>NC_134234.1:320639761-325639761 GCF_965152275.1 Natator depressus | reverse complement strand
TTGCTTTATCATTATGTGTCACAGAGATATAGACAATACGCAGTTTCTCAGGGGCTCATCAAGTCAGGAGTCTAAGTGCATTAAAAGGTTGTGGGTGAAATTCATTCTTTTGCAGAGTGCCTGTGTCAAGGACATCATACAATTTAAACTACACTTAAATCCTTAATCTGGGCGTGGGTTCTCTACGGATATGAATTTCACCCTATATGAATTCCCTTGCTATTGAATGACATTGTTTCTTGGCCATGGAACTATAAAAATTCAGGAATTTGGGACATGTCAGGAAATTGTGATTGTGAAGTGCAGATCACAGCACTTTATCACAGTTACATTAATTTAACAATATTTTCCATTTTCTGCTACAGAAATTGATCTCAGAACTGTGTTGGATCTTACTCTGCTGAACAGATGTTGTAATAAGATGTTACAAAAACTAATTTGCTCTGCAGAGGAAAGCAACAGCAAAACATTTCAATTAACATGACAGTGTAGTTGCATTAAAACAGTTTGACGAAAAGATTATGTAATCACTAAAAGGATCACTGAATATATTTAGTCAAATATGTGGTGTCATTCAATGGTTTCTACAGGTAGATTGATAGCACAATATAATAAAGATCTTTGTTGATGTAAATTTTAGCCAGTAGAATATATGCCTTATTTTAAACCTAGTATTTTAAAGTTGTTGCAAAAAACTGAATGATTTATATTAATATATTCATTCACTGCTTACAAATTATACATAATATTTTGTTGCTTCTTAAATATAAACATTATAAATATTTTAGATGTTTTCTGCTTCTGTCTTCCACAACTGGTGATCTAATTTGCCAATTTTGTTTAAAGAAACACCATCAATCCAAAATCTAATCCATTTCAAAACCTGAATTAAAAAAAGTCAACAGCTGATGAGCCCCCTGCCAGTGTTTGTGGTGTTCACAATCACAGTTTCCTATTTCTTTGTAAGAATTATTTTTTTCTCTGCAAGAACTTAATTCTGCATTCATGGCTATCAAAGGAAGTGTTGCCATTGACTTCACTGGATGCAGACTCTAAGAGACCCACAGAAACAAAAGAAGAAATTGACTGTACAAAGAAGCTGAGTAAGTGATCATACCCAAAGGGCTATAAATGCACAAAGTAAAAACTGGAGGGGAAATTCAGAAACATGAGTTTATATGCCTTTTCATGATTTAAAAAATGCAGTTTATAACACATATGAATGTGTTGGATACTCCTGAATATATCATCTTCCACAGGATGCCTAACAAATTTGTGAATGTGAAAGCCATAAGATGGAAAATTGCTATTTTCAGTATACACAAAGCTGCCAGTTGCTATCTTCTGATTTGCCCACCTACCTGCTTCACTCTGCCAGTGATGTCACCCTTCTCCAACAACTGACTTTGTGCTTACTTCCACCCTGTTGCTTACATGTGGAATGTGCTTCTGAAGCTGGTCTGCAAGGCCACTGCAACTACCTTCTCTCATTCAAATTCCTTCTTAAGACCTGCTTATTCTGTGATGCATATGGTAAATTAGACAATTAATCATGATATGGTTGAGAGGGAGTTGTGGATAGTCTAGATAGATAGTAAAAAAGGGAGTTTCCTTACTGCAGTGGTTTTAAATCTCTTCCATACCAGACCCCCCCTAATCCCTTATATAGCTGGGACTTCCTTCCCATTTAGCAGTACGGATGGACAGGATGGTTGCAATGACCATCTGATACATGTTTACAGCTCCAAGTTACAACCCTGCCATACTGCATCAGACCAGTGGTGCATCTGGTTTGGCATTTTGCATCTTTCAGCAGCAGCTAATACCAAAACTTCAAAAAGAAGGTATAAAACTCCCTTAATGTACAAATTATGCAATAACATGCTTATTGGAGAAATTTCTACCTAAACCCATTCATGCTAGCTTATAAATTTTACCTTGTAATTCTTCCTCCTAGGTGACATAACTCTATAAAGGGAAGGGTAACCACCTTTCTGTATACAGTGCTATAAAATCCTTCCTGGTCAGAGGCAACATCCTGTTACCCGTAAAGGGTTGAGAAACTCAGCTAACCTGGCTGGCACCTGACCCAAAGGACCAATAAGGGAACAAGATACTTTCAAATCTTGAGGGGGGAAAGGCTTTTGTTTGTGCTCTTTGTTTACATGGTTGTTCTCTCTTGGGACTGAGAGAGGCCAGACAGAAATCCATCTTCTCCAACCCATCCTAATCCAAGTCTCCAATATTGCAACCAGTATAGGTAAGCCAGGCAAGGTGGATTAGTTTATCTTTTGTTTCATGTGAATTTTCCCTGTGTTAAGAGGGAGGTTTATTGCTGTTTTCTGTAACTTTAAGGTTTTGCCCAGAGGGGGATCCTCTATGTTTTGAATCTGAATACCCTATAAAGTATTTTCCATCTTCATTTTACAGAGGTGATTTTTACCTTTTCTTTAATTAAAATGATTTTTAAGAACCTGATTGATTTTTCATTGTTCTTAAGATCCAAGGGTTTGGGTCTGTGTTCACTTGTACAAATTGGTGAGGATTATTATCAAGCCTTCCCCAGGAAAGGGGGTGTAGGGCTTGGGGGGATATTTTGGGGAAAGATGTCTCCAAGTGGGCTCTTTCCCTGTTTATTGTTTAACACGCTTGGTGGTGGCAGCATACTGTTCAAGGCCAAGGCAAAATTTGTATCTTGGGGAAGTTTTTAACCTAAGCTGGTAAGAATAAGCTTAGGGAGTCTTTCATGCGGGTCCCCACATCTGTACCCTAGAGTTCAGAGTGGGGAAGGAACCCTGACAAACATGCTTATAGGAGAAATTTCTACCTAAACCCATTCATGCTAGCTTATAAATTTTACCTTGTAATTTTTAATCCTAGGTGACATAACTCTTATTATTCATATAAACCACTAATCCTGTTCTGTTAGTGCAGAGATCTTGACAAAAGTTTCTTCAAATTTTCCAGATCTTTATTCTTTTCAGGCCAGAATTGTTTTGGTTCTTCTCCCATGATTAAGCACCAAGATCCTGCAGAAGAAGAAGTTTATACATCAATGAAATGATGATTAGCTTAAGTAATATTTTAATTATTTTCATCAGTTAGCAAAAACAATGGTGATTATATTTACCTTGTATGATTCCAGTTTTAAATATCCCACTCGCCCAAAGCACTTGACATCTTTGTTCTCTAATATTATTTTTCATTGCATTCAATCACAGCATTTTCAAGGTTGTTGTTGCAAAAAAAACAAATAAATTTTAGGTTGCATTAACAGAGGCATAACATGGGAGGTGATAGTACCACTCAGTGCTGGTTACACCTCAGCTGGAGTGCTGTGTCCAGTTTTGGTCACTGCTGTATAGAAAGGATGTAGAGAAACTGCAAAGGATCCAGAAGCAAGCAACAAAAATGATCAAAGAGATGGAATGCAAGCCATGTGAGCAAAGGCTGAAGGAAGTGGGTATGTTTCACTTGGAAAACAGGAGAGACATCATAGGGGTCTTCAAATACTTAAAAGGCTTCCACATGAAAGCTTGAGAAAAATTGTTCTTTCTTCCACAGAGAGCAGGACAATGGGCAATGGGTTCAAACTACAGCATAGCAGATTTAGATTAAATCTCAGGGAAAATTTCCTAAACGTAAGAACAGTAGGACAATGGAACAAACTGCCTAGGGAAGTGGTGGAATCTCCTTCACTGGAGGTTTTCTAAAGGGGGCTGGATAGCCATCTGTCTTGGATGGTTTAGACACAACAAATCCTGCATCTTGGCAGGGGGTTAGACTAGAAGACCATTGAAGTCCCTTCTAACCCTATGGCTCTATGAGTCTATGCTTATGTACCTAATTCAAAGTCATCACATCTGTGCTTTCTTTTTGGAGTTGGGTGTTTTGCTTTGGTTCATTGGTGCAGCATATCATTTATTAATTTAGTTTTTTGTCTCACAAACATAGAGGTTTGCTAAGCTGCAGTGCATGCTGCGAAGACCATCTCTTCTCCTTGGCCAATAAGGAGGTCAAGGGGTGGTTTGAGACTGACCTAGAGAGGTGGTGGAATCTCCATCCATAGAGGTTTTTAAGGCCCGGCTTGACACAGCCCTGGCTGGGATGATTTAGTTGGGGTTGGTCCTGCTTTGAGCAGGGGATTGGACTAGATGACCTCCTGAGGTCTCTTCCAACCCTAATATTCTATGATTCTATGACCCTTGTGGTAATGCTGTTCCTAGGGTATCAGTTTACAGAGAAATCCCCTGCTGATTGGCTGCCCTTCCCCTTAATTCTGCCCCCTGGAAAAGTCAGCCAATCACTCTTCCTGCTGAAGGGCTGCTTGCTCTCTCAGCAGATTTCTATTCCTCACTCTCCCTATGTATGCAGAGGGCTGGGGGCACTACTGAAATGCTTAACCTGTGTTTTGGAGCTGGCTGGGGAGCTGCTGCTTTTTGTTAGCACTGAGTCTGATGTCTACTCTCCCCTCCCGCGAGGCCCTCCAACTCATCTTCCCAGACCTAGAGGCAAGAGAGATGAAAAACCCTTGGACCTGGCCTGTAAGGAGAAAAAGAAGAACTTCGAGAGCTGCAGGAAGAACAGAGGTGTGCTAGGGGACAGGGGAAGATGTGGGTATGGAGAGCGTGTAACTGATGTCAGCATGAGAGGCAGCAGGGTGCTCAGAGATAGTTCATGTGGGGCTGTTGCAAGGGATGCAGCATTAGTTCGTGTGAGATTCTGGTGGCATAGAATTAGTTTATGTAAGATTTGGATGCTGGCAGGAACAGAGGTAATTAATGTGGGACTGGAGGACAAAGCCAGATGTGGGGCTGGAGGGCACAGAATTAATTAATTTTTACTCCATTTATTTATTTTTTAGAGGAGCTGGAAGCTGTGTGCCATGAGGCAGAACTTTATGCATATTTGAGTATTATTATGCAAATTAAAAATCTACTATTTTTGTCACAAGATATTGGCAGATATAGACTTACTACACTGTGGGTATCTCTGTGTCGCTGATGGGGTAGAGCTGTATGGGAGCGACCTCCATCTGGGTGGAAATTTCCAATAAGAAGCAATCTCTGGGAAACCCCTGAGATATGGTAACCCTAAAATAAGAGTCGTAATGGTAATGCTGAACACACCAGGTAGCATGACCATGGTTAGACTGGAGACAAAGATGGAAGGTAGAGCTTCTGAATGGACTTTTGATGTTATTCCTAAACTTAAGTAGAAAACTGCCTAAACTAGATCTCACTGGCACTAGGCTGCTTCTCTGGGGGCAACACACAGCTGATGCATATTGTCAATACTTTTGTTTTTGACATAGATCTAACTTTTCTGGCAAATTGCTGGCACTACTATGATGGGTCTCACCCTTTCTCTTCTTGGGGGGGGGGTTCAGAGCATCATTTCTTGCCCCTGAACTGGGGTATTAACTGCCCCACTAGTGTCCTAGAGGAGGGGAGTGGAGAGGGAGGGACCTAGGCCCACCCTCTACTCCAGGTCCCAGCCCAGGGGCCCTTGGGATAGCAGTAAACCACTAGAACTAGCAGTTCCTTCCCCTGGGCTACTTCCCTCTCCTGCCCTTCAGCTTGTGGGGCTTCCTGGCCTCCCTCTGCACAAACCAGGTGTCCCTTTACCTAGGGTCTTGGTGGTCTTAGCCCACCACAGCACTTCTCCAAACTCTCCACTGCTTCCCTCCAAACTGCTCTTTGTGCCAATGCCAACCCACTCTGCTTCAACTCCTCCACTTGTCTGAGTGAAGCAGGAGGGTTTTATCATGTGACTGGCTTCAGGTGCTCTAATTGGCTTCAGGTGCTTTAATTAATGTATAGCAAACTTTCTTCCCTCTACAGGGAATAAGGTTCCCTTCTACCACTCTCCTCTGCCCATGCTGTATCACACTTTAAAATAATCAAAATATAACAAGTGATTTTATCCAAGTTATTAGTAAACATAGAAGACAAAACGTTTTGTTAGTTACTGTATGGGTACAATACAGATCATGTGGAAATGGCAGAAGTACTAAATGACTTTTTGTTTGTTTTCACAAAAAAGTTTAGTAGCAATTGGGTGTCTAATATAGTGAATGCCAGTGAAAATGAGATAGGATCAGAGGCTAAAATAAGGATAGAACAAGTTAAAAATTACTTAGACAAGTTAGATGCCTTTAAGTCACCAGAGCCTGATGAAATACAGCCTAGAATACTCAAGGATCTGGCTGAAGTTATCTGAGCCATTAGAGATCATCTTTGAAAAGTCATGGAAGACAGAAATGTTTCTAGATGACTGGAAAAGAGTAAATATAGTGCCAATCTCTAAAAAGGGAAATGAGGACAACCTGGGGAATTACAAACCAGTCAGCTTAACCTACCCAGAAAGATAATGGCACAAATAATTAAGCAATCAATGTGCAATCATGTAGAAGATAATAATGTGATAAGTTACAGTCAACATGGATTTGTCAAGAACAAATAGTGTCAAACCAACCTGATAGCTTTCTTTAACAGGGTTACAAGCCTTGTGGATAGGGGGGAAGTGGTAGACATGGTATATCTTGACTTTTGTAAAGCTTTTGATACAGTCTTGCATGACCTTCTCATAAATAAACTAGGGAAATGCAATTTATATGGAGCTACTATAAGGTGGGTGCAAAACTGGTTGGAAAACTGTTCCCAGGGAGTAGTTATCAGTGGTTCACAGTCATGCTGGAAGGGCATAACGAGTGGGGTCCCACAGTGATCAGTTCTGGGTCTAGTTCTGTTCAGTATCTTCATCAATGATTTAGATAATGGTATAGAGAGTACACTTATAAAGTTTGTGGACGATACCAAGCTGGGAGGGGTTGCAAATGCTTTGGAGAATGGGATTAAAATTCAGAATGATCTGGAGAAATGATCTGAAGTAAATAGAATGAATTTCAATAAGAACAAATACAAAGTACCACTCTTAGGAAGGAACAATCAGTTGCACACATACAAAATAGGAAATGACTGCCTAGGAAGGAGTACTGCAGAAAGGGATCTGGGTGTCCGTAGTTGATGGCAAGGTAAATATGAGCCAACAATGTAACACTGTTGCCAAAAATAAAAAGCAAACATTGTTCTGGGCTGTATTAGCAGAGGCAATGTAAGCAAAACACGAGAAGTAATTCTTCCGCTCTACTCCGCTGATTAGGCCTCAACTGGAGTATTGTGGCCAGTTCTGGGCGCCATATTTCAGGAAAGATGTGGACAAATTGAAGACCGTCCAGAGGAAAGTAACAAAAAGGATTAAAGGTCTAGAAAACATGACTTGTGAGGGAAGATTGAAAACACTGGGTTTGTTTAGTCTACAGAAGAAGACTGAGAGGGGAAATTAGTTTTCAAATACATAAAAGGTTGTTACAAGGAGGAGGGAGAAAATGGTTCTCTTTAATCTCTGAGGATAGGACAAGAAGCGATGGGTTTAAATTGCATTCAGGGTTAGGTTGGACATTGGGAAAAAATTCTTAACTCTCAGGTTAAGCACTGGAATTAATTGCTTTGGGAGGTTGTGCAATCTCTATCATTGGAAGTTTTTAAGAGCAGGTTAGACAAACACCTGTTGGGGCGGTCTGCCATGAGTGTATGGGACTGGACTAGAAGACCTCTCGAGGTTACTTCTAGTCCTATGATTCTGTAGTGTTTATGTATAAGTGTCAAACCTTAGTTTGGCTTTAGACTCATAAGTATTAATTTCAAATGTAGATATTCTTCTCAGGAAGGCAGATATTCTCCCCAAGAGACCAGAAAAGCATTCACTCTAGGTACTGAAATGAACTTATGAATTTTGTTACATTGTTGCTTTAGCTTTATTTCTGGGATAACTGTAGAGCTTACTTGTAATTCTAAGAACATTGGTGGCCTAGTCAAGCCTTCCACCTGCCGTGATCAGCTGTTCCGCAGCATGCAGGAGGCTCTGTGGTGGTGGGGAGAAGGAGTGAGGACATGGCACATTTGGGAAAAGGGGTGGAATGGAGCAGGAAGAGGTGGGGTGGGGGTGGGGCATGAATGGGAAAAGGCGGTGGGGACTTGGGGAAGGGGTGGAGTGGGAGCGGGGCCTGGGGCAGAGCTCCAGGCACATTGGAAAGTCGTGATTGTGTAATAAAGCATAAATTGAAACAAGATGGGCAAGAATTAAGGTGAGATAAAACCAAGAATGATCTTATATACAATCAGTAACTAAACAAATGTAAAGGAAACAAGTGTGTTCCCAGCAGCAATAAATCAACACTGCGTTCTCCTGTTTCAGCAGTGCTAAACATCGACAAATTATACCGGAATTACTGTATAGTACTCAGAACACAGTCACAAGTAAAAATCTAAAGATAATAAAAAGCTGCTGTAGAAGCAAGTCACACAGAATTTACTCCAACTTCTTAAGGAACAAACCTGGTTTTGATGAAAACATGCTCTTAAATAAAGAATGGGAGAATAAATGAAATATTAACAGAATGTTTATTAAGGGAGAAAGCAGTTACATTATTTTCTCACAAATCATCTAGTACAAATACAGAAGCTTTAGGTTTTTCCCTCCTCAGATATTTGATAAAAATGTTAAACAGATAGGTTTAAAGTACTGTGTGTATGCAATAGATACATGGACACAAGGGACTTTGAAAGCATTGTAGGTGCAGTGGCAATGATCTGATAAAGAAGGATTTACTGAATCCTCTGAACAATCCCTACTGCATGTCTAGTCAATCTGCTTTTTAAAAAAGTCCTTAAATATTTGCATGATGCATCATAAAGTACATGACAGAGCCATTACAGACTATGAACACACCTTATTCTGTTTGTAGAGCACCGTGCAAATTTACAGCACTGTAAGTGATTTATTAATTGTAATAATCAGGTCAGATCTTTAAAATTCCTTCCAAGCTATGTAAGCAACAGATTAACTCTCATAAGAAACCATATGGATCCATCAGGCCAGTAATTCATATATATCAAATCCCTGAATAACAATCTGTGATAAACTTTGTCTTCCACAATTCATTTTTTTAAGCATCCAAATACTTTCAAAGTGTCTGTTCAAAATAATCTGTAAGTATGCATTTATTACGCACATAGACTTCTAAAAATTTGGACTCTACTTTGTATTAGAATGGCCATGGCCAATGTAAAGCACCTGTCCTTCCTGTTTACTTATGAAACATGTTCTGATAATACTAATGACACTTAGGCACTTCAATACCTTTTGTGGATCTAGGCTTAACTCCCAGTTTTAGGCTCCCCGGTGATCCAAAAAACTTATGCTTAGCTGCTGCCGATCCCCATAGACACCTAAACTTCCGGTATAAAAGATCTCTAGGCACCTCTCTTTCTGCTTCTGAGCATGTGCATTGCTGCTCCGTTCTAGGTGTCTGGATGCCTGTCTTCTGCCAAAGTCCTGGTGTGATCCACGAACTCGGGGCTGAGAGTGCTTACCTACCAATCTTACCTGCAAGGCTTGATCTGGTAGGTGTGCTCAGAAAAAGCAGAAAGAGACGCCTCTCTGCAGCCTTGACTTGGATGCCTAACTCCATGGGACGGGTGGGGGTTAGGACACATCGCTCTTATTGGTATCTCCTACTGGCTAGCTTTGGCAGCTCCCCGCCTAGCTTGCTGGCTTTTGGGGATCACTTTCTTAGGTGACTATCTCAGTTAGGGGACTAGGGGAATACCCATACAGGCTGCACCCTTAGATGCTCCTGTGTCCCTGGGGCGAGGCACCTTTACCCTTCTTGTTTTTAATGTTTGTCTTTTTAGTATGTGTTTCACATTTTCCAGCAGTTGGAGGAGCCGTGGTTGGACATGTCTGGACATGCTGTGTATGTACATGTCACAAGGTGCATGCGTAGCCTAGGACAGGGGTTCTCAACCTTTTTCTTTCTGAAGCCCCCCCCAAACATGCTATAAAAACTCCATGGCCCACCTGTGCCACAATAATTTCCTGCATATAAAAGCCAGGGCCAGCATTAGGGGTAGCAATTTGGGCAATTGCCTTGGGCCCCATGCCACAGTGGCCCTCACGAAGCTACATTGCTCTGGCTTTGGCTTCAGCCCAGGTGGCAGGATTCAGGGCCCTTGTGCTAGGGTTTCTTTGTCTCTGAGAAATGGGTCTGTGGGCATTACCCAGAACTACACCGTGTTTCAATAACAATCATATAGCAAAATCTCATAATTTTTATACACAGAGTTATACACATCTTAACAGGACAATGATGTTCAGCAGATTATGGGTTTTCAAAAGGTACCTTGCAAGGGATATATTTTGTACAAAATGTATCATAACCGTATAAATGGGTGAACATGGGGTACTGGGTGTCACAGTGTAAGAGCTTCTTTATGTGAGGGTGTGTATGGTGGAGTGGTGAAAGACTCTAAACAAAGAGAAAGGTTAGTCTGCCTGCAGCTGGAACACCTTGCCGGACCACCCAGCAGAGAGTGAGATTATTTGCTTGCTGTATTGTAGCCTGGGATCACATATTTGGATTCTATTCCATCTGGTCTCTCTCAAACTTGACTGAATTGATCTGGGGGAAGCGCAGTTTGCCACGTCTCTCCCTCTGCATTGTATAGGGAACCTAGATGCATAACTCAGGCTTTGGACTTCCTACGTCTTGAAGTCCCTGTGTGGATCCAGACCTTAGTCCTTTTGTCTCCAGAAAAGGGATAGCCACCAGTCCTGTAGTTGCTGAGCATTGTAATTCAATGGCAGTACTTGCACTAATATTTGGCCCCTAAATGATGGTCTTATAAGAGACACCCAGTGCCACTTGGTGGCAACAGCTGTAGTCCTTTCCTTGCACTCTGTTCACTGCCTGATAGAGATACAGCTTGAGCCTCAGGTACTGTTCTCTCCACTGGCAAGTGGTTTTCCTTGGGGCTTTAATGGTAGATTTCCACTTTCCTTGCAGTTCTCTGTTCCTACAGGCAGTCTGGCATCTCAAAGCAGTAGTTACCAAGAAGCCAGTTGCCAAATGGAATCTTAACCTGGTTCTTTGGCCTCTCCCCAATCCTCCTTTCAAATCTTTTGGGGATATTCCCTTTCATTAGCCGTGAGGAAGGTAACTTTCACGGTTAGGTATCTCCTTAGCTTGATGGTGCATATGTTAGGTGCCTTGCACTGTGTGAAACATTTTTCTCTCTAATTTTCCCTGACACAGTTGTCCTCTGAAACTCCCCTGAGCATCTTTCCAAGATTAATCCGTTATTGTTCCACATAATAAAGGAATTTCCCTCCAAAGTTCAGAACAGAAAGAAAAGAGAGAAATGTCTTTATTAACTTGGCTCCAGATTTGCTCAGGTGGCTGATTATGTTGGCCTCTAGCACATGGCATACTAATAGGCTATTATACTGGTGTTAGCTAACATTCTCCTGTTGCTCAATTATGTAGAGGTCTTTCTTTTTTACAGTTAGAATCTTGTGTTGCCTTTGTCAGTCACTACATGCTGGGCTTAGCTACTGATGCTATGTGACAGGGGGCTGCTTTCACTGCTAGTGGTGCCTCCTCCTGGCCATCCTGGGGATTAGCTCTACCTGGTGTTACATCCTCCTCTGGCGGTGTCTTCACATGTCCTGTCTTGCCCTGTGGCTCCTCTCGCACCAGGAACCGCAGCCTTCTCTTCATGACTCATCCCTCTGGCCAGGTCACTGCGTAGTTTCCCCTTCTGGGAGGGATATAACAAAGTATTTCTCGGACAAACCATCCCAGGCAGCCTCTGCTGGCCTGTACTATGTCCCTGGTGGCTGGTAGAGGAACTGAGGCCCAGCCTCTACTCCAGGTTCCGGCTCAGGGGCTCCCGGTCAGCAGCCACGGCCTGCACTACCCCACCTTGCTGCTTTTCCCTGAGCCTTCTCAGCTTCCCCACTCCCTGGGTGTGCCAGCCTTCCAA
Source organism: Natator depressus (assembly GCF_965152275.1). Classification (NCBI taxonomy): domain Eukaryota; kingdom Metazoa; phylum Chordata; order Testudines; family Cheloniidae; genus Natator; species Natator depressus. The sequence continues at coordinate 325,627,873 of NC_134234.1, read as the reverse complement.
CTCCCTCCTCTCAGGAAGTGACTGCATCTTATTTCCCTGCAGCCCCTTTCTGTTACCAGCTTCCGGGCTTTATACAGGCCACTCCTGTTCCTGTCCAGCTGAGCCTGCTCCCAGTGAATTCCCTGCTCCTCCAGGTGCAGTCTGTGGAGCTAATTGGCCTGCCTGGCCATCTTAACCCCTTCCAGTCTTATGTCACCCCATCACATGCTAGTATCTGATGTTATGAATATCATAGAAGCAACTTGCTTTCATTGTTACAGGAAGTATTCATAAAGCTTTTATTATTCAGTATTAAAGGTACAAAATTAATATGTAACATATTTAAAAGGATTTTTTTAAAAAAAGTAATGCTATTTCTTATTAGGTTTTTAATCCTGCCATCAGCTTATTGTTTTGTAGACCCCTGTGCCTGGGCTTGGGGCCTAACTTTTTGTCTCATTGCATTTTGGCATTTACTTATGTTAGAAAGCATGATCCATAAGCATAACTTTGTTAGTCCTCTCTCTGTAAATGCTATTATGTCTGACTCTGCCTTATGGAATTGGTCAGGGCACTATTCTGTGATTCACTTTCACCTTAGAGATACTGGGGCTGTCTTTATTCAAACACAGGAAAGTATCTTACCTGGGCGTGGGGGTGGAGGGTTAGGTGACATGAAAAGGGGCCCTAAGTTCTGCTGTAAAACACTGGTGTCATTGTAACTTTAAACTTTTGTGTAAAATTTTAAATGCCTTTTTGCTTAAGGTGGCATAGAACACACAAATTCAGACTTGTGGACAAATTGGTCATCAGTGGTATAGAAATTGCATTGTCATTTTTTAAAAAAAAGTCCCCCTGTTTCTGAAGGTGCATAACTCTCTACTCTCAGGCATTTTTTCATTCCTTTGTATCACAGAATTTGGAACTTCATTTAATATTCTGATAGTATTAACATAACATTAGTATGTCACTCTGCGAGTAATCTTGGGGTTCACAATTTAAATTTTTTGCATGCAGTTATCCTTTTTCGTCTGTTGCAAACCCCTCATCGCTATATAGGGTGAATTTTACTACGCTTTGGTCAATGCTACTGGTATATTAACGCCAGGGGCCTTACAACTGGTAACAATTTGTCTGACGAAAAATGCTTCATTTCTGTTTTTTGATGAAAAGGCTAAATTACACTTGCCACTGCATGAATGTGATAGATTATTGGGGGAGAGGGGAAGAAGGCCACAAGGAGCCCCTCTCTACATGCATATAGAAAGCAGCCATCACTGGGCTGCAGGTGCAAGGTTTGGGAAGGGTGGCGTGTGCTGTAATGATAGGGATTAGTATGTCTGTTGAAGCCATGACCCCACAACAAGCAGGTGAGCATGCACGTAACCACAGATGACATGATTTTTAGGGTCATTTGGGTTTTTTAATCCCGAGATAACCTTGGTCTCTTTATTTTGCAGTTTTCATTCCTTGGCATTTGTGCTAATGCTTCCTAGATTTAAATATAAAAGGCTGGCATCTGTGGGCCCAATTCTGTATAATTCTGAGCGCCTACAAAGCCCATTGATTTTAGTAGCTCTCAAGATTGGGCCCCATATTTCTTTTTCACCTTTTATTGCCTTGTTTGTTTGTTTTCACTGCCAGAATTTTCATATAATAAAGGCTGTGACTCTTAGAGAGATGGACTTATTATTCCTAATCCTGGCCAGCCAGCTACTAAGCAAGAAAGCTCCATAAATACTTACAAAAGTGACTCTGTCTTGCCCCATGTTCAATATATGTTAATCCACATATCTCCATATTGTCTCTGTGTTAATCCGCCCTGATTGCCACATTGATTTAAGTCTTGAGCCAAAGCCTACTGAAATCAATGGAGACTCCCAGGGCAGAGGTTTTCAACGTTTTTTTCATTTGCGGACCTCTAAAAAAATTAGAATGGAGGTGCAGACCCCTTTGGAAATATTAGACATCGTTTGTGGATCCCAAGGGTCTGCGGACCACAGGTTGAAAACCACTGTATGTCTATACTGCACCTGGGAATGAGCCTCCCAGCATGTGTGGACAAGACTCGCACGAACAGGGCTCAAACTAGTGCACTAAAAAGTTCCATGTGGATGTTGTGGTTCTAGCAGAGACTTGGCCTAGCCACCTGAGTTGGATCCAGGGGGGTCATGTGGACTTAACAGCTCAACCTGCTGCCCTAGCGGCAACACTCAACTGCTAGAACCCACTCCAGCTACAGTGTCGATGGACCCTAGGAGTCTCCATTGGTTTCCGTGGGCTTTGGCTCAAGCCTTAAATTGACATTGTAGTTGGGGTGGATTAATGGATAGCCAAACAAGGCATGTGCCTAGGGCCCAAATTCATGGGAGCCAAACCTGAGCAGCATTGCAACCCCATGCACCAGGTTACAATGCCACTCACTCAAATTTGGCCCAGCCACCCGCTTGTCATGATAGACCTGGCTCATGGAGTCTGTGTTGCAAGGGTTTGGTCCGGCCACACTTCTGTCATGACGAGGGGGTACCTGGGCCAAACCTGAATGGGCTGTGAGGCAGCCAGTGCTGCTCCTTCACGCCACTGCTGTGGTGCTAGCTCCTGCACCAGGGCTGCTCTCCCCCCACCCCGGTGCCTGCCTGGCCTTACCCTACTTCCAGCAGCCCATGTCCTCTCTGCTAGGCCTGCAGGACTGGCTCACCAATGGCCTTGAGACCCGTTACAAGTATGAGGAGCTGCAGCGTGTGCCCACATGGCAGGGCCAGATGGGAGAAGGAGTTGGGGGAGCCCTGGGGAGGTGTGTATGAGGGTTAATAGGTTGGTGTCTACAGCAACCTATGAGGCCTGACTGACCTGGATAGGAGAGGGTTAACTAAGCAACACCAGCGCAGTACGAGTCGGAGGTGCTTGGGTTAACAATCGCTAACGCAGTAATGCTTACTAGGAAAGGGTTAATATACAAGCATCCCATACCACGGGAGCCTGTAGTTTAGCTGGTCAGTAGAGGGGCCCAGAATTCGATATTTGCCTAGGGCTCAGTGATGGGTTAATTTGGCCCTGATTGGAGCTCAGGAGAGTGGCCTGGGCTTTTAATGTTTTCAAATTGATGTTGCTAAATAATGTTGTGGTAAATAATAGCCTGCAGTGGGGAGGTGTGGTAGGTGTTGTTTCAGGGTTTTTGGTATCAGAAGACATAAACATGAGACCTTTTACGGAACTTGTATGGCTGTTAAGCTCTGGAAGCAAATGCCTCTCAGGTCTCTCAAGGGAAACTAGATTCTGAGTAAAATGTCTAGTGGGGGATTGTGACTGAATGTACCCCAATATTCACACTTAACACACTACTGAAATCTTTGCATAAAATATGCTTTGAGCGTTATCATTTTGAAAACTAATAACTCACTGGTCAACAATACAGTGTTGCTACATACATTTTGCCATCATATGTAAAGTTATGAATTCTCCCTGTAAGTTGTTGATGGCACATAGTCAAACCCATGCAGCCCTGTCTAGGCAGGAGTGGTTAAACAAAAGAATGAGTGTTTATCTCAATTTACATACAAGTAGTAAACAAGGTCATTGAGACAGAAAAAGGGAGACAAGTTAAATCTGCATTTCAGCGTACACAGGGGAGGGGAGAGCATGGGGCCACCTTCACCCCCAGACTCCATGTTGCCTTAACTGTTTGAATAATCTTTGCTTTGAGGGGTACTCCTCAGCAGAACCCACTTTGAAGGGTGACAACTATAAAAGTGAGGGGCAAAACACCCCAGGTTATCTCTTCCTATCCATCTGTCTTTCCCTAAGAAGATAATGGAACCAGCCATTTGATTTCGAGGAGAGCTCCTCCTGATCTAAAATTTGGTCAGCCGTGTTGCTGGGAACATGGGGTAAGGAGTTTACCTTGAACCAAGTCTAGTTTAAGATTTAGTACTAGATAGTGTTTTACCTTTATTTCTCTTGTACTCATTTCTGAGTTTAATACCTTGTACTTGTACTCACTTAAAAACTTATTTCTTTGTAGTTAAATAAACTTGTTTTATTTTTAATCAAAACTAATCCAGTGTTGTGTTTAAACTGAATTGTTTGCTAACTCCAATTAAAGGAGCCAACTGTTGTCTGCTGCACCTGTAAGGTGTCAATGTACTTATCTGGGAGGCAGGATGTGGGCAGAAAATGGGCTTGTCTGAGGAGATGAGGAGATGTGGGCTAAAGTGTGATCCTTGGCACGAAAAGGGAGCATGGAGCTTGGTGTTTGTGACTTAAGCCTTATCCCTGCCATTAGGTATGAGTAATGTAGCCCCATAGTGGCATTCTGATTAATGCATGATCCAGTTCCCCTGTGCTTCCTGGCTTTCTCATTAGTAATATTTATTTTTACATTGCTTTTATACATGCTGCCCTTGTGCTTTACAGGATCAAGCCTTTCATATGTCTTTGGCCAAGAAAACAAATTGGGGGAGGGATGGGAAACATGTTCTTTCCCAATGACCTTCCGGGAACAGAGGTACATACTTGGTGAGGGTAGAGACTCTAGAGTGACAGAAATGGCCTGAGGCAGGGAACAGTTTAAAGGGGCTACAATCCTGTAATTCATCACTCTTTGCTGATGGCTCTAAACTGACCCATCAGCTGGGGAGAAGGCTGGGTGTATCTGCTTGAAGGGACTCCTTACCACATTAGGTCATTTGGGTGGTTGTAGACCAAACATAAGTAGCAGAAGCTACCTCCTCCTTTACTGTCACATACACAGAGCCTTGTATGCAGTCCTAAAAAAACTGCGAAATTCATATACCTTTGTGTTTTGAATGTGGAAGATACAGAGGAAGTGACTATTATAGACAAGAGTCCAAGAAACCTCAAGACAGAACCAAGCTTGGTAACAGCACAAAAATGCTACAGAGTAATGGCCTGATCCAATTCCCATGTAAGTCAAGGTTGTTATTTGGGATCTTGAAATGTATGCCACCAAGACTGGTGCTGATAACAGAGTGACAGCCTCCTTGCTGAAACAGATTCTCTGTTACTTTTGGCATTTGTTTTCTCTACAACTTGCTCAGTGGTGGGACAGTTCTTCTCCATGTCTGACAATGGATCATGCGCCTGAGGCATTTGTTGTTGCCAGAAGCATGTATCTGATGTAGATTTTTCCACTGTGTGAATTCTGTGTTTAATGACTATGTTGAAAGGCACAATAGGACACGTCTTTTAAGGTGTTCTCACTTGGCTTCTGGCGCATTGAGACACAAAGGCCAAATCATAGAATCATAGAATCATAGAATATCAGGGTTGGAAGGGACCCCAGAAGGTCATCTAGTCCAACCCCCTGCTCGAAGCAGGACCAATTCCCAGTTAAATCATCCCAGCCAGGGCTTTGTCAAGCCTGACCTTAAAAACCTCTAAGGAAGGAGATTCTACCACCTCCCTAGGTAACGCATTCCAGTGTTTCACCACCCTCTTAGTGAAAAAGTTTTTCCTAATATCCAATCTAAACCTCCCCCATTGCAACTTGAGACCATTACTCCTCGTTCTGTCATCTGCTACCATTGAGAACAGTCTAGAGCCATCCTCTTTGGAACCCCCTTTCAGGTAGTTGAAAGCAGCTATCAAATCCCCCCTCATTCTTCTCTTCTGCAGACTAAACAATCCCAGCTCCCTCAGCCTCTCCTCATAAGTCATGTGCTCTAGACCCCTAATCATTTTTGTTGCCCTTCGCTGGACTCTCTCCAATTTATCCACATCCTTCTTGTAGTGTGGGGCCCAAAACTGGACACAGTACTCCAGATGAGGCCTCACCAGTGTCGAATAGAGGGGAACGATCACGTCCCTCGATCTGCTCGCTATGCCCCTACTTATACATCCCAAAATGCCATTGGCCTTCTTGGCAACAAGGGCACACTGCTGACTCATATCCAGCTTCTCGTCCACTGTCACCCCTAGGTCCTTTTCCGCAGAACTGCTGCCTAGCCATTCGGTCCCTAGTCTGTAGCGGTGCATGGGATTCTTCCGTCCTAAGTGCAGGACTCTGCACTTGTCCTTGTTGAACCTCATCAGATTTCTTTTGGCCCAATCCTCCAATTTGTCTAGGTCCTTCTGTATCCTATCCCTCCCCTCCAGCGTATCTACCACTCCTCCCAGTTTAGTATCATCTGCAAATTTGCTGAGAGTGCAATCCACACCATCCTCCAGATCATTTATGAAGATATTGAACAAAACCGGCCCCAGGACCGACCCCTGGGGCACTCCACTTGACACCGGCTGCCAACTAGACATGGAGCCATTGATCACTACCCGTTGAGCCCAACAATCTAACCAGGTTTCTACCCACCTTATAGTGCATTCATCTAGCCCATACTTCCTTAACTTGCTGACAAGAATACTGTGGGAGACCGTGTCGAAAGCTTTGCTAAAGTCAAGAAACAATACATCCACTGCTTTCCCTTCATCCACAGAACCAGTAATCTCATCATAAAAGGCGATTAGATTAGTCAGGCATGACCTTCCCTTGGTGAATCCATGCTGACTGTTCCTGATCACTTCCCTCTCATGTAAGTGCTTCAGGATTGATTCTTTGAGGACCTGCTCCATGATTTTTCCAGGGACTGAGGTGAGGCTGACTGGCCTGTAGTTCCCAGGATCCTCCTTCTTCCCTGGCATGATTTCAACTAGCCCCAAAGTGACAAAATATCAGTATGTTAAGGCCTGGGGTGTCGTCTACTTTCTTCTCTGCTCTCGATATCACTTGATAAGAAAAAGGGCAAGAACAAAGTTAAACAGCCATATGTACTGAAACAGAGTGTCAGTACTCTGAAGATGAATACACAGGCACAAGATAACATACAGCAAGACCTACTGACACTTTTAGAGGTCCTAATATAACCAGAAAATTTGCAAGCAGTTTATAGCTCAGTGGTTTGAGCATTGGCCTGCTAAACCCAGGGTTTTGAGTTCAATCCTTGAGGGGGCCATTTAGGGATATGGGGCAAAAATTAGGGTTCGGTCCTGCTTTGAGCAGGGGGTTGGACTAGATGATCTCCTGAGGTCCCTTCCAACCCTGATATTCTATGATTCTATGTCATCTATGATTTGTTATCATGAGTCACTTGTATACAGTTCACCCTTATCTTCATTTTGTTTATAGCTGATAGTGTGGTTTTCTAGTTAAAGCCAAGACTGGGAACCAGGGCACCTGGATTCAGGCACTGACTGTCACAGATTTCTTGTGTGACCCTATACAAAGTGCTTGCAGTAGGGTCTCATTCAGAGAGGTGCCAAGCACCTCCTAATTTTCATTAAGACAATGGGAGTTGAGGGCACTCTCAAAGCTTTCAAGGGATGCTAATTGTTTTTCAGGGCTGTGCCCTTTATCTCTTTTTGGGTCAGTTGAAGCCAATGCTAGGTTTGCCATTGATTTCAATAGGAGCATTATCCATTCCCAAGTTTTCTTTCTAGGGAAATGGGACTGTTACTTTATCTCTGAGGTGTTGTGAAGTTATATTTATTAATGCCTGTGACGTGCTTTGAGATCCTTAGATTCAGGACACTATAATACCACTGTGACAGAGGGCTAGGTATGAAACTCTGAGTCAGCACTCTGTTCACAGCAGTTCCAATCAGACTGACAAGGCAGACCTGTGCCTCATTTGTGGGTGGGGCAGAGCAGAAATGCTAAATAAACCATTAGCCAGATCCCACAAATCGGCACAGGAAGGAAGTAAAAAGGGGGGAAATAGGCAGAGATAGAGAGAGATTAGTCTGTCACTGCTTGTAAAGGAGCTAGGTATGCTGTGAAGCTGGTGGGACTCCGTTATAAATAAACTGCACAGGGTGTTGAATCAGCACAAGAGTCTCTGTGTGGTTTGTAGACGGAGACAGAAGCAGGATCAAGGAAGCCTGTTACAACCACCCATACTTTGCATGGTATAAACTGTGAATTTATTTGTTAGTCAGGATTGCTTGACCCTGCTGCCTGGCAATGTTATGGCAGGTTATGGCTATAACTGTTAACCTGCAGCAAGAAGTTCTTGGCTCTTGTTTTTCCTCTTTATTTAAAAAAGTAGATGATGGCATTTAAAAAAAATAGAATATTAAATGTAATAGCCAGCCTCGCTGGAGAGAAGTCCTGTTCAAGGTCATGGCTGTGACAGCTGCTCAGCCAGCATACACATTTCTCTCATTTTACCTATAAGTTTGCAAAAGGGATGCAATAAAAAGTGGGTGAGAAGTACTGAAACCAATCCAGATCTGTGCCAGGGCAGGAAGGAGGTGCATGTACAATCTATCAGGTGTGTGAAGTCTTTTTCCCAAAGGCAAATGTTATAAAATGCTCTGGAAACATAGGAATGAGGTGGCTGGATATCTAGGATACATCTTAAAGGTAATGTGGGAATAAATAGTCAGAGGTATTGATTACTGTGGCTGAATGCACCTCTGTATTCACATCCTACACACTACTGTAGTAATCTTTTGTACAAAATATGCCTTGTTGAGGTATCATTTGAAAATGAGTAACATGTTGGTCAATAATTTCACAGTGAAATGTATGTAGCAACATTATGAACATAAAATGAAATCATGACTGAAATGTGGCTATCAGACAAATCTGGGGAGTGGATAAACCTGTCTCTCAAAGACAAAGGACAAGCTGATGTTTCTAGCCAAGTGTCATCAAAGTTGATGGGCAATCACCTGTCAAATGGCCAGTCTCTTGGCAAAGAAGGGGAGCTGGAAAAGATCAATCTGTATTTCACCAAAGAGCAGCATTGAACCCCTTTCACCATAAGAATCCATGACTCCAACCTCACAGTGGGGATGAAATTTATCTAGGGATAAACCCTCAGGAAAATGCATTTCAAAGGGTGACTGAACTATAAAAGTGAGGGGCAAAACACCCCAAGGCATATCTCCCTATCCATCTCTTTCTCTTTTACCTTAGAAGGCAAAAGAAGCAGCCATTTGACTTTGGGAGAGATCCAGACCTGAAATTTGGTCAGCTCTATTGCAAGAATTTTATCTTGAGTCAAAGCTATCTTGTTGAGTTTTATCTTTTTCTTTTGTAAACATTTCTGACTCTAGTGCCTTGTATTTGTACTCCCTTAAAACCTATCTTTATAGTTAAATAAACTTGCTTTGTGCTTTAATGAAAACTAATCCATTGTTGTCTTTAAACTGACCTGTGTGGGTAAGTCCATTTAAAGTAGCAAACTGTTGTACATTGAGCCCTTACTTGAGCAACTGACCTCCAATATCTGGACTGTCCAGGAGAGGGCTGAACAGTGCAGAACACATTTGGATTTTCTTCACACAAAAAAAAGAGAGACCGGGAGTGTGTTTGGGGTCACGCTGCAAGTAATAGCCAAGGCTGGTGGAAGCCAGTGTGTGACTGGAGAAGACCTCTGCAGCAGGTCTGGGATCATGCAGGTCCCGCAGGACCTGCTGCCATAGTAGCAGGAGCAGGTAAAATGTACTTTGTTGTGGGCAGGATTGGCTGGCCAAAAAACCCAGACTGCATTGATTTGTGGGAAAACACTTTAAAACTTTCAGTACTTAAATTTAAGCAAAGGACAGAAAGAGATTTGGTGTCTATTATAACAGGAGTTAAAAGTATTTTTTTCACGTGGTTTAAGCAAGATTTGTTTTGTTGTTTTAGTGGTAGAAATTGTCTGAATTCCCTGTGTGTATTTATATAATATATTAACCAACTTCTTGTTTTACGTAGCATGAGAGACTGTGTCTCGTGGGATTTGTGGGATCTGAGGTTTTTGCGGGTGGGAGCAGGATAAAAATGCAAGAAACAATGTGGGAGTGGGAGTGAGAGTGAGTATTGCAGGGTGGGATGGGAGTGGGATTAAAAATGTAGTCCCACACAGGCTCTAGACGGGAATGGTGCTAGCAGGCTGCAGCTATACACAGACACTTGGGGGTGTGACCTGCATGTTGTTTGGCTGTTTGTGAGCAGCCCAGGTTGGGAGCTACAGCAGCAAAGCATTTTTAGGCTCCCAAGGTTGCAGGGCAGGTGGTGACACAGCCCCCCACTGGCCTGGATTGCACTCCAGAATGTGATAATATCAACATGGAAAACAATAAGCACAAATTAATGGTAATCTCATAATGCTTTATGTATCAAAGCACTGAACACCAAATTCTGTCCTGAAATACATGCAAACCAATGGGATTTGTATGCAGACATCTGAGGGGAAATCTGGCCCTAATTTAATTTAATCCTCACAACAACTGTTAGGGTTCAGTAAATAAGTAGTGTTACACCACTGGAAAGTGAGACACAGGCCCCAGTGCAGGCAAGAGTCCCTTTTCTGGGTAGCACTTCAACACATCCCAAACATACTCTTAGTCCCACTGAGTTCAGTGAAATTCATCATTTGCTTAAGTACCATCCTGAATAGGAATGTACCTAAGCAAGTGCTTAACTGCTTTTGCTGGGGCCATAGAGGGGGAATGTGACTTTCCAAAGCCACACATTGACTCAGAGTCAGGATTACAACAAGCGAGACAGGGATAAAAATTTCCATTGATGTCAGCGAGGCAAGATTTCGCTCCTTCTCTCCCAGATCCGCTGCTGACTCCGTCAGAGTGTGGGGGTTCTACTGCTAACATTTGAATGTGCTCCTGTCATCCAAAGTAGTTCAGTCCGTGCTATGGCAGGATATCACCCTGGCTATTGACTGATCTGACAGGTGCTTTGTATACCTGATGTGGCTTAATGTACATGTAACCCACACACCTTCTGGGTGTGGTGTTCTGTCCCATTTAGCGGCACCAAGACCATTTAGAGAAAGAGAGAGAGAGAGAGAGAGAGAGAGAGAGAGATAAAACGAGTCTGCTCTACAGCTTTAGCTAGCAGCCAGTTGGCTTTTAGCTCATGTGGTAGAGGCTCATGCATGAAGCTCCAGAGGTCCCTGGTTCGATCCTGCCTGCTCACGACCAGGGTCTGTCCATATTACATACACACATACAATACAAGAGCCCATACAATACTCTTTTCTGAGGGGGACGGAGGCACCCATATGTCACCCTAACATGGCATCCCATGAGGTATGCTGCCTGGCAGGGGCCTGTATCTGAGATGTTACGGAGAGATTGTTGAGGATCATCTGGCTCTCTGACTACTATCCCATGCTTCATCTGTGTGGGCTCTAATGATACTGCGAGGTGTGACCCTTAGCAGATCAGAAGTGACTACAGGGCTCTGGGAGTAAGGGTGAAGGAGTTGGGAGCACAGGTGATGTTCTCTTCGATCTTTCTGGTTAAGGGTAGGGGCCCAGGCAGACGCATCCTGGAGGTGAATGTTTCACTGCAAGGATTGTGTCACCAGGAGGGCTTCGGCTTCCTTGACCATGGGATGCAGTTCCAGTAAGGAAGGACTGCTAAGCAGAGATGGGGTCCACCTATCGAGGAAGGGGAAGAGCATATTTGGATACAGACTGGCTAACCCAGTGAGGAGGGCTTTAAACTAGGTTCGAAGGGGGCAGGTAACCAAAGCCCACAGGTTAGTCAGAGACCTGGGAGAAAGGTCAGAATTTGGGGGGAGCACGGGCTATTATAGCAGGGATAAGAGAGAGACAAGAAAGAACTGGGGCGGGAATCTAATCAATATTTTAGATGTCTATATACTAATGTGAGAAGAATGGGGAATAAGCAGGAAGAACTCAAAATGCTAGTAAATAAACACAACTATGACACACAGTGGGCTAGTACGCATGACTGGATTATTAGTATAGAAGGGTACAGCTTGCTCAGGAAGGACGGGCAAGGAAAAAATGGCGGAGATGTTGCCTTATATGATAAAAATGTGTACCCTTGGACTGAGGTTGAGATGGAAATAGGGGACAGATTTGTTGAAAGTTTCTGGGTAAGGATAAAAGGGGTAAGAAAAGAAGGGTGATGTCATGGTAGGGGTCTACTATGGGCCACCTCACCAGGAGGGAGAGGGGGATGACACTGCTTTTTTTTAAAAAAAAAAAACAACTAACAAAACCATCCAAAGCGCAGGACGTGGTCGTGACAGGGGACTTCCGCTACCCAGACGTCTGCTGGGAAAATAAGCCAGCAGGGCACAGATGACCCAGCACGTTCTTGGAATGTAGAAGATGGGTGGCGATTGGATGTTGGACATAGTGAATGCCAGTGAAAATGAGGTAGAATCAGAAGCTAAAGTAGGGAAAGAACAAGTTCAAAATTATTTAGACATGTTAGATGTCTTCAAATCACCAGGGCCCGATGAAATCCTAGACTACTCAAGGAGCTGACTGAGAAGATACCTGAGCCATTAGCGGTCATCTTTGAAAAATCGTGGAAGACGGGAGAGATTCCAGAAGACTGGGAAAGGGCAAATATAGTGCCCATCTATAAAAAGGGAAATGAGGACAACCCTGGGAATTACAGACCAGTCAGCTTAACCTCTGTACCCGGAAAGATAATGGAGCAAATAATTAAGCAATCAATTTGCAAACATCTAGAAGATAATGTGATAAGTAAAAGCATGGATTTGTCAAGAACAAATCGTGTCAAACCAACCAGATAGCTTTCTTTAACAGGGTAACAAGCCTTACGGATAGGGGGGAAGCAGTAGACATGGTATATCTTGACTTTAGTAAAGCTTTTGATATGGTCTTGCATGACCTTCTCATAAATAAACTAGGGAAATGCAACCTAGATGGAGCTACTCTAAGGTGGGTGAAAATCTGGTTCGAAAACCGTTCCCGGAGAGTACTTATCAGTAGAACAGTCATGCTGGAAAGGCATAACAAGTGGGGTCCTGCAGGGATCAGTTCTGGATCTGGTTCTGTTCAATATCTTCATAAATGATTGATAATGGCATAGAGAGTACACTTATAAAGTTTGTGGATGATACCAAGCTGGGAGGGGTTGCAAGTGCTTTGGAGGATAGGATCATTCAAAATGATCTGGACAAACTGGAGAAATGGTTTGAAGTAAATAGGATGAAATTCAATAAGGACAAATGCAATGTACTCCACTTAGGAAGGAACAATCGGTTGCACACATACAAAATGGGAAATGACTGCCTAGGAAGGAGTACTGCAGAAAAGGATCTGGGGGTCATAGTGGACCACAAGCTAAATATGAATCAACAGTGTAACACTGTTGCAAAAACATCATTCTGGGATGTATTAGCAGGAGTGTTGTAAGCAAGACACAAGAAGTAATTCTTCCACTCTGCTCTGTGCTGATTAGGCCTCAACTGGAGTATTGCGTCCAGTTCTGGGTCCCACATTTCAGGAAAGATGTGGACAAATTGGAGAAAGTCCAGAGAAGAGCTACAAAAATGATTAAATGTCTAGAAAACATGACTTGTGAGGGAAGATTGGAAAAGAGGAGACTGAGGGTGGACATAACAGTTTTCAAGTACATAACAGGTTGTTACAAGGAGGAGGGAAAATTATTGTTCTTAACCACTGAGGATAGGAGAAGAAGCAATGGGCTTAAATTGCAGCAAAGGCAGTTTAAGTTGGACATCAGGAAAACCTTCCTAACTGTCAGGGTGGTTAAGCACTGGAATAAATTTGCCTAGGGAGGTTGTGGAATCTCCATCATTGGAGGTTTTTAAGAGCAGGTTAGACAAGCACCTGTCAGGGATGGTCTAGATCTGGGATCAGCAACCTTAAGCACACGGTCCATCAGGGAAATCCGCTGGCGGGCCAGGACGGTTTGTTTACCGGCAACGTCTGCAGGTTCAGCCAATCAAAGCTCCCTCTGGCCGTGGTTTGCCATTCCAGGCAAATGGGAGCTGTAGGAAGTGGCGCGGGATGAGGGAGATACTGGCTGCCGCTTCCAGCAGCCCCCATTGGCCTGAAAAGGCGAATCGCAGCCAGAGGGAGCTGCAATCAGCTGAAACTGCAGACGCTGCAGGTAAACAAACCGTCCCGGCCCGCCAGCAGATTTCCCTGACAGGCCGCATGCCAAAGTTTGCCGATCCCTGATCTAGATAATACTTAGTCCTGCCATGAGTGCAGGGGACTGGACTAGATGACCTCTCAAGGTCTCTTCCAGTCCTATGATCCTATGGTAAATTAAAGTTTCCGAAAGGAACTACTGCTCCAGGGCTCTTAACTTGGGGCGCCTTGGGAGAATGGTAATTTCTTTAACTTACTAGTGTAAGGAATATAGTGTTGTAGCCTTGTCAATCCCAGGATACTAGAGACAAGGTGGGTGAGGTCACATCTTTTACTGACCAACATCTGTAGGTGAGAGAGACAAGCTTACACAGTTCTTCAGACCATGCCAGACCTGAAGAGCTCTGTGTAAGCTCAGAAGTGGGTCCAATAAGAGATGTTACCTCACCCTATCTTGTCTCTGTGTAATGAATGTCCCTCTTACCTTTTATAAGAGCTTGTATGGTACATGTAACAGAGTAGTTTAAACTGATTTTTTTTTATTATTCTTTGCATTTACCTCTGCAAGTTGCATTTCGTACAGATGACAAGATGCTATTATTTATTACTGTAGCTTGCATATTTCTGAATATACTTCAGTTATCTTCCTTTGTTTCTATCTTACTAGTTTACTGATGTATGACTATTTGTGTCAGATAACAAGTATTGTGTAGTGAACTGAAAATTCCTTTCCCATGGAAAAGGAATAGGAGTATGTCCTGTGTCTCTCTACTTTCTGATGGTTCGGTATTATATGACTAATACACTATAAAGACAAGCAGCTTTTTGGCAGGGTTTGATCACTAACCTCGCCTAGATTTATGATCGCATCATCTTTGCCTCCTTACAGAATAGTATGTGCTGTTCTTATATGTGGGATTGGCTCCAGTAGTTGTTTACTGGATGAAGCTTCCATCCTTGCCTGTGTGGCACCATCATTAAAATGATATGCCCCTTTTAGGACAACCGTATATGCAGAGAATCCTAGCGCTGCTGGTAATTTTGTTGGAGTGCATAAACTGTTCACCTTATTTTCCATTTTAGGAAAATCTGCAGTAATACCACCGTCAGCGCAGCCCCACTGGTGGTAAAAACAGTGAAAATGCTAGCTTGGATGCAGAATGGGTATCTTTTAATGCCATGTTGTCTAGACTTACTCTTAGTAGAACAACTTCAAATATAAGTGGCTTGAATTTTCAGAAATCTTGAGCACTCAGATTCCACTGGCATCAGTGGGAACTGGAAATGCACTGAATATCTGGCCACAAATTTAGGCATGCTTCAGGCACCCTTGACTAATGAAATTCAAGATTCCAGCTGTAGGATTTACTTGTGGGATGAGTCCATTCTAATTAAAATTTCCAATTTTGGGTGGCTCTTTTGGTCTCGCCCCTACCCACTTAAAGTATGCCCTGAATTTGATCTTCCGACCTCAATAACTTTAAAATATTAGGAAAAGGAATACACTCAGAGATATTAAGGCCAGGAGGGCCCATCAGATCATCTAGTCTGACCTCCTGTATGACACAGCCATCGAATTGCATACAATCACATACGGAAAGTGAATGCACTCTGGAGAAGATACATTGCCCCAGCATTAAAGACTGATATACTGGTAAAACTGATTTTGTGCCCCATACACAAAAAGGGGCATATGGCAAGGCTGCTTAAAGTGAACTTGTTTCAGCTACTGCAGCAATACTGCAGAGATACTGCAGTGTAAGAGACGTGTCATTCGTGTCTGCCTCTGCAGATGAACTTGCTTAAACAACCTTAGTGATATATCATTACTTTAAAGACCAAAAACCCTTCTCATAAATGCTGATCATAAACCCTACAGTCCACAAATTTTAATTCTCCTCCAAAATTAGTATTCGTCAACATGAATTACTTGTAATGCAACTGGAGATCGTCTGGCACAGGATGTACTTACTAATGGAAGTGTATAAGTTCAGAAGCAGAAAGACTAAAAGGCTGTGAAAGCACAGTATTGATTTATGAACAGATAAGTCAGGTGTGCACTTGAAAACTGTTGCCAAAGGGTTCATTCAACACTTATGTAAGGACAACATTAGAAAAAATATTTGCATATTAATTAACACCATATAGTTTCTACAGTTTCTCACAGCTACCCAGCTATCAAATGTAATTCCTACTCACATTATCCTTATCCTGGGCCTGTTCCCAACTGTGTTTTGCCTTTTCTCTAGGTGGCTGCTAGTCTGGTACCAAACCTCTGTGCATATGTCTGTCGGGTTTTCTTATGCAGTTCTTCACTACCCATTACTTGCATGTAATTAACATTCTCGTGACCTCAAGTGCCCTGTTCAATCTCCCCAACTATTCCCAAGCAACATTCCCACTGCTCCCCTTCCCTCTTCAGCACCTGGCTGTGCTCAAACTTCCTCAGCAACTGCCATTAATCTCTTAAGAGTTGAACTTGCTCACGTTTTCTCCGTAGCCCTGAAGTGTCCTTTCCCAACAACAACCACAGAGTGTCTGTCTTCCACTTCTGCAACACTGGAGAGAGATACTGCTACTTGGACTCTAACTACTTTGGGAAGGAAAGGGTGAGAGGATGGTATCCAAGTGTGAATAAGAACAGTATATTGAGGATGCTGTGTATGTTTTCGGGCTGTCCTTGTAATGGAAAAGCTTTCACACAAAGTACGTACACAAGAGAAATGTCAAAAAGAGGATCAGTATTTAAAAAGGGTGACCAAATTTCTAGTGTACTAGGAGGAGGAGGGGTCCCCAGTGAGCCATAATCTTTAGCCAGGTTCTTTGAATATTAATCTGATCCTGAATAAATAAGTAATGTCTGATGTAGTATGTTAATGTTTTATTGTAACTTTGCCCAAATAAAAATTAAACTAAAAATGTAGTCTAGAAAAACAAGTTATTAACAATAGCTTTTCTTGTAGCTAAGATCAGGTATTTTGTCCCACTGTTCACTAACCTCACTGTTTCAGGTTTGCAATGAATATTATGGACTCATCTTGTCTTTTCAACCTCCATCCTTTCCCACCTGCTTTTCTTTGCCACCCTCAGTGACAATCTGCCTCTTCCCTCTGGAATAAGCTGTCCCATAAGCTCCGCTGTACAGATAGCTTCAGCCTCTTTAAACTCAGTTCTTTGCTCTGTTTCATGCCATCCTTATGTTATTCTAATTCCTTAACCATTGTTAAACTACTATAACCTGCCCCAATGGCCTCTTCGTGATCAGATCACTTCTTTCCTTGAACACTAACTGGTCCCCAGTTTGTCAGCATCTCCCCAAATTTTATCAGTCACTGTATGGGTGTGACCCTAAGAGCCCCTCAGTTCCCTCTGATAGAGGGCCCACTATACCGTACCTCATAGTAGGCTTCACACACTCACTACCGCCAACACCTTTTGGATACGTATTATGACAACAGTGTCTTGTAAATTATCATATGTAAACTGGTGAAATGCTGGCAATGAATATTGCATGATGTATATGTATGTATGGCTTGTGGCTAAAAAATTATGTATGTGTGCTGGACATATGTTATGTTTTGGAGGTAGTGCATAAATCAAAACAACATTACATAGAAGAAAATGGATTTACCTTTTGACCAGTTTGGTTATGGGCAGAGGACAGTGAAAGTACATTTACATATATGGTAAACAAAGCAATCAACCTAACAGGTGGAAAACAGCTGAGAGCATACTGACGGACAGAGTCTGCACCTTCAGGAAGCCTACCTGGCTCTTGAGGCAAAGACAGTGGAAATTTAAGGGGAACAAACAGACATTCTAGTTATCTATCACTAAAGGCACAAAAGAGGCCAGAGCTCTTGGAATCTGTGAAAGGTGGTCCTTCAACCATGGGGGTTGAAGTCTTTGGGAACTGAGTATAGGTGAGAAATTGCCTGAGACCAAGATTGTAAGCTGTTAAGCTTTAAACACTAAAAAGCATATCTTGTTTCATAACTTGACCTGTCTTTCTTTGTAGTTCTTAGTATTACTTAAATTTGTTTATTAATAAACTTATTTTTGTTTTATTACAAAACGTTCTCAGTGCCAGGTACCGAAGTGTGAGTCTTCAGCTAACCAGACTGGTGTGTACACTGTCTCTAGAGACTGCAAACTTAATTTCAGTGAGTGTCCCAGTGAGAGGGACTGAACACTGCAGAGAGCCGTCTTTGGCAAACTGGAGTACACAGGTTTATATCTGCAAGACAAGGTTTAGAGTGACAGAGTCTCAGAGTTGGCTGATGAGGTGGATAGACGAGTGCTCAGACACAGTCTAATCTTCAGCAAAGCTGACTCTTTTTGAGGCAGAGAGGTAACACAGTGACTTACAGTTCTGGGCTGCCCTGAGGAGAGCGTCACGTGTGGGCATTAGAATAGTCTCTCTGTAAGTGAATGCTTAACCTCCCTCTTTCATATATCGTAAGCATGCTACAATAATATGCAGAGTTGCCAACTCTTGAGACTATTCTCCTATTGATGTATTATTTACAGCCCCAGCCCCTGAAGATAAGTGGGTATGTGAAAATCTCGGCTTTCATGTAAGAATAGTTTCTATCCCTCAAGGTGTCAGAAAAAGCTTGAAAATGTGACCCTAGTGTACCAAACCCAGAAGGCAAATAAAAACATGAGAATCTGGGAATGGCCATGCTAGGTCATACCAATGGTCCATCTAACCTAGTTTCCTATCCTCCGACAGTGGCCGGTGCCAGGTGCTTCAGAGGGAATGAACAGAACAGGGCAATTTATTGTGTGAGTCATCCTTTGTCATCCAGTCACAAGTTTTAGAAGTCAGAGCGTGGGGTTGCGTCCGTGACTGTCTTGGCTAATACCTACTGATGGACCTATCCTCCATGAATATATCTAATTCATTTTTTGAACCCAATTATACTTTTGGCCTTCACACTGTCCCCTGACAATGAGTTCCACAGGTTGACTGACTATGCAAAGTACAACTTTGTTTGTTTTTTAAACCTGCTGCCTATTACTTACAATGAGTGACTCCTGGTTTTTGTATTATGTGAAGGGATAAATAACACTTTCACTTTCTCCATACCATTCATTATTTTATAGACCTCTCTCCTATCCTGCCCCCCTAGTCATCTTTTTTCCAAGATGAACTATCCCAGTCGTTTTTATAATCTCTGCTCATGGATTACATAGTGGCATTATATTTTCCATCTTCTTATCTATTTCCTAATGGTTCCTAACATTGTGTCAGCTTTTTCAGCTGCTGCCGCATATTGAGGGGATATTTTCATACAACTATCCAAGGCAATTCCAAGATTTTCCTTGAATGGTAACATAATTTAATCTCCATTTTGTATGTATAGTTGGGATTATGTTTTCCAATATTAATTACTTTGCATTTATCAACATTAAATTTCATTTGCCATTTTGTTGCCCAGTCACCCAGTTTAGTGAGATCCTTTTGTAGCTCTTAGTTAAGTCTAAAGCTGACTACAATCTTGAGTAATTTTCTATCATCTGCAAATTTTCCCATATCACTATGTACCCCTTTTTCTGGATCATTTATGAATGTTGAACAGCACTCGTCCAGTATAGATCATTAGGGGACCCTACTATTTACTTCTCTCCACTGTGAAAACTAGCCATTTATTCGCAAAAAGAAAAGGAGTACTTGTGGCACCTTAGAGACTAACCAATTTATTTGAGCATAAGCTTTCGTGAGCTACAGCTCACTTCATCGGATGCATCTGTAGCTCACGAAAGCTTATGCTCAAATAAATTGGTTAGTCTCTAAGGTGCCACAAGTACTCCTTTTCTTTTTGCGAATACGGACTAACGCGGCTGTTACTCTGAAACTAGCCATTTATTCCTACCTTTTGATTCTTACCTCTTAATCAATTACTGACCAATTAGAGAACTTTTCATCTTATCCCATGCCTGCTTACTTTGCTTATGTGAGGGACCTCGTCAAAGGCTTTCTGAAAGTCCAAGTGCACTATATTCACTGGACCACCCTTGTCCACATGTTTGACTCCCTCAAAGAATTCTAATAGATTTGGTGAGTCATGATTTCCCTTTACAAAAGCCGTGTTGACTCTTTCCCAACATGCCATGTTCATCTGTGTGTCTGATAATTCTGTTCTCTACAGTACCGTCAACCAGTTTGCTTGGTACTGAATTTAGGTTTTAATGGCTTGTAATTGCCAGGATTGTCTCTGGAACCTTTTTTTTTTTAAATCAGCACTGCATTAGCTTTCCACCAGTCATCTGGTACAGCAGCTTATTTAAGCAACAGGCAACCTTTCACAGTTGGTAGTTCTGCAATTTCATATTTGAGTTCCTTCAGAACTCTTGGGCGAGAACTATCTGCTCCTAATGATTTATTGTTTTAATTTATCAATTCGTTCAAAAACCTCATCTCTTGACACTTCAGTCTGGGACAGTTCAGATCTGTCACCTGAGAAGAATAGCTCAGGTATGGGAAACTACCTTACATCCTCTTCAGTGAAGACTGATGCAAAGAACTCATTTTAGCTTCTCTGCAATGTCCTTGTCTTCCTTGATTGTCCCATGGCCCCACTGACTGTTCGGCCAGCTTCCTGTTTCTGAGTACTTAAAAAAAATTCTGGAAAGTTGTTAGCTTTTGGTAGTTGCTCTTCAAATTCTTTTTTGGACTGCCTAATTATACTTTTTTACGCTTGAGTTGACAGAGTTTTATATTCCTTTTTATATTCCCCACTAGGATTTGACTTAGTTTTTAAAGAGTGGATGGAAGTGTGTGTGTGTGTGTGTGAGAAATTCTCATGATTTTTAAGCAAATTTCATTATTTTGGAGAGGATGGCTGACTCATTGGGGGGAGCTGTTGTGTGTTTTTTTTTAAATGTTTGAGGGTGGTAATACCGAATAAGTAACACTTTTTTTTTATTGGCACCTTTCCAAATGTTGTAATCTTGCCTTTCATAAAAGATTGCACAGCCTGTTGTGATAAATTGAATGAAAGACACAAAACTGTATGAAACAAATTATCATTGTTACATATAAATGGCATAATTGTCTTGGATGTTGTCCAGGGCTGAGCTGCACACTCCTTCAGTATTTCACAGGACTGCACAGTAATCAGCAGAGTCACTTCTGACTGGATTAGTGTTACACACTTTTTTTTTTTTAGGGAAAATATTTGCAATTGATGTAAAAACATTTGCCATGTACCTTAATCCGATTCAGGAGCTGGAGAAAAGGGATGGTAAATTTTTGGAGTCCAGTATCCAAAATAAAGTTCTTCATCATATATAAACAATGCATATTTTCAAACAACACTTTTATAATCTTATAAAGCGATATACATATCAGAAATAACAAAAGTTAAATTTGACAGCAAAAATCCATGTTGAGTTAGACTGGTGTAAATCTAGACTAGTTCTGTGGATTTTTGAATAAAAATCTTGCTATGTTTTTTGTCTTGTTTTAAAATAAACATTCC
Source organism: Natator depressus (assembly GCF_965152275.1). Classification (NCBI taxonomy): domain Eukaryota; kingdom Metazoa; phylum Chordata; order Testudines; family Cheloniidae; genus Natator; species Natator depressus. The sequence goes on along the minus strand of NC_134234.1, from coordinate 325,606,539 downwards.
CCAACAGCAGTTGCAAACTGAAAACATTTCTGGAATTTTGTTTGTAAAGCCCTTTGAAATTATAGGTAGAAAGGTGTTATATACATGAAATTTCTTGTGAAAAGAAATGCTCTTTAAATATTTTGTTTAAAATTAAACAAATGTAATTCTCAAAACCCCAAATCTGTGCTTAATCATGCTTAATTTTAAGTGTGTACATAAGTTTTTTTACGTTTGTTTGTTCTCCCCTTCCCCCACCCATCATGATTTAAATTTGTAAACGCTTCATATTCCATTATTGATTTCATTAAAACAATTTTAAATGTTTAATCATAGGAGACACTTTCAATTCAGTTTTTGGTTAGAATTAGCACATTTCCAGTGAATAATTCTGAAAATCTTATTTGACCTTATTACTAATAAAGTTTCTCAAAACTTCCCATTATTACAACCTGTTTTCAGTTCCTTTTCTAACTGTGTGCCAAACCGTAGATATTCAGTGTGAAAGTATCCTTGCTAGGTGTCTGCTTCAGACCAAATTGGTTTTTTTGGAAAATTTTGAGCTAAAATGATTCATCCTTTTTGGATAATGAGGCTAGGGAAAAATACATTGTTTGCCCATGTTAATTTCTGATGACCTTTTATTTGGAAAGGCCACCTGCCCTCATGCTTTGGAACAGGGACTTGAAATTTGGCGGGGGGTGGCCTTTGTGTCAGGGGTATAAAGAGTACCGGGATGCTTGGTCAACTCACCTTCAGTTTATTTCATATCCATGTCATACTTGCTTTCCTCCACCGCATAAGCACCTATATCAATAGAGCTGGATCAGTGTATGGAGTTTTTTTCTCATATAGTTTGTGAAGCGAGGAATTTGGAATATGTGAAAAATAAGCAGATGTGTATTATGCAGCTTGTTGGTAAGAGTCTAAACCTGTTATAAACACCTTTTTTCACAATGATCCTGTGGTGGGAAGCAGATTGGCACAGTTCAGTGTGATCACTTGAACCAAGGCATGGAAAAGCCTGGTAGGCAGATAATTAATCATTCCTTCGTATCGTCTGTTAGCTTGGGAAGGAAGGAGCTGTTGCCTGGCTTCAGGGAGTGCATTCTTTCCATTGCGAAGCAAAAGTGCCATGCTTTTGACACAAAATCTGTTCAATAGGTCATCAGTGCTGGCCAAATGCTATATGCAGTCAAGGTCAGAGGTATAACTGTCTTTAATCTACTGTTTTGCACAGATGTTAACCAAGAGTGAATCCAAGCAGTGCAGTGCAGAGATTTTTGGTTCTTGAATTTTACTCATCCTGTATGTCAGTTATGCCATGAAATTATGAAGATGCAGAACAGCCAAATCATGCAGATGTCTCATTTGTGCTGAGTTGTGATTTCTTAGCTTTTGAGAATACATTTCTAAAGGACAGGAAAATGAAGTGACATTGCAGCACTTCTAACAAAACTTTTGATATCGAATGTATCCTTTTTCTTTCCCAGCTGAAAGAGTTATTTTCAATTCAAGGCAAAGGGAAAAGAACCATAAATTGCTGAATTTGAAAGAAGTTGCTGGTCCATTGTCCAGAATAGATGTGCAAAAATAAACAGTATTAAATGGTTACTAGGGATTTTTTCTTGACAACATCCCTTATTTTCTTAGCAAAACAGTTTCTTTGCTGATGAGATAAATGGAATATAAAATCAGTAAATGTCCAATATGAAAAAGAGGCAGGAAAGAATTCTTAGAATTTACCTTATTCATTTCTGAGAAAACATAATCAAAGTTGACCTAGCATGTGTTTGGGTTGTGGTTTTGTTTTGTTTTTAAAGTTAGGAAGTAGAGTGGGCTTTGAATGAGGCCCATTGAAGTCAGTGTAAAAAGTCCGTTGATTTCAGTAGGCATTGGGTTCAGTCCTTTTATTAGTAGCTTTAGTATAGTATTGCCTCAAAAAGGTGTTTTCTTTTTTTTTTTTTTTTTTTTTAATTGAGCTGTTTGAGGGCATAACTGCCGTATTGCACATTAACTGCTATTTAAGACTTTAGTACTGGTTTGCAATGTCTTGGACAGATTACTACGAAGGGTAACAAGGTAGAGGCAGGTTTCAGAGTAGCAGCCGTGTTAGTCTGTATTCGCAAAAAGAAAAGGAGGACTTGTGGCACCTTAGAGACTGACCAATTTATTTGAGCATAAGGTTTCGTGAGCTCACTTCATCGGCTGCATTAATGTAGAGGCAGGTCAGAATGTTTGTTGTGCTATTGAAATGCTCATGAATATGCATCTAGAAATACAAAAGTTGTATGCAGCTTCTCTCAGGACATTGTTTTAGTGAACTCTGCTGGGTACTGTGTGCAAATATTAGTGTTGTCAGTATAAGGGAAAAGAGGGGTGTGTGTGTGTGTGAGAGAGAGAAAGAGATGTGATATGGTATAAAGAATGGGTCAGTGATTTTGGGGTCGATGAAGCCATGAGTGAGTTTTGCAGGAGATCCCAAACAAGTGCTAATAAAATCTTTTTTTTTTTTACACCAAATCTTGTAATTTTATATATGCCACATGAAACGGTGGCCGGGAGCTCCGGGGGTCCCCCGGCTGTCCGCTAGCTGAAGTTACAGAAGTCTTTGGAAGTCATGTATTCTGTGACTTCCCTGACTAAATTGCAGCCTTACTCATGACGAAAGTTCTATTGCTGAATGCCTAACTGTAATACTGTAGCATTCCATATAAATAAACATGCACTAGGTTCTGAACTGAACATGCATTTTATTTTCCTTGGAGAAATTTGAACTTAGCTCTCTTCCCTGGAGATATTAATGTTTGGGTCCAGTGAGTCACCTTGTCCTCTAGGAATGGCTGTTAGAAAAGGAGGTGAAGTGGCTAACTGAAACATTGACTCTGAGTTACAGAAATGAGAACTGTCTTCAGGAGACAGAATATCAAATTAGTGTAATGATAGATCGCCTCACTAGCAACAAACATGGGCTTTTATTTAAAAAAGAAAAAGAGAAAAGAAACTGATTGGTATGGGCATTGAGGCTGTAGATCGGAAAAAATGGAAGTTAGTCCTCTAATAGGAGATTGATTGGAATGTCAGTAAGAATTGAAGGCTTCTAAAAATAGACTTTTCTCAGGACTTTGTTCATGTAATGTCTGAAAGTCTGTTATTTTCCCTGTCCTCAGTTGGGGGGCAGAAAGAACATGGTCCTATTTATTTAACAGTAATTGGACCAAACAGCCATTATAATACTCTTGCCATTTCTATGACAAAACAAGGCACGTAAGAGACCAGGGACGGATAATCAGTTTTTTCTTTAGTCGTCATATTACTAGCTTCATCTGTCCAGGTTGGCAGCCTTTTGTACTAAGGAGGGCCAGACAGTCAGGATTATTTGCTGTTTGTTCCAACAGCAGCAGCGGATGGCCCAATAGCTTTGGTTTTTTTTTCTGGATGGTCACACTGTCACTTGCCTTCTCTTCAGTAGCTTCCCTGACACTCCATTGTGTCTTGCTCAGTGGTTTACTTTTTCGCATTTTCTGTATCCAGAGTTGTCTCTCTTTAACTTGTTGGTCTTTCAAAATTAAAAACAACCCCTTTGTGCCATTGATTAAAGTATCCACGTGCACCACTGTGACCATGGCACTTGTTAAATATCACTGGTGGTTGTTTTTTTTTTTGTTTTAAATCCCTCTCTTTCTCATATGTGCTTCCTTTAGGGGCCAGATTTCACACCAACAAATAAAAGCTTTTCTTTGGGTCTTTATCCCATTTTCTCAGGTGTAAAATGGTCAATAAACATAAGTAGCTAGCACATAAAAAGTGAAGAATATGTACTCTGTAAAGATGTAAAAACACTTGAGACATGGTATTCAAATATACGTCTCAACTCAGCAGTTAGGATTTATGCTTGGAAAGTAATTTAAGTAGACTCCGAGCTGACCTCTTAAGGACAGAAAGAAAAAAACTATTATTGAGATAAACTGCCATTGAAATTGTTTTATGTGCTCTCGTTTTCCAGTGATTTGCTTCTTGTTGCTAAAAATATGCATTTTTCTTTAGAGCTCAATTTTAAATTCAGACGGCAGTTTTCATTTATACGGAGAGATTTAGTTTGTGTGTAAAACAGATGACTTGTGGAAAGATAGAGCTTTAGTAATTTGTACTAGAGAGCTATCTGTTGCAGGATCTGGCAAATCTCCTAGCCCTAAAGAAGCCTCTATTACATTTTATAGGAGTTTCTGTAATCCCCTGCCTTCCATTACACTTAAAGTATTTCCTAATAACTACCTTTCTGCCTTTGGGCTCTGATGCAGAAAAGGACTTCCGCACATATTTCAAATTGAACACCTGTTTTCAGTGCTTTCCTGAATTGGGGCCATTAATAGTAATTTTGTTACCCTGTTTGTAATGTAGAAAACTAAAACCAAGTAGCATTATAATTAAAATTGCCCATAGTCACTGGCTGAGGTCCTGACTGGGGCTTGAGGAGACGCTACTTGATAGTCAATAGGCCAGTGGGGAAACTCTGAAAATTTGTTCTTAGGATACATACAGGATGCTCTCTCTGTAGGTAAGATTCTACACTCTTCCTGCCTCCAGAAAGATAAAGATATTCCTCTTCCCATGAAAACATGCTATCATAATGTAGGTCTTGATTCTGCAAGGTACTTAAACATGTGCCTAACTTTGAAGTCATCAGGACAAATCATGCTGACAGTTGGGCATGTGTTTATATACCTTGCTGATCTGACGTTTGTCCCTTTCCCTTTTCTGCCCTTGAAATGACCCAAGTACAGTATAATGTAGGCAGTGCTGTTTATGGAATGTCCTGTGTAGATTATCCTGCATCTGTTTCAGATCCTTGGACAACAATTCATATGTTTTTAAAAGTCTTAGCTCAATGTGGGTGTTTCTCAGGTTACAAAACCAATTTAGATAGATCAGGGATTATGTTTCAGTTACTGTACTGCAGATGGCTTTCTCTCATCTTCCGTTTTAAATAGTCCCTTGCTTTGATTATATATTTAGGTACAATAGCATGTATATTCCTAAATCGTTGCCTTTTGAACTATATGTCTTAAATACATAGAACATTTTCCATCTTCTGACCAAATAAGATTAACTTTTCTCATTTCTATTTAATAGACTGCAAAATCAGATGAGTAGTTCACTTCATTCTCCATATGTGTTTTAACGTTTCAATTCATGTCTCCACATGTTTTAGTTTTTATCCAGTTTCATACATCAGTTCCAAAATTCACCTGGGATAATAAACTCCCCCAGAATGAGCAGTCATAGTTTAACTCTTATATGTTCCCCAGGGGGACAAATTCTGCCAGATGTGTTTGTTTTGTTGGTCTGCCAGACAACAGCAAATGTCTTGTGTTTTCAGGGATAATGGGCCAATCTGTGCGTGAATTCAAATAGTTCCCCAGTTTTTAATAGTCTTACCTTGCAGACTTGATAAACATGCCCTTTGGAAGAACAAACATTTTTGTAAAGTGTTGCTGGAGATCATTTTATCTCGTGAGGAGTGAAACGTATTCCATTCTTGCATAATGGTAAATCTTGCAATGTACCTTAAAGAAAATACGGATTTGAAGTGCATTATTGCTGATTCCTTTTTGTTCATATCCAAAACAAATATCAGTTGTCTAGGAACTGGCTGTTTAAATGTGGTATTTACAGCTAATTCACGCTGACTACCTTTGTGCTTTGTTTGTGACCCCAGTTGTGGGTGAGTCTGACTTTAAGGTATTTCTCTGAGAAGGATTATGTTGAGAACCTGCTGTATGAGTCTCTACCTTAGTTCAATTTTACTGATAGCTCAGTGCTCTCATTTTTATGAGACTCCTTATGGATACAGGATTTGCACTAACCCACTGTGGATAATGCTTATGCAATTCTGTCTCTGGTAAAATAAGATAAATTACATGCCTGGTTGAAAATCATTTTTTTTCCTCCTGAACTATGTCAATTCTGTTGCATTCCACAAAAAGATAGTTACATGTATGACCAGTCTGTCATTTCAATAATATCACAGCTTGAATGATTTTTATACCTCAAGTTGTGACTTCTTCTAAAATAATTTAGCTACAAAAATAGCAAGTTTAAAACACATGTTTTAAAATAAGGGATTCAAGATCTCATGGTTCAGGCCACAAACTAACAACTGCCTGAATCGAGGAAAAAAGCTTCTGTGAGAAGGTTATATCATTGTTCATTATGGGAAAGTTTACACCTTCCTTTGAAGACTCTGGTATGCGCAGTTGTCAGACAAGATACTACATTATGCAGATCACAGGTATGTTCTGGTATGGCAATTCCTATGTAATTCTGACATAAAGTAGACATGCCTCAACTATTTTTAAAAATTACTAATTAGGCAAATAGTCCATATCTGTGTAGCCCTATTGACTTCAGCAGCCCTACTTGCCGAGTGGATTGTAGCCTGGTGGATAAGGCACTGGGCTGGGACTTGAAAGACCTGGATTTTATTCCCTGCTCTGCTGTTAGCTTGCTGGTTGATAGTTGGGTAAGTTACTTCACTTCTATGTGTCTCCATTTCCTCATCTGTAAAAGGAGATAATGATACTGACCACCTTTTAAGTGCTTTGAGATTTACCAGTGAAAAGTTCTGTGTAAGAGCTGGCTGTTATCACTGTTAAACTTATTACTTCATTAATACTACTAAGGAGGAGAGGCCGTAAAATATGTGCTAGGTGCATCAAACGAGAGAGAGTATATGCAAAGAGCACAGTCTGAATTTTACACATGACCCATGTGAGGGTGACATAAGAGGGTGGGATGGGGAGGAAGGAAAAGGGTTATAGCAGTACAGTCACATTGATACTCAGGTTGGTTGTGTGTGCATCATGATGGTTCAGTTAAGGGTGTGGTGCACATAAAGGTACGAGAGTGGCTATTTTGGATATTGTGAAAGTAGTTTAGTTTTCAGGAGGAATTTTTATGAGCAGGTGATCATATGGCAGACCAGAGTAGGAGGCTGTTCCATGCATAGAACACTACATTAAAAAAGGAGCAGAGATATTTACTGGCAAAATTGAAGAAGGTAGGGGAAATGATGCAATGAGACCACCTTTCCCAGAGCCATTTAATGGCATAATGCACAGGAGCAGAGGAGAGGGATAGTGCGAATGAGCCAGTTTGAGGGGTAGTGGATGACTTGTGTTGTGGGCAAAGGGTTAATGGATGGAGGTGAATGGAGGGACTTGGTAACAGTGAAGGGGGGGAGGGGTAGTACGTTAACCCTCTTCTCTGCATTACTGATACACTGGGTGTTTCAAATGATCTTTCCTCTCTCCGCTCTCTTCCTTTTAAAAACTTTAGCTTTTAAAAGTAAGCTCAAGGACAAATCCTTTGCCATTAACATCAGGCAACAGATAAACACAAGCAAATGAGAAAATGTATGACTCAGTTTTCCTATCTCTTCCCTATGAAACCTTAATTTCAAGTCAGTGTAGCTTTTAAAAGTTGTGAAGGAGGAAGAAGACCAAAAGATCCATATAAGGGTTTCACTACCATCCTGTTTTGCAGCCTCGCAATTCTGATGTGAAAGGAAAGGTCTGGCATTGTCCATTTCATAAAAGATCAGATTTTTTTTTATTTCCAAGGCACCTTAATTATCACAGCAACATCTGTTCCCATTTAAATGAAACCAGCCATTAGAGAGAGATTGAGTCTTGTTGGTGACCCACATGGCCTGCAACATCTGGGCTCATGTGAATCTTTTGATCCTAAAATAATAGGGACAGAGCTGATTCTCCCCAGTTACACCTTGCACAGCCATTTATATCTGTACAAAGTGGGGGTAAGACATGACCAAAACAGAATATTGACATCTTACCGTCACTTGACATAGATGTAAATGGCTGTGCAAGGTGGCACAGTATCTGGGCTGCAGTGCTGACACATTTCCTGGCCCAAAGTGAAAACCAGGAGTCTCTAGTTAATGTACAACAAACAGACATGTTGAAGTTTTTTATGTGTTGCACTTCAGAGGGCAGTTTGAGAACCATCATACTTTTGAGCAATAGGAAGGCATTAAGAATATGCTAAGGGATGGGGGGAGGATCAAATTTCACCCCCTTCCCCCAGTTGATTCAGATAAGGTGATTCGTTCCTGTGCTGTTGCTCTCATTCCTTTCAGGCCCCTCACAGGGACCCAGATATCTCAAATTAAAAATATTTGAGGTTTTTCTCAGTCTTTTAGTAAAACAATTATTTATCTTGGAATAAAAACACCCTATAAGGGCTCTAAAAATGAGTCTTTTGGACTTATCAGACATTCACCCTGCAGTCTTTCCATTCAGAGATTTCAATCTGTGAGAATCTATTTTGCTTCCAAATATTGAATGGCCTGAAGAATTTTGTTCAAGGCCTGCTTAATTTATTCCGCTCAACCTATTCCAAAAGGCTTGATTTATGGGAGCTCGTTACTGGACTGGGGATACACTGAGCCTCTTCCTTAAAATACTTCCATCAAGGGAAAAGCGAAAGCCCCTGAATCTCTTTTTTGCTATTTCAGGAAATTCAGAGGTCAGTATGTTGCCGGCACCCAGTGCCGAGAGGCAAAACAACAGCAGGGGTTGGTTCGCTACCCGGTGTGCTTCACCCAATAATCACAACGGGGTGGAGAAGCAGAAAAGTTTATTTGAAGCTTCAAAAAGGTACAGAGAGAATAGAATCTCAAATCCTGCACACAGAGCAGGAAGTTACACAGGCTTTTATACATCCTTTCTTCAGCATACTTATCCAATAGCAAGCTGCCCTAAGTATCCATATAGCCAGCCGATCCAGTTACCAGCTAGTTCCCTTGTTTTTTGTATCATTTGTTAAACTATACATAAAGCTGCTTTATTCAGCATTTTTCGTCCATATCTGCCCTGTTTGGCCTTGTTTAGTTTCAGGCAGTCTGACTCTGCAACATATTGTTGCAGATCCTCAGCATAACTGCCGTGAGTGCCTCCAGGCGGGGGGGCCAAGGACACTTGGGCCTAGTACGCAGAGCTGCTGCCAGTGCCTCCAGGCGGGGGGGGCCAAGGACACCTGGGCCTAGTGCGAGGGGGCTTCATCGACACTTGTGGTGTTCCATCCCCTCGAGTTACCTAGTGGCCATGCCCCCAACAAGTATTTTGAGGCCATCTGTATAGCTTCACCACAGAAACAAGATGGAGGTACCTCCTATTACTGACCATCAAAAGATAATTCAAGGGCGATGGGGAAAAAGGCTAACTTCATGGGGGCGGGGGAAACCCTCACCTCTCTTAACTCAATTGAAAACATTATTTAACGCCAAAGTAAACATTTGTTTAACAGGTTGAGTTATAACCTAGGCTTACCCCTTTGCTTTAAAACTCAGTAAGTTTAGCACATGCTAAAATACAATTGCTTTGCCTTGATGCATTTTAGAATGTGTTAAATCGAGATACCTAGCTCGATCTAACTAACATCACACCTTCAAATCCTAGTCTAGGGGGCTTTTCAATATGCAGAGCTAGTGCACAGCAAATGGGGCTGTAAAGCTTCAGTGTTGTATTCTGCCATGCACTAGCTGGCCACGCAGCCCCTGCCACTGCACACTAAAAGTTCCATAGTGCTCTTTGACATACTGTACTTTGAAACAGCAGGAGGCCTTATCTACACAGGGAAGTTAATTTGGATTAAGGTCTGGTGTGGAATTTAAAGCAGAGTAGCTATTCTTGATTAGCTGCCTTTAGGATCCCTCTTATTCTGGAACAAGAGCACCCATGCAGGGAGTTACTCAGGAATAGTAGCTATTCAAAAAAACCTCCTTGTGTAGACAGTCTCTGTTAGTGAGAAGACCATCCTCAAATGCTTCCAAGCCCAGGAGCTGAGCTACAGTGCATGACCCCATCTCTCTCTTCAGTGCCATTTCTGTTGTTGTCTATATAGCACCATAAGGGCACACACTGCTGCATTGTGAGTGATCTGAACAAAGAGCTTGGCACAAGAAAAGCCAGAATGGTACAAAACAAGTGATACACAGATGTAGGAAGGGGCATGGTGTGCGTTAAGTGAGAGATGTTGGAGAAAAAAGATGAAGGGAGTGATCAGGATGGAAGCTATTACAATATTTAGGTTAAATCTAGTCTGTATGTGAAGATTATATAGTGGCAGGTGCTTCTGTGTTGGGGCTGGGGGCAGGAAAAGTAGCTCAGAATGTTGGGGCATCCATAGCTGTGCTGGGCTGACCTTGATGTCAGAGCTCTAATAATTCATGATACTTAAAAATGGATTTTTTATAAAAGAAGGTCTATAAACTACCCTATGCTTCAGCTGTTTTGACAGATGGATGCAAAGCTTTGAGACTGTGAGGGATGAGGAGGAGGCTTAGGCCTTGTCTACACTGCCACTTTACAGCGCTACAACGTTCTCACTCAGGGGTGTTAAAAAACACCCCCCTGAGCGATGCAAGTTTCAGCACTGGAAACTGGCAGTGTAGACAGTGCTACAGCGCTGGTAGCTACTCCCCTTGTGAGGGTGTTGTGGGTTTTTTTTTTTTCACAGTGTTGGGAGAGTTCTCTCCCAGCGCTGGTGCCGCGACTACACGCTGCTGCGGCAGTGCTTTAACATTGCTAGTAAAGACATACCCTTGCTGCCCTCCATTACTAAAAGCCTGTATAGAAGAGACATGGTGCATTAGATACACCAGATTCTGCTAAAAGAAAAGGAGGACTTGTGGCACCTTAGAGACTAACCAATTTATTTGAGCATAAGCTTTCGTGAGCTACAGCTCACTTCATCGCTGTAACCCTTGGGGCTTTGTTATGCACTCAGTCCCTGCAGCGATACATGGATGAATCTGACTAGCTGTTTGAAAGCAATTTTAAACTGGAGGTAAACATCAGACAAAGAGAAGGAAGATAGTCAGTCTGTCTTCCAAAGGCACATTGGAGCCAGATGAAAGACTATGGATTTGGAGCACTCATAATAGCTGAAGACGAATGGAATTAGTTTAAAGAGATCCCTTGAACAAGGATTTTTGATAACTACCACAGGAACTGAAATAGGCAGTCTGTAATTTTGTTTGGCTGCATGATGCAAAACAGAGATAGTATAAACTGTGTTATTTACCAAGCACAGTAGTTTGGTAAAAATATGTTAATCAAAGGTTCTTTTGGGGGATGTTGCTGTCTGTATTATACAAAGTTCATAGCTGGAGAGTATTCCTTGGTAGCTGTGATTTTGGTACATACCCAGGAGAAGGCTGTAAACTTTTTTCTTGCAGAGTTCTGGTCTGGAAGAACATTTATTTTAGCAATAAAAGGGGATGGGGATGAACTTCAGCTCAGGTCTTTGCATTTTTTTCCTATTTAATTCTCCCCTAAGATAAACAGACCCAGATGCTCCTTTTGTTTACACTGGTGAAAATCCATTGGTTGTAATGGAGTTGGTTTGAAATTACTTTGGCTTAATGAGAGTAGAATGTGGCCCATGATGACTGTACATGCTGCACAACATGTGCATTTGGGGCAAAGCTGAGTTAATGGGACAAAATAAGCAAAACCCAAGTAACAGATCTTGTGGAATTTGCAAATGGGGTCCAGGCTGTCTGTAAGCGGGGGAATAGTCCTGCTATTGTGGGGAACTTTCCTGGCTTCTGCACTACCTCAGTGAAGTGGGCTAGCGAAAGGATCTGAGTCCTCGCTCCCACTTCCTTTACCCAGTGGCCTCCCTGCCCTTGAGGACTCCCCTTCCACTCTCCTGTCTGGCAGAGTCCTCATAACCCTAACAAGGCTGGGCCCAGGATTCCTGGGGGGGCTCGACCCCCAACCCTGCTGTGGTCACCTAGGACAGGGGCTAGGGTGTCCCCACTCATAGAATCATAGAATATCAGGGTTGGAAGGGACCCCAGAAGGTCATCTAGTCCAACCCCCTGCTCGAAGCAGGACCAATTCCCAGTTAAATCATCCCAGCCAGGGCTTTGTCAAGCCTGACCTTAAAAACCTCTAAGGAAGGAGATTCTACCACCTCCCTAGGTAACGCATTCCAGTGTTTCACCACCCTCTTAGTGAAAAAGTTTTTCCTAATATCCAATCTAAACCTCCCCCATTGCAACTTGAGACCATTACTCCTCGTTCTGTCATCTGCTACCATTGAGAACAGTCTAGAGCCATCCTCTTTGGAACCCCCTTTCAGGTAGTTGAAAGCAGCTATCAAATCCCCCCTCATTCTTCTCTTCTGCAGACTAAACAATCCCAGCTCCCTCAGCCTCTCCTCATAAGTCATGTGCTCTAGACCCCTAATCATTTTTGTTGCCCTTCGCTGGACTCTCTCCAATTTATCCACATCCTTCTTGTAGTGTGGGGCCCAAAACTGGACACAGTACTCTAGATGAGGCCTCACCAGTGTCGAATAGAGGGGAACGATCACGTCCCTCGATCTGCTCGCTGTGCCCCTACTTATACATCCCAAAATGCCATTGGCCTTCTTGGCAACAAGGGCACACTGCTGACTCATATCCAGCTTCTCGTCCACTGTCACCCCTAGGTCTTTTTCCGCAGAACTGCTGCCTAGCCATTCGGTCCCTAGTCTGTAGCGGTGCATTGGATTCTTCCGTCCTAAGTGTAGGACCCTGCACTTATCCTTATTGAACCTCATCAGATTTCTTTTGGCCCAATCCTCCAATCTGTCTAGGTCCTTCTGTATCCTATCCCTCCCCTCCAGCGTATCTACCACTCCTCCCAGTTTAGTATCATCCGCAAATTTGCTGAGAGTGCAATCCACACCATCCTCCAGATCATTTATGAAGATATTGAACAAAACCGGCCCCAGGACCGACCCCTGGGGCACTCCACTTGACACCGGCTGCCAACTAGACATGGAGCCATTGATCACTTCCCGTTGAGCCCGACAATCTAGCCAGCTTTCTACCCACCTTATAGTGCATTCATCCAGCCCATACTTCCTTAACTTGCTGACAAGAATACTGTGGGAGACCGTGTCAAAAGCTTTGCTAAAGTCAAGAAACAATACATCCACTGCTTTCCCTTCATCCACAGAACCAGTAATCTCATCATAAAAGGCGATTAGATTAGTCAGGCATGACCTTCCCTTGGTGAATCCATGCTGACTGTTCCTGATCACTTTCCTCTCATGTAAGTGCTTCAGGATTGATTCTTTGAGGACCTGCTCCATGATTTTTCCAGGGACTGAAGTGAGGCTGACTGGCCTGTAGTTCCCAGGATCCTCCTTCTTCCCTTTTTTAAAGATTGGCACTACATTAGCCTTTTTCCAGTCATCCAGGACTTCCCCCGTTCGCCACGAGTTTTCAAAGATAATGGCCAAGGGCTCTGCAATCACAGCCGCCAATTCCTTCAGCACTCTCGGATGCAACTCGTCCGGCCCCATGGACTTGTGCACGTCCAGCTTTTCTAAATAGTCCCTAACCACCTCTATCTCCACAGAGGGCTGGCCATCTCTTCCCCATTTTGTGATGCCCAGCGCAGCAGTCTGGGAGCTGACCTTGTTAGTGAAAACAGAGGCAAAAAAAGCATTGAGCACATTAGCTTTTTCCACATCCTCTGTCACTAGGTTGCCTCCCTCATTCAGTAAGGGGCCCACACTTTCCTTGGCTTTCTTCTTGTTGCCAACATACCTGAAGAAACCCTTTTTGTTACTCTTGACATCTCTTGCTAGCTGCAGCTCCAGGTGCGATTTGGCCCTCCTGATATCTTTCCTACATGCCCGAGCAATATTTTTATTCTCTTCCCTGGTCATATGTCCAACCTTCCACTTCTTGTAAGCTTCTTTTTTATGTTTAAGATCCGCTAGGATTTCACCATTAAGCCAAGCTGGTCGCCTGCCATGTTTACTATTCTTTCGACTCATCGGGATGGTTTGTCCCTGTAACCTCAACAGGGATTCCTTGAAATACAGCCAGCTCTCCTGGACTCCCTTCCCCTTCATGTTAGTCCCCCAGGGGATCCTGGCCATCTGTTCCCTGAGGGTACTCCAGGGTACTCTCTCTGCACTGGACACTTCTCTGACCCGCTGATCATTACATACAATTAAAAGCAAATGCAAGTTATTTAATCAACAATTAATTTTAAAAAGAATAAGGGAAAATGGGAAAGGTTAAAGGAAACACATCACCCCGCTCTGTGGCAGGGAACATCACAAACAGTGTCTCTGGAATGGCAGGGCAGTTCACAGTCTGTTCCTTGTAAGTCCCAGCCTTCTCAGGCTCTGGCTGTGCTGCAGGGATGCTGTGGGTCGGACACTCGCTCTGGTGGTGGCCACACGCTCTCAGGCTCTAGGTGGCAGGGCCCTTCTTCCCAGCGTTGCCCCCGCCCTGTCAGGGTTACCAATCCCCCTTCGAGTCTGGCCTGCAGAGCCTCCTGCCTGAGGCATCTCCCTGTGCTGGGCCCGCTGCCCAGGGTCCCCCTCGCTTTCCCCAGCTGCTCACCGCACCCAGCTGCACCACTCTGTCTCAGCACTGCTGCTGCTCTGCCTCCAGCTCCCTGGGCTGCTTCTCTGGCCCCTCTAGCTCTGGTTGCTGCAGCTCTGCTCCCAGGACAGGTCTGCTCTGCAGGCTGCTTCTGTGACTCTGCTCCCAGCACTGACCTGCTGCCTGGGCTGCTTTTCTGGCCCCTCTGGCTCTGGTTGCTGCAGCTCTCCTCCCAGGGCGAGTCTGCTCTCTCTGGGCTGTGCCTCTGGCTTTGGGGCTGCAGCTCTGCTCCGAGGATAGGGTCTGCTCTCTCTGAGCTGCTTTTCTGGTCCCTCTGGATCTGGCACAGCTCTGCTCCCCAGCTCAGCTTGGGCCCCTGCTTTCTCCTTAGCTCGGCCCCTCTCTGTCTGACCCAGGCAAATCCAGCTCACATGGAGGATGGGACCTTCCTGGCCTCCTGACTCCCTGATTAGCGTGCCCGCCCTGTCATTCAGGCTGACCTGGATCATTGGCCTCTCCCCATTGTTCCTGGGGACTGTCAGTCTCAGGGTCCTGATTTCCCATAGATCCTTCCCCTTTTAGTACTGGGAGCTAGCAACTAAAATACCCCCACTGAATGTTAGTAAGGGGGCAACAGTCCCCTTACATGTCCACCCAGGTGGGCTTCAGGGCCTGAACAGGAGCAGCAGATGAAACTCACTTTTTTCCCCTTCTCTCCTCTGTGGATCTGAGATGCAGCTAATCCATAGATAAAATCCGTGGTTGTGTGTGCACCTGCATTCCAGTGTGGCCTGCATTCATGTTCCAGCACATGGTAGATGACACACCTCTTCAGTCAGGCCTTTCTGTGGAAGGTCGGAGCCATCATATTTTTAGAGATACATCCTTGGAAACTAGTTCGCAAGATTTAGAAAGGGATTACTTGCTGTAACCAATTATTTAACCTATTAAAATATATATTTTTACCTCCCTGGATTCCCCAAAGTATTGCACATTTTACCTTTTAAATGGTTTCTCGCCAAGACTGTCAGTGTCACGTTCTTTTGTTGTTGTTCCACCAAGAAGTCCACTAAGTACAAAACTACCTTTATAGCAGTGATTCTCAAACTTTTGTACTGGTGACCTCTTTCACATAACAAGCCTCTGAGTGTGACCTCCCCCCCCATAAATCAAAAACACTTTTTACTATATTTAACACCATTACAAATGCTGGAGGCAAAGCGGGGTTTGGGTTGGAGGCTGACAGCTCACGACCCACCATGTAATAACCTTGCGACCCCCTGAGTGGTCCCAACTCCCAATTTGAGAACCACTGCTATAGAGACTGAAGGCCTCAGACCTGTAGTGAGATGCATGCAGGCAGATCTCTGTGCCTATAGAGATCTCATTTCAAGATTGGGGCTTAATGAATTTTTTAGAGAGTGTTAAGAAGACATGCAAACGTATACACCTTGCCACCAGATTGAGGTTTCTCAGTCAGCTGAGTATGACATCCCGTAATAACTTTAGTGTCACTAATTCAGTACAACAGATTTCTGTGAGTCTCACTTGCGTTAATTTGAAGACTGTGTTAACTGAGCACAGCTATGGCTGCCCCAACATTCTGAGCTACTTTTCCTACCCCGGCCCCAACACATAAACCACTATATAATCTTCACATGCAGATTAGATTTAATCTAAATATTGTAATGGCTTCCATCCTGATCACTCCCTTCACATTCTTTCTTCAAGATCTTCCACTGACACAGAAATGACACTGCAGTATTCTATTGCTGCAATGAAATGGTTATAAGACATCCATTCTGTGACTGAAATGTGCCTGGTGTCTTACAATTCCAGTTCCCTCTGGGGTCTGAATGTTGGAGTGGCCCTGTTCAGTGTTGTAGCCATGTCAGTCCCAGGATATTAGAGAGACAAGGTGGGTGAGGTAATATCTTTTATTGGACCAACTTATGTTGTGAGAGAGAGACAGAAATTCTAAAGAGGACCATTTGCTTTCCCTTCTGGAGAGGACTTGGAGGAATACAGAGGCAAAAGATATGTTTTTGAAAAGTAACTCTGGATATAGTCTAGGACAAGTGTTGACTTCAGAGTCTGAGGCAGATCCCTGTAACTCTGTCCTTTTAATAGTGGGTCTTTTTCTACCCCTCTCCTCCTCCCTATTACGTACTAAATAGCGGTGAAGATTCCCTGCATTTCTGTTGTGCAATTTTTTATCTTGGGCCAAATATACTGAAAATGTATACATAATTTTCATAAAATTAGATAGATGACAGTTTCTCGTTATTACTATTCTATCAGTCTTTGCCGGGGCAATGGTCAGGTATATAAGGGCAAATCTTACCCCCCCACCCCAAATGGCTTAAGCTCCAAAATATTACAGAACTGACATATTTTCCACTGCATGTGATTCCAATGCCATGGTAGATGATATCAGAACCACTATCCAAAAAGGGTGGAACTAACTTGTGTCCACTTAAGGTGGATGTAAAACTGAATAGTCCCAGTGTCCATACAGTACTGGGGACATACCCAGTTCCTGAGAAGTTGTTCTTGCACTGCATCTGTGCCTATAAAGGGTGGATTGATTATATGGGCCAATCTCTGCACCTCTCTACCCCAAAGTTAGAGTATGAAGCTTTAATAGTCTTGCTGATCAAATGAGTGAAGGGAAAAAAGAGGCAAAAACCTTTTAAGTCTTCATCAAAATATTATTTCTTTGCTTTTAATAAAATGCTGTTAGGGAAATACCCAGAAAGTCCTGTAAAGGTATCCAGGAAATCATGTGAACGAGAGAGGGACAAATAAACAATAGCGTTCTCTCTCTCTGCCCTTTCAAATAGTTATAAACCAAATACACCAATACAAAAGATTGTAATGAAACTTTCTTCATTTGGGACTGGATCATAAACAAGAATTCCATTAACAAATTTGTACATCCCTTTCAATCTGTGCAGAAGCGTGTGGTGTGAGGCTGGGCCTTAGATAGCCTACGTGTTTGGGCTTTTCCAATATGCATTCTGTACTTCTTCCCTAAGCTGTTGATCCTTTTGTGGCATCGGCTTTTCTTGGGTACTTCACTTGATCCATGGATCTTGAGCTTACCAGGAAGTTCTTATCAGAACACCTGCTGTGAAGAGACATTCATTTTGTCAGATCTGTCACCCAATTCCAATCTGTCATGCCCTTTGTTTGGTTCTTTCCCCTAGCAGGCAGGACCACAAGAGTGCAGGTTGTTGATTGAACTCTACATATGACACTTCCAGCTGCTACAGCACAGGAAGACAAGCCTTTGCCTCTTTCATTTTTCCTCACTTGTCTGATCCCTGAGGTTATCAATATCTTGGACCCCAATCCCGCAAGTGTGCATATGCTTAACTTTATGCAAGCAGGCAGTCCCAGTTGAAATCAGTGGGACTATTTGCATATGTAAAGTTGTGGACATGCTTAAGTGATTGCTGTTTGGGGTCTTAATTATTAAGATGCAATTAACTGTGCCAAGATTTGAAGGGTAGCTCCATATGGAAAGTCATCCTTCTGGACCAGGAGACACATAAGTTAAAAGTACTTCACTTGAAAAGAAAAATTGAATGCAGAACTACAAAACAGGGAATAACTGGCGAGATGGATTGCTGAAAAGGATCTGGGGGTTATAGTTGATCACAGATTGAATGAGTCAACAATGTGATGCAGTTGCAAAAAAGGCTAATATCATTCAGGTAATATTGTACTTAGTGGGCTCGTTAGTGGAATAACAGGGATGAGTAAGCATAGTTCTCCAATATGGGGGGAGGGATAGCTCAGTGGTTTGAGCACTGGCCTGCTAAACCAAGGGTTGTGAGCTCAATCCTTGAGGGGGCTATTTAAGGATCTGGGGTAAAATTGAGGATTGGTCCTGCTTTGAGCAGGGGGTTGGACTAGATGACCTCCTGAGGTCCCTTCCAACCCTGATATTCTATGACATTCAAAATTTCAATGAAAAACAGAGTTTTGGATTTAAAAACATTCCTCTGCAGTGCTAGGTACTCACACAATAAAGCATTTGCCAATCCATGAGAAGCAGAACTTTACTAGAAATTAAGTATAACATCTATTTTCACTCTCCCAGGTGATAAAAACACACAAAGTAAACCAACAGCATAACTTTTTAAAAGTTAGTTAAAAAGCTAAAGAATTTTACAGATCTAATAACCTAAGTTGTTCGTAACGAAAACTTTTTTTTATGCGACATTCCCTTTATACATAAGCTATAGGGGTATCTTTTTAATTTAAAATTAACTCAATCCTATATTTAAATGCTGAGTTATTTTAAAACACCTTAGGGTCACATATCAATGGATCTTAATTCCAAAAAAATGGATAAACATAGAATCATAGAAATGTAAGGCTCGAAGGGACCTGGAGAGGTCATCAAGTCCATCCCCTGTGCTGAGGCAGGACTAAGTAAACCAGATAGGGGTTTGTACAACCTGTTCTTAAAAGCCTCCAATGATGGGGTGGGGGAGTAAGTTCCACAACCTTCCTTGGAAGTCTGTTCCAGAGTTTAACTACCCTTGGAGTTGGAAATTTTTTCCTAATATTATTTCTAACTTAAATCTCCCTTGCTGCAGATTAAGCCCACTACTACTTCTCCTACCTTCAGAGGGCATGGAGAATTGATCACAATCCTCTTTGAAACAGCCCTTAACGTATCTGAAGGGTGTTATCAGAAGCCCCTAAGACTACTTTTCTTAAAACTAAAGATGTCCAGATTTTTTGTATTTTTTTAACCTTTCCTCATAGATCATGTTTCCAAAACCTTTTCTCATTTTTGCTGCTCTGCTCTAGACTGACTCCAGATTCTCCACATCTTTCCTAAAGTGTAGCTCCCAGAACTGGACACAGTACTCCAGCTGAGGCCTCACTAGTGCTGAATAGAGCCTGTATTTATATACAGTATGCTCTGGGGGGGAGGGACGGGAGGCCTGGGACCCTTGCTGGTGCTGGGGAGGAGGCGTGTGGCGGCACGCATCCTGTGACCCCCGCTGGTACTGGTGGGGAGGGTTGGTGGGGATGGCAGGCTCCCTATCCGGTTCTGAGTAGCTCCCCAGAAGCAGCGGGCATGTCCCTGCAGCTCCTAGGGGAAGGGAAGGTGATGGGGGCTCTGTGAGCTGCCCACACCACGAGCACCGGCTCCACTGTTCCCGTTGGCCTGAAACCGCAGACAATGGGAGCTGCGGGGGTGGTACCTGCAGGCAGGGGCAGCACACAGAGTCCCCTGGCCCCTCCACCTAGGAGCTGCAGGAACCTGCCCTCCGCTTCCGGGGAGCCCCCCCACCGCGTAAGCGCCATCCTGCACTCCAACCCCCTGTCCCAGCCCTGAGTTCCCTCCCACACCAAACTGCTGCTGCTAGCTCAGGGGCCCCCGCCGCGAAAGTCACAGAAAGTCACGGAATCCATGCCCCCTGTGACAGGCACACAGCCTTAATTATTAGCAAACAAGCCAGGAATCAACCTGGCTAATTATGGCTCATGTTTGAAAGAAGGGCACAGACTTTGTCACTAGATGTTGTTGATCAATAAACTAACTTCTTTCATTTATCCATTTCATGCCATTGCTGTAAAAGGAATCTGAGTACTGCTAGACTAGGTTACTCACGTACTACTATGACCTATCATAGGTCTTGCCGGCAGGATCTGGTTGCACTGGAAAAAGGAATTCCACAGGAGGTTTATTTCTGGGAGTGGGTGGTGGTGGTGAAGATGCATAATGGATTTATTTGATTTAATTCCTACTTTTACCAATGTTCTAAGAGTGAGTGAATTCTTCAGGAAAATGATTAATACAAATTCAGTAGTTATAAAATGATGCAAGGGAAATAAGGGGGGTGTTGCTGCTGCTGGATTTTCAGAAGTTTTCTTTCAGGCAAAGAAAGGTTGTGATGGGGTACACAGACCCCGCCTGGCCTGGGGCAGGAGGGAGTTAATTATTGGACTGTCCTGGAGCCAGGGGCTGACCCTCAAACACCTGCTGAAAGTGTTATGTCTGGCAGGAGAACCCTTAAGTTGTCCTAAATGATTAGGAAGGTAATAGAATACAAAGGGGAGGAAAAAGACTCCAGAAAAGGGGCAGCCCTTCGAGAGTTACAGGTTACTGGCTCTGCAAGTCCTGAGGACTGCAACTAGTCTGTGAGAGGAGAACTTGCTTTAAATATTCTGTGTGTGCGTGTGTTGTTTATT
Organism: Natator depressus; assembly: GCF_965152275.1. Taxonomy (NCBI): domain Eukaryota; kingdom Metazoa; phylum Chordata; order Testudines; family Cheloniidae; genus Natator; species Natator depressus. Next base: position 325,585,919 of record NC_134234.1, on the reverse strand, counting down.
GATACTTTGGGTCACTTACAATAAGACATTACATCTATATTGTCTTGATAAGTATCTGTACACATCTTAATACAGAATTAACCGTATTAAGCAAAATATTGTTCATGTATGTTCTATCACTAATAGTTCCCCTTTTCTGTTAACCATTCACAACATTTTTGGGGGGTGGGTGGGGGGAATGGGAAGTGAAGAAAGCTAAGTGGGGGGAGGGTGGGAATGTCATTCAATTGTTATCCTCTGTGTATAACCTTCTGGATTATACTGTAAGTACAGGATTACCTGCATCTCAGTGATTTCAATATTTCTATTGTATTGTTTTCCAGTGCAGTGTATATGTGATATTGTAGGGACCACCCACACCAGCAAGTGGTTTTGGCACTGCCTCCCCTCTGGCTTTGGGGTGACTTAATGCTGCGCTGCTATGGCTCAGATCCCTGATGCCAGGAGCCTACCCCCAAGCATAACGTCTCATCTTGGCTCTCAGCGGCCTAGTTACTGTTTGCAGGGTGATACCAACAGCCCTTCCAGTCCCAAGTCTCCCCAAATTCATACTCTCCAAATTCTTAATTACCAGACACTTGGCCCATTCTTCTCTGGTTCATCACCCCTGAAGGTGTGAAACCAGCCCCCCAGTTATCAGTTCACTTTGGGAGAAAGATACTTAACACAGTTTGTGCACCGGGGACCTGCTTGAGGTAAAAATAAAAGGTTTATATGATAGGAAGAACCATAGATTTAAAGATGAAACAGTAAGGGAAAGCAAACAACATGCAAGTTACACAAAAACCCAACTTCAAACTTCACGTTTCCATTTTAGATAAAATCCCTTTTTAATACAAGTTATCTATTGCCTTTGAGCAGTTGCCCAGCATATGCTCCAGCCCAGTGGTCCCTACAGTTTGGAGGGTCATACCCCCCTTATCTCTGTCCATGCCCACTGGGAGCAGAGTTGCAGCTGGGGGTGGGGAGCATGGCCAGGAGTAAGGGCACTGAGGCTGGGGCCACAGCTGGAGATGGGTCTGGGGACAGGATTGGGGCCAGGGACAGAGCTGCAACGAGGGCCCGAGGCTGGGAACAGGAGCAGAACTGCAGCGGGCTGGCAGCCGGGCCCAGAGCCAGATGCGGCTCCATTCCGACTCCAGCCTTAGCCCTGGGCCAGGAACTGAGCTGCAGCCAGCCACCGAGGCTGGGTCAGGAGCAGAGCCATGCTGAGGCTCAGGACGGGGCCTGGTGTGGAGCCAGGGCTGGAGGTGGGGCCAGAGCAGAGATGGGAGTGGAGCAGGGCTGGGTGTGACAGTCCGTCCCCGCCCCACCGTGGGGGCTGGCCTGGGCCCTGCCAGGCTCTCCACCCAAAGGTTCCTCTGTGCCATGGGTGGTAGGTGGAGCGCCACTTCGGGGAGGCTAGCCCCTGACTCTGCCCTTTCCGAGTCCCCCGCCCCCTCTGCAGGCAGAGCCCCCGACCCCCGCCCACACGGCTGGAGCCCTGAGGTGCCTCTCCCTGTCTGTTCACTATCCTACTTTGAGGAGTAGCCAAAGTTTGAGCACAATTCTCTGCGTACAGAAAGACAACTTCATAACCATAGCCTGTATGCATATCTCATAATTAGGGCTGTCAATTAATTGTACTGTTAAACAATAGAATACCAATTGAAATTTATTAAATATTTTTGGATGTTTTCTACGTTTTCAAATATATTTATTTCGATTACAACACAGAATACAAATTGTACAGTGCTCACTTTATATTTATTTTTTATTACAAATATTTGCACTTTGAGCAATTGGCTGAAGTAGGGTTTAGTGGGCTTGTAGGCTCTAAAGTTTTACATTGTTTTGTTTTTGAATGCAGTTTTTTTTGTACATAATTCTACATTTTTAAGTTCAACTTTCATGATAAAGAGTTTGCACTATAGTACTTGTATTAGGTAAATTGAAAAATACTGTTTCTTTTGGTTTTTTACAGTGCAAATACTTGTAATCAAAAATAAATTATAAAGTGAGCACTGCATACTTTATATTCTATGTTGTAATTGAAATAAATATATTTGAAAATGTAGAAAACATCGAAAAATATTTAAATAAATGGTATTCTATTGTTTAACAGTGCGATTAATCACAATTCCTTTTTTTAATCGCTTGACAGCCCTACTCATAATTAAGTTTAGAACATTACAAGCTTTTGTAAAAGACCTTTCTTTTTATAGCACAATTAAAAAATCAGAATGATTGTATTCAATGTTAACTACATATTCTTTGGGGTTCAACCCCCCTGTTCTCTCCTTTGGGGTCGGTGTGATCCCCAAAATGTCATTATACTACTGCTTGTATCCATTTTTGTGAATTTGTCTGGCAGTGTTCTCACAATTTGTCTTCCATTATAAGAAATTGGATTAATAGAGTTTTTTGTTCCCTGTAGTAAGAATTGTTGCCTGGGGCCACAGATTTTAGATTGCTATAAAGAGCAAGAATAGGAGGTAGCTTCCTTATTCCAGCTTTGAATATTTTTTTTTAACAAACTCCCTATACCTGTGTCTTTAAATCCTGTTTGCTATCTATGTAGCTTGAGGATTGTTTCACAATTTGTTTTTACCAGCCAGCAGTCCCATATCGTGTGTATGAAAGAAGGCCTGACTTTCATTTCGTACAGATCTTTGGGGCAATATTATATTTTATTATATAGATGTAAGCGAGGGAATGGTCCCACTGTTGTGGGGAACTTTCCTGGCTTATACACTACCCCAGTGAAATGGGCTAGCGAAAGGATCTGAGTCCTCACTCCCACTTCCTTTACCCAGAGGCCTGCCTGACCTTGAGGGCTCCCCTTCCACTCTCCTGTGTGGCAGAGTTCTCATAACCCAAACAAAGCTGGGCCCAGGATTCCTGGAGGGCTTGACCCTCAACCTTGTCATGGTCACTTAGGGCAGGGGCTAGGGTGTCTCCACTCCAGGGTTCTCTCTCGGCGCTGGACGCTTCCCTAACCCACTGATCATTACATACAGTTCAAAGCAAATACAATTTATTAAACAGCAACTAATTTTTTAAAAAGGGAAAAAATGGGAAAGGTTAAAGGAAAACGTGTCACCCCGCTCTGTGGCATGGGGAAGTCCCAACCAGTGGTCTCTGGAATGTAAGGGAAGTTCAGTCTGTTTCTCACAAGTCCCAGGCCCTGGCTGCGCTGCAGGGATGTTGCGAGTCCGACACTTGCTCTGGCGGTGACCACACACCCTCAGGGTTAGGTGGCAGGACTCTTCTTCCCAGCGTCACCCCCACCCCATCGCGGTTACGATCCCCCTCCAAGTCTGGCCTACAAGGTCCCTTGGCTGGGGGCGTCTCCCTGCGCTGGGCCTGCTGCCCAGGATCCCCCTTTGATCTTCCCAGCTGCTTACCACATTTGCTCCAGCTCCAGCCCCAGCACTGCTGCTGCTCTGCCTCCAGCCCCCTGGCGCTGGTTGCTGCAGTTCTCTCAGCACAGGTCTGCTCTCTGGGCTGCTTCTGTGGCTCTGTTCCCATCACTGACCGGCTCCCTGGGCTGCTTCTTGGCTTTTTTTGCTGTGGCCCTGCTCCCAACACGGATCTGCTTCCTGGGTTGCCTCTCTGGTTCTTCCTGGCCGGCGCAGCCCTCTCCCCAGCTCAGTTTGGGCTCCTGCTCTCTCCTTAGCTCTCCACTCGCTCTGAGCCAGGCAATTCAAGCTCACACAGAAGACAGGATCTTCCTGGCCTCCTGACTCCCTTATTAGCCTGCCTGCCCTGGCAATAGGGTTGCCAATTCTTGGTTGGACGTATTCCTGGAGGTTTCATCACATGCCATATTATTTAATTAAAGATTAATCTTTAATTCCTGGAGACTCCAGGGCAATCCTGCAGGGTTGGCAACCCTACCTGTCAATCCGGCTGACCTGGAGCATTGGCTTCTCCTCATGGTTCCTGGGGACTGTCATTGTCACGGTCCTGATTTCCCATTTCTTTTGGTACTGGGAGCTAGCCAACCAAAAAAACCCCACTGAGTTTTAGTAAGGGGCCAACAGTCCCCTTACATAGAGATGGAGAAACATACATTCTGTAAAACTAAAAAGTACTGAACTTCCACTGTTTGGTTAGTATTAGAGCCAATATTTGTCTTCATTATCTGCTGTTATTTCACACTTAGTCTGCACTTCATGACTTAATAGCTTTTTGTGGTTTGTCCTTTAAAAACATAGTCATGAGATTATATTTTCCAGACCTAAACTCGATTGCTGAAACTTCAAGCCCATGTATAAAATATTCTAGTACAGATAATTTTGCTGGTTCCTATCTTCTCTGAAAGCATTTTAATAAGTAAGCAATTGTATAAACTCATATTATGCTTTTCTCTTTTTAATATATCTGCTGCATCTGTTTGTTTTAAGGGTTGTCCATTCTTAAAGAAATCCTTCCACTTATCATGGTGATATTTCCCCCCAACATCTAAAAACTTCCTTATTCAACCTGAGTTTGAAAGCACTGTTTTGTTTTGTTTTTGATATTGCCAGGATCTGCTCTTTTTGTTTTATCAAGGGCATCACATATGCCCAATTAGTAAATACACTTTTCAGTAATGGGTGATGTTTCATGCATGCCAGAATTTTGGGATATAAATCTAGCACACAATTATATAATGAGATTAGGTTTACCAGTTTCTGTTCAATCTATATCCATGATGGATTTTCAGAGAGATCCATTCCAATACCAGTCTAATTTGTGCTATCCTATATCTCTAGAATTCTGGTAGCACCAGGCCTCCCATCTCAATTGGACTTTCTAGCCATTCTGTTTTTATTTTGGTATCCCATTTGACCATAGGAATCTTTGAATAACTTAAAATTTGCTGAACAAATCTTTGGGAGGTGTAAATGGAATCATGGAGAAGGGGACATGCATTTAAGTACATGAATTCTACCTATGAAAGTCAATGGCAATAATGTCTGAGTTTTCAGGTCATTGTAAATAATTTTCATTAATGGCTCAATATCTAATTCAGGGGTCTCAAGTTCAAATGACCACGAAAGCCACATGAGGACTAGTACATTGGCCCGAGGGCTGCATCACTGACCCCCCCACCACTACCCTGGCCCTGCCCCCACTCCACCCCTTCCATGAGGCCCCGCCCCTGCCCCACCTCTTCCCTGCCCCCATTCCAACCCTTTCCCCAAGTAGCAGCACAGAAGTAAGGATGGCATGGTATGGTATTGCCACCCCTACTTCTGGGCTGCTGCCTGCAGAGCTGGCCCCTAAGTCAGCAGCGCCACTCTCTAGCCACCCAGCTCTGAAGGCAGCAGCACAGGAGAAAGATGGCAAGGTATGGTATTGCTACCCTTACTTCTACACTGCTGCTGGTGGTGCTGCCTTCAGAGCTGGGTGCCTGGCCAATAGCCACCACTTTCTTGTCGCCCAGCTCTGAAGGCAGCACAGAAGTAAGGGTCACAATACCATGACCCCTCTAAAATAACCTTGTGACACCCCCCCCCAACTACCTTTTGGGTCAGCACCGCCAACTTGAGAAATGCTGGTTTCCCCCGTGAAATGTGTATAGTATAGGGTAAAAGCACACCAAAGACCAGATTTCACAGGGGGATTCCAGAGTTCATGGTCCACAACATGTTCTTCATGGCTGTGAATTTGGTAGGGTCCTATTCATTGTATGTCAGTGTGACAGAGGGGTGGGGTGGGGGAATGAGGTGTAGAGCTCATGATGTAGAGGAAGGTTCTGGAGAGGCTCTGTGTGGGAGGCTAGCCCTGCCACTCCATCCCTTTCAATCATGTATGGTAGGGAGGAGGCCTTTAAAAAGGAGAAACTAATCATCTAGGGTGAGAATCATCATGAGCAGGAGACAGCTGGAGTCACTCCTGAAGCCTCAAGGAGGAACTCTCAGTCAGGAGATCTCTGCCCCCAACCCTATGGGGAATGCAGGGTACTCCCACGGTAAGCCTGACAGAACGAGCCCAATTCAGTTACTCAGCCAGAAGGACTCCTAGAAAACTGCTACATAGCCATGAAGTAAGAAGGTACTGCTGGCCTTTTCTCCTTTTGAGAGGGTCCCTTGCAAGGACTAAAAAACTGGGTCCTGAACGTAAGCCACCCCAGTGTAGATAACTGAGTGTGGCCAGGGTCTCGCACTGCCTGGGAGAAGAACCTAAAAGGACATTATAGTAAGTCTGGGCATTTTCAGATCCTGCAATTTGCTACCTCCCAGTTCTTCCATGTTTACATATTTGCTAGTTTCTATTGCTTGGAAATACTTGGCTAGTATTTTATTCATCCTTTTGAGTATTCTGTTTTTGTCCTTTAGTGTGTGTGTGTGTGTGTGTGTGGCAGGGGGTTACTAGGCCCCTTGAGGCCCCCTGTTGGAGGCCTTGTGGTCCAACCACACTCCACCCCAGGAAAGTAGACATGAAGATGGGTCCTCCAGGCCTGCCTAGAGAGGCTGCAGGGAAGCAGCCAATCAGAGTGCAGCAGGCTCAGATAAAAGGAGCTGCAGGGGGTCAGCAGATTAGTTCCTGCCTTGGTCCAGAGGGGGGTAAGGAAGGGTGTTTAGCTCTAGTTGCAGGCGCCTGTGAGAGAATCAGAAGTTCTGGCTGCATTTTGTTTTCTGTGAGGAGTAAGCAGACCTGAGAACGGTAACTTCAAAGGACTGGGTGACAGGGAAGAGACTTGATGGGAAGAAGCTAGTAGAGTTAAAGGGAGCAGTGCATGACTGCTGTTTGGGACTGCAGGGACTACTCTGGGTCCTTGGATTGGGACCTGGAGTAGTGGGCAGGCTGTGGTCTCCCCATTGGGGAAGTGGCCTTAGCCCCAAGAAGGGGATAAGACTCTACTAAAAGACTGAGAAAGGGGCTGGAATTTAACCAGGCCCAGAGATGGGCCAACCATTTGTTAAACTTTGTTTCTCTGGAAGGGGACTGAACTTAAGAGGTGACCTGGCTGGAGAGTTGGGAAGTGGTGAAGACAGAGTCCCCAGGGAGAGAGCCCTGGGGACAGTGCTCTACAACAAGGCAGGGAAGGACTTAAAGCTAGCCTAGAAGGGGCTGAGAACTGAGCCCAGAGACTGGATGAGAAGACACTAACAAGAGCACAGCCATAGATCTCTTGGACCCTTTGTTGCCCTGGAAGAGGTTCATCCATTGTTGACCATGTGACTTAGCTGGAGTGCTGAAAACCTGCCTGCTGATGTCAACAACCTGGGGGGCACCAGGAAAAAAAGAAAATTACAGCACCACACCCAGCTAACAGGAGGTACTCATGAGTGGTGAGTGTACCCCATCACAGTATGGTATTGGTCTTCTGTTGGAAATCATGAAATCAGTCTGGCTAGTAAAAGCCAAAAAAATCTTTGTTTGGCACAGTAAGAGAGCTGTGTGGTGTGGGCTTTTTTGTTTTGTTTAGTGCTTGCAATGCTCTCATTTTTGCATTCTTAATCTCTTGAAGCGAGTCTGCATTATTAGTCAAATAATATTGCTTCTGCAAACTGTAAATCTGCTCCTCTAAATCTACTTGGTTTTGCTTGTCCTTTCCCCCCATATAACTATTATGAGGTAATGTCCTCTTATTACTCTGAAGTTGTGAAGCCATAATGTCACAGTACATAGTGCACAACAGAAATTTGACTGGTACCCTGATCCAGTGTGCCCTTTGTCTCAATGTTGTCTGATTTGACCAACAGATTCAGAGCTTTTTGGATTCCATGTTGCAAAGTATTTTATGAGGCCTTTTTGCCTTTTGGTCCCTCTGGCAGCCCTAGCAGCCTAATATTTTAACTATGGCCCCTGTTTCCAAAGTCTTCTGGCTTTTTTCAGTCACTCTTTTGACTTAAGACTCCAGGGCCACAAGTCTGTCCTTCCAATCCTAACTCTAGAAATACCAGCACTGAAGAGTAGAGTCTGTGTCGGTAATGGCTACTGCTGGGTCAATTATTTGATTGCTGAGTCGTCTTCTGACTCCTTAGGCTGCGCTTTTTGCCTTTGCTGTGGCTTTTGTCCAGAGTTGCCAACCATTACCCACACTTCTGGGACTGACCTAGTAACTATAAGGTCAGCTGCAGGACCAATCTGTCCTGTTCTCTGTTGTGTCGCTGCTGGTGCTCTCTGTGACCCTCCTGGGGAGGATGAACTGCCCAGGCACTCCACCTCTCAGCTTTCTGGCAGGAGAACAGGTTGCTGCAGAGCCAGTGAGTCCTAGCAGAAGGAGGGCGAGAGAGACTCCTCAGCCAGCTGCAGCTTCTTGCAGTCCTCTTGGGGAATGGTGAGGGGGCGTGGGCCAGGCATTCACTTCTTGTCAGTTTCTCAGCAAATAGGGAGAGCTTGTCTCCTGCGACCACATCTTGAGAGGTGGGCTGTGTGACGCCACAGCCTTTCACTGGAATACTGTGTGCAATTCTGGTCTCCCATGTTTAAGAAGGATGAATTCAAACTGGAACAGGCACAGAGAAGGGCTACTAGGATGATCCGAGGAATGGAAAACCTGTCTTATGGAAGGAGCCTCAAGGAGCTTGGCTTGTTTAACCTAACTAAAAGAAGGTTGAGGGGAGATATGATTGCTCTCTATAAATATATCAGAGGGATAAATACCGGAGAGGAATTATTTAAGCTCAATACCAATGTGGACCCAAGAACAAATGGATATAAACTGGCCATCAGGAAGTTTAGACTTGAAATTAGATGAAGGTTTCTAACCATCAGAGGAGTGAAGTTCTGGAATTGCCTTCCAAGGGAAGAAGTGGGGGCAAAAGACCTATCTGGCTTCAAGATTATCCTCGATAAGTTTATGGAGGAGATGGTATGATGGGGTAACATGATTTTGGCAACTAATTGATCTTTAACTATTCATGGTAAATAAGCCCAATGGCCTGTGATGGGATGTTAGATGGGGTGGGATCTGAGTTACTACAGAGAATTCTTTCGTGGGTATCTAGCTGGTGAATCTTGCGCACATGCTCAGGGTTCAGCGGATCGCCATATTTGGGGTCAGGAAGGAATTTTCCTCCAGGGCAGATTGGAAGAGACCCTGGGGTTTTTTCGCCTTCCTCTGTAGCATGGGGCATGGGCCACTTGCTGGAGGATTCTCTGCACCTTGAAGTCTTTAAACCATGATTTGAGGACTTCAGCACCTCAGACATAGGTGAGAGGTTTATTGCAGGAGTGGGTGGGTGAGATTCTGTGGCCTGCATTGTGCAGGAGGACAGACTAGATGATCATAATGGTCCCTTCTGACCTTAATATCTATAAGTCTATACGTCCCAGAGGTGAGGCAGATAAGCATCTCTGGCCATGCTGCCAGTGTAGCTCTGGTGGGGGTATGTGGAGAGAGGCTTGGAGACTGCCCTGACCACCTCTAGTCTCACCTGTCCCCTGCTCTTCTGGACTCCCCCAGCTCTAATCAGAGGTGTAGTGTCAAAATGGAGGGCTTTACTGGAAAATTAGGGAAGGGGTGAGTGGGAGCTCATCAATGCTGCTTCCTCACTCTGCCATGGCAGTCGGATGAACACTTCAGACTTTTGCCCACTTGGTGTGGGGAAGAGGAATGTCCTGGTTTCTTGAGGAAAGAGGGAAAATCTAAGGGCAAGCTGTCCTTGGGTTTTGGTTTCTCCAAGTAGTCTGCTGACCGTTGAACCGCTGGTTGAGTGGGAGACTCTCTGACTATGGTTCTTTAAGGTTAGAGTAGGCAGTTTTGGAGACTACCCATACCTGACTCAGTGATGATTCTGAGTTAAATGCTTTCCCTTGTGAATTTAAATTTAAAAAATATTTCCTTTGTTCAAATCTCACTGTGGTTTTGGCTCCTTCCGTAGACTGCTGCCTCTTGCTTGAGGGGTGCCCTCCCAAAGATAAATAGTTCAGTGTTCTCTGGAACGTCTGTTTTTGGATATAAAGGGTGTAAGTTTCCCATTTTTAAAATAGCTGCTTGAATTCAACAAAATGCAAAAGCAAGTGTTGGGAAGAGCCCAAATCTACAAAATCCGCAGACTTTCCACATAGCAAATGTTGTTGTCTTTGGTTGAGGTTTCTGATGATGCTATAAATTGTACGTTGGTTGTAGAAATGAAGGATTTCCCCCATAAATATGGGTGACACTTTCTAACCACACAGCTAAGTAAATAAATAAATTTGGTGGTGGTTGCTCACTGAGACAGATTGTGGGGGAAGGGGTGGAATAGCTAGAAGTGGCTAACAGCAAATGGTAAAAATAAAAGAATTTCATTCCTTTGTTTGTATTTCTAAAACATTGAAGCAGAGAAGAAAGCAAATTTATCTCATAAGTAATTCACACAGGCCGTGCCCCAGGAGAACATTTTAGCATGAAGTTAAACACATGAATTTAATTCAATGGGACTACCTACATGTTTAAAGTTGAGCATGTGCTTAGGTGCATTACTGCATCAGGATGACACAGAAAACCTGCAAACTAGAAAGGTGAAGATAGCAGAACAGTAAAGTACTATCGTGTTGAGGGCATGGACACTTTGCCATTTCTACTTGCACAGAACTAAAGGCACCTGATGATATTATAAACACTGGTAAATCAGTATGGAGTCCCCACAAATCTCAGTGCCAGAATCAATGTTGTTAAACAATACACTAGGATATCAGCAATGGGAATTGTGTGAATTAGCCAGTATGTGACCAAGTGCAACAAGATTTCAAGGATAATGTACTTTTGGTCATTTATTTTGACAGTTGTAGTTTTAATTATATATAATACTTCATGTAGAAGTACAGTAGAATATTTTTGGTAAATTAATAAGGTCCTAGTAAAAAGAGACCTTGCTCTAGCTGACTGCTATTAAAGGGACACTATCATCTTAAATTTTTTTATTTTCCTGTGTTAGTAAGGCCTAATGTTCTTGCGTGTTTTTTTTTTTTTTGCATTTCTCTCAACCTGGACAGAGAGATCCATTTTGTTTTATAATTTCACTTTCAGGTTCTAAGTGCTGCAGTGTTTAGGGTTCAGACATTGTGAAAGAATGTTTTACTAAAAAAACACTTTTAAATGGTGAGGAGAATTAATAGTGGAAATATTTCTTTTGGTCTTCAAAGCTTTATAAATTCAAGGCTAAATGTAAGTTTAGTGTCCTCTTTAAATCTTTGCTGAGAAATGGACAGTTTTTTGTTCAAATTAGGCAGTTTGGGGATTGGTGAGATTTTACTATATAAGGATGTTTTAAAAAACTGGGATCTTTGTTTCTTAGGAGTGGGTTGGCTACTGCTGTTTGATAGAGTTACAGTTATGAGTTCAGATAAGGAATAACAGTCACCTGTAGAATACTAAACTGTAGAAAATATATTGTAGAGAATAATTCTACACTTTTAGGCAAATTGATCTAGATTTGGTAACTTTCTCACTGTTATCATAGTCCTCACAATTAACTGCTAGAATGAGGAAAATCATAACAATTACAAACTATAAATATTGGCCCACAATCAGAGCACTAAAATGAGATTTTTAATCACCATTAAGGTTACAGCTATCTTTTCCATTATAAACTTGATTATTTTTTTTTAACTTTTTTTGGCACTTCTTTCAACTTCACACAACTTTAAGCAATGCACCTGAAATTCCGTTTATTCCAGGGTAAAACTGTCTTGAAATTTCTGGGTGAAAACTGGCATTGAGTTTGGGATATATGAGAACTTAGACACTTGAATGTGTTCTTAACCCAGAAAATAACATAACCCCATAGCCATTGGTTGGCTCAATCTCCAATTTTTTTTTTGTATTTGTCTTGGTAAGGACTGGTATCTTAGACTCCAAACCAGCCTAAGTATCGAGTAGCAGTGGATGTAGGGAAGTGATGTGTAAAGATATGACAAAGACAACAGCGACCTCCAAATCTATTGAAATTGTGAAGATATTCCTTTCCAAATTTGAGGAAGCCTTGGACTGCATTGAACTCTTCAACTATCCTGTCTAGGAGCTGGAGGGACATGCCAGCTGCTTCCCAGGAGCTGTGTGGAGCCAGGCACAGAGCCTGCCCTGCTGCAGCCAACTGGACTTCTAGCGGCCCAGTCTGGAGAAGCAAAGTTTATTCCTATGAAGTATAAAATGAAATTGCTGCAGTCTCTTGTCTTAGTTGTCTTACAAAATGCATGTGAGACATGGACTCTAAGGAAACAGGGCATTAAGAGGCTTTGTCTTCAAATTGCATGAATAGAAATGGTACAGGCAATTCCTGTATGTTAACTCTACTTTGTTAGTCATGTGGAAAGAGGTAGTCACTCAAATTTACAGCATAACCAGAGTGATCACTGATATTTTCAACTCAACCCCAGGGGAATTTGAATTTGTGGGACATATGGGTTGGACACATGGAGAGAGACTGCCAAAGCCAGTTTTGCAGGGACTGGTGCCAGGGACGGGGGCATGGCATGCCAGGGCAAGTGTGGCTTGATGTGGGTGGCTGGATGGGATGTGGTATGATGTGTGTCTCGGGGCATATGAAGGTGGAGGATGATTGCTGGTCAATTACTTGTGTTGTGATTCTGCGGTGGTTTGCACTATGTTTAGAGTTGCTATAAACTATTTGTTTGTTACACTAGCTGCCCTGTGAATTGCCTAAGTCTAAATCAACCAGGTTAGAGCTTCTTAAACCTTAGAATTCCGTTTGGTTTTTGTGGGCCTTAACTTCATTTCTGTACTTCATTAAACACCTGAAAGCTGGGAAATTCAGTTGTAGTTTTAAAAGACAACTTTAAGAGTTTTTTCTCAAGTTATTGGATACAAGGCTGTAAATCTGTACCATAATACAAGTTGTTGTTTTTTTGTTTTTTGTTTTTATGGTCTGAGAATAAAAGTAGAAGTATCCAAAATAGTGATAGTATTTATTTGGGAAGAGAAATAGACTGAGATCTTTCTGCTTCCATTTTACACTAAGTATACTGTTGTACAGAATTTTTCATGAGACATCTTGATTTGTCCAATTACATGGAAAATCACCAACCATTCCAAACTGAATGTAAAAAATGCCAATCTATTTATGATCTGCCAAATGTCAGACATAGTGGTGATAGATACACATGCTTTTAGTTATTTCTTACATTAAATGGGAGATCACTCAGTGTCTGTCGTCTTACACATAATCTAAAATAGAATTATTTTAATTGAGTACTGTAATATCAGGGCCTATAATGCACTGAAGTCACTTATGACTAAAGGTCACATGTAGTAGTGGGTTGAAAATACAATTTCAGAGAGATTAATATGACAACTTTGAGTCCTATCAGTATGATCCAATAATGTTACCCGTTGTGACAAAATGGCCAATGTTGGTATGGCGGGTCCCATGCTTTTCTTGGCGGGGGGGCTAGGATGCCAACCCTTGCCCCTGCTCTTGGGGCACCAAGAGCCCCGCTAATGTCCCGGGAAGGTGATAGAGGAGGAAAACTGGGAAGGTCTGTGTTTGCTCCTCACTCTGAGCCCCAGCCCCTCTCAACCCCTGCGGGTTTCTTACCCTCTTGCCCCTTGGGTAGGGTTACCCTCGGTCCTTGACACTGGGGGATGGAGTCTCCCTGCTTGGGCAGGGTCTCCCTTTCTCTGGTCTTTCAGTTCTCAGCAACACACCTCTAAACTCCAGTCCTCCTCCTTTCTCCCTATCCTGCACCTGCACCCAGTCTGCTTGAAGTAGGGTTTTTTATTAGGTTACGGATGGGCTTAATTGGCTACAGGTGCTCCAATTAACCTGTAGTAACCTTCCTTATTCTACAGGGAACCCCACCTTAATTAGCCTAGGGCTTATATATCTCCCCTCTCCCACTGCTCCCTGGGCCTGATGTATCACACCATACTCCTACCTTATGCTGTTTAAAGGTAAAACACAAAAGAGGGTCTAGGCCGTTGTCAAACAGAATATTCACTATAGCTGCTGGCCCATGTGAACTCTTCAAACGTTGTGAGGGCCACAGTTGTGGAGCCTACTTCCTGTCATCTATTCATCTATATTTTTATGCAATGCTCATCGCTTATAGTCTCTGAAAATCTAGTTATCTAAGTATATTTATCTTTTCCTTCCAGTTAGTAGGGCTGTAGTTGTTCGTGTTTTTTTTTTTTCTATTGCAAAGAAAAGGTATTTCTTTGGAAGTAGACTTAAAGTAGGCTCAAATGATATTGTATGACCATCAGTGAGTCTCTCAATGTGGCTAGCACTCCCCTGTCTGAGGCCACAGTTTAGAAAGTTACTTAAACACATGCCTAACTTTAAGCATTTAAGTAGTCCCAGTGATTTCATATACTTAAAAATACACATGTGCATAGGTTCCTAGCTTATCTAGAGCTTGAATGAAACCCAGAGCCAGCCTGATGGGCTCTGTTTCGTTTAAGGTCATCCAGGAAGATTACCACTGCATGGTCTCCCTGATAATTGGAATGGGAAGGAAGAAGTTGCCGCTAGGAGCCCCAAGCATAGTGGGGTTGGTGTCTTCATAAAAATCCATGTTTTGGGGATAGGGGAAGGTTCTATACATGCACACTCCTAAAGATTGATTTATATAGCTTGACCAGCAGGACACAAGCTTAGATCCAATTAATTTCCATACTGTGGGGGAGGGAGAAGGGATTTTGAAATGATTTCCCTTATAATATACCTCCTTTCTTTTGGCCTTCTATTTAGAGGTCACCACATGGAGCATTTCCAACACCTGTTATATAGATTTATTAACCAGAATTGTAAAGTTAATCTCAATCACTGTACATTTTATTATAAATTAATGTTAGGATTAAGACATTAAGGTTCTGTACATGGAACTTCTGAATGAGATACAAAGTAACATATGCCACGTATTGCAATCAGGGTCTGATTTTTTGGCTGTAATTTAATTTCTGCTTTACTTCGGTGTGTATTTATACATGAATCATGGAACTATATTTGAATAAAGTAGTCCTGAATAACACTTAAGGTTGTTCATAGTTTTACTTGTATGTTCAGTGGAGCTACTCACGACAATGGTGGTGTGGGTAATGTATCACATGGGCTTAAGTGTTTTCAGGACTATAGCCTTAAACACAGTACATTTATTAATGTTAAATATATATTCTGAACTTGAATAGATGTGAACTCATTGAGTTCACAAGTGTGGCTTGTTCCATCATGGAAGATGAGACTATTGCTAGCAAAATTCTAGTCCCTGCTGTTCAGTGAAATAATTAAAGATTAAAGCAGAATCTTTTATTGTGGCATTAAATCAATCTATAGTTCTATAAAATATTATTCCAAGCACTTTAATAATTATAGGGCACGCAAATGAAACACATGCAGATAAACTGAATGCATTTCACAAGCTGAATTCTGTGATGCCAATAAAATATGCTCCATAAAAAGAACTGTGGACATTATAACATGATACTATTTTGTGTGTGTTTTTTTTTTTTTTTTTTTTTTAATAAAATGAATATAGACATTGCTAGTGCCACCTAATGGTGAAAAATAGAGCTAAATTTAGTTATCAAAGCAAATCATTAGTGACTCCCACATGTGTGAAAAAGGAACTGCAAATGTTTGTTTTTTGTTTTGCATAATACCAAAGGAAAAATGAGAACATTATTCATATTCCATGTGTCAGTTCTTCCAAGTAAAGAAGTACATAAAGGAGATTTTTAGTTTGAAACCTGTGGGCTATTTCTGTCACCATAATGTGAAAAGTTTGGGGAAGGGCAGGGGGTTTAAAATGAAGACCTGTATAAAACTCCAGCCCTAAGGTGGTCTCTTCCCCCCCCCCCCCCCTGGTTTTATGCCTATAATTTAAACACAATGGACCAGTTCTTCAGATGGGGCAAATGCTTGTTGCTTCCAATAGAACTGTCAATTTATGCTTATGATATGGCCCAAAATTAAAAGGTAACACTTTTTTTTAAGTTTAGATAGCTAGTTTGAATCCCACCAAGGGCTTGTGTGAACTTTATTATTTTTTTTTAATGAAACAGTAGATCTCAAAATACAAGCAAAGACAGGGAGATGTTTCTTTATAGAGGGAGGAGCCCACAACAGAAACATGACTCTGTTCCTGCAAGGCAGGGACAGTAGTCCCTCTTCAGCTCCTGATAAGTGATTAGCAGTTGGAGAGCTAAAGCACAGCAATGGGATCAGCAACCTAGAAAGAGAATGAAACAACTGCTATAGAAAGAAGAATGATCTTCAAGCTTTTAAGAGAGTAATAAACAAAGAGCAAAAGTTAATATTTTAAGTATATAAAAACAATTTAGTACTCCTTTAAATCCATAGATTCTGAGGCCAGAAGGGACCATTGTGATCCCTGCGCAATATAGGCCATAGAACAGCCCCCAGATAATTTCTGTTTGAACTACAGCAACCCTTGTTTTAACAAGTCGCTGGTGATGGAGAATCCTCCAACTCTTGGTAAGTCGTTCCAGTGGCTAATTACCCTCCCTGGTTTAAAAAAACAAAAAAACAAAATACCCTTATTTCCTGTCTGAATTTGTCCAGCTGCAGCTTACAGCCATTGGATCTTGTACCTTTGTCTCCTAGATTGAAGAGCCTCTTATCAAATATTTGTTCCCCAAGTAGGTAGTCATAGACACGGATCAAGTCACCCTTAAACATCGCTTTTGTCCGCCTGGATTGTTCTAGTGAACTTTAAGCACTTATGGTGACTTGCATAAGATATTTCTGTTTATGTTCAAGGAATTTTGCAAGGAATGTTATCTTAACTTAGCTTTAAGGTCTACCTCTATAATAGTGGCCTGGAGTGAAATCCTGCTTCCACTGAAGTCAATGGCAAAACTCCTGTTTCACCCTGGTATAGCCTGAAATTCTACAGGCATAGAATTTGTTGCTGATTCCATCCCTTGAGTAGAATTGTGCACTGGAATCTAAGCTCTCAGTTTTGAAAACTGAAATGTGTGGACTTTATGGCTGTAAAGATAACCTTTCAAAAACAAATTGAATCTAAATATCAATTTATAGCCATCAGTCAGTGTGCAGACAACACTGAAACATTAACTCAAAGATGTGACATTCTCGACTTATCCCAGTGGACAGTTACCAATTTAGCATAATGATGGACATTTAAATGTCCTCCATTTCACCACTGATTTCAACAGGAAAACCTAGCTAACGTGCTTATTTTGTTCTAGAAGACACTTAGAGGGCTTAGGCCCTGATTCAAGAAAGCACTTACTCACATTTCCCATTGAAATAGACTCCATTTAAAGGAGATGGAAAGTGCTCACAGTCAGCAAAAAGGGAAAGTGAAAACTTCTTGAGCAAAAGAATCTGCTTTGCAGTGGTTTTTCTGGGTCTCCAAGCCTTATTAGCAATAGGTGGAACAGCAGCATCTCCACACATGCACACATTTTTGTTTAGCTATAGGACTGCTTTTGGATACATTTCTTCTTGGTCTCCATCTTTGCCCTCCTGGTGCATCCTGTCCTCATAAGATGGTACAATACCACATAGCATGAAGATCCATGATGAGAGCTTTCCATCCTGTTTAGGGTGACACCTTCTCCTCCCCCACCCCCACTTTCAAGTAAGGGCTGAAGAAATATTTTTAACTTTGAATCACTGAAGTCATCCAAAAAACAAAAGTAAGCACTTAATACCCATGACTATATGGGGATGGGGTAGAAAGACAACGCATACTTCAGGCTTTCTTTATGCATCACAAAAATAAAAAGGCATGATACCATTTTACTCCTTTTCACGTTACCGTTTATGGCTACAAGTGACCAGAGCCTAATTATTAAGTGGCTGATTTCCAGTTACACTAAGGCTCCTTTACACTTCCAGACTGGCATAAAGATGCTTAAGTGGGCTTAAACTACCTCCTATGCAGGGCTTTCCCCAACCACTGTTCCGAGCCCTTAGCCTAGGGTGTAGATTGGGAGTGTGCTGTAGCTGTGGCTGGGACGTACTGCACCATCGCTTTCCTCCATTTCCCAATAGGGGGCTTGTGACACTTCCTGGGGGTATGCAGGACTGTGAGGTACCTTGCTATCAGCTGCCCTTAGTGTGAGCAAGCCTTGTCCTCTCTACTTGTGAGGAAGTATAGAGATTTGAATGAAAGCATGTAGAAGTATTGGCAACAAAGAATTGCATATAAAATCATAATGTGCATTCTAGAACCTAGACTAGGGTGGCTAGAGAGCAAGAGTGAAAAATCAAAATGAGGGTGGAGAGTAATAGGTGCTCCAAATATTGCAACTTCCCCTATAAAATCAAGACATCCAGTCACCGTAACCTAGACTTACTTAACTAGATATTTTGTGTGTGTGTGTGTCTTATAGAGCAATGCTCACCCAAAGTAGCCCTTCCAGCACTTTACAGCCAGGCTTGGTTGTGATCATCCATTCATGAAACAAGTCACACTGGCAGCTTGCATCCCTGGCGAAAGACACAGGGTATCTCGTGATACCATTAGATATATCAAGATTGTACTTTTTGTTCTTCTTAAACAGGGCACCCTCTCTGCTGATTTTTCTTCTCTCCCTCCCCGCCCCTGTGGCCTCCCTCTCATGTCAATTGTTTTTGAAATCTTTTAATTCCCATCTGGCTCCATATATAAATAATAATGTGACACACATAATGGTCAGACAGGGAGATAAGTGTCTACTACATGCTGCTTGAAAGGAACCTGTTTAAGACATGTCGTCTGTTGGTTATCTGACTTAAAGCCTTGGAGTTAAGATACATCACTCCCTAAATAGTTTCCTTACATACATTTTGAAATGATTGTGACGACCAGTTTGCCACTGGCTCTTCAGAGACCTTACATGTCATCCTTTTGGTCTCAATATGCACATATTTGACCCAGTGGGCCCCTATGTAGAATCCTATACATCCACTGTGCCTTTTTGAAAGTTTACTTCCGATAGCCCTGCTACCCAGGGAACTTTTGGTGTCAAGTGTAAATTATGGTCATCTCAGGACTGTGCTTAGAGTGCCAGGAAGGAGCCTGTATGCCAGGGGTGGGCAAACTACGGTCCAGGGGCCACATCCAGTCCTTCAGACCTTTTAATCCAGCCCTCAAGCTCCCGCCGGAGAGTGGGGTCGGGGGCTTGCCCCCTCCACACGGATCCTGGAAGCAGCGGCATATCCCCCCTCCGGCTCCTACGTGTATGCTTCTGCATGCTTGACTTGCAACCTTAATGTTCTTTTAACGTGTGTAGTGTAGTGTAATTACAGCAGTCGCTGAAGTAGCTGTAAGTTAGACTGTTCAGCAAGCTGTTTATGAATGCCTGAATTCCCACAGACAGGATGCATTCCATATGGTGGCAGCTTTAGACTCCTGTATGCATGGCTTTATTTTTTTCAGCTCCACTAGTAACCCAGAAACATCTAGTCACCACTGCTGTTAAACTGATAAATGATTCCACCGTGAACAAGTCCATATCAATGTATGTAGTCTGTGAAATTGTGGTTTAAAATGATTCAAGGTAAACTTGGAAATTTTTTATTCAAAATGTATTTTTTCCTTAGCAAAGTAATTGATGATCAAAGATGGTTTGAATCCCTGGCAGCAGTCTA
This sequence comes from Natator depressus, assembly GCF_965152275.1. Lineage (NCBI taxonomy): Eukaryota > Metazoa > Chordata > Testudines > Cheloniidae > Natator > Natator depressus. Next base: position 325,566,432 of record NC_134234.1, on the reverse strand, counting down.
AATCACTACACAGGCTTCTCTCAAGTGTGAAATTGGTCATCACATCCAAGGTCTGTACTACTTAAAATACTGAGTACTAAAGTATTTCTGCCTATGTGCAAGATTTGAATCATGGCACTGGACTATCTCATTATTTTTCAAGGTTCGTTACAGATTGTATTAACTTGCATTCAGGACTCCACTAATACATGTATTAAGTGAAACAAATATTGGAGGTTTTTTCTATTTGGTTAAAACGAAACTCTGCATGTTTTGACTAATGGGTTGTCTGGGCTTTGCATTTGGGTAATACAACTACAGTGTTGCAGATCTGCAGGTGTGTGAGGGGGTAGTGTTTCAAATGTTTCCAGTGTGGTGGGGAAGGAGATGAAGATCTGAGGTAAACAGAGATTTTAGTCATTTGTCCAAAGACAAAGTCTAGCAGAGCTGGGAATTAAACCCTTCTCTCCTGAAACCTAGTCTAAACCAATGTTGGCATTATTTGTCCTAATGACTGTGTAATTTAACGTCTCCAACTCAGCATTCTCATTTTAAAGATAGCAACATAACCTTCCTTCCATCATGGTTGTGAGGCTTGCTGCATCTCTGTTCTCCTTCTGATCTGAGTGTACCCTTTCAGATGTCAGTCCTGCAGCCTTTACCTCTCCCATGGTGGAGAAAATTCTCTCACTATTGAACTGAGCTTTGGGCTGCAGTACCTTGTGTACCAACTGTGCTTACTCAGGTCTGACTGGGTTTGGTACCTACAGTTCTTCTCTTTGGCAGTCTCTGATCGCTGAATATAGTAACCAGGCAGCCTTCATAAAATCAATTTTTTGTTTATTTTAAGAGTAGGAATAAAGCATGCGGGGGGTGAGGGGAGATAATTTAAATAGTCTACTCACATCTGTCTTGCTTTGAAGACAAACCTGCTGCTCCCAGTTTTGGGAAGGGAGCACTGCCTCTGTTGAAAAACGTGGCCATGAAATATAAACTAGTCATACTGGGGTTTCTATGAGAACTACGACCGCACAATCTGCATTCCTGAACTGCAGTAGCTACTGAGTGATGGGAGAAGTTTAAGATGGTGGTTTTTGATCCTGTAAAACCCTAAATGGTTCATGTCCTAACTATGAAAGACTGTCTCATTCTCTGTGTGATACCATTGCTGTTACTGGTGACAGATTGATTCACGATCAGCCCTTTTCACTTTATGTCTGACATATTTCCACTCATGCTTGTGTATTTAAATTTCCAGTTGCATCAATCAAGTGTCTAGGTGCATTACAAAAGTTTAAAGCCACATCTAGATTAGGAAAATGTGCCAATGTGTAACTGCACTGATAACCTTGCCAAGTGGTAAGTTAACCAGGTAAATGGCGCTGGTATAAGCCCTTTCTTTGTGCTAGCGAATGCATCTAATTTAGGGGGTTGCACTGGTGTATCTACATTGATGTAGTTACAATGATACAATTTTTCCTGATACAGACAACTCCTAGTTAAAAGGTAATCTGTGGTAAGTGTCATTTTGCTGCAGAACCTGTTTCTTTGCAATCCTTGTTATGCATTTCAGTATACTGCTTCTGAATAATGGGCATTTATTTGAAGCAAAAGAAATCCATAGCAATATCAGATTTTATTTTCCTGTGATATCTGAAAGTTGTACTTTATTTTTAAAAGTACTTCTGTTTGACTCCTGGTAATCCAACTCCTGAGCTATTGAACGTTTAATTGTGGCTTGCTTAAATGATGGTTTTAGTCCCAGTGAGACTGCAGTGAAACTGGTTTTGAAAAAGCCAGTTGAATGGCTTGTGTTGTCTCACTTCATTATATTTACCTTCTGCTGCTCTATATTGTAAGTTCAGATCCCAGCTGGGGATGAAACTCAACAAAATGTTACTGGAATTTTAACCTGTGATCTTTGTTTTTCTCGATTTGTTGTAGAAATCCATTGCCATGACATGAGAAATGGGAAAAGATCAAACCAAGCCTCTGATTTTTGTGTTTAATTAAAATGATTTTAGCAACATTGAAAATTTAGGCAATGCAGAGGTTAGTAATGTGATATATTGCCTTTTTGCTGATTTATATTCAAACCATGTTTCATTAATGACTCACACATCTGATGGCTCTTACCTTTGCTGACCTGTTGGCTATGACTTGGTCTCAGTGCATTTCCTAGTGGAAAGGTGTCCATGCCCCACAAACAACTGTCACAGTTGTCAATAACTAGCACTTTGGGAACAGGCTTCACAAAAAAGTCAAGGAATGAATAAGCCTCGAAAGTACACTGTCCTTTCACTTTTGAAAAGTGGTCACCACAAATCAGGGCTGAGGCACGTTAATTGGAGCAGGGTAGGGGAAGCTGTTTGTTTTTTTCCAGATAACTTGAGACTGAAGTCCTCAAGTTTTCATTCTCCTCCTCCTCCCCCCCTCCCATGAGCATTGAATTCATATGGAAAAAGCTGGAGGAGTTTGGGTGGGAGGAACAAGAGAATGTATTCTAGTTGTACATCTGATTTTTTTTTCCTTCCGAAGTGTAGTACGTTGCACTTGTCTTTATTGAATTTTGTCTTGTTGATTTCAGACCAATCCTCTAATTTGACAAGGTTTTTTTTGAAAGACAGAATTAGAATTCAAAGTGCTTGCAACCTCTCCCAGCTTAATGTCATTGACAACTGTTAAGAATACTCCCCACTCCATTATTCAAGTAATTAGTGAGAATATTGAATAGTACTGTATCAAGGACTGACCTCTATGGAACCCCATTGTATACACCTTCCCAGTTTGACAACAAACTATTAATAATAACTACTCTTTGAGTATGGTCTTTCAACCTGTTGTGCTATTTTCACTGGGAGGTTGTTAATATGACGTCCAGTGGCCAATTGGCAACATTGCTATGTTAGTGAATTTGCAGAGAGCATGGAAAAACACCAACACTTAAAAGAAGCACCATGTGAAGGTTGTTATCTTGGCCAGAACATCATGGGGCTCCAGTCCCTGGACCTTATGAACTACAACAATTGCCTTGGTATATTCTGCAGCTGAGTATTGTGCGCCAGTGTGGTCTCATAGCAGTCACACTAAACTCCCTGACACTCAATTCAATAACGCTATGCACATAATGTCAGGGATGCTCAAATCGACTCCAGTCGACTGACTCGCAGTCCTATCGCACGTCCAGCCTCCACAGATTAGAGGAGCTGCTTGGACATCTCACTTTCTTAACCATGTCAGTGCAAGCACAAGGATCCCACTGCACGATGACCTGCAGAACCTGCCAAAGACAAAATTAAAATCCCACAACCCTCCATGGAACTGCATCAAGACCCTTACACCCAACTTCAGTTCTGAGACTCAATGGAGAGTCACATGGAGCATTTCGACTGCTCAAAACAAACAGCTCATCATTGACCCTGCCAGGGAACCACCGGGTCTTGATTTATGTTGGAAAGATTGGTGCAGGTTGAATCTGATGGGAGATGTGGACACACACTCTTTAAATGGAAAAGGCAAACACCTGTATGGTAACCAGGCACAAACGATGGAGCACATCATATCTCAGTGTCCCCTTCTTTCTTTTGTCTGGGGCCTGAAGGACATTCATCAGCTCACTTGCTGTGGAAATCTGCTGATTATCAAATCTAGATATAAATTTGTAGTCATTGCTACAAGCCATACGAAAGAAGAACCAGTTGTGCACTGATCTTATAATAATTTAATCTAGAACACAATTCCCTAGTCTGTTTATGAGACTGTCACATATCACATCTGTTGCTTCCCCCTAGGCCTGTTAAAGTTGGTTTGGCATGATTTCCATCTGACAAATCCATACTGGCTATTCCCTATAATCCTATTATCTTCCAAGTGCTTACAAATTAATTGATTTTGTGCCAGTATCTTTCCAAGTACTGAAGTTACGTTGACTCGTCTATGATTCCCTGGGTCCTTTGGTTGCCCTTCCCCATTCTCCTGGGACCAAGGGTGCTAGAACATTGGGGGGGCGGGGGGGCTGCTGGATATGGGGGGGCCAGGAGGCCACGCCCCCCACTTTTTAGCGTGGTCATTGTCACCCCTCCCTCGCCCCCCCAATGCAAGCCTCAGGCAACTGCAGAGCAGTGCCAGCAGGGGCTGCTCTTCACGTTGGAGGTGCTGCTCTGCACCTGCCCAAGGCTTGCAGTTTGGGGGGACAATGCTGCTCCCTGCTCCCTATTAAAAGGGGGGGGAATGTCCTTCTGACCCCCCTGGTTCCAGCACCATTGTCTGGGATCTCACCCATTCTCCATGAGTTCTCAAAGATAATTGTTAATGATTCCAAGACTGCTTCAACTAGTTCTTAAAATATCCTAGGATGAATTTCATGAGGCTCTGTCGACTTAAATACATCTAAATTATTCTTTTTAAATTTTTGGCTTGTATTCCTTCCCCTTTTTGGTTAATATTAATTACTTTGAGCATCTGGTTACCTTCTAACTTGTGTGTGTGTGTTTGATGTAAAATTAAATACAAAGTTTTCCAGACCAGATTTCTTTTTTTCAAGTTAACAGAGTGACAAACAAGGGGGACCAAATTTGATTCCCGTGGAAGTCCATGGCAAAGAACCCACAGATTACAAATGGGACCCATGGAACTAGGAGTGAATCACCAAACTTAATTTTAGCTTTAGTGCTAAAGCAAGATATAAAGCAAGGGCCCCAAAGGGTATACTGTGGTATCTACACTCTTTGTTTATATATGTTCTTTTAAGCTTCTGAAAGAGGAACGAAAGTGAGCATTGTCATAGTGCAAGGATTTGTGCAAGAAGAAGAAACGTTTACAGGCTGGACCACTGGACACACTTTGTGACCTGTGTGAATCTGAACCTACATTTCCACAATGGAAATTTAATACGCTGACTAAATGACACTAATAGATAAAGCACAAAATGGGATACTACTAAGTGTCAGCTATGGATCACGAAATCACACTAGGGAATAGGATGACCACTTCTTTATGCACCTCTCTATAATGTGTAGGAGGGGGAACCATGTGTGATCAAGGGGGAACTTCAGTGTGAGTCACATATGCTGGAAGGTCTCATGCTGCCAGTACCAAAACATCCTTGGAATTTCTAAACCTTATAGATGACCATTTCCTAATGCCAAAATTGTTGCAGCCAACACAGGGGAATTCTGTATTAGACCTTATAGAATCATAGAATATCAGGGTTGGAAGGGACCTCAGGAGGTCATCTAGTCCAACCCCCTGCTCAAAGCAGGACCAATCCCCAATTAAATCATCCCAGCCCAGGGCTTTGTCAAGCCTGACCTTAAAAACTTCTAAGGAAGGAGATTCTACCACCTCCCTAGGTAACGCATTCCAGTGTTTCACCACCCTCCTAGTGAAAATTTTTTTCCTAATATCCAACCTAAACCTCCCCCACTGCAACTTGAGACCATTACTCCTTGTCCTGTCCTCTTCTACCACTGAGAATAGTCTAGAACCATCCTCTCTGGAACCCCCTCTCAGGTAGTTGAAAGCAGCTATCAAATCCCCCCTCATTCTTCTCTTCTGCAGACTAAACAATCCCAGTTCCCTCAGCCTCTCCTCATAAGTCATGTGTTCCAGACCCCTAATCATTTTTGTTGCCCTTCGCTGGACTCTCTCCAATTTATCCACATCCTTCTTGTAGTGTGGGGCCCAAAACTGGACACAGTACTCCAGATGAGGCCTCACCAGTGTCGAATAGAGGGGAACGATCACGTCCCTCTATCTGCTCGCTATGCCCCTACTTATACATCCCAAAATGCCATTGGCCTTCTTGGCAACAAGGGCACACTGCTGACTCATATCCAGCTTCTCGTCCACTGTCACCCCTAGGTCCTTTTCCGCAGAACTGCTGCCTAGCCATTCGGTCCCTAGTCTGTAGCGGTGCATTGGGTTCTTCCGTCCTAAGTGCAGGACCCTGCACTTATCCTTATTGAACCTCATCAGATTTCTTTTGGCCCAATCCTCCAATTTGTCTAGGTCCCTCTGTATCCTATCCCTGCCCTCCAGCATATCTACCACTCCTCCCAGTTTAGTATCATCCGCAAATTTGCTGAGAGTGCAATCCACACCATCCTCCAGATCATTTATGAAGATATTGAACAAAACCGGCCCCAGGACCGACCCCTTGACACCGGCTGCCAACTAGACATGGAGCCATTGATCACTACCCGTTGAGCCCGACAATCTAGCCAACTTTCTACCCACCTTATAGTGCATTCATCCAGCCCATACTTCTTTAACTTGCTGACAAGTATATTGTGGGAGACCGTGTCAAAAGCTTTGCTAAAGTCAAGAAACAATACATCCACTGCTTTCCCTTCATCCACAGAACGAGTAATCTCATCACAGAAGGCGATTAGATTAGTCAGGCATGACCTTCCCTTGGTGAATCCATGCTGACTGTTCCTGATCACTCTCCTCTCATGTAAGTGCTTCAGGATTGATTCTTTGAGGACCTGCTCCATGATTTTTCCAGGGACTGAGGTGAGGCTGACTGGCCTGTAGTTCCCAGGATCCTCCTCCTTCCCTTTTTTTAAAGATTGGCACTACATTAGCCTTTTTCCAGTCTGTCTTGTCTTAACAAGGAGAAACTGATCACAGAACTGAAAGGTAATGGTAGCTTAGGTACGGGTGATCATGACTTGATCACATTTATAATGTGCAAGGAGAATAAAGGTCAGACCAGTCATCTATCCTCTCCCTCTCTCTCGCTGTTTTTAATAGGACCAATTTTACAAAGCTGAAAACCATTATGAGCCAAATTAAATGGGAGAGAGAATTTAATCAGAAAAATGTGAATGATAATTGGAATCCTCTAAGAACTTGCTAGATGTTCAGAAAGCTGCACTTGAGGAAGAAGGCTGAGCTGGCTTAGAGGGGAAGTGAAGGCAGCTGTAAAAATATAAATAAAAACGAATGGAAGAAAGGGGAAGCTGATAGTAATGAATATAAATCAGAAGTCAGGAATTGTAGAAAGTGTATAAGGGAAGCTGAGGGAAACTAAGAAAAGTCCTATGGCCTGCAGAATGAAGGACAAAATTTTTTTTTTAAATATATTGTGAACGAAAAAAATCCTGACAATGGTATTGGTCCATTATTAGATAGAAATAGTAGAATTATCAGTAACAATGCAGAAAAATCAGAAATGTTTATGTATTTGGGGGAAAACAGAGGAAAAAGACTTATATGGTGATAGTGCTGTTTGATTAGTATCTCTGGAGGATGTTAAACAGAAACTACTGAAGTTAGACGTTTTAAAATCAGGAAATCCATATAATTCCATCCAAGAGTCTTAAAAGAGCTCACTAAGGAGCTTGTTGGATCATTAATGTTGATTTTTTTCAATAAGTTTTTTGGGAGCACTGGGGAGGTTCCAGAAAACTGGAAGAAAGCTTATGTTGTGCCAATGGTTAAAAAGGGTAAACGGGATGACCAGGTACTTTATAGGCCTGTCAGCCTGACATCAATCCCAGGCAAGATAATGGAGTTGCTGATATGTGACACAGTTAATAAAGAACTAAAGGAGGGTAATGTAATGAATGCAAATCAACGTGGGTTTATAGTTTGACAGGATCTGTTTTCTAACGTGATTTCTTTTTATGAGGTTAAAAGTTTGGTTGATAAAGGTGGTAGTGTTGATGTAATAGACCTAGACTTCTGCAAGGTGTTTGACTTGGTACCGCATGCCATTTTAATTAAAAAAAACAAAAACAAAAAACAAAAACAAAAAAAACCAAACTAGTGATCTAAAATTAACATGGCACTCATTAAATGGTTTAAAAACTGGTTAACTTAAAGGTCTCAAATGTAAATATAAACAGGAAATTGTCATCGAGCAGGAGTCATTCCTGTGGGACCCCGCTGGAAATGGTTCTTGGTCCTATGCTATTTAACATTTTTTATCAATAACTTTGAAGAAAACCCATAAAATCAGCAGTTTGCAGGTAACACAAATTGAGGGAATGGCGAATAATGAAGAGGACAGTTCACTGATCACTTAGTAAACTGGGTGCAGGAAAACAATATGCATTCTAATATGGCTAAATTTAACTGTATATATTGAGGAACAAAGAACATAGGCCATGTTACATGATGGGGGAGGGGGGATTGTATCCTGGGAAGCAGTGACTCTGGATAAGATCTGGGGGGAGGACGTGGATAATCAGCTGAAAATTGGCTCGCAGTGTGATGGTGGGGCCAAAAGAGCCAATTCAATCCTAGGGGGCATAAACAGGGGAATCTCGAGTAGGAGTAGTGAGAGGTTATTACCTCTGTATCTGGCAACCACTGCTAGAATTCTGTGTCCATTTCTGGTGCCCAACTCAAGAAGGATGTTGATTGCACATGGTTCAGAGAGGAGAGATGAGATGATCAAAGGATTAGAAAAATATACCTTACAGTGGTGGACTCAGAGCTCAATTTAGCTTAGCAAATAGAAGGTGAATGGGTAATTTGTTTACAGTATATCTACATGGGGAACAAATATTTAATAAAGGAATCTTCAATGTAGCAGAGAAAGGGATAACAGGATCCCATGGCTGGAAGTTTGAAGCTAGACCAGCGGTTCTCAAACTCTGGATCGGGACCCCAAAGTGGGTCGCGACCCCATTTTAATGGGGTTGCCAAGGCTGGCGTTAAACTTGCTGGAGTCCAGGGCTGAAGCCAAAGCCTTAGCCCTGCTGCCCAGGGCTGAAGCTGAAGCCCTGCGTGGCAGGGCTCAGGCTTTGGCTTCAGCCGTGGATAGCGGGTCTCTGGTTACGGCCCCCTCCGCGCCCTGCCCCCCCGCCCCGGGCTGAAGCCCTCAAGCTTGTTTTGGCCCCCCTTCTGGGTGGCGGGGCTCAGGCTTTGGCCCCGCTGCCATGCTTCAATCCCCCTTCCCGTGGTCGAGTAGTAACTTTTGTTATCAGAAGGGGGTTGCAGTGTAATGAAGTTTGCGAAACCCTGAGCTAGTCTAATTCAGACTGGAAATAAGACACAGATTTTTAATGATGAAAGTATTTAACCATTGGAACAATTTACCAAGGGTCATGATGGATTCTTCATCACTGCCATGTTTTAAATAAGGATTGGATGTTTTTTCTAAAAAAAAATCTGCTTTAGGAATTACTTGGAGGAAATTCTAAGGCCTGTTACACAGAATCACAATGGCCCTTTCTGGCCTTAGAATCTGTGAAAATGGGGAATAACTGGCTAGGTGGTAGTACTGTTGAAAATGATCTGAAGTTATAATGGATCACAAATTGAGTGACTCAACAATGGGATGCAGTTGTGAAAAAGTGGTGCATTAGCAGGAGTGTTGGATATAAGACATGGGAGGTAACTATCCTGCTCTACTTGTATGGGGAGATGTCAGCAAACCAGGAAAGTGACTGAAACCACTATGGCTTATTGCTAAAAGCAGCTAAATCATCAGGCCATAAAGTGCCATGTAGCAAACTCAGCTTGACCAAGGCGGGAGGGGAGGGGGTTTTGGGTGCCACAGAAAGGGCAGCTTGACCCAGCATCCTTCCTGATAAGAATTGTGTTGTTGTGGCTGATACACGCCTTTTAGTGCAGGATGTGCCCCAGGAATGTCTACTGGGGCCTCAAGGCTGCAAACTCTGGAAAAACCCACACCTGGTTAATCAATCATCAGAAGGAGCCTCTTGCTTGACCATTGGAACTGATTGCTTAACAAGTTTTCTTTAAGGGACGTGTCATTCTATTACTAAATGTAATGTATAAATAAGGGGGAAAAGTTTTGAGGTTGGGGGACTCTGCATCCAGAGGGAGAGTCCAGTCCTGAATCTCGCGTTCCCCACCGGCAGATGGGCTGCCGCTGTGCCACGTGAGAGCCACAACTCAGCTTTGGTAATTATCAAGGATGTTGGGTGTTTTACTCAGTCTCACGCACTTATACACATGTCCGCAACAGGTTAGTGAAGTTTAGCTTTAAGTGAAAGCACTCTTGGTCGGACGGCTGTCTCCCCTGATTTATTTCTTGACACTGCCTCTCAGAGTAAAAGTTATCAAGAGTTTTGGGTTGAAAAAACCCTGGGTGACATACTCAGCACTGGTGAGGTCTCAGCAGAAGCGTCCATTTCTGGGCACCACATTTTAGGAAAGATGTGGACAAATTTGGAGAGAGTCCAGAGGTGAGCAACAAAAATGATAAAAGGTTTAGAAAACCTAATGCATGAGGAAATCTTTTTAAGAAAAGAAGTCTCGGGGTGGTGGTGGGAGAGGGCAGGACCTGATCAACCTTCCAATATGTTAAGGCCTGTTGCAAACAGACTGTGAACAATTGTTCTCTGTGTCCTCTGAAGGGTAGCACAAGAAGTAATGGATTTAACCTCAATCTCCCTTGCTGCAGATTAGGTATTCGGAGGAACTTTCCAACTATAAGGGTAGTTAAACTCTATGAAATAGACTTCTACGGGAGAGGTTGTGGAATCGCCATCACTGGAGATTTTTAAGAATAGGTTGGAGAAACACCGGTTGGGGTGATCTAAGTTTACTTGTCCTGCCTTAGTAGAGGGGACTGGACTTGATGACCTCTCCAGGTCCCTTCTAGCTGTAAATTTCTAACTTTATGATTCTAACGTTAGTTGCTTTAACTAAAGAATTTACAAAAAACTGTGCTCTGTTTTCAATGGGCTTTGTGCATTTGACAGCACTTTGTGTATTTTTTCTACTGCCTTCTCTCTGGAGTCATTTTAGTCAATTTCTTCCTTCCTGGAAAGACCCCCCTATAAACCTCACATAGGGAGCAGAAAAGCCCTTATAAAGAATGTTTGTTTGTTTTAAATCAGGACTCACTGTTTAAAGCATTTTCTTTCTTAAATTAGTCAAATGAAATAACTAGGGTTCTGATCTTGAAAGACTTAGGCATATGTGTAACTTTAGCCATATGAATAGTTGGTCCCATAAGTCCCCTTTAGTTTACTGTGACTACACACAATGAAGCACACACTTTAGTCTGCAGGATCAGGGTCTAGAATAGCAATGATATTGAAGGTAAGAATGGAGATTGCTGTGACATAGGTATGTGGAAATTTGCACACCTTCTAACTGCTCTAGGCCTGTATCTGTCCCATGCTATTGTCCACATTCTTTGGACAGCATTCAGAAACAAAACACTTGTAAACTTAAACAAATACTATACTTGGATGCCTAAAATCTTTAATAGAAGACAAGAAGAGAAGAAAGTTGATGCTGTTTCTATTTTCAAATGCTTGGGAGGTGCTCTCAGAAGCTACAGTGATGGAAATATGTAGTTGTCTACATAGAGAGATGAATAGATTACAGAGCAAATTAGTACAACACCTTTGGGAGAAGAACTGCTTATTCTTTTCCCCTACCAGCTGACAAACTAAATTTATTCAGAAGCAGATATGTTCATTATCTACCTTCTCTCATCCTGCGATCATCGTCATCAGGTTCCTGTTACGCCTCTGGCATTTAGAGTAATGACAAAGCTCCTCCACTCCTGTCTGTCTCTGACAAGTCTTTCAGTGGTTCCCCAGCTGTGCCCCAGGTTTTTGAGGTCAGCTTCCACAGCTCTTCGCTATGTTTTTGGGCGGCCTTGTTTCTGCTTGCCTTCAGGTGTCCATCTTATTGCTACTCTGGTGATGGAATCAGTTTCCATCCGAAGCACATGACCAATCCATCTCCAGCGCCTCCTGGCAGTGATGGTGCTCAGATCCTCTTGGCTGCACTGTGTCAATAGATCTTGGTTTGAGATTGTTCTGGGCCAAAAGATATGGAGGATTTTTCTGAGGCAGGTTGTATGGAATGAAGACAGTTTGCACATGTCATACTTTCTCATTCCCCAGCATTCTGCACTATAAAGCAGTGTTGAAAGTAGGCAGCTCTGATAAATCTTGAATTTTGGTTTTGGAGCTGTATTTTGATGACTTCCAGGCTGTATTTAAGCTCCTGAAGGTGTTCCTGGCTTTACTGATTTTGTTCCAGATGTCCTGGCTGATTGGTGCTGCCCAAGTATGTGAATGTTTCTGCATAGTCCTCTTATCCGTACTGGTGATGGTGAAGCAATACCTACGGTCATGATATAGGTCTTATTGTGGTTGATTTTCAGTCCAATTTGCTGGCTGAATGTGAGTCAAGTTGTTTTTTCTTGTATATGGTGTTGGGTATGTGATAGGAGAGTGGCAACTGCAAAGCCAGGTCTTCAAGGGCCCACCAAACAAGGGACATAGACATTATGATATTGACAAGCTAAAGTCCCTTGAAATACAGAAAGCCTTCGTTCTGCAGTTAAAGAACAGGTTTCAAGCACTCGCAGACCTTGATGAAGAGGAGGGGAATGCAGATGAGGAGATTAACAAGAAGTGGGACACAGTAACAGCAATTTATAAACAGAGCAGTGAAGCCTGTCTAGGCTACAGGCAGAAGAGAAAGAAGGAATGGATTACACCCAGCACATGGAACGCCACAGAAACCAGACAAGCCCTGAAGAAAAAAGTTTGACACAATCCCAGAAGCTAAAGGACAAATACCATGAGCAGTATAGCAAGGCACACCAGGAGGTCAAACATATTGTGAGAGTGGACAAACAGCATTACAATAACGCCTTGCTTAACATTGTAGTTATGTTCCTGAAAAATGTGACTTTAAGCAAAACTATGTTAAGAAAATCCAATTTCCCAATAAGAATTAATGTAAATAGGGGGGGTTAGGTTCCAGGGAAATTTTTTTCACCAGACAAAAAATATATATATATGCGCACACACACAGTATAAGCTTTTTAAACAAACAATTTAATACTGTACACAGCAATGATTGTGAAGCTTGGTTGCGGTGGTGAAGTTAGAGGGTGGGGTATTTCCTAGGGAATGCCTTACTGCTAAACGATGAACTAGCATTCAGCTAAGCCCTCAAGGGTTAACACGTTGTTGTTAATGGAGCCTCACTCCTACAAGGCAGCATGGCTGGAGGGAGGGGAGACAGCATGGCAGACTGAGACACAGACACGCACCCTGTGTGTGTGCTGGGGGGGGAAGAGATGTACATTGCCCCTTTAAGTATGCTGACACCATTCTAAGTACATTACCTTTAAAAAGATCAGGAAGTTGAGATAGCAGCTGCAGCCAGCAAGCTCTCTGTGTCCTGAGCCCTGTCCTGTCCCCACCTGCTCTATATGGAGAAGGGGTAAGCGGGGGGGCAGGAGTGGGGGGAGGGGGACACCCTGACACTAGCCCCCCTCTGCTTGCCCCTCCCGCACAGCAAGCAGGAGGCTCCCGGAAGCAGCTCCAAGGCAGAGGGCAGGAGCAGCACATGGCAGTGCGGGGAGGGACAGCTAAACTGCTGGCAATTGATAGCGTGCTGGGCAGCTGCCACACAGGGAACTTAGGGGCGTGGGGAGCTGACAAGGGAGCTGTTGGGGTGGGGGGCCCGCAGCCGGTCCACCCTGGTTCGAAGCCCCCACCAGCTAGCTGCAATGGGCTGCTCTTTCTGCAAGCAGTGGACAAAGCAGGCAGCTGCCAAACGACATTAGAAGGGAGCATTGCGCAATGTTAAACGAGCATGTTCCCTAATTTGATCAGCAACATAACAACGAAACAACGTTAACTGGGATGACTTCAGCTGAGGAGTTACTGTATATTGATGATCTGGCAACACAAGCAGAGGATGCAGCTGCTTGTGGTGAACAAGAAACAGCCTACAAAATGACGTGGCTTATCAGTGGTAAATGGCAGACACCAACAAACACTCTCACCAGGAACAAACAAGGCTACCTACTAACAACTGAAAAAGAACAAGCAATGCGCTGGACGGAGGATTTCAAAGAACTGCTGAACAGGGAGCCACCTAAGGAGGAAGCAAACATCCAGGAGGCAGAAGATCTTATCCTGTGATAGGAAGCTATTATCTGTTTAACAGATGGGGAAACTGAGGCAGAGCAATTACGTGATATGCTCAAGGCTGCAAAGTAATGCCAGGATTTGAACTCTTAGTACTGTTATTACACTACACCTGTCATTGTAGAGATTTGAATTAAGTGTGCACTTTGTTGGCCTCATTTTCTGTTTTAGAATGTATTATGTGGGTGTTGTGGCATTTACTGTAAACAATATTAAGAAACCTCTTCTCATGGTGGGGTGGAGCTGGGTCATGAGGATGGTACTATGAGGTTTTAGGTCCCTTTATTTGGAATCGTTAAGGTATTACGCCTCTTATACTTCTATTGAGAGATGAATAAGAGAGAGTAAATCTGGAAGGACAACATTAAAAGGCTATAACAAACACTTACAAGTCAGAGGAAAAAATAATTTTTCAGCTCTCACTCATACGAGAAAACGTTCCCCATGCTCACAAACTGCAACCACACAGAGCTTTGATAGCCTTTATACTCCTAAACCTAGTCTGCACCTTGATGCTTCATGAAGTCTGAAAATGGTTTTCAGTAAATGTGAGTTAGCTGACCTAAAGCACAATACAATTTAGTGACCAGCTGTTCCACTGACTTTGTTGACCAACACATTCAGACACAGGCCATAATTCAAGTCTATGCTAGCAAATTTTTGTAGCTATACTAACTCCACCAGTGTAGGTCCTTCAGAAGCATGGGTGGAAACTGTAGCATTTGACAGGAATTGAGTTTTTTATCGCCCTCTTGTCCCACCGAATTCCTGAGTCCTCTCATGCTGGTAGAGAGTTGCAGCTACAGGGCTGGATTCTCAGCTGTACTGAATGTCTCCTAGAACCTTCCCCAGTTCCTCTTAGCTTCCAGTTATAGACTTTCCGAAACAGTACACATACCAGTGTGGTGCACTGCCTTTCCAGCTCTGTAACCTAACTCCTGTTGCTAATAGAGAATTTTAAGAGCTTGTCAATAAAAAACCTACGCGTGGATCAATATCTTATAAATGAAGTCATTCATACTCTGGGTAATAGAACTATAACAATTTGTGAACCAGGCCTTCTAGAATTAGGACTTACTTATACTATCAGCTCCTTATGGTGTCCTAAATCTCTAAGATATAGAAATATTGAGAACAAAATGTCACCTGTTCCTCCTCATAGGCACTACAGCCTCCATTTCATAGATCCAAATAGCGGATATTTTGAAAAGATTCTATATTAATTTTTCTTGTGAATCATATTCTATAAAACTAAAGGTCAGATGTACCATATTTTTCTATATTAATGTGAGTGGGAGTGCTGGAAAGTTAATCCAGGAAACAATCAATGGGCCATTAAGCCCTACAAGAAAAAGTCTGCTCTAGCTAAACACCCAGGATCAAATTCTATTTTCTGTACACAGGAATCCCAGTGTCGTCAATAGGCCCCTCCTTCATGCTTCTGATGGAGTTTGTTTGTCCATAGATGTGCTTCTAAATAACTCACACCCATTGTGTAGTGAGGCAGAGTGGCCTCCCTCCAGTACAGAGGGGGTTAATGCCCCCTGATGAGTGCAGCTAGCCTTGCCCTACCCCCTCTACAGGAAGTGCAGGGGCGGGGCAGGCAGTATAAGAGCAGGGCCCTGCTGCTCTGATGGGGCTGGAGCAGGGAAGGAGACAGAAATCCCTCCCAGGGAGCTGAGCCCTCAGTTAAGCCTGTGACTGGCAACAGAGAGAAAAGGCAACCCAGCGGCCCGTATACGAGACTGAAGGAAGGGCCGACTGAAAGCTAGGTCCCAGCGGCAACAGAGCAGCACCAGCAGGAGCTGGTAGGATGTAGCCCAGGGAAACACGTCTCTGGTCCCGTTGTATTGCTGAGACTTGAGGCAGAGACTGCATGTTTTCCCACTGATGGTGTGGTAGGACTGCCCATCACTTCCAGGGCCCTGCTGGAGCAGGGTGGGCCTGGCTCCCCCTACCCCTGGCCCCTTAGGTGGAGCTGGTTGCCTGCTAACCTTCAGGCCAGAAGGCCGGAAATACTGACTGTTTGCTTAGTCCTCAGCTTAAAAGGCCTGAGCCTCTTCTAGTTGATGGCTCCAGCCGGGAGGCCGGAGCCAGATACTGTTTGCTCAGCCCCTGCTTTAGGAGGCCCGAGATATAGACTGCCTGTTAATGGGCTGAACCTGCACTCAGCAGATTGCACGTTGTTACTGAGGATACAGGCATCTGAGGTGACTGCTGGCAGAGGTAACAAATGGCCCTACCACATACAGGTGGTGGTAAACCACTAGCTGAAAGGGGATCAAAGGATGCCCCACAGGTTCAGAATGTAGCTGTGGAAGAACCTGTCATATGATAGAATGCCACACTTGAGGGAAGAGAAGCGTTTTTTTTATTTTTTAAAATCCTTCAGGTCTGGGTCATGTGCAAAGCTGATAGGTGGGAACAATGTTACCTGAACTCTGGGGCAGCACTCCCAAAATTTGTGTAAATAAAGCGAAATGGGAAAGGGTGGAGCCCCAGTGAACATGAAGTACCAGAGCCCCAATTTTTTCCTCAATGTGCCTGGGCATAGCTTTTGGTTGGGCAGGGAAGTGGGGGCAAAAGACCTATCTGGCTTCAAGATTAAACTCGATAAGTTTATGGAGGAGATGGTGTGATGGGATAACATGATTTTGGCAACTAATTGATCTTTAACTATTCATGGTAAATAGGCCCAGTGGCCTGTGATGGGATGTTAGATGGGGTGGGATCTGAGTTACTACAGAGAATTCTTTCCTGGGTATCTGGCTGGTGAATCTTGCCCACATGCTCAGGGTTCAGCTGATTGCCATATTTGGGGTCGGGAAGGAATTTTCCTCCAAGGCAGATTGGAAGAGACCCTGGGGTTTTTTTGCCTTCCTCTGTAGCATGGGGCATGGGTCACTTGCTGGAGGATTCTCTGCACCTTGAAGTCTTTAAACCATGATTTGAGGACTTCAATAGCTCAGACATAGGTGAGAGGTTTATTGCAGGAGTGGGTGGGTGAGATTCTGTGGCCTGCATTGTGCAAGAGGTCAGACTAGATGATCATTGTGGTCCCTTCTGACCTTAATATCTGAGTCTGAGTATGGAAGGATATAGGAGAAATGAAAGCAGTTTTCAGCCCTGAAATGTCATCAACATCTCATTATCAAAGCGAACTCCAGTCTGTTCAAGAAGTTACATAGCTCTAAGTATCCTTCTTTCTGTTTGCTTGGTCTTAGGTTAATTCAGTCGGGTATTAAACTTTCCCGAAGTGTTCTAGGCTTCAATTATCTGAAATGTCTCTCTAAGAAAAATTTCTGTTAAATATCATTCAAATTTCCTTGTACCTTCATTTCCTATATCAACTGCTCATATGGATGGTGGTTGTAGTGCAACAGCAGGAGCATTCTTCTTGAGTGAGTTATTTTAATAGATTTTAGTCTGGGTTTTTTTTAATTATCTTAGGTGTTCAGTATACTTATGTAGTGACCTGCTTAATCTGTAGATCAGGGCTTTGTTTTTCTAATCCTGTAGGACCATTTGGCATCACTGATGGGCTTTCATTAAACTACATTTTTCTTTTACTATATGTCCCACACAGATACTTGCATTGCTTTAAAGCTGTCTCTCTCAATGTACTTCATTATATCCTGATATCCATTGTTGTCTAAATTACTTTAGGCATCCTGCTGTGATTTGTCCTTCCCTGGGACCTGTTTAGTTCTGGATCCAGTTTTCCTGGTGGTTGCATTATGCTGGTGTATTATCTGTGTTTACCCGAGATCTTCCTTTCTTTGAATAATAAGGGTCTACTGAGCCAGCCTACCCTGGAAACAATCAGATCCTCCACAACAGAAACGGAAATAAACCTGAATCTTTGGATGTTATTTCTTTTGGGAGGAAACTTATTCCCTGGTTTTCAGTAGGAGCAAGTGTTGTGATTTTTCTTCAGATTATAGCTAACACAATCTATAATTTAGGAAACAGGATGAAATTATCCTGTCTGTGGAAGCTGTCTCAACTGGATGGAATTTCAGGGGATAGGGCATTCCCCTGCTGCTGGTGACTGATAGGTCAGATTTTAGCTACAAGCAGGCTGAAATGCCAATTGTAATGGATCTGTGAACCTTGTATCTGAACTGAAAATTTTCTAAGTGCAGCTACATTTTGTTGTTGTGGTGACCTGGGAATCCTAACCTGCTATTTGTCTAACCCCCATCATTCACACAGGGATTTCAGGGTAGAAAGTATTTAGAGTTATGGAATTAATGACATCATGCACATGAGGATAAGCATGACCTCCCTCACTCATGCTTTAGAGTGCTCTGAAAGTGGCCATTTTTGTGCAAAATGTTGATAGACTTTTTTTTTTATATTTTTAAAGTTCTGAATTTTGTTACTGACCACTTAAATTACTGAAACTGAAATAATTGTAGGTAGTTTTTTGTTTTTAAATCCTTTCAGCTTGCTCAGGGAAGATAGATGGGTTAATTTCACTTCTCTTTCTAGAAACAAGGTGGGTGAGGTAATGCCAACAGAAATTGGTCCAATTAAAGGTGAGCAAGACAAGCTTTTGAGTTTCACAAAGCTCTTCTTCAGGCTCTGTATAGCTCAAGAGCTTGCCTCTCAACAACTGAAGTTGGTCCAATAAAAGATATTACCTCATGCACCTTGCCTCTAGGATCCTGGGACCAACACTGCTATAACAACACTTCATACTTCTTTCTAGTGAATTTCACACTCGAACATTGTGCAAGGAGGCAATAGTTGGGTTGCATACACTGGAAGGAAAAATTTGTGTTTAAATATGATCCGAAAGAATCATTTATTTCTATGGCATGTGAGTTTTGTAAAAGATTGTTTTTATAAAGTCTGCTATCTGGTCTGCTGAACCCCTATTTTTCATGATGTACTGGCAGGGAAGAGCCCAAGTTATACACGCAGGCCTGGCAGTTAGAAATATCTTTTTACGTCTAAGCTCTCTTTTCCCCCCCCCCCTTTTAAGGTGACAGACTCTTTAATGATGCATCCACCAGCAAAGACTACTCAGCACAAGGCTGGGATATCGATTTCGTACTGAGTTATGAGCACCATCTATAGAATTGCCATTACCACTTCATGCAGTATGCTGAGTTTTTCCATATGTGGGGCAGGGGCCAGAGCTCTCTTCCAAATGATCCTGACCTTGCTTATCTGATCAGACAGGAGATGTTCAGGTTGCAAATACTTCTCTTGATTCCAGTGTCTCTTCTAGTATCTTACAAATGTTGTTGTGAAACATTTTTTTTTCTAGTAGTCGCATACCATATTCACACCTATGCCTTCCTTAATTGCTGTGAATGCAGAAATCTCTGATAGAAATCTCAGTGTCAGTGCAGCCTCATTCATCATGAACTTTATCCATGATCTAATTGTATTAACTTTGGGTGGCTTTACTAGTTCAGGAGAATGTGCACACAAAGCATTCCCAAGTGTTGGCCCTTTTCTTAAATCTAGATTTAGTTCAACTGTACAGATAAATACACTCCCATCCAAACATGATGGGATTCATAAATTGTTACCTACAGTCCTTTATCAGACCTAGTGCATTTTCCACTTCATTAATCTGAGTTTTTACAGTGGGCAACAATAATTCTCCTATTCTGTTGGAACTAATGGCAGCAATGGACCTGAAAGTGTATTTTCATCGCCATTCATTGGACTCTAGAGAAACATGCCAAGGCTATTAAACAAGCAATTTTGCTGCAATATTTAGTCAACAAAATTTGACATAAGATAGTTAAAGGCCTGAGTCTTCTCCACAGCTTCATGTTGAAGGGACTTTCTTTGGTTGGAGGCTTCCCTGAACCACACAGAACTGGGTGACAGCTGCCTCTTGGGTCTGAGATCTGTGCATAAGAGTAAGCAGGCGAGGCCGGGGGTGTGTGTGGTGTGGTATGGTCCTTTTTCCTTATTTTATCATACTTTTTTGCTTTCAAAAATCCCAAATCCAAACTGGAAAACTGATTTTTTTAAATTTCAGAAGTTTAAATGAAACACACAATCGTATAGCTTCATTTCAACAATGTTTAAATTTTCCCATTGACAATTTTATTTGAAATTAACATTTTCTTGTTGGGATATTTTTGACTTTAATTAAATTCCATTTTCCAAAGGGAAATCTTTGTCTGAAAATATTTAACATTCTGATTAGAACAGGGAACATTCTTTAGTGACAGTAACCCTAGGGAACAGTGGCAAAGATGAACCATATGATTTAATGCCAAAGTCACTTTGCTTTCCTAAATTGTTTTTTTTTCCACATCTAATACTTAGTGACACCTCCTCATTCTGCCCAAGAGATGAAACCATGTATGAAAAGTGGGAGTTTTTTAATAGAGGATGTCTGCTCGAACAAGCATTTTAACTATGGCTCTAGGAAGACCATCTCCTTGCCCCAAATTGGAACACTGGAGGGGAGACATTCTGCATAGAATCCTTTGTGTTATGCTCAATCTACTCTCCCAAGTGTGTCACATTACCTGTTATCACCAATCTGACAGCAGTTCATCAGCCTTTTATTTTATGGTGCTTTGCGGACAAAGCAGATGTCCCTGCCCCAAGGAGCTGACAATCTAAGATGCTCATGTCCTTTTAACTACTTTCATAGCTTCCATCATTGTAGTATCTAAGTGCTTGGAGGATATATAAGTACACAGAGGAGAGTGTACTGTTGAGGATTAAAGTACGCACACAGATCCTCCTTCCCCTATGAAAAGTAGGGGAAAATTCTAGTATAAAAATTAAGGATGCAAACCTTTCATTGTAAATATATCCCTGAAGTGTGATCTACATGTCATTTTAAAACTGATGCTTGTTGTTGTTTGACATGTTCACAAAAAGAATATGAAAACCACACAAATGGAGATTGTCAGTGTTTACCAAAACCTGTATTCTTGTCAGTTTTTTTCCAGATTAAAATGCATACTGCTTAAAGATCTAACCTTCTGTTAGTAAAAATAAGTCACTCTACAACAGTGATTCTTTGCAGACAGACTAGAGTGAATCTTTCTTAAGCATAATTAAAAGCAGAGGTTCATTACTGCTCTGTTCTTTTAGATTTAAATCCTCGTAAGCCATAGTAATAGATCTAATGGAAAAATGTGCTGTTTTGTAATCACTTGGGCAGACATTTGACAGATCCTAATCAATGTAGTGAAATGTTGAGCCCTCTGCTGATTCCGCTTGTTGGGTTAGTTTCCTGCAAGTTCCAAAGCCAAAGACGTTGTGTCTATGAAAGCTTTATCACCAGTGCTCAAACAGATTCTTTTCCACTTAATGTGACATGATGTATTGAGAGAATCTATTTCTGCTCTTCCTAGCTGTCAAGGAAATTCAGTGTCAACTGTACTTGAGGTTGATTTGAGTCTAACAAAGACACAACACTCTTTGCTTTTGGGGTCTTTGCATCTCGCTGAGCTTCTCATCCAGTAAAATAGTGTTCTGTAGCAAGGACATGTACAAACATCTCAGACTGATTTTATATTTCTAGTTGCATACATGGACAAAAGTATAGGGGGTAAAATTTTCGAAAGCATCTAAGTGACATAGGTGCTAAAGTCCTGTTAACTTTCAACAGGATTAAGACTCCTAAATCACTGCGGTGCTTTTGAAAATTTTACCTTAGGCTGGTTGCTGCCTAGCATGGTGTTATCCTTTCAGTTCATTTCCTGAGCAGATCTCTAGGCAAAAGACAAGGTTGTTATGGGGCATCCAGGTATACAAGGGTGTAGAGTACTCATATTGGTGGGATGAGATATAGTTTGTTTAAATATAATCCAACTGCTGTTGCCCCAAGACACATTACTTTAGGACTAGAAGAAATGGGTAAATTTCCATGCAAAAACTACCTACTCACAATGAAGACTAGGACCTCATTAACTGACAGAATGTGACGAGACAGCTTTAAGGATTGTGCATTTTGTTCAGTGAGCAGGCTCCTTTACTCTTGCCTGCTCTGGTTCTAAGTTCAGAGACTCTTATTAGGTTCAGGAGCTGTGCAGCATGGCGGTGGAGCTCCAGATAGATCCAGAACATGGTTAGGTGGTGGTCTAACTTAAATCGTCAAAATCTGTACTCACTGCACATTTTGAACTGCCTCAGTCTGATAGCTCTCCTGAACACCCCTCTTCATGGTCCCATCAGCCACGAATGGGACTGGTTCAAAATAGCTCACAAAAACATCCAGCTGAATAGCAAACACTAAAGTATGCAGAGAAGACAGCCATGTCATAAAGGAATGTATCTGGCACCTTTTGGACTATCTTATGTGCCTCTTGGCCACTAATCTTATCTCTGTCTGGGCTACTTCTAATATACTAGACTCATTAGCAGCTTCAAACACCACCATTCAAAACGAAATAAAACTGCTGTGGAAATGTTTTTGTTTGTTCTCCCCAAGTATGGAATTTCCCCTGACCTGCACCTGAATAAAACTACAACTGCCCAAAGTCCAGGATGAGTAATATTCAGCTGAAGGCACGCAGCACTTGGTGAGATTGTTTCCTGTGTTCAGACTTCACTGCACATGCTTAGTATGTAATTTCGAAGCAGTTGCATTTTTAAGTGTTTTTTTTTTTTCAGAACAAAGTAAAGCCTCATTCCAAAATTAAATTTCTGACTTCAGCCAGGTTTGCACTAGTTCTGTCTATAAAGGTATAGCTACATTTTAGAACATGGTATATTCCCCTCCTCTTCACTGAATACAACTGGTGGAAAGGGATTTTACTCACTCTTTCAAACAAAATAATCCCATCTCACTTGAGGGCTGAATCATGCTTAGAAAACTTAAATGCAGGATGTGTCCATCACAGGAAGTTGTGAATATGTGAAAAAGGGTGGATCAAATTCACCACTCACATGAGAAGACCAAACTACAAGTATTTCAAAAGCCAATGGTGCCTTTGCACAGGGGGTTATAATGAAAAATATTTGGCTACCATTGCTATAGCCAGCACTGCTTGGTGGGCACAGTATGCAAGGATACTAGCACTAGTTCAAAGCTGTGAAAATGCTTCGCTAACTTACAAAGATTTTAAGTAATCTGTGGTAGCACTGTTTTTGGTGGTGGTATTTTTTTTTTTTAAACTAACAGGGCATGGAAACGTTCACACTGTAGTTCTGTGACTTAGCCTTTCAGTGTCTTACTTTTGACTTTTCTGTAGGAGTTTTCATTTATTGTTAATACAAAGTATTAATAATAAAAGTAACAGCTGGCAGTGATCATTAAATTGAAGCACCAGACTTAATTCAATTTTTAATTTCATTATTTATTATCTAGGCTTAGAATTTGTTTAGTAATTTGTCTTCACAAAGTCCCTGTATACAGATGTCCTGTCTGCTTGACAGTCTGTTAATCTGTGTGGACAAGCTCGTTAATTTTATTCACAAAAAGGATACTGAGCATCCACTTCTGTACACGGGAAGAGTGTATGGGGATCTTTCTTATCATTCTTGCGCAGATAGCAGTGCATGCTTTAGAAAGTATTTATGATTAAACATTTGCCCTGGAGCTGATACTTATTAACACTAAGGCCCCATGACACCACTTCAGGACAACTAAAGATCCATACCCCCTCTTTGTTACTATCATGGGAGCAGTGTCAGAAGTTGGGTTGGAAAATAGTATGCACGTCAAAATAAAGTTGTAGATTTTTGTCACCTTCTCAGTGGTGCTAATGCCCCCACCACATATTAAGAGGTGGGGACAATTTGTCCAGCTAAATGGAAAATGGAGTTGCTCCTTAATTGCAAGGGTGGCTTGGCCAGCAGGCTGGAAGAAAAGAGAGGGTACCTGCTTCACGTAAGACGCAGGAAGCTGTTGCTGGCCGGGTTGGCAGGGGAACTTGCCCCTTCCCCCGACAGGTGACTGGGTGTGCATGTGTGCGTCTAGGGCAGTGTTGGCAAAAGCCCTCTTTTATCCAGAACAGGCAAGCAGAGTTCACCCTCCACCCATGGAAGTAGGTAAAATACAGGTTTTGTCATGTTCTTCTATAGGAATTACGCATCTTTGCTCCTTTCTCAGGGGGCTGGGAGGGAATTTTTCCCCTCAGTAACAGAATGGCTAAGGCGAGATGGGTTTTTCTCATTCCCCATAGCAGGTTAGGGGCCTAGTCAGGTAGGAAAGGGGGATTAGGCCAAAATGTCAAACTCATGTAAGCTTGTGGCAGATGTCCAGTGGAATGGATACAGTGTTCAGGTAGAATGGATTGGTAAAGGATTTAAGGGAGATGAGAGGGGATTTGGGACTCTGATGGCTGGTGTGGTGTGAAGTCAGCCCCCCTCTTTTGTAGCTTCCCTGTGTGGGTGCTCCCGCTCCGCAGCACCCATGGAGTCGGCACCTATGGTTGGGGGGTCAGGGTCCCAGTAGTGGGTTGGTTGGGATGTGAATGGGAAATTGGGGGGGCTGACAGTAGCCCCCAAGTGTATATGGAAATGATGATGGAATTACCTATCCTGTACAGTTTATCTGCTGGGTACTCTCAGATATTTGAGAATAAAGTTATGGCCTAATGAAAACCACCTCCCCAGTGCCTCCTGTCTTTCCTTCGGCATAGTGGGACAATGTACTTTTTATGTTCTTGCATCCACCTCTTTTTGTGAATGCATGTTGGAATTATTACTAAGTAAACTAAATATTTAGAAAATAAAGGTTTGACTGTATCCACTTCTGCTTTTTATGATGGTTCTACTGTATGAATAGAAGAGGAATGGTAGACTAGGTCTGGCTAGATATGTCAGCAGAAGAGTGCAAAGACCTTCTGCCCCACCACCTGTACCTCTGAGGGGAAGTTGAGGATTATCTTGGCCATTGTGCTCTGAGCCCACAAGGCTTGGGGGGGGGTGAGGCATTAGCAGCAAGAACAGGACTAGATGTCCTAAAGAGGATGAAAAGGCAAAGTGTTCCCTGTGCCAGGGTGGGAGGAAGCTTATCCAACATCCTGTTAATGCTTGGGCCCATATGCTCCCTCCTTTTGTTTCGTGTCTTTATTTTGTACAAAGACAGCCTGAAACATTAATATTTTCTGAAACACTGGGTGTGTGTACGTGTTTTCTTCTTGTCGTTGTCTTGGTTTGAGATTCGGCTCCCTGTGATGGCTGGAAGGCTGTCAGGTTGTGACCTCAAAAAGTCAAAAGACAAAGTTGAGCAATCAAGAGGGGGAAAGTAATCTTAAGCAGATACTTTGGGGTGGTAGTTACTTATCACTACTTAGTTCTAAATTATTTAGACTAAAAACATTTTTGGAGAAAGTGGCAGTATTTAAAGATTCACCACTCTCATCCCTTCAATTAAGGTGTGAAAACTCCTAATATATATATATATTTTCCTGGAAACCCTCAAGGCATCCAGCTCCCCTCCCACCCCCAATAGCAGAGGGGGGGGGAGTTTTATACCTTTTCTGCCCTTCATCCATCATAAAGAAACAAAGATAATAGCACAATTTTTTTTTTCAATCTTTAAAGCCACAATCTAGCCAAAATTGTGTAGGTTGTAAGATAGATATAGCTATATATCCATTTTTTTCTTTCTGAGAGGAAAGCAAGTCAAGCAGAAAACAGTTTCATTAAGCAATAATATAAGTGAACTTGTCTTTTAAGGTGGTCTTCCAAGTCTGTTTTTCTAGTTCTGTTATGATAGCATTTGAACACAAATGATGGAATGTTTTGTGTATTTTCTCTACAGATGTTATTCTAAAGCAGTGGTTCCCAAACTAGGGGGGGCTGCTTGTTCAGGGAAAGCCCTTGGCGGGCCGGGCCAGTTTGTTTATCTGCTGCGTCCTCGGGTTCGGCCGATCGCAGCTCCCAGTGGCCGCAGTTCGCCATTCTCTGCCAATGGGAGCCGCAGGAAGTGGTGTGGGCCAAGGGACATGCTGGCCGCCCTTCCTGCAGCCCCCATTGGCCTGGAGCAGCGAACTGCGGCCACTGGGAGCTGCGATTGGCCAAACCTGTGGATGCATCAGGTAAACAAACCGGCCCGGCCCTCCAGGGGCTTTCCCTGAACAAGCGGCACCCCTAGTTTGGGAACCACTGTTCTAAAGGGCAGCTGCAAGGAAAGGTGGGCTTGCATTACATTGTATTTGGGATATGAATACTGCTTTGCTTAAAGAAAAACACAGGAAATATATGAAAGGAGATTAAAGCTAGAGGCAGTTAAACAGAAAGATGAGAGAGGAAGAAAAACAATAGAGACAATTTGAAGTGATGGGCTCTGATGCTGATGAGCGGACCAGAGATTGATAAGTGCAGGAAGGTAGGAGTGTAAGAGAAGAGTTCAAAGAATGATGGAAAAATTGGAATAAAACTGCAGTGAAGAGAAGATAAAACTCAAGAGGGCCATGGAATAGAAAGAAAATGAAATAGAAAGATAAGAGGCTAGATCTGGAAATGAGGCAATAAGAATATAAATTCCAGTGTTAAGGTAAGCCACTGTCATTGACCATTGAATCTGAAGAAATGTTGAGCTTTTGTACTTTTTTCTTTTCTTGGGCAAAGGGTGAAATTGGCTGGACTGATATCGCTGGCTTAGACAGTGACGCTGCAAGAATTTCTTGCTGTTGAGGAAAACCATCCAAAAAACTCCAAGTTCATGGACAACCCCAGCATTATTAGGGTTTAACGAGTAGAACCTAGAATAGAAGTAATAAATGGAAAAGCCTAATTAGGTGCTCGCTAATAGAGGATTGCTACCCACAATGCTGTTTCTAGGGTTATGTCCAGTTTAGGTCTTTAAAACATCCCAAAGTGATGAGAGGAATGAGCCTATATAAATCTGCCAGAAGACTTTTCTGGTTAGGTTAACATTTATTTTCCTCTTGGATAACAAATGGAGATTTAACTCTTTTTTTCATGCTTTGTATTCTTATTGTTTAAATATTAGTATGTTGTTTCCATGGCCACCCTTCTCCCCTCCACACCCCACCCATCACTTAGCTAAATCATGTGTTTTTAACTTCTTTTAATCTATCCTTGGAAGTTAATTCCTCTAGATCCCAAAATCTTTTCAGAGCTCTTTTCTGGACTATTATGTCGCTTTATAGAACTGTGTGGGCCTGAGTCTATGCTACTGCTTATATCAGCATAAGTCAGTGGTCCCCAACCTTTCTGTGGGAATAGCATATTCCTATTCCCAGAAGACTGTGGCGCTGAAAAGCGGCAGCGGCAAGAAGCATCGCCGCGGACATGCTGCTGAGAAATGGCAACGCTTCTCGGCGGCATTTCGGTGCCGCGGTGTCCTGCGGGTGCACACAACTGCCCCGGCGGGCACCGTGTTGGGGACCCCTGGCATAAGTTATATTGCTCCAGGGGTGTGAATAAACCACCCCTTGGATGACATATGTTACACTGACCATATGCCCTGGTGTGGGCAGTGCGATCTTGGTAAGAGAGCTTCTCCTGCTGACATAGCTACCGCTGCTCTTGGGGGCTGGAGTAGTTAAGCTGACAGGAGAGCGCTCTCCCATCAGCTTAGATGCTGTGGTGCTGTAGACTCTCTCTAGTGTAGCCATAGTCTATTTGAGGCTGCTGTGTGCTACTGTAACAAATACACGATGATTCTCTGAACAGCATCTAACTGATATTTCAGGTGTGGTCACAGCTGTTGTCTTGCTTTAGGACTCTTGGTTCTTCGATTAACAATGAAGGCAAACCCCAAGGAGAGGTGAGGGTTTGGGGACACCCTGCACAGTGCTGCCTAAATAGAAGGTATGGGCCCCTGAGATGGATTGAAATGGGTCTCTAATGCTTGCAGTCAGGTGGGCAAGCTGACAGGAGTTTGCAGCACTCCTTGCGCTGCTTCGGTACCTCAGTAAGCCATATTCAAATAGCTGCTGGCTCACAGGCTGGCAGTGAAAATTTGCAACGCTAATCCTGTACATGTAATATGCTTTGAAGCATGCTGCTGTAGCAGAGATGGCTGCAAACTCCAGGTCTCTTTGTACATCTGTATCAAATCTAGTGCTGCTAGGAGGTTTGAGTGAGCAGCTCTCAATATATTACTGTTTCAATGAGAACTGGAATAGGAGTGTTCACTACTCGATGTATGTTCATAGGTGCTGGAGCAATTTATACAGTGCAGTGGTTCTCACACTTCATTGCACCACGACCCTCTTCTGACAAGAAAAATTGCAACATGACCCCAGTGCCCTGTGTTACTCAGAATAGTTAGTATTTTAAATTTTTAAAATGCATTACAAGGCCATATCAACAAAAATTAGCCACTAAATATTTTAATTCACAAGACAATCCTGATATCCTTTTAAAAAAATATGCACCTAATGGGAGGGGTGAGCTTGAATTGATTTAACACAAATCCTTGGAGCAGGGCTCTGTGTCGCTAAGGTAAAGACGGAGGTCATTTTCAACACTGGTGTATCTGTTTTTCAGTAAAGTCAGTGCTGAAAAGCCGGCTTCAGGCAAGTAGATAGATGAAAATCTCAGCATCAATATCTCATCATCAGAAAGGTCCATTAATGTTTCTTTTACTGCAAGTGACAGTTCTTGCAGACGCTTCTGCATTAAAGGGGTTTCTAATCCATCACTCTGTTTTCTGTTCCTTTTCAGGGAAGGTACTCCCGAAACTGCAGTTTGAGGCTTTTCAGGTGGCTGAAGTTAATGGGTTGCAGGTTATGTTTTGGCAAAGCATTTTCATCCAAAAAGTCATCCAGTAAACACAGTTTCAAAACTGCCACTGTCAATGTGAGCATACCACAAGGAAAGTTTGTTGATCCAACTTATTTTTTCAGTGAGAGAAGCCTCTTATACTTGAAGTGAGGTATTCAACGCATTTAGGCATTCAAAAACGTCTGCCAGGTAGCAAAGCAAGCAAACTTTTCGGACAGTGGGGAATCTTTGTCTGTCAAAGAAAAATTGTCACTTCCTCTTTGAGCTCAAATCAACGATTGAGAACCTTTCCTGTGACAGTCAACGAGCTTCTGTGTGGTAAAGTAACTGACATTGCTCAGCTCCCATCTCATAACACAAAACTCCAAACAGACATACAATTGTTGCACTACTCTTGATGAAACTGACTGTGTGAACAGTTTCATCAAGAACTTGTTTTAGAACGGGTGGCGCTTTTTTTTTCTTTTCTTTTTTCCAACTAGGGCTTGCCTGTGTATAGGATGAATCCAAACTGCTTGTAGTGCAACAGTGCACTTGGGTGACGAGCCCCCTTTTTCTTCCTTCATTGCACGAGCACCATCGCTGCAAATTCCTGTACAACGCTGCCATTCCAAGCTAGAATCCGAGACAAAAGCATCCAACAGTGTGAAGAGCTGTTCTCCTGTAACATGCTGTGGTAATGGCCTGCAGAACAGAAATTCCTCTTGGAGTTTTTTGTCATTCTCAGATTTTACATATGTCAGCATCTAAGAGCACTCGACACATCCATTGTTTCGTCAAGTTGAATGAAAAAATAAAAGGGACTTGGATTGATTTTTGGTGATCCCTTGTTCAATCACGTCATTTGCCATACTGTGAATGTGCATGGCAATAGTATCGTTAGAGATGGGAATCAAATCAGGTTGAGTCGTTGCACCTTGCCCCACCATAATCAAAAATGCTTTCTTGGCACATGGTAGAAAAAAAGTTTCTCCAGTCGTGTGTGGTATCCTAGTTTTAGCTATCCAGTATGACACCGCAAAAGATGCCTCAAGGGCTTTCTCATTTGCGCTGGCTGCCGTTCTCAGTCCTGTTTTCTGGCCCATTAGCTCTCTCAGCTTTCATTGGAAAAAATCGTGTGGTTTTGTTTGAAGAGGGCTGTGCTGTGTCTGCAAAAGCCACAGCATTTTAGACAGTTTTAAGCTCTCCTTTGCCAGAACTTCACCACACACTGGCCATGGATCCCCCTGAAAACAGTCCATGTAAATCCATATTCCACATATTTTGGATCATATTTGTGGTTTCTTGGCTCTTTACTGCTGTTTGGATCCTTGTCCACCCTTCTTTTGCTGCAAGCGGCAATTGACTCCTCTTCAGTACCCACCCCCTTCACTTTTCAGAAAACAGTCCATTGTTAAAATTACTTTTCCAACTGGTTTCAACTCATGTGTTGAGTGGACTGCCAAGTAAACACAGGTTCCTGAGTACAGGAAGTACCTCAGTACAGGAAGTGATGCAGGGGGCCTTCAGGAGGTGGAAAGCACCGCTACAGACTAGGGACCGAATGGCTAGGCAGCAGTTCTGCGGAAAAGGACCTAGGGGTGACAGTGGACGAGAAGCTGGATATGAGTCAACAGTGTGCCCTTGTTGCCAAGAAGGCCAATGGCATTTTGGGATGTATAAGTAGGGGCATAGCGAGCAGATCGAGGGACGTGATCGTTCCCCTCTATTCGACACTGGTGAGGCCTCATCTGGAGTACTGTGTCCAGTTTTGGGCCCCACACTACAAGAAGGATGTGGATAAATTGGAGAGAGTCCAGCGAAGGGCAACAAAAATGATTAGGGGTCTAGAGCACATGACTTATGAGGAGAGGCTGAGGGAGCTGGGATTGTTTAGTCTGCAGAAGAGAAGAATGAGGGGGGATTTGATAGCTGCTTTCAACTACCTGAAAGGGGGTTCCAAAGAGGATGGCTCTAGACTGTTCTCAATGGTAGCAGATGACAGAACGAGGAGTAATGGTCTCAAGTTGCAATGGGGGAGGTTTAGATTGGATATTAGGAAAAACTTTTTCACTAAGAGGGTGGTGAAACACTGGAATGCGTTACCTAGGGAGGTGGTAGAATCTCCTTCCTTAGAGGTTTTTAAGGTCAGGCTTGACAAAGCCCTGGCTGGGATGATTTAACTGGGAATTGGTCCTGCTTCGAGCAGGGGGTTGGACTAGATGACCTTCTGGGGTCCCTTCCAACCCTGATATTCTATGATTCTATCATTCTATGAAAGCAGGGCAATTGCAACACCACAGGCACAGGGGGCAAAGCCAAACTAAACTGCTTGGGCTTGAAGCCATGCCCAGAAGGCCTTAGGCACAGGCTTCGGCCCCCAGGCAGCCACAGAACTGCGGGCTGGGGCTTCAGCTGCCTCTGGAGATGTGGGCAGGCTGGGGCTTTCTGCCCTGCCGACCCCATCAAAATGGGGTCGTGACCCATACTTTGAGAACACCTTGAAATAGTGGGTGTGCTGGAAGTCATTAACAAAATGGCCCTGTATATGATGGAAACCACCTCAAACCAGGGGGTGCTGCCACACTGTCAGCACCCCTAGTTCCAGCAGTTATGTATATGTTGATTTAGTAAGAGTGTCGTGGTGGGATTCTCGGCAGTAGAACTGGCAGGGGTGTACAGCACTTCTCTGCAGTAGAGCAGCTATGCTGAGGTGCTCTTTGAATATGAAGAATTGGAGGCATCAGCAGTGTGGGAGGGGAATGAAGGGAGAGGAGCCCAAAGAACCATCACTGGGGAGAGATCAGGAGGCTGCCAGGTGCTATATGTGTGCTGGTGATTGGGAGGGAAGCTGGTCCACTCGTGGTTTAAGTATGGCTCTCACTAAAATTCAGATCCCTCACACTCGCACTCAGAGAGAATCTAATTGTAAAAATATCCAGCCTGTTCATCAAAGGAGAATTCTGTTATCCTCATTTGTGGGAGCATGTAAACAGGCTTTGATTCAACTATCTGTCAATATAGCTGTAACTTGAGGTCCTGGGAAGCAAACATTTGCTGGGACTTGATTGCGTCTGTATTTTTTTGTTTTGTTTTCATAGAATAGAATCGTAGAATATCAGGGTTGGAAGGGACCTCAGGAGGTCATCTAGTCCAACCTCCTGGGCAATCCCCAATTTTTGCCCAAGATCCCTAAATGCCCCCCTCAAGGATTGAACTCTCAACCCTGGGTTTAGCAGGCCAATATTCAAACCACTGAACTATCCCTCTCCCCTTGTTTTTTGTGTGCATGTCCTATTGTTACTGTGGTTTTTTTAAAACCCAAAGCTCTTGATTACTATTACTCTTGGTGAGGCAGGAAATAAATCAGTGGAGACACAGCCTTCCAACTGCTAGGTGGCTGGCACAAACAGTACAATAAAAAAGTTTTCACTTAAATCTGCACTTTATTTTAGTCTCAAGTACTTACACAGGTCGGCTATAGGTTAGTAAAACCTCCCCAAAATCAATTACCGAAGTCTGCAGCGTCTTTGAGTGGTACAATGACAACAGTTCTACTGGCCAGTCTTTCAGCTGCCATTGGGAACCCTAACTTTTGTGTCCATGAAGTGTCCCTGAAGAGTTCACCTATCACATACTTCTTTCTATATTTGTTTGGGTTAGTGTAACAATAACATGTCAATAAAAAAGACTTAAGCAAACAATTTTGAAGTTTAAGCAAGAGGTTTCCTCAAACCATTAATTAGACAGATGTGTTTTTGCAGAGTCCGCATGTCTTGAGGGCCCTGAAACATCCCAAAGGGCAAATAAATAAGCTTCCTGTTTTTCTAAAATACATACCTCAGCAATTTCAACAGAGATCTTATCAGGAAGGACACAGGGTCAGGTCTCAGCTCAACCCCCACCCCCCACCCCCACCAGCTTCTTGCTAAGGTTGCTGTACAGGCTTACTGACTCTGCCTGCTTTTGGCATAAGTATGATAATCTATATTCCAATGATCAGTAGTGGTCCAGGCATTTTGCTGGTCCGCCAAGATCTCCATGCACACTATATTGGGAATTAAGTGTTTGTACTGTATTTTTGATAGAGTACTTGGAGACTTGTTTTTAACTTTTGTAATAGTCTTAAACTCAAACCTTTTAATTCTGTTTGTACAGATGGGGCTGGCAGCACTACCTGTTAACTATAAGATGTTTTCAGTTGCTTATAACTTTGCCAAACTTAAAGTGCTTAGGCCAAATATTTTTCGTGCTGCTTGTCTGCCTCAGGCCAACTTTTTAAATATCAGCTGAAACAGCAGAGCTGTTTCTTGGAGGTTATGCTTCTGTTTCAAAATTCTGGCAAAATTATTTTTTTTCCCCCTAAAGCTTTATGCTATGCTTTGGAGAAGGGACTTGAAATTTGGCAAAAAGATACGCTTTGCATTAGGTATGTGCCTTATTCTCTTTATGAAAAAATCTGCCTGCATTTGTCCAAGTTACCAGCTTTGGAAAAAAATCTGTTTTTGTACCTGCTCGGTAGAGACTTGCTTGAGTTTCATAGCTAAATTTCCTCAAAGATCCTGTCTGCACTGGGCGTGCTGCAGGCTGGGATGGGACTGGAACTGAGATCAGGGAGCCTGTCTCTCTGGTGCTGTCAATGACACATACCCTTGATGGGCCCAGACAGCATGGAGCAGGAAGTCGCTTTACTCAAATACTAGCTGGGGAAAGGGACTAGGGCTGAGAACCTGTGGGGTGGAAGAAACAAGGTTGGGATGGGAGATGGATCTGATGAACAGCTGGGCTGAAGAAATAGGACTGACTGAGCAAAGACTGTACAGGTACCTTTTCGTTTGGGCATTTTCGAACTTTTGAGCGCTTTGCAACTTTAATCATGTTCTTTTAACACGGATTTCTGTCAGTAATTCATAATGTATTATATAGGTGTCCATTACCTTCTTATCTATTCTAGAATAACACTATCTAGTTTTTCATTAGTAGATCCTCATCCATCAAATGGGGAACCTGAAGCAAAGGGAGATGAAGTAAGTTGACCTGGACACCCACTAGACCAACAGGCAGAACTGGGAATAGAACCCAGGTCTCAGTCCAGTGCTGTAACCACTAGGCCACACGGCCATTATGCCCATTTAAATTGTCTGCAATTGCTACATTTCATGATTTAAGCTATATTACTTATTCTAGTAAAGTAACAGGATAGAAACAAATCTCCATATCTAGAGTGAAAGTTGCAGTTAGATTTGGGACTATCCCAACAACCTTACCCTTGGCAGACAATTGTGCAGCACTTCCACATCCTTTGAGACTTCTCATGCTCCTCTGCAAGTCTCCTTTAATCCACCTCCTGCTCAGGCTATTCCCTTTTAGGCCTTGTAGACTAATGCCAATCACAGGACCATTTTCTGTTGTGCTCACTCAGCTCCATCTCTTGCCCTGTGCTGCTGCAGCAGCCAGGAATGTTGCTTGTACTGAATGAGGGAGAAAACCAAGCCAGTTTTGTGTAGGTTGGCAGCATTTCCATGCCACAAGCATGTTCAGGGAAGGTGGGCAAGTTCAAGAGGTGAAAGCAGAATCAAGATCTCTCTCCAGTCTTGTACAAACTGTCTTATGCAGCTCAAGCCTGTGATTAGAACTTGACAGCTTTGACAATACAAATGTTGCCTTCTTACTAGCACCAACAAAGCATTTCACGTGTCCTCAAAGAGAAATCTTCAGTTAAATGAAGCAGAGCAAAAGACAACGGAAGATGCTGCAGTGACAACAAGCAAGAGAGGCTTTGCCATTAGCAGCAGTGGTAGAGGCTGATACTGCAGTTGTAGCAGCTGGAGCAGAGAGGAGCAGATGCTGAAATGGGAGCCAATGTAACAGCTGCTCTCAGCCACTGTGGTTGTTTCTTCACTTCCCACTGAGAGCCACAGATTAACATCAGCTAGTGCTTCTACAGTACCTCTTTACAGGGCAATTGTAAACTAATGCTGTGGCCTCTCCTGCTAGTTTGCAGTATTTGTGGTTGTGTTAAAAGATGACATTTTTTACCATTTTATTTCTGTTTCCTTGTAGCTGTGTTGCAGATCAGTGTCTGAGTCACTCAGGCCCAGCCCCTGTGACTTTTTGGAGGGGTCGGGGGGGGGGGGGGGCAGTGATAGTATTGCAGTCACAGATAGCATTACAAATTCAGGCTTAAGGTAACTGACAAACCACCCGAAAGGAGCAATAGTGCTAAATCACCCTTTTACTTTACATAGTGGGTGATGTGTGTTTTTTTTTTTTTTTGGTTTAATGCTTGCGAACTCCAGGCACATTGAGGTTTAGGATACCTACTGCCTTAGCCCCACTTCCTATTTTTATAAATGAGCATACGTAATCCTGGTTCTAAAGTGTGTTCTGTGCTATTAAGAAAACCAAACTTTTTTCACAGGAACAGTATGTGGAGATTCACTGAATAAAGTTTGAATAATAAATAAATAGTATGTACCAGTAGGAGTATTAAAAAAAGAAACAATCCATTTTCCTCAGACCAGTAATTTGAAATTGTTTGTTTTTTTTCACTCACAAAGAGCAAACAAAAATACTTCCAATCTGAATTACATTACATGCTTCCTGCACCAATTTTGTCCCTCAGGGAGGAAACTAGTCAATTCCATTCCTCTGTCATTTGCTGCTGCTTCATGGTATTGAGATGAACTCTTCTGCCTTCCCTACTAAGGATGGTTCTTAAGATTTCTCTTGGGTACCCTTATTTTCTCATTTCAGTTGGTTTCCACTTGCTGACTTCCGGTGGGAGTCTGTGTGTTGGCATTTTGGAGCACATGCTCCAAATATGTCCAGTGTTTCCTTCTGATGCTGGAGGAGATGAGCTGCTGGTTGGTGATTTCTTGGATCTCTTCGCTGGTGATGAAGTCTTTCCATCCAGTGACCAGAATCTTTCAGACACCTTTGAAAATAAATGCCTAGTTTTCTGTCTAACATTTTGGTACATCTCTGGCTTTCACAGCCATATGTTAACGCTGAGATTGTTTGAGTTGAAAATTCTCAGTTTTGTTCTGATGCTATATATCATTGATTTCCATGTGTTGAGTTTAGTGCATGCTGTGGATGCCTGCCTTATCCTTGATGTCACTTGCTTTTTGAGGTATTTGCTGGCTAGTTTGGTACTGCCTGGAGTAGATGAATTGTGTATTTTCCACTGAATACATCCGATGAAGTGAGCTGTAGCTCATGAAAGCTTATGCTCAAATAAATTGGTTAGTCTCTAAGGTGCCACAAGTATTCCTTTTCTTTTTGCAAATACAGACTAACTCGGCTGCTACTCTGAAACCTGTGTTTTACTGATGGTTTTGCTTTCTGATTTGATACTGGTGCTTGATGTCTGAGTTTCAAGAATATTTGTTTTTGTGTATCTGGTTTTCAGCTGTGCTTGGCCAGTTTTTGCCAGTTTTCTGTCTTTTTGTAGTTTTTCGGGACTGTCACTCAATAGCATGATATCATCAGCAAAGTCTTGATCTTCAAGGTACTTGTCATCTACCCAGGCTGTCAATGTCTTGTGTTGCTAATACACTTCTTCATTATCCAATCTATGGTAATGCCAAACAGTGGAGAAAGAATGTGGCCTTGTTTTCACATGAATGTCCACTTTGAACCACTCTGTCTGGTGGCTCATCTTTTCATCTCTATGTATGGTCTTAATGAGGCCAAGAAGCTGGGACTCCATAGGACTGGA
The DNA here is from genome assembly GCF_965152275.1 of Natator depressus. NCBI lineage: Eukaryota > Metazoa > Chordata > Testudines > Cheloniidae > Natator > Natator depressus. The sequence continues at coordinate 325,530,213 of NC_134234.1, read as the reverse complement.
GAATATTCCACAGTGTATATCTGTGCAGACTCTGAAATGCCTTTTGAAAACCAATGGAACAGATGATGAGAGAATCTGCGATTCTATACATTCTTCTATGATCCTTAATGTGAATATCTGATTTACACAGAAACAGTTCTGTCAGTTTCATTAGGGTGGTGGTAATTAAGTGATTTTAGCATTTCTGCTGTGATTTGATCATCTCCCGCTGCTTTGTTTTTAGCTTCTTGATTATAGTCTGTACTTCTGGTATCTCTACTAGATCAATGTTAATGTCAAATTGATGAGATTTGCATGTTTTATCAAAATCTGGTGCTGAAGGTCTGTTGAGGACAACTTTGAAATATTCTGCCCATCTATTTTTCCTGTTCTACCTCAGTTGTAAGCATTTTTCCATCTTCCAGTTTTGTCATTTCCACACAGGATTTTAGTCACCTGGTGAATGGCTCTTTTTGGTTTCCCATCATAGCAGCAGGTTCACTTGTTAGGTCTTGTATATGTTTATCTTCCCTTGCATTGCTTTGCAATGTTCTGTCTGCTTTTTTTATATTCCGCCTTTCCCCCCCCACAACATTTCATTGGTCTTAGCATTCAGTAGTTGTCCTTTCAGTGTTTTTTCTTTCCTCAGTGAGATACCATATCTCTTGGTTTATCCAATTCCTTTTTCATTTAATGTAATCTGTCTGACCTGTCTGCCTAGTTTGAATTATTTTATGTTAAATTCAGGGAAATCAGGAAAATGGAGAGTAATATACAATTTCCGTGAATGAAAACACTGCATGTGTATTTTTTAACACGCTGTACCTCACAGAATGGCAGCTGTCACAGCAGAAATTTAAAGGAACAGTACACAAGAAACACGCAGTTATGTAAGTTGTGTACAATATATACTTTCAAAGAGAAGAGGTGCATCTCTGCAAGAATAATGTAAAATATTAGAAAATTCAATTTGGCATTCTTTGAATAATTTGAAAATTCAGAATGAGCAAAATGGGCAGAGGTTTCTTTTGATTGCTTCAGAACATTGTGTAAGGAAAACATAGCTGCATTAGATTTTGAATTAGCAGAATTGAGTTCCATAACAGTTTTAGAGACTCTCTGGTTCAGTACATTGTAGGGCTATTAGTGGGGGCCAGCAGTGAAGTTTGGATGTTGGTCAAAGGTTGGCAATCTTCAGGTGCTTTAGACACTGTCTTCCAAAAAATGGAGAATGTTTATCCAAAATGTGGGTAGGGGCATTGCGTTTTGTGGACTGCAAGAGGAAGTTTTGCAAGACAGTCTTGTGGGTAGGACATGGGACTGGCACTCAGGTATTCTGGGTTCCCAGTTTTCCTGCATGATTGTAGGCAAGTCACTTAGGGCCAGATTGTTAAAGGTATTTAGGTACCTAAAGGGGGATTTACTGAACACTCCCATTGAAATCAGTGGGAGGTAGGTGCCTAGATGCTTTTGAAAATCCCACTAAGCACCTTCAATTGGCAGTTGGCAGCGGGTAGATGCACACTGTACACTTGCTCAGGTCTTGTCATGAGGAATCCTGCCCTGGCCAGCAGGAGTCAGACAGAGGATGTGTTGTGTAAGCAGTCTACTTCCCCAAGCTGCAGCAGCTGGGACATGATTTAGCTCCTAATATGGCTAGCATTTAAACTGAGGCATTTTCTTAGATCATCCATCCTTTTAAATATGCTTAAAGTATGATTTTCAATCCCTAAAGGAGCTGTGAGAAAGTGACATCTAGTGATGTAAAGAAAACATTTAAAGAACCACTTATTTTGGCACTTAAATGTTCAATATTTAATCTGCAGGTCAAGTATCCAATTTCAGGGGTCAGACACAGTCCTGCTGCTTCCAAAAGTTTAGTAATGGGTATTGTGTGTTTTCTTCCATTGCCATAAATCAACAGTTTTATTACTAGCACACACTGCGCTAATAGCGGTCTATGATTTTGGGTAGCTGTAAAGTTTCTAGTGTTAATGAAAACCTGATTCATAAACCAATAATTGACACCTACAGTGTCTTTCATCCCAAAAGAGACCATTGTGCTCTATAAAGTTAACCTAACATACAGAATACAAAGGGATCATTTAACCCACCACTGAAGTGCAGCCAATTCTGGTGTGAAGTACAATGGCTGGTTAAACCGCACACAGCAACACAGTAAAACATTGTAAAAATCATTCTTAAAGGCTAATCTCAATGGAATTCTTTACTTTACTGTAATGGACTTTCGGTTAGGTCCTTGAAGATAAATTTATTTATCCTGTTGAAACTGCAGAGGGAGTTTAGGTAAAACAAGTGAATTTTCTGCATTGCAATGTGACCAAATCATCCCTACTCCTTATACCGTGTTTATGAATCTTTTTAATGATTAAAGTTCAGGATCCCGCATGTCTCTAACTACTCAAATCATTTTTTGTGTCCAATTTAATATATCCAGTTTAAACATTACCATCCCCTTTTCTTGTTTTGATAAGAAACTAATTAATCTGATTGCAGTACTATTTGTTGGTATTATTTCTGACAGCATAACAATAAATGGGAAAATCCAGATTGTGACCTGCACAGCATACCATAGAAGTAAGTTGCGAGAAGATAATGACCTAAATAAAGCTAGCAAAATTCTTCTTACATTGGTTAATCTGCTTCATTTCTGTCTTCCTAGGAATTTATATCCCACTCATCAGAGTGGTATTTGAGTCCCTTAACTATGATGGTGGTTAAGTTTTCACCGCAAAATGTTTTAACAGGGTGTTGTCTTAAATTACTGCCTGTTTTCAGTTGTTTGCTATCCAGCAGTTCTAAAAGAATACAGGAAGAATTTATCCATAGTTTGTCTCTATTTATAGAAAGAAAATGTTGTCCAAGACAGCCCTTTTTAAAAAAATGTTCACGTCAATTGTGTAGGAAATTAAATCTTCGCTTACTAAGAGCTCAAATCTTAATAGTTTTAATTCTGTACTTACTTCACTGAGAATTTAGTTTTAAGCAAGTGCTTTATGCTGGACCCAAAATGAAAGTTCTCTTCACTTACAGGAACAGAAGTTGAATTTTCCAAATAGTTATTTTTATCAGTTTTATCAATCAATTCTTTGTAGTCTGTTTGGTAAGACTATTGACAATAACCAAAAAGTAACTATTGCGTACATCTATTATGCTACAGCATTTATGAAATAATCTCTCACCTCATCTGTATTGCGCAGTTCAGCTGAGTACCTCAAATTCTGCAGGGCTATAATTATCTATCTCATAATAACCAATTCCTAACAGCGCTGCTGCATGATTGGGGCATAAAATGTGTGTTTTGTGTGTCTGAAGAAGATGGAGTAAGCAATTTAGAGTGTTACAGACTAGGCTCAATTAAGCATCTTAATTTGCATGGATTAGTCTCCCATTTTTTTTAACTCGCATGTTTATAATCTTGTACAATGATATTTAGATACACAGATAAAAATGTTTCTCTCTAGCCTGATTACTGCATAAAAACAATGGAATTATAAAACTAAAACAGTAATTAAATGATTGTTTAGTCCACTGTATGGTTTGCTGTGATCTTTTCAAATTCCTGAAACAGCCAGTTATGCTACAAGACTCAAGTTGAAGTTCTGAATATGCATTTGATAGGGAATCTGGTGTGGTATGGTGTGGAAGCAGTAATTCTTCAGAACTGCAGAGCAAATTCCCATTGATTAACACCTACCAACACTGAAACATAATAGCAGGTGATTCATAAATAGTATTAGCAGCGATTGTGTCAAAGGTTATTGTTTATCTATTACAGTAGTGCCAAAGGACCAACCAAAAGTGGGGCCCCATTGTGCTAAGTGCTGTACAAATGCAGAGTAATAGACCGTCCTTGCCTCAAAGAGTTTACAATCTAAATAGACAGGACTGACGCAATGTGGAAGAGAGGCTGTAACATTCAAGCCGAGTGAACAATGTGATGGTAGCAAATGCCATGTTCATTTTCATAGATTCCAAGGCTGAGGGATCCCAGTGATCATCTAGGGGGTGTGTGTGTTTAGTTAGGAGGGAATCAGATAAATGGGAAGGAAGGGGATAAGAAGGGATGGTGAGGAGTGAAGAAACTGTGAGGGAGAGTGTTGGAGCAATTATCCAATGAGCAAAAAGAAGAGAAACTACAGTTTTGGCTAGACTATGTTTGTTTTGTTTGTTTGTTTTGTGTTTTTTTGGAATGTCCCAAGGTCCCTGTTTTGGCTACTCCTACCAAGTGGAGTGTCTGGCTGGTTCTCCTTACAGTAACAGACTCAAGAAGCTCAGTCCTTTTAGTTTACCAAAGAGAAGATTAAGAGGTGACTTGGTCACAACCTATAACAAATATTTGGTAATGAGTTCTTCAGTCTTGCAGCGAAAGGTATAGCATGATCCAATGGTTCGCAGTTGGAACAGCTGTCTGGTCCTTTTTTCTTGTAGGACAAATAAAAACTGAATGTTTGTGACCCAAGGATCTTTAATGCCAACTGGCAGAGGACGCAGGGAGTGCTTAGAGTTTTAAGGGATCACAAATATCCTTGGGTTGGATATATGCATAAATACTTCACTAAAGGATGGCATCTGAAGCCTCTACAGGAGCCAATAGCCCACTGGTGGTCAGATCATTGCAAAATGATGTAACCAGGAGGTGACATGTCTTAAGTTACTTTCAAGCAAGAGGAAAGGGGCGCTTTATCTATCTGTCTGATCATGTGTATATTGGGCATTGTATGTCTTGCTGTGGATGCCTGTTTGTTTGTATGTCCCCAGTGGAACAGGGAGATGCTAGGAGGGCTTGAGGGGTTGGAGTGTGCCTGTTGCTGACCTGTAGAGATAGTGGGGCCTGCATAGATTAGGGTGACCAGATGTCCCGATTTTATAGGAATAGTCCCGGTTTTGGGGTCTTTTTCTTATATAGGCTCCTATTACCCCCCTACCCCCGTCCCGATTTTTCACATTTGCTGTCTGGTCATCGTAGCATTGGTGTACAGATGAGGTAGTTGTGTTGCCCGTGGTCAGTGGAGTAGAACATGGCAGCCACAGACAAGGCTTCCTCATTGGTAGTAGTGAGGAACCTCTCAACCCTGGGTGCCCCGGGAATGGTCACAATTTTACAGATGTGGGGCCAGATCCTGCATTTCTCACTGATTCAGAATTCCCATTAAAGTCAATAACAGAAGATTTAGACCTCAGCATTTCATCCCAAGTACTTGATGAAGCTTTGATTAAAAACAGAATCTCATCAGTCGAGTTCTGACCGGAAGAAGTGGGGCTGCCATTCTACAGAGACATGGGTAACATGCAGAAATGTACAAGGGAAATCAATTACAGATCGGAAGAGAGACATGTTGTTTAAAGATGTCTCTACTAAACCACACTAGTGTGTTTTTTTTTTTTTTTTGACAACTTCATACACATTTCTTCAGGAGAAATAAATAAATGAATACTAATTACTGGTATAATTTAACCCTAGCCCCTATACCAGGGGTTGGCCCATCAGGGTAGTCTGCTGGCAGGCTGCAAGACTTTTTGTTTACATCGACCATCTGCAGGCATGGCCCCTCACAGCTCCTAGTGGCTGCGGTTCACTATTCCCGGCCAATGGGAGCTGCGAGAAGCAGGGGCCAGCATGTCCCTGTGGCCCTCATGTTCAGCTGATTATCCACCGTGCACCCCTACCCCCAAATCTTTTTTCAGAGTCGCTGCTTCCCAGTATAATCCCACATCCTGTAAGTATGGGCTACATTCTTTGTTCCTAGATGTATACTTTTACATTTAGCCATATTAAAACGCACATTGTTGGCGATGTGATCTAGAATGCTCTGAATCAGCGACCTGTCCTCTTTCTTTACCACTTCTCCAGTTTTTGTGTCCTCTGAAAACTATATCAGTGCTGACCTTGTTTTCTGCCAGGTCATTGATCAAAAACGTTATATAATGTAGGGCCAAAAACAAATCCCCACTGGAAGCACAGCCACTTGATGACAATTCCCTGTTTTGCATTTACATTTTGAGATATGTTTAGTGTTTGCCATTTCAATCATATATTCTACTTTTTAATCAAAATATCATATGATTCTAAGTCAAATGCCTTACAGAAGTCTAACTATATTATATCAACAATACTACCTTTTATCAATCAGGCTTGTAATCTCATCTAAAAAAGATATCAAGTTAGTGTGACAGGATCTATTTTCCATAAATCCATGTTGATTTGTATTAACTACATTACCCTCCCCCTCTTTTTTTATTAATCAAATCTCATGTATCACCTCATATAACACCTATTTTTGACTGGGATCAATGTCAGGCTGCCGGGCCTGTAACTACCTGGGTCATCTTGTTTACCTTTTTTGAAAAGTGGCACACCATTACCTTTCTTCCAGGCTTCTGGAACTTCCCCAGTGCTCCAAGACTTATTGAAATTAACATTAGCAGTCCAGTGAGCTCCTCATCCAGCTCTTGTAAAGGTGTTGGATGCAAGTTAACTGTGCCTGCTGATCTGAAAATGTCTAACTTTAGTATCTTCTGTTAATTTCATCCAGTGATACTAATGGAATGGAAAGAGTGTTATCATTGAGACTATACCATCTGTTTTTCCCCAAACGCCGAACAATTTATTGAACGCTTCTGCTTTTCTTGCATTATTATTATTCTACCTTTTCATGTAGTAATGTACCAATAACACTGTCAATTCTTTTTCTTCCTCATGTTTTTTGAAAAAATGATTTTTGTTGTCCTTAACGCTGCAGACAATAGATTTCAACTTGTGTCCCTTGGCTTGCCTTATTAATTTTCTATAATGCCTAACTTCTGACTTTTATATTCATTACTATTAATCCTTTTCTTCCATTTTTTTATATAGCTGCATTCTCTTCCCCTCTAAACCAAGTTGGTTTTCTGTCTTGATTGTGGCTTTTGGGGCATGTACTAAGTTGTTAAGTGATTCCTGATTTTCATTCACATTTTTTTAAGTAAATTCTTCCTCCCAGATGATTTGGCTCATAATTGTTTTTAGCTTTGTGAAATGGGCATTATCAAAAGGGGTGTGTGTGTGTGTGTGTGTGTGTGTGTGTGTGTGTGCGCGCGCTTCCCCCCAACTCCCACATGCCCCTCCCTTCACACTCTGGTATGGACTTTATTATAAATATGATCAAGTCATGATCACTTGTACCTAAACTACCATTCGCTATGATTATGATAACTTTTATCTTCAAAAGATATTTTAAAAGGCTTAAAATACTAAAGGGGAACCTGTTACGTCAAAGGTATTGTTTTTCATTGGTAAAAGGGAGAACAGCACAAAAATGAAACTTCCATTCTGTCAGCCATTAAGCACCACTCATAGCTTTGTAGCTCATAGGACTGTAATAAGGTAGATTTTTCCTGCTCAGGGTAGTGAGGTGCCAGGGCCAGCTAGCCCTGTTCCAGGGCCTGCCCTTTCTGTGAGAAGGCATGCAGAAAAATATAGCTCTGAGGGATCTGGAAACTGTAGTTGTGGGGTTTAGGTGCCTATGTCCCTTTTGTAGATCTGGGCCTGGGAGCTTGTGGGGCTTTCTGGGAAGAGGGCAGCTCTCCAGAGCTCCTAGGCAGAAAACCTGGGGGAGATAGCTGCAGGGAGCAGGAGGCTATTTGGAGAGAAACCACAGCTAAGGTAGTTGTGAAGGGCTGTCCCCCTACAGGGAGAGCTATAATGAAGGGAAAGGACTGGTAAGGGGCTGGAAATTCTTTGAACCTAGAGGAGGACTTTATGGATGCTATAGCCTGTTTATAAAATGAAAATTCACTAAGCATGGAGAAGAGGGCTGGAAGGTTTTGAGTGTTCGTCTTAGGGTAATCCACAAGACCCAGAAGAGGCATGGTATTGTGAAAACCCCAGATTGATGATGGTTTGATGTGAGATGGAAGAAGGCAGGACAGGCCCAACACCATATCAGGTAAGCTCTCCTTCAGGGACTTTGAGTCCTGTAGTCCGCATAAAATCCTGGCTACGCTTCTGGGAGCCACTCAGGCTTGGTCAACGCTACAGATTTATGTCGGTATAACTACATTGCTCAGGGTGTGGATTTTCCCGCTTGACTGTGAATCCTTGATAAGTACTTGGAGTACAGTTTTTTCCAACCACTTGTGCACCTGCTTTATAGTAGGTTCATCCAGGCTCTATTTTCCTAGTTTGCTTATGAAACGGTCCTGTGACACAGTATGAAAAGCCTTACTAAAGTCAAAATATGTCATATATACTGCTTACGTGCTGTCCATGAGGCTGCTTATCCTGTCACAGAAAGATAGTCATCTTGTTTGACGTGATTTGTTCTTGACAAATCCATGTTGAGTGTTACTTAGCACCTTATTTTCTTCTAGGTTCTTACAAATTGATAGTTTTATTTGCTCCATTATCTTTCCAGGTACTAAGGTTAAGCTGACTAGTCTATAATTCCCTGGGTTGTCATTATTCCCCTTTTTATAAATAGGTACTTTTCTAATCCTCTGGGATCTCTCCTATCCTCCACAAATTCTCAGATAATTGCTAGTGGCTTAGAGATCTCTTCAGCGAGTTCCTTAAGTATTCTAGGATGTTTCATCAGGCCCCGCTGACCTGAAGACTTGTCAAAGTAATTCTTAACTTGTTCTTTCCCTATTTTAGCCTCAGATCCTACCACATTTACACTCCTGATAATAACAATGCACTGAGCAATGCCAGGCAATTCTGTGATAGTGTATTATGCACATTCTCCCGCACATCACCCCGATTCTGCTGGCCAGATTGGGTGAAGGCTGTCTTGCCCCTCTTTTCTACCTTCCCCTGTGGGAAGTCCATTAACACTGTCAGCGCTGGACTCCCTTGGTCCGTGTGTGACAGGAGCTCAAGGAGCAGGTTAGTATCTGGCCTTGTGGAGATGCACGAGGAGGGGTATCAGAGTAGCAGCCGTGTTAGTCTGTATTCGTAAAAAGCAAAGGAGTACTTGTGGCACCTTAGAGACTAACCAATTTATTTGAGCATAAGCTTTCGTGAGCTACAGCTCGCTTCATCGGATGCATTCAGTGGAAAATACAGTGGGGAGATTTATATACATAGAGAACATGAAATAATGGGTGTTACCAAACACACTGTAAGGAGAGTGATCAGGTAAGGTGAACTATTACCAGCAGGAGAGCGGGGGGGGACGGATGGACGGACCTTTTGTAGTGATGATCAAGGTGGGCCATTTCCAGCAGTTGACAAGAACGTCTGAGGAACAGTTGCGGGTGGGGAATAAACATGGGGAAATAGTTTTACTTTGTGTAATGACCCATCCACTCCCAGTCTCTATTCAAGCCTAAGTTAATTGTATCCAGTTTGCAAATTAATTCCAATTCAGCAGTCTCTCACTGGAGTCTGTTTTTGAAGGTTTTTTTTGTTGAAGATTTGCAACTTTTAGGTCTGTAATCGAGTGACCAAAGAGACTGAAGTGTGTTCCATCTGGTTTTTGAATGTTATAATTCTTTACATCTGATTTGTGTCCATTTATTCTTTTACGTAGAGACTGTCCAGTTTGGCCAATGTACATGGCAGAGGGGCATTGCTGGCACATGATGGCATATATTCACATTGGTAGATGTGCAGGTGAACGAGCCTCTGATAGTGTGGCTGCTGTGATTAGGCCCTTTGATGGTGTCCCCTGAATAGATATGTGGACACAGTTGGCAACCAGCTTTGTTGCAAGGGTAGGTTCCTGGGTTAGTGTTTTTGTTGTGTGGTGTGTGGTTGCTGGTGAGTATTTGCTTCAGGTTGGGGGGCTGTCTCCCAAGGACTGGCCTGTCTCCCAAGATCTGTGAGAGTGGTGGGTCGTAGGGGTATGGCTCTTAAGCTATGCCTACACTATGGGCTAGGGGTATGATTCCCCTGCTTGTGTACATGTACTTGCACTGGCTCGGGTTGCCTTGGTAATGCAGGTAGGAGCAGCTGTGGAGGCATGGCTGAGCCATGCTGGGTATGTACACGCTGGTTTCAAGCAGGTATGTGCTCATCACGGCTCAGCCGTGCCTCCTCTGCCACTACCTGCGCTACCCTGGCTATGCTGCTATATAGACTCATGCTGGCTTGATGAGAGCTAGCGTGTGTGTGCGCCTGCAGGAGCCGCGGAACCAAATCCTTGGCTCATAGTGTAGACATAGCCTTAGTGTGTCTGCGCTGCAAATAAAGGTGCGATTATAGTATAGGTCAGCATATACCATCTTGACACTTCTGCAGGACAAGGCACAGCCTGGCCCAGAAATGGCTTCCTCTGTCCCTCCACGAGCTATCTGCATCACAGGGAGTATAAGAGGAGAAGCAGCTCCTCAGAGTTGCTATATCTCCATCTCATGCGGGTGGGTGGGTGGGGGCAGAACAGTGCAGGGAGTGAGTGGAACTAAGGCTCCATCCTCCACAATGCACTAGCCAAGATAGCTATTTATGTGTTGTGGGGAACATATGCTGTGCTAGACATAGACCTGATGGCAGTCAAGTTGTCTTTCCAGAGCAGCAGAGGAGTCAGGAGGGAGATTGTGACTTGGTAAGTACACTAGGCAGAAGGTGATGTCGCAGTGTAGTTCTTTAGATTAATCCCTTTATGTACTGCATGCTCCATTACTTAAGTGTGTTAGCTTTCTTACAGGTTTCAGAGTGGTAGCCGTGTTAGTCTGTATTAGCAAAAACAACGAGGAGTCCTTGTGACACCTTAGAGACTAACAAATTTATCTTCTCGTAGCTTTCTTACAGTTGTCTAAAACTTGTTTTGAGTTGTTACAAGACTCACAGCAGAGAGACACTTTCATAATATAGAGAACAGGCGTGCTTTGATTTATATTATTGCACCTGTAAAGTTGGATGTTTGCGTTAAACCATGGACCACAAACTGCAGGTCCTGATATGTGCCAGACAGCAAGGGAGAGACCTTTATAATTTAAGAAAGAGACATTTATAAACATTCTGGGGTGGATTTATAAACATTCTGTCACAATGCAGCCAAACAGCCTTCCAGAGGCTTCTCTGGGATCCCAAACAAAACTGGGCATGTCCTTATTTTCCTTAACTTTATTATTTAAATAACAATTAAAAGCAAATTCTCCTTACCTTTCCTATAGCATCCTATTTCATCAGCCCTGCCTACTACTTTGCTCCACCACCCATATTATCCACCTCTGCCGTGACACTGACCAGAAATCAGCCACAGTTTGGTTGTCACTCAGGGATACCTGATCACATTTAATAATAAATTATTTAAGCTGATATGAAACAAACAACTGTGAAAGAGCTATCTACATAAACAGTGTCTTATCTTTGTTGTCTTCCTGCTTCTTCTCTTCCTCTTGTCTGTCTCAGACTTGTCTTACTTTAGAATTCATGCTCTTCTGGGCCAAGATTCTTTTCCCTACATATTTTATCCACCTACCGCAATAGGACCGGGATCCTAACTGGAGTGTCCAGGCTCTATTGCAATATAAACGATACACACTATTCCGTGTAAATAAGAATGTATATCACTATAATATCCCAGATCGCTCCTTAACAGAATTGTGTTAATTCTAATAGCTGTACAGATCCATTCTTTGCCCTTAACTTTGCTTACATTCATAACCTTTTCCCTACAACTTGCGTATTATGGTGTCTGAAACTTTTATTAACATTTAGTCAACATGGTGTAATAAAAAGGCACGTGTACAGTGTCTTATTTAATCATTAACAAAGCCAGCAGTTCCCTCTTCTCTCTTCACCAAGGCTCTTACCATAAGTTGGAAAAAGGTAATCTCAAAATTTGCTTTAGCAAGGATAACTTTTGTAATTTTTGCTAATAACAGAACATAATTATTACATTTTTAATTTTTTTTAGCTTCGATGGTACTGTGCAGGTTACAAACATGCTCGCTGGGTAGACAATGAAAGGCAGAAGAAGGTGTTTGGTTTTTTTGTTTGTTTTTAGTTGTATTGAAATGATGGGAGGAAACAGGGCAAGGGGGAAGCCAGTAATGCTTGTCTGTATTGGTGTATAATGCTAAAAGAGAATCACATGTACACAATTTGAAAGTTTGTTGTATATCAATGAACTGATGGTCCATTTTTGAAATGAATGAGATTTTAATCAAAGACAAAATAAATGCAAGATCCTTGTGAAATATTTAGGTTTTAAAAAGCCCTCGCTGTTACAATTTTTAGCAATGCATACACCTGATCACAGAGTCAAGCAAAGAATTTAAGAACATAACAGAAAAACAGGCATACTGGGTCAGACCATTGCTCCATCTAGCCAACAGTGGTCGGTGCCAGGTGCTTCAGAGGGAATGGACAGAACAGACAATGAGCGATTCCCTATCATCCACTCTCAGCTTCTGGCAGTGTGAAGCTAGAAACACCCTAGCCATGTGGTTGCATCCTTGACCATATTCGCTAATAGCCATTGATGGACCTATTCTCCATGAACTAATCGAATTCTTTTTTATCCCTGTTATAGTTTTGGCCTGCACAACATCCCCTGGCAACCAGTTCCAAAGTGAAATAGCCTGATATTGTAACCTTTACTTGCATGAGTAGTTGTTGCTTTGGCAAATAGTCCCACTGAAGTTACGTGAGTAAGAGTTGAACAATCAAGCTCCTAGGTGTGTGTGTGTGTTTTGTTTTTGTTTTTTTTAAATTAAGCTTTATTGATAAATTGTTTCTGGCATCAAACGTAAGACTCAAAATCTAAACCACCTCCTATGAAAATGATTTTAACCTTTTGATATTTCAGGGTGGTTTTGCATAATGTGGGATTAGTTTATTCATATTCTCATCCAGTCATAAATGGATACTTGAACGTGAGGAAAATAACAAATCTAGAGCATCCTATATAAGATATTTAAAAATCGCAAAGCTCACTTCTTACATTTGAAAGTGCACATCACCATAATATCTGTGCTTCCCCAGTATTTATATTTTTATTTAATACTTGCATGCATCCCTATTGTTTAACCTTCTTAATTGCATCTCATCAGCCACCTACTTCCTTTTTGTTGCTGATAGAAATATGAACATAACATAACAATATGAACATAATTCTGTTCCTGGAGACCTCATGGCTGCTGGCCTCAGCCACCTATGGCCAGGATGGAGCCCTTTGCAGATACTGGTATTTCTCACATAATAAAATGCAGAGCTATGTCATAGATATGTCATAGGGTTGCCTTGTGATATGTTTTTGTTTTCAGTCTTTTCCCAAAATGAGTCACTGGACACTTCTGCCATGTATGATACATGTGCATGGACTTCACATAGTAGGGGGGACTACTGCATTGCTGTTTCTAAGTATATTAAATACCTGCAGGCCAAACCATAGATTCTTACTCGGTTTTTAGTCTGTCTTACTCAGGAAAACTTGTGAGTAAAGTCTTGAGTATGGGTCTTGGGATTTGACAGTGTTTGTTTGTGGTCTCGGAAAATATATTGCATAGCTTAAAATCATGATTTTCATTGGATTTGTTTTTATGGAAATTTTGTTAAATTTAAGATTTAGGATGCCAGATCAGATCATCACATAAAAGGCATGCAGGATGATAGTGTGGAGCTAGGATAACGGATCTTTTAATCACTGTTAAAACCACTGCAAATGTTGGCAAGACTGTTCTGGAAGGAACAGTCAAGAAGAGCACAGCCATTAATCAAATTCCATGGCTGGATTCTCTTGCTTGTTTTCCTAAGGAAACAGTCCTCAAATTGCAGCATTTTGAATGTGGTTGCAACATTGTGTTTCATAACCTAATAAGTAACAGGACACTCCTTGGAAGTTGTTCAGAAACATGAATGGGAGCAAAACCCACAGGGCAGGACATGTGGAGGTGAAATGTGGTTATCTATGTGGTTATATCTATATCTATCTATATCTATATCTATAGAGAGAGAGAGAGAGATCCCCCTCTGTTTCCTTTCTGAAAGGTCTAGAAGCAGAGCCCGCTGGTGTCTCTGTGTGGCAGCAGTTGGGGAACCAGTACTGTACATAGTGTTCCCACCTCCCATGTAAGCTTAAATCCATATAAAGTGCATAATTAGTTAATAAGACTAAGCACTTGCACAGTGCTTTACAAAGAAGGGTTTTGCCCCCATTTTACAGATGTGGGGCAGAGGTGCAGAAAGGTTAAGGACAGCATTTTCAAAAGTGTCCACTAATTTTCTGTGCTTTGGTTTTGGATGCCCAGCTTAATATTCCTAGGACCTAGAGGTGCTGAGCACCCACATCTCCCATAGACTTCAGCTATAGTAGCTAGTGTTCAGCGCCTCTGAAAATCCAGCTCTCTAGCTGATCACCCAGAAGTTAAGGCATCCAAAATCAGTGGGCACTCTTGAAAATGTTGTCCTAAGGAACTTGCACAACAGCAAGTCAGTGGCAGGGGTGGGACTAGAACTCAAGGGCTCACAAAGTGCAGCTGCTGGGTAGCGGAGCTGCAGCTTGGCTGTGTTGTTGCAACTGAAGAGGTTTCAGAGCGACTCTCCATGACATGGCTTGAGTCCTTAGGATTTGCTTTAGAGATCCGTGACCTCTTCATGTCCTGACTCCTTGGCTGTTGTTCATGCCCACCAGCATGGGCAGTGGGTACCATAGGCAGGGGTAGGCTGTGCCTTCCCAAACAGCCTAGCGTGACCCCACCCTCGCTCTGCCCCCAGACCAGGCCCCCCCTGCATTCCAACACTCTGCCTTGGCTAGTCCAGGCTAGCTGTGGCTGGCTGGCCTGCCTCCCACAGGGAGACAGGGTGGCTGGTGCTGGGGCCACATCGCCTGGCGCACTGGGGCTGGCCGTACTGCTCGGTGCACCAGGATTGGGCCTGACTGCCCAGCACTGGGACTGGGGCCTAGGGTGGGGATGCTATGGGCTCCTGTGGGAGGAGTGGGGGTGGATGTGGAGGTGCGGGGCCTTGGGGGAAAGGGATGGGGCTGGTGGCTACCGTCCCCCAATGGCCGGGTCATCGGCTGCCCATGCCCACCAGTTTCTGTGGGCAAGACAGTTCCCCAACTCTGCTGCTCTGACAGTGCCATGGAGACCTTTGATTCCTCTCCATACATCTTTATTCAGAAAAGAACTTAAGATCCATACAACTATGATTATTTATAATTTGTATTCTATTAGGGCCTAGAGGCCTTAACACAATGAGGATCTAATTTTGGTTAAGTGCTGTACAGACACACAGTACGACAGTCCCTGCTCTAAGTCATCTACAGTACTTCCTTTGCCTGGCTTATCCCCATGGTACAGCTGCAGGAACCGATGGCACAGAGAGATTAAGTGTCTTGCTCCAGGTATCTCAGTGAATCTGTGGCAAAGTCAAAAATTGAACCCAGATCTCTTGAATCCCAGTTCAGTGATTTAACCAAAAGACTATCCTCCAATAGTTGATGTTGTTTACTTGTACTGTACGGACCTAAGCTTTCCTCCTCAGTTGGCAAGTGTTTGTAAACCCTGCTATAATAATGCCATAGATGTAAAACAATTATCATAAACAAGATCAAAGGTATTGTAGCTCCAATTTTTAATCTGTGTCAAGAATTTCTGTTTTTACTTAGCAGCAAAATGTATGGCCATGTAACATGCACATTTTGCATTTTCCTGTGTCTTCTGTTCCCCTGAAGCAAATATTCCTCTCAAACAGAACATGACCTATTGAAGTAAATGTTAAGTAAAAATTAGCCAAAGTTAAAATGAGTAGTTATAGCCTAAAAGATTTTTGTGCAAAGAAGTCAAGTCATGGAATAGCTGTGTAGTCTTATGTTCAAGTAGCTATATTACAACATGCCCACAGGAAAAGTACAACAGTTGAATCAGGGACAAATTAATTTTTCTACATTAGCGGTGATAGTGCTTTATTGATTCTTTGTGCTCCCACTTTTTTAATATATATTTAACACTATTATAAATGCTGGAGGCAAAGCAGGGTTTGGGGTGGAGGCTGACAGCTCGCGACCCCCCACATAACCTCACGACCCCCTAAGGGGTCCCGACCCCCAATTTGAGAACCCCTGCTCTAGTCCAACTTTCCCCCAGAGATGTGTATCTTGTATTGTCTAGTTCCTTGCTGAACAATGCAACCTCATATGAAGTCAGTCATTTCATCAGTGGACAATGATAATGCACCAGCTTTATCTCAATTGGAGTTTCCCACACACTTTAATCCAAACACACTGCATAGATAAAACAGTGAAACAAGTTTATTAAATATAGAAAGAAAAGAGATTAAGTCACTACAAGTAATGAGGCATAAAAGTCAGAATTGGTTATGAAGAATATAAAAAGATCAAATGCAAGCTAAATGCCTAACTTAACAAGTTAAGTGAACATAAAAGCAAAAGGCTTTTCTCACCATAGGCTTACATCAATCTGTACTTTAAATATATGGAATTCACTGTCTAGTTAGTGGAAGTTGTGTGCCCACTTTAATTCCCTACACATTGATTTGAAAATCTGATACCTTGTAAAGTGAAATCTCAGGCGGGCTCGTGGTTTGAATTGTAGGGCAAAGTTCTGCTCTCAAACACATGTTACTATAACTGAAATAGCCATACGGTAGAATTTATCCCAAACAATCTAAATCTTATTTAAAATTGAACCATAAGACTAAATCCTTTTACTTTTGTGATGATAAAAGGAGAGAGGATTCTACCTACAAATGTATACAAGACATAAGGTTGCAGAAAACTCAGTTTTCAGATTTACAGCCAGATTGGGAGAAGCTTTGGGAGAAGCTACGTTAATTCACTCTAGTTCTAAACAGCCAAATCATGCAGTTCTTTGCTGATAATAGTTCTTCTCTTTGACTTAGAGAGACTACATGTGAGAGGAAGGATTAGACATTGTTTCTACGAAAGAAATGTCTAAAAGTAATATAAAAATAGATCAGCTGAATAAAATACAGTATGCTGTGGTTTTTGTATCCAGTGTCTGTCTCAGGATATGAGAGACAGGGTGTGTGAGGTAATATCTTTTATTGGACTAACTTCTGTTGGTGAGAAAGACAAGCTTTCAAGCTACACAGAGCTCTTCTTCGGATCTGGGAAAGGTACTCACACTGTCACAGCTAAATACAAGGTGGAACAGATAGTTTATCATAGTACTTAGCACGTAGCCTAAGCGACCATTCAAGGTGAAGTAGCCTGTTAACACCCATGCAGTCAGAGGACAAAAAGGGGGGTTAGTGGGTTACAGTTTGTTGTAATTAGCCATAAATCCAGTGCCTTTATTAAGGACATGATTTTTAGTGTTCAGCAAAGTTAGGAATTTAAGCTTCCAGGCTCGTCTTTTGAAAGTGTTGTGCAGTTTCCTTTGAGGATGAGGACTGAGAGGTCAGATAAGGAGTAATCGCTCAGTGAAAAGTGCTCCCCGACAGATTGTAAGAGGTTTTTGTCTTATTTTAATGTAGCAATGGTGGGGCATTTAGTGCACTGGAAGAGGTACACCACATGTTCAGGCATGTGTAGGACCCATAGATCTTGAAAGGTGTTGTGGGGGTGTTGATCATTGTAGCAGTGGAGATAAGTCTGCAGGCTTTGCGTCTGGTGCCACTTTTGAGTTGGTGTGTCCTGATCTGTGGGGAGCTTGCTTCTGATATTGAGCTTGAAGATGTTGGAGAGTTGTTTGAAGGCCAGAAGAGAGGGGTTCAGGAAAGATCTTTCAGAGTGGAGTCCCCACTGAGTATGAGTTGTAGTTATTTGATATCATGTATGGGTTCCAGTGTGGGGTGGTAGGTGACAATTAGGGATGTGTAGTCAGGGGTATTTTTTTTTCTGTATTGAAGTAGGTTCTCTCAGGGTATTTGGGTGGCTCATTCCATGCTGCGATCTTCTTTGGGGGAATGTCCTTGTTTGGTGAAGGAGGTATTGAGTGTAATAAGGTGCATTTCCCAGACTTTCTCTGCAGAGCATGTTCTGTGGCACCTGAGTGCCTGGCTGTAGATAATAGATTTCTTGTTGTATTTGGGAGTGGCTACTGGGTCTCTGAAGGTGGATCACCTACTGGATCTATGGTTTTCTTGTGTATAGTCTGTAGGGTTCCATTGTTGAAGCTGATTGTGGTGTCCAGGAAGTTGATGCTACTGTAGGAGTGTTACAGAGATGGGTGGTAGTTGGAGTTATGGTGGAAATCTCAGGGACTATGCTGTGGTTTGTGTTTTAGCAGATGGGCTAACTGATAAAGCACAGGCCTGGATTTGAGTGTCTTGGGGTTAAGTGCTATCCTGTCTCATTGAGTGGTTGTCAGACTTTTCCATATGTTAACCCCTTTTTCCATACCAGGACACTCACACTCAGTTGATCTGAGATCTATGTGGGAGTCCCTTCCCATTTAGCCCATAGGCGTAGTTTGACTTTTATATTTAGGGGGAGGTGGGGGGCTCCTGTCAGGCCAATGGGGCTGCACGTGGGGGTGGGCAAATTCCATGCCTGCCCACGGGGCACCATTTCAGATTGGAGGGGGGCACAACTTTAACACTGATTCTGCAGGCTACTTATGCAACTGAAAACTGTAGTGTTTTTGCAGATAATTTGGAAATATCTGACAGGAGCACTGAATCTAATTTCTATATCAAGAAAAAAAAGTTAGACCCACTCAGCTCTAATACTAACATGTTCTGACATCTTATGGCAAGTCACTTATGGGACACTGGTTAGGTTTAAAATTGTAAAGCATATTCTTTCTTAGGTACTCTTACTAAAGTCAGAAGGGACCATCGTGATCATCTATTCTGACCTCCTGCACATTGCAGGTCACAGAACCTCACCCACCGGCTCCTGTAATAGATCTCTAACCTCTGGCTGAGTTACTGAAGTTCTCAAATCATGACTTCATGTTACAGAGAATTCACCATTTACACTAGTTTAAACCTGCAAGTGACCTGTGACCCATGCTGCAGAAGTGAAAAATCCCCATTGTTCCTGCCAGTCTCACCCCGGGGAAAAATCCTTCCTGATCCCAAATATGGTAATCCCCGACCCTGAGTATGTGGGCAAGACCCACCAGTTAGATGCCTGGGAAAGAATTCTCTGTAGTAACTCAGAGCCCTCCCCATCTAGCGTCCCATCTCCAACTGTTGAGGATTTTTGCTACAGGCAGTGGGCCACACACCACTGTAGGCAGTCCTGTCATACCATCCCCTCCATAAACTTATCAAGCTCAGTCTTGAAGCCAGTTAGGTTTTTTACCCACAGTGCTCCCCTTGGGAGGCTGCTCCAGAAATTCACTCCTCTAATGGTTAGAAACCTTCCCTTAATTTCAAGCTTAAACTTGTTGATGGCCAGTTTATATGTATTTGTTGTGGGGTTCACATTGATGCTTAACTTAAATAACTCCTCTCCCTCCCTAGTGTTTATCCCTCTGATGTATTTAGACACAGTAATCACATCTCCCCTCAGCCTTCTATTGGTTCGACTAATCAAGCCAAGCTCTTTGAGTCTCCTCTCACAAGATAGGTTTTCTGTTCCTCAGATCATCCTAGTAGCCCTTCTCTGCACCTGATCTCGTTTTGAATTCATCTTTCTTAAACATGGGAAACCAGAATTGCACACAATACTCCAGATGAGGTCTCCTAGGTCTTATTCATCCTTATACAAGGATGAATACCTTGTATAATGTCACTAACACTTCCCTATCTCTACTGGAAATACCTCGCCTAATGCATCCTAGGATTGCGTTTAGCCTTTTTTGTAGTAGCATCACATTGATGGCTTATAGTCATCCTGTGATCAACCAATACACCCAGGTCTTTCTCCTCCACTGCCTCTTCCAACTGTTAAGTCCCTACCTTATAGCAAAAATTCTGGTTGTTAGTCCCTAAATGCATGACTTTGCACTATTAAATATCATCCTATTTCAATTCTTCCAGTTTACAAGGTCATCAAGGTCGTCTTATATGGTATTCTGGTCCTCTTTGGTATTGGCAATGCCTCCCAACTTTGTGTCATCTGCAAATTTTATTAGCACACTCCCACTTTTTGTGCCAAGGTCAGCCATAAAAATGTTAAATAAGGTTGGTCCCAAAACAAAACCTTGAGGAACTCCACTAGTAACTTCTCTCTAGCCTGACAGTTCATCTTTCAGTATGACCTGTTGTTAAAGGGAAGACTACCAGTTCCATATTCACCTTTCAGTTCTCATATTAATCCACATCTTCTCCAATTTAACTAATTTTTTATGTGGAACGGTCTCACATGCCTTGCTGACATCCAGGTAGATTAGATTTTACTGCATTTCCGTTGTCTAAAAAATCAGTTACCTTCTCAAAGAAAGATATTAGTAACTTTTGTTACCATCTCTTGAATACAATTGAAACAGTTTAACCTATCATTTAGGCTACTTACTTTTTTGCAGTTCACTAAGCTTGGAACAGATCATTTAACTTTAGGAAAAACAACGAGGAGTCCTTGTGGCACTTTAGAGACTACCAAATTTATTTGGGCATAAGCTTTCATGGGCTAAAACCCACTTCATCAGATGCATGGAGTGGAATATACAGTAGGGAGGTATAAATACACAGAATATGAAAAGATGGGAGTTGCCTTACCAAGTGGGGGGTCAGTGCTAACAAGCCAATTCAATTTAAGTTGGAAGTAGGCAATTGACAATGGAGTTGGGGTGCAGGGGGGATGAGGGGTCTGTCTGGGGCTGGGGTTGAAGGCTTTGGGGTGTTGCAGAGGCTCAGGACTAGGGTAGAAGGGCAGCCTGCCCTGCCATTGGTAAATGGGGGGGCACTAGGACCCTGTGGCAGCAGTTAATGCAGGGAGCCGGCAGAGCAGAGTCAGCGTGAGCTGCAGGCTCCGGGGCTCGGAGAGGTGAGCGGGGGCAGCAAGTGGGGGCCGGGGGACACTTGAGGGAGGTGCGGGAGGGGCGGCAGGCAGGGTCGGGGGAGAGACCCGGCCCCAAACATAGGTGGGAGCTGGAACTTGGTAAGGGAACTCCCATCTTTTCATATGTTGTGTATTTATACCTCCCTACTATATGTTCTACTCCATGCATCTGAGGAAGTGGGTTTTAGCCCACGAAAGCTTATGCCCAAATAAATTGGTTAGTCTCAAGTGCCACAAGGACTCCTCCTTGTTTTTGCTGATACAGGCTAACAGGGCTACCACTCTGAAACCTGTTAACTTTAGGAAACATCCTAACAGCCCTTTCTTATCTTAATAACCTGTTAATCACCCTGTTTATAAACAAAATTCTGACTCCCTGCCTCAGCCACACGAGCTGGAAGCAGTCTCCTGTCTCCTCTGCAGAGCTCCTTACATTGCACATGCTTGCTTGAGGATTGCAGTTGGGAAGGGAGGGCAACATTATGCCCTCGCGAACTACGCCTATGGTTTAGAGGGGCAAGGCCCCCTTCTCCCCTCCCAAAATCCACTTATGATTTAGCCATATGGGAAGGGCTGGGAAGTCACAACCCTCTAGTTTGTGATCCCCTACAGGTCATGACCCCTTGTTTGGGAACCTCTGATCCATGGCATTTTGATAATGGTTATTACCACAGTGTTTGTGCATTCTGTCCCTAGTCTCTACATGTGTTAGACTTCCCCATGTGCCCTTTGAAGTGACTTAACTTCTCCAGGGCAGAAGTCAATGGAGGTATGACAATTTACACCAGCCAAGGGCTGCTCCAGCATCTCCATAGGTAAGTAAAATGGAGATAATACTACTTAAGGGTGTTGAGGATTCAATAACTGATATTTTGACAGCATTTGAGATCTTTAGAGGGAAGATGCTTTAAGTGCAAATTTCCTTACTTTTTATTTCTTAGGGTCTGGCCAATCAATTCAAATATGAGCCATCCCGAGATTTAAGCAAAACTCTTTTCAGGGTCATGAACCGAGGCATAAATATCACAACATCATAGCAGGCTATTCTTATATCCCATCTGAAATGAAAAAGCAATGGAAGGCCTGCCAATTTTAAGATCAGTGGGATGGGATTTGGCTAGGGTCAGGCTTTCAGCTTGTTCCTTGATTGTTGCAGATCTGGGGGCCTGGGTTGGACTTCCCTCCCTGGTAAGGGGCTCATGCTCCGCCACTCTGGCAGCTCCATGTGAAGCAGGAGAGAAGGGCAAAATACAAGTGAGGGGAGAGCAGGCTTCATCTCTGCCACTGCCCAGCTTTTCACAAGCAGTTTGACTTTTACCCCACTAGTGCACCTACTGTTGTGTGTGTCTGTCAGAAGGATTTCATTTCCAACTCTCTGGCCATACATGGTGGTTCTTTCCCTGCAGTCACCCCCCCACCCTCGCTTTCAGTATCACGCTATCTAGCCTTGTTTTGCCACCAGACAGGTAGCTGCTCTACAGGAAGCCGAGTATTGCAGCTCCCTGAAGAGGAGGAAGAGAACAAGGTGGGCTAGACAGGCAGGAATTTATCCCTGCCAGGCCCAAAAGTCGGGAATTGCCCTTTTTCCTGTAACCAAAGAAGATGATCAAGTCTTGATGAAGGGGAAACCTGGGGGATTAGAGGAAAATACTTAAACTCTCCAACAAAGATACAGCTGAAGACTCATAGCTTGGTGGGGCGGGGGATGGGGACGGGACTCATTCAGTAGGTTTAAAATAAAATGAAAAAGCGAGGAAATTTTTTCACACCACTTGCTTACTGGAAAGGACATACATCACAAATGCATTGAGTACAGGCTTTTAAAACCTTGTGCTTGTTCTTTCTAATTTTTTTCATATTAAAGATAAAGTGAAGGGGACTTTTTAAAGCACCTATTTAATGGAAAGTGCAGCGTATGACTGGATCTTTTTCATTTTAATCTAGCAAGAAGATTAAAGATCTGGGCAAAGCCCAGTCTTGGAAGCACAGAAAGCTTTTCATAAAGTGATTGTACATAATTCCCATATGCCCAAATAAATCTGTTAGTCTTTAAAGTGCCACCAGACTCCTTGTTGTTTTTACATAATCTGGATTGTACTTCTGCATTAGATGCTCTAGAATCTTCTTTCTCTGCTGTATCAGTTCCTTATTTGGGGGATTCTCTCAGAACAGTCTGAAACTCAAAATAGCCTTCTGTGGATGGTGTATGGACTCATCTTAGCTCTAACCTAAAGAGGATGCCCAAATCTTAATCAGATGGTGGGTATGAAGCCATAATGGTATTCTAGGCAAAATAGTCTCTCAGATTTAGCCTGAGAAATGCCTCCTTGTCCCTGTGTGCATCTTCCTACAATGCTGATACTGTGTTCTTGACTGTGGCAGTATGTAGCACAGAGCACACCTGCCTGATGAAGTGAGAAACATTGCTAATGCCTTGCAAACAAAGTTTTAAAACCCTGTCCCCTGCAGCTGCTGCTTGGATTGCCAAGGGGAAAGAGCATCTGAACAAAAAATAATAAATTTTGCATAAACCTAACAGTTTATTTTCAAAGCACTGTACAAATGTTACCTAATCTTCACAATGCTCCAGTGAGGTAGGTAACTTTTGCTCCTCTTTACAGATGGGAGTCAGTGGCAATGTATGGTTAAATGATTAAAGCCATATGGTGAGTCATTGGTAGAGCTGTGATTTAGAGCTCTGTGGTTCTTGGATGTCAGTCCCACGCTCATTCCATGCCTGCCTGCCAGCTGTTCTTGACTGAGACAACAGGAATTTCTTGGGCGATGTTCCCAAATCTAACAAGCCTGTGCTTGGTTCCTTAAGATCAGGGGATATGAAGCAACAGGAAATGAGCTGTGGTGGGAGGGATGTAAAGGGTTAAAGTATCCACCTAGTGGGCTTAGTTTGAATGGGGCCTTAACCTTTTTTCTTTTTCTTCACCATTGGGACTTCAGAAGAAAGCTTTCAGAGTAGCAGCCGTGTTAGTCTGTATCCGCAAAAAGAACAGGAGTACTTGTGGCACCTTAGAGACTAACATTTATTTGAGCATAAGCTTTTGTGAGCTATAGCCCACTTCATCGGATGCATGCAGTGGAAAATACAGTAGGACGATTTTATATACACAGAGAACATGAAACAATGGGTGTTACCATACGCACTGTAACGAGTGATCAGTTAAGGTGAGCTATTACCAGCAGGAGAGGGGGAAAAAAAACCCTTTTGTAGTGATAATCAAGATGGGCAATTTCCAGCAGTTTGACAAGAACGTGAAGAAAGCTGTATCAGTTTCTGGTGTGTAACTGAAGAGAAGATGCCCTATCCCTTTAAACAGAGACTCCCCCCCCCCTTTTTGTGAATTGGTTATGGAGTAAACAATGCGATGTTGATGCCTGAACTAAAATTTAGTTGTGCAGGTCCATTACCTTGTGTGAACAGCTGTTTCTGTGACAGGTCGTCAGATATGCTTTGCCAGATAATAGCTAGATAACAACTCTCCTCTGCTAGGTCTAGCCAGCCACTTGAATTAAGTCTTCTGAACTGTAGAGCAAAACAGTATAAAAATGTACTCCCTGACAAATTTGAATAGTGATGGGGCTCAACAATGTGTCTTCATGGCCTGGGAATTTCCTAGTCCCAGATGTACAGTGCGTTCAGGGTTATATCTGTCTGGGAAAACCATAGAGCATATTGTATTTGAATGCAGCAGCAGTATGGGATCCAGCTGCCATGCTCTCAGATGCTGGATCCTGTGAGGGAACCTTGAATAGGATTGGAAATAGAATGGCTATGGAAGAGACCAGGAAAGCCTATTTAAGATGAATGGGTTGTTTCTGGAACAAAACAGACAGCCTTGTAAGTAAGGGTTACAAATAGCAAGCTGCTATTTGTGGTTATAGAATGTGGTGGGATATTAGGAAGAATGAATTATCTCACCTTGCTTGGACATGAGAGTTTGGGTTAAGCTCAGAAAGGGAATGAAGTCTAGGACAATTCATAATTAAATAAGTATAATTGCTTTTCCCTAGGATATATGTTTTTATTCATATTTTTAAAAGCACTTGTCCATTATAGAGTACCTTTGTCTTTCTGCATAACTTAAGTTAGTATCATAGGAATTGTGGCTAAAATGTTCAAAATTAGGTGCCTAAAATTAGGTCACTTATTTTAGAGCCTGACTTTTAGAAGTGCTGAGCACCTAGCAATTCCTGTTATCATTGGAAATACTTGGGTTCTTGGCACTTTTGAAAATCAGGTCACTTATTTGGATGGGTTTCAGAGTAGCAGCCATGTTAGTCTGTATTTGCAAAAAGAAAAGGAGGACTTGTGGCACCTTGGAGACTAACAAATTTATCTGAGCATAAGCTGTTGTGAGCTACAGCTCATTTCATCCGATGGCAGCTCACGAAAGCTTATGCTCAAATACATTTGTTAGTCTCTAAGGTGCCACAAGTCCTCCTTTTCTTATTTGGATGCTTCACTATGTACTTAGAAGCCTAACTTTTTGGCCTCCTGTTCTTGAAAATCTTTGGCATTAGCTGAATGTATTGAGATGAGAGAAGACCCCTATGAATTTTAAGACCTGTCATTGTAAAATGACATTCAACATGCCAAAATAATTCAAGTATTTCTGAAGTAAATCACAACATCCATCTCAACTAGCTAGAAATTAGTTTTTTCCCAAGGTAATCCAGTTTCCCTGAGATCTTCCCTATGTTTCATTTGGTTTTGGTCGCTGACTCTAAGGAGAGGTGGGGGTTTTTTTGGTTTTTTTTTTTTTGTTTTTGTTTTTTGTTTTTTTGTTTTTTTTTTTTGCACTTAAACCTTGAAATAAGAGATCCTAGAACCATAGAAGAT
Organism: Natator depressus; assembly: GCF_965152275.1. Taxonomy (NCBI): domain Eukaryota; kingdom Metazoa; phylum Chordata; order Testudines; family Cheloniidae; genus Natator; species Natator depressus. The sequence continues at coordinate 325,504,551 of NC_134234.1, read as the reverse complement.
TAGGGTTGGAAGAGACCTCAGGAGGTCATCTAGTCCAACCCCCTGCTCACAGAAGGACCAACCCCAACTAAATCATCCCAGCCAGGACTTTGTCAAGCCAGACCTTAAAAACCTCTAAGGATGGAGATTCCGCCACCTCCCTAAGTAACCCATTCCAGTGCTTCACTAGCCTCCTACTGAAATAGTTTTTTCGAATATCCAACCTAGACCTCCCTCACTGCAACTTGAGACCATTGCTCCTTGTTCTGTCATCTGCCACCACTGAGAACAGATTAGCTCCGTCCTCTTTGGAACCCCCTTCAGATAGTTGAAGGCTGCTATCAAATCCCCCCCTCACTCTTCTCTTCTGCAGACTAAATACGCCCAGTTCCCACAGCCTCTCCTCATAAGTCATGTGCTCCAGCCCCCTAATCAATTTCATTGCCCTCTGCTGTACTCTCTCCAATTTGTCCACATCCTTTCTGTAGTGGAGGCCCAAAACTCCAGATGTGGCCTCACCAGTGCCGAACAGAGGGAAATAATCACTTGATCTGCTGCCAATGCTCCTACTAATGAAGCCCAATATGCCATTAGCTTTCTTTGCAACAAGGGCACACTGACTCATATCCAGCTTCTCTTCCACTGTAATCCTCTGGTCCTTTTCTACAGAACTGCCACTTAGGCAGTCGGTCCCTAGCCTGGATAGATTTGTGTGTGTCTATATGTGTCATGTATGATAGCTAAGTTTGTCTGATAAAACATCGAAGTCTAATTAAAATTTCTTCAGTGGAATAGAGCAAATATTTCACAAAGTGGGGTGTGGAGGTGGTTAGTGGTGTGCTTCTCTTTTAATGTATGTTTTAAACATGTTCTTAGAATATGAAGAAAAGGTAGAAAACGCCACTTCCACAAAATGAATTTACATCTTGTCACAAATGCTAAACTGGGAACAGAAACTCTCCTGAGTGACCTACTAGTAGTGTTGGTGTCAAGTTATAAAAATTCCTACCTCTTCTTCTGTTTTTAAAAGAAGAACTGATTTTTCCCCTCGAATATCATACTGTTCTGCCTTCTTAGCAAGTACTGCAGCACTTTGGAAAACCCAAGCAATGAGACCTAGAATTTGCTTTCCATTAAATGGTCTTTGTAACTTTCGTACTGATTTGGGATCTTTTGTTTTACCTTTTTATAGTGAAGCAAGAAGTAGGCAGCCCACAATAGTTCTTGATAAAATTATATTATAAACAAAGGTGTTAGTGTCCCAAGTGCTACTGTCACTGACAAAAGAATGCTTGAAACATTCAAAATTCACTGACCATCAGAACTCCTAGAATTTCAAGCTAAGCAGGATTGGGTGAGTTGTGGGTTCGGAGTTTAATTTGTAGAAAGTAGACTAGATGATATTCTGGTGTCTGATGTCTGATATTCTGATGTTTGATGTCAGATGATATTGCTGTCTGTCTTGAAGGGGCTGGAGCCTATCCTTTGTGACCAAACTCTTATTTCATATCTGATAAAATTACTAGCTCAACTTAACATATGGCAGTTCAATTTTCTCAGTGTGTGGCATCATTTAAAAACTTGGCAAAGTACAATTTACAATATTAACACTGCTTTTGTAAATATAATGCACTAGTTAGATTCCTCATTGGGTGTGTATATTCCATGACTTCAGATAATCTTATTCCCTTTGTAACCAATTAATGTATTATTCATCAAACCTGAAAAAGAGCTTGTCCCTGATCATGATCTGATAAAACTTAAGTCGTGAGAAAGTTTCTTTAAAAAGGGACTCCATTGCACTGGTTAGTGGGGTAAAAAGTTGCAGGCTAATTTTCTTTCAGCAAATGAAGTCATTGCAAGTCCTGCACGTAATAAGGGATTATGAGTAATATATTTTAAATGTTGGAAGCCCGTTTTAAAAAATGGAAATAACTGTCCAATACAGATACAATGATGTAAGTTCATTTAAAAATGTTTTATCAACTATTTGAAGTTGAGTGTTGATTAAACCAGTCTGGTACTCACCCCAATAAAATAATTAAAAGGGAGAGAATTGACAAATTGGTTAATAGGAGAAAAATGTGTTTCTGTATTTGTGAAATAGTGGATTTTTAATTTTACAGCCTGATCGTTCTTGGCTCTGTCAAATTTTGAAATAAAAGGCTGTATAAGAACATAAGGTACACTTTGGTATAGGCAAAACTGCCCATGGAGCTGTGTTTTGTTATAACCAATGGGAATTTTGACCTGGGTAAGAACTACAGAATTGGGCTCATTGTTATTAATTTGTTACAAACTAGCTGGTATTACAATTTCATTGTTAAAATGCTGCACTCAATCACTTAATGTTGCACTCAATCATTCTAACCCTACACCAAGAAAAGTCAACAGAATTAAACTGGCAGATGAGATATTGGAATTCAGCGTACTCTGTCAGCTAGGGATGGTCAGTCTAAGAAAAGTAATTCCGTGACGTCCTATATATCAGTTGAGGCAGGAAGTCTTGTGGAAAACATTAATGATCAATGCTTTTGATCATGAATCTCATTCAGGTGCCACATCCACAAATTACCTCAAGCCAACATCTTATGTGATTGTATTATTACTGAATAAAGATGTTGGAGACAAACGGTGATTAGATTCACATACAACATACAGAATGACTTTTTTTTAACCACATCTTGACAGTCTGAAATTTTAAACAGAAAGATCGAGAGTTTCAAAGCAGTCTAGGGGTGTCAGACCCATCTTCCCTTAAAACGAATCTTCATGTCTTAATCCTCTCGACTGCTTTGAAAATATCAGCCATAACTTCTAAACAAAAACAATGTTTCATGTAGGAGACCAACACTGTGTCAATAGGCGCTAGGTTGAAATGGTGTAAGTGTAAATGGTGAAATGGTGGACCTTTACTGGGCCTATAGGGTTCTAAAATACTTTATCCTTGACATACAGAATGAAATAGTAGCAAAATTCATTGTGAAAAGCCAAAATGCAGTATAAAAGCTTTTATAGTCCTGCTAAGGTCCTACTAGTTAAATAAACATGTCATACTTACTTGGAATACTAGACCATTAATAAGTGTGAATATAGGAGATAGGTTTAGTAAAGAATTAAGCAGCAAATTTTCATTTGCATTTTATTCTGCATGTTACAGAATGATATAACTTGCACTATCAAATATCTGAGTACTTCATTAGCTGGATGATCAAGACATGCACTCTGACAGCAGGTGGCAAATTAGTTTTTAACAGTGTTGCCTACTGAAAAGATAACTACAGCTATGTGCTTCTTTCAAAGACTTTTACCAATTCTTAATATTGTTGGTTTTTCTAACTATAGTTCTCCTCCCGTTAATGTTTTATCCTTAATTACCTAGAGTGTAAGCAGCCATTGGAAGAGCTATTACTACTGCTAAAACTAGATCTCTCGATAGGTAACATAACCTGTAAAAATTATCTGGCTATCTGGACTGTTCTCTTTCTCATTATAGAAAGTGAACAGATATTTCAGTTGGATAGAAGAGAGCTCTGTTTCTAACAACGTAGGATTTCCTTACTCTGGAAAATTTGTGCAGTTGAAGAAACTACATAAGACACTATCTAGAAGAAGCAAATGATGTCTTTTGTAAGCAAGAGTCTTATAAGGTGCAGATCTACTGAATTTTAGTAAAAACACTCACATCATCCTGTAAAACTGGTATAGATTGGAACCCTGGAGCAGTCCTGGCTAGATAATCTTTAGGATAATCTTCATTGGTGAAAGTCTTCTCAAAATCCTTACTAAAGTTCAAATATCTTAGGCAAAAATTTTTAGGGAATGATTCTTCTCTCTTGCTTCCGATTTATACTGGTATAACACCATCTAAGCTGGCCCAAACAAAGATTCCCCCGTGCACATCTGGGAGTTTGTTCCCAAGGTGGTCACGCCATGGTGATGCTACAATACATACACGTAGCTGGAATGGGATGCAGAATTGGGTAAAGAATTAAAACTAAATATGGACCATTTTTCAAAGTGCAGAGTCCAAATCCTACAAATCTGAACAATTTTTCCATTTTTGTGGCAAAATTGCCATTAAAATTTTCAGTTGAAAATATTTTATTGGGTTTAATTGTAGCTCACATCACTAGTGTTAAGGTTATTTTGTTATGTAATGCTGACCTCTATTGGCTAGTTTCCAGTATAGTCTGAAATTTGACATATATGCTTTGTCTGGGAATTTTTGTCTAAATTTATTGATTCCCTAGTACAGTTCCATGCTGCTGTAATCATATTATTTTTCTGAAAATTACTCTGTGTGAAATTAAGTTCTTATAGTCTCTTCTAGGCCCTGGTTCTGCAGTCATTTAGGCAAGTGAGTAACTATGCACATTTGTAGTGGTGTTGAAGTCAGACGGCTTATCAGTGTCAAGTCACAGGTATTGCCAAACTGAGCATTCCACAATTGAGTGAGCCCCTCCAAAATATTGAGATTTTTAAAAATGGTACATTTTTGGGTTCTTTTTTTATACATTCTGGTTCCTGAGCTTTTAGTGTACGCTAGATTCATATTTTCAGCTTTTTCTCAACAACCATGAGGGCTATAAACGTTCTTTCCCTATGAGGCATAAAATAAAATTAGACTTGGCAACAGTGAATGCTTAAGCCTTTGAAGGATAGGGGACATAATTGGGCACTGGAGCCTTACGTTGTACTAAATCAGTTGCTTTAATGTCCTGTAAAAGTGTGTATGCAGCACTTAATTTTTGCTGGGACTTAACCCTGCCACCTCTTTTTCTGCCAGGGCACAGCCCTGGCACCCATTCTGTTATGGCATCTTTATGCACCATGCCTGCGATGTCACGCCAGTGGAGGTAGAGCAGCAGGTTCTGTAATATGGTGTCCTCCTGGCAGTGTGTTCTGCAAAAAAGCCCAAGCTGAAGTGTATCTGAGCCACAACCAGGTAAAAAGCTGCACCAATCATTAAAACGGTGAATGCAAAAATACCAGAAAGTCATTCTGGTGTGTTCTGGCTTGGCTACACCACTGGTCATGATGATGTCCCAAGGAGATTTTTATGGGCTATAAAGAAGTAAAGTACAACCCTGTTAAACCTGCTAAGCGCACTTTCAAATAAACTTGTTATAATTTTGAATGTGCTGTTCTTAGGAATGGCATTATCATTATTGCTTGAGCCCTGGCAGTTTTCTTTACAAATTAAGCACTGTCTATAAGACTTTATTAGTAAAAGTATTGTGTGGGAATTCTGGCTTTTAGCAACTTCAGACAGCATTTAAAATTGCAAAATAGGCAGAACAAGACTGTTTGAGCCGTGGACTTTATCTTGCTATGGCAGCTTCCATGGGAGCATAATATCAGTCCATAGGGTCATCATGCTTCACTGTCTTGCAGCTTTTGTAACTATTTATGCCTGTACAAAGTGGATGTGAAATTCAGCTAAATAAAATAACACTTTTAGCTCACTCTGTGCAGGTGCAAATGACTACACAAGGTCCAAGGCAGTGTGGGGAATTTGGGGATTTTTTTTCTGTCTTCTCTTTGGAGAAACATGGGGGAGGAGGCTCAGCCACCCAAGTGTTGACTGGTTACTTCTCATCCCTTTGGGTGGATTACATGACAAATACAGAAGAGGAAGGTTATAGCTTCCCTTTCTTATTCTAGTTAAGGGCAGTGATGGGTCTGTGTTAGTTGCTGGCATTACTAGGTTACCCTCTGGGAAAGGCAGACTCGGGTATGGGAGATATCTGCTACTCTGGCATTTTCCTCTTGAAATCTCTGTAAATAAGAGACCAACAGCAAACATCTGGGGAAGAAAATCTTTAAAATAGAAGCTGATGTGAAGCCAGTATTTTGTTAAAACAGCTCCAGTTCTGGGGAAATGCTGCATGACTTCCTGCCATCGACTGACTGTAGGGAACTTTGAAGGAATGACCACTGGAAGTTGTCATCAGATGAACTGTTGGAGATCTGGTGGACTCTCAGACTGCCCCCCTGGTAGGGACAGACTTTTGGAAGATTGGTGGCCAACAATGAAACCAAAGGGCCAGTATTTTCAAACCCAGCTGCCTATATCATTACTTAGACACCTAATGAGTAAAAGTGATCTGATGTTCAGAAGTTCTGAGCAGCCACCATCCTACTAAAATCAAGGGAGCTGCAGGTGCTCAGCACTCTTGGGGGAAAAAAAATCATATCAATAAGGATTTCGCCATCCAGATTCTAAAATTTTGGCCAAGACTTGTAGGACTTTAGCTGTCTCCTTATCAACAGTTTCATTTTTACTTGAAAGAGAGCATGTCTTCACTGTCCTGATACTCATTGCCTCAAGGATCCCTGCACAGTCATCACTGTATAGGGAAACTAAACGATTTGGGGAGGAAAAAGGAGAGAGGAAAAACTTGCATGGTGTGGAGCGGTAATGTTGGAAACTTCCTTAGTCTTGTTTCTGAGGCTGTGATTTGATGATGAGAATTGTGACTCCTCTGAAACTGCCTTTGCCATGTCTGGCTTCCTGGGGATCTAGGTAAATTTTTTGAAATAGGAAATGGTAATAGGCCAGATCCTCAGCTGGTATAAATTGGTGTAGCTCCATTGGGGTTAATGAAGGATCTGGCCCCATGAACACACAACTTAATCTGAAGCACAGGAACTTCTGTATACATCTTAAACTAATTCTAGTGCTCCTTCTTTTAATATCCCCAGCTAACTGGCTTCTTGGTGGATGGTAACCATTAACGTTGCGTGGTATCTGAGTTGGCCTATTCAAACTAGTTCATTAATGGCTATTACTGCACATACACCACACCAACTACAGGCACATCTACTCCATTTTTACTTATTGCTAAAGATGATTGTAAAAATTTCCTGTTCGTCTAAACATGACAATATATTCCAGCACTATCAAGAGTGCACACTGAAGAGTCAGTATCCGTTTGTCAAGAGAGCTTTATTTTCTTCTTTAAAGAAACTATTCTTTATTCTGATACACGTTTGCAGGAGAAAATGAGAATCTCTTTCCTTGAAGATGTTATGAAATTACTGTTTGAGTAATCAGCCTTAAAGCTTGAAATTAAAGGAAAATGGAAGTCTGAATGATATCTTCAGCTCAGACCAGTTCATCTGATTCCCACAGAAATGTTACAAATTAGGTTCCTGTATGTGTATATAATTTTATAATTCTACAATTACCCTTATGTTGGCTTGCAAAATCGGATAAAAAGCCAGCACCGAAGAACATTAGATGGGCTGTGTTAACTACGCTTGCAAGCAGGGGAAAAAGCCCTCAACAAAGATTGTAATTGTTTCTTGTTGTTGCTTTTACCTGAAGTGCAGCAAACCCTAAACAACTTAAACACTGGTGTTCTTAGCATATAACTTTAAAAAGAAAATGGTTCACTTTCCTAGATTCCAAGGCCAGAAGGGACCATTGTGATCATCTAGTCTCACCCGCTAGAGGCCATAGAATTTCCCCGAAATAATTCCTAGAGCAGATCTTTTTTTAGAAAAAAAAAAATCCAGTCTTGATTTAAAAATTGCCAGTGATGGAGAATTCATATAGAGAAGCAGAATCTGTTAGTTGTGGACACATTTTCGCAAGTTAGTTGGTACATCTCAAACATGTCAGTTGTTGCTTCATTGACAAAACTGGTGTCAGCAGAGGAGATGAATATCACATCGGCACAAAACAATGTGGGTTTATTCACTTTGAAATAAAAATACATAAAAGACCAAGAATCGGACAGTCCAACACTTTAGGAGACTTGTCAAAAATCAGAGTAGACACCATGTTTCCATCAATTCATTCCATCAGTTTAGATACAAAAGCATCATCATTTTCTTTCAGATACTTACAAGTGAGGTTGTCTGCCTTGGGAAGGGTTTTTGCTGCTGGACAGTACTGTCCTACAAAGTCACCCATAGGCCTCTCTGCAAGTAACAGTGGTTGTCTGGCGAAACAGAGTACGCAGAAATTCATGGACACAGTAGTGCTATGTCCTCTCATTAAAGCCATGGTGATATTGACTATTTATCCCAAAGCTCACTTTCTTCTTTAAACTTCTTGTATTGCTTGCTTTTGACAGGTTACTTGATTCTGTAGGTGAAAGCTCTGACCTCCCTGCTGCAGTACTTGCAGTGCAAGGCATCCTCTTTACTCCTGTTACTTTTCTTGAAAATTTCTAGGCAACTGATTTTTTTGTTTGGTATTTAGGCATAGATTTGCATTTTCACCCCCAGGTTTACCTTTTTACCTTCTCTTTACATGTGGAGGATTGGTTGTTTAAATTCAGTGCCGCACTAAATGGATGCAAAGAAACAGATGAGCAGCATCTCCTTGTGAGCCAATCAAAGTGTGACAGTAACATTGTTTAATTTTTCTGACCTCTACCGTGTGTGTTCTGTGTTTTACACTGCAGAACTGCTTCAGTCTCAAAGCTATAGGACACAACAATTGCGTAAAGTGTAAGCGTTTCACAAAAATAAGTACACGAAAAAATATTGAGTGGATTGATAAATGGGTATAAATCAGTAATAACTGAGCTCCTTTAATAAAAAAAAACCTGGCAATGTGTTGGTGAAAATCAGTAAAAACTGAAAACGCGTACTACAAATACAGGAGTAAAATCACTTCTTTTACTCCTACTTGAAAATCTCCTGTTTATGCATCCCAGGGTAGCATTAGCACTTTTGGTCACAGTATTACACTGGGGAGCCAATATTCAACTGATTTTTTTCCCCTTGACCCCCAAATGTTTGGGTTTTTTTTGTAGTCACTGCTTACCAGGATAGAGTCCCTTATCTTAAGTATGGGGCCTACATACTTTGTTCCCAGATGTATAAATTTCATTTAACCATATTAAAACATACATTGTTTGCCCCCCAGCTTACTAAACGATCCAGATTGCTTTGTGTCAGTGACCTGTCCTCCTCTTTATTTACCACTCCCCCAAATTATTGTGTTATTTGTAAACTTTATCAGTGATAATTTAACGTTTTCTTCCAGGTCTTTTTTTGTGAATAAGTATGGAAACTTTTAAGGTTTTAATGGTAACTTGGTGTGACAGGGTTGGGAAAAACCCCATTCTGTGCGAGGCAAGAGCGCCCGCCTCTCTTAGGGAATGGGGGTGGGGGGGCATATGTATCTTACATCTATGTCCCTCCCAGCCCGAGTCCACATGCTTGCCCTTATCAGGAGGGCAGTGTGGCTTAGTGGCTGGAATCTATAAATTCGCCCTTGTCGCTGGGCAGTAGGGCCTAGGGGCTAGTGTCCATCAATCCGCCCCTTTTTGCAGGGCAATAAGGCCCAATGGTCAGAGTCAGGGAATCTGCTCCTTCTCGCAGGGCAGTAAGGCCTAGTGGCCCAAGTCAATACACTTGCCCCTGTCCACCAGGCAGTAAGGCCTAGCAGCCAGTCAATATATTCACCCTTGTTAGCATGGCCGTATTGTCTAGCAACCACTGCCAGGTATGGGGGAAGGGGTTGCACCCCCAGCAGAGGGGTCTGGGCCCTCTCCACTGGACCCCAGCCCAAGGCCCTGTTAGTAGTCGTAGCGCAGGCCAATGAGTCAGCGGGGAAGGCTCTGACCAAAACACCCTGACTCAAGGTTCTGGCTCACTCACCGGTGTGCTGTCTGGTTCCCCTGGGTTGCTTTCTGCCATTGTCCCTGCTGCTGTTGTGGTCAGGGGATCCCTGTTACCTCTACGTTCTCCAGTCTGCCCTTTCTTGAGGCCTCTGGGGTTGCCTTGGTGTCTGCCTAGGCTGCAGGTTTCAGAGGGGTAGCCGTGTTAGTCTGTATCGGCAAAAACAACGAGGAGTCCTTGTGGCACCTTAGAGACTAACCAATGTATTTGTGCATAAGCTTTCATGGGCTAAAACCCACTTCATCAGATGCATGGAGTGAAAAATACAGTAAGCTCTGTGTGTGTGTGTGTGTGTGTGTGTGTATATATATATATATATATATATATATATATATATATATATATATATATATATATATATAAACATGAAAAGATGGGAATTATCTTACCAAGTGAGGGGGTCAGTGCTAAAGAGGCAAATTCAATTAAGGTGGAAGTGGCCTAATCTCAACAGTTGACAAGAAGGGGTGAATATCAAGAGAGGGAAAATTACTTTTGTAGTGCTAACGAGTCCAATGCAATCAAGGTGGACGTCGGTCATTTCCAACAGTTGACAAGGAAGGTGTGACTATCAGGAGAGGGAAAATTACTTTTTGTGACGCATCCACTCCCAGTCTTTATTCAGGCCTAATGTGATGGTGTCCAGTTTGCAAATTAACTCCAGTTCTGCCGTTTCTCGTTGAAGTCTGTTTTTGAAGTTTTCTTTATTGAAGAGTTGCCACTTTTAAGTCTGAGTGTCCAGGGAGATTGAAGTGCTCTCCTACTGGTTTTTGAATGTTTCAATTCTTGATGTCTGATTTGTGTCTATTTATTCTTTTGCGTAGAGACTGTCTGGTTTGGCCAATGTACATGGCAGAGGAGCATTGCTGGCACATGATGGCATATATCACATTGGTAGATGTGCACATGAACGAGCCCCTGATGGTGTGGCTGATGTGGTTAGGTTCTGTGATGTCCCTTGAATAGATATGCAGACAGAGTTGGCAATGGGGTTTGTTGCAGGGATTGGTTCCTGGGTTAGTGTTTTTGTTGTAAGGTGTGTAGTTGCTGGTGAGTATTTGCTTCAGGTTAGGGGGACTGTGGGAGACAGGCGAGTCCTTGCTTACAGACTTAAGCCCTCTTCAGCCCACAATGTAGGGTTAACCCCTTCCCGTCCAGTGTGGAGGAGTGTGCCCCATCACACCTGTATTAAAACCAATGTGCACTGATTCTGTTCTGACTTCTACTGGAATTATCTTACATTTTGAACTTGCAAAGACCAAGAACCAGATTATACCACGTAGGCACTAGAGCTGCACTGCCTTAGAGGGAGCACCAGAAGAGAGTGTCTCTCAAGAAGCACAACCCTTCCAAGGTATTTCTGGCATGGAGGGAATGTTCATTTGATTCACTGTCTGTTAGGTTGGCACCATATGCTCTTCTCTCCATTTCCAGTGAGGTCCAAAGTCTAAGTCTGGAGTGAGGAGGGGTTTAGCCATTCCATTTTTGTGAAGGGTTGCACGCAGTTGGGTGAAGGGAGGGAGCAGTCCCCTGTGTGTGTGTGTGTGCAGGGACTTAGACCATAATGTGTGTGTGTGGGGGGGGAGAGGGGCTGGAAGGAGGTGGGGCAGAATGCTCTTTGTGCACTCCGCACAATGGTCCCAGAAAATGTAGGCCTAACGATCTGATCCAGAGCCTTTTGAAGTCAATGGGCTTTGGATTGGACTGTAAAGTTAACAAGTCTGAGCTGTAGAATCAGGCAAAAAAGTATGATTTAAACATTTGGGAGTTATAATTATCAGCCAGTTGATAAAGAAAATATTTTGTCCACCAAAAGCAGGTGTCAGATAATATATCTGACCATTTCCCCATGTGGCCCATACCATTTGATACAGGATAGCTTGCTCTAGCAATTATGGAGAGGTACATAAGGTGTAAAACAGCACACTTTCTCCTTGTGGATTCCTATTCACTTTGAAAGGTTTTGTGTCAGCTTGTCTATCACTTTGAGGGTCAAAGTGCTCTTTTAAAAAGTTCCAGCATTCTGTGTCTTTGCGATTTGTAGTTACTGAATGGATTTTTTCCTTAGTGCTCCACAAAACATACAGGAGTGTAATATTTTCCTTTTAAAAAGCAGCATGATTCCATAAATAGACTTACAAGCTACTGTTTTCCCACCACCTTCACCGTGCACATGCCCTTTACATTCCAGCAGTTCCTTCTTCTTTCTGCTTCATCTGGTCATGGGCTATTAAGTAATGACAGGGGAGCAGTAAGTGACAATGTGCAGAAAGCAGTTAATTGTCATTAAAAGGTCTGTTGTCAAAAGGACATCACAGCTGTCTGGGTAAGTGCATATCTGATATTCATTTGCACCAAGGGCATTCATTATCGCATTTGTCAGTCGTATCAGATGAAATTTGTCGAAGTGAAGTAGCTGATACATAACAGCTGGCCCTAGTGGCCTTGTCTACATTAAGAAAGCTAACAATTTTTCATTGTGGCTAATGTTGCTTCAGCTCCATTAAGTTATCAATACTGGGAGCCCTAATGGAGACAGGATATCAGCAGTCAGAGGCCATTTCAACACAGGTGATTAGACCTGCTCAGAGCAGAATTAGGAAAGCTTGGGTTTAAAACACCTGGGGGCAGCTGGTTCATTTATGCTAGGACTCGTGATCTTGCTAACATGGGTGGAGCTGAGGTGTTAACAGTGGGTTTAAGGTTTTAGAACAGTGGTTTTCACTGGTGGTCGGCGAATCCCCGAGGGGTCCTCTGACTATGTCTTGGTATCTCATAGATATTCATTTTTTAATAGTAATTGTGTGCACAGCCAGTCTGGGTAACCATGATTCTCTCACTGTTAACATCCATCCTCCCTCCCTCCCTTCCTCCATTACTTCCTTTAATTACATAGGACAACACATAAGTGAGTGTAACATGTTAAATGAGGCAGGTCATGGGTTTGTATAGCACTTGCCACAAGGGGGGCCCAATCCTGGCTGGTGGTTGCTATAGTACCACTAAACCTTGAAACTAGATTGACTGACAGGATTTTGTAAAAGGGTGGGGAACAGCTGTACTGAGGAAGGAATTCACAATTAAAAATAAATCATTGTACCTTAGATACAGTTAAAATAAATCGATCTAACTACTAACTAGCTGACAACGTGCTTGGTACTGTAGAGCTCTCACATACAGCCCCTGCCTGAAAGCAATTACAACTAAGAAGATAGACTGATAAAACTTGACCCACTGGTAAAGCCAGAGGAAAGTGTTAACTTAGAATTTCATCATGGCTACCTCATATAAAACTCTGGTCAAAATCTGAGACCTGAAGCGAAGAACCCTCACAGAACTGTGCATAGTCGTCCCCCTGTGAGAAGGGGGAGAAGAATAGACGTGGTATTGACCACATCTTCTAGTCTTGATTCTCTTTTCCACTTCCCATTCCTTGTAAAAATTCTGCTGCTTGTTGATCTACTGACAGATTTTGTGAAGAAAGAGGAGTTTTTGGCTTGGTCTACAGTAGGAATTTACAACTACATCTGTGGTGCTTTTACCTTCCTGCACACCACATTGCTACCAGTGCTACAGACGTGGTGACCCAGGTCACCAGGCAGACTTTCAAGGATGTCATGCCCAGAAATCAGTATGCAACAATAAGTGCAATAAAAAAGGACATTTTGCTCAGGTCTGTAAGTCTGCCATTAGTGTTTCTATCTGGAGCTCTCACAGATGCAACCAAAAACCAGACCTAATGAAAGCCATTGGTGATGCACCAGAGCCTGGTAACAAGGACAAACTTCAGTCCTTCTTGGGATTGTGTGAAGCAATTTGTTATGAAAGTAGTTCCTTTGTATCATCTCCTAAAAAAGGGTGTGAAGTTTGAATGGGATGAAGTGTGCAAAACCAGCTTTAATGAGATAAAACATGCAATTTCCACCAATGACAGATGTTTGAGTATGGCATTAGTGCTGTTTTGACACAGCTGAAAAAATGGATGAGAAGTCACTATTGCATTTTGTCTCCAGAGCCCTGACTATTCCAGAAAAATCCTATTCTGTCATTGAGAAAGAAGCTCTGACATCTTTCTGCAGTAAGATACCACAGAACATACCTGTGGGGTAGGGGGTTTATCTTAAGATCTGATCACAAACCTCTTTCAGCTTTATGCATGCACTACATGACGTTCTGGATAAGTAACAGCAAGTATTGCCAAATGGACCACCAAACTAATGGACTTGGATTTCCAGACAGCGTATCTTCCAGATGCCAAGAATACCACTACAGATTATGTGGTGTCTGTTCATACCTTATTATGAGGGTACAGTAGAGAAAGATGATTAAGAGAGTGTCATTGCACAACTACTGCTACAACTGAAAAAGTGATTGCCATGCTGTCTGAAGTGGCTCACAATTGAGTGTGCCATTCTCAGATCAGATGGTCAGAAAACAGGGAAGTCATCCCAAATTGGTTCTAGAATTAGATATCACCAAGCCAGTAACAACTGTGTGACTCCACTGTAAAACTAATATAGTAATCCAAGAGCATAGACAGTCCCCTTGGACTCTCCAGTGCATGTTGCCGCCCAGACAAACCGGACTTTGTGATAATGGTTCCTTATGCCACATATCAAATCACATTAGGTTATTCCCAATCCCAAAGGATTGGTCACTTACCCCAGGTCAATGGATACTCTTAATCTTACACCAAAAACTACACTGGAAGCCAATTTCTTTAGTAAATTTAACTAAAGATTTATTAGCTAAGAAAAGAAATGAGAGTTATTGAGAGGTTAAAGCAGGTTAAATACATTAACAGGTGAGTCCAAGTTTGTAAGTCCAAAATGTTAACAGAGTTATAGTAATCGGCTAGATTTCCTAAAGTTCCTCAGGGTTACCCAGAGAAATTTTGGGGATCTCTGTCCACTTGTTCAGTATTCCATCCTGTTATAATCCAAAATAGTTCAGAGATACAGGATTGTTGCCTGGATCCATTCTTATAGCTGCCTTCCCCAGAAAGCAATCTGGTAAGTGTTTCCATCGCAGCATGGGTTTTTCCTCTTTTAACTAAACACAGACTGAATTTGTGCATTTCCCTTTGTTGAACAGAACAACCCATGCTTTGAAGTTATCATCCTTCTTCATTTAGAGTTCCAGGGGTACAATCTAGTTTTGATGGGAAATCCAGTTACAGAGAGAGATGCAGTGCATTTAGTTACAGCAATCCAAACAATTTTTCATTAGTTTTCATGCAGTTTATACATCAAGTAAATTCTCACTAACATACACTTTTCATCTAGGGTTAATTAAGTATAGGGTATGCAATAGTAAACAAGTTATAAGTAAGTGAAGACAATAACATTAACATTTCTTTGATATTCACACCCAAGTGAACTGGCCTATGGCAGGGATAGTAAATTATTTTTTGTCAAGGTCCAAATTGCTTGGTCAAGGTCCAGACTCCAGAGAAAATGAGAGCCAAAAAAAAAAGTAAATTAAAAGATTTCAGGGTCTGTTCAAAAGCATCTGGAGGCCGGATTTGGCCCAGTCTGCCTACTGACTACACCTGGCCCATGGCTTTGATTTGAGCTGGTCGATCAGCATCACAGCCCCAGTGCAAAAATGGTGCATGAAGAGAAGTTGCTGATGCACCTGAATACACCTCAGGGTTCCCCCATTTTTGATAAGGCATCTGCAGTTACATTTTCCTTTTTCTTTATATGGATTATTTCCATGTCAAATTGTTGTAGAGTCAAATTCCAACGAAGAAATCTCAAATTGGTTTCCTTTGCTTGGTGCAACCATGTCAATGGGGTATTATCATTTAGAACAGTAAAAAAAATTATTACACAGCTTAAACCTTGTCTCTGTAACAGCCTAGACCAGGGGTTCTCAAACTGTGGGTTGGGACCCCAAAGTGGGTTCGGGACCCTGTTCTAATGGGGTTGCCAGGGCTGGTGTTAGACTTGCTAGGGCCCAGGGCCGAAGCCCAAGGGCTTCAGCTATGAGTGGTGGGGCTCAGGCTTTGGCTTCAGCCCTGGGTGGCAGGGCTCAGTTTACAGACAGCCCCTCTACCCCATCTGGGGCTAAAACCCTTTGGTTTTGGCCCCCCACTGCCCAGGGTGGAGGAGCTGGGGTGGGCTCAGGTTTTGGTCCCCCCTTCTAGGGTCATGTAGTAATTATTGTTGTCAAAAGGGGTCGCGGGGCAGTAAAGTTTGAGATCCACTAGCCTAGACAATGGCATAGCACCTTTTCTCAGTGACTGCATAATTTTGGTTCAGTGGGGTTACATTTTTTACTTAAGTAGGCAATGGGGTGCCTATGGCTTTGATTTAAGCTAGTCTGTCAGCATCACAGTGATCACAGTCTGAGTGGGCAACAGCCATGAGACAAGACCGAGTACTTCAGGACCGAAAGACATACATAGTTAATGGATGGCCTTACAAGACGATGAAACCAGAACAACTTGCAACATATCAACATGTATCACATGAGGTATCCCTTGTAAATTAATGGATTTTGAGAACTGACCATCCTGTTGTGCTTGCACTTCTGAGAGTGTGATTGATTCACCACACACATTAAGGCTATTTGGGGATGCATAGGTTGACCAGGTATCTCAATTTTTATAGGGACAGTCCCGATTTTTGGGTCTTTTTCTTATATAGGCTCCTATTACACGCCCCCCCCACCACCACCACTCCCGTCCCAATTTTTCACATTTGCTGTCTAGTCACCCTAGGGATGAATCTAATCAAAAGAGGACTGCAAACAGGTTGAGGAAATAATGAAGAATTGCCTGGCTTATGCTAGTAGTGATAAGTCACAGAAAACCTTCAGCATCTCTTTCTCACCCGTTGATTATCCAAACTGTCTATGAGAGAAATGGGATCTTGACATAATGGGATCATTTTGAAGATCAGCCTGTTATGCAAAGGTTTGCTGTACTAATGCTAGACTGCCATTCAAAGTGGCCGGAAGTTCATTCATTGGAAAGGTGATCTCTGAAATAGTGATTAAGTTCAGGTCATCAGTGGTCTTTGCATTAGAAGGATTTCCCAAGAAAGTGGTAACCGTCAATGGAATGCAATTGATTGCTGTCGAAATGCAATGCTACCTCAGTAGCAATAGTATCAAGCACAACAATTCCTTCATACTATCCAAGAGCTAATGGTCTAGTTGAGAGAATGCAAATTTTCTTGCACTAGAATGTTCAATTACCAGTTTGCAAGTGAGACTATGGAAAGAAGTTTTATGTGAAATATTGTTTGCTTACAGACTCACTCCACACTTAACAGGAGTATCATTCTTTTAACCCTTAAGAAGGTGCAAGGACAATACAGAATTTACTACCTGTCAAGGGCTTACACGTTCTCCTTTTTCAACCAAATTTTCCAGTGAATTTATTAATGAGCATGTTAAGCACAAACGGGAGATATACAGACAGTACGTAGATCGTAAGAAAGGTGCTAAACCTCAAGTTTCTAATTGGAGATTTTGTTTGTATGAAGCTGCCACACACAGTGGAAAAAAGGACATTCAAGATATTTGTCCAGAAATCCGAGGAGATTCTGATGCATTAAGATTATCTGGGGCTCATCAACCAGCAGCTGAAGGTGAGAGCTGATTTCCATCTTGGACCAGAGAATATCAATGATGCTGAGTGGTGATGGTAGAAGGAATTGCTCTCCCACCAAGTCTCGTTCCTGCCTGTCAAGGTATTAGGAGGCGCATGAGACAAAGGAGACTGTCTAAAAGATTGGAAGATTGTTACGAGGCTCAAGTGATGATTTGGAAGTAACTGTTTAAAGTTTTACAATGGTTTATTCTAAAGGGAAAGGGCGTGTTGTATCTAGTTAGGTTCAGATAGCTACCCCAGTTTGGGTCTGTAAATTGGTTCCTGTAGCTTTGAGTCCAGGAACTACAATTCCCAGGATTCACCGAGGAAGGGAAGAATGTGGGCTGTGTGGAAGAGTGAGGGAAATAAACTTAACCTTTTGTTATCAAGATTCCTGAATCTTCCTCAAGGGGGGTTAGGACAAAAGCTTGCCTAAGGTGGTGTGGATGCTGCTTGCAGTTTTTAATAAATAAAATTTGTATGCAAACAGAAAATTCACTATTGCAACACAAGAAGGACACGGAGTCAGAACTACTGTCAAATTTACAGTTAGTGCACCTGATTCTTCACTTCCTTAGACCTATGTAGTCACTGACACCTGTACAAAGTGCTACCAAATGAGTGCTAGAATCTTTTATCATTTTGAATTTGCTTTACATAGCTGAAAATGAATACTCAAATACGAGCCCTCTGCATTTGAAATTGAACTCTTTCCCATGTTACTGACAACCCCTTAAAATCTTCTGTCACCATTTATAGTGTTTGTTTCCTTTTCAAATTTCACTTCAGTTTGAATAGTGAATACATGCTTGTCATTTTCATGTTTGTTTATAGCAGAAAGCTTGATACATCCCTACCTTACTCCAGCTTTTATCAGCATACGTTTGTTCTGGAGTTAAAACATCACAAGACGGGAGTGAGGCAGTGGTGAATCAGGCTCATGGTCTTCTTTCTGGTCAGGTTGACATTCAGGTATGTATTAGCACCATTCTGCAGTGTTTGAGTTGCAGGAGGCTGTTTAAATCCAAACAAGACGTTTATTTAACTGAAGTTAAAACACAAACTTTTCTAGAAAGATTCGATTTTGGTTTAAAAAATTCTCCTTACATCTCTGTATGTCTAAACTACAGGAAAATGTCTTTAAGGTATGTTTTTTTGGGGTTTTTTGTTTTGTGTTTTTTTGTAGCAGGAAGTAAGAGACATACAGCGTCCTTGGGAGATTTGGCGTGAGACACTCATATTACTGTAGGATATTTGTATGTACATTTTTGGAAACACTACCATCTAGTAAGCCTAAAAATTGACAAAAGGGAAAAGTGTGTCTGACCTGTATGCAGACAGCATTAGCCAGTAGGATTGCTCCCCAAAATTAAACTTTACCACTGTGCCTACAAGAAAAAGGATACATCTTAAATTACTGAATCTGTAAGTAAATATATTTCGTATTAAACACTGGCCTGTCACTTGAAAAATCTCAAAACACTTTACAATTTTTAAGTATTATCTCATTTTACCAATCGGGAAACCAAGGCACTGACATTAAAATTTTAAAATAATTAAAATCAAGGTTACAGAACAAGCCAGAAGCAGAGTTGGGAACAGAGTCTGATTCTCAACATACAAAATATTCAGCTTAGCAAACAAATATCATAAAACCACAAGTTACTCTTACTTCCAGCTACGCATCTCCAGTCCCACCCCCTCACTGTATTATTTTGACAGCTCCTATCCCTGAAGCATCTATGTGCAGCAATACACATTACAAATTAGTGCTTACTCTGGCAAACGTTTCTTAAGAGCAAAAGGAAGTTTTTCTATCCTAGGACTTTGTGGTAATGGGGGAAAAAAACACTTTTGGAACCTCCATTTGATCCTTTAAAAACAACGTGGATAAGTTCTGTCCCAGACTGTGACTGTTGCCTTGGCAGTCTTCTCAAAGGCAAGGAGAGGTGTGCAGTCAAGGCTATCCTAAAACAAACACTTTTTTATTTTTATTTTTGAAAGACAAGGCCTTTATGTAAAGCAGATTATTCATACAGGTCCTTAAACTCTTATTGAAGTTTGAGATCAGGTGTGTTTTGATCACCTACTCCACTAAATGTTTCAGGTGTGATGATAATACTTAGCACTTTTCAGCCTCAAAGTGCTTTACAAATGTTAATCTCTGCAGCACCCTGTGAGGTACAGTAGATAATTTATTTTGACCAAGGTCACCGAGGGAGTCTGTGTCGGAGGCAGGACTGAAGTAAAAAGGAAGGGGGTGTGTATTGGATCGGGGAATAGATTATTCTGGGGAAATTGTTACAATCTTCCTTTATTACGCACACGCTCCCTTTTATGATGCTTTTTGAAAGTAGAGGCCTGTTATTTCGATATTACAGTGATGGGAGCATTCGAAGTACCTAGTTAGAAAGCTGAGATTTGGGGTGTATGTATGTTTAGGGATTTTGCATTCTATAACATTATTTATTAGGTGTATGGGTCAGATCCTGTTCCTTCTGAAATCAGTATCAAAATTTGTGCTGATTTTAATGGAGCAGGATCAAGCCTCAGGGGACCAGACTTAGATGAGGGTTTCAGTTTTGGGAGGGGAACATGGAATCCGACCCTCAAGATTACTGTCATTTTCTGAAAATTCTACAGTTTTGAGTGACCTGTATTGCTGATTAAAGACTAGACATGGGTGTAAAGGTGAGAAAAAGAAATAGAATAAAATCTGTCAGTTACCTAATAATATGCAGTTATTGCTTAGATCTAGAGAGAGCAGCAAAGAGCTTCCATTTAAAACGTGTAGCAGATAACTTTCAATGTCTAGTTTGTCTCTGATTCTTGCTTTTTTTTTTTTTTTTTTAAGTAGTGGGAATTTAAATCATTGTGAAAAACGTTTTCAGAGTATTGCTGTTTTCTGTGCCTAAGCATCTCGATTGTTGTTTGCTTTCGGTACATTAAAATTATGAGATGAGAGGATCAGAGTTAACAACCTGACTACAGGCAAAGAAAGATAATGAATCTACACAGACTCCGGTAATCACCAGCTAAACTTGGTTTGAGGCTCATCGCCTCTAGCTAACTTAGGATATTGGAAACAGGACTTGTATTAAAACTTAGAAGACTGTTTGGTCATCAGATCCATCCCCCTGAAGGGGCAGGATGGTTGGATACCCCAGAGAGGTGTAGCAGATATTAAACTGATTCTTCACTTGATCTCATTATTCCAAGGGTTCTTGCACCGTGACCCCCTTCTGACAACCAAAAATTACTACAAAAAGAAAAGGAGTACTTGTGGCACCTTAGAGACTAACCAATTTATTTGAGCATGAGCTTTCGTGAGCTACAGCTCACTTCATCGGATGCATACTGTGGAAACTGCAGAAGACATTATATACACAGAGACCATGAAACAATACCTCCTCCCACCCCACTCTAGGTAAAAAATCCATTAGAGTGGGGTGGGAGGAGGTATTGTTTCATGGTCTCTGTGTATATAATGTCTTCTGCAGTTTCCACAGTATGCATCCGATGAAGTGAGCTGTAGCTCACGAAAGCTCATGCTCAAATAAATTGGTTAGTCTCTAAGGTGCCACAAGTACTCCTTTTCTTTTTGCGAATACAGACTAACACGGCTGTTACTCTGAAACCTGTCAAAAATTACTACATGACCCTAGGAGGGGCACCAAAGCCTAAGCGCCCCCCAACCTCCCCGAGTCCCACCACCCCAGGTGGGGAGGCCAAAGCCTGAGTCCCCTGGCAGGGGGGTCCAAAGCCGAAGTCCAAGGGGGGGCCTGTAACCTGTGCCCCGCCACCCAGGGCTAAAGTCCTTGGGCTTCTGTTTCAGCCCCAGGCGGTGGGGCTTGGGCTTCAGCCCTGAGCCCCAGCAAGTCTAACACCAGCCCTGGCGACCCCATTAAAATGGGGTTGTGACCCACTTTGGGGTCCTGACTCACAGTTTGAGAACTGCTGCATTATTCCTTTAAGGAAAACCCTGCCTGCTCCTGCAAAGCTGCTGAGGGCTTCAGATGCATTGGAACAGGTATGGAACCTGTTGGGGGAAGGAGGAAGTGGGACAAAATTAATTCTGGAGCCTGTGGCAGGTGTAACACCTTTCTGTCATGGATCCAACTCAACTGTAATCTCCCTCTACATCCTCACAGCAGGTCTGGGAAGGAAGTGATGGAGAATAGACAAGGATAGTGGACTGCTAAATGGATTGAATGGCAGTTGTTCCCCATAGATCAGAGGTACAATAAAAGCAGGGAATTCCTGATGACTCATGACTGTAATAGATCTGGGATTCTTTCCCGCTTCATGGCAGTAGCTATCCCCTCCCTCATTCCCAGCTGCTTGTTTTAGGGCAAATCCTAGTCCCAATGAAATTAATGGGAATTTTGCCACTGATTTCTTTAAGACTAGTATTTGAGATTACATACATCATCTTTACTATAGTTCCTATAGTGTAGTCATGTGTGATCTGCTAATTTAACTACTCTCCACCATTGGTGACATTTTTCTGAGATAAAACAAGGGGCATTAAATTTCATAGTAAGCCTAGCCGATCTGATGCAACATCTGGTTTGGAGTTTATAGGCATGAGTAACTCCCTTGCTACTGTTGATGTAGGTCTGACCTTTTAGCAATGTAGTGTTTATACCAGCCTAGGGTCACGACTCCCATGAGATTTGTGATTTGTATGGTTGCCAGGAATTGAAGCCAAAGGTTATTGCTAATTGTTGTATGTTCCTCCTTTTTTTAAGTACTTAGAAGGATTTTACTTGTCATTATTGTCCCGCAGTCTCACCTGAATATTTTGATTCTTCACTGTGATCAGGACATGGAAGTGTTTTGCTTTTGTCTCCTGCCAACTTTCCTCTCCCATGTGTTGGAGTTAGTGCTAGCTACACAGCAACCATTTTTTTTTCCTTCTCAGAACTACTGAGAGTTTTCAAGTATGTAAATTTGGGAAGATCTCCATGAAATTTTATTGGAATATCAAAATTAACACTTGGGCAACCATTTAAAATCCATTTTTCTCACATTAGTCTCGACCAGTTAATTATTAATGTAGGCTGTTTAATAGTTGATAATATCCATTATTGTAGGATTATGTCCTGCCTTCCCACTTGCATACAACAGATGGTAAACATCTATTAAAGTCCTCTAACACCTATGACCCTTATTGTTGTTTAAAATGCCAACTGGAAATCTTGAGTACAAGTATAAAGTTGAACAAATCTTTCAATGATATAAAGAAAATGGGTGCAAGGGTCTTGGGTATCGGACGTTTTGGTTTTTCATAGTAGTGGCATTTCCATTGAGAGCAAAACTAAAATGGCTGGATTTGTGACAATCTCTTCATTGCACATTTGTGGATAAGAGTTGTCTTTCAGCTTGTAAACCTTTCTATAAGAGGCATTGAAACTTGTGCTCACAGGGCAGAAGGATCTGATGCTAGAATTTGTGAGGCAGCCATTTTGTCATCTCTACCTTAATCAGGATCTGTCCTGTGCTGCTGCTGATTGTCAGACTGAAGATACTCTGAGTGCCACTGTAAGTTAAGTCTTGGATCACTCCTTCTGACAACTACTGTTGCTGGATAGGATGGGAAAAATAATGCATGACAGAGAGAAACTACTCACTGGTGGTAACTTTTTGTCCTCATCGGGCACAGAGATACTATGGTGTTGGGAGCCGTATACTACCTAGATAGGTTTCAGAGTAGCAGCCGTGTTAGTCTGTATCCGCAAAAAGAAAAGGAGTACTTGTGGCACCTTAGACGCATCCGATGAAGTGAGCTGTAGCTCACGAAAGCTTATGCTCAAATAAATGTGTTAGTCTCTAAGGTGCCACAAGTCCTCCTTTTCTTACTACCTAGATAGTTGTCCTGTGTTCTGCCATTCTGCATCTCATCTGCTCACATCAAGGAATATCACTTGGAGTCTTCTCTCTGCTTTATCTATTACACATTCTGGAAGTCTCTAATTTGAAAGGAGGTGGGTGGATTGCTGATTATATAATAGTTTTGACTGATAAAATACAGGTAGGATCTGATGAGAAACAGTCAAATGGAAAAAGTCCCATTCAGTTACATCATGTAACGGCAGGCAGCTAAAAAGTGACATGTTTTTAAAGTGCTTGTATACCAATGCTAGAAGTCTAAATAATAAGATGGGTGAACTAGAGCGCCTCGTATTAAATGAGGATATTGTTATAATAGGCATCCCAGAAACTTGGTGGAATGAGGATAATCAATGGGACACGGTAATACCAGGGTATAAAATATATCGGAAGGACAGAACAGGTCGTGCTGGTACGGGAGTGGCACTATATGTGAAAGAAAGCGTAGAATCAAATGAAGTAAAAATCTTAAATGAACCAAACTGTACCATAGAATCTTTATGGATAGTAATTCCATGCTTGAATAATAAGAATATAGCAATAGGGATATATTACAGACCACCTGGCCAGGATGGTGATAGTGACTGTGAAATGCTCAGGGAGATTATAGAAGCTATTAAAATAAACTCAATAATAATGGTGGATTTCAGCTAACCCCATATTGACTGGGTACATATCACCTCAGGACGGGATGCAGAGATAAAGTTTCTTGACACCTTAAATGGCTTCTTGGAGCAGCTAGTCCTGGAACCCGCAAGAGGAGAGGCAATTCTTGATTTAGTCCTAAGTGGAGCACAGGATCAGGTCTGAGAGGTGAATATAGCTGGACCACTTAGTAATAGTGACCATAATATAATTTAAATTTAACATCCCTGTGGCGGGAAAACCACCACCGCAGCCCAACAGTGTAGCATTTAATTTCAGAAAGGGGAACTCTACAAAAATGAGGAGGTTAGTAAACAGAAATTAAAAGGTACAGCACCAAAAGTAAAATCCCTGTAAGCTGCATGGAAACTTTTTAAAGACATGATAATAGAGGCTCAACTTGCATGTGTACCCCAAATTAAAAAAAGAGTAAGAGAAACAAAAAAAAAAAGCCACCGTGGCTAAACAACAAAGTAAAAGAAGCAGTGAGAGGCAAAAGGGCATCCTTTAAAAAGTGGAAGTTAAATCCTAATGAGAAAAATAGAAAGGAGCATAAACTTTGGCAAATGAAATGTAAAAATTCTATTAGGAAGGCCAAAAAAGAATTTGAAGAACAGCTAGCTAAAGACTCAAAAAGTAATAGCATTTTTAAAAGTACATCAGAAGCAGGAAGCCTGCTAAACGAGTGGCGGGGCCACTGGACAATTGAGATGATAAAGTAGCGCTCAAGGACCATTAGGCCACTGCGGAGAAACACAAAGAATTCATTTAATCAGTCTTCACAGTTGAGGATGTGAGGGAGATTCCCAAACCCGAGCCATTCTTTCTAGGTGACAAATCTGAGGAACTGTCCCAGATTGAGGTGTCATTAGAGGAGGTTTTGGAACAAATTGATAAACTAAACAGTAATAGGTCACCAGGACCAGATGGTATTCACTCAAGAGTTCTGAAGGAACTCAAATGTGAAATTGCAGCTACTAACTGTGGTTTGTAACCTATAATTTAAATCAGCTTCTGTACCAAATGACTGGAGGATAGCTAATGTGATGCCAATTTTTAAAAAGGGCTCCAGAGGAAACTACGGCAATTACAGGCCTGTAAGCCTGACTTCAGTACCCAGCAAACTGGATGAATCTATAGTAAAGA
This sequence comes from Natator depressus, assembly GCF_965152275.1. Lineage (NCBI taxonomy): Eukaryota > Metazoa > Chordata > Testudines > Cheloniidae > Natator > Natator depressus. The sequence goes on along the minus strand of NC_134234.1, from coordinate 325,479,641 downwards.
ACAAAACTGTCAGACACGTAGATGAACATAATTTGTTGAGGAAGAGTCAACATGGTTTTAGTAAAGGGAAATCATGCCTCACCAATTTACTAGAATTCTTTGAGGGGGTCAACAAGCATGTGGACAAGGGGGATCCAGTGTATTTAGATTTTCAGAAAGCCTTTAACAAGGTCCCTCACCAAAGGCTATTAAGCAAAGTAAGCTGTAATGGGATAAGAGGGAAGGTTCTCTCATGGACTGGTAACTGGCTAAAAGATAGGAAACAAAGGGTGGGAATAAATGGTCAGTTTTCAGAATGGAGAGAGGTAAATAGTGGTATCCCCAGGGGTCTGTCTTGGGCCCAGTCCTATTTAAGATATTCATAAATGATCTGGAAAAAAGGGTAAAGAGTGAGGTGGCAAAATTTGCAGATGATACAAAACTACTCAAGATAGTTAAGTCCCAAGCAGATTGCGAAGAGTTACAAAGGGACCTCGCAATACTGGGTGACTGGCCAACAAAATGGCAGATGAAATTCAGTGTTGATAAATGCAAAGTAATGCACATTGGAAAACATATTCCCAACTATGCACATAAAATGAAGGCATCTAAATTAGCTGTTACCACTCAAGAAAGAGATCTTGGAGTCATTGTGGATAGATCTCTGAAAACATCCACTCAGTGTGCAGCGGCAGTCAAAAAAGCAAACAATGTTGGGAATCATTAAGAAAGGGAAAGATAATAAGACAGAAAATATCATATTGCCTCTGTATAAATCCATGATACACCCACATCTTGAATACTGCGTGAAGATGTGGTTGCCCCATCTCAAAAAAGATACATTGGACTTGGAAAAGGTTCAGAAAAGGGCAACAAAAATTATTAGGGGTATGGAACTGCTGCTGTATGAGGAGAGATTAATAAGACTAGGTCTTTTCAGCTTGGAAAAGAGAAGACTAAGGTATGAGAGAGATCTATAAAATCATGACTGGTGTGGAGAAAGTAAATAAGAAAGTGTTATTTACTCCTCATAACACAAGAACTAGGGGCCACCAAATGAAATTAATAGGCAGCATGTTTAAAACAAGCAAAAGGAAGTATTTTTTTCACATAATGCACAGTCAACCTGTGGAAGAATTTTCCAGAGGATGTTGTGAAGGCCAAGACTGTAACAGGCTTCAAAAAAGAACTAGATAAGTTCATGGAGGATAGGTCCATCAATGGCTATTGGCCAACATGGGCAGGGATGGTGTCCCTAGTCTCTGTTTGCCAGAAGCTGGGAATGGGCGACGGGATGGATCACTTGATGGTTACCTGTTCTATTCTTTCCCTCTGGGGCACCTGGCATTGGCCACTGTCTGAAGACAGGATACTGGGAAAGATGGACCTTTGGTCTGACCCAGTATGGACCTTCTTTTGTTCTTATGATCTTGCATGCTTGCTTCTTGGTACACATAGCCATAAAGCTGTCTGTAATTGCTGTTGCTGGGTAGAATGGAGGAGGGAGAACTGTGATAAATGGAACTACCAAAAAGCAATCTTCCATTGCTTTTTGACAGGATGTCAGATTCTAGGACTCTGAATGTAGAGATAGGGTACTTCTGAGGACGCATCCTGGCAGCCAGACCAGGTGGGTCTCATGAGCTCCAATCAAACAGTGTAAAAGGATTTGTGTCTGACATAGGAAGAACTAAGCGATGAAACAAGAAGGAAAAATGCTAACAGCTAGCTGGGAAGGAAGCTCAGACTAAGTATTCTGATACCTTCTTCTAACTTAAGAATAAAAGGCAAACAGGAGTGAATTTTGGAGAATAGCTGTGTGTTTGTGCTGAAGACAGATTATGGACTCTGGCTAGTCACAATCCCATGCATGTATTTTAGTTTATTTCAATTCTAGTCTTTTTTCAGTGTATTAACACTTGAAATACTTGTAAATGAAAGCTTTGAGAAGTAATATACTGTGCTTACATATATATATATAAAAGCATCTTCTATGTTCCTCTTCATTGTGCAAGAGAGCAAAAATTGCATGAAAGCCTTGGGAAAGCCTCCTGAACACAGGAGAGGGTGCAGTGCTCTGTCTCTCTCTAAAGGAGTGGGAGATCTCATGGTGGCTTCTAGACTCTCCAACAAATCATCGAGGCTTTTAGGCTGTGTGGACAAGAGAGGACATGGTCAGGGAATAGTAGGGAAGCCTCTGGAAACACACATTGAGGAAGCAGGTTTCACTTCTAGTGCTGATCAGTGTCCATGTTAAAAACCTGTATGGGTTAGCAAAAGTAGCATTAACTCCTGCTGCATGAGCTGTGAGCTCCATTCTAATGGTCACAGAGCACAGGAACTGGTTGGTAATAGGCAGGGCCGGCTCTACAGTTTTTGCCGCCCCAAGCAGTGAAAAAAACTGCCGCCGCGGACGGCAAAAGGAAGAAGCTGCTGCTAATTTGCCGCATGGCGGGCGGAACAGAGAAGCTGCTGCCGAATTGCTGCCGCGGCCGGAGGAACTGCCCCCCCCCTTTCTAACTGCCGCCCCAAGCGCCTGCTTGGAACGCTGGGGCCGGCCCTGGTAATAGGCAGTGGCATGGCCTATGGGAGAGGGAAGGGAGGGAAATGCATGCTGAGAAGAGCATGAAGGAAAAGTACCCTCGCCCCCATGTGTCTTTGGTGGGGATCTCTGGCCTCTACAGATCTTTCTGGTCCTGTTCCCTTGCCAGCACTGTATGCAGAGTGGGGGTTGGGAGACCATGCCTCCTGTGGGGTCTTGATTACTTTGTTCCCCATCTGCAAGGTTCCCGAGAATCAGCGATGAGACTTGTGTACTGGAAAAAAGGGAAATCTGTTTCATTTTAAAATTAATATTAAAGGTGAGAATAAGGTCTTCAGAGCTTTTGCAGTGACTAACATTGTGTAAATGGTGTCATGGTGGTGTTGGATTTATTTTTAATTATTAGACCAGCCTGGGGAAGTGTTGTCAGAGTGCAGTGATAGCCTGTCCATTGCTCATTTTAGCATAACAAGGAAATAACAAAGGGCTTGGCTTGGAGCTAGTTATAATGCAGACAAAGTATTGTTTAAGCTTATTTTTGCCTTTCTAGTTCTCAAGCAGCAGAAATGTAATCTAGTGCTGCAGTACCATTGAATACTAGGGCAGATCCCTGTGGTGCAGTAAATAACTCAACTATACATTTTGCAAATTAATCATGCTCTTCCATTAGGAGCCGTTGTACCTCCTGCTCTTCCTATTTTGATAAGTATTTGGCTGGTTGCAGCCAAACAGCTTTTGCAGGAATATCGCTCTCATTGGGCCTGATTCTTATTTCCATTATATTTCGCTTATGTCAACCTGACATTTGCTTTGATGGAGTTATTCCTGATTAACATCAAGAAGGTCAGAATGAGACTCAATGAGATCTCATTTTTTTCCCCTATGGTGTTGGTTTAGAGGGGTTTTTTATACATATACTGAAATAGTCGTAAACAGAAAGTGGGAATAAATAGGTCAACGTCAAAATACATTTTTTTAAAAAAAGCAAGATACACTGCATAGGAGGTCTGTTTTCTTTGTTCTCTATTAAACTTAGAATATTGCACTCTCTTCTAAATCCACTGTTCTATCTTAGGTTTCAGAGTAACAGCCGTGTTAGTCTGTATTCGCAAAAAGAAAAGGAGTACTTGTGGCACCTTAGAGACTAACCAATTTATTTGAGCATAAGCTATCCGATGAAGTGAGCTGTAGCTCACGAAAGCTTATGCTCAAATAAATTGGTTAGTCTCTAAGGTGCCACAAGTACTCCTTTTCTTTTTGTTCTATCTTACTGTTTTCTGCACATAGCTTTGTGCTAAGATAAATGTAGATCATAGAATCATAGAATATCAGGGTTGGAAGGGACCTCAGGAGGTCATCTAGTCTAACCCCCTGCTCAAAGCAGGACCAATCCCCAACTAAATCATCCCAGCCAGGGCTTTGTCAAGCCTGACCTTAAAAACTTCTAAGGAAGGAGATTCCACCACCTCCCTCGGTAACGCATTCCAGTGTTTCACCACCCTCCTAGTGAAAAAGTTTTTCCTAATATCCAACCTAAACCTCCCCCACTGCAACTTGAGACCATTACTCCTTGTTCTGTCATCTGCTACCACTGAGAACAGCTTAGAGCCATCCTCTTTGGAACCCCCTTTCAGGTAGTTGAAAGCAGCTATCAAATCCCCCCTCATTCTTCTCTTCTGCAGACTAAACAATCCCAGTTCCCTCAGCCTCTCCTCATAAGTCATGTGTTCCAGTCCCCAATCATTTTTGTTGCCCTCCGCTTGACATTTTCCAGTTTTTCCACATCCTCCTTGTAGCGTGGGGCCCAAAACTGGACACAGTACTCCAGATGAGGCCTCACCAATGTCGAATAGAGGGGAACGATCACGTCCCTCGATCTGCTGGCAATGCCCCTACGTATACATCCCAAAATGCCATTGGCCGCCTTGGCAACAAGGGCACACTGTTGATTCATACCCAGCTTCTCGTCCACTGTAACCCCTAGGTTCTTTTCTGCCGAACTGCTGCCTAGCCATTCGGTCCCTAGTATGTAGCTGTGCATGGGATTCTTCAGTCCTAAGTGCAGGACTCATCAGATTTCCTTTGGCCAATCCTCAATTTGTCTAGGGCCCTCTGTATCCTATCCCTACCCTCCAGCATATGTACCTCTCCGCCCAGTTTAGTGTCATCTGCAAACTTGCTGGGGGTGCAATCCACACCATCCTCCAGATCATTTATGAAGATATTGAACAAAACCGGCCCCAGGACCGACCCTTGGGGCACTCCACTTGATACCGGCTGCCAACTAGACATGGAGCCATTGATCACTACCCGTTAAGCCCGACAATCTAGCCAACTTTCTGTCCACCTTATAGTCCATTCATCCAGCCCATACTACTTTAACTTGCTGGCAAGAATACTGTGGGAGACCGTGTCAAAGTCAAGATGACTGCTTGCTTTTTGCAGAATGGAGACAGATTGCTACAGTTATAAGAATAGCTAATTCTGTTTGTAGGAAATGACATGCTGGGCTCAATTATGCCAATATTGAGCTGTACTGGGGAGGAGAGGGAAGAACTGGATAATCCCGGCCTCAGGAGGAAAGCACCAGGCAGTAGGAGTTGCTACCCCTCTACTCCATGTATAGTAGCATTACCATAGCATAATCCAGCTGGCATGTGGGGAGATGGCACTTTCACCTCTCCACTACCCCCTCTTCCCCTCACGCACACCCTGCTGCAATGACCATAATTTAGCTTAAACAAAAGTGGCTCGATTTTCAGGGGTGCAACCACCTGTAGGTCCCATTGACAAGTCAGTGTTCTCAGCACCTGTGAAACTCATACTAAGTGCCCATGTGTGGATTTAAGAACCTAAATATGGCCTAAGTAAGGAAAGTTTGGCCACAGCATTTCAAACTCTTCCTTCGGAGCGCTTCTCATCAGTCCCTACAGAGCTATCAACATTACCACTCCCAATTAACAAGCCAAATACAGCACCAGGCCCAGTAGTGTGCTGTAGTGTTTGTAGGTAAAGTTACATTTGGAGAGCCAAATTCACCTCTGTTGTTGTTTTGTTGAATTCCGAGTGTTAGTTTGGCCCTATCTGTACTTTGAGTGAAATATAGCCTTGGCCTCTAACTTTGTTTCATAAGACATCTCCTCAAATGGGCTGAAATATATAAACTTCAAAGGTTTGGAAGAAGAAATGTCAGTCTAGAATCACAGGCTCTAGATGTGCTAGGATCAAGATCCCAAGCTACCGGATGGCTCTGTCACGTGTTGGCACTAGGAGGAAGCCATTTGGGGGCTTTTAACTGGTCTTCAGTCTAAAACTATTAAACAGTTTCAAGGTGGCACAGCCATTCAAAATGGACAGTGAGAGGTCAAATACAAAGAGAAAACAAATAGGTAAAAATAGGTTTGAGCAGTGCATTTTTAAGCTATGCTGTCAGTCCAGGTTTACAAAGGTTCCTGAGGCTTATATGACCGGGAATGTTGCACAGGCTGATACTCGGTACAGCTCTAAGGGTTTCGTACTGTTAGAGGCTAGTGATACAGCTGTTACGAATGTTGGGTATAAAGATGTTAATATGTTTAGACAATAGTTTAATAGTAACAAGTTCAGAGAAGGTTAAAAATTACATGTATGTTTTATTTATTTTTCATTATTCATAGACTTCGCTATAATTCTCATCACTAGAGTGCCTGAGCCTCACAACCATTGGTGGATTTAGATTCTGCACACCCCTGAAAGATAAGGAAGTATTAGTATTACCATTTTACAGATGGGGAACTGAGGCACCAAGAGGTGGTTGTTGCATAGAGAAGAGGTTCTCAAACGGGGAGGTGCACTCCCCGGGGTGGGGTGGGGCTTGGAATGTATCGTGGGGGTAGGACATGAGAAGCTTTAGGGGGGAAAAAACGTACTGTGCACATTTTACCCACAGCAATGAATAACTAGCAACGATGAGACATACCCAGGGCCTCAGATGGCACAGTGCATTTGACTCTAGCTGGCGCTGTGCATTTTCACAGATTTCTGTTAAGCTTGTGTAACCCACACACTTTCTGGGTGTGGTGTTGTGTCCCATCTAGTGGCACCCAGACCACTTAGAGAGCGTTAAATGAGTCTGCTCTACAGCCTTAGCAAACAGCTAGTTGGTTTTTAGCTCATGCGGTAGAGCAGGGATCGGCAACGTTTGGCACGCAGCCCATCAGGGAAAGCCACTGGCGTGCTGGGCCAGTTTGTTTACCTCCAGTGTCCACAGGTTTGGCCGATCGCAGCTCCCACTGTCCGTGGTTCGCTGTCCCCAGCCTGCGGGAAGCGACGCCTTAGTTCCCACTCTATAAAATGGAGAGGGCAATACTTCTCCCCTCCACTTTTCCTGTGACTTGGCTATACTTTTAGTGCAGACAGGCCATTAGTAGTCTCTCTCTCAGCAGGTTTAAGAGATAACAGTAGCTTTTTGAATGATTAAATTTTGTTCATGGACTATTCTGCATAAAAGGTTAATAAGTGTAGTGTTAGTATCAAGGTCAAAATGTCTGTGTCTTAGCTTTGACAACTTTATTCTCCAATGTAAGTCTATGTGGGAAATTCAATATTTTGGTCAGGTTCCTTTTAAAATGTCTCGAATACTGTTATATGATTTATATTTGGACCGGGAAGTAATGTTAATATGCTTGCAGGAACAAGTATTGACAGAACTGATTCTGGCAGTAGTAGATATTTGGCAGCTAAATTTCCTTGTCTTGCTAGTGCTGGACAAATACATTGAAAGGGTCCACAGCTATTTGCTCAAATAAAAAATTGAATGTATTTTCGTTTTTGTGTTCACTTCATATAAATATTCTCGTGAATGAATTAGACTAAGCATTACATTTAAAACGTGCATTTTTTTGCAGAAAGCAAGTTTTGAACTCCTAATCATGAATATTCATATAAGCAACTGATCCTAAAGTATATTTGTCCAGCCAGCAAATAGAAAAACCACAATGTGATCTGTGTATCAAAACGAAACAAATCGCCACCACAGCTGCAATTTGAAATATCAGATGCAAACTGCTTGTGAAGAATCTAAAGACCAAACCTTAATCATAGATATTTATTCTGCAATAGTGTTGAATAATAAATGTGTTTGCGAAAGTGACATGCTGCATGTGAACAAATCATACCCAGAAAGAAGCTAAATTCATTGAATAAACGATCTCACCTGAATTAGGCCGAGACACAAGGTGGGTGAGGTAATATCTTTTATTGGACCAGCTTCTGTTGGTGAAAGAGACAAGCTTTCAAGCTATGAAGAACTCTTCAGGTCCCAAAGAAGGTTTTACAATGGACTTCGAGTCCAGAAGAGCTCTGTGTAGCTCAAAAGCTTGTCTCTTTCACCAACAGAAGCTGGTCCAATAAAAGATATTACCTCACCCACCTTGTGTCTCTAATATTCTGCGACAAACATGGCTACAACACTGCACACATGAATCATTCACTCAGGCCTACTTCTCCCGCTGTGCTGATGTTCCAGGATGTAAAAACTTGTTAATTTGAATTCTGGATACAGAGACATTTAAAGGTTGGAATTGTCAGCTATCGGATAGAATTGAAACTGAGACTGTCCCAGTGTTGTTGATTTTGGTCACAAACATGTCAGTCCTATCTACATGTTCCCTTCCAGATATAAGCTAGCAACTGTGTATAAATCTTGGGTAAAATCCAGGTTGAATGCAGCAGGTATTAATGTACCAAAATTCAAAGTATATTATTTTATCATAGGCAGGTCATCCTCTACAGCTTAACAAAGGTTTCAGCATTTATTCAGTGTAGCAACTGCTCTTTGGGATGGGTAAAAAGCAGACAAATCACAAAATATCAGAGGCCATCAGGCATTGATGGGTATAATCTGGCATCTGTAAGTATCAAATACTGGAGACGGTATATCCCAGGAGTAAAAATAATGAAAGGTTATTTTCTGTAAAATGCTGAGATTATCAAGGTTTTAGGATGTTCAGTACCCAGCCATGTATAGAGCTCTCCAGGAAACAGAGTAAATGCCTGTAAATCAACCTTGTGGTGATCTCCTCAGCAAGGGTATTGATCCACAGAGGTCTGAACTGCACATTTCTCCCTTCTTGCAATCAGTGACTTTCCATCCGGCTGAACTTCGGATCCCCTGGGCAGCACAGGCCCCATCCCACTTGCTCCTTACATTCCTCGCTGGCCCAATCAATTCCTGCCTGAGGCCCGTTTCTTATTTTCTCCTCCTCAAACTACACAGTTCTACCTATCCTTGACTCCTAATCCCTTCACTTATACTGACCTACCCCCTATATCCGACAGACATACCTCCTGTTCCCTGCCCCCCAGTTCAGAATATCAAACTCCTTTTCCCCCATTCAGACTCTCAGTCCCCCTCTTCCTACTTGGCACTCGTCCATGTGTTCTTTACTCTTTCCATCTCCTAAGTCAGATTCTGAAAATCTCCCCAGGCCATCTTCCAGACTACATTCTTATCCCCTTTGCTCCCTTCATCACTTGCTGCAGGCCTCTGCCTTGCATGGCAGAGCCAGCCAGGGAGTCTTGAACAGTCAGTGAATAATCATTAATATGATATGTGAAAACTGGTTTTTTGATGCTAAGGGGTGTTAATTTATTTCATTAGCTAGCAGTAAATGTTTCATCAGTCAAACTAAAGTGCATTGTGAATCACTACAGGGAGCTGAACAGAGACTTGTTATAATGCTTGCTGCAAAAGTCTGCAGCAGTGCTTTTTTAAACCTGCATGCAATCCCACTGAAGTCAACGAAAAGACTCTCATTGACTTCATAATGGGAGTTCGAGCAGGCCCTGAATAGGTACACACTTAATGCTTCTTTCGTATTAACACTTACTTAAAGCTGGAATTTTCAAAGGAAGGGGATTGAGTGCTCAACTCCCTTTGACCTTCAGTTGCAGTTGGGTGCCTAACTCCCATAGGCCCCATTGAAAATCTAGTTATGAATACTCCCCAGAAGTGGTGGTTATGTATATTGTACTACAGTTCCACACGTGGTGGTGTAGTGAACTCCCATGTAGGTTGATAGCGCCTTCAGCGGTGCAGTGCAGACCTCTACCACCTGAGCTCAAGGAGTAGTTCCATCAGTTGGTACGATAGCAGTAGTAAATTGTTATACCCTAGTGGACCAGAGGGTTGCTAACTTTCTAATTGCAGAAAACCGAATACCCTAGCTCTGCCCCCTGCCATGAGGCCCCGCCCATTGTCCAAGGCCCCACCTCGGCTCACTCCATCTCCCCTCCCTCCATCGCTCGCTAGCTCCCCCACCCCCTACTCACTTGCTCATTTTCACCAGGCTGATGCAGAGGGTTGGAGTGCAGGGGGAGGGTAAGGGGTTTGAAGTGTGTGAGAGGGCTTAGGGCTGGGACAGGGGGTTGGGGTGTGGGAGGGGGTGCAGACTCCGTGAGGAAGTTCAGTTGTGGTGGGGGGTTCCAAGCTGAAGTAGGGTGGTGGGGCACAGGAGGAGGTTTGGGGTGTGGGCTCCAGGCGGTTCTGTCTGGTGCAGTTTGCGGGGGCTCTGGCAGGCCCTCATGTCATCAGCCCCTTAAATAGCAGCCACACCAGCGGTGCCCTGGCATTCCCTGGGGCTCAGAGGCTGTCCTACCTGCCACGACTCCTGGACACGTGGCTTGGCCAGCGCACCGAAGATAAGTTTTTCCTGTTCTCTGGAATGCGGGGGGAATTCCCGGCAAGTGTGTGTGTCACACACACACACACACACACACACACACACACCATTGCTGCCCTGGCTCGCTGCACCCCCAGTGTAGCCCAAATCACAGCAGCTCCAGGGAGAGAGCTGCTCCAGGCTCCTTCCTCATTTCCCCTGCCGTTTGAAATGACCCCTAGCTGCTCTCCTTCATTCCCTCATCCCCAGCCCAGCTGCTGGCTTTGGCCTCCGCATCCAGCTGCTGCCCAACTATGCTTGGACCCGTTCCTGGAGAGAACAGCCCAACTTTAGCCCCATGCTTCTGTGCAGCCCATTCATCCCAGGGAGGACACTGACAAGCCCACAGCCCCTTACCTGCTAGTTGTGTGGTCCCAAGACCAGCCCAGTGCAGCAGCCCCAGGGAACAGGGTTGCATGCAGCTTCTTGCCGCCAGTTGCATGCAGCCTGTGGGGAGCCAGGCCGCCTCCTCTTTCTGTCCTTGCCGGCTGGGGAGCAGTGGGCCAAGCAGAGAGGGGGCTGAAAGCACCTCCTAAAGGCCACAATGCCCTTTCTGAATGGTGCCCCCAGCCACTGCAGTGGCTGCTACCCAGGGTTAATCCTGCCAGCCCCAGCCTGCAGCCTTTCCCAGCCCCTCTGCTGGGATCCGCCCCCTGCCCACCAGAGCTCACACCATCCCCAAGCTCCACAGAGAGAGCTGCTGCAGTCCTCCTCCTCGTCTCCCCCCAACCAACTGGACTTTTAACAGCCCGGTCAGCAGTGTTGACCGGAGCTGCCAAGGTACCTTTTCAACTGGATGTTCTAGTCGAAAACTGGACACCTGGCAACCCTACTGGCCAATAGATTAAATGAGGGTGAAATACAGACTGTACTAATGTGGGTTACAGCTACAAGATATAGTATAGCAGTAGACTAGAAAAAAAACACAGCATGATTATTAAATGTGACCTGCAAGGGATGTAAAAAAAGCTAGGCTAGAGTCTGTTTTTGCCTTTTTATTGTTGTGTAAAAGAGACCTGTTTGGTTTCTGTAATTTGCTTAATTTTTACCTTATAAGTCTGAGGAATGTCCAGTTGATCGTCCCTGGTTTTGCAGGAGGACTTATTGAACTTAAATTTTTTCTTGAATATTTTTTATTGAATTAACAGGAGATGTTGAATCATGAATCAGAGCAGGGTTAGATGACATGGTTGTAAACACTGGCAGCCATTCTATACTGGAGCATCCACTGAGTAGAGTTTTACTGGTTCTAGAGCAACAGTGGGAGAATCTCAGAAAATTTCAGTTGATGGAGTCTAGAGGACTGTATGCCAGGCAATTACCGAGACTGCGTTCTACATCAATCTCCAACTTTGTTTTTTGAAAATCTTAAAACGTTGGACAGTGGCGGAATTTGTACATCGGAACAAATCCTGTCCCGTATTCTGGCACAGAGCGAAGGATGGAGCTAAGGAGCAAATGCTATTAGTATAAGCAAAGGGCTGAGCTCTCTACCTCTTTCTAGCCAAATTTGCTTCTCCATTAGATGTCACTGGCTAAGTTGCATCTCCCTGGGGGATCACCATGGATTGTAGAATGTCATGGGTATTGCAGGAACAGGTTGCAGATGTTGGTGAGTCAGCCACTTCTAAGTTCATTGGTGAACCATTTTACTAGGATGGTGGTAGGAAGTAATGTGATGTTGGAGATGAGTCATTTAGATAATTCATTAAAGATGTGTTCATTAAAGATCCCAGGTCACTTTTCATGAGCCTTATCGAAAGCCCACTGAATTCAGTGGAAAGGCCCTAGAGGAGCAGTTATGAGCTCTTGTGTTAAGGGATGTTTTAAAATGGCTTTTGCATTCCTCTCTTCCTGTCCTAATGTGCTGATGTGCATTATTAAACGTTTGTTGTATTTCAGCATGGGGGTCTATATTTCAGTGATGGCGGTAGTGATCTTCTACAGTTTTATCAATGTGTAAAACACTTATGGGTGGTGCAGGATGAAGAACACTATCAATACAGTGTAAGTGCTTGCTATTTGTAGTAATCAATAAAATATGCTGAGTTCTTGTTCCTTTTGGTGACTGCCAACTGCCAGTTATCTCAGAACAATACTCTGGTCATAAATGAGGGAAAATATTTTTACATTTGTGAATCTTGATGCTAATGAAATTCTAAGAGATCAAAACAAGTAATTAGATTTATAAGAATATGCAAGATCCCTCACAAAGAGTCAGGACTGCATTGCATTTAATCAGCTTTACAAAGGAATTTTTTTTTGTACAGAACAGAGTAGGCATGATGTGAAAAAGTCACAGGGTGAGGCCTCCTTTGCTCTTTTGTCAAAAGCTGAAATTGAAGAGGTTTGGGGGATCATTGAGATTCAGTGGCTGTTTCACTGAAAGCTTTGCCCGGCTGCTTTTGAAAAGATATGCTAGGAATTTTATCAGATTGGGATAAGCTAAAACGAAGTTTGCATATTTGTCACTAAGCAAAAATGCCTGTGGACTCTTATCAAGTTCCTATAAACAGAAATGTTATACCAATAAAATAAAAACCAGCAGGATCTTATTAAAGGGGAAAAGGCAAAATGCCACACCTATTGTGAATACAGAAAGAATCATAGTAAGCAGTTAGTTATAGTAAAAACATTCCATTCAATTTCATATTTATTCACACATTCATTCATACACACACACACACACACACACAAATTCTGCAAGGTTGTTATCATAGTTACAGCCTTGCTCGTGCCAAGCCACTGGCCAGGTGGCCTGGACACGAGAAGGGAGCAGGGCCTTGTCAGATGCTCATCTGATGCTCCTGGAAGTTGGTTTGCAGAATCAGACCCCAAAGTTCTCCGTTTCTAGAGTCCATTTTTATAGGAATGTATTCTTATGCCAGTCTATGGGAATTGCTTCATCATGCTGTTGCTGAATCAATCAGCAGATGGCACATTCCTGAGGGCTCTGTGCTGCCAGATGTTATCTTGTTCTTTGGTTCTCCCATCCTTGAGGCTCTTGGGTGGATTCCAGTCTGCCCTCAGGAGGTCCTCTGGTTGTTTCCACTTGACGCCTTCTTCTGCGGATCAACACTGGATTCTTAGGCTGGCACCTCCCTGATCATTCATTTATTATCCATCCAAGCATCCATCCACATACATCCTCTATCTCTATTTTAATCACAATTGTTAACAGAGTGAGATAAATACAGTAAAAGGGCGAGGAATCTGAGTGTGCTGTTTCTGTTGTTACAAAGTATCGCTTTGAGAACAGACTCTGTCTTAGGATGTACTAACACAATTAGCAGCCAAAACCCAAGAGACCTCCCTCTTAATTAGTAATATCCTGGAATTTAAACTATGGGGAATCAAACTCATTTGTGATTTTTAATACAGAACTTCTTTAATATGATCCAACAAACAGATGCTTCATATGATAAAATAATTTAAAATTACCAGCTGAGACTGAAAGGTCCCCAAAGGGTCATCCAATCAGTCCTTAGTACATGTTGAAAGGTTACAGTCGGAATAAGCCTGTGAATTACAGTATAAATTATGGGCTAGTGGTGCCTTTCCCATGGGAGAGGGAAGAGTATTTCGAAGCTATCATGAGGCTGAACGCATGCAGCTTCTGAGGAAGGCCCTTCTTGGAGTATAGGAGTTTGAAGTCTCATGGATGGGGAAGGGGAATGGATACAGCCTTGCAACACCTTTCATTACATGGTTAATCATGTGCTCAAGTCTGTGGATTGCAGGCATTCCCTGTGGAGAGCCAGACACTCATCTTGTTCCTGAACTCCAATATCCCTGGTAGAATTGTGCCCTTTAGAGATGTGTTCTCAAAACACATCCTACTGCTTCCCTCCCAAAGCAGTAGGAGCTGTGGTAATCTAATGAACAGCACTAGATATCTGTTACCTTTTATTTCTAGTTAGTTTCCCTTTCTGGTTCTTCTGACTAGTGTATTGTTTGTGTTTGGGTTGCTGATATTGCAGGGCAAATCACTTTAATTGATTATTTTAAAATAATGAAAATACTGCAAGAAAGCATCAGTTACTTTATGAACTTGGTATTGATAATGTATTTGGTGATTCACCAAAATGAAGTCCCTGACCCCAATGGTCTTAGACTAAATTAGATATCTAAATCACAGAACATGTTGGGAAAAGCAGAGGGTGGGGATAATTGAGAATTCTATTTTCCCCATCATAAAGGAGCATCATGGATGTTTTACAACATAAATTTGGAGCCTAAGTTATCTGCCAATTTCCCTTGAATAGTTTCTATATCAGTCTATTTTTGTGTGTATTTTATATATAATATATATATATAGAGAGAGAGAGAGTGTGTGTGTGTGTGTGTGTAATTTTAACATTTTTCTTGTAATGATTTGAAGAGCTGTATTACTGGTGATGCAAAGTAGCCATAATTTCATCTTGGGTACTAGGATTAAAAAAAAAAAGATTTATATATACCATAGATAGATCTATTATTTTGTTGCTTTGGGCACCCATGTATTTAAGTGATAATATTCATGGAGTTTGAGTCTAGGAAGCAGGCTTTTATAGTTGATTAAGCGCTGAAGTGCATCTGGAGCATTAGATAAACTATAAAATCCATCTTGAACACTGAGTATTTTGTTATATAACAAAGTTTAAAAAAAAAGATGCAATGGAAAAGCTCAATGTTTTCTTTGGGAGGGAGAGGGGAACCATTTTGTGGAAATAATTACAAGGTGAGCCTGAATCAACAGTTCATTGTGAATCCAACTCTGAGCTATATTAAGTAATTGAACGCTGCCATCATAATGGGCCAAACTAAAGTCCTAGTTCTTTATTCTATTGAACTCTGAGAAGGCTTGGATGTGCATCTGAATTCTGCTGCTCATTGTCATAATAAGAAAAATAAAGATTTATTTTTCCTTAGGGGGAATAATCATATTTTGAAACACAAATCATTTCAAATAAAAAAATTTAAATGTTTGATTTTAAAAGTACCATAACACAACTTTCAGGATTTTTCTGAGTTTGATTTTTTTTTCCCAACCAAAATAATTCAGTAACTTCAACAGGAATTTGAGAAATGTTTATTGACCTGAATCTGCATTTTTCATTAAAAAAAAAAAATGATGGTCAAGTTTCCTTAGCTGTACGTTGGAGTCTTTTGGAATGCTGGAATCCACAGTGTATAACTGTAAAATAAACAAAAAGAATCTGATCATCTGGGGCAGGGGTGGAAAACCTGAGCCTGAGAAGGAGCCAGAATTTACCAGTGTACATTGCCAAAGAGCCACAGTAATACATCAGCAGCCTCCCAGCAGCTCCCACCACCCACTTCCAGCGTCTCCCACCCACCAGCAGCCCCGCCAATCAGTGCCTCCCCCTCCTTCCCCGCACCTCTCAATCAGCTGTTTTGTGGTGTGGAGGAGGCTCTGGGGGAGAGGGGAAGGAGCGAGGGCATGGCAGGCTCGGGGGGGGGGGGGGGGGAAGGGGTGGAGTGGGGGCAGGGTCTGTGGCAGAGCCAGGGGTTGAGCAGTGAGCACCCATTGGTGCCTGTAGCTCCAGCCCCGGAGTCGGTGCCTATACAAGGAGCCACATATTAACTTCTGAAGAGCCGCATGCAGCTCCGGAGCCACAGGTTGGCCACCCCTGATCTGGGGGGTCAGGACTAAATGTAAATTATCTTGCTGGTTTTATGTTTTGTGAAAAATGGGATGAAGTCTTTGGTTTGTCTCATTTGAAGTGTTGATAACAACTGGCATGTTGCTTTAATCTTCAAAGCGCCTTGCCAACCATTAACAACCTCCTTTCCATACAATTAGCTATTGATATGGTGTCAGTGTTCTGTAGATATGAAACAAACATTTAGGTGCAGTATGATTCTGTGTTGTGAGTGTTTTGTCATTTTCATGCCAACTTTTGTCCTGCTGATTATAAAGAGGATTTTGGTATGGCCTTTGCCAAGGTGCTTTTGAGCTGGGGTGAAATTTGGAAATAGAGCTTTAAAATTCCAGCCATCTTGCAGAAACCTTCCCATCTTGCAGGGTGAAGTCCATTAAATGACATTTTATTTCTGTAGCTGTAGTGGAGGTTTCATTTTAAGGCTCAACAACAGTATTTTGTAAATACAACAGCTAACTGGCAAAACAGCTTGTTCATACTTCCTTGCCTTAGAAATATGGAGGTCTCCAGGTTTAAAGCCTGAGTGCTATATATGTAGATTTACTGAGACCTGTGGTTCTTGTCACTTATCTGGAGCTGTATGAAAAGAAGTTTAATCATGGGGGCTCAATCTGCTCCCATTAAGTCACTGAAAGTTTTGCCATTGATTTAAGTGGAAGCAGAACAGAGTCAATGATTTAAACTGCAGATTTAACAGTCTTTTGAAGTGCTTTTGTATTGCATTTGCATCAGGATATGTGTGAGTTAATGCTTCTTGTAGGTGCCACAGCTTTGGCTCCCGCTCCTCCGTGAACCTGAAATGGATATATGTTAAGTATTGCTTAAAGTTCTGTCAATGCCTAATTCTTTTTTTCTTTGAAAAATACTTGTTTTCTTTCTGTAATAGGAGTATACACTTAATGATAGAAGATCAGCTATTTATTACAATAACCCTATAATAATAATCTCTATATTCTGTTCCTGATTAACTAAAATACCCCTTTAACTGAATGGCACTCATCATACTGGGCAAAAATCTGCACCATGCATTTCTTCACCCATTTAGCCAAAAACTTGGTCTTTGAAGGTTTGGGATGTCTCTGGGAAAGATGGGATTGTACTGTGTTTTTAAATATAAGACAGAACCATTTTATATGAGCCTGTTTTCATCATAGATCCAGAGGACAAAGCTTACCTACACTTCTGCTCTCACACTTGTATTCTCCCAGTCAACCCATACACAAGTAAAAAGCCTAGCTGCATGGAAGGATTCAAATGCTTACATTGTATTTTCCATCCTACCTTCAGCATCTTGAGATGTGAAGCACAAAACTAATTTTGCATGTTAGACCTGAGGTTAGAGCACTTCTGATATTATTCATTAAAATCTAAATGTCTTTTCAAAAGGAGTAACTAAGCAAATAAAACATTTTTATGAAAGATTAGCCGTAGATGTATAGCTAAAGCAAAGTGAACTCCATATTTTCAATCAATAGATTCCTTTATAATGGTTTATTTCAAAGAATGATAGCACATGAGCTATAAAGGTATGTGTTTTAATCCTTAAGCATCAAATCGTATCTCTGTCTAGGGAGCTGCTAAGTCACTTCAGGCTGCATTCACATAGACAACACTAAGCAAGACATATACAAATGTATGCTTTATGACACAAAGCATGAAGTTAGGATATCTCCCTTCTGATATGATATATTCACTAGGGATCCCCCTCCCCCCGCCCAGCTCCCATTAGAGCCAGTGAGAATTCTGCAGACAGCTTCAGGAGGAACAGACTCACTGCCCATGTGCATAGAGGAAGCCCATGCATCAAAATGTATTTGTAGTACCAGATAGTTACCCACTTAACAGACCTGGAGCAGGGTAAAGTGTTGCATTTAGTACTAAATTATCCTGAAAATGAATCTCATGAGAAATTCACACACACGCTTTTGTTCTTGAATGAACTAGAGGGTTGAGAATTTCTGATCCTTTTTCTTAAGTCTGTCAGTGGAAGACAGTCTAAATTACATTCCTTAATGTAAACGTTATCATCCAAGAATGATCTGTAGTTTTGGGAGCTTCCAGGCAGTGGCTTTGTTCCTGACACCTGAGTACTGGAAATGTAAATACATTTTATCTTCATCTCTTCTTTAATCCATCCACAGCTATTAGTGTAAAGAGTGTAGCACTTGCAATTTTCAGATAATTATCCATGCAGGACAACTTCTCCAGAACCCTAGATTTGATAGCATAGGTTCCCTTAGGGGCTGTACAGCAGCAGGCATACAAAGAGGGCACCCACATTTAATTGGCAAGCCTGGCAGCCACAACAGAGGACAGATGGCACTTTCAAAAGTGCCCTCAATTAGGTCCTGCTCCTACCTCCATTGAAATAATAGTAAAACTCCATTTGGCTTAGAGAGATCAGGACCATAATGAGCAGCTAAGGGTGGTTACAGTCCTCCACTTCAGTTCCCATATACTCCGTGCTGTGCATGCATATTCTCCAGGCTAACACTGTGGAACTAGACTATATGAGGCACCTATCAACATGAAAATGCCGCTGATGGTATATAGAAAATTAGTTGCGATCATCTTTTGAAACTTCATATTACTGCGATGAGCAAATTGGCTGCAGTTTCCCTTTAACTAGTTTCGAAGTGCGTGCGTGAGGCTCAAACAGCAGAGAGTTTGCTCTCCCAAAGCGAGAGAGTATAAATATGCCATCACTGGCATATTTATACGAGTGAATTGAAAAGCATATCACATAGATGTGACATGGCACCTAGTGTGTGTGGTGGTATTAAACCTGTCTATGCGCAGAGATGAACATGAAGGGCAGAGAAATTCTGACTGATTTCTGCTGTCCTGCTACCATGTAGATGTGCTGATGTTTTGAAAGATCTGCTTCCAGAGATTGAACAGTGGACTTAACCTTAACAGTGCATGTTTGCTATGTCAAAGCACGTTAGGTTTACAATATAAAAATATGTCCAAGTTGAAAAACTTAGCAGGTGGAAAGGGACACTGGCTAACGCACAAGAGCCAGTCAAGTTGTTAGGTCATAGGACAAAACAAATACAATACAACCACAATTTACAGCATTCCAGTTAATCGAAACGCCACAGTTAACAGTGGTTTTGTTATGTACCTGACACAAATGTGGGAGTGTTCGTTAATAATTATTGATGCTGTCTGGGTAGCAGAGCCAAGAGCAAGAAGCAGGAACAGTCAACAAAGTCTTACCCTTAATACTTATTAAGAGACAATGCAAGAGCAAGTAGCCTTAATGACTGTAGCCTGCTCTCCTAGGCAACAGCAGTTTAGACAGAGAAGCAGGTTTTGTCCCATAGTCACACCAAAAGTTGCAGGTCTTACTAGGAGAATGTAAGTTGATTCTGTTCCATTCCTGTAACTCTCTAACTTAGGGTCAGTACACACTGCAGCTTATGCCGATTAGAAGTTATGTCGCTCAAGGATGTGAATAAGCCACCCCCCTGAGTGATGTAAGTTACACTGACCTAAGAGCCGGTGTGGACAGCGCTATGTCAGCAGGAGAATTGCTCCCGCTGACATAGCTACCACAGCTCTCTCCTGTCATCTTAGTGTGTCTGCACTAGCAACATTACAGCGGTGCAGCCGTCCCGGTAAGCTCTGTGGTGTAGCCATAGCCCTAGTTTGTAGTGAAGCACAAGGTGAGATTGTTGTTTTGAAGTCCCTTTTTGTTTAAAGCTTTTTTTCAACTACTAAATACAAATACTTCACGTTTTACAAAGTTATTGGTCAGTGTCACTGGTCACAGGTTCCCAAAACGAAGAAGCGTGAGTACTGGAAACCCACTTGGGCCTGCAGAGTGATGAACAGTTAAGTAATATGGCGTAGGGTACTCAGGGCCTGATCTAAGAATAGATTCCACTTTGAGACCAATAAGGACACCTGACAGGGTGCACTCAGAGAGACAACGAGGGGGACAGTGGGGTAGCTAGTTCTGTAACCGTGACATTTCACCAGCATTGTAGTGTGCAGTGCGTGCTCATGACTCTGAGCATCCTAAGTGTGGAGTGCAGCTTCTCTGAAGCTGACTGGTCTTTGGAAGATGTGGCACCACTGCAACACTCCAGGCTTCAGGGACCCACAGTCTATTCAAAAAACTCTGGCCAGGTAAGCCAGAACCTGTAGTTTATTCCAAGGTTTTGGGTGTCCCCATCACCTTCAGAAAATTAGGGATGTATCATCTAAAAATAAATAAATATGTGGATGAACAGAATTCCTTAACAATTTGTGAAGAGAAACCATATGAAGGACCAGCATGTTCCATTTAGACACTGACATATATTGGGTGTGATGTAGAGTTATACCAGCCCATAGAAGCAGTTCAAAGGGATTGTGCTTCAGGAAATTCCTCCCAGAGCTTCCAACCACATGCTGGGAGCTGCTTACAGTATCCTCTTTTGGCCATGCAGAAATAGGGAGACTGCTCCAGCTCAGACCTAGTGGAGGTGCCAGAGAAATACCTATTGAGTACATGTGAGTGAACTCTGTGAAAGACCCTGGATGAACCTTTTGGGATGAAATTAGTCCAGCAACTCATTTTTCAGTTGGACGCTGACATGAATAATGTTTGTTCTCCCTTATTCCATCCAGTGCTCATATGCACGTGTACTCTCTCATTAGCATGCATATTACTATCTTGTAAACCAGGGATCAGCACCCTTTGGCACGTGGCCCGTCAGGGAAATCCGCTGACCGTCTGGGACAGTTTGTTTAACTGCCAGAGTCCACAGGGTCGGCCGATCGCAGCTCCCACTGGCCACGGTTTGCCGTTCCAGGCCAATGGGGCTGCGGGTAGCGGCGGCCTGCATGTCCCTTGGCCCGCGCTGCTTCCCGCAGCCCCCACTGGCCTGGAACAGCAAACCGCGGCCGGTGGGAGCTGCGATCAGCCGAACCTGTAGACTCTGCAGTTAAACAAACTGTCCCAGACTGTCAGCGGATTTCCCTGACGGGCCACGTGCCAAAGGGTGCTGATCCCTGGTTTACAAGATAGTAATATGCATGCTAATGAGAGAGTACATGTACATATGAGCACTGGATGGAATAAGGGAGAACAAACATTATTCATGTCAGCGTCCAACTGAAAAGAGTTGCTGGACCAATTTCATCCTAAAAGGTTCATCCAGCGTCTTTCACAGAGTTCACCCACATATACTAAATGCTAATTTTAATTTAATTTGTAAACACAGATCTGTGCAGCAGAGAAGGTCGCGGCATTGGGAAAGGAGCAATACCTCATCTGCACTTGCCAATGTTATTTGTTTTACAGTACCCAGAAGTGTGTGAGGTGCTTAGAGGCATCCTGAAAACTTCAAAACACTTCACATTAGGCTCCAATACCCAGTTTTTGTTTTAGACAAATATTTGTCTTTGTGTAAATGATGCTACAAGTTAGGTCACAAGAGATGGCCTATATCCCAATGTACAATAATAGCTGTGTTAGCAGCATGTGCAGCATTTAGAGCCCTGCTGGTCTCTGCTGGCCTCTTATTTTTCTGTTTTACGAGCAAGGCTATCTCTCGGACTGTACTTTCATGGGGCACCAGCAGTTTTTAACTGATGTGTGATAGACCCTGTGCTTGTTAAAAAATCAATGAGTTTTCCTAAGTCTGAATGCTGTAGACGCTGATGTACTTTGACTGAGCATCCAGCCCAGAACGCCCATAGTTTACACTGTGAATAGTTGTTTGCTGGTGCTATAAATAAAGAGCCTTTAGATAGCTTTATTTTATGGCTGAAGGGAAGGCAGGTTTTGTAAGGGCTCTCAGCATATGCATAACTCTTCTTCCCCCAGGGCCTGCCACTTTGCTGACAGCCACACCCCTTTTCAGAGACTCAGAGGCCACTTACATTCTGAACTAAGATATGCTGGGTAGTTCCACTGTATCATGCTCTTACACCACTTGTCCATGTGAGTAATTATGCACTGCCCCTGCAGTGCTGCACATGTTCTTGTCCACTACTTGCATAATAACAATCCAGCATCATTGTAGACGCATTTCTGGTGGCACAAATGCATGATTTCAAATGTCTATATTTAATCTGCAGATCTTGCATGCCTTATGCTTACAGACATTTAGTGATCATGTATGGATGTCAACTTTCTATTGTATGTGGCTTCACAACACAATAAGGTCCATTTCCTTCATAATAGTTTTTTGTTTGCACTTTTTCTTTTCAGTTCGTTCACATTAACACCACTGTCCACATCTTTTCATTAGTGGGTCTCATCCTTTATTTTTGCTCTGTATTCATCCTGATTAAAGCTCTATCCCCCCACACGGTTAAATCTACAGACTTCCTTACATCTAGCATAATATTGCACTTTATCTGTTAAGTCAGTCACTGCTAAACTCACACAAGACTGTTGGATTGTCACCAGCTCTTGTCATTACAAAGTAAATGGGGGAGTGGGATAGCTCAGTGGTTTGAGCTTTGGCTTGCTAAACCCAGGGTTGTGAGTTCAATCCATGAGGGGGCCATTTAGGGATATGGGGCAAAAACTGGGGATTGGTCCTGCTTTGAGCAGGGGGTTGGACTAGATGACCTCCTGAGGTCCCTTCCAACCCTGATGTTCTATGATTCTAAATTGGAGCCACTTCTTCCTAAGGATAATTCAAAAGAACTATTTTGTTTCATGTGAGGGGACTCCGGAGCGTGGACTGGGTTTGAGGGCAAATACAGCTAGAGTTAATAAGAAAAGAAGTTATATTAAAACATCTAAAAGGAGTGCTGCATGGCTTGTTGCTCAGATCAGAAGTATTACACCTGACATTGTAAATGAATGCAGTGGCAAGACAGTTAACTTTAAATGCTATTTGAAATTAAATTATACTATTTCTCTTTTGAATAAGTGTTTAGAAGAGAGCATATTTAGGAGATTGTAGATCTAAACTGTATAGAACATGCTCCCATACTTAAAAGGATAAGCAGGGATTGTAAATTACTAAAACCAATCTAGTATTTCAGGTCAGTCCCATTATTTGCAGGGGGGATGGAGGGGAAATCAGCAGAAGCATAACTGATTCTATTTAGATTGTGAAATAAAATGATAGGGGGTTGTTAAAATAAGAGTGGAGAATAAAAATTACATTTTAAAACAAATGCGGAGGGTTTTTTAATGCAGGCTTTTAATTGTGTGTTAGTAAAGCAAGGTTCTGTATTTGGATTTTTTTTTAATTTTGGTAAATTATGTAAATCTATTACACTGGCAGTTCGCAGTGTTCCCGTGGAACAGGAAAAACGGCATTTGTTTGCTTAACAGCTCTTTGAGTTGGAGAAAATCTTGTGCATTGCCAGCAACCAGAAAGAGTTTCAATACAATTGTCTGATGCTAATTGTTATTATTATAAAAATATCTTACATTGTAACCTTCGTCCCAACACTGAAACACTGACTCTACGCCAGTGGTGGGCAACCTGCGGCCCGCAGGCCACATGCGGCCCATCAGGGTAATCTGATTGCAGGCCAGGAGATGCTTTGATGTTGACCATCCGCAGCCATGGCCCCCCGTGGCTCCCAGTGGCCACGGTTCGCTGTTCCCAGCCAATGGGAGCTGTGGGAAGCAGCGGACTGTAGGGACTTCATCCTTACTTCTGTGCTACTGCTGGCAGCAGCAGTGCCGTCAGAGCTGGGCGGCTGGAGAGCAGCAGCTGCTGACTGGGAGCCCAGCTCTGAAGGCAGCACCACAGCCAGCAGCAGCACAGAAGTAAGGGTGGCAGAACTGCGACCTCCTTACAAGAAACTTGCAACCTCCCCTACAACTCCATTTTGGGTCAGGATCCCTACAGTTATAACACTGTGAAATTTCAGATTTAAATATCTGAAATCATGACATTTATTAAATGTCATTCTTAAAATCCTATGACCGTGAAATTAACCAAAATGCACTGTAACTTTGGTAGGGCCCTAATCATACATATGTCCTTCAGAGACCTTCCATCAATGGATCTCAGTTGTATTGAGCTCTAGCTCCAGCCTTACTCCTGGAATACCCCTGACACACATACCCCTTCCTCCCTTTATTCCAAGGGTTGGGGAGTGGCTGTTATGCAGTGCTACATGGCCTTAGCAGACCAAAGAACCTGGCCCTTTAACTGTGGCTCTCAAGCATTTTGTCCTGGGTTGTGTGACCTGCATTGTCCCAAGAGTGCAACTATACTGACAGGTCACAGATGGAGATGTAATTCTAGGTGTAGTTGGGTCCTAACTATTTGGCCCTGAAGATCATGGTTGAAGTGACACTGAAAGCAGATGGGCTGAACCAGTGGAGTGAACAGTGGGTTAAATCACTGTGCTCCTGATTGGTGGCCCAGCTCATTGAGGATGGGGTACCTGCATTCGATATATACTGGAGTCACCATGAGGTTCAGCCCCACATACGCTGAGTTGCCGTGGTCCCAGCTGGACGTAAATCACCACATGGACCACTGGAGCAACATCCTCCTGTGGGATAGAGGAGTAAACTTCCTAATTGTCTGAAGCTACTGCGGAATCTTAAACAGAAAAATATTGATTCAAAGCGAACTTTAGGATTAACAAACCAAGCTCTTAACGAGAGCCTGATCCTGCAGTCCTTATTATAATTCAGAAGCAGTCAGGGGGGCTATTTGCATGAGAATAGGCTGCATGATTGATCTTTTAGGTTGTAAATTCAGGGTCCTCAGGCACAGATCCGTCCATTAATATGTCTGTGAAGTGCTGTGTACTGACGGTGCTGTATAGGTAGTAATTATGCATAAAGTGCAAGCAAGGGGTGTAACAACCACAGATGGTCAGCAGGCTTTCCAGTTTCTTGAAATACAACTCTAGTGTCAAAGGGGCCATAGCACCATTCGGGGTTCAATTCTGATTTAGGACAAATACCACTTTCTGAATCACTTAGCATTTGTGAGCCATCCACTTTCCAGAATTAATTAGCCATCCTTCACAGAAATTATGTTTAATAGGCTATTTTTTTGTTATATTGTTAGTTTTGGGAGGAAAAGCCAAGTCTTTTTGCCAGTCTGTTTCTATTGAAGAATGTCTAACTACACAGTGAAGTATATAAATATAATAGATGAAAAGTAAGATCACTGTGGAGGCTTGCAATGTGTCCCTATTCAAGGTTTCTGATGCTGATATCTCGTGTGTGTGTGCCTTCAGAGCTTCTCAGGTTTACTTTTCCTTTCACATGTAAACTTTCCCTGAGTGATTCTACATTATCAAATCCTGTGCTCTCAATTTCTGTAAAATTTAAGCTTCTTTAGTTTTTTTGTAAGTTTCTACAACTTATGGCTGTGACAATGACCTTCCAAGTTTGAACCGATATAGCACTGTGTTCTGAGCCTCTGTTGCTGTATGTTACTTTCTCAAGCAGCAGCAGCGTGAATTTAACACAACTCTAGTCAGTTTTGCTACTGCTACTCAGAACTCTGAGGGCATCAGTAATATTGTTCAGAATTGTGTCAGTTTTCCTCTGGTGCTGCTTGAGAAATCTATGAGCAGCAAGGGACGTGGCCATTCAAGTATTCACAGGAGAAAAGGAGTGGGGAAAAATAAAGCTAGTACGTGCCTGGTAAATGTTCTCTCAGCATTATTGTTTAGATGCCTAAATTAGATCTGACAGCCGCTTTGGTAAAATGGCTTTCATTCACCTTTAGTTGGCTTTAATGGTCCACCCTCCTTCATTGAGACATTTTGTATAGTTAGCTAAGCTCCAAAAGCTGTGGAGGTAAACTTCATGAGGTGGAAACTAGGTTACTTAACAGGTTAGCAGTAACTGAGTTTTTTCCTGTCATTCTGACTCCTCAAACCCCACTCCATCTCCCTCTGTCCTTTGTGGTTTGGCATTCAGGGGCAGGGGTGGGAGGAAAGTGTTCAGGAAGTGTATGGTGTTGGCGAGGACAGGATAAAGGAGCACAATAAGCCTTTGTGCCTCTAAGTCATAAAGTAGTACTTACTGGGATTAAGACATGAAGTATTTTTGTTTAAGCTTTCTGCTTTTCCTCAGACTTGGGTATCCATGAATGTTAAGTAACCTAAGTTTGTATTGTAAACAATAGAATCCAGGGTTTAGATTACCTGACCTGTAGGTGCTAGTCAAGAATACTACTTTCCTTTCACCTGGATTTTGACAGAACTATAACATCTGGCACATGAATGCACAAGTATATATGGTGAATTTGTTTTCCAGGAAAACTTGGAAAACAAAATGCATGAATTAAACACTAGTTGGGGACACTAATTACGTCGTGAAAAGCAGATCCAGTTTCACATATTCCTTCTAATTTTTAAAATAGAAAAATAATAATAGCATTAATATTACTACTAGAAGAAACTCTCATGTTTGTTTTTATTAAATGAATAAGTTGTAGATGTTTCGGATTGATGTGTTGAATGAGAACACTGTTGCATTGTAGAAGTGACAGACCAAGATTTATGCATGCTGCATTGCTCTTGATGGATTATTTTTCAGGATTACTGTATTACTGTTTGAAATAGCAAATGGCATACTTTTTACAGTGCTTTTAAATGGTTGAAATCACTGCTTCTCCAAAACCATTGTATGTGAATAAAGCCATACAACCTATTCTTTTCCTTTCTTATGAAATAGCCTTTGCCGTCTATTCTGTGACTAGACCAGCATTTTTGGGAGTCCTCACTCACAAATTATCCCATTCATAATACCTTTTCAATGAGCATGCTCTTCTGAAGACTTCTTGCAAAACGAGTCTTTATTTATAATCAGACTTAACAAAAAGGCAATCTAGGTACTCTGTGAAAAGTACAAGGTAAATATTAGACAAAGGAGTCTATATAATTTCACATCTGTAATTAGGTGTCTTTATCTATTCTGTGCTGCTTAACAGTGAGAATATCACGGTCAATCAAAAGTAGGACCTGAGCCAACGCCCACTGAAGTCAATGGAAAGATTCCTATGCCTTTAATGGATTCTGGATCAGGCCACCAGTGAGGAGCTACATTTAGGAATAGATAGCCCTGTTCTGCCTACCTTAAAATAATTTGAAAGTAAACATAGTCGAAAAAGATGACTTATTTTAAATCTATTCTTAATCAGACATCCTATTTTTCTTCAATTATGTTTAACAGCAGTACACCTCATCCTTTTATCTTGCTCTTTAAGAGCTGCAAGCTGTCAGTACCAATATAATTTATAGAAAGTGGATATAACAATCAGTTTCTTTCTCTCTTCCTATTTCCACAATCCATTTAAAAACATTTAAAGCTAATGTAGGTGATGATGGCAAAGTGGATGCCCAGTAAAGAGTACTGATATCAATAGTGTTCCTTACAAATTCCCATGTTTCACTTGCCATCATCTAATTGTGCACCTAGACAGTCAGTGTCATGTTCCTGTCACTCTGACCTTTGCCCTCCCTCCTCCCTATTCTCTGTTTGATATGATTTGTTCTGTCTTGTCTTGAATTGTAAACTCTTTGGGGGCAGTGCCAGTCTCTTATGATGTGTTTGTACAGAATTTAGCATAGTATTACAGAATATTACTGTAACATTAATGTTGTCATAAATATAAAGGGAAGGGTAAACCCCTTTAAAATCCCTCCTGGCCAGAGGAAAAATCCTCTCACCTGTAAAGGGTTAAGAAGCTAAAGGTAACCTCGCTGACACCTGACCAAAATGACCAATGAGGAGACAAGATACTTTCAAAAGCTGGGAGCAGGGAGAAAAACGAAGGGTCTAGGTCTGTCGGTATGCTGCTTTTGCCGGGGATAGAACAGGAATGGAGTCTTAGAACTTTTAGTAAGTAATCTAGCTAGGTATGTGTTAGATTATGATTTCTTTAAATGGCTGAGAAAAGAGCTGTGCTGAATAGAATGACTATCCCTGTCTGTGTGTCTTTTTTGTAACTTAAGGTTTTGCCTAGAGGGATTCTCTGTGTTTTGAATCTAATTACCCTGTAAGGTATCTACCATCCTGATTTTACAGAGGTGATTCGTTTACTTCTATTAAAAGTCTTCTTGTAAGAAAACTGAATGCTTTTTCATTGTTCTAAGATCCAAGGGTTTGGGTCTGTGGTCACCTATGCAAATTAGTGAGGATTTTTACCAAACCTTCCCCAGGAAGTGGGGTGCAAGGGTTGGGAGGATTTTGGGGGGAAAGACATGTCCAAACTACATTTTCCCAGTAAACCCAGTTAAAGTTTGGTGGTGGCAGTGGAAATTCCAAGGGCAAAGGGTAAAATTAATTTGTACCTTGAGGAAGTTTTAACCTAAGCTGGTAAAAGTAAGCTTAGGAGGTTTTCATGCAGGTCCCCACATATGTACCCTAGAGTTCAGAGTGAGGAAGGAACCTTGACAAATATGCAAAAAGAAAAGGAGTACTTGTGGCACCTTAGAGATTAACCAATTTATTTGAGCATAAACTTTCGTGAGCTACAGCTCACTTCATCGGATGCATACTGTGGAAAATACAGAAGATGTTTTTATACACACAGACCATGAAAAAATGGGTGTTTATCACTACAAAAGGTTTTCTCTCCCCCCACCCCACTCTCCTGCTGGTAATAGCTTATCTAAAGTGATCACTCTCCTTACAATGTGTATGATGATCAAGGTGGGCCATTTCCAGCACAAATCCAGGGTTTAACAAGAATGTCTGAGGAACAGTGGGGGGGAGAGGGGAGGAATAAACAAGGGGAAATAGGTTACTTTTTATAATGAATCAACCATTCCCAGTTTCTATTCAAGCCTAAGTTAATTGTATCCAATTTGCAAATTAATTCCAATTCAGCAGTCTCTCGTTGGAGTCTGTTTTCGAAGTTTTTTTTGTTGAAGGATAGTCACTTGAGATCAGAAATCAAGTGACCAGAGAGATTGAAGTGTTCTCCGACTGATTTATGAATGTTATAATTCTTGACATCTGATTTGTGTCCATTTATTCTTTTACGTAGAGACTGTCCAGTTTGCCCAATGTGCGTGGCAGAGGGGCATTGCTGGCACATGATGGCATATATCACATTGGTAGATGTGCAGGTGAACGAGCCTCTGATAGTGTGGCTGATGTTATTAGGCCCTGTGATGGTGTCCCCTGAATAGATATGTGGGCATAGTTGGCAACGGGCTTTGTTGCAAGGATAGGTTCCTGGGTTAGTGGTTCTGTTGTGTGATATGTGGTTGCTGGTGAGTATTCGCTTCAGGTTGGGGGCTGTCTGTAGGCAAGGACTAGCCTGTCTCCCAAGATTTGAGAGAGTGTTAGGTCGTCCTTCAGGATAGGTTGTAGATCCTTGATAATACGTTGGAGGGGTTTTAGTTGGGGGCTGAAGGTGACGGCTAGTGGCGTTCTGTTATTTTCTTTGTTAGACCTGTCCTGTAGTAGGTGACTTCTGGGAACTCTTCTGGCTCTATCAATCTGTTTCTTCACTTCCCCAGGTGGGTATTGTAGTTGTAAGAATGCTTGATAGAGATCTTGTAGGTGTTTGCCTCTGTCTGAGGGGTTGGAACAAATGCGGTTGTATCGCAGAGCTTAGCTGTAGACAATGGATCGTGTGGTGTGGTCAGGGTGAAAGCTGGAGGCATGTAGGTAGGAATAGCGGTCAGTAGGTTTCCCGTATAGGGTGGTGTTTATGTGACCATCGTTTATTAGCATTGTAGTGTCCAGGAAGTGGATCTCTTGTGTGGACTGGACCGGGCTGAGGTTGATGGTGGGATGGAAATTGTTGAAATCATGGTGGAATTCCTCAAGGGCTTCTTTTCCATGGGTCCAGATGATGAAGATGTCATCAATATAGCGCAAGTAGAGTAGGGGACGAGAGCTGAGGAAGCGTTGTTCTAAGTCAGCCATAAAAATGTTGGCATACTGTGGGGCCATGCGGGTACCCATAGCAGTGCTGCTGATCTGAAGGTATACATTGTCCCCAAATGTAAAATAGTTATGGGTAAGGACAAAGTCACAAAGTTCAGCCACCAGGTTAGCCGTGACATTATCGGGGATAGTGTTCTTGATGGCTTGTAGTCCATCTTTGTGTGGAATCAGAGTAACAGCCATGTTAGTCTGTATTCGCAGACCATTTGGGATGGTCACTGTGGTTCCACTGGATGATTTTTAAAAAAAATTTTTTTTTACATGTAGAAAATTACATTAAAAAACTATACATTAAATGATCATGCTGTTTTTTCCATGGGAGCCCTGCCTTATTCAGGGCACGGGATGGGTGGTAATCTGTGAATGGACAAGCTATTCAGATTTTTTTTTATCCTCGTCCATGTGTGTCCTCGGATTGCATACCATTGAAACCCTGCACTGAATGCGGAATTATTAATTTCCTGATGAATTTTCTGTGGTGTTTTCATTGTGGTATTTTATTTCTTTACAAACATTAATGAATTTATCTTCACAACACCCATGTGAAGTGAGGGAATGCTACTATCCCCATTTTACAGAGCGGGGAACTGAGGGCACAATGAAATTTGGTTAAAAATGTTCACTAATTTTTGGTGCATACTTTGAGAAGCCTAGAATGTGATTTTTTTAGAGTACTTAACAAATAAGGGGCTCCAGAATGTTGAGTATAGAGCTCCCCTTGGCCTTCGTTGAAGTAGTGAGTGCTCCGCACTCTTGCGGACCAGGCCCCAGATGCACTTCTGCAGATCAGGGTATCCAGGAAATGAGGAATACAATGTGGCACATTGTGACAACTGTTTTTTTACTTGCCCAGCATTTGATAGAGTCAGGGAGAGAAACCAATTGGCCAGTTAGGTATTAAGTTGCCTTAACAAGAGTTTCCTTTCTCCTCATGTAGTTCCCTGCCTCGTTCACTACATACATTCCAGCTTCTGCAACAAATGGGTCAGGGTCCAAGAGATTAGTCTTTCACTAGATTGCTCTGATTTATTTCGAGACCACATTACATCTGTGCGCTGAATGGGAAGTTCTGAGGGTAAAAAAATAGTATGAGATCATCTAAACTAAAGACTGTATCATAAAATATATGCACAAAGGACATTTCTTTAACTTTTCTATGCTTGACTTTGCAACCTTAATATTCATTTGATGTAATTATTTTGGATATAATTATTTCTATTATATGAGGTACTATACAAATACATAGTAAGATACATAATACATACTCTTTCCCTGAAGAGCTTCCAATCTATATAGACCAGACAGAGAAACAGGAGTGAAATGTTTTGCCCAAGGTCATACAACAGAGCTGAGAACAGAACCCACATGTCTTGACTTCCACTCCAATACCCTATCCACTAGACCACATTACCTCTTACAAGCTATGTAACAGACAATATTAAATGTTATCTGCAAATTTGCCTAAGGTCTCCTGAATCGGTTTGCTCCTAGCAAAATATTTACTAATTCTGCAGCATGTGCAGTTGCAGTTCATTCTTTCACACTCCACTACTTACAGAATCTTTAAATGGTGCAATAGTCAAATTAGGCGCATGGTCACAATGCAAGTTAGTTTCAGATTATTGACCAGAACTCATGAGTTCTAAACTTCTTGTCCCTTGTTAACTCTATTAGCTCATGGTATTACAATATGCTGTTAGTAAAGACAGCAATAAATATTTGAAATTGCCTGTCCAAAGTATAGTAATTATAGGTCTCATTAGTTTGCTCTGTTACATGGCCTTCCAAGTTTTTTCTTAGCAATGCAAGCAAGTTTTTAGCCCTGGAGGAAATGCTGTCATGTTGATAACTTTATTATACAAGATTTTGTGTACAGAGAAGCTGTGACAAACGGCAGGGGAGTTTTTCCTCTCTGCTTTGGTCTCTAACTGGAGATAATTCTTGAGGCAGAGTTGCTACTTGAGAATCAGGGATGAGACCCTTGAAAGAAGGGGTTGCTCTGCATGCTGTTTGTGATCACTCCTGTTCCGTATGCATAAATAAAGCCATTTATACTAAAATATATCCAGACTCCAAATCACTGATTTCTTCTTCATTGTGAAACTAACTTACAAGGCCCCAGAATTACACTTGGCCGAAGGGTAGCAATGGCATCAGAAACAGGAAACCAGTGGTGAAAGAAGAGGCAACAATGTCATAACGTTCTAATCTGAATTTCACCAAGTTCCTATTTAACCACAAGACAGGCAACACCAGTGGAAGCTTCTGCTAATTCTTCCTAAATGCCTCAGCAGTGACCTGAAGATACCAACACTAGAAATCAGAAGATTAAGGACTGAATGGATGTGAAGACTGAAAAGCTCAGATTCCTAGCAGGGTGCTAGTTGTGGAGCTTGTGATGTAGAAATTTATCATTTAGAAAATGAGCTGAGGCCAGTAACACATTTAACATAGACCACTGAACAGCAATGATCTGATGATCTCCAATTACTGCTAATCTTGGTCCGCTCTGAACCAGAGGCTTACAGTTCAAGAGCTCTTTATGTCAGTGTTAGGACAGCTGTTTCTATTTTAAATTTTGAAGGTCAAGTGCCAAAAGTGCTGAGTCTTCTGAAAATCTGGTAACTTATTTTGGTCCCTAAAATGGGAGGCTGAGTATTTCTGAAAATCTGGCCTCAAATGTGAGTGCTGAGCCCTCTTAAAATTCCAGCCTAAGTGTCTTGTTCAGGGTCCCACAGAAAGTCCATGGCAAGGTCCGGAGTTGACCCTGCATAACATAACGGCCGTACTGGGTCAGACCAAAGGTCCATCTAGCTCAGCATCCTGTTGTCTGACAGTGGCCAATGCCAGGTGCCCCAGAAGGAATGAACAGAATAGGTAATCAAGTGATCCCTCCCCTGTCGCCCATTCCCAGTTTGTGGCAAACAGAGGCTAGGGACACCATCCCTGCCCATCCTGGCTAATAGCCATTGATGGACTTCTCCTCTATGATCTTACCTTGTTCTTTTTTGAACTCTGTTATAGGTCTCTTGAGTTCCAGTCTAGTGCCTCAACCACAAGACCAGCCTTCCATCTCTCCCACCACTACCCTGTGAAACAAGTTCAGCGATGCTTTAGAGAGAAATTCATACTCTGTGGAAGTTTTATTTTCAACATGGTTCAGAAGTTTGTCAATTACAATTAGTAGTACAGCGAGGAGCCTTGTTTTCTGTAAATTTAGGTTAAAATAAAGCCGTTTTCAGCACTGTCAGAAATGTGGTGGCCTTACAATTAACTTTATTGTATGTGACGCTACAATTATTTGTCATTCTTAACAGCTTCTAACTTGGCTCACTTTTGCTTTAAATGCAGCATATAGAATTAGACAGTTCTGAAAACCAGCCATAGCTGTTCAGCAAAAGTGAGCTCCCTACTAAAATGCTCATGTTTGTACCATGGAAGAATAGCATGGACCCCCCTCATTTCTCCAAATGCATGTATATGTTATGATAAAACCAGGATAATAATACTTATCTCTGCTGCCAGAGTACATGGTGTGTACATTCTGGTCCTGCCTGCTGGAGTCTGTACTTTGACCTGAAAGTGTTTTGGGATGCGCCAGCTATAGAACTAGCACTGCTGCTGTTCTGGTTGGCTTGCGCACCTGACCCCATTCCCTCACCTATTCTCCTTTCACTTCCATATTGAAACCATTGGAGGAGTAGAATTAAGAGCCAGTTTTCTGAGGCTTGCACTGGAAACAGGAGGCAGATGGTGGCTGGAGGTGTGTGAGAATTCTGTCCTCTGGAAACAAGCCACTTGTGCACTTTTCCATCTCTAGAATATGAGAGTCCAATTTTCCCTCTTCTCCAGCTATAAGTAGTATTGCAGTGATAGAGGAATTTACATACAATTATAAAGCTGCCTGTAGCTGGGTTTTAACCCACAACTTGTAGAGCTCAAGTGGAGCCCTAATGGCCATTGCTATTTAAGCTTGTCTCTCCCTGGCTCTGACAAAGTAAGAAGTATTGTGCGAGCCTGTGAGACAGGGCAAATGTATCATAGAATATCAGGGTTGGAAGGGACCTCAGGAGGTCATCTAGTCAACCCCCTGGTCAAAGCAGGACCAATCCCCAATTTTTGCCCCACATCCCTAAATGGCCCCCTCAAGGATTGAACTCACAATCTTGGGTTTAGCAGGCCAATGCTCAAACCACTGATTTATCCCTCCCCCATGTATGTATGCTAGATGTCACACAATGGTTGCCATTAAAGAGTCAACATGTAACAGTTTTTCTTTGATACTATACTGCTGTAACTATCCAGTGGTAAATTTGCCACCCTGACACTATATGCATTATAGCACTTCTCACATCCATTTCCCCCACTTTCTTTTGCCTGACTCTGGCCATAGAAGTGTCCTGGCCCTCCAGCTGGACCACTTTGCAAAGTCCTGCTCCTTCTAGAGCCATGGTGCCCTTTACAAGAGTCCAAAAGAAACATAAACAAAACCAAATGTTCAGCCTCGCTGGGCTCAGCTGGCAGCCATCACAGCACAGGTGTGCCACTGCTTCTTTATGTGGTCATCCTGTCTACCACAGGCCTGAATTAGCCCCACAGCCCAACACGCTACTCCCCTCACTCAGGTACAGGCAGCCTACAGTTCCACAGGGCTGCTGCCTCCTGTCAGGCTTCCAGCTCATCTAGCCAGCCTTGCTTCTCGGCTGGCTAGAGAAGCAAGGCTGTTGCCTCTATTAAGCCATTCAGGTGGCTTAATAGAGGGAACAAACTTTCTAACCTTCCCACTCCCAGGTGGTCTCTTTGCAGTGGGACTCACCCACCTCTTGATGGCATCAAGCCCTGCCCTTTCCCAGCTGGGCTGCAGTTCTAATTTGGCCTGGCCTGCCTTCTGGGTGTGAGCAGCACGTTAACTGGCCTCTTGGGCCTATATTATCACTTTCCCAGCATGTGTGCGTGAATACATATTCCTTATTTTTAAAAAATTGCAGTATCTCACAAGATAGTTTAGTAACTGCTGGCAAGCACTGACTCTTAGCAATACTAGTCTCATCGCTGGCTTATTCAGAGTACCAGTGAGTGGCTATCATGGTATGTCTTTTTTTTTTTTTTTTTTTTTTAGTTACTGCCCTTTCTAATTCTGCCTTTAGGTTAAGAGAGGGAGCTTCCCATACTCTGTAATTATCAGCCAAACGCCAAGGAATTTGCATTGTTCAGCTGACATGTTCTGTAATTTTGTATGATTGCTCCCAGTGAAGAAGTAATCACTCAACCACCCACCAAATCCTTTCAGGGAAACTTGTATTTTGTAGTGCTATGCAGGCAGTATTCAAATAAGGAAACAAGAACTTGGGGAGAGATTCTACTATCTGATACAATTAAGACTAAGACATTGTAGGTCAGTGGTTCTCTAAGCCGGTCTGCCGCTTGTTCGGGGGAAAGCCCCTGGCGCGCTGGACCGGTTTGTTTACCTGCCGCGTCCGCAGATTCGGCTGATCACGGCTCCCACTGGCTGCGGTTCGCTGCTCCAGGCTAATGGGGGCTGCGGGAAGGGCGGCCAGCAAGTCCCTTGGCCCACGCCACTTCCCGCAGCCCCCATTGGCCTGGAGCAGCGAACCGCAGCCAGTGGGAGCCGCGATCGGCCGAGTCTGCGGACGTGGCAGGTAAACAAACCGGTCCAGCGCGCTAGGGGCTTTCCCCCGAACAAGCGGCAGACCGGCTTTGAGAACCACTGTTGTAGGTTACACCTCGACATTTTCAGAGCTTTAATCCAAGCTACAAATGGCACAGATGTAGAGGTAATCAATTTAGGATGGCAGAAACCATGTAGATAAAAACAGAATCACTTACTGCATACTTATAAATTCAGAAAAAAAAGCCCGTTAATGGAAAATATAATCACCTACAAAAAACTTCAATAAGAAATTGGCTAATGAAAAGGATTATAAGAAATAACTGTTTAAGCATTTCATTCTAGCATCTAGTGGGAATTAACAGGATAAATGCTTTCTTTTTAAGGTCATGCCTTATGTCTCCGGTGGTTGAATGTGAACTGTATCTTACCTCTGATGTGCAAAGGAGAGTGAGAGTTCATGAGATCAGACACAGTACCAAGAAGTTTCCCAGAATTTTTTAGGAGCAGAAAGTTGTACCAGTGAAAGAGTATTTTATAAGCATAGAGGTAAATTCTACTGTTTCATCCCTTTAGCCCCACTCACTTCAGTGCATTTCCATGAACATAACAGATCCGAAATTGATTGATTAAGCTTCAAAAATAAAACTCAAAGTGAAGGGCGGTATTAGTAGTTTGTTTAAATGGAACAGGATATGGAAGGGACATTGGAAACAAACCCTTTCATAGGAGATGCAGCTCTGCTGTTTGAGTTTTAATATATGAGGAGCAAGAAGAGGGAACTGTATAGAGTTAGTAAGCAACAATTAATATCTTTATTGCAGACTGGAGCTGTACAAGCCCAGAGACACACTGAAGGCTTAAAGACTCCAGTCACCTTTTGTTTTAAATTGTGCCGAGTGAGAAGCAATTTTTCATGATCTTATTCTCTGAAGTCCTCAGTTTGAGTTCAACATGAGCTCAAAAATTGACATTAATGGCATAAAGTTTAAAGCAGTGAATTGATTTTTAAGCTTGAACAGCCAAAGGCAAAGTTCTCAACAACATACAACTGTTAAGCCACAGGGTTCTGATTCTGAATGCTGTCATAGATCATTTCCACTTGTAGTGCAAAATGTATAGGACTAAAGCAGATCTTGGTAAACGCTTTGCTTAAAATCCCTACAGCACAAATATGTTAAAATCTTTCATCTTCTTTAGAGAAGCATTGTATGAGGAAAAGTGTCCTAATGGGAATTCTGTAGTCGCCTGTATCCGGACAGGAACATTGTCAATGGGACAACAGTATGTGAGAGCACGTACAGCAGTGAACTAGGTTTATTAAATAAACATCAGAAAAGGTGACACTGTTAGTGAATGATCTGACTGAGGTGGCAAGGCAGCATAGTCAGTTGTGTAATTTAGGAGTGGACATGTGCTTTAGCAAAATGTTTTCCAGGAGACAGGAGTAACTCTTGAAGGACAGCCCTGTTTGTGACTCTTAGTCATAGAGGTTAAGGCCAGAAGGGACCACTAGCTCATCTAGTCTGACCTCCTGTATTTCACAGGCCACCAACACCCACTAAATCCAACAACTGAAATGAGACCAATGTATTACAACCCACAGGAGACTAGACTGTTTTGTGCCATGGGCTCATAATGACCTTTCTATTCTGAGTTTTAATTCCAGGAACTGTTAATGATTTTTGAGGGCTACTTTAATCTTTGGGTGTTTAGCATTGCTGGGAGTGCACATTGTGCAGGATCCTGGGCTGCCTCCTGTTCAGGAACACTTGGTGTGGGGAGGGTTCTCCATCTATTGCCTTTCTTTGCACCTCCTCCCAAGGGGAGCCTGAACATGGCCCCAGTATGGGCAATCTGTATATAAGGGCCATGGTGACCATGTTTGGATGCAGTGAGGATTGTTTTATAGCTGGTTATAAAGAGTAGGTAGTGGGATGCTCCCCCTTTCAGAGGGAGAGCACGTGCAGAAGGATGGAGTAGTCAGGTTTTCCCATTTATTTCTTCTGTGATTATTGTCATTATTGTAAACTTGGATTTTCTCATCACACGCCCAGTCTGTAATGGGGACTGTAGTTTT
Source organism: Natator depressus (assembly GCF_965152275.1). Classification (NCBI taxonomy): domain Eukaryota; kingdom Metazoa; phylum Chordata; order Testudines; family Cheloniidae; genus Natator; species Natator depressus. The sequence goes on along the minus strand of NC_134234.1, from coordinate 325,442,196 downwards.
GCTTTGTCGGTGTTTCTTTCTTTCCCCTTCTTAGGCAAGCTTGCAAGGTCTCTCTTGGGTAAGGGTAGAGTCCATAAAGCAGGGAAAGCAGAAAAAAAACCAGTGCAATGACCCAGCTGAAGAAATCTCAAGATAAGCAATTTAAATGGTCAGAAAGAAATGAATCTTGTATTCCAATTAATGTGCTTAAAATTCATGCCCTCGCTCCGTGTCAGGCACTTATGAAGTACAGGTACATAGTTACACAGCAAAATGTTACTTGCTTAACAGTCTTCCCGTACTTTAATATAAACTATCCAAGCACACAGTCTCTGTTCGGGAACACAGGCAGTTCTATAAGTAAATTATGGAACTGGAAGAATCATTCATCTTTAAATATGAGATTTGTTCATTTTGTAGTGTGTTGGGGATTATGTAGTGCTTTTCGTGTACTATATCTCGGAGTGCTTTACTAAGCAATGAATTATATTAGAGCTGTGCTATGAATGGAAAAACTAATACCACAGCCACAAATGTTAATGTGTAAAAGAGTTATTTGTTAAATCTGAACTCTGTCACCTGCACCTATGCAGATGATGGATAGAGATTCATGCTGTGCAAAACAGTTGTTTACTTTTATGGTATATGGTCAGCTAGGAATTAAACATAGATCTCCCAAGTCCTAGTTGACTGCCGTAACTATTATACCTGGAGCGCCCCTTCTCTACCTGGTTACCTCCTTTAATGCCAATCAGTTTACAGGTTTTGATAGATAGGTCTGGGTTCTTTTGGATCCCGCCACCCACTCAGCGCAGTGTATCTTCTTTCTTTTTTTTCTGTGAAATTATTTGGCGGTGCCTCCACGCCCCTCGATCCTTCCTGGCAGGGTCACCAGGGCAGCTTGGGCAGAAAATTCCAACTACAGAGTAATCCCCACTTACTTGCCAGATAGTTGGAGACTTCCAAGAAATAACACAAAACACACAAAAATATATTCAGCACAGTAATTATATTAAACAGGAGACAAATACAACATAATAGGGTAAAACACTATTTTTAGGGTTACCGGTGCCCACACTGCAAATACCGTGACTTGATGTAGCAAATGTAAAATTAGTGCCCCGTTGATACGCGTACTTTGCTGGGGCCCTTGATGACCTATAACCACAAAATTTTTCTTTGCAGTGGTTTAGCAGTGTGGCTGACTGGGTTCAGTACAGCCCAAAGGACTCACAAGTGGGAGAAGGTGGTAAATCCCTCCACAGATTTAATATGCAGCAGGTTATAAAGTCCTCAAACCCTTACTCCCTGGCTTGAGGACACAGTTCAGGGAGTAGGGGGTCCCCCAAAACAAATTCCCTGACTGACTAAAAGATGGTGGTGCACTCACAAACTCCATGAATGATCCTCAGGTTTGAAAATGACTCTGGACTCCTCAGTCACTGCAGAGGGGCTGCTCTCTGCTGGCAGGGCTCCTCCTCGGGCAAGGATCAGGCTGTGTCGGTCCCAGGATATCCCCTCACCACAAAGGGGTGCAGGGCTCAAGGTGTAGGTTACACCACTACACTAACATCCAAACAGTAGCCTCCTAGCCCAGCCTCCAGTCACACACTCAGCAGGCAACTTCACTGGCATAGCAGCCAGAGCAGAGCTGATCATGTGGTGACTGGTCTTACCTAGGGAGCTGGAGGGCGAACTCAGCCTGACTGGGAAGTTTCCCAGCAAATGCTACAAATTGGGAATCATCAGTGGGAAAGGAAAAATCCAGCTAAGGGATCTGCTGTCAGGTCCCTAGAGGCCTGTTCTTGGGGGGAACCCTGCATGCAGGCCTGGGACTCACCAGCTCCCTGCAGTCAGTCCTGCCCTTTCCCTTGCTGGCTCCAGACTGACTCCAAAATGGCTTCTCCCTGGGAGGGCCTCTCACTCCCTATTGGTTGCTGCGTGGACACTAGTCTGTCTTGTGTCCCTTTCCCTACCAGGGACAGTTTGCCTCTCCCTGAGCTGCCAGCAGACAGGTCCCAGGAATCTATGTAATCTCCTTGGGGGTTACATACCTTTCTGCCTATCCTTTGTGGGAATTCTTTCTCTTGCTATATATGAGGCTTGTAAGAATGGGAGCCCGAATGGAATAGAAAAGAGGAATGAAGAATCAGAGAACAAACAGCTGTCCTGGTTTGGAAGAACTGAATTTTGGCTTTGAGTTTTACTTTTTTGTATCACCTGTAAGCTCACATATAAAAGAACCAGTTTGAATGTGGCAGCAGAGAATTCAGAGGTTAAAAAATTCTTTGGATGAGAGAGATTAAAATGCATTCTGCCCTTCTCCAGTCTATTGACATAAAATCATAGCATTTCTTAATGGGCCCCTCTGGCAAGGTGAACATTTCCCTTATTTACTGCTAGCATTGGTCATCACTGGAAGGAAACGAATCTGAAAATTTGCTTTTAAATAAGAGGAGCAACTAAACACTGAAGTTTTCCTCCTCTTATTTCTAATATTTCAAATATTTATACTGTTTGAAATAGTAAGGCACACCACCCTGATCAAGTTTTAACGAGCTTGAGTACGAGCATTTCTTCATTAAGCATCCAAGAGCAAATCACTAAAGCTTTTATTCATATGTATAAAGTTACACTGGTGCTATACAATAAGTGTAGTATGCCAAACAGAGTAACAGGCACCAGTCTAACATACAACAGCTATGAGAAGGACAGCTACAGAATAACATGAGAGCATTGCAGCAGGGATGTTTCATGGAAGAGGTATGTCACCACCTCAGGGTCAGTTCTGCAAATCTTCATTAAGAATTTTGGGATGGGGCACAATGTCAGGGACCACAGGTCTTGAACGTTGGTCTATAGAGCTCTGCCACCCAGAGACCTACTCACAGTTGCCAGAATAGAAACTGAACCATGACAGCAGACTCCAGTACTGGATTCCAATTGGCAGAATGCTGGACATTCTGATTGGTTCTCAGCTTCTATATAAACCCAGCACAGGCTCAGGAAGTTGTCCATGCAACTGGTTCTCCCCGCTTCAGTCTGTTTCCCTTGCAATACTTGATCCTGCTGCTGGCATCCTGGTAACCTGACCCTCCCCACCTCCAGGTATGCCCTCTGGCTTGTCTCAGCCTCTGATCTCCTAGTGTCTGACCTGGCCCGGCTTCTGCTCTGACCACTAGGTCACACCTCCCATACCCTGGCTCTGAGGCCCATGTGCTGTTGCCTCTAGGAAACATGCAATCTGAAGATTCTGGAGTTATCAACCTGAAACCCAGTTAGCTTGTTCTCTCATGTTTCTCTGCTAGCCAGAGAATCACTTCTCCTTCAAACATCAGGCAAATGTTTTTCTTTCTTTTTCTCTGATTATTAGACTGACCTTTTCACAGAGGCTTGAAGAACAAAGTAACCAGTATTCATTTCAGCCTTTATTTTGAATAACAAATAAGCATTATGGTTTGGGTGGGGTTTTTTTGCCTTCCTCTGAATCGTCGGATATTGGACACTTCCAGAGGTGGAGCAGCAGATCGAATGGTCCAGAGATCCAAACTATTAAAATCATTCCTATGCTCCTATGATCTTTATAAATGTTATGGAAAGTAGAATCATTGGCAGTAAAGATTCACTTTTCTTTGTGGTTCTTCTGCTGTATGGGTATCAGAGTCTCTGTTCTTTGTGAATTGAGTTTTTCATGGTATACTACTTTATTTAAATAACCAAAAACTTCAGTGACCTGTAAACATGAGGGTCTGATTTTGTGTGGGACATTCTTTTTATAAAGAAAGACAGGATGCTTGTGTGGTTAAAGTCCATATTCCGGTTCTGTTCCTTGTTGTTCATCTTCTGGGCTTCCTGTGTGACCTTGGACAAGTCACTAAGACTCTTCAGTTTCTTCCTCTGCAAACTGGATAATAATTCAGTTCTTCCCTACTTCCCAGGGTGTTGTATTAGTGTGTGTAACATGCTAAGAGCCTCAGGTGGAAGGCAAAGCTGCATTATTCATAACATCTCTTGAATAAATGTCGCTTGAAAGACTCTCTTATCCCCTGCTGAAGTACTTGATAGTATGTGCCCTAGCAGCTGGTGTAAGAATTGTCAGTGATTCAAGGGAGTGCACCCTCTGCATGGCTAGTCGCAGTTAAGATTCAAGAAAGAGGGTGTTGGTCTTTAGGCATCAACAAAATGGTGCCTGGCTGCACTGTGGGTACAGAGAGGAAAGGTCATAAAGAGCCTCTTTCAATCGCAGCTCTTCAATTCACCTGAGCAAAAATGCTACAAAGCAGCTAGCCATGCCAAAAGGGGCAGGGGTCGGCCTGAGCTGTCCGCCTCCATGGCAAAGTTGTGCAGGGGAGCACATGCTGCCTCTTCAGGGTTGAAGAACCAGACATGTTCCCCTTGCTTGCTAGAAAAGTCTGGCAGACTCTGTGCACGTTAAGGGACAACTGAGCCTGCGCTCATCGATATAAATAGAGAAGAAAGTCATTTGCTCTTGCATTTGATTGGTCTGTGGAGATAGCCACTCCCTCCCTAACCAATTGAAACTCTTACTGGGCTCTCCTGCACCACTCAAGGGGCTTAGCGCCTTGCAGGATCTGAGCCATTTTAATTTTTTAACTCTTTTCCCCTTACGGTATGTCTACACTGCAGTTAAATCCTCGTGGCTGGCCCATGCCAGCGGACTTCAGGCACGCAGGGCTGTGGAATTGCAATGTAGACGTTTGGGTTGGGCTGGAGCCCAGGCTCTAGGACGCCGTGAGGGTCCTAGAGCTCAGGCTTCAGCCCAAGCCCGAACATCTGCACTGCACTTCAACAGGCTGAGCCCCATGAGCCCAAGTCAGCTGACAGATGCCTGCAGTGGGAGTTTAATTGCAGTGTAGACATACCCTAAGCCTAACTGGTGATGAGGCTGATGACCTGAGGTCTTTGCCAATGCACAGGTGCCGTTCTAACCAGGTGATCCCAAGGTTGGGATGGAGTCTCCCAATGAGAGCAGCTCCTGTCTGCTAAACATTACTACCACGCTGGGTGTCTGCCCTGCTGCTTGGTGGTTCTAACACTGTTCCTGTTCCAGCACCAGCCCATGCTGCCTCCTGCTCTGTTCCATCCCCAAGCTGTTCCCGTTCCTGCTTCTGCTCCAGCCTTGCTCCAACCCCGTTCTTGATTTCTGCTCTGGTCCCTAACCTGACCACTGGGCACGACTGCCACTGGTCCAACCTTTACGCCTGAGCATCCACTTCTTAGTTTCTGACATTAGGTGCCAGAGTAATAAAAGTGCCTGGTTCTCCTCTGTGCTAAAGCTTTCCCTGTTAGTGCTGTTATTGGAAGTGCACAGATGAGCCATTGTGGCTGCTACGTTTGCTAGTCAAAACAAGACCCTGGAGACTACTGACCTGTTGGATGAGGACGAGTCACACTCAATTCCACTTGGGTTTTTAGTGGGACAAATAGATCAATAATGAAGTTACTTTTAACGCAAACTAATTACTTGTCAGTGATAAATGCTGTTATTGCAATTAGAGTAGTAACTTAAATAGAAAGTGGTAGATTGTATGTACTGTTGCTATTTAAGTATTGTCACATTTCAGGGCAACTGCACCTGTATTCCCACGTTATGGTCCACCATCTAGGGCACCACATTCAGGCTATTGGCTCCCCAGCCATCACGTCTCTTTGGTGGAGACATGCCTCTCTTGATCTCCCTCCTGACTCGGGTATTTGCTGGATGAACCATTCTCTGCCTACACTGTGAATTTCCCAGAAAATCAGACTGCCTAAGCAGGCCTGTTCTGCTTTTCTCCTCACAGGCTATCAACAGCATAATTGCCCTAAGTTTAGTTACTGCACATTTCTGAGCAAGCACCCTTATTCTTTAGGTAACAGCTTTACAGAGAAAACACTGAAAACGATAAAAGAGCCTACTTGCATGCTAATAAGCTTATCAGAGATCACCCCAACTCTAGAAAGGGCTCTTGACTACTTCATGACCCGCCAGAGGGGTTCTCTGTGGTCACAAGTTCATTAACAGCTCTTAACTCAGAACAAGCACACTCATGGATCTGTGATTTTTTTTCTCCTTTATACAGTTCCAAGGATCTTTGATCCTTAGATACCATGATTACCTAATCAGATAGACCGTGGGTTTCTCCTCAAAACATAGTTTCAAAACATTATGTCTGGAGGTGGGGAATTTTCATTCCCTTCCTCCCCTCTCCCCTACCCCCCAGTATTTTATAGGATTCTCATTTAACTTTAAAAGTTCACATTGTTTCATATAATCTTTTGACGCTTATAACATTTTGCAGGGTTTAAATCAGTCAGGTCTCCACCTTGGAGATGCTACAATCCCACAATAATATAGAAAAAACATTCATTTTAATGTAATTGACTCCTATGATACTTAAACTTAATTCAGTAAGGTTTGTCCAGGATATTACAGGAAATTGCCATATCTGTCACAAGTATCATAAACACAACAGTGACTAAAAGGCTGTGCATATTACTATAATGCAACCCAGCTAGTATTACTGAACAGCATTTGATGTGCTCAGTAAGGTATAATGAAATAAAGTATATTACTTTGCAACTTGTCAGACAGCTGTGTAAAATACTAATGTGATGGAACAGGTTTTTTCCTTTTTTATCATCCAACAAAAGTGATTTAGAGTATCACGTTTATACAAATAAAACTTTGCTCACCTTCAGACAGGCTAGCAATACAGCTTGAGTTTTTATTTCTTTAGGATATCAAAGATTAGCAGAGAAACTATTTTCATAGAAGGGGCAGCAATCTGTTCTTAAAGTACATAAGCAATCTTTTATACTTGACTAACATTTAAAGCTGTCTCATGGAATTTGGTTCTTCTCTTGCTCTTAGCCATTTGAACTTTCCTGTTGTCAGTACAATCTATTAAAAAATGGCATGGACATTCTGTTTCATACACAAGTGAACTTTGAGCTCTTCTGAGACAATGGTCACAAGTGAAACCGGAATGTCTTTGAATTATTTTTCTGCTTCAGACATAGAGGAATTAACAGCCCTAGATATTGAACTCATCCAGCATTGCAGCTGCAATGATATAACTATTCTTCCACTGCTGCAGTCTTACCATAAAGTAGCTGGTGCCAAGTGAGGGACATAGGGTGTTTTTTACGCTTCACGTTTATTTAGTCTGGAGTGTATTTTGAATCACAAACTGTTGAATAAATCAGCCGTAGTTGCTTTTTTGCAGTGTGCTCTACAAAGAAATATATTCAGTGCCTCATACATACCAAATACCATAACCACTGTCTTCCGTGATTGAGACTGTTAGAATAGTCTGATAAGGGGAAACATAATAAGGGGAAACATAATAAGCAAGTGATCACTTCAGCTTTGAAACATGGTAAAATTAACGTTTCTATCTATTAGAATACTGTTAGTATTACTTTAAAATCAGAATGTTTCCAGTATATACATAATCATGTGTAAAGAATTATGATTATTTTTCTTTGTCGCATTTATTTTTTATGCAGTTTTAGCTGTGAGATGGAAATTCTATTCATTTCTGGTATTTTTATTACATTTATTCTCCTAGATAAACTAATGGAGATTACAGTTCCAGGAACAGGTGCATTATGAATGTCCAAATTATTACATTGAGGGCATAGGTCAAATCCTAGACATTATTGTATAACTGAGAAATTACTTTTAAAATTGCATATAACCCATAACCTTCAATTCTTAATAGTCTAGGAGAAGTTGACATCCAACAGTGGATACACTCAGAATCATCAGATTCTGGTAATAACTTTATCTTCCTGATTCCAGAATTTATATTATAGTAGACTAAAATGAGGGTGGATGGATGGATATCCATTTCCTTAAGGATTACTTCCTATGCTTGCAGTGGGAACTTCTCTTCTGAGAACCTGTAAGAATAACAGAGATATTACTAACATGTTGTTAATAGTTAACCTCCTGTTCAGAAACTATAGTCAGCACTTTTCCCATGTTGACTAAGTAGGCTACATCTTTCATTGCAAACTAAATGAGTGTTAAAGAAAAAAATTAACATTATAGTTAAATTTGTCAAACTTTTTTGTTATACTCTCTATTCCTATAGTGTACTTTTAATTACCTGTCATAATTTATAAGGCACTTATTATCTTTGTACCTAAGTAGTGACTTAAGACATGCATTTATTTCTTAATACACAGACAATATTAACTAAAAACTTTGGTTGGAATTCTGGATCTGTTGAAGTCAATGTCAAAATTCCTATTGACTTCAGTGAGGCCAGGATTCCACCTGAGTGTTGCTAAGCCACTCAAAATATATTTTTTTCTACCAGGGTCATGTGGGTTGCATTTAGCCTCATGTCACTTTGAATACTCTCTGAATTTCTTGCAGGCATTGGCGAGTATTTGAAGGATCTAGCTTCTTCGGAATTCCCACCTAGACAAGTGCACTGGTATTGATAGTAGTGTATGTACTGGTTTGAGGAAATCCTGGTGTTGGAAAACTTGATCGAGTAGTAGAGGCTCACAAAATCCTTCCCGTGTTGCTTCATATAATGTTTGACCATCCTTTTTATTTTTCACTGACAACATACAAACTGATATTAACACTTAACATTAATGGAGTGTCATACCATCCTGTCCTTTTAAAAGCAAGGGATTTAACGTATACAAGGTCATAAAATGCTACTTTGATAGATGTAAAATGTACATTCTGCAGCACTAAGGAGTTAAGAATGCCATAACATGATTTGAATCATCTGTATTGTCTTTGAAGAAAAAATAACAAAGCTTTCATTCTATTGTTTCCTGGATGACACTAAGTCTCCAATCAATTATTTAAGTGTCAAACTCCTCTTTACAAAGTGATTTGTTTAAAAGTAAAAAAAAAAATAAAAAGAGAGAAAAGGAATGTTCTTTTTTGTTTTGATGACATGATTAATTGTACCTTTCAGTTCTTGTTTGTTTATGTTCAAGAAGTAAAAATCCATGGCTGGATTTGTTTTGTTTTTCCTTGTGTAACATAAAAAAATCAGAATTCTTCAATTATGAAAAACATAAGGAACGGGTTAGTCAGATAGAAAAGACTTTCTTTTAAGCACCTGTGCTGATATATATCCCAAATGTAGTTCAGTGCAGACAAATGTAGAATACTAAGCTTGAGAGAAATAATAAAAAGATCTGCTCAACCATGAGGTGCTGCAGGGTAATGAAAAAGAAAGATTTAAGAGTATAGTAGGGGAAAATCCTTAAATCTTAATCCCACTGTGGAGCTGCAATGAAGACGACAAACTGGTTGCTGATATGTACAATGTTGGTGGAATAGTAAAATATATATTTATCAAAAGTTTATTATTGCCATTATGAAGCATTCTACCTAACCTCCTGTATAATATTTTATCCAAACATGTTCTCACTATGGATTTGATATGGTGGGTAGATCTGGCTTGTGCAACCTCTTGTTCAAATTTGGATACCCTGATGCATGTGCGAAGCCTCTCTATTAGTTGTGAGTGAATGCACTGTAGAGTAAGTGCTACTGGTGCTTACATATAATTGGCACTGGATATATAATTGTAACAACTTTCTTTGTAGTACTACTTAGTGCAACAAGAGCCGATAATAGCTGTTTAGTCTCTCTTGTATGAGACTAGAAAACTTTTTAACTGGAGCAGATTGTCAACAGCTTTAACAAAGGTCAACAAGGATGTCATCTTGTTTGTCAATGTAGCCTGGTATCTCTTCTTTGTGGGCACCTGCTTGAGAGGGCTTGCGGCTTCTTATTAACCAGACTGCTACAGCAGCAAGGGCGGGGGAGGGGGAAACAGTCTTACAGTGAGCTGGATGAAACCGAGCTAGTCTCAGGGAAGCTCAGCCTGAAGCCAGCTATCATTTCTGAAAATGCTGAAGAAAATGTTGTCAGACTGCTTGTTTATCGGGGTAGTGTATCGGCTTGTGATTTCCCTGTAGATGTTAGTGGTTTTAGTATCAGGAAGGCCAGCTCTGCTTTTGGATTATTATTTTTAAATATATAGTCAGCATGGGGTCCAGATTAACGCTAAACTGAAAATGTAAAGTAAGCAAATAATGGAAGTGAATTCGGCCACAAGAAGATATAAAAGTTAGTCAGTCTCTCCTCACTACTGCCCAAACATATGGAAAGCAGGTCAGGCCCTCCATGGGTTGTCATGACCCGAACCATATATATATAAATATATATATTTAATTGAATTTGACCAACGGATGGGACATTATAAAGCAGACAGGATTTGCAAATATCTAAACTAATGGCTAAATAAAAATGCAGAGACTTTATTGGGCTTGTTGCTACTGGGGAAAGGAGGAGGGAGGAACCTTTTTTTTAATGATACAAAATGATCGGAATAAATTACAATAAAAGAAACCTCCCATAATATTATGATTTTAAAAAACAGTGGTTCTAAAAAAATAATCGACAAAAACAATGCTGAAACCAAGCCACATAGAAAATTGAGAATCATTTTGCCAGAATTACAATACCTGAAAGCGTGTTCGGAGTAAGTAATTAGATGAGGGATTGTCAACCTTTGGCACGCAGCCCACCAGGGTAAGCCCCCGGCAGGCTGGGCCGGTTTGTTTACCTGCTGCGTCCGCAGGTTCGGCCGATTGCAGCTCCCACTGGCCGTGTTTCGCCGCTTCAGGCCGATGGGGGCTGCGGGGCTTACCCTGGTGGGCCACGGGCCAAAGGTTGCCGATCCCTGAATTAGATCGTAGAAGAGTTAGATATGCTTCTGAACAAAGGTGAGGGGGAGATGGCAATATTGGATTCAAAGTGAGGAAAACGGTAGAAAAATGTTCTTACATACAGAACCTTCACCAATCTCATTGCAGGAATTCCTGTGTATCTAGTACACCTTACAGGGATCTGTATCAACTCAAGACGGGGACATGGATGTCTTTGTAGACCGCTCAGGAAAGACCTTTCCTCAGTGTGCAGTTGCTGTTAAAAAAGCTAACAAGCTTAGATTGCATAAGGAATAGGATGTTGTTAATATGGAGAATATTGTAATGCCTTTCTACAATCAGTGGAACCACCTTATCTGGAATTCTTTGTCTTATTGGTCATCTGATCTCAAAAAGAATATTGCAGAATTAGACGGGGTTTAAAGAAGGGCAAAGAGAATGATTAGGGGCATGGACAAATTTTCATAAGACAGATTTGAAAAGACTGGGATTTGTTGATATATTGTATAGTCAATTGCTTGGCCACACTTTGGTTCATTATGAAATATATTCAAGAGACCAAATAGTTATCATCAGTCAGGTTTATTGCTATAAGCCAATAAAAATATAGTGTAGATTCTATGTGATATCAGTCTCTAGGGAGCCATTCTGTGAAGCATTATTATATTCACTTTACAGAGAATGTATGCTTCCAAAGTCATACTGCTAAAGCCATCTTTTTATACCTTATCCTTTTACTTGTAAAAGGAACCGTGTACATCATCTGAAACTAGATTTAACCAATCAGCTTTTTACCTTGTTTCTCTGGTACCATGGTGTACCCTTATCTTTGTTCTGAACACATGCATTCCAGGTACCAAGGGGCATGAAAGCACCTCTACTAGGGTAGAACAGTTATGTCTTGTCCTTCTCCTTTGGGACATTCCAGTACTGACCTGTGAGACTAATTCCCTTTCTGTTGCTACGGTAAAGCACTCATCGGTAAGACGAAGATTATGTCACAGAGGTCGCGGAAGTCACGGAATCCATGACTTCCAGCAACCTCCATGACATTGGGGGCCCCCTGCAACTGACCGGCTGCTGGCAGGGACCCCTGAGCTGTCCAGCCACCAGTCGAGGTGGCAGAGGGACCCTGCAGCTACTCAGCCACCGTGAGTAGCCGCCTTCCTCCCGCAGCTCCCAACCGCCTCTGGTGGTGGCAGAGGGATCCCAGAGCTGCTCAGCAGCTGCTCGAAGGGGCAAAGCTCCCCAGCCGGTGGTGGCAGGGAGACCCCCCACCCCTCCGCTCCAGCCTCAGAGGGCAATGGGGACCCTGCAGCTCCCAGCTGCTGCAGGTGGGAGGCCGGGTGCTGGACCCTCCTCTCTCCCCATTTTGTTAAGGATGTTTTTAGTAAAAGTCAGGGACAGGTCACGGCTTCCGTGATTTTTTGTTTATTGCCCGTGACCCGTCCATGACTTTTACTAAAAATATCCATGACAAAATCATAGCCTTATTCATCGGTCCTGGTCTTGACAGCTTCCTATTTGCTTAAGTCAATAACTGACTGCAAATGCAAGTGGTTATGGGATACTTAGTAAAGGTGAGCATGGTTATAAAAAAACATAGGCTGATTTAGGCTATATAACTATCATATTTGTGCTTAATAGTACCTGTGAGTGTGTGTATGTGTGTATATATATATATATAATATAAAAGGTGAGGATTATACATATTAATATTATATGCTAGCCAGCTGGGGAAATGCTGTTCACCCTCCCTACTGAGATGCGAGACCATCCATATCCCTCTGGCTCATTGCTTGCTAGATGTCAATATCCAGGCAATTGGATCTGCCATTGTATTCTCAAGAGCTCCACTGATATAGGGATTAAAACCCAGACAACTAGGCAACACCCATATCTGTGTCTCTTTGCCTGCCTGAGAGAGAACAGCCCCTTTTCAGCCATGAGGTAAAAATGCATCACGTAGGGGAAACGGGCACAACAGGTCTCATAAAAATATTACAAAAAATTCCCACTTGGTTGCAATTGCACACTCAATTGTCCATCTGTGGTTGAAATGAAGTGGAACAGTTTGTAATTTATAAAACATTTTATCTTTTCTTTTTCCAATGCCTGGGGATTTCTTCACTGTATGCTGATATCTTCTGGTGTCTCCAGCCTGTGGGATGCGCCATTAAAGTTTGTCAGTTAACCTGATAAACTTTTTGTTTTTGTTTTACATTTCTTGTGTTTTCACTAACCCACATTTATACATAGATGAACTTAGTTTATTTACAGTGTAATAGGGACCAAGCTGCTTGTTACGCAAGCGATGTTTTGGTACAGCACATGATAGAAGAATGACTTGGATTTTTACTCTTAATTCCCCCCCCCCTTATTAAAATACATTTTGCTTTTTGTTCTCATTTTTCCAATTCTTTAGCACTAATATACGTTTTAGATTCTTTCATAGTTTTTGCATACAGACATTCATTTTACTCCCTTAACATATACATTAGTAGTTTTCCATAATATAGCACTTGACTGCTAAAATAGATGATCGCCGTCAATTCTGAGAGGAGTTGTGTTGCTCTCCCCTGCTAAGCACTCTGTGTTAACAAGAGAGTTAGCAACAGATTTTTTTACCCAAGCTTTTTAGAGTTAATCTACTTGTGATAGAAATTAAACTTTTGTTAAACATTTTTGACGTATCATAACCATAGGGGTAGCCTAAATTCCTCCTTACCTGTAAGGGGTTAAGAAACTCAAAAGTAAGCTTGGGAGGGATAGCTCAGTGGTATGAGGATTGGCCTGCTAAACCCAGGGTTGTGAGTTCAATCCCTGAGGGGGTCACTTAGGGATCTGGAGCAAAAATTGGGGATTGGTCCTGTGTTGAGCAGGGGGTTGGACTAGATGACCTCCTGCGGTCCCTTCCAACGCTGATATTCTATGATTTGGAAGCACAAACTTTAATTAATGTATACATTTTCCTTTAACATAGCAGAAGAGAAAATAGTATAAAAAATAAAGCAAAATGAAGTTTAAATGCAGGTTTATGCAAACCTTCTTTGAGGGTAATAAATTTTCACGACATCTGTTTGTGCTTCGGAGACATAGAAACATGTTGAGATTTGTTTAGTTGGCTTTAACATTCTGCAGCATAACAAGACATAATATACATTGTTTTTAAGCATTTGGGCTATAATAAATTTATAACTATATTTTAATATTTAATAAATGTGCAAACAAGTTTATAAAAAACAAGTTATTTTATTACCATTAACTTTTTATGTTGACATTTTTGCCCTTCGCTTTTTTCCTTTGAACAAAAAACCTTTGATTAATAAAAAAAAAAGACCTTTTTGTTTGCAATTGCATTATTTATTGAGGCAGAAATGTATGTACATGTATTTAAAACTGAGGCCTTTTGAACTTTGCAAAAAATGTGTATTATGGTTATATTCCAACCATAATATTAGAATAGCACTTGAATTAAAATGTTTTTATAATTGAATATAAAACTGGCTTTTGTTGTGACAAAGTGTAAACAAAAATTAGTCATATCATACACGCAACTTACAACTGCTATTTATGCTTAATGTATAAGAACCTGGATTTGTGCTGGAAATGGCCTTCCTTGATGATCACTTTAGATATGCTGTTAGCAGCAGGACAGTGCGGTGGGAGGAAGTTTTGTTTCATGGTCTCTGTGTGTATATAATGTCTTCTGCAGTTTCCACGATATGCTATGCATCCGATGAAGTGAGCTGTAGCTCACGAAAGCTCATGCTCAAATAAACTGGTTAGTCTCTAAGGTGCCACAAGTACTCCTGTTCTTTTTCTTTTTATGAATATGTTGTGGATAATACATATTATTATGATGTCATTTTCCAGCTTGAAACAAGTTTTTGTTTTGGAATTTTAGTTTCATTTATACTAAATGATAGAGAGAGAGTGTGTGTGTGTAAGGAAAAAGTTGAAATATAAATGTTTCAGAGTAACAGCCGTGTTAGTCTGTATTCGCAAAAAGAAAAGGAGTACTTGTGGCACCTTAGAGACTAACCAATTTATTTGAGCATGAGCTTTCGTGAGCGTGAGCTGTAGCTCACAAAAGCTCATGCTCAAATAAATTGGTTAGTCTCGAAGGTGCCACAAGTACTCTTTTTCTTTTTATAAATGTTTCAGTAGATCCTATCTGATTTTTTTTTTTTTTTTTGGGTCAAACTATTGGTTTGCAAGTTTTCAAGATTTTAACATTCTTCCCAATTCAAGGACAGGGCGGGGAAAATTCAAACTCTTGTGGGATGGGAAAAGTGTTTCCCACCCTTTTCTATTTGATATTCCCTTATGTCATGTCTGAAATTACTGTAATGGGTCCTTAAAATTCCACTTGGCCCCACAGAAAGTGAGTGTCCTTTATATATATATATATATATATATATATATATATATATATATATATATATAGGAACACAATATAATTCAGTGGAAATGACCCTACTGGGGGAGGTGCACTTTTAAGACTCCACTGCTGTCATGTGTAAGCTCCTCAGGAAAGGGATCATGTTTTTACTTGAATTTGTATGGTGGGGCAGCCAGCACTTATGGATGCAATAGGAAATAATATTAATGGGTTGTTGACCTTCAAAAGACATTTTAGCGCTCAACATTTTGAAATTGCCATTTTATTTTTTGTAATCACTGCATGCATCTTTTCCAATCTTATCCATACATTGCTGGGATTTTCAGACCATAAAGGATAGATAATCCAGACAGCTCAACAAGTGACATTTCAATGTCAGTTGAAAGTTTGAACGCTATAAAAATAAACAGAAAATATACATGTGCAAATTACTTTTCCAAGGAGCAAAAGACGATTCTCAGCATCTGCCTGTCTGATGTTTTGCATTCTTTTCGTTACCTATTGTATTGCCTTATGTAGAATCTGTTTCACATCTAAGTAGCTTGATGTAATGAAGTTATAACTTTACTCAGTTCAGTTTGCATAGGCTTTAAAATTAAACAGCTTACATTTATTTAGATACTTTCATCCTTAAGGATCCCAGAGCACTCTAGAAAAAATATTAACTGATCGACCATTGAAATACATCAGCTGCTGGAACAGTGCACAGTAATACCACACAACAGAACAGGAAGTGAGTAAGAATCCCATACCCAAAATTATAATTTGTCCAGGACACTGGGATAATGCCCTTATTCTTGTCTCTTGCTAATTTGGGAACCTTGCAAGATTTAGGTCCAGCAGGAGAAGTGAAGACTTAAAGTGCCAGCTTTTAATTTTGTCTTGTCATTCTGTTTTTTTCAATCACTTTCTCACATATGGGTTCCTTGATTGCATGACCTGGAGGGAATGGGGTGCTTTATGCATTAGTTAGTGTATTGAACTTGTTTAAAGGCAAGTGAATATTAATTATGATAATTAAAGTAAAACATTTTTTGAATGGACAAAGAGGAGTTTGTTTGGTCCTGCACGCAAGTGTCAAAGTGGATGTGTCCATGTCAGACCGAGAAGTCTGCTGCTTGCCAGGAGCTAAGATTCACGATGTGACGGAGAGACTGCCGAGACTCATCAAGCCCTCGGATCGCTACCCCTTCCTGCTTCTCCAAGTGGGCACCAATGATACTGCCAAGAATGACCTTGAGCCGATCACTGCAGACTACGTGGCTCTGGGAAGAAGGATAAAGGAGTTTGAGGTGCATAGAATCATAGAATCATAGAATATCAGGGTTGGAAGGGACCTCAGGAGGTCATCTAGTGGTCTTCTCGTCCATTCTCCCCGTGGAGGGAAAAGGCCTGGGTAGAGACCGTCGAATCGTGGAAGTCAACGAATGGGTACGCAGGTGGTGTCGGAGAGAAGGCTTTGGATTCTTTGGCCATGGGATGGTGTTCTAAGAAGGAGGAGTGTTAGCCAGAGACGGGCTCCACCTAACGAAGAGAGGGAAGAGCATCTTCGCAAGCAGGCTGGCTAACCTAGTGAGGAGGGCTTTAAACTAGGTTCACTGGGGGAAGGAGACCAAAGCCCTGAGGTAAGTGGGGAAGTGGGATACCAGGAGGAAGTAGGAGCAGGAGCGCGTGAGAGGGGAGGGCTCCTGCCTCATACTGAGAAAGAGGGACGATCAGCGAGTTCTCTCAAGTGCCTATACATAAATGCAAGAAGCCTGGGAAACAAGCAGGGAGAACTGGAAGTCCTGGCACAGTCAAGGAATTATGATGTGATTGGAATAGCAGAGACTTGGTGGGATAACTCACATGACTGGAGTATTGTCATGGATGGGTGTAAACTGTTCAGGAAGGACAGGCAGGGCAGAAAAGGTGGGGGAGTTGCACTGTATGTAAGGGAGCAGTATGACTGCTCAGAGCTCAAGTATGAAACTGCAGAAAAACCTGAGTTTCTCTGGATTAAGTTTAGAAGTGTGAGCAACAAGGGTGATGTGGTGGTGGGAGTCTGCTATAGACCACGAGACCAGGGGGATGAGGTAGACAAGGCTTTCTTCCGGCAACTCGCAGAAGTTACTAGATCGCAGGCCCTGGTTCTCATGGGAGACTTCAATCACCCTGATATCTGCTGAGTGAGCAAAACAGCTGTGCACAGACAATCCAGGAAGTTTTTGGAAAGTGTAGGGGACAATTTCCTGGTGCAAGTCCTGGAGGAACTAACTAGGGGCAGAGCTTACAAACCGGGAAGAATTAGTAGGGGAAGCTAAAGTGGATGGGAACCTAAAGTGGATGGGAACATGGGAGGCAGAGACCATGAGATGGTCGAGTTCAGGATCCTGACACAGGGAAGAAAGGAGAGCAGCAGAATACGGACCCTGGACTTCAGAAAAGCAGACTTTGACAACCTCAGGGAACTGATGGGCAGGATCCCCTGGGAGAATAACATGAGGGGGAAAGGAGTCCAGGACAGCTGCCTGTATTTTAAAGAATCCTTATTGAGGTTACAGGGACAAACCATCCTGATGTGTAGAAAGAATAGTAAATATGGCAGGCGACCAGCTTGGCTTAACAGTGAAATCCTTGCTGATCTTAAACACAAAAAAGAAGCTTACAAGAAGTGGCAGATTGGACAAATGACCAGGGATGAGTATAAAAACATTGCTCGGGCATGCAGGAGTGAAATCAGGAAGGCCAAATCACACCTGGAGTTGCAGCTAGCAAGAGATGTTAAGAGTAACAAGAAGGGTTTCTTCAGGTATGTTAGCAACAAGAGGAAAGTCAAGGAAAGTGTTGGTCCCTTACTGAATGAGGGAGGCAATCTAGTGACAGAGGATGTGGAAAAAGCTAATGTACTCAATGCTTTTTTTGCCTCTGTCTTCAAGAACAAGGTCAGCTCCCAGCCTGCTGCACTGGGCAGCACAGCCTGGGGAGGAGGTGACCAGTCCTCTGTGGAGTAAGAAGTGGTTCGGGACTATTTAGAAAAGCTGGACGAGCACAAGTCCATGGGGCCGGATGCGCTGCATCCGAGAGTGCTAAAGGAGTTGGCGGATGTGATTGCAGAGCCATTGGCCATTATCTTTGAAAACTCATGGCAATTGGGGGAAGTCCTGGACGACTGGGAAAAGGCTAATGTAGTGCCCATCTTTAAAAAAGGGAAGAAGGAGGATCCTGGGAACTACAGGCCAATCAGCCTCACCTCAGTCCCCGGAAAAATCATGGAGCAGGTCCTCAAGGAATCAATTCTGAAGCACTTAGAGGAGAGGAAAGTGATCAGGAACAGTCAGCATGGATTCACCAAGGGCAAGTCATGCCTGACTAACCAAATTGCCCTCTATGACGAGATAACTGGCTCTGTGGATGAGGGGAAAACGGTGGACGTGTTGTTCCTTGACTTTAGCAAAGCTTTTGACACGGTCTCCCACAGTAGTCTTGCCAGCAAGTTAAAGAAGTATGGGCTGGATGAATGGACTATAAGGTGGATAGACAGCGGGCTAGATTGTCGGGCTCAACGGGTAGTGATCAATGGCTCCATGTCTAGTTGGCAGCCGGTATTAAGTGGAGTGCCCCAAGGGTCGGTCCTGGGGCCGGTTTTGTTCAATATCTTCATAAATGATCTGGAGGATGGTGTGGATTGCACTCTCAGCAAGTGTGCAGATGACACTAAACTGGGAGGAGAGATAGATACGCTGGAGGGTCGGGATAGGATAGGATACAGAGGGCCCTAGACAAATTAGAGGATTGGGCCAAAAGAAGTCCTTGTTGAACCTTATCAGATAAGTGCAGAGTCCTGCACTTAGGACGGAAGAATCCTATGCACTGCTACAGACAAGGGACCGAATGGCTCGGCAGCAGTTCTGCAAAAAAGGAACTAGGGGTTATAGTGGACAAGAAGCTGGATATGAGTCAGCAGCGTGGCCTTGTTTCCAAGAAGGCCAATGGCATTTTGGGATGTATATGTAGGGGCATTGCCAGCAGATCGAGGGACGTGATCATTCCCCTCTATTTGACATTGGTGAGGCCTCATCTGGAGTACTGTGTCTAGTTTTGGGCCCCACACTACAAGAAGGATGTAGAAAAATTGGAAAGAGTCCAGCAGAGGGCAACAAAAATGAGTAGGGGACTGGAACACGTGACTTCTGAGGAGAGGCTGAGGGAACTGAGATTGTTTAGTCTGCAGAAGAGAAGAATGAGGGGGGATTTGATAGCTGCTTTCAACTACCTGAAAGGGGGTTCCAAAGAGGATGGATCTCGACTGTTCTCAGTGGTAGCTGATGGCAGAACAAGGAGTAATGGTCTCAAGTTGCAGTGGGGGAGGTTTAGGTTGGATATTAGGAAAAACTTTTTCACTAGGAGGGTGGTGAAACACTGGAGTGCGTTACCTAGGGAGGTGGTGGAATCTCCTTCCTTAGAAGTTTTTAAGGTCAGGCTTGACAAAGCCCTGGCTGGGATGATTTAGTTGGGGATTGATCCTGCTTTGAGCAGGGGGTTGGACTAGATGACCTCCTGAGGTCCCTTCCAACCCTGATATTCTATGATTCTGATTCATGAAATAAACCAGGGGTTCTCAAACGGGGGGGTCACATGGTGGTTACATGGGGGTCACAAATCTATTAGCTCCATGGGGCTGACATCTCCCAGCCCCCATTAAATTAAATTACCCCCCATTTTTAATGTATAAGGAGTGGGGGTTACACTCGGAGACTTGCTGTGTGAAAGGGGTCACTAATAAAAAAACAAGTTTTAAAACCACTGAAATAAGCCAAACAATAATAAGAGAATGTGAGCAAGCATAAGGAAAATGTGTAGGAATACTTGATTAGTGAGCTTTGAGAAATGCACGCAAAGATGGCGCTTCAATCATATCAGTTACACAATGTGTGTAGCTGTTACGAGCAGGACAGTGGGGTGGGAGGAAGTTTTGTTTCATGGTCTCTGTGTGTATATAATGTCTTCTGCAGTTTCCACAATATGCTATGCATCTGATGAAGTGAGCTGTAGCTCACGAAAGCTCATGCTCAAATAAACTGGTTAGTCTCTAAGGTGCCACAAGTACTCCTTTTCTTTTTTCTTTTTACGAATACAGACTAACACGGCCGTTACTCTGAAACCTGACAATGTGTGTACTGTAACTGAATCGTTTTTATTAACTAATCACTTTTCATCAGTTTTAAAGTAGAATATGCTGAGTTGTAATAGTAAATCTTGTTCAAAAAGTTTTGGAAGAACTTATAGAATTCAGTGCTTAAGCCAGTGTCTTTTAGGGGTTAGGAAGATACTTTACGGCATGTCAGGGATCTCATAACTGCCTACTGTTGGGTTTCTTACTCCTTCCTTTGAAACATCTGGTTCTAACCACTATTGAAGTGGAATACTGGATTGGGTGGACCATAAGTGTAATCCAGTTTAGCAATTCCCCTGTAGGTTTCACCTTCACAGACGTGGAACCTTGAGTGCAATATTCACAAATGATGATCATTTCCTTAGTACATATTATTATTTATTATTTGTACTGTGATAGCTCCTGAGAATCCCAGTCATAGACCAGGACCCCAGTGTGGTAGATGGCTGTAGAAACAGAGAACAGAAAGATGGTCTCTGCCACAAGAAGATTACAGTCTAAGTAATCTTCCTTGTGTTTGTTTCTTTGTTTTACCAGAAGGTATTCTAAATTTATTAAAATAGAAAGAATGAGATAAAGTATCCTTAAGTGCCCACCTTTGTGGCAGAAAGGGTGGTTCTCACTTACATAACCTTTACATAACTGTGACATTTCATTTAACACTTTTGCATATACAAATTACCTTTATTTCATTAGGCCACTATTTTCCGATCTTCAAAACTGAGGCACACATCACATAGTGCTCAGGCCTTATAAAAAAAAAAATCAGGCCATTCACTTAAGTGACCCAAATTTGAAAAAAATTGCCTTGGTTTATAGGGACTTATTATGGGCTTCATAGATCTTTGTAACAATGGTTATGATGGAAATTCTGAACTGTCATATCATTGTGCTAGCAGGTGTTACAAGGCAGTATAGAAAAAGGTAATTTTTCACATTGTTTAGAGAACTATCAAGAAAAACACAGATTGTATAACTTACTAAGTCATGCTCAAAGATACCACTGGTTGTCCAGTGTGCTTTACCTCTGTTTAGCTTTATTGCCTACTGGAGAAATATTTTTGTTAGACTCCATGTTCTGCGCTGCAGAAAAACCAGTGCCTCATTCATATGAAACATCTTACTTCAGTAGAAATGTAGAAAATATATAAAGTAGGTTAAACTTAGTGGAAAACCCACATCTCTCCAGATGTACTATCAGAAAAGGAACATTTAAAAAAAAAATTAAAAATGTGTGTTAGTGAAATAAGTTAAATATTTTATTTCCTCTCGGTAAAGAATACTGGCAAAATAATATTCAGTAATTTAAGTCAAAGAATGTCTGAACTGATAGAAGACAGATTTAAAATATGTCATCTAATATAACAATAGCGTAGACAGGTGCATACACCCCAATCCCTGCCATATGTCACTAAATACACTGCCACATAATCCAGCTGTGGGCAACGGGCGGCCCACGGGCCACATGCGGCCCATCAGGGTGATTCACTGACTGGCCGCCAGAGAGTTGGTTTACATTTGCATAGCTGCCTGCAACTCCTAGTGGCTGCGGTTCACTGTTCCCAGGCAATGTCAACTGCGGGGAGCGGCGCAGGCCACAGGGACATAATCATATCACATTCATCATCACATTCGTTCCACAATAAAGCTGTGCAAAGTCCTGAAGTCCTTTCTGAGGCAGAACTCTGACAAGTATTGTAAGCTATTGTGTTTGGAAAGAAATTCACTGGCAAAGAATAAATGATCAAAGTGAGAGTCCATCAAAGAACTTGAGTGCATCTCATTAAGAAAATGGGGCCACTTGCATGTTTAAAGAAATACACAAGCTTCTGTGCTTTGCTGGCTCAGTCTGGTGCTATGTGCAAGCTCAATTTTCAAACTCCAGTCCTTTTTGATATAACCGTGTTCAAGAAAATCCTTTTCCGGTGGGAGAAATGTGTCACTATAATTCTCATAAGTCCAAAATGGGTTAAATATGTGTGCTCAAACTAGGGGTGGGGGGTGTGGGAGGAAGGCTTCAGGCTGAACTATAAAGTTTGCAAATGGTAAGCAATATCATAGTAGTCATTTCACCATTGAAATGCAGCTGTTTCTGGTGTAGCCAGGTGCCAGTCAGCATATTGAATATTGCACAAAGCTGAGTGACAGAAAAAGTCAGAGACCTGTCACTACTGTTGTATAGTTTCCTTTGATATGTTTGTTTTAATGTCCTTGGAGAGCAGATAGGACAATAAATTCCATCACAGCAAATTGCACTGAGCTCAGGGCTTTCTTCAGGAGGAAGAGCTGAGTCAACGTTGCCAATATCTGAACTGGTTCCACAGAGTCTGAGTATTTCAGACCTGATGGATGGTCCACTCAGCTGACCCCTAGAGGTCATTAGACTTTAATACCGTGAGAACTATATTGGTGGGATTGTCATATGAGGTCAAATTAAAGACCATTCATCCAGAGCTGTGAATACCAATCTACTCATACCTTTGCCTGTCCCATCTCTTCAGATTTTCTGAGCAGCTGGTTAGAGCTGCAGGAATTATACTTTTAGTGCATTATGCTCTCAAGGAGAGAATCTAAATGCAATTTGTCTACCCTGTGATGGCGAGTCCACAGCTGAGATTTCAGCCTTTCCCTTTGTGGCATCTCTTTTTGGTGTATAATTATGATTTCCTAATTATGTTTTAAAACCATATAGTTTTCTCTTCAGCATCCTCTCACTAGGTATGCTTCGTTCATGTTCAAGGACACTTTGTTATTTATTGTTCTTACGTATCTGTAAATAGGTCATTTTCTCTTTATATAAAAAAAATTTCCCTGGTTAATCAACCATTATTGTCTTGACAGCGTCTTTAAAAACATCCACCTGATTGTTTTGTTTCTGATAGACTTCATCTACCTCTATAGTTTACAAGGTCGGGGGTTATTTGTAATGTGACGTTACTTGCCTATGATTTATACATATGGAGAAAACCTCAGTTAAAACTCCAGAAGAAAACTACAAATTCCTAATATTAAACTGCAAATCATATTAAAAAACCCAGCTTGAAATTTGTTTGGTTCCTCACCACCTGCTGCAGCTAGGAAACACAGCAATAAAATCCAAGATAGTGAAAGGGCCTGGTGTCAGCCTCAGGGCAACCGTTGGGAAAGTGACTATAAAAATCAATGCCTTGTAGCCCAGCAACATCCTCAACCTGTGAGTGAGGTCATTCACAATCATAGATGCCTCTTTAAGTTTTCCGGCTTAGAGATGTGGTTCCACACACTAGGCCAGCGGTTCCTAAACTGTGGGTCGGGACCCTGTTTTAATGGGGGCACCAGGGCTGGCTTAGACTTGCTGGGGCTCAGGACTGAAGCCAACCTGAGCCCCACTGCCCAAAGCTGAAGCCGAAGCCTGAAGGCTTCAGCCCTGGGTGGCAGGGCTCAGGTTATAGGCCTCTTGCCTAGGGCTGAAGCCCTTGAGGTTTGGCTTTGGTCCCCCCTCTCAGGGTGGTGGGGCTTATGCCGGCTTAGACTTCAGTTCCCCCTCTTGGGGTCGTGTAGTAATTTTTGTTGTAAGAAGGGGGTCGCCGTGCAATGAAATTTGAGAACCCCTGCACTAGGCAATACCTGTATACTCAAATTCCCATCTCCAGTAAATGTCACAGTTGTGCAATTCTCTTGACTTCAATGGAATTATTTACATCTGGGTGAGAGCAGGGAAAGCAGATGTCATGGATGCGAAGAATGTTCATCCTGCAAATTTGTGACTCTGTGCCAGAATTCAAATGAGACCTCTTCAGGCCCGGCTGAAGTCTAAGCAGACTTCAGCGGTACATTTTTCAGCAGGCTGGTGTCCTCTCCTAAGGAGTGAGGGATTCTGTTAAGTTGGTTTCAGAGTAGCAGCCGTGTTAGTCTGTATCTGCAAAAATTAAAAAGGAGTACTTGTGGCACCTTAGAGACTAAGAAATTTATTTGAGCATAAGCTTTTGTGAGCAACTGCTCACTTCATCGGATGCATTGAGTGGAAAATACAGTGGGGAGATTTATATACACACAGAGAACATGAAACAATGGGTGTTACCATACACACTGTAAGGAGAGTGATCAGGTAAGGTGAGCTATTACCAGCAGGAGAGCGGGGTGGGGGGGTGGACGGATCTTTTGTAGTGATAATCAAAGTGGGCCATTTCCAGCAGTTGACAAGAACTTCTGAGGAACAGTGGAGGGATGGGGGAGGGCGGAAGGGGGAATAAACATGGGGAAATAGTTTTACTTTGTGTAATGACCCATCCACTCCCAGTCTTTACTCAAGCCTAAGTTAATTGTATCCAGTTTGCAAATTAATTCCAATTCAGCAGCCTCTCGCTGGAGTCTGTTTGTTGAAGTTTTTTTGTTGTAATATTGTGACTTTTAGGTCTGTAATCGAGTGACCAGAGAAATTGAAGTGTTCTCTGACTGGTTTTTGAATGTTAAGGTGAGCTGTTCAGTCTGTATCACTCTCGTTATAGTGTGCATGGTAACACCCATTGTTTCATGTTCTCTGTGTATATAAAATCATCCTACTGTATTTTCCACTGTATGCATCCGATGAAGTGGGCTGTAGCCAACGAAAGCTTATGCTCAAATAAATGTGTTAGTCTCTAAGGTGCCACAAGTACTCCTTTTCTTTTTTTGGAGTGTAAAGTTCTTATTTATTATTACTGGAGAAATGAGGAATGTGAAAGAGAGAGTGAGTGGGGGGCAGAGGAGAATGGATATAAATGAAAATAAAAAGAGATGGTGAGATGTTGCATTCCCCCCAAAACACGCATTCCCTTGTTCTATGGATGTGATAGTTTGTCAGGGCTTGAGTGGAATGAGAGCTGTCGTACCTTGCTACGTTAGGAGGAAAGAATAAGAAAGAAGATAAACACCCATTGAGAAGAATTGTGCTAAAGCCTAATCCCTATATTTTTATGGAGTTGTCTGAGATTGTGAAATGATTGCTTTGAAGAAAATCAGAGATTATAAATATTGTAAAAGCCTGTTGCAAAGGAGTATGAGGTTTTGTTTAGAATTTTGATAACATCCAAAAAGATCTTTCTGCAGCAACAGAATAAGTTTCGTTTTGTTAGACGATAACATGCTGCAGCTGAAACCTAGGAATGTAAAGACAGCATCCATGTATTCACCACCACAAAGACATTCCTTTGATCATTTTGGGTCAGTGTGTAACAGTACAATTTCCAAGCTAACTAAATCTAATACTTGCATGGTCTGAGCTGTAATTTCATAAAAATGCTATTTTTACAAATTGCTTTTAAATGGTAGTTTTAGATTCAGAGGTTGGTGAATGATCTAGTCATATAGCACCTGAGCAGGAATACACTAGACAGCACAGGAGATGCATACTTAAGTTGTCTTCATTCTATATAGAAAGAGGGATAGCTTTATCCTTGTTGACCTTTAGTCTATAAAATATAGACATGCTTCTTGACCACCTGTTCTATTTGCAGAGCTAGAGGAAGGCAAACTGGAGACTGTATATTTTTATTTTACTAACTACACCCTAACATTTTTAGGTTAGTCTAAAATGACGTATTGGTCTTTTTATAGCTTTTGCTTCTACCAATTGTTAGATGTTCACTCTTGCAGAGAAAAGTCATTGATACCACTACAAGATGAAGAAAGTTCCATTGATTTTCCTGGCATCTTGTACTTACTGCTAATGCACTCACCAGCAGAACAGGTGGGGCTACCTCCTATAACAGATCGGGCTGTGTCCACAAAATGCTTTATTTAGACAGTTGTTTTCAACACCCAACATCAGCACTGCCATATGTGAAACACTGGTTATTTGCAAGAAACTAGCTAATGGGCAAATAGTCCATTGTTAATTTTTATCTTTTTTTAATCAGAAAGTATGGACTAGAGAACGATCCTTCTGACTTCTGTGCATATAAACTTAAAACTGCTCTGGAAGGAACATGTGGTAATGAATGGAAGATCCTTAATAAATCACAATGCCTTATTATGCCATATTTAGGTTATATTTAAGACTTCAAAATAACTTCCACTGCATGGCAGGGTCTTTTTAGAGAATTAAAAATTCAGCAAGCACTGTTGCTATAGATAGCTACAATTCTTTCTTGGGGAATTTTGAATAAAATATCAGGAATGATGTACGGTGTTTGCTTTCTTAATACCAACAGTGTCAAGAAGCAGAAAAATCTTCTCGAATGAGAATTAGGAGGACTTTTAGACCCTATGTTAGTTCTTTCCAAGGGGATTACTGTTTATAGTTCTAGAAGGAATGACTAGCCAAGAACCATATTTTTTTTTTAAGGTGGATGAAATCATTTGGAGACAGATACCTTGTGTGGAGTATCCGGCTCAGGGATGTAGAGTTAAATGTAACACATGGGGCCAAAAATAGATGTTTTGTGTTTATGGAGACCAAACCAAGACCAAGCCCCCTTGGAAACCAGTGGAGGTTTTGGATACCCAAGGAATGCAGTATCAGGTCCTGAGTAATGAAATCTTTATCTGCAGTGATAATTATGAAGGAGAAAATAGTGGTGCTAGATGTGAGATCATATTGTAGGACAAAAAGGACTGGGGCTTAGATAATCACTGAGGACGGTGCCAACTAAGTATCTAAAAGGCCCTTTATCTGGCCAGCTAGGTGCTCCTCATGTGTGGGAGTATATGCGGATAGTATAAAGCCATCATAGCTGGCTCCTCTGTTACTCCGGTGTAGGAGTCATGGCCGGGGGAAGGGGTGTCACCAGTGGTGATCTCACCGGGAGTACCAATCTTTAATGACATAAATCTATTGGTAGATGACATAGATGATATAATCTATTGGTTTTGCACTCCTTGCCTTCCCAGTCAATGCTTATTGGGTGCAGCTCAGAATGTGGGAATGAGTGCGTATTGAATAGGAAAGTTGGCATTCATAAGGGAATTCATTCATTATTAGGCACTTTAGCAGCTTTTAAATTGTATGTTGCAGGGGGACGGTCAACATCTTTCAAAATGTGGGAGAGAGAGGTTCTGAAAATGGGGAACCCTAAGTGCCAGATTTTCAAAGGTGGACACAACTGGTTCTGTTGTAAGAATGCATGCACACCATTTGCATCCACCAAACTTTTCAACTGGATGTACACATGTGAACTTGTCTGCACAAACTGGGGAATGTCATGCCTGTACTCCCTGGGATTCATGGGAGTACATGGAGGTCAATATGAATTTTGCTTATCGAAGAACTGCGGGTGGTTCTTCGAGTGATTGCTCAGGTCCACTCCAATAGGTATGCGCACATGCCGCATGTATGGTCGTCGGAAGTTGTTACTCTAGCGATACCCATCGGGTCACTGTGGAGCTATCTGGAGTGGTGCCTTTATGGTGGTGTATATAGGGTCCTGCCGACCTGCTGCCTGCTCAGTTCCTTCTTACCACCAGTGATGGTCATTGGAGCAACTGGTCTCTTGCTTTAGCAAGTACTTCCTAGTGGTTTTCCCTGTATATAATTGTTGTCCTTCACTATCTTAATTTGTTAGTCATATAGCTAGTTAGTTCCTTAGTACATTTAAATTAGGGGGGTTCCCCCCCCCGATATTTTCCCCATTGCCGGGGTATGTCGCAGCCCCAGGGGTTCAAGCCATGCGATAGGTGTGGTAAGCCTATGCCCAGAGGGGATCTGCATGCCACTTGTCTGAAGTACCTGGGAGAGGGTCATTTGCAAGACAAGTGCACCATCTGAAGAGGCTTCAAGCCCAGAACTAAGAGGGAGAGAGGCTATCACCACAAGCTCCTCTTCATGGAGTCCACTCTCTGGCCCTAACTGGCTCAAGGGCTGGCATCAACAGCCTCGTTGCACAGCTCACCAGCCTTGGTGCAGGACACCTCGGCACTGAGGAAGGACTTGTATAAGGAGTGTTAGCACAGTTCCCTTATGTGGACGTCCAGCTCATCGGTGCGGCACTGGGGATTTTGAAGTGGATTGTGGAAGGGGATTGTGAAGTGGTTTGTGACGGTGATTGTGGAAGTGGACAGGCTCCCGGACCTCATCACACAGGATCACGGCCAACTACAGCACCCCATCCTGGATTCCCTCCACCTCAGGGCGTGAAAACTCCATGGCGGAACCAGCTTGAACTGCAGAGCTTGGACTCTGTTAGGAAAGTTCTGTTGGGGAGCAGGAAGCCATCCACTCGGACAACATACCTGGCAAAGTGGAAGCGTTTCTCCATTTGGTCCGTACAGAAAGGTACGTCCCCGCAGTAATCCTCTGTTCCCCTTGTGCTAGACGATCTCTTGTACCTGAAGCATCAGGGGTTGATGATATCCTCTATTAAGGTGCACCTGGCGGTCATCTCGGTCTTCCACCTGGGTGTGGCGGGCAGGTCAGTCTTTAGCAATCCCATGGTGGGCCGGTTTCTTAAGGGCTTGGATAGGCTTTACCCCCAGGAGAGGCAGCCCGTTCCTCAGTGGGATCTTAACCTGGTCCTTTCCGGATTCATAGATTTCCCTTTCAAGTCCCTGGCAACCTGCCCCTTATCCTATCTTTCCTGGAAGGTGGCCTTTCTGGTGGCCCTAAACTTGGCCAGAAGGGTCTCCGAGCTCAGAGCGCCCCTATATGGCCTTTTACAAGGATATGGTGCAGCTACGCCCTTACCCAGCATTTCTACCCAAGGTAATATCGCAATTTCACATTAACCAGGACATATTTCTAACCGTATTCTTTCCTAAACCCCATGCCAGCAACAAAGAGTGAGCATTCCATTCCCTGGATGTCATGTGTGCCCAAGCCTGCTACATTGAATGCACAAAACCATTTCATAAGTCACCACAGCTTTTTATTGCAATTGCCGAGAGGAAGAAAGTGCTTCCCATCTTGTCCCAGTGCATCTCATTGTGGATCACGTCCTGCATCAGAACGTGCTATGACCTGGGTAAGATCCCAGTCCTGGCATTGACAGCACACTCCACAAGAGCACAAGCCTCTTCCACTGCGTTCCTTGCACAAGTCCCCATTCAGGACTTATACAAGGCAGCAACATGGTCTTCCATCCACACCTTCATGTCAAACTGTGCCATCACTCAACAGGTGAGGGATGATACGGCCTTCGGCAGGGCAGTACCGTAATCAGCAACTTGGTGAATTCTGACCCCTCCTTCATCAAAACTGCTTGGGAGTCACCTATTGGAATGGACATGTGCAATCACTTGAAGACAAGATGGTTACCTACCTTTCATAACTGTAGTTCTTCAGGGTGTGTTGCTCGTGTCCATTCCAAATCCCGTCCGTCTCCCCTCTGTCGGAGTATTCCGACAAAAAGGAACTGAGCAGGTGGTGGGTCAACAGGGACTTAAATACACTGCCATAAAGGCGCCACTCCAGGGGGCTCCGCAGCTGATCCTACAGGTACTGCTAGGGTAAACACTTCTGACAATCGTGCATGCAGCGCGCGCACACACCTATTGGAATGGACATGAACAACACATCCTGAAGAACAACTGTTACAAAAGGTAAGTAACTGTCTTTTTGCACCCAGGAAGAAAGAGAGCCTCCTCCAAATAATGACCTGAAATATTCCTGACTGCCCCAGAATAAGAACATAAAGCTGCTCTGTTTCATGTCATGATGACACCCTTCAAGTGGTGACTTCCTAGTATGGTGAGCTGACAAGGTCCATGGGGCAGAAATGTATAGTAGCTGTGTGTTCACAAATGTTCTTTGTCATGCCAGGTGAAAGACCCAAAGTTTGCATTTATCCTTGTTTTCAACAGAGTGATGTGAGAGCATTAGAAGTATAGTAGAGCACTGCAATACTATGAATGTGTTGGCAATTCAACCTTCTTCATGAATCCAAGCCACTTGTAACCACTATCTATGGAAGGAGGTCGGTTGTGCCTGAATACCATGTGATGTGAATACAACAACATATAGGATTTGTTGTTTCCATATGCAGTATAGTTTTAAATTCAAGATCATGAGTTCAGTTCTTCCATTGAAATTTATGGTGAAACTCCCATTAACTTGAGTGAAGCTGGGTCAGGTTCTACGTTTCTATTTGGGGGTTGTGAGGAACAGAGGAGGGGAGCTACCATCAACCAGGTCTCACTTGGTGAGTGAAGTGCATTTTGGTTAAGTACATATCCGATCAGATCAACAGCCTGCTTAATTTGGCATCTACCTCTAGCCATGGCCAGTGCCCTCCCTTTGGACAAAGTGCAAAGCTTCCACTTGCTGTACTGCAAATCTGCAGTAAAATAGATACACAAACAAATAAGTCAAGCTCTTAATAAAAGAAGATATGAATTAAGTAGCTCATATAATCGTATTAACTCTGGGGGAAAAAATTCATTTTCTTACGGTGTATGTTAACTGGATTTGTAATTTTCAAGAAAGATCAGCAGTATTTTTTTAGGTTGACAGTCTTATTATTTTGTGGCTCATCTCCATGGAAATACATTTGTACGGCCAGATTTGTAGCAATGAACTGAACTATATGAGTTGTACTCTTTTTAAAGAAGAGCTGGCTACAGTGACATTTGCCTTAGCAAAAAAGTGGCGTAACAATATTTTCCATAAATATAAGGAGAACGTTAACATTGCACAGTGAAGCATGCAGAAGTGAGGACATGCCAGTTAAGGTTGAACATACAGTCTTAAATCTGCCCCCTTGTGCATATGCAGAACGACAGTCTAATTACATGATCACATGCAGTTTCTCACATAGTACAATATGATATCATTATTTCTGCAACCTTAGATGCGTCTCTAGCATCTTCTGCTACTATGTATTCTGACCAACAGAGCCAATGAAAGTCATTTATATACAAA
The DNA here is from genome assembly GCF_965152275.1 of Natator depressus. Lineage (NCBI taxonomy): Eukaryota > Metazoa > Chordata > Testudines > Cheloniidae > Natator > Natator depressus. Next base: position 325,411,128 of record NC_134234.1, on the reverse strand, counting down.
GTTCCAGATTCTCCATTGCCCTGTACATTGTATAATTATTTTACACAGTGCAAAATGAATGTGAAGTGGGTCTAAAATGCTGCCAAACCAGAAGGGTAACATTTCACACTTGCTTTGAATTGGCTTAAATGACTATCAAAGGTACAGGGCAGTGGAGAATCAGGTTCAGAATGTTCAGTGAGTGGTGAAAGGACAGTTTCTCTACCAAATTTCAACTTTGTCTTCCCTTCCTCAGATTTTTTGGTGAAAAAGCTGTTTAAAAAAGGTCTTAAGCTATTTATTTTAAATAATGAGGGAAAATTCCCCCCTCCCCTGTTATACTTCCAAATGACTAAGATGTTTTGGCTCACATTTCTAAACAACTTCACCTCAGGCACAGATCAATACCCTGAAGACTTTGCCAAATAAGTAAAAGTTGTGGAAATATACGAGCAACTATAAACCAGAGTTGTTACAGGTTAAATTCTTTTGCAAATTAGAGTTGGAGGTTCAGGTATCATATAGGAAACATTGTTTCTAATATGTAGGGGAAAGTAGTTCACTTGCTGTTCCTATTTGTATAAAATTTCCTAATCCGTGTTTCATGCCCACTAGTTCATAACACTTTTCTATTCTGAACACTTTCTTTTGATCAGTTTTACCTATCCTGTTCACCCTACAATTCTCTAACTTGGACTTCCTCCTCTTGGAGGTTCCATCACTATTTCAGACTCATACCTTCTAAAAGGGCTTCTCTTTCCTTCTTGTCCTTCTTTCTTCATTCTTTAGCAGGTTGATTATTCCATTATTATCCCTGTTTTCCACTCTTACAATTTCAATTCCATTTTTCTAGTCATTTTTTTTTACTCCACAATATTCAGTCTCTCTCTAAGTCCTGGCATTTGTTCCTATCTAATATTGCTTAAATCTACCCCTTCCTCTTTAGCTCTCATACTGCTCCTATTGATTTCAGTGGTGCAGGATCAAATCCTTTATTTCCTTGCTAGTACACACATTTTGGTAATCTCTCACCTTAATTACTGTTTTCTTCTCTCCTGCTTCCCCTGCCATCTTCCCTCTTGCTGATTTCAGAGTAGCAGCCATGTTAGTCTGTACCTGCAAAAAGAACAGGAGTACTTGTGGCACCTTAGAGACTAACACATTTATTTGAGCATAAGCTTTCGTCGGCTACAGCCCACTTTATTGGATGCATGCAGTGGAAAATATAGTAGGAAGATTTTATATACACAGAGAACATGAAACAATGGGTGTTACCATACACACTGTAACAAGAGTGATGAGTTAAGGTGAGCTATTACCAGTAGGAGAGAAAAAAAAAACCTTTTGTAGTGAATCAAGATGGGCCATTTCCAGCAGTTGACAAGAACGTGTGAGGAACAGTAGGGGGGAAATATAAACAAGGGAAAATAGTTTTACTTTGTGTAATGACACATCCACTCCCAGTCTTTAGTCAAGCCTAATTTAATGGTGTCCAGTTTGCAAATTAATTCCAATTCAGCAGACTCTCATTGGAGTCTATTTTTGAAGTTTTTTTGTTGTAATATTGTGACTTTTAGGTCTGTAATTGGGTGACCAGAGAGACTGAAGTGTTCTCCAACTGGTTTTTGAAAGTTATAATTCTTGACGTCTGATTTGTGTCCATTTATTCTTTTACGTAGAGACTGTCCGGGTTGGCCAGTGTACATGGCAGAGGGGCATTGCTGGCACATGTCATATATCACATTGGTAGATGTGCAGGTGAACGAGCCTCTGATAGTGTGGCTGATGTGATTAGGCCCTATGGTGGTGTCCCCTGAATAGATATGTGGACACAGTTGGCAACGGGCTTTGTTGCAAGGATAGGTTCCTGGGTTAGTGGTTCTGTTGTGTGGTATGTGGTTGCTGGTGAGTATTCGCTTCAGGTTGAGGGGCTGTCTGTAAGCAAGGACTGGCCTGTCTCCCAAGATCTGTGAGAGTGATGGGTCGTCCTTCAGGATAGGTTGTAGATCCTTGATTATGTGCCGGAGAGGTTTAAGTTGGGGGCTGAATGTGACGGCTAGTGGCATTCTGTTACTTTCTTTGTTGCACCTGTCCTGTAGTAGGTGACTTCTGGGTACACTTCTGGCTCTGTCAGTCTGTTTCTTCACTTCAGCAGGTGGGTATTGTAGTTGTAAGAATGCTTGATAGAGATCTTGTAGGTGTTTGTCTCTGTCTGAGGGGTTGGAGCAAATGCGGTTGTATCGTAGAGCTTGGCTGTAGACAATAGATCATGTGGTGTGGTCTCGATGAAAGCTGGAGGCATGTAGATAAGTATAGCGGTCAGTAGGTTTCCGGTATAGGGTGGTGTTTATGTGACCATCGCTTATTAGCACTGTCGTGTCCAGGAAGTGGATCTCTTGTGTGGACTGGTCCAGGCTGAGGTTGATGGTGGAATGGAAATTGTTGAAATCATGGTGGAATTCCTCAAGGGCTTCTTTTCCATGGGTCCAGATGATGAAGATGTCGTCAATGTAGCGTAAGTAGAGTAGGGGCATTAGGGGATGAGAGCTGAGGAAGCGTTGTTGTATTGCTGAAGTTATCTTCCTGCTCTGTCAATCTCACCAGGCTGCCCCATTCTGAGTCCTTCTCATGCTTCCTGCCTTTCACAGCGTTAAATCCAGCTTTCCTGTTTTCCCCTTCCAGACTTCATCACTACCTAAGTAATTTCCTCTCATTTCTTCCTACTCCCTTGTTGCTCACAACCCTGTTCCTAATTCTTACTACTTACAAGTTTCTTTAATCTTATGCCACTCTTGGTTTCATGATTTCTATTATGCAGTCCCACGGCCTCCTAATTCTTTTCTCTTGTCCCTCAAATACCTCCTGGGAACCCATTTCTGCAGAATGTGCTTAGCACACTGTTGCAGATAAGGAATGTTAACAAATTGTTCCTACCTTGCTGAGAGTGCCAAATTCAGGGCAGACACACCCCAAAACTGGTGGCTTTTTCTATAATTCGATTTCACCAAGCCAGTAACAAAAGTGAGCTCTGGTATCACTGCTCTGGTATCACCACACTGGTTAACATGAAGCCAAAATACAGTCCCCTTAGACAATCCAACCCCTGTCACCACCTGCACATCTGGTCTTTATGATGAGAGGTTCCTGAGTGTTCTACATATAGGGTTCTTCTAATCCCAAAGTATCAGCCACTTCCCCAGGTCTATATACAGTTCAGATCTTACCCCAAAATCACACTTGTAGCCAATCCTTTAGTAACTAAAAATGAAAGGTTTATTAATATAAAAAGAAAAGTTATTAATTGGCTAAAGGAAGCATATACATTACAACTGATTTCAGAGTTTGCAGGTAAGGATAATAACACTGATATTAAATCTGCTAGCTTGTATTAAATCTCTCTGGTTCACCCATTAGATTGGGGGTCACCAGTCCATTATTCAAAGCTTTTCTTTGTTAGAGATCCTATCCAGATATGTGAAGCAGGAATAAAGACAAAAGTGGTGTCACAGTGACCTTTTATACTTTCAGCCCAAATTGCATGGAAAGTTACTGGCAAAAGATGGATTCTTAGATCACATGTCCTTACATGTGTTGCTGAACCATGGGGCAGCCACAGCCTCAGTGCCCTCTGAAACGTCTCCAGGAGGGGCTCACTGGGAGAGCTGATTGTCCTTAATGGGTCATCTAGCAGGCTGGCTAGCCTTAATGCAAATATGTCTTGGGGAGTCTCTCAAGAAAACAATGTTTTTGAGATACAAACACACAGTAAATATTCATAACTTCATATCCAAAGATTATATGCAGGGGGGAGGGATAGCTCAGTGGTTTGAGCATTGGCCTGCTAAATCCAAGGTTGTGAGTTCAATCCCTGAGGCGGCCATTTAGGGATGTGGGGCAAAAATTGGGGATTGGTGCTGCTTTGAGCAGGGGGTTGGACTAGATGACCTCCTGAGGTCCCTTGCAACCCTGAGATTCTATGAAATAGAATAATAATACATAGCAGCCTATAACTTTTCTGTTGATGTTTTACATGACATATTTTGTATGCAATTTTGTAACAATTTTGTATTCAGTGTAACTAGTCAACTTCCTTTTTATACAGCACCACACCATGTTCTCTTTATCTAAAATTTCTCCCGATTCCGTTTTACCTGAACAGTTGTCTTGTGCCTTGTCTTTGTTTCTCTTGTGTCTGTTAGACTGTAAGAGACCTCTGGGGCATGGAGTTACTCTTACTCTGTTTTGTAAAGCGCTTTGTAGACTTACAAAGTTATATAAATAGTGTCACAAAGACCCATCAGTTCAACTTTTTTGAAAGCACTCTGGGTGGGTATAACTCAACTCCCATTGCAGATCATGTAAAACTCCCATTGGTTTCAATGGCAGAGATAGGCTGGCATTGAATGCTTTAGGGCAAACCAGTACTAGAATACCGCATACAGTTCTGATATCCATGCCTTTGAAAGGATGTTAAAAAACTGGAGAGGGTGCCAAAGAAATTATTTGGAGGGAAAAGATGTATCACAATGAGAGACTTTGAGCCCAATCTATTTAGTGTATCAAAAAGGAGATTAAGAGATGACTTGATTTACAATGTATAAGTATCTTCACAGTGAGAAAAAAACAGGTACTAAAGAGCTCATTAACTTAGCAGAGAAAGGAACAGCAAGAACCAATGGCTGGATGCTGAAGCCAGACAAATTCAAATTAGAAATTAGGTATACATTTTGAACAGTGAGGATGATTAACCCCTGGAACAAACTCACAAAGCAAGTGGTGAATTCTCCAGCTATTGATGTCTTCAAGTAAAAAAGTGGATACATTTCTGGGGGATACTTTAGCCATATATGTTATTGGGCTCAATAAGGGGTAATTAGATGCAATTTAATGCCTGTGATATGCAGACCGTCAGACTCGATGTTCTGATGGTCCTTTCTGGACTTAAACTATGACTTTTGAAAATCTCACTGTATATTTTTCTATTTATTTGCAGTGATTTTGTGTGATCATTTCAAACCCATGATAATAAATCCTCCTATTGCCTGTAGTGTTTCTATTCTCCCTGCATTCATACTGTAGAAAAGCAGAATGCAAGCTTTAATCCATTTAAAGAAAAAGAAAAAACAGAAAAGAGAAAAAACCCGCAATTCAACAATGTTAAATTAATTTAGCATGTTCAGTACTCTCTTTACAGAAGTGCAAATTGCTCAGTGACATTTTTCTAACCCAGTCAATGTTTTAATAGCCTTTGGCAGTGCAGATACTTTAAATTTAAACTCAAAATAAATTCTATACTCAGCCCACTATTTTTCAGTGTACAGTGTATAGCATTTGGCTGATATGCCAAAGTACAACTTTTTTCCCCTGGCACTATCCTATTCTGACCTCATACTGATACATGGATGAATAAAAAGTAGACCGTAGTGTTGAGTACCTCTTCTGGTGATTGTTAAGGTGCCAGATAATCTTTGTGTTGTCTAACACAAAAGAAGAGGAGAGAGGGATATCTTGGCATAGCACATAAAAAGAAGAATTGGTAACAAAAGGAGAAAACGACATACAGTGAAACCTGGTTTTATTTCAGTGCTATAGCAACTCAGTTTAAAAGTAATTGCCAGCCATTCTGATGGATAGGGATTTATTCTCAATACAGATGAACCAAATTCATAGAAACATTATCATCTAAATTCCTCCTATCTGCTTGCTGGAATTTAATTAAAATTAAACTTTCAGCCATTGCTTTTGCTTTTGCCACTATCATCAAGGTCATATATAATTAAGCTCACCTGAAACTTTTTTTTTTCCTGGAACTAGTGACTTTTAATTTTCTCACCTTCTCAGTTAAAATGGGAGAGGCGTTAAACTCTGATAAGTACTCCCTCTGAGGAACTTTTTCCTATACTGAGCAACCATTGAATTCAGGATCTGAATTAAAACGAACAGACAAAAACCATTGTAGCTTACATTAATACTGCTGAAAGATCATTTTGATCATAAAACAGACTCGAAAGTGGTCATTTATGACCTCCTTTAATTGTGAGCAAAGCAAATGTCTTCTCAGCATTATTCAGTTTTTAGATCTTTAAGCTTAGTTGTGAACTAATTCACTGTATTATTCTCATGTATCCTCCTTCAGGAGACACACATAGCATTTTCCTCTTGTCATCAAGAATTTTCTGAACCTTATTAAGATTGTTGCATGAAGCAGATACATGAGGGGTTTTTTTAGGTCCACCTAATGCTTGTGTAACCTTGCCTATTTTTCTTGGCACTGAATCATTTGGCATTTCCTCTTGAGAAAGCATCACTTCCACTAGTGTGGATTCAATGTAGCTGGTTAGTGAGAGTGTTGCTTACCATATAGCTTTCATTACGTGGCAGCAGGTGCAGGCTTCCCAACTGGGCAGATAAGCAGTATGGAGATAAACAACAACAAAAAAAGAGGAGAGAGGTTGAGGTTGAGGGTGGTAGAAGGGAAATAAGAGAACCGAAGGGAAGATAGGATAAGGAAAAGGAAAAACAAGGAAAGGATAGTGAGATATAGGAAATGGAAGAGGACACAGAGCAGAGAAAATATGTATGGTGCAAAAAAAAAAAAGTAGAGTTGTGTACTGCTTACAATTGAGGAGTGAATTTGGTGCATAGAATTTAAATCTCAGAGTAATTCACCTCATTTAGTCTTCTGAACACATACAGCAAAGAGCAGTGGCAATCCAATTTTCCATACAGCATGCCACCTGTGTGCCTCGACCTCCTTTGAGTTCAGTTTCCTTGTCTAGTCTATTGTTGGCTGATCTGATAGACAGCTCTCCATTAAGCTCTAGAATGAGAACCCCACTATAATCCAAGGCCACCAAATAGCTATCGATTGGAAGTCTCTCCTATTACCAATCCCTTAGCTACAATGTTCTCCTAAATGTCTGTTTAGTCTTAGCACTTTCTGAGAAGTTTGCATATTGCAAACCTGATGCGTTTCTCCCAAGTCTTCTCTGATTCAAGAAATACAACTTCATAATTTTATTGGGATTCTTAACATTTCCTGGAACCTCCAATGAGAAGCCTAGATATGCAAATTGAAAACATTTAGGATGATATTAACATGCATTATAGAGAAAATTCAACTGAGTGTACAGCAAAGCAAACAGGTCCAAATGCTCATCTGTATGCAAGTGTTGCCAAAGAACAGAAAGCTGTGCCCCAAACTGCAATAGATGATGTAGGACAGCTACTGCCGGGTATGAGACTAGATACCACATGCTGATGTCCCATCCATGTGATTTTGGACCAGTGGATCAGTGCAGGTCACAGCCATTGACCACACTCCCAAACTAATTTACTAGGGTGTCTTCTGTTTCTGTGGTCCAGTACAGATGTCATATGCAAAGATTTGCTCTGCAAATTACAGGAAGATACAGAGTCTAATGCAGACTCTGGCCAACCCTAACACACTCCTAAAAGAAATGTGCCATTTCCATTGCATTGTGTCATACACAGCCACAGAGTGGAGGACCCGGACTTGTATTATATATACCAGGTATATTTTACATTATAATAAATATAAATTCCAAGGCCAGAAGGGGACCACTGTGATCATCTAGTCTGACCTCCTGTATAATGTAATAATGTATAATTAGTGCCAATCTTTAAAAAAGGGAAGGAGGAGGATCCTGGGAACTACAGGCCAGTCAGCCTCACCTCAGTCCCCGGAAAAATCATGGAGCAGGTCCTCAAAGAATCAATCCTGAAGCACTTACATGAGAGGAAAGTGATCAGGAACAGTCAGTATGGATTCACCAAGGGAAGGTCATGCCTGACTAATCTAATCGCCTTCTATGATGAGATTACTGGTTCTGTGGATGAAGGGAAAGCAGTGGATGTATTGTTTCTTGACTTTAGCAAAGCTTTTGACACGGTCTCCCACAATATTCTTGTCAGCAAGTTAAAGAAGTATGGGCTGGATGAATGCACTATAAGGTGGGTAGAAAGTTGGCTAGATTGTCGGGCTCAACTGGTAGTGATCAATGGCTCCATGTCTAGTTGGCAGCCGATGTCAAGTGGAGTGCCCCAGGGGTCGGTCCTGGGGCCGGTTTTGTTCAATATCTTCATAAATGATCTGGAGGATGGTGTGGATTGCACCCTCAGCAAATTTGCGGATGATACTAAACTAGGAGGAGTGGTAGATATGCTGGAGGGCAGAGATAGGATACAGAGGGACCTAGACAAATTGGAGGATTGGGCCAAAAGAAATCTGATGAGGTTCAACAAGGATAAGTGCAGGGTCCTGCACTTAGGACGGAAGAACCCAATGCACCGCTACAGACTAGGGACCAAATGGCTAGGCAGCAGTTCTGCGGAAAAGGACCTCGGGGTGACAGTGGACGAGAAGCTGGATATGAGTCAGCAGTGTGCCCTTGTTGCCAAGAAGGCCAATGGCATTTTGGGATGTATAAGTAGGGGCATAGCGAGCAGATCGAGGGACGTGATCGTTCCCCTCTATTAGACATTGGTGAGGCCTCATCTGGAGTACTGTGTCCAGTTTTGGGCCCCACACTACAAGAAGGACGTGGATAAATTGGAGAGAGTCCAGCAAAGGGCAACAAAAATGATTAGGGGTCTGGAACACATGACTTCTGAGGAGAGGCTGAGGGAACTGAGATTGTTTAGTCTGCAGAAGAGAAGAATGAGGGGGGATTTGATAGCTACTTTCAACTACCTGAGAGGTGGTTCCAGAGAGGATGGTTCTAGACTATTCTCAGTAGTAGAAGAGGACAGGACAAGGAGTAATGGTCTCAAGTTGCAGTGGGGGAGGTTTAGGTTGGATATTAGGAAAAACTTTTTCACCAAGAGGGTGGTGAAACACTGGAATGTGTTACCTAGGGAGGTGGTAGAATCTCCTTCCTTAGAAGTTTTTAAGGTCAGGCTTGACAAAGCCCTGGCTGGGATGATTTAATTGGGGATTGGTCCTGCTTTGAGCAGGAGGTTGGACTAGATGACCTCCTGAGGTCCCTTCCAACCCTGATATTCTATGATTCTATGATAACACAGGCCAGAGAACTCCCCCAACATAATTGCTAGGGCAGACGTTTTAGAAAAACATCCAATCTTGATTTAAAAATTGTCAGTGCTGGAATATCTACTGCAAGCCTTGGTAAATTGTTTGCTTGAATGGTTAATTATCCTCTGTTTGAAAATGCACACCTTTCCAGCCTGAATTTATCTAGTTTCAACTTCCAGCCATTGGATAGTGATAGCGTTCAACACCCCTGCATAAGGGATCTGTGAATGTATAGGTAACAGATCACGATTTGTTTAGTGTTGACAATGTGCTCAACAATGGATAATCCATATTTTTCTATAGCACTCCATTGCTAATTATTTCTGGCAATTTACTTCTGAAGTAAGTAGGTAGATACTTAGTATAATCTTCCTTTTGTGTATGGGAAAATAAAGACAAAGTGGTGAAATTGCTTGTCCCCTAGGTCATAGAGTGAGTCAATGACACAATTGTGATTAGACCCCATGTGCCCAACTTCCAGCCCCTTGCCTCAACAATGGAACCCTTTGGCTTCTTAGTGCAGATCCTTTAATTCTTGCTTTGTCTTTGCAAATGCCCCAATACCCTTGCTTGAAAGATCTTATGTAGGAGTTAACTAGATGTAATCAAAACCTAAACCATAGGGGGAAAAATGTTTAAAGAAACTAATCAATACATGTAAAATAATGTTATTTCTGGAAATAGTCCCTAGAAAATCCAGATGCAGAATGATGCACAATTCTGTAGAAGGCTCTAGCTGCTTCAATTTCATTTTTATACTGAAACACAACTCAACATTTCACCAAAGTTCACACTGTTTTGATTGTACTCTGCACATCTTTCAAGCTTGACAAGTGTGACTGATTGTGCCAGAAAACAATTTAAATTAGTTTTGTGTTGTAACAGAAACCATCTGTCTTGCTGTATTGCTAGAGTAGCTAATAACTTTGTCATGATAAAAGATAGTCATTAACAAATTAGTCTTTTTTAAAACTCGCGACTGCCCTCCTCCCCCCGAAAATCCTGGCTTTGTTTTTGGTGTCATCCAATCAAGCTGCTCTATTGGTGAAAATGCTCAAACAAACAAGTTGTAAGTAGACTTGGCAGAATTCAGTTTTTTAAAAATTTTGATTAAACATGAGTATCAATATTATTCAAGCATGTTTTTAGATTTTTATGTTCACAGTTGCAGAAAATCATGGGTTTTGAGCATTTTTTATTTTAATTTTTAAATTTTCACACTTGTGGAAAGTTATTGTGGGGTCAGACAATTATTTAATGACAGTAGAGAGTATCTTTAATAACCCTTAAAACACAAATTGTCAACATCAAGTGTCAAAATATACGCAGTAAATATCCTTAAATCAAACTCTGATTTCTCAAGCAGTATTTTTCTTACTTTGCTTATCTGTAAATTGCCGTTATTATCAATAGAACTATTTTTTGTTGCTGTTTACTGACAAAAATCCAATCTTTCCAAGCCTATCTGTAAGGATTCACTGGTCCTCAAGAAAGAATGAATTGGATTACCTGTGCCATGTTTTAAAATAACTTAAAGCAGTAACTGCTGATTTGGAAAATTATTTTTTTTTGTATAAAGAAAGGCAACCTCTGTGTTACAGAAATGTCTAGATCTCTAGGGGTTTACTCTATTAAATACTGTAAATATCAGTGTTAGATTTTTTTTTACAGTGAAGTTTGTGTGTGCATTTCAGATGATCATTTAAAACCAGCTAAATAAATGTCCCAGGGCTCTTAGGCAGTATACATCCACAGGAGAAAAAAAAATCACTTTGTTGATACCAACTATTATTCCAAAAAAGTGCAAAAGAAAACCTTAGTAACATCTACCTTTTTTGAAGTTGCGTACCAGAAGAGTTAAAGTAGGTGTAATGAGAGAGAGTGAGCTCTGAGTATTATGGCCAGTGCTTGCCCAACCATTATTCCATGAGTCAGTTGGTTTCCTTTAGCCTAGAAATGACACCTTCAAATAGCATCACTAATTAACTTTAAGGTTATTGTGACATTACACTCAAATGAAAGTCTACTAAAATGCACTCTGTGTGCTATGGCCAGTGTATTTGGGTACAAAACTAAAAGTTCAGCTATAAGTGCTGGAGGAACCAACTAGGGGCAGAGCTCTTCTTGACCGGCTGCTCACAAACCGTGAAGAATTAGTCGGGGAAGCTAAAGTGGATGGGAACCTGGGAGGCAGTGACCATGGGATGGTCGAGTTCAGGATCCTGACACAGGGAAGAAAGGAGAGCAGCAGAATATGGACCCTGGACTTCAGAAAAGCAGACTTTGACTCCCTCAGGGAACTGATGGGCAGGATCCCCTGGGAGAATAACATGAGGGGGAAAGGAGTCCAGGACAGCTGCCTGTATTTTAAAGAATCCTTATTGAGGTTACAGGGACAAACCATCCTGATGTGTAGAAAGAATAGTAAATATGGCAGGCGACCAGCTTGGCTTAACAGTGAAATCCTTGCTGATCTTAAACACAAAAAAGAAGCTTACAAGAAGTGGCAGATTGGACAAATGACCAGGGATGAGTATAAAAACATTGCTCGGGCATGCAGGAGTGAAATCAGGAAGGCCAAATCACACCTGGAGTTGCAGCTAGCAAGAGATGTTAAGAGTAACAAGAAGGGTTTCTTCAGGTATGTTAGCAACAAGAGGAAAGTCAAGGAAAGTGTTGGCCCCTTACTGAATGAGGGAGGCAATCTAGTGACAGAGGATGTGGAAAAAGCTAATGTACTCAATGCTTTTTTTGCCTCTGTCTTCAAGAACAAGGTCAGCTCCCAGCCTGCTGCACTGGGCAGCACAGCCTGGGGAGGAGGTGACCAGCCCTCTGTGAAGAAAGAAGTGGTTCGGGACTATTTAGAAAAGCTGGACGAGCACAAGTCCATGGGGCTGGATGCGCCACATCCGAGAGTGCTAAAGGAGTTGGTGGATGTGATTGCAGAGCCATTGGCCATTATCTTTGAAAACTCGTGGAGAACGGGGGAAGTCCCGGATGACTGGAAAAAGGCTAATGTAGTGCCAATCTTTAAAAAAGGGAAGAAGGAGGATCCTGGGAACTACAGGCCAGTCAGCCTCACCTCAGTCCCTGGAAAAATCATGGAACATGTCCTCAAGGAATCAATTCTGAAGCACTTAGAGGAGAGGAAAGTGATCAGGAACAGTCAGCATAGATTCACCAAGGGCAAGTCATGCCTGAATAATCTAATTGCCTTCTATGATGAGATAACTGCCTCGGTGCATGAGGGGAAAGCAGTAGACGTGTTCCTTGACTTTAGCAAAGCTTTTGACACGGTCTCCCACAGTATTCTTGCCAGCAAGTTAAAGAAGTATGGGCTGGATGAATGGACTATAAAGTGTTGTCTAGATTGTCGGGCTCAACGGGTAGTGATCAATGGCTCCATGTCTAGTTGGCAGCCGATATCAAGTGGAGTGCCCCAAGGGTTGGTCCTGGGGCCGGTTTTGTTCAATATCTTCATAAATGATCTGGAGGATGGGGTGGATTGCACCCTCAGCAAGTTTGCAGATGACACTAAACTGGGTGGAGAGGTAGATATGCTGGAGGGTAGGGATAGGTTACAGAGGGCCCTAGACAAATTGGAGGATTGGGCCAAAAGAAATCGGAGGTTCACCAAGGACAAGTGCAGAGTCCTGCACTTAGGACGGAAGAATCCCATGCACCGCTACAGACTAGGGACCAAATGGCTTGGCAGCAGTTCTGCAGAAAAGGAACTAGGGGTTACAGTGGATGAGAAGCTGGATATGAGTCAACAGTGTGCCCTTGTTGCCAAGAAGGCCAATGTCATTTTGGGATGTATATGCAGGGGCATTGCCAGCAGATCAAGGGACGAGATCGTTGCCCTCTATTCGACATTGGTGAGGCCTCATCTGGAGTACTGTGTCCAGTTTTGGGCCCCACACTACAAGAAGGATGTAGAAAAATTGGAAAGAGTCCAGGGAAGGGCAACAAAAATGATTAGGGGACTGGAACACGTGACTTCTGAGGAGAGGCTGAGGGAACTGGGATTGTTTAGTCTGCGGAAGAGAAGAATGAGGGGTTATTTGATAGCTGCTTTCAACTACCTGAAAGGGGGTTCCAAAGAGGATGGATCTAGACTGTTCTCATTGGTAGCTGATGACAGAACAAGGAGTAATGGTCTCAAGTTGCAGTGGGGGATTTAGGTTGGATATTAGGAAAAACTTTTTCACTAGGAGGGTGGTGAAACAATGGAATGCGTTATCTAGGGAGGTGGTGGAATCTCCTTCCTTAGATATTTTTAAGGTCAGGCTTGACAAAGCCCTGGCTGGGATGATTTAGTTGGGGATTGGTCCTGCTTTGAGCGGGGGGTTGGACTAGATGACCTCCTGAGGTCCCTTCCAACCCTGATATTCTATGATTCTGTGTTCTTGCCCATTTGTTAATTGGTCACCTCATGTAGTCTTAATTTTCTGGGACCTGATTCTCCATTGCCCTGCATCTTGTGTAGTAATTTTCACCAGTGCAAAGTCAGTGTAAAGCACCTCCAGTTCTAATTTGGTGGTGGTGTACGCTTTTCTTGAGCTGGTGTAAATGAAACTATACATGGTGCAGAAAAACTGAGAATCATGCCCCTGCTGTTTTTAGGGAGTGGATCTGACAACCCACATTTGTAGTCCAGGTCTCTGAAGTTAGTAATGAACTTGTGAGCCAAGTTTCCAAAAGGAGTGTTTTTTCTTTTGCAGACATAGGTTAACATCTACTGATTTTCATAAATTTCAGTTTGTAAACTGGTCACCTTCTGTATAGTAACAATTTTTGAGACACCTCGAAAATCATGCTTGGTGACAGAGATTCTGTATATTAGGCTCAGACTTAGACTAAAAGTTCCAAAGGATTTGGACATCTGACTCTCTCAGGCCCCTTTGAAGATTCCAGCCTCAATCTTATCTCATAATTGCTGTTAAAATTAATGCCATAAAAGCCTAAATTTGATTGTCTATTTTCTTTCATAAATTGTATGGGGTTTTTTCTGTCCTTCCAGATGAATCTTGTTCGTTCTGTTTAATACCATCAAAGTAATCCAGGCCTATTGACACATCAGTATTATTTCCTGAAGTGAGAAAAAGAAGCCTCTAACTCAAGCAGTTAAAATTGTGCAACAATGATTCAAACGTAATCCCTCTCAAATGATTCAAGTCTGGGGAAACTCTATTGCTTTATTCAGCTCTGGATTTTCATATTTTATTCAAAACATTGCCAAGACCAAACCCAAGTGCTATTGGAAAAGAGTACTAATAAATGTGGTAGAGGAAAAAAGTAGTATTGTCCTTAGTAAGATAGAAGAAGCTTCCTGGCTGCTAGGCTCTAAAACACTGAACACATCAGACTGAAAAGTTAAAATGGAGGGGCAATTGCTGTCTACTTCTAAAATGATAAGAGATGTTTTGCATCCTTTGTAAAAAAAAAAAAAAAAATATGACAAGTAAATGTTTGTCCCCATATGAAACATCTTTAACAAATTCTCAGGAAACCTCATTTTTGCCTATTTTGTATGCTTACACTTAAGCTGATTTCTTCCAGCAGAAAGCCCACTGAGGGAAGATTATGGCAATACACAGTGGCCACCAAGGAAGTTTGTGGGACCCAGTGCTGCCCAAAAAGTAGGTGCTCTGGGCAAGGATGAGATGTAGCGGAGCACTTCCTCTCAGTAGGCCTTGTGGTGCCCCGGAGAAGGTAGACAGTTCTCTGTCTCCATCTGGTGAGAAGGTCATGCAAGTTACCATCTGGTGACTCACTCCTACAGCAGAGATTTTTAATAGGGAAATACTTTGGCTTATACATATTCTTTCTGTGATTTGTCTGACTTTAGTAAGGCTTTTGATACTGTCTTGCATGACCTTCTCATAAACAAACTAGGGAAATACAACCTAGATGGAGCTACTATAAGGTGGGTGCATAACTGATTGGAAAACCATTCCCAGAGAGTAGTTATCAGTGGGTTCACAGTCATGCTGGAAGGGCATAACGAGTTGGGTCCTGCAAGGATTCGTTCTGGTTCTGTTCAATATCTTCATCAATGATTTAGATAATGGCATAGAGAGTACACTTGTAAAGTTTGCAGATGATACCAAGCTGGGAGGAGTTGCAAGTGCTTTGGAGGATAGGATTAAAATTCAAAATGATCTGAACAAACTGGAGAAATGGTCTGAAGTAAATAGGATGAAATGCAAGAAGGACAAACGCAAAATATTCCACTTAGGAAGGAACAATCAATTGCACACATACAAAATGGGAAATAACTGCCTAGGAAGGAGTACTGCAGAAAGGGATTTGGGGGTGATAGTGGATCACAAGCTAAATATGAGTCAACAGTGTAACACTGTTGCAAAAAAGCAAACATAATTATGGGATGTATTAGCAGGAGTATTGTAAGCAAGACACGAGAAGTAATTCTTCCGCTCTACTCCAAGCTGATTAGGCCTCAACTGGAGTATTGTGTCCATTTCTGGGTGCCACATTTCAGGAAAGATGTGGACAAATTGGAGAAAGTCCAGAGAAGAGCAACAAAAATGATTAAAGGTCTAGAAAACATGACCTATGAGGAAAGATTGAAAAAATTGGGTTTGTTTAGTCTAGAGAAGAGAAGACTGAGAGAGGATATGATAAAAAATTTAAAGTACATAAAAGGATGTTACAAGGAAGAGGGAGAAAAATTGTTCTTAACCTCTGAGGATAGGACAAGAAGCAATTGGGTTAAATCGCAGCAAGGGCAGTTTAGGTTGGACATTAGGAAAAAATTCCTAACTGTCAGAGTGGTTAAGCACTGGAATAAATTGCCTAAGGAAGTTGTGGAATCTCCATCATTGGGGATTTTTAAGAAAAGGTTGGACAAACACCTGTCAGAGATGGTCTAGATAATACTTAGTCCTGTCTTGAGTGTAGGGGACTGGATAGATGACCTCTCCAGATCCCTTCCAGTTCTATGATTCTATGAATTGCCTGAGACTGGTGGTGGTAGATAGGCAAAGAAGATCTAGAGAGAGAGAGAGAAGAAAAATCTATGCATAATGGAGCATTTTAAAACAAGGAAGTTTATAAAATGTTTGTTTCTTACAAAGTTTTTAAGGATTTGTCAAGCAGCTTCCAGAAAGTTCCTATAGTGATTATGTATTCTAGATAGAATCCTCAAGTAACTTCTAGTGTCAAATATGCCCAGTATAAAATGATCAATGAATGGCCAACATTTATGTCTCTCTGCTCCTCTGAGTATTAAATATGTTTGTTGGGAATCATTTTCTTTGAATAATGTGCTTTGCTGTAGGATGTGTTTTAATAATAAATCCTTATAAAAGCAAGGGAGAGTTCTGATGCTACTTCAGAGTTTCTACATTCTGTTTAAAAACTAAATTGTCGGTACTCTGGTTAGCTAAGAAAGGTAATAAAGGATTAGGATAATCATATACTGCTTCCAAAATGTTAACTGCAAGCTACAGCCTTTATTATGGAAACTATGGTATAATGTAACATTTGTTTAACAGATATTGTTTATGACACAAACTAACATTATAGACTAACAATGGTGCCATTCATAAACTACCTTTTTATCCTATGTTTCAGTAGGGTTACTTTTTGTTTTTAGCTTGAATTCGTTGCAGTGAAATATAAGGTAGGCCGGGGAAAATACATATACATATATGTTAAATAGCAGCTGTTCATGACTGCTGTTCAATCAGTTCAGCTGATTTCTTGCAGGTGTCCACCACAGATGGATCTTCAGTAGAGATTTGAAGGAGGAGTAGGTAGTGGAATTATAGATTACTTTAGGGCGTACATTCTATGCATAAGAGGCAACATGGAAGAAGATGGTTTTACAGAGGTGTTTGTGGGCAAATATGTATTAAAGACTAGGATAATTGGACAAATGGAGGGTGAAAGGGAATTATGGTAGGGGGTCATGTGTTAGTTTGCTGTTTGTCACAATTTCCAGTAATTCGGAAATGTGACTATTTACGCAGCCATATATGTGCATTGTACACAGGGCCCTGATTATTAATAGTCTGTTGAAAAGCTTAGGGAAAATTTCTGCAGGGTACTTATATGTGTAGACAATAGATTTTTCACCCTCCCCCTCACCCATAGAGAAAGGAGCTAATGAAACAGAACTCTCTGAAGTTTCAAAAAGTCAGCATAATCCCATGCAATCTGGTGATTGATAGGCCTCTGAGATCATCTGCAATCCATCCTCTGAATAAAGAAAAGGGAAGACAATGAGTGGCCTCCACCAAATCTTAAGTGTTCCATCAACGGGCTTCAGAATAAATTTGCACTATTCTCAGTGACCCATATAATGACGCTATAGTGGTGTTAGTTATTATAAACATTTTCATACAGCACCATAGATTAAAACTATGGGGACAGATCTTCAGCTGGTGTAAATTGGCATTGTTTTATTGACATCAGTGGAAGCCATTTGAAATCAACTGAGTCTGGACTTATAGCATCTGCCCAGACTTTATGACTTTATAATCTGAATCAGAAATATGCCATGGCAGAGAGCGAGACGGCATTATGGAATGTTATGGAAAGTTTACATAAAATAAGGTGATGAGTATGGCTTTACTTAATTAGTGATATAGAGGAAACTGCAGATCCTGCAATATTAGGCTTCCACCACAGTTTTGATGGTGGGAGCCCCACTCTCAGCCCCAGGCTGATGGTGGGAGCCCTCAGCTCCCTCTCTGAGCACCAGGCTGCCAATAGCTAGAGCCCCTGCTCTCAGACCCGGGTTCCTGCCTTTTCCAAATTACCACAAATAATAGGGTCCATTATTCCTTTGATTTCCCATGGCTTTTCTGCAAGTCAGCTGCAATTTTTTGACAATCATCCCACAAATCAAGTATGGCCTTAATCTATTTGTTTTCACATAAGAACATAAGAATGGCCCTACTGGGTCAGACCAAAGGTCCATCTAGCCCTTTATCCTGTCTTCCAACAGTGGCCAATGCCAGGTGCCCCAGAGGGAATGAACAGAACAGGTAATCATCAAGTGATCCATCCCCTGTTGCTCATTCCCAGCTTCTGGTAAACAGGGGCTAGGGACACCATTCCTGCCCATCCTGGCTAATAGCCATTGATGAACCTATCCTCCATGAACTTATCTAGTTCTTTTTTGAACCCTGTTATGTCTTGGCCTTCACAACATCCACTGGCAAGGAGTTCCACAGGTTGATTGTGCATTTTGTGAAGAAATACTTCCTCTTATTTGTTTTAAACCTGCTGCCTATTAATTTCATTTGGTGACCGCTAGTTCTTGTGTTATGAGAAGTAGTAAACAACACTTCCTTATCTACTTTCTCTACACCAGTCATGATTTTATAGACCTCAATCATATCTCCCCTTAGCTGTCTCTTTTCCAAGCTGAAAAGTCTCAGTCTTATTTCTCTCTCCTCATACGGAAGCCTTTCCATACCCCTAATCATTTTGTTGCTCTTTTCTTAACTTTTTCCAATTCCAATATATCTTTTTTGAGATGGGGCGACCACTTAATTTGTGGGCGTACCATGGATTTATATAGAGGCAATATATTTTCTGTCCTATTATCTATCCCTTTCTTAACGATTCCCAGCATTCTGTTTGCTTTTTTGACAGCTGCTGCACATCGATGTTTTCAGAGAACTATCCACTATCCAAGATCTTTCTTGAGTGGTAACAGCTAATTTAGACGCCTTCATTTTACATGTATAGTTGGGATTATGTTTTTCAATGTGCATTACTTTGCATTTATCAACATTAAATTTCATCTGCCATTTTGTTGCCCAGTGACCCAGTTTTGTGAGATCCTTTTGTAACTCTTCGCAGTCTGCCCGGGGCCTTAACTATCTTTAGTAATTTTGTATCATCTGCAAATTTTGCCACCTCACTGTTTTCCCGTTTTTCCTGGTCCCAGAACAGACCCCTGGGGGGACACCACTATTTACCTCTCTCTATTCTGAAAACTGACCATTTATACTTACCCTTTGTATCCTATCTTTTAACCAGTTACCAATCCATGAGAGCACCTTCCCTCTTATCCTGTGGCAACTTACTTTGCATAACAGCCTTTGGTGAGGCTTTCTTAAAATCTAAGTACACTATATCCACTGGATCCCCTTGGTCCACATGCTTATTGACCCCTTCAAAAAATTCTAGTAGATTGGTGAGGCATGATTTCCCTTTACTAAAACCGTGTTGACTTTTCCACAACAAATTATGTTCATCTATATGTCTGACACTATTGTTCTTTATTATAGTTTCAACCAGTTTGCCTGGTACCTAAGTCAGGCTTACAGGCCTGTAATTGACGGGATCACCTCTGGAGCCCTTTTTAAAAATTGGCGTCACATTAGCTATTTTCCAGTCATCTGGTACGGAAGCTGATTTAAATGATAGGCTACAGACTACAGTTAGTAGTTCTGCAATTTCACATTTGAGTTCCTTCAGAACTCTTGGGTGACTACCAGTTGGTCCTGGTGACTTATTGCTGTTTAATTTATCAATTTGTTCCAAAACCTCCTCTAATGATACTCAATCTGGGACAGTTCCTCAGATCTGTCACCTAAAAAGAATGGCTCAGGTTTGGGAATCTCTCTGACATCCTCAGCTGTGAAGACCGATGCAAAGAATTCATTTAGTTTTTCCGCAATGGGCTTATCCTCCTTGAGTGCTCCTTTAGCACCCCAATCATCCAGAGTCCCCCCTGGTTGCTTAGCAGGCTTCCTGCTTCTGATATGCTTTAAAAAAAATTGCTATTACTTTTTGAGTCTTTGGTTAACTGTTCCTCAAATACTTTTTTTGGCCTTCCTAATTGTATTTTTACACTTCATTTGCCAGTGTTTTTTTCTTTCTATTTTTCTCACTAGGATTTAACTTCCACTTTTTAAAGGATGCCTTTTGCCTCTCATTGCTTCTTTTACATTGTTGTTTTGCCACGGTGGCTCTTTTTTGGTTCTCTTACTATGTTTTTTTTAATTTGTGGTATACATTTAAGTTGAGCCTCTATTATGGTGTCTATAAAAAGTTTCCACACAGACACTGTACCCTTTAATTTCTGTTTAACTAACCACCTCATTTTTGTGTAGTTCCCCTTTCTGAAATTAAATACTACATTATTGGGCTGCTGTGGTGTTTTTCCTGCCACAGGGATATTAAATTTAATGATATTATGGTCACTATTACCAAGCAGTCCAGCTATATTCACCTCTTGGACCAGATCCTGTGCTCCACTTAGGACTAAATCAAGAATTGCCTCTCCTCTTGTGGGTTCCAGGACCAGCTGCTCCAAGAAGCAGTCATTTAAGGTGTCAAGAAACTTTTTCTCTGCATCCCATCCTGAGGTGAATGTACCCACTCAATATGGGGATAATTGAAATCCTCCATTATTATTATTGAGTTTTTTATTTTAATGCCTCTCTGATCTCCCTGAGTATTTCACAGTCACTATTCCCATCCTGGTCAGGTGGTCGGTAATATATCCCTACTGCTATATTCTTATTATTAGAGGATGGAATTTCTATCCATAGAGATTCTATGGTACAGTTTGATTCATTTACTATTTTTACTTCATTTGATTCTATGCTTTCTTTCACATATAGTGCCACTCCCCCACCAGCACGACCTGTTCTGTCCTTCCAATATATTTTGTATCCTGGTATTACTGTATCCCATTGATTATCTTCATTCCACTAAGTTTCTGGGATGCCTGTTATATCAATATTCTCATTTAAAACTCTAGTTCACCCATTCTATTATTTAGACTTCTAGCATTGGTATATAAGCACTTTAAAAACTTGTCTCCTTTTAGCTGTCTGCCATTACATGATGTAATTGAATGGGACTCTTATTTGACTGTTTCTGATCAGACCTTGCCTGTATTTTCTCATTTTCCATCCTCTTGTCCTCATTAGAACATAGAGATTCTCTATTTATAGATCCTCTGCTAAGGGATGTCTGAACCATGTGCTCCTCCGCACCTGTTGGCTTTCCCTTAATTTTAAAACTACTCTATGACCTTTTTAATGTTAAGTGCCAGCAATCTGGTTCCCTTTTGGTTTAGGTGGAGCCCATCCTTCCTGTATAGGCTCCCCCTTTCCCAAAAGTTTCCCCAGTTCCTAATAAATCTAAACCCCTCCTCCCTCCACCATCGTCTCATCCACACATTGAGGCTCTGCAGTTCTGCCTGTCTAACTGGCCCTGCATGTGGAACTGGGAGCATCTCAGAGAATGCTACCATGGAAGTCCTGGACTTCAGTCTTTTACCTAGCAGCCTAAATTTGCCCTCCAGGACCTCTCCCTTCCCTATGTTACTGGTACCTACGTGTACCACGACCACCGGCTCTTCCCCAGCACTATACAGAAGTCTATCTAGATGTCTCGAGAGATCCACAACCTTTGCACCAGGCAGTGAAGTCACCATGTGGTTCTCCCAGTCATCACAAACCCAGCTATCTATGTTTCTAATGATCGAATCACCCATTACTAATACCTGTTTCTTTCTAATAGCTGGAGGTCCCTCCCTCGGAGAGGTGTCCTCAGTGTGAGAGGATACCCCAACATCATCTGGAAGGAGGGTCCCAACTATGGGATTGTTTCCCTCTGCTCCAGTTAGATGCTCTCCTTCCCTGGGACTTCATCCTTCTCAACAGCACAGAGGCTGTCAGACCGGGTGTGGGACTGTTCTACTGTGTCCCGGAAAGTCTCATCTATGTACCTCTCTGTCTCGCTCAGCTCCTCCCGTTCAGCCACTCTGGTCTCCAAAGCCTGTACACGGTCTCTGAGGGCCAGAAGCTCCTTGCACCAAATGCACACATACGCCACCTGCCCATAGGGCAGGTAATCATACATGCTGCACTGGGTGCAATAAACTGGGTAGCCCCCACTCTGCTGCTGGGCTTCTGCCTGCATTCTCTTTTTACTCTGGCATCTGGTTCCTTTGTTGTTGTTGTTTATATCAAGGGGGTGTTTTTGTCTTTTAACTTTAAAGAATGTTGAGTTCTAGCCCCTACTCACACACCCCCGTAAACTACCTCACAAAACTCCCGTTAGCCACTCCTGTTCGCTAGCTCGTCTGGTCACTTAGGAGTGGGCTTTTTAAATCACTGGTCTCCCTGAGAAGCCCTGAGTAGCCCCACCCCCTGGTTAAGGGTTCATGGGTGTTAAAAGGCTTAGGGATCACAGCCTCGTTAAGAAGCTCTCAGCCTTACCTAGCAGGCCGCTACGCTCAGCACACACACATTCAGCACAGGGTCCCCCAAACAAACAAACAGAGCACACAGTATATTTCATTCAAGCAGCAAGCACACCACAAACACAGATACATGCACTACAGACAACAAACTTACCCCAAGGGTCACATTATCACTCCTCCTTCACCTGGAGTACTCCCCTGTTAGCCACTTCTGTTCGCTAGCTCCTCTGGTTGCTTAGGAGCGGGCTTTTTAAAGCCCTGGTCTCCCTGAGTAGGTACTTATCTTAGGGAATTTACATTTTACTTTTCTAAGGCATGTAGGTCATGTAAAGATGGAAATTTAGACATGAGACTCTCTTACTCATAGACTTCTCTTACAAATGTTATTTATAGAACCCAGGAAAACAGAAATCTTTTCCATTCAAATCCCTATAAATAAAATCTCCAAGACAGTAGTTCATGGTTGAGATGTGATTGATTATACTGTTAAAATACAAATAACATCTACCATACCATGTCCTAGGAAGTCACTTTGTTGAAAAGTTATGATACAGGATGAGAAAGTAGTAATTCATGCACATTTTGTAAAATATTTATTAGTAAGCTAAATCCAGAAGAATTATATTAGTTTTATATATTTTATTTCTTACTCCTAACGTAGTTTGAACAGCAAGAGGAATATTCACACTTTGCAACCAATCCTTCTCTGAAAAATAAAAACAATAAAGTTCCATCTGCAGCATCTCAGGGTTACAAAATGGGAAAATATGAAAAGCCACTAACAACATTCAGGCTGGGGAAAAGTATAAACTTCCTTACATTTATCTCTGTTATTTTTTCAGAAATAGCAATTATCCTCTCCAGTTTTGAATTTTTTAATCAGCTACAAACTGTTTAATATCCCTTTGTGTATTTTTATTGCATTTCTTTAAAAAATGGGCTTTGCTACTAGCTTTTGAGAGGAGAAAGAAACTAGACTCAAAATATATATTAAAACACTATGAAAGGATATACTTTGCTCATTAAATTCATGGGTGAAACATGCAAAGAGACATTCTTAGTTTGACCAAGTGTATTTAATTTTGTAATCTATGGGATCAAGTTCAATCAAGTCTACGAGTTTGCCGTCATGATTGGTAGCTGCATCTAAAACAGACATAGAATCATAAATATATAGAGCTGGAAGGGACCACAAGAGCTCATCAAAGTCCTGAGGAGAAGCAGAATCAATACGTGTACCTAGACCAGCCCGGACAGGTGTTTTGTCCAGCCTATTCTTAAAAACCTCCAGTGGTGGGGATTCTACGACCTCCCTTAGAAACCCATTTCAGAACTTACCTATCCTTATAGTTTGAAAGTTTTTCCTAATATGTAACCCCAAACTCCCTTGCTACAAGTTAAGCCTGTTGTTTCTTAAGAGCATAAAAACAGCCATAGTGGTCCAGACCAATAGTCCATTTAGCATATCCTGTCTTCTCTCAGTGGTCAATGCCAGATTCTTCAGAGGGAATGAACAAAACAAATTTTGAGTGATCCATCCCCTGTCATCCAGTTCCAGCTTTTGGCAGTCAGAGGTTTAGGGACTAGGGTTGCATAGGGTTGCATCCCTGACCATCTTGGCTAATAGCCATTGGTGGACTTACCCTCTAGAAACGTGTCTATTTTTTTTTTAACTCCGTTATATCTTTGACCTTCACAGCATTCCCTGGCAGTGAGTTTCACAGGTTGACTGTGTTGTATGACTTCCTTTTGTTTCTCTTAAACCTGCTGTCTGTTAATTTAATCATGTGACCCTGGTTTGTGTATTATGTGAAGGAGTAAATAACACTTTGCCATTCACTTTCTCCATACCATTCATGATTGTTGATTGTTCATAATTGTCTCTCTTTTTTTTTAAGCTGAACACTAACCGTCTTTTAATCTTTCATCATACGGAAGCTGTTCCATACCCATAATCGCTTTTGCTGCCATTCTCTGTACCTTTTCCAAGTCTAATGCATCAGATTTTTTATTCACATTCAATTTGTGATCTGCTATAACCCCCAGATCTGTTTCAGGAGTACTATCACCTAGTCAGTTATTCCCCATTTTGTAGCAATGCATTTGATTTTTCCTTCCTAAGTGTAGTACTTTGTATTTGACTTTGCATTTTGTGTTTTGTGTTTATTTTGCATACAGTATGAAAGAGATCATTACTGGAAGTATTTAATTGCTATCCTATAATTCCCAGCTAGTAAAGCCATGGGATTCCTTGAAATTAAATGGAACTGAAACACAGTATATGCCTCAAGCCAGGAAAAAAAAGACCAGACATAGCTGCTAATACATGGATCCTCTATGACATAGTTGTCTGACTCAGCCTGTGGAGAGGATGAAATTAATTTTTTAATTATGATCTTTTGGATGGATTCAGGAACCCAGTACCATCTAGTCTCCTTCACGCAGAGTAGCTCTTCCGCTTGTTACAATGGGAGATTGGTAGAATGTGCATAGTAACTTAAGAGCATAGTAACTTATAGGACTCCATCCTGCAAGCTGTTGTGCTTGGCTTTAGTGGGGCTCCACACTGGCACAGGTGCGCCTACCCATGTTGAGCAATTTGCGAGATCGGGTCCTTAGTAAAGTAACTGTTTACATTCAGCATCTGCCTGGGAGGAGCAATTTTAGGACCACATCTATTTATGCCCTTTGTTTATTTGGCCATTTCTGCATAAATTTACCTGCTTTTCACAAACATTTGCAATAATATCAGGTGTTAGGCACACAGCCTATACCTAACAAGCTATAATTCACATTACAATTCACATCTTTCTAGAGCTATCATTTCAGGCTTCCAGCAGGCTCAAGAAAATGTTCCGTTGGTTTATGCCTCGTCGTGCTAGGGATGTTTATTCACAACCAAAATAGCTATAAACTTACCTGATTGATTGATTTTTTTTAAAGGAAAGTTGCATTGTACAGAAAAAAGAAAAGGAGTACTTGTGGCACCTTAGAGACTAACCAATTTATTTGAGCATAAGCTTTCGTGAGCTACAGACTAACACAGCTGTTACTCTGAAACCTGTCATTGTACAGAAAGTTAACTTGTCACGGAAGCTGGAAAAATATGTCAGGTGGGTTGGATATGGTCAGTTATATATGTCTCTACTTCTCCACAAAAACAGAGGCTACTTCTCATACAAAGTTCTTTTCTCAAGTTCTTATCCTTCAGGTTTAGTACCTTTAGCTGTTACAGATAGTGCCAATGGTGCTTTCCTTTTCTTTCTAAAATAAGCTCAGTGTATAATTTTGCTAAACCTTATTACAGCCTTTTAAAGAACATATTCCTATTTTTGTATTTCTTGTCTTATGATGTTGTTCCTGATTTTTTGTATCAGATGATTTAAATGTAACCCATTTCTGTTAAATGAAGGCTTGTTTCATCATGGAGACTCATGAATGTTTCCTGCAGAAAGTCTCAGGGCACAGTATTGCTTCTACTCATGTCACTGGGTGTTCTCCCTTTGACCTCAGTGGGAGCAAGATCAGGCTGCTAAAAGCCTGCTGGCCAATGTTTTAAAGATATAGTAGGCACCAGTTGAAAATTGGTGCACACCTTTAAAGAACACTGAAATGAATTAGAGCAGCAGAACATTTTAGAGTGATAGAGAGGGGAAAATGTCAATTTTTTTGCTTAAATAAAAATTCCTTCCCATAGGAGTATTTGTCATGCATATGAAATCGAATATAATACAGTTTCAGCCTTCTGAAATGTAAACCTAATTGTTCTATCAGAGTCACAAAATAGCATCATATGACCAAATGTCAATTAACGATAGGAACATAATGATTTTTAATAGGGAAATACTTTGGCTTATACATATTCTTTCTGTGATTTGTCTGACTGCTCTTTAGATCAGATCATTAAAACAAACATTTTTCCATGCTACAGTATATAACGATGTGCAGAGTACAATGTTGGTATGTTGCACTAGTGTGTGGAGGTTGGCAGTTCTTTTCCTGAATCACAGGGTTCAAGTATTAAGGCTGATCTTAAATTCAGTTATTGAATCTGTGCATAAGAAGTAGAAGGTTATGGATATCATTTATTGTTCATATATATATATATTTATACTTTCATTTGAAATTTACATTTTTTACAAAAGTATCAGGTGACTCTTTTCATGTCGTGTTGTAAGGATTTGTGGTGCATTTTTCTGACACAAGGTGAAATAAATGGCTGTTTTGAAGAGGTGGATGTAAACCAAGACTGCATTTTTAGGGTCAGGAATTCACGTACACTACTAAATGTAAAAAGAAAGGGAATACTTGTGGCACCTTAGAGACTAACAAATTTGTATTCCTTTTCTTTTTGCGAATACAGACTAACACGGCTGCTACTCTGAAACCACTACTAAATGTAGTTACATCAGAGCCATTTCCATAAGGTGACTGATTCTAGCTTATGTCAGTAGGCAGACTACATTTGCTGTTCTATAGCTGGCATTTTCTCAGGCTGCCAGAAAGCATCTGCATCAGTGGGTATGTTCCATGCATCAGAGAGAGCAAGAGCTGCAGGACCTTTTACTCTTTACAGCCAATCAGAAAGGATGGTTAATTCCTATCACTAGCAGAGCGTTTCTCTGCAGCTTTCCTCCAGCCCTCACTTCTCTGTATTCTTGTAATAATCTAGCAGGAGTAGGCATGGTCTAGTCCTACACATAAAGCCTGTGGTTAGAAACAAGGTTTGGTAGTGCTGAAGTAATGGACTGAGTAGCTCAGCTTGGACAGCTGCAGAGCAGAGACGAGACCTGCATGGAAGACCTGACTATCTGGGAAACCAGCACATAGGTACTTTGCATGTCTTGATGGGATGTTTATTGTAGAAGTCAGTTGCTTTTGATTTTAACTAAAGCTTGCAATTTATTTATAAGCTTTTGTGGAATTGGAACAAAAATGTTTTGAAGTTGGTGAAAAACAGTGGAGGTAAAAAGACTATTGACTTGCTATTGACAGGGAAGTAGGAATAATTGTAAGGAGAAAAGTATTTTGTTTGTATAACCATTGGCTGTTTCCATTGGCATTCGATGTGATGGGGATAATCAGGCTGGGGAGGATATTTGCTCATAGTTGCAGGACAATCTTTCTGTATACAGAGTCCAAGTACTTTTTGTGAGAGGGTTCAGCTACAGCTGTCTTTTGTTTTGCATGCTTTGAGGTTGAATGTGTGACGCAACAAGTTAGAAATCAATCCAACTGTGAGGTTTCATCTTGGGGAATATGTCTGTGAATGGCATGTGAAGGGTTTTCTATATTATCCCTCATGTTAAACAGTATAACCCTCATGTTAAACAGTATTTTGGGAAAGTAAGAAATGTAGCTATTTATAGATTTTTGCCTATAGTAACAAAACATGATCCATGAGTTAGTTAATTGAGATGGAGGGAAATATTTCTGGAAATGTTTATTAAATAAATTAGATTTGATTTATGTATCTGTTTTTAATAATTGAATATGATGCATACAATAACCAGCTGAGCAGTGATTCAATGTCTAAGCTGGTTTGCTTTAAAGTAATGGTGAAATTGGAGAGACTGTATGTTCAACCTGATTCCCTTCATCTACATGCAAGTTTGTAAATTTTTTTCAGATGCTATCACCCTACTATTGATTTGATTTCAGTGAGAGCAAATCAAGTGCACTTATTTCATTTCCATTATATATTGTCCACATGCAGGGATCATTTATAGTGAACATGGTATTGATTATTTATTATTTTTGTGAGCATTAAGGACATTTGAGAGTGTTTTAGTTACATTTTATTCTGACTGCCTTTGGAGTTAGAGCTTTTCACGTGACGTATAGGGACAGTTTGGAGAAGGAAATTCTCTTTTTTAATAAGCTGATGGGCAATGGCTAAGGAATCATGCAGAGCGTAATACATGTTATCTGCCTGTGCAGTAAAATACTTTGACATCTCTGTCTGTGGTTTTTGTGTCATAGATGTCTGGTTTTTTTAATGTTGTGGATTTTACTACTCAATTGTCATTAAGTGTTTTCGTTCTTGAAAATAATTATCAATGAGAAATTATATTATTATGCTGAGTGCATTTCTGTAGCTAAAAACTGTCCTTTGTCCTGGCAGTAGCATAAAGGAAAGTGATCTGTACAGTAGCAGAGCCTGCAAGTGACTGATTCTATTGCAAGCCGAAGGCGATTATTTAATTTTTTTTAAAAAGAAGTTAAAATCTGTGACTAGCTTTGTTTTGTCTTTTATTCAGTGGCCTCTTGTCGCTTTTACAGGAGGCATCGTTGATAAGGACCTTCGTCACTACCTCAATTTACGGTTCCAGAAAGGTTCGGTGGACCACGAGCTCCAGCAGATCATACGAGACAATCTCTACCTCCGCACAGTGCCATGTGAGTATTGGGAAGAATATGTACCCTTTTTCTGGATGAGGTGACCAGTTACCAGAATGAACGTAGATGCAAGTTAAAAATCATAAAAGCATCAAAATACAAAGAGATGGGGGGATTTTTTTGGATAGAGCAGCTTCTTTCTGATTTGTGACTTGGTGTGGACCGAATTATTGCTTAGAGACTACTCCAGATAATTCAGAGGTAATTTCTAGTGTTGCTAGCTGTGTTGGAAGCTGCAGCTATGGCAAAGAGAGTATTTCTAAGTACAGTGGCTTCTTCTGTAGTTGGTCTGGTTCTAAAAAATTAAAATAAAAAATAATTTGACCATTTTGCAGGACAGTTAAGCTGGTGTCTGATAGTTGGAATTTTATCTGTACCATAAAGAATCCATATGGGTTTTATCATTTATGTATTATATTGGAGGAGATGGAAATACAATAGGAGGAGGAAGAAGGAAATATACTAATTAAGAGACTGCATAGTTTAGTTGCAGCTGGTATGGTCTCAAGCGTTCAACCTGTCTAGCGGCTGCATGAAGTTTTTGGTGGAATACAAGTCAACTATATTTAGATCTAGAGCCTTAGATAAACTTTTTGGTCATATTTTTAGTAGTGAATCAATTTACATATCTGTATACTAGCCATATGAAGAGTAGTAATATAAGAAATGCCAGACTAGCAGCACCAAGTGTTTCTGAATAGAGCTGTTTGGTGACTGACAATATGTCTGTCAAAACTCATACCTCTGGCATAGTGTAATAGCTGGATAAATGTAATCCAAAACTGCTGCATTTAAATCGGGAAGTGCGGAGTGTGCACCCTTGAACTTGCAGGTGTGACATTAGAGTGATGGGCCAAGGAAGATGGATTAAAGTAAGTGACTGTACTGTTTACACGGTAACGGGTGAATGCACTTTGAAAGCTGTGATGTTGTCAGTGTTCCTATCTGAGTTTCATCTTCAGTGATATGAAAGAAAGTAGATATGAAGCACTAAAAAAGAGGCATAGTCATTTTCACTATGTTTTGAAGCTGAAGGTAAATAAATATAATATCTTACTTTCAGGTGAACAACATGTCCCTGGTAGGACTAAAGGATGCTTATATGTTATTTTTGTGTGAGAGTTGTGACTAACTGGGTTTGCTTTAAATGCATTATGAAGAAGAATAGTGGATCCAGGCAGAGGTGAAAATGCAAAGATGTTTTGAGACCAGGGCCTAGCACAATATGGTATTGTTAAAAGTTATCTAAACATAGGGGTATATCGAGGGCCATTGACACACTAAGTTGGGTATTTATAATACCCCTCTTCAATTTAGAGTATCAACCAAAATGGATGGATTGCCACTGATATTTTACTTCTGGAGATATGGATTTTAAAAGACAATGTGACCAGTGTGAAAACATATCCGTACCTGCTACCTGGCATCCTATGGTTAGGTTTGATAGGGGGAGAATATCTGAGTAGCAGGCGTTTCAGTAGTCAACCATTTCTCATGTAGTGAGTAATTTAGATTTAGAGCTGTATCATGCCCTCGATCCACACATGCAAACTCCAGTGACGTCAGTGGAAGCTATGTGTGTGCACTGAGGGCATGATATGACCTCAAGATTTGTCTAAATCGAGAAATTAACTAGGCCAGCAAAATACTGCATTGCATACTATAGTATATACAAGGAGGTATGTTACCAAGCAGGAGCAAATGTATCAGTGAAAAAAAAGATGGGTGCAGTAGGACCATGCAGAAGGATAGTACACTCACTTACAGGTTGGCTTCCAGAGTAGATAGAATTTGAATTGAATTGAAATGAACTAGAGGTAAAAGGGTAAAGAACAATCATGAGAAACTGTTATAGACCCACTTGGATAGGATAAGAAAGCTGACCACGAAATATTTATACTGATAAGAGAGTCTGAAAAATCCAAGAACATCAATCAGAAGAGATTTCAATTACTTTGATAGTGACATGGATGACAATTGTTGAATTACTAAGTAACCAGGCATGTTCTTGGAGACAGTGTAAAGCCATTTTCCTACTCCATTTGCAGGTGGTAGGAAAAAAACAACCATGGTCTGGTGAGCATGACATCTTGTTCAAAATGGTCTTAAAACCATTGGAAAGATAGATAGCATCTCCAAAATATGGGAATTTTAAAATAAAACAATTAACAGAATACACAATGAGTTTACCTTTGATTTTTGTTGAAAAGTTTACTTATACCCAAATAATAAATATTGAAAAGGACATTATCATATACAATAGGCCCCACTTTGTCCATTCGTTTCTTAAAACTGTCAGAATTTAGGAGACTACAATATATCTTGCATGTGGGTTTATTCTGCTTCCAGAGTTCATGCGTAAGTCCAGTCAATGTTAACGACATATACACCTGCGCATTTAGAGGAGAATGCACTCCTAAACTATTTTCTGTTTTTAATATACCTTATGAACTTACTTCTTTACAATTATCAAGGGCCTGGTTTTTCAGGGAGACTGAGCAGTCACAGCTCCCATTGACTTAAATTTGTGCTTCAGGCAGTTAGCACTTCTGAAACTCTTTATTAGAAGGTAAAAGTCATGGTTGACAATACAAAATGATTTTTTATAAACAGTAAAGAGACAATTTCACAGGTATATAGCTAGATTATCAAATAAACTATTCCATTGCCAGTAGATCTAAGAAAGACGATGAATGTAGCTCATGCATGTGCTTCCCACAAATCCTGCCACAAGACATAGCAGTAGCCAGGGTGAAAGTAATATGAAACACTTACCAGTACGGGGGCCTGGCTCCGGGCCCCTGGAAGAGACAGTGCCTTGGGCAGAAGGGGCGGGGCTGAGGGTCAGCCTCTCCCAGCCATCCGCGCTGCCTGGCCTGTGCCGCCCGGGGCTCCTGCGGCGATTTAAAAGGGCCCTTTTAAATCGCCGGTCCCAGGGCAGCTGCCCCTTTTGCTGCCAACTGGGGGGGAGGGGGGGCGAAAGGGGCAGCGATGTTAAAGCGCTGCTGCAGCAGCACTTTAAGGAGGATCCCGTGCCTCGGCAGTGCTTTAAGGAGAATTACACCCCCACTGTCATCACAGCAAAAGATCGGCAAACTGAGGGTCAAATTAAAAGGCACAGGCACACAGCTGTTGGAGTGCATAGAAGCTTTGTGCACAACAAAAAAACAGAGGGCCAGGTTCTCATCTGTTATAAACCAGGGTAGGCACTCTGAAGTCAGTGGAGTTTGGCAAACTTTTACCAGCTGCAAATTTGGCCCGCTAAATGATATTTTCCCTTTTGTGAGCAAAGAGGCTGAACAGGCAGAAATGCATAAAGATATGCAAAAATAAAGAGAGTGGGTCAAATTCCTTGCTCATAATTCAATGGGTTTCGTGGGTGTGACCAAGATCAGAATTTGGACTCTTGGGCTTACTTTCCTTGCAATTTTTTTCATGTGTTTGGCCTTGCAAATCTGTTTTCACCAAAGGGGAACTGGTCATATGACCCGATGGCCCAAATGCTGCCTTCAGTACATGTGTTGCAGTAGTCATAGACAGATGAAATAGATTTTCACTACATTGCCGATGGAAATTACATGTACATATCCGATGGCAGAATTTGGGACTATATTTGCAAGGCTTTTGCAGTGAAGCAGCAGTTAACTAACTCTATCCCCAGAGCTGTGCGGACAGCATTAATGAAGCAAGGAAATGAAGAAAAAGGCATGTTCATGTGAAGCTGCATAAGAAAAGAGATAAAAGTAGCAAGGGACACATCAACATGTTGAAGCTTTTAAATGCTTCAACTATAACAAACAATGGAGAGCAAAACAAAGTCTATTTAAAACAGAGTTGGCCCTTTGAGTAGTGTGAGGGACACTGCTACATCCATCACAGCCATGCAAAGGTCCTCCCCGAAGACCAGCAGACAGAGTTAACTCCCAGCATAGATTACGCACAGCTGTACAGATGAAGCAGGGCTTTGGACAGTCAGACACTCAAAGGAAAGCCAGGGAACTCTGTAAAAAGGTAGTTGGAGGGGAGAGGGGCCTGTGGGAGCACAGATCTCAATGTCCAGTTGCTAGTAGTTGAACTACCCTTTTCTTGGTGTGGTTTTTTTTTTTTTTTTTGGTATTATGTACAGTTCACCCTTAGTGTAATTGCATGGCAGAGGCTTATTGAGGGGTGAGGAGCAATGGCCAAGGAGGTGTTATGCTGCACAATATCCTCAGGAGGAGGTGTGTGGTGAGATAGTTGCTGAACCATAGAAAAGTTATAGCAAGCATTGACTCCGCTGTAACTGTCCTGGTGCTAGCTGGGATGGAGGAGGGACCACAGACACTCTTCTGATGCCATAAGTGCTGGGGCAGTGTTTGTCATGCTGTATCTTGTGCTACATAGTGCTTGTAGCCAAATTGCAGATGACACATGCGCAGAGTGTGAGAGAGGAAGTGGCTGTCCATTCTTCCTTATTCTTCATGCAGAGATAGCCCTACCTGAGACCTAACTAGCAAGGATAAAGTATTGTGGAGAACACTGGCTTAGAGGAAACCTTTTTTAGTGGTGGTGGTAATGCTCCATTGCACGTTCTTAAGGATGCTGTTCCAGATGCCCCATTATACAGGTTTTCAAAGAAATACAGACTGAAGATTGGGTTTACATATATTCCTCCCCCAAAGGATATATTCACACAACCTTGTAAATTACTGACTAAGCAGCGCTGTAAGGAGCAATGCCAAGGACAAAGAGACTCTTAGAAACAGTCTACTAACAACCTCCATTCCCGAGGTGTTCGTAAGTCTGAGGTTCTGACGTACTTGCTTTCTTGCACCTAACTTTGTCTATTTAGATTGTAAGATATTTGTCACTGGAATTGTCTCTTAATAGGTGTTTATATAGGGCCTAGCACACTGTAAATCTGGCATCTCTAGGCATATAGGAATAATGCTACCTTTTCTTCCTTTATCTCCACCTATTGTGTCTCATCATATATTTAGATTCTTTGGTTGGGGACTATTGTTTTATTATATTAGAGCCAGATTTTCAAAAGACCTCAATTTCAATTTAGGCAACGAAATAAGGGTCAGATTTTCAAAAGTGCTCAGCACCTAGTCAGTCCCATTGAGAACATATCGGAGCCGAGGTCTTTAGAAAATCTGGTGCTGTGTCTACTTTATCATTATGGGGCAATAATGTCTGATTAGACTCTGTGGGTACTAGTAAGATGCACATAATTTATAATCATAATTATTATTATTTAATTATTAATTAATTAATATATTAATAATAAGAGCATATGAAAGTGAAAGGACAGCTAATACTCGAGATAAGACTATCTCAGTCACATACCAAAGCTAACATCTGGATGGAGGCTGGTTTTATTTCTGAGATAGGAAAGGAAGAGTGATCTAACAATTTTAATTAATAAGTAGCAGTTGATTTTCATCCTTCTGTGAAAACAACAAGGAAGAAGATTAATCTGACCCAGGGATTATGTGCATGTGTGGCCATCATACTGCATAATGCTTGTAGAAATGGTAAAATATTTGGGATTTATGGTGAGTATGGTCTAAAAATATACCTCCAAGAGTGTTCAAAGGAGAGTGTATGGAGGAGACAGATTTTTCTCATAAGTTAACTCAGTGTCCAAAATATCTTTGAGTGAAAAATGACTGTGTGACTCTGTTCTAAAATAAACAAATTAAAAAGACCATATATTGGCAGTTAAGAGTTGCACTTACTCATCACATGGCACTATTCTTAGGATAAAATAACCTGTTCTTTGCACCCAAAAAACAGCAAAGAAGAGTCCACATCAGTGAAAATCACAACTACTAGCTTTAATGAATGTTTTGTTCTTGCACACAGAAGTGTTAGTTATTGCACTGACTTTACTTTGATGGCTCAGAATAAATCAATGCAGGGCCCTTGTGGAATGTTCTTGTTATTTATCTAACGTGGGCACACATTAAAGTTGAAAATTAGTCTATTTAAAGTTGAGTCATTGGCAGCTATGTTCAATATTGATGTATCTTGAGCAAAAATAAAACAAATCATGTGAAAGTGTTAGTAAGATTGAGTTTCATTATTATTTTTACTTATATTACGGTAATGCCTAAAGTCACCACTGATTATTGCCCCATTGGACAAGGTGCTGGACACATAGTAAGAGGCAGTCACTGTCCCAGATAAATGAAAATCTAAACAGATAAGACGCAGTAGCTCTCATCCTTTCCGGTCTACTGTACCCCTATCAGATGTCTGATTTGTCTTGTGTACCCCCAAGTTACACCTCACTACTTGCTTACAAAATCAGACATAAAAATGCATATCTGTTACAGCACACTATTACTGAAAAAAAATTGCTTAGTTTCTCATTTGTACCATCGAATTATAAAATAAATCAATTGGAATATTGTACTTACATTTCAGTGTATAGTATCTCGAGTAGTATAAACAAGTCATTGTTTGTATGAAATTGTAGTTTGTACTGATTTCGCTAGTGCTTTTTATGTAGCCTGTTGTAAAACTAGGCAAATATCTAGATGAGTCAATGTAAACCCCCGGAAGACTTCTCCATAGCCCCAGGGGTACCTGTACGCCTGGTTAAAAACCACGGAGAAGAAAGGTGTGAAAGTGAAACCAAGGCACAGAGAGGTGAAGTAATTTGCCCAAGTTTATACAGCAGGTCAGTGACTGAGCTGTGAACAGAATGCAAGTCTCCTGACTCCTAGTCCAGAGCCTTACTCACTGGGCCATTCTGCCTCTCCTATTATAGGTAATATAAGATCTGGTAATATTAAATGATACTGGGAAATAGAAATACTCACAATACTTGTTAAAGTTATCCAGTATAAATATGTTGATAAATCAATGTTAAAATGATGATGTACTGGTTTTATGTATCTTTTTAATGGATTTTTCATTATAATTTTATGGATTTGTTTTCTTGTTATGCAAAGATGTATCCTAATCTTTTATTATTGTATAAGGGTCTGTCCAATGCCCATCAGAGTCAGTAGTCAGAGGGTATTGGCTCAGGCTCAGAATGCTTTTGCACAGGAGCTTTTTGATATAGTTGGTTTGAGAAAGTGGATAATGATGAAGAGGAATTTGGAGATTTAATTTTTGAATAAATCAAAATTTTGGCTTAATTAATATCCAGGGTAAACATATATCAAAATGGAGTCTGCAAATGGGGAAGAGGCTAGGTGGAAGCATTGTAGTTAGTTGGTAGTCTTCAGGAGGTTAAAGAAACAGAATTTCTGTAAACCTTTCTCAGGTAACTTGTAATGAGTATTTCCAGAAGGTGGCTAACCTCAGCTACTCAGTCATTTATTCTGCTTTGTGCTTATGTGTGAAATATTTCTCTTACAACTATAAACACCAAAGAAAAACAAATGGTACTCAAGGGAAGAAAATGGTATGTGATGTGGTGTAAGAATTGTAGTATGATCATTTGATACAATAAAGGAAGCAGTAGGATTTTATACATTGTATTTCCTTAGGAAGGTAACATGAGGACTTTGTGGTTTTTGCTTATAACAGCCACTACTTTCTTGCATTCCTTACCCCAAAAATCAGAACTCTTGAAATCACAAGTCACTTTTGAATATCAGGAACCAATTTATTTAACTCACACACTGGCCAATGTGTACCACTGCCCTCAAAGGACCTGACCCTGCACCCCTGAAATCAATGGGAGTTTTAACAATGACTTTAATAGGAGCAGGAGCAAGCTCTAAAAGTGGGTAACCCCTGTCTGTCTTTTGGGGTTGTCATGGACAAGATATATCACATAACTAGCTTACGTGATGTAGGTTGTTGTATCTTTTCAGCCATTTGGAGGTTTCCAGAAATGCCACTGCATACCACTTAGCTTGCTAATGATGCCTGAATGTATGCAGCCAGAAATTTGCTATTGCATGATGTGTTTATAGTCACAATTCAGAATTTTGGAGACAATATTTGTTGCTTAGATGAATTATTTTACACTGATCCATTTTTTTCAACAGCTCCCACTTTCTCATGAACTCTCTCTAATGTACTGTTCTTTTCTGCATAGATCCTTTTATATTTGTGAGCCACTGAGAACAAGTGCTATCTGCGATTTAGGTCTAACTTTGAGAAGTCCATATAGTTTTACAACATGATACCAAATGGATTAAAGACAATGATAGTTTTAAATGAATCTTGATGATATCACTAATTTTGTTGATTACTTGATATCTGTATAGAAACATTTACAGATCCAGAACAGCAGGTAAAAGAAGAGGTCACAACGAACTTAAATTGCAAGCTGGGCATGTGCAAAGGCTCTGAGGTGGAATTCAAGTTATTGGATTTCACCTATAAAGTCCAAAATGGTTTTAGTTATCTGAGAGATTATCTCTCTGTCTCTCTGTGATACAGAGCCACAGTGAATATTGCAAACCCAAAGCAGCCAAACATCATGTCACGCTCCCAAAAATCATGATATTGGCTTAGAAATCAAGAGACTTTTTAAAAATAAATTATTGGTCCTTCCTGTTAACCTTCTAGGTTTTTGAACCTTTTGGGTGCACTTAGTTCACATTTTCAAGCTTTTATCTGCTTCCATGAGGGACAGGAATGTACTTTTTTAATGAAAGCTGAGATTCTCATGTAATTACATGACTCCAGGGGCTAGTGTTTTCAGAAAATCACTAAATATTATCCACTGAATGCATCCAATGAAGTGAGCTGTAGCTCACGAAAGCTTATGCTCAAATAAATTGGTTAGTCTCTAAGGTGCCACAAGTACTCCTTTTCTTTTTGCGGATACAGACTAACATGGCTGTTACTCTGAAACTAAATATTGTGAGACTTCTTATAAAATCACAAGAGCTAACAATACAGAACAGAGATGAGAATGGCAGAGGTGCTTGAACTGAAGTTCCCTTGATATAAACAAGAGGTGTAGGTGCTAGGAGGCTATCTCCTATGAGGAGTCCTTTATTTTGGAAATTGCTCCACCAGAGCCCAGATTTGTTAACATTCTGGGCATGCTGCAAAACTCATCTTTTTTTCTCTCTCCGCTTAGCCTGTTGAACGTGGAGTGGGCTGAGGTAGATATATTCGTGGACAGTCTTTTGCTTATTTGGTGATTTTACTTGATAAGATAAGTGCTCAAAGCACATTTTCGACATTCAAAATAATGAGAGAGAGAGAGAATGGGAGTGGTTTTAAAACAAACAGTCAATTTTCCTGCCTAAAATTAAGCTACTGAATCCATACTTAGGCACCTGAAAAAGACTCCATATAGATTTAGGCAATGAGATATGAAAACATCGGTCAAAGTTTCTGTCTGTAACCGTAGGAAACCAGACTTCAGTTGTTTGAATTAGAGTGGCCTGCCATACAGTAAACTGACCATTAGAAACTAGTCAGAATGAATGTCATGAAGTTCAGAAATCTGATAAGTATTCAGATGTTCATAAGCCTCTCTAAATCCTAGCCAAACCACTGACCTCATCTTCAATTCTGCCAGACTCCCAGCTTGTTCACATTTCCCTCTGAAGTATGCCCACAGATCAACAACACCCTAAACACGCCTCTTCTCTGCCCTTCAGGACTCCCCACCCCTTGCTATTCCTTTCCTTGAAATGTGTGGTGTCTGGGTCCCAGTAATGCTCATTGTATGTCTGGCACTACTCTACAGCTTTCTCTTGCCACTGAGATATCTGTATATGTCAGAGCACATGATATCCCTTCCTCGTGAGAATAATGGGGCTCACGGGGAAAGAAGGGATTTCAAACTCTCTCTGTGAACCATAAGCCAAATTCTACAGAAAGCCCTGAAGTGGCACCAAGTTTTAAATAGAAAAACAAAGATTGAGTAGAGCTTTTTTAGGCAGGAGTGCGACCAACCCAGGAGAAGTATTTGCTCAAACCTGAACACTGAGTAAAGTTTTGGTTCAGCTAATGAAAATGGGCTTAACGTGGAGCCTCTGACTGACATAGTGTTTATGAAGAGACCTCATTTCTGCAAATCCTTCCTTAAGTGCCCCCTTTCACCCTGCTTCTCCTGACAGCTTCACGTTCTTCTGGCTTTTGTCCAGTGATTGTTTGTTGTTTCTGGGTTCAACTCTGTTTCCAAGGTCTCTTTCTCCCAGTTCTATCCTTCTTAGAGCTTTTCTCTCATGTTTCAATCCTCCATTATTATCAAGCCATAGTGATACACATCTGCTTCTTGAACTTGCTTTCGCTCTAGTTTGCTTTCGTTCACATCAATTTATCAAATTTGTTTAAAATATTCTGAATGGGGAAATATTTTCAACATGGAGCAGATGGGAAGTTGTTTATGGAAAAATTGCAGAAGTCCCAGACTGCACTTCAAATAAATAAATTAATTGCAGTCTTGAAAAAGAGCAGTCGTTGCAGTCATTTTCTCAGATCTCTATTAGTGCCAAGTGCAGGATGTCATTACAGTGATAGTGTGGGCAACTCTGGGGAAACTTCTTATCTTGGGAATTTTGTGGGAAGGCAAAGTAGCGAATATACAAAAAGTTTTGAAAAATGTGCAGCCTTTCTCATAGGGGTCAGAGGGGTTCCAACACAGATATGATATTAAGTGTTTTTAATGCTGGAATATATATTCAGACATAGATACAAGTGTTTTTGTAGGGAGAATAATACTTGATATCCATTATGATATGAAAGTGTATTTGCATAATGTTCGCTAATAGAAATGAGTCTTTTATATGAAAAGAAGAGTGAAATCCATCCACATTCAGTTACTGATTACATAGTTTCCAGTAACTCTTAAATGATATTTTGCTAATGATAAAAAATGTAGGACAGCAAATTTCAATATTTAGCTATCTTTTTACGTCTTTTTCTTCTCGTTGACTAGTTAACATTTCTCTTCAGATGCTCACTAAGCATAAGAAGAGTTGCGTAGGTGCTAGAGCCAGCGTTTGCGGTCCATGAAGCCCAGAGGTACAATAAGCCCTGATGTGGAGGACGTAGATATGTCAGGGTAAATTATGTTGTTGCTTTTTGAATGAAGGCTGTAAGATCCATAACCCCTTTCTTGCAAAGATAGCCGTGAGAATGGAAACTAAATGCAGAGAATGAATGTTTGCCACTGATGATTCCCTATCACAAGCACCTGGGTTCCACTTCTCCCAACAGCCAGAGAACCGGGGAGGCCATTCTATCAGACATTTGACGCTTTGGTGTTCTAGCATGTGGTCTCTGACACATATTCTGCCAAGCTTTAATAGCTTCAGATAAGATCTTCAGGGTTCTTTAGATAATGACAAGCACATACATATCACAGCCCTTCTTGGAGGGTTTCTTGGGATCCAAAGAATTTTGTATTATATACTGACCTATAATTCTTATAGAAGTCTCATCTATACTGATCTTGAATGTAGTTGGAAACCATGGTACCATACCCCTCAAATATGCGGTATTCTTAATTGTTGGTCCTCAATATTGGGCCCTGTTGCATGTCAATCTGCCTGTGCAAATCATCCCTAAACCTGTATCCAGCCCTTGGGGGATCTGTCATGCATAAGGCAAGACTTAGGCAATGTAGAGGTTTCCGTACCATTGTCCCACATGGGGGGAAGAGCTGATATCTGGTTGGTAAAACAGTCTCATAGGCTTATTAACAACAAGCATAGTTTAGAGTAGCTTGGCCCAAAGCACCCCCGTTTTGACTTTGTGTGCCATTTCTAGTTGCAACAAATATCCCCCAATTGCAGCTGATAAGGTTGTCCGTGATTCCCAACCCTTATGTGGATTAACACCTTTTGTGACTATGATCTATTCAGACATAAAAAAAATATTTTTTTTTAAAGAAAAGGGTGGCAAAAGCACTCCACATGCAAGCGTGGCTGATAGTTTAAAAACGTATGGAAAGATTTTGACTCTTCCAGTTATTTTAAGACTTTGGCAAAGGAATAAAATTGCACTAATTGGGCTGTAGTTTGTCTTACAAGAGTGTGGAATGAATGTTTTATCATCCTCATTAAATCTATGTACGTACATATTACCAACATCAATACCTAGTCATTTTTATTTTCATGTTATGAATAGCTTCAAATAATTTTAAGAGTGTTAAACAGAAAATTATCCTTTGTTTATTAATTTCAGTTCACAGTTATCTCATCAGAAAGCATGAATGTGATAACATAGACTGTGGCTTTCAATTACAGTTTTTTCACAAGAAAATAAAATGTAGAAATTGCTCTCCAAAAATATTTTTGAACTAGGGACTACAAATGGAATCT
The DNA here is from genome assembly GCF_965152275.1 of Natator depressus. Lineage (NCBI taxonomy): Eukaryota > Metazoa > Chordata > Testudines > Cheloniidae > Natator > Natator depressus. The sequence goes on along the minus strand of NC_134234.1, from coordinate 325,370,249 downwards.
TAATTAAAAGAAATGGTGTGAATATATTATTAAAGCTGGGGAGCTAACACAGTAAATTAATAACAGGTTGAAAACATTCAGATGCCTTGAGTTTGAATTGGCACATCATATTAGATTAGTGGCCAGCACTGGCAAGCTACCATTGTGAAGAAATTGGCAGTATTGTTGTAGCTATAATATCCTCTTGGTTGTATCTGCAGTCTTAAACAGAAGTATCAAGTATTGATAAGCTTGTTTGGGCAGGGACCATCTTTTGTTATGTTTGTACAGTGCCTAGCACAATGGGCTGCTAGACACTTTAAGAATACAAATAATTAATAATAAGTGGTTTTAAAGCATTATTGTATTGCAGTAGCCTGATGAGGTAGGTAAATATTCTCATACCTCTTTTATGGCACAGAGAGGTTAAATGACTTTGAGGGCACGCAGTGAGTTGCTGCCAGAACTATGGATTCCAGACTCCCATTCCTCTGCTCCATGAGGCAACACTTTCTCTTTTCAGTTGCTTTATCAAAACTTCCTCAAGAGAGCTCATGGTTACTCCTGCTCTTTCCTGTCCATTAGTCTCATTTTGAGGCTCCCTTCTGACTTTCATCACTGAGAATCTTGCACAGATGTTTATTTTTCAGTGCAGATTTCTGTGGCCCAGTTGTGTATGGTTCAGTGCAGATGTTCAAGGGACAAGGATCTGGTGCAGGACTATTCCTGGCTTGTGCTGTTGGCAGATCTAGCCGGTCTCAAAAGGGGTTGGGAGGTGGGAGGGCCCTGGTACTGCCCCATTCTCTCTTGGCAGCTGAGCCAGTGGCCTACAGAAGGGTTCAACAGTGGACTTATAACCTGTACAGCCTATTTGCTCTGTGAGGTATTGTAGCTTCCTGAGGCACAATACTTTCTTGAGCGCTTATCGTCCGGTGCCTTAAAGACATATCTGTACCCTATGTTTGTAAAGAATCTGTTTCTATTGGGTAGTTTATTTTATAAAAGTTCTTTTTAAAAACGAAAAAAAAAATCAGTAAACCTAAAAAGAAAGGAAAAGGTTCCTGTACAATGTGATTATATTGTCTCTCTCGTCTCCTCTTGCTGGATGTGAAAGACTAGAGCAACAATAATAAACATGAGAAAACGTTAGTTGATCTGTATTTTCATTAGCATCGTTAAAAAGGATTCAGAATAAATCTTAAAGGCTTCTTTTTAAAAAGGTTGTAGATTTACATGCTCTCCTCTACAAAAGAGGGAACCTTAAAAGGAGAAAAGATATAGTTGAGGGATTTGTTACAAGAGCTTTATCATCTTTGCCTTTTGTGACAGCGGACTGGCTTGAAATGCAAATAGATTGTGAGTGAAACCCGAGTTCAGCTTTATCCTTTTTTGGTGGCCCATCGTGAACCCTGAATATAACCGTGACATTTTTCAGTTAGGTTAAATTATCATAGTGGTGATATGAAAATTAAATGGTTGCACCTGAAATTGTGGAAATGAGGTGGTAATGTTTTGTGCTAAAGCAATATGAAGTACAAATCCTTCTGCTTCATACAAAAAGCTCAGAAAAAGGGTGTACAATATAGCTCACTTTTATTTTTAAAAATAAAACTTGCCTTGTGTTGCCTTCCTAAAAAAAAAAAAAAAAGGCAGCCTAACACCTTATTAGTCACTGCAAATTTCTTATGTTGTTTCTCACTGAATTTAAAAACATGGAGAAATAGCTGAGGGCACTTGACTACATGCATTTTGGGTAAAGGCCTGATCCAGAGCTCACTAAAGTCAATGGCAAAACTCTTATTGACTTTAGTGAGGGCTAGACCAGGTTCAAAGTGTTGCAATTATCATTAAAAATTGATGGTGTGGCGTGGGCTGTACTGCAAAACAGGGTATGTCTACCCTTGCAGCTGGGGGTGTGATTTGTGGCTCGACGAGACATACTCGCCCTAGGCATCACGGAACTAGTGAACTAAGGCCTTGTTTACATTACGAAATTAGGTCGAATTTATAGAAGTTGGTTTTGTAGAAAGCGTTTTTATACAGTCGATTGTGTGTCCCTACACAAATGCTCTAAGTGCATTTAGTCGGCGGAGTGTGTCCACAGTACCAAGGCAACCATCGACTTCCAGAGCATTGCGCTGTGGGTAGCTATCCCACAGTTCCTGCAGTCTCCGCCGCCCATTTGAATTCTGGGTAGATATCCCAATGCCTGATAGGGCTAAAACATTGTCGCGGGTGGTTCTGGGTACATATCATCAGGCCCTCCCTCCCTCCGTGAAAGCAAGGGCAGACAATCGTTTTGCGCCTTTTTTCTTGAGTTACCTGTGCAGACGCCATACCACGGCAAGTATGGAGCCCGCTCAGCTAACCATCACCGTATGTCTCCTGGGTGCTGGCAGACATGGTACTGCATTGCTACACAGCAGCAGTTTATTGCCTTTTGGCAGCAGACAGTGCAGTATGACTGGTAGCCATCGTCGACGTAGTTCAGGGTGCTCTTTTAACCCACCTCAATGAGGTTAGGGGTGGCCGGGCAAACGTGGGAGTGACTCAGCCAGGTCATTTCCCTTTTAAGTTTCATCTCATGGCGATTCAGTCCTACCGGCAGTGAACTGTCTTTTAATCAGCAGCCAGCAGAAGACAATGGCCAGCAGTCATACTGCACCGTCTTCTGCCGAGCACCCAGGAGATGACAATGGCTAGCGGTCGTACTGCACAGTCTGCTGCCAGCAAGATGTATAAAGATAGATGAAGTGGATCAAAACAAGAAATAGACCAGATTTGTTTGTATTCATTTTCTCCTCCCTCCGTCTGTGAAATCAACGGCCTGCTAAACCCAGTTTTGAGTTCTATCCTTGAGGTTTTGAGTTCTATCCTTGAGGGGGCCATTCTGTTTCTTGCAAAGCCACCCCCTTTGTTGATTTTAATTCCCTGCAAGCCAACCCTGTAAGCCATATTGTCAGTCCCCCCTCCCTCTGCCCTTTTCCCAGGATTGCCTGAGCAGGAGCAGACGCCATAGCACAGCAAGTATGGAGCCCATTCAGCTCACCATAGCAGTTATGACCATTGTAAACACCTCGCACATGATCATGCAGTGTATGCAGAACCAGCACCTGAAAAACCAGGCGAGGAGGCGACGGCAGCGCAGTGATGAGGACATGAACACACTTTTCTCTAAAACCGTGTTCCTCCGCAATTTGGAGATCATGGTGTTAATGGGGCAGGCTCATGCCGTGGAATGCCGATTCTGGGCCCGGGAAACAAGCACAGACTGGTGGGACTGCATAGTGTTGCAGGTCTGGGATGATTCCCAGTGGCTCCAAAACTTTCGCATGCGTAAGGGCATTTTCATGGAACTTTGTGACTTGCTTTCCCCTGCCCTGAAGCGCAAGAATACCAAGATGAGAGCAGCCCTCACAGTTCACAAGCGAGTGGCTATAGCCCTGTGGAAGCTTGTAACGCCAGACAGCTACCGGTCAGTTGGGAATCAATTTGGAGTGGGCAAATCTACTGTGGGGGTTGCTGTGATGCAAGTAGCCAACACAATCATTGAGCTGCTGCTATCAAAGGTAGTGACTCTGGGAAATCAGACTAGATGGCTTTGCTGCAATGGGATTCCCTAACTGTGGTGGGGCTATAGACGGAATGCATATCCCTATCTTGGGACCGGACCACGAGGGCAGCCAGTACATAAACCGCAAGGGGTACTTTTCAATGGTGCTGCAAGCACTGGTGGATCACAAGGGACGTTTCACCAACATCAATGTGGGATGGCCAGGAAAGGTTCATGACGCTCGCATCTTCAGAAACTCTGGTCTTTTTAAATGGCTGCAGGAAGGGATTTACTTCGCAGACCAGAAAATAACTGTTGGGGATGTTGAAATGCCTATAGTTATCCTTGGGGACCCAGCCTACCCCTTAATGCCCTGGCTCATGAAGCCATACACAGGCAGCCTGGACAGTAGTCAGGAGCTGTTCAACTATAGGCTGAGCAAGTGCAGAATGGTGGTAGAATGTGCATTTGGACGTTTAAAGGGTCGCTGGCACAGTTTACTGACTTGCTCAGACCTCAGTGGAACCAATATTCCCATTGTTATTGCTGCTTCCTGTGTGCTCCACAATCTCTGTGAGAGTAAGGGGGAGACGTTAATGGCAGGGTGGGAGGTTGACAATCACCTGGCCACTGGATACGCGCAGCCAGACACCAGGGCAGTTAGAAGAGCACAGCAGGAAGCGGTGCACATCAGAGAAGCTTTGAAAACCAGTTTCTTGATTGGCCAGGGTACTGTGTGACACTTCTGTTTGTTTCTCCTTGATGAAAACCCGCCCCCTTGGTTGCCTCTAAATTCCCTGTAAGCCACCCACCCTCCCCCTTCGATCACAGCTTGCTTGCAAGGGAAGTAAAGTCACTATCATTTGAAAAACATGTATTCTTTATTAATTGATTATAAAAATAGGGAGATAACTCACAAGGTAGCCCGCGTGGGTTGTGGGAGGGGGGGTAGGAGGGAAGGAAAAGGCCACTTTAAAACTTGTTGAATGCCAGCCTTCTGTTGCTTGGGCTGTCCACTGGGGTGGAGTGGTTGGGTGCCTGGAGCCTCCCACCCTGCATTCTTGGGCGTCTGGGGGAGGAGGCTATGGAACTTGGGGAGGAGGGAGGGCAGTTAAACAGGGGCTGCAGCAGCAGTCTGTGATCCTCCTGCCGTTCATGAACCTCCACCAGACGCCGGAGCATGTCCGTTTGATCCCGCAGTAGCCCCAGCGTTTCCTCATGCCTCCTCTGATCTTCCTGCCGCCACCTCTCCTCACGTTCATCGCCCACTGTCATGTACTCTGCCATTGTGTCCCTCCACACAGCTCTGTCAGTGCCAGACGACTGCATGAGCTCAGAGAACATGTCATTGCGCATGCGTTTTTTTTGCCACCTTATCTGAGATAGCCTTTGGGATGGAGGAGGGAGGCTTGAAACATTTGCAGCTGCTGGAGGAAAAAAAGGGAGTGAAGTATTTAAAAAGATACATTTTACAGAACAATGGCTATACTCTTTCACAGTGAACAACGCTACTCACATTACATAGCACATGTGATTTTGGTACAAGGTTGCATTTTGCATCTTATATTGAGTGCCTGCGGCTTTGGTGTTAGAGATCACACACGCAGGGCCGGGCAACAGAATTCGGCTTGCGGGTGGCCATGGTAAGCCATAGTCTTTCGGCTTCTGCAACCTTCATAACAGCAGCCCCCTCCTTTCCCATACCAAGCAAAGCCCGTTGAGTTGGTCATTTAGTGCTGCAGTTTTCCTGTTAATGTGCAGCAGCAGAAACCAGACTAACCCTCTCCCCCCAACCAATTCTATGGGATAATCGCTTTTCCCCTCCCCCCACCAGCTGGCTGGTATCAGGGAAGATCCCCGCTAGCCAAACGCGAACAGCTCAGCGCCAATGGCCCCCCCTCCCACCGCGTGGCTAACTGCGGGGAGGATTTCTTTTCAGCCACAGGCAAACAGCCCAGTAGGAACGGGCACCTCTGAATGTCCCCTTAATCAAATTCCCCTATTTCAACCAGGTTACCATGAATGATATCACTCTCCTGAGGATAACACAGAGAGATAAAGAATGGATGTTGCTTGAATGCCAGCAAACACCGGGACCATATGCTGCCAGGCTTTGTCATGCAGTGATACCAGATTACTTGCTACTAGCATGGTGTGGTAAAGTGTCCTACCATGGGGAATGGAATAAGGCTGCTTTCCCCAGGAAGCTTCTGCAAAGGCTTTTAGAGTACCTCCAGGAGAGCTTCATGGAGATGTCCCTGGAGGATTTCTGCTCGATCCCCAGACACGTTAACAGACTTTTCCAGTAACAGTACTGGCCACGAATGCATCCCAAGTCCTCAGGGCTACTTAATCATTAAAAAACGCTTGCTATTATAACATGTATTATATTTAAAAAGCTACACTCACCAGAGGTCCCTTCTCTGGCTTCGTTGGGTTGGGAGGGTATTTCAGTTAGGGTGAATAAAAGATCCTGGCTGTCAGGGAGAACGGTGTGCTGCTGCTCTCCCCAAGCTCGTCGTCGTCGTCCTCATCTTCCCCATCTGCAAAATCCTCAGCCATGGCGGAGAGTACCCCATCATCGGAGTCCACAGACGGGGTGGGGTAGTGGTGGCGCTCCCCCCGCCCCGAGAATTGCATGCAGCTCAGCGTAGAAGCGGCATGTCTGGGGCTCTGTCCCGGAGCATCCGTTTGAGTCTTTGGTTTTCTGGTACGCTTGTCTGAGCTCCTTAAGTTTCATGCGGCACTGTGTTGTGTCCCTGATGTAGCCTCTGTCCCTCATGGCCTCTGAGATTTTTTGAAATGTTTTGGCATTTCATCTTTTGGAACATAGTTCCGATAGCACGGATTCCTCTCCCCATACAGCGATCAGATCCAGTACCTCCCGTTTGGTCCATGCTGGAGCTCTTTTTCGATTCTGGGACTGCATGGTTACCTGTGCTGATCAGCTCTGCATGATCACCTGTGCTATTGAGCGCGCCTGGCCAAACAGGAAATGAGATTCAAAAGTTCCTGGGGCTTTTCCTGTACAGCTGGCCAGTGCATCTGAGTTCAGAGTGCTGTCCAGAGCGGTCACAATGGTGCACTGTGGGATAGCTCCCGGAGGCCAATACCTTCGAATTGCGTCCACACTAACCCTAATTCGAAACGGCGATGTCGATTTCAGTGCTAATCCCCACGTTGGGGAGGAGTACAGAAATCGCCTTTAAGAGCCCTTTATGTTGGAAAAAATGGCTTCGTTGTGTGGACGGGTGCAGGGTTAATTCAGGCTGGGCTAGGTGCCTGAGTCTGTGTCCATCAGAGACCCTAGGCATGTACTCGGGGTGGCCAGCCTGTCCTGCAGCTTGTGCGGCCACAACTACATTCAGTTTTTTGCACACTAGCTTGATGAGAGCTAGCATGAGTACGTCTCCTTCAGCTGGGAATCACACGCCCATAGAAACAATTCATTCTGCTTCTGAACTGTTCACATGAGAGTCAACGAACAGAGAGTCTTTGTCCTATCTTCTTACAGATAGTGTTCTACAAAATCTAAGTTAAGGCAGAGGCACATTCAAGCACGTTTAAATTAGGCTTTTTTATAAGATGAAGACTGATTTGGAAGTCGAACACTGTGCACTCCAATCTGCAAAAACCTTGCTGACTTCATATTTCCTCAGTACAAACATTACCTCTTGTTTCCAGAATTGTAGATGTAAGCTTTCAGTTTGAATATGACTACGTAATTTATTAGAATACTACCAAAAAGACAGTGTCTTAGTGTTCTCAATACTCATCTGTCAATGGAAATTTTGTGCTGGAGTTAGGACTTAGGTGCTAGGCTTGATATGTATTTCAGCCATGACCAACGTTGTGAAAAGCTTAGAGGTTGGGGCTTCAGGAGAAACAACACTAAATCCTGGCCCAAATAACATCCATGGCAAAACTTCCACTGACCCCTGTGAGGCCAGGATCTCATCTTTTCTCCCCCACCCCTAAATATTCATACTACCATTAAAGACTTGTGTGTTACTAGAAACCCTTGGGTGCTAATCATGGAGACTCTCATGCCTGTGTATAACTTCACGCGCCTAAATAAACCCATTGAAATCAATGGTACTACTCACATGCATAAACTTAAGCATGTGCATAGGTGTTTGCAGGATTGGGGTGTAGGTTTGGAAGAAATGTTATCATATAGTTGAGATTGTGAAGAGGAAAATAAATTGGTAAAGGTGTTTTGTATCTTAGAGCAGGTTCAAAAGTGGCAGATGGGGGACTTGATTTTTATGGCTCTTTAGCTTAGAGAGTTTGCAAGCTTTGTTTGAGGAATAGGCATGATTCTGAACTGAATGGCAGAGTATGTGTTTTGTGTTCCATTTCATAAAGCTGTAGCTGGGCTTTTCACTATTGCCCTTTTACCCCCCGATGAGCTTTTTCAGGTGGAGGAAAATCACAACCACGCTGGTCTGGGTTAGACATAAAAATATTGCTTGAGCAGTAATATTCACAGATCACACAGTAATATTAGCAAGTTGCTTAGGGGAGACCCAGTGGAATAATCCTAAATCAAGGAGTGCAATATTTACTTCCCCTGTAAAATATCATGAACTTTCATTGAATACAACTAAATGGCTTCGGTAAGTTCCATAGAGCTGAAATAGGAATTAGTTTGGTCTTGTATGTCTGTGTGTATTTTGTTAAAATATTACATAAGTGTCTATGTCCTGTAAAATAGTACACCATTCCCCTGGACAATACTGTAATGTTTACAGCAGCCTACTTTCCTTTCATTATATAATTCCTTGTAGTGCCTTTACGGATGTGCTGTACACAAAAGCAGCAATTTTTCAAAGTTAAAACTCTAACAGATCAATGTAATCAGGTCCATTAAGCTATGAACACAGGGCACTTCATGCTGCTGGCCAGGTGGATTAATAAAAGTACAAAAGTTGTACAGAAGCAAGAAAAATATGAATAATTCTTGTAAGTAGACTCCTAGTCTTCTGATTTCTGGAGAAATTTACAGAAATATCCATCTGCCTTAGATGTTTCTAAAGCATCTGTCGCCATGTCCTTATCTTTTTGGCAGTGATTCTGAAAAAGTCTGCGTATGGAGGCCCAATAACTTCAGCGAGTCTGATTCAGGCCTTTTCTTGTAACCGCATCAGGGCAGAGACTGACCTTTATTTGGGTCTTGTAGAACAAAGAGCATGTTGTTGAGGGTATGGGAATTTTTTGCAAATCAAAAATCTGAAGAAAATGCAGTGTGGGTCTATCAAAACGTTTTGTGTAGATTTAGACCATTCTTATTTTTGATTGTTTTGCTATAATTAGCTCAACTTGCAAAATGTAAAGTAGTTTTGAACCTGAAAACCAGAATTTTTTTTATTTTGAAAATGTTGAATGGGAGCCACATATTCATATGTCTTTACTTTCCGTACAGTCTCATCCAAATTATGTTTTCTATTATATTATTAAAATGAAGATTCCAAGTCACACCATGCAGTAATTCCATGGCTTTCTTAAAATTTTAGTTTGTATCCTCATATTAAAATATGAATAAGTATTACATTAGTTGCCACATTTCCTTATGGCTGTCCATCCACACTGTGGATTTGACCCTTCTAATTCATCCACCTACACGTGGATGCCCAATTGGAGCCCCCTCCGTGCAGGTGCAGGTGGAGGGATCCAACCATGCAAATGTGTTTGCAGGATTTGGGCCTAAGTCCCAGCATTCTGAGAGACTGTGATTCAGCCAGGCAAATGCATAATTTGAAAGTCTGGCTAAATCAGATCCAGAATTACTGTTTATTACCCTTTTCAGCTGTTCTGCAGACTTAATTTAATATATATATTTTTTAAAAATACATCAGTCATTCTAAGAGTACACTATGAGCCAGATTCTCAGCTGGTGTAAATCAGCATAATTCCATTCACTTCAGTGGAGCTATGCTGGCTAACACCAGCCCAGGATCTGGCCCTGTAATCGTAACCCAGGAAACATAAAATTCCATTTCTAAAGCATTATATAGTGCTATAAACTCTGATTTTACAGATAAGAATTGACGTGTATCAGCTTTGATCACTGCAGAGCTAAATATGTTGTGGAAATACCAAATTAAATATGTATCTGCAGCTTTGCTGAATTCTGTGTAGCCATTTGTAAACTGCTTTATACGCCACAGTTACAAAAAGGAAAAAAGGACATGTAAGAGCATTTTTAATAGCAAAATTGTAAAGTGCTGTGAATGTAAAAAGCTGGAGCCTTTATTAGTGACTTCAAATACATTGATTGTTGTTGTGATTTCCATAGTAACAGAAACCCAACCAAGTCAGAGTTAAGGAAATTGGGTTTTTGCTTGTTTGTTTTTAATTTTAAAAGAATTTACTTTTGCAAGCTAAATTTGCAGCATAGAAGCTCAACTAAGTGCTTATGCCTATAAATGCTGTCTGGGCAAGAATACCTTTCCAAAGGGCAGTTATGTTACACTTTTTTTTTTTAAATCTTACCACTAGAAGGGGAAGCCATGTTGCAGCTAAAACCCTATAATGAGTACTACTTTGGTGGTTTAGTGGCACAAATGAATGGTACTGTAATTAAGGTTCTGTTAGTATTTCCATTATGTACCTCTTTTGGAGGGGTTAAAACAAAACCCCTTTTTACAAAATTGTTCTTGGCATAAATTTGGCATCTATGCCCAGCTGTAGAAGTTGAAGATAGAGTGAGAAATTGCAGCTCTGTATTTCCTTGCTTTTATAAATGTAATTGTGACTGAGAATATTTTAGGGCCAAATCCTGTGCAGAGGTAGAGTAACAAATATGCCTATTTTGATTCACGAGGGTTTAGAAGAAGGAAAGGAATATCTTGTAACAAAGGTGATCCATTTCTGTAGGAAACTGTACTTGTAACCACCTAAACTCCGAATGGTATGAACTCCCACATTCATAGAATCATAGAATATCAGGGTTGGAAGGGACCTCAGGAGGTCATCTAATCCAACCCCCTGCTCAAAACCGGACCAATCCCCAATTTTTGCCCCAGATCCCTAAATGGCCCCCTCAAGGATTGAACTCACAACCCTGGGTTTAGCAGGCCAAAGCTCAAACCACTGAGCTATCCCTCCCTCATTTCAGTGAGGTATTAACTCAGATGCCCTGCAATGTTATCGTGAATTATTTTCATTCCTCTGGTAAGAAAAGAGAGGCACAGGCATAGATCTTCACAATTTTCTGTGGCCACTGCCTCATTTTGGTGTCACAAGTGGGTGTCATTTGGGAGAGTATCACCCATCTTCCACCCCCCTCCCCCGCATCAAGAACAAACACCAAGCCCATGAGTATACTGAAGCCCTACCTTGGGGAATCCAAGCTGAAGCAGTCCAGTGCAACTCAGAATACGCACATATTTTGAACATCTGCACAACTTATTGAGAATGGTGTTTCGTACTGGTGACTCACATCGGAAGAGCTGCCTCCCCCGCACTTATTTCAACCCCAACTATCCCCAATGTGCCAGTAATAATGATAAATACCTATCTCTTATGTAGCTCTTTTTATCAGTAGACCTTAAAGCACTTCACAATCTTTAATGTATTTATCCATACACCACCACAGGGAAGTGCTGGGAGATAGGGAAGTGCTGTTATCCCATTTTACAGATGGGAAACTGAAGCACAGAGGGGCTAAATGACTTCCCCAAGGTCACACAGGAAGTCTGTGGCAGAGGAAGAAATTGAACTCAGGTCTCCCAAATCCTAGGCTTGTGCCCTAAACATTTACACATTTGAGAAAATTATCAGGTGACTAACAAGTGGTGAGCAGAAAAGGAGACTGAAATAACTGAATACAGTTTTCACTAACCTGAATGAGGAGGTTGTCCAGTGCAAAAAAAACCCCGATGTAATAAGTAAAGACTGTGCCATAATGCAAAAATAACTGGGAGCAAATTTAAGGCAACCTTTATTCTGGTGTTTCCTAACTTTTGCGTGATCCAATTTGCAACCTTTATAATATTCTTTTAACATAATCTGTGCAGTAGAGATGGTCCAAAACTTTTTCCCCAACAGAAAATATATAAAAAACAAAACAAAAACCTGATTTTGTTTGTTTTCAGTAATTTTCAGCACTGTCAACCAAAAATGTTTGGCCAACAGCTGCCGAAAATTTTAAAAAAAAAAAAAACTACCCCAGTTTTAGGTTTTCAAGGTCCAATTAAATATCAACATTTTCAAGGAATGCAGACATTTTCTATTAAAAAAAGATTGTTCAGTTGAAAATCCAGTTTTCTATTGGGGAAAAAATGTAGATGGAAAATGTTGACAGTCTTAGTCGGCAGTTTACCTCTCCACAGGTGCCTTTTTCCAAGATCTGGGAAATTATGATTTTTCTCGGGTCACTCTCATATAGGTGGAAAGAGGGGCAGTAGTAATATGTGGTTAGCTATTTGGAACAAAGATCTCTGCAGTGGTCCAAAATGGGGAAATAAGGGAAGATTCTGAAAAGAAAAAACTTCACTTGCTAGCCCAATGGTCATAAAATTTAGATTTATTAGTTACAGTAATAACTACTAACTTTTAGGAAGTGCTTTTAATCAGTAGATCTCAAAGCACTTTACAAAGGAGGTCAGTATCATTACCCCCATTTTACAGATGGGGAAACTGAGGCACAGAAGTGACGTGACTTGCCTGAGGTGATCCAGGCCAGTGGCAGAACCAGGAATAGGACCCCAGTCTCCTGAATTGTAGACCAGTGTTCTATCCATTAGGCCACGCTGTCTATAGCTGTTTAGGCTTTGTTAGCCATGGAATATGAGAGGATTAGTCACCAGTCTTGGTACCAAATATGTATTCATATCTTGGCTGGTTGGGGAAACTGTTAATGTCTTTCAAAAAAGACAAAGGTAATACAACTGTGGTTTAGGAAAGGACTAATAATTGCTGTATTTGTTATTTATATTGTGCCCTTTTCATCTGAAGGGAACCCAAGACTCCTTGCAAAAAAAATAGAGAGAGAAAGCACTTTTTCACCACTCTAGAGATGCACAGTGGACGCTGGAGATGCTTAACAACACACAAGAAAGCTATACAAGTTTAGAACAAGGCAAGATGGTTTTATCCATTTGAAACTATAGTGAGAATTGAGAGTACAGCTTTCTAAAATGGAATTTCCTCAGAATAGGAGTATAACTTATTTTCAGGAAAAAATGGTGATATTATCTTGGAATCCCTAATGACTACAAGTGCTCAGAACATGAAACAGTCCAATCTCCCCTAATAATAAATCAGTAATGACTCAGAGGCCAGAGTATCAACTAGTGAATCACTTCTTCCTGTAGCACCTAGGTATTCCTTAGTGATATCCCATCCAAATACAGACCTGGGCTGACACTACCCTTGTAAGATCAAACACAAAGTAGTGTAGCTATAGGTAGGAAAAAGAGAACAGATAATGAGCTGATAGAATGAATTGTATGGCATTGTAATTTAGGTTCTTGAGGGAAAAGTGAAGATACCACTGAAGTGGAGCTGAAAAATGAAGATTAAGAAGAAAGGCAACCCATACATACGTCAAAATTAGTTTATAGAAGTTGTTAAGAGGTGATGTTGCTTAAGATATCGGAGCAAGTAGGAAAAGGGAGGATACTAACTAGAAAGCTGACTGAGCTAAAAAGAAAAGCAGAAAGAGAGAAGCCTTCAGGAATTGCTTTAAAAAGTTGGAGAACTGAGGTGATGAAAGAATTTGACTGTCATTTATACTGTCTGGGGAAATGAGATGCCTCCATATTGAATTCCGACAGCAGTATACCCACTCCACAGAAAACGGAGAAGGAATATCAGAGCCAACAAAATACTAAGTCTCCAGATGAAGATGTGAACGAGCAAGTGTTTGTGCTACACAGCTCTATAACTGAATGCAGGCAAGTCACCTTAAGGGAAGATGGAAAGGGAAATTAAAGCGGATTCAGGAAAGGACATAGAATTTCTGACCAGATAACTCTCACTAAGGGAGACAAGTACACAGTGCTAGTGCATAGGAAAGATCCGTTGATTTATTTTATCTTTGGAGAGTTGGGACCTTTGGCGCAGCTGAATGTTTATGCTAAGCCAGCCTTGAACCTTCAGCTCTGTTTGTAATTCTACATTCACCTTTCCATTTTTTTTTTCAATTTTAACATTTAAGTAGAATAAATAAGAGTCTGTGGAAGAGTATTTGCCTATTGATTCTTGAGTTCTTATCACAATACTCCGAGAGAACTTTTCTTTTTATTAAGCTATCACAAGTGAACTAGAACATTATTTCCTGTTGGTGAGATGTCAAAAGTTCTTAAGCATCAACATCAGTGAGGAAGCACTTCATGTTGTAACAGGGTGGCTTGGCCTGTTGCTTAAGGGCTAGGGCCTGCAGTTAGCCAACCCTGATTTCTAAGGAGGCACACCTGAACAAGGATCACCTGTTTCCTCTGTAAAGGGCTCCAGAAAGCTGCAGAGACTAGGGGATGCTCAGAGAGAGACAAGCAGAGAGTCAGTCCCTTCTGGGAGCAAGTAGCCTCCAGCAGGCAACCCTGCATTTTTCTGGGAAGAAGCTCCAGTCAGGGAAGGCCTGCAAGGCCCCCCTAGCAAGAATATTTGAAGCAGAAACTTTATGGAGATTTGAGACCTTTTATTTTGAGATTTTGTTATGTTAAGAAATCCAGTCCCAGGAATGGGTGTTGCTGAACTTAAGAAGAGTTAGTGTTTGGAGCTTTTAAGAAGCCCCTTGAAGGGGGAAACTGAGGCCGGCTGCCTGCCAAGTGACTTCAGGACATGGGGGGGCAATGGGGAGGTAGCTGGCCCATTGACATGCATGAATTAACAAGCACTGAAGAATCCTAACATACCAAGGAACAGAGCAAATAGCTAATGAAATAGTTTATATTCAAAAACATTTAAAGCACAAAATAATCAATGATCATGAATCTGAAGTTTTCTGATGTGGCCAAGATGAAAAAAATAATGTTCTTGTGAAAATGGGAGGAACTAAGTCTTGTGTAAACTCAGATCTATATTTGCTGACCAAAATCCCCCAACTATGAACTATGGGCCTGATCCAACTCCCACTGAATTCAATGGACTTTGGATCACGCTCTGTATCCTGAGAGAAACAAATGTGATTTAGTGATTAGAGGAAGGGACTAGGAATGAAAAAAATCCTGTGTTGTATTCTAGACTCTAGTTCTTACTTGCTATGTGACCTTGGGCAAGTGACTTAATTTTGTTGTGTGTTCAGGTGACCGATCCATTAAATGGGAGAAATACCTATGTGAGGAGAGTTTAATTATGATTTATGAATTGGTTTCAAGTCCTCCAATGAAATACCAATTGCTAAGTTATGTGGTTTTAGATACAATTTTATCAGTATTGCTGACCCCCAACCATTCAAAAATCATGAATCAGGTGCCCCCAAATTCATGAGATTGACTTTAAAATAACAAAATAAAAGAAAACACGTGGGCTTGTGGTTTTTTTGCCTTCTGTTTTTTGAGCCTTTTCAATGCACCTGGGTGGCTGTTTCAAGCTTTTCTCTGCAACCATGAGGATGAGAAACGTCCTTTCTTTTATGAAAGCTGAGAGATCCAGTCACCTGACTGCAGCAGCCAGCACATTAATGCATTGAATATTGTGAGGCTCACAAGAAAACTGTGGAAGTTGGCAACACTATTTTATGGTTTTTTGCCTGAAGAGGTCATCATGGTCTTATGTGTTTGAATTAGTGACACTGCTTCTTTTGTGCCTTCAAACCAATTTTCTCTACACATGAAACATCTGAATGGACCATTCCAGCAGAAAATCCAAAAGTAGACTTTAGTCACATGTGTATTCATTAACTTGCATCAATCAGAATTAATCTCCTGGGTAAGGGTTTGCAGGATTCTGTCCGGTTGTTGTTTCTGTTCTTTTTCATAAAATAAGAGGAAAAGAAAACAAGATTTAGGCCAAAATTTACAGAGCTGATGCCCAAAGATTGATTATTCAGGTGCTTAAATAAGTGCCTATCTATGGATTAAATAAGAGTTTCAGCTAACCAGGGTTCTATTAAATGGGTATTCTGCAGTAATTGTGACTGAGCTTCTGTAATCTAGTAGCTCAATTTTCTTCTCAATAACATAGTGAGAGATTCATTGCAAGTCTTTCCCTGCCATTTGGGGTCTTCTCTGTTTCTGCCACAGCTGAGAGGATTTTTCCTTATTTATTTCATTTGTTGTTTGTGATTTTATTTATTTACATAGATGTGTTGAAAAGAAATGCATATAGAAAGTCTTATGTCCTATTGTGTTCATAAATCCTGTGGGGCCATTAAGGCCCTTTATGTCAATAAACGATTTACTATTGAATGTCCATTTAAGCTCCAAGTCTAGAGACTGGAGACCTTCTAGTCATGCTTCACCCATAGACTGAAGAATGTCCAACTGTGCTATGGCTCAATAGCCATTGTAGCTAACATGGTAATAAGACAGATATCAAGGAGCCTTCAATTATACATTTATATAGTAGACATGGATGCAGTAGAAAGTAGCTACTAAAAAAAATGTTCTGATGTATCATTTCAGTGATGTAGGGAATGTATGAAGTAATCCCCAAATACTCCTTGATAGGTAGTGTCTCACATCCTCCCATTCAAGTAATAATAGCCCCTTTGGAATAGTTATGAACTTGGTGGTAAAACAAATACAATACATTGTTACAGAGAGATTATGTCTTTGACTTTTTTACTTTCTTTTGTAAAGATTGCAACCAAACAGAGACAAGTATGCAAACAAGGATGTATTGACAGAATAAGCCCAAGAATCAGCACATGCATGTTTTACGTGCAGGTTCATATCTGAGCTTGTAGTATACTATAAAATCTTTACACACTTTGCATAACATCTGTAAGTAAAAGGTAACTACCAAATATTCAATGATCTCTTGTTCCTTTTTAATTGATGCACTTTTTCACAGAACTCCAATTGAAAGACTCCATCTTTTTATGGTTGAAAATTTGAGCCTCAATTTAGCAAAACACTTTAGAATTACTTTAGCCTAACCCTGTTCAACAAAGCATGTAAGCATATGCTTAAGTCTCATTGAAGCCACTGGGCTGTTAAAGTCAATGGACATAATCACATGTTTAATATTCGGCAAGTGTTTAAGCCATCAGTTATCTCAAATTTGTACATCACAGGGATGGACTGTATCTAATGGCAGATATTTGGCTAAGAAGATCCAGTTGGTAAAATAATTTGTATAGCTATTATCACTATTCTGTGTTCTTATCAGTTTCTTCCATTATCATATTGACCTGAATATTAGTAAAGACACATTCAACTTTGCATTAGTTTTTGGGCAGGTATTAAGCAAACAAAACCCCCCAAAATATTTTGAGCATCTTCAAACACTCGGTCAAATTTTCATATGTGAGCTCCTAAATTGTACCTGACATATCCATCCTTGCAAGAGTACTTGTATTTATAGCTGCCTGTTTTGTGCTCCCCAAAACTGATTTGTGTGTGCCAAACAGCCTTATAGGCAAATCATTACCCAGTTTGTTCAAACAAATGATGGTTTTGTGTTCATTAGAAAACATGACCTTCCACAGGGGCAAATAACATGGTCCATAATGTGTGCTGCAAAATCCAGGTGCAGTTGGATGAGTTAAGAGACAGTTTCATCTGAAGTTCATATTCTTCACAAGTTTAAGTCAAACCTGTTGTTGTTTTAATAAAGATTTGATTTTCACTTTTCAATATTTATATAATCCTTTGTGAAATATTGAAGGAAACAATCAGGTGAGAAGTGTGATATGAAATGGATCAATAAAAATGATGCAGAATGGATAGAAATACATTACCAATGTAGCTAACTCTAATGATCTTATATTACCGTTAAAGAACTGTACATTAATGCCCTGGTAGTATGTATTCCACAGGACATTAAAGTTTCTGGAGAATATCACTACACTTTTCCACAGAAACTCTGTTTTCATCCTGTGATATCATTTACAATATTTTCATTGTCATCAACACAGACCAGACAGTGAGACATCAATGGTTATAAATCCCATGATTATAAGGTTTTCATTCTTAGATCAGAGATATATGTTGCTCTGGGTCAGCTGTTCCTGACCAAGGTTTTATATATAATGAAACGAGAGGGATGGATGGATAGACATCATATATAGAATGTATTGGTGACCTGTGCTAATAAAACAAGATAATCATTGATAATATAAGTAGAGGAGGATATGATTTTATTCATGCTGAATTTTAAGGAATGCAAGGAAGAAAATGGCAATAGTTTTATTCAGTAGTAACAAACATCTGATTTAGTTTATGTAATTTCTAAATGTTTTAAATACCAGGCCGTGTACCATTAGGAAAACAGATTTGATCTAGTGGTTAGAGGAAGGGACTAGGAGTGGGGGAAAAAAAATCCTGTGTTGTAGTCTAGGTGAAATTTAATATTTTCATCTTCCATTTTATTTAATTTATTTTGTTTGAGCACCAAAGGGCCCCAACCAGGGATTATGGTCCCTTTGCACTAAGCATTGTTCTTGAAAAAAACAGTCTCTGTCCCAAAGAGCTCCCAGTGTAGGCTGGAACAGGTGGAAACAAAACAAATCAGTAAGGAGGGTGGGAGGAGAGAGGTGCAGGATGAGAGGGTGGTCAGGCAAGGATAGCCTGACATAAACTTGATGAAAACCTGTTTTACCATCATCCCAAGTTAACAGAGCAGCTTCGGTGAGGTGGTGAGAGGTAATGAAAGATCTTAAAGTGAAGAGAAGAAGGTGTTTTGACCCTAGTTTGTGTGGCACTAGGAATAGGGGAGCAATCTGATTATCCATGAAAGTTAGTGGTAGAGCCTTTCTCCATGCCTGTAGGTGTGCACATACTCATGGATTTATGGATTCTCTAACACAACTCTCTCCAGCACATCCCCCGCCCCAAAAACACGAAGTGAATCCCAAACTTGGCAGTATACATTGCTTGAAAGACTGGGGAAAAACAGTGCTTACAAAAACTTAACTCCATGCAGTAAAAGAGAACTATTACCTCAATTGTAAAATGAGGCATAAAGTCTTATCAAATGATGGCAAAGATGGTGATCCAAACAATGTCAGCTCTTCAGGAAGAAAAGGCATTTTACGGTGTGCTAGGTGGCATCAAATGTATATACTGTATAATGGTACACTGCAGACAGCAAAAATTTGAGGTAGCTGCAGTCACTACATTAATAATATGAATATGCCAAGATCCCAAAAAGCATCATCTACACAAAAATGATGTCCCTGGCAAAACAAAATTATCAGGTTTTATGGTATTTGAACAAAACTGCAGCAGGAAAACATGGACACCCTGAAAATGGAAAACCAACCGATCAACCACATTTAACTGAAATATACAGAGGGAGAGTTTTGCCCTGAGAGTAACAAACATATGGCTTTTACTGCCCCAGGAGGTCTTAATACAACCCACTCTATGCAGGATTCAAAAAAAATATGGAGCTGGGATTGAAGGACTGTCTGTGTACAAGTAAAATTAGATGCTTAACCATGGTGATTCATACTCAGATGCATAAGTTTGGAATGATCACAAGCTTTGAGGCACAGAAGATGTTTTCCCTCATCAGTTATTGGTAAGAGCTATAGGATTTTTAAGTTTCTCTGGAGCAGTGATCACCCATTAAGTAGACATAGTCCCACACAATCATTTTCCTGTGACTTCAGGGAATGACCGTTGCTGCACCTTGCTCATTTCCTTGCTCATTATATGTATCTGGTTCTGGTTAGTGGCAATCAAATATGTGTTTTATTTGTTCATGAAACAATCATGTCTGTGTGTAGCATACTTTGGGCCATATTTACGTCAGCTTCTGCCACTAAATACAGTGGTTCAGCTTACTGGTAGGAAGTCCATTAGGGGAAGAATTTGCAGTGGCACATGGTACCACCCTCCTGCCAGTGGGGAGCACCATTGTTGCCCAACAGTTGAGCAGACGTGGCCTGAAAGGGGGCATGAACAGAGAAGCTAAAGCACTAATTCAACACCACTCCTCTGTGGAGCTGTATGGAGGCCCCTGTGGAAGTTCATCAGAGGAGAACCTGAGGGACAATACTAGCACTGGCTGTAAATTTCATTTGAAGAAATTAAAACAAATGGTAATTAAACCATAAAATAAATCAAGATATTGCCTCACTGATGTTATTAAAGACAATCAGTCTAGAAAATCAGTGATATTGCATAGAGTTATGTTGTTATCCCCATTTGTACTTTAATGTTGATTGGCTTTTTATACATGCTGTGTTTGTCTGACTTCAAACAGAGTCACTAAAGAATTACAGAGTATTCTCAATATTTTTTTAATTGATTTATGAATGTCTTTTATAGGAAAGGATTCTAAAATGCTACACAGGGCTCACTTTAACAAGCACTAGAGTGCAGCTGCCTCTAAGATAGAATGTGACAGTTATTTAATAACATACAATATTCCTCAATGCTTTAGGCAGGAAAATAAAGATTATTGTTTGTAACTGTCACTGCATGAGGAACATAAGTAGGCAGAAAATATTACAATGATTTAGTTTGAATTTGGCCAGGGCTCCAGCACTAAGACCAGCATTCTTCTACAATGTACCATTGGGCTTTAAGTATTACAAGTGGTCAGGGCATTTGTTTTACATTTTAGCCAAAAGTTGCTATCTCTAGCAGTAGTATCCCCAGTTACCATCTGGGCTGTTGATTCCACTCGAACTCAGAAAGATGAGCTACTTACTGAATCACCAATACTGCTTTGCTCAGCACCAGGACTTCTATTTGTCTGTGTCCCATCAAAGTGGTGACCAACTTTCTGGGTGGCATGGCTGTCCTGTTACTGTGGTGTCTGTTCTAAAATAGTAGAAATTACTTTTAAATTTCTCTGGGCAGTTTTCCATAAATTGGTTTGGTGTGGGTGTAAATTTGTCATTTTCACAATAGACTAAATTCTAAGTGGTGCTTAACACCTGCAACTCCCTCTGAAGTCCATGCGATTTACAGGTGACCAGCATCTATCAGGGCATGGCCAGGTGCAGATGTCTTGGGTACATGTGGGTGTATTTCAGTACTACATGTTCAGCCTACTACCTGGTCTTAACTCCAGCAAAAACATTTTAAATTGCTTGGCTGTCCAGAGTGTCATGAATGCCCTTGAAAGGAGGTTTACTTCCTCCCCGTTGCATCAAGTTATCAGGGTATCTTAATCCATTTTGAGGTAAGTAGGAATAAAAACAGTACTGAAAAGGCGCTCATTGAGAGTCTCTACCACTTTCCCTTTAAAATAAGTTTGGATGGATCAAGGATCAAATTGGTCTGCTGATTTCTACATTAATGAAATCCTAGTGGTGCCTTCAAATTGGTAGTGACCCTTACACTGAAGGTATTGTGGAATTATGGTTTAAATTGTCTTTTGTTTAAATTATCTCCAAATTGGATTTAATTAATCCTTACGGCTCCAACTGGAAATTTCTAAGAAATAAACATATACCACTTAATGAAGTGACAGTAGTAGAATGAGCTGCTCTACAGGTGATTCATTACTATATGGATCCACGGACCATTCCCCACTTGAGAACAGAGTTGTAGGAATTATGGCAAATTCTTTAACCCTGAGATAGCAGCAACATGGGTGGAGTAATTCTTTTGATCCTATTTGACCTGCAGCTGGAGGATACCTTCCTCCTTATCCTCTGAAGAGATTCCCCCAGTACACAGCCCAACTGCTTAGAAAAGATTTGGGGTTAAATTCACAACGAAACCTTCTACCATGGCATGCCTGTCTTTACATGAAAATAATGTCAGGATGCATGAGACGGAGATGGGCTGAAGTAGTCTCCATGGAGTAGCTCTGCAGCCGATAATGAAGATTCCTCACCCTCACATCTGTCCCACACCAAAACACACATGGAGCTGTGAATTTCACCCTATATATGTGAGACCCTAGAATGTCACTAAGACTTCCACCCAAGTAAGGCTAGCAGAATATCAGATTTGAGGTCATCTTTGTGGGTATGAAATGGAAACATTTCCCTACGTCATTACTGTGCTTTGATTCATAGAAGTCAAGGTCAGACGGAACCACTGTGATCATGTTGTTTGACATCCTGTATAATATGGGCCATAGAACTTAACAAAAATAATTTCTCTTTGAATTAGAGTGTATATTTTAGAAAAAATACAATCTTGATTTAAAAATTGAGAACATTAGGGATTTATTATCATGAAGGAAGGCTCACAATGTAGCCTTTATTGTTTTTCTATGGATATCCATTACCAGTGGATAGCTTATGATTACTCTAATGTTTAAGGGTGATAATGCACTTTGTTCCAATATAATTATAGAAAGAGAACTTTTATTTCTGTCAGAATGCTTGTACACTGTTCTCTGTGAAAAAAATATTCTTAGTACCTTATTAAAGAATAAATAAAATTGAATTGCAGAAGTCAGCTTTGAATTAAAATATTTGTATTCGTAAAGAGAGAAAACTGTATTTAATTAGCTGAATTTACATTTTGGTAATAAAGAGGGACGAATGGTTTTAAAATCATTTCTTTCATTCAGAGTAGTGTAAGTATTATATATGTGTGTGTATGTATGCAGATTTCTTTCAGATATTTAGAATCTAATCTCATGCCTACTGAAATCAGTGGCAAAACTCCTATTGGCTTCATTTGAGCAGGATCTGGGTCTATGGTACTGTATCTTATATGGCCTGAAACTGGGAACTTTTCAATGAGACCGAATCAATAGATTTTTCTTCCACTAGTTAAACAATAAAATGCAGCTAACGTATGTGGACTGTGCACCTTTATGTGGGATGGAGAGTAGGAAAATATGATGGGTATGGCAACACAGGGGACCTGTTGATAGCAAAAGCAGTAAGTCTGTTCTATGCTCTCTCCTTGATATCAGGGTATGGTGGAAGCTCCTCTGTTTTAACAGCATGCAATCAGGGAACCTTTTGTCTGAGAGAATAGAGCTGGGAAACAGGTGTGTTACACAGCATGCTGCCCTTGGGTCCAGGCAGATGAAGCAGCAGTAATCCATCCACCCTGTGCCTTACTAACCCCATACAAGGGATTTTGCTGTTGGTAAGAATTGAATCGGGATCTAGGCACCTTCTCTTTTGTCTTTGGCCTCTAGGGCTGTCTCAAGATCCACATGCTCAAAGCATCAAACTTGGTGCCTGTTTCACAATGTAAGCAGATGGAGTGCCCACCTTGCTCTGAACCGAACCCACATATACTCTATCTATAGTACATACTTACCCACTAATCTGGTAACTTAAAAAACAGCAAAAAAAAATTAAACTTCAACCTAAGTGTGCTTACTAAACTTGGCCTTTCCTAGAAGTTCCCAGCAGAGACACTTTATCCTGGATCCAGTTTCCCAAAGCACTCTCCACAATCTGATATCTAGGGTAGAGTAGACAAGACCCACCTGCCACGAGTCATTAGGTATGTGAGTATATTGCTGCCACCATGATACACACGCCCTTGTGATAGAGTGTTGAAGAAATACTAAAAGATGAATGTACAAATGACACAAGTCTGATGATATAAAAGTATCCCAACTGTAAATACTTTATTTTATAACTGAGATCAGGGCTGGCTCTAGGTTTTTTGCTGCCCCAAGCAAAAACATTTTTGGCTGCCTCCCCTTTTTGGCTTTTACACAAGTTTGCTCTATGCAATGGGGTGTTTTTGTTGTTTGTTTTTGGGGTTTTTTTTTGACTGTTTACAATTTTAAAAAAATGAAAACAGAGAATTTGTAGTTAGTGAAATAAAACAATTTCCTACTACTATATTCATTTAATTTTAACAAAATCACAATTACAAACAATTTGGGTTCAACTATATACTGTAATGAAAAACGTTAGTGTCTTCTAGTGCACCCAGTTTCTCATAAATTAAAAGAATTTATGTGAACTGAATTTTTCTGGTTTTTATACTTGCTTAGTCTTTTAATAATTCAGTGAAATCTAAGTTTTTTGCAATGGTACTTTCAATTGAAAATAGTTCGAATCCTGATCAAACGATTTTAGACATGGTGGACCTCAATTTTTTAGTTTTGAGAAACTGAGCTCACCAGAAGCCACTGATAATGTTAAATGAATGCGTAATGCTATAGCAGTGTTTGGAGTGAGGTGCTCTGGTCTGTACATCCCGCCCATGGGCCCCCAGCCCGATCTCAGACCTGGCTCCACCCCGGCAGAGGGGACAGTAACCGACAGAGCGGCTAGGGGGCGGGTCTGCCGCGGGGACGGGGGTGGACCAGGGGCACCTGCCCAGCGCTGAGCTGCCTGGGGCAGCGGGACCCTTCCTGGCCGTGGGTCCTGCCCCGATCCCGGGCTCCGCTCTGCTAGGCTCCGGCTCCTCCGTCGCTTGTGACACGTGCGGCGGAGGGCCAGGGCAGGGACCTCCCCCAGGCTGGGAACCCCTACCTGAGCCCACCGCCCCGCCCCACGCAGGGGATAATTGGTTGACTGAGCGGGGCTGGGGGGGAAAAGAAAGGATGGCTGGAATGCCGCCCCTGGAAATGTGCCACCCCAAGCATGTGCTTGCTTTGTTGGTGCCTAAAGCCGGTCCTGACTGAGATGTTTTAAGGGAATATTGTTTAGGAGGAAAGAAGTCAAGCGTACGTACACCCTCTTGGGTAGGGGTGGTCTCTTCATCTATGTTTGTACAGCTCCCAGTGGCATATTAACGCCTAGGCCAACAAATTTGCAGGGGTGGCAAATTTATAATAGCAGCCAGAGGCTGCTTCCCCCGGTGCCGGTTCGCGCCCCCCTCTCCTGCCCCAAATCCACCCCTTCCCTGCCCCCTCTCTGCCCCTATTGGTCCCCTTCCCCAAATCCCCGCCCCAGCCCCTTTTCCTCTCCTGAGCGCGCCGCTTTTCCCCCACTTTCCCCCCTCCTTCGCGAAGCTGTTTTGCGCACAAACACTGGCAGGGAGCAAGGAGAAGCAGGACCCAGCAGCGCGCTCAGGGGAGGAGACGGAGTCAGAGTGGAGGTGAGCTGGGGGGCGGCAATTATTTCTGGGCCTAGGGGCAGCAAAATCATCAATCTGCCACTGACAGCTCCCAGAATTAACAGGGTATTAATCCTTATTGGAGCTCCATATGTGCTATTGTAATATAAATGATGATTAATAATAATACGTACTGAGGGGCAAGAAGAAAAGTAATTTTAATGTAGTCTGGATGCATTGTGTGACTTAACACTACAGCTTAATAGTTAAAATAAAAGCAAAATGCTTGATATAACCTAAACTACTTAGTCATTTACATTTGATTTTTTAGGGGGCAGGGCTTGCCAGCCTGAATAACGATATGCCTTATTTGACATGTCATAATGATACTGTCATAGAATGTATACACTATGATTATATGAGTTAGTAACCAAGGAAACAAAATTGGTATTATACTGGTATCCTCCAGGACATCTGTAATTAAGGGTCTGTCAGCTTTTCTGTAAAAGATCTTCAGTTATTTCAGGGCTTGCAATTTGTGTGTAAAACTTTGCTGTACAGACTGAAACTTAACATACGGTACAAGATGAGAGAGAACAAATGTATCAAGTTTGATGTTCATTTCTTTGGCTGTGGAAGTGCAGTGCAGCAAAGTAGATGTGTGATGCTTGTTGATGCTCCTATTAATATGACATTTTGACATGTGCTTGCCTGTCCATAATGAGAAATAATAGCTTTGGAAAATAACATCAGCATTTCAAATTCTGCTGTTAGTTGTGCTAAAGACATTGAGTATGAAGGGTGCTCAGAATTGTACAGGTTTGGAACCCTTTTAGGTGCGTCTGTAAGGAGATTGTTGACCTGTGCATGATCTTACTGACTACTAGAGTCAAAATTTATTACTCAGATTTTTGAAATGGAGTGTGAGCAAAAATGTGTATGTAATTTGCACATAATTTGGCATGTGCTCTTACCATGATCATATGTGCGATAGCATTGATTATGCATGTTAAATGTGTGGTGTTTCTTCACTCATGCACAATCTAAAATTGGTGCCTTAGTTTTATGGCCTCTTTTAGGCCATGGCAGTCTGGTTTTTTGCAGTGTGCAACATGAGCAATTTACAGCAGTGTGTAGAGTCAGTGGTAAGAAATGTCAAGTGCATGCAAAGCGTTTCTCAGGCCTTTCAGTATAATGCTTGACATCTGAGCCATTCCATTGATCAAATGTGATAGTTGCAGAGAAGGCTTCACAAAGGAGGAAAATAAAATGCAGCATTTTGTGAAGGTATTCACTTGGTTTTAGGGAAGAAATGGTTTGTTCTCTGATGTTTGCAATGAGTGAAAATGATACCTAGTTAGCGGACACCTAAAAATCCAAAGGTCTTGTTCCTATGACGTCTTCCAGAGCATCGCCTGAAATGTGCTGAACACCTTCAACTCTCATTTAAGT
This sequence comes from Natator depressus, assembly GCF_965152275.1. Taxonomy (NCBI): domain Eukaryota; kingdom Metazoa; phylum Chordata; order Testudines; family Cheloniidae; genus Natator; species Natator depressus. The sequence continues at coordinate 325,344,260 of NC_134234.1, read as the reverse complement.
AGGAAATGGTTACAAAACTTTATTTTCCCAGTATTTAGAATGATGAGATCACAGTTCTTGAGACATGTGCAAATGGAATTTGTTATACATCCAAAGAAAACAAAATAGTCTGTCATGATCAGGATCCTCTGATTATCAACATAAGGAAATAGTTTGGACTTGTCATACATAAAACTTTCCTGAGCCTTTTATCAACTTGTTTTTAAACCTACACATGTTGTAACAGAACCCTTTTTTAAAATCGCATTTAAACAGTGTAACCTGTTGTGAGCATCCGATGAAGTGAGCTGTAGCTCACGAAAGCTTATGCTCAGATAAATTGGTTAGTCTCTAAGGTGCCACAAGTACTCCTTTTCTTTTAGCTTTTCCAAAGCAAGTTATGACACTAATTAGTTTTCTCCTCTATACTGAAAGTAACCAAGTAGCACATTTTCGGTGTCTGAAAAAGCCAATTCAAGATCCAGTGGCTGGAAGCTGAAGTTAGAAAAATTCAGCTTGGAAATAAGATGTTACTATTTAACAGTGAGAGTAATTAACCATTAGAACAACTGACCAGGGAAGTGATAAATTTGTCTTTACTTGGAGTCCTTAAATCAAGATTGGATGCCTTTTGAAAGGAAACAGTCTAGTTCAATTACAAGTTATTGTCTTTATAGTGCTATGTTACAGAAGAGGGAGAATAATTCCCTCCTCTGCAGGTGAAATTCAATATCCTGTATTACATAGAAGGTCAGATAAGATAATCGTACTGGTTCCCTGTGTCATTAAAATCTCTGGGCTAATTTCTGAAAGTGATAAATAATTTTGGGTGCCTCCCTGTTTGGATTCCCACCATGAAGGGGCCTGATTTTCAGAAAATGCTGAGTACCTGCTCTCTAAATATTGGGTCCCATTATTGTGTATGAAGCACCCCAAATCACAAGCTGCTTTTGAAAAATTGAAGCTGTGATTTTGATTTAGCTTTAAACAGTAAGAAGTTTGGGGGAGAACTCAAGTCAACCCAGCTTGTAAATATTTCAATGCTGTGGTGGCAGATGACCCCAAGATACACCAGTAAGGGTTTAGGAACTTCTGTGGTTGCAATCAGCCCCAATTTGCTATCCCTGTGAGGTTCAGTGCATAATGGAGAGGCACTCAGAAGCAAGTAGACCTCGGTCTCAAAGTTCACAGACTGGGGGCCCTGTAGCACTAACTTGCCTATGGATTGCACATACCCCCACCCAAACCCTCTGAGGAAGGTGGGCTGGGGAGATTTTCTTTGTTGAAATTCCCCCAGGATTAAGCCTTGACCTTTTACTCACACTGAGGAATGGGAACTGAGACTGCCTGCAGGGCCTGAGAGACTGCTTCCCTTTCCCTTACAGTAGGAAGCTGTTTTAGGGAAGTATTTTTCTTTTGTTATGACTGCTTCATATCCCCTGAAAAGGGGGGGGGGACCTGACTAAACAGCACAACCAGAGGGCTGCAGCCCATACTCCTGAACCACACCACAGATTTGTGACTGTCCAGAGAATGACATAAGAGGTAAGTGAAATGCCTGCTGTCACCCTCAGGGGGTGAGCTTGAGGTGTTAACCTTCAACAATGGCAAAAATGTTTACAGAGTACGCAACAGTCAAGGCAGTTGAATTTATAGATGGTCTAAATTAGTTCTCACTGACTAAATAATATATTTTAATCAAGGTTAACCCCCTTTATTTTTCTTTATTTACCTTCTTTTAATGTCAGCTCTGATTTATGATATTTATCCATCAGGCAGGAACGAAAAGATTTGCTACTCTGTCATTTTCTTTTCAGGACTCTTGAAAGAGTGGTACGTAAGCAAAACTTCTTACTGTGAAAGCAAATGTTGGTGATTTCCATGTAGCTTTTATGTAGCAAGCACTAGCCAACTGTTTTGTAATAAAAAGGCAAAAAATTAAAATGGTAAAACAAGAAATGGACAAAACTACTCCAGATACTGTTTATTGGCGCCCACTGCATATGTAGGTAGTTCCTAGAAATGTAAGTTGTATTTTCATAAGTCTACAATTTTACCTAATCCAAAGTGGAAGCAGACTGCTCACATAGTAAATTGACAGGGTTGTCGGGGCTTATTTAAGCTAAGAGCAGGAGAAAGCTGACAGGTGCTAAGGAACACTCAGGTTAGACAAAGACATCTGCTAGAGATTCAGTAATACAAAGATAACTGTGTCTCCGGCAAAACAGAGGGCAGAAATTACAACTGAACTGGAAGTGGGATGGATTGACACTACAGAGGTACGTTCTAGGAAAGGAACAAGGTATCAGATAAAGGAGTTGGGGAAGAAAGACATACAAAAATAAAAACAGTACGTGACTATAGTAACAATGCAAGAAACTTATAAGCATGTCTAAAGCCTTGTGTACACTAAACATGTTAGGCAGTTCTCCAAGTTTTGGTGCTGCACTGGTATATCTCCACTTGGGCTGGCAAAAGTGGTAACATTTTTACCACGTCGTCAACCAGAACTCACCAAAATGGGCAAAAACAGGTGAAGTAAAATGCCTGACAGTAGAAGAGGATCTTGATTAAAATAAGCATTCCTGAAAATATGGAATGACAAAAATCCAAGAGCTGCTTAATACTTGGCTATAAACTATACAGGAGGGACAGATTAGATTGTAGAGGTAGGGAGGTAGCATTGTAGGTAAGAGTTTCCATGAACTCTAATGACACATTTCTGAGTGGAGAAGACCATGTAGTACCTGAGTCAAAAAGAAAACCCATGTCATTAGAACACATGTATTCTGGCCAGGGAAAGGATATTGGGTATGTCTACAGTTCGAGCTGGAGGTATAATTTCCAGCTCAAGGAGACATACCCATGTTAGTTTTGACAAAGCTAGTGCACTAAAAACAGAGTGTGGCTGTGGCAGCACAAGTGGTTGGAAGGTCTAACCATCCTGATCCAAGATGCTAGGTATATACTCAGGCCAACTAGCCCCTCCCACCACTCATATTGCTGCAGCTGTATTCTATTCTTAGCACAGTAGCTCAATCAGAGCTAGCATGGGTATGTCTCCTTGAGCTGAAAATTACACAGCAAGTAACTGTAGCCAAACAACTAAGGAATAGTGACCACAGTGGAATGAAGCAGGAGGATGCATCCATTACATTTGATATTATAGACGGAATAGAAAGTTTGTCATATGTAATAAAGGATGTGAGGCAGTGTCTGCTAAAATGAAACATTTTCAAATCAAAAGGCCTGGGTAAATCACACCCAAAAGTCTTAAAGCTTCAGGGTTGTCTGAACCATTAATAAAAAGAAAAGGAGTACTTGTGGCACCTTAGAGACTAACAAATTTATTTGAGCATAAGCTTTATGAAGTGAACTGTAGCTCATGAAAGCTTATGCTCAAATAAATTTGTTAGTCTCTAAGGTGCCACAAGTACTCCTTTTCTTTTTGCGGATGCAGACTAACACGGCTGCTACTCTGAAACCTGAACCATTAATGTTAACTTTTAACAAATCTTGGAAAACTGGAGAAATTCCAAAGGGTTGGAGAACTGCCAATGTAGTTCCAATATTTTACAAGTGTAAAACGGATAATCAGATGAGCTACAGACCTGATGTTGATCCTGGGTAAAACAATGGAACAGTTAATTTTGGACTCTATCATATAAACCTGTTGTCTTTTTTGACAGATCTGGCTGATAAAGGCAACTGTGCTGATATATTGTATACTTGTATCTCCAAAGCTTTTGCCTTAGCACCATGTGACATTTTGATTTAAAAAAACAACAACTTTTACTGCATGTAACTAACAGGGCACACATTAGATAGATTAAAAGCTGGCTCACTGACAGATCTCAATGTAGCTATTAATGGGGAAATATTAATGAGTGGAGTGGTTTGTAGCAGGTCCTCCTTGAATCAGTTTTTAATATTTTTAGCAAGTATTTAAATGATGGTGTAAAATCTTGCTGGCAAAGATTGCAGTGACACAGAGATTGGTGGGATAGCAAATAATGAGGAGGACAGGTTACTGTTAGAGTAAACTGAATCACCTTGTTAAATGATTACAATCCAACAAAATTTGTTTGAGTGCCACTAAATCCATGGTTATAGTTCTGGGAACCAAGAATGCAGGTTATACCTACAAGATTGGGGAGACTGCCTTGGAAAGCAGTGATTCAGAGAAGGACTTAGGGGTCATCGTAGTTAATCACCTCAGCATGAACCCTCAAGTGAATGTGTCAAGAAGAGGCTTATGTGACCTCAGATGTATAAAAAGGAGAATATCAAGTCGAAGTAGAAAAGCGATTTTGCCCACGTTCGCTGCACTGATAAGACCATTACTAAAATAGTATGCCCAGTTTTGGTGACTGCACTTCAAAAAGGATGTGAAAAATATCTGAGAGAGTTCAAAGTAGAACCATAAAAATGATTCAGGGTCTAAAGACAACCCTTACAATGGGAAGCTTAATGAACTCAACTAATTCAGCTCATTGAAGCCAAGGTTGAGAGGTGATTTGCTCACTATGTTTAGGTACTTACACATGGAGAAGAGATTTGATAATGGGGCTTTTCAACCTTGCTGACAAAGGCATATCAAGGTCCAATGGCTGGAAGCTGAAGTTAGATAAATTCAACCTTGAAATAAGACATAATTTCCTAGTTGTGAGGGTAATTAAACACTGGAACAGCTTTTCAGGGGAGATAGTGGACTCAACATGGCTTGAGTCTTTCCAGTGAAATTAGGTATATTTTTAAAAGACATGCATTAATCCAGTTTCTAAGAGAAATTCTATGGCCTGTGGGGGGAAGGAGTTATGCTAGATGGTCATAGAGATCCTTTCTGGCTTTGGATGCTGTGACTCTGAGTCCCCCTGTTCAGGGGCTATGGGGAGAATGGAATTGCCTGCAGTGCCCTTAACATGCTTTTAACACTTGGAGATCTGTATTCAGATGATGGCTATAATCAAATCTTCAAAGTTTCAGGATTTCAGCTAATTGTCTGCAGGGGTCACAAAGAATCCCTCCCTCCCCCATGTATAATTAGCCGGATATATTCTGGGGGGTTTTTCCACTGCGAAACAACAGAGATTGGCCACAGCTGGAGATGGGACACCAGCCAGTTAAAAACCTGCGGCTGGCCTATGCTAGCTGACTCAAGCTCGCAGGGCTCTGACTAAGGGACTGTTTAATTGTGGTGTAGACATTGAAGTTCGGGCTGGATCCCAGGCTCTAGGACTCTGCATAGTGGGAGGGTCCCAGAGGGTCAAGCCTGAACATCTATACACTTCAATTACACAGCCTGTGATCTGGTGCTTGGGATAGACCACATTGAGAGTGCCACCTTCAGGGCAGACTCCAAGAAATAGGGCAGACAATCCCTAAAGCTGGTGGTTTACTCTATAATTAGATTCACTAAGCCAGTAACAAAAGAGCTTCTGCAGTACCACACTGGTTAACCAAAAGCCAAACACAGTCCCCTTTTGGCATTCCAGCCCTTGGCTTCCATCCAGGCAACCCAATCGAATATAGTGAGAGGTTATTGAAAACCCATTTCACCATATGTGAGGTTCTGTCTAATCCCAAAGGATCAGACACTTACTCCTCGGTCAACGTGAATCTCAAATCTTACCCAAATATCACGCTGTCGGCCAATCCTTAGTAAACTAACTGAAGATTTATTACTAAAAGAAAAGAGAGTTAAAATGGTTAATAGATCATATACATACAAATAATTGCAACATCCTTAAATCAGGTTTGTTGCAGTGATGGAATAGACTGCTAGCTTGTCTCTCTGGTAACTTCCAAAGGATTGGATGGCACTCAGTGCATAGTTCACGATGCTCCTTTTAGTTGTAAATCCACAGTTCAGAGAATGGAAGCAGGAAAGAAGCAAAATGGAGATGTTCCAATTGCAATTCATATTCTCTGCCATGTGCATGGAAATTTACTGTCCCAAACAAAGCCCACAGCCCCTGCATGTGCAAAGTTACTGGCCCAAGATAGAGTTCAGGGTCACATGAGCATATTACATGCTCCTACATGGTTTGCTGAATCACAGGGAGTGGCCATTGGCTCCTGGGAGTCTGAGGCAGCCTCAGGAAGAGCTATCTGGATGGGATGAGTTTCTTCAATGGCCCATTGTGAGAGTGGAGCATCCTTGATGGGTCATCAACACATAGCTGTCTAGCCCTAATGCAAATCTATCTGAGCGGGTGTCAACATACAACACATGTTTTACATACACATATAGCCAATATTCATAACTTTAGATACAAAGATGATACACCGATTTAATCAGGATAATCATGTGTTGTAAATCATAACTTTTCCATTGATACATTACATGGCATACTTTGTACAAGACTTATGGAAACTGTGTAACCATGGTAACAACAGTGATATAAATGGTCATCTTTAATCATACAGCATCACACAGCCGCTTAGTCCAAGCCTGGTGAGCCCAAGTCAGCTGGCACAGGCCAGCTGTGAGTTTTTAACTGCATACCCTCAATCCCCTCCTCTCAGAGCTGAGAGCAGCATGATCACTGAAACTCTATGTTACAAGAGGGGAAGGATTTGTAAGGAGCAATAGACATGGATGCCCTGTGAGTTTTTGGGCCAGGCTGTCTTCTGGTCCTTAGTCTCCTCATTCATACAAGGGCACGCCTTTCAATCTGCCACGAATCCCACCCCACCAAGGGAGAAGATTGCAGTGGGTTTCTTCCTGTGTAGGTGCATGCTGTATTTGAAGTAGTTTGAACCCTCCCATGATGTTTTGTTCAGAAGTGGATGGTATGTTTTTTGAAAACATTTTGCCTTTGCTCCTTAATTGTATGGCTAATAGATTGCTAGGTAGACTTTAATGGGCCAAATTCTCCCCTCAGCTACCATTGTGCAGACCCATTCAGAGATGTTATTGCATGGGTACTGTTCTGGAAGTTCTATATCTTTCCTCTTTGGTTGTTATCACTTTAACATAAAAATTCAAAACCAAAAGCAACCCATATGCATGGTGTGATGTTGTACTCCATATGTTTTATGGAAATATGCTTATGAGTGTGAATATGATGTAACTGGAATATGCTTTATGCAAAGGGTCTCTTGTAGCGTATCATAACAAAGGTTATAACCTACTGAATATATTCCTCCTATTTGTATGCATGTATCATTCTTGTATTGAAGCTAGAAATATGAAGTATAACTCTGAGGTCCTATTGTAATTAAGCAAAGTGTGGGCCATTAATGGTGGTTTAGAATCTTGATGTCTCCCATTGACAAGGACACTTGGTTTTAAATGGTTTATTTACCTGCAAGCCTCCCTGTGTACACGTGGGCCCACCCAGGAAGAATGGAGACTAGGGGTCTTACAGTGACATGTGACCATGTCACATGCTACTGGAATCCATCTTAATCCTTGTTCTTTTCCATTGATGGGGTGGGGACAAGTACAGACAAAATATTCCCGCCTTGTGCCAAATCTATAAAAGGGTGTGGAGCAGGACAAAAGGGGCTGCCAGTCATGAGAAAACCCCTGCTTACCACCAGAAATGTCTGCTGGATCTAACAAAGACTGTACCCGGGAAAGGATTGGGCCCAGCCTAGGAAGGAGTCTAGTCTGTGAAAAAAACTTATTGGAGCATCTCTGAGGGTGAGATATTACCTGTAATCAGTTTCTTAAAGTATGAGGCTTAGACTTGCCGTGCTTTATTTTGTTGGGTGACTTACTTTGTTCTGTCTGTTGTTATTTGAAACCACTTATAGCCTACTTTTTATACTTAATAAAATCACTTTTGTTTATTAATAAACCCAGAGTAAGTGATTAATACCTGGGGGCGTAAACAGCTGTGCACATCTCTCTATCAGTGTTATAGAGGACAGACAATTTATGAATTTACCCTATATAAGCTTTATACAGAGTAAAACAGATTTATTTAGGGTTCAGGCTCCCAGAAAGGCTGAACACTGGATGCTGGGAACGTCTCTGTTAACTGAGAAGCCCCTGGGCTGAGTGAATATCAGTTACAGTGAACTGCAGAGAGGCGTGGCCCAACCTCTGGGCTCTGCTGGAGCTGACTGGAGTATCTAACTCAGCAAGACAGAAGTGGAGGGGCACCTGTTCTGGCAGGAGGGTTGTTCTAAGTAGTATCCCAGCTCATCGAGTGACAGTCTCGAGGGGAATCTCTGTGACTGAACCTGTCACACATGGTATGGCTAGCTAACAGTATTTTTAGGATAATTGTAATTTCTGAAGCAATTCTTTACTCAAGTGGTTGTTTTCTAGAAAGTAGAATTGCACATTTGCATGTCCCTTTTCTAAGGCCTCTGAAATTTCAAGTGTTTTCAGTTGCAAAAATGTTCCCTTGATTAACCTGAAGTCAGACCTACCTAGAAAGGTACGAGATGAATAATTCCTTTGTAGCTAAACCTGGTACCATTGTCTTGCTTTTTTTTTTTTTCTTGATTGAACGTAAGAGTATCTAACCAGCGGACAATTTGCAGCTTTTGGCTTTTTTCTTTCATTTGCAAAATAACTTAAAGAATGCAGACCAATGTCTAATGTTCTTGATGGAACTTGAGGGAATCTAGGACAGAGCATTGCCAAAATTACTGTACAGAAAGAAGTGTGGTAGAAAGAAGCTGTGTATGGAGTGACTGAGGAGAAAACCCCAATTTTGAGTAAACAGTGAATAGATTAGATATTGGATCAAATGAGACCTCCATTGATGTGAATGGAGTTACCCCAGGGGAGCATATGATCATTGTTGCTGTTGAACATTTATTTTTTTATGTCTGTAAAATATACAGTATTAAAAGTAAAGGTCACAAACTTATCCATGTCCATTTTATTTGTTTTTAATCTGTCAAATCCTGGAGATTCTTAGTAGCCACAAATAGAACATAAAATGAGCTATTTCACAAAAATGCTGTCTTTCAAAATGTTCACTTTGGGGTTAGACTGCAATCTGTTAAAAAGAGAAACCCTTCCAAAACTGTCAGAACAGATCGTGCGGACATTTGACAGACGCAGAATATTTCCTTAAGAGGAAATGGCCTGAGGACTTGATGTTAATTTTGATTAATTTTTTGCTCACCCAAATGGTTTGCCAGTGCTACAGAACCTTTGAAACTGTTTGTTTTCTATGTTGTAAACTGCTTCTTGTCCTTTACTGTAGCTCCTGGTAACTGAAGCGCAAAGACTGCTTGTAAATGTGTGCTTTAAAAATGCAATTTAAAAAAGATTAAGATATAGCAAAATGTTTGGGGACAGCAAAGAATGTATGTTGGGTGAGAAAATTAGGACATTTTCTTTGGAATATTGTACATGAAGTGATTTAATAGTATTTAAGGACAGTGATCCATGTTCACGATCATGATTTTTCCTGTAGTGATCATTACTCTTTTCTCCTTTCATTATATAGGGTAAATGGTATCAAATGCTACATCCTTAAAAGTTCTTCATTTGATGCCTGTATGTTTTTCCTGTTTATATACAAGATAATGTGGACCAAAATATGTGCTGATTTACCTACACAATGTCATGGAAGTCAGTTATTTCCATAGGATTGTATGACACATAAGCTGGTTCAGAATTTTCCTGATAGTTATGACAGTAAATTTAACATAGCTTTTAATGTGGTCTGGTTAAAAATTCTAGGCCTTATTTTTTTGGCTTCTGCATGACACCAATTTAACTCCATTATCGTCAGTGGAGTTACCGGTGCGCTCGATTTACGCTACGGTAACCAAGGACAATAAGGTCCATTTTGTCTGTCCTCTGAGATTTGGTATGTTTGCTTTAAAATATACAGAAACTTCATGTTAAACATTACATGCTCAAAATGTTCTCAATAGTGTGAATAAGACCTTCTGCTCTCCCCACTCCATCGTCCACTGTTCGTGTAGCCACCCAGATACAACTTCTCTACTGGCTTCACCCCTCTCTACATTTCCTAAAGCCTGCAGGTGAGGCTCCCTGCTTTGATAGGCTTCAGTGCTCATTCAAAAAAATGGAAAATTCATGAAAAAAACAGACTTAATTATAAAGGATATGTTTGAAAGCTGTTTCAATGGACTCCAGCTGACATCCAGACATTAATAATATTACACTTCCTTTACAAAAAGTTTACTCCTTTAAAAAATGTCAAATATTTAAATGCCTGGAAATGAACAGATAAAGGATCCAACCTGATCCTCACAGCCCATTAATCCTACATCCCTTACCATTGCTCACCAAAATTTAATTCTGATCTTAGTGATATGCAGAAGTGTACACAAAGGTCAAAATAACAAAGTGGTCAAGGGTGGGAGAAAGGCTGCATTATCTGCTCAATTTTACATATGGGAAACTGTGACACAGAGAGATTAAATTACTTGCCATAGTCACAGGGGAAATATATGGCAGAGCTGAAGCCAGAACACACAAGATTTTAGGATTTCATTTTCTTTTCTTATTTTACTTTTCCATTGACATCATTTCAGTGGTATAATTGAGCAGCTGATTGTATATGTGGTTTTCTTAATTAGGTTCCCATCAGACAACAGGTACCTCATTGATCCCTACAGGATTTCTAATCACTGTCAGTTTGGGAAGAACTGGCTTTGTGACATTACTAGTTCCCACTCACCATTTCCTATCCAGACAGCCATTTTGTTGCATATTCTCTACCTGCTGAGATGAGACAGTGAACTGTGGATTGAAAGATCCTAAAAAGTCCAGCAGCCATAAATAAATCCCCCTGTTGCAGACATTCCACTTCTGTAAGCCAGTTTAGAGTATTGCCAGTCACCTTGTAGGCTATAAAGAGATTACTGCCTTGACAATTACCAGTTCGTTCTTCTAGGGAGATGCCATTTTGTTATACTTTGGTCTCCGCATGAAGTGAAGGACACTTCAGTGAGACAAGAGACTGTTATATATGCATATGGTACATTTCCCTTTGATTTTTCTACTCTCCCCTCTTCTCCACCATCTCAGCTGGGCAAACTACTTCAGCCTCCAAGAGACTTTTCACCTGCATCTCCAAAGCTCCTTCACTTCAAATTTGTGATTTTTGGCATGTTGTTCTGTTTGATTAATCAGTCTTGTGTAACTACAGTATGGGAAAGTTTTCGCAGAAGAAAAGGCCAAGTGGTATTTGAATGTTTGCAGAGAGAAGATGATGCTGAGGACTTTTATGCAACAAATTATCCATTCTTTGTATCAGTGACTAATAATATAGCCCTTGTTTGTTTTTCTGGATTTATTGAGATATGCCTGAAAGTTATTTAATAGGCCCATCTACACTTGACTGTGAGTGGAGAGTGGGCAAGTAGAGGTGAGGAGCTGGCTGGCAGAGCACAGCAAGAGATTACTTCTAGCTGGAAAAAAGGGGAAAGAAGTGACCAGGCTGATTGTTCCAGCCACAGTTTTGCTCCCACCCAGATCCTGGAGTTGCACAGCTGTATGTTGCCCCTTACACAGGCTAGTTGTGTGGTGGTTATCCAGCCATGATTGTGCTAGCCATAATTCCTGATTCTTCATTATCTGATTCTAAATACTGAAGGACTCAAAACCTTTGAGAAAAAGGTTAGATCACCTGAAAGCTCAGTTTTCTGTCATTATTTCTAGATTGCCTGGACCCTTAAGCCAAGCATCTGGCTTGATATGAGAGAGCTCAGCACAACTAAAATTAGCATCTGAGAAATGTATTCATGTTTCCAAAGCAACTATGGGTCAAGCTGCCATTTCTTTGCCTTGACACCTGGGTTGAAAAATGCCAGCACCTATCAAAGAGGTGAAGTCAGCAGCCTCTGAAGAAAAAAAACGGCTGTGAATTGTATGAATACTTTCCTCTCAGACAATCGCTGTCAATCATAGGCAGCTGAGAGTTGCTGCCATCCATTATACACACAGTAAGAGCATCCATCATTAAAGAGAGTAAAAAAAAAAACAACCCCACAAAATATAGAGTTAATTTCTCTCTCCAAACAGATTTTCAGTTTAATTAATATGTTGTTCAGTTTGTTGGGGTTTTTTTTCCAGAGAGGAATCAATTCAAGCTCTTCATTCCAGATAAAGGAGCAGGGAAAACAGGTTTTAGCCTAAGATAATTACTCATTATCACAGTCTTCACAAGAACCTCCTTAGATGGACATGAATGTACCTGGGGATCTCCAATCAGCTTGTATGGATATTCTCTTCTTGCTAATTAAGCTTAGGCAGCTTAGTGTGAAACAAATTAACAAAACCTGGTTATTCTGTTAAATAAGACAATTCTTTATTAACAAATCTGTATCTAATTGAAACCCAATATATCATTTGTTAGGATGGTACCTATTTAAAAAGAACAGCTTTGTGAGGACTGTAAAATGCTACATTTAGAAGGTGGAATGTAACTGTTAATGATACTGTAGAAAGTCATAAATCCCTGCATGTTTGCGAGACAGATTTTAAAATGAATCAAGTTTGATACAGTACTTAAAAATGCCATTTAAAATATGTTTGCTCTGTGCTATTATAACAAGATTTTCCTCATAATTTCAAATACGTTGTCTTACTTGATATATTTGTTACATACACTTAACACATTCCAAATGTTCACCTTAGTTAAATGTTCAGAGTAATATTTAAAAGCCATATGCTTGTTTTTTCCCCTCTGATTCTTTTTTGCTATTTTCACCTACTGCACCCATTAGCCTTAGGCTGTCATTCCTTTTGGCAAACCCAAGCATCAGATGAATTAGGTAATAAGGCATTTTGGTTTTAGTATACAGTGAATGTTTGCTTGAAGTAGGGAGCCCTGTGAACTTGAATGTACTTGCAAGCATGGTCATTGCTGAACAAAATACATTCAAGTAAGATTAGCATTATGTTCAATTCATTTCTTACCAACTTGATATTATGGTCAGATGAGGACAGTCTTCTGATATCTTCTCAGTATTATCTTAACAAAGCCTTCTTGGCACGTAGTTCCTTTTTCATTGAAATCTCTTGGCATTCTATCACACTCTGTAGTCCTACGGTGTGGACCACCCGTCTGTTTTGACCACCGTCATGTTACTAGATGTCCAGGTCAGCAGCTTCACAACAAAGACAGCTATTGTATGCTGTCATCTGGCTGGGTTTCTTTTCCCTTATTCTGTTTGCTTAGCGGAAACCTTGCATTTCTTAAATCTGCAGTTGACAAGGAGCATGAGACTGACGAGGCTGCAAGAACATTTTTCCTGGAGAGAGCGTGTTGACCTGATAAGAGAGAAAATTCAGCATCCTCTGCTAAATTTCAAGCCCATTTTTTCTGGGACTTTCTGAAATAGTAATAAGTTTTAAGAGATGGGAGAGGGCAGGTTTTTTGCCACTGTGTTTTTTAAATTTTAAAATTGGTAGAAGATCTTACTGATTTCTGTTTTCTAGGGAAGAACAGAATTAATTTTAGCTAATGTATAGGTCATTCCAGCCTCTTGGACTCTTCACTTCCAGTGCAGATCAGCTGGAGCTTCCGTGTAGTGGTCTGAATAACAGAAGGCTAAGTTGAGCAGTGAATGCTTTCTCAAAGTCTTTGCTAAACTGGTCCCTATTCTCTGTTCTTCCTCCTGCCCCCACCTAATATTTTCCTTTCACTGTATGCTTTCCTCCTGCCATTCCATAATGGTATCTTCTACATACTCCAGCTCACCACTCCTTCTGTCATCTCAATTCATGTAGGAATAGGTTTCCATGGCACAAGCCAAACAGCTTCTTTTGTTTAGTAAGGCTAACAATCTGTTCATCTCTGTTTCTATTTAAAAAAGGTAAAATGTATGAAACCCTTATGTCAATTTTTATAAACAATTTTGATTCTTATGAAAGTCATTGCATTGACAAAAAGAAAAGGAGTACTTGTGGCACCTTAGAGACTAACCAATTTATTTGAGCACAAGCTTTCGTGAGCTACAGCTCACTTCATCGGATGCATACTGTGGAAACTGCAGAAGACATTATATACACAGAGATCATGAAACAATACCTCCTCCCACCCCACTCTCCTGCTGGTAATAGCTTATCTAAAGTGATCACTCTCCTTACAATGTGTATGATAATCAAGTTGGGCCATTTCCAGCACAAATCCAGGTTTTCTCACCTTCCGCCCCCCCCCCCCCAAACTCACTCTCCTGCTGGTAATAGCCCATCCAAAGTGACCACTCTCTTTACAATGTGTATGATAATCAAGTTGGGCCATTTCCAGCACAAATCCAGGTTTTCTCACCCCCCCCCTCCAAAAACCACACACACAAACTCACTCTTACCAGCAGGTATTACTTACCAGCAGGCCAAGTATTACTACAGCTGTTATAATTCCAGTTTAGATCTTGGCAAGCACACGCCTCATTAGATTTGTAGACTTCTCTGAGGAAGTCAAAACGTTGAAGACCTCTAGAACTGGGTGAAGCTCACTGGATTTTCATGAAGTGAGGAGAAATAATCTAATACTTTGCTAACCTGCTGATTAAGAACACGTTCCTCTGTACATATAAATTTAGGTACCTATTTTAAAATTATTAACATTTTCATTTGGAAGTCCACATACATATTTTAGACTTTTAGATTAATTGATCCTCCTAGAGTACTACTGTTTGAATGAATAAATTTTCAGATGCACCACAGACTGTTTGTATGGCGCACTGCATTCGATTTACACGTCATAGTGAATGCAACAATATTTACAAGGTCCCTTTCCAGAATCCTGCACCTTTGGTAGTCTCCTGCTGGCGCACACACGTGCTGGTTTATTGGTGAAATACAATATCCAGAGATGGCTTCAGGATTTGAACTTCAGAACTTCAGCTCCATCAGCAGAGTTAGTCGTCACAAAGAAAACTTAAGGAACAGCTTCACTAGCTCAGCCAGTAGAGGGAACTGTAATACAATAAATGGCAGGAGGTCTGTGATTCCAGGATAGGGCAGTAGCACAAGTACATGAAAGCAAGTACAAAGTACCATACTACATCTTTATTTATAGTTTGTATGGTGATATTTAACCAGTGCCTCCTGTCTGTTGATTTAGTGCATAAGGATAAGCTGCTCAGTCTGCTAACAATTTCTATTTTTTAAAAAAAAATTGTTTGTGTGCTTTATTTACAGGGTGGAGATTGTGTTGTCAATGATATAATAATGATTCAATGAAATAGTAAATATTACATCTCAGATTCCAACTGGCCATTCATTGGCAATATGACCACATTTAAACATTAGATTTTTCACCATTTTCTGAACTCCATGTGGTGTCACAGGTATGGGAAGTAACCATAGCAATGTGGTGGGACAGCAACCCATGTTGAGAATGATTGGCACATATCCTTTGGAAGCCAGTGGCTCTCCTTACAGGGGGACAGACTGCTAATTCTAGCTAAGGGATACTGTTCACAAAATAAGGACTTGTGGAGACAGTTTTATTCTCAGGGTGAAGGTTACAAACACACAGAGCATGAGAGAGACAGTCTCTTTTAACACATTGATTGCCCCCAAACACTCTTCCTTTGAGTACCAATGTCTTTGCTCCTCAAAAGGTCCCTGCTTCGTCCTGTTCCAAAATCCCACTGTTCATCCACTCACTCATTGTTCTGGCATTTGCTTTTCTCCTGTCTCATCTCTGAGGAGAAGTGACATCACCAAGAAGGTTGGATTCTCTAAGTAGGATTCTTAAAGGGAGAGGTTTTTTGTTTTTGTTTTTATAGAACTGTTACAATTACCCTAGGTCCACTAGAGAGATCTTATCACATCTCATTGGTGAACTGGCCAGTACCTGAATGTAATTAGTTAGAGTTAAAGATCTTCCTAAGATCTATCTTTGTCAAAAAGTCAAACTGCTGCATAAGACCCTCTTAATGTGGTAGTGCTGGTTGTTTTCAGGCTTGGGCATTTCATAGATTTTCCTGCAGAAAAAAGAGTGTATCATAAAATAACTTCTGTGATACTGAAGAATATTTTAAGTGATTTCTATAAATGCAGGGATGTGTGTTATACCCGTCATTGAAATATGTGCTGAATAACCATAGTTTTAAGGATAGTTACTCTCTTGGAGAAGGAACAGTATCCTTGCTTCTGCTTTGTCTTGTTTTCAGTTGTTTCTAATGGGAGCATTTCAGATCCCTTGCACCAGTAGTGAAGACAGAGCCAGACCCTGTCCCAGCATTCCAAGGGAGTCTTGGCTGTTGAATGTGCCATGATTTGGAGCGTTTTGAAGAGCCACGCAACAATGAGGTTCTCTCTGTGTTGTTTGTGAGCATTTCTAGCATTAAGATTGTAGAAGGAATGGGGTATTAACTAGGTACTCCAGTTTTTTCATGGACTGCTGTACTGTAAATTCTGTCTCAACAGGAGTCTGGTTAGCTTAGCTTACTGTTGCAATTCAGGTAGGTGGTTTCTTTTAAAGAAAGCATTCATGGATCATTCACAGTTGGTTATTAACAAAGAATGTTTCAGTGAGTAGGGCATATTAAATCTGAGTCTGCATCCGTTCAAGTCTGTGGAAAGTTTCTTTTCATTCCAATGTCTAAAGGATCAAGCCCATTATTAGGGTTAAAGGAGGGGTGGGATTTTGTAGTATGTCTACCTATAATTTTTTGATGTTACAGGGGGGAGCTTTTTGCTTGCAATGGATGAACTGATTCAAGCAAATTAAGTTTGGACCTGAAACTTAGCCTTTCCCTGTAACCAACTGTCAACCTTTTTTCAGGTTTGGATGAGTCAGACGTCACATTCCTAATGTGCTCCTCTGTAGCCCCAGACCATTTCTGGTCTCGTGTGTGTAACTCTTCAGACATGGCACAAATTCTGAGACAGAACTAAATGATGGAGAGCAAAAAGCAGGATCATGATCGCACTGCAGCCACCACTGCCAAAAGTGAGGAGGAGTGGGCTGCATCAGGCCTCTTGTTTATTAGACATTCAAAACCTGTGTTGAGTTGTATCTCGGATCTATATTTGACCAATCAAATAGAGACGGCTACTATGTACTACTACTAATATTTTAAGGGCACAATTCTCCACCCTTATCAAGATGAGGCAGAGTATACTCCACATTTCACTGGGACTACTTGTGGAGTAGGAGTAGCAGAATGAGACCCTTATAATGCTTTGCATTTGTAATGCTGTCTTTCATTTGAGCGTGTCAAAATCACGTGCAGCCTTGAAGCCTGCCAGACACAAATGTGAAGTAGTTTTAAAGATGAATAAAATGGAGTCTCAGAGGTCACACTTGCATAGGGTTACACAGTGAATTGGTGACAGAACTGGAAGCAAAACCAAGGGTCCTGAGTTCTTGTCCCTTATTCTGACCACTGGAGAGAGCTGCCATAAGGTATAGCTTTGATTCAAATGATTAAAACCTAGTAATCGAGAAAAAGGATAAGACCATTTAGCTTACCTGAGCTTCTTTTCTGTGCTAGTCAATGGCTGTGTCCACATTAATCTGTTCATATTCTTGGAACACCCTTTCCATTGTAGGGTGGAGCCAATTTTATAAAGGCTGTTTTAAATTGATTTAAATCCTGAGGAATGTGGCTGATATTCATTGGACATAGTATAGGTGCTGCAGATGGCTTGAGTAAACAGGTGATAATGTAGATAGGCAGGTGGGAAACGTAGGCATTGGTAAAATCATGGAGCAGTTCCTCAAGGAATCTATCCTGAAGCACTTACATGAGAGGAAAGTGATCAGGAACAGTCAGCATGGATTCACCAAGGGAAGGTCATGCCTGACTAATCTAATCGCCTTCTATGATGAGATAACTGGCTCTGTGGATGAGGGGAAAGCGGTAGACGTGTTGTTCCTTGACTTTAGCAAAGCTTTTGACACGGTCTCCCACAGTATTCTTGCCAGCAAGTTAAAGAAGTATGGGCTGGATGAATGGACTATAAGGTGGATGGAAAGTTGTCTAGATTGTCGGGCTCAACGGGTAGTGATCAATGTCTCCATGTCTAGTTGGCAGCCGGTATAAAGTGGAGTGCCCCAAGGGTCGGTCCTGGGGCCGGTTTTGTTCAATATCTTCATAAATGATCTGGAGGATGGTGTGGATTGCACTCTCAGCAAATTTGCGGATGATACTAAACTAGGAGGAGTGGTAGATACGGTGGCAGGTAGGGATAGGATACAGAGGGACCTAGACAAATTGGAGGATTGGGCCAAAAGAAATCTGATGAGGTTCAACAAGGATAAGTGCAGAGTCCTGCACTTAGGACGGAAGAACCCAACGCACCGCTACAGACTAGGGACCGAATGGCTAGGCAGCAGTTCTGCGGAAAAGGACCTCGGGGTGACAGTGGACGAGAAACTGGATATGAGTCAACAGTGTGCCCTTGTTGCCAAGAAGGCCAATGGCATTTTCGGATGTACAAGTAGGGGCATAGCCAGCAGATCAAGTGACGTGATCGTTCCCCTCTATTCGACATTGGTGAGGCCTCATCTGGAGTACTGTGTCCAGTTTTGGGCCCCACACTACAAGAAGGATGTGGATAAATTGGAGAGAGTCCAGCGAAGGGCAACAAAAATGATTAGGGTCTGGAACACATGACTTATGAGGGGAGGCTGAGGGAACTGGGATTGTTTAGTCTGCGGAAGAGAAGAATGAGGGAGGATTTGATAGCTGCTTTCAACTACCTGAAAGGGGGTTCCAAAGAGGATGGTTCTAGACTATTCTCAGTGGTAGAAGATGACAGAACAAGGAGTAATGGTCTCAAGTTGCAGTGGGGGAGGTTTAGGTTGGATATTAGGAAAAACTTTTTCACTAGGAGGGTGGTGAAACACTGGAATGCGTTACCTAGGGAGGTGGTAGAATCTCCTTCCTTAGAAGTTTTTAAGGTCAGGCTTGACAAAGCTCTGGCTGGGATGATTTAATTGGGGATTGGTCCTGCTTTGAGCAGGGGGTTGGACTAGATGACCTCCTGAGGTCCCTTCCAACCCTGATATTCTATGATTCTATGATCTCATATAAGCAAAGGGGTCAGGAGAAAACACAGTAAAAGATTCTACAGCTAGTGATTAGTGGGTTTTTTCTTTTTGTTTGGCTTTTAATATCAAGGCTCTGCAAAGCTCTGCTACTGGCTACATCTCTGCTGTTATTTCTTCATACTTCCATGCTCTGAGACAGATCTTTAGCAGAGCTGATTAACTTCACTAGAGCTACTCCCAGTTATATCCCTGCTGAGGATCTGGCCCTCTGTGCCTTTCTGTTGCTCACCTCGCCTTTCCCACTCTTACCTTTATGCCTTCTGTATTGGTGCTATTTATGCTTGGAACAGTCTTTCTTTTTGTGCTTCAAGCTACTGTCATTTCTTCATACAAATCCCTCTATAAAGTACACTTCCTTAGCAAAGCTTTACAATGGCAGTCTGCCTCTGAGATCAGAAATGGTGTGTGCTCTGAGCTGAGAAATGCTGTGCTCTGGAACTGGACCTGGCCATCCAGGGTAGTAGTAGCTTGATTTATTTATGCCATTTGCTGGGTGCTCATCTCTAATTATTTAGGCCAAAGTTTTCAAAAAATAGGAACGTAAAGGTGGAAGTCTAAAGTTAGGCTCCTAAGTGACTATTTGAGCGCCTACAGACGCACAAAAGCAAGTAAGTGATTTAGGAGCACAAATCTTCTTCAATATGATTTGGGTTCCTAAGCCACCTAAGTGCTTTTGAAAATCCTACCCATAGGTGCTTCAGTGTGCGCTTATGAGTCTAGCTTTAGACTCCTGTTTTTGAAAATGTTGGCCTTAATCTGAGACTTTAAATACTGGGATTTGGACAATTGACATCCTTAGGATCCTTTTGAAAATTACAGACTTAATCTCTGTTTCTTAGCTCCCAATTTGGAGAGTGTGCTCTGTTTGTCCTATCTGTCTTATCTGTTTAGTTTGTATACAAGTTGAGGTAAGGGGTTCTCTCTTACTATGTGAATGATACAACAGTCTTTGTTGGGGACTCTTGGTCTTACTGATATACAAACAATAAATAATGTCTGTGAACAATTAGTATTGTCGTATGTGTCTGGATTGTATGGTCTATACAACAGAGGAGCAATGATTGTATTCCTTCATGTGATATACAATACACAGATCAACGTCAACAAAATAGTAAATGTTAACAATTACATCATTTTAAGGCTAATTCATAAGAGCGTTGTTTACATGGTATCCTGTCATTTCTGCGTAGATGATGAACAAGGTTACAAAGTTACTGTGTACCAAGATATGTCAGCTACCAGAGTACTCTATTTAGGGAAGAGGTATAAGTGGAAGGGAACATTATAGGACTATTTGTTGCTAAATTTTGCCTGAAATAACCCTGTCTCAGGTAGACTGCCTTAGTCCACCAGTGAAGCCTGAACCTTAGTCTAAAAGTCAAGGAAGATCAGTGTAATCACCATTCTCGGACGTTTTATGTATCTTTAGGCTTCATGGTACGTCTTTGCCAGGTGTGAAAGGTAGCCCAGAAACCTGGCAGCCGTCCTGTGACTTGGTGAGTCAGTTTTGTGATACCCTGGTCTAAATGATTAAAACATGCTCACTGAGTTCACTGACATTTACCTGAGAGTTTGGGGAAGGAGCACAAGTTCACTGAGGCCCAATGTGAGCATTGTATCGGTAAGGAGACACAAAGGTAAACACCTTTGTTCTTGTTTAAGTTCCGAATCTGAAAAATGTAGATCAAGATTACAGGCTCTTGTTACTATGAAAAGGGGATCCCATTGGCAGGAAATTATGGTCCTGTATTGTTCCCTTTTATTTTTTATTTGCCAGTTTTGCCAACAAGAGAGAGGTGTCCAGAGGCACTTTAATGGGTGTGGAAGACACTCATTTCACCTTTTGAGAAAACTAATTTAGACTGTAAACTCTTTGGGGTTGGAGGCTGTCTTTTTGTTCTGTATTTGTTCAGCACCTCGCACAACTGGGTCCTGGTCCATGACTGGGGCTCCTAGGTGCTATTATAACACAAATAATCCTAATAAGATCCAGAGAAGGATTGTTCTTCATGAGCAATGCCATAATAAAGGGCTTGATCCTGCAAATTGCTGAGCACCATTGACTCAGATTGGCTTCCACGAGAGATGAGGAGGAGAAGAATGATCAACTTAATGGACTGGGCCCTAATTTAGTAGAAAAGGTGGAAGGACTTGTTTTCATGAAGTATTCAACACTGACCTGCTTTCCGTGGAAGGACTGGTGGAATGAGGCAAAATTGCTTGCATGGCCCATTGAATTTTCTGCACAGCCATCAAACTTAACCTTCTATTCACTTTTCCACCATCACCAGAATAGGTCTCTTTTGTGTGTGGTAAATAATTCCTTGTTGGCAGTGCAAAGAGTGAGGAGAACTAAATGGTGCAGCAGAATGTCTTGCTTTTGTGTGCTGCTGATGACATCAAAAGTATTTGTCATTTAGTATATTAGCAATTGGTTTAAGAATTATACTGTATCGTATGTCATGGAATGTGTGATAATTAACTGTTTGCTACAGTAAACCGCAAAGCACATCATGCAATATTAAAGAAAATGTGTAAAGCACCACATGCACAAAACATGAAGTGGTAATGTTGATGTGTGTTAAATTATTTACAGCACATTTCCATTTAAGCAAACTTAATGATGAGGAGCCAGAATGAGTCTTTTTGTGAATTTGATTTATGGTTTTGTATTAATGACTTAACATGGGTACTTACCATTGAGCATGCTTGAGGGTTTTCCACTGATTTATGGATTAAGTACCTTATACTTACATTTTGTATGCTGAAATCAGGAATAATACTGTTTGCTTGTACAGTTAATGTGACTATATACAAATGGAGTGACAGAAAGCGCAGATGCTGAAATAATGGATTTCTTTTTTGTTTGTTATATCCCCAGTGTACTGTGTTATCACTGGATTTCAGAAACGAAGCACCTCTCTAATGAATTTATTTTCTGCAGTATGTCAGTCCAGCCTTTTTGAAGGAAAAGGTCAGGTTTTGCTAAACCTATTACTTGGTTTATTCTTTGGACTGTTAGCAATAAGCAGTTCCCTTTTAACTGATATTATACTAATATGGAGTTGGTCTCAGCCATATAGGCTGCTGGGTGGCTGATCCTGATTTACTGAGAGAGGCAAAATAAAACAAAAATTCAGCCATTCTAAAATTTGGTTATTCTTTAACAATACAATCTTTAATGAGAGTGTTGATTTGGTATCAGCTGAAACAGACTAAATCCAATGTATTAATCAATACTATGTTTTTATATTGAAATTTGGTTATGAATGTAAAGATTATAACAACAAAATGTAATTTAGGATATTGAAAGATCTTGGAAAAGAATGCATCTTGCAGTTTATTTTAGAAGTCACATTTTTTAACCTATTGTTTATAGGATGTTTTGTTGCTATAGTTCTATTACTGTGACATGTTGGACAAAGAGGAAGTGTAGAAGTCATTCCTTTTCTGAAGTCCACAATGAAACAAGAGCTGTGAGCATGTCTGGCATGGCATATTACTAGTAATGGTTACTATACATACATGTAGTTCATTTATTAGAATAAGTGTAAGTGTGTCTGGTGTGTGGCTTGTTGACCTCATGTAGGGAATTTAGAGTGGATACTTGGACTAGCATTTCAGAGTAACTCTTGGCCATTGGCATTCATTCCTTGGCATTCTTCATCTTCATTTCTCTCACTGTCCCCTCTCTTAATCACAGTTTGAGCCTACAACATGTACTGAAAACTGTAAGGTAATTTTTTAGGGCTTATGGTGCCCAGAGCTATGTTACCTATTCAAATGGAAAATTCAGAATGGATGTCTCTTCCCTCAAAGCACTTAAATAAACAAAATTGGTACAGCCACCTTAGCCCTGTGAATAAGTGGATCCAGAGCTCTTGCTGGTCTCACTAGTGTAAAAAATATTAGTGTAATATTTCAAAGTCCAAACTAATGTTGTTAAGTGTAGCTCCTTAACCTTCTGTGTAACCATATAAAAATTTTACTTTTTGCCACATGGAATCAGATTGCTTTTGACAATTATTTTAAATTAAAAACAGCAAAGAGAATTCTGTAACCCCTGCACGCCACTAATTGGTTCAGTCCAGCTGTATGAACAGATGAGCAAAAACATGTAAAATAGCAGAGGGAGAACTTCATCTTATAATCAAGGGAGAATAGAGGTCAGAAATGAAAGAAAGAAAGAAACTGTTAGATCTCTCTGCCAATACCGGATCAAGCCCTGCTGAACATTTGTCTGTCGAATATTTGTGTTTGTGGTGTATAGAGTATGTGGTATAATATGTATATGTCGGTGAATATGTATTGTGCAAACACGTTCTCTGATTGGAACAATTCTGGTTTGACAGGGAGAACTAAGCCCTGGTCTACACTGCGGGGGCGGGGAGGGAGGAGGAGGGGAACTGATCTAAGTTACGCAACTTCAGCTGCGTGAATAACATAGCTGAAGTTGATGTACTTAGATCGACTACCGTGGTGTCTTCACCGTGGTGAGTCGACTGCTGCCGCTCCCCCATCGACTCTGCCTGCACCTCTCGCTGCGGTGGAGCACAGGAGTCAATGGGAGAGTGCTCGGGGATTGATTTATCGTGTCTAGACTAGACGTGATAAATCGATCCCCACTGAATCGATTGCTGCTCGCCCATCCGGCAGGTAGTGAAGACATACCCTAAATGAAATAGAAGGCCTTGTTTAAACATTTCTGATCTTTATTTTTTAGCGAGAGAGAGAGAGAGAGAAAGCATGTAAAAATATAAAGGCATTTATTACCATAATTTAGAAAGAACCTGATGCTGTGGTGAAGTGTAAGGGCTTTATTTAACTCAATGTTTAGGTCACTCAGAACCTTACAAGATTGTGTCCATGCTATGTTGTCAAAGGTACTAGCTAAGGTATTTATATGGCTTCCATTACCAGAGTATCTGAGCACCTCACATTCTTTGAGAAATATATGTATATTCACAAAACACCTGTCAGGTAGGGATGAGTTGTGATCCCCATTTGTAAAACTGAGGCACAGAGAAGCTGAGTCACTTGTCCAGGTCACACAGAATGTCTGCAGAAAAGCAGTGAATTGAACCAAGATCTCCCAAGTTAACACACTAACTATTAAACCATCCTTCATCCCGATTGTTGGAAGGTGTTTTGTTTTATTTCATTTTAGTTTGTTATTCATTTACATAATGCTATCGTTGTACATGATGTTGTACAAATATATAAAGATACCCAATATATACTAGGCTCAACCCAGATGTATTGAACACACAACTTCTAATCTCAACACCCTGTCGGAATAAGGCCCTAAATTAGACAGACAATAATTATGGGAAAGACTGGTGATGTCTAGAGAGTGGAAGCTGCAGCAGCAGCACCACAAGTGGAGAGAGCAAAGATGTAAGGAATCACTGCCTTTTCTCCAAACCCTCTACCTTACCATATAGTACCTGCAGAAGCAGAGATGACAGCAAAGCCTAGGAAATTAAAGTGGTTTTGAATTTGATAAATACCACAAAGTGGACTATGTTGGTTTGGAATCTTTGTAAACAAAAAGGAAAAAATATTGAGTTTACAACTTAAATCAAGATGATGAGATATGAGACCCATAATGAGTAATGAAGTTGCTGCATCATTTCCATAAATCTCTCTACCGCTCTGAGGAAGAGAACAGAGACAGTTCCATTGCCATTCATTATTATGGGATTATCTCATGCCATTCTCTCCTGTAGAGACAGAAAGCCTTAATGCTACTATTCTTCTTGAAGAGGTAAAGCATGTAGTTACAAATATGGCCAGTGGAAAGTCTGCAGACAGATATTCTGTCAGTGGAAATCTGAGTCATTGATATATCACTTAACTCCTCTGCTCTGTAGAGCTCATGCCTCAGAACATTTCCCAGGCAGTATGTGTTGGGTGATTATCACTCTATACTCAAGGGAAGGCTGGTTACTAGAGCTTTATGCTAGTGACTGTTGGCAATGTAAATCTCATGATCCTAACTAAAATACTCTACTTGATTGGAAAGGCTGGTACCCAAACAAATTGATTGTGATCAGGTGGTGTTTTTCAGTGGCAGGCACAATGCTAACTGGTAAAGGTTCTCCACTCTGCCTGCCTGAATTCTGTCTCCCAATACAGAAAATGACTTTGACTGGGTTCAGTGGTCAGGTCTTTTTGTAGCCATGAAGGAAATAAGGATTTGAAAGGAATTTTATCATCATGAGCTATTCTTCTGATGAATGTTTCCTACTCTGACACTTCTCAGTTCAAAAAGGCCACCAGACAGGATTGACTCTTGTCCCCACTTCTCTTCAGTATTTTATTGGAGATGTTCTTTGTTTGATTTGGCCACATTCTTTAGCCACAGGATAAGAGTTAGCATCAGGGAGCATAAGCTTGACTATGTATGCTGATAATATGCTACTCTTTCTTAGCAGCTTCACAGTATCTATTGCAAATCTATTAAACCTCAAAGTGTAAAATGGTTCTTCATCTACAAGGTAACTATGTCCAAATCATCAAGCATGTTCCTCAGTCCTTATGATAAATATTGGCACAAAATAGATAGGGTCCTGTGTACTCTTTGGCAAGGCTGACCTAATATCTGCCTGGATTTTGCAGTATCAGTGGTGTTTTCTGCTTGCCATGAAAAGGGGGGGGGGATTTTATTTCTGTTTGAAGGAAGAAGTGATCTGATCAAGATAGATAAGTGGATCTTTTGCTTTTTATTTCTGCATCCAGCCAAAGGATCCATCCAGGCTATTGCTGGATGTGTGTATGATTCTGCAGATGACCTGTAAGATCAGGAGGTTTTGCTGTATTTTATGAGGTCATTATCTGCATGGATGTTTAAGACTACTAATGACAGGTTTCAGGGTAGCAGCTGTGTTAGTCTGTATCCGCAAAAAGAAAAGGAGTACTTTTCCTACGCTAACAGCACTCCCAGCTATCTTCAAGACACCACTGACTTCCTGAGGAAACTACAATCCATCGGTGATCTTCCTGATAACACCATCCTGGCCACTATGGATGTAGAAGCCCTCTACACCAACATTCCACACAAAGATGGACTACAAGCCGTCAGGAACAGTATCCCTGATAATGTCACAGCAAACCTCGTGGTTGAACTTTGACTTTGTCCTCACCCATAACTATTTCACATTTGGGGACAATGTATACCTTCAAATCAGTGACACTGCTATAGGTACCCGCATGGCCCCACAGTATGCCAACATTTTTATGGCTGACTTAGAACAACGCTTCCTCAGCTTTCGTCCCCAAATGCCCCTACTCTACTTGCGCTACATTGATGACATCTTCATCATCTGGACCTATGGAAAAGAAGCCCTTGAGGAATTCCACCATGATTTCAACAATTTCCATCCCACAATCAACTTCAGCCTGGACCAGTCCACACAAGAGATCCACTTCCTGGACACTACGGTGCTAATAAGCGATGGTCACATAAACACCACCCTATACTGGAAACTTACTGACCGCTATGCTTACCTACATGCCTTCAGCTTTCATTGAGACCACACCACACGATCCATTGTCTACAGCCAAGCTCTAAGATACAACCACATTTGCTCCAACCTCTCAGACAGAGACAAACACCTACAAGATCTCTATCAAGCATTCTTACAACTACAATACCCACCTGCTGAAGTGAAGAAACAGATTGACAGAGCCAGAAGAGTACCCAGAAGTCACCTACTTACAGGACAGGCCCATCAAAGAAAATAACAGAATGCCACTAGCCATCACTTTCAGCCCCCAACTAAAACCTCTCCAACGCATCATCAAGGATCTACAACTGATCCTGAAGGATGACCCCTCACTCTCACAGATCTTGGGAGACAGGCCAGTCCTTGTTTACAGAGAGCCCCCCAACCTGAAGCAAATACTCACCAGCAACCACACACCACACAACAAAAAACACTAACCCAGGAACCTATCCTTGCAACAAAGCCCGTTGCCAACTGTGTCCACATATCTATTCAGGGGACACCATCATAGGGCCTAATCACATCAGTCACACTATCAGAGGCTCGTTCACCTGCACATCTACCAATGTGATATATGCCATCATGTGCCAGCATTGCCCCTCTGCCATGTACATTGGCCAACCCAGTCTCTACGTAAAAGAATAAATGGACTTGTCAGACGTCAAGAATTATAACATTCAAAAACCAGTCGGAGAATACTTCAATCTCTATTGAGCTGGGATTGTTTAGTCTGCAGAAGAGAAGAATGAGGGGGGATTTGATAGCTGCTTTCAACTACCTGAAAGGGGGTTCCAAAGAGGATGGCTCTAGACTGTTCTCAATGGTAGCAGATGACAGAACGAGGAGTAATGGTCTCAAGTTGCAATGGGGGAGGTTTAGATTGGATATTAGGAAAAACTTTTTCACTAAGAGGGTGGTGAAACACTGGAATGCGTTACCTAGGGAGGTGGTAGAATCTCCTTCCTTAGAGGTTTTTAAGGTCAGGCTTGACAAAGCCCTGGCTGGGATGATTTAACTGGGAATTGGTCCTGCTTCGAGCAGGGGGTTGGACTAGATGACCTTCTGGGGTCCCTTCCAACCCTGATATTCTATGATTCTATGATTCTTTGGTCACTCGATTACAGACCTAAAAGTGGCAATTCTTCAACAAAAAAACTTCAAGAACAGACTCTAACGAGAGACTGCTGAATTGGAATTAATTTGCAAACTGGATACAATTAACTTAGGCTTGAATAAAGACTCGGAGTGGATGTGTCATTACATAAAGTAAAACTGTTTCCCCATGTTTATTTCCCCCGTACTGTTCCTCACATGTTCTTGTCAACTGCTGGAAATGGCCCACCTTGATTATCACTACAAAAGGTTCCCCCCGCTCCACTCTCCTGCTGGCAATAGCTCACCTTACTTGATCGCTCTTGTTATAGTGTGTATGGTAACACCCATTGTTTCATGTTCTCTCTGTATATAAAATCTCCCCACTGTATTTTCCACTGCATGCATCCGATGAAGTCAGCTGTAGCTCACGAAAGCTTATGCTCAAATAAATGTGTTAGTCTCTAAGGTGCCACAAATACTCCTTTTCTTCTTAAGACTACTAAGATGACGAATCTCATAAACTTCTTCAGTATATCAGCCGCATTCCTGGTAAGTCTCTGGTATGTGGAGGTTTATAGACTTAGCCCAGATTCATTTTGTGTCTTGACTCACAGATTAAGTGGATACACTCAAGGGCTTTTGATTCAAGTGCTCTTTTCCTGCATTTGACACCAGAAGGAAATAAAATGGTTTCTTAGCTTCCTGATTTGTCCTCCCTGGATCTGGTGTAACCTTGGTGCAGTGCTAGAGCTACTGCTGTTTGAACCTGTAAAGAAACTAAGAAAGAGAGTTTGTAAAATAATAAGAAATGGAGTCAGGAAGATGTGATGCGGAAAAAACTGGAAATGTTAAACAAAGAACTGATTCTTCAACCTGTGATAAGTAGTAGTTACTCATGCAAGTAGTCCTATTGAGGTCAATGGCATTACTCACTTGAGTAACTACTACTCAATATAAGTTCTGCAGGATCATTCTCAGTTTTTCATTATACAACAGACAATGTAATGAACTAAGCAGCAGCAACAATATCAGTAAATGTAACAAAAATCAGAGGATATCAGCAAAAGGAAAGTACAGAAAAATGGAAGGAGTGAATACTGTGTCATTAAGTTAAATAAAAATAAGAAAAGAGAGAACTTTGAAATACATGTGATAAAGAATGTTGCTGCATTTGCACATTTTGGAAATGAGCATAACAATACGAAAAGGAGTACTTGTGGCACCTTAGAGACTAACCAATTTATTTGAGCATAAGCTTTCGTGAGCTACAGCTCACCTCATGGTATAGTTCCTTTATATGCAAGCTGGGATTCTCCTTTCCAGCCTGGGACCACCTCCCCGGTTCAGTCTTCTGGAGGACAAAAACTAAACCGGGGAGGTGGTCCCAGGCTGGAAAGGAGAATCCCAGCTTGCATATAAAGGAACTATACCATGAGGTGAGCTGTAGCTCACGAAAGCTTATGCTCAAATAAATTGGTTAGTCTCTAAGGTGCCACAAGTACTCCTTTTCTGTTTGCGAATACAGACTAACACGGCTGTTACTCTGAAACATAACAATATGATAAGTAGAAAAAATAGCAATTATATGAACATCAAACAAATTGTGAATTTGCTGAATACTCCGTTTTTCTCAAAACCCCCCCCCCCAAAAAAACCAACACCTCTTTCCTTCAGTGTACATTTTTCAGTTTATTTACTTGTAGGAAATTGACAGCACCAGCAGTCCTTGGCTGACGCGTTCTCCTGTGGTTCTGTTAACAAGATGCTAATGGACATAACAGCAAAATAATTATACATATTTCTTTTTAGCATTCTTTGTGATACAGGATGTACATTTGTTCTTATATTTAAAAAAAAAACGGGTAGGCCAGGCAGGATCTTGCTTTAATGTACAGTCATTTATTAAATTCTTTGTCTTAAATAAACCACTGACATTCTTTACCCAGGAAAGAGAATTGGCAGGGCATATAGAGTTCAAATGTACGGTATTTTAAAAATATTTTAATATAATTATGGATCTCAGGGATCTGAACCAGGAACCTTAATCACTTCAGTAGTCCCAGTGAAGTCACTCACAGGAGTATTTCAGGATTAGACAATGAAGTTGTGGAGGAGTTAAAATATCCACCACCAAATACCCCAAATGAACTCATCTCATCATTAATGACGCAAGGTAACATTTTCAGCAGTGTAAAATCATTCTTATAATTACAATCTTCCAAACATGTTATCGTCAAATCCTGATAACCTCACTTAAATTGGGTAGCACTTTACTTGATTTCAGTGCAACTGCCTGTGGTATGACATTGTCTTCACTTTACTCATGAAATAATCTGACCTTTAGGCCCTGATCCTTCCATGTGTTGCATGTGAACAGAGGGAGCCCTGTTGACTTCAGTGAGGTTTTGTACTCTAGATCAAAGCCTTAATCAGTAACATGCTGGGATTAGATAAACTATAAGTATGCACTGTATTAACATCCCACTTTTTTCCTGACTGCTGAATATCTCCAGTGTTCACGAGGATACCTGCAGTATTTCTAATTCACACCCAAAGAAAAAGCCAAGTCCTAATAACTGGTTAATGTAAATAATGATATTCTCCATTTTTCCTTTCTCCCTATTAAATTAATTAAGAAGAAACTTCACTCTGAGTAAATAAAGCACATTCAGGTGCATATGGATGGGAACGGGGAAGAAAAATGAACCGCACTGCAAAATTATTGTGCCTTTCATTTAATTCAGGCACTAGTTAATGTGATGCACTATGTAATTTGATCAAAAACCAACCCAGTTTTATTTTAAATTTATTCTTCCCACAAATTCTATTTTTTATTGTGCTCAATTTTGATCTCTTTAGGTAGATATAATTGGATATTTTAATCATGAAGCTATAGAAAATTGTCTTTTAAACACTGAGGACAGTGAGGATGGCTACAGTTTTGAACGAAGAGCGCAAATAAAATGTGACTTACAGCTGACATTGTTATTGGTATTATAACCATGTGAGACATAAGATGGGATTTACTTCCTAGTGGTCATAGGGATAGCAAGTTCAGCTCCTTATTGCAATTAAATGTATAAGAACTAGACTTGGTTTAAATAAGCGTAAGGCTCTTATATTCCTAACGCGAAGAAATCTTGTTGATGATAAATTAAGATACTATATAGGACCCTGATGCTTTTCTTAATGAAATCCATCGCAAACTCCCCTTGACTTCATTGGGAGCAGAAGCAGACCCAGGTTTTCATTGTTACTATGGTAACAAACTCCCATTTTGTTTATGAGACAGAGGAAATGCCTTATAATACATGGAATAAAGGGCTGACTATTTAAACAATTTTACATGGAGTAGGTGGGCATCAAAAAGATCTAGGCAGGATAAACAGATAAACTTACTGCTTCAAGAACAGCATTAAACAAAAGCTGTTCTGTTTACTTTGCTGATTAAATGATGGAGAAAAAGAGAAATATTAACTCCTGCTTTACATAGGGTGGAGGAAGAGCATTTCAGTTCCTAAATTGTGTCCTGTCTCTCACACATAATTGCCATATATGAACATTGAAAAATATTATTTTACTTCCAAATAAATGCACTTTAATAGTTTCTAGACACCAGGAAAACTGTGTAGCTAGGATAATTCTTCACATGGGATATAGTATCGAATACATCTCTTATTAATCCAAGTCACTCTGATTCTATACAAATTTCCAGTGTCTCACCCTGTTACGTAAGAGAGAGTCCTGGTAGGAGGCTTTCAATGAGCAGCTTTGAAACCTGTCTCTTATGTTTGTGGTGGTTTATCAATCTCTGTAGCTATCTTTATTTCAACACACTACCTGCTATGTTTTCAAAACAAGGTGAGGAGCTTTAGTGAGTTAATTTCTTGACTCCTATTGACTATGAGGACCAAAATCTGACCCCTCCTACACCTTTTTGACTCAGTAACAACAGTAGGTTTGGATGAGCATAAATGAGGGGTCAACATGTCTAGGGGTAAATAGCCAAACTAAGAAAAATATAGCAAGTGTGAAAATTCTAAAGAAAACCTTTTGCCATTAGGAAATTCTTCAGAAAGCAAGAACTCAAACAATCAAATGAGTGCATTATCATTGTTCTGCCATTGTCACACACTGTTTGATTACTAGTGGCTCTACAAGAGGAGTAAATACAGCACCATCACAATATAAATTCTAAGACAATACCATTGTACTGTGCCTGTTGTGATACCACTGTGATCGGAGGGAGGAGAGTGGTGGTAATTAAGAAGGTGATCATTATGGCCAAGTCCTGCACATTGCTCCAGGAGGTGTACCACTGTATCCATGAAGAGCAAATTGTAGGTGAGGGCCATACGACTTGCTGTTGTGTCTAGGCTTTGGTAAGTTTACTCTTTTGAGCCACTAAGAGATGGAAGACTAGATAGCGATATAACATTTTAATATGAATGCGATAGATGTCACCACCCTGACATCCTTTAATCACTGCTACAAAATTCTGAAAGATAAAATATCTTTGTGTTAACATTGGGCCACTAACTAGTAACATTGCAATAAAAATTGACTGCTTCTAATGTTGCCATTGGTTCATGTTTCACAAGACATGGCCTAATGCATACCATTCTGAATTAGATTTTATGGTGTCGAGGTAGAGGCAGTATCTAAGTACAGTATTGTGTTGGACCAAATCATAAGGCCATGTGTGTCACATAATTCCCAATTAATGTAAGATCGTTCTGAATTCAAGTGTGGGTCCTAACAAGGTTACTTATAGCTTTACTCATATAAATAAAGAAGCAACCCTTATAATCTATATAAGCCTATTTTCCAGAAGCACTAAACACCCACTTCTTTTGAAATCAGTAGGAACTATGTGTGATCAAATTTCTGAAAAAGTGTAAAGTATATTAGAGGAGAATCTGCTACAATAAATGCTAAATGCTCACTACACCCAGTTCCAACACCATTAGTTATTCCGTAAGGACTTAGTAATTAGATTTCATTTTCCAGGAAGGACTGACTTATCTGACACTTGAAAGATATTTCCTGTAAATATTACTGACTTCATTCCATATTATAGACTTAAAATACTGAGAGAAGAGACTGACCATTTTTACGGATAATTATGCAGATTATTTTACAAATTGATGTGACTTGAGACACACGCAATAAAAGAGGAACCTAAGTAGGATTTATCTAGTCAACTTCCCCTGATCAGGAAAAACAAAATTTCTGCAATGGATACAAAGGAAATGAAGATTTCAAGAGGGCAGAAAGTCTTTTGAACCGATCTTGATCAGTACATGGAAATAGTTTTCCCATCCCGCAAGAGTTGTTAAGATTTCAATAAAATGTTCCTGGAACTGGTACAAAAAAGCCAAAATCTCAAATAAATAAATAAATAAATAAGATACATCAGAAACCAAAATTCAAACCAATAAATATATAAATTGGATCAGATAAACTGAAACATGTCATTTTGAATTTGACCTTTTTTAAAAAAAACAAACAAACCTCTTTTAGCATAAGTTAACTAAAATGTTCAAATTGTCATTTCAAACCAGAAAATGAGACTTTGGATTTCAAACATGTAAAAATTTCAAAACATTTTTTCAAAACATTTTTAATCATAAGTTTTGTTGAAACTTGTCTTTTCCTGAAAATGGCTTCTGTTTCTTGAATTGGTATTTTCTGATGAAAACATAACTTTAATCAGGAATTTCATGACCAGCTTTAGGTATTATTTCAAGAGGCACGGTTTCTTGTAAATTGTTTTTGTGTGCTTTTTAGAGCTCCTATTTAATATGACTGAGTATGCCACGTAGTGAGAGCTCTAATCAACAAACAATTTACAAGAAAGAGTGCCTTTTGAAATGTATTTTCTTTGGAAAATTCTAGTTCAATTCAGCTGAAAGGCCCTAAACAGGATCAAGGATCCATTGTGTTAGGTTTTGTACAAAGGCATACAATAACTTGGTCCTTGACCCACAGCGTATACAATATAAAATGATTGCTTTAGCCTTACATCCACTCACCCACTTCCATTTCATATTGAGATCTTGATTCCATTATTTATATTTGAGCCCATAGATATATCAACAGCTCTGCTGACTTCTGCACTGCAGTCGCTTTGAATTTTCTGGTGACTTGGCATTCATTGAAATGATTTTTTTTTAATTTCTCCATCCTAAATTAATTGGTCAACCCAGTAAATTCAGGATCATTCATGAGTGAGCTTGGTTGGGTTTATTTTCTACAGTTTGACCCTTAGGGGAACACGTTGTTGCAGTGTTGGTCAGACTTTGTGTGTGACTCTGACAGAAAACACGGGGGATGGTCAAGAATCCAAAAGAATCAAGTTTAGATTAACACTGAGGTTTTTTTTATGTGACTCACTCATTCAAAGGCATTTGAAAGAATTTCTCATGACAGTTCTTTTTTTGACTAGTTTCCTAAGTAATCCCAAAGGCAATGGCATTTTTGTTAGTCAAGTACGGTTATAGTACTCTCCATTCTAACCAGCTGACATTTTGTTACTTAAATGGAAGAAGACTATAATCTTTGTTATTGTTCTGGGATCACGCCATTTTAAGAAAGCAAGATTAGATTTTGGTCTTAGTCAAAGAATTACTTCTACACATTTTTATTCCTCTCAGCCTTCCACTTCAGCAGACATCTCTTCCTGATGCATGGTGAATTCCCATTTGAAAACACAACGGGGATTCATTTACTGTAGTGACAGAGAAATGTATTAATAGTGACTGTTTATGCAAAAGGCAAAAGACTTTATACTGGAAGAAGAAAAAATAAACAACAACAAGACAAAGTATGCTGTTGTCTAGCTGCCTTGAAATGTCATTGTTACTTGCTGCTGTGTATTATGCATTGTCAGTAAATCCTTTGATTGGTTTATATTTCTTGTTGATTTTTTAAATTGTAAAATAAATATGTAACCCAGAGATACCTGTTTTTTGTTGCAGGCTTGACAAATATATTGTTTGGATTTAGAGCTAAATTTTAGACTCACCTCCAGGGAGGTCCATAGATTTCAAACAGATTTTACAGATGAGGGCAGAATTTGGCCATCAACATTCTAATTTATTTAGTCAATTACATTCAGAATGATACATGGAGTTTCCCTTCCCTTCTTGATGATGCTTTCTACATTCTGGAATGTTGCTTACTGTTGCTTTGACATTTGTAAAGTTTTAACAAGTGTTTCAGCAAAAGGTCACTTTATGGTGACATTTTTCTTTTTTCAGAAAATTGTGGGAGGCCATTGAATACAGTTTGCAGAATAACCCACTGTGGATTTTACAGACAAGCCTTTTTCAGGTGGATTTTTGAACACCTCTGTTTCACAATTTTGTTTTTAATGTGCCATCATAACCTTCTGCTTCAAAGGATTACTAAAACTGTCTTCTCCTTTAACTCACTGTGAATGTTATCATTAAAGCTTCCCTGTGCAGCTCTGTCATTGTACAGTACTTTACTCCTGATCTCCTACACTACAAATATTTCTGTAAAGAGTCTTTCTTACACACAAACTGCTATTGGGTCTTTTACATCTCTGATTTCTGTTCTGTGATTCTGACACTTATGACAAATTGGGTGATGGGGTTTCCAAAGACAAATAATTTAATTTGTTACTTTTGGTGCTTCTGTGAACTGTGCTGTGGAATGATGATTTAGTTATGGGGACAAAAGTCCATTTAAGAATAAAAAGATGTCACTAAGCTTATTTTCATGTTTGACCTAAATTAGGGGAAGTCTAGTGTATTCTCCCTCTGACATAGCTAGCACAGAAATGTCTTTTAGTAAACTCTTTGAATAGAAAGTAAACTGTTAGGAATGTTGCTCTTGTTAAATGTATACAGTACTTACTGTAATAAGGTAAGAAATCATAAAAGGGTATGCTGGTATTAGTAAGGTGAGTGTATGCCTTACGTATCTCTGAGCTTCTTACCTTTTACCACCCAAGATATGCAGTGATAGCCTGGTAACAATAAGTTGTCCATTCATCAAAGTATGGCTTATTAACTTGAAATTTATGGCAGAGATTCTCAAACTGTGGTCTGGGAGCTCCATTCAGGTGGTCCACGGATAGTTCCCTCTCAGGTGCGCTGCACACAAGAAAATAAGGGGCACCCACCTAATTAGTGGAGCCGTGCAGGCAGGGCTCCACTAATTAGGTGCCTGGACCCTGGAGAAGACGCACATGTAAGGTGAGGTGGTGTCCTTGGGGGGAATAAGGGGTAGGTGGGAGGGGGCAGTCGGGTGAGAAGAGGGGGTGGGGAAAATTTGGGATGTGCAGGGCTGCGGCAGCCCGAGAAAGAGGCGACTTTCCCCAGCTCCAGGGCTGCGGTTGCCAGGGAGAGACAGCCCTCCTTCCCAGCCCCAGCTCGGGGGCTGCTGCAGCGGGGGAGAGAGGGAGAGACCCCCCCCACTCCTTCCCAGCTCCAATATGGGGGCTGCTGCAGCGGGAGGGGGAGGGGGAGAGGGCACATCCATCGCATTAGAAAGGTAAGGCTACTGATATTAAAATATGAGTTGTGTGCTTTTATTTGTAGAACAAAAAACGTTCATTATTAAGTTTTTTTTATATAGCGCTTTTATCCAAAGCACTTTACAATAGTTAGCTAATGGTACAAACAACATTTGGAAAGATCATTAAGTGGTCCGCCGAGACCCTCAGCAATTTTCAAGTGGTCCACGAAAAAAAAGTTTGAGAACCACTGATTTAAGGTATTTTAGAGAGGGAAAAATTAGCCAATTGTTTGCCATTTTTGAGCAATGTATCCTTCCACTAAGTAGTACCTAGTACAAGGATAAAAGAAAATAATATGGAAATAGTCATAAACTTACTTTCCACACTACAATAAAAGTTTTGTGTGTCTAAGAAATGAAGGATCTGGCCCTTAATCATGACAGAGTATACCTCTCTTAAATAGTAGAATAACAGAGTGCTGAAACTGACCTTTTCCTTGCATGCTTTGAAATGGAAGTATTTGAATTTTCAGTACTCTATATAACTCATTAAGATCTGTCAAATTACTTGTGCTCACTGATCTCATAGGATAATATGATATAGTACTGTATGTTTATGTGGCTGGATGATACAGTCCCATGAGCAAAATGTGAAAATGGCTCAGCTGAACTTGGAAGAAAGGACTAGCCAGGACATTTCAATGACAATATTTAGTCATACGTTATATAGTCACTGTGCCATCAGAAAGCAGAGATATCTGATTAGACATACTTGGTGAATTTGACGGATGAGGATGATAAAAATGCCAAAAGCAAAATTCTTCATTTCTTAAAAGCCAGCAGACATTCATTTGAATGTTCAGTTTTTCCTCAGCTTTCTTGCCCTGTTCTAGTGAATACAGTGCATTTTGGAAATGATTTCTGCACTCTCATCTTAAAATGTCCTTATTTCCACAGTTCTTTGGATCTATTAAGGGGTAACAAATATTTTTTAAAGTGTTTTATTTCAGTATTTCCTGACGTACTTTAGCTGACAAGGCCATCACCAAATACAATATAAGATATATTTGTGGTAATACAGAATCACACGATTATTGATGAGTTCGCATGATAAGGAGGCTGGCGAGAATGCATTCTAAAAACTTTTTATTAGAATGCTGAGTGGTGGTGGCTTGCAGTTTTTGGTGCCTTGAACTGTTTGCCATCTATATCCTCACTCCTATACAGGAATATTATAGACATTCAATAGTTCTTTCATTAATGGATATTTTGTTAATTTAGTTAATTTGTATAACATTCATCTGCGTAATAAAACTTGTTTGCATTTTGGTCCCTTCTACCTTTCACATTTGAAAACCTTAGCTCCACTATTGAAAGACAGAGGAAATGCAGCTGACGTGCAGCCCAGGATGAGGAAATATTTATTACCAATATTCAATCTTGCAGTGCTTCTGCTAACATATTATTTAACCAATCAACACAAATGAGCTTAAAAGGGCATAATTTATTAAATCTGTAGAGTGGACCTAACTTGATTCAATATTGTTTTATGGTTGGTAACTTCTTCAACTATTATAATTTATTACCTTTTATCTTTGTGTTTGAAACCAAATGAACAGCTTGCAAGAAGTATTACTGCTCCATACTAGCCAGAATAATTCAAATAAATATGGTTCTTTTTTTCCTTCTTCAGTCTAGAACAGTGAAAACATCCCAAACTTTTACCATTTAAGACAAATCATTAAAGGTCTCTTTTTTTTTGT
Organism: Natator depressus; assembly: GCF_965152275.1. NCBI lineage: Eukaryota > Metazoa > Chordata > Testudines > Cheloniidae > Natator > Natator depressus. The sequence continues at coordinate 325,306,460 of NC_134234.1, read as the reverse complement.
TTCTGTTCTATACCCCATAAAGATTGAGTAGCTTTAATAACATATAAATTGTCAGCAGCCCAATACTCATCTACTATAGTCCATCCAAACAGAGCAATGATCTACCTGGAATGGACCAGTGATCATCTATGGCTCTTCTTTGAGGACTTGTACATGTGCATTCCACTCTTGGTGTGCGCGTGCTCCATGCATAGTCACTGGAATTTTTCCCCTCAGTGGTACCCATTTGGGCGGCTTGAGTGCTCTCTACTGACGCATGCCACTAGAATCGTCATAAAGCATCCAGATGATCCTGTGCCCACTCATTTCCTTCTTATTGCCCATTGTGGTTTCTGGAACTGCTTTTCTTGCATTTGCAAGTTCTCTCAGTGGACTTTGTCCTTTATGTATTGTAAATAGTGGTAGTAAAATTACTAACGTTTAGTTAGTTAGCTTTTCTGTCAATTCCTGGTGTCAAGGAATGCCTCAGTCATTTGGCTTCAAGCCCTGCTCTTCCTGTTTAATAGCGCTGTGCCCCAGAGCGACCCACACTCAAGTTGCTAGAAGGGCCTTGGTAAAGCTTGAAGCCACTCTTGTTACTCTTACAGACATTTTCACCCTTCGATGGATCGTGTCACAGGAATATCAGAGTGGTTGGCCAGGAGATGCCTGTGATCCTATGCTAATCCAGTGGCCCTTATGCAATCCATAGGGTTTTCTCTCAATTTCCATGGCGTATTCTGGGTGCTCCTGTTCAATGGCCTAGGAAAATAGTCCTGCACCTTTCTACCATGTGGCACCCGTTCTCAATTCTGGTGTCGAGCCTGGTACTGGACTTCAGAAGCAGGATCAAGACGACCCCATAAACCAAGAAGGGAATGAAGAGCATCTACAACTAGTGCTGTCCTCCTCATCCTCCTCCCCTGACAAGACAGTCTCAATAAAAGGGCATGTTGCCTTCCCCAGATGACTGTAAGGCTCACCAAGAGTTGCTAAAGAGGGTGTCCATCTGTGCATACAGATGGAAGTAATGAGTCCTATCACAGCATGCTCAATATTTTAGCTGCTGCAGATCCTTCTTAAGCAGCCCTGCCTCTAAATGAGGCCATTGTGACCCAGTTAAGAGTCTGTGGCAGACCTCTGCATCCCTTCTCCCCACTTCAAAAAGTGCTGAGCAAAAGTACTATGTATCCTTCCAAGGTTATGAGTTCCTTTCCATCCATCCTGCCCCCTGGGATTCCTAGTAGTATTTACTAATGAATGAGAAAGGCAGGGACATCAGGATGGAACTCCAAATTCAAAGGATTCACAAAAGTTGAACCTCTTTGGCAGGAAAGTTTATTCTACTGGGGTTTACAACACAGGATTGCAAACCAGCAGGCACTGTTGGGCAGGTGTGACTTCAACATGTGGGACTCCATGCAGAAATTTAGAGAATTTCTTCCACAAGATGCTAAGCAAGAGTTCTTCTTGCTAGTGGTTGAGGGAAAATCGGTGGCGAGGGCCTCATTACAAGCTGCTCTGGATGCGGCTGTTTTGGCTACCAGGTCCATGGCTTTGGCAATGAACATGTGAAGGAGTTCCTGGTTAAAATGCTCTGTGCTTCTGCATGAGGTTCAACAGACTGATGAGGACCTGCTCTTTGAGGGATCCTCACCCTTTTTGAAGCAGATAGACACAAAGCTCCATGGGCCAAAGGACACCAGGGCAACTCTAAAGTCCACCCCAGTCCCTTCCAGGAAACACTACAGACCTGAAGAACACCTCCAGTCCTCTTCCTCAGCTACCAGTCAGGATCTGCAGAGAAAAAGGAATAGAAGACTTCTCCCCCTTCTACCTATGCATCAATGCCAACATCACCTAGCCATCCAGAGGGTTCTAAGTAGGCATTTTGATGAGAGGCTCGAGGATGCAGTACTGTTTTCTCTGATGCCAGACGCTGTTCTTCCTTTGTTTGCAAATCACCTTTCCCACTTCATCAGTGCTTGGTCCCACATCACCATGGACCACTGGGTGTTGAGCACTATAGAAGCGGGATACACCCTCCAGTTCATTTCTGCCTCATTCCCTTTCCCATTCCTCTTCAGGGACCCCTCTCATAAAGAACTTCTGGTCCAGAGGTTCTATCTCTCCTTCGGGTGGGAGCTGTAGGAAAGGTTCCGCAGAATTTAAGAGGGAAGAGTTTCTACTCCCATTACTTCCTAATCCTGAAAGACAACGGAGGTGTCAGACCTATTTTAGACCTTCATCAACTCAAAAAGTATCTCAGAAATATAAAGTTCTGCATGGTCATCCTGGGATCCACTGGTACACCACCCTTGATTTAAGAGATGTCTACTCCCATGTGTCAATATATTGAGAACATTGAAGGTTCCTTAGGTTTCTAGTGAAGCATTTGCATTACCAGTTCATGGTGCTTCCATTCGGCCTGTCTGCAGCTCCTCGGGTATTCACAAAACGTATGGTCATAGTGGCAGCATTACTGAGATTAGGAGTGCAAGTCTACCCATACCTGGATAACTGGCTAATCAAGGGCTGATCTAGAGCTCAGGTTGTATCCAGCGTTCGACTCATCCAGTCAGCATTCAAGTTCCCGTGCCTACTGATCAATGCAGATAAATTTACTGTTAATCTAGTACAGAGGATAAAGTTTATGGGGTGGGGCAGGCCTGGGCATTCTGCCCAGAGTTACGATTCCAGTCAATCCAATCCCTGGTGACACACCTCAAATGTAATCCAATCACAATAGTCTGAAACTGTATGGGGCTCCTAGACCATATGGCCTCGTGCACATATGTGGTACAATACGTGAGACTGGACTTCAGACACCTCCAGACTTGGGTGGCCTCAGTGTACTCGCCAAGCAGTTGTCCTCTGGACACTGTACTCATTTTACCTTCCCAGGTTCTCATTTCTCTGAATTGTGGTTGGATCCTCTCAACATTTGTGTGGGCATTCCCTTCATCTGCCCTCAACTCAGATGTGTCGGCCATAGAACTGGGAGCTTTCCTGGGGCCCCATGAACTCAAGACCTTTGGTCGCTGACAGAGCTCTCTTCATATCAACATCAGAGAGATCAAGGTGGTTTGTCTTGCCTGTCAGGCATTCCTGCCTCATATTAGAGGGAGAAACCTATTTGTTCTGACAGACAACACTGCAGCCATGTTTTACTTCAACAGGAAGAGAATAGCTTGCTCATCTCTCCTTTATTAGGAAGCGGTTCACGTGTGGGAATTTTGTATAGCTCATTAAATCAACCTCAAGGCCTCTTATCTTCCAGGGGTGCAGAACAAGTTAGCAGATCACCTAAAGCAGGTTTTTCTCTGGTCACCACTGGTGGTCTCTTCACCCGGATGTAGCCAGAGGCATTTCCCAAAGTGGGAGACTCCCCATATAGACCTATTTGCAAATAAGTACAACAGAAAATGTCACCGATTCTGCTCCTTTCAAGGCCACAGTCAGGGTTCCATCATGGACACCTTCCTGCTACCCTGGAAAGGGAACCTTTATTATGTTTTTCCCCCAATCCCACTCCTACACAGAGTGTTTCTAAAGATCACGTGGGACCATGCTTGGGTTATATTAACAGCCTCAGCACGACCCTGCCAACACTGGTTAGTTCTCCACTCTACTGGACCTCTCAGTGGCGATTCCAATCTCAGTCCCATTTCACCTGGATTTGATCACTCAGGACCACGGTCAGCTACTCCACCTGATCTTGCGTTCCCTTCATTTAACAGCCTGAAAGCTCCATGGCTAAATCCCAGAGAACAGGCTTGCTCAGAGCGAGTTCATCAGGTCTTACTAAGCAGTAGAAAGCCCTCCACCAGGGCTACTTACCTGTCAAAATAGAAGTGGTTCTCAGTCTGGACTTCCCAAACCGGAGTCTCCCTAATGCATTCATCCATCCAACGTATACTCAACTATTTGCTGCACCTGAAACAGCAAGGCTAAGCAATTTTCTCTATCAAGGTCCACCTAGCAGCAATATCAAGTTTCCACCCTCGTGGAGGTAACCATTCTGTTTTTTCAAATGACATGACAATCAGATTCATTAAAGGCTTGGGAAGGTGGTACCCTCATGTAAGACAGCCTGTCACCGTCCCCCCCACCCATCTTGGGACTTGAATAAAGGTATGGGACCACTATTTGAGCCTTTAGCAAAATGCTCCTTACTATACCTCTCCTGGACGGTGGCTTTTCTACTTGCCGTCACTTCTGCCAGAAGAGACTCTGGACTCCGTGCCCTGACATCAGAGACATACAGTCTTTAAAAATAAGGTATACTTACACCCTCATCCGAGTTTCCTCCATAAAGTAGTTTCAGATTTTCATAGCAATCAAGCAATTTACTTTACCCAAAACCTCACACAGAGAAGAATAAACAATTACACACATTGGATATTAGACGAGTTCTTTTATTCTACCTAGACAGGACTAAACCATTTTGGTGGTCCATCCAACTGTTCTTGGCTATAGCAGACAGGGTGAAAGATTTCCCAGTCTCCCCATGGAGAATTTTGTCTTGGATAACTTCATGTATCCACGCTTGTTATGAATAGTCAGACATTTTACCATTGAGTAACCTGACTGCTCATTCCACAAGATTGCAAGCATTCTCAGCTGTTTTCCTAGTGCAAATCCCTATCCAGAACATTTGTAAAACAGCAACATGGTATCAGTTTGTGCTTTCTCTTCCCATTTTGCTATCACCTGTTATTCTAGGGATGATGCCAAATTTGGTCGAGTTGTATGTACGTGAACTCTGATCCTTCCACCTTTATTACTGCTTGGGAGTCACCAACAGTGGAAAGCACATGTGCAAGCAGTTTAAGAAGAAAAAACAGTTGCTAAACTTTTGTAACTGTTGTTCTTCAAGATGTACTGCACATGTCCATTCCATGACCCATCCTCCTACTCCTCGATGTCGGAGTTTCTGGAAAGAAGGAACTGAGCGGGTGCGGGGTTGGCTGGGCACATGGCTGCAGAGGGCACTTGAGATGCCGCAACAAGCATTTCTGAGGGAAAAATTTCCAGCAACTATGCCTAGGGCGTGTGCACACCAAGAGTGGAATGGACATGTTCAACACATCTTAAAGAACAACACTTATGAAAGGTTAACACCCATTTTTATCTAAGTATCCTGTGTTGTACACTAGGAGCTTGCTGAAAAACTTTATCTTGAACTTCCAATGCCAAATTGCTTCAGAATGGGCTTGAACTTTCTATCTCCCTACCTTCCTTTTAGTGTGTGTGGGGAGAGGAAGAGGAGGCAGACCCCATTGTATGGGATTACCACAAGGAAGAGGAATATCTATAATAAAATATGTGCCGTACAACATAGTGAGCATGGAATTGAGTTCTGCTTTTTGTTTTTCTATAAACTGTAATGATCTAAACTATTCTGTGATCCTGAAAGACTTAGGCATGTACTTAACGTTATGCATGAGTGGTCTAGTTGAAATCAGTGGGGAAAACTACATGCATCACATTAAGCATATATATATATATATATATATATGTCTTTGCGAGAACTAGGCTTGTGCCATTTGAATGAGGAAATTAAAAACAGTGTGTGGATGTGTGCACTTTGGTACCTCTAATGGAAATTATAGTAGATGTCATCTGTATTTAAGTGTTCTTTGTTACTTTCTACTGGAGAACCAGCACACCAATAGACCCTTTGATCTTTGCCAAAGCCCATTATAGTTGGCACCTGGAAGCAATAGGAACTAACTGGAAATGTCATCTTGAATTTTCACTAGAATGAGAGAAAAGAGGTTGCATGATGAAGGAAACTATTCAGTAAAGAGCTGCAAGAACTATTTCACATCTGGAAGAACTGCCTTACAGTGAGAGGCCAAATAATATCATTTATTTATCTTACAAAAGAGCAGATGAAGAGGTGACTTAATCATGGTCTATAAGTATATACTGAGGAAAGATTTCTGATAATAGTAGGCTCCTTACTCTAGCAGACAAAGACACAAAAAGATCCAGTAGCTGCAAGTGAAGCTAGATAAACTCAGACCAGAAATAAGGTAACAATTTGTAATAGTAACTATTGGAACAATTTGCCCAGGGTGGTGAATTCTCCATCACTTGAAGCTATTTGATCAATATTATATATCTTTCTAAAGTATATGTTTTAGCTCAATCAGAGGTTATGGGCTTGATGCAATAATTATTGTGAAATTCTATGGCCTGTGTTATGCAAGAGGTCAGACTAGATGACCATACCAGACCCTTTAAATCTACGCACCTTCTTACTATCCATAATTTTCATTGGTCACTTAGTGTACACAAATTTAGTAGAAGTATAAGTGTGATGGTAGCACCTAGAGACCTAAACCAATATTGGAGCCCCATTGTGTTGTGCATAAAGAGAAAATAGAAGTCCCTGAAAAGTTTACAATCTAAATAGACCAGTAATAAAAAAGAGATATTATCCCCATTTTACAGATGAGGAACTGTGATACAGAGCAATTAAGTGACTTACCAAAGGTGTCACAAGAAGTCTGTGACAGAGCCTGGAATCAAACATAGATCTCCTGATTTCGCATCCAGTATTTTAACCACAAGAGCATCCTTCCTGTCATTTTTAGGTTTTCCACCTAAAAAATCAATGGTTGCACACCTTTCATTCTATTACATATAAAAATCAATTTATTGCATATCTAAAACACATTATTGTGTACCTACAAATAGATTTTTGCCTATTTTTCATGTTCACACCATCATTTCCCATGCCAATTATAGATAAGTTTAATTTCTCTGAAATTGTTTTGAAATAGCTCTAGTAGTAATTGTACATATTTCTTGTTGTTTCATAATATTATTGTGAAATTCTGTGGCCTGTGTTATGCAGGTCAGACTAGATGACCATACCAGACCCTTAAAATTTGTGCATCATCTTACTTAATTTCTCTTAAATTGTTTCGAAGTAGGTCCAGCAGTAATTGCACATACACCGGACCCTCTCTAGAACATACGTCTATATAGCGCGAATTCGCATATAACGCGGTCGTGGCCATGAATCCCAAATTTAATTATTTTAATTGGAATTCATTTTAACGCGGTCCCCGCTATAATGCAGTCCTCGCGTTAACGCTGTACCGTGCATGGATCCCAAGTCCTGCATTCTAGCGAGCATCCGGTGTATTTCTTGTCTGATAATATGGACATGCATATAATTAGGAAATGTAGTGCACACCTGTAGGGTCTACATGGACCAATTAATGTGCAACACGTTAGCAGGCTTTAGAAATCACATTTCTATAGTGCGCATTGCCCCAATGTATGGCCAATCCCTTAGTGTAATTTTTCTTTATGATATATACACCAGTTCTTCAGTAGAGGTGCTCACAAACCTCATGCAGACAATCCCCTCTTTCAGGAATTTCAGCCAAGACACCAATGTTCGCTTCCCAGAAAGCAATTCTGCCCCAAGAATTGTCTAGGTAAAGAGATTAAGACAGAGAGCAAATTCCCTTTCTGCTTGCAACAGCCCCTACCCTCCAAAAAAGTCACAAAACTAGCAACAATACAGTACAAGCATTTCCTCAAGGACAGAACAGTGGTTACATGCTAAGAAAAATAAATGGTTAGACTATGTGTAATAACTCGTAAGACACTGTGTAATAGCACCATCTGATGACTTTCATCATAACAATACTTCACATTTTATATTGTAACTTTTAATCCAAAGAATCACAAAGTGTTTTACAAACTGTAGCGTATCCAGGAATCATTTCACACAGCATCTGAGAGAGGAACAACAGCAGTTTAAGAGGACATAGCAACACAACACAACAATTTAGGATAGGAAATGAAGAATATTCTATCCATGTGAAATTGCAGGTGGAACTTAGGTAGTAGGTAGGTAGCTACCCATAATGAATTTATGCAGAATGACAAGGTTGTTATCCCTACATGGTGATGTTAATTCCTTCATTTTATGTACCCTTTGAAAGAGGCAGCTTCCAAGGGCACTTTGTGTACAGTGATTAGTGCGATTTCCCCTATATGGTTGCTTTATCAGTGTTCCTTATATGTGGGTGTCTGTCTTGCAGCAAAAGGGGAGAGGAAAAAAATGTAGGGCTGCATTCTGCCACCCGTACCCATTGTAAGTAGAACCCTTCTCATCTGATATCATTGGAGCTACATGGGAGTAAAGAACTAGTCACTGTGGGCAAGGTTGGCAGAATCTCTCCCTTAGAGTGTAGGAAAATGAGTTAAATTTTGAAGCACTTACATTTGTGAACCGTTACTCACATGAAGAATTACATTTGAAGTCAATGGGACACTGCACGAGTAACTGCTTACTAATGTAAGTAACAGGTTTGTAATCTGGACTTCTGACTGCAAAACCACAGATATCTGCATGGGGAGTCAGCAATGGGCATAGTACCCAAAACTACTTTTAACTATTTTTTAACTGATTGGATGTCAGTTTAGAGTCTAGTTCTGAGGGTATTATTGATTTTATGTTTTAAGACTTTTAAAATTTAACTTTATTTAAATGTTGACAGTGTCTCGCAGACCAGTAATACAAGCTGATCTAAATTTGGTATTTTCACCCCCAAGTCCATTTTATTCCAGACAGTGGTTTTAGGACACCCATAAACCTATCCATCCCTATCCAAACATAACAAAATAACTTGATTTGAAAACAGCTATGTTTAATGCTGTTTGCCTTTCTTGTGCAGCACCCTGAGTAGACATGCAGACTGATTTTTACACTAATAAAACCGAGTGGAAGAGATGTTTGGGGACCATTAACCTTTAGAACACTAAGAACTTAAGTACAAGAAATATTTTTTGAGCTGCCTAGCAGAGCTTTGAAGCCACTGCCTTCATCCTTCGTCTAATTTGCCTGCATTCATTTTCAGGGCTGATAAACTGTCAAGTGAATTATGAGATGTGGGCTTTGGGTTAATTTATAGAAATGCTCCTGCACAAATGCTGAGGAAATCCTGCACCTTTCTTTCATCTACTTATTGGCTTAAGCTCCTTCTAAAATGATCATATTTTTCCCTATTTCAGTCTCCCCGTTATGCAGCCACTCTTTGTTCTTGAAAAATAACTTTGTAAACGTCCTAAAAGGCAGAGTTAGCTACAGCGTATGTTTGTGACTCTTAAGTAGGTCCTCTAGAAGCCATTTTATATGTAGAAGGGGTGGTCAAGTTGACTTATTAAATGCCTTAAATAAAAAAGAAAAGGTAAGAAGCTACCTGTCAAAGCAAGAGTTCAAAGGAAGAATTCATGTTTTAACTTCCATTTCTTTTTAGGTGACTACCCAGATTTCAATTTATGCTTGTCTGGCTAGCAGAATTAAGAGAGAATCTGCTAGAAAAGCCTATACCAGTAAGTTAGTTTTGACTTTAATACTGCTGTCTGTTTTCCCACACATTTGGTGTATGTAATCTGGGATAGGCAATGGCTTGGCTGACTCACTGAGAGATTATGGTGATCTTTGGATATATTTTAGGTCTCCATTGATTTTCTTCTTCAAATAATCCTAATAACAGGGACTCAGATACTATGGTGATGAGCACAGTATAAAGAAATACATCGACAGAAAATAGTATAAATACTACATTGCTTTTGAGAGAGATGAAGGTGAAATGTGATTTTTGGCAGAAGCTATTCTGTTCGAATTCCATTCTGTTCTATTTAGTTTCTTATGATGCCCTCATCACCACTATGTCATAGTGCCTAACATGTACAAACAGTATGGTTGGTTGGGCATCAGTCTCTGCATCATGACCATTGCCTTTGTGGTAATGGCCATGAAGTCCTGACAGCTGTGTCAGATATATCATAAAGCCCCTTAGTGAATGTTTAGAGACCTCTCAATACTGCTTAAGCCTCTCAAAACACTCCTGGATTTTGTGCTCTGGGGTGAACTTGGGGTCACAAGGCCATCCTGAACCATAAGGAGAAGCTTTCCAAGACATGACAGCTTGGTAGTCAGTGGCCCTCAGTCAGAGAAGTAATATTATCCTCCAAAAAGAAAAGGAGTACTTGTGGCACCTTAGAGACTAACCAATTTACTTGAGCATAAGCTTTCGTGAGCTACAGCTCACTTCATCGGATGCATCCAATGATGCATCCGATGAAGTGAGCTGTAGCTCACGAAAGCTTATGCTCAAGTAAATTGGTTAGTCTCTAAGGTGCCACAAGTACTCCTTTTCTTTTTGCGAATACAGACTAACATGGCTGCTACTCTGAAACCTGTCATTATACTCCAATACTCTGTAATCACCAGCAGTATCTCCATGCCTGTAATGCATGGATACAGATCAAAGGGTTATGCAGCATAAGGACATAGTAGCCAGTGGCCTGAGAACATACTTCAACAAAAAAACTTCAAAAACAAACTTCAAAGAGAAACTGCAGAGCTACAATTCATTTGCAAACTTAACACCATTAATTTGGGCTTGAATAGGGACTGGGAGTGGCTGGCTCACTACAAAAGCAATTTTCCCTCTCTTGGTATTGACACCTCCTCATCGGCTACCCCTCTGATACTTGACACATTTCAGGATCAGGTTCACAGGGTTTGTCCACACCAGAAACATTTGAACCAATGTGACTATAGGTTACACCAGTGTAAAACGCTTAATGGAGGTACACCAATATAAAGTAGAGTTTACATTAATGCCACTTAATCTGGTAAATTATTGGAATGAATCACACAGCCCACCACTTCATGTTGGTGCAGTAAATTGAAATTGAAATTCAGGGGTTGCATCAGGTACTTATGCTAATGGAAGCCACTGCTGCTTTGCATAGACAGGACATGAGCTGTTTCTTCTCTGTGTTTTGTACAGCCCTAAGTGTCCTCTCAATTCTTAATAAACAATATATAATAATAAAAATAATTACCAAGTATAACAGAGCCGAGACTGGCCACCCAGACACTACTTATTTTATTTATATATTTCTTTGTAATTACCTACTTATGGAAGGTATATTGGAGTTATAAAGAATGAATTAATTCAGCTGTCTAATTAGGAAGAAAATGAGGAAAGGGGCTGAATATTTATTTCAGAGTTACAGTATACAGTATTTAAAATGCATGCAAGGCTAGAGCCTTGCTTCCTAATTACTTAGTTCCTGTCACTTCTCATTAACATATAAATCTTGTTATGCACATAGTAAAGGTGGAGTAAAATATGTCCTGAGGGATGGGGGCATACTGGTAAATTGCTTTGGGCAGTCTGGTGATGCAAGTGTTTCACTTGAAGCTCATCTGCATTCCAGTCCTATGGGAGTCTCCATGTATGAGATTTAAGCAATCATATTTTCTTTTTCCCGGGTTGGAGTGGTTGTTGCACTTAAAATTGATCTGCAGGATTCAAATAATCTGTTAAGGAATTAACATACAAAGTCAGTGCCTATCAAACAGACTGGAATGGGAGCTAAAATATGTTTGTAGAACAATTTTGTTCACTATTCTTTAAAAAAAGACGGTTAAAGTACTAGATAATTGTCCTACAAATAAAATAATATAATTAATAATATGTTTTTAATTCACAGCAGTCCATCCTAAAAAAGCCTCTGGATGTGAATTATATAAAAATAAGGCAACATGGCCTGATAACATTGAGAGCATGCAGAATTAATTCTGTTAGTGAAATAATTTTTAAGCTACAGATAACTGAATTCCATTCACTTGCCTGCTTTTAATATCTTGCCTTAACAGCTATAAGAATACTTGTTTGGAAAACTGTATAATTGATGTCATAATATTTAGCACTTTTATTACACTTCACAGCTTCAACACACTCTAGAGATATTAGTGTCATCAGGTTTGTACAATTTTCTTTAGATAACTAGTTTATAGATTTGCCCAGACTTTTAATTTACTTGCCTAACAGTGGCTGTGTTGTGCACAGAAGGGCATCGTATTTCTCAGTCTTCATATCTGAATCCTTTCTCCAAGCAGGGAAAAGATAATCATATCGGTAACCGTTTTTCCATCTGTTGACAACTCCTTAGCACTGTATCTGGACTGGAAAGGTGCAGATGTGAACTTCTTCTGAAGTCAAGTGTTACGGTGCTGCATATATTAAAAATGTATGGGATGAGGGAAATAATATATGGGGGTGGATGAGCAATCTTTATCCCTCCTACCCAGCATGATCAGATGTCTTGATTTATTCAGATATCATTGATTTCTGTGGCCCTTCTCTGGTGAATTATAAAAAAGCTAGGGCATTTAGCTGCATTCATTCTAATTGGCCAGTTTGCTGAGCTCTATCCCACTCAAATCCCACTGTTCCCAAAGAAGTAAAGGATGCTTGGCGCACAAGTATATCACATATGTCCATTGTATTTTCCAACTGAGTATGGCAGGAAAAGTGACAATATTTGTCTGGAGCCTGAATCTGACATGAGAGGAGTCAGAGATGTTGGTAAAATTGCAAGCTTGAGTCAGCAGGAGGATAGTGGTGGCATCACCAGTGATGGTAAAAGGGAGGAGATGAAAGGTGAGAAGTTCAGTTTTTGGCATGTTTATTTAAGAAAGTGTCAGGGCAGCCCTGAGCAGAGATAAGTCTGCCAACTGCCACATTTTATGTGACACACATTTCCACAGCGCAGACATATCCTCATATATCCAGCTGGGCTGGGTGTAATAGCTGTAATTGCTCTTCCTGTCCACCAGGGGACCTCTGTTGCACTTGTACTATAGAGTAAGTCCTCCAGGAATGGTAGAGATGACCGTGCCCACTAGCCCCTCAAAGAGACTCCAGGCAACAGAGAGCTCCCACAGAGCTCCTATTCACTTATCACAGCACCCTTACCTTAGCCATAGCCATAGCCTCATCTTCCAGATTATCAAGCTCCTGCCCCCCAGACAGTCTCCAGACAGAGCCTAGTTACCCATCCACCCAGACAGCACCCAGGACTCCAGACACCACCTGACTGCACCCAGCTATCCCCAGACAGTCCAACACAGCTACCCATCAGAGAACACTCCTTCCAGATGGGCACATCTAGGACCACCAAGTTTTGTGCACATCCATATTCTATCTACTACTGCTTGGGGTGTAACGAATGTAAATTGAAGTTTAGAGTTATGCTAATTAGCTAATTAAATAATTTGCATAGAATGTCACACAGGGCTGAATAAAATGTGGCAGAATCTAGGACAGAGCAGAGAGGCATGAAGAGATGCAAGGCAGGATGGGGTAGAAAGGTAGATTTGAGAGTTTTCAGCATAGAAATAAGAGACTGGGGAGCATAAAGGCAGTCAGAGGACAGCATTAGGGGGAATAAAGGAAGGGGCCAAAAACAGAATTCTAGGGGACTCCAACTGAGAGGTAGAGGGAGGAAAAAAAAGATGGGTATTTGCAGGGCTTAATTTGTGCCAGGGCAGAGCCCCAGCACCTCTAGGCTTGGCAGTTCATAGACCCGGCACCTCTGGGCTTGCTGCATCAGTTATGAATGTAAAAAAATTGCTTGAGCTCCAGCATCTCTTTCATTATAAATTAAGCACTGGGTATTTTAATAACCCTTTGTAAATGTTGGTGTGTGTGTGTGTGTGTGTGTGTGTGTGTGTGTGTGTGAACTCCTTGTTTTTCCCTTTCTCTCTCTCTCTTTTTTTTTTTTTTTTTTTTTTTTTTTACTAAACTGCCATTAAAAAATGCAATAAACTACCAAAAGATGTTAATGTTGAGTATCTAGTTGCAACTAATAAAAGCTAGGAAGGCAGAGTTAAGGAAATAAGAAGCACTTAGAATAGTATTCTGTTGACAACCAAAAATTATGTGTAGCACTAGACTGAAATGATAATTGAAAGATTAGGTGGAGAGCTTTTTTGCATATGAAAATTGGTTAAAATTTTACATGTGCATTCTGACCTGTTGTTAAAATTTTCTGAGCCAGACAGAAAATTGAATGCAGACTGGGAGCAGTGCTCAGTGACAGTGACATTTCCTGACAGTGCAATTCTTTGCATATTAGCTGTGCTAATTATATTCAAACTGACAGCAGCAGTTTAACCCATTCATCAGAGGAAGCTTCTTTCTGCAGGACCAGTGATCTACGCTTTCATTTAGATGTCAGTCTAGGCCAGCACTGTACATTTTAAGTGTACAATGAATTTTAAATAACTAAGACAAGTATGGTAAATATTATCTCTCCACAATAGAGCTGTGTAGAAAACTAATTTGCTTCCACAGCAAAACTGGCAAATTCTTGTCTTGTTGCCCTTTTTTGGAGCCAGGCTGAAAAATTTCGATTCTTGCCTGAGGCAGTTTTCTTCATTTTACCATAAGCGAAAATAGTTTGGACCATCAGAAAATTGCTTTTTGCCTCCCCAAACAGCAAGGTGTGTATTATCCATGGGGAAGAGCTGAAATTCGGCCTGCAGCTTCATCTGCTGTCATTCTGAATGTACCTAAAATTTCTATGTCACAGCTGGGAGACCTTGTCAGAGAGTGAGGTTGGAAGAGGAATATGGCATGGGGCTGTCTATAGGTTGTATAACACATTTTTTTTTATGATGATTTTCAAGTCACACCCACTACTAGTACCCCTTCAGAATACTGAAACAAACATGGAAAATTAAGGTCCCAGTCACCCACCCATATCCTTATGTAATTTATGGACAGCCCCATATGGATATCAAGTGATTACATCAATTAAATTTAAAATCAAACAAACAAACCCTACTTTGTGCATGTGTGAGTGTGTGTTGATAGAGGAACAAGAAGACTAAATTAGTGGGAGACAGTATACAGGAATGGAAAAAATGTATGACTGGCCTACCTCAAAGGGTTTGGAAGAGGGGTTTAAATGCTTATTTATTCATCCTTAAGGAAAGCTTCCAAACCTTCTGTGAGGTCCCCAGGTCTGCGTCCCTGCTCCAGCAATCCTCCTAACTGTAGCAGAAGGTTTTGGCAGAGTAGACCTTCAGAGGATTTGCTAGTCCAGGGGCCTGTTCCTGTTTGCACTTAAGACAGTGGGAGCAGGAGCAGGCCTTAAACATACAGTTTCAATAGTTGTGGTGTGTGTGTAGCAGTGTAGCAAGGGTCTCCCAGCTATGTAGTCCAGGGGTGGGCAAACATTTTGGCCCGAGGGCCACATCAGGGTTGCAAAACTGTATGGAGGGCCGAGTAGGGAAGGCTGTGCCTCCCTAAACAGCCTTGCACCAGCTCCATATCCTCCCCCTCCCACTTCCCGCTCCCTGACTGCTCCCCTCAGAACCTCCGACCCATCCAACCCCCCCTGCTCCTTATCCCCTGACTGCCCCGACCCCTATGCACACCCCCGCCCCCTGACAGGCCCAACCCCCCCGGACTCCCACGCCTATCCAAGACCCGCTGTTCCCCGTCCCCTGACCACTCCCCCCAGAACCTCTGCCCGCTCCAACCTCCCCTGTTCCCTGTCCCCTGACTGCCCCCTGAACCTCCCTGCGCCTTATCCAACACCCCCCCCCCACTCCCCACCCCCTTACCATGCTGCTCAGAGCAGCAGGAGCTCGCAGCTCCGCCGCCCGGCTGGAGCCAGCCATGCCGCCACCCTGCCCGGCAGGAGCAGCAGGCCAGACCACTGGTGGCATGGCGAGGTGAGGCTTCAGGGTAGGGGAGACAGTAGGGGAGGGGCCGGGGGGCTAGCTTCCCGGCTGGGTGCTCAGGAGCCAGGCAGGATGGTCCTGCAGGCCAGATGTGGCCCGCGGGCCGTAGTTTGCCCACCTCTGATGTAGTCAGATAAAAACGGAGTAAAATACCAATACAAAAGGGAAAGGAACAAGACAAGTGGTAAGAGCAGACTTTCTGGCCTAGACTCTGTTACAGCTTTATTGAGGTGTCTTGTCAGTATGTCATCTACTGTAGCAGGGACTTTAGGAACTTTTTGCACTTGGAAACGGGTGGGACATGAACAGTGAAGCTGTAGTGATCAGGTAAGATGTTCTGGAATTAAGACTTTGTTGGTTGGGAAGCTGAGAATCTTAAAGAAAGGGAGGTGATTTGTAGTCTGTAGATTCCTTCTGTTAGATGCAGGTAATAGATGACTAGTAATAGAAGCTTCTGGAAAGGATGCCAAGAAAGTTATAAAACAAGCTTAGGAAAAGAAGAAAGAGACAGAGAGAAAGTAATTGAAGAACAGAATTTGTGGTGTTCAAAAAAATGAGCATTTTTCCATAGCCTAGGCATACTCAGCATTCTGGAGACATATTTTTTTTCTTAAAAGAGCCTCAGTATTGCCTCTATATATAAAACCATGGTGTGCCCATGTCTTGAATACTGTGTGCAGATGTATTCACCCTATTTCAAAAAGATATACTGGAATTGGAAAAGGTTCAGAAAAGGGCAACAAAAATGATTAGCGGTATGGAAAAGCTTCCGTATGAGGAGAGATTAATAAGACCGGGACTTTTCAGCTTGGAAAACAGACGAGTAAGGGGGGATATGATAGATGTCTATAAAATCACGCCTGGTGTGGAGAAAGTAAATAGGGAAGTGTTATTTACTCCTTCTCATTACACAAGAACTAGGGGTCACCAAATGAAATTGATAGGCAGCAGGTTTAAAACAAACAAAAGGAAGTATTTCTTCACACGATGCATAGTCAATCTGTAGAACTCTTTGCCAGATGATGTTGTGAAGGCCAAAACTATAACAGGGTTCAAAAAAAAACTAGATAAATTCATGGAGGATAGGTCCATCAATGGCTATTAGCCAGGATGGGCAGGGATGGTGTACCTAGACTTTGTTTGCCAGAAGCTGGGAATGGGAGATGGGATAGGTCACTTGATGATTACCTGTTCTGTTCATTCCCTCTTGGGCACCTGGCATTGGCCACTGTCGGAAGAGAGGATACTGGTCTAGATGGACCTTTGGTCTGACCCACTATGGCCATTCTTATGTTCTCTATCTGTGCCCCCATGCCAAATACCTATAGGAAGTGCGTAGCTTACAGCCCCTTTTCTCTCTACAAATCTGCAGTAGGGAGGCCGCAAAGGTAAGCAAGCTGGGGAACAGGCAGCATGATGGCAAATATCTGTAAATACAAAGTAATGCACAATGGAGAGAAACATTTAAACTAGGAATACACCATTCCACGGTTCTAAATTAACTGTATCAACTGACAATAAGAACCTGGGTGTGAATGAAGACCTCTGCAGCATGTGCAGCTGTGGTCAAAAAAGCTAACAAGCTGTTAGGATACATGAGGAAGCGGGTGCTGAATGATAGAGAGAGTATTCTGATGTGTTTGTATGAATCAATGGCGGGGCCTCATCTTGAATGCTACATGCAGTTTCAAAAATGGTATCTCTGGAGGGGGTTTGGAAACAAGAAGTATTAGAGGCATGAAAAATCTCTCATGCAAAGAGAGGTTGAAAAGATTGGCATTGTTAATAGTACAAAAGAGATGAATAAGAGGGGATGTGATAAAAGTATACAAAATAATAAATGGTCTCGGCTCTAGAGAAGGTGGATCAGGGACTTCCGTTTTCCCTGTCTCATAACACAAGAACAAGAGGGCATTTAATGAAACTTAAGGATAAGAAACTAAAAACTGATAAAAAAGAAACACTTTTTCACACAATACATAATTAGATTGTGATACTTCCTGCAGGAAAGTTACTAAGATGAAGAAGTTATATGGATAATCAGAAGATCCTGAGTTGTCACAATGATGATAACAAAAATTCTGGGAGGGATATTAAACCTCATACTTCAGGATTTAAGCCATCTCTAATTGGACATGTTAGGAATAAGGGCCTGCAGCTCAGTCTTCTGAAGAGCCTGATGACCACAGCTGAGCTGCATCAGTTAGACTTCATGTTGGAATGCTCTGTCTGATTGGCTGAGAAAGATAGCAGGCTTTCTCTTAAACCCAGCAGCAGCAGTTTGCAAGCCTTAGCCTGCTTGATCCTAGCCTTGCTACTGCCTTGTTCTGCCTTCCAGTCCCGCTCCTGCCTTGGACCCAGCCTTGCCTCCCCCTTGTCTCTCTCCAGAGAACCCAGTTCTGACTGTTGACTCTGATTCATGACTTTGGCTCTGGCGTCTGACCCTGGTCTCCTATTCCTGGCTTTTGACGCTTGCGCTAACTAGTAGGCCTGATGCCTGCTCCGACCCGTAGGCATGAGTGCCCACATCCCAGTCACCTGCCAGCAGGACACCTGATGTGGGAGGAAGATGACTCTGCATCTGCCTTTTGCAAGATTCTTCACCTTCCTCTGAAGCATCTCATTCTGGCCAATGTCAGAGACTAGATGGACCTCAGGTCTGATCTCGTACGGCAGTTGCTCCCCAGCCACAACAATAGCAGCTGGCCTCATGAAGGAGTTTAGAAACCTTCATCTTGGATTGTGGGATGCCACTATCTTTACTTCAAGACTTCCAGGCTAGTTATGCATCAGAGAGTCCGGTGTTTCTGACAGGAAATCCCGGAATGGGAAGTCCCATGCACTGTTAAACTTCCTGGGAAGCCACAAATTGTAGAGAACAGTGCACTGAGGCCCAACATGGAAAACCAGCCTATTGCAGGCCACCATCTGAAGCAATGAGGTGAAAAGTCCTTGATAGGCATCACACTGGTTGGAATGGAGCTGATCAAGGTTAAAGTGGGCTGCAGTAGCTGTGGTTATAGACATCATGAGGGGGAAAAGCAGAGCAGTCTGAGCATTCACTGGTGTGAGGAGGTGACATGGCATTGTCCCACACAGCATTTTTATTGACAAATAGTAGCCATTCCCACTTCACTTCAATAGGTTTTGCTCAGGATGTGATGATGCTTGCAAGAGTACTCCTGTGAACTCTCCTCTGTTGTGTGCTGGGGAATTTCTCTCCAGTTACCAATTGGTGATAACCTCTAGCTTCTATATCAAGTATTCTGGGAGTATGAGTGGGTGTTCATTGCCAACAATACTTTAGATATTGCTGGGCCATAACCCAGGGCAACACATAGATGGTCTAATAACCTTGCATTGCTTGCCACAGGGCCCTGATGATTCCATTACACACACGATCTATTCAGCCTTCTGGAATCACCAATATCATCTATTCCGTCTGCAGACACTGATCTTAACAACAACCATTAACAAATCCCCTTCCATAACACCACAGGCTCTTGGCTTTTGTGCTGATATTCCTGACACTATTGCCATTTCTGGCAGGCCTGATATTGCCGGTGTTGTGTAACCATTACCATTTATTCACTGAAGTTAGAGGTGGAAAAGGCTTAGAAGATCATCTAGTCCATTCCCTGTCAGTGAAGGAGTCTTCTCTACAGTGTTTTCTAGTGCATTGTCTAGTCTAGTTTTAAATGAGACAAATGATGGGCTTTCAGCCTCTTCCTTTGGCAAAATGTTTCACAGTCTAATAATCCTATATCCTTGAAAGCACATACAAACCTCCTGAACCCAACTGGTATATGTGCAGAGTTATGGCGAATAGGAGGGATTGTGAGATGTAGGCAAAAAAAACAGCAATTTTTAGATAGAGGTCTAGGAATAGGAGTCCTTAACGCAGACCTAGAAGAGACCAGTGTTTTTTTTTAAATCAGCTTCGTCCAGGAAGGGATTTGTAAATTTACCTATCTGACTACCTTTGAGGCAGTTGCAGGGAAATATTTAATCTCCTTGGATGAAGTCCTGGCCCTACTGAAATCAATGGAAGGTTTGCTATTGACTTTAATGGTGCCAGGATTGAACTCTTTGGGTGTACATCCTAGAGTTACAGCTGCCAAAAGGTGGGTGTAACCTTGTTTTCAAAATGGAAAGTGAGTGGCACACAATTTTACAACATTGAGGACTGCAATGCAGAGATGGGCAACTTGCCAGAAGCATGATTGTCACACCTAATTTGCATTTAAATTTACATAATTTTCAAAATCACAAATAAATGCACCACCTTAACTAGGATGTTCACTAGTTCTTTTCTACTGGTACATCCTTATGCCAATCCCAAAATGAAGGACAGACAATTTGAAGGAAGGCAAGAGTGTAAGAGGTCATTCTGTCAACAGTATTACCAGCCAGTATTTTAAGACTTTAACAAATCGAGAGTATGGTCTTGTGATCTAAGCACGGGGCTACAAACCAGGAAATCTATGTATTCATGACTCATTTATCTCCTCTGCCTCAGTATCCCCGTATTTCCATCTGTGGAAAATACTCCTCTATGCCTCAAGGATATTTTGAGGATTAGTTATCTCATATTGTTTGTAAAGTATTTTAAAGATGTTAAATACTAGGTATTATTTTAAAATTATACAAGTGTTTTATGTGATCATTTGAATTTTCCACCTCTGAACGGCATGGTACAGTATAAAATACCCTCTGGTGTGAATTGTGTAACAATCTAATACTCTAATGTTATATCTGAAAATTCCATTAAAATTATATTTAAAATAACTGAATGCACAAACCCAGTACAATGTTCTGGTTTGTAATTGCAGATCTACCTTGCTAGATAACTAGAAATTGCTTATCCTTTGTGTTCACCAGCTGATCACTTTTAAAGATATTATGCTTTATCCTCATCCAGCAGTTATCCCGAAGGCTATTCTTCGGGCACCCCTGTTAAGTACTCGTCATAATACCAGTGTACTGATGTTAACTCTCTTGTGGATATTTGCCCAGTTTATTATGTCATGTTCATGCAATTTCCATACAACATGCATTAAAAAAAACAAAAAAACAAAACAAAAAAAACAGGTGTCCTGTGAACATTTGGGTCTTACTGCTGTGAAATGCCTTGGGTCATCAGCTACTGTTATCTTCAGTGAGAGATGGAAGGGCTGGCAGTACTAAACATAAGAAAACAAGAATGGCCATAATGGGTCAGACCAAAGGTCCATCTAGCCCATTATCCTGTCTTCCAACAGTGACCAATGCCAGGTGCCCCAGGAGAATGAACAGAACAGGTAATCATCAAGTGATCCATCCCCTGTCGCCCATTCCCAGCTTCTGGCAAACAAAGACTAGGGACACCATCCCTGCCCATCCTGGCTAATAGCCATTGATGGACCTATCCCCCATGAATTTATCTAGTTCTGTAACAGGGTTCAAAAAAGTCTTGGCCTTCACAACATCATCTGGCAAAGAGTTCTACAGATTGATTATGCATTGTGTGAAGAAATACTTCCTTTTGTTTAATAGGCAGCAGGTTTAGAATTTCATTTGGTGACCCCTAGTTCTTGTGTTATGAGATGAAGTAAATAACACTTCCTTATTTACTTTCTCCACATCAGTCATGATTTTATAAATCTCTATCATATCCCTCCTTAGTCATCTCTTTTCTAAGCTGAAAAGTCTCAGTCGTATTAATCTCTCCTCATACAGAAGCCGTTCCATACCCCTACTCATTTTTGTTGCCCTTTTTTGAACCTTTTCCCAATACATCTTTTTTGAGATGGGGCGATGACATCTGCATACAGTATTCAAGACCTGGGCACACCATTGATTTATACAGAGGCAATATGATATTTTCTGTCTTATTATCTATCCCTTTCTTAATGATTCGCAACATTCTGTTCACTTTTTTTTGACTGTCGCTGCACATTGAGTGGATGTTTTCAGAGAACTATCCACAATGACTCCAAGATCTCTCTCTTGAATGGTAACAGCTAATTTAGACCCCATCATTTTATATGTATAGATGGGGTTATGTTTACTAATGTGCATTACTTCGCATTTATCAACATTGAATTTCATCTGCCATTTTGTTGTCCAGTCACCAAGTTTTGTGAGATCCCTTTGTAGCTCTTCGCTGTCTGCTTTGGACTTAACTATCTTGAGTAGTTTTGTAGTGTCTTCAAATTTTGCCACCTCACTGTTTACCCCTTTTTCCAGATCATTTATGAATGTGTTGAATAGTAATGGTCCAAGTATAGACCCCTTGGGGACACCGCTTTCTTCATGACAAAAACTGATCATTTATTCCTACCCTTTGTTTCCTATCTTTTAACTAGTGACCAATCCATGAGAGAACCTTCCCTCTTATCTCATGACAGCTTACTTTGCTTAAGAACCTTTGGTGAGGGACCTTGTTGAAGACTTTCTGAAAATCTAACCAATTTGCCCAGTACTGAAGTCAGGCTTACTGGCTTGTATTTGCTGGAATCACTTCTGGAGCCCTTTTTAAAAATTGGTGTCACATTCTGAAATGTCTGTCTTGCACATTGCACGCAGCGTATTACAGTTGTGGTCTGAATACATGCAACAGTATGTAATTCACTGATTTTAAAGAAGTGTTATTATTTGAATGTCATCAGTTTGTCATATGACATTTATCTCATATTTCAGCAGTTTGAAATAGAAGATGCTTGTTGAAAGGAATATGTGTGCAGTTTTTTTTTCTCGAGGATTGTTTTAGACTGTTTAATATAATGCGCTTTCCACAAACATTAACCATTAGTAGTAAAGCTACTGCAGTGTATCAATATGCTATTAAAGTCAGCAGGGACCTGAAATGGCATCATAATGTATTTAATGCGTACAAGTGGCTCTGTGCTCTGGTGTTGAGATTATGGTTTGTGTTCTGGATGCCGGAAGAACCCATAGCTCATCTGTTACATATCTTTTGGTAAACAAAGACCGTATTTAGAGTAACTGTTTCTTCCAGTCATGTAATGTATAATTCTGTTCATACGGAGCTAGGGAAGAGGTTGTTTTCAGAAGGATCTGGTCTGATAAACAGTCTTGTTATCTAGACCATTTGAGTCTTCAAGCACAGCACTTGCCCTTGTAAAACAAAACCTCCTTTAAAACCAGGCTGTCTTCTTGGGGAATACCTCGTAATCTTTAACTCCCCTTTGGGTAGCTGTCCGCCTCCAGCAGATCCAGAATAAGAAAGACCCAGTACCAGATTTTAGCTAAATGGCCTTTTCAGGCCAAAGAGACTTCTAGAAGAGGTGAGCCATGCAGTAAGATGGAGTTGCATAGGGGTTATGGGGATAAGTAGGGAGTTGCAGAATGCGCCTGGCATGACCCAAATGGCAAGATGTGCTAATGGTAAGAGTAGGGTTGCCAACAGTCCTTTATTAAAAGGGACGTTCCTTATTTTTTCATCTCTGTACAACAAGATAAGGAGTTGCTGAATGCTGCAAAAAGCAGCAAGAAATACCCCTTGTGAATGTAGGTGAGTACTTATTATTATGTATTATTATTTATTAATAATGATAATATTGGCAGGAGGATTGGGGCGGGGGTACTGAGAAAACAACCTCTTATTTTTTAAATACAGTGTTGGCAACCCTAGGTAGGAGGGAGGAAGACTGGTGAAGGAATTAATGCCTCACAAATGATGTTCCATGTTCTATTTCTGCATGTACAATATGACACGATGGTTAAATTCAGGGGTAAAGGAGATTAAAAGGTTTAATTCAAAGGATGGATGAAAGTTCAGACTGTATTTATCCAAGCTACTTCACCTAGTTCTGCTTTACATGGGATGAGCCCATGAAATGATTCAGTGTTCATTCTCCAGTCTGTGAAGCATTTTAAAAAAACAACACTTCTTAAAATAGGAATTCAGCTTTACTGGTCCAGGAACAGTATAATACCAATATTGACGGGATCAAACTATAGACACACACAGTTTGGATAAAGCACCTGAGACTGTTAGTTTCTTTTTTGGTAATAAACTCTAATTCAGTCTGAGCTGTGATCTGGAATGTTGTTTTATTCTGAGGTCTAAGTTTGAACTTGATATGCATTCAAACTAAGATATGTAAGATAATTAATCATCGCATATGAGAGATCTCTTAAAAGAAAACAGGTGAATAACCTTGGACCTTTGGATTTCTTAGGGATGCTCGCGGTATCTCTCAAAGAAATAAATCTTTCTCTCTTTCTCAGACCCCCAGTTGGACTATACATGTCAGTCATATGGAGGAAAGTCAGTTATCTGCTGCCAGCATTGATAAATGCAAAGTAATGCACATTGGAAAACATAATCCCAACTATGCATATAAAATGATGTGATCTAAATTAGCTGTTACCACTCAAGAAAGAGATCTTGGAGTCATTGTGGATAGTTTTCTGAAAACATCCATTCAATGTGCAGCGGCAGTCAAAAAAGGAAACAGAATGTTGGGCATCATTAAGAAAGGGATAGATAATAAGGCAGAGAATTTCATGTTGCCTCTATATAAATCCATGGCACGCCCACATCTTGAATACTGTGTGCAGATGTGGTTGCCCCATCTCAAAAAAGATATATTGGAATTGGAAAAGGTTCACAAAAGAGCAACACAAATGATTAGGGGTATGGAACGGCTTCCGTGTGAGGAGAGATGAATAAGACTGGAACTTTTCAACTTGGAAAAGAGATGACTAAGGGGGGGGATATGATTGAGGTCTATAAAATCAAGACTGCTATGGAGAAAGTATATAAGGAAGTGTTATTTACTCCTTCTCATAATACAAGTACTAGGGGTCACCAAATGAAATTAATAGGCAGCAGGTTTAAAACAAACAAAAGGAAGTATTCCCTCACACAACACTCAGTCAACCTGTGGAACTCTTTGCCAGAGGATGTTGTGAAGGCCAAGACTATTACAGGGTTCAAAAAAGAACTGGATAAATTCATGGAGGATAGGTCCATCAATGGCTATTTGCCAGGATGGTGAACCTAGCCTCTGTTTGCCAGAGGCTGGGATTGAGTGACAGGAATGGATCACTTGATGATTACCTATTCATTCCCTTGGGGCACCTGGCATTGGCCACTGTTGGAAGACAGGATACTGGGCTAGATGGACCTTTGGTCTGACCCAGTATGGCCGTTCTTTTGTATGTTCAACATTATAAGAAGGACTTCCTTAAAAAGTTTTGACTCTTGATGGATGAAACATTCCCTGTGCAAAATATCCTATCCCAGTCCCATCAAATTCTATGCTCCTATGTCTCCCAGTGCCATTAGTTCTTCCCCTCCATTATTTTCTACCCCATGCTTTGCTTTCTCCTCATAATTCTCACATACTTGCTTAACAGCTGTGCATCATGGCAGTGGAGGTGGTAGTGGGAATTTTGCCCAGTGGCCTCTGCTGGCAATGGTGATGGTGGGTCATCCTTAGGTTGCTGGCATTGTTGGTCAGGTGGAGAGCAGGAGTCTTCAGTTGCTGGTCTTGGCAGACTCTTTGGAGTGGTGGGAGGTTGGTCCTGGTTTCAGGGGTTCAGCTCTGCTTGGTGGTGGAGGAACGGGTTTCCCTGGCTTTTGGTGAGGGGTGGGAGTTCATTTTCTATATGTTTGTACAGTGCCCAGCTCAATGGGCACCTCAACCTGGTTGACCAAAGCACTACAGTAGTATGTAAATATAATTAATAATGCACATGAATTGTGGCATCAGAATTGTGGAGGGAGTCAGCAAGGTGATTCTTTGGGGTATAGCCCAAACGTTAGAGTAATTTTGCAGTGTGTTTGGGTGGATCATTAGGTCTCCCCAAGCCTCCTACTGAAATAGTAAAACTCATCTGGTTGCTTCTTTCAGCGTAAGTAATCAGTTTAGCCTGGAAAATGTATCTGATGTATCTTCACATGGAAAAGAGCTAGAACCTAATTTATTTTAAAACTGAAAGAGGAGATTGTTGTATATGAATATGAAGGGCCAGCTGTGTTAAAGTAGAGTTTGCTTGAGCCTCCATAAATCCGCACCAGATTTTCAGTGAAGACTGAAATATTTCTAACAAACTTTTATAACAGAGAGGTAAGAACTGTGGGTACAAACTCTCCAATGTATGGGAGAATAATAGCCAAAATTATAACAAAGTTCAAAAAAGAATTACATATGTTCATGGATGATAGGTTCATCAATGGCTATTAGCCGGAATGGGCAAGAATGGTGTCCGTAGCCTCTGTTTGCCAGAAGCTGGGAATGGGTGACAGGGGATGGATCACTTGGTGATTACCTGTTCATTCCCTCTTGGGCACCTGGCATTGGCCACTGTTGGAAGACAGGATACTGGGCTAGATGGACCTTTGGTCTAACCCAGTATGGCTATTCTTATGTTCTTATGAGTCAACAGAGTAACACTGTTGTGAAAAACCAAACATCATTCTGAGATGTATTACCAGAAGTGTTGTAATCAAGACACGAGAAGTAACTCTTCGGCTCAACTCTGCACAGGCCTCAGCTGGAGTATTGTTTCCAGTTCTGGGTTCCACATTTCATGAAAGATGTGGACAAATTGGAGAAAGTACAGAGAGCAAGAAAAATGATTCAAGGTCTAGACCAATGGTTCTCAAAGCTGGTCTGCTGCTTGTTCAGGGAAAGCCCCTGGTGGGCCGGACCAGTTTGTTTACCTGCCACGTCTGCAGGTTCGGCCGATCGCGGCTCCCACTGGCCGCGGTTCGCCGCTCCAGGCCAATGGGGGCTGCGGGAAGCGGCGCAGACCAAGGGATGCAGGCCAAGGAACCGTGATCGGCCGAACCTGTGGACGCGGCAGGTAAACAAACTGGTCCGGCCCGCCAGGGGCTTTCCCTGAACAAGCAGCGGACCGGCTTTGAGAACCACTGGTCTAGAAACCATGACCTATGAGGGAAGATTGAAAAAATTCGGTTTGTTTAGTCTGGAGAAGAGAAGACTGAGTGGGAACATAATGACAGCTTTCAAGTACATAAAAGGTTGTTACAAGGAGGAGTGAGAAAAATTGTTCTTTTTAATCTCTCCGGATGGACAAGAAACAGTGGGTGGTTTAGTTTGGACATTAGAAAAACTTCATAACTGTCAGGATATAAGCACTGGAATAAATTGCTTAGGGAGGTTGTGGAACCTCCATCATTGAAGATTTTTTAGAGCAGGTTAGACACTTGTCGGAGATGGTCTAGATAATATTTAATCTTTCCTTGAGTGCAGGAGACTGGACTAAAAGACTTCTTGAAGTCACTTCCAGTCCTACAACTCTATGATTCTATGGTATATCTGTATCAATAATACCAGGGCATATTGAAGACAGGCTATCTGTTCTGGACATTTACCCATTTAGGCCAGTTCAAGTCAAACTAAAAATTGATATATAAGTTTATAGACAAAAGAAAATGTTCAGTTTTGTGGGCGGGTTTTAATTTACAAAATGTGATGAGTTTTTCTTAAAGGTATCCAAAAAAACCCCTAGACCCACAAAATATTCCACATTTTGATTTCTGCCTGTATTTGGACAGCTCTAGAATATAAGCAATGGAAGAGTTTACCTCATGTCCGTAGAAGTTTCTTTTTAAGCTTATCAAACCTGGCATTGAAAGTCAGATATTAAACAAAAATAAGACAACTATGACACCCAAACAGCAGAACCTAAACCGCAGAAGTCTCAGTAATTCCAGGCATGTTATTGTGATGGATGTCTTGCCTCTGACATTTCTGCAGAACACATGAAATGGACGAAAAGTTAAAATATACAGAACATTAAAAGATGTGCCACGGTGAGCTATCCACCATATTGGCCTACCAGCGGTTGAGAGTAGTAGAGGAAGAAGTCTCTCAGGAATCTTTCTTGCCATCACCACTAACAATAACTTACAACCTTTACATAAAAGAAACACTGTTTAATTTCATGAGAGGAAATGTCATTCAGAGTCAGGCGGAATCCAGTTATATTTTGAGCACAGATTGTCAGTTCATCTTAGTTTGTGGTTAATTTGTGACTGACTGTTCCTTTTTTTTTTTTTTTTTTTTTTTTTAGAAAAAAACCTGCCTTCCACTGCCCAAAAACGTCAATAGCGGTATCAGCCTAACACCATATGATGCCTTTTTGCAATTACTTGAATAATAAATTTAATATTATAGCTCGGAAAATAAACAAAGTTTCCAGAGGGAAAAGCCATCAAGTAATCCACTGAACCATTACCTAATAAAAACAGGGTATTTAAGATTATTTTTGGTGAATTTGACATTTGTTTATATGACTACATCAGTAGTAGGATATAAGTGTCAAAAGCAATACAAAGGGTTAACAGAACCAAGATATCTGCATTGTGTTGTTTAGATAAGGGCATCTCAATGTAAATTAGAAGACATTCAAGTTTCTGTATGTTAATTCAAAGAGTATGGGACACAAACAAGATTAAATTTTAGTGGCCAAAACTAAAACTTTGTGGGACTATTCTACTGGAATATCAGTAAAGATGGGTGGAATGTATACGGAGAAGTAGTAAATATTACTGTATCGCAAAAGTGCTGCTAAAGAGCATGTAAAGGATACAAAATGAAAAACAAAGAAGAAAGAACTAGAAGCACCTGCTGCTGATCAGGATAGACAATTCAAACGAAATGTTAATGACTGAGATAACTTTGGGCTAATCCATATGGTCAAACATGTATCAAAGAGATCCCTACATTATACAATAGACAGATTTGTGATCAAGAAATTAGAGATTCCAACCAGAGGAGAAGACATTGCAGAGCAATTCATGACAGGAAAGGACTGACTGAGAATGTAAGAATATTAGGGAAGCTTGGGAGAGGTGATCATGAAATACTTTAATTCAATTTAGTAAGGGATGGTGGTGTGCTGTGATTCAGTATGAAAGAAGTCAGTGGGTTTACAATGGATTCTTTAGTTAATGTAACTCACAAAATTAGTTTGTGGAGTAGTCTTCCAAGCGAACTAATGGCAGCCCAATTGTTTAGACCAGTGGTTCCCAAACTTGTTCCGCCGCTTGTGCAGGGAAAGCCCCTGGCGGGCCGGGCCGGTTTGTTTACCTGCCACGTCCGCAGGTTCAACCGATAGCGGCTCCCAGTGGCCGTGTTTCGCTGCTCCAGGCCAATGGGAGCTTCTGGAAGCGGCGTAGGCCGAGGGATGTACTGGCCACTGCTTCCAGCAGCTCCCATTGGCCTGGAGCAGCGAACCACGGCCACTGGGAGCCGCGATCTGCCAAACCTGTGGAAGCGCCAGGTAAACAAACCGGCCCGGCCCGCCAGGGGCTTTCCCTGCACAAGTGGCGGAACAAGTTTGGGAGCCACTGGTTAGACATTAAAACCCAGACTGGAGAAGACAATAGGGGCCGGTTCCAACACCCTTTGAAGTCATCAAAAGAGTCTTTCCATTGATTTCAGTGGGCTTTGTATCAAACATGCAATGTTGTAATTCAGGAAACAGTCCTCGATTGGGAGGTGACTAGACTAGATTACCTAAATTTATTTTCCATCGTTTCACTGCTGTCTTTCCAAGTGCAGGACAACGCTGGGAGAATTTACCTGATGTGGCTCATATAGCAAAATTAGGTCTGTAATATTAATAGAAATGAAAATAGATTTCTACACTCTTGTGACATGGAATATACATTTCTTAATGTTAACATAAAATATAAGCAGTCCTCATCGCTTAAAATTCATAATCTTTCACTAACCAAGGTGCATAGAAAGCAGTAAATTTTCCAAGCAGAAAATTAGTGCTAGATTAAAATTTGGTAACTGAACTGACAGTCGATAAAAAAATGTAATTCTCATTATCATTACTAATTAATTAGGTTGTGTAGAAGGTCTCAGTCTCTAATATGAAGCCTAACAGGAAGGAAAGATCCATTCTTCCTAAATTATTCATTAGGGATTTCAATATTTTAAAATACAATTTTAAATAAAAAGCCTGTGGTATGAATGATTCCATTTTCACAAGACTGCCATCCATATTGGAATTTTGCATTCAAAAAAGAGCAGAAAAAAGGCAGTAGTCAGTATATCCTGGTTTGCCAAAGTGTCCCTTTTCCTGTAACTTTTGCAAAGTTTGTTGTGAGTATATGATCTATGGATGTCAGTACATTTCAAAAGAGCATCAGCTATGTCATCCTCTGTGCGCAGGCACGTACGTGTGCTCAGACTTGGCAGGTGCAAACACCTGAACATGTACCTTAAAAATCCTAATAGGTGCATATGCACTTTAATTACCCTGACTGCTGTACCAAGCAGAAGGGCTTTTGAGAAGCCCACTGGAGTCAATGGGCTTTGTAAATGTAAATTCTGACACTTGTGCACAGAGGTATTAAACTACTAAAGGTGTGCACACATGTGCGAGTGAAGGCAGTATTATTTCTGCAAAATGTAGGTGCCTATATCTCATGGATGCTGGCCTTTGAAAATTTACTCCATAGTGACTGTCTTAGGAAAACAGAGTCAAAACAGTGCATTAAATTGAACTCTTCTATTACAGACTCCCTTACTGTTTTCTTCTTTCTAAAGTTTCCCTAGTTTAACTTTTCTACAACTCAGCAACTCAATCACAAGTCTCCATGTAATCTAACAAATAATATTAGCGTATCTGTTATTAATGTGCAGTTCAGCTCACAAATGGCATTGTTGGGTGCTATATATATTGTGTCTCAGATCAGATAGTCTCAGTTTACAGTAAAAATATGCATTTTCTAGTTGCTGGCACTGCAAACTCATTGTCAACTTAGGCAAGATGAGTTCTCACTTCTCTGTTGATGATGTACCGTTCAGCTTGATCTCCCATAACTGTATTGGTTCTGCAATGCTAATATGAGTAAACAGGAAGCAAAACTTATTTTTGTCAGGCTAGTAAACAGATATTACTCTTAATACACAGATGGAGTAAATCTGCCAAGTAAAAAAGAACAATTTTCTTAGATAGCCACTTCTCAGATTAGAATGACACTTTACCAATGCCCCTGTGAAAAGCAGAAATGAAGCTAAAAAACCTTTCAAGATTTGTATAATAAAACCAAGATTTTCTTCTAATGTTGCAAACAAAAGAACCTTTTAGATACACAGAGTCAAGTCCATCCTGTTACAAAATATCTGAAAATAGCACACTTTGGAAAAATAAAACATTGCTCTGTTGAAGTATGTCATATATTCAGTCCTGACACTGTAAGATTGAGTCTGAGATTCTTTGCTGATTTACTGTGTCTCTCTCTCTCTCTATGGGAGCAAAACCCAACAAAGTAGAGATGAAAAGCTGAGACAATGAAGTTTTAAAAATATCTGTATGCATCATTACATTCTACTGCAGAATTTTTACTGTGTACATTTTATTACGTCCCTATTTCTCAGTGGGCAATAAGCTATGTCTGTTCTTCAGAGATTAATGATATTTCCCTAGATTATCTGTTCTGTTTAATTAATGTGTTCTACAAATGAAGCATACAGATACAACAGTGTTTCTCATCTTCAATGTCATTATTTTATAATGCATTAATTGAAGGTAATTGGTTAACATACAATAATAAGTAATTCTATAAGATAAAATGTTACATTAGTCATGTTACAACATGGTCCAACTGCAACCTTGGTTCTCTCAGAAACGGTACTTAACCTGATGTCATTACAAAATACAGAGTTTAAAAAATTTCCTAGGGTATCAATGGAGGATATAAGAAAATATATTGAGATAATGGTTATTCTGTATCTAAAATACCCATTCACTCTGTGCAATTCAGGACGAAAAGAACATGTCAGTCATATTGCTATGTTTTTGAAAGAGAAGTTTTAATGATCTAGCTTTGGCAATAAAAAATATTTGTGAAAAATATCGTACTGAAGCTAGGACAAGATTGGTCAAAATCATTCTGATTTTTTGGCTATAAACAGTCTCCGTGAACTGAATTTCACATAAAATTTTGTCAGTGGTTTGGTTCATGTAAAAATAAGCGTTGCAGACTAGACAGAATTGTCATTCTTTGCTCAAGAAGGCTTAGGGCTGGATTCATTAGAAAAAAGTATTATAGGCATTGCATGACTTTCCTGCAGATCTGTTACATGGAGGAAAGGTTTCTTATTATATACATGATTCTAGCAGAAAACCTCAAGATTAACAGTACATGGACTGGCAGCATCCAGGCAGGGTTCAGAGAAGCACGTAATTGAGGACTGACATCAAAGAAAGCATGAGAAATATCCTCTCTTTGACCATTATGGGACAGATCATGTGGTCAACAGCTGGGGTAGATAAACGTTTTTTATACCACAAAATATTAGTAGCTGGCGATTTGTGGCTACGGTGCAGAACGAGATCAAAATGACTGCAAAGAGTAGGAAAATATATTTCACATACAGAATGGTACATTCCCTGTCCAACACCTTCCTCCCCCAAATTTTGGTTAAACTGTTTTTCTCTTATCTGTTGATAAGAATCCTTCCAGAGTGGTTTCTCCTTATAGTGTGCACCCAATATACTGAGAATTATTTTGGAGGGCCTATTTTCTTCCAGTGTATTTCATTTAACGAAAACTGATGTTCTAGCGTGAATAGATGCAGTGTTCTTGCATCACCTAGAAGCAGATCTTGGTATTCTAATACACATTCATTTTAGCAAAGCCGTTGCCATTGGAACATAGGATATAGGACTGAAAGGGGCCTCCTGGATCATCGATGCCAGTCCCCTGCTATTGCAGGCAACCCTGCCAAATAATCCTGTTTATATATTTAGCAAGCTCCATCTTAAAAACTAGTTAGGATTTTTTGCCCTCCCCTCCTCCCCAGTATTCTTACTGGAAGGCTGCTCCAGAACCTCCCTCTTTTGATAGTTTGAATCCATCTCTTCTGACCTCTAGTTACTGTGTTATTAATAGTAATAATTCTTAATCTTTAATAACTTTTCATCTGTAGATCTCAACACACATTGCAAAGAAAATTAAGAATCAGGATCCTATTTTAATGATGCAAAACTGAAGTAAAAAGAGAGGTCAAAGTAATTTTCCTAAAGTAAAGCAAGTTAGTGGTGGAGCTGGGACTAGAACCCAGGTCTCTCTGCACTTCATTTTATCCCCTCTCTCTTGTAAATCAGGTTGTGTCCTTCCAGAGCTGAACTGCAAAAGCACCTAATTCATCCTCAAATTGAAAAATGTAAATAATTTTAATAAATTGGATTTAGCATTTGTCATGTTTTTGAGACACATGGGGAGGTATACGGGGACATTTTCATGGGAAACCAATTTTAAGGAAAAGGCCCTATTGACTTCTATGGGAGTTGAAGGTCATCAGGAGCTTGCAGAAGTGTGCTTAGAACCTCACAAGGTCATACCCAATAGAAGCAGGAAAAAATCATCTGTGTATATGCCTCTGACCATGACTGAAAACAACCCTGAATTTTAGACAAGGTTTTGTATTACTGGAACAGTGGCCACTGTAACAGTTTAACAGAGTAGTAAATAAAATCCATCTCTCTTGATAGCACATTCAGTAAATGTAAGTCTGTCTTAGTTGTAGTAATAATACCAAACATTTGTATTATGGTAACTCCAAGAGATCCTGTCAGGATTGGGTCCTGCTGTGCTGGGCCCTGTGCAAACATAGGTAAGAGACTGGGAAGGTTTACCATCTAAAAGACAAAATAGAGGAATCAACAGATGAATATAGTGAAGAGCTAGCTCAGCTTTATTAGTCAAATGGTACCGTAGCTACCTTACCATTTTTCTTTCAGTGTTAATTTCTGTGGATGAGTATGTGTGTTTTATGTGCAGGATATGAATACACCCCTTTTACAACTGGGTCTGCCCCTTAATTTTTCAGCCAGTAGAGGAAAGTCAAAGGAGCTATGATGATTTACACCAGTTGAGGATCTGGGCCTTGTATGTCTTAAGCCTTGAGGTATTTATGCCCAGTGTTTTCACAGACCTCCAACTGGCATGTTCATCAAATTTTGTTTAGGACTCATATCTACACACACAAAATAGCACTTGTGCAAACTGAGTAGTTAGGTTATGTATTCCAAGTTGTTTCCAAATGCCAATTTTTGTGAGAAAATTCAAGTTGTGTGCTTGTAAAGAAGTGGGTTGGCAAATGTGCATAATTTTTCATTGTTTAATTCCTGATGCCTTCTAAATACTGAGCAATTTCAAAAGTAAAAAAATTACATCTGTGCTACATATGTTTTAATTCAATGTTGTCATAGATGGTAAGCTTAGATGATAAGGTGATAGGCTCCGGACAAGTACCCATGATAGATAGGTATGTAGAAAATGTTGTCCATAAATATCAGTGTTCCTTTTTGATCAAATAATGTTCACGATGATGCCTTTGGCTGCCAATAGTTTTATGATTTGTTTTCCTATGTGATTTATGCATAGAATGAAAATAATTTTAGATTGTATTAAGCATTTATTTTTCTAATCTTCAATTTGCAATAGTTCTGTGCCATCGGCAGTGGAATATGTAATTGCTTCAATGAGGGAATTTCTGTATTAACTGAGAGATAACCGAATATTTTGTGGCATTGTAAAAATCATCATTAGTTCCAGTTGACATTTAATAAACAGTCTTAATAAATAAGGTGAGTGAAATGTAGATAATTAACACCACCGAGAAAGAATATCTTGGAGCACATGTAATTGGTCAGATGCTTCTAATGTTTCCCCCTCAGCAATGTAATGTTATCTGCAAAAAGCTATTCCTCGAGCATTAAACATTATCTCTGTGAAAATTAGTAGCTGATAAATTGGGTGCTGATGGGGAGCCAACTGAGTGCAGTCAACTGTGAGTGTGAAGATAGCACTATTTGCATCCTAGATTATTCATAAAGAGTTGCAAGACGCCCACACATCTGACATGATTAGAACGCCTGAACAGCAGATTAAAAATCACGATGTATGAAACCTAAGAAATGAAGTGAAAATTGAGATAAATTTTGGACATTTTAAGAAAGTAATATTTGTTCAGCATTTCACAGCTCCTCTCCCAATTTTTGCCAGTTGTCTCTTTGAGAAAGTATCTGTTCCTTTCTCCTATGATTTCTCTGCCTGTGTATGTGGAATGACATTATTGCCAAGTGCTCATGTTTTGCAAACACTAAATTAGACTTCAGTTGATAAGAGATGGGATGGTATTTTGCATTTAGAGTACCTGTTCGTTATCTTTTGGGGTTTGCAACTTTAAATAATTCTTATTAATGCAAACTATTTAAATAATATAAAAGTTAACTTGTTAATTTTATTGGCTGGTCAAGTGACTTTGATAGCCTGTGTTGTGCTGATCTGAATATTAAAATGAGGTACCTCAGGCTGCCTCGAAGTAACGTACAGATCTGAGTGCACGTACAGACAATCATAGCTAAATATCTCCCTTTTCCTCTCATGCACACCAAGGGCAGGTCTATGCTACTGCTTAAGTTAATCTAACTTGCATGACTGGGGTGTGAAAAAAACACCTCCCTGAGTGGCACAAGTTACAGCAACCTAAGTGGTGTCTATACCAGTGCTACATCTGCGAGAGACGCTCTCCCGCCGACATAGCTTCTGCCTCTCACAGAGATGAAGTAATTATGCTGACGGGAGAGCGCTCTCCCAATGGTATAGAGCGTCTTTACCAGAGGCGCTACACCAGCGCACCCGCATCGGTGCAGCTGTGCCAATGTAGCACTTCAAATGTAAACCTGCCCCTAGAGCCTGATTCATTAAAAGTCCATTAAAATCAATGGGAAGCTTTACATTGATGTAAATGGACTTTGGGTCAAACCCCTGTTGCTGAAACCATGATATATATTTATATGTGAGGTACTTCTGTGTAAAATACTGTAGTTTAACTTTCAAACCACAACCTGGACCTTGGGCTGCAAGAATCATATTTTCTTTACTGTTGAGACTTTGAACTGAAAGAAACTCTGGCATTTTTTCTTTTAAGTC
Organism: Natator depressus; assembly: GCF_965152275.1. Taxonomy (NCBI): domain Eukaryota; kingdom Metazoa; phylum Chordata; order Testudines; family Cheloniidae; genus Natator; species Natator depressus. The sequence goes on along the minus strand of NC_134234.1, from coordinate 325,270,947 downwards.
TGGCTGACACAAACCCCATTTTTCTTTTTGCAGCTATAACTAAAGAAAGCTTTAGGGCCAGATTCTCCTCTCACTTACACTGGTGTAAATCAGGAGAATTCCACTAAAGTTACACTGGTTCCATATTGGTGCTGCAATTGATTACAATTGGAGAACTGGAGAACAATGAAGTGGGGAAGTTTGCATATTGAACAAAATTATTTAGGTTAGTCCAGATTGGAGAAGACCATGCAGAACTTCAGAGGGACCTAACCAAGTTATGGCACATGAAATTCAGTGTTGATGTATGCAAGGTAATGCATATTGGAAAAAATAATTTGAATTACCCATACATATTAATGGGCTCTAAATTAATTGTAACTACTCTTAATAATGATCTGAGTATCACAGTAGACAGCTCTTTGGAAAAACTCTGCCCAGTGCATAGCAATCATCAAATCCAACAATATGGTAAGATGTATTAAATAACTGAATAGAAAATAATACTGCAAATGTAACACTAATCAATGTGCTGCCTCCTGAAATACTGAGTTTAGTTCTAGTCACCTTATCTCAAAGAAGATATAGTAGAAATAGAGGGGTCCAGAATCAGACAGCAAAAATAATTCTGAGCAGGAAAAGACTTCTGTATGAAGACAGATTGAAAAGATTGGGACAATTTAGTTTATAAGGGATCCAAACAATAGAGACTATAATAGAGGTATACAAAGTAATTCATGGTTTAGAACAACAAATCAGATGCCCTTATGTACTCTTTCTTGTAATATAAGATCAAAGGAACAGTCAATTATATTAAAAGGCAACAAATTTAAAATTGATCAAAGGAATTGCTTTTTTTATACAATGCATAATTGACCTGTGGAACTCAGTGCCCCAAGATAATACTGGGAAAATTAAAAAAGGCTTAGATATTCATGTGGGTAATAAAAACATCTACAGTGACATTAGGCAGGGTACATGTTTCCTAGAAGGGATATAAGCCCACATCTTTCAGGTCATAAACAAACCACTAATGGAATGATTATTGCATAACTGAGAACTACAAAATTTCTTGTGCTGTCTTATGAATTGTGTGGTACTGGCCTCTGCCAGAGACATGTTAGTAGTGTAGATGGACAACTGGTCTAATTCATTGTGACAATTCATGTGTTCCAGTGTAAACATTGTGTGAGAGGAAAAATGTGCCCCTAAATTGTTGTTGGGGACTAAACCAATTGTGCAGCTTCCTGAGTCCAGATGGTGAATTGCTGCTGCACCTAAGCATCTCCTCACATGGTGATTCTTTGTGGGGTAGGTATTCACTGCTTGTTTGTTTGAACACTCACTTTGGTTTTGAATGAGATGAGGTGGGTGAGGTAATATCTTTTATTGGACCAACTTCTATGTGTGGAAGAGACAAGGACGGAGAGGTCAGAAATCGAATTTTATGATAACTGTTTGCCCATGAGAGACAGGGTGTTTTTTGTCTTTTATCATTTTCTGTGTGAGTTCTTCAACAGTGTAGGGATTGTCTTGTTTCACCCACATAATTGTTGTTGTTGGGGCATTTGATGCACTGGATGAGGTACATCACATGTTGCGCTAGACATAAGACCCATAGATCTTGAAAGGTGTATTGTGGGGGTTGTTGATCATTGTAGCACGGGAGATGGGCCTGCAGGTTGTCCATCTGTTGTTCTGGCACGGTTGTGAGATGCTTTGAGTTGGTGTGTCCTGGCCTGTGGCAAGTATGCTGCTGAGCTTGGCAAAACTGGGGAGTTGTTTCATAATATGATCACCTCTCAGTCCTTGTCCTCAAAGGAAATGTGCGCAACACCTTGAAAAGATGAACCTGGGAGCTTAAATTCATAACTTGGCTAGACACTAAAAATGATGGACTCAAATAGAGACATTGGTTTTATGGCTCATTACTACAATCTTCTAACTCACTAACCCCCCTTTTTCCTGTGACAGCAGAGGTGTCAATTGCCCACTTCATCTTGAATGCTCTCTTGCAATGTGTTAACTCTTTATGCTTAACAATCTGTTCCGCCTTGTGTTTGGCTGTGACACTGATTATCCTTCTCAGACCGAGGGAGGAGCTCTGCGTAGCTCCAAAGCTTGTATCTTTCACCAATTGAAGTTGGTCCAATAAAACAGGGGTTCTCAACCTTTTTCTTTCTGATCCCCACCCCCAACATGCCATAAAAACTCCATGGCCCACTTGTGCCACAACAACTGTTTTTCTGGATATCCAGTAGATTAAAGCCTGGGCCGGCATTAGGGGTCAGCAAGCAAGGCAATTGCCCGGGGCCCCATGCAAAGCTAAATTGCTCAGGCCTCAGCTCTGCACAGTGGGGCTCGGATTTTGGCTTTCTGCCCTGGGCCCCAGAGTGTCTAATGCCAGCCCTGCTCTCTGGTTCATTTTGGCAGACCCCCTGAAACCTGCTCACAGCCCCCTACGGACCCCTAGATCCCCCGTTGAGAACCTGCTGCAATAAAAGATATTACCACACCCAGCTTGTGTGTCTCATATCCTGGAACCAACATAGCCACAACTACACTGCGAATATTCATTATGGACAGTTTGGGCTTATTTGTCCATTGGATTGATAAAGAAGATAAAAACAGACTTAATTATCTTCTAGTATCTACATGGTGATTAAGTTGTCATTTCATTCTAGAAACATCAGCAGCAGAGCTTTTGATTGTCTGTCCAAGGATGCATGGAAGAAAAGAGTCCTTTCCCTCCTGGGTTTGGTTTTGTCTTTCTAAGAGAATAGCCACAAACAAACCCTGGTTTATATTTATCTCATTCCACAATAAACCTTTCTTCTGTGCAATCTCTGCTGCTTAGTAAGTACATCAACAAGGTGATAGCAACTGTGTTTTTCTTCCTCTTTCTAATGCTTTTTCTGTCCATTGTTGCACTGTTTTGGACAGCAGTGATCACTGGAAAGACAAAAGGTTGATCAGAAGACAAAGAGAAGATTACAGAGACAGAGAGAAAAGAGATTAAGTGTTCAGATAGGAAAAGGAGAAAAAATAGATAAGCAAAAGGGATGTGCTGAAACTTGCCAACAGCAGCAGAATACATCTTGCACACTCTGTCTTTATAAAATGACTGCTTTATGGTGGACCACTTACATTAAGTTAGGTAGCCTAATTCCTTTAACTTTCAACAGGAGTTAATGGGCACCTAACTCCATTATGCCCCAGCATAAATCAATTAGAAACAGCCTGCTGTTACAATGCTTTCTTGGGAACAATGCTAGTCTTGCAGTTAAAGCAAAGGACTGGGAGTCTAGAGATACCAGGCCAAACTCTCAATTACTCTGGATGTACAGAAGCTTAAATTAGAGCAGCATTTGGGCCCTGCATTCTAATGACTCTGGGCAACTCACAAACTTCTTGGGTCCATTTTGTTAGCTGTAAAATGGTGTTTACATCCCCTTTCTCCCCAGAGGTCCTAGCAGTGAAGGACATCTTAAACCTCCAGCTAAGGCTCTGTAAGAGCCGCCTTGGCATATTCTGTCAGGGAACGGTGTACTGAATCAGTGCTTCACCTGTGTGCCTTGGACATGTGGCCAATAATGATGATTTATTATGTAAAAACAAAATTCTAATATTGAGCCAAGAGGAGCACATTAGGAATCTGGGGGTGAATGACAGTAGCTGTGATACTAATCTATGATGTCCATGATTGGTAGATAAATGTCTGTTTTGAGCTTTCAGTGATTTTTGGTACAGTAACGTTAGCTATTCGTATTTATTCTAGTTTTTCAATTAGTTATTTCAGATTGCTGCAGCTGAACAAACAGACTGGTATAAATACTATACCACCATACCATAAAAGGTGTCACTTCTTCTTAAATAAAGAAAACTGTAGGCAAAAGATGGAAACAGGCTTTGTCCAGCTGAAGGTATAGCTTCCCACAACACTCATAACAGAGATTATAAAAGTAATTGGGTGCCAACAGTCTCTAAACTGATTGAGCCATCCTGCAACTGTCTGAACAGTTCCTAGAATATAAATATTTTTGGCTAGAATGTATGTGATTTTGTTTCTTTCTTTTTTAATTACTGCATCTAAACCAGTTAAACATTTTACACAAAGTAGACATGACAGATAGGACAGTTCATCGTGTCTTTAGAATTACTGATCGTGGGTCAAATAGGTAAGTAGTTATCACTAGTAGTTCATATTTATACAACATCTTTTATGTAGAAAGATCCAAGGTCGTATTTAGTCATCACCATAATACAGCCACCACTGTTGAGGAATACAGTATCCTTTCTGCACCAGTAATACTTCACAGCAATATTTAAGACAGATATGAAATCAGAGGGAAAATCTAATTTAGTCAGAAACTTAGATTATCTTTTACACAATGTCCATGGGATATTTTAATAAGACAAAAGTCTAATGCTAATTCAGAGAATGTAGTATTTCCTCATTTGCCAGAGATACTTCATGCAACACCTGAATTTTCCTGGGAAGTTTTATAGACTCATGCTTACCATGCTTAGTTCATGAGGTCACAGAGCAAGTGGCTAGAGTTTCCTAATAAAAATAAAAACTGCACATTACAATTCATGCATAAAGCTTTTATGAATATGCTGAAAATTCATGCAAGTTGAATCCTTTATAAAACTTGCATAAACCTAGTATTTATAAATACAGATTACTTGCCATATAATAGGGTACTCTTCAGAACATCTGAGAGGAGCAGAACCCTGGAAATGCCAGGATTTAGATTTATCCTAAATAAATGGATTGGATTCAAGAATGCAAATGTTAATATGAATTGGAAAAAGTCAAGTGTTTGTGTCAAAATTGGTCCTGCACTACTTACTCACTAACTGAAATAGTTTTGCAGGGTAAATGTTATATGAAGATGAATAGCCCTTGTTCCACCTCTACTGTTTTATATCTACTGATTTATCTGGTGAAGTTTCCACTATATTGAATGCAAAAAAAACTATGCACAGTAAATGCATCCTTAAAACTGCAGTATTAACATCACCAAAGGTCATGAAATACCAACTTAAAATTTCAACAGCAGTGTTAACTCACTCACATTGCAAATTCAGGATGCTTTAGAGAATGGGCTAGTGGCATAAACATTAAGGAAAAGAATTAACAATGAAAATGGCAATGAGAAATACTACATATGTGAAGGGTCACCAGGTTGTCATGCTGCTAAGAAATACAAACTTTTGCACTGCACAATTTTATGCTTGAAATTTCATAGGTATTTTAAAAGAAAAGAGGGGATAAGGGGCTGTAGAATGTGTGCATGTTCAGTGCATCTCTCTCTAAATGCCAACACTCAGACTTAACTACCAGGACATTTTTCTTCTGCATGTGCATAACAGCCAATCTTCATTCTTTGATCATGGATCATGTTAGACTAAAAGGTGATTTTGGGGGGTAAAATTATGAACATATGAAAATAGGAGAAGCAATTCTCCTTGACCAGGCAAGATGACGGAAGTGAAGGAAAAGACAATAAATTTATAGAGAGGAAATCTACGTGGTCATGGAATTTTTTCCAGTGATATTTGGCAGTACTGAAATAGGAAATGAGAAGACTGATGTGCAGGGTGAACCAGAACTGTGGTTAATGGAATGGATTTTGCTGTGGGAGAGAGGGGCAAAGAAAACTCTGTCAGTGGGGAGGAATAGGGCTTAGAGTAGCAGAGAAGCAGGGCTTAAATTCAGCCGGAGCTGTCTGGAGTAAAGCTCCGGTAAATACTTTCAAACTTGTGGGAGCCCTGGCGAACCACCCCCCAGGGCTGAAGCCCCAAGAACCGGGAAATAGTGAGAATTTAAGGCATGCAGAGAAGTGATGGACGGTGACGAATTGCAAGTTTTGGAAGAGCTGAGTGGAAGGGCAGATGGGAAAATCTGAAAGAGATGAAGTCATGGTCAGAGTGAACACATCTACTGTGAGATTTAAAAAAAAACCAATGTTGACAGGCCGGAGCAAGTGGCTAGATTGTGAAGCAGAAGAGTTGATCCATGACTGAAGATCAGTCTAGGAGGAGGAAGCAAAGGGACAGATGGGATGTCATTGTGGAAGTTGAAGTCACCAAAGATGAGAGTGACAGACTGAGGAGCGGGAAAGCCCAGTCAGAATTTTCTATTGGCCTTTTTTCTTGTTCAATGTAAACCTTAATGTATCACTGTCCATTGTATCTATATTGTTAGGTATTCGGCATGTTCATTGTGACCCAGTTTATAATGTAATTGAAGTGTTACATTTTTGGATTTCTCTGACTTTTGAGTGCTGAATTTCTCAGCCTTGTTTCTGCCTTGATGCTCGGTTTTGCACTTAATATGTATTTGTTTTAAGCTAAATGGAGAAAATTGCAGTGCATGTTTAGTAACTTATCTGAAAGTGAAATATATTAGGATAAATTGGTAAACAGTGTGCCACAGTTTTGCTCCATTTATATGTATAAGAAACCCCCCACCCCCATATTAAATGCAAAACCCAGCATTAATGCAGAGTCAAGGTTGAAGCACCACTGAGGAGTCCTAAATTCCAAGGTTGGAGTTGTCAATGAGAACTGGGCAACTAACTCGCTTAGGCTTCTTTGAAAATCCCAGCCAAGAGGCATTATCTATCTAAAGCAATCTTTATGCAGTTTTCCTTAATAAGCCCCTTCATAGCAGATGCAGCTGATAGTTTTGAATAGAGGCATCCTTAAAACATGTCTGGGGGAGAAAAAGGATCCAAAAATACAAATATGTGTATCTGAAATTCCTGTCTGTACATGTTCGTAGTTTTTAAACTACTGAAGTTATTTTCTTGGATTGAACTTTTAACAAGCAAAGTTTAAAGCTTCAGCTGTTCATGAGTTGTGAGAGGGAAACCATTGCATTTGGAAAATATAGGAAAATATATATTTTCTCTCAATCTCATAGCTCCACATTAAGACATCCAATTTACCTTAAACTTTCCCAGCCACTCCCCATCCCCAGCTGAGCTGAGACTAAGCTCGGAGAATGTCAACCCAGAAAAATATAAGCAACTTAAAAGCTTTGGGTTTCCAATGGAAGTCAGAACACACCTAAACTATAGATAGGCTTGGCAGAATTCAATTTTTATTTTTTTCTATGATTTTGATGGATAATATAAATTTTTATTACAGATTTAAATGTTCACAGTTGTGGGAAATTATGGTGGTTCAGATGTCGTGGGGTAATGACCATAGACATTGAGACTGAAAAAGTTAAAGATTTATAACCATTGTGACAAAGCTCTGTGTTTGTCTCCATGAGTCCCACGTTTCCTGGCAGATTTCACTAGCCTCAGAGGCTCACTGTGACCCTCCACGTAGCCCTTCTCTCTCTAGAGGCAAGGGTCACAGCCTACTGAGCCATTTTCATCATAAGCCAGCGAGGGAGGTGAGGAGAAGCTATCCTCCCTTGCACAGTTTCAATGATTAATCAGGGGGGCAAAAGGGGGAGCCCGGGCCCGCCCTCTACTCCAGGCTCCAGCCCAGGGACCCTAATAGTATCAGTTATGGTAGCTGACTTTTTAGAAACAGGACGTTTCCTGGGCTACTTCCCCACAGCAGCCCCTACTTCCTCAAGATCCACTTCACCCGTACCTCAGGGCCTCCTTCCTTGTGCCTGATATGGTGTGTACCGCTCAGTCTCTCCAACAGCACAACTTCCTACTACAGCTCTTGACATGCATGACCACCTGACTAACTGGGAGGCTTTTAACTAGTTTCAGCCAGCCCCTGATTGGCGTCAGGTGTCCCAGTCAACCTCGCTGTCCTCCCTGCCTTCTGGAAAGGTCTTAATTGATCTGGAGCAGCTGCCATTTGCTTATTCTGGTAACAGGGGTTTGTTTAGCCTGTGGCTAATATATTTATCTCCCATTACTTTACTATAGCCATCTGGCCTTGCCCTGTCACACCATTAAAACACAAATTGTCAATATCACATGTCAAAATATACAAAGTAAACAGCCTTAAATCAAACTCTAAAGGTTCTCGAGAAGCATTTTTTTTTACATTGCCTATATGTACATTTTGAGTATTATCAATGGAAATATTTTTTCGTTGGTGTGTGTGTTAAAATCAACATTTATCATTAATAATCTTAGCCTTCGAATCTTACCTATAGATCTTCTAGTGACCACTATACTATTGTTTATCCAGGAAAACTGAGGTAGCTTTCACCACCTCATTGCTTTCCTCTGGGCAGCAATAACATTTTCTCTGCCCTTAGAGGGGAAAAAGAGAAACTAAATGCACACAGATAATAAGCTGGTCTAAAAAACCTCCACTTGAGTGCCCAAGGTTGATAATTATTAAGGAAATTCTGGCCAAAAGGTCCATTTTATGGCACAAGCTGTTATCTGGGATGATGGATGACAGACAAATTCACTTTTAAAAACAAGCCAAAATAAGGTATTATGGGTCCTTCCTGTTGTGATTTCAGCCCAGGGCATGGAATGGAAACATCGGTTGCATTGATGGATGATCTCCTTGTGGGGATGGACAGATCATTTATTTGTTTAAAGCAGGCTTCTTTCTACACATTGTTTACAGAAATAGGAATCGTTGGCTGTTGATTTGTTTTAAAACTTCCTTGTAATCTGTTCTGATGCAAATGTAAATAAGGTCATGTTATAACAGCTTCATTCATGTCCTACCCAGGGGAATAAAGAAGCACCTATCCAAATGGTCTCCTGAGGGTACATTTCCCAGCCTGCCCTTGGAAACTACTTTCTCAAATAATGGTAACTTGGCAGTAGCACTTTTTAAAATAGCTGCTGCTGTCTCTGACATAGATGACATTCTCCTTACTGCTCCCAACAGTATTTCCCCCTTTCTTTTCCTTACCTAGACTTCTAAAAGTTGTTAGAGGAAAAAAGTGTTAGAGCAGCTGCATTTCCTGCAGGCAGCTAAAACACCAGTGTAACTGGTCTCTTTATACTTAATTGATCTCATCCCAACAAAAGAGAGAAAGGGTCACTCTAGCCTACCCAGCTTCATGAGCTCCAGACTTAGGGTTCTAAAAATAGAGCAGAAGAAAACAGGTCACTCTCGTCAGAAAGCTCCATCATGTTTCCCTAAGAACACTTCAATCTCTCTGGTCACTCGATTACAGACCTAAAAGTCGCAATATTACAACAAAAAATTTCGGAAACAAATAGAGACTGCTGAATTGGAATTAATTTGCAAACCGGACACCATTAAATTAGGCTTGAATAAAGACCGGGAGTGGATGTGTCATTACACAAAGTAAAACTATTTCCCCATGTTTATTCCCCCCCCCCCAAGCTGTTCCTCACACCTTCTTGTCAACTGCTGGAAATGGTCCATCTTGATTTTCACTACAAAAGGTTTTTTTTCTCTCCTGCTGGTAATAGCTCACCTTAACTGATCACTCTCATTATTGTGCGTGTGGTAACACCCATTGTTTCATGTTCTCTGTGTATATAAAATTGTCCTACTGTATTTTCCACTGCATGCATACAATGAAGTGGGCTGTAGCCCATGAAAGCTTATGTTCAAATAAATTTGTTAGTCTCTAAGGTGCCACAAGTACTCCTGTTCTTTCTCCCCTGAAGTGACACATTCCTCTGACACAGCTCTGACTGACCGCAACAAAATCTAACCAGGAATTGATGTGAGCCTTAGCTACTTTAATTTCATAAATAGAAAAAAAGAAAGAGACAATGAAGCAAGTCACTAATCTCACTATCCAAACTTTTAAAGTACACAGCAGTTTATCCTGCAATGAAAGTATATGCCTGGGAAATAAAATTACAGCAGCAATAAAAGAAAAGTGTCCCAGTGTACAAAGCTAATGATATTGCTAGTAATTAAGATACTAAGTTGTCTATGCACTGTAGTTTCTAATGTACAGCAGAACTGCAGGCATGCTTTGTCTATTCTGTTTTCTTCATGAGTGAACAGATAATAGGTTCATGGTTTAAGTTGAAAATAAACTGTATTACAACATTAAATCCTTAATTATCTGACCATTTGGAGAACAATTAAATATCTCTAAAAAGTGGTTGTTAGTTTAGTAAGCATTCCCAAGTTTTAAATGAAAAAATGAACAATGTTTTATATCTAATTTACTTAAATAGTGAAACAAGCCTTGTAGTGACCATCAGCCAGTATTGTTCTCCAGTTGTGTCCTTTACAAATTGGAAAAGCCAGCTGATCTCGATTTTTTCATTTTAACCTGTGGGGTTTTTTGGTGCTATTCTGTGGGCATGGGATTAATTATATTTTATCCTGTTTTTTCCTTTTTTTTTTAAACCAATAATATTGAGTCTATATTTGGACGTTAGAATGTATTCCCAATGAATGTACAAATACTGTGACTTAAGTATCTGATGCTTTGGGATGCTAGGTCATATAGTAGATGTTCTTATTCACAGCTTGTCTTTTCTGCAGACAGGTAGTGCAGTCTCTTTCCAACTCAGTGGCTTGACAGATATGGAGTCATATTCGTTTAATTTACTCTGATACCTAAACAGTGTAACCAACTTGTTCATCTAGTATTCACTGTCCATCTGAATTCATGTCATGAGGAGACATATAGTGTTGTTAATTTTGGTATGATATATCAGAGTTTTTCCTGTATATTTTAGGTATAATAATGAATTCATACTTCAAATGCAGATAGAGAAGATAAACCTTCTTCATTGTGTTCTTACATTCTTGTCAAGCTGGAAACTGTTTTGTATGATGATCTCTCCTCATATGGGATTCAGTGGTACAAAATCTTAAACTGAATATACTGCAAAATTCCCTGCTGGAGTAACTCAGTGAAGTCAGTGGAGTTACACTAACAAGGAATTTGGCCAATGATTTTTTTCACTTTTTTGAACTCATGGGAGCATATTCTCTTGTATTTAACCCAGTAACTCTTCATTGAAATCACAGGAGGTTTCATGGATTTACTGTAACCAGGAATGGAATTTGGCCCATTGCCTTTTGGGAGTGCTGACAAATGCCCTAATGAGTACATTGACAAAAAGAGGGGAACATCTGTGGACTTGTCTTCACGGCATAATGTAGCTGGAGTCGACATAGTTTAGGTGGACTTTCCCCGGTGTCTTCACAGCACTGAGTAGACAGGAGACGCTCTTTGGTCTTCCCTTACTCTTCTCAGAGAGCTGGAGTACCGGGGTCTACTGGAGAGCGCTCTGCCATCAATTTAGCGGGACTTTACTAGACCTGCTAAATCGATCCCTGCTGCATCAATTGCAGCAGTGTCCATCTCCCCGGTAGTGGAGACCAGCCTTGAGTCAAGAATGTATTTACAAATTTAAGGAATGCACTGGTGTTTAAAATCAAATTATCTTTAATTTTAAAAGGTCATTGCATTGAATAACTAATGAAAGCCAGGAGGCATTTACTTTGATGACCAATGCAGGTGAATTTTCAGGCTAATAGATGGATTTATTTTGATACGCCAGCAAGAGAATACAAAATCATTTTTCTTATATGCACTTGAGTTCCAATATGACTTTTCCTTTTAATTTTAAGGAAACTAAGTAGTTATGAAAATGCAGGGGAGTATATAAATGTTGCAGTCACTGAGAGGTTTTCCTACACGGCTTTGCAACTGAACCTCATTCTAAACTTGTAACTCTCACACTGTTCTAGTTCTGGGATTTGTATGGCCAGAGGCTGCCAGTCACACCTGTTTGTATTTGGGAAGGCAATGCAATCACATAGATCACTTATGATTAATTGTATTATTTCATCCCAGGCATGCAGAGAGATGGAAGGTTTGTTCCTTTAGACACTTTTCGTATACCCACTGAAGTCAACAAGAGCTTTGACTTAGATAAGCACAGAATCAGGCCTTTTAGCTAGTGTGCCATTTCACTTCACAGCATGTCATATGTGATTCTTTAGTATCTAAAAATACCTTATTAAGTGAAAATGAATGAGGAGTCTATCATCCACATAGTGTACATCCTTTCATGTACTCTATCATCCACATAGTGCAATGTGAAGTGCTCTTTAAAGGTAGACTCAGTGAAGTGGATGTAAAAAAAAGGATTTAGACATGCTGGTATCTGCCAGATTTAGTGCATCTGAACTTGACATCATCACTGTTCTTAGATTTATTTGTACAGACAAAGTTCTTCTTCAGATAAAAGGGGACATTTTGGGAATTTGTTACTTTAAAGTAGTCTGGATTTACACTTGAGAGACAGTGTTACGTCAGGGTGACTTACTGTGCAAAGAAGATGAAAAATGCTTTTCACTAATAGGGATATAATTTCCATCTAGCTGACACCTGTGAGTGCTTTTCTTCACCTCTAAGAGAATTTCTCTTTTTTTTCTCTCCTTTCACAATTTCTTAAATTTATATAAACATTGAAGACAGGGTAAATAATGTCATTGTATGTAAGAGCTTTCAAACAACAGCCACAGAAGCAATTTGATGAGATTTTTACCTTTTTACCATTTTGTTATTCCCTCCTTCCCCGCCGCCCGATGTGTCTGGAGCTTTACTCTTTCAGTTTATAGCCTTTTAACTAAGTCTCTGTCTACATTATAGCTTATGTTGGCATAACCTATGTAGCTCAGGGGCATGTGAATAAACCACCCACCAAGCAACATAAGTTACACCAACATAAGCGCCGGTGCGCACAGTGCTATGTCGGTGGGAGAGCTTCTCCTGCCGACAGAGCTAACACCGCTCGCAGAGGTGGTTTTATCATGCTGACGGGAGAGTTCTGTCCTGTCAGCACAGAGCATCTTCACCAGTTATGCTGCAGTGGTGCAGCTGCAGCACTGTATGTGTAGACAAGCTCTGTGAAGTATACTGGATGGTGAAAAGACTTTTGGGGGGGCCTATTCACTGGATGTTCATTGTTTTTCTTTTATCCAGTCTCTCAAAGTTTTGAACAGAATGGTTTAAAGTTCCCAGAGGTTCATGGAAATTATTTCTTTGGCTTTTGATTCACATGAGGCACTGAGATACTACAGTGATTGGGAGACATGTAAGTGTGTGGGCAGTTGGATGAGTCTGCACTCTCTGAGTTGTGTGGGAGGTGATATTTTCAAAAACACTCAGGGCCAGATTTTTAAAGGTATTTAGACACCTAAAGAGGTAGATGGGCACCTAGTGGAGTTTTCAAAAGCACTCCCAAGTACATAGCTTCCAATTAAATCAATGGAAGTTAGGTGCCTGGGTGCTTTTGAAACGCCCACAAAGCACCTGTGTGCATCTTCAGACACCTAAATACCTCTGGAAATCTGTCCCTAGACCTTTAACTTCAGGTGGTACAGAAAAGAATTCAAGAGATCGCAGGAAGCTTTAGCCAGGATCAGTGTTATCGCCAGGAACTGAAATTAGTGGTGGTGGGGGTTTTCAATTATAAGTGGGGGGTGAGGAACGATGAGGGGTGAGACCATGAGGGCGAAGGTGGGCTGTATGGCACCATAGTAAAAACTGAAACATGTTTCAGGACCATTTTATTAGATTTAACTCATGTTTTAAAATATTCACAAATTAAAGTTGGCTACTCAAGCCTACTATGAAGCACTTCATCTACTTCCTTCTTGGTTTCTTGTTGTAATTTTGCACAACTTTGTTAATGAACTTCTCAAATGCAGTGCATTCATCTTAGGTGGCTTCTCACATGTCCAGTAATTTCAGTCCTTCTTGATATGCTCATGATCAGGCAGAAGGCGACTTCTTTCAAAAAACAAAATTCTATTCAATGAGGAAAAAGAATGCTCAATTGTAGCTGTTATGACTGGGTTAGCAAGAGATGAATTCCTACATCTGTCATCCCAGGAAACATAGCACAAAGCACTAGTGATGATAAAAGAAGAAGTTGAAGTCAAGTCTTCATTCGTTCGTAGGATGATATTCCATTCTGTGTTCAAATTCTTTACTCTGTCCTGATCACATTACAGCCCCATTGCTGGTAGTGCCTCACTCCACTCAACTGTCAGTGTTTTATAAGACAGGTGAGGCATCTGTAAAACCTATGTGGAGGTTGAGTAGAATCCAGAAGTTGCTGTTGTAGAGTTGTAAGAATCAAGTCTGTGTACTTTACTTTTTCAGCGGGCTTAACAAACACTTCTTGTCCTCTTGACTTAAGGATTCAGTATAATGCCTTAATTAGTCAACTTCTGAACTGAAGTCTTTTCTTCTCCCAGAACCCAACACCAGCCAAAGTTGTTTTCAATGGATATCTCTGATTGATCCAAGTGTAGCTGCTATTGCTGGACAAAGATCTACTACTATTATAGAAGAGGCCTGGATGGCATAGCTTAATGACCCAAGTAGTTTCAACAATAGACTTACAAGAGAGAGAGAATGGTGATAGTCTTCTCTCAACATAGTAGAAATAGTCATCCACCAGCCTCACTACTTAAGATTTGTTCCATCTTGGTAGATACTTTCCAAAGCCAATAATAATAGTTGCAGTAATTTTAAGACAACAGCCAAGGATCGCTCATGAGAAAGTCAGCAGGTTGTCCCAGGTTGTACTAATGTGAACTTCATTCCCAGTGTATTTTCTATTTTTTCTAAGACATTCAGACCTTTTGGAGTCTTGCTGAAAACCAAGTATAAAGAAGACATTAAATTTATGGCTTTTTAAATGTCATTTGAAGATTCTGCAGCTTGTACTTGTACTAGTTGGAGTAGATGGCCTCTGCAGTGTGTATAGCAGAGATTAGGTTACACTTTTCTCTGAGCAAAACTTGTACTCCACTGTGTCATCCAGAGAAGTTTGCAGCTCAATCAAATGCACAAGCAGCCATCTCTTTGGGATTCGCTTTACAATCATTTAACTCTTCTAAGATGTTGGTTGTCATAGATGCAGCTGACGTGTCTTCTATAACCTGAACATCTAGAAATATATCTACTGGCTGACCACTGACATCAAGATAATGTACATAATGATTTAATACTTGACACCCATTTGCATCGGTGCATTCACGTATGCACATTTTCTGAATGCAGTGAGAGAATTCTTCACTTTTTCAACTGCTGAGTCTTTCACTGTTGCACGGCATGCTTCTCACCAGTCTGAGTTTCTTGCAGAAAGATAGTGAGCATTTGCTGGTCTTGGTTGGAACCAGTGTCCAACCTCAGGATTAACAAGTGACAATGCACTTAACATTGGCCTCCAGTTTGTAGTATCTCTTGTTTAAATAGAAAGTATGATGTGACAGCCATGTTTCTTTGCATAAACTGTGTTGTGATTCCAGCATTTTGAACAGTCCTCCATCTGTACAGAGGACAGCCAGGTCTAGTTTCAGTGGAGATGCAGCCGCACAACCAGAGTGATCCTCTGGACCACTGCAGCAGCAGCCATACTGATTTATTATGGGATCACTGCTTAAAAATGGTTAGTCCATGCCCCCGCATCTCAGCTCTGCAGCCTATAGAACTTTGAGCAAGCGTCAACACCTGTGGGGGAGAGGAGTTGTCCCTTGCAGTCCCCCCTAATTGGCACCAGTGGTTGTTCCACATGGATTTTATGGCAGCAATAGAAAACTCCAGTCCTGCTCCAAAAGCACAGACCTTTTCCACTTGACCAATCTGAGAAGATTCTTTATGTCTCAGTCAACTCATTGGGTTAACTTTATGTATGTGCTAAAGTCTTTTGCTGTATGAGGAGGGCCTTAGTTGTCAGCAGGGCCTATTAGCATGCAGGTGAGCAGTTATAGTTCTGTCCAGTAGAGGGCGGAGGTTCCTTTACTAGCAATTTCACTTCAGTAGTGGAAACCTGCAGTCATTATGGGAAATTCCTATAAATTTCATTGTTTATGGATTGATATTAACCAGCCTTTATCATAGAAAAAAATCTGGATTGTTTTTCTAAAGGATTATTATACTGTTAACTCTCCAGATACAATATTTCTGGCAGCAGCAATTACTGTTTGGGCCAAATTGCTGACTGAGATTTTTACACCCACCACTAATGGTTTTTAGGGCAGCACTTCCAAGAATGAAACCATTTAAAACAGCAGTTTTTATTGGTGGGATAAGGTTAACATCTGATTGGCTCACCGACCCTCATATGTCTTTGTTCCAAGATACTCAAATTCAATAGCACAGATTTGGCATCACTATTTGTACCACATTATGTCATTGGCTTCTGGTATACCAGTGTATCAGCACAAACAACACATAATCTTCCTGAATGGGAATTATTTGTTTATTAGGGTTTGCATCGCACGTCATGTGAGGGTCAGAAAATTACTGGTGTCTGCTGAAAGAAGCAATACACCATCCCCATTAAGGAAGGTTGTGTCCATGCAGTGCGCATGTGCACACAATTCCAAAGCAAAGTGGGGACATTTGTTGTGCTCATTTACATATGAATACACACAATGCCTTTTCATTCTTAGTTATTTCCAAATGATGCTTTCATGTCGGGAACACACTGAAAGGGCCTGAATAGGCTTGTCAGTGATGAGTTCTTCTGTGTCTTTTTGAAGGAAAAAAATGCAGGTTCTTCAGTCACCGAATTAGGAGTTGATTTGGGTTTTTCTGCAAACTATTTCAGTTCTAACTTAATGATCTATCACTCTTGGTTCCAATTAAATCGTCAGTTTCAGGGCACCAGCTCCAATTCCACAATTACAGGACAATAATCTAAGTGCTATAGGCCTGTCTGTTCAAAATAAGGCCACTAGAACTGACAGATAACCTTTTGAAAAAATTACTTTACAATTAAAGTGCTATAATCAACTAAAAATTCTAACTGATTAATTATTCACATTTTAAGACCCACAAAAAGATGACAGGTGGCCTCAGTGTTTTATTAACTTTTGTGTGGATGTTAAATTAAGAAAGCCACATTATTACATTGCTTCCCCCCTCACTGGCATTTGTTAATGCCCATACTTGACTGCATCACTGCATGTTTCTTGATAAATTTCTTCTCTGGGTCAGATACCACCTGATTAGTAATGATTAACTTTGTTTTTATAAAGATCAAGTGGCAAGTATATGGAGTTGTAATTTCTTTGAATCACACAGATGCAAGAAAATGTTGGAATTTAATATGTTTTTGGTGTGTTAGCTTTTCTCTGGCTCTGTTACTGGCTTTAATGGCTCATGTAGCACTCCTGAGTACGTTAGAGATGTTGATTTGTTAAAGATCACAGTTCAGTGGAAGATAAAAAAAGGATATATTTCTTACCTTTAATTTTGCTTTGGTAGGGGATGGCCTACAAAAGCCAATAGGTGCCTTGTTTGTCTTGTTAATCCTGCTACTCCTACCCTCAAGAATTACAACTACAAAACAACACTTCAGATCCAAGGGAGTTCTACCACTCTTGCTCTAGAGGTCTAAAAATATAAGAGTTAGCATCCTATTCAGAAATGTGTGTCCTTTCAGTGTATACCAGGGGTCAGCAACCTTTGAGAAGTGGTGTGCCAAGTCTTCATTTATTTACTGTAATTTAAGGTTTCATGTGCCAGGGGCCAGTGGCCGGAACCCCAGACTGGCAGCGGGCTGAGAGGGGCTGGCGGCCGGGACCCCGGCTGTCAGGGGCCAGCGGACAGAACCCCAGACTGGCAGCAGACTGAGCCGCTCAGCTCACTGCCAGCCTGGGGTTCCCTCAGCCAGCCCCTGCCAGGCGGGATCCCGGCCGCCGGCCCCACTCATCCCGCTGCCAGCCTGGGGTTCCATGCGTCCAGGCCGGCAGCGGGCTGAGTGGGGCCGATGGCTGGGACCCTGGCTGGCAGCAGAGTGCCACTAAAAATCAGCTCATGTGCTGCCTTTGGCAAGCATGCCGCCGGTTGCCAACCCCTGGTGTATACACACTTTTTGACACTGAAAGTGACAATTAAATATAGTGAATGTGCAACTTTACAGTATTGCTTGGGCAGCTCCGAAGAACAAAACTGTTCATGACTTAGAGGATAAAGATGCAAGAAGTGCTACATAGTGCTTTTGGGTGAACTGAAATTGTAAGAAAATACACACTCACAAAACAAAACCCTACAAAGAATTACTGTTCTGTGATGGATAGTAAAATTGCCCTGTGGATGTGATCTGGCATATCCATATATACGTTACTGTGCCACACCCATCACAGTGGTATCTGAATGTATTAATACATACACAGGAGGATTGCTATATCTTTCACTCTCTCTCCTCCATAATGTAGGGACTCTTGCCTACAAAAATACAATTACTCAAAAGTAAGAAATTATATACATGCAATAGGACTACAAAATGAGATCACATTTACAAAGTCCCAAACATTTACTCATACTGAGTACCATTCTACTCTGAAAATAGACCTGCTGATTTCAATTGGACAACTTGTGAAATAAGATACTACTGAGTTTAGCGGTGACAGAATGTGGCCCTTAATGTTATTTTAAATTCTCTGTTCTTCCTCATATGGGATTCATTGGTACAGAACTATCCAGAACTTTAAAAACTAGGGCCAACATTTTCAAACTTGAGTGCTTAAACTTAGGCTCCTGAATCCATATTCAGGGATCAGAAGAAAAGAGGCCAAATTTTTAGAGGTGCAAAACAACTTGAACTCCTACTGAAATCATTGGATTAACAACCCAAAATGTAATCTCAATCCTGCAAGACCTCTTCATAAGCAATTCCCTTTGGCTTCAGTGGAAGTTTGGTGAATTCAGAGCTTGCAGGATCAAGTCCTATTCCAATTATACATTGCACTTGTTCGTATTTCAGGGACCTCAAAGTCATTCATCTTTATGCCACAGAGCTGTGCTTTTGTCAGTTCTGTATGAATGTCTTGTTGAATAATCTTTGCAATGTAAGGTTTAGAGAAAGAGCATATTAAAGTTTGGTTATGTCTAAAATCTGTGTTGTAGTTCTGCCATGATTTACATACCTGCTTTTTAAATTCAGCCATACATCTCTTCTGTTGTGTAGGTCATGAGAAGATGGTGCTGTACCCTGGATTGTGGCAAAAATAATTGGCTCTTTAGCATGTAGAGTGTAGTAAATGTCTCAAACTAGTAGCAAGTGCAATAAGGATGTATAGAAATTGGAAGATTAAAGCTGTATTTTTTTCATTGTTGGGCTATTAACTTCCCCTTTTAAATCCCTCAGTGTGAAAGAACAGAGTAATATTAAGGGTGGAAGAACTTACATCTGCTGCTTATAAATAGGGCTTACTTTCCATTCTTCTGTACTTTCCTCACCTGAGGCACTCAGGCACATAGAGCACTCATTCCTTCGCCTGGTAGCTTATGTCATAACATCCTGGCAAAGTACAATTTGGATGCTTTGTCTTTGACCTGGTTTCCTGCTGGGCCACTTAACTGATGACAGTCCAGGCATCGAATTTTAGACATCCAGGAGGCCAAGACCTCTCTTGCTTCGTGCTCTACACCTCATTCTCATACAACAAATGGGACAGAGGTCAGTGAATTAAATGGGTACAACAGACTGCCTTCTCCCTTCTATGAATGGGCTGATAGGGCAGCTAGTGACTGGCCTGAGGTACTTCAAATGCTGAAAGTACCATGGCTCTTGTAAGTGTCCTGTGTTTTTTGTCTCGGTCTCAGGGACCAGTGCCAATTTTAAGATGCAACTGTACTCTGACAGAGGGTTCAAGACTGAGGCACAGGCTGTGGTTACACCTGTGAATGACAGACAGACTATTTAACAGATGCTCCACCAGTTATAGACTGCGGTCCAGTAGAAGCCTCTACCTCTGCTGTGAGTCTCCCTCCTGACATGCAACATCTTTTGTTAGAGAGAGTGCTGAAATCTGCCAATGAAACTGTGACTGACGTGAAATTTAAACTGAAATGTTTTTCGGGTAACTCACCCAGACCCAATGGAGAAGTAGATTATCCTACTTGGCAAGCACAAGACAAAGAGATGATGGAAGACAGTGAGATTTCTGACAAAGTCAAAAGAAGGAAGATTATTGAAAGTTTTTTACCCCCAGAATTGAAAGTGGCCTTAGGAGTGGGTAGCTAGGCATCGGCTGTAGAATACTTTGATATTTTACAGAAGGCATATGGAAGGCATCTGAGCTTATGGCTCAATTTTCCGAGAACCACCTTCTGCATACCTGACTAGACTACACACATTAGCCCAAGAAATTTTGGAGGCTGGTGGGGGAAAAGATGCTGATTGATTTCTTATATACAAGATCTATTTTTCCATGGTTGTTGGCATGAATCCTTATTAAATACACGCTTATTAAAAGGGATTAATTGTAGTGGTAGAAAAAAGAGCATCTCTTATGCCACACTCCTTTCTGGGGTGAGATCCGTTGAAAGGGAGCGCTCTGATAAACAAAGAGAAAACTTTGACAAGAACTAGAAAAAAAAGGAAGGTCATTGAGTAAGAGTAGTTTGCAGTTGATAAAGGCATATTTAAAAAAAAACCCAGTTTCCACAGAAGAGTAGCTGGAGACCCAGAGTTCGGATTTTCTCTAAGGATTTTCAGCAAGGATTGCACAGGGTCAGCCTCCCCACATTTAAGTCCCAAAAGGAACTAAAGAAATGATTTTAATTAAATAACTTCATAAAATCTTATGATAAAGAAACAAATAATATCTAATTTTTACAGCATGACATGGCTATTTTATAATCCACAGACATTATCTTCACAGTTATACATAAAGTTATAAACATACATAAAGAAAACAAATTAAAATCTGAACAGTTCAGTCCCCACAGAAATACAGTGAGAAGAAACGGAAAGTTCCCAAAAGTTTAGGTTTTGTTCACCTAAGTCTCAGAGGCTTTGATAACCAACGCTATACAGTCTGCTGAGTCTAAAACAACATCTTCCCTCCACTTGCTTGTAGGAATCTCCAGTTGAAATCCACGCAGACTCTTCCTCTGCTGAAATCACTGCTAGTCAGTAGCTAACAGATTAACCAACCACTCAGTTAAGTGTACAGATTTAAAGAAAACCCTGTTACAAGAAAATACAAAACTGAGAATAGCAAAATAGAAATGTCTCTTTCCCCATTACTACATTTAAAGAAAAGTTGGTGACTCAGACTAGTTGAGACAATTTAACTAGAAGAGTTTGGCTAAAATCAAAACAACATTCAAAGCATACAATTAAAATAGATATTTTCCCTCCCAATTTCCCTTTGCTATAATTAGCATTGCCCAGGCTTCCCTGTTAGAGGGTTAACAATATCACTGACCTGCTGAAAAATGTTTCAGCGTTAGGGACAACAGGCTGCTTTCTGCTCCTGGGCTCAGCTTCTCCCAAGTCACACTGGGCACATGGACCCCCGCGAAGCAGCTGCCCTGACTGCTTGCCCTCATGGAGTCTGACCACAGCAACAGGGAACCTACTGGAGCAGACCCAAAACTACCACACCCAATTCCAGAAGCTTCTGGATGTGGAGTGCTTAATCTGCCTAGCAACAATGACCCAGACACAGCTCACCCCTACTTCCCCCTCAATGGGTCTCTTAAAGAGACATCTCCCTATTAGGCACATGGGTTACACAATGTTCTGTGAACAACCCAGGGTACAAAAAGAATCTTACCCATGATTGGAAAGCTAGAAATCTTGCACCTGGGAAATTAGAAGAAAATCAAAAGCAATGTGCTATACCCAATATTATTTAGTCTTTGACTAAAAGACAGGAAGAGATGGAATAACTAAATTCAGTTCTTAATGTGTGGCTCTATTCTAAAGAGCGAATATGTAAAAATGGCACTTTCATAGCCTACTTTTCTGTCCCCGGGTGTCATATCAGTTGACTTAAGTGAGAAAAAGCTTCTTTTAATACTTCTTATTCTTCTGAGACCTGCAGAGTCATTGCAGCTAAGAGGGTGAGCTGGATTCAGTTTTTATGTGCCTCGTCAACCAGATTGTGCAAATCAATGACACCATGCAAATCCATTGAAAGTTTGTGCAGAAGAATGAAAGAAGCTAGCTTGAGTCCTAGTGTAAAATCCGTTCCCATTAAAGTCAGGGGAAGTTTTGAGTACATTTGCTCTGAAAATTATTGAGATAGTAAAAGTAGAAGTCCATAGTGCCACATTTTTACAGAGTAATTTCTTAGATTTCTCACACATTGATACTCTCCCACTCCTGGTGGAATCCCAATTGCCCATTATTTGGAGACAGCTTTCTCTCCAAGGCATAGCTAAATGAGTACTGATCAACAGACTGTAGCTAATGTTGGTACTTAACATTACTAGCTATTACTCCTAAACCTCTTATACTAATTTCCCTTTCTCTAAAATGGTGTGTTGCATTTCAAAAAGTGGCTACAGAGGACAATCATCAATGACCTGAGACCCAGCATTCAGATTTTTAAGGTTAGTTAAACAAGCTGCGGATACCTCTAAATTTGTGGCATTCGCTATATGTGATGTGCCTTTCTGTTGCTTCACATTATGCCGCATTGTTGAGAAATCAGCTACAAATAAACATGATTTTAGAAGAGATGGAAAAGGTGGGCATTATCACATTCATTCAAATAAAAAGAAGCTAGCACAATAGATGAGGATTTCTTCTTCTTGAATTGCATCACTGCTTGATAACATGTAATAAATCATTCCTGATGTTTTCCCTCTATTTTATTAACAAAATGTGCAAATAGGCTAGAAGCAATTCTCAAAGTGATTCTTTGAGCTATGGCATTCATCTGAAAAAAACAAGACTGTAAAAATTCATTTCTCCAGAGGAAAAGCTAAAATCATTAGGGAAATTTCTGAATAGGATGTTTAATCAATATGATAATACTATATGAAGGCAAACGTAGTTTGACAAGGAGAAATTTTGATTTGTAGTTAGAATACCCTTGGTAAATAAAACTGGTTACGTATGTTGAAATTACTTTTTGTTTAAAATACGTAACTGTCCAATAGAATGGACCCCAAAATGATTTTGTTTTCAACACCAGAAAATGAAATGAACTGTAGTAAAATTCTGAATTACAATTTAAGATGAAATTACATGATATCAGTTGTGACAAAGTTCCTCTTCTACCTTGGGGGGTCTTGCGCTTATTGGCAGATTTGCTCACCTTGGAGATTCACGGCAGCCCTCAGTTTGGCCATTTTCGTGAACCCACAGTCCAGGTCAACTCCACCTGTGTCTGACCAGGAGTTGGGAGGTTTGGGGGGAATCTGGGCCCTCCCTCTACTCTGGGTTCCAGCCCAGAGCCCTGTGGAATGCAGCTGTCTAGAGTGCCTCCTGGAACAGCTGTGCGGCAGCTACAACTCCCTGGGCTACTTACCCTCTCCCCCATCCCCCTGCTCAACACCACGGGGTTGGGCAACTTTGGATGTCAGGCAGTGTACTCCTGACAAGCCATCTGCATTGTCGTGGTGGCTTCCAGCCCGGTGTTGTATGGTGAATTGGAAAGGTTGTAGGGACAGGAACCATCTGGTCACTTTTGCATTCTTCTCTTTATTTCGCTACATCCACTGGAGGGGTGCATGATCGGTCACAAAGGTAAACCGTCGTCCCAGAAGGTAATAACGTAGTGTTTCCATGCCCCATTTCACAGCTAGGCACTCTCTTTCAACCACGCCATACTTCTGCTTTCTTAGGAGGAGTTTCCTGCAGAGATAGAGGATTGGGTGTTCTTCATCTCCGACCATCTGCGATAGGACAGCTCCCAATCCTACTTCAGATGCATCTGTTTGTAAAATGAATTCTTTGTTGAAGTCTGGGGCTGTAAGCATGGGGTTACTGCAGAGGGCTGTCCATAGATCCATGAATGCTTTCTCTGCAGCATCTCTCCACTTCACCATGTCTGGACCCTGGGCTTTTATCAGGTCTGTCAGGGGACTCACTCTGGTAGCAAAATGGGGAATAAATCGGCGGTAGTACCCCACCACACCCAGGAATGCCCGGACTTGCATTTTCCTATTTGGCCGAGGCCAATTTTGGATAGCCTCTAGTGTGTTTAGTTGGGGCTTGACCATGCCCCTTCCTACAGTGTAGCCAAGGTATTTAGCCTCGGCTAGCCCTATAGCACACTTGGTTGGGTTGGCTGTAAGGCCAGCCTGTTTTAGCATGTCCAGAACCGTTTTCACCTTTTCTAAGTGGGTTTCCCAGTCAGGGGTGTGAATAATCACATCATCCAGGTATGCCGCTGCATAACTGGTATGGGACCATAGGAGCTTGTCCATAAGACGCTGGAAGGTGGCAGGTGCCCCATGCAGTCCAAAAGGAAGAACAGTATATTGAAACAGACCCTCTGGTGTAGAGAATGCCGTCTTTTCTTTTGCATCTTTGGCAAGGGGAATCTGCCAGTATCCCTTTGTTAAATCAAGGGTGGTCAAACATCGGGATTGCCCAGGCAGTCAACTAACTCATTGATATGGGGTATGCATTGAATTTTGATATCTCATTCAGCCAGCAAAAGTCATTACAAAACCTAGTGGTGCCATCAGGTTTGGGCACCAATACAATCGGGCTTGACCACTGACTGTGGGACTCTTCAATGACTTCCAGCTCCAGCATCCTTTTTACCTCTGCCTTGATTTCCTTTTTTGCTGCTGGGACCCGATAGGGCCTTAAAGTTACCTTTGCCCCAGAGTCTGTGATAATGTGGTGATATGCTTCCGTGGTCCGACCTGATTTGGTTGAAAACATGTCCTGGTATCGGTTGATCATCTCAGTTACCTCCTTCTTCTGGTTTGATGTCAGATCAGTGGATATCCTGATCTGCTCCTGCATGTTATTTCCCTGGATCGGGGTCTCTTGGGCCACTACAAATGCCTCTCATTGGTGCCAAGGCTTTAGGAGATTAATGTGATAAATTTGTTCTTGTTTCCAGTGTCCTGGCTGCCACGCTTTGTAGGTTACTTCCCCCATGGGTTCAACCACCTCATATGGCCCCTGCCATTGGGCCAAAAGCTTGCTTTCTGCTGTGGGTATCAACACCATCACTCGATCCCCTGGTTGGAACTGTCGGACTTTTCCCTGACGTTTGTAATGGGCTCGCTGGGCCTCCTGCGCCTTTTCCAAATGTTCCCGTACAATATGGGTGACCCGGGCTATCCGTTCTCACATCTGTAACACATGGTCAATTATATTTTTTCCCCTCATTGAGTTCCTCTTCCCAGATTTCTTTTGCAATATCTAGTATGCCACGGGGGTGGTGTCTGTATAATAATTCAAAGGGGGAAAACCCAGTTGAGGCCTGAGGTACCTGCTGGATTGCAAACGTAAGGTAGGGTAGTAGGGTGTCCCAATCTTTCCCGTCCCGACTTACCACTTTCCTTATCATTGCCTCAAGGGTTCAGTTAAACCTTTCTACCGGCCCATTGGTCTGCAGATGATAGACTGACGTTCTCAGGGTATGTATAAGGATCAGAGTACAGAAGTCCTTCATTAGCTTTGATATAAATGGGGTACCTTGATCTGTTAATATCTCCTTTGGTAGCCCCACTCGGGCAAAGATCCCCACCAACTCTTTAGCAATCGTTTTAGAGGCTGTGTTCCGCAGGGGGATGGCTTCTGGGTAGCGAGTAGCATAATCCAGAACGACAAGTATATATTGGTGGCCCCCAGCTGTCTTCTCCAGGGGTCCCACTAGGTCCATGGCTATTTGCTCGAAGGGGACCTCTATGATGGGAAGGGGTACTAAAGGTGCCCTCAAGTGGGGATGGGGACTGTGCAGCTGACACTCTGGGCAGGATGCACAGTACCTACACACTTCTTCATGTACTCCGGGCCAGAAGAATCATCGCAGGACCTGTGCCAGGGTCTTCGCTACCCCCAAATGCCCCCCAAAAAGATGACTCTGGGCAAGACTTAATACAGCATTCTGGTGTTTTTGAGGTACTAGGATCTGCTGTACCTTCTGCCCCTGTACTGGTGCAACCTGGTATAACGGATTTTCTTCATTATGAAGTAGGGTCCTGGTCTCTGGGTTTTCCCTTCCACAGGGACCTCTATTCGGTCTATTTCGGTCACCTCCTTCCTAATGTTGTCGTACCTTGGGTCTTCAGCCTGGTCCTGTCAAAATTTCCTCTCCCAGGGCTAATCTGCCCGAGATCTAGGGGGCCAGTCTCTGTTGCCTCTACTGGTTCAGAGGCGTTAGGGTGTGGGTCAGACTCGGGTGCTTCTCCTTCCTGTGTGGCCTCCTTTCAGCTGCTCGGGTCCGCCTACCTATGAGAGCCACCCTCTGGCTTTGGGCCAGTATTCGGGTTCCCAAGGCCTTAGCTTCCCTCCTTTCCCTTTTTGACTTTCTACCCTGTCTGGGAGTGGAGAACAAATCTGGGGATATTTCAGAGAAGATTAGGGGTTGACTGTCTACTGTGGATGCCTCACTAACTTCAGGGCTTCCCCCTTTCTCCAATTCCCCTACCGGGAGTAAGTCTCCAAAACCTGGGAAGTCCCTCCCTAGGAGCACTGGGTATGGGAGTTTAGGGACTACACCTGCTGCTACCTCAGTAGTGTTCCCCTGAATCTCTATTTTTACTGGGATGGTGGGGTAATAACCAACTGTCCCATGGACGCATGTTATCCCCGAACGCTGACTACGCGTCATGAGGTTCCCCGAGACAAGCGTGATAGCACTCCCCAAATCAACCAGTGCCATGGTCTCTACCCCATTTAGCTTCACTGGTCTGGTGTACATATGTGGGGTTAGTGAGACCCCCACAAGGTGGATTAGGGAGCATGGGTCTGCCCAGTTCCCCCGGTTACACTGCCTAGGTTCCTCGGCATTGGGACACCGTGCAGCTATGTGTCCCCACTCCCCGCAGGCATAACATCTGTGTGGAGCCCTAGGCATTCCCCGGTCTCTTGGTTTGGGCAGTCTAACATCACAATCCTCTTCCCCCTCAGTGCTCCGACTCTTTATGGCTTCTGGTGGGCCTTCAGCCCCTCTCTTTTTCCACCTGGGCTCTCCTGGCGGCCCAGTCACCCAAGCTCTAGGGCTTGGTGTTGCTAGTTTAACCCGGGGTGCTTCTTCCTTAACTGGTTGGGTCAGTCTCTCGCTGTCCTTCGCCTTTCTACCAGTGCGACAACCTCGTCGTAGGTGGAGGGTTCGTTCTGGCTCTCCTCTCATGTACCGGTCGATGACCAGAACCTCTAGTATCTCCTCCGGACTCTGGGACTCAGTTTGTGACCACTTTCGTGTGAAATGCATGAGGTCATATAATTGGGACCATGGGGTTTTGGTTTCCTGGTACCCCCACTCATGATATTGCTGGGCCCGCACTGCGGTCGTTACCCCAGATCTGGCCAGGATCTCTGCTTTCAGCTGGGGGTAGTCTGCCGCGGCCTCTTCAGCCAAATCATAGTAGGCCTTCTGGGCCTCCCCACACAGGAATGGAGCGAGGATGCCAGACCACTGTTCTCAGGGCCAGGCCTCCCGCAGGGCTGTCCTCTCAAAGGCCAGGAAGTATGCCTCTACATCATCCTTCCGCGTCATTTTCTGCAGCCAATTGCTGGCCCGCGTGATCTGCATCCCATCATGGCCGCGGTTCAGCTCTGTAAGGGCCTTTATCTGGTTTACCAGTTCCCACAACATAGCCCAGTCTTGAGCAGCTTGATCCATCAGCAGACCATTAATCTCTTGCTGCAACTGCACTGCCTCCTATTGGGCGGCGGCCTGGACACGGGTAGCCTCCTGCTGGGCAGCCATGGCTTGTATCAGTGCCCGCACTACATCCTCCATTGTGGTGAAAAAAAAAAATTAAACCCTCTCCCTTATTTCTTTTTTTAAACAACACCCTCCTTTTTCCGCTGCGCTGTGTACACCAGATCCCACTTCAAACACCAGTTGTGACAAAGTTCCTCATCTACCTTGGTGGGTCTTGCACTTATTGGCGGATTTGCTCACCTCGGAGATTCACGGCAGCCCTCAGTTTGGCCGTTTTCGTGAATCCACAGTCCAGGTAAACTCCTCCTGTGTCTGACCAGATCTGGGAGATTTGGGGGGAACCCGGGCCCTCCCTCTACTCCTGGTTCCAGCCCAGAGCCCTGTGGAATGCAGCTGTCTAGAGTGCCTCCTGGAACAGCTGTGCGGCAGCTACAACTCCCTGGGCTACTTCCCCATGGCCTCCTCCCAACACCTTTTGTATCCTCACCATAGGACCTTCGTTCTGGTGTCTGATAATACTTGTACTCCTCAGTCCTTCAACATTACACATTCTCACTCTCAGCTCCCAGTGCCTCTTGCTCCCAGCTCCTCTCTCACACACCACAAACTGAAGTGAGCTCCTTTTTAAACCCAGGTGCCCTGATTAGCCTGCCTTAATTGATTCTAGCAGCTTCTTGATTGGCTGCAGGTGTTCTAATCAGCCTGTCTGTCTTAATTGTTTCCAGAAAGTTCCTGATTGTTCTGGAACCTTCCCTGTTACCTTACCCAGGGAAAAGGGACCTACTTAACCTGGGGCTAATCTATCTGTCTTCTATCACTCTCCTATAGCCATCTGGCCTGACCCTGTCACACAGTATAAAATATACTTCAAGGAGCTCTTAACTCTACATATAAGCCCAACATACTAAGTATTTCCTATAAAAATTTACAATAATAGATAAACTGTAAAAAATTCACACATTGATTCATTTGACTGAACTCTTGGGACTAATTTAAGGAACTATATAAACAGTTTCAACATTTTATTAAAGGCAGTGTCTGATTTTCTTATCACAAGTACTTCACGGTTTCAGGGACAAAGCTTTAGGTGTTCAGAACCTGTGCATTTCCTTAGGGATGTATTTAACTGCCATTGTGAAAACAATGATTGAATTTAATATAGCCACAGTTTACTCAGTTAAGAATGGTATAGCCTAGCATAAGGTAACTTTAACTATATCTGGCGTAAGATACAACATAGGGTAGTTATACAATGTTGTTAACAATTTGCACCCCTAGAGCCCAATTCTGCATATATAGACTCATAGATTTTAAGCCCAGAAAGGACCATCATGATCATTTATTCTGACCTCCTGCATATTGCAGGCCACAGAACTTCACCCTCCCCATCCTGAAATAGACCCCCTAACCTCTGGCTGAATTACACAAGTCCTCAAATTGTGATTTATAGACTTCAAGCTTCAGAGAATCCACCATTTATTCTAGTTCAGACCAGCAAGTGACCTATGCCCCACGCTGCAGAGGAAGGTGAAAAAAATTCCTTCTTGACCCCAATTCGGTGAAGAGTTAGGCCCTGAACATGTTCCTGAGGCCCACCAGCCAGACACCTGGGAAGGAATTATCTGTAGTAACCTCCCCATCTTGTGTCCCATCTCCAACCATTGCAGATATTTTCTACTAGCAGTCCCATATGGCCCACATGCCGTTTTAGGCAATCACTTCATACCATCCCCTCCATAAACTTATCAAGCTCAGTCTTGAAACCAGTTAGGTTCTCTCCACCCACCCCCTGCTCCCCTTGGGAGGCTGTTCCAGAACTTCACTCCTCTGATGGTTAGAAACCTTTGTCTAATTTCAAGCCTAAATTTGTTGATGGCCAGTTTACATCCATTTGTTCTTGTGCCAACATTGGCCCTTAAACACCATGAAGAGGAGTTATTTAAGTTATCCCTCTGGTGTATTTAGAGGGAGCAATGAGATCTCCCCTCAGCCTTCATTTGGTTAGGCTAAACAAGCCAAGCTCCTTAAATCTCCTCTCATAAGATAGGTTCTCCATTCTCTGATCATTCTAGTAGCTCTTCTCTGCACCTGTTTCAGTTTGAATTAATGTTTCTTAAACGTATATATCATTCTGTATAGTATTTAGTCAATGGAACTACTCTTGGTAGTAAGAACTGTGTTTGAAGAATTGAGTCTTGCTGCAACTCTGATGCATGGATTTAAAAACACTTTACAAACAATTAAGCCTTACTACATCTGTGGCAGGTGAGTGTTATACCTATTTTGCAGATGAGCAAACTCAGTACGAGAAAGGTCAGCCTGAGTTTAAAACAGCCAGGTGGTGGGAAAAGAACCCAGGAATCCTATCAGCAGTCCATTGTTCTGTCCGCTATGTTAACATTCTTTTCAACCTTTCTGTTCATATACTACATAGATGGTCATTTATAGTGCTGATTTATGCTGTCTGAGATTAGCATTAAGCCTTGTTGTTAAATAAGATGATAGTGAGCAACAAGAACACAGTGTGAAATCGCAAAATGTATTGCCCACGCTTTTGTGCCCACAGTTGGTGCAGATTAAATACTTTTGCCTCTGACTACGGGATTGCAGGTGAAAATTAGGTAGCTAGCAGCACAAGTGGTCAGATATGCAGGCACAAGTATGTTGATACAAGTTATACTCACAACAAGGAAGCAGGGCCATAGCCCAGCTGTAAATATATCCTTGAATACCTTTCACTATATAAATCGCTAAAGCATGTGCAATGATCTTCAAGGTAATAGCACTACAGCAAAGTTATGTTTCTCTTAGATTCACTTCAAATGTTCCCATAGATTGACTTTATGCACAACTGTTGTACATTCTTCTAATATGAGAAACATTCTCTTTGAAATATGTCAACTAAGATCTATGTTGTGGTACAAAAGAGTCTCTTCAAAAGTTTGGAAATATTTGGCTGCATGACCCTGTGATTAATTAGAAGGGTAACTGGAAGTGAGATCTTTCCACATTAATGTTCAGTTGAAATGTTTTTATTTTATTTGAAAAGTATTAAGCACATAGATGGAAATGGATTTGGAATAAATCAGTTGAAGCACTGGAGAAATGTTTGGTTTCAAACAGGTAGCTCTATCTTTCAGGGAGAGCTGGACAATTTATTTCCTTATCTATCTTATAACAGAAGAAGGTAAGTTGGGTGAAAAACATTCTGTAATTGTATCAAAGCAGTTCACTAAAACACTCAAAGGTATTAATTTAGAAAATGAATATGAAATGTGGCTTTGATATAGTGTAATGCATTTCAGTGCTTGAGAGAGAGGGTGTTCATTTTCTCGACCATTTTGGATATTTTTTTTGCTGTTGGATTTCAAATATTATAGTAAAAAAAAGTTTATATGTAGAAGTATGGGAGGAAAACTGTCACAATAACAAAACCTATTCTTAGATCCAGGTTCCTCCCCCCATCCCCTTCACACCCACCCACACCTAACTGAAGTAGTTAGTGTGAACAAGGGATTACAGCTGGAGGCTGGGTGCATGGATGCCTGAATTCTAATTCTGGCTCTGATACTGACTCATTGTGTCACCTTGGGCAAATTACTTAATTGTGTATGTTTAATTTATCCACGTGCCAAATGGATACAATGCAAATCTCAGTTGGGTGCTATGAGCCATAAATAATCATTGTTAAGGTTTATAAGCTTTTGACATGCATAAAGTTATGTGAGTGCAAAGAAGTTCACCATTTCAAATCTGGATCTACTCAACTGCGAGCAGAATGTATGATCTGTGACAGCAGTTTAGTTGCCATATGAGATGAGTTGATCTTCAGCTGTGTCACAAAAAGGATTGATCCCTCATCCTCATGTTTAGGGGCAGGAAGGTAGTTCATTCTCTATTATAATATTACAGATTTATTTAGTGCACCATGAATATTGATTAATACTCCCAATATTATCCCTGTGAGATAGTTAAATGCACATTATTGACCCCGTTTTTACAGATGGGGAAGCTGAGATTCCAACAAGTTACCTGACGTGCCCAAAGCCACACATTGAATCTATGACAAAGCTGGGATTAGAACTCAGGAATGTATGCCTCCAGTGAAATAGTCTGTCCAGTTTTAAGTAGCAGAATAACATTGTTATGCATTCACCAGTATATTGGAAATTGCACTTATTTTGGTTTATGTGATTAGAATTAGCCAGGCCAATGAAATATTGGTCCTTTAAAAAAAAATGAAACCCCACATCACTAAAGCCATCATGTTTAAAATTTACCATTATGCTTGTAATATTCTTTCTGTAGAGAATGCTAATGTCAGTAAATCTTGCCCATTTATTTTCATAGTAAAAGATTTACTAAAGGACAATTTCTAGGAGTGAAAACAAAGATATTATAGCAAAAATGAAGCAGTTATTCTTTCTTGATTCTCAGTTATTGTGATTAAGATGAAGTACCATGCAATCATTATCATCACAACGGATTAGTAACTTTGTTAATCTTGGCAGAGCATCTAATAATTGAACTGGCATGGAATTTGAACTATCCTCTCACTGTTAAAGATAAGCCTTCTTGAGGCACTTTGGTACAGTTTTGTGAGGATGCATATACAGTGCTGCTGTAGCCCATGGTATAGTTCTTCTGTGGATAGCTGAGTAAATAGCCACATTTTCAAAAGTGGCCACTAATAATGGGCATGGGAAACAAAATCCCCAGCAGCAGAGAGTCAGGGCTGCCTGGGGCCAGGCATCTATTCCCACCATCATAACTCCCAACTGAAGTCTCTGGCATCTGGCAAGGCTGCAGGAACTTATCAGGAATTCCCTTCAATTTCTCCTCCTGGTAGATGTGTTGTATGATCTTCAGGCTGCCTCTCTCCCTCTATTCCTGTTACTGGATCTCAGCTAGCACAGGACAGGAAGACGCAAGGAGGGGAGTACAGGAGGCATCCAGGTTCTCAATGTCCTGGAAAGGTGAGCATCTGGCAGAGGGGGATAGGGCCAAAGGGTAAGGATCACAAATGGGGTCTGACAGAGGCTGAAAAGGGAGGACAGCAACTGAGTGATGAATAGACAGGGCAGTGGCTGGAAGGACAAGGGTCAGAGTTGGGAATGGGGCAGATTTCAGGAAGCTGCTTGTCCAGCAACGCTTTCAGGCTGTGCCAGGTTGGACTGATTTTAAATCAGTGATGTCAATCTGATTTTAAATCATCAATGATGGAAACCTGGATTTAAATAATTGATTTTAGTCATGGTTTCTATTTATACTTTTTAGTTACTTGCATAAAGAAAGGTTGATTCTCATTGGTTGGTAACCATTAAAACACATTGATTTGCAAGTAAATATAACTTTTACACTAAATTATTTTTATTAGCCCAAAGGCTACATTATGTCTATACACATACGTTTAGGCAATCAGATAGCTTAGTTTACATTTATCCCAGGTTCTCCTTCGAGTGCTTGCTCATGTCCATTCCATTGTAGGCGTGTGTGCTCGCCACGTGTACTGGTGCCAGAAGCTTTTCCCTCAGTGGTATTGGTAAGGGACCAGATCTGGTGCCCTCTGGAGTGTGGCATATGTATGTGCTGGTATAAGGGCCCCCCCGACTCTCTCTGTTCCTTCTTACTGCCAGTGATGGTGCTGGAACATTTCCTTGCCTCGGCAAGGTTACCTAGTCAACTGTGCCTAGTTGTGAATCTCTGTATATAGTTCTTAGAAAGTTTGTATAGTTTATGAGTTCTCTTAGCGCAGGGGCAGGCAAACTTTTTGGCCTGAGGGACAAATCGGGTTTCCAAAATTGTATGGAGGGAGGTCGTGGTTAGGGGAGGTTGTGTCTCCCCAAACAGCCAGGTGTGGCCCAGCCCCCGCCTCCTATCCAACCCCCCCGTTTCTCGCCCCCGGACAGCTTCTCCGGGGCTCCTGCCCCATCCAACCCCCCTGTTCCCTGTCCCCTGACCACCCCCGGACTCCCCATTCCTGAGTGCCCCCTGCCACCCCATCCAACCCCCCTGTCCCCTGCCCTCTGACCCCCTGACCCCTATCAACCCCCCCGACCCCTGACCACACCCCCAAACTCCCCTGCCCTCTATCCAACCCCCCTTGCCCCCTTACTGCTTTGCTTGGAGCACCGGTGGTTGGCAGCACTACAGCCGTGCTGCCCAGAGCACCGGGTCAGGCCGCAGCTCTGCAACTGTGCTGCCCGGCCGCTCAGAGCGTGGCATGGCGCGCTGAGGTGGGGGGAGGGGGAACAGCAGGGGAGGGTCTGGGGGCTACCCTCCCAGGCCAGGAGCTCAAGGGCCGGGCAGGAGGGTCCCGCGGGCCAGATAAGGCCCACGGGCTGTAGTTTGCCCATCTCTGCCTTCGTGCATAAATTAGAAATAGTTAGTTAGTCCCCTATGGGACTTAGCCGAGGGACGGGGCATGCCTGGCTCTCAGGGCTTGAAGCCTTGTGATGACTTCAAAAAACCTGTGCCAGTCACTAATCTCCACCAAAGCTGTTCGAAGTGCTTGGGGGAGACCCATGTGAGCGACAAGTGTCGCATCTGTAAGTTTCAAGCTGCATACCAAAAAGGTGCGGGGTATTTGACATAGAGCGCTCCTTCCGGAGTAAGCGCTAGCACCAGCCTTGAAGCTGGATAGATTGGACTCCACTCCAAGCACCACAGCATCGGTGCAGAATGCGCCACCGGCACTAGCCTCCAACCTGCACTGATCCCCATCCCCAGGGCCAGCTGAAAAGCAAAGAAAGGCCGGGAGAGGGTGTTCTCCTACATCCTGTAAAGGGAAGGAGAGAGCCAGAGGAAAACAAAGACCCACACAGGGCAGCTCCTCCCTGCAAGGCAGTGGCAAGGCTTCAGCACCTGTTGAGCAGTCAAGCCCCCTTCAAGACCCTCCCACGACCACAGGAAGCGGCAGAGGCACTCAGCACCTGGTGGTCCTGTTCACACCAGAGGCCTTTCAGGCCACTGAGGACATACTGTCCCTTCCATTGCCACCCATCCTGACCAGCAAAGTGCTTCATTCGAGGGGTGAACCCGCCCTGGGACCTTTCCAGTGGTCCCCATCGGTGCAGCACCGCTCCCCAATGCAGGGGGTGCCCCGCTAGCGCTTGCCTGTGCAGGACATGGGTCAGCTTACCCTGTCAGAGTGCTTTGCGTCATTCCCTGGACTCTAGGCAGCATTCACCTGGATCCCGGCACTGATCACCGGCTGTCTGGTGCAGACCTATGGAGGTGCATCGCCAGTCCCTGGAATCCTAGTACTGGGAGCGGCCGAGTCAATCTCCAAATGCACAGCACCACTCTGGAGAGTCGAAATGCTGGTCCCTGGAGTTCTGTCACCGGTCTCTGGATCACCTCTACGGATCCCCACAGGCTAATTGACGATCTCCTGAGCTGAGATGTCGATCCTTTCTCTCCTGTTCCCGATTCCGGTCCACGGAGTGGCACTGCTCTCAAAGCATGAGGCATCAGTTACCAGGGTACCATTGCCAATCCGCCGAACGCCACTGCTGGTCACCAGAGGCGTGGCACCGAGAGCTGTCTTTGCATGGTGGAGACCTGTGGAGAGGGCCAATGGGAATAGGGTAGACAGGTGGCATCGGTACAGGCCTGGTTCTCCAGATGAGTCTCTCCCTCCTCAGGCTCAGAGAGTTAGGAGGAAGGTCTGCCTGCAGGCCAAGGCCACCCACTGCGGGCATCGACATTCCCATCAGGACCACCAATGGCCACATGGTCTCAGGGCCAATGGCTGTCTCCGTGGCAGCTATGGAACCCCTAGGGGTTTCCCCAACGATCGCAGAGGCAGCAATCAGTCTCAGGGCATCTGAGAAAGGGTCGGTGACAGTCTCCTGTCCACCCCTGGATTCGGAAACGGAGTCAGAGCAAGGTCCTCAGGGTCAGCCCGCCTCGGCTGAGGCTCTCCTGGTGGAGGCTACGGAGTTGGCAGACCCGCCTATACCTGCCTCCTCATCCCCTTCACCTGGTGAGGTGATAGCAGGACCTTCCCACACGGTTGCCCCGGGAGATGTAAAAGCTCACCCAGGAGCTTCTAAAGAGAGTGGCATCTAACCTGGGGTTGGAGGCTGAGGAGCTGGTAGAACCCTCCTACTCCCTGTTAGTTATTTTAAGTGCAGCAGCCCCTTCAAAGGTGGCATTGCTAGTCCACAAGGGAGTGGTAAAGCTGATCAAGGCTTTGTGGCAAACTTCCTCCTCTCTGCCCCCCATTTCCAAGTGGGCAGAGAGAAATTATTACCCCCCTGCTAAGGGTTTGAATACCTATATACACACCCCGCTCCTATCTCACTGGTGGTATCAGCAGCCAATCAGCGCAATAAACAGGGCCAACCGGGATTGACCCCTAAAAATAAGGAGGCGAAGAGGCTTGATCTTTTTGACAGAAAAATGTATTCTACGGCGAGCCTCCAGTTAAGAGTGGCCAACCATCAGGCCTTACTTGGTCATTATGATTTTAACATTTGGCAGTCCATGGCCAAGTTTGTGGAATCGCTGCCAGAGGAGCCCTGGAAGGAGTTCCTGGCTATTCTGGATGAGGACAGAGTATGGCCAGGGCAGCTCTCCAAGCAGCCTCAGATGCGGCGGACTCCATGGCCCCGACCATTGCTTTGGCCATTTTCATGAGGTGTGCACCCTGGTTGCAGTTATCAGGCCTGTCAGTGGAGGTTCAGCAGTCCATCCAGGACCTCCCCTTTGACAGCCTGGCACTGTTTGCGGAACAGACAGACAGCAAGTTACATAGCCTAAAAGACTCTAAGGCTACCTTGCACTTGCTGAGCCTTTACATGCTAGCACCCACGAGAAAGGGGTTAGCTGACAGGATGAAGGGGCTTCTAGTGTCCTCTCAGAGGATTTCGAAGTGGATCATCATCTTTATCCATACTTGTTATGATTTGGCGCAAGTTGTGCCTCGACCAATAGTGAAGGCTCACTCTACTAGGGCTCAGGCATCTTTGGCTGCCTTCTTGGTGCATGTCCCTATCCAGGACGTCTGCAGGGCTGCGACGTAGTCTTCGGTACACATGTTCATAATGCATTACGCCATCACCCAGCAAGCCAGATATGACACTGGATTTGTAAGAGTTGTGTTGCAGTCGACATGTCCATGAACTGCCTGCCTCCGGAGGTACTGCTTGGAAGTCACCTACAATGCAATGGACATGAGCAAGTACTCGAAGAAGAAAAGACGGTTATTAACCTTTCATAACTGTTGTTCTTCGAAATATGTTGTTTATGTCCATTCCATGACTCACCCTCCTTCCCCTCTGTCGGAGTTCTGGCAATAAGGAACCGAGGGAGGGGGGAGCCGGCGCATACATGCACCAGTTGAGAAGGTGCCAGAGCCGGTCCCCTACAGATACCACTAAGGGAAAAATTTCCAGCACTGGTGCATGTGGTGAGCACACACACCTACAATGGAATGGACATAAGTAACACATCTCGAAGAACAATAGTTACAAAAGGTTAGTAACTATCTTCTTTTAATTTTTATAATTTTACTACGTTAGAAAATGGTGAATGATCCATTTCTTGTTGATGAGATGATTATTTTATTATCTTGTACTTGTGATTTGTGTCCTGCTATATTTGGATGAGAATTAAAATAAATTAAAGCTGCACAAAATCAACATTTTAAACATTTTTATTTTAAAAAAAGTACCTTTAATGTGCTGGATACATAATTTTTTTTATCAAAATGAGTTGCTTTTAGAACTAACTGATTTATTAAACAAAGGAAGTATTGTCTGTAGTTAGTGAATTGAATTGATTTTTTCTGGCGATCATGCTCTTTAGAATTTTAGAACTAGTAGATCTCATCCTGTCATATTTTTTTTTTATTCATAGCTTGGAAAAATAAAACAAGCTTTCTTGTTTTTTCAACTCCCGACAGGTTTCTGAACTTTCATTGAACTAGTCATTGACCTTAATGAGTTCAATGACAAAAATGTTCTTTTTGTACCTTCAGAATAGGCCACTGCTCTCAAAAGCTGGTTTAGCATTTCAGCAAACTCTGGTTCCTGGTGCTTAGCTAGTAACTTCCACCAGTTCAGTGGTGTGACTTTCTTTAAATTAGGCAGCAAACATGTACTGCTTAATATTATTTGTTGTATTTAATTTAAATTATTGTAATAGATTCTAATAAATGTAAGACTTAATGTAGGTTATTAATGTCAACTTTAATTTGAAATAGAATTATTTTAAAAAACCTGAATTTAAATCAAAACAAAATTGGTTAATTTTTATTTTTTTAAACATCACTATTTTTTATCCACCCTATCTCTCCCACTTCAGCATCCTTTAGCGTTCACTCCACTATCCCTCCAGGGCTCCCTCTCCCAACTAGCCCCCTCTGCCCGTTTCACCTTAGTGCCCCGGCCACCCCCACCTGCCTCCTCCCTTGCGCTTAGGCAACCTTCCTCACAATGAATCCCCAGGCTCCTTATAGCACTTTGGCTGTTCCAACCCATCCCCACAGTTATCTGTGTCTCTCCTCAACTCCCTCAGCCCCCCCACCACCACTCACTTCTAGTTCCTGCTACCTGCCTATGTGGAATGTGAGGCCTCCCCCACACCTCTCCACAAAGCTTTGGAGTGCCCCTGAGGGGAACTCAGCACAGTGACTTCTTTTTACTAGTGAGAAAAAAACCTAGACTAACTGCATGCAGGTTCCTCTGCATGCAACAGATGCTCTTTAACGTCTATCACTCCTCTACTGCCATAAACACTAAAAAATAACAAAACCTTATGTAGCTCAGTATGAGGAAGAAACAAACAGGCTGAACCTACAGGTCTAATATAATAGTTCAACAAAAAAATGAAGTAAAGGCCAAGTACTGGGCAGAAATGTTTATTTAATTTTATCATAGATGTGACTTCAGTAGAGTTTACTTGCAGAAATATACTGCCTCAGGAGATACTTGGGTATGGGGAAGAAATCAAGCATTTCTCCGTATTCAGAACTAAAACAATACTGTGTGTATTAAATCAGTCCTGGAGTTCATGAAATGGTAGTGCAAAAACTCCACACAGCTGTGATTCTGATCTGTTTTTAATGGCAGTTCCAGATCAACCTATATTAAAATATGAGATGTTTTTATTTAAGTATGTCTATCAATGGGTTTGGCAAATTACTGCCATCTGATGGAGCAGTCTGTGTAAAATTACTCTGCGTAACTAGTTTATTTGCTAATATAAATGGGTTATAAAGATGTGAAATGGAAGAAAATTGTGGATATAAAATAATTTGATCTTTTATATTAGTTAGGGTATTCCTGTAATTTTTGCTTGTGATATATCTTTGGGGTTTTTTTGTTTTTGTTTTTCAAATTCCAAGCTTTCATTAAAAAAACAACAACCCACCTTTCTTCTGATGAAAAGAGCCAGACACAACAATATACATTTTGCAGTGCTGCTGCCCTCTTACCCCAGCCCTAATTCCATTCTAGTACTCCCAGAAGAGTGAGCGCACCCTTTCCTACCCCTTTCATGCAAATGAGGTGTAAACTGCAAAGGCTACATTACCTGTTTAGACTCACATTGAGCAAAGCACTTAGGCATAGACTTAATGTTAAGCATGAGTAGTCCTGTTGACAATTGAACTACTCATGTGCTTAAAGGTAAACGTGCTTAAATGCTGTGCTGAATCTGAGTCTCAGATGTTACTGTCCTGGACTCTGCAGCAAGACAAGACACCAGGAGCGTGGTTTAACTAGGCCACAACTTTATTAAGGCCATGTCTACACTACAAAGTTAATCAACCTAAGTTACATTGGCATACAGCCACTGCAGTTATTACATTGCTTATGCATGCTTGACTCCTTGTATCAGTGGTGCACATCCTTACCAGGAGCAGTTGTATCGATGCAGAGTGCAGTGCACCATGGGTAGGTATCCCACTGTGAAACTTGCCATCATCCAACAGAGTTTTTGTAATCCCTAAGGAGGCTAAAATGAGTCACACGGGTGACTGGGAGTATGGAGTCAACTTCCCATAATACAG
This sequence comes from Natator depressus, assembly GCF_965152275.1. Taxonomy (NCBI): domain Eukaryota; kingdom Metazoa; phylum Chordata; order Testudines; family Cheloniidae; genus Natator; species Natator depressus. Next base: position 325,231,415 of record NC_134234.1, on the reverse strand, counting down.
TGTTCTCCATCCCATAATTTTATCTGCATCCTATAATTTTGGTGCCTTCTTTTCAAAATCCCACAAACCTGCACCTCCCTCCTTGCTGTCCACCATCCCTGATAGAAGCATGGAGCCTGCACAGCTCTTCACTATTGTCATAAGCATTGCAAGCATAGGAGGCATGATCATGCAGTATTTGCAGAGCTGAAAGAGGAGTTGTGGGAAACGTGATGATTCTTTGGAGGCTAGATTGAGGTGGGACATAGAAAGAAACAATTCCAGGTTGTTGGTGGCATTCAGGGAGCAGCTGCAGCTGGTGGAGCGCCAGGTCTGGGCCCAAGAAATAAACACTGTGACTTTACCATGCAGGTTTGGGAGGATGAGCAGTGGCTGCAGAGCTTCTGGATGCACAAGGCCACATTCCTGGATCTGTGCGCCAAACTGACCATAGTCCTCCAGCAGACAGACTCTAATGAGAGCTTCATTGAGAAGTTGAGAAGCGAGTGGCAATCACACTGTGAAAACTTGCAATGCCAGATTGCTACTGGTCAGTTGGGAATCAATTTGGAGCCAGGAAATCCACCACTGGGGCCATTATTATGCAAGTGTGCAGGGTCGTTAATTGCCACCTGCTATGCAGGACTGTGACTTTTGGAAATGTGCATGACATAGTGGATGGTTTTGCAGCAATGGGGTCCTGAACTCCAGGGGAGCGATAGATAGCACACATATCCCTTTTTAGCACCAGACAACCTTGCCACAGAGTACACCAACAGAAAGAGCTACTTTGGAATTCCTATGCTTATACAAGCACTGGTGAATCACTGGGGACACTTCACCAACATCATTGTGGGCTGGTCAGGGAAGGTGCATGACATGAGCATCTGTAAGAACACAGGACTGTTCAGAAAGCTGCAAGCAGGGGCTTTCTTTCCTCACTGGCAGATTACCATTTGTAATGTTGAAATGCCAGTAGTGGTACTGGGAGACCCAGCCTTGCTCTGATGGCTCATGAAGTCCAGCTAGCTCAACAGCACCAAGGAGAGCATCAACTACAGGCTCAGCAGGTACATAATGACAGTTGAATGTGCCTGTGGTCATTTGAGGGGGTCACTGGTGTTGTTTACTTATGAGATTGGACCTCCGTGAGAAAAACATCCCAATGTTTATAGCTGCCTGTTGTATCCTGCATAATATCTGTGAAGCAAAGGAGGGAAGTTTCTGCTGGGGCGGAGGTGGAGTGGCTGTCTGCTGAATTTGCCTAAGTATTATGGGGCCAGACTTTTAAAAGTATTTAGGTACTGAACTCACATTGATTTCAATGACAGTTAAAACATTGATTTGGAAAGCCCATCCCTACGTAACTAAAAGCTAGGGCCAAATTTGTAAAGGTATTTAGGCACCTAAGTGTTTGACCTTCAACAGGATTCGTGCTCCAAAATCACATAGGCACTTTTGAAAATTCAATAACCATTTTTGAAATTTTTGCCTTTAACCTTTCCATAAATATCTCAAACCCTAGAATGATATATTCTAGAATCTGACATGTATTATGTTCACTGTCTGCCTTTCTATCAGGTAAGCTATCATATGAAAGAATTTGGCTTAAGATAGGTTTAAGTTCTTATTTGGTCATTTCATTCCCATCAGTCAAGAGCATGATAGAACAATGGAAGAACAATGAGTCCTTGTAACTCCATAGATATTACCATTTGATCATTCTTACCAACACTTATATTCATTAAGATACCATATCACCTATTACAGATCTTTACTTTCAGAGGTATAGTGATTAATGCATCTAACAACCTCCTGCCTTGGAAGTAAATTAAATGTAATGCTCTTGATCTCTCTAACCTTTTCTTGGATTTGACATGTTTATTTTCATTGAATTAATTTTCTAAAAAAGGGCAAGGTAAGGCTTACTTATACTCAGAGAGCTAACCTCTTTCTTCATGGGATGGATGATTAGTTTTGCTTTCCAAGAAAATGACTTGATTATATCAAACATCCTAAGATATTGTGTAGGCACTATGAATAAAAAATAGGCACAGTAAATTGTTCATATTGGAGTATAGCAGCTACAGTATAATTAGTGCTACTTTTAGTGCTACTGTATATCTTCATTAGTACATAATATTCTCTCATTCATAATTCTCTCCATGATGACTCATAAAATGAACAGTGTGTGCTCATTTTGTGCCAATACTCATTTTGCTTTTCAATCACCCAAAACCATCTGCATGTCCTTTGTATGACTAAAGTATATATTTTCATTTCAAATCAACCTGCAGCTTGCTGAGGATGTTATCCCAAATTTTTTTCTTTAAGACCTCTTTAGACAAAGGCAAATACTTCAATTTCTTCTTCTAAAGTTCTTTCTGGACTAGGATATTTTTTTCTAACAAAGACTTATGTAAATTTTTCTATATTTCAAAAAGCCAGCAACGGTGTGTAGTTTGCTGTCCAAAGCTGAATGTAGTTTGAAGACCAGATACGGTGTTTTCATGTGCAGGATGGTAAACTTTTTTAATAGTCTCTTCCAAAGATCCAGCAGAAATCAGAAAAAATGAGCTCTGAATTTGACCTTCTAAAAGATTAACACTTTGCACATTGTTGTTATGACAAAATCAATTTTCTAAATTGTCTGTCTTGTTTCTTAGCAAAATTATCTCCCCCTATGTCCACCACATGTCCATTAATTAGGCGGCAGAATGTGGCAACATTCATAGAATCATAGAATATCAGGGTTGGATGGGACCTCAGGAAGTCATCTCGTCCAACCCCTGCTCAAACCAGGACCAATCCACAACTAAATCATCCCAGTCAGGGCTTTGTCAAGCCTGACCTTGAAAACCCCTATGGAAGGAGATTCCACCACCTTCCTAGGTAACCCATTCCAGTGCTTCACCACCCTCCTAGTGAAAAAGTTTTTCCTAACATCCAACCTAAACCTCCCCACCTGCAACTTGAGACCATTACTCCTTGTTCTGTCATCTGGTACCACTGAGAACAGTCTAGATCCATCCTCTTTGGAACCCCCTTTCAGGTAGTTGAAAGCAGCTATGAAATCCCCCCTCATTCTTCTCTTCCGCAGACTAAACAATCCCAGTTCCTTCAGGATCTCCTCATAAGTCATATGCTCCAGCCCCCTAATAATTTTTGTTACCCTCCGCTGGACTCTTTCCAATTTTTCAACATCCTTCTTGTAGTGTGGGGCCCAAAACCGGACACGGTACTCCAGATGAGGCCTCACCAATGTCGAATAGAGGGGAATGATCAAATCCCTTGATCTGTTGGAAGTGCCCAACTTATACAGCCCAAAATGCCATTAGCCTTCTTGGTAACTAGGGCACACCGTTGACTCATGTCCAGCTTCTCGTCCACTGTAATCCCTAGGTCCTTTTTTGCAGAACTGCTGCCGAACCACTCGGTCCCTAATCTGTAGCAGTGCATGGGATTCTTCCGTCCTAAGTGCAGGACTCTGCACTTGTCCTTGTTGAACCTATCACATATCTTTTGGCCCTTGGGGCACTCCGCTTGATACTGGCTGCCAACTAGACATGGAGCCATTGATCACTACCCGTTGAGCCTGACGATCTAGCCAGCTTTCTATCCACCTATCTTCCATTCATCCAGCCCATACTTCTTTAACTTGCTGGCAAGAATACTGTGGAAGACCGTATCAAAAGCTTTGCTAAAGTCAAGGAACAACACATCCACTGCTTTCCCCTCATCCACAGAGCCAGTTATCTCATCACAGAAGGCAATTAGGTTAGTCAGGCATGACTTTCCCTGGTGAATTAATGCTGACTGTTCCTGATCACTTTCATTGAGGACCTGCTCCATGATTTTTCCAGGGACTGAGGTGAGGCTGACTGGCCTATAGTTCCCTAGATCCTCCTCCTTCCCTTTTTCAAAAATGGGCACTACATTAGCCTTTTTCCAGTCGTCCGGGACCTCCCCCGATTGCCAGGAGTTTTCAAAGGTAATGGCCGATGGCTCTGCAATCACATCTGCCAACTCCTTTAGCAACCTCGGATGCAGTGCATCCGGTCCCATGGACTTGTGCTCATCCAGCTTTTCTAAATAGTCCTGAACCACTTCTTTGTCTACAGAGACCTCCCCATGCTGTGCTGCCCAGTGTAGCAGTCTGGGAGCTGACCTTGTTCGTGAAGACAGAGGCAAAAAAAGCATTGAGTAAATTAGCTTTTTCCACATCCTCTGTCACTAGGTTACCTCCCTCATTCAGTAAGGGGCCCACACTTTCCTTGGCTTTTTTGGTGTTGCTAATATACCTGAAGAAACCCTTCTCGTTACTCTTAACATCTCTTGCTAGTTGCAACTCCAGGTATGATTTGGCCTTTCTGATTTCACTCTTTCATGCCTGAGCAATATTTGTATACTTCTCCCATGTCATTTGTCCAATCTTCCACTTCTTGTAAGCTTCTTTTCTGTGTTTAAGATTAGCAAGGATTTCACTGTTAAGCCAAGCTGGTCGCCTGCCATATTTACTATTCTTTCCACACATCGGGATGGTTTGTTCCTGCAACCTCAATAAGGATTCTTTAAAATACAGCCAGCTGTCCTGGACTCCTTTCCCCCTCATGTTATTCTCCCAGGGGATCCTGCCCATCAGTTCCCTGACGTTGTCAAAGTCTGCTTTTCTGAAGTCCAGGGCCTATATTCTGCTGCTCTCCTTTCTTCCTTGTGCCAGGATCCTGAACTCGACCATCTCATGGTCACTGCCTCCCACGTTCCCATCTGCTTTTGCTTCCCCTACTAATTCTTCCCAGTTTGTGAGCAGCAGGTCAAGAAGAGCTCTGCTCCAGCACTTGCACCAGGAAATTGTCCTCTACACTTTCCAAAAACTTCCTGGATTGTCTGTGCACCGCTGTTTTGCTCTCCCAGCAGATATCAGGGTGATTGAAGTCTCCCATGAGAACCAGGGCCTGCGATCTAGTAACTTCTATTAGTTGCCGGAAGAAAGCCTCGTCCACCTCATCCCCCTGGTCTGGTGGTCTATAGCAGACTCCCATCACCACATCACCCTTGTTGCTCACACTTCTAAACTTAATCCAGAGACTCTCAGGTTTTTCTGCAGTTTCATACTGGAACTCTGAGCAGTCATACTGCTCTCTTACATACAGTGCAACTCCCCCACCTTTTCTGCCCTGCAGGTCCTTCCTGAACAGTTTATATCCATCCATGACAGTACTCCAGTCATATGAGTTATCCCACCAAGTCTCTGTTATTCCAATCACATCATAATTCCTTGACTGTGCCAGGACTTCCAGTTCTCCCTGCTTGTTTCCCAGGCTTCTTGCATTTGTGTATAGGCACTTAAGAGAACTCGCTGATCGTCCCGCTTTCTCAGTATGAGGCAGGAGACCTCCCCTCCTGTGCTCTCCTTCTCGTGCTTCCTCCCGTTATCTCACTTCTCCACTTACCTCAGGGCTTTGGTCTCCTTCCCCTGGTGAACCTAGTTTAAAGCCCTCCTCACTAGGTTAGCCGGCCTGTTTGCAAAGATGCTCTTCCTTCTCTTCATTAGGTGGAGCCCGTCTCTGTTTAGCAATCTTCCTTCTTCGAACACCATCCCATGGTCAAGGAATCCAAAGACTTCTCGCCGACACCACCTGCGTAGCCATTCGTTGACTTCCACGCTTAGTCGGTCTCTACCTGGGCCTTTTCCATCCACAGGGAGGATGGATGAGAAGACCACTTGCACCTCAAACTCCTCTATCCTTCTTCCCAGAGCCACGTAGTCTACAGTGATCTGCTCAAGGTCATTCTTGGCAATATCATTGGTGCTGAATATATCTGTTGCTGTAGTCCTCACATTACATTCTTCAGCAACTCTTGTCTTCCCTTTCAAGAGTACTATACTTCTGCACCATGTCTTTGAGAAAAGCTCATAGAATGGAGTGGTTTTAGATAATCTGCCAAAAAGAAATATAGAAATTGTCTGCCACTTAATTGGTATACTTGCTGTTTGTTCCTTTTATCATTTTGATCAAAAGACCCTTTTGGACTTATGTGATTGCTTCATTTTTTTTACAATTAAAAATGGCTGCAATACTTGTAATTTCTGTAGATGTGACTAACATTAAGATAGGCACTTTTGGTGAGACTAGAAAGCACTTAATGAGTCATGACCACTGGAGGAGCACTCAGGAATACTGTGTGCGTATTCATTTTTTATTTACTCTTGTGACTCCTAACATGCAAGTTTAGGTCCCTAATAAGCAAAGAACTTAAGCATCTGCCATGCTTAGTTGTATTTACAAGCGCAAGTCCAACACTAATTAATAACCCTAAGCATTTCCTTAAATGCCATATAAGTAGAGGGCACTTAAGCATGTGCTTTGGTAAATCAGGGCTGTGGTGCCTACATCTCTGAATAGTAGTGGAAGAGGCAACAGAAAGGAGCCAAAGGGCCAGGAATACTCTGTGGTGAAGCTCACTGATTTTTCTGTACATGATTCTGTAAAGAGGAGAGATGGGAAGCCAAAGCCTCCTAAATCCTAGGGATGCAGCTCTGAGTTGCATTAACTCCCTCCCAGGTTTCTTAGTAGAAATCCTGGCCAGGGGAGAGATTTCAGCAGAGCACGGTCAGTACCCTGTTCCAGCCTCACCTCCCAAACCCATGGAGCCCCATGAGAAATGATGGAGAAGGGAATATAGTGCCATGGTCGCATTCTCGTTCAACTCCCCATTCACCAAGGCATGAGGAGCAATCCTTAGTGGCTCTCCTTGCAGGTTCTGACTGTTGGAGGTGCTCATTCCCTGAGGGGTTGAAAGCCATTGACAATAACCAAAGGAAGGTGGAATTGACTGGTAGCTAGTCTAGATCTAAATACTAAAATATTTTTACGATGAGGAAGTGTGTGTCTGTATATATCATTTATAAATACAGGCAGATATAAATTCATATATACTAGAAATATTCATTGCAACTAGAAAGCCTTAATAAACCACACACACAATACCACATGGAAGGCTGAAAAGAAACCACAGTTAATTGCCTTAGCAGCCAGAAAAGAGCTGGCTGGAGGAGCCTAGGGCATGGCCTTAGCACACTGATCAGATCTGTGAGGGATCATTCATGTAGCTTCAAAGCAGAACCCGCAAAAAAAAATGCAGAAATTGGGCTTGTTTTTGGCTTAATTGGCTTGTGAGTTGCTTGTTGGCTAGTTTTTGGCTTGTAGCTTGTTGCTTCTTTTTTTTGATCGGCTCCCAGCAAGCAGGGGCAAGGGGGGGAGAGAGTCAGGGGTGCACAATGGGCCCACCACAGTCCCAGACTGTAGGCCAGGGGGATCTAATCACAAAGAGTGTTGGGGTTCTTAGGGATTGGCTTGTTTTGGCCTTGTTTTGAAATGGGATTAGCTTGATTTTTGACTTATTGTGAAAGTCAGGGTGCTTATTTACTGTGTGAAAGTTGGCAACTGTGCAAAGGTCACTGCTTTCCGTAGGTTTCTGACTCAGTGATGAGGTGGCACGTATCACTACAGTGTATCTCTAACCAGACAGTGCTCCAAAAGATCTGAATAACACCATATTTTATACTGAATGTCAAAATAATTTGCTGATCTACTTGGTCAAACTGATAACATTAATTGTAATATTTGCATTATCATTTAGAACTGAAACAATGTCAGTGATCCCGTGGCTTGTGTCTGTGTCCCACCGATAAGCAATATGATTTGTAACAGTCTGAAAGATGAGCACTGATCTGGCTTGTAGACTTTGGTACATATCCTTGACTCTCTGCCAGCCTGTCTGACCATAACAAATGTCCTAAAGCCCACTACACATGATTACCCTTGAGACCACTACTGTTTGATTCACATGGAGTTTACTATAAAATGGATATACCGTGTTACTCTAGTCTGGCCTGATTTAATTCTTTGTTCTAATGACATGCAATTTACTTTAGAATGAAAAAAAAAGACAAGCAATAAGGTATACATCTGGAGAAATGAAATGTATATGGCTTTAACAGTATAACTATACAAAATACAAGCGAAACCCATAGTAACATAGTAGTCCTGCAGATAAAAGGAACTATGATTCTTTGATATGGATGGTTATGCTTTTAATAATTTGCATTATATACTGTGTTTCAGCCAATGATTTTTAAGGCCTGGATGCAGAAAAGGAGATAGGCACCAAGAAAATCACTGTGATTCACAGAGTCTGAGACAGGAATCTAACCTGTTATAAATGAATGGAGAAAGATTGGCACCCTAGACTGCAGTTCACAGAAGCCAGCATGCTACGCAGGGAGCACCTAAGCTCGCAAAAAGGGAGATGCTGACGAGGGGGGAGTATGCTAAATTATTAAAATAATTACATGATATTAAATAAATAATTTAGTCTTTTGGGCCAGACAGTGAGAGAGAGTGAGAGCTTCCAGCATGAGAATGATTCTGTGACCTGGATGTTCACTCATTTACCCAGGATGTGGGAAACCCAAGATCCAGTCTCTCTGCTCCAATGACTCGTCAGTTATTTAGCCACAGTGCGACAGCTTCAACAGGAGAGACTGAGGAAGCCACACATTAGAAGATCCCTTAACTCAGTAATTAGAGCACTCATCTGAGAAATGGTAGATCCCTGTTCAAATCCCTTCTCCTCCCCTCAGGTGGAATGGGGGACTTGAACTGGGGGGTCTCCCACATCCCAGGTGAGTACCCTACCCACTGTGATAAGGTATGGGATAAGTTTCTCCCCTCCCTATCCCCCGCTTCCTGCTTAAACAGCATAGATGTCTAACTCCAAAGAGGGCTCCCGGCTGTGGATCACTAGCAGCAATATGCACCTCGCTGCAGCCTGGACTTAGGTGCCTGTTTCTGTGAGAGAGGTGGGGATTAGCACACTTGCCCCATCCCCACTGGCCAGCTTAGGTGGCTACCTCCTGGTGTCCTGACTTTCGCAAATTGCAGTCTAAGATGCCTGTCTCTCCCCACTGATTGTATAGGGAGAGTAGGTACGTAATCAGGCTTTGTGAATCAGAATGATTTTCTAGGTGCCTAAAAGTTAGATGCTGTGATGCTCAGCATTCCAACACCTACCTCCTTTTGTGCATCAGGCCTTTATAAACAACTATTAAAGCCCTATATCAACCTTGCATGTAGCAGACCCTTTTTACAAAGTGGTAAACTGAGGCACAGCAGTTGTGACTTGTTCAAAATCATAGCGACAGCATTGGGAATGGAACCCAGGAGCACTAACTACCAGCTCTTTGCTCTAAATGCTAGATCACACTGCCTCCCACTAAATGACATTGCATCCCACTAGAGCCATACTCCTGTATAATTTTGTGCTAAAATTATGTTTCATTTGCATTAAGCTATAGCATGTGTTGGCATTTGTTATGCCAGGTACCTCAGACTCCAGTATATGTTCCAGAGGTTTCCTTTTTTCTAAGCTGCTATGTAAATTACTATTCACACGTTCGTATTTTTGTGCTGAATTTCTATGGTACTCCACAAAACATCATAAATATGACCATACGCTACACTATGTGCACTTTAAATTTCTCTTTTCTTTCCTGGTGATTTGTTTCATTAGTGACATTCTGCAAATCAAATTTACCTAATCCATGGTTGAGTCTACTAACAGGAAATCGGTTCAACGAACAGGGATTTATATTACAAAAGAAGTGCTCACTTAGGGAGTACTTTTAATACTTTGTTCATTGAAAAAGATGCCAACCTCCAGACTTTTCTGACTTTAATGCTCTGGTGTTTCAGTTTGGATTTAACTGCAAATGAAAGACTGAAAAGCCATATAATCCATCGATCTCCTATTTGCTGAAGCACAAGTTTCATGGTACATCAAAGTTTTTTATTTCTTTGATTTTTATTCCTTCCCCAATTATGTCAGCTATGTTACCTCTAGGCATGATGCATTTAATTCTGTTGTCTGTTCTACTCTGCTATTCCTATTAACCGAGTAAATGTCAATTCTTCTTTAATATTTCTTTAGTTTTTAAAAAAGAGACCATGGCTCGAATGTCTGAATTTTGGTTTTAGGCTTTTCCCCCTGTTTTCAGGGCAGAGGAATTATCATGATGTGACTGTTTAAAGTGCTGTTCTGCTTATAAGAAGTGACTGTATAAAAATGTGATCTTCTCACTTAACGACTCTGCTCCTTTTGTGTGTACAGACGCCTAACACTTAGGGTTATTTTGACAAAAAGTAAGGTTGTGCTACATTTTTACTCCTGTTAGCACTGAAGAGTCAATACCGCTGAAGGAGACTTTCACAGGGTGACTGGCCCCTTTAAGGTGAGTTGAGGCCAGCCACACCTGTGCTATATTAATTAGCTGCTTCCCAGTCTGAGAGTGTGAGACTAAAGGAGGTCAGGCAATATATTTATGGGCACTTGGGCCTTATAAAAGGACTGAGAGTAAGAGCAGTCTGTAGTTGGAACCACAGAGAGCAAGCAAGCTGGTTCCTGTGGAAGGCCCTGAGCTGGGGTCTGCAAGGAAAAGGGTACTCCAGGGACCCAGCCTGAGGACCCAGGGTTCTGTACCAGAGCCAGGAAGGACGTGAGGCAAAAACACCATAAAGGGTCTGGGAAAAGGGCCCAGATGGTGGGTTGAAGTGAAGCACCAGGGCACAGAGAACTTTTTGTTTGGCTGGAACTTCTTTAGTTTGGACTCTTGGTACCCCAGAAGAGATTGTTTGTTGTGACTTGTCTGGATGGCCAGGTACAGACCAGTGGCTAGAAAGCTGAGGAGACCAATGTCAGGGAGGGAAATTGAGACAGGGAGTTCCAGCTGTGGCACGCTTGGCACAGAGTAGCTGTACCCCCAGGACAGAGAGTAAATTGGATTCTATTCTGGCTAGTGAATCATCAGCAGAGTGGCTAACTAAATGGCACATTCCATGTTCCAAATGAAGGTCAAATTCCCATAACCACTGGCGCAAGCTCAACAGACTTTCAGAATCCTTCATCATTTGATGGTACTCAAACAGGACAGAACCCAGCTTAACGTTGAGATCCCAGGGTGAAAACAAGTACAAACATTTTTGTTGCTGTTAGATTGAGTAAATTGGACCTAGAAATCACGGAGATACTGTAAATATGGAATACAAATAAGGTCAATACATTAATTTTTTCAGTGATTTTTTTCAGTTTAGCGCTGTCATCAAAAGGATGACTTCATTTGGATTACTTCAATCAGACTACTAAGTGTTTGGATAAATTGGGGCTTTTAAAGAGAAACAATTTGTCTACCTGGAGATGTAAAATGACTCGAGAAGTCCTCTATTTTTTCCATAGTCCAGGCTCTGAAAAATATCTTTGTTTAGTTGTGTAACTCATCATCCAAACATAGATTTCTATTGGCAAATTTAACTTGCCCTGAATAGTTATATTTAAAGACACCACTCACTGCTATTGTATTTAGATCAGCATCAGACACAAAGGAGACGAGACAGACTTTGCAGAGAACAAGCACCTATGAGTATCGGGGAGTCACGGTAAGAAAGAAAGGAGACATTTTGTGATTCTAAAAGCAATTCTCAATAAAACACCTCAGTTTCGCCAAACCATTTATTTGGGAATAAGAGAAATACATAATTTTTGTTCTGTGTTTGTACAGCACTGTGGGGTACTGATACATGACTAAGGCTTCAATCCATTACTGTAATACAAATAAATAATAATGTTTTCTCAGGTTGAGCATTTCTACCCCTTACCATTACAATAGATACAGCTAACATAGATCAAAGTGACCACTCCTGGGAAGTTGCTGAACTGTCTGACTGCTGTACGCATTGTACAGAGCTATAAAAATTACAGAACTTGATTCTGCAATAGCATATTTTACAATAATTATCAAGGTTACTAAACTTACTTGTATATAAATTTATTAATATTGTAAGCTCTTATTAGTTTTGTGGTTTAGTTGCAGTGGGTCAAGAACAATAGAAGTAGCCACCACTGAAGTCCAGCTATTTTGGAATTTTTTGCAAGTGGATTTAATGTGATTTCCCAAAGAGATTTGTCACCCACTGGGTTTGGAACAACTGATAGAAAACGAAAAAAAAAAGTAAAGTTGATCCTAAAAGGTACCTAGTATTATGCCAGCATGCATGTAAAAAAGTTATATCCTAGGCAACTTCTTTTGAAAGATTCAGATCATGCACAGCCCTTGTGCAGTGGGGAAAACATAACAAGTCTTCCCACCACTCTTGTGCTTACCCCATGCAACAGCTTACTGAATCACTGTCCATATGCATTTGGGAAGCTGCAGGACTTGTATCCTTCATGCAGTCTCAGTAAGACTACAATTTTGGCATGTAATTGTTACTGAATTTCATGGCAGCGGTGATGGAAAAACATGAGAAATCATGGAAAGGTCACCCAGTAATGTAGTTTTTGCTACATCAACATACACAAGAGTATAGTTGGGGTGCTGAAAGGTGAGGCTTGGGCAGGGAGTGTTGAGAGTGAGCCAGCCCCTTGCTCACCATGCAGCGGTGGCTGCCATCCCACGAGGCTGGGCCCAGCTTCCCACTCTGGGCTTTGCAACCTGGTGCATGGGGTTGCAGCACCACTCAGGTATGCAGAAAGGCAGACAGCCAAACCTGACTTGTGCTGCAATGCCATGCACCAGGTCACAATGCCATTCAGTTTGGGGAACTAGGCTAATGTGTTTTGACAGCCATTTCTAAGATTTCACTGACTTAATTCAGATTCACAGTTTCCGTGACCTGTGCGACAAAATCGTAGCCCTAACCCTCAGTGATGCAAATTGCCCCAAAGGGGGCAGAGCCAAGGCTTCACCCCTTGCTCCTGCATTGGCCATAGAGCTAACGTGGGATAGTGCCTATTGCATACTCCGCCTTGCAATAGGGAACCCAGGAAGGGTATGTGCCTTGTAAACAATAATTGCTATCTCTGGGGAGAGTGACTGACTCCACTGTGTTGTCAACACAGGCTATAATTGACACAATCTGGTCCTAAAATAGTAAGGAGATTTCATTCAATCAGTTCATGCTTCAGTTTGTTCTTTCACTCTTAATCATTAACAAAATGAGTTTTTTATCATTCAGAAAATATTATTGACCTTTTTTAATGTGCATGTGGGATTACATTGCTGCTGGTATTTCAGTGTGCAGTTTAAGCAGACACTCAGATACTGTGGTGATGAGGGCTGAATAAGAACATGAACAGAATAGAAAAGGAAGAAAAAACGTTTATAGCACAGGTAGAAATTATATGAAGTTACATAATGTGCTTGTGTGATGAATAATGAAATAACTCATTTTATGCATTTGTCCCATAGAGAATTTCCATTGAAATTCAGTGGTATTTGAGCACTACACTCAGGCTCCATTCAAAATCCCAGCCAGAGACTGAGGAGATAGGCCTCAGTTGTCCTTTTTAGATGCTGGCCCACACCTTCATAAGACTATAAGAACTGCCATACTGGGTCAGACCAAAGAGCCATCTAGCCCAGTATCCTGTCTTCCAACAGTGGCCAATGCAAGGTGGTTCAGAGGAATGAACAGAATAGGTAATCATCAAGTGATCCATTCCCGGTCGCCCATTCCCAGCTTCTGGCAAACAGAGGCTAGGGACACCATCCCTGCCCATCCTGGCTAATAGCCATTGATGGACCTATCCTCCATAAATTTATCTAGTTCTTTTTTGAACTCTGTTATAGTCTTGGCCTTCACAACATCCTCTGGCAACGAGTTCCATAGGTTCACTGTGTGTTGTGTGAAAAAATACTTCCTTTTGTTTGTTTTAAACCTACTGCCTATTAATTTCATTTGGTGACCCCCTAGTTCCTGTGTCATGAGAAGGAGTAAACAAGACTTCCTTATTTACTTTCTCTACATCAGTCACAATTTATTAATCTCTTTTCATATGAAAGCTGTTCCATACCCTTAATCATTTTTGTTACCCTTTTCTGAACCTTTTCCAATTCCTGTATTCAAAATGTGGGTGTACCATGGATTTATGTAGAGGCAATATGGTATTTTCTATCTTATTATTTATCCCTTTCTTAATGATTCCCAACATTCTGTTAGCCTTTTTGACTGCTGCTGCACATTGAGTGGATGTTTTCAGAGAACTATCCACAATGAAGCCAAGATCTCTCTTGAGTTGTAACAGCTAATTTAGATCCCAAAATTTTATATGTATAGTTGGGACTATGTTTTCCAATATCCATTACTTTGCATTTGTCAACATAGAATTTCATCTGCCATTTTGTTGCTCAGTCACCCAGTTTTGGGAGATCCCTTTGTAACTCTTCACAATGTGCTTTGGACTTAGCTATCTTGAGTTATCATCTGTTTACCCCCTTTTCCAGATCATTTATGAATATGTTGAATAGTACTGGTTCCAGTACAGACTCCTGGGGGACAACACCATTTACCTCTCTCCATTCTGAAAACTGACCGTTTATTCCTACCTTTTGTTTCCTATCTTTTAACGAGTTGCCAATCCATAAGAGGACCTTCTTTGTTATCCCATGACAGGCTTACTTTGCTTAAGAGCCCTTGGTGAGGGACCTTGTCAAAGGCTTTCTGAAAATCTAAGTACATTATATCCACTGGATTCCCCTTGTCCACATGCTTGTTGACCCCTTCAGAGAATTCTAGTAGATTGGTGAGGCATGATTTCCCTTTATAAAAACCATGTTGACTCTTCCTCAACAAGTTATGTTCACCTGTGTATCTGACAATTTTGTTCTTTACTATAATTTCAACCAGTTTGCCCAGTACTGAAGTCAAGTTTACTGGCCTGTAATTGCTGGGATCACCTTTGGAGTCCTTTTAAAAATTGGCATCACATTAGCTATCCTCCAGTCATTTTGGAGGAACACATAAGGGAACCCTTTGTTTCCTATCTTTTAATCAATTACTGATCCACGAGAGGACCTTCCCTCTAATCACAGGGCAGCCTACTTTGCTTAAACACCTTTGGTGAGGGACCTTGTCAAAGGCTTTCTGAAAATCTAAGTACACTATATCCACTGGTTTCAGAGTAACAGCCGTGTTAGTCTGTATTCGCAAAAAGAAAAGGAGTACTTGTGGCACCTTAGAGACTAACCAATTTATTTCAGCATAAGCTTTCATGAGCTACAGCTCACTTCATCAGATGCATACTGTGGAAACTGCAGAAGACATTATATACACAGAGACCATGAAACAATACCTCCTCCAATCCCACTCTCCTGCTGGTAACCTTGGATAAGCTATTACCAGCAGGAGAGTGAGTTTGTGTGTGTGTGTTTTGGGGGGGGGGGAACCTGGATTTGTGCTGGAAATGGCCCACCTTGATTTTCATACACATTGTAAGGAGAGTGGTCACTTTGGATGGGCTATTACCAGCAGGAGAGTGAGTTTGTGTGTGTGGTTTTTGGAAGCGGGGGGTGGGGGGTGAGAAAACCTGGATTTGTGCTGGAAATGGCCCACCTTGATTATCGTACACATTGTAAAGAGAGTGGTCACTTTGGATGGGCTATTACCAGCGGGAGAGTGAGTTTGTGTGTGTGGGGGGGGGCGGAGGGTGAGAAAACCTGGATTTGTGATGGAAATGGCCCAACTTGATTATCATACACATTGTAAGGAGAGTGATCACTTTAGATAAGCTATTACCAGCAGGAGAGTGGGATGGGAGGAGGTATTGTTTCATGGTCTCTGTGTATATAATGTCTTCTGCAGTTTCCACAGTATGCATCCGATGAAGTGAGCTGTAGCTCACGAAAGCTTATGCTCAAATAAATTGGTTAGTCTCTAAGGTACCACAAGTACTCCTTTATATCCACTGGATTTCACTTGTCCACATGCTTGTTGACCCTCTTAAAAAATTCTAGTAGAATGACGAGACATGATTTCCCTTTACAAAAACCATGTTGACTCTTTCCCAACAAATTATGTTCATCTGTGTGTCTGGCAGTTTTGTTCTTTTCTATAGTTTCAACCAGCATTCCCAATACTGAAGTCGGGCTTACCAGTCTGTAATTGCCAGGATCACCTCTGGAGCCCTTTTTTAAAACTTGGCGCCACATTAGCTATCCTCCAGTCATTTGGTACAGAAGCTGATTTAAATGATAGGTTACAGACCACAGTTGTTAGCTGCAATTTCACATTCAAGTTCCTTCAGAACTCTTGGGTGAATATCATTTGGTCCTGGTGACTTATTACTTTAATTTATCAATTTGTTCCAAAACCTCCTCTAGTGACACCTCAATCTGGGACAGTTCCTCAGATTTGTCACCTAAAAGGCATGGCTCAGGTTTGGGAATCTCCCTCACATCCTCAGCCGTGAAGACTGATGCAGTGAATTCATTTAGTTTCTCCGCAATGGGCTTATCGTCCTTGAGTGGTCCTTCAGCATCTCGATCGTCCAGTGGCCCCACTGGTTGTTTAGCAGGCTTCCTGCTTCTGATGTACTTAAAAAAAATTAAAACACTTTTGAAGTAGGTATCATTGTACCTCCTTCTGGTGTACAGTAGATGCTCCCTGTCATGGGCAGCCTACTAATCTCTGCCCCTTCCCTTCCCTTTTGGAATAACTATCTCAGGTACAAGGACTGCAGCTGTAGTTCTGCCACTATTTAAAGGTTTCAAGAAAGAAGTTCCTTGTACCATATTCTACTTGACTACCTGTGACTGGGGTCAGCAACAATCTAAACAGCAATTATCTTATTTTGAATTTGGAATATGTTTATCTTTTGTAATCTAGTGTTAAATAACTCATTTCCTGCATTTCAATCCCCCAAATTCTTGTTAGGCATATCTGTCATCAGGAAGTGCCAAAAGTGCAGTCAGTTCTACTAGCAGCAAGATCACTCTATTGATTAGACAACTCTTTCCTCTCTCAGAATATCTCTAACATATCTCTAAATATGCATCATGAATGGACTCTGCCCATGGATTAGACTACACTGATTGTTCATCTTCATGCTTTGAAATTTCTTATCTCAGGTGTTGCAGTACAAAGTAAGTTGACATCAAGCTGACTGCAGTGACTACACAATGATTGCAATGCATACCTTCAGTAATAGTGATTGACTGGTAGAGTTCTGTTCTTTTACCTTAGCAGATAATGTTTCAACATGTTTAACATGCTATATGAAATGTGCTGCCTGGACTTTCCTTGATATCAGATGGACAAGTAGTCTGTATATTATAGACCCATAAGAGAGCACTTACAATTCCTTCGGCTAGCACTGGACTAGAATCCAAGAACTCCTGTGTTCTAAATCTAGCTTTAGCACTGACTGACTCAGGCCTTGAGCAAGCCACAGACCAGTTTCTCTTGCCTTGGGTAGGAGGACAGTGTGCTCCCTGTGGCTGAACAGTCCTCCCAAATCGTTTTTAAAGTGGACGGCAAGGCAGAAAGGGGAAGTCTGAATTATAAGTCTCTGTACTTATTCTGTATTTGCTGGTTTGCTGAAACATTTTACCACAAATAGTCAGATAAAAGTCAATGCTCAAAAACAAATTAGGTGAATTCCACTGTTGTAAGAATCCACCTAAAAAGTGATGGTAGACTTAACATTTAATATCTGAAGGGTTGAGTGAACATGCCTAGGATCTTGGTATGTGCATCTTCTATTCGCCAGGAGTTTGTCCTCTCACTTGTTGCAGTGAGGTAAGCTGTGATTTTAGAAATCTTGACATATATGTCAAAAAAGGGTTTCTGTTCCTTTGAATGAAGAAAAATACAGAGTGTAATATTAAGCTTTTGCTGTTGGGTCTGACTACTGGATAAAGGCCTGATGCTGTGGGAAAATCTGCAGTAGTGACTGCCTACATCCTTGCAGAAATTCACTTATGCAGAATATACACTGCGTGCTTTGGATCTAATCCTGTAACCTTCAATCAAGCAAAGCTTCCTTTTCAAATCCCATTGAAGACTGAAGATTGAGCCCTTTGTATATATTTCTGTATTCTGCATATGAACACTCCATCTGTTCATCATTTTAGGTATTTATAAACTCCCTATCAGCCTGGTATCTAAGAGGGAGAGAATTTTATCTCTCTCCATTCCCAAACTTGTTTTTTCTCTAAATATACAATTTGTACAGGAATCTTACTCATACCTTCTTAGATGAGGGAAGCAGAATAACAAATAAGTAATATTCCTTTTTTGCAGTTGACCTTAAAAGAGGATGGTGTTACTGAGAGAAGGCTTAGGGAAAAGGTATATCTTGCAGCTAGACCTAAAGATAATCAAGTTTGGCGTTGTCTAATATCCTATTAAAGAGTTTAACAGTCAGGTTTCTGCTCTGCCATTGTACATCCAGGGTCTATTTGGCTGGAGTATCTCTATGTAAAGCAGTTTTTTTCATAGATTCATAGATATTAAGGTCAGAAGGGTCCATTATGATCATGTAGTCTGACCTCCTGCACAATGCAGGCCACAGAATCTCACCCACCCACTCCTGCAATAAACCTCTCGCCTATGTCTGAGCTGTTGAAGTCCTCAAATCATGGTGTCATAAATATAAAGGGAAGGGTAAACCCCTTTAAAATCCCTCCTGGCCAGAGGAAAAATCCTCTCACCTGTAAAGGGTTAGGAAGCTAGGATAACCTCGCTGGCACCTGACCAAAATGACGAATGAGGAGACAAGATACTTTCAAAAGCTGGGGGGAGAGAAGAACAAAGAGTCTGTCTGTGTGATGCTTTTGCGGGGACAGAACAGGAATGGAGTCTTAGAACTTAGTAAGTAATCTACCTAGAGATGCGTTAGATTATGATTTCTTTAAATGGCTGAGAAATTAAGCTGTGCTGAATAGAATGGATATTCCTGTCTGTGTGTCTTTTAAGGTTTTGCCGAGAGGGATTCTCTATGTTTTGAATCTAATTACCCTGTAATGTATTTACCATCCTGATTTTACAGAGGTGATTCTTTTTTACTTTTTACTTCCATTAAAATCCTTCTTTTCAGAAACTGAATGCTTTTTCATTGTTCTTAAGATCCAAGGGTTTGGGTCTGTGGTCACCTATGTAAACTGGTGAGGATTTTTACCAAACCTTCCCCAGGAAGTGGGGTGCAAGGGTTGGGAGGATTTTGGGGGGAAAGACGTTTCCAAACAACGCTTTCCTAATAAATAAACCCAGATAAAGTTTGGTGGTGGCAGTGGAAGTCCAAGGGCAAAGGGAAGTTTTGGGGAAGTTTTAACCTAAGCTGGTAAAAGTAAGCTTAGGAGGTTTTCATGCAGGTCCCCACATCTGTACTCTAGAGTTCAGAGTGGGGAAAGAACCTTGACATGATGTTTAAAGACTTCAAGGAGCAGAGAATCCTCCAGCAAGTGATTCATGGCTCATGCTACAGACGAAGGCGAAAAACCTCCAGGGCCTCTTCCAATCTGCCCTGGAGGAAAATTCCTTCCTGACCTCAAATATGGCGATCAGCTGAACCCTGAGCATATGGGCAAGATTCACCAGCCAGATACCGAGGAAAGAATTCTCTGTAGTAACTCAGATCCCACCCCATCTAACATCCCATCACAGGCCATTGGGCCTATTTACCATGAATATTTAAAGATCAATTAATTGCCAAAATCATATTATCCCATCATACCATCTCCTCCATAAACTTATCGAGTTTAATATTAAAGCCAGATAGGTCTTTTACCCCCACTGCTTCCCTTGGAAGGCTATTCCAAAACTTCACTCCTCTGATGGTTAGAAACCTTCACCTAATTTAAAGTCTAAACTTCCCGTTGACCAGTTTATATCCATTAGTTCTTGTGTCCACATTGGTACTGAGCTTAAATAATTCCTCTCCCTCTCCCATATTTATCCCTCTGATATATATTAACAGAGAGCAATCATATCTCCCCTCAAACTTCTTTTGGTTAGGCTAAACAAGCCAAGCTCCTTGAGTCTCCTTTCATAAGACAGGTTTTCCATTCCTCGGATCATCCTAGTAGCCCTTCTCTGTACCTGTTCCAGTTTGAATTCATCCTTCTTAAACATGGGAGACCAGAACTGCACACAGTATTCTAGGTGAGGTCTCACCAGTGCCTTGTATAATGGTACTAAAACCTCCTTATCTCTACTGGAAATACCTCGCCTGATGCATCCCAAGACTGCATTAGCTTTTTTCACAGCCATATCATATTGGCGGCTCATAGTCATCCTATGATCAACCAATACTCCAAGGTCCTTCTTCTCCTCCGTTACTTCTAATTGATGCGTCCCCAGCTTATAACTAAAATTGTTGTTATTAATCCCTAAAAGCATGACCTTACACTTCTCACTATTAAATTTCATCCTATTACTCTTACTCCAGTTTACAAGATAATCCAGATCTTCCTGTATGATATCCCGGTCTCTCTCTAAATTGGCAATACCTCCCAGCTTCGTGTCATCTGCAAACTTTATTAGCACGCTCACACTTTTTGTGACAAGGTCAGTAATAAAAAGATTAAATAAGATTGGTCCCAAAACCGATCCCTGAGGAACTCCACTGGTAACCTCCCTCCAGCCTGACAGTTCACCTTTCAGTATGACTCGCTGTAGTCTCCCTGTTAACCGATTCCTTATCCACCTTTCACTTTTCATATTGATCCCCATCTTTTCCAAATTTTACTATTCATTTCCCATGTGGCACAGTATCTAACGCCTTACTGAAATCTAGGTAAATTAGATCCACTGCATTTCCTTTGTCTAAAAAATCTGTTACTTTCTCAAAGAAGGAGATCAGGTTGGTTTGGCACGATCTACCTTTTGTAAAAAACCATGTTGTATTTTGTCCCATTTACCATTGACTTCAATGTCCTTAACTACCTTCTCCTTCAAAATTTTTCCAAGACCTTCCATACTACAGATGTCAAACTAACAGGCCTGTAGTTACCCAGATCACTTTTTTTCCCCTTTCTTAAAAATAGGAGCTATGTTAGCAATTCTCCAATCATACGGTACAACCCCTGAGTTTACAGATTCATTAAAAATTCTTGCTAATGGGCTTCCAATTTCATGTGCCAATTCCTTTAATATTCTTGGATGAAGATTATCTGGGCCCCCCGATTTAGTCCCATAAAGCTGTTCGGGTTTCACTTCTACCTCAGATATGGTAACATCTACCTCCATATCCTCATTCTCATTTGTCATGCTACCATTATCACTGAGATCCTCATTAGCCTTATTAAAGACTGAGGCAAAGTATTTGTTTAGATATTGGGCCATGCCTAGATTATCCTTAACCTCCACACCATCCTCAGTGTTTAGCGGTCCCATTTCTTCTTTCTTTGCTTTCTTCTTATTTATATGGCTATAGAACCTTTTACTATTGGTTTTAATTCCCTTTGCAAGGTCCAACTCTACTTGACTTTTAGCCTGTCTCAGTTTATCCCTACATGTTCTGGCCTCAATAAGGTAGCTTTCCTTGCTGATCCCTCCCATCTTCCACTCCCTGTATGCTTTCTGCTTTTTCTTAATCACCTCTTTGAGATGCTTGCTCATCCAGCTTGGTCTATAACTCCTGCCTATGAATTTTTTCCCCTTTCTTGGGATGCAGGCTTCCGATAGCTTCTGCAGCTTTGACTTAAAGTAATCCCAGGCCTCCTCTGCCTTTAGATCCATAAGTTCTTCAGTCCAATCCACTTCCCTAACTAATTTCCTTAATTTTTGAAAGTCTGCCCTTTTGAAATCAAAAACCCTAGTTACAGATTGACAGAACCAGAAGAGTACCCAGAAGTCACCTACTACAGGACAGGCCCAACAAAGAAAATAACAGAACGCCACTAGCCATCACCTTCAGCCCCCAACTAAAACCTCTCCAACGCATCATCAAGGATCTACAACCTATCCTGAAGGACGACCCATCGTTCTCACAGATCTTGGGAGACAGGCCAGTCCTTGCTTACAGACAGCCCCCCAACCTGAAGCAAATACTCACCAGCAACCACACACCACACAACAGAACCACTAACCCAGGAACCTATCCTTGCAACAAAGCCCATTGCCAACTGTGTCCACATATCTATTCAGGGGACACCATCATAGGGCCTAATTACATCAGCCACACCATCAGAGGCTGGTTCACCTGCACATCTACCAATGTGATATATGCCATCATGTGCCAGGATTGCTCCTCTGCCATGTCAAACTGGACAGTCTCTACGTAAAAGAATAAATGGACACAAATCAGACGTCAAGAATTATAACATTCAAAAACCAGGTGGAGAACACTTCAATCTCTCTGGTCACTCGATTACAGACCTAAAAGTGGCAATACTTCAACAAAAAAACTTCAAAAACAGACTCCAATGAGAGACTGCTGAATTCGAATTAATTTGCAAGCTGGATACAATTAACTTAGGCTTGAATAGAGACTGGGAGTGGATGGGTCATTACACAAAGTAAAACTATTTCCCCATGTTTATCCTCCCCCCCTCACTGTTCCTCAGACATTCTTGTCAACTGCTGGAAATGGCCCACCTTGATTGTCACTACAAAAGGTTCCCCCCCCCCCGGCTCTCCTGCTGGTAATTGCTCACCTTAAGTGATCAGTCTGGTTACAGTGTGTATGGTAACACCCATTGTTTCATGTTTTCTATGTATATAAATCTCCCCACTGTATTTTCCACTGAATGCATCCGATGAAGTGAGCTGTAGCTCACGAAAGCTTATGCTCAAATAAATTTGTTAGTCTCTAAGGTGCCACAAGTACTCCTTTTCTTTTTGCAAATACAGACTAACACAGCTGCTACTCTGAAACCAGATTTATTTTTGTTTTTCCTTTCATTCAGTTTGAACTAAATTAGCTCATGATCACTTGAACCAAGATTGTCCCCTACAGCCATTTCTTCTATGAGGTCCTCACTACTCACCAAAACCAAATCTAAAATGGCATCCCCTCTAGTCGGTTCAGGAACTACTTGATGAAGGAATCCATCAGCTATTGCATCTGGGAAAATCTGAGCCCTATTATTATTACTAGCACTCATCCTCCAGTCTATATCTGAGAAGTTAAAGTCTCCCATGATCACGCAGTTTCCATTCATATTTACTTCATTAAAAACATTAAAGAGGGCTCTATCCATATCCAAATTACATCCCGGCGGTCTATAGCACACCCCAAGCACTATCACAGGGGAGGCTCGAGTAGTTTTCTTCCCCACTGTGATTTTTGCCCAGACGGACTCTGTCTTATCCATTCCATCGCTTCTTATTTCTTTACATTCTACCTCATCATTGATATACGGTGCTACTCCGTCACCTTTACCTTTATTTCTGTCTTTCCTAAACAGCACATACCCTTCAATACCTGTGGTCCAGTCATGTCTACTATTCCACCATGTTTCTGTTATCCCTATAGTATCTGGTTTTACTTCCTGCACCAGTAGCTCTAGTTCCTCCATTTTTGTTACCTAGGCTCCTCACATTGGTGTACAAACATCTTAATTTTTGCCGTTTGGCCTCGCTCACATTCTGTACCCGATTAGGCACAGTCATTCTACAGCCAGTATGACCTATTAGACTGGTATCCACACTGCCCTTCCTCCTTATGTCCATTCTTCTACCCATGGTTGTATCCTTTCTTACTTTGTTTTCTTCCTTCTTAATGCTAAAATCCGGTGTGGAGATTACCTGGACATCTTCCAACCATCTCCCCCAAATTCCTGGTTTAAAGCTCTCTTAATCAGTTGTGCCAGCCTCCATCCTAGAAGTCTATTTCCTTCCCTACTCAGATGAAGTCCATCCCGAGAGAACTGTCTTCTGTCCATGAACGCCTCCCAGTGGCCATACATCCCAAAGCCCTCCTTATAGCACCACTGCCTAAGCCATCTATTGAGAGTCATAATCTTGTTACACCTTTGTCGCCCTTCTCTAGGAACAGGCAGAATCCCACTAAAGATCACCTGAGCCTCAATTTCCTTAAGCGTCTTCCCCAGCCTAGCATAGTCTCCCTTGATATGTTCCAGCGAGAATCTACCGGTATCATTTTTTCCCACGTGAAGGATAATTAGGGGATTCTTTCCCGCTCCCTTTAGGATCTTTTTCAACCTCAGGTCTACATCCCGTATCTTAGCACCTGGAAGACAGCACACCCTTCTATTCTCTGGATCAGCTCTGGTCTTGGTGGATTATGGATGAATAGTGTGCAGTCTCTAAGGTAGTCAAGACCATATCCCTCTGTATGGAATTTGTTTATGAGGAATGACTGGAAACAAAAAAGTATGGCTTCATCCACTCCTGCATCCAGGCCTCATCTACGAGTCAGAGAACATTATTGAGCACCAGCCTTGAAGGCTACTGAGAGATCCAGAAGCACAGTCTTGGGTGTTTGTCATCTTTTGAGAGCCAGAAGCAGATCAGATCATTCATCAAAACTAGCAGACCTGTCTCCAGGCTATTTACATGGTCTGAAGATTAACTTTTGAGGGATCCTGGTTATTGAAGAAGGTCAAGTGTTCACAGAAGTTTGGATGCCATTTTCTTTTCACTGGATTTGTACAGGAATAGGAGGTTGGCAATGAGAAGGTAACTGGTGAATTGCTCAGTAGATGTCTTTACTACTGACCAGCCTATTGCATTTTAAGGGTTATTTAGAAAGGGACCTGCTATTCTTCGTTTGGTTTTCCCTGTCATAAGAAGCAAAAGTTTTTTTAGTAGATGACTGGCTCAGAGTTTCCATGGCTTTTGTTTCTATCTGGATAGGTCTGATTTGAGGGATGATGTTGGGGAAAAGATTCATTAGGCCTCCATTGTGGCTATGGCATAAATTTGAAGATGGATCTTGTATTATTTTGGGAATATGTGAGTTTTGCACATTATACCTTCTAACTTCATGCTTCAGTTGACCTCTGATGTCAGTGAACCACTGTGATCTGCAGGGGTGGATCAGGCCAGCGCATGAGTGGTTTCAGCAAGCAGTTGATTGTAGCATTATCAAATTGTCTGTTGTTTCACTCTGAGGCTGAATGTTTGTTTGCATCTGAACCGTCTGGAAATATACTGGGAAATTTGTAGGAAAGTAAGGAGAGTATTTTGTTTGGTTTATTGGAGAGGCAGACTGGGGACAGACTAGTTTGGTTGGCTTACTCTGATGAAGAGGTGGGAACCTTTTGGTCCCTGCCTGTATAGCATATAGCCTCCATAATATGAGGGGGACAAAATGGTGAACCTGTCAGCATTATCAAAGAAGAGAAATCTTAGGTAAACAATAAAACTATCCCAAACATTTTAAAAGAAAAAAAATGGTGTGTTTGAGTTTGGTCTGACTTTCCTCAGTGTAATTCTACTGACTTTGGTGGTATCACTCATGTTTATACAAGTGTGAATCAGCCCTTAAATCTTATCAACAACATTTAGGCCCAGATTCTGCAACTATGTGCATGAATAACTTTTGTACGCATAAGTAAACCATTGAACTCAGTGGGGCTGAATTTACATTGGTGAAAACACTTCACCCATGTCAGTGTTTGCAGAATCAGTTGCATAGGGAGTTACTGTTTTGAATTTAAACTGGCCTTTTAAGCTTTGGACAAAGTCTGAATCACTCAGGTGTCTTTAATTAGAGCAGATTTTATTATCATGAATGTAATGAGTTAATTCAAACAGTTAGAATCACAATATTTTCTGATTTTGGGTTATTTATTTAATGAAACCCATAAAGGTACATGAGACAAGGTCAGAGGCACAAAGTGCTTACAATCTATCATAGGAAAAAATAGAATGTATGAGACAACTCTTTCCAATGCAAGTAGCATGGGAGGATTGTTAGTATTACCATCAAATCAAGTGGGTTGACAATGGGATTAAGGAGAGGGAGCACTCCTTTTTGGTTTATGAGAACACATTTGGTTTATGACAGACTGGGAGGGTGGTCCAACCAGGAGTGGTACTATAAAAGAAAAACTGGAGAACGGAAAAAGGAGAGAAAAGGAACAGTTAGGAGTGGCATACAGAGAAACAGAAGGAGTAAGGGGACTTGTAAAATGAAATGAAAGAAAAGTGGTTTCATTCCTGTTGTCTAAATCAGACTTTCAAATGATAAAGGTTAAATCCTTCAGGTAGTGTTGCTCTCCTAGGTCCTGAACACAGATAAAACCTGGTCTTAAATGATGAGTTAAAACAGATGTGGGAGGAATAAGTTAGGCTATAATTAATCAGACAGCCATTTAAATGAGAGAATTTTATCAGACCAACATAGTTTAAGAAATTCAGCATTCCCATTTGACAAAATTGTCTGCAGGGGAGTGAGAATATGCAGTTGTTGGTGATATTTTTGATTAGATTATGTCTTTTAAATTTTCACAGCTCATCTCCTGGCTACAGTCATCCTGTGCTTTTCCATTATTGACTCTTGGTGCATGTGTATGTGTGAATATACATATGTGTGTGCACACATATATAATGCACTGAAAAAATAGATGAGGTTTTGCTAATATGACCTTTCCATTGTCACATTCCTTGTATATTACATCTAATCTGTGATCCACTTCTACTTTACTGTTCAGACTGAGTTAATTCCTTCTTCTTCTGGACAAGCAGACTGAGGCGTGCTTCATTTGCTAGTCATAGTGAGATCAATAAATCTATTATTATGGTTTCTATTCCAGCTTCGCTGCCTGTGTCAGCTATGTAGCTGTATATGTGTTTGACTATCTGCATGGCTGGATAGAATATTAACGTCCATAACATAGCTATGATTTTTTTAGTTATTTTTTTCTAGAGATGAACATGTAAAAGAAAAGTGCCAGCATCCTACATTTCCATAAATGGCCGCTTTAAACACAAATGTGGACTTATCAGGTTTTATCTTGTTGTTTACAATCTAAGGAGTAAAATATCTAATTCAGTCAATTTTTTATTATAGTCATTTTATAAAAAATGGAGATTTCATGGATAATGTGGATGGCAATATTAATGGGCAACTATTAATGGGAAAAGATTACTATAATCATTAAAAACAATATAGATTATATAAACACATTTGAAATACTGTGGTGATCCAAGAAATGTCTGCCTTATATTTCAGTCTAGGAAGAATTGTTCAGACCTGCTTCTGGTGCTCAAAAAATCTGATTTTTTGCATAGTGGCTTGATCTAGGTTAAATTTGGAGTAATTTTGGAATTTGAAAATTTTATAGGTTGGATTTGCTTTTTAAAATGAAAACCAGTGAAGATTCGGGTGATAAATGGTGCCGTTTTGGCTTACCTGTAGTAGTAGCTACTGAGTTTGCCAGAACTTGAATTTAAAGTTCTAGCCTGCCAATTCCCCAAGTTGATCCCTGAATGTATCTATGGGATTCTAGAGAGGGGAGACCATGCTATGGAAAATGCTGACATGAGAAAACGGCATGTGGAGGACCTTCTTTTGCATGTGCCATCAGTTGTTGGCTGCGCATATGTTCTCTGTGCATGCTGCACTGGCTCTGGCCAGATAGCCTGTACAGCAGGCTCCGATCAAACTGCCCGGTAAGACCACAGACTCTGTTCTGTAGCAAAGGTGCTCGGCCAGGTTTATTGTCTATGAAGCACAGTCCTAATGCTGGCTCAATGGTTACAGATACACTAATGTGTGTATGTTTGTTGCAGTGGACTCAGCTGAGTGAACAGCAGGACTTTCCATTCTCCCCTTGGCCAGACAAAAACACCCCTTTTCCCCCTTTGTGACTCCTCTTTTATACATTGATACAAACAAGTTACGTATTGCCCCTCTATCCATCATCCTGCCATCCCTACCTTATCTTTAAGAAGAGTCAATGTGTCCCCGTACCATCTTAGGGGAGTGTGTTTACACCGTATCTTGGTATTGGGCTGTTCTGATACTAACCCTCTGGCATGTTTTTACATGAATACTTCATGCCTAGAAGTGCTTGTGTTTTTGCAACGATAGCCATGTTCTTGCCAAGTTCAGACAGTGAACCTGCAAGCTGGCATGTTTTGTAAGAGGGCCTGACTTTTGCTAACTTTGCTTTATATCAGCAGGGCCTGACTTTAGTTCAGGCTTCAGGCCTTATACTATTCCTTTATACCAGGCCTCATATCTCAGGCTCTCTCTTTCTACTATATTCCCCAACTTTTTGTCTTTTTTATGGAGAGGATCTTTTACCCATCGTCCTGGAAAAAACATAATGGATGGACTGAAGATAACCCTGTGGGCTAAACACTGTTATATGGTCACCTTACCTTTCATCCACACATTCATACCCCATCTGTCCCTTGGTCTGCACATTCCTTCGTACAACTGGTTGACAGATTTTATTTTCCAGTTGTGTTTAGTCCTTTATGGTGGGCCTGAGAATGTTAGATCCAGGACTTTGATTGAGGATAGTTTTATGATTGAGCCTTGGGGGCACTCCCAAATAATTAATATATATGGGTGGGTGTGTGTGTGGGTGTGTGTAGTATATATGAATATATATGTTGTGACAGGGTCGGGCCAGATGGCTACAGGAGAGTAATAGAAGGCAGATACATTAGCCCCAGGTTAAGTAGGTCCCTTTTCCCTGGGTAAGGTAAAAGGGAAGGTTCCAGAACAACCAGGAACCTGCTGGAGACAATTAAGACGGACACGCTGATTAGAACACCTGCAGCCAATCAAAAAGCTGTTAGAATCAATTAAGGCAGGCTAATCAGGGCACCTGGGTTTAAAAAGGAGCTCACTTCAGTTTGTGGTGTGTGAGAGAGGAGCTGGGAGCAAGAGGCACTAGGAGCTGAGAGCGAGAACGTGTACTGTTGAAGGACTGAGGAGTACAAGTATTATCAGACACCAGGAGGAAGGTCCTATGGTGAGGATACAAAAGGTGTTGGGAGGAGGCCATGGGGAAGCAGCCCAGGGAGTTGTAGCTGTCACACAGCTGTTCCAGGAGGCACTTTAGACAGCTGCATTCCACAGGGCCCTGAGCTGGAACCCGGAGCAGAGGGCGGGCCCGGTTCCCCCAAACCTCCCAACTCCTGGTCAGACAGAGGAGGAGTCGACCTGGACTGTGGGTTCAGAAAAACAGCCAAGCTGAGGGCTGCCGTGAATCTCCAAGGCGAGCAAATCCGCCAATAAGCGCAAGACCCACCAAGGTAGAGGAGGAACTTTGTCACAATGTATTTATGAACATATGACACAGCCTCATATTTAAGCATCACAATCCTTTTCCAATCTGGTGTTGTAGTCTGGCCCTTTTACTTTGGTACCGCAGATAGCAACACACTCCTATTAGGGCAATTACAGTTACCACCTGTATTATCATTTGTAGTAGGTTGTGTGTTTTAAAATACTGGAATAGGTTTTATTACAGTGTGTCCCACAGTGCTATGTATATAAGAAGTAAAACAGAAATTTGAAGTAGTGACATTACAAGTGAGGCGTCTATATATACATTTCTTGTTATTAGTTACTACACAGTACTGTCCATCCATTTCTAGGTTACCCTTACTGCTGGTTGTCACCCTCTGGTAAGCGTTGCTGGGGAGGAAACAGGAACGGCGAGCTTCCCTGTTCCATTGGTTGCATTGCTCTGGATACACCAGTAGCTGACGTAGATCCAGTTGATTCTTATAGATGCTGTCTTCCAGATAATCTACTGAATGGACAGTAACGAATTTATCAAATATTGCTGTGTCAGGATTTACCCTTGGTACCCAAACACTGAACAAGATTGTTTTGAATAACACGTGCCTCAGCTAGGATGCAGTGTCACTAACCCCAAATTATGACGGATACTAATAGGGAATTTGTTTATACAATTTGCGATCTTGTCAGTTTACCACTGTATTTTTCTTATACAGTGAGGACAATGCCAGTTAGGTGTTTATTACTAATAAGATTAGGTGGTTTTCCTTTTTTAATATTCCCTAATGAGTTAGTTATGGTATTTACTATGTAACTTCCATAAGCAGCACAAATAACTTCTTTACTAATTTGTGTTTTCCTTGCCTTGTTGTTTGCTGCCATTAGTTTGTTAACTTTTACCTGTGTGTTGGTTAAACAGTTTAGCAATGTTATGCACATTGTAATACAGCACTAATACAGTTGCTTTTACACAGTAGCCAAATTCATCCATATTTCGAAGCTAAAGATTTAAAGCCACTGGCACATAAACTCACTTTACTTAATAATATACAATTTAAATGACAGTTAGACCTGGACCAGCTCATAGTTTTTAGCTGATTGCCTACTTAACTGTCCATATATGGTAGACTCAGGTGTAGTTGACCAGTCTGTTGTTTATAAAGCACTTCATTATTTTTTCTTGATGTCTGGGGGTTGCTTCACTGTGAACGGATATCTTCTGGTGTTTTCAGTCTGTGGGCTGCAACCTTAAACAGCTTAAGTTGGTTAACATAATAAATTTTTGCTTGCTTGTTGTACATTTCTCTTGTTTTCAGTAACCCAAATTTAATACACAGATTAACTTAGTTTGTTTACAGTGTAATAGGAACCAAGTCTTTTGTAACACCAGCTATACGTTTACAATTATTGTATAGACTTTCATTTTCACTTGAGGTGCATTACTAATATTTTATACTAAATATAATACATAACTGCTAAAATAGATGCTCACAATCTTCCGTGAGAGGGTATATTGCTTTCCCCTGCTGAGCACTCTGTTTTAGCAAGAGTTAGTTACAGAGTTTTTACCCAAGCTTTTTAGAGTTAATTTGCTTGTGATACCAATTCTGCTTTTGTTAACTGTTTAGAAGCGCAAACTATAACAGCCACTACTTCCCTTTAACAAAACATTTTATAAAACAGTTGTATTTGGGAGACAAAAGTGGAAACTTGTTGAAATTTTTTGGTTAGTTATAAAATTTTGCAACATAACCAGACATAGTATATATTATTTTTTTACCATTTTGCTATAACATTCTTATAACTATATTTTAATACTTAATAAAGTTACAAACAAGTTTATAAAAACTCAAACAAAAATTTGACATTTTGCTAATATTACCTTTGCATTACTGTTGAGGTTTCTACTTCAATTTTTTCCTTTCAATAAAAAAGCCCCTGTGATTAATCAGAGAAAAAAAATTTTGTGCGCAACTGCATAATCTGTTTTGGCAAAAATATATGCATCTGTATTTATAACTGAGGCCTTTTTGAGCTTTTTTTAAAAAATGGTTATTAATAATTTTATGATGGTTATATCCCAACCATAGTATTAAAATAGTGTGGTACGACTTATATTCTCAAAAAATATAAAATTGCATTTTGTTGCAACAAAATTAAAAGAAAAAAGTAGTCACGTGACACATACAACATAGAACACAGGACAACATACATGAAATACAAAACACTTAAAGATTAATGGCGCCAGTATTATATTCATAACTATGCAAGATAAAGCATTCAAACTTAGTTATTAAAGAAATTTAGTTAAAAAAAAGACAAGTAAACAAAAGTTAAGCATTTAAATAAGCAAGTTATTACCTTTTTATTTAAAACTTTAATAAGAATTGATAAAAAATCATATTAAGTTATGTATGTGCCCCCTTTGTTGTATTAATTTAAGGTTTTGTCCATTACTTTAAATTACTTTATTTCAAAACTCTGCTTTATGGAAATAAGGAAAGCCCATGTTTCAAATATTAATCAGTGGTTAGTATTAGAAGCCGAGTCTGCATTTCTGTTGCTTGGCAACCATATCTTCAATAAAGTTAGGAGTATTTCCAGCTGTTGCATTCCTAATGGGTTAAAAAGATTAATTTACTGGACTTATTTAAAGTAAAGTTTTTACCTTGTTTTCTTTCTTTGTTTGTTGTTTTGTTCTGTTTTCAGTTGCTTCTTCTTTTTTGTTTTTTTAGCAATGGTGGTTTCTGTAATAACCTTAACTTTTAAAACAGAAAGCAGAAGTGAGGAGAGGCAGGGGAGAAGAGCAATCTAGGAAGGGAGGAAAACTTGAGCCAAAAGAGATTAATTAACTT
Organism: Natator depressus; assembly: GCF_965152275.1. NCBI lineage: Eukaryota > Metazoa > Chordata > Testudines > Cheloniidae > Natator > Natator depressus. Next base: position 325,199,571 of record NC_134234.1, on the reverse strand, counting down.
TATCAACGTATCTTAAAGTACAGGCAGCAGCAGTGAGTTTAGCAAACTGAGAGAGGATATAAAGTAAAATTTAACCTTTATGTAAAATTATATGAGAAAGAAGGTTATATTATTAGCTCTGAGTGAGGCTCCCTGGATTAAGGCAGTTGGCAACCCATACCTCTGGTTTTTATCCTGACTCTGAGAGGAGAGTGGGGATTGTTACCTGCTCTTGCAAAATGTGAATTTGTTCCCCCAGTGTCTGTTGCTTTTGTCTGAGTGCCGAATGGATTGCAGGAGTGCCCTTGCCTGCTACAGTTAACTGTTTCTGGGCAACTCCATGTGTTAATGCATCAATTCTAGGTGTTAATCCACTGACTCTTGGGTTTTCACTTTAAAATTGGTTTTCTATCCACTCCCCTGTGATCAAGTCACAACTCTTGTCTTGTAATGTGCTCTGTGAACGGCTCCATTTTTTCCTTTATCTGATTTACCAATCCAGAGAAAGCATTGTTTACTACTTCTCCCTCCTGTGGACTTACTTTTCATGTTCTGACAGGCACCAGTCTAGATTGTGGTTTAAGTTTTACCAAAACCTTGCTTTTATCGTATGGTGGTGGTTGCAATGCAGTGGCCCCTGCCCATGGGTTGTTAGGTGGCTGGTATGAGTCATTCCCAATGTCCCAATTGCAGCACCCATTCCAATTGTTCCATGTTACATCTTTTCATTTTGCTTGGACAGACTTTTTCCATTTCTGTCCCATTCTTCAGGCACTATACAGGTACCTGAAGCCAGTTGTTGACCATCAATATTTATAACAGGGATGGCACTTCTCTTTTGTGCAGATTCTTTACAGCTGTTTCCAATGTTTTATTCTGTTCCTGTGCTTGCTGTAATGTATAGTGTCTCTGGACTGCTTGCTGCCCTGCTAGGGGAGCAGGGGCATTCCAGAGCTCTGTTGCGTCTTTCTTCTTTTTACTCTTTTTTTCCCGTTAGTTGCCCCACCAATTTTGTGGCATGTGGGGCATTTCTTATTCTTATTTTCCAAGGCTACAGTCTCTGCCCTAGCCTCACAGATTCCATTCCATGTTTCTTCCCCACTATCTTTTTTAAATTCAAATGGACCTCCCTTGCTGGCACCCCAGCGTGACATCCATATCTTATCAAACTCTGTGGGAATTTGCAGGGAGGAAGATAAGGGGGTTCCCTAGCTTGTAGCTTTTCTGCCATGTTAGATCAGGATTCCTGCAGAGGACAGCTCGCCTACTTACCCGATCAGTGGTCAGGGTCACCAGTGTCATCAGTTGTTGGCTGCATGTGTGTGTTCTCTCTGCATGCTGCACTGGCTCTGGCCAGATAGATAGCAGGCTCCAGTTGAAATGCTTAATAAGACCACAGACTCCATTCAGTAGCGAAGCTGCTCTGGCAGGTTTATTGTCAACAAAGCACGGTCCTAGTGCCCTGGATCAATGGTTACAGATACACTAACATAGGTATACTTGTTGCAATGGATTTAGCTGAGTGAGCGGCAGGACTTTCTGTTCCCCCTCTCGGCTGGACAAAGATACCTCCTTTGTGACTCGTCATTTATACATTGATACAAACAAGTTACGTCTTGCCCCTCTGAGATGAAGTTTCCACCGTTTACCTTGTCCATGTTGGTTTGATCAAAACACCTCTATCCGTCACCCTGTCAACCTGACCTTATCTTTAAGAGGGGTCAATGAGTCCCTGTACCATTTTTGGATAGTGTGTTTCCACCATATCTTTGTATTGAGGTGTTCTAATACTACCCTTCTGTAATGTGTTTACGTGAATACTTAGTGCCTAGGAGTGCTTGCAACTCTAGCCATGTTCTTGCCAAGTTCGGACAGCGAATCTGCTAGCTGGCATGTTTTGTAAGAGGGCCTGACTTTTGCTAACTTTGCTTTTTATCAGCAAGGCCTGACTTCAGTTCAGGCTTTAAGCCTTATACTAGGCCTTTATAGCAGGCCTGATATCTCAGGGTCTCCCCAAGGTAATCAGTACCTCTATTTTTACTCTGCCCTTTCTCAGGCAAATTCCTGTTGACTTCCTGGGATAGCTCAGTGGTTTGAGCATTGGCCTGCTAAACCGAGGGTTGTGAGTTCAATCCTTGAGGGGCCATTTAGGGATCTGGGACAAAAATTGGGGGATTGGTCCTGCTTTGAGCAGGGGGTTGGACTAGATGACCTCCTGAGGTCCCTTCCAACCCTGATAATCTATGATTCAGTAGACTATAATAGCTCGGGTACTAACCTTCCCCACTAACTAGCCTACTGTGGGAGATTTTCCTTAGTGCACTTGATATAGCACTTCTGTTTTCTGTTGCAGATGTAGAATCCCATTATAAACAGAATTAATTTTAAACAAATTACACTAAAAAGAGTATAAAATTAAAATACTCCGCTTAAATGGATTTTATACCATTTGATAATTCACTTAATATTGTTTTAGCATCATTGAAGAAAATAAACAGCATTTGTTTAAAATAAAAAATATGGTAAAGTAAAACTGTAACATAGATTAATTCCTTGTTTTTGCAGTTTGCTTTTTTGTATCTGTTTGGATTAGCATAATATAAATCTGAATTTTCACATTTTTTAAAAGACTTGGTTTAAACTCTTTGTTGAATGTTTCTCAAACCTAGAAAGGGAGATGTTGTTATTAGCTGTATAAACATAGGTACAATGGTGTAAATCAGAAGTTATTCCACTGGAGTTACAATTGTGTAAACCTGGGAAAAATCAGTCTCCTAGAGAAAGCGACATGCTCTGCCCTGAAGAGTTTATAATCTAAGTGTGCTTCTATACCCCCAAATTTAAGGTCTGTAATTCACCACGATGCAGCTCCACCACTGGTAGAAGTGGTGCAGTCAGCAGTGTAGACAGGACTAACGTATTTTTAACACTGTGTCATCTAGCTCTTCTCTAAGCAAGGTTAGTTGACATGGAACTATAAACACCCAAGTCCTATCTATGTATGTTCACCCTCTACTGGTGTTGATACAGGTAAACCTGCAATGCTAGTGAGCACCCATCTCATTTGTCCTAGGCTAGACAATAGAGCAGGGCAGGAAACAACTGATTTTTTTGCTCTGAAAAACATCATCAAAACCAAAGAAATTTCATTTTTGTCAAAATTTTTCTGACATTTTTATTTTATCAAAAACATGAAAATTTACTTTTTCCCCCAAACATTTTCACTTAGTCAAAAAGTTGTTTTTCATTTAAAAAACAGTTTGACAATTTTTTTTACCATCTTAAGTAGACAAAGACTGAAGGGTCTCATTTTGCAAGGTTCTGAATGCCTGCAGTGTATGTGTTCAGCATCTGGCTGGATCAGACACCAGACATCTTGAATATGCTAAGATGAGGTCAGTTCCTGAAGTGGTACAGATATCTCTGGGGAGGGGAACATAATTTTGAACTCTTTCACTCACACACCATAAATGGCTAGCGGGAGATCATTTCTAAACAATTCCATCTTCTGTCATTCTTGCATGTGAAAATACAATAACGTGCTTTTCTGCATTAACGATAGTTGTGCATAATTCATAAACCCTTATTTTCCTGGCATTGGAGAGAGTCTACCCACCACATGAGTAGAGTCACAGATGGAGAAGGACATTCCCACACTAGCTTCAAATAAAATCTGTGTATCCATTTCAAAAGTAGGTCACCTACTGTGAGCTTGTGCAAGGTGGAGCTTTAATTTTTGCAATACAGTACCAATAATAAATGGTGTGATTTTGCTAGACTAATTGTGTTGTTGTTTAATAAAGAGTACAGTCACTCTTTATACACTACTGTGCTCTGGAAAGAAGGGGAATTGGTGCTGTAATAAGAGGAGTGTGAGTCTATCAAGTGCCATTCAAAGTGGAGTTCCACAATGGGAGTGCACCAACAATAGGCATCCTATGGATTCCTCCATTGTAATCCAGTTAAACTTCATTGAATTTCAGGGCGGGGGAGAGGCACAGAGGTGTGATCCGCAGTGTTATGATACCATTGACTATCTTTCCCAAAAGCACTGGAAACCAATTAAAAAACTTGATGTATTGAAGATAGCACACTTAATGAACAGACTATCGGGGAGCCAAATTATCTTCTCCTAGACATCACGTGTGTGCACACAGATATGTACACCCTTACAGAGACAACTGCAACCATCCAAACATCCTCCAAGAATAAACCAGATATTTGTAAATCTGTAGTTATCCAGGGCAACAGTTTTCCTCAATTGGCCCATCTGTTTCAGTGCCAACCACTGAGACTTCTTCATACACTTAGCAGTTAGAACAAGACATCCAGTCCCCTCCGAAAAAGATGCCCTATGCCACTTAGTGAATTAGCTGGCAGGAGCACTTCTAAAAATGAACCTTACATTTATATAATGGTTTCCATCCCAAAAGATCACAAAGATCTTTACAAACTGAACAAAGTTATATACAAACTATATATAGGGATGACTTTGTCCTCCATTGAAACACAGCAATCTCACAAGTAGCATGTGATGACTCTGTAACAGTGGATAGCGGTGTTATAAACTGTGTTGCTAATTGTTTATCCAAGTGTTCTACTGTGTTTCTGATTGATGTTTGTGATATTTTTATGCTTATGTGCATGTGAAATTGCACAGAACAATGAATGGATGCTGTCTTTTATATAAACCAAAATAAAGAAAAAGAAATAAGATCTTCCTGTGGTTTCAGTTTAGGTCAGCAAAATATATTGACTGGCACTGGACTTTAGCTGGGACACTAATTTTAGTACTCTTGCATTGGAAGAGAGCTATGGGATATTTCAATGACCAAAAATGGCCCAGACCTTATTTCTATATTTCTGAAAAACTTCCTGTAGCACAGCACCCTGTAACCTCAAATTAGGTCTTGGTGTTAGCCCAGAGGTAAATATATCATATACTGACTCACCAATTCCATCTCCATCAGCACCTGTTTTCTTTTATAGTGTTCCATTGAAATATTGATCTGGACTCCACATCATTGCTATCACATAAAATCAATACTGTCATTTTAGTAGGCTGGAATCCTAAATTTCCCCCAGCTCCTAGAAGGAACATCATCGGTTCTCTTTTTTCTCTTCTGCTCAATAGTGGTTTCAGTGATTCCTCTGGCCTCCTGTATTTGACAGGAGAGTGCCAGCAGCTCCAAAATATCTTTGTACTAAAATTGCTGATCAGCTCTCCATTTCTAGTTCCTGTTCTTAGATCAACAAACCTGACAGCTGACTAATTCACTCAGCACTGAGGTCCCTACGGAATGCTGTCCCTACAATGGGTCACAGCTCATGCATAACAAGTGGTTTAGGATGTCCCTGGAGTAGGATTACCACCATACCCCTCTCCTGTTTCCTTTGGGCAATATGTGTCCTCTGGGAGAACAGTCTCTGAGTTCCTGCAAGCATTAGGGAGTCTCGTGAAGGATGCATAATCGAGGGTGTGTGGACCCACTAAAAGAACTGGCCGAAATTTGACCTAAAGTTGTTAATCTAAATGACTGTAACTTACGTGCAACAAGCAAGAAGTGTAAATTAAAGTAAGCTGAGAGCTACTTTACCTTATATTTTTCCAGCTCTTCTGCGTATAAGCTACATGCACTTAGGCCATGTCTACACTTACTGGGGATCGACGCTGGTGCGATCGATGCAGCGGGGGTCGATTTAGTGGGTCTAGTGAAGACCCGCTAAATCGACTGCAGAGCACGCCGGTCGACTCCAGTACTCCACCAAAATGAGAGGAGTTAGGTAAGTTGACGGGAGACCATATCCCGTCAATGCAGCGCAGTGTAGACATCGCAGTAAGTCCACTTAAGCTATGTCGACTTTAGCTACGTTATTCACATAGCTGGAGTAACATAATTGAGGTTGACCTACCCCAGTAGTGTAGACAAGGCTTTAGATTCCCTCCCTCTTCAGTAGAGTCTGTATAAACAAGTCTGAGTGTAACAGAACATTTTAACACCTCTTTATACATCACTTCTCAATTTGGCTCATAGGCTTATAAATTGCACTCATCTTAAGAATAATGAAAAAGGAAAACATTCATGTCTGTTTGGTGCATGAATTCACACAGACTTAATAAACATACTTACATGAGATCCCCTCTTTCACACTCATTGGACATAATTTCAGTTTCAAGCATGTACATGTACCTTTTTGACCTGAATATAAACTAAATTGAAAAAAAAGTTCCATAACTGTTTCTTAAGAATAAATCTAGTCATAAGGCTGCTGTATATTGTGAATAAAATAGAGACCTTTCTTGGAATTTTATGGCTGATGTGTAATTGTTTATAAAATAATACTATTCTTGAATTAGCATTGCAAATATTGAGACAATTTCTATAACAAAGGTGCCCATCAAGCATTGTTAATGTGGAGTGTCTCAGTAATTTGGTAACATTTATATATTGTTGCTGAAGTCAGAGCTCTAACTTTTAATACCATATAATTTTAAAGTACTGCTTTTGCCAGAAAATCATCATATTTCGCTTAAGGGATCACAGATCTACAGCTCTAATGATAAAGGAATAGTGTGTGCACTTCTTGATTAGCTAATATTAGTGGATGCAGATTCTTAATTTGATTAGCATTACTACACAGTATTTTTGCAAAATATAATACTTATATGCCATGAAAGAGATTTTCTATGGTTTTTGTGGTTCTTTTAATGTATATTTTTATATGTTATTTTTTAATGGGAGGCAAACCTCCAGTTGACTCTAGTGGCAGCAAGATAAGACCCCCACACTTTTGTATTTATTAGAAAGTCAAACTTCCTTACTTCTGTAATCTTGTGTGACAACCTAGATGTTGTTGGAGGTTTTATGGGAAGTTGTAAAACAAATGTTTTGTTTCTAAAAAATCCAAAGCAATTTTGTATATATGTTTTATATAGTCCACATGGCCAGGTAGGCATTTTGTAAAACCTATGCTGGGGAAGGAGAAATGGGTGCCCTACATGACCTCTAGGGCAGTGAATGGCAGGGGGATCTGGGAACCCAGGGGGGTTGCAGAGTTCCAAAGTTCTGCAATGCAGGAAGAAACAGGAGGGCCAAGAGACCCTGTGGAGCTCCTGAATTCTGTGAGGCAGTAGTTTCTGGATGGAGTTGGGAGCCTTGCAGAGTTCATGGGTGAAATCCTGCCCCAGTGAAGTCATAGCTGAGCCAGGATTTCACCCCAGGAGCTTTCTCAGACACTTGAAGCGAGGGGAAGAAATGATCCTGTGGACTTCCTAATTCCACATTGCAGAGAAAGGCATCTGGAAGATAGGAACTCTTAAGGTCTGAATGCTAGAGCAAGGCAGAAGGGAGATGGGGTCATTGCAGAGCTCCTAAATTGTAGATCACAGAAGGCTGGGGGAGCAGATTACCCTATGGATCTCCTAAACTCTGGATTGGCACTGTTTCTTTAATGAAATAAAGTAAGAATACTAACATACAAAATTTTTAAATTAGGGCTGCTAATTTATACCAAGGCAATTTACAGTTAAAAATACCTCAGCATTTAAAAATAGAGTTGCCCACCATCCATCATATAGCAATGTACTTATATTACAGTAACAGTCGCTGTATGGAAAGTAAGAAATAAAAAGGTGATGTCTTTGGGTAATACTGGATGGAAGAACTAGAGGGATGTTCTATGGACCTCAGGTGATGGAAAAGTGTTTATTTTAATGTGAAAATTCATATATCATATTATCAGTGCATATTCTGTTTGGTGGATGACTGCAAGAGGGTTTCTAATCTAGAAGCTGATACTGTATTGGGATATGAGAGCAGACTTAGGATGTTTCGGGAAGATGCAGTGTGATATGATTCACGTGTATGCTTATTTAAGGCACTGTATGAATGGTGAGTGTGTTTGAATATTTACTTTTTCTTAATTCTGTATTTCTATACTTTTAAATGTTTAGTGGTTTTCTCACATTCCTTGGCATTCATACATAGTAGCAACCTGGGATGAAATTTTGGCCCCAATGAAGTCAATGACAAAACTCCCATTGACTTCACTGGGAGCAAAATTTGACCTTTAATTTGAAGTTGACAAAGTCTTTGTCATTTATAGATCTGTTGACAATATCTTGTATGTAAGTGAACCCTAACTTTACAAAGGTTCTGGGGAACCTCTGACATCTTGGTAATATTTGGGACTTAGATAATCAGGGTCTTCTCTCTTGCAGAGATTCTAAGTTTCTAGGACCTGTATTCAGTGACATTCTGGGGGACATAAACAGCAGTTAAGCCAGAGTTTGGACCCTTTGGGTCAAAATACGTGAAATTATTGCAGAATAATTTGAGTCAAGGACAAACCAGCATTACAGATTTTTTTTTTTAGTTGGATGATAGAATGTTTGCTGTTTAGATATTAAATACACTTTCATTATATTGATTTATGATTGAGCTTGTACTTTTAAGTATTATGGAGTTACATGATATGCAACCATGCAGGATTATTAACACTGAAAACTTAAATTACATTTCTTTACACCATAGTAGCTTGTGTTGATTGCTAAGGGGGAATTTAAAAGCAGAAAAATGCCTAATGATCTCCTGAGAGCTATATTTTCTTCCTTCTTTGTAATGTAAATGGATATTTTGAAAAAACAAAAAAACCAACAAAAAACAAAAAAAAAAACCCACCATAGATCAAACACTCCATCAGCATCCTTTCTGCTGTTAACAAAAGGTCACCTGACTGCCACCTAGAGATGCCCTTTTTACCGATGAAATCCAGAAGTACTAGGTACGAATGGATACAGAATAGGGCATCATTGCTGAGAATGTAAATGACCCTGACTGAAGGAGAGTGGAGTTAGGCTGCTGGTGGGGGTGGGGAAGGTGGGGGGGGAGAGAGAGAGAGAGAGAGAGAGAGAGAAAGACACGCACACAGTGGGAGTGCTGCTTGCTTCATCTTTTGAGAAGAGGGAAAACAAAAGAGCTCAGCTGCAGTTTTGTGTTGCTGTGTCTGGCTTAAACAGAAAATTCTAGACATCTGTGCTGATAAATCAAATCACAGCTGAAACTGTTTCTATCAGGAAGATTATTTTCTCCCCTCAGAATGGGTTGGATCAATACAGGTGGTTTGCAGATTATGAGAAGACAGACTGGCTGAGAATCATGGAAAGGTGGGATAAGACTCTGCCTCTTTTTCTGCTCCCCCTCCCCATTCATAGAGTAGTGTATCCGTGAGCAGGGACCTGACAAGTGGACAGTTTAAAAGCTTAGGTGGGTTTTTAAATCCCACAAAACAAAATCAGAATTAAAGGCACTACCATATTCGACCAGATGTTGAATGGAAACTTGAGCTGAATCTTACTTGGCTTACAGAATTCCTGTGTGTTGCTTTGGATGTTGTCTTTGTTTGGAATAGTTCCTGTAGGAAAGAGCCATAACATAAGACAAAATGCATGTTTATTCACAAATTGTGAGATGACTGTTTTGATGCCGTTAAATTTTGGCCAGGGTGATTGCAAGTGGAGGCTATCATTCTTGTGTGTATAGAAATAAAAAGAAAAGGAGTACTTGTGGCACCTTAGAGACTAACCAATTTATTTGAGCATAAAAAGAGCTGTTGACTTTTTGAATTTCTTGTAATGCCGGCATGATTAGAAGTTGAGTTGCAATTATTGGTGTACATTGTCTGAATTCTAACAATAGGCAGTTCAAATAGAGCAAGTGTGAATGGTTTTTCTTCAGCAGTGCCAAATGCATCTTTTGCATTTCATTAAAAGCAACTGATTTACTGAGAAATTCCTAAAGAATAATACGGGATAAGGAGGGAAAGGAATTAATGTTTCAGAGTTTTCATGTTCACCTTAGTATAAATAGTTGTATTAAGATGCCTACATTTCTAAAGCAAGTCCCAGTAATTTCTCATTTCTCTTGCTGTGCAGATGCATTTTCTTTTGTTCTTTAATATGTTTCCCCCTCTCTTTTAGAACAAAAAAAACATTTCCTGCTTTTTAATGTTATCAAGAGACTTGTATACAAATTACCCATTTTGCACAGGTTTATTCTCATTCATTCCTAAGAAAACTGCCTTAAGGTATTAAGGAAGGGGGGAGGGGGCTTGACTGATGTTTTAAGAAATATTGAATTCATATGATTTAAATCACACATAGAAGCATATATTTAGCTCTAGCCGGAATTCAGTTCCCTGTCATGCGAAATGTCCAGACCATAGCAGGGAGATTCTTAGCAACCAATAAATCAGATTTGTAATGGGCCCTTTAAAATGTGTCTGTGAGGGGTGACTGGCTGGGTCCCCTTTGGCCAAATTAAGATGCAATCTGACAGTGCACTAGCAGCTGTGTGCTGACATTTTCCTCATGAACCTAGTGAAAAATGGCTCCATATCTTGTCTCTAGTCCTGAGAAGATGGTCTCTGAGTAGCCGTGCATTTTTTCCTCTATTGTTGTTTGTCCTAATCACCATTCTTGCTGATAGTGTCTGACTGGTTCATTTCAGTTTGCTTGCTTTTAAAACTTGGCTCAAAGGGCAGAAGTAGTAGTTGGTAGTGATGGTCTTACTTGGAGTCAATACTACTTCCTAGTCAAAAAATGTTTATCACAAATGGGTTGCATAAATACTGTTAATAGTGATCCTTCTGTCAGTTTAAATGAGGTTAATAAGTGGGCTGAAATGCATGTGTGTCAGACAGAGTACCACCCATTATAAAGGAGGAAAATGCCAGCCAGTAGCTAGTGAAAATTGACAGGTATAACCACAAATCCTTGGAAGATAATCCATTTCTGAAAGGATAAAACTACCTTTGTTGAAAAAAGTGTGTGCTTATTCAAGGGAAAAGCCATATTCAGATACTGCTTGACAATGGGGGGTGGGGAGAGAAGAAATGTGCCACTTTTATTGTACTACTGGAGTGATTATTGAAGAAATTCCTGTATCAAATAGTTTATTGAGTATGCCATAGCAGCAGCACTTGATGTATCTGTATTAAAGCTTCAGTTTGTAAAAGCACTGGGAGCAGGGCAGAGTGAGCTTCCATCAATTCTAAGGCCAGAAGGGAACATTGTGATCATGTAGTCAAACCTCCTGTATAGCACAGGCCATAGAACTTCACCAAAATAATTCCTAGCAGAGCGTCCAATCTTAATTCGAAAAATGGTCAGAGGTGTAGAATTCACCACAACCATTGAGAAATTGTTCCAGTGGTTAATTACTCTCACTGGTAAAAATTTATATCTTATTTCCAGTCTGAACTTGTCTAGCTTCAACTTCCAGCCATTGGATCATGTTATACCTTTCTCTGATAGATTGAAGAGCCCATTATTAAATATTTGTTCCCCATGTAGGTACTTATAGACTGTTATCAAGTCACCCCTTCACCTTCTCTTTGTTAACCTAAATAGATTGAGTTCCTTGAGTCTGTCACTACAAGGCATCTTGGAGAAGCACAGTTACTCTGTGCGTGTGCAAGAAAGAAGGTGATAGAGTTGGCTGTGTTTCTCTGTAACAACCTATGCCATCTGATTCATCGAGTGGCATTGGAGTTGGCTCGTGAAGAAGCTGCTTCTTTAAACGTTTGCCCAGTGATAAGGTGTTTTAACACGAGCTACCAGTACAAAAGTAGGGAAAATGTGGTAGAAAGGGTGGCTGGAAGAAATGATGAGTAATGTGGATAGTCTCTAGCAAACACAGCCAATATTGTTTTTATGAATGCCTGATAAGGTTGCCTCTGAAAAAATTACAGAAAATACAAAACATAGGCACTTTATCCACATTTTAAAGTAATATTTTCTACGTTATTACAAATATGATTGACAGTAAGAAAGCAATAATTTTAAAAGCGTCCATCCTAGAAATACAAATGTTGTTCCATTTACTTGGTATAAGAGACATTATCTTTCAGGTGGTGTTTAGAAACCATGTTGTGTCAAATGGCTATAAAAATCCCCAGTTGTTACTTGCCAATCTATTTAGATTAATTTTCATAGAACTAAAAGCTTGGGGATGCTGTTTAATTCTGCTTTTTCAGAAAAATGGTGGATATGGAATTTTAACACTGCTGCAGAACTGATTATTGCTTTTATAAACGTAGATAATTTGACCACAGTAAATGGCCTGCTTCATGGAAAGTGACACAATTACACTGTAGAAATGTAAAAAGAAAACAGACGATACATCTGAAAAGCCTTCTCCAAACTCATCAGAGAAACAGCAATGTCAATATGAAATAGACCAAATAAATGGAGTTAAATGGTTTGAGGGGTACAGAGAATCCAGATGTCTAATTTAGGCTGATCATATTTGTAAAGCAGGACAGCTCAGCTGCAGTTTTGGAAGCTTGACCAATCAAGTTTGATTTCCAGATGTGTGTGTTGATAACCCTGAACAGTGAAATGCAAATGCTGAGTAGGAACAGATTAGCTTTCAAAACTACCCATATTTAGAGAATCTGCATTAAAAGATTCAGCAAAGGCAAAGAAGAGGTTCTGGAGGAAAAGGGAATGAACACAGTCCAATGAAATAGACAAGTCCAAATTATGGACTCTGGTTATCACTGATGTGGTTCTAATGAACAATTGTTTTGAGCAGGCATTCACAATCAAAATCTGATCTCAGAAATGGTACAAGATTTTTGACACATTTTTCCCTTATTAAATAAAAAATGGACAGGAACTTTTCTTGTAATGCACTTTTTTGGGACATAGCATAGAAATAAGATGGTGGTGCTACAGATATTTAATTTCTGATGGTCACGCTCTACAAGCTATGTTAGCACATCCTTTGTTGTTAAACACAGGCCCTGATTCTCCTCTCATTTACACAGGTGTAAATCATGAGTGACTCCACTGAAGTCAATGAAGTTACAATAATGTGAGAGGAGAGACAACTCCATACTTTCAAAGGCTACAAGATTTTATATTTAATTGAAACTGTCAAAGTGGCAATTGTCTGTGTTTTGCCTGGTAGACTCAATAACAGTCCACCAATTTCCATTTTGTCTGCTATCTTCAGAGCAAATGCCCTTGCAAAAATCATATGTTCCCTGATTGCAAGATGAGTTGAAACAAACATTAGGGGCCAAATTCTGCCATCAGTTATGCAATTGTACTTTTTTGGGAATAAATTACACCAATGTAACAATCACAGTTTGGCCCCTAGAATAAAGAGACAGATGTGATCAGCAGAATTTTCAAGAATCTGTAAATTTTATAAGAGCATCTCAACAATTCCTGAGCCTTTACTCTCACATACAGTACATTCCAGCCCCGTGAGCCTTTATCCCCTTTGGCTTTAAAGGATGCTGAATATAACAGATGAAAGTTGGAAGACAGATCTCTCTCTGTTAAGCATTGTGGACTTTATACTTTTTAAAAGTTCTTTTTCTTAATGTACTGTACCATATGATATAAAGTAAGTTATTTCCTATAGCTGGGTCTGGCATTTACAGGGCATGCTCAAGTATTAATGATCTCCCATTATTTAGTGAAAAGTAGATCACCACCACCAATGGTAGCTTAAAATCAGGCTGGTTAGCTCTGCTGATCTGAGTTTAACACATCAAAGAGGACCACAGATTGTATAATGAAAACGGTTTTGATCAAAAAAGTATGTCAGGTTTTCTTCAGCTGGCCTCAGCTTTTCATGTGTATCCTAACCCAACTTCTCATGCACCCTTCTCACTCCCAGAAGCCTGACCCTACACAATCCTCTCTGGTTTGCTGTGATCAGCCGTCAGTGACTTTCCCTCACTGCATACGTTCATGCTTCTCCTACTGTGAGATCTACTTCCCCCTACTGTTCTTGTCCTGATGAAGTCAAAGCTGACACTAGCTACGTGGGTTGTGTGGAGAGCATGTCTGAGAGGTCAGGAAGCTTTCTGAAAGTGGGGCGGTGTGGCACAAGATGTGCTTCAGAAGAGTATCTTAGCTTACTGTATCTCCCTGAGCCCTAGTGTGGCACTCCTTCTCAGATCTGTCTACAGATCCTTCGCTAGTGTTTTAAGTTTTAAAACTGCTGGAGGCAGTGGGAAGGCTAAATGACTCTATCCAGGCCCACTATCACCATCCAGAATTGCACCCTGACTGGACTTAGCGTTGGATGAGCTGAACTAAAGAAAAAGTAGGATTGTTAGGGTTTAGAGCAAAACTCTCACTGGCTACAGCAGGAACAGGACTGAACTTTAGGCTAGAAAGAAGAGCTGAGCTTATAGAGGGAGTGGAGAAGCTTCTCTTTGCTACCTTTCCTAGCCCAAGGACATAAGGGAGTGGGATTGGGAGCTTTTGTTTTTAGCCATATTTAGCCTTAAACCTTTCTCATCTCACTGGGTTTTGCTAATTATTACACGATAAATAAAAACCATGCCCATGAACAATTCCTTAGTGTACAAGAATTATGAATTAAATCTTTGCAGCCAACATCACTGACAGAACTATGTATAACCTAAAGGTGGTGGAATATAAGTAGGCATGGTCATGAGAAGCATTATGGTAGAGAGCACAACCTAATAAAAGCTCTCTTTCCTAGTCAGACTATGATTTCCACTCAAATAAATACATGGTTCTTGATGTTCAGTGTGAAAAATTACTGCAACTAGAATGCTCAGAAATAGATGATTTAAGGAATAAATACATGTACTAGATAATAGGAAACAAAGAATGCTTGAAATTAGTTAATAAATATTTAGGTATTTTGGGGGTCTGGATTGCTTGGAACACATTGATGGGATATGGAGCTTTTCTCTTCTCTCTTGATCGTGAAGTGGGCCATCTGTTAAGTAACCCAGGAATATGAGAGAGCATTGTTCCAGTGCTTTGAACACTACATTGGCTCTCCAATACCAAACCCCGGGTGTCTGGCCTAAGACTTCAGAACCCTTCGTGAGGTAGGTCAAGGTTGTAAAAGGGACTGCCTCTGTGTCTGTGAGTCAGGATGATATCTATGATCACCAGGAACCTTGGAGCTGACAATGTTTAGAGTGAAACTTGAAGGAGGCAGAGCCTCTTCAGTGTAAGGCTCACAATATGAAATTCCCTATTGTCAGAAACGTACTGCTCCATGGATTTTCAGAGCAAAATGTAAGAGCAGCTTTCCACCAAAAGGAGCCATAAAGAATGGTTCAGCATCCCTCCCCCAAAGATAAGCATTCGAAAATAGTCCAACATGTTATATATATCTTAACTGCTGTAACCATGTAGTACAGGGAGAAGTAGATAATACAATCCTTCAGGTGGATTGTGGCTTTACCTAATTTGGTTGGAACCAAATACAATGGTGGTACATGTGTTGGAAATACCTGGGTAGATTAAATAAGTTACTAATTGAGATCCAGAGTGATCAGAAAGTCCACATCATTTTATGGCCCCAGTGAGCTCATGATCTTGGTCAGTTTCCTAATGAACATGTGTCCACCATGATTCAGACCCAGGCCACTAAGGGTCTCTGTGTGTGTATTTTCATAGGTATTGCCCGTACTTCCAGACTGCCTCTGTTAGCCCCTCTTACATTGTTGCATCTTATCTGGAAGACAAAGTGGAGCTGTCTTTTGAGGAGCAGAGTTGTGGAGTGAGAAGTAACCAAATGTCAGGGATGATACCTTTGCCTTGCTTGCTTCCATACCCTGTACTAAACTAACCCTGTAAACCTTTAAGGATAGCTGTTTTTTCCCACCATCTGTTTTTACAGCTCAGTCCTTATTCTGCCCTACAGAAAATAGAAATGGGATCTGTCTTGACACTGACACTGAGCTTTCTGAGCTGATTCTTTTGCTGGGGTGTTGGAGTTTTAAACCCTTAAAAATTGGCACCTTTGTTGTCAGACATGTTATGGAGTAATGGGAATGGAGAATCAACCACCCTGCCACCCTGAGTGTTGGGCTCTCTAAAACAGGTTGGGGCAGGCTGGTCGGAAGTGTCCTGTTGTACTATTCTGTTCTGTAAATTCAGCAGGTACAGTTATAACCCTGAGACATTGGGAGCTAGGACATTCTGTAATTATACTCTCCGACTGGGGCAGTTACTGCCTATTATGGTTTTAAACGTCTCAGGAAGTATGTTTGCTGCTGCTTCCAGGTGTTCCCAACAAAATGTTTATCATTTTAATTTACTTATTATAAAATGTTCTGTGACTATTGTGGAAGGGACTATATCAAGGCATTTTGTTGCTGATACACAGAAGTCTCCAATTCCCAATACCATCAGTCTACCTTCACAAATAATATGTTTTCACTCATGTTGCTCCTTTCTTCAGAAGCTGTCAAAGTGTTTTACAATGGTGGGTAAATTATTTTACAAATTAGGAAACCAAGGCACAAAAAGGGCCCAAGGTCACACACAGCAATTCAATGGCAGAGGAGGAAATAGAAGCCAGGTCTCCTAATTCCCAGTCCTATGCTCTAACCATTAGGATCACTGCCTCCCCTAGGACTCATTATATTCCAAATAGAGAAATAAAATTAGGGCTGTTGGGCTTTTTTGCACCTGAAGAAATTTAGAGGCACTCAGATATGTCAGTTGTTCATACTATAAAAAAGGTACTTTGCTGAATTCAGATTAATTTTCCAAAAGAAAACCCTGTACAGTGACCTTATATAAATAAATAGAGAGGACAATAGTGGAGAGACAGACACACACAACTCTAGTTCCTTTGAAATAATCCAATAGTTTCATCATATAGAGAAGTTCATCAAATATACCACAGTTCTTTATAACAGCTCTTTCCCATAACCTTGAGCAGAACACGTCAGCTCACTGGAAGCACTGGGAGGCTTTGTGCCTCACAAACATAGAATCCCTCCTAGAGCTGCTGTGAGAGCAGGGAGAGCATGCCCATAGTTACACACCTCCAGGGGAATGCAACATATATCTCCTTCAGGCGGAGAGTGGAGGATTGTAGCTGTGGCCAGCTCTTCTACCTCTCCCTTTATGCAAGGGGGAAGTCCCTATGTGCATAAAACTTTCTTAGATGCCTACATGGACTGGCCAGAACTTGGTTCTTAAGTAGTAGTGGACACGCCTTGCCACCCTTATTTTGTCCCTTTTTAGGAGGAGTTCAGTGCAGAATTCTGTTGATGCAATGTTATGGATAAGAATTCAAATGCACCAGAGTTAGCAAGTTCAAGCTTGTACAAATAGAAGGCATTGTCCTAGTCTCCTTCCACATAAAGTATTGTGTGAATTATTCCATATTAACTTCTACACATATATATGGCTGTAGTTGCTTTGGGGACCATATATTTTCATTAGTCTCTGCTTTGTGATGGAGACTTTAAACGCAGTCTCTTGCCATAACAGGTTTTTCATTTTATATATATATATATTTTTTTTTTTAAAAGTGTGATCACATGTTTATTTCAAAGCACAGTGTGAGATGGAAATGATCACACATTGACATAGATACGTCAATGCTAATTTCAATGTGTGGAAATACAGATATACATGCCCACCAATGTGTGTATAACTAGAACTCTTCACGTCAGTACGTTGATTTCCCTCACTGTATGTGTAACAATGTCATGTACACCCACGTTGGCTTGCAGCTCCATTGTTCATGGGCCAGATTTCTTCAAGTATGTCAAAGGCTCTTGTCATCACTTGGGGATACTTAATACTTTTTTCAGGTTTTAAAAGTGAAAAGCTTCAAGTTTTGATTACTGGAGCACAAAAATCTGAAAATTTGCTTCCTTTGTGGAAAAACACCTTGTTTGTGTGTTATGTCAAGACAACTCAAATCCTGGACAGTATTAAGACAGTATTATTAGACCAAAAAGGAACAAAAAGCAATTACCTTTGGGCAATTATTTTACAAAGTTATAAGTTTCTTAAAACTGAAAATGTCTCATCAGCTGTAACTCCTGCAACCATGTAATGCATGTACAGATCCACAGCCCATCTGTTCCAGTAACATTCTCATCTTATTTTGTCGTACACACGTTGTTGCTTATTGCAAATAAATGTTGATAGTAATACATTTTGGCCAGTCAGTTCAGGGGTTTTGGTTTTGGGTCATATTTTGTTTGTTGTTGATTTTTGCTCAGCCTCATTTTCCACCCCAGAAAAGTGAATGTGGGGCCAGGTCAAATGACCAATTTTAGTCTTTGAACGTATGTTAATTTTCATTGAGGTGCAGTCCCTGTTTTTCCCTAGAGGCCCAACATTCTCCTGAGCATAGCTATCTGTGTGCCTAGCCCTGCTCTCATTGCAGTCAAATGAGAGCAGAATTGTGCCTTAGATCATGAGGAAGTGTTGTGAGCAGCTGCTACTGTATCAGAGAGGGCAGCAGAGGCTGCTGTCTGCAGAGAGTACAGAACAGGTTCCTGTTGATTCTTTGTGTATGTGGTGAGAGAGAGAGAGAGCGAGCGAGCATACAGCAGGAGCCACGAAGGGTGAGAGAGACTGGAGTAAGGAATAAGAGAGAAAATAGGCAGAAAGGGAGTATACAACGAAATTAAGTGGAAAGTGCGAAGGAGAAATTATACCAAGGTAAAACAGAAAAGGGATTCCTCAGCTGCAGCCTTAAGGCAGCAGAGACAGGAATCTGGCCCACAAAGCTCTTCCTTTACTTGTCCAGAGGAAAATTTAAAAAACAAACAAACCCATATTTGGTTTAACAACAGTTCATCATCATGTGAAGACATGAGGCACCTTAGTTTTTGCTCCCCCGTCTTCTGGGAATCTGTAATAATCTCTGTCTATCTCCCAGTCCAATTTCTGGTTACTGATTATCCCAAGTACTACAGTCCCACAAAACGAACACCCAGATATTATGGCGATAGGTGCACTGGAGATGGATGGATGCCCTGTATACTGTCAAAAAACAGTCCAAAAGGGAAAAAAAAAAAACCTTGGGCCAGGGTGTGCCATTTGATCTGCATGTGTAATGTCTCAGCTATGAGTAGATCTCTCCTCCCCAAGCAGAAAAGAGGTGGGGTCAGCTGCATCTATGGCAGTATCAACCCTTTTCCTGCACCCCATGCAAAGCTCTCTGCGCTACAGATCTGGGGATCTGAACTGGAAGAGAGTTGTTAAAAAGTGGTATCCAGTGGTTTGAATACGGTTCAATCCCCTTGCACCCAGTGAAGAGTCCAGAAGCAGTACTACATTTGCTCTTCTCCTTTTCCCCATGCATATACCTCCCATCATCACCACCACTGTCATGGGGATGCCTCTCTGGGACAGCCACTGTCAGGAAAGACCCTGGATATGCATCTCCTACAGAATCTTTTTGTCAGACTGAGATGACAGAACCAGAGCTGTTTCTCAGGCACAGGGCTCCTGCAGATCCCTGAAATCTCCACCTATCTTGGGCTATCGGTAGAAGTAGAGTTTGTGGACCAGACCCTCACTTTCTTCCACAACAGAACAAGCCTCCCACCCTTCCCTCCTTCTCTCTGTTTTCTCTCTCCTATTGTGGAATGCAGAGGAAACTATGTGAGGGGAACCAGAGGCTGCTCAAGATAATCTAGGCAAAATTTCAGAGTGCTGTCCCGCCTCCTCGTAGGACTAGGGTGGCAAATTTGAGCTGGCTGCCCTCTGTCATGACGGAGGAGCAGCTGGACAAATTTGAGTGAGTGCTATTGCAGCCTAGCATGCAGGGTCACAACACCACTCAAATATGGGTTGGCTGCCCTTCCGTTATGACAAAGGTGTAGCCAGGCAAAATCTGCTGGCATAGGCAGCTGCCCAGAAATTTGCCACCATCTAGGGTGACCAGGTGTCTGGTTTTCAACCAGAACACCCGGTCAAAAAAGGACCCTGGCGGCTCCGGTCAGCATTGCTGACCGGGCTGTTAAACGTCCGGTCGGCGGTGCTGTGGAGCCCAGGCAGGCTAGTCCCTACCTGTCTTGCGGCAACACACTGCGGCCCAGAAGCAGCCAGCAGGTCCGGTTCCTAGGTGGGGGAGCTCTGGGGCTCTGTGCGTTGCCCGAGCACCGGCTCCACAATCCCATTGGCCGGGAACCAGCTAATGGGAGCTGGGTGGGGCAAGGTCTGCGGGTGAGAACAGCATGCACCACGGAGCCTCCTGCCCCCTCCCTCTTCCCCCCTGCCTAGAAGCTGGACCTGGTGGCTGCTTCTGGGATGCAGTGTGGTGCCCCAGGACAGGCAGGCAGCTTGCCTTGGCTCCGCTGCACCGCTGACTGGGAGCCACCTGAGGTAAGGCCATGCCCAACCCCCTCCCCCAACCCTACGCCCCCTCCAACCTTGAGCCTCCTCCTGCACCCCAAACCTCTCATCCATGGCCCTACCCCAGGGCCCCCTCCCACACCCTGAACCCCTCATCCCCAGCCTCACCCCAAAGCCCTCATCCCCAGCCGGAGCCCTCACCCACTCCCACACCCCAATCCCCTGCTTCAACTCGCAGCCCCCTCCCATATTGCGAATCCCTCAGCCCCACCCCCTAGCCTGGAGCCCCCTCCTGCACGCCAAACCTCTCATCCCCAGCCCAACCCCAAATGCCACACCTCCAGCTGGAGCCATCACTCCCTCCCGCACCCCAACCCCCACCTCAATCCGCAGCCCCTCCCATATTCTGAGTCCCTCGGCCCCTCTGGCCCACCCCATCCTGGAGCCCCCCAACTCCCTGCCCCAGTCTGGAGCCCCCTCCCACACTTTGAACCCCTCATTTCTGGCCCCACTCTGGAGCCCACACCCCCCATTTAGAGCCCTCACCCTCTCCCGCACCCCACCCTCTGACCCAGCCCAGTGAAAGTTAATGCGGGTGGGGGAGAGTGAGCCACTGAGGGAGGGGGGAATGTAGTGAGTGGGGGGGGGGGGGCTCAAGGAAGGGGTGGGGCCTCAGGGAAGGGGCGGGGCTAAGGTCTTCAGTTTTATGCCAATAGCTACCCTACCACCATATGCAGCTGCCTAGTTTGCCTATAGCTGGAGCTGTCTCTGAGGGGAAGCCATTATGAAGGCTACCCCATGATGATGTTACCATGTAGGGGTACTATCTACCTGTGTTCCTTTAGCTAGAAAAGTTACCTTCCAAGACTATCATTCCAATTCTATAGAAATCAGCTTTACAGAGTGAGGTAAACTTGTTTGAATAGAACCCTAAGATTAAGAGTTCTCAAACACAAAGTACCATAATTTTTGAAAACACATTAAAGCCTTATTAAGCAGTGGACGTGTTATTCCTTGACTTTAGCAAAGCTTTTGATATGGTCTCCCACAGTATTCTTGCCAGCAAGTTAAAGAAGTATGGGCTGGATGAATGGACTATAAGGTGGACAGAAAGCTGGCTAGATCGTCAGGCTCTACGGGTAGTAATCAATGGCTCCATGTCTAGTTGGCAGCCGGTATCAAGCAGAGTTCCCCAAGGGTCGGTCCTGGGGCCGGTTTTGTTCAACATCTTCATTAATGATCTGGAGGATGGTGTGGATTGCACCCTCAGCAAGTTTGCAGATGACACTAAACTGGGAGGAGTGGTAGTTACGCTGGAAGGTAGGGATAGGCTACAGAGGGACCTAGACAAATTAGAGGATTGGGCCAAAAGAAATCTGATGAGGTTCAACAAGGACAAGTGCAGAGTCCTGCACTTAGGACGGAAGAATCCCATGCACTGCTACAAACTAGGGGCCGAGCGGCTAGGCAGCAGTTCTGCAGAAAAGGACCTAGGGGTTACAGTGGACGAGAAACTGGATATGAGTCAACAGTGTGCCATTGTTGCCAAGAAGGCCAATGGCATTTTGGGATGTATACATAGGGGCATTGCCAGCAGATCGAGGGACGTGATCGTTCCCCTCTATTTGACATTGGTGAGGCCTCATCTGGAGTACTGTGTCCAGTTTTGGGCTCCACACTGCAAGAAGGATGTGGAAAAATTGGAAAGAGTCCAGCAAAGGGCAACAAAAATTATTAGGGGGCTGGAGCACATGACTTATGAGGAGAGGCTGAGAGAACTGGGATTATTTAGTCTGCAAAAGAGAAGAATGAGAGGGCATTTGATAGCTGCGTTCAACTACCTGAAAAGGGGTTCCAAAGAGGATGGATCTAGACTGTTCTAAGTGGCGGCAGATGACCGAACAAGGAGCAATGGTCTCAAGTTGCAGTGGGGGAGGTTTAGGTTGGATATTAGGAAAAACTTTTCCACTAGGAGGGTGGTGAAGCACTGGAATGGGTTACATAGGGAGGTGGTGGAATCTCCTTCCTTAGAGGTTTTTAAGATCAGGCTTGACATCCCTGGCTGGGATGATTTAGTTGGGGATTGGTCCTGCTTTGAGCAGGGGGTTGGACTAGATGACCTCCTGAGGTCCCTTCCAACCCTGATATTCTATGATTCTCTGATTCTGATCTCAGTTGCCTTGGGTTAAATCTGCTGTAACTCTATTAAAGTCAATGGCATTACTCCAGGAGTATACCAGTTAAAGAGCAGACATTAGAGCCCTTAGTTCCAAGTGAGGGATGAATTTGTTCTACATTACTGCTATTGTGAACATTTAATGACATGGAAATGGCCTTACTTTGAGCTATATGATTAGAATTAGTCATTTTAGTGAAAAATCACTTTCCTTTTGAATAACTGTAAACTAAGATAGAGTAAAGTCACTATGTTTTAAATCTTCTATTACACTGTAATATTCTATCTGTAGAGAATATACTTTTTTAAAAAAAAGTCACACTCTTGTTTTACTTGGTTGAGAATTTTATACTGAAGATCATTTCCAAAAGTATGAAAAGATATTTTTAAAACATCCACAGCTCCTTGGATCTCCATTGGTGCCACCATTTTTGCTGTTGTTGAGGCAGTAGCATGCAAATGGTGCAAGTTTTGGGGAAAACGGACAGATGCAGAAGAGTACACAGTTCGGGCAGAGATATCCCTTAGCTTAGGGGATGATTTATCAAGGCAGTTACTCTTTATCCTAGTACAGAGGAGAGAATAGAAGTTGTGTTGTGGTAATTGGGCCTACAAATTTACCTGGATTGTGAGTTTAACTGTAAAAGGTATGTAAAAGTTCATAAAATGTCATCATAACCTACAAGAACAAATGTTGATGGGAACAGGTGCAAAAGGGAGACAGAAAAATTGAATTTGTCTTAACAAAAAAGGCCTACTGATATGATTCAAGGACTGTGTTGACATTAGGCTTGTTAAAAACAGGAGATATGGAGCCATTAATGACTGCTTCTTGTGGCAGGTAGACCTGGAATTGAGAAGGGGAGAGGCAATTCTTGATTTAGCCCTAAGTGGTGCAAATGATCTGTTCCAAAGGGTGAATACAACTGACCTGCTCAGTAATAGCAGCCATAATGTAATTAAATTTAACATCCTTGGGGTGGAGACATCAAAGAAGCCCACCACAGCATTTAATTTTAAAACATGGAACTACAAAAACGAGGAAGCTAGTTAAATGGAAATTAAAAGGAACAGTCAGAAGGGTGAAATGCCTGCAAGCTGTATGGAAATTATTTAAAAGCATCATAATAGAGGCTTAAACTGTAAATAACCCCAAATAAAGAAAGTAAGAGGACCAAAAAAAAATGTCACCATGGCTAAAAAGCAAAGCAAAATAGGTGGTTAGAGGCAAAAAGGCATACTCTAAAAATTGTAAGTCAGATCCTACTGAGGAAAATAGAAAGGAGCATAAACTCTGGCAAGTCAAGTACAAAAGTATAATTAGGCAGGCCAAAAAAGAATGTGAAAAGCAAATACCAAAAGACACAAAAAATAATGTTTTTTTTAGTTCATCAGAAGCAGGAAGCCTGCCAAAAAGTCAGTGGGGCCACTGAACAATAGAGGTGCTAAATGAGCAGTGAAGGAAGACAAAACCGTTGCAGAGAAGCTAAATGAATTATTTGCATTGGTCTTCACTGCAGAGAATGTGAGGGAGAGTACCACACCTGAGCAGCGTTTTTAGGTGACAGATCTGAGAAACTGTCCCTGATTGAGGAATTAATAGAGAAGGTTCTGGAAAAAATTGTTAAATTAAACAGTAATAAGTCACCAGAAGCAGATGGTATTCATTCAAGAGTTCTGAAGGAACTCAGATATGGAATTGCAGAACTATTAACTGTGGTATTTAACCAAAAAAGTCTCCAGCGGTGATCCTGGCAGTTACAGGCCAGTAAGCCTAACTTCAGTAACAGGCTAATTGGTTGAAACTACAGTAAAGATTAGAATTATCAGACGCATATCATGTTTATCTATGTTGGGGAAGAGTCAACATGGCCTTTGTAAAGGTGTCAAGGTTCCTCCCCCACTCTGAACTCTAGGGTACAGATGTGGGGACCTGCATGAAAAACCTCCTAAGCTTATCTTTACCAGCTTAGGTCAAAACTTCCCCAAGGTACAAAATATTCCACCCTTTGTCCTTGGATTGGCTGCTACCACCACCAAACAAATACTGGTTACTGGGGAAGAGCTGTTTGGACACATCTTTCCCCCCAAAATACTTCCCAAAACCTTGCACCCCACTTCCTGGACAAGGTTTGGTAAAAAGCCTCACCAATTTGCCTAGGTGACTACAGACCCAGACTCTTGGATCTTAAGAACAATGAACAATCCTCCCAACACTTGCACCCCCCCTTTCCTGGGAAATGTTGGATAAAAAGCCTCACCAATTTGCATAGGTGACCACAGACCCAAACCCTTGGATCTGAGAACAATGAAAAAGCATTCAGTTTTCTTACAAGAAGACTTTTAATAAAAATAGAAGTAAATAGAAATAAAGAAATCCCCCCTGTAAAATCAGGATGGTAGATACCTTACAGGGTAATTAGATTCAAAACATAGAGAACCCCTCTAGGCAAAACCCTAAGTTACAAAAAAGATACACAGACAGAAATAGTTATTCTATTCAGCACAATTCTTTTCTCAGCCATTTAAAGAAATCATAATCTAACACGTACCTAGCTAGATTACTTACTAAAAGTTCTAAGACTCCATTCCTGGTCTATCCCCAGCAAAGACAGAATATAGACAGACTGAGACCCTTTGTTTCTCTCCCTCCTCCCAGCTTTTGAATGTATCTTGTCTCCTCATTGGTCATTTTGGTCAGGTGCCAGCGAGGTTACCTTTAGCTTCTTAACCCTTTACAGGTGAGAGGATTTTTTTCTCTGGCCAGGAGGGATTTTAAAGGGGTTTACCCTTCTCTTTATATTTATGACAAAAGGGAAATCATGCCCCACCAATGTATTAGAATTCTTTCAGGGTGTCAACAAGCTTGTGGACAAGGATTATCCAGTGGATATACTGTGCTTTGACTTTCAAAAAGCCTTTGATAAGGTCCCATACCAAAGGTTCTTAAGAAAAGTAAGCTGTCATGGGATAAGAAGGAAGGGCCTCTCATGGATCAGTAACTGGCTAAAATGTATGAAATAATGGGAAGGAATAAATGGTTAGTTTTCACAATGGAAAGAGGTAAAGAGGTCCCCCAAGGATTTGTAGTGGGAGCAGTACTGTTCAACATGTTAATGAATGATCTGGAAAAGGGGAAAGTTGCAAAGTTTGCAGATGACACAAAATTACTCAAGAAAGTTAAGTCCAAAGCAGACTGTATAGAGCTACAAAGGGATCTCACAAAACTAGGTGAATGGGCAAGAAAAGGGCAGATGAAATTCAAGGTAATGCATATTGGAAAAAATAATCCCAACTATACATAAAAAGATGGAGTCTAAATTAGCTGTTACCACCCAAGAAAGATCTTGGAGTCGTCATGGCTAGTTCTCTGAAAACATCTGCACAATGTGCAGTGGCAGTCAAAAAAGCTGTTAGGATGTTCGCAACCATTAGGAAGGGGATAGGTAATAAAACAGAAACTATTATAATGCCCAATAAATCCATGGTACACCAAGACCTTGAATACTGCATGCAATTTTGGTCACCCCATCTTAAAAACATATTAGATTTGGGAAAGGTATAGAGAAGGACATAAAAAACAGTTAGGGGTATAGAACATTTTCCGTACGAGGAGAGATTAAAAAGAGTGGGACTGTTCATCTTAGAAAAGGGACAACTGAGGGGGGATATGAAAGAGGTCTATAAAATCATGTATGTTTTGAGAAAGTGAAGTGTTACATACGTCTTCATGTAACACAAGAACCAGGGGTCACCCAATCAAATTAAAGGCAGCAGGTTTAAATATAAACATAAGGAAGTACCTTGCACAGTCAGCCTGCGGAACTCGTTGGCAGGGGATGTTGAAAATGTATTAGATAAGTTCATGGAGAATAGGTGGATAAGGGATATATTAAGAACAAGATCATATGTAAAAATCTAAAATCCTCATTTTCCAGTCTTTTATTGCACACATGTATCTGAGGGGAGAAGTGAGCTTCCAGGCCATACATAAGAAAGGGAAGTGATTTTTCCAATTATGTATTACACAAATTCCTAACATATAGAAGCATTCAAAATCCCCATGTTATAAAATCCTTACATATCCTCCTTTTCTCTTATTTACTGAAATTTTCATACCATTCATACAGCTAGTGTGCAGAATGGCAGTTACCTTCCGACCTGTTGCCAATGATCCAATGATTCTCATTGATCTTTCTTCCCCAGCACCATTCACCAACTTACTAAGCATGTCACCTTCAATGACCTGAATATAGACACTTTAAACAATCTCTCATCCAGCAGTTAGATTTGCTGCTTTATACTTTTCCACCTGTCTAGCTACCTTGTAATGTATTTTTTCATTGAATTATTTTAATTTTTAAGTGTTATTTTTTAGATCGTAACACCCAAGGATTTAAGTCATTAGTAATTTTTTTAGATAGGTCAATCAATATAGGAGAGAATCATTTCTAATTTATATTTAAACAGTAAATCCAATTTGACAATTTCACAATAGAGGTTGGTTGCCCATATGCACTCTGAGTTTGTGTCAAGCAAGTTTAAATTGGTGATGCAAACAGGCATTGTCCTTGGCACTTAAATCAAGTCGTGGACTACAGAACACAATAATTTATTATGCTGTTAAAAATACTGGTGATCAGACTTTCATTATTCCAATGCTGCTTCAAACTATTAGTGTCCAGGTATATCAGAGGTGCATCAATAAAACTGGACTTGTGTATAAAGCATTCTGCTATATATTCTGAGATCCTGAATTTGGATTTATGACAATTAATTAGATTTAGTGGCTTTTGCGGTGCTGCCTAGTATGTTAATTATTTAGTCTTGCATGATTTCAGAAATTAAAAGCAGTCGTGTGTCACAAGAAAGGCAGTCCCCAAGCTCCCTGATAATCAAGAGTGAAATTCACCCCTGTGCTGAGGGCCAGCATGAGTATGTCTACCCTGCAATAAGATACCCACAGCTGGCCCATGCCAGCTGACTCAAGCTTACGGGGCTTGGACTAAGGGGCTGTTTAATTGTGGGGTAGACGTTCGGATTTGGACTAGAGCCTGAGCTCTGGGACCCTCTCCCCTCACAGGGTCCCAAGTCCAGGCTCCAGCGCCAGCCTGAACATCTACGCTGCAGTTAAACAGCCCCATAACCTGAGCCACATGAGCCTGAGTGAGCTGGCATGGGCTAGCTGAGAATTTTTAACTCCCGTGTGGACATACCCCATAAGGCCTATGTATCATGCAACTGCCACTTAAGCCCAGAATCCATAAAAGGCAATGGATTTCCCATGTAATGTTTCATTTGAGTCAAAAGGTGGACAGAGCTTCACTTTTAAGAGTTTTATTATTGTCCTTCCAGTATTTCACAGTTATCTGAAACATGAGTTCCTGAGAACCTGGCGTGTCCAGACTGTCACCACAAAGCATGTTGTTTTGAAAATAACAAAGCTCATTCCTTTGTTGTTTTTCACTTTAAATATGTCAGAAAGTTAGTGATTGATAAGTGATAGTAATATTTCAGGAGCCTAGAACATTAAGCTGGGGACAGAGTGACTGTTTATACAGCACCTAGCACCTTGCAGCTCCAGTTGTTCTTCAGTCTCATCTCAGGATCTAGACTCTGACATTATGTAAATGCTGACATTATCAAACTTAAAGAATGCCTCATTTTTCTTTCTATTTAAAAAAAGGAAATTAAATGCAAACTGTGTATCATGAAGTATACAATTGTGGGTTAGTTAGCGTTGTTGGAGTTTTATATTACCTGATTTTATGCGATCATAATGTATGGAGCCTTAAGGACTGTGGTGATTCTGTGTGATTACTTTCTCTTTAAATCTGGAACATTGTGACTGGCAAAGTTCAACTGACAAGTTTTTTGACAGACAATGGCAGTTGCAGCTGAATTTAGACGCTGAACCCAGTAGTGAAGTTTATTTGTAAATATAGCTAAAAGTTCTCTCTCAACTCTGAAACATATTTCAGGAGCAGCCTATCCTAGGCTTTGATAAGATCCTTTTACAACAACAATGGGGTGAATGTGATAATAGTGATGGAAGAGGTTTCTAGCTAAAAGAAAGAACAAAGAAAGTTAGGCATGGCCACGTCTGGGAGAATGGATGGTTTCCATTTTAATGAAAAAGGTAAGGAGTTTACAGTTTATGTATAAAGATTGCAGTAGTATTTTTATGCCAACATCACTGAAGACATTTGAAAGAAAAGATACATTTTCCTAACTTTGGTTGAAAGAGACGTTTACCAGACTGAAAGACTTATCTTTCCCACTTGACCTATGAGGAATTGGATGAAGTGTTTAAAAAGCACTATGTTCCTCAAGCAAAATTCCTATCTGAGAGAGATAAATTCCACTTACAAAACCAAAAAGAAGGAGAAAGTGTATCTGATTTCCTGGCTAATCTTAAAAAACTCTCCCAGAGCTTCCTCTTGGGTAATCACCTGCAGAAGTTCTCAGAGAGAGCTTTATGTTTGAGATGAGAAATCTAAATTAAAAGAGAAGCTGCTGAGTATTATTCACACAAAGTAACTTAAACTGAGAGGAGCAGTGAGATATCTTGTTTCTTTTATTGCACAAATCAATGCCTCAGACCACCATATAGAAATCTCCAGCAGAGTTATATCTTTGGCCCCAATCATGCAACACCTCACATGCCTAACCTTGTGCTCAGGATAGTCTCTGCCCTACTGTTCAATGGGATTCCTCACATGTATAAAACTAAGCATGTGTAAGTTTCAGCAGTATTGGGGTCTTAAATGCACAGTAAGAATTAGTTTTGGCTTGCTCAGACCACATGTAGCAAAATAACTAGATGAAAACACAGCAGTGACAAACCCAAAACATAAGCCTGCTGGATTTTTATACTTAGGCCTAAGGGGTATTTAGTTTGAAATGACAGGAAAGGAACGAAGTAGGAGAAAGGTGTAAAAAAAACCCATTACGATCCATTACATACCTTGCAATGAATAGAGGAATAATGAAGAAACATGCAGTTGTTTAGAAAATAGCAAAGGAATTACTATTGCAGGAGACAGTAATTACTGCAGAAAGAAATTGTTCTTTTTTTATGATGATTCCAATGCCAGTTAATGTAGAAAGTGAATGTGGAATGAAAATATTATTATGAAAACAGAATCTGTGAAGGTCAATGAGGGACAAGAGGGAGCAAGTGACAACTGCTCTTCCTGACAGGCATTTCTAGCAAAATGGAATCGAATCATAAACCTCCCAAAAGACTAATTTGTAATTTAAAAATTACAGGGAAAGGAGGATTGTGATGTTTAGTGTCTTAAACTGTGTTGACTGTGTGCGCTTACTGCATCTTTTAAGGCCTGGAATATTTGGGCAGGTAAAGGGCAAAGAGTTTGTCAGTTGGCAGCTGGAGTCCTGAACCTAGCAATGGAGTGGGTTGGGTGTAGCTTGTAAATAAGGATCCTTTTCAATGTGGTAGCTGAATTCATTTTTGTTGTTACTTTATTTTATTTGTTGTTCTGCTGAAATTAATGTCTGTGTAGTTAATTAAAAAGGCATACTGTATTTGGATTTTCAGGAGACATCACATTGACTTTAACTATATATCTACAACATTAATGTGGGGTTTTTAATATTTAAAGTTAGAAAGACCAGTCGCAAGGTGAGAGAGATTCACAAAACACAGTTATTCTTTAAACCCACAAATTAAACACATTTGGTAGAATGTGTACAAAGGAGCTTACAAGGGAAGGAATTGCATCTTAAATAGACAGATAATATTTCAAAAGAAATCTTTGTTAACGTAAAGAAGATGACTAGCTCTCATATTAACCTGTTTCTAAATGGAGTCTTACCAATAGCCTCTCACAGACACTGGCATAACCCTAGAAATGTCTCCTCTTCAGGCTCGTTAGGAAATGTCCTATGTCTCTCCTTGAATCTTTCATATTGCCTTGGCAAGAGGTTTTATTGAAGGTTTTATTTTATTTATCCTCTTGTAAGGATGTCCAGCTTTTCTCATTTCATTTTTTCAACCGTGCAGTGAATCAGAGCACTAATCCTTCTCGGTTCCAAGCTGCACAGCCGTTCAAGGAACAGTTTGACTATCAGATTAAATGATGCCTGGAATTTGCATCCACATGTTACCATGGAGATGCCATGCAGACGTCGCTTTCGTGCTGTAGCACCTGACAAGAACAGTAACTGACACCAACATGTGATACAATCAAGGCTGGTCTACGCAAAGTTTTTGTATCTGTATAACTGTGTCAATTAGGGGTGTGATTGTTTTTATCAATATAGTTATACCAGTATCAAGGTGCCTTATACCAATATAGCTTATTCCCCTTCCTATATGTGAATAAATTGTACTGGGATAAATGTGTCCACATGAGAGGTATAGTACTACTTTAACTAAAGCATATAGTTAAAACAGCACAACTTTTGTGTGTAGACAAGGCTTTATTGTTGACAAAAGTCCTTTATATGGTCTACATCTTGGGTCTTACCCAGCTATTCTCCACTGGTTTGAGAATGAGCCAGACTTATCCTTCATTCCCTATCGGAGACCATGAGGTCCTGTGGATAAAAGACTGGCCAGAGAGACAGGAGATGTGAATTCTGATTCTGCCAATAATTTGCTCTAAGACCATAGGTAAGTCACTTTGCCTCTTTGTACCTTGGGCACCCCATCTGTAAAGTGAAGATAACGATAATGATTCCAAAATTTCTTTGTAAAGTGCTTGACATCTAAAGATGAAAAGCATCATGCAAGTGCAAAATATTATTATAGTGACCAGAATTTGAATAATAATAATAATAATAATAATAATAATAATGCTAATTTCCACAGCTGGGATTCGAGGATTGTTTTATTGAAGCGTGTAATGATCTGATATTCTAGGCTTTGTTGCTGGATACCTTAGTTGAATTATTTTTGTCTACAATTCTCATGAGGATCCTGCTTCTTGTGTCAAGTGTATACAGGTTCCACAAATAGCAACTTTTCTATGTGTGAGCAAGGAGAGTGGGGAGTCAACATAAGACAAGACCCCTTTCAGATTTCTTGTATGCTAGGATTTTACAGACTGGAAGATATCAAATCAGTGTGTGAGACTGAGAAAAAGAACCATGCTGCTCCAATATGCTTCTCTTTTGGGACTTGGCTTCTCCGTGCATTTTTAATATCGTATTCAGGCTTTCTTTGTTTTATGTGAAATCTTTAATATAATTCTCTGCTATATAAAGAGGAACAACAAACATTATCAGGGAAAGCTTTGTTTCTGATTTAGGGATTCTTTGATCTTTGGAGAATAATAAGAGCACCTTAAAAACATCTCTTCTGGAGGAACATCCTAAAACAGTGGTCCCCCAACTGTGTGGTGCGCCTCCATTAGGGGGCATGGTGCAACATTCAGGGTTGGCGTGCAGCGGTGTCCAGGACAGCCCCCATGGGCAGGGAGGGAGTGCCATGCTTCCAGCCCCCACGACCCCCAGATCAGCTCCGTCCCCAGCCTCACTCCTCCCCCAACCCTGGTCAGCCCCCAGTTCTGCTCCACCCCCATCTCAGTTCTGCCCTCATTCCCTCTCCATCTCCAGACCAGCTCTGCCGTTAGCCCCAGCTCCTCCCACATCCCCAGTTGTGCCATTAAGTCTTCTTCAGCTCAAGCTCTGCTGCTGAGTAAGGCTTGTCTGTGCTGTAATGGAGGGGGTGTGTGGACAGATTCCGTTAATGGAAAAGGGAGATGCGACTAGAAAAGTTTGCCCACCACTGCCCCAAAATTAGTGCATCTCAGTTTGGTAGAATGGTTGGTGTCTATGTGTCTGTTACTTTATAACTGCAGATATCTAGTATCCTGAAATAAACAAATCAAAGTGGTAGTGTGCATTAATTGAATGAAGGAAAAACAAGAAAGACTGAGGTTCAAGTAAACCTAATGAACACAGGGCAAATCTTTTGTAAATACAAAGCTATCTTCTTTGTATTATGCAAGACTTTTCTGAGATGGGTTTTTCTTTGATTTGGGCTTGATTAAATGTGTATGGGGTAAAAATACAATTTTGTCCAAACTCAGTGTATGGAAATACCCCAACGAGACCTAAACTCTAATTGATGTATCTGCATTCATATTCAAAGCCAGGAATTATCTAACATATGCTTGTACAGTGTTGTATCGTTGTTTTCTTCATTTGTAGTAATCGGCTTCTTTCAAGGCATTTGCCTTACAAATTTCAGTAAATCAAAACAGAATATCTGCAGTGTAACAAGGCAATAATATTGCTACTGGAATAAAGTTACAGCTGGCTGTAGAAGGAGCGCAGTTTAAATGGTGAGAATAGACTGTTGAGGTTCAGGTCTCCAGCATCCTCTTCCTGACTCTGAAACTAACTTGCAGGGTGACCTTGAGGAAAAGTCATTAAACATCTCTGTTTACGCATCTGCAGAAGTGGGGGTTCTGACACTTCCCAAAAGTTAATGTTTGTAAAATGCTTTGATAGCCTCAGATGAAGTATAAGTATGAAGTGGTATTATTCTTAACGATTCCAGTCTTCGATCAAGTTCTCTAATCTGATGTCGGATGTTTCTATATATTAGCAAACTGGTTTGTACAAAATTTGTTGACTGCTAGTACAGTTCTCTGTAGACCAGGTGCCAAGGTAACAGTTAAATATTTCAATGACATGTCTAAAAGTGCAAACACGAGTAATGAGGAACCTGCTAGAGAATAATGACTTTGATTTTCCACTGGCAGGGCAGGATTTACATTGTGCTGTGAAGCGTCTTGTATGAGAAAGCAATTGTTTTCCCTTTCCTCAGGAGTTGAAAGATGAACATCTTACAGAGCTGACAGAAGGTTCAGAACTACAACAGATAGGCCAGGATGTGGTGTTGGTGCTACTCATTTGCTTTCTTGATGCTATGCGAGTGGAGAGGTGGAGTATTGTAACAAGCAACACTAAGACAATGAGAAATAAGTACCGAATAAATCAAGAAGAAAGCAATAATGTTATTTTCCCTTAAAGTTTAATTTTTTTTCTGAAGAGCCGCAGAATGCAGACCCCAGGAAGCTACAGGTGTTAGCCTGTGTGTGTGCACCCATCACAGAGGCAAACACTATGTTACTTCTGAATCACTACTTGTGCCAATAGACTGCTGTTAATTATTTGCACACCTCTTTTGTAAGTAAGGTAGGTGGTTTAAAAGTAGTGTGCAAGGGAGAAAGCTTATGGGCTTTTCCATGAGCTTCCAAGCTGTGGTTGTGACTCAGATACTTTTTGCTGAAAGAATTAGTGTATGCCACCCTGTTCATTCCTCTTTTTAGCATGAATGGAAAACTAAGAGCATGCTGTTTGACTTGACGTTTGGGTCATTTTTTTTTTGACACAAAGCTGTAGAGTGAATAAGATTAACAAGAATTTGAACAGCTATTTCTAAAGTGTCTAATTAGAGATAGGTTAGCCGAGGACAGATTCAGCCTATTAGTAATTAAAATGACTGCTGCATTTACCTCAGAGATCAATAGCCCACGATCCTTTTTCTGTTTAATATAACTACTCTTCTTGACATTAGGATGTCAGGATTGAAAAATGTAAGGCATTGTTTGTTTTGTTTTTCTTTGGAGATATTGATGGAAGAGGAAATACATAAATGAGGATATGACTGTGAAAGCCTAACCCTCTTAGTTATCATGCCTTCTCCCATTATAGCAAGTGCACCCTCAAAAAGTATATTAAGGGTAAACTAATACAGAATGACACTAATCTAACAGAATCAAATACTTTTATGAAGCTTGGCTATTATTGATGGCATTAGCTCTATCTGTAGCACCATTAGATTCAGCCATTCAGCTGTTGTCCTGGGATGGCATAAGTGGATCCCTCTGCTACTGGCTTACAGGCCCATGCCGATGCCAGCCCTGGATAGCATTTATATATTACATGGAGCAGGTGCGTGGTGGTGGTTCTAGGTCAAGGAATTCAAGTCATGCAAATGTGCTCTGTTGGCAAGGACTAGTGTGATTATTGTGAAAGGTGAAATTACTCCCACGTTTCTGCTAGCATTCAGGCATCTCACCACTGCCATTGTACAAGTGTCACGGTCACATGTTGAAGTGAAGTCTGATTCTCCCAGCTGATTGTTGAGTATGAACCTCCCTGCATCCCCATAAAACTGCGCTCTGATTAATAAGAATTAGTTAAATGTTTTTAGTGAACATAGCAAGCTCTTTGGGACAGGGACTGTTTTTCAGTCATAGATGTATACAGTACCTAGTGCCCTGGATCCCTGGTCAGGGCCCCCAAATGGTACTGCAATTCAAATATTTGATGATAATAATAATAATAAATAAGACAGTGTTTACTCATGCAGTAAGGAGGAGGTTTTCTTATCCATCTCTGTTACCTCCAAAAAGTGGTGTCCTAGAAGCCTTTCCAAATTTGGGTTAATACAGTGCATAAGAGTTCATATGTTCCCCCTAGCCTTTTCAAAATTCACATGGGAATCTTTAAGTAATTTCAGGATTTTGTCCCAAATGATGTTTCATGTCCATGTCAAATGATGTTTGTCTCCTTGGAAGACCCAAAACCATCAATTAGTTTGGTGATGACCTTTTAAAATAGTGGGTCGTCAATACTCTGCACTTATCTAACACCTGTCATCCAGAGAATCTCAGATAATTTTACAGTTGGGAAGGAAGCATGAATTTAGCCTCTGTGAGGGAGCTAAGTAGTAATAGTCCCAGTTTTTCACATTGATAAGCTAAGGCATAGTGACTGGTTCTGTGGATGAAGGGAAAGCAGTGGATGTATTGTTTCTTGACTTTAGCAAAGCTTTTGACACGGTCTCCCACAGTATTCTTATCAGCAAGTTACAGAAGTATGGGCTGGATGAATGCACTATAAGGTGGGTAGAAAGTTGGCTAGATTGTCGGGCTCAACGGGTAGTGATCAATGGCTCCATGTCTAGTTGGCAGCCGGTGTCAAGTGGAGTGCCCCAGGGGTCGGTCCTGGGGCCAGTTTTGTTCAATATCTTCATAAATGATCTGGAGGATGGTGTGGATTGCACTCTCAGCAAATTTGCGGATGATACTAAACTAGGAGGAGTGGTAGATACGCTGGAGGGCAGGGATAGGATACAGAGGGACCTAGACAAATTGGAGGATTGGGCCAAAAGAAATCTGATGAGGTTCAATAAGGATAAGTGCAGGGTCCTGCACTTAGGACGGAAGAACCCAATGCACGGCTACAAACTAGGGGCCGAGCGGCTAGGCAGCAGTTCTGCAGAAAAGGACCTAGGGGTTACAGTGGACGAGAAACTGGATATGAGTCAACAGTGCGGCCTT
Organism: Natator depressus; assembly: GCF_965152275.1. NCBI lineage: Eukaryota > Metazoa > Chordata > Testudines > Cheloniidae > Natator > Natator depressus. The sequence continues at coordinate 325,163,966 of NC_134234.1, read as the reverse complement.
GTTGCCAAGAAGGCCAATGGCATTTTGGGATGTATACGTAGGGGCATTGCCAGCAGATCAAGGGACATGATCGTTCCCCTCTATTCGACATTGGTGAGGCCTCATCTGGAGTACTGTGTCCAGTTTTGGGCCCCAAACTACAAGAAGGATGTGGAAAAATTGGAAAGAGTCCAGCAAAGGGCAACAAAAATTATTAGGGGGCTGGAGCACATGACTTATGAGGAGAGGCTGAGAGAACTGGGATTATTTAGTCTGCAGAAGAGAAGAATGGGGGCATTTGATAGCTGCGTTCAACTACCTGAAAGGGGGTTCCAAAGAGGATGGATCTAGACTGTTCTAAGTGGCGGCAGATGACCGAACAAGGAGCAATGGTCTCAAGTTGCCGTGGGGGAGGTTTAGGTTGGATATTAGGAAAAACTTTTCCACTAAGAGGGTGGTGAAGCACTGGAATGGGTTACCTAGGGAGGTGGTGGAATCTCCTTCCTTAGAGTTTTTTAAGATCAGGCTTGACAAAGCCCTGGCTGGGATGATTTAGTTGGGGATTGGTCCTGCTTTGAGCAGGGGGTTGGACTAGATGACCTCCTGAGGTCCCTTCCAACCCTGATATTCTATGATTCTATGACATATCTAAGGAACACAGCAAGCAAATGACAGTTGGAGAACACTTCAGTCTCTTTGGTCACTTGATTACAGACCTAAAAGTGGCAATTCTTCAACAAAAAAACTTCAAAAACAGACTCCAACGAGAGACTGCTGAATTGGAATTAATTTGCAAACTGGATACAATTAACTTAGGCTTGAATAAAGACTGGGAGTGCTTGTGTCATTACACAAAGTAAAAATATTGCCCCATGTTTATTCCCCCCCGCTACTGTTCCTCACACATTCTTGTCAACTGCTGGAAATGGCCCACCTTGATTATCACTACAAAAGGTCCCCACTCCCACCCCCGCTCTCCTGCTGGTATTAGCTCACCTTACCTGATCACTCTTGTTATAGTCTGTATGGTAACACCCATTGTTTTATGTTCTCTATGTATATAAATCTCCCCACAGTATTTTCCACTGAATGCATCTGATGAAGTGAGCTGTAGCTCACGAAAGCTTTTGCTCAAATAAATTTGTTAGTCTCTAAGGTGCCAGAAGTCCTCCTTTTCTTAGAGCTGTAGTACAATCCAGGAATCCTGCTCTAACCATGGAATGTACTCTCTCCTTTTAATTTCTACACAGCTCAAGAACCACAACACAAACTTGGAAAAATGTATCCACCGCTTTCAAGCCAATTGCTAATTGATACATGACACTAACACTATAGTGCTGGTGTATATGACAGCTCACACCCATCTACTGTCTAGTGGTGTTACAGTGTCTGCTTTAAAAACTGTATTTGGCATCACACTTCATAACTTGTAGAAGGATCCTGCGAGGAACAAAGTGTTGGAATGCATTAGGGAACGTTTCATCATATCATTACTACTGGCCACTTTCTCGTCTCTCAAAAGTTACAGCACTGCTTTTTGGCAGGAGCCCATTTGTTTCTTGGTGGAGGAAAAAGTCGCGTCTTCACAAGAAATTTGGTAGTTGGATGCCAAACAAAAGGGTAATTACAGTCTGTAGGGACATTGGGTCTTGAGGATCCCAGGAAATATTCTGCCTCTTTTCTACTCAACCTTTCTCAAAGCTTCTGCAGATAATGGAGTCTTGAATTTATTAAAGGGACCCTTTAATAGGCTGGAAGATGAGAAATTGGAACCTCCGTAAAAACAAACAAATAAACCCTCCAACTTTCATCCATTTAAAAATATCCTACTGATGATTAAACTATACCGCCTGTTCATACTGAAGGCTGCAGCCATCTTAAAATTGCAGCAGGGGACAAGATGGCTCAAAGTATTAGTTATAGGGCATGATCTCCCTTCATCTCTTAGGTTGCCAGTTTAAGATCAGTTAACTCCTATAACTCGAGTGTTGCCCCTAACCCATCCACACACACAAATCTCTAGCTCGAGTGTGATGGTGCTTTAAACTTGAGCTAGCTGGAACATCAGGGTGCATAGGTTTGAACCTGGAGTGCTGCTGATACTGAAAACACTGCATGCTGTGTGGATGGTGCTAGAGTCCACTTGCGTGCTGATGGTCCCCAATGCCTTCCCCAAATTCTCCTTGGGGCCCAATTGGAAAAAACTGGATTTCCAGGAAAATCTGGCATCATGCTGTCTGTCCATGCATCCCACAGAGTTGTCCACGATCTGTTCTCTCTGGTCCACCAAGGCTTGTAGAATGATGGAGTAGTATCCTTTCCAGTTTAGATAATCATGTGCCCCTTAGGAGAGGCAGCTAGTGGGAACATGTGTGCCATGGATGGCAACCTCACAGTTCGGGAAGCCCTTTTACTCAAAGCCCCTGTTATTTCAGGGACATTTTGAATCTTAATTACCCATGAGTGAACAAGAGCTATAACTGCTTTGTAATCCTCCATTAGCACAGCGCCAGCAGTTGACTTCCTAGCACAAAACCAGGTAGTCACCGACTTGTAGCAGCCTGGAGTTTCCAGATTTCAGATGGCAATAGCAACCCACTTCTGGACTGGTATGGACTGCCTCATCTATGTATCCTGGTCTGAATTATCAGGGCAATCTCGTCACACAGCTCCTACGAAAGTTGTGGGCCTATTGCTGGTCATCCCAGAGCTGCAAGAAAATGTAATCTCCCCACTCAGTGATGGTGTTCCTGCTCCAGATGCACTGGTCAGCAAAGGGAGATTCCTCAGCTATGAAAAGTCTTCATAAGCTATCTTCACTCCACCAGCATGTCTGCATGTAGCCTGCATGATCTCTTGAGCAAAGCACATCCCCACCTTCTGAGGGCGAAAAGCTTTTGCCTTGCCGTCTGCCTCCTATTCCTGAAAAGAGAATTCCATTAATATCATTTGGTACAGAGCCAGAAGAGTACCCAGAAGTCACCTACTACAGGACAGGCCTAACAAAGAAAATAACAGAACGCCACTAGCCATCACCTTCAGCCCCCAACTAAAACCCCTCCAACGCATTATCAAGGATCTACAACCTATCCTGAAGGACGACCCATCACTATCACAAATCTTGGAAGACAGACCAGTCCTTGCCTACAGACAGCCCCCCCCACCTTGATTATCATGCACATTGTAGGGAGAGTGGTCACTTTGGATAAGCTATTACCAGCAGGAGAGTGAGTTTGTGTGTGTGTGTGTTTTTTGGAAAAAGGGGGGGGGTGAGAAAACCTGGATTTGTGCTGGAAATGGCCCAACTTGATGATCACTTTAGATAAGCTATTACCAGCAGGAGAGTGGGGTGGGAGGAGGTATTGTTTCATGCTCTCTGTGTATATAATGTCTTCTGCAGTTTCCACAGTATGCATCCGATGAAGTGAGCTGTAGCTCACGAAAGCTCATGCTCAAATAAATTGGTTAGTCTCTAAGGTGCCACAAGTACTCCTTTTCTTTTTCCAACCTGAAGCAAATACTCACCAGCAACCACATACCACACAACAGAACCACTAACCCAGGAACCTATCCTTGCAACAAAGCCTGTTGCCAACTGTGCCCACATATCTATTCAGGGGACACCATCACAGGGCCTAATAACATCAGCCACACTATCAGAGGCTCGTTCACCTGCACATCTACCAATGTGATATATGCCATCATGTGCCAGCAACGCCCCTTTGCCATGTACATTGGTCAAACTGGACAGTCTCTACGTAAAAGAATAAATGGACACAAATCAGATGTCAAGAATTATAACATTCATAAACCAGTCGGAGAACACTTAAATCTCTCTGGTCAGGTGATTACAGACATGAAAATTGCGATATTACAACAGAAAAACTTCAGAAACAGACTCCAACGAGAGACTGCTGAATTGGAATTAATTTGCAAATTGGATACAATTAACTTAGGCTTGAATACAGACTGGGAGTGGTTGAGTCATTATAAAAAGTAACATTTCCCCTTGTTTATTCCCCCTCCCTCCACTGTTCCTCAGACGTTCTTGTTAAACCCTGGATTTGTGCTGGAAATGGCCCACCTTGATTATCGTACACATTGTAAGGAGAGTGATCACTTTAGATAAGCTACTACCAGCAGGAGAATAGGGTGGGGGGAGAGAAAACCTTTTGTAGTGATAACCACCCATTTTTTCATGGTCTGTGTGTATAAAAACATCCTCACTGTATTTTCCACTTTATGCATCCGATGAAGTGAGCTGTAGCTCACGAAAGCTTATGCTCAAATAAATTGGTTAGTCTCTAAGGTGCCACAAGTCCTCCTTTTCTTTTTCCAAATACAGACTAACATGGCTGCTACTCTGAAACTTGGTACAGGTTGTAATTCTGATTGGGATCCAGGCGTTCACGCCAGAACACAGACTACAAATGCAAAACCAGACGTGGTGTACTGTAATGAGTCGCTGAGCTAACATCACTTCTGTGCACATGCCCAGAAAGTTAACTTTTCCCACAACACCTTGTGAAAGATTTCAAAGAACAGCTTACTTTATTGCAGTACTAAGAACCGGGGGCCCCCAGAAGGCCTAGAAGCTCACTTGGTTCAGTTCAGTGTCAGTGGGGGTGCAGTAACTTGAGTATAGCATGCACATGGGTGCAGTGAGGATGTTCTCACTCAAGCTAGAGGCCTGGGTGCTCAAGTGTGAGGATGCTTGCACTACTGCTGCCCGTGCTGTAACTATCCAGTAGCTAGACAAAAGACTGCAGCCTCACGGTTCTCCATCCAGCACCATTCGTGAGCCCTGCAGTTCTAGACTGTTGCTCTTCTGGGCACTCGGTGTGAGCCAGTATGTGAAACTTGCTTCTTTCTTCCACTTTCCCTATGAGCCCTTTTTTTGTGAGCTGGCAGGGGACTGAAATTGTTATGAGGTTTTTTTTAAGCACGGAAAAGCACAGAAATAATATTTATTGGTTTTATTACATTTTGTATGATGCTGGTAATCATAATATAACTTCAACTCATGAAATCCCAGGCTGTGAAACTTAGCAAGTGAACAGGAATAGGAATCACAGAACAGAAAAGAGTCTAAGATCACCCCCATCTCCCACCCTCAAATAAATGGCTGGCTTAAAAATTATGTGAAGACAGGGTTAAAATCAATATTCACAAACTAAAAAACCTCAAATACTAGACAGAAATACATACATTTGGATAGGGTGGGGAGGCTCTGCAGAGAAAACCTTGCATCTAAGATGGAAAAAAAATCAAGATTCAAGGAAATCTATGCACACTAAAAATTATAATCACCACAAAACTGAAAGGGATGGGGCAGTTCAGAGGTGTGCGTGGGGATAATGGGATGAATTGAGTGGTGAGCATGCAAATCCAAGGGAGTAAAAGTCAGAGCTATAAATTGCTGATTTGTTGGCTGCGGTTCTTTTTATGGAGCACTAACTGGCATTTGTGTGAAATTCTAATGTGTTTCTATGCCTGTGATTGCCCCTTGGATAAGCATTAGTCATTCCCAGGCATAGACATCCATTAATGAAGAAAGCCATTGGGCTAGATGCAGGCTAAATTAACCTCTCTAGCTGCGGGTCCATGTAAGCTCTGCAGCCAAGGAGGTAACAGTGTGTTTTGAGGGGGAAACTCTAGAGGCAGCAAAAATTATAGCCTTGACTTTCTACACGCACCTCTTCCCACCTCATTTCATACGGGGCCCATTAAGTGTTGGGAATGATGAGCAAGTCCTTCCACTGAAAATTAGTCAGATCAGGAGGCATTTTAAATGGGCCACAGTTCAAGTTTCAGGGTTCTCCCGGGCCGCAGCTGTGTTCAGGAAGTCAACCAGGTGGAAGAGGAAGGGGGGCCATGAGCGCATAGAAAGAAGTTCCACCATCCCTATTGTAGCTGCTGTGGGCTGCAAACCTTCAGCTGGAGAGGCTGAATGTCTGGAGATCTCTGACTAGCAGAACACAGGGCTCAGGGAGCTAATTTAAATGAGTGCTCCCCACCCCAGGCAGCTCTGCGATGTTCATAGCTTTCTGATCGTGCCTGCAAGCCAGTCTGCCTGCTGCAGAGCCAGCATACCCAAGGCTTGCCCCATTCCCTTTCTTAATTTTGTGTAATAGATGAAAGTCAACATGCAAATAGTGACACAGAAGACTAGACATTCAGACTTCAGGCTTACCCAATTCTTTCACTTAGATACTGCTTTGGAAAAAGGCACAAGTGTGCCTTATAAAGGAACAAAATCAAAGTCGGTAAGCACAAAATGCAACCACCTCTAGAAATTAAACTGTTAAGTGTTTCCAGGTGCTAATCATTTTGTGTTGTTTTTTAAATAAGGGTTTGGGGAGGCAATTCATTCACACTTCCACTAGCTTGCCTTTTAGAGATCTAATCCTTCTCCCATTAAATCAAATGGTAGCACTCCCATTTACATCAACTGGAAGAAGATCAGGCTCTGAGCTGGTGGTGTCAGAGTGCTGTCGAGGTGGCATTGATCTTGGAGTGGGCAGTGTTTCACGTTGCTTAACAGAAATCTATCTGGCCAGTCTGTGGTAGCAACACTGATGAGCTATGAAGATGGTCTCTTCCAATCTCTTTGTCCTCAAACAGTGGCTGCAGTACAGGGAATGTAAAAGATGATAAAATGAGATCCTCAGGGGTCTAACAAGCAGCTGGAAAAAAAGGAACACGAGGGTTGCAAGGCTGATTTTCTTAAATTGATTTAGGTTTTTTAAAATATCTGTTGGTTACTGTTGCAAACCTGAGCTGTGCTTTTTCTTCATGATCGCAAGTGCACAGTGTTTCTCCCACTATGCCTGTGTTTTCTGTTACTGCCTGCAGATAACAAAGTGAAATGTACAAGCTCTCTGAAGTGCTCACAAAGGCAGGATCCTTATACCTCAGTGCCACAATACGAGAACATAGCGGACAGACACAGCTGAGTAAAACATTCTATGCACACGAGTCCGCAGTCTAAAATGTAATTGCTAGGTCAAATCTTCTGAGACAGCAGTGGTTTCAGCTCCGTTTCTCTGGTAACAATATTCATTTTTGAACACAGTTTGTAGCCAGTAGATTGGAATGGATTTGGCAGGGTAAAAACATGTTTCTAGTTTTTTACCTGATATGTAGGAACAGGTCTGGATTGTATAACTATGGGCCAAATTCTGCAGTCCACCAAAACTTACATTTAAATATCATTTATCAAGTATCACTTACATTTATGCTTTAAATTGCATACTCTCTCATGGGTGTCAGTGTGAGTTTTGCTGGAGCAAGGACCGCAGGATTTGGTCCTATGTATTTACACTTAAGATGAACCCAAGCTCCATGATGTAGATCTGAATCTAAATGCAGAATCACCAAAGCTGGGTTTGTTCACGTCTGGGGTTTGTTTCATGCTAAAACGTTATTCAGCCACTTGGTTAATATGTGGTCATTGTTAAGAAGAAAAAAAGCCAGTGACTATAAACAGGACACTATGGCATGCCATAGGTTCCAAGTAAAACTAAGATTGTTTTAATAGCCAGTATGTGTAAGCACCACTTGGCCTGTGAAATTCAAGCTGGTTTTGGGCAAACCTGCAAAAGATTGAGATCTGATTAGGTTTGGTTTGGATGAGCCCTGTCAAGTTAAGATGCTTCTTCAGATCCCAGCTGATCATTTTCAAATCCATTTCTTCCCTTGTGTCCTCTCTTTGCTAAACACAACCAGATGGTTTTGTGCCCCACACAAATCCCAACCCTAGGGCCCTTGTTCCGAAGAATAATCTCTTTATTTTTTTCACCACCACCATCATACCAATGATTCTATCCTTTTACAGACTCCCATCTCTTTCTACAGCCTCTAACAGACTGACCTGTTTTGGTACTATCCTTTCAAATCCACTGCAGGGTCTCAGCAGGTGTAGCAGTCTGGTGAGCTTGTCAGTGTCTTCATATTACATACACATGGGTTTACTGGGCTAGGTGCCACATGATTCATTGCTCATTTCTGAGAGAAAGAGGAGGGTATGGAGAGCATAATCTTTAAAGACAACAGCCATCAGATACTGCCAGACTTCATGAGCTCCCAGAATGGATGTCACAGGCTGGATATTAGAAAAGAGAGTTTGGGGAGGAGGGAAATCAGGAAGAGGACAGGATGCCAATTTGAAATGACTTGACACTTAAAGGTTGGGTTTGGTTTCATGCATGGTCTGAGGTTTAAGGGCCATCTATAATTATCAACAATGATCATGAACAGTGGAATAAGAATTTAGCTAGTAGTTTTGCTGATAAGGCAAAAATAATTATGTTGCTTTATCCTGCTGTAGAAACCTGTATTGTCAGTAAGCTAAGCTGATATGTCTCAGAAAGCACGCACAGACAGGTGTGCCAAGTACCAAGTAGTCACTTTTCTCAGGTCACTTTTCTGACCATGAACCTGTAATCTACACATCAAAGAGACAAAAATGCCTTTTCAGAACTGCTCCTGTATGTTCTTTTTATCTAGTGTGAAAAAGCACTTAAAATGGTGACATATGTCATTTGTGCCTCTGGAGAGAGAATACAACACAGGTGACACCTACCACTAGGAATCCCTGTGATGGTGAGCCAGTTACTCAGAAGAGCAGTAGTGGGAACCCATGGGGCTTGCCTTTATTTGCAAGTACCCGGAATCATAGAAATTAGAGATGGAAAATACCATCTAGTCCAGGGGTCTCATACTCAAATGACCATGAGGGGCACATGAGGACTAGTGCATTGGCCCAAGGGCCACATCACTGACACCCGCACCCCTCGCTGCCCCTGGCCCCAAGGTGTGCAGGGTGCGGCAGGGGGCTCAGGACAGGGAGTTGGGGTGTGGGGTGCAGGAGGAGTGAGGGCTGCAGCAGGGGGCTCAGGGCAGGGGGTTGGGGTGTGGCAGGGGGCTCAGGCCAGAGGGTTGAGGTGTGGGCTCCGGCCCGGCGCTGCTTACCTAGAGCGGCTCCAGGGTGGCAGTGGCGTGCGCCGGGCAGGCTCGCTGCCTGCCCTGGCCCTGGCTCTGGCCCCGCTCTGCTCTGGGTAGCAGCCGGAACCACATCCCTACGGCCTGGGGCGGGGAGAGGGGGAGAGGGCAGAGAGCTCCATGCACGGCTCTTGCCGCTCCTCCAGGTACCTCCCCCAAAGCTCCCATTGACCGTGGTTCCTAGAGGGGGGCTGTGCCTGGAGGTGAAAGCAATGCACAGAACCCTCTTCTCCCCCTCCTCCCTCCCCCCCCCCCCGGTTGCAGGGACTTGCTGCCAGCTGCTTCAGGGAGCGGTGCGGGGTCGCAGCGCCACGGGGGGTAATCCCGCGGGCCGAATGCAGCCCACGGGCTGTAGCTTGCCCACCCGTGGCCTGGGGGTGGGCGCAGGGAGCTTGGCGGGCCGCAGGAAATAGCCCCATGGGCCTCATGCGGTCTGCATCCTGCATGATTGAGACCCCTGTTCTAGTCCATCCTCAGGGGGCAGTGCAGGATTGTTCCTCTCCACTGCTTTATATAACTGAGTTTTTTTAAATTGTTCTTCCATTTGCAAGGAGACACTTGTAGACATACTCCACAAAGCCCCTCACCTCACATATCCCTTTCAAGAAAGCCCATGACTCAGTCTATCACAAGATCTCAAGGAAAATTGTATGAGCTCTCAGGTACAAAATTCACCATTACAACTAGTACAGATAATAGGCTTAAAAGTAATTCTAAAAAATCTGTGCCTGTGGCTTTGTGCCAGAACTGCCCCCCCCCAAATCTGTGCCAGAACTGCCCCCCAAAAAATCTGTGCCAGAACTGCCCCAAACTTCCTGTTTGACACTAAAGAAGGTAGGGTGTTTCTGCTTCCTGGTCTTTAAAATAGGGATGATGATACTTCTATACCTCACAAGGTGTTTTGCATACATAAGTGTGAGATGCTCAGATACTACAGTGATGGGGGCCAAAAAGAGAGTTTGTAGTCGATTTTAATATAGACTAAAATATGGGCCCCAAAGTTTACCCACTCACATACGTACAGGTCCAAAGGGAACCCAGCGTAGCAGAACCAGTATGGTTCCAGCAGTATGGGGAGAAGAGAGGCTACCAAGGCAAGGGGTCTGCACACTGCAGAACCTAGGTCCACAGGGTACCCTGGAATGGCCACGTACAGCCGCTCCTCTGCACTATGTGGATAGTCCAGTCCTTCCAGTTCTGCAAGGTGCTGTACATACGCATGTTAAAATGGGGTCTGCCCCCAGAGAGTTTACAGTCTAAATAGACAAGCCAGGGAAAGGGAAGGAGGCAGGCAGCGAGGCAGAGAGAGATTGAGGACCAGAATTTCAGAAGCCCTCAGAACTCTCAGATTTTCAAAAGAGCTTAGCTCCCATATAGGCACTGAACTAAGTGATTAGATTTTTCAAAAGGTCTTTTGAAAATCTGGCCATAAGTGTAACAGTGGGAGCTAAGCCCTTTCGAAAATCTGGCCCTTATTTAGGTGCCTAAATGGGAGTTGAGTCCTTTTGTAAACTTGATCCCACATGACTTGCCAAAGCCCACACTGAAAGACTGTGGCAGTGCTGGGAGCGAACCAAGCACTCCTGAATGACGTCGCTGCCTTAACTGCAAGGCCTTCCTTCCTCTTCTCCTGGGTGAAGACGTCAAGATTTTGCTTATGCCTAATAAGTGTTACATGTTCTCATTGAAATGCTGTAGTAGCAATTACTGCTTTAAAATTGTGGCTGAAATCTGACTGAGAAAATGTGCCATGACCTTGTGAAAATACAACTGTAAAACTGGAGGCACATTAATCCAAGTTATGTTATAGTATATTTTAAAAAGAGAGCCAGGAACAACACACTAAAGCAAACCTTAAAAACTTAAATAATTTAGTTTGAACTAGCTAAATAATTTATTCTAAAAAATTATGGTTTAAGGCTATAGTGTGCTTCAAGATTTTTCTCTCTGTCACTGAGGGCTTTTAAAAGACCTAATGCTTCTCGAGTATCCTCTGCACCACAGATTGTAATACCTCAGGCTTCTCCATTTTATTTAAATTTGGGGTTTTTTTACATTTATAAACTTGGGTTTTCTAAATGAACACAAAGCCAGAGTAACCAAACATTTTTGTTATGTGATCTGCAAAGTAATTAGGTACCAAGACAGCTCGCTAAACAGATTAATCAATTTTTTAAAAGCCAGAATGGACCATTATGATCATCTAGTCCAACTTTGTGCGTCACTCCAGCTACAGAATTTCACTCAGTAATTCCTGAAGTGAAGGGAATTATTCTTCCCTACTAAATTTGTGAACACTATTGAGACCAGTAACTTGTGGTTGAGCCTGAGCATGTCATTTAGAAATTCCCATCTCAATTTACAGATTATTTAAAGATGAGGCCTGCTCCCCCACACCAGCCCCTTGCATTGCTTCAGGTAGGCACAGGGTGATCACTTGTCCAGAATTGGGCAGGACAGTCCTGAAATGCAGAGTTCAAGTCCCACTCCTGGGATGAATGAATCCAGAACAGCATGGGTCCTGGATTTCCTGCGGCACTGCTCCGCACCTGCTCTGCACCTCCTCCTCTTCCTGGTGGGGGGGAAGAGAAGGGGGCTGAGGTGGACCTTATGCCCCCCCTCCCCCCCCCGGGCCATGAGGCTTCCCCCTGTTTCTCCTTTTCCCCCTGAGGCATTGCCCCCTGGCCAGGCCGGAAGCTGGAGCCGGGCCATGGTAAGAGCCAGCCAGGGAGCCCGAGCCACTGTGGAGAGCCCTGTGGAACCTCCACCTGCCCTGGGCGGGGTGCTGTGGGGTGGTGGGGATGTGGGCCGGTGACTTCTCTCAGGCACCCCGACAGGGCTCCTGCATGTGTCTTGCTTTTGCCTTTTGAAAAGGTTGTCACCCTAAGGCAGGCATGCAAACCAGTTACCCACCTTGTGGTGTATATGGCTTTGTACGTATTAAAAGGTGGGATGGCTCTGTCTCCCACATACTGAATCTTTCAGTGTGAGGAGTCTGTGTGTGTGTGCTGGGAGGCTGTGTAGTGAGGCTTAGAGGGCAGAATTTTAGAGCAGGGGTTCTCAAGCAGTGCCCCTGGGGGTACGCAGAGATCTTCCAGGGGCTACATCAACTCATCTAGATATTTGCCTAGTTTTAGAATAGGCTACATAAAAAGCACTAGCAAAGTCCGTACAAACTACAATTTCATACAGACAGTGACTTGTTTATACTGTTCTATATACTACAGACTGAAATGTAAGTACAATGTTTCTATTCCAATTGATTTATTTTATAATTATGTGGTAAATATGAGAAAGTAAGCAATTCTTCAGGAAAGTGAGCTTGTATTTTTATGTCTGATTTGTAAACAAGTAGGTTATAAATGAGGTGTCACTTTGGGGGGTATGCAAGACAAATCAGATACCTGAAATGGGTATAGTTGTCTGGAAAGGTTGGGAGCCACTGTATTAGAAAACAGGAGGATGCCATTGTTGTCCTTTCTCCCTTAGCCAGTTTCCATAGTCTGAAATAAGTAATCAAGCCTGAAAGTGCTCATTGGGCATAGGAAATAAATTCACCCTGTTTGTATCATAACTCTCCTGCTATTTCCCACATTCCCTGTCAATGTACAGCACCCCATTGTTTCTCCTTTGTGCTTTCACAGGATTCCTATTAACTAACCCACATCAACAAAAGAGAGAAACACATGCAGGTGACTGCACATTCTGCTGCCACTTCGCAGCCTTGCTGATGTGCGGAAGACCAGACATGGGAACATTTTTCTGCACTGCTGAGTACTGTGTTAGGCCACATCTGGAGTGCTGGAGGAAATCATGTAGCCCCCAGGCCAGACTTTGGGCACCTCAGATACAAATGTGTTGCTTAGTAGAAGATGATGATCTAACAAAGCTTCAATGATGCTAAATTAGATTGGGGGTGGGGGGTGTAAGGTGACGGGAAAAAAATGTTCTTTGGGAGAATCAAAACAACAAAAATCCCAAACCTATTAAGCTATCTTTATTTGCCATAGAGAGCATAGTTCATTCACACTCTGACTTTAAAACATAAAGGTGTGTACTGTACACAGTGGGCCTGATCCTGCTGTCACACCAGTTTGACACTGGGGCAATGCCATTGACTTAGTGGAGTTACTCCTGATTTACCCTGATGTGAGTAAGATAACTGTCAGGACCAATATCTTTCCAAGTCACCCTTCCAGCTTCCAGTGGGAACTACTCATGGGAATAACTTCTCACCGATGTGAGAAAGGAAGTAACAATCTGACCTCATTAAATCTGTAGTGGTAAGTGTGTCATCACAGCTGCCACGTTTGTCTATTTTAGACATGAACAAACTGAAATTCATTAAAATATATTTCTCTTCTAGGGAGACCACAGTTTTAAAACCTTTCATATGTCATGAAATAGGTCAAACATTATCAATAAATATAGCATAACATTTTTTCTCTTAAGTTCCTCAATTATTTTTCATTATCTGTTCAGATCTCTAACTCATGTGAAGTTTTCTGCACTGAGGATGAACTGTGCCTGTAAAAATTAATGTATATATAAACTCAACAAAATAAAGTCTAACCACAACATTTGAATCACTAAGATAAATGTGTGCCTAAACAGAGTAACCTTGTTTCTGGAATTCTTGGTTTCATTGTCTCCTTTTCCCTACTTCCTGGGGTATGTTAGGCCTTCTCTGTCTGTGAAGACTATTATTTAGATTCTGAGCTCTTCAGGGCAAGGATCTGTCCTTAGGGTTGCCAACTGTCTAATCGCACAAACCCAAACGCCCTGCCCCCTTCCCCGCCCCTTCTCCAAGGCCACAACCTGCCATGCCCCCTTCTCCGAGGCCCCGTCACTCCAGCCCTCCTCCCTCCATCACGCACTCTCCCCAACCTTACTCATTTTCTCCGGGCTGGTGCAGGAGGGTGCTTGTGGTGCAGGCTCTGGGAGGGAGTTTGGGTGTGGGAGGGGGCTCAGGGCTGGGGCAGGGGTTGGGGTGTGGGATGGGGATATGGGGTGCGGGTTCTGGGAGGAAGTTTGCGTGCGGGAGGGGACTAGAGCAGAGGGTTGGGGTGCAGGAGGGGGTTTGGGGTGCAGGCTCCAGCCGGGCGGCACTTACCTCAGGTGGCTCCAGAAGCAGCGGCATGTCCGGCAGTGGCTCCTAGGTTCACAGGCAGCTCTGTGCGCTGCCCCCACCTGCAAACACCGCTCCCGCAGCTCCCACTGGCCGTGGTTCCCCCGTTCCCGGCCAATGGGAGCTGCAGTGTCAGCATTCAGGGTGGGGGCAGCGCTCAGAGACCCCCAGGCTGGGCCTCCTTCTTGGAGCTGCTGCTGGACATTTTGCTGCTTCTGGGACTGGCACGGAGCCGGGGCAGGTAGGGAGCCTGCCTTAGCCTCGCTGTGTCACTGGACTTTTAGAGGCCTACAATCTCCCAGATTGGCTTCAGTAGCCTCTGGGAGATTGAGCCTGATTCCGGGAGACTCCCAGCCAAACCAGGAGGGTTGGCAACCCTACCTGTCCTTAGTAGATCAGATTCTCTTCGCTGACATGGTTCCTTTACTCTGCTCTGGCAGCACAAGGGACTGTAAACTGGCTGGATCGTCTCAGCTGAGGAATCACTCAATATGTGTTGCTTGTGAATATCTTAGAACTGGCCCCAGAAACAGTGTCTCCCAATTGGCTTCTTTTCATGGCTGCCTTGCTGTATCCAGCAAGTACTGGCCACAACAGGGATCTGTGCTCCTGTGTGTTTTCTGTATAGCACTTAGGACACTTGTGGGTATTATGAAATAATAACAATTTGTGAAAATGACACCCATTATTTGACACTTTCACCCCATTAGGTTTCATATAATAACCCACAAGAGAGATGGTTTATTTAAAAAAAGTTCTAGCATTACCTCACCAGGCTTTTAAAATCCTTGTGATTTCTTTTGCTCTCTCTCAATTTGATTTCTGCTTAAAGGGAATGATTGGTGTGGTGCCCGCTGTAGCTTCACAGCCACTTCTGGTTGTGGGCAGCATTCTTCCAAAGCTGCTCTGCTCTTGCTGCACAGAATTTCGGTTGCCAACCCTCCAGGATTGTCCCGTAGTCTCCAGGAATTAAAGATTATGTCATGTGATGAAATCTCCAGGAATTTGTCCAACCAAAGGTGGGCAACCCTACACAAAATATATTGGAAACATTGCTATTTTCTACTTGTGGTGCTTTCTCTCCCCCTAACGTAGTGGGTGGCATGATCCATCCTCCCTTCCACCTGATAAAAAATGCTGACTTGTTGCACATGTATGCTACCACATGTCCCATGACCTTCTCCCCTTGCCCAGTGACAAGAGAACCCTGGCCCCCTCCCGCACTATTATACTTCCAATTACTTTTTCCACAAGATAAGCGCAGTTGACCTGACCCCACTATCTCATATGAACCTTCATAATTCCATATCAACAGCTCTTTCTGGTCTTCCCCAGCTCCTGTTTGCAATCTATGATGTGGTAATCACCACCACATATATGATTATGACTTTATCCAGATTTTATCTTAAGGCTGTACTTTCTGTTTTCAGAATTGAAAAATCAAACATTATGGAGGGGCATCAACTTTGTGAAGTTTTATGTCCGTACCTTACTGTAGTTTTACTGAAAAGCTATATTAACAACAGTGCTATGCTTCTGCCAAACAGACAGTTTATATTATGGATTTGAGGATTGCTGCACTGTGCAGTCACAGCTCAATTTCATACTAGGATTTCTTTCCTCAAGAGCTTTTGGGAATATATATAACTTTTTGTTTGTTTTCAATATTTTCTCTTCCTTTCAAAGATCATTTGAGGTTACATCCCAGCATAGGAGACACCAAACAGAATGAGATCTTTTATTGATATTCAGACTAGACAATGATGGGGTCTGATACAGCAGTGGGGTACAAATCACACTCCATTATATGATACTGTTGATGGCATGCATTTATATTCCTCTGTTAATCTTCCTTTCATTTAAAATAAAAATCAAAGGTAATGAAAGGTGCCAGATTTACAGCCGAGATTTTCAAAAGTGGGTACCTCAAATTAAGCTGCTACATTTACAGTTAGGCTCCTAAATCGGTACCTGAGCACGGGCAGCTTCCATTGTCTGGAGATGAGGATGCTCTGTGCTTGTGAAAACCAGCCACTTAGTTACGTGCCTAACTTCAGGCACCTATTTTTGAAAATCGTGGCTGCTGAAGGCCGAAACTCTCCGTCTGGGCACAGAGCAGGTACAGCACAGGCAGCCGCAGCGTTAAGTTTCCTTCACTGGCTTGAGATCAGGTGCTCAGGTGCTGGCCTCTTTGCAGAGACAGCCAATCAGATATTAATTATAATGACTATTGCGATGGTGGCTTTTTGATGTTTGACAGTAAGGACGCTGAGATGATCAATTCCTTTCACAAGGCCATGAATGTCTGTGAGACGGGACTGATTTCTGATCATTAGCAATCAGGGCCAGTTTCATACCCCTGACCTAGAGGTGAAAGGTTCTTTGTTCTGTTATCAATCCCCAGAGCCACTGCATCTCTAATTTTTCATATTTTAATGCTTCAAAAGAAGCTGGTACAATGTAGTATCTAGCAAAAACCATGTGCTCTACTGTATACAAAATCAGTCATCTGCCAGAAGTGGTGATTGCATTATACTACGTAACAGAACTTGCTGTGCCCTCCACTTGGTATCATGATGACCTTGTTATTGTTTTAGCAGCAGGGTAGGATGTGGAAATCACAAAGTTACAGCTTGTGTTAGAAGCATATTATGCACATGAGGAAACTATTTGTGATCATAACACATTTGCCTTTTTTAAAAATCAAATCAGCAGTTTTACAGGGAAGGCAAAAATATTTGATTCTGGCATCTCCTATTGAGCTGTGGCATTGACTTGTAAGGTAGCGGTCACATTTTGATTCAGAAGTAGCTGGGGCAGATCAAATATATTCCCTTGGGTTGTTCTGGTTGAGCATGCTGGAGAACTCTCACTGAGAGAGCATAGGTATGTGTGTGGTTTTTTTGGCTAGAGGCAAAAGATTGACCACATATTTGATGATTGGCTGGGGAGCTGTTCTTTTGCCCCAAGGGATCCAGAAGGTGTCTGACGTGAGGGCTTGAGTATATGAACAAATGCGGGTCCCATCCCCATTATGGCTGCTGGGGATGCCCCTGGAAACACAATGACATGACATAAACCAGATAATCAAGCTACTTGGCAGGGAGCCAGTTCATGTTTTGAGTCTGAAGGCAAATTGGCCACAACTTCTGTGCCCTTGTAAGCTTCCAAGAGCAATTTTCGGGGGAAGGGATTAAAAGGGGAAATTTAAAAAATGTATTATTGATTAAGATTGGCTGGATGAGAGAACACAGTTCAAGTGGTTGAGGGTTTTATGGCTGGAGAAGGAAGGTAATTCAAAGAAATCGACCCAAGTCTCTTCCCCACCCTTCTGCTTGAGATATTTCCCTGGAGCATAGCTCGGTCTCAGACAGGGTAGGAAAAGGGAAGACCATCAAAGAGGAAGTTAGCAGCTACATCCATAGTTTTCTGCTGCCAGACTCTGCAGGTTCTGTAACCTAGCCTAGTTTCTATTAGCGGGGTAAGATGTTGCCTTATCCTCTGCTGTTTGTAGGTCCAATGACCTTGTGCTGCTGTTCTGTGCAGTCAAAGACAGGTAAAGAATAGCATGGATAAGTGTGGAATGGCAATCTGAGGTACCAGTGATACTGGAAAACAATGTCACTGTCATCCTATCCTTCTACTCCTCCATTCGACAAACTGTTAAAAGACCAACTGTTAAATCCATTACATTTATTCAGTGATTGGAATCTTACATTTTGTTTAAAAGATACAAATAGCAATCGATCTGATTAATACATTGTACCATAATGCAATTTTCTTTTACTAACAAGGCAATCTGAAATTCAAAATAAGTCCTTGAGACGCATATTTTATTGCACAGCCAAGGAGTCTAGAGACACAGCATAGCAACTAATAGATACAGAAAGTTGCACTTCCTTAGCAGTGAAACACTAAAAATAGCAGCAGCTGTAATCATATGTCATCAGCCATAAATCAATAAGAATGTGCTGCAATACAGTCTATTGATTTAGTGCAATTAAAGTAAAACAGGTCTATTTTGGGTGGGCCTAGAGTCTGAAAAAAGCAATACTTTTGTCTGTTGTTTACCCTTGTAACATAGGACTTGCTCACTCCTGGTTACATCAGAAACATATTCTTTATTTTGCTTATATTTCTGCCTCTTGAGTGGATAAGAGGAGGAGAGGGAGAGAAAAGAAGTCTGGCTATTTCCCGTTAAAGTCTGCTTTTTAGAGAGTCACAATGAAGTCTTCATTTAAAGTGTTGCACTGGCCATTTTAAAACAAGTGCAAGTAGGCAGTGATAGGAAAATGATATTTACTAGTTTTATGGAACCACTGTACAATTGAAACATGGCTTAAAGGTAGATGTGCCTGATTGCATGTATATTCATTAACTCAAAGTAAAAAATAAATAAAATTAAAGTAAATGAAAAAAATGAGAGAGAGCTACTGACACCATGTGGAACAATTGGAAAATGCTCTATTGAGAAACAGTTCTGCTTCGTACTCAGTTACTCTGTCTTTCTTTCACCTTCAACCATTGTTACTGGGGATTGCATTAAAATGGGGGTATTTTTAAGGTGAAAATTATGTCCATCTCAAAAGGCAGTCCAATTGGTATGGTTTCATAGTACTAGAAGGAGTGGGTTTAAGGAAGAGAGAGCCCATCCTGGGATGATCTTCCCCCACCCTTCTGCGTTGAGATATTCCACAGGAACTAGAGCTGAGTGTCGTGGAACTCCATCCACAGCTGTACAGAGCATGTTTGGAGGAAGAAGGAGGTGGAGACTTTGTTAGTGAATCTGCAACTATGTGGTCAACCTCTAAGGCCTCACATGTGAGCATGGAGCAAATCTGTGGGAGCTCTGTGTCCTGCAGGGAGGGAAGAGAGGATCCTTTTCCTTACTGAGCACTGCAGCTCAAACCTCAGTTTTTGCTCAGGAGAGGGAGGAGTTGACTTTAAGAGTATATCAGCTTCTGCAGGTTAATGCCTCACCTAATGTAATAATAATAATTGGTGCCATCATAACCATTTAGCTCAGAATCCTACATGGCCATCACAAACAGAGGATTGAGATTACTTAAAATGAAAAATGAGCTATGCAAGGACAAAGGACAGGGGGTGGGGGGTGGGACGGGGGGAGCGCTTAAGAAACAAAACTTGCTTTCACAAAAATGTTCCTAGTGATAAAAATGCCCCTTAGTAATAAATTACGTGGGACAAGAAACACCAAAGTATGTCTCAGAAGTGCTATTGTCTCTAAATAGGATGGTCTACAACAGAGGTGGGCAAACTACGGCCCGCGGGACCCTCCTGCCCGGCCCCTGAGCTCCTGGCCCAGGAGGCTAGCCCCCGGCCCCTCCCCTGCTGTCACCACTCCCCCACAGCCTCACAGTGCTGCGCCACTGGTGCAATGCTCTGGGCAGCCGGGCAGCGCAGTTGCAGAGCCGTGGCCTGACCCGGTGCAGCTGTAGCGCCTCCAGCCACCGGTGCTCCAGGCAGCACAGTAAGGGGAGGGGGGGGTTGGATGGGGGCAGGGGAGTTGGGGGTGATGGTCAGGGGGCAAGGTGTGGATAGGGGTTGGGTCGTCAGAGGGTGGAGAACGGGGGTTGGATGGGGCAGGGGTCCCGGGGGGGGGGAGGGACCTCAGGAAGGAGGGGGGGTTGGATGGGGCTGCAGGGGGCAGTCAAGGGTGGGGGATGCCGGGGGTGGTCAGGGCACAGGGAGCAGGGGGTGGTGGATGGGGCAGGAGTCCCAAGTGGGTCATCAGGAGACAGGGGGGTTGGATAGGGGGCCGTCAGGGGGCGAGAAGCCGGGTGGTCGGATAGGAGGCGGGGCAAGGCCATGCCTGGCTGTTTGGGGAGAAACAGCCTCCCCTAACTGGCCCTCCATACAATTTTGGAAACCCGATGTGGCCCTCAGGCCAAAAAGTTTGCCCACCCCTGTTCTACAGTGTACTGAGACATCAGTGGCTTTCTAATGCTGCAGTGTCTCACAACAAGGGTTCCACATAGTTGTCATAAGTAAAACTTTTGTTCCTTCTCTTATTGAATGATGTGCTTAATGGTTTCGTGCTGTATCATGTTTGAGTTGACTTTTGAAAGAATTGTTAAGACAGTTCAGTGGAGCCCAGAAAGGAAAAACTGCATTAAAAAGTCTTTGACTTTATTTATTTAACTTTTTCTTCTGACATTAAGAAGAGTGAAGTGCTTTTGCTTTGCTCCAGTAAATGCAAGGCATGCATGAAAAATGGCTTTCTTTCAGGTTACATGTAATTATTTTAAATGGTCAGCATTCATTATTAAGTTATTTGATAATTAAAAGTGACCCATTGGGGCCTTTTAGTTTTCTGTCAGTCGCAAGCCTCTAAATTACTTGATTCTTATCCTACAGGTTTTGCTTATTGCATTCCAACATGCTCCTATTTATCATTTAAATTAATAATTCTTAAGGTACCTGTACTGAGTTCTTAATTAATTAAAAACAAAAATACTATCATAATATTAAGCACCAAACAAAGCAACACAGTGGTTCCCTATTTTCAACATTGTAACAAAGTCTAATTTCCAGTAACATTGTTTGTTAAATGGAAAGTCTATTTGCTGCACTACAGAATTATTACAAAACAAAAACCCACTTCCCAATAAAGGAACTGGATGCCTCTTAGAGTCTTATATCTCTGTGTCACCATTTCAAACGTGACCTAACTAAACCTAGTGATCAAAGTTGTTACCAGCTCACAATGTGTCACAACTTACAGTGCAGTCACACAACTAATAACCACACAGATGATCAGTATCATATGGGAACTGTCTATGCAGTTCTTAAGGTCAGATCAATTCCCATTGATTTAAATGGGAGTCTTTCCATTGTATTTAATGGGAGTAGGTTCGGGCCTTTTGTGGACAAAGGTCCACATCATATAACTATTACCACAAGTGTCTCCACTGGACAATGTTGTCATAGTCCCAACAGGCTGATGACTGAATGAACCATGAAGACTGAAGTAACCTCTCGCTTCTAGAGGTGATCCCTTAGTAACAAAGATGTGACATACTGCCAGACTGATGTGGGGGCACTTGCAATACCCGTTGTGACCAGGATCCCGGGGTAGGCATGCTGAGATTGCTCAGTTAGGGCAAACTGCAAATAATGGGGCAGGCAATCCCCAGAACTGGTGGTTATTCTAATTCTTAGATTCACCAAGCCCGCAACAACACAGCTTCTACAATACCTTACTGGTTACCCTGAAGCGAAAACACAGTTCCCTTGAAGCAACCCAGCCTTGAGCTCCAACCCAGACAGCCAAGTCAAATATGATGAGGATTACTGAAAATCTTGTTCATCATATGAAAAGTTCTATCAATCCCAAAGGATCAGACACATTACCCACCAAGTTAATGAATATTTCAGATCTTACCCAAATATACGCTTCCACCAATTCTTATTAACTAAACTAAAATTTATTTTAAAAAAGAGAGAGCATATTGGTTAACACATCATTATACATACAGGTATGAATACAGTTCTTAGGTCAGTTTCATTGTAGAGATGGTGAGCTTTAGAGTTGCAAAGAGTCCTTTCCAGAATCAGTTCATCAGGTTATAGTCCAATGTCCAAATATCCAATATCAGGGTGATCTAGAATGGAACTGGAGAACTCAGTCTTGCAACTCAAACTTCCCTTGACGAAGCTAAAGCAGATCTGAGATAAAAAGGATCAGGGACATGAGTTTTTATAGACCCCTGGCAAGCTATTGCCAGCCTTCTGACAGCAGGAGTTCCTTGGGTGAATAGTATCTTTGAAATAACCTCCTATTTCCTAAGCATCACTGGTAATTAGCTACATGGATTAACATAAGGCAGTTGCCTATCTCCCGTCAGTTACAGGTAGTTTGCTACCTACTTCCAACAGAAATTAAGACAGTCATCATCACTACATTCACGGTTCATTTAAATGTTAACATTTCCTTCTAATTTCTGAATTAACAGAATACAACGATAGACAGGAACTGTTTGGTTATATTGTCAACCTCTAACAATATATATGTAAACACACAAAAAACACAACCATTATCTACTAATAGGTCTCTAAAGGTTGAATCTGGGTCAATTAGCCTGCTAGCTGTGTAACTCTTTCTAGCCCTGTGTCACACCTG
This sequence comes from Natator depressus, assembly GCF_965152275.1. Taxonomy (NCBI): domain Eukaryota; kingdom Metazoa; phylum Chordata; order Testudines; family Cheloniidae; genus Natator; species Natator depressus. Next base: position 325,141,713 of record NC_134234.1, on the reverse strand, counting down.
TGTTTCACCTGTTTGTTGCCCATTTTGATCCTGGTCCTCTAATTGCTTTTCTGCAGCGAACCTCTGTGTCTAAACTGAGTGCCTTGTTTAAGTCTTGGGACCCCTCCCTCCCCCATGTGCAGAGTTCTGTCTGCATGGGATAAGTTGCAGAACGCCAGCCTTGGGGAGAAAGCAGAGGACTTTGTTCTCTGGCCCTTTCAGTCCAGCATCTTTCCTGACTATCGTGGGCATGCAGCATCTCAGATGCTATGGAGATGGGTGCCCGTGCTCCATCTGTGTAGAGAGTAACTGATATTGAAACTTTAGTACTGGCACTGTTCTTATTTAGATCATATTTCTAACCATACTGTGCTCTAACTGCCTTGGTCTTTTTAGGATAAGTGTTTTGGAACAGAGCTCAGAAAAAAGTATCTGAACTCATGACAAATGTTGCTGTTTTGTCTTGGATCGCTTATTGTATCCATACAGTCTTTAAAAAATGGAATCTAGGGTGATAGTGTGTATGGTGTCTGATGAGATTCAAACAAAGGGATTTATCCTTCAAATCCTTGCTCCCAGGAATAGACCCTGCTCGTGCAAGTAGTCCCACTGAAGTGAACAGGCAGAAGTCTAAGCATCTGCAGCTCTCATTGACTTCAGTGGAGGTTGCAGATGTTTAGTAAGTGCTATGCATCTCTCACGATTTGGCCATGAGAATGAGGATTTGGTCTCATGTGAATGAGAATTTTCAGGACCAAAAATCAAGAGATGAATTACCTTTATCTTTACACTGAACTAAAGCAATAGAGTTATAATCAGTTCATCCATACAGTAATTTTTAAATGACTCTGCTCCACTTCCAGGCAGATCCATCCAAATCTTCTGGACAGGTGATCACTCTATTGCTGAACCCACCATACATTTACACTCTGAGGATAAACAGAGAACCTGAGTTTGCTGAGTTGCCATTTAGCCTTCATAAATATAAATAGAAAAATTATGCTTATCTTACATTGAAGCGCATTGTCCAGAATATTGCCTACGATTGCCCCTGCCTCTCTGAAAGATCCTAAACTTCCCATTTCCAGACAGATAATTCTGCTTCGTTATATACCACTGTATTTTCATAGCTCTATTAAAATACTTATTTACGCTGATCTGGCAAATTATGCTGCGTCAATCACAGAGATGCTTTTGTGGCTGGTTCATTATCCAATTTATAAAATTTAATGTAGACAATATGTGAAGACCGACATAAATATTTCCCTAACACCAACACTAAAGGTGGAAGAGGGGTTTGTTTGTTTTTTCTCTTGGATTTCTATTTAAAAATGAACGTAAGAATAAGTAGATATTGTTTATGGTTTCATTCTGCAATTTACTTTAATTATTATGATTTATTATTGTATCAAATAAACATGATGTATGAAAGATTCATAGATCCCCTGGTTTGTTTATTTTACTCAGTGTAGATGGAAGATAGAGATATATTTGAATAGAACATCTGCAGATTAATAAAAACTAGTGAATGTGGAATTAGTAAAGGGTCTAATCCAAAGCCCGGTGAAGTCAATCGGAGCCTTTCTATTCACTCCACTGGGCTTTGGATTAGGCCTCAAAGCCATTCTTAGAGCCACGGTGATATCTAGCTTTTACCATTGCTGAAAATCATGTGTATCATTATTAAAAAATATGATAAAATACTGCAGTTCTTCTGTTATAAACTTCTTCAAGGACAATATTTCACATAATGTAACTTAATGTTCAAGGTACATTAAACTAAATATCAATGTGTAATTTAAGGAAGATAATTGTTTTATCTTCAAAACATCCTTAAAGGGCAGTTTTTCCCTTCTCTGTCTGCCATTGAGTATTTTATAATACGGGTTCGAGTAACTTTGCAATGTCTGAGGATTGATAGTTTGATGACAGTGCTGCTGCTAGTACTCCTTCTGTTTAAGAAGAGCAGGTTTGGTGAGAGGAAGACAGTGTGTCATCATGGCTTAACCCTGCTGGGATCACTTCATATTGGTTACATAAATTTGGGTGCGGGGCTAGGAGTAGACCTGTCAGGGTGCATGGAAGTCTGGATTCTTCAAAAGCAAATCATCATAGAATATCTCCCCACATCCCATCTCACAGGGCAGTAGCCTCACAACCTCCCATCCAATACTCCTCCCCACTGCAGTTGGGAACCAGTGGCCCCTTCTTTTAGCATCTTTGGAGAGTGCCAGTTGGCTTCTCTGTCTGTCTTGTACCATGCCTATCCATTCAACTGGTACAAGTCAGAGCTACAGAAGAAGGTAGTGCCTATAAGGCTTAGCACACAGTTGCAATCGTGCAAAGCATTGTTAGGCACAGCTCTAGTTTAAATTCATACAGGTCTTCCAAGGAGTTATGTAAGAACTCAGCTACTCTCTTACCATTAGAAGTGGTCATTCCAGGACAGGTCAGGGTTCAAGCACATTGCTTGGGCAGTACTGGGAAGCATTTGCTGCTCCTGCCCAGGTTGTAACTGGTCTGAAGACAGAGGACTTCCACACGTTTCATAAATAAATATGTTTACAATGTACTAGAGACATGAATTAAAGCTTTGCTTATAGTCTCAGTCCTCTGTCTCACTGGTTCTCAATCAGGGGTCCCAGGCCCTTTGGGGGGCCATGAGCAGGTTTCAGGGGGGCCGCCTAGCAAGGGCAGTATTAGACTCGCTGGGGCCCAGGGCAGAAAGCCGAAGCCCTGCCATATGGGGTTGAAGCCTGTACCCTGAGCCCCGCCACCTGCGGTTGAAGCCGAAGCCAGAGCAGTGTAGCTTCACAGGGGGCACCTGTGGCATGAGGCCCCAGGCAATTGCCCGGCTTGCCACCCCCTAATGCCAGCCCTGGCTTTTATATGCAGAAAACCAGTTATTGTGGCACAGGTGGGCCGTGGAATTTTCTTAGCATGTTGGGCGGATCCTCAGAAACTAAAAGGTTGATGTACTACCTAATGGATGTACATACACCACACACAACCCTTACACATGCACCCAAAATTTCTCATGACTAACCGTCACTGGGTATGTCTACACAGCAGCTGAGAGGTGTAATTTTCAGGTAGACAGCCACATGCTAGCTCTGGTCAAGCTAGTGCCTCAGAATAGCAGTGTGGCTGCAGCAGCCCGGGCAGTGGCTCGGGCTAACCACCCAAGCATGTACCCAGGGGGGTAAGGTGGGGTTGTACTCAGGTGGGTAGTCTGAGCCACTACCCATGCCATTGCAGCCACACTGCTATTTTTAGATGCTAGCTTGAGACAGCTAGTTCATGCATGTCTGTGCACTAAAAATTACAACTCTCAAGTTGCTGCATAGGCATATCCATGGCTGAGGAGAGACCCTGATGCCATAAGGTGTTGAGAACAGCGAAGAGGAAGCATGCGTATTTGTCTGGCCATTCCTACACCGATCCAATGGTATCAGCATCTCATTGTGATCCTCGCTGAATCTAAAACACATTTGAAAACAAATATAGGCAAATTACTGGAGAAAAAAATGGACTTGAAAGGTGTCTGCACATTTACTTTCACTAGCAACTGTTTTCTGAGCACACTGAATAGTAATGTGAAAACCTACTGATCTGCATTAGCCCCTTCAGCTAGGGTAACTGCAGGTATTCGGGTTTAACGGAGCATTTATTAATTAACAAAAAAATGAATGTGATTATTGATATTGGCTTTTGCGCTGTTCGCTTAAGTGTACTGATGCTAAATGAGTAAATGCTGAAATGTAAATGAAAACATTAAGGCCTCTTTCTCTTGGTTCTAATGAATGTAACTTCATTATTTTAAAACAACTATGGCCATAATTTTCAGACTTAGAAACTACTGACGTCAATGGGACATAAGCAACTTTCAAAACTCAGCCTGCTTTAATATAAGTCCCTGCATAGACATTTAGATGCTTCGCTTTAGGTACCTACATTTGAAAATGTAGATCTATATTTAGGTATAAGCCATGTTATTGTCACATACTGATGCAAATCTTGGAGGCTAACACTTCTAAATATCAGGCCCAAGGTGTCTTGATTTGGCACCCAAATACTGAAGCATTTGAAATAGTGACTTTTGAAAATGGTAGCCTTAATTGATATTGAATTCAATAATAATAATTGAATCATTTAGGTTAGTCAGTTGCATACTAACTATATACAGTATTTAGACCCTGGTCCTGCAAACACTTCTGTAAATGAATAGTTCTATGGAGAGCTACTCTCATGTCTACAGTTAATCATGCACACAAATGTATCCTGATAGGGGCCTCAATCAGTGAGTTAGCAATAAAATAAAAATGTGCCAGAGAAGTGCAATTATTTTTTTCATTGTTAGAGTACTTCAAAAGGTATCAATTCATATTTTCAACCAATAGATCCAATTGATTGAAACATGTTTACTTAGTAATAATTAACTAGATGAGAAGTTGTGTTTATCCTATGTTAAGCTGGACCATACAACCTTTTAGTTACTTGAAGACTCTATCATTGTCCCCTGTCAGTCTTCTCTTCTCCAGACTCAGTAAACCCAATGTTTTCAGTCTTTCCTTGTAGGTCATGTTTTCTAGACCTTTAATCATTTTTGTTGCTCTCCTCTGGGCTTTCTCCAGTTTGTCCACATCTTTCCTGAAGTGTGGTTACCAGAACCGGACACATTACTCCAGTAGCATTTAGCATGAGAAAATTCTGGACAATGCTGCCATCCATAGGAAACTGGTGGCATGCTGCCACAATTAAGCCCTTCTAGAATTGGAAGAACACATAGGTGGCTTTAAGAAACCAGAGTTCCTGCTCCCTCAGGGCTGTGAGTTCGGTTTTGCGCCTGATTGTTAGGACAATAGTGCAAGAGACTGGGCATTACTAATGAGAACAAGAAGAGATTGCTTTTAAGGTGGATTTTAAGGAGAGAGATGGCAGTTGGTAGATGAAGACAGGGAGCTTGGTTCATGTGAAAGAGGCAGCAGGATGGAAGGGATTAAGAAGTGGGAGTGGAGAAGAGGGAAATGAGTGAAAAGATGGACTGAGGGGCCATATAATGTATGTCCTTAGAGATGAGGACAAGAAGCTACAATTTGATGCAGTGAGAAGCCAGTGGAGTGATGCAAGGAGGGGGTAGATGTTGATGTGTCACAGAGGAATTTAGGGGAGAGGATGTAAGTGTCACACAGTATGAGAAGGATGTAATTACCAAGGACAATGAGGAATTATTTATGGCAGCATAGTAGTGGGGGAAGTTTAACACTGAAAATCAAGACAAACTTGCTGGCAGTGAGGTAGATTAGGCTGTGAGCTTAACTCCCAAGGGAAATGATGGAAATCCCATCCCTTGTGACACAGCTAGACTAGACACTGTGACTAATAAATGTAAATTAGGGAACAGTGCCACATTGCCAATAGGAAAGAGAGTTTTGTTTCCAGCCATGTAATAATAATGTGCCCTCCAGCACAAATTCAAACTGCTCCCCCTAATTTAGAAATGTCTCTCTCTGCCCTTTGCCCTAACTCCCCCAAAATATCCATCCTCACTCCACCCATTTTCCCAGTGGCTCCATCCTCCTCACTCCCCGCCTTCCACAGATAAATTATTAGTTCTTTGGCATCAATCAAAAAGGAGAATCCCTGGGTGGGTGGTTTTCCAGAGATCTTGCTGCATTGGTGACCAACAGCTGACTCATGTATGGGCATCTGCTTGCACATATGTCTGATCAGGAGCCAAGACTGGAGCTGGAAATGGTCGGAGCCTGAAGGCAGCTTTTAAGAAACGATTAGCTACTTGTCCGCACTGGAAATGCTTATGGCAAGGGGCAGAGCTTTTACAGCTTTACCTGCAGTTTGTTGCTTCTTTCACCCCCATCCCCTTCACCAGTGTGACAGTCAGAGAAAGTGGGAGGGCTGCTGGGAGTGCTTTTTTTTTTTTTAAACAAATTTCACATGCTGTTCTCCTTGCTGCGAAGTGTCAGCATTTGCAGGATCATCTAGATTTATTGATTACCAGGGTCACCTAGACTTACTGATCCACCAGAAATGCAGGGGCTGCTGGGAGTTACACCAGTCAGTGAAAGGGACTATGTGGAACTGAATTTAAATTAATTTATAGCAAACCCAATTATTAATACCTTGAAAATTAGACTGGATAAGAGGTTTAACTGAGCATATAATATTATTGTATTAAAAAGGTACACACATTTGCACTTTAATTTAATTTGCTTTAGTCTAGACATACCATACAGTGAGTGAATGGCACATACCTAAGCTGACTTGCTTAGCCTCTTTATATCTTAATAAATATCCACAAATGGGGAGAGATGGTTTGGGTAAAGTCATGTTGTTATGAACTGAGTCTCCAATGAATGATCCCTCTCTTAGCAGAGCTACTGATAGCACCATTGTGCAGACCCCTGATATGTTAAACACCTATCTGAACGAAAGATATTTAGTGAATTGGAGAAGCCATTGTCAGCAGGCAATTTCCAAACATTTGACATAACCTTTGCATTTAGCACGAGTAACTGCTGCCACGCAGTCCCGCTTTAAATGCTGTATCCTGTTTTCTAAAGCTGCACTGCGGATCTTCATTAAGACAGAATACAGAAAGGCAATGATATTTCACTCGTTATTTTCTCCCCATTTCCCCCTTTTCCTTTTATCTTCTCTCTCTCTCCCCTGTTCTCACAGTAGGGGCTAATGAGGAGCCCTGCATTGTAAGCATTTGTAGAATAGGCCTGGTCAGGGCTGACCGTGCAGTGCTCATATTAATTGGAAGTCATTCATGGTTAGCCTTTTGAAGAGCTGGTTAAGGCAATTTGCGAAGCGCAGGGTTATTATACAGGGCAAAACACAGTGACGTAATTGTAATGGGAAATACAAAGATTGCAGAAGGGAAGGAAGCTTTCATACGTTTAACAGGACACAGCTTTCAGTGTAAGAGCTCCGTGACTTGAAACATTTAAAACCCTTACTGATTAAATTCACATTTAGACCTATGAGGTTATTTTAAAAAGATTTTATTAGAGTCACTATTGTAGTTTTGAGAGTAGAGTGTTAGGGTGCTTGGCTGCTCAAGATTATTATTTTTGTTTGTTCTAAATTTTACAGGTGGAAAATGAGAAATAAAATAAGAATATTTTGCTATTATAAAGCATTTTTCATTCTTAGATCTTAAATCAATTTACAAAGGAAAGCCCCCATTTTATAGATCAGGAAGCGGAGATGGAGAGGTGTAGTGATTTGCCCAGTGTTATACAATAGGTCAGCAGCAGAACCAGGAAGAGAACCCTGTCTCCTAACCACACGCCTTTCATGTTCTTAAGTCTTGGATGTTTTCCAAACCATCCAGTACTCTAGACATGATTAGAGGTGCACAACAGTTTGGGGCTGATCCAGCAGGTGCTTGACCACTCTCATTACCCATTGACTTCAGTAGAAGTTGAGACCACTCAGCGCTTCCCAGGATCAGGCCCTTTGTGCTCTTCTATTTATAATCAGGGAGTGAGTCAGACAGTGTTCCAGTGACGATAAATGAACCTGATTAAATATTTGAAACCAAATATAGAACTGTGGAGGGGAAAGTTAAGAATGAGTAGAAAGAAGGGCTGCATAGTCTCGAAGGATGCTTGGTGTTCATTCATTTAATAGAAGCAAAGTAATTTGGTTCTTGAGGTCATGAGGAGCATTACAGAAGTGTTGCTAACTCACTTCCCCATGGAAAATCAACCTGGCAGTGCATGTATTTAGCTTTCTGGCCCCAGGATACCCTCTGAGCTTTATGCAGTTTAGTTGTACATGCCTCAAACTTTAAAGGTGAACTGAACGATTTGCCTGCCAAGACCTTGACTTCAGGGCTCTGCAATTCCTCTGCTACAATTGCCAACTGGGTAACAACACAGAGCTGTGAACAAAACCCAGGCTGAGGCAGGTAAGTAGAAGAGGAAATTAGTAATTATTTTGTAATTAAATATATTGACTTTAGTGTATTTTTAGGCTACATCATCGTTGATTTTGGATCTTAAACTATTTTCTTTATTTGTGTATATTTTTTACAACACATTTTGTTCACCTGCTAGAAATCGTATTTCAGTTTTCTGACTGTGTGGCTGTTTTATTGCCTCTCCCTTGATTAACATAGTCACATTATTTGCTTTTCAGTGATTCTAAAGAATGTACATCTATACTGGGGAGTAGGCGAGAGAGACAATTTCATTGTTTGTATAGGTTTCATAAATGTAGGTTTTATCCTGTACAACAGAAAAAGGTATTTGTTCAATCTGAAATATTTACTGTGGAGGAGTGTGACTTTGAATCCCTGTTGGGATTGCTTTTTGTAACACCTTTTGCTTAGATACGATCCATGTTGAAATACACAACAAATTTGTACTGTGGTCACCAAGGAAGATCTGTGAAGCTGGTCATCAGCACCTCTTCGTTTTGGGTGAAATATCAGTAGCAAATAAAGCCCCCGTCCTACAAGGATCTGTGTCTGTGTTTTAACTTTATGCACAAAGAGCAACATCACTGAAATAAATGGGGCAACTCACAATAAGCAAAGTTAAGCATATGTGTAAGTTTCAGAGTAGCAGCCGTGTTATTCTGTATTCGCAAAAAGAAAAGGAGTACTAGTGGTTAGTACTAGTAACCACTAGTACTAACCACTAAATTGGTTAGTCTCTAAGGTGCCATTAGTACTCCTTTTCTATATGTGTAAGTGAGGACCTAAGTTTCTGTTGTGATGCATGAGAGAGAGTCCATATCAATTAGCAATGTAGAAATGGGATTTTCCATGGGGACCAGACTGAATCCGTACAGAGTAATCTGTCTGTGACTTCACAGAAAGGAGAATACCACCACCATAATGCACTCCATCAAAGGTACAACTGGCATACATGAGGAGTTGAATACTCTTTTGACCCCTCTGTGTGATCAATTTACACCTTCTAGCATGTGATTTGGTGACCCACTGTAGCTTGCATAACCACAAAGGTTATCAATAGCCATTAAAATCATCCAGTCTTTTTTAATAGCAAGCTCAGTTTCTGTTTCTAATGTACTGTGGTCATTTAACAGGTGGATGGTAGTAACCACTATAGTTAAGGTTTATTGCAAACCTCCATTTTTAACCCCTCTGCTCAGCAGAAACAATTACTCAACTTTTTCAGGCAAATTGCTTTAGGATATGAAATTTTCCATTCCTGGTCTTTGCTGAAAAAGTGTTTGCTTGTTTGTTGGGGGGTAGGGATGTTGAATGAAATTGGTACAGTTTATCATTATTTAGTGTAAAAATGTATAGTTTCCCCTGACACACTGGTAAGAAATTTCACTCTTTATAACCCAAGAAAAACAAAAGCTGGAAACATTAGACTTGGTTTGTTCTGCAGAGCTCATTAAAACTTAAATCAGCTAAATTTGATGAAAATCAATGTAGTAGTTTTAAATTGAGCAATTTATGAAAGATTCCATCTGCTTTTATTGAACACATTTTACGGACACATTTGTTAAGGATGCCTACTGCGTGGGAGAAGCTTGCAGACCTTATAAATGTCTGGTTCAAGCAACTACTTACCATGTCAGTTAAGGACTGCTTTTAAAAAATGGTGGTTTGTTTCCTTCTGTGGGAAATTCACTGATATTGCTTTAAAGTACATTGAATAATGAAAACAAAATTGAAAGTTCCCCTTCTGTTGATATTTTCCTTAAATATTACTATGAAGGAGGAATACAGCTTTCTATTCTCCCAGAGTTGTGCAGCAGCAGTCATCATCAAAGATTCTGGGCACAATCAGGGAGGTAAACTTCAGTGAGCCATACCATTTCCAGCTAGTTTGAAACCCATGAAAGCAAAATTTGTGTTTGCCAAATGCAAACGAACAAAAATCAGTAAAGAAAATAAGGTTCCCCGCTTTTTCCAAGAATTTTTGGATTTCAAGAGCGGCCTGCTATCCTCTGACCCTAGCTTGTGAAATACTTAAAAGGTTCCAGAATAAATGTGGGGTCTCGCAAAGCATCACAGCATAATGAAGTTGCGGTATGATGGTTCGACAAAGCGGGATGACACTGTCCTATGAGGATAAAACTTGCTTCAGAACATGCCTTGTATTTGTTTGGATGTGTCTTAACCCTTCCAAATCATGGTCATGACACCGCCATCCTTTGTAACCTAAATGCCCATCCTAACACATAGCCACACACCTCCCTGGGATCTTCTATTGCCTTAGTTGGCCAATTGCATCTCATTCCCCCAAAGTAAAAAAAAAGGTGAGGGGAATAGAGTATTTGATAGCCAAGGTTATATATAAGCTCTTCCTATTGTTTAAGTGCTGCCACTTTGTGTAAGGCCCCTTGCCTCCTTGAGCCTTAGCTTCTAGAATCTTTGGATTGGTTTGATTTACTGTTAAGTCACCCAGTGGTTGCAAACTTAAGGATGCGTTTACAGAGAACTGTAATGCAATCAGATCTTCCCAGCCCGCACTGCTATCTTACAATTGTATTTCTAGAACAGTGAGAATGATGGTTCTACGAATCATTCTTCTAGGCTACAGGCAGCTTTGCCTTATGATTCCACAGTGATGCTGGTTAGGCAGTTCTGAGATTTTGTTTAGTTTTTTTTTTAATTTCTTCTCAGGGTAATGTCTGACTGGATTCAGCTCACATGTTCCCTAAGCAAAGAAGTGAGTGCATGTTAATAAGTGCCATGAACATAACCTGAGGAAATACCCAATGCAAGATGGCAAAATCACAGTGCCCTCAGAAACAAAGCAATTTGAGTGTTTCTTGTTATAAAAGTCAAGTAACCATTGTTCAGAAACAGGGTAACCTTTCTGATTGCTGGAAGAAATGTGTGAATAGAATAATAATGGTAGGATTAAAAACCTATGGAGAAATGGAGTTGAGACAGTTAGGGGAGATAGGCAGCATCACTAGTGGAGAACGATGTACGTAGTTAGATGCCAATTATATGCATGTTGTATGTTGTATAATATATTAAATGCAAAAGCCTATTGGCCAGGTAGCCCACTCCAGCAGAAAAAACAGCTGGAGGGTACCAGAGTAGAGGGTAAGTTCAAGCTAGCACTTGGTTTTCTTGGCTAATGAAAAATAGTGAAAAGTGGCTGGGGCTTCTGTTGGCAATGATTGACAGCACCTCCCTCAATGTTGGCAATCTGCTAACAATGCTGAGACAGACTATAGCCTGGCCCTTGCTCAAGAAAAGATCACTCACCACTAGTGATCCTGCCAACTCCCCCCAGCCTCCAGTCTTTTCTTCTCCAAAAAGGTTATTGCAACATCAGTTTGCCTCCTACAAATCCTAGAACCTCTTTCATATGGTTTTGGCTTTAGTTACACTGATGGGTGATCTTCTAAGAGCTAAGGGCATGGGTTGATTTATCAGCAGTATTCAACGCTATTGAGAGGAGGTGTTGTTAATTTGCCTAAAGATCTAGTAGGCAGAATTGTATCAAGCTGACTCTGTGCCTTCCTTTCAAATAGATTCTGGGGTATGGGGTGAGCAATTGATTCTTCTGACTGCCAGCCCTCACTTTCAGTTCCCCATGTTACTCAATCCTATTACCTTGCAGTGTCTCTTGGCTTTGCACATGTGGTGTTGCTATCTAGCAGCTTGGCCCAAAGAGAGGATCTAGGACCTACCACTACTGTTAGCTAAAGGAGATTTCTGTTTCCTCAAGTGGTACAGACCTGGCATTTTGGAGCTTGGAGAAGCAGGGTTCCAGATCTGACTGTCAGGAATGTATGATTTGTATATTGCAACACATGGATTTATTATGATCACTCTTGTTTAACAAATAAACAGTAGATTCTACTTAATAGCAATCCTGATATTAACTTTTGCTTAATAGCAACATTTTACTGGGATCTGATCCTGTCCCATTGACTTTAATGTTGTGGGATTCGGATATTGGCAACAGGCATGCCTCTTACTAACAGTGTTTTTTTGAAGAAAGGCGTTGGCCACAGGCAGGTTTTTGGGGTTGTAGCCAGGGAAGGAAGCACTAGGGCTGCATGGTGTCTCTCCCTGAGCTTTCTGGGCCGCATCCTGCCCTGGCACTGGGGGCCCACGCTCGGCACATCCCAGCCCTAAGCACCCGCCTTCCACTTATTGGCAACTTCCAGATAATGATAACTTTTTGTTGGGAACTGTTGAGGTTTCTAAAAAGAGGAATCCACTGTATATAAGATACTCCTTTGTATCAGTTAGAATCACAGCCATCATTTTTGATTGTTTTCTCTCCCACTCCTTCTTTATCCCCCTCATATCCCAGCTGCTATCCAATCTTTCCACTTCTTCCTGAACAACGTAAAATCTAGCCTTTCCCTTCTGTCTTCACATTTAAAACATATGTTCATGCCCTGGTCATCTCTCATCTGCATTGCCCTAACCTCTTCCTCTTTGTCCTCATTGATTCCTGTATTGCTCCCCTACAGTCTATCCAAAACACAGCTTCTAAAGTGATCTTCCTCGGCCACTGTCAAACACACCATGTCACTCCTTTCTTAGAATTCTTCCACGGAGCAGGGGAGGCTGTTTCTGATCAGGTATTCTCTCTGCCTGCTCTGGCTGGCTGTTCTAATTTAATCTGGCAGGCTTCGGGACTTTTCTGGATCAAAAGAACTCTTCAGTTCCTCAAACTCTGTCCCCCACTCTAAATCATGGGGAATTCAGGAAGTCATGAGACTTAAGGGCAGTCATGCCTGCCAGAGTTTTTGACTTCAAGGGACATTTATTTCAGGAAAGGCAGGAGACTTGATGTGTGCTGGGGAGTGAGAGGGTACTTAGCCATATTCCTTAAAAACTAAAAATAGGTTTGGTTTGAAATTAGAATCAAACATCAGATAGCTTTGTATATTCTGAACCAGTTTGCCTATCCCGGTGAGCACTGGGATGCTATGCAGTGTTAAGCAAGTTTTAGGTGTATGTGACTGTAATGCCTCCATATTTTCAGAAGACTCAAAGGTTATGGTCTATAATATGCCACCATGATTTATAATCAGCACATCTTTGAGAGCCTTCCTGAACCTCTCTTCCACTGCGCTTGAATTTATTAGCATGACTGATAAGAAATTATACACACATGCCTTGTATTTTAGATGTGAGTTATGCTTTTTACCTTGTTACCTTTCTGGATACCAATGGGTTCTTTAATAACTTGAATAGCAGGAAACAAACATTGTATGCTTGCTGGTCTGGTCACTTGCAGTGTTTTCCTCCATGACTTTGTCTGATGGATGTGAATTGTACACTAGAGGTCCAGTGCCTCATTGTTGCCTCTATGTGAATAGCTTAAATTAGATAGAAATCTGATGGAAAGGGGGAGGGTACTAAAAGATTTCACATAGTTCCTGTTGCCGGAGAAACCGTTTCCTTGCCATCTGGGCATGTTCAGAGAGGGTAGGTCAATTAGAGACTCGGCACAATTCTTGCTTGCTTTGAGCAGAAAAAAACAAACAATAAAGAATGGCTTATTGTAGGATAACTAATATAACATTAAAATATTAAAGCAAATTCTTAGATTAGGGATAGGTGGGGGGAGGGGTTTCTCCAAGGAGTAAGAAAGAAAGGAACTGGCTGTAATTTCCTCACATTTCTGTGTTCCTCTTACTTTGTCTCTCCTTTTCTTTTTGCTTGTCTTCCGTCCATACAGAGGAATGCATTTAAATCTGCTCTATTTCTCTGAGATATGTCTCAGGAGCTCTAATATTTAGGGATCTCTCTTTTTTTCCCCTTTCAATATGGGACACATTTATTTTAAAGAGTGTCTTCAACAGTGTGTCTTCTCGCCTGGGGTTGGCATCCATCAACTTTATCTATTCTCCTCTACTTTTAAACATCCAGTTCTACTCACCTCAAACTCTGTATTTGTTACAGAGAAACTGGCAATGTTTTTGTTTGTTTGTTTGTTTGGGGTTTTTTTTGGTTCAAAGCTGGGTTTTTAGGGACTTAATTCTGGCCCTTTTTAGGATTCTCCCCAAAATGAGCCTGACATTTTCATTCAGCATAGGCAGACCCTGAGCCCCTCTGCTGGTTGTTGTGATGTATAGTGGCCATGGGCAAACAGGAGTTGTACATTAAAACATGAGGCCCAATCTTGCTGTCCTCTTTTCCCGCACCTTGAATGCCCCTCTGTTATTCAGCATTATAGTCTTCAGTGGGTGATCTGCAGCAACCAGCCTTCAGGCTGAACAGCAGGAGTTAAAGTAAGGGGAAGTCAGGGTGACACAGCTCTTCTTCCTTTGGTAAAAGCAGGAGGAGAGCAAGTGTAGCAACTTACATGTATCTTTGCTGAATTTCATTTTGTTGTCTATAGCCCAGTTCTCCAATTTATCAAGATCCTTCTGAATTTTAGCTCTATCGTCCAAAGTGTTGGCTTTGTGACATCTGCAGATTTGATCAGTATGCTCTTTATTCCTACATCTAGGCCATTAATAAAGATGTTGAACAAAACAGGACTGAGAACAGATCCCTGTGGAACCCCACTTGAGACCCCCCACCAATCTGACATCTCTCCATTAACAGTTACTCTTCGCGCTTGTTTAACCAATTTTGTATCCTCTTAATGGTAGTTTCACGAAGCCTGCATTTCTCCAGCTTACCTATCAGAATGTCATGTGGGACTGTGTCAAAAGCCTTGCTGAAGTCAAGGTATATTATGTCCACAATACTCCCCCTATCCACCAAACCAGTTACCCTGTCAAAGAAGGAATTCAAGCTGATTTGGCATGATTTTTTCACATTCTTCCTGACTGTGCTATTGTAAAGCATCTTGCAAAAAGAAATCTTGATTCCTGGAACCGAAGTGTTAACACTTACCATTGTCCATCTTTAGCAAGTCCTCTTAACCTAAGACTCCAGACAGAAATGAGAGGGGAGAGAAGCTAGCAGGAAATTTTCCTGCAGCTACTGCTTGTGTTATAAGATTGAACACCATGTATTAAATGTTGTTGCCAAATGCAGCTGGGGATCTAATATATTTTGTTAGTGTCACAAAGGCTATAAATATTTTCTATCCAGTACAAGAAAGCCTCAATTTGCTCAGAAACTATTTCTGAAACACCCTGCAGAGACATCTGCAGAGAGACATAACCTCCTTCTGTGGGAGATCAAGGACCTTTGGAGACAGGTTGGCTAGATATCTCCCTTTCAGACTGATGTGTTACGTGATACATCAGGGGTCAGTGTGACTGCTGCTGCTATGGGAGTGAAGCTTTCGAAACACAATTGGAGTGACTTCCTTGACTGCCAAGTTTGTTTTAAAAAATTGCTAGAATGGATGCAGAGCAGGTGAAAGTGGCTGAGTGAGACTGGGTGTCTCAACTGCAACGTCACATGCATGGATATTCCAGCCCAGATCATTATATATTTTGAATATGAAGAATTGGTTAAAACACTGCTAGAATGTCAAATGCAGAATAAAAAGTACCCACAGAGCATACCTGTCAAATGCCCATCGATTCAATCCAAGAGATGTTAGAAACATTTTCTCTATTAGAGCAGCGTCCCTCATTGATTTCAGTTGCACTCCAGTTCTGAATGCATACCCATGTAGCCCCCTAGCCTGGGTATAAACAGCAGTGCAGCTAGTGAGGCATGGCTTAGATGACATGTAAAGACATGCCCAAAGGGTGTGAGTACTTATGCTCTCTCTGCTCACCCACACCATGTATCCACATCTACACTGCTATTTTTAGCAGTGCCTTCCCACTGCTGGAGACTTCCCTGCACAGGAAAAGAGTCCCCCAGGGGGAAAGGCTCTGGCAGGGGGAAGGCCGACAGGAAAGGCTCTGCCATGTCCCCACTGCTGGAGCCCTTCCCCGCCACACTGAAAGGCTCCAGTAGTGAGGAGTTGCTGAAGCTTTCCCCCACTGTCTCCTGCTTGCCAGAGCCTTTCGTTGATTTGTGTAGCTACACACTGTAGTGTGGACACAGCAGGCTCTTCACTGCAGGATATAGCTACACATTCACTGCACTCAGCCGCCAGTTGTGTGTTGTGTAGACATAGCCTCAGATAGCACTCTTTTCGCTTTCAGGGGCAGCCTTACTAAGACGTACGTGGAAAATAGTTATTTTACAGTAGAACCTCAGAGTTACAACCACCTCAGGAATGGAGGTTGTTCATAACTCTGAACAAAATGTTATGGTTGTTCTTTCAAAATTTACCACTGAACATTGACTTAATACAGCTTTGAAGCTTTACTATGCAGAAGAAAAATGCTGCTTTTAACCATCTTAATGTAAATGGAAAAAAAAAAGCACAGTAACAATTTTCTTACCTTGTCAAATCTTTTTTTAAACTTTCCCTTTCTTTTTTTAGTAGTTTACATTTAGCAGAGTACTGTGCTGTATTTGGGCTTTTTTGTTTTGGTTTGGTTTTCATCTCTGTTGCAGTCTGATTGAGTGCCTCCGGTTCCAAATGAGGTGTGTGGCTGACCGGACAGTTCGTAACTCCGCTGTTCATAACTCTGAGGTTCTACTGTTTTACTATAAATGGGTTATGTTACTGTAGTCTCAAGAAGCAAAGTAGACCTTTCCTCATGTTTTCCTGATGTTGCTGTTTTCTTACCCCGCCTAAATTACTTTAAAAAAAATTACTACTTTTTTTTATTCTCTCAATTACAGTGGTATTCAGAGGCCCTGGTTGAGATCACAGTCCTATCACACTGGGCACTGTAAATATACTAGAAAGCTTTTCCTGAAAAGCTCACAGAATAAATAGACAAGCCAGAGAAAATAATATGTTATCCCCATTTTATATACTGGGAGATGAGGTACAATAGATTCACAGAAAACTTGAAACCAAGCCAGGAATTGAACCCAGATATTCTGGTGCACAGGCCAATACCTTAACCACAAGCCCAACCTTCTCATTATTGAGAGCTTGGTGTTCCTTTACAGTTTTCACAATTGTCCAGCTCATTTATCCTGTTGTTTGTCTAACTTTATATCCCATAATGTATTAGGTATATGACCTTACATATGCATGAATAAGAATGAGTTGGTGTATGTATGTTAAACTTCTTGTTTGTGGTAAGGAACCAGGTTTGGTAAAAGATTTTTGCATTGCCTGCAATGTAAACATTTTTTTTTTAAAAGGGAGCCTTCTGTGTACTCATGCAGTGTAATGAAAAATATTGGAGAGCTAGCACAGATTGATGATAATATTAATTACTGTTAAATAAAAAATAATTATTAACTTTAAACAATGTATAATGTAGTTTTACCAGTGTGGTGATCTTAGTGTGTTTATTTAGCTCTTCTAAATGATACAGTAGACCCTCAGAGTTACAAACACCAGAGTTATGAACTGACCACTCAACCACACACGTCATTTGGAACTGGAAGTACACAATCAGACTGCAGCAGAGACAAAAAACAAAACCAAATAAAACAAAGACAATACAGTACAGTACTGTCCTATACATAAACTACTAAAAAAAATAAAGGGAAAGCAGCATTTTTCTTCTGCATAGTAAAGCTGTGTTAAGTCAATGTTCAGTTGTAAACTTTTGAAAGAAAACTACCGGTATTATGTTTTGTTCAGAGTTACAAACAACCTCCATTACCGATGTATTTATGACAGATTTCAGAGTAACAGCCGTGTTAGTCTGTATTCGCAAAAAGAAAAGGAGTACTTGTGGCACCTTAGAGACTAACCAATTTATTTGAGCATAAGCTTTCGTGAGCTACAGCTCACTTCATCGGATGCATACTGTGGAAAGTGTAGAAGATCTTTTGATATACACACAAAGCATGAAAAAATACCTCCTCCCACCCCACTCTCCTGCTGGTAATA
This sequence comes from Natator depressus, assembly GCF_965152275.1. Taxonomy (NCBI): domain Eukaryota; kingdom Metazoa; phylum Chordata; order Testudines; family Cheloniidae; genus Natator; species Natator depressus. The sequence continues at coordinate 325,123,912 of NC_134234.1, read as the reverse complement.
GCTTATCTAAAGTGACCACTCTCCTTACAATGTGTATGATAATCAAGGTGGGCCATTTCCAGCACAAATCCAGGGTTTAACAAGAATGCCTGGGGGATGGGGGGGGAGGGGTAGGAAAAAACAAGGGGAAATAGGTTATCTTGAATAATGACTTAGCCACTCCCAGTCTCTATTCAAGCCTAAGTTAATTGTATCCAATTTGCAAATGTATTTATGTTCACTCTGAGGTTCTACTGTATATCAGTGGTCACAAATCCTGGTCTACTTATATGCTAGTCTCTCTTGATAAACCATTATTTGTGTCATCTTTGTCCTTATGATATTGATCTGGATATGCTGTGAACTGTATTATGTGGAAACAGTAAACTATTCCAATCAAATAATTATACTTAACACTTAGATAACACTTTAAATCTTCAATACATTCTATAAATGTAATTCATTATTCCTCCCCAGAACCATGGGAGGTAGTTATTATCCTCATTTTCCAACAGGGAGACGAACACAGAGGTGGTCCTGCCCAAGGTCATACCGCACATCAGTGGTGGAGATAGGATTAGAAATGCCTGGTGGCGTGTCCTGTGTTCAGTCTACTAGACCCCCCACACATTCAGATAGGAGGTACTGATGGTTAAGAAATAAGGATTAGCATGAGCTGTACTTTTCCACTTTCTGATTCTTGGAACTGAAATGTTTTACTTCTAGTCCGTTTACTCTTTTTGTCACAGCATTACCCATGCTGTGTTCCTTGTTAAATTGCATGGGTAAGACAATGGAGTTTATGGATAGGTAAGTTGGTACTGCTAATTCCAAATAGTAATAAAATTGTAGGTATGTAAAACCGAGATGATCTCATTAAAGTCATAACAAACTCAAAAAGATATTGGAGACCAGATGGAAATCCAAATAGGAAAATCTATAATAGAACATAAGGATGCAAATTACCCAGAGCAGAGTTTTTCTACATTTAAAATGTTGTTCCTTGTGTCATAAAAAGACACATATATAAAATACAATCTGTTAAAGTATTTGTATCAAAATCACAATAATTTTTAAGCAGATGAACTCGGACTGCATTCAGAATCAATGAATATGTATGTAATTGTTACCTTTTGTGTGAAGATTCAGTGGCAGGTGTCAGACCCTGTTTGTGTGAAATCACAATTGTACTTTTAAAATCTTTGTCAGAGATTTTATATATATATATTTGTATGTAAGGGGACTGTTGCCCCCTTACTAACATTCAGTGGGGGTGTTTTGGTTGGCTAGCTCCCAGTACTAAAAGGGGAAGGGTCTATGGGAAATCAGGACCGTGAGACTCATAGTCCCCAGGAACAATGGGGAGAGGCCAATGATCCAGGTCAGCCTGAATGACAGGGCGAGCAGGCTAATCAGGGAGTCAGGAGGCCAGGGGGGTTCTGTCCTCCATGTGAGCTGGAATTGCCTGGATCAGACAGACTGGGGCCGAGCTAAGGAGAAAGCAGGGGCCCAAGCTAAGCTGGGGAGCAGAGCTGTGCCAGATCCAGAGGGACCAGAAAAGCAGCCCAGAGAGAGCAGACCTGTCCTGGGAGCAGAGCTGTAGCAACCAGAGCCAGAGGGGCCAAAGAAGCAGCCCAGGGAGCTGGAGGCAGAGCAGCAGCAGTGCAGAGACAGAGTGGTGGAGCTGGGGCTGGAGCAGTCTGGAGCTGGGTGCGGTGAGCAGCTGGGGAGAGCGAGGGGGACCCTGGGCAGCGGGCCCAGCACAGGGAGACGCCTCAGCCAAGAGGCTCTGCAGGCCAGGCTTGGATCGTAACCCTGACAGGGCAGGGGCGACACTGGGAAGAAGGGTCCTACAACTTAGAGCCTGAGAGCCTGTGGCCATCACCAAAGCAAGTGCCCAACCCACAGCATCCCTGCAGCACAGCCAGGGCCTGAGAAGGAGGCCTGGGACTTACAAGGAACAGACTGTGAACTGCCCTGACATTTCAGAGACACTGTTTGCGATGTTCCCTGCCACAGAGCGGGTTGATGTGTTTCCTTTAACCTTTCCCATTTTTCCTAATTCTTTTTAAAATTAATTGTTGATTAAATAACTTGCATTTGCTTTAAATTGTACGTAATGGTCAGTGGGTCAGAGAAGTGCCCAGTGCAGAGAGAGTACCCCGGAGTGGGGACACCCTAGCCCCTGTCCTAGGTGACCACAGCTGGGTTAGGGGTTGAGCCCCCCAGGAATCCTGGGCCCAGCGTTGTTGGGGTTACAAGGACTCTGCCAGACAGGAGAGTGGAAGGGGAGTCCTCAAGGGCAGGGAGGCCACTGGGTAAAGGAAGTGGGAGCAAGGACTCAGATCCTTTTGCTAGCCCACTTCACCGGGGTAGTGCAGAAGCCAGGAAAGTTCCCCACAATAGCGGGACTATTCCCTCGCTTACATATATTCACTGTAAACCCCATTAAATATACAATATTGAGGGTTTTTTTAAATTAATGTGGATCCTGGTTTATATCAATGGGAGTCATTCCGTTGACATCAGTGGACATTTGCCTCCATCTTTAATTCTCTGGAGTGAAGCTCAGAGGGAGAGGGACAGAACAGCCACTGTTCGCTCTAAGCTATGCACGTGTGCGCGCGCACACAGATTCTAAACCCCACGCACACGGAAAAACACCACACACACAAAAATGTGAACAGAAGCACAACAATTTGCACAGAAGAAATTTTTTGCGCACACGGCCTGTCAAAATTAGAGGGAACATTGAGAACAGCTTTAGGGATAATGCCCTTTTCCTTATTGGAATAGTGTGGTTCAGTGTTGGAAGAAAGTGACTATATCTGAGATTCTGTACCACTGTCATATAAGGAAGCCTACTTAATTCCTGGGGATGGAAAACATCAAAGGGGAAGGCCATTTTGAAAAGCCCTCTCTTGTACCCCTCCCAAAGATGGTTGCATACCCTTATTTATGTGAATCTGCAGTCTGCTATCTTTCATCTCTTGTTCACAAACACCCTTTACTCTGATAATGGGTCCAGGCTCATTTATTCCCCTTACTCATACTTCCCCAGGGCACCCTACATTTGAAAATACTCTGGCTGCTGCATTCAGGTATGCTGGGAGTTTACTGGGTCCTGCCATAGAGTGCATGCTTGGACTTGAAATGAGGGAGTCCAGGAAAGTCTACAGGAGAACTAAGAAGAGGGAGACAAAAAGTGTCTGTTGTTTGAGTTTCACTCTTGGTGCCATAAAAGGAACAACTCGGGACGTACTCAGAACTCATGAAGGTAGAAAATCAGGACAGAGGAAAAACAAACAATGTAAAATATTATTCAGACATTAGATAGTATCCATGTTGTCACACTGTGATGTGATCTGAGAGAGGATTTATGCTGGTTTCTTTCAGCAAAGGGTATTTATTGGTGTGTAACATTCTGGAAAGTACCAGTTATTAAGCAACACTTTAAAAATTATTTATGTCATTGATAAATTAAATATTCAAACATGGCCTGAGTACCTGCAAATCTTTACCATTTAAAATTAAGCTGATTCTTACGTACAGTGGGTTAGATCCTTGCCCTTAACTCCCTCCACTAGCACTTCAGCAGCAAGCATAAATCCTCTGATGTAGAGCGAATCCCTGTGAGAGAGAAATCTGGCTTAGCGAGCTCTACGCCCCCCATTTCTCCTTCACCTCCACTCCTGGCATAAGGGTGATTCCTGGGTGGGCTGGAGAAAGAACAGCGCCACTGGTGATTCCTGGCCTGTGGAGAAGTCCCTAAGGGACCACTCTAATCCACTTATCTCAAAGCATCCTTTATATTGCATTAAATTATGCCAAAGGCCAATTTGGTATCCAGTCAGGCCACAGATCAGGCATTAAAGTGTCTTAGAATTACCTCCCCTATCAACCAACTACAAAAGCCTGTCCTTCGGCAGGGAACCTAAGTGATGGAAGGCCCTGAAGATACAAGAGTCCAGACCATGAGGCCCAGCCCAAGCGGGAAGCCCTGAATTCCTCAGTTGATCCTGAAGACCACTCCATTATTTTACTCTTTATTTATACCCTGAAAGGGGGATGCAATGCTATGCTTGAAAGAATCCTATTCTTGGAAGCTAAGGAAAACCAACACTGTATTGAGGAAAGCATTATATTCAAACATTAAAGCTTAATGACCTGGATCCTGTCTAATCTCAGTCAAAAGCTCTCCCAGTGCAGCTCTTAACATCTAGTCAAATGTTAAGAGAATGAGGTGGGAGCTGATTTATTCAATGAACAGTATGTTTCTTTCCAGGCTAGTTGTTTCCACTTTGCTACTGTCCATTTTATTTAGGTGTGGAAGTATTAGATTTTTATCAGTAAATATCAATTTCACTGCACATGTACAAGCCAATGAAAAAATATTCCCCTCAATAATCAAAATTTACAGATAGGCAAAGTAATAACAATTCTGCTTAAGAATTTATTAGAGTTAGATTTAAGTATATTTACTTTATATATTTTGGCAAGTGTGAAAATTTAAATCAATAAAAATCTAAAAAAGCTTAAAAATGAACTTTGATATTATCTGTCAGATTCATAAAAAACAATTGAATTCTGCCAAGCCCTAATTTTATTCCAGGCTGCTTCAGTTTGAGGTGCTTCAATGACACATTGAGAACTCTTTAAAAACCCTAAGTAAGTAAAATCCATTTATTCATGTCTGAATATTGATGCATGTTTGAATATCATAACATAATTTTCAGAGCCTTGTCAATCCATTGCTAGCTTTGAGCCATCAGCAGTGACCTCCGAGTGATCTGCTGGACTATGCTGCACACCTTCTATCCATCTTCTCACTGGTCATCTCCTACTACAATGACCCCACACCATTCCTTCCATGATATCTTTCTCGAGGTTATTTCCATCTCTACACCCGATGTGACCAAAGTAAATAAGTTTGTACTTGTTGATTTCCAACAACAGGGTCTGTTTCTCTCCAATAATATTTCTAAACATAAACATTCATCTTCTTTTCCACCCAGGAGATATGCAAGAGTCTTTGCCAGTACTACATCTAATAGGCTTTAATTTTTTTTTGTGAGTAGCATTAACTTCCTACAATTCACATGCTTTTTACCAGATGACTCTTCATACATATTGAGATGCCAAGTTTTTTCCAAACTTTTGTAAAGGAAGCCATGGCTGAGCAAGCCATTCCTAGTTTTCTTTCAATTTCTTTGGAACAACTTCGTTGGTTGAATATGTACGACGTCGGATAATTGAATTAATCTACTGCCTCTACAGTTCGACTGTTAATCATGATGTGTGCTTCCATCCTATTTTTGTTAATCATGTTAACGGGCATACATTTCATTTTTGCCACGTTCAGGGATAGTCACTAACTCACAAACTTCTTTTTACAGATTCCAACATTCATTGCATTGTATCAGTAGGTTTAGCGAAGAGCATTGTGTCATCAGCATATCTGAGGTTGATTAAGAGGTGCCCAACAAAGGAAATCCCAGCTCCTTCTACCTTGTCAAAACTTTCCAGGGACATGTAGAAAAGGCTTAGGGACAGAATACACCTTTGACTCATAGCCTGTCCAATGGAAAACTAGTTGCTGTCACCTGTATTGTTTGTACCATGGTCTCTTGTTGTGGTCTGTTGTTGATGGTAGAGACTTGTGATGAGTTCATTGAGGTGCTTTGGAAACCCTATGTTTTCCAGTATCTTCCAAAGAACCATAGCCCACCTCAAAGTGAAACCACTCTTGAAGAAAAGTGACTTGTAATAAACTTCGTTCATATATCCACGATAGGAACATGTTTGTTGTCATTATCAGACCAGTGGACCAGCTAGTCCGATATCCTGTCCTGAGTGGCCAGTCTAGTTAAAAAGAAGTCATGAATTATAGTGGAACTTTTAAGTTGCAGATCATACTTACCCATTACTGTTGGAAATTAATTGTTTGCAACAGTAATATCCACTAGAGTGACCAGAATTTCCATATCACAGGAAAGTCCAACATTTTGAACTACTTTTTTTTTCCCATTCTGAATCCGAATGAAAAGTTGACATTTTGACTTTTTTTGCAGAATGGAAATTGTGGAAAAAATCAATTTGGAAACATTGAAACATGTTTGGATAACATGGAAATATTATTCTATAACAGGGGTTGGCAACCTTTCAGAAGTGGTGTGCCGACTCTTCATTTATTCACTCTAATTTAAGATTTCGCGTGCCAGTAATAACATTTTAACATTTTTAGAAGGTCTGTTTCTATAAGTCTATAACATATAACTAAACTATTGTTGTATGTAAAGTGAATAAGGTTTTTAAAATGTTTAAGAAGTTTCATTTAAAATTAAATTAAAATGAAGACCTTATCAGTTTAGTGGGATCCTTGCCCTTGCTTTTCCTTGCTGAGTTTTCCAATGTCTGGCCTGTATTTGGATGATTTAAGCTGCACAGGCTTCTGAGTGATCAGTTGTTAACTGGCTCCGAGAGGGACAGAGGACAGATTTCATGTGTGAAAATACCTGTTCACACAAGTATGTGGATCCAAATGCTGAAAGCATTGCAAGCACAATTTTCTTCAAACAGTTAAATTTCACTGGCAGGGACATCCAGCAGGTCAGAATAGAGGCCCCATGATCTCTCTTGGTAGCTTCAAGTGCACTCTGCAGCTCTCCAAACTTTGATGCCCCCAATTCTGAGTTTTTTAACTGAATGAGCTGCATTTCGATATCTTCAATACCCATCCACTGAAATACAGACAAATCCAAGTCACTTTCATTGAACTTTTCAGGTTTAATTAGAAAAGAAAGCACTGGGCCAAATCGCTGGCAATCCTGAAATCTTGAAATCTGTCAGAAAATTCTGATTCCAGTTCTTGCAAGTACATTCTAATCTCAACGACAAACGCAGTGCGCTGTTCCACGTGGTGTGATAGTGATGTAAGCAGCAAATCAAGACTTAAAAAAATATCCCAGTACAGTGGTGCTGGAACAATTTTTAAGGTGGGGGTGCTAAGCTGTGCCCCCGCTTGCCCCTGTCTGCACCCCTCACTGCCCCAGGCTGGGGCCAGTGGGCCACAGCTGGGGGCGGCTGCAGCAGAGCCAGCAGCAGAGCCCCCCAGACAGGTGCCTGGGACCCGGGGCTCAGCGGGGCTGGCGGACAGAACCCCGGCTGGTAGGGGGCTGGTGGCCGGTACCCCAGGCCGGCAGCGGAGCCCCTAGGACCCAGGACCGGCACCGGGCTGAGCGGGGCCTGTGGACGGAACCCCAGCTGGCAGGGGGTTGGCGGCTGGTACCCCAGGCCAGCGGCGGAGCCCCCGGGACCGGTGGCCAGGACCCAGGCAGTGTGAGTGCCACTGAAAATCAGCTCGCGTGCTGCCTTTGGCACGCGTGCCAGAGGTTGCCTACCCCTGTTCTATAACATATTAAATATGATGTGTAATGTAAATATACATTAAAATTAATGTAATTTAATATAAGGTGTACAGTAATACAAATAATAATAAAAGTCAAAATGAGAAAGTCAAAACAATTCATTTTTAAACTATTCGATTGGAAATTTTATCAAAATTGACAGGTTCCCATGGAACGTTTTGATTTTGAGAAAACTCCATTTTCTGTCAAAAAATGTTCAGCCACTTCTAATACGTACTTGTTTTTACAATGCACAAAATAGCATAGCATTTCATCTTAATTCATGTACTGCTGGTATGTCACAGTGCTGACTACTGAAAAATAGAAGGTTGTCGTGAGACATACATGTGAGTAGTTGTCGGAATGCTTAGTTTTCCAGTTAAAGTAAATTAGAGACTTGCATATTCCTGCAAATTTTCCATTTTCATGATGCATTTCACTCCTCTGCACAATATCTAAAGTCTTCTTGAAAAGAACCATCTCTTTTAAACCTAACTTGAGATCAAACTGTTTGGATGATGTTAGCCTGCTTTCCAACATGCCCTAGTAAAAAAATTTGTTCTTATCTCACAGTCATCCTTCCATAAGTATTACAGTAACAATTCAGAAACAAAGTTCATCACCTTTTCTGGATTGCAGACTATCATCAAAAGCTGAGCAAGTCTTTGAACAGTTTTTCTTTGTTTACACATACAGCAAGAATCAATATCTTCACTTTGAGTCCTACCATCATCCACTGTAAAACAAGTTGTCATTCATATCCTGGCAGATAGAGCTATAAAAATTTGTGAACTGGAAAATTTTGAATTAGAATTTACTCATCCTCCTTGTCTAATAATAGTTTCCCTAGATCTCTGAGAAATGGAATTACTGAAAGCAGGTGACATTCTGTTCCACTTTTTACTTCGAAGGATCTGAAGCCTGTTAATCACATTGTTTGCCCTGTTTTCCTTGTACCACAGATGAAACTTGAAGATGGACAATAATAACTTTTTTTTTTCACTTTCCAATACTCGGGTGAAAAACTCGGCGGTACTGCAGGACAGGGCATGCCCGGATGTTAATGTTGCTCGTTGTATTTTGGGCAAACTTGTCATGCATTTGGGATTTATTTAAAGGAACATCATGCGGCCATTAAAAAAGAACAAAAGACTAAATCTGTCTATAGCCAAGCATGCTGGAGAGGGACATGAGCTACCTGGCTTATAATTGATGGGCTTATTCATTTTTTTTAAACATATAGTATAAGAAAAGGATGCACTGCAAAACACTGAGGTTCTGCTTCATAGCAAAGCTATCAGGATGGCAGCAGCCTAAGTGAAATTGGTAACATGTTTTTAAATGAGAACTTGACCTCATGAATAAACAATAGATAGCATCTGCCTATTACATCATCACTTTGTAATTAGATTTATTACAGCTGCATGTTCTTTGGTTTGAGATAAGTGGAGTATGTGCTGTGTTTTTAATTGGATCATGTATCATACTGAGTTCACTGATGCATTTGAGCTTGTGTTGTCCTGTGGATGTAGGACATACTTCCAGCAAAAGAACAGCTGAGCAGTGCTATATTTCAAATTTATTTGGTTGCAATGGATGGCCACAGTGTCTAAATTACATTGGGGAGAGACAGCCCATCAACAGAGTGACCAACATCTCTTGTTTTTCCTTCCTTAGTGTATTGCTTTAGAATTTACTGTTTGAGTATGTACTATATGGTCTAGTACTTAGATCACAGGTTTGGGTGTAAGGAAACACAGATTCTATTCTTAATTATGCTGCTGACTTGCTATGTAACACTAGGCAAGTCATTTCACCTCTCTGTGCCTTAAATTTTTTCTGCATCTGTAAAATGGAATGATAATACTTAACCCAACTTTGTAAAACACTTTGAATTCTATGAATGAAAAGTTCTAAATAAGCATTATTGTTATTAAGGGGCTGTATTTTTGCAATGTGTATATATATGTGTGTATATGTGTGTGTGTGTGTGTGTGTATATATATATATATATAGATATATATAGATATATATATATAGATATATATACACACAATTTGTTCACACAAATTAGGGTAGACTGTGGTTTGGAAACTTGAATCCGTATATTATATGTGTGATGGGGTGTATTAACCCCTCACTGGACAGGCGGGTGTTAAGGAGCAACTCTGGGCTCAGGAGGCCCCACCCATCTGCCTGTGCCGGGCATACTCAGGTTGGAGGCGGGGTTTAAAAGGCAGCCAGGTGGCTCAATCGAAGGATGTGCTCTGGGAGCTCCAGGGAAAGACAGGGCCTGATCCTGCACCCAGCCAGGGAACGGGGGGGAAGAGGGGAGAAAGGAAGCTGCAGTCCCCCAAGACTAGGACTAGGGCAGCACTTTCCAGCAACAGATGTCCAGCTGGGGTACGGAGGTAGGTAGGAAGTGAGCCAGGGAAGCTAACGTAAGGCTAATGCCAGATATCACAGGGTGGATGAAGACAAACCAGCCTCCCAGGGCCTTGGGTTGGAACTGGTGGAGTGGGAGGGCCCGGGTTCCCCTGTCCCATCCGAGAACGTCACTCATTAGGTGGAACACCTGCTCGTGAATTGAATCCACTAGGTGGGATTGCTGCCAGGAACTGTACCCATTAGGAAAAAATGCTACTCATGGACTGCACCCACAAGCCAAGGTTGCCCCCAAGAACTGTACCCAGAAGCTACTCCTTGTGGCTTGCACCCATTTGGTGAGATTGTCCGCAGAGAACATTAGGTGAAACGGCTGCCTGGAACAATAACTGTTAGGCAGGAGACACTGCCTACCGCCCACAATAGGTCAAATGTGTTTGTCCTCCCCATATGCTCATTAAAACAACTATCAGGGCTGTTTTGTATTCAATTTCAAATCCCAATATGAGGTAATTTTGAACGGTTAAAGGCAGGTATTTTTTCCCTGTCAAAACCTGCCTTTCTGTCCAGCTGAAAAACTAATTGCAGGCTTATCCTAGGAAAACTTTAATGTCAAGAGTAGGATTTTATGACAACTACATTTGCTTTAAAATAAAATAATAATAATAATTTTTTGTTTGAAGATATTGGCTTTTTGGTTGATAAACTTGACCATCATCTTTGCGTCACTACAGCCAAGTTCAAGAGAAAGCTTAGGCTGAGGTTGATGTCCTGTTGTTAACACTGAGGGCAGCGTACAGTTTGTGGGTACTCTCTTTGGAGGAGAGTGAGACCTCCACCTGTTTACATTACAGGCTGATAGTGTGTTTCCACAGGCGAAAAATGAGGAGCACTTCATAGACATGCTGGGGTACAACCAGTATAATTCATCTCTTTACATTAATACAGGCAAATATTTCAGCTGACCTTTACCTCTTGGAGATCTCTCCTGCTAATCCTCCAGTAATGTAACAGATACACTTTAAGGCAGCTGTTCCCAACGCGCCACCCGTGGGCCCCATGCGGCCAATTAGCACACAGCTGCAGCCCAGCGCCGCAACTGTGTGCTAAAAATAATTCAGAGTGAGCCGCTCCGGTCAGGCAGGCGGCGGGGCCGGGGCTAGAGCTGGGCGAGGGGGAGCATGCTCACGCAGCCCTGCTGGAGCGCTCGTGTCAGCAGCAAAGGCGAAGCAGCCCCCTGTGGCTTGGATGGAGCTCAGCCAGCAGCCTGCTCCTTCCGCTCCCTCCAGTCTCCGTCTCCCCACGCTGCAGAGACCCATGCCCCCAGGGGTGTAGTTTGAGCAGGCGTTGCCCCCCCACAAGCCTCCTCCCCCATTTCTCCAGCGCTGAGGGTGACCACGTGTCCGGTTTTCAACTGGAACACCCAGCTCTGCTGACAGGGTCATTGAATGTCCGGTTGGCGGCACGGGAAGCAACCGGCATGTCCCCACTCCGGCTCCTATGCATAGGGCAGAGGTGGGAACCTGGGGTCTGTGGGCCAGATCCAGCCCCCTGGTTAATTTCATCCAGCCCACGAGCGCCAGCTCTCCCCTCTGCACAGGGAAGCCCCGAGCCTCCGCCTCCCGACCCCGCAGGATCCACAAGTGCCTGCTCGTCCTAAACCTCTGCACCCCCCGGATGGATGAGTGGCCTGTGGTTGATTTTTTTTTTCTGTGGGTCATCTCCACCCTAGAGTCTGCACCCCCAGCCAGAGCCCTCACTCCTCCCCCCCAGTCCCCTGCCCCAGCCCTGATCTCCCTTCCACCCCCCAAACCCCTCATTCCCAGCCCCATTCCAGAGCCTGTACCCACAGCCAGAACCCCCAACCCCCTGAGCCAGCCTGGTGAAAATGAGCGAGTGAGTGAGGGTGGGGCGGAGTGAGCGAGGGCGGGGCCTAGAAGAAGGGGCAGGGCCTCGGAAGAGGGGCGGGGCAAGGGTGTTTGGTTTTGTGTGGCGGGGGGAAGAAGCAGTGGTAAAGAAGAGGGATGATATAGGACAGGGGGAAGAGACAGGGATGGGGGGAATGGGGCAGGGGGCAGTGCAGAGAAGAAAGGGGATGGGGTAGGGAGAGGAAGAGGAAGAGGGAGGGAATGGGATGGGGGCAGAGAAGGGGATGACTGAGAGTGCTGTCACCAGGGGGAGTGCTGCCTCCTCAGTTCTGGGTGCCTGTCCGGAGAAGTGGGGGGACATGTCCCTCCCCACTAGCCACTGGTATATGTTGCCTCTTGGGGGGATGAGCATCCTCCAGGCTGCAGTGTGCCCTGGGCTGCCAGCAGCCTACAGCAGCCACCTGCCCATCCCCTGCTAGCCATTTCCAGACCCTTTATTTCAGTGGTTCTCAACCCGCAGCCCAATTAGCACACAGCTGCAGCCCAGCTCAGCTGTGTGCTAAAGGCCCCGGGCTCCCAGCTGCCCTGCCGCAGGGTGGGCTCCGGTTGCCAGCTCCCGTCTGCCCTGCCCCGCATGACAGGGTCCCAGCGGGTTCTGGGTTTGGGGTCCTGGCTACCGCCGGCCCCCCGCGGCAGGGTCTGGGATTGGGGTCCTGGCTGTCCCCTGGCCTCCTGTTGTGGGGCCTGGGGTCCCTACCCCCCACCCCATGCCCAGCTCTCTGCTCTTGACCCCACTCTGTCAGGGAGCTGAGCCATAGAGGGTTTTTTTGGGGGGGGGGTTAAGTAGGGGACACTGTGGTTCTCAACCTGTGGCCCAGCTAACACTTTGTGAGCCACATATGTGGCCCACAATGATAAATAGGTTGAGAACCTCTGCTTTAAGGTCTTATTATATAGAGAGCTAGTAGTAACCCCTATATGTCGAGTGCCTAACCATTTTCTTTATAAAAGATTCTTGCAGCCTTTTCTTGGGATGGCTGATATATTGTCTGATCGCTTTGATAATTTAGGTTTGAGGACTGATCCATTGCCTAATGTCCTGCCAGGGCACAAGAGATCAACTGATTTGTCTTTGTGCTTTCTTCTGAGTTTGAGTCTCCATTTGTCTAGGACTGGCTGGACTGCCTTAGAAGGAAGGCTCTGTCTGTAGAACTCCCTCCCTGAGGACGTCTGCCCAACAGTTTCCCTCTGTGGTGTTTTTGAAACCCACAAGTCTTTTTGGTTTTGCCTAGTTATTTCATGATTGTTTAACACACACACCTGTTTCTCCTTACGAATGTGTAGAGGGAGATAGGTTTTGCTGTTGATGGTCTGAAGGTGTGGCATTGATAGGGTGGCCAGGTGCCTGGTTTTCAACTGGAAAATGCGGTCGAAAAGGGTTCTGACAGTTTCCAGTCAGATCTACTGACCAGACACACAAAGTCCAGTTACTAAGGATGGGGGGGAGGGTGCCAGGTCATCACCTGCGCCAGCCTCTGCTCAGCAGAGACTGCCTCCTATCTGTGTCAGATGGCTGCAGTTTCCAACCGTGGCTCCGCAGGCCAACCTGGGCAGGAGAGAGGTATATAGCAGTGAGCAGGGGGGGCCAACCTGTGGCTCCGGAGCCACATGAGGCTATTCAGAAGTTAATATGTGGCTCCTTGTATAGGCACTGACTCCGAGGCTGGAGCTACAGACGCCAATGTTCCAGTGGGCCGGGGGGTGCTCACTGCTCGACCCCAGGCTCTGCCACAGGCCCTGCCCCCACTCCACCCCTTTCCACCTCCTCCCCAGAGCCTGCAGTGCCCTCACTCCTCCCCTCCCCACCAGAGCCTCGAAACAGCTGATCAGGAGGTGCAGGGAGGGAAAGAGGGGGGGAGGCGCTGGCAGCAGGGGAGCTGATAGAGGGCTGCTGACGTATTACTGTGGCTCTTTGGCAATGTAATTGGTGAATTCTGGCTCCTTTGCAGTCTCAGGTTGGCCACCCTGGCAGTGAGCATCAGGGGATTGGGGGGAAGAGGAGAGAATGGGGGGCAGAGTTGTGGGGAGGAAGAGGCGGGTCATGGCAGGGTCTTGGGAGGAAGAGCAGGGTGGGGGAGGTTCCGGCACGCCTCCTGGAGTGTCCAGTTTTTAAATATTACAGAGTTGGCAACCCCAGGCATTGGGCCCAGATTTTGGTTAATTAATATTAGTTTCTGTATACTGGCCAAGTGTTTTTGAGTGTGCTCACTTGATATACTGTTAGTAACACAAAGAGGTGTCTTGTACTGGCTGTACCTAGAATTTCTAGGTGGAAGTTAAGCATTAAAATAAAATGTAATACTAGGTTTAAATTGCTGAAAAGAACATAATACTTCATCTTATACTGTTTTCCCCGTAGTAGTGTTTGGATTTCATGTATTTATTTATTTATTTTTAGGTTAAGCTTAAAGAAAAGTCTTTGTTTCCTGGACCCTTCAGTTTTTTGCTGCCTGTTTTCCAGGTAGTACAACATGATATTGGTGGCTTCCCAGCATATGCAATACAGTAATTGAAACCTCCTGCAGTTTGCCTTACAGAGAGAGCTAATTATTTCATAGAAAACTGTGATTTATTGTTATGGTTTTCGGACAAAATTATATCTGAAATACAGAGAAACTGTGCACACAAGCTGATCATACTGTTAAACTTTGTCATGTCTCTGCAGTGATACACAACCCATGATTCTGATGAATTAAAAACAATTGAACTATTGTATGCTCAGCACTGGCTAATATTATGTTGAATTATCCCCAGAGTTTGTGTGCCATGGCCTGATCCGTCGCTATTGAAGTCAATGGGAGCTTTGCTATTGACTACAGTGGGTGCAGGATCTGGCCTTTTATTATTTTTAACGAGAGGGAGAAAGAGAGTGGTTTGTGTAGAAGAGAGTTATAAAATAAAATGGTTAAACATTTGAAAAATAGGAATTATCAAGCAAGGTTATGAGACCTAGTTATATTGCAAAGAAACACAGAGGAGAGACATGATGTGTATGGATTTTCAGACTTTCCAAGAGATTCAGATATGCAAATATTCCTGAGTGGAGGGCAGTGTAAGTCATTCTTATTTTCAAACAAAAGCTCAAGTTGCACATCAGAAGCAGTATCACAGGTTGGATGCAGACATTCATATGAATGTCAATAGTATATAAGAATCCTGTAAAAAAGCATAATATTGCTCCCAATACTCTCACAATTCCTCACTCACCTATCCTCAGATGTTACGTTCCTGTAGATCACAATAATTACTCATTTTGTGATCACTGAATTGTGAGCAGAGGTGAAATAGTGACAATCATTTCAATAGGTACTTAAATTTCTGCAAAGCTGCCTACATCCTGATACCACCATGCAGCTTGGTGCCTAAGCCCCATCAGGGCCCTCAAACGAGGCATTTTCCTGCCTGTCTCACCCATAGGTGCTGGAACTAGGAGTGCGGGGGGGTGTTGTAGGACCCCCTGGCTTGAAGTGGTATCCATTATAGACAGGGTTTACAGTTTGGTTCAATGGCTCTCAGCACCCCCCATTATTAAAATTGTTCCAGCACCCCTGGTCTCACCTGATCCAGTAATTGTTCTCAGTAACCACCTAATGCAGCTGAAAGACTAAGTACCCTTTGAGGATCTAGCCCCAAGCATGAAGTTCAATATGTCAAGAGAATTTTCAGAACAGGCAAAATAAGACCCATCTTTTAAAGCCTCATAAGAAAATCTACTCGTAGTCTAAACAGAATTCTCAAAAACATGATAATTCTTAAGGTTCCATTTATTTTCAGATCAGTGCTGTCTTTAAGAAACGATGATAATGAAAGTGAACATTTTTAAGTGTATAATGGGGAGGGAAAGGAAAAGCAAAATAATAATGGTAAGAATGGATCCAAACCAAGAATAAGGAAATGCCTTTGTGTCCAGCTATTATAGGAACATGATGTAACACATAGTAATGATACGTAATATGATTAACTATACCATCTCAAACTGTGATTTCATCAAATCATTGATGATGAACAGGGTTGGACTAAGTCAGCAATGGATGAAAGATGCCCCCCTTGCCCCTCCTACAGAGACACCTAAATGCCAGGGAAAGTGTTTGTCTTAACACTTATTACTCTGAGTTAGTAGTGAAGCATCATTGCTCATCATGCCATTAGTGGGGTGTTCACTGCTGGAGACATAATCTTTTGTGGTTATTAAAAATCACATGACACTTCACAGTAGTCAGGGTGGCTGTTCCTATTGTTTTCTCAAAAGTCCACTGGACAATGTTTTGCCCACCTAAGTCACCCCTGGAGTTTAATTTGGAAATCATCAGCATCATAGTTGCAGCCTCCACTCTTCCTCAACCTACAGCCCATTCTGCACTGTCAGATCTCAGAAGGGTCTAGGTCCTTAGCCCCTTACATGTGTATTTTTTGAAGGTCGGGATGGTATGGAGCAAGGTATGTTGGGCTCTGTCAGCCCTCTTTCATGGGGCCTACCATTTGCAGTTAGGCAGCTGACAGACTTTGTACGATCTGCCTCAGGTATCACCAGCAGAATTACTATGTGCCACTTAAATTTTTTTTAAAAGTGGGGGTAAGGCTTAAGTACCACTAAGGTATCATAATTTGAAAGCTTCTTGCTGGGAGGGGAGAGCAACACTTGATTAGTCCCAGTCAGTGATTAGATTGAAGACTGTCTTTTAAAAATAAACTGTTTGTTTTACTACAGAAGCACAAAAGTCAGACCATTTCCCCCTATATTTTTTCTTCGGTTCCTTAAAATTATATAAAAACTCTGTTGCTGGCACTAAATGGAACATTCACCAGATAGGCCAAAGTTTAAATGGCCATGGAGATTCAATTGCAGTTTTACCCACTAACGAGGCTGCCAGCAGGCCAGCATTGGCAAGATGGTGACGAGAAGTTTCTGCTGCCATTATCCATGATATTTTGGCTGTGTGAATAAACAGGGGACATCATCAGGATTTCTGTGTGAAATCTGTCACCAATGTTGAATGACAAGGGGACTTAGCTGGCTTAGGAGATACAAAGCCTTTTTCACCTACAAGTCACCACTTCAAATCCAACTTAGGTTAATAAGAGAAAGTGACCATATAGGCTACTTGGTGGCCTGTATGAAATAATATTGGTGGGCTCAGTCCACCTTTTATTAGACAGATATCCACACCACAAAACCATCCTAACTGGCATCCTTTCTGACAGTGTGAAGAGAGAGACCAAGACCTGAATGGGAATGGAGAGGGAACTCTGTTCTTACCTGGAGAGTTGGACTCTTCAAAACAGGCTTGAGACACATATGAGGAAGCTTCTGTGGCTGCTGCCAATGCTTTATCTGTGATACGGCTAAGTGGAAAACCTCTATCCCCAAAGCTATCTATCTAGCGTTTCCCATGAACACTATCATATTCTGAAGAACAGAGAATTTCATTGTAGAAACCAAGAGCACAAAGAGTTTACAACAATTTTTTTTAAGTGCGAGTGTCTTCCCTTGCCAGACTGAGACCTTGTATGTCAAATTTCAGTCCAGGATGAATTTTTATGGGCAGTTTTATAAACAGTTGAACAAAGGCTTCTGCAATTTAGGCACTGGCCTACTTTCCCTCTTAGTGTTGGGAACAGCAATATTAGAAATTTAGTGCTCTAACTGATGTGTAGATTGAGCTGTACTGGTGGTATCAATTTTGTAACATAAAGTGGGTTAGCGAGAGGTTTTCATTGCTACAGTTTTCACAACATCACTAACCAGTTTCAAATCCAGAATACTTCTGCTCAGAAAGACACAGCATAAATGATACAACAGTAAATTTCATTGTGTCAAAATGAAATGATTTCTCTGGATGCTGTCAGTCAAGTATAAGATCATATTGCAAATGAATCAGAAAATTGATACAAAGAATAGTTTTCTTTCAAAAGTAATGGAAGTCAGAAAAAAAGTTCATTTGAAAGAAAGGAGACCAAACTGTCAAGGAAAGGCATCTGTGAACTTGATGTAGTGATCAGTATGATAGGGTAAATGGAATGTTTATTATAACGCTTCATACATACATAGGGGCATTTTGCTGTTCACCTTTCAAGATTAAAAAAGCTTCTTATATTTTAATCAGCTTTCCCATAATGTTAGAATTTAGCTGTATTATATAAAAAATTTAACTCAGGCAGCATCCCATCAAATGCTACATTCATAAAAACACAATCACCATGGCAATACTGTACATGCAGGTCATATAGACGAGTCTCTGCAGTTGGACAAGTTCTAGCAATTGTAGATTGCTTTCTTTTTTTTATTATCAGTCATCTTTCTGCCTCAGAAAGCTCAAAAAATGAATCTCATAATTTATTTTTCTGCTTAAGTTCCTGTGCTCTCCAGGTTCCTTTGCATTTTTTCTTTGTCCTGGTTGGTATTTTTAAAATATTGCACAACAGTGCACTACTTTGTTTATGTAAGGCTGATTCAGAGCCCACTGAAGTCAGTAGATGTCTTTCTGAATCTGTGCTTTGCAGCATCAAACTGTCTACTTAGAACTAATTTTTAAAATGTCTGTTCAGTCTGGTTCTGTTTCACATCATCTAGTATGTCCATATAGCAAAATAGTGTGAAGTAAAACTATCCTAGAGCATTCACTGAAACAGTTTTGTTCAGAGTGGATGTGTGTGGTGAGTGGAAGGATACAAAGAGAGACATCTCACACACACGCGCGCGCACACAAATGCTAGGGGATACCATCTGCAAGTGGGGAAGAAATGTTGGTCCTGCCACTGAACCAACTGGGGAAACCATCACACAAGTAAGGATTATACTCATGATAATAAGGTTTACAGAATCAGACCCATAATTACGTGATGTATTTTTGAAGTTACAAGAGAATCTCAAATAAAAATAAAATAGAGTTAGTATTTTCTCAAAAACAAGCAAAACTTGTGTTGGAAAAAATCTCTGATCTATTGGATAAATTATAATCCAAAGCATTCCCCTATATTAGGAATATTTTAGTATATACATTTGTTTAATCTAATCAATCAACTATTTTCATACTCACAGGCTATTCCTTTATACTAGAATTTCAATCATCTACATATATTATCTTTCCTAATGTTTGTCATCAAAGCCTCTTGTTAAATAAGATGCAGTGTGAAGAAACCCATGGAAAATCAAAGGCTAATTAAAAACCTCTTAATGAAGAAAAACATTATCCCACAAGTGTGTTGCCACAAGAGAGTTAGGGGCTTGTTCAAATCGAATCATAGAAATGTAGAGTTGGACAAGACCTCAAGAGGTCATCTAGTCCAGCCACTGAGGCAGGATCAGGAATACCTAATCCCTGACAGATGTTTGTCTAATCTATTCTTAAAACCTCCTATGATGGGAATTCCACAAACTCCCTTGGAAGGCTATTCCAGTGCTTAAATATCCTTGTAGCTGGAAAGATTTTCCAAATATCTAACCTAAATCTTCCTTGCAGCAGATTAAGCCCAATAGTTGTTGTCCTACCTTCAGTGGACATGGAGATGAACTGATCACCATCCTCTTTATAATAGTCCTTAACATATTTGAAGACTGTTATCAGGTACACCCTCAGACTTCTTTTCTTAAAACTAAAAATACCCAGTTCTTTTAACTTTTCCTCAGAGGTCAGGTTTTCTAAACCTTTTATCATTTTTTTTGCTCTCTTTTGGACTCTCTCCAGTTTGTCCTCATTTTTCCTAAAATTTGGTACTCAGAACTGGACACACTGCTCCAGCTGAGGCCTTACCAGTGCGCCCCCCCACCCCCCAGTAGAGCAGGACAATTATCACTTGTATCTTACACATGACACTTCTGTGAATACACCCCAGAATTATATTAATCTTTTTAGAAACTTCATCACATTGTTGGCTCATACTCAATTTGTGATCTACTATAATCCCCAGATCCTTTTCAGCAGTACTGCCACCTAGCCATTTATTTCCCGTTTTGTAGGTATGCATTTGATTTTTCCTTCCTAAGTGTAGTATTTTGCGTCAGACCAATTCTCTGATTTGTCAAGGTTTTACACTTGTTAACATTTACAGGAAGGCTGGTTTATACCACTCTGGCAGTGTAAAGGATCTTAAAGGAAGTGTAAATATAATGTATGCCCATTTGACAGACCCTTCACATTACCAGGGTGGTGTAAAGCAGCTTTCGTGTAAATGTGAATCAGGTTATATGTTTTATTTGTTAATATAACAAACTTTCATGTATGAAAAAGAACAAATAATGTTATAATAAAGCTGCTTATGATAGTTCTATACAATGTGGTAGATACAAACATAGGAGTATGCAGTAGTAGACAGGGGTTTCCATACAGGATCAAACCACATCTCTCTCATCTGTCTAATCTGGGATACCTACTCAAGTATCCTGCCTCTGGCTAAGAAACAAATTGTGTCTCCATGTGTACAGTGCATGAGCAGCATGACACCACCGACTTCCTGAGGAAACTACAGTGCATTGGTGATCTTCCTGAAAACACCATCCTGGCCACCATGGATGTAGAAGCTCTTTACACCAATATTCCACATGAGGATGGACTACAAGCTGTCAAGAACAGTATCCCTGGTGAGGCCACGGCACACCTGGTGGCTGAGCTTTTTGACTTTGTCCTCACACACAACCATTTCAGATTTGGGGACGACTTATATCTTTAAGTCAATAGCACTGGTATGGGTACCCGCATGGCCCCACAGTGTGCCAACATTTTTATGGCTGACTTAGAACAATGCTTCCTCAGCTCTCGTCCCTTAGTGCCCCTTCTCTCCTTGCGCTACATTGATTACATCATCATCATATGGACCCACGGGAAGGAGACCTTTGAAGAATTCCACCTGGATTTGAACAATTTCCACCCCACCATCAACCTCAGCCTGGACCAGACCACACAGGAGATCCACTTCCTGTGCACTACAGTGCAAATAAGTGATGGTCACATAAACACCACCCTATATCAGAAACCTACTGACCTCTATACTTACCTACATGCCTCCAGCTTCCATCCAAGACACATCACACGATCCATTGTCTACAGCCAAGCTCTCAGATACAACCAAATTTGCTCCAATCCCTCAGACAGAGACAAACACCTACAAGATATTTACCAAGCATTCTTAAAACTACAATACCCACCTGGGGAAGTGAGGAAACAGATTGACAGAACGAGCCGGGTACCCAGAAATCACCTACTACACGACAGGCCCAACAAGGAAAATAACAGAACACCACTGGCCATCACATACAGCCTCCAGCTAAAACCTCTCCAGCACATTATCAACGATCTACAACCTATCCTGGAAAACGATCCCTCACTCTCACAGACCCTGGGAGGCAGGCCAGTCCTCGCTTACAGACAGCCCCCCGACCAGAAGCAAATACTCACCAGCAACTACACACCACACCACAGAAACACTAACCCAGGAATCAATCCCTGTAGCAAACCTCGTTTGCCTACTCTGTCCCCATATCTACTCTAGCAACACCATCAGAGGACCCAACCACATCAGCCACACCATCAGAGGCTCATTCACCTGCACGTCTACTAATGTTATATATGCCATCATGTGCCAGCAATGTCCTTCTGCCATGTACATTGGCCAAACCGGGCAGTCCCTATGTAAAAGAATAAATGGACACAAATCAGACATCAGGAGTGGTAACATACAAAAGCCAGTAGGAGAACACTTCAGTCTTCCTGGACATTCTATAACAGATTTAAAAGTAGCTGTACTTGAACAAAAAAGCTTCAGAAACAGACTTCAAAGAGAAACAGCAGAACTAAAGTTCATTTGCAAAATTAACACGATTAATTTGGGCTTGAATAAGGACTGGGAGTGGCTGGCTCATTACAAAAGCAGCTTTGCCTCTCCTGGAATTGACACCTCCTCATCTATTATTGGGAGTGGACTACATCCTCCCTGATCAAATTGGCCCTGTCAACACTGGTTCTCCACTTGTGAGGTAACTTCCTGCCCTTCTTGTGTCATTATATAATGCCTGCATCTGTAATTTTCACTCCGTGCATCTGAAGAAGTGGTGTTTTACCCACGAAAGCTTATGCCCAAATAAATCTGTTAGTCTTTAAGGTGCCACCAGACTCCTTGTTGTTTTCATGATTCCACTGTTATCGGTGATATTAGAAGACGCTACTCTGTGGAAAAGATAATTTTTTTCATAATAAGTAACTCCAGGGTTTTGAAAAGGTGAAATACCAGGGCTTTTAGGTTTCTTTATTCTATGAACGCTGATTAAAAAAAATTAAACCTCATTGACATTATCTTCATGTTATGTATTGTAGACTTTATGACAGCACTGTATTTATCGACAGAGTAAGTAGGCAGTTTCATTCATAAAGTAACCAATTTATTCTTTAACAAGTTTTATAGAATTCATTTACTGTTTTCCACTCCTACACTGATTTTCTTGTTGTATCCAAATTATGATGCATCACATGGATAAAACCTATTACTGTATTTTTCTTTGTTTTCTTTAATTTACATTCCATGTGATGTATCCTGCTAGGAAGGAAAATAAAGTCAAACATTTTAAAATAACTAAGGTTTTGAATCTGTTATGTTTTCCATAAATGAAGAGTAACTATATATTTAATATTAGATTAAGTGAAAATAGAACCAAGAAGACAAAAGTAAAAGCACTGTAAGAGCACAGTGTCTCTCTCCTGTGTAACATGCCTGTATCTTCTCTCCATCACAAAATGGAAGCTGACTCTGCTGACAGATGACTTCTAGGGCTTCTAGTGCAATACATGGAAACCAAAATACTAATTGTTGCATATCTGCATAAACCACAAAATCAAGGCTATATTTGATAGCTTCAGGAATTCTAAGGCCAGAAGGAACCGTTATGATTATGTAGTCTGACCTCTGGCACAATAAAGGCCATTGAATTTAATTCAGTATGTTTAGAATGTACTTAATAGAAATACATCCAATCTTGATTTAAAAATTTCAAGTGTTGGAAGATCTACCACGTGCCTTAATAAGTAGTTCCAACAGTTAATTATCCTCCCAGTTAAAAATACATGCCTTATTTCTAGCCTGAATTTATCTAGCTTCAGCTTCCAGCCACTGAATATTAATATTAGATCTTTTTTAAAAAGACAGATTGTGAATTGTTAAACTCAATGTTTGTTTTAAAAGTATTTTATTTTTAAAAAATCCAAGAAGACACTTTATACTACTAATATAACTGAAAAATTTGAAATATGCATTTTTATTAAAAAGTCCATACATTGCTGAGAGTACAGTTCTAGAATTTACAAGGTTTTTGAACCAGCATCTGATTTGGCTCATACTCATCTCTGTTCTTGAGTCTTATATTTCCTTATTCCCTATTTATACTTTGCTTGGTTTAGCAGAGGCAGCATATTATGAGTTCATTTAGCTTTTATGTTTGTTTAAATGTGTTCCTTTAATAACACGAAATCTTTAGGGACTGTGGAATCGTTTGGAGGAAAAATTACCTCATTCTTTGTAATAGGATTTTGTCTGGCTATTACTTTTCTGTATTTTTTTCTACTGGTTTTTGATGCCTAGCACATGCACTTCTAATAACAACTAGTAGGTCATTGCTGTTATGGACCCAGTCAGTGGGTACATAAAGCATTAATGTTCTCATCAAACTTTATAATACATTGACTTTTTGCTTTGGTGGTTTCTCAAGAAGTTGTGGGGAAAAAAAAGTCCATAACATAAGTTATTGACAGTTACACCATACAATCGCAGGTTTTGGAACTTGTAAGGGGACACCAAATAAGCTTAGGTTATAGCCATTGTCTTGGCCAACACCATGAGATTGGACCAGGAACATCCACAGTTGACAGCATGAGTCTCTACAGCTTAAGCTGGGAGGCAAGACTTGTACTAGGGCTGTAATAGATTCACATCTTCTATGGCTCAGACACAGAGGGGGAAATACTATACACACTGACAAGTAGGACAAGTACGAGGATTCTCAGGGTAATTAATAGACACTGGGGGTTCTGACCCAATTTTAGATTGGTCTAGTGTAGGTTGCATTGTACTTGGACAGAGACTTTTTGGGACAGGGACAGTCCTTTTTGTGTGTTTGTATAGCGCCTACCACAATAGAGCCCGGGTCTATGACTGGTTCTCCTAGGCATTGCCAAATACATAATAATAATTAAGATTTTTTGCTGAAAATCTTTTTGTTTTGGTTTCCTATTTCTGGTTTTGGAGGCTCCCTGTGGGTGAATGTAGGCACCATTCCTTTTTAGTTGTAGTGAATTTACTCTGAGCTTTTCACCAGTTATGAGGAATTTCTTTTGAATTCGCTCGACAAATATATCGTTGAGGTGACTGTAACACAAAAGATATTCCTATATCAATACTCCTTGTTAAATCTCTCTATTATTGTGGCTATTAACCTGGTTATTTCTGCCAGGTATTTGTGGATTCAGCAGGGATCATCCACATTTGAAGCAGATTGGGCAGTTTCAGTTGCTTTCTTATGTCAAACCTGGCAGCTCATGCTGGGCAAAACTTGCTCCAAAATATAAAAAATACAAGAGGATCAATGAAGGTTTAACAGATCATTTATTTAACAGTGTTCTGGAATGTTTGTGTGACCCTGAGTGTAGGCTTTCACTTTAATGGATTACACTTTAGCTATAGCAGTAGCAAGCTAAAGAGGATTGCATTGATACTGTGGGCTCAGGTGCTTTATATGTATTGTATAAGTCTTAGAATTAAATTAATATGAGATTATATTGTACAATGTATGGACTCTGTTCTAATTAATTGAAAATCATTTTAAATGAAATGGTTATCTCCTTGTATTGTTTAAAGCAACAAATTGTCATTGACTTCAATGGAGCAATGCTGATTTACACTAGTTTATAATCTGGCTACTTTGTATGTCAAGTATTATTGATTCTAGTGGGAGTTTTGTTTCAGTAAGGCTGTTTTTGGGATTTGGCCCTCTTTTAATTATATTTGTTCATAAATCGAGTAAACATTTATTGTTGGGGGTGAGGGCAAGTAGGAACTCTACAAAATCAGTTATGTGTATTGAAACACCTAATCAAATCACAAAAAAATCCTTTCCAGTGTTACAAAATTAATTACCTGCAAATATTTGCACACGGAAAAAGTAACATTTAAGTATATTATCCTCATTCATCTAGTGGTGAAAAGGTAATTTCTAAACTCTTCAAATACTGCATTAAAAATTAAAACCCTACAATCAATTAATATTAGCCTAACTTAAACCCATAAACGATATCCTTAAACATCCTATAGTGTCATTCAATTTCAGGGTTCCTTAAGCATTGGATGATCTGACAGACAAAACATTAGGTTCAGAGGATGGAGCTTGAGTGGGTGTAAACCAGCCCACCAATGTCGTTCGTAAATATACATGTACACATACACACACAACTTGTCCATGCAGATGATTAGTGCATGACAAGCCAGGGTGTAAACCTACAACACACTAGCTTGCTATGCACTAAGTCACCCTAGGGTGCTTTGACCTCCTGTTGTTGGAAAATAAAGCAAGAGAATCTGAGGGGGCGTACAAGAGAGGAGATTTTAAAAAAATATTTTCTAGCATCTAAACAATTGATATCACAATTCTTGAACTTCTGTGGCATTGCAAAGGTTCAAGATGGTACAATTTTAACCACAGAGGAAGGATAGAGAAGCCTGTTGGATGGAACATTTCCAGGCTGTGCTCAGCCACCTGGAACCACTAACACATGCTGAGAGATGTGAAGAAATAGCGGACTTAACCTATATCAGTAGAAATAATTGCTTTTGAGAAAGTAACTGAGGCTATAAACCAGCTGAAGAGTGATAAAGCACCAGACTATAAGACACATGCTGAAATGTAAAAGCTGGAGAGGAAGTGATGGTGAATTACATGTGCAACTTTCATAGAATGGGTTGATAAAGGTGATCTGTCCTAAAGATTGGAGAAGATGTGTCATCTGTAAAATCCCTAAAAATGGGGACCTGCTTATTTGTGATAACTGCAGAGGGGTGTATCTGGAAAAATGTTTGCCTTATCATTTTGAATAGGATGAAAACTGTTGTTGACAAAGCACTCAGGGAAGAACAGGCTGATTTTGATCTGGTAGGTCATGTTCAGACCAAGCTTTCACCTTGAGAAGATTTAGTGAGAAAGGCTTAGGACAGCCATAGAAGAAGGTTTTAAGTTCTTTGATTTTATGAAAACATTCGATAATGTCCACAGAGAAGACATCTGGAAGATCCTGACACGTTACCGAATTCCAGGAAAGACTGTTAATTCGATAAAAGCTTTGTAAAATGAGATTGTTCAATGCTGTAATCCTTTCAACAATATTGTGTGCCTCAGAAATCTGGCAGTACACAACAGGAAGCTGAATGCATTCCAACAACCTTGTTTAAGAAGAATCTTGGTGCTACTTCTGTCCATTACTTTCACAATAATGAAATCTATATCACTTTCCTTTTCAGGTAAGCAGGCACTTAAGGCTTCTTTGATAAATTATACTACTGGTACAAGAGTTCAAAGCGGAAAGGTATAATTTTAAAATATATACAGCAACGAAGTCATGTATGGTTAAAAATGTTGATACTGAAGTCTTAAGTGCCGGCTTACCTGAAAAGGAAAGTGATATAATTTTCATTAAAGTGAAAGTAATGGACAGAAGTAGCACACATAAGTTCTACTAAGCTGTGCAAATAGATATTTGTGAATAATTGTTACTTCCTATCTCAATTCTTAGGATTTTACATACAGCTATTTGCATTGGCTTTTTAGTCTTCTTGCCCCTAAAAGTTGCTAGTTGATGTTTGTCATTCTTTATAAGCATTTATACTCAACCCTGCACTCTTTTCACAGGCAGAACGCCTAACGAATTTCTGTACAGCTAGATTTATCGGCCTTGACTGTATTAATAGGAATATTGCCTGTTGGATTGGACCCTGAATGGAAATTGTCAACTTGGCAAAATTAATATTTATCAGAAAGCCTCACTTGTTATGCTTGGTTTAGCTAAGAGATTTACGCTGAGAAGCATTTCTCACCACGTACAATCTGTGAATAGCATTTGAAACAAAAGCCTTGGTTTAAAATTGACATTGTTGAGCCAGTGAACTACATAATTTATCCACAAGTAGGTTATCAAAAAAATGACTTGTGCCCTGTTTAGCTGGGACCACTTTTCAGATAAGTGGCTTTCAGAAAAGTGATGTTTGAATAATTGGGGAAGCCTCTTGGCTGGCTCCCCAATTTCTGTTGGGAGGAAACACCAGGGAGCTGGGATGGGAGAAATTTTAACTAAAGTGCCTCCGCTAGGTTTATCTAGCTAAAGCACCTTAGCTGAGGCCCAACATTAAAGTGCTTTAGCTATGGTAGATCAATTCTGCTAAACAGCTAAATGCTAAGTGCTCTCCCAGGCTGTTGGCTGCCAGGCTGCTCCCACCGTTCAAATAGGATAGTTGGGGGAACTGGGCAGCAAGTGAGGAGACACTGCTGGGCCATCACCCTCACATGCATGAAGGTTTAACTTGTTTTCTGAGAACTTTGGGTTATCAGGGTTCTGGTAACCATTAAATTAATGTTAAACTGGTTTTAAACCTGTGAAACAGGATATTGAGCAAGAAAAACAAATATGGAGTCAAAATCATGGTCTATTCAGGTTTGGTTTTTTTTTTAGTACAGACACACATGCACATATGTTGCAAAAACTAGCATTACAAGAGTCATATTGTCTGACCTGGATATAGCCCCACATAGATACCCTGTATAGATTTTTATTGCCAGGCACAGGAATATCCTGTTTGAAATGCCAGGAAGCCAGGGTAAGAAGAACCTTCTCTAAAACACACTGAACGCAACTCCTAACCACAGGCCCCACCTATTCCAGAATATCCCTTCCACTATTCTAGCTGCAGAAAATGTGGGGAACTGGGGAAAGACTTCAGTGGGTTTCTTCCTCCACTTGGCTACCTCTTTTTACCTATAGGTGGAAGACATAAGAGTTGAACTCCTCCCTTTCAGGGCTGTAATTTGAAAAGTTACAGCTGAAGTAATTCATACCCCATTACAGATAAACCAAGCTCCTGTGTGTTTCACATTTTCTCAGAGACATAAAAGACTTCGTGTACCATTCATTTATCTTAACCTTGTTCCCTTTTGACGTTTGAAATGGCTACTGTATTGTTGTATATGTATTTGCCCTATGCCTACATGTTTCCTTCTTATCCTTTTAAGAGTTCTGTCCTTCTAATGCAAACAGCACAAAAGCATTTTAGCAGTTACAATAGGATTTTCTGATACAGAGAGAATATGAAACACTACTTGGGCGACGCTTGTCATAAATCTAATTTATCCGAGCATAATGGACGTATGCTTAAACAACTTTCCATTGACAATTACAAAGGTGTGATACCAACTGGACCTCTGTCAGCAATCTTGACATCTTTGCATGGTATAGAGATAGTGGTACAAATTGTGCCAGTTTTTGAAATGTCCTATGGATCCAGTTCTGTGTACAGAACATGTATATGCATGTTCTGTTCATTATCTGATGCTGTGATCAATCAGCTAAGTAGTAATAGATCAGGAGAGGGCAGTGAGAAGAATCTGCCGCTGCTCTGTTCGTCTTGACTGGAGACTAATTGGACAGCCAGGAGGGTAAGTCTCGTGTTCCATGACAGTTGGAAGGACAGCTGGAGGCCTGGAGGGACAGTGACAAAGCTGTTCCTGGAGACTGCTCAGGGTGCCTGAGCTGGAGTTTCTAGAAACACTTCTATGTGGTTGAGTCTATATGAGTTTAAGTATAACAAGGCTCATATACATAGTGTGGGTAAGAACAAGTACATAGTGTAAACAAACAAATTATGTCCTAGTTGACTTCATGAGATTAATTTCTCTTCAACAACAAAAATTGATCTGTTGCAAGGCCTGAAAACTGATCACGGATTGGCCAATGGGCAACAATTTGTATGGCACAGAGTTACAAAAACTTAGCTTGTGGACATAATCATACCTAATGCTAAGCAAATATTGAATTTAACCTTATGGATTAATTAAGAGGTAGGACAAATGTTTCTTGTAGATCATTTGAAGTAAATTGGTATGCTATAAAAGTTGCCATAGACACCGACTGTTTAACTGCAGTGAAATTGTTACATAGTGTGATCAAGGGACTGCTGTGATATTGACAGCATTCAGTGTCAGAAAAATATACTGGCACTAGAATTTGCACTATATTGCTGATTAGTCTGAGCAAAAGATAGCATTAATCTGCATGAATCATGAAGAGAGGTCTTCAGAAGGAAATGTACTAAGATGCCTAGAAAGAAGGAACTAGACCTGACTAAATTCCAATATAAAGATTGTTCTTGTTCATAGGGTGCCTAAGAACACATATATATTGTCCCGTATTTTGGGCAAGCTACAGATACCAGTAAGTTATTCTTTGGATGGTAATGAATACTTGGTTCGAATACCATTTGCAAAGTAATCAAGCATCTCAGATTATATTGGGAAGTAGAATCAATGACCCCTTAAAAAAAAGAAATGTCTGAGAGTTACAGAACTCTTACTGTAATTCACTGTAGTTACTGTAGTTCACTCTATGTATTCTTAAATAGTAATTCAATGTAGTTACATGAAGTAATTTAATGTAATTACATGCATTTAACGTTTTTGTAGCTACTTTTAATTTGCTGGTGTTATTAGCTAGTATTTAACAGACATAATAGCTTGTTCTTGGTATCTGAATGATGCCAAAATAAGTGGAATCAGCCCATCCCTAGTTATTACATAACTGGTCATTGTAAACTTGATTATTATAGCTCATATCTAAGAATGAAGCCACATGTTATAACTTGTATGAAGTTCAGGAGTCCTGCTTAGCAGCACAGATCACCATGAGCACATCTGGAAGTGCTTTGTTCCCTGTATTATATGAATACAGTAGTGGTTCTCTGTCTTGGCATTAAACACTCTCTGCCAGATTATCCCAAACTGTGCAGCCATGACCTCCCATGACAGCTATATTCGGCTGGAACAATGAAACTATCTATTAGTGGGGGCAACTGATGACTGTGGGAGACAGTACTTTGACAAGTGCTGGACCTAGATGTTTGAACTCATTCCTGTAGGAGATAAAAATGACCTGCATCCATGGGTCTGACTCCATTCAGAATTAAATGCAAATCTCCTTTGCTCATCTTGAGATTGCTATATTCTCCTCTGATTTACTTATTTATTAAACATTAAATCTAAGCTTATTTTTTCTATCTGCAGGAGGAGAAAGAACATTTTTCTCTATCATCCATGTTTTTTATCCAGTTACACCCTAACCCTAAATCAGCAGCAGCATTCTCATTCTTGTGAATATCCTATAAAATAGTGACTAGTGTA
Source organism: Natator depressus (assembly GCF_965152275.1). Taxonomy (NCBI): domain Eukaryota; kingdom Metazoa; phylum Chordata; order Testudines; family Cheloniidae; genus Natator; species Natator depressus. Next base: position 325,093,802 of record NC_134234.1, on the reverse strand, counting down.
GAAATAATTTATGTATCTCACGATTGATATTTTATTAATGTGAGTTAAGCTGAGAATAGTTTTCTCTAGTGACCCAAGGAATCTATATTTCACATGGTGTTATTTTTACAAATGATTTAACATAAAAATCATGATGGTTTTAAAATAATAAATTTCCTCCTCAGATAAGCTAATGTAGTAAAAGAGCTCCAGCAACCTAATTATTCACAATAATGTTGGAGGCTACATTTCATGAATCACTGTTTGAAAACAGAAAAATAGTGTAGAAGACAAAATATTATATTTACTTGGAATTTACTGTGTAAGCACATTAGCCAATCAAGAGTTTATTTTGCATATGAGAAAATAGCGTCTGGAGAAAAGCACCAGAAAATGGGGTACGTGGATATTCAACAACTAGATATATCTAGATATCCCGTAGTCCAAATTATTTTGGAATAGACAAATCCTGCCCTTTGCACTGAAAGACAATGGGCACAAGAGGGTGAAAGGTGCCCTTCTTGTCACATAAGCAGCCAAAGAAAACACCTGCATGTCATACCAGTGTACATGCGGAGTCACGATAGCTATTGTTCTCAAGTTTGCAGCAGTTCTCAGAAGAGTGTGGTCTGCTGGAAGATGGCCATATCTAACCTCCCGGCTGACCAGTGTGTATGTTACCATTGGAAACACTGACCAGCAACTACACAGTATGCATTTTATTCCTACTCAGAAGAGCAGCAAAGTGCTCCTGGCAGTGTGTGGTGGTTGTCCTCCATGAGAAATCTTATCCTGCATGGATAGGCTTCCTTGCTGAGAGACCCCAGCTGCCTGTGGCTCTGTTCATCCTTGCTCTTATGGCATGTTGGTGCCTGCTTAGAATTTGGTCCTCACAAACTTTGGTTGTCCATCTTTTGGTGTGTGTTATGTAAAGTGACTTTATTTCCACTACTGTTCATTTATTTGAATCTTTGTTATTTGTAGATGCATCTCCCATTGTGATACTGAGCCTTTTAGGCACCAGCTGAGTTTTATCATAGAATCATAGAATATCAGGGTTGGAAGGGACCTCAGGAGGTCATCTAGACCAACTCCCTGCTCAAAGCAGGACTGATCCCCAATTAAATCATCCCAGCCAGGCCTTTGTCAAGCCTGACCTTAAAAACTTCTAAGGAAGGAGATTCCACCACCTCCCTAGGTAATGCATTCCAGTATTTCACCACCCTCCTAGTGAAAAAGTTTTTCCTAATATCCAACCTAATATCCTAGGTTTTTCCTAATATCCAACCCACTGCAACTTGAGACCATTACTCCTTGTTCTGTCATCTGCTACCACTGAGAACAGTCTAGAGCCATCCTCTTTGGAACCCCCTTTCAGGTAGTTGAAAGCAGCTATCAAATCCCCCCTCATTCTTCTCTTCCGTAGACTAAACATCCCCAGTTCCCTCAGCCTCTCATCATAACTCATGTGTTCTAGTCCCCTAATCATTTTTGTTGCCCTCTGCTGGACTCTTTCCAATTTTTCCACATCCTTCTTGAAGTGTGGGGCCCAAAACTGGACACAGTACTCCAGATGAGGCCTCACCAGTGTCGAATAGAGGGGAATGATCACGTCCCTCGATCTGTTGGCATGCCCCTACTTATATATCCCAAAATGCCATTGGCCTTCTTGGCAACAAGGGCACACTGTTGACTCATATCCAGCTTCTCGTCCACTGTAACCCCTCGGTCCTTTTCTGCAGAACTGCTGCCGAGCCATTCGGTCCCTAGTCTGTAGCGGTGCATTGGATTCTTCCTTCCTAAGTGCAGGACTCTGCACTTGTCCTTGTTGAACCTCGTCAGATTTCTTTTGGCCCAATCCTCCAATTTGTCTAGGTCCCTCTGTATCCTATCCCTACCCTCCAGCGTATCTACCTCTCCTCCCAGTTTAGTGTCATCTGCAAACTTGCTGAGGGTGCAATCCACACCATCCTCCAGATCATTTATGAAGATATTGAACAAAACCGGCCCCAGGACCGACCCTTGGGGCACTCCACTTGATACCAGCTGCCAACTAGACATGGAGCCATTGATTACTACCCATTGAGCCCGACAATCTAGCCAGCTTTCTATCCACCTTATAGTCCATTCATCCAGCCCATACTTCTTTAACTTGCTGGCAAGAATACTGTGGGAGACAGTGTCAAAAGCTTTGCTAAAGTCAAGGAACAACACGTCCACTGCTTTCCCTTCATCCACAGAACCAGTTATCTCATCATAGAAGGCAATTAGATTAGTCTGGCATGACTTGCCCTTGGTGAATCCATGCTGACTGTTCCTGAACACTTTCCTCTCCTCTAAGTGCTTCAGAATTGATTCCTTGAGGACCTGCTCCATGATTTTTCCAGGGACTGAGGTGAGGCTGACTGGCCTGTAGTTCCCAGGATCCTCCTTCTTCCCTTTTTTAAAGATGGGCACTACATTAGCCTTTTTCCAGTCGTCCAGGACTTCCCCCGGTCGCCATGAGTTTTCAAAGATAATGGCCAATGGCTCTGCAATCACATCCGCCAACTCCTTTAGCACTCTTGGATGCAACGCGTCCGGCCCCATGGACTTGTGCACATCCAGTTTTTCTAAATAGTCCCGAACCACTTCTTTCTCCACAGAGGGCTGGTCACCTCCTCCCCATGCTGTGCTGCCCAGTGCAGTGGTCTGGGAGCTGACCTTGTTCGTGAAGACAGAGGCAAAAAAAGCATTGAGTACATTAGCTTTTTCCACCTCCTCTGTCACTAGATTGCCTCCCTCATTCAGTAAGGGGCCCACACTTTCCTTGACTTTCTTCTTGTTGCTAACATACCTGAAGAAACCCTTCTTGTTACTCTTAACATCTCTTGCTAGCTGCAATTCCAGGTGTGATTTGGCCTTCCTGATTTCACTCCTGCATGCCCGAGCAATATTTTTATACTCATCCCTTAAATGCTTAAATTTAAACCACCAAACCAAGGCCCTGATCCTACAATCTGATCTACAATCTAATATGAAGACAAAAAATAAAGGCCAACAAACTTGCAGTTCTTTTCTGTGTCCTGAAGCCAGATAGTGTAATTTTTCCAAGAACTTTTAGTTTCAGTGGATGGATGCGCAACAGATCAGATCACACTCCAATCTCTTATCAGATGTTTATATTTTATTTAGCCTCAAACTAATATCTAAGGCTATGTCTACACTAGCACTTATTGTGATATAACTTATATCGCTATGGGGTGTGAAAAAGCCACCCCCATGAGCGACATAAGTTACACTGACCCTAGGTGCCAGTGTGGACAGGAGAAGCTCTCCCACCAACATAGTTACTGCCGTTCGCGGGGCTGGAGTAGTCAAGTAGACGGGCGAGCTTTCTCCTGTCGGCTTAGAGCTTAGAGCGACGCAGCTGCATCGCTGCAACTCCACCGCTGTAAACTCTCTAGCGTAGCCGTAGCCTAAGAAAACTATGAAGAGAGGGTTTGAGACTTTGTGTCAGAAAGATTCCCCCACAATAAGTATTGCTTTTTATTCTTTAATTTTGTTATTGAGATTCCTGCTCCTACATAATTTCTTAGTCTAGTAGTATCCTTTTAAGATTTCTCAAATTGTTTTCCCCCAAAGTGCAGTATTTTAACATACACTTCCAATAAAACTCAAACAAATTTAGCCTTGGCTTCCACTTGTCCTTTCAAGGTATGGACAAGCCCAATGAAGCCTCAACTACTGTCTTTATTTCAGTACAGTTGAAATCCTGATAAGAATCACAACAACCTTGCCCTAAAAGAGTATATTAAATAGAACATGTGTATGATCAGTTGAGCATACAATTACACATGCTCTCTAAGCAATGTATAAACTACTAACAACCTTATGCAATGCTTAGGCAATACCGTATAATAATCCTTATGTAGAATAGCTGCTACCATAATGTATATCAGATGTTCTTCTCTTCAGCTCTTGCTTTTAAAAATGTTTAATTACAAAAGTTAAAGAAATTAAAAATATCGGAGTGTAGTGTGTGTATAGTGTTTCAACAATGTAAAGCATTATGGACCAGATTCTGATGTGCTTACTGATACTGAACAGTACTGTACTCCACAAATAGACTCATGTTAGAAGAGTCAGGGAACCAGGGTTCAGCCCCATGTAAATGGTGTTATTTATTTTCACTGCCACTGTAGAGAATTTCCGATGTACTGCCATTGACCTGTGTCAGATTTGGATCTGTTCAGAAATTCTTTGTAGCAATGTCTGCGAGCCATCTGAGAAGATCATACGCAACTGGTTGATCGAAATATTGATCATATTTATTGCCGCATAAAACAGTGGAGTTGTACCCTGTTATGCTGTGATTATATCTCCATCTTTTAAAAATTGCAGGTAGGTGAACACATATATATAGCAGAATACTATAATATCACTTGTATTTTGTAAACTGCCATATATTTCACTTACCAATACTGAAGCAGGTGAAGTATATTTACACCTTGCAATACAGTGTCTTTGTCTACTCATTTCAGGGGAAATCAGCCCATCACGGCATTAGCACTGGGACAGATGAACTGGTGGTAGGAATAGAGGAAGTCCTAGTATGTATAGGGCACAGCATTGTCCCAGACTCTGGGGAAAAAAGACAAAATGCAAGGGATGTGATTTAATTAGGCTGCAATTTTATCAATTAATTTGTGAAATATCCCACAATTATGCATACAGTACAGATTCCCTTTTTAATTATTTCCACCTGGTAGAGGGTTGCCATCAGTCCTCCACACCTGGTCCCAAGACCATTTCTGGGACCTCACAACCCTCCCCTCATATAGGGATTAAGGGGCTGTGTAACAGGGATGCCTGGAGGCCTGGGGCCAGTCTGCACTGTTTGTTTAGCCCTGCCCTGCTACACCTGTGCTGGGTGTTGGGCTTCTGAGGAGAAAAGCCCAGCAGCTGAAGTCTGACATGGGAGGAGAATGAACAGACTGCTCCTCCCTGGGGGCAAAAAACGTGGTTGGGATCCAGATTGTCTGAGGACTATGGCCAGCCAGAGCCTTTTGTAAGAGAATAGGCCTGGACCAGACTGTTAAGTTGACCAGAGCCCAGGTGCCCGTTGGTGGCTATTAAGGCAGGCTGTTGTGGTTGTGGCCTCCCTGTAGAGAAGGGGACTGAAGATTCCTTTCTTTCTGTCTTTTGTTGGACTTTAAGGGACTCAGTTATCCCAGGGGAGTTGAATAGCTTGGCCAAGTTACGTCTATGACAGGAGTAGGCTGAAGAATATTGTGGGGAAGATGAGGCAGAGCTGTTGCGGTGCTGGGTCTCACCATGAGGAGGCACTCTGTGATCGTAAGTCTGTACAGGCTGGTGGAAGGGGGTTATATCCTCACTGTACCACACATTAGGAGCCCCAGACCAGTTCCTCAGCTTCTTTAGGAGATGCTTTCTCCCAAGTCTGGGCTCAGGCTAGAGGGCTATACAGAGTCCAATGGCTTACCTGAGCCCCAGCAGCCTGCCCACCTACTCAGATAATGCAGACCCCCAAGTGAGGGGTGGACCCTTAGAGGAGCCTCTACCCTTTTTTGCTGCTGGTCCAGGCAAAGACCCGCCCCAGCCTTTGAGACGGCAGAGGGTACGTTTGCCACTGTGTTGTCTAATTCTGCTTAGTAGTTATAGACATGCCAGCAGCTACCTGAGCCCTGTCTAAACTACTGCTGCCATAGTTACCGCCCCTGGAGGTAAAGCAATAGTCAGAGGTCCCCCCCCCAAAAAAGTCTAGTGTAGATAGGGCCAATGTGGCCATCTTTATTCTGCTACAAATCCAAAGAGATGATGTCCCTATTAAGCTCTTCTAACAGGAGAAAGCATTGTACGTATAATGAGTCACATTTCTCTTAATGTAAGTCGTAACATCCAACCACATCTGTATTAGGGTGACCACCTGCCCTAAATTTGGCAGGACAGTTCCAAAATGCAGAGTTCGAGTCCTGGTCCTGGGCTGAAGGACTGTCCCGGATTCCCTGCAGTGGTGCTTCGCACCTGCCTGAGGCTCAAGGGAGGTGCCAGCCTGTTCCCAATGGGGGAGAGCGGGGGGATGAGGTGGGCCTTAGCCTCCCCTCTCCACAAGGCGCTGCCCCCTGCTCCTTCTGTCCCCCCCCCGGGGTGGCGGTGACATGGGCCAGGGGCTGCTCTTGCGCACCTCAGCCCTCTGCCCAGTGTAGGTGGAGTGTTCAGGGCTCCCCAGCGTGGCCCAGGCTCCTTGGGTGGCTCCTACTACACAGGGCTCCAGTTTCCAGCCTGGACAGGGAACAGGGCCTCAGGAGGAAGAGCAGAAGCAGGGGGGTGGGGCCTCGGGTGGGGAAGGGAGCAGAGATGGGGCCACGGAGTGGGGCAGGGCTCCTGCATGTGTCCCGCTTTTGCCTTTTGAAAAGGTGGTCACCCTAATCTGTATAACTCATTAGTTGCAGATTTTCCCAAATCTCCAATAATACATGAATGAAACACACACACACACAAATATCCACACATAGTAGCTTCCTAACTTATGGCATGATCCTAAAAATAATGGCTCTTGTATGTGTTTAAACTCACGCATAGACCTGTTGGCTTCAGTGGGGTGGCTAGTCTATACTAGAAAGGCTTTTGCCAATACAGATGTAGCGGTATAGCCATACTGGCAGAGCCCACTAGTTAAGATGCAGCTTATACCATCACAAGGAGATCTTTTGCCAGTATAATTAAACCTAAATTACATAAGCTATACAAGCAAAAGGATTCTTGCCAGTGTAGCTGTATCTACATGATGGGGGAGCGTTGCCAGCGTAGCTGTGTCAGTCAGGGACATGCCAGCAAAATTATGTTATGTTGACCCGACCTGGGACTAAATATCCATGTGGGAGTAAAGGGTTGGGTGGTCAATGCGATTGAGCATCCAGGCTTCTGAAAGAAATTGGGATTTACCAAAGAATCTGTCCCTCTCTATGTCTCTATCTCAAAGAATGGAAATCCATGGAAATGATGCACTAAATACCTTTGAAACAGAAGAAATCTTGAAAGTATAAGTCTGTGAATAGATTTTCCAATGCCAATCACATATATCCAGCTTCTCTTCAGAAGTGACATCACTACTTACTCACCAGCCTGCCTTTATGAGTCCAATTGTGGTATTTTAGTTTTAACATAAGCCTGAAAAGGGAACTGGCAATGGGAAATTTTATGGAAGTGTGATCTAGGGCACTGATGAATTTCATGAAAGAAATTCCAGCATCTTCCATTGTTTCCAGTAAGCTTCTAATTCACACTTTAAAGAAACATTTCAGACAACAATTTGGAGTTCAGAAAGATTTGCAAGTAATTTATTTTCTTTTCATCTGTTTCACTTCATGAACACTGAAAGGTACATTTTCTCTGGCAGATAACAGACAGGTAATCTACTAACTAGATCCTTAAATGCCAGAATGCCCATAAATTTCCAGTCTGAGTTCTCCCAAGAATTACGTACAATACATTTTAGCTGCTGTGGATTCCTATAAAATCTGTGCCTACAAGTGATTTCCATATTACTATTATTATTATTTTACAACCATGGCTGCAATCTTCTATGCTTGATTTGACACAAGGTATTCACACTTCTCCGTTATTAGCTTTTATCTGTGAATGTCATTGTTACATCTTAAAAGGTACTCTTGGTAAAGATAATGCAAAAAGACATTTCATTTTCTCAGAATCTGTACAGATGATGAACTCTTCTATAGATTGATTTATTATTGGGTCAAAGTCATCTTTAAAAGTAGAAACTCTGAAGATGGAACGAGGAGTTTACCAACAGCAAGAAACTGACCTACTTTATACCATGATTACTATACAATGAGTTGTGTTGATTTGTGGAGAAATTTTTGTAGAATTCATAGATTCCAAGGCCAGAAGGGACCATTGTGATCATCCGTTCTGACCTCCTGTATAGCACAGGCCATAGAACTTCCCCCAATAATTCCTGGATCAGATCTCTCAGAAAAACACCCAATCTTGATTTAAAAATGGCCAGCGCTGGACAATCCACCACAACCCCAGGTAAATTGTTCCAATGCTTAATTATTTTCACCATTAAAAATGTGCACCTTATTTCCCGTCTGAATTTTATCTAGCTTCAACTTTCAGCCTTTGGATTGGGGTTTACCTTTCGCTGCTAGATTGAAGAACCCGTTGTTAAATATTTGTTCCCCGTGCGGGTACTTAACGACTGTAATCAAGTCACCCCTTAACCTTCTCTTTGTTAAGCTAAATAGATGGAGTCTGACACTATAAGGCATGTTTTCTAATCATTTAATCATTCTTGTGACTTCTCTCTGAACCCTCTCCTGTTTGTCAGCATCCTTCTTGAATTGTCGACACCAAAAATGGACACTGTATTCCAGCAGCAATTGTACCAGTGCCAAATGCAGAGGTAAAATCACCTCTCTGCCCCTGCTTGAGATTCCCCTGTTTATGCATCCAAGGATCACATTAGTCCTTTTGGCCCAGCATCACAATCAGCAGATTATCCACCACTACCCCCAAATCTTTTTCTGTCAGTGCCTGCCCCCAAAGGGCATCGTCGTCATCATACAGATGACGGGTCAGATCCTCAATGGATGTAAATCAGAGTAGCTCTAGATCTGGCCCAGTATATTTACATTTTAGACAAAGGCAGAAACTAGCACCTTGCACAGTTCTGCCTCTGCCTACATCTTGAGCCCATTTCCCTTTGTGTTCCTTCTGTTACACCAGTAGTGCCAGTTTCAATGTCACTCTTTAGACCTATGTACTTCCGCAACAAGTTTGTAATTTAGACAAACAAAACAGTGACTAAGCAACCAACACGCTGTCATTCCCACCTCCAGATTTTACAGTGCTGCTCAGCTCCAGTGTATCTGTTTTTCATAATATGAGCTTTTAGGAGTAGAGGCCATCTCTATTTAATATTTGTGTGTATTGTGCTGTGCCAACCCTAATGTGCAAAAACAAATGAGAAAAATAAAATCCAGATTTTGCTGAAATAGGATTCCTAGTGGACGTACTTTGAATAAAAAAAAAAGTTCTGTAAAAAGTGCTATAAATTTGAGGTTTACTAATCCAAATTATTTGGCACTAGTTTAACTAAAATTTATGCAGAAAACTTGCCTTGAGTTTTGAAGAACTGAAGATGTTTCCGTGTTATAACACAATGTAGGCACACACTTGTATATGTCCTAAGCAGCCCAGGATGAATGGATGTATTGATCTAAAAATACAGTTATAAAAATAGATTACTCCAGTAATCACTCCTTTGCCCAATAATGACAATGTGTAATAACACAGCAGCTGACAACATATTTAAGATGTTTTTAATCCTCTACCAAAGTTCTTCCAATCCTTCATAGCTAAGGAAAACAAATGGGCCTTGTGGAGTGCACTGAAGGTTAAAAGACTAGGACTGTTTAAGACAAGGCTTTTAAGACTAGATGTAGTCGGACACTCTCACAAAGGCCAGTGTTCCTTTTACCTCGCCCAACACCTCATTTCAGGTGGCAGAAACTGAGTAATTTATTACTCCTTACTGACCTTAGAGATACTGATTCTTAATATTAAAGGACACCAATTCTTCATTTTCTTCTAATGGGTAAGACTAGAATTTTCCCTTTAGCAGGGTATTTACATTCTAGCAATGTTAATATAGTCTATACACACAAGATTCTTCCTAGTATTAATTATTGCCAAACCTGTTTTTCTAATGGGATATCAGCCATGTATGAATAAAATGCTGGTAGTATTTACAAAACAGAGTATTTTCAACTTATGAAATGGTACATTCTAATAAGAGAGAGGTCTTTGTCCTTTGATTAGATATTAGACACAATTAAAAAACAGGAGAAGTATTTTACAAAAATCTCTTAATATGTTGCCATTTTTAAAAAATTGAAATTACAAAAAATTGCCCAGCTCTATTAGGTATAATTATCAGTGAAGGAGTTTGAAGGAGAAGAGAAAACAAAGTAACCCCTGTTGTAGAAGTCCTGTCTGCTTTTCAGTCCCTTCAGCGATGTGTTCTTGCTGTGGCCTTGACTCCAGGAAGTCTTTAAGATTATTTTCCATGTGAAATATAGAATACGTTGTCATTGGCATGATGAGATATTATAGAATGTGGATGTACCAAAATTGTGAAATTTTTTCAACTGTTTTGGGTGATATTACATTTTAGTATTTCTAAAAAAATAACAACACATGCTTTAAGACTTTTGTCCTAAAGTGCTTCACAAACAATTGTACCACTTGTTCTTTATGAGCTTAATGCAGTGCCCACTGAAGTAAATGGACAGGCACCTATTGGCTTCAGCAGACATTGGATGGGGCCCTAATAGCTCACCTATGACTCCAGCTGGTATCAATGAGAGTATATGGTACATAGGGAATGAAGGATGTGATTAACAGGAATCACATCACCCACCAGCTCTGGGATGGAATGTGGCAGCATCATTTTATAACAGTTTAGGCCAGGAAATGCTCAATACCTGTCCTAGGAAAAGAAACACTATTGCATATAATTTCTGTTTTTTTCTGACCACAGAACACATAAGTTAAATCTAATGGTATAGCTCAGCAACCGCTAAGCGCCTGGTTTTGTTTCATTCCATAGCATTTAGACTGTGCTTATGAGTGGGGTTTAGAATGATTAAACTAAGCTATACTCCAGGAATATTGGTGTCAGACCACTGCTCATTAATGGAGTTTGAAATGATTAACCCTGAAAAATACTTCAGGGATTTTGGTGTCAGCTCACTGCTACCCACATTATTTATTTAAAAAATATGCCAGAGAACTTTTTGGTAGTGGAAACAAATGAACAAGTGACTCAGAAAAATGGAAAAAAATCGTTTGCCTATTGTGAGCCTTGGCAAAAGGGGGTTTAATGACATTGTGTTTTATGCTGTTACTGTGAGAAATATCATAAACACATGGGGCTTCTTGCCTTGTAGTACACCTACATTCACTTTAATTGAAAATGATGTTCAATGTTCCCTTCAGTTGGGAATTCAGCAGAACAAAATGAATGTGGTGTTTTCCTGCTTTATGTATTTAGTAATTTGATGAGATTGGTAGAATTTCCCATACAGTTCTGTTCCTTTTAGTAATATTGTCCCTGAATAATTTGCCAAACAAACAAAAGAGCTAATTAAATATTGTTGAAATTTTCTAAGGCAAAATGTATACAAGGTTATATCAAGGGCTTAACTGAAGTTTATTAAAGATTAGCAGTCTGTTTCTGTGGGAGGGATCGCTCCAGCTATCTTAGTGTATGATAGCCTGGCATACTGCTTTCAATAGCAAGCTGTTGTACAATGCAGAATTACAGAACAAATTCTCTCTCGGTGCCTGGCTAACCAAAGAGTATTATATACTTGGAAGCTTTTTGTTTTAATAGTTTAATTAGTCTTCTTGTTATATTTTGAACAAATAAAAAATGTATTTTAAGGTCCTAGTTTCTATAAAATACTGTTAATAGAAACATGAATCTAATATTTCATTGTGCACCCAATGCTGGGACTTACCACACATTTAGACTGGCCTCCTCCTCTGTGTTTGTGAAGCTCCTAGCACAACTGTAATACAACAAATAAATAATAATAATAATAATAATAGAGATTTGGCACGGGGAAGGTGAATGCCTTTTTTGGCCACATATTGCACTGAACAGTATTCACATAATAAACATCTAGAATACACTTAGAAAGCTAGAGCATTGGTAAGGCAGCTGCACACAAAAAACGGCGTGAAGTTTGTGGGTAGGTAGTGGAGCGTGCAGGGACTCCAGGATTTATCTCCATTCTTATGCATCGCATATAGAGTACAGATGTGATACTATCCCTGTAATGCTGCCAAAGATGGTAAGACATGGGTTATTTACCATGCAAGGATGAAGTGTTCTTGAAAAATATGTCTACTGTATTGAGCATAGAACAACTTGTAGTATTTATTCTTCTTCTGCAACAGTGGTTCCGCTTTTTCAAACTAACATTAATTTTACTGACTTGACATTTATATAAATCTACAGTCTGACTCTTTTCATATAGTGTATAAGTGAGCAGTGGCACCAGTAACAGAGGATGTTATGATGGCAGCTTTTCAGGCATTGGGAATGGTGATGTCAAGCACAGACTATGTTAAGACAGCTGTTCTAGAATATTTAAATGTTGGTGTGAAGAAAATTGCTCATATAACCACATCTGAGATCAGCATGTGGGCATATAAATGGCCTAAGGGAGCACATGTAGGATGTTGGTGTTCTGCTAAGACCCCTTCATTTGCAAATCGGACTATGTCTCTTTAGCTTTTCTAATGTAAGTAGTGTTCAGTTGGTTTGACTCCTTAGTCTGTTATGCTTTATCCTTTCAGCCATCTGGACAGATATAAGAGAGAACTACAGCCATTGGTGGCAGACATAAGACTGGTATTTCATGGAATTAATGTTATCTATTGGTTTGCAGGGGCATGTATAAGTTATCTTTAAAATACCTTACTGGCATTATATTAGCTTATTTCCTTTTGCATTTATTTTAAGTTTTCTTCAGCATCTACTGTCCTGGTGTCTGGGTGCCCTACAAACAATTTAAAAAACTATAGACAAAATTGCAAAGGCCACTCATGTAAATGGCTCACTGCAGTCTCACTGCCTGGCTGCCTCGCCAGAGACCTGAATATTGGCATAACGTCAGTATGTTGAGTGTGTGAGTCTTACGCTGCTCCCTAAGAGTCAAACTTACCCTGGTAGTGCCAGCAGAAGAAGCAAATTCCAAAAAGCAAATGCTTTCTTCTGAAAACACTCTGCTACCAGCCTTAGAAATTTCTAACTGACATCAAAGCTGCCTCATCTGATCTTACAGTAACCCTTATGACAAAACAGAAGAGGACATCTCCCAGGCAGTGGGACTCCAGATGCTTTGAGGCTTTAAAAATTTCTTGAATTTCATTTTGGAGTAAATAGGTAACCAGTGCAGAGCATGGAGCATTGGCGTTGTACATAGATAACTGTCAATCTCACTTGATGTCTGTCTAACCTACTATAATGCACAATTAAAAACAAGTAATGAACTATTGTAATATAGTCTGGTACCTTCTTTTTGTTTCACACATCCAGGGTTGTTATGTCATAAGCAATATTAAAACTAGGAAAATGGTGACTGTATAAACAATAATTGAGGTCTCCTTACTTTGTACCTCTTGAGTCTGATTTTAGAACTCTACATGTAGGGTAACATCACCTGTTAAATTGGTTTAGGCTTTTCTATACCTCATTTGCTCAACTAATCTTTCTGGTTTCCTTAGTAGAGCACAGAACATGGGATCTCATTCAGATTAAGCTAATTGGCCATATACAAATCATTTTGCTTTTATGTAGAGTTCTGTCAAAGTGTAAAATAGTTTTTAAAAACTGGAGTAAAAGTATAAGGGCAAAAACAAACTACATCTGAACTGAGTTTTACCAGATAACTAAATTACCAAACCATACATTTCAGAATTGTGTAACCAGCCCAGCACTGGGGATGGGAACAAGGGGTTAGAGAGCAAATTGAGCTCTTCCAAAGGCTGGTCTTGACTGAAAGATTTAAGGCCAAATTTTGTTCTTGGATGCATGTACACAGTTCTGACCTGGGTTTTCCTCTCTCACCAGTGGAAATCAGAAGTCACTACACTGAAGTCAATATAATTACACCTGTGTGAAACTGATGGTGACAGGATAATTGGTCCCCAAAACTTCAATAGTAGCTGCAGGCATCTGAGGCTAGAACTGAGGTCTTAAAAGTCCTATCTTGAGAGATGCTCAGTGCACTCACCTCAGTGAACTCAACGAGAGTAGAAGGCATTCAGTACCCACAGGACTGAGCCTTTAGTTTCTAAGAAAGCTGTACACTCCACTCCTATCTGATTTATCAGGAACAAAGGGCTGAGAGTGGGGGTGTGAATTATGTGTCCCCAGATTGCAGTTGTCAAAACTATCCCTCATACATGTTCCTCTTGGTGTCCTTGACACGCCCGGGGCCTTTTGTTATGGAACTGGCACTGGATTACATTTTTTCTCAAACTACCATCCTAACAACATGGCAGCTAGCCTTCTTCTGGTTGATTTAGTTGAGGATTGGTCCTGCTTTGAGCAAGGGGTTGGACTAGATGACCTCCTGAGGTCCCTTCAAACCCTGATATTCTATGATTCTTGTGATTTTCTTTCTACATTAGTAATAAGCTAAACATTACAAGCAGGAGCAAGTATGTCCTCTTAAGGTTTGATTCTCCATAAGGAGGTTATCCTGTTTTTGCAAAGAGATGAGCAAGATGTTCATGTGCACACAGTGCTTTCTATAGCTAGTAATAAAGTAAACCCCCTTGTTGTTATATTAATGAAGCAGTAGAATAAAAGACTACAATAAATAATATTTTAATCCAGGAATGCTTGTGGGTTTGTTTATAGGGTTTACTTATACTCTTATACTGGTGCAGTTAAAGAGGAAATCCATTGAGATCAGTGGTGTTACACCAGTGTAAAAATGGTATGGGAAAACTGGGCCAATGCTGTGGCATGCAGGCTTAAGGGACTGTAACTTGGCAATTTGCAAATTGGGATTTCCAATGCAAGGTAACATAGTTTGAAATGTGCAATCACAAAACGTTTTACAAACTGAGACACAGATTATATACTATACATTGAGATAACTTATCTGACATGAACTGCAGCTACTTCCAAAATAAAACATTGCAGCACTTTAACAATTTAGGACACACAAACTTGAGGGGGAAGTTAAGTAAGCAGAATGTAATACCCTAGTTGGAATTTGGCCTGGACATTGTGTTCATTCTTTCACTTTGTGGAAAAGTGCCATAAGTTTTAATGACTACATTTTTGTGTTTTTATGTCTTATCTAAAAGACAGCACCTTCCCCATGAAGTGTTTCTTAACACAATGCTGGGGAATTAGTTCAGTAGTGACTCAGAGGGAAAGTGGTGAATATTGAAGAGTTGGCAGTCTATAGTCTATAGCAGTCTATACTACAGTGGATCCTAAGTGGTTAACACATCTATTATCATAACCCCAAATCTCTGGAGATAGTGCAACATAAGATAATGCTGACATCCTCAACACTGTGCTATGCTGCTTTCCCCACAAGAGGAAATCTGGAGGCAACTATCACTAAGAAGCTGATGGAGCATAATTCCTAAGGGCTGCATAGGTTAAGCACTCCCTGTTGGTTGTCTGAATTATAGTGTTATGTCTCTTTGTTGTCTGATTATATAATAGGCATATCAGGTACGCGGAGATCTCACACGTGTGTAGACGGAGTTGTGGGGAGTAGGTAATAGCCTATATGTTCAGAATGGAGATTGCACAAATTGATCTGTATCTGGAGCATGTGTTCTGACCGATCTTGAGAAGCTGGATTAGGTAGAGTTGGTGTATTTAGCCAATAGTTGACTCAGATGAGAACAGTGTCTTATGTGGACCATTTATGAAGGATAATGGCTCTGATGTTATGGTCTTTGGTCCATATGATGAGGGAGGTGAAGGGTTTGGTCTCTAGCATCCATTTTAGGGGTTTGATTCACAGTTTATAAGTCACTACATAGATTTTTCTGTGAGATAATAGAGATTTGTGGTCTAACAGTGAAACTTAAATAGGGAAAGGTGATCAGAGGTGGTAATCAGGATAGAGACAAGAGGGAAAATTAAGTCTGTTGTTGGAACTCAGAGGAGTAATTCCAGAAATTCTGATAAATTTTCTTGACTCAAATTTTTTTTTGCTAATTTAACACCAAATTGCCTAGCTTTAGATATTTTTTCTGTGTGTAAAAAATAGCATTTTTTTAGGTTTTTTAAAATAGATAATCTCTTTATAACCTTAACTACATCTTTTCTAGTATTTTTGGCTGATAATTGTCTTCTTATGTTTTGTATTATGTGTTTCCCAATGCTATGACTAAGTACAGCACAACTTCAATGCACCAAAAATTCCTTATTCAAAACAGGGTCATGACTTCTTGTTATTATCCCGATATTAAGTCTCTGAGCATCCCTAGTCTAACCTGGATATCTCCAGCGCTTGAGCAGACTCAGAATGATATTAGGCACAGGTGTCCATGAGCACTGCATGATTGGGCCCTCAGTGTTTTGTGCAGTTAATAGAAAGTGCTACATTTTCTCTCCTGACAAACCTGACTCCTGAGTGCTTATTAAACTTTCCTCTGAGGAGCTCAGGAGCTGCAGAGACTGAAATTCTTCCCTTGCAGTGTTCCAATGGTTTTCATCACTTATCACAAAGTCAGGAGACCGTGCAGAGCTCCCAGGGATCAGTTTTTCCACAGTGAATAACTTCAGAATTGTCCATCCAACATACTTATGTATATCCTGTGTGCCAGTTTTTAGAATTGGGATTCCCCTTTATCTCACTCCACCCCCCAAAAGTTGAAGTCTAGTTTAAAAAAAAAAAGTAGCAGTTGTTTTAAAAGTTTCAGATCTCTGAACACCTTGTGTGGTCCACTTCAAACAACTCAAAAATTATCACCTAACAAGAGATCACACGAACAAAATGTTAAACCAAAAAGAGGGGGTTTTTTTGTGAAAGTTGAGGTTGCAGGGGGCTCAAAATCAGACTTATAAAGGAAAAGTGTCTTAAGTTGTTAGTTGTGGAGTCTCCTCCATGGCTCCTCCGTTAAAATGTATGTTTAATATTTATCCATAAAGTTGATCACACAGATTATAATCCTGACATGAAATGCTCTAAGAAAAAATTGCAGTGAGCAGAGGCAGACTTTGATACATTAAAATAACTGTTTTGAGTTTTACTAAAACCACAGAAAATGTGGTAGTTATAAATAAAAAAAGACTAATTTTACATATGAATTCCTGATCCCAGTGGTGACCTCAATAAGCACAGCAGAATTATACTTTTTTATTAGCTAGAGGTATGTAAACTGGAACCTAAGAAAATCTGGCCCAGAATCCCAAATGGCTCTCGTACACCTCCACCAGCATCCATATTTACATTGAAAATCCAGATAGTTAGAGTTATACAGTTTTGCAAATAACATGGGAAAGAATGATGCACTATATAGTACAAACATTTAATTTACCACCCTATAATTTTCTCAAACCATACACTAGGACTAGCACAGTGCAAGTATTAATGAAGGTTTTGTACTACTTTTCAGATATCAAATATAAGTTAATATATGCTTGATAAAGATCAATTTGATGGCTTTCTCTCTTCTTATTAGGCACCACAAGGCCACATAAGGAGGGGGAGGTCCCGGGTGTGGACTATATATTCATCACTGTTGAAGATTTTATGGAACTGGAGAAAAGTGGTGCTCTCTTAGAAAGTGGAACATATGAAGGTAAGTACATTTTTATTGATAAATCTGTTTTATGTTTTCTTTATGTTTTTTTTCCGATTTAACAGAATTGCATTAGGACATCCCATTTCAAATGTGTCATTGCTACATTTATCTGAAACTTATGAGGAGCCAGATGGCAATTGTGAAAATATTTTCATATGAAAAAGCTAAAATGCAGATGGGTTCATTGTAATTTTAATACATCACTCTAGCTAAGAGAGACACCGAGAGGAAAACTAACACTAAGTATTCATATAAATTGTCATGCAGCCCAACAGGATAATACTCTGAGGTTGCATAAAAGAAACATTAGTTCCCTATGCCATGTACCTGAGGCAATATAGATGAAGTTCAAACAAATAATTGCCTATTTAGCACATTTACAGGACAAAGCAAAGTCTTCAGTGAGAAAACAGTTGTAGGGCTGGACACTTCCCCCCTACTTATACAATATTGATGGTCCTATAAATATCAGTGTTCATTGGACTCTGAGACAGCACTTTTAAAGTAAGGCAGGAAGGCTTTGTAATATCATGTCTCTTGGGCTTTGTAAAGTTACTTAAAAGAATTAATTAATTTGTGTATCTGTCAAATACATAGGGATTCTCAGTGATTGCTGTGTTAGAAAATGTCTGTTTAAGGGGAGAAGAGCTAGCAACTTAATGCAGAGCAACGTTCCCCGCGGGGCATGGTTGATTCATCTGATTTCAAATGTGTTCCAAAACATAACCATCCTGAAAGCTAAACTCTTGTGAATCAGTCAGTTGCCGGAACAGTAATGAAACCAAAATCTGCACTAAAAAGTAATAAATGTTTGTTTTAAACAGAAGTATTTAAAAATAAAAGTGAAAGGATCAATATTTTTATTTCAACTATCTTCAATAGTGAATGTAACATTAAAAACAAACCATATTTCTGATTGAAAATATAGCCCACTCCCGCAGGGAGCTCTGTGTGGGCAGATCCAGTTGCAGAATATGGCCCCATATTTGTACCATGTGATAAGAATATCAATTATTACTTTTATCCTGACTTTGTCCCAATCAGGAAAAACATCTCAAGATAATAAAGAGCTGTTCACACCAAAGAAAATCATTAGCTCTATTCTAAAGAGCATGAAGGAAAGTAATACTTTCTCACCTAATTAGCACAAAGTACCCATTGAAAAGTAAATAAATTTTCATAAAGGTCTAGATCAATACACAAATTATAGCAAAGAAGAGTTCCCATTAAAGGAAGACAAATAATTGGAAAAATGCATCTCTTTCCCTCTCCTCTCTTTTTCACTGCGTCACATTAAGGGAGAAACCTGCATAAACAATAACACAAAGGTAAGGCAATACTGCAGTGTTACATTCATCAGACCTTCATTGAATGTTGAGCCATCTCTGCTGGTCTCTTTATGTTAATTTAGGTTTTGAAGCTTGCATTAAAGCTACATAAATTTAGCACAGGTCCGTCATTTCTTGACAATGTAATTTCATTAGTTTGTAGCAACACTGTAGAAGTTGACCAGCAAGTTCAAATTAAATCATAAGATTTTTGCTTTCTTTGAGGGATAAAGAGATGTCTTTTAATACCAACTATCAGAAGCTGAGTGGACACCAAAGTGAAATGTTCTGAATTTATTGGTTGAGAAGCACTACATGAATGCACCAGTCTGCTGAGAATCTAGCTGGATAAGAGCCCAAAGCAAGGCAGCACAATGTCCGATACATCACTCCCTGATTGGTTTTGGCAATCTTGGCATTTGCCAAAGACAAACCAAAATAAACCCATGAGACTTATCTCTGTACAAATCCTGTCACTGTTGCACAGGCCTCTCATTAAGACATGTGTCATGGAAACTTAGCAGATAATGTGCTGGAAAGTACACCTGGCTTACAGATGGACATTGTTGCATTCTCCTTTGAGTGCTTGTCTGTATGCACATTCCACTTATGGTGTGCATGCACCTTGTGCCCCCCGAGATTGGAGTCTTTTTGGCCAGCAGTACTCATAAGGCATCATGCGTTTTTCACTCCTCGTGCTCCATAGCAAGGGCACATAAGGCCAAAGTATGCCAGCCCCCATTCAGTTCCTTTCACAGCTTAGAGACGGAGCTCCGACTAGTCAAGAGACTGCCAACCTTTCTACTGTAGCTGATAGCTTAATTGTTTTACAGTTTAGATTATAGTTCATAGTTAGTTATTAATTATTTTTGTTTGTTTGTCTGTTGCTTTACTTCTTAGAGTTCTGTTCACCACTGGTATGGTGTTGTCCAGTTCTCCTGGATTCAGACATTGCCCCTCTGACATGGGAGCCGACTGCATGGGGGCTCCGGGGCTGGCGCACCCACTGAAAAAAAATAGTGTGTGCTCAGCACCCACCGGCAACCCCACTGATCAGCTCCTCCCACTCCCTCCCAGCGCTACCTGCCTGCTGGTGATCAGCTGTTCAGTGTCATGCAGGAGGCGTTGGGGAGAGGGGGAGGAGTGGGGGTAGGAAGAGGCAGAGCGAGGGCGGAGCATGCTTAGGGGAGGGGGCAGAATGCGCAGGAAGAGGCGGGGCAGGGTGGGGCGAAGTAGGGGTCAAGCATCCCTGGAGAAATTAGAAAGTCGGCACTTCAGGTGGACACTTATAGTGCTAGGAGAATTTCATGTTCCCCCAGTAAATGTACAATTTGTGGGTACATCTATGCAGTGAGCAGCAGTAAGTCTCAGAGGCTGGGTCAGCAGACTTGGGCTCATGGAGCTCACGCTACAGTGCTAAAGGTATCTGTGTAGACTAGGGGCTCAGGCTCTGAAGCTCGCCCCAAAGGTTTCAGAGACCAATCTCCAGCCTGAGCTGCAAAGTCTATTGGAAGTGGATGATTTATTTTTTAGCATGGTAACACCCTGTCCTCTTCGTCCCCTGACCCATGGCCCCAAAATTTATTATAAAGGTTTCCAAGATCCATTAAAAATAATGGCCAAGGCCCTCCACATCCCTATTGAGGAGGTAAAGGTATAGACACACCGGTTATATACCTTTATATACCCGGTTAGTGGACATACTTTCGGCTTCCTCATCAGGAAAGATAACCCTCTGTATCAATGGAAATAATAGTACTATAATGGAGGGCTAGCGTGTGTATATGTATCACTGCCTTATATAGTATAGAATTTGAACTATTCAACTGTGTGTCATAGGCCCCATATTGCTGTAACACTGAAGGAGAGCTTCCAGTTCAGGGGGCAGGCTTTTTGAGCAAAATCTGGGTTCTAGCTGCACTTTCTGAGTGAAGTTCCGGGCCAAGGTATGTTGAAAAATGGCAGCCATGGATTCATAGATGATCACAGATTTCATATCAATAAATTACAAAGCAATGTGTTAAGCATTGCAGATTGGTAAACAAGACAATGTCTGGGTGTATTCTCCGCCCACCCCCTTTAAATGGAAAGGGTGGGTTCAGTACACCTTCATCTCTGACCTGTCAGGACCAGTTCAGAGACTTAATTTGGGGATAACTGACTTGATAGACCTTTCTGCCTCCATATGTCAACGCAACTTTGTAGTCCGTATACTAAGTCCATAGAATGAAAATCCTTATGAAATGTATGTTCAGAAAAATGTTAATGTGCATAAATAGAAATGTAATAACTTTTTTCTAAAACACAAATGCATTTTAGCACATTGCATTTAGACTGTTGTTGCTGGTAAAACTTAATTATAAAATATTAAGACTATTGAAGGATTTGAAGATCAGTGTACATCATGGACAGAATGGCATTTTTAAAAAATAGCATATGTGAAAGAAGTATTAGAAAGAACAAATATTTGTCAAGAAAGGGATATTTGCTCTAAATATGGCTTGCAGAGAATATGCACAGGTATAAATACCCATTACAAATATTTTATATATTGAAGAAATGGGTACATAGAAAATAGATGTTGATGGTGTGGAGCAGCACTGTAAATACAAGCATAGAAAAGCTTGTTCAGAGCTATAAAAGGGTGTGCAAAACATGACAAAAATGCTGATAAATCGAGTATGTTAAATTAACACAGCATTCCAAGGCTGCCTTTACCGGCTGGCACCCTCTTATGGCTCTATGGAGTGCTACACCAAGTCTGACAGCTTCTCCCCTTCCTGCTATCAATCATTTAGTTCTGTGTCTATCGATTTCTTGTTATGACCCCAGCCCTCTGGACAGGCCCTTATTAGTTTCTGCCCTTTTGGGGTAATAAAGATTCAGGAGTGCCATGATCCTGGCGAAGGATGGACAAGTTCCAGGCCCCTGTGTGAAGCAGATAGAACCAGTTCCTCCCCGTCCCTTGCTGTTCCCTGAGCTGCTTCCCACCTCGCCTCCTCTCTCGGCTTTCCCCAGACTCTCCTTCTGGACAGCAGACTTCTCTGGCAGCTCCTTGACAGTCTGCTCAAGGGAAGTCTGCTCAGGCTTCCCCGGCAGCCACCCCACCCCTGTGCCTGGAAGCCCTTTCCTCTTTACAGCTGTTCTGAAGCCACCAATCAACTCCAGCTAAGCAGACAGGCAATTTTCCTATTAACCCTTTAGTTGCCATTATGCACAGGAAAAGTCTCAGATTTAATTCTGTGAGGAATAATTAGTTTAATAGCTGCTGTGCTATCAGTGCCACAGAAATCCACGCTTTCTCATTTGGTTTCATTGGTCATTTCTCATTTCTCTTTAAATTGTGCAAAACTCTCCTACATGGTCAAATATTCAGAGACTAGCTGAAATCACTTGACCATTCCCAACACTGCCTACATGTAGGTTAAAATCCTGGCCCCATTGAAGTCAGCAGCAAAACTCTGATTGATTTAAATGAGGTCAGGATTTCACCCCTACTATTCTACCGTTTTGGTAATGTTTGGCAGTAGAATAAACATTAGAATTTCCCTTTTCACCCAGAACTCTTGAATTAAGGAATATACTTTACATAAGATGACTGTGTATTTCCTTCAAGATGTTCTTTGTGCCAATATCCTTTGATGAAATCCTGGTTTGCCATGTTTTTCCTGTATTTGAGGACACTATAATTTTCAGTTGTTTTACAAATGATTACATAAGGTGATGACTGGGCATCTTTTCATTTGTAAATAATATGGAAGCAACGTTGTTATTATACAACCCTAGGGGATGTGGGAAGTGGAAGGATGGGGTAGTCATGCTGCCTCTCCCCCTTCCAGTTCCCAGTTGTGATTCATCTTCTGTGGAGGCCTCATTCAGCGCTACATCTTCAGCCTTTTCAGCATCCATACAGGTTTAATATTAGCATGATTTTTAAATCTGAATGACGGATAATTCCATATAAGTATTAGTTTATTTATTATTGAATTGTAATGATTATCATCATTATATTAATAATTAGCAAGCTCCTAAGCCCCTTACTCAATTTTTAAATAGTGGAGTTAGAAATGCAAGATTTGGCCCAGTGATTGTATTTCTATAGTGCTGCCTTCGGCCAAAGCACTGGGAATGCTGTACAAAAGAAATGAAACAAATACAGTGTAATAAAATGCCACCTTCTTAAAACAAACACATAGCAGCAAGTGAAAGGGCCCAATTTTAAAAGGGGAGTAAATGGATTGAAAGGGTATGGATATAGCGATTAATACAGTGATAATAATGATCATTCTAAAACCATCTTTTTATGATAAGTGAAGAGTTTTTAAAAGCAGGGAGGAAATGAAATGAGACAGACTGCAGCGGAGAGTGAGGTCCACGCTGAAAGGGCCCCCCAAAGCAAAATTGTGATGGTCACTTTTCAGACCCAGCAGTTTATAAGTATGAATACCTACTGGAAGGATGAATGAGTAGGTCTTAAATGTAGCCAGGGAGTTGTGGCCTGATTGAGCTCTCTCACTAGTTTTACACCAGTGTAGTTTTATTGGCTTCAGTGGCATTGCTATTGATTTACACAAGTGGAAGCGAGATCAGAATCAGGCCCTTGTCTTTAAATATTGCAGAACTTTAAACATGAAGTGCTAGGGATTGTTGTTTAAAAAAAAAACAAGAGGTAGAACCTTCAGAAATGGAAGTGTTGAAATGCTCCACAATGTAACACCAGGTCCATCTCAGTGGATGTACTGGAGATTATAAGGGATTCTCTTCTGCTTCTCACTTAATGAACTGAAAGGCATCAATCTGTGCTCTTGTTTTGTTTTTTGGAATGCACTGATGTTTACTAGGGCAAGGAATAGGTGAGGAATTACAGTTTAATAAACACAATTCCTGTCCCCCCTCTTCCTTATCCTCCAAAAGAAAAGAGAAAACAAGGCTTTTCTTTAGTTGTGCTATTCAGACATAAAATGTGACTTTCACAAGTAACTTCTGCAGAATAGTTTTAAACTTCTGAAATGTAAAGATAGTGTGACAGATGTCCCCATCCTGTCTGATCTGAATTTTACCTGCAGGATAAATATTGATGATTTTAATAACTGGTGTTCTGTCTGTGTGCATCTTAACAATGAATTTCTCCGTCTTGAGCTATGCTGCATGAAAAGAGCTGATGGCAATTAGTTTGGTGTTGAAATATTACTTTTTGTAGTAGGTAGTGTCACAAGTGCTACTGCAGATTGGGCAATGGATTTATATACAAAACATGAGTAAAAGGGCAGCACTTCTTTGGGGAGAAACCTGTGTGTGAAAGGGCCCATTGCAATCAAAGAATGTGGGCCAAGTAGCAGTGAGAAGGAAGTGAGAAGCTGATCGTTGATACAGAGTGGGGAGAGTATGACCCAATGTCCATGTACGTTTGTAATAGAAATAAAAGTTATTTTTGACATCTGGAATGGAATGAATGACACCAGGGAAATTCAGACACACCTCCACGTGAAGCAGGGCTTACACACAGACACACTGTTGAAGATCTTCCGTTTGAGAAGACTGGCCTTTATATGACAAACACACACACCAAAGCCGGTCCCAAGGAACAATTTGTACCAGTCTCAGGACTGCTTTATATTGTAGCAGCTGATAATTGCCCCAGAGACGATCAGCCAGATGTAGAACTCCCTGGCCCTCATCCCTTTCCCTGACTATGCCCAGCTGGATTCTGCAGTGTGGAGGGGTCCTTGAGTGGTATAGAGTTGCAGCAGCAGGGCTTCCTGTGCTGTACCGTGTATACCCAGCTGCTCAAACAGCCCCTTCAGCTGTTGGCAGCCAGTGTAAATTATAACAGCCTTTAGGATGCTTTAATGTATGCCAGTGATTAGATCAACACCCAGAGGGTCCCAGTATCCCTAGGAGTCCAAAAGCGGCTTAAAGCCACTAGTTATGCCCTCTCTCCTGATTTGTGCAGAGCACTTCTCAGCTCAGCCCCGGATCTGGCCCATTGCCAAAATTCTGGGCAGTCATTACCAGAAAGATACTGACAAACTGAAGGAGTTCCGAGAATGGCAACAAAAATTATCAGTCAGGTATAGGGATTGGTTTAGCTTGTTTAAGCAACAATTGAGAAGTATAATATAATTAGTGTGCAAACCCCTAGGACAGAGAAAAAATATTTAGGGTCACCTAAGTATATAACTAGGAGAACTGGGAAGAAGTTAGCAAAGGGGAAAGTTTAGGTTTAATATTAGGATATATTTTCTGACAATGAGTTGTATTAAACTGTGGAATAACATCACAAGGGAAAGGGTAAAAGTTCGTTCACTCCCAAGTTTAAAAGTAGATGGGGCAATGCATTAATAAGTTATTGTAGAGAACTTTGTTTCACTGGCAGATGAATTAACTGAAAGCATCTAGTAAGTATTATCTATTTCTAATTTCTGTGTGAAATTATACTCTAATTGCTCCCAAATTTAAATCCTGAGTGACAAATTACAACCAGAATTTATTATTATACAACTAGACTATAAACCTTTAATACTAGGCATTTCAGATGTGAATGCTGACATAACTTCAACTATCATGTAAATGCTGCCACTTTAATTCAAAATTATGGTAGTGATTTAAGCCAAATTAGAAAACAAAAGCACTCATTCCCTTACTCTGTGTAGAATTGAGCCCAATAGGGAACATGGGATATTGCTCTGACAACACAAATTTATATTTGTGGGGTTTTTTCCACATACCTGCTTTAGCATCCCAGACTATAAAACATAATAATAGGTGCCCTAGTTATGGAGAAAGGTGTAGCTAAAAGGTACAGTAGAAAAGTTCTTCATTGGCTCACTTTTTTATTTTAGAAACAAAATGTTTGGTAAACTAGGGCTGGTTTGTATAAAATTAAAGATCTTACTAGGGCTGATCAAACAGACTTCCTTTGTACCTGTGTATCTCCTTGAATTTATTATTCAATTTTCCATTTGTTATACTCAATATTTTTCTGTTGTATTCAAGGGACAATGCCTTTCTTGTAGCCTAAGTTAGATTACCTTGAACTGCAGCCAAAAACTGTGTAGTCTAATACACAAAGCCATTGAGTTCAAATTTTGCCCTAGAGACAGGTCATTTTTTAATGAGAGATTCTTCATGTCCCTTGGGCCAAATTATGAGCTGACTGAAGTGGACCTGCAGAATTTTCCCCTTTGTGTCAAACAGATCCCCATATATTCAAAATAATTATGTTTTGCATATAGTAATACTCTGTAATTCACAAAAATATTTAAACAACTTTATATTCAAAAAATAAAGTATAATCAACCAGGTAGATTAGTTTCCATCACAGTTTCCAGGCTACAAATCTTCATATGAATTAAAGGATACTTTTTGACTGGTTATAGACTTTGTCCCTGAACTTTGGTTTCAGCTAAGCAGTGCACAAATGAAGTCGGGGGCTGAGGGGAGTTACTAGGCTAGCTCTTTGTTACCATTCCATTCCCCTGATCCTCAGCCTGCTATGTGTCCCTCAGTGTAACTTTCAGCAGCCCGGAGGACACTAAATTTTGCCAGCTTTCAACATCTCTATTGCAGTCAGGAATCACTGGGGATGCATGGGATCTAAAACACTACATACCCTACACCAGCACTGGGTGGGGATCATGGTGTATAGGAGCCTTTTCACTGGTTCTTTGTCACTAGAGGATGCTACTAGACTGGCATGATCCTCTTGCACTGGACTATGCCATCCTTAGGGCTGTTTTGCTCTGGCCACATAATGTAAAATGGCCCTAGCAAAGGGGAGCATCTGAGTCATTGTATCATGTCCTTGCAGTTCTGAGTGTATTTCTTTTGCTTTAACTGGAAACAGATGGGAGTCCCCCAGTGACCAAAACAAAACCTGGGGCCTATTTCTTCTCCTGTTTATACTGAACTAACTCAGGAGTAACTAAATTTCAAGTTAATGGAATTGCACTAGTGTGAAACCAGTATAAGGTTTTTTGATATAACTTTAGTTTTTTGGAGGGACATAAACTCTCTTGCATCCACACACACAAGTTCTTTTTTCAGTTTATCTGGTGGTTTATCCCAATTGCTTTAATTAATCCACTTTGGAAGTGATGGAACTCTTTTCTGGAATGAGTTATACCAGTATAAAGACTGTATGGATGCATACGTATTTCAAATTAGCTATGCTGCTTAAGGCAGTCTTCCACTTCTACCTCTTCACACCTGGAAGTGTGTCTGTTTCCCTGTGTGACCTCTACTGCTCTGGGATCTTGACTGGCTGTCACCTCCCTGCCTAAATGCTGGCACACAGCCAGGTGCACTCCTTTGTTCACATACCTAGAGTCCATCGTAACATTTGTGCACTGTACTTCCGCATGGTCCTGCCAAGTGGTTCTGAACTTCTTTGCCCCCTGGGGAGAAGAGCACATCCAGTCCCATCTTAACAGGAGTACAATGCACTGCAATGCAAAGATTTACAACCAGCCAGCAGAAGAAATGCAGAAATGGTATTCCTGGATACAACCCAGTGCTGTGCGATGGAGCTCCAACACAAGCACAAGAATATGAAGGTCAAAAACAAGACTTCAGGTAATTCTCTCAGTGCCTGCCCTTCCTATGTGGAGCTGGACTGGGTCCTCAGGCTTGGGATTCAGCTGAAGAGATCTTGACTGGTCAGGGTCTAGGGTCTCTTGGGTGCCTTCCAATGCTGTGATCAAATAGTTCAGCATATACCAGGGTTCAGTGGAGGCCTCCTTGGCAAAAAAAAAAAAAAAAAAGGTTCCATTCCTTATAATAACCTTATACTGACATAATTAATTCTGAAATAGTTATGTCACTTCTAACGCAGATTCATTTAAGCAGGACAAGACTCCAGATAAACTGAAAAAAAGACCTTTTGTGAGTGGATTCAAGGCAGTTTATGCCAAAACCCTGTCCTGTGTAGACAAGCACTTACGCTGGTTCCATACCAATGCAATTCCATTAAATCCAGATTAACTCTTGATTTAATCTAGTGTAAACAAGAGAAAAATAGGCCTTTGAATATTATTTTGGCCACCTGAAAGCTCCCATTTATTTCCAATAAAGCAACAGAATTACAATCAAAACTGAAAGGACAAATGTGCTAATAGAATACAATAACTCAGATGCTCCCCTGTGTTAAGGCCACTCTACATCATGCTACCAGAGCAAAACAACACTAAAGATGGTATAGTAGGTGCAGGAGGGTTGTGCCAGTATAGCAGGATCCTCCAGTAACATAGAACCAGTGCAAAGGCTCCTATGTACACGGACCAGTGCTGATGTAGGGTGTGTAGCATCAGAGAGCCCTTGCATCGGCAGTGATCCATGTCTGCCATATGCCCCTTTGAGGCTGTGGATAGCTGGCAAAATTTAGAGCAACCTTTAGAGTGTAGTAAGTTACACTGAGGGACACATATCTGGCTGAGGATGAGAGGAATGCAAAGGTAACAAAGAGCTAGTTTAGTACTCCCTGACTTGCACTGTACACCTGGTTAGCTGCAACCCAGGTTCATGGGCAAAGTCTATAATCAATCTGAAAGAATCCTTTAGTTCATTTAGTTAATTATCTGGATGATGGGATGGATTGCACCGTCAGCAAGTTCACGGATGACACTAAGCTGGGGGGAGAGATAGATATGCTGGAGGGTAGGGATAGGATACAGAGGAACCTAGATAAATTGGAGAATTGGGCCAAAAGAAATCTGATGAGGTTCATCAAGGACAAGTGCAGACCTCTACATTTAGGATGGAAGAATGCCATGCACTGCTTCAGCCTGGGCACCGACTGGCTAAACAGCAGTTCTGCAGAAAAGGACCTGGGGATTACAGTGGATGAGAAGCTGGATATGAGTCAACAGTGTGGCCTTGTTGCCAAGAAGGCTAAAGGCATATTGGGCTACATTAGTAGGAGCTTTGCCAGCAGATCGAGGAAAGTGATTATTCCCCTCTATTTGGCACTGGTGAGGCCACATCTGGAGTATTGTGTCCAGTTTTCCCCTCCCCCCCAAAAAAAGGATGTGGACAAATTTGAGAGTCCAGCGGAGGGCAATGAAAATGATTAGGGGGCTGGGGCACATGACTTATGAGGAGAGGCTGAGGGAATTGGGCTTATTTAGTCTGCAGAAGAGTGAGGGGGGATTTGATGGCAGCCTTCAACTACCTGAAGGGGGTTCCAAAGAGGATGGAGCTAGGGTGTTCTCAGTGGTGGTAGATGACAGAACAAGGAGTAATGGTCTCAAGTTGCAGTATGGGAGGTCTAGGTTGGATATTAGGAAAAACTATTTCACTAGGAGGATGGTGAAGTACTGGAATAGGTTACCTAGGGAAGTGGTGGAATCTCCATCCTTAGAGGTTTTTAAGGCCTGGCTTGACAAAGCCCTGGCTGGGATGATTTAGTTGGGGTTGGTCCTTCTTTGAGCAGGGGTTTGGACTAGATGACCTCCTGAGATCTCTTCCAACTCTAATCTTCTATGAGTCATTCACACTGAGCTCTGTAGTGAGAAATATAAGAAGACTCAGGAACAGAGAGTCTGGCCCAAATCCAGCTACCACATTTCCCCCCACCCTTTCTCAGTTACTGATGGTGTTCATACAGATAAGGGACACAAATATGGATATCTCCATGCAGCCGTGTCCTACAGTGGCTTGAATCTGAAGGTGGAGGGCGATTGGATATGTGGACCCCTACCATACACATTCAGATCCCACCATTGGGGCACAGTAGTGCTCCAGCTGCAGGCATTTACACAGGGTGTGCTCTGAGGAGTGGATTTGGCCCAAAGCATCCGCCTTGTATTTACAGAGAGTTGAAATCCTCTTAAGGTGGCTTTAGATGTTAACTATTAGCTTTTTCCATCAGTGCTATTGCAGATTGATTAATTCTTACTAGTGTTTTAAAGTGAAGAGAAGAGGATGAGAGGACAACTTTCTGATCAAAACCATTGCACACAGTAAAGCTAGTTTAAAAATAGAATAGTTCAACCCCGTGGAGGGGTGGGTCAAGTTTCACTGGTATGCTCTGGCTGCTTTGTGCTGCTCCAGGAAGACAAAGCGTCCATCAACCTGCAAAACTGGGTGTGCATCATGGCTGGAGCACAGCTGTGTGTGTGAATCTGACCCATGATAGTTAAAAAAGCTTTTTTTTTTTAAAGTAGCCCTTTAAAGGGCTCAGTTAAACATAACAGCAGCACTGCTAACTTTGCCCTCTCCTAGGATGCATACAGATCTTTGAACAGGGTTCAGGGAGCCAAATTATCTCTATTTGTGTTATGCTAGATTTTAGCCATTTAAACAGCTTAACCTTTCCTAACATTTTTCTTCTTTTAGGTATCACAAGTTCAAATGGCTTAACCCTCCTTTTTCTCACAGCTTTTTAACATCTGAAATATTTTATATCAGATAAAATACTTAGAGTTCTGCCTTTTGGGATCTTTGAAATTTCTAGTGTAACAACAAAATAACATGTTCACAAGGGCTTTCTTTTTTCAAAGACTGTACTGTACTTCTTGACACTTTCCAAGAAGAGAAGACAAAAATATTTAATCTTCTAGGTATAACAACTGGCCAGAAAAAGACTGAGCAGGAGAGAGGAGGAGAGAGAGGAATATAACTTTCTTGGAGAACTTTTACTGCTGAAAGTTCCACTCAGAACTTCTATCTGAGGAAACTTTAAACACAACATCTGCTATGGAACAATTTTATTTGTTATCAGGAGATTTAGTACAGGCTCTGTTAAGGGGAAATATATGGAACCTCTTTCGTAAAGTCTAAAGGGACCAACCAAAAGAATGCTCATTTACCTTATTCTCATTACAATAAGATAAGAAGATTATAGACCTATGGACCAGATGTTGTTTACTGCCACAAGAAGTCCTGTTGGAGTGAGATATTAAAGATTTTTTCTTACTGGTAGGAGTCAGATTATAACAGGCTGTTATGCAGAGGTGCGGGAGAGAGGTTTAACAATCTTCCTGCACGTGCAAAGGCCTGTTGGAAATGCAGCCCCTCTGCCTAGGAGAACATAGGCAGTGTCCTTCTGGGACTAGAGCTGGCACTATTGAAATCAGTGGGCACTTTGTATTGGCTTCAGATGGGCACAGGATCAGGCCCTTGGTCTGCTCCAGGGGAATAGAGTGCTTGAAAGGCTATGGTACCTTCCATACCAGCCTAGAAAGTTGGGTGCAAGATGAAAGAGCTCCTCAGATGGGTTCAGCTATAACTAACGTCCAGCTGAGCTGGCTCCTCTATGAGTCCCCATCCAGATAATAAAAAACGAGTCCATAACGTAGGGTCCTTTGAGCAAAGTTCTCTACGTTTAACCCTTTCTCTGGAGATTTTTATATTAAGTAGTTATATCAATAATCCCTAGCACACATTTCACTGCCACCTTTCCCATCGTATTATATTTTGAGTACCAGTCCAGTTAATAGCAATAGCTTTTGGAAAGAAAAAGAAATGAATCCTCATTCCTAGAGTGTTGGAAGAACCTTGTAATTTTGGAATCACTCTGTCTGTCCCCATGGGAAGGAGAGTGATGAAAGATCCCTTGATAGACAGAAATTCAAATTCAAACTCTGACTGAATCAGCCATGAAGAATATTAAATAGGACGGATGGCATGAAGATATCTCCATGATGTAGCTCAGCTAGAAAAAGAAAAGAAAGACCCATCAGGACAAAAGAGTTACCAGAGTAAACTCCCCTAGCCCCACTTCAAGAGTCTGGGAAGTGAGTCCCCCTAGAGTATCCACCAGGAGGAGAATGAGTAGGAGACCTCCCAGACATTAAGTAGTGTTTTAAATAAGTTTATTATGATTGCATTCATGGAACCATAGATGTGTATGGAAACCGATAATGACAGAGTTTCCACCCTGAAGAACTTGCAATCTAGAAGTTAAAATAAGAAACCAGAGGAGAAGAGAACACAAGAGGTTGGGTAGGGACAAGGACAAATGCAAGGATGATACTATCATGCTACATATAGAACAGCCAGTGCTTGTGCCTTTCATTGTCCTGGGGTTCTACAGTCCTAGGCTCTAGGCCTGGTGCTAATGGGAAGATGAACAGATTCATAGATTCCAAGATTCCAAGAAGTGACCATTGTGATCATCTAGTCTGACCTCCTGTATGACATAGGCCATGGAACTTCCCCAAATAATTCATAGAGCAGATCTTCTTGAAAAAATCCAATCTTGATTTAAAAATAGTCAGTGATGGAGAATCCACCATGACCCCTTGGTAAATTGTTCCAATGGTTAATTACTCTCACCATTAAAAATGTATGCCTTATATCCAGTCTCAATTTGTCTAGCTTTAACTTCCAGTCAGTGGACCATGTTATACCTTTCTCTGCTAGATTGAAGAGCCCATTATTAAATATTTGTTCCTCATATAGATACTTACAGATTTTAATCAGGCCACCCCTTAACCTTCTTTCTCTTATGATAAATAGATTTAGTTCCTTGAATCTATCACTATAAGGCATGTTTTCTAATTCTTTATTCATTCTAATGGCTCTTCTCTGAACCCTCTCCAATTTAATAACATCCTTCTTGAATTGTGGGCACCAGAACTAGACAGAGTATTCCAGCAGTGGTTGCACTAGTGCCAAATATACAGATAACCTCCTTGATGATGATTCCCCATTTACAATTACAGGGAATTTGCAGGAAAAGGAACTTTGTATCATGGGATGATACAATTTACTGGACCTGTACCCCTCTCCTATTAATCTCCTGCACAATGCCCACAGAAGTATGCAAGAAGGATTTTGTAAGGAGGAAAGGGGTTGGGTTGGTGCTATGATATCCGCTGATGTTTATCTTGAATAGATTGGTCTCCAGTGGAGCCAGCATCCATAATCTCCTGGCATTTATGCAGTGTGAAACTCTGCATACATTTATATTGGATCAGTCTCTAATAATTTATTTTATTCTTAGAGTGTTTCAACTCTTTGGCACAAGTGGTTTTGTCAGTGAATGATGTGGGGGGTGGGAAATGACTTGCAGCATGAAAAGATTAAAGGATAATGTCTTAGGGGAATCATTCATTTTTCTGACTGTTCAGAGCCTCATCTTATGTATATAGAATGTGTGTTTGGAGTATTTACCTTAACAGAACAGGGCTTGTAAAGTGCCTATTTTTTATATAGTGTCTTGCTAGTGTGACAGCTAGTAAGAGCTCAAGAGACACCGTTTTTGAAGTATGGCACTCTGATTAGATAAGAGAGATTCAGTGAGGAATCCACATTACATAGACAGTAAATTTTCCAAGAGCCATTTTTTTTCTCAATGCAGCATTGTTCTCATGTGATGATGTTAATTAAATCCAGTATGTATTTAGCATACATACGTAAATACATTTTTAATTACTGGTTGTAACTTCCACTATTTTCAGCATTTCAGTCTCCTAATGGTTTGTCAATATTATCTTTATTTACAAAAAAAATTGGGTAACTGAAGTAGTGTATTTTTATAGCCTTCTGGTTGCAATTGACCTGTAATTTACAGAATAATCACTTTCCTTCACCAGATTCTAAATGAGCTCAGTATTACTTTGAGTGTGAGGTTCCAGTTACTTTTCAGGTAGTTAAAGAAAGAAAAGAAGTACGGGCTAGATTCTCTTGAGAGCAGTTTTGTGTCATTCTTGAAGCACTTGGATGGTAAATAAAGCAGAGATCCACAGGACCCCCGTGGTGTTCAGTGCAGGAGGTGGATAGTATGCGGTGTTTGTGGCATGAGTTAAAAATACATATGAACAGCAGTTTGTTTCACTGACCACTTTCATCCTGTGCACTGATGGAGGCAGGGGACCACCAGGAAGACTAGCATGTGATCATGTGGCTAAAGACCCACCCAAGTTTTCACAAGAAGGCTGTATCAGAGCTGGGACTATATCCCAGGGACAGCTGCACCCCCACTGACAGAGGAAAGTGCAATCAATGAGGGTGGCTACAAACATAGGGGGAGTCTCCCATGGGAACAGCAAGAAATATTTTCACTTTTGTTTTCTGCTGGGTGTTATTTTAGTGGCGTGCAACTCTGAAATCCATCAGGAACTCAATAGGAGCACAACAAGTGGAAGCTGCACCCAGGATGCACTGATTCAGTGTTTCACTTGGCAGGCCTGTCCCTACTGTTGGACAGTGCTATCGACTTCAGGATGTGTGTGATGACTTATTATGGGTCACCGAGTAACCTGCCAGGCAGACATTTTGCTGATAGACGTCCAGCACCAAAATCTACTCTGGCTCAGCTTGGCATAGACTTTGAAGTGAAACTCTTCTCAGATCACCTGGCTCCAATCCTGTGTTTTAGCCAAGAGACCATCCTTCCCATCTTAGGAATTTAACCATAGGAGTGTGTTTTACCGAATCAGTCAAGAATAGCCATGAGGAATACAGACTTCCTGTGTATTTGTCTGTGAGAGATGTAAAAAACGCTCTAATCTGTGGACTTTTGTCAGAATTTGTTTAGAATACGATATTGCAATCAAAAAAATGCCTCATTGATTTAAAAAGAATGAATGAGTCTAATAGAAGATATATTCTGTTACTGTCAATCAATAAAACAATTATAAAAGACAAGCAAGGGCAGAATAAACTTCATACAACACAAATGGATAAAGTGTAGCTCATGGAGTTGTTCATTGTGTCCTATTGCTGCATGCTGCTCAAATCACGGTGGAGCACCTCAGTCCAGGACTTGTGCTCTCAATAGGCTCTAGCTCTGCATTAAAGATGAGGGCAGCCAGAATTGTAAGCAAATTAACTGTGGCTCTTCGGGATTCTGAAATCTGCCAGTGAGGACTCAGGTGGGCAAATTTTGGAGGACTCTCTCATAAGATTTAACTTGTCTCTAATACTTCCTATCTTTCTGTTGTTGCTAATTCTGCTTATTCCACATTGCTAAAAGGGGCAGCTGTGTAAGTTACTTAGAGAATTTAAGACAGGCATTTGGAAATGAATACCATGCTTCTCATTCATCCCTCATATAAATCCATTCAATCCTGTTTAAATATGTGATTCCCATATCAAACACAGATTTATGTTGTGGAAAAGGGAAATTTATTCATTTCTGGTTGATACTTCAGAATAACTTAGTAAATAAAGACAGAAACCTGAGTATAGTTCAGTTTGTTCATTATTTTTACCTATCTCATTTATGAATATTTATTATAAGCAAAAGAATTTTTCATTTGTTATCAGGCACTTGAGGGGATGACTGTTTGAATTATTCACAAAGTGTGATTATTTTTCTCTGCTTCCTTAATACAGAGGGAATTCAATTGAAATGAAATAGTAAAAATCAGAAATGGTTAGCATTAGGTCATTTACACTACCTGGCTGCCAAGGAAGGACTGTTGCCTACAATATGTGCAGGTGTCACAAGATTTGGTTGCGCACTCCCTGTTGGACACTCATGAGACTGTTGTGTGGGGATCCAAATGCTGAATCCCATGTGCCTGTAGCTTGTTTGGGGCTGGGCAGAGTTTAGGCACTATCTCTGGCTTTGAGCCTCTAGGCACACACTCCAGGTGTAGGCTTTGTGTGTGACACCCCTCTTGGCACTGGGAACCCTGTGGCCCAATTGCCTAGGCCCTGAAACTCCCCCAATCCGCCCCTGCAGCTCTTGCACAGTCCCCAGAATCCCACTGAAGGAGTGAGCCTTCTGCTTTACAAAGAGATTCCCCAAATCGTCACAGCAGGTGCTTTGTTTCAGTCTAATCTCAAGTGACCCATGTAGTGGGACTTCTTCCACCATTTCCCTTGGAAAACAATTCTACAGCGTGACTGTTAAGAAATGCTTCCTGGTGTTTGGCCCAAGATTTTCTTTGCTCAGTTTCAACCCATTACTCCTACTTATAGCTCCTGGGACCACCCCAACCAATACTTCTTCCTCCTGGTTGTTTGGCCTTTCAGATATTTATAGATGACAGTTGCATACCCTCTCCTGCTGTCATGGAGTCAAGCTTTACACGCTTTGATCTTCAAGCTATTTCCAAAAAATCAATCTGTCTAGCCCATTCGTCATTTTTGTTTATTTTTCCTGATTTCCTATCCTGTTTGTTACCCTATTTTTAGTAGTAAGATAAGCAGAATTGTGTGCAATGTACTATATTAGGTGTACACTCACCAGTATGTCCTGTTACTGGTACTGCTCCTATCAAGCCTGTATATTCACCATCATTAGGAGACTGACACTCACAAGTTCACTCTGTCAGCTGTTTACCTTCTCTCATCAACTGCATTCAGAGGAACCCAGAGTATCTTGACCCCATTGCAAGAGAATCAGGTGAGGGGGCAGAAGAAACCAAACTGGGGGAGAAAATGGAGAGGTATGGGGGGAATATGAAAAAAATTGCAGGTGAAATTAGAGGGACAAAGGACAGGGACGTTAGAGAAGAAAATAAAATGAAATATTTAAGAAGGATGGACAATGACAGAAAATTTAGTTTCAAAGAAAACATAGATGGTGAAAAAATGAAGAAAAGATTTAGGATGATTAGAAAGAAGAGTAAATAGGAGGAGGAGAAAAAGAGAATAAGAGAAACCAGAAGTTGTTACAACAGGAAATTTGCCTTATTTAGTATTTGAATACTGGCTTATTGGTGGTGTGGTTATTTCTGGCAAAATAATATTCTGAGAAATTCTCCCAGCTTTAAACAGGAAGGGTGTGCTGCCCCCTTCCCAGCCCTCGCCTGTATTCCATAGATCACCCACACCCTATCTGCTACTGTCAGGGATCTCTGTGCATGCCCAGTGTGTCCCAGCCAAGACAGGAGCACTACAGCTGCTTCCCTTGTGGGAGTATTGAGGGTTTTGAGTGAAGAGAGGTTGAACGTCTGACACATGGGGATATTGGCTATTGCGTTATTTATTAATGATACATTACATGCTTTTGCTTGCTCCCACAATATACTGTATTGGTGGAAAATCATATTCCCCTTCAGCCCATTGCCTAGAATTACTCTGTTTACTCTTTTGCTGGATTCAGAGTAGCAGCCGTGTTAGTCTGTATTTGCAAAAATAAAAGGAGTACTTGTGGCACCTTAGAAACTGACCAATTTATTTGAGCATAAGCTTTCGTGAGCTACAGCTCACTTCATCGGTTGCATCCGATGAAGTGAGCTGTAGCTCACGAAAGCTTATGCTCAAGTAAATTGGTTAGTCTCTAAGGTGCCACAAGTACTCCTTTTCTTTTGCTGGAGTTATCTTTTTTCTACAAGGCTCCACTGACTCAGAGTGCTTGTTTGGTGTTCTCTCATTACTTATTTCCATTACAATAACTTTGATCAATCCCTGATGGAACTATGTTGCCTGTTTCCTTTTCCCCATATATCCCCCACCCCCCCGCCCGAGGAACTGTGCTCTTTTGTACCAGGTATCTCTTGTTGACTTTCAGAATTCCTCAGTCTTCTTGCACATTCATGGATTTTAGAGTGTCCTCATAATGCACCAGGATGTCTAGGTTCCTTAATTCCCCAAAAGGAGCTTTCTGGAAGTTTAATATATTTTTGTTCAGTGAACCCATTCCTTAGTAAGTTGAATTTAAATAGCTTGTCATCACCTTCACTGAATTTCCCAATTACCAGCACATGTTCAGTTAATTCCTCCATATTGTTGATCATCTATCTATCTATCTACCTACCTACTAATATGGCTCCCATCTCTCTAGTATCATTTCCCCTTGCTAATTTAGAAGCCTCTTTGAGGATCTATGTTTAGTTGTATTTATCACTCAACGGACATTTGGATTGTGGGTCCCCCATGAATCCTGAGTACAGTAGCCTAACTGAAATTGAGCATTCTTCACCTGTAATTGGAGAGTGAGGGTAGCAATTACCATAAACTGACATAGTTCAGTAAAATAGACATCAGTGAGATTGAGATGATATTGCTTCTGAGGTACAGCAATAAAATAAGATTTCAGACATATGTGTGAAAAAGGAACTGCATTTGAGCACTTTGTCTCCTGAAGTCAAAACCACATAATTTAAGCTCTAGACAAATCCAATTTGCCCTAATAGATACCTGCAATTCTTTTTTCAAAGCAAAACGATTTTTGAGCTTGCACAGCAGAATGTGGAATAAAAACAAAAAACCTGCACCAGAATTTAAATGACTGGAAAACACTAAAAGGATTGGGATGGACTTTGGCTTTTATTGTGTCAAACTTTGTCATGAAAGAGATGGGGACAAAATATGCTAAAAGGCATAACCTAAGGAAAAAGTATATGTTTTATTTTTGGATATGTACCTTTCTTTCTGGAAAATGTCTGGAGTTTGACTAATAAACCGTTGTTGAATCTGGATGTAATATGAACAGTTTTACAGTAGAAGAAAATAAAATAAAGATATGGTGTGATTCCTATTCATTTATAAAAGATTCTGTGTTAAGGCCCCAATTGTGCAAGTTGCCCACATTGAACTTGGGCCTTGTCTAAACTAGAAAGTGTTTCCCAACATAGCTATATTATCTAACCTTACTAGGGGAGATGTATCCTATACTGGCAACAGAATTCTTTCGCTGGTATGACTTATACCAGTTCCTTGAACAAAATAATCTCTACTGGCAAAAAAAGTACTGTTGCTGATATAGCTATGGCAGTTAGCTATAACAGGGTCTACACTGGGGCTTCTGCCAGCACGGTTTTGTCGGTTAGGCGTGTGATTTTTTAAATGTAGGCCAGGCCTCAGACATCTCACAATGAAGGGAACTGAGGGCTTTCCTATGCAGTGCGGTAGTGCACATCAGTGGGGTGTGAATTCTACTGCACACTAAAATATTGTGCACTAAGTGGCCCATGTAGACCCTGTTGGCTCACTTTAAAAGTTCTCTGGTGCATGGTATTTCAAACAGTACTATATTAACGCATAGTAGGGAACTTTTAGTGCACATCAGCAGGTCTACATGGGCCAGTTAGTGTGTTTATCTCACTGTGTAGACAAGTCCTGAGGACTATAAGGGAAGTTCCTCCCTGCTTCTGAACAGAGTATAGAGGCACCTTTTGAGATCTGCATAACTGTATGGAGAAATGGTTCCTATACAGCTTATTTCAGGGGTTCATAAATTTTAAGACCTTGAGTACAGCATCTGTGTTGGAGTACTAACTTTGTAATTTTAATCAGTGTAGTTACAATACTTTCTTATTCCAATAACCACATGTCATATAACTGGAAAAGTTACATATACCACAGTGTGACAGCAACTGGCTTATTCTCGCAAACATGCATTCCATAGCTACGTAAGAAAAAGTGATCAGTTGTCATGAAGCTATAGAGAGGAGTTGGTTTTTGATTCTCAGAAGATTGATGTGGATATTCCCATAGTACAATGGATGAGTCTTAAGGAGTAATTACCCCATATAGTATTGTAAGACTTTCCACAGGAGTCTAAATATTGAAACCATCGAGATTTTATTAATGGAAAATGTTTTTCTGCACTCATTAATTGTGCAATTTTAATACACATAGTTTAGCCAATAAGTTCTTGAAAAGATGTTAAAAGAACTATGAGATAGGTAGGTTTGAAATAGGTAGATTATAATGTTAGTTCGAAAACCAAATATTTAACCCCCCACAAAGACCTATGTTTAACAAGATACACATACCAAATGAAAAATATAGCTTGATCTCTATTCTTAAGAAGTTCAATTGAAAGTAAGTTTCAGAGCATAGATCAGGGGTGGCCAAATCCCAGCTTGTGAGCTACACGCAGCATTTTTACAGGTAAAGTACAGCTTGCAGAGCCCTGCCATTCTCCACCTACCAGACTGGGAGGGGGGAGCGTGGGGCTTCTGCCCTATGGCAGGGTGGTAGGTCTAGGGGTTCTGCCAGAGACAACTGGTGCCTGCTGAGAGTGGGGGGTGGGGCACAATTTAAAGATTTGCCCCCAACAGCCTGAGTCACACCCTCAAGCATGCTCCCTTTTTGCCCTCAGCGACCCCTCCTAGCAGCTCCAGATGGAGAGGCAATGGCAAACAGCTGGGAGCTGCAGGGAGGGGCAGCAGCAAAAGCAGCAGCTCTCCCTGCAGCTCCCAGCTGTTTGCTGCTGACTCTCCCCAGGGCCACAGCCTCCAGCTTACTGGCTCCAGCAGCTGCTGTGCAGGGAGGGGACCCTGCAGTACCAAGTGACCAAGTGGGGCCAGCAAACCCTAGCAAAAATATGCCGGGGGGATGTGGCATGCCCCCCATGCGTCGCCTCTGGCTTCTTCCCAGAGGGGAGGGGGATTTTGTGGTGCACCTACTGGTGCCTCCCGTGAGGCTGAAGCCCCGAGCCCTGGCAAACGCGCCCCAGCTCTTGAACTTCTGAAGATTGTCGTATGCAGCTCAGAAGGTCAGTAAATTTGGCCACCCCTGGCATTTATTCAGTCATATCTAAACAGCCTAACTTAATTTGGGTGGGGTTTTAAGACACAAGGACAAAGGCACAGTGAGTTTATAATCACTTGAAAAATGTGAAGCTAGGAATGTGATATTGCCATTATGAAATGGAGATTGTAAAGAAAAGTGATAAAAATAGTCAGGCCTGAGGATTATTGATTAGGCAGATTTAGATGTTTGGGGGCAGGATGTTACACCCTCTCCTCTCCATATCATAAAGCTGTCAACAAAACTGTCATGCTATCTGAATTTATAGTTATAGTGTACTCA
Organism: Natator depressus; assembly: GCF_965152275.1. NCBI lineage: Eukaryota > Metazoa > Chordata > Testudines > Cheloniidae > Natator > Natator depressus. The sequence continues at coordinate 325,053,447 of NC_134234.1, read as the reverse complement.
AGTCAGCTAATGGAGCTAGCCGGATCCAGTTTGAAGATCTTTATTTGCAATCTCTCAGTTACCCTGAAATCAAGGAGGTGAGGTTGGGAAAGATTCTTTAGTATTAATTATCAAATGTGGTCTTAATACAGCCTGTTCAATCTGCAGATTTGAAATCAAAGCTGCCAAGAAATACATTTGAAATAAAAACATATTAAGTAAGTTGTCTCATTGTATATGTTAAAGTGATTATGGTTATGGAAATGGTAACACTACTTCTGGCATCTGCCAGTCTTGTACTTTTAGTCTACTGATTTTTCCTAGGTTCCATTCTGCTCTGTATTCTAGTAATTCGCTAGATTTGCATAACAATCTTGTGAATATTCATTCAAATATTTAAATGAACTTATTTTGACTGTTCTTGTGATCATACCCCATTTAGAATTCTGTGAGTTATGCTCAACATAACAGAAACATGCCATGTGACCTGTCTATCCAAATCAGATTATTAAACACAGCTCAGAACTTGAATACAAATGCTTGCAATGAACTTCCCATGCACTATCCACAGTATACAAATGACTCATATAAAGTATTCACAGAATAAATTTACAAAAATGAATTAATTTGAGAAATCAAAAGCTGTTTGCAGACTCCCGCAAATAAAAAAGTGGCAAAAATGGTTTACTATATTAATTGCTACAAATTATTCACCTAGCACTAAAGGAATTGTTAAAGGACTAAATCTTGCCATCAGTGTTTAAGAGGAACTCCCAATTTTCTTCAAAGATTATTTAATGGAGATCATTTCCTTCAATGGGAACTTCCACTGAAACAGTGATCTGATCTATTTTTGTAGATAAGGGTAGGAGAATGCTAGACTCATATCATTGACTCATTACAACCAATGAAATTGCTGCATGGAAATTAGCTATAGAGTAAGGATGTTTATTGATTGTTACCTCTGATATTGCAATGGTCTAGGAATCTTGGTGGAGATACATGTCTTAATGTTTTATTATACACAGATGGAGTCTGAAGTGACTGGCGTATATGGAAAGATTAAATGAGCTAAATAACTACAGTGAGTGAGTAGTCACAAAAACCACATTCAAATATTTGAAGCATATAAATGCCAACAAGGAATAGTATTTATTTAGGTTCTGACAAACAGTATAACTAGGAGTAACAGGAAGAAATTTAGAAAGGAAAACTTAAGCTGGAATAACTTAATGATAGAGAGTTCCCTTAGAAAGTAGCATATTATGTTGCAAGAGAATAGAAATAGAAGCCTCATCATGTGGAATATTTAAAAGTAAAAGCAACAAAGAACTGGGAAATCCATTGTCAGAAGCAACCTATCTCTCACAGGCTACTGGACTAGATGACTAAAGAGATCTTTTCCGTCTGTAACCTGTGATTCTATTAACGGTATTTATTTCTTTATTTGATATTTTATGATCATTATATTAACTTCACATAGTGGGAATTTGCCTGCCTGCTTTTTATTTAATTTTTATACAAGATCTGTTCTTTTTGACAGATGATCTGGTCATTTGTTATCTCACTTTCTGAACATTTTAATTTAAATCAAAAGCGGTAATTTCAGCAAAATTTTGTGGAGTACCTCATGTCAATAATTTTTTACAAATAGTGGAAGAAATTGTCCTGTTCATAAAACCAAGTCTGCCCGTATGTGCCTTGCTTATATGTTAGCCATGTTTTGTTTCCTTGCTGTTGAACCTTTCTGTGACACTTGATATTATTTTTAGTAGTTTCCTTTTGTATCTCAATGTTGAGCTCGTGAAAGGTGTTGGATTGAATTAACAGCTGAAGCCACTAAAGTGCTCTGTTTAGCTACCAGTAGGCTAGCAGGTGATACAAGCACCCCTGTGTTGCCTCAACCATAACTAAAAGGGCGTATCACTAGGAAACCCATTGCCACTTAATTCTAGGCTTCTTTGCTGAGACTGGCAACAAAACTAGTGCCTATGACAGATATGGCAATTTCCTGCAATAGCTTTGGGAATCACTGTAGACCAGGGACTGTATGCAATTCCATGGGAAAAAGGATGACTACTGCCCTCCCGGAACTAAGGACAGTAGGGGGTGATTAGGCAAATTCAGATTATAACGTCTATAGAAAGGTACCACCACCTGGAGAGGCTTCTTTATGCTGGTTCAAGCTGGATTTGGATAAATAACCTGAGTTTAAACAGATTTGTTTCTTTCTGATCCAACAAACAGACAGAACTTTCTGTGCAAGGGGGGCTTCAATCCTTAGGGAAGGGTTGGAAGGATGGACACCTTCCAGAGCCCTAGGTTGAAGTTAGGGTGACCTCCCAGTAAGCTTTATAGCATGTATGTAGGTTCTTTTATTGTTTTAATATATTTTCTCTGTAATGCTTTCACTTTAAGAATAAAAGTGCTTGCTTAGAAAGAGCTATGTGGTAACTTATAACTATGGGCAACCAACCTGTTTGTAGGTTCTGGAGAAAAAGCAAAGCACAGACACTGGCTGGCCTCTTTAGGCAGTCTAGTTTGTTAGGGAACTCACAGCATAGGCAGGGCGCTAAGCAGCCTGGAAAACCCCTGTCAGGAGGGAGGGAGATGTTGGTCTCTGCCCAAGAGAGATGACAGCTGAAGAGCTGGAAGCCTAGAGGTGGTGGAAAGGTGCAAGAGGTGGAGTCGCCCTGAACTGTGACAATGTCCCTGGAAGATTTTGTGATGTAGATGCAAGGAAATGGATTGAAGTTACAAATCTGATGGTCAATATCTAATGTGATAGACAATAAACTTTTTGTTGCACCAACTAAATTATCAGTTTTTCTGTTTCTGATGCCCAAATTGTTTCTAGACTTACTTATTGCTCTAGAATAAGACACTTTGTTTTGCATTTATATTTGTGTTTTGAATAATATAATATTTATGTTCATGTTCTGCAGCATCCTAGCACTGAATGCTGGTACTACTTAGATATTTCCTCAGTCTCTGAAGAACCCAATGAAGACTTTTGTTCCTTACTGTCAGATTCCCCACTCTGGTACTTTGAGTGCAGAAGGTGGGGGCCCGCAAGGATTTTAAAAATTAATACTGGCCACTCCAGGCTTGTATTAAACTCCCAAGGTTACAGCTTTTCTCTGATTTTGGATGGGTAGATGCTGCCATCACCCAACTGCAAAAAACCTTTTAGAACCCAGGAAGGTGCACTTGGGAATTCCTTCCTGTGAGGTACCCTCAAGCCCTTTCACCCCCCCTACGGGGAAGAGCTGAGAAAGAAAAACAAAGGAAATCCACTGTTGCCACCAGTTAATTAAACAACATGTGTACAAACCTCTTAGGATACAAAAATCCAACCCTGTTCTTAAAAATGGTAAATTTTATTAAAAACAAAAAAAAGAAAGAAAATACATCTGGAACTTAGGCTACTGCTAGATTTTACAAAGAGCAAATATAATAAGTAAGCATCAAGAATGGTTTTCTTGAGGTCCAGCTTAATGGTTACAAGCAAAACAAAAGCACCTGGGATTAGCACAGAAAGAAGCCATAAAGAAATAAAAGAGATAAACCTAATTGCTTTTTCCTAGACATTTCCTGATCTACTTACATATCTGGGGTTTCAAATGAGTAGTTTCCAGGTATGATCTGATGATTTTTCATACCTGGCTCAAAGCTTCTTACAGCATTGCTGTTCTGTGTCTCCTCTCTGAGAGAACAACTAAAGACAGACAAAAGGGGAGTCTTAATTCAATTTTAAAAAGTTCTAGCCTTCCCATTGGCTCTTTTGGCCAGGTGCCCACTGACTTCCTTTTACCTACGCATGCAGTCGGACTTTTTAACCCTTTACAGGTAAAGCAAGTAGAGAACAGCTACTAAATGGGATTTTGTAGCTAACTGGCTGACTGAGTGTCGATAAAGGGGAGCTATTTCTCTTTCATTTATCACACACACACATTGCCAATTGCACAAAATCTCAGATGAGTGTTTGGCCGCCTGTCAAATGTCTTGAATTCACAGCTAACCAAATAAAGCTGTTGGAGATCGTTCTGTTTTTCCAGTTACCTTTGACTGTAGTTCTGATCTTACAATTTCTGTGGTTTGTAACCTGAAGTTGTCGTTTTATCTGACATCTAGTAACTGGGCATTGAAGCAAACTTAAGAAGTTAAAGTTGTGGCAGATCTTTGAGAGTGCATCCTGTACACAACTGACAGTTCCTTGCTGTTCTTCAGGTGGCCGTTCCTCCAGGAAGAGCTGCCTTTTTTTTGTTTTCTTTTTTTTTTCCCTTTTTTTTTTTTTTAAAGGTTACATCAGGGACTGTGGGACAATCTGAATGACCTTGCCAGGGTGACCAATGCTACTTCATTGAGGTTCTGGCACTAGTCTAGCTGTACTAATAACTTTTCATCTGGACAATTACAATTTGTTTCTTCTTCTTTATTATGCTACTTCCCTGCACTACATGTGGCTATGGCAAAAATCCCACCACCAGAATGCTGTAAAAGATGCTAAGAAACTAAAGAACTTTAGTTCTCTGCTGTTGTTGGCTTTTGTAAAAAATATTTAATTTCCCCTCCCCTCCTCTAGGACATAGTTAGATGGGTTTAGGTGAAATCCCTATTGATCAAAACTGGTCTCTGTGTGGAAGGTGACAAGGAGGGGTAGTGATAAGGGCCAAAAAGCCCAAAGTGGTAGCAGCCCTCATCAAATAATGGAATCCAAATTGGCCAGTCTGTTCTTTCGTCCCCTTAACCACCACTGCTTCCTCCCTCTCTCCCTTTCATTCCAACAACACTGATCCCAATATTTCTCAAGGTAATATTCCTCACTTGCTTTACCACCTATTCATTATCATTATCAAAGCAAGCTGCTGGTAGACATGCATGGGAGAAATATTTTTCACGCAACCTGACTTGATAAAAGTACCTTCTTAAATGACTCATTGAGAAAAATAATAGTTCCAAATGTTGGTGGACTTCAGGCATCCTATCATCCAGTTTATAAATAGAACCGATACCTTTTCTTTCTCTCATGCTGGGCCTCTATCCTTTGCTGGGCATTCAGATCAGATGGTTGTTATCCTTCTCTACTATGTGGATTAATCAAACCACTAAAAAGTCACGAGTGTGAAGAAAATTCTGAGCTTTTCTCCACTATTTGTTGCTAGGGAAACCACTTCCTTTTTTATTTCAGTGCATGGGACATCTGTGTCACTTTGAGTCCAGCTTGGAGAAAGACAACTTCACAGCGGGGTATAACGGGTGAAAAGCAAAGTTAATGAAATTTCAGACCCCTTTGTAAATGGTTTGTATAGGGTATGTCAAAAGCAGTTTTAGTAACCGGTGACTTTAGGTCCTTTTTTAACATTGAGCAGATTTCTGAGATGCATGTGTGTGTCCTCACATCAGATTAAAGAATTAGAGGCTTTTTTATCTCTCCAAATACACCTCAGAGAATCCCCCTTTCACACACTCATCATTCTGACTTATAATCATTTAATTTAGATTGAACTGGAGAATAACAAGTCAGTATGACAAGGACTACTATATATTCCCACTTTGTGCCTTTGTTTCCTTTTCCCATTCTTGTCCTGTGCCTCGTAGCATGTGTCCCACTATGCCTGGAACCTCCTCCATGACCCAGCCCATCATTCCTCAACCATCTCCTCCAGCAAGTCCTTCCTTCAAACACACTTCTTCCAAGAAGCCCCTATGCCCTGGACATCCCCATGAAGAATAATAACAACATGAAAAAAAATTCACCCCCAAACCATGGAACTTATATGATGCATAAAAGACATCACCATTGGACTACTTTGTTTTTACGTTAAAGCCCATTCCCCATCCTCTAAATGAGCATTGTGTCTATTTGAATTGTAACTATTCAGATGGAAGATGTGTAAAGACTACTGAAGAAACTAAAGCGTTTGATGACATTAGGAGGGTAAAGTGCATGAAGAAGCTTGTATGCCCAATAATTCCCCCACGTGAACTTTAGTAAATGTCTATCCCTTTTGGAACCTTGCTTGAAGGAACACATGGACATGGCTACACTAAGGAAAATTGCAGAAAAGACCATCCAGCAGTATCAGTCACAAGGCAAGCAGCTTCATGTGTAGACTGGTGGTTTGTCAGACAAATTCTTCAAGAATGGAGGTTGTGGTGTGTTTGTTCAGTGGCCTAATGGAGAGCGTACAAGAAAAAGCACTACTTTGGAAAATATTATCTTATGTGGCTGAAATGAAAGCTATTCTCACTGCACAGCAAGAAAAAAATAGAATAGAAATAGAGGCAGATGTTGTGATATTTGTTGACTTGTAGGTGGTGATCTTCTGTTCCTTTGGAAGAAACCAGAACACTATCAACAATGCAATTCGTAAGGAGGTTCAGAGGTTTAGAGAGTGAGTCAATAAATTTAATATTGTAAGGAAACTCAGATTTGACACCTTGAATCAAGCCCTTACAAAGGACCCTGTAAGAGTTGCTGGATTCATTCTCAAACTCCATGGCCTGATATGATTATCCTGGGACAAGACAACAGTAACGAAGGTTACTGAGTATCATTGTGCTTCAGGAATGATAAAACAGCCTGCAATGATTCTGCTGCCTTCAAGAAAAGTTCTCTAAGTTTTAATGTGCCTCCTGCCTCTTGAGAACCATAAGAGGGGGGAGGGGGAGAGAACTATAGGGGTGAGGGATAGCTCAATGGTTTGAGCATTGGCCTGCTAAACCCAGGGTTGTGAGTTTAGTCCTTGAGGGGGCCGTTTAGGGATCTGGGGCAAAAATTGGGTATTGGTCCTGCTTTCAGCAGGGGGTTGGACTAGATGACGTCCTGAGGTCCCTTCCAACCCTGATATTCTATGAATGCAGAGGGGGACAAGACTGGCTGAAAAATACAATAAAAGGTCTCCATGAAACGCACTGCTGGGTAGACTTTAATTTCTTTCTTCCCCAACTGAATTAATCTTTATGAGCTGCTTTGTTTGTTTTTAGAGGATTAGATGTAAAATAGTGTTAATAAAGATTGATTGTGCAGATCAATTATTTTAAAACTAGACTGGTCACAGCACTAGAAAACACAACGCAGGAAAAATCTCTGCATTGGCAGGGATTGGATTATAATCTTATAGCTCTTTTCTATCTGTAACCTATGATCTTATAGGTCTTTAAAGCAGATAGCACTGAATAAATAATAAAAATAATCCTTCTGAACAGTAAGAGGTGACAAATCTTAGTGAATGTAAATCTTTTAAAGTGAGTAGTGATCATAGATTTTTCTAAATAAGATCAGATAGACTCCTAAACTTAAATCCTCTTCTGTTCATTATTGTCTTACTGTATTTCCCCTCCTCTTTTTCTATTTCCCCTTTCTGATAATACCAGAATAAACTAGAAAGATGGAAGCCACCTGTTCATGAACAAATACCACAGTTTTATTTAAATTTTGAGGAAAAACTAAATGGCAATTTATTGGAAAATTTATTGGAAATCCTTGTACAAAAATCTTTACTTTTTAGGTGCATTTTTAAAAACTGTGTCTATTTTAAATTTCATGGCTTGCTGGGTTCTTGGGATAATAAGGCAAAGAAGCTAAATCAGCATATCACATTCCACAAATGGGTACACTATATCAGTCTGAAAATACTTGGCCAGCGCAAGAGGATTTTAAAAGCTGATTCTAATCTTTTACAGTATACTGTATGTTAACAACTATAACCAATTTTTCAGATAAAATCTTGTGCTATGGCTCTTATGATTTGTTTAAATGAATCACAAATGTTAAATAGCTAATTAACTTGGCAACCTAATTAGGGCCCAAAATACCTAGGGAATTATAAGGTGGAAAGTTGATAAAAGCCTGAGAAGAATGCACTTATGAACTCTTGAAATCAGATTAAAGTGAATGTCAAGAACTATACTTAAATCAACCAAAGCAAAGTTATAGCTGAGTAAGTTGAAATTTTTCTACTCTGTCCTTTCTTGGACCGAGGCTACAGTATTGCAATAATCTGTGATGAATTCAAGATGTTACAAACCATTTATTCTTGAATTTAGTTACAGTCTATTGGAGTCCATTGTATGAAATGCAGAGGTTATATATTACTGTGGGCTTGGTGAATCAAAGGACTATATTGAACAATGAGGCAGACAAGAATGGTCTTTTGGGTCAATATGTGTGAAGTGGATTTCTTAGGAAATACCTAGGGGGAAATGAATGCAAATTCCTCCTCTCCCCACCCGGGTATGCAGAAACACAGCCTTTTGAAGTAGTGCACTGGGGAGGAGTCCATTGTCAGCTGATCATCTGTTCCCAGAATCTGAAGATCAAAGGCCCAAGCTGCATAAAGAAACAGGCCGCTCTGCCCAGTTGATGTCCTTGGTCCGAGCTAAAACTGTTGAGCACTCCTGTGTGGGGTTTGAAGAACTGATGCCTGCCAGAGTTCCTGCTGGAGTTGCAGAGGATGATTCAGATAAGCTTTTTAGCATGCTTGCAGGTTATTTTATTTTTTTTAATATGTTTTCTGTGTAATGCTTAAGAATAAATGTTTTTCTTAGAAAGGGCTGTGTGGTCACTTATAACTGTGGGCAATTACACTGTTTACAACTTCTAAAGAGAGAGCAAAGCATGGATGCTGGCCTATCTAGGCAGTCTGGCTTGCTGGGAATAACACTGCATAGGCCGAGTATTGTGTACCCTGGAAAACTCCCATTCAGGAAGGAGAGAGGTATGGATCACGGTCCAAGAGAAGTGATGGCTGAAGAGTCGGGAGTCTAGAATGGATGCCTTTTGTGTACCAGGTGCAGTTGCCATGAACTGTAATACTCATTGCCATTCCTAGGTATAACTAATCTCTTCTCTTCCCCTCACTATTACAGATCATCAATAGGGATAGAACGGTGCCTAAATATGTGTGATTGTGTTTCCTTTGCGGGCTGGCCCAGACACCTTGTATTTACTAAGGAAAAGGTGTGATTTAAATGTGTTAAGCTCCTAGTGTAGACAAGGCAAGTTGTAGTTTTAATTTGTGTTACCTGGCTAAGGTATAACAGAGACTTCATGCTAAGGTTTATCTCAACCACCCAACGCAAATCAAACCTACAACTTCCTTGTTCACACGGAGGGCTTCCCTACAGTGTGGACTACGGGGTGTGAATTACAACATCCACTCAAGTGATGAGCTGTAACTGTCACATATAGACCCTGCTAGTGTGAACTAGGAGCTACCTAGTTAGTGTTAACGTAGCACTGTTTGAAACAGCACCAGGTTACTGAACATTAGATACCTTTAATTTGTGCCAGCAGGGTCTACATAGGGCAGCTACAGTGCAACACTAGTGCATGCTGCAACTCACACTACTGTGGGGTCATGTAGACCAGCCCTAAGATCTTAGCACATGTTAATTAGCATCTGTTAAAAATATACATTCTTCTTAGTGTATGCATGACTAGAGAGGGTAATGGCCTACTACTGCCACCAGCTAATAGAGTTACTTCTTTAGCTCATGTAGTGGATATCTTGGGTGAAATCCCAACTCTACTGAAGGCAGTGAAAATTTTGTTATGGACTACAATGAAATCAGAATTTAACCTCCAGTCTTTTGATGCTGAAAGGCCTGGGTTCTGTCCCTATAAATAATCATCTTAGGTGGCTGTTATACAGATACCATGTACAACATGAAGAAGAATACACTACCCACACCACAGCTAGATTTCAACCACTATGTCTAAAATGCAAAATTTATGAACTACAGAATTCCCAGGATGAGGGCACTAATGGGCTAAGGAGATACAGAGCCTTTCACCTCCAATGCCCTGGATAAAATATAGATTAGTAGTAATGAAAAAGAAGTTGCCAGCTGCCATTGTAAAATAAGTGACTATTTTAAGTCTAGTTATTAGTGGACAAGTGTCCATGACACAAAATCACAACACAATTGGTACTGTTCAATATACTTGTTTTTGCAGTGTCATGAAGAGGTCAAGGATGGAATAGACGTGGTGACTGAACTTGAGATTTCAACCCCTGAGGTAGTTCCAGGTCAGGGACTGGTTGGGCAGATTACATGGGAAAACTTGCACTGCTGCTACTACTGCATGTACTGTATCTGTTCTGTGGCTATAGAAATGGCTTCACTTTATAGGGCTGGAACTTCAACACTTTTTCCTAACACTAAATGCACTTTCTAAGAACTTAAATTTATGTGTTTAATTTTTTTGTCCAGAATTACCTTAAAAGTGGATACTCTGTGCCTTACCTCACAGGAAATCTGTAGGATATAAACTGAATATTATATAATAATATATCTGTAGGATATAAACTGAATAAAGTGATATTTTAGTGTGTGTTGGAGCAGTATTTTCCTGAAATTTTGTGAAGAGACTTGAAAAATATTTATTTTGTATATAAACTTTCTAGCAAACTATATTTACTGCTTTTACAAAAGGCAGTTGTGTCTTGCTCACCAGATACCATTCACTAGGAGTTATTTCTATACTAAGTTACAAAGCAGTATTTAAATACCAGCAGAATAGTAAATTTGTAATACAAGCCAAAAAAGCCAGGATATTCAGACTCTTACACCAATACCATGGAATTAATTAACTAATTAACTGACACCAATACCATCAGTTCACTGTGAAAGAAAAGACACAAGTGTCTGATTATCTTTGAATTTCTTCTATCCTGTCCGTTTTTGTCATAACCTCAATATCAAACTGTTTTACATTCTATCCTCTTTTGCATGGTGCCTCCGTCTTTCCAGAAAGTTCAGCCTCTTGTGAGCCTGGATTAAATATAAAAATACCAACTTAGTTGTCCTGCTCTCCAGCGTCCAAATAATTCTCAAAGTCCAAAGGCCTCTCCAGATCCACAGCTAAGTGGTCTTTCTGTGCTAGCAAATCTGTAAAACAAACCATGTCCTACACTGGTTACATCAGTTGGAAAAATAGTTGAGAATTTTAAATAATACAACTGTAAGTATAAATGCAAGAATGGGGATGGAATGCAAGAGCGGGGATCATGACCAGGGGAATCATACATAAGCTAAAACAGAAAGTCGGGACTGCTTGCTTCTATTACCAGTACTTCAGAACTTGAAACACGTTTTTGGGTAAGTAACTGCCCATATTGGTGCCTTAGTTCACCTTACCCATTTGTGAAATAGGAGTAATACCTATGATACAGGAGCTGTAAGGCTTGAATAGTTGCTTAGAGATCCTTGGATAAAGTGCAAAGCATTTTTATTGCTTGAAGAATGTGCAGATGATGGTCATGAGTATGGATTGCTTTTGAATCACCTAACATGTTTTATGGTTGCTATGGTGATTAGTCACCTGATTACATTTTAGAGGAAAAATGAGGATTAGTTATTCCTCTTTTTGTATACATTATGCTTTTACTTTAACAAAAAAGACAAAACTCTTGTAGAAAGTATTGAGATCAGAATAACTGAGATGAGATAATTTAACAGCTATCAAGATAAGTCTGGGGCACCAAAGACCGTAAGTTAATTATGCAGAATAGCGGTTAAAGCCTTTGATAGCCAACATTTATATTAGTTTCTGAAATTGTAACTCTCCAGAAATTAATATACAGAATTATTTTAAACTGCAAAATTAATAGATTAATAGATTATTGTTAGTCATGTTATATTTTAGTTTAGTTATTGAAAAACTAACTGAAGACAGTTGAAGAACTTGATTGTCACTGTGTTTGCTTAAATGAAAAGTCTACACTTCTTAATTTTTCTAGCCTGATGTACTAGGTTACTCTAAATTATTTGAATTGTGAGTTAACTTCCCAGAGTTTTTGGCAAGATTAAAATATGTATTTTTTTAAAGATACTCATTATATTATTAGTAATAATAATACTTTTCTGTTGCATAACACTTTCAATCTGAGGCTTTCAAAGTAGTTTACAGGCATGAATAAATTTAGCCTCACAACAGCCCTATGTATTAAGTATTATAATAAAAACATTACGAATGAAGAAACTGAAGTTACTCAGAGATTAAGGATAATATTTTCAAAGAACCTACTTGCCCATACGTGCACTGAACTTATAAGTACTTTTCTATACATGCACCCTGAATGCTGTTTGTTTTTTTTAAAAGATTTAGGTGCGTGTATAGGTCAAGCAAAAATTAAACCAGAATGTAGTGCCAGGCGGCTGTGGCCCCTATTGAGGTGAAGGTGGTTGGAAGGTGGGAAGGAAGAGCGATGAGGCAGAGTTTTTGAAAAGGAGGGAGGAATTGAGTGCATAGTTATACTGAACGCGTAAGGTGGTATTACTGTGGTTGATGGTCATTACATTACCACCCTTGGCATTATAAAAGCAGATGGTGCTGTAATGTTCTCTCAGACTGTGATATGCAGATTTTAAATGGACATTTTACATTTATGGATGAAACAGACAGCTTGTCGCTTCTGGGATGCTTCTGTTATGTGGCGACTATGTAGCCAAGTTCTTTCATGGATGTAGGCTCCATTTTCCATATGATGACTGAGTTAAGCATACCTCATGTAAGGGTGCACATACACCTGTGCAGCCTCCTGACAAACTGTAACACTTCCAGCATTTGGGCTCAAGGCTGTGGGCCACATCCACACCTGTCATATTAGCATATGGTAATAGCTCATTAACACATGAAGATTTGCTCGACAAATACAAAAAAGTGTCACATTAGCATTGGCATGCTGAGAATGCTCAAACTGTTCAAACAGCCCCATCTGTTGAAAATTGTGAGGATGCCATTTTAGATTTAGTATTAGTAAATAGCGAGGGCCTCATAGAAGAACTGGTTATAGAGGACAGCCTTAGTTCAAGTGATCACAAGTGAATTCAGCTTAAACTAAATGGAAGGATAAACAAAAATTGGTCAGTAACTCGGGCCCTTGATTTCAAAAGGGTGAACTGTAAAAAAAATTAAAGGAATTATTTAGGGAAGTGGATTGTACTGAAGAACTCAGGGATCTGAATGTGGAGGACGCTTGGAATTACTTTAAGTCAAAGTTGCAGAAGTTATCTGAAGCCTTCATCCCAAGCAAAGGGGAAAAACTTGTAGGGAAGGGTGGAGGACCAAACTGGATGAGAAAGCATCTCAAACAGGTTATTAAGAGAAAGTAGAAAGCCTACAAGGAATAGAAGGTGGGATGGATCAGCAAGAAGAGCTACCTCTTGGAGGTTAAATTGAAGGGGAAAAGTCAGAACTGCCAAAAGCCAAGCGGAGAGGGACCATGCAAAGAAAATTAAAACCAACAGTAAAAGGTTCTATAGCCATATAAATAAAAAGAAAACCAGTGGGAACGCTAAGCACTGAGGATGGTTTGGAGATTAAAGATAATCTAGACATGACCCAACACCTGAATGAATACTTTGCCTCTGTTTTTAATAAAGGTAATGAACTTAGGGGTAGTGGCAGGGTGGCTAGTGGAAATTAGGGTATGGAAGTAGAAATAAGCGTATCTAAGGTAGAAGTCAAACTAAAATAACCTAATGGGATCAAAACGGGGGAGTCTGGATGATCTCCATCCAAGAAAATTAAAGGAACTGGCACAAGAAATTGCAAGCTCAATAGCAAGGATTTTTAATGAATCTGTAAACTCAGGGGTACTGCCCTATGACTATAAAATTGCTAATATAATACCTATTTTTAGAAATGGATAAAAGGTGATCTGGGAAACTGCAGGCCTATTAGTTTGACCTCAATTGTATGCAAGATCTTGGAACAAATTTTGAAAGAGAAAGTAGTTGAGGACATAGAGATAAGCGCTAATTGGGATAAAATGCAATGCTTTTACAAAGAGTAGATCATGCTAGACCAACCTGATCTTTCTTTTAGCTATAATCTGGGGACTTATCAGTTGGAAGTGACAAAGGTGGAGAAAGACCTGGGTGTATTGGCTGGTTACAGGGTGACTATAAGCCACCAATGTGATGCAGCCATGCATCAGGCAAAGTATTTCCAGTAGAGATAGGGAAGTTTTATTGTCATTATACAAGGCACTGATGAGACCTCATCTGGAATACTGTGTGCAATTCTGGTCTCTCATGTTTAAGAAAGATGAATTCAAACGGAAAAAGATGCAGAGAAGAGCTACTGGAATGATCAGAGGAATGGAAAAGAGCTTGGCTTGTTTAGTCTAATCAAAAGAAGGCTAAGGGGAGATATGATTGCTCTCTATAAATACATCAGAGAGATAAATGCCAGTGAGGGAGAGGAGTTATTTAAATTGTGCCGCAAATTGATATAAACTGGCAATCAACAAGTTTAGGCTCGAAAATAGACTAAGGTTTCTCATCATCAGAAGAGTGAAGTTCTGAAATAGCCTTGGAGGGAGGGAAAGCTCAGTGGTTTGAGCTTTGGCCTGCTAAACCCAGGGTTGTGAGTTCAATCTTTGAGGGGGGCATTTAGGGATCTGGGGCAAAAACTGGGGATCGGTCCTGCTTTGAGCTGGGGGTTGGACTAGATGACCTCCTGAGGTCCCTTCCAACCCTGATATTCTATGATTCTAAGGGGAGCAGGGGAGGCAAAAAGCCTGACTGGCTTCAGACTGATCTTGATAAGTTTATGGAGGGGATGGTAGAATGAGATTGCCTAAAATGGCACGTGGCCCATCTGAGACTCCTAGTCGCAAAAATCCCCAGTGGCCAGAGATGGGGCATTAAATGGGAAGGGCTCTGAGTTACTACAGATGATTCTTTCCCAGTTGTCTGGCTTTCTGGTCTTTCTGACATGTTCAGGGTTCAACTGATTGCCATATTTGGGGTCAGGAAGGAGTCTCCCCCCCCCCCCCCCCGCAAGTGAGATTGACAGAGACCCTGGGAGTTTTTTTCCTTCTTCTGTAGCAAGGAGCACAGATCACTTGCTTATTTAAACTATAATAAATGGTAGATTCTCCGTAACTTGAAGTCTTTAAATCATGATTTGAGGACTTCAGTAACTTAGCCAGAGGTTATGGGTCTAGTACAGGAGTGGGTGGGTGAGGATCTGTGGTCTGCAATGTGCAAGAGGTCAGACTACATTATCATGATGGTCTCTTTTGATCTTAAAGTCTATGTTTAGTTTGGTTATGGATGGGGGCATTGCATGTACTTATACATGTTTATGAATAAATTGCCTTTGGCCACCCTCATCCAGAAGCCAATCTGCCTCAATCTAATCTCCTCTCAGGAGGCAGAATGGTCTAGTGAGGAAGGCACTGGACTAAGACTCAGAAAACTTGGGTTCTGATTCCAGTTCTGCTTATAACTTACTGTGTGATCTTGGGCTAGTCACTTCACCTGGGTGTTTCTCCTCCCACCCTTTGTCTATATTATGTATTTCAAATGTGAGCACTTCAAGGCCATTATTGCCTCTTATTTAGTGTTTGTATAGTCCATAACACAATGTGGCCCAAATTACAGTTGGGGTCTCCAGGCGCTACTAGAATACATGTTAAATACTGTCTCCTCGGAGAGCCCTGTTAATGCACGTGTTCTAGGATGAAAGCATCATGTTAGGATTTTGGGCACAGAGCCAAGATCATCTTGTTCCTACAGAGAGGTAGCATGATCCTAGAGTTAAATGCATCACCATTTTTTTGCAGGCTACATTATCCAATCGGGTTGCCTTCAGGGAAGGCCACTAGGTATGTAGCCCACTAGGATGGGAACTGTGGCACCACACAGAACACCTCCATGGTCTGCTGCTGAAAGCTCAACATTGGTGCTTGTTCCTCTGCCCCATCTAACTCTTTTGTACAGGAGAGGAAGGACTGGAAGTCAGTGGAGGGATGGGTGAAGACAACTTGCACCTTTGACTTAAGCACAAGTACAGCAGCTAATTTAAAAAGTTACACAAGAGGGTTGGAGCTGAAATGTCAGAGCACAATATCTCTCTGCTGGTAGAAGGTCCAGCTGAAGCCTTGATGGTAATTACAAGGCGGCAACAGCACACAACTGTTGCAGCCATGAGGGCCCCACTGACAATATACCAGGAGCCCAAGGGTCATATCTAAATATACAAATGATTCAGACTGGATGATATATACATATAGAGACAGACAGACAGACATATACATTCATCCAGTCTGAATCATTTGTAACAAATGATTCAGACTTCTAAATTATCTATACACACAATTATTATATCCAATTATATATATAATATATATAGTTGGATATAATAATTGTGTGTATAGATAGATATAATATCCAGTTAAAATAATTTGTATATTTAGATAGGCCTTTGGGTTCCAGGTAAATTAGCAATCATCCAGTTATAATTATGTATACCAATAATATTTTTAAAGTGACACCAGTAGCACTGCCTATTATTAAGGTTCCTTGACACCTCCATTATGTTTCCAGTTGCTTATAACTTTGCCAAACTTTTAACTCTTTGGGCCGAAAGTTTCTGTGCCATGTATCTGCCTCAGATGAATTTCTGTGGAAACTTTCAGACAAAACAGTTCAGCCAAGCAGGGACTTGACATTTGGCAGGGTGGGTGGCCTTTGTGTTAGGGATGTGCCTCTATATCTCTATCTATGCCCTGGTCTACACTAGGACTTCAGGTCGAATTTAGCAGCATTAAATCGATGTAAACCTGCACCTGTCACACAATGAAGCCCTTTATTTGGACTTAAAGGGCTCTTAAAATCGATTTCCTTACTCCACCCCGACAAGTGGATTAGCGCTTAAATCGGCCTTGCCGGGTCGAATTTGGGGTACTGTGGACACAATTCGACGGTATTGGCCTCTGGGAGCTATCCCAGAGTGTTCCATTGTGACTGCTCTGGACAGCACTCTCAACTCAGATGCACGATTGTTTGCCGTTGCTCTGACGTAGGGAGGGGCGACTGACGACACGGCTTACGGGGTTGGCTTACAGGGAGCTAAAATCAACAAAGGGGGTGGCTTTACATCAAGCAATATTTCAGGCAGGACTTCACGGAGGGTTCCAATAAGAAATGGTGCACCTAAGTTATTGTTCTTATTGGAACAAGGAGGTTAGTCTGGCCTCTGATTGATACATGGCTAGATTTACCTCGCTGCACCTTCTCTGTGAGTGACTGCAGTGTGACCTAGAGGAATGAGTCCCCTAGACTGGGGGCGGGGGGGGTTGCAAATGAGTACAAAACAAATCTGGTCTATTTCTTGTTTTGATACACTCCATCTATCTTTTACATCTTTGGCTGGCAGCAGACGGTGCAGAAGGACTGCATGCCATCCACATCCCATGGCTGCCCGGCAGAAGATGGTACAATAGGACTGCTAGCCATCCTCATCTCTTGCCTGCCCAGCAGAAGATGATGCAATAGGACTGCTAGCAATCCGTATCACCTGCCTGCTCACCATAAGATGGTTCAATAGGACTGACTGCAGGACTAAAGAGAATGACTTGATCAGGTCACTCCAAATTTAGTCCCTGCGCCCATGTCTGCCCAGGCGCTCCTGATCGACCTCACACAGGCGACCAGGAGCACCTCGGACATGACGATGACGGCTACCAGTCCTATTGCACCGTCTGCTGCCACAAGGCAATGGGTTGCTGCTCCTGTGTAGCAATGCAGTACATGTCTGCCAGCTCCCAGGAGACATATGGTGACAGTGAGCTGAGCGGGCTCCATGCGTGCTGTGGTATGGCGTCTGCACAGGTAACTCAGGAAAAAAGGCGCGAAACGATTGTCTGCCCTTGCTTTCACGAAGGGAGGGAGGGAACAGGGGCCTGACGACATGTACCCAGAACCACCCGCAACAATGTTTTAGCCCCATCAGGCATTGGGATCTCAACCCAGAATTCCAATGGGCAGCGGGAACTGTGGGATAGCTACCCACAGTGCAACACTCCGGAAGTCGACTCTAGCCTTGGTACTGGGGAAGCACTCCGCCAAGTTAATGCACTTAATGCACTTAGAGCATTTTCTGTGGGGACACACACACTCGAATATATAAAACCGATTTCTAAAAAACCGACTTCTATAAATTCGACCTAATTTCGTAGTGTAGACATACCCTATTTGTGGTTCTTATATGGCCCTGGTAGTATCTTAGTATATCACAATCTTTTTAATGTATTCATCCTTTTAACACCCATTTGAAGTAGGGAAGTACTCCCATTTTACAGATGAGAAACTGAGGCACAGTTTAGCAAAAAATTACACAGGAAGTCTGGGGTGAATCAGGGAAAGAAATGAGCTTGTAAATCCTAAATTAGTGCCCTAGTCTCTGGACTATCCTTCCTTTAGCATGCCGGCAGACAACTACATATACCATCTCTCTCAAAGCTGCGAAGAGTATGACTCAAACTCACAGTACATGCATGTTGCTGAGGTACAATGCCAATAATATGTCACTTTGAGCCACACCGTTGCATGTATCATCACAAAGTGGGCCTGAGTATACTGTGTCCAGGGATACAAGGTGTAATCAGACTTCCTCTGTAATTGCTTCTCTTGGTGGCTGTGAGCTGGGGTGGTACGGGACTCCAAACCGAAAGCAGGAAGCATGTCTCTATTGTGCTTTCAACAACCGCGTACCGGTGAGCAGACAACATGGAGAAAGAAGGCACCTGACTCAAATGCATCGGGGACAAGAGCTGGATTTGGGGGAGGGAGAGTTGTAGATTGGGGCAAAGAGTCTAGTGAGACTGGGACTGGGGGTGTGGGAAAGAAGAGAGAAACTGTGACGGGGAACTAAGGGGGAGAAGGCCTTGTGAGACGGAAACTGGATTTGGGAGGCAGGAGTCCTGTGGAAAAAATAGTAAGTGATTGTGTAACTGTAGTTGAAGACTGCATAACAGGGATCAGCAACCTTTGGCCCACTCCGCGTCCCGCAGCCCCCATCGGCCTGGAATGGCGAACTGCAGCCAGTGGGAGCTGTGATCAGCCAAACCTGCAGATGCTGCAGGTAAACAAACCACCCCGGCCTGCCAGGGGATTTCCCTGATGGGCCACGTGCCAAAGGTTGCCGATCCGTGCTGTATAATAATGCATACACAACAGGGGGCCAACCTTAATTTGGGTATGTCATATTTTGAGTGATTGATTTTGCAACCTGAATGTTCTTTTAACAAAGTTTTTGTGTGTAATATATGTACCAGCTGTGGACTTCTGCACATTAGGTGGATAGTTTTGCTGAAATGATCAAGAATAAAATAGCTAACAATGATGATAGTTACACTGGTGTCATTATGTTTCAGAGTCAATACAGCCAATGAGAAGAGTGAGGCATATCACAGTGTCTCAGAACTAGCATTTCATGCTGGCTGGCTGCAGACTTAAGAAGCCAACAATGCATTGGCTCACATTTGGAAGACTCCCTTCTCACTAAGATGTGTTGGAAACATTTTTTGAAAACATAAAATATGAGAATATGCAGGAAGCTAAGGGGTCCAATACACACCTTGGTGGCATGCAGGAAGCGCCTGGGTTGTGCACTTACAAAGAATAGAAAGGAATGCCTTAAAATAATGGGATTCTAAGTTTTTAAATGATATACAGCATTCTTTTCTAGCTCTGGCAGCAGTAAGAGATCATATCATATCAACGAAAGTTTGATTAATCATTTGCTTTTTCCTAAATGATTTTAGCAACCACTGTAAAGAACCAGTATAGCTGGAAACCAATATTGTTTTAATATAATGTGGAAGCAGATTGAAACCCCAGCTTTCAAATTATATAAAGTAATAATCTCCAACTCTCGTGATTGATGAAATATCAGATTTTATTATCAACCCAGAATCAAAGTTGGTAGAAAAATACCAAGATAATAATTAGAATGATCAGAATTTAATGTCCAACAGGTCACTCCTTGTCAGGGTTAGAAGCGTTTTGATGGACTGGTACAAATACCATCACCTCACTCTTGTACAGCTCAAAGCACTTTATAAAGGAGGTCAGTAACATTATCCCCACTTTATAGAAGGATAACTGAGGCACAGAGATGTGAAGTGACTTGCTCAAGGTCACCCAGCAAGTTAGTGGCAGAGCTGGGAATAGAACTGAGATTGCCTGAGTCCCAGTCCAGCACTCTGCTTTCAAGATCATTAAACTCTTACTAGTATTGGTGCAGTGTAAGTGACCAGAAGGAAAATTAACAATCTCTGCAATGAGTTAGCGATAGTATTGCATATCCAAACTTATGTCTTAGAGCAAAACACCTTCCTGCACAGGCCATCCTGACAATGACTGCAGAATCAAACAAGATGATCCCACTTAAAGCAAAAAACCGAGTGTGGATAATGAGTGTTCTTCAGCCTTGATCTGGAACCCCTTCAAGGTACTTTTGAAGATGAATCTGGCAGGTCCTCTACAATATGCAAAACATCATACATTACAAAAGCAGCAGTAACTCTCCCTATTCACTGTTCATGCACAGAGGAGGTCAGTCCATGTGTGAAGGCTTGGAGAGGCACAAAAGCAGGGGAAGGTTGAAATTCAGAGGGCTGTCCCATATGGATCCTAATCTCTGCAATTTTTGCTTGACAGCCTCACTCAGAAATTCACACTGGCACAAGCCCCTGCAATAGGGTGATTATGCAATGGAATAGCAGTGACTCAAATGCCACCGTGATTCAAACTAGGAGAATTTAGCCCATAGTGCCCAAAGAATCCAGCATGAAACTATCTGGGATTCAAATAAATGTGTGTAAAGGACTATCAGTCATTTGCATGTCTATAGAATGAAAATCTTGCATTTTTCAGCAGAAAACAGATTTTCTAGAATACTGAGTGATGCCTGAAACTTTAACGAAACAAAAAAAGTTCTGGTGGGTTAGACCTTTATTTCTTTCATTTACTATTCATTCCTGTGGAGTAACTATCTTAATTAATAAGAACTTGCCCTTTCAAACAGAGAAGCTGGAGTCTGATCCAAGTAGCTTCATAAAAAAGAAGATACTGAATGAAGCCATTATTCTAATTTACATTTATGCTCCCAATGTTAGCAATGTACTTTTAAAAATAACAGTATTGAAGATATTTCTGTTTAAATCGTCTAATGATTGTGGTCTGGATATGGATTTATATTGCTTTTTGGATATCAGTTTAGGCAGATTTAATATGAGATAACAAAAATAAAACTTTATAATGCTTTTGTGCTCACATCTCTGCTCTACGGCTGTGAGACCTGGAAACCATACAAATTGCATATCAAACAGCTAGAAGCCTTCCATATATGGTCTCTGTGCGCCATTATGGGGATCCACTGGCAGGACAAAATTACCAACCTGGAGGTTCTCCAAAAGTCAAATGCCATAAGTATCGAGGCCATACTCCTTGCTGGGTTGGAGACATCATTAGGATGCCTGAACATCGACTCCCCAAAAAAAAAAAAATTCTGTGGAGAATTGGCACAAGGACATTAGAATCAAGGCCGCTCCAGAAAGCGCTACAAGGACAGTATCAAGAACAGCATACACATTGGTGCAATAAAACCGGATGATCTTGGTGTGTTAAATAGATCAGCATGCAAGCACACAGCACTCAGAGCTTTCCAAGCCTTTGAAGAGGACAGAAATAATCGATTGTTAGCTGCCAGGGAAAAGCGTCATACTACTGATATAGCTACCAAGATGCTCCCCAATGACTTCGTCCGCCCGATATGCTCACGAGTATGCATGTCACGCTTTGGACTTCAGAGTCACTCCAGAATCCACAAAAAGAGAGAGCATGAAAATGTCATTGTCGAACTGACCGACAGCACGCACACAATATGAGTGCATTATTGCTGGAGGCATCTGATTTATCTCAAGCAATTCATTACTGAGCTACTTACTGATAGATATTTTGAGTTACGAACACCCAGCTGATGATGATTATTCAGCCAAATGATGTACTCAAGTGATACTCAAGTGGTGTTCTCAAGTTGTGTTTTACTTATAAAGACAAAGTGAGCACTTACTAGCAACTATGTAATACTACATTAAGCATTACACAACCATCTCTACCACTTCCCAGGATTAAGCGAGTCCAATCCCTATATAGATGTGAGGCCATACCAGCTTGGGGTGGCACTCTGTCTCTTTCTAGTGGTAGCTAGGCCAACTAAGGCTTGATGAGCTTCCTACCACCTTGGCTAAGAGAGAGGAGCATTTCAGCTCCTACAATAGACACTCAACGTGGGCGGCAGGTATCGTAGGCACAGGAAGGCTTTGCCTTCCCAAACAGCCTGATGTGTCCCCACCCATGCTCCACCCCCAGGCCCCATCCTGCCTGCTGTTCCTTCTTGTGCCAGAGGCTGGGGCAGGCAGGCTGGAGGCTGCGGTGCGCCCCTGGGGCCGCGCTATGCCACCCATCGTCCTGGGGCTGGGGTCATGTGGCCTGCCCAGCACTGTTCAGCACTGGGGCTGGATGCACTCCAGCCGAGCTGCCTGCCTGCCCGCCCGCCCAGCACCGGAGCTGGCAGCTTGGCCGGGGGGCACCTTCAGCAGCTGGGGGGTCGGTCCGGCGGTGCGGCCCAGGCCCTGTAAGGTCTGGGGGTGCTAGCCTGGGGCAGGGACCAGCGGCCACAGTGGGGGAGAGGCTCTGGTGGGCACAGAAGGGGCGGGGCCCTGGGCAGAAGGGGCGGGGATGGGGGGGCTAGCCTCCCCAAGCCAGGGGTTCACCCACCGCCCATGAGACTCAAGTGTTACGATTCGGAGGCCATAGTTCAATCCCTGTTGTCAGAGACCCACCCGGGAATGTTGGTGTTACATATAACAATCTGATTTATGAGAAAGATGTTAGGGGACTCGTACTAAGCATGCTCAGTGCACCTCTGGATGTGCTAACATGGAATAGGAGTCTTCTGAGCTGCCTTAATGATGTTGAATTCCGAGCTGGTTACATAATTACAAAACTATAACTTTGAGGCAGCATCTCTGTCCGACTGCATTTATATGGTCCTTGTGCTTCTTTTGTATAAATCATTAAGACCATTTAATTAGTTAATATTTGTGAAGCAGTTTGAAATATGAAGTGCTACGTAAGTGTCTAATATTACTACTTTGTGACTCTTCCCAGCCATTTTCCTAATAAAAAAATAAAGCTAAAATATTCACCCTTTACTGGAGTAAACTACAATTAATCTTGTCTCAAGTAATCACTTGGAAAATCAGCAAAAACCAGCTGCTTCTCTGCTATGATGGATTGGCGTTTGCAGCAGCTTTATACTCATGTAATTTCATTTACTTCACTGGATTTTTTTCCTGATTTACACTGTTGTGAGAGGATAATCAGTTCCTACCTACTTGTGAATATTTTGGAATGGTCTACTGGTAAAAGGAGAGGGTTCCTTATAAAAATGGCTTTTTGTACAGGTTTTACTGTAATTAAAACATCAATCAGGTTTTATTTTGAATCGTTCCATTTCTCGGAATTGGAGACAACTATCATTACAGAGACTGAAACAATCCTTGACTCAGAAACATGTATTTTACCTAAGGAATTTATGTTTGGCCTGTGATTTTACAATGGAATAACTTGATGAGTTGGGAAGCTTTTTCTTTTATATAGAGGAAGGTTGGTCCGAGGATGGCCCTCCAGCTTTCCCCTGGGACCTGACATGTACTCAGCAGTGCAAAAGAAACTTTTGCAACTTTACACCCCACAGCACAGCAGTAAAGACACACTGAAGCAGCTGATTGTGTAGTTACTGGCTTTTGTTGCCTCCTTTTGTTTCTACTTGTTAATAGGGAAGAGTCAAGAGGCATCCATGACAAAGCAGAAAAGTGGTTTGTCCCAGAAAGGGAGTGTGGCATGGGAACTAAAACAGGCAGGCAAAAGAAGGGCAGCCAAAAGAAAATAGCCTCAGGCAGCACAGTGTGTCAGTGAGAGAGGGAGATAAGAAGCATTTGGACAGTTGTGGATGTTGGCTTCAATCTGTAATGATTGTGTGGCCCAGGAGTCAAAAACATTTGGCTGCCTTTGACAGAGAAGAACAAGAAAAGGGTATGGCTGGTTTTTAGCCATGTTTCTTTCTGTTCCTTTAATTAATATTATGTAAATTGGCAAACTGGTGAACACCAATTTATCTTGCTCTGGCTCTGTTATGAAGTATTTTTCTAAGTCTCTTCAGTCCGTTAGCAAAGGCCATCTGGAAATCACTTTCTGGCAACCTCTTAGTTCTTTAACAAATCAGCCTTCTGGCGCTGATCACCTAGGATTCTGCCTACTCCAGTTTTCACTTCCCTAACTCTTGTTTGTCTAATATCCTTCCAATACACACTGTAGATTCCTGAGAGCTGCGACTATGTGTTTGTAACATGCCATGTGCACCTACAGTGATACAGAAGCAAACGATTATAAGACAGAGCTGAGGTCTGAGACACAAAGTTTAGAATACAATTCTAAACTTTGCCAAAGCACATGGCCTTGGAGTTGGAGTTCAGATTAGAGCCCATCTCTTCTACTAAATAATAAATTCAAATAAGACATTTTCTTGAACACTTCCAAATAAATTCCAAAAGAACCATACTCATTTTTTCTTGTTTGAGGCTCTTTTTGGTATCTTCTTGTAACATCTCTATAGAATTAGAGAAACTATGACAGTTATGATTGTTAACTTGCTTTAGTTACTTATTATTTATTCAATGAGCAAATGAAATAAAACTAGCTACTAAAAATGTCCATACTAAAGCTGAATATTATATTCCCAGTCAAAGTACAAGCATCTTGAGTGACTTCATGCCCCAATATTTATTTCTGTTTGATCCCAAATCTGAATAATTCTGAATGAATAAAAAAAAATTGCTTTCTCACCTGGTTGAAAAACTGTCAGACCACCACTGATGGAGGTTTCTAGGCCCCTCAGAATTCTGTGAATTGTCTCATATCCCACTCTGGTATCCCAATTGATCTCCGGAGGTGCTGAAATTATTCCAGTGTCCAGAATATAAATTGATTGGTGTCAAAGGCATTGAATAAAACACCAATGATCCATTGGGGCAAGCTCAGATTTTTATCTTCGTTGTCTTATCTACAGAAGAACCTCAGAGTTATGAACACCAGTTACGAACTGACCAGTCAACCACACACCTCATTTGGAATCAGAAGTACAATCAGGCAGCAGCAGAGACAAAAAGAAAAAAATGCAAATACAATAGAGTACTGTGTTAAACATAAACTACTAAAAAAAAAAGAAAAGAAAGCAACATTTTTCTTCTGCTTTGTAAAATTTCAAAGCTGTATTTTTAGTCAGTGTTCAGTTGCAAACATTTGAAAGAACAACCATAACATTTTGTTCAGAGTTATGAACATTTCAGAGTTGCGAGCAATCTCCATTCCCAAGGTGTTCATAATGCTGAAGTTCTGCTGTAGTTCACAGTGATAGTGAGTAAATTGAGCAAGGATAATATTGTTAAAAGAAAGTGCCATATAAAGCTTAAAGAGAATGTGGAAATACCAGTTCTACATTCCTATACCATTTAGAACTGAGGAGTTCCTTGAATGACTGTTTCTTGGGGGGGGTGGAGGGGGGACAGTCCATCTATTGATCGGATGAAAGTTACAATGATTTTTCCCTACTCTTCATGAAGTTTCTTTATTTTCTTAACACGCGTATTTGGAGCCTGAGAGAATTATTTTGATTCATTTTGACAACTCCTAAAGGGAAGAACCAATGGGGAAATTTGACTGCTTCGAGGTGTTCATGCGGACTCCCCAATCTGCAGATGCTTTATTTTGTAAGCACATAGGCAAGGATTCCTTACATACCTCTCCAAGTTGGCAAGACACCTTGCTTAGGAGCAGCTTGAATAAATGAATCTAAAACTGATAGACTACAGGGAATCATGTCTTATTTGCAAACAAGTTTAAGGAAAATGTCAGCCAAAATAAACAATATAGAGGGCTTCTTTGATGTTGTCAAAGGCCAGCTGGAGACAACAGAATTCAAGCTACAATCCACAAAAAATGCCAGTATGAAATTATAAAAAGGTATCTATAAATGTATCTTTTGAAAATAAGTCTGACTTCCTATGAAAAAGGGAACATAGGAATTGCCATGCTAGATCAGCCCCAAGGTCCATCTATTCCAACATCCTGTCTGTGATAGTAGCCAGCACCAGATGCTTCTCAGGAAGGTGTAAGAGCCAAGCAATAGAGAGGAGTGGGGTACTCTGTCCCCCCCATTAGATCTCATCTTGATCTCTGACAGATTGGCTTAAGACCTGAAATATGAGATTTAGTATCTCTTCAACAAACATTTTTATCATTAGTTATGATAACACTGAATATTCTTGATATCCATATAAAATGTCCAATACCTTTTTTGAATCTTTTGTTAATTTCTTGGATTCAATAATTTCCTGTGGCAGTGAGTTCCACGGTTTAATTATATGTTATGTGAATAAGTATTTTCTTTGATCAGTCTTCAGTTTCCTGCCTTTAATTTCATTGAATATCTCTGTTATTGTGTTATGAGACAGGGAGAACTGAAGTTCCCTATCTACCTTATTTTATATACTTTTATCATGTCTCCTCTACTTCATCACCTTTCTAAGATAAACAATCCCAATCTTTTCAATCTTTCTTCACATGAGAGATTTTTCCATGCCCTTGATCATTCTCTTTGCCCTTCTCTAAATCACCTCTAATTCTGCAATATCCTTTATGAGACGATGTGACCAGTACTGTACACAATATTCCACGTGAGGCTACTCATTGATTTATATAAAGGCATTTGAATATTCTCTATATTATTCGCTTATCCTATTCCTTATGCAATCTAACATCTTGTTTGCCTTTTTGACTGCAGCTGCACATTAGCACAGGTTTTCATGGAACTGTCTACACTGATGCCCAGATCCCTTTTTTGATTTCACACAGTTACTGTAACCTTGTAAGGTGTAATAGTAGTTCAAATTTTCCTTCCAATGTTCCTTAGTTTGCCTGTAGCAACACTGAATTTCCTTTACCACTAAACCTACCTTGTTTAGCTCTCTCTGAAGTTTGTTACAGGTTTCTTTGGTCCTTACAAACCTGAATAACTTTGCATCCTTGGCAAATTTTGCTAGCCCATTACTCACCCTCCTTTGCAGATCATTAATACATATATTAAACAGTGCAGAACCTTGAGGAACCCTGCTGTTAATTATTTTTCATTATGAAAATTGATCATTTAGTACTAAAGGTCCCAGTTCAAAAATGTACGGGTCCTACAATTCAGGGTAGGACGGAGGAAGACAAATCTCTTAGTTTTTCAATTAAACTTCAACCTTTGCATACGGACACAAAATAATCACATGACTCAGTCTAGATGAAACATACTTACTGACAGTTAAGGGATGAGGCACAATTTTAATTGCCCTTTCTGATCTAGTTAACAAAGATTGGGTTTGGTCTACATCAAGAAGAAAAGACGAGTATATGGTTTGGAGGACAATATGTCTCAGCATCTCTGCTAAACTGCAGATGACATGTTGAGGCCAAAATTCACCTTTTGGGAATGGGATCAAATATCTGCTCCCAAGTTACTTGGGGAAAAGTCAGAAGCAGGGATTAGCTGTAACTATCGGGGACTCACAGCTAAGCCCAGACCCTTCTAATTGCCCTCAGATGGTTCAGCTAATGAATCCAGCCTCCTGACTGGCTGAAGACTCCAGTGGGCACTGTCTTAAACCCAGCAGCAGGTCTGGGCCCCCCAGGTGTTCAGTAGTGTTCCATACCCACAGCTGTGTTTGTAGTCCTACTTTCTGTTCCTGCTCTCAACTCCTTTTTTGCTCCTAGCCTTCACTCCAGACCCCCTCTTCCCCTGCCCCCTGGTTGCCTCCTCGTGGTTCTGGCTCCTGCCTCCTCTCCGGCTGATATTCTGGCTCTAATCCCTGATTCCTGGTTCTGGCTTGCTGCCTGAACTTTGTATTCATATTCTGACCAGGACTCTGACCCTTGGTTGTGGTTTCTGACTCTCAGCTCTGGCTTGCTCCTGGAATTTGACTTCTGACCACTGCTCTGACCACTGTCTCCTGGTCACTATCTCTTGGTTCTGGCTTGCTCCCCAGACTCAATAATTAAGCTATTGACTTGACCACTAGGCCTGGCTACCTCTGTTCCAACCATTAAGGCAGCCTTCCACCCTAACTATTAGGCAAGACTGCCCACAGCCTGGTCATTATAGTAATATAGATACACAACACTTTTATTTTCTGGGATTGTAGCTCATAAGATACTCCTGGGGAAATTCTGCACCACAGTGCATGTGCACAATTTATGTCCCCCGCAGATTTCTTTGTTTCCCTGCAGAAAAATGACTTTCTGATGTGGAAGCAAAGGGAAGCCACAAAAGTGGTCATGTGTCCCTCCCCAGCAGTATGTTTCAGTTGCCCAGGGCAGACGGCAGAGAGGTAAATCACTGTGGGGTGGGGCGGGACTCGGGAAGACATGGCTGGAGGCTCCTACCCTGTGCCAGGCTCAGCTGGGGGTGTGGACTCTGGGGTGGGACTGGGGATGAGGGTGCAGGAGGGGCCTCAGAGCTGAGGCAGGGGGTTGAGGTGTGGGAGGGGGTGCGGGCTCCAGGCGGCGCTCACCTCAGATGGCTCCCAGAAGCAGCAAGATCTCCCTCTGTCTCCTAGGCAGAAACATAGCTAGACAGCTCCACGCTCTGCCCCATGGCCGCCCCTTCGCCTAGGAGCCAGAGGGAGATGCAAGCAGCTTCCTGGGAGCCACGCAGAGCCAGGCAGGCACCACGCAGAGCCAGCAGCGCTGACCGGAGCCACCAGGGTCCCTTTTTGACGGTGTGTTCTGGTCGAAAAACAGATGCCTGGCAACCCTAGTTGTCTGTCCTTTCATTTGAACCAGTAATTTCCTTCTCTCACTCCATAATTAACATGAATGGATCAAAGTACTCCTTCTAAAGATACAGGTCTAGATTCCCTGGTCAGGCCAAGCTGTGCTCAGTAAAAGACCAGAAGGTGGAAGGCAAAGGTGCCCTTTATGTTCCACCAGTCCCAAGGCCTCAAATCTTCTGTAACGTATACCTGGCTGAGCAGGGCTTTTAAGAGCCTATTCCTGTAGTGTCTTAGAGCCTGGGCTGTAGCCTGAGCCTGAACGTCTACAACCACAATTAAACAGACCCCTTAACCTGAGCCCTGCGAGCCCAAGTCAGCTGGCATGAGCCAGCCGCGGGTTTTTAATTGCAGTGTAGACATACTGTATAACATCTCTGTACTGCCCAGGGATTTCCCTAGACAGAAGAAATTCTTAGGAAGCCAGATCCAATAACTTTGTGGCACTGGAGCAAGAGAAAACTGCCATAGCAGGGCCCTGGATCTAGCCTACAGTATTCACATCTACCACAGTTTGCTGCAACTTTGAATTTGGAATTATTTCATGATGTGTTGCAGAGTTTGCTATTAATGGAAGTTTTAACCTTTGACTCAGATGGAAATGACTGTGTACTTCTAGTCTGGCACATTCCCTGCTACATTACTTACAATCTGGTCTTGTGGGATTAGTCTTGACACTCTCATCTGGGTTTAATAATGCCTGTTTTTACTGTGCATTTATTCCATTTCTAAAGCCATCTAAAATATATTAAATAATTTTCAATTGCCTTTATTTCCTAACACACTGTTTCTGCAGAAAGGAAATGTTGTATTAGAAGTTTTGAGTGTATGTTCCTCCCTCCAGCTTCTAATAAGCAGTCATCTCTGTTCTAAGACATTCTCCAAAATTGACTTATTCTGTGCACCAAAAGGAAAGAGTAAGCTTTGCTGGAGATTACAGCAAAGACTGTCTTCCTCACCAGCAAACTCCTTGAGACTCTACCAGTCTTAATCTTGCCTAGCAGATAACAATCAGTGAACTCCAGCCCCTGAGCTCTTCAGAGATCTCTTCAGAGATGTCTCCCTGCAGTGCACAGCCCTATCACGGTACATTTACAGAAGATATTAAGTTCATTTCTTCTTTAAACAGTGAACATACTGCAGTTTATTAATTTAACTGGTGTTTGACACACTTATTTCAATCACAGCACTGAACTGGTTTATATTAAAAGTAAAACAAGTTTGTTAAACAAAAAGTTGTATGTTTAAATGATACCAGGTAGAAGGAATAAAGTTAGAAATACTTTCAAACTAACAAAAATAAAACATGTTTCTGAGACTAAAACTTAACTTAGTCAGCTATAGTTCAAGATGGTTTCCCTACTTACAGAAACTTCCTCAGCATGACTAGCTGTTCCAGCCAGAATCCACCCTACACCAGTTAAATTAATAAACTGCAGTATGTTGACTTTGCTATCTGGTATTGGGGTGCTTTGAGGGCACAGTGCCCCACTAAGAAAAGTGCCTTCAGCCCATGTTCATGCATCTGTCCTTGCCTCAGGGTTTACAATATCTCTTATCTCCAGAGGGAAGGAGTTGGTGCTCCCTTTGTGGGAAGGGACATGGTAGGGGAGCCTGGGCCCTCCCTGTCTACCAGGGTCTGGCCTACGGACCTACAAGAAGCAGTGATATCAACCACCCAAGAGTGCTTCAGGGCTACTTCCCCTGGGCCGCTTCCTACCACTTATGCTACCATTCCAGGGTGTGGTCCAAAGCATTGCAAATGATCCATCAGAAGAATGAAGGGTTCCTTAGTCCTAGGGAAAGGCTAGTTCCTTACTCTCGGGGCTCTGGTAGCTGCCGCTTGCAGACCTCTCCACTGCAGACAGGAGTCCAGCAATCATAAAATATTTTTTACCTCGGTAAATATCCATTGAAAATGGGGCAAACTGAGATACAGTCAGACTGTGGCCTGGAAAGGTAAGAATCTTATTATGTAAAGTTGGATCACTATAGTAGTGGAGGACTGGAAGCAGGCCTATCCTGGATCTGGAACTGTTTGACAACTCTGCCATCTCTATTCCATATATGTTTAAATTTAAAAACTTCTTGTGTGAGTGCACTGGGGCCCAAAACACTACCAGGTAAAGAAATCTATTGCCATATTTGATAATTTAATTTAAATATGGATGACTAGACAATCCCAGAGCCATGTAATGTCGTTAATTGATTCTGAAGTCAGCATACAGTAAAGCCTTAGAGTTACGAACACCTCAGGAATGGAGGTTGTTTGTAACTCTGAACAAAATGTTATGGTTGTCCTTTCAAAAGTTTACAACTGAACATTGATGTAATACAGATTTGAAACTTTATGCAGAAGAAAAATGCTGCTTTAAACCATCTCAATTTAAATGAAACAGGCACAGAAACAGTTTCCTTACCTTGTAAGTTTTTTTTAAACTTTCTGTTCATTTTTAGTAACCTACATTTAACACAGTACTGTGCTGTATTTGCCTTCTTTTTTTTCCCTGCTGCTGCCCGATTGCATTCTTACGGTTCCAAATAAGTTGTGTGGTTAATCAGTCAGTTCATGACTCTGGTATTTGTAACTCTGAGGTTCTATAGTACTTGATTCACTGGCTGGTGTCTGCTGGGGGAAGCTGTGAGAAACCAGACGGTATGAGCAGTTTTCCTGAAGAAGAGTCCAGCAGTTCAAGGCAAACAAAACCTCCACTCCACTGGGAGTAAGTGGGCAGGAGACAACAGGGGAGAGTGTTTGCACCCAGAGAAGCACTAAGGCCTCTACAGGCCAGAACTCTAAAGTCCTCTAGTCTGAGACAACCCCAGCGTCCCTGGAAATAATCCCTCCCTGGTGCTGCTGCCTTTCTGCTACCGGGGCAGACTCAACCCCAGTGTATATGGGTTACTCGGTAGATGGTGTAGAACAGTGGTTCTCAAAGCTGGTCTGCCGCTTGTTCAGGGAAAGCCCCTGGTGGACCGGGCTGATTTGTTTACCTGACACATCTGCTGGTTCGGCCGATCGTGGATTCCACTGGCCGCAGTTCGCCGCTTCAGGCCAATGTGTGCTGCAGGAAGCAGCGCGGGCTGAGGGATGTGCTGGCCGCCCTTCCTGCAGCGCCCATTGGCCTGGAGCAGCAAACCGTGGCCAGTGGGAGCTGCGATCGGCCGAACCTGTGGACGCGGCAGGTAAACAAACCGTCCTGTCCCGCCAGGGGGCTTACCCTGAACAAGCGGCAGACCAGCTTTGAGAACCACTGGTGTAGAAGATAATTTTGAAAAACACTTTTTATAGGAAGTTGCCCCAGGAATCTCCACATCCACTTGTCCCATCCAGTGGGTTTGATGTCATCTGCCTATATTTAAATAAGGAAATACACCATTTCTAACAGCTCTGCCGGACTAAATATCTTTTCATTTGTACCTTATTTTCAGACATTGATTTAACAACTGGGCTCAAACTGCTAAACAATCTCATTCAAAGGCTTAGTTAGGAAAGAAAAAGGGACTAGATTCTTCAGTCTCTTTCTGAAAGTAGAGATTCTTTTTCGAAGGTGAACTGCAAAGGTCTTGCGAGAAGTTTAAAAATGTATTTTAATATTCCTGAAGAATTAGAAGGAAGCTTAGCACTGTTAGTGAGCAATGTAATCACCATATTTTAACAAATTTACTTCCCTTAGATACTCCTGGCCTGCAGCTTTTTCTGGCTTGTGACATCACAAGTGCCACAACAAAAATGGGAGTTTTTCAAACTCTTGTTTGTGGATGTCACTCATGAGAAACTAAAAAACTGCAGCGCCGATTCAACAGGCAGCATAGAAAAACTGTCATGAAAATTTATGAGCCCAAGCACGAAATATACTCACCCACCCTCACTACAGTGATTAAAAAACTAATTATACTATAGACAGCCGTCAAAATAAATTATTCAGCCAGGGTGAGTGGGAGAGCAGAAGTTTGTGAGACTTCCTCAAGGAGGTTGTAATTGTCCTGAACGTTGTTAAAATACAGCACTAATTATATTTGAATGTCTGTGTACTGCTTTCCTCTTTTAGAATCCTATAAGCAAGTTATCAGAACTTTAAAAAGAAAGGAAACTTCTGCAGTTCTTTAACATTCTGATTTCTGTGCGTTTGAAAACAGTGTATCTTATTACATATAACAAATCTGCATTAAAAGAATATTATTAAGGTTGCAAAGTGATGCATTCAAAAGCTAGAAATGCCAGATTTGATGTTGCCCATACAACATTAGTTCAGTCCTCATGCATCCACATTGTAATGCATGTATGCCCAAGATGGCTGAATTTAGGGTTGCATGGACAACAGTGAGTCTGGCATTTCTTAACTTTCAAATACTTCACTTTGCAACCTAAATAATAATATTTCAAAATAGGGTTTGCTTCCTGCAATTTCTAAGTGTGTTTTGTTTTGTTAGAAAGAAAGATAAAAATGAAATCTATTAGGTGCAACTATAACAACAACCCCCCTTCCTCTCAGTTCATCAGCGTCTGGAACCTTCAGCTCTGTAGTACAGACTGCTACTACCTGGGTTACAGGACTGACTATGTTAGCTGCCTGCAGGAGAAGACTGTTTTCCTGAATGGAGGATGGGGTCACTGGCACCATGTGTTGGGTTCAGGCCATAGTTGTTTGCGTCTGACCCAGTCCAGCTCTCTTTTTCTCCTGCAACAAGGCAGGCTCCTCTCCTCTCCTCTCCTCTGCTCTCCTCTCCATGCAGTACTTCTACCTACAGTGACCTTCAATCCTGAGCCTTTTCTGCAGGGAGAGGGAGAGGAAGCACAAACAATGTCTGCAGCTGGAGATCTGGTTTGCCCTGGGCTCTGCTAGCCCTTCTCTCTTTTCTTTTCACTTCCTTCCTGTGTGTTTTAACTACCTTCTCATCTGATAAGATAATTAGCCCCTCAGCTCATCAGCCTATAGTTTGATTAAGTAATAATCAAATTATTAATAATTATCAAAGGTAATTAAGTCTTCTGCCCCTCAATCTGAGCCTCTCTGTGGGAACTAGTTAGTGCCTAAGTGACCAGAGTGCTGGGTCAGCTGCTGGCTCTCGGCACTTTGTCACACTTCCCTATCCCTCAAGGTGGGGGGCTCCTGCCTCATGTGATACCCCTCCCCCACCCCCAAGGAGGGAATAGGCCACTGGCACTATATGGTCTTGGAGCTTTACAGTGGGAGTCCAACCCAGACCTCCCTGTCCCCACTCACCAGGCATTGAGGAAGCTGCAGACCCATATGATACCTCTCTTAGAATGGGATGGGATGCTTGGGCTACATGCCAGTTGTGAGGGAACCTGGCCTGGCTTTTTCCTCTGTTTCCATCATTACATCTGCTCTGGCAAGTCCCAGACATTCCCAGCAGGGCCATAACCCAGGCTGGGCGAGCAGGGTAGTCGCTCAGGGCTCAAAGCCACGGGAGTGGAAAAATGGGGTGGAGAAATGAAGGAAAAAAACAGTAGGGGACTAGGGTGACCAGACATCCCAATATTATCGGGACCATCCCAATATTAGGGGCTTTGTCTTATATAGGCAACCCACCACCCCCCACCCCCTTGTCCCGATTTTTCACACTTGCTATCTGGTCGCCCTACAGGGGGGACAAATATGCTTTCTTGCCCTGGGTGCTTAAATGCCCTAGTTACGTCTCTGATTCCCAGTGTAGTGGCAGCTCTTATTGGGTTGATTAGAATGTTCATGTTCTGTTATTATTGTGACATGCTGCCAATTTTTTTCTCAGGAGTACAAGTCAGAGAAGGAAAATGGAGATTTTTAACAGTTTATAATTTAGCTAAAAATTAGTGGAATTTTATGGAATTTCTTCTCTGGCTCTGGGTGTTTCTACTTGCTGAATTTCAGTGGCCTGCTGCAAACTATGAAGGTGTTAGAGCTTCTAAAAAATGCTTTCAAGAATCTTTGGAAGATGTTAGGCAGTATGAATATAGGGGTCACTACCATTCTATTCTGTTTATATTATAGGAATGGCCTTGTGTTGTGTAGAATGTCAGACTAGACAATCGTAATCGTCCCTCCTGACCTTAAAGTCTGTGAACCTAAGAATAAACATTTTGTTAGATGTCCTTAGAATGGTCTTGTTACAATTATTTTTAATCCATTCCAAAACCTGATTTCTCATTTGTTGTCCCCCTATTCCCACCATCCATATAAAGTCTGGGCTCTTAGATTACAGTTTATAATTAAACTGATGCTTCCAGTGGTATGTGGTAGGCCTCCAGAGATGGGCAATGTGTAAGTATTCAGTTTAATACAGATGACAAAATATGTATATTTATTATTTCAATTTAAAAATAATACTGACTGATGTACACCCAGAACTCTGTGTGCCATTGCAATGAAATGAGTTTCTGAAACATAATTTGTTTTCAGCGGAAGTGAGCCAGTATGACATCAGATCTACATGGTATACATCCAAACAGTAAATGGATCTTGGAATACTTTTACCTTTAGTTTGTAAATTATAATTTGTCCGTGACTCCAAAGGGACATGGGAGGATAGTTCAACTAAACATTTTACGGTAGCATGTATAATGAATGTATTCCTAGATTAGTGGAACCAAACACCAAAATCTACTTTCCTTTTTCCTAGAGATGTGCCCAAGACTCACATTATCTAGTTTAAGTATTTCAGCAATTCAGTGCTCTATAAACAAGTACAAATTGGGATTCTGAACAAACAGAACCTTGGAAGCATTTGTTGCTCAGGTTTTGGTTCATCCCACTCTGAAAATGAGGCTCTGGTGAGAAATTTGGATCTGATCAAGGGATGGGATTCTGTATCATCCCAAAGCATGGGGACCTTTGTATCTGGGCTTTTGGCTTTGGCTCGGCACTACTTTTCTCCATAATTGTTTAGTCTTGTTATAGTCTCCTAATTTCTCTGTTTCTGGCTTTCTCTTATATTTTTCTGTAACAATTTTTCTTCTTCCCAGTTCCCAGAAATAGATCTATTATTCTTAATCATGAGTCCTACCTTGGCAGGAAACAAGATAGGCATCCACTCCTGAATGTTTTCTTTATGATACGGATTTTTTTAAGTCTAGCTCAAATTGCTAAACTAAAGTCAGGGGAAAACCCCCAAATTTCTTTGTCCTTATTTCTTCCTTGGTATGTATCACCTGAAGATTCTGACCCAGAACTCTATCAGGAGGGTGAACAGGATTAAGCCTTCCTGGTGATTTTTTTTGGTCCAGGCTCCCCTCTAAGGATACTTGCTGAATGATCCTCCTTACAGTGAAGTCAGACGGAGTAGGAGCAATGATCCAAGAAAGTAGGAACTTTTGTTTTTCACTAGCCACTGAATTCTAATGTTTTTATATTGTGTCTGGCTCTCTACATATTCTGAGCATCTCTCTGATTTAATATTATCATTCATGCCTTTTCAGAACAGGACATTTTGTATGTAGTGCAGTTGTAGCCATGTGGTTCCTGGGATATTCACAACATGTGGTATACCTCATGCAATGTACATGTAAATGTACAATGTAAATGCCCCAATAACAATTATGTGGGTGAAACCAGACAATCACTATACTCTCAAATAAACTCACGCAGGAAAATGATAAAAGACAAAAACACCATATCACACTTCACTGTTCACAAAGCAATCACTCTGTATCTGACCTCTCAGTCCTTATCCTCAAAGGAAACCTTCACAACACTTTCAAAAGATGAACCTGGGAGCTTAAATTCATAACTCTGCTAGACACTAAAAATGATGAACTGAACAGAGACACTGAAATTATTGTTTATTACCACAATCCGTAACCCACTAGCCCACTCCCTTTTGTCCTATGACTGAAGAGATGTTAACAGGCCTCTCTATCTTGAATGGTCCTTTACAATATGTGTTATCTATTTATATTAAACAATCTGTGCCATCTTGAATTTAGCTGTGACTCTTGGAGTACCTTTCCCTGATTTGAGGAAGAGCTCTGGGTAGCCTGAAAGCTTGTCTCTCTCACCAACAGAAGTTGGTCCAATAAAATATATTACCTCATCCACCTTGTCTCTCAGAATAGCTCAGATAGTTGGGAACACATAGAGGCAATCATTTATAGTCTATTGTCTAGACTGCTTTTCTCAAGTAGGAAAGAAGGCTGTGAGAACATACCATATGGGCAGTGATGAGCAGCCAAAATCTTAACAACCGGTTCCCTCCTCACTCCACGAGGGGGTCGTGGCCCCCCCCCGAGACCCCTGCCCCATCCATCTCCCTCCCCTGTCCCCTGACTGCCCCCAGAACTGGGCAGAAGGGTCTCGTGGGCCACCGTAGTGGGTGCTCACCCCGTCCCTAAGAGTCAGAGGGACCTGCCGGGGGTGAGATGAGGAGTCCCGGAGGAGTCCCGGAGGTGAAACATCTGGCAGGTCCCTCTGGCTCCTAGGGCGGGATAGTGTAGCTGGGGGGCAGCGGGGAGAGCGGCCGCTCCCCCCACTGATCACATCAAAAGTGGTGCCTTAGGCACTGACTCCGTGGGTGCTCCAGGGCTGGAGCACCTAAGGGGAAAATTTGGTGGGTGCAGAGCCCCCACCGGCAGCTCCCCGCCCTGCACCTGGCCCCAGCTCACCTCCGCTCCACCTCCTCCCCTGAACGCACCGCCCCACTCTGCTTCTCCGCCCCCACTGCCCCCCGGTTTCCCGCGAATCAGCTGTTTGCTCAGGAAGCCTGGGAGGGCTGAGAAGCAGGCGGCGGTTTCGCACTCAGGCCGAGGGTGGCGGAGGTGAGCTGGGGTGGGGAGCGGTTCCCCTGCCACCCACCCAGGTTACCTGCTGCGGTGCAGGCGGCCCTCCTCGCGCCCCCCTCCCACCCCAGCTACCTCTGCTCCACCTCCGCTTCCCTGGGCCTGAGCGCGAAGCCGCCGCTTGCTTCTCAGCCCTCCCAGGCTTCCTGCACAAACAGCTGATTTGTGGGAAACCAGGGGGTGGTGGAGAAGCAGAACAGGGTGGCGCGTTCAGGGGAGGAGGCAGAGGCGGAGTGGAGGTGAGCTGGGGCCAGGCGCGGGGTGGGGCGGGAAGCTGCCAGTGGGTGCTCTGCACCCACTAAATTTTCCCCGTGAGTGCTCCAGCTCACCACTGCATATAGGGCTTTTGGTGTCAGCTGACAGGAGGATGCCCTTGGCTTGAAGTCTTGTTTCTCAGAGAATTTATTCTTGGTATTTGGCATGCTTTGATTTGATAAGATTACTTGTGGCAAACTAGCTAAACCAGCAGTTAAAATTCAATAATTTAACACCAACACAGGATAGATGAGAGACAGCTGCACAGGGGCCAGGTAGAAAGGGAAGTTGGCATGTAATACCAGCAGATCTAGTGGCCTCGGGAAAGTTTTGGACTATGGTGAGGATTGGGCCAGACAGTCACCTCATCTCCCACACTTACAGAGCTGTTTGCCCTGGTTGTACAGAATTAGCAAGAGGCTTCCCAATGTCAGGTAGCTTGTCCTGGGCAGTGTGCTCCCTGCTTCTCCTTCCAGTATTCTTGGGCTTCCAAAAGCCATAACTATCCTTAGTCTCTGTAGGTCAGATTTTTCAAGGTATTTTGGTGACTAAAGAAGAAGATAGGTGCCTGATGGGATTTTTGAAAGTGCATAGGTGCCTAACTCCCATTGAAACCTCTTTCTTTAGGCACCTAAATACCTTTAAAAATCCAGTCGTGTGTCCCAGCTTCCCGGTCTGCAAAATGGGGACCATGATATAGGGCTATTATTAGGATTAATTAGTTAATGTTCGTATAGAGCTTTGCAAGTGTAAAATGCTATGTAAGTGTATTACTATTCTAGAAAATATAGAACCAGGTGCGGCCCTAGACTAGCTGCCAGCAACTGGCGCCCTAGATGAACCATGCAATTGGCACCCCCAAGCCCCAAGGGCAGATCTAGGCTGAGGTTTTTGGTAAACTGGGAAACATTTTGCCCCTTTTTTCCTTTTAATGTTTTTTTAAGCTTTTTTTTTTTAAACAGAGGCTTAATTATTCAGTTTGTCCGTCCATCTGTCGAACCAATGTTGCTGAGATCAGATAAAATAGACACACAAAATTTTCAGAATAGATTTGTACACAACAGCTAGATAATATTTCAGTCCGATTTCAAATAAAAATGCATTAAAATGTTAATTATAATTTTTATTATTAAACATCCAACATCATCAATTACGCTCTCCTGCTTTAACTGCCATTACTACCACATCCAATATAGAAAGAAATAAGAAATCTCTTCAATGAACTTTATCCTGTATTTACAAAACACTCTGAATATAAAACACTCTGTGCTGTTAAAACATGACTTTTGTTGCTTTAAGTTTTGAAAATTCAGTCACTAGTTCTTTTAGATCCAGTTTTCCAGCTATTTCATGCTCTATTGTCATTGTGGCAAGTCCAACAAGTCTCTCTTGTACCATTGTAGAACGCAGATATGTTTTTATCAATTTTAACTTTGGGAAGCTACGTTCCCCACTAGCTATGGAAACTGGCAAAGTTAAAAGAATACGTAGAGCTATAAAAACGTTTGGAGAACTGTCTGTGAGTTTATTTTCACAAACAAACTTTAGGACTTCTTCAGGAGTGGAATGTTTCTTAAGTCGTCTTGAAAAAGCCTGAAGCTCACTACACAAATCTGTAGCATCAATGTCTTTTGAATTTTCATGAGTCAATGCTGACTCCAGTTTTATACAAAATTCTCTTATTTGTTTTGCTGTTTTCTTTTGCAAGCTGTGGATATCATATAGAAGGCCAAATACTGACTCTAGCTGCTGCATGTGTTGAAATCTTTCATCAACCAAGTGAATAGCAGTATCAAGGACTGCGAAGTAGAAATTCACTTCGAACCTTTGTTTTGGGTTCTGAATGGGTGTGTCTTGTCCTGCATACAAAAACTGCTGTTTCTTTTGCTGAATGCGAACTGGCTCTGGTTCAAGTTCTGTCGGAAAGTCTATTTCTTCAGCAAGCTTGAGAAAATCTACTAGTGTTCTCTTGAACCCTTCATCACTTCTGAATTCCTCCAGAATATTTTTAGTTTGCTGCAGTTTTTTAATACCAGAATGTATGTTCGAGTTCTTGTCCTGAAGCAGCTTACTAATGAGGTTAATCTCGAAAAGGATATTATACTACAAAATGAGTGAAGTCACAAATTTGAACTTGGAAAGGCCATTTGCAAGAGCTTCTGCATCTGAACATGTCATATTGCCAGATGATCCAGTAAAGGTAGTATCATCAGAAATTTCAGTTAGGTCATCATAAATGTTTCCAAGTTCATAGCGAAGAGGTTTCAAAGCATCTATGTGACTCCCATTTTGTCTGACTAAGTGGTTTCACAGTTGGAGAATTCACATGGTGAGTCAGAATCTCTCAACGGCGTGTTGAGCCTGAGAAAAACACATGAACACGTTGCACCAAATCAAAGAAACTGCTTGCTGCCTGTCATAAATATAAAGGGAAGGGTAACCACCTTTCTGTATATGGTGCTATAATATCCCTCCTGGCCAGAGGCAAAATCCTTTCACCTGTAAAGGATTAAGAAGCTAAGGTAACCTCGCTGGCACCTGACCCAAAATGACCAATGAGGGGACAAGGTACTTTCAAATCTGGAGGGCGGGGGGAAGTTTTTTGTCTGTCTGTGTGATATCTTTGCCGGGAACAGATCAAGGATGCTTGCAAGCCCTTCAACTCCTGTAAAGTTAGATCTAGCTAGAAAATGTGTTAGGTTTTTCTTTGCTTTGGCTCGTAAATTCGCTGTGCTGGAGAGAATGTGTATTCCTGTTTTTGTGTCTTTTTGTAATTTAAGGTTTTGCCTAGAGGGATTCTCTATGTTTTGAATCTGATTACCCTGTAAAGTATTTACCATCCTGATTTTACAGAGGTGATCGTTTTACCTTTTCTTTAAATAAAATTCTTCTTTTAAGAACCTGATTGATTTTTCATTGTTCTTAAGATCCAAGGGTTTGGGTCTGTGTTCACCTGTACCAATTGGTGGGGATATTATTATCAAGCCTTCCCCAGGAAAGGGGGTGTAGGGTTTGGGGGAATATTTTGGGAGAATAGGACTCCAAGTGGTCCTTTCCCTGTTCTTTGTCTAAAACACTTGGTGGTGGCAGCGTTTTACCTAATCAAAGGGCAAAGACTTTGTGCCGTGGGGAAGTTTTAACCTAAGCTGGTAGAAATTAGCTTAGGGGGTCTTTCATGCGGGTCCCCACATCTGTACCCTAGAGTTCAGAGTGGGGAAGGAACCTTGACACCTCCAAACAGCATCTAGCAGCATCATTGACAACCAAATTCAGAGAATGGTGCACTGCAAGGAACGAAAAAGGCCCTAGGATTGATTTCCATCGTTCTCCTTTGCACACCATTGTCTTTACCCTTCATATTACTCCCATTATCATAGCATTGGCCACGTAAGTTTTCAAGAGATAATGACATTGTTTCAAGCTCTTGTAGAATAGTTTCAGTCATATATGCTCCAGTCGTCTCCTTCAGTGCACTTCAACATTATCTTCATCTGCAGACTTTTCCATGTCCACAAAATGAATGATCATCATTTGTGTAAAATGACTCACATCTGGTGTACAGTCCAGTATTATTGAAAACTATTTTGCAGAATGGGCAGCTTCTAAAATTTTCTTTTTAATGGCATTTGCTAGGATTTGAATCAGTTCATTCTGCATATATTTTCCTAAGTAATGAACCTGTGTTTCATGATCAGTTATTTTATGTAGATGCTCCTTCATGACTGGATCAAACAAAGCTAGGTATTCAACAAATTTTAAAAAGTTTCCATTACCTGGAGTGTATAATTTTTCATTTCTACCGTGGCCGTGGAGTGCTAAATTTTGCCCACCAAGAACTCTCACTAACGCAATCAGATGCTCTAATATTTGTTGCCAATATTCTTCTTTTTCCTTGATCACACATAAATTTTCTTCATCAATAGTTTTTCCTTTTTTCAATCATAATTCAAGTTCTTTCCAATTCTGAAAACATTCCAAATGTTCTGTACCTCTGTCATGTGAAGAGAGAATTGAAGATATGTTTTTCCTGTCCTTTGAACCATTTTCAGTAAGTGATGTACCAATTGCTTGATTTCTGAACAACTTGCAGGAAAAGCAAAATACAGAGTCCTTCAACACT
Source organism: Natator depressus (assembly GCF_965152275.1). Classification (NCBI taxonomy): domain Eukaryota; kingdom Metazoa; phylum Chordata; order Testudines; family Cheloniidae; genus Natator; species Natator depressus. Next base: position 325,011,575 of record NC_134234.1, on the reverse strand, counting down.
GAATATTGTAACAAGTTTCGATGAATTTCTTCCCCATTAATGAGTTTCCTCTTGTAATGCTGAGCAGAGAATTTTCTTTTATTTCTATCCTTAGGGAAGGGAAATTCATGAACTTGTTCGGGAATGTTCCATGAGAATTTGCCTCAGATGTAATCACATCTGGGCTATGAAGCTGGGTCCCCATACTGTAACTTGTTTGTAACTTCCTCATCCTTTCTTCCTTCTACTTCATTTACTTCAATTTCTTCATGTGCCTCTGAAGGTGAATAATTTTTCTCCACTTCCATATCAGTCTGAGCTGCCTTCATGCAGAATTAAGTTTCCCTCATCTTGAGTTTCCAAACTGCTTTTTTGTGGATGTGAGCTACCCTCATCTCGAAGTAATATACCTTCATCTTGATGTTCCAAACTGCTTCCATGCGGATGGGAGCTAACCTCCTCTCCAAGTAAAATTCCTTCATCTGGATGCTGTGAACTGCTTCCATCTTTATTTGGATTAAAGAGAAGATATTTCAGGAAGGATCCCTGCTGTTTTGCTTGGTCCTTTTCCTTCTCAGCCTTTTGTTTACGATACTCAGCTCCTGTGGGTTTTCTTTTTCCTCTTTCTGCCATGGGACATTTGAATATTATGTACTGTGCTCCCGACTGCAAGCAATGTAGCGTTAAGGATGGCTGACACACCCACCATACTGCTGCCATCCCAACATGTTTTATCACAGCTTAAAGCTTCAGTGATTAGTAACATACACTCACTTACCTATTACAACAGTTAGTTACAGCGTTTACACGGAAACAAAATGACCTTTTTCAATGTTATAACCCAACACCGGTTGTTTGGAAAGTAATCCCCTTCTTCGGGGTTACCCGCTTGGAGTGTGATGTCATTACTTTCGTAGTCTACTGAGCATTAACGCTGTTACTTTTCTTTTATGGACCTTATTTATTACATGTGAACCAGTTATAACAAAGAAACGTTCATAATTATACAGCCCGATAATAACGCTAAGGTTTAATAACACTTAAAGATACTCACACTTTGGACTTATAATGGTGAAAGACATTATTCTTTATTATTTGGCACCAAGAAACACAATTTTCCACAGTATTCTCCTGATTCTTAACCATCTAACTGTGACTTGTGTTAAAATGACCGTTTAGCATGTATCAACTCATGATCTCTCCGCTCTACCTGAATTTCCGGCTAGGCAGCCTTGATATATATTCGAGTTAGGCGTCACTAGCATTGCAGCTCTTGCTGCTTGTGGATGTGTTTCATTGTGGCTGAGTTATTGCTTATCAAAATTGCAAAGTGGGTCATCTTGACCCTACGTTGCAAATTGAAAAAAAAATTTGCTACAATATTATTTATTTTTGCTGTAAATAAAAGATTTGACATATTAATAAATTCTCAGAAATGTAGAGAAATGAATTATAATTCATATTCCCTCTGTATGCACATGGGAATTGAAATAATGACATCTTCATTCTTTTATTTGTATTTTTTTCATCTTTTTCATTTTTTTTATTTGATTTTTTTCCTCGAATTTGGCCCCCCATTTAACTTGGCACCCTAGGTGACCTCCTAATTCGCCTATATCAGCAGGTCGCCCCTGTATAGAACACAGTAATCCACAGCCTTTATAGAATAAATTCATAACAAAGTTTGCTAAATTAGATGGCGCTGCTATTTTTATGGATTGGACAATACACCAAATCCCACTTTGAAGTCAGTGGAGTACTTTCTTGCTCTCTTATTTTAGAGGTCAGGAACATGGAAATTTATATTGAGTTTTCGGTTTGAAACAAAAAGAATGAAATCTTCTCTCACTTCTAATCTCAAGTGCACAATGTTGTCTCTTGTGTTTTGAAACCTGTTACATTCATATGAAATCTTTTCACTAGTCATTATGTATATGGCTCTCTAGAGATTTGCCAACATATACGTGGGTCTAACAGAGATGGGTATTTAACTTCCTAAAATAGAATGAACATCTCCTGTATTTAGAAAATCTTTGTGGTGTGTGTTCTATTACCTAAGTGTTCAAGACAATTTGATTGATTTACAAGTGTACTAGTTACGTCATTACAGATTTCTTCACATAAATCAATAATCTTTAAAAGTATAATTGAACGACAGTGCTTGGCTATGTATGAAAATGGTAAAACAAGGAAGGAGCCACAGAAGCTAGGTTACAGTCAAGGCACTGCACTGTACTTTTAACTTCAGAGCTGGAATCAGAATTGACCTGTTATTGGTTGAGGTTGTGTGCTGCAGTTCATAAAATCAATGCTTTATGATGCTGCACAATCATGGAAAAGTAATGCTTCTCAGTTGGTGAAGTGTTTTAGGTTGGGGAGGGGTTTTAAAATAGGAGAAATAAATTCCTTTCAAAATTTACAATACATTCAAGGCATGAATGCCACCATTATGAATAATATGCAGCTATGGAAATACAGAAATGGATCTGGATCTGGAGTGTCTATGCAAATTAGAAGGTTTTGCTTAACGTCTGTTAGCTTCAAATCCAGTTATTGTCAGCAAATATCAAATTATCTGTCGGTAAATAAGTTATTATTAAATAAATATTTATCTCCATCAGAGCTTTGCAAATGGATTGAGACCCTCTCTAATACTGATATTTTTCAAAATTTGCTTAAATAATTACAGAGAAAATCTTTGGCAAATGTTGGCAATAGTTGTTCTCGTTAACCTCTGAGGATAGGACAAGAGGCAATGGGCTTCAATTGCAGCAAGAGAGGGTTAGGTTGGACATTAGGAAAAACTACCTAACTGTCAGGGTAGTTAAATACTGGAACAAATTGCCAGGGAGGTTGTGGAATTTCCATCACTGAAGGTTTTTAAGAACAGGTTAGACAAACATCTGTCAGAAATGGAGTAGTTATTATGTAGTCCTGCCTTGAGTGCAGGGGACTGGACTTGATGACCTCTCAAGGTCCCTTCCAGTCCTACACTTCCATGATTCTAGTCCAGTGTGAGTCTGAGGGCCATTAAACACAGTAAATTTTCCTACTGTATCACAATTACAGCAACATCTGTTCTAAATAATGTGGTGCTAATTCACTGTGAAAATGCATAAAGCTTTCACTAGTTGTTAGAATACTTAATTACTTATCTATAGTGAGGTGGTCTCATGAGCGAACATTGTACTGAGTTTCAAAATACACAGGAATACAGGTCCCAGAACTATCTCTATACTGCCTGAAAAATGCACCCGATAATGCTTTACTGATCAAGGTACTTTACCTGTATGTGGAACATTTAAAGGTGAGAATAGGTTTTGAAGGTGCTACTGGTATTAGTTCATGCAGAAGCAATAAAAAATATTGGGAGAAAAACTGTAAAAAGGTTATATGACTTGTCCTTTTAATTTCTTAAGCAAGCCATAAGTGTATTGGTGAAGATAATACTGTATATACTGCTCATGGGAGCTGCAGGAAGTGGCGCGGGCCAGGCCACCACTTCCCGCAGCTCTCATTGGCCGGAATGGCAAACCATGGCCACTGCGAGCTGCAAGCAGCCATACCTGCAGATGCTCAGGTAAACAAAGCGTCTCGCGGGCCGCCAGGGGCTTACCCTGAACAAACCACGAACCAAGTTTAGGAACCCCTGGTATAGATGGTGTGTGTAAATTTAATCCTTGTGCATCATGTAGCTAATGGACTCACTGTTTGCTGTTTTCTTCTTGAATTGAATTCATACACAGGTTTTTTTAAACTGGGGATGCTGTTAAAGGATTCTGCTAGCCCCAAGGTGCATAGGAACATAAGAACAAAGGAACTGCAATTACCACATGATATCTGTGGTGCAACTAGTCCAACAACCTGTCTCTAACAATGGCTAGCTTCAGATGATTCAGAGGAAGGTGCCAATAATTTCATGTCAGGCAGATGTGAGATAATTTCTCCCCCACCACGTTAGTTCTTCAAATCCCTAATTGTTAGAGATTGGCTTAAACCACGAAGCACGAGGTTTCATATATCTTCCAAAATATATTAGTATTAACTATTGTAAACCTGGATGCATGTTCAAGAGCAGTAGAAATGTTGAATAATATAGGAGATATGGAAATGGATTTGAGGCATTATTAAAGATTTATAAACCTGGATTATCTACCTACCAACCTATAGGTATATATAGAACTTCTTTGTTACAAGCATGATGTGACATAATACAGAATGTGTTTGCCATGATGGATAGCCAATTACTCAATCTTTGGTCCCTTCAAGCCTACAAACCCTCCTATTTTATGGCATGCAATGTTGTGAAATTGGTTTGGCCTATCTCTAAAAAAATCAATTACTATTTCATAAAAAATGAAATTTTAACTTCACAGACTGTTTTGCACTGACTTTGAAAAGGGACAGTGAAACTAACCCTGTGTCATACAGTATCAATAGTTTCTTATGGTGCAAAAGATGTTCTTAAGAATTTAACTGTTGTCCTACTGATTTTATTTGCAGACAACTACTACGGCACTCCAAAGCCTCCAGCAGAACCAGCTCCATTATTGTTAAATGTGACAGAGCAGATCCTTCCAGGTGCCACACCTAGTGCTGAAGGCAAACGTAAGAGGAATAAATCAGTGAGCAATATGGAGAAGACAGGTATTGAACCACCAGAAGAGGAAGAGGAAGAAAGACCTGTGGTCAATGGAAATGGCATGGTAGTAACACCAGGTTAGTCCGTTTATCCACTTCTGAATTTTATTTCAGTTATTTCAGAGTTATTTCCTTCTGCAGTTATGAGGATGCTCACTTTGGGGAGGGAGTGTTTATCTTGTGCTGAAGAGCAATTATAAGAGTTAGCAATAATAAGTGCTGAGTTAAATATGTGTATTTTTCTCGTTTGGCCTGTATAGGTCTAGAAGCAATGTGAAAAATCTGGATAATAAAGCCCCCCTTTAATCTTAGGGAAATTAGAAGTACAGAAGAAAATGATTGAAGTAGAAGTCTCTTTAGTGACAATCCATGTCAATAGAATGATAAGATTACAAGATTTCTGAATGTACAGGTTCTTATGAAACAATAAATGCATTATCTAATCTCTAAGTGCTGTAAAATTGACTTTCACGTTTCATTATATGTTTGCTTTTTTTCTCATACTTGGTTGGAAAGCACATCAAATTGAATAACTTTCCCTGTTATGGATAGGTCTGGTTGCATGCTTTTTTGGTATGTATGTTCTGCATTTAAGGGCAATTCCTGAGCCTAGGTAGCTGAGCTGGGCACTGAAGAAACATAGGGGAATGAGTAGAAAATCCTCCCCCTCCAGTCTCCAAAACAGCTGTGGAACCATTCTTTGACCATAACGGCAGTGTTGAGGCTGCAGCATGCCCCAGAGCCCTTACTCAGCCCTTCCACAGGGGAGGATTCATACATCAGTGCATCCTACATATGCTTTCATGCAGCCCTGCCCCATTCCCTGCATACAGGAACCCTCAATAGAGCTAAATTCTACACCATACAAGTAGAGTGCACCCCCTCAAATCCTTATGAACAAGAATAGCATTGGATCTGCTGCCAGGGAACTAAAGAGGCTGGGCAAGGACAGGATTTGGCCCTGCTGGATAGTCTTCCTAATATCCTTCCATGTTGTTCTATGAAATATATGCCCACATGCAAGTTTCAAGGAAGCAATTTCAGGGCAATATATTTCAGTTCATAATCCAAATCTGATCAAGAATAAATGCAATATCTGCTTTTCCCTTTGCATTGTCAATATATAACGTGTCCCATGCAAATTCTACATCAGTGGTGGTTAGGCCATATTCAAGAAATATCCACTGGTAGGTGCTATGTTAAAAGAATGCAGTATTTGAGCACTGTATGTAAAAGGACCCCCTGCAAAGTAATTCCTTTAGGTGTGGGTCTCTGAACAAGCACTGTTCAGAGTAGCAGCCCTTTTAGTCGCAAAAAGAAAAGGAGTACTTGTGGCACCATTTTGTTGTTCAGCTATACTGACTGAAGACTTGGGGGATTGTACCAATGCGGCTCTATGTATGCACACAGTGTTGCCTTATTTTGGCAATGTAGGTCTCAGGAACTCTGTAAAGGAGACAATGTATCTGTGTGCTAAAAAAGAGTATTAGCTGCCCCTAAAATGCATTTGTACTTTGTCTTCAAACAGGCAGGAAAAACAAAATACATTAATGAGTGGGTCACTCCAGATGGAAGGAACCAACGCCTTGGCACTTGTCATTGTACTTTTGGAAAGTGCAGGCCATTTTTCATAAGAGTTTCTCTTTCCTTTAAAGGCAACATTCCATTAAATACTCAGCTTTAAGGATCTGCAAAAGATCTGTACAGTCCTGTAAGATGTTTATATACGCTGCACAGCCTAAAGTCTTACAAATTAGTAGTGTTGTCAGAGTCTGAGCAGGGCAAAGGACTATAGTGTGAAACTAAGGGCTGATGTAACAGCTAGCACCAGCAGACTGGAGGAGTTAAAGATCTGAAGTGAATCCAAGGAAACTTAAATAACCTGTCTTTATCAGACTGGTAAATGACAATGATATTTGTGGAGAGCTTTATGACTGGAATCTGATTTTTTTTTAATTTATGTTATACCATTTCTTCTTTCGTGAGGGACTCTTGTGCATTCGTAATGTCTTCCCTTGAACTTGTCAGCCTCTATGAATAGGGATCCAGTCACTATAGTATCTCCAGGTATCTTGCCCCATGCCAGCCAGGGAGCTCTCCCTCAGACAGCCAGGCACCTGCCAGCCTAGTGACCCTTAGGCATGGCTCATCATTATCTTATTTTTACTTTGTACTTTCCCCGTCTGTTTGTTGTAGCCCCCTTTTTTGTCTCTCGTTCTATACTTAGATTGCAAATTCTTCAGGGCAAAGTCTTTTTGTTATTTGTGTGTATAATTTCTAGCATAATGTGTCTCTGGCCCCTTACTGAGGCACCTAGACACTACTGTAATATAAGTAATAGGCTATAACCATAAGAGTGGCATTTCTGAGCAGGTGGCCCACGTCCTCCTGGCATCTTAAAACCCATCTACCAGAAGTACCTACAACTGAAGTGGAAACATTTTGCAATCAAGGCGAAGCTGATGGCTTTGTTTACCCCCACAAAAGCTGCTAGACTACCTTCTTGCTTTGTCTTTGTCCAGTTTGAAGTCTAATTCCAGCCAGATACACGTGGCAGCTATTTCAGCCTGCATGAACTAGTCAAAGGTTGATCACTGTCTCTGCAGCCGCTTGTTATCAGGTTCATATGAAGTTTAACATTTTTGAAATCTCCCATTAAAAAAGCACTCTGTGTGTCATGGATTATAAAAGTGGTCCCGACAAAGCTGATGAAATCTCCTTCTGAACCACTCCAAAGCTATGGCTAGTGTCTTCTGTGTGCAGAGTGGGTGAGGGATTCTCACCCAACCCCAAGCATACATAGGGTTGGAGATGCTGCTCTCCTGTCACCACCAGGCACCATTGTGAAAAAGGCCACCCCTGTAGGAAGAGAGCTGGGAACAGTGCAGCAGCAATACAGAATGGCCTTCACAAAGTCAGTGACCTAGTGATGTCATCTGCCCTTTCATTCTCTGTTGAGAATTGATACCCATTGGGAGGATGTAGGGTGGGGGTATGTCGATGGTAAATGGGGGGGACTCAATGGCTTTGAGGAATAAGACCAGGCCATTATAAAATGGACACAAACAACAACAAATTGGCAAAGATTAAAAAATAAGGAAGTCACAGGGAAGGGTCCTTCACATTCCCTCTGATGCCACTTTGTCTCCCTACAGCCCTCACCTTTACACCCTTCCCTCCCTAATGTTCCTTCTCTCCTTCCGGACTGCTTACTACTCCCTTGCTCCCCTCTCCTTTCATTCCCACTCCACCCAATGTGCCCCATTATCAAACAAACCAACCAGAACCCATGTAGCAAACTAATTACTATTATTATTAATATTATTTTTTTAACTCTGATATTGTGGTAGCACCCAATGGCCACAACTAGGTCAGGCCCCATTGTGCCTGACAATCCCTTCCACAAAGAGTTTAAAAGACAGGATGTAAAAGTTGGATGAGACAAACAAGTGGGCTGTAGTAAAGTGGGGGAGATGAAGCAACAAATAAATATAATAGGAGCCATATAGTTCTTAGCGATCCTGTACTAATGATCACAGCTCTGCCCCGTCTAGTCATTATCAGGTTGTACTTTACTGCACTACAGAAGAAGTGAGTTTTAAGGAGGGACTTGAAGGAGGACAAAAAGGTGGTAGAATTGAGCAAAAATCAAAGTTTCCATCCCACGGGAAACTGATATTTCAACATTAATCTTAATCCCTGTAACAGGGTGGTCTGTTCTCTAAGGAGTGGTGGGAACTGGGGCCAGTCAACCCCTGTTCCATGATATAGAAGAAGAAGCGTGAGAGGCCAAGGACCTAGAGAGGCTACCTGGAGCAGGACTGGAACCTGGGTCAGCAGGAGGGGCCTGTATGAATCAAGGCACAGTCCCATGAAGGAGGGCTGTGGAATCCCTTTGCCAAAGTACAGTTTTGTTTTCATCCCTGTAACAGGGTGGTCTGTCCTCTTTAAGGAGTAATGGGAACTCAGTCAGGCCCCATTGTTTTGAGCACTATGCAAACATAATAAATGGCAGTCTCTGCCCCCAAAGAACTTACAGTGTAAAAGACAAGATGTAAGAGGTGGATGAGACAAACAAGTGGGACATGGTAGGATGAGGCAACAAATAAATATAACAAGCGATGTGTAGTTCTTAGCTATTCAGTAATAGTGATCACAGCTCTCCACCTGCCTTATACTTTACACTAGACGCTCTAGAGAGGCCAGGGGCTGCAGGGGGACTGGCAGAGCTCCATGGCTCTGAGGGAACTGGAGTGGAAGCAGAAACCTGAAGCCTTGGAACAAGGGTGAATTGGAAGCCCCAAGAGGGAAGGGTGAGAATAAGAACTTTGTGTCTGATGCATTAGAAGACGGGAAGTCAATGGGGTGACTTAACAAAGGGGTGATGTCGTCAGAATGATGAGTCAAGATGATTTGAGAAAGTGAGGTTGCAGGCATCAAGAACAGGGAGGAGGAGATGACAGTAATCAAGGTGCAAAATGTTCAGGCCTTGTCACAGTGTTTTGGCAGTATAGGCAGAGGATGATCTTCGAGACATTGTGCAGGAAGTAGTGGCAAGATTAGACTTGAGCTGGATTTGTGTACTCAAGGAGAGTTATTAGGCCTTCACCTTCCTGGGGTGATATCCTATGATTCTTTCCCTCTCAGACTGGGGTACTAGGCTACATCCCCCTGTATGCCAACTGTGGTTCCTCAGCAGGTCTGCCTGGGTTCAAACCCTGCAGTTCTTCCCTCAGGGAGTGGTGGCCAGTGTGAGAATATAGGGACATAAAACAGCCTCTTCCAAACAGAGCATTGTTTAATCTCAACAGAAGGAATCAAAGCCTAACAAGAAAAGATTTTTTGAACACAGCAATCTACATGCTTCTGTTTTACCTAAAGCTCAGTAGGCTTTGCCTATCCAGGTGCCCCACTTCTGGTATCAGGTGACAGTCTGCACCCTGCAGTCTTTGTGTCTTTCCTCTGAGCTCAGGAGCTCAGGTTTTTAATCTACTCCAAATTTTTTGTTTCACTGTTGCTGCCTGAATTTCCCCATTCCCTGTACCAAGCCAGGGAAGTTGAAATCTGCATGGTCAGAAGGAAACTTGAAAGGGATTGAAAACTGTAATGTTCTTTTAAATATGGGTGATTGGTCCTGTCTGAAGCTTGTCATCTCCCTGCCTGGTCTGAGTAACCTCTTGTCTCAATTAAACCCTTAAAGTCCTATAGCAGTCACCACCACAACAAGCAAACAAAGACAATATACAGCAGTAATCCACTATTGCAGGGACAAGGTGGGTGAGGTGATAGTTTTATTGGACCAGCTTCTGTTGGTGAAAGAGACGAGCTTTGTGTAGCTTGAAAGCTTGTTTCTTTCACCATCAGAAGTTGGTCTAATAAAAGATATCTCCTCACCCATCTTGTCTCTGTAATATCCTGGAACCAACACGGCTACAACAACACTGCAATAATCTAATAGAGGGATCTTCAAGGTCCTTCACAGGAAGGACAGTTTTGTTGTCCACTGTGACAGAGGTTGGGTGAAAGAGGGGTAGGTTTAGTGGAAGAGATCAGGAGATTGATTTTGGACATGTTAGGTTTCAGCTGATGGTTAAACGTCCAAGATGAGATGCCAGAAGAACCGGTAAAGATTTTCGTTTGGATGGAGGGAGATGGACCCAGAGTAAGGGGGATGATTAGTGAATCATCAGCATAAAAATGGGAGGCAAAGCCATGTTTGGGAATGAGGGATGAAATCCTGGCCCAGTTGAAGTCAGTGGGGATTTTGCTATTGACTACTATATGGCCAGGATGTCATCAAGAGATAGGGTGTAGAGGGAGAAGAGGAGGGGGATGTGTACAGAGTTCTGAGTGACCCACCCCGAAAAAGGGAGAGGGGAACGGGAAGACTCAGTGAACAGAACCAAGAAGGAGTGACAGGACATTTATCGATGTCACCATAATCATTTACTGGAATATTGTAGCTCTTCTCCCTCCTATCTCTGTTCCTGTTACTTTTGGGTAATAAGCTTGTGTTTGCATAACACCTGTCATAGTGAGGCCTTAATCCTGATTGGGACTCTTAGCGTCTACCATAATATTAATTATTATTGTTGTTATTATTCATCATATTAATTTATAATTTGGATTTAGGGTGTCCAAAGTATGTGTGGGTGGTGCTCATAAAGCATGCATTTATGCATGCTGTTGGGAAATTCGCACCCCTATCAAGAAAACGTTAAGTCAGTCTCCTTAGCAACCAACATCAGGATTCAGTACTTTACTAGCCACCACCTCTGGCTCCACACTTTTCACCAAAGTTGTTTTTACCCTTTTTCTAAATTCCATATGAAACATGCCTTTATAACGTCATGGAACATACAAAATGGGGAAGACCTGTCAGTGGTGGTACTGCTGAAAAGGATCTGGGGGTTATAGTGGACCACAAACTGAATATGAGCCATCAGTGTGATTCAGCTGCAAAAAACGTTAATATGATTTTGGGGTGTATTAACAGGATGTTGTATGTAAGACACAGGAGGTAATTCTCCCACTGTACTCAGCACTGGTGAGGTTCCCAGCTGGAGTAATGTGCCAAATTCTAGGCACCACAATTTAGGAAGGATGGGGACAAATTGGAAAGAGTCCAGAGGAAAGCTACAAAAATGGTAAAAGGTTTAGAAAACCTAACCTATGAGGAAAGGTTGAAAAAACTGGGAGCATTTACTTTTGAGAGAAGAAGACTGAGGGCTAACTTGAAAAGTCTTCCAGTATGTACAGTTAAGGGCTGTTATAAAGAAGACAGTGACCAATTGTTCTCTGTGTCCACTGAAGGCAGAACAAGAAATAATGGGCTTAGTCTGAAGCAAGGGAGGTAGAGGTTCAATATGAGGAAAAACTTTTAAATTATAAGGGTAGTTAAACTCTGGAATAGGATTCCAAGGGAGGTCCTGGAGTCCCCATCATTGGAAGCTTTTCAAATCAAGTTGGACAAATACCTTCAGGAATGGTCTAGGGCAGGGGTTGGCAACCTTTCAGAAGTGGTGTGCCGAGTCTTAATTTATTCACTCTAATTTAAGGTTTCATATGCCAGTAATACATTTTAACATTTTTAGAAGGTCTCTCTCTCTATAAATCTATATTATGTAACTAAACTATTGTTGTATGTAGGGGTACGAGATGCCCTTTCTGGGGTGAGAGACATTTGAGATTTTTTTTAGAAGGTAAATCATCAAAAACACAAATTAAGCACAGGCACATAAGTACAACTATTTTGTTTCATCATTACTGTAATATACAAACAAAGTTTTTAAGTTTTCAAGTTTTTAAGCTAATTGTAGTGTAGTTTTTGATAAGGGGTGTGAGAACATATTTTGAGAACTTTAGACCATCAGCGGGCTGAGCAGGGCCAGGTGTAGTGTATTAAATTGCTCCCCATAGGAATATGCTACTTATGGCATACTACTTCTGGCTGCCAGTCCTGGTGCTCTGAGCAGAATGGTAAGGGGACAGGGAAAAGGTGGGGTTGGATAGGCATGGGAGTCCCAGGGGGCCTGTCAGAGGTCGGGGTTGTGGATAGGGGTCGGGGCAGTCAGGGGACAGGGAGCAGGGGGGCTTGGATGGGGGGGTGGGGTCCCGGAGGGAGGCGGATAGGGGTGGGAGGGTCCCAGGAGGGGGCCATCAGGAGACAAGGAGTGGTGGGGGAGTTGGATGGGTCAGGGGTTCTGAGGGGGGCAGTCAGGAGGCAGGAAGTGGAAGGGAATCATATACAATTTATAAGGGGCAGGCTGTTTGGGGAGGCACAACCTTCCCTACCTGGGTGCAGTGTATTAAATTTCTCCCCGTAGGAATGGTGTACTTATGGTGTACTACTTACGGCTGCCAGCCTGATGCTCCGCAAGTATCACATTCCTACGGGGAGAAATTTAATACACTGCACCAGCAGACAGGACCCCAGCTGGCAGCAGCGTGCCAGTAAAAATCAGCTCGCGTGCCGCCTTTGGCATGCGTGCCACAGGTTGCCGACCCCTGGTCTAGGGTTACTTGGTCCTGCCACAGTGCAGGGGGCTGGACTTGATGACTTCTCGAGCTCCCTTCCAGGCCTTCATTTCTGTGATTCTATGTGTATTATTCATCTTCCCCTCCAAACAATTGGATGTTATTGCAACAATTATAAGTTTCACCCCAAAAAGGATTTTTTTTTCAAGCTCAAATTAATTAAGGAATAAAACATGACAAGGAAAGTGTTTCAGAAGGATTATTGCATGCCCTCAGCTGCATTGCAAAGCAAGAGGCGAAGGTCCAGATGTCATCAACCAGGCCAAAAGGTGCAACAATCGCACGGGAGTGCACTGGCTGCACTGTCTTCTTATTACATAGGAATGATTTAAAAAGAGATGTATTAGTTCCTGTGCAGGACTAGGAATTGTTGACTCAGATATGACGACACCAGTACTACATAAAAAGAGCTATAACTGTTTTTTCTCCAGAGGTGTACAAACCAATTCAAAAACCAATATTTTATATTATTTCATTTAGTTTATTCTCCATCTATATTGCTTTGAGCAGCTGGGTTGTTTCTTTTCTTCCAAAAGTACAAGGTTTTATACTTTACTGCATGAATAATCTGCAGCATTAAAATAAAAACCCAACCTGGCATGCTCATTTCACATAGTTAGGTAGAAACTTCCAAGTGTTAGATTATAAATAAAACAACAACACCACAATCTGAACTGCCAGTAGCAACTCTGGGTTAAGGATCAAGCTCTGGAATAATCAAATAAGACATTTTAGGGGTATTTTTGAAACATAAGAAAATGTATCACTAATCTAGCACTTCACATTTCCAGAGGGTAATTCATCAGATTTAGTAATTTGCCTATTGCTAAACTTTGTTTTGGTTTATTACTATGTAGATGAAACAAAATTATCTAACTTAGTTCCATTTATCCACTATATCCATTTACAGTGGTTTTAAATAAAAAGAAAAGGAGTACTTGTGGCACCTTAGAGACTAACCAATTTATTTGAGCTTAAGCTTTCGTGAGCTACAGCTCACTTCATCGGATGCAAGCTTATGCTCAAATAAATTGGTTAGTCTCTAAGGTGCCACAAGTACTCCTTTTCTTTTTGCAAATACAGACTAACACGGCTGTTACTCTGAAACCAGTGGTTTTAAATGTATTTTTAATGCAGACTGTCTCAATGTTCCTTCTTTCCTTTGAATGTGCTATGTTTAACATATGGAATAAGAGGCTGATGTTTTCCCATTGCCTCCACTGCCACTTCTCAGGGCACTCGCTCACTGTTGATGTACTGCACTAAGTTGCTTTTGAATATATTTTGAAAACTGGACCATATAATCTTTTCCAGCTGGAGATAGTATCTCCAGTAGGCTGTTTCACCTGATATCAAGTCAATTAATTATTTTATTTAGTGACAAATGTATTTGGGGGCACATATTATGGAACAATCTTTCAAAATCTTTAAATCAAAGATATTATTTGAAGGCAGATATTATAAGATGTCTTTGGGGGGTTTTCCTTCTCGTTAGTGAGTTGCTGTAATGTTTTGGATTTTATTGAACTTAAACATTTTTCACCAGAACTATATTTTTAAGTCAAACATTATTTATCAATAGGAAGAGAATCAGAAAAGGTGATATATAGCTTACCTGAAACATTTGAAACATACATACACACAACAAAATATGTAATATTAAATGGCAATACAATGCTGGACTCTAAATCAAAGATGAGTGGAATGTCCATTCTGTAGTTCTATTTGGAAATGCATTTTGTTAAAATGTCATAGCACCTTTATTGCTCATTTTTACACTTATCAAGAGGAGTTCCCAAAATCATGTGTTCATCAATCAGTCCCCAATAAATATTGAGATTGGCTTAGAAATCATGAGATTTTTTTAAAAAAATAATTAAATACAAATTGAGTACTTTTTATTTGTCTTCTGTTTTTATGAGGCAGACCTCCAGATTATGTAAAATGACCATAGCACTGTTGAGTAGAGTGGAGAATGACAATTTATAGCAAGTGAGGGTCTACCCTCTACTCCTTAGGGTTCATATTTTCAAGTATTTTTCTGCAATGATGAGATCTGGGAAACTTTGTTGTTGTTTAATGACAGCTGAGATTCTCACCTAATCATATGACTGCAGAAGCTTGGCCTTTAAGAAAAACACGATATATCACAATACTTGAGATAAAATCACAAGAGTTGGCAATACTGCTTTCCTAACTGCCAGACCTGTGATCTGAGAATCCAGCTATGATCTATCTGGCTCACACATAATCACCGAAACTAAAGTTTCTGAAGGCAATTACAGCCTCAGTTACCCCCCAGTCCTTACGGTTTGCCCTTAGTTTCTCTATTTGGCTTCATAAGAACATAGGAACAGCTGTACTGGATCAGACCAAAGGTCCAGCTAGCCTAGTGATGTGTCTTCTGACAGTGGCCAATGCCAGGTGCTTCAGAGGGAGTGAAAAGAACAGGTCATCATCAAGTGATCCATCCACTGTCACCCATTCCCAGCTTCTGGAAGAAGCTAGGGACACCATCCCTGCCCATCCTGGCTAACAGTCATTGATAGACCTATCCTCCATGAATTTATCTAGTTATTTTTTTAACCCTGTTATAGTCTTGGCCTTCACAGCATCTTCTGGCAAGGAGTTCCACAGGTTGCATTGTGTGAAGAAATACTTCCTTTTGTTTGTTTTAAACCTGCTGTCTATCAATTTAATTTGGTGACCCCTAGTTCTTGTGTTAAGGGGAGTAAATAACACTTCCTTATGTACTTTCTCCACACCCATCATGATTTTATAGACCTCTATCATATACCCCCCTTAGTCATCTCTATTCCAAGCTGAAAAGTCTCAGTCTTATTAATCGCTCCTCATACGAAAGCTGTTCATACCCTTAATTGTTTTTGTTGCCCTTTTCTGAACCTTTTCCAATTCCAATATATCTTCTTTTGAGATGGGGCGACCACATCTGCCCACTGTATTCAGTATGTGGGTATAGCATGGATTTATATAGAGGCAATATGATATTTTCTGTCTTATTATCTATCCCTTTCTTAATGATTACCAACATTCTGTTAGCTTTTTTGACTGCTGCTGCACATTGAGTGGATGGTTTCAGATAATTATCCTCAGTGACTCCCAAGATCTTTCTTGAGTGGTAACAGCTAATTTAGACCCCATCATTTTATATGTATAGTTAGCATTATGTTTTCCAATGTGCATTACTTTGCATTTCTCAACATTGAATTTCATCTGCCATTTTGTTGCCCAGTCACCCAGTTTTGTGAGATCCCTTTGTAGCTGTTTGCAGTCTGCTTTGGACTTAACTAGCTTGAGTAGTTTTGTATCATCTGAAAATTTTTCCACCTCACTGTTTACTCCTTTTTCTAGATAATTTATGAATATGTTGAATAGTACTGGTCCCAGTACAGACCCCTGGGGGACACAACTATTTACCTCTCTGCATTCTGAAAACATCCTTATTTATTCCTACCATGTGTTTCCTACTTTTTAACAAGTTACCAGTCCATGAGAGGACCTTCCCTCTTATCCCATGACAGCTTACTTTGCTTTTAAGAGCCTTTGGTGCAGGACCTTGTCAAAGGCTTTCTGAAAATCTAAGTATATATCCACTGTATATCCACTGGATCACCCTTGTCCACATGCTTGTTCACCCCCTCAAAGAATTCTGGTAGATTAATGAGGCATGATTTCCCTTTACAAAAAACCGTGTTAACTCTTCCCCAACAAATCATGTTCATCTATGTGTCTGACAATTCTTGTCTTTACTATAGTTTCAGCCAGTTTCCCCGGTACTTTAGTTACTTACTGGCCTGTAATTGCCAGGATCACCTCTGGAGCCTTTTTAAAAAAATTGGCGTCACATTAGCTAACTTCCAGTCTTCTGGTACAGAAGCTGATCTAAATGATAGATTACATAGCACAGTTAGCAGTTCTGCAATTTCACATATGAGTTACTTCAGAACTCCAAGAAGGCCAATGGCATTTTGGGATGTATAAGTAGGGGCATTGCCAGCAGATCGAGGGACATGATCATTCCCCTCTGTTCGACACTGGTGAGGCCTCATCTGGAGTACTGTGTCCAGTTTTGGGCCCCACACTACAAGAAGGATGTGGAAAAATTGGAAAGAGTCCAACGGAGGGCAACAAGAATGATTAGGGGACTGGAACACATGAGTTATGAGGAGAGGCTGAGGGAACTGGGGATGTTTAGTCTATGGAAGAGAAGAATGAGGGGGGATTTGATAGCTGCTTTCAGCTACCTGAAAGGGGGTTCCAAAGAGGATGGCTCTACACCGTTCTCAGTGGTAGCAGATGACAGAACAAGGAGTAATGGTCTCAAGTTGGAGTGGGGGAGATTTAGGTTGGATATTAGGAAAAACTTTTTCACTAGGAGGGTGGTGAAACACTGGAATGCGTTACCTAGGGAGGTGGTGGAATCTCCTTCCTTAGAAGTTTTTAAGGTCAGGCTTGACAAAGCCCTGGCTGGGATGATTTAGTTGGGGATTGGTCCTGCTTTGAGCAGGGGGTTGGACTAGATGACCTTCTGAAGTCCCTTCCAACCCTGATATTCTATGATTGATTGATTCTTGGGTGAATACCATATAGCCCTGGTGATTTATTACTGTTTAGTTTACCAATTTGTTCCAAAACCTCCTCTAATGACACCTCAATCTGGGACAGTTCCTTAGATTTGTCACATAAGAAGAATGGCTCAGGTTTGGGAATCTCCCTCACATCCTTAGTTGTGAAGACCGATGCAAAGAATTCATTTAGTTTCTTTGCAATGGCCTTATCATTCTTAAGTGCTCCTTTAGCATCTTGATTGTTCAGGAGCCTTCCTGCTTCTGATGCACTTAAACATTTTTTTTTACTAGAACCAAATGCTTCTCCAGTAGAGGGGAGGGGAGGGGAAGGACCCATGTGCTTTCCAATCAGCTTTTGCATTTCGCAGCAGCAAATTCCTTTGATCTCTTGCGTAGAAGGGTTATTCCTCACCTCACTCAGCAGCTTTCATCCCAGGGACCCTGCTCGCTCTCCCGCCCCTGCTGGTGTGGCCACGTGGAGCCAGGTCTCGGGAACAGTTCCTAGACTCTAGCACACCCCTTTCCACAACCCGCTTCCATGGCTCTTTGGAGCCAGTGACTACTCAGTATGGCTCTGCTTTCATCCTATACCCATGAACGAAATGAGCTGACCATGGGAGAAACTGCTGCGTGAGTGACTGGGGGAGATGTAATAAAAGAGGAGTAAGGTGGCTTGGGTTTCTTCTGGGCAAAGACCAGGGGCGTGGCTGTACCAAGGTTCAGTTAGTCTCTGCTTTGCATTGGCACATGCCTCACTCAGTGGGTGCCACTGTTGGGGCTGTGGTTTTGGAGAGGAGGATGGGGGCAGGGAGGTAGAACAAACCTCCCCAAACAACAATCAGCCAACCATCAGCTGGAAGGAGGAGAGGGGAGCCAGCCAGTTCCATCCTTGCCTTTCCCAGGGATAGCAGGGCTAATTCTAGTTCCAATTCCATTCCAGTTTGAGCTGGGATGTTTATTGCCTTCTCTCCAGGGTGGGGAGTGGCAAAGGAACCAGGAAGGGCAATGAACAGATGCATTCCGCCCCCACTTTCTCTGCATTTCCCCAGTGGATCAGCCCTGCTGCCCTGTTTGCCTTGGCATGCCTAGACCCTCTCGCTGGTGCCTTTCTCCCTCTCAACTGGAATTCCATGTAGCTTGACTACCCTCATTATCCCAGGGGAGTCTGACCTGATGCTGCATTACAGGGGAGGCTCTTTAAGGTGCACCCAGTGAGGTGGTCTGTAAGTTCTCAGCAGACAGGCCTGGCTAACTGTTTCATAATTTTTAATTGAGTTTTGGTATTCGGCTTTAAGAGTCAATGTTAGGAGTAAGCTGAGAAGCATATCAGTTTCAAGAGACTTCCTGATGGGTGTCCCCTTCTCACTGAGCACACCAGAAACCTCTGCTTGAGCAAAATTGAGTACTACATATTTCAATCCTTTCAGTCATAGGCCATGTCTACATTACGAAAGTACTCTGATTTTACAGAAGTCGATTTTTGGGAACAGATTGCATAAAGTCAAGTGCATGCTTCCACACTAAGCATGTTAATTCGACGGT
Source organism: Natator depressus (assembly GCF_965152275.1). Classification (NCBI taxonomy): domain Eukaryota; kingdom Metazoa; phylum Chordata; order Testudines; family Cheloniidae; genus Natator; species Natator depressus. Next base: position 324,992,787 of record NC_134234.1, on the reverse strand, counting down.
GTGCGTCCACAGTACCGTGGCAAACGTCGACATTCCGAGCGGTGCACTGTGGGTAGCTATCCCACAGTTCCCGCAGTCCCCTCTGCCCATTGGAATTCTGGGCTGAGCTCCCAATGCCTGATGGGGCCAAAAATTTGTCGCAGGTGGTTATGGGTAAATGTAGTCAGTCAATCCTCCCTCCCTCCGTGAAAGCAACAGCAGACAATCATTTCACACACTTTTCCCTGGATTGCCCGAGCAGATGCCATAGCATGGCAAGCATGGAGCCCGTTCAGCTCACTGCAGCAGTTTTGACCATTGTAAACGCCTCGCGCATTATTGTGCAGTTTATGCAGAACCAGCACGTGAAAAACCAGGCGAGGAGGCGACGGCAGCGCGGTGATGAGGACATGAACACAGATTTCTCTAAAACCTCAGCAATTTGGAGATCATGGTGTTACTGGGGCAGGCTCATGCTGTGGAACGCCGATTCTGGGCCCGGGAAACAAGCACAGAGTGGTGGGACCACATAGTGTTGCAGGTTTGGGATGATTCCCAGTGGCTCCGAAACTTTCGCATGCGTAAGGGCGCTTTCATGGAACTTTGTGACTTGCTTTCCCCTGCCCTGAAGCACAAGAATACCAAGATGAGAGCAGCCCTCACAGTTGAGAAGTGAGTGGCAATAGCCCTGTGGAAGCTTGCAACACCAGACAGCTACCGGTCAGTCGGTAATCAATTTGGAGTGGGCAGATCTACTGTGGGGGTTGCTGTAATGCAAGTAGCCAATGCAATCACTGAGGTGCTGCTATCAAAGGTAGTGACTCTGGGAAATGTGTCGGTCATATAGATGGCTTTGCTGCAATGGGATTCCCTAGCTGGGAATTGGGTTGCCAAGAAGGCCAATGGCATTTTGGGATGTATAAGTAGGGGCATTGCCAGCAGATCGAGGGACATGATCATTCCCCTCTGTTCGACACTGGTGAGGCCTCATCTGGAGTACTGTGTCCAGTTTTGGGCCCCACACTAGAAGAAGGATGTGGAAAAATTGGAACGCGTCCAGCAGAGGGCAACAAAAATGACTAGGGGACTGGAACACATGAGTTATGAGGGGAGGCTGAGGGAACTGGGGATGTTTAGTCTACGGAAGAGAAGAATGAGGGGGGATTTGATAGCTGCTTTCAGCTACCTGAAAGGGGGTTCCAAAGAGGATGGCTCTACACTGTTCTCAGTGGTAGCAGATGACAGAACAAGGAGTAATGGTCTCAAGTTGCAGTGGGGGAGATTTAGGTTGGATATTAGGAAAAACTTTTTCACTAGGAGGGTGGTGAAACACTGGAATGCGTTACCTAGGGAGGTGGTGGAATCTCCTTCCTTAGAAGTTTTTAAGGTCAGGCTTGACAAAGCCCTGGCTGGGATGATTTAATTGGGGATTGGTCCTGCTTTGAGCAGGGGGTTGGACTAGATGACCTCCTGAGGTCCCTCCCAACCCTGATATTCTATGATTCTATGACAGTGCACTGTTCCGGGTTGACTCCTCTGTACGCTTCCACTTCTGCTCTATACACTCTTACCTTGGTGCTGCCCTTTCGGGTGAAGGGAGAAACTGGCTGCTAGGGTTTTAAAATGAGGAAGCCACCCCTAAAATATGGAAGAGGACTTCACACATGCCCCTCTCTTCTTTTTCACATGCTCATTGTTTCAATTCCAGAAACACAATGTAGATGCAGAACTGGGCCTCATTCCTAGAGTTGGAATAATCTGAAGACAATGGGGTAGCCTTTGGAAATTAATGAACAGTTTTTGTTGATAATGTGTGAAACAGAAAAGAAAGCGGATCCCTTTCACAGCTGAGTTGATTCTACAGAGCTAAGAGAAAAAAAATAACAGGAGCTTACATTAGTCATTAAAGTAAGCAGGTATAATTTTGAATACACAAAGAGCAGATTTGCTGAGTGAGAAGGTGTCATTTTTAAATAGTCACTCTTCTGAGTAGAGGGGCACTTTAGGGAGTGGTGCCCATGTTGTCATATTCTTCCCTCCATAGTACCTCTTCCCTTGGCAGACACTTCAGCTTTACCTCACATCTGATCAAAAGAGAGGATAGTAGTCCTCCAAGGTGATGATAATGTAGCTGCAAAAGCTTACTAGCACAAAGTGTTATAGAAAAGGGCAGACAAGAACCCGTCAACCCTCAAAATGGTAACTGGGGATTCTTAAGTAATCAATATAATAAAAATATACCCTATAGATCAGGCTATACTGGCTACCCAGTGGGGTGGAGGGGAGGATTAAATTTGCTCTCAGAGCAGAAAAAGAGATATTGCATGTGTGTCACCTCCTTATCTAGCTGGAACGAAGAGTCATTAAGAACTGGTTGAAACCAACCCAGATCAGCAAGAGGGTCAGAGAGACAATGCAAGCTCCAGTGACTCATGGATTTCCGCACATCTCAGCAAGTAAGCTGAACAAAGACCCCTCTTGAGAACAAAAGATTTAGAGGTTTGAGAATAAGAGTGAGCTCTGGAAGAAACTCGAGCTCTCTCACTTGGGGACTGGCTAAGTAGGTCAGACTGAGAGATACACAGACCCAGAAAATGGAGTTCACTACAGCTTGGCTGGGGCTCTCAGCTGACGACAATGGACTATGATTTAACCTAAGGCAGTGGTTCTCAAACTTTTCTTTTCATGGACCACTTGAAAATTGCTGAGGGTCTTCGTGGATCACTTAATGATCTTTCCAACTGTTGTCTGTACTGTTAGCTAACTATTGTAAAGCGCGTTGGATAAAAGCGCTATTTTAAAAAAAACCTTAATAATAATAAACATTTTTTGTTCTACAAATAAAAGCACGCAACTCGTATTTTAATATCAGTAGTCTTACCTTTCTAATGTGCTGGATGTGCCCTCTCTCCCCTGCCATGGCAGCCCCCGAGCTGGATTGGGAATGAGGGGGGTCTCTCCCACACACAGCAGCCCCCAAGCTGGACTGGGAAGGAGTGGGGTCTTTCCCTCTCTCCCCCGCCGCGGCAGCGACCGAGCTGGACTTGGAAGGAGCGGGGTCTCTTCCCCGTCACAGCAGCCACAGAGCTGAGGCAGGGCAGCCGCAGCCCTGGAACTCGGGAAAAGCGCCTCTTTTCTTTTCTGGCCACCACAGCCCTGCACGTCCCAAATTCCCCCCACTCCCTCTTCTCACACCACTGCCCCCTCCCACCTACCTCCTATTCTCCCCAAGGCCACCACCTCACCTTTCATGTGGGTCTTCTCCAGGGTCCAGGCACCTAATTAGTGGAGCCACGCCTGCACAGCTCCACTAATTAGCTGGGTAGCCCTTCATTCTCTCGCAGCCGCCCAGGTGTGCACCTTAGAGGGAACTATACGCAGACCACCTGAATGGAGCTCACGGACCACTGGTGGTCTGCAGACCACAGTTTGAGAACCTCTGACCGAAGGACTTCTTATGCTGTGTTCCAGTTGACTAATAAGTTGTATTGTTTTGAAAACACTGCTTGAGTGTTCTTATAAATACTTGGTGAAGCGCATTAGTCCCTGAAGAGTGGACAACTCTATACCAGGAGTCTTTCTCTGTCATTGGACAGAGCTCACAGTGTGAAGCAGGAGTGCTAAAGCCCAGAGGTTCAGTCTGAGGAGTGGGTGAGGCCATGTGGCCTACCCTGAAGAAAAAGTGAGGTCCCTTCGGATCTGGGACTGTCAAGGCTCCTTCCCCACTCTGAAATCTAGGGTACAGATGGGGGGACCTGCCTGAAAAAACCCTTAAGCTTATTTTTACCATCTTAGGTTAAAACTTCCCCAAGGTACAAACTATTGTACCTTTTTCCCTTGGACTTTATTGCTGCCACACCAAGCGTCTAACAAATATATAACAGGGAAAGAGACCGCTTGGAAACATCTTCCCCCCCCCAAAATCCTCCCAAACCTTACACCCCCTTTCCTGTGGAAGGCTTGATAAAAATCCTCACCAATTTGTGTAAGTGAACACAGACCCAAACCCTTGGATCTTAAGAACAATGAAAAAGCAATCAGGTTCTTAAAAGAAGAATTTTAATTGAAGAAAAAGTAAAAGAATCACCTCTGTAAAATCAGAATGGTAAATACCTTACAGGGTAATCAGATTCAAAACATAGAGAATCGCTCTAGGAAAACCTTAAGTTACAAAAAGACACAAAAACAGGAATATACATTCCATTCAGCACAACTTATTTTATCAGTCATTTAAACAAAACAGAATCTAACGCATATCTAACTAGATTGCTTATTAGCCCTGTACAGGAGTTCTAACCTGCATTCCGGCTCTGGTCCTGGCAAAAGCAACACACAGACAGAGAGCAGAGAGAACCCTTTGTTTCCTCCCCCCTCCCCCGCTCCAGCTTTGAAAGTATCTTGTCTCCTCATTGGTCATTTTGGTCAGGTGCCAGCGAGGTTATCTTTAGCTTCTTAACCCTTTACAGGTGAAAGGGTTTTTTCCTCTGGCCAGGAGGGATTTAAAAGTGGTTAGCCTTCCCTTTATATTTATGACAGGCACATCAAAGAGGTTCCTGCAAGGGACAGTCCCAAAGCTGGGGGTGTAGCACTGATCCTGTGGATCCGTGACAGCTAGTACTACTGGATAAAAGGTTGCCTTCGCATCACTGCTAGCAGTTGATTTGGGAGAACCCAGGGGCGAGAGCAAGCAAGAACCATTAAGGAGTAGAACCAATGATGTGCAGATACGGTAAACATTCCACAGAACCCCACGAGCCCTGCCGTGCGATGAAAAGCATGTTTGCCCTTGTATGTCTGATTCTTTATTTTCTTGGTTTGGTTTGTTGTTGTTTTTTTTGTTGCTGTTCTTGTTTTAGGTTAAAAAAAAAAAACTTCTTGGAGGGAAACCCAATAAAACCTTTGTCTTTGTCTGGAGACTTGAAGTTTCTGGAATGTTACTCACAGACTTTCATGCAGTAAATCCTCCACGTTATGTAAATGAGTTACAAACACAGGGATAAGAAAGTCTTTTTTTCTTCTCTTGTAGAATCGAGTGAACATGAAGAGAAGAGTACAGGTGCCTCAGGTGAGATTTCCTCCCAGCCTTATCCTGCGCCAGTTTACAGTCAGCCTGAAGAAGCAAAGGAGAATATGGATGTAACAAAGCAAACAAAACCTGAAGAGAATGATGAGTTGGGCCCATTACCTGATAATTGGGAAATGGCTTACACAGAAAAAGGGGAAGTCTACTTTATTGAGTGAGTCTTGCATATTTTTTGTCTCTTTCTATTAAAAAGAGTATGTCTAACTGTGTAGGGGAAACTGTTTTGTACTGGAATGTTACATAACGCACAATCCAAGATCCTCCACTCTGAACCAGCAGAAAGATCATGCATGTCATGGAAGTGACACCTCATTCAGTGCCTGGTGCCAGGAATTTGTACCATTTTCCAGATGACTGGCTGATGTTCAGAAGCAGCATTTGCTTTCAAGGGAGGTAGCTAATGAACATGGAGCTCTGCTGGCAATAGTTAAAGGTGGAAAACACTCATCTGTATTTAAGAAAAGAACAACTCAGCCATATGCTTTGGCCTCAGTAGAAGGACAGCCTTTGATGCTCATATGTGTTGTATTACAATTGCTAGATGCTTATGTCCTTGTCCTGTATAATGTGTTCTTTCTAAAAAAAAAAAGGAAGACGATAAACTTATAGATAAAACCTAAGAACACAGATCAAATAATATTTAAAAACAAGACTCCTGAATGACTCGGGGATGGATAAGGAGATATGGAATCTTTTTTCTCTAGGTCAGTGGATCAAATCCAGTCTATGTCCATATAGTAATCAAAAGTAATTATTTTCTGATCGCTGTTCAGTGGCAATTGAGAAATGAACTGGTAGACTTTACACAACTATTATAGCGGTCACTAAATGGCAATCACACTAGGACAGGGACAGGTAATTGAATGGACATGAAGACACAACTATTTTTTCACTTCCCAGTGCAGCCCTGTGATGCTCCCCAGGGGTACTAAGTGTTATGAGGTATCTTGCCACTACCTGCCCTTCACATGAAGTACTTTTGCCTGATGCCTTCTGTAGCTCAGCTCCCTAAAACCAACAGCCTCTGGCCACAGACATAGCACTTATTTCCAGATGTCCGCAAACCTTACCCTCTGTGCAGCTAGTGACAGACACACACCAATCCTCAAGCCCCTCTGCCAGCATCTCCCTCTGAGGTATTCAGCCCCTGCCACTGGATACTCTCCGAAATAATCAGGTACACTGTCTCCAAAAGAGACAGAGTATACACAGTTTGACTGGCACAACTCAGATCAGATCCTTTATGACAACACAGCACTGGAATCTACTGATTGTGAAAGCAAATAAGTTTATTTACTAGATTAAGATTTAAGAGCTAGTGAGCAAGGATAACAAGAACAACCGGTTATATGTAAAACGAAAGGTATAACTCACTTTTTAGACTCTATCTTAACTTTAACAGACTAAAGTTCTTGTCTTATTTCTCACCTAAAGCAGCCTCCCAGAATCACTAGCCCACATGGCTAGGATCCAACTTTCATGAATGGAAAAAGCGCTGTCCTTTTTGCCTCCTCAGTGAAAGGATAAGAAAGGGGTCCTTTTCCCTTCCTCATATAGTCCAGTAACCCTTTGAAATGCCCCTTTTGAAGTGCACCCTCAGATAAGATTCTTCTCTCCCATTGAATGTTCTCCACTGTTCTCCCTGTTGATTTCACATCCCTCCTAGCAACTTGTTTTTCCTGTTGACTTCACATGCAAATAGGGCTTCCATTGTGTTGGCTTAATTTGCATGTGACAGAGAGATATACACCTTACCTCCTGTCTGGAAAAAACCTGATTGTGAATTCTTCCTGGTTACATAGTTTAAAAATTATTTTTTGGAGGTACACACAATTCCTTGTGTACCAAATATACATACATCTCACAATGCTTATGATGACCAGTATGATCTAAGCTTTCATTTGATACCTCTCATGAAATTATAGATATATACTATGACAGCAGTGTGTTAGGTGTAGTGAGTTTATCAGGTCTCATAAGAGTTGCTGTTATAGAACATTGAACCCACTGTCAGTTGGCTTTGAGGGGTTCTTAAGGTCACAATTCTCTCTGGGTTAATGCACTTTAGAGAGGAAAAAGTGAAGGGAAGATTGAATTGCCATTGCTTCTATTGTGCCTCCTGGGGGAAAAAATGTAAGTGATTGCAGATGTCCATCCACTTCGGGAATATGGGTGCTCAGCACACCAGAGTTAGAGATGTCCCCTTAGCAGTACATGTCAGGGCACCGCATGCTCCTTCTGCTGCCTTGTGCTGCATGATGGTATCCTGACCCCTTCTCAGTTCCTTCTTACCACCCATGACTGGTAGTCAGAGTATGTTGCCTTGCTTTTGGGAATTTCTCTCTTTCAGGGAATTTGTTTTTTCTCTTGTATATAGTGAAGTGGTAATTTAGTGTAAGTTTCATTTATTAATCGTTTTTTTATAATTTAGTGGAGTGTCAGTTCCCATTTCTTCTGGGTGCTGGTGCCTGGTACTGGGGAATGCCTCGGTCTCTGCGTTTTAAACCTTGCATTGGCTGCAGGAAATCCATGTCGGTGGCTGACCCTCATTCTAGGTGTCTGAAGTGCCTCAGCAAGTGTCGCTTCCGGAACAAGAGTTAGATCTGTACGGATTTTAAGCCCCAAACTAAGTTGAATAGGGAGATGAGATTCTGCAACCTTTTCTCGGAGGCAGCCCGGCATCCACCCTCAGAACATTCCCACTTGGTGCAGCCACCAAGTACATTTACTTCAGTCAGAAGTGCCGCTCGGGACATTGCTGAGTTTTGGCATCATTCTCCTTCCCCAGTACTGAGAAAGAAGCATCAACATGGTGCTTCTAAGGTCTCATCCTTCAAGAGGCCAAGGTCTCCAATACTGTCAACCAACAAACAGTCTGGAAAGTGGGGGAAGAGTGTTCTCAGAGGAGAAGCATTCTCCAGTGCTGACTGCATCTCAGTCAGTGGGGTCATCAGCTCCAGCACGCTGGCTATGTCACTGAGACCAACCCATTTTGCAGCACTGACCCCTTCGATGCAACAACAGCTGCATCAGGGGAACCTCTCAGAACCAACACCAGAAGCATATTACAGGATTTCCTCTGCCTCTCAATACTGGCCTCTCCAGCGGTACAGGAGATATCTCACCCTGTACCAATGAATCTTCAGACTACAGTGGACTTACCTGCAGGTAGAGGTCAACTTCCATACCATGGCCAACTTTAGACCCTCCTGTGTCTCCTTTCTCAGTGCCATGCAGAAGCAATCCCAGTATGCTCCCCTCGGTACTGTTGTCACCAGAGACTCAAGAGTGGTCCTCAACACCAAGCAGTACCACGCTCCCCTCTTCAGGTGACTCGGGCTCTTCTTTGGGATCAGAGATTGGTTCATACATATCTCAGGCCAGAGATCGAGGCATCACTCTCCATCACTGAGGGGTTTTCACCCTGGGTATCTGACAGAGATTCTGCATTGGTTGAGGGGCACAGATCCTTGATTGGGTCCAGTGCCCTACCAATGGCCATACTGGAACCCAGGGGAGTTTCCTCCTACCACCAGATCCTCCCCATTCCCCAGTAGAACCTCCATCGGAAGAGTTACAGAAGACAGCACCTCAGCATTTGTGTTCCTCCTCCTCATTACCCAGTGAGACAGTGGCATCTGAAATGTCCTCACCTCTTTAGGACAATTACAGGGCCAATATGGACCTGTTAAAGAGTGTTGCTTCTTCCCTGGACACATGAGTGGAGGTAGTTCAAGAGAGCTCCTATAGGTTAGTGGACATTTTGGGATTAGCAGGGATGTCCCAAGTAACTTTCCCTATAAATGAAGCTATTCTGGAGCCCACAAGAATATTGTGGCAAATGCCTCTTCTCTGCCACCAACAGACAAAAAGACTGAGTGAAAGTACCATGAGCCCTCACGGGGATATGCACACTTTTACCACCACCACCACCTTGAGTTCATTGGTGGGCTCGACAGTGAATGAGGGGTAGCCGTCTTCTACTCCAAAGACAAAAAAAGGCAAAGAAACTTGATCTTTTCAGAAGAAAAATTTATTCTACTGCTGGCCTCCAGTTTTGTACCTCAAACCAGCAAGCCCACAGGCTAGATACGATTTCTCCCTCTGGGACAATGTTCTCAAGTTTGTGGACAAGTTTCCAGAGGATGCCAGGTAAGAGTTTCCAGCAGTAATCGAAGCAGGTAAGCTGGTGGCTAGGACCTCTTTCCAGGCTTCACTGGATGGGGCAGGCTCTGTAGCCAGAGCCACAGCATTTATGATACTGATGCATACGTGTTCTTCTTTGAGTGATTGCACGTGTCCATTCCACTCTTGATGTGTGCACGCCCTGTGCACAGTCACTGGAAATTTTTTCCTCAGTGGCACCCTCCACTGCAACACAACGGTGGCACAGGTATAAAGGGCCCAGCCAATCCCGAACCCCCACAGTTCCTTCTTACTGCCTGTGATGGTCACTGTTATGCTCATCTTGCTTTTGCAATTGCTTTCAGTCAACTATTTGTACTGTGTATTCTTGTATTTTGTTATAAATAGTTTATTGTTATTACTATTATTATTGTTTTAGTATAGTTAGTTAGGTTTTACAACACCTGAGGGTTTCAGTCGATTCCCGGTACCGGTGAATGCCTCGGTCACCAGGATTCAAGCCCTGCATTTCCTGCAATAAGGCTATGTATCTAAGCAACGCACACTCAAGTTGCTTGAAGTGCCTCAGGGAAACTCATATCAGGGAGTGCTGCCAAATTTGTAAGGACATTAAGTTTGCAAAAAGAAAGACCATGAAGCCAGGCTAAAGTTTCTACTTATGGAGGTGGCCTTGAGACATCCATCTGAGCCAAGTTGGTCAGACTCAGCACATAGTGCCTCAGTATCAGTCAGGAGTGCGCTTTCTACCGTGCCTGCGTCCTGACACCACTCACTATCCCCTGTGCCTAAGAAGAGGCATAAGATTTCTAAGCAGATTGCTGAGAGGGGAAGATCTCTGGTACCAAAGTCTGGTAGGCATGGGGTTAAGAGTAGAGTGCTGTTTAAGTCGAAGCACTCATCTGCTTCGGCACTGCAGAAGACAGCACTGTTGACTCTGGCACCTAGGCAGGTACTGTCAAGTCCAGAGCCAGAAGGAGCATGTTCCATATCTGCAACAGCGCACCGTATCAACCCCCTCTTGATACCAACCACACTGGAAGTATCTGCAGCAGCCAGAGATCTCCTAAGTCTGTTGGTTCCGGTATAACTGGCAGTTCAAGAGTTGGTGCTATTGGTGCTGGCAGATGCAGGGGAACCAGCAATATCATTACAGTGCTCAGTACCATGCCAGTCTCAATTACCTTATTAGCAGACTGATGCTAAGCTCCATGGGTTAAAGTACTGATGGGGCAGTCCTAAAGTCCCTCAGGTTGCACACTGTAACCCTACCAGGAAGCACTTCAGAGCACAAGTCCACCAGTACTCTGGCCCAGCTCCTAAACAGGACTGCAGAGAAAGAGGAGTAGGGATTATAGACATAGGCCTGTGCCTCAACGCTGCACCACCTAGACATCCAGGGTTTACTAACCAGGCACTTTGATGGGATGTACGAGGATCCTGTACCAGTTTCCAGAATGTCAGACCCCATTTTTCTTCTGTTTGCAAACTGCCTTTCCCATTTCCTCAGTGCTTGATCCCATAGCACCATGGACTGTTGGGTGTTGAGCACTGTAGTGATGGGATACACACTTCAGTTTATTTCTACCCCCCTTCCCACCCTCCATCCCCATCCCTTTTCAGGGACCATTTTCACAAGGAGCTTCTTGTCCAGGAGGTTCAAACTCTCCTTCAGGTGGGAGCCATAGAGGAGGTTCCACAGAGTTTAAGAGGGAAAGGCTTCTACTCCCATTATTTCCTGATCCCAAAAGCAAAGGGAGGTCTCAGACCTATTTTAGACCTTGTCAGCTCAACAACTATCTCAAAAACATAAAGTTCTTATGGTCACCCTGGCATCCATCATTCCATCACTGGATCCTGGAGACTGGTGCACCACCCTTGATTTAAGAGATGCCCACTTTCATGTGTCAATATACCAAGTGCGAAGAAAGTTTGTCAGGTTCATATTGAAGCACTCGCATTACCAATTCACTATACTAATGATTGGCCTATCTGCAGCTTCTGAGGTATTCACAGTATGTATGGCCATGCTAGCAGCATTTCTGAGGAGACTAGGAGTGCAGATCTAGCCTTACCTGTATGATGGGCTAGTCAAGGGCTGGTTCAAAGCTCAGGTTATGTCCAGCATTCAACTCATCCAGTCAAACTTCAAAGCACTAGGCCTACTGATTAGTGTAGACAAATTTACCCTTTGCCTGGTGCAGAGGATAGAGTCAACCTAGGCCAGAGTGTTCCTTCCAGAGTCAAGATTTCAGTCTATTCAATCTCTCATGACAGACCTCAAGATTCATCCAGTCACAACAGCCCGAAGCTGTATGAGGCTCTGGGGCACATGGCCTCATGCACATATGTAGTACAACATGCGAGGCTACACCTTAGGCCCCTCCAGACGTGGCTGGCCTCCGTTTACTCCCCAGGCCTCCATCATCTGGATACACAGTACCTGTGCTCACAGTACCTTTGTGGGTTTAATTTTACTGAACACTCTCAAAATTTGTGTGGACATTTCTTTCCTCCACCCTCAATCTTTGATGACTCTGGTCTCAGATGCATTGAGAGCTCACCTGGGGCCCCTCTGAACTCAGGGTCTATGGTCCTCATGGGATCTCATTCTTCATATGAACCTCAGAGAGCTCAGGACAGTTTGTCTTACCTGCCAGGCCTTCCTACATCATATCACGGGGGAAAACCTGCTTGTTGTCACAGACAGCACCTCAGCAATGTTTTACCTCAACAATCAGGGAGGAGCTCGCTCATCACTCTTTTGTCAGGAATCAACTTTGAGGCCTCTTACCTTCCAGATATGCAGATGAGTTAACAGACTGCCTGAGAAGGTCATTTTCAAGTCACCACGAGTGGTCTCTCTGCCCAGATGTATCCAGATGCAGTGGTGGTGGACTCCCCAGATAGATCTATTTGCATCAGAAAATGACATAAATTCTACTCCCTGCATGGCCTCAGTCCAGGCTCCATTACAGATGCCTTCCTGCTACCCTGGACAGAACAGCTCTATTATGCTTTCCCCCAAATCCCACTCCACACAGAGTGCTACTAAAGATCAAGCAGGCTCACACCCCGGTTATTCTAATAGCCCGAGTGTGACCCCACCAACGCTGGTTTTCTACTGTACCGGACCTCCCATTGGCAACTCCAGTCTCACTCCCGTTGCACCAAGGCTACAATTGGCTGCTCCACCCAAACCTGCAGACCCTCCATTTAATAGCCTGGAAGCTACACAGCTAAGTCCCAGGGAGCAGGCTTGCTCAGAGCAAGTTTGCGATGTCTTACTAAGTAGTAGAAAGCCCTTGACCAGGGCTGCCTACCTGTCAAAATTGAAACGGTTCTCTGTTTGGGGTTGTCAAACCAGAGTCTCACTGATGCAGTCCTCAATTCAACACCTACTAGACTATCTGTTGCACCTGAAGCAACAAGCCTTAACAATTTCCTCTATGAAGGTTCACCTGGCAGCAATATCGGCTTTCTATACTCACATGGAAAACTGTTCAATATTTTATAATGATATGACAGTCATATTCCTTTAAAGCCTCAAACAGTTGTACCTGCAAATAAGGAAACCTGTTTCCCTATGGGACTTGAACTTGGTGTTGTTGAAACTTATGGGGCCACCATTTGAGCCTTTAGCAATGTGCTACTTACTACACCTTTTGTGGAAGGTGGTTTTCCTAATAGCTATCACCTCTGCCAGAAGGGTCACTGAACTGTGTGCCCTGACATCCGAACCATCGTATACAGTCTTCTTTAAAAATAAGGTATACTTATGCCCTCATCTAAATTTTCTCTCTAAAGTAGTACAACATTTTCAAATAAACCAATCAATATAGTTACCTGTATTTTACCCAAAATTGTACACAAATAGGGACAGGCTTCTGCTACACACATGGGACATTAGAAGAGCACTGGCATTCTACATACAGTATACCAAATTGTTTTGGTGATCCACCCAGCTGTTCAGAGCCATGGTGGACAGAATGAAAGGTCTTTCAGACTCTTTTGAAAGAACTCAATCTTGGATACTTCCTGTATCAGTGTTTGTTATGATCTGGCAGGCATTTCTCCAACTGACAAGTTGACTGATCACTCCACAAGATCACAAGCAACCTCAGTGGCATTCCTCATGCAGGCCCCTATCCAGGATATTTGTAAAGCAGCAACCTGGTCATTGGGTCACACTTTTGCCTCCTATTATGCCATCACCCCATACTCTAGGGATGATGTCAAATTTGATCTGTGTGTACATAAACTTTGATCCCACTGCCTATATTACTACTTGAGCATCACCAAAAGTGGAATGCACATGTGCAAACACTTGAAGAAGAAAAAATGGTTACTAACCTTTCGTAACTGTTGTTGTTCGAGATGTGTTGCATGTGTCCATTCCACAACCCACCCTCCTACTCCTTACATCTGAGTTATCCAGAAAGAAAGAACTGAGGAGGCTCGGGGTCACCTGGGCCCTTTATAGCAGTGTCGCTGGTGCAGAGGGCACTCAACCTGCCTCAGTGGGTACTACTGATGGAAAATTTTCTGTGAACTAGGTGAAGGGTGCACGCATACCAAGACTGGAATGAACATATGCAACACATTTCAAAGAACAACAATCATGAAAGGTTAATAACCATTTTTTCATGGCTTCCGTTCTGGGGTCTTCTACAGGAGATCCAACAGACTATCCATGATCTCCCTTTTGAGGGACCAACCCTCTTTTCTCAGCAGACTGATGACTAGTTGCCCAGTCTCAAGGACTCTAGGGCTATATTAAAGTCGTTGGGGATTTACTCTCCACTCTTTAAAGAGAAGCAATTCCACACTCAGTCATTCCACCATTACCCATCCTTTATGCCTAGGAAACTGAATCAGTCTGGGAAGAAAGGGAAAAGTCATAGGAGGAAACTACCACCTTCTCATTATTTGTCTTCATAAGGCTCTTCTATACAACCTGGAAATGCCAAGCAGTCCATTTCACTGCCTTGTTGAGGACAGCTTACCAACTTGTTTTTTCCAACAGATTATCCCAATGTGCTTGGACCTATATTACCAGATCAGTGGTTCCTAAGCACCATGCAATTGGTATACACTATTTGACATGTTTCTATCCTCCCTTCCCCACCTCTCTTCCCCATTCCTCTTCAGGGACCATACTCTCACAAGGAGGGCCTCATTTAGGATGTCCAGGCTTTCCTCCTGTTGGGAGCCACTGAGGAGGTCCCTCCTCCACAGAAGGAAAGGGTTTTATTCATGCTACTTCCTAATGCCAAAGGCAAAAAGGAGGTCTCAGACGCACATTAGACATGTAAGAACTGAACAAATATATAAATAAAATGTAATTTGGATGATCACTCTGGCATCCATTATCCCTTCCTGGATCCCAGTGACTGGTACACTGCCCTTGACTTGCGGATGGTATATTTCCATGTGACTATCCATAAAAGCCCCAGGAAATTCCTCAGGTTTATGGTCAATGAGTCCCATTATCAGTTTACAGTCCGGCCCTTTGGCTTATCTGTGGCCCCACCAGTATTTACAAAATGCATGGCAGTGGTGGCTGCATTTTCCTAAGAAAAAACAGGAGGACAAGTATTTCCATACCTGGACAATTGGTTGGTGAGAGTTTGGTCCAAAAGCCAGGTAGACTTCAGTGTGACCAAGATCCAGTCCCTCTTCAGAGTTCTGGGTCTGCTGATCAATGAAGACAAGTTAGTCTTCTCCACTGTTCAGAGGATAGAGTTTTTATAAGACTGGTCTTGGCTTCTACAGTAGCCAGGTTTTCCTCCTGCAAGTCAGATTCCAGACTATGTTAGCCATTTCATTAGACCTGAAGGCTCATCCAGCCATGACTGTAAGGAACTGCCTCAAACTTCTAGGGCACATGGCCTCATGAACATATGTGGTTCAGCATGCCAGACTTCATCTCAGGAAGTTGCAGAGCTGGGTGAACTCAATGTATTCCCTGATTAGTCAACCCACTGGACATGCTGGTTCAAGTATCTACAGGAGTCTTTGAATTGGTGGATGAACCCAACCAATGTACTTAAGGGAGTTCCCTTTGACACCCCCTACCCCACCCCCCACATTGACTGGTTACAGATGTTTCTTCTGTGGGTTGGGAAGCCCTTCTGGGGAATCTGTGGACCTAAAGTCTCTTATCTGGCAAAGATTTAGCTCTCTACATAAACATTAAGAGATTTGAGAGCCATTTGTCTAGCCTATTGGGCTTTCCTCCCCCTCATCAAGGGAAAGACTCTGCTTGTTCTTATGGCCAACACAGCAGCAATGCTCTATGTGAACAGACAGGGAGAGACAGATTGAATCATCTCTGTCAGGAGGTGATGCAGCTTTTGCAGTTTTGTATAACCAGCATGATTCACCTCAAAGGTCCCACCTTCCAGGTGTCCAGAAGAGTCTGGCAGACCACTTGAGCAGATCTTTCAGCAGAGACCACGAGTGGTCTCTCTGGCCAGATACATTAAGCCTCATTTTTCAAACCTGGGTGTTCCTCACATAGACCTGTTTACAACTCATCCCAACAGGAAGTGTCAGCTTTTTTGTTCAAGAGCAAGTCACAGTCTAATAATACTTTGGAGCTTCACATCCTATGGCAGCAAATTCCACAGCTTGTCTATGTGTTGTGTGAAGAAGTACTTCCTTATGTTTGTTTTAAACCTACTGCCTATTAATTTCACGTGACTCCTAGTTCTTGTGTTATGTGCAGAGGTAAATAATACTTCCTGATTCACTTTCTCCAGGTCATTCACGATTTTATAGACCGCTATCATATCTCCCCCTTAATCATCTCTTTTCTAAGCTGAACAGTCCCAGTCTTTTTAATATCTCCTCATATGGAAGCTGTTCCATATCCCTGTTCATTTTCTTTGCCCTTCTCTATACCTTTTCCAATTCTAACATATCTTTTGTCAGATGGGGTGACCATAGCTACATGCGATATTAAAGGTGTGGGGGTACTGTGGATTTATATAGTGGCACTATGATATATTCTGTTTTATTATCTATCCCTTTCCTGCTGGTTCCTAACACTTTTTTGACTGCCGCTGCAGTTCACAAGAAACAGAGAGGAAAAATCACTATGTCTCCAAATGACAGCACCACTCGGAAAAGAAATGGTAACATATATCCTTGTTTTAAGAGGACTTCACAAGCAATATAACTTTACAAGCAATATAATAAAACTTCACTTTATATTATTATTTCTTATTCTTTCTCTTATTGTGGCTCCAAGGATGGTTAAACACTCTTTTCAGATTCTTATTTTAGAGACAATTTTGCAGTGATGTTTTCATAAAATGTATAAAATCACCAAAGTAAATAAAGCTTGCACTTCCTACACTTCTGTTTGTGCTAATAACAGGACTAACACTCTAGATAGCCTCAAGAGTATGCAAGTCTGAAAAGAGCAGAAATTGTTGAAACACAAGTGATCTTTGCTGAAAAGGGCAAAATATGCTTATTGAGAAAAAATAATAAACATAGTAACTTCCCTCCAATAGACAAAGCATATGTGAGCTTTCCTGAGGGGTAGCTTAAACATGCTTCTGATTCTTTCCCCATGCACATATGTAATTTTTTTTGCACATTTTTGCATGCTTTGATAGAGGCCACAGTGGAACAGTATAATGTGAAACTTATTTTTAACCCTGTGTAAGAAAAGCTATATGATTTATGTATGTTATTTTTTATAACTAAAACACCAAGTTACTATAGTGATAAGAACTACAGGAATCAATTCACTTGAAAACAAACATATATTTCACAAGAAATAAAGTGAATGCAAATAACTCTGCTGTTTATAAAGCAAAGCCCGTCCATAAATTCTTTTGATGGTGCAGCTTCCTTTCTTCACTGAAAATGTGATGGTTTATACAACAATTGTAGCAATCACCATCTTTCACTTGCACCAGTCTATGTTACATTAAGCAGAGAAATCAGAGGTACAGACTGGATAAAAAGAGTGCAATAAATATGTGCGAAAATTTAAGATATATTTCTGAATAATGTAAGTGTTAGAGAATTTCTCAGCCTCCAAAATGTAAGATTATTTGCTAGGTCCTGAACTAAATGTTATCTCTTTGATCATTTGGTTCTTCATATTGTTCAGATTTCACAGGGTTAAGCTAGGATGCCATGCTGTGGGGATGC
This sequence comes from Natator depressus, assembly GCF_965152275.1. Classification (NCBI taxonomy): domain Eukaryota; kingdom Metazoa; phylum Chordata; order Testudines; family Cheloniidae; genus Natator; species Natator depressus. The sequence goes on along the minus strand of NC_134234.1, from coordinate 324,975,410 downwards.
CGTTAAATTGCCTCTTTGTTTATGAGTCAGTTTGGTTAATGGCATAAAAGAGGCTCCGTTTGCTTTACTGAAAAACAGAAAGATAAAAAGACAACAAAAACCTATTTATTTAACACCATCTCCTGAAAGAGTGGTAAACACCATATCATGATTATTAAATTATAGATAAAAACAGACATTTTAAAATGTAAATCACACTGGGCGAAAAAATGTCATTACTGTGCAGTTTCTATTCTTGCTACATTTGAGGCTTTTGTGAATTGTTCATTTAAACTCCAAGGACTCCAAACAGTAAGTGATCTCAAATTCTTTAGCTTTCCCGAGTATACCCAGAGGATTTATATTTCCAGGGAAGAATATTTTCCTAAATTCTCCTCAAACTAACCTAACTAAATTTTTGAGCAAGTCCGTATATCAAAACACTCTCAGTGGAATGTGGCAGACTTAAAATGGAAGAGAAAGCAATTTGATAACAAGAAGGATAACTATCTGTACACTTTATTATTGTTAATCACTGATGGCCAGATTAGCACCATACAAAGCACATTGGAAGGCACTGTCTCTGCCCCTAGGTCTAACTAGACAAGACATTTCAGACACAAAGTTCTCAGGATGACTCAATGATACTTCTTTTGAGCATACATAGTTTGGTTGGTTTGTTTCCGGTTTTGAAATAGGTGCGTGACTGTGTGTTTGCGTAGGTGAGTTAACACTGATAGGCTTAAGAGAAAAAACAGGAAGCACATACCTCCATGTGATGCTCACCAATGTTTGTTATGAGGAGCAATTCGCACACAGTTCTTGGTGCTCCCTTACAGCCTCCCTTTTATATATAGATTCAAATATTGAAACATAGGCATCTAGACAGGAGTCAATCTCCTACATTTATTTTTTATTTAGAATATGTCATAATGAGAACATGCAATAATTAAAATGGCTATTTGTAAATTGCACATGCCAAAAGAAGTCTCCAGTTCTGCCTCTTCTCCCCCACTTTAAACAGAACTGATGAGTGTGACCTGTCTCAGTTTGCACGCACAAGTCATAATCATAATGTTTTTTCAATTTTTCTCTCTCTTCCAAAAAGCTGTTACAAAAAATCCCTTTAGCCCTCCGGTCTTAGCCCCACACCTGAAGCAAATGCTTAAGAGAAGAGATGAACCTTGCACTGTATTATAAAGGTCAATAGGCACTGGCTCCTTTGGATTATTTGTAAACAATGCCCACTAGTGCCTAATTAAAATAAATACAACAATATTAAAATCTCTATAAAGCCCCAATTCAGCAAAGCATTTAATCTCATTCTTAACTTTAAGTACATGCGTAAGTCTACCACTATTCAGTAAACCCCTAAGCATGCATGTTTAAATGAGAGAGTGCTTGAGTGCTTTGCTGAACTGGGACCTGAAAAACTGAGGTGATTAGGTTCTTTCTGCCACCACAAATGATGATACAAACCTCCTTTCCCTGTAGCTCTTTTTTTCAGTGCATCTCTAAGGTGCACATCAGGAGAGAGGGCTCCCCTTCTATCTGTGAATGAGGCCTGTCTGTACCAGTATCGCCATCGTCTCCTGGAGAGTTCAGAATCATCAGGCTCTTCTGAGGTTCATTCCTAGGCTCCCATTATTCTTGTACAATATTTACATGCCACATTGAATTGATGAGTTTCCTATCAAGCATAGTATGATCATATTCCGCTTCTGATCTTGGGACACCAAGACAAGCCACCCTTGACTTATTCTCTCCAAAGCCATTTCCTTGTACCCAGTGACAGACTGTCCTGCCACTGGTGAATTTACTAAAATTGAGGAAACGTTTTATGCAAATTGTTTTTAAAAGACTTTCTCAATCTGCTCTAGTAGTGTATTTTTCTCCTCCTTTCTCCCAATCACTATCATTCTTTTACCTCTACACCAATTCCTCTCAATCCCCAAACCAGGTTACAGTCAGACCTCAAGTTCTGTTTCTCCACTTTCTCATTCACAGCCCTTCTCTCTTCCAAGATCCCTCTTTCCCCCACGTTGCAGATTTCTATTTTAACCCAACCCACCAAGTTTGGGGTTTATATTATGAAATTTCATGCCCCAAAATATGAGAGTCAGTTCTGTTTTTCTTGGAAGCTGTTCTTACTACTTTCACACTTACAATCAAATACCCTACTTTGGATTTAATGAACTAGAACCACCATAAGGTAGAGAACTAAGTGTCTGCAGTAAGTCTGAGTTACAGCCAACAGAAGAGGGACTACAAGATTGCAGTTCTGGTGCCCTATTTTTCTGTCACTGTACCCATACACATCTTAACTAAACTGCCTGAAATCAGTATTAAGCCAGCTGAAAAATGTTACACATCCAGAGCTCTACCTGAGATATGAGTAAAAGGCTGAGCATTTAGAGCAAAAAATGAAAAAGGCAGGAGAACTACAGTGGGGCATTGGATCTCTGTCTGTTTCATATATTCTCGTTTGCCTGAACTTTTACACTGTAGACCCTCTTGAATGCTGTGCTGTACATTGAAAAACCCATATGTGATCTGTCTCTCAGCTAACTTGAACTATATACTGGCAAATACCCCTTTCATAAGGCATTTCACAATAACATGCAAATTACATGCTGGATAGAGCCACCATTTTCAATTAATTTATGGTGTTTTCAAGAGACATTAAAGACAATTACTGTTGGAAACTACCGCCCATATTCCTTTCAGAAATATTTCAGAAGATTGTCTGAAGTCTCTCTTAATACAAGATTTAATCTGTCAAAGAGTTTGAAATTGACAGATTGCTAATGCTACTTCATCAAACAAAAACTACACTCAAATAGTGCAGTGTCTTGCACATATCCACAAAAATAAGGACATGCATTGTTGAGGCCAGATTTTTGAAGGTATTTAGGCTCCTAAAGATGCAGATAGGCACCCAGTGGAATTTTCAAAAGCACGTAGATGCCTAACTCCTATGGGAGTTAAGGGCTTAGGTACTTTTGAAAATCCCACAAGTTGCCTATCTGTATCTTTAGGTGACTGCATATCTTCAGAAATCTGGTCCTCAGTGTGCCACTGTATATTGAACTAGGCAGCCTGTTGTGCCTCAGTAATGGGCACCTAATGCTTCCATGTGCATTTTCCTGCTTTTCTGCTGCACTGAGAGGTGAACCTCAACCCCTGTGCGGAGCAGGTTTTCTCAAATGTTGTAACTTGGCTCCAAGCTGCAAATTTCGATGTACATTTTCAGCTGCAGTAAATTTTGGTTTTAAGTGGACTCGGCTTATATGAAAATGGATAGCCTAGCTCATCATCAGCATGAGCAGCAGTAATGTTCGCACTGCTGTATTGCATTGCTGCCCGCTCCAGAAGGACACCACCCTAGCGGTCACAAGATACTTCAGTCTCCATTCCCCTTCTGGCGAGAGAGCACTGTTAGTATTCCTGTGTATGTATATCTTATGACACAGTTCACCTTTGATATCTACTGTAATGTAATGTAGTGTAGTGTAGACACTTTCTCCAGCGACAGAAGGGCTTCTTCCATCGCTCTAGTAAATCCACCTCTCCAAGAGGTACTATTAGGTCTACACTGGGGCTTAGGTCAGCTTTACCATATAGCAACATAGCTAGGTCAACCTAAGTTTTAGGTATAGACCAGCCCTAGGTTTGGTGGTGCCAACTGTGGTAGTAGATTTTGTGTTGTGCCCCCCACACTCCTGAAAATAAATGGAGATCTACCATCTATTTATGTCACTCTATCATAGGCACATATATGGCCCCATTACTACAGTATCTGAGCACCTCATACTCTGTAATGTATTTATCCTTACAATACCCTGGTGAGGTAGAAAAGTGCTATTATCCCCATTTTACAGCTGGGGAACAGGAACACAAAGAGTAAGGTCATACAAGAAGTCTGCAGCAGAGTGGAGAATTGAACCAAGGTCTTCTAAGTTCCAGGCTGGCACCCTAACCAGTGGACAGTCCTTCCCTTCATTCCACAGAAGCCAGATGGAGAATAATTTTTGCATGAAACTCTGTTATTTTTCCTGTGTTAATATCATACTTTGGTTATAATAAAACATTTCTATAGCCCACTAGTACATAGTATTGGCAATTTCAGTTAAAAGAGCAATAATTATTTAATTGTTTTTTAGCTACTTTCATTTTCTATTTTAGACATTATTCAGCAAATTCACAGTAGACTCTAGGCTTCTGCACAATTTCTCCCTTGTACACTGGTAAACAAATTAGGATGAATTAAAATCTTTTACTACTACCATGTTCCGGGAGCATAGTGTAAAAGCCTATGGGGACTTCAACATCAAAACTCTTTCCATGGCTTCTGGCTTTAAGAAGCTGCTTTTGATTTCAAGGGGGAAGCTTGCCCTCAGTAGCAGAGATGTAATATTTGTTCAGGAATTGTACACCTGCCTTTCAATTCAGTTACCACATACAGTAATCAGGCTCATGGAAATGATGTAGGGGAGACTTTTTGAGCATGCCTTCCAGTGATGAAGTAGGGTTCTTTGCTGAATAACCGAAGAGAAGCCAGGGAAAAATGTTAATTGCACTGCAGCTATATTTCTTTCTGGATGCTTTTACTGCATCACCTCACCCCTTTCACTCAGTCAGTGATACCAGCCTTGAATGCCTGTTTGTGCACTTTGTCAATTGCCTTTGCATTTCCTCTCAAGCTGCCCTGCATAAATGGACTAATCTGAACTAATCTGTAAAACCACTACCTTCTCTTTCAAATCTGTCCGCGGGACTCGCATCTGTTACGACACCTGCAAGAAGCCAGCTGACCACTGATGGTTCGTATGAGTGGCAGTGTGGATAGCTGATATTAGGAATAATTTTAAAAGGTTTTTAATGGTTCAGCAACATTAATGTGTGCGCATAGTTGGTGTAACAGTGTGATATTGGTGTTGTTATTATGTATATTACCCTTGTTCTGCCTTCCAGTTGTTTGCTATGCTTACTTGTTAGGTTTTGGTGTTTTAATTAGAGTATTAACTGTTATCCTGGCCACAGCTTACGAAACAAGGCGAACTAGAGTCTTTAGGAAAGTCACACTTGTGTTGGAACACTATTTAACTGTTTGCTGGTTAATTTCTTAAATTCAACAAAAGCCTTGGAAAATGCAAGTCACTAGTTCACACTTTAAATAGTAATATTGCTCTTAGTTTTCAAACTCAGGTGCCTAAATTTGGCACCTAAATGTTCTTTTTGGTGCCTAACTAGATACCCATTTTAGACACCTACTATGAGAGTTAACTTAAACGTGTATTTAAATGACGCATCAACTCATCATATAGAATGTATAACATGTTGGAGAGTTCTTAACTAGCTCTAGGCTGAGGCAAAGTGACTTAGTGGACAGGCCACTCACCAGGGACTTTGGAGTCCTTAGTTCTATTTCTGGCTCTGCTGCTGGGTGACTTTAGGGGAGTCACTTCACAGCTATGTGCCTCAGTTTCTCCTTTCTGTAAAGTGGGGGTGATGTTACTGACTTTCTTTGCAAAGTGCTTTAATCTAGTGATGAAAGCATTCTGTAAGAGCTATGTATTATTATTCGAGGAACCCTGAAGGAAAGTGCTGGTGGATTCCTGCTGACTCACTGTAGCAAGTGGGGCCCACTGTCCCTACCCTAGATTACAGGCAGGTGGGAGTGGTTCTAGAGAGGCTCTAGGCAGAAGAGTCCTCAGGTAAGAACCCTAGCCACAGCTGATTTAAAGTATGGGCCAACGGCTTGGGTTGGAAGTTATTTTATTATTATTAATTTCTACATAAATAAAGCCACAACCCAGAGGAGGGTGGGATTTTACTTTATTCAACATTGGTAGACTGTGTTTTGGTGTACGGTGGGAAAGCCACCTGCTCCCAGTGCCTAAAATGGATATTTAAATGCCTAAATACAAATTTAAGTGGCTACTTAAGGCATCCAAATTTGAAAATTGGCCTTATTATTATTGGTGAAATCAAGGCAAAGAGGAGAATTGACATACCCAAGAGCACACAGGCAGTCAGGATAGGAGCAGGGATTAGAATGCAGGACTTTCTTATCCTTAAATGGAAGGATTACACCTCTGGACCAGATCTCACTATGTGTATAAATCAATACGAGTAATTGATAAATTACAAAATGTATCCAGATCAATTTTTGACTGTCTGCCTGGTTCCATCTACTTTTCACTAACGTTTACAGCAAATGCTTTAAATAAATTTTAAATTAGACAGCAAATGTTATATTAATAATCTAAATAATTCAGTAATATATAAAACTGTACAAAGTGAGCAGACTCCTAGGATGTGTTAGATAAATAAAACATGCCTTAGAAAGGGATGTCAGTGTTAGAAGACGGGCACCTGTGCAAATATGAGAATAATTGTTACATCTCCTTCCCGTTTTATAGCCTTCCTTTCTTGGCATTGTTTTTTTTATTTGGCTCCAAATTCAAAAGGATGTGGAAAGGGTATACATAAAAAAGCTTGTTTTAACTCTGATTAGCTGCTCTGTGTGTCAGTTCATTTGGCAAAATACTCTCCTGGAAAACAGTTTGTACCAATTCAGAGACTATTTCATTGCTGATTCCTGAATGATCTATTCTGAGTATAGCAAAATAGCCACATGACTCATTCAGCTTGTGCAAAATACATCTTATCGTGGTAGAAGAATTAGATATGGAATAGATGAAGGTTGGTTAAACAAAGTGTCATTAATCACTCTGTTAGAAAATGTAGACTTTGCAGGAGCACACTGTAATTTGCATCATTTTTGCAATGCCTTGCCAGCGTGGCTGTTAAGAAATAACAAACACGTATGTATGAAAAGGACAGGTTTAAGATGAAAATAATTCTATCCAAAAACTCTGAGGATGGTGTGGAATCCTGTCGACTGCACTCATTCAGCTAGAGAACACTGTATTTGTAATAAATTCCTTTTGCTCTGGATGAGTTCTGCATTTTCAATGAGGTTAACTTGGCAACATTCTAGTTGATTTTAATAAAAATAGCTGCTTTGAGGACAGGGAGCTGAGGTTGCCAAATTTGCAGCTGCCTTGCACAATTACTCTTACACCTCCTTCAGGGCTACTTAGAACCAGTAAGCAAATTAAGTGTATCGATTGCAATTTTGTTGGACTAACCCTTTTTTTCTTAAGGAATAAACTTGATTCCTTTCAGTATGTGTCTGCTCAGAGTGATCTCTTTTCTTTTCAGCCATAACACAAAGACAACATCATGGCTGGATCCACGACTTGCGAAAAAGGCTAAACCTCCTGAAGAGTGCAAAGAAAATGGTAGGTTATTAAGTTTTCATTGCTGCTCAGAAAGGATTTGTCTTTGTGTGTGTGTGTCTCTCTGAATTCTTGAAAAAGGAAGGCATTTTACGGACCGATGAAAGGTGTTTAATTGCTGCTTTGGTTATAAGCCATAAGTGGTACAGTATTCTCAGTGTGCCATGTGTTTCTGCTTTTTATTCCCACTTTCTGATGATATCCAAAGCTGAGGATCGCAAGTGTGTTTTATGTCTGTTTTGTTTTTTGACTCCTTGACTGACCCCTCTCCCCTGTCTCCCACTGAGAACTTTGGTCTGCAGAACAGAATCTCTTTTAAGATTCTGAGCTTTCAGTCTACAAGAAATGCAGTTCATAAGGGAAACCAACAGCACCATGAGAAATGAATATTATTTGATTTGATTTTAAATCCACAGTGCTGTGCTACTTAGTATTTAAACAAAACAGTGTCTGATAGAACTGTGGGTGGGGAAGCGAATAGTCACTATTACAGTTCCAGGCCAGATATTTGGTGTTGCAATGAAAATAGTTTAACAAATAAAAACAAAAATAAGATTGGAGACATTTAAAAGAAATATATTTGTTATGAAAAACAGATAAAAGTGTATTTTGGTTAAAAAATATATCAACTGCAAGATACAGCTCTCATCAAACTGTATATCTTTATGTACACTCTGTATGCTTTTCAGATTTTCTCTAGTAAAGTTTCTGTCATTAAAACAGTTTAATAAAAATTATGTTAATAAATGCATTCTAATGAATTTCTTTCCTAGATGGTATATTTAATTTGTCCTATATTTCAGTGTTGGTTCAGCTCACCAAGTATCATAAGGTGGGAAGGGAGTGATTTATTATAAATTATTATTTTTATGTATTTTGAGCCATAGAAAAAGATACAAGGTATTTTACACCTGCATTATATATGCATTAGTTTAAAACTTATGTTGTGAATATGTGTTTAATGTATTAACATAAAATACTAGCTGTTTTCATACACCTCATTTGATTTATGTGAAACTGCCATTATACCTAATATTGATTAATGTAAACATTATCAGTTGAAGGGTATAATTTTATGCCATTTCGTGCTGGTAAAAGACAGAGAATCATTGATGAATATTTGGGTGTATAAAATGTAAGGTCAGTGGTATGGTACAAAATGTTCTCTTATTTTATATAAATCTGTGCAGTTTTTAAGTACCCATTCATTCCAAGAATCTCTCCCCATTTCAGCAGTAATCCTAACTTCCTCGTCTGACATGAAAATTATCACATCTGAATAATTTTATGATACATTTTTTCCAGCACTGATAATGCTAGTTCCCCATGTCTTAAGTGCTACAATGCATACAGTAGAATTGTTACTGACACAAAACAAGGGGACTTAAGTTTTGCATTAGAAATGTGTCTCACATGTGATACTTGGTATGACATATCATTATCCAGTGCTTAGTGGTGCATTGTCTTGAGTTTAAAAAACAAAACAAAGCTAGACAGTGATACATCAGACATTGTTGAAAACAAATATGTATTGCTCCTTTTCCCAGCAGTTGCAATTCACTGAAACCACAACAACTATTTAAATGTCAAAAACTGAAATAATTTCAGATTATTTATAGGATTATTTTGCAGCTATTTGACTAGGGTGTTACTGCATAGCACTCTAGGTCGCCTCTCGCTTTCAAGAGTTGCTCAGCAAAGTACTTGAAGTGAAGCATAAAAGATTTTAGGGAGAGATCTTATGCTCTTTTCCTCAAAGTAAAGCTCTCTCATGTAATGTACACAATTTTTCTGTCGTTCTTTGGTTGCTCAAGATAGAAATTGCTTGGTTTCTTTAACGTTGTGAGTCTCCACAGAGATACAGGCCTCTCAAAATGGCAGATGCTTGTGAGAAGTGTTACCAGCTTGCCATTAACATCTGACATTGGGGAGTTTAATTTAGCACACAAGGTTTTTATAGATTTAATGACAATTAAAGTACTAACTTTATACTGGTTTCAGCTAACGCTGCGTAAATTTGTTTTATGCCAAAGAAATTATTTGCTCTTTACAGTTTATGATCTACTAAAGTTCACTTCTAGGTGGAGATTCAGACTTCTAGAAAGTCACTGGTGCTTAAATAGGAAATGATATGTACTTTGTTTCCTATATTGTTGTTATTTTTAGGGTTCATGTTTCTGCAAGTTAGTTTCATTGTCACTCATAGAATCATAGAATATCAGGGTTGGAAGGGACCCCAGAAGGTCATCTAGTCCAACCCCCTGCTCGAAGCAGGACCAATTCCCAGTTAAATCATCCCAGCCAGGGCTTTGTCAAGCCTGACCTTAAAAACCTCTAAGGAAGGAGATTCTACCACCTCCCTAGGTAACGCATTCCAGTGTTTCACCACCCTCTTAGTGAAAAAGTTTTTCCTAATATCCAATCTAAACCTCCCCCATTGCAACTTGAGACCATTACTCCTCGTTCTGTCATCTGCTACCATTGAGAACAGTCTAGAGCCATCCTCTTTGGAACCCCCTTTCAGGTAGTTGAAAGCAGCTATCAAATCCCCCCTCATTCTTCTCTTCTGCAGACTAAACAATCCCAGCTCCCTCAGCCTCTCCTCATAAGTCATGTGCTCTAGACCCCTAATCATTTTTGTTGCCCTTCGCTGGACTCTCTCCAATTTATCCACATCCTTCTTGTAGTGTGGGGCCCAAAACTGGACACAGTACTCCAGATGAGGCCTCACCAGTGTCGAATAGAGGGGAACGATCACGTCCCTCGATCTGCTCGCTATGCCCCTACTTATACATCCCAAAATGCCATTGGCCTTCTTGGCAACAAGGGCACACTGCTGACTCATATCCAGCTTCTTGTCCACTGTCACCCCTAGGTCCTTTTCCGCAGAACTGCTGCCTAGCCATTCGGTCCCTAGTCTGTAGCGGTGCATTGGATTCTTCCGTCCTAAGTGTAGGACCCTGCACTTATCCTTATTGAACCTCATCAGATTTCTTTTGGCCCAATCCTCCAATTTGTCTAGGTCCTTCTGTATCCTATCCCTCCCCTCCAGCGTATCTACCACTCCTCCCAGTTTAGTATCATCCGCAAATTTGCTGAGAGTGCAATCCACACCATCCTCCAGATCATTTATGAAGATATTGAACAAAACCGGCCCCAGGACTGACCCCTGGGGCACTCCACTTGACACCGGCTGCCAACTAGACATGGAGCCATTGATCACTACCCGTTGAGCCCGACAATCTAGCCAGCTTTCTACCCACCTTATAGTGCATTCATCCAGCCCATACTTCCTTAACTTGCTGACAAGAATACTGTGGGAGACCGTGTCAAAAGCTTTGTTAAAGTCAAGAAACAATACATCCACTGCTTTCCCTTCATCCACAGAAGCAGTAATCTCATCATAAAAGGCGATTAGATTAGTCAGGCATGACCTTCCCTTGGTGAATCCATGCTGACTGTTCCTGATCACTTTCCTCTCATGTAAGTGCTTCAGGATTGATTCTTTGAGGACCTGCTCCATGATTTTTCCAGGGACTGAGGTGAGGCTGACGGTTTGTGCTTTATTTTATTGCAGTTAGAATTTGCATTGGCTAAATGGGATGTATGTGGCTGGCCACACCATATAACCAGTTCTGTAAGCAATTCTCCAGGCCAGCCACTTCTGCCACTCTCAGCCCCTTCCTTCCTGTTCTTTTGCTGTTGAATCCCTCCACTCTCTCTGCCACCCTGGATTCCTTTCTATCTCTTTTCTACCTCAAAGTCTATCCACCCATAACATATAATTGCTACATTTTTGGGCCACTGACCACTAGGGTTTCCTCCACTACAGACAAAGCCTGTGCTTTCAGCTGTTCTGTGTTCCTTAACAAACAATACTAATTCTCCACTCTCATTGACTCCCAAGCCTCCAGTACCAGCTGCTTATTTATTACCTTTGGCATCCTCTAAACCAGGGGTAGGCAACCTATGGCACACATGCCAAAGGCGGCACGCAAGCTGATTTTCAGTGGCACTCACACTGCCCGGGTCCTGGCCACTGGTCCGGGGGGCTCTGCATTTTAATTTAATTTTAAATGAAGCTTCTTAAACATTTTAAAAATCTTACTTACTTTACATACAACAACAGTTTAGTTATATATTATAGACTTATAGAAAGAGACCTTCTAAAAACGTTAAAATGTATTACTGGCATGCAAAACCTTAAATTAGAGTGAATAAATGAAGACTCGGTACACCACTTCTGAAAGGTTGCCGACCCCTGCTCTAAGCCTTCTCACACAGACACTTTCTCCCTCTCTGCACAGGTTCTCACTGACCTTTTCAGTGAAAATGACAAGATCCACCAAGACAACCTTTCCTCTTCCTCCTCCCCTGTCACAGAAGCCATGGCTTCCTGCTCACTCTTCTCCTATAATCCCATCTGCCACTCACTGCCCATCAGAGAGGCAGTTTGGAGACCTGACGTCTATTCTTCTCTGCCCGGACCTGCTGTGTGACCCTGGGCAAGTCACTTCACTTATCTGTGTCTCTGTTTCCCCTTGTCTATCATATCTATTTCGATGGTAAATTCTCTGAGGCAGGGACTGTCTGTTACTATGTGTATATACACTGCCTCACAGAGTGGGGGCCTGATCTCTGTTGGGGGCCTTCAGGTGCTACCATAATGCTACTAAATAAAGATGGTCAGGAATTTTCCATCACAGATCATTCCGATGGAAAAGGTAGTTTTTGCAGAATTTCAGTTTTCTAACAAAAATTTTCATTTTGCCAAAAAGATTGATTTTCTGTTGGGAAAATTGAAATAATGTATTCCATTTCGCTCAGTCTGACGTGAATTGGAATACTTCCTTTCATTTTTAAAGAGGACCCAAAACACTTAGTTTTAATCAGTTCAAAAAAGCATTATACTGCATTTATTTGTGATGCGTTGAGAGTTGTAGTTCTGGCCCCCATTCCCTCCTGTTGACCAGACTCCCTGAATGACTACATCTACCATAATAACGAATAATAATAATAATAATTAATAATTAATACTTCATAACCTCTTTTATAATGCTTTTCATCAGTACATCACAAAGCACTTGACAAAGGAGGTCATTTATTTCAGTATCATAATTTCCATTTTACAGATGGGGAAGCTAAGACACAGAGGGGGAAAAGTGACTTATATTTCCTCTATAGTGCATCATGGGAGTCATATGATTTTTAGTGCTTCCTGGAAGAGAGAATCTGGCCATGGAGCCTTGAGAGAATGGGTGGGGGCAGAATGTTTTGATATTTCCAATCCAATTTTTTTGGAATGTTGGCATTTCGACATTTTTGGCCAGTTTCAGGATGAAAACCAATGTTGAAATGTTGGAATTTCTCATGGATTTTGCTTAGCTCAGTAACAATTCTGCCCCGATTATTGGTCCTCATCAGTCAGTATCATACAATCATAGAAATGTAAGGCTATAAGGGACTTTGAGACATCAGCAAGTCCAGAGCCCTCCAGTGAGACAGGACCAAGTAAACCTAGACCATGCCTGACATGTATTTGTCAAACCTATTCTTAAAAACCTCTAATGATGGGATTTCACAACCTCCCTTGGAAGCCTACACCAGAACTTAATTACCCTTATAGTTAGAACACTTGTCCTAATATCTAAGCTAAAGCTCCCTTGCTGAAGATTAAGCCCCCTACTTCTTGTCCTACCTTCAGTGGACATGGAGAACAGTTGATCCCCATCCTCTTTATAAGAGCCCTTACCATATTTGAAGATTGGTCTCAGGTCCCTCAGTCTTCTTTTCTTAAGACTAAACATGTCCAGTTTTTTTTTAACTTTTCCTCATGGGTTAGGTTTTCTAAACCTTTTATCATTTTTGTTGCTCACCTCTGGACTCTCTCCAATTTATTTACATCTTTCTTAAAATGTGGCATCCAGATTTGGACACAGTAGTCCAACTGAAGACTGAAGCAAAATAGGCATTAAACACCTCAGCCTTCTTGATGTCATCAGTTATTAGCTCTCCTTCCCCGCTAAGTAGAAGACTTATACTTTCCTTTATCTTTCTCTTGCTCCCAATGTATTTAAAGAATCTCTTCTTTTATGTCCCTGGCTAGGTGTGATACATTTTGCGACTTAGCCTTTTTTTGTCCCTAATAGTCCTCCTCAGCAATTTGTCCATGTTTCCACTTTTTGTAGGATTCCTTTTTGATTTGCAAGTCATTAAAGAGCTCTTGATGCACCCGAATTGGCCTCTTACTATTCTTCCGATCTTTCCTTCTCATCAGGGTAGTTTGCAGTTGTGCCTTTTTAATATTGTCTCCTTGAGAAACTGCCACCTCTCCTGAACTCCTTTGTCCCCTACATTTTCTTCCCGTGGGACCTTACCTACCAAGACTCTGAGTTTGTTAAAGTCTGCTTTTGTTTAGTCTATTGCCTTATTCTTTTGCTCCCACTCCTTTCTTTCCTTACATTTATGCAACCTGTCATTTCATGATAACTTTCACCCAAATTGTCTTCTACAATGTAGCTAGTTCCTCCCTGTTGGTCACAATCAAGTCTAAAATGGTTGTCTCCTGGTTACTTCCTCCACCTTCTGAAACAAGAAGTTGTCCCCAATACATTCCAAGAACTTATTGGAAATTTTGTGCTTTGCCAGAGTATTTTTCAACAAATGTCTGTGAAATTGAAGTCCCCAGTTACTACCAGGCCTTGTGTTTTGGATATTTCTATTTGTTCTAGAAATGCCTTCTCCACCTCTTCTTTCTGATTTGGTAGTCGAAAATAAACCCCCTCCCCCACCTACTGTGACATCACCTCTCTTTTCCCACTTTTATTCAGAGATTTACAACTGGTCTGCCTCTTACCTCCTTCTGGACCTTAGAACAAGTGTCTATATTCTTGATGTATAATGCCCTACCTCGTCCCTTTTTCCCTTCCTGAACAAGCTTCCAATATTCCAGTCATGAGATTTATCCCACCAAGTCTCTGTGATACCAATTAAGTCATATTTTAGCTTATGTATTAATTCTTCCAGCTCTTCCTGTTTGTTCCCCATACTCTTGCATTTATGTATGGACATGTCAGATGTTGAGCAGATTCCCCCAGTGATTTCCTTCTGGTTGCTCCTATTGTAGTTGTCAATCCCCCAACATCTAGACTTCTATTAAGGTTACCTTTTTTTTATGCTGACCTGTAGACTTTTGTCACCTGCTCCCTTTGAATCTAGTTTATAGCCCTCGTTATTAGGTTGTTGAGTTGGTGCACGGTGCTACTCTTCCCTTCTTCATCAGGTGGACCCCATCTCTTCCCAGAAGTCCTCCTTCCTGGAACAGCATCCCAATGTCAAGGAAAGTGAAGCCCTCCCATCTATACCATCTGTGCAGCTATACATACATTCATCATCCTGTTGGGCCACCACTACCACATACTCCTCCTCCCAAAATAATGGAAAGCAGTAATGTTATTAATATAGACTTGTTTTTAAAACAATACAAATTCAACAGTATGGTCCTTTCCAATGAACAACTCTGAACCGCCATTCTAGAAATTCCAAGATACCAGCTTACTTTTTCTATAGGCTATCTGGAGCCCCAGACTTATCAGTATGCTGGGAAAACAATAACCCCTCAGATCATTAAATAGGCTCAGTCCTTCTTACTTTCTTCCCACTTTTGTGCAACCTATTTCCTGGAGGGTCATTACTTTCATGGAACACAAGATCATCCCATGTTCGGCATATGCTCAGTTTTGGAAATTTTACATTGTGTGGTACTGGGAAGATTTAAGATAAAGTCCTAAAATCACTGGATGTTTTGTAGTCTCAATCTCTGAATGCATTCCTCTTACTGATATCTTTGAACGTCCTCATTGCACGGTGACTGTTGTTTTCGTATCACTTCACCAGTGTCATACTGTCATAAATATAAAGGGAAGGGTAACCACCTTTCTGTATACAGTGCTATAAAATCCCTCCTGGCCAGAGGCAAAACCCTTTCACCTGTAAAGGGTTAAGAAGCTAAGGTAGCCCAGCTGGCACCTGATCCAAACTGGCCAATGAGGGGACAAGATTCTTACAAATCTGGAGCGGGGGAACAAAGGGTTTGGTCTGTCTGTGTGATGCTTTTGCCGGGAACAGATCAGGAATGCAAGCCTTACAACTTCTGTAAGCCTTACAACTTCTGTAATCTACCTAGAAAATGCATTAGATTTTCTTTTGTTTAATGGCTTGTAAAATAAGCTGTGCTGGAGGGAATGTATAATCCTGTTTTTGTGTCTTTTTGTAACTTAAGGTTTTGCCTAGAGGGATTCTCTATGTTTTGAATCTGATTACCCTGTATTTACCAACCTGATTTTACAGAGGTGATCGTTTTACCTTTTCTTTAAATAAAATTCTTCTTTTAAGAACCTGATTGATTTTTCATTGTTCTTAAGATCCAAGGGTTTGGGTCTGTATTCACCTGTACCAATTGGTGAGGATATTATTATCAAGCCTTCCCCACGAACGGGGGTGTAGGGATTGGGGGGATATTTTGGAGGAAGACGTCTCCAAGTGGTCTCTTTACCTGTTCTTTGTTTAAACTGCTTGGTGGTGGCAGCATATTGTTCAAGGACAAGGTAAAGTTTGTACCTTGGGGAAGTTTTTATCTAAGCTGGAAAGAATAAACTTAGGGGGTCTTTCATGTGGGTCCCCACATCTGTACCCTAGAGTTCAGAGTGGGGAAGGAACCTTGACACATACAAATACGCTTTCATGTGTCTGTCCCAAGCTGCTGTTTTACCCTTTAAACGCCCCTTCTTAAATGCTCCCACATAGCTAAAAATTAGAGGTAACTAAAGCTCAGTTAGCTACTGGCTAGTGGCCCCTTTATTGATCTCCAGGCAAGAGTTACCACCTTTCTTACTCATTTCTTGTTCCAACAAGAGTTACTAATCAACTGTCAAGTGATGAAGGGGAAGGGGCAGCCATTTTATTACATGCCATGTTGAATTTTATTATTCTTTAAAAGACTACTGTGAATGTAAACAAGCAAACATTTACTTAAACATCACAAGAATTCCTTGAAAAGGATATAATTTATGTTTAATAAATGCATTCAGCTAACAGATGCTGTCTGCACATGAAGAAATATGGTCTTTTAACAGGCTAGCTCACTAAATAGGTATGGATCTTATCACATACAGTCAGTGAGTTTTGAATTATATGATGAGTTAATGGTACCAAACCAATAGATAAATTGGTTTATTTTTCCATTTTAACTTCAGTTGGTTGATATATTCAGTTGCATAAGATATATACAAAGAGATCCTGGCAACTTGGCAAGTGATATTACAGCATTTTAAATCATATTCAGTTTTTCTGTACATACTTTAAAGAACTTATACTAAAATTAGTCTTCAGTTTAGCTGCTTTTTTCTTCATATGGTTCACTAGCTGGTACTTAATTTTTTCTTTTAAGAAAAAAGATGATGAAAAACAAAGAAAAATAAAATGTAAATGATTAAACAAATGAATCCACCAATAGAAAACCATAACTTTCATGATTCCAATTTGTTTGTTTGGGTGGGTGGCTTTTTTTAATCTCAGAATTTTTGTTGAAGATTGCTTTATTTAAAAATAAGCAACTGAATAGCCCTCTACTCTTGTAGTTAAAGATGATTTGAATAAGTAGTCGGTAGCAGATGGTCTGAAATCTGCAATACCTAACTTGCTGTTCTAATGCATCTGGAACACCTACAAAATATTATTTATAACAAAAATTAAATGTGACAGAGTTAATTTCATTTTTGAGTAGGTATTTCCTACATATAACCACACTCCTGTTTATCCCCTCTGCGTTGCCCAGTACCAGAATGTTTGAGTAGCTCTGTCAGAAATTGCAATTTGGAATTCACTCTGATCATGCATAGACCTATGCACATGCTTAACTTTACACAATGTGTCCAGTGTAGTAAAGTTAAGCATGTGTTTAAATCTGTTCAGGATGGGGCTTAGGAAAAGACTAAATCACAAACACATTAAGAGAAAATATCCTGTCTTTATTTACTTCTTTCTTTACAATTCTGTAAAAAGAAATACATTTCCATCATTATGTCCTCTGCTGTTTTTCAAAAGGGCTTTTGGACCAAAAGGTATGAAATATTGGCTTTCTGATTTCCTTGAGCTATTAAATGCGTGTTCCCACTGGACACAAGTAGTGAGCGTTCTTATATGCTTCTGTAATATACTGGCATTGTTTATGGTTACCAGTGCCCCCTCGTGGAGGACATACACAGGATAAAATCCTGTCTACTAATTGATTCTCTTTTAACTCAAGTGATAGGAGCTTGTGTGTTTGGAACTCAGACTTTCAGCACCAGATGTCATGAAGCTTTTCTCTTCCACCAAGGTCTCTGAGTATCTGCCTGTGACCATTGTTTTGTATTTCAGTATAAGAAAATAAATAATATAAAACTCTTTTGACCAGCGTCTACTATGAATTACCAGTAAAAGTTTGGTAAATATTACCAAAAGTTCCAGCATCTACATCACATTAAAAATATGTTACCGGTGGGATTTTCAGAAACATACAGTGTTGGCCTAACTCTGCTCCTGTTGAAGTCAATGGGAAACTGGACCGTAAATGCTTTGCTAATATTGTCCCATATATATATAGTCTTCATAGTTAACACAAGGATGTTATGTGATTGTACATGGGAGGGCAGATGGAATGCACAATGAGTAGGATGGGAAGTTACGCATGAGACATTTTCTCTATTAGGAGAAAAGTCCACACTTCAATAAATTTTAAAAAACGTCTGAGAATCCCCACCATAGCGGCTGAGTGTGTGTTTTGGAGGGATTTGTTTGTTTAAATTTTGAATTATTCTTGATGAATTATACTGCCTGACACTGAAAATCCTGTTTATTCAGTGGGACCACAAGCAGGCAGCACGTATAGAATTAGGTTCAGAGTGCAGTGAAGAGAGCCAGACAAAATGTGGGAAGTTTTGAGGCAAACTTTTCCATGCAGTTCTGCAAATACTTTTTCTAGTCAGACATCAAAGCCCCTCCTATTCCAGGCTGTGTCACTTCTGAACAGGGACTGCCCTTCATATACTTTTGCCTGGTGGCTTTGTGATATGAACTAATGACTAGGATTTAGAACAAGGTTGAGAGACCACCAGCTTCATTTTCACTTGTGATCTAGATCCAGGTATTTACAGACAATAAGCTTATTGCACCTGCTAAACACATATTTTTTTTGTTAATACTTTTCTTTTTACAGTTTACTAATCTGATTTTTAAAATAGTAGTTAACACCCTCAGTTTTGCAAGGGACTACCATTATGCAAGCTAGCATTCAGTGTAACAAGTCTGATCACAAGGAATTTATTTGGGATTTAAGTGGATGTCAGATATGCTTCCATGGGCTTGTGATTTCAATTCAGTATTAATTAAGCAATAACAGGGTGTCTCTTGAAGAATAATGACCAGCTGAAAGAGTCAGCAACTGAATCTGCTCATTAATAAACTAAGAAAAACTCTGTACCAAATTTGTCATTACTATTAAAACATGAAAACTACAAACCCCCAGAGGATTTTGTTCCAAGTATTATCCCAAAGGAATAGAGGACATATTCTAGAGAATGGAAAAACCTGTATGTTAGTTTCTCTGATGGTTAGAATCCTCTAACATTCCACTGAGTTTATAATCATAGAATATCAGGGTTGGAAGAGACCTCAGGAGGTCATCTAGTCCAACCCTCTGCTCAAAGCAGGACCAACCCCAACTAAATCATCCCAGCCAGGGCTTTGTCAAGCTGGGCCTTAAAAACCTCTAAGGATGGAGATTCCACCACCTCCCTAAGTAACCCATTCCAGTGCTTCACCACCCTCCTAGTGAAAAATAGTGTTTCCTAATAGCCAACCTAGACCTCCACCACTGCAACTTGGGACCACTGCTCCTTGTTCTGACATCTGCCACCACTGAGAACAGCCTGGCTCCATCCTCTTTGGAACCCCCCCTTCAGGTAGTTGAAAGCTGCTATCAAATCCCACCCTCATTCTTCTCTTCTGGGCCTGAGGCTTCTTTGTGTGCTCTGTGCTGTGTGTCTGTGTGTTCACCTCAGACCAGTCCCACTGACACAAACTACCAGGAACAAGGTTTTATTCTGTAAAGAACAAAGAACAGGGATTACAGTCCAGCAGCCTCCTCTCTGCTTGCCTGCTACATGCTCCCAGCTCAGTCAGTGCTGAGATCTCTTCCTGGGAGAGCAGAGGGTACATTGTACAACATAACGCCCCTTACAAACATGTTCTAACTCCCACAATAACTAAACCCCAAAACAAACAAGCCAATGTTCCCTTTTGTGTCATTTAAACTCCTCTGAGGGTGCTCTTTAAGCCCTTTTTGGTCCTACCTGTAAATAGGGTTGCCAACTTTCTAATTGCACAAAACTGAACACCCTAGCCCTGCCCCTTCCCCAGGGCCCTGCCCCCTGTCATGTCCCTTCTCCGAGGCCCTGCCCCCCACTCACTACATTCCCCCTCCCTCGGTGGCTCACTCTCCCCAACCCTCACTCACTTGGGCTGGGGGTTGGGTTTGGGGTGCAGGAGGAGGTGAGGGTTCTAACTGGGGGTGCGGGCTCCAGGGTGGGACCAAAAATGAGGGGGAGGGGGCTCTGGGATAGGGCAGGGAGTTGGGGTGCAGGAGGCGGTGAGGGCTCTGGCTGGGGGTGTGGGCTCTGGTGTGGGGTTGGGGATGAGGGGCTTGAGGTGCAGGAAGGGGCTCCAGGCTGCGGATTGGGGCCGAGGGACTCGGAGTGCGGGAAGGGGCTGTGGGTTGAGGCAGGGGATTGGGATGTGGTAGGGGTTGAGGGCTCTGGGCTGGGGGTGCTGGCTTTGGGGTGGGGCCAGGGATGAGGAGTTTGGGATACAGGAGGGGGTTCTGGGTTTGGGCTGGGGCAGGGGTTTGGGGCTCGGGTTTGGGGCATGGGCTTATCTCGTGTAGCTTCCAGTGAATGGCACAGTGGGGCTAAGGCAGGCTCCCTGCCTGTCCTGGCACCATACTGCGCTCCGGAAGCGACCAGCAAGTTTGGGTCCTAGGCAGCGGGGCCAGGAGGCTCTGCGCACTGCTCTCACCCTCAGGCACTGTCCCTCCCAGCAACCATTGACCCAATTAAAAAAATGCTAAGGTGGAGTGTGATTCAAAGAAGGTTGAGAACCCCTGGCATAGGTATTTACTGCAGGATCCAGAATGCTGAAGAACATTTCCGGGGTGGGGTAACGAGCTATATGTTCAGAATTAATAGTGGAGGCTTTGTAGTAGAATCGGATAGCTGTAAGAGACTGAGAGCATGTGAACCTAGAGAGTATTGGTAAGACAGAGAGTATAAATAATAAAAGAATTGAGTTTGTGATTCGTTAAAGTCACATAGGAGAATATTTGGTCATAGAAAGGCACAGGAGAAAAAAGCATTGTTGGCATAAGAAGGTCTTGAAAATAAAGACAGTGGAAATGGGCTTGGGAAGCAAAGGGGTAGAGTCTTGGAATTAGAGTGAGAGCACCCAAAGGGCAATTCAGAAAGATCTAGCCCTTGGAGATGCACTCACACTCCAGGACTATGAATCTGAGATGCTTTCTTTTAAATGTGAGATTATCATATTTTTCATGCTAGAGGATGTAATTTAATGTTCTATTAAAATAACATTTTTAATTGCATTTTCTTTTTAAATTTTGTGGATGTTTTGTGTTTCATAGAACAGTAGTTTTTGGTGAGATTGTTTTTGTTTTTCAAAGGCTTTGGGAACTTTACAAACTTAAATTTCTTCTCGTGACATGTCTGCCCCTTTCTTCCCCTGTTGCCTCTTGCTTTGTCATACAGACTAGTAGTATTGTATCTGACAACTAATATGCAGTTCTCGGCTCTTCATGTAGTTGCAGCAGACCCAGGATTCATTTCTTCTGGGTCCACAGTATAAACCAAATTATGTTTGAATTACCAAGTACTATATTGCTATATTATCCATCATTTGCTTTTGTTGTACAGTTACAAATGACATTATTGTCCTTTGATATTGCCACATTTGTGAGTGTTTGCAGGATCAGAGCCTTAGATTTTGAGAAATAAAGAATTAATTTATGCTGCTGTCTAGCTAGTATAATTTTCATTTTAAACAGAACGGTAATGTGTTCATTCTGTTTGCTGGGATTTAAGCAGTATTATTTTTCCTTCTTATTTTTTTGCCAGTATCTAGACTTTTCTGTTAACACGAGGAAGTAGCTTTTTTCCCCAAGGATTTTGTACATTCTGGTATTTCTGTGAAAAATCAAGTCTTGCCCTAATTAGCAAGTTAACGATCTTGTTCCAATTGTTTAAGCTGTTATTGATTATGCATATAATTTAAACCATGGCTCTTCAACTCTAGTACCAGATAAAACAATCTCAGTCTATAATAATGCTATTTGACTTGTTTGTTAAGGAACAAGTATAATCCACGCACCCTAGTACAATGCAAAATGCATATTGCTAGTTGTCTGTAGATCAGATACGAAAATTCATTGATTAAGGTTCCTGTGTAGATGTTCTGTTTCAGAATCTTCCTATTTATTTTAAAAGTACAGACTGATATTATTCCCCAGCATTATGAGAACTGCTCATTATATTAAGTATGTATGTTTGTCATTATTCCAGTGGAGAATTCTTTACAGTCTCCTTTTCAGTTTCTTAATGGAATGTTCCCACTTAGTTCTATATCTCTGATGAAAGATTTAATGCTCTTGAATTTATAGCTGATTGTCCAAGTGTATTTTAAAGTGAATAGATGTACCAGATTCCCAGAGCAACAACTGCAATTGGATAGGAAGTATAGTCCTACTCACCCCTTACAATGAATGGGAAAAAGAACTTGGTGTTGAGCTCAGCTGGGCCAATTCTTGCATTGGTTTGCACTTCATACTGTCCCATTGATTTCAGTGGAATTGTACAGGGAGTTAAGTCAGTGTAGAGTTTAGCCCAGTGTGCAGCAGAAGCAAAGATATTTGTTTTACCCTACTATTAGCCCAACCAGAAGGAGTTTTCCTGGTTTAAGGAATCTTTTGCTAATAGAGATTGAGGTTTCCATCCTATTTACAGCAGTGTGGAAGATCACCTTGAAGGTAAGAGTACAAATAGACAGGTGGTTAATATTGCAGGTAAGAGAAGCAGATAGACAGAGGTTGAGTGGAACTCTCCCAAGCATAGCTACATCACACTTCCTCGGTAGGATATGCACACCCACCAGTCCAAGGAAAGAAGACAGATGGGGTGGTCTGCTGGCACTTCAATTATAGTATTCATAATACATATTAATAAAAATTATAATTATAGTACAGAGGTTCACGAGGATGACTTCTAAGTGAAGTAGCCATGCAACAATAACATTTTAATTAAAAAAAAAACCAACCCTATTTAAATGGGTTTGCCGGTAGTGAAAGGACAAAGGGATCTGATCCAAAGCCCATTAAACGGCTTCTATTGACTTCAGTGCACTTTGGATCAGGCACAAAGATATTTGATTTGTTGGAAGGATAGTTTCCCTGCTTCAAATAGTGACACGAAGAGAGCTCTGTTTAGATGAAGAATAAGCTGTTTGGGATTTTATTTCTCCAACAAAAAATATTGCTAATAATATTTATGTAATTTTTTTCTTCAAACAGAGCAGCTGATAGGAGTACAGTCTATGTTTAAAACTTGTATGCAAGTAGTGCTTATGTTGCATTGCTTATACATTTATGATAATAAGTCATCCCCCCCCCCTCATCCTTCTGTCCTGTTTAATGGTTTCTGAATGACTGTGGCAGTGGTTGCTGCTAATTGATGGCTTGCGGGAGTGTTGCACCTGTGTTGGCTCTCCTCCCTTGATTACAGTGGACATTTAAAAATAAACTACTTCTCTGCCAGTTATCATCACTGAGATATTCTGCTCATGTTTACTTTGCTTTTTCCTGAGATTCATTCTGCTTAGCTAACCAGAAGCTGGAAAATAACATAATAACTTGTTTTCTCTCCTTGGGATATTTATTCTAATGACCATGTTGGTAGAGAGGCTGGCTAGGATACTTAAAGTGCATTAGCTGTTCATTTATTCTTTTTAGATCTTCATTTGAGAGAGAAACATAATGCCTGGAATCTATTCCTTTCCTGGGAAAATGAACATGCATAGCTGTCACTGAAGTAATTATGGTTAGGTATTGTTACTATAGATGTAAAGCAGGCTTTGTTTCTTGGATCTGCCATTTGAAAAAGCAATAACAAGATTTTTTTAAATGTTCCATGTGGGGATATTTAGATGATATCCTGCCTTGCAACACAAGTGTAAGTGTTGCTAAAGAGAATTCTGATATAAATAAAATTAATTATGCTATGCATTCATATTGTATATAACGTATTGCATTCTGAAGATTTACAGTTAAATATGATTTAGAGTCTTTAAAAAATTCTCACTTTGGTCAGTTTAATACTGACATTTCAGGCAAAATTCTCTTTTCCTGTCCACATGGTAAATCTATCCACCTAACCTAGACATTTCTTCCAATCTCATCACCATGGCCTCTGATCTCCTAGTATTCCGTTTTGCTCTTCTACTCTCCTCATGTGTGCAGAACTCCCAGTACTGTCGCTGTCAGAAGATATATAGAGACAGCAAAATATCAAAGTTCATTACTGTCATGGGGAACTAAGACAATTTTGAATTGAGAATATTGCTTTTCAGTTTTTGCTGTTGTGGTCTGCCTTTCATACAACAAGGTGCCATCAGCTGAGCTTTTGCACAGGATTTTGCAGAATCTCAGGTTGAAATACTGCCACAATGGATTTGGTCTTTCTAAGGAGTGAGTTAGCTGCTACGTTTAAACATTATTTTTGCCAGAAAGTATTTCAACATCAGACTATTTCAAATACACAGACTTCTATCCCAATACAATACTAATACACAGACTATTTCAAATACACAGACTTCTATCCCAAAGAAAGTGTTAAAAGCTTTAAAACTGATGGTAGGAACTTGCTTAAGGCATTCATCTTGGATTTGTTCCTTTCACGCAACATGTTCCCATCACCACATTTAAAAAGCATTCGAATCTTTGATTTGAATTCCAAAATTGTACTTTCTCTACAGCTTTTAAATGTTACTGCGGGGACTAGCTCTTCAAAGGAGCCAGTCTGAGATGGCAGATGTGATATGTTCTGGGATTGTGCAAAACATACAACATGGGTTTCTGCCTCACAGTTATGAGATTCCCTGATAAGGAATGCCAATTTTATACTGCTGTTAAAAAGACAATAATGTATAGACCAATACTGAATTCAAATGCAGAGTCTCTAGCTATACTTTTATTAAATGCTGAATGCTGTTGGCATAATCTGATCATAACACACTTTGAAATTGCACTTTATTGTTCTAGGTTTTTTCCATTTTATACAAACTTCTTTTTCATAATAAATCACTAAGACAAACATGCTCCAACTCAGCTGCCCAGGTTGGGCACCTAAATCCATATTAAGAAACGGATACAGGATACATTATTTTCAGAGGTGCTGAATCTCCACAGTGCTCATTGACTGCTGGGGAAACTGTGGATACTCAGTCCCTCTGAAAACTGTGCTACTTATTGAAGTGCCTAAATATGGAAATATTTTATCCTAAATGTGTATGCATAGGCTTGGCAGAGTTCAATTTTTATATATAATTTCAATAGATATTATAGCTGTTTATTATTAAGCTTTTTAAAAATTTTTAGCTATTGAAATTTTCACAGTTGCAGGAAATTATGGGGGCATGTCAGACAAGAAGGCAGATCAAACAATAGTTATTTAATAAGAGTGGACATTGACTTCAAACGGTTAAACTTTATAACTGTTAAAACACAATTTGTCAACATCACATGTCAAAATATACAAAGTAAATATCTTTAAATCAAACGTTTAATACATCTCAAGCAACAGTTTTCCTACTTTGCCTATCTGTTCATTTCTGTTATCATCAAAGGAAATATTTTTTGTCAATGTGTGTGTGCAGGGTAATCTATATTTATGGATGTTTACCAATAAAAATCTAATCCTTTTAAGCCAGCGTATAAAATGTTGACCACAGGATCTAGAAAGATCCGATTTTTTTTTATATTTGGCAGATTGGAACAGTTTCTTTACCAGTGATTTACCATAGTATGTCTTCAGTTGTGAGTTTGTATTTTAAAAGAGCATTTTGCTTTGTGAATATATTGCTAGAATCATCAAAATATATGTTGTATTAGAGTGATGGAGGTGCTGGTCAGGATTCCATAGTTGACACTGAATTGAATTTTGCACTTAAAAAGGATGAATCCCTGCTTTATGTAAGAAGAATATAAATACCATATGTAGTAAAAATCCTTATGGAAATTCTGTGAAAGTCCAGCTCATAGATTCCTAATTTTAAAGAGGGCCAATCCTGTATCTGAACGTATCTAAACTTTGGGGAACTTTGGAAACGGATCTGATCTTTGAAGCTGGCCTTTATTTTAGTAATGGATTAGCCAAAATCCTAGATCTGATGAAAGCCAAAATATAGGCAGTTTGGATCCTAACACTGAACGTTGCAGCTCCACCCACCCCTTCTCTGCTACTTTTAAGCTCAAAATACCTCTGCTTTGTTTAACCTCATCTTTATCAGAAAACCAGAAACAGGCCATAGTAGAGCCTGCTTGTTTGCCACAGTCCATCAAAATATCTTTAAACATGAAGGTATATTCCAATAAGGAGGTACAGCAGCAATTTTTCTATCCCTAACCCACTGTTCAGTTATAAAGAGATTTGAAGAATGAAGATAAACATTTGAGTCAGTACCAGGCGTTTCAGATCCTCTGGGGTCAGTTAAGAGATTAAACTGGAAGTAAAGGGGACAAGCTCAAATGAAAACAAGATGTGTATATGTAATCTTCATCTCTTAATATTTCTCCCAATACGTTATACAACATGTACAGCACTCTGTATTAACTTGTCAGCAAACATATTTTCTTTCTCTCGAGTGTCCAGGTACATATATAACACTGTAGTATCTGGAGCAGCTATTTATGTGAATTAAATTTCAAGGGCCTATGTTTATGAAAAGTTCAGATATGATAATATCTGTACTTTGTTCAGATTCAGCTTTATGAATGGAGAAAAATCTATCCTTTCTGTCAGGAGACAGGGCCATGGGCAGTCTTGCCAAGTGGTCAGAACATGAGTCAGGCAAATTAGCCAGAGCAAGGGTCAGAACTGAATGTCAGAGCCAAGTGTCAAGACAGAGTCAGAGCCAGGAATCAGAGCTGAGGGTCAGAACCAAAATACTTGGGAGTCAGAAGCAGAGATGGTTCTGAGAGAGGAGTGAGTTGTTCTGAGAGAGGAGTGAGGTTGGGAAAGGACTGGAACAAGGCCAGGTGCAGGCCAGAGTCTAGGCTGGAGCAACACAGAAGCAAGGCACAAGGTTGGCAGGGCTTGGAGCAAAGCGAGCACAGGGAGACAGAGAATCCTCAGGCATGTGCATTGAGCAGCCAGCATGCTACTGCTGGGCTTAAGAATCAGCCTGCTAACTTCCTCAGCGAATCAGGCAGAGTGCTCCATCAGGCAGCCTAGCTGACTCGTTATGCCGTCAGACTGAGCAGGCGCAGCTATGGGGCTGTACTCCAGATGCTTTTCCTCAGAAGGTCAATTCTAGAAATAATGAAGATGTTTGATGTTGTTCACTAATATTAAAAATACACAAATAGACAAACCAGATTAGCACTGGGAAATGGTTTTGTTTGTTTTGTGTTTGTTTTTAGTGAGAAGATAAATGAAGAAGAAACAGTTTTGAATGTACTGTTTTTAGTTACAGTTCCTGAGGGTCAGCTGGTTGATTCTTAAAATCCATTCTTTTCAAGGCCTAATTCTCAGCAGGTCTTCCTGCACTGTTTTCCATATCCCTTCTCCCAGTGCAGTTCACAAGGCTGCTCTCTATATCTCATTTTCTTAGGTTTCTCTGTCAGAAGAGTTTGCCTCTCAACCCAAAGCTCACAGGACTATGTCCTACCATCAACCTTGTGCAAAACTTCCATTGACTTTAATGGAAGGTACAAGCACCAAATGATAACTGGGTATGGCCTGTGTGTGTTTCTTCCATAATTGTGGGAAACTTCACCCCAAACACATTAAAGATCACATTGTTTTTAGAGCTTTGCTTAGTTAACTAGTCAGGAGAAATTATATCGTGAATATTAAACTGTAGTTCTATTCTAAAGAGTGACTTTTACGGTTGAAATGGCACCTTTTTACTAAAACTCCTCAATGTGTATATTCGTAGTTCCACCTGTTTGTGAGTAAAAACAGTGCTGCAAAGTTCAGTGCATAGACAGACTGCTGCACTGGCAAAAAGCCCTGCTGAACTTCAGCGGAGCTCCATGTGGATGCAGCAGTCCACCCATGCATTGTATACTGCAGGAATGGGGCATAGACTTTTACTGGGTTTGACTGCTGTTCATCACAGCACTGTTCAGAAACTAACACAAATAAGGGAGACTTAGCTAGCTTCTATTCTTGTGTCTATGTTACCAACTGAATTATTCAGTAAGGACCTATTTTTGCTTTCACTTACATTGATTCTGTACTAATGTAACTTCAGATATCTGTGAGGCCATAATTTGAAGACAGTGGGGTTCCATAGGATTACTTTGGAAAATATGGCTTTTAGATGGAAGACAAGAAAGAAAATGCTCCAGTATTACTCTTTTGCCATTGCCCAATTAAAAAGTAATTTTCTCAAAAATAATAGTTTTCCACCACAAATTGAAAAGAAATATACAGATATACCTCAATTATCCAGAGATCTTATGGGAAATCGGAAAACTTTGAATAATCAGGGGTTCCTATAATGAGGAGCTTCTGCTTTGTAGAGCTTCAGCAGCTCCTGCCTCTGAAGTTTAGGAGCAGCATAGGACTTTTAGATTAATAGATTCTGAGGCCAGAAGGGACCAATATTATGATTATCTAATATTACCGCCAGCGTAACACAAGCCATAGTATTTCACCACGTGGTTTTTGCATCAAGTTCATAGCTTCAGGTTGAGCTAGAGCATACCTTTCAGAAAGGCATCCAATCTTGATTTAAAGACTTCAAGTGATGGAAAATTTGCAATATCTCATGGTAAATTGTTCCAATAGTTCATTGCCCTCTCCTCTCTTCCAAAATGTGCACCTTTTTCTCTAATCTAAATTTGTCTAGTTTCAGTCGCCAGCCGTTGGCTTTTGTTATACCTTTGTCTCCTAGGCTAAGACCCCACTGCCATCAGAAATCATCTTCTCATGTAGATATTTATAAACTGCAATCAAGTCAGCTCTTAATTTTCTCTTTGTTTTAGCAGACTTGGCAAACATAAACATTCAACAATCCTGAGTCAGTTCCCCAGAATCATGAGTTATTTAAAATCATGACAGTTTAAAAAATAAATTTGGAAGTATTTTTTATTTGACTTCTGGTTAATGTTTTCAAGCTTTCTCCACAACCAAAAGGCCTAGAAACTTATTTTAAAAAAAAGGAAAGCTGAGCTTCTCATGTAATTATCTCAGTCTAGGAACTGAGACTTTTGGAAAAACATTGAATATCACAAATGTTGGCCACACTAGCTTCAGCCTTTATTTAGTTTAAGTACTCTACAGAACTGAAACTTAAGTTCCATGCTCAGGTCCCGGGGGAAGGTTGGATGGAGGCCCTATCGCTAATGGAGTCAGAAGCTTCTTTTGCCTCCATAGGTAGCTGGGGTGCCTAGGTTTTTGAATTAAGACCTTGGGCCCAGGTCCACAGAGAAGAAGTCTGGGCTTCACCTTGTGCAGCAACATAGAGTAGTCTGAGCTGCTTGTATCCCCCTTCCTGCCTAGGACCCATTATATCCTTCTCTTTGCCCTGCATCTGCAATCCCCAGCTGGCTGTCCTGCGCTCTCTTGGTGCTGCTGTTCCATTAACGAGCTCTTTAAGAGTTTAGCAAAACACAGGTAATTTGGGGGATATAGCTCTTAGGCTAAACTACCACCTTAACTTCACTGGCAAGTTAACCCGGGGAATATTTTCTGGGATTCATTAGATAACTATTCTTTCTTTAGAAACAGGATATGCAGTTGCATAGGTTTCACTTTCAGTGTCTCAGTGGTTGGCTTTCAGACACTCTCAAGGAATGTGCATTTGTTTAAAAACAACTGTCTTAATTGTACTTTTTAAAATAAAATTTCTGTTGGTCTTTGGTTTTGTGAACATTTGTTATTACAAAGTTGAAAATTTGGGCCAAATTTAAGTTGTCGGTGTCCCTTTAAAGTGCCATGTGATGTGGAGTTTTGTATTTGTTTGTTCTGTTACGAATTATACCTGATAGGACACGCACACAACTGCTACGAATTACACCTGGTAGGACAAATGCTACGAATTATACCTGCTAGGTCACGCACAGTTCGAATCTAGGCTGAGGCACATAAACAAAGTCCACAACTGCAGAGTTCCCAAAAAACACCAAGTTTATTACGCTCGAGCGTGGTGCCCCCCTGCTAGCCAGGAGGGGACCCCGAATACAGATTATACAAAGGTTATATACCTCTTAGCAAAGTATGTTGCCTTCGTGCATTGGAAACCTTAGCCAATAAACAAACCCTTTTCTTATCTACCACCTATCCCTGCTGGGTGCATTTCTCGTGCTAAACTAGTATGTTAATTACACAGCATGGTCCTAAAGCGATGCATCAGTAACTTTTATTATCAGGATGGGAGGCCTCACATCAAAGGCCAGGAGATAGGGAGTTAGAGACAGACAAAGAACAGATACCGGGAGTCAAGGCAGGCTGGAGACAAGAAGGAGGATTTTCTCAGGAATGCAGTATCTAAGGAACACTTCTTCTGGTGCATGATGTGCTTGCTTTTAGACAATGGTGGGCCCCAAACCAAAATGGAGTCACATGTGCTAACTTTTCCTTAACAGTTCTTATATGCAGTTGAATACATCATGTTTTAAGGAAAAATTGGAAGTTAGAGAATTGAAATGGCTGAAAACACTTATGTAAGAAATAAAAAATTTAGCTTCAGAAATTCTGAATTCTTAAGCTGAGTGCAGTACATCTCAAGAGGAAAGGGCAGACCTTAGCTTTTAAGAGAAGAAACAAAACAAAACTTTGCATCTATAAGGCTCTCAAATAAAAAATGCTGATCTGTTTCAGTGCAACTCAGTGACCCACTATTTAGTACGAGATCTTTCAGCTAATTGGGAGTATACAATATTCACAAACTCACATTTGTTTTGTGATGTGAAAACATCACGTTTTAGTAAAATCTGGCCATAGCTTAGTGAACTGCAGGACTCTGCATCTGAGAGTTTCTGAATAATTTATTTAAAGTAATGAGTATCATCATGTGATGCTGTATCAAAGCAGCTGCTCGAGTGAAAGCCAGCTGGGTACAGCAGTTGTATAGAAAATAGCTGCTTGGGTTGTCTCTCTGGAAAAATTAGAGACCATAATGAGCAAAGTTAGAAAACCTGGGGAGCAGCCTCCATGGATACCCATTAGCAAAAAGTAATTTGATTAGTGTGAGATCTGTGGAAGTTCATTATTTCTGCATTCACAAAGATTGCCAGAGTTATTTAAGAAGTGCTGTATTATATATATTTTACAGGTGTGTTCACACACAAACATATAGAAGTGATGTAGAGTATGAATTGTAGGCATACTTATATTTTTATTGTGTCAGGTTTTTGAAATAGTAACAGTATATTTATTTGTTCACTATCTAAAAGTCATTCATTTAATGCCTCAGGGAAGCTTTTTGGTTTGAGTTTTCCTGAAAGCTTAATTTATTCTCAGTAAAACTAGAGGTTACAGGAACAGGATCCAGCAAGAGCTGATGGAACACACCGAGTAGGAGAAAATGCATACATCTGCGAAGTAGCCAAGTGAAGTTTGTTGTGAAGCCTGTGTATTTCATTCAAATAACACTTGTCTCTACTCTACATAGTACTGACTTGAGGATTTGATCCTGTGAGATATTGAGCACCCACAATTCCCATTGAAATCAACTGAAGCTGTGGCTCTTCAGCATTTCTCCAGAGCAAGTCCTGTCTGCACACCTCGTAACTATAAATTTTAGAATCTCTGCCATATAAAGGTCTACCTAAAATGTCATTGAAAATATCTTTTGGATCTAGCAGTTAATAGCAAAAAAATCATTTTGCCCCTATATGTGTGTCAATAGCTTTTGTAACTTAAACTAATTATTTATTTCTTGCAGACATGAAGGAAGTACTGCTTCATAAGATTTCCATTAACCTGGGAAAAAAAGAACTATTGACTAAAGGCATGAATAGAATAGCTTGTTATCAAAATTACCAGTTGGAGATTCCAAAAGGACAAGGACACAGCCTGTCCGATCATAGCAAAACCCTACACTGCCATAGGGAACTCTCAAAAGGGCGTCTTTTCTTTTTACGTTGCCCTTAAATCTAGACTGACACTGTTTTATTTTTTCATAGCATTGGAACAGAAGGCTTTTTGAATTTCAGTAATGACAGAGAGCCAGTGTCCGGTCAAATTTGGTCAAAAATTGTAGGTTTTGTAAAAGTAAAAAACTTTTACAAAACCTCTGGCCAGCAGAAATGTGTCTTTGACATTATTAACTAAAATTCCAAAGATTTAAACCATTTGTGAGATACACATTCCAGCATTGTTCTGATGCATGAGAACTTGAAGGTGAAATTGACTAGAAACTGGCAAAAGTGGAAGTAAGTAGAGTAAGTAATGTAAAATGTCCAACATAGACATGTAAAAAGCAAAGAGAATAAATAATAAAAAGTATATTAGATTTTAGAAATAACCACCAATTTCAATAATCTGTTTTGCTTGGTCACTTTTTCAAATGTAATTTTTAAGCGGACAGTGCTCCTTTTCACTATGAGTTAGTGAAAACTCCCCATTCCCTTAAAAGGCCTATGCTGTTGTTATTTAATTTCCATTCTATTAAGAATTTTATAAGGATAATTCTGAAAAGTTTCTTGATATGCTTCTGTCATTGTACTGAATTCCTGCAGCCAAACAATGGCTTCCAAATGGAAGGACGTTTGTTAGTAATTTGCCCGCTGTTAAAGCTGAAACATTCAATGGTCCCTTTCTGCACAACGGCTGCAGTGTGAGTCCTTGACAAAGCAGTTCCTTTTTGTCCTTTCCAAAATAATGGTCCCTCTTTTTAGTTGTTGCCCAATAAATACAGAGGTCAAAAATCAATTAATATAAACATTTTACAGTAAATCAGGGCTGAAGGAAGCATTTGATTCTTTTCTTTGTCTTTTTTACTTTGAGTCTCATAAAAGGCAATTGAGCCAGGAAGAAAAGGACAAAAAAAAAACCCCACCTCTCTCTCTTAAAGAATTTAATTTGTAATACATATTTTTGTGACCATTGCAATAGTAGGGATTATTGAGACTGGCACCTAACATCTTCATTTTCGTAGAACACTGTTTTTTAAACGGTTATACTGAAATTCAGGATGCTGTGATGAAAAAATCACCCCTCTGCCCAACACTATGAACCTCACAGCTCAAGCCTGTTGGGCCTGATTGTCAGCCTTACACCTGTTGAGTAGTACCTTACTATGCAAATAGCTCCATTGATGTCAGAGAGGCATATTTATGTTGCAAGCTACTGTTCAACATGACTGCACATGGCAGAATGAGGCTTCAGGCCAGATCACACCATGGGGAGCTCCAGAGATATTCTGCTTCAGACAGGTTCAGTCCCCCACAGTGCTTCCTGTTTGCAGTGGGTGGGATTGGTGGGTTAACGTGCAACACCCCTTTCAGCATGCAGCTCACCCGTGTGGCCTATGGTTGGCATCTGAGGATTGAAGTGGGAGGCCATGGCTTTGCCAGCTCTCTTCCCCTCCCCACCCATTTGATCCTGAGGGAAATATCTGGGGTGCAGCTGCTGCCCTCCTTGAGTGCCAGGGCGGGATTCTGGGGGAGGCATAACATTGCCCTAACAAAGGTGGGAAGTCTTTACTCCCTCCCATTCCGCTATACAGCCATGCAAGGCAGAGGCACAATCTAACCCTTACTGAGTAATGGAAACATTTACATAAAATACTCTATCATCAGTGGGTTGAAAATCCAGCTATTTATTATCAATTAGAACAGCACTCCTCAGTGCAACTACAGTTAGCACTGAGCTGCCATTTCTATTATAAAATCAGTTTCCCAGAGATTTATTTCTCCATTCCTTAAATTCATATCAGACTGAAACTTAGCAAACAAGGTACTGGTACTGATCCAAAATGTAGAGAGGTGTTGTGGGGGGCTGGTTAGTACAGTATCAATCAATAAGTAATATATTTTTCTAGAATTTAGATATTGTATAGTGTATGCACCTATGCACGCAGCTGTTTTTGTAACCAGGAACAGAGTCCCATTAGCCTGAAGATACCCCCTCCTTCCAGATATTCATGTACATTGGTCACACATGGGCCCCACAAGGACCACTCTAATCCTCTCCCACCCTTTCCCATTTAGCTGCCTTTTTAGAAGCATGTCACCGATTTAGTTCCACCCAGCTTCATCCTCACATTCCTTTATCTTCCCCATGCAAGTCCTTCCAGAGGGATTACTGTAGCCTTCAATTTAGTACACTTCATTGGGCCAGAGAGAGGAAAACAGAGGAGCCCAGATCCATAGCTGGCCAGTGAAGGGAGTAGGAAGACCATGTCTGGCTGTGGTAGTTGACCACAGAATGGTGGACAGACCTCAGGATTGGTCCTGCCATCTTTTAATGAGTGTCTTCTGCACCCTTCAGAATCTGGGCCAGGGTATATAAGAGAACACAGTAAACCTCTGTGGTAACTAAGCATATTGGAGTGATTTAATGATGGAGAAGGTTTGGGCCCAAATTCTGCCCTGAGTTACACTCTTACGCTCTTCCAATGTCCCTGAAATCATAGGAATATAGGAACAATGAGGCCAATATGTAATGTTGTAATGTAATATTTTGGATCTATTTCAAAAGGAATTTCCTGCCTTAGTGATTTTACAGGCCTACAGAATGTTATTGGTCATGGATGTGCTAAGATTTTATTCTGCTCTTTAAGAATCACTAGATATATCGTCAGTTTTTTGGGGGACGTTCTGTGTAATGCAGGAGGTCAGACTAGATGATCACAATGGTCCCTTCTGGCCTTATAATCTATGAATTAATGAAATGTGGTTTAAAACAGGCTTTCTTGAAGTAGCTTAATTTTTATAAAATTAGCATCTTTGCCTTCTTTAAATCCTTTCCTTCCTCTTGGCTAAAAGGGCTCCTCCAAGAGATGTTAGACCTTGTCTACCAGCTTCATAATTCACCTTTTCCTCATTACTTATCCATCCCCTTTTTCCTACTCATTATTTTTTAAATGTTAAAGGTATCAAGTGGATGTCAAGAGTCAGGTGACGTGCTTATCGGCTTTTACAGATGTTGTCAATTCAGGACTGAGCAGTGTCAGTCCTGGATTTCAGACCATTGTCATTTTTAATCACAGGCTTTTCTCTGAGCCCCATTTGGAGGGTGAAGAAGAAAAATATGCATGGCAGGTTCTTCGTATTCTAAAATGGCAATCTGAAAGCTGGCAATCTGAAAGCTGCTGAAGTGTTTGACATGTCACCTAGGGATGATGCATTAGCAATGAATATGTATATGCATCCTTGGCTATTGTTGTGTAAGAGAATGTATATCCCATGTTCATTGGCATTTGGGTAATAAACAGTTTATAGCTTAGTTTATATAGTTTATATTATTTAGTATCTGTGCAACAAAAGCATGGTGGGTGCTTCATCATGGTGAAGCAGGTCCTCAAGGAATCCATTTTGAAGCACTTGGAGGAGAGGAAGGTGATCAGAAACAGTCAACATGGATTCACGAAGGGCAAGTCATGCCTGACCAACAGGATGGCCTTCTATGATGAGATAACTGCCTCTGTGGATATGGGGAAAGCGGTGGATGTGATATATGTTGACTTTAGCAAAGCTTTTGATACGGTCTCCCACAGTATTCTTGCCAGCAAGTTGAAGAAGTATGGGGCTGGATGAATGGACTATAAGGTGGATAGAAAGCTGGCTAGATTGTTGGGCTCAATAGGTAGTGATCAACGGCTCCATGTCTAGTTGGCAGCCGGTATCAAGAGGAGAGCCCCAGGGGTAGGTCCTGGGGTCGGTTTTGTTCAACATCTTTATTAATGATCTGGATGATGGGATGAATTCCACCCTCAGCAAGTTCACGGATGACACTAAGCTATGGGGAGAGGTAGATATGCTGGAGGGTAGGGATAGAGTCCAGAGTGACCTAGACAAATTGGAGGATTAGTCCAAAATAAATTTGATGAGGTTTCTACAAGGACAAGTGCAGGATCCTGCACTTAGGAAGGAAGAATCCCATGCACCGCTACAGGTGGGGGACCTACTGGCTACGTGGCATTTCTACAGAAAAGGACCTGTGGATTACAGTGGATGAGAAGCTGGATATGCGTCAACAATGTGCCCTTGTTGCCAAGAAGGCTAACAGCATATTGGGCTGCATTAGTAGGAGCATTGCCAGCAGATTGAGGGAACTGATTATTCCCCTCTATTTGGCATTGGTGAGGCCACATCTGGAGTATTGTGTCCAGTTTTACCCCTCCCCCCACCAGAAAGGATGTGGACAAATTGGAGAGAGTCCAGCGGAGGGCAATGAAAATGATTAGCTGACCGGGGGACATGACTTATGAGGAGAGGCTGTGGGACCTGGGCTTATTTAGTCTGCAGAAGAGAAGAATGAGGGTGGGATTTGATAGCAGCTTTCAACTACCTGAAGGGGGGGGGGTTCCAAAGAGGATGGAGCCAGGCTGTTCTCAGTGGTGGCAGATGACAGAACAAGGAGCAATGGTCCCAAGTTGCAGTGGTGG
Source organism: Natator depressus (assembly GCF_965152275.1). NCBI lineage: Eukaryota > Metazoa > Chordata > Testudines > Cheloniidae > Natator > Natator depressus. Next base: position 324,939,186 of record NC_134234.1, on the reverse strand, counting down.
AGGTCTAGGTTGGATATTAGGAAACATTTTTTCACTAGGAGGGTGTGAACCACTGGAATGGGTTACCTAGGGAGGTGGTGGAATCTCCATCCTTAGAGGTTTTTAAGACCCGGCTTGACAAAGCCTTGGCTGGGATGATTTAGTTGCTGTTGGTCCTGCTTTGAGCAGGGGGTTGGACTAGATGACCTCCTGAGGTCTCTTCCAACCCAAATATTATATGATTCACTGAGATGCCAGAATACAGGCATGAAAGGTAGACAGTCTAATTAGACAAATCACAAACAAAAGAGAAAAGGGACACAATGAAATATTTTCCACAAAATTTATTAAACTCCACACCTAACTCCCTCTTTTTGCGTTTCAAACTCTACCTGGTTTCTCTTTCTTTGTGTTTCATAACATCTATTTTCTTTTCCCTCAGATATTTTCCTTTTTTTACAACCTCTGCCTATTTTCTCTTTTTATTTATTACACTTATTCTATATTTTCCTTTCTGTTTTTAACCGTTCTATTTTAGTGAGTCTTTTGCCTATTTAGACCCTTTCTTATTATGTTATCTTAACTCTACAACCCTGATCATAAAAACTTTTCCACCTGTTCTCTGCAGGCAAACTCCTATGCCCATATAGAGCCCTGGTGAAGTTAAAATCAATGGGGCTCTTTATGGGAATAGGAGTCCACCTGCATAGGTCAGATTGTAGGATTCGGACCTAATCTATTAACCCAACACTGCCTTCTCCCAATTCTGGGCCTGATCCATTGTCCATTGAAGACAAAGGAAGCCTTTCCACTGACTTAAGTGGGTGTTGGATCAGGCTCTGTGACCTAATCTTTCTTTATATAGTGACACCTTGCCCTTTTTACTAGCTCCCTTTCCAGAGACATCAAGTTCACTTCTTCTCCCCTTCCACCGAAAGGGTCATATTCAGTGTAAATGAACAGGAATGACTTCCAGGCTAATGTGTTATGCATCTTGACTCTTGGGCTCCCTTCCCACCATCTATGAGACTGTTTCAGAGTGGTAGCCGTGTTAGTCTGTATCAGCAAAAACAACGAGGAGTCCTTGTGGCACCTTAGAGACCCTTCATCATCTGGACCCGTGGGAAGGAGGCCCTTGAGGAATTCCACCAAGATTTCAACAATTTCCACCCCACCATCAACCTCAGCCTGGACCAGTCCACACAAGTCCACTTCCTAGACACTACAGTGCTAATAAGCGATGGTCACATAAACACCACCCTATACTGGAAACCTACTGACCGCTATTGCTACCTGCATACCTTCAGCTTTCATCCAGACCACACCACATGATCCATTGTCTACAGCCAAGTTCTAAGATACAACCACATTTGCTCTGATCCTCAGACAGATATAAACACCTATAGGATCTCTATCAAGCGTTCTTAAAACTACAATACCCACCTGGTGAAGTGAAGAAACAGATTGACAGAGCCAGAAGGGTACTCAGAAGTCACCTACTACAAGACAGGCCCAACAGAGAAAATAACAGAACGCCACTAGCTATCACCTGCAGCCCCCAACTAAAACCTCTCCAGCGCGTCATCAAGGATCTACAACCTATCCTGCAGGATGATCCCTCACTCTCACAGACCTTGTGGGACAGGCCAGTCCTTGCTTACAGAGAGCCCCCCCAACCTGAAGCAAATACTCACCAGCAACTACACACCACACAACAAAAACACCAACCCAGGAACGAAACCCTGCAACAAACCCCGGTGCCAACTCTGTCCACATATCTATTCAAGGGACTCCATCATAAGACCTAACCACATCAGTCACACCATCAGGGGCTCGTTCACCTGCACATCTACCAATGTGATATATGCCATCATGTGTGAGCAATGCCCCTCTGCCATGTACATTGGCCAAACCAGACAGTCTCTGCGCAAAAGAATAAATCGACACAAATCTGACATCAGGAATCATAACATTCAAAAACTAGTCAGAGACCACCTCAATCTCCCTAGTCACTCAATAACAGGCCTAAAAGTAGCAATTCTTCAACAAAAAAACTTCAAAACCAGACTCCAACATGAAACTGCAGAACTGGAATTAGTTTGCAAACTGGACACCAACAGATTGGGCCTGAATAAAGACTGGGAGTGGTTGGGTCATTACAAAACCTAAACCTAATTTCCCCAATACTAATTTCCCCCGACTGTTACACACACCTTCTTGTCAACTGTCTGAAATGGGCCACTCTCATTACCACTTCAAAAGTTATTTTTCCTCTCTTGGTATCCTGCTGTCAATTGAATTGTCTCTTTAGACTGACCTCACACTTGGTAAGGCAACTCACATCTTTTCATGTATTTATACCTGCTCCTGTATTTTCCACTCCATGCATCTGATGAAGTGGGTTCTAGCCCATGAAAGCTTATGCCCAAATAAATTTCTAAGTCTCTAAGGTGCCACAAGGACTCCTCGTTGTTTATGGGACTGTGGTTCCTTTGAAGCCATGCTGCCACAGACTTGGCTGTACTTGAAAAAGAGGATTCCACAGTGCCAAAGGGAGCCAGAGGACTAAATAGCCTTTTGTGAGGCTTGCCCTTTTGTTGCTCAGGTGGATGATGCAGGTGTTGCATCTGACTCTCCCCTTTTCCTCCCCCACAGTAGATTCTGTGGTAGTCATTTGCAAGCTCCTCGGAAGTGGGTGGGTGTGTTGGTGGGGGGAAGAGAAGTATTACCGTAAAGGTGGCTAATTACCCCTCTTTGTGAGGGAAGTGTCAGGCACCAGCTCCTGGTAATCAGGTCTAGTGGTTGGAGCGGAGGTTGACACCAGATTTAGGGTCAGAACTGGGCCAAGGGCCGCACTGGAACTAGGGTCCAGGGACAGGCCAGGGTCAGAACCAAGATCAGAGTCTGTAGACAGGCCAAATCGGTACCGTAGCCAGAGTCCAGGTACAGGCCAAAGGGCAAAGATGAATAGTCAGAGTCCATGGACAAGCCAAATCAGTACTCTAGCTGGAGTCCAGATACAGACCAAAGGTTGAAGTCGGGTGGTCAGAGTCCGAGAGGGTCAGGAGGCAGAGGCAGGACTGGAGCAGCTCAGTAACAGGGCTGGAGCAAGGTCAGAGTAGGACATGGGCAAGGCTAGAGCAGTCTGGAACAGGGCTCAGACAAGGCTGGGGCAGGAACTTGATCTGGATCAAGAGCAGGCTGGGAGTCTAGAGAGTCTGTTACACTGTGAGGCGGCGGGAGGATTCCTGGCCAGGTAGTACTGTTGTACAGACTGACTTGCAACTCTGGCAGGGTTCGGGAAATACCTGAGCCTTGGGGGGTCATCTGATCCAGGCTGTGCTCATGGATAGGCTGCTGCTCATATGCCTGAGTGATGACCTGGGCTTTGTTGGAGGGGCACATATTGAGTTCCTAGGGGATGGCCCCTCCCCCAGCCTAAGGGGGAGGAACCACTGAACCAGGGCTCAAGTAAAGTCAGGAGACAACAAATGAGAAAACAGGGATGGGAGTGAGGGTCACAGGGTCAAAAGCAGGAAGCCAGAGGGATACACCAAGCAGAGAGCCCCTGATAGTGCCCATCACTCCTCAAAGGCATCCAAGGAACCAGTGGACACGACCCAGAGGAACTCTGCCCAGAGACATGACTTCAGGGAGGATTGAAAACAGGCCCCACAGCAGCGCACTTCACCATCCAGCATCCTCCTCCTCGTATGATGGACAGCCACCTTGGCCAACACCAGGAGGTTGACAAGGAGGTCTTGTGACTTCGTGGGGCCATGCATAGGGTGTGCATGTCTCTGCTCAGGGGTAGGCTGTTGCCATATGCCTGAGTGATGATTCACTGCAGCTTTGTTGGAGGGGCAGTTGAGCAAGCAGCCCTGGTTTGGCTGTGGGTTTGCCTCACAGGAAGGGATTGGTCCATGCGTGGAAGGAATAGATTTTGGAAATGTCTACATAAAGGTGTCCTTTGTAACCATGGAAGCAGATTTGTGGCGAAGACAGAGTTTAGTTCCCTGCAGTTCCAGAGTAGTTAGTCACATTGTTAAAAAACTGATTTCCTTTTAACAGAATTGTGGGGAGAATTCCAAAAGAGTTCTTGCTATAGTTCCACTTAGTCTGACTGTATCACTTTAAGAAAACATGTCTGTTTGTGTGTGATGTTCCTTGGATTGAAAATTATTAAAACATTAATATTTCTTACAAAGGCAGGTGTTCTAATATAAGTGTGCCTCCAGAAAAAAATAACTTGAAAATGTTATTAAAGTTTAATCTATTTTTTTTATTTCTGCAAAGGAAAGTTAATTCAGTACAATTAAAAATGATACATGATAACTTAAATTTTATCTACCTTCAATCCACCATTCTGAAATATTACTCAGTAAATAAATACATCCTAAAAACATATAGTGGCTAATGTCTATTTGATTTAAATAAGCGTCAGATGCTTTATTCCACTCTAATGTTAAAGCCAGAGATAAAAGCCTTTCAAGGGTTTTTGGTCAGATTTATTTGTGCAGCTTTAGAAATGACATTGAAAGGTTGTTTAAATGTTGAATTTTCCCAGATGTCTTTGTTAACATGTTTTGAATTCCTGGATTCGCTTTTACACTGTGATAGTGAATTCTGAGTTTTTAATTAATTTTCAACAGCATCAGAGATCATATTATTTGTTTTCCTCAGCACATTGTATGCCATAAGAAAAAGAGATATACTCCAACGCAATATTGTGTTGAAGAAATGGGTTGAAATTCTGGTCCCATTGAAGTCAATCGCAAAACTACCCATTGATTGTAAAGGGAACATGTTTTTTAGTATGAAGTCGGGAAGTATTATAGTTTTGAATGTTAAAATAATATTTATTTATTCAGAAGTTATCCCAAAAGGTCAGTAATGGCACTCTCTAAGGTAGATATACTACATGGGTTATTTTCTTGTTTGTTTTAGACTACTACATCCAACTTTTACAATTCAACATATTAATGCAGTTCATTAAAGTTCTAAAAGCAACCAATAGATCTATTAATTCAACAAAGTACAAGCTGGCAGGACTAGGGCTTAAAATCAATCACTGCGACAATGTTTATTCATGGGACATATTTTCTGTGTGTAAAAGTCTTTTCTTGATAATGAAAATATATAAACAAAACTGCAGAATGTAAGCATTGTGGGTTGGATTTTCAGTGGTGTTCAATTCTCTTTTAGACACTTAAGATCAGTTTTTCAAGAGTTCAGCACTCAATATACTGAGCTGTTATAAAAATCGGGCACCTATTTTGGTGCCCAAATGGGAGTCAATCACTTTTAAAAATCTGGGCACAGCTGTGGATGCTGAGCTCTTTTTGAAAATCTGTTTTTTTATATTTATAAAAATTTTAAAAGTATGAATCCTTTTGCCCATATTAATAGCATGAGGAAGAAACAAAAAATTGAATCCAACATTAGATACCCTATTTCTTCTGATTACACCTTCTTATTGTTGCCTTTCCCCTTGCCTGGTTTTCTGTAGTTCATTTCACGCAGTTTCCTCATACTGTCCTTCAAGTTTTCCTTACATGGGGTTGCCATACAAAGGCAGTAAATGGCCGATGTCAGCTAGTTATATTTGGGGCATTTTTGCTTGGCTTTTTGTTTGTTTGTTTCATGCTTAGTTCATTGAGATTTCTTTGTTCTTTTTTCCTGTATGTCATTTATTTTCCTTGTTATCCAGGTAAAACATAGATAATTGGGCCTGATTCACCACTGTATTATACTCCTTTTGTGCTCGTGTGACACCATTGATTTCACAAATGTATAACTGGTGTAACAGTGTGTTGAGTCTGGCACATATCTAACTTAGAAATCTGTGCCCTAAATTATGTTAGATTGGTGGTTCTCCAGCACTTGCATTCTGCTGACCACTTGGAAGGAGTCAGAGCGTCCAACCAGTGATGGTCCCCAGACTACAGTTTGGAAACCACTATGTCAGACAATCCTGTTATTTTACAGAAGATTTGGAGTGAGATTTATAAAAGTGCTCAGTGTTCATCTAATTCTCCTTCCACTGAAGACAATTGGAGTTTCACCATTGACTTAAATGGAAGCAGATTTAGGCTGATGTTGAACACTTTTAAAAGTCCTGTCCTCAGCTCTCAGTTAAATACCATCTTTCTTTCTCCTGGTGTTGTTCCTGCTGTTACAAGCCTTATTATATCACTGGGTTTACCAGTTTCATAAGTGACTTGTTTGTTTCAAGCCCCTAAATTCCTGTGTATGTTTATTCTTACAATTCAAAGGAATTTCAAATGTATTTATGAAAATATGTTCATGTATGGACAATGCATCATATACAGTCGTCAACACATAGATGTATTTTCTTATTCAAATTCATTGCTGTCAAATAAAAACGTGCATATATCAATTTATGTTAGATGTTTATCAGTAAATTTATTTTAAATGTCAACTCAGGAATATGCCAGCATTTTGGAATGTATAGTTCAGACAGAAATTACCAAAATAGAGGTTGACAGTCTCCTGGACTTTAGGAAAATTAACACACAACTATGGAGCAGACATTATTACATAGCCATTGGCACAGGAGATCATCCTCTCTATGTGATGGATACTTTGTTTCCTTCTGCCACACTGTCTTATGACATGTCCAGAAACTCTTCTAAACATGTTCACTGCAATGTTTTCTGTCATGGTCATAATTAATGAATATAATAATCTCACCAAAAATTATCTGTGTGGGTTGGTGAAATAAGATCTATGTAGGTAATTATTTTTTGTTTATTCCATTAATGTCTTCATTGGGGCTGACCCTTGAGTTGCTGAGCATCCCTTTTTTTTTTTTTTTTTTTTTTTTACACATTGACTTTGTTCAAGTAAATAGGGATGGAGGGTGTTCAGTGCCACGCATGAGACACTGAGAGTCTTGAAGATTTGGCCTTTTGCTTAGCTCTATTTCCTTCATCAGAATTTATATATTTTAGTAAACATTGCTTCTGAATGCATGTGACAGCATTATTATGTACTGATCATTTGTTACTCAGTATTTTAACGTGTGTCAATTCCATGTATTTTTTTTTTCCATTTTGACACTTGCAGCTAGCAGTTTTGCAGTAAAATTTAATTTTCAGACATCTTTCAGCAAATCAATAAATAGAACAGCTGGGTAGTTGTTTATCCATTAATTTTATTTTTATATTAAAACATGCTAATGAAAATATGTTTCCAAGTAACTCTTTGATAGTGCCTAGAGTAGTGGTAGTTAAAATTCCAACTGATTAAATATTTGCACAGCAAGTAATTTAATTTTAACAAACCAAATATTATTTATGGAAAAACCGTTCCTTCATTACTTGGGTGAAAAGTGAAGTAATAATACTTCTATTTAGTAATAATCAGTAGGGCTGTAAAACAATTAAAAAAATAATTGTGATTAATCATGAGTTTAAAAAAATCACACAGTTTTAATCGCACTGTTAAAGAATAATAGAATACCATTTATTTCAATATTTTGGATGTTTTCTACATTTTCAAATATATTGATTTAAATTACAATACAGAGTACAAAGTGTACAGTGCTCATTTTGTATTATTATTTTTATTACAAATATTTGCACTGTAAAACAAGATTTTAAAAAAGTATTTTTCAAGTCACCTCATGCAAGTACTGTAGTGCAGTCTCTTTAGTGTGAAAGTGCAATTTACTAATGTAGAATTATTTTTTATATATAATGTCACTCAAAAGTAAAACAATCTGAAGGTTTCAAGCCTACAAGTCCACTCAGTCCAACCTCTTGTTCAGCCAATTGCTAAGACAAACAAGTTTGTTTACATTTATGGGAGATAATATTGTCCGCTTCACATTTATCATGTCACCTGAAAATAAGAACAGGCGTTCACATGGCACCTTTGTAGCTGAGTTTGCAAGATATTTATGTTTCAGATATGCTAAACATTCATATGCCCCTTCATGCTTTAACCACTATTCTAGAGGACATGCTTCCCTCCTGATGACGCTCATTAAAAAATAATGCATTAATTAAATTTGTGACTGAACTCTGTGGGGGAGAATTGTATTTCTCCTGCTCCATGGTTTTACCTGCAGTCTGCCATATATTCTGTGTAATGGCAGTCTTGGATGACAACCCAGCACATGTTGTTGAATTTAAGAACACTTTCACTGCCAATTTGACAAAATGCAAAGAAGGTACCAATATGAGATTTCTGAAGATAGTTATAGCACTTGAATGAAGGTTTAAGAATCTGAAGTGCCTTCCAAAATCTGAGAGGGATGAGGTGTGGAACATGCTGACCGATGTCTTAAAAGAACTACACTCTGATACAGAAACTATAAAACCTGAACCACCAAAAAAGAAAACCAACTTTCTGTTGGTGGAATCTGACTCAGATGATGAAAATGAACGTGTGTCAGTCCATGCTGCTTTGGGTTGTTATCAGGCAGAACCTGTCATCCGCACTGAAGCATGTCCTGTGGACTAGTGGTCAAAGCATGAAGACCCATCTTTTTTACAGTGCAAATATTTGTAATAAAAAATAATGATATAAATTGAGCACTGTACACTTGGTATTCTGTGTTGTAATTGAAATCAGTATATTTGAAAATGTAGAAAAACATCCAAAAATACTTATAATAAATTTCAGTTGGTATTCTATTATTGTTTAATAGTGCAAACAAAACTGCAATTAATCACGACTAATTTTTTTAATTGGGTTAATTTGATTTGAGTTAAATCGCGTGAGTTAACTGCAATTAATTGACAGTCCTTATAATCAGTACTTATACATCCCACAAAACATTGCTCACACCATACTAATCAGAGTTCAATAATCCAGGGTCATCAACATGACAGAATGTCATGGCTTCCCACTTAATTCAGTCGGAAAGCAGCGGGACCATTGCTTTTCAAGTATAGGAACAAGTAGAGGTGTGACTGTTCATTCTATCTGTCTACTTCAGTTTATAACGAGTAAAAGCAAAGCACCTATCTCAAGTGCTAGGTGTCTTTAACATAGTTAAAAGCACAGTGCCATAAAAGATGAATCCAGGAGTTTTGCTCACCTGAAAATCAAAACCAGAAAATGAAAAAATAGCGATGACAAGCCGAACACCAGACCTCACGCACACTTATCAACCAATCTCATGGCCCTCCCTCCCAAAATCCTGTGTAAAGAGAAAACCCTTGCAGTGTGCCCTTTTGAGCTGTTTGGGATCAGATTTTCAAATGTGGCTAAGTGACTTTAGAGCCTAAGTCCAACTTTCAAACGTGACTAAGTTCCATTGACTTTCAATGAGACTTAAGCTCCCAAGGGCGAAGCGTTCAAAGATATTTAGACCCCTAAAGATGCAAATAGGCTTTTAGTGTGATTTTTAAAGGTGCCTAAAAGATTAGGTGCCTTAGTCTTAAAGTGAGAGTTAGGCACCTAAACAGCTTAGAAAAAAGAAAAAAGAAAAGGAGTACTTGTGGCACCTTAGAGACTAACCAGTTTATTTGAGCATGAGCTTTCGTGAGCTACAGCTCACTTCATCGGATGCATAGCATATCGTGGAAACTGCAGAAGACATTATATACACACAGAGACCATGAAACAAAACTTCCTCCCACCCCACTCTCCTGCTGGTAACAGCTTATCTAAAGTGATTATCAAGTAGGGCCATTTCCAGCACAAATCCAGGTTTTCTCACCCTTCCCCCCCCCCACACACACACATACAAACTCACTCTCCTGCTGGTAAAAGCCCATCCCTCTTTGAAACCTCTCTTTATAATGCGCATGATAATCAAGGTGGGTCATTTCCAGCACTAATCCAGGTTTTCTCACCCCCCCCCCACACACACACCCCTCCAAAAACCGCACACACAAACTCACTCTCCTGCTGGCAATAGCTCATCTTACAATGTGCACAGCAATAATCCAAGTTTAACCAGAACGTTTGGGGGGGGGGGTTTGTAGGAAAAAAACAAGGGGAGATAGGCTACCTTGCATAATGACTTAGCCACTCCCAGTCTCTATTCAAGCCCAAATTAATAGTATCCAATTTGCAAATGAATTCCAATTCAGCAGTTTCTCACTGGAGTCTGGATTTGAAGTTTTTTTGCTTTAAGATAGCGACCCTCATGTCTGTGATTGCGTGACCAGAGAGATTGAAGTGTTCTCCGACTGGTTTATGAATGTTATAATTCTTAACATCTGATTTGTGTCCATTTATTCTTTTACATAGAGACTGTCCAGTTTGACCAATGTACATGGCAGAGGGGCATTGCTGGCACATGATGGCATATATCACATTGGTGGATGTACAGGTGAACGAGCCTCTGATAGTGTGGCTGATGTTGTTAGGCCCTGTGATGGTGTCCCCTGAATAGATATGTGGGCACAGTTGGCAACGGGCTTTGTTGCAAGGATAGGTTCCTGGGTTAGTGGTTCTGTTGTGTGGTATGTGGTTGTTGGTGAGTATTCGCTTCAGGTTGTTACTCTGTGAACAGCTTAGGTACTTCTGAAAATCCCACTAGGCACCTACCTGCATCTTCAAGTGCCTAAATACCTTTGAAAATCTGGCCACAAGTACCCAAGTCACTTTTGAAAATGGAATTTAGGCTCCTAGGTCATTTAGGTGCTTCTGCAAATTTTACCCTTCGTACTAAGGTGGGAAAGTAAATTTCAAAAATGAACATCCCTTATTGAAAATGCACTGCTTGCACATTATCTGTTTTATACCAAGGAAGTTCCAGCTCAAGTGTCACTGCTGACCATAAACATTAGCAGTATGGCACAGGGAGAGAGGTGATCCAAACCAGCACCTTGCACTTCACCAAGAAGCAAATAGGCAAACCCACTCTGGGCAATATAGGGTTATGAGCTAATCTGGGCTCAGGTCGCCCCACCCCACACACATGACAGAGATGTTAGACTTGAAGGGAGGAGCTTGGAAGGGCTCAAACCAGCACAGTTGGTGGTAAGGGCTGGGGGGCTAGCTGAGCTGCAGGGAGATGGAGGATTCTCTGACCCCAATTGAAGTCACTCTGGAAACTGAAGAAGAGTCTATTAGAAAAGGAGAATGGATACAAAGGCTGGGGGGTGGAGGTTGGAAGCAGAATCAGATGGTGATGATGATATCGGCAAAAAAGCTAAGTTGCGGAAGGAAATAAACCAAAATGTTATAATTGTAAAATCCCTAACCAAAGAAATAAGATTAGGTGATGTTAAAAACCCTGTGAAAGTAGCTGACTGAATTTAAAAAAGCACAGGGGATACTGTAAGAGCAAGGAGGCTGATGAGAGATGGTGATCTTTTAGTTGACTGTAAAAACAATGAGCAAGCTGATAAACTGCAAAAAACTAAAATGCTTGGGAAAGATAAAATAAGTTGCCAACTACCAAGGTATTTGACTGAAATAAAGGGGGAAATATATGGAATGCCATTAGAGCTGTCCCGTGATGAGATAACCAAAAGCATAGGAGAAGATAAAGTGTTAGTAAGTAAGTGATTAATTAGTAAACAAGGAGGAGGAAGCAAGCCATCAGCAGCTGTACTTATTACATTTAAGGAAAAGGCTCTACCAGAGAAAGTAACAGTAGGGTTTCAGATATTCAGAATCATGCCACATATCTCCCCTCCTTTAAGGTGTTGTATGTGCCAACGGTATAGGTATGTCATAGGTGTCTGTTAAGGGAAAATAAGATATGGTAAATGTGGGGGAGAGCATTCCGATGAAAATTGCATAGAGACAGAGCTCAAATGTAGTAACTGTGGTGGTGATCACAGTCTGGCATACAGAGTGTGCATTGCTGCAAGGCAAGCTAAAGGGATACAAAAGACAAAAATTGTTAATAACATCTTATGTGGAAGCTGTAAGGAGACTGTCAAAGCATCAGGTGGAGAAGGAAGAGACAATGAGCACAGGAAAAGGAGAACTGCAGACACAGGTTCATTCTATAAAGAATATGATAAATACTGCGGAAGGAATAGGTGATGATATACTAACAATGAAAAAAGAAAGGTTTATTGCATTTATGATAAAAGTGGCAAATTGTAGATCACAAACAGAGAAAAAATCAGAAAAAAATATAATAAGGGCAGCAGAAAAATACTTGTATATTAGTAACATCTCAATGGACTGTATTCATGCAATTTTGAATGAAGTTAATGGTGAAATATGACTAGTATGGGGATCTCATTGTTTTGTTAGAATGCACACAGTCTGATAAAACGTGGTCAAGAGTTCAAATAAAATATCCTGGAAATTAAAGCTAAACTAGATGTCATTTGTGTCAGGGAAACATGCTTGGTTGAAAAGCTTCTATTTAAAATTCCAGGGTATATTGCCTTTTTAGGCAAGACTGAAAATGAGGAAGAGGTGTTTGTACTTTCATAAGGGAAAGATTAAACTTCATAGCAGTAGAGAATGAAGAAGTAAGCCTAGAATATAATGCTAGTGAGATTCCCAATGCAGAAGAGTAATTTTTTTAAGGAATTATGATAGCTATAATCCATTGGGAAATTAGAAAGTTCAGCCCTATTGAAGAAATAGTGAAAAATGCTAAAAGACATTCTATTATATGTAGTGGCCGAAATATAATAAAGTGTGGGGAAGTAAGACAACTGATAAAAATGATGCATGCTTAGAAAAGTTCACTGATTGACATAAACTAGTGGTTTTAAACAATGGCATCCCAACTAGATTTAACATAGTAGATGATAACTTTTCCTGCTTAGACCTGGGAATTATAACAGCAGATATTGCAAGTGGATGCAAGTGGGAAATATATATGAAAGAAAGAATGGGGAGTGATCATTTCCATATTCTTATTACTTTTCAAGGGCAACGTAAGGTTGAAAGTAAATGAAAATTACCAACCTGGAATTTTAAGAAAGCTAACTAGGAGCTATTTACAAGTAAATGTACTAAATTTGTGAATAATCATTGTGTGAGTAATGACATAGAGAATTTCAATGATAATGTAACAAGTGGATTAATAGCAACAGCCACTGTAGCCATATCTAGCATACTGAAGTACCCCAAAACTAAAACTCACTCCATGATGGAATGAGGAGTGCAAAATGGCAGTTAAAGAAAGGAACAATACCTATACAAAAGTAAAAAATACAGTGAATAGTGAAGATCTAATGAACTATAAAAGAAGTAAGGCAATAGCACAAAGAATTTTTTTTAAAAAAGCAAAGAAAGAGCGTTGGAGGAAGTTCTGTGGGCGAATAAGCAAAGATACCAAGACATTAGAAATATACACTCAAACTGGAAGAATGAATGGAATTCATAGGGAAAGCCACATTCCAGGTCTTATTGGGGCTGCCAACGTAGTTAGATGTTCTGATAATGAGAAACCAGAAGTTTTGGCAGAAACTTTCCAATGAGTGAGTAATGATGAAAACCAAAATAAAGTTTTCCACCACCTTAAAAGACAATTCATTAAAGAGAATCATGATCTATTATGTATTTGGGGAAAACATAAAGGTGCTATGCCAAATGAATGGTTTTGTATGTGAGAACTGGAGAAAGCTGTTGATACCAGCAAAAATACATCCCCAGGCAAAGATAATATATGTAACAATGTTTAAATAGCTCTCTGAAAGCAACTTGAGGGTTCTCTTGGAATTATTTAACACCATATGGAGAAAAGGATTGATACTAATAGGGTGGAAACATGCAATGGTAATTCCAATATGAAAACCAGGCAAACTATCCACAAAGTGGATGTCTATTGACCAATTGCCGCATGTCCTGTCTGGATAAAATTATGGAGAGAATGGTGAATGAAAGAGTGGTTGCCTATTTGGAAAATAATGGCGTTATAGATAAGGTCCAGAGTGGTTTTAGGAGAGTGATCACAGTGCTAATTTAGAAACTGAAATACAAATTAAGTATGAGGTACTAGGGTTTCATGATAGCAGTCTGTCTAGATATTGAAAAGGCATATGACATGCTACAGAGGGAAGACTTAGTGTATGAAATAAGTTCACTATGGATAAGGGAAAGAATGTATGAGTGGATTAGAGACTTTTTGAGCAAAAGGACCATGTAGGTCAGAGTTGGGAAAGTTATGTCGAATATATATAATATTTAAAATGGTATACCACAGGGAAGTGTTATCAGCCCAGCCTTATTTAATATTAAGATAAATGATTTCCTAAAACAAAAAAGTACTGGGGTAGGTGTCACTATTCACAAAAGATTGTGCTCCGTGGGTTAGGAGCAGGAATATTGAGGTGGCAGAAAAGAGAATCAACAAAGCATTACGAGAGACCTCTGACTAAGGAAATCCATGGGGTTTCAAGTTCTCTATTTGTAAAACCAAAGGATTGATCTGTATTGAAAAGAAAGTCACTAAGGAATGGAGCACAACTAGATATAGTTAAAAGGATCAAATTCTTAGAGGTAATATTTGATACTAAATTACTTTGGAAAGATCACATAAATTATGTTAAAGATAAATGTACAGGAAGAATTAACCAGTTTAAAAGTCTTGCTGGGACTAAGTGGGGTGCAGATAAGAAAACACTGCTGATGGCGTACAGAGCCTTAATCAGACCAGTTACTGACTATGGCTGCCAAGCTTTTGGGTCAGCATCAAAATCAGAACTTTAAAAAATTAGATTTAATACAAGCCCAGGCATTTGGAATTGTGTGTGATGCAATTTATTTATTACAACACCTATATGCACACTACAAATAGCTTCTCGTGAAATGCCAGTTACACTATGAATGAAACTACTGGACCTAACTTTCTAGGTCAAAGTTAATGTGAACTGCAATGATGAAATGGCAAACAAATGCCATTCGAGTTAAAGTGTGGATGCTGGAGTTGAAAGACAAGGAAAAGCTGAATGAAGTAAAAACTTTCAGTCATGGGAAAATTAGTTGTGGATGGAAAGTGGCATGTCCAAACATGGAATTAGATTTGTTTTGTAAACTTAAGAGTAAAAAAGAGACAGTAGGTATTAAAAATGAAGTATACCAGTATGTAGATGAATAGTGGAGCTGGTTTTGTCAAATATATACAGATGGATCCAAAAAAGAAGAAAACAGGAAGAGTAGGGCCAGCATATTGTGCATCAAAATTGAGAATTAGCACATCTAACAGAATGTCTGACTATGTAGCGGTTATGACAGCCGAACTAATAGCAACAATGCTAACATTAAATTGGATCTGGGATGTGCCCAGCAGCAGCAGCGGTCATTTTTCCGGATTCAGTCTCAGGCCTTATGTCAATAAAAAAGGGCTCTCAGTATGTCGAAGTGATTTAATCAATGAAGTTATATTTCTAATAATAGAGTTAGTACAGGTGGGGATACAAGTAGCAGTCGCTTGGATCTCAGCGCATAATGGGATAAGACAGAATGAAATGGCAGACAAAGCAGGTAGAAATGCTGTAAGAAATGGAAGGATTGACAGAGAAGATACCCTTGAGTAAACAGGAATTCAAATGCCTGGTACAGAAAAGTTCAAAAGAGAAATCACAAAAGTAAGATGGATTAATGAGTAAAGATAAAGATTTTTTGAATTGTGCCCTAGAATTGAGGATTATGACATACTTTAGGTCCTGTATAGGAGTAATGAGTGCTTTTGTTCATAGTACTAACTGGCTGTTGTGGTTTAAACAAAAATCTTTTTAGAGTAAAAGCACACAAAGATAGACTATGTGCGCTCTGCAAAGTAGAAGAAACATTTGATCACATTTTATGGATATGTAAGGGCTTTCATAAAGAAATTGGGTTTTTCTCATTCTGTGGATCAGAAGGAATATCTTAAGGGGGATAGTCTGTTCTTTTTGAGGATAGGTCAGTGTAGCTCATTGAGATTCTAGAAGTATTGGAAATACTTTCTGCCACATCCTGCCTTTGGACTCATGTTACTCCTAACTAGTAAAGATCAGTGGTTGAGAACTGGATCCATGGTTGCAGAAGATTGTCAGTGCCTCCTTTAGGGAGGGAAGAGTGCCATCTTCTATTAAGGAACCACTGTATGATTGGTTTCAGAGTAGCAGCCGTGTTAGTCTGTATTCGCAAAAAGAATACATCTGATGAAGTGAGCTGTAGGTCATGAAAGCTTATGCTCAAATAAATTTGTTAGTCTCTAAGGTGCCACAAGTACTCCTTTTCTTTTCACTGTATGGTTGTAACTCAGAATTTTAAAAAATTAACTAACATTGTCTATGAGAAGGAAACATGATCCAGTGATTGGGGCACAGGCCTGGCAAACCAGGTTTAATTCTCTGTTCCACCACGGACTTCCTGTGTGACCTTGGGCAAGTCACTTAGCCTCTCAGTGCGTCAGTTACCCAGCTGTAACAGGTCTCAGAGAGGAGATAGGGACCACTAGGATAACACCACTCATTGAAATATCCCTTGATATTATTTGCAAAATGACACGGAATTTCCTCAGAATGGGCAGAACTTGTATCAGCCACAAACCAAAGATGACTCAACTTAATCAGGCTGTCCGTTATTTGAAACAAATCCATGTATTGAGATTTAGGGCATGTGAAAATGGAGGCAAAGAATTGTCTTTCTTTTTTTCTTTCCTTACCTGCTACCACCCCTATCCTTCTGAGAAATGATTAAAGGTGAAAGCAGTGTACAAAACATCTCTGTTGGTTTACTGCTTGGACCACATCAGCTCCTACAAAGGGACAAAAACACTCCTAAATAACCCCCTCCCTGTACCCCCGGTGTTGGTTCCACATCCATTTTCAATGCAGACTCTCACCCAACTCCCAAACTCTTTCTAAAGACCTCTCTTAAAGAAACTTCTTAAAGACAGTTCTCCCCACCTCCAAATTTGAGTCATACATAGAAGGAAGTCAGCAAAAATGGCAATGTGCTTCCCCTCTCCTACACACACTACATGTATTTCCCTAAAGACAAATGTTCACCAATATAGAATTTAAACCTGGGAAATATTTACAATCCTTTAAGAGGAGTTAGAGAACTTTCCCAGTAAAGCAACAGGGTTTTTTTTAAATAGAAATTATGCTCTTTTCATATTGCATTATTTTCCTTTATTCATTTTAAACACTGTAAACTAGATAAACTATAGAGCCTTCTCCCAAGGAAAGTGTGGGATGACTGGAGTTTGTAACTATTCCGTGTCTGCATAGACTTGACAGTCATCTACTAGTCCCCACACTGTCGATAAACAGTCTGCAATTAAGATAGAATTTGGGATCTTCTGCAATTAAAGCCCAGCCCCTCTCTCCCACATACAGTAGTTTTAGGATTAAGATCCTCTGCAAGCTGCAGCCACTAGAGGATGACATACCTCCCAAAACTTGAGATATGGAAAAGGCAGTGTGCATTTGCAAAAATTTAGGCTTATATTACAAGTTCACTCAACAGTAAAGTGGATAACGCTCTTATTAATGTATTCTGTAAGCAGCAATTCTGCATTGGGCAGGAAGGTACACTAGATGGGTTGCTAGGTCTTTCTCATCATCGGTTTACAAGATTCTATGACTTTTTTTAAAAACTGTAGTTTTTACATTGAAATAGAGGTAAGTGTCTTCAAGAGTTACAGTAGCTATGTGTCTACTCTGTCACTTATCTGTCAGATGTTTCTCTATGGAATGCAGTAATGCTGATGTTTGAATAAAACCCAGCAAGGAAGTTTTCCCCTGTGAAATGTGACTACTCCTTTCACTGACACAGAGGGGTGAATGCTTCTGCCAGCTTGTGATTCTGTAACTGTGTGCTCCTTACGTTGACTCCCTTCTGCTTATTATGCTCTTTTCAGGGCATACACCAGGGATTTTTCAGAG
The DNA here is from genome assembly GCF_965152275.1 of Natator depressus. Lineage (NCBI taxonomy): Eukaryota > Metazoa > Chordata > Testudines > Cheloniidae > Natator > Natator depressus. The sequence goes on along the minus strand of NC_134234.1, from coordinate 324,921,424 downwards.
ACTGTCAGACTACCAAAGTAGGGATGTGCTCTTGCTCTCATTAAACTGAATGGCACAACTGCAATTTACTGCAGTAGGAGTGAGTTCAGGCCTTAGATCTTTACTACCAGGATTGTAGGTTACTTGTACTTTGTTTGGGATACCTGCAGACATCAAACCTTTCACCTGGGCTACAGAAAATGACACTGGATATTTATTTGGGTTACATTTAAATTACTTTTCCATAATTTTAAGAAAGAACCACTTCCCTCTGCTTTCAGCTTATCCTCCACAGGTGAATGAATGTACTCAGAATTCAGAAATTGCACACAAACTTTAGTGAAAGAACATTTTTATTTTGATTTTTTAAAAGTTGGATTGTAACATTATAGCAGTGTGCCCTCCCTTCAGATTAGGTGCATGATCATTAGAAGTATTTTGGTTTCAGATTTAAAACATACCCAGTAATTTGTACTAAAGTTTAAAACTAATAATAACCAAGACATTAGGATAACAATCACATACAGTAAGTATAGCCCTTTGCTACAAGTTAGAATTTAGGAAAAATTATATTCCTCATGTCTAATGTGTATTTTATGTTTTTTCCTAGAGAAACACCACTTCATTTCCTAATACTTATTTCTAATAAGTCTAAATTTCTTGCTACAAATTTAAAGAAACAGTGCACATATTGTGGCAATGGGTTGTATTTATTGACTTCAGAGTTGATACTCCATAGGGTTGGGTGGAGATGATCAGAGAGGCAACTGAACTCCTCCTATGTGCAAAGGGCAAGATCCATGCTGAGGGTTCTTTTCATAAGGAAAATGATTGGGCATTATATTGCAATAATTGACTTTATACAACCTGCAGTTCTTTACTCAGTTCTTGTCTGCTGGTAACTGATTAATTTTAATGCTCATGCTTTCTAAAATAAAATTAAATGCAAAGATGTCCATGGAATTACCTAGATGAAGAATGAGTGTAGCAAAGTGGAGAATCAGGACCAGATTCTTCATTCAAGTTTTTTAAGTGTCAGTGATATCTTCAAACAATTCAAGGGGAAGAAAAATCATGATAGTAGTTATAAATATTTAAAATTATCAAGTTGAAACTTTCTTGTTCATTTTTTATATAGATCATTCCAAAGCTAGAGGGATTTGGAACATTATGGGTCTAGGAAGCATTTGTCTTTGAGGGTTGAACTGTAAATCTGAACCTCTGTTTCTGAGTTGAGTGTTTTCGCCAACTTGAAACATTCATAATAGAACCAATTTTCTTAAAGTTGGATTGGTTAGTAGAAAAATTGTATTGTTAGATTGTTGCCAAAATTATGGCAGTCAGACCTCCGAGTAGGAATCTAGCAACAACCTGAAGACGAAGTTGGTGTTGGTTTTTTAAAAGTGTACACTATGGATAAACATCAAGGCCTTGGTCTTATCCACCTTACCTGATCAAACAAATCCACTTTTATTTTTGTTTTTTTTAAAACTCTAGACGAGAGGGCCTTTAACTGGGAGAAGTGGAGGAATACTTTGGTTGGAAAAAAATGGATTTGGAAACAAATATCCCAAATGGTTTAAACACGTGTATAATTAGCACAAGGCAAATATAATTGTACATGGTTGTTTGTTGAAAGGTTATATATTTGGTAAAGGAACAAGGCAAGATTCCTACTTCTTCTTTCTGCCATTTCAAAGACAATACTTTGTAACATAAAAAAGTAGGAATATTTTAGGCCTGCACACATAGATTAGAGGAAAAAGTACAGCCTTACTTTTGTGGCTAGCTCTATTATTTTTATTCAGAAAGTATTAACATTTTTACCTTTATTTTCAATGGGTAAATATAGAGGGTCATAGCACTCTTGACATTTTTTTGCTGGAGTGAAAAAGGGAGAATAAATTCTGTCATTGGTGAGCTAGCTGAGTTTTGCCTGCAAGTTCATTTTGTTGGATTCCATTATTTTCCTCCTATCCTCAATGGCCGGGAATGCAAAATCACATAATTTAATTTGGGTAACAAAGCATGCAACAATAGTTCTTGCCATTTGGACTGTCTTTCTGGAGCATTTAAGTGGCTCGGCCATATGGCAGCTGCAGTCAGTGTCAAACAGGGAGGTAGCTACAATTGCTTATAAACACATGAAGAGGAAGAGATTTTGGTATTTGCTTACAGGAAAGCCAAGGGATGGTATGAAATGTGGAAAAGAGTATATTTAAATAGGCTGAATTAATAGAACTGATTCTAATAGTGTCAGAACTGGCAATAAGTTTGAAAGGCTAAGGAATCATTGCTCTTTGCACCAATTTACTTGTAACTAAATAGCAGATTCATTTTCCACAGTTTAATAGTGTTCCAGGGTGCTGCCTCCAGAACTTGCAAAACAGCACATTATCTTGGTCAGTCTAGATGTTCTCTGGGCATTTGGGCCCTTATCCTCATAGACTTTAAGGTCAGAAGGGACCATCGTGAGCATCTAGTTTGATCTCCTGCACATTGCAGGCCACAGAACCTCACCCACTCCTGAAATAGAGCCCTAACCTCTGGTTGAGTTACTGAAGTCCTCAAATCATGGTTTAAAGACTTCAAGTTACAGAGAATTCACCATTTACACTAATTTAAACCTACAAGTGATCCATGCCCCATGCTGCAGAGGAAAGTGGAAAAACCCCAGTGGTGACCTGGGGGAAAATGCCATCATAGGCAGTCCCATCATGCCATCCCCTCCATACATTTATCAAGCAGTCTTGAAACCAGTGAGGTTTTTTGTCCCCACTGCTCCCCTTGGAAGGCTGTTCCAGAACTTCACTCCTCTGGTGGTTAGAAACCTTCATCTAATTTCGAGCCTAAACTTGTTGATGGCCATTTTATAGCCATTTGTTCTTGTGTCCACACTGACACTTAAATAACTCATATCCCTCCCTGGTATTTATCCCTCTGATGTGTTTATAGAGAGCAATCACATCTCCCCTCAGCATTCTTTTGGTTAGACTAAACAACCCAAGCTCTTTGAGTCTCCTCTTAAAACACAGGTTTTCCATTCCTCAGATCATCCTACTAGCCCATCTCTGCACCAGTTCCAGTTTGAATTAATCTTTCTTAAACATGGGAGACCAGAATTGCACACAGTATTCCAGATGAGATCTCACCAGTGCCCTGTATAATGATGTCAACGTTTCCTTGTCTCTACTGGAAATACCTTCCCTGATGTATCCTGGGACTGTATTATCCTTTTTCATGGCCACATCACATTGACAGCTCATAGTTATCCTATGATCAACCAACACACTCAGATCTTTCTACTCCTCTGTCACTCACAACTGATAAGTCCCCAGCTTATACCAAAAATTCTTGTTGTTAGTCCCTAAATGCATGACCTTGCACTCTGCACTATTAAATTTCATCCCATTTCTATTACTCCAGTTTACAAGACTATCCAGATCTTCTTGTATGATATTCCAGTCCTCCTCCATATTGTCAATACCTCCCAACTTTGCATTATCCACAAATTTTATTAGCACACTCCCACTTTTTGTGCCAAGGTCAGCAATAAAAATGTTAAATACGATTGGTGCCAAGACCAATCCCTCAGGTACTCCACTAGTAACCTCCCTCCAACCTGGCAGTTCACCTTTCAGTATGACCCATTGTAGTTGTCCCTTTAACCAGTTCTTTATCCACCTTTCAGTTCGCATATTAATCCCCATCTTCTCCAATTTAACTAATATTTTCCCATGTGGAACTGTATCAAATGCCTTACTGCAATCCAAGTTGATTAGATCTACTGCATTTCCTTTGTCTAAAAAAGTCAGTTTATCTTCTTAAAGAAGGAGATCAGGTTGGTCTGGCATGATCTACCATGTTGTATTTTATTCCAATTACCATTCTCCTCTATGTCCTGTGATGGGACAAGGCCAGATGGCTATAGAAAAGTAGTGGGAGATAGATATATTAGCCCCAGGCTAAACATATCACTGGTACCAGGATAAGTAAATGGGAGCTGCTCCAGGTTAATTAAGACACCTGGGGCCAATTAAGATCTTTCCAGAAGGCAGGGAAGATAGCTAGGTTGATTGGGACACCTGAAGCCAATTAGGGGCTGGCTGAAACTAATTAAAAGCTTCCCAGTTAGTCAGTTGAGGCAGGTGTCAGGAGCTGTAGGAGGAAGCCGCACTGTTAGAGGAATTGAGCAGTACAACCCATTTCAGGTGCAAGGAAGGAGGCCCTGAGGTAAAGGTGAAGTAGATATTGAGGAAGTGGGGTCTGCTGTGGGGAAGTGGCCCAGGGAATTGTACGCGTCCTATTTCCAAAACGTCAGCTACCATAGCTGCTACTATTAGGGTCCCAGGGCTGGAGCCTGGAGTAGAGAGCGGGCCTGGGCTCCCCCCTTCTCCTCCCCGATTAATCACTGAGATTGGAAGACAACAGAGACTGTGTGAGGGAGGGTTGCTTCTCCTCACCTCCCTTGCTGGCTTATGATGAAAATGGCTCAGTAGGCTGTAACCCGTGCCTCTAGAGAGAGAAGGGCTACGTGGTCAGTCACAGTGAGCCTCTGAGGCTAGCAAAATCCGCCAGGAAGCGCGGGATCCACAGAGACAAGGACAGAGCTTTGTCACAGTCCTTAACTACTTTCTCTTTCAAAATTTGTTCCAAGATATTGCATACAGTTGAGGTCAAACTAGCAAGCCTGTAGTTTCCTGGATCACCTGAGCCTCCATTTCCTTAAGCGTCTTCCCCAGCCTGGCAGAGTCTCCCTGGATATGTTCCAGAGAGATTCTAGCTGTGTCATTTGTGAAGGACAATCAGTGGATTCTTTCCTGCTCCCATTAGGATCCTCTTCAACTTCAGGTCCACATCCTGTATCTTGGCTCCTGGCAGACAGCACAGCCTTCTGTTCTCCATGTCAGCTCTGGTGACTGGCCTATCTGTTCTTCTTAGTAGGGAGTCATCAATCACATAAACCTGCCTCTTTCTGCTGTTGGTGTGATTCTCTGGGCTTCCTCCTGCTCTTTCTGACTGCAAGTCTTCTTGCCTTTTGTTCTCTTACAGTCTTCTGCGAGTCATCCTCTATCCTCCTGCATCTCTGAACTTTGGCTCTCTCCACTGATTCTTCCCCTCTTCTTGTAGGACTAGCTGGTCTTCTCGTCTTCCTTGCCCTCCCACCTTCTGTTACTGCCTGCTGTGCCCCTTCTTAATTTTCCAACTCAGCAAATCTACTCATTAGCCAGTCATTGCCTCTGCTTGGTTCTCATAGCCACATGCTTCCACTGACCACTTTTCTCAGCCAGCAATCTCCCCACTGAGTTTTTCAGTCCAGCTTGCATCCACAGGTATTGACTTTTCCCTTCAGCCTCCTCTTGCCTTTGCTTCATCATCTGTTCAAACCACCTGCATCTCCAAGCCTCAGATCTTCTCTTTCTTCAGCTCCATCAAGCAGCACTTCATACAAACGAAGCTCTTTTCAAGTACCTGCTCTAGGATCATGTACATCCCTCAGCTTCCACATCCAGTCATCTTCATTGTCTCTACCATGGCTTCAGTCACTACCACTGCTGCTTCTGTACCTGTCATTAGCTTTCCTGGTTAAATTCCTATCAAGGGGGGAAAAAACAAAAAACAAAGACCCAAAAACCACCAAAACAAACCCAGAACACCGCACCTCCACCCCCAACCTCTCATTACAAATGCCCCTATTTACAGCTCTGTTTGCTGCTTCTGTGCTGCTGGCTGACTGCTGGCTGCCTTTACAGGCCCTCTAATCACGGAAGCCCCGCCCCCAATCAGGACTCGGCTTCTATCAGAGCACACTGGTTCCTACCAGCCTCTACAAACTGAACAAGGAAAAAACCCCACACAAAACAGAAAAACACACACAACACCCACAAAAAACTCACTGCCTGTAAGGACCAGGGGCTTATTCCTCCCTTTTCCTCCAACAGAACTTCCACTCAGACTCCCCTGTTTACAGCTCTGTTTGCTGCACCTGCAATGTGATGTGTCAGGGCAGACCCCTGTACTAATATGGAGTCTACCCAGGCAGAACATGGCCATAGCTAGTAGATGTATGGGTACTGTTATGGATGCCAGATGTCCCAAGAATTTCTTGGGCTCATTACCGGGCTCAGAAGAGGTGATGCCATGGAAAGATATGGATTAGGATTAATTAATATACTAATAATGCTTCATGCAAAATAATGTCTACTATTTAGGTAGTAGTAATTTGGAAATCTTCTTCTTTATACTGATGCCATTAAATTGGAGAGGGAACACAAAAAACTCTGAATTCAGCTGTCCTCAGATAAGTCAATGGATGGGCAGATTTTTATAGACTTTATTTTAAAATGTAAGTATACTTCCAAGATTTTGAAAATGTGATTGACCAGTTTATATAAAGAGGAAATTTAGAAGCAAACTCAAACTGTGAAAGCAATATAAATCAGAGATTATGCATCACCCGGTATTAGAACCCTTTGGCCTGCATTGCTGTTCCATTGGTAACCATTATTATTCAGATAGCTATCAAGATATCACCCATCACACTAAAATATAAAGAGACAAAGGGAGTGGAAGAAAAATATAGGCTGGAAGTAGGAGGCAGAAAAGGCACCAAGCATTCTATAAATACAACTCTTGTATGGTGACTAATGCACAGCAGTTGACCAGCACTAGTAGGCAATGAATACATAGTATGTTGCCAGGTTTCAGTATGATGCATTCAAATACCTTGAGGAAATTCAAGTATTTGTATCTTTTAAGTTTGCACATATATTCAGCTGCTTTTTCACTGGTTTGGGATTTTAAACCATTGTAATTTATGCGTATTGTAATATTGCACACAAAATACATGTATTTGTGTGTGTGTGTGTGTACACCACATATTTGGAGGTGGTACCCATGCGATAAATGAATTTATCATGCATCTTTGATCACCTCACCTGCTAGCACCCTACTCATTCTTCTTCACTCCAGAACCTACTGTAATGTTCCAATCCCTCAAGTAGCTTTCTAGTCTATTCTATTCTATTCAGGTTCTTATACCATGATCATCATGGTAGTATTTGAGCACCTTCCTGTAGTGCATTAAGCGACATGACTACACATCTGTCAAGTATTTGTTCTCCCATCTTCTCCTCAGGTGGAGAAATGTTTGCAGTGGAAAGTTTTGTTTGGGAATTATATAAAAAATAAAAAACTCAATGCTGTGTATCTGTGTCACCAAAGGCAAGGTTAAAGAAACACACTTGCATTTAGAGAGGAAGGTAAGGAAGTTTGTGATGGTTCCTAGTTCCTGGGGGAGTTCATTCTACAGTCTTAGGATGACCTACAAGAAAGCTCTGTCTCCAACACAGACGAGCTTTACTCTTATTGTAGAAAGTTCTGTTGTGCCAGAGGAGTGAAGTAATCAACGACGGTCTTCATCCCAAAGCTTTAGTCAAATGTTTACATATCCTGGAGCCAGGCCATGGAGCACTTTGAAGATAAACACAGAGATCTTGAAATTGATTTGATATTCTATCTGAAACCAGCATAGGGAGAGGGGACAGCTTTGATGTCTTCATGGTAGGCAGTGTTGCTGGGGACACATGCTTCAGTGTTCTGTGCCAGCTGGAAATTCCTAAGCACTAAAGGCTACATGCCCAGATATACTGTAGAAACAGCCATAATGGTTACTGGATCAATCTGCCAGTGAAATGTTTTCTCCACCCCAAAATGTGGATTTTACTCACCACCACTATAAAAAACTACTGGCTGACATTGCAACCTCTCACTAGTGACAGCTTTTCTGTAAGTAAATGTCACAGCTTGAAGTCCAATATCTTGCTGTCTTGAGGGGCTAAAAAATAGAAAAGAGAATTTCCTAGTTCTGGTTTCTATTTCCAGTAAGGCCTAAGTTAGTAGACTTTAAATTCATGATATTTGTATCAATTTAAAAGCTATTTTGGGGCACTTTAGGTTGTTTTGTATAGCTCCTTCTGACCCTGTCCTGTTGGACTCATGGTAACTAAGTTGTCTGGCTTTAGTGGTGGAGGGTTACAAAACTAGTAATCCCTTAAATTAAATTTGTTAATAATGCTCCTGAAACATTTCTAAAATAGCTTTTCTGTATAATGTGTGGCATCTACAATACACTTGAGGGGGCGGGGTGATGAAGGCTTTATTGGCACTCACTCTGGATGACCTAGATCTCGCACTCAGTACTTCATCACTTATAAGTAATGCAACCATCTCAACCCCATGCCAATAAAACCTTTATCCCCCATTACACCATCATGTGTGTATATGTCTATTATATTTCAGGGAAGAGATACTGTATATTTTTACTCAGTCAGAGGAGGCTTTAAGAACCTTCTTTCTCCTCTGTGCTATTAGTCAAGCTCTGTGTAAATCTAAATCTTGCTACAACAGCTACTTTCATATTGTTGACTAGAAATGCAATAAAATATGAGTTTGCTTTCTCCACAGTGCAAAGGAGAGGTGGCAGAGGATGACTTTAAATCATTTGGTCCTAAAATTTACTAGAGTTATGTATGTGACTGGGGAAAAAATCTACTCTGAAATATGTATTCTTTGTTTTACAAGTGTCATATATAAGAGAGAGAGAGAGATAGGCAGCAGGATCTTTTTGCTCATTGAAGTTAAACCTAGCATTTACTTGTACTTTTTTTATTCGGTTTTTCTGATTTTAACACTGTGCTGCAAACAGAAACAAGAAGAGCTGACACACGCTTCCTCAGGTCCCTTCCTCCTCTTACTTACTTATACAATGTGCTGGATAGTGGTCACCATTAAAAAGACAATATACACTTATCACCCAGTGGTGTCCAGTATACCACAATATTCTCCTATGTTTACAATAGTAAATAAAACCATAAGCCTTGAAATACTTGAGCCTGCATGAAACTTTATATAGATGAGTAGCACCATTTACATTGGTGTGATTGAGTTTGCAGGATTGAGATCTAATTGAGGTGTCTCAGAAACAATGGTACAGTAACAGCTGACAAATGGTGACTATTTCATAGTGACCACTGTATGAGTATGTCTATGCTGCAGCTGGAAGTGTGCTTCCCAGTGTGGGTATACAGATACCAACTAGGTCTGCTCAAGCCAGTGCGCTAAAAATAGCAGTCTAGCCGGTGGTAGCATGGGCAGTGCCTTGGGCTGTCTTCCCAAGAATATACCCAGGGATATGGGTGGGTTTGTACTCAGACAGATAGGCCAAGCTACCGCCCGAGCTACACTGCTATTTTTCATGCACTAGCTTGAGAATAGCTAGCATGTGTCTATCTACCCACATTGGGAAACGTGCCCCCCGCTGCAGTGTGGACATACTGTAAAAGGAATGCCAGTCATTTCTTCCTCAAAATGCTTCAAGGAGCAGATCCTTGGCTAGTGTCGATTTTCATAGCTCCATTGAGTCAATGACAATCTGTCTGTGACAGTTTATACCAGCTGAGGATCTGCCCCCAATTTAGAATGAAGGTCGTTCAAACCATTTGTGTCACCCTTATTACTCCACTGAGTAATAATCAAATGGGTGGCTTTACGAAGCAAAAATAAATGTTTTTCCTAAGCTTGTGTGTATGTACAACATACAGAATCCAAGTGATTTATCAAAAAAACATATTCTCATATGTAATGCCGTTTAATAATCTACTTGAAGTGAGAGAGCGGTGAAAGCATTTGTTATGAAAATTGAAGGAAACTCTTATTTGAGTGGTCTGTAACTGGAATCTGAATACAAATCACATGCCATTCTTCACTGCCACTTTAAATGATAGACAGTGTGCCACACTGCCAATACAGAAAAAACACGTTAAATTGCATTGCAAGCAACGTGCTTTTCTGCATTGGTAAAATGGCTCTCTAATCTCTTGTAGTCTGCATTAATACACTTCTCTTTTATAAATTAGTATTCTAAAACAATGAGGCAGCAAATCAAATAACTCTAATGCTCAATTATGTTAAATAGCCCCATTTGGATACTTTTTTCCCAAAATAAATCTAAGTAAATATTAATAAGCTTCACAGAGCATTATAATAATATGTTGTCTAAGCTTGTTATTTAGGGGATTAAAATGACAGCTGAGAGAGAGCAAATAAATATTACAAGTTACGCTGAATCATATTTGCCAAACTTTCTAAATTATTGTAAACCCAGTGGGTAAATGCAACAGTAGAATCTCGTCTCTTTCTCATATAAATCATAAATCCACACATACTATGTAACAAGGGCACAGGGTATGGGAGGAAGGGGCAGGGACAATATTAGAGGCTATTAAGGAAACATTATTATAAAACTTTTATTTCTAAACAATGTCAATTTAGTTGGTGCTCTTTTTGGTGAAGAAACTGAAAACAAGGAAAAACAAACTATTTACTTTTTCATAGTATTATGAATCAATGAAAAATAACACAAACTACATTATAATCACTTAACTGGATTCAGCCTGGCTTGGACCTACTGTACTGTACTGTACTTTATTTAAGCTCATGCTCAAATAAATTGGTTAGTCTCTGAGGTGCCACAAGTACTCCTTTTCTTTTTGCGAATACAGACTAACACGGCTGTTACTCTGAAACCTGTACTGTATGTATAATCTCCTGGATCCACTATAGCTCAGGCTCTGATCTCAGTTCTTGGAATATAAATAAGTTCAGATGGGAGATCTCGAAGTCCGGTGTAGAGGAAGTGGTGCTGATGAATCAGTAGGTGGCACCTTTCCCTTAGACAGTACTGAACCATCCCAGTTTGGTGCTGGGGTACTGTTCTACTGGTAATGCTGGCTCTCAGATGAGATTTAAAATTGACCATTGAATTTCCCATAGAATTTTTCACAGAAGTAAGGATGTTACTTCTTTGTATCCTGTTTGAGTAACTATGTCCTGCCTGTTTAAATTTCCTCTTCAGCTTCAGTCAGTGGTACTATTCACTTTGTGTACAAAGGAGTTATTGTGTTGCTCTGTGCTGTGTTCCATCACTCCACCCAATGTCACCCACCTGCATCAGTAGGTAGGGGGACTTGATGGGGCCAGTAGTGAAAGGGGGACAGTCCCAGGAGCGAGGGAGGGAGACACTTGCCAAGGAAAGGAACAATAGGTAGCTCTTCCCCTAGGAATCTCTGGCATCCATTAGCCAGCTGGGGGAGAGGGGTGCTGATTGGCCAGCATTCCCCAGCTCCCAGGATTTAGCCCAGTGCAGAGGCCATGTGGAGCCTCTTTCAGCTCTGTTCCAGCAGCCCACCCTACGCACCCAAACTAGGAATGGGAACTGGGCCAGAGAGATGCTGTGAATCTAGCCAATCACCTGTTTAGGGGGCCAGAAAGGATTTTTTTCTCTCATGGGCCAATTGGCAGAGGACCAGGGAGTTTCTTGCCTTCCTTGCAGCACCTTCAAGCCACAGTGAGTTAAACAGGAATGTGCTTAGTACCTAACTGAGGTACAGGTATGGAGTTGTTTAATCATCACAACTGGTGGTTAGTGTCCTGTGTGGTTAAAAGAATAAAATGAATGGTTCCCAGAGGTAAAAGACCTGGGGTTTGGGGCCTTGAGTGAGACCCTGTGGCCTTCACAGGCTGAGGTCAGACCCTGTGGCCCCAGGTCCCCACCCTCCTGTACCCTCTGACCCCATCATGATGGGGAGGGTGCTAGGACTCAGAACAAGCTGAGTCCTGGGGGGTAGGCTAAGGAGAGCCTACCCCACATTATGGGTTATATGATAAGGAATCCTGGCACCAGTTATGGCAAGGATCCCTGTAACCCCTGCACTGGAACCCATTAAATGCCTGGTATAAGAGAGTATGGGTGATAGGTGGGTAGCGCCCCTCCCCGGTGTTAAAGTTTAGTAAAAGTTGCAGCCTGCTGCTTAATTCCAGACATGTGGCTGTCCTTATTTTGTACTGTGTCCACATCAATGTGGACTATGAGCTCCTCCTCCATTACACCACCAGGTACTGCAGTTCCCATCCAAAATCAAGATGTTTTGGCCGGGCTCACTCTGACAAACTGTAGAACTTCTGATTGCATGGGTGTTAGTGTTCTGCCCATGCTTGCTCTTCCCTCCTCTTCCACCACAGCCTAAGAGGAATGAGTGTGAAAATGCTGAGCCTATGCTGTACTTCAACAACCTAGACCAGTGGTGGGAAACCTGCAGCCCGCACACGGCCCATCAGGGTAATCCACTGGTAGGCCGCAAGATAGTGTTTACATAGACCATCCACAGGCATGGCTGCCCACAGCTCTCAGTGGCCATGGTTTGCTGGTCCCGGCCACTGGGAGCTGCGGGCGGCCGTGCTTGCGGCCGGTCAACGTAAACACTGTCTTGCGGCCCGCCAGTGGATTACACTGACAGGCCACGTGCGGCCCATGGGCCACAAGTTGTCCACCACTGACCTAGACCCTGTTTGTATTCCTGTCCCAGTTGCCTGTTCCATATATCCAATCCCTACCCTTCAGACTTAGAGATCATTGATTCAATTCTGTTCCCATGGCAAGGTGCTTGAGTGCTCAGTGGGCACCTGAATCTGACTAGCCAACTACATAAGATTTATAGTAGTGCTTATTTAATACTTGAACACTCTAGTTTGCAGTTCATCCACAATAGGGGAGGCTTCCATCAGTGTGTAATGAACAGGAACAGATTTATTTCCTAGTCTGCTGAGGGAGAACTGCCTTAACATTTGGCTGATGCGCCCATATCTTTTGCTCTCGTAAACCCACAAGTGATGGAGCAAGCTGGCTCTTCACATACTTAAAGAAGGAAAATCTATTTCCACCCTCCAAAAGATAGAGTTACAGATGCAGAAAGTTAGTACATGTTACCAGATGCTCTGTAGCACGGGGCTCTTGAAACAGATTTTTTTTAGCAGTATTGAAACAATCCTTAACGTCAGCGATACTATAAGGTGAACAGGATTTTCATTGCACTGGCCACAATAAATAGGGCTGTACAATGTGAGGGAAAACCAAAACACTATTGCCTGATACTAAAGTATGTTTGTAATCATTGGAGAAATTATTCAGTGACAGATTATTTTAGTGAAAATACTACCTCTGAATCATTGCCATGCCAATGACAGTGTCACCTTGGATTGTTTGCCAGCCGCACATATAAGACAAGTCAAATCTGTGTGCATAAATACCAACTTTCTGCAAAGTACAGGTTCATAAAGAAGCGAGTGTTATGTTGTTTTGCATTTGAGGGGCATGTTTTGTTTTGGTGTGATACTTAAAATGTGAGCTTTTACAATTAATTCAATATTTTAATAAAGTGCTGTATATTTATAAGATTTGTCCCACTACCCATTGAAGTCACTAAAAATCTTTCATTGAGCATTGGCTCAAGCCTTGAGAGAGCATTTCAGAATAATGTCTAATGCTTTTGGGCATCCACCACTTTACCTTTCACTTTCACTAACTCTTGTTGCATGTTTTCTAATTGCTAGGGCTGTCAAGCGATTAAAAAAATTAATCATGATTAATTGCATGATTAATCACATGTTTAACAATAATAGAATACCATTTATTTAAATATTTTGGATGTTTTCTACATTTTCAAATATATTGATTTCAATTACAACACAGAATACAAGGTGTACAGTGCATTTATCACTTTACATTTATTTTTGATTACAAGTATTTGCACTGTAAAAAACAAAAGAAATAGTATTTTTCAATTCACCTAATACAAGTACTGTCGTGCAATCTCTTTATCATGAAAGTTGAACTTACAAATGTAGAATTATGTACAAAAAACCCTGCATTCAAAAATAAAACAATGTAAAATTTTAGAACCTGCAAGTCCACTCAGTCCTACTTCTTGTTCAGCCAATTGCTCAGACAAACAAGTTTGTTTACATTTGCAGAAGATAATGCTGCTCGCTTCTTGTTTACAGTGTCACCAGAAAGTGAGAACAGGCATTCGCATGGCACTGTTGTAGCCAGCGTTGCAAGATATTTACGTGCCAGATTCATATGTCCCTTCATGCTTCAACCACCATTCCAGGGGACATGCGTCCATGCTGATGATAGGTTCTGCTCGATAACAGTCCAAACCAGTGTGGACTGATGCATGTTCATTTTCATTATTTGAGTCAGATACCACCAGCAGAAGGTTGATTTTCTTTTTTGGTGGTTCGGGTTGTGTAATTTCCATACTGAAGTGTTGCTCTTTTAAGACTTCTGAAAGTATGCTCTACACCTCGTCCCTCTCAGATTTTGGAAGGCACTTCAGATTCTTAAACCTTGGGTCAAGTGCTGTAGCTATTTTTAGAAATCACACATCGGTACCTTCTTTGCGTTTTGTCAAATCGGCTGTGAAAGTGTTCTTAAAATGAACAACATGTGCTGGGTCATCATCTGACACTGATTACATATATGGCAGAAACAGAGCAGGGGACATACAATTCTCCCCAAAAGGAGTTCAGTCACAAATTTAATTAACGCATTATTTTTTTAACGAGCGTCATCAGCATGGAAGCATGTCCTCTGGAATGGTGGCTGAAGCAAGAAGGGGCATATGAATGTTTAGCATATCTGGCACATAAATATCTTGCAATGCCAGCTACAAAAGTGCCATGCAAATGCCTGTTCTCACTTTCTGTTGATATTGTAATTAAGAAGCGGGCAGCATTATCGCCTGTAAATGTAAACAAACTTGTTTGTCTTAGCAATTGACTGATCAAGAAGTAGGACTGAGTGGACTTGTAGGCTCTGAAGTTTTATATTGTTTTGTTTTTGAGTGCAGTTATGTAACAAAAATAATCTACATTTGTAAATTGCACTTTCATGACAAAGAGATTGCACTACAGTACTTCTAAAAGGTGAATTGAAAAATACTATTTCTTTTGTTTATCATTTTACACTGCAAATATTTGTAATAAAAAATAACATACACTTTGATTTCAATTACAACACAGAATACAATATATGTGAAAATGTAGAAAAATATCCAAAATATTTAATACATTTCAACTGGTATTTCATTGTTTAACAATGCAATTAAAACTGCGATTAATCACGATTAATTTTTTTTAGTTAATCTCGTGAGTTAACTGTGATTAATCGACAGCCATACTAATTATTATAGATATTTGTAGATAAAGGGCTTTTCCCCCTCACCCTCTGTCTCATCCTTTTCCCAGCTGTTGAATGCATCAGTAATTTCCCAGGAAGGCGAGAGCCACACCGAATAAATAGAGAGTAATAGATATATTTTAAGCCAGAAGGGACCATTAGAACATCTAGTCCGAAGTCCTGTGTTACACAGGGCATACAACTTCACCCAGTCCTTCAAGTGGCCTCTGCATATTCACACTGTGAGATCAAGGTACCTGCGCCATGAGGCTCTGGAATCTTCTGGAAAGCAGTGTCCATAGGGGCCACTTGCCTTCCCTCTCCCTCTCAAAGTCCTAGGCTTTCTCCAGGTTGACATAGGAGACCAATCTATGTGCCTAAAGTGGCTCTCCAACTGTTTGGATCATATTTCCAAAGGATCTGGATCTGCAGAGCTCAGATTCTGCTGCCAAGCATGGATCCAGAGCTGCAAAACCCAGATCTGGATCCAGCAGCCTAGGATGGATGAAAACCTACCCCCCCCCCCAAAAAAAAAGCTGTGTACAGCTCCATGGCTGACAAGTGTGGCTTTGGAGCCAAATGCACCAGGGTCACAGCCTGAATCCAATCCGACATGAAAGACTCCCATGTGCAATTACCAGGAAGGGATCCAATTACCTGGGATACAGCCAGTTTGAGAATCTGAAATTTCTGACTGTGGAGAGTCACTTGTCTAGTGGCTCTGTACCACTGAGGCCCTGGATTCCCCTACTTCAGTGGAATCCAGTATTACATTTCCAACACTATGATCTAGGCAGAACTGCTTGCCCTACTGTTTGCGAACACAGTGGTGTAAGCAAGCAGATCAGTGTAGACATCCTCGCAACACTGGGAAGGAGAAATGCATTACAAGTTTCTGTCAGATCTGGAATGGTGGAAATCTGAGTTACAGGATAGTGTTTTCATGGTGGGTGGTTTTGGGGTTATTTGGGTGCATGCACTTAATGTCCTGATTGTCCGGAAAAAGGTTTCGTGCTTCCAATGTCCCATCTATAAGAACCTGTAGGTGAGACCTGTAGGTGAGAAGCGAGGGACTGATACACTCTTGGACTCTTTTACTACCATAGAATCGTAGAATCTCAGGGTTGGAAGGGACCTCAGCAGGTCATCTAGTCCAGCCCCCTGCTCAAAGCAGGACCAATCCCCAACTAAATCATCCCAGCCAGGGCTTTGTCAAGCCTGACCTTAAAAACCTCTAAGGAAGAAGATTCCACCACCTCCCTAGGTAACCCATTCCAGTGCTTCGCCACCCTCCTAGTGAAAAAGTTTTTCCTAATATCCAACCTAAACCTCCCCCACTGCAACTTGAGACCATTACTCCTCGTTCTGTCATCTGCTACCACTGAGAGCAGTCGAGATCCATCCTCTTTGGAACCCCCTTTCAGGTAGCTGAAAGCAGCTATCAAATCCCCCCTCATTCTTCTCTTCCGCAGACTAAACAATCCCAGTTCCCTCAGCCTCTCCTCAGAAGTCATGTGTTCCAGTCCTCTAATCATTTTTGTTGCCATTTGCTGGACTCTTTCCAATTTTTCCACATCCTTCTTGTAATGTGGGGCCCAAAACTGGACACAGTACTCCAGATGAGGCCTCACCAATGTCAAATAGAGGGGAACAATCACGTCCCTCGATCTGCTGGCAGTGCCCCTACTTATACATCCCAAAATGCTATTGGCCTTCTTGACAACAACGGCACACTGTTGACTCATATCCAGCTTCTTGTCCCCTGTAACCCCTCGGTCCTTTTCTGCAGAACTGCTGCCTAGCCATTCGGTCTCTAGTCTGTAGCGGTACATGGGATTCTTCCGTCCTAAGTGCAGGACTCTGCACTTGTCCTTGGTGAACCTCATCAGATTTCTTTTGGCCCAATCCCCTAATTTGTCTAGGGCCGTCTGTATCCTATTCCTACCCTCCAGCATATCTACCTCTCCTCCCAGTTTAGTGTCATCTGCAAACTTGCTGAGGGTGCAATCCACACCATCCTCCAGATCATTAATGAAGATATTGAACAAAACCGGCCCGAGGACCGACCCTTGGGGCACTCCGCTTGATACCAGCTGCCAACTAGACATGGAGCCATTGATCACTACCCGTTGAGCCCGACAATCTAGCCAGCTTTCTATCCACCTTATAGTCCATTCATCCAGCCCATACTTCTTTAACTTGCTGGCAAGACTACTGTGGGAGACCGTGTCAAAAGCTTTGCTAAAGTCAAGGAACAACACGTCCACCGCTTTCCCCTCATCCACAGAACCAGTTATCTCATCATAGAAGGCAATTATATTAGTCAGGCATGACTTTCCCTTGGTGAATCCATGCTTACTGTTCCTGATCACTTTCCTCTCCTCTAAGTGCTTCAGAATTGATTCCTTGAGGATCTGCTCCATGATTTCCAGGGACTGAGGTGAGGCTGACTGGCCTGTAGTTTCCAGGATCCTCCTTCTTCCCTTTTTTAAAGATGGGCACTGCATTAGCCTTTTTCCAGTCGTCCGGGACCTCCCCCGATCACCATGAGTTTTCAAAGATAGTGGCCAATGGCTCTGCAATCACATCCGCCAACTCCTTTAGCACTCTCGGATGCAGCGCATCCGGCCGCATGGACTTGTGCTCGTCCAGCTTTTCTAAATGGTCCCGAACCACTTCTTTCTTCACAGAAGGCTGATCACCTCCTCCCCATGCTGTGCTGCCCAGTGCAGCAGTCTGGGAGCTGACCTTGTTCATGAAGACGGAGGCAAAAAAAGCATTGAGTACATTAGCTTTTTCCACATCATCTGTCACTAGGTTGCCTCCCTCATTCAGTAAGGGGCCCACACTTTCCTTGACTTTCCTCTTGTTGCTAACATACCTGAAGAAACCCTTCTTGTTACTCTTAACATCTCTTGCCAGAAGTTGTAAACACTAGTTTACTTGTTCCTGGAACTGCCAGTTTCTTTAGTTCTGTGTAGAAATCACTGAAGTTCTCCCATCCCATTCCTAAGGGCTAATTCAGCTGCCCAGGACTGGGTTCATGAGAATCTGACGGGCTAAAAACTGATGCCAGGAGTGGAGGCTCCCTTAGGATTTGAGGGTACTCTCAGTTCTATTGATTCTGAGATGCATATTTCTGAAGATGTCTTTGCTACACAGTCTCTGTAAGAGACACAGGGTACGGTGTCGCAGGATCCATCTGATGATCCAGAAAGGACTGCCTGTTGTCTTCAGAGCCCCTTTGTAACTCTGAGGAAATAAAGGTGCATTGTCAAGGTTCTGCCCAGTGTTGCAGGTTTTATTTTGGATTTAGAGCACTATATAAGGGGTTACGAGAACCATTCTGATAGGCCTTGAATCTGACATCATGCTTATGGATCCATGTGTCTGATCGCTTATAGGAGGAAGTTTTATTAGAACATCATAGGGCTCTGGGCTACCTACCTTGAGTTATAACCTGGGCCTGACCAGGAAGATTTTTCAGCTCCGCTTCTGGCTCCACCATGGAGTACACAGTGTCTAGAATTGAGTAGTGTCTTTGGTAGTCCCCTATATGGGTAGTTGAAACACACAGGGGCACTCTTTCCTGCACCTCCTCTCAGCTCCAGAGACCGAGACAGACCAACTTTGGCAGCTATGGCACTGACAAAACCGCGGGCACCAGCATCCTTTTTGGCCGAAGCCATTGACACAGAGCAAGTCCTCGGCACCACCAAAACTGACAGCACTGACCAAGTCCTCGGTGATGACAAAGCTGTTGGCACCAACCAAGTCCTTGGCCCCAAACAATTCCTCGGCACCAACCAAGTCTTTACCTCCACCTGCTGGCTGTTCAGGAGAATGCATCTCTCCCTCCGCACTGAGTCATGCACCGGTACCAATGATGCTCCTTCCTCCTCCACAGGAATTCACATACCCTAAATACCTGCTTGTACCTATATGGCTGAGTCACCTCTGCTCAAACACGACCTCACACCTCTTCTACCCTCCTCTCTGGACTCACAATACTCCTCCCCTTCCTCCTTGAGGATTGCACCCTCCCTTCCCCAGCAACAAGGAGGAAGAAGAGGAGGAGGAGTGCTCCATCGTGCCTTCTTATTCGAGACTGGCTCCAATGTCTTCATCTACACATCCTCATTATTTGAAGTCTATATCCAGATCACAATCCTGGTATGGACCACACATTCCACTCCCTCCACATTGGCCATAGTGGGACCCTTTGGTCATGTTGAGGACATAATTCAGGAAACCTCCCAGGGAGCAAAGCTGGAGACCTCTCTCTTCTCCGTTGGTCTCTTGCCCACCAGAGACTGAATCTACCCCGGTACAAGGTGAGGAGGAATAACAGGAGGACGAAGCTCCACCAATGCTACATTTCTCTTTTTCTGCCCCAATGAGGCTAACGTATCTCCACCTCCTACAGCTGCTGATGACTTCAGGCACTTTCAGGAGTTATTCCGCAGGATTGTAGACTCCCTCCAGATTACTTTGGAGGAAGTGAAAGATCAGCAACATAAGTCTTCCCCCAAAGAAGCACATCATCTTCCCCCCAAATTGCCCTACCTGCCAGCTAGGCTCTTCTCGATCCTGTGAAAGTGCTCTGGTAGAGCCTGGCGTCCATCCCTCCGACCTGCAAACATGTGGACAAAAGTATCATTCAAAAGCTTATAAGGGAAACTGTCTCACAGCCTTTAATATGTAGACACTTCCATGGCAGCATAGCAACTTGTGTATCTGCAGCAGTGCCACAAGTTACAGGGATAGGAGACACTTTTGCAGTTCAGAGTTGAAGTGTTCTGAATTAGTACATGAATCCAAACAGTGTAAATGATTCTACAAGATTGGTCAGTTTTGAAATTAAATCTGTATTGATGTTTGTGGTAGAGCTTGTGGAATTTTTACAGAGTTTGGGGTGGGGTTGTTTTTTTTTTTGTTTGTTTGTTTTTTGATGGTTTACAAAAGTTAACATCATTTCTTTTGGCCATTGTTTGGGTTGCAGCTAGTAGGAGTGTAGGCAACTGTTCTTGGACTCATTCTGCATACTGGGAGTTTCCCACAAGATAATCTTTAAAACTACTATTTGTGTAAAAGCATAGAAGTAATCTGAATATTTAAAAATGCCAATTCTAAATGATTTTTGTAATAATCAGATTGCTCGTATCTGATATATGCCCTTTATGTTTTTCAAAATACTGTTACCTTTACTACTGAGTTCTGGGATTGTCAAATTTGTGTATATCTGAGTCATAGAATTATGGTTAGCTAAAAGGGGTGTTTGGGTCCAGATTTAGGGTAATTTCAAACTATACAGGGCCGTGTCCCCTTCGTATGAGACCTGCAATGTGTTCCCTTGGGGATAAACACTGTCAGACCCAGATTAAATTTTTATCTCTTTCATGGCAGGCACACACTGTATCCCAGAACCCATGAATAGCAAAATAGTGTGGGTTTTTGTTTGTTTGTAATTGTAAATGGTTTAAAAAAATCCACACTCCATAGTATGGTGTATAAGTCAGGACAGAAAAACAGATTTGATCCAGAGAGGTGCTAAGCATCAAGTCTGTGGGAATTGTAGGTGCTCAGTATCTCCAAGGATTAAGCTCTTCTGGGTATGTCTGCATGCAGAAAAAGTGTTACATTTAGGGTTGTTGGGTTTTTTAAAACAAATGTCCATAAGCAATTAAAGTAAAATTGAGGTCAGTTAGAGTTTTGCCATCAATTTCAATTGGACCAAGATTTCAGTTTAAGTTTACAAAATATCCAAGGACCCAGTCTTCATCCTGGACAAAATAGCTGGAAAAGTTGGGGAAGTGAATTGGAGATGTTGACTTAGAAGGTCATAGAATCATAGAACTGGAAGGGACCTCAAGAGGTCATCTAGTCCAGTCCCCTGCACTCGTGGCAGGACTAATTATCTAGACCATTCCTGACAGGTGTTTGTCTAACCTGCTTTTAAAAGTTTCCAATGATGGAGATTCCACAACCTCCACAGGCAATTTATTCCAGTGCTTAACCATCCTGATAGTTAGGAAGTTTTTCCTAAAGTGCAACCTAAACCTCCCTTGCTGGAATTTAAGCCCATTGCTTCTTGTCGTATCCTCAGAGGTTAAGAACAATGATTTTTGTTCCTCCTCCTTGTAACAACCTTTTACATACTTGAAAACTAGTGGCACCTTAGAGACTAACAAATTTATTTGAGCATAAGCTTTCGTGAACTACAGTGAAGTGAGCTGTAGCTCACGAAAGCTTATGCTCAAATAAATTTGTTAGTGTCTAAGGTGCCACAAGTACTCCTTTTCTTTTTGCGAATACAGACTAACACGGCTGCTACTCTGATACTTGAAAACTGTTCTCATTTCCCCTCCCAGTCTTCTCTTTTCCAGACTAAACACCCAATTTTTCAATCTTCCCTCAAAGGTCATGTTTTCTAGCCCTTTAATCATTTTTGTTGCTATTCTCTGGACTCTCTCCAATTTGTCCACATCTTTCCTGAAATGTGGCGCCCAGAACAGGACACAATACTCCAGTTGAGGCCTAATCAGAGCAGAGTAGAGTGGAAGAATTAGTGCTCGTGTCTTACTTACAACACTCCTGCTAATACATCCCAGAATGATCTTCTCTTTTTTTTTGCAACAGTGTTACACTGTTGATTCATATTTAGCTTATGGTCCACTATGACCCCCAGATCCCTTTCTGCAGTACTCCTTCCTAGGCAGTCATTTCCCATTTTGTATGTATGCAATTGATTGTTCCTTCCTAAGTGGAGTACTTTGCATTTGTCCTTAATTAATTTCATCCTATTTACTTCCGACCATTTCTCCAGTTTGTCTAGATCATTTTGAATTTTAAACCTATCCTTGAAAGCACTTGCAATCCTTCCCAGCTTGGTATCATCGGCAAACTTTATAACTGGTTTCAGAGTAATAGCCGTGTTAGTCTGTATTCGTAAAAAGAAAAAAGAAAAGGAGTACTTGTGGCACCTTAGAGACTAACCAGTTTATTTGAGCATGAGCTTTCGTGAGCTACAGCTCACTTCATCGGATGCATAGCATATCGTGGAAACTGCAGAAGACATTATATACACACAGAGACCATGAAACAAAACTTCCTCCCATCCCACTCTCCTGCTGGTAACAGCTTATCTAAAGTGATCACTTTAGATAAGCTGTTACCAGCAGGAGAGTGGGGTGGGAGGAAGTTTTGTTTCATGGTCTCTGTGTGTATATAATGTCTTCTGCAGTTTCCACGATATGCTATGCATCCGATGAAGTGAGCTGTAGCTCACGAAAGCTCATGCTCAAATAAACTGGTTAGTCTCTAAGGTGCCACAAGTACTCCTTTTCTTTTTTCTTTTTACGAATACAGACTAACACGGCTGTTACTCTGAAACCTCTCTTTATAATGCGCATGATAATCAAGGTGGGTCATTTCCAGCACTAATCCAGGTTTTCTCACCCCCCCCCTTCCCCACACACACCCCCCTCCAAAAACCACACACACAAACTTTATAACTGTACTCTGTATACCATTATCTAAATCATTGATGAAGATATTGAACAGAATCAGATCCAGAACTGATCCCTGCAGGATCCCACTCGTTATAGTCTTCCAATATGACTGTGAACCACTGATAACTAGTCTCTGGGAATGGTTTTCCAACCAGTTTTGCACCCACCTTATAGTACCTCCATCTAGGTTGCATTTCCCTCGTTTGTTTATGAGAAGGTCATGCGAGACAGTATCGAAAGCTTTACTACAGTCAAGGTATACCACCTCTCGGTCCGAATGCAAGCAATACTCCTGTTAACTTCAGTGGGATTATAGAATTAGGCCCCTTCAGTCCTTTAAATATTCCAAATATATCTGAAACCTCAATTTGCCTTCCTGTCTTTTTGCTGTTGAAGGCATTACTTTGTAAATAAATGTCTGTTCCTGCAAGAAAACATTAGTATCCAAGTCATGTAGAAGCAGACAGGTAGCTTCTGTTAAGTACTTTTGTGTTTTTAAGTGGCCACAATTATTTCTGAACCACTCAGCAGACTACTCATTAAGCTTCTTCCCTAAATGAAGAGCTTCACCTTGATGTTCATATTTATTGAGTCTGCATGAAGAGGTTCTCTTAGAGCAAACTACGGGCCCAATCCTGCAGACCCTTTACAGAAACAGTTCCAGTCCTGCAAACTCTCTCCTCAAGAGGGACGATGATGAACTGTAGCTCACGAAAGCTTATGCTCAAATAAATTGATTAGTCTCTAAGGTGCCACAAGTCCTCCTTTTCTTTTTGCGAATACAGACTAACACGGCTGCTACTCTGAAACCTATGATTTTGACTGCAGTTCATCTTTGCTCATGTGAGTAGTTCTGTTGAAGTTGATGGAACTACTTGCATGATCAAGGGCTTGCTGGATTACACCCTGTGATTCATTAAAAAATGTAAATGGCTTTTGCTCTCCAAAGGCAGCCTTTGGTTTATTATGTGATCTCCAACCTTTTCTGTGCAGTCAGATGTAGCACCCTTGTATGTTGTGATCAGGAGCAACACCACCAGTTTGCATCTTGTAGCGATGAAAAGTCAACATATTCATAGAATTGATTGGCTGCCCAGAGCATGACATTTGATGTGGTGCATTGCAGAAAATCTTACCTAATTACATGATTTTTCAGGTGAATTATGCCCATTTCAGAATAAAGTACCACCAGCTGCACAGTATTCTCGCTGTTTACCCATTGACTAGTCACTTACTGCAGTGTTTCCAATTTTCCAGTGTGTATTCACTTGGCCCCCTTTATGAACATGTTGCTGGCAGGATTTCAAAGGGATAGGATCATCAGACCAGAGGTACCTATTCTCAGGTGGTGTAAATTAATTGGTGGAACTCTATTAAAACCCATGAAGCTGAGGCTCTGGCCCTAAAATTGCAAGATAAAACTCTTTAAACGTTTATATAGTATTCTAAAGGTACAGTACAAGGTATCTTTCTCTTTCTCTAGTATATATCCTTGTTTTCATTATTATTAATGGTATTCTTAATATTGTTTATTATTTTTATAAACGTGCTTGGTGTAAACTCTGTAACTTTTAAATTCAGCCAGTGATATAGAGATTTTAAGTAAATTCTGTTTTTCAAACAAACAAACAAAAAACATTGAAAACCGGTTAACAATGATTTTGGAATTTGGGCTTGCAAGTTGCTGCTGAAATACTGGAATTTTCAAAGTAGAATGTCATGAGGTTCAGTAATATTGGGTCAACCATTCTTGCTGCCAAGTAACATATGTAGCTGGTTACTTTTTGTATTAGGCATTCAAGGACAGATGCTCAGCTGGTGTAAATTGTCAGAATTTATGATAATATACACCAACTGAGATCTGTCCCTCAGAATTCACCCCTTTGTTTTGTGTGGCATATGCACAGCTGAATTGCAGAACACCTGCCTAAGTGATTTTTTAAAAATAATTAAACTTTAGTGTTGGGTTTGTGTCTTTGCCAGGATCCAGTTTAATCACATATAATTTTTAGTGGGAAATTTCAACTTGGGCTTTGAATTTGTAGGTAGAGTACAAAAAGTCCTATTTCTGGCAGAAGCTGTGTAATAGCTAGAGTACTAGGCAGATTTTTTTGTATTTATTTTTTAGTTGCAGCATTCAGCTTTTATGAACAGAAAGCTGGAATTATCCGAGGTAGATAGGAAATAATGAGGTTGACCCATATAATCCACAGTAATGATAAGAAAATTAACACAAGATTTGTGTTGTCAAAAAATCAATGCTTTTATTTAACAGTGCCAAATTTGCAGTTTGGCCTATTTGTGTAGAAATATATATTTTTAATAATTCTAGCAGTTGCCTCACGAGTTTTATGGCAAGCCCCATATATCAGGCTAAAATGTAGTAATTTGCGCTCTCAGGGTTTTGCATTGTAGGCCAGTTGTTTAATTAAATGGATCCTAACAACAACAACAAAAATCACCTTAGCATGAGTCAAAGGAAAGTGTTCAGCATTCGTTTATGTCCTATTATTTCAAATTACAACTGGCTTATTATGGTGCGTGTGTGGGTCTCAGCTTCTGTTAGTAAAGGAGACCTTCCTTTCCTCTAAATTCAAAATTTATGCTCTTTTTTTAACCATTAGCTTATGGTTTGTTCAGTTTTCAAAACTGCGACCTTTACTGTCAAATGGATTGAAGTGTACACATTTCCATAATCAAAGGTGACTTCAAAATAAAAAGAACAGGAGTACTTGTGGCTCCTTAGAGACTAACAAATGTATTAGCGCATAAGCTTTCGTGGGCTACAGCCCACTTCATCGGATGCATAGAATGGAACATATAGTAAGAAGATATATATATATATTATATACACATACAGATAAGTTGGAAGTTGCCATACAAACTGTGAGAGGCTAATTAGTTAAGATGAGCTATTATCAGCAGGAGAAAAAAGCTTTTGCAGTGATAATCAAGATGACCCATTTAGACAGTTGACAAGAAGGTGTGAGGACACTTACACTTAGAGAAATAGATTCAATATGTGTAATGACCCAGCCACTCTCAGTCTCTATTCACACCCAAGTTAATGGATACTAAGTTAATGTGCCCCATGGATCTGTACTGGGACCAGTACTGTTCAACATATTCATAAATTATCTGGGAAAAGAGGTAAAGAGTGAGGTGGCAAAGTCTGGAGACGATACTAAATCACTCAAGATAACAGAGTGCAAAGAGTTACAAAGGGATCTCACAAAACTAAGTGACTGGGCAACAAAATGGCAGATGGAATTCAGTGTTGATAAATGCAAAGTAATGCACACTGGGAAACATAATCCCAGCTATACCATACAAAATGATGGGATCTAAATTAGCTGTTACCACTCAAGAAACAGATCTTGGAGTCATTGTGAATAGTTCTCAGAAAACATCTGCTCAATGTGCAATGGCAGTCAGAAAAGCTAACAGAATGTTAGGAACCATTAGAAAAGGGATAGCTAATA
Source organism: Natator depressus (assembly GCF_965152275.1). NCBI lineage: Eukaryota > Metazoa > Chordata > Testudines > Cheloniidae > Natator > Natator depressus. The sequence continues at coordinate 324,895,373 of NC_134234.1, read as the reverse complement.
AGACAGAAAATATCATAATGCCACTATGTAAAAGCCCTGGTATGCCCACACCTTAGATACTGTGTACAGTTTGGGTTGCCCCATCTGAAAAAAGATATATTAGAATTGAAAAAAGTACAGAGAAGAACAATGAGAATGATTGGGGTATGGAACAACTTCCATATGAGGAGAGAGTAAAGAGTGGGACTGTTCATCTTACAAAAGAGACGACTCAGGGAGGATATGAAAGAGTTCTACAAAATCATGAATGGTGTGGAAAAAGTGAATAAGGAAGTGTTATTTACCACTTCACATAACACCTGAACCAGAAGTCACCGAATGAAATTACTAGGCACTAGGTTTAGAACAAACAAAAGCAAGTCTTTCTTCACACAACACAGTCAACCTGTAGAACTTGTTGCCAGGTGAAGTTGTGAAGGTCAAAAGTATAACTGGGTTAAAAAAAGAATTAGATAAGTTTATGGAGGATAGATCCCTCAGTGGCTGCTAGCTAAGATGGTCAGGGACACAACCCCAAGGTCTGAGTGTCCCTTAACCTCTGACTGCCAGAAGCTGGGAATGGATGACGGGAATAGATCACTTGATAAATTACTCTGTTATGTTCATTCCCTCTGAAGCATCTAGCACTGTCCACTGTCGAAAGACAGGATACTGGGCTAGATGGACTATTGGTCTAACCCAATATGACTGTTCTTATGTAAGATGGTGACTGGGCCAGGAGGCTGAGTTTCTGGCAGAAAAACCAACACACCTTAGGAGTGACCACTGGCAGGGGGGCAAGTCTGGATAGAAAGTTGTGCCTGGCCACAAGAGGATGCCAGGTGATGGTTGGACTCAGTTATATACAGGGATCCCAGTTTTCTGTGATTAAAAAAACAAAATTCTCTAATAAAAAACATAAAAAAATCCATGTTTTTCCATGATTAAAATGAAACACTGAACTTTGGTTTCCCTAGCCACAATGTATATAGGTATCAGTTGAACACAATGTTTTACCGATGTACATTTGAACCCCATTTATCTGAGCCTCCGTTATCTGGCTCTCCGTATTAGCTGAACCACCAGCCACACAGGGCTGACAGCCTGAGGCCCTGTCACCCATCTTAAAATAAGGGATAGAAAGCTCTTTGCCAATTCTCGTGATTATACCAATTTTTGATTATCCAATTAGATTGGATAAACGGGGTTCACTGTAAATTTTAAGCGCATTCAGAAATCAAACACAAGAGAAGGAGGTTGCACACATTGAATAAGTGACACTGGCACTTTCAGTAAAATTTAATTAATAGTTGATACATGTTTTTATTTTTTCACAAAATGTAAAAACTAAAAATTCTCTGTAAAAATGCAAATTCTGCCTTTTTCTTTGATAAATGGATTTCTAGAATCCCTAGTCATATTCCTTGTTTTATGTTAGGTTTTTAATTTCATATTATGTCTGAAATTTTTGAGAACTCACAAACTGTAAGTGCTATTTGCAGGTAAAATTCTGAAACTAAATTAACCCCCACTGCTATCAATGTAGTTCATGGAGACTTAAATACACAACTCTCTCTAGACCTAGTGAAAGCTGTTTTGAAATTTTTTGAAAACTGAAAAGTAAATATCCCATATCAAGAATAAAAGGTGATTAGATAACTGTGTTGTAAAATCATGGTTTAGGCAAATGCATGTTTATTATTATAAAAAAAGAAGTTGGAATGATATCAAACATTAAAAATAATTAACATCTGTGGCCACTTAGGTAATAAATATGCTAACTATATTTGTATTTTGGGTTGTTTGGTACTATATTCCTGTAAAGTATGTTACTGAATTAAATTCATTACCTAATGTAGACCTCAGACAATAGAATTAGTAAAACCTTATTATTTGGATGTCTAATTTAATAATCAGTTGGAATCTCTGTGAAGAGATATTATCCTACCAACAGTTCTCCCTTGTATTTATCTGTTTTGGCTATTATGTAGCACTGAGATTTTTTAAAACTATTTCAAACCCATTAGCTAATTTTAGAACAGGTTTAAACACTGATCAACTTAATTTGCCTTTCTGTCAGTGCATGTATAAACATACAATAATTGCCTTTCTCTGCTGGCTGGCAACTTCAGTGACTGCGTGTTCAGTCCCTTCAGGGATAAGTGCACTTAGTCTGGTATTGCTGAAGGGCTCTGAAAGTGATCTATACCAGTGGTTTTCAAACTTTTTTTCTTGCGACCCAGTTGAAGAAAATTGTTGATGCCCGTGACCTAACAGAGCTGGGGATGAGAGGTGTGGGGTGTGGGAGTGGCTCAGGGCTAGAGCAGAAGGGGTGAGGGCTGCAGGATGGGGCACAGGGTTGGGGTGAGGGAGAGGGTCAGGGCTCTGGGCTGGGGTTCCAGGCTCTGGGGTGGGGCTGGGGATGAGGGATTTGAGGTGCAGGAGGGGGGTCTGGATTTGGGGGGAGGGCTCAGGGCTGGGGCAGAGGATTGGGGCACGGGCTTACCTCGGGCAGCTCCCAGTCAGCGGGGCAGTGGAGGTGCTAAGGCAGGCTTCCTGCCTGTCTTGGCACCGCAGACCACGCTGCACCCCAGAAGCATCCAGCAGCAGGTCCAGCTCCTAGATGGAGGCATGCGAGTGGCTCCACATCGCTCTCACCCGCAGGCACACACACCCCTCCCAGCTCCCACTGGCCAAGTGCACTGCCGGTGCTCGGGGCGGGAGTAGCACGCAGAGCCCTGTGGCCCCCCCACCTAGGAGCCAGACCAGCTGCTGGTGGCTTCCTGGGCGAAGTGCGGTGTCAGAACAGGTAGGAACTAGCCTGCCTTAGCCAGGCAGCACCGCCGACGGGACTTGTAACAGCCTGGTCGGTGGTGCCAACTAGAGCCACCACGACCCAGTGCCTTACATTCCATGACCCAGTACTGGGTCACGACCCACAGTTTGAAAACCACCGATCTAAACCAATGGTTTCAAATACCTAAAATTTCTGGAACCACACATTTGAATCCCAGCAGGGTTGACTTGCAGTAGCTCAAGTGGCCAAATAAATACTGCATGTTGATAATTATTTTGCAGTTTAGAGCTATGTAGTTTTGAATCAGTACCAACAACTTTCTGTCACATCAGACAGTCGTGTTTTTTTCTTTGCCACCTGACTAGGGTATTTTGATACAATCATACTTCTTAAAGCCAAGCTGCAGCTTGTCCTTGTCCAATTCCAGTTTTAAACCTACAGTGCACTTTTTATTTGACTTCTGACTTGAGAGAGCAAGAAGTGTAACCCACACACCTTCTGGGTGTGGTGCTCTGTCCCATCTAGGGATACCGAGACCACTTAAAGAGATTAATGAGTCTACTCTGCAGCCTTAGCTAAGGGCAGTATGGCTTTTAGATCATGCAGCAGAGGCTTATGCACTAAGCTCCAAAGGCCCCAGGTTCAATGACAACCAGGGTCTGTCGGTATTACAGAAGCACCAAAGGATTCCAAGCAACAGTTAATCAGAAAAGTATTTTTAATTTAACTGTAACATAAAGAATTCACATTCTCTAGAAACAACCATTTTTATATTTAGCCAAAACTTGTTTAAATGTTGTCTCCCCCCTCCCTCACTCCCTTTTTTTTGTTTATTTAAAGGTAATTGCTCTGGTTTTTCCTGGATTTTTTCATAGTGTCACTAGTGATTTTTCTCTCATTTTAATGTATGTTTCAGTTAATAGCCTGCTTTACTGATGGATGCTTTGTGTCACTTTCAGGTCCACATTTCCCTATTCAGGTTACCTACAGTTTCTCCACGCAATGAGTACAAAATATAAATATACTAAGCACAGTTGCATGTCTATTTTTTTTCATTCTCTTTCCCTTTAAATAGCACAAGGAAATCATATGCACTGATATAGTGTCAAACACTGAAGTTGATTTCACTGCTTCCTGGCTTCAAGTCTGCAAAATAAATCTCTCTTAACATGATGCCAGAAGGAAATGGAAAACAAGATTCAGCTGAATACTAGTTAAATATTATAAGTTCTATTAATTAAGCATTTGAAGAGAGCTTCTAGACTTGAAAATTTCCCTCCCCACCATGCTGATATTCACAAAAGCTCAATTCAGCATTATAGCTGTTATACCAACCCCATCTCTGTAGTATCTGACCATCTCCCAAGTAATTAAAAAACAAAATCTCTTTCTCCCTGCACCCCTTTTTAGCCTGCAGGAGAAATAGGGGCATTTTGTTTCTCTGTGTGTTTTGTGTATGTGTGTTAAGAGTTTATTGAAAGAAATCTAAGATGAAGAAATTGCCATCTGATAACTTCCTTCTAGTGTTTCAGTATCAGACACCTACAGATAGAGCAAGACCTTGGCCCAGTTTACATGATATTTATACACCAAAAAACCTCTGTTAAAAGAACATTATTGAAGTTGTAAAGTCAAGCTCTCAACAGTTAGGAAACACCTGCATTAAGGATGTCCCCTCTTCCCCATATTACAGTCTTTAATTACATGATCACATGCTATTTTTCCACAGGAGCCCTGCCTCATTCAGTGCACAGGATAAACCTGTTCTGGGGATGAATCAGGATGCTATAATTATAAAGGCTGTTCTCTGTAGGGCCCCTGCCTCATTTGCTACACAAGTGAATGAGGTAAAGGGATTAGAGGAAGAAAAAAGGATGGTCCCATGGTTGAAGGCTGTCCTAGAGAACAGGATTCTATCCTTGCCTATGCCACAGAATTCGTATGTGATGCTAAACAAGTTATTTAAAACAAAGTTTTCAGAAATGGTCACTAATTGTGTATTCCTCATTTTCTGGGTGCCAACTTGAAGCCTTGTGGCCTGATTTGACTTTGATACCTCAATAATGTTTTCTTAACATAGTTATTTTTCTGTGAAATTGCCTAGGTTTTTAAAACTAGCAAAAAAACCCCAGAAATTCCATCATGTGGCACCATATAGACACCCTCATGGTTCATCAGCACAGTAGTGTTGGAACCCCTAGATCCACCACACAAACCTCTGCCACTTGAGCTAAGAGAATAACTGATAGCAGTAGTAGATTATCATCCTCTGTGTGGCCCAGCTGTAGAAGAGGATGGAACACTTGGCCAATGTGTATCACAGATATTTGCTGAGGAATGGTAAGATTCGGGAATCTTGGGTTTCTTTCAAGCTACTCCACTTGTGGGTATAGACTCTTCTGTCTGTTCCCTCAAGCTTGATTCCTTCCTTCCCCATCACCTCCAGCCTGTTCTTGTCCCTGCCTCTATCCCTGTCCTAGTCCTGCCTCTTCCCCACTCTGACTCCTCGTCTCAGTCCCATTCTCCTCATTGAGCTAGTCCTAATCTTCACACCTCATACTTCTCATTCCAGTCCGAATTTCCTGGCTCAGCCAGTCCTAGTCTCCCCCTCCAAGGTCACTCTCTAAGCCCCAGTCTCTCTCCCATCCCACACCCAGTCCTAGTATCTTTGCCCAGCCAGTCCCAGTTCCACCTTCCTGCCCCAACTCCTTATCCCCAGTTTCCTTGCTCAGCCAATCCCAGTTCCCTTCTCTTGACTCCTCATTGGATTTTCCACCCTTCTACCCCACTGGCTTCTGTTCCCAGTCTCCCTGTGTGGGATCCTCATCCAATCAATCCCCCGACTCCCTTCCTAGCTCCTTGGCCCATTTTCTTTGCCCAGTCAGTCCAGTCTTCCCCACTCTCCTCAGCTCCTTATCCCATTTCAATGTGTCCTGCGGCCATCCACAATTTCCCTCACCAGCTCCCAATCCCAGTCTCGCTCCCATGGCTTCCTGTCCCAGTTTCCTTGCCCAACCAGTTCTAGCCCAACTCATTTCCAGTGCCTAGCCCCATCCCAGCCAGGGGCAACTGTGAGCAGCCACCTCAAGGAAAATCTTTATCAGTCTCATGGCCTTAGATGGAGCTTGCTCAGTCATCCTGTGGGTATGGCTCATTCACACGGTGGTCACACATAAGAACTGTGAAGGGTTGGTGCATGCACAGACTGGTGAGCACTCGGAGCTGTGAGAGGCTCAGTGAGGATGGATTCCAGAGATTTTAGCCATTAAGCTCTAGGAAGTCTCTACTGATCATGTGCAAACTGCATTTTTTCAAAGGCCTGTAGCTTAGCCAGATTTGGGTGGATTTTCACACGGATGGCAAAAGGCAAGTCCCTGACACAAAAGCCAAATCTCCAACCTCCCTTTTCCCCAAGAAGGGCCAGCAGAATCACTCAGCCCCAGGACTGTGATTACATCCCTTCAGTTGCTGCATGGAATTGAGGTCCTTCTAGTTTTAAAACAAAGTTACCATCTGTTTGGGTGTGGGGATGGACATTATGGGGGGGATGTGTCTCTTCATGCCACCAGCTTTCTGGGTAGATGTTCTTTATCCCCAATGGCTTGGTTTTCTTTCTCAGCCAACAGCTCAGTTTTGAAGCAGTCAGTCAGAGAATGATGCATTAGAAGTTTGTTTGACCCTTTTAGGTTGTTCTGCAGCTGTCTTAACTTTCCAGACCTTGTGTAGTAGTGCTTACCCTACTTTGTCTTCTAGAATTCAGGTGGAATAGAGTGATGGTATTGGCCCTTAAAGAGGCAGAATGTTTTTTGTATATCCTTTTTCTGTTTTACAGTAAAGCATATTGTGAAGATGTTAACTCCAGCTGTTTTCATGCTCTGACCAGCCAGTCAGATGTAGTTGTATCAGAGTCAACCATCACCACCAATTTGGACACAATTTTAAGAAAGGTTAACAAGGTTCTTTTCCAGTGCAGCTTCCTTTTATATGCAAAACTAGCTCGGTAAACTGCATAAAATGTAGTGCTGTTAGTCCTGGTTTTTTTTCCTGACTTGGCTTTAGTGATCTACTTTGCTGGCTGTGATGAGGTGTATAAACTCCACACTGGAACAGAAGAGGTTAAGGAGCTGTTCTGGACCCAGGTGACTCCACCCACCACACCTTCAGAGCCTACTCCAGCTGGAGAAGGAGCTTAAAAGGGAGCCAGATAGCTCAGAAGGGGGACAGACAGGAAAAGAGGACACACACCTATCTTTAGAGTGCCTGAGGAAGGGCACAGAGGATATCTTTACTGCAAGGGAGAGGCCTACACGCATCAGCTACCCCAGACCTCAGGGGAGGGGCCATGGAGGTGACCCCGGTGACAGGTAGCTGGGAGCTTTCTCCCTTTGGCTGAGGACTGAGAGAAGCCTGGGAGGCTGAACTCTGAGCTGGCAGACTGATAGGAGACTCCCTGAGTAGAGGGAGAGCGTGAAAGACCCCAGGTGGCAGGCGTGAAACCCAGGAACATATCCGAGTTTGAAACTGGGGCTAGCCTATAAAGAAGAAGGCCACCAGCTGAGCCCAGCTAGGCTGAAGATTCAATTGTTTTTGATGTTTTCTGCTGGTGTTTAAGTGAAGAACCTTGACATCTTGTGGGGAAGCAAGTGGTAGAAAGTGGTCCAGTGAGGCAGCCTCTGAGCAACTGGGACTTTGCTATCATTGCCTCTTCTAGGGCTCTGGCTCAGAGCCTGGTGGAGAGGGAGGGCCCAGGCTCCCCTACCAGCCATTCGTTTTGTGGAAGAGGCCATACGCCCCTTTCCCTTTCCCTTTGGAGAGGCTAGAGACATTAGAAGTCCCTGAGTCAGGGGTGCACCACCTCCAGGGGCCCAGGGGCAGGCTGAAGTTGGACTGAAGACGTTTTGTTTGACTCTGTTACCCCGGAAGATAGCAAACTTAATTAGTGACCTGGCCAACAAACTGAGTCTCCACCTACCAAAAGGTGCACTGCCACAGTGCTGGAGTGATTGCTGGTAAGAGGTGCCAGAGATGGAGGATAGCTCAGACCCAGTGAACTAACCAGTGGATGGTTCCACCAATAAGCCCAGCACGGATCACAATTGGTTGTAAAGGTGATTATGCCCATTTGTAACTTTTATTTTAACATATTCAGCATTCAAGCAGTAACAGTCAAGTTCTGGGAATTTTCTGGGGAGTAATGTCTAACTTGGAGAGTTCACCAAGGACTCTTACCTCCAGGCTGTCATTAATTCCCCGTGAAATGACTTGGGACAAGTTTCTTATTACTAATATAAAGAAAGGATTAAAAATACATTTTAAAAATGTATTTTTCTTCTTTCCCCATTGTTTCATGTGCCCGCAGTGTGTGATTTAACTGCTGCTGAGTTGTCACAGTTGCTTTCTGCAAATTCCATTCAAATAATAACAACACACAGTATGCATCTGAATAGCCCAGTGGTTGTAGATAACCACTTTCTTCTGGTCAGATTGGAAATATCCAGTTTTGCTGCTCTCCCCGATATTATACATTTTCTAATTAAAAACAAATTTCATAGGCAGAGTCCCAACAAGGTGGTTCTTTGTTGTTGTTTTTTAAGATCAGTTTCCTGCTAACTTGTTTCTCATGCAAGGAAAGGGGAGGGGCATAAATGATATGTGTAAAATGGTAATGATATATAGTATTAGGCTCTCGTGGTGTGTTGGGATGCTAGGCTATTGTGTAGAGTCCCATTGAAACTGTGCACTAGCATGATATTCTGCTGCAGTTAAGGTCAGGATGTAATCTATAGCATTGTTCCATAATACAGTTATAGACCAGGTCTTTCTGTCCATTCTCACAATTAAAAATCTTGATAGAACAGAGATACCTCAAAGCACAGCAGAGAGCCTTGTGACTGCAATTCTTGTAGTGTAGACACTTTGCATGTATTATGAGATACCTCGCTTCACAGGATCTCTAAGAATGTCACCTTCCTTTTCTCCTACCCCAGTGCAGCACTTGCTAGTCATCCATGACTCTCCATTTGAAAGCTACTGCTTGCTGACTTTGGAAGCTGTAAGGAAAATCATTAAATGTTTAAACCCTCTGAGCCAAACACTACTCCATTCTATACCTTTTGTCACCTAATTGAAACTATGCTATATATGTCCAGTGAAGAAACAATGAGACTTGCTTGGGAAGTACCGTATACCTTTGGGTCAAGTTTTGATTACAAGTATTTTCACTGTAAAAAACAAAAAAAATTGTATTTTTCAATTCGCCTCATACAAGTACTATAGTGAAATCTCTTTATCATGAAAGGTGAACTTACAAATGTAGAATTACGTAAAAAAAAACCCCTGCATTCAAAAATAAAACAATGTAAAACTTTAGAGCCTACAAGTCCACTCAGTCCTACTTCTTGGTCAGCCAATCACTCAGACAAACAAGGTTGGTTACAATTTTCAGGAGATAATGCTGCCTGCTTCTTGTTTAAATGTCACCTGAAAGTGAGAACACACGATCGCATGACACTGTTGTAGCTGGTGTTGCAAGATATTTACGTGCTAGATGCGCTAAATATTCATATGTCCCTTCATGCTTCATTCCAGAGGACATGCTTCCATGCTGATGATGGGTTCTGCTTGATAACGATCCAACGCAGTGCAGACTGATGCATGTTCATTTTATCATCTGAGTAAGATGACACCAGCAGAAGGTTGATTTTCTTTTTTGGTGATTTGGGTTCTGTAGTTTCCACATCAGAGTGTTGCTCTTTTAAGACTTCTAAAAGCATGCTCCACACTTCGTCCCTCTCAGATTTTGGACGGCACTTCAGATTCTTAAATTTTGGGTTGAGTGCTGTAGCTATTTTTAGAAATCTCACATTAGTACCTTCTTTGTGTTTTGTCAAATCTGCTGTGAAAGTGTTCTTAAAACGAACATGTGCTGGGTCATCAGCCAAGACTGCTATAACATGAAATATATGCAGAATGCAGGTAAAACAGAGCAGGAGACATACAATTCTCCCCCCCAAAGAGTACAGTAACAAATTTAATTGATGCGTTATTTTTTTAATGAGCGTCATCAGCATGGAAGCTTCTCCTCTGGAATGGTGGCTGAAACATAAGGGGTATACAAATGTTTAGGATATCTAGCATGTAAATACCTTGCAATGCCGGCTACAAAAGTGTCATGTGAACGCCTGTTCTCACTTTCAGGTGACATTATAAATAAGAAATAGGCAGCAGTATCTCCCGTAAATGTAAACAAACTTGTTTGTCTTAGCGATTAGCAGATTAAGAAGTAGGACTGAGTGGATTTGTAGGCTCTAAAGTTTTACACTATTTTGTTTTTGAGTGAACTTACGTAACCAAAAAAAATCTGCATTTGTAAATTACACTTTCACAATAAAGAGATTGCACTACAGTACTTGTATGAGGTGAATTGAAAAATACTATTTCTTTTGCTTATCATTTTTGCAGTGCATATATTTGTAATAAAAATAATAATATAAAGTGAGCACTGTGCACTTTGTATTCTGTGTTGTAATTGAAATAAATATTGAAAATGTAGAAAAACATCCAAAAATCTTTAATAAATTTCATTTGATATTCTACTGTTATAAGTGCGATTTGTTGCAATTAATTTTGTTTTAGTTAATTACGTGAGTTGACTGCGATTAATTGACAGCACTAATAAAAGCTGAACTGTTACATTATATATTACTGAGATTTTTGAAATACAGTATATTTACTACAAAGTGCCAGAGAAGGAAAGGAGATGAAAATGCAAAGGGATGGGAATAGAGTAAAATCTTTCTAGAAACATGAGCACAACAGTAGGCTCTAAGTCAGGGGTTCTCTTGCTGGTGGCCGCTCTCTTACTTTTCCCTAACATACTTAATTAGCTTTAGGAAAAACAAATACATATGCACATTTACACGTCCAAATCATTGCAATTTATTTATTGTTAGCTAGCAATTCTGTTGTGAAAAGTGATATTAACAAACGTACAAGTGTCACTTTTCACAGCATACTTACTCAGCCCTGCCAAGCCTGAGGCAAATTAAGCCCTGGATGGGAGGGTGGGGGGAGACAGCGGGGACCAGGGGAAATGGGGTTGGTGGGTGGGGGACTGGAGTAGGCAGCGGGGGGCTGGAGCCTGGAGCTGGAGCCCAAAACCCCTTGGCCAGAACCTGCCGCCCCACCACCCCAGAGCTGAGGCCCAAAGCCTGAGCCCTACTGCCCTGGGAAGGTGTGAAATTCACTGGCTGCCCGTTCCTCCAGCATTGTGCCCCAGGTGTCTCCATAAGGGGGCAGAGCCCAACCCCTGCTGCCAGCCCCAGCAATCAACACCAAGGCGGTGCATCCAGGAGCAACAGGGAGGGGGAGGGGCCACTATTTTGCCACCCACAAATCCCATCACAGCCCAGGAGGCTGTGGCCACAAGAAAAGCCCCTGGTGGCCGCATGCGGTCATGGTGGCCACATTTGAGAAACACTGCTCTAGGTACAGTGTGTTGTTTTAAGGACAGTAAAACACACAGGACCAAAGTTTTCTTTTTGGAGCATTTGTTCACATATGTGTGAAGTTTTCAGATATCTGCATGGCGTGACACAAGTAACTTGGGACATAGCTCTTGTTTTTTGAAACTCCACATTGAAGAACATCACTGTAGTAGTTTTTTGCTTTCACGCTTCGGTTTTGATTTTCATTTTGAACAAACAGATACTCAGTCCAAATTTAATTATCATATATTAATCGTAGACACATACATCAACTGGAGCTGAGCAAATATTACATTATAATCAGCAGATGTATAAAGCTTTGAAAGCTGAGCAAATAATTCAGAAAATAATTTAACAGACAAATGTAGCCTATTTTTCTGTTTGCAAATTGCCTATAAGCAGTTCATAACTTTTCTTTAAATTTTTAATTATTCAAAATTATTCACCAGTAAATCTTTGTGAATATATTGTGGTCTATCAATTGCTGATTAACATGTTTTTGAGAAAATGCTTTTCCCAAAATTCAGTTTCAGTGGCCAGTTTTCATAAAACACAAATCACAAAGTATTTTTTCTATTCCTTGATTGAAAGAGCATCACTCTTCATTTTTGAAGCTTATTTTTAGTCATTTTTAAGTTACACATAGAAGTCCAAAAATCAGGCTTTGGGGGGGCTTTCTCTTTGTGTATACTGTAATTTAATAATCTCTATTATTATTATTATGTTGGTATATACTGTAATGACTAATTTCATTGTAGTGTTTCCTAGTGCATTTTAACATAGTACTGTTTCAAATAGCACTACATTAAAGCATATTAGAGATACTTTAGTGTGCATCAGCAGGGTCTACACAGACCAATTAATGCCCAACACGTTAGTGCTCTTTAGTTATCACACCCCCATAGCCCACATTACTGCTCCGTGTAGAGAAGCCATTAGATACGTGTACCTAATTTCCAGTGTCTTTTCTGATACATATTGGATAAGCACCATTTTTTTTTCTTTTTCTTTCCTTATCAAGGGTGTTAGACCCATGTTTATTGGTCAGAAATGAACATCAGAAGCCCTAACTATATCTTTGATTAAGTAAAGCATTTAAGCACATGCTTCAATCTCCTGAAAGTCCATGGGCCTTAATCGTATGCCGAAGTGCTTTGCTGACACAGGTCTTACGTGATCTTCCTGCTGTCCTGATCATAAGGGCAACAGGAAGTACAGCATAACGATTTCCTGTGGCAGAATTTGTAACTCAGCTTATTTTGTCACTCTGGCCAAACGTTTTTAAAATCTGCTTTTCTCCTACTTTGATTCTTTACTTTTGTGTTTTTGTATTTCTAATGTGTGCATCCTTCTGACTTTCAGTTGCATAACGAGTTCCCAAGTAACTTCTCAACCTACAATAGAACTGACCATCTTATTACTTGTGAATATCATTACCTGGTTCATAATCCATCTTTGTCTGAAAGGCAAAAATTGCTAATCTCAAAGATTAATGGAAAATCCTGGAAAATAGAAAAAAGGTAAAAAAATAATTGATTGTAGAATCAATCTTGCCCACGTTCCTTGCTGAGCAATTACTTTGCTGAGTAATAGTCTATAGGACTAGCTGTTGGGATTCTGGGGGGCTCTTTGACTAATGCTGCTAGGAGGTAATGGTGTCTGGTAGTTAAAGAATCAGCAGTCCTGGGTTATGTTCCAGGCACTGATTTACAGTGTGACCTTGAGAAACTCAATCATTTTGTGCTTCAGTTTCCCATTTGTAAAATTAGAATAATAGTATTTGCCTGCCGACAGGAGATTTGGTAGACTTAGGGTGGGTCTACTTGCACGCTCCTTACAGTAACATGTAGAGTACATAAACTACACGCCCTCCTAGTATGGGTATAAATAGCAGGGTAGATGGTGAGGCACTGCTTAGGTGAGTAGAGTAAAGACTCACCAGCACCTTGGGGTATGTACTGAACATGGCTATCTAAATGCCTAAGTAGTGCCTCCCCGTCTACACTACTATTTTTAGCAGTGTAGAGTCCTGCTGCTAGAGTCTTTTCCAACCATGGAGAAACGCTCTGGCAGTGGGGAAAGGCTCTGACAGGGGTCTTTCTCTGCTACAGAGAGCTACCGGAGCCTTTTCTCATGGCCTCCCTGCTTCCAGAGCCTTTCTCTGCTGCATGTAGCTACATACCACAGTATGGACACAGCCTGCTTTTCACTGCAGCGTGTAGCGTCACTCACGCTACATGCCACCGCCAGTGCGTGTGCAGGGTAGACATACCTTTAATCAATAATTTGTAAAACACTGTGAGATCCTTGGAGAAAACACATTATGAGCCTGCTCATGTTGCCACTGAATACAATGGCAAAACTCTTACTGTTTTCAATAGACCAGGGATTGGCAACCATGGTGAATCATGGCCAGTGGGAGCTGCGATCGGCCGTACCTGTGGACACGCCAGGTAAACAAACCAGCCCGGCCCACCAGGGGGCTTACCCTGGCGGGCCATGTGCCAAAGGTTGCCGATCGCTGCAATAGACTATCAACCACTCTGTCAGAATGGAAAGTATTAATAAGGGGGAGAATCTCAAAGACACAAATGACTTTCAATAGGAGGTAAGCACCTCCTGCCATTTGTGCCTTTGAAATTTTCCCCCTTAGTAATTGTCCACAATTATTATAATGGTCAGTGCTACATTATATGATCGCCAACACATGCTATATCTGTACCAGAGATGAATATTGGATTAATTTTAAATGAATTACAGTACACATAAACATGGCTTCCATTGACTCTAATGGGAGTAGGACCAGGCCCAAAGGGATTTAATACCAGCTATAACTACAGCTCTCAAAGCAACCTTAACTATGGAGCCATTTATAACAGCTCCATGTTCTTTTTTTTAAAAGATGCAGTTGTTAGTTTTATTTTACTGGTTAAACTCTTCTGTTGCCTGTAATATCATAAATCAACTGTATGTTTTAGGCTAGAATACATAAATGCTTTCTTAACATGATAGTAAGGTAATTTGTAGATATTCTGAGTAATCTGTAAACATCCAACAGTAATGATGTGGAGGAGGAAGCTGAGAAAAGTAGCCAAGTTTGGCAACTTGTATGTAAAATATTCTACCATGCTACCACCCCTTTTTTACATGTATTGCATTTGGCAAGAAGTTTAAAGACCAACGTAAAACTCACCAGGACTGAAAAACTATTCCTGTAATAAGCCTGTAATTGTGGCTTATTATTAACCTTTTATGTGTTTTCCAAGGACGTTTGAAATTCATTGGAAGCTTCATTGTGAGCAAAGGCAAAATTTGGCCTTACCTGAGGAAAAATACATCAGCACTCTTTGGAAAACCGAAAAAGCAACAAATGCTTAGCAGTGTGTTTTAGAAGATAAAATAACATTGAACACATGCAGTTAAATTATCTCAGTGTGCTACTACCCTCACCTGCTGATAATAAAATTGGGTTGTTCTCCTGTTCACTGTTTACTGGAGTTAAAGCTTTAACTCCTTTCACTATCTTTTTCTTAATGTGTTTGCTTTGCAGATGTCAAAAATAAACCTCCTTTTTTTGGTATAGAACAAAATAATATACATTGGTCCTAATTCTGTCTTTGGTTACCTTTCTTATTGTTATTATTATTATTAATTAGTACTGCAATAACACCTTGCAGCAAGAGCCCCATTGTGTAGGTGCTGTACAAATGTATAACAATGAAACAATCTCTGCCACAAAGAGCTTACAAGCTAAGTAAACTCCTGGGCAGCCCCTATGTAGTCAGTAGGATAAATTCTACACTCAGATACAAATATTCTTTCAGTGTAAATGAGGGTGGTGCTTAGTCCTTTTACTGAAGTGGAAGTGGGGCATGTGCATCTGAAGTTACAATGTGATGCAATTAGACACATTAGAGTAGTTGAGAACAGAAATGCCACTCACCTGCATCAATGGGGGGGCGGGGAGGAACTTGGTGGGGCCAGCGGTGAAAGGGGGACAGTCTAGGTAGCAAGGGAGGAAGATACTATCCAAAGGACAATAGGTAGCTTCTCCCCCTGGTAGTCTCTGGTTCCCATTGGCCAGCTGGGGAAGAGGAGTGGAGCCTCTTTTGGCTCTGAGCCCACCCGAACTAGGAACGGGAACTCGGCTTGACAGATGTTGTGGATCTAGCCAATTGTCCATTTGGGGGTCAGGAAGGAATTTTTTTCTCTCATGGGCCAATTGGAAGAGGACCAGGGAGTTTTTTGCCTTCCTTGGAGTACCTTCAAGCAACAGTGGGTTAAGCAGGAACATACTTAGTACCTAACTGAGGTATTGTGATGACGTTGTTTATTCATCACCACTTGTGGCCGGTTTCCAGTGCAGTTAAGAAAATAAAATGAATGATTCCTAGAAGTAAAAGACCTGGGATTTTGGTGATGAGCCTTGGGCTCATGTGATAGAGTGCAACCTGTTAGCATTCATGGGCCAAGATCAGACTTTGTGGCTTTCATGGGACTAAGTCCCCATCCTGCTGCATCCTCTGTCCCCTTCATGGGAGGGGTGGGTGGGTGCTGGGACTCAGAGAAAGCTGAGTCCTGGGGTGTACGTTGAGAAGAGCCTATCCCACATTATGGGTTATATAGTAAGGAGCCCTGTAACCCTTGCGCCAGATACGGATTATACGGTAAAGAGCTCTCTAACTCTTGCACTGGAATCAGTTAAATGCCTGGTATAGGAGAGTGTGGGTAATGGGCAGGTAGCACCCCTCCCCTGTGTTAAAGTTTAATAAAAGTTGTGGCCTGCCACTTAATTCCGTGTATGCTTCTGTCTTCATTTTGCTGCTGTGTCCACATCAATCTGGACAGGAAAGCTTAAATCCATTCCACTTGCCTTCACTGTGTTCATGTTGCAGGTTTTTAGCCTATTTTTTCCAAATCATTGAGAACATCTGTGTTTAATGAGCTGGAACTCCAGTAGTTCAATAAAATGTTATTTGCATGATTGGAATCGGACCTTGAGTGTGATTAACAGTCCTATAGTTGAGACCTGAATGAGATGGTACGTGCTGATAAAGGTTTATGGGAATCTTTTTGGGAAGTAGAAAAGCAAACTAATTTTCTCTTTACTTCAACAAATTGCAATTTTAAAATGCTTAGAAGAAAAACAGGATCTAGCCAAATAAGTCTTTTTTTTAAAAAAAGCTGTTGAGCCACCAAAGAAGACCCAAGACTCCTCTCATAAGACAGTGGACATACTGCCCTTGAAGCACCTACACTGTAAATATTGGAATGAGAATGTTAAGGCAAAAGTTTGTCTGGACAGAAAGCAAATGAAGTGAAGACAAGTGACATAAATAGGGAGACAAAGACATTTTTTCTTTATCAGTTAGTCTTTTGGGGGGGGGGGGATCTTAGACCTGTGGTGCTGATCTGTCTCTAAAAACTAGATGAAAATAGTGTTCTTTGAGTAGTGCCCCTATGAGTGCTCCACTATAGGTGTGCTTGTGCACCTGCACCTTTGATCAGAGATTTCTCATAGCAATCTCCATTCAGCCCACACATTACTGTTACTGAGTCTTGTGTTCCATGTTGTTACATAGCACTGCATAGGCGAACTACCCTTAATTCCTTCTCAACTGCCTTGGCCTGAGATGGAGCCTTAGTTTTCCAAGTTGAATTTTACCTTTTTGGTAATTAGTTTATTATAGTTGTTCTTAGTAGTACTTAGTAGTAATTTTAGCTTTTGTAATTTAAAAAAAAAAAGTATATGGCTTTTAGATAGTTTCTTCTCTCCTGGGAGTTTTTACTTTACTCGGAGGACAAGCCCGGTTCTCCTGGTTTCAAACACTGCCTGTCATGCTGAAAGGCAATCCTGGTGAGTGACAGATACTCCCAGTGCATCCGTTGTCTCGGGGAATTTCATATTTCCCAAAAGTGGAAATTCTGTCTGTCATTAAAATCTAGAGCCAGAAAAAACAGGGAGATCAAACTTCAGATCCTCATGGTGGAGTGCTTGTTATGCCCAGTGTCTGATCCTGGCCAGGGGACCCACCACCCTGTATGCCTGTCTCTGAGTAAGTCTACTGACTCCACTGTCTCCGAACCATACTCCTCAAAGGTATCTAAGAAGAAGACCCAAGAAACCTCTCATAAGACTCCAAAATACCATCCCTCGACTTCTCCAGGTATGGAATCTATCTCAAAGAAATTGTGGTCTCCAATAACTTCAGCCACTTCTGCACCCATTGCTTTTCGATCTGGTACCCATGAGGCTGCTGGTTCCTCAGGTATTGAGGGCATGGTTAAGCCTAAAGACTATAACATTCTAGACTCCAAGAGTCATCAGACTGAGGTGGCAAGAAGAGTGCTACCTCTTCTCACTTGGTATTGAAGAAGCCCACTTGGAGTTGTCAAGACTTACAGTACTGTCCATAGGCGCCAACTTTGTGGGTGCTCCAAGGATGGAGCACCCACGGGAAAAAAATAGTGGGTGCTCAGCACCCACTGGCAGCCCCACCGATCAGCTCCTCTCCCGCTCTCCCAGCACCTCCCGCCCACCATGGATCAGCTGTTCAGTGGCGTGCAGGAGGTGCTGGAGAGGAGGGGGGTGGAGTGAGGGCAGGGCGTGTGGGGAAGGGGGCAGAATGGGGCAGGAAAAGGCAGGGTGGGGGTGGAGCAGGGCAGGAAGAGGCGGGGTGGGGTGGGACCTTGTGGGGAAGGGGTGGAGTGGGGGCGGGGCCTGGGGCAGAGCAGGGATCAAGCACTCTCCAGGAAATTAGAAAGTCAATGCCTCTGCTACTGTCAACTCCCTCAGCCATTATCACTTCAGTGCAGGCCATGGACATGGTACTGACAACATTCTCGGTACCAGAGGAGTTTTGCTATTACACAGCAGAAAACCATTTACATGCTACACTTACTTACAAAAATGGACAAGATTTGCCTGCTGGTGTGACCTCAAACACGTTCCATTGACAACCTCATCGCTATCAGATATACTGGACTACATCCTAAAACTAAAAATCTTTGGGCTGTTGCAGAGTTCCATTAGAGTCCACCTGGCAGCCATCACAGCTTTTCATTTTCCCATAGAAGGTTATTCCGTATTCACTCACGCAATGACGATGCGATTACTTAGGGGCCTCAGAAATCTCTTTCCACTCATCAAACATCCTGCTCCAGTTTGGGACCTCAACTTGGTTCTTAAACATCTTTAAAGATTTCCGTTTGAACTGATGGCTACCTGCTCACTCTTCCATTTGTCGATGAAAGCAGCATTTCTGGTAGCCATCATGTTGGCTCAATGAGTTGGGGAAATAAGTGCCCTTATGTCATACCCGCCTTTCACAATATTTTTCAAAGACAAGGTCACATTATGACCACACCCCAAGTTTTTACCAAAAATATCTTCCACGTTGCATATTAGCCAACCCATTTGTCTCCTGATCTTCCACCTAAACCTCACCTAGATAAAGATTAGGCATTGTTGCACATACTTGATGTCAGGAGAGCCCTGGCCTTCTATCTTGACAGAACTAAACCTTTCAGAAAGACTCCCAAATTATTTGTCTCAATCAGAGACATGAAAAGTGTCTGCAGTCTCTAAAGAAAGACTTTCCAAGTGGATATCTGACTGCATTAGCTGTTGCTACCAATCTTGTAATCTCCAAGCACCTTCGGACGTATAAACTCACCCTACAAGATGTATTTCCACTTCTACAGCCTTTCTCAAAAATGTTCCCATCATTGAAATATGCAGAGCTGCAGCTTTGACCTCTGTACATACCTTTGCTGAGCACTCTACAATAACTCATGACTCAGCTTCCTATGCTGCGTTTGTCTCGGCTATACTTTCTTCAATACAGGACTTGACTCTGAAGCCCTGTCCTCCTTAAAGGGAACTGCTCAATAGTCACCTAGAGTGGAGCACCCATCAGGACACTACTAGAAGAAGAGGAAGAAGAAGAAAAAAAATGGTTACTCACACCAGGTAGTAACTGGTTCTTCAAGATGTGTCCCCCGATGGGTGCTCCTCTAGCTGCTCTCCTTCACCTCAGTTTTAGAGTTCTCTGCTATGGAGCTTTGTGGTAGAGAATGAACGGAGTGCAATTTGCCTGTGCAGTGCTATCTAACAGCATGAAGCACAAGACTGAGTAACATGCTTGTGCAGGCCAAATGGACACTGCCATGGGAAATCGTCATCAAAGACACAGGGGGCACAAGCAAACCTAGAGTGCAACACCTATTTCGAAGAACCATTGTTACTGTATGGGGTGAGTAACTATTTGTTTCTGAAGGAAAAGCGGGAGAAAGAGAGCCGTATTTTGCAGCATGCTATCTTGGAGGCAGTATATTCATAGGCAAGAACCTAATGGGACAGTCCCTTCACTATGTTCAGTGCAAGCTCTATCTGCCTCTGACACTGATATAGGAAGGGATCCAGCTCATCTGTGGTCAGCAAACCTAGACTCGAGAAAGAAACCTACATTAGATGTGCTGTATGGTTTTAGGCTGACAGAAGAGGGAATTTTGGTACATGAGTATAGAGAGCATTGCAGAAATTGAGTCATGAGGCTGCCAGTATGGGGACCAGGATTAAGAACTTATGCCTGCTTGAGCTATTTAGAAGGCAACTTCTGCAAGATTTAACAGCATGTGAAATATAAATGGAGCTACTGGTCACAGATAACATCAAGATACCTTGCAGTAGCAAAGGAAATGGTGGGAGAATCTTCAGTGGTGATGAGTGGGCAGCAGAAGTGCAGAGAGAGTTGGGCATCATGAGGGGAAAAGACAGGAAAAGAATAGCTATTTTGGTCATATTTATTTTACAGTCATTGTCTCATCCTTATTTCACCCCTTCAGCACGATGTTTTAGATAACATTATCTTTGCAGCTTTTTTTGTGTCGTGGTGATGGGGTGTTAATGGACTATAACATGCTACTGTACCAGAACATATGGCCATGTTGTCTGTTTTTGTCACTGATCATTTACATCTTACATCCAGTGCATACAAATGGGGTTATGTAAGCATAGGCCTAGTTTGAGTGCTATATTTGCAGGGGCAGAGCAGGGGGGCCCCAGGCACGCACACACGTTCACACTGAACCCAGTTCCCTGGGGTCTCTGCCTCTCTCCCCCCACCTGGAGTGGCACATGGGCTGCTGGTGCAAGGGGGGACAGGCTGGCTTACCAGGGGAAACCCAGCTGCTGCTGGCAGCCACTCCAGCACCGGCTGCAGCAGTGATGTCACTGCTTTGATGCTGCTGTTGCCACCTCCCTGCTGTTGCTGCTGAGCAGAGGCCACATGCCAGGTCCCTGCTCTCCCCCTCCCCCCCCCCGGCACATTCCCATATCCCCTTCCCTTAGGCTGACCAGATAGCAAGTGTAAAAAATCGGGACAGAAGGTGGGGGGTAATAGGTGCCTATGTGAAAAAAAGACCCAAAAATTGGGACTGTCCCTATAAAATCGGGACATTTGGTGACCCTACCTTCTTCCCCATGGCCTCCCACTTCCTCTCCCCACTGTCCCCTGCCGCATCCTCCTCCCACTGCCCACTGTCTCTTCCCTCCACCCCACCACACCCTTTGCCCTGCCCTCCCCACTACTGCGGGCACTTACCGTTGTACTGGAAACAGACAGGCTCTAATACCCAGGAGGTAGCATCCAGCTACCCTGGCAGTGTCCAGGAGCACAGAAGAACAGCTGCTCCGTCCTGCCCCTTCTGCTCCCAGCAAGCTGAAATATGCCAGAGGGGGAGGCACAGAATGGGAAGAACAGAGCCTCCTTTACCCCCCCCCCACAGTGTCTCCTCCCCTCTGCAGGCTGAGCAGAGCAAGCCCTGCAGGGCAGCTCAGTGCTCACAGAAATCAGGGAGGGAGGGGGGGAGGAAGTGGCACAGACCCTCGCATAACCCCACACACACTTTGCACTCCTCCAAACTACACCCGTGTATGTAAGGTGTTTTCCTTTGTTAGAGGTGAAAGACAATCTGGTGATATCATCAGTCTGCAATATGTTCTGAGATGGTTGCTCAAATGGAGCATACTGTAATTCAAAGTTTACTTTAATGGTTTCATGGTTTGCAGATGCACAATCATTTGCTTTCCATTGTTCAGTTCAATTGATTACCTATTTTCAAGGGGGTACCTGCAATAGTAGTAATGACAATGGTGTTTTACACCAGTAAAACACTTTGTAGTCCAAATAACTCAAAGGGCTTCATAAATGACCAATGAGATCACTAAGAGATGAAAGATCATAGACTTCAAGACCAGACAGGACTACCAGATCATCCAGTCTGACCTCATGCACATTGCAGGCCATCAGCAGCGCCTAGCACCAGCACACTAAACCCAGCAAAAGAAATTACACCTAAGATTACAGACCACAGGACACTAGACTGTTATATGCCACAGGCAGAGAACAGGAGGGACTGAACTGCACCAGTGCCTGAGGTCCTTGCAATGGCAGGAAAATAATTGTGAGAGATATACCCAGATAGTTCTGGCAAGAGACCCACACCTACATGCTGCAGAGGATGGCAAAAAAAAAAAAACCCAAGGTGACTGTCAGTCTGACCTGGGGGAAAATTCTTTCTCGACTCCCATATATATCACAGTTACAACCTGAGCATGTGAGCAAGTACCTACTAGCCAAATAACTGAGCAAGAGACTGCTAAGTACCACCTCAGAGCCCTGGCCCTCCACATCCAATGTCACATCTCCAGCTGTGGCCATCCCTAATGCTTCAGAGGAAGGAGATAATAAAATAAATGACAGGGTAGGAAGGAATCCCTTCTTGATCCCTGTAGGTGGCTGGTTGAAACCCTGAAGCATGAGCTTTTAGGAACATCAGACATAAACTGGAAGTGATCCCCTACATGCTGAGCACAAGCAGCCCTGTTGTACAATTGCACTCATAAATATCTAGCTCTCTCTTAAAATTAATTGTTTGCCCCAGAACTCCTATTGGGAGGCTGTTCTGGAAGCTCACCCATCTGATGGTTAGAATCCTGGCCAGGGAAGGGTCTCCACCCACTAAGTCTGGTAGAGGGGCAAGAAGGAGTCAAGTAGAGTGCACCTGAAACCTAAGTACTGCTCCTTCAAGTAGGTGCCTAAGTTGGCTCCAGCATGGCAAGGAGCACCATCAAGCCTAGTGCCGGAAGTGGCACTGTCAAGTTCTTCAGCACTGCAACAAGGGACCAGCTCAATGCCAACTACCCCAGAGGTGTTTGTGGCAGCAAAAAATCTGCTCTGCGTCTCTGTGCAGGTGTCTCCTTCCTTACAAGAGTCCAGTCCCTTGGCAACGCTGCCCTGTCTGCCAGTTATTTAACCTCCAGTACCACAGATCCCTGCTTCCCAGGCAGGTGGACCCTCGATATCATGCAAGGGGAAGCGTGCAATGATGATGTCACTCTGCCTATTGCCAGGCTTTCAGCACGAGTCCCCGGCATCAATTGGATCAGACCCACAATGGTTAGAGGAAGAGGAATCTTCTTCATCAGACTCAGAGGTGAGATCTTATACCTCACAACCCCAAAGCAGGACCTGTTGGTCTCCTCAAAGATCCTCTCTTCACTCCTACCACCATGACCATTCAATGGAACTTGCCATGGGGATGTGGCCCAGACCAGTGGCCATTTTGGAACCCTGTGGGTTCCCCCCAGCTTCCAGATCTTCCCCATACCATGTGTACTCAGTGCCCTTGTCTAGAAGGGCAGAGTCTGTGCACCGAGTGGCTCTGTCCCCAGAGTCCAGTATTGGGCCTGGTACCAAGCATCAAGAAAAGGTTCCAGAACCAGATGAACAGCCAATAGAAAAGATTCTACCCCTTCCAGTCTTGGCTTCCTTTTCATCCTCTCCAGACGAGGCCATTTCATCCCGGACAACTTCACCTCCTCCTGATGATTTTACAGTTTGTCAGGAACTGTTAAAGAGAGCAGCTGAAGACTTTAGTGTACAAGTTGAGGAGATTAGGGAGTCCTCACATCACCTGGTGGACATTTTATCAAATGTGGGTCCTGTGACACCCTGGCACCCTCTTATTCACCACTGTCATATAATTAGGATATGTTAAGTATGCCTTGTGAGGTATCATTCTAAAAATCTTGATCTGCTAGACATTAATATCTCATTGGACTGTATGTGCTATCATCGTATGTGAAGTTATGAAGTTTGGCTATGTATGTGTTACTGAAACATGTTGTGAGGTTGAAAACATCCACAAGCAGCCTTTCAGGTACAACAGTAAAAAGGCCAAACAATGTTAATGGCTTATTGAGGACATACAAGCACAGAATTACCCCAGGAACTCTGTACAATAGAAGTTTTCAGAGTAACAGCCGTGTTAGTCTGTATTCGCAAAAAGAAAAGGAGTACTTGTGGCACCTTAGAGACTAACCAATTTATTTGAGCATAAGCTTTCTCAGAAATAGCACTACACAATGGGAACTCTTTGACCCAGGTCACAGGAAGCTTTCCAGCAAGTGGAAAGAAGATATAAAAGCGGGAAATGACATCATGAGGGTACCTCAGTCTCCTTACAACAACACTCCTGGAAACACCTGAGGAACAAAGACTGAACTGGGGAAGGTGATCCCAGGCTAAAGGGATTTCTAGCATGTCTATGAAAACCTGGGAAACCCAAGCTGCAAAGCAAGGACAGCTTGTGCCTTAAGATACTGCCAGCCTGTTTATCACTCAGGGTGAGAATTTGCTAATTTATATCCTACCTATCTAGTATGTTCAGATCAGTTTGTGGTTTTGTTATTTACTATGTAATCTGCTTTGGTCTGTTTGCTATCACTTATAATCACTTAGAATCTATCCTTTTGATCTTAATAAACTTATTTTATGTTTCAATCCAAGCCAGTGTGCGTTTGACTAAGGTGCCTGAGGAAAATTTCAGCTTGGTTACTACACATGTGCATGGTCCTCTTCACATTGAGGGAGAGGTGGACTGGGTATTAAACTCATATGCTGGGCAGATTTGACCACGGCAGGACGGTACTGCTCCGGGGTCCAAGGCTGGGAGGCTGGTGGTCAGAGAGCTTGCATGTCACTGCAGCTGGGTGTGTCCCTACCTGTGTGAATGCTGGTGAAAGTGCAAGCTTGGAGGGCTTTGCAGCTTGTCACAGCATCACAGTGTGAGAGGGAGCCCAGGCTGGTGGGTCAGAGGGCTTAGTGGTACCCCAATTCCAGGTGACACACCGGGGGGAACCCATCACAGGTCCCTCCAGGGTGGCTCTGCCAATTAACGAGGCAATATTTGAGCCTATGAAGGCTTTATGGCAGACTTCATCCTCTTTGCCTCCCACCTCTAAGAGAGCGGAAAGTACTGTGTCACCCTCTCAGGGTCTGAGAATTTTTATATTCTCCCACCTCCGGGCTCATTAGTCATCACAGTGGCTAATGAGATAGAGCAACAGAGGCACCAGGCTACCACCCCCAATCAAAAGATGTTAAAAGGCTAGATTTATTCAGAAGAAAGATATGTTTGACAAGGGGTTTGCAGATGTTTATTGCTAACAAACAGGCTCTGTTGGGGTGGTACAATTTTAATTTGTGGGGCTTCATGGAAAAGTTCAGAGAGCTGCTCCCAGAGAACACTAGACAGGAGTTCTCTTCTCTGGTCAATGAGGATAGACTAGTTGCAGGAACTTCATTGCAGGCAGGGCTGGATGCAGCTGACTCAGTCCCTGGAAAAATTATAGAGCAGGTCCTCAAAGAGGCAATTTTGAAGCACTTAGAGGAGAGGAAAGCAATCAAGAACAGTCAGCATGGATTCACCAAGGGCAAGTCATGCCTGACTAACCTAATTGCCTTCTACGAGGAGATAACTAGCTCTGTGGATGAGGGGAAAGCAATGGACGTGCTATTCCTTGACTTTAGCAAAGCTTTTGGTACGGTCTCCCACAGTATTCTTGCCAGCAAGCTAAAGAAGTATGGGCTGGATGAATGGACTAGTAGGTGGACAGAAAGCTGGCTAGATCATTGGGCTCAACGGGTAGTGATCAATGGCTCCATGTCTAGTTGGCAGCTGGTATCAAGCAGAGTGCCCCAAGGGTCGGTCCTGGGGCCCGTTTTGTTCAATATCTTCATTAGGATCTGGAGGATGGTGTGGATTGCACCCTCAGCAAGTTTGCAGATGACACTAAACTGGGAGGAGAGGTAGATATGCTGGAGGGTAGGAATAGGATACAGAGGGCCCTAGACAAATTAAAGGATTGGGCCAAAAGAAATCTGATGAGGTTCAACAAGGACAAGTGCAGAGTCCTGCACTTAGGACGGAAGAATCCCATGCACTGCTACAGACTACGGACCAAGTGTTAGGCAGCAGTTCTGCAGAAAAGGACTGTCATAAATATAAAGGGAAGGGTAAACACCTTTAAATCCCTCCTGGCCAGAGGAAAAAACCCTTTCACCTGTAAAGGGTTAAGAAACTAAGACAGCCTTGCTGGCACCTGACCAAAATGACCAATGAAGAGACAAGATACTTTCAAAGCTGGAGGGGGGGGAAACAAAGGGTTCTGTGGGTTGCTTTTGCCGGGACCAGAGCAGGAATGCAGGTCAGAACTCCTGTAAAAAGTCAATAAGCAATCTAGTTAGATATGCGTTCGATTCTGTTTTGTTTAAATGGCTGATAAAATAAGTTGTGCTGAATGGAATGTATATTCCTATTTTTGTGTCTTTTTGTAACTTAAGGTTTTGCCTAGAGGGATTCTCTATGTTTTGAATCTGATTACCCTGTAAGATATTTACAATCCTGATTTTACAGAGGTGATTCTTTTACCTTTTCTTTAATTAAAATTCTTCTTTTAAGAACCTGATTGCTTTTTCATTGTTCTTAAGATCCAAGGGTTTGGGTCTGTGTTCACCTATGCAAATTGGTGAGGATTTTTATCAAGCCTTCCCCAGGAAAGGGGGTGTAGGGTTTGGGGGGATTTTGGGGGGAAAGATGTTTCCAAGTGGGCTCTTTTGCTGTTATATTTGTTAGACGCTTGGTGGTGGCAGCAATAAAGTCCAGGGACAAAAGGTAAAATAGTCTGGACCTTGGGGAAGTTTTAACCTAAGCTGATAAAAATAAGCTTAGGGGTTTTTTTCATGCGGGTCCCCACATCTGTACCCTAAAGTTCAGAGTGGGAAAGGAACCTTGACAAGGACCTAGGAGTTACAGTGGACGAGAAGCTGGATGTGAGTCAACAGTGTGCCCTTGTTGCCAAGAAGGCTAATAGCATTTTGGTCTGTATAGGTAGGAGCATTGCCAGCAGATCGAGGGACGTGATCATTCCCCTCTATTCGGCATTGGTGAGACCTCATCTGGAGTACTGTGTCCAGTTTTGGGCCCCACACTACAAGAAGGATGTAGAAAAATTAGAAAGGGTCCAGCGGAGGGCAACAAAAATGATTAGGGGGCTGGAGCACATGACTTACGAGGAGAAACTGAGGGAACTGGGATTATTTAGTCTGCAGAAGAGAAGAATGAAGGGGGATTTGATAGCTGCTTTCAACTACCTGAAAGGGGGTTCCAAAGAGGATGGATCTAAACTGTTCTCAGTGGTAGCCGATGACAGAACAAGGAGTAATGGTCTCAAGTTTGACGGCTGTGATTGCAGAGCCCTTGGCCATTATCTTTGAAAACTCGTGGCGAACGGGGGAAGTCCCGGATGACTGGAAAAAGGCTAATGTAGTGCCAATCTTTAAAAAAGGGAAGAAGGAGGATCCTGGGAACTACAGGCCAGTCAGCCTCACCTCAGTCCCTGGAAAAATCATGGAGCAGGTCCTCAAAGAATCAATCCTGAAGCACTTACATGAGAGGAAAGTGATCAGGAAGAGTCAGCATGGATTCACCAAGGGAAGGTCATGCCTGACTAATCTAATCGCCTTTTATGATGAGATTACTGGTTCTGTGGATGAAGGGAAAGCAGTGGATGTATTGTTTCTTGACTTTAGCAAAGCTTTTGACACTGTCTCCCACAGTATTCTTGTCAGCAAGTTAAGGAAGTATGGGCTAGATGAATGCACTATAAGGTGGGTAGAAAGCTGGCTAGATTGTCGGGCTCAACGGGTAGTGATAAATGGCTCCATGTCTAGTTGGCAGCCGGTGTCAAGTGGAGTGCCCCAGGGGTCGGTCCTGGGGCCGGTTTTGTTCAATATCTTCATAAATGATCTGGAGGATGGTGTGGATTGCACTCTCAGCAAATTTGCAGATGATACTAAACTGGGAGGAGTGGTAGATACGCTGGAGGGGAGGGATAGGATACAGAAGGACCTAGACAAATTGGAGGATTGGGCCAATAGAAATCTGATGAGGTTCAATAAGGATAAGTGCAGGGTCCTGCACTTAGGATGGAAGAATCCAATGCACCGCTACAGACTAGGGACCGAATGGCTAGGCAGCAGTTCTGCGGAAAAGGACCTAGGGGTGACAGTGGACGAGAAGCTGGATATGAGTCAACAGTGTGCCCTTGTTGCCAAGAAGGCCAATGGCATTTTGGGATGTATAAGTAGGGGCATAGCGAGCAGATCGAGGGACGTGATCGTTCCCCTCTATTCGACACTGGTGAGGCCTCATCTGGAGTACTGTGTCCAGTTTTGGGCCCCACACTACAAGAAGGATGTGGATAAATTGGAGAGAGTCCAGCGAAGGGCAACAAAAATGATTAGGGGTCTAGAGCACATGACTTATGAGGAGAGGCTGAGGGAGCTGGGATTGTTTAGTCTGCAGAAGAGAAGAATGAGGGGGGATTTGATAGCTGCTTTCAACTACCTGAAAGGGGGTTCCAAAGAGGATGGCTCTAGACTGTTCTCAATGGTAGCAGATGACAGAACGAGGAGTAATGGTCTCAAGTTGCAATGGGGGAGGTTTAGATTGGATATTAGGAAAAACTTTTTCACTAAGAGGGTGGTGAAACACTGGAATGCGTTACCTAGGGAGGTGGTAGAATCTCCTTCCTTAGAGGTTTTTAAGGTCAGGCTTGACAAAGCCCTGGCTGGGATGATTTAACTGGGAATTGGTCCTGCTTCGAGCAGGGGGTTGGACTAGATGACCTTCTGGGGTCCCTTCCAACCCTGATATTCTATGATTCTATGATTCTAAGTTACAGTGGGGGATGTTTAGGTTGGATATTAGGAAACACTGTTTCACTAGCAGGGTGGTGAAGCAGTGGAATGAGTTACCTGGGGAGGTGGTGGAATCTCCTTCCTTAGCGGTTTTTAAGATCAGGCTTGACAAAGCCCTGGCTGGGATGATTTAGTTGATGATTAGTCCTGCTTTGAGCAGGGCGTTGGACTAGATGACCTCCTGAGGTCCCTTCCAACCCTGATACTCTAAGATTCTATGATTCTATGACTTGGCAGCTAGAACCGTGGCTTCCACAGTTGCCATGCATAGATCACATCCCTATGAAGTCCAGAATACTCTCCAGACCTGGCATTTGAGGGTCTTTCTCTATTCTCAGACCAGACGGAGCAAGCTCCATGGATTCAAGGACTCTAGAGACACCTTTAAGTCCTTCGGTCTATATATGCCTGCCCTGGTCAGGAAGCACTATTGGCCCCAGCAGATGCACTGATATTTCATTCCTCCTTGACATGATCTGTCAAAAAGAGGTCCTAGGGTTATAGGTGTCGGCTTCCCTGTCCTACTGCTTCGACTCCAGCTCTGGTCCCTTGCAGACACCCCAAAAATCCAAAGCAGTTGTTTTGATGGGCCAGTCAGGTCAAAGCACCAACTCCCCAAACCCAAACTCCCTCATCTCAAATTGTCTGTCCTACTCCCTCAGTGCTTGGCCCTGATTTACTTAGGACCAGTGGTTCTTGAGCACTGTGGAAGTGTGACTGTCACATTCTGAGGTGCAGTCCAGACCAGTGAGGTGTTGTCACCACTTGCCCCACAAACATGGGTGCCTCACAATGCTTTGCTGTTGTAGCTCCCAACCTGAGCCTCTCACAAACAGCCTGGCAACATGTGAGGAACCAACAGGAATGCCATACCTCACCTAGAGTAAGATCAGCACCAGTATAGCTAGGCCAGAACTTCCACACTTGTGAGAAAACACTTTTTAAAAAATAAAAAGTAATAAATTCTCCCAGTTTTGGTGGTGGTAAAGATGAGATCCTAAAAGAAGATGACACTGGATCCCTCCTAATATTTACGAAGGCATATTGCGCAGAAAGTCAAACACTCTTCGCACTGTTCATCTGTCAGCCTATAACAGGCTTCCCTGATCCCACGAGTCTGGAAGGATAGTTGAAGCTATAAAGTGCTGTTAATTATTCTATTTATCTGCAACAGATTATCTTTACTAGTGCAAGGAAGGTACTGTTGCATGTTATTTTTAGTTCAAAAACGGCCTGCTGGAGTCAGATGTGGTTGTCTGAATAGACAGGATTTAGAATCAGTAAAGGAGCTCTCATGGCTAGATATGGGCCACAAGGTTTTTGATAGTTACACAGTAGCTTAATCAGGTATTCTCCGTGAACTTCATTGTCTCCTTCAGTGTCTCATTTAGTTTCCTGCCTAACATATGAGGATGGGGATGTTGGTGATTAATAAATGCAGTAGCTATCTCAGTTCACTTTACTGAATAATTTCAGAACTCTGATAACAACTGAAAGTCAGAAGTCAGAACTTCAAATCAAACAGCAGATGGAGTTTAGATCAGAAATATTGTCTGACAAAAAATTTTTTACATTTGTACTCTGAGGGGAAGTGAAAATTGCCTTGATGGATCTAAGAATGGAGTTGGATACAAGGTTCCCAGTTGTCTGAGGTAAGCAGGAAATGTAGTATTTATCAGTGAGAGGGTCTGGCCTCTAGAAATGTGCGCAAAGAATAATTAGTCATTGAACTTCAGCCTCTGAGCATTTAAAGTATGATGGTCCTGAATATTGGAAAATTAATGCCATCTTTGTAGTGTTTGAGACCATGGCCCTGAAATAAGTAAATGGTTTTAATTATTTTTGGTAAAAGAAGAAATGGAACTTCAAGAATTCTCTGGAGAGCCTTAGATGGACACAGAAAATCAAATGGAATTTTGGTTTTATATAATCCCTGTCACACTCAAGATCTTTCAAAGCACTTTATCCCATGTGAGTTACAGACTTTTGTATCACATTGTACTTGTAGCTGAATGGAGCAGCCAGTATGCACCTGGCAATAGTTCCTACTCAGCCTTGATCATTAGATTGTGTTTTGATTGAGATACAATGTTGGGTGTTACTCTAGGGTTTTCCCCTATTCTTACTGAGAAGGACCAGGGGGTCTTCAATTTTCATGTGGAGAGCAGACATAGTAAGGCAGAAAGGACCTTAATTTTGCATCTCATCCAAAGGCTGACACCTCTCATGATTTAGTGCTGCTTAGTGCTGTACTGCATTGTCTATGCTTCTGTAAAACCCAATCCTAGTGTAGGATTATAACTCATGACCTTCAACCCAGAAGTAGCAACAAAACTAGTTTATTCCTATGCCTCAGCACAGTTATTTCCCTTGGTATTTCAGTTAGTGTGTAACTCTCCATGTGTTCGTTCTTTACTTTTCTGATCAATAACTGGGTATGTTTTTGCTTGCAGTATTAATTTCTTGGAAAAAAATTCTGCATGCTTACAGAATATATATATATATGATCAGTTCCTAGACCTGCCTTTTGTACTGAATTACAGACAGGATTTGTGGATTTAGTCTGGTCCCTGTTTTCTTCTTTGATATGTAATTAGGTCCTTATATTTCGCAGACTAGCTTCACATCTGGTTCACTGGTCTGTTTTCCCACAAAAAGATTATATTTGTACAACGAGGACAAACTAAGCCCCAATCTTCCATAAAAACCCTTATAAATGTGGAGAACTGTATGCTACATGCATTTTAGGGGCTAATTTTTTCTCCCCTCCACTGATATTAGTGAAAGTCAGCCCTCCCTGGCTTGTGAAGATGCCATATTTGTAAAACAAAGTTGGCACTGTGCACCTACAGCACCTTTGGCAGAGGCAGTCACTTGCCAGTCCGTTAACAAACTATAAACTTATAAAGATATATTTGTTTTTCTCTTTGTAGTTGCAGTCTGAATTAATTTAACTATGCAGCTGCTGCTGCAGGAAAAACTCTGCTGTTTAGCAATAAAGGAACATAAGTGGAGAGAGTAAAGGTTGGGGTTTTTTTCATACTGCTACTCTCTTTTTCTCTTTAGTTAGAGATGACTGGGCCATTTTCAAAAGGGATGTTGAAGAGAGGAAATTTGAGAACAGAGGAGGTGAGGGAAGAGAGAACCTCATTCTAATTTAGGGGGAGAATGTCAAACAACAACATATGGGGTTGGATGTCTTCCTGAAGAAGCCCCTGTTTCAACATGGCTGTGAGATGTCCAGATCCCTTGCTCAGTTGACAGATGTGTGTCTCCCGTCTTTCATTGTCACTCTCCTGTCAGTTCTTTCCCATGCTCAGCTCCATTTTTCCTTCTTTATTTTTCTCTCCCTTTCCCCTACCCTTTGAATTTGACTGAGCCAATGACAACAAAAGCTCCTTTGTTTCACAGGTGTCATGGAGGCTGTGGCACTGGTGGTTTTCTAAAAGTTATAATAGGAATAATAATACTTACCACCAGTGCAGTAAGTTCATGTAAGTTGCATTACATGGCTTCACCCTAGGAAGACAGTTTGTTGGAAGGTTTCAGAGCAGCAGCCGTGTTAATCTGTGTCTGCAAAAAGAACAGGAGGATTTGTGGCACCTTATAGACTAACAAATTTATTTGAGCATAAGCTTTTGTGGGCTACAGCCCACTTCATCCTTTGTATCTCTAAGTCTGGAGACCTTCACCGAGCCCACAAGGGAACTGGAAAACTAAAACATGGTCATGGGAGAACCTGGGCTGAAATAAGTTATCTCGCTCTGAGGAGGCCTATATTTAAACAATCTTCAGGATTTAAGTTCCTGGTTGCCTATGACCTGTTCTGTGTGAAACTTGGTGGTTGTGATTCACAGCAGGATCAGCAAAAAAAAAAAAAGGGTTTGGTTCCTGGCAATTTTTTCTTGTTTCCCACTGCTGAGTTTTGCCTGGGTTCTGCCATAAATGACCAGCTGAGACACACACACACCATGCCCCACAAACAAGTCCTCCTTGCCTTCCAACATGGCTGGGCTCCCCTCTTCCTTTGTGTATCTTTGGGTGGGAGAGAGCAGTGGTTTACCAAACTGCCTGCACCTCAGTGTCTTCTCAGAGTAGCTTTAGTTTTCAGGAGACTGGAAAAGTGGATTTCAAACATTTCTTCCAAATATTCAAGAGACCTCTTCTGTGGAGCAGGTGGCCTGACCTAGTGCATTAAGTTTATAAAATGCGGGAGTGGGGAGGAAAGGTTCCCATGAACTACAGCTGAGGTTTGTGTGGTTTAGGTCTCACTAACAAAAGGTTTACACAACTTTAGCCTCCTGCAGTTTTCTACATTGGAGGGGAAGGGAATGTACGTGATGCAAATTGCTGCCAATTTTCAGTTTCATGACATCTCACAAAACAAAACAAAAAATGGAATTGATGCAAACTATTAGAATGTTAATGTGCAAATATTATTTTGCCTTTCCATATGTAATATAAGTGCTGGTATGTTCGAACATTATAACAGGTAGAGAATATTAATAAATGAATACTCAAAATGTGGTTAGACCTTTTTACTACACTGTATTTTTATTCCATAGAGTTAAAACAGTTGAAGGAAATGTGACTTAGTTAAGAATCTGATTTTGTCAGTGTCACCAATTGGCATATTAATTGACACTAAATTTGCAAAATGCCCTTGTGAATGCAAACAAAATGTGTCATTTCTAGATTAAGTAAAGAACAGATGCCTGTTTCTCATGCAAAGTTCCTTTCTGAAGCTGTCAGGAAAGAAACATTTTGAGACTGAGTGCGTTTTGGCAGATGGTATTATAATTGAAATAAAAGGAATATAATCTTCCAAATTCATACATTAGAATGCCAAGGGATTTCTAACATATTTAAAGTTTGGAATGATGCAATTTGAGTGTCCCCATAAATATAACTAATGCTATTGTATAATGATGAGTAAGTTATTACTATAAATTTCAGAAGGTGATTATACATAACTGAAACAGAGTATTATCTATTATGCAACAAACCAAAACAAATACAAAGTGATTTTTACATCTTCTGTTTAGACTTCTACAGAAAAACAATGAAGCCACTGAGGAATTACATACAGATTCTAATCTAGTAGTGTAAATCTAGTTTATTTAATATCTTAATCATTGTCAAATCTGTTTTATTTGTCATAGCTATCTAATATTCTTATACCATGCCCTTCATCATAATATCTGAACACCTATGGCTACTGTCCAGAACTGTTGAACGTGTAACTAAAAACTATAACACTCCAGGGATGGTAGTAAATAATTTATGAGGTGCCTAGTGCAAGGCACTGCAGTCTGGTTGCATACCATTGTAGTGGTCACAAGGTACAGAAAATAAAAGAAATGTAAAATTTGCCATATTGGATCTGACTTTTGATCCATTTCCACTTAGGTCCTGTCTCCAATAGTGGCCAATACCTGATGCTTCTGAGGAATTTAATACCCCCGCCCCGTCCCTGATAAATGCACCTATCCAATTTTACACAGACGGATATGGGAGACGAAGAAAGCATTCTTTCCTGACCACTTACAGACAATCAGTTTATCCCTCAAAGCATGAGATTTGATTAGTCTTAGCCTTATCTGGGTGCTACCATTGGTTAAACATTTCTCTATCCCTTTTTAATAATAGAATCATAGAATCATAGAATATCAGGGTTGGAAGGGACCTCAGGAGGTCATCTAGTCCAACCCCCTGCTCAAAGCAGGACCAATCCCCAATTAAATCATCCCAGCCAGGGCTTTGTCAAGCCTGACCTTAAAAACTTCTAAGGAAGGAGATTCTACCACCTCCCTAGGTAACGCATTCAAGTGTTTCACCACCCTCCTAGTGAAATTTTTTTTCCTAATATCCAACCTAAACCTCCCCCACTGCAACTTGAGACCATTACTCCTTGTCCTGTCTTCTTCTACCACTGAGAATAGTCTAGAGCCATCCTCTCTGGAACCACCTCTCAGGTAGTTGAAAGCAGCTATCAAATCCCTCCTCATTCTTCTCTTCTGCAGACTAAACAATCCCAGTTCCCTCAGCCTCTCCTCATAAGTCATGTGTTCCAGACCCCTAATCATTTTTGTTGCCCTTCGCTGGACTCTCTCCAATTTATCCACATCCTTCTTGTAGTGTGGGGCCCAAAACTGGACACAGTACTCCAGATGAGGCCTCAGCAATGTCGAATAGAGGGGGACGATCACGTCCCTCGATCTGCTCGCTATGCCCCTACTTATGCATCCCAAAATGCCATTGGCCTTCTTGGCAACAAGGGCACACTGCTGACTCATATCCAGCTTCTCGTCCACTGTCACCCCTAGGTCCTTTTCTGCCAAACTGCTGCCTAGCCATTCAGTCCCTAGTCTGTAGCGGTGCATTGGGTTCTTCCGTCCTAAGTGCAGGACCCTGCACTTATCCTTATTGAACCTCGTCAGATTTCTTTTGGCCCAATCCTCCAATTTGTCTAGGTCCCTCTGTATCCTATCCCTGCCCTCCAGCGTATCTACCACTCCTCCTAGTTTAGTATCATCCACAAATTTGCTGAGAGTGCAATCCACACCATCCTCCAGATCATTTATGAAGCTATTGAACAAAACCGGCCCCAGGACCGACCCCTGGGGCACTCCACTTGACACCGGCTGCCAACTAGACATGGAGCCATTGATCACTACCCGTTGAGCCCGACAATCTAGCCAACTTTCTACCCACCTTATAGTGCATTCATCCAGCCCATACTTCTTTAACTTGCTGGCAAGAATACTGTGGGAGACCGTGTCAAAAGCTTTGCTAAAGTCAAGAAACAATACATCCACTGCTTTCCCTTCATCCACAGAATAAGTAATCTCATCATAGAAGGCGATTAGATTAGTCAGGCATGACCTTCCCTTGGTGAATCCATGCTGACTGTTCCTGATCACTTTCCTCTCGTGTAAGTGCTTCAGGATTGATTCCTTGAGGACCTGCTCCATGAATAATAAGGCCATAGTATTTGATTCACTGACCTGAAATATAGAATAGCCACTTTTTCTGAAGAATTATTTGGAAGGCTATATTAAAAAAATCAGATTAATTTGAATATATAACAGTAGAGCCCTGTATGGATACAAAATTTATATCCGCATCCGATCTGTAATCCGCAAAGATGGTCCACGGATATCCACAGATTTGCAGGACTCTATATATCAGCAGGCCCCAGAAGGGGCTACCTACTGAATATTACAATGCACAAAAAATCATGTGGCCCTAGTTTTAGCTAATATATATCAAGGGGCACTATAATATGGAGGACTTTCTCCTTCCTGTGATGGAGGGTGTAATAGTTCATTACCAAAGAGGGGAAAATCTGAATCTTAAGTGATCTTAAGCTTTAATATTTAACAATATTTCTTGTTATCTGCTGTATGAAAATACCAATGAAATTTTCTGCCTCTGAATAGAACAAATGATAAGTTCAGCTGTGCACAAAGATCAAATAAGATTTATTGAGGGGAAGCAAGCTGCTAGCAAAGTGAGAATGCTCATTAATGTTCTCCCTCTATACGTTTCAGAGGAAACAGATATTATCTTCAGATCTTGAAAAGGTGTTTGGGGTAGGCAACAGGTGGTGCAGTAATCTAGGCTCTTAAATCACTTAAGCCTAAATGATCAAAAGTGTCCAGTGATTTTGGGTGCCTCAATTATTGTAGCCCAAGTTGAAACAGCTTAAGGAGGCCTGATTTACAGAAAGTATGAGCATCTGTCCTCTGAAAGTCAGGATAGTTTAACATGTCTTAAATTGGGCGTACAAAATTGAGGCACATAAAATCACTAGCCCCTTTTGAAATTTTAGGGCTTAAGCACTTTTGAGGCCTTTGGTTGTTTCTACAGTGCCTACATCTTTGTGGATGTTACTGCGGGGGGGGAGTAATAATCTCTGTAAGGCTTTAATATATTTTGTGGTTTGATAAAATTTAAATAAGTGCATAACTTTGCTTGAGGAAGACAATAAGTGCAACGGGAATTACCAGTTTAGCAGTCCCTTAATAGTTTCTCACTGTTATAGGTTTCTTTGTTGCAATGGAAAAGTTGTAGTAGGATTGCTGACAAATCTTGCAATTAAAAAGAATCAACAACAATAAAATCACACAAAACATGAGTTTCATGATGTTTGGCATTTCGGTTAAAGCCCCAGCTCCTACAGTCAGAAAACAACATCAGAATCTTAGCTTTCAGATTGTAAAATATAAGCTTTTAGCGCTCATGGTTGTGGAGAAAAGTTTGAAAATATAGACACCAAAGGCTCAGACAAACAGAAGGCAAATAAAAAGAGCCAAGAATTATTATTTTTTAAATCTCATGATTTTTAAACTAATCTCATGGTATTTGGGGGGTCTTACTCATGATTATGTAATGCTTGGGTTTGGTAATACTGGATTATTTGCCTAATAATATTTGCATAGCATTGATGAATTGAACAGATTATGTTGAAAGGGTTTATACTAGAAGAATGGTGGGGCAGCGGTAGCACACTATTTATCCAGGGATTACTGCCTCTTAGTTTGATTAGTGTGGTTGAGAACAGGGGGTACATTTAGAAGGGATGATTTTATATATATAGTTATTTGTAGGGCTGTCAATTAATCACAGTTAACTCATGCAATTAACTAAAAAAGATTAATCATGATTAAAAAAATGAACCGTGATTAATCACACTGGTAAACAATAGAATACCAATTGAAATTTATTAAATATTTTGGATGTTTTTCTACATTTTCAAATATACTAATTTCTATTACAACAAAGAATACAAAGTGTACAGTTCTCACTTTGTATTATTATTTTTATTACAAATATTTCCACTGTAAAAATGATAAACAAAAGAAATATATTTTTCAATTCGCCTCATACAAGTACTGTAGTGCAATCTGTTTATCGTTAAAGTGTAATTTACAAATGTAGATTTTCTTGTTACATAACTGCACTGAAAAACAAAACAATGTAAAACTTTAAAGCGTACAAGTCCACTCAGTCTTACTTCTTGTTCAGCCAATCGCTAAGGCAATTAAAGAAAAGTCCTCCATCTGCAAGTCATTCAAGAAGAGAACACAGGTGGTCAGAGACTTGCTTTTGAATCAGCACCTTCTGGAGCAGGTCATGAGGCCTGTGTCAGCACCAGGGACCTTCACAGATCATCAGGCTGCCAGAGGGCATCTAAACCAGCAAGGCTGTAGTTCAGACAGATTCAGATTCCTTTCGCAGGAAGAAGAGAGACAGTTCTAGGACGAAGGTCTCATAAAACTGATGGAGACCATTCCAGAGTTAGGAGAGATTCGTCCTCCCTTTCTAAGAGAAGTGCAGATCAGCATTGTGATTTCACCCAGTATGTGAGATAGAGCAGGACCGTCTATGCACTCCTTGGTACAATGGCGAGAGCAAGTGGACTCCATAACATTGGCTTCGGTACAGTCTGGAGAGCATCTGTTGAGTTCAGTACAGATGATGGTGTCAGCCCTGACTGTTTCCACACCAGTGGCGGATCAGGCAGCATCAGAATTGCTTTGTCTGTCTGTTCCTGGCTCTCCATTAATTCAGGAAGGTTCCACTGCAGTGACTACTTTGGCATCCTCAGCACTGTCTGGAGTGGCTGCAGACCTGCCATTATTGTCGGCACTGTTTTCTGCACCTCTTCCACTTCAGGGTGCGGAGTTGAGATCGCCCACCTTTTTGGTACTGAGGGGCAGGTATTATCTTCGGTGCCAATGATTAGTCCATGCACACTGCATCTATGAGACCGATGCTGGCTCCAGCACTGAGCATGAGCGCAAGGCTCCTATCAGTACTTAAAGCACCAACTGCTTTACCTTTGTCAGTACCAGTGCACCCTGCATTCTGGACTTTGGATGAGGCTAGACATTTATTTGCCCCTCCTCTGTCTGTGGACTGTTTGGAAGGTTCCGTGGGGTCATGCTCAGAGACATCTTCCTCCTCTCCCTTGCCTTCTTAGTATCACTCTCAAAAGTTGTTGAGACCTCCCAGGAATCACCATTGGGGTACTGATATCAGGACCGCTCCCTAGCAAGAATGCGGTCCTTGTCCCAAGTCCTCCTGGCCACCAATGCCGCACCTCTAGCCACAGGGCCTCATAAGAACATAAGAATGGCCATACTGGGTCAGACCAAAGGTCCATCCAGCCCACTATCCTGTCTATCGACAGTGGCCAATGCCAGGTGCCCCAGAGGGAGTGAACCTAACAGGTAATGATCAAGTGATCTCTCTCCTGCCATCCGTCTCCACCCTCTGACAAACAGAGGCTAGGGACACCATTCCTTACCCATCTTGGCTAATAGCCATTAATGGACTTAACCTCCATGAATTTATCCAGTTCTCTTTTAAACCCTGTTATAGCCCTAGCCTTCACAACCTCCTCAGGCAAGGAGTTCCACAGGTTGACTGTGTGCTGAGTGAAGAAGAACTTCCTTTTAATTTGTTTTAAACCTGCTACCCATTAATTTCATTTGGTGCCCCCTTGTTCTTATATTATGGGAACAAGTAAATAACTTTTCCTTATTCACTTTCTCCACATCACTCATGATTTTATATAACTCTATCATATCCCTCCTTAGTCTCCTCTTTTCCAAGCTGAAAAGTCCTAGCCTCTTTAATCTCTCCTCATATGGGACCAAACCCCTAATCATTTTAGTTGCCCTTTTCTGAACCTTTTCTATTGCTAGTATATCTTTTTTGAGATGAGGGGACCACATCTGTACACAGTATTCAAGATGTGGACGTACCATGGATTTATATAAGGGCAATAAGATATTCTCCATCTTATTCTCTATCCCTTTTTTGATGATTCTGAACATCCCATTTGCTTTTTTGACTGCCGCTGCACACTGCGTGGATGTCTTCAGAGAACTATCCATGATGACGCCAAGATCTTTGTCCTGATAAGTTGTAGCTAAAATAGCCCCCATCATATTGTATGTATAGTTGGAGTTATTTTTTCCAATGTGTATTATTTTAGATTTATCCACATTAAATTTCATTTGCCATTTTGTTGCCCAATCACTTTGTTTTTTGAGATCTTTTTGAAGTTCTTCACAATTTGCTCTGGTCTTAACTATCTTGAGCAGTTTAGTATCATCTGCAAACTTTGCCACCTCACTGTTTACCCCTTTCTCCAGATCATTTATGAATAGGTTGAACAGGATTGGTCCTAGGACTGACCCTTGGGGAACACCACTAGTTACCCCTCTCCATTCTGAAAATTTACCATTTATTCCTACTCTTTGTTCCCTGTCTTTTATCCAGTTCTCAATCCATGAAAGGATCTTCCCTCTTATCCCATGACAACTTAATTTACATAAGAGCCTTTGGTGAGGGACCTTGTCAAAGGCTTTCTGGAAATCTAAGTACACTCTGTCCACTGGATCCCCCTTGTCCACATGTTTGTTGACCCCCGCCAAAGAACTGTAACAGATTAGTAAGACACAATCTCCCTTTACAGAAACCATGTTGACTTTTGCGCAAATATTTATGTTCTTCTATGTGTCTGCTAATTTTATTCTTTACTATTGTTTCAACTAATTTGCCCGGTACTGACGTTAGACTTACCGGTCTGTAATTGCTAGGATCACCTCTAGAGCCCTTCTTAAATATTGGCATTACATTAGCTATCTTCCAGTCAGTGGGTACAGAAGCTGACTTAAAGGACAGGTTACAAACCATAGTTAATAGTTCTGCAATTTCACATTTGAGTTCTTTCAGAACTCTTCGGTGAATGCCATCTGGTCCCGGTGACTTGTTACTGTTACGTTTCTCAATTAATTCCAAAACCTCCTCTAGTGTCACTTCAATCTATGACAATTCCTCAGATTTGTCACCTACAAAAAATGGCTCAGGTTTGGGAATCTCCCTAACTCCTCAGTCATGAAGACTGAAACAAAGAATTCATTTAGTTTCTCCACGATGACTTTATCGTCTTTAAGTGCTCCTTTTGTATCTCGATCATCCAGGGGCCCCGCTGGTTATTTAGCAGGTTTCCTGCTTCTGATGTACTTAAAAAACATTTTGTTATTACCTTTTGAGTTTTTGGCTAGCTGTTCTTCAAACTCCTTTTTAGCTTTTCTTATTACATTTTTACTCTTAATTTGGCAGTGTATATGCTCCTTTCTATTTACCTCACTAGGATTTGACTTCCACTTTTTAAAAGATGCCTTTTTATCTCTCACTGCTTCTTTTACATGGTTGTTAAGCCATGGTGGCTCTTTTTTAGTTCTTTTACTGTGTTTTTTAGTTTGGGGTATACAGTTAAGTTGAGCCTCTATTATGGCATCTTTGAAAAGTGTCCATGCAGCTTGCAGGGATTTCACTCTAGTCACTCTGTCTTTTAATTTCTGTTTAACTAACCTCCTCATTTCTGCATAGTTCCCCTTTCTGAAATTAAATGCCACAGTGTTGGGTTGTTGAGGTGTTCTTCCCACGGCAGGAATGTTAAATGTTATTATATTATGGTCACTATTTCCAAGCAGTCCTGTTATAGTTACCTCTTGGACCAGATCCTGCACTCCACTCAGGACTAGATTGAGAGTTGCCTCTCTCCTTGTGGGTTCCTGTACCAACTGCTCCAAGAAGATATTTAAAGTATCGAGAAATTTTGTCTCTGCATTTCGTCCTGACGTGACATGTACCCAGTCAAAATGGGGATAATTTAAATCCCCCACTATTATGGAGTTTTTTATTTTGATAGCTTTTCTAATCTCCCTTAGCATTTCATCGTCACTATCACTATCCTGGTCAGGTGGTCGATAATAGATCCCTACTGTTATATTCTTATTAGAGCATGGAATTACTATCCATAGAGATTCTGTGGAACATGTGGATTCATTTAAGATTTTTATTTCATTTGATTCTACATTTTCTTTCACATATAGTGCCACTCCCTCTCCCCCGCACGACCTGTTCTGTCTTTCTGATATATTTTGTACGCCGGAATGATTGTGTCCCATCGATTGTCCTCACTCCACCAGGTTTCGGTGATGCCTATTATATCAATATCCTCCTTTAACACGAGGCACTCTCTTTCACCCATCTTATTATTTAGACTTCTAGCATTTGTGTACAAGCACTTTAAAAACTTGTCACTGTTTATTTGTCTGCCCTTTCCCGATGTGTCAGATTCTTTATGTGAATGTTTCTCATCTGATCTGGCCCATACTTTGTCCTCTTTCATCCCCTCCTCCTGACTAAAACCTAGAGAATCTCTATCAATAGACTCTCCTCTAAGAGAAGTCTGTGTCCAATCCACGTGCACCTCTGCAGCAATGGGCTTTTCCCCCCATCTCTTAGTTTAAAAACTGCTCTGCAACTTTTTAATGTTAAGTGCCAGCAGTCTGGATTCACTTTGGTTTAGGTGGAGCCCATCCTTCCTGTATAGGCTCCCCCTATCCCCAAAGTTTCCCCAGTTCCTAATAAATCTAAACCCCTCCTCTTTACACCATTGTCTCATCCATGCATTGAGATTCTGAAGCTCTCCCTGCCTAACAGGCCCTGCACATGGAACTGGAAGCATTTCTGAGAATGCCACCATAGAGGTCCTG
The DNA here is from genome assembly GCF_965152275.1 of Natator depressus. Lineage (NCBI taxonomy): Eukaryota > Metazoa > Chordata > Testudines > Cheloniidae > Natator > Natator depressus. Next base: position 324,853,420 of record NC_134234.1, on the reverse strand, counting down.
GATTTCAGTCTCTTTCCTAACAGCCTAATTTGGCCTCCAGGATGTCTCTCCTACCCTTCCCTATGTCATTGGTACCTACATGTACCACGACCACCGGCTCCTCCCCAGCACTGCACGTAAGTCTATCTAGATGCCTCGAGAGATCTGCAACCTTTGCACCAGGCAGGCAAGTCACCATACGGTGCTTCCGGTCATCACAAACCCAGCTATCTATGTTTCTAATGAGTGAATCTCCGATTACTAACACCTGCCTTTTCCTAGTGACTGGAGTTCCCTCCTCCAGAGAGGTAACCTTAGGGCAAGAGGATACCCCAACATCATCTGGAAGGAGGGTCCCAACTATGGGAAGGTTTCCCGCTGTTCCCGTTGACTGCTCTCCTTCTCTGGGCCTTTCATCCTCCTTAACAGCGCAGGGGCTGTCTGACCAGAGGTGGGACAAATCTACAGTGTCCCGGAAAGCCTCATTAACATACCTCTCTGCCTCCCTTAGCTCCTCCAGTTCCGCCACCCTGGCCTCCAAAGCCTGTCCCTGAGAGCCGAATGCACACATACGCCACCCGCCCACAGGGAAAGTAATCATATGTGCTACACCGAGTGCAATAAAGAGGATAGCCCCCACTCTGCTGCTGGGCTCCTGCCTGCATTTTCTCCTGCAGTTACCTAGGTAAATGATAGGGGTTTTGTTTAAATCAAGAATTTTTGATTATAATTTAGTTTAAAGGTTTTAAAGAATGGCAAGTGTAAACTGCCCCCTTCCCACTCCCCTTCCCAGCTCCCTCTCGAAACTCCCTGTTAGCGGTCCCTGTTTGCAAAGCTCCCTGGTCGCTTGCTCACTGGTTTATAAAGCCCTGGCCTCCTTGATAGCCCCGCCCCCTGCCTAAGGCTCAGCCAGTGAACAGAGGCTTCTAGATTTCAAACCTTGTTTTGAAGCTCACAGCCTCCTTGGAACTGCTGGGATATTCCACAGTTGATGAGATCCCAATCCTTGGCTCAAGCAAGAGTAAGGTCATCTATTCCCGCGGTAACCTCTCCTCCTGAACCTCCAATGCTGCAGCCACAGACAAAGGTTGCTCCTATTGAACTAGTTCACCCTGAACCATTGTTACAGGTGCATAGATGCTGGAACTAGGGGTGCTGGCTTGAAGTGGTTTCCATCATATACAGGGTTCACAGATGGGTTCAATGGCTCTCAGCCCCCCCACTATTCAAATTGTTCCAGCACCCCTGTACAGGCACCACGGGAGATTCCATTGGCTCTGCTTCTGTTACCCTCTTTACCACCAGATGACTCTGCAATGCCAGAGTCTTCCTCCCCTGTACCTGAGGAATTTAAAACATATTGGACCTCCTGAGGTATGTGGCTTCAGCTTTGGGTATTCAGGCTGAGTTTGTTCAAGATACCCTCCATAGGGGGAAAGTGTCTTTCCCCATAAATGAATGGTCTTGGATCTGCAAAGACCATAGGGAACACCCCAGCATCCTTTCACCTACAGTGATGCGTACTGATAAGAGATATTATGTGCCTCTTTCTGGTTTCGAGTGCTTCTACACACATCTGGTGCCTAACTCTCATTTGTTGTAATGGCAGCTAGTGAGAGGTTAAGACAGGGGAGATATAAGTCAAAAGACAAGGACTCTAAAAGCTTGATGAAGTAGAACAAATTTTCCTCCCACACCTTACAAATACATGTTGCCAATCAGCAAATGTTTTTATCAAAGTACAATTTTATAAATTGGGAAGTTGTGGCACAATTTACAGATAAGTTGCCAAAATCCTCCAGGTAAGAGTTTAAGGCTTTCATTGTGGAAGGCCATTGAGTGGCCATCCGTAAGTCACTACTGTCTGCTTTGGACATGGTGATTCCTTCCTCTAGAGTTATGGCCTCTGCTGTAACTCTGAAGAGGGCTTCTTTGTGGCACAATTCTGGTATGGCTCTGGAGGCCCAACAGACAATTGAGGACTTACCCTTTGACAGTCGACCTTTATTTTCAGAGAAAACTGACAAAATGTTACATTCTTTAAAGAATTCTCAAGCTACATTGCATTCACTCATTGGCGGGGTGAGGGGGGGGGCGAGGGGAAGGGTCCACTTAGTGGCAATCTTGATGTTCCGTCCTCTGATCCAGGGGAAGTCAATGTTCTCAAACGCCATGGTTCAGGGATTTCTAAGAGGAATCATTCATATTTTTTCCACTGGTGAAAGAAGCAGTTCCTTAATACTGTGCTGGCTGCCCTTCTGGGTACTCTATTTGAGCCATGGCAACTTGGCAAAACCCCCATATACCCAATTTTCAAAAACAAAGTGTCCCTAAGACCACATACAAAAAACTTCTATCTGAAGTAGTTTCACAGTTTCACCTGAACCAAATAAATTACTTACCTATATTCTTTCCTAAGCCACACTCAAACACAGATGAGCAGCTCCTTCATGTATTGGATGTGAGACTGTGTTTGGCATTTTATTTGGAGAGAACTAAACCATTTTGTTCATTATGTCATGTTTTTGTCTCCTATGCGGATCACACAAAAGGTTGGGTGATCTCCTCATGGACTATTTCCAGCTGGATAACTTCCTTTTTTTGCAATGGTGTTTGGAGTAACTCAGGCCACACCTCACAAAGGTCAGGGACTCATTCAACTGGGCCCCAAGTGATGTCAGTGGCACTTCTCAATTATGTTTCAATATTGAACATTTGCAGGGCTGCTCCCAGGTCTTCCACACGTACTTTTACCAAACACTATGCAATTATGGCTGCAACAAGATTGGATGCGAACTTCAGAAGGCAGTTCTACAGTATTCTTTAAGCAGAGTCCAAGCTCACCTGCTACAGCTTGTGAGTCACTTGAGTGGAATATACATCTGCAACCACTCATAGAAGAAAAGATAGTTACCTACCTATAGAGTAACTCTAGTTCTTTGAGATGTAGGTGCAGACATGTATTCCAAAACCCATCCTCCACCCCTCTACGTTGGATCTCAACTATTGACATTTGATGTGAAGGAACTGAGAGGGGGTCAGGATTGTACAGCCCTTAAATAATTGTAATAATTTATTAAATAATAAAGGAACGGGAGCCAGAAGGTTGCAAGCACTTCCCTTACGGATACTGCTAGGTAAAGTTCGCTGGCTTTGGTGCAATAGGCACTCACACACCTGAGTGGAATACACGTCTGCAACCATATCTCAAAGAACAACAGTCACTATACAGGTAAGTAACTGTCTTATTTTAGCAACTCTGGGAGAAAACAAAAACTGATAGACTAGACTAAATATTACTAATTTCTGAAACTGATTGACACAGGATGTAGATGATTAAAGACATTATGTATTGCAGTGAGTAGTATTCAAGGAAATAAATGGTTGTCAAGTCAACGCCCTACAGCCAATGTATTTAATAGATCTGAAATATATTTATAGTGCAAGTACACCACCACTCAGGCATTCAATGTTTCCATTGCACGGGTAAATAATTATATGCAACCTCATATCCATGAGAATAAATAATGCGTGAAATAGTTTGTAGTTACAGACAGGCTGTGGAATGCAATGACAATGTGTTTGTGGGATTTGCCGACATGTGGATGGCAGTTGGAGAACAGTGTTATTTTGGTGTTTGGTTTGAATTGGGTAAACATGGTTTTGACTGAGAGCTGGTGGGTTTTCTAAGTGAGTGGTCTGTAAGAATTTGAAGAATGAAGCTGCTTTCTTTGTGATTGCAGGGTTGTTTGTCCTAATATCTATCTGTGTGTTAAGAGTTTTTAAGACAGTGAGAGATTTAGCCTTCAATTTTTGATCCAGTTCATTTTTTTTCATATCCTTTGTTTTGAAAATTAGTATAGTGTAGTTGGGATCAGTGATCTGCATTTTCCAATTTTAAATACGGTCAGTATTTGCAAACCTGGACAGGTTTCTCGAACTGTTAGTTTAGAGCATTATAGCAGACTGAAGATGGGTTTCAACATGAGGCTTTCAAATGCTACATGGATGGCTGCCCTATAAGGACTTCTCTGACTCGTGTTGAACAATTGTCTGAATGAATATACAATATCTTTTTTCCTGAGTTTTGTAAGGTGATCTGTAACCCTTTCCAAATGGCAACCACATCGCTATTGTATTTGTTTCATATAACCTCTTGTGTAGTCAATGTAAACATTCTCTTGGATGTTTGTAGTATCAATTGAGCACCTAAACTTAGATGATTAACTAATATTCAGAAAGGACTTTAATAGAAACTTCAACTGTTCATAATTCAAATTGGACTACATTACATGTTTCTTGTACTATTTTTTTAACACAACATTAATGAGATACTTGTCCAGGATGGAGTTAGATTATGAAGACACAAGCTGAATAAGGAATGGGGAAAGAGAAGAGAGGAGTCAAATCAACACAAAATGAGCAAAGAACACAGATTGGTGAATGGGAAAACTCAATATTATCAGGAAGGTCTGTTGTACAGGTTCCACAAGGAGTCCTAATTCGTGTGACTGGCTTTTTCCATAGCAAGTGACTCAAGCTGACATTGACTTTGATAGTTTTATAGGGATAATATTTTTCACCAGGGTGAATTCTTCTTGAACAATTTCTTCCATGTATCAGACACTAAAATCACTTTCAGGAGCAGCAGGCATATTTTTCTTTTTCAACCTCTTTTTACTGTGACTGATGCAAGGAAAATCCCACTGTCCTTTTGTTCAGATGTTCTCTTATTAATCTCTTGACATATCTATAATAGGGCAGTGATGCAACGTAGGCTGTTGTTTCAAAACCTCTGGAGGGCTTGTGTGTCTCTTCCCAATGTGGCAAACAGCAAGAACTGCATGAACTACAGCAATACGAGTCCTTCCTGTTGGTGATGGTAATTGATTTTCTTCATCTCAGTGTATGAAGATCCATAATGCTTCCCTTCTTTCCGTCCCCTGGGATGTACAGTGAAACCAATAAGAATGGATGTGAAAGGCAGCACCTTTTCAGATAGCAGACGTAGCATCTGGATTGTTAGTATAAGTAGGCTGCAATGAGGTGGTTCTGCCATCAATTATTAAAATGACCTGCTTGTATGCAAATTAAAGCTGTTTTATCTTTTTAAAAACCTTTTTTGGTGGATCTGGTGGAAAACCTAGGACTTTTTGTTAATACTTGAGCGTTTAACACATTTGAAAGTAGGTGACTCATTCTGTATTTAAAAACCTGGCTCATGTGCATCGTGAGCAAGGTACCTGAATGTTGCCATGTAGTTTGGATTTTCTTTTTTTGTAACTGACAATGATCACTGTGCTTCTAACTGGATTCTACTTTTCTGGCAATGGATAAATGTAAAATGTACAATTTACACTGTGCATATACTGTATACCCAGCACATATATGGTCACAAAAAGAGGAATATCTATGTCCAAACTTGATATCTGTATTGTCCAAACCCTGCAAAGGACTCTTGCTGGTTTTCACCTTTATGTTTTTTAAAAATTTTCTTGAAACAATCGCTAGATCATATGAAGAAATCCCATCAGAATGCTGATCTAACCTTAAGGTGAAATATTATATTGATTTTAAAAAGCCCAAGTAAACAACATGGAACTAAAATTTCTCCTCTGTTACCCAGGGTAACCCCACTGAAGTCAATGGTGTTTCAGAAGCATAAAAAAGAGTAGAGTTTGTTTCATTAATGCAAAGATCTTTGACACAATGTTGTTCTTTCTGTGATGCTGCTGGGTGCAGAAATTATGTAAAGTTTATAAAACTCCATATCCCATTGTCGCAAAAGGAAAATTGGAAAGCACAATGTAAGTTCGTCATCTTCCCAACTCAAATTACTGTTGTGAGAAGTAGCCTCTTCCATTTTTTGTTTATAATAATGTCCTTTTATAAATATTTACTGCTTGCTTCTCATCCCTGACAATCAGCACCAGACACAGTGGACCAAATGATGAAGATTAACTGCAATGCACACATCCAGTATTGTTCAAATGTCTATCTTGGCTATTTTATGAAACATGAAAGTATTGCCCTCATGTAATCTTTCAGTTCCCCAGTGAAAACAGAATAGATGCCACTATTTAATGACAGGGAAAAAAATCAAGAGGCTGCTTAAAGCAAATGTAGCAGAAGATTCTTCTAACAACAGCTATGCACTAAACTATGCTCTGCTAACCTTATCTTGCAAACTTCAGCTAGCAGCCCAGTGTTTGTGCTCTGGCAATTCCATTTCAATGGTCTGCGTAGAATTTTAATTAAACATAGCTCTCATGGTGCATCTCAAATGGAAGAATGAAATTAGGGCATACCCTTATGTAGAGTTTATATCTATCGTTATGGTGCACAAAGGTAATTTTAAATTTCATTTTTTTCCAAACTAATGACTATATTATGATATTAGATAATTAGTGGTTTAATCCATCCATTTCAAAAAATAAAATGGGTTCTCCATAATATGCCCAATTTGTTAAATTTTTACAGATTTTTACACTAGAAAATGGAATTGTCCATCTGAAATATCAGTAGTTGGGCTAGTTCACAAATACTGTTATGTATCATTACATTAGAAAAACATGGACTGATAGGCTTATAATAAATCGTCACATTATTTGTATATATTCACAGAAAATAAAACCGCTGTATCTAAGTTCTTTAGATACAATCTTAAGAGTGTATAACTCTAAAGAGAAACGGGGTACTTCCAATTCCAGCAAAATGTACACTGCAATAAACTTTGAAAAGATTCCACAAATGGAAGAAACTAAATGACAGTTAGAGCATTGCTTATATATATTTATATAGACATAAATATTTACTAGCTACCTGTTTAATTTGCTCTCTCATGGAGAGTATCTTTATTATCATTAAGTTAACACAATAAATTGGAATGGAAAAGCCTCACAGGATGCAGATAAAATAAAGTGTGTGTCTATGTTTGTAAGACAAATCCCTTGTATTGTTGTGTCCCAGGTGGGCAGGAGCTTTTTAAAGCAAAGCAAAGCACTGAGCCTTCATAGCAAGACCTAAATATGAATTGTATTGATCATATATGCACTGAGTGTAAAATTCACCTCTGTACGGACAGTCAGCACAGGACCTATGCACTACTTGCCTCGTGTGAATATTCATGGGGCATGGACCAGGCTCCCTAAATCCAGTGCCAAGATGCACAGGGCCCTGTAAAACCTGTAAAGGATTTTCTAGGATCAGTCTCTTTTATTGTTTTAAAGTTCTGGTGAGGTGTCTGGAGGGGACAACCCCAGGACTTTCACTATTGATCACCTTACTATTGAAATAAATTATTTTGCATTTGTGCCTTTGCTATTGCAGTTTTAAAATAACCTCAGAAAAGAGACACAAACTTTGTTCAAATTCAGATTGCCAAATAAAGGTTCGATTTACTTTAGAAAGACTTGATTATGGTCATAGTAGAAAAACTTAGACTAAGAAAATTAAGGTACAGGCTTTTGAGCTTTAAATTATTCATCTGTGGAGTTTCTCTTTGAGTTAAATACTATCTGCCAGTCTTCACAGGAGGATTATTCATTCTGTATAGCTTCGGGGACAGTCAAAGCAGAAACTCCTGCACAGGACAGTGTGACAGGAAGACCTGCCCATGAAGTACTGCTGCCAGAAATTGTGCCTCCCCATTAAGATGCCACAGCAGTCTAAACAAGTTCAGTCAGAGCAGAACCAATGTTTACTATTTCAGATGTGATTGTTTGAGAGGTATCCAGCAGAGAATATTTTTAAAAGCTGTTCCTATCTGCAGCTCTTTCAAGCTCACTCTTTGTCATTTAAATCTTTCTTTCCTGTCAGCCTTTTATAGCACATCAAGGGGTGAATAGCCACAGTATATCTGTGAAACAAAGGGCTAAGTTCAAGTCATGCAGGTGGACCTCATGCAAGGCTAATGGTTTACATTGCATATGAACTATGATGATTCTATCTAACCTAGGTTTATAGACTTACTACATCCAAAATAACTATATTAAAAGTGTGATAAGGTTGCAAAGTCAAGCACTCCAAAGCTAAGAAATGCCAGACTTTAGGTTGTCCATGCAACCTCATTCTTTAATTACATGATCGCATACTCTTCCCTCATCTCCTCCCACTTCAACCAGGAATAGGTTAGGAATACCCATAGATTTGTGAGTCAGAGCCTCCATCAAATTTATCTTGCCTTGGCATTAATGATTATTCACTTCATGGAGTTGGTTTTTTTAGTTTGATTTTTTGCACTCCCAACTACTGTTGTAATATTCTAAGTCCTGGTTAGTAATATGTACAATGTTGGGAATTTTTAATATGATTTTTATCTTGGCAGCTTCCCTTTAAATAAATACAACTGTATGCTCTATGTACCTTTGGAAGAAGAAGCCCAGCATATCACTAGGGAATGAGATTATACATGATATGCTGCTATTGCCGGTTGGCATAGCTGTCTGCAGAATAAAAAAGTAGCTCAACTAAAATGTATTGTATTTTGTAGTGGTGACCCCTTTCACACAGCAAGCCTCTGAGTGCAACCCCCCTTATAAATTAAAAAAACACTTTTTAAAATATTTAACACTATTATAAATGCTGCTGGTGAAGCGGGGTTTGGCGTGGAGGCTGACAGCTTGCGACCCCCCAGGTAATAACCTCGTGACCCCCGGAGGGGTCGCAACCCCCAGTTTGAGAACCCCTGTTCTAGAAAATGAGAATTCTAGACTGGCATGCCAATTTTCAAGTCACTACTACTTGCTGCTGCCATGGCACGTGCCTAAAATTTGGCATTGGTTTTGAGCACTAAATCCAGCTTTGCTATCCAGTTGCTACACTCAGCACCCAGTAGAACTCTACTCTTTCATTACTAGAAATCTTGGCATTTTGTGCTATATTTACTGAGAGAGATAACTCTTTGTTTTTCAGAGCTTCCATATGGCTGGGAGAAAATTGATGATCCCATTTATGGCACTTATTATGTTGAGTAAGTTCCCAACTTCAATATTAATTTGCTGTTAATAGTTCATAACCTGATATTAATATCCTGTTCAGTGTTTGAATTGGAAAGGTATGGGCACAATTATTTTCCCCTTTGACTTCAGGTTACGCAGGAATTATCAGACTCCAATATAGTTGCAGTAAATGAACAGTTTCTGTATCTTTCAAACTGGTTACTCTGTCACTTCTTCTTGAGCCCTGATCTCATCCTGTGTATTCTAGAAATATTGAGGCGGGGGAAGGTTGAGGGGAGCATTTAAATCAAATGTGTTTTATTTTCTGTTTAACAAGTTTTAAACAAGCATCAAACAAGGTGCAGATCCTTGCCAATCCAGGAACAGAATAAAACGTAATCATTTTTGCTTCATAATGATACTTTTCTGAATAGTCTTACTTCGCGGTAAGTCTGAGAGTCACATTATTTTGTATGAGTGCAGGTTGTATCTTATGTGAAATTTTTCTATGCTCACTCATGGCATTAAGAACAGGAGTACTTGTGGCACCTTAGAGACTAACAAATTTATTTGAGCATAAGCTTTTGTGGGCTACAGCCCACTTATGCTCAAATAAATTTGTTTGTCTCTAAGGTGCCACAAGTACTCCTGTTCTTTTTGAGGATATAGACTAACACGGCTGCTACTCTGAAACTCATGGCATTGTAATTTTGCGCCTAAAGGCACAGCTAGAGAAGGAGAATGTAATTTTCTATTATTTTAATGGCACAATCCCTGCCTGCATTTTTCCAGGAGAACATGGTGTGTGTACAAAATAAAGAAAAGATCCTTTCTCCCTTCCATTTAGTATAGGTCTTTGTGCTGTGGGGTAAAGCGGATTACTGCCCAAAAGAATAGATGTAATTGATTAGTCTATTTAACTCGAGCTTACATAAAATACCCAAGAATTGAGAGAGATGAAAATGGCTTGCTTCTCCTCTGCCTTTTATCTTGTGCAGCCATTGACACTTGTGCAAAGTGAGTCTAAAGTGGCAATAAAATGATACCTAATCAAAATGATAGCATTATATTCTCTCTCTGCACAGGTGTCATAGACTACCCAAGTTCTAAAGCCATGGAGAATCAATCCCAGAAACTATTAACTCACTTTCCCCTGGTCACAGTCCACAGATAGTGAATTGAGAGCCCATCCAATTGAGGAAAGGGGCAAACACACCAGACAAAAATCTATGAAACAAATAGCAGATCCATTTATTCTAGAGGGAAGAACTTACAGAAGAAGGTTATGAAAAGAAAAACCCAAACTCAGATCCTTACACTGAGAGCCTCACTTTGTTTCCACAGTTACCCAGTACAAATTACAGTGTTTTACAGTTTGCTTAACCCATAGTTCTCTGATACCCTGTTGTCTCTTGATTCCATACTAACACTACATCTATGCTGGCTCATTCTGGAAATATACCAGCTCTCATGCTTTCCTAGTTTCAAACTGCAGTGCAGAGCCGTGTTGCCATCAGTTTGGGCAGGAAGATGGCAGAATGCCTCTTAGATCCCTGAGAATTTAGGAGCCAAGTTTTTAGGGCTTCCCTTCCACAGCTGATAAAAGAGCTACAGCACCTGGGCATCCTCTCCTGCTCCTCCAGACCTCCCAAAACAAAAACAGAACTGTAATAGAGTCCTTGGTGGGTTGGGTTGCCTAGTGGTTAGCGCAGGTAGTGCCCCCCACACCCTGGTGGGCCGGTCTTACAGTCCTGGTCCTCCTTTACTCAGAAGTGTGGTGAGGAGTACTGGTGGTTTGAGTCTCTCCTGTAATGAAGGCAGTGGTAGGGGAGCCCACCCACTCCACCAGGCTCCAACCCAGGGCCCTAAGAGGGTCAACAATATCTGGCCACCAAAAGTGCCTCTGAGTCACCCTCCCTGGGTCACTTCCTACCACTGCTTTTCTCTCCCAGCTTTTAGTCCCAGGAAAGGTGTAAAGAAAAAGGAAAGGTAACCAAACTGTCAGCCCTAACTGGGATCAGCGTATAGCCTCCCTTCCCTCAGGAAGGCTTCTCCAGCCCCCTTGTCAGGAGCTTTCTGGGTAAGTCTGTCTTTCTCCCCAGCCTTCCCCCTTCTGAGCTGGGTTGCTCCCTTTTCAACCCATTCTCCAGTTGGAGTGTGCTCTGCAGGGATCAGGGGTGGGGATACCTGGGCCCAGTACTGTCCTTTAAACCCTTCTGGTCCAGTGTGGGGTTTGTACACCCCATCACAAAAACAAAAGCTTCGCTTCGGCCACAGTCTTGCTGACTCCTTTGTAAAGCAGCAGCAGCTGCCCTGGGTCTCTGTGTTCCCCAGCTTGTCCTCTTCCCTCAGATGAAGGAGCCATCAGCTCTGCCCCTGACCCAACTCACTCACCCTGTCCAAATTCCTACCTACCCCAGGTGAGTGGATTATTTGAACCCCTGTATATAGTGAATAATGCCAAGAAATTACTCCTCTGTCCTTATGCTTGGGTTTTTATAATATTCCTGTGTAGTAAGTGATGGCGTTCACATATCTCTTTATAGTAATCCTCTTCATATCTCCCAAATATATATTTATACAGCTGCTGGTAGTGACTAATGATCTTCCGCACAAGTGGCTATGTACTTTAGAGACTAACAGGTGTTGTGCAATTCCTGTGCATTAAGCTGTCCCTGCGGCATCTCCTTTGAGCTAAATACTGCCGAAAACATTCATAGATACTAAGGTCAGAAGGGACCATTATGATCATCTAGTCTGACCTCCTGCACAACGCAGGCCACAGAATTTCACCCACCCACTCCTGCGAAAAACCTCTCACCTATGTCTGAGCTATTGAAGTCCTCAAATCGTGGTTTAAAGACTTCAAGGAGCAGAGAATCCTCCAGCAAGTGTCCCGTGCCCCATGCTACAGAGGAAGGCAAAAAACCTCCAGGGCCTCTTCCAATCTGCCCTGGAGGAAAATTCCTTCCCGACCCCAAATATGGCGATCAGCTAAACCCTGAGCACATGGGCAAGATTCACCAGCCAGATACTACAGAAAATTCTTTCCTGGGTAATTCAGATCCCACCCCATCTAACATCCCATCACAGGCCATTAGGCCTATTTACCATGAATATTTAATTACCAAAATCATGTTATCCATCTCCTCCATAAACTTATCGAGTTTAATCTTAAAGCCAGATAGATCGTTTGCCCCCACTGCTTCCCTTGGAAGGCTATTCCAAAACTTCACTCCTCTGATGGTTAGAAACCTTCGTCTAATTTCAAGTCTAAACTTCCTGGTGGCCAGTTTGTATGCATTTGTTCTTGTGTCCACATTGGTACTGAGCTTAAATAATTCCTCTCCCTCTCCGATATTTATCCCTCTGATATATTTATAGAGAGCAATCATATCTCCCCTCAACCTTCTTTTAGTTAGGCTAAACAAGACAAGCTCATTGAGTCGCCTTTCATAAGACAGGTTTTCCATTCATCGGATCATCCTAGTAGCCCTTTTCTGTACCTGTTCCAGTTTGAATTCATCCTTCTTAAACATGGGAGACCAGAACTGCACACAGTATTCCAGGTGAGGTCTCACCAGTGCCTTGTATAACGGTACTAAAACCTCCTTATCCCTACTGGAAGATTATCTGGGTCCCCCGATTTAGTCCCATTAAGCTGTTTGAGTTTCGCTTCTACCTCAAATATGGTAATGTCTACCTCCATATCCTCATTCCCATTTGTCATGCTACCATTATCCCTAAGATCCTCTTTAGCCTTATTAAAGACTGAGGCAAAGTGGTAAGGCTTACGCAGTTCCATTACACAGTCACTGGAACCAAAATGGAGCACGTAGTTGTCTGCATTTTAAGCCCACCCTCCATCAGGCAGACACAGGCTTCTTGCCCCATGTGCTGCAATGCAATTGTGTTTCTAGGCTGTTGTTGCCAAACCCACTCATCCCACAGACAAAATATAAAGGAGGGAAAGGATACCTTAAAGGCATACTGTACTTACTGTAATAGAAAAGCTTTAATGGGATCTAGCAGAGATCTGGAATAGTAAGAATGGATGTTCATAGACCAGCATTAAAAGTGCAGCAGCACTAGCTTTATAAAGGCTTTTATAGTCAATATAAGGAGCTGTATTTTAATCTGCTTTCTAAGCTCAATAATTTGGTAGTGAAAATTGTTGTCCATTTTTCATTATAAAAAGTGACAGTGTTACACCTTCCTTTATTACTAGCATTTAACAGATGATTTAATTTTTAACTAGATGAAATCACATTACAATAAACTCTTTTAATTATGTCATAAAATGGATAAATCATGAAAAGTTAGGTTATGAACCTTTGCATATTCAAATCCAATCCAACTTTATAGGAATCACTTTAAAACTGTCAAGGAAAGAATATCCTACCCTCCACTTATTAGAACATCTGTATCTCTCTAAAATAAAGAGGGGCAGTTTGCGGGGATAAACCACTGAAGTAATCAGATTCAGTGTAACACCTTGCAGTGGTCAGCCATAAAGAGTATTTAGATTCTTAGCACTCAGTTAAGCACAAAATATTTGCAATTTTCTCTAGAGTGTGAGGGCCCAGATGCTGCTTCTCCTCTCAGTTGTACATAACTAAGGTTCAATGGATGGATATGCTCTTAATTCACCTTACTATTGCAAATCCAAACTTATCTGCAAGGGATGGACATTTGCACTAACTCTAGCAGGTGAAACTTTCTACTGTGACTGGGTCAACTTCATAGAATCATAGAATATCAGGGTTGGAAGGGACCTCAGGAGGTCATCTAGTCCAACCCCTTGCTCAAAGCAGGACCAATCCCCAACTAAATCATCCCAGCCAGGGCTTTGTCAAGCCTGACCTTAAAAATATCTAAGGAAGCAGATTCCACCACCTCCCTAGGTAACGCATTCCAGTGTTTCGCCACCCTCCTAGTGAAAAAATTTTTCCTAATATCCAACCTAAACCTCCCCCACTGCAACTTGAGACCATTACTCCTTGTTCTGTCATCTGCTACCTCTGAGAACAGTCTAGAGCCATCCTCTTTGGAACCCCCTTTCAGGTAGTTGAAAGCAGCTATCAAATCCCCCCTCATTCTTCTCTTCCGCAGACTAAACAATCCCAGTTCCCTCAGCCTCTCCTCAGAAGTCATGTGTTCCAGTCCCCCAATCATTTTTGTTACCCTCCGCTGGACCCTTTCTAATGTTTCCACATCCTTCTTGCAGTGTGGGACCGAAAACTGGACACAGTACTCCAGATGAGTCCTCACCAATGTCGAATAGAGGGGAACGATCACGTCCCTCGATCTGCTGGCAATGCCCCTACCTATACATCCCAAAATGCCATTGGCCTTCTTGGCAACAAGGGCACACTGTTGACTCATATCCAGCTTCTCGTCTACTGTAACCCCTAGGTCCTTTTCTGCCAAACTGCTGCCTAGCCATTCGGTCCCTAGTCTGTAGCAGTGCATGGAATTCTTCCGTCCTAAGTGCAGGGCTCTGCACTTGTCCTTGTTGAACCTCATCAGATTTCTTTTGGCCCAATCCTTTAATTTGTCTAGGTCTCTCTGTATTCTATCCCTACCCTCCAGCGTATCTACCTCTCCTCCCAGTTTAGTGTCATCTGCAAACTTGCTGAGGGTGCAATCCACACCATTCTCCAGATCATTTATGAAGATATTGAAAAAAACCAGCCCAAGGACCAACCCTTGGGGCACTCCACTTGATACCGGCTGCCAACTGGACATGGAGCCATTGATCACTACCTGTTGAGCCTGACAATCTAGCCAACTTTCTATCCACCTTATGGTCCATTCATTCAGCCCATACTTCTTTAACTTGCTGGCAAGAATACTGTGGGAGACCATGTCAAAAGCTTTGCTAAAGTCAAGGAACAACACATCCACGACTCTCCCCTCATCCACAGAGCCAGTTATCTTGTCATAGAAGGCAATTATATTAGTCAGGCATGACTTTCCCTTGGTGAATCCATGCTGACTGTTCCTGATCACTTTTCTCTCCTCTAAGTGCTTCAGAACTGATTCCTTGAGGACCTGCTCCATGATTTTTCCAGGGACTGAGGTGAGGTTGACTGGCCTATAGTTCCCAGGATCCTCCTTCTTCCCTTTTTTAAAGATGGACACTACATTAGCCTTTTTCCAGTCGTCCGGGACTTCGCTGGATCGCCATGAGTTTTCAGAGATAATGGCCAATGGCTCTGCAATCACATCTGCCAACTCCTTTAACACTCTCAGATGCAACGCATCCGGCCCCATGGATTTGTGCTCTTCCAGCTTTTCTAAATAGTCCCGAACCACTTCTTTCTCCACAGAGGGCTGGTCACCTCCTTCCCATGCTGTGCTGCCCAGTGCAGCAGTCTGGGAGCTGACCTTGTTTGTGAAGACAGAGGCAAAAAAAGCATGGAGTACATTAGCTTTTTCCACATCCTCTGTCACTGGATTGCCTCCCTCATTCTGTAAGGGGCCCACACTTCCCTTGACTTTCTTCTTGTTGCTAACATACCTGAAGAAACCCTTCTTGTTACTCTTAACATCTCTTGCTAGCTGCAACTCCAGGTGTGATTTTGGCCTTCCTGATTTCACTCCTGCATTCCCGAGCAATATTTTTATACACTTTCCTGGTCATTTGTCCAATCTGCCACTTCTTGTAAGCTTGTTTTTTGTGTTTAGGATCAGCAAGGATTTCACTGTTAAGCCAAGCTGGTCACCTGCCATATTTACTATTCTTTCTACACATCGGGATGGTTTGTCCCTGTAACCTCAATAAGGATTCTTTAAAATACAGCCAGCTCTCCTGGACTCCTTTCCCCTCATGTTATTCTCCCAGGGGATCCTGCCCGTCAGTTCCCTGAGGGAGTCAAACTTTTGTGCAACCTTCTAACAGAGCCTGTGATTTAAAGATTAAACGCTAGCCTTCTTCCTTCCACAGCCCCGCACAGAATTATGGTGCTGTGCTGGCTTTTTCAGCTGTCTAATCGCAAAAAGAGCATCTCTACCTTTATGGTTGATTAACTACAACATGAAACTCAATTTGCAAACATGGTCTCCTTAATAGGACAGCTAAACTAACCAGATGGGTACTTATTGTAAACTGTGCATCCTGCCTCAACTGTGCAACATTTCTTTATCTTTTCTATCTGACACGCTGTTACTGCTTATGTAAGAAAATAACATGTTATCTCAGCAATTCTGTTTCTTTCATTTTAAAAAGTAGCTAAATCTTACA
The DNA here is from genome assembly GCF_965152275.1 of Natator depressus. Taxonomy (NCBI): domain Eukaryota; kingdom Metazoa; phylum Chordata; order Testudines; family Cheloniidae; genus Natator; species Natator depressus. The sequence continues at coordinate 324,837,256 of NC_134234.1, read as the reverse complement.
TTTTGATGCTCATTTCAACAAATATGTCCATTAATACTTGTTTTAAACACAATTTCAGTATCTAAATGAAAGATTTGGATGTCTTTTTAAGGAAAAATGAAACAGCAATTGAGGCCACATTAGTTAAATCAGCCTTTACCAGTTCCACTTCCTAGCTGACTTCCATACTAATATCATCAGCACAGGTGCAGCGCTGTGACCCCATGCACCAGGTTGCATTGTCCAAAGGAGGGAGCCAGGCCCAACCCTGTGGGACAAAAGCCACTGCAGTGGGATGAATACAGGGTGGGCTTGTTTGCCAGCCCTTCCTCACCGGGCCAGGGCGGGCTTGCTCTCCAGCCCTGGGCCTCCCCTCTGCACTGGGCCTCCCCTCTGCACTGGGCTTTATTGAAGTCATGGACACAAAGGAAAGCCACGGACAAACAGAGAAACCATGATATCTGTGGCTTATTTACCACTGTGACTCATAGACTTTAAGGCCAGAAGAGACCATTGTGATCTCTAGTCTGACCTCCTACACGTTGCAGGCCACAGAACCTCACCCACCCTCTCCTGTAATAGATGCTGAACCTCTGGCTGAGTTACTGAAATCCTCAAATAATGATTTAAAGACTTCAAGGTACAGGTAGGCCACCATTTACTCTAGCTTTTCCCAGCAAGTGACCCATACACCAGGCTGCAGAGGAAGGCGAAAAAACTCCAGGATCTTTGCCAATCTGACCTGGGGGGAAATTCCTTCCCAATGTCAAATATGGTGATCAGTTGAACCCTGAGCATGTTGGAAAGACCCACCAGCCAGATACCTGGGAAAGAATTCTCTGTAGTAACTCAGAGCCATCCCCATCTAATGCCAAACTGTGATGGCGGGCACCTGGCCCCGTTGAAGCTCCCTGCTGCAGGCCCCATGGTTCTACCACACTGGACCTCAGAAAAGGAGCAGCAAAGGTGGGTCCTCTAGTCCTGCCTAGAAAAGTTGCATGGAAGCGGCCAATCAGAACCCAGCAAGCTCATATAAAAGGCGCTGCAGGGCCTTAGCAGGTCAGTTCCTGGCTGGGACCAGAAGGGCAAGAAAGGGTGCTCAGTTCTGGCTGGAGGGGTTGATGGCTGCATTTACTGGACCTGAGAGAGAGAGGATCTGAGAAATTCAGCCCTGAGTTAAGGGTGAAGAGAATGGAGCTACGTGGGAAAAGTCCCAGGGAATAGCCACAGCGAAATGGAGGCAGCAGTACATGGCTGCTGTTTATAGGGTCCCTGAGTTGGGACCCAGAGTAGTGGGCATCCCCGCTAGCAAAATCACCTAAGCCACAAGTCTTCTTTAGAAGCACAAGCAAAGGGCTGGATTTAAAGGACCCAGAGATGGGGCTGATAACCTGTTGAGGGCAGACAGTTTCAGCAGGGAGAGACTCCATGGAGCCTAGGAGGGTCTGAAGAGCAAAGGCACCTGAGGAAGGAGGGGCTGAGTCCAGCTTGAGCCTGGGGATTTGAAGACTTTTGTGTTCGTTTTGGACTTCAGTACTCCCGGAAGGGGTCCTTGATTGTGTGACTTGGCCAGAGGGCTGAGCCACTGAAGACCCACCAAGCAAGGCTAACAACGTACAGGGGATGCCAGGAAAGGCCTGCAGTACCACACCCAGCCTCTAGGAGGCACTCACCAGAGGTGAGTGTCACCCACTACACAACTCTGCAGCTCTACCTATTATTAACAGCCACATTTACAAATGATGACTTTGTTATGTAGATAGCAGCTTTAAAGTTTGGCACATTTTTTCACTTTCACTCTTTAAAACAAATGTCCCTGTTGACTTCAATAGAAATCTTTTCTGGGTGACGAACATCTGACATCACCTTTTGGTTTACCAGGTATATTAGGTCACCTAAAGATACATTGCTGTTTCCCCTCTATCCCCTTGGTTTAATGAACACTGGAATATTTTCATTTTTTTTAAATAACATTGTCTAAAGGGTAGGGCCTTGATCCAGAGAATTGCTTCGCATGGGATCATGAAGGTGACTTCAGTGGAAGTCACATGTACTCAGCACCTTTTACAATCCCTGATTCTAAGGGAGCTCAGGGTCAGATCTTCAAGTGTTTAGCATCCACAATCAGGACCAGATATTCCCTGCAGCTCTCTCTGAGAACTGTTTTGAAAGGCTGGTCCTGTGTGCATAAATATTTACCTCTCTGGAGCAACAGTAATTTACAACACATCCAACAACTTCACACACATATCTAGCCAATCGCCCAAACCTGCATGATGCTGAGTGCCCTCAAATCCTCTGACTTCATCAGGAGAAGCATGCCACATGACACAGGAGATGATCCCCACCCTGCTGGATTTGTTCCCTAGTCAGTAAAAAAATTATCCTCCTGATAACACGCTCTGCAATATAATGTATGGGAGAAAGTTATGTATGAGATACGGGATATCAAAGGCACAGTATCAGAGAAAAACACATGCTAATAGGGGCCATGGGAAATGTTACATATTGGGAGAAAGTTGTGGCATTACAATGTGATTTTTTCACATTTCAGTGCTCTACATGAATTAGTTTCTGCACTTTCCCCCCTGTTTTCTTTTATAAAATACAACAGAAATATAGTCGAGTGTTAAAATTTCATCTTCAATATAATTTTGTTTGCTGCTGTGGGAATCCAGCACATAATGGATCCATTACTTTGTTAAGCAATTTGCCTAAACAGTCACTATTGGGGTTAAGATTTCTATTTCATCATAAACAGCTAATTTTGTTTTCAGCTTATCCAGGACCACTATGCACAAACACCATCCTGTTTCTCTCTTGCATAGAAATCACATATAGTGAAAACTTGAAAACCTGTGTTGCTGGAGTATTTTTCAGTGATACTGCAGAATAGCGTATAGCCACATAGATTGAAACTAGGGCTGTCAAGCAATTAAAAAAATTAATCGTGATTAATCACGTGATTAAAATAATCGTGATTAATCACATGATTAATTGCACTGTTAAACAATAATAAAATTCCATTTATTTAAATGTTTTGGATGTTTTCTACATTTTCAAATATGTTGATTTCAATTACAACACAGAATAAAAATTGTACAGTGCTCACTTTATATTTATTTTTGATTACAAGTATTTGCTCTGTACAAAAACCCCAGAGAAATAGTATTTTTAAATTCACTTAATACAAGTACTGTGGTGCAATCTCTTTATCATAAAAGATGAACTTACAAATGTAGAATTATGTATAAAAAAACTGCATTCAAAAATAAAGCAATGTAAAATTGTAGAGCCTGTAAGTCCGCTCAGTCCTACTTCTTATTCAGCCAATTGCTAAGACAAACAAGTTTGTTTACATTTGCAGGAGATAATGCTGCCTGCTTCTTGTTTACAGTGTCACCTGAAAGTGAGAACAGGAGTTTGCGTGGCACTGTTGTAGCTGGCGTCGCAAGATATTTACTTGCCAGATGTGCTAAAGAGTCATATGTCCCTTCATGCTTCAACCACCGTTCCAGTGGACATGCATCCATGCTGATGACAGATTCTGCTCAATAACAATCCAAAGCAGTGCAGAGTAATGCATGTTCATTTTCATCATCTGTGTCAGATCCCACCAGCAAAAGGGTTGATTTTCTTTTTTGGTAGTTCGGGTTTTGAGGTTTCCTCATCAGTGTTGCTTTTTTAAGACTTCTGAAAGCATGCTCAACACCTCGTCCCTCTCAGATTTTGGAAGGCACTTCAGAGTCTTAAACCTTGGGTCGGTTAGAAATCTCACATTGGTATCTTCTTAGCATTTCGTGAAATCTACAGTGACAGTGTTCTTAAAATGAACATGTGTTGTGTCATCATCCGAGACGGCTATAACATGAAATATATGGCAGAATGCAGGTAAAACAGAGCAGGGGACATACAATTCTTCCCCAAAGAGTTCAGTCACAAATTTAATTAACGCATTCTTTTTTAATGAGCATCATCAGCATGGAAGCATGTCCTCTGGAATGGTGGCCGAAGCATGAAGGGCCATACAATTGTTTAGCATATCTGGCGTGTAAATACCTTGCAATGCCAGCTACAAAAGTGCCATGCAAATGCCTGTTCTCACTTTCTGGTGACATTGTAAATAAGAAGAGAGCAGCACTGTCTCCTGTAAATGTAAACAAACTTGTTTGTCTTAGCGATTGGCTGAACAATCTGAAGTAGGACTGTGTGGACTTGTAGGCTCTGAAGTTTTACATTGTTTTGTTTTTGAGTGCAGTTATGTAACAAAAAAAATCTATATTTGTAAATTGCACTTTTATGACAAAGAGATTGCACTACAGTACTTGTATGAGGTGAACTGAAAAATACTATTTCTTTTGTTTATCATTTTTACAATGCAAATATTGTAATAAAAATAATATACACAATTACAACACAGAATACAATCTATATGAAAATGTAAAAAATGATCCAAAATATTTAATAAATTTCAATTGGTATTCTATTGTTTAACAGTGCAATTAAAACCACGATTAATAGTGATTAATTTTTTTAATTGCGATTAATTTTTTTGAGTTAATCACATGAGTTAACTGCTATTAATCGACAGCCCTAATTGACACTTTACATTTGCAGCAGAGTGCAACAAGTTGAAAGGACAGAGAACTTCCAAATGGATCTGGGAAAGAAACAGTTTTACCAATCAGAGAAAAATTTAAAGTTTATGAAAAATTTTCCTATCATAAATTGAGAGAAAGAGGTGGAATCTCAAATTTTCAAAGATGAACAATATCTTTTTTTAATTTAGGTTAATTTGCGACATTATGTTTTTCACATTATTGAAATTTTTGTTTTACTTTTGGCCTTTTTTATTGTTTCAATTTGTTTTACTATAATTATTTTAAAAAATCATTTTGAAAATGTTGAAACAGGACATTTTGATCGTTTCAAAACTTTTCTCCAAAAATGTTTGAACTGAGAAATTGTCAGAACTGACCCTTTCCCGTGAACAGTTTCAGTTGTAACCAATTGGCATTTTCCAAAGAAAAAGAGTTTTCTTGAAAAATTCCTGATCTGTTCTACTTCCCAATTATTTCCGCTATGAGCTAGGTTGTGCATCCCTTACTTGCACTGATGAGCACTAACTCGTATATTCTCATTCACTACAACAGGACTACTTGTGTGAGTTTTTTAAGCTGGTGTAAGGGTTGCACATGCAAGTAACCCACATGATGATGATCCCATGAAGTAAATAATAATTTTTCACAAAATGGACTCAATTTTTAATCATTACCAATTTTTTTCAGCCACATAAATAGAAGAACACAATTTGAAAATCCTGTCCTAGAAGCAAAAAGGAAGCTACAGCAGCATAACATGCCCAACGCAGAACTTGGAACAAAGCCTATGCAGGCCCCAGGTTTCCGAGGTACAGTACCATGTCAGATTTAAGAAGAAAATAATTGCTATACTTTCCTGGTTTTATGACAATGATTTAACATAGTCTGGTTAAAATACAATTAATTAATAATTAATTGTATCTTCTATGAATTAGCATTAATTGGTGTTCAGTATGTTTCTAAGATAACCTATCTAGCAAACATCATTTAATTTGACGCCTCAGACACTATTGCTGTAGGAGTTTACAAGAACACTGAATCTTGATAATGTGAAAATGATTGTGCTTAGAAAGAAATGTATTAGCAAAAGTCAATATTGATAGATGAGTAAGTTTTGACATAAGGTTATAGCCAAAGAATGAGGCTTGTTCTCCTTTGTAACAGTAGAAAGCGCCTCATCAACATTACCTAGGCCTAAACACGTTCACCCGCATCCTGCTCCTCAGAGGTCTCGCAGTGTGAATGATCTGTCTCAGTGTCGGCGGGACAATGCTGGAATGTACAGTCTGTATGGTATGTCCAAGTGCTGCTTGTTAGCCAAGCTGCACTGTTGTAAAAGTAGAGAGATAAGTTAAGTCACAAACCTTTTCACCTTTCTCATACCTTTTTTCGCAAAATAAAGCACAGAAGAGAGGCACTGGAAGCCAGGTGAGGCTTATTCTTGCCTGATGGTAATTTTCACACTTTACACTGACGCACATTGAAAACAGATGTAAAGGTCACTGAACTGTCACACCGATTGTAAATGTCATTTGTCAGAAACTGAAATTCCATTTGTCTGGGGTGAGAAGATTATCTGGAATTTACCCTTTTGTCTGAATCACTGATATAAATGGATATTTTTTGTTATTGGGGGCGTGAGGGGAAACTAATTATAAATTATTTGGTATACAAAGCTGAATTGATAGGCTAGGAATAATTTTTAAGAGTTCAAAGTTACCTTGCATATTATTTTTATCACTGTGTAAATATTTTAGCTACACAACAATCTATCTCTAAACTTATTTCCAAGAGCATTTGCTTCAGTGCTTATCAAAGAGCATTCCTAGCCCTTCCACCCCCAAGACTGATCTGCCATAGGTAGAAAAGTCCTCCTTAGTTGGTTTTGTATTAATGTAAAATAAGGACTCACTAATGTGTTTATTTCTCCTGGAATGCTTACACTCTTTATTTCCTTTAATATCAAAATGCCACACTGCCACCTATTATTGCTGCTGCTTCTCTTCTCTTTTGTTTGTGACTCTGTGTTATATTATGACTTGACTGGAACCATTTTCTTTTTGTTTGTGTTGACTGATGTAGAAAAACCACTCTTCACCCGTGATGCATCACAACTGAAGGGAATTTTCCTCAGCACAACTCTCAAGAAGAGCAACATGGGCTTTGGATTTACCATCATTGGTGGGGACGAGCCAGATGAGTTTCTACAGGTGAAGAGTGTAATTCCTGATGGGCCTGCAGCACAGGATGGCAAAATGGAAACAGGTGATTAAGTTGGTTCCTTGATATAATTATCAGACTTCAGCCTTAGATTTTTGAGCAGCATTTTTCTTAAGTGCAGAAATAAGCAGGTGTGTTCGTGCTGCCATTCTGAATGGTGCAAGTAGAGCTGTGTGAATAACTAGTTTTTTGGGTTGCTGGCCATTCTGAAAAATAATAATCACTTCAGGTCAACCTAAAACAAAGGTTTTTAAAATGTTGGTAAATCAAAAAGTTAGAAAAAATTGGTTTTGGTCAAATGAAACATTTCATTTAAATGTTGAGAGGTTTTTAAAAGGGTTTACTGTTTCTTTTAATAAAATTGAAGGAAATTTCAAAATGAAAAGTCATTTGAAATAGAAAAACCAAAATATTTTTATTTTTTTTTTCAAAAAAAAATGGTTTTGTTTTGACACAAACAATTTGGCAAAACTGACACACATTTGCAAAATGTTTTGGACTCACCAAATCTACATTTTTTACCCCAAAAAAGATTTTTAGACAAAAACTTCATCCACCTCTGGGACAAGAAGAATATTTCTGCCTCAGAGAATATTTCCCAAGGGAAGTATTTCCCTGGAGTATTTCTTTCTAGAAATGAAAGGAAAACTTTTATTTTTTCTTCACAGTATTTTCCTATGATGAAGATCTCTGAAGCAAACTTTTACTTATTTAGGGTAAAATTCTCTCACATCTGCAGAGCAGATCTCAGATGTGATGCTCTTCTCAACACATGCTCAGATTACCTGTGAGGATTCCGTGCCTGTAGAGACAGAGGCCACAGACACAGACTCAGACTTTTCTGGAGGAAGGACTATATTTTAAAATAGTCAAATTAAGTTTGATTCTGCTTATCTGAGTAAAGACTATGTAACCCTTCTGCCAGGTGGAGTCAGCAGCAACAGGGCTGGGTTCAATATCTAGGGGTTCCTTTCCATCGATACAACACAGAACCAGCTTGAGCCCCCACCCAGTAACCTGGGAAAATTACACACCACACCTGAAAAGGAGTACTTGTGGCACCTCAGAGACTAACCAATTTATTTGAGCATAAGCTTTCGTGAGCTACAGCTCGCTTCATCGGATGCATCCGATGAAGTGAGCTGTAGCTCACGAAAGCTTATGCTTTCACAAGTACTCCTTTTTTTTTTGTGAATACAGACTAACATGGCTGCTACTCTGAAACACCACACCTGGTCGCCTCAGAAAGGCAATACTTTCTCACCTGCAAGCACAGAGTCCGAGTGTAGAAAAGAAACTTTTAATAAAAGGAGGGAAGTAACTCAGCGTTAATTTGGGAAAACACTGCAAACAGGGTTCATAAACATAAACCATGAGCCAAAGACCCACCCTCCAAGTAAGTTGGGCAGTGTCCTTTTCCCCTTGGGTTCTTAAGCCCAGGAGCCCAAAAGTCCCTTTAACGTGCCCGTCTCTTCTCTGTACCCCACTCACAGTTGCTGTCTTTGGTCAGTGCAAACAAAGGGTTCAGAGGTGCATTTGAAGAGTTCCCCTCCCACCCTAGGTGGGGGTGGGGTAAGGAGGCACCTAACTTGCTCCGCTGCTCAGACACTCGCTTGCCACCCCTCTCCGTCAGCCACCCTGCTGGCCACTCGCTGTGCCACCTGGCCACCTGCCAGCCGTTGCTGCTCCTCTCTGCCTGGCCATCCCCCCACCGCTCATTCTGCTCACTACCTCACCAGCCACTCATCTGCCAGCTGACTGTCAGTCACCATCTGCTGCCACCTGCCTCTCTGCTGTGACCTCTGCACATCAGTCTTTTAGTAATTTTCAGCTCTTTGGAGGCTGGAGAGAAACACTTACCCATCTCAACATGATTTCAGCTCTCAGTGATGTTTAGCTCTTAGCAGGCTTGGCAGAAACACAATCCAACCACAACTGATCTCAGCTCTGAAAATGAGCATTTAAAATAACAAAGAGGCTCCCAAGGAAGCTTATATAGCTCTTTCTTTGAACACTGGGGGGGAACAGGTTAAACCAGTCCAGGGAGGACCCTTGTGGGAGGGTCTGCACATCCTGGCTGGGACACCTGTCCCCACCCCTCTTACTTTCACAGGACTCTGGCATTCAAGCACCTGGCTTAACGAAGTCCTTTCAGCTGAGGGTCCTGCTTTTCTGTATTCATACAATAATGCCAACAACATTGGTAACAGCATTTCACTACCCCTGCATTCAGTACTAAAGTGATTTGTAACACAACACCAGTCAAAGTTGATTATTTGAGCAACACACCACTCTATCTGCTGGATATTTAAGCAGAGTAGGTGTGTTCATGTAAATACAGTTTGCTCTAGAAGTCTGTCCCCCTCCCAGCTAGCTATCAGGGAAGAATTCAGCAGACCCTGCTTACATCTACTTTTAGTAAAGGCTTACAAGATCATCTCAGATCCATATATGGAAAGAATCCTTCTATGTGCCTTTCCTCATCCTCCATGGATGGTGGGGTCAGCTGTCACCCTACCTCCATGCCCTGCAGAGGGTGTTCCCTAGCCCTAGGATCTTTTTTGAGGTAGGGGGTGGAGACTGGTCAGGCTGATGGACGCATACGTCTTTCTCCGTCCATCCTGACAGAGATTTTTAGAGAAAAGATAATAAAATCTGGGGCTATGTTATCTTTGCGGGGGGCCCCCAACTGAAACCAGAGTCATAGGGATAGCCTAATCTATGGTAGGGAAAAGCCCCATGTGCACACTCATAGAGAACAACGTGTGGGGATCCTTGCAGATTTACTCCCTCAATCCTCATTTCTGCAGATTTTTGTGGGGGAGGGAATAACCAGGACCAGAACATGTCAGGATACACCACCTAGAACTACTGCTGGTGCTGTAAGGACAAATAAACTTCTGTAAGACCATGCAAGTAGGAATTGTGGAGGTTCTGAATTTTACTGTTTTTAAAATGCTCTTCTTGCACAAAATATGCCATTAAAATGGTGGAAGGTTTCTGATGCCAAGTAAAGAGTGGCAGATATAACAAAAATTAAAATATAGATTTCTTTTTTGTAAAATCTTATAAGTGTTCTATCAGCTTGAACTTTAGTCGCATTGTTGATGTCAACCTCAAAGTGCAATTTGGTACACAAGGTTAAAATTCAAGAAGCTAATTAGTAGAAGAAATGGTGCAACAGAGACATGCTCAGAAGAGACTAATGAATCCTGTTAACAGTAAAACCAATCAATTGCTCTTGAACAGTGCCTTGATCTTCATGTTGCCTAATTTGCAGCAGAGGGCTTCCCAGGTTGTTATGGCCCAGCATACTTTGATTAAGAACTCAAAGCAGGATTCTTTGAAATAATCTGAGTGGAATGGTTGAGTGTCTTTTCAACTAAACTAGAACCTGATACTGAAACTGCATGATTGGTCTGTTGTAACATTGATGGTTGTTATTGTGGTCATTTATTGACAGGCAGGGTGGGTGGGTAGTATATTTCAGTGGATAAACTTCTATGGGTGAAAGATACAAGCTTTTAAAGCTTACACAGAACTCGTCTTCAGGTCTGGGAAACGTACTTAGAATGTCACTGCTAAATACAAGGTGAAACGGATTGTCTAGCATAAGTCGTTAACACATTTATTCAGATGGGTATTTATGAAGAAATATTTTTTTTAAAACTTACATTAAAATAATACTGAAGATTTTATTGAAAACCACAAATGCAAGGAAAGTAAGAATTAAAGGTGAGAGAGAATTTCAAAACACAAAATTATTATTCTAATAAACCTGATATGTGTATTATTAAATTACATACTGAGCTAAATTCTGTCCTTAGTAGACTCCCCGCAGCTCCCTGAATATCAAGTTATCACGTGAGTAAAATAAACCAAGAGTTTCAGGTTAATGAATTTTGCCTCACACAACATCCCTGTGAGGTAGGCATGTGTTGTTATTTTCGTATTATAAATGGGTAAACTGAGAAACAGGGATATTTAAAAACATAAGGTTTATAAAACAGGCCTGTAGCAAATAACCCAATTTCCTCATTCCCACTCCTTTGCATGTTTCCTAAACTGTGCTTCCTGTTCCTCAGAAACTGTTTTCACAGTCTGCTCACCTTCAGATATGTTGCACTTCACGGTCTGCCAAATAGTCCTTCCTGGAGCTATTTCAGAAAATAGATTGTTCGCTTACCTATTATTTTAAATCATCCTGTGTTTCTAAACCATTAGAGAGACAAATCTCCTTTGTAAGTTAAATAAGTATTGTTGGATGAAGAATAAGGTGTTTTATACAAATGTACTTTTCTCGTGTGTTTCTAAAAAATAGCACCTCCTATGATACACTTTTCTTGCCTCTTGTGTCACAGTAATAACTGTGCCTATCTCAAGGGGACCATTGTTATTACTTGTTTCAGAGTAACAGCCGTGTTAGTCTGTATTCGTAAAAAGAAAAAAGAAAAGGAGTACTTGTGGCACCTTAGAGACCATACAAAATCAAGATTCTTGCGAAATCGAAGATTTGTAATTGCTGCAGCAATAATAGGTGCTGGATCTTTATTGTTTTGGGATGAAATATGCCCTAGCAAGGAAGCCCATGTAAGGCCTCCCGGCTACTGAAGCTTGACATTTGCCCTCCGTGATGACATCTGTCAGCTCCTCACTGCAAATAGGCTGACAGTGGAAGATGGACAATTATGCAAATTCAGTGCACCTACCACTTTGAATAAGTAAAACTAGGATCTAGGAATGTTATGTCAGGCCACTCATTGGATTAGTGGCCATTGAGACATGCCTGTCCTTCCCCACAAAAACCCTGCCTACCATGTGACTAAAGCCAAAAGCTCAGGATTTATGAGATAAAAGGAAACATAAATTTTATTATTTTACCTGACTTACTACCTTTGATACATACTGTTGCCAACTCTCACAATTTTATTATGAATCTCTAGATATTTGGCATTCTTAAAGATACATCTCCTGGAGTCAAGTGATTACTTGAGAATCTCAGCTTTCCCCTTAAAGACGTGAGTTTCTAGCCTTCTTGTTTGCAGAGAACTGCTTGAAAATGTGACCAGATTGCACCCTAAAGGCTCAATAACCAGAAACTAAACAAAGAGACTACCAAATTTAGTTTTAAAAATCTCTTTTTTTTTTAGCCAATCTCTTCATTTTTCAGGGCCTGCCTCATGACTTTGAATGCTTGAGATTGGCAATCCTGCAAAAAGTTATGTGATAAATAATTACATATAAAATAATGTTAATAAAGCCCTGTATACTATGAAGAAGATCTTATCTTGTTCACTTTCATTTTTTTAAAGTATGCTGTTCATTAAACTTTGCATGGGACCAGATATTAGTAATATGACCTGAGGGAGAAGATGCACTTTGTTTGAACTTTATAGTCTTTGTGTTCATCTCTCTTAAATTAATTTTTCTTTATACTTCTCAATGTTTCTATTGCCTTTATACAATGTGAGCTCTCTCCAGTGGCGAAAATAATACCTGTAAATTCCCAATGAGTTAACCAAGACTCTGGATAAAGTGTCTGCTTTTATTTCAAAATTATTGAATTCAAATCCTCTTGTGGTTTCTGTTTTTATTACATTTTCTTCATACTTTTTTTATTTTCTCAGTACCAAGAAGATTGCTACATCTTGTGCATTTTGTGAAAACTAGGCCAGATATAGACCTGAGTTGCAAAACTTGGATCTGGATTTCAAACATCACACAGTTTGTGATTGTCCAGATGTGAGGTTTTGGACCAGTGTGTTACAGAGATATGGGCCAGACATGTTGTTTGGGTCTAGATTAGTATCTAAACACCATTCCCTAGGGTTTTGTTTGGGGCCCATTTCTAGTGACAATATTTAAGTTACTAGTGGTGGTGGGGGGAGCAAAACAAAATATCTATTATTAGCCCTTCACATAACCTATTTAAGGTACAGGTAGCCAACCCTGGGCTGAATACTCAAAAGGAGTTAGGCTCCTAACTTCTATTGGTTTTGAGTATTCAGCCCCCTGTGACTAAATCCCCAAACATTACCAAACACAAATTTGTGTCATGATCCATGGGTCTCAATCCTGGGTCCACAGGATTCATGGGAACAGCAACACTCCAACCCTCCTCCAGCAGCCAGCTGACAATTGCTTACCTGGGACCTACAAAGCCCAGGCCCAGTGTGAGGCTCTGCCCTGAGATCTGATTGGTGGAGTAGTAGAGTGGTTGATTGGCTTGCTAGCCCTACTTAAGCCAGCAGCAGGAACAGGAAGCTGTCTGAACAACTGAGCTCCACCCTGCTCTGGACTATGTGCTTCTGGATTGCCTTGTGCTTCTTGCCATGGCTTAATTTCTTGGCATTCCTACCCAGCATGACTCCTGAAATTGGACTCGTGGTTCTGATCTCCAGTTTGTCTGTTGCCTCTGACCCCTTGGAATCCTGATCCAGCCAACTCTTGACTGCTGTCTCATGACTGTGGACTCTGTCTCTGACTACTAGGTCTGACTGCCAATCACCTGGCTGTGACAATCTGTTTGTGTTCTTATATCTACATGCTTTCTTTCTCTCTTCTGTTTCTCTGCCTTTCTCCCTGTTGAAGTCAACCAGAGTTTTGCCATGGACTTCAGTGGAGCCAGAAATTTACCCAGTTTCTCCTCTCAACTCTCCATATGTGTGTCTCCTTTCTCTCTCCATTCTTTTTTCTTTAGGTATGGATCTCCTCCCTGCCCTCTTCTCTGATGCATCCTGCTCCCATCTCTGCACTTCTCCTAATCCATTCCAGACTCTCCCAGCGCTGCTCTTATCTGAGTCACCTGTACATTTAGTTCCAGACTCCCAGTCCTCCCTGATTCCCCTCCTTTCCAGTCTGATCACCAGTAAAAACAGCAAGAGAGCTGTTAACTTAGTTTTCTTAATGCTCTCAGTCATTTGGAATTAAGTCTGGTTTTTGTTAATGTCTTGCATAAAGGTAGTTTGTCGAAAAAACATTTGCCTTGGGCCGAGATCCTCCAAGGTATTTAGGTGTCTAACTCCCATTTTAAAAAGTGACTCAGACACTTAGGGGCCTAATTTCTATTGAATTTCAATGAAACTTAAACTCCTAAGTGTCTAAGTCACTTTTGGAAACAGGATTTGGATTTTTAAGTCACTGATGCTCTGTAGAAAATTTTACCCAGGAGCTTAATGTCTCTACCTCACACACACTGTCTGACTTCATTTGGATGATTTTATTTTTTCTTTACCAGCACAAATGGAATTGAATGGACTCTGACTCTGGCTTTAATCTTAATTTAACCCCATAATTCAAGATGCTGTAGTGTTTTCATTCACTTTAATCCATCAAAGCAGCTGTACATTGATTCATTCTTACCATCTTTATAAAGCATCAAAAGACTGTCTGATCCTAAGTATTTTGCAAGCTATTTGCCCAACTAAATGCTCCCATATGTGGATTTGTAAACCATCCGAGAAACAGCAAAACAAGACCTAATTTAAATTGACCATTTAAATAGCTACTAGCCTTTTTCTAATGTAGCTATTTTAAGAGCCATCTTTATATGACTGAACTCTGGGCCATATGAAATAGCCACTGAATTCAAGATTTAATAGCATAAGTGATTCAATTTCTGCCCTGTATTGTGAGCAACAGGAACATTAAACCCAACATTTTTATTTTGTTTTCTTCCATTGCCATGTTAATATGTAGAAATGTCATGGGGCTCTGGAGAGGCAGAACGTTCTTCCTTCATTTCATGAGATAAAAGATATGATTAGAAATATGAGATAGCTCATAGTAGGCATAGTTTGTGGCAAGTATTTTTATTCTGAACCAGGTGCTGCACAGATAATGCTGCACAGTTGGCCCTAGGGTTGGGAAACTGTGACTTGGGACACTCACATTTTAGGGGCGTAAAATTCACTGAATGTGTAATGCACTGGTTTATGAGAATATATATAGCACTGCCCTCCACGGGAGATAACATATATTATACACATGAGCAGGTGTGTGATCATGTGTATAATATATGGTACATGTGTATAATATATGTTACATCTACTGGCTAATCTATTAGAGCTACTCTTTCAGCTCTCTCTATGGAAACTTGGTTTACAGAGACTGAGAAGTTGCATATATGGTTTGCTGACTGTGTTGTATGAATATGTGTACCCATGATTGCCCACCAGTGTAATGCATTTATTATCTGTGTTTCTGGCTGCTTCACCTCTGGCCCCCTTCATTCTATAATGATGAGGTGTTTTCATGCAGCCTAGAAACCAAAGGTGTTTGCAAGTAAATCAGTGAACCTTTCTTGACTGGGAACAGAGACCATCGTACAAACAAAGAGATCCAGGACAGAAATCCCAGGAGGAGGACACATCAGACTGAAATGATTCATTTGCTGTGAATAACTGACACTGTTATATAAATTACAGAGATAACGGAGCTTTTACAACAACCCTGGTCCTTCAGTATCAAGAACACAGGCCTCTACCATCAAAGCTAATGGAGACGTGCTGTTATTGATTATAGGTCCCTTATCCTCACCAAAGTACAAGATAATTGCATATTTAGAGCCACTACACCGTAAAATATGATAAATTAAGAATTAAAATGGCAAATGTGATAAAGCACAGATAGGATTTGAAATATGGACCATTATATAATATGCATCCTGTCTTTCATACATATTTTTCTGTGCTTAATTTCCTTAAGATAACCTTTCACAGATGGGTAGTAATTTACACTTAACTACATTAGTGAGAGCTTTAACTTCCACTCTCTTATTTCCAATGTCAGCATAAATTCTCATAAAGGGCAATATGTAGCCATAAATTCCTAGGCATAACTAAAGGTCAGGCATCATGAAAAAAATGTCCATAAGTGCCAAAAGCATAAATGAAAAACATGTGATAAGCTATTTTTGTTACACATTCTACAAAGCAAAATTAGAGCTCTTGGAATTGTTAGGCTTTTCTTAGAGGATAACAATGTGTTCCTTTTTCTAGCAAGTAGAGATACATGGTTATATTAAGACAATTTTGTCCCATTTGGCTGTTCATATTGTCATATGGAATGCCAGTGCATGAAGAAATACAACTCTCATAAATCCATTAGCTTAACTCCTCCATCTGAAATCATGATAATATATCTGCAGACTCCTAGGTCAAGAGATTTAACTTAGCTCAACGGAAGATAAATACATTATTGTACAACCTCGCCTTTATCAGGTCAAGTTTAGCAAGTTTTGGAAGTTGCCAGTTCCATTATAAGCAGAGCTCATTGAACTCTGTAGTTACCAAAAGTGCTCCAGTTGCAGAACCAATTTTCTTGTATGAAATGTCATTGATGTCTCTCTCACATTATCTGGCTTTATTTGTCTGAACGAGCAAAAATGTCTGGTGAAAATAGTAGTAGTCATCATCATCTAATCTACTCTTTCATTCAAGAATATTGACAAAGAGTGTGTTATTGCTTAACAACAAGAACTATCAAGAAGTGGGAAAGAAGCTGGTTTCTATGTAGTGTGATGCCAGGGAAAAGGAGAACTTTATAATGTAATATCAAATTTAATAATCTAACCTATCTTTTTCAATATCATCACTAATGCCTTGTGAGGAGGGCTTTCAAGTAGGTTTGACGGGGGGCAGGAGACAAAAGCCCACAGTTAAGTCAAAAACATGGAGACCTGGGAGAAGGGTCAGAATCTGGAATGACCATGGACAATTATAGCAGTGACAAAGGAGAGACAAGAGGGAACATAGAGGGGAAATCAAATCAGTATCTTAGATGTCTGTATACCAATGTATGAACTATGAGCAATAAACAGAAAGAACTACAAATGCTAGTGAATACTCACAACTGTGACATACTTGGCATCACAGAGACTTGGTGGGATAATACACATGATTGGAATATTGGTATAGAAGGGTAAAACTTGCTCAGGAAAGACAGGCAATGATTTAGATAATGGCATAGAGAGTACATTTATAAAGTTTGCAGACGATACCAAACTGGGAGGGGTTGCAAGTGCTTTGGAGGATAGGATTAAAATTCAAAATAATCTGGATGATCTGGAGAAGTGGTATGAAGTAAATAGGATGAAATTCAAGAAGGACAAATGCAAAGTACTCCACTTAGGAAGGAACAATCAATTGCACACATACAAAATGGGAAATGACTGCCTAGGAAGGAGTAGTGCGGAAAGGAATCTGGCGGTCATAATGGACCACAAGCTTAATATGAGTCTACAGTGTAACATTTTTGCAAAAAAAAGCAAACATCATTCTGGGATGTATTAGCGGGAGTGTTGTAAGCAAGATACAAGAATGAATTTTTCCGCTCTACTCTGTGCTGATTAGTCCTCTGCTGGAGTACTGTGTACAGGTCTGGGTGCCACATTTCAGGAAAGATGTGGACAAATTGGAGAAAGTCCAGAGAAGAGCAACAAAAATGTTTAAAGGTCTAGAAAACATGACCTATGAGGGAAGATTGAAAAAATTGGGTTTGTTTAGTCTGGAGAAGAGAAGACTGAGAGGGGACATGATAACAGTTTTCAAGTATATAAAAGGTTGTTACAAGGAGGAGGGAGAAAAATTGTTCTTGTTATCCTCTGAGGATAGGACAAGAAGCAGTGGGCAGTTTTGATTGGATATTAGGAAAAACTTCCTAACTGTCAGAGTGGTTAAGCACTGGAATAAATTGCCTGAGGAGGTTGTGGAATCTCCATCATTGGGGATTTTTAAGAGCAGGTTAGGCAAACCCCTGTCAGGAATGGTCTAGATAATACTTAGTCCTGACACGAGCGCAGGGGACTGGACTAGTTGACCTCTCAAGGTCCCTTCCAGTCCTATGATTCTATGAGAAGGGGAGGTGTTGCCATGTATATTAAAGATGTATACACTTGACTGAGGTTGAGCTGGAAATAGGACACAGACTTGCTGAAAGTCTCTGGGTAAGATTAAAAGAAGTGAAAAACAAGGGTGTGGGCGTTGTGATACGAACTACCTAACCAGGAAGAAGAGGTGGATGAGGTTTTTATGAACAACTAACAAAATCATCCAAAGCACAGGATTTTTGGTAATGGGGGGCTTCATCTATCCAGACATCTGTTAGGAAAATAATACAGCATGGCACAGATTATCCAAAAAATTCTTGGGAATGCATTGAAGACAATTTTTTATTTCAGAAGGTGGAGAAAGCAACTGGGGGAGAGGTTGCCCTACATTTGATTTTGACAAATAAGTAGGAACTGGTTGAGAATTTGATAGAGATAGGGGCTGTGGAAGCCGGAGTCCCCCAATCCTCAGCATATTTCCGGCTTTCTTGGCACCTGTCCCCAGCAGCCGGTCCTGGGCGGGGAGCGGAGTGGGTGGGCCATCACCACCTCCCCATAGACAGTGACCCTGAGTGGAGTTAGCTGGCATGAGAAGAGCCAGCCCCTCAGCTCCCCGCCCGGGCCCAGCTCCTGAGGGAGGGGCAGGGGTGAAAGTAACTTAAAGGATTTACTGTTATGCCGGAGTCCTGAGCAGGAGGGCGGGGCCTCAACTGGAAGAGGTGGGGTCTTTAAATCCCCAGGCCCTTTAAATCACCACCGGAGATACCAGCTGCAGAGGTGGCTGGGAGCCCCAGGGCTCAGGGGCAATTTAAGGGGCCCAGGGCTCTGGCTGCTGCTACCACAGCGGAGTCCCGGGCCCTTTAAATCCCCGCCGGAGCCCCCGGCCACCGCCGCTACCCCGGGGCTCTGGCAGCGGTGCTCCAGCGGCAATTTAAAGGGCCTGGGGCTCCCCGCAGTGGCCGGAGCTCCGGGCCCTTTAAATCGCTGCCCAAACCCCACTGCCGGAGCCCCCGGGCCCTTTAAATCATTGCCCAAGCCCCGGGGTTCCCAGCCGCCTCCGCTTCCTGGGGGCTCTGGCTCCCTCACCTCTGGGGAGAGGCCAAGCAAGCTGGAAGTTCCAGAGGGGAGGCACAGCAGGAGAAGGATAGAGCCTCCCTCCCCCACTGGCAGGCTGAACAGAGCAAGCCCTGCAAGGGCAGCTCAGCACTCTCAGAAATCATGTGGGGTGGGGGGCACTTGACCCCACATATCCCCTCTATGCATTGCCTCTGAGCAATCGGCTTAAATTGCAGCAAGGGAGGTTTAGGTTGGACATTAGGAAAAACTTCTTAACTTTCTGGGTAGTTAAGCACTGGAACAAATGAGTAGGAAGGTTGTGTGTTCTCAGTCACTGGAGGTTTTTAAGAACAGGGTAGACAAACACCTGTCAGGAATGGTCTAGTTATTACATAGTCCTGCTTTGAGTGCAGGGGACTGGACTAGATGACCTATTGAGGTCCCTTCCAGTTCTGAACTTCTATGTTTCTATGCATTCGTTCTTCCTTTGTTTTCATTTTAGTAGCACATATTACATTTTGTATTTTAAGTATTTGATATTTTTAATAACCTTGTTCTGCTAGCATGCAACAATTTTTTGACATTCACATTTACGAACTAACCCGAAATGTCCAGCTCAAGGCTTTCAAAGCTGTTTTTCATTTTACAGCAATTGTGTGTGTGATCACCTGTATGCAAAACCTCTGAATTTGTGTAACCAAATGGAAATTTTGTACATAAATCAAGTAGTTTGATATTAGTGTTTTAATATCAGATTACCCGTTTGCAAGCAAAATTGTTGTTTATGAGTGCAAATGTAAAGGCTGAGCTAAAGTCCCTTTGCAAATTTGGAACTTAACATGCAAATTGCTATTTCCGGGCAATTTCCCCCTTATATTTAGAATGGGTGATTTCTTCAGTAACTATGTGGTACCTGTTAGCAAATGTTTTACTGAGCTAGTTACTTAACATCTCTGTGCCTCAGCTTCCCCATCTCTGAAAGGACAAGAATAATTATTTCAGAGTTTTGTAAAGCACTTTGAGATTTAAAAAAATTATCATAATTAATACTTATTATAATTAATAATTAGTATTTATTATTACTCAGAGAAAGCCTAAAGTTGTTTAGCCTAACAAGATATCAGGACAGATTTCCCGTTCATATATGCTGATGACAGGCAAACCTAAGAAAGTAGACGTACTAGATCAGCAGTTCTCAAACTGTGGGCCGGGACCCCAAAGTGAGTTGGAACCCTGTTTTAATGGGGTCACAGGGCTGGTGTTAGACTTGCTGGGGCCCAGGGAACTGCCCAGGGCCAAAGCCTGAGCCCCACCACCCAGAGCCAAAGCCCGAGCCCCACAGTCCAGGGTCAAAGCCAAAGATCAAGGGTTACAGGCCCCCCGCCTGGGTCTGAAGCCCTTGGGCTTCAGCTTTGGCCCCTCCACCTGGTGCAATGGGGCTCAGGCTCAGGTTTCGGTCCCCCCTCCTGGGGTCATGTGGTAATTTTTGTTGTCAGAAGGGGGGTCACGATGCAATGAAATTTGAGAACCCCTGTACTAGATCATATGCTAAATCAGCTCTTTGTCTTTGTCAGCTTTCTAAATTGTGTTAATCTTGATCCTCTGATGTTTTACACATGGTATACAGTGGAAACATCCATGGTTATATTAGATAAGAGGAAACATTTTTAGGGATATAAATCCTCATGCTCCAGGGAATAAGCAAGCCACTATCTGATAGAGATTATGAAGAAAAGTCCCCTTTTTCTAAAGCATCTTGCATTGTCCATTGTCAGAATCTGAATACTGGCCTAGATGGTCCACAGATCTGATCCAGCATAACAGTTTCAATGTTCACACAGCCTTGATAGTAGTATTAAACTTTATGCAGCAGATACATAAATTGCCTTCCAGATTCCATTATAACTGATAATTCTGACATTATAAAAAAAATGACTAGTACATTTAAAAAGTAAAGTGTAGGATCTTTAAACACAGATGTATTTTGTGAGATTAAGCAGCAGCCATTTACTCCTGAGAATGTAGTTGATTCTATCTGAGTTCCTAATGGAAGGAATTTTAAAATTCTTTTGGTCTCAGATAAATCCCTCTTGGATTGCAATCAGCATCAGTGTACCTCACATCTACTGTAGCTTTATTTAGCTTAACTGACAGTACCTGCAGAAGCAAAGACAGAGACAGTAAGAAAACTAAATTGCCTTCTTTTTTTTTTTTAGGTGAATTCTCTGAGAATTCATTAATAGTGCTGGTCGGAGCCTTGTGCTATGCTATTACGTGTAACCTGGCGGACAAATAGAGTCAATCCGCACGAAAGCAAAATAGTTTATTTCAGTGAGTAAAAGATAACAGTAGCTGGAAGTTATTGGCCTGAAGTCATTCCAATGTGTGCTGCGAACCCATCAGTTCTCAGATGCCAAGCAGGACCTGGCTGGGTCTGTGCTTGGACATGAGACCTCCGAAGAACTCTTAAGTGGTATTGGAAGTGAGGTTGGTGAGACAATAATAGACCAGTTCATGGTAGGGGCTTTTATTGATGCCATCTTCAGAAAAGAGATAAAACTGAGGTCTTGACTATATATTTTAAAAAATGGGCATGTTTTGCATTACTAAGACTGAGGGGGAACTGATAACAGTTTTCAAATATGTTAAGAAGACAATGATCAGTTTTTCTTCATGTCCACTGAAGGTAGGACAAGAAGTAATTGGCTCAGTCTGCAGCAGAAGAGATTTAAGTTCGATATTAGAAAATCTTTCTAACTATAAGGATAGTTGAGCACTGGAGTAGATTACCAAAGGAGGTTGTGGAATCCCTGTCATTGGTTAACAGTAGGCTAGACAAACACCTGTCAGGGATGGTCTAGGTATACTTTGTCCTGCCTCAGCACAGATGGCGGGAGGAGATGACCTCTCGAGGTCTCTTCTAGCCCTAAATTTCTATGATTTCTTTGTTAAGCAATCTTTAACAGTTTTTGATTCCCCTGTGTCCTGGCTAAATTCATAAGAACATAAGAATGCCCATACTGGATCAGACCAAGGGCCATCTAGCCCAGTATTCCATTGAGAATGATTATGTCCATTGACACAGTAGTTTGCTAAGCAATCTTAATAGCCAGTGGGTGAAATTGTAGCCTCATAGAATCACTGAGAGTTTTGCCATTAACTTCAGTAGGCATAGGATTCCACCCAATATGATCAGCAATATACATTTCAAAGTCTCTGAACTGGCTTCCCAATTGTGGCTACAATTTTTAATAATCTATTAATATTCCTAATAAACATAATCTCCTCCAAGAAAGTCCATGTGGAAAGACCCCATTATGAACATAGTAGCTGTGCTTTATACGGGTCTTCATTTCTGAATCAATGAAACTGGCAAACAGAAGGTGCCCTAAGGATCATACATATGCCAAAATGATTCAAATTTTACTACCAGTTGTATTGTGGGTCACAATGGGAAAACCAGCCATGGTTGAGACTTAACAGAACATAAATCTCCTCATACCACAATGCCCAAGCATTGAAATCTAATTCTATCTAAACCACTTCACTGGATTTTGTTCACTGCAAAAACATACCAAGAACACCTTCCTTCTCAGGTATTTTTTAACGCAGGTTACAGTGCAGCTAGAGTACACAAGGTTTCTCACTTGAGTCTTGGCCTGATGCACAATGCACATGGCTTTTCTTCACTATGGGCCAAGGGCCTGAGCCAAAGCACACTGGAGTCAGTGTAAAGACTCTTATTGACTTTAACTGGCTTTGGAACAGGCCCCAAATCTTGTTCCTATTGGAGCTAATGGAGCTTTTTTCATTGACTCAATGGGACCAGGATTTGGCCCTATATTTGACCTTATGTTCTTTAGTTTACCAGAGACTTTCTTGGTACTCTTTTGTTAAATTCAATAAAAAATTTGTACAGCATTGTACTTTCACACATTTTACACAACGATATTTGCCTGATTCATTCTCGAGGATAACTTATTTATGTTTTTCTGTTCATTTTAATATTAAAATGTGGGGCAGAGGGGAAAAACAAATTAAAAATTCCTACTTTTTGTGTAATAGTTTTGAATCTAGTCTAGAATAGCAATGACACTTTCAAAAAGGGTTTCTGTTTCTTTGGTAAAGTTATTTGGTATCATGTTTCATTCCAGCTGTCTTCTGTGTATCAGGCTGAGGATATTTTCTAGATTATGCTCAATTTTATCTATGGTCTCTGCATAAAGAAGTGTAGCTGTCTATTATATAAGAGATGCAATTGTTTATAGTGTTATTTCTACCTTTATTTAAATAATAGGTCTGAATCAGATTAACTTTGAGACATAATCACTGGATTCTGCATTATTTATGATAATTGATATTTAGGTTCTCTTTGCGTCTATTAGATTGCTACTCATAGAAGTTTGGTTTAATCATTCAAGATGCTGATCTGACACAATCTGTTTGAAACTTTGCAGTATATTTTAAACAGCAGTTTTTCACTGGACTACTCAGCATCAGAGTCCAAAAGTGTGATATTTCAAACACTTGCTGTAAGCATGATGCATTCTGCTTTAGCATTTATTATAAAATTGATTTTACAAAGGCTAGTCCAAGTTGCTCTTTTTTTAATTAAAAAAGAAAAAGTTCAGTTACTGTTTCCAAGTTGTAACTTATGCTACTCGGCCTTTATATGGTTTTGACCAGTCAGTGTGTAGACCATATCAAAGTAGCATTGTTTGATTAGCATAAAGAAAATAGAGATTAATACATTATTAAACTATTTTATTTCTGTGTTTTCCGCCAACTTTATATGCAACCAAATTTTAATACAAAAAGTTTTCTCTGTATCAGTATAAATTTTGCAATTTTGAGACATACACCGCAAAAAAATTACCAGGAGAATTGTCATGTTAATTCCTAGAGTATAAATTAGCACCAAGTACAGTATTAATTCCGATGATATCATGGGGTAATGTGTAAGTCAGTATTTAGATCCCAGTTCAGCAATATATTTAAGCCTGTGGTTAACTTTAAGCACAGAAGTACAGCCATTCAAGACAGTGGGACTACTCATGCTTAAAGTTCCACACATATGTAAATATCTTGCTGAACTGGGGTGGGTCTTAGTGCATGGAACTGTGTAGGAAGGTGCTAAGTGCTTCTGAGAGGCACTGGAGACCCTCCAATCCCATTGACTTTAAAAGGAGTTTAAGGATCTGAGCAGGAGTGCTCTTAAGGTACTTAGCCAATGCCCTGTTCAGTGTTGCACCACCTAACCCCTAAGGGCCCTGCTGCCTAGTGGAATTTTCAGCCTTGACCCAAGTGCCCTGGCTCCCCATACAATGCATGGGGAGTATTAGGCACCTAAGGAAGGGATTTTCACAAGCTGGCCAGCTAGAGTGGGGAGCTGCCTAATCTAGCCAGGGGTGAAATGCTTAGGAGAGGGCCTCAGTGGCTGCCCTGGTGCACCTCGCTGATGGGCCAGAGACAGGAATCTCCCTTTATCCTGGGAAGCTGTGACTGTGAAAAGGACTTGAGAGCCATGGTGGATAATCTGCTGAACAGGAGCTCCCAGTGCAACACTGTGGCCAAAAGGGTTAGTGCGATCATTGGATGCAGAAACAGGGGAATCTCGAGTAAGAGGATTTGACCTCTGTATTTGGCACTGGTGCAACTGCTGCTGGAATCCTGTGTCCAGTTCTGGTACCAACATTCAAGAAGAATGTTGATAAATTGGAGAGGGTTCAGAGAAGAGCCATGAGAATGATTAAGGAATTAGAAAACATGCCTTATAGTGATAGACTGAGCTCCTTGAGTCTATTTAGCTTAACAAAGAAAAGATGAATTGGTGACTTAATTACAGTTTATAAGTACTTACATGGGGAAAAATTTGATAATGGACGCTTCGTTCTAGCATACAAAGGTATAACAGTATCTAATGGAGGGAATTTGAAGCAAAACAAATTCAGACTGCAAATAGGACATAATTTTTTAACAGTGAGGGTAATTAACCATTGGAACAATTTACCAAGAGTTGTGGTGGATTCTCCATCACTGGCAATTTTATAATAAAAGATATGCTGTAGTTCAAACAAGAATTATTTGGGGGAAGTTTTATGGCCTGCGTCATGCAGGAGGTCAGAATAGGTAACCATAGGGGTCCATCCTGACTTCAAAATCTATGAATCTATGCTTGGAATCCCCAACTGCGAACCCTCTCCTGGAGTTAGGCACCTAAGTCAGGTCAGCCCCTTAAGCAGCCTATGCCCAAGCAGCCAATGCAGTCTCTCTGTCTCCTGCTCATACTCGATCCCTGTGCCCACTAGCTGTCTTTTATATTGGCACTCTGCTGCCCCTCCTGATGTGGGGGCTGGCAGATAACAGGTATTCAACATGATCTGCCTACAGGATCGGACACTGCTGGCAAGATAGGCATTCACCCACCGAGTTTGAGAATCCAGCTTTGGGCCTCCAGGCCTCCTGCGTCATGCAGGAGGTCAGAATAGGTAACCATAGGGGTCCATCCTGACTTCAAAATCTATGAATCTATGCTTGGAATCCCCAACTGCGAACCCTCTCCTGGAGTTAGGCACCTAAGTCAGGTCAGCCC
This sequence comes from Natator depressus, assembly GCF_965152275.1. NCBI lineage: Eukaryota > Metazoa > Chordata > Testudines > Cheloniidae > Natator > Natator depressus. Next base: position 324,811,980 of record NC_134234.1, on the reverse strand, counting down.
CTTAAGCAGCCTATGCCCAAGCAGCCAATGCAGTCTCTCTGTCTCCTGCTCATACTCGATCCCTGTGCCCACTAGCTGTCTTTTATATTGGCACTCTGCTGCCCCTCCTGATGTGGGGGCTGGCAGATAACAGGTATTCAACATGATCTGCCTACAGGATCGGACACTGCTGGCAAGATAGGCATTCACCCACCGAGTTTGAGAATCCAGCTTTGGGCCTCCAGGGCTTTGGCTTGAGCTGGAGCTCCAAGCAGCTTGTTGGGTGATGTCAATGTGTAGGGGGCTTTATAAATGCCAACCAGCAGAAATTTAGGTGTTATGGGGACTTAGGTGCCTGCAAGGTTAAGCTGCAAATGAGTAATTGCTTGGAAAATTTCAGTGGCACCTAAATGGTGGACATCAGTGCTTCAAGAGGCAGATAGATGCCTAAGTACCTTTAAGGATCTTGGCCTCAGCTCTTCTCATTAGTGCTCAGCACTTCCTGGTATCAGGCCTCCTAACCCTTACTTTCTTGAGAAACCCTTACTTTCTATAAGCTCTTTTTACCAGAGATTTTTATCTAAGATTTCTGTTTACCAGAGATCTTAGCAACAGGGAATGTTCTTGATGTTTGTAAAGTAACAGACATTTACAGAGACTTTTACAGAGACAAGGTACAGTAACGTCTTTTATTAGTTGGCCCAGTTAGGTCCTGGGAATCATCTTTGTTCTAGTTTTCCATAATTGTTCCATTTCATAGCATACTTTGCTATCTTCTTCATACATTGCTATCGTCTCTTCTTGTTTCTTTTTTATGTTTATCTGCTGGGATGGCAGTATCAATTAACATAGTCTTTTGTTGTCTTCGCTACAGCAACTGTGTCCAGCCTGTTTGCCTGCACCGTTCAATCTGTGAATATTGCCAGATGCCATAAAATCTTAGCCTCTTCATTCCGTAGAGCACTGTCGATTCAGTAGTTGGAATACTGCATGGTTGGTTTAAATCCATGCTTCCCACGAAGCTCCAACGCAGACACTTGGCGACCTAATTGTGTCTGTTCATATATTCTTTCCCAGCCAGGCTCCTGCAGGCACTCAACACATGCTCTATCATCTCTTCCTTTTCGGAACACATTCTGCAGTTTGGGGAGCAATTCTGTCAATTAATTTTGTTTTGAATGTAATCAAGCCATAAGGAGTGCTCTTGTGCACTCATAATGAGGCTCTCTGTCTCTCTTTTGAGGTATCTTTCTACAAGCTATGAGTTTGTTAATCTTCAATCGCTAATGGGTTTAATCTCTCTCCACTAATGTCTTTGCATTTCTTTAGCTATTTGCTATCTCTTTTCTTCTTATGCTTTCTTGGTCTGGGATGCAAACTTGACCATTGCTTGTTATCGTGACCAGATGATCTTTTACTCTGGCTAACTCGCCATATTTTGATGTTATATTTTTCATTGTCAATTGCCTCTTCCACAGATAGCAAATATTTTCCTCTATCACATTGTAGGATGTACATCCTGCCCATGTCTTGACTGATATTCATTACTCTTTCTTGTTTGGAAGTCAGATTTTTTTCTTCTCCTCTTGATTCTACTTGATCTCTTCAGCAGTGTACTGTGCTACTGATATCATCCACATATTAACAACTCAGAATAAATTCTTCAAGTTGAGTTTTGTACTTGGAGTAATTCTTATTAATCTGCAGTATTCTTTCTTCACTTCTTTTTTGATTTGCTTATGTTGTAATTCTAAGAGTTCCCTGATTCCAAAGTATTTGTAGGGGCCATGCTGAGAGAGATTTCAGATAGTACCTTCATTAACTTGTATGCCACCTGATTGTACGGGTTTGCCCTCTTTACAGATGCCAACTCACATTTAGCCAAACCAACCCATAGCTTTGTATCTTCACCAAACTTTTCTACACTTCATAAACCTCTGTGTCTCTTTTGTGACTGTCCCTTTAATTTTAGATTATCCATGTATAAAAATGGTTAATTGGTTATTGCTCTTTGCCAATATGATAAATTGTGGTTATCTCACAAAGCATCCATGTCAGTAGCAGCATTGCCCATGAACCTTATTGGTGATACCCTTGAGAGATTCCTCTTTTAATTTGGACCTCATCAGTGAGAGTCTCATCCTGATAGAGCCAAGTGCTCCAGTTAACCATGGATTGCTGCAGAAAGGAAATGCCCTTTAGAGGAACGTGGTACGTTTTCAGTGTCTCAATCCACAAATATGAAATGCTGTCATGTGCTTTTTGGTAGTCATCCACACCATCTCTACATTTTTTTCACATCTCCTGTGATCCTCCTGAATAGCCTGAGATGGTCCTTTGTCCCTTTTGTGTTTATTTTGCAGCCTTTTTGTTCAGGAGACAGCATTCCATTGTGCCCTGTATTATTCAGATCATCTTGGCCAGAAGTTTCCAGATAGTTGGTAAACATGTGTTCGGTCTATAATTCATAGGAGAACTATGACCTTCTTTCTTCTTCTTCTTCTTCTTCAGTTCTCCCTGTCACCATCTATCCGTTCTTCAAACATTTATAAAGTTGTTGAAGTAAACAGTATGGAGAGTTGTTAGGCATTTCAGCCAGAATCCTTTCACCCCATCTGATCCTTGTGCTTTCCAATTTTTCATTCCTTTCAGTACCTCATCTATTTCTTAGATCTATTCCTGTGTATTCCTCTATTGTGTGATTTTCAAATTTTTCTCTCACATTTTTAATCCAATCTTCTGTCCGTACATAGTCAGACCATATTTCCTTGCAGTAGCGTTGAAACTCTTCCACATCATTTATATTGGCTCCTATTTTTCCTATTCTCCTTTTAACATCAATCTGATCAAAGAATCTCTAAGGGTCTCTTGTGAAAGGTCTGTTCTCTGATACTGAGAGCTTCATGCTGAATATCTTTCAAGCCTGTGACTCTATGCAATCAGCTTCTGTTTACATTGTTCCTTCACAACTCTCATATCCCTTTCATTCAGCTGATATTTCATCTCCAGGACCGTTTGCTTCTGTCTTCAAATGGTTTTTCTCAAATTCATTCAATAGGCTGATATCTCAACATAAAAGAGTAAATGTCTGGTTTAACCTGCATTTCCATGGATGTTCTTGAATATAGGGAGCTTTCCAGTTCTTGACATCCTCAGCTGGCTTGATGCTATGTCAGTGAGCTGCTACTATTGCTGTAGCATAAATTGTATGATTCAACTGGCTAATACTCATCAGTCTTACAGCTTCCTTGAGCACTTCATTCAGTGCATGCACTATGTCGTTCAGTCTTTGCGGGTCTACAAACATCATACTTGGTAGAACTGGTCAGTGCTCAATGTCACTTACATTCTGCATTATCTCAGTCAACAAGTCATTCATATTTTCCAAATTTTCTTCAGACTCTATTCACTCTTATTTGTCCTCAATATTTCTTCCATTTGTTGCTTCTGTTTATCCTGTATGTGGTTCAACACTACTAAACTCCCTTTTCAGGCTTTCTATTTCCATTTGTGTAAATTCTCCTCTTTAGAATAAAATGGTTAGTTGTATAGCAAGCCTGTGCTCAGTCACTTCTTTCTCTGTGTTCTTGTTTCTCTCTTTCCAGTGTTTTAGCATTCATTTGCTCCAGCCTCTGTCTTCAAATTTTGCCAAAATCCAACATTGAATCACTTCTTGATTTGCACTACACATCCATTCCATTTAGGGTTGCCAGGTGTCCGGTTTTTGACCTGGTGGCTCCGGTCATTAAAAGTCCAGTCGGCAGCACAGCAGGCCTGCCTTGGCTAAACGCAGCTCCCGGAAGCAGCAGCATGTCCCCGCTCTAGCTCCTAAGCGTAGGGCCAGCCAGGGAGCTCCGTGCACTACCCCCGCCCCAAGCACCAGCTCCCATTGGCCGGAAACTGCTGCCAATGGGAACTGTGGGGGGCGGCACCTGCGGATGGGGCATTGTGTAGAGCCACCTGGCTGCGCCACCGTGTAGGAGCCAGAGGGGGGACATGCCCCTGCTTCCAAGAGCTGTATGAGGTAAGTGCTGCCCAGAGCTGGCACCCCAACCCCCTCCCATACCCCAACCCCCTGTTCCAGCCCTGATCTCACTCCCACAACCAAACTCCCTGCCTCAGCCCTGATCCCCCTTCCACCCTCTGAACCTTTCAGTCCCAGTCCGGAGCACCCTCCTTCAACCCAAACCCCTCATCCTCAGGCCCACCCCCCCAGCCAGAGCCCACACCCCCACATGCCCCAACCCCCTGACCCAACCCGGTGAAAATGAGCAAGTGAGTGAAGGTGGGGAGAGCAAGTGACAGAGGGATGGGGGATGAGGGGGGCGGGGCCTTGGAGAAGGGGTGGGGCCTCAGAGGAGGAGCGGGGCAGGGTGCAGAGCAAAGGTGTTCGGTTTTGTGCGAGTATAAGTTTGGCAACCCTAATTCACTCTTGTTGACAGTGCTTGCCTGATCAGTCAAGAGGATGATGTTGTCCCCAGTGACTGAGAGAGGAGCTGGAGGGAAGGGCTTGGTCAGAACAATTTAAAAGCTCTATTTTAGCCATGCTTAGCTTGAGCTGATAACTACACATCCATCAGGAGATGTCAGAGAGAACAGCTGAGATTTTAGTTTCTCCAGAAGGAGACTGGTCTGGAGCAGAGTGGTAGATCTGTGAGTCATCACCATAGAGATGGTAGTTGAATTTGTGACTGGCCCTTATGCAGGAACATGGGAAGAGAGACCTTTCTCTGCCCCCAGGACCACTTCAATCCCTGCATTCATGGGAGCACAAAGAAATGCTCCCTAAGTGCATGCCCATGAATGCACATTGACCAAAGGGAGAGGGAAGAAGGTAAGACTATGTTCTCCTATTCGCTCACCTTCAGCATGGGTACACTCCCTAGGTGTACTAGGGTACAGAGGGCACAATTCTGAGTTCACCCTGGTGTGATGCAGTTCAATGCCACCACAACATGGGCCTGTGTACAAATTACCTTGTCTGGCCCTGTGACAGAGTGCTGGGATTCTAGAGCTGACTCAGCATTATCGTCACGAAAATACTTCCTATTCCCCCCTGTCTCCTGGATTCGATTTAATTGGGAGATAGGTGCTCAATGTCTTAATTAGGCAGGAGGTTGACAACCTAATTATTACAATCCCCTTGACTGGGAACAGTTAAAGGAGAGGAAGGAAGTGCAAGGGGGGAGGCTGGCTAGAGAATACAGGATCTCAGGAGAAGAGATCTTTCCCTCTCTCCCCAAAGAGTGGGCTGAGGGGGAAGTTCCTCTACACTTGTATCTACACTTGCTGCATAAGGCTGTACTGATTAACTGGTGGAGGGGACCCAATAAATAACAAAGTGGTGCTTACAAATGTGGAAGAGTCCAAGCTGTTTGTGGTGGTCCAAAGTGCAGGGAAGGTAGCCCTGTGACATTGGGGAACTTGTCTGAGAGATCCCACATCTGCAGGGGTGAAGAACCTGACAGGGGAGAAGGAGCTGGTCAAAGGATTTGATTGGTTGAACAACAGAAAGAAATGCAAAAAACTCCACAGTCATTTCAACAGAGTAATCACTTGGAGCAGCTGTCTTTACTAGCGTGGCAGGCGGAGCTGTACAAAAGCTCAAGAGTTCATAAGGGAACAGTGTCAGGTGCAGAACATGGTAATTCCCACTGTGGGGAATGGCAATCAGGCACTAGGTGTTGGGCTGTACAAGAGGGGCCTGGCCAATGACCCACATGCATTCTTGTTAACATTTGAAAGAGTAGGTATGCAAGCTGATTGGATTAAGAGACAGTGGGCTCTCCAGTTAGCTCTCTACCTATCAGGAGAGGCTCAAGCAGCATACCTGGCCCTGAGTGATGATATGGTGAAGGCAGCCATTTTAGACTGAGTAGTCCTGTCCACAGAGAAGTATAGACAGACATTCAGAGCTGCTAGATGGACTGAAGGGGCATGGCCCAGGATGTTTGCCCAAAAATTAACAGATTGGGCCACCTTCTGGCTGAGGCCTGATCGCTAAGATGTGGGAGAGCTGATGGATTCCGTAATTTTGGATCAATTTTTGCAAAGCCTTCCTTAGAATACCCAGGTTTGGGTGAGGAGGCATTAACCCGCTGTACTAGAGGCAGTGGTTAAACTCACCATTGGGTTCGTAGAAGCAGATTTACCAAAAGAGGGACCCATCTGTTCTGAGGGCAGGAGCCAAGGAAAAAGGGTGGACACCCCTGGCAGTGAAACCAGTTGAGAAGAAGCAGGATGAAGTAAGCGGGACCCCTTCTTCAGGCGGAGAGAGATGTTGTGCTATCAGTGCGGGGGTTAGAAGCATATCAATAGAGACTGTCCCCATATGGACTGTGGCCTGGGAAAGTATTGCAGTTGCACTGGGAGACTCAGGGGGTCACAAAAGAGGAAGAATAACAGCTGTTGCAGTGAAGGAGGGGAGAAGACAGGAAAAGGGCCTGGTGGACACTACTGCAGGGTATTCATTCGTTCGAAAGGACCTAGTGAAATCGACTCAAGCTAAAGTGTATCCACAGAGAACAGAGATCCTACCCTATGCCCAGAATACCATTAGAGGTCTAGGGAGAGTTCCAATGGCTGGGTAGCTAGTGCTTTACCCCACCTGGTAATAACAGGGATAGACAGAAGCCCCTTCTGTCATAAATATAAAGGGAAGGGTAAACCCCTTTGAAATCCCTCCTGGCCAGGGGAAAGCTCCTCTCACCTGTAAAGGGTTAAGAAGCTAAAGGTAACCTCGCTGGCACCTGACCAAAATGACCAATGAGGAGACAAGATACTTTCAAAAGCTGGGAGGAGGGAGAGAAACAAAGGGTCTGTGTGTCTGTCTACATTCTGTCTTTGCCGGGGATAGACCAGGAATGGAGTCTTAGAACTTTTAGTAAGTAATCTAGCTAGGTACGTGTTAGATTATGATTTCTTTAAATGGCTGAGAAAAGAACTGTGCTGAATAGAATAACTATTTCTGTCTATGTATCTTTTTTGTAACTTAAGGTTTTGCCGAGAGGGGTTCTCTATGTTTTGAATCTAATTACCCTGTAAGGTATCTACCATCCTGATTTTACAGGGGGGATTTCTTTATTTCTATTTACTTCTATTTTTATTAAAAGTCTTCTTGTAAGAAAACTGAATGCTTTTTCATTGTTCTCAGATCCAAGGGTTTGAGTCTGTGGTCACCTATGCAAATTGGTGAGGCTTTTTATCCAACATTTCCCAGGAAAGGGGGGGGGGGTGCAAGTGTTGGGAGGATTATTCATTGTTCTTAAGATCCAAGGGTCTGGGTCTGTAGTCACCTAGGCAAATTGGTGAGGCTTTTTACCAAACCTTGTCCAGAAAGTGGGGTGCAAGGTTTTGGGAAGTATTTTGGGGGGAAAGACGTGTCCAAACAGCTCTTCCCCAGTAACCAGTATTAGTTTGGTGGTGGTAGCGGCCAATCCAAGGACAAAGGGTGGAATATTTTGTACCTTGGGGAAGTTTTGACCTAAGCTGGTAAAGATAAGCTTAGGAGGTTTTTCATGCAGGTCCCCACATCTGTACCCTAGAGTTCAGAGTGGGGGAGGAACCTTGACACCTTCTCATAGGGGAAGAAAAGGGGCACCTGGAGTCCATAGCAGCAAGGGACGAAACCACCAGATGGAACAAAAAGGGGCTTGTTATAGATGAATCAATGATCCCTAGACAACAGAGAACAAGCCAAGAGGAGCACAAGTTAGAAAAAAAGGAGCATGAAGGGGAAAGACAAGCCCTGTCATCTGAGAATGGGGATAGGTATGCAACAGAGCTAGGAGCCTAGAGCTGACCCAGCGCTAAGGTACAGGCTATTCCCCGCCTCTCCTTCTCCCCCCGAGTGAACTTGAGAGATGGGTGCTCAGTGGCTTAATTGGGCAGGAGGCTGATGAGCTCATGAGAACAACCAACCCCTCAGATGGGAACAATTAAAGGAGAGAAAGGAAGTGCAAGAAGAGGTAGCTTGCAGAGGATAGGAGATACAGGATCTCAGGAGGAGGATATCTTTCCCTCTCCCTCCCCAGAGAGTGGGCTAAGAAGGAAGTTTGTGTCCACTTGTATGTTGCTACACAAGGCTGTACTGATGAACTAGTGGAGGGGACCTAATAAATAACACATGCCATTCCTGTTTGTGGTGGTCCGAAAGGTGGAGATGGGAGCCCTGTAACAGGGCCCCTATGTATAACATAATACTATATAAATGTTTTCTCATCATAATAATGCCTTTTGTTGGAGATAATCCATTACAAAAATTCAGTATGAAAATTCAACTGTTTTTCAGAACAAGATTAGGGTAAAATGTGTTATTTTTCCCATATTAATAAACTCTTAGAAGTTTTTAATTGAAGTGCTGGCATCTCCGTGGTTTTGAGCAGAGACTTGAAAAAGCATTATAAGGAATAGCCAGCATGGATTTGGCAAGAACAGGTCAAACCAACCTAATTTCCTTCCTTGTGGGGTTGCTGGTTTCATGAATAGAGGGGAAGCAGTGCACATATTATATCTTGATTTTTAGTAAGGCTTTTGACAGGCCCACAGGATATTCTCATAAACAAACTAGGGAAATGTGGTCTAGATAAAATTTCAACTGGTTGAAATACTGTTCTCAAAGAGCAGTTATCAGTGTTTTGCTGTCAAACTGGGAGGGCATTCTAGAAGTGTCGTGCAGGGGCCTGTCCTGAGTCCTGTGCTATTCAGTATTTTCATTAAAGACTTAGATAACAGAGTGGAGCAGTGGTGAGCAACCTGTGGCTCGCGGGCCGCATGCGGCCCATCAGGCTAATCCGCTGGTAAAGACAGTTTGTTTACGTTGACCATCCACAGGCATGGCTGTCCGCAGCTCCCAGTGGCCGCAATTCACCATTCCCAGCCAATGGGAGCTGTGGGAAGTGGCACAGGCACTGGGAGCTGCAGGCCGTAGGTTGCCCACCACTGGAGTGGAGGATACGCTTATAAAATGTATGAGTGACATGAAGCTGGAAGGAGTACTTTGGAGGACAGAATTAGAATTCAAAACAACTGTAATAAATTGGAGAATTGGTTTGAAATCAACAAGATGAAATTCAATAAAGATAAGTCCAAAGAACTTCACTTAGGAAGGAAAAATTAAATGCACAACTACAAAATGGGAATTAACGAGCTAGGTGGTAGTACTGCTGAAAAAGATATGGGGGCTATAATGGATCACAAATTGAATATGAGTCAGCAATGTGAAGCAGTGGTGAAAAAGGCTAATATCATTCTGGATTGTATTAACAGTAGTGTTGTATGTAAGACACGGGAGGTAATTGTCCCATTCTACTCAGCACTGGGTGAGTCCTTAGTTGGAGTACTCTGGGCACTGCACTTTAGGAAAGATGTGGACAAATTGGAGAGAGTTCAGTGGAGAGCAACAAAAAAGATAAAAGGTGTAGAAAACCTGATCTTTGAGGAAAGGTTAAAAAAACTGGCCATGTTTAGTTTTGAGAAAAGAAGACTGAGAGGGCACTTGATAACAGTCTTTAAATATGTTAAGGGGTGTTATAAAGAGGATTATGATCAATTGTTCTCCATGTCCACTGAAAATAAAACAAGAAGTAATCAGCTTAGTCTGCAGCAAGGGAGATTTAGGTTAGATATTTTCTAATTTTCTAACTGGAAGGGTAGTTAAGATCAGGCAAAAGCTTCCAAAGGAGGTTGTGTAATCCCCATCATTGGAGGTTTTTGAGAATATGTTGAAGCTGTCAAGGATGAGCTAGGTTTACTTGGTCCTGCCTCAGCGCAGAGGGTGCCTACAAGTTCCTTTCCAGCCCTACATTTCTATAGTTCTATGAAATTTGACAGGGAGGGTCACCCCTACAATCAGGGATGTGCCTTTTACCGTTCCCATGAAAACCCACCCAAATCATATGCCTCTGAAAATCTCAGTTTGCTCAGGTTTGGAGATTTCTTATTTTGGCAGATGGATTCTTTGAAGACTATCTGTGTACTAAGAATCCTTCATCCTGGTACTGCAGGCGCTGAACTGAACTTTTCCTACAGTTGGTCCTCTTAGCAAACGGGAGCTGGTGTTGCACTGGGCACAGAAATCAAGCGCAAGGCAACTGTCTCTCCTGTGCTCTTAGTGCTTCCCCTGCTGGTGCCCAGGCAGCAAGGAGGAGAAGAAAACAGCCTGACTGGAATGCAGAGGAGTGAGGAGACAGGATGGGTGGGACAGGGCCAGCAAGACAGGAGACTAGGACATGGGGCCAGAAGGGATGGGTAAAAATAGTATGTGATCATATAATTAAGGACTGTATCATAATGCCTACGTACACAGGGGACAAATTAAGGTTGTGCGGGCAACCTCAATTGTGGCATTTCCTTCTTTTTTTTTGAGTGCTTGACTTGCAATATCAATGTTCCTTTAATGTAGTGTTTTTTATATGTAATAGATATTATACAAAGGACTTCAGGCATGATCCCACCCAAATTGAAATCAGTGCCAAAATCCCAGCATGTCTTAATTTTTGGCTTCTTATTTTTGGCTTGCTTCATTGTTGTATAGCAGAACAGGCAGCTTGGTTCAACAACATGTGGTACACTTGAGAATTCTGTTTGCTCCCACAGAAGTCAGTGGGACTTTTACTCTTCCCTTAAGTAGGAACAGGATCCAATCCCTAATCTTATATTCATTTTTATAGGGAAACAGTTATGATTTCCACAATTAAAATGAATACGATTTGTTCACAGAAATGCTGACTTCCCAGAATTGTCAGAGATGCTTAGTGCCAACTGTTGTTGAACATAAATCATTCCAGGCCACTGTGGGATTTTTTGAGATCTCAAGAAGAATTTGTTTGTGGCTCATGATAATCTGATAATAGTTGTTTCTTCATGGACCTGATACATTTTGCATCCACTCCTTCAGATTTACTCAGACTTCACTCAGGTGGCAATAGATGACTGCTTATTTCAGCTAGCAGTTACAGAATTAAGCATTCCTTTTATTCCTGATTTAAGGGGAAAAAGAGGATTGAAGTAAATTACATTAAGCGCACCTAATTTATATTCCTGTTTTTTTTGCATTCACATCTTTAAATTTCAGTCACATTTGACTCAACTTCATTCTCTTGCCATTAGATGAATGCACACCTCATATATTTTTGTGTTTGAATTAGGCAACCCTTCTGTTTCTTAATTTAGGAGGATGAGGGATTTGAGAAAATTGCAGAATGGTCACATAACTAATTTCACCTTTTAATGGAGCCAGCTTTTAATCTCTTGCATGTTTTGCTGGTATCTGAGCACATATAAATGAAACTTAGGTGTTATAATTCTGTGTTATGCCTCTTGAGCAGCCATACCAAATAAATAGGGAGGTCGTTTGTTCAGTAGAAATGGAAAAAATATATTACTTATCATCGTGAACTGCTTTACCTTTGCACCCTTTAATTCCAAGGAAATAACCACACAGAGAAAATACAGTTGTTCTAATTTTCTCTTTATAAATAGGTGTCTTTATAACAGAGGAATTTAGCGTTTGAGTGAGAACCAAATTGGGATATTTAATTAAGAATCCAAAATAAAAACAGTGCTGATTCTGATGAAGAAGGAGCACATCTTTACAATGCAAACAATCCCTATTTCATAAGTACAGACATACAGTTAGTCCTAAACACACACAATTCAGTATCAGGCTGACATGACATAGATCTTATTAGTGCCGGCATTCTATTCATGGAGATGTTTAAGTTTGGTGAACATGTTCTTTGTTCAAATATGTAAGATTCTGCAGTGACATTGCAGTGAAGGACAACAGCTACTGCAAATATATCTCTGAACTTTCCAATGCCACAGCATGTGACACTGACCCCTGAAATGAGAGACACTTTTCCCCTATTGTGGTCTTCCATTGCTCCAAGTCTCTCTTGACCCATGTGGGTTGCAAATTCTATAAAAGAAGGAAAAGTATATAGCTATCCCAATCACTAAAGTCAGAGTCCCTTCCCTTTTATGGTCTTAAAATGTCTGTGGGTCACTAGATATTAATTTGGTCTACTAACTTGAGTTGTTGGTTGGAATATTCTCTTCGGAAGAGTATGATGGATGTAAAAAACTATCAGGAGCAATTATCCACTTTGTAAATCTCTTCCACTGTCGACTACAATTCCACATACATAGCTTAGAACAAGAAGCCATGCCAAGACATTGATGGCAACATGTTTACCACTTTTCTCAAATATGAGGTCCTAATATACAAGCCTTTTTTCAGCCATTCTGTGATGATTGTGCCAAAAGCCTGATAATTTTGCATACTAGGAAGCTATGGAATGCAGTATATACATGTACAGATATAGTACTTATGTCTGTCACTTTCAGAGAAAGGAAAATGATAGCACAAAATTCTGTGAAATACTTTCTCCTCTTTAAATGGTAATTTTCTTGCATTTGTTAAGTCTGGAGCTCATCCTGATTAATTGACAGTATTGTAAAGACACTTTAGAGACTTTCTCAACTTCAGTAGCCATTAAATACGTCAGGTTCTTCTTTTAATATGTAAAATCTATCAAGAATACTTATTCTTAGAGTAGATTTCCCATTCTTCTTTGAATAGTGTCCCTATGGGTGCTCCATTCAGGTGTGCATGTGTCTCTCGAGCCCTTGATCGGAGATTTTCCCTTAGTGTCCGTTTGTCCGGCACATATGCTCTGAGAGCGAACCACCCTCAGTTCCCTCTCTACCATCTCAGCCTGAGATGGAGCTCTGGTGTGTCTGCCTCATGTGTGCCTCAGCGTGTTTTGTAGTTGTCGTTTAGTTAGTTTAGTGTTTCTAGTTAGTGTTAGTTGTTGTTAGTATACAATTAGTTAGATAGTGGTGAGAGGTTTCACTTTTTCCTCTCCCCCTTTTTTATCCCCCACTTTTTCTGGGGAGCTTATTTGGCCTGGCTGGGCATGCTTGGCATGCCAGGTTTCAGATGCTGCCTCCTCTCTTGCTGGGAGACTATCCCAATCAGTGACGGCCACTCTAATTGTATCCTTTGCTTGAAAAAGTCCGGTATCTCCCCAAAGTGTAACTTTTGTCTGGCTTTAAAATCTACAGCTCAGAAGAAATGGGAGACCAAACTGAAGCTGCTGCTAATAGAGTGCTCCATTTGACATGCTTCTGAGTCAGGTCAGAAGATTCCCTCGCCCCCTCCAGTACATCTGTCTCCAGACTGATCCGTGCCCCTTTGACTTTGGCTAAGCTCTTGCCTGAGAAGGGGAAGATCTTGGAAAACTCAGGGAATGCTCTGAAGAAGAGAAGCTTGGTCTCCCACCACAAGGAACCAGCTCCCAAGAAGTCCCAATCTCCTGCTAGGTCTACAGGGTCAGAGGCTTTGACGTCTTGACTTGTTACTGTGGAGGCAAAAGACTCTTCCTTTGGTACCGGCTGAGTGGGGAGATCTCAGAACACTTCAGAGAAACACAGCGCTGTCAGGACGCTGGTACCATCTGCCTTCAGCTTGGCACTGTCTAGTTGAGATTTACCAATGGTGCCTTCCCACTTGACTCCGTCATTACTGACAAAATCAAAGCACACACCTTCAGCCCTGGCACCTACGCACTCCAAACCTATGGTACCACCCAAGTCAACTGCTGCATCAGTACCGACCCACTTGGTACTGCAGGAATTTAGTTTCTCCAGGGACTTGTCACTGTTAGGCAAGCTGGCGTCCCCACTGCTTATAGGTAACGAATGACTCTTAGTACTGAGACTCCAGGCTCTGAATTACCAGTGCTCCCTGGTGCTGCAGGATTCTCTACTCTTTTTCTACTGGGGCCCTCTCCTTGGAGGACATTGAGGAGGATGAAGGAGACATTCAGTCAGTCTCCTCCTTATCTGTGCAGGGCTCCCTTCCACATCATCACAGGAACCCAAACTTGGACAAACACCCTTGTCCACATGAGGGATAGTGTGATCAATCCTAGGTACCACTCCCTCTCCCATATGGGCCTTCCCAATGGCCAGACTGGATTCCTTGGCAGATATTGTCAGCAGTTTTCCAGACCTCCAGCTCCACTGCCCTAAAAATGAGGGTCACACAGTCTTCTCAACCAAACCCCCAACACTAGGAGACCTTTGAGGAACAGGAGGCTAGGGCAGAGAAAGAGACTATCACTATTTCATCTTCATCTCCAAATGAGGCAGTCATGCCTCCACCACCATGGATGACTGACAATTTTTGTCAATTCCAGGAACTTGTGAAGAAGGTGGCGGACACCCTCCAGATACCTCTTGAGGTAAGGACTCACATCACAAGCTCCAGAACATTTTGCAGTCAGTGACACCCACCCAGGTTGCGCTACCCATTAATGAAGCGCTCTTGGATCTATCAAAGATTGTATGGCAAACAAATGCCACTCTACCACCAACTTGTAAATGGGCGGATAAGAAATATTATGTTCACTTCAGGGATTCAGGAGTTTTATTTTACAACCCACCACATAATTCCCTGGTGTTGGATGCTTTAAATAGGTGGGGTGGCTAGCATTACTCCAGGTGTACTCCTTATGGCAAGAACCAGAAAAGGTTAAACCTGTTTTGATGGAAGGCCTACTCATCCGCAACACTCCAATTTCAGTTCACAAACTATCAGATGAAAGTGGCCAGGTATGACTACAGGAATTACAAGAAGTTCTCATCCTTTTTTTGAAGATCTTCCACAGGAAGATAAAGAACACATCCAGGCTGTCATTAAGGAGTGTCAGTTATTAGACAGAACCTCTTTCCAAGTATCCTTGAATGTCAGACACTGCTGCTAGATCCATTTCCACAGAAGTTGCCATGTGCAGGGTGTTTTGGCTCGATTGCTGGAATTCCTGAGAAAGGTTCGGAATATGGTTGAGGACCTCCTGTTTGATGGTCAGAAGCTCTTCTCGGGAACTACGAACGAATCCCTGTATATGCTGAAGGACTACAGGGCCACACTGAGATCTCTGAGTGTATTCACTCCTACAAACAAAAGGAAATTTAGCAGGTCTCAAACTGCCCAGAGATCATGCCCAGTGCAGTTCTCTGGTTTTTACAATACAGAACACAATAATACACAGTTACAGAACCACCAAACCAGTTAGAAAACAACAGATTCCAAAGGAAAAGCACTTCCCACCCTCAGTGGGAGACTTCCCTTCATATGGTAGAAGTGTGACGGGTATTGTCCTTTAACTAGATAGGACCAAGCAATTTTGGAAATCACCTAGATTTTGTCTCCATCATAGAAAGAGCAAAGGGGTCCACAATCTCTCCACGGATACTGTTGAGATGAATCTCTGGGTGTGTTATTGTTTGCTATGATACAGATGGCATTTTGCCTCCCCAAAGGATTATAGCACACTCTACCAGATGATAAGCAACTTTTTGAGCATTACTCAAAAACTTTCCAGTGTCTGAGATACGCAGAACTGCTACATGGGCTTCTGTGCATACCTTTTCTAAACACTTATGCCTTGGTCCATGCCATCATATCTGATGCAGCACTTGGTTCTCCTGTACTGTCTTCAGTCTTAGACTTGGTTGTGAAGCTCCCTCCTTCCTGTGAGTGTACCGCTTGGGAGCCATCTGTAGTGGAGCACCTATAGGGACTCTACTGGAAGAAGAAAAGATTACTCATCTTGTTCTTCAAGATGTGTGTCCCTGTGGGTGTCTCCACTACCCACCCTCCTTCCCCTCTGCTTCTCACTGTTCTTGTTAGAATGTTTGGATAAAGTACTGAGGGAGGTTCACCCGTACAGCCCTATATCCCCTAGGAGTGTGACACGAAGTTGTACAGAGTGCATAGATGTGCCGAACAGACACTGCTAACAGAAAATCTCTGATCAAGGGCTTGAGAGTCACATCCTCACCTGGAGTGGAGCACTCCTGGGGACACACATCTCAAAGAACCACAGTTATTGCATAAGGTGAGTAACTTTTTCTTCCTTTCTGAGTAAAGCTGGAAGGCTTCAAGTTTGGGAACTTGTAGTTTCTTGAACAAAATATATATCAAATCTATCTTGACAACGTTTAATAATTATTTTAAAAGCTTAGCTATATTTCATGAGCTATATTTCAAATTGACTAAGTCTCTTCAATTGTCAAATTACTGGGGTCACAAATGACATTATTTTGAGCAAGATGGCTGCCTCTGACAATAGACACAGAAATATCAATAGAAATATAAATAAATACACCACCTTTCACTATTTATTCATTGTTGGAAATATTTTTTCACCTTGTGAACTTTTTATACATAAAGTACAAATTGTTCAGTTTTCGTTTAATGCTTATTCCAATACTCCCCATTGTTTTTCTCTCTTGTTCTCACTTGCACACTGTCTCACTCTTTCTCTGGATCAATTCTTAGAAGATGATTGCAATATTGGGTCTAAAGTACTGTGCGCTGCCTGGTTATACGGTGATTGGCTGCAATTAGGATAAACTAAGAAAGCGGTTAGTTATTCTGTTGATACAGTGAACATGGATCAATGAGATGCTTGTAAAGGAAGCAAATGGTAAGCTTGTGAATCAGAACTGTGTTGTATCATTTGGAATTAACTATTTGAGATTGTACATTGTCCCCAAAGCCAACTTAAATGTTTTATATACATTCTGAAAAGGTTACTATTGTCCCAAAATCTGGGTTATCCTTAACTAGCACTGATGAACTGATTGATCAGTTCAAATAGATATCAACTGTAATATATTAAATGAAATGAAAAGGTATTGGCAAACTTCTTTGGGATCTGACTGCACATGGAAAAAAGGCTTTTTTTGCACTCTTGAGCAGTGCAGAGCTTTCAGGACATACTGACCAGTTAAACCAGGTTTATGGCTGCTTATTATTGTCTGAGCAGCACAAACCAACCAGAGAGTACACCCCAGTTTTCTCCCTCCCTCCTTCCACATTCCCCTGCAGGCACACACAGACCACATTCCCACTTCTTTCTGCACCCCTACATTCCTCTACACACACACACTCCTCCCCCAGTCCCCTCCTTCCTTCCCCAGCATTGCTCTACATATGCACATATACACACACCCCTAGTTTACCCTTCCCTGGTGCCATCCCCCACCACACACACACAAGTTGAGTAGATCTGATTAAAAGGATAGTTTTTAAAAATAGATTTTAGCATAAATTGGACATTTTGTCATTATTTTTCAAACTGAATGCTTATCTGTTAGCAGAAGCTGGTGCTTAAAATGCTGCCATGGCCACACTGCTATTTGTTCATGGTAGCTCAAGCAGAGCTAACACACGTCTGTCTACCCACAATGGGAAGTAACCTTCCAGCTGCTATGTAGACATAACCTTTGAAAATAGTAGAACGTGGCAGCCATTTTTAAAGAGGGAAATTTGTCATGGAATTGTTTGAAGAGGATTATTCTTCAGCCTCAGCTGCAAGACATGCTTTCAGCTATGAAGAATAATGGCAAAAAGTGAGCATTAATACTAAGGAAAAATGTTCTAATATAGCTTATAGCACAAGATTTCTGTGTGTGTGTGAAGTCTGAAGAGTGTGTTCTTGCATTTCCAAGACCATTCAGGACAAAAGCAGATCTGACAGGGTAATGTTTTTTGAAGAACCCACTTTTAATTAATTTTAACTCATAAACTAATTAAGAGTTTTATTTTACATTTTCAGAAAATTCATTCTATACTCAAACAGTAAGCACTGTGATGTCTGGGAGAATAAACTATATTTTTCATACAGAACAACGTGTTTTAGTTTCTGCTTTAAATGTAAAACCTCAACCTTAAGTACAGAGCTGCAACTGGCATCTCCATAATGCAGTTTATTTTGATGTGGGATTAGGATCCAAGCACTGGAAGCAACACCTCTATGCCATTGGGAAAGTGATAGCATAATTAGCTTAGACAGAGATTATTATGATTTGACACTTATATTGTGGTAGCATCTAATGGCTACAACTAGGCTGGGCCCCATAGTGCTGGGCATGGTACAGACATATAATAAATGACAGCCCCTGCCCCCAAAGAGTTTACAAGGAGTGGGTGAGACAAACAATAGATGGGATGGTGAAGGGGGAGACAGGATAACAAATATAATAGCATGGAAGCAATTCTCAGCCATTCAGTAGTAGTGATCCCAAATCACCACCTGCCTATCCATTATGAGGTTGCAGTTCTCGATATGCATTATGACAAAAATGAGTTTTGAGGTGGGGCTAGAACTGGGAAGAGGTGGTGGCTTTACAGATTTTGGCTTGGAGCTTTTCTCATGTTTAACCAATAACAATTATAATGCAAACTGACACTTAAGAGTTTGGAGTCAGTGCTGTACTCAGGAAAGGGTTTGAAGAGGAAGGACACCTTATTCAGCAGAGAAGGCATTAAATTACTTCAGGGAGAACAAAAATATGTTGCCCTTGAAAATGAATGCTTGGCAGTGAAATGGGCTCTAGAGCTATTAAGATGGTTCTTGCTGGGAAACAAGGTCAGTTTGATAATAGATCACCCCCTATTAACCTGGATAAATACAATAAAACCTGTATGAACTGCATGGAGCTGTACTATTTGTCTTTGCAACCTAATCAGTTTTAAAATAAGGCAAAGAAGTGTACATTTATATGAAATTGATTAGCTCTTCAGGAATGGAAGTGATGGAAAAGACCTTGTGAAGTAAGGACAGGTATCTTCTTAAGTAGGTGATTTACTATCCCATGAGAAGTGATAAAGGAATAATATTGTAGACACATACATGACGGAAAGGCTAAACAGTATAAAAACCCTAAGTTCAAAGCGACTCAAGGTGTATCTCTGTTACAGACTGTGCTTTTGCATAAGATCTGTAAGAATGAACAGGTAATCAAAGGTGACTACTGCAGAGTTCACAGTACACTGTGTTATTCACTTTTACCACAGCAGTTAAAATATTCAGCATACTTACAATGGAAAACATCTCAGGGCTTTGGTAAATTTAACTTCTGTGTGTGATAAATACTGTGCTTACTGTATGTAATTGGGTATAAAAATTATGAAATTGTTTGAGTGACATAACCTAGAAGCCCTTGGAATCATTAACTAAAAAGCTGGTGGCCCATATAGGCTTTAAGGACCTGATCTTGCAGTTCAGTTTGACTGGTTTTAGTTGTAGAGCCTTATTCTGATGTCAGTTACTGACTGCATGGAGGGATGGGGGTGATGATAGGCAAGAGGCAGACACCACTGTACCTTCCCTATACACATGCACATCGTACATCATTTGAAAGCTTCTGTCTACTGTAAGATGAGGTATGATGTGGAGTGGTCAAGTAGTAATGTTGCCATCAAAATGGGGATAAACTGTGACACCATCAAAACGTTAAAATGACCACTGAAATATTTGCATTTGTTTCTGTTAGTAAATGACTATGTATTAGTTCAAGACATAAAATTTTTCTTTGCAGCCTCAACGCATTACAACAACAATCTAAAGGCTAAAACAAAATCTAATAATAAAACTGTACAAGCGTAATTGAAATGTAGCAGTTCTAGTAACATTTCTTGTCAACATCATCATCATCTTGTTTATCAGTTTGATCTTTCTCGAGAGTGTGTAGGTTACCACAGTCTTCATTTCCTTGGCATATACACAGTTCCGTGCAGGGAAGATTCTTCTGACTACAGACATAGTTGATTGTGCTGTGACTCCTACTGGTACAGGCACAAATAAGGTCTTGTGGATGCCATTAGGCCCTTAAAAATACAGGAAGGAGTTCATCATCCAAATTTTTCCATGCATGTTACAATGATGAGCCAATACTTGATTCACCTATGTGCAAAGGCATCCAAATGTTTGTTTGCCAAGATGCTCTTTTGACATTCTCATCACATGATGGGAGTGTGTCCAGTGACATGTCTTTTTTGATGGATAGATTGAGGCACAAGCAGTTCAGGGCTATGTGTGGATCTCTTCTTTCTCGCTCTGGCCATATAGCACTGCTGCCAAATTCCTTGCTGCGGAAATTGTGGCTTGTCCGTCACTCTCTCCCAGTTTGGCAAGATCTCTGAAGTGGTAAGCACCCATTGTTTTGATAACATTAAATGCATTTTTCCCCCAATACTGAATAGGGATGATACAGAGTCACATCCTGTTAATACATGTAGAGCTGGAAGTGCGTTGCAGAAGTCAGAAGTGAGTGGATCACAAATTACATGCACATGTAGGAAGTGATGCCTGTCCATTGTTCTGGAAATGGTGCCTTGTTTTTGGAAAGCAGTGAACAGCAAGGACAAAAATAGCTGTAACAGGTGACCTAATTACTAATGGCTCCTTTGACGCCAAAAGACCCAAAAGCCATATTGGCAAGTACAGCATGCAGAAACATCCTTGTGTGCGCTTCCTTCTGAGTATTGTACAAATCTTGAGCTTCTTCAACACCTCTTATGATGATGGACTTCACCACTGGAAAAGCCTCTAGCAAGGAGTGTTTGTGTTGGGTGTGCTCCTACACTCACAGGTGCATTTTGAATCATATATTCACAGAGGAATTTTACAAATGACTGCTTTTTGGATGCAACATTTAGAACTTTTTCCACGAAGGCACAGGGTGACCACTAATCACCTGGCATTTCTTGCATCCAGCCTTATTCTATTCAGCGCTGTCTTTCTGCAGTTTTCAGAATGTTACTGTTGTCCTATCTGTCAAAGATTTTCATTAGAGAGTTAGCTTTGTCAAATCCTTTTAGGACCTGCCTCAAGTACTCAGCAGCCAATTCATCCAGGACTCATCCAGCCATCATTTGTATAACAGCATTGGCATCTCTGAGGAATACTGTGGTTTCTTTGTTGCATACTCTTAGTTCATGGATTCTTTCAGCTTGAGCTTCCAGCTGATGTCCTAATTCAGCTTTGTCTGTTGTTCTCATTGTTCCAGACAGATGTTGTTACCTAGATTTCACTAGAAACCAACTCAGGGTTACACTTATATTGCTTTTATTAAATGCCACTATTGGATCAAACAGAAAAGGGATGTAGCTTATTCATGCACACACACATTCAACACATTCATACCTTCATGCACCCACACACTCATGCAGGTGGAGAGTTAGCAGAGACAGCATAGGAAGCCGAGAAGCCAAAGCATAGTAGACCTGGTGTGTCCGCCTGCGACCATGGGTCTGGGCCGGCAAGCAGGTCAAGAAGAAGAGCAGCTTGTGAGCGTGCTTTCTTCCTTTTATTGGAACTGGGCAGCTCCTGTCAGGTACACTGAGTTTTCCTTCTGTGTCCATCACCGAGAAGCATTCCCAGACCTCGTTCTTTTTCATGCATACCAGGTTCTTCTTTTCTTTACAGCACCCCGTGATTGCCTTCTCAGGGCAGATTACATCAGACACACCTGGCTTCGGGCTCTTTTCTCCTTGTAGTTCCTCTACGCCCAGTCACACGTACACTCCCTTGTTCACACTCTCCCTGATCGCGTGATGGAACATTGCAAAGCTTGGAGGTTATACAAGTGGTAACTGAAAAGGTTACAAAGCAAAAGATACAAAATTTGAAAGGCTACACTAACAATGACTAAAAGTTACAAAGTTTGCAAAAGGTTACAGAACTTAATGATCATACTAGCAATGACTGAAAAGTTACAAATCTTACAATTGCATTCTACTGGATTGAGCAGAGGCTTTACATAACAGATATAGGCACAGGTCCCATTGGGTGATTAAGAATGGTTACCATTGAAACATCATCTCTCCCTAAGGATAGACCTCTGCAGAAAACAATTTCTAGACTGATAGCTGCTGTGATTGTCCCTCCCTTGACAGACTTAAATTTGGTCTTCCTGGTCATGTCATCAAATGTTTTGATGCTGGATTTCTTGACTGGGCTGAAGAATCTATGTGTCCCATTAGAGTCAAGTGCACCTGTGGTAAATAAAGGGGGGAATAGCTCACTTTGATGGACACCCAGCCAGGCAGTTAGCTGTAAAATTCCTCTTGGTAGCTGTTCTCTACTTGCGTTACCTGTAAAAGGTTAAAAAGTCCCCCAGGTAAAGAAAAAAAAAGTGGGCACCTGACCAAAAGAGGCAATAGGAAGACTAGAATTTTTTTAAATGGGGAAAGAAACTTTCCCTTTGTCTGTTGTTCTCTGGACTGGAGGGACAGAGCAGCCATGCTATAAGCAACTTAAGCCAGGTATGATCACAAATCATCAGATCATACCTAGAACTACTTATCTGAACTCCAAATGTATAAATAGATCAGAAAATGTTTAGCTAGACACAGTTAAGGTTATTTCTTTTATTTCTTATTGGCTTTTGAACTCCTCTGTGCTAACCCCAGATGCTTTTGTGTGCTTGTAACCTTTAAGCTGAACCCCCAAGAAAGCTATTTTGGGTGCTTGATTTTTGGAATTGCTCTTCTAAAATATAGCACAAGCCTAAGTTCCAGATGTATTTTCTTTCTTTTTGTTTTTAATAACATTTACCTTTTTTAAGAACAGGATTGGATTTCTGGTATCCTAAGAGGTTTTTGCATGTTGTTTGATTAGCTGGTAGCCACAGCTAATTTCCTTTGTTTTCTTTCTCAGCTCTTTCCCGGGGGAGGGGGTGTGTGAAAGGGCTTGAGGGTATCCCACAGGGAGGAATTCCCAAGTGCTCCTTCCTGGGTTTAAAGGGTTGGGTTTTTTTTACATTTGGGTGGTGACAGCATTTACCAAGACAAGGTCAGAAAAAAGCTGTAACCCTGGGAGTTTAATACAAGCCTGGAGTGGCAAGTATTAATTTTTAAAATCCTTGCGAGCCCCACTTCTGCACTAGAGTGACAGAGCTGGGATTCAGCCTTGACAGCACCTCTCTCAAATCTCTCCACTTGTTCTTCACCAACACCTGCTATTTTCAGTAGAGACTCTTGTACATATGGTGTTACATACAGTCCAGTAAATAGGTTGATAAGCACCTGTGGCTGTGATTGAGGATCAAATGGGTTTGTTAATAACAATAGTTAATGGCATGGTTGGTAAGAGCTGTAACATGCTCTTCATCCCTCTTCATTGTAGAGGCAAGAACTTGTTTGTAGACTTTGTCTTCACTGCTTCTTGTTGGCCATTTCTTTCTCTCATAGCTTTTGCATATTCAAAATATGAAGCTTTGTGTTGTCATCTCTAACACTCATACTGATCTGTGTGCGTCACTGAATTAAAAAGCTAGATTCTAGAACAGCATGCACAGACAATTACAAATTAAAACCTTCTACCAGGCACACTAGATGCTACATTGTATGTATAAAACCTTACAAATGGAAAAGCATTACATTAGCAATTCACGTACATTTATCTACCTACCTTGTTTTTGCCACACACTAAATGCTTCATCATTTCTCCGGGGGGGGGGAGTACTTGCCCATGCAAAACCAATATAAATATTTTAATACATTGTTATTTGGTAGCTTTGACCAGTATACAACATTAAGGAGTTGAAATTAACTTACACAGTAAAAACTGCAGTCATAGGTGTCTTACAATGTTTCTGGAACTTTGCAAAAAAAATTCGGTACCGTTTATTCACTTTGCCTACAGGCTTATGGCACCACTTGACAGCTCTATATTATACCTCATCTAAACATACATAAAATAAGCTTTCAAATTATATATGGTACATGTGGGTGTGTAGGGTGGGTACATTAAACTCCAGAAATATGGCCCTTTTTGGAGAATTGCCACACACCCATGTTGGGTGATGGAGGAGTATGTCACAGTGAGGATTATGTTTTGTGGATTTTGTGTAAAAAAAAAAAAAAAAAAAAAAAAAAAAAGGTATAGTTTTAGAGAGTATCAGATGGAGACTACTGAAACACACGCTCACCTATACCAGCTTTTATGTGGTTTTTCATTTGATAGATAAATACTTACAAACTCCACACTCATACTGCATTTATTACTGATTGTCTGGCCCCCCGCTGAACTATGTACTCAACAATTAGACAGAGAATCAGAGACAGGAGTTAAATTAGCTCCCTGGACTTTTAATACATATTTCAGATGGAGAAAATAATGAAGTTGGATACTATAGTGGAAATAAGACATTGGGTCTAATTCTGATTTCAGTACACTGATTTAATGTTTGTGTAAATCCATTTACTTTAATGGAGTTATTTCTGATTTACCCCAGTGTAAATAAGAGGAAAATCAGACCCATTTTATATATAACTAAAAATGCAATAAATGAAATAATAATGGCATGCTGGAATAGCTCATCCCCTGTATAGAAGAGGTGCTGCTCTTCTTGCTAATTCCTAGGTTTGACCTTATGTGAGGAACATTCTCCTAGGCTATAAAAAAATGTATATTAATAGGAAATATTTACAGTAAACTTGCCAAACGTGCTTTTTCTGCTCCTTCAAAGCCCTCGTATAAAATCCACTTCTTCCAGGAGTTTGTCCCACTTTACAGTTTCTCCTCCCCATTAACTCCCTACTCCTTCCCTTTCCCAAATGATTATTCTATATATAATCTTTGTTTCTCTTGTCTGTCTTGTATAGTAAGCCATTCAGGGGGAGGTAATATGTCTAGATTCATGTTTGTAAAGTGCTGTGCATGTTAGATGTTTTATTTCAGATAAATCAAATTATTTTAGATGAGGATCCTTGTAAGGGAGCTGTATCCTTAAAGAGGAATAAATGTATAATATGCCAGTTGTAAGGTATTTGGGTAGATTGAGATCTGCAGATTGAGGTCTGTAACAAGCTCTGTTTTATTTTTAAAAACTTCTAGTAACTCAGAAAGCTAATTTCTTAGCCCTTACAATGTGCAGAAGGGGTTGTTGTTTTTCAAGAACAAACTATGATATATCTGACTCAGAGTTCCTCATTGTTTTTGTTTTGTTTTTCAAAAAAACTTATTTTTCTAAAAATTAATCTTTGAGACAAGCAAGGCAGAAGCAGCATTTCAGAGTTCCTGAAAACACAGCTTCCTGTTGTCAGTGTTTGGCATGAATATCTTACATTGAGGCATGTAAATCTTCTCGTGGAATTTTCATGGATATTGAAATGATATACGTACCAGGATACATTTTACAGTTTTCTTATAAAACTGTCTGCACCATTTTGTGCAACACAGTGTCTCAACAGCAGCATAATGCAGTGCCAGCTATGTATGAGAGGCATTTTCTCAGATAATTCTGGTCTCAGCAAGACAGCAGGGACTTGTTAGTGTCTGGGATGAAGAGATGGACAAGCATACTCAGTTCATTAAAACTGCTAGAATTAAGAACATATGATGTCTGGCCAGATTCAGAAACTCCAGCTGAGCAGTGGAGTTACAACATTATTTCTGAGAGAGACTTAATAGTTGACATCTTAAGGGCAATGGCTAGGACAATCCGAATTGCAGACATCCCACATGGGGCACATTTTGGACATCCTGTATTATGGTATACTGAGCACACTAAGGCGTACAATGAGGCCAACATTTTCAAACTTGGTTGCCTAGAGTTGGACTCCAAAGCCATGTTTTGCCTGTGAAATAAATGGCCTGACTTCTGGAGGTGCCAAGCACTGTCCACTCCCATTGAATTCAACTGGCAGACTTTGAAGTCCGTGAGAGTTGTTGTGAGTACTCAATGCTACCAAAAACCAGGCGACTTTTACTTAGATAATTAAGTAAACTAATGGGCTGATCCAAAGCCCACTGATGTCACTGGAAGGAATTCCATTGCCTTCAGTGGGCTTTTAATTTAAACACTGTGATGTCAAGGTGATGGGCATTGTATAAGAAACTGTATAGATAGGTAGAACTTCATTCAACCATTTGGCTTTAATAAATTATTGCAAAATGTACAGTTTAGTTCATTTATTTTCCAGGGATATTTCTAATATTTAAAATGGGTAATACTACTAGAATTGGGATGGACTTTTTAACTGTAGATTAATAATATGAAATGACTACAATTATTTCAATCTAAATTTTTCATAACAATGAAATATATAGGTTCTTTTTAAATGTCATTTGGTTTGCTCAGTAATAATTTAGTATTCAGCCACTATTACTTATGCTGAATAGTAGTTTATTTTGTGAGTAGTGACTTGGTAGTGAGTAGGTACTCCTCCTGGAGTAAAGTAACTATTCAGTGTAAGTAACATAGGCAGAATCAGTCCATTAATCATTTCAGGCCACCAGAAAAAAAAATTTACTTGCTAAAAATGGTCAGTATTTACAGGCTAAATATATATTCCTGATAAATCCAAGGACATCTGGCATGGTACCATAGCCTCTTTTTAAAGGATCAATATACTTTCTCTCGTCTTTTTGTTTCCCTTCCTTCCCAGCCGTTTCTGCTGAAAATTAGCAGTTGCAATGAAGCACAGTTAGCAAGACCGCTGAAGATATTCTTCCACTGGTGACATCTGGCTCCTTGCCAGGCTTCACAGGCAGTTACAATGACTTCCTTGTAGTTACCTCATGCTCTGTCGTACAGTTAAGCCTTTAGGCTGGTGGGAGGCTGTCTGGGCTACTTTTCCCTCCTGGGAGCCATTACCTTGATAAATGTGATGCTGCATGTTCAGAAATAAAATACTATACATTCAGAAACAAATGTGTTGTAAGTTTTGACCTTTTTTATACAGCAAAAACAGTTTTATTTTTACAATAGCCTTCACATGCAGTAATGCATTTCAAAGTGATCCTGAATAGCTGTTTCAGAGTAGCAGCCGTGTTAGTCTGTATCCACAAAAAGAAAAGGAGTACTTGTGGCACCTTAGAGACTAACAGATTTATTTGAGCATAAGCTTTCGTGAGCTACGTAAACGTGGTATACATTTTTGCCTTGCTCTTCAGATCTACTGATGTCCTGTCATGCGGTTCACTTGTGCCAGGTTTTTTATGATGATAAAGTACTTCCTGTAAGGAAAGCCTAGACAAAATAGGTTTAGTTAGCCGGTAAATAAAAAGCTTCCTTAGAAACAGGGCCTGTTTTCCATTTTATCAGGTCTCTCCTGCAAATTATACATCACTTTTTGTTTAAAATTCATTATATTTTTGCAAGGTGGCAGCTTTACCATCCATTTTATGCTATCAGATTCTTGAAGTGAAAAAACTGGCTAACTAGGCAGACTGTATGCCTGCTCATTGGAGCTTTGCAATATATCTTCTTTTTTTATTGCTTTACTTAGCCTTAATCTGCAATTTTTCATGTTTACCAGATCAGCAAATAATCAGGGTCTTTAGATTCTCTCTGAATTTATTTTATTCTTCCTTTCCAAAAAAAAATTAAATACATCTATTTAAATAGCTCTTACCACTATATGCAACATACAAAAGAAATGTAAATAGTTTCTTCGACTAATCCACATCTGCCTGCCTGTAATTACCGGATGCATGCTGGTTAAGCACAAAATTTTTAAAAGCCAGCTTTTTAATTAGGCGCATGCATTGGGTCAGAGTAAAATTAAAATGGAGTTCTACTAAAAAAATTGACTGTGTAAAATGGCACCTGCTTATTTAACAGATCTGATTTTAGCATGTATTTAAAATCACCTCTACTTACCTGAGTGGGGAGGAGGGCACGAAAGGTTTTACCTTTTTTTTTTTCTTTTACTCCTGTTAGCTCCCCAGAGCAAGCAAACTGGGAGAGTGAACTAGATTCTATCCTGCCTTGTACATCAAGAGTTCCAATTGCAGGGCCAAATTTTATCCTCAGTTATATATGTATGCTATAAACTTCTGTAACCTTAATGGCTTTAGTGGGGTTGCGCAACTGTAGTTAAGAGCAGAATTATTCCTGTGCAATCTTTAATATAATGCCTGGTCTACACAAAAAAGTTAGGTCAACCCAGATACATCACTCAGGGGTGTGAAAAATCCACAGTCCTGAGCGACATAATTAAGCCAACCTAACTCCCATGTAGATACTATTAGGTTGATGGAAGAATTTTTCCATCAACCTAGTTAACCGCCTCTCAGGAAGGTGGATTACCTGTACTGATAGGAGAACCCCTCCTGTCAGCATCGGTAGTGTCTACACTGAAGCTTTGTGAGGCTCTCTCGATGGGCAGGTGTGACCGAAAGCATCCTTGTATTCACATGCTACATATGATTGTA
Source organism: Natator depressus (assembly GCF_965152275.1). Taxonomy (NCBI): domain Eukaryota; kingdom Metazoa; phylum Chordata; order Testudines; family Cheloniidae; genus Natator; species Natator depressus. Next base: position 324,783,976 of record NC_134234.1, on the reverse strand, counting down.
ATTTGAAAACTCATAACTCGCTGGTCAATAGTATTGTGGTGAATTGTAGGTAGCAACGTTCTATGTAAAGTAATGAAATCCCCAAGTGTGGTGTTCTTAGCATGTGTTCAAAACCACACAGCTCTCTCCAGGCAGAAGTATCCTGAACAAAGAAATGTGTGTTTACCTCATTTTACATATAGGTAAGTCTGCGAGTCTGTCACAGAGGTAATGAAAGTCATGGATTCCGTGACCTTCGTGACTTCTGCAGCCGCAGTTGCTGGCTCAGGGGCTGCACAAGCCAGGCGGCCCCTGGGCCAGCACAGCAGCAGTTTGGGTGTGTGGGAGGGGGCAGACGGTTGGGGGGGCTTACCTCAGGATGGGGAGCTCCCCAGCTCCCAAGGCCCTGCAGCTCCTAGGTGGCAAATGGGCCAGGGGGGATTCTGCACTGCTGCTCGTGCCCACAGGCCCGACCCACAAAGCTCCCACTGGCTGTGATTCCCGGCCAATTGGAGCTGCAGCAGCCGGTGTTTGTGGCGAGAGCAGCACACAGAGCCCCCTGACCCCTCCACCACCACCACCTCCCCCAGCACCCAAGGTACCCATGGACTGCCCCCCCACAGAGCACCCACCTGCACCCCCAGCCCATTTTAGTCACAGGTATTTTTAGTAAAAGTCACGGACAGGTCACGGGCTATGAATTTTTGTTTACTGCCCATGACCTGTCCGTGACTTTTACTAAAAATACCTGTGACTAAAATCTAGCCTTACATTTAAGTAGTAAACTGGGTCCTCAAGATAGCAGGAAGAGGAGATGGCAGGACACAAAGCAAATTTGCATTTCAGCAAACATGAGTGAGAAGGAAGAACATGGAGCATCCTATATCACCATAGTCCATGTTGCCTTCTTTTCTGTTTGAACAAACTGTGCTTTGAAGGGTAACCCTCAGAAGAATCCACCTCAAAGGTTACCTGGACTATAAAAGAAAGGGGCAGAAAACCCCAAGGTATCTCTCTCCCTATCTCTCTGTGTCACCTAAGAAGACAAAGGAACCTGCCCTTTGACTCTGGGCCTGGGAGGGGGAGTTCTTGACCTGAGAATTTGATCAGCCTTGTTGCTGGGATCATCTGGTAAGAATTTTACCTTGAACCAAGTCTCGCTTGTTAAATTGTAGCTACTAGAAAGCGTTGTATCTTTATTTCTCTTGTAACCTTTCTGACTTTAATGCCTTGTGCTTGTAAAACCCCTGTTTTGGGGAAAATTCAGGATTAGGAGTGTGTTTGGCCCACCCGGCAAGTAGTAACCACCCTGCAAGTACTGCTGACAAGTTGCCGGGGTCAGAACTGCTGGATCAAGGCTGTAGCTATACACAGACACTCAGGGTGTGCCCTGCATGCTGTTAAGCTGTATGTGAATGGCCCAGGTTAAGAGCTACAACAGCAAAGCACTGTGAGGCACCCAAGGTTACAGGGCAGGCGGTGACAGAACCTCTCATGGGTCTAGATTGCATGTGTCACAAGGTTTTCAGCCAGAGGCAAATATTAGTGCAACAAAAGGTACTTTGCTCTTTGAATCCAACTAGGAAAATAATGTTTGCCAACAGCTGTGGAAAAGGGTGGAGGCCACAGTGCAATGAAACATGACTATAGTGATCCGACTATAGTGCATCTTTGAGGCTGCATGAAACTTGATGTAGGTGCTGGCACACCTGCCATCCACAAGTTAGTAGCAACTTCGCAGCTACATAGAGTTTGATGTCAGGAGATCAGTAGCTTTCTCATGTGGAGGAGGCCGAGAGCACAGGACTTCCATGCCAGTCGCAGAAGAACTATTCAAATATTCTGATGAGCCGCTCAGTGTTCTGTTATAGCATCAAGCAGAGCTGATAGCACAGAGCTTCTTCATAGAAGCAGCCATGGATTTATGGATCTCTCAGCAGCTCTTTCCATTTCACTGTGCCTGTTTAATTTGATGGGTGACTGCAATAATATTGTCTATTAGATAGATCTGTTTTAAAGCTAATAGGAGGGTCTAAAGTTTTAAGTATACAGCTCTCTTCCAATCGATATCTGTTGCTTTTATAGATATGCACTCCTGGGAGATTATGGGCTGCACATTTTAGCAATTGATTCAACATTCATTTGTAAAAGAAGTAAGTTATACCTTGTTGTGGCAGGTACTTTTAATAGGCCAGTAGAAACAAATAGAAGGCATCCATCTTACTCTAAAGTCTCCCTTAACATTTGATTACAACTGACGCATATCATTTCCTTTTAAAAAGTGATTAGTATTAGTAGGAAAAAGGACTGAGATTTTGAAAAAGGAAAATCAGGCCACTGATTTATGAGCCTAAATATGGATGTAGGAGTCTAGCTGTAATTACTTTTTAAAAACGTATCATAGAGACATGGGACAAGCTCTATAACCACATGATTATTTATAGTTGTTTGCTTGAGTGTAAATGACTGCCAGGTGCAACACCCAATGTGAGCAGACTGTGTCTAAATTTCCTCATACTTTGATCTTCCACAGCATCTTAAAAAGCTATATCTGTTCAGGCAAACTTAAAGAATTATTTAAATGTAGGGCTAACTTCTGCTCTGTGACACCAGTGTAAAGTCACAGTAACTCCTCTAAAGCCAATGAACTAAAATCTGTAGTCACAACTATAAAATAGAGCAGAATCTGGCCCAGCAATGTTGGGAAAAGATAAGTACATGGCAACTGAGTGTGTGGCTAAGCACACTTTTTGAGTAAACCTGCTTCTCCTTTGTTTTTATTTTGTTAGTTCCAAAGCATATATAGTGTGTGTAGATCATTTTTTAAATTATTTTAAATATACAGTTTGGGCATGAGAGTAGGAACAGATAAACAGTTAGAGGGAGGCTGACCAGAAGAAATGAATTGGAAATATATCTGAAGGAGGAGAGCACTATTACTTGATACACAGGAAGAGGGAGGCTGTTCCAGGCACTGTGGGGATGGTCAGGGTGAAAGAAGCAACAGAGATGTTAATTGGAGAAAAAGAAAGGGAGTATCAAGACAAATGAGTAGACGCTCAGGTATAAAACCTAGGATTAAGAGCAAAGGAAATCTGAGAGGTAGGCAGGAGCAGAGTGGTACAGAGTTGCAGAGCCAAATTCAGAGGTGATGTGCATTGACTTAGGCCTGGTTTACACTACACATTTAGGTCGACATAAGGCAGCTTACTTCAATCTAATTATATCAGTGTACACACTACTGCCTTGTCTCACCGATGTAAATGCCCTACTACACCAATATAATAACTCCACCTCCACAAGAGGTGTAGGCTTTATGTTGATGTAGTTAGAGCCACACAATGTCTCTGTAGACACTGTTGTTACTTACATTGGCTGTTGACTGTCTGGCTCTCAGCGCCTCACACTGCCCCTCTTCAGTCGGTGAAAGCACTCCTGGGGAGGACATGCACCACAGACAGAAGGAGGAAGTGTAGACATCAGCCACTGCAGTAATTACTCTGGTGGCTGTAAGTTGACCTAACATAGGTTGACTTAAGTCTGTAGTGTAGTGTAATCTACACTGGAGCTGGAGGTATCATTTCCAGCTTGGGTCCACATACCTGCCCTAGCTCTGATTGGGCCGGCATACTAAAAATAGCAGTGTAGCCATGGCTGCATGGGCAGTGGGACAGGCTAGCTGTCCTGAGTACAATCCCTTCTGAATCCTTAGCTTCAATCAAAGCTAGCATGGGTATGTCTACCTGAGCTAGAAATTATATCTTCAGCTCCAGTGTAGAAATACCCTTTGACTCCATCTTACTCACTCAGTTCCTTATAGCTAGTATTTACACATGCGCTACCAAACTCGGAAGGAGGCTAAATTAGGGTAACATACAGACTGAGGAACCATAAGGAGGTGTACGTTAAATTAGAGTAGAAACCATATTAATTTGTGAGTAAATAGCATCACTTTTAACTCCCTTAAAGATTGGCGTAAGTAACTCTAAGGGCTTGTCGACACTTGAAATGCTGTAGCAGCACTGCCAACACCAACAGGAGGGATTCTCCTTTTGGCAAAGGTAATCCATTTCCCCAACAGGCAGTAGCTAGGTTGATGGATCTAAGCTGAGAGATGTGGATTTTTCACACCATTGAGCGATGTAGTTAAGCCAACTTTATTTTCTAGTGTAAACCAAGCCTCTGGCTGTGTAAAGGGAGACTAAGTTAACGTAAATATTATCTCTGAATTCAGATCTTTAAGTCTAAGGGACTCTGAATACGTAAGTCAGTCTAGAGTGTCTAAATTGGCATAGCAGTGGCAGAGAGGACTGGAAGAAAGTGTAAGTTAAGCAAACTCAGACTTCCTTAGACTCACTTCTGAATTTGGCCCTTGAATTTTCAACCAGATACAGGAATCTGTTCTTATAGTGATGGACATGTGGAATCAGTGATGGAGTTGGAATAATGAACTCCAGCCTAGAAAAAGAAATGACCCTTCCACTTCTCGAGAATCCTCTCCATACTCCTACTTCCCCTACCTTCCTCTTCAACAAGAGATCTAAGGAGACGTGGGCAGGTCCTGCAGCTTGTGGGAGAGAGAGGGAGAGAGGAAGGAATGGCGAGGGCGGGGGGGAACTAAATGGGGAAGTGAGACTAATGAATTATATAGGTGTGTATGTAAACAACCTCCACCCATTTTCACATATCAAGCCTCAAAGCCAGGCAAATGTTGAGGCTTGGTGCAAATGTTTTGCAGAGCCATAATGAGAACTCCTCACCATGGGAATGATTGTGATATCAGGAACCAGACTGTGGCTCACTGAATGAATCATTATGGTAGAATAAGCTAACTAAAAAGGAGAATGCTGCTATCTTTGTCCAAATGTATCAGTTATTATTACTAGCAGTAGGAGAGGAAATGCAGGAAAGATAAATGACACATTACTAGTCTTTCTAAAATATATTTTTAAACTTTGCCTGATTATGACATTGGCTCTTTAATACTGACAAACAGTGCCTCTTGCTGCCAAATGCTGGGCTTCTCCACTGAGCAAACATTGCTCGTTGTGTGTTAGTTTTGTCATGTCACAAGGACCCAGGAGGCATGAATTTGAGATTTATGATGAGCAAACCTCAAAAGGTCTGGAAACTGAGCTTGGTTTGGAGGAGCTCCTAAAGCTCAGAGGTTTATCTAAATTACTTGAGATATTATCCTCCTTCACCTTCCACAGCCTGTACCTCTTCTCCTGTCCCTCTGGGTACGGTCACATTCAGCTAATTTTTCTGGATTGGACTCAATAATTCATTCCTCCATCCAGTGTTTCTCCCCCAGCCCTTGCTTTACATCTCCACTTTCTCAGCCTTCAACATTCCCTTCTCCGTATCATCTTGTGACATGGACACCGTGAGTCTCAGAAGGTTTAGAAGTCACTGCTGCATCAAATGTTATCTTCAGATTGCATTAACTCCATGACTTTCACATCACAAAGGCAATCCAGAATACAATGTTCACCTTACACCCCATAGAAGCCCAAGAAACCTGAAAAGGGCAGCTGACCCAGCAAAGACCACACAGTCTTGTGCAATCTTCTGGTGATTGGTTTTGGTCCTGGTTTTTTCGCTGGGGGGAAGAGAGAGGATAGATAGATTCTGGAAATGGGGATTCTTATCCAAACCTTTCAGATTTGGTTCTGAATTTTGGTTGAATTTTTCTCGGGTTGTTCTTTTCCCTGGCAGTTTTGCCCACTGCTGAATTAGCCGGTGTGGTTTCTTAGTTTATGAAGACAATATTATTTTGAGGATTAGATTGTGACTAACCCTGCATGCATGCATAAGGGGAAGAAGAAGATGGCACAAGATGATTTCCCTGCTCCTGTGGAGTAAATAGCCTTAATCCAAAGCCCTTCACTGCCTGAGCAGGAGGATAACAAGAGAGGAGGAATGAAAACAGGGCCATGACCACCACATCTCTGTGCACTGGTCAGCATTCTGGAAAGGAAGAAAAAGATGCATTGATACAACAGTTACAAGGGGGCTGCTCTGGCCCTCACTACTTGGAAGCATTTTGCCTGACTCTGGAACCTTGCAGAGGGAAGTTCTCACCTGAACGGTACTATGTGCAACAGTTGCAGAGCCAGATATTAGAACAGAAAATTCTATTCACGAGAATTTTGTAAACTTTCACAAATCAGGTGGATGGAATGGGTAATATGGAATTATTTCCAGAACAGTTCTAACAGGATTTGAAAAGATCTGTCCATATGAAAGAACAGTGCCCTTTTTTGTTTGTAAATTATTTTTATACAATGCTCCTCTTAATTGGAATGTGCTCTTTTAGGAGAGCTGCTTTAACAATGCATATACTTGGAAATCATCTTAGTAATGATAATAAATTGTAATGACTTAGGGTTAATTGGGACAATATTAGCTGATGATGGGGATGCACTGGGCCAGCTCCTAGTATCTAAGTGGTGCTTAAAGGGACACTTGAACATGTCAACTTGCATTTTTTGAACTGACTAATTAAAAATATACATTCTGATATTATTTGTATTATCGTGGCATCTAGAGCTCCACAACTGAGATCAGAGCACCATTGTGGTGGGACAGAAAAACAGAGAGGCAGTCCCTGCCTCAGCTTGAAGTCTAGAGGCAAGACAGCCAAAGGGTGGGATGGGAAATAGACACAGAAAGACAACATGATTTTCCCATTGTCATGCAGCAGGCCAGTGGTAGAGGCAAGGAATAGACCCAGGTCTTCTGACTTCTAATTCAGTTCCTTGTCCATTAGACGATACATGGAACAAACTCAGGACCAATGCATGAGCGTGATACCATCATGCTAGTTCATGAAACAGGAAGTGCAGTTGAGAATCAAGAAAACTATGAAACTGACTCTACACAACATGCTGTCAAATGCACAGAGTCAACAAACTGGAAAAAAACCCAGAGAATATTTGTTTTTTCTAGTTACTTTCACTAACAACAATGATAGATGTTACTTGTAACAACAGCAGGTACAAACATATCTGACAGAATAGTGACTTTCAAGTTAACTGTCTCTTTAATCATGTGTTAGATATGTGACAGTCAAAGTCTGATCTCTTTTATAAAGCAGGTTGCAAATAAAGATTAAAGCAAGAACTAGATCACAAATAAAGATGAAATACAGCAATTGTCACTTTTATTCAGTACAGTATTTTGTTTACTTAATTTCTAAAAGGTCAGATTTAAAACTATAAATTGTCTGCAGCATCTGTGTAAGTGAGCATCATCTCTGTTCTCGCAGAGCTTCCTATGCATTTCTGTATAACTAAACTTCCTCTTTCAACCTGTATTTTAAGATGCACGTTCATGCAGTATGTGTCATTCTCTGCATATTATTCTCAAACATTTAAACAAAATCTGTCAGCATTTGCGTGCTTGGCCCCCCTTTGAAGAAATCTCTACATGAATTACCACTTATGCATGTGAATTTTAAAAGTATGCAATTAACTGCTGTCAGGTTGTTAGACAGTCTGATCATGTGTGAACTGACCAATTCATTTTTACATACACAATATTCTTTCCTTTCCCTGTAGTGGCATCTAGTTTTTTCCCTCTACTCACTTGATTAGATTTGTGATTAGGGTGCTTCCAGGAAACAATTTCATACGTTAATTGAAAGCAATTCGGTACCAAAAAAATTTCTAATTTAATTACTGAATCTTGAGGTACCATTAAAACATAAAATTGATAGTGCATATTATTTTAGCTCAAATAATTAAGCTATGTATCTGGCAGTGAACCTAGAGCTATCATAGTTTATTGGTACATAACTTAATTGCAGAAAAATAAAAATATTGTCACTTACAACACAACTGTAGCTTGATGATTATTCTGACCACATAGCCATTTTCTGTGTTATAAAAGATGCATGCCATTTTAGCTTTATTGAAAGTGGAAACAAAAATAGGCTAGTAAGTACTTCGGCTATTGTGTGGACAAATAAGTTGCTATTTATTTTAATCCAGGCTCTGGCCTGTAAGTTCTACCATAATATGAATATTTGTTGATAATCATCAATATATTGACCAGCCCTGGTCATGGGAAGACACCTAAGTCAACTGAAACTTATTTTGAAACTTATTTCAGTAGAAAAGGGCTGCTACATGAGCAGAGTGGAGACCCATGAACCCAATGTTGACTGAAAGTGATGAGGCACAGTGGTTAACCATAAAAAGTTATCATTTGGCAATAGCTCGCACACAGTGATATTAGATAAACTTTTGCGTATACTTAGAATAGGAAATAACCAGAGTAACCATGTGATATGTGGTAGCAAATGGTGACCTTTAAAGGCAATAGTAGAGGTCCCATTCAATGCAGGATTATTATTTCTCATACACAAACTTACATGCCCTCTGAACTTTTAGCCCATCGGCATCCACTCCACCCCTCCTGCAGACACAGGCACCACAAAATCTGATATTGTTTAGATTAAAATGTTCCTAACATATTCGTCCTTTTCCTAATTGTAACTATCTAGTAATCGCAAAAAGAAAAGGAGTACTTGTGGCACCTTAGAGACTAACCAATTTATTTGAGCATAAGCTTTCGTGAGCTACAGCTCACTCATCCGATGAAGTGAGCTGTAGCTCACGAAAGCTTATGTTCAAATAAATTGGTTAGTCTCTAAGGTGCCACAAGTACTCCTTTTCTTTTTGCAAATACAGACTAACACGGCTGTTACTCTGAAACCTATCTAGTAATCCCATTCTGTCTCTGTCAAATCTGATACCAAAGTAGTGTATGTTAGATACAAAAGAGTAGATAGAGACTCCAGTAAAGAATTACATGAACAGCACAACTGAATGGCGCATCCAAGGAAAAAAATTAGTGGGTGTTTAGCACCCACCAGCAGGCAGCTTCTCCTCTCCACCCCAGTGCCTGCCAGTGGCCCCACCTATCAACTCCTCCCCCTCAGCTGTTCCGCAGCATGCGGGAGGAGTTGGGGGGCGGGGGAGAGGAGGTGGAACTGGGCAGGAAGAGGCGGGGGAAGGGTGGGGGTATGGAGAAGGAGTGGAGTGGGGGCAGGGACTGGGGTGGATTGGAGGTTGAACACCCCTGGGGCAAGGAGAAAGCCAGCACCTGTGGCAGGAGCCGTTTGGAAGAGCTGTGATCGTGATATGAGGAAATCTGGTTATTAGTTTGAGAAGCACCATAGAGCTGTGATTGTGCTATGAGACGATCTGGAGCTGAGTCCCATTTCCTCTCCCCCCACCCCCATGTGTATGATCAAAGGAAAGAGATTTTTACGTACCTTGAGTTTCCAGAGTGCATAATTTCACTACCGAATTGTGTAGCATGTGCAAGTAGCAGTGCACTGTGGTTTTATTGCCAGGGGTATTATAAATAGTGAGAGGGGGATCTACGCAAAGGTGCTGGGGGTGCTGCCACACTCCTGGCTTGAAGCAGTTTCCATTATATACAGAGTTTACAGTTTGGTTCAATGGCTCTCAGCATCCCCACTATAAAAATAGTTCCAGCACCCCTGGATATGAGTGCAGTCTGTGGATTTAATGTTGGCTAGAGGAAAGTATAATTTTAGGTGGTATCCTGTGTCAGGGGTTCTCAGACTGTGGGTCCAGACCCCAAAGTGGGTTGTTACCACCTTTGAATGGGGTTGCCAGGGCAGGCTTAGACTTGCTGGGGCCCGGGGCTGTAGCCCAAGCTCCACTGCCCAGGGCCGAAGCCAAAGCCTGAGGGCTTCAGCCCTGGGCAGCACAGCTCAGGGTCCAGGCCCCGTGACTAGAGGCTGAAGTCCTTGAGCTTCAGCTTTGGCCCCCCCCTGCCCGGAGCAGTGGTGCTCAGGCTTTATTCCCCCACACAGGCAGTGGGGTTTGGGCGGACTCAGGCTTCGGTCCCCCCTCCTGGGGTCGTGAAGAAATTTTTGTTCTCAGAAAGGGGTCACAATGCAATGAAGTTTGAGAACCCCTGTCCTATGTAAAAATGTAAAGGGCTTGTAAATAGGTCTGAGGTAAGTGTGGTATTCTGTTGGGGCCGTAGGCTCAGTGTTAGAGCGTAGGGGAAGCGTAGGTGACACTTGACCGCTTTAGTGAAAAGGCAGAGTGGGATTGTTCTGGGTGTACTGGGGCATCATTCAAAGAGGGCAGAGTTAAGATTGTGTGGGCATTTACCTTAAACTCTGTATTTCCTGGTTTTCAGAAGTTTGAGTTTTATAACCGTGACATTCTGGAAGGGCACAAGCTATCACCAGCAACCTTAACTCTGAGATAACAAGTTTTATGCCATTTAATTTGCTAATTACTTAAGCAGGAAATATTTGTTGTTAGCTGTTGGTGTTCATTTAGACAGTTGTAATCCCCACTCAGGTTTTCAGCTGATGTGCTGCTGTGGTTAGCTAATAATTAAAAGAGCTAGCTTTTATATAGTGTTTTTTATTAGTTAGATCTCAAAGAACTTTACATCATCATCCCCACTGTACAAAGGGGAAACTGAGGCAGAGAGAGTTAAATGACTTCCCCAAGGCCACCCAGGATGCCAGTGGCACAGCTAGGAATAGTCCCAGTCCAGTGGTCTTTCCACTAGGCCACATGGTTGCTTATAGAATTTCCTCTGTGCCCCTCCCTCCTCCTGTACATTTTGTTATAGTGGAGTAGAGATCATGGTTGTCCTTTGAAATGTTTGTAGCGTGTAGTTGCTTACAGGGCTGGTGAGAGAAATTTCATCCATGGTCTGTGTTCCAAGCTCTTGGCAGGTTTACAGTACGGCAGTTACCGTAACTTTCCGCAGGTGAGAGAAGACTGGTAGGTCTTTCTCCTTCCCCATTCTCTGCCACATGTAGCACCACACTCCCCGCCCCACCAACATTTCCAGCTCCCCCTCCCTGCCCATTAAGCCATTAGTTGGCACTGTAAGAGCCATTAACATGTAAGCTGTTCCTTGCTGTCTCCTGCCCCCTGCAGCAGCATACACATATCCAGGCAGCAGTTTACCAGAGGCCTGCACACTGAGCACAGACTTTCACTCCCAACACTAACTAACCTCCAGCTGGGACTCTTGCCCCTGCTTCAGCCAGGCTTCCCCAGCCATGCCTCAGATCCACACAGTCTGCCCCTCCTCCAAACTGGGCCTCTCCCACACACCCCTGGCCAGTCCCTGATCTCAACCCTGCACATGGGGTGATATGTAACTATTCATTTTCTGGATTTTAGATGTATAAATTTGCATTACCTTCAGATCCCAGCTCACATGGAGGGGTAGGAGTGGGGCTTAGACACTGCCTGAGGAGCAGGGTCCTCCAGAGCACACAGTGGACTGGGAAGGGAGCTGAGAGCCCTACAGATCCCAGCACGCAGACCCCTAAACTTCTCTGCTATCCCAACCCCTCCCATCTTCTCCTCTGCACTCCCCCTAAACCCTCCTTCTTATTTGAGCCCCCCCGCCCCTCTTCCCTTCCCTACCACCCATTCCCATTTATCCCCCTTTCCATAATATTTTCCATCCCTCGCTGCAGACCCAAGCCTCTCTTCTCCTATTACCACCTACTCTTGCACCCCAATCATCCCTCCCGTCCCAGTGAGCATTCGCATGTGTAATTTATTTGCTTTTCAAAAATAGTTTCAGCGCCTTCTGAATATTCTGCTGTACTCAGATTACATTTAGCCAAAATGAATAATAAATATATAAAAACCTTGAGAGAGGCAGATTTTTCCCAGATGTTTACAGTTCATTCTCAGATTTCTTCCCAGAGTTGGTTCACACTTCATGGTTGCAGATTTTGAGAGATATTAAGTGGCCTATTCATCTAAGTAAGATTCGTGTCTGAAAAAGAGTACCTGATGGAGATGAATACAGCCTGAAACAATAGCTATGTGATGTGTGAACTGCCATGGCGTACACCCAGGAGGGAAATGTGGAGTTGACAGGTGCCCCTGCCCATATTCTGCCCCTGTTCCCATCACTCACCCCTTCCCGTCTCCTTTCCCTGTGTCCTACCCCACTTGCTAGCCCTCATCATCCCTGATCCCCCAACCCTTCTCCTCCTATTCCCACCTACTCTTCCTCCTCTAATCATCCTCCCCTCCCAGCAAACATTTACTTGTGTAATTTCTTTTCTTTTAAAAAGAATAATTTCAGCACCTTCAGCGGTGCCAATATTACATTTCCCCCCTTGACAGAATCAGATTGGAGTAATAGCCCTGCTTTTTGTTTTGTTTTGTTTTACTTCAGATTTCTGCTCTAGGTAGGATTTGAACTCTCAATACCGGGGGTGATGCTCAGATTCAATGACTGTGCCACGCCCTCAGAGTGTCTCAGGTCTTAGGCTGAAAACATAGTTTTCCAGATAGCTGGCCAGACTCTCTGCACATGCTCAGTATAATTCATTAGGTGTGATATTAAGAATGTGAGATTTACAACAGGCCTAACTGGGGAAGCACAATCTTTTTGAAATAACATTTTGATTTTCCTTCAAAGGGCTGGTGGAAGCCATGAGCTCTGTTGGGGTAACTTTGAGTGCTGGGACTCTGGTGCAGTGATCTGAGCCCCGGTTTGATTTCCATCTGGGAGCCAAAAAAGGTTGCCAGAATCACTCAGCTTTAAGAAAGGGGGTTGGGACTGTATCTCCCTATTCCTTTGGTCAAATGTTCCCAGCTTTGGATCACTAATAGAACCTTACACCACCTAATTTTTAAGGCAATCTGAATAACCATGTAGATTTCAGAGCACTCAGACGAGCTGAGATTTAGACAAAACCCTTTAGTCTGAACCTTAATTATAGTAGAGCTGTTGCTCTGTTATAATTATTTCAGCATTGAACTACTTTATTTATCTTTGTAGGCAGACAAATTGCAGCCTGGTATCACCTTTGGCCGATCTGAATATTGCTCTAATTGATTTTACTTTTTAGTAGAATTGTGATTTCCTATGTCTGATCTCATAAACAAATTCCATTCCTTTTGTGTCAATAGGAATTGAAGTTTTCTCATGTCATCACTATTTTTTTCTCTTTCTAGGTGATGTCATTGTCTATATTAATGAAGTTTGTGTCCTTGGGCATACTCACGCAGATGTAGTCAAACTCTTCCAGTCAGTTCCTATTGGTCAGAGTGTCAACCTGGTGCTATGTCGTGGATACCCTTTGCCCTTTGATCCTGAAGATCCTGCCAACAGCATGGTGCCACCACTTGCAGTAATGGAGAGGCCTCCGGTAGTGGTAAATGGAAGACATAACTATGAAACTTATTTGGAATACATTTCTAGGACCTCTCAATCTGTTCCAGATGTAACAGATCGACCACCACATCCCTTGCACTCCATTCCAGCAGATAGTCAGCTTGATAGCACATTCCCACCACCTGTTCATGATGATAATGTATCAATGGCTTCTTCTGGGGCCACCCAAGCTGAACTCATGACCTTAACCATTGTGAAAGGGGCCCAGGGCTTTGGCTTCACTATAGCAGACAGTCCTACAGGACAGAGGGTGAAGCAAATTCTAGACATTCAGGGATGTCCTGGTTTGTGTGAAGGTGACCTCATTGTTGAGATCAACCAGCAGAATGTACAGAACCTGAGCCATGCAGAAGTAGTGGATATACTTAAAGAATGTCCTGTTGGAAGTGAAACTTCTTTGATTATCCATAGAGGAGGTAAGTCTAGAAAGTCTGTACAATTACAAAAATGTATGTGAACAGTTCTAAATGATGGGAACTACTTATCCTTGTGTACTGGATTGGAAATGGTTTGTTCTGGGAGGAAAAATGTGCATATATAATAAGTACTGTAGGCAAAAGGTAACCATTTATTGTACATCCTTTTCTGCATTTTGAGGCTGTAAGCATACATCAAAATCTCCTTCTCTGTATAAGTGTAACACACTCTCCAAGGCATCCCAGGCCCTTTTAGCATTTAATAGTTTGCATGATGGTTGCCTGCAAGTTCTTAGGGTATGTCTAACTGCAATAAGACTTCCTCCGTGGGCCCATGTCCGCTGACTTGGGCTTACGGGGCTCAGATTGCAGGGTTATAAAATTGCAGTGTAGACGTTCGGGCTCAGGCTGGAATGTCTACACTGCAATTTTATAGTTCCGTAGCCCAAGCCCCGCGAGCCCAAGTCAGCTGACATGGGCTAGCCGTGGGTGTTTTATTACAGTGTAGACATACCCTAAGGGTCCCAACCCATCGTACTGCAAGGTTTAAGTATAACCCAGATGTGTTAGTTAAATCAAGGAGATCAAAATCAGAACAAATGTGAATTTATCAAAACTTAAAAGTATACTGTCAAGTTTGCTAGGCCATTTGACCTAAATTTTTCCTTCATTGAAAAACTGATGTACAATGGTTGTTTATTTTTACCCCAAAACTAAAACTGTCAGTGTGTTTTTTGTGTATTTAAAAAATAGCAGCTCCATGTTCATGAGCAACCCTATAATAATAAACCTGTGTATGTTCTATTGGGGGAGAGAGGGTAGAATAGTCTATAAGGCAACAATAGTAAGAACCAATTATTTTTAATAATCATAGAATCATAGATACCTGTATGGCAACCTTTAATTTCTTTACTTTTAACATTTTAGTATAACAGATTTATTTTTCCTGATTTGTTAATCCTAATGATAAACATCCAATGGCTATTTGTAAAAACATAAACTGAAGACTAGGACTGGTCCCTTTAATTAAAGTACACCACTGGAAATGATAGCACTTACTCTAAATTAGTAATCCATATTCACATGTCATTAGATGTACATTGCTCTGTGCTGCAAAACAAATAGATTAATGAAAAGTATATTTATAATTTTCCTTTTTTAGAAGCAGGAGGATAAGAAGTGAAATAAGTATTAATGTATGCAAATGACAAAAGTTAACTCAGTTAAAAAAACTTAGAATTAGAATTCCAAGGCCTATAAAGCCTAGTGCAAATCATGCCAGAGAAACCTGATTATTTTTTCTCAAATTACCAAATTAATGGATGGAGAAAATTTAGGGAGATTTAATATATGTAGGCTTCAGCTAAGAAATTGCTACAGTGTACCTCTCAGAATCATCCATGAAAAATTAATTGCCATTAGATTGAATATGACATCTATTGCATGGAATGAAAATTAACTGAAAGACTGAGCAAAAAGTAATGGTAAATAGCAATATATGAACTTGAAGGGAGCAAGTGATGACCAGGAGGTGCTATAATAGTTGGGTTTAGGTCTGGTTTTATTGAGTATCACTATTAATAAACTAGAAGAGTCAGGATAAACCACACATTATTTTAAGTGGCAGATGATGATAAATTAGGAGGTATTGGGTAGTGAGAAATAGTATAAAGGGAACTAGAGATGTTAGAATTACAACAAAAAAGAAAAGGAGGACTTGTGGCACCTTAGAGACTAACAAATTTATTTGAGCATAAGCTTTCGTGAGCTAAAGCTCACTTCATCGGATGCATTCATTGGAAAATACAGTGGAGAGATTTATATACACAGAGAACATGAAACAATGGGTGTTATCATACACACAAAAAAGGATTTACCACGGAAAAAATGCAAGCTAACGCTTCTCTGAGGGAAAATTATCCAAAATATACATCTTCAATGGAAGAAGAGAGTGGAATACAGTGCTAGTGAACAGCAAATTAAATATGAGCTTATAATGCAATATAGTGGTTAAAATCTTCAAAGGCAATACACTGTGGCCCAGAAAGATGTTAGTCTTTCTCTCTCTGGAACTTACTCTTAGGCCTGGTCTAAACTAAGCTGTACATCAATCTAAATGAAGTAGGTTAAGTTATGTAATTCAATCTGGCATATTTTAAATCAATTTACAGGAGTATCTACACTATGCTATGTCAACGGGAGACACTCTTCCATCGACATGGCTTCTGCCTCTTGTTGAGGTGGATTACAAACATCGATGGGAGAGTGCTCTCCCATCAACTTAGTGCATCTTCACCATACCCACTAAATCAGTGCCACTGCATTAATGGCAGCGGCGGCGATTTAGCATGGTAATGAAGACATGCCCTTAGTCATTACTTTGACAAGCATGCATGCTATCCATCTTTTCTTCTGTCTATCAAGAGCTTGGCAAAGCAATGATGTAGAAGAGGACAACTGCTTACAAGTATTAGAAAGTGAACAGTGATGAACACCAAAGAGAGAGAGAAGTTTTCAGCATAGTAGCAGAGATACAAGTAGGAGTCATGGGTCAAAATAAAACAAATGAAAATTTAGGTTGAATGTCAGGAAACACTGCCTAGTGCACGTTCATTAGACTCTCAAAATGTCTCATACAGGAAATGGTGGTGTCCCCTATTGTCCTGAGTCATCCAAAGCAAAAATGGACAAAGCAATGGAGTAATTTAATTTGGGAAACAATCTTCTAGCAAGAGGATTATAAAATGTTATAATCTAACAGAAACGAGAGAGAAAGTTTCTGGAATAAAAATCTGTCTTTCCACCTCTTTGTTGTCCCAATATGAACAGAGAAACAGATTTTGTGACCAATTCAGATAAGATAACCTCAATGTGAAACACAGCCCTAGAAATATTTATCTAAACCTGCTATGATTCTAAAATATTTCATCTATGACATCGATGAAAACAAGGCACACCTCTTCATTACTTTTTTTATGCCATCTTTATTTCTTTATTGGGTGCATGATGACAGTTGAAAGGTAGCCTCATTTTATTTCATTGCTCTATGCATCATGTCTTTAGCGTCTCATTTTTACTATGACTAAGCATAATGTACTATTCTTATTTATTTTATTTGCTGGAGGACAGAGGTTGTGTGATGCATACACCTATTGGGGGCCTTATCAGTTATTCACGCATGTTGACCTAAGGCCTGATGATTGACCTAAGGCCCTGATGCAATGGGACAAGTACAGTTTCAGAAGTGACTTGTCTCTCACTCTCTGGTCAAAAAATCTTATCCTTATTCTTATGTGAAAAGGGTGGACATTGCTTCACAGATATATTCGCTACAGGCATCTTCTGGTGAGTTATTCTATGGCATTGGCAAAAGCCTTTTGCCCTCGAGCTTAGAAGATCAGTAGCATGGCCATTTAACGAAAATAATAAAGTGGGGGGAGAAATGGTAGTATCCAAAATGAAGAAGAGTTTGGGAAACCTTTGGGACTTCCTTTGGACCAACAGTGAGGGGTGTGAGACAAGTCAAAAAGAAGCCAGTGTTTGACCAACTGGAGAGGAGGAAGAACTCCTGATTTTCCTGTGTGTTCACCTTATTACTTCTAAACCAGCATTAGTAATTCATCTGTTTGTCTGATATTGTCATTTCACAGGTTTCCTACACCTCTAGAGAAAATGAGATAGATCTACCCCTGATTTTTTCCCGTAATACTAACAGGTGGCCAGGTCAGCACATGCCCATACAAGCTAATCTAAGGAAGTGTTGTGGTGCTGAGGGACCACAGAACTTTTTATCGAGTACAGTAGGCAGCCCAGCTGAGCTCCTTCCTGCCTGCAGTTAAAGCTCCTCTGCTCTTACCTCCTTGCTGACCAGTTCAGCTCTAATTCTGGCTGGCCAATCTCCCAAATCCTTCCTACACCTACCTCAGAAGTGCAGCCCCTCTTTTGTCTTGGGACAGGGAGGAGAAAGTCATCCGGCCCATTCCCTTGATGAGACATAAAAAAAGACTTGAGGTTGGGGGAGAGAATATTGAAGGTAAAAAGAAACAAAACTTGACTTGGAGAATTAAAATCATGGTCCTCATATCCTTGCTGGAGGGTGAGGGAAAATTGGATGTCCTCTCTTCTGAGACAGAGAGGCAGCAGGTTAGTATATATATGTGTGTAAAAGCATGGCAGAGTGAGTGGAGACAATAGAGGATAGAGTGAGTAGGGGAGGGAGTGCGTGAGAGACTGGAGAAGGAGACAAAAGAGAAAGCAGTGAGAGCAATGACAGACAGAGGGAAAGACAGAGCAGAGGGAAGTAAAGAGAATGTGGTGGAGAGAGAAAGAAAAATATTGAGAGACCATGACAAAGAAGGGAGAGAACACAGAGAAATAAAAGAGAGAGAATGGACTATTAACTCTGCAGAAAAGTTAGAATGCAGGAAAAGACACTGAAAGGGCAAAAGATTTTTGCAAGATACATGAGAACAAAGGGTAGATAAAAGGAAAAGCAGAAAAGGAAAAGAAGAGAAGAACAAAAACATGATGGAGTAAGTATTTTATTCATTCATAGATATTCTAATGCAAAAATACTGAAAATCTTGCCTGATTTTTTTTCTCTATGTAAACACCCATCTGGCAAATTGAGAGGAATCAGATTTTTTGGGCTGCACAAAAAATATTACCCAGATTGCTTGCACTCACCCATCCAGTTTTGCTCTGCCACCTTCCCTTCCGCATTCAGCTCACACCTCATGCTTCTCCTCTGTAGCAACCTGCATGGAACATGGAGAGAAAAGTTCAGAATGCAGGAGGGAAGAGTTCAGAGGAGGCACCCAGAAGTCAGTATATGTGCACATGGATAGTATGTTAGCTGCAGCTCAAGCATCCGTGTAAATAGTTCTTAATAAAGCGCCAGCTTAGTTTTAAAAGTGCAAAGTCTTTTCATGATGTTATCCATTACACAGTACATGAAATATAGTGGCAGTGATTAGTCTGATGAGACCTACAGAAAGGAAAAGCGTATGATTAACAAGCAAACAAAGCGGTATTTGGAAACAGCAAACAGGCAGGAATGAGAGACTGAGACCAACAGGAATGCTGATTTTCCAGGGGGGAAAAGCCTTGCACGAACATGGAAGCAAAGGAAGCAAGAACTTTGTCTGTATATATAGCTGACTGTGCGTGATAAAGATGAGAAAATGAAGGTAAAGAGTACAGGAACTCCTCACTTAAAGTCGTCCTGGTTAACGTTGTTTTGTTGTTACACTGCTGATCAATTAGGGAACATGCTCGTTTAAAGATGTGCAATGCTCCCTTATAACGTCGTTCGATAGCCACCTGCTTTGTCCACTGCTTGTGTAAGCGGGGGAATAGTCCCGCTATTGTGGGGAACTTTCCTGCTTCTGCACTACCCTGGTGAAGTCGGCGAGCGAAAGGATCTGAGTCCTCGCTCCCACTTCCTTTACCCAGGGGCCTCCCTGCCCTTGAGGACTCCCCTTCCACTCTCCTGTCTGGCAGAGTCCTCATAACCCCAACAACGCTGGGCCCAGGATTCCTGGGGGGCTCGACCCCCAACCCTGCTGTGGTCACCTAGGATAGAGGCTAGGGTGTCCCCACTCCAGGGTACTCTCTCTGCACTGGGCACTTCTCTGACCCACTGACCATTACATACAAGTTAAAGCAAATGCAAGTTATTTAATCAACAATTAATTTTAAAAAGAATAAGGAAAAATGGGAAAGGTTAAAGGAAACACATGACCCCCTCTGTGGCAGGGAACATCACAAACAGTGTCTCTGGAATGTCAGGGCAGTTCACAGTCTGTTCCTTGTAAGTCCCAAGCTGCCTCCTCCGGCCCTGGCTGTGCTGCAGGGATGCTTTGGGTTGGACACTTGCTCTGGTGGTGGCCACACGCTCTCAGGCTCTAAGTGGTAGGACCCTTCTTCTCAGTGTCGCCCCCCTCTGTTGGGGTTACGATCCAAGCCTGGCCTGCAGAGTCTCTTGGCTGAGGTGTCTCCCTGTGCTGGGCCCACTGCCCAGGGTCCCCCTCGCTCTCCCCAGCTGGTCACCGCACCCAGCTCCAGACTGCTCCAGCCCCAGCTCCACCACTCTGTCTCTGCACTGCTGCTGCTCTGCCTCCAGCTCCCTGGGCTGCTTCTTTGGCGCCTCTGGCTCTGGTTGCTACAGCTCTGCTCCCAGGACAGGTCTGCTCTGCAGGCTGCTTCTGTGGCTCTGCTCCCAGCACTGACCTGCTTCCTGGGCTGCTTTTCTGGTCCCTCTGGAACTGGCACAGCTCTGCTCCCCAGCTTAGCTTGGGCCCCTGCTTTCTCCTTAGCTCGGCCCCAGTCTGTCTGATCCAGGCAAATCCAGCTCACACGGAGGATGGGACCTCCCTCGCCTCCTGACTCCCTGATTAGCCTGCTCACCCTGTCATTCAGGCTGACCTGGAGCATTGGCCTCTCCCCATTGTTCCTGGGGGCTGTCAGTCTCAGGGTCCTGATTCCACATCGACCCTTGCCCCTTTTTAGTACTGGGAGCTAGCAACTAAAACACCCCCACTGAATGTTAGTAAGAGGGCAACAGTCCCCTTACACTTGCAGGAAGAGCAGCCCATTGGAGCTAGCTGGTGGGGGCTTGGAACCAGGGTGGACTGGCAGCCTCCCTATCAGCTCCCCGCTCCCCTAAGTTCCCTGTGCAACAGCCGCCCAGCAGGCTATCAATTGCCAGCAGTTCAGCTGTCCCTCCACGCACTGCCATGTGCTGCTCCTGCCCTCTGCCTTGGAGCTGCTCCCTGAGACTCCTGCTTGCTGTGTGGGCAGGGCAGGTGCAAGGATGTTTCACGCCCTAGGTGAAACTTCCACCTTGCGCCCACCCCTCCACCCCGGGAGCCCTGCGGCAGCTCCCTACCCCCCCCCCCCGAGGCAACCCCCTGCGGCAGCTCCCCGCCCTGAGGCAGCTCCCAGCCACCGCCCCTCCACTCCCCTCGGCCCGGGGAGCTGTGCAGCAGCTCCCCGCTGCTCCCTCCCTCCCCTTGGCCCAGGGAGCTGTGCGGCAACTCCCCGCCACCCCCTTGGCCCGGGGAGCTGTGCGGCAGCTCCCCGCCCCAGCTCACCTCTGCTCCGCCTCCTCCCCGAGCATGCTGCTGCCGCTCCATTTCTCCCACCTCCCAGGCTCGTGGCGCCAATCAGCTGTTTGGCGCCACCAGCCTGGGAGGGAGAGAAGCAGAGTGGGACGGTGTGCTCAGGGGAGGAGGCGGAGCAGAGGTGAGCTGGGGCGGGGAGCGTTTCCTCTGGGCGCTGCCGCCCCCCGTTAGTTGCTCCCCCCCGTTACCTCCCCACGCCCCCCTGCCCCAGCTCACCTCCGCTCCACTGCCTCCCCGGAGCGCGCTTTTGGCCACCCCCAACCACTTGGTGCCCTAGGCAACCACCTAGTTCGCTTAGTGGTTGCACCGGCCCTGTGGGGGGGGGGGAAGAAGAGGGGGCCTAATGTCAGGGTGCCCCCCCTCCCCCCTGCACCCCGCTTACCCCATCTTCCATAGAGCAGGGGGGGCACGGACGGAGGGAGCTGCGGTTGGGTCTCAGCTTGCTGATCTAATTAACAAGGCAGTATACTTCTGACCCCACTCTTCATACTTAAAGGGAAAATGCACATCTCTATCAAACACACACAAGGTGTTTGTCTCTGTCTCTGACTGCCCTCCCTCCTTTCCTGCTGCCTTGTAGAGTGTGAGAGTTAACCCTTGAGGGCTCAGCCAACTGCTAGTTCATCATTTAGCAGTAAGGCATTCCCTGGGCAATATCCCACCCTCTGACTCCTCCACCTCAACCAAGCTTCATAATCATCATCACTGTGTACCAATATTAAATTGTTTGTTTAAAACTTATACTATGTGTGTGTGTGTGTGTATATATATATATATATAGTCTTTTGTTTGGTGAAAAAAATTTCCCTGGAACCTAACCTCCTCATTTACATTAAGTCTTATGGGGAAATTGGATTCGCTTAACATCGTTTCGCGTAAAGTTGCATTTTTCAGGAACATAACTACAACGTTAAGTGAGGCGTTCCTGTATAGATATATAATTGAGGGGAAGGACAAGAATTGGATGCCAGGAATAATGCTGAAAACACTGGAACAGTTGATAAGAGTGTTTAGTGGGTACTGTGACCTCGGACAGAATAAACCAGTACAGAGATACTCTGTTTTTACCTGAGACCAAGAAGTAGAAGAGAGAATAGATACTTACGTTACAGAACTGATAATTCAGGCATCTATGTGTAACTTTGGAGATATTGAAGATTCCCTAATTAAAGACAGGATCATTTGCGGGACACGTGAATCCAGCTTACAGGAGAGGTTGTTACAAGAGACAGCTCTAACCCTAGAGAAATGTCTCCTAGACAACAATGTCTGCTCAACAGTCCAGGGAAAGGCTCATAACAATAACAGCCACTAGTGCAAAACAAGTACACAGGCTCAAGCTAAAGGAACCCAGGAAGCAGGACAGAGAGAGACTGATTAAGAATGCAGTGTACATACTGTGGAAAACAACATGAAAGGTGTAAAGAAAAATGCCCACCCTCTGGGCAATGGTGCAAAAGGCATTAGAAATAGAACCACTTTATGTCCCAATGCTGCAGCTACCTCAGGAAGGAAAATGCAGCAGTACATGCAGTAACTCAGGTAACTAGAGACGTCCAATGAAGAGGAGGGTAACTGCAGTGTCACTTTAGCAGATCCAGAGACTCTCATTGAACATGCACTGCAGAAGAAGGCACCCGGCCATTCAACTGCTTATTTGCAACTGCTATTAGATCAACGACCAATTCAATTCTAGCTGGATTGTGGAGTCAGCTGAAATGTAGTCCCAGCAACACTGATAAGCATTAACATTAGACTGGAGAAATGTGACCCAGTGCTGGTAATGTATCATGGGTTTCTTATTAACAGTCTGCATTTGCCACTGACCTCAGAATGGCTTTATTGTGCAAGAGATGTTATCACTTAGAATTGATAGTAGTTCATACACAGGAGTTTCAGCCACCATGGGCAGCAGGACAGTGCAAGCCATGGATTTGATCATAATACAGCAACTTAACCAGCTTGCGCTCCCCTGCTCACAATCCACTGTGGACACAGACCATGGGAAGTCCCCCCTCAAGGGGTCTGACAGGCAGCAGCCTCATGGCTCCTGATTGGCTCCTTGCCCTATATAAACCTAAGTGGCATTCCAGGAAGTGTCCTGGCAACGGTGTGGATCTTCTGTAGCTGCCTTGGCCATTCCTGCTCCTGAACTCCTGGCTTTGATCTCAGCTTGATTTGGACTTTGCCTTCTGACCCAGACCCTGAAGCCGGATGTGGATTCTCACCTTTGGTCCTGACTGCCCTGACACACTGATGCAAAGCCAGAAGCCCATTGCATTGTCTGGATGAGCCCTGATAGATACAGAAAGGGAGCTACTGGCTGTGCTTTTTGGAATGGAACTATTCCATCAGCTTGCCTTTGGGCACTAGGTGGATGTGTAGTCTGATCACAAGCAGACTCCAGCACGATGGGGTGAGGATAAGGTACTGCCCAGGATAGTCACTGCTGGTGGCAGATACCCTGAGCATGGCTTACCTTGTAGAGTACACCACAGACTCTGTCTGCTGTTCCACCGAGCCATCTGTCAACATGCTACAATACCTTCTCATCTCTGATGGGAGGCTCCAGGCAATCTAATACAGCACCCAACAGGAAGGGTGTTACAGGCGGTAAAACATTTCATACTTGAGGGTTGGCTGGATCACAAGGAGCAGGCGCCAAAGGAGGCATCTCTTTACTACCAAGTGAGGGATAAACTGTGTGTGCAAGATGGGGTTCAATTTAAAGGGGACTGAGCAGTAATCCCTGTAGATTTAAGAGATATCATGAGACAGATACACACTTCACACTTGGGGATAGAAGCATGCCTGAGACAAGCCTGGGGGTGTATCTACGGGCCAGACATGAGTGCCTAATTGAGAGCATATATGAAACAGTGAGATGTATGCAAAGAGTATAATGATCAACAACAGAAGGAGATTATATACCGCCTCAAGAAATCCCAATCAAACCCTGCAAAAATGTTGGAACAGACAAATTCACTTTTAATGGCAGGAACTACATGCTGGGAGTAGATTACTGCACCAGTTTCTGGGAGTTTACAACACACCAGGGTACAATCCAGACCAATGAGTAGCTGTGTCACCCCTGCCCTGTAATCTGGGGTGCCCTTTACAATGCCTTGCTGCAGCTTCCAACCTGGACTGCTCACAGCCTCTAGCTTGTAAGTCATTCCAAGCTATGCCTGTATGTGCTGCAGCCATCCAGCCATACCTTGGCTCTTACCAGCCTTAATGATTATTACAGGGTGACCCCAACACACTCTCAGTCCCAAATTTTCACCCAGAAACCTATGTCCTGTACTACCCAGCCCTCTCCTGGACAGTACAAATATACTGAGTCCATTAGTTCTTTAAGGGAATAATATGCCACAACTTGTTACCCCAAATGGAGCTACCCAGGCACTTCAATTTAAGCATACTGGATTAGATACAAAAAAGTGTATTAATTACAAAGAGAGAGATTTTAAGTGAATACAAGTAATGAGGCATAAAGTCAAAAGCGGTTACAAGAAAAATAATGGTAAAATGCTTACTGGTATCTAACTTAACAAACTCTATTAGATTCAAAGCAAAGTTTTCTTACCACATGCTTTCAGAAGCCTTACTGACCAAACTCTTTAGGTAAGTACCCTTCCCCCGGAGTCCAACAGCTGCTTCCTTTGTCTCTTCAGGCACAATGAATGCAACAGCCAGGGATTGGGGGAGGGGGGTGACTTGGGTGACTTGGCGTCTGCCCCTTCTTATTATAGTCCTTTCTCCACTTTGAGAAGCATTTCCAGCTGGGAGCAAGGTGACAAGCAGTCTGTGTGGATGGAACTCCACGCTGTTTCTTTGCTAAAATATAGATTTTTGCCTCTACCCCTTTCCTGCCAAAGAATGGTCACTTATCACATAATGGTCCATCAGCCTTGTTTACACCTGGCAGGTTCATCAGCTTGCCCTTTGTGTCTGAGGAACTGGTTTGCCCACTCCCAGATTTATCTGGAAAACATACTTTTAGTCATGATTTCAACTTACGTTTATAACTTCACATATGATTCTGCTTTGTCCATTTTACCATGATATTATTGATCAACAAATTATGAGTTTTTAAATGATTTCTCATAAGACATGACTTTTACTGAAGTTATTACAATATTATGTGGGGTGTGAACACAGGTATATTCTGTCAGAGAAAGAGGCTATCTGGACAACTCTCAGGTATGAACCATGATCAAGAAACTAAATGTGCATTTTGCAAGACATGTCATACCTGAGATTTTATGCTCTGACAATGAGCCACAGTATGCTGCAGGAGACCTCAAACAATTCAGTGCCAAATGAGTATTTACATACAAGCCTATCTTCCTTTGGTTACCCACAAAGCAATGGGAATGTAGAGTCTGTGATAGAGACAAATGCACGAAGCCTGGGAAACAAGCAGGGAGAACTGGAAGTCCTGGCACAGTCAAGGAATTATGATGTGATTGGAATAACAGACTTGGTGGGATAACTCACATGACTGGAGTACTGTCAAGGATGGATATAAGCTGTTCAGGAAGGACAGGAAGGGCAGAAAAGGTGGGGGAGTTGCACTGTATGTAAGAGAGCAGTATGACTGCTCAGAGCTCAAGTATGAAACTGCAGAAAAACCTGAGAGTCTCTGGATTAAGTTTGAAGTGTGAGCAACAAGGGTGATGTCGTGGTGGGAGTCTACTATAGACCACCAGACCAGGGGGATGAGGTGGACAAGGCTTTCTTCCAGCAACTCGCAGAAGTTACTAGATCGCAGGCCCTGGTTCTCATGGGAGACTTCTATCACCCTGATATCTTCTGGGAGAGCAATACAGCGGTGCACAAGCAATCCAGGAAGTGTTTGGAAAATGTAGGGGACAATTTCCTGGTGCAAGTGCTGGAGGAACCAACTAGGGGCAGAGCTCTTATTGACCTGCTGCTCACAAACCGGGAAGAATTAGTAGGGGAAGCAAAAGTGGATGGGAACCTGGGAGGCAGTGATGAAATGGTCGAGTTCAGGATCCTAACACAAGGAAGAAAGGAGAGCAGCAGAATACAGACCCTGGACTTCAGAAAAGCAGACTTCGAATCCCCCAGAGAACTGATGGTCAAGATCCCCTGGGAGAATAACATGAGGGGGAAAGGAGTCCAGGAGAGCTGGCTGTATTTTAAAGAATCCTTATTGAGGTTACAGGGACAAACCATCCCGATGTCTAGAAAGAATAGTAAATATGGCAGGCGACCAGCTTGGCTTAACAGTGAAATCCTTGCTGCTCTTAAATACAAAAAAGAAGCTTACAAGAAGTGGAAGATTGGACAAATGACCAGGGAAGAGTATAAAAATATTGCTCGGGCATGCAGGAGTGAAATCAGGAAGGCCAAATCACACCTGGAGTTGCAGCTAGCAAGAGATGTTAAGAGTAACAAGAGGGTTTCTTCAGGTATGTTAGCAACAAGAAGAAAGTCAAGGAAAGTGTGGGCCCCTTACTGAATGAGGGAGCCAACCTAGTGACAGAGGATGTGGAAAAAGCTAATGTACTCAATGCTTTTTTTGCCTCTGTCTTCACAAACAAGGTCAGCTCCCAGACTACTGCACTGGACAGCACAGCATGGGGAGAAGGTGACCAGCCCTCTGTGGAGAAAGAAGTGGTTTGGGACTATTTAGAAAAGCTGGACGAGCACAAGTCCATGGGGCCAGATGCGTTGCATCCGAGAGTGCTAAAGGAGTTGGCGGATGTGATTGCAGAGCTATTGGCCATTATCTTTGAAAACTCATGGCGATCCGGGGAAGTCCCAGATGACTGGAAAAAGGCTAATGTAGTGCCCATCTTTAAAAAAGGGAAGAAGGAGGATCCTGGAAACTACAGGCCAGTCAGCCTCACCTCAGTCCCTGGAAAAATCATGGAGCAGGTCCTCAAGGAATCAATTCTGAAGCACTTAGAGGAGAGGAAAGTGATCAGGAACAGTCAGCATGGATTCACCAAGGGCAAGTCATGCCGGACTAATCTAATTGCCTTCTATGACGAGATAACTGGCTCTGTGGATGAAGGGAAAGCAGTGGACATGTTGTTCCTTGACTTTAGCAAAGCTTTTGACACGGTCTCCCACAGTATTCTTGCCAGCAAGTTAAAGAAGTATGGGCTGGATGAATGGACTATAAGGTGGATAGACAGCTGGCTAGATTGTCGGGCTCAACGGGTAGTGATCAATGGCTCCATGTCCAGTTGGCAGCCGGTATCAAGTGGAGTGCCCCAGGGGTCGGTCCTGGGGCCAGTTTTGTTCAATATCTTCATAAATGATTTGGAGGATGGTGTGGATTGTACCCTCAGCAAGTTTGCAGATGACACTAAAGTGGGAGGAGAGGTAGATACGCTGGAGGGTAGGGATAGGATACAGAGGGACCTAAACAAATTGGAGGATTGGGCCAAAAGAAATCTGATGAGGTTCAACAAGGACAAGTGCAGAGTCCTGCACTTAGGACGGAAGAATCCAATGCACCGCTACAGACTAGGGACCGAATGGCTAGGCGGCAGTTCTGCAGAAAAGGACCTAGGGGTTACAGTGGACGAGAAGTTGGATATGAGTCAACAGTGTGCCCTTGTTGCCAAGAAGGCCAATGGCATTTGGGGATGTATAAGTAGGGGCATTGCCAGCAGATAGAGGGACGTGATCATTCCCCTCTATTCGACATTGGTGAGGCCTCATCTGGAGTACTGTGTCCAGTTTTGGGCCCCACACTACAAGAAGGATGTGGAAAAATTGGAAAGAGTCCAGCAGAGGGCAACAAAAATGATTAGGGGACTGGAACACATGACTTCTGAGGAGAAGCTGAGGGAACTGGGGATGTTTAGTCTTCAGAACAGAAGAATGAGGGGGGATTTGATAGCTGCTTTCAACTACCTGAAAGGGGGTTCCAAAGAGGATGGATCTAGACTGTTCTCGGTGGTAGCTGATGACAGAACAAGGAGTAATGGTCTCAAGTTGCAGTGGGGGAGATTTAGGTTGGATATGAGGAAAAACTTTTTCACTAGGAGGGTGGTGAAACACTGGAATGGGTTACCTAGGGAGGTGGTGGAATCTCCTTCCCTAGAAGTTTTTAAGGTCAGGCTTGACAAAGCCCTGGCTGGGATGATTTAGTCGGGGATCAGTCCTGCTTTGAGCAGGGGGTTGGACTAGATGACCTCTTGAGGTCCCTTCCAACCCTGATATTCTATGATTCTGTGACAGCCAAGAGACTGATGGCAAAGGCAAAACAGACAGGAAAGGATCCCTAACTGGCAATGTTGGACCATCGTAATACACCCTGCCAGAGACTAGAGAGTAGCCCAGCACAAAGACTGATGGGGCAGAGAACTAATACTCTGCTTCCCACAGGGGGTAATCTGCTGTAGCCCATCGAAGGAACAACTGACAGTGCACAGAAGCAATTAAGAAAGCACCGAGCTAAGCAGGCATCCCACTACAACAAAGGAGCCAAATACCTGTGGCCACTTTTGCACAAGTGAGCGAGTCTGGGTCCAGTCACCAAACAGTCATATAAAGCTATGACAAAAGGCAGTTGTCCAGCCTGCGGTGCAATACAAGTCATATGAGGTAGCTACAGACTCTAGACAGCAGTGGAGACAAAACCAAAGCCAGTTGTAGAGTAATGGCAGACAGAGAATCCTGACAGATGGACAGGGACAAAGCCAGGACCAGGAGAACATAGAGCCTCAGCCATCAGTTGGCCTGACATAGAAGAAATTGCTTATAAACAGAAGACCATCAGGACAGCACCCAACAGAAGGAAGGCAGCAGTAGTGTGGAAGCAAGTCTCCTACCAACATCAGTAACACAAACAAGAAGTGGAAAACTGATTCAAAGACCAGCATACTCGAAGAACTATGAGGCCTAACAGTCTACAGTGGGATGACAGAAAAGACTATCTATGTTTCTAAGGTAGGCTATGTACTAATAACCTATGACTCCAGCAAGTCAGCAAGTGCATGTACAAAAGGTACAATAACAAAAACAGAAATTGTTAAAACCTTCACAGAACTTGCTGGGAAACCACTGGAGGGAAGACCACTTGGAGGAGGCAGCAGGATGTCCGTGTACACAACGATAGAATGCAAACTGCAGTTGAAATGTCTCTGTAAATGTTTGTCTTAATAAATGTCAGTTTATTTTTACAAGTATGGAGACCTTTCATGTTATTACCCAGCAAGTGGAACATGAAACACTGTCCATTTTTTATCTCACTCTTCCTGTTTTCCAGCTCCATTATACTTCTGCGTCCCACCCCTCCAGTTCCACGCAATGCTCCATTATTACCCCTCAGTTCATTTGCTCCCTGGGCCCTAGTCCTTAAATCTACCCCTCGAAAAAATTAAGGTTGTATATAGGAACAGACATTTTTTAAATTTCCCATCTCATAGTTATGAGCTTTTATGTACCACCTGAACGTCAACAAGTTCATCCTCATTAATTCTGTGCAAAACAATCACTCTTTCATTGGTTTTGGTTTCTTTGTTTGAGGGAGGGAAGGTTATGATTGTTCTTCGTAAACAAATTTTAGTCAGTAATGACAGAGATTGCACGAGCAAACGTTTTCTCAAAGGTTCGTCCAGGTATACTGCACCATCAGCTTCATTACTTTGTTATTAGCCCACTCACTCCTCTTTATCTCCCTACAAAGAAACAGGTATCTCTAACCATGGTATTTTCATGCCATCCCTTTCAGGGCCCACCCATATTTCCAATAATATTTCCAGAAGTAAAACTTCTGAAAGGCTTTCAGGAAATAAAGATACCATGCTAAAAATACTGACTTGCTGACACGTGCATATTATTCCTGGAAGCACTGCATTCTAGATCCAGTATTTCCAGTAAGGCACCTCGTATCTCAGAAAGTACTATTGTGTTACCTGCAGAGGGATAAGGCTACTGGGTATTAAATACACAGACAGCTCTCCTCATAACCTTCAGAGTGTTTTCATCTTTTTAATACTACAAATGGAGGTAGTTTGTGAATGCTTTGGATTAACTTGAAATAAGTGTTAAACATCTTGTTATTTGGCCTATCAACCCAGTTTAATAAATATTTTACAAATTATAGCAGGTAAAGTCAAAAATTTGGTTCTATCTCTGGGCTGGATTTTTTACAGGAAATAGCTGAATCTTATCAAGAAGACAAATGGTAAATTCTCCTTGGGCAACAATCTCAACAGCCAAGAGTGTGGTTAAATGTTATTCATTACTAACATTGTATGGTAAAAACCCTAAGAGAGAGAGACAGACATGGCAGGGACACAACCACCTAAAATTCACACTGAGACTTTTATGTCTTTTATCCTACAGCTCAAGTAGCAATAAAACAGTGTGCTTTGCCTTCATATTTCTGAATGAGAAACCATAGACTTTTTAAATGAATATAAAGCCCTAAAAAAAGTAGATGTCAGTAATAATCAGCAGTATTAATGGAAGTGATGTTAACTGTGTTACATCTCAAAGTAATAGTATTATGAGTTTACCTCATTCTCCTTAATAATGTTCTTTCACTGTGTGGCACATTTATGTATACTTTTACAGTGCATTAGATAAACCTTTTTTACATATATGCATAGAAGATTTTTAATGAGTATTTTCAGGCATTTCATTTCAAAAGTACTTTTATTATTGGTGGAACTCCTTTCTAACACAGGCTTGGAAGATCTATATTAAATGTGAATGGTTCTTTCATTAAAAACTTAAGGGAACAGTTATCATAGGGATTTGTGTGCTTAATTCTTGTTAACATTAATGGGAGTTACATTTGTTCATTGTGTGGAGAAACAGGTCCCTTTAGAATACCTTCTAATAAAAACAAATATAGGTTTACATAAGTACATTCTCATCTTGGCACTTTTATATTAAAAGAATTAAGGATGCCATTCAATTCTTGTGCCCAAGATGAGAATACAGTATACAATTTGACTTTATTATTATTAATATGCCTTCATAGTAATTTTCACAAATCATCAAGTTTCATTAGAGAATTACAGTCAATACTTGCACTATATAGAATCACTTCACTTTATCTGCAAACAAAATGTAGCCACCTCTCCTGTGGAATATAAGAGTCCATCTAGCACTACCCACAGCACTACACAACAGTTTTAGGATAGCAACTGAAGAATACTTTATCCAATTGAAGTAGCAGAGGTATTTAGGTAGGCAGAACACACTTACCTACATTGGAATTTGGTCAGAACGCAAGAGTCCTTGCGAAAAGTGTTGTAAGGACATGGTTGGGGCCTCTGTTATGTCTCATCTGAGAAATGGCACGTTCTCTAGCCAAGTGCCTCCAGGACCTTACTCAGAGGTAAGAGTGCTACTACTGAATCACCGATGCTGCTTCCTGAAGCAACTAATTTTTCCCAGGAGGTGTCCAATCTAAGCACTGATCTAACGCATCCCTCCTTAGTTTATGACATCTAACAGGATGCCAGGTGGAATGTCTGCAGAAAGAGCCAATTCATTAAAAATACAAGAGTAAAACAACTTATGCCAGTGTACCATGGTGTGTCTAAGATTAATCTAAATATGTTGAACAATTTTTCTGTCATTCTGCATGGTATTGTGTAATATTTTATTAAACTTCAGTTGTTGGGTTTGAAAATATGTTGTTAAAGTACATTGTGTAGACATTGTGGCAGTGTTTTGTAATACAGTGCAATATTTTGTAGAAATATAGAAATAAAGTAAGCTAATACACTATGAAACAAGTGAGTACATTATTATGACACAGGCATAAGATACAGTATTGGGGAATGAGAAATTGATGTATGTTCTAATTATTTGCTTAAGGCACTTCTAGACAGAACAGCCTCAAACTCTTAGATCAGACTAATTGTGTGTTGTTCTGCCCAGCTGCACTAGCAACATTAGCTTTTAGATCTAACATCTGTCTTTTACCAACTCACCATACAGTTGCTTTCCTTGTGGGAAAAAGGTTTACGTTCTTAAAAATGACGACTGGCAGTAACAGTGGGCGTGCTCACCCTCTGACAATACATAACACTTATATTAAAAACAGTAGCATGCCTTTGTTAAATTGTGCTATTCACAGAAAGCCCCAAGGTGACTTACAGTTCAAATGCAATAAAAAACCACACCAAACCTACACCTTTTCGGCATCACCCTTTCAATTACAAAATAAAAAAGACATCAATTCCATAATTGTCAGGCACAGATACTGAAAGTTGGAATATCAAGTTCGTCTCTGTTATTTTTTAAACCTATTTCTGAAAATAAATGAATTGCTGTCTGGTGCAAGATTTCTCATGATTTGAAACGGTATTTCAATACAGCAGACCCTTGATTTTATGAACACTAATCTTACAAATGACCAGTTATACAAACGTTTTTTTCCTGAAGGAAAAAAAGCCACGTAACAAAAGTGATATCGATAAAGGCGATCTCAACATCCTTTCACAGGCCGATGCCTTTAGTGCATTTGCAGTCATGCTGCAGTGATTTGAAGGGCAAGGAGAAAGCAGGGCAGTGCAACATACTGCAATTTATGCACTGTATCTACTGTAATTTTGAGATGGTCAACTTTTCCATTTCATGAACGTCTCAATCTCCAACTAGCTTGTAAAATAGGAGTGCTACTGTATGTAAAGGGTTAGGAAAACATACACTGAGTGCTGCTTTATTGTTTGGTGATTGAGAGAGATCCTCAGTTGAATTTATTTTGTAGCTTTCATTGCCTTGGGCTTGCAGAATACAAGCCTTTGTTCATAAATGTAAGGGGATTTCTTTTTAGTTTACATATCAGTTTCTATTTAATGGGTACTGTGAAATAATCATCTCTTAAGCAAGAAAGTTTAAGTTAAATGGAGAGTGTTTAAAGATCCACTGATAAAAAAAAAAGAAAAGAAATCAAAGATTCAAAAATCGTCCACATGTGGAAAGGTTTTAAGAGTGACTTTAAAGTGTAGCACGTCATTTTATTAAAAGGTAGAAATAACATACATTTCTGCAGTGAGATTTTTTTCTCCTAATAGACTAGTTTGTTAATGTCTAGGGAGAAAAAAAATCCATACAGTTTTTCTAAAGAGTGAAAGTAGCTTATGTTAAATAATACATCAGTGATTAGTTAGTATCTCAGAAGAAGTTTTGCTGATAGTTTTTGTTACAATAATATTATCTGCATATATTTTAATATTTAGTGTTATAAATATATTGCTTGAAACAAGGTCAACACCTACTTGTTCTTCGTGTCCTTGTGAAATTGTTTCTTTGTGGTAACTTGTTCTCATTAAAAAATAGATTGGTATTAGGAAGTTGAGGCCAGATTGTGCCACCCTTACTCAAAATAAATACCACCATACCACTTGAATAGTCTCACTGATTTTAGAGGGAAGGTGCTTACAGGGTAAGATGCAATGCACTGTGAGTAAGGATGTCAGAATCTGTCCCATAAGGAAGGAGGCGAAACTAGAAACAGAGGAGGAAAACTTCCTTTTAATTTCCAAAAATGCCTTTGCTGACGTGCTGTCTACTGCTACACCTGGCTGCTAAATTGTATGCTCACGTGGCGTTTCTGAGCAGTAATAAATAATCCCTGAAACGATTTTCTTTTCAGCCTCCCCCACCAAATTTGTGAGAGTAGGTGTGTAGGAGACAGGCATCTCTTTTGTGCAAACCTCAGAAGTGGCAGAATTGTAGGGCACCAGGGGCAGCCTCGGGACACTGGAGAAACCAGTAGAGAACAGAATACTGGATGGTGTCAGGAACCACCGAGGGTTGAGGGAGTCTGGAAGGAGGATTGTGTTGTGGCGGGGAGAGAACCTGGAGAGTGGTGGGAGCAGTGTGATGTCATGTTGCATTCCAGGAAGATTTATTTTGTGATGGATGTGAAGAGAAAGAGCCTGGGGGGATTTGTTGCAAAGGCAGTGAAAGCCTGAGGGCTGTTGCAGATGTAGGGGAACCGAGGACAGCCATCCCCATTCTACCTCTACCCTTCCTCACCAGCCTCGCCCATTCTTCCCCTGTCCTTTTTCAGTCCAGGCTCCAATTCTGTCTCTTTTAAGCCCCTGCCTTACTTTTAAGACACATTCTGGTCTCCATCCCCCTTCCTACCAACAATTCAGAGCAGCTGCCACACTATCTCTTCCTCATGGTGCTGAGGCTCTCATGCTGGTCAGGCCCAGCATGGGAAGCAGAGACCACCCACTGCTTGAAATCTGCCTCCACAGAGGTCCGTAAGGCCAAAGGCAGAACAACAGCCCAGCCAGAAACATAACTCAAGAGCTAGGCTGCAGGGAGCCATGAGGGAGCTCTCAACTCCTGGATGTTTAGCAGGCCTGAGCATCAACTAACATTCACAATAGTAATCCCTATGTTCAGTAGTAAATATATGCAGGATCAGTCCATAGTTATAAATAAGTCAGTGTAGAGAGAGAAAGAAATGATTTGAGACTCTTATTCTTATGTTATTACACAGTATTTCTGAAAGCTTTGTTTTAAAGTTCTTGAAATAATTTGCAGATATTTAGGGCGCATAAGGGAAGATTTTTAACCGGCTGCTGTTCATTTTGGTGCCACAGTATATGGCAAAAATAATTCTCTGCAGGTTTTTATATTTATCTATCAAACCCATTATGATTTACATTAGATGTATTCCTTTACAAGAAGAGCCATCCATAATACAGAATTCCCATCAGAATATTCTTATTTAAAAATATCCTCTAATAATATAAAAGATATATACATTTAGGACATTGAATTCCAAAAACTCTCAAAGCACTTTACAATCTCTATATATCAGGCTCTCTTTACTGACTTGCCTTCCAACGCGCTCTCTCTCTGAAATGCATTTATCTATAGATGAACTATACAGGGAATTTTAGGAAAACAGAAAATAATTACATATATAGGCATTTGTCCAGGACACTGGGGTTAACAATTCCCCTATTATAGAAAGTGCTCTGGGCTCCTTAATAACCACAGTTGTCCAGGACAATGATCTTTAGTGTCATTCTCAAAGGTGGTACCTTTCAATTCATATGATTTTTTCTATCTCTAATGATAAAACCCTGGTGCATGCCCTAGTCATCTTTTGCCTTGACTCCTGCAACCGCCTCTTTTCCTTTTCCCCTGAATCTCACATTTTACCCTCAAGGCCATGCAAAATACTGCAAATAAACTCATCTTCCTTGCCTTCTACTCTTATCTTGTCACCCCACTCTTTGAACCTGGCACTAACTTCCATTTTCATCCCCCCAGGCACAGTATTATTCCTGGCCAGGTTGTATCTAAGTTAGCTTTTAAGATCTTCAGGGCAGGTGCATGTGTTTATTTGTCTGTAAAGCACCTCATGCACCTATAACACAGTGTGTAATAATATTGCTGTCATCAGTAAGACCGTGATGATAGCATTGCAGCTTCTGTCCTCAGTTTCCATTTTCTTTCAGCTCAGTATGTTAAAATCTATATATTTGTTATATGAATGAAAAGTTGCCTTCTCTCCTCTTCCACTGCAGTAGCCTTTCCTTTACCTGATCCTGCCGTGTGAGGTGATGGATTCAACAGGAATTCAGAGCACTCACCACCTTGCAGGGGTGTTCAAGTACCTGGCAGAATCAGACCCCAATAGCTCATCATCATAAATATAAAAGGCCAGAATTTTCAAACTTGAGTACTCGAAGTTCAATTTGAATGAGAAGCAATGAAACATTATAGGGACAATGGTTCTCGTGGCATTTCTGACCTGGCCTGAAGTAGAAATTATTAAAAAAAATCGCATGAGAGCATGTTCCTGAAAGATGCCCCATTTTAAAGACCCACGTGATTTGAATAGTTTGAGTAAGGTTCAGACAACTATCTAGGACCAAAGATCTGCTGTCACTTGAACCTAATGAGATGGCATTGGGATGACTTTCAGGTGCTTAAACAAACATAACTGAACTGAATATTGAGAGGTGAAAGGAGAACTTTCTGTTACTTAAAAAATCTGAGTGGGAGTTGAGTATGCCACTGTAGGAATGGAAGGCACTGAGTTGCTAGGGCAGAGAGGAAAACTTCCATAAAGTTTGAGTTATGATTTTTAATTATGAGCCCTGAGCTGTCTGCAGCACACTGCGCCTAACCTCTGCAGAAATTGTGCCCC
This sequence comes from Natator depressus, assembly GCF_965152275.1. NCBI lineage: Eukaryota > Metazoa > Chordata > Testudines > Cheloniidae > Natator > Natator depressus. The sequence continues at coordinate 324,748,100 of NC_134234.1, read as the reverse complement.
CTGGCACAATGCAGCAGCAATCTGGAAGTTCTGTGGCAGAATGAAATGCACAGAAAAACATTCAGAAAACAAAGTCTGTTAATTAAATTATATAACAGTATTAGTCATATTTTTCGTTTGAATATTTAATTTAGTAACAATGTTGTGAATATTTTTCCATGTATATCAGGTTACTGTCTAATTTCCAGTTTGGCACAAGTTCCAGTACTGATATGCTGGAAAAATCTGAGCCCGTCCTGCAGAGGTTAGAGTGTTATATTGGCTCTGAGGATCGATAGGAGGAGGGATATCCACTCTTGAGAGAATGTAGGTTAGTTTTCTACTCATACAATTTACAAATATGAACAGATTTCAGTTTTCTTGAATGTCTATTTGAAATCATTTGAAAACTTTTTCTATATTTTATAGATTTATTGTTACAGTTTTTCTTGGCTCCAGCCAATCAGTAGTGAGCAGCCTGCTCACACATATATAGGCCCCAGTTCTGCAAAACATTTAAGTATGTACTTTATTTTAAAGCTATGAGTAGTCTCATTGGCTTCAATGGACTTTTCACAGCTGAAAGTTAAGTTAAAGACATGCGTCATTCCTTTTCTGGATCAGGCCCATGATGCCCAGTCCAACTCCCACTGAAATCAGTGCTGTTGACATCAATGGGAACAGAAAATGCTAAAAACTATTCACAACAAAAATTAATAACTTTGCTGAAATACAGCCTGCTTTCTTCAAATATGAAGAAACCTTATGAGCTTTTTAAGGTGAAAAATTAAAAGGATAGTAACAAGCTGGTTTTGAACTAGAGAAAGAAACCAACATTACATAACTTCAAAATCAAATCAGAGTAATTTCTTAATTTGACTCCTTTTTATATATTTTCCTTCCTTTTAATTTAGTGAGGTACTATTGATAAAGTATTTTGCAGTAATTTTCCTTAATATTTACACAAATGGAGGAGGTTTTGGCCCTCTTCCAGATGTCTTTCCTTTCTTCCAGTGTTTATATCTATTGTAGGTCCTTCTCCTATTTTCCCAGGCAGGTAGTCTTGTATTTAAAATTAATCAGTAATAATTAATCATACCATGCACAAATCAGGCCCTTTGAAGTGGCCTTACCATTAACTAGTGTTTCTATATTTGTTAATGATCTTCTGAAACTTGGGACCTCCCCTATGGTTTTCCGTACAATGCTTCAACAACAAATTGTCTGGCTGATTTAATTGTCTTTGTGGAAGCAGTCTAGCAAAAAGTCTGGGGAACCAGAGCCTCCAGCCCATCTAAAATATGCTATTTCCAGCATCAATACTCAAGGATGCAAGTGGAAAAATTGCTTTCCATGACCATTCATGCAAGTGGCCGTTCATGGAAAATCAGTGGAAGGCCAGCTGCTGTCTTTCTCATGACTCATGTGGTAAATATTAGGGCTGTCAAGCTATTCAAAAAATGAATTGCGATTAATCTAACAATTTAAAAATGTAATAGTGATTAATTGTGTAATTAAAAAAATGAATCATGATTAATTGTGCGATTAATTGCACTGTTAAACAATAATAGAAAAACATTTATTTAAATATTTTGGATGTTTTCTAAATTTTCAAAAAAAATTCAGTTACAACACAGAAGACAAAGTGTACAGTGCTCACTTGATATTTATTTTTATTACAAATATTTGCATTGTAAAAAACAAAGGAAATAGTATTTTTCAATTCACCCATACAAGTACTGTAGTGCAGTCTCTTTATCATGAAAGTTGAACTTACAAATGTAAAAACTGCATTCAAAAATAAAACAGTGTAAAACTTTAGAGCCTAGGAAGACCACTGAGTCCTGCTTCTTGTTCAGCCAATCGCTCAGACAAACAAGTTTGTTTACATTTGAAGGAGATAATGCTGCCCACTTCTTGTTTACAATGTCATCTGAAAGTGAGAATGGGCATTTGTATGGCACTGTTATAGCCAGCTTTGCAAGATATTTATGTGCCAGATATGCTAAAGATTCATACGTCCCTTCCTGGTTCAACCACTGTTCCAGAGGACAAGCGTCCATGCTGATAGGTTCTGCTAGATAACAATGCAAAGCAGTGTGGACCGACTCGTGTTTATTTTCATCGTCTGAGTCAGATGCCACCAGTAGAAGGTTGATTTTTCTTTTTCATGGTTCTGTAGTTTCCGCATCAGAGTGTTCTGCTTTTAAGACTTCTGAAAGTATGCTCCACACTTCGTCCCTCTCAGATTTTGGAAGGCACTTCAGATTCTTAAAGCTTGGATCGAGTGCTGTAGCTATCTTTAGAAATTTCACATTGGTACCTTCTTTGTGTTTTGTCAAATCTGCAGTGAAAGTGTTCTTAAAATGAACAACATGTGCTGGGTCATCATGTGAGACAGCTATAACATAAAATATATGGTAGAATGCGGATAAAACAGCACGAAACATACAATTCTCCCCAAAAGAGTTCAGACATAAATTTAATTAATGCATTATTTTTTAACAAGTGCCATCAGCATGGAAGCACATCCTCTGGAATGGTGGTGGAAGCATGAAGAGGCATATGAATGTTTAGCATATCTGGCATGTAAATATCTTGCAACACTGGCTACAGAAGTGCCATACCAATGCTGTTCTCACTTTCAAGTGACATTGTAAATAAGAAGCGGACAGCATTATCTCCCATAAATGTAAACAAACTTATTTCTCTTAGCGATTGGCTGAACAAGAAGTAGGTCTGAGTGGACTTGTAGGCTCTAAAGTTTTACATAGTTTTGCTTTTGAATGTAGTTACATAACAAAAAAAATCCACATTTGTAAGTTGCACTTTCATGATAAAGAGATTTCGCTACACTACTTGTATGAGGTGAATTAAAATATACTATTTCTTTTGTTTATCATTTTTACAAAGCAAATATTTGTAATCAAAAATAATAATATAAAGTGAGCACTGTACACTTTGTATTCTCTATTGTAATTGAAATCAATATATTTGAAAATGTAGGAAAACATCCAAAAATATTTAATAAATTTCAATTGGTATTCTAGTGTTTAACAGTGTGATTAAAACAGTGATTAATCACCATTAATTTTTTTAATGACAACTAATTTTTTTAAGTTAAACGTGTGAGTTAACTCTGATTAATCAACAGCCCCAGTAAATATACATAGCTATGGAGCACAGTAACTGAAAACAGCTAGACCTGCCCTCCTTGTGGGATAGAGAGTCGCAGGAAGGAAGCTCACAAAGGCAACCAATTGCAACAAAATCAGCTATGCTGTCATACAAAAAAGGGATTTCTTCATCAGCTGCCCCAAATGGCAAATTCTGCACCTGTAGAATAACAGAAGCTGCAGACTCTCTTTGTAGAATACTGTGTATAAAAGGACTGATTATTTCTTTTCCTCAGAAATAACACTGAGATGAGATTTTTGTTAGTTTGTAAAGAGAGAGTTACTCCTTTTTAATAGTAATCAGGAAGCTTTGTAATTACATAGCACTTTGAAAGATCTCAAAGAACTTTTATTATTATCCCAGTTTTACAGCTTAGGAAGCTAAGACACAAAGAGGTTATGTGACTTTAAGTTCACACATGTTAGGAATATAACCCAGGACTCCTTATTTCCAGACGGGTAGTGATCAATGGGCTCCATGTCTAGTTGGCAGCCGGTATCAAGTGGAGTGCCCCAAGGGTCGGTCCTTGGGCCGGTTTTCTTCAATATCTTCATAAAGGATCTGGAGGATGGCATGGATTGCACCCTCAGCAAGTTTGCAGATGACACTAAACTGGGAGGAGAGGTAGATACACTAGAGGGTAGGGATAGGATACAGAGGGCCCTAGACAAATTAGAGGTTTGGGCCAAAAGAAATCTGATGAGGTTCAACAAGGACAAGTGCAGAGTCCTGCACTTAGGATGGAAGAATCCCATGCACCGCTACAGACTAGGGACTGAATGGCTAGGCAGCAGTTCTGCAGAAAAGGACCTAGGGGTTACAGTGGACGAGAAGCTGGATATGAGTCAACAGTGTGCCCTTGTTACCGAGAAGGCCAATGGCATTTTGGGATGTATAGGTAGGGGCATTGCCAGCAGATCAAGAGACATGATCATTCCCCTCTATTCGATATTGGTGAGGCCTCATCTGGAGTACTGTGTCCAGTTTTGGGCCCCACACTACAAGAAGGATGTGGAAAAATTGGAAAGAGTCCAGCGGAGGGCAACAAAAATGTTTAGGGGACTGGAACACATGACTTCTGAGGAGAGGCTGAGGGAACTGGGATTGTTTAGTCTGCGGAAGAGAAGAATGAGGGGGGATTTCATAGCTGCTTTCAACTACCTGAAAGGGGGTTCCAAAGAGGATGGATCTAGACTGTTCTCGGTGGTAGCTGATGACAGAACAAGGAGTAATGGTCTCAAGTTGCAGTGGGGGAGGTTTAGGTTGGATATTAGGAAAAACTTTTTCACTAGGAGGGTGGTAAAACACTGGAATGGGTTACCTAGGGAGGTAGTGGAATCTCCTTCCTTAGAAGTTTTTAAGGTCAGGCTTGACAAAGCCCTGGCTGGGATGATTTAGTTGGGGATTGGTCCTGCTTTGAGCAGGGGGTTGGACTGGATGACCTCCTGAGGTCCCTTCCAACCCTGATATTCTATGATTCTATGACTTTGTGTTCTAATCACTTTTTCCACTGGCTCTCTTTTGTCCCTTTAAATCTACAAATAATATATTTTACATTATATAGAGATGCCAAACTATAGCACAAGTAAGAAATAACTAATAGTAATTTGGAGTGTAATACAGTACATAGGGAGGAAAATGTGGACTATAAAAATCTATATCGCAATGATTTCACAAGTTAAACCCAGTAAATCTAATTACAGAATTGGAAGTAACTGCCTGTGCGCCTGATTTAGTTCAGCAAGAGCTGAAGCAATCCCATAATCAGTAGGTTTATGAAGACTAAAGAATCCCTATTAGTTCAGAAGTTTTCTAATGTTTACGCATTCATCCTGAGCACCTATTGACTACAAATGAAGGTGTGAGTACTCAGTACCTATAATAATCAGACCACTGTGCATAGCAACATGTAACTTTAAGTCAAAATATCAAGTGCAAAACGATTTTAAGGGTAGATTTTCAAAGACTTTGCACACAGAGTTGTGCAGGTAAATTTCACATGCAATTGTGCACCTGTTTTGGTCACACAATTACCAAGCTCTTGCACCTGCCTGTGGCCAGTTGTGGTTTTTGGCTCATGCGGTTACCCAATTTGCACATGAAAACTGCTTGAATGCTGTAGTTTCTGTTCTAACCCAAATATTAAGATAGCCCTATATCCAAATGGAGGCATTCTAGATGCTCAGTATCTCTCAGAATTAGGCTCTTAGGGCAGTACAATATCCAGCCTCTTTTTTTCGTATATGGAGTTCTTTAAAGATGATTTGAAAGTAGTTTTTGGGTTTGTGTTTACATTTTTGAATTGCAAAGTTAAATGATAAATAGCAAGAGCTGAGCACATAACTGAATTTAAATTAACCCTTTTTTCCCAAAAAATGCAAATTACGTGTTGCCACTCCTGATGACATGCCCTACACTATTTGCAAGCCCTATCATTATGGGAAAATAAGAAAACATTTTCCTACCGTCAATCACAGTTGGCTAGCACCAGCAGAGTTATTTGGTGGTTGTGTTACAGAGCTGAGTGAATCGTTGCTTTTTCAGTTCTCTGGCAGTTGTGAAAAATTGGAAAAAGTTTCAGGTCACGTTAAACAGAAATTGAAAATTCTGAAAAATTTTGGTGAATTGCAAAAGTCGACAAAAATTTGTTGAACAACCCTGGCTAGATAACCTCTTGGAGGAAGTGGTGGTGATGTTTCTTCTTCCCTTATTTAGCGATTCTAAAGCTAAAAGGGACCATCGTGATTTTCCAGTCTGATCACTTGTATAGCACAAGACATAGAACTTCCCCAAAATAATTCCTATAGTATGTCTTTGAGAACATCCAATCTTGATTTTAAAGTTGTCAGTGATGGAGAACCCACTGTGACACCTTGTGCCAATGGTTAATTACGTTCACTGATAAAAATTTACACCTTATTTCCAGCCTGAATTTGCCTAGCTTCAACTTCCAGCCATTAGATCATATTATACATTTCTCTGCTAGACGTTTAGGTTGGTGGCTGGTCACTCATCTGGGTTATGGGAGATCAAAGTATAATTCTCACCTCTCTCTCATTTGTAGCAGAGATTTGACCTTTTCACTTCAGAGGGCATTCTGGGCATCTTATGATACAGGCTTCAGCCACCTATTATTTGGGGAACATGAAGACATTTTGTGCTGAATGCCCCTTTCACTGGCTATTTGGAGTACTTGGCCTATAAACTTGCAGTTAGTGATGTTTCTTTATTATGAGTTCACATGTTTAATGATGCAATCACACAGTCCACGATTTGGTTACATTTCAAAGAGCAAAGAGAAACTGTCTCATGGGTGTACCCCAAAAGGCTAAGTCCAAGTCTGCTTTCCTATGCACAACATTCACAAATGAAAAACAAGGGGGGGAAATCTTTGATAGGTACTGTATACCTCTATATCACAGTGGTAATTTGTAAGCAGAGAAGCTAGGCTAGTTGTGAGGTCCACAACAGGCTTCACGGTTGTCAGCACCATAATATTCTTTGTTTAACTTGTCATGTTTATGCACTGTTTCCAATTTTCTCAGTATTGAGGAGTTATTTCCATTTTGTTAAACATGCCTTTTAAATCTCAACAGTTTGAAATCATTTATAAGTATATTCCTCTGAGAGACAGAGCATAGTAACAGAAAAATCACTCATTCACAATTTGATTTACTTTCATTTCCTTATAAGATGTTCATTTAACATTAATACTAATCACATCTCAAGTATCTTGTCAGGATCCTTTATTAACACCTTTTTTTTAATGTTCTGCTCATTAGGTTTTTGAAGCACTATGCAAGATTACAAAGGAGCAGCACATAAACTAAACAGCACAAAATCCAAAATTGTTCCCCCCTCATTAGCCTTTTCCTTAATGTAAATAGCCTGTCTCTGTGCCTTCAGGAATACTGAACTACCTGACATTTTTAAGCCAGGTCATCAGTATCAATTCATCATGCTTTACACTATTTACTGTTCTCTGCTACGTTGGCTTCTTATCCATCAGTTGCTATTTCTGTCTCTCCAGTTTTTCTTTCAGCCTCCTGAAGTCTTAAACGAAATCTTGTGAACTTCATATCATTGCACCATTATAGCCTAGCTCTATGCAAAGCCTTTACTAAACTCCACTGTGTTCTTCTCACTAAGTAAGTCGGACACTGACAAGCTGTAGTCCTGTGTGATCATGGGATCAGACAGTTCCATCTCTGGGCCAGCAGACTATTAGGGACAAAATGTCAAATATTTTAGTAACCCAAGGCAGGGAGATTATCTAGCAGTTAGGTCAAGGGAACCAGGGGCTTGGGAGCTCAGGGTTCTCTTCCCAGTTTTGTTATGAACTCGCTGAGTGACCTTGGGCAAGTCACTGCATTAGGCTTCCAGTGGCCACCATCTTGTCAGACATCACTCCCTCATACATTTAATATTATATATCAGCAACTTTAAAATGAACATCAACAACAACAAAATCACAATGCGTACACAACAAAATGTATGTATCAAGATGTTTATTATTACCATTTTCCTTCCTATCCTCTCTTCTCTTTATCCACCCTTGCTGTCCTTTCTCTAGCTTAAGGCCTTATCATTCAAATGGGTCTCCTAGATGATAATCACCTTGGCTCACAGTCCTCTCCTCTTAATTTGTCTTTGAAGTTTCATGCACATATTTTGGGTTATAGAAACAATAAAAGAAAAGGAGTACTTGTGGCACCTTAGAGACTAACCAATTTATTTGAGCATGAAACAATCTCATGCCATTGACCTCCCACTTATCCATATGTAAAGCAGGGATAATACCCACCTCCAAAAGGGTGTTTTAAAGGTTAACAGATTGAATGTTTGGAAAGTACTTTGAGAGCGTTCCTGGAAAGCTGTTGTGTATTTGCAAAGAATCATTGCTATATTATTTTAAGACAGTGTGTGATATTTAATTCCTTAACTAATATATTTTAAAAAACTAGTAACATGATATTACCAAGTTACAATGAAAGCTGTTAAAATGTTTCTCCATCTACCCTCACCTCCACCCCCTTATCCTCTGCAGTTAGTACTCACATCAGTCTGATCAGCAGGAACAATAGCAAGAGATTGTGCTTGGCTTGTGTTCATAACAGATGGAGCAAACTGCATCAGGACTTTACTGTATTAACTTTCATCTCTCATTCCAGACTTCTCCTTCCCCCTCTCATCATGGCAATTATACCTCTTATTTAACAATTGATTTGTGATTAAAAGGAAGTGGGACCAGTATGTGGTGTGCTGCTGCTGTTAAAAAGCAATAGGCTGTATTTGTGCTGAATGATTATTCAGCTCTGGAGAACAGTGTTACACGGAGAGCCCTGGAGGCTGACATTTTGTGGTTAGCCATTGAGCACGTAGAGCGTGATCCCTGCTGGTGCAAGGGTCCTCACTCTGCCCAATCAATTTGTTCAGAAGTATCTGCCTCTCTCCAGGAAAAGATGACTTTAATCCCCATGTGCATTCACACCCTTGCACTGTTTCCTGAGGCTGTCTTCAAAAGGCAGGGACGGTTGTGATGCCGCCCCTTGTCTAATAGGAATTGACCTGAGACATCCAACTCATTTCACACAGACCACCAAAGAGCCACCAGTGAGTAGTAAATCTTGTTCATTGTCATCCTTGGTCTGGATTTGAACTGGCAACCTTGAGATGAAACGGTCCATATCCACTTACAAGGTTGGAGCTATCTAAGGATACTTACCAGTATTTTTAGTGGAGAACACAAAACAAAATAGATCAGGGTGCATTACTTTTCATACGAAAATAAGCTGATTTCAGTACTTTTCCCTACTAAGGACTTGATCTAATGCCCAAAGAAATCAACTGAAAGACTCCAGCTGATTTTAAAGGATATTGAATTGGGCTCACACCACTTAGCACTCTTTACAGGAAAAATTAAAATGGAGTAATTTGTATTTTTATAATGTACAGATGCCTATACACAATGGGCCAAATTCAAAGTTGGACTGATCAGGTGCAACTCCATGTGAAGTCAGTGGAAGTTGAGCCAATGTGCATCAAGGCTGAGTTTGGCCCACCAAGTTGGTATATGGGGCAGGAGAGTGGAAAGGAATGGATTTCTTGGAACAAAAGCTGTTTTTGCAGATTCCGATAAGTACGCTATAACTTACACTATCTTTAATCACCCTAGCCATGTGCCATGACTGCTTCCTTTATTTAGCTGTCAGCATTCATCATTAAGCCATATGCCTTTAAAATAGGCTAGTTAACATAATACAACTGAGCTTCTGAAGCTTCCTTTTGTTACAGAAAAGGTTTTTAAAGGTAAACGTATACTATTCAGAACATGTTGACAGCCTAATGCATCTTGAGCACAAGAGTCTAAAGTTAATGTAATTCAATGATGACTATAAAGCACTTGGGTAAAACTGACAGGCTATCCCATCTCAAATGGTATAATTTAACTTTTTTGTTGCCTTGTAATGTCTTTCTAATGGTGCTACTGCAATCTTGGCAGGGACACAAGGTTTACCATTCAGTCTGTGCTGCTAAAAGGTATCCCTGAAAACTCCACTTTTTGTGGTGAAGAAATAGTACAAGGAAGCACTGTTATTTCTCTGTTTCCTTTTAGCACCACACAACCCCTGCTGCGGCTGCCATTTCTAATGTCCCTGCAAGATACGTAACCTGCACATACCCATGTGTCTATGAAAAGCATGGATGATTTAGGTCCAGTCCTGCAAGGTGCTGACTGAGCTCCCTCATCCACTGTTGACTTCATTAGGAGTTGTAGGCACTTAGTTCCTGACAAGATTGGGCTGTGACAGAGACAGGTATATAATAACACAGGGCTGCGAAAAGTCAACAGGTGAGTGTATGAAATAAATGCAATCCTGGCCCTCCAAGAGGTGAAGAAAAGGAGTATCTTGAAATTAGGGGCATATGAAGTGACGACCAATGGTGTTTTGCTATGGAAATATATTGTTGTATTTATTATTAATTAATTATTGTTGTTGTTTATTTATTTATTTATATTACTATGATGAGCTGATTGTTTAAAATCAGAACCAGGAACATAAAAGCATGGGGATGGCATACGACTAGAGGCTTGACTTGGGAGGGAAAGGGGATGTTTGGGCAGACTGGAGAGAGGTGACTGGAGAGCGATTTGGGCAGGTAGGAGGGATACAAGTTGTGTGTGTGTGTGTGTGTGTAATTGAGGTAGTGAGAGGAGGATGGGCTGGGACTTACATGTCACTACCTAGCCCTGCACTCTATGACTCTCCCTTTGCACTCATCCCCACCTGCGTCTTCAATGTAGAGCTCACAGACGAGGGCAAATGAGTGAACAGATCACTGAATGGTGACCTGTTGTTTTTCCCCACAGTTTCATAAGATGTGGGTTTGTGTGGAAGATGTAGAAGAATTTTAGGGCCCCATGTATGAACAGTTTATGCCCTATCTGGGCCTTATTTTAAATATAAAATATTTGGAATATGCCTTGATATTTGTCAAAGCAACATGCCCAGAACATAAAGTGAGATTTCTCTAATGTGTTTAGAAACTGTGGAAGCTGAAAGGGAATTAGATTCTAAACACATGAAAGAGCACACAAACATAGTCATGCACAGTTTCTGAGCATTGGACAAAGCTGAAAACAGAGTAGAGCATTTCTGAAAAGTTGGCTTTACAAGTAAAATCAGCCATTAGCAGGTCTAATCAAAAGAGTCAGACACTTCCACAGCAGATACATAAAGCTCTTCCTTAAAGTGATAACGTTCATGGGCATTCTAAAGTGGCAGCATTGCCAGCTAGTTAAGTCAGTGAACTGGGACTGAGGAGACTGAGGCTAGATCCACAAATGGGACTTCGGTTCAGCATTGCAATGTGTAGCTTTAGGTGGCTTGCTGCCTAGTAGAAGTCACAGCCCCAAGGTCAGCACTCAGGCTCCCTATACAATGCATGAGGAAAGTTAGGTGTCGAAGAATGGGATTCACAAAAGCCAACATCCTGAGTTTGGAGCTGCCTAAGCTAGCTAGTAGGAAATGTCAACGAGGATGCAGCAGCACCCCCGTATGCCTTAGAGCCTATTGGTTAGATTACTCACCTGGGATGTGGAAGAGCAGGTCTCAGAGGCCCACTCTGCCTAATTCAGAGGAGTGACTTGAACCCATAGTCTTAACCACTGGACTATGGAGTGGGTCTCTCTTAGGCCTTGTCTACACAGCAAGTAAACTCTTTGGGGCAGGGACTATCTCTCATTATGTGTTTTATATAGTGCCTTGTACAAAAGCACGCCTGTAATACCATTACTAATAATAGTGAAATATTTTTACAACATTGGAATATTTTTGTTTCCCTTCTTTCCCTACACACTAACCATAAGTAAGAAATGGCTGGTGCCTTCTCATTTATTTCTCTATTTTCATTGGTTAAGTGTATTTTTTTGTTCAATGCAAAGAATGTGGTGTTGATTGATTGGCTGGTTGCTTGAGGTGTTTTGCAAGATCTCTTGGGGGAGTTTGTTGCCTCAGAGAATCATATAAGATCAGTCCAAGAAACGCCATCATTTCCATTTCTATCTCTTGGGATGTTATGATTAAAAGATTGCATGGCCCCAGATGCCAAAGATCCAGAGAGTAATCCTTTGCCTGAGCATGTGAACCAGCAATAGCAACAGAGCTGTTGCAGCATTAACTTCTCTTTTGATAACAGAAGGGAACAAAGCAGCAAGGAATTCTGCTGGATAAATTTCTTTCTGCAACAGCGTAAATTTGGACTGTTTTCTTCTATCATGCCCAGAAAAAGGCTTCTGACCTTTTTTAAAGGACAATAGAGTTTACAATGCATGGGCCAAATTCTGAGGCCTGAGCTTTTCATGAATAAGGGCCTGCAAATTATTACTACTTGGCATAGTGCTTACTAACATAAGGCTTAACCAGTTGAGAAGATGAAACTAAACCCTGTAGTAATTGCAGAATTAGACCCTAAATTAAAACTGAGTAAGGACCTCAGGATTTGACCCTACATATCTGCATTGTTATCTTCTATAATCAAAGACAAAAGCCTAAGTCCTATTCCTTTATGTCATTTTAAATTTGTGGGCAACATGTCTCACCAAAAATATACCTACCTGGCTACTTCTACGATCTGGAGAGAAATTTGCATCTGCATAACAAACATTTTGCTGAATATTTTCTTTAATTTTCATCTGAGAAAAGAGAAGAAGAGAACAATACTCTGTCAAAAATGAACCAAAAATTGTTCTATAACATCAGTGCTGTGCAGAGGGCCACTAATCCATTCCTGGTGACTTGGTAAGCAGCTGTTGACTTTTAGCACAAAAAATATATTTGTTTTGCAGTAGGGAATATTTTTAATTTTTTTTCTCAGTTTCTGCTCCATTGAATCATGGGACACTGTCATACTAAATGCTATTGAATGCTCATTCTAATTTGTACAATACCATATTTGCTTAGAAAATACACTGCTTCATATTCAGAGGGAGCTGGTCTTTAGTGATTATTTTTAACAAATTTCATAAACTCCTTTAAACCACTCATTGATAAGCAGTTCACAAAACAATGAGATCCAAATAAAATGAATGGTAGTGTGTTCATTTGAATGTCAATGAACTCATTACCATGCCAGCTTCTGACCTAATTACCGATGGCTGAATTCTTGCTGGCAAACATAAGCCAATCAGACTGCCTTCAGCAAAAGTGAGACCTTGTAAATGAGTATGGCTGTAACTACAGATTCTTGCTTGCATTTGGAGATTTTTCAGAGGCACCTAACTTACACTGAAAGTCAATGGGAGTGTGGCACATTAATGCTATTTATGTCTCTGAACAGCTCCTCCTTTATCTTTAAATATTTTCAGTGCCTGGAAATTATTGATAAAAATGTTGCCTGAAAACAGTTGGTCAACAGGACTTCAGGAATTGCACAAACCATACTCCTATGCTAAGAAAATGATCACTGATTTAAGGCTCAATCATGCACTCATTTAGAACAATGGTAAAGCTTCCCTGGGGGGAGAATCAGACGCTAAATTTACCAAGTTATTCCTCGGCCTCCAAATCATCTCTGAGAATCCTCCATTTTAACAGCTTTGCACTGCACTCTAATTATTTAGGAGCCATCAAACTTGAAACCAAGAAATACTGGATGGGACTTAAGTCAGAGCTCAGGCCACTCCTGAATCAGTCGTGGGAGAGGTGAGCAACAGGAAATACTCCCTTACTATTGGAGCTAAAGACCTGACTGATTTTCTACCTTGCTCATTCATTTACACCTACATAAAGTGAGTGCTATGTGGATGTAAAAGTACATAGTTGTGTTTCACACTTACTTTACACAGGTGTGAATGGCTTTACAGGCAAAAAGCAGTGGAGAATCTGACCAGAGTGCTATTTCCATAGCATTCTCTGAATGCTGCTGACACTGATGAACAATGGACCAGTAATGAAGCATGAGACAAAGACCACCACAAGACCACCAGGAGAAGCAGCTATTGATCATGTTTGTATTGCTGCAAGTCACTTGCTGGGAATACTGTAATTAGTAACTTTGGTGTGTGTTGAAAGAGTTTTTTGAAAAAAGGGGGAAAATCTTTGTTATTAATCTGACCCTGCATATGATATAATTGGTGCACTGCAACGAGCCACAGTCTTGGTGTTCCATCAGGCAAAAGTGCATCACACCTACTACTCACTGTGCAACTGACGTCTGGCATACTGCAAATGGAGCTATCTCTAGTCAAAACACATTGGGCCCAGTCAAACATAATTCCCCATTCAAATCATCCCACATGTGAGCTTCATTGACTTCAACCCACCATCTCAGGTGATATCCTCACCAAAGACACTCATGGTCAACAAGCAAAGACATTCCAGATTGCCTTTGCATTCCTACCAAAAGGGATCCTCCATGGCATAGCACCATCATTCTAAAGGAAGACTGGATTACAGGACTACCTATCTAGGCTTGAAGAGCTACCAGTCTTCTTCCAGCTACTCTTAATTCCCAGGTAAATAACTTTATTGTTGTTGCTAGTACGAGATTTTGATTATTCTTTAAAGCTGTTTGGAAGGGAAGGGCCTTTGAATTTTGTCATTTTCCATGTATAATAATATATTTTGTTAGAACTGTAGAAACTCTACTAGTGAGTACCATTCAGTACAATCATCTTACATTTTAAACATCTCTTGGTAATTTCAAACTCCCTCTCATAATTTTATGTTCAAATAGTTACTTCTATCTACTTTCTTTGTCTCCATTTAAACATTTATTTATTACAGTATATGAATTAATCAAATTTGCTTATTCTCCTTGCTGGGTTTTTGTTTTTCTGAAAGGAAAAGCTATTTGAAGGTTAATTGAGTTAATGTTTATTCTTTTTATATGATGCAATACGTTCTCTCTCTTTCTCTCTCTGTGCAATATTTTTGTAACTTTAGCTGAAGGACATTTTTGCTACCCTTTGTATAAAACAACAATAGATTAAAATCTGTGCATCCAATCCATAGTTGCCTAGTACAAATCAACAAAAGATAATTGCACAGAATTCGGAGTCCAGTTGCATGTGCATGGTAGGAAACTGTTCCCCGCATGCTGCTAATTCAAGTGTATGAAGAGCCTGATATTAAGAGAAGCTAAACACCCATGACTCCACTTGAAGTCAGTGGGAGCTGTAAGTACTCAGCCCTCTGAAAATCAGGCCCAGAATAGTCAATTACCAAATATCTGAAGTATCCATATTTTCAATCAGGGAGGGAAATGTCAAAAAATCTAATGCAAAAGTAAATAAAAATGGTGACTTTTCTGGAAAGGAAAACTTTTGTTTGAGTTAAGTGAACTAACATCACATGAACTTTGAAGAGATGTACATGGAGTCAACTGATACTCTGGAAAGTGCTGATCAACCATCTGTTCATCTGCTTCCAAACATTCATGTGAAAAGGTCTGTGCAGTGCTTGAGACAGATTGGCACAGGAAGCCATATGCAGGGAGGCTTTTATATGACAAAAAGGCAAGAAGCCCAGCTCAAGCTAATGGACAAAAACAATGCTATTATCATCAATGCGTCGAGTGCTGTGGAATGAAGATGATGTAACTTAAACATTCCCTGCTTTATTTGAGAGGGTCTTGTCTTTGAGACATTAAAGTTCTTTCCTTCAGCCTACTGTTACCCAGTCAATTGTGGAAATTTATTAACTATTTATGTCCTCCAGTTTAATTATATGAATAGGTCTTTCACAAAGACCAATGAAAGCCACATCGGTGTCCAAAAGACCTTGCTCCTTGACAACTTCCACAGTAGTTGCTTAGACTTTCTGAGGAATAAATAAAGGTTTTTTTAGAAATTGTTTTCTCTCATGTTTAAAAAAGAATAATGGAGACAGAAAGAAACCCGAATGGGGACCATAGCATCATACTCATAACCATATCCATAACCAACAAAGTTGATGTCCAATTTCATGGCAGAACTGGCAGCAAGTTACATGTACAGCAGCATATTACTGGGATTATGTACAGTGTGAGAGGACCTTCACTGAAATAGGATGCAATCTTGCAAACACTGCGAAGCCTACTGGTGAGATTGCTTCTAAGAAATTAAATTGTTCTCAGTCATTACAGACCAATGTGTAAAACGTACAATCCGTAAGCAAATTTTCTTATGAATGACCTAATTAAAATGTACATTAAACAACACAGTAAAATAAAAATGAATGTAACGTGATTTGTTTTTTGTTATAGGATATCTCCATCAAAAAAGGAGAAGCATAAGAGACTGAAGCTGGAATTTGCCTTTGTCTCCAAAAAGAAAAAATATCCATAAAGATGTACAGTTTCCCAGATAGATTTTTAGTCTCAAGTTCCTGTTGTATTATTGGGATTCTCTATTGCAGTTAAATCTCAGAAGTGGTTCAGTTCTGATTTTTAGACATGTTTCGAGAAGGCCTATTGTGAAGGGGATAGTGGGAGACAGTAAAGGAGACCTGTCAAAAATCTGTAAAATTCCAACTTTTTGTCAATGCATTATGAGATAATTCTCTCTGAATTTTTTTAAAGCATTTTTTGTACACCTTCTAAAATCACTCATCTTATTTATTAATATATTGTGGCTTGTCTAGTTAAAACCAAAAAGGAGAGAACTTTACATTGGTTTTGAATGTCAGTTGTTAATAGTTTAACACAACTTACGTTGATCACTGTTTTAAAATATCATCATTTTCCCAAAGTTACCATTGAATGGCAAAAGATAGCACATTTATTTCCCTGTGCTTAGAATATCATAACCACTGTGCTTGGTGAACATGTTATTTGATTTTCCTGCCAATTAGTTTGTGATCTAGTAGTTCTGGCTGTTCTTTATCAGAGGTATCTGATCCTGGTCTCCATCATGACAATTGTAATTCAGGTTTTGGGACTGCTTTTAACAAAAGTGTCAATAATTGAATGCAAGAGAAATGGGACTCTTCTGGAAATGAATCCATAATCTTGCACTGGGAGCCTGTTACTAGTGGGAATAGTTATCAAGCCATCCTCCCCCTAGATGTCAGGTCAGTAGAAAGATAATCAAGTCAGTGGGTGAGTGTGGAGAAGGAGAAGCCACCAATGAGAACACACAGGCCTACCCAAACGTTTTGCTTTTTTCAGACAGGCCTGACTTTTCCGTTGTCTTTTATAGTCTCATCTTCCAGAAGCACTTATATTCCCAGTTGTCAATGGTTTTCCCACCTTAGGTGGGAGAGGCTACACACTAGTTTTATGAAGTCTCACCCAAAATTGGCATCTAGTTAGACATAAGCTTGTTAGAAGGTCAAACCAGACTGCAGTTCCTGAAGGCTGCAAGGAACTTTGATCTGAGAAAAGTTTCATTCCTGTCTCTAAATCGTTGTTGGACTTACGCCAGAGTCTGCCAGGGCTGAGCCCTGCTTGTTCAAGAAAGGGTCCCACTATCTCTTGTGATGAAAGTTCACAACATTAAATGAAACAGCACAGGTAATTCAAGAAGGAGTGTAGTACTATGATGGGAGATCAAGCTAAATGAGAGTGCACAGGTCCCTCCGCCCCCAACAATAGTTCTGGCTGCTGGAGTCCAACGCTGCTGAGTATGTAGAAGTTTATACATTGGGTACAGCAGTATTCCTTCAGATTAATGTGACGTGTCCTGTGCCATCAGGTAAACTCATGTGGCAAACTCATACAATTTGCAGGTAATTCTTCTGCAGAGCACGCTTAAAAAAGTAATCTATGGGTCAGATCCTCAGATATATTTTATGAGCACAAAAGCAAAGGTCAGCTACCAATGGTCCCAAGGGATCAAGACAACAGCCAAAAATCTGTGGATTGTAAAGAGCTATGGCCACACCGCCTGTTGCAGCAGAAGGGAAGCTATGTTGCTAGAGCTGCTATGCTGATTCTGTGCCACAACAGGATCCACTTTATATTGAGGTGAGATTCCTGGGCCTGGATTTGCTAGCTGTATCAGACTCTACTGGCTTTGTGGCACATAATGGCTGCACACATGTCAGGGTAGGGTCCTAAAATTCTACAGAAACACAGCAGTGAAACTGTATCATACAGACTGGACCATGAGACATCCTATGGCAATGCATTCCATCACTTAATTAGGTGTTGCGTGAATAAGTATTTCCTTTTATTGGTTTTGAATGAGGACCTTGGCATTTGTGAAGGCTAACGGCATTTTGAGCTGTATAAGTAGGGGCATTGCCAGCAGATCGAGGGACGTGATCGTTCCTCTCTATTCAACATTGGTGAGGCCTCATCTGGAGTACTGTGTCCAGTTTTGGGCCCCAAACTACAAGAAGGATGTGGCAAAATTGGAAAGAGTCCAGCGGAGGGCAACAAAAATGATTAGGGGACTGGAACACATGACTTATGAGGAGAGGCTGAGGGAGCTGGGATTGTTTAGTCTGCAGAAGAGAAGAATGAGGGGGGATTTGATAGCTGCTTTCAACTACATAAAAGGGGGTTCCAAAGAGGATGGATCTAGACTGTTCTCAGTGGTAGCAGATGACAGAACAAGGAGGTTTAGGTTGGATATTAGGAAAAACTTTTTCACTAAGAGGTGGAATGGGTTACCTAGGGAGGTGGTGGAATCTCCTTCCTTTGAGGTTTTTAAGGTCTGGCTTGACAAAGCCCTGGCTGGGATGATTTAATTGGGGATTGGTCCTGCTTTGAGCAGGGGGTTGGACTAGATGACCTCCTGAGGTCCCTTCCAACCCTGATATTCTATGATTCTGTGATTCTATGATTTGTACGTTGCAGTCTATGCAACAAGTCTCCATGCTGAGTTTAAGTGCAAATGTTTTTAGTTTTGATTGAATGTGTGATTTTTTTAAAAAAACACCTCTGTTTGTTGTATTTGTCATTTATTTTTGTCAATAAATACTTGTATGTATTTTTATTATATGTTTACTTGAGGCAGGGCAGCTAAAATGCACTTTTGGTCAGAAAATTGACTATGGGCAGTAAATTTCTATGGGGTGAGTTTTGCCCTTTTTTGAATAGCTGTAATTTTCATTGAAGACAATTCATGGGTATTGCACTAGTGCAAATGATGGTAGAATGTTACCTTTCTAGATATTTCCAGAACATCCAATCACCAGTAACTAGGTATAAGATACCTGGCACATCTTGCTCAACAGATCTTCTTGTGTATTCCAAGTCTCATCTTAGCTTTCTGATGAAAATAGGTGTTTACTACCTTTGGCTCCTGTCTGTCATGCAGAGCAGCAACAAGCAAGAAAGAGTGAGCTGGATTCTCTTCTGGCATGTACATCATCTAAAGAATTGCTAGCTAAGCTTCAGTTACAGCATCTTTAATACTGGAGCTGATGTGGGAACCAGAACTATACAATTTGTCTTTCATACCTCAGCTTCAGTTTACGGGGGGAGGGATCGTTTTCATTTGTAAACTCAGCATCTTTTATGTGAAAGCTATAGACAAACAGTAAACATCACACACACATACACACCCCATCTTTTTGGAATCTTACTTTACAAATAACAGTTGCCATACAGTCAATGGCTTTCTGCCACAAATTCAAGAATTTCTTTGCTCCAAATTTTATCACATCTATGGGCAGTTGAAATGACCCAATGACCACAGAATCCTAGGGGCCTTGACTATCATGTTCAGATGTAACTCCTGTTGTATTTTGTTTATGGATACGTTTCCCTGAGGGTCTATTATTTTAATTCAGTTTAGCTGTTTCCTTGGTGCTCTTTAGAGAGAGAAATAGTTAAGGTAGTGCTATCATCATAATTCATTATTTGGAGAACATTTTCTGAAGGGCAGAGGCCCAGTCTCTCTTTGAGTGACCTCAGTTTGAGCCTGTATTTTTCCCCCCACAAAATGAATTGTGCCTCTGACTACCTGATTTTAGCTTGTAAGCATGGAGTTAGAGATGTATGTACTCAGATTTACAACCACAAGCAAATTACACGTACAATTTTTTTGGATGAAAATTGAGCCTGCAAAAGAAAGTTTACCCTTTTGAAAATTTGTCCATCTATTCTTTTAAATTTTGGTTTTTTACCTGATTTATTTATTCATTTTGTAGCTAAAATTCTTTTGCACATGGTGCTGCATACAAAGCAACTATCCATGTTTTCAACATACATTTTAGGTGATCTAGTTTTATGACAAGGACATGTCAGGTTTTAAATACTGGTAAGCAGAAGTCATAATGACTCATTAAGTTGAGTCACACACCAATAACCAGGAAAATAAATAATTTGGTTAAAAGAAGCAGTAGTATCTGACCAGCAGCTTTTATTTCTGTAGGGGGAGGAACAAAATAAAACGAAAGAACAATCATTAACTTGTGGAGTTGTATTTTTGTGAGCCATATTGATTAAATAGTACTTTTTCTTCAGTGTTTCTTTATACTTGCAAATTGAAACCAGTCTTTCCTTATTAGGCTTTATTTTAACAAAAATTTTGAATAGCTACTTTACTATGTTTGATTCTTTGAAATAGATGATTTGGAGCTTTATCTGACGCTGACTGAAGCCATTAGGAGTCTTTCCATTTCCTTGAGTGGGCACTGGATAGGAGTTTTATCCATTTGAGCCTGCTACCTTTGAAGACAATGGCTAGACTCCTGGAGACTTCACTTGCTTTTGTTTAGATAGAAATTAGATCCTTCAAGATGCATCTCCCCTCACCATGTGTATGTAATCCTCATGAATGCTACTATAAATTACAGGCCTGCATCAAAAGGGAAGAATAGACCACACAGTGCCTGTACCATTATGTATTTCATAGTAAAGTGATATGACAGAAAGATTCACTAATATTTTTTTCTTTATTTCAGGTTTCTTTTCTCCATGGAAAACTCCAAAGCCTGTAAGTTCTCTTTCAAAATTACACTTGTTTGAATTCATATGATTACTATCATTATAAAGCAAATTTCTTCAGGATTTTATCGACTTGTATGCCATAAATAACATTACATTTACATTTCTCCACTATATGGTTGACTTTAATGCCCTGTAAAATAAATAAATAACTAATAGATCACGAAATTTAACCCCTCATTGTATACCATATTCTATTTTTATTTTTAAATGAATTCTTTCAAATGAACATGTCAGTACCAAACACATTTCATTAACAGATCTGCATCTGTTTCCCCCCCCCACACACACACACTTTTAAGAAAAGCAGACTCTTATGAATTTGTATATGAGTAATACTAATTATTAGGATTATAAGATATGAGGTTACTTAAGGCATCATATAGGCAATAAAAATTCATCCTTCTAATTACTGTTTTGAGAATATGTGCAAGAGTGAATTTGTCTTCCAATGCCAGCATTTATGTAATGGGATTACTGTGAAACTATGAAAAAAGATTGCAAACAAACATTGTATTTATTATATTGAGCCCCAGTTTTCCTACTATATCATTTTGTTATAGCTGTGTCAGCATTCCCAATATCAAAATATTTTAAACCACTATTTTTGCCTATTTCTGTTGTTTGTCTAGCTTGTCTATTTAGACCGTAAGCTCTTCAGGGCAGTGACGGTCTCTCACTGTGTGTTGTGACAGGGTCAGGCCAGATGGCTACAAAAGAGTGGTCGAAGGTAGACACATTAGTTCCAGGTTACGCAGGTCCCTTTTTCCTGGGTAAAATAACAGGGACTATTCCAGAACTCTCAGGAACTTTCTAGAACTAATTAAGGCAGGCAGGTTAATTAGGACACCTTTAGCCAATTGGGAAGCTGCTAGAATTAATTAAGGCTAATCAGGACACCTGGTTTAAAAAGGCTCTCACTCCAGTTAGTGAGGTGTGCGCAAGGAGCTGAGAGTGAGAGGACATGCTGCTGGAGGACTGAGGAGTACAAACGCTATCTGGCATCAGGAGGAAGGTCCTGTGGTGAGAATAAAGAAGGTGTTGGGAGGAGGCCATGGGGAAGTAGCCCAGGGAGTTGTAGCTGTCACGCAGCTGTTCCAGGAGCCACTGTAGATAGCTGCAATCTATAGGGCCCTGGGCTGGAGCCCGGAGTAAAGGGCGGGCCCGGGTTCCCCCCATCCCTCCAACTCCCTACTTGATACCAGAGGAGTTGACCTGGAGTGTCGGTTCCACCAGAGGGGAAGGTCTCTGACCTGTTCCCCGATCTACTAGGTGGATCAGCAGAGACTGCGGGGATTGTTCTTTTCCCCATGCTGGCCAGTGATGAGGCTAACTGAGTGAACGGCAGATTTGAGCCATGAAAGTGGCCAAACTGAGGGCTGCCATGAACCTCTGAGGAGAGCAAATCCACCAATAAGCGCAGGACCCACCAAGGCAGAGGAGGAACTTTGTCACAATGTGTATATATTGCACAGCAAACTGGGCCCTTGATCCCTGGTTTGGGGCCTCTAAGTGCTATTGCTGTATTGCTGGCTGTATTTTAAAGAATCCTTATTGAGGTTACAGGGACAAACCATCCCAATGTGTAGAAAGAATAGTAAATATGGCAGGCGACCAGCTTGGCTTAACAGTGAAATCCTTGCTGAACTTGAATACAAAAAAGAAGCTTACAAGAAGTGGAAGATTGGACAAATGACCAGGGAAGAGTATAAAAATATTGCTCGGGCATGCAGGAGTGAAATCAGGAAGGCCAAATCACACCTGGAGTTGCAGCTAGCAAGAGATGTTAAGAGTAACAAGAAGGGTTTTTTCAGGTATGTTAGCAACAAGAAGAAAGTCAAAGGAAGTATGGGCCCCTTACTGAATGAGGGAGGCAACCTAGTGACAGAGGATGTGGAAAAAGCTAATGTACTCAGTGCTTTTTTTGCCTCTGTCTTCACGAACAAGGTCAGCTCCTAGACTACTGCACTGGGCAGCACAGCATGGGGAGGAGGTGACCAGCCCTCTGTGGAGAAAGAAGTGATTCGGGACTATTTAGAAAAGCTGGATGAGCACAAGTCCATGGGGCCGGATGCGTTGCATCCGAGAGTGCTAAAGGAGTTGGCGAATGTGATTGCAGAGCCATTGCTATTATCTTTGAAAACTCATGGCGATCCGGGGAAGTCCCAGACGGCTGGAAAAAGGCTAATGTAGTGCTCATCTTTAAAAAAGGGAAGAAGGAGGATCCTGGGAACTACAGGCCGGTCAGCCTAACCTCAGTCCCTGGAAAAATCATGGAACAGGTCCTCAACGAATCAATTCTGAAGCACTTAGAGGAGAGGAAAGTGATCAGGAACAGTCAGCATGGATTCACTAAGGGCAAGTCATGCCGGACTAATCTAATTGCCTTCTATGACGAGATAACTGGCTCTGTGGATGAGGGGAAAGCGGTGGACGTGTTGTTCCTTGACTTTAGCAAAGCTTTTGACACAGTCTCCTACAGTATTCTTGCCAGCAAGTTAAAGAAGTATGGGCTGGATGAATGGACTATAAGGTGGATAGAAAGTTGGCTAGATTGTCGGGCTCAACGGGTAGTGATCAATGGCTCCATGTCTAGTTGGCAGCCGGTATCAAGTAGAGTGCCCCAAGGGTCGGTCCTGGGGCCGGTTTTGTTCAATATCTTCATAAATGATCTGGAGGATTGCACGCTCAGCAAGTTTGCAGATGACACTAAACTGGGAAGAGAGGTAGATACGCTGGAGGGTAGGGATAGGATATAGAGGGACCTAGACAAATTAGAGGATTGGGCCAAAAGAAATCTGATGAGGTTCAACAAGGACAAGTGCAGAGTCCTGCACTTAGGACAGAAGAATCCAATGCACCGCTACAGACTGGGGACCGAATGGCTCTGCAGCAGTTCTGCAGAAAAGGACCTAGGGGTTACAGTGGACGAGAAGCTGGATATGAGTCAACAGTGTGCCCTTGTTGCCAAGAAGGCTAATGGCATTTTGGGATGTATAGGTAGGGGCATTGCCAGCAGATCAAGGGACGTGATCGTTCCCCTCTATTCGACATTGGTGAGGCCTCATCTGGAGTACTGTGTCCAGTTTTGGGCCCCACACTACAAGAAGGATGTGGAAAAATTGGAAAGAGTCCAGTGGAGGGCAACAAAAATGATTAGGGAACTGGAACACATGACTTCTGAGGAGAGGCTGAGGGAACTGGGATTGTTTAGTCTGCGGAAGAGAAGAATGAGGGGGGATTTGATAGCTGCCTTCAACTACCTGAAAGGGGGTTCCAAAGAGGATGGAGCTAGACTGTTTTCAGTGGTAGCTGATGACAGAACAAGGAGTAAGGGTCTCAAGTTGCAGTGGGGGAGGTTTAGGTTGGATATTAGGAAAAACCTTTTCACTAGGAGGGTGGTGAAACACTGGAATGCATTACCTAGGGAGGTGGTGGAATCTCTTTCCTTAGATATTTTTAAGGTCAGGCTTGACAAAGCCCTGGCTGGGATGATTTAGTTGGGGATTGGTCCTGCTTTGAGCAAGGGGTTGGACTAGATGACATCCTGAGGCCCCTTCCAATCCTGATATTCTATGAGTCTATGATTGCAATACAAATAATAATAATAATTTTAATATACTTTCAAGCATTGATAGGTTGGTCATCTGTTCTGTTTTTCATTATTGTGACTGTTCATCTGATGACCTGTGAGGCTAGATCATGGCACATTGAACAGCTCCTGAAATAACCTCTGGAGTCTGTGAAACATCATTAGGAGTGAGGTGAAGATTTGATGCTACTCCATCAGATTGTTTCAATTTGTGATGATTTCAGTGTATTGTGATAAAAGTTGGATGCAATGTGCTGGCCTGAATCACACTATGTTGTGACATGAGTTTGTCCATTGATCTAAATAACATAAGTGACAAGTATAGTCTGGATTGAAGTGTATTACACAAGCTCTTTTAGGAGTAAATGTTGTAGGAGGCAGGAAATTTAAAAAATTAAAAAAACCCGTTTCAATGTTTTCAGAATTCATAAGTTTATAGTGTGCTTAAAAGTGAATTAAAGCCATATTTGGAAAGAGCTGTTGGGAAGTGAGAGACTAGTTGCAGCATCTTGAATTTGGTGTAATGCAGGAATATGAAGTGCAAGTGTCTCCACATAGTTCTTCATAGTTTACATTTCAACCATGTGATGGGACAAACTCCAGCGGCAGTAGGCTGGTCAGGGCTGTTCTGGAACATTTTTTAGGGCATCTTTTCTAGATTGAAGTGGGTTGTACTGTCTGTGAATAGAGCAGCTGAGCCAATCAGGATATTGCTGAACTATAGCGTCACCCTAAATCAACGCAGAGTGACCAAAATCTTGACCCATTCACATTTAAGTTCATGACTATGACTCCCAACAATGTCCATCACTTGTCACTTTCACTGTTCCCCCATTGCTGCAGGGTTTATTGGATTAGATTGTCCAAGGTTGCATGGGAATTCATTTAAAGTGGACAAGCAATTACGCACACTCTCTCAGCCAGCAAGACCATTTCAGGGTAAAACTGAGACAACTGAAGGACTTGCTGGCTGCAGATTTGTTTTCAGAGTGACCATCTCTTAGACCAGTTGCCAGGCTAATGAATTTGATCTGCCCAGCCAGAGCTCTGTTAGCCAGGGTGTTTCACAATACATCTTGTAGGCCTTCATGGCTACTATAGGAGTGCAGAGAGAATAGCTCACCAACCATACTTTGAGCTGAAAAGCAATCCCTTACTCAACCTGTTTCCACAATCCCACCACAAGGGGGAGGAGGGGTTGGGCTTGTGGGGAGGCCTTTTTTATACCCTGCTTTTAGATCAATTTTATTTCTATTCATTTTCTCATTTTGAAAGGTAGTTCTTTGTTTCTCTGGTTCTTTCAAAGAGATTATAAAAATAAGAACGCAATTAGGTATAATATTTCTTTAGCTAGCTAGTTAGATAGCTAGCTACATAGATTCCTATCTTTCTGTTTCATAATGATAAGTTGTTTGATTTCACTAGTTTCTTTCCTCAGTGGGGGCAGAACTGAATTTAGTGCTCCATTGATCAGGATTCAGACCATTATTTTGCCTGATCACGAAGCACTTGTCTTAACTGAGGTACCTGTCTGTCATCTTTTCTACACTGGCTTTGTCTCTTTCGTCATTTTTCCTACAATTTTCAGGCTTTGTCTTTACTAATCTTTGAAGTTGGACATTCTTGACAAAAGGCAGATGCATTTCTCTGTGATTCAGAAGGCTGAAATGCTGTGCACAGCTCTTCCTTGACCTGAATGACTGGGCATGGTAGTCATTTCAAACAGCTACCTTTCAGCTTAATGAAGTTTTTTATCAGTTTCCTACATTGAGCCTCATATGGGCCTCTTCACAAAGCACTTAGGTGCATTATCTTTAGTGTTGGTGGTAAATTTTCCATTGAAACTGTTTTATTACGGAAAACAGTGGGTTTTGACTACACATATTTTTTAGTGAAAAGAGTCTGCTTTCCACAGAAAGTTTTGATTTTTTTTTGTGAAAAAAAGAATGCTCAAAACCCAAAACATTTTCAGTTGTCAAATGAAAACTGAAATATTTCAATTTAGATATAACACTGTTGTGCCTCATGGAATTTGTAGTTTTTGTTGCTTAGTTTCCCCATTGTACTCATGGGCTCTGCTCTCCAATTGGATTACATCTACCATGATACACCATTGCCAGACATTCCCATAATGCACCACCTCCATTCACTAAAATAATACACCATGGTGCCTCATGAGAGATGAAGCCCAGCCCAGCTTAAAGAAGAGAATGGAAGCATGAGGCATCCAAACGATGACTCTCATGAGACACAGCAGTAGCATTTCCAATCAAACAATTTCAGTTTTGGGGGAAAAAAATTCAAAATCTTTTTGTTGTTGTTGTTGTCATTTTCATCAACATTTTTCACAGGGGAAAAATGCTCTTTTCTGACCAGCACAAATTATCTCTGATATTTTGTCTGGCTAGCTTCTGGATAGGAGCCAGCTGCCTTCATATTTGTTGAACCCACCTTTGCAAAAGGAGAGATTGACTCCTTTCTAGATGGAACAGAAGAGAGACATAGCACTGAGTATCCAAGTTAGGAATACATGAAATGTCTTGAATTGCTGCTTGAAATAATATGCCTTGCTGAAACATAGTATTATGGAATATAGAGAGTTCGTAACAGTATGTTGACTCATGACTTTCAGTACAAATTTAACTATGTAGCCACTAGATATAAGGATCAGGTCCTCAAAAGGTATAAAACATTGTAGCTCCATCTGGCCCAAGATTTGTGTCCTGTCTATTTTGAAGACCACCTTTCTGTGGAAATACTAGCTCAGGAGTTTGAGATCAGCTGACACACTCCAGTTAATGATCACTACGTGTATTTATTTGGAGAGTGCTCTTTACTCTGAAACTTTACTCCGCACACTCTTTCTAGGAAAGAGTCTGACTTTGTTGATCTTCAGGATATATTGCGAAGCGTACCTGCTAAACCAGGGTGTAGGTTGAGGGTGTAGGTTGAAAGAAGGGATGGAGTCGGTGTTCATAGGTTAGACTCATTGTATAACTCTAGTAATCTTCCTTTGATGCCATTTGCAGTAAGGGATTGCTGACACAGCTTCAGTCCCTAGCAGGGTACATGGAGTCGCACTACTTTGATGGTTCCTTTTCAGGATTTGTCTTCATTAGACATTTTTTTTACTTTTATTAATTGATTGCCAATTAACTTACGTCAGCTCACATGTTTGTACATGCTAGCCTGGGCACTTAACGAGTGCTCGCTCCATGCTTGTGTTGTATCTAGACTAGCACATACAAATGTGTTACCTAACAACTTCATCGGGCATCGCAGAATTAAATTTTTGTTTTTTTATAATTTCAATGGATAATATCAATCTTTATTTTTTTTAGCATTTTTAAATATTGTTGATTTACATTTTCACAGTTGCAGGAAATTATGGGGGGTATCAGACAATAGTTATTTATTGACAATAGATGCTGAGTATCAAAAAGTTAAAGCTTTATAATTGTTAAAACAGAAATTGTCAAAAGCACATGTCAAAATATACAAAGTAAATAACTTTAAACCAAACTCAAAATTTTCCAGCAGCATTTTTCTTACATATGTACAGAATACACTATGATTCTGTCAGATGGGAAATGAGAAACCTACAGAAGATCTTTACATTCATTTGGAAAATAAAATGAGCAATTGGATCAAACAAGTAATGTTGTTAGTTAAAACTTCCTTCAGGACATTACAAGCAACTCTGGAAAGATTCCTCAGAAGGAACTTTCTCTAATCAAACCATTAACACTGTTTTTACTCACTAGAATACCTGACAGTCATCTGTCATTCCAAAGGGGATTAAGGACTTTCATTTGTTGTGATTTAATTCTGAAGTGCTTTTAAGAAACTAAAGTCACATGATAAAATAGTTTACATAGTGTAAACATATTTTATATAAAATATGTTCCTGTGCATAGTGTAGTTGGCCTATCTTTACATTTCAGTTATCACTGATGGAAATATTTTTTCATTAGTTTGTGTGTGTGATGAAATCGACATTTGCCAATAAAAATCTAATCCCTCCAAGCCTAAACTTAATTAGTAATCAGTTGTTTCAAATAAAAACTCTAGTGCAGACATATCCTTAGAGATACCACAAGGTAAAATCCAAGGGCCATCTCCTGCAGGATACCATTGCAGCATATATTATCCCCACTCTTGTTCGTTGTGTATTTGAGGCCTTGCCACTAGGAAGTGTCAGTGAGGAGCCCTGGACTTCAGTGCCTTCAACATATGACACATTGCTGTGTATCTCCATCTTGTCTAAACTGTCTGGAGGAATTGAATAACCTGCCCAGTGTGGTACTTGGATGAGAACTAACTCTCTCAAACTCTATCTAAATAAGGCTGGATATGTTTTAGGTGGAAGGAAGAAACCAGAAGAAATGACAAGGACTATATCAAACCCCTGGATTGAGGGAGAATCCTCACTTTTCATTATTCATCTTTGAAATTTGAAGGTGTTATTAAAGCTTTCACTGCAACTGGATGTTCAAGTAATAGATGTGCCCAGACTACCCTTTTTCATTGGTCTTTGTCTAAAAAGATGCAACCCTTTTTGCCAGTGCAGCTCTCCTTACAGTAATCCAAGCCTTTCTCATGACTACTGTCATGCACTCTACATAAGTTGCACATTGGGATCAATCAGATAATTAGGTTCATGGAGAATGTATCTACTTGCCTGTTAAGAAGTGCTTCATGCTTAAGGCATTGCTTAAGATGTTGGTTTTAACCTATAAATCTTGGTGGGCCTAATTCAAAAATTCTTAGTCACACTGAGTGGCATTTATCTACGTGACTTGCCTCACTGAAGCAAATGGGTCTCTGAGTAAGTGTCACTCAACCTGAGCAGTATTGCAGAATGGGGTCCCAAATAGTGAGGGACTCAGCTGCCTGAGAGATCACCGTTCTCTTTGTGTGACAAAGATGCAGCTGTCATTGGGTTAAGGGCCTCTGGTTTAAAATAGAGGGATTTGGTAGTAAGGAGCCTTTGGTGTGGAATCCTCCAATTTTGAAATTACTGCATCCCCATTTTGGTTGGACAGACTCAATTAGCCTTCAGGGAATACTGGAAAGCTCATCCGTTTCCCTGGGATTTCCTAGCAGGGTGGGAATGAGGCACAATCAGACAGGGAAGGCTTTGTACATATGTGATGGGTACATTAAATAGTTAGGAAAGATGTGGGGGTTTTTTAAGTTGTAGCTGTTTCTTCATTTGTTGTGTATTTTGATATATCTATACACACCAAAACCTTGGAATAAGAACTTTTAATTTAATGGAAGTAACTTTAAAATAATATTTAGAGCTCCTTTCATCCCCAAAGATACCCAGATTTTCTAACTTTACAAAATATATGTATATCTATCACACTTGTAACTGAAGCCACTTTCTCTCGAGTGTTTGAAGTAATTATGGTTTGTGAAAAGATGTTTAATCTTTTATTTTCTGTATATATTTATTACAGATGATGGAGCGATGGGAGAATCAAGGCAGCCCTCAGACCAGTTTATCTGCTCCAGCTATACCACAGAGTATTCCCTTTCCACCCACCCTTCACAGGAGTTCGTTTCCTGATTCAACAGAGGCCTTTGATCCAAGAAAACCTGACCCATATGAGCTATATGAGAAGTCAAGAGCTATTTATGAAAGTAGGCGTAAGTGAAAGCCCTGTTCACCCTGCTGAGCATTTAATAATTTTAAGCATTTGCCTATGAACGTGTCAAGGCTGACATATTTTACGTAATTATATCTATTGTAGTTTAAAGCAACCCACATATGAAATCAATTATTGCATAGTATTAAAAATTATTCAAACTCTACCTTGATACATTTATCCTAAAATTGTCTAAATTTTACATATTTACTCTTTGGCTTTCACACAAGTTTGTTTTCTTGCTATTACCCCTCCCCTGTTCTGAATCGTAAGTCCTCAGAGAAGAACAGTATACATCAAAGTATCTTCTTTGTTGTTATTTGACAAGGTGATGCAAATTTACCATTAAATTGTTCTGCTTATGCTTACCCTTAGATTGAAGTTTAAAAAGAAAACTTTTGATTGGTTGGTTTTACATATAGTAACTTTCTGCTAGTTATTATACTATACTTGCTGCTAAAAATCCACTAACCAGTAATACCTGAAGACTTATCGAAAACAAAACTGTCTCCAAGATTCTCATCCTTATTTTCTTTTTTCGAGTTCTTAAGGAATATATTGCATGTATTCCACATCAAGCAAAAGATGTTTTTATCCCATCTATATTTGCTCCCATAGCCTTTTAGATAAAAATTGTATACTGTATGTAAAAAAGAGCTCTTAAATTAAGAACAAAATTTAAATATTATATGCTATTCTTCAAGTTATTTGTTCTTATAGTCATATCTTATGCTTGTATATAGCACCTTTCACTTTGAAGGCTCTCAAACTAATGTATAAATTATGTGCAAAATATTGCACTAAATTACACTGGCATAGATCCAGATTAACTCCCTTGCCATCAGTTTGGCCCTGTGTATTGGAGATGGTCCTAAGCAACAAAGTTCAGATTCAGGAACAAACTTTTAGAAAGTTTGGGAGTGCCTGATTTAGTTTAGTTTCAGAACCACCTCTACTATATATCACTAAAATAAGGGAATTGTTTCAATCACTATTGATATAAAGCCACTTTGAAGTGAAATGTGATAACTCAGTAAATACTCATGAAATCTGTGTTCAGAACATTACATATAAATATCTGAAGGAGCAGAAAGAGAAAGAGAGAATTTAAATTATGTCATTATCTAGTGATTGTGTCAAAGTACCCTGAAGTAGCCCTGTCTCGTCTAAAATCAGTGATCTGGAAATAAGATGTGCATTTCTCAATCGTGCAGCATAATTACACACAAGGATAATCTGTACTAAATTCCTTACCCTTCCTCCCCAAATTCAATGACCGACTCTCTCCATTCTTTGGCACTGTGTTACTTTGTCACCATTCTTCCATCATCCAGGCCTATGACCTGGGAGTTATCTTTGACAATTCTCTCTTCATTGATGTACACACCCAGGCTGTGCTCAAATCTTGCTACCTCTTGCATAATAACTTCTCTAAGAGCCAACTTCATCTTTCTGTCCACAGAGCTGAAACTCTTGTATAGACCCTTGATTACTGAGACCATCTCCTCTCTGGCCTTTCTTATGCCCACATCACACCCCTACACTCCATTGAAAATGCTGCTGCCAAAATCATTTCCCTCACCAATCATTCTGTATGTTTTATCCAGATGCCTTCTCTGGCTACCCCTCTTCCAATGTATCAGGTTCAACCCTTCAAGGCATTTCACATCTCTGCCCTTCCCTTATCCTCTGTTCTTGTCTCTTACCACACCACCCACCATCCTCTCCACTCAGCCAAGGATGTTAGCTTTGACTGCTCCCTACCCTGCTCCTCCCAGTACCATCATTGCACTTTCTTCCACATAGCTCCATATGCTCAGTACAAGTTTCTGAAGTGATCCATAAAGCCACTACTCTCTCTTCCACAAAATTCTTCCTCTGTGTAATCCGTTTCTTCTGTGCCACGTCCAAAAAACTGGCCAATTAGTAATGGATAGGTTATGGATAGTTGGATATATTTGAGTATTTGTTACACAAAATGACAAACAGTGGGCCTGATAAACATGTAATGGAGTGGTGAGTTGCGTCAGTATATAGAAAATTATACATAGTTTGATTGTGTCTTTCTCCTCTCCACTCTTTGAGATTTTTCACCCAGCTATGGCCCTTTTTGTGATTCTACAGCCGGTGAAGAATTTCTCAAGTACAGGCCTTGCACAGGACCATCTTTGGATATCCTGTGCACTTTCTCATGCAAGCCCTGGCATATAGGCCTGTAGCACTTTGTGCATTCTTAGTAACCCATCAGTAACCTGGGAGTTTGAAGCCACTTTTGTCCCCACTTCCCCAGCATTGCAAGAGAAGCAGCACAGAATCTCACCCTTTGTATTTTGCTTGTCTTCGTAGGCCAGTTTCAAAAATTGGTGCCTAAGGTTGGGCTCCCAAGTTCATATATAGGCACCTAAATAACTGGCCTGGATTTCAGAAGTGCCGAATATCCAGCATATATGGATTTGAGAATTTAATTTAATTTTAGGCATCCGTTTTTGAAACTTTTGTCTTTAGATTATAAACTCTTTAGGGCAGGAACTGTGTGTTCCTGTGCATATGTGGACAGAGCCTACCATCTTGTGGCTGTTACTTCAATACTGATAATAAAAATTAATTAATAATCCAATCTCTTTCACTGTTCTGAAAAGTTATTCTCGATTGAACCTCCTGGCAGGAGTACTTGTTGAAATTGCACTTGAGCTTCTACCTACACTCGTGAGAAATACATACTGTATTTGAAAACTGTTTGAAAATGTGGGTCAGTTTGATTGCAGTGTGGACTAAGACAGGGAGATTTGAGAAAAGAGTTAGTGGAGCCATATTTGAACAAAGTTTGCAAACCGTTTTTAAACATGACTCTCTCTCAGGGCTTTAGTGGGAAAAAAAGAAAAGAAAAAGAATGTCAGTGCTGATATGTTATTCTCCAAAGTGCTGTCTTCTGAGGAAGACTCTAAAGAGATGTGAAAGTAAAAAGGGAGTGCCCATCATTACCAAGTATTTTTGGTAACTCAGCATTGCTGCTCAAAATATATTTGACTTGATGTTCCATTTTAAGGAGAGAGCAGCCCTTTGCAAATAATTGCTCCCCATATGTGTTGTTACTATAATAAATGAAGTATTTTAGCAGAGCCCTGCACTTTCAATTCAGCAGAGCCTGAGCAGCCTCTTGGGGTGAAGCCTTCATGGCAAAAGGCGAAAAGTGCAGACTATAAACTTACTACTTGGCAACACTGAAAAAAATACAGTGAAAATCAGGAAATACATAAATGGACAGTATGAGATCTGCTTTCATCTTAGGTTCCAATATGAAGAGCTCCGTATTTTTGGAGCTAAATAATAGTGGAGGCAAATATCAGGATCAATTCATATTCAGCCCTGAACATGACTCAAATATGAATACAATCCAAAGTCAAGTATAAATATCGGGGTAGGGCATTTGTCCCCAAATAGGTGATTTTATACCAAGAAGGAGCTTTTCTCATCCATCATAAAAAAATCTTCTGACCCACATACATTCATGGGTGACAGTCCTTAGACTAGATTTCTAGTTCTCATTGCTCACTACTCCTTCTGCTCTGCGAGTGATTCTAATCTACCATGTTTAGTAGCATGTGTCATGCCACTGTTGTTCTTATCTGGGAAAGGGATAACAATCCTGGGTAGACTTTCTTGAACATATTTGTTTAAATGTTTGGTTTCACTTGAATTCTGCCCTAATGGCAATTGGAAATTATAGATAATTGTAGACAGAGACATAGAAGTCATGAACCAAAATTGAACCCAAGATGAGGCAAGCAGAGCAAGGCTATGATAACTGTACTTCCCAGTTTGCTGGGAGCATCCTGGTGTTTCATGCATCCCAGGAACAAGATATATTGAAACCAGTGTTTTCCCAAGTTTTAATTGATTCTTCTTGGCTTATGTCATCCTTCACATCTAGAAGCCATAGAACTTCTAGAATAATTCCTAGAGCAGATCTTTTAGAAAAACATCCAATTAATAATCCATAGAAACCCAACTCCAGGCCCTGCTGAAATATGTGCCTAGGATCTCATAGTTACTAGGCAGCACAGCTTAAATTCTCACAGAGTACTTCATGGAGCCCTGAGGCTCAGGGCTTCAGCCCTGCAGGAGGCACTAGGGCTCGGGGCTTCTGCCCCAGGGGAAGCGCCGGGACTCCCGTGGGTTTGAAAATATTTACCAGAGCTCTGATCCGGACATCTCTGGCTGAATTTAAACCCTGCTAGACAGGTACATTTAGCCAACTAAGCCACGCTCACTTTTAATTTAAAGGTATAGAACCAACTCAGGCCCCTGCAAAGGGTTATCTGGGATTTGAATCCAGGACCTCTCATACCCAAACGTGACTCATACCCGTAGATCAACAAACTGGCAATGTGAGAAACAAAGTGCAGGGAACCTGTTAACCAGTCAAAGGATTGTCAGCTAAAGTGGAGTTTGCAGGGGTGGGGAAAGGGTTTCAAAATAACACACACCAAGCCTCATAGCAGATGGTTGTGTCAGTTTGATACTCTTCATCATGCTTACACTTAAAGTTTAAAAGAAAATTTTAATTACATTTATAGAAGAAGCACTCATCCCAAAATAGGCTTATTTCCTCAATCTCATGGCATGACATGAGGGAAAAAAGTTTTATTTTTCCCCAAAAAATCCAACTAATCCTGCTGTGGAATCATTTGGGAAGAAAGAGATCATATTCAATATTTTTTTCATATTCACAATTAATCTGTATTTATTAGGTCAGCTCAGCTTAATATAATACTAGTACTACTTTGTATTTATGTAGCCCCTTTCATCTGAAGATCTCAAAGCACTTTATAGACACTCTCCTATGGTGACAAGATATTTGGGACCATTTCTTACTCTGATAGCTGACGAGGGAGCGTATCCAGTGGTTAGGGCAAAGTCTCATGAATCAGGCCTCCTTGGTTCCATTTCTGGCTCTGCCACCAGACTACTTAACTCATGCACCTCACTTAACTTCTCTATAGAGTATAACAGTACTTTTACTTACCCCTTTCTTACCTAGCAGAATACTTTTCTAGCCTAGGCATATGACATACCTACCTGAATTTATATGGATTTTACCACATTGATGGGATCTGTGAAAGAGGGAATTCATTTTATTTTGTATTTGTATCTGAATTTTAAACAAGAATTTTAAACTAGAAACATTATTCAGCACATGTCCAGACTACAACTGTGCATGCACTGTGTGCGCATTTTATATAACAGCAAGTTTAGCAACAGAGATTAGGCAATGATAAACATAGCAAATGATCCACTACTGCAAACAACGGTGGGCTTCATTTGGTGTAATTCTGTTTAAAATAGCATGTTCATTGCTGTAGCCACCAAAATCATCAAAATCTCTTGGAAACAGCTCCACACAGCCAAAGAAAAGTCAAGAGGAGGAGATTTAGAAAGGTGTCACAATATCCACAGAAAAACAGAAGCCTTTAATATCGTCCAAAATGCCTGACAATGTGAGGGGAAGAGGAATAAGGAGCATACTTCCTAGCATACTGCTGTAACAATTGCCTGTGTGGAGATTGCACCCACAGATGAAATTATTACTTTGCTGCAGTAGTGTCCAGGAGATTTGCTCACATTAAACAGGAGCCCTACAGATTGTTTTTTAACATGAGTACAATTTTAACCTGTAAGGTTTAGTTGCTTTGAAGACATTCTCTCTCTCCCTACTTCAGTGTAAAGAACCATATCATACCATGTACATCCCATTGATAATAATGGACGTTAAATATATGGCTCAGGTGCACCAGATGGTGGAAGGAAATTATAACTGTCTGCCATGCAGCCATTGTTATTGCTTCAGCCAGAGTGCCAACATTTTTCCCTTGTCAGGAGTTAAATGCCAGCCAATCTCCTGAATGTAACATGTCTAATTATTTTCTCACTAGAACAAAAAGATATGAAAATTAGGAGAAAATATAAAATTTGAAATAACAAAGATCAGTGAATGTTGTGGCCAGCTTAGACATGTTCTACAGTATTCACTTTTCTTTAGCACCTTCATATTTCACTGTTTCCGCACTCAACCCCAGGCTGAAATGTTATGTAAGTTCTCCCTATCCTCCCTCAGTTACTTTTGTTGAATACTGATTGTTGTAAATATACAGTTTATGAGGTACAGTTTGCCCAGCATCCCCTGCAGTAACACATCAATCAAACTCTGATGTGAAAAGTTGTCAGGACTCTCTATGGCATAATGTTCCTTGTGGTATAAACGATTTACAACAGAAATTCCATTGCACTTTAACAAAACGGTTATAGTGAAATGTTTCTTTCCAGTGGTTAGGATACATAAATGAGTCCTGTCATTTGTGTGGTGCCAAGGCTGCTGAGGTGACACAGAAATGCCAGTAGAAAGAATGTGATCAACTAGCGATAAGCTCTTATTAGAAGTGAAATGTGGACAGCTACAGTTCTGACTTTTACTGGCAAGCCAAAAATGCCTGCTTTCTAAATCTCTCATGTGGCTTTTTCTTCTGATCAAGGTAGCAGTAATGTACTTGTCAGTTATTAAAAATCCATCATCTATAAGTGTGTGCTTGTAATGGAGTGCACTGACTTCTCATGAGCGCCCCCTTGGCCAAGTGCACACACCTGCATGCTCTCTCTCAGATTGTCTCTGCCCTGGGATAGAGCAGTGACACAGGGCTCCCTCCCTGGAGACAATTACTTCACCTTCTTGGGGCTTCCTGGCTTCAGCCCTGGGCCACTATAGTTCAGTTCCCCCTCTGGGGTGCCTCAGTGTCCAGGCTACTTACCCCCAGTGGCTAATGGGGGGCGGAGGGTGTAGGGGACCCATTACTCTGGGTCCCAGCCCAGGGACCCTATAGATCGCAGCCATTGGCTGTGTCCCTTTAACTGTGTCACATGGCTTCTCTAATTCCCTGGGCCACTTCCCCACAGCCCCGCACCATTTTCACTCTTATCTCAGGGCCTTGTCCTAATGGAGTCCCACCAACCAGCTCAGGGCTCCTTCTGGCAATGCTGCCCTGTTCGGGGTTCTGTAGCTCTGTCAGCCAGCCACACACCAGCCACACTCCTAGAGCTCCAGCAAGAAACTGAACTGCCTCTGGAACCTGCAGCTCTTCTTATACTAGGCTGCTGGGCCTTGATTGGCTGTGTCCTACTCAGCCACCCTAGACAAGCTCTCTATTACCCTTTTTTGGGATGGGGTGTAGTAGGGCCATGCAACTTCCAGCAGGTGGCCTCAGAGGGTCTGGTATACCCCATCACAATGCTGTAATCTTATGCTGTCAAAAATTTTGACAAATTTGGAAAAGAACAAAAAACTAAGTCCACTACAACTTGTGAATCCATTTTAACATGTACATAGTACATGTATTCATGTAATGCATTATTACCTTTAATAAAATAAGGAAATCAAAGCGTTTTCACCTACAGGTTTATGAAACTTTTTCTAGGATTGGGGATTGCACTTAATTCAAGCACTTTTATTTTAAGGCAAATCCCACCCTTTCTTTCTTCTAAAGTATCACTACAGGTGCTCAGTTTGGGTTTGATTTAAAATATCAGCAATGGGGAAGATTTGCCAGACAACATTATACTGATGGAAAATATGTCACCTTGAAAGTTCCATTAATAAAGACAATGGTTAGGCTCCTTGTAGTGGTCCCTTGCTCTCCAGTCTGGAGGGAGGCCACTCTGTCTCATTGTCAGGGGTGGTAGCCTTCGGGCTCGGGCTGCACCGGCGGGGCTGAGCCATACACAGTCTATGTTTCTGGGCCCGTCTAACAGAGACAACCTCACCATGATAGTCTGGGGCTCCTGTCCCTACCTGTGGGCGGGGCAGTGCCCAGTGTAGTCTTTAGCCCACAGCCTCTCAGCTGGGGCTGACACCAGTTAATGGCTCCCAGCCCAGGCAGCCAGCAAATACACCAAGTCAATAAGCTCTACATCTTTGGGTGGGGCTGAGCAGGGAGCAGGCTTTAGCCTCAGCTTGGGGCTCAAGCAGCCAGCAAGCGCACACATTTCTGGGGTTCAGGTAGGAGTGAGCACCCACACAGTCTACAGGTTGAGCACAAGGGTTGAGCACCCAGTCTAGGATGCTGGCAGGGGTATTCATGGAGCACAGACCTCCTAGCCTAAGGTGGGGAGTTGGCCACCCTGGGGTTGGGGTGGCAGTGGGATGCGGGCCTGCCCTATTCCACCCAGCCCAGGGCCGTAACAGTGGCAGAGTGGTCTGCACTGGGTCGACAGGGATACAGCCACAACGCGGCCATCTAGAAGTAGTCAGCCCTGTAGCAGGCTAGTCATCGGCTGCCCCAGGCTACTTCCTACCTCCCCAGTATTTGGTACCTCTGGCCTCCACAGGTCCTTGGCCTCCTTGGGGTATACAGCCGACTGTAGTCCCGGCAACTCCTCGTCTGGGTCTGTTTCCTCTGGGGGCAGGGCGCAGCAGAGGGCAGGTTCTGCTCCTGGGTGCTGCCACAAGACAGAGGTGTCCGTCTCCTCCACTGGCTCCTGCCCAACTGAGCTGCAGAGCTCTCCCTTTATACTTCCTGCCTTGCCCTGGTACTTCCGGTGAGGGGGGCAGGGCGGTTTGGCTCAGCCCACCAAGGGGAGTGTAGTGGTCCATCGCTCTCCAGTCTGGAGGGAGGCCACTCTGCCTCACTATACTCCCTAAATATGATGCTTTTATAGCACAGATAAAATTCAGTTTTTAATAAGTTTGTAGATTCAGCACATTTTCACCTTAGGGCCAGTCCTACGATCTATAGCAATCAGAAGTCAATGAATTGTCTGCCTGAGGACATCACAATTGAGCCATTATCAAGTAGAGCTAGTTAGAAATCTACACAAGTTTAAACATTTGATGAAAAATTGAAAGAAAATTTCCACACATTTCCCCCCTCCCATCACTTTTTCAACCAAAATTTTTTAATTTTTTTTTCATGGTTTCATCATCTCTGTTGAGGATGTCACATACATTATAATACTTCAAAGAAAAGTTTTCAAATAAGTTATTTTTTATTTTTGAAATAATTCTTAGACGTCCTTCCTTCATGAGGCAACTATGGTCTAGTGGACTGAACATGAGGCTACGAGTCAGATCTGGGTCCTAGTTTCAGATCTACTATTAAGTGCTGTTTGGCAAGTCATTTAGCCTCTTTGTTCATCAGTCTCTCCTTCTGTAATAGTGAGAATGCTTTACAACCTTTGTAAAGTGCTTTGAGATAGATCATGAAGATTCTGTATAAGTGTAAAGTATTACTTACTGTTATCAAACTATTCTCTAAAATATAGTTAAAGTGACTAAGTTACAGTGAAATATCTCCCATGTACCATACAATTTTGTTCCACATCCTTTGCCACACCAATCTATGATATAGAAAAGTTCTGATATTTTGCGGATACAAAATAGAATTAACCCCTTTGGAATCAGAGAGAAATATTAAATGGAGAGGCCAATTTAAGAGACACATATTAAATCATTCCTGTACTGTGCATTTTTTCAGAAAGAGTTACTCATCATTACAAAACATTTTTGTTGGTTATGTGAGCTGACAATATAACCAAAAGCATTTTCAAATAGGATTATGAGAATATCAACACTCCGGTATCTGGATGAAAAGTAATTTTGATTGCCAAATTGTAAAGTAGTTCCCAAAGGATTTATGTTAATATGAAGTGTCAGTTTTACCACTAATGGCAGTTAAAGATGCAGCAATCCCTTTCTCTCAAACAATTCACATTGTACAAAAAGTTGCACAAATACATTTTCTCCTACAATAACAGTCCAGGAAATAGAATGCACTTATAAATGGTAATTTAACAATATAATGAATATAATTTAAATTTAATCACTGAAGCAATAGGTCATAGGTTGTTTTCTCCTTTTGATGTGGATATAAGTCTAATGGGAATTGCATGCATGAAACATTAGGCAAACAGATCCTTCTGAATAAGTTTGGAAAGGGCACTGGGGTGTGATCTTAGTCCCATTACACCCATTGGAAAACCTTCCCTTGACTTTAAGACGGAGCAGGGGTGGAGCTCTCGATGTAAAATATATTTGTTAGTTCTAATTTCTTACTATGTGTTTATTCAGTTCTCAGCACAATGTGAATCAGGTGCTATGGCAATATACATATTAAATATTATTATTATTGCTATTTTATTATCATCGTAGTGTCTAGGAGTCTCAGTCATGCACCAGGGCTCCATTGTGCAAGGCACTATACAAACACAGGACAGTAGATAGTCCCTGCCCACAAAGAACTTGCACTCTAAATAGACAAGACAGACACAGGCTGGGTGAAGGGGTAGAAACACCAGCAGAGTGAACAATGTGATGGCAGCAAACATCAGGTTAGCGCCACAATTGTGGGGGGGGGGGGGTAATCAAGAGGGTATCAGATGAATGGAAAGAAAAGGGAAGAGAAGGGAGGATGAGGAGGACAGAGCAGGGGAGAAGAGGGGAAGGAGGGGATGGTGTGGAATGAAGTTGAGGTGATGAGACTATGAGGGAGAGGGAAGGATCCTAGTATACCCAGATCTGGATCCAAGGTGGTGCTAGTTCTTTCCCCACAGGATAGAAGTAATTCCCAGTGGTGTCAATGGGAAGTATGTTATTGTGTTCCTGGCTCCAATGAAATCAATGGGAGTTTTGCTATTGACTTCAGTAGGATCAGGATTCCACCCCTTATATTTTTATTTGGGGGTTAATGTCTAATTAACGTATCTGACCTGAAGAAGAGTTCTGTGCAAACTCTAAAGCATGTCTCTTTCACCAACAGCTTGTCTCTCTGACATATATCTTGCAAACTTCAATTCAAAACAATCAAAATGAACCTAATAGTCTACAGATAATCTGCTTTTAAATGAAAAGCATAAAATATACAGAGATATTCAGCCCCACCAATTCTGTTTCTCACCACTCTGGCAGCAAATAGCAAATTTAAATTTGGCTTAGAATTTCCCTAATGTAGGAAAATCCC
Organism: Natator depressus; assembly: GCF_965152275.1. Lineage (NCBI taxonomy): Eukaryota > Metazoa > Chordata > Testudines > Cheloniidae > Natator > Natator depressus. Next base: position 324,707,313 of record NC_134234.1, on the reverse strand, counting down.
CTAGTGCAAGTTTATAGCCAGACCCTTCACAACCCCTGCACTCTGGCATGCCACAGCTGCTAGAATGCCCCTTTTGAGCAATTGCCAAATATCTCCTCTTCCCCAAACCTACAGTGGATAACGTGTGTATCAACCTTCAGCACTGATGATCAGCAGTGTAAAATCCTGACCCTTCAACAAGAAGGCATAGGTCTCGCCCACCTGTGCTAAAGGAGTTACATTTAACTGGTCACAGTAATAGGTTCCTCTGCAGTATTTGGACCAACCAGCAGAGTTGGACATGACAGACTTAGCCAGTGCAATACCCTTACACTGTTATGTCTCCATCCACCAGGAAGCAAGGAGGCATGGGCCAGTGTAGAGGGACCAGATTGTCTGATTCCACTTCAGTCTGATTGACTTTCTTTGTCCTAGAAGTTGAAGATCATCTCTCTCTCTCTTTCTCCTTTAACTTTTATTTGTTTCTCTCTCTCACTTTCCTTTTTTAGCTCCTGTCCACAAGAAAAAAAATTTAAGACAAATAAAAATTAGCTCTGCTTTAAGTCCATGAATGGGCAGAGAGCATCCAGGCAATTGCTTCCTTCACTGTCTTTGTCTCAGGACTCTGATGCCAGGCCGCCTGTAGTCAGCCCTTCCCCATGTTCGTGTTCTCACATTGAAACCTGCTTCCCCGCAGTGCTAATTCCACACAAAGGGCCCATTAGAAGCATCAGAAATGAGCATTTGAGCCTGACTAGCTCCATTCCAGCACCTTGCACTTCCTCCACCTAGCAGGTTGTGAGAGAAACCACAGAGATGGGAGACAGAATCCTGCTACTCCTCACAAAATTCCATAAGTGCCTTGTGGTTAGGTTAATTTCTATTAGAATTGCTCCTTGTCAGATTGATCCTGGCATCTTCAACCTTTGTTCTGGAGCCCTCCCCTTGGTCAATACATGAGAGAAGAAGTAAACTATGGTGTTTTTTTTTTTAGTTTCTCTGAAGGTACCAATTGGCCCATAAACTGGCCTCCAGGGCAATGATGGCTTTGTCCCATCACTCCATACTTCCCCACTGGACAAAATAGCCCCTGAGCTCCTACCACTGTATGCAGCAGAGGGCACCTGTTATGGATCTTTTCAGAGGAGCAAGAACTTCATTACAGTAGAACTTCCAACTGTTCTTCCCTTCCAAACTTTGTGAAGGTTTCCATTCATCTTGGGTGTGGGATTCTGACACTAACATACTCTTTCTATTGACTCCCTGTCTCAGTCTGTTCATAACAGAGGGAGATTTTATCTGTGTTCTTACTTTACTAATATTGGTACAACTACCTTCTCTTTGGAGCTATCACTATTGTTAGCCCATCGCTCTCTGGCCCGAAGGTATTTGGGGGCACAGTCATTCCTCTTCCTTCACTTCTGCATGGCCTATCTCAAACCAACAGCAGTGCCTTCTCTCTTCCTCCTCTGCTGCCCCACCATGATCAAAGCCTCCTTGCCTTCACATCTCTATACTTTGGAAGTTGTCATAAGAATCCATCAGGACGTATGTCTCTATAATCATATTTTTACAGCACCAATCACCATATTACTAAATCTCTAATTCTTCTTGATCCTCTCACTCACAGCTTCCCCGTTTTCTTTTTCACTGCAGAAAGCAATTTCTTCACATGGACTACTTAGTCAATGCTTCTGCTTCAGAGACCCCTATGAGCAGAGTTACAACATACATCAGGGAAATTATCAAGCCCTGCAATCTTCTCAATAATAAGCAGGCCTGAAGAAAGCATACTGTCTCTAGTGTTCTCTGTCTTGCCTTTGGGTGCAGGAACTGACTTCTTCAAGGTGGTCTTGTCAATGGGCGTTTTTCCTCCCGTAGCCCCGAGAGACCCTTACTTGCATGTTCCCAAACCTGTTTTCACTTGCCTGGTAGACTTACCATAGACATAAGTTCTTTTCTCTCTGCTGTCATGACCCGATGAATAGCTTCATGAGATTTCTGTGCTGCTCTCAAATGTTTTTGCATAGTGGACTATATACAATCTCTCCAGTCTTTGCAGAGACAGGAGCAGACTAACCCTTTTTTCAAAATGATTTTGGATTTAAGTTCAACAAGGCTTATTGTGTTTTCCCTTGAGCCGCTAAAAGATTCAATCTTCAGCTGGTGTCCCTTCAGGCTATGTGCACTTTGCCTGGAAGGATACAGCCTTCAGTTATGTTCCCCCTCCTCTAGATACAACTGTTTAAATTAGATGTTTTATCTCCAAGTATACTTGAACGTCCATGTGAACCTGCTGTTTTCAGCCATTCTTGTTTTTTTCCTGTTTTAGATACCTCCAATCATAAAATCCCCTCTTGGGCATTTAGGCAGTACCAAATTGCTTAGCTCTTACTGTTTATGCATGCATAAGGTAGAACTTTAAAGTAGGTGAAGCATTTGGCTAAGAATGGATCTCTCTCCTCCATTTTCTGTTAAGACATTCAGCTAGATGTCTGGTTGCAAGTGGAGCTAAAAAAGCCAATTGCTCTGCAGTGAGGAATTCTCAGGCTGTTTGCGGGGTGCCCTCCTATGTACACTTGCTCAAAAGAAAGCAGATCTCAAAGCATTCTTGGAAATATCAATGCTTAAAAATAAATAAATAAAAAAGAATTAGAATCTCTATTAGCAACCATCAAGGAGACCAGTTAATGTGAGTTTCCCCGGGAGACAAGAGAGTGCAACAGGTCATTTTAAAGATCTATATTAATATTGTACATTTGAAATAATGTGCATTAATAGTGTTCAAACATACCAAAGCCTTGCCATTAAAAGAGAGTGAGTATTGGTTATGTACTCCAGACATGTTCATGTGAGCTGGAGTTTGTCATAAGGAATACATATATTATGGCTGCTCTATTCCCCGCCTCTGAATTTTCAGACATTTGTGGAAATCTCACTTCACATTACGGTGGTTAAATATAAGACCTTACAGCAGATTGGCAACATCAGATTCTCCATCTGTGAACAAATGGATCACAAAAGTGTCAAAAGTGACAAACTGTAAGGTGGTCTCATTTAACCTGTTATTAAACCACTTGGGTACCATTTCGGAATCTGCCGAAAGAGAAAAAAAGACCAAACAGACCCAAGAGAGTGGCTAACTTTTCATCCAACTTTTTCATTCATTTATCTTGAACTCTCTTATTATTTGGAAGATGAAGACACCAGGATGTCCTTTAAGTAATTGCTGTAATAATCTCATTGTCTCAGCTTGAGCATTCTTCTTGTCATTTTTTCTACTATTATATATTTACTGAGGTGTATGCACTGGGAGCCACAAAAAAGAAAAGCGTTTAAAGCTCAAAAAATAAAGAAGCCCTCCTCCTGAGGTCTCATGCCTTATTATTAAGATTATGTGTCTTCCTTCGTATTGCTACATTAGCTTAATGCCGTGAATACACTGTAGGATGGGGAAAGGAAAGACACATGATAAGGGAAAATGACCTTATCAGTAAAGTGTTTATGGTCTTCCTCATGCCCCATCCAACTTCCCTCTCGTTTGTTTGCAGGTTTTCTTTTCTTACACTGTAGAATGCAGTGAAAAAGATCCCACATTTGTTGTTACCTATGTCTGTACTCTGGAAGTCTGTTGACTGTGGTGGAAGTGGGCAGTTTGGTCTCTTTATACTGGCCTTTACCAATAATTCCTCTGCTTCCTTACTTCCTGGTAGACAGAGGTATAAGTTGTAGTGTGAGAAGTCCAAGATAGGGTGAAAGGAGACCAAACAGAATGTAATGGTAAGTAGAGGGAAGGTTAAAAGCTGCCATATGAATAGGTTATTCTCCTATATCTACAAATGTCTTGCTTTTTACAAAAGGACATTTCACAGCTTGTTAGTGTTCAGAATGGCCCAGGGTCTCTGAATATTTTGGTGAAATTTAACATTTCCAGCAACTGTTTTCAGTAAAACACATAAGGAATTTTATAGTGCTGATGTGCACATGATCAACATACAATCTGATTGGGTGAGGACAATTCCAAACCCATCTAGTAACCTTGTAGTGCAGGGACACATGTCGGGAGCAGACAGCCTCATCAGTCAGATTACTATATCAGTTAGCATATTTCTAAATTACAATTTTTTCTTCTGTGATTTTTGACGGATTTTATTATTTGGAGAAGGGGAGAGGGAAAACAGAGGGGAGAAAAGGGCAAGATCTTCAGACCATATCTTCCCCTTCACTTAGAATCTGCTGTTCTTCAGGTTTTCTTAGGCTGTTTAAGCACAGAGCTATGTGAGTTTGAAAAGAGCAATTTATATCTCTGCAACCAGTAATGCAGGGTGGGGGCTGCTGATGAAAGGGGAGTTCCTTTTAAATTAATTCTTCAGGTTGCTGTCCTTAAAGATCTTCCCTCATTAGATACTCTCTGCTGGTTGCTGGCACTTTGCAGACTGTGTGAGCCCACGCTCCAAGCTGACCACCTGTCCTAATGGTAGCACTTTCCTTTTCAAAGAGGCAGTAACATGATTACAAATCCTCTATTGTGTGTAAGGAATTGGTTAGTGCAGGGAGGAGAGTCCTCCTAAAGGGACATTACTCTTTCATGTGGTCAGAGAGGTGCAAAGGTCTGCATCTTACACTTCTCTTTTTGGTAGGCATATATTTAAGCAACTTCCCTTTAGGATTGCTTCAGCACCTGAGAAGTAGCAAAGCACTGTATTCCAAATCTGTGAGGATCTGAATGAGTTGAAAATAATGCACTGCTGATTTGGGGCAAAAATGAATAGTGCAATGTGAGATTGTGAAGAGAGCCAGAGAAAAGAACCATCATTGATCGGGAACAAATGCCAGATGAGACTGAAAGAGACTAGCTCTGAAGGACACAAACTACAGCAGAAGCATGTTCAACTGGACCCAAAGTAGGAGGTGGCTCTTGTACAAATGGAAAGACTTCAAAACAAGGAGACCTTACTAAGATTCATGGCCCTGTTAACCTATCTAAGTGAATTCCTGCCTAATTTGTTACAATTAAGTGCTTTATTCAGAATGCTGCTTGAGGCCAGTATAGAATGGTAGTAAGATAATTGACAAGCACAAATGAGCAATGCAAAATTATCCAATCTTAGAACCATTTGAGAGAGTAATTCTAGACGTATGATCAACAGAAAAAACTTAGGTACCTCCAAGCATAAAATATTATTGGGGCTATCAAGACGAAATTGCTTTCCATGCAGTAAAATAGCTGTTTCTTTTAAAAATACCATTAAAATCTAGAAAAGCAATAAATAGAAGAGAGCATTTCTCTGAGGGTGCAGTGGAGTAGCATTAGTTTCAAATACACCTGCTCCCAGTCCTGAGCTCTGAATTCTTTAGAAGACCACCTCCACTAAGAACAAGTTTTGACAGTCATTTCAGTGGTTGATAACTCTGCTTTCGTAGCTGAGATTTTTCATCAACTGCTTGTATGTTAAGACAGGTTTCCTTGTGCATTGATGGTGGGATTTTCAAAGGGACCTTAGGACTATGTTCACAAAAAGGACTTATATAGGAGCAACTTCGGTTGATAAAAGAGACAAGCTTTTGAGCTTCTTCAGGTCTGTGTAGCTTGAAAGCTTGTCTCATTCACCAACAGGTTCAATAAAAGATTTTATCTCACCCATCTTATATCTCTAATATCCTGGGGCCAACATGGCTACCACAACACTGCAAACGAAAAAGGAGTTAGGGCATTCACTTGGGAAGGGGAAGAAAGTCCCTTCTCTGAAGCAAACAGAGTAGGAACTAGAGCCTGCAGCTCCTACAACCTGGGTAAGTGCTCTAACCACTGGGGTACGTGAGTGGAAGTGGCAGCACCACCTCAGTCTCTCTTTTGTGTGGGACCCGATCCTATAGGCGTGCTCAAAGACAGCCTCAGACCAGGCCTACTATGTCAGGCTCGAAAGGTGAAACAGGTGCGCAAATATCTAATTTGTGGATCCCACCAAGGCTCAGGTGTGAGCTAGGCACTGAATGTCTAGGCTTACGTGGCTGTCCATTGGCAGAATGTCCATTGGCAGAATGTCCATTGGCAGAAACTTAGGCACCTAGAAGCTTTAGGCACCTACAGGATTAGGTGACAGCTGTGTGGGGGGTTTGTGAGTGCCAGTGTCATCTAAATGTTAGACTTAAAGACCTTCGGTGGCAGTTAGGCACCAGTGTTCCTCTTGTGAATCTAGCGCTAAGTAGGGTGACCAGATGTCCCAATTTTATAGGGACAGTCCTGATTTTTGGGTCTTTTTCTTATATAGGCTCCTATTATCCCCCACCCCATCCCGATTTTTCACATTTGCTGTCTGGTCACTCCAGAGCTAAGTGACTTAGGAGCATGAATCCCATTGAAAGTCAACGGGAGTGATGCTCGTAGGTCACTTAGGTAGTCTTGAAAATCCCAACCTAAAAAAAATACAGTATAAAATTCAGATGTAAAGTACGAATATTAAATAACTAGCTTTTTAAACTGTAGGCATGTGTTTCCTTAAAAATTCTTACTCTTTTTGTTTCAGTAATAATCATTACATGAACTAAACAGCACTCCAGAGTAATCTGTCTTTCATCAACATACATATTTCTTTTGTGTGTCACTCAGCTGTGCCTTGATCTCTCAACACATTCAGTGGGTGCTAGTTAATACTATGCCTCCAGTCATGTGGAAATGCTTTCTAAATGAGTATCGGTAATATTGATCAGCAACTTTCAAGTGAACATTATCATACTGTATTTTCCCGTGAGAGATTTTTAATTATACTCAATAGACTGGAGCTGCTCCAAGAAAGCCAGTTCATCCTTTGTGTGAGGTCTCGGATATTTCCATGCTGAGATGCTTTTAACTCAGGAAAGTAACATATGCTTCTCCATTTAATGGTTTTCCTACAGATACTGATATGATAGAAGGTACTTCACTTATATCATCAAATACAAACCATGCTTTTATAGAAAAGGTAGACTGAATATAAAAGAACCTGATTTACCCAGCCGTTGTTGGCCAGTGAATGAGACCTGGTTGCAATTCACTTGCAGGGCTCAGCTGAGATTGTAAGGAATGAGTTCACAGTTAAAATAGTTTGTGACAAGCAAAAGAGCTGTGAACGTGAATTCAGCTTTCTGTTTGCTCCAGGTTCACCTGTTGTTGGTTGTTATACAAATCTCTTTTGCAAACACCTGCTCCCATTGATGATAATAGGGGATTTGCAATTGACTTCAGTGAATGCAGGGTTAAGTCCTTTAACTTCAGCCATTTAACTTTCTCTTTTACTGTTGCTTGCTGATGAATAAACATAGCCATTTCCACTAACATTTACGTCAATTACATTAACATCAGTTTCAGAGTAGCAGCCGTGTTAGTCTGTATCCGCAAAAAGAAAGGGAGTATGCGTCCGATGAAGTGAGCTGTAGCTTATGCTCAAATAAATTTGTTAGTCTCTAAGGTGCCACGAGTCCTCCTTTTCTATTAACATCTGTGTAAGACAAGTGCCACTTCCACTGAAGGGATGCTACCAGTTTACTGTCAGTTACACTTTACAAAGAAATGAACTGGATGGTACATAAATATTTATATCTAGCTAAACTACATCAGTCTACTAAAAAGTAGGAGGAAACACATCTAACAAAAGGTAGCAACTGCACTTTAACAATTCAGATCATGACAGAGAAAGTGGCACTACATCTTTAAATGTCTGGAGAAACGTATTTCATCTTTAATTCCCCATTTTCCTATTCAGAGCAAGTGCCGCCCAGGACTGGTTTTCGAGTGGATTCCTCTGGCAAGTATTCTTCAGCCTTCCTTGTTTTGTAAAATAACTGTCCTCCATTTTATGTTTAAGTAACTGTTCTTCCTTTAATCATTGCTCTGGGTTTTAGCCAATCATGAGTGCTCAATGACCATTCTATATAGTACACCTTTTTTTAATTTTGGTATTCAATTAGACATGGTTAAAGAATGATAAGCACTAAAGCTCTCGCTAATGTGGAGTGTTATTTGGACTAGAGTGAAGTCTTCCCTTTTCCTCAGCCAGCATGTGTGTTCATGTAACAATGTTTTATATGCTCTTTGGTGTTCTTAGCATTCATTCACATAATGCTAGTACCATAAAAATATTCCACTATATCTGATGCCAGAAGATTCACATGCTAAAGAGCAGAAAGGATGGGTTATGCAGACCACAAGTTTATTTTATCCATACACATCTTCTGTCTGTCTGTTAAAAAAAAATGTTTTAAAATAATAACTTTGTGGATGTTTGAATCACCTTCATTCTTTTGAAATATCAACAGTACATTAATTTAAAAAGAATTCATTCCATTTCCTGAAATCGCATACTGTTAAATAAACAGCTGCACCACGTGCTGCTGGTACAGTGAAGGTTGTTTTGCCATTGCCATTAAAGCCCTCTCTAAGGCCTATATCCTGCAAACACTTATGCACATAAGTACCTTGTCTTGTGTACCTAACTGTTTCCAGAAATAGAGATTTATGTTCTTTTTTGCATACCCTCGAAGGCTTACAGGGTGGCTACAAAATTCCCTTTGGATAGAAACGTAGCATAATTCTCCATTAGGATACAGATTTAATTATTAAGCTTTCTTATTTTCTATCATGCAGCCTTCATTTACTTCCTTTGCATACTTATAAATCAAAATTGTGCAAATTAAAAATACTACCAATGCTGGAGATTACCAGGTCCATAATTGTTCTTAAAACTTTTCATACTTTTCAAGAGCATTGGAAACTCTGATATGAAGATAGTGCATTTTCACTTTAACCACAATTCATAATAGTAATTTGCAAATTCCTGATTCTTGATCTCTTCCTTTTCTCTCTCTCTCTTAGTATTCACCTTGACTGAGAAAGTCCAAACAAATGTTTATTTTTAGCAGGAAAAGTGAATAAGCACAGCAAGACTGCCAAATTTTTCTAATAAAGCTCTGTATTCTTGTTTTAATTAAAATGTAGGAGACATTTAAGAAGAAATATTTAATTACAGCATCATCCCATGTGCCAAATTAATTCATACAAAATATCACTCTTTGCATTTGTAAGGGTTGAAATCATTCATAAATGGAATCAATCATTTTCAATGACATATCTTCTCCTCTAGTTTTATGCCTTGAAGAAACAACTCTGTGTCCATTTATCAATGTGAAATGCATTTAGGGACTTGGATGAATACAGTACAAAAATCAAATTGGGAGATTTTCCTATTCAAAGCATGCATGAGATCTCACTGTTGTTCATTAACAATACCCCAAAGAGTAATTTTCATATTATAAACCACATTTCCTCTTCATCAGGACTCAGCAGTTGGAATTCCCCAGTGTTGTGTAGCACCCCTACTGTGTTGTGATCAGATCATTGTTTCTCTCTTGGAGTTCACAAAACAATGGGGATCCCAGATTGTTTTATAAATTGGCACTTTGGTTAATGTCGTTTCTCCTTGGCCAAATGCTCTATTAGAAAAATCTCACTTTAAACATAAAAGAAATAAGAGGTATTCCAACTATTCTTCATGAACTCCAGTGGGCTCACCTGTTAGCTACCTAGTGCATGGAAGTGAGGGGGTCTAAGGCACATTCTGATTCTCCTGTGCAGGTTACCTATATCATGGCTCGTGCACAGGAGAAGAGCAGCTACTACTGAACTGCTACTCACCGTTCCATATTGAGAGTGAGTAGTGCACCAGTCAGCTAAGCGGAGCTGGTTTGGAGGGGAAAGTAAGCTGTGCCAGGAAAAGGGTGTTACAGCCCCAATGGAACAAAGAGGAAGTAGAGCCCAAATTGTTATTCTGCCACAATTCAATCCCTGCTTTACTCCTAGGGCTGCAACACTATTCATTTCCCATTACTTCAGGTGGAATGAAAGGTGCCAATCTAGCCCACTGAGAGAAAAAATATTCTATAATGAATTAATACTTATCATCAGGGTACAGTTCATCTTAGGGCAGGGATCGGCAACCTTTGGCATGCGGCCAGTCAGGGAAATCCACTGGCGAGCCGGGACGGTTTGTTTACCTGCTGCGTCTGCAGGTTCGGCCCATCGCAGCTCCCACTGGCCGCGGTTCACCGTTCCAGGCCAATGGGGGCTGCAGGAAGTGGCACGGGCCGAGGGATGTGCTGGCCGCCGCCTCCCACAGCCCCCATTGGCCTGGAATGATGAACCGCGGCCAGTGGGAGCTGTGATCGGCCGAACCTGTGGACGCTGCAGATAAACAAACCATCTCGGCCCACCAGCAGATTTCCCTGATGGGCCACGAGCCAAAGGTTGCCGATCCCTGTCTTAGGGCATGAGTGTTGTTCTGTTCTCAGTAAAGCCATTTTTCCTTTGTGAATTTGAGCCACTGAGAAATTTCACTATCTCCATCAGGAAAAATGGCAAAATTTGGCATATACCACAATAACCGACAGAGAAAAAGATACTCAAGGCCTGAATCTTACAGGGCCAGACACCAAGGGATATATATCAAAATAGCTTTTAAAAGGACCTCATGTACCCATGTTTCACCTCCCCTTAGTCGTTTGTTTACTTTTACAAGCTTTGTATTGCTTGATGGGAAAATAGGCTGTCCAGTAGCGTTCTCCTGGATGGAACAAAATCCTACTGTTAAAGCAAATTTGTCAGTGTTTCAGGAACGCTATTGGCTCTACACTAATGGCAAAATAATAGTAGCTAATGGCTAATGTAGATTGCCAAGATACATGTCTTTTGCCAGGGGTGATTGGCACACAAAACTGCTAATTAGTCAAAGAGCTTCCAAAATGACATGTTAGAGCCCTGTGAGAGGCTGCAAGATCCCTACATAAATATTTTTGGCCTAAACCTAAAGGTCTGTACCTTAACTAGTTAAATCTGTGTGCTCAGAGAGGGGACTTTAGAAAATAAATATGTCAGCAGTTTTTGTACTGATGCCCATCACAGTATCTGACTCCCACAATAATCCCTTTTTCATCATAATAAAAAAAAAGCCAGCATGAAAATACCAAATGTTTGTTTTCAGTGATCTTTTTTTAAAAATGTCAGCAATGTGATTTTCTTTATTTTCTTTTATTTATTTATTGTGTAGTTTAAGTCTCAGTGTTTGTGCCAGAACCGTACTACTCACAAGCTGGCAGTCATGTTCTCAATACCTACAGTCAGGAGCGCATAATAAATTGACATCAATACAAAAAGCTAGTGTTCCGGTTGTGACAAACCCATTCACACCAGTGCCATTCAAAGTTAAAGCTGAGATTTTAAAACTGATCCCCTTGTTTCTCACTACTGCAGTACTGCCTGTAAGACGCCTCCACAATAAACTTAGACACAAGACAAGGAAAGGCAAGAGTGTAGTTCCTAGCTTAAAATTCTTCTGCCTGTGTCCACTTGTGGAACAACCTTCTCATTAATTTAACAATTTTTGTGCACATGGACACTTGTCAGAGAAATTTAGTGAGTTGATATGATAAGCTATTTTGAAGCTGTTACGGCTAGTCATGTAACTATATATAGGTTAAGTGGAGCCACAAGGCTGTAAGGGCTGAATGCACAAAAGAAGTTAGATGCCTAAGTCCTAATTTCAGGACCACTGCGATGCACCAAATGCCACTGAACCTTCTGGGTGCCTAAACTCACTGAGCACATTAGATTTCAGGGTTAAAGTTCCCTAGCTGCCTCTGGTTTTGCCTCTGGGCATGCACACTGCTGCCTCACTCTAGGTGTCCAGATGTCTATCTCTTCCCAAAACTCCAGAGTGGTTGATGAACCAGGAGTAAGTAGGCATTGAGCCACTTAAGTCACACCCAGGGCCTGATCCAGCAGGTATGCTCAGAAGCTGCCTACCAAATCAACTCCCAGTCAGAATCAAGCTGGAGGAGCAGATGGTGGTGCCGACCTTATAACTTTTAGTCCACTGATTAGAGCACTCCCCTGGGATGGGAAACCCAAGTTCAATTCCCCCTCTTTGCCCCAGGAAGAGAAAGGAGGTGTCCCACCTCTTGGGAGAGTACTCGAACCACTGAACTATGGTTCATTCACTCAAACTCTCCTGTTGAAGCTGTTCTACTGGGGAAATTAAAGACAGGTTGGAGCAGGGAGACTGAATCCAGTATCTCATACCATAGTTCAGTGGTTAGACCACTTTATTGAGAGTTTGGAGATCCCCTGTTAAAGTCCTCCTCACCCTCTGGCATAGACAGGGGAATTAAACCTGGGTCTCTCACATCCCAAGTAACAACTTGCTAAAAGCTATAAGGTGGGCACCACCATTTCCTCCTTTTCTCGCTAAAATGGCATAGGCATCTAACTCCAGGAGAGGGTTCACAGCTGAGATTCACAAGCAAAAACAGGCACTTCCCTACAGTATGGATGTAGGCACCTATATATGTGAGAGGTGTGGTGCTTAACATTCAGGCTTTGTGAATTGCAGTGATTTTCTAGGCACCTAAATGTTAGGCATTATGATGCTAGGCATCACACCTAACTTTTTTGTGTCCAGCCCTCAATGTGTACATTGTCCTTCAATGCGAGGGCTATTGACCATTTGCTGTCTGTATGAACGAAGTGGAGGCTTTGGGAAAAGTTTGTGGTGCGTCACAAGATCACTCAAGCTCATTGCTCCTTTTGAATAGAAAGTAGCACTGCAGAGCTATCACACACCCCGTTACCATCCATTATAGATATTTGTATTAGGGCTGTCAGGTGATTAAAAAAATTAATTGTGATTAATTGTGCAATTAATTGCACTGTTAACAATAATAGAATACCATTTATTTAAATATTTTTGGATGTTTTCTACATTTTCAAATATATTGATTTCAATTGCAACACAGAATACAAAGTGTACAGTCTCACTTTATTTTTGATTACAAGTATTTGCACTGTAAAAAACAAAAGAAATGGTATTTTTCAATTCACCTAATACACGTACTGTAGTGCAGTCTCATTTTCATGAAAGTTGAACTTACAGATGTAGACTTATGTACAAAAAACTGCCTGCAAAAATAAAACAGTATAAAATTTTCGAGCCTGCAAGTCCACTCAGTCCTACTTCTTATTCAGCCAATCGCTCAGACAAACAAGATTGTTTACATTTGCAGGAGATAATGCTGCCTGCTTCTTGTTTACAATGTCACCTGAAAGTGAGAAAAGGTGTTCTCATGGAAGTGTTGTAGCCGGTGTCGCAAAATATTTACATGCCAGATGCGCTAAAGATTCATATGTCCCTTCATGCCTTCATTACAGGGTACATGCAACCATTCTGATGATAGGTTCTGTTCAATAGCCATCCAAAGCAGTACTGACCGACACATGTTCATTATCTGAGTCAGATGCCACCAGCAGAAGGCTGATTTTGTTTTTTTGTGGTTTGGGTTCTGTAGTTTCTGCATCGGAGTGTTGCTCTTTTAAGACATCTGAAAGCATGCTCCACACCTCTCAGATTTTGGAAGGCACTTCAGATTCTTAAACCTTGGGTCGAGTGCTGAAGCTATCTTTAGAAATCTCACATTGGTACCTTCTTTGTGTTTTATGAAATCTGCAGTGAAAGTGTTCTTTATATGAACAACATGTGCTGGATCATCATTTGAGACTGCTATAACATGAAATATATGGCAGAATGCAGGTAAAACAGAGCAGGGGACATACAATTCTCCCCCAAGGAGTTCAGTCACAAATTTAATTAATGCATTCTTTTTTTAATGAGCATCATCAGCATGGAAGCATGTCCCCTGGAATGGTGGCTGAAGCATGAAAAGGCATATGAATGTTTAGTATGTCTGGCACATAAATACCTTGCAATGCCAGTTACAAAAGTACCATGCAAGTGCCTGTTCTCACTTTCTGGTGACATTGCAAATAAGAAGAGGGCAGCATTATCTCCTGTAAATGTAAACAAACTTGTTTGTCTTAGCGATTGGCTGAACAAGAAGTAGGTCTGAGTGGACTTGTAGGTTCTGAAGTTTTACATTGTTTTGTTTTTGAGTGCAGTTATGTAACAAAAAAAATCTTCATTTGTAAATTGCACTTTCACGTGCAAAGAGATTGCACTACAGTACTAATATCAGGTGAATTGAAAAATACTATTTCTTTTGTTTATCATTTTTACAGTGCAGATATTTGTAATAAAAAATCATATACACTTTGATTTCAATTACAACACAGAATACAATATATATGAAAATGTAGAAAAACAACCAAAATATTTAATAAATTTTAATTGGTATTCCATTGTTTAACAGTGCAATTAAAACTGCGATTAATCGCAATTACATTTTTTAATCACAATTAATTTTTTGGAGTAAATCACATGAGTTAACCATGACTAATCGACAGCCCTAATTTGTATATAAGAACTTTGTTACTTTCACACAAATCATTGACATGATTGACCATAAAAGCGCTTCAGCAACTATTGCAGCGTATGGTGTCAAGGCCTGATTTCTTAAGTCCTCATCCTGCCAATTGTGGGGATTCTCACAAGTGCAGTGATCCCTGAGTGTGGCTCATATCATAGGATTGACACCGAGGGCCTGATCCAAAGCATGCTGAAGTCAATAGAAAGATTCTCATTGACTTCAAGGGATTTTGGACCTGACCCAATACAAGAAGACCTAATAGCAATGGCCGCTCATTGACTCCACATAATGTCAATACACCTTCTCTTTTGTATCAATTCTTGGGATAGATTCTGTTGCATGCTAAATCCCCTGAACACCACTCCAGCAGCATAGAGGGGTCATTAATATGCCATAGTGGGCTGTGGCGAATTCTGTCAGCGCAAGCATAGTGCAGAACCACAATGTGTAGTTTTATGCTTCTCCCCGCCCCCAAGTCCCACCGCCAGTGGTGGGTCTGGAGGTGGAAAGCCCATAGCATGTGGTGCTATGAAGATGCTAGGCTGAGCTGCAGTCCATAGCTAGCCCAGGATGGGGTGCTGTAATAATTAGGGCCCCACAGATCAGCCACCTTTGATCATCCACCCACTGGGCTGTGTCTTCTTGGGTTTTTTAAACCCTTGTGGTTTTAGTTTTGGGCTGGATGGTGTGATGGAGTTGAAAATCTTGAAAAACATTATCCTAAGTTATGGATTATAATGAAATCTGTAAGAGACCACCCTAATTAGTCACTGTCCTATCTTCAGAGACCATCCCAAAGTAAGCCCAAATATACTGAGTAAAATACTGGCCTGCCATTATTAAAAGCCCATCTTTATTAAGCAGCCAGTTCTTGTCAGTCTCTTGAATGCTCATTGGTTCACTGTATTTGCTTTAAAAATTCATTTCCTCTCTCTTTTTGTGATGAGTGCATAAAAGCCTAAAATTTTAAATATTACTTTTTATACGATAGTAGCTTTTAAATGAACTGAATAGATTTTCCAGTAATTTCATTTTAAAAATACACAGCGTTCCTGAGCTGAAAGGTTGTATGATGAGTTTCAGCACAGAACATACTTTTACAATCAAGTTACAGTGATCTGAAAAAAAGGAATTTTAATGATTTATAAAGCTCCTGAAATGTTAATTGAGTAGAAAGTTGTTCAGTTTAATGTTGTGTTATCTGTCCATTTCAAACCCTTCATTTTAGAGGCTTTGAATGCCAACTAGCACCAAAATTCTTCATCAAGTGTATTATCTCAGACTGAAATACTGTAAAGCTACACTACATAAGCTGGCACACTGTTTATACCTGTGTGGACTAAAATGGTCTTTTCATTAATGGTTATTTAGTTCTACTGACCTGTAATTAGATCTGATCATTTTTCAAGTATCTCCATCTCCCATATCAAATTACTCTTTTAAAGTTTTGAAGAACTAAACTAAAGTTACAAAGTAAATACCATTGCTGATGGTGGAGCAACAAAATATAATACAAAGGCAGTCATTGGAAGAAGGCAGGACATTATGAATTTGCCTCATACTACCCACTTTCTAGTTTGGATTGAGTATACTTTACTGCACACCATCATCTTTAGAGATATCTTCATATTTAAGTATCTGTGTCTGTTTGTCTGTGTACAACACACTGTTTTCAATACAGTTTCCATATGCTCTAACAGGACCATCATTAATCATTTCCAATGAACGAACCACTGGGATATTCAGTTTCTCAAGGAAAAATGAAAATACATTACTCAATGAGATCTCCTTTTAAACCAGGTCCAGATTACAAGGAGCTGGATGTTCATCTTCGGAGGATGGAGTCTGGATTTGGCTTCAGAATCCTTGGAGGAGATGAACCTGGACAGCCTGTAAGTAGTTTCTTCATGACTTTCTATTTTATAGTTTCAGTAACTTTGTAAGTGTCAGAAAAATATCACTTCTTACAGTGGTCATAAAGGAATGGAATTTTAGAACGCCAAGTAAAAAGACTTTTTCCTGTTCATCCATTGAAAAAGACAGGTCTCTCAAATTGTCAGCATCTCCACTTAAAATATGTCATTGTGAATCACTTTGTATTAAGTTAGGAAAAGTGCACTCTGCAACCTTTTTTAGAGAACTGACTGCTATTTGGCCTTTTTAATTATTGACTTACAGAGAACTATTGGCTTCCCTGAAAGATCAAGTATTGAGTTTAACCAGTAGATTTGCATTCAAATTTTGTATGAGCATGTGTGAATGAATACCATGCTGTACTATAGTAAGACAATGTAGATACAAACTGTACACATATGGAATGTGTGGGATTAGGGAGTACTGTTAATGACCTTATTCATCTTTGGGAACACATGGACTACTGGTGAAATCTGGACACTAAAGCCAGTGGGAGTTTTACCATTTACTTAATTGAGTCATGACTTCATATTTAAATCATGATTTGAGGACTTCAGTAACGCAGCCAGAGGTTATGGGTCTTTTACAGGAGCACATGGGTGAAGTTCTGTGGCCTGGGATATAAAAAAGGGCAGACTGGATGATCACAGTGGTCCTTTCTGGCCTTAAAGTCTATAAAAATAAATCCACGTTAAATTAAGTGCATTAATTATTTACTAGAAAACATCACAGCATGTCATATACTGAAAAAACACTGAAGAGTATATTAAAATATGTACCATTGACATAGAATTGCTGCCTGCATGATAAATGCCTTTATCTCATTCCTTTGACCACTTCACTTGCTCTCTGTGCACTAATCCACTTCCACCTTGATTTTTTCTAAATTCAAAATTTCTGAGCAGCTGCAAATAGATGCCTTTTCTAGAGAACGGTTTCCTTTTTTCTACCCCAATATGAAATTTCCCCCAAATGTAACCTGGTCTACAGCCCAGGCCATTTCATTCTGCACCATTGACAGGTTTAAGAAACAATAACTTGTGATGCATCAGGCATGGAAATGGGAGATTTATGCCACTAGGAAGGGGACGTCCCCACCTTTCCAAAGGGGCATCCAGCATATGCTTCTAGCCTTGCAAGGCCTCGAAACCTTAAATAATGACATAATTATTGGACTCATTGGCTTTACAGGTGGAAGAATTATAGGACTGGAAGGGACCTCAAGAGGTCTAGTGGTCTAATCCCCTGCACTCAATACTCAAAATAGAACACACATACAATTTTAAAAATTCTCTAAAACCTTTTAATATCCTTTTTTGTAAAATATGTGGCATATATTCAATATATGATTATATGGTGGAGCATATGATTTATTTTTAATGGAACTTATTTGGAGTGACCTGCATGACTCAGTCATAGCCTTGCCACTCAGGACTGATGTAGCCATCCCAAACCAACACTGATAAAACGATATACCATAACCAACTATTTATTCTGTGTTGCTTATATACAACAGTGACATCTTTCTTAGAAAAACCTAAATATAGTTTGATAGATTTACATGTCATTTATTCAAATCTGTACAAAATAAAATGATAGCCATTAAAATGTTAACACTTGTCCGACAGTGGTATCTGAGAAACCAAAATTATTTACTATATTTCAAATAAGAAATAAGTGTGTTATTGCATTTACCACTATGGGGCAAGTATTGATAAGAACATAACAATGGCCATACTGGGTCAGACCAATGATCCATCCAGCCCATTATCCTGTGTTCCAGTAGTGCCTGCTGCCAAATACTTCAGAGGGAATGAACAGAATAGGGCAGTTACTGAGAGATCCATCCCCTGTCGTCCAGTTCCAGCTTCTGTCAGTCAGAGGCTTAGGGACATCCAGAGAATGGGGTTGTATCCCCGACCATCTTGGCTAATAGCCATTGATGGACCTATCCTCCAGGAAGTTATCTAATTCTTTTCTGAACCCAGTTATAGTTTGGGCCTTCACAACATCCCCTGGCAACAAGTTTCACAGGGTGACTGCGCTTTGTGTGAAGAAATGAAATATTGATAAATGTGAGAAATATTGACATTTTAAGGGTGCCTTCTGTATACTGAAATATATGCATCATATTCTAAAAGCAATACACCATATACTGACAAACACACAGAGCATATTTTAGCATAAATACATTGGGGAGAAATTTTCAAAAAGCATCCTAGTGAATTGGAAGCCTAGATTCCATTTTCAAAAGCAATTTAGGAGCCTAAGTCTCATTGAAAGTCATTGGGACTTAGTCTTCTCAATGCCAAAGTCATTTTTGAAAACAAGGCTTAGGAGCTTTTAAAATTTTTATCTATTACCTAGAGAAAGTGTCGTCACTCAAACAACATCAAAATCCATGCTGTCTAGGATGTTTGTCTTCCTTTTTCGTCATACAAACTCAGCATTTGTGAAGAAGACACTCTGTTTCTGCATAATGTGCATTCATAATAAAACATATTTCAGATCTAATTTTTCTCTCCTTTGCTGTTCCCTTCTCCCCCATTCACAGCTCAGCTGTACCCACCCATGCCTCTCACCTCTAAACAAGGAGAGGCACAGCTTATGTTTGTCCTGCAAACCCCCTCACTTCCCATGAAGCAAGCAGTGAGATACTTTGAAATGTTTTTTTTTTTCAGCTTTCCTGCTGTGCGCTCAGGTAACATAGAACAAAAAGAAGCTTTAATTACCTTTTGTCTTTGTGGTTTTGTTTTTAAAAGGGAGTATTGGATTTGTCAGCATAAGGGAATAAGTTTCTGTAAAAAGCAAATTCCACATAAAGTTTTAAAAAGTGATGATGCAAACAGTTTAGTAGGGCCATAACAGAGTTTGCTTCAGGGTATATAATTCATTTGACAGATAGGTTTGGAGTACTCCACTTTGCTTGCTCATGAGCACAAAGACCCTTTAAAGTAGAGAGGAGGAGTTACATTTAGACACCTCTGCTAGATAACACTAGGTGTGGCTACGCCAATTCCAATCAGTATCAACTCCAGTCAACTCCCAAATGTCAGTATCCAAGACCATACCCCTATATGCATCTACCACATCTGCCAGTGACTAGCGAGGAGCTTAAGATATGCTTGTACTGACAATGAACTGTAACAGTTACACACTCCAGAGACACATACCCCAAACTGTGCCTAACTTACTCTGGTGAACCATCAATGAATGTGGCCAGATATTCTGAAATTGACCACCGCATTCAGAACCCTGCTGAAGGCACTAAGATATTTAGTACTATTCCAGACAGGGAAAATATTTTGGATGCATTCATGCAACTTGAACTCAACATCATGAACCCATTAGTGAAGTGGATAATACTAAGCACTTTTCCTCTTCCTCTTCACTTTACATCCCCTGTACATTTTGGAAGCAAAAGATTGCCCCAGGGGAGGGCCAGAGAGAGAGAGGAAAATTCTGCAAAGTTCCCAACATGAAGTTTCCTCTGAAAGCTCTTCCATTAGGTTTGCAGAGGTTTGCTGCCAGGCCCTGCAGACCTCTGTGTATCCATCAGAAGCCAAGACCACCCATATAGAAACACTCATCCTATGCCTCTGCACCATGTTCTGGCCCTTGCAGCTGTTCCTCATGTTTACAAGTTCCCTTGCTGGCTTCTCTCCCTTGTTACCTAAAGAGGGCACTGATCAAGAGTTAACACAGCCTCAGGCTGTGTTAACTCTTAAGCAGATACCCTACATCGCTACTTTTCCGTCTGAAGCCATCATTCTTTGTTTACCAAAAACCTAAACGAAAGAAAGAAAAATCAGGAAATAACTTTGTGAATAATTTAAACATACAAATCTTTTCAGGGAATTCAGGTTTTGTTTGATTTAACCTTGATTTTTATCCCGAATATATCATGGAAAAAAATATATGTCTGGAAAAATTCATTAGAAATCTTTGAATGTTCCTTTTTAATGGGTTTATCTGTCTAAAACAAGTTGATTTTAAATGTACATTTGAGCATGTCCTCCATTTAAAAACTCCATCTGCACAGAAAAAGTTGACATTTCTCCTCTTCTTCTCTTTTTGCCAGTCAGTTACTCCTTAACTGTTTTTTATCAGCAGAAATGCCTGATACAGCAACTTTCTTACCAAAGGATCCCAAAGTAGTTTGCTAACTAGGGATCAATTCAACTCACTACTGAAATTCAGGTAAACACCTTTGAGATTAAATATATCAAACTATTTTATAGAACACAGCAGTCAGGGAACATAGGTGGACAAAATATAGATTCACAGATTTGATGGCCAAACACAACCATTATGTTCATCTAGTCTGACTTCCTGCATAACACAGACCATAGAACTTCACCCAGCAATTCCTGCATCAAACCCAATAGCGTGTTGTCAAACTAGAGTAGCTCTCTTAGCTACCGTGGTAAATCGATCTAAGTTACACTACTTCAGTTATGTGAATAACGTAACTGAAGTAGACATAGCTAGATCCACTTACTGCAGTGTCTACACTGTACCGTGTTGACAGGAGATGCTCTCCCGCTGACTTCCCTTACTCTTCTCGGGGAGGCGGAGTACAGGAGTCAACAGGAGAGCGCTCTGCCATTGACTTAGCAGGTCATCACCAGAGCTGCTAAATCAACACTGCTGCATCGATCACAGCAATGCCGATATAGCCGTAAGCATATAGACAAGCCCTTAGACATACAATCTTGATTTAAAGACTTAAAGTGTAGCTATCCAATGTTGCAGTAATGCTAGAATTCTCAGGTTTATCACTCCATCTCTTGTGGAAAACAGAGTGGCATCTTTAAATTATCCTGAGTGATCAGGGTTTTTTTCTCATTTAAAGAGCAGTAGCACAGTGCCACCCAATGCCTTTTGGGAGCATTAATTAAATTTTAACTGAAAGGGAAAAATGTTACCCAGTGAACCACCAGCAACACCCTGAATGTATTTAACGTTCCCATTTGTTTCACTATCTAGATTCTGATTGGAGCAGTAATTGCAATGGGCTCTGCAGACAGAGATGGTCGTCTACATCCTGGTGATGAGTTGGTGTATGTAGATGGGATCCCAGTGGCTGGCAAAACCCACCGATACGTGATTGATCTCATGCATAATGCAGCCCGAAATGGGCAAGTGAATCTTACTGTGAGAAGAAAGGTGCTATCTATAGGTATGTTAATAAAAAGGGAAATACAGAAAAACTAACCAAGAGCTGTCAATAAAGGGGGCATTAATTTAGGCAATGCTTTTTTAAAAAAGAAAAAGTTTTAACAAAAACTAACTTTATAATCATTTTTTTTATTATTTAAAGAATTAAGTCTTGGAAAACCTTTGTCCTTCAACATTCCCTGGCAGTGTTTGTGAGACAAACATTGCAACGTTGTGCCTGTTTCCTAGAGAACCAGGAAGTAAGAGTGACAATCCTGCTGTAAAGATCATGAGTGACTATGTGTTTGTTCCATACTGTGTTCTCCTGTATTGTCCCTACTTGTGCCATGTTAGGACCAAAGGGTGCTCGTATTACTTATCTGAGTGGTCTTATTGAAGTCATTGGTGTGAGTAAAGCAAGCACGAAAAGGCTTGCAGATTGTAAGCTCTTTAGGGCAGGAATTCCTTCTGTTGCTTTGACATGTTCTGAGCCCAGTCCTGCTGCCATTGAAGTTAATGGGAGTTTTGCCACTGACTTCAAAGGAAACCATCTCAAGTCTTTTAGTGCTATATAAATAATGACTAGAAACAGGGCAGTCTGGTTTTCCTTTCCAAGCAGAGAGTGCAGAAGATAAACAGGATTAATAGTGTAAAGAAAATTAGAGAGACAAGATGGGTGAGTTAATATCTGTTGGTAAGAGAGATGAGCTTTTGAGCTACCCAGACCTTGTCTTCAGGTCTGGGAAAGGTACTAAGAGAGTAGCTCAAAAGCTTGTCTCTCTCACCAACAGAAGTTAGTCCAATAAAAGATATTACCTCATGCACTTTGTTTTTGTAATATCCTGGGACTGACACGGTACATGGCTATAATAACACTGCATAAAGCAAATGAGACATTTTAAATTCTTTCAGTCTTGATCATCTAAGGTGTTACTGGTAACACAGAGGAGACTTTTTCTAAATATATCCTCGCAGCATCTATTTAACAAGAGTTTTTAATGAGTGAATCTGTTCTCATTCAGTTTAACTCTTTGCTTATGTGAATGAAGTTTAATAATCTAATATAACCCTTAGAACAGGCTCATCATTAGGGCACTTTAATGAGGGATCAGAAATTAGTAAACATGTCATCGGCCCCTTCTGTCTTCTCCCTCTCCATCCACCAAGGTGCACTTTCTCTTTTCCTGCTCCATCTCCTTAGCCTTTGCCTTCCCCTTCCTGCCCACCCCAGCAGTCCAGCAACCTCATGCTCCTAACCCACTTATTGTTGTTCATACTCCCCATTTCCCATCTCTGGCACGCTGTCAGGTCACTGTCCATCTTCCCTATCTCGGGACTGACTTTCTTCTGTTAACTCTAGAATCCTGCAGCCAGAAATCCTCCCTCCAACCTGGCTCAACGCCCCCTAGGAGCTCCCCAAACCCTAGGAAAATGGCCAGTTACCAAGGTAAAATACTGAACACGTGGGGATTCATTAGTTTCCTAAGGGTTAGTAGATTTTATCAGCCTCTATGGAAACTGGACTGTAGATAAGAATAATAATTACAAGAGCTAGTACAGACAGCGTAGTTATCATCCTTTGGTGGTTGGTTGCCTTACATTATGTAAGGAACTTTTTAAGAGTTTCTATTAATCACATAGGACTCCTGACACAGACATTGAATCAAGCTAGTAAAACATCCTGGATTATTCTTTAGCCTTGATAGTGACACACTCTGAAATATAGTGTATGACTCATTGTTTAACTGCTTATGAAGCTGTACAAGTTTTTAGATTGATGTGATGTATTGAATGTTATCTTTAAACAAAAATGTAGCATTATTTACATGAACTGAAAAATGCAAAATCAGTACAAAGGTACTGGCATACATCCTCACCTAAGGCTGATAGGGTTAAAATGAAAATCTTGGTTCTGAGTATGTGTAATATGGAGAACTTGGGCTTTCCTTATATTGCTGTTAAAAAAATTGTACAACAAATACTAGATTTGCAGAAACATTTGTCCTACAATTTTTACTAGTCTTGCAGTTTTGTTATTCTTTATTTTCATATTGATGCACAACATTAAGGTCCTGATCCTGACATTTATAATATGCAGGAATAATAGTCTACCCACATGTAACTTGCAGAATTAGAACCTAATTTACTGTATATCCAATTTCAAGTTAGTGTCATTTTTCTATTCCTTTTTCTATGCAATGGATCAGATTCTCATCTAAATTAAACCAATGCAATTTCATTGTGGTCAAGGGTGTTACACCAGCTTGACTGAGAGGAGAATATGCCCTAACTTTCCATAGTGAAAATATTCTTAATATAAGCAACAGTCAGAAATATGCAGGTAAAATATAAAGAAAACTAGAATTTGCAAAAGAAAACCCTAGAAAGAAATCACTCTTTTTTAAAAAAGGTGGGCCCTTACATAACAAAGGAAAGGTTAATTTTGAATGTGGTATTTTAAAAAATTGACATTTACACATATGTTTGTACTTTCTTGGGTTGATTTGTTCATGTCCTGGCTGTGAATGACTTTGGGGTTGTGGAAATCAGGCATAGGAGTGATTAGAAAGCTTGCCTTCCTCTACAAAAAAAAAAAGGAAAGGAAAATAAAGAGTGAAAAAAGAACAAGCCTTAGGCAATATTGGGTGAATAAACAGATTGGGCATAGAGGAAAGGCCTTAGGAAGAAAAGACATCCTCAGATGGTCCCAATACACTCTCAAACTACAGAGTCAAGACTAGGGCTGTGCAAATCTCGCTGGGTTCAGGTTTCAAACAGAGCCCAGCAGTTTGGTTCACAGGTTTTAGAAAAACATTAGCCTCCAAGGGGAACCCCTTACCTCTAAGTTTCAAGGCCATCAGACCCTTGCTTCCATCTATGTTTTCAAGGATTTTGCTAGGAGGTGGGATAGAAATGAGGTTAACCAGCTTCTGATCTGGGCAGACAGCCTCAGCCCAAACCATTTGCTAGCACAGGCCGGGGTTAGAAAATGTCTTCCAAATGGGTTTGAGATTTGATTTATTTTGCACAGCTCTGCCTCAGAATCTTAGATGTCCTCTTTCTCAAGAACTGAGGTAAAGAATTACCAAACTTGAGTTCCTGAAACCTGATCCGTTAGAAAAAAGTGATATTTCAGAGGAAATAGAAATTAAACTGCCATTTCTTTGCAGGCAGAGCAAGCAAAAAAAAATTTCTGATGAATATGTTTCAGAATAAAGAGAAGAAAATCTAATAGCCATCTAAAATTTGCTCTTCCTCCATTTTCATTCTTTTTGTGTAGTTAATGAGAATCTCTGGCATTCATTTATAACAGTCTGCTCCTGATAATGCAGGGCGGTAAGATCATTTTCTTTTTGTTGCAGCCAAACTGACATACACAGTATATATATACAGAGTCAACCTTCTAAAACATGACAGCTAGAAAATGTGATCTCTCTTGTCTTTGACTATGGCATTTAGTTGCAGATGGGGTCCAATAACTCTTGGAGATTTGGTATTCTAATGTAGTGGCACAATAATTGTTTGGTTTTCCTCCTTGTTACTCTCCCTAATCACTCTATTTAAAAGTTGCACAAGGACTGTTAAAGGACACACTTACCTGCCTGAGAAAATAATAGTTTGTCCTTGGATCCTGCTTATTTTATTCAGAAAATAGATTTCAGACTTGGAACTTTTAACTTGTAAACTCTTTTGGGACCTCTGGGGGGGCTGAATGTGAAGCTTGTCAGATATTTTGTAGTATGACTACACCACTATTACTGCTAGGGACAGAAAACATCCAGTGTATATTTATCTGAAACTACTGTATTTAAACTGTGATAGGTATGATTCATCTGAAACAAAGGTCTGCAATGAATATAAGTACATTTTTTTCCATGTACAAGCGTCACTTAATTATTTACAGTTACTGACTGCCAGCAATGTTTGTATGAGGAGGTGCTTAATCGTGCAAAATTTCTCGTCCTCTCTGCTTTTACAAACTATAAAGCCACAGCTAAAAGGTTAATGGACTTCATTTGTCCTTCTGATCATTTTAACTCTGCATGTAAGAGCATCTTTAAAACTTCTAAATGAGCATTGTAACTATGGAGGCAGCAACAGAATAATTAGTTGTGATTATTTTTCATTGTATTGCTCCTCCATTCCATAAACATCTTTTGATTATGCTAATCAGTTTATAAGAGGAAAATTATAAAGCTAATCCAAATTATTCTGTATTAGCTGCCTGCTTAAATTCTTTTAATCCAAAGACAAAATAATTTAGTATTGGATTAGACAGCCAATTTTTCCCCTAGATGACAGATCAGCTAATTGAATAGTTCTTGTTAACTTTCTTTGCTGTACAGCTTTGTATTGTTTCTTACAACAGATTCCTCTCTTCTCTGTGGAGCAGAATAGGAGTTTGTGTTTATGTTTGCTTTATCTGATTTCCCTTGAATGCTTGCACAATCAGGTAGATTCCAGTTCTTTCACATCTGTTATGTTTCCTTTCTGTAATATAAACAGTCAGTTGTATTCATGTTGCATTAGCAAAGGTACAGTAACTGATAAAGTCACTGAACAAGTTAAACTGTAATACTTATATGATTTATATTTTAGGAGACCCTTGCCCAGAAAATGGCAGAAGCCCAGGTTCAGTGTCTACACACCACAGTTCTCCTAGAAGTGACTATGCTGCTTATGCTAACAGTAATCATGCTGCATCTAGTAGTAATGCTACACAACCAGAGGGCTTTACTTCACACAGCTTACAAACCAGTGACGTTGTCATCCACCGGAAAGAGAATGAAGGGTTTGGCTTTGTTATCATCAGCTCTTTGAACAGGCCTGAATCTGGATCTACAATAAGTAAGTAAAGGCCTGCCTACCACCTGTTGTTTCTTCGAGTTTGAATGGAGTGAAAAAATCCGACACCTAATACCGTATGTGTTCGTCACTTGTCTGGCAGAAGAGTCTGTCGTTCTAGGGCTTGTCTTCACTACCACACTATCTCGGCGCAGCTGCATCAATGGAGCTGCACCAATGTAGCACGTCTGGTGAAGATGCACCAGTTCTGTCCCATCAACATAATTACTCCACCTCAGCGAGAGGCGGAAGCTACATCAACGGGAGAGCGTCTCCTGCTGACATAGCGTGGTGTAGACATCGCTTTAAGTCCACGTAACTTATGTCGCTCAGGGGGCTGGTTTTCTCACACCCCTAAGCTACGTAAATTACATCGACTTAAGTGGTAGTGTAGACAAGCCCTAGGAGACACTGAAAGTTGCTTCCCTGGGGAACAGTATCCCTGCCATGGTATGCATAGGAAGAAAGGTTATTCTGTCCTTTGGGGTTAAGAGTCATAGAAATGTAGGGATGGAAAGGACCTTGAGAAGACATCAAGTCCAGCCCCCTGCGCTGAGGCAGGACCTAGCATACCTAGACCATCCCTGACAGGTGTTTGCCAGCCTGTTCTTAAAAACCTCCAATGATGGTGATTCCTCAACCTCCCTTGGAAGCCTATTCCAGAACTTAAACCTAAATCTCCCTTGCTGCAGATTAAGCCCATTACTTCCTGTCCTGCCTTCAGTGGACATGGAGAACAACTTTGTCTCAAACACTCACTTATCTGCCCAACTAATAGGATTCAAAGAGCTCTATCCCTCCCAGGGCCACCCTGCAAGGATACCTCTTATTAATATAAAAGCTAACTATTATGGGACAGATTCTTATCAAATGTCAATTACCATAGATCCAGAGTTATACCAATTCACTCCAGCTGAGAATCTGGCCCTATTGTTATTAATACAACATAGCGTCATAGAGTTATAATGACAACATTTATTAATGCTAGATACAAAGCATAGGACACATGCAATAAAAATGGACTCTTCACATATGCTTTACTGAACCTGCCTATAGGACATTGCTCAAGCTACTGGAATGCTTTGCGGTGGAGAGAGATAAAGAGGGGCTGATTTCTGTAATCAATGGGACTGCTCAGTGTGAAAAGGGTGGCAGAATCAGACGATTAGTGATCATAGCTCAACTTCTGCCTCCAGAGCTATAGTGTGATCGTGACTTAACATTGTGCCCTTGTATGCCAGAAGCCCCTGGCAGGGTCTCACTTTCCTAGGTGATCAGCACCTGTAGCTTCCATGGAGTTCAAGTGAAGTTGTGGATTCTCAATACTTCTAAAAATCAAGCCCCATGAGAATATTTGCTGCCTAGTTTGCAAGGCTGCAGACTAAACTGAGCCCTTCCCCTGTGGCCAAAAGGCCCATTTGAACTGCTTTTTCCCCCCATTTTCCAAAACTGTTTTCTGAGGAAATTAATGACAGTTCCCCCCTTCTGAGCCCCTCCAATGTATTTATCTGTTTCAATCTGATAAAATAAATGCAAGTTAAAGAAGTACTGGAAGAGTCCTATAATTTCACAATGGAAAGTGATCATGCAAAGTATATTCACAACATTTCATGGTCAAGCATTTATAACATTCTTCATACTATCTCAGATCAACTTTTTTGTTAAATTCAGTAGGATCCTCAAAATTCATACTGTTACAAAACCATAGCCAGTCAGCCAGGTCTGACTCCATAGTTATCGTTTTGCTGTACATCATGGCTAACAGGAACTTCATCGTGGCAGATGGGAAAAAAACAATACTCCTGTTCCAAAACCCAGGTCACTAGTCACTGGAGTTAATGGAGAATTTCCTGTAGGTAATAGGGTGTATGACCCACAGTACAGTGGTCATGATTCCATCAAGTGGAGGGCACTGATATGCATATATACTACACAGTTAATTACAATACATTTTTAATTATAAAGAATTAATTGAAAGGTAGTCTCAGAAGTGCAGTGAGAAATATTTCAAATGCAACCCTTCAGGAGACAGTAAAGAGCGGAGTCAAAGTGATCAAATTCCCTGGAACAAAAATGTGTAGCTACTGGAAATTCAGCATTAATTGAAGCGCTTCAAGAGTAGATGAAGAGGAGGGTCAGATGCTGAGATGAGAAATTAACTCATTAAAATAGTAATTGTATCAAACCTCTATGAACTTGAGCAGTTTCCAGATCATGTCCATTTAAAAAAAAGTATCACAAGTTTGTCATAGACAGTGATAGAATGAAGAGAAATATTCCCTTTCAATGCTTAGATTAAGTAAAGGATCTTGAAACTGTGGTGAAATAAACAAACTGAAAAGGATACAAGATAACACTCCAGTCAGTAATCGAAGCAGGTTACCAATCATTTAGCTCCACTAAAATTTTAATAGGGAAGCATTAGCAACCATCTATTTTTTACACAACATATTTATTTGGACAAAGTGATTAACATGTTTGAGCAAGAGTGCAAAGCGTACTAACAGCATGAAAGTATTAACTAGATGATATACCACCGTATTACACAAAGCATGGCTTGGATCAATATTTAAATGTATGCAGTTAATGTTAATGTATTCATTTTAAGCCAACCATGATAGAATTAAAACCCTTCAGTGAAATAGGTCTGGAAGGGAATAGTCTGTAGTATCAAATAGTCATTCTCTCTAGTTTTATTCTTTCAAATAAAGTGCTGTGTTTTATGGTCAATTGGGAGAGCCAGTGCCTAGAAAAAGAACAATCCAAGGAATAGTCTCATTGGGCATAACCGTCAGGGTGATAGAGGGACTGGATATTTTCTACTTTTAATTACGGTTTTCTGGCACCTACTTTCTCTTTATTTTTTTCTTCACTCTGCCAGACTGGACTGTAAGGTTTGACCATTTGGAAGTGTAACATTAATAGTGCAGTGATAACATTCTCCTTAGTCTTAATTCCCAGTTAAAATTCTGTTCTACGACAAATAAATTACTGTAAATCCTGGAGGAACAACTACTTGGTCATATGTAGTAGTGTGAGTTTTAAGTGCCATTCTATTGTAAATTGATCAAATAGATTGTATCCTTATCTGTAACAATGCAGCACATATTATTAATTGTTTGTGATGATGGTTATTATTATTATTATTATTATTATTCCAATGCCACAGGTGTTGGGCTTATGGGCTCTGATTCTCAGGTCTAATTCTCAGGTCTCAGCATTTGGCACAGGACCCAAGGACAAGATGGCTTTAGGGCACCTTTGCTGCTCTCTAATTCTGGGACCAGCGTAAGTTAGAAAAACGTGAAGGCTTTTGTAATTTATATCTAGCTCCCAGGGCCCTAAAGGACCATTCTAGCACCAGGAATAGCCAGAGCTGCTCCAGACAAATCTCTTTTCCCCAGTCACATCCCTTATGATGAGGGCTCAACGGAGGATTCCCACTATACTGTTCCTGTATAGCCAGTTAGGCCTATGTTACAGTCCCTTTGCTTCAGCAAGGTGGTATGAAGGGACCAGTGTACCCCAGAATCAGACCCACGGTTCTTGTTCCAATCTGAGTTGCATTTTCTCATAAAAATCTTTATAAGAATTATCTTTGGTGCTGTTTACCAGATGTATCTTTGTTTTGTAGAAATTAATCAAATGCTCTAAGGACTATTTTCTACTCTTGATCTCTGCACAGAATGAGGGCAGGATATAGCCTTAATTCAGGAACAGAATTGTTATTATATAGTTTCCAGGCAATCTTTAGACCTGAGTATATTCTTGGACAAGTTGGTACTTGCTAAAACACCCAACACTCATGGCACATTTCTTTTATGCAGTGAAAATCATAGACATTTTCTCTCTCTCTCTCTCTCTCTCGGCAAATCATTGCTTGGAATGTTCTTTAGTTCAGAGCAGGATTATCTTTCACTAAATCACTATTCTTAGATGGGGACAGAGCTGGACTGGAGGCAGGATGTCAAGGGTAGAGTGAAAGAGATTACACTGGGGCAAAGCAGAGTAATACACAAAGTCAGCCATGCTTTAAATTCAGATAAATGAAAATGTATAAATTAATAACACTGTTTGACCTATACATCGAGGAGAAAATCCTTTACCCAGTGCTGAGCTCAAAGGACCATTCTGGACTCTGGGCAGATGTACCTAGGGCAGGTAAAAGACAGTAAGCCGATTCCAGTCTTAGGAGCAATTCTGCCCCTCCGCCAGTCACTCTGCTTATACCTGACCTTCTCTTCTCCCTTCCTGCTGTTATACAGACAGCCCCCTTCGCATTTAGCTCAGCATTATGCAGGGAGTGTGCATTGCCTGCATAGTACCCAGAATCTTCTCTCTCTCCTCTTGAGAGCAGCGGGACTACATAGGTGCACTGCTCCTTAGGGAGACGTACCTAGCCACATAAGCTATGAGCAGGATTTGCCCTTTAATTAGAAATTTCTGAAGCTTGAAAGCATTGTCTGGCGAAAAAAGACCTGAATTGAAACAAGTCAATGTCTCAGGTCTACAAAATCTAAAGTGAAGTTCATTACACAAGGAGCTGGGTGGGAAATACTTCCCCCGCGCCATGAAAAATTTAGATGAAAATTAAACAAAATGTCTTTTTATTGACATTTTTTCTGATTTTGGTCAAGAACCTGAAAACCCAAAACCTTAATATTTTTCAGTTTTCTGCATCTGAAAAATGAACATCTTTTTAAAACTGAAAAGATTTTGGTTTTTGGTCAAAAAACTCATTTTTTTCAAAATCTTAATTTTTTGGTGAAAATTTCCATTAAATTGAAAAAGCATTTTCCATCAAAAAAAAAGTTTCAGTGGAAAATCTTTGATCAGTTCTATTCAGTTGTAAAATCGAGTCTCTTTGGAGAAAAAGAGTATAATTTTTGTTTATTCTTAGGAAGATAACCAATGTAATTAATCAAAAATCTGTGAACCAAAGTAATAGTTTTTCAAAAGATTCTGTGTCATTTTCCCTGTCAGTTGAGTGTTTGGAGACCATAAATATGGTTTCTCATTTTCATTTTAGACTGAAAGCCACCAACTAACAAACACTGATTCTAATTTTATTATGAACAACTTCCAAAAAGAAATACTGATAAAAACAGAGGGTGGAATCCTGGCTCCACTGAAGTCTATAGAAGAACTCCCATTGACTCCCCAGGAGTTCACCAAAAACACAGTAATGTTTCCTTGACAGATCCTGATCCTGCAAACTCACACACATGAGCGGTCCCACTCATTCCAAATGGACTAGTCATCTGTATGTTTGCAGGACTGGGCCCACATATATTAAAGAAAGTGGTGTGGGAAGCATTCTGCATGCTCTGTGCTCCAAAGATATTGCATGGCCAAGTGAGCAACTGAAGCCTGAGAATAACAGTGAAGAATTTTCAGTAACATTAGCAGTCTCTTTTGTCTCACTTAAGCATTTAAAATTGTTTCCCTTTTTTTTATTTTGTAGGTTTGTCATTTGCCTTGAACAACCAATTTTAGCTTCAAGCTTTGTAGAGAAACCTAGTTTTGCAGATTAAAAGGCAAACAACCAGCCAAAAAATAAACTCTTAAAATAAGTAAAAATCGAAATGGAAAACTAGATTCTTTGCTCATAAATCACAAGTATGTTCCACTGTGTAATCACATTGCAGGTGGTTTTTCATTGCTGTTTTCAAAGATATCCAGGCAGGGATAGATGGACATCTTACATTTCAGATTTTCAGCTCTTAAAAGCTTGGAGATTTGTCAGAGGTGAATCTTTCTCCTAGGTTTCAGAGTAGCAGCCGTGTTAGTCTGTATTCGCAAAAAGAAAAGGAGTACTTGTGGCACCTTAGAGACTAACAAATTTATTTGAGCATAAGCTTTTGTGAGCTACAGCTCACTTCCAATGCATCCGATGAAGTGAGCTGTAGCTCACAAAAGCTTATGCTCAAATAAATTTGTTAGTCTCTAAGGTGCCACAAGTACTCCTTTTCTCCTAGGTTTGGATCCTGAGGCACCTTGTTACCCACTAAGAAGTACAGGTGAAGTGCGGGCACAAAGAATAGTCTCAGATCTCATACACACAGGTTCATCAGTCAGTCAGTAAAGCTGTTCTTTATCTCAAAACCCCAAGGAGTTCAAAGAAACTCTGAGTCTGAAGTTAACTTTTTTATAATACTATTTTCTGTAGTCATTCAGATGCTTATCTTGGATTTTATAGGTGTCAGTTAAGCCTGCATTTTGTGAGAAACCAGAGACCTCTGTCTGGCTGTCTCTTATTTAG
Source organism: Natator depressus (assembly GCF_965152275.1). Classification (NCBI taxonomy): domain Eukaryota; kingdom Metazoa; phylum Chordata; order Testudines; family Cheloniidae; genus Natator; species Natator depressus. The sequence continues at coordinate 324,674,807 of NC_134234.1, read as the reverse complement.
GTCTGCTTTAAGACATGTTATAAATCTAATAGTCATGGGCACATAGTGATCATAGAATCATAAAATATCAGGGTTGGAAGGGACCTCTGGAGATCATCTAGTCCAACCCCCTGCTCAAAGCAGGACCAATCCTCAACTAAATCATCCCAGGCAGGGCTTTGTCCAGCCTGATCTTAAAAACCTCTAAGGAAGGAGATTCGACCACCTCCCTAGGTGATATGTCTTCATGTTTCAGCAGCACCTCCTTTGATGCTATACTGGAATAAGAAAACCATCACAAATGTTCACAGAACCCACTTGGGGCCTTTTTGACGTATTATTTTCTTTACAAAAATGTTTTTGGTAATTTCTGTACTGAAGCATTATTTACATTTTATAATTATGCTGATTCTCACAAACTTGTGCCTGGCACAGTAACATTGTCTCGAGCATCACCGCTTCTCCGATTTCTCTGGAAATAGTTAATAATACTTAATCTCCACACATAGTTTACTGGAAACTCTTGCTAAAGAAATCAGTATGTTAGGTGCTTTACAGATAATGAACAAGCTCCATTCTTGGAAGAATTTGCAGCCCAAATACACACATACACAGAAAGACAGGAGTGCCCAGGACAACAAATGGAGTGGATGACTGATTACATTCAGCATGTGTTGGTTCCACAATTTTTTGTGAAGAAGTTTGCCCACACTTTACAGTAGGGAGAATTAAGAGCTATAGGCCTTTTGGAAGGGGTTTAGTGTGAGGAGATCATTCTGCAATAGCTACACTCTCTTTTTAGCGTGCTTATCACAGGATTTCAGGGGATCGACAGAACCAAATACCAGTCAAAACTGATCTTTTTTTATTTGAGAAACCTTATGAAGAAGCCTGACTTGCAGTAACAAGGAAAACAATGAAATGCAACTGCTTGCACTGCCAGAATGAAGTGATTAGACTTTATATTTTTATAAATGTGAGAAAACACTGCTAGTAAGTGTTTATTAACACTAGGCAAGCTTACCTCCTTCCCTCCTCCCCCCCGAACAGATCACTAGGTTGGTCCCACCCTACCCTGCCAATTCCCACAGATCAGTTAGAGGCCAAGGCCTTCTGTGCACAGGTTCACGTGCATGCATGATGGGGTTGTTACAGAATTTAAGTTAATTCAGTAAATAACATTACAGATTTTTACATTTATTATATTCTCCAGATTAAAACCTGATGTGCTGGGGCCTGTTGGTTGAATGAAAACTTTTGCACCTATAGCGAATTGAGGACACAATAAATATTCATGTGATCAACTGTATAAGCATATTAGAAAGGGCAGCTGGCTCAGGAGGGCTCATTTGCTTGGTTTAGTTTCTGTTTCCATTTACATTAAGAAAATATGGCAAGAAGTTATTATCTGCCAGAGGATTTAATAGATACAGTAGAGGTTTCATTTTTTTCCCCTTCATGTGATCACTTCTGATATTTAACTATTGTACAAGAATAAATGTGAGAAAATAGCCCAGTGACTTTTTATACAATGCTATTTCAACTGTTGGGGGGTGGGGAGTAGAGAGGAAATGAGAGAACATTACATGTATAGATGCAAGAAACATTACTTGTTGGTAACACCTGCTTGTAATGTTCAGCTGTTTCTAGGAGGCATGCTGAGAAATTTCTTGGAGCGCAGTATGGCTCTTCTGAATGGCTCTTGTGAATCTGAGTCAGTTTATAAAGAGAGCAAGAGATGGAAAGAAAAGAGGGAAAAGCAGAATTTTATTTAGCACCTAGGGTCTATTCTGCCTTGTATATGCGCATCGAGCTGAAGCAAGCATATGGATCATAGCATATAACCAACTCCTGGATTTTTATTGCCCTTTCTAAAACATTAAATAAAAAAAACCTTTTGTGGCAGAGGTACAAAAACATGGCTTTGGACTAGTTTTATCTTTAAAACATAGAAATATTATTAAATATCTTTAAAAATAAAATAGTTTACAGATGGCTGTAAATAAATCAGTTAACTAAATCAGATCTTCCACAATTTTTTAATCAGTGTTATGTTAAAAAATATGTCCTATCCCTTTGACTCCTAAATTCAGAATTCAAGACCTCTCTTGATTTTCCTTAAATTTGGTTGGTTCTAGTCATCACACTGTGCCAGGACAGACATCGAGCACTGGTATAGCAGTGGTCCTAGGCCAATTTGTACTCCTAAAGCAAATGCTTCAGGTTGGCCCCTTCAGTGACTTCGCTGGCCAACTTCAAAAATTCTGCAAACATTGCAGAGATGCCACCCTCTCTAATTTTTTCATAGTCATTCTGATTTTAATGTAATTATTAAATTAGTAATTCGGGTTTAAATCTACTAATTTTGCAAGCTGAAGCATGTAAAAAAATACGTGTGTGTCATGCACCATCACTCGGGTCCAACAAACACAGCAAATAGAATGGCCGCTGGGGCATTCCTCTCCACTGCGCCCTGTGGCACATGCACAGACTGCACAGTGTGGGTCTGATAGTAGGCAAGCCATGGAAAATTTGAGTGGGGTTGAAATGCTTTTGGATTCACTGCCCAAGCCATAGGCTGCATGTTGCATTCTAACTACCGCATGTGGACCGTGCTGGACCAGCAGAGTCCATAGGGGGCAGTTGGAGCGCAACACACAACCTGTGGCTTGTGCTATGAATCCAGCACCACAAAACCCTGCTGACACTAGCCGCAGCTTGCCGCCTATCAGGCTCTTACTGCACAGTCTGGGGGGGAGAGAAGCTGGAGGGGCAGGAGGAGGCCTTGGAGGAGGCAGAGGAGGAGCGGTGGCAGAGGAGAGAGGGTATGCAATTGAGGGGGGGGATTATCCCAGGAAGGAGGTCCAGCCCCAGGACTGGCCAAGGTAATTAAAGGCCTAAGCAGCACAGGAGGGCAACTTTCCTAGGACAGTTCCTCCCCTTCTCCCTGTTTGGGGGTGGGAGTCAGGGGCACAAAGAGGGGGGATGGGCCCGTTGCAGGTTCCCAGAAGTCAAGCCTTCAAGCAGGCACTCATTTTTACAAAAGGGGCAGTAGAAACGTCAGGTCCCTTGTGAGCACATTTGCCAGCATCCCCATCTGTAAGATTGCTGTGCTCCAGTGCAAGCTTCCCAGTCCACTTTGGGATCTGGGGTTATGGCTTCACTCACTGGGTGGGTAATTTTTTTAATGGGAAAGGAAAATACAATTTTTTTCACTAACCCCAATCAGCATGATAAAGGGCATGTGTGTGGATTTTGTGCCCAGGGTAGTGAATTTTCACAGTAATTGTGCAAAGCTGCTAAGGTGGCACTATTAATATTTTACTGGTTACAAATGTATTTGATATTCAGTATTTACTCAGAACCCTTTTTGACACCCTCTATCACGGACACTAAATAGAACATTACAATGTAAATACATTAAAAATTGTAGGTTGCTCTGGGCATGCAGTTGCTAATTATAGTTTGTCTTGTTCACTGAACTAGTTCTATTTTGTAATGGTTCACTTAATTACAATATGTGACTTTATTTTTAAAGGGAGATTTGTTTTATAGGAACCTCGTTGCTGGCATGGTACCACATCTAAAGTACCAGCTTTGTTTTATTGTTTGCCTGTTTGGTTACGTAAGTTTCCTATGTTACTACAATTTTCTTAAACTTTTACAGACTTTTAGCAACTGTATCTCACAATGCCAATTTTCTGCAAATGTCACCAAAAGCAATAATTTTCTGACATAACAGACTTGTAAAGTGAAAACTGAATTTTTTCTCTAATCCAAGTCTGGTTGTATTAGCCTGTTTTGCTGAGGGTTACCTACAGCAAACTAGCAAGGTAGTTAGAGCAAAGAAAGTTAAGCGAGAGAAATGGCAATAGCCGAAATGAAAGAACAACTATCAAACTCAGCAAATAATCCTTACTAGCTATAATAAGATTATTTGTTTTATGATATGATAAAATACATCATCTTACTTTTAATAATTTATATCGTTTTGAAGTGCTTGGCAAGTTAGGATAATTGCAGCCACCTCTAGGACAGAACATGGCAGTTGCTTAACAGCGTAGAGCAACACGGCAAAACAGCATAAAGCTGCTACCCGACAAAGAGGTCTACAAGCTCAAGCCCTATTCCCTGACCAAATCAATGGGACACTGTGGGGTGGTTAAGGGCCTGTGGTTTAGGATCCTTTTGCAGGATTGAGGCCTCGCTCAGGAAATAAAATAAAGTATCAGACTGAAACTGCAGTAAGGGCTAGTTCCTGCAAGGTACTGATTAGCACTCTAGCACAATTCAGTCCAACACAGCTTCAACCATGTGAGTAGTCCCATTGAAGTCTATGGAACTACTCATGCAGTGAAGCACATGCTGAAGTGTGTCACTGGATCAGAGCCAAAAAACTCAGCAGCTTGCAGGATTGAGCCCTAGATGCTCAACACCACTGAGTGAAGGCAGAGGAACAGCATGGTCTGAAAAATAAATAAATATATTAACAGGACCTGAAGAGCTTAAATACGACTATCACGTTGAAACAACTGTCACATTTTGAGAAGACTTCAGATTAATGGGGGGGGGAGGGTGGCAAATACACCCACCTGAAGAGAGAGAGCGTATTTCATATATTATTGTTACATTAATTTCACATATTTATAAATATTAACCATACACTGACCTATATAAAGCATATATTTCATCATGAATTTTCACCCATGTAGGTTATACACTGTGGGATCTGATAACACAAAGAAAGTTACTTACCCTCAAAAGAAAGCTACATAGGATCTTTTATAACTCTTTACAATGGGATGAGCATGTATTCATCCACATCCAAAGGGAATGAAAATAAAGTGGGGCTCTTAAAACCATGTGTCACAATATTCCCCCATGACTGCTGCAGGCTTGGACATCTGCAAAATATGAATTACAGTCTGGCTGCTGCAGTGATGAGAAATAAGAAGATAGAATTCTCTTTGTAGAATGTGTCTCAGACTACAGAGTCACTGTTGTTCAAAAGAAAAATATTTGGAGAGTTGCTTCCACTTAATTCCTTATACAAAGGCGTGAACAGACTAGTAAAGAACTTCAAAGACCAGTGGAAACATTCATTCCCCTGCTAAAGTGTTTTGTGCATTTTTTTAAGCCATAGGTTCCAAATTGTTTTGTTTGGACAAAAGTAACTGTCAAGAAGTGAATTAAGAAAAAAAATAGCAGTTTAACAAAAGCTTAATTAAATGGTACATATTGGAGAGAATCTTACAGAGAATCCCCCTTCCCCCACCAAAACCTCCCCAGCTGGATATCAGGTGACAACACAATGTACCAAAGAAGCATCAAGATAGAAGCATTACATCATCAGAACAGAACTCTCATTGCCTTTTTTCTACCTTGTTAGGCAGGACACTGTTTCTAACAGCCGCCGAAAGTCACTTTTTCCCATTTAACACATAGCACTTAAGTGTAAAAGTTTTTCAATGGTGTGTAAACCTTTAAGCAAAAAACCAAATTCACCTCTGCCTCCCAATTTACAATTAAATTAGACTTATTTCTTATGTCCAGTAGCCTTGTTATCTCCAGCTATGGTCTCATCAATTGAGCAGCATCAGGCCTGGTTACTGTTTGGATGGGAGACCTCCACGGAGTAGGTTAGTGAAGTTGTGTTAGTTATTCAATAAAAGGCACTCTTTCCTCTGAATCAGTACCAAACCAGTGATCCTGCATAGCTTTATGGGACCCTATGCTATTGACAGTATCATCTCTAGGTTAGCAATGGCAAGCACAGGAATTTTAGCCAGGGTGTTCTAGCCAAATTCCAGCCTGGATAGTCCGAGTACTTTCTTCCTACTTAAATTCCCCAAAGGGGGCTGCTTTGCTTTCTGATCTTAACTGTTGTATACTATTGCTCTGGTAATTTGATACAGCTGAGGCATTCCAGGCCAGAGGTGGCCGCATTTCACTCACAGGTTAAATTATTATTGTAGATGCAGTATATAGTTTATGAAGTGATTTGATGCAAAAGGTACTTTATAAATGTAAATTATTTCACTGTCAAGTTGCTGTTTTATTCCTTTTGGGTATCTAGTCTTCCATCAGTATACACATGTGGAAGTTATGAAGGTATGCAGAATAAACTCTGTATTTTTGTACAAAATGAGATTACTCATAATTTATTAGATTTTTAATGTAAAGAAAGGTTTCAAACAAAGTGCCACCCTGTGGGTACTTATTTCCCAAGCAACAGTGCATTCTGCAAGTACCCGAGTTCATAAAATCAGACGATTAGGGTTGGAAGAGACCTCAGGAGATCATCTAGTCCAACCCCCTGCTCAAAGCAGGACCAACCCCAACTAAATCATCCCAGCCAGAGCTTTGTCAAGCCAGGCCTTAAAAACCTCTAAGGATGAAGATGCCACTACCTCCCTAGGTAACCCATTGCAGTGCTTCAACACCCTCCTAGTGAAATAGTGTTTCCTAATATCCAGCCTAGACCGTTCCCACTGCAACTTGAGACAATGGCTCCTTGTTCTGTCATCTGCCACCACTGAGAACAGCCGAGCTTCAGCCTCTGGAACCCACCTTCAGGTAGTTGAAGGCTGCTATCAAATCCCCCCCACATACACACTCTTCTCTTCAGCAGACTAAATAAGCCCAGTCCCCTCACCTCTCCCCATAAGTCATGTGCCCCAGCCCCCTAATCATGTTTGTTGCCCTCCACTGGACTCTCTCCAATTTGTCCACATCCTTTCTGCAGTGGGGGGCCCAAAACTGGATGCAATACTCCAAATGTGGCCTCACCAGTGCCAAATAGAGGGGAATAGTCACTTCCCTCGATCTGCTGGAAATGCTCCTACTAATGCAGCCCAATATGCCGTTAGCCTTCTTCTTCTAATTGTGACAGTATTACTAAAGCTATAGCTAAATTTGTATTCTTGACTGAAGCATAATGTTAAAGAAGCACACAGTCTGACTGTGGATTGAGTTTCAGAGTAGTTACCTGTATCTTCAATTCAGAAAAGTAATGATTTGCTGCATTTCAGAAAGGGCTCAAATGGCATGAATAGTGTTTTCCTCAATAATAGAAACAAAAGTTGCATTGGGGGTTTGTGAATTGTGATTGCATAAGAGATGTGCAAGGTGAGTTTGTACAATCACCTCAGTGAACCTTTATAAAAGGAAAGGGAATTTTAACTTTGTTTTGTGGACACTGTGTATTCTGAACACATCACCTGTTAACAATTCATTTTATACTAGCAGTGAATGCTAAGATATTTGTAAAAATGTTTGTAAATGTATCTTTTTCTCTGTACAGTTCTCTTTAGTTGCTAGGATAAAAAGTATAGATTTTAATAAAGAAAACAGCAATAAAGCAATTGTTCTTCTGTCCCAGTCTTTTAACATCCAAATAATGGGCCAGATCCTTAGCTGATATAAATAAACATAGCTTCATTAATTTTGTAATCTAGTCCAGTTCTTTAAAAAGTAGTTTAGGGAGGCCCAATAATAACTAGACCATCTGAATTTTAGGAATCATTGTTGGTTAAATTTGAGTTAAAAAACAAAGCACATAACGAATAGTAAATTCTAGGGTTTGGTTTGTTTCCAAGTTTAAAACCTTTTTATTTTGCAAGTGTCATTTTCAGGTGTTATTAGGTTTTAAATCAAAGCAGATAATTTTTCTAAAAGACTAGATAATTATAGTACTCATATACACCACTAATGACCTCTTCCATACAGGTTGCTCCATTCAGATTTGACGCTAAACTTCAAACTACACTGTTGACAATGGCAGAAATTCAATGGTCTCTTTCAATGTTTTGGAGACTGGGGCATCTCTTGAGAATTGGCCGTAGGAATTCACGCCGCTCCTTTATTGCTGTGGTGCTGGCTGATGTCCAGTGGCCAGTAGGAGGCCTTTTATTAGCAGACTGGATGATAGCCAGCCTTGAAAATATTTAAACCTTCTGATCGGTTGGCGGTGCAATGTAATCAGCAAATGACTCAGATAAGATTGTGAATTGTGACTCGCCATCAAAGGACATCTTTTTTAAAAAATCAGGAGGAGATTTTGTGTTTAACCCTACTTCTAAAATTTGGGTTCCGGAAAAGAAATCCTGCCAGTTTAATCCTAAACCTGGAACCGTTAATAATAAACCACTTAGTTCTCTTGAGGAACTACAGGCTGCCTTACTCTTCGGTGGGAGGAAGGATGGTCCAGTGGTTAGGCCATGAACTTGGGAAGCCATAGGTTCAAGTCATTCCTCCACCACAGACTTCCTGTATGACCCCAGGCAAGTCACTTAGCCTTTCTGCCTGAGTTCCCCATGTGTAAAATGGGGCTAACAGTACTTCCCTACCTTACAGCGGTGTTGTAAGGATAAAAGCAGACATGGTGGTGCCCAGACATGTGGTAGTGAGTGTCATATAAGTATAGTATAAGAAACAGATAGTTCCTTAGCCACACAGATTTTGAATAGAAATCCAGTTGTCCAGAGATGTAGAGATGCTTGTTATCAGTAGTTACCTGCCCTTTGCATATGAATAACACGATACGACTGAGTAGCTCTTTACCAAACTGTTCCAGGTACATCTCTGGAATAAAGAAAAAGGGAAAATTATGGGTTACAGCCCAGTGAAGGAGTCGTTTTGCATGTTGGAAAGGATAAGTGGGATTTGGAACTGCATAGTGCACCTGATTTCTAGGGGCAACAAATTATTCCCCCACAAAATGCAAACCCTGTAACAATGAGAGCGGGTTGCATTGCTGTTGTGCCATGTCCATGGATCATCATTTCTGTATTTCACGTCTTGGCTGGCCTCCTCAGCAGGCCTGAAAGTCACATCCACTCTTGATGTAGCTGAAAGGTGGGCAAGCAGCAAGTGGGCAGGAGGAGAAAGCCCAGAGGGCTCAGATACCATGCAGATGGGCTTGAAAAGGGGAGCTTTCCAACAGCCAGGTCTGCTGAAGAGGGAGGAAGGTGGTGAGACTGATTTATTCTGTGCTAAGGGTGCTAAGACGTAGGTATCGAGTGTCTGGGAGACACTCAGCATAGGGATAGGAACAGGTTAGACAAATTACTTTGGAATGAGTGTGTGTGTGTAATGGAGAGGGAGAAAGAAGTGAGATTGGTGAGTGTGGGCTGAGGGACAAGAAGAGAAAGAAATAGCTGTAGACAAGAGATCTAGTGAATAAGCAAAGTGATCTGAGATAAGGAGCAGAGATTGCGTAGCAAGAAAAGATGGGAAGAGAAAGAGCTGGGAAGAACATTGGGAAATAGGGAAAAGACACAGAACAAGAAAATGTGAGGGGGAGAATGAGACGGAACACAGAAAGAATGAGCGAATGAAGGGGAAGGCAGCAAAGCGAGAAGCAAGTTTGAGCTGAAAATGTTACACGACTACACTTTACATTTGTATCTATGCATACTGCACATACATGTTACGCTGTAACCATACATTCGTCCTGACATGTGAATATGGAAACGCAGTAAATCCCTGGTATGATTTGCAGTATCTTGAATGCATCTATTCAAATTATTTTCCGCAGTAAAAAATATGTTTTGACTATAAAGAACATAATCTCTAGGTTGTACTTTTATAATAAAATCTAACAATAAAAGAAATTCTGTACACTGAGAGGTATGTGGCCAGGTGTGATTACTATTTATTGTGCAAAATTTAAACCTTTCACTATTGCTTTCTCCTGCCATTCCCCACATCTGTTTGTTTCGCCCACTTGTAGCATCTTGTCATCTGCCAAGTTTGTAAGCGCTCTGAGGCAGGACTGTCTTTGTGCTTCATGTCTGTACAGCATCTGACACAAGGGGGTACTGAACCCTCACTGGGGCCAACAGACACAATAGCAATACAAATAATAACTGGCTCTGTGCACCTGTTTCTTTGTTTTTAATTTACCTGGGAAATTCTTGAAAATGTGGCCATCTGTTTGTCTGTGGATACCACTGCCTACTGCAACATTTGTTAACTATAAATATTTTTCCCTGTCTAGCTGTACCCCATAAAATAGGAAGGATAATTGATGGAAGTCCTGCTGATCGCTGTACAAAACTAAAAGTCGGAGACCGGATCTTAGCTGTGAATGGCCAGTCTATTATCAACATGCCTCATGCAGATATTGTGAAGCTAATTAAAGATGCAGGTCTTAGTGTAACACTTCGCATCATTCCTCAGGAGGGTAAGTAATTGAGCCTTAAAGCCCAGGAAGAAAGTTATGTTACCTCCAGTTAGTTTGAAGCGTTTTTGTTTTGAAGCTTGTATACGCATTACATAAAGGTTACAGCTGCAACCCTAGAACTAGCTAGAATATTATCTGAATTCTTGAAAACAATCTAATTGTGGATGTATGTTTCAAAGAACTTCAAGAAACCTGACGGCATAGGGAGTACTGCAGTGTGTGTGCTATAGACTTGTGGAAGAACTGCCTTCTGACATGGGTGTAAAGTACTCACTAAAAGGTCTGATTTTGAGCTCACTCCTTTTTATATGATTGAACTCCACTGACTTCAACTGAGTTATTCATTATGTTCGCAAGTGTAAGAGAACAAAATCAAGTCCTTAGCCAGTGGGAAATAAGTGACTCACAAACTGTCATCTTGTGTATTCATTTATACCTGTAGTGACTGACTGCAAAAATGAACGTAAAATGCCACCACTGGAGTAAAGGGAGAAATTTGGTTTGATACTGCTTTGCACATATATAAGTGACTTTGCAAGTTAGGGGAGAACCAAGCTCCAAAGGGCTCAGTTTGTCAGATGCAGACAAGGTAACAGACTCATTATTGTTGGCATCACCCTACAAACCAATCAGTGCAGTTTCTTTGATGTGAGCTTCGTGTAATTTAAGTTGAAAGAGCTGCAGTGCTAGTATATGAATTCCACTGCATTAATGAAACTGTGACTTTAAGTCCCAGGAGCAGGATTCTAGTGTGGATAGGAATGTCAAATACAGAAAGCAATGAGATTACTTGCTGATCTGTGTGCTATTTAGATGATCTTCAGCTCTGTCGGTGCTCTCAGCTTAACTCATACTGAGTATAATGCTTTTCTACTAGTATATCGAAGAAATTGGCAGGCACTGGCCCAGGATAACGCTACCCCTACTTCAGTGTGAAGAAACACCTAAATGTACAGGAAGAGCACAGGTCATCTCCTCTTAGCAGATACTCCGTAAAGCATTCACCCATTCCAAATGCAATTAGATCCATACGTCCAGTTCAAATTTGTTCAGACTCTTTCTTTTGTTCAGAAAGAGATTTAAAGTTAGTGGCATACATTAACCAGAGATCTGTTTTGTAAACCTCTTCAGGCGTGGGTTATATAGTGTATAATCCATGCTGTGCCATTTAAAGCAGCCTTGTATAGGCATTTAGGTAACAAAAAGGTATACTAGCAAAGAGGTCCACCCCAGTGACACTGGTTAATTTACATAGAAAAGAAAAAGCAGAGGCACATCTGAAACGTTGAGTGCTGCACCACGGGCAGACTCTGGAGCTGCTGGTTCTAGAGGTTACAGCAACAGGTATCATGAGACTTGGATTCTGTTCCTGGTTCTGCTGCTGACTCACTGACGCTGGGCACGTACTTAACCTCAAATGTCAGTTTCCCCATTAATAAAAAGGGGTAACAGTATCTAAAAGCTTTGTGAAGTGCACTCAGGTGAAAAGTGCTATAGAAATGCAAAGCACTAGTATTAATGTATGATTTGACTGGTGTCTATGAGTGTCTGGCGTAGGCATGCGGGATCATATTTTCAAACCAGCCTCCGAAATTTTGAAGCACAAATCACACTTGCACATGCAAACTGTGCTGTTAGACATGTAAATATGCAATGTACACACACCGGTGCTGTTTGTGCCCTCAGCCTCAAACTTTTTGGATGCAAATTTAGAGGTATTTTTGACAATTTGTCCTAAATTAGACCAAAAAATTAAAAAATTAGATGATCCTAAAAGTATCAAACTTTGAAAATAGTCATAGGTATAAAATAATCAATTGTTATGGAAAGTTGAATAAATAGGCAATAGGAAATTGTTAAATTAACAAAAAAGCCTTAGATCAAATTAACTAGTTAATAGTAATGCCACTTAACCTTACAAAAAGAACTAACAATGGCTCAATAGACAGCTGTTGAGGACAGTTTGTGTGTGTGTATATGTACATATATAGATATATATATGAGTCTAGAAGTACATGTGTGTGTAAGGGGGTGTGTGTGTATATATATATTACACACACAGCAACCCTTTTAAAACACGTGCTGATTTTTTCGCTGATCAGTTTGAGTCAGATCGTGGCCCCACTTGTCCAGCTGCAAATGGGAGGAAGAGCCCACTCATGTCCCTACACCAGCTATGTACATTGTGTGTAGTAGTAGCTAAGAATAAGTATCTTCTGCAGAGTTGCTGTATCCCCTCTTGTGCTTGTGAGCAGAGCCCAGGCACTCTCTCCCTCCCGCCCAGCCCACACACACGTATAAATGTACATCCCAGACATTAGGGGAAATAATCTGTACCATATATAAGCCTAGTGCAGGGTATTGCTTCTTCCCTCAACCCGGAGCAAGGGGAAACCTGGAGGCAGATTGGTCTCCCTTGCTTGTGGCGAAGCCACAGTCTAGCACTTTATTTGTATGCTGTATGCCTTTCCCTACCCTTCTTCTTTTTAGATATTGGGTTTTGGGGAAAGGACTGGGTTTCTACAGTGTACAGTTGTAGAGCTCCTAGGACATTTGCATGCTGTTGTGATACAAATGATAATGAGAGTTGGTTAATATGTATTTATAAAGGTTGGTTCCACTGTCCGTTACCCAACCTGACAGCTCAAAACTCCATTTGACTTCAAAAGCAGCAGGAGCAAACAAAGGCATTTTACATCTTGTTGCAAAGTTTGTCATCCCATCACTGTAATGAAAGCAGGAAGATTCTTCATTCTCCCCAAATGAAAAGTTTCCAAATATCAATATTTATAAGCTTTTAAAAGAAACTATGAACCACAGCAGCTCTTTGCCCAGTTCAATTGAGTTTTAAATGACAGATGTGTCAGCCAGAGTTGTAAAAGTGACCAAGATTACAGATCTCAGAGATCAAATGAAGTCCAGTAGGTTTAGATGTCTTAAAATCTAATTATGAGCCAAGATAATAAAAGCAACAAAACATAAATAATTGGAGGTAGAGTGTTACAAAAATTATTATTGTCTACCTTTGCCCTTTATTAAATGCCACACTGTGACAGCTCTTTAATCTCCAGCTTCCCATTATGCAGAGCTGAACAGTCCAGCTTCAGCACCAAGCTCAGAGAAACAGAGCCCCATGGCACAGCAACACAGCCCGATGGCTCAGCAGAGTCCAGTAGCACAGCAGAGCCCTGTAGCACACCACAGTCCTGTAGCACAACCACCACCTCCACAACCTCTCCAGTTACAAGGACATGAAAACAGGTAAGAGCAGCTGCTCCCCATTCTGCTTCCTTTAGGTACAGCTTCTCTCTGTTTCTAACTACTGTGACCTATCATGTTACCTGTTGCCAACATTCGAGTGGCAACATTTATAAAACATAAATTGTGGGTCAGATGAAACTGAAAAGTGTCGTTCACCTACATGTGTGAGAGACGTCGGTCTACACAAGGATCAAAACTTTCCCGAAACAGGGAGCGCTGTGTTAAAACTTCAGATTCTCAGAACTATTTACTGGCATGATATTTTTTGCCAGAGAACTAAATTATGTTCTAGTATCTCTTGCTCATAACTTCACTGCTAATAAACTTCATTTTTATGTTCCTGACATTTGCAAAACACATTTATGTCAAGTATGCTCTTGGTGAAATGGCCTTCTTTTTAACCCTCACACCTACCTCCATGTCTTCTGCATGGTAAAGCACAGTTGTCAATACAATATTTTTCAGTTCGACAACAGATTTTATCTACAGCAAATTGATTTTTCCCCAGCTGATTTCTCTCAATACATGTATTTTTTGTGTGTATACAACTTAGTTTATCTGTGAATGAAATGATACAGTGTATTACTTAGTGGGCTGAGAGGGAATCTAAAGTGTTGTGACCAGCTACGTTAAGACCAGAATGTATTTGAAATACATTTAGGTTGTGGAATAATACAATAGTTCTTACATTATGTGATTTTCCATCAACATTATTTTGTCATTGGATTAATTTGGGGCTTGTCAAATAAAACTGATTACACTGTCAGTCTTTATGCTAAATGTGACCGAGTAATGTACCTCAGCCAGACCATGACCCATAAACAATAAATGCCAGTGCCAGAGTCTCTGCATTTTATTGTAGATCAGGTTCTATGCCCTGTAAGTCACCTGTGCTTAATACACAAATCCTATTTACTAGGGCTGTCAAACAATTAAAAAAATTAATCGTGATTAATCACGAGATTAAAAAAAATTGTGATTAATGGCAGTTTTAATTGCACTGTTAAACAATAATAGAATACCATTAATTTAAAGATTTTAGATGTTTTCTACATTTTCAAATATATTGATTTCAATTACAGCACAGAATACAAAGTGCACAGTGTTCACTTTATATTATTATTTTTATTACAAATATAAATCATATTTTTCAATTCAACTCATGCAAGTACTGTCGTGCAATCTCTTTTTTGTGAAAGTGCAATTTAAAGATGTAGATTTTTTTTACATAACTGCACTGAAAAATAAAGCAATGTAAAACTTTAGAGCCTGCAAGTCCACTCAGTCCTACTTCCATGCTGATGACAGATGCATGGAAGCATGTCCTCTGGAATGGTGGTCGAAGCATGAAGGGGCATACGAATGTTTAGCATATCTGGCACGTAAATACCTTGCAATGCTGACTACAAAAGTGCCATGCGAACACCTGTTCTCACTTCAGGTGACATTGTAAATAAGAAGTGGGCAGTATTATCTCCTGTAAATATAAACAAACTTGTTTGTCTTAACGATTGGCTGAACATGAAGTAGAACTGAGTGGACTTGTAGGCGCTAAAGTTTTACACTGTTTTGTTTATGTATGTAGTTATGTCACAAAAAAAATCTACATTTGTAAATTGCACTTTCACTAAAGAGATTGTACTGTAGTTCTTATATGAGATGAATTGAAAAATACTATTTCTTTTATATATCTTTTTTACAGTGCAAATATCTGTAATCAAAAATAATAATATAAAGTGAGCCCTGTACACTTTGTATTCTGTGTTGTAACTGAAATCAATACATTTGAAAATGTAGAAAAACAGTCAAAAATATTTTTAATAAATTTAGATTCGTATTCTATTATTAACAGTGTGATTAAAACTACAATTAATCATGATTAATTTTTTAATCTAGTTAATTTGTTTTGAGTTAATCGCTTGAGTTAACTGTGATTAATTGACAGCCCTAATATGTACTTATCCAAAATGCCTTTCTCCTCCATTTCTACCAGTGTCACCAATATAAATATTTCTTGGGAGTAATGGATGGGTTTTAAATTCTGGTCCCCAGTCATCTCCTGCACTGCAGGGACACTGGGTCTCATGTAGCTGGGGAGTCTTTCCTCTCTCTTATGCACACAGTGCATGAGATGGTGCTGCCAAGAGTTCATAGAATCATAGAATATCAAGATTGGAAGGGACCTCTGGAGGTCATCTAGTCCAACCCCCTGCTCAAAGCAGGACCAATCCCCAATTTTTGCCCCAGATCTCTAAATGGCCCCCTCAAGGATTGAACTCACAACCCTGGGTTTAGCAGGTCAATGCTCAAACCACTGAGCTACCCCCCACCCCGAGTTGAGTTCTCAGCAGACTCCCCTGTGCTACACCACACAGGAACAGACAGCCCATGTGCCAGATCGCAAGGGCAGTCTGTGAATTTTGGCCCTAATACCCATACATTCAGTGGCATTGCAACCATGCAGCGGGAGTGGCGCTCCAGTCCATACTGTGTGAGTGACCTGCCATACTGATTTAATTCAGGGCCACTGTTTAAAAAGGGGTCAAGCCATGCCCCCCTCCCAGCTCCATGGCCATTTTGAGCAAGTGCAAAAACATGGAGTAAGCAGCGATGATTGCACCCCCACAGTCGAGCACTGACTTATACAGTTTTTCAAGTTCCTTTTCCTTACATTTCATTAGACACTTGCCTGACAGTGCCAGCTCCAGAAAGATACATGCTTCTCTTAAAGTAATAACTGTAGAACCCAATCCTAAAAATGCTTTTCAAGCCCCATCAGAAATCCCAGTGACCAGCACAATACTCGATAATAAATGTTTGCAGGATTGGGACCTTAGTTTGTGACTTATAAACTATAAAGTTCTTAAAGGATGTTCTGTCCACTATGTTACTGAATATCCAGTAAGATATATGCATTAACACACCTATTTACATATTCAACAAGAAATATTATTGTTACAACTTGTGTATAGCATAGCATCATCCTCTGGAATACTGATATGCCAGTATATTGTGAATTTGTGATAAGTTGTCCAGTGTTCCAGAAATAATTCTGTTATTATTAGCTGACATTGGGTAGTATTTTACCCATTTTTAATATTGTTTATATAGTCATTCACCAGAAAAAGTTGTTGTTCTGTATCAGTCAGTCCAAATACTAAGTCATATTTAATATTTTAAAAAGACAAACAATAAATTTACTTTTCTTATTAAACAGACTCAATATTACAATAAGCCTAGATTCTCTATGTCCTTGTAACATGGAATCACTATACTAAAGAAGCAAAGAAGAAAAGAAGCTTTGATATAAAAAAGCAGATCCCATTATGAATACTTCGTACACGTTTTAATAGTATATGTGTCAGGTCTATGTTTGCAATCTCTGTGAAAATAATTCAAGTTTCAAATCGTTTTCCCTCTTATCTCTGTTTGGAAATAGAGCTAGGAATGGCTAGTTTACAGAAATGTATACTGTAGCAATAAAGCATATACATTGCAGCCTAAGACAAACCATCTAACACATTATGCAAGTTATTTCCAGGGAGAAATGAACAAAGACAGAAAACAATGCTCGCATTAATTTGCATAACTAAGCATTTTCCTTGAAAACCAAGTACAGATTCCCTTTTCATGGTGTGAGTATTATAACTAGGTACACTGAAGCTTTATTAGAGCAGAGCCTGAAATACACATCAGACAAAAAAGACTGTTAGGATCTTCTTTCAACTAGTTAGCAATTAAAACAATATTTATATAGTATTAAGTCCTTATTAACCAAATTCTGTTTCCTTCATTCATAAATGTGCAGCACATTCTAGATCTGTATTTAAATCATAGAATGGCTTACTCGGAATTGCTACTATAAGATCTTGCAGGATACTACATCAACGATTTCTTTCTATTAGCCAGATTATGGCTGGTACAAAGAAAATGTCCATTTCTGAATTTGAGAGCTCACCAAAAAAAAAAAAGCTTTTACATTAGTAAAATATAGAGGCTGTAAACCTCTGAATCTCTTCAATATTTTAAATCCTTATTTAGTCTACTGCACTCTGAGTTCTGGAAAAGCAATAAACAAATTCAGTCTTTTGCTTTGTATTATATTTTCTTGTGTGACATTTGGTCTTTGGGTTAGACAAGGTACATCAGAGTCAGGACTCCTGGAGTCTGTTCCTGTCACTGCCATTTAGGGCCCTGATCCCACTGAGGTCCATGGGGAAATTATACTGTACTGCCTTGGTCAAGTCACTTAGGGCCAAATTTTCAAAAGTAATCTCTAATTTAAGATACCTCAATTTTTGCCTTGGAAAGCTCATCTCAGCTGCACCATTTGCCTCTCAGTGAAGCCCAGTTTGACACAATTTTACAGCTGTTCAGTTGCTTTTTATCTCTCAGTATTGCATTTAATGCCTTTCTGCAAATTCTTTTAGCATTGTTCAGCTTTCTGAAATTTTAAAGAACTAAAATAATCATTCTAACTTACTCAGTTATAGGTCAGAAGTAAAAGCAAGACAGGATGTGAAACCCGACATCCGACAACCTCCATTTACCGACTACAGGCAGCCTTCAGCGGACTATAGACAGCCTCCGTTAGACTACAGGCATCCTCCAGTAGTGGATTACCAGCAGCCACCACCTCTGGACTACAGGCAGCCACCTTTAATAGATTACAGACAACATTCTCCTGACACCAGGCAATATCCTCTGTCAGATTACAGGCAGCCCCAGGTACAAAGTGAAATAATCACAGCTCTGAAAGCAGGGTCTTTATATTGACCTGAACATTTGTATTCTGATTCCAATTTTTTTTTGAAGAAATTAATTCCAACTTCATTCAGACCTGTAAAGTGCTGTTATTTTTACACTAAAATAACACTATTTATAATACTGTTGTTACAGCTGCAAGTCGACTATTTTTTATGTTTTGGAGAGTTCAAACAATGATGAGAAAACGCACTTTCCAGAACATTATTCTTCTCCAACCACTGTATACCAGCAGCATAAATAGTCTCTTACCACGGGCTGTGCTTTAAAGGCACAATCCAGCCCTAAATCAATAAACTCTGGCTGTATCCAGGTCACATGGAATTTCTACATAAATTATCATCTTTCTGTCACTGTAGCAGACATACCTTATTTATAATCAGAAAAATTACAAATATCTCTATGACTTTGTGTCTGAAAAGGAAACTTCTCCTTTTTCAGAAGATCAATCTTGTATGTGTTTGGACTTGATGTGAAATAATCTATGTGAGCAGAAACAATCTATACACAAATTAGCCAGATGTCTCTTTTTACACAGAGCCCAGTCTTGAAATGCTTATTCCCAGAAGTAAGCCTTATGTTTGATTTGAATAGGAATGTTCTCATGAGTGGTGTTTACTAATGGGTGTCAGGATTGAAGTATCTGGTGCAAATTTGGGTTATAAAATCTCCCCCTTTCCTTGCCTAAGGGATGAAAAAGCAGATGTCAGAAAGTTTATTAAATCAAGAGGCACATGGTCTAAGTTTCAAGAAGTCCTCGTGAAGACCACATTCCTAGGTCAACCCCCTATAGAGTTCACTTCTAGGGCCATATTTTCAAAGCAGGCACACATGCTGTTTCCATGTAAATATGTACATACCTGTTTGTGTAAAAATATATATTTCAAATGACTTCTTTGTACAAGCATATTGGATAATTCCACATTCAAACATATGTTCAAAGGGATTGGTTGTGTTTTTTTCCTTAATGTGCACAAATCCATTCACATAGTTAATTTGTTTTTACTCTCTGTGTCTATACAGGATTTTGATTATTTCACTGTTGACATGGAGAAGGGAGCGAAAGGGTTTGGATTTAGTATTCGAGGAGGAAGGGAGTACAAAATGGATTTGTATGTGCTGAGGTTAGCAGAAGATGGGCCAGCAATAAGAAATGGAAGGATGAGGGTGAGTAATTTAACTCTTCTGAAACAGCTCCATAACGTAAATTCTAAGGGATATTTTTTTTTTCAGAAGATTTTGTGCACTGCATGTAAGAAACAGTTATATTTTGTGACAAGATCAGATAGAAATCGTATAATACTTGTCCAGAGAAGGACAAACACTTTTATATTGTTAAATGGCCTAACAAGAGCTGAAGAAATTACATTAAATAGACAGTAGGTCTAGGTAATTTATTTGTGGATTGGATATATCATTTTTGATTGCTTTTGTCATAAACATACAGCTAAGGGTAGCATAAAATCCCTCCTTTACCTGTAAAGGGTTAAGAAGCTCAGATAACCTGGTTGGCACCTGACCAAAAGGACCAATAAGGGGAGAAGATACTTTCAAATCTGTGGGGGAAGGTTTTTGTTTTGTGTTTCTTTGTGTTCTCTCCGGAACAGCGAGGAACCAGGGCAGGGAAACTACATCTCCTAAAGCCATACCTGAACTAAGCAGCTAAGATTACAAATTGTAAGTATATGAAGGAAATGCATTAGATTATCTTTTGTTTTAGCATGTAAATTTTCCCAAATAAACCTCCCTCTTAGCCTAGGGAAAATCCACACACTAAAACAAAAGATAATCTGATGCATTCCTTCCTATTACTTACAATTTGTAATCTTAGATGCTTAGTTCAGGTATGGCTTTAGGAGATGTAGTTTCCCTGCCCTGGTTCCTCGCTGTCCCGGAGAGAACACAAAGAAACACAAAACAAAAATCTTCCCCCACAGATTTGAAAGTACCTTCTCCCCTTATTGGTCCTTTTGGTCAGGTGCCAACCAGGTTATCTGAGCTTCTTAACCTTTACAGGTAAAGGAGGGATTTTATGCTACCCTTAGCTGTATGTTTATGACAGGTTTGTTTTGCATTTTTCTCCATATTCTTTCATTCATATCTAGACATCTTAGAAACTCCAAGGAATGAAGAGTTTGTTGCTTTCTTAATAAAACTAATAGCAGAGTAATTATTTATTAGTAGTCCAAATACAAAGACAAGGTGATTTAGTATATTGGACAATGGATTGGGTATCAAAATACCTGGGTTTTAATCCTGGCTCTTCCAGTGTGCGCTTATGACCTTGAGGAAGTTACTTCACTTCTGTCTCACCTCAAATTGTTTCACCCACTTCAATTCTAATATCTTTTGGTCAGGGACTAACTTTCACTATTTGTTTGTATATCACCTAGTACAATGGAGCTCCAAACTCAGTTGAAGCTTCTAGGTGTTGTTATAATATAAATAATAATAAAAACCACAGCAGTGCACTGAGTGTGACAAAATTGCAAAGTTAATTTAGGAAATTCCACATTACTTTAAAAATGTGTTATATATAAGAAAAAAAAGTGGATCAAGATATGTGCTTTGGGTCTGTCCAGCTGTTGTAGTGAAGAGTTTATCTGAAGAGTAGGTATAAACTCATCTACACTTGCACTTTAAAACATAACAATTCATTGAGTGCACAAAAAAGTGTGGGGAAAGGCAACCATGACAGTACGGTTAGACCAAGAATCAGCACAAACTTTCCCTTAAAATATAAAACAAATGCCTACTAGTTGCTCCAATATTTAATTATAAAGATGGGAAATGGAAAAATAGTGCTATGCTAGAAAGAGAATGGCTTGTTGTAATGCTGCAGTTCTGAATGAAATTCTGCCCTCACTTGCATCCCATGCAACCGCAACAAGTCTACTTTCTGTCTTGAAAGAATACAGCGGTCTAACCATCCTAATACAAAGTTAAAGGTGAAAAATTTCATCACACAAGTCAGGATTTTCAGAAATTTTGTTATGGTCCATGTGTCACTGTTAGCTAGCACACTTTGCACATACAGTTTGTAAGACTCGATTTGGTCCTGGAGTATGCATAAGCCACAAAGCCCGTGGCATTGTGAGCTTTCCTGAAGAGGAGCTACGGAAACACAGGCCACCCAACAACTTCCCTTCCACTAGGAACCTAGAGCCAGCCAGCACTGCCCAATAAATGAGAACCACTGCCTAGCTATATATAGAGTATGTAATGTATGTAATATAGCGTATGTAATGTAGGTTTGAGTTAACATTGACTTCAGAATCGTATATTTTAATGTTTTTACTTGTGTTTTCATTTGTTCCTTTATGGCTGTATTATCATAGTTCATTGTACTTAATAAAACGTCATAACCAGGATATATGATATTAGCCAAGGTGTAACTAATGGTGAGGAAAGCAGTAGAGCTCTTCCTTTACAGTCAACTCTGGAAGTCATATAGTTTAGGGCATATGACCGAGATTACAGAGCCATGAAGGATGGTGCCTTTAGAGAAGCATCATTACAGGTAATTTCCTGTATTTAGCCAAAGATCTGACCAGTAAAATTATATGCATAATTTGAATAGAATAATCTCGTGAGTATAAAATAGACCTTATAGTCACTGAGTGAATACTACTATATCCATTTTAAACAAGTAAGGACAGTAAGCCAGTTCATGGCTCTTTTCAGTCTCATTGGGAAATATTTTATAATATTCCATGAAAAATACTAATTTCTTTTCTAAAATAAATATTAAAATGTATCTAATTTTTTAGTTGTTATACAAAGCCAACTATCATGGTTACCGGGCACGCCATGCCTTAGACCCCTTTTTGTCCTTTGCAAGTGCACTCATTTGGAGACCTCTTTGGGTGGAACCATGCTAGACCAGATCTCTGGGCTACATTCCACCACCACCACCCTCCGCTTACCAACCATGTTAACCCCACAGGCTCAGCTGAGTTTGGTAACTGTAAGCCCTTTATCTCTGGGGACCAGTGACCAGCTGATTAAAGTGACTCAAAAACAGCTTCTTCAAAACAAATTTGTTTGCCAAAAGGAACATAGCATCCAGGAAAATGGGTTTAAACAACAAAGAGTCCTACAGAGAGACAGGGGGTGTGAGGAAATTTCTTTTATTGGACCAACCTTCTGTTGGTGAGATAAACAAGCTTTTCAGCTTACACACAGCTCTTCTTCAGGAAGCTTAAAAGCTTGTCTCTCTCACCAACAGAAGTTGGTCCAATAAAAGATATTACCTTATCCACCTTGTCTCACTAATATCCCGAGATCAACACAGCTACAACACTGCATATAAAGAGTCCTGTACACCTATCCTTACCTAAGCTTAACCTCTCTATTCAGAGCTCAGCTAAGGACAATTTATTCCCATCTCTGGGTTGTGGGCATCAGCCTTCTTGCTGCAGGACCTGCGTTTCTCTATCTGCCAGCGCCTTTTCTCCAGCTGCTGCTACTGACAGCCCACTTTGCGCCCACTTCTTCCCTATGCCAGCATCTTTATGGTTTAGGATTCCCTTTGGTCCTAGGCTTTCAGTCTTGAGAAGAGTAAACCATGCCAGCCGGCTGGAAGCCAGGCAGGGGCATTTACCAATTAATAGCTCCGCGCATCGTTCCCTTAAAGAGCTTTATCTGTCATTTTCCTCTTTGCTTCCCCTTTAACAACCTCCTTGGGTTTAACTCCTGGCAGTAAGGCAGGATAATAGCAAAGATAAATTGAGGTTCGTACGATACTTTTAAAAATAATATGCATAACTGTGTCATTCGCCACACCAATCAAGTCAAGAAAGGAGAAGTTAAGGCTGGATATGCCATTGTGAAGAATATGTTAAGATACAATTGACCGTGTTAGGGATTGAGGCCTGCTCTACACGTAAAAATTTTACCACTATAACTGTGTCAGATAGGAGTGAGATTTTTATCATTATATTTATTCAAAAGTCCCTGGGTGGGTGCAGTTATATTGGTATAACAGTGACTTAGGGCTTGGCTACACTTGCAAGTTAGAGTGCATTAAATTGGCCCCAGGCACCCTAACTCCTGAGGTGTCCCCATTGGCAAGGCACGTAGAGCGCCTGGACTCTGCAGCTGGAGCGCTCCTGGTAATCCACCTCCACGAGAAGCATAACGCTTGCTGCGCCCCGGCTGAAATGCCCGGGTGTCAGTGTGGACAACGTGTTGCATTACTGCGCTGTGATTGGCCTCCGGAAACATCCCATAATCCCCTGAAGTCAAGTGGCCACTCTTGTCATTGTTTTGAACTCGGCGGCAGGCATGCGGATATCCCCTTTCAAAGCTCCGTTTCTGACAGCCGGCTGCTTATCTGCTCCAGGACAAAGCAACCATTACTGTGGAATGCTGCTGCTGTGAGTGGGGGGGTGGGGTGGAGAGAGGGGTCTGCTACTGTCTGAACTTACAAGCCCAGGGAGGCAGTGGGGGGCCAAGAGCAATGGGAAGGGGGGCCAGGGGAAGCAGCAGGGCACAGGGGCTATGGGGGTGGGTGGGAATAGAAGTGCAGATCCCCTGAAACTGTGACAATGATATTTTCTTTATTTTTTCTAAAGGTTCTAATCCAGCAGAGTAGTTACACATGCTTAAGTCCAAGCACTTGAGAGTTCCATGGATTTCAATGGGACTACTCACATGCTTATAACTGAGCATTTGCTTAAGAATTTGCTGAATTGGGACCTTAATGTCAGAATATATTATGATAAATAATAATAACTGGAAAGAACTATTAAACTTTGTAATGTTAATAGAAAAAGAGGGGCAGTTGTGAAACTTCAATCCCAATTCAAGTTCCTAAACTTCAGATCCAAACCCAAGCCACTTCACAAGAGCACTGAGAGTTAGAGTTCTGAACTGGCCCATCATAAAAATAAACCTGAGCTGTGAAGTTGAAATCCGGATCTAGATCTGATCGTCCTCATGTTTCTGAGTTGTCTGGATTCTGTGTCCTAGTCTTGGGTCCATGTCTAGTTAAAATTGAATTGTAAAGAGAAAATGGAATTGTAAGTAAGCTCAGAAACGTGACTTGAACATCCCTGTTAACTGGGTTGGGCACAGGAGATTAAGCACAGAAATCTGTTTTAATTTACTTTCCAAAACACTATCCTCCTGCCATGAAATCTGTTTGTACAGGTTTGCTAACGATGCCCCATAGTCATCATTCTGTGGTATTATAGATACCAGAGGAGTCAGATGCCAGAAGAGACATTATAGCCACCACAGGGGTTAGCAAGAGATTTCTGGTACTTCTGATGCCTAAGAGAGCCAGTGTCTCCCTATAAACCCAGAAGAGAGAGTGGATTCAAATGGACAGGAAAAATAATTTTATACGGTTAAATTAGAGCTGATTCCTGATATAATTTTTGGGTGCTGATATTATCACAAGAGCTCTAAAAGATCATATCAAAGGATTGGTTTGCAAATATCTCTGTTCTTCAAATCAGTGATTCTCAACCTTTCCAGACTGCTGTACCCCTTTCAGGAGTCTGATTTCAGCCCCTGGAGGCGGGGCTTCGGCTTCAACTTCAGCGTGTATCCTGGCTTCTCAGGGCCCCTGCTTGCCACCTCCTAATGCTGGCCCTGCATATGCAACCCCCCTAAATTCATCCCATGACCTCCCCCTGGGGGCCACCACTCCAGATTGAGAAACGCTGATATAGTATATAGAGCAGTATAAGTTAGTTATTATCTAAATGAAATTTTAATTTGTACTGACTTCGCTAGTGCTTTTTATGGAGCCTGTTTAGGCAAATATCTAGATAAGTTGACGTATCCCCTGGAAGACCTCTGCATATCCCCAAGGGTACCCGTGCCCCTGGTTGAGAACCACTGCTTCAAACTGATATAATACACCCATGCAATACAGAGCTTCTTCATGTGTAGCTGTCTTTTAGAACAGTCTCCATGTGCTATTACATAGTATTGTAAAACATGGCATCAAAAGTAGCTCTAGAAATCAAAACTGCTTTGTCTCTTGAGTACCTGCCATGAACCCCACTGCATACCACCAGAACCTTTCAATTGTGCCCCCGCCACTATCAGCAGTTACCAGTCGCTTCTGCCCAGATCCTTCTCAGCAGTGCTGCTGCCAAGCCAGTTATCCCCGATGCTCTGTTTGTTCATTTGGGCTTTCTTCCCTAAGTGTAGCACCTAATATTTGTCTTTGTTGAATTTCATTTTGTTGTCTACAGCCCAGTTCTCCAATGTATCAAAATACCTTTGAATTTTAGCTCTATCCTCCAAGGGTTGGCAACCCTCCCCACCCACCCCCCAGCTTTGTGTCATCTGCAAATTTGATCAATATGCTCTCTAGACCTACATCCAGGTCATTAATAAAGATATTAATTAACACTGGCTCCAGAACACATCCCTGTAGAACCCCACTCAAGACCTCCTTCCGATCTGACATCATTTCATTAATAGTTACTCATTGTTTGTGGTTGTTAAATCAATTATGTATCCACTTAATGGTAGTTCTGCCAAACCAGCATTTCTCCAGCTTACTTATCAGAATGTCATGTGGGACTGTACCAAAAGCTCTGCTAAAGTCCAGGTATATTATGTCCACCACATTCCCCCTCTATCCACCAAACCAGTTACCCTGACAAAGAAAGAAATCACGCTGGTTTGGCATGATTTGTTCTTAGTAAGTTCATGCTGGTTGCTAGTGATTACCTCTTCATCCTCCAGGTATTCGCAAATTGAATGTTTTATACATTGCTCTAACAGCTTCCCAGGTACTGCAGTCGGGCTCACAGGTCTACAGTTCCTCAGCTTTTCCTTTTTATAATTTTTTAAATTGGCACTATGCTAGCCCTTCTCAAGTCTTACGAGGCCTCTCCTGTCATCCAGGAGTTTGCAAATATTATTGCCAATGGCTCTGAGATTTCTTCAGCCAATTCCTTTAGCACTCTGGGGTGAATAGCATCAGGCCCCACTGACTTGAATTCATGCTCATTAGTCAGAAGATATCTGACACGTTCTTTACTTATCATGATCTTCATCTCTTCCCCTTATTGTCTGTGGTAACTTCGCTAGTCGTCCGGTCACATGTTACTTTTTGTGAGAAAACTGAAGCAAAGTAGGCATTGAGCAGCTCTGTCTCCCATTACCAGCTCACCTTCTCCAGTGGGCCCACACCATCCCTGATCTTTTTTTTTCATCTGACATATTTGTAGAACCCGTTCTTGTTGTCTCTAACGTTTCTTGCCAGCTGTAACTCATTATTTACCTTGGCTTTTCCGATTTTGTCTCTACATGCTCACGCTATTTCCATATATACTTCCTTGGTGACATGTCCCTCCTTTCATTCCCTGGATGTATCCCTTTTGGGTTGTAGATCACTAAAAAGCTCCTTGTGCAGCCATAGTGGCCTCCTGTGGCTCTTCTTATCTTTCCTCTGCGTTGGAATAGTTTGCTGTTGAGTCTCTAATACTGTATTACATCTTTTAGGAACTGCCAGCCCGCTTCAAATCTTTTTCTTCCTAATTGGTCTTTCCATGGGACCTTTCCTACTATTCCTCTGCGTTGGTTTAAATCTGAAGTCCAGTGTCCTTGTTTTGCTATTCTCATGTCCTTCTTTCCTTGGGATCTTGAATTCTGTCAGACCATGATCACTTCCTCCCAAGTTCCCAACCACATTCACGTTCGCAACTAATTTATCCCTATTGGCAACACCAATTCCAAAATGGATGACCCCCCCTAATTATTTCCAAAACTTTCTGAATTAAAAAGTTGCCCCCTCAACATGCTAAGAACCTGCAGGACATAATATGTTTTTCTGTAATAGTGTTCCAACAGCTATTAGGGAAGTGACAATCCTCCATTAATACTAGCTCATATGTGTTAGCTAATCTTGTTACCTGCTTGTAGAATGCCTCATCCACTTCCTTGTCATGATTTGGTGGTCTATAATAGACCCCCACCGTAGCATCGCTACTGTTCTTTTCCCTTAGTATCCTCACCCAGAGACTCTCAATAGGTCTCTGCTTACTTCCTTTTGGACCTTGGAGCAAGTGTATACATTCTTGACGTACAGCACAATGCCTCTTCTTTTTTTCCCATACCTGTCCTTCTGGAACAAGCTATATCCCTCAGTGCTGGTACTCCCATCATGGGAGTTGTCTCACCAAGTCTGCAATGCAAATTAAGTCATGACTTTCTTCATATACCATGACTTCCAGTTCATCCTGCTTGTTCCCCAAACTCCTTGCATTGGTATGCAGGCATCAAAGATGTTTTGGAGACTGCCCTGTTGCTTTTCTTCTTGCCTCTTTAACGCATTTGTGATTTCCAGTCCCTTCTCAAGAATTTAGCCCCTTCCCCTTGACTTCCTTACTTGAGGCTAGATGCGCATTGGCCAGATTTTTGTCACCATGCCCCATAAGACCTAGTTTAACGCTCTCCTTATCACATTAGCTGTATGATGTACAAAGATGATCTTCCCAATATTTGATAGATGGAGCCCATCCCAGCACAGTAATCCTCTTTCCTGGAATATTATATCTGCAGAATCCAAAATCTTTGAAACAAAATCTAAGAAATTAGGAAAATCAATCTAAATAAAGAATGTAGGTATAACCATCTACTGCAAAGGGTAATAAACCCAAAAGAATAGCTTACCAGGGAATATAATTGAAGCAAAAAATGTAAATTAATTACAGATGCCTAGATTTTGAGAGAGGAGACAATAGAAAAGAATGGAGAAAAGATAGTAAGGGGAAACCCAAAAAAGAAAGGGAGGCATATGACGCTTCTTTGAATTATAAACAGAAGTAATTTTAACTTTACAAAATTAAAGATACTTTCAAACTGCACTACCAGTATCCATCAACCCATAAATCATTGGAGGGAAAATGGTGATCCACTGGGGTTGCATTTTAACTGGTGTATTCTGCAGTCTTAGATGATATAGACTCACCTTTTTTATAATCAGACAAATGGTGAGTCTGAGGTTACTAAACCTCCCTAACAGCTGCACTACAATATTTAATGTTCTGGATAATGAAGATGACAAGGAGACTTACCCTGTCAGCTTGCTCCTCTTTCTGCCAATCCTGCCAAAGTCAGTCCCAACCCCTGCCCCTGTAGGAAGTGGACTCCGTGCTTGTAGAAGGGAAAAGCAAGGGACATGTGAGAAGGGGATGGACACTCTCTGCTATCATCCCCCTGCAGATATGCAGGGATTTTCTGGTAGAAAATATTTCTGACCCAGACAATAATATTTCAAGCAAGTTATCCCTTCATGTTCAGAATAACCTTTACTTTAGATGTCATGTTTCTTGAGTAGCTGCTGGGGAAGCTGCTAGGAGCTCAGCTGTGCTGTCATGAGCAAGGCTGCGGCAAGTGAACTGTGCAGTCATGAGCAAGGGTAGTGAACCCAACCTCCACACTATTCAGCAACTATCCTATGGGTGGGTCTCATCCCCTGCTCACTCAGAATGCAAGCGCAGAAAAAAACCCACATAAATAGGAACAATAGGACAAAATCATAGAATCATAGAATATCAGGGTTGGAAGGGACCCCAGAAGGTCATCTAGTCCAACCCCCTGCTCGAAGCAGGACCAATTCCCAGTTAAATCATCCCAGCCAGGGCTTTGTCAAGCCTGACCTTAAAAACCTCTAAGGAAGGAGATTCTACCACCTCCCTAGGTAACGCATTCCAGTGTTTCACCACCCTCTTAGTGAAAAAGTTTTTCCTAATATCCAATCTAAACCTCCCCCATTGCAACTTGAGACCATTACTCCTCGTTCTGTCATCTGCTACCATTGAGAACAGTCTAGAGCCATCCTCTTTGGAACCCCCTTTCAGGTAGTTGAAAGCAGCTATCAAATCCCCCCTCATTCTTCTCTTCTGCAGACTAAACAATCCCAGCTCCCTCAGCCTCTCCTCATAAGTCATGTGCTCTAGACCCCTAATCATTTTTGTTGCCCTTCGCTGGACTCTCTCCAATTTATCCACATCCTTCTTGTAGTGTGGGGCCCAAAACTGGACACAGTACTCCAGATGAGGCCTCACCAGTGTCGAATAGAGGGGAACGATCACGTCCCTCGATCTGCTCGCTATGCCCCTACTTATACATCCCAAAATGCCATTGGCCTTCTTGGCAACAAGGGCACACTGCTGACTCATATCCAGCTTCTCGTCCACTGTCACCCCTAGGTCCTTTTCCACAGAACTGCTGCCTAGCCATTCGGTCCCTAGTCTGTAGCGGTGCATTGGATTCTTCCATCCTAAGTGTAGGACCCTGCACTTATCCTTATTGAACCTCATCAGATTTCTTTTGGCCCAATCCTCCAATTTGTCTAGGTCCTTCTGTATCCTATCCCTCCCCTCCAGCGTATCTACCACTCCTCCCAGTTTAGTATCATCCGCAAATTTGCTGAGAGTGCAATCCACACCATCCTCCAGATCATTTATGAAGATATTGAACAAAACCGGCCCCAGGACTGACCCCTGGGGCACTCCACTTGACACCGGCTGCCAACTAGACATGGAGCCATTGATCACTACCCGTTGAGCCCGACAATCTAGCCAGCTTTCTACCCACCTTATAGTGCATTCATCCAGCCCATACTTCCTTAACTTGCTGACAAGAATACTGTGGGAGACCGTGTCAAAAGCTTTGCTAAAGTCAAGAAACAATACATCCACTGCTTTCCCTTCATCCACAGAACCAGTAATCTCATCATAAAAGGCGATTAGATTAGTCAGGCATGACCTTCCCTTGGTGAATCCATGCTGACTGTTCCTGATCACTTTCCTCTCATGTAAGTGCTTCAGGATTGATTCTTTGAGGACTTGCTCCATGATTTTTCCAGGGACTGAGGTGAGGCTGACTGGCCTGTAGTTCCCAGGATCCTCCTTCTTCTCTTTTTTAAAGATTGGCACTACATTAGCCTTTTTCCAGTCATCCGGGACTTCCCCCGTTCGCCACGAGTTTTCAAAGATAATGGCCAAGGGCTCTGCAATCACAGCCGCCAATTCCTTCAGCACTCTCGGATGCAACGCGTCCGGCCCCATGGACTTGTGCACGTCCAGCTTTTCTAAATAGTCCCTAACCACCTCTATCTCCACAGAGGGCTGGCCATCTCTTCCCCATTTTGTGATGCCCAGCGCAGCAGTCTGGGAGCTGACCTTGTTAGTGAAAACAGAGGCAAAAAAAGCATTGAGTACATTAGCTTTTTCCACATCCTCTGTCACTAGGTTGCCTCCCTCATTCAGTAAGGGGCCCACACTTTCCTTGGCTTTCTTCTTGTTGCCAACATACCTGAAGAAACCCTTCTTGTTACTCTTGACATCTCTTGCTAGCTGCAGCTCCAGGTGCGATTTGGCCCTCCTGATATCTTTCCTACATGCCCGAGCAATATTTTTATACTCTTCCCTGGTCATATGTCCAACCTTCCACTTCTTGTAAGCTTCTTTTTTATGTTTAAGATCCGCTAGGATTTCACCATTAAGCCAAGCTGGTCGCCTGCCATGTTTACTATTCTTTCGACTCATCGGGATGGTTTGTCCCTGTAACCTCAACAGGGATTCCTTGAAATACAGCCAGCTCTCCTGGACTCCCTTCCCCTTCATGTTAGTCCCCCAGGGGACTAACATGAATCTTCACAAGGTGAACCTCCAGGCGCTTCCTCTCACCTGTGCAGATATTTCCTGGGTAGGGAACAATCTGGCCCTGTGTCTCTGAAATCAAAGTAAGGAAAAGAGGTGTGGGAAATGGAAAAAAGAACGGGAAAAACATTGTCAAAGTTGAGGGCTTGCAAAGCATGAAAAGTGCAACAAGCTGCAGGACCTGTGTTGGAGTCTATTCAGCAAATACATAAGAAAAGAAAACAGTGAAGAAGGTGAAAAAACACTACAAAGTTTAGGAGGATGTAAAAATCCTACACAGGTGAGGTCAGTGGCTGGGTCAATTGACTCAATGGCAATAAATAAACTGAGAAAGATGAGTGTACAAGGCTGATGGACCTGAAAGCATTAGCAATGAGATGTGAGACATTCACTTATGAAAGATACACTAAGAACACAGAGGAGATGAAACAATTTAAAGTACTGTCTGGAAGAGGGGGAAAGTAATGTAACTGAACTCAACAAGTGGCAAGATACCAAAGGCTCCGTGTTGTCTCTAAAGTATATTCACCCTCATATTCTTTGTTCCCAGTCCTGCACCATGCTATGTACTTTTGCAGCACTCAGCACTTTACAAGACTGAAGTGCAGAGCTGGTCAAAAAATGGTGTTTACTTCCCTGCAGAAAATTGCAACTTTTTGGCAAAAAAAGTCTAAAACCGAAAACAGAAAATTTCAATTAAAAATTGCTGCTATGATGCCTTATGCCCCTATTCCCCTCTAGGGAACAGAATTCCAGACCGGATTACATTTGCCAAGGTGCAACCCAGTCTCCCCTCCTACAGTGCATTGTGGGAGATGTAATCTGGCTGGGGAATGCAACCCAGGTTGGAGAATGGAGGCATGAGGTACACAAACTGCAACTCCCAGGAGCACCTGTTCATCATTTCTGAATTGAAATGTTTGTGTTTGGGACGTTCTGCTTTTTGATGAAGATTCAAAGCTCTCCATAGAAAGTGGACACTTTTTGCAAAAATGTTCATTTAATTGAAAGCTCAATTTTCTATTGAAAAAAACTGTTTCAACAGAACATTTTCAACCAGCCGTAGTAGAAGTCGCCTTTTTGCTTTCCACTTGCCTGCGACTGTTGTTTATAACAGCTGCTGTATTTGCTTAGACATACATTGAATTACCTGTGCCAAAATCTATAAAACACAATAAATTTACTCCAGATTTACGGCAATGTAACTGAAAGCAGAAAATGATGTCATGTATCTGACCCATTGCTTTGTAAATCCTTTTGACATACATTTAGTATGAAAGATACTATAGAAAACCAAATTTTATAATATAAGCAAAAATTGTGTGAGGAGAGCAGCTGAAAGTTTGCCAGTGCTCTTCAGTGGCTGTGTTGATGCTATTAAAATGTTTGAAATAGTAATTCTCCCCTCCCATTTTAGTAATTTCCCCTCTCTCCCATTTTACTGAAAGTCTGGATTTGATTTTGGATTACTGAAATCGCAGATTCGTGGAAGTGCCTTAGTCTTTGTTATGGCAAGAATGTCCCTCGTGCACAGCAATAGACCACATGGCCTAGTGGACAGTGCAGTAGCCTGGGACTTAGGAGACCTGGGTTTTATGCATGATGTTGTCACCAACATCCTTGGACAAGTCCCTTCACGCTCAATTTCCCCATCTGTAAAATGGGGATAATACTTTCCTGCTTTGTATAGCACTTGGAGATGCTACATAAGAACTAGTTATTATTTGTTTCTATCTGTGTTTCACTTGCTGTTTTTTAAATTCTGTATTATACTGTGCTACGTGGCTTACATTATACCTTGATGTGCATCGTCTGTTTCTCTTTATAAATTACCCACATAGAAAGCAGTTTTTAATGATTTTCAGAACCATCGTGACAAAGAAATACACTAAGACAGCACATTCTTTAGTTGCTGCCATTATCTAGTGATTTGCAATCCACCCTAGTGGTACAAACCAACATTTAGCTGCCCTTTCCCTCTGAATTGTCAGTCCTCATGGGGCACTTTCATTCAAATGCCAATTCCTTACTTCATCCATCACTATCCAGCTATACTTGTAGAGAGGTTGGGGTGTGATTGATCAGAATTCTGGGAATTAAGTTGGGATATTCAAGCATATTAGCTGCATGGCAGCCCAGAGCATAGTGAGCCAGCATGCTATTTTAGTACAAATGGCAATACCCAAGGAAGTTTGTATTGACACATAGACAAAAATTTGACCAACTGTATTGTGTATATACAGCAAAGAAATGTAAAATGAGTTTCTTTAGGATAGTAAATATATTTCAGCAGTATGAAGGCTTAATAAATTGTGAGATTTAACCACAAGTGAAAGATAAGACAGCATCATTCTCAAAAGCTGAATACATTTTATAGAGATCATTTGTGGAAAAGTAAAGAGAACAAATACTTCTTTCACAAATGTGATTAACTTGATTCTCTCAAAAATGTGTTCAGCTTCACTCATTACAAACATCTTTATAACTCTATGGCTAATAACAAAATCCTTGTAACCAGATAAGGAAAAGAATGTTGAGTTAATAATATCTGCTTAATATGGTTTAATGTACTATTTTACAAATAAAATGTCAGGCAGATACTGTACTTAAACCTGCATTTTCTAGGAGAATTATAAAGCTTTCCTGCTCCATGATGTGAATTAGTATAAACTTTAGGAAATTATGCATAACATGCAGAGCATTTTTAAAAATAGTGCTCAGGAAAGATGCCAAATAGCAGGCCTGATGACTGAATTCCTCTGCCCTAGAACAGGTACAGCATAAGCAGCACCTCTACAAAATTTCTCACACTGCCTCAGTGTGAGAAATTTCTCACACATTCACTGAGTTGGAGGGATAACCTATAGGAGTGACCACAGGGCTCTGCCTCCATACACATTCAGTGTTTGGCCTCTGTGTAGTCTTTCTAACCATGGTTCTGATGATTATCTAGAGGGAACTAGAATGAGATGACCTGTCCATTGAAAACAGGATTGAGAACACCAGACAGTTATCAGAAAACTTTCATTTACTAGCACTTTTGTTGGTATAACTTATGTTGCTCAGGGGTGTAAAAAACCCGTCCTTCTGAGTGACATAAGTTACACCAACAGACGTGCCCGCGTGGACAGTGCTATGTTGGCAGGAGACACTCTGGTGTGCACATGGGAGAGCTTACAGTGGCGCCGCTGCATTGGTACAGCTGTGCTACTGTAAGGTCTCTAATGTAGCCATGGCCTAACAGTCTCTTCAGGTTTGGATACATGACATGGAGGTGAAAGGCTCTAGTACATCCTACTAACATTATATCATGTTACTCCATTAAAATAATTTTAAAAGTGTGTCCATTAAGCACAGTTAGAGAATGAACTAGCCTTTCAACCAAATTCGGCTTAGTTTATGGGCAGCAGTGCAATTTTGCCAGCAAAGTTGGAGAGTGCACGTAGACCGTCAGCGTACCCTGAGCTGCCCTGGTCCTCTCCCAAGGCCCTTCAGCACTATGAGCCCCATCTCCTAACCCCACCACCACGATCCATGAACACCTCAGTCTTCCCAGACATTCACTCACTCATTCTTCCTTCCAATTTCCAGTTTCTCTTTACAAAATTCTCCTTGTCCCAACAATGTCCCTCCCCCCCATACACCTCATTACCCCCTCCAATTCTCCCCTCAGCCTTCACCCCAAGCTTGTGTTCCCCAAACTCCCTTTCCCCAAGATTTTCCCTCCCCTCACACTAGTTTGTGGTCCTCAATATCTCCCTTCCCCTGTAACTGAACCTCTGTGGAAGGTGAGAAGAGAGTAAAAGCTGTAGCTGTTGCTGGGTAGGGGGCTGAAACTCCATTTCTTTTTTGCAGCTAGCTCAGATCCCTCCCTGCCCCACTGGACTCCCTCTTATCTGCGTATATTAACTTGTTGTGACCAAGCACAGAGCAGCTTCATGCCTGCCCATGAGGTAGAGCAATACCTAGTGCCCAATGTTACAGCTTTTTCTCTGCCCACTTCAGTAGCTGATTGTCAGCGGAAGGAAGATGGAATTACTGCTTCTCAAGGTAGCAGCCTCAGACGCCCCACTTTGCTGCCTTCCTCTTTCCCTCCCTCTCAAGTGTCTGCTGAAAGACAGAGAGGGGAGGACACACATGTCATCCATTCCTCCCAAAAAAGGACATTCATACTTATGTGTGAAATTATTCTGAGGGTCTCAGTCCAGTCCAAATCATAATTTACACTGTAACTGGGTACATCTGATAACTTTGCTCAAATGTTTTTGATGCAGCAACAGCACCTTGCTGTGAGCAAGCTTGCACAGCGTCTGACTATTCCGTGCCAATCTCCAGGGAGTGAAATAAAGGCTTTCTTGTCTACACTCACTGAAAAAAAATCTATTCCAGAATAGCTATTCCAGTAAATTTCCAAGTGTAGACAAGCCCTTAGTCTTTCAGTTTCACTGAGAACAAATGTATGCAATAATACATAATGTAAAAAAATGTTTCAATTGTAAAATATAATGCCCATATAAGTGGGGGCTGTTATTTTTCTGAGGATAATTAGTCTCTTTCAAGAGGTTTAATTATAAAATCCATTAATAAGATGGCAGACAGTAATGCCCTCTGCAAAAACTCATCAGGGGCTGCTTTTACCATTAGATTTCCCTATTTAACATAGATTGAAAGCCTGCACATGCAATTACATTCAGTTTTGTGCAGCAGGGAAACTGCACCTCTTTAATGACACAGACATATTTATTCAAGAATTGCATAGTAGCTGAGGCAAGTTTAAGGTAGGCTGGTGTGAGTAGTTTCAAAATATATAAAAACACAAACATCCTTTTTTGCCACATAGCAGCTATATACATTGTCCCCTTGTGTTGAACATGTTTAAAATTCTGATTGTATGTGCTGGTTGGCTTCTGTTCACAAGACAATTATTAATTACTTAAGTATAAAATAAGGATAATTCAAAAAATGTATAACAAAAGTCACATGCTGGAGGCTCTTTATTCTAATGACTTAAGAAAGCATTACATTTTTATTTCTAATTAACCTATCAATAGTGATGTCGCTTAAATACTCCTTAGGAATATTATCTTCTCATTATTGCCAGAAAACTTGCTGCCCAATTTCATAGTTCAGTTGTTTTTATGCATTGGTGGAGACTCTGAATTAACTTGAACTGAAACAAACTTTTTTTTAGGGACAACTCTCCCCCGCACACACTTGTTTCATAAGTACATTCAATAAATTAATATGCCATGGAAAAAATAATAATGTTTATTTTTATGCTTACACATTATAGGAATACAATACAGTAGCATTTTATTCATTAATTTAATCATGTCAGTAGATAAATTAGTGGATTCTGATAGGTATTTATCTCGACTAGTACTAAAAATTCCGCCAGAGCTACATTCTTTTAAAAAAGAAACTTCACATCAAATTAATGCTTGTGAAAGTTTCCAGATTCTTAGCCCTGGAGACTGCATTTCCACAGAATAAGTACAGGACAGACAGCAGCCATGCAAGCTTCCCATAGTGACCTGCCAATGGGCTTCATCCTGAAGCGGGTGGGAATATTTTGAGGAAGGGGAAAATAACTCATTCATGCTTTGTCCTTTTAGTTGAGACTGCTAAGAAGGTTACAAATCACTGTTAGTGCCAATTGCGGGGGTGGTTATTGTGCTGCAATGCTTGCCTGCTGGGAATTGGAACGAGCCCACTAACTCATTTCACATAGGCCATCAAACAGCCATCAGATGGGCTGCTTTCGTTATAACTGTGCATGCAGCTCCCTTGTAAAGCTATTTTTAAAGAAAAAAATTGACGTAAAAGACTGGAAGCCACAATCTGCGACTTTATGATGCTAAAATATTGAATTCCAAGGGCTTACATTCTCCAAACCCTGCATGCTATCTGTGCCTTTGAAAACTGGGGATTGGGGTGCAAGTGCTCTTGTGGGCTGCCATACAAAAATTACACCACATGACATGTTAGTACCAGACACTAATTCTCCAGGCATTTGAGGTTCGGTTCAGATAAGCATCCAATGAGGTGGGGATGTTTAGCTAAACCATTTAGGAACTATCCAGATCATTTTATACCCTCCTCACTTAACACCCCTCCTTTCTTCACAGGCCTCACATGACAAACACGGAAAATTACCCTTCCTCCTGCAGGCCCTGCCTCTCCCACGACCTTGAGAAGTCTTCTGACTTGAGATTCCTCCCTCTATGCATATCTTCTGTGGGTACCAAACTGGCCCAACCCTGCTCCTGCTGCTTGTTGGTAGGGCGGGACCAGCCTGCAGCACTCCATTTCCCCCATGTAACATCAACTTCTGGGGGCAGCCAGCCAGCCCACTGCCTCCTTACCTCTGCAACAGGACAACACCAGGTTCTTCCAGTCCCGGCTTGTGTCACTGCCCACTAGTATGTTCACAGGCTGGGTTGGAGATGCCCAGGCTATACGAGGCTGGTGTGTTAAACAAGTCATTCTCACAACATAATTTAATTTGTGGACAAAGAAAGAATGTCGTCTAGTGTAAAAGCACAGGGGCCCAGATCCACAAAGGGACTTAGCTCAACTTAAGATTGTAGTGTACACATGCCGTAGGTTAGGTCGACTTACAGCCACCACAGTAATTACGGCAATGGCTGATAGCCACACTACCCTCGTTCTGTTTGTGGTGCACATCCTCACGAGGAGCGCTTCCACTGACTGAAGAGGGGCAGTGTGAGGGGCTGAGAGCCAGGGCTGTTAGCTCCACACAGCTCCCCACCGGGAACCCAGCTGCCCCCCAGGGAAGGGCTTCTCACCTCCAGCAGGGAGATCCACGCCTGGAGGCCAGTCAGTGCCATGCTCCCAGCGGGGAGCCGAGAGCCGGGGGGGGGAGTGGAGGGGGCAGCTGAGCTCCGAGCCAGGAGACTTGGTCTAGCCAGACTCCAGTGGGGAGCCCACACAGTAGCTCAAGCCTGGAGCCTGGGTGGCAGCGCAGCTTGGAGTGGAGACCCAGCGGAGCCCTAAAATTGACAAGCCAGACAACAACCGATGTAAGGAACGCAATGTCTACATGGGCATTATGTTGTCCTAACTGCACTGACACAAGCCCTATGCCTCTGGTGGGTGTGAGGTTATGATGTCAGTGTAGTAGGCTCTTTCATTGGCAGGAGTGAGGCAGTCGTGTGTACGCTGACATAAGCTGCCTTACATCGACCTAACTGTATAGTGCAGACAGTGATGAGCTGCCAAAATCTTAACAACAGGTTCCCTCCTCACCCCACGAGGGGGTCGTTGCACACCCCCGCCCCCCGGGACTCCTGCCCCATCCAACCCTCCCGTGTTCCTTGACGCCCCCCCCCCAGGACCCCTGCCCCATCCACCCTCCTCCCCTGTCCCCTGACTGCCCCCAGAACCGGGCAGGAGGGTCTCGTGGGCCACCGTAGTGGGTGCCCACCCCACCCCTAAGAGCCAGAGGCACCTGCCGGGGGGGAGGGGCGGAGTCGCGGCGGTTCTTACCTGGGGCAGCTCCCAGGAAGCATCCGGCAGGTCCCTCTGGTTCCTAGGAGCAGGGGAGCGTAGCTAGAGGGGGAGCAGAGGGAGCGGCCGTTCCCCCACTGATCACATCAAAAGTGGCGCCTTAGGCGCTGAATCCCTGGGTGCTCCGGGCCTGGAGCACCCATGGGGAAAATTGGTGGGTGCAGAGCACCCACTGGCAGCTCCCCGCCCCGCGCCTGGCCCCAGCTCACCTCACCTCTGCTCCGCCTCCTCCCCTGAACGCGCCGCCCCGCTCTGCTTCTCCGTGCCCCACCCCGCCTAGCTTTCCGTGAATCAGCTGTTCAGCGGGAAGCCGGGGAGGGCTGAGGAGCAGGCCGCGGCTTCCTGCTCAGGCTGAGGGTGGCAGAGGTGAGCTGGGGCGGGGAGCAGTTCCCCTGCACACCCCCCACCCCCGGGTTACCTGCTGCGGTGCGGGCGGCCCTCCTCGCGCTCTTCCCGCGCCCGAGCTCACCTCTGCTCTGCCTCCCTAGGCCTGAGTAGGAAGCCGCTGCTTGCTTCTCAGCCTGCCCCGGCTTCCTGGGCGAACAGCTGATTCGCGGGAAGCCTGGGCGGGTGGAGAAGCAGAGCAGGGCGGTGCATTCAGGGGAGGAGGCAGAGGTGGAGCGGAGGTGAGGTGAGCTGGGGCCGGGGATGGGGCGGGGAGCTGCTGGTGGGTGCTCTGCACCAACCAAATTTTCCCCTTGGGTGCTCCAGGGCTGGAGCACCCATGGAGTCGGTGCTGAAGGCACCACCTTTGGCCGGTTAAATTTAGAAGCCCTAGCAGAACAACCGGTTCTAAAAGGGCTTCTAAATTTAACAACCGGTTCTAGAGTACCGGTGCGAACCGGCTCCAGCTCACCACTGAGTGCAGACCATTCCTTAGGCATGGCAATGCTGATTGTCACAATGCCTAACTTGTAGGCGCCTAGAAAATCCAGTAGGCATGCTAAGAGGCAGCCTACCCAATCGGGCCCCATGGGTGAAATGGACGTTCCCTGGTTCATGGATCACTCTGGAGTTAGGCAGGAAATAGATGTCTGAGTGCCTTGAATGAGATATCAGTGCACATGCCCCGAGGCAGAAACTCTGGCAGCTAGGGAACTTCTACTGCAAAAACTTAGGCACTGACTGAGTTTAGGTGTTTTCAGTGTTAGGCGGCAGCCAAGCGGGAGTTTTGTGACTCAAAGTGGAGGCTAAAACTTGGACATAGGCACCTAAGCCTGGGCGTTAGATGCTTAAATACCTTTGTGGCTCTGGGCCAGAGTGACTAAACGTACAATGGCAGTGTTGGTACATTAACCTATAAACTTTGTATACGTTTTTAAGACATCCAAGTGGAAAAGGTTTGCTCTGTGGCCAGAGGTGAAAGTAAGCTGGTCCAGTCCGGTGTTCCAGCAGGAGCCAGTACGCCAGGCCAGACCGGACTGGACCGGACCGGCTTCCCTGGCGGTGATTTAAAGGGCCCAGTGCTCCTGCCATTGCGAGGAGCCCCAGGCCCATTAAATCACCTCCGGAGCTCCAGCAGTGGGGCTTGGGCGGCGCTTTAAAGGGCCCAGGGCTTCCCACAGTGGCAGGACCCCTGGGCCCTTTAAAGCACCGCCGGAGCCCAGCTGCCGGAGCCAGGCTCAGGCGGGGATTTAAAGGGCCCAGAGCTCCAGCCGCTGCGGGGAGCCCAAGGCCCTTTAAAGCGCCACCGGAGCTCTGGCAGTGGGGCTTGGGCAGGGCTCCCCGCAGTGGCTGGAGCACCGGGCCCTTTAAATCCCCACCTGAGCCCAGCTGCGGGAGCCCCGGGGCTCTGGCAGCCACGCTCCAGCACGGATTTAAAATGCTCAGACCTCTATGGCAGCCGGGAGCCCCGGACCCTTTAATTCACCCCTGAGCCCCAGGGCTCCCAGCCGCCTCTGCAGAGGGGTGATTTAAAGGCCCCCGGGCTCCCAGCCAGAGCCCCAGGGCCTTTAAATTGCCTCTTCTGGTTGAGGCCACACCCCCACTCAGGACTCCAGCGTACCAGTAAATCCTTTAAATTACTTTCACCCCATCTGTGGCTGAGGTCTCATGCAATAGGCAGGACAGGTGTATACCTTCCTGAGAGACAGCTGAGTTTTCTGAGTGGCAGAAATGCCACTTTACAGTAACAGATGTCAGAAGTGGCCAGATGTTCAAAGGCATTGGGCCGGCAGCACTTTCCATTGCTCTCAATAGGAACTGCTGGGCAATGAGCACTCTTTGAAATCTGGCCACTTCATTTAGATGCCTAAATGAGAACCGAGCTCTCTTGAAAATCTGGACCAAGTGCCCCCAACAAAGTTTTGTAGGGGACCAATTTCCCCTTGAGATGTTAATTAGTGGGACTAGGATGTTGGCCCTTTTAAAACTTCTCATGTTGTTTACACATTCTTTTATATTTTAAAAAAGTTGAAAACTCCCGAGTGACTCAGCTACCTGCTGCCTGTGTTGAAAGAAATATTTTAATCCATTAAATATATAAAAGGTTATTTTAATAGCAAGTTATTTTCTTCAATATGGCCAATGAGACCAAAACAAAGGCAGCCAGCGGGGGCAGCGGTGGAATGTGATATTAACTTAACCTTTTTCCATATTAAAATGGATTACAATCTCTGGCCACTCAGGAGTGCAGAGGAGTTGCTATGGGCTTTACAAGAAGGACTGTACTCTGAACCATAATTTTCCTGAGTGCCTACCTACAAAGGGTTTTAATCAAGGAGTTTTAAAAACATCTGCTCCGTTTTATCTACACTGGCACTTCTCATGACATCATACAGTCTTCACAGTCTCTCTGTATTCCTCCCTACAATAGATTTGGTACAGTCACTTTAAAATTAGATACACATGACCAGCAGTCAAGTACCTCCCACTGTGAGAAGGCTCTAGATGCAGGCAAATGGAATTCTGATCCTGTTGAGCTATAACAAAGCAGACAAGCTGTCCTAGCACTGATAAATACTATTATTTAACCTACACAGCTGTTTTCCTAGTGATTCTTCCTGAGTCACTGATCTTCAGCAACTGCATCTTGTTTATATTGCCACTGCTCCTTCAGATGTCATCCTATGTTGTATTTTGGAGTTTGGTTACAGGCAAAATGAACTGGTGGTTTCTTCAGCACAGCTGCAAAACATTAACGAAATGACTGATGTGCTGTTGATAGCATGCTCACCGACCTGACGCTTGGCCACGTTGCTGGTATAACTGTCCTGCAAAATGAGGGGGAGGCTGTGTAATTCCAGGATTGCATGAACTGCATCAGATTTGCTTTTATATACTCTTTCTCTACCAATTTCTGCCATGCTGACCAGATATGGCTGAAAGTAATCTCGACCCTACTCACTGAGAAGATGTGAAGTCTCTGCGAAGGTCAGCTCTTCTCAGTAAGACAGTGGTAGCAGAGTCAAATAGGTACCAAAACTGGGACGGTGACAGGAATGTGGGGAGTGTGAGTGGCTATGGATCAGACATATTACAAAGGGGTGTGTACTGTACATATAGACTATGCAAATACTTATTTTTACATGTGATGTACTTTAGGCTGTAAAATCCGGAAAAGATTTGATACTCCTGAGAGCTGGTGCAGAGTGTTATTCATATGAGCACAAGATAAAAGTGATAAGCAGAAACCTTTGGGAACCTGATCCTGCATTAATGAGTGTGCTGCTGCATAGCTATCAGCCCTGCTTACTCTCTAGCATTTGGTCAGTTTGCTTAGCCCTCTGGTCGCTCCCTCACTGTCTCTGGCTTTCCTCAGTCCCACTACCCCTTGCATTGTGGGAACAGGGACAAACAAAAGGGAAGAGGAGCAGCACAAGCCTGCAGGTCATGTGTCTGTACCACTTTAAGGGTATGTCTACACTACGAAATTAGGTCGAATTTATAGATATTGGTTTTTTAGAAATCGTTTCATTTTTATATAGTGGATTGTGTGTGTGTCCCCACACAAAATGCTCTAAGTGCATTAAGTGCATTAACTCGGCGGAGTGCTTCCACAGTACCGAGGCTAGCGTCGACTTCCGGAGTGTTGCACTGTGGGTAGCTATCCCACAGTTCCCGCAGTCTCTGCCGCCCATTGGAATTCTGGGTTGAGATCCCAATGCCTGATGGGGCAAAAAACATTGTCGCGGGTGGTTCTGGGTACATGTCGTCAGCTCCCCCCCCGCCCCCATGAAAGCAAAGGCAGACAATTGTTTCGTGCCTTTTTTCCTGGGTTACCTGTGCAGGCGCCATGCCACGGCAAGTATGGAGCCCGCGCAGCTCACTGTCACCGTATGTCTCCTGGGTGCTGGCAGACGCAGTACTGCATTGCTACACAGCAGCAGCAACCCATTGCCTTGTGGCAGCAGACGGTGCAATAGACCTGAAAATCATCGTGTCCGAGGTGCTCCTGGCTGCCTCGGTAAGGTTGGTCAGGAGCACCTGGGCAGACATGGGCGCAGAGACTAAATTAGGAGTGACTCGACCAGGTCATTCTCTTTAGTCCTGCAGGCAGTCCTGTTGCACCATCTTCTGCTGAGCAGCCAGGAGATGTGGATGGTTTGCAGTCCTACTGCACCGTCTGCTGCCAGCCAAAGATGTGAAAGATGGAGTGGATCAAAACAAGAAATAGACCAGATTTGTTTTGTATTCATTTGCTCCCCCCATCCTCCCTCCGTGAAATCAATGGCCAACAATCGTTTTGGTGAGGTCTGTCAGGGGCACCTTGAAAACTTTAATGGAGATTCAGTCATGCCTGAAATACCAGAGGGAGGGAAAGCTTAGTGGGTTGAGCATTGGCCTGCTAAACCCAGGATTTTGAGTTCAATCCTTGAGGGGGCCATTCTATGTGAGAGTTGTTTTTGTTTCTCCTTGATGTAAAGCCACCCCCTTTGTCAATTTTAATTCCTTGTAAGCCATGCCGTCAGTCGCCCCCTCCTTCCATCAGAGCAACGGCAGACAATCATTCCGCGCCTTTTTTCTGTGCAGACACCAT
This sequence comes from Natator depressus, assembly GCF_965152275.1. Taxonomy (NCBI): domain Eukaryota; kingdom Metazoa; phylum Chordata; order Testudines; family Cheloniidae; genus Natator; species Natator depressus. The sequence goes on along the minus strand of NC_134234.1, from coordinate 324,631,471 downwards.
ACCACGGCAAGCATGGAGCCTGCTCAGATCACTTTGGCAATTAGGAGTACATTAAACACCACGCACATTATCCAGCAGTATATGCAGTACCAGAACCTGGCAAAGCGAAACCGGGCGAATAGGCGACGTCAGCACGGTGACGAGAGTGATGAGGACATGGACACAGACTTCTCTCAAAGCACGGGCCCTGGCAATGTGGGCATCATGGTGCTAATGGGGCAGGTTCATGCGGTGGAATGCCGATTCTGGGCCCGGGAAACAAGCACAGACTGGTGGGACCGCATAGTGTTGCAGGTCTGGGAAGATTCCCAGTGGCTGCAAAACTTTCACATGCATAAGGGCACTTTCATGGAACTTTGTGACTTGCTTTCCCCTGCCCTGCAGTGCAAGAATACCAAGATGAGAGCAGCCCTCACAGTTCACAAGCAAGTGGCGATAGCCCTCTGAAAGCTTGCAACGCCAGACAGCTACTGGTCAGTGGGAATCAATTTGGAGTGGGCAAATCTACTGTGGGGGCTGCTGTGATGCAAGTAGCCCACGCAATCAAAGATCTGCTGATATCAAGGGGTAGTGACCCTGGGAAATGTGCAGGTCATAGTGGATGGCTTTGCTGCAATGGGATTCCCGAACTGTGGTGGGGGCCATAGACGGAACCCATATCCCTATCTTGGCACCGGAGCACAAAGCCGGCGAGTATATAAACCGCAAGGGGTACTTTTCAATAGTGCTGCAAGCACTGGTGGATCACAAGGGACGTTTCACCAACATCAACGTGGGATGGCCGGGAAAGGTACATGACGCTCGCATCTTCAGGAACTCTGGTCTGTTTCAAAAGCTGCAGGAAGGGACTTTATTCCCAGACCAGAAAATAACCATTGGGGATGTTGAAATGCCTTGGGGACCCAGCCTACCCCTTAATGCCATGGCTCATGAAGGCATACACAGGCAGCCTGGACAGTAGTCAGGAGCTGTTCAACTACAGGCTGAGCAAGGCAGAATGGTGGTAGAATGTGCCTTTGGACGTTTAAAGGCGCGCTGGCACAGTTTACTGACTCAGTTAGACCTCAGTGAAACCAATATTCCCACTGTTATTACTGCTTGCTGTGCGCTCCACAATATCTGTGAGAGTAAGGGGGAGACATTTATGGCGGGGTGGGAGGTTGAGGCAAATCAACCGGCCGCTGGTTACACGCAGCCAGATACCAGGGCAGTTAGAAGAGCACAGGAGGGCGCGGTACGCATCAGAGAAGCTTTGAAAACCAGTTTCATGACTGGCCAGGCTACAGTGTGAAAGTTCTGTTTGTTTCTCCTTGATGAAACCCCCCGCCCCTTGGTTCCCTCTGCTTCCCTGTAAGCTAACCACCCTTCCCTCCTCCCTTCGATCACCACTTGCAGAGGCAATAAAGTCACTGTTGCTTCACATTCATGCATTCTTTATTAATTCATCACACAAACAGGGGGATAACTGCCAAGGTAGCCCGGGAGGGGTGGTAGAGGAGAGAAGCACTGGGTGGGGTGGTGGAGGAGGGAAGGACAAGGCCACACAGCACTTTAAAAGTTTAAAACTTTAAGACTTATTGAATGCCAGCCTTCTGTTGCTTGGGCAATCCTCTGGGGTGGAGTGGCTGGGTGGCCGGAGGCCCCCCCACCGCGTTCTTGGGCGTCTGGGTGAGGAGGCTATGGAACTTGGGGAGGAGGGCGGTTGGTTACACAGGGGCTGTAGCGGCGGTCTGTGCTCCAGTTGCCTTTTCTGCAACTCAACCATATGCTGGAGCATATTACTTTGATCCTCCAGCAGCCTCAGCATTGAATCCTGCCTCCTCCCATCACGCTGCCGCCACATTTGAGCTTCAGCCCACCACTTACTCTCTTCAGTCCGCCACCTCTCCTCCCAGTCATTTTGTGCTTTCCTGCACTCTGACATTGTCTGCCTCCATGCATTTGTCTGTGTTCTGTCAGTGTGGGAGGAGAGCATGAGCTCAGAGAACATTGCATTGCGAGTGCGTTTTTTTCGCCTTCTAATCTTCACTAGCCTCTGGGAAGGAGAAGATCCTGTGATCCTTGAAACACATGCAGCTGGTGGAGAAAAAAAAGGGACAGTGGTATTTAAAAAGACACATTTTATAGAACAATGGGTACACTTTTTCACAGTAAACCTTGTTGTTAACATTACATACATAGCACATGTGCTTTCGTTCCAAGATCGCATTTTGCCTCCCCCCACCACGTGGCTAGCCCCTCACCCCTCACCCCTCCCCGTGGCTAACAGCAGGGAACATTTCTGTTCAGCCACAGGCAAACAGCCCAGCAGCAACGGGCACCTCTGAATGTCCCCTTAAGAAAAGCAACCTATTTCAACCAGGTGACCCTGAATGATATCACTCTCCTGAGGATAACACAGAGAGATAAAGAACAGATGTTATTTGAATACCAGCAAACATACACTGCAATGCTTTGTTCTACAATGTTTCCCGAGTACGTGCTACTGGCCTGGAGTGGTAAAGTGTCCTACCATGGTGGACGGAATAAGGCTGCCCTCCCCAGAAACCTTTTGCAAAGGCTTTGGGAGTACATCCAGGAGAGCCGCGAATGCCAGGGCAAATTAATCATTAAACATGCTTGCTTTTAAACCATGTATAGTATTTTAAAAGGTACACGCACCAGAGGTCCCTTCTCCCCCTGGCGGGTCCGGAAGGCAGCCGTGGGTGGGTTCAGGGGGTACTGGCTCCAGGTCCAGGTGAGAAACAGTTCCTGGCTGTCGGGAAAACCGGTTTCTCCACTTGCTTGCTGTGAGCTATCTACAACCTCATCATCATCATCTTCCTCGTCCCCAAAACCTGCTTCCATGTTGCCTCCATCTCCATTGAAGGAGTCAAACAACACGGCTGGGGTAGTGGTGGCTGAACCCCCTAAAATGGCATGCAGCTCATCATAGAAGCGGCATGTTTGGGGCTCTGACCCGGAGCGGCCGTTTGCCTCTCTGGTTTTCTGGTAGGCTTGCCTCAGCTCCTTAAGTTTCACGTGGCACTGCTTCGGGTCCCTGTTATGGCCTCTGTCCTTCATGCCCTGGGAGATTTTGACAAATGTTTTGGCATTTCGAAAACTGGAACGGAGTTCTGATAGCAAAGATTCCTCTCCCCATACAGCGATCAGATCCCGTACCTCCCGTTTGGTCCATGCTGGAGCTCTTTTGCGATTCTGGGACTCCATCATGGTCACCTCTGCCGATGAGCTCTGCACGGTCACCTCTGCTGATGAGCTCTGCACTCACCTGCAGCTTGCCACACTGGCCGAACAGGAAATTGAAATTCAAAAGTTCACGGGCCTTTTCCTGTCTACCTGGCCAGTGTATCTGAGTTGAGAGTGCTGTCCAGAGCGGTCACAATGGAGCACTCTGGGATAGTTCCTGGAGGCCAATACTGTCTAATTGCATCCACAGTACCCCAAATTCGACTCAGCGCTAATCCCCTTGTCGGGGGTGGAGTAAGGAAATAGATTTTAAGAGCCCTTTAAGTCGAAAAAAAGGGTTTCGTCGTGTAGATGGGTGCAAGGTTAAATCGATTTAATGCTGCTAAATTCAACCTCAACTCCTAGTGTAGACCAGGGCTAAGGCACCAAACATCAGGACTGGCAGGACTTGATACTAGATCCATTCAAGGCAGCTGAAGCTAAAAAACAGAGCTGCTGGTAGCCAGCCAGAGAGCACCAGGCTGGGGCCAAAACAAAGAGCCCTACACCAATTAGGAGCCTCAAGATCTTCAGAAGTTAGATAAGTATCCACTTACCTGAATTAAACCCAAGGTACAAATCTCTTATAGTTTCCCCATTACTGCTAAGATTAATATACCACAGGCAAGAGAAAAAATTCATGTCTTAGAAACGGCTGTGAAATGTATGCCAGTTTGCATCCACGTTTCAATTTTGAGTAGTGACAGATTCCTTTAATAAAACTAATTATTAAATAACCCAACTGCTTCAAAAGAACATGAAACATGAACAAATTAATCCCCACAACACCTCTTGTGCGGCTGGTAAGTAAATTGCCCCACTTTATGGAAAAGGACACAAAGGCTGACAGAAATAATAATGAACCTCACTGTGGACATCAGTCAAATGGCAAATCAGTGGCAACAGAGCTAGAATTAGAACTCATTGGTCCCAGTATAGTTCTCGGGTCATTAGGCTGTACTAGCTCATCATTTAGAAAGAGCAGGGCAGGTTTTTTATGAATGTACAATTCAATATATGATCTCACAAGTACCATGATGTTTCTATTTAACCTACAAAATAATTAGCTTGGGACACCAAACTTTCCTAATTTACTTAACATTAGCACTTCAAATGGTACTTTAAAATGGGATGATGCTCACTGAACATGATTTGGATATCAGCACTGAGAGGCCAGTGTACCTGTACCATGAACTTCAGGGGCCTGTGTGACAAGCCAATAGTACAGTACCGCTTTCAGTGATAATCAATCCAGTAAAGCACAGAAAAGAATTAAAAGTTCCCAGTGACTCCAGCACATCAAGCAGTTCAAAAAAACCTTTCTTGTATAGAAGGCATGAGACATGTTACTACCACAATACATGAATTTTAGCAAAAGATGAGCAACATCCTATTCCATACTCAGAATCCATTCTGTGGGTTATTAAGTCTGGTGATAATATCCTTCAGCTAGATAGGAACAAATGTACCCTGATGTCTGGCTTTCATTCAGGTAACCTGTGATCCACTGAATATGCCTGTTTTTTTTAAATGTTCATTTTGTTGCAATTTTTGCCTGACTTGATATTTTTCTTACCTGACAGGTAGGAGATCAAATAATTGAAATCAATGGGGAAAGTACAAGGGACATGACACATGCCAGAGCAATAGAGCTAATCAAGTCTGGTGGCAGGAGAGTGCGGCTCTTATTAAAACGCGGAACAGGCCAGGTTCCGGAATATGGTGGGTTTTCATTATTTTTCTTTCTGTGTGTGTGTGTGTGTGTGTGTGTGTGTGTGTGTGTGTGTATTTAAATTACATGTATTTTATACTAAGTATCAATTACACATTTAGGTCCCAGCACTTAAGCATGTGCATAAGTCCACCCATATTTAGGAAAGCGCTTAAGTATGTGCTTAAGTGCTTTCTTGTACTGGTGCGGAAGATATGAACACATCATTTTCAACTATGCCAACCCTGTATAGGCAATGCTTAAAATATATCTACTGGTAGGAGCACTTTGAACTCTTTAGCGACATCTCTGAGTGTGCTAGGAGTTGCTGATGCATTCTTATCATCTTGTTGGTAAAACAGTCTCTTCTAATACACTTCTATTGGTATTTCTCTGTACATTTGGAGACATAGGGGCTGACCCCCCTCCCATCATTCAATGGCAAAACTCCCACTGACTTCAGTTGTGCAAGAGTGAGCCCATAATGTTCATTTTACAATTTATTTCTTAAGCTTTCTCATTTATCAGACAACTGAGAATTTACATGGATGACGTAACAAAAGTCAATTCTGAATAAAGAGACAGTATTTGCTCTTTTGGAAGTTGTAACAGGCCACTTTAATATTATTTTTAAATTTTGTTTTGTGTTTGTATTTCCTTGGAATTTTTTCTGTTCCAACTTTTTAAAAGGCTTCTAAAAAGTGTGTATAATTTTAGGAAATATTGAAACATATTAGTTACCTGACAGACTGCAATGGTGTATGTTATATAAGTATGTATTTAGTGATATCTTGAAACGTATGCGAATATATCAATACACATTTAGCCTCAAATCCTGAAAACATTTACTCATGCTTAAATTTACCACCATAAGAAATCTATGGGTCTACTCAGAGTGGTAAAGTTAAGCCTGTTCATAAGTATTTGCAGGATTTAGGTCCTTACAGAGCTTTGCAAATTAATTTTATTTCCCTCTGGTCCATAGTGATTCCTCTGAAGTCATTACCACCAATATGTATGTATGGTACGAACTATTACATACAATGCAGAAAAACATAAGAACTGCAGACTTATATAAACCCCTTAATAAAATCCCAGAGCTTTAAGAAAATAAATAATAAGATAATAGCCTTGATAAGCAAAGTTTAGTCTAACAATCAGTTTTAAAGATCTGTTGTAGTCCACTATAGTATCTCCAAGTAAAATATAGCAATTCCAAGACAAGGAACATGATAGCTAAAAGCCCTAGCACTCTAGAATAGCATCAACAAGACACAGGGTGCGGGCAAGGACTGATGATACATTATGATAAATTCTGTAAAATAAATAGTAGAAAGTTCAGAATGAACCTTAACCTGAAGCAACAAGAATTTAAAATAACCAAAGGCCTTTGTAATTATAAAATAAGTAAAACATGAGGTAAGGGGGTTTGGCTAAACAATCAGAATTGCAGATACTTGTCTGGAATATCTGAACCGCTAAGGTATGTAGAATAGGACCTGAAATTTCAAAAGAAAAGGCTTTTTCATGAGACTTACATTACCTCGTGACACCAGTTGGTCCAAAAATACCATACCCCTCACCCTCTCTAGTGGTATTATGGCATTTATAGTGTCATTTCCAGACAGAACCAGATAGGAAAATGTAAAGTATTTTTAAATGTAAAAAAAATCTATTTGAGCTCCCAAAATTGTTAGGTTTAGGTTTGATTAAAGGCTCAGATCAATTTCTACATTTTCCGTACTGGTTTGTCATCCCCATACTAAGCACCACAGTGGGCACTATTAAACACTCTCCGTCAGCCAGTTGTGAAGAACATCTGTCTAGCCATTGTGCAACCTCAGGAGTAGTTAAGAAAACCTCAGAAAAATAAATATTTTTTTCCAAATGATGGTAAAAATGACCCCAAAGAAAACTTGGACGTTGGAAGCTTGAGGACAAAGTGCTCCTGAGGACATCAAACTAACCAGTAAAACTGTTATTGTTTTTGAACCAAGAATGTGCTGTTGCATAGTAACGAGACTAAAGAGACTTTTTTCATTAAAATAAAACATCAATTCTGTTTCTGCCAGTAGATATTGAGAAAAGAAATGTTTCCTAATAGCCTAAAGTCATCATAGTGCCAAGAAACCTGCCTCTTCTAGGAAGACTGGTGGGTATCCCAGTCTGTGAATCAATTACATTCAAGTCTCTTGACTTAGTCTTGAAAATTCTGGGTTTGCCCTATATGCAAAAGATCCTTTTTGATTTACAGGACGATTGTGCCTTTAGCAGAACTAGAGAGGTGCTACGTACAAAAGACCAAAAAAAAATTTGAAACTAAGGCATACCAAGAACTTAAGTGATACCAATCAAAGCAGCTTTCAGTCCAGACAAAATAAAAATTAACACTGATAAGAAAGTTATCTGTGAAAGAATAGAACATCAAATAAAAAGACGAGAGCAGTAAGTGAAAAAATTAAGGGTCAGATGATCAACTGATGTAACTCAGTATAGCTCTGCTAAAGTCAACTGAACTATGCCGATTTACATCAGCTGAGGATCTGGTCCTAAAAATGCATCTCGGAAAATACTGTCTGAGATGTGATGCTAGGTAAAACCAAGTGAGGAAGTAAATCTTCTATCTCATCTCAGAGGATGCTGAATTTGCTTTAAACCAAAATCTGAATTGCATTTCAGAGAGAAAAAAAATCCCTAAATGCAGCCACAAAACCTATGGTCACGCAAAGAGTTCTATCAGAATACCTATGAAAGGGGCAGGGATACAATTAATGCTCTAAAATGGTAGCTGCTTTCACAGCAGGGTGTGCCACAAGACGCTTAAAAAAGCAGATGTTACATCTTCACTCCAGACCTCAGAACATGTTTGCTGAGGCTAGGGACAGCCAAAGGGACTGAGCCTCCACAAAAAGAGACGTATCATCACCCTCTTCCAAGTCTGAAAAATGCCAGTGTCATACTTTACAACAAATAGTTTATCAGCAAAGTCCTCCAAATTCCCAGCAAGGCTGTTTTTCAAGAACAAGAAACACTACAATTACTGTCAAGGTGCCTGATCCTGTAATGTGTTGAGCACGCTCAACACCCCCATAGACCCCAGAGGATGCTCAGCGCACTGCTATATTGCCTTCCCTAGGGATGCAGGGCATTCAGCACTTCACAGGACCAAGAACAGCCAGTTGCAGCTAGGTCTTCATTACACAAACTGCCATCGCTACAGGACCGCGCATTTCTCAATCATTTATGCATAACATTTCATTAATTCCCCCAGGTTAAAATTATAGGCCAAGATTTTTTTTAAAAAATGGATGTCTAAAGTTATGCTTGTAAATCCATGTTTAAGCTCCTAAAATATGGGCCCAGTTGACTTTAATGGGAGCAGCTGGGAGCACAGCACTTCTAAAAATCTCGCCATGTCAATGGGTGTTCAGCACGTAGTTGCTTTTGAAAAATCCCACTCAGCACTTAGATACCTTTAAAAATCTGGCCCTCTCAGTTTAGGAACCTAAATCTTGACACCCATATCATTAAAGACTTGGCTGTATGTTCAAAACACCCATAAGAGCCACATCTGTGCTGTGCATAAGATCTCAAATGTAGCGGTAGGGAGAGAGCCTTAAAGACAAAGGCCCAGATTTTTAAAGCTATTTAGGTGTTGCTGGCACTTCGGAGGCTAAATTCCATCAACAGTCAATGGGATTTAGACTTCTACGTACCTAAATTCCTTATGAAAATGAGATTTAGATTCCTAAATCAGTTAAGCATTGTGATGCTGAGTGCAGAAGCCCCTAAATACCTTTAAAAATCTGGGGCAAAATATATTAAAATTGTCTCCAAATAAATAAAAATGGAAACGTAGCAGATAAACTAGTAACAAATCACAATCCTGCCACTCAGTAAAGAGCTCTGCAAGAGGTGAATGACCTCTGATGATAGAGCCCTCTGGAAAACGAGGTGGGGAGGCACGAAAGAGAACAATACCATTTATCATTGCTGTTATGTTTCTTCATGGGGACCAACTAGTGTTTGTTTTTAGAAATCCACATAAGAAGGTCTCACAGAATCCCCGCAGCACTACCGTAGCACACAGGAATTGCCAGTATTCCATCTATATCCTATCTGCAGTCTCTTCTGATTGGAATTTTCCTTTATACAAAGCTACTTTAAAATAGATGAGCATAAACAAGAATTTCAAACTGTTGACTTTTTATAGCTGAATATTACCAACATGGCAAAATGGTGATTTACAGTAAACAGAATAATCTGAAATACACCTCAAACTATTTCCCTATCAATGACACTGCTCCAATAATTGGATTATATTGCCAGTGAATTATGGACCATTCAACTGTTTGTTTTCTTGTTTCTGAGCAGTTGCACAACAAACAGACACTGGGATTTTACACTGCTTTTTGATCTTTTATATTGTCGACTCAAATTCTTGCACACACACTCCAGTAATGTAATTGTAATGTAACCTGCAGTTTTATACCTCCCGATGGCCACAGCCAGCCCTATGGCCAGCACAGAGCTCCACTGAAGTCAGTGGGAGTTGGCCCACCTTGATGTCATTGTGGGACTGGGGGTTAAATCACAATCATATATTGCAATGAGTTCATTTTCATAGATTTTAATGGGGGGTTTTAAAAGTTTTTCTGTTATCTAACCCAAGTCTCCCTTGCTGCAGATTAAGCCCATTACTTCTTGTCCTGCCTTCAGTGGACATGGAGATCAATTGATAACTGTCCTCGTTATAACAACCCTTAATGTATTTGAAGACTAGTAACAGGTTCCCCCCCTCAGTCCAGCCCAGAAGCTGCAAGGTTGTTGCATGTTTTTAAACCTTCACTCTGCTGAATTCTAATAGTGAGCATAGCTATGTGAAAAAATTGCAGGATGCTAGAAATATAGTCACCCACCATTCAGTTGAGTATTTAGAGCAAAATTCACATACATGTGCAGGGTCAGAAGTTCCCATGGCAAAGAAACCACCATGATTCTACTGATCGGGAGAAAACAGCTGTGATGTCAGTATTCACTGCATCCCACGTAGGGAGAGTTTGACACCTGAGCAGGGCATGACTATTCCCTCCATGAGGCACAGTTGTAGTGAACAAGGATGTGCTGTACCAGCCAAGGAGCTGGAGTAGCTGCTGGAGGAGACTGTTGAGCTGTCCTTCTGCCTGCCCATTGTTTGAGAGTGGATTACATCCCTCCAACCAGTGCAAAATTCCCTTCCCAAAGCCCACCTATTAAAGCTTCTTGCATGGAGGATGGGGGCAGTGAATTTCATCCTTAAGGAGCAGGGCTTACTAGTATAAAATGTTGTATTTGAAGAGATTATGGCTAGTTACACCTGGGATTTAGAAGAATGCTAATTTGTTTTGTTTCCTGGTTTCAAGCCAAGCTTTAATATTTTACTTTCTATTGATTTTGCATTTTTTAATGTGGATACGTCATTCCTGTGATTTGCTGAAGACATATGTAGCCTCTCCCTCCGCCTCAGTGCTTGCTACTTGGGGTAGTTTCTCTCATCTCCTCACATTGGGTTCTTTTTTTGTGGTGCCTGGTGCCTCCACCCAAGGTGCCTCCTGCTGTCCCTTGGGGAAAGGAATAATGTTACCACTGCTGGCAAGGACTATAAAGCCCAGTATACAAGAAACAATAAAGTACATCAACACACAGCAAAGAAATGACACACCCAAAAATAACAGTATAACAAAGGGAGACTTTACTGGGAGAAGGAAAATAGGATCTGAGAAAGGAAAGAGTTAAGGTTAACTAATAAGAACTAACCCTGAACAACTCAACAAATTGCCCATGCCCCAACATTCACCATGCTTCCATCCCCCATCACCGTCCCTGGCACTGTCTCAGGCACATAGCATGCTGAGGGTGAGTCCGGAGATGAGTACTGTAGCACTGTGGAAATTGGCCACTTGAAACACATGGAAAAACATCCTCTTACGGTGTCTTCACCCCTTGGTGGGACAGGATCCTATCCTGGCTTCCTAGTCTGGTGTCCCATAGAGGTCTTGGCTGGCTCTCAGTAGTCAGGGCCAAACTGGATTACTGCCACTCTGGATGCTGATCTCTGCCGAGCTTGAACTGTCTGACCCAGGCACTAGATCCCACAGCAGTTCAAAGACTCTTTTTGGGGAAGTGGGAGTTAATCGGAGACTCTCTGAGCTTTTCTGCTTCTTTGTCAGCTCCCAGCTAACTCAGACCTCAGCACTGAAACTAAGGCCTTGTCTACACGGCACAGTTTTGTTGGCAAAAGGCAGCTTTTGCCAACAACACAGTGGAGGTGTACGTGCTACAAAGCTACTTTTGGCAGCAAAACTGCTGCTTTGCCAACAAAATAAAACCACCTTGACGAGACGCGTACAGCTTTTTGCGGCAAAGTTAAAGCAACATACCAACAGCGTAGACCAGAGGTGGGCAAACTCGAGCTCCGGGCCGGGGGGGAGGCTAGCCCCCGGCCCCTCCCCCGCAGCCTCAGCTCGCTGTGCTGCCAGCACTCTGGGGGGGGGGGGGTGCGGCTGCCAGTCCTACTGCTCTGAGCGGCATGGTAAGGGGGCTAGGAACGGGTGGGTTGGATAAGGGGCAGAGGGTCCCGGGGGGCAGTCAGGGGACAGGGAGCAGGGGGCGGTTGGATGGGGTGGAGGTTCTGGGTGGGGGGAGGGGTCAGGGGACAGGGAACGGGGGTGGTTGGATAGGTGTGGGAGTCCTGGGCGGGTGGGGTGTTGGCTAGGGGGTGGGATCCCAGGGGTGCAGTTAGGGGCAGGGGATCCCAGGAGGGGGTGGTCAGGGGACAAGGAGCAGGGGGGTTGGATGGGTCGGGGCTTCTGAGGGTGCAGTCAGGGGGCTGGAAGTGGGAGGGGGCCAGGCTGTTTGGGGAGGCACAGCCTTCCCTACTCAGCCCTCCATACAATTTCAGAACCCTGATGTGGCCCTCGGGCCAAAAAGTTTGCCCACCCCGGTGTAGATGCTGCCGTTCGTTGTATCACCATAACTGGCCTCTCCCAGTAGCCCACAATGGCCGCCGGGACCACTCTGCTCACTGTTTTAATGCCGCTGCCCTGCATCTAGCTACTCAGGCATGTGCCCCTCCCCTTTCAAAGCTCCCAGATTGAGCTTTGACATTCCTCAGCGTGGAGAGCTCACAGAGCTGCTGAGGATGCTGTGGGAGAACTCGGAAGGAATCACAGAACCCTTAATGTAAAATCCTGCTCTCCCCAGAACTAGGAACACAGTGGCCAGCAGACTGGGCAGCTGTGGGTGGGGTTGGGCGGAGGAGACTGCTGTGCTGGGCAGAGCCGGGGGCTGATGGGGCGGGGGGAAGGTGTTCCCCTTCTCCTGCCTCTGGTTGCTCAGGTCACTGATGTCTCATTGGTTGCTGATGTCTGAACGTAAAGAGACAGCATGCCAACACACTCTCCCCCAACACACACTCTGTCTCTCTCACATATAGCCTCCACACACACACCATCTCTCACATACTTCCCCCAACACACACACTGTTCCTGTCTCGCTCCCACATAGCCAGCCACTTTTCAATTGCAGTGTATCTGGTAAAATGCCCATGGAACGATGGGATTAAGAAACCTGTATGATGTGATGCTCTACCTGCCCCATAAGGCATTGCAAATCCTTCCCAAAGCACCCTGCTGCCAGTTGCACAGTGGGATAGCTACCCACGTGCACTGCTCTCTGGGTCAATGCAAGAGCTGCTAGTATGGATGTGCTCTGCCAACACAAGGAGCACAGTGTGGATATGCAAAAGCGGTTTAATTAAAGCGGCATAATTTTTGTCACCAAAACTCTGTAGTGTAGACAAGGCCTAAAACTAGTCTCTGTCTCTGAGTAAGGCTGACCCCTCCCACCGAGGGGCTGAGCAGCCCCGGCTCATCATCATTGGCCCAGAAAACTACTTGTCTACATCGCCCTATGGAGTCCCACACTCTATTCTGTCCCCACTCCTGACTCAAAGCATGCTGGGAAATGGTGTAAGCGGCTCTGGTAGCCATTACTGTTGTAGTGCATAGGGTAGGTCCCCCTAGAAGTTCAGTCCAGAGTTCCATGAGCTGCCAAACTCCAGTTGTGGGTTACACATACAACTTCCACGCACAGGCAAAACTCTGTTGTAAGTTCTACCGACCCCAGACAGTTTCCATTGAAGTCTATGGGAGTCTTTCCTGGAAGATGAATCAGGCCCTGAATGACTTAAAAATGACTGTCCTAGAATTTGCAACAGGAAGTAAGTATACAGTTTAAACAATTCCTACCTCCTGAACTTTAATTGCAGTTTCTGAGTTCCATGATTTCATGTTTTTTGCAAAGTAGTTCAGTTTTTCATCTAATCATCATGTTTTGGATCCATTGTGCAGCATGCCCTAGGCGTCTGAAGTTGGGGTTAATCAGGAACTGGAGTTGGGTGCCTACCTCCAAAACAAAGATGCCCTTATTTACAACAAAAAAAGATTCTTACTGAAATGCAATGTCCTGGAGGATTACATTAAAAATATAGGGTAGACTAAAGAATAAACTTTTTAAAAGTTTCTGCTTCAATACATGCAATTATATAAAAGAAAATGATTTTGGGGATGTGCTTGGGGGAGGCAGGGTTTCACTGGTGATGGGTTAGGATGATGAATTACATTGACCGTTTTTATGTGTTCTTATAAATAATATATAACCACCTAGGGGTGTAGATAAATCAAAATAAATATTACATTTTTAAATGAAAAGTTAATATTTTGTGGTGTCACTCCCATTAATATCAGTGTAAGTCTCCCAGCTACTGCCCATTCCTCTTCTGAAAACATTAGAGTTAGTGTCTGTCCGACTTCAATTGAGATCAGCTAAGAAGTTCACAGTGAGAAATCTTTACCTCATCTTCTCACTCAGGAGTAGGGCCCTACCAAATTCACAGCCATGAAAAATGGATCATGGACCATGAAATCTGTCTCCCTCCCCACCCAATGAAATCTGGTCTTTTGTGTGCTTTTACCCCATACTGTACAGATTTCAGGGGAGACCAGCATTTCTCAAATTGCGGGTCCTGGCCCAAAAGGGAGTTGCAGGGGGATCGCGGTATTCCCACCCTTACTTCTGTGCTTCCTTCAGAGCTGGGTGGCTGAGAGCGGCAGCTATGGGTCAGATGCCCAGCTCCAAAGGCCACACCCCACCAGCAGCAGCACAGCCGTAAGGGTGCCAACACCGTACCATGCCCCCTTACTTCTGCGCTGCTGCCTGCAGAGCTGGGCAGCCGCTGACGGAGGCCGCAACACAGAAGTAAAGGTGTAAATTCCACACCATGCCATCCTTACTTCTGTGCTGCTCCTGGCAGTGGCTCTGCCTTCAGAGCTCGGCTCCCTGCCAGCAGCCACCGCTGCCCAGCTCTGAAGGCAGTCCCACCACCAGCAGCAGCGCAGAAGTAAGGGTATCAGTACCGCAATCCCCCCTCGAATAACTTTGCGACCCCCATAATTCCTTTTTCGGTCAGGATCCCTACAATTACAGCACCATGAAATTTCAGATTTAAATAGCTAAAATCATGACATTTACAATTTTTAAAATCCTATGACCGTGAAATTGACCAAAGTGGACCATGAACTTGGTAGGGCCCTATTGATAGGAAAAGGTGCTACCCACCATTTTAGTTTAAGTTATTTCTTCCCATGGATCCATCCTCCGCTACAAAGCTCAGCTTTATAGGCAAAGCTGAATCACATCTCCTAGTGACTTATCTGCTCTCTATTGACACTACAGCCCCAGCGATGTGCTGTGTCATTATTTATCTATGGCCCATGTAGTAGCACGATATTTATATTTCCATGCCAAGGAGATCGCCATCCCTTCCATACTGAGAGTTAGCTGAATCCTCTCTCAGATTTCTTTCAATCACTGATTAGAGATACTGGGTCACAACAATCCTTTTTCCTTCACGGCTGCAGGCAGTCAGTTGCCCATTCTTTTCTGCAGTTAGAGTTATGAACATAATTATTTATACAAACTAATAAATGAGGCATGACTGTTACTCAAATTCAGATTTTCTTCTTCTCTCATGTGGTCAGCATTGGCCCTATTTCCTCCAGCTTTACAGATCCTATTTTTCCAGCTTCCAACAGGATTGTTTCTCTGACGAGAACTTCTAATTCCCTTCCTGCCTCCCAGTTACTCCCAGCACACACCACCATATGCATGTCCTGGAAGTGCTACCTGGGCACCTCATTCCTAGCTGTTAATCATTCTGAGAGCAGTGGAAATATTTAATGGGACAAGTTCCTAGTGGGTCCAATCCGACTTCTTAAAGCAACCTTCATTGACACTCTTTATGTTTTTCATGTGCGTTTTAATTTACTGGTGATTTCAAGGACTTGATACAAGCTGTAATTCATGAATTCACACACAAGATTTTTTCCTGATATGACTTTGCTTAAAAAACAGTTCTGCAGTCTTATGAAAAGTAGACTGCATTTTTAGGCATCTGGCTTGCCAAACATGACCTAATAAATGCTTGGAAGTGGGACCCCCATGCCTAAATCTTTGCAGAATTGGGGTCTTAGTGCATTGCTAGTTATTTAAGGGAGAGAGGTTTTTGTAATTTAGTCACAATGTAACGTTTCAGTATACACAAGTGCTGGAATTAGCAGTGACTCATTTTTCAAGAAGCCCTGGGGAAGCTCAACTGTTTGAGTTTCAGCACAGCCACAGTGACTAACACTGAAAATGACAGAGCTGATACCAATACAAAGACTTTTGATATGAAGGAATTTTCTTTATGATTTTGGAATTTAATAAAACCCTTCAATTTTATGAGTTACAGCTCCTTTAAAAAGCACCTCAAGATGTCTTCCACAGTTCAGCAGAATCTGCTTCTCAAATATATATGTATAGTACCTCAATCTTTCACTAATATGATGACTTACTGCATGCTTGTTAGTCTTGGCTTTACAGAAAGTCTTTTTCCTGTATTTATAAGCTTTTTACTCAGCTGTTCTAAACTTACTAAGGATTCTTTGTTCTAACAATAGTAATATATCTTTGTCACTGGTTCTGTTAATTCTAATGATTGGTCCTAGGCTGTTCCTCCCCTTCCTTTAGGAATGGTACCTTCCAGTCTCTCCATGTGCATGAAAAGTGACAAGCATGGGTCCCCATATTTCTACTTATTGGGCCACCCTAAAGACACGGTTTGTAAACTCTGCATGTATATTATCATTCTCTAATATGCTTTTGTTTCACGCAACTGTTTTAACTGAGGCTTTTCCTACTTTTTCTTACACACTAGCTTGTTCAGCAGCTCCTACTATATTGGACTGTTCTTAATAGCTGAGAACCTAATCACCTAAAGAGAATACCTATCTATTTTAGATTCTTAAGAATGTATTTTAATTTCCTAGATGGGAGTGTAGCCCTGTAACTTCCACTGCTGCTAGTGGGAGAAGCCCGGCTATGTCCCTCTGAGAAGGTATATTCTTGTATTTGTAACAAAGATTCATGCTATAAAGACAACTTTCCTAGAAGAGTAACCAAAGTACTTAGAAGCCGATGCAATAGTTTTACCCCTTTCTGATGGTACTTGGCTCCCCAAAATACTGTTAATGTGAAGATGGAAGTTATATCTTGACCTAAAATAATGTTCCTGTGCTTTCGTTGGAACATGCTGTAATACAATTTCAAACACAAAGAAGCTGATTCAGATGGCACAGCTTTGCACTCAGTTTCAAGTTATTTCCTTCATAAATCCGGTCTTACTGCATAGTTTATTCAAACTTACCCAATGTATAATATATAGTCACAGCCCAGAAATGATACCTGAAGGGAAACATTTATTTTTCCTGGTTCATATTGATTGTGGTCATCAGAGAAATCTCAGAAGTAATCTCTGCTGGTACATTGAACAGTTACGGAAGTCTCTCACATAATAACTTTGTATAACATAATCTTTTCATTAAACCTGTGGCCTACTAGCAGAACAATCTAAAACACTTAAAGCAGAAAGGTTGGGAACAGAGAGGGAGATTTCCAAAGGTGCCTAACTGCCATTTGGGCCTTTGAAAATCTCCTCCAAATACTGGACAAGGCCAACATTTCAGATCCCCTAACAATGTTCTCACAAAATATGCAGTCTCATTTGGGAGGGGGGTGGAGTGCAGCAGTCTGTTATTGCGCATGCAGATCAGTTAGTTACCCATCTGATTGTCCTTTGCAAATGCAGGTATCCAGTTTGTGTCCCCAAATGTGAATTCGCATCTACAAACTGATATACCCATATATTTTGCTGGCACAGTTTTAGAGGCCTTTTGAAAACCATTGCACTAACAGATTTTACACTTGTATCCAGTACTCAGATTTGTTTGAACATCTGAGACAGTACTGAGGGGTCTCAGTAAGGGAATTAATTTCTTAGTAGCGTGGAAATCAGAGCTGTACCATTTTACACCTCACTTCTGCTTCATGTTCACTGGCAAAGTCACTACAGGTCATCTTTCAAGATACTGAGAGGCAAGGTCATGCAGACATAGAGAGCTGCACTACATAGCTATTTCAGATTCATCTTGTAAGTCTATATTCACAAATAGAGCGAGTTAGGTGACCTTGGCTCCATCATGAAAACCATCTTATATAACCATGGCTTTGTAGTGTGTATACACACACACACACGTCCATGTTCAAATTACTTTTTGTTGCTTTAGGATAAAAAACATGGGAAGGAAAGTTGTTCCCTCCTAAAACTGGTAGATGTTGGCATCCTCTATCAGTGTATCTTAATTTAGTAGTACTCAGTAACTCAGCTATGGATGAGTGGCTGCCGATGTTCTAATTATTATTTGGCCCTATTAGAACTTTTCTTGGAGCCAAAACTTGACAGAGACAGGGTGTCAGTCATCAAAATAAAAACCTTTGTTGGATGGAATTTTCAGCTTCTATAAAACATATGTTTTTAAAACTTCCTCAAAATAATTTATAAAAGATCTGCTCTAGAAATTATTTTGGGGAAGTTCTACGGCATTTGCTATACAGTAGGCTAGCCTGGATGATCACAGTGGTCCCATCTGCTCTTAGAATCTGTAAGTCTATGAAAATGAAAATGAACTGAAGGTACCAGCACAGTTCACATAGTCCATGAATAGTCATCAGATGGTAACAACTTCCAATCACTTCTGTCTTCACCTATATTCAGACAAAGGACTGGGTTCCGTTGCCTAGTCCTTCATTTACTCAGTCCCTTTAAAGAGCGACAAGGTGTGATATCAACTGACCATCTTAGAAGCAGAAAGCATGCTGTGGAAATTAACTAAGAAAGTACTGCTGTACTGCCATTTATTTTAATGTAATTAGTATTTCACTTAGAGTATTTCTTAAAATTCACCCATCTCTTCAGTATCTATATTCAGGACATTTCAGCTTGCACCTTTTGTAACAGCTTAATGAATAATTCAATATTAATAGCCAAGATAATAGCTTTATATTTATTTGAAAAAAATCTTTTCTTATTGAATACAGTATTTTTTGGGCTCATCAAAAATTGCTTGCTTAGTAAAATTGAGCTGAATCCCTGACTTGCTTTAACAGTGAAATCTAAAGCTCATAACAAAAGTGAATGAATTTCCTGGACTTTTCTTATTGCATGTGTAATTAATTATAAGATCAGCTGCCCTGATGCCCTACAACAGTGGTCTCCAACCTTTTTACACACAATATCACTTTTTGAATTTAAGTGGAACCCAGGATCTACCCCACCCCTTCCCGAGGCCCTGCCCCTTCCCGAAGGCTCCACCCCGCTCACTCCATCCCCCCTCCCTCTGTCGCTCGCTCTCCCCACCCTCACTCACTTTCACTGGGCTGGGGCAGGGGGGTTGGGTGCAGGAGGGGGTTTGGGGTGCTGGCTCTGGGAGAGGGCTCAGGGCTGGAACAGGGGGTTGGGGTGCAGGAGGGGTGTGGGCTCCCTCCAGGCGGCACTTACCTCGTGTGGCTCCTGGTCAGTGGCGCAGCGGGGCTAATGCAGGCTCCCTGCTTGCCCTGGTCCCACGCCACTCTTGGAATTGGTCATCACGCCCCTGCGGCCCCTGGGTGGGGGGGCAGCACATGGCTCCATATGCTGCCCCTCTCTACAGGCACCGCCCCCGCAACTCCCGGTGGCCGCAGTTCCCCGTTCCCGGCCAATCGGAGCTGCGGGGACAGTGCTTTCAGACAGGAGCAGCGCACGGAGACCCCTGCCTCCCTCTCTCCCCCAGGGCCTTAGGGGCGTGCTGGCCGCTTCCGGGAGCGGCACATGGCCAGGGCAGGGAGGGAGCCTGCCTTAGCCTCGCTGCACCACTGGACTTTTAGTGGCCGGAGATCACGATCGACTGGCAGAAGCTCCAGGATCGACCAGTCGATCGCAATCAACCGGCTGGTGACCTCTGCCCTACAAATACCAACAGTCAAGTAAGTAAATGTCCAAATGATTAAAAACTGCTCTAGTGAATACATGTAATGATAAAGTGTATGCCTATCATCACAAAATATTTTGAACGTTAGGAGAGAAAATGGCTTGATATGCTTTTTCCCCCTGGATTTTGCTGACCAGCATCCCTTTTAAAAAACATCGTGCATTTGGATAACCAAATAAGCAGCACTGAGCCACTGTGCAGTGTATAGACCCAAGTAACATACACAGAAACCTGACACCTACGGCATAGGTGGCGAGTTTTAAGAAGGACTTGCAATGAGAGAGTGGTTGCAGGGAGGCCATTCTAAGAAGGAGGGCGGCACAAAAAGCAGGCAAGAGGACAAGCATGGAAGAAGGAGATAAATGGAGTAGACAGAAGGGAGACAAAGACGGAGCAAAGCAGCAGAAGGAGGAGGAATGGCAGGAGACAAGATCAGAGACGTGGGCAGGATGGAATAGTAATGGGCCTTGAAGGGGATGCCCACAAGCTTGAATTTGATATGGAAAGCACATCAAAGTCAAGTTACCCATACCCTAGATAGACATGTCGGGGGGGGGGGGGGACTTCTGATCCTCAGTGTGGCAATGATGAACAGTGCCTTTTTTTTTTTTTTTTAAGTGGTGAGCCCTGTATTATCCATTGTGTAATACATGACAAAATTAGGAAGCTATGCTGTGTGTTTGCCTGCCTGGTATTGACTGTGAGCACAAAGTAAACACCACATGTGTCTACTTCTTTACATGTTTAGAAGTTGTTACATTTGCACAGTAATTGGCTAATGAGTCTTGACTCATACTGTTACATCAGGTTTCAGAGTAGCAGCCGTGCTAGTCTGTATCTGCAAAAAGAACAGGAGGACTTGTGGCACCTTAGAGACTAACAAATTTATCTGAGCATAAGATTTCGTGAGCTACAGATCACTTCATCGGATGCACTCAGTGAAAGCTTATGCTCAAATAAATTTGTTAGTCTCTAAGATGCCACAAGTCCTCCTTTTCTTTTTACTCTTACATCAGATACTCATGCCTGTTGAGAGTACTAATCAGATAATCCAGTTCATTCTTTTGAAATGCCTGTCTTATAAATCTCTAGAGCTCAGTGTTGAATGGTATTGGGAACTTGAACTGTCCCATATATCAGACAATGATGGGAGAAGCAAAAATCAATAGGGTCGTTTTGAAACAGTGCCCTTTCCTTATGTGACCACCTTGACTGAGTTGAGAACATTCATTCGTATTCATGCTGCATTCCCAATAGCCATCTTCTTATTTCTAGCAACACCGACTTAATTTCAGGAACCTGTGGTGTGGAAAAAAGAGGGACTAACTAAATGAATCAAAATACTGGTTGATAAAAGTGGCCTAAAACCATCAGGCAATTTGAATATGAGCTCCAAAAGGTTCTATCAGTTTTTAGACCTATGGGTAAAAACTATTCAAGGACAAAATTCAGTATTAAAATGTGTTTTACAAACAAATCCATAGCGTTTAACAAATATGTAGCAGCTGATGAGAGAGGAGAACATTCTTGAGTTGGAAAAATGAAAGGTATCTATTGTCTGTCTTATGTAACAGCAAATTTTATTTTTAAAAGATCAATTGCCCTTTTTATATCGGAATTTTGTATCTTTCACTGTAGAACTGAAAGCATAAAATGCCATTTGGAGAGACGGAGAGAAAAGGGGGAACGTTTTCATGGGTTTTGTTGCAGTATGTCTGATCTTCCGGAGAACTGCTATAGGGCCTTTATTTTTTGAATGTACGACTCCTGGACAAAAGAGCAGCTCTGACTGCCTCTGTGACCTTGACCAAGTCACTTAAAACACTCTAACCCACCTCACCCATCTGTAAAATGGGGATGATAATATTTACTTACATACTTCGTGGGTGTGTTGTAAAGGTGAATTAATGCTTAAAAAATCCCTTAAAGATGAAAAATTCTAGTTAAAGACTAAGTATTATTAATTATTTTATTAAAGTAGAACCTCACTAATCCACACACATTATAATTCATATAAAAATTGGCAGCCCATCTCCACATCTGAGCAGAGATTTAATAAGAGTGCTGTACAGTGAGTTCTGTTGTTTCCTAAGCCTTAATTATTTTTATATAATATGCTACAGTAGATTTGCTAGTACCCTACCAAGTGTATATGTTCACAGCTAAATTACAGTGAATAAAATACATGACAAACCTTACCCTTGACCGTTTATCCGTGGTTGGGTCACATAAACTGGCATCCAGACTCACCTACCCTGTAAGGAAAAATAAAGTCCCAACTAAAGGTCTGTTCTTAGCCCTTTTCTCATTGTATTTGCTTGCTATATTTCCAAAGCACAAACTCAAAGCCAGAACAACTCAACTCCAGTTACTGGGTAATAACCACTCAAGGCCAATCAGCTGGGAGGAGAGAGTTCACATCCTTCCCCTACAATAACCTCTTCCGCACTAACTTCCTCTTTCCTTTTATAACCTCACCCAGCTCAGCCATGTGACAGGAAGGAATCCAGTAACCCCTTATGGGCTGGAGTGCCCAAACATGCTTTCCCTCCCCCCTCCACCCACAGCTCACTCCTCCTCACCTCTGTGAAGTTATTCTTGTTAGGACCATGCGTACTGGGGCCCTTTGTATATAGATAGCCATGTTTAAGGGACATTGCTGATCCAGGAGCATATTGTGTAAACATGCAGGCCATGAACTCCTCCTCCCCAGAAAGCCCCAGCACAGCTCCTATAATGGAGGCTCTGCAGACCATGTCTCTGTAGGTAATTGATTTAGGCAACTTTAGGGGCATCTAACTTCCACCTCATGCTGTCTCAGCTGGATGTCGGTTTTCTGGGAGGCACTTAAGATGTGTAGCACCTGGCAGACTGGGGCCCAGTGGTCTGAATTTTCAAAAGTGACTAGTGATTTGGGGTGCCCAACTTGAATCACCTTAAAGGGACTTGATTCTCAGAAAGTGCTGAGCACCCACCTCTATAGAACAGACCCCTTTCAGGTGTCTCAGGTTGGACACTTCACGCCTTTGTGCATAAAAATGGAGGCTACGTCCCTGGAAAGACAATGGGCTTGTCTATGCAGTGTAGTACTGTGCATAAGTGGGGTGTGAATTCTAATGCACACCAATGTGTTGTGTGTACTAACTGGCCTGTGTAGACCCTGCTGGCAAGCACTAAAAGTTCCCTAGTGTGTGTTAATATAGTATTGTTTGAAACAGGACGACATTAATGTGCCCTCGGAAACTTTTAGCATGCAGCAGCAGGGTCCACAGGCGTCAGTTAGTGTGTAACACAGTGATGCACATTGGAATTTACTTCCCACTGATGTGCGCTGCCATACCATGTAGACAACCCCAGTGAAACAACTTACTGCTTGTGTGATACGGCTAAAGAGTGTTCAAAGGTTGGGATGCAGTGTCTTGGATCCACTCATCCGCTCCACATTCTCATTTCATAATAGTATAAAAACATTGGCTTTTCAGCTTGCTCAATGATGTACATGAGAAAATAAACAACCACCACCTCTCTAAGTAACGGATGCAGTACCGTAAGCAACCAGATGTGCAAACACAGAAGCACACATTCAGTAAAGAACAGATATAGATCTGGCGCTTCTGAGAGCTATTAAACATAATAATGAATTTCAAAGATAACCCCTTAGTAAAATAGTCTTTAGCACCTAGAAACCAACAGCTTCCAAGAGCTTTGCAGAGCCATGTAGGAAGTGCAAGTCCAGTCAACTGGAAAGGAAAGGCAGGCCTGTTTTCAGGAGTCCCAAGTGATCCTCTCTCCCCACTTTTGAAACTCTCCCAATTTATTTGTGATCTTTTTCTCAACTGCTGGATCCTGAGCCAATAGCAATGGGAAGATAGTTGAGTTCTTAACATCTGTCCTGGATCCAAATTCCATTGAAATTGTAATTCTTAGCTTGAAAACCTTTCAAACAAATATAACTATATTTTTTAAAAACTCAGCAGCATGAGGTCACTGACACTTTTTCAGTACTATCTAGTAATTTTGAAAAACTTACTGGAACATATCGTTTAAACAAAGATGACTACAGAACATTTTACATACTGGAACAGTTTTGCAAGTGGAATTGTGTACATTACCCAGCTTTCTAAGTGTCTGGGCTTTCCATCAATATTTGGATTGTACTTATAAACTATGCATTGAATATGAAAATGTTAAGATCACCCATTCACTGACTTGTCTCTCATTATACTGGTCTTTTTTTGCAGGAGACTCTGTCCGACATTCTAAAAAAGAATTAGAAAACCTGACACCCTGATTAGCCAATAGTCATAACAACTAACCTAACTGATCGCAGGTGCTGCTGTCAACCTTCAATTCCCAGTATCCTAGTCCTTGAGAGGTGTTCTCTTAGACCCCGGTTCAGCAGTCTAGCCTATTCAGCAAAGCACTTAGGCACAGACTTAAGTGCTTTGTTCAGTAGGGATGGGCTTAAACACCTTGCTTTGCTGAACTGAATCCTTAAATGGAAGTTAATGATGATCAGCACCTCACAGAGGGCACTCAGCACCTGGCAGGATCAGCTTCCTATGGAAGTTCATTTATTCAGCAACTCATACACTGTCCAAACACTGTAAGTTGAGGCTACTTTTGTTCAGCAAACCATGCCCCCAATACTAACCAAGCAGTTCTAAGAATGACAGCTACTTATTGACCAGTCAAAATGTGAGCTTTCCTAATGCCTATTTTAGCTGCAATAATTAATAATTTTAATATTTAAATATAATTAATGGTGTAGTAGCAATCTCTTAAATTATTCACTCTATATAGAAAGTTTTTTTCATTAATGCCACACATTTTATTAACATATCTATGAACACCTTTTATGGCAGTGTGTCAATGCTATTAATAAAAACTAATTTAAAAGTCATTATCTTTTTAAATTATAGAGTCATTTATATTATAGCTCTCCTTGCTTTTCCTCAGCTCTGGGTGAGATCTGCTTTGGCTTCCAATAGCTCTTCATCCACAGTCTGGCCACATTGAAAAAAATGCTTTTCTTATTAAAGTGAATAATGTATTATCACTTGAATAGCTCGTAACCGGCAACAGTTAACTCATTGCCTTTACCAGACCAGGGGCTAGGAGAGTGGTCTCGTCTCTCTTTCATTGTACAATCCTCTGGAGTCCAGAATACAGATAATATCCTCTCCTGGGCTTGAAAAGAACGCTTCTCCTTCTTCCTTTCAAGAGGGACTAGGAATCTCTAGGTTTAACATACACGTCAATGATTTTCAAGTTAGATTCCTAGTTCTGCAAAACTCTCAGGCAGTATATGAGGATAAGGAAATCAATGGGAATTTTGCCTATGGGCACACAAGAGGGTCCTCAGCAAGGTTGTATGGGAGACTTCCTGTCTGATCTATTTTAGGACACATACCATTTTGTATCTGAATACAGGACAAAATTAAAAGTGGCATGAAGTGCATCCAAAAGGAAGCAACATCTGGTCATTCAATAATAATAAAGAGTGTGAAAGGAGCAATGGCAATAGGGTACGACGGGAACTGGGATGCACATAAATGAGGCATAGAGGGAGACTCTGCAGATTTTCTAAGTGCTCCAAGCTTTCAATGCAGATAAGTCTCCTTTATCAATCCCCTTTTCCCACCCAGCTATAACTCCACACTCACATGCCTCTTACAGATTTGCTGATACCTGCAGGAGTGAGCCCTGCTTTAAGGCGCCTCATACAGAAATTATCCACCAAACCCAATTCAGATCTTTGTCACTTATTAAAACAAGGAGAATTCCCCCGAAATCACTTTGTTCAAAAGAATTAAGATTGAATTCTTAATCACCACCAAAAAATTACAGGCAATAAACATTTCAAACACTACCAAGTCTGTAAATGAGAAATAAAGAGCTCCAGCCACATCCCCATTGTCATATAATCCTTCCTCTCTTGCCATCATCCTACTTGACCTACACTTTCCATCTAGGCTTAGCATTGCCCCTGAAAATATGCAATAATATATGCACAAGTCAAAATTACTAGGAGAATATAAAAATCTTATGCCTATTTAAGGGATCTATTTACAATATACAAGAATACTGCACCATTAATCAATACAAAAAAGGCAACACAGGATAGTTATTAGAATGATCACTGATAAGGTCTATAAAATTAGACAAGCTTGCACCATGATGTTTGCCACACACTTCATAACACCAGACAGACCAATTATTTTATTTCTGCTCATAAAAACATTCTTCTATCCAACAGCACTTCATAACATAAGATCTATTGTGCTCTGACAAAACTGAATGTGGCTTGGGACTACATTCCTCTCATAATCTTTACTACCAATGGCAAAGTATGCATCCAGGATCATATTTACATATACAGACTAAAGCAAGAGGGCAAAGTTAAGGTTGAGTGGGTACTATAAACTGGGTGAGATGATGGTGTAAGAGTAGAGAATATATAAAGGAGCAAATTCCCCACAGACCAAATAAAGCAAAGCGAAGTGTCACTAGATCCTCCCAGCACAACAGATGTAAAACCTGCAGATATAGCTCCACTGATACAATGCTCACACCACACAACACCCTTTTCAAGTTCCACGGATCCTACAGAGGCCCATCAGAACATGCAGTGTACCTCGTCCAGTGCATTCAATGCCCCAACACTACCTATGGATGAAATCGGACAATCACTACACTCGCAAATGAACTCTCAGGGAAAAAAGGCTAAAAAACAAACACCCTATCAGTGTGAGGGAACACTTTTCACAACGTTAGCATGCCATATCTGACCTCTCAGTCCTCAGCCTCAGAGGAAACCGCCACACCTTCAAAAGAGGAGCCTGGAAACTTAAATTCATAACTCTGTGGACACTAAAAACCATGGACTTAACAGCAACATTTGTTTTATGGCTCATTACAACAATTTGTAACTCACCCTGCTGCCTACTAAACCTTAATCGGCCACTTCATTTTAAGCGGTCTCCTGCAGCATGTGTGAACTCCTTATGCGTAACAATCTCTCATATCTTGTATTTAGCTTAGACACTCTGGTTACTGCCTCCAGACCAGAAGAAAGAGCTCTGTGAAGCTCAAAAGCTTGTTGCTGCCAGTAAGAGAAGTTGGTCCAATAAAAGATATTACCTCACCTCTCTCAGAGCCTGGGACCAACATGGCTTCAACACCACAGCAAACAACAGAGGATTATATGGTGGGGGTAAATGGCTGGATCCTTTAACTATTTCCAGTATTATTGATGTTTGGGACTTTTCTAAAGGGGTAAACTGCCTTGCCCCCACCCTTCTGTTAAAAAGGTGTAATTTTGGGGGGAAGGTTATGCTGAATCCCACTGAAACACACTCACTTTGGAAGTCTACAGGAAGGTGAAAGGAGGGGATTGACTATAATATGATATTCGCATTGGTTTTAAAATTTAACAGAAACTACCAAAGGCTTCCCAAACCATCCAAAAATCAAAGGGGGGAACCTCTGAGTCATTTACTTCAGTAACTAAAAAAAGTGGTTATTTCAGTAGCTGTGGAAATTCCAAGACAAAGCATTAAAGTGAGTTGAAAGCTCGACCCCAAAGAACATGAAACGCAAGCTGCAGGAAACCAAAGCCATCAAGAACATAACAGGCATTCCAAGATATAAGAATAAAGGGCCAGATTCATGCCAGATGTAATTCCATTGACTTCTATTGAGATACACACCAGGGATAAGGCTTCCCTATTTTCTTTATTAGCTGCAAGAATTAAGTTTGTCACCTTGTGGCAATATGTAATTTCAGATGTAAGAGAGTAAACTATAACGTACCACATTTTGATTTTATCAACCAGTTCTTTGATTCACTAGCACTATGTCACCGAGATGTAAAAACAGATGCAAAGACATTTTGGGAACTGTTTAGTTCCTATTTCTGAAACTACCCAAAGCTTACAAATACTGTTAATTATTAATGAAATTTGGATATTAGAGGCACTGCGATTTTATTTTACTTCTGTAATAAAATGCAAATAATTATTTTTTATATTTCGTCAGGCAGGTTTTTATTATTATTATTAGTGCTATTATTGAAAAAGGACTTAACACTAGCACTTTAAAGTTAAATTCAACTGGTTGTTGGTAAACCATTGAGTCATTATTTAAACCAGTTGAGACCAAGTGGGCATATGTGACAGTATGTCTGTAGCCTTATATATCCTGGGCTGCAAGCTTGGCAGAGGTTATAAACTGAGCAAGTTTAGAGCTAATCAGAACTTGGCTAGGCAACTTCTCATGAAAACCTGAGGTGTTAGGAAAGTGATATTGGTTAATCCGTAGATGACACTCTTCTCTCTGATTTAGTACTAAGCCAGTGCCCCCAGCAAATTATGGAAGGGCACCGTTCTGTAGAAGGTACCATCTTTTCCTTCAGCTGGAAAATTGCAGTCCCAACCTCTAATTGTTGTCATGATTACAGAGTGGTCAGAAAAGAATGGGCTCCAGGTGTGGGATTAGACCTTAATTAGGAGAGGAACACACACACACACAAAATACTGGATTGCCAGTCTATTACATTAACATGTATTTACCCTCCTGAACAGAGGTTATAATGACAAAAGCAGCAACGCAAAGTTTGGCTCCACTGCCAAAATGTCATCAAAACATCTTTAGCCAGAAATTTTCCTTCCTGCTACTTCTCCCAAGTCACTGTTCTCCAAAACGACTGTCTGTCTATTATATGTTTCACCCTTAGACGTAAACTGTCCTTTGATTTCAATGGGAGTTAGGCACCTAAATGCCTTTGAGGATCTGGGACTCAGTCACCACTCTACTCCTATGTTCACGTGACTGCAATTTGTTGTATAAGTGAATGTTGCTAGTTAGACATGCTCAGTTCCTGCATATGAAAGGACCTCTGCTCCCATGGTGGAGGTGGTGAAGACTGGCACTCCACCAAAAAGCACCTGCTAATCATACCAACTGGGATGCAAGTGCAGTAACTCTTGACATTCTCAGTTCATCTACTCTATTTACAGTATAAGTTCAAAGGAGGTTTTTCAAAACACAAATGAGAGAGGCACCATTAACCTTCAATGGGAGTTGGACACTGACTATCCTTTGTACCGTTGGAAAGCTCCCGCTGAACTCATTTCCTCCTTTTTGTCACAGTATTAAAAAATCTCATGGCACTTCCTTTCTTTCCTGGCCATAGTAAGAGTGACAGCCTTCGTATTCTAGTCACATTGTAATATGGGTAGTTATAATCCTGCCTAAATCCCCACCCCAACCACCGCCTGTAGTTTCAACTGAACATGGTATGCTTTTGTTCTTTTCATAAACTTGTGCAGTAGTATATTTCATGCATTGTTAAACAGCCACCATTTTCTACCACAGATGTGGCTGCATTTCAGTGGAGTGTGGAAGGGAATGAAAGTATACCTTTGTATATAGTTTGAAACGTTTGTAATATGCTTTCAGATCCTTTGTAATGAAAGGTGCTAAAGAATAGGCTATATTTATTATTACCACAACAGGCTTTGTTTGTGTCTGTAAAATGTCTTGAAGTTAAAGCAAAGACTTGATGCTTCAGACACATTACCAAATTCCTCTAGCCTCTAACCAGCTCTCAGAAAGGAGATGGGGGTGGAGAGAAGAAAGAGAGAGAGAGTAAAATAATTAATTTGGTAGCTCAAAAGCATAAAATTTTGCATTTTTTTCATATTTATGTTTGTTATAGAAAAGCAATCATCTTAATGACAGTTGAACAAGCTCAAACAAACCATTATGTTTGCACACAGCTGTTAAAAGGTTTTTCTTTTGAGCGGCAAATTACTTTACATTGCTGCCCTTTGATCTACCCTAGAATTTTGATATTTTCCCATAACATTCTAACACTAGGGGAGAACCAGATTTAACTACCACTGCATCAGTGTGCTCTTTGTTAGTCAGTTCCATGTTGCAACAATAATGGTTTGCAGACATTAACATTTACAGAGACTGAAGGGTGCTTTTTCTGCATAATTGCTTCTCATTTAAAAAAGAAAAGGGGGGGACAGGTTCCGCGATGTTTAGAGATACAGAAAGTTATTGTTCTCATGTTCTTCCTCAAACATAATACATTTCCCCAAAATATAAACCGGGGGCTTTACTCTGTATAGGGATCTTTTGTGATGTAGTCATACTGGAAATTATTTCCTTAGAGCATTTCAAATTCCTCTTATAGTGGTTGTCTTCAAAAATGGATGCACACATTCCATTGTGAAAAAAACAATATAAATAAATGTCAAGCAAAGGGCCCAATCATGCAGTTCTTACACAGGCAAAATGTCCATTGAGGCCTGTCTGCCAGTAGTACTTCTTAGCCCAGGAAATGGGAAATACCAGGATGTTATCCATTCTAACTTGGCAGCTCATGTAATTGTTCATATAATTCGTCTGTATTCACTTTTAGCTGTGGTGGATCCAAACTATTGAAGAAATTGGCAAGTTATAAAATCTGTCACTCTAGGCATAACTTTTCCATTAGTCTTCCATGGTGCAATCATGGATAAGGAAATTAAACTTCAATGTAAGCTTCCATTTTGGTTATTGACTGTACAAAATCTTTACTTGTCTGCAAAAATCCCATGTGAGCTAAAGAGAGAAGAGTCAAGGGTTCAGTCTTAACATGAGTCTTGCAAGCAAACGTTACTTCAGCATGTAATATAGTTAACCGTGCCTGCCCTGCCACACACCAGCCGCTCTCATCAGCTGAACAAAGCCAGGGATTGGAGCAGAGACTTTCTAGCGCTATTGGTGTTTCAGGAGGCGAGGGTGACCAGACGACAAGAACAAAATATGAGGACACAATGGGGGGGAGGGGGCAGCCACAGGCTCAAACCCCACCCTACCCCCACCACCAGGGCCGGCTCTAGGTTTTTTGCTGCCCCAAGCAAAAAAAAAAAAAAAAAAAAAAGCCAGAGTGCTGCCGAAGCAAAATATCGGGACAAATGGTGTCCCGATGGTACATCAGTCGGGACGCGGGACAAACCTAAATATCGGGACGTCTGGTCACCCGACAGGAGGCAGCCCTTGCCTACGTCAGTATGTGATACATTGCCAAGCAGGGTGCTGGGAGCAATGTACTGCTGCAACTGCAGCCTTTACAAAGAGAGAAAATTGAGGTCCTGCCCATTTGGGGTCATTAAAGAGCCTACGGCATTTTTAGCAAGCGTTAGGAGCGTGACTGACGATATCGCTGGCCAGAGTCTGATTTGGGTAACGACTCAGAATGGATGAACGGGCTCAGAGGAATAAGAAATCCATGCATATACCAGATACCAATGCCTCACCCAGACTCAAACTGAACTACATTCAACCCTTTACACGGGTCTGACATGTCTGGGTAAGAGATCTTGGGGAATGACCGGGAGCAGCAGGGTGTGTTTTGGGGCTCTCTCTGAAGAATTCCTAACTGGTTGAAAATCTTCTTGGGGAACAGCCCAGAGACTAATTACGGCCCCCGCCCCCAACACCGAGTCCACTCTATTTTCAGAGTGCTACCGAGCAGGCCCACTCGCCCCTTGATCCCTTTCCCTCTGGGTGTTTTGGAACAGGCGATAGTTTGTGGCCACTGCGCTGTATCATGGGGGACTAGTGATTAGCCCATCCACCCTGGTTTTGGCAGGTAGCGAACTGGGTCAGTCCTCCTAAGGGACAGGTGATTCACAGGGGGCTGACACAGTCTTGTACTGTGGCTACTAGATCATTCCATTCAATCATATTGCCGCTGGCCCTTCCTATTTTTACTGCTCTGGAAGTGATCGTCCCCAAGGACGTGGTTTACTGTCACGTGAGATTAGGGATTTCAGAATAGCCCAATGTGCTCTGCTACCAGTCAGTGAAGTTCAACAATGCCGTTAATTTGGGGGGCAGCGTGGATATGCCTTACAGTTGGCAAGTGCACAATTATAGTTGTTTCTCTGTTTCCTTTTTACATTCTGCCCCACAGCTGACTTCCGTGGTGTTGCATGGATATTAAAAGAGGGCAAAATTTGACTTTTTTCCAGAGCTTTCTAATTTTGATGTGAACTTGCCACATAGGATCTTTACTTGAAAAGTTTTTTCCCACTAATTTCTTGGGAGAAAAACATTGGTTCAGATAGATCTATGGTGTAAGCAGGAGGGGGGGAAATCAGGGGGTTACCATTTTGAGCCATAGTTTTTGCACTAAAATATTTCAAAAAATTACTTGGACTTAAGTGAAATTTAGTTCCCGATTTAGGTATAACATGAACTAATAGGCTGCAGCTTTTTTTTTTTTTAAAGAGTCAAGCGGTGATGCCCTGCTCCTTATTCATCAGCGTGACTCCCATTAACTCTACTGAGAGGTATAGAGCAGCATTAAACAACAAATTAACTCATAGATGTCTGGAAGAGGCCACTGTGACAGTGCAGCACTAGCTTTTCATAGGCAAATTCATGAGAGCTGAGAGGCCTGAAAAGTTGAGCCCTCCATTTATTTGTGTGAGGGGTTTTAAAATTCAGTGTAGACCCTGAACCCAGTTAGACTCCAAACCCAAGTGTGTTTGCCTTACCCAGATTTCACTTTTGACCTTTCAAATGCTATTTTCCCCCAGATATGCTCATGGTACAAAAGCACATGACTGGCACCAGATGGGAAAATAAATATCTCCTCAGCTGGCCACGCTGCTCTCACCACATCACCCACCTCTATATTGTCTCTTCTATTTTTATCTACAGAAGAAATAAATAATTAAGCAGGCTGCTTCAGTTAAACTTATGGTCTCCATCCCAGACTTGAGCATAAAGCACATTTCACTCTTCACAGTAATGTGCATCCTCATGATGATTTGAAACTGGCCACAATGTTACTTAGGAAAAAGAAATGGTGTAGATTTTTAGGAATGGTTCAGATCTGTAAGTGCTACCTTTCTGAAGGCCAGACTTAATCCTCAGTCAGCAGATAACATTTTCTCCTTAATAAACATTCTCTCTCCTTTCACTGAGTCCCATCATTGCATGGATTTTTTCACCTGTGGGAGCATTTTGATCTTACTGAAATGGTGGCAATTATGGGACCACATTAACCAAGCTCAGAGACTTCTCTGGCCTCACAGTGGAAGTGGTGGGAGCCAGGCTGCCAAGCAGCTCCTATGAGTCTCAGACTGGCTGCCTGCCTTAAGATGAATCAAAAGAAATGTTGATCACTCACTCAAAGAGAAAGAAACACTGGCCTGACCAAGATAAGACACTTTATATTTTGCCAGTGGTTTGGGATGTAGGTGCTGAAGTCTAATTAACTCAACTTTCAGCTCTTCTGAATCACATTGGAAGGGCCACATCCTGCACCATCTTATTCATGTGAGTTGTTCCAAAGAGCTTAGTGGGGCAACTCATGAGAGTAGAGGCTTACAGGATTGGGCCAAAGTATTTCCAAAACAGAGAAGAACATGATGTCTCTGGCTTTCTTTATGGCTCAGCATATCCTAAGCACCATCTATCTTAAGAAAATGGGATCTACAGAATCTAACCAAATTCTATTGAGGCAGAGGAACTGAGACAAAGTCAAGGGTGATAGCCAAGACTTTTCAGAGCCTGCATGTCTTTACATAAGGCAGAACACTGTAGATATGCTTTCAGAATAATAGGGCCCTAAACATTGCAATAATATAGTTGTTTAGAAAAAACTGGATTTGATGGATGACGTGGTCTGGACCACAAATTTCTGCTGATTGTTGTATGCTTGTAGGGACATGTATAATAGATAGCAGAAAGGCCTCTTCATTTGTCCTTTGAGAGAGAAATTATATGGCTAACTAAGAAATCCACTATAATGGCACAAAAATGCATTTTGATTTCACCAGCATATGTCAGTATTATTATACTTTTAATATACGCGAAGAAAAGTTAAACCTATATCAATGGACTTCGTATTTTCAGCATCAAATCCCACAGTTCTTAGTAGGCTGACCAGACAGCAAGTGTCAAAAATCGGGACAGGAGGTTGGAGGGTAATAGGTTCTTATGTGAGAAAAGACCCAAAAATCAGGATTGTCCCTATAAAATTGGGACATCTGGTCACCCTAGTTCTTACTGAGGCAAATCTGTTGATGGCATTTCTACCTCCCACATCCATTGATTTCAATGGGAGTTTTACCCAACTAAGGGCTGCAGGGTTTAGGTCCAGTATGGGTTTTGGGTATTGTAACTGATGTTTGAAATATAAGGTCCAAGTTATGTGAATAATTCCTTAACTCCCTTCTCTTTGTTGTTATAACAGACGAACCAAACTCCTGGAGTTCTCTCTCTGCCACCTCCCCAGGTCTGCCGGAAATAGCTATTTCCCTTGATGACATAATCTCACCATTATCTTCATCACATCTAGCCCCACTCTCTGACCCTTCTCACCAGATAAACCCAGAACCAAGATGGGATATCAAGAGGGAACATGATGTAAGAAAACCAAAGGAGCTTTCGTCAAATGGCCACAAAAAGAAAAGGTTAGGAGAGCAAAGAGAAAGGTCAGCAAGTCCGAAAAAGGTAGACAGGACAAAGCATGAAGAGGCTTCTAGGAAAGGATACTCAGAAGGCAAAAAAAAGACCACTGGTGGCGGCAGGCCCACCTCTGAAAGTAAGGCAGTGGGACAGAGTGTTACGATCGAGGCTGGAGCAAGAGAGCATGTATGTGCCAGAATCAACGATGAACATCTTGGGAAATCCAAGAAGCCAGAAGGCAAGAAAGATGGATCTCTCAGTGTGAAAGAAGATCACAGATCTGGAAATACCTCTGAGAAGAAATCAGCTGCAGCTTCTGAACATGTCAAGCTTGATTTAGTTGGTGCTACAAAGACGTACAGTAGCAATAGCTGCAGCTCACATGGAAGTGATATGGACCAGAACAAGAGGGACCCTGATGGGAAACCCAGTGAGTTCCCCAGGAAGGGACATCTCCATTCCATTAACACACGCAGCATCAACAATACAGTTCGGAAGGCAACAGTCTCACCAGGCCCATGGAAAATTCCTGGCTCGGATAAGCTACCTAGTGTACTGAAGTCTGGCACTTCTGCCATGAGCAGATAAATAAGTGAACTGTTGCCCTCTAACTGTTTCACACTGATGCAGAACATACTTCTTAGCTTCTGTCTCACATTGATTTATTTTAATTTATTTTAACTATCACACATATACACAAAACACTGAAGAATGGAAACATTAATGTGTAATTCCATGACAATATGCACAATGTCTAATAAATTCAAGCAGCATATAGTCAACATGGAGATTTAAAACTGACCCTGAAGTCCCCAGTTCCATTTTAGGGACTTTGGCAGCTATGGAAGAAACCAAAACAAAATGAAGGACAATGTGTCAGAGAAGGACAGTGCAGTGTAGCTTTAGTATTTTTATTCCACTGCATGAAGGACTTTGGATTTAGTTCAAACTTTATATCAAGGAACTGGAGCAAGTTAGAGCAATCACAGACTGGAACATCGCCTTAAATAACACTGCACGAAGCAAGCTGAAACTGAGAAAGAATATTTTAACTGAGCTAAGATGTTGTAAATATATTGTTCTCAACGTATCTAGACAAGGGTTGAAGGGTTTCTTTGAAACTATACGCCCAGGACACGTCTCCACTGTTAACAATTTGGAATAGTCCACATGATCCCCAGCAGCATAGTTCACTTCATGTGTTGAGTTGGATGAGTTGGGGAATCTAATGGATTTGTTGGTGTGATAGCATTTCTACTGCCATTTTGTGAACAAATCATATTTCTGTACATTGGAAAGGAGTTAGGGTGCAGTTGTAGTTGCAAATTATCCTCAAAAACGATTTACCACAGGTTCCCCTAATATTACAAGTAGCACAGAAACCTCAGTTGGTCAAGCTCAAAACTGAGACTTACAGTTACAAGACCTTTCTAATGACAGGATGATTCTTAAAAGAAAAAAAGCTGCAGTTTCCTTAATGAAAAGCCTTTCTTTCCCACAGAAAACAACAATTTTGCTTATCAACAGTGCTATATTTTGTATATCTATACAGACTTTAGTTCAGGCATCTTTAAGTTTTGGCAGATCAGATGCTTTTACTGCACACACTAACACAAATGAGACTTGTTTCCAAGATAAAAGTTCTTAGTTCATTATATTTTCATCAGAGACATTTTCTCTCTCTTTTATTTCCATTTTACTTGTTTCTCTGTCTCAAGTCCACCTTCCTGGGTTCCTGGGGAAGGATTCCGAATTCCATGAGTCACCATTCTGTCCCCAGTAGGTTTCTTGTTTTGCCAAAAAGCTCTGGATAATAATACACAGGCTGTTTAAAAAAAATTGATGCTATTTGCAGAAATAGACATCAGTACGCTAGCAAACTCTGATATTCATGTGCTCAGCTCAAGAGTCACATTGAGATCATCATTATCCAAACAGGTCAGCACCTAATATATTTCTCAAACATTGCACTAGACTCATTCTCCCCTTAGAAATGTGTAGGCATGTTTCTTCCTATCAGATTATTTTAAAAGTCTCAAACAAAGGATTTTGCAGCTTTTAAAACTTTTTTTTTTTAAGAAAAACTCCATTTATCATATTTTAAAAAGCACAAATCCATGTAGCTGTTGACAATTTTTATTTAATTAAAAGAAAATCTTTATCCCCTGAACTAGAAATCCAATATAATTTGCCATTAATTTATTGAATTGGATTTTGGACAATGCTTCCATAGTGTAGATGCACGCCCCGGTATCTTATTTTCTATGTGTAAAGAAACAAATCATAAAACATGAAAAACAATTGAGATTATGCTTGCATAAACTCTAATTTGCACAGTTCACAGCTACTCCTTGTGCAGTAATTGCTTTATGCGGCTGTAATCAATAACCTGTGAAGACAGCACATCATCTAAACCCCATTCCAAATAATATTTCTGTGTAGTGTTAGCTGTGAATTTACCCTGTACAGCTCGATCTCTATAAATATAATTCCATGTATTAATAGTCACAGAAAGGCTGTAAGTGAGCAACTATTTTTATGAAACGCACCACTATGGATAAATTAACTTTTACAGAAATCTTGTTTACTGTATGATAATCTAAACCACTGTCAAATAAAATATATATATCCAAAAAATATTTTTTTAGCTGTACATATTGTGTATTAATTTTGAGTGGTTTTTAAGTGGGCTACCAAGAAATAAATGTTTGCATGCACTGGACTGGAAATAACACACAGTTTCATTATGCAAAAGATATTGCCATGTTGATTTCTGATTCAGAGGAAGAATACAATTTCTGAATTAAAATGCAGGCAGCCAGTACAGATACCAGAAAGAAAATGTATTTCGTATGTCTATATTTAGAAACAGCAAAAGCTCAGCAAACGCCCCCCCCCCTTAAAAAAAGCACCTGAACTCTCCCTTCCCCTTCCTCCCCAATCATGAGATATAGAGATGATCAGCCCCACAGCACTGGAAGTCATCATTTGTGCTTATCTAATGTGGACAATTGGAATTTGGCAGTCTGAGCACTCTAAAGGTTTGCTCACCAGAGTGGATTGTGGGGCATGATTTAAGTACCAAGTTACCTGATAGAAACAGTCTATCAGAATATATCAAGAAACGTCAGAGAGTAATTTTGTTGTATTGAATGGATTTAGGACACAAGAACGTACGTTATGGGGGCCTTCTCCTGCTCCCATTGAGCTAAATGGAAAAACTCCTGTTAAATTCCGTGGGCACAAGATTCGGCCAGGAGTATCATGTAATTTGCTAACTCGTGACACTTTAGAATCATGGACGCTAATAACTAGAGTTGATGGGGAAACTGAGTTGATTCCTACAGATACGACATTTTGAAACAAAATGACAATTTTTGTTCCATTTTATCTTAAAATGTTGTTTCATGTAGATGTTTGGAATCTGGAAAATTTCAGTTTTCCATTTTCAGTATTTGGATTTTTGGCAGAGGCAGAACTCCCCTCCCTTTCCTTTTTGCCTTTGGACCCTTTTTTCCATTGGTAAAAGACAGAGGAAGTCACTGTTTAGCAACTGTTTCCCAACTTTGTCTAACTGAAAACCAAGCAAACAAATGAGAACAAGTGGGCTTTTTTTCACATTCCCCACTTTTTAAAAGTTTTTCTTACCTGTTCCATGGAGGGGTGGGGGGGAAGAAGGGGGAGGTCTAATAAAGGAGGGGGAATACAGAAACCAGAAATGAAAACTTGATTTTTTCGGGGGGGGGAGGGGTTAAAAAATCAGAATTTTAAGTTGAAGCAAAACAAAAATTTTGTTTCAAATGGCCATTCAAAATTAAACAAAACTGTTTTGTTCTGAAATTTCCTGAAGGAAAAATCAGCATTTTTTCATTTAAATTACAGTTTGCCAGGAAAAAAAACTTTTCAATTAAACCTCATTTGTCAAAAGGAAAATTTTCCACATGAAAATTTCCCACCAGTTGTACTAATAACTTTGTTGTTTGTTACTGTTACAATACCTAGCAAAACAAATACACCATGGCTTTAGAACTCTGGACGTAAGTGGAACTCTCTATCATTCCCATGTCTAGATTGGTGAATAAGGGTGTGATTCAAATCCTACTGAAGTCAATGAGAATTCTTCCATTGCCTTCAAAGCAGTTTGTAACAGATTCTAAATTTACAGGACTGAGTGTTTCCCTCGCTTTTACATACTCATTGTATTTTCTGTTAGCAATGATACACAGCAAGATACGTTTCCCAAGGGGTTGTTTTACTTCCAGAGAAATTAAAATTCACCTGGTTTTTGGACTCCTCTTATAATACCACCTGCATCATCACGTTATCACTCAGAAGCATATTGCCCTTAGTGTTGTTTTTGCTTACACATCGTTTGATACCAATCTAGTAACACGGGAGATTGAATAGTTACACGGATTTTCCACTTGCAGCATGTAACATAATTGGCTGTACACTGAGAAACAGGTCCTTCACAGCAGAGCCTATTGTTATAGCCATATGGCATGCATGTGATCGGGAAAAACACAGATTTTGGGGGAGGATTTTGGCCAAATTAGCACTTTCTCCCTACAACTGTAGCATTGCTGTGAGGAGCTTAGCAGCACGAGGCATATTCTGTTTGTCTCGTCACTTGATCAATGGCTGATATTTGGATGGACAGAGGAAGTCTTATTAAAATGCTAACTATGTTATTAAGGAGAAGTGACCTAGGAGCAGGTTTAACTATTGTTTATACAGCGCTCAGAGTGTTTGTGGTGTTCAGGGTCTGATGTAATGAGCTGTGGACAGGCAGACCTTTTATACAGATCAGCTGGGCTTGGTAAGGTAACAGCTGCATCTGCTCACCAGTCATGCACCATTTCTCTGCCTGGTTCCACACCAATACAGATCTGACAGGGACAATGGAAGTTAGAGCTTGGACTCTTGCTGGGCATGCCCTGCATGGGGCATTACAGGTTGGGTGTCACACGGACAAATAAGGAAACAAAGTGTTGGCCAGAGGCATTTACATTCAAACGAGCTTGATAGAAACCCAGAAAAATCCCTCAAGCTGCACAGTCTTTTCAGCTGATGCCTTTTCTTTTAGTGCTTGTGAATGGTGCTCAACAGATGGCCAGGAAGACTGACAGTCTCTGTTACTTACAGGACAAATACGTACGGGCAAAGGCACTGCAGGTTTCCCCACAATGTCCACCCCATATGTTTCAATCCTGAACTGGAGGGGCCACCTGTAGAGGTGCGAGTCCCTTTAGTGCTGACTGTAGAAATGATTGGGCAATGTAAATATTTGTCCAATGGGAACTGGCCTGACACCAACTACCCAGCTCATAATACATAGGTCTAACCATAGCCTCTTTTCTCTTCTCGCATTCACCACTAAACCAATTGAATGTGCCATCTACACCATTGTCCTGAGTTCCTCTCTTTCAGCTCCAGCCTGAAGCCCATTCAGTCTGGTTTCATCGTCTCCATTCCACTGTGAAAGTTAAGAACTTTGCATCGGAAGCTGCCCCAAGTACTCACACCCTCGTAGCATTATTTGACTTCTCAATAATGGAACCATTATGTATTCACAGGGCTGAGATTAAATGCTCAATTACCTTTATCATTAACACAGCTATAGAATCCAGTTTTTTTTTGTATACCAATACTCTTGTGTCTGGCTCATTTATTCATGTTTTACTTAGAAGTGTTCTTCTGACTTGGTCAGTTTTGTGAGGCCTACTGTCTCTTCCATTGTCATGCACCAGCTGAGAAGGTGATGCTCCTGTAGTTATGTATTCGGCAGCCATGCTTTTTTGTCCATTGTTCCCTGCTATACATACCATAGGTAGGACTATAGTACTTACACAGAACTATCACCACCACACAAGTAGTGCTAGTTTGCCAAAGTAAATGCACTATTACCAAGGACTTCTTGGAAGTTAGTAATTATTCTGGATTTACATCAGTGCAGGAGACTGGAATTTGATCCAGTCCCCTGAGTAGTATCATTAAATACTGCATCTACATTTGTTTTAATAAGCATCATGTACTATACATTTTATGAAGGTTGAGACCAAGTCTTTG
Source organism: Natator depressus (assembly GCF_965152275.1). NCBI lineage: Eukaryota > Metazoa > Chordata > Testudines > Cheloniidae > Natator > Natator depressus. The sequence goes on along the minus strand of NC_134234.1, from coordinate 324,591,538 downwards.
AAGGTTGAGACCTTTGTCTTCACAGCTAGCCCTTTCCAGGTTACATTTCAGTTGGAAGTAGCAACCAATATAATAGTTCTTCATGCTACCAGTAACACCACATTGTGCTCATAGAACTTTTAATCTTCAACGCAATAAACTCCAACAAGACTCTGCTGAGTTAAGCTGGTATTATGATCCCCATTTTACAGATGGGGAAACTGAGGCTGGGAGGTTAAAGTTGCAAAGGGCCAGAGTGTTTCTGTGGCAGTGTCAGGATCAGAACTCATAATTTTGTGGTTTTCAATCCTGAGCGCAAGCCATAGCTCCTGCTAAGAAGTTGCCATTCCTTATTTAGGACTGCCTCATCTGCGACTGTGGCCACCTATCTTCTCTGCCCCATTGCCCTCTACTCTGTACAGTGAACTAAATACAGTGAGCCAGCTGGACAATTAATTGCTACTCCCAAGGTTTGGACTGCACTCCAGATGCTGGACTGATGTCAAACAGTAGCACAGGTCAAGGATTTTTCCTGTGGTCTGCTCCCACGACCACTCCAAGCACAGAAGTCCCATGGATTCCATTGGGAATTCTATGCATGGAAGGCTTGCAGGGTCAGGCTTTTAGAATGGCTATAACTCCTGATAGTATATTATCACTTCTTTCTAGGAACCATAGCCACAATTCACTGGCATCATAGTGCCTGCTCTAGTTTCCTGAAAGGTCAGTCAGATCTGAATGTGCAATGCTTTGAATTGGAAGGGGCTAGGGGGAAGAGGAGTTACTTACCTTGTACAGTAATTGGAGTTCTTTGAGATGCTCGACTCCTCTGGGTGCGCCACTTCAGGTCTGCATGTGCCCTTGTGCCTCCAATCAGAGATTTTCAGCAGCCCCGTTTGGTCCACACATGCGCCCTAGCTATCCTCATGCCCTTACTGAGAGTATATAGGGCTTCAACAGACAAAGCACCCTTGGTTCCTTCTACACCACGCAGATGAGCCTCTGAAGCAGCGGGTGGGGGCTGGGGAATGGTAGGTGCTGCTGGAGATCCCATAAGAACAAACATCTCAAAGAACTCCAGTTACTGTATAAGGTAAATAACCTCTCCTTCTTTTTCAAGTAATATCCCTATGGATTCTCCAGGGGACTCCCAATCAGTATTCTTCACAGGAGGAGGGGGCTTCAGAGTAGGATCTGAAACTGACTGCAGAACAGCAGACCCAAATGCAGCATTCACTCGGGATGCATGCACCAAAGCATAGTGTCTTGAGAATGTGTGGCTGGAAGCCAATGTGAGGGCGTTGCAGATTTCTGTGATATAGGTGCCCATCAGTAGGGCAACAGTGGCGGACTGAGAGCTGGTGGAATAATCTATTAACTTTTGCATTTCATGGGACATCAGCAGCTTCATAGCAGGAGAGGGTACAACTGGAAACCCATTTGGAAAGTCTCTGGATGGGCACACGTGTGAATTTAACTCTGTCCACAAAGGGAACCACTCATTGAGGAGAAGCGTTCAAGGGTCTATGTCTGTCCAAATAAAAGGTGAAGGCTCTCCTAATGTCCAAGGTGTGAAGGACAGCATCCCCCTTAGACCAATGAGATTTACAGTGAAAAAGAGGATGATGACTAGTCTGAAATACGAAAATCTGAGGTGCCTTTGGGTAAGAACTGGAGATGTGGTCAGAGGGATACTTTATCTTTAAAGAAAACAATAAAAAACCTGGCAGTGGTTTGGATTTAAGTCATTTGGACTTAAGTAATCAAATTTGTCAGAGTAAGAAAATGGTCTTCTGCTAGGTAAGCTCTAGCTGCTGTAGCATCCGGGATGGCCCCTAATAACTCTATTTGCTGACCAGATAAGAGAGAAAGGACCTCTTGGTGTTGAGCTGAAGTCCTAGCAAGCTGAATAGGGTTGTAGCTTTCTTGATGGCAACTTGGACCTCAATGTAAAAATGTCCCTTCAGTAGCCAATTATTGAGGTAGGGGAAGACAAAACTGGGCAGCAACTACTGCCAGAACCTTTGGAAACACCATGGGTGCAGTAGAAAGCTGAAGAGAAACATTTGTATTGAAAGTGGACTTGACCAATGACAAATCATCAAGAAACAACTTGTGAGAATACATCAAGGGTTGCAAACCAATCCCTCGCATCTAGACATGGTATAATAGCTTCAAATGTTATCATCCTGAACTTCTGACAAATGTATTCAGCATCCTGAGATCTAGGGCTGGGTCTCCATCCAGGCTTCTTTTTGGGAACCCTTTCCCTCTATAGTGGGGGGACCTGGTTCCATAGCTTCTATTCAGAGAAGGGACAGAGCTTCTTGCCTCAACAGAGGTTTGTGAGGTGTGTCCCTGAAAAGGGACAGGGCAGGAACGTGGGAGGAGTGCATGGAATGGAAATGGATGGAGTAGCACAATGTTATAACGTCCAGAACCCCTTGTCAGAAGTAATCTGCTCCCATAAGGTATGAAAATGGGAGAGATGATCTCCAAAAGATGGAAAGCTGTGGGCAGGATAATGCAGGTTGAAATCCAAAAGGTGGGCATGTTCATGATCTCCATCCAAAATATCAAAATGAACACTGAGCTGATGAGGACAGTTGCATTGACACAGGTGGAGCAGCTGAAGTTTTCCACTTTTGCACCCTGCTTTTCTTTTTATGAGGGTCCAATGATCTGTAGTATGTAAATAATTGAGATGGGGGGTCTTTGTGTCATCTGTGATCTACTAAATCTCCTCTTGTTTGCAGATGTATACATTCCAAGTGAGTGAAGGGTTGTCCTTAAATCTTTAAGAGTGCTAGGACTCATCTGTGGACTTACTAAACAGCTTGAGTCCATCAAATGAAAGGTCCTTGACCATGCTCTGAACCTCTCTTGGGATTCCCAAGTACTGAAACCAAGAGGCTCTGTGCATTACAAAAGACGTAGAAATGGAGCGATCTGCCCTGCCAGTTGCGCCAAGGAAAGCTTGCACTGCTGTTCTCGCCAGGAGCTAATCTTCAACAATGATGGCCTGAGTCTGTTCCCTCTGCTTCTGGGGCTGATGTTCAACAAAAGAGTTAGATTTGTTATAGCAAGAAGTGCATGGTAACTAGCAATTCTGAATTGCAGAATGACAGATGCAACTGAAGAGGTCTACACATTCTGGTCCTTATTGTGTGGGGCAGTTTTTGAATGATGTTGCCTATTGTGTTCGTTCACTGTTTCCACAACCAAAGATTAGGCACTGAACCTCTAGATGAACCCTAGAGAGGGGGGTGGGCTTCATCCCAAGCTGCCAGCTTCATCCCAAGCTCCAGGCTAAGCTGCAACTTCAAAGCACTCTCTAGTGCTCCAGCATGAGCGCCACTAACCCAACCCAGGCTGAGAGGCTGGCTCCCGCAGGCTTGTAAGCATACCCAAAATGTCCCTTGAAGCAAAAGCTCCAGGGCACTCAGGGCAAGGTTGACCATCAAAACAACCTTGACTAGAAATGTTGGACTCCGAAGAGCTGTAGTTTCTATAGACTACAGGAGAGGCAACCAAAGGTCGAGTAGAAGATTGTCTGATATGTCCTGTGGGTAACGGGAAACCATTTGCTACAAGCAAGTGATGTGGTACTGAGAATCTTCTCACACTCAGTAAAGGAGATTCAGGTTCATCACCGTAGACAAGCAGGTCTTTGGAGCATCTGTACTCCTGCAGGACTGAGTGGACCTGCAGAGAAGCCTGATGAGTCTGAGCAGTAGGAGCCTGGGGTACTGAGGACAGTGCAGAGTGCATTGGTACAGACTGACTGGTAGATCTGGCTACCGTAGATATCTCTGAAGGTCACCGTCAGTAGTATTTTCAGCATCTCTGGAGTCCTTAGCACCTCGATCATCCTCAGATGGTACCGAGGAATGCTTTGCTACTGAGCAATGGGTACTAGAGGGTTTGGCTGTACTTATGGGTTTCGATGCAGATATACCCTTTATAGTGAAAAGAAAAGGAGTACTTGTGGCACCTGAGAGACTAACAAATTTATTTGAGCATAAGCTTTCGTGAGCTACAGCTCACTTCATCGGATGCATTCCTAATGGCTTGTAGAAAGTGGTGTTGGAGAGCTGCAGAGCAGCCTCTTGTTCATATTCCGACCTATTCATGGTGACGACAGCACCTCCTTTGTCAGCCTTTTTGATTATGATGTCAGAGTTGTTTCTGAGGCTGTGGATGGCATTGTGTTCTGCACGGCTGAGGTTATGGGGCAAGTGATGCTGCTTTTCCACAATTTCAGCCCATGCACGTCGGCGGAAGCACTCTATGGAGAAGTCCAGTCTGTTGTTTTGACCTTCAGGAGGAGTCCACCCAGAATCCTTCTTTTTGTAGTCTTGGTAGGAAGGTCTCTGTGGGTTAGTATGTTGTTCAGAGGTGTGTTGGAAATATTCCTTGAGTCGGAGACGTCGAAAATAGGATTCTAGGTCACCACAGAACTGTATCTTGTTCGTAGGGGTGAAGGGGCAGAAGGAGAGGCCCCGAGATAGGACAGATTCTTCTGCTGGGCTAAGCGTATAGTTGGATAGATTAACAATATTGCTGGGTGGATTAAGGGAACCACTGTTGTCGCCCCTTGTGGCATGTAGTAGTTTAGATAGTTTAGTGTCCTTTTTCTTTTGTAGAGAAGCAAAGTGTGTGTTGTAAATGGCTTGTCTAGTTTTTGTAAAGTCCAGCCACGAGGAAGTTTGTGTGGAAGTGAGCTGTAGCTCATGAAAGCTTATGCTCAAATAAATTTGCTAGTCTTTAAGGTGCCACAAGTACTCCTTTTCTTTTTGCGAATACAGACTAACACAGCTGCTACTCTGAAACCTTTATAGTGAGACCACTTGGGCCTTCAGCAGCACCCTTCATGGGCATGAGGGCTCCAGTATGGCATGTTTCTTGTGGCCAAGTTAATTCAGAGGAGATTTAGGGCTCCTTTTGGCAAAAGATTGGGTGTATCACCCACAGATCTCTCTCACAATGGTCTAGAAGGTAATTGAGTTGCAGAAGTCAAGGAGATACTGTGGTCACTTGAAGACATCTGCACAGAAGGGTCTCAAGGTGTGAATCTGATGCAGGTCAGAGAGAATGCTCCAACATTAGGAGACAAAGCTTTACCTCTCTCTCTCTCCTAGAACAGCTCTTGAGTCCTGTGCAAATCTTGGACTTGGATGGCACATGAGTATCTCCCGGACAGTGGATACACTGTGAATGGCTGTCACTAACTGCGGTGGAATCCCAGCAAGTAAAGCAACACGTAAATCCTGAGTATTTAAGCATATCACAAGGAAAAAAAGCTCCTTCAGGGAAAAAGAGGTCCCCTGAAAAAGGGGGTGGGGGAGGCAAAGCCTCCCAACACACACACACACACACGGAGAATAAAACTAAACTATTAAAAATAAAAAACCGTTAAACTAGTCTGTTAGGACTAGGTAAACTAAAGAATAAGTAAACAGAGAAACTGGTAGCTGGCTAAATAAGCTGGCACCACTGACTGCTCCATCTCAGGTCATAGGCAGTTGACCTGGAACTGAGGTTGCTTCATGCATCACAGCCCTGTATACTGTTGGTATGGGGCACAAAGATAGCTGTGGCATATGTGTGGACGGAACACGCACTGCCACTGAAAATTTCCGATCGAAGGAGCATGGGCAACTGGCACTCCATAGGAACATTACTTGAAGAAGAATCTGAACTTTAGGAGCACAAATATGTCACAATGCACCAAAGCAGCAAATAGGTACTAATATGCTGACAGATAGTTTGTGATGGTGCCATATATTTATATACTGTATTGGAAAATACTCTATGTCCTCAGAATATTATATTTGCATAATATGTACCTATGTTCTTCCCCTCTTCAGGCACCTCTGCTTTTCACTGTGATGTGTGTTAAAATGGACTCCTGACAACATTTCAGCAGTTTGCCACTATGGGTATGTTATAAAATGTTTATTTCTACCAGACCACATGTGGCCTCTCTTAGAAAAAATATCCTGGCCCTGAATCATTACAGATTTTTTTCCTTACATTATTTTTTGTGTGGATCCCATGAGCCCAAGCACTTGCTCTCTGGCTTTAATAGATGGAGTATCTTGCCAACTTTAATCACTTCAAAGCTTTTGGGCTGTTAATTTCCTTCATTTTTTAGTGAATGCTGCAGGTTCTAAATATTTGTGTCATTTTGTTTTTATTAGCATCATTATTTTATTTAGAAAAGCTTTTCTAAAAAGATTATTCTGATTATTTTAAAAACTAAGCCCAAGTTTCTCAAGGAAGTAGGGGCAGTGACCTTTCCATTCACGTCCCAGAGATTATGGGGAATACCAGCTGAGGGGGTCTCCTTTACTCCCTGGGAGATGTAGGTGCAACTGCACTTATACTCCACTGCCCACCTGGCATCAGAGTTACACATAGGGGTAATAAGAAGGCGCTTGGCTGGCCTTCCCAAGACATGAAGAAGAGGATCTATATACACCCAGCCACCATTGACAGAACCAATAGATAAACTGCTGCACAAGTGTAAGAAACCATGACAATCGGCACAAACAGGCCAGTTCTGCCCCCACTAAAGTCAACAGGTGTTTTGTCACTGACTTCTATATGAGCAGAATCAAGCCTGAAATACTGCCAGATGGAAATCTGATTGGTTGTCTACCATGAATACTAATATATGATCGCATTTGTCATGGGTTAACAATATGCTTTGGCACATCACAAAGACGTTCTCCATTCAGAAGGAAACACAAGTAACTAATTAAATCTAAAACCCTTCATAAAAACAATGAGGAATTCTTTAAACCTCTTCTGGCAAGCAAGAGCAATGCCTGGATAGCTACACCACAGCTGAATCTCTCTAGTGCCTTGATGTTATGAGTTCAAAAAGGCCTGTTAGGGTCACAAACATAGGTGACAGCCAGTGTTCCTTGTAAATGGCTGCGCTGCAATCGTCTATATACTACGCAGGTCAGAAACTATGCTGCTCAAATCTCCTCTCTGCAGCCCTGGGCCACTTAAAACCCTGCTCTGCTCGCCCCATCCTATGACAGGGCACGCGTGACCCCATCTCCTCGCTGCGGCGGGTGGAAATGCTTCCCATGCTGGGGTCAGCATGAGGAGGTGGTGGCTCTGGGTTGCCCCATGTGCAGGAGCTCAGGGGAGGGGCCCGGCTGGACACTGCAGTGTTGGCTGGGTCAGTGGAAGCTGCAGAGCTGCAGCCTGATGGGGCCAAAACACCAACAGCCCACCCCCGACAATTCCTTTCCAAGGACATGGGGATTGCTGCTGCTGAGAGGCAACGCAGGGGGGAGCTGCAGCCACGGCCCCTTCAGCAGCCTGGCAGAGGTGTGATCTGACACCCACCCCCATCCCTGCACAGAATCCTGGCCAGGCTCCTCACTCTGCAAATGGCAGGGACAGGGTCTACAGGGACTAGTGTCTGAGACTAGTGAGGAGCAACCCTGGGGCAGGATGCCTCCCCCTGCACGTCCCTGACCCCCCCACCACACACACACACCCTTCACGCCTCTGACCAATACCCTCCCACACACCTCTTACTTGACACATACACACACCCTATACCCCCAACCCACACCAGCCCCTCCACACACACATCTCTACTCACCCCCGCACAAACATATACCCCTACATGCTCCTTACTCCCTCCCCACTCCTCACTCCATACATACATCCCCTGACCTCCATACACACCCTCTACATACACACACACACACACACACACACACACACACACACACACACACCCCTTGCTACCCCACCCCAACATCCTTCATCCTCCACACAACCCCTCACACGCACACTACTGGTCTGTGGGGGGGGGGTTACAACCTTGCCCCATATACACAATCCCCTCACACACACCCCCAACACACACAGGTAAGATTGATTGCCCAAGGACAAAAAAGTAATGGTCAGTGGAATTCATAGCCTGCTCAGTGCAAAGAACAATTAGGAGGAACATTGGTGACAACTGTTATCACATTGCAAATATCCATTCTCAGAACAATATAATAAAACAATAATAGTATTTCATGACATGCTGAGAGTCCTTAGTGGGGTTAAAAGAGGATTTATTTTCCTCAACCAAAAGATGGCAGAAGTGATTGAACTGCTGATGAGTCAGAGTAGTCCCCATTCACCACACGTAGGTGGACTGTATAGTACATGCTCCACTTGCATAATCAGCTGCAATTTATATTTTCAGACTGATTTGAGCACTAATATTTTCAGCTATTGTCTCACAAACTGTTTCTGTTACCAAGTAAGGTAATGAATAGTCACTGTAGGTAAGGAGAACTGGCTGGGTTTTATGTTGATTGCTACTACTGGGGATGGGGGGCATATGCAAGATCATAAAGGATGCTGTGCAATTTGATAAAAACCAGAGGTAATTTTCTTCTTAAAGAGTAGGGATTTTTTTGAGAATTGTAATTTAAAGGTGAGGTTTTATACCTTAATCCTGAGTACTAGCACAGAATTTGTATCCACTTTGAATATTCCTTCCATAGAAGAACAAAGACTTTGAATTTAACTAATGTTTAGTTGATGATTGCTTCATAATACTAAGGGAGGCAGCTATTAAGGACTCTAACAATATTCGGAAACTAGCCTGACCTACATTACAGAAGGTTAATAAATCACTTCAAATGCAAACCTCTGTCTGCTCTCACCTTGAGGGCTGAATACCTTTAATCTTGGAACATCATAGAAATTTTGATCAAAGGATCTAACGGCTTCAGGGTTGCCAACTCTCATGATTTCTTCATGAGTCATTTGTGTTCAACTGGGGCCAATCTCCCAGTAGCAAAGAAACTCTCACCCTCTTGAGAATTTCAGCCTTGGCTGGGGAAAGCTCCAGCTGATTGGCTGTTTTTCCCACTACCCCACTTCCTGGAGACGATCAGCCAATCAGGGCTGCTGAAAAAATCAGGCAGCACTCTCTCGCTCTCTCGCCAGGAATGGGCACCATTCTCATCGGATGGGAGTGGCTCTCCTCCCCTCTTGTGAGCCATGGAGCAAGCACAGTTCCTCTGTTGCTCCCCCCTTTCCTCTCCCTCCCTGCAGCACGGGGTGTGGCCTGAGAATGAAGAGAGACACATATGCCCTGCACCCACCCACCCAAGTGTGTGTGTGAAGAACTCCAAAAGCTGCAGGAGGAGCAAAGATGGGGCTGAGGAGAAGCAGCACTGATGGGGGCACTGCGGGACCAGAATTAATTGGCATCTGAGGACAGAACTGATGGGGGGGCCAGAATTAATGGGGAACTAAGATGTTGATAGGGAGGCCAAAGGGGAAAAATTATTGCTGGGCAGAGGGATGGGCAATAAGGTGAAGATAAGAGGGTGAAGATAAGAACTCTTTCATCAAGGACCAAAATCACCTTGATAAATTTAGGTGCATTGGTAACACTCCCTCTCACCCCACACACACCCCAAGGGTGGGGCAGGTAGAGGTAAAAAAATCAACACACAGCCCGACATGACATTTTTTTAAAAATCACTTGATTTGGGGGGGTCTTGACTTTTAAGTTTTGAGCCTTGGCTGCTTGCAATACTGCAGAGTGGAACTGCAACTTGGTAAGAGACTTAAAGTTTGGACTATTTTTTTTAAGTTTGAAATTCCATCTCTCTGAAAACTATAAAGCCTAACAAAGAGATGGAGAAGATTTCAATATTTAACAAAACGCAAGATGGCTTATAAAGCCCCAGTATAGCTGACACCAAGATGCCAAAGGGACAGGAAGGAGTCAGGGACTTTGTAAAGATGCATGAAATCAAACGCTGGGCCATTCATGATCACAGGTTAAGGAATAGTATGGAACATATTTATGTCAGCCTATTTCAATGACTGTTTTAGTCTATAGTATAAATTCACTACCTTTGGAAGAGACCCACTGAGCCTCAGACTTTGGAGCCCCTGGTCCCAGAAGACTTACACATAAAGATTTGAAGCTGCAAGTGAATCCTGAAGGCAAAGCCCAGGCTCACAAAGTTTGGAGAAGACAAAGAAATGAATCTTTGAAGATCCTGTTAAGAAGTCCGAAGGAAGCTGCACTATGATCTTCTAAGAATATTGTCCCATACTAACTCTGCGTGAACTCTTTTGCCAGCAGTGACGAAGTGGGTATTCACCCACGAAAGCTCATGCTCCAATATGTCTGTTAGTCTATAAGGTGTCACAGGACTCTTTGCCGCTTTTACAGATCCAGACTAACACGGCTACCCCTCCGATGCTTGACATTCTTTTAAATGGGTCTGGCAAGTGATAAATACAAATTTTTAAAATTATACTCTCAAAAGGGTGGATTTTATAAAATTCTTAACAAAAACATAAGTCAGTGCAAATTCCACACCAGATACTAGGTGAAATCCTGGCCCCATTGAAGTTAATGGCAAAATTCCCTTTGACTTAATGGGGGCAAGATTTCACTCAATAGTTTTAAAGGTAAGTCAAATGTTATGTCCAGTCTATCACAGTAACAGCATGTGTGATTTTGGGACAAGTCATTTAAATCTTCCTCTGCCTCAGTTTCCCTCTCTGTAAAATGGTGCTAATACTGGCACACCTCTGAAGATTTCACAGCAATCAATAATTAAACTTGCTATATGTGTGCAAAGTATTATGGGGGACTGGATATTCTATCACTTGGGCATTTAAGACTAGACTGACCACAGCACTAGAATATGTGTTATAGGGACCAATCCAGCACTGTCTGGGAGATGGACAGGATCACTTCAGAGTGCTTTTTCATCTCTAACTTCTATGACACTTTAATACTTATCCTACCAATCCACTTCGGGTTTGCTTTGGAACATCATTGCACTTGGTATTTATGTAATCCATATGTCTTGTACTGCAGTATTTTAATTGTTTTGGCCCAAAACAAGATTTTGACCTATGAGGGAAGATTGAAAAAATGGGGCTTGTTTAATCTGGAGAAGAGAAGACTGAGGGGGGACTGGACACCAGTTTTCAAGTACATAAAAGGTTGTTACAAGCAGAAGGGAGAAAAATTTTTCTCCTTAACTTCTGAGGCTAGGACAAGGAACAATGGTCTTAAATTGCAGCAAGGGTAGTTTAGGTTGGCCATTAAGAAAAACTTCCTGTTAGGGTAATTAAGCACTGGAATAAATTGCCTAGGAAGGTTGTAGAATCTCTGTCATTGGAGCAGATTAGACAAACACCTGTAGGGGATGGTCTAGATAGTACTTAGTCCTGCCATGAGTGCAGGGGACTGGACTGAAAGACCTCTTGATGTCCCTTCCAGTACTACGATTCTATAAAAGAAAGGGAGAGAGCAATGGGGAGAAGACGTGGATTTTAATTATACTACTCTGTCAGCAGGGCATCCACTCAGCTCAGCGGGCCACAAATATACAGAACTACGGTTTGGCAGTTACTGGACATGCTCAGTAGCTGTTACTACAGCTGTATGGGAAGTTTTCATTGTGAGCAAGGAGTCTTGCAAGTCCCACACATATTCACTAGTTGAAGGATGAGCCAATCAGAGTGTGGGGGAAGAAAGGGCACAAGATTATAAATATAGGAGTTAAAGACAGCCCTGTGGACTCAGTGAATGATCAATGTAGGGTTAAGAGATATGTCTGCTATGACGGCTGGGTCTCCGTACCTGTACCACTTTGGATAGAGGTGTGTGCTAGTCCGGCTTTGCTTACTAGGGAAGCCCTCCATTAGAATAATATTTGGCCCATTGTTATGTTCTTTATGGACCTGGAAGGAGAGCTGGGGGGAGGGAGAGAAATTGTCACCTGTAGGGGCTACATTGTTTATGGAACTTAACATTTAGCTATTAGCTAACTGGTTTAAATTGGGATTTTGTCCCAGCCGGAGAGAGAATGGGACAGTCCAGTGAGGTGAAGATTTTTAAGTTCTTACCTGAATTTACTGGGTATTTGGGGAAAAAAGACAGTGCCCGATAGAAATCCAAATAATGTATATTTTATATGATAATCCCACTGTCTGTACCATTTCGGATACTGGCTACAGATTTCTGAGGAGACCAGTCAACTATTTGATTCAAGGTCTGGAATGCTGCTAACTGTGAGACTTGTTTGCTGACAAGACTACAGTGTTCGGAAAAGAACCGAGATGCTGCCATTGTTCTCCAGGTCTGAAGAATCCAGATGACACACACTGTATATTAGAGCTGAACCACAGAGACTGAGAAATCATCTCTGAAAGAAGAGCAGAGTGTGTGTACTAACCGATAGAAGTGTCAATGTTACACTGAAATATTCCACTTAAATATATGTAACAGCAACAAAGGTCTGTGTAAGTAGATTTACCACCTATTATCTTTTGTTTTAGCATTATTCAGAAGTATTCCAAATACACGTTACAAATGTTTGTGTGTATTAAATGTTTGTTTACTAAGAAATTGAATCCTACTGTGTCTTTGAAGCTGACTGGGAACTGTTGTTAACAGCTACAGTCAACAATGTAATGTTTTCTTAAAAGACAAACCCCTTGCCTATGTTTCAGCAAAAAAGTTAATCTGAGGTGCAAGAATGTTATATTTACAGAAGGTGTCTAAACAAGCACTGCTTACATGCAACTTCTCTTAAGGAAGACACATCTTACAGAGGATCTCTAGTTGGTGTCTTGTTTATAAAATAATAGAATCATAGGACTGGAAGGGACCGCGAGAGGTCTTTTTGTTTTCTTATCAGCTGCTCATTTCTCACTACTCTAGACGCTGTCTACATTAAAGAAACATGCACTAATATAACTAGCTCAATACCGTTACACCAGGGCAAACCCCTCATGCAGACCTGCTGCCCGAGTGCAAAGAGGTGCTTACACCAGTGTAGTTCACTTGGGTATGTTACCAGTTTAAGCTGCACGCGTCAGCCTTGCTTTGCACTCGTGCAGAGTGTCTTCATCTCAATGCAGTGGTATCATTATGTCAATTTAGCAACACTTGTGCAAATGTTCTTAAGTGTGTACAAGGCCTCTGCTTTCTGATTTCCCCATAATGAAAATCTGTGTGGCCAAAAACTCTGTAATAGGAATAATCAACAGGAAATAAAAATAAGGTAAATACTGAGGATCCGGAATGTGTTGTCTCTGAGAAAGAAGCTTAAAAATATAAGCACTAAGCAAAATTAATAGCATTTGATTTATTTTTTCCTACTGCTCAGTAAATCCATTGCTGACCACTGCCAAATACACATATTTTTGGAGCAGTATTTAACTTTACTTATTAAACTCTGTTTATGTATGTTTCAGAGAGGCTGGTCCTTTTGTTATAATAGTTTATGTTGATATGCTATTCGCACGCCTTATGTTTATCCTATTTCACTGGAGGGTTTTAAAAAAGTTTTGTGAGGTCTCTGCAAGTGGAAGGAGTGCTACTTGTTAATTACTGCACTATTGTCTTCAAGAAATTGGGAGGCCTTCAACTGTCTCGGGAAAAGGCACAGTCTAGCTTGCAAGGGATCAGATGCTGCTTTCAGGAAACAAGCTGCAGCTCTTAGATGTAGGAAGCTCAACTTGTGCATTACTCAAAATGCAGCTTTCAATCTCCATCTTCAGGCAGAGCAGAACAGTGCACCCCACCATCTGAACTGGGCCATTGGTATGCGGGGGGGAAAGTGCTATTACAGTTATAAGATAGAGAATGTCCTATATTGAACTAATCCTGAAGGTGAACTGAAAATAAAATCTTAAAAGTCCACCTAGTGCAGAAATGTGTCCCTAGTACCCTGGCTAGAAGGACTATTCATCACATTACCACTTACTAATGTTTTTATGGTCAGGTCCTCTTAAGTTGCTACAAAATGATGGCAGTCCTAGAACTCTGCTAGAGCGTGGAGCTGGGAGATAGAAGCAGATTTTAAAAATACACACACACACAGATGTGAATTTATGTAGAATTTATATACATATAAAAGGACAAAAAGTAATTATTGTTGATATGAAGGGAAAATATCTGTGCCAAGTAGTTTTTAAAAGGGCATCAGTCCTAAACTACCATAGTCTGGCTCCTTGTTTTGGTGACATTCCACACAGTAGCTGTGGTGTCACAGAAAGAGACAAATCCAGCCTTTTTATCCATCCACACACCTAAAACTGTCATCTGAGCTCTCATCTCATGTCTGAATTACTACCAGAGTTTTCTTTGTGGCCTAGACAAATGCAATCATGCCCCATTCATATCCACTCAGGCTAAAGGTCGCTTTGACCATGCCACCCCTCTCTTTGCATCCCTTCGCTGGCTTCCCCCTTCTCTATTGTAATCATAAGCTGCTTTTCTTCACGTTCAAGGCCCTTCACAGTTTATCCCCATCCCACTTATTTTCTCTTATTCAGTATCAAAAGGTCGAGTCCCATCTCTGATTGGCCCATGATGCCAGCCTCCACCTCCCATTTGTTAATGTTTCAAACAAACATCTTTGTGTTTTCTCCCATGCTGTGCTACATGCTAGGAAGTTGCTCCCCAGAAGCATCTGCAAAATTACCTCATTATCCAACGTCAGATCCCTCCTCAAATCTCTTTTGGCTGGAAGCCTACAAAAAGTGACACTAGTTAAGCTGCTGATATGCTAAGACTATATCCTATCATCCTGACCAAAATTGCCATTGCTTCCTTGTATTCCACAGTCCGAGCGTAACCATCTGTTGTCTTTTGCCTTATACTTGGATTGTTAGTTTCTTGGGACAGGGACTTCCTTCTTTTTCTTTTTGTTCTGTGTTTACTAAATTTGGTGTCAATACCCCAGGGCAGCTTATAATAATTTTTCTTACTTCCTACCTTTAGAAGCAGTGGATTGGAGGCAACATTTTAGTCTCTGCCCAGGGCAAAAGTAAGTGGTTCTCAATCACTGCTTTTAGGTGACACAGACTATTCCCATTAGCTGTTGAAGCATAGGGAATTTGGAGATTTTATTTGAAGTTTGCCTTTCTGCCCTTTCCTTGTGTTTGGAGGTTTCTACATTATCTAGGCACATTCCTTTGCTTACGGACAGGCAATTCACTAATATATTCAATATTATTCAACCATGTCAAAAGTAATTTAAAATCCTATCAAAATTGAAAACCTAAAAGAACATATTTCCCCAAAATTCCACTTAGTCAAGGGGGGTTTTACTAGGACTTCTTAATGAAAATGAGTATGTAATAAAGAGTTTTCCTTAGGGTGCTTGTGTTTATTATTATTGTGATACAATTCTTTAATTACTTCTGCTATAAAAATTTAATAGTGACTTTTCTCTATCCTATCTGCCCAATAATATGATTTTTGAGGATGAATAAGGAACTTAAATATTATTATAAAATATCTTTTCGGATTTTTCCATTTGATTCACAATATCTGCAGTAGATAAGTCAAAAACAGCTTTCATCTCACTGCCGGAATGGAATTAATTTACTATGGCTGAAATTGATGGCAGCATCAAAAGCGTTCACGGTGACTAACATCATGAATATGAAAAGCTACTTTGTCTGAACCTAAGTTGCAGATGGGGCTTGGCAGAAAATAAGTTAAAGGAAATGAATGTAATAATTGCAAAAATATGTAAGAATGATGCAGATGCAGAGTCTAGACAATGTGAGATGATTGCCATGTTTTCCAGTTTAAAATGTTAAGATTTGTTTGTTCTGTGAGTTTAATGTGCAGAACACAAGTCACTCTTTGACTCTGTATGGTCAAGTAATTCGCCATATGTTCTAGTACACCAAATGAGCACACTGAAATGTACCACCATTTATACAACCCCCCTACCCACCGACCCCAAACCAGCCATCTATTTCTAATACATTAACCAGAATTATAAAAACTGCCCTCCCTCTTAAACCACATGAAAATATGAAGGGACTTTCCTCAATCCCAACACCTTCCTTTTCTTCTCCTTTGCTCTCATTCTCTAAATCCCTCCACAAGCCCCAATCATGCCTCCCTTTCTGCCTCATGACTACTCTTAACCGCTTTCATCCTTGTGTCTTTATCCTCTCACTCTTGTGTCATCTTCTCACTCCTCAGAAAACCACACCCACCTCGCTAACCACCAACTCATCTCCCATCTCTAAAATAAGAGTGTGCTGCTCACAACCATTGCCTGGAGTTTCTCTCCTCCAACTCTGCCTCACTTGCTTCTGTTCTGCCCACTCCACTGAAACAGCACTAACGCAATGGCCTTTTTGTGGCCAAACTTCAGGGCCCCTATTCCATCCACATCCTCCTTGACTTCTCAGCTGCTTTTGGCACTGTCAATCATATCCTACTATTCAACATGTTGTCCTTCTTTGAGGTCTGTAGCTATTGTCTACACATTCCCCTCTTACCTCTTTGGTGGGCTCTTTCAGTGGGTCAGCCTCCTCCCTTCAAACTTTTCCATAGTGCCCAATCCTTGGCCTTCTATTTTCCTTCCACTCCTTCTCGCTAGATGACTTCATCTGCTTCTGTTGCTTAATTTCTTTGTTACTTTACTTTTGTTAAGACAACTGAAATTTAAATATGTTTGAGACTGGATTTAAGGAAGGAATGGTGTTCCCACAGCAATCTAATGCCATCCCAGCCTGCTCTGAGTATGTTCTGCATAACATACAAACATAAAAACAGCCATAGTGGGTCAGACCAAAGGTCCATCTAGCCTAGTATCCTGTCTTCTGACAGTGGCCAATGCCAGGTGCCCCAGAGGGAATGAACAGAACAGGTAATCATCAAGTGATCCATCCTGTCGCCCATTCCCAGCTTCTGGCAAAACAGCCATCAGCTATGTACTGCATAAACATCTCTTTCAATCTTACTCATACATACTCCCAAAGGATCTGGAAGTGATTCTCAAGTAATAATTAAATCAGATAAGGAGTATATCAGGAGATCATCAGATTGACCTTCTTATTGATTTATGTTCTGCATATCTCCTGGTTTACTTTGTATTTCTGTTGCACCACAGGTCTTAAAAAAAAAACATAAAAATTGCCATTCAAAGTGATGTGTTCTGTGCGTTACATTAAATTTTGGAAGGATACACTGAAAATGAAATTATAGGGCTTAGTTTTCAAAATTAGGAATGTTCAGTTACAGTTGCTTAAGGACATGAAATGTTGACATGACTTCACCCATAAACTGGGTAAGTCCATGCATAACTAGATAGTCACATGACTAACCGCACTGCATGTAACTGCTTTGTTTTGGAGAAAGCAGAATCTCTCTGTGCATCAGATTGAAACTCCAAGGGGTGAAATCCTGGACCCATTGAAGCCAATGGAAGTTTTGTCATTAATCTTGGTGAAGCCCGAATTTCACCCCAAGTCTTTCTACAGGGGATCTTAGTGGTACCAAAGTTTCTGCAAAGTAAATCACTAACCTTGATATCTTTTTCTACCTAGTTCACTATGCATTTCTCGTGACCTCATCTCAGTTATTTTTGCTACTTTTGCAGGGCTGGGTTTGATACCTTCCGTGAGTGAAAGTCGCATCCAAAGAAACTGTTAGGCTCAAGCAAGCAATATTTTGGGGACTAACACCAAGTTGGTACACAGAAGACAATGTTACCCTAGTAGACTGTTCTCCATACACATGTAAAACAGATACTTCCACAGTGCATTACGACAATGAGAGAAAACATCTGCTAGCTTATGGAACATATGCACATAGTATTGCACCAACATGTGGCTGACAATCAGAAGGTTAAGGGCAGGAAAAATGCCCTGATAGTCTTCTCCTTTGGGAAAGTAACCCAAGCTGATAAAGCATATGCAGGGCCTTGAAAGGTACAGGGCAAAGTATTAGGATTTTCCATTCTGGAAATAAGGTGAAAAAATTTAACTGAGAGAGTAATTCACCATTGAAACAACTTACGAGAGGTTGTAGTGGAGTTTCCATCACTAACTATTTTAAAATCAAGATTGGATGTTTTTCTAAAAGATCTGCTCAGGGTATTATTTTTGGGAAGTTCTGTGGCCTATGTTATTCAAGAGGTCAAATTAGAGGATCACAATAGTCCCTTCTAGCCTTTGAAGCACCTGGCACCAGCCACTGTCAGAGACAGGATACTGGGCTAGATGGGCCATTGGTCTGACCCAGTAGAGTGGTTATGCGGGAACCTCTGAATCTTTTGTGTGTTGCTACATGGCAAATTGAACACCAGTTTTAACAATTAGACAACTTTTAATTTTCCGTGTGGAAGCTCCAAGCACTCTGTTCACTGGTAGCCAGACACTCAATGGAGGAGATGATCATTTAGCAGAGATTTCTGTGGTTTACTGTACATGGATGGGCAAGCGCGGTAGTAACTGAGAAAGAGACACAATCCAGGCTTCTTTTGTGCCCCAAGTAGCATCTCTACCAAGTGATCCAAGAAGGAACTTATATGAACTGCGCTACTGAGCTGCACTAAGAAGTATTACAGTGGAAATCACTTCTTGCACAACTTGCAGTGTATATTTTTAGAGTGTGCACGTGTGAGTAGTAAAAAGGAAGCAGTTTTCCTTATTTTATAGCCCCACCCTAGTCTTGCCCCAAACAGAAGGGGCCCGAGTGTGCATGCTAAACCAGGGCACTGGCTTAAACTAAGTCGCCTGTCTCTTGCAGGAGAGGCCGCTAGCACAAATCCAGGGGGAAAATTGTAAAGGGATTTAAATAAAAATCATAACCATTTTAAATTTGTCTAATGACAGTATGGGTTAGTGAATATTGTATTGCTTCTCCTGCTTTTTTGAAGTCTTAATGAACCAGCACATTTGAAAGGTTAATGCTGCCCAGAGTAGTTACAATCAATCAATCAGTGAGCCAGTTTAGGAGGTCCAGTAACCAATTGCTGCTATCTACTCAGTGTAAAAATGTATCTTTTATTAAAAGAATGCATGGAGAACTTTCTTACAGCTATTGTCGAGCTTATGGAGTGCTTGTTTCTCTGCTGAACCCGCACATGATACCTAACTCCTCCAAGCACACTAGATATTAACATTGAACTGTTTGACAGCACAGTGATCCAGTGTCTCAGCAGTCTGATGGTAGATTAGCTCAGGGGATTCTGGAAAAACATTCAAGTAATATAGGCAGCCAAAGTGCAACAACGTGCACCAGCACTGTCGGTTTACAAAATAAGTAAACTATTTGCCATCCGTTCACTGGTCTTAATTACATTGAAAATAAGGACCATAAAATGAAAAATAATTTGTCATTTGCCTGCTGTCTTGAATGAAGTAAAAACTGTTGAACAGAGTTTCACTACCAGACTTTGGTAGCAAGCAGGGAAATGATTACCATTCCCAAGACTTGTCCTAAAGAAGAAAGGTTGTGGGATTTTTTGGTTTTTTTAATACATAGAGCCAAGATTGTAAACAATGAGTCACCCAATATTTTCATGTCCTTGAGATACTGTTCTCTAATTACTCTCAGTATATATTTTATTCCTCCTACAGAAAGCCAATCTCCTCGAAAAGACTGATAATACCCTATCCCAGAGACCAATAGCTGTCTCAGGGAAAAGGCCCATAAAGGCTTGAGTTGTCCTGGCAAATCTGAGATAGAAGAGGAAAACGAATAAAGATTCCATGAGGGGACTGAAGTCAGCTGTTTGAAACAGACATGTACCATGCAATGACAGAGATAATAGCATAATTTGTTCCCAGACCACAAGTGGAACCAATTATACATTCAAGCCCTATCTACCATCGGAGGTACATTATGTACAATGGGAATTTATTCCAGTTCCTCTTCCCCCAATATGAAGGCCTCTATTCATCCCAGAACCGGGTGGATATTACAAGAAAAACAGCAAGATTTTGTAATGTTGTGTTCCCACAGGCAACCCCGCCTCACCCACCAACCTGACTCTCATCCTGTTTTCAAGAATACCATACCACCCAAGATCCTCCCCCTCCGGAGACCAGCTTTTTTTCCTTCTCTGTATGGGACAAAGCATATCTCCTGTCATTTGGGTGTGTGTGGTGAGCTAGAGGCCAGCCCCACAAGGCTAGGTGCGGATAGAGTGTATTCAGATTCTGCCTCGCTCAGTTCAGACAGTGACTTTGCTACTCTGCATCTCCATCTGCCCATCTGTAAAATGAGAATACCAGCCTCACAAGCCTGTGAAGGTTAGCTGATGCTGGCCCTAATGCTTTACCAGACTTTTCCAACAGAATTCTGCTCACACAATTGGGGCCAGATTTTCAAAGGAGCTCAGCTCCCATTTAAGCACCAGAATAAAGGGACAGGTTTTCAGAAGAGCTCAGCATATTGGGTGCAGCTGGCTACTGAGCAAGCTTGAAAATCTGGTCTCTGTTTAGGTACCCATAAGGAAGCAGAGCTCTCCTGAAAATCAGGCTGAAGTCATGGATGCTGAGTACTTGAACATGTGGCTCAAACAGGGTTCTAAAAAGAACTAGATAAGTTCACGGAGGATAGGTCCATCAATGGCTATTAGCCAGGATGGACAGGAATGGTGTCCCTAGCCTCTGTCAGAGGGTGGAGATGGATGGCAGGATAGAGATCACTTGATCATTACCTGTTAGGTTCACTCCCTCTGGGGCACCTGGCATTGCCCACTATCGGTAGACAGGATACTGGGCTGGATGGACCTTTGGCCTGACCCAGTATGGCTAGTCTTATGTTCTTAAGTTCAGTAATTCAGGCAAAATCTCTTTATTTGCCTCTACCTGCTTTTCTGGTACTAGCTCCAAGTGCTCTGTGCTGTTACCATTTCTACCCTATTATGTTCCCAAGCTGTTAAGCAGCAAGTTACAGAAGTGGGAGGATGCAGCAACTGTACTGATAAGCAGGTTTCCACAATGGAAATTAGCTGCTGTAATCCTAAAAAGTTACTCAGAGAGCTACTGCAGGGGCACTTAGGGTTAGCTGCCCTGAATGCACTCATAAACAAAACAAACAAACAGGCAGCATACAAGATGTGGATGCAAAAACCTTCATGATGGCAGAAAAGCTGTGCTATGAAGTCAAAACATTTTTTCTTGTGACCAGTTAAGATTACTGTTGTTCTTACTGGTTACAGAATCATGGTTGTGGCTATATGCAAAGTGGCCCCAGGTGACTTATGGAGCAGAAATAGAAAGAGCCTGGTGCACTGGTCCTGGTGTAAGATTTGAGGCCTGAACCAGAGGCTGTGAACCAAAGTCAGGCCATGTATTAAAGCAGATGTTTACAAGTTCACTGTTCAGTACATGAACGTGGCAAAGTTGTTGCTAGTACTCTAGGCACCAGATAGCTACGTAAATATATTTAATCTAGTACAGATGCACCCCAATCTAGTACAAGATAAGATGGTTTGACAAAATAATGAATAGGGATGTTTTGTTCCAATTATCAGGAACAAGGGCGCTAACAAGCAGATGTCATGAAATATGTAAGGTGGTGTGTAAGTTGTGTATTTTAGTTGTCTATTTTATCCTATAAATGTCACGATACTTTGTCTTGTTTGTTCAGCGAGGGGATAGCAGAAATTCCTGCTGCTGACTGAGCCATTCCTTGTCACAGGGCATTCGTGTGTTAGCGTACTGTAACCAAGGAGCCAGGGCACTGGGACTGTCTTTTGATGGCAATAAAACTGGCTTAGTGCCTTTGTCACTGAACTGTGCTTGTAGTCCTTCTTTATGAGTAACATCGCAGTCTGCTGAATGAGCGGGCTGCCTTATCTGCTCCAAGGATAGAAGCAGTGGGCAACCTGAACAGCATTATTCAGGCAATGACACTCCAGCCTTAGCACATAACACTGGGTAATACTATCGATGTCTGCTAAGCTAACTATCTGCGCAGAGCTGGACAGCATACTGACAGGACACAAACGCAAGCCAACTGACAACTCCTCACTCTAGTTCAGAGAGAGAGTTACTATTAGAGTTAGAATTCCAGAACTCTCCCCTCCCAGATGGTATACCCAACTTCTGCTACGACCAGCAATGTCGCAGAGGTCTTTTGACTTAATCAAAAACGAGAGAGTAAATGTACACCCATGTCAAATTTTATTGGCTATTTAATTTGAGATTTATATTCTGTGTTTGAATGACGAGAAACCATTTAGGTTTAGTCAGATTAACTGCATTTGTCAAATAGTGAAGTGACTTGTGCTCCATTCAGTTATGCTTATAGAATAAAGGGTAAGCAAAAGATCATTTAATTTACTACTACACCTCTAGTGGCTTTGTTTTGGATTTTCATTTGGTTGGGAGGCAGCTAATCCCTGATAAAATTTACTTTCATTACCAGAAAGATTAAGCTCAAGTGGGAGATGCTTGTAAATAATTTCTAAAGACTGAACGGAAAAAAAAAAGGGGGGGGGGGTACAGGGGAAGCAATTACAGTTATCCCTTCTAAATAAAAAAATAAGTCAAATGTAGTAGGTCAAATGAGCTTCACTAAAGGAACAGTCCAGTCCTTGTTTATTAGCAGATCCTGTGAGTAAACATGTACTTTATCTAAAAAATCCTTCCTGTAACATAAAAGCTCTTTATGTTAATCTCCTTTATGATGCTAACAAATTGATAATTCATAATGGAAGAAAAGTGTGATGAAAATTTGATGGTATTTTAATCATTCAGTGAACTCAGGTGTCTGTTCTGAAGATTGTTCTGCAGCAGTTTCAACCTTGCCCAAAGGTTGAAAAGGAAGAGAAAAATCCAGCTTCCGATTGTTCTCCCTGAAGGATCCCCAGTTATTGATAGAATGAGATATAGCATTGCTGACAGCACAGCTATAGCAGAGACATTGGGTTTTTCCATTATAAAACCCAATTTGCAGCAGTTTCAAACTGCATTGGGCTGAAACTTGAGAAACTGTCAGCTCAAATGAAAGAATGGTTTAAATCATTTAAGTCCTTTGCAGTTAGAGAAGGGCAAACCAAAATAATTGGACTTCATTTCTAGGTTTGGGGGTTTTGGGGAAGCACTTTAAGGAACAAGTTTTTATGAAATACGATCACATACTGATCTTACTTACAACTACATTAATCCAGTGTAAATAAAGTTACATCTTGCACATGTGTAACAGACACAAGAGGGCAGATTTTTGAAGGTATTTAGGCTCCTGGGAGTTAGACATCTAAATGCATTTAAAAATCTGAATCTAAATGTTTAAATAATGACTTGTCAGAGTGCTAACAAAAAAGTAACAAACAAACAGAATCCAAATGTTTTTATACCATTCACTGCCACAGTTACACTCTATATTCTCACTGCTGTAATTGAGATCAGAATCTGGGCTTCAGCCCTTAAAACAATTTACAACCTTTAAAATCTTGCCATCCTTTATGAAGTTAGACATCAACTTGAATACCCTTTGTGTTGAAATAGCCTAACCCAGTGCTACTCCAAGTGGTGGTCTGTGGACCGGTGCCGGTCCGTGAGCCATCAGCTGCCAGTCTGCGCGCACATTGGAAAAAAAAATTGCCAGTCCCCCACATCAGATAGCTTGAGAAGCACTGGTCTAACCTGTAACTCTGTCAGCAAAAGCCATAAACAACTTGGATTCTAAAGGATTTAGTTCTATTAAGGCAGAACAATAAGCCCTTCCAACATTAAGAGTGTGCAGTTTAGCTTTCCACGGAAAAAAGTGAGACTTGGGGAAGAAAACTGTAAAATTGATTCAGAGGAAAATCAGATTTTGGTGTAAAAACTTTGGATGAGGTTTGAGAATCACCTTACTGCTATGAACTACTACATAAAAGGGGGCCCTAACATCAAAGGCTGATCTCCCTTATACTTCAGGATGAAGTTATAGCTACCATGAAGGCGATTTTCAATAGGAGATATTATGGCGGTTCAATGATGAGACAGAACACAGATTTATCCAAGCAAGCAAGCTGGTCAGCTGAAATGGGCTGCCGCCTGTCAGCTTTTCACCTTCCCTTTTATTATATTTCTCCCCCCTGCGCATTACCTACTTCCACCGCAAAAAGACACAACAAAGGAATACATGACTTTGATTAATATTCTTATTTTCCAGCCTCTATCTACTACAATCCTAATTCTCAGGCCTTGAGGCCAGGCCAAGGAAGCTTCCCACGATTACTGTCCTTTAATTAACTTCCCAGGGTTCATATCTGGTCCTCGTCCTTGGACGGAGCAATGTGTTGCTCCTACACAACGGTCAGGGTGTGCCCTGACTGTTTTCAGGTGGATGGACTAAACATGAACCCTTCAGAGATATAAGGGAACAAGTTGCTAGGAGTTCAAGAGGGGGCCCATTACACATATTAACAGTATACTGAGATTCTGAGGGGGCACCTAGATTGAGGAAAAATTAGGTGCCAGACCTTTAAGAAATGTTGCAAATGCTGGATGAGGAAAAATGATATGGCCCTGATTCGGAGGGTGGTGAGTCCAGATTGCAGCTAAATGTACCCTCTGGGAGCTAGTCGAGAGACCTGATTATGTACTAGCCCTGAAACAGTCCAAAATAACAGAAATCGGGGACTCTATGGATAGCAGGTGATGCTGAAAAAAACCTCTTTCACCTTACTTTATAATTCAGTCTAGGTTTTTTCTGCTACGAAAGTTTTTTCTGCTACGAATCAGAATGTTTTGAACTTGAGTTGCACAGCTCCTGTCAGGAGCAATTATCCAGACAACATCCAAACTGTCAGATGTAATGATGTTGGATCCAGGTGCAAAATCTCACTGAAGTTTTGAGAGATTACATTAGGTAGAGCTGGTAGAGTGATTGCAGATTTTGAATACAGAAGCAGAACAGAGTACAAAAATTGTCTGACCTACACTGGTGCTATTAAGATAATGAAGTCTGCCTCCTGTCTGTTTTTCTCAGGACCTTCAGTGTTAATGGAATGAGAAAAACATCTGACACGGAGCCTGGACTCAAACCCTCTCTGGAACAAAAGTATTCGACATTTCTTGTTTTGATCAGTGGCAAATATATTGATCCTGGGGAATCCCGACCAGCAGAAAATCCTCTGCAAGATTGATTCTTGAGTGAACACATTTATGCTAGAATTCTATGCTTCACAGGGAAACATGAGTGTAAGATGCTACTCCCATCTCCTTCTGTACAAACTACAATCTAAGCCTGTCTCTCTGACGACATCTTGTGAATGTCTACTCATGAATTCAAGCTCAACATGGTTAAAACAGAGCCCTTAACCTTCCTTCTCTCCCTTCCCTTCAATTCTTCCCACTACCTCCTTTCTCAATTACTATAGACAACACCACCATTCTATCTGTCCCTCAGGTCCATAATATGGGTGTTATCTTTGATATAGACTCCCTCTAAAGCCTCACACCTAGGCTATGTCTCAAGTCTTTCAGATTCTTTCTGCATAACATCTCTAAAGATACAGCCTTTCCTATTCATCCACACAGCTAAAACTCTCATCCAGGCTCTCATCTCGTGTCTCAATTACTGCAACATCCTTTTCTCTGGCCTAAATAAATGCAATCTTGCCACACTCATCCATGCAAAATGCTGCTGCAAAGATCATTTTCCTAGCGGTTCACTTTGAACGTCACCCTTCTTTTTGCATCGCTTCACTGGCTCCCTCTTCTTTATTGTATCAAACATAAGCTGCATATATTCACTTTCAAGGCCCTTCAAGACCTATTCTCAGCCTCCCTTATCTCTTATTCAATAAGGAAAGGTTTACTTACGCCTCTAATCGGCCCATGAGGTCAGCCTCCATCACTCACTTGCTAAATTTCAAAATAAGCACCTTCGTGCTTTCTCCCATGCTAGCCCTCATGCTTGGGAGAAGCACCCCATAAACATCAACAAAACGAACTCATTAGCCTTCAAAATCTCCTTTGCTGTGATGCCTATAAAAACCTTGACAACAATTAGGCTGTTGGTGTGCTGAGATCACTGCCTATTATTCTGACCAATATTGTTTCATTGATTCCTTGTACTCTCCCATCAGTATGTCTGTATCCATCTGTTGTCTCTTGTCTCAGTTAGATTCTAAGCACTTTGTTTCAGGGACCAGCGTTTGTTGTGTGTTTGTACAGCACCTAGCACAGCAGGGTTCTGGGTCTATCACTGGAGCTCCTTGGCAATACTCAGATTGCAAAAATAATATATTGCTCCATAGTCCACCATAATATATTCCCTTTACTATATATAAAGGTCCTAATTAAAAGTAACAATAAAAAGTGCACATACTGAGCATGCACAGTCGGATCTATGCAAATAGCCCAGTGTTTCAAATAAATACAATAGTTAATTTTATCAAAATGTCTTACAGCATGTTAACCATTTACAATTATTGCTCTAATAAAAGTGTTATTAAAGAGCACTTGTTGACCTGTGATGTAATATCTTATTAATATCCAAAGGTGTTTAAACTGCAGCTTAATCAGATTAGATCCTGGACTCACCAAAAAAGTAAGAAACCAGCTTGTTTCTAGCGTTAACATAAAATATTTCCATTACCTGTCATACTGTATTGTCAGTATTTCAAGTTATTTGTAAATAGGTCTCATTTCTACTGCAACAAACAATCTACAAATATAATGTTTTTACCCATAAATTATGAAGTATAAAAGCTTAGCATTGGTATTTAGCTTTCACCATAGATACAATAATTCAGTGTGACCCATTACCAGGATCTCAAGTATCTGGATATCAGTTTTCTAACCCTTTCAATAACTAAGCATACCAATATTTGAAAATAAAATAATCCAAATAATAATAATGAGAAATTTGGTACCAATAAGTCAAGATGCCATGTGTGATGCACAGTCAGTGCTGGGGCATCAGTGGAACCCAATTCTGGCTGGTGACTGGCCTTCCAATTGTGGAGCATGATACAAGACAGAGCTATAACGACTATGGAGGGAATGTGCTTAATCTCCTCCTTGGAATGATGTTCCTACTCCTCTCAGTCATAGATGGAGTCTGGATCATGGAGACCTTTTTTGCCCTTCAAGCCTCAGCTGCTGACAACTGCGGTTAGTTTAGTAAGGAAAGCACTTCTAACACGTGGGCTAGAATTACGTCTCACTGGGGCACTGCTGAAGTGTGGCTTAGAGGAATAGTCCTTATGAAGCTCTCTAACAGAGATTTTAACTGCACATCTCTCGCCTTCTGTGTACACTTTAGAAAATGAGCAACCAACAGAACAGCAGTCTGGAATCTGCTCTTCTCCCTGATTAAAAGGCACTCAGAGTGCCTGTTATTAAGGGGTATGGTAAGCTTCACAAAAAGGAAAAGATTTAAAGCCTAAGGCTTTTGCTTTTGTAAACATCTCTGTGTTGACATTAACATTGTTTTTTCATATAACTGGTTGGAAATTTTCCAACAGAACAATTTTCTCATCAGAAAATGTTGATTTGATTAACCTGAAATATTCCATGGAAACATATTGATCTAATCAAATTTTTTATTAAAAATTATCTAAGTGCTTCATTTCAATGAGTTTGAACTGGTTGTTGACTACCATTTTTTGACTTTTACGTTACAAAATATCTATTACATTACGTTATATTGCAGTGTAATATAGAAGTCAAAATGTAGTGTTTCAACCATATCGAAACAAAATGTTTTGAAAAGGGCATTTCAATATTTCCAGAATGAAATTTTCTGGGATTTTTGTTTTGTTGGAAATTTCAGCTTTTCATTCTATTTGGGACAAAAAGAAATATTGAAATGTCTGAACTTCTAGTGGAATGGAAAATTCCAAATTTTGACCAAGCTCTATGGCAGTGGTCTCCAACCTTTTTACGCACAAGATCACTTTTTGAATTTGATATGGTCTCCCACAGTATTCTTGCCAGCAAGTTAAAGTAGTATGGGCTGGATGAACTATAAGGTGGATAGAGAGCTGGCTAGATCATCGGGCTCAATGGGTAGTGATCAATGGCTCCATGTCTACTTGGCAGCTGGTATCAAGCGGCGTGCCCCAAGGGTTGGTCCTGGGGTCGGTTTTGTCCAATATCTTCACTAATGATCTGGAGAATGGCGTGGATTGCACCCTCAGCACTTTTCAGATGACACTAAACTGGGATGACTAGTAGATATGCTGGAGGGTAGGGACAGGATACAGAGGGCTCTAGACAAATTAGAGGATTGGTCCAAAAAAAAATCTGATGAGGTTCAACAAGGACAAATGCAGAGTCCTACACTTAGGATGGAAGAATCCCTAGGGGGGACTAGGGACCAAGTGGCTAGGCAGCAGTTCCGCAGAAAAGGACCTAGGGGTTACAGTGGACGAGAAGCTGGTATGAGTCAACAGTGTGCCCTTGTTGCCAAGAAGGCTAACAGCATTTTGGGCTGTATAAGTAGGAGCATTGCCAACAGATCGCGGAACATAATCATTCCCCTCTATTTGGCATTGGTAAGGCCTCATCTGGAGTACTGTGTCCAGTTTTGGGCCCCACGCTACAAGAAGGATGTGGAAAAATTGGAAAGAGTCCGCAGAGGGCAACAAAAACGATTAAGGGGCTGGAGCACATGACTTATGAGGAGAGGCTGAGGAAACGGGGATTATTTAGTCTGCGGAAGAGAAGAATGAGGGGGGATTTGATAGCTGCTTTCAACTACCTGAAAGGGGGTTCCAAAGAGGATGGATCTCGACTGTTCTCAGTGGTAGCAGATGACAGAACGAGGAGTAATGGTCTCAAGTTGCAGTGGGGGCGGTTTAGGTTGGATATTACGAAACACTGTTTCACTAGGAGGGTGGTGAAACACTGGAATGTGTTACCTAGGGAAGTGGTGGAATCTCCTTCCTTAGAGGTTTTTAAGGTCAGGCTTGACAAAGCCCTGGCTGGGATGATTTAGTTGGGGATTGGTCCTGCTCTGAGCACGGGGTTGGACTAGATGACCTCCTGAGGTCCCTTCCAACCCTGATATTCTATGATTCTATGATGTGCAGTGCATAGGTGCAGCCCCAGTGGACACTGCTGACCTGAAGAATCAAATTTCACACACATGGGGTGCATGTGCACTAGAAGTGGGATCCATGTGGACAAATAACTCAAAGAAGAATTAAGGTTGTGGGTGCTCAATGGTGCCCTATGCTGCCCGTTAGTGAAAGGAATCAAATAAGAGGTAACCCTTATGCCTGAAATCTACACTTCCAATTGCAAAGCTCTTTGCTGGTAAAATAAGCCACTCTGCATGAACAAAAACTATCCTGAGTACATTTTTCTGTTCCTTTTCCATGGTTAAGAGGTGTATTATTGACAATTGCATTTCACAAGCCACCTCAAATTTTTAACTTGAATTCTTGCTTTAGCTCCCTTTTCCTAAGGAGGACACTCCTAATTCCAGTAGAATAAGCGTTATCTGACCCTTTGCAGCATCACAAAACTGGATTTAGGTCAAAGTACGCAAATAAATTCAATAGAAATATGGTGGAATTACAAGAAACACAGATCATTGCACAGTTTTAGACCATCGGCCACAGAATGCTTTATTCCAAGCCTCATCACACTTTCAGTTACAAAATGTGGCAAAAAACAACACACAAGATCCGCCATATTTCTACTTACCTCTATTTTTGTACTGGCTTTTTCATATTAAGGGATGTAGAACATTTCTCTCATTTATTTCTTGCATTATTGATATACCTAATGACAGCAATTTACATGTGTCTGCATTTACTCTGAAGTACCCTTCACTTCCTTTTACAAACCCTCATTTTATTCTCCCCACGCTCCTACTGGTAGTGCAACAATCCAGCATATCACCAGTTGCTGAGGTATATGTAGTTACAAACTAATTTCCATCTTCAACCCAAACTGTTTTTTTTTTTTAAACTGAAAGCAGTATATTCAACACAAGTTTCTCAAAAATATTTCTATTCTGGAAAAATTAGTTTTTATAATGACAGGCTGTGAAAACCAACAGCCTCATCTTTTACCCCTACACAATTCTTGCTGTACTCTCCCTCCCCCTCCCTTTAAAATATATTCTGTGCAAAATTAAGTTTTGTGTAGGTCTGTACCATATTTTCGGGTGGAGGGGGGAACCTATTTATAAAATATACTTAATTCCTAAAAACAATCCCAACATCAGATAACAGAGGAAGAAGAAACAGATCAGATGCAGCCAAATTTATCACATGAGAAACTAAGTATAACATGTTCTTAAAGCTCCAGTAATACATTCCTTCAAAAACCAGAATGCACTTTGGTCATTATTAAACATTAGTACATAGGCAAATAAAATACAAAATGCTTGTTTGCGTTGCTTTGTATATAAAATTCTTTTATACCACACAAGTTTAAGATACATTGCCTCCACTATTTAATGATTGAGGATTAGTAATATGTCATGTATGATGGATTTTTTTAGTGTGTATATATATACACACACTATGTATGCATGTATGTATCACATAGCCTATTACATTTTCTACCCTTTCCCAATCTGAAGCAGATGATTTTTTGAATTCTAATCATAAATATATTCCCCTAAAAGTAAAATGTTTAAGGATACTCAAACATGATATTGGCCCTCCT
This sequence comes from Natator depressus, assembly GCF_965152275.1. NCBI lineage: Eukaryota > Metazoa > Chordata > Testudines > Cheloniidae > Natator > Natator depressus. The sequence goes on along the minus strand of NC_134234.1, from coordinate 324,561,145 downwards.
AATACAGTTTTGTAAGTGGGATGTTGTTATGTTTAAGCACAACCTAACTAGTAACTGTGAAGGGATGAATACTCTAAGGAAATAATTGAGCTAATCTAAAATGTAAACTCCAAAACAAATCTGTCATCAAAATCATGCTCCTTAAGTAGCATCAGGGTTTAGACTGGAGACTTGGCAAACTAAATAAAACCACTGAGGAGGAGCTTGGTGATGCTAACATTAGCAGCATGTTTTTAAAATTGCCTTAACTACAACAACACTGCATACTAGCTTTAGTTGATAGATTTTGCAAGCTACATTTTTATAATTGCAGGAGATGTGGGCATGCAAACAAATAAGACTTAAAGAAGAAATGTTTCTATATAATGGAACAACTGTTCTTAAAGTTAAGTGTGGTATAAACAGCATATACTATAGTGTACTATGGGAGAGTATTTGTCCTATTCTTGAGCGTATATAATTTACCATCTTCCATTAACAACTTTTTGACTCATAAGTGAAGTCCAAATACTCAGATTGCAAAAATAATATATTGCTCCACAGTCCACCATAGTATATTCCCTTTACTATATATAAAGGTCCTAATTAAAAGTAACAATAAAAAGTGCACATACTGAGCATGCACAGTCGGATCTATGCAAATAGCCCAGTGTTTCAAATAAATACAATAGTTAATTTTATCAAAATGTCTTACAGCATGTTAACCATTTACAATTATTGCTCTAATAAAAGTGTTATTAAAGAGCACTTGTTGACCTGTGATGTAATATCTTATTAATATCCAAAGGTGTTTAAACTGCAGCTTAATCAGATTAGATCCTGGACTCACCAAAAAAGTAAGAAACCAGCTTGTTTCTAGCGTTAACATAAAATATTTCCATTACCTGTCATACTGTATTGTCAGTACTTCAAGTTATTTGTAAATAGGTCTCATTTCTACTGCAACAATCAATCTACAAATATAATGTTTTTACCCATAAATTATGAAGTATAAAAGCTTAGCATTGGTATTTAGCTTTCACCATAGATACAATAATTCAGTGTGACCCATTACCAGGATCTCAAGTATCTGGATATCAGTTTTCTAACCCTTTCAATAACTAAGCATACCAATACTTGAAAATAAAATACAAATGTCAGCTAAAACATAAAAAACAGTGAGATGATAAAATAAATATACAGATTGCACAAGACAATCAGATGTAAACACTTCAGTTTTCCAAACTACATCCTTGGAGAGGCCATAACTTCTGAAGCACAGATTTAGTGACTGCTCTGAGGCAGTTTAGTCCATCAATGGATTTTGCCAGAATACTGTGCTACATCTTCTCTTTGTGTATTGTCATGATTTGATCTTCCAGAGCTGAAAAAGTGAAAGCAGCAATGAACATTTTAAGTCTTGCATGAATTTTCAGTTAAATATTAAAGTTACAGTGCATCTCTGTGTTTACATTTTAAAACATACCGCTGTGTCTAAAGTGTACAGAATCATTGTTGCATTCCTTTACTTGTGAAAGAACACAGATATTTTTGTAATCTATTTAGAAAGATGAATGGCTAAGCATCAGGACTAGAGCCCTGATACTACTGAAAGCTTTTGTAACTGATATTCCCCTATCTCCTGAGTCTGGAAATTATGACATCTCATGCAATTCAGATTTCAGAGAGTGTTAAATTATCAGTTCATTTCTCTAGTCATGATGGAGTGACATGATGCGTAGTATGACAAGGTGATCCTACATCGTGTTGTGACATCATGTATATTGTGGGGCAAGAGGTGATACGTGCATTTTCTGTAGCACTCCAAGAACTGCAAACAAGCTAGCAGTAGGAAATAATGGCCAAGAGGCAGAGATAATTTCCTAAATTAGATGTAGGTCTTGTAAGATTAGTTAAATAAATTAACTGAGCCTGTACAGAAGTATATCTGCTAAATGAAGGCCCAAGGTTGGAAGAAATAAATGTGAAAAGCTTTCTGGTGGTTGATGTGTTCTAAGAATAGAATAAATTTTATGTATTTTAAATTTGATGAAATTATTTTCAAACAATATTCATAACTTTACTATGTATTTTTACTGAGGTCACTATGCACATACAATTGTGACATTTTGTGTGTTCTGGATCAATACATGGTACTGGAAGCGGTCACCTTTAGATTAAATCCAAGCAAGTCACTGATAACACCAGAAACAGCAGACAGGATGACAACTTGGGTGATGTTATAAAGCAGTGGGTTCATTGTAAGCCCATATAACCTGAAGGGGCTGTCCAATTCCTATCGATAGAAATATATTTACATAATTAAAACACAGAAATTATACGAAAGCAATTTTAATGTCAGGAAATATGGAACTAATACCTCTATGATCACATTAACAAGATTTGTGATATGTAATTTTGAATGCTTTTGAGGCTGTAAAGTGGTCACAGTATTGACAAATAAGACAAAATATTTTAAGGAAAAAAACTGCTTACAACTCCAATTACTGCACCAGGACAGCCAAGCAGCTGATTTAATTGCCCGTTTGTATGTGCTTGAGAAGCATCTTGAAGTTCCAGCTCTGGATCCAACAAATACTGGGAAAACTAGACTTCCAAAAGAAAGAGGGTGCTATGCAGTGAAAAGGGCAAGAATTCAAGGGCTGAGCAGAATACTAGGGAAAGTTAAAGAGCTCAGTCATTTCAGACTGGCTGCTGTACTGTAAAATAATGTCAAAGAGGGTTTAAAAAAAAAACAACCTCATGCTCTGATGCCTCCTCACTTCTGCTGCAAAAACAAAAAGAAACTTACTACGTTTCATGACAAGAGTTGAAATATACTGATCCTGAGCAATAATACATAACACATTAGCTCTTAGCAGAAGGAGCGCTATCTATTGTGTCAAAGGGTAAATATGACAGTTCTCATCTTATTCTTAGTATAGGACAGAAATTAGTACTACAAAAACATTAATTCAGTTTGTTATGCAAAGGGCATGTCTCCAGGTGAAAACACTTATTTTCTTAGTATGAAAAGAAACCAAATTTAAGAAATCACTTAAAAAAATCAAGACAAGACAAACAAATGCATAGCAAATATTCATAATGCTGCAGCGATTACCTTGTTCACTATTGAACAATGGTTTTATGTGAAATGGTGTTATCTGACACTTTGCATAGTGCCAAAGTTATTAAATTATTTTAAAATATTATTGTTTTATCTTTGACTCATAACTTTCTGTAACAAACAGTTGTTTACATTTGTCCAAAATACCTGTTGGTAATTATAAAATCACGTTTTACAAATGGCATCCCATGTTAATAATTATTATGGCTCATTTGTTATTTATTACTTGTATTACAATAGTTCCTAGAGGCACAACTAAGACTGTGGCCCCATTCTAGTAAGAGCTATACATACACATTGTAAGGGTGTAAAGAGTAAGAGCCATGATGGGTTTAAAATCTAAATAGAGAGGCAAAGGGTGGGAGAAAGGAAAAATTACTGTTCCCCACTGTGCAATTCTCACAAAGGCATAAGTAGCAAAAAATGTCATCAACTTTCAGGGGGTGTGAGGTTGAGAAGCTCATAAAAATAAAGTTACTTGTCTCCTGCATGCTCATATTTGTTTCTGATCGCTTTCCCCCCACAAACTTGCTAAACTGCACAATTCAGTAATACGCAATAAGTACTAAATTAAGTGCCGATTAAAGGTTCTACTATACTAGTGTATATGAGGAAAATATCTAAGAGACTAGACTACATGGTGTCTCACCTGTTAATTGATATTCTCTGAGTAGCCCTCTTCAGTTACTGTGGAAGATCTATCCACTTGCTTCTGGAGGCAGGAATATGCAAATTTATTTTTCCAGGTATCATATCCTGGCCTTTCAGAGTCACTTTGGCACCCAAACACCTAGAGAATGCCTCCAATGCTAGAAAACATAGGCGAGGAACCTAGGAAAACCACAAAGAGGGAAGGATGTTCCACACTGGCAGAGGGTCACTCCATAAGAAAACCAATTAACAGATGAGACTAAATTGGGCTGTTCTCTTAGAGTGGCCTCCCCCCAAATCTAGGTACAACTACTGGGGAAATAGCAAACAGTAAAGTCAGAGAGAAGGAAGATGGGAAAAAAACCCTCAAAACAATATGTAACTATTTAATAACCAATCTTCTGAACTTTGTTTTTAGATTCTGCCATTTAACAAAGTTCAACCAGAAATATTCTGCACCCAAAGAAGGTGTCTAAGGAGACTTCCACATCAGCTTTGTAATGCTTGGTAAATGAATGGAGGCAATTTCAGAAGGATGCATTTTTTAAACTTAGTACTGCAGAACTCTTTGATAGCCATCTTGGCACATCTATAGATTGTAGCTTTAGAGATTTTTGGCCCTTTACGTAAGTAAGCATAGTTACCAGACTTTTGGAATAGGCTCTTTTGACTAAAGGAGCATTGAGAGCTCTGGCCATGTTAGGAGAACTATTTTGTTCAAGTGAAGTGGTTTATGATGACAGGAAGAAAAAAAATGAATAACTTCTTGGTGAAGCTTTTCTAAGTGGTTCATAGGAAACCTTCAATGAAAGTATAAAGTACCAAATTAAAACTCCATTTATCTTCTGGTTCTGAGATATTTGACTGCCTTGAGGAAATGTGAGACAAAAGGATGAACTGCAAGTCAAATGCTAACGATGTACAGTCAAGTCAAATGATGAACCACTAGTGAAGTTCCTTCTCCCTTTAGGAGAAACTCTAGCAAAAATCCAGTGGAGGCCTGATGAGGATGAAAGATGACCCCCAACTCTGTTGGCAAGCCCAGGCCAGTTGAGGGCTTTCTGGAAGGAAAGGGAATCTCTATTGCTCATGTGGAAAAAAGACTGGAGTATCAACCAGACAACCTCAAAGCTATTAAATGTATGACTCTGGTTCTGATGAAGCACTGATTTCTAATGCACAAGTACCTGAGAGAGGTGAGGAAGCCATAGCTCAAAGACTCATCTGAAAGATTGAGGAACAAGGGTTTCTGGGGGCGACAAGAGGACAATAAAATTATCTTCGCTCTGGATTTTCCTGACTAAAGGGGAGGAGCAGGGGAGTTAAGGCAAGGAAGGTGTCATTCAGAGATCAGAGAAGTTGAGTGAGAATGTGTCCATTCTCCACACCTGGGGATCAATCTGGGTGGAATAACTGTTTGTTGAGCAGGCAGGCAAGCAGGTTCGCTTGATGGAGATTTTTAACGGAGAGGGTTGTTAACCATTGGAACAAACTATCAAGGGAAGTGCTAGATTCTCCATCTCTTGTTTTCTTCAGATCAAGACTGGATGCCTTTTTGAAAGGTATGTTTTGGTTAAACACACATTACTGGGTTCTATACAGGAGTAACTGGGTGAAATTTAATGGTCTGGTATATACAGGCAATCAGACTAGAGCAGGGGTCTCAAACACGTGGCCCTTCAAGCTCCCGTGCGCCGCGCCCCCTCCCCCGCCTGCTGCGAGCCCCATGCCACTCCCTGAAGCGGCCAGAACCATGTCCCGGGGGGCGGCAGCAGAGGGCTCCATGCATTGCTCTCACTCACAGGCACCGCCCCCCAAAGCTCCCATTGGCCGGGAAGGGGGAACCGCTGCCAATGGGAGCTTCGGGGGAGGTACCTGGAGGAGTGGCAAGAGCAGCACACAGAGCCCTGTGCCCCCACTATCCCAGGGACGTGGTTCCACCTGCTTCCTGGAGCGGAGCAGAGCGGCACGGTGCCAGGGCAGGGAGGCAGTGAGCCTGCCCTGGCCCCAGTGCGTGCCGCTGCCACCCCAGAGCCGCTCTAGGTAAGCGGCGCTGGGCCAGAGCCTGCACCCCGAACCTCTTCTGTACCCCACACCCCAACTCCCTGCCCTTAGCCCACACACACCCCAACCCCCTGCCCAGAGCCCCCGCCACACCCTGCACCCCAACCCCCTGCTGCACCCCTCACCCTCCTGCACCCCACACCCCAACTCTCTGCCCTGAAACCCCTGCTGCACCCTTCACACCTCCTGCACCCCACACCCCAACTCTCTGCCCTGAAACCCCTGCTGCACCCTTCACACCTCCTGCACCTCAACTCCCTGCCCTGAGCCCCCGCCGCACCCCTCCTGCACCCCAACTCCCTGCCCTGAGCCCCCGCCGACCCCTCCTGCTCCCCCTGGGGACAGGGGGGGCAGAGTTGGGGTGGGGACTTCGGGGAAGGGGTTGGAATGGGGGCAGGGAAGGGGTGGGAAGAGGCGGGGCCTCATGGAAGGGGTGGAGTGGGGGCAGGACCGGGGTAGCAAGGGGGGCGTCAGTAATGTGACCCTCGGGCCAATGCACTAGTCCTCATATGGCCCTCGTGGTCATTTGAGTTTGAGACCCCTGGACTAGAGGATCTAATTGTCCCTTCTTGAATTTAAGAGAAACTGACAAAAGCTCAGCACTCTTTAGTTTGAGTTTGGTATTCACACTGGATTTTCACCTGGATTACAGGATCTGAAAGGACATTGTGCCCGCATGAATGTTCCATCCATCCAGACTGGAATCTGCTGCAATTGAGGGGTAGAGGATCTGACAGTTTTCTTGACATCTGTTGTTTTCCACAATAGCCATGAGCCCAAAGATCTCTGGACTTCAGTGGTCAGTGTTGTCAGGGACCGTTTCTTGTGATCTCAAACTAATAAGAGGAAGGCCCAGGAGTTTATGGATATATGTCTACAGAGAAATACTACTGCAGCACATCTGCAGTGCTTAAGTGTAGACACTTACTACAGTGACGGAAAGGATTTGTCTGTCTCTGGTAAATCCAGCTCTCCAAGAGGCAGTAGCTAGGTCTACTAAGGAGTTCTTCTCTCATCCTAGTGGTGTATACACAGCTCCAAGTGATGTAGTTAAGCCAACCTAACTTTGCAGTGTCCATCAGCCTCCAGTCTGTACAGAACAGCTCACTGTCTGTATGTGTTTAGATCTGCAGAAGAGCTCTGTGTAAGCTCGAAAGCTTGTCTCTCTCACCAACAGAAGTTGGTCCAATGAAAGATATCACTTCACTCACTTTGTGTACCTGTTTAGAACATTAGAAACAGTTGGTGAGCTGTGGACTTGAAATGTAGGCCTGGAGCATGTGTTGGATTTAAGAGACTTTGTCCGACTGCTGAGTCAAGAATCAGATCCTGTAGATGTATCAAAGCCTGAACTAAGAAAAAAAGAGCTTATCTTCCAGCTGATGGTGGATCTGTGAGTTTGGAGAATGAAGACAATCCATGGAGGTAAATCTGGGTAGGTTAGAACAAAGAAGTTTTGGTCAGGAGATCACCCAAGAAATTAAAAATATGGATAAATCAACAAAGCAACCCGTGCCAGCCTCTTCAACTCAACAGTACTGCCAGCAATGCTGTATGGCAGCGAAACATGGGCTCTGATGAAGACAGGAGCAGCAATTTGTCTGTCATGGAGACGGCGATGGAAAGAATTCTGGGAACTTCAATCCACGACCGAGTCCCCAGTGAAGTGATCAGACAGCAGAATGGAGCGAAGGATGTCGTTGTTGAGAGCAGGTATAGTAAAATGTGATAGGCTGGGCATATACCGATGCTCACCAACAATTGATGTACTGCAGCTGTTGCCGAGTAGTACCCACTGAAACAACCACTCTGCCGACTTCCAAAAAGATGGGAAGATTTTATTGTGAAAAGACATGGCCGCACACGAAGAAGGAAGGCCAGGATATGAGAAGAATGGAAGATGTGTTGTGATCGGCGCAATCTATATGAGGGCTGAAGGACTGATCGATCAAGGTGATCAAGGATACTTCCCTTCCTTAGGGAATAAATAAAATAAAAGGAATGGCCACATACTAGGAGTTCCTGTTCATAACAAACAGGTTTCAGAGTAACAGCCGTGTTAGTCTGTATTCGTAAAAAGAAAAAAGAAAAGGAGTACTTGTGGCACCTTAGAGACTAACCAGTTTATTTGAGCATGAGCTTTCGTGAGCTACAGCTCACTTCATCGGATGCATCCGATGCATCGATGCATCCGATGAAGTGAGCTGTAGCTCACGAAAGCTCATGCTCAAATAAACTGGTTAGTCTCTAAGGTGCCACAAGTACTCCTTTTCTTTTTTCTTTTTGTTCATAACAAAGGTATTCTAACCAGTGGTTAACCAGGTGAATGTACACATAGAGATATGCCTCTGAGATCCACTAAGTCCTGAGAGATGATCTTTTGGATGAGGAACACTAGGATTTCCACCCTGAATATGGATTTCTGGGCATGGAGATATGGGCAGAAGAGATCCAAATTGTGACAAAAATTCCATCCTTCTCAGATAACAAAAAGTGTACTGTAGACACCTGTGTTCTAGTCTGCCACTAGGATATGAACAATTACCCTAGTGCGCAACAGGATGCAATCTGTGTCCTTGTTTTTGCCAGATGCACAGACCAAATCAAAATTGTATGGTAGGATGTGATGCTGATGCAAACCTGGCCTAATTATCTACAAGACTCATTTGCCATTGGTCAGCGAGGATTCTGAAACACCTCACTCTCTCTAGGCAGTCAAGGTTGGCCTAGGCTAGCACAGCCTTATTGTAACCTGATGGTATTCTCCTGACTCTTTCGCTGGAGATATTGAACTAGTCCTTTGCTCTAGTGGAGTGAAAGGGATATCTGTAATCTCTTTCCAAGATATACCTAGGAGACAGGAAGCAAGAGGGTTTTGGTTTTTTTCCCTTCTCCAGAGCAAGTAATCTTAAAAACTTTCTTCAGGCTTGAAAGATTTTATTCGTATAACAGAAATTACTTATCTTAAAATGGGAAATACAGGTAGAATCACTTCTCTCTCTCAAACAGGTAGAAACTTCTTAATAACACCCACTGTAGTAGTTTTAGTTCAGTGGTTCTTCACTGTAGTGACCAGTACCTCACCAAACAGTTTCTTGCCACTGAATAGTGTATGGATCTAGATTTGGTATCTGCATTCCAATACAGCCAGGCTGTGCTGTACAGTTACAGCTGTAGAGGTTCAAATCACTGGTGAGTTGTCAAAACCAGTCTGATACACCAGGACTTTTACGATCTCATCAGAAAAGAAAAAAAATTGCACAATCCTTCCTCCAGAAGCAAGTGGGAAGAGTTACTTCAGTAGCTGTCTCCATATTCGCAGAGAACAAGTCCATGAGAATAATGAGTAAGGTGCGTTAGAATACAAGGGATTCAGAAGGTTCTGATGAATGACTTCCTAAATCACAATCAATCTGACACGTGAACACTTCCATCCATTCGATCATAATCCATTAATCAGTTGCCAAAAGGAAGTATAATATTTCCAAAACACTCCCCATGATGATTTAGTGATATTTATTCTATACCTTGTGACAAAGTTCCTCCTCTACCTTGGTGGGTCTTGCGCTTATTGGCGGATTTGCTCGCCTCGGAGCTTCACGTCAGCCCTCAGTTTGACCGTTTTCGTGATCCACAGTCCAGGTCAATTCCTCCTGTGTCTGACCAGGAGTTGGGAGGTTTGGGGAAAACCTGGGCCCACCCTCTACTCCGGGTTCCAGCCCAGGGCCCTGTGGAATGCAGCTGTCTAGAGTGCCTCCTAGAACAGCTGTGCGACAGCTACAACTCCCTGGGCTACTTCCCCATGGCCTCCTCCCAACACCTTCTTTATTCTCACCATAGGACCTTCCTCCTGGTGTCTGATAATGCTTGTACTCCTCAGTCCTCCAACAGTACACTCACTCTCAGCTCCTAGTGCCTCTTGCTCCCAGCTCCTCACACACGGACCACAAACTGAAGTGACCTCCTTTTTAAACCCAGGTGTCCTGATTAGCCTGCCTTATTTGATTCTAGCAGCTTCTTGATTGGCTGCAGGTGTTCTAATCAGCCTGTCTGTCTTGTTTCCAGAAGGTTCCTGATTGTTCTGGAACCTTCCCTGTTACCTTACCCAGTGAAAAGGGACCTACTTAACCTGGGGCTAATCTATCTGCCTTCTATCATTCTCTTGTAGCCATCTGGCTCAACCCTGTCACAACCTATACAATGAGTTCACCTGTAAAAATGTGACTGACTTTATGCACAGGCATAGTCTCATTTACTTAAGTATCATTTACAACTAGATCATTTAAAATTTAGACTGGATGAAATACTCTGCAACTGGCATAGAAATGACCATGACTACAAAATTATTTTTTTAAACACTTCTCTCACTTCTATAACAGGACTCTTAAATATGTAAAAATAAGCTGATTTTAATTTTAAACAGTAACTAACCAACAACTGTTGCAGCATTTAGGAGGATTAGCTTTACAGAAGAGTATTAATGTTACAGTAATTGACTACTTAGCACCTTATATAGAGCAGAGATCAAAAACAAAGCAAGCTTAAAGACTCCGCCTTTTTTGGTCCAGTGTATTGCCACCTATCCCAAAGGCTCCCCTCACTATACTCTCCATGTACTGTTGGTACAAAGTGAAACTTAACAATGATTTTAATAAATTTCTATTTGCAATCCACAGTGATGACAGAACACAACAGACTGAAGCATATTAGAGAAAGTGTCCTGATGACAACACAGACTATTAGGGAAAGTGGGTTTAAAGGGGAAGAGGTTTCTAGTGCATACTACAGAAATGCTAGAAAGGTGACTTATTAAGCAAGATGTTCTCTTTCTTGATCATGTATAATATTGTAGTACTCCATTTTCATTCTTACCTTCAGGAGTTTAGTAGCAAGTTTTAAAACATTGTTTACTAGTGTCAGCTCCTCCTTCTTATTAGGCTTCTTTTCCATTTTCAAATATAGATTTATCTATTCAAATAAAATATTGATTTAATACCTCAACTGAGTTAGCAGGAATCTATTTTAAAACAATTGTTAATGGGATAAGTGATTAGTCAGTAATAATATGGTAAGTGCATAACTATTGTGGAAATCCAGGGTGTTTTTTTTTTTTTTTTTTAAGAACGAATGTTTGTATGATTAATACTATAATAAAACACATTTTATGATGTAACAAAATAATTGTGACTCTCATTAAGACAAAAATTGAATCTGTAATTTGACACATCCACAAATCTGATTGGAAAGAAAGAACAATAAAAGTTGCTAAAGGACACAAGATTCTCTGTTCTCTCTGGAGTCTTAATACTCTGACAAAATTCTCCGGGTGATTATCAAATATGCTAGTGAATGAAACTCCTTATTGAAGCAGAAACACAGAACACTGACAAATTCAATGATCTTGCAAGACATTTTTGATGACATCATTGTCCTGAAAGTGTAGCTAAAAATTCTAATTTAACTCCCTGTTCCAGGCCTTCTAGAAACTCTGGGACACAAGCGACTTTTGTTTGTCTTCAACACCCAAAACGTGGCAAAGTTCACTTGGTAATTAATAAAAACAAATGAAAAAAAATTTTTAACTTGGTAACTTTTTATATTTAAAAAAAAAAAAAATCAGCTTCAGTGTAGAATAAAATGAGCAATTTAAAGATAGACTCCAGACGGACAAACTCACAGATACCAAGTAGCAGAGGAAAAAATAAAGAACCGAAAGAATCTAATCTGGCATTAACGTAAACTGAGGGTCAAACATGAGGAATGACCCAATAATGGCTACTAGCATCCAGACAAGGAAAAATGCATTCCTACTCAATGCTACTGATTTTACTTCTGAAAATAAAACAAAAAAGAGGAGAGAACTTGTCAGGTACAATCATATTAAGCTTCTAATTTACAGTCAGCCCACTTAAAATGTGCATTCTGGTTTTAGACCCAAGACTGATTCAAGCAATATTCCTTATACTTAAAGTGGGAATAGTGCTGACACCAAAACCATCTCTAAAACAGGAATGAAGTGAGCTAACTGTATTTAGCATACTTAATAGTATTGAGAAAGTAATAACTAAAGGACACTGTGGCAATACAAAGATCCTTTGGCAATAACCAACCTCATGGCTAGTTTACAAAAAAAAAAAGAAAAGAAAAAAAGAAGGGCTGATTCCTAAGTCTGTGGAACTCTCAGGGACACAGTCTCCGTGTTTTCATAAGTATGTTAAAGTATGCCCTGAGCACAAAGAGAACTTTGATCAAAACATAGCACATATTTTATACATCAAGGCACTAGACAGAGGCACTTTACTTACAAAAGCAATTGAAGGAGGTTTCAGAAGGACTTGACAAGCTGATAACACTAATGTCAAAGTGTCAATGGAAATCTGACTTGACCTAACTAAAAAAAGAAACTATGGAATCTCTCCTTTATTTCTCCAGCATGACTGATACCAAAACGGAAGTCCATATGCTGAACCAGAATAGGAGGAAGCAGTGGAAAACTTAGTTTATGGAAGGCAAACTTAAGCTCCATCTTATTCATGTAGCATTTAAAATTGAAGATTTCTCCAAATGTGAGTTTGTTGTATCAATAAACAGAAAACTGGGGAACACAAAACATGAAACACAAGATGGCCGAATTCAGAATTTTGTTAATTTTTGAAAGATATGTACTCTGTCCAGTCAGTTCAGTATCAACTAAGTTTGTTTTTAACACATATGAATTGCTTCAGTCAAAGCTACATAATATGCAAAATGCTCATAAGTTGATTAATTGTTTAAGATGGTTACTTACTTTACAGTAACTGGTATTCTTTGAGATGTGCTGTCTAAATGTATTTCACTCTTGGTGCACGGGAGCCCTCAGTAGTGAGATCAGAACATTTTGACCAGCAGTGCCTGTTGGCCCAGGCCTGTGCCCTAGCTACCATCACACCCCAGAAGGCATAAAAGGGCACAGCAGGGCCAATTGCATCTCAGTTCCTTTGCTACAGAATCTCATAGTGAGGAAGGAGGGCATGGATTACAACTAGGTAACACATATCAAAGAACATCAGTTACTTTAAAGTAAGTAGCTGCTTTTCTTCGAGTGATTGTTTATGTGTATTACACTCCTGATGATTCCCAAACAATGACCTCCTGCTAGAAGGTGGGTCAACAATCTTAACCAAATGGGGATTGAAAAACTGCCCTGCCAAAGCAAGCAACAGCTCAAGAAGCCTCCCCAGTAGCATAGTGTTTCATGAGTGTATGAATTAAACTCCAGGAGGCAGCTTTACAAGTTTTGGAGATGGGGACATTTTTAAAGGAAGCCACAGATGCTACCTGAGCTCCAGCAGAATGAGCTTTTATCTAAGCAAGGAGATCAAGCTTAGTTATTTAATAACATAGTCTAATACATTCTGAAATCCATCTGGATAACCTCTAGGAAGAAACTGCTTTCCCTTTTACTCTTTCAATATAGGCTATAAATAATATAGAAGAGACTCTAAATGGTTTGGTTATATGATAATAAAAATACAATGTTCTCAAAATAACAGAAGTGTGTAATTTTCCTTCAGAACTGCTAGGATCAGATTTGGGAAAGAAAACCAGTAAATGAATATCTGATTAATATGAAAGTCAGAAACCACTTTAAGAAGGAATCTCTGATTAGGCCTAAAAGAAACCTAATTTCAATGAAAAATAATGTACGATGACCATGCCATTAAAACTTTAATTTTGCCAACCAGACACGCCAGAGGGAATAGCCACTAAAACCAATGTTTCCACTGAAAGATGAGGTAATGAACTCAGCAGCCCTACTAATACTACATTAAAGTCCCACGTTGGAGGGGGTTTCCCTAATCGGGGTGAGAGGGAGGGTCGGACTACATACACTAAGATCCTTAAAAATCTAAAAACCATAAGGTGTGAAAATATTTTTTGATTTCAAATTTATGAATTATAAGAAGATACAGCTGCTAGATTCTGTTAATTCTATAAAAGTGAAAGTCCAGATGATTTAGTGAAAGCAGGTAGTCCAAAATGAATGGAAGGTCTGTAGAAAAGGTGAAACACTGTTGTGCCCAAACAGTGAATTTTTTCATTTGTCATTTTAAGTAGATCTTTTAGGGTCCTGTGATACTGCACCCCATATTTTCATAGTGATATTATGATATGATTACAGCATAATTATGATTTATTTTCTGCAGGACGGGTCATGTAAGGTGTCATTGGAAAAGTTATGATTTGCAGAATATGATTATCCTCTTTGTATACATGTATCATTTTTGTATCTGAATTTATAAATATTATGTATCTGTACTTCAAATGTAATTACACCTGGGTAACGCCCACTAGACAAGGTGCTTTCAGTCTAGATAGTTGGTTGGGAAAGGCTTATTCAGGGCAACGAGCCATTAGGGAAAACAACAGGCCTTAGGAGAAGCTTATCTCCCACCTGGTGAGCCTTTCTGAGAACACTCCAAACAGCCTGTAAGTAATGGCTGCTATGACTTTACAAGGATATGTGACCAGGCCACATGATTCTGGACTCCATCTTGGGATGTCGGTATTTTTCCACAAACTGCTCTGGGAACCAAGTTTTGAAACACAGGGTTCCTGCCATATGCTAAAGCTATATAAGGCACGGAGTGACATCATCTGTTGTTCTTCACTCCTCACACAAGAAGATTCCTGAAAACACCTGAGGAACAAAGACTGAACTGGGGGAAGTGTTGGACTTAGGCTAAAGGGATTTCTAGCCTGTGTATGAAAGACCTGGGGATTCTAAGCTGCAAAGCAAGTGTAGTTTGTGCCTTAAGAATCTGCAGCCTGCTTGTATCATCCATCAGGGTGAGGGATTCTTAATTCAAATCCTATCTTTCTCGCATATTAAGCTTAGATGACGTTTTTCTTTATGTACTAAGTCATCTGCTTTGATCTGTTTGCTATCACTTAAAATCTATCTTTTGTAGTTAATTTATTTTATGTTTTAATATAAACCAGTGAGTTTGGAGTGATGTGCTTGGGAATCTTAACTTGGAGAGGCTGTTGCATATTCCTCTTCATATTGAGGGGGAGGCAAACTGGATAATAAATTCATGCTGGTTGGGGTTTGGACCAGGGCAGGACGGTACCGTTCTGGGGTCCTAGGCTGGAAAACTGGGGATTATTTTGGCTGTAGCCTCTCTACTGTTGGTTCACATGCCGTGGCTGCTCAGAGAGCCTGCATATAACTGCAGATGGTTGTGTCCCTACCTGTGAGTATGCTGGTGGAAGTGTTAGGCCGGGAGCGTGTCTGCAGCTTGTCACAGCAGCACAGAGTGAGAGGTAGCCCAGGCTGATGGGTCAGAGGGCTCAGCGGTACCCCAGTTCCAGACAGAACCTCGGGAGGAACACATCACAGGTCCTTTCTACTATTAAAATATTTGGTATATCCCTGGAGCAAGACTTCTCTACATCTGGTTAAGCAATAAGCATCCAAGTTGTAAGGTGCAGTGTCTTCCTGTCATCTTGAAACATCTAATTTGACAGTAAAGGCAATGTTACTGCAATCCAAACTGACTGTGTCAGCAGCTCTGGGAACAAAAATTGCCTGGGCCAGGATGGAGCAGTTTATTCATCGTTGCAGTGGCATCCTTGGGCCTTCTCAGAGTATGCAAAATTAAGGGGGATAGGTGGACATCAGGAATCAAGATCATGATATTAGGAAGGCACCTGATAGAGATCCAACTCTGACCTTATCTCAAGCAAAAGATGTTGCATTTTTGTTCACTTCTGTGGCTAACAAGTCTATGATCTCTTACATTCAGTTTTGGAAAATGTGCTGACTGAGTTCTTTATGGACCACACCTGGTCAGATCAAAAATGCCTGCCCAGCTGAAACACATGGGTGTTTATTAGTTTTGTTAGATGGATAGCAGTGACATATACTAGATGCCTGATGCATCACTCCCATAGCTGGATTACTTCCTGACACAGAAGAGGCCCGTTCCTGCCTGTTTAAATAAAACATTTCAGCATTGTCTGTCATCGCTGGAATTGACTTGCCTTGGATTAGAGGCAAGAACACTACATGTCAGACAAACTGCTCTGAGCTCCAAAATATTTATGTATAGAAGAGATTCAACTTTTGACTACAGACCTTGAGTCTGATGACTTAAATGTGCTTCCCAACCTAGACTGGAAGTATCCATCACCAGTGTTAACAAGGGGAGAAGAGGTGCAAGAGGGACACCCTTGCATACATCAATCAAATCTTTCCATCATGGAAGTAAAGAAAGTACAAACTGAATAACCCTTTCCAGTGTCTCTCTTTGAGGTTATACTGGAGCGTAAACTGATTTCAGCCAGTTCTACAAACAATGAAGGTTAAGTCTGGCATGAAGAGTGATGAATATGCATGACGCATTATGCCTCAGAACTCTTAGTCATGATCTTACTGTTGTGCAAGAGTTGCTCTGCAATTGAGTAATGATTCACATTGTGGTCTCAAATCTGGATTGATACCGAAGTGGAATCCAGAAGATCCCCTGGAATTTTATTTTGTTGTGATGGAGTCAGATTTTCCTTGTTTACTGCAAGCCCCAAACTGGTGCACAGATGGAGAATGTACCGAATGTTAAATGAAACTTGCTGAGGAGAGGTATCTTGAATCAGCCAATCATCAATGCAAGGATAAACTTGAATGTTCTGCTTTCTGAGAGCTGGTCTACACTACACAGTTAGATCACATAAGGCAGCTTATATCGACTTAATTATGTCAGTGTCTACACTACACCCGTCCTCCCACTGATGTTAGTGCCTTAATACACTGACATAAGTCCACCTCCATGAAAGGTATATGACTTAGGTCGGTGTAGTTAGGGTGATGCAGTGTTTGTGTAGACACTGCATCCTTTACAGGAGCTGTGAAATTGACAAGCAAGCCCCCGCTACCTGGAAAGCTAGGCAGCTTTGGACCCTGCTCTCATCTGGAGCCCGCACAGCTTAGGACCCCACTCCTTACTGGGAGCCAGGCAGTCCTGTCAATTTCATGGCTGTGAAATTGACAAGGCTGCCCGGCTCCCGGTAGGGAGCAGGCAGGAGGGTGTGAAGCCACTGCAGCTGGAGCCTGTTCCCCAGTGGCAAGAATCCCCCGGGGTGTCTTGCCCCAGCTCCTGGCGGGGAACGGGGAAGGGGAGAAGCACCTGGCAGGGCTCTGGCTCCGAGCAGGGATCGGGGGGACAAGCCCGGGTGGCTTCCCCCAGCTCCCGGTGGGGAACAGGGAGTGGAGGAGGGAGGGCAGCCTGCTGATAGCCTGTGGGACAGCCAGGGACCTGGCAGGAAGTTGCCACTGGAGCTGAGAGACCAGGCTCTCAGCTCCCCACACTGCCACTCTGAGGACAGTGGAAGTGCTCCTGGTGAGGATCTGCACCAGTGATCCGAGGATAGTGTGGACATGCACCACTGCAGTAATTACTGCGGTGGCTGAAAGTCAACCTAATATAGGCTGACGTAGGTTTGTAGTGTAGACATACCCTGAGAAATGCCTCCACTGCTGCCAGAAATTTTGTAAACAGCCCGGGGCTGCTGACAGGCTGAACAGAAGAATTCTGTATTGGAATGTTGTGTACCCAACTATGAACTAGAAATATTTCCTGTCTGCAGGATGGTTGGAAATATGCATCATGGAGTTACAGAGCTGCAAACCAATTTTGTGGGTCTAGGGCAGTGGTTCTCAACTCTGGTCCACCGCTTGTTCAGGGAAAGCCCCTGTCAGGCCGGGCCAGTTTGTTTACCGGCCGCGTCCGCAGGTTTGGCGGATCGCAGCTCCCACTGGCTGCGGTTCGCCGCTCCAGGCCAATGGGGGCTGCAGAAAGCGGCGCGGTCCGAGGAACGTGCTGGCCGCCCTTCCCGCAGTCCACATTGGCCTGGAGCAGCGAACCACGGTCAGTGGGAGCCGCGATTGGCCGAACCTGCAGACGTGGCAGGTAAACAAACCGGCCCGGCCTGACAGGGGCTTTCCCTGAACAAGCGGTGGACCAGAGTTGAGAACCACTGGTCTAGGGACAGGATTATTGAGGTTACGGACATGGTTCGGAATCTGAGTCAAATGTATTTATTGAGTCTGCCTAGATCCAGAATGGTTCTCCAATCTCCTCTGTTGGGAAGCAGAAAAAAATGAGAACAAGAGACCTTTCCCCTGAACTGAAGAGGAACCTCTACTATTGTTGTGAGGGACTACACAGATTGAACTTCTTGTTGTAGAATCCTCCAGAGGAGTCCCTGAAAAGGGATGGAGAAGGTGGATGGGGTGTAGGGATAGACTGGAACTGAAGAGTATAACCAGGCTGGTTAATCTGGAGGATCCATTAGGCTGTTGTAATATTGTTCCAGGCTTCACAGTTATAAATGAGACTCTCCAAAAAGGGGTAGAAATGAAAAAAAAAAATCAAAATGATTGGTTTGGAACAGCTCTCGACAGAACTGTTAAACCTGCTGTCTCTTCGTTGGTGACAGATATGAAGAGGTTGTCAGATGAAGCAGATGGATCCCTCTTATGGAAGCACTGTCTCTTTCTTGGAGGTTCAGCAGGTCTAGAATATGCATAAAAGGTTGAGACGGCTGCTTTGATTAAGTTTGGCTGTATTTTTTTTAGCGACAGAGTGTATACACCCAGTGATGGAAATGTTACTCAACCTGTGCAGTAACTGTAGTTCTTTGAGATGTGTCCCCCTGTCAAGGTTCCTTCCCCACTCTGAACTCTAGGGTACAGATGTGGGGACCTGCATGAAAGATCCCCTAAGCTTATTCTTACCAGCTTAGGTTAAAAACTTCCCCAAGGTACAAACTTTGCCTTGTCCTTGAACCCTATATGCTGCCACCAGCAAGCATTTTAAACAAAGAACAGGGAAAGAACCCACTTGGAGACATCTTCCCCCAAAATATCCCCCCAAGCCCTATACCCCCTTTCCTGGGGAAGGCTTGATAAAAATCCTCACCAATCTGTACAGGTGAACACAGACCCAAACCCTTGGATCTTAAGAACAAGGAAAAATCAATCAGGTTCTTAAAAGAAGAATTTTAATTAAAGAAAAGATAAAAGAATCACTTCTGTAAAATCAGGATGGTAAATACCTT
This sequence comes from Natator depressus, assembly GCF_965152275.1. NCBI lineage: Eukaryota > Metazoa > Chordata > Testudines > Cheloniidae > Natator > Natator depressus. Next base: position 324,542,226 of record NC_134234.1, on the reverse strand, counting down.
ACAGGGTAATCAGATTCAAAACGTAGAGAATCCCTCTAGGCAAAACCTTAAGTTACAAAAAGACACAAAAACAGGAATATACATTCCATCCAGCACAGCTTATTTTACCAGCCATTAAACAAAAGGAAATTTAATGCATTTCTAGCTAGATTACTTATCAACTTAACAGGATTTGTAAGTCTGCATTCCTGATCTGTTCCTGGCAAAAGCATCACACAGACAGACAGACCCTTTGTTCCCCCCCCCCCCACCTCCAGATTTGAAAGTATCTTGTCCTCTCATTGGTCATTTTGGGTCAGCTGCTAGCGAGGTTACCTTAGCTTCTTAACCCTTTATAGGTGTAAGGGTTTTGCCTCTGGCCAGGAGGGATTTTATAGCACTGTATACAGAAAGGTGGTTACCCTTCCTTTTATATTTATGACACCCCCTATGGGTGCTCCACTTCAAGTGTGCATGCACCTCTCGAGCCGTCAATCGAAGATTTCTAGCTAGCAGCATCTGTTTGGCCCATACATGCACCCTATGCCTCCTTGTGGCAGATACCAAGGCTACATAGGAGTGCATGGATTAATCGCCCTCGGTTCCTTCTGTACTCATTCATCCTCTAAGGAAAAACCGAAGCTGAGGGGAAGGAGGGCGAGTAGTAGAGCACCTGTAGGGGGACACATCTAGAAGAATCACAGTTACATCACAGGGTAACATTTATTTCTTCTTCTAGTACTTTCCCTATCGATGCTCCACTTCAGGTGACTTCTGAGAAGTATCCCTAGAAGGAGCGGTGGATCAGGATCAGGAACAGGATCCAGAACTGAAGATAGTACTGCAGAACCAAGTGACATCAGATCTGACAGCATGGAGTAGGGTGTAATGCTTCAAAAATGTACAAACTGAAGACCAGGTAGAAACTCACTCTCTCAAATACTGGGCCATTCTCAAAAAAAATGCAGCAGATGTCACCTGCCATCTGGTTGAATTCACTTGGCTGCAGGGGGGTGCTGACCATCTGCAGACTCGTAACAGTAGCAATACAACCCAATATCCACTTTGAAAGTCTTTGAGCAGAAATGCAAGCCCCCTTAGACCTATCTGGGAAGGATATGAAGAGCCTAGGAGATCTCATAAACTGTTTAGTCCTACCAGTTAAAAGGCTAAGGCCCTTTTAATGTCCAGGATATGGAAATAGGATTCCTACTGAGAACTGTGAGGTTTTGGAAAAAACACTGATAGATGGATAGATTGGTTGAGATGGAAATCCAGGGTAACTTTGGGTAGGAACCTAGGATGTGGACGTAAAGAGACTTTATCATGAAAGAACATGGTAAAGATGGGGATCTGTTATCAAGGTGCCAATCACGATGGCCCTACAGGCTGTCTTCATAGATACATGAAATAGGCAGCAGGTCACCATTGGTTCAAATGGAGTTCTCGGAAGGTGGTTGAAAATCAGGTTGACGTCTCAAGATGGGGTGGAGGGTCTAACATGGGGAAAGAGATTACCCAGACCAATGAATCTTGATGAAACCAGGTAAGCAAAAATTGATAATTCCTCAACCAGGGGAAAAAAGCAACAAGATGTACTTTGACTGAACTGATGGATAACATGTAGAAGTTCAGATCCAGCAGGTAATCTAGGATAAGGGAAAGGGGAACTGTTTCCAGCTAGACGTAGTGACAACCACACCAGTGGACGAATCTCTTCCATTTCTGCAGATAAGTAGCATGGATTGACGTTTTTCTACTATTTAATAACACATACTGCACCTCTGTAGGGCAGGAAACCTCTATTCTGGAGAACCATCCAAGAGCCAGACCCCGGGACACAGAACTGCCAGTTTGGGGTGAAGCATATGATCCACATCCTAAGGCAGGAGATGAGGAATGATCAAGAGCTTGATCGGCATTTGGACACAGAGCTGAAGTAGGTAAGAGTACCACGCTTTTCTTGGCCAGGTAGGCACTATGAGGATAAACTCTGGTCTGATACTGCCTGATCTTGTTCAGCACCCTTAAAATTAAGGGCATTGGAGGAAAGGCATAGAACAGGGTCCTTTTCCATGGTAGAAGGAAGGCATCCCTCAGGGAGTGGTGACCCAGATCCCTCTTGGACAGAAGAGAGGACACTTCCAGTTATCAGAGGTGGCGAAAAGATTGATCTCTGGCTGTCACCATCTTTGAAATATGCATGGGAGGACCTGAGTGTCCAGTTCCCATTTGTAGTCGTGGGAGAAGTGTCTGCTGAGGGCATCAGCAGTGGTGTTCCAGATGCCTGGAAGGTGGACTGCTGAAATCTGGATACGGTTGATTAAGCACCAGTTCTAGAGCTTTATAACTTCAGTGTACAAGGAAGGGAATCTTGCACCTTCCTGCTTGTTGATGTAAAACATACTGGACATGTCTGTCATGACCCTGATCATTTTGCCCTGATGAAAGATAGGAAATGGAGGCAAGCATTCCTGATCACCCTGAGTTCCAACAAGTTGGAAACTGATTTTGTGGGCTGTCCATCTGCCCTGAAACATGAGGGTGTTGAGTTGGGCTTCGGCTGTTAGAGTCACTGATAGGGCTGAGCAGCAGAAAGAGATGCTTGCACAGACATGAGGTTGCTCCTTCCACCAGTTTAGTAAGTTCTTTATGTGCACGGGACCCGCCCACCCAGAGCAAGATTGCCTTCTCCAGTTGATTCTGCCAGATTTCACACACAATAGCAGCCTTGTGTTTCTCCTTTACAGCATTAACTCCACACTTGTGAAGAACAACTTCATCACACGGATCTTAGTCCTGCCTTGAGTGCAGGGGACTGGACTAGAAGACCTCGAGGTCCCTTCCAGTCCTACAATTCTATGATTCCATAAACGAGACACCAACAAGAGATCCTCTGTAAGATGGGCCTTCCCTGAGAGAAGTTGCATGTAAGCTGTGCTTGTTTAGACACCTTATGTAAATATAAACTATACGTTTTAAAAACAGAATTCTTGTTGCTTTCAGCCATAATGTCCCATTAGCTTTTGGAACACCAACAGTAAGAGAAAAACAGTTAAAAGAAAACTTCTCTCCCCAGTATACCTACTTCTTCCTGGGCCACCTTGAAGAACAATTTCTGAACAAATGCACCGGAGATGTGTCAATATTTTCATCCTCTGGACAGATGACCTAAACTCCCTCATAGATTTCCACTACAACTTCAACACTCTCTAGATAGCACTCCCACAATACCATCAACTTCCTGAATACGATGATCAGGTTCATGGGTCAACAATGGACCCACAGATAACTACATACAAGAAACCCACACATCATCATCCCTACCTTCACTACCCCAAATACATCAAGCTATCCCAAACACACCAAGAAATCTGTTATCTACCCCTAGGCAGGCATTCACATACCACAAAATATACTCTGAGAAAAAAGTCCAGGATATACACTTTAACCCACATAAAACCACCTTCACCAAACAAGGACATTCCACCAGAGAAGTAGATCTCATCAGGGAACAGACCATCCAGATATCCTGAGATTACCTGCTTCAATACAGAAATAAAACCCACTTCTACCCCACACGTCTAATTGTCTCCTACCATACCACACTGGAACCCATACAGGGAATCATCAAACAATTACAACCCGTACTTGATGGGGTCCCATCCTGAAAGAAATCTGGCCTTCGTACAATCCCCAACCTCTCCAAGCTCATCATCAGAAACAAGTTCCCCAGAGATCAGGACAAACCAATTCAAAATGGCACCAGACCCTGCCAGAACAACAGATGCAAAAACTGTAGACATATTTCAACTGCTATGATGATCAACACCTCTCACGACACACCTTTCAAGATCCATTAGTCCTACACATGCCTATCACAATATGTGGGGGACTTCATCTAGTGCACTAAATGCCCCAATAAAAAATGTGTGGGTGAAACCAGACAATCACTAAGCTCTCAAATGAACTCACAGAGAAAAATGACAAAAGACAAAAACATCCTATCACCTATGGGTGAACACCTTCCACAAAGCAATCACTCCATAACTGACCTCTCACTCATAAATCCAATCTATAACCCACTTAAATCCCAACCCCAGCATTTTTCCCCCTTTCCCGACCTATGACTTCACCTTGAATTGTCCCTTGAAATATGTGTTGACGAAATATGCTAAACAATCGGTTTCACCTTGTATTTAGCTATGACACTGAGTACATTTCCCAGACCCGAAGAGCAGTGTGTAAGATCAAAAACTTGCTTCTCTCACCAACAGAAGTTGGTCCAATAAAATAAATTACCTCACCCACTTGGTCTCTAAATTTTAAAAAATCCTTTTTCTTATAGGAAGCCCATTCTACTAGGGCAACAGGAACTTTTCCAGCAGCTTCTGCAGCTCGCCTGCAAAAGACTACTGTAAGATTTGTGAAGCGGCTATGTGAACCTTAAAGCACTTTTTACTGAGCATTACTCTAGATTTGGCACTAGAGAAAAATATGGGAACTGAGCTACATGTTGTATATGTCTTTAATACCATGATTTCACTGAATTCAGGGCTGTTTAAAGTCCATGACCCATGGACTCCCAGACTAAAGACATGCGGAGAGAGAAATATGCAGGTCTACGTACATTCTCACCTGCTCAGTAAGTAATATTGAGGTATTGCTGTATTTTTTACTTGTTTCAGATCCAAGTGTAACAAATCTTAGGAGAAAGAGAGTTAATGAAATGCACCAAATCACTAGTTCCCAATTGTAGTGACAATCAAGGAAGATCTCATGTACATGAAGCAACTGAAAGCAAAGAGAAAAAGCAAAATTAAGAGTTATTGAACTTCAAAATAAAGGTTAATGCTACAGTAAGATAAAAACTTCAGTTCATAATTTTTTTTTCTTGTAAAAAGTATGGATCTGGTTTTTACTTTGTAATAAACTTTTTAAATTAATTTATATTTCAAAACCAACATTCTATTAACCAAGATAGGTTTTCATATAAGGGCTGAGCAGGCCTAAGAGTAATTTAGGAAGGTTTGGCCTCTTTAGCATGTAAGTAAAGCAAAAAAAATATTTTAATACAAAATGAAGAGGTTTGAACTCCTGAAGTTATCGCATTTGCTTGAAAACAGCAACATACTTATCACTTGGATTAAAAAGAAAACTGAATCCATATTAAGTTGCTAAACTTAAAATTATGTTCATATTAAAATATGTATGATTAACACTACGATTTTGGTATGGAGGCCATGGGGTTCACAATAATCATGCATCTGAATAAAAACTGGCATAAGCCTGTCCCATGGGGCTGAACCCAGCTCCACAGGAGCCAGAGACAAGGGGGGGTGGAGAGCCCAAGAGCCACTCTCCTCTCCCCCACCTCATTTTTAAAACTAGACTCCAAGGGAAAGTGCTGTGGCCTAATCCATCTGTCCAGCAGCCAGGTCCCACTATGTGTTGTTCCATGTGCTGATAACTGGGCTCTCAACTGCCAGTTGCCGAAACCATGGCAGTATCTCTCTCTAGGTGCTGTGGACCATCTGAATCCAGGAAGAGGGACAAATGTGTCCAGCAGGGAGAGTAAGGTAAGGAGCGGGCAAAGTGGAGGGTCGGGCTAGTGGAGCAGGGCTCCCTCGAATGACCTTTGCACCTCTGCCATGAAATTTACTACAAGTTTCCATTCCAAAATCATAGCCTTATTTACATTATATACCAGGAAAAGGCAGTGAAATTATTTTTGGTTAAAAAGGAAATGGAAAAATGATTGCTAGTCGATTCAAATGAGAGATCCCCTGGTGGTTATCTGCAGACATCCAAGCAAGTATTTTCAGTAAATATCAGGCTATATAAACATAGGTTTGCTTATTCCACTAGAGGGCAGGCTAATACTAGCACACTAAACAATGCAATCTTTCCTGAAGAGTTCTGTGTAAGCTCTCTCACCAACACAAGCTGGACCAATAAAAGATATTACCACACATCTTGTCTCTCTAATATACTGGGACAAATATGGCTACAATACCACTGCATTTCCTATATCTCACAGAAATCAGGATGGCAATTTATAGCAACAGAATGAAAAGAATAAGAGACAGTATACAAACACTGGGAATGCAAATAATTAAGATGCTTTTAAAATATCTCACTGAATACTACTATATTATACCTTTAAAATCCCCAATTCATCCCTCCAGATTAATCTTATTACACAAAATGCCTGCAAAATCAGGTTTTTGACAGGTTGTGTTTTGAAATCATTAAGATCCAAAATTCATGGGGGACAAGAAAAAACTGGATGAAAAAAATTATAACAGAGATATTTACTTTTAATTTATACTCTTGGTAGAATACATTAAGCAATACACTGGTGCTTAAAAAGTTAAACTTCTAAAATAGATATACTGAGTAATATACAATAGAAATTAATCTTCTGAAAAGGCACTAACCATATGATAGTTATTTTCACTGTATATCTTCCAGTCTGGAAGGCTTGCTTATAAAGTGAAACATTTTTAAAGAAGCATTCTATGCATGCCTTTGCATAAATGAGGTATCCTCACCTGAGCACAGCAGGTAAATACAACTGAAATTGTCAATAAGAAGGCAGATGAAACTATTACATCGACTGACCGCTGAGGACCTCGCCGCTGAAAATAAGGGAAACATATTGAGTGAAAATCTCTGTAGTAATTGACCAAGAAACTTTGTAGATCTAGTCAGGTTCACACCCCCAGCACAGGCTGATTATGGCTCACAGTGGCGTAACCTAGAACTTTAAATACAAAACGTTGTATTTTAATTTTACAGTGTAACTACACATTAATATTTCCTGAGACAATGCATCACCAATGAAGAAGAAAGGGGAAGCGGGTGGCTCAGGGAAACTATAATAGACTATGAAACCACTAGTACACTGGTTTCCTCAGTGATCAAAAGTTGCTTCTACTTTAATAGTTTTCCCTAAGTGCCCTATAAACGGAAAAGATATTCTGCCTCAGGCCATAGCAAAGAACTAAACTTGGGTTGACAGCAGAGTTGAGATACAGACCACTGCTACCAACATGCCATCTACATGCATCAGTGCAACAATCTCTTTCAGTATAAGGATACTGCACTGGGATACCAAAAGATTATCCCACATAGCCATACTACATTTCTACATGTGAAAATTCTCATGAGGAAGGGATGGAAAAAAAGAAAGGTCTGGGACAGGATAATATGACTGGAAAGGCATGTTTTTATTGTTTTCAATAATCTCACTCCTGGTTACATATACAGCAAGATGATCCTGTAATACTGTTTTTTTTGTTTTTTTCCTTTTAAGAATTGAGTGCCCTCTGCTGGATTGAAAAATATGTACGTTATGAACATACATTCATTTTTACTTCCTATCTCTCTTTTCCCTTTTCAAAATTTTACTTCTCTGTTGCATGAAGATGAGAAATGTAGGAGTTTTTGATGATGAGGCATTATATTTACTTATTTGGGACACACTTAGAACCCGAGCAAACAAGACATATAATTTCTCCTGAATCCAGTGACTCCATTTTTTTTCTGGATAATGATCAAAGTGAATATTGAGAACAGCTTGTCCTAGCACAAAGCAGGGTATATTGGTGCATGTGTGACAATTGTGGAAAAAACAAAAAAGGGGAAATGAAAATACCACATGTGAATGTCATTCAAAAATCTCAATGTCTTGAATCACAACAGAACATACAAGCTGCATCAAGGCAGTGTCTCTCTTTGCTTCATAACTCCCCACATTATATAACCCACAGTTTGCACAAGTTGGCACAGTTGGCTCAAAACAGGCTCTGGAACAGCAGAATTGTACAAATCAAAAATGAAGTACTTTGGCAAAACTATCCAGGAAATCTTTACAACAGAACGCGTTTGCATTCTGGATGGCTTTTGGCAGCGTTTTCATAAAGCAATAAATTCATCCACAAAAAATGCATGGGAGGAGAACTGACAAATTTTTTTTTTTGGACTACAATGTAGTCTACAGTTTATTAGTTGATTTAATATGTTACAGGGGCCAAATGAACTGCATATACAGTGAAACAAAATTTTGGTTCTTGGTAGGTTGAACACAGTTATATTAAACAGTCTAAAGTTCTACTAAAAATAGTTCTGTGCTTTTTTCTTTTAAATAAATTTCTTTGGATGACCGTAATGTGCTCTGCTTAGGAAAATACCTTGTGACCATTTGAAGCTAAAGTTTGTGCAGACTGTCTGTCTGATAACATCTTGTCTGATACACCAGTGGCTCTGGGCTTACAGGTAGAATTCAAGGTTTTTATTTTGACCTTTAAAGCACTCCTATATGGTTTTGGTCCAATGTTATTTTAGAGATGGTCTCTTTCACTATTCCATATTATCACAGTTGTGATCAGTAGATTTCTTGAAATGGAGGTCCCTTGACAGAGATGAGAAGCAGCTACCAGAAAGGCACTCTCTGTGAGGGTCACTCAACTATGGAATAATGCTTCCTTCTTTGGTCTTCCGGAGTTCAAACTGGTTAACCTTCCAGACATGTCGCAAGACTCTCCTATTTTCAGGGATATGTGGGGAGGGAACAGGATGAGGTGAGGAGAATTTGTGAATTATGCTATAATAGTTACACGGTGGGAACAAAAGTATAATTATATAAGATGGTAGTGAATTTCCACCAGTGTTATTGGAATGAAACCCCTAGATACTGAACCCGGCCCTTGTTGCTGCCAACTCTGACGGGCAGAAGGGTTACAAACAGAAAAACTTTTAGCTTACAAGGAAAGGCTGTTGCTTTCTTCTTAATGATACTTACAGCTTTGTTTACAGCCCATCACCATATTTCACTGGCCAAAGCCATTAGGTGGCATGATGGGCTTAGCAATGTTTATACCCTATGCCTTCCCCCCGGCCTTATCCTGCTTCAATTGAAGTTAATGGCAGGAATGGGCCCAGAGAGTCCTTCATTGGCACAGTACCACATACTGCTGTTGGGGCCATTTGTAATGCAAAAAGATGAAATGCTAGGCTCTTCAAGGCATGGATTGTCACTTCCTGTTTGTTTGCACAGCACCTGGCATGGTGAGTGAGGCCTCTAAGCACTATTGCAACATAATTGATAAATAATAAGTGTTTCAGAAAAGGGGAGTGAAGATGGGAATTCTAAATAGATGGGTGGTATCGGTGAGAAAACAAACCTGAACTGGAAAGATTAGCAAAGAGAACAGATAGGCTCTCAAGAGTGTGATGGTGGAGTGAGCAGTCAGGAGAATAAGGGGATTGAAGATGTATTAACAATTACATATATTGGGCCAAATTCATCACTGACTTACTTGTAATTCAAGGGCAGAATTTAACCCATCATGTAACATTAAATTGAAAAAAATTAAGTAGTAAACTCTTCATATATGCTCTTCACATTTGTCTGATATGCAAGCATGTTGTAGCAAATTTCTCTTTTTAAATCATGCTTTCTGAAATAAAATTACCAATTTGATGATTCAGACTTCATAGTGGAATTCTTAGATGCAGAAATCAAAAGGCAAATTGCTAAATTCAAGATAGTTCTGAATTTCCCAGAGCTAAAAAAAACAAACACTCAAACTCAACTGATTGTTACATATAATGAAAGGAGAGCCTGAAGCAATGGACAGATGGTCCTAGTAGGTATGGCTTTCTTTTTTTTTTAATTGCAGTGTTGAAACACAAATACTGCAGTACTAAGAAAGCGACTACATAAAGTGAAACTGTTTTCCATTGTCGGAGAGGTGAGAAATAAAGAGCATAAGTAGTAACAAGTGAGCTGTATTTCAAAACTATTATACAATATTAATTTAAATATTTTAATAATATTAGTAATATGGGTAAACAAACTTGTTTACAACATTTTTAAGTTGACAGTTCCCTTTAAGAAAGTGGTGTTGAAAGGGTTCAAAATGAAGTCATGTCCTGACCTTTTTGAAATGGAAACTTGGTGGAAGCAAAGGGGAACAGACCATTTCAGATCACAAAGGAAAGCAGAGGACCTCCTTGCCTCCCAGAAAAAAAACAACGCATTTTTAACAATGGTATACTCTGGATAAAGTTAGCATTCAAAGATATAACTAAATTGAGAAGTCTAGACATTGTAGCTTTTTTTATATTTAATCTTAGAAAGGAAGCTTATTTCATTAAAAAGTCCAAATAGAAAATTTATTACTTGACATTCTCTTTCTGGGACTAATCTCTTCCCCCGACAGTCACACTACACCTCACTTCCTGCAAAGGCTGGAGGCAGTTTAGTCTTTTCCATAAGGCTCTAGGGCTCAGCCAAACCCTGGAGAATCTCTGTGCTGGAAACTGAAGCTGCAGATAAAGACGGATGGAAGACACCAGATTCTATGGTACCCTAGAAATCACTATCTGCATCTTATCAAATCTTATAAATATGAAGGAGGCATCACAGCAATAAATTCTGCTACTTCTGGTGTAGCCACCTGGCTCAATCAACTTCAGGTGAAATTGTAGCTGCTGTTCTCCACCAGTCATATGAAGGAAGAAGAAGATCTCTGTTGCTACAGAGGAAAGACGTTCCAGTGATCAGGGCACTAGCCTGGGATTCTGAAGTATTGGATTTGATTCCGTGCTGTCCCACGGACTTCTGTGTGTCTCTGGTCAAGTCACAGTCTCTATGTCTCAGCTTTCCACCTATAAATGGCGATAATAATACTTCCCTATCTGAGACGTTTTCTAGGCATAAATACATTAAAGATTGCAAAACACTCAGATGCAGTAGTAATGGATATCTATTGTGGGTACTTATATAGTAAGATTAGATAGACTAGATAGGAAAACTAGTTCTATGTTCACCTCAACTATTAGGTGGATTATTCTTGAAAGAGGATCAGGGAATGCTCTTTCAAGTTTATGATGAACCTATGTACTTGGCATATAGAAGGAGTCCTTTGGGGTCACTTCCTGCAAGATCCTCGAAAATAGTATTCTGGTAAATATGTCGCCTAAGAGCAGGTTTAAATGAGCCTGTAGAAACCTTAGCTGAACTGTTAGCAGAACCAACATCTTTATAAACATGCTGTGAATAAGTGGTTAGAGACACTCCTGAGTCCAGAACTTCCATTTGGAAAGAAAACTGAAAATTATTTGCTAAGCAGCTCAGTTACTTAATTTAAGAACCTGGGATGATACCTTGAGTTTTTCTTTTAGAGGTGGACTGGACCTTGGACTTGGGTGGGGGATAGGGGGTGAAGTTTTGGGCTTTACGCTGAAGAATTGATGATCAGGAAGGATGATTCACTTTGTGGAGTCCTAAGAAGTGAAGAAGAGGATTGATCTGCCCTTATGGAGAAGTTTCTGGAAGAGCCTTTATTGGTATGATGGGAAGCAGAAACCTTAACAAGCCATTCCTTGGAAGAAGAAGAAGGGTTTGCAAACTGGGAGTAATAATGGCAGTGCTGTCTTTTTATGACTCTTGAGAGAGTCTCCTTGTAGATGGAGCTCCTCCTTATCTTCTGATTGTTCCATCTGATTTTACTCCTGGGGGCATTCTGCGTCAAAACATTAAAAATTCTGCACTCGATATTTTAAAATTCTGCAAAACTCTGCAAATTGTATTTGTCAAAATAACACTATGTAATCATACCAGTTTCAATTATTTTGGTAATTTATTTCAAAATACCGGTCAGCAAGTATGTCTGTAACAAAACAGACACACAAAAATTCCCCCAGGAGTAGAGAGTTAAAGAAACCCCTATGACAACCCAGTTCCTGTTTCTCTGACCCTTCCCTCCCTTCTCCCAGAGTCCAGCAGGGAGCCAGACACCCACAACCCCTCCCCCACCCAGAGCCCACCAGCAGGGGCCCCCCCAGCCAATACACCCACACCACCTCTTTCCCAAAGCCCAACCGCAGGCTCTCCCCACCCCCCAGCACAGATACCTGCACCCGGTCCTCCCCCAGAGCACAGCTGCAGAGCCCCCCTTTGCCTATACAACCATCCCACTCCCCCCCAGGGCCCAGGGATCCACAGGGAGAAACAGCTTAATGCTTGGTCCCAGGCTTGCACAGAGTTTCCTGCGTGCCACCCTCTCCCTTCCCTCAGGGCATGCTGGGAACTGCAGCTGCCAGGAACCTTCTAGTTCCCTCTCCCTCCTCCCAGCAGTGTCTTCTATGTGCAAGCTGGGGCTCTGCTGAGTCCAGTGGCCCCTAGTGGTGACTAGCAGCACTGCAACCCATTTCTGTGGGAGAAAGGAAATTCTGCATGTACAACATTAATTTCCGCAAAATTCTCTGTTGTGCAGTGGCAATATATCATATTCCTGGGGGAATTTTTCTGTCATAAGGGAGTCTATGATAAGGAAGGAGACTAAACCACCATCACTGGAGTCAAAGAAGGGCACAAAGGGCTTGGTCAGGACCAGGAGCCTGTTGGAAAAGTCTGAGCTAGCTTTGTTTATTGCAACAGGTGCAGCCCAAATGTCTTGTACTAGGAGAGAAGTGAGCATATTGAAAAGAAATTAGCAATTCACAGGAGGGCAGACCTCAGTGCAACAATATCATCAGCTTTCCAGCAATGGGACATGGATTTATATTAACTGTGTAAGAGTGTTAGGAAAAAATATGGTCATTCTACCTTCAGATAGGACCGGAGAGAGAGCCATATTTTTATATTTTGCACTTTCTTCAGCCGGAAGTGAGGAATCTCTGATTTTCTTGCCCTTCTAGCAGATGTTAAATGACCAAAGAGTTTGGCAAAAAGAAGCCTCTAAAAGAGATAAACAAAATTTTACAGTTAAGTGATTATAAATTCATTAAAAAAATGCAGTGAAACAAAGCTGAGCTCAACATGGCTTATCAATTTACTTTCATATATTAAACATGCAACTTTAAAGAGCACAAATAGAGGTAGTGCTATACTAAAAAGAATACATCAATAAATTATATGAATCCATTAATGCTACAGAATAGGAAAATTTAACTGTGCTTGCCTGAAAATTTGCATTTTACACAGATCCATTACAAGTAGAGCTATGCAAAAGTTTATTTGCAGAAAAATGCAGTATTGGGTCAACCAAAAGTACTCACTAATTAATTCATGTCACGTTTATCAAATAGTTTCGACCATACACACACAGAACAAAACAAATAAAACCCAGAACACATGCTGAGTGAGATTCCAAAGAAGCAGGGGTTTCTTCCTTTGAGAGGACTACAGAGTATAATACACCTCTCATTGATTTTTCCATCAGGAAGAATTTTAAACACAGCTCTCTGGCTTTTTGGATGCATTCTGAAAGACTTATAAAATCACATACTTTCTGGGCTTATGGCCTTTTCCCAGGGGGGAAGAAAGGCATTTATTGTGTCCTTCATTTATTGGAATGATGCACAACAGATAGGTTTCAAAACCTGGAAATTTTGAGACAGCCATAGGACTGATAGACTTGGCATTGGGACAGCTAAATAAAAACAACCCAATTCCATCTCTCTCACATATACACAAACACAAAGATATGTATACACAGACATATATTTATTTTTGTCAATGGGCTAACAATATATATATGAAAATAAAGAAAAACTAAGTATAGTAACTACACTAGCTATATAGCCACATAGAGACGACAGTAGCTAAAGAGACACTGAAGTTGGTCTATCTCACTGTCACAAGCTGTAAGAAAAAAACTGAGTAGTGGTTCAGGGGCAGCTCCACCCTTTATGCCATTGGGGGTGTTTGGTGGGGGCAGAGAGCAGAACAGCATGCAGAGTTCATTTGCAGCTCTAACAGACACTGCTAGTTAAAAGATTTCCATTCCTGTGTATAGGGCACATATGTACTAGGATCCACATGAGCAGATACTCGAAGAAGAATCTGCACATTTAAGCATGGCAACCCAGAGTGATAGCTGAGCCAAACAGCCTGGTAAGGAGTAGGTGACCTATAGCTAGTTTCTTAAGTGTGGTAGGAAATCTCCATCCTGTATCTTCCTAGGGAAGATGGGGAGGGATAAGTAGTTATAGCTTATGTACAGCAGCCACAGACCTCCTAATTATAGTTTCACAGAACTCAGTATTCTGCCTAAAAGATTATCTGTCTTTTTAAAATATATAATTGTATTATTTAATCCCTTAACTCTGATATGGACAACTGGCCTTCCTTCCTTCAGGAAAAATTTCCCCTCCCACCTTTCCCTTCTCCCCCTCTCCCCCCGCCCGCCCCAAGTCTTTGGTTTGGTCTTTTCTATCTTTATGTGCCAACCCATGCTCTATGAAGAGGAACAGGGGAACCAGAGAGGATTTCAATTATTTACATCCCCTTTGGGAATCTGTCCCTATGATCTCACTTCAGAGAGGAACACAATTAAGCTAAGACACTCTTCCAAAAAGATTTTCAAGTGGTTAGCAATCTCTCCGCCCTCAAGCAGGCAGGGCTCATTGCCTTGTCTCCCCAGTACAGATCCCTTCTGGATCTCTCAGGTAAGGTACCGGGGGATTCAAGAATGGACTCCCCAGAGGCTCTAATCCTATCTAGTGTACGGAATCTATAAAAACCAGATGGTTCTACATTTCCCTGGATGGCCTCAGCCTAGGATGTCAGTAGGGATCTCCTGGGAGGCCTGTTATTGCCAGTGCTGGCAATGTCCATGCTATAGCCAATGCCCTCCATACACTGTCTGAGGGGAGGCAGAAGAGGAGAAGACATCTGAGCTCCTCAGTCAGGAGTGTGGCTGCTGACATGGGCTCTAACGATTTAGACACTATTTTCCATCTGGAGCATGGCCCATCTGGCATCACTCCTGTTGTGCAAATATGGGGGGGGGGAGCTGCTTGCCCCTGGAGATGGCTATTCCAATCCTAGGGGGTACAGGGGGACTGAGGGAAATTCAGCTCTGGGACATTGCTGAGAATTAGTTGGAGAATTATTGAGCTAAAGTGTTAATCAGAAATTTGAAATAAAGAGGTGAAAGTTTTCCTCAGAAAAAACTCTGTAGCAGGGATATCTTAATGAGCCACTGGTTGTAAAGGAGGCTGATAAAACTAAAGGAAACTTCAAAGGGCAAGGTGTTCCCCTTCTGCTAGTGACTGACAAGTCTGGTTCTGCCCCCCAAGAGAAGCAGTCTGAAGTGTCCACTGTAATGGATCTATGGACCTTAGAAGAAACAGTTTAAATTGTTTATGCCCAACAAAACTCATCAAGCATAATACTTAGTTTTCTTTTTCTTTCACAAAGGAATGTAATAAAGAGAGGCTTGATAGTATACTTACCTGTTTGTATGTTCTCTCTGCTACACATAGCAGAAAAAAGAAAATCCATACAAGGGACACACGGACTAGAAAACTTATTATAACCATAGAAAGAACCAGTATGTCTCCATTTGACCCAAAGGCAATAATATAAAGTTCAGTAGCAGAATGTGTAGCTAGCTGTTCCAAATCCTTAGCTTGGGAAAGTCTAAATATAAATGGAGTTAAACCCAGGATTAAAGAGATTACGTTTCCAAAAATCTGGTATCCTATTCCTGGCATGTGGCTGTTAACCTAAAAATGGGAGAAATAAAGTTATCCATTAATTATAAGAATTAAGCTCATGCCTATTAGCGTCAACAACTTAGTTATTACTTCAGTTTAGCAATGACAGTTCCAAAAAAGGCTATACAAGATGTAAAATATTTATTAAACACCTTCAAAATGTACTGTTATAGAAACAGTATATACCTTAAATATACAAAATGACAATGAAACTGAGGTTGAGGATGGATAGGTAGCTATGAAAATAGTTAATGCACACTGAAAACAAAGTAAGTAAATAAATTTAACCTATACATTATTGTTTTTTATAAGGAACTAAAACAGATGATGACTCAGGGGCAGCTGAGTAATTTTATTAAAAATAAAGACAACAGTGAAGCAACATATGCGCCAATCAACCTAATTGCTTTGCTTACATGTGTGTACCTTGTTCTCGTTCCCTGCATCTTTGTCTTTTTAGATTGTAAGTTCTTTGCAGGGACAATGTCTTCCTAAATGTTTGTACCCCACCTAGCACCATGAAACCCCAATCCTACCTAGGTCTGTTCGTGTTATCACAATATAAATAAATAATAGAGGGCTATATTGTCTATATGGATAAGGCACATGTGGTTCACCTAAGCATGTAACTGTATTGCCTTCTAATGGTTTGCCCACAGAGAAAAACGCTCTCAATACTGCTAAAACAAACGAAGGGTCTCTTTAGCTAAAGTTGTGTATGTCTGGATTTGGTATTGAAGTCTATTCTATCTCTGCTGGTGTTCATATTGGTTGTATTGGTACAGCATATGAAGGGGTAGTCAATAGGTGGACCACAGGCCAAATCCAGACCATCAGATGCTTTTGAACGGACCCAAAATCTTTTTATTTACTTATTATCATTATAGTTATTAAAAAAACTATTCTGGAGTCTGGACCTTGACCAAGAAATTTGGACCTTGACAAAAAATAATTGACTACCCCTGACACATGGGGTCATATTGGTCTTCTCTTAAGAGGAGAATTTTATTTGGGAACATTTTGGTGCATCAGACATAGCATCCATTTTCTTAAAGATTTATTTCATAAAGTAAGCAATATTTTTCCAACCTTAACTCTAGTTTTCAGATATTTATATCTATAGCTGTATCTCTAATATATTTCTAATTTTTGATATTCACATAAAACCCAGAAATGAAATTGGTTGTTCCTAAGAGTTGGGGGACCAACATTCACAGAATGTTCAAGTGCCTGAAAACAAACCAAATAAAGACTAACAATTAAGCTCACTGTGTGGATATATAGTAATTCGAATCTAAAATGCATGGTTTTAAGATCTGAGATTTAATAACTCTTGTAACCACCGATGGTGACAAAATGAAATCAGAATGAGATCTCACAGAGCAAGACTTCTAAAGATATTTCCTGGAGATTATCAGAGAGAAAATCTGCCCAAAACATGATAAATTCTGAGTGCTAATTATAGTTTGCATGGAGTAAAAAGAAAAGAATACTCACTCTGTTCATTATCATGCCGCTGATTTCAAGTACTGACATATCAGCTTTCTTGCAATCATTACCCTCCCATACAATAGCGCTTACTTTTTCTAGTCCTGGATTGGAACTATGGAGCCAGGGCAAATGACTCTATAAAAAGCAAGGATATTCATTTGTATATAATAAGTATTGTATAGTTCACCAACAAAATTTACTTCAGTGTCAATACTTCTGCTGACAAAAGAAATTACATCAGATTCTGTCTTGAATATTGTTGTAAAGAGCTTTCATATGTACCAGATCATCATAGAATCATAAAAATGCAAGATTGGAAGGGACCTTGAGAAGTATCTAGTCCATCCACCTGCACTGAGGCAGGACTAAGTACATTTAGACTATCCCTGACAGGTATTTGTCTAACCTGTTCTTAAAAACCTTCAATGACAGGAATTCTACAACTTTACTTGGAAGACTAGTCCAGTACTTCACTTTTCTTACAGTTAGAAAGCTTTTCCTAACACCTAATTCTCTCTTGCTGCAGATTAAGCCCATTATTTTTTGTTTTATCATCTTCAGTGGACATGGAGAACTGTTCACAATCCTCTTTTTAACAGCCCATAACACATAAGAAGATTATCAGTACTCCCCCCCGCCCCGCATCAGTCTTCTGTTCTTAAGACTCAACATGCCCAGTTTTTTGTTTGTTTGTTTTTTTATAACCTTTCCTCATAGGGTGCCAGTCAGTTTTCAGAATCTACTTTCCTACTCTTTCCTCAATCGCCTGCATCCCTTCCAGTTGGCATGGTCACGAGTAACCTCAGACCACTGGGTGTTCAGTATATCTGGGCTACACCCTGCAATTCCTCAAGCGCATCCTCAAAAGGAGTGCTTCTGGCCTCCCTGGTGTTTCGCAAGGCCAGGCTGAGTGGGCAGACGGGAGCTGGAGGGGCAATGATGACTGAACCCTCTGTCTCCAGAAACCCTACCAGGGAGGCAGGGGATAGCCAGAACTGCTTTCTTGCCGTCTGCTGCATATGCAGACCGAGCGAGCAGAGGGTGGCTCAAGAATTGTTGTGTCCATGCAGCCTTGCATCTGTTTTCTCTGAAAAGAGCCCGTTTCCTTCGATGGGAAGGTTATGGATGGAGGACTGCGTTTCCTGGGACAACTTGAGGACTGAAGCCAGGAACTGTGCCTCATCACTATGTCCAAGGCAACGATCCTGGCCGTCGAATTGGCTGTGTCCCAGGCCCTCTAGAGAGAGCGCCTTGCCACCGCAGTACCCTCCTCCAGGAGGGTAGCAAACTCCTGGCCCAAGTCCTGAGGAGGGAGTCTCTGAACTTCTTGAGGAAGTCCCACAAGTTAAAACCATATCTCCCCAACAAAGCTTGGTGGTTCAACACTCTAAACTGAAGGCTGGCTGTTGAATAAGCTTTTCTCCCAAAAAAGGTCCACCCTCCAGGTGTCTGTTTTGGGGGCTGGAACTCACTTACCCGTGCCTGTCCTTTTCGTTGGCCGCAGATACGACAAACGACCCTGAGGGTGGTGGGTATACAAATATTTGAACCCCTTAGTGGGGATGAAATATTTCTTTTCTACCCCCTTGGAGGTGGGCGGGATAGAAGATGGGATGAGCCACAGGGCCGTAGCGATCTTTAGAACCCCTTCATATACCAGCAGTGCAACCCATGATGGGGCTGCCACTGTTAGAACATCAAAAAAGTTGTCTGATTGTTCCACCAGTTCTTCCACTTCTGAGCCCAAATTCAAAGCCACCTTTCTAAGCAGGGCATGGTGCTCTCTAGTCATCGGGAAAACTAGCATGTGAAGGCCCCGCTACTGCCTCATCTGGTGATGAGGATGATGATTGCACCATTGTGGAAGGGCCTGGGGCACTGTCCCCCACAGGGGAGGGCTCCCTTGGAGTGCACACCAACTTCTCTACCCCAGCATCAGAGTCTGTGCTGCACACCAAACTTGGTACCGTCAGTGGAGGGAGTTGCTTCTCCGAAGCCACAAGGGAGAACTGGTGCGAGAAAGGCATCAGCATCGCCGGCATGCCCCACACGTTTCAATAAGGCCATTGGACTGGCCACTGGCCTCTGCTGCCATGCTGGCACTGCAGGAGCCAAGACGGTCTCTGGTACCCACAGGAGTCGCTGCTGCCGTGGCAAGGGGCTAAAGTCCCACTCCGACCCAGACGAGTCCCCTTCCGGTGACCAAGGCGGAACTGTAGATGCCTGGGTCTGGCAGCTGATACTAGGAGCGGCAGAGCAGTGCCTCGAATAAGGTGATTGGCACCTCTCTGAGGACTGGTGCCAGGGACGTAGATATCGGTGCTGCAAAGGTAAGCGGTCCCATACCAGTGAAGAATGATGCATGGATGGAGACCTGCGCTGGGGCGTCAGCTGGTGGGAGGACAATCGGTGCCTCACTGCGGGTGATCTGTGCTGCACTGGTGGAGACCAGGACCGCGGTGCCAGCAACCTGGACTGTCTGACCAGAGACCTTGGTCATGGAGTCGGGGAGCGCTGCCTCTGCTCTGGGGACTGACAGCATTTGACTGCCCTCTGAGGTGGTCCCATGACTGATTTGCCCTTAGCGTGGGGAGCCTTAGGCACATCCAACATCGTACATGGCGCAGGCGGCACTGGAAAGGCTCTCTGGTCCCTAGCCACCACAAGGGCCTCAGACGTCAAAGGCACTACCAGGTACCTGGATCCCCTAATGCTCCCAAGAGTCGGATCCTTGGGGGGGAGGGAAAGAGGGGCTGGGGAGTCCAGATGGAGAGGCACTCCCTTGAGGCTCTGGAATGAGCAGGCAGCCTGAACTGGGTCCTTTGCCCAGCGCCCATTGTCCTTTCTTGCTTGGTGCCAGGGAGCCTCGCTTTTTCAGGCGCTTCTTGGGCACCAGCAAAGGGGAGCGGTGCCGGGCGGAGCCCAGTGCCAGCGGTGTGCTCCTCACCGACTCTAAGGTGCTTGGCGTGGAGTTAGAGGAGGAAGGCTCCAAGACTGGACTAAGCATGGACTCCATGAGGAGGGCCCTCAGATAAATGTCCCACTCCTTTTGAGTCCTGGGACGAAAGTTTTTGCAAATTCAACACTTGTCCTTTGTGTGCAACTCTCCCAAGCACTTTAGGAATCTGCCATGGGGGTCGCTAACAGGCACAGGTCTATTGCAGTCTGAACAGGGCTTGAAACCTGGAGGCTGGGGCATGCCCCGCCCCGGGGTAAAGTGCCTGCAAGGACTCTAACTTGCTAACTCTTACAACTTAACTCCTAATTACTAACTAACAGCTATATACAAAGAGAAGAGACAACAGGTACTAGAAAAAACACTATCCACTTGGGAGGCAAGGGGAAGGCGCTCCGACCTGCGCGGCAAGAAGGAACTAAGTGGTTGTCGTGCCGGCAGTGCCTCATATACTGGTGAGCACAGCACTCCAGATGGCCCCACAGCTGGCCCAATGGATACTGCTAAGGCAAAAAATTCTGACAATTGTGCATGAGGTCATGCACACATCTAGAATGGAATTGACATGAGCAAGCACTCAAAGAAGAATCTGTTCATCTCTCTCCATTGTGCAAACTGACTGTTTCCCATCTTTCAAGCAGTTACTGGTCCTCCCAGTAGAGAGGACCTTCCCTCTTTGCTTAAGAGCTTTTGGCGAAGGACCTTGTCAAAGGCTTTCTGAAAATCCAAGTATACTGTATCTACTGGATCACTCCTATCCGCATGCTTGTTGACTCCCTCAAAGAATTTTAATACACTAAAAGCTTTGTTACCCGGCATGTTCAGAGAAATGGGGGGTGCCAGTAAATCAAAAATTGTGGTTAACTAAAAGGGAAGGAGTTTGGGTGTAGGAAAGGGCTCAGGGCTGGGGTGAGGGAGGAGGAGGGGGTTCTGGGAGGGAGTTTGGTTGCAGGAGGGGGCTCGGGGCAGAGGGTTGGGGCACAGGAGGATTTTTGGGGTGCCGGATTCAGGCGGCATTTACCTTGGGCGGCTCCCTGCAAACGGTGACATGTCCCTGCTGCTCCTAGTTGGGCGCCGGCTCCCACAGCTCCCATTGGTAACGTTCCCCAGTCAATGGGAGCTGCAGAGCACGGAACCCCTGTCACCATTCCTCTGCCTAGGAGTATTGACTGTGACCAGTGGGAGCTGCAGGGGTGGCGCCTGCAGGAAGAGGCAGCGCGCAGAACCACCTGGCCATGCCTCCAGATAGCAGCAGCATGTCACCATTTGCGGGGAGCCGCCTGAGGTGAGTGCCACCCAGATCCAGCACCCCAAAACCCCTCCTGCACCAACCCCTTGCCCTGAACCCCTTCCCACACCCCAACTCCCTCCTAGAGCCCCCTCCCAAAATGCCGGTTTATAGAGCTTTCCAATTGGTAAAGTGCCAGCTAACACAGCTTTTACTGTATATTGGTGAGGCATGATTTCCCTTTACAAAAGCTGTGTTGACTCTTCCCCAACATATTGTGTTTATGTAGGTGTCCGATAATTCTATTCGGTACTATAGTTTTTACCAAGTTTGCCCAGTACTAAAGTTCAGCTCAACCAGGATCTCTGCTGAAGCCGCCTTCTTCTTCTTTTTTTTTTTTAAATCAGTGTTACATTTTCTACCTTCCAGTCATCCGGTGCAGAGGCTGATTTTAGTGATAGATTACATACTACAGTCAGTAGTTCTGCAATTTCATATTTGAGTTCCTTCAGAACTATTGGGTGGATATCATCTGGTCCTTAAGTGTCATCCGGCACTTAATTTGTCAATTTATTCTAAAAAATCTTCAACTGATACATCAATTTGGGACAATACTTCAGATTTTTCACCCAAAAAGAATAGCTCCAATGTGGATATCTCCCCCACATCCTCTGCAGTGAAGACCAATGCAAAGAATTTATTTAGCTACTCTGCAACGGCCTTGTCTTCCCTGAAGGTTTCTTTAACACCTTTGTCATATAAAGGCCCCACTGCCTAAGTGACAGGCTTCTGACGTACTTGCAAAAACTAACAGTAATTTTTTTATCTTTAGCAAGTTGCTTCTCCAAATTACATTTTTACAAGTTACTTGCCAGAGTTTGTTCTCCTTTCTATTTTCCTCATTAGGATTTGAATTCCAAATTTTAAAGGAAGCCATTTTGCCTCTAATGGTCCCCATTACTCTGCTATTAAACCATGGTGGCATTCTTTTCATTCTACTGTCTTTTTTTATTTGGGATATACATTTAATCTGAGCCTTTATGATGATGTTTTTAAATAGTCTCTGTGCTGCTTGCAGGCCTTTTACCCTTGTGACTACTCTTTTTAATTTCCATAAGTGAAGTTAAATGTTATTGAAGTGGCATTTTGTTGTTGTTTTTAATATTTTCCCTTCCTACAAGCATGTTAAATTTAATTACATTATGGTCACTATTACTGAGCTGTTCAGCTATAGTTATTTCTTGGACTAGATGCTGAGCTCCACTTAGGACTAAATAAAGAATTGCCTCTGCCTTTGTGAGTTCCAGGACTCGCTTCTACAGGAAGCAGTCATTCACGGTGTCTAGAAATTTTCTCTGCATCATGCCCTAAGATGACATTTACCCAGGCAATATGTATATAGTTGAAATCACCCATTATGATTTCATTTTTTGGTTTTGTATGTTTGAAGGTTGAGATGTCATCATTAATATATTTATGCTATCTGGAGCTTTTTAGAAGTTTAAGGCTATGTCTATGTTATATCTACACTTGGAGTGATTTACTGGTGTAGGAATACTGGCAAATGCTCCTATTGGGAATGCAGCTATACTTGCAAAACAGTCTATATTTGGGGCTTTTGTTGGCACAGTTGTGCTTTACCTCTGAAAATGCCTTACCCCAAAATACAACTTGGGAAGGCTACAGAGTAACAAAATGTCTGGAAGTGCTGGTGATCTTGGAGAACCCGGTTCTTTCAGAACAACGCCTTCAAAGACACTGACATTGGTGTACTTTAAGGCCCTATCTATACTGGCAGTGGTATGTAGGGTGCGTGAAGGTACATGCTGTAGTAAAGCAGGCTGCGTCCACACTGCAGCATGTAGCTACACACAGCAATGAAAAGCTGTGGCAGGGAGGAGGCAGAGGGAAGTTGCCAGAGACTTTCCCTGTTGCTACCCCCTGTGACAGGAAAAAACTCTGGCAGCTCTCTGCAGCGGGGAAAAGCTCCAGCAGCAGGATGATAGACAATGGACCATGGAAAGGCTCTAGCAGCAGGATGTTAGACTGCTAAAAATATCAGTGTAGACAAGGGAAGCACTGTTTGGGTGTGTAAAGAGCTGTGTAGGATATATACTCTGAAGTTGTGGTGTGCCTTTACACATGTAAGTACTGCCTCATTGTCTTCACTGCTATATATACACACCTGTGCTAGGGGTGTGTGCTGCATATGTACGTTACACACCATCATAAGCGTAGACATAGCCTAAACCAGGTATCTCAAACACAAATCACCACGAGGGCCACCTGAGGACTAGTACATTGGCTCGAGGGCCACATCACTGAAACCTTTTCATACAACGATACAAAAGTATAGTCAAAAATGAAAAAAAGGAAGAGTAATATAGTATGCTATTAAAAGTCAATGTATTAACTTTTTAAAAACTGTAATGTGAAGAGGAGTTTTAACAAAATATAAACACCTGTAACTATTCCTTATGTGGTCAGTAACACTGATGACGATCTACACTAACAGTCTATCAGCATAGCTGTAATGGCATGAACTTTTTAAAGTAACTATTCATGCAAAATATGTTGCCACTTTTAACAAACATTCTTCCCAACTACTCACAAACAATCAATCATACATGCTGAACTTCATACCTCAGACTGCTCATCTAGTCCATGAGGCCCTGCCCCACTTCTTACCATCCCTTCCCTGCCCCCATTCCAACCCCTTCCCCAAAGTCCCCACCCCAACTCCGCCCCTCCCTGCCCCTATTCCAACCCCTTCTACAAATCCCCGCCCCAGCCCCTCCTCTTTTCCACCTCCTTCCCCAAGCGCGCCACGTCCCTGCTACTCTCCCCCTTCCTGGAAATGGAAAGTCCTAAGCGGCGCCAAACAGGTGTTTGGTGGCAGGAAGCACTGGGAGGTAGGTGGAGGAGCGGGGACGCGGTGCGCTCAGGGAGGGAAAGAGGGGGGGGTGGGGGGAACAGAGCTTGGCTGCCAATGGAGTCAGCACATATGGAGGGCTGCAGGAAATAACTTCACGGGCCGCCGCGTGTTTGAGACCCCTGGCCTAAACCAAGGAGCAGCTGGGCTGGCAAAGACTGGTAACAATAAGACCAAGTTGAAGCTGAGGAATGACCCCGAATGTGAATATGAATATGAAGAGCCAGGGGTTCTCACAAGAAATTTTTTGGTGGCCTCAGAGTGTGGCCACCAACTCTTGCTGGTGGCCGCTCTGACAATTTTTCCTAAAATACTTTATTAACTTTAGAACAATAAATATGCACATATACATGTCTAAATCATAATTTAGGTAGGTTTTTATTGCACTCAATAATAAAAATAATGTACAGTTGTCTCTATTCTTTAGTGGACCAAAACACAATAGAAACAAATAATTTGCTTTGCATGGTCTTGTCTTTTTGTTGTTTCTTTTGCCCCCTCGCACCTCCCTTTTTTTTTTTTTTAAAAAAAGACTTGCTAGCTCATAAGTCTGTTTCTATGAAAAGTGTATGTTTGTTAACACTGCTTTGCCTCCCCAATGACAACCCAGGAGCCTGTGGCTGCACAAAAAGCTCCTGGTGGCTGCATGCGGCCACAGTGGTTGCATTTGAGAAACACTGGCCTATAAAAACACTTGAACAGTGGCGTAATACTCCCTCTAATTAAAGAAATTTAAAAAGAATACTGAAAGAGTATAGCTTATTAGTTTGCCTTGTAATAAAATTACAGCTAATTTTTTTAACTGTTTAAAGCTAGATCTTTTTCACAGAATGGGTTTCCTACTATTCATTTGGATTCTTCCTATTGTTAAATGCTATTCACTCACTGGTCAAATCTTCAGTGTTACTAAACAGAAAGTGAACGACATTACTAAAATGACCTTTAAATCTGGTTAGTTGCAGGAACAGAGTGGAGTGAAATTTTAAAAAAAAGATAAAGGATTTTCCTTTCATGGAGTAAAAACCACTGGGAGCATTCTTTCTTTTTTTTAAATGCACAAATGAACGTTTTCTGTGCAAAAACAAACATCTGCAGAAAAGTAAAGATAGCACATCTGGTATAATACCATTCCATTGTAAGTTTACTTATTTTATTCTTGATCTGAAATTTAAGCAAAGCGTAACTATAAATAGAACAAAAGATAGTAAATAGTAAAACTAAAAGCTAAACTGCAATCTCCATTTTTGTTAAATATGCCAATTAAAATATTCAGTTTATATTGGAAAGTTATTTTTTTCTTTCTTTTTTTTTTTTTTTAAGTTCTAACAACACAGCTGCTGTATTTGTTTTAAAATAACTGTTTAGGAAGTATACGCAAATCATAAGAACCAAAATTACAATATTAATCGTTAGAAAACAGAATATATATTTTAGAGAAACTGATGAATTTTAAACACTTAATGCCCATATTCTCTAAATATGCATATGAATGTATACAAATTTTCTTCATTTACAGTCCCATAAACTATGTAAACTACGAATGTCTCTAAAAAAGTCCTGTTTGATCTGTGTCTAATTCAAAGATTAGTTTCCTAAATCTGCACTGCAGTAATGAAGTATAATAGCTCTGCTCATCATGTGATTCATGAATTGTATGACTGTCTTACACTTATCTATTAATAGATATTGCCCTTAAAACAAAAAATTAACTTAAAATAAAATATGTTAAAGTTATGCTGAGTTAGAAGTAAGTTAAAAGCTGTGGTGCCTTATAGGAGTTGTAGTTTTGGTGCTTCATGACCCCCATATTCCCTCTATGGACTAGGCTCCCTAGCTGGACTACATCTCCCATGATAAAATTGTCCATGTTTTAAAGGATTTAAATCAGAACTTTGCTACTAATTCAGCATTTAATTTCTGTTATTTTCATTTAAAGTAAGTTTCTCTCCCCAGTTCTAACTCCTGAACACTTCATAAAGCTGTTAGGACTGCAGGTAGCGAGTACTCCATTAGATAATAAAAATAATTACAGGACACCAACCTGGTGAAATGGGTCATCTCTATATTCTTTTTTCACACAAGGATTAACTTGAGGGTTTTCTACATCTGTCTCACTGGTACAGGAAGACCGGCACTCTGCACAGTGCAACAGATCTTCCCATAGCACATCTTCTGTTTCCGATTCAGGCCTTGTGCTCTCAGAATCCTGTCTGGAACTTGAACAGCGTGAACTGCAACTAGTACCTGATTTAGGGGTATCCTGCAATTAAGATATACACTGGCATTAATTCAGTTTACATACTCCACCCTGTTTATTTAAAATGCCAATTACTAAAGTCAACTATAATAAATCCACTAATTTTAATTTTCCAGTTTCACTGGAAATATAACAACAAACAGTACAGGTTTCAGAGCAGCAGCCATGTTAGTCTGTATCTGTAAAAAGAACAGGAGTATTTGTGGCACCTTAGAGACTAACAAATTTATTTGAGCATAAGCTTTCGTGAGCTACAGCCCACTTCATCGGATGCATAGAATGGAACATATAGTAAGAAGATATATAGATATAGATAGATAGATATAGATATACACATACACACATATACACACATACATACAGAGAACATGAAAAGGTGGAGTAAGAGGCTAATTAATTAAGATGAGCTATTATCAACAGGAGAAAAAAAACTTTGTAGTGATAATCAAGATGGCCCATTTAGACAGTTGACAAGAAGGTGTGAGGATACTTAACATAGGGAAATAGATTCAATATGTGTAATGACCCAGCCACTCCCAGTCTCTATTCAAACCCAAGTTAATGGTATCTAGTTTGCATATTAATTCAAGCTCAGCAGTTTCTCGTTTGAGTCTGGTTTTGAAGCTTTTCTGTTGCAAAATTGCCACCTTTAAATCTGTTACTGAGTGGCCCAAGAGGCTGAAGTGTTCTCCTACCAGTTTTTGAATGTTATGATTCTTGATGCCAGATTTGTATCCATTTATTCTTTTGCGTAGAGACTGTCCGGTTTGGCCAATGTACGTGGCAGAGGGGCATTGCTTGCACATGATGGCATATATCACATTGGTACATGTGCAGGTGAACGAGCCCCTGATGGCATGGCTAATGTGAGTAGGTTCTATGATGGTATCACTTGAATAAATATGTGGACAGAGTTGGCACCGGGCTTTGTTGCAAGGATAGGTTCCTGGGTTAGTGTTTTTGCTGTGTGGTGTGTGGTTGCTGGAGAGTATTTGCTTCAGGTTGGGGGGCTGTCTGTAAGCGAGGACTAGTCTATCTCCCAAGATCTGAGAGAGTGAGGGATCGCTTTTCAGGACAGGTTGTAGAGCTTTGATGATGCGCTGGAGAGGTTTTAGTTGAGGGCTGAAGGTGACCGTTAGTGGCGTTGTGTTATTTTCTTTTTTGGGCCTGTCCTGTAGTAGGTGACTTCTGGGTACTCTTCTGGCTCTGTCAATCTGTTTTTTCACTTCAGCAGGTTGGTACTGTAGTTTTAAGAATGCTTGATAGAGATCTTGTAGGTGTTTGTCTCTGTCTGAGGGGTTGGAGCAAATGCGGTTGTATCTTAGAGCTTGGCTGTAGACAATGGATTGTGTGGTATGTCCTGGATGGAAGCTGTAGGTAAGTATAATGGTCCATAGGTTTCCAGTACAGGGTGGTGTTTATGTGACCATCGCTTATTAGCACAGTAGTGTCCAGGAAATGGACCGGTTGTGTGGACTGGTCTAGGCTGAGGTTGATGGTGGGATGGAAATTGTTGAAATGATGGTGCAATTCATAGATATTAAGGTCAGAAGGGACCATTATGATCATCTAGTCCAGCCTCAAGGGCTTCTTTTCCATGCGTCCAGACGATGAAGATGTCATCCATGTAGCGCAAGTAGAGTAGGGGTGTTAGGGGACGAGAGCTAAGGAAACGTTGTTCTAAGTCAGCCATAAACAGTACAAGTATTATTAAGAACTGAAAGGTTTCAGAGTAACAGCCGTGTTAGTCTGTATTCGCAAAAAGAAAAGGAGTACTTGTGGCACCTTAGAGACTAACCAATTTATCTGAGCATGAGCTTTCGTGAGCTGTAGCTCACGAAAGCTCATGCTCAGATAAATTGGTTAGTCTCTAAGGTGCCACAAGTACTCCTTTTCTTATTAAGAACTGAAGTTACTCAGTTCCAATTTCACTGTTGCCTTTGTAGGCTACATTACACACTACAGTTTAAATATTGCAGTCCACCTCTTCCACATAAGTATTCTAAATGTGAAAGAGAAAATATTTTGAGTTGATCACTTGAGTTAACTGTGATTAGTTGACAGCTATAATTCCAGCTGATTCTTTCAAATGTCCTTTACCACCACCGGCTGGATTTATAGGAGCAGTGGTTCTTCAAGTAGATGCAGCCACATATTCCACTAACTGGAAATTGAGGCTTGAGTTATGTACATAAAATTAACATAGAAATATGACTGAGAATCAAGAAACCTTCATTCATAACAATATTTTAACAGAAAAAAGAAAAAATTTAGATGTACTTTTTTTGGTCAGCATTTGCTGATTCATCGAAATCAAAACATTTCAGGGTACCATGTCAATTTTGATGAAATTTCCCCTGAAACCAGGGGTTGTAGATGAAGGCCGCACACTGAGTGGATGTTTTCAGAGAACTATCCACAATGACTCCAAGATCTCCTTCTTGAGTGGTAACAGCTAATTTAGATCCCATCATTTGATACATTTAATTGGGATTATGTCTTCCAATGCAGATTACTTTGCATTTATCAATATTGAATTTCATCTGCTATTTTGTTCCCCAGTCCCTATTCTTGAGAGATCCTTTTGTAGCTCTTTGCAGTCTGCCTGGGACTTAACTATCTCGAATAGTTTTGTATCATCTATGCGTTTTGTCACTGCACTGTTTACCCCTTTTTCCAGATCATTTATGAATATGTTGAATATGACTGGTCCCAGTACAGACCCCTGGGGGACACCACTATTCACCTCTCTCCAGTCTGAAAACTGACCATTTATTCCTATCCTTTGTTTCCTATCTTTTAACAAAGTTACCAATCCATGAGAAGATCTTCCCTATTATCCCATGACAGCTTACTTTGCTTAAGAGCCTTTGGTGAGGGACCATGTCAAATCTTTCTGAAAATCTAAGTACACTATATCCATTGGATCCCCCTTGTCCACATGCTTGTTGACCCCTCAAAGAATTCTATTAGACTGGTGAGGCATGATTTCCCTTTACAAAAAACATGTTGACTATTCCCCAACAAATTATGTTCATCTACATGTCAGATAATTTTGTTCTTTACTATAGTTTCAACCAGTTAGCCTGACTTCAGTACCGGGTAAATGGGCCTGTAATTCCCAGGATCACCTCTGGAGCCCTTTTTAAAGATTGGCATCACATGAGCTATCCTCCAGTCATTTGGTACAGAAATTGATTTAAACGATAGGTTACAGACTATAGTTAGTAGTTCTGCAATTTCACATCTGAGTTCCTTCAGAGCTCTTGAGTCAATACCATCTGGTCCTGGTGACTTATTACTGTTTAGTGAATCAATTTGTTCCAAAACCTCCTCAATGACACCTCAATCTGGGACAGTTCCTCAGATTTGTCACCTAAAGAAATGAAACTTGCTACCATGGTATTGAAGAAGACTGATCTTCTCTGAATTGGAGAACGAAATGTTGATAATGCTGCCAGATGCACTTTCAATAAACTGAACACAAGCCCCAACGACTGAAGGTGCAGCAGGTAGTCCAAAATGTCCTGGATAGAAGCCAGTGTTGGTTGGATTCCACAGGCTAATGACCACACTGAAAATCACTTCCATTTCACTGAACAGGCCATCCTGGTGGATGGTTTTCCACTGTTAAGGAGGACTTGTTGAACAGTCAAACACTGCTCTCCTTCCTCATTTACTTACAGTAGAACCCCATTTATCTGAGCCTCTGTTATCCGGCTCTCCGTGTTAACTGAACTATAAATAGTTATATTTAATTGAGGCTAACAGCAGCGGAGCTTGGGTAGTCTGCTCTGGGTGGCTAGTGGTTCGGTTAACACAGAGAGCCAGATAAAGGAGAGCTGGATAAATGGGATTCTACTGTATATCAATAAAACATTGTGTTCAACTGATAGCTATATATATTGTGGCTATGAAAACTGAAGTTCAGTGTTCCATTTTAATTGCATTAAAAAAGCAGATATTTATTTTTAAATCAGCAAATTTTGGATTTTTATCACGGAAAACTAAAATCCCTGCTTTTGAGTGAGTACAGGGAAAAAGCAGTATGGAAAGTTCAATACACAGTGAAAGAAGGTCAGAGAGCTGGCATTATTTCAGCCACACTGGGGCAATGAGAATAAGCTTGGTCCAATCCAGCTTGAGTTTAAGGATGAGCTGAGGGGCGATTGGCACTGAGGGAAAGACATACAAGAGAGCTGACCACCAGCTTGGACTGAGGCCCCCCCTGAAAACAGAACAGACGACATTTCCTGTTGTCCCTTGCAGCGAACGGGTTGATTGTTGGGATGCTCCAAGCTATGAAGAGGACCAAGAGGACATTTGTTTTCAGGGACCACTCATGACTCAGGGCATAATACCTGCCGAGATGGTCTGCGAGATGATTCTGAACCCCCAGGTAAGCCAATGGCTATTGGAGTAATGTTCTCCACAATGCAGAACTGCCACAGCCTAATTGCATCTAGGCAGAGCAACCTGGAGCACGTCCTCCACCTTGTTTGTTCACATAGCACATCACGGTGATATTATCAGTAAGTATGTGAATCACTGAGTCTCTGATACTGTCCCCAAAAATACATGACATGTATTGTTGATGGCCTGAAGCTTCAGCACGTTGATATGGAATGAGGTCTCCTGCTTGGACAACAGTCCCTGTACCTTCAATGACCCCAGCTCTGCCAGCCAGACCACCAGGTAGGCATCAGTAACAACCAACTTGGTTGGTGAAGGCCAAACAAAAGGAATGCCTTGGCAAACATGCTCTGGATGAATCCACCATTACAAGGACCCAAGAACCACCAGAGGAACACAAACCAGTCTGTCTAGAGGATGAAAAGTAGAATGGTAGATCATCCTGAGCTACATTTGAAAGGAGCGAAGGCACAGCCTTGGAAACCGGACTACCTGCATGCAAGAGGATATGTAGTCAAAGAGCCTCAGTCATGTCCAAACTGTCATGGAAGGCTGAGACAGAAGACTAAGGCAAAGAGGGTGAATTATCTGAAAATGGTCTGTTGGCAGAAATGCTTTTGACATCAAGGAATCTAATACAGCCTTAATAAACTTGATTTTTTGAGTGGGAGTCAAAGTTGACATTCCAGTGTTTAGGATGAGACTCAGATGGTCAAGCAAGCACAATGTGGCACTGATGTGAGCAAGAACTTCATCTCTGGATTCGCCCCTCAATAAAGTGTCATCCAGATATGGGAAGATGTAAATTTCCTTCTTCTTAATATTTGTTGTAACAATGACGATGCATCTGGTAAAAAACAGGGGGACAAAAGAGTTGAATGGAAACACTGTGTACTGAAAGAGGCATTCCATCAAGGTGAACTGAAGGAGCTTTCTAAACCACTGCATGAAAGTAGACGTCCTGAAGGTTTAGAGCAGCAAGCCAGTTGTTCTGAGACACAGAGGGAGAACAGTCCATAGAGTGACCATTTGGAACCTCACGTACCCAATATATTTGTTGAGGCTGCAAAGGTAGAGGATGGCTCTTACTCCTTCCTTGGATTTCGGTATTAGGAAGTACCAGGAATAGAAGCTGTGATCCTGGTGTTCTGATGGAACCTCCTCCTTCACTCCCAAAGCCAGCAGAGCGCAGACCTGCTTGAGGAGCAGTATCTCATGAGTGGGGTCCTTGAAGAGAGGCAGGGAGGGAGGTTGTGGAGAGGAATTAGATGGCATAACCCAGTCTGATGGTGCTTAGCACCTAGCTGTCAGTGATAATCGAGCCCCAAGCATTGTGAAAGCAGGCCAGCCTGTCCCCAAAAGCAGCGAGATGAGGAGAGAGGAGCAACGATTGGAACAGTGGTCTGGACAAAGAAGTCTGCTGCTGCTGTTGAATGCCGTAGTGATGCTTCCCCACCACTGGTGTATACACCCCTAAAGACTGCAGCGTAGCCCTCTACCAGCTCATCAGCTTTGTCTAAAAACAGCATTTGGCCGCCAAAGGATAAATTCTTAATGGCTTGCAGGACATTGCAGAATTCAGGCATTGCTCCAGTCAGGAAGTCCTCCTCATCGTGACCATGGAGGCCACCACCCTGGCATAGGTGCCTGCAACATTCAGCACAGATTGCAAGGATGTCTTAGTCACCAAGCAGCCTTCAGTGACAAATACCCAAAATTCCTCTCACGAGGCTTTGGGAAGCTGGTCTGCGACTTTTGATATAGTGGTCCAGTCAACAAAACTGTACATGGACAGCAAGGCTTGCTGGTTAGCAATTCATACCTGTAATGAAGAGGAGGTGTCCTATCCAGGAGGTCCACTCATTTAGAATCCCTACCCTTGGGCACGGACCTAAACTGCCCTGCTGAGGTCTATCATTCACCACAGTTGGAACTAGGAAATTTGGGGCCAAATGGGAGTAAAACTCCTCAAATCCTGGCAAGGGAATGAAATAGCTCTTTTCCATGCACTTAGCTGCAGGCAACACTGAAGCCAATGTGATCCAGAGGGCCTTAGCCGGTTAAGGAGCGCATAATTGATAAGGAGAGCGTCTGTCCCAGGTCAGATGGCTGCAAGACATCCACTAATTTATGGGTGTTCTCTTGGAAGAGCTCCACTTGGATACTGAGGGAAGCAGTTACACTGCAAAAGGTCTTGGTACACTTAAAATCCTTCAGTATGGAAGAGCAGCACAGAATTATCCAGAGATGAAGGAGAGGCCCTTCACTGAGCCAAAGCAGGATCCTGTTCCAGGGCTGATGACTCTGGAGGCTTCACAAGGAGGACTGCCAGTGCCTGGGCCTGTGGCGGATCGATGGTCACCACTGCAGACCTGGCCAGCAATCTCGCCTTCAAGCGAGATGAAGAGCAGGATCTCTGCAACCGAGGAGCATCTCAGCGATTCCATGGAAGTTACTGGCATGGATAAGGCATTGATGGCCAGTAGACGTGGGGCCAGGGGCCTCAATCCCAATCACAAGATGAGCGTCAATCCTGCTACCCATTTCTTCAGAGAAGCGCCTTTTCTGGAACATGAAGCAGCAGCACTCTCAGAATCAGAGGGTGATCTTCAACCAGATGCCTGCTTCAGTACGGAGGCCCTCAACATGGCCTATTCAAGCATGTGCTGTTTCAGGCAAAGGTCCTAAGACACTTGAGTCCATTTTTTGAACAATCTGCAGATCGCACAATGCTCTTTAACATGGGCCTTGCCAAGACAGAGTGGTGGGAATCATTGTTGGAGATCACTGTCCCACATGAAGGACAATGTTTAAACCCAGTGAGGGAATTGCCAAGGAAAACAAACTAATATGACGAATATTAATCTAACAGTAGGGCCACATTTACACTATAAACTTATATTGGTATAACTACGTTGCTCAGAGCTGTGAAAAATCCACATCCCTGAGCGATGCAGTTATACCAACCTAACCTCTGGTGTAGACAGCACTGTCAACAGGAGGCCTTCTCCCGTTGACATAGCTACCACCTCTTGCGGAGGTAGATTGACTACACTGACAGGAAACACTCTCCCAATGGCATAGTAGTGTCTTCACTGAAGCAGCACAGCAGCACCAACACAGTTGCACTTCTACAGCATTTTAAGTGTAGACCTGTCCTCAGGGTACTACTAAGTATCAAAAACAAGGGAAAAACTAAACTAGTTGATAGGTTGTGAGGTTAAGACCACACTGAGCTCTGACTGCAGCCACAGGTGGTAAGAAGGAACTGAGGGGTGTCCAGGCAGTGCTGCCTCATGTAGCATGGGGAGGGGCAATGGCCATGAGGCATGAGCATCACCCCTCTACAGGTGCAGCTAAGCAAACTTCTCCAGATCCAGTTAGTGGAATACATGGCTGCATCTACTTGAAGAACCACTGCTCCGATAAATCCAGCCTGTGGTGGTAAAGGACATCTGAAAGAATCAGCTGGAATTACAGCTGTCAACTAATCACAGTTAACTCAAGTGATTAACTCAAAACAAATTAACTTGATAAAAAAAATTACCGGGATTAATTGCAGTTTGAATCGCACTGTTCAACACTAGGATACAAAGTGTACAGTGCTCACTTTAAATAATTTTTATTACAAATATTTGCACTGTAAAAATGATAAAAAATAGTATTTTTGAATTCACCTATACAAGTATTGTAGTGCAAGCTCTTTAATGTGAAAGTGCAATTTACAAATGTAGACTTTTTTTTAAATCTAACTGCACTCGAAAACAAAACAATGTAAAACTTTAGAGCCTACAAGTCCACTCAGTCCTACTTTTTGTTCAGTCAATCGCTAAGACAAACAAGTTTGTTTACATTTACAGGAGATAATGCTACCTGCTTTTTATTTACAATGTTACCTGAAAGTGAAAACAGGAGCTCCCACAGCACTTCTGTAGCTGGCATTGCAAGTTATTTACAGGCCAGATATGCTAAACATTAGTATGTCCCTTCAGACACCATTCTAGAGGACATGCTTCCATGCTGATGGTACTCCTTAAAACAATGTGTTTAGTAAATTTGTAACTGAATTCCTTGGTGGAGAATTTCATGGTTTTACCCCCATTCTGCCATATACTTCGTGTTATGGCAATCTCGGATGATGACCCAGCATATGTTGTTCGATTTAAGAACACTTTAATTGCAGATCTGACAAAATGCAAAGAAGGTACCAATATAAGATTTCTAGAGATAGCTACAGCACTCAGCCCAACATTTAAGAATCTGAAGTGCTTCCCAAAATCTGAGAGGGACAAGGTGTGAAACATGGTGTCAGAAATTTTAAAAGAGCAACACTACAATTTGATACTACAGAACCCAAACCACCGAAAAAGAAAATAAACTTTCTGTTGGTGGCATCTGACTCAGATGAGGAATATGAACATGTGTCAGTCCATACTGCTTTGGACAATTGAGCAGAACCCGTCATCAGCATGGAAGCATGTCCTCTGGAACGGTGATCGAAGCATGAAGGGGCATACACGTTTAACATATCTGGCATGTAAATAACTTGCAAAGCCAGCTACAACAGTGCCATGCAAACACCTGATCTCCCTTTCAGGTGACATTGTAGATAAGAAGCAGACAGCATTACCTCATGTAAATGTAAACAAACTTGTTTGTCATAGCAATTGGCTGAACAAGAAGTAGGACTTAGTGGACGTCCAGGCTCTAAAGTTTTACATTGTTTTATTTTTGAGTGCAGTTATGTAAAAAATAAATAAATAAATAAAAATCTATATTTGTAAGTTACACTTTCATGATAAAGAGCTTGCACTACAGTACTCGTGTGAGGTGACTTGAAAAATACCATCTCTTCTGTTTATTTTTTACAGTGCAAATATGTGTAATAAAAATAAAGTGAGAACTGTACACTTTGTATTGTGTTGTAATTGAAATCAATATATTTGAAAAATGTAGAAAACATCCAAAAATATTTAAATAAATGGTATTCTATTATTGTTTGACAGTGTTATTAAAACTGCGATTAATCACAATTAATTTTTTTAACTGTTTGACAGCCCTAGCTAGAATACTAAATATTCACTAGTTTGCTTTAAAGCCTGCACGCCTTTAACAAAAGGATACAAGTTGTCACCTGAGAATTCTATTTCCATTTGGTTCCCCACATCTGAATTTCATTTCTATGAAGGACTCCACCAATAAGGGAGTGCTGGGTTGCTGCTCTGCTCTTTGACTTCACTAGCTCTTTAAATCAAAACATTGGAACTTCTTTTGTTGCCATGCAACAGCAACAGTTGTGGCTTCAATAGCATACCCCATATTCTGAGTAATTGAAAAGAATGTTACGCACTCATATCCAGGAGAACCTCCACATTGGTGGATCCTCTCACAATAGAACTTGTAGGTAGAATCAAATTCTCTTGTCTGCTCAGAGTTCCCCTCATATGGGCTAATGGAATTATTGGAGATGATGGTAAAAGAAGCTAGGGTGCAGTCTGAACTATGACATGGAGAAAGCACTAGCATCAACATAGTAATGACTAAAAGTGCAAAACAGATTAGGAAAGTCTGCTAAATCTCTGGCAAGAAAGCTTTCTTTCTCACATAAGAGGAAACTACTTTCCTAGATGAATACGCCTCCAAAGGAGATGGTTGCTGCATAATGGGGCTGCTTCTGGAAGGCAAAATAGAAAGCAGCAAAGCTCTGATGTGATGGGGTGTAAGAGCATAGCAACAGACCAATTATCCATATTGTGGACAACTGTCCCCACCCAAAGAAGTGAAAAACATGCTAAGTTCAAAGTGATTCTTGTGCAAACTGAACACCAAATCGCAATGATTCCCAAAGACAATTACTTCACAGGAATATTTTTAACAAGCATCAGGAATTATTAAAATGGACAAGATAACCACTAAATTCCAATGATCCAGAATGTGTTCAGAAGAAATAAGCTCAATGGAGATGTTGACAAACCAGTTACAAAAAGGACTTTTGGGAAAAGAACATACCTCCACAGGGTAGTGTTTCTTATAATGGTGGGATTTCCTGCTTCGAAGAGCACAGTCACTAGAAGCACGTTCTACATTACGGCGTAAGGGATATCCAGATTCAGGTCCCTCCTCACTTGAAACTTCATCAGATACATTTGTTACTGTCCTGTGTGTATCCTAGACCAATTAACAAGTTACTATTAGTAAATCACGCTATTTTTTCATAATGGTCTTTTAATTCATTTTAAGTACTGCAATAAATTTTCTCTCATCAATTCTTTTAATTAAAAAATATTTAATAATCCCCTTTTGCTGAGTAGGGCATAGAAAACAGTTTCCCTCTTTTAGGTTGTTGACTGCATGGAAAGGTGGTACAGGAAGTGATATACAATAGAAGATTATAACATACTAAAGTGGGTGATTAATCATTGCACAGCAATCTTGTGTCAGGCCAATTTATACTATACTACAGAATGGATTCAAGATATTTATGTTCCAAGTGATGTTTTAGGTGCAATCACAGCAACCCCAAATGGTATATCACTGTGACCTCAAAAGAAAAAAAAAGTGACATTCTATTCTTGGTTTTGTCATCTCAAACATAGTAATTTATATTACCAGCTTTTTCCAATCTTAAAATTTAATTTATTTCTACCACCTCTCCCACCAAACCCAAAGAAGTGTAAGCCCATAATCAACTATAGAATGCTTGGACTGTGAGCATATATCATTCCCTGGTTTCATGCTAATGTAGAAGCTGCCCCCACAAAAGGAGAATGGTAGGAGCGACCACCAAGAAAATTTCAGTTTTCATTCTAAAGGGTTTTTGTTTTTTGTTTTTAAGAAAAATATACTAGTTTCATAGAGGACAACAATGAAAGTCTCTTTGGCTTCTGCCCTCCAATTTCTAAATTTCCAAGGGTAATTTTTACTTCAGTGTGCTGCCAGGGAAAGAAGCATTCAACAGCTGATTGTTTTGTCATAAAGACCATTATCACAAAAGTACCCACTACAGTATTTCATTCCACCTTTTCTTTTCTGTTTTTTTTCTTCAAACAAGTGGCTCCAACAGGTATGGGACGGAAGGAAAGCATTATCCCAGAGGAGATTCTGGGTGGCTCAGCTGCTCTAAATCAACCAGAATAGTGTATCGATTTTTTATGCTTCTGATGGACAGTGGCCTCTTGCAAACTGAACTGTAAGAATCATTATACTACTCAGAAGTTACTATGTTTCACATTTTTTTCCTAAACTGTATTAGTATGGTAATTAGCAATGACAACGGTAATTGACAACACTGGTATGCAGTCTTCAGGCTCATTTTTTCCCTAATTTTACATTACTCCTTCAATACAAAGTTCTATATTTTTACTCCTGAAAGCTCTCTCTTGTTGGAAGGGCAGATACTGGTCAATCTTATCTTAGTACTTCTAAGAGTATGTCTTCACTACCCGCCACATCCAGCGGGGATCGATTTATCGTGTCTAGTCTAGACACGATAAATCGACCCCCGAGCACTCTCCCGTCAACTCCTGTACTCCAGAGCCGCGAGAGGCGCAGGCAGAGTCGACGGGGGAGCGGCAGCAGTCGACTCACCGCGGTGAAGACACCATGG
This sequence comes from Natator depressus, assembly GCF_965152275.1. Classification (NCBI taxonomy): domain Eukaryota; kingdom Metazoa; phylum Chordata; order Testudines; family Cheloniidae; genus Natator; species Natator depressus. The sequence continues at coordinate 324,503,848 of NC_134234.1, read as the reverse complement.
TAAGTCATAGAATCATAGAATATCAGGGTTGGAAGGGACCTCAGGAGGTCATCTAGTCCAACCCCCTGCTCAAAGCAGGACCAATCACCAAATAAATCATCCCAGCCAGGGCTTTGTCAAGCCTGACCTTAAAAACCTCTAAGGAAGGAGATTCCACCACCTCCCTAGGTAACGCATTCCAGTGTTTCACCACCCTCCTAGTGAAAAAGTTTTTCCTAATATCCAACCTAAACCTCCCCCACTGCAACTTGAGACCATTACTCCTTGTTCTGTCATCTGCTACCACTGAGATCCATCCTCTTTGGAACGCCCTTTCAGGTAGTTGAAAGCAGCTATCAAATTCCCCCTCATTCTTCTCTTCCGCAGACTAAATAATCCCAGTTCCCTCAGCCTCTCCTCAGAAGTCATGTGTTCCAGTCCCCAATCATTTTTGTTGCCCTCCCCTGGACTCTCTCCAATTTTTCCACATCCTTCTTGTAGTGTGGGGCCCAAAACTGGACACAGTACTCCAGATGAGGCCTCACCAATGTCGAATAGAGGGGAACGATCACGTCCCTCGATCTGCAGGCAATGCCCCTACTTATACATCCCAAAACGCCATTGGCCTTCTTGGCAACAATGGCACACTGTTAACTCATATCCAGCTTCTCATCCACTGTAACACCGAGGTCCTTTTCTGCAGAACTGCTGCCGAGCCATTCGGTCCCTAGTCTGTAGCGGTGCATGGGGTTCTTCCATCCTAAGTGCAGGACTCTGCACTTGTCCTTGTTAAACCTCATCAGATTTCTTTTAGCCCAATCCTCTAATTTGTCTAGGGCCCTCTGTATCCTATCCCTACCCTCCAGCGTATCTACCTCTCCTCCCAGTTTAGTGTCATCTGCAAACTTGCTGAGGGTGCAATCCACACCATCCTCCAGATCATTTATGAAGATATTGAACAAAACCGGCCCCAGGACCGACTCTTGGGGCACTCCACTTGATACCGGCTGCCAACTAGACATGGAGCCATTGATCACTACCCGTTGAGCCCGACAATCTAGCCAACTTTCTATCCACCTTATAGTCCATTCATCCAGTCCATACTTCTTTAACTTGCTGGCAAGAATACTGTGGGAGACCGTGTCAAAAGCTTTGCTGAAGTCAAGGAACAACACGTCCACCGCTTTCCCCTCATCCACAGAGCCAGTTATCTCATCATAGAAGGCAATTAGATTAGTCAGGCATGACTTGCCCTTGGTGAATCCATGCTGACTGTTCCTGATCACTTTCCTCTCCTCTAAGTGCTTCAGAATTGATTCCTTGAGGACCTGCTCCATGATTTTTCCAGGGACTGAGGAAAAATCTAAGTATGTCGACTTCAGCTAAGTTATTAATGTAGCTGAAGTTGCGTAACTTAGATCAATCCCCCCCAGTGTAGACCAGGGCTAAGAAGCATTGGCGGGTTGCTAGTAGCAGCCAGACATCAGGCAGAAGCAGGTTTCTTCCTGCTCTGCACTTCCACCTCTACAAAATTCACCTACTCTCTTACAGATTAATGGTTGCATAAGTAATGCCAAGTACAACTATTGCACTTCTTTGTGTGGGGTTACATGTTTCTCACTGGGTAATTGCGGTTTCTCTGGTTGTGCATGTGCCTTTTGGACTTTGAATCAATGACATAGCAGCATTGCACAGGATACAATTACATGGGATGAGCATGGGTGGCATGCTAAACTTATTGTTTATTTTGTCCACTGAGTTGCAACTTTGGGTGGGTGGTCCTAAAAGCAGGGTTTAGAATAATGGTGTGGCAATGACTGGGTCTCGCAATGCTACAAAAATTAGGATTTGCAGTAATGCCTTTTTTTCCTGCAAATCATTGTTTGTACTGAAGGGGATTGGTTCCAGTTGTTTCTCCATCACCTGCAATGCACAGAAGGCTTTGACTAGGCCTGAGAATTAAACAGCTTTACTAAATGCATTGGGCTTACAGTCTGATTAGGTCTTCAACAGTTGAGCTGTTTAGCATTTGATTACTGAAAATTGGACAGGTCTGACACAGCATGAGGTGAGTGTTGCTTGTCACCTTAATATACTGCCAATACTGGTTGTCTTTTTAGATACTGTGTTTGTTGTTCCAAATTACAATAATGTTGCAGGCATTTGGACAAAAGGTTAATGCTTCTGTGCATCCTCATTGAACTCTGCCATTCTCAAAAGTTTCTTGTAACAAAGTTATTTAAAGGAATAAAAGGCAACTTAATTTAAAATTAGTTATTAAACAGAGAACTCATCCATTAAAATTATAATAATGGCTATTATCTGCTCTTAAAATTGTTTGTTCATAACCCTGCTTTCTGAAGTTTTTCTTGTTAGCTGCAGGAGTTCTGCTTTGAAGCAAAGCATCAAGACTCCTTAGGCAACAAAAGCTTTTAAAATAGTCAGACTTCAAAATGCTGAATTAGCAAGATTTAGCAATAGTCAATCATATTTTCTGATTTCTTTCATAAATAATGAAAAATACTTTTCCTTTTTGCTGATGTTACCAGGTATAAAGGGAAATGTCACGTAAGAAGTTTAATTTCTTGGAAATATAGTTTACCTCAACTTTTTTCACAGTTTATTCTAAATATAGAGAGGTCTTTGTTTTTCCAAATAAATAGATTATATACATATATAATTATCCAGAAAACTGTTTACGCATGTATAAAAAGTGTTATGAGAGCCTGGAACTTCAAAAACTTGCTCACCATTTGAGTGAGATAAAGCACACTGAGGAAACTCATTTTTTATAGAAACATTTTCACAAGTCTTATTTTGTCTTCAACATACTGTAAATGATGATTCCAGAACAGATAGTGATAAATCAGTGAAAGCATCCTAAAATTTCTCAGTAAATACAAATTAAGTGTGCCAATCAATAGAATGCACAGCAAGGGACATGATCAAGGATAAGCATGAAACAAACTACCGTATACAAATATTCTAAATCTCACCTGCCCAAGTGTATCAAAACCTGAACTAGGTGTACAGAAAGAGTGTATACATTACACTAGCTATGGAGCCTATCTATGGAAGATCCCAAAATGGGTCCCTCCATTAAAAATGCATCTCATTGAATGAAGCCATTGTCTCACTGAAACTTTCCTTAGGCAAAAATTCCTGTTTTACCACCACCATCACTTTCTAGGAGGTAGAATAATAGGCTGCTCCTCATTTGCTTCCCTTCGCTTTCCTTAAATGCTGCACTTCCAAATCTTCATGTAGGATTAATGGTAGAGTTGTTTTGGAGGAGAATGAAGTAAGGTAAAATAGGAGAACTGAGAGCTATCAGACCTAACCAGTCAAGCTCCATGTTTAGCAACACATCCTTCCTCCTCATTATGCTCTACTTTCTGAAGACTATCCTTCTTCTCATCAACCCCCTCTGAGCTCTGCATTCTAGAGAGCTTTTTCACTTCCATGGGGAAGGGAAGGAAAGAAAACACTTGCAGATCCCTGCACTTATCCACAGGAGAAGGGGAAGGAGAAACTATGAACATGGAGGATTGGCAGGGAAACCCTTTGAAGGGGTGGGGGGTTGTTTGAATTTTGGAAGTCATCATTACTGTGAAGTTTGTCCAACTGTAGCAGAGAAGCAGACCCATCCCAGAGAAAAATCTAACAGCAGCAGGTGAGGTAGAAGCAAAGCCTTCTCATGAAGGCTAAAACAAATAAGAAATACAAGGATACATGGTAAGTCAAGTTAAAGAAAATCAGAGAACCTAAAGGTCAGTAAAATGAGGTTCCTGTGGTAGGAGTTGAGCCGTAGATATGGACTTTCCGAATCCTGGGTGACCAGTGCCGCTGGGGTTCTCCTATTGTGTCTATGGCAAAACATTTATGAAGTAGCATTCACATAAATTACCACCATTTAGATATAATATTTCTGAAAAGCAGTATTTTTGCCTTTGGGATGGCCTAGGTTGTACAACATGGTATGTAATTTCCCAACACATTATGCCAGGGAAGGATGACTGCAGACATCACTACGAAAAGGTTTCAAGTCATTTATGCAAAATTCAATTGCTTGCAGTGCATTTTGTCTACCTCAGATATTTTTCTTTTATTTCTTATTAAAATATTGCCCTGAGATTTTGGTGGAGATTTCTTCTTGAAGGAAGAAAATATTGATGGGACAGTGAAGAGAAAACATAAGGAAAAATTTAAGAGCAAGAAACCCAGAACTAGATCTTGCACTTAGGCCCTTAGTAGCCTAACACAAGTCCTTTTTTTTTTTTTTCTTTTTTCTTTTTAACTTTAAAAAACACAGGGTCAAGATATAAATGGGAACCTATCCAAACTGCTGTGGGAATACAGTGTGCATGTAATTGGACACACTACTTTTAGTTATGAAAAATGAACCATGCTTACTTTGTGAGGACTATGATTGTTGTATGTATTTCTCACAGTTCCTGTGCTCCAAACTCCCTCTTCTGGCCTAATCACTTTACAGTGAGGCTCATGGGTCTGTACTCCATCTTCACTGCTTTTACCTGTCTTTTTCCCATCAAGGGAGACATAGCCATTATCAGTCTCTGTTGATTTATCTATTGAATTCTTTGCTTTCTTTGATCTAGATTTAAAACAAAACAAAAACAAACATGCACATAAAATTACTATATGGCTATTATTGTCTATGTCCTTCTCCCCCAACTATTTTTGACTTAATTGTTGAGATGGATGAAAACTAGTAATCTAAATCAAGCATCTGATACAGTAGTATCTGTGCTACTTTTCACCATTTAAAGCTTATCTGTTACAACTGTAGGAATACAGAATACCAAATGAAACAACCAGCACATGAAAGAATATTATATAGAATACTACTGAAAGAAGAGACAGAGACCAAGAAAACCTGTATGTTACCATATAAGGCTTTATAACAGCAATTTGACAAAGCCAACTGCAAAGTCTGAAGGGAATAGATTTCCTTGTTCACATTTTTGTCTCAAACACAAATGTAAAGGTATGACCAAATAGCTGTTTATTCTCAGGAATTTTTAACTGATAATTATTGAAACTTAAATTTCATATTGCTTGCACACCCATGCATGAAGCGTGAATTAATCATATACTGAATTAAAATGAAAACCGCTATCCAAAAGTTTAACTTTTTAACCTAACTTCACTTTGCTTCATCAGAAATCTAAAAGTTTATGCTAATTAAGAGATTTTCAGAGGAGTAATCCAGGTTGTTGTAGTCTCCCATATTACCTGGCAACAGTATGACTATTAGTGTTAAAGTTCCTGGCCTAAGTCCTCCCCTTCCAAAGCACAAAAGAGTAGAGCAAGTACATACAGCCGATTTCAAATGACACACTAAGTGGAGGAAGGAAGGAAGGAAGGAAGGAGGTAGGACAGAAAAAGAGAGAGAAACTAGAAACTAGAGCAATTCTAGTTCTACAAATTAGAATAATCTTCCCTGTCCTGTGTCCGTCTCTTCCCATCCTACACGCCAACATCTTTGAGTAAACAGCAGACATAGTAACAAGCAGAAACTCTAAAGAAAGGCTTACTACAGTGGATGACTGCACTTCCAAATTACAGCTTGGTATCTACGGTGGCTTCCAATGGATGGTAGTGGTGAATGTGTACAGGAAAGAGCAGGTAGCTAATTTACCAACTGATGAGGCAGATAGCTCAGACCTGCAAGCCTTTGAGGTTGACACACTTTGGACACAGCTTATAGACACGGGTGGCACTATTAGATCAAAATCTTTACCTAGTGAGCAATGGAGATCTTGTAACAGGACAAGGTGGCACACAGCTATATGAAGCAGGTAAACGGCTGCATTTTAGATTTCTGGATTACTAGTGTATGTCCAGACCATCTCTGAACACAAGGTAGGTAAAACTAAGTTATTTGAGTTCTTTCTTCTGTATATCCCCACTAATGAGAAAAAATGGTTGTGCAACTGGACCACCACTAGATCTCCCAGTATTTGGATCATAATAAGGCTCCTCTTGAAGAACTCCCACTGTTGGCAAGTAACCTTCATCTGAACTTTCAAAGTATTGTGACAAAGTTCCTCCTCTGCCTTGGTGGGTCCTGCGCTTATTGGCGGATTTGTTCGCCTCAGAGGTTCACAGCAGCCCTCAGTTTGGCCACTTTCATGGCTCAAATCTGCTGTTCACTCAGTTAACCTCATCACTGGCCAGCATGGGGAAAAGGAAGAACAATAATCCCTGCAGTCTCTGCTGATCCATCTTGTGGATCAGGGAACAGGCCGGAGACCTTCCCCTCTGGTGGAACCCACAGTCCAGGTCAACTCCTCCGGTACCAAGTAGGGAGTTGGGAGAATGGAGGGATGTGGGGAACCTGGGCCCACCCTCTACGCCGGGTTCCAGCCCAGGACCCTGTGGATTGCAGTTGTGACAGCTACAACTCCCTGGACTACTTCCCCATGGCATCCTCCCAACATCCTCCTCCCTTCTTTATTCTCACCACAGGACCTTCCTCCTTATGTCCGATAATGCTTGTACTTCTCAGTCTTCCAGTAGTACGCCTTCTCAATCTCACCTTCTTGCGCCTCTTGCTCTCAGCTCCTTGCATGCACACCACAAACTGAAGTGAGCTCCTTTTTTAAACCCAGGTGCCCTGATTCGCCTGCCTCTCTTAATTGATTCTGGCAGCTTCTTGATTGGCTGCAGGTATTCTAATCAGCCTGTCTGCCTTGTTTCCAGAAAGTTCCTGATTGTTCTGGAACCTTCCCAATTGCCTTACCCAGGGAAAAGGGACCTACCTAACCTGGGGCTAATATATCTGCCTTCTATCACTCTCCTGTAGCCATCTGGCCCGACCCTGTCACAGTATGAAATAAATTTGAGGGGCCACATGAGGAGGCAGCACAGCTGGAAAATCTGGAAAATGTGAAGTTAGAATGGAGAAACAAGGAAACTGAGCTCTCCCACCTACAAGCCAAAGTTATGACAACTAAAAACACTTTTTAAAAATAATCCTCATAGGTTCAAATGGGGACTCAAACACATTAAAAACTAAGCACTCTAAATAATAGACTATGTTTTGGCTGTTGTAAAGGAAAGAATGCATCTTGCTTCAGGAAGGGTTTGGGATGCTTTATCCTGCTACCCAAGGCAGACCCATGTATTGTAGAACTTGCTGAAGAGGGCACTTATAGGGAATTCACCTTAAGGCTTATCAAGAGGCGTTGAAGGATGCAGGAATAAATGTCATTGCCCTTCTCTTTCCCAGCAGAGATAAGATTTCAGTGCCTAGAGCAAGAAGTCATCCAGGTAGAGGTATACATGACACCCCTCCTGGGGCAAACTGGCTATGAGGATGAAGAGTCTCTTGATAAAGACGGAGTAAGGATGAATGAAAAGAGCACAGAATTTGAAATGAATATCCATGACCATGAGTTGGTTGAGTTCAGGATCCTGACGCAGGGAAGAAAGGTAAGCAGCAGGATACGGACCCTGGACTTCAGGAAAGCAGACTTCGACTCCCTCAGGGAACAGATGGCCAGGATCCCCTGGGGGACTAACATGAAGGGGAAGGGAGTCCAGGAGAGCTGGCTGTATTTCAAGGAATCCCTGTTGAGGTTACAGGGACAAACCATCCCGATGAGTCGAAAGAATAGTAAATATGGCAGGCGACCAGCTTGGCTTAATGGTGAAATCCTAGCGGATCTTAAACATAAAAAAGAAGCTTACAAGAAGTGGAAGGTTGGACATATGACCAGGGAAGAGTATAAAAATATTGCTCGGGCATGTAGGAAAGATATCAGGAGGGCCAAATCGCACCTGGAGCTGCAGCTAGCAAGAGATGTCAAGAGTAACAAGAAGGGTTTCTTCAGGTATGTTGGCAACAAGAAGAAAGCCAAGGAAAGTGTGGGCCCCTTACTGAATGAGGGAGGCAACCTAGTGACAGAGGATGTGGAAAAAGCTAATGTACTCAATGCTTTTTTTGCCTCTGTTTTCACTAACAAGGTCAGCTCCCAGACTGCTGCGCTGGGAATCACAGAATGGGGAAGAGGTGGCCAGCCCTCTGTGGAGATAGAGGTGGTTAGGGACTATTTAGAAAAGCTGGACGTGCAAAAGTCCATGGGGCCGGACGAGTTGCATCCGAGAGTGCTGAAGGAATTGGCGGCTGTGATTGCAGAGCCCTTGGCCATTATCTTTGAAAACTCGTGGCGAACGGGGGAAGTCCCGGATGACTGGAAAAAGGCTAATGTAGTGCCAATCTTTAAAAAAGGGAAGAAGGAGGATCCTGGGAACTACAGGCCAGTCAGCCTCACCTCAGTCCCTGGAAAAATCATGGAGCAGGTCCTCAAAGAATCAATCCTGAAGCACTTACATGAGAGGAAAGTGATCAGGAACAGTCAGCATGGGTTCACCAAGGGAAGGTCATGCCTGACTAATCTAATCGCCTTTTATGATGAGATTACTGGTTCTGTGGATGAAGGGAAAGCAGTGGATGTATTGTTTCTTGACTTTAGCAAAGCTTTTGACACGGTCTCCCACAGTATTCTTGTCAGCAAGTTAAGGAAGTATGGGCTGGATGAATGCACTATAAGGTGGGTAGAAAGCTGGCTAGATTGTCGGGCTCAACGGGTAGTGATCAATGGCTCCATGTCTAGTTGGCAGCCGGTGTCAAGTGGTGTGCCCCAGGGGTCGGTCCTGGGGCCGGTTTTGTTCAATATCTTCATAAATGATCTGGAGGATGGTGTGGATTGCACTCTCAGCAAATTTGCGGATGATACTAAACTGGGAGGAGTGGTAGATACGCTGGAGGGGAGGGATAGGATACAGAAGGACCTAGACAAATTGGAGGATTGGGCCAAAAGAAATCTGATGAGGTTCAATAAGGATAAGTGCAGGGTCCTGCACTTAGGATGGAAGAATCCAATGCACCGCTACAGACTAGGGACCGAATGGCTAGGCAGCAGTTCTGCAGAAAAGGACCTAGGGGTGACAGTGGACGAGAAGCTGGATATGAGTCAACAGTGTGCCCTTGTTGCCAAGAAGGCCAATGGCATTTTGGGATGTATAAGTAGGGGCATAGCGAGCAGATCGAGGGACGTGATCGTTCCCCTCTATTCGACACTGGTGAGGCCTCATCTGGAGTACTGTGTCCAGTTTTGGGCCCCACACTACAAGAAGGATGTGGATAAATTGGAGAGAGTCCAGCGAAGGGCAACAAAAATGATTAGGGGTCTAGAGCACATGACTTATGAAGAGAGGCTGAGGGAGCTGGGATTGTTTAGTCTGCGGAAGAGAAGAATGAGGGGGGATTTGATAGCTGCTTTCAACTACCTGAAAGGGGGTTCCAAAGAGGATGGCTCTAGACTGTTCTCAATGGTAGCAGATGACAGAACGAGGAGTAATGGTCTCAAGTTGCAATGGGGGAGGTTTAGATTGGATATTAGGAAAAACTTTTTCACTAAGAGGGTGGTGAAACACTGGAATGCGTTACCTAGGGAGGTGGTAGAATCTCCTTCCTTAGAGGTTTTTAAGGTCAGGCTTGACAAAGCCCTGGCTGGGATGATTTAACTGGGAATTGGTCCTGCTTCGAGCAGGGGGTTGGACTAGATGACCTTCTGGGGTCCCTTCCAACCCTGATATTCTATGATTCTATGATTCCAGGGCAAAATACAGGTAACAGTATTGGGCTGAAAAAATGGAGATATGAAAGTCCATCTTTCAGGATGACCAAATGATGAAAATCATTCTGCAACAACACAGAATGAGACACGAGAATTTCTATGAAAAGCTTCTTCTGAAAAGATTTGATGGTTGAGAAAATGAAGATCTAGGATCAGACTGAAGCCTTCAGCCCCTTATAAACTAACACGTATTGATAGTAGAATCTACAGCCCCTCTGTGCATTGGGGGGCGGGGAGGAGGGAGGAAGAGGGAAAGACAGAGAAGGATCTAAACAAGTGGCCTGCTGATGAAAGAAATCTTTGATTTTTGCTTCCAAATAGGGCAACGTCACTGGAATTACAGTTCAGGCCATAGCCAAAAGCCCCAGAAATCCCAGGTCTCTGTAAATCCGACTTTGACCACCCTGTAACAAAACTGCTCGACAAGAGTCTGCAAAGAAATGAAGATGGCCCCCAATAGGAAAAAGCTGATTAAAGGGGATTGGGTTAGCTAATCTTTCAGTGATACTGCTTTGGAGGCTGGGAGGGATAGGCAAAGCTTTAAAAAAGAGCTGCCAGTGGAGGAACTACACCTAGAACAGGATGGCAGAAGCAACATTAAGTTGTTCTGTTCAAATGTTTTCTCCCTCAAAGAGTTTTAACCCTTTGGGGGTATGTAGACATGATTAGTCCTAGCTTCTACCTAGGAGTACAGCAGTTCCTCAGCCAAATACACCAGCAACACACTGTAGATAGATCCAGGGATGTAACAGCTATTCTACTGCCATTAAAGGATTCCTGAAAAAGACAGAGCACCTTGAGTAGAACTGGACAATGTGCCCACGGCCTTCATGACTTTACTTAAGGGAGGAAGAGAGAACATGGTCAGCGGGAAGTCAGGGAAACTTGCCAGTGCTGTCTGGAGAGGAGCCATCTAAATTGAATCTTACCATCCAGTTGCCCTAAAAGTTTATTGGGACCAATGCAATAGAGTGAACTGGAGAGGACAGTAGGTCTCAAGACCACCAAGAACACTACATCCCTCGTTATTTTCCTGAATAGCTTCTGACAGAAACCCATGAAGGAGACAGCTGTGGCAAGAGATGGAGCTGTGACAGAGGAATTTATTTTCATACTTCTGCTCTTCTTGATAATTGTTCCTTAAGGCTCTTTCCTCTTATTTGAGCTACAGAAGTGCCCCTAGCATAGTAGAGGCTGAGCAGAATAGCCACTTATGAACCAGATGAATTAGAGTAGCAAGGTACAATTTTATCAAAGGGATCTATGGGAGTCTAATTGGGTTGGAGAAACAGAAAAGTTTGGTTCACTTGTGTCTGTTTTGGGCTCTGCTTACAATTATAAGGCCTCAGTTTGGGAGTTCAGGCAGACCCTGCTAAGCAAGATTTTTTCAAGACAGGCATTCCCCAAAAGCATTTTCCTTCACAGGGCATTTTGCCTCAAGAGGTATTCCCCAGAAGTTCCCCCCAACATTAGAAGAGGAATCATGCTGTAATATTTTTGAAGGTCTATTGTATTTTTGCATGATCTGACTTTTTTTTTTTTCCACAAACTGCTTCAGCACAGAATGGATGTAGTCTTGGGATTGCCTACTTTAGCCCTCACTACTCCAACAGATGTACAATCTAAAAAGACACAGGCAGATGAAGAGTGAGAGGAAAAGATGTAATATGCACAAAAAGTGATGGGGTGATGAGACTTTTTCTGTTTTGTTTTAAGGGGAAGGATGTATTTTGTTTCAGTAAAAAAATATTAAAAATTACCCCAAATCACAATTAAGCCCTTTTGACCATATTTCTCCTTCACCAATTCCCAGTTTCAATTCCACTGTTTTTATGTCCCTCTCTCCACATTTGATGAACAATTTATTCATGAGATAAATTAAACAGATATGCAAGTTGACTTAGCTAGTCATTTTGTTGTGTTGCCTATGATGTTGATCTACAGGATGGATTTAAAATAAGGACAGTCGATTGGCAGAACAGCTCATGGAAGGGCATTCTATGTATAGTGTGACGTGAAGAGGGCAGAAAGATGGTTGTGGAGAACTGGGTGCAAAACAGGACAAAGTTGGAATCATATGTGAGACTGGGGGTGTGACAAAGTAGGGTCTTTATTCAAGTTGCCCTTCTTCTGTTTCCTTCACTTAAATTTTTTTCCATAAGGAAATAAAGAACTGGATGAGTAAGTGGTTTAATATAAGTGCCACTCCATGCCTCCAGTATGCAAAAAGCAGACAAATGAGAAAGAACTGAGAACTAAAATTATGCAACTGAATGACAAAACTTGCCTCCTACTTACTGCCTGACAAATAGAACCATAAAGCTGATAGTCAGGTTTACTACTGGGTAATATGGGAGCACAGAAATGTGAAAATCATTGTTTCTGACGTAGAATATATGAATACTTCTAAAGGATAACCTTCTTACTAAAAGCTTGAAGAGAAGAAAAGATGGCAAAATTTTCTACCCTTGCAGTAAACACCTTAAAAAAACCCCTCTGAAGACTCACTTGTAGGCCTTCTGCTTTTTTCTTATGACCAATGCTTTAGCCTGTATACATATTGTGACAGGGTCAGGCCAGATGGCTACAGGAGAGTGATAGAAGGCAGATAGATTAGACCCAGGTTAAGTAGGTCCCTTTTCACTGGGTAAGGTAACAGGGAAGGTTCCAGAACAATCAGGAACCTTCTGGAAACAATTAAGGCAGACAGGCTGATTAGAATACCTGCAGCCAATCAAGAAGCTGCTAAAAATCAATTAAATCAGGCTAATCAGGGAACCTGGGTTTAAAAAGGAGCTCACTTCAGTTTGTGGTGCGTGCAAGGAGCTGGGAGCAAGAGGCAAAAGAAGCTGAGAGTGAGAAGTACAAGCATGATCAGACATCAGAAGGAAGGTCCTGTGGTGAGAATAAAGAAGGTGTTGGGAGGAGGCCATGGGGAAGTAGCCCAGGGAGTTGTAGCTGTCATGCAGCTGTTACAGGAGCCACTGTAGACTGCTAGCCCTGGGCTGGAACCAGGAGTAGAGGGTGGGCCCGGGTTCCCCCCATCCCCCTAACTCCCTACTTGATACTGGAGGAGTTGATCTGGACTGTGGGTTCCACCAGAGGGGAAGGTCTCTGGCCTGTTTCCTGATCCACTAGGTGGATCAGCAGAGACTGTGGAGATTGTTCTTCCTCCTTTCCCCATGCTGGCTAGCGATGAGGTGAAATGAGCGAATGGCAGATTTGAGCAGCGAAAGTGGCCAAACTGAAGGCTGCCATGAACCTCTATGGTGAGCAAATCCGCCAATAAGAACAGGACCCACCAAGGCAGAGGAGGAACTTTGTCACAATATTTATTTTAAAAACTTTCTAAATACAGATTAGCCTGATAAAGTCCACGTGAACACACTATTGAGGGTTTAGAGAAAAAAAAAACACATGTCAAACTACCCAAAATAGGTACATTAAAATTTTGCTTTGGTGCAGTTCTACAGTGTTGAAATTATTTAGTTAATAGATGAAGAGTAGGCTAGAGAGATAGAAAAGGAGGTGCATATGAAACCTATAATTTATGTTTATGGAAAATGGATTACTAAGACTATGAAAGAAATCAAATCAACCCTTGGGTGCTAGCTGGCCATGTTTGCAAGAGAATGTGCTTCAGGAAGTCCCAACTTCCAGCAATGAAGATGCTAAATAAGATAAAAGGAGCAATAGTGACAAAATAGTCGCAATAAGAGGGAGGCAGAAGAAGCTCATTTTAATGAACTAAAACAATATTTTTGGTATATTTTCTTCTTCATAGCTACTGTGATTGAAAAGAAATGCAAATCTCATGAGACACAGAGTTAGTAGAAATTCAGAATAATACAAGACAATTAAGTGCTCAATTCTGATCAAGTCTACCACAAACAATTTGCTACAATTAAACATTAAATGATAATCAGGTAATTCAATTCCTTAGAGCTTTTTTCTGTGTACAGTATATTAATAAAGAAACAAAGCTCATTAAATGTCTTCTGGCAGACAGAGCATCAAAAGTAAAGTAGTAATAAATATGAAAATTCAATCCAGTTCTTTTAGACAGCGCACAGATAAAAAAAATGCAAAAGCCTAACCAGTGAGACTCTGCTATTCCATGACTTATTGAACTGATATGAGGTACAGTTGTGATAATTCCTCCAATTTTGATTCGAAATGCATTCACAGGCCTTTGTGTAAAGTTCACAAAGGTTCTGGTTCAACTAAAACCTGGTTTTCCCCATGATCAACTTTCACTGCAAAGATCAGGTTAGACAGGTTTGAACATCTCTGCACACATTTACAGGAACTGGAATTGGGATTAATGGTCACACTGGAAAATATTATGCTCATGTGACCTTTCCCAGAAAAAACATTGTTTGAACTTGAAAAGTACTGGGAAAGAGCAATCCCAAAGTACTCCCCAAAAACCACATTATTTCATTTTTTTCCCCACTGCACTGTGCTTTAAAAATTTCACCTGAGGTGGGGAACATGTGTAACTCTCTATTAGAATGTTAATACATGTCTATTATAGATTACTATAGGAAGTGTGAAAAATCTAAAGGAAATATATAGGGGGATAACATGAACACTTGTAGGAATATGAAGGTGTTTTGCCATTTACAGACATACCAAAAGACAGGACAGGCCAAGCAGTACTTTGACATGGTCTTCTCTCAGGATTAGCTAGAGGAAAGTGTTAAGGAAGGCTTAAATAAGGTTTCTGGAAGACAGATTTTCATCATCATAAATTGGGGGAAGGAAGGAGAGAAAAAAAGAGCAAATCTTCTTTCTGTAAATGGAGAAATATTCTGCTCCCTTTACTTTCATTTTGTGCTGATCTTAAAGATTCTCTCATGACCCAATCCTAGAGTTGTTCAAAATTCAGAACTGGGGTGTTCCATTTTGTGTGTTCTTTGAAGCAGATACTGACTTATTTATTATGAATGTGTACAGAGCTTAGCTCAATGGGACCCCGACCTGGTTGAGATTTCTAGGTAATATCAAAATATAAATAATAAATTATACAGTTTGTGCAAGCTTTCCCTCACCAAAATGATATTCAAGACTGGGTCAGAATTTCACAGATTCCTTCTTGTGCTGGATGAAAATCAAGTATTGAATGTTCTACAAGCTATTAATGATATTGGACTCTGCTATTCAGAAAGGATATACTTCAAACACTTCCAAATTATTTAGGTTTGAATGTATGTATATATTTGATAAAAACTGTTTTCACTCTATCATGTATTTCAATTTACAATATACTCCAACAACAATACATCCACTTCTGTAAATACGATCCACTGGTTCAGTCAGCCATTATAATAAAAGTACATAATGAACTAGCAATGTGGAGAGTGCTGGGTGGGGGGGTTACAACCATGAAATCTGTTGTTACTGTGTAAATTTCAGCCTTTCATGGAAGAATCATTAGGGCACACTTCCTCCACACTCATCTCTCAAAGATTCTGCATTGTGAACTTCCTGCCTGAGAATGCTGGACTTCTAGAGCCTTTAAATTCTGACCTGCGTTTTTGCCAGAGAAGAGAGACATTGCTAGAAAATCAATGAGAAGCACTCCATCCCTCCAAGAGGTGTGTATTCTGTCTCTTCAATGCTCTCAGCCCCTGGTATACATACATTGCACAACTACTAGATTGGTGGCCAGCCCCACTTCTAGACCAAACTATATACATTTAACAATGTTTCTGATACTTTGTTCCATAAAAAGTAGAGAGTTGTCACCTTTGGAAATTAAGCTCTGATGGAAGACAAGACTGTTGGGCAATATATGTTAAACTGCTTAATGTTATTTCTTTCAAAATACTAACAGAAAGAAATGAATGTTTTAAGATGAAAAAAAGCATTGAAAAGTCCCAGCTCCTAGGTGCCATTGTAACGCCGACAGACCCCAGTTGTCGGCAGGCAGGATTGAACCTGGGATCTCTGGAGCTTAGTGCATGAGCCAAAAGCCATATGGCTGTTAACAAAGGCTGTAGAGCAGACACTCACTCTCTCTCAAAGTGGTCTCCATGGCACTAGATGGGACAGAACACCACAGCCAGTAGGTGTGTGGGTTACACCATCACACACACAACTCATTAATTGTATTCAATATTTTAGGTGTTTGGGGGGAAAAAAACACATGCAAATCATTTCCTCTATAGATGAAAAAATGCAAGGGATTGATTGAACAGCTCATACACAATGAATCATGCTGGTGAATATCTGGGCAACGATGTTAACAATTCCTTTGGTATAGAAAAAAAGCCACAAATCAAATTCAGTTCAATTTGTTCCATACCAAAGGCTATGCTAGCAGCAGTATTTTCTACAGTGGTAGCTCTGTAGCAGCAGGAGAGCAGTAAATAGCATGAAATTTCACCACAGCCAGCATCCATGATTCTGTGTGTTGACTGAAATTAGACCTTTCTGACTAAGGAAAATGGAAGTAATCATGTACATTTAAATGTTGAACATGCCTTCAACTACAGTGCTAAGTGCTTGTCTACATGGGAACATCCAGGAAAGTGAATCCGAACTAACAAACTGTGAATTTGAAGTGGCTTTGTTAAGCTGCATAAAATCCCTGTGTGGATACTGTTATTGAGAATTAAAGTAGCCTTAATACGGTTTAGTTGAATTCACTAAGTGAACTAAACTAAACTGAGTACAAACCCACCTGAAACCAGTGAGTATGCCCTCAGCACAGCTCAGCTCTGCCTCCGCTACTGCTACCCATACAACCGCAACTACACTGCTGTTTACACTCATGCTAGGCTGATGAAAGCAAATGCTAATGTGTACACAAGCAGGGGTGTGTGATTCCCTTAACTCACAGTGTAGACAAAGACAACTTGAGCCTTCCTAATGACCTAGTAATAATGCTATGCAATGTGCCATAGGAAACATTGCAAACTCAAATCTAATCTGTTTCCTGAGATGGGTTGTCAAAGAAGCTCTAGCCTTTCAGGATGGGGTGCAGCAAGTTCTTCTCATTGCTTATAACCCTGAGATTTGATTAAATGATGTAAATAAGCTCTAAAGTGAGACACAGACAGTCCTGCTTAACTAGAAAGATTGTGTATGTGATGTTGACCCTTGAGAAAGTGAGGGGAAATTTTGGGGTGCTACAGGCCTGATCCTGTGTGGTGGTAAGTGCAGTTGACTTTTATTAAAGTAAAAGATTCAGCACTTTATACAATCTGCCCCAAATGCACTGGAATGGACTGCACAAAGAACAATTCATTTAGATGTGGGCTTACTCAAAAAGATCACCAGTTTGATGTTACTTGTACTTTTCAAAGCCAGTTTAGTTTACATAATGAAAAAATGTAAATAAGATTTATATGCAATTTTATCCCATTTTAATTTTAAGTGCTTTAAAATATCTAAAGGACTGCAGCTCAATATGATGCTCCTGGTAATTAACTTTAGAACAACTGAATAATCTTTATCAGAGTTAAAGAGCACATAATCACAAATATGAAAGATGTAGTGTAGTAATATTGACTGGACTTGCACAATAAAACATACATGTAAGAAAGTGCAGTATCCCTTTTCTCAATTTTAGACCACCTTACAGTACAGTATGTAATGTAACTCCTCACTTAAAGTCATCCCGATTAACTTTGTTCATTGTTACGTTGCTGATGAATTAGGGAACAAAGTTGTGCAATGCTCCCTTATAATGCTGTTTGGCAGCCGCCTGCTTTGTCCACTGCTTGCAAGAAGAGCAGTCCATTGCAGCTAACTTGTGGGGGCTTGGAACCAGAGTGGACCAGCAGCCCCCTTATCAGCTCCCTGCTCTCCTAAGTTCCCTATGCAGCAGCCGCTCAGCAGGCTATCAATTGCAGGCAGTTCAGCTGTCATGTGAGTGCTCCTGCCCTCTCCCTTGGAGTTGCGGAGGGGGAGAGAAGGGGAGCTAATGTCAGGGTGTCCCCCTCCCCCCTGCTTCTGCCCCCCACTTATCCCTTCTCCTTATAGAGCAGGGTGGGGACACAACAGGGCTCAGGACAGAGGGAGCTTGCTGGCCGCAGCTGCTGTCTCAACTTCCTGATATACTTAAAAAGGCAGTGTACTTAGATTGGGGTCAGTGTACTTAAAGGGGCAATGAGCATCTCTCTCTCTCATACACATGGTGTGTGTCTCCCCTCCCTCCATACGTGCTGCCTTGCAGAGAGTGAGGCTACATTAACAACGTGTTAGCATTCGGCTGAGGCCTCTATGGTTAATTCATCATTTAGCAGTAAGGCATCCCCTGGGAAATATCCCACCCTCTTCCACCCTCTGACTTGACCACCTCAACTTCACAATCATCATTGCTGTATACAGTATTGTTTGTTTAAAACTTATACTGTGTGTGTGTGTGTGTGTGTGTGTGTGTGTGTGTGTATTATATATAAAAAATATAGTTTTTTGTCTGGTGAAAAAAATGTCCCTGGAACCTAACCCCTCCCCCCCCCATTTACATTAATTCTTATAGGGAAATTGGATTCGCTTAACATCGTTTCGCTTAAAGTCGCTTTTTTCAGGAACATAACTACAACATTAAGAGAGGAGTTACTATATTTTGAACCGTTTCTAAATGCCTCCCAATTTTTAATGAAGATGTATAGTGCACTTGCATTTGGATTCCAAAGAGCTATTAAATGTTTTTATGTAAGTCTTCCAAGGACTATTGTTTGGATAGGTTAATTGTTTGCAAAAGAAATAGGCTACTGAAGGGCATAATAACTATATTTTACCTCATATCATATAAAGCCTTAGTTTAAAAAAGAAGAACTGCCTCTTGCATATTTCATTACCTTAAGTGTTCTCTGGTCCTTGCCGAACAATAAAAGCTTAGGGGTATTTGACACTTTGACCCTTTTTTTTTTTTGGCACACAGGCATAGAGTTAGAGCAAAGAAATACATATATTTGAATTTGTCATGCCATGGAATTCCATTGCCACCACTAAGTTATTCTCTGACAGGATTTTAAAATAGAGAAACTGAAGTGTCTTATCTTTGATAGTCCTTATATAATACTTCTCCCTCAAGCATCAAACACATTTGTAAAATTAAGACAGTAATTTTGTATTTCACATGGATTATTTCACTAGAATTTGCCAAAATAAAAACTAATGTCTACACAAGCTCAAATAATTCAGAGTATGTTAGAAACACAGAAAAATATTCTGTTCAATAGAAAAACATTTGATAGAAATATAGATCAAATTTTAATTTTTCAGCAAAGGGATAGTGCATATCTAACGTACATAGCCTTAAATAAATACAAACCCTGATAAAAAGAAAGCAGCATGCCAGATATCTCTGAAGACGGCGCCAATACTGTAAGAGGTGCTTGTACCGTAGCTCTGCACTGTTCCCTCCTGTGTGTTATCTGTGGTACTAGAGCCATCTCCTTCCCTATGTACTTCCAAATGTGCTGCTTTCCTTAATTTCCTTCATCAGAAGAGATTAAAATTGGAAGGCATCTTCATAAATGTAATCCATTAGCTCTATAATGCGTTCAGCAATTTTTGTAAGCATGCAAAATATGAGACTTTTCAAAATATATTTTAATCTAGTAATTTACCATTTTGCTTTAATAAATATTTTAAAACATTTAGCACATTAGAACTGTCCATTTTCATTATATAATTTCTTCTAAACAAAAATGTAATTTCACTAAACACTAAAGGCTCAAACCCGCAAAAATTACTGTTGAGTAGTCCCACCAATTTCAACAGGATTACTCATAGTAGTAAACCAATTCACTTAAGTGTTGGCAGGATGGGGCCTATGTTTGTGGTTGCACTGTTATTCTTTTAATTTGTGCCTCCAACAGGAAAATTACTGATCAGTACTGAATACTGAGTAATACAAAGTTTAGTCATATTTACAGAACAGTCTCTACCAATATTTAGTAACAAACAATTTGAAGCAAAAGATAAGGTTCAATACATAGCCAAATAAAGGTAAAATCACAAGACTAAAGTTTATAACAGCCACTTTTAAAGATTAGTAAACATATAAACAGTACTCAAATTTCTTACAAGACAATGCATAACATCATACTCTATAGTAGACAAAACCTTGCAAAATGGTTCAGAGATTGTATATTCCAAAATAATTTCATGTACTCACGAACCTAACTCATAGAAAACATTTTAGTATAGACTGTACCTTCTTCTTTTACCCCCTGTGCTAGGTGGTGGTTTAGGAGTTCGTGTTGAAACAATCTGGCAATGCACAGTTCCAAGTAGCAACATTAGCCATATTGGCCCAATTACTTCAGTCAAAGGTATGTTATGTGGGCTTGCTGCTGTATAGAATAATACTATTGCGGTAACTGCAAAAAGGGGAAAAAAATATTCAATTCAAAGTCTGAATTGTCTTGAAATACTCTATTGGTCAACAAACATGGATATTTCACAAAATTAAAAAACTGTTCACATCTGTAGAGATCTTTTTACACATCCTAACTGCTCTTCACCTAACTCACTCAAGCTAAATATATCCTCTGATACAACTTGCATTGCTAAATGACAGGTTGCAGATTCTACTCTAATCTTAGAAGTAGAACCACACCCATTCTGATATCTTAATTATATGCTGCAAATATAGATGTCATTTCTGACCCAGACACATGGAAACAATTTCCAGGTCTGGTAATCCCAGAGGTTTATTGGAAGAAATCTTTAAATAGGATTACTATAAGAATTAAAAATTACTTACAACTATAGGACAGTATCACTTATTCATACTGTCACATCTATTACAAATTTATTTTCTTCTGTATGTAGACCACAGCGTGTTTACACATTTTGGAATTGTAATAAAATGGATCAATGTATTTGATTTTATGGGACATTTTTGATTATATCTCACAAACACCACATGAGCCCTCTGAACTAGAATGTCAGCTTGTTACATGGAAAATGTCTTGGTGCAACTATTTCTTACAGTTGGTCAGAAGAAACCTATATAAACTGAATATTCATGTATGAAGAAATGTGTCACCTGTGAAAACATTTAAACTAGAAAGTGTTCATGCTTCCAAGAAAATTCTTGAGGTGCATGAGCTCATGGAATCCAACACTCAGAATAAAACTCATATATAATTTATTAAAACTGGCCTCTGTGCTGAAAGTTATGAGCAAACTCATTTCTTTAGAAACAGCAAATATCGACTGAATAGGAGATGACAGGATCAAACCTGATCATACAGCCACAGTGAACATTTTTTTCATTTTACATTTCCTAGTTGCTCATCTTCTAGAGTTAAGTAAAACATATTGTACATCTACCGAGAAAGATTTCTCTAATTCTGTCAGAGTCCTATCACCCACATTGTCAGATGCAACGAAAGCAGATCTGGACAGTACACTTTCCCTTGCTGCTATGACAGAAGATATGGTGACACAAGTAAGTATCTGTAATTCCCTTTGGAAAGAAGGCACAAGTCCATGTACCACTGCTATCTTGGCCATGCTTGGGCAATAAGTATCATCCTGGCTGATCATCTTCACAATCTTCCATATTTAGGTGACCAGATGTCCCGTTTTTATAGGCACAGTCCCATTTTTGGGGACTTTTTCCATATACAGGGTCCTATTACCACCCACTCCCTGTCCCAATTTTTCACAGTTGCTATCTGGTCACCCCATCCACATGAGAGGTAATGGTCAGAAAGCATACATCAGCTCTGTACCCCAATGTAGGAGGAATGTATCTGTTAGAGAGTGAGCATCTGCTGCTGCTCTTGAACAAAAAGAAGGGTACTTAGCGTTAAATCTTCTGTAAACAGATCTTTATCTGAAGTACCCCAAAGTAGCTATGAAGCCCCGAAGTACCATTTGTGCATCTGGGAAAAGTGTCTGTGTAGTTGGTCCACTGACTCATTGAGAGACCCTGCCACCTCTAATATACTGTTATACTGTCTGTGGCCGCTTGAACCACTGATCTTTGCACTGGAGTACTGAATGATCTGACCAGAGAAAGGAATGATCTGAGTGCCAACAAATTGCTCTTAACTCCAGAACACGGATATGAAGGCAAGACTCCCGGTGATTCCAGAGACCTCTTGTTAAAAATCTCCAATTAGAGGCACAGGGGCACAGATACACCTACAGTGGAGCACACATAGGGACACTACTCAAAGAAGAGCTTTTGGATGCATCTGTTCAGCCCTGGATCCAGGTTGGGATGAAGACCTCCATCTTCCTTTGGAATTAGAACATAGTGGGCGTAGGAACCCCAGTTTTTGAGATTTTCCTGAACCTCCTCTACTGCTCCATCCATTAATAGAGTGTAGGATTTCTATTCTTAACACCAGTTTGAGAGAAGGATCCATGAAAAGAGAGGGAGGAGACGCTGATCTGGAGGTTTCAAAAACTGTCCTTTTATAATATCCAAAACCCATTTGTCTACAGTATCTTTTGCCACTTGCTGTAAACATGACAAAGTCTCCAATTGTTCAGGGAACTGAATTCAAGGTTCTTTTGTTGCTCTTGAACTTCATGTCACACCTGCACTTTAACTGCAGGTACAGAAATAAATGGAGGACAAATTCCTTTCTCTCATCATGGATTTAAAGGGACATCTTTTATATTGCTACTGAGAAGCTGTGACTGCCATTGTTGCTGCCGGTAGTGTTGTCTGCCTTTGTTGAAATACAAAGATGAAGAATAAGGTGGACAATGTTGCCTTTGCTATTTGCCTTTGCTATTTGAAAGCAGGTATAGGAATTTCCCTCTTAAAAGGTTGCAAGAAACCCTGATGTATAGCTTTTGATCCAATCTCTTTCATTTTCTCTAAGAGTCCATTTGTTTTAGAACTAAAAAGTCCATCCCCTTCAAGTGCAAGGTCTTCAATTTTTGACCTTGTTTCAAAGATTAATTTTAATGTAACATGCATGATACTGTAGTAAATTCTTCTAAATGAAGATGGGCATTATCTTTGAAAACTCATGGTGACCCGAGGAAGTCCCGGACGACTGGAAAAAGGCTAATGTAGTGCCCATCTGTAAAAAAAGGGAAAAAGGAGGATCCTGGGAACTACAGGCCAGTCAGCCTCACCTCAGTCCTTGGAAAAATCATGGAGCAGGTCCTCAAGGAATCAATTCTGAAGCACTTAGAGGAGAGGAAAGTGATCAGGAACAGTCGGCATGGATTCACCAAGGGCAAGTCATGCCTGACTAATCTAATTGCCTTCTATGATGAGATAACTGGCTCTGTGGATGAGGGGAAAGCGGTGGACGTGTTGTTCCTTGACCTTAGCAAAGCTTTTGACACGGTCTCCCACAGTATTCTTGCCAGCAAGTTAAAGAAGTATGGGCTGGATGAATGGACTATAAGGTGGATAGAAAGTTGGCTAGATTGTCGGGCTCAACGGGTAGTGATCAATGGCTCCATGTCTAGTTGGCAGCCGGTATCAAGTGGAGTGCCCCAAGGGTCGGTCCTGGGGCCGGTTTTGTTCAATATCTTCATAAATGATCTGGAGGATGGTGTGGATTGCACCCTCAGCAAGTTTGCAGATGACACTAAACTGGGAGGAGAGGTAGATACGCTGGAGGGTAGGGATAGGATACAGAGGGCCCTAGACAAATTAGAGGATTGGGACAAAAGAAATCTCATGAGGTTCAACAAGGACAAGTGCAGAGTCCTGCACTTAGGAAGGAAGGACACCATGCACCACTACAGACTAGGGACCGAATGGCTAGGCAGCAGTTCTGCAGAAAAGGACCTAGGGGTTACAGTGGACGAGAAGCTGGATATGAGTCAACAGTGTGCCCTTGTTGCCAAGAAGGCCAATGGCATTTTGGGATGTATAAGTAGGGGCATTGCCAGCAGATCGAGGGACGTGATCGTTCCCCTCTATTCGACATTGGTGAGGCCTCATCTGGAGTACTGTGTCCAGTTTTGGGCCCCACATTACAAGAAGAATGTGGAAAAATTGGAAGACGTCCAGCGGAGGGCAACAAAAATGATTGGGGACTGGAACACATGACTTCTGAGGAGAGGCTGAGGGAACTGGGATTGTTTAGTCTGCGGAAGAGAAGAATGAGGGGGAATTTGATAGCTGCTTTCAACTACCTGAAAGGGCGTTCCAAAGAGGATGGATCTAGACTGTTCTCAGTGGTAGCACATGACAGAACAAGGAGTAATGGTCTCAAGTTGCAGTGCGGGAGGTTTAGGTTGGATATTAGGAAAAACTTTTTCACTAGGAGGGTGGTGAAACACTGGAATGCGTTACCTAGGGAGGTGGTGGAATCTCCTTCCTTAGAGGTTTTTAAGGTCAGGCTTGACAAAGCCCTGGCTGGGATGATTTATTTGGTGATTGGTCCTGCTTTGAGCAGGGGGTTGGACTAGATGACTTCCTGAGGTCCCTTCCAACCCTGATATTCTATGAAGCGTATATACATTTATTCAATATTTTAAAAAAAGGAAGGTCCATTTGTGGATATTTGTTGGGACACATATTTGCATGGTTTTACAGCATGTTAACATACTTTTAATCTGATTTTAGGTTAGGGAACATATTACATGAAAAAATACACCCAACTATCCCCAGACTGCATCTATCCAGAGTAAAATCTCTCCAGTGATTTAAAATATACCCAGAATGCACAGCTAATTATAGATCCTAAATGCAACATTAATTATGAATTTTAAATACACTTAGAAACAGGGTATACATAAAGGCAAGCAAAAGGAAATAGTACTGGGAAGTGGAACTAGAAATTTGGGCAGCAGCGAAAAATGATGGAGAAGAGCTACTGGAAGGGTGCTGATGAGGTTATTTTCCTCAGGGCTCAGAGTTCTAGCATTCCCTGGATGTTCAGAAAACTCTTTAATATTCATATTCATCATAGAGAGAATGGAAGCACAGGACAGATTTCACTGTTCAAGTGGAAGGGGAGCTAAAATGGCTTTAAGCCTCCATTATGCCCTCCCAATCCTGGGTTGTTCCATGCCCCCCTGTGTAATTTGAAGCCTCTCCCTGATGCCTACTGGCCACAATGCTGTGTGCTGCCATCAATGCTCTTCCCCACATTTGTCAGGACTTACGAGGGGGTCTTTGGAAAGCAGCCTTTAGCTGGGGTAAGCTGTGTAAATTAAAGGTGCATTATTAGGACTGCTCAGCATTTTGAAAATACTGTATCTTGTCAGCACTGAGTGAACTTGACAAGATACAGTATTTTCAAGATTGTTAAAAACAAATGTTTGCTGTTATATTATCTTATTATCCAATTATACCTTGTAGAAGGTAAAGAACAAGCAGCCAGAAAAATATGACGTTTGATGTCACTTGTAACCACCACCTATAGAAGAATGGAAAGAAAACTACTCGAACAATTCCTTTTCGGGTCAGAGAGGTCCAAGGACTTTCAGGTTTTGCTTTAGCAAAGGCAGATCCTAAAATTAAAAGACAACAAATGTTATTCTTAAATACACTTATCTAATAAAGTTCTGATTATCATTTTAGTACAATATAATCACAAAGCTGTCTTGTGTATAAATGCATCCATATAGTACATATATATACACACACATGCACCAACCAGGTTGTATAAAGGCAACCTACTTCAGGATTCAAAATTTCAAATCCACCTCCAGTACCTCATAGAATAAAGCAATCATTAAGGATTTTTGTTGAAAAGTGAAAGTTTATTTTCAACTGCATGATTTTATTTTGCTCTATTAGAATAAAGTTACTCCTATGTGTTATGGATAACTTAGTTTTTCTACCTGAATTACCTAAAACACATTACAAATAGTCAAATGACCAGGAATTTAAGATTTACATAGACTTCGCTAAAGATACATTTTATGGACACAACTGTTAAATACACTAGCAAACAACTGGCAAACACACACTTTTGGAGACTTCCGGTAGTAATGTGCTAGACTGTATGGGCAACATAGCAATGCAATTTTCTCACGTGCTAAAACTTTATATTTCCATATAACGTTCCTAGATTCTGTGGATCATCACAGTGTCTCCCACGGTCAGCATTCTGAAACCAAAGAATCTTTCACTAAGACACTGAAAAGCAAATAACGTAATAAAATAATCAGGGCTTGAAAAATCCACTTGCTAGTGGTGAGAGAGAAGCTTTTCCTGATGAATGTGGTTTCTAGGCCATCTATTTTTGCAGAATCACAGCAGTCAAGAAACGCTATGCGTTGTGATAGGGTAGAGTATCAAAGATCTCTTTCCTCCTCCCCTTAACTCTTCCCAGGAAGTTCTGTGGGGGTCGCAAAGAAACAAACAAAGCACCCTTAACAACAAATTGAGAAGGATGAAAGTTCAAGTTTACCAGTTATCTACTAACTAGGCAGAGGCTGATACCTGAAGCCACTAAGCAGGGTCCAGGGACAACACCCTGGTGGAAATCCCAACACCTTCTCTTTTCCCAGAAAATTGATGCGACAGGGGATGGGTTTCCCACCAGTGTGATGCCCCTGGACCTTGTTGGTGGAAACCCCACCCTTATTTTTCATGTCTACATCTGGCTAATATTTAAAACTGGATAGCAGATGTCTGGTTAGTGTTTCAAGCCTAAACAGATACTTTAATAGACATAATCCTATTAAAAAAAAGAATATGCTGGTGAGGAGATAAAAATGTGAGCATACATAGGATCCATATCTTCTATATGGAAAAATCAGGAACAATAAAATATCCTTCCCTGCACCCATAACGATAAATCTGTTTCTACCTTACACCAATGGGAAAGGTTTGGAAGTCTCTGCACTAGTTTAAGACCTCAGAAGCAACTATTTGTTACATTATTTTAGCAGGTAATATGTTCATTGTACTTAGTTCAACCATGGTCATAATTAATTGTACATTTTATGCATTTGTTCGTATACATGTAGAATATTTTTTCCTGGAAAAAAAAAAAAAGCATTTTTTTAAAAAAACCATCAGAAATAAAGAGGTATTTTCCAGGATCCACAAAATCTTGCTTAAAAGCACTTGTCAAGGTTCCTCCCCCACTCTGAACTCTAGGGTACAGATGTGGGGACCTGCATGAAAAACCTCCTAAGCTTATCTTTACCAGCTTAGGTCAAAACTTCCCCAAGGTACAAAATATTCCACCCTTTGTCCTTGGATTGGCCGCTACTACCACCAAACAAATACTGGTTACTGGGGAAGAGCTGTTTGGACACGTCTTTCCCCCCAAAATACTTCCCAAAACCTTGCACCCCACTTTCTGGACAAGGTTTGGTAAAAAGCCTCACCAATTTGCCTAGGTGACTACAGACCCAGACCCTTGGATCCTAAGAACAATGAACAATCCTCCCAACACTTGCACCCCCCCTTTCCTGGGAAATGTTGGATAAAAAGCCTCACCAATTTGCATAGGTGACCACAGACCCAAACCCTTGGATCTGAGAACAATGAAAAAGCATTCAGTTTTCTCACAAGAAGACTTAATAAAAATAGAAGTAAATAGAAATAAAGAAATCCCCCCTGTAAAATCAGGATGGTAGATACCTTACAAGGTAATTAGATTCAAAACATAGAGAACCCCTCTAGGCAAAACCTTAAGTTACAAAAAAGATACACAGACAGAAATAGTTATTCTATTCAGCACAATTCTTTTCTCAGCCATTTAAAGAAATCATAATCTAACACGTACCTAGCTAGATTACTTACTAAAAGTTCTAAGACTCCATTCCTGGTCTATCCCCGGCAAAGACAGAATATAGACAGACACACAGACCCTTTGTTTCTCTCCCTCCTCCCAGCTTTTGAAAGTATCTTGTCTCCTCATTGGTCATTTTGGTCAGGTGCCAGCGAGGTTACCTTTAGCTTCTTAACCCTTTACAGGTGAGAGGAGATTTCCTCTGGCCAGGAGGGATTTTAAAGGGGTTTACCCTTCCCTTTATATTTATGACAGCACTGTACCTCGATATATAGCTCTACATTTTGGTTAACTAAAACAAAAGAATTTTCCATCATGATACATGTGCTTTACTGAAGGGCATAATAATAAATGTATGTGTAAGAGGGGGATAATTATACTTCCTTTTTTAAAGCACAGATCTATTGATGAAAAAGCACTATATAAGAACTTAGTATTATTATTATTGGCAGTCTGCTGCAATGCCTAACCCTGTGAATTAATTCTAGAATTTCTCAGGGTGGCTGACCCCCGTAACTGAAGTAGGTCCATCTTCCCTATGCCAGAACAGTTGCTCCTCGTTGGGCAAATCAAGGGGGCAGGGCTGCACCTGCAGTTACAAACGTCAGACAGAGAGCCAGTGATGCAGAAATGGCTGAGAGAGAGCTAGGAAAATGCAGGAAGCAGAACTGCCTGGGAAGGGAAGAAGTGAACCTAAAATGTAAATGGTCCGCTGCAGAACTGTTTGTGTAAGTTTGGATAATAAACCTGCCTGAGAGATACTGTGGGTGTGGTAATGAGTCCATAGCAAGTTGGGGAGAAGCCATCCTTCTGATACATGGAAGAGAAGGTTAGCACTGAAATTGGCCCCGGTACAGAGGAGAGCGAAGAGGATTACTGGTGCCAAGAAAAAAAAAAGGGAAATTGAAGCCCCAGCATTGACTGAGCCCACCTAGTTTGGCTGATTAAGGAAGATGGAGGAGATGATACATCTATTGATGATAGCACAGCAGCAACAGGAACAGCAAAGACCCAAGCTATGCTCCTACAGTTGATAAACAGGCTAGAGAAGCAAAAGAGGCAAAACTTGCTGCTCAACAGCACTGGCTAGAGGCCCCCCTTCCAGCAACAGGAATGGCTACAGAAGCAGTTGGGTCAAGAGACCCAGGGGAACCTGCTTGGTGATGGAGAGGGAAGCTCAGGTCACCTAGTCCCTTGCCTGGTGAAGCTGGGCCAGACGATAACCCACAGGCCTTCCTCCATTCCTTGGAGACACTGGCAAGTGCAATGGGCAGGAAGGAGTCAATTTGGATAGCCTACACAGCACTGTTCCTGATAGGCAAGTATTATACAGACAAAATTGCACAGGATCGTTTCAGGCGACAAGATGTCACGTTTATTATAACACAATTTGACTTATGACCAATAACTAATATCTAATACCTATGTATACACACACACACATATCAAATACTCTGCAGCTGCTAGATAGTTACCAGTCCTGAATGTAGCTTGAGTTCGTGGCTTGGGTTCATAGCTTGTGGCGGCTAACTGGCCAGGAAAGCCAGGCACAAGGAAGAGCTGGGTCTCTACTGGGCATGCACCAATGCCCTTCCATGTTGGCAGCAGAATGTTACCCTCCAAAGTCTTCCATCTCACCCATCCTTTTTGTAGGCTTTAGTTTGAATCCAGAGTCTATAGGTCTTGCTGTGTCACGCTGCCTCTGGGTTCGTTGTGATTGATCACCCTTCAATTGCAGACATGACTTTCAGCCTAGGACCTGGCTTTGATGTTTCTTCAACGGTTCTTTTGTTCTTTTCTTTTTAGGGTGGACTCTTTCTTGCTTTGTCAGGGCTGTTGTCTACATCTTCAGCTGTTGGTGTTTACACTTTATTTCATCAGGACAGGCTGGGGCTGGAGGTTGATTCCATCATCCATACATACCTCATTCACACATCTAAACTACACTAATAAGATTACATCGGCTTTTGCAAAAATGATGGTTGCAGCAAGCTTTTACAAAATGGAGTGAGCATTTTAAAATGGAGTTTGGGACAAGTTAAAATGGAGTCTGAGTTACAATATGGACAAGTGTAAGGAATGGCAAACAGTGAGCAGAAGTTACAATGTTGAAACAGTGTGAGTTTCAGTGATTTAAGCAGCAATTGGATTGAAAGTGAAACTCACTTAGCCAGTTATTGGGGTAGCCGGTTTCATTAATGAATGTTGTTTCATTCATAAAACTTTGCTTATGAAGTTATATTAATAAAGTGAACAATTAAAAACAATTTCATTGATCAGTTCTACACAAGGCACAGGCAGTATACCAAGCAGTAAGTGACAAGCAGATAGGCTCCTATCCTGGGGTGAAGGCTGCCATCTTAGATAGACTAGGACTGACTTCAGAAGTGTATAACAACGGTTTTGGGCTGAACCATTTCCATGGGGGCCATGATCACAGGTAGTGGTCAAAGATTACAAGACCTCATGGCTTGGTGGCTATGTCCAGAGACCAGTTCAATTGAGAAAATCATGGACCAAACCATCCTGGAACAAAATTTTAAAAGGTCCTACTCAAGGGAGCTGATTTAGGCAATGCCAGCATATCTCAGTGTGGGAGGCAGTCAAATGGGCAGAAGCCTTCTCTGTGGCTGAAGGAGATGAGCAGCCTGAATGATATGGCAGAGTAAGAGTGACCCAGCAGGGTCACAAAATAGTCCCAGGGAAGCTCTCAAATAGCCCAAAACAGGGGGCTATTTGAGTAAGAGAAAGACCCAGTGAGGCAGAACTGACTGAGAGAAAGCTAGGAAGCTGCAGGACTGCCAGAGTTTGGGAGAAGAGACAGCAAGAGCCCAATATCTAAAGAGTGAGCAGAAGAATTTTTTTGTTTGTTTGTTTTAAGTTTGGACAATAAACCTGCCCAAAAGAGCGTAACCGTTAGTCTGTAACAAGCCGGGGAGAAGTCCTGCCTTGTTTCATAGGTCTACAGATGATAAAGCTTCCCAAGCATAACAGAGTAATACATTTTAGATGTTTCTAAATATAGCCTATACTCCAGACTTCTGAAGCAATGGACATTTACAGATATGACCACGAATCCCATGTCGTCTTATAGTTACAGTGCTTTTAAACAGATTTTTGTTCATATAATATTATGTATAAACTGTTACTGTAACTCATATGACCCCTAGTCCTAGACGAGGACCCTATTATACTAGTTGCTATATAAACATAGAACGGAAAGGTGAAAATTTAACTGATTCCTGTTCTCAAATATAATTAATTTAATGCAAACGTATTTTAAGACATCTATTGAAAAGCATGAAGAGCTGTACAGTAAAACTAATATAAAACAAAAATAAAAACACCGACACATATATAGGACTATATATAGTCTGTTCCAACCAAAGGATCTGGTACAGGGCAAAACCCACCACCATTCAGGCAAGTCACTAACAAATGAGAGAGATCAATTCCCAGTTAACACAACCCCTATGGATGAAAAGGAGGTAACAACATGTAAGAGAACAGAAGAGAGGGATGATGGTTCTAAAAGGATAGCCTGCCAAAAATAAATGGGATCTGCACTGCGTCAAAGACGGTCTCAGGAAGACTTGTTTTGAAGAGAGCTCCACAGCCTCAACTGAGACACTCCTGTCCCTGACCCAGTTGGAGAGTGAGCATGCCCTGCCTGATTTTAACTGTGGAGCAGAGGCGTAAGGGTCACAGATGATTACGTCAGTACTTAGGGACTAACCTATGAGGGGCTTTATACAATACTATGACCTTGAATTGTTTCCATTCTGATCATAATCTATGGATATTTCCACAGTGCCTAACACAATGGGGTCCTGGTCCAAGACTAGGGCTCCTACATGGAACAATAATACAAATAAAATAAATAAATAGCTCTGCAGTGCTAGCCACTCATATATTCCTGGGAAGAACTACTCCTCTGTAGATTTCACTTTCAAATACTTAACAAAATACCAATAAATCTGGTCCTTCAGCTTTATATTGCCAAATAAACATTGCATTTCATGTTTCACTTAAAATAACTACAGGGTATTACAAGCTAACAACAATCCTTAGGTCTCTGAGTTTATTCACCCAAGGATATGGTTATTACTGAGTTAGCAGAAAATACTCATGCTATACTGAAATGGTCTCCACCTTCTCTCCCTTTCTTTGTTCCCAAAACCATTAGTCTTTTTTAAAACTGACTTGTGTTTATTTTTTTTTGCTCCTTTGCTTTGTACTCCCATCTTATCCTTTTAAAAAGTGAATGGGAGCAGCCCTCCAACAATTGAGACACTCCATCAATTGAGCTAGTCTGAAATGGGAACACAGGCACTTCTCACGGGCACAACTCAGTTTTCAAAACTCCTCAGAGCTCCTGTTGTGTCACATAGGGACCGGCCTCATTTTGCTGCCATCTCCTGATTCTGACTGACCCCTCACAGAGCCTCACAGGATTGCTCAGCATTTAGTATTTAAAAGGGAGTTGAAAGAGAGGAAGATGAAAAGAGACGTTGGTGTGAAAAGAGGGGAGAAGGGAAGCTAAAAATATAGTAAAAGTTACTTATTGGGGTGGAGTGTAAACCTTCCCAGGGTCAAGGAGCAACAGAGATTCTGAAATCAAAGTGAGGCTGGTAAGTGACAGGGTGATATGCACTTGTCTGTATATGCATTAAGATTAGGAGTTCCAAAGGCAGCAGCCAGTCAGGACAAGGATTTGTACTCTGAGGCTAAGAGCTGTTATTAGCCAATAAGTATGATCAGATACACCTGTTTTACAGGCAAGAAATAACTATACAGCATCTCCAAACACCTTCTCAGACTATGCTCAAGCTTACTCCTTGAAGTGCCCTTATCAGGATTTCTTGAACTTTCCTCTGAAGTTTCTTAAAATGGACACTATCAGATAGAAAACAATTAGTAATTGTTTCCTCTTTTCTTAAGCCTACAGCTATAATAAATCTACATGATCAACTACAGCTACAATTTAAGGAAACTAAACTGCTTTAATTTTAATTTCGATGTAAATAGGAGACAACTGTTTTCTGGTGATATATGCTATTATGTGCCATCAATGCCCCTCTGCCATGTACATTGGCCAAACCAGACAGTCTCTACGCAAAAGAATAAATGGACACAAATCTGACATCAGGAATCATAACATTCAAAAACTGGTAGGAGAACACTTCAGCCTCTCTGGCCACTCAGTAAAAGACTTAAGGGTGGCAATTCTGCAACAGAAAAGCTTCAAAAACAGACTCCAACAAGAAACTGCTGTGTTTGAATTAATATGCAAACTAGATACCCTTAACTTGGGTTTGACTAGAGACTGGGAGTGGCTGGGTCATTACACATATTGAATCTATTTCCCCATGTCAAGTATCCTCACACCTTCTTGTCAACTGTCTAAATGGGCCATCTTGATCATCACTACAAAAGTTTTTTTTCTCCTGCTGATAATAGCTCATCTTAATTAATTATCCTCTTACAGTTTGTATGGCAACTTCCACCTTCTCTGTATCTATCTATATCTATCTTCTTACTATATGTTCCATTCTATGCATCCGATGAAGCGGGCTGTAGCCCACAAAAGCTTATGCTCTAATAAATTTGTTAGTCTCTAAGGTGCCACAAGTACTCCTGTTCTTTTAGCCATAGGGTTTCTTCTCATTTTTATAGTTATACTCCACTCTTCTGCTGCAAGGCTATCAGGATAAAGGCAATTATTTTTGTAACTGTCCCCATAAGGTCAAATTACTGACAAATTCAGCATTTACTAGCTCAAGCCCTACCTCTTACAAGATCAACATCTATGAGGTCTGGCTTCACGTGTCCTGTTTTCTTTGGCTTGTTCCTCAGACCCTGTAATATGCAAAAAATATTAGAACATAAACACCAAAACAGAAGATATACATTAGCTAAAAATAGGAATGGGGTCAGTAATTGTCTTTCACTTTTTTTGAAAAAACTGAAGAAAATGCCAAATTCACAATTTGAAATCTAAAGTAACAAGTATTCCAAAGAACAATGTACCGGGTATTAAATAAAAACAAACAATGTGTTAAAGTAAAGCCACGATGGGGTATAAAAACATTTTACAACTAATCGGATAATGTAATGAAAATTAATCAATTACTGCCCCCTTAGGGTGAGATTTTCAGTAGTGCCTAAAAATTCTTATGACTACGATAATGCAAAATACTATACACACATTTGCCAGAGTTAGTAATATACTTGGAGTGTGGTTTACTATAATTTTCCTTATTTAAAACACTACACCCTTTTTCTCTTTAATTGCAATCTATATATACTATGTAGCTTTTAGTTCTCAAAGGAGTACCAGTTAAAACAACTGATGACAAACAACGTTGTGCTCGGCAATCTGCAGGTCAACGGCAACCTCCTTTTAAGATTGCTAAATCCCAGTGCCAGAAAGGGGTAATAAGTTTTCCTGACAGGTAACAAGGATCTGCCATAAAAAGGCAGAGCTAGGCAAAGGAAGGTGGTCTTTTTGCTCCACCAGTGGAACACATATACCCATTATTAAGTGACTGTCCCACAAGAGATTGCTCAGTTCAACACTTGCTTTTTCAAGCCTTAGAAAACTATTCATGTATTATGGTTAAGGCTCCGTGTTAGTCACGGAGGTCACGGATTCCGTGACTTTCCATGACCTCTGCAGCAGCCCAGTGCAGCTGGACCAGAAGCTGCTCAGGCAGCCCCTGGGCTGGTCGCACTGGCTGCTGCTGGGGGAGTCTTGGGCCCCCCTGGCCCCCCAGCAGCAGGAGTTTGGGGGGGGACCTCAGGGCTGGGGATTGGGGTGCAGGGCAGTGCTTACCAGGAGGGAACTCCCCTCCCTCAGCTCCTAGCTCCACATGCTGCCTCCGCCCACAGGCACTGTCCCCGCAGCTCCCATTGTCGCGGTTCCCAACCAATGGGAGCTGCAGGACTGGGGCTTGGGGTGGAGCAAAGGCAGCACATGTAGCTTGGGGCTGGGTAGGGAGCCTGCCCCAGCCCCACCGACACCCCTCTGCACTTCCCAAGCCACAACTCTCCCCCCAAGTTTTAGTCAGGGGTATATAGTAAAAGTCATGGACAGGTCAGTCTGAATTTCTGTCCATGACTTTTACTAAAAATACCCGTGACTAAAACAGACTTAATTATGGTTCATTTGTTTTCTGAAATTTGAGGTCAATTACATTGGCCATATTACGTGGATATGGACTCAATGGAGTACAGTTTTTACAGATTGAGAGTTGATATGTTGTTCTCAAAAGCAGGTTAGTGATGTGGAATTACCATCAGGGATGGCTGAACCTTATCCTTCTGCAATTCTTTTTAAACTGATGAATAAACTGCAGTTGCCTTTGTAAAACATTTAAGTTTTTATTTTCAAGAATGTCAATTTCATTCATAAAGTTAGGTACACAACCGTACCATTTTACGTAAGACTTAAAAGGTATATCTACACTGCAATAAAAAAAACTGCAGCACTCAGTTTTGGCGCCCAGGTCCATTGACACAGGTTCACAGGACTTGGGCTGAGGGGCAAAAAATTGCAGCACACTCATCTGGGCTTAGGCTGGAGCCCAAGCTCTGAGACCCCTCCTCCCTAATGGGGTCTCAGAGATTAGGCTCCAACCCAAACCTTAACATCTGCCTTGCAATTTTTAGCCCTGTGAGCCTCAGTCAACTTGCTCAGGCCACTTACAGCAGTGCTAAGGGTCTTTTGTTGCAGTGTAGACTTACCCAAAGTCACACTATACTTATGGCAGAAGCAAACAAATGTCAGTGATAATTAGTCATATTACTGTAATGCCAGAACTGGCAAATTCATCTTATGAAAAGTAGATGCATGAATGCATGCAATTTTCTCCATTTAATTTAAATGGGTAATTTCAGTTTGGCACGCTCAAACAGATGTGATGCTGGTAATGCTGAACAAGACAATGCTGTTTCTACACTTTTGATTTAGCTGATCTAAATCTGTAGCATGCTGGAGAGACAAACAGGAGAAATTAATCAAAACAAAGCAACATACCATAGAGCACAACTAAACATGGTTATAGCAAGTTAAATATATTACAAGACCGCAAATATGGAAAAACTAGCTGCATGTAAAAATTAAAACACTGTCAGAAAAGTCTTGTAAAGAACATGATGTGTAAAAGTCTTCCTTCAGTCTGCACATCAGTCTCATTTTTGAGATATGTTATGCTGAGCAAGAAAATAAGCCTCCATAATGAGAAATGGGACTCTTAATAGATACAAAATTAGCTGTAGATCACTGTGAAATCTGAAGAAAGACAGCTCCAAATGTAAAAGGAAGTTCAGCTATCACAAAAAACCCACTATTTTAAACATGTATAACTTTTGGGGGTGGGGAAGAGTTTTGTATCATGGTGTGAATCCTTCCAAAACTGATATCTTACAAGGGCGTGGTATGTAACTTTATCAACAGCAAAAACAACGAGGAGTCCTTGTGGCACCTTAGAGACTAACCAATTTATTTGGGCATACGCTTTCGTGGGCTAGCCCACGAAAGCGTATGCCCGCCCACGAAAGCGTATGCCCAAATAAATTGGTTAGTCTCTAAGGTGCCACAAGGACTCTTCATTGTTTTTGCTGATTCAGACTAACATGGCTACCACTCTGAAATTTATCAACAGGAAATCCTGTTTAAGCCTCATAGTAGTTTAATGAGCTTAAGGCAGGCTTTATTTAGGCCTTGCAAAATAAGTTAAAATGAATAGTAAAAGGGTTTTTTTAACCAATATAAATAAAAGGAGAACAAGAAAAGAAGTAGGGCTGCTATGGGGTAGAGCAGTGGTTTTAAAGCTTTTTTCATTTGTGAACCCCTAAAATATTTCAAATGGAAGTGCAGACCCCTTTGGAAATCGTAGACCGCCTACGGACCCCCAGGGATCCGTGGACCACAAGTTGAAAACCAGTGGGGTAGAGATTAAACAATCTAGGTATGGCTCACAAACTAAATGAATACGTTGCCTCAGTTTTCAATCAGAGTGATAATGCAGACCATGGGGGCAAAGGCAGGATGCTAATGGGAGCGAGTATAATGACAGAGGGATAGAAAGACCTGGATGTATTAGTCAATCACAGGATGACTAAGCCACCAAAATGATGCAGCTGTGGAAAAGGAAAGTGTATTCCTAGCATGTATGAAGCAAGGTATTTCCAGTGGAGATGGGGAAGTATTAATACTCTTGTACAAGGTACTGGTAAGACCTCATTTGATATACTGTATACAATTCTAGTAACGCATGTTCAAGAAAGAATTCGTATTGGAGCAAATGCAGAGAAGGGCTACTAAAATGAGCAAGGAAATGAAGACCTGGAGAGCCTACTTTACAAGAGGAAACTTAAGGGCTTGGCTTGTTTAGTCTAGCAAAAAGAAGGCTGAGAGGGGATATGATTGCTCTCTATAAATATGTCAGGGGGTAAACAGAGAGGGAGAAGAGCTATTTAAGCTTGAGGACAACGTTGGCACATGAATAAATGTATATAAACAGGCTATAAATAAAGTTAGGCTGCAATTTAGCAGGTTTCTGACCAGAAGTCCCGTAGGACGGGGGGGGGGGGGGGGGGGGAAGAGAGACACGACAGGGGAGAAACCTAACTACTTTTAAATTGGAGCTTGATATATTTATTTACAGAATTATATGATGGGGTTGTTTGCAACAACAGCGTACTGGACCTGATAGGATTGGAAGGGATCTCCTGGGTTATGTCCCTAGATTATTTTAAGTTTATACTGTGAGGTCTCTTAAAATATAGCACCAACTTCATAATTAAACATTCTAATAGGAATCTTAGATACACTTTATAAAGAGTAAGCTACATTATATTTTGATTTCTATGGCACAAAATCTGCAACTTTCAACAGCATTTTCATTTTATTACTAATTGTTCACTGCTTATGAGAATATAAGTAGTGAAAACACTTCCTCGTAACATGCTTAGTAAATCAGCTAGAATTCCCTAGATCAGGGGTGGGCAAACTTTTTGGCCCGAGGGCCACATTGGGGTTGCGAAACTGTATGGATGGCCAGGTAGGGAAGGCTGTGCCCTCTACCCACCCCCTATCCGCCCCCTCCCCCCCCCCGGCTCCCTGTCCCCTGACTGCCCCGACCCCTATCCACCCCCCCCCCCGACAGGCCCCCAAGGACTCTCATGCCTATCCAACCCCCCCCCCCCCGACCACCACCACCAGGACCCCCAACCCATCAAACCCCCTCTGCTCCTTGTCCCCTGACCCCTCCCTCCCAGGACCCCCTGTCCCTAACTGCCCACCAGGACCCCACCCCCCATCCAACCCCCCCTGCTCCCTGTCCCCTGACTGCCCCGCCCCCATCCACACCCCTGCCCCCTGACGGAACTCCCACACCTATCCAACTGCCCCTCACTCCCTGTCCCCTTACCATGCCACAAAGAGCAGCAGGAGCTCGCAGCCCCACCGCCTGGCTGGAGCCAGGCACGCCGTCGCACTGCCCAGCAGGAGGCAGGCCAGAGCTAGGGCAGCTGAGGCTGTGGGGGAAGGGGGGACAGCAGGGGAGGGGCCGGGGACTAGCCTCCCCATCCAGGAGCTCAAGGGCTGGGCAGGACAGTCCCGCAGGCCAGATGTGGTCCATAGTTTGTGCACCTCTGCCCCAGATGGAATAGGGTTTGATAGAACCAGTAGAAAACACTCAAACAATTTAACTCTCTCTGCTGTTCAATTATCTTATGTAAAGTGGCTATGAGATCAATACACAGGCTAAGTTATCATACTTAAAAAAGAACCTTATCACATAAAGCAGCCATTAAATTTGTTAAAATGTAAAGTTGCAAGTATTTTCTTCTCTATAAACTGTAAGCCAGTAGTCAATGAATTCAACTAAATCTTTTGAGGTTTATTCGCTATTTTACAATCAGTTAATTCTGTGCGTTTTTTTTTTTTTTTACTTCTATTAGCCCTGCAAAGCTTCCATGGGTAGGAGTGAGAAACCTGACTATTTCTTCTTGTGCATTATCACAACTGTTTACTAAAGCCTGGTATACAACCACACAATTAGGTCAACGCAAGGCAGTATACGACCACCTAGCTGTGGGATGTGTCTACGCTTAAATTTTGCTCCCACTGACTTAAGTCCCTCGCTACGCCGACTTAATTACTCCATCTCCCCAAGCATCGTAGACTGAGGATCAATGTAGTTAAATCAACGCAATGTCAGTGCAGACAGTGCATGACTTATGTTTACTATTACTGGCCTTCAGGAGCTGTCCCACAATGTCTCACACTAACTGCTCTGGTCACAGTTGTGAACTTAGTTGCCCAGGGGTCAGGTGGACAGGAACCCACCACTCCCCTTTAAAGCACTGCAAATTTTTGAAATGCCTTTTCCTGATTGTCCAGCTTTCTGAGCACATCTAGCAGCTCTCCACTGTTGAGTGTAACTGTCCAGCTGACCATGCTGGTTACACACTGCAGACCCGCTTCTGCCTGGAATACACAGGACGTGCTGGATCTCCTGTGCCTGTGGGGAAAAGAGGCTGTGCAGACACAGCTCCAGTCCAGCCATAGAAACGTGGACATCTATGAACAGATTGTTCAGGGGATGCAGGAGAAGAGCTACAACAGGAACCAACAGCAATGCCACATGAAAGCCAAGGAGCTGCGGTAGGCATACCAGAAGGCCAGGGAGCCCAACAATCGATCCGGTGTGGAGCTGCATACCTTCCTTTTACAAAGATCTGCATGCCATCCTCAGCAACTTCAGAGGAGCCCGAGTGACAGACCTCCACCATGAACAACAAGGAGGAGGAGAAGGACAAGGAAGAGTTAGAGTAGTATAGAAGACAGGCAACTGGGGGATCCAGCTGCTCAGCAAGCCAGCCAGCCAGCCATGTTATTGACTTCACCACAGTCCAGCATGGGCACGCCTGATGCAGGGGAAGGAACTTCTGGTAACCCACAAAGTAGCAGGACACTTTTTTTTTTTTTTTAAAGGCAAATCAAAAGAACAAAGAAACAAACTTGTGCTAGAAGAGGTACTGAAACAATCAAGAGAGATAGAGTTGCTATCCGCTTTTCATTCTCCTCTGGAGTTAAGCAGAGTGAGCCATGCACAGCTGCTTGTTTATGTGCACCAGGATGTCCTGTGAATCCTCCCTGGGGATCTTGATGAAATTTTCGTGGAGGTACTCTGCAATCCATTGCCAAAGGTTTCTGGGGATGGCTGCCTTATTTCTTCCACTGCAATAGGACACCTTCTGCATGCTACCCAGCAATGGCATCAGCAAGCATCACTGCAGTACACAGGCTAGCAGCATACGGGCCCAGGTGGCAACAGGACGCCAGCTGTAGCTGTGCGGTCTCTGCCTGTTACTCTCAGGAATGAGATATCAGCTAAATCACCACCACCCATGGAAAACAGTGCCAGTATTCAGTTCCACTGCCCTACACAAATATACTCATGCCTGTGAGCTATTCCCCACTCACTTCTCCCCCCACTCCCTCCCTGAGGGCCATACGCTCCATGGCTGGTGCTGTGCTGTATCATTGCCAAGGAGAAGGGAGAATATATTGCTTACAACGTTTGGGGATCAAGGGAAGTGAGTTCAGTATCCTAAGTTTTTATTTCAATGGTGAATACACTGACAATGGTACCTCTGTCTGTTGTATCTGCAGTTGCTGCCATTGTGGCCTTCAGGGTCTCCTCCTCCACATTCACAGAATGCTTGATCCAGATAAGAAAGAAGAGGACTAAGGAAAACATGTTCCAGGAGATCCTGCAAGCCAGTGCTGCATTAGAGAATGAGCACAGGGTCTGGGATCACCCTTGCAGACAGCATGAAGGATCATTAAGAATTGACTGAAGAGGAAAAAGGCGCAAAAAAAGGAAAAAGGACATGCAGCAGGAAATGCTTATGCTTCTCAGACAGCAATCATAGATGTTGTGGACTCCGGCTGGCTTGCAGGTTCAACAATCTTGTACTCAACTCCCACTGCAGTCCATAGAGAACTCAATATCGGGACCTCTCTCTCCCCCTACCCCCCCCCCCCCAACATTCCACGTGGCATGACTGGTCACTGCACTCTCTCTACCACTCCACGGGACATTAAAGACAATCATAGCTGCACATACACTAATCTGTGAAAGCCACATTTGGTGTATTTGTACTTAAAATGCAGTGTTCTTTCCCCTTCATAAGTTTTGTTCCCTTAATTTATTAAGTTTTAAAAATGGTATTTTAAATTGCCTGGTTCATGTTACTAAATAAAATTATATTTTTTTAATCAAGTTTCATCTTTATTAGTTCAAAAAATATGCTGTCTGGTGCCAAGCAGGTCTGACATGTACCGATTTACTATTACTTCAGTTTGTCACAGAATCTATAATATTCACAGACAATATTAATAGGTGCATTGATGTTATATTCCTACAGACACAGCAATCTCTACAAGATTCATACTGGGCTACAAAAGAGCAAGGCCAGATAGAGCACACTACAGCAACACACTACTCTGGCTCACTATTAAAATGGTCTTTCAAAGCCTCCCTGAGACTTACTGCTCCACACTGAGTTCTTCTAATAGCCCTTGTATCTAGCTGCTCAGATTCAGCAGAGAGCTGTTCCACCACCCCCCTCTACCCCAGCAGAAACTTTTCCCTCCTCACTTCACAGAAATTATGCAGGAAACAGCAGACTGCTATAACCAATGGGAAATTTTTCACACAGAGGTCCAATTTTGTGAGTAAACAATGCCAGGTGTTCCTTCAGATGACCAAAAGCATATTCAACTATCATTCTGTACTTGCTGAGCGGGTAGCTGAAGTGTTCCTTGGTGTTGCCAAGATGGCAGGTGTACAGCTTCATGAGCCATGGGAGCAAGGGGTAGGCTGGGTCTCCCATGATCACTATTGGTATTTCAACATTCCCAATGGTAATTCTGGTTGAGAAAGAAAGTCCCTGCTTGCAGCTTTCTGAACAGTCCTGTAATCTTAAAGATGCACACATCATGCACTTTCCCTAACCAGCCCACACTGACGTTGGTAAAGTGCCCCCGGTATCCATTAGAGCCTGTCATTACTATAGGAAAAATAGTCCTTTCTGTTGATGTAGTCTGTGGCAAGGTGGTCTGATGCTAAAATAGGGATATGCATGACATCTATTGCCTGACCACAGTTTGGGAAGCCCACTATGCTTCCCATTATGTTCTGCATGTTGCCTTGACTCGCAGTCCTGCGTAGCAGGAGGTGATTAATAGCCTTGCACACTTGCACGGTAACAGTCCCTCCAGTAGATTTCCTGGCTCCAAATTGCTTCTGGTCAATCAGGAATCAATCTGGCATTGCAAGTTTCCACAGTACAATCACCACTTGCTTCTCAACTGTCAGTGCAGCTCTCATTTTGGTGTCCCTGCACTGGACAGCTGAGACGAGTTTGGCACACAGGTCCAGAAACGTGGCTTTATGCATCCAAAAGTCCTGCAGTCACTGCTCATCATCACAAAACTGCATGACAATGCGATCCCACCAGTCAGTGCTTGTTTCTCAAGCCCAGAATCGGCACTCCACCATCTCCAGCTGCTCTGTGAACACCACCATCAATAACCTTGAATTGTTCCTATGTCCCAAAACAATCTAGCCTCCAAAGAATTGTCATGTTCCCCACGACTCCTCTTGCAGCTCTGCAATACAGACGCCCACCCGACTTATGCAATGTTCCATTCCAGAAAGCCTTGTGTAGCTCGAATTTCGCCTAAGTCGGAAACGTATACCCATATGTTACGCAAAAATTTCCGCAACTCGAAAATCCTATTTCTGGCTTATGGAATTTTTTCCGTAAGTGCGAATTTGCGTAAGTTGGGTCGTGCGTAACCCAGCGAGCGTCTTACTGAAGAATCAGGCGCCCCATGCTGGCAATGCTCATGACAAGCTGCAGAACTGTGCAAGCTCCATGCTTCTGTTGGAGGGTGGACAGCAAAGAGGGACATGCACAGGTTTGTGGGGATTTTGAAAAGATGCACGAAATATTATGGAACGCAGATGAAATTATGGGATGGAGAACACTGCATTATGGGAAGTTGACCCCATGCTTCCAGTCACCCCTGCACAATTCATTTCAGCTTCATGAGGCACTGCAAAAGCTTCCCAAAACACTCTGCACTGGATGGTGCAGAGTTGCACAAGAGACTTATCATCAACGGTGCAC
Organism: Natator depressus; assembly: GCF_965152275.1. NCBI lineage: Eukaryota > Metazoa > Chordata > Testudines > Cheloniidae > Natator > Natator depressus. The sequence goes on along the minus strand of NC_134234.1, from coordinate 324,461,337 downwards.
TGGAATGTGCATCGATACAAGCACTCCTGTGAGATGCACACCACCAACACAAGAAGCATAGCACGCATAAGCACAAGCAATGAAATAATTTTGTAGTGTAGACATGCCCTAAGTTCCAAGCAGCTTTCACAGGTAAAGGGGATGCACAGGTGTCATTTAAGGGGAGTTGGGCTGCAGACATTTTATTCAACATGATGAAAGACGACAACATAAGAACCCAGAATGACTTAAAAACAGAGTTTGCATGGCTAGCGCTTATTTCTTTTTAAAAAAATCATTTTACGTGTAAATAGAGCAAATTTGACATGTGAACCATTCAGACAACATATATGGAACCTAAACACGTCATTTTTAATGGAGTCACTTTCTAGAACGGAACCACACTTTAAGTTATACTAACATGAAATGTTACATTTTCAGGTTTAAAATAAATGAATTGTTATACCCTGCCATCTTGATCACGCCATATAAATCAGACTATTAGGTTTGCCTCCTTAATGGATATATAGGCAGACAAAGCACAAAGAAGAAATTCTGCTACCCATTTTCTTCCCTCTACCTTTGCTCTGCTATTCTCTGGGTGAAACCTTCCAATGATTTAGAGAAACGTTAGCCTGTCCTACCTACCACTAGGACAAAGACATCCATTTCCCTCCAAAGCTTTCCTTCACATAAGTGTTTGCATGCCATTTCAACCAAGACATAATGATCAAACTAATAAAAAATGGACACCAGTTTTTGACTCTGTGGTCTTATTTCCCATCACAGATGGTGAATTTCTTTACAGTTATTTCCCCCCCCCCCCTCCAACTTATGTGGCTTTGGGGGGGGGGGGGGAAGGACAGGCAAGTAAATGTCCTGGCCCGTATGAAACTGAGAGACCACCTTGGGCAGGAAAGGTGGGTGCAGCCACAGGTGGACCCTGTCTTTGTAGACTGTGAAGGGAGGTTCCAAGGTAAGCGCCCTAATCTTAGAGACCCGGCGGACGGATGTTATCACAACTAGGAACGTGACCTTCCAGGACAGGAGAAAGAGAGGAGAAAGCCAGTGACTCAAAGGGAGATCCCATGAGCCATGACAGCACAAGAGTCAGGGTCCCTTATGTGCAGGTAGAGGCATTCGAGGCCCTTGAGGAACCTGGCAGTCATATCCTAGGCGAAAACTGATCTACCCTTGATCAGTGGATGGAAAGCCGAAATTGCGGCCAAATGGACCGTGACAGATTAAAGGGACAGGCCTTGGAGCTTGAGATGCAGAAGATAGCCCAGGATTAACTGAAGCGAGGCCCGCTCAGACCAAATACCTTTATCCGAGGTCCAACAAGCGAACAGCTTCAATTTGGCCAGGTAGGTCGTTCTGGTGGAGAGTTTTCTGCTGCCGAACAGGACCTGCTGGACAGTGGCCAAGCACTCCTGCTCCTCTGCATTTAACCATGCGGCAGCCAAGCCGTCAGGTGCAATGTTACCAAGGTCTGATGCAGAAGACTTCCGTGGTTCTGGGACAGCAGGTCTAGCCTCAGTGGCAGCTGTAACAGAGCAGCCACCGAGAGGTCCAGCAGCAGGCTGAACCAGTGCTGGAGCGGCCAAGCTGGCGCTGAGGATCACCTTCACTCTGTCTTGCTTGATTTTCATGAGAACTCTGTGAATCAGCGGCACTGGAGGGAAGGCATAACAGAGCCCCCGACCACGGGAGCACAAAAGCATCCAACAGGGAGCCTCAATCCCCCCAGTCGAGCAGCAAACGTGGCGTTTGGAACTGACCACTTCCGGGAGGAGGGAACCACTCGTGGGAGACAAGAAGGTCCTGCTGAGGCGATCTGCCAAAGTGTTTCTGACCCCGAGGAGGTATGCGGCTACAAGATGGATACCGTGTTGTACACAGTAGTTCCATAGCCTGAGGGCTTCCTGGCACAGGACAGATTATCTGGCTCCGCCCTGCTTGTTGATATAGAACACAGCCGCTGTATTGTCCATCAGGACATGGACCACCCTGCTTTTTAATGAGGCAGGAAGGCTTGGCAGGCCAGGTGAACCACTCTGAGCTCCCTAACGTTGATGTGTAGGGGGGAGTGATCGTAACTCAACCAACAACCTGGCGTGCCAAGATCACCAAGGCGGGCTCCTTACCCCAGATCTGAGGCATCATAGATGAGGGTCACTGGCAGGGATGGAGCCACAAAGGGACCTGCCTCCAACACAGATGCAGGACTCTGCCACCAGGTGAATGACGACAGCACGTGGTCCGGGACCCTGACCACGTGGCCCATGCTATGTCTGTTGGGGACGTAGACCGATGCCAGCCACACCTGTAGAGGCCTGAGGCGGAGCCACATGTGCCAGACCACATAGGTGCAGGCTGCCATGTGACCCAACAAGTGCAGGCATGTGTGAGCAGTGGCAATAGGGTGACTTACATGCACAAGATGAGGTCCGCCCTGGCTTGGAACTGAGCCTCAAGGACCGCACCAATGAACTCTATGCATTGTACCAGGATTAAGGTCGACTTTTTCTCGTTTATTAACAGCCCCAGGTCGCGACAAGAGGAACAAGCCAGATCAAGATACTGTCGCACCTGATCCCGGGACTGACCCTTTATTAGCCAGTCATCAAGGTACGGGTAAATTTGAACACCCTGGCATCTCAGGTAAGCAGCCACTGGGGTTATGCACTTCGTGAACACTCTTGGGGCTGACAAGAGACCGAAAGGCAATGCCGTGATTGGAAATCACGCTGGCCCAGCATAAAACCAAGGAAGTGCCTGTGCCTTGGGAAAATGGAAACACGTGTCCTTCAGGTCGAGGGCGGCATACCAGTCTCCCAGATCTAGGGAGGTGATGATGGAGGCCAGGGAGACCATGCACAACTTCAACTTTTTGTGAGACTTGTTGAGATGGCGCAGGTCCAAAATGGGTCTGAAGTCCCCTTTTGCTTTCGGGATTAGGAAATAGCGGGATTAGAACCCCTTTCCTTTCACGTCTCGAGGGACCTCCTCCACTGCCCCCAGGCGCAGGAGATTCTCAACCTTTTCGACAAGGAGTTGCTCATAAGAAGGGTCCCTGAAGAGGGACTGGGAAGTGGGGTGGAAGGGAGGGTCAGCCATGAACTGCAGGGTGTAACCTGAGGATATTACTTTGAGCATCCAACCATCTGAGGTTAACCACGACCAGGCCAACTGAAAGGGGTGGAGGCAGTGGAGGGGGGGAAAAAAAAAAGAGAGAGTGGGAGGATGGATCCTGGGAGGTGACTGGGGCATCGTCCTCTAGCACACCCTCAAAATGACTGCTTCTGGCCTCCTTGGTTCCTGGAAAGGTCAGGCTGAGTACCTGAAGGGGAAGATGATGGGCGTCGCTACTTAGACCCTTTCTCCTGTAGGTGCCCAGCCAGGGAGTCCCCCCAGGACCTAGACTGTGGAGTCAGAGGAGATGGAGAGTGGAATGGCTTCCTGGCCTGCTGAGGAGTATGGAGGCCCAAGGAGCGGAGAGTGGCACGGGAGTCTTTAAGGCCAAGGAGTCTCAAGTCCGTGAACTCGGAGAAGAGCCCTGCACCCTCAAACAGGAGGTCCTGAATAGTGGACTGCATCTTCTGGGATAACCCAGAGGACTGCAACCAGGAGCTGCACCTCATGGCCACCGCGGAGGTGACCACCCTGGCTGCTGAGTAGTAGCATCCCAGGTCATTTGAAGGGCCTCCCTTGCCACTGCTGTGTCTTCGTTCACTAAAGCGTCCTGGGCTCGGTCCTGCAGGAGGGCCTCCTTGAATTTGTTAAGGGAGTCCCACAGGTTAAAATTCTACCTGCCTAACAGGGCCTGATGGTTATACACCCAAAATTGCAGGCTTGTTGTTGAATAAATCTTTCTGCCAAATAAATCCAGTCTCTTGGTGTCTTTATTCTTCGGCATGCCACTGACTAGACCCTGCCTGTGCCTTTCATTAAAAACAGCAGACACAATCAGTGATGCCGCTGGAGGGAGTGCATACAGATATTCGAACCCTTTCGCAGGGACATACTACTACTTTTCCACCTTCTGAGAAGCAGGCAGAATTGAAGAGGAGGTCTGCCACAGCGATTTGGCAATCTTAAGGACCCTCGGGTGGATGGGCAGCGCGACATGGGCTGGGGTGGAGGAGGGTATAATGTTAAAAGGAGGTCATTGGACTCCTCTGCGACCTCCTCAAATTTTTAAGTTCCAGTTGGTAGCCACCCTTTTAAGGAGGTCCTGATACTCCTTGAAGTCATCAGGGGGAGCTGCCCATTTGGGAGGGACTCATCACTGCTTCGTCTAGAAACGACGACGAGTACCACCAGGGAGGGGTGGGTTCCCCTTCTGTCTCCGGGGACGGCTCCTTAGGTGCTGGAGTCTGATGCCCTGCCCCCACGTTGGATTTGGTACCATTTCCAACTCCAGTGCCGGCGGTGGTTTGTCCAAGGCAGCCAGGGAGAACTGGTGGTAATATGGGACCGGCATAATGGGCATGACCCAAAGGTTCCAGTATGACCATTAAGTGGGCCACTATCCCTGCTTCCATGCCATCACTGCAGGTGCCAAGCTGGCTTCGTAGGTCGGCGGTGAATCACCCCTCCTTGGCGAGGGGCTAAACTCCTAGTCCAAGTCCAACCATTGCCCTTCCAGCGACCGGGGCAGAGTTCTCAAGGCTTGAGTCTGCCGACAGACCTGGGTGATGATCGGTGCCTGCCCGATGAGCAGTACAGGGGGGATGGAGACTGGTGCTGCGACAGGGAGCGATCCTGCCCCCGTGGGGACCGACGTCTGGGAGACCGACTGGGCGAGGGTGACCTGTGCTATGGCAATCTTTGACAGGAAGCTCACCAGTACTAGTGGTACAGGGACTGGTGCCTCTACTCTGGTGTCCCATGTCTTGTGGGGGAGAGCGCAGCATTGGGGACCTGGGCCTTCTGACCAGAGATGTGGTGCCGGAATCCTAGGCCCCAGAGAGGAGGATCTATGCCTGCGGTCCGGGGACGAAGAGTGCTCCACTGCCCTATGGGGCAGTCCCATGATCAGCCTGCCCTTAGGAGTTGGGGCCTTAGCCGAGTCTGGCACCTGGTGCAGTGTCTGTGGTGCCTATCTGACAGCTTTCTCTTTAGCCACTGGGCCACTTCGGGCAACCAGGACCCGAGGAGAAGCCAGGGTCCCCTGCCACTCCCAGGAGTTGGAGGCGGATCCCTGGCCAGGCTGGCAGGGGTTCAACCTCAGTGGTACCCCCATGATACCTTGAGGCGGGCACATGTCCTGACATAGGTCCTTTGCCCAAGGCCCCTTTATCTTCCAGTGCCAGGGGGGTTCTTCTTCTTTTGCCACTTTTTCAGCGCAGGCGAGGGGGCACAGTGCCGGGCAAAGCCTGGTGCTGGCGGTGCGCTACGCACCGATGCCAAGGTGCTCGGTGTGGGATCTGAGCAGGAGGGCTCCAATGCAGGAAGCAGCTCAGGCTCCATGAAGAGGGCCCTCAAGAAACTATCCCTCTCCTTTTGGGTTCTGGGGCGAAAGTTCTTACAGATTCTGCACTTGTCCTTTCTATGAGATTCCCCTAAACAACTGTCATGGGGGTCACTAATAAGCATCAGCCTGTTGCATGACAAGCATGTTTTGAAGCCGGGAGAGTGGGGTATGCCCCGCCCAGGGGCGAAATCCCAGCTGGTACTCTAACTACCAACTTTGACCCCTCTCTAGGTCCTCACATTCAGGCTTTATCTAAATCTGCATAACATCTCTAACACAGAGACTTTCCTATCCATCCACACAGTTAAAACCCTCATCTAGGTTCATCACCTCACAACTTGATTACTTCAACGTCCTTTTCTCTGACCCTGACAAATGCAGTCTTGCCCCACTCACATCCATTCAGAATGCTGCTAAAAAGATCATTTTCGGAGACTGTCACTTTGCCCATGCCACCCTTCTCTTTGAACCCCTCCACTGTCTCTTCACTTCTCTATTAAAAACAATGTAGCATGTATTCACTTTCAAAGCCCTTCACAGTCAATCCTCACTCTACATATCATCTCATTAGTTATCAAGCTGTCAATTCTCTCATCCAACTGGCCAACAAAGCCACCCTCCACTGCCCACTTGTCAAATTTTCGAACAAATATCTTCATGCTTTCTCCCATCCTGTCCTGCACCCTTGGAGTACACTCTCTGTAAATATATGTAAAGCTCTCTCATTTATCCACCTTCAGATCCCTCTTTAATGGTTAGGCTGCTAGTGTGCAGAGACTACTGGTTTCAGAGTAGCAGCCATGTTAGTCTGTATCCGTAAAAAGAAAAGGAGTACTTGTGGCGCCAGACTCAGCTAAGGCCCCAACTCCTAAGGGCAATTTGTTAGTCTCTAAGGTGCCACAAGTGCTCCTTTTCTTTTTAGAGACTACTGGCTATCACCGAACAAATATTGTCTCATTGTTTACTTGGGACTCTTCCCCTCTGTCCATCCATCTGTTGTCTCATCTTACTCAGATTATGGTCCCTGCCCCGGGGTCTTATCTTTCTGTTCTATGTTTGTATGACACCTAGCACAATGGGGTCCCGGTCCGTGACGTGGGCTCCTAAGAGCTACCATAATACAGTGCCTTTCCCAAGCTGAAGAATGCAAAGGTCAAGATCTTTGCCATCTACCCAGAGAAGCCTCTCACTGCTCTGGAGTCAAAAGAATAGGAGTATTCTTTAGGTAGAGGCGATTCAGTGCTGGTAGGGGCGCCAGGCAATCTAGAAAGTCTATGCAGCACCATGAGAGTTGAGGGTACTGAGGCCAGTATCGATGCCGGCATTGGGATGAACACTGATGACAGCACTAAAGGAAATCTTGAGAACGCAGGTTGTTGCAGGAAGGAGGAGTTCCACACTGATAGGCAGAGCAGATTCCTAGCTGCCAAATAAGCCTGTGTAATCCCATTAATGTTGCAAATATATTTTAATTAATATTTTTAATAGCACAGAGTTAGAACTTGTTATATTGCAAATGACAAAATGCAACAGCTCAAATATTAGAGAAATAAAATACTTGGCAACATTAACCTTGAAACTAACATTAGTGGATGCCCAGCCATGACACCACAGTTAGCCTGGCCAAGTTTCCAGAAAAGTGACAAGGTCATTTTGGGTGCTTCAGTTTGGGGGGCTCAATATGAGACACATTAAAGGAGCCAGATTTTCTAAAGCTTGAATGCTTATCACTTTCTGAAAATCAGACCATTTTAGGTATTTCAGGTTGATCACACAAAAATTGAGGCATATAAAATTACTTATTTTTTAAAATCTTGGTCCTTGTTCCTTTCAGAATCTATCTGCAAGATGTTACAATGTATGTTTACTCTTTAGAAACTTCAAAGCAGATATGTTTTGTTTATTTTTTCAGTTAGAATATTATCTCTATTTCAGTCAATTTGAATAAAATATGCACTTAGTAGGTAAAACATCCCAAAAGAATGCACATATCAAGTTTATGTGGGATTTTAGCCCAATATATTAAAAACTGACTAGTAATGATAGATGCCCAAACTGAAATGGAGCCAAATTTTCAAAAAGCACTCATGCTAGGCCTCAGAAAATCAGGACCCTTTAAGATGTCTCAAGTCGGTACCCAAAAATCAAAGCATCCAAAACTACTAGTTATTTTAGAAAGCCTTGGCCTTAAATTCTTTTCATAAAGTTTTATCTTTAGAAATAAAATGCAACAGAAAAGAAAAGAGAATGTGAACAGAATTAAGCAATTAAGCAAGAATGCAAATGCACACTAAAAAACTTAGTTGTACATTTTCAGTTAACCTTTACTGTAAACTAGAACTTAGTTTTAACGTGGACACCTGAGAAATAATTGATCAATCATGAAAATTTTCCAGCTATGGAGATATTTTATTTTCCTACACAAATTACTGAATTTGTACGTTTACGCAAGTTCTTTTATAACAGCAATACAACAATGTAGGAGGGTAGGTCTGAGATTGTGTAAAGCCCCAGCTACCTATTGTAATAAAAGCATGTTACATGAAGCGTAACTATACTAAACTCTCACAATATAAATGTGATAGTGAACAGCATTATTTTAACCACTCATGTATAATTGCTTAATTATTGTAAAATAGGACTGCCCAAACAAGAGCTATCCCTGATATGCATGCAGCATGTTTTCAAAAGAACATGATGCATATGAAACAGTTTATTTCAATTTCTTATTTATATGATTGTTATACTACTGCAGAGGTAATTGTTGGTTTTCACTGAAATGACACTTCAATTAATAAGTACTGTGCCCAATGTCTGGATTTGAGATTATAGGTAGTTATTGTGTTGAATGCTTCTGAAGTCCCACCACTCCACCCACCCTTTTAATTTGAACACTCATCAGTCTGCATTAGACAATGTCTGTATAAGACACAGGTCTTCTGATGAATCAGAAGACCCAACACCCAGACATCCTCCCCACTGTAACCCAGAAGGACAAACTTGAAAGAAGACATTTGTATACAAGTTATTATTTTGCTACCTTTCTGAGGTCAACTAGTGATACCAACTGTAGAGCTCTGGTTGAAAGAGGGTTTTTAGAGCCATATATCTGTAACATATGGTCACCCTATATGTGTTGCCAAATCAAGAGAAGTTCCCATGTGAAAGGTGCTATAAAGCAGTGGTTCTAAACTATAGGTACGTGTACTTTCATAGATATTTAGGTCAGAAGAGACCATTATGATCATCTAGTCTGACCTCCTGCACAACGCAGGCCACAGAATTTCACCCACCCACTCCTGCGAAAAACCTCTCACCTATGTCTGAGCTATTGAAGTCCTCAACTCGTGGTTTAAAGACTTCAAGGAGCAGAGAATCCTCCAGCAAGTGACCCGTGCCCCATGCTACAGAGGAAGGCAAAAAACCTCCAGGGCCTCTTCCAATCTGCCCTGGAGGAAAATTCCTTCCCGACCCCAAATATGGCGATCAGCTAAACCCTCAGCATATGGGCAAGATTCATCAGCCAGATACTACAGAAAATTCTTTCCTGGGTAACTCAGATCCCACCCCATCTAATATCCCATCACAGGCCATTGGGCCTATTTACCATGAATATTTAATTACCAAAACCATGTTATCCCATCATACCATCTCCTCCATAAACTTAGAGTTTAATTTTAAAGCCAGACAGATCTTTTGCTCCCACTGCTTCCCTTGGAAGGCTATTCCAAAACTTCACTCCTCTGATGGTTGGAAACTTTCGTCTAATTTCAAGTCTAAACTTCCTGGTGGCCAGTTTATAGCCATTTGTTCTTGTGCCCACATTGGTACTGAGCTTAAATAATTCCTCTCCCTCTCCGGTATTTATCCCTCTGATATATTTAGAGAGAGCAATCATATCTCCCCTCAACCTTCTTTTAGTTAGGCTGAACAAGCCAAGCTCCTTGAGTCTCCTTTCATAAGACAAGTTTTCCATTCCTCAGATCATCCTAGTGGCCCTTCTCTGTACCTGTTCCAGTTTGAATTCATCCTTCTTAAACATGGGAGACCAGAACTGCACACAGTATTCCAGGTGAGGTCTCACCAGTGCCTTGTATAACGGTACCAAAACCTCCTTATCCCTACGGGAAATACTTCTCCTGATGCATCCCAAGACCGCATTAGCTTTTTTCACGGCCATATCACATTGGCGGCTCACAGTCATCCTATGATCAACCAATACTCCAAGGTCCTTCTCCTCTTCAGTTACTTCTAATTGATGCGTCCCTATCTTATAACTAAAATTCTTGTTATTAATCCCTAAATGCATGACCTTACACTTCTCACTATTAAATTTCATCCTATTACTATACTCCAGTTTACAAGGTCATCCAGATCCTCCTATAGGATATCCCTGTCCTTCTCTAAATTGGCAATACCTCCCAGCTTTGTATCATTCACAAACTTTATTAGCACACTCCCACTTTTTGTGCCGAGGTCAGTAATAAAAAGGTTAGGGTTGGAAGGGACCTCAGGAGGTCATCTAGTCCAACCCCCTGCTCAAAGCAGGACCAATCCCCAATTTTTGCCCCAGATCCCAAAATGGCCCCCTTGAGGCTTGAACTCACAACCCTGGGTTTAGCAGGCTAATGCTCAAACCACTGAGCTATCCCTCGCCCCCATTGGTCCCAAAACCGATCCTTGAGGAACTCCACCGGTAACCTCCCTCCAGCCTGACAGTTCACCTTCCAGTAGGACCCGTTGTAGTCTCCCCTTTAACCAATTCCTTATCCACCTTTCAATTTTCCTATTGATCCCCATCTTATCCAATTTAACTAATAATTCCCCATGTGGCACGGTATCAAACTCCTTACTGAAATCTAGGTAAATTAGATCCACGGCGTTTCCTTTGTCTAAAAAAATCTGTTACTTTCTCGAAGAAGGAGATCAGGTTGGTTTGGCATGATCTACCTTTTGTAAAACCATGTTGTATTTTGTCCCATTGACTTCAATGTCCTTAACTACCTTCTCCTTCAAAATTTTTTCCAAGACCTTGCATACTACAGATGTCAAACTAACAGGCCTATAGTTACCCAGATCACCTTTTTTCCCTTTCTTAAAAATAGGAACTATGTTAGCAATTCTCCAATCATACGGTACAACCCCTGAGTTTACAGGGGGTATGCAGAGGTCTTCCAGGGGGTACATCAACTCACTTAGATATTTGCCTAGTTTTACAACAGGCTATTTAAAAAGCACTAGCGGAGTCAGTACAAACTAAAATTTCATACAGTGATTTGTTTATACTGCTCTATATACTATACCCTGAAATACAAAGTACAATATTTATATTTCAATTGATTTATTTTATAATTATATGGTAAAAATAGGAAAGTAAGCAAATTTTTCAGTAATAGTGTGCTGTGACACTTCTGTATTTCCATGTCTGATTTTGAAATCAAGTAGTTTTTAAGTGAGGTGAAACTTGGGGGTACACAAGATAAATTAGACTCCTGAATGGGGTAAAGTAATCTGGAAAGGTTGAGAGCCAATGCTATAAAGTATTACATTCTTACTCTCAATGGCTAAACAATTTAGTTCATAATTTAAAAACACCTATATGATGCAACAATTTAACTGAAGCATTGCTATCTTATTTGTATACAGTAATGTGCCACCTAAAATATATTTATATATTCAAACATTCTTCTCATTAAACAGATATAAAGATAGGAACATTTCAGTAGAAAGCAATTATTGTGCAGAATGAAAGGGGAAAAAACAAACAAACAAAAAAAGCCATCTATAGTGAAGTCAGGGTCACAATTACACACTCCAGGTCAGTCTCAGATGTGTTAATGAAGCTGAATTTCCACTTAATAAAACATGCCTGAAGCGCATCAAAATCCCCTATTCATTTTCATCCTATTCATTTTACTGTCCAAGCACTAAAACCCAGTGAAATCTTAAGCAATTTATATGTTATCAGAATTATTTGTGCTAAAGTCAGCAACAGCTTTTAGCCCAGGCAATAGTAGCATATTTACCAGATGCAGAACTTGAGAAAAAAAAAAGTTGGTATAATAAATTAATTTGCAAGGAAAAATTAGGAGAACTACTTCATTTCTATAATCATGTAACATAATTATGCATTAATTCCATAAAATCATAATCTATTAAAAAGACTCCTACCAATTGTTATTTTTGCATAACAAGTTGGCAGCATCAAACACTGATGACATTCTGTTAGTCACCCCAAAACGCAGAATCACAGTTAAGCATAGTAGCTTATGCATAGTAACACAAAACCACCAACCCGAAGTACTTACCAGTCCAATAAACTGTACAAAACAATCACAGCATCAAAAAGAAGGATATAAGGTGGTACAGAGTAACTAACTGAAAGTAAAAAACAGCTCAAACAACTGACATTAGAATTCATACAAAGAAAACTGAAAGTTCTTGCCATGAACTGTGGATTGCTAGCGTTTTTTTCAGTAATTAGGAAATAATATACGATAAACATACAAACTACTTATTGTTATACACTGGAATTCAGAACATTATGAACATTACTTTTTCATTGCAATAAGAATTTTAGGAGTGTAAATCACCATAGTTATGTAATTTGAAATTTAAGATTAAGTTAGCCATAACCTACACTATGAACAGAAAGAATTATTAAAATGTTAAAATATTACCTTGATTTCTCTTTGTTCAACAGATTTTTCCCATATTTGTTGATCATATGCCCCAATCTAAAAAAAGAGAACAAAAATATCTGAATTAAATTACATTTAATGAAACATTATGCAACAAAAAAACAAATCTGTTTTCACAGAGGTAAGGTACAGCATAAACACACAAAACAATAGACCATCGTTTCCTTGGGCTTGCACCTTATGCTGTTGCACAATCCCATAGAGGGCAGACCCGCCCCCCAGACCTTCCTCATTCCTTCTTGAGGGACTCCAATATACAGGGAAAGCAGAGTGGGTCATGCAATGGGCATGTGCAACATCTCAAAGAATCACAGATACAGACCAGGTTAGTAACCATTTTTTCCTTCAAGAGATTGCACGTCCATTCCACTTCAGGTGACTCTCAAGCAATTCAATCCAGAGGTGATTTTTGGAGACTAACTGAACAATGAATGAAGGATTACTCATCCAAATTTAGCATAATCTCTGGAATACTGAGATATAGCACAATGAGTTGTAAAAAGTTATGTACCAATGACCAAGTTTATTCCTGGGGCAATTCTGTGCCAAAAATTAAAAATTCTGTGCACAATATTTTAAAATTCTGCAAATTTTATTTCTCAAAATAAAACTACATAATCACACCAGTTTCAATTATTTAGGTACTTATTTCAAAACACCTGTCAGCCAGTATGTCTAAATATTGTGATAGACCCAGGCCAGTTGGGTACAGCAGAGTAGTCCTATTGGGATCCAGGAAGTGGGCGGACAAAGCTCGCCCACTGCTAAAGGATCCCCCCCCAGCCTAAGGGGGGGATCCACAGGACCTGGAAGCCAAATGATTACGTGGGACAACTAATGAAGAACAGGAACGGGAGTGCGGTCAAAGGGTCAAAAGAAGGGAACCGGACGGGGACACCGAGCAGAGGACCCCGGACAGCGCCCACCGCACCTCAAAGGCGTCAAGGGAGTTGGTGGACGCTGCCCAGAGGAACTCTGCCCGGAGGCGTGAACGGACGGAGGATCGGAAATAGGCCCCGCAGTCGCAAGAGACTCCATCGGCCAACCTCCTCATCCTGCTTTTATAGATGGCCACTTTAGGCAGGGCCAGGAGGAGGTTGACCAGGAGGTCCCGCGACTTAGTGGGGCCACGGACAGGGAGTGCGTAGATAAGAAGGTGAGGAGAAAACTGCAACCAAAACTTTAATAAAATATCGGTGAGGAGCCAGAATAGGGGCTGCAACCTGGCGCACTCCAGACAGACGTGTGCCAGGGTTTCCCTCACGCCACAAAAGGGGCAGGGGTCCGGGATTGGGGTAAACCGCGCCAAGTACACGTCCGTGCTCACGGCCCCATGTAGGAGCCGCCAACTGATATCCCCGGCGGGCCTCGGGACTAAGGTGGAATAGAGGCTGGCCCACCGGGTACAGCAGAGTAGTAGAAGGCAGATATACTGGCCACTGGATAAGCAGTTTTCTGTTCCCTGACTGACCAGAGCAGGGGCTGCTACAGGCTAGGGTGGACACATGACTCCAATTAGCCTGCAACAAGTCAGGTGAGGCTGTTAAGCTAATGAGAACACCCGATTCTAATTAAGGCCCCTCTGATACTATAAAAGGGCTCACTCCAGTCAGTCCAAGGAGAGCAAGTGCGGCTGAAGGACTGAGTAATGAAGACACCCTCAAGCCACTGGAAAGGGAGCCCTAAGGTAAGGGTGAAGGTGGCGTTAGAGAGAGAAGTGGGGGAGCTGTGGGGAAGTGGCCCAGGAAAATGTAGCAACTCTGGCAGTGAAAGGTCAGCTGCCAACAGCTGCTGCCATTAGGGTCCCTGGGCCAGAACCCAGAGTAGAGGGAGGGCCCGGGATCCCCCCAACCTGCCACTACAGAAACACCTCCTGGGAGGGGAAGACAGGCCCCGTCAGGACAGGAGACTAAACTGTTCTGGAATAAGCCCATAGGGACAACAGAGACTGGGAGTTCTCTCACCAGCCTCCCTGCTGGCTTATGATGAAAAGGGCTCAATAGACTGTACCCTGGCCCTAGAGAGAGAAGGTCTACATGGTGGGTCGCAGTGAGCCTCTGAGGCTAGCATAAACCACGTGGAAGCACGGGACCCATGGGGACAAGGTCGGAGCTCTGCCACACTATACACACACACAAATTCCCACAGGAGTAGAGAGTTAAAGAAACCCCTATAACAACCCAATTCTTGTTTCTCTGCCCCTTTCCCTTCCCCTCCACCCAAGTCAGGGGGCCATACACCCACAACCCCTCCCGACCAGAGTCCAGCCACGGGGCTCCTTTTGCCCTGATACCTGCATCCCCTCTCCCTCCAGAGCCCAGCCACGGCCCCTTTCAGCTCAGACAGCTGCCCTCCTACCCCTCAGAGCCCAGGGATATCCAGAGGGAGAAACAGCCTGATGCTGGGTCCCAGGCTTGCATGGAGTTTCCTGCGCGCTGCCCTCTCCTTCCCTCAGAGCGTGCGGGGAACGGCAGCTTCCTCCTTCTCCCTGACAGTGTCTTCTATGTGCGAGTTGGGTTTTGCCAGGTCCAGTGGCCCCTAGTGATGGCCAGAAGCACTGCAGTCCATTTCTCGGGGAGAAAGGAAATTCTGCATACACTTTCATTTCTGCAAAAGTCTGCATTGCGTAGTGGTGCAGAATTCTCCCAGGAGTACAAGTTGCAGCTTTACAAATGTCTGGTATAAATACCTAAGCCCAAAAAAAGCTATAGAAACTGTTTGAGGTCTTGTAGAGACTACTACGCTACTATGCTGCTTGGAGGGGGCACACTGGCAATGTCATAGCACAAACATATGCGGATTAAATCCTCTGTCAAGACTGGAAGGCCTTTAAGCCAGTCTGCAAAAGTCACAAACAGCTGTGGTGAAGATCTAAAAGATCTGGTTCTGTCCAAGTAGAAAGCCAACATCCATCTAACATTCAAGGTGTGCAGTCTCTCCTCAGCCTTATGAGAATGGGACTTAGGAAAGAAAGTTGACAAGTATATGGCTTGATTAAGGTGGAATTCTGGTGCTACTTTAATTCTGGAGCAGCAAACAGAGGACAGGTGAACAGAGGGAGTTTGCCTGGGAACTGTCTGGGAGGAGCTACAGTGAGTGCTGCACTGGGGGGGCTGTGTTGTGAGCAGTTGAAGTGAATATACAAGTGTCTGTCTCCTGTGACTATTTGTTTGACTGGAGCTGGTTGCCAGGACTGTATGACCATGTGGTTATTTGTTTGAAAAGTGTGAATTGGGAGTACTTTGTTCTAGGTGGGCCTTGAGTGGTTGACTGGAGTGAAGACTTTGAGCCGGGCCAACTGCTTCAAGACAGCAGCCTTATAAAAAACAGCCAGTTCTGAAGCAAGTGAGCGGCGAACAGAGGACAGGCAAACAGAGGGAGTTTGCCCGGGGGGGGCTGGGGGGGGGAGATTTCCCACACAGAGGGGTTTTTTTTTGCTTATCAGGCTTCTGTGAGCAGTAAATACAACAACATCTGCAGAGGCTCTTAAAAAGGAAGATATCACTGATAGTGAGCCATCAGATATTGTGACCTGCACAGGATGTGCCATGTTTGTCTTTCTCTCAGGAGGATAGAAGCGACTTAGTCTGTATGAAGTTCAAGTTGGTCTCTATATTGGAAGACAAGGTTAAAGGACTAGAGACCCAACTATTAACCCAGCACTGCATCAAAGAAAATGAAGACTTTCTGGACAGAAGTTAGCGTTTGGTACTGCAGGCACAGCATGCTGAAGAATCAGTGTGCGCGATGCAGAACGGGGAAGAAAATTGGTCGCATGTGACCTCCAGAAGAAAACCAATGTATCCCCAATGCAGATAGGGATAAGAAACTGTTTTCAGGTTCTCTGCACAGGTACTACGGCAGAGAATGGTTTGGAAGAGTCATCTGAGGGAAGGGATCAGTAGGAGACCCCACTGAACGGAAGGTATGTAATGCATTGTCCTAAAGATGGGGGTTCCATGACCACCACTCCCAAGGGGAGGAGACGGGTGGTGGTCGGGGACTCCCTCCTAAGGGGGACGGAGTCATCCATCTGCCGTCCAGACTGGGAGACTCAGAGCATGCTGCTTGGCTGGAGCTAGAATTCAGGATGTGACCGAGTGCCTGCCGAGACTGATCAAACCCTCGTACCACTACCCCTTCCTACTTCATGTGGGCACCCATTATATTGCCAAGAATGACCTCGAGCGGGTCACTGCAGCCTACGTAGCTCTGGGAAGAAGGATAAAGGAGTTTGAGGTGCAAGTCGTGTTCTCATCCATCCTTCCTGTTGAAGGAAAAGGACCATCAAATTGTGGAGGTAAATGTGTGGTTGCGCAGGTGGTGTCAGAGAGAGGGCTTTGGATTCTTCAACCATGGGATGTTGTTCCAGGAAGAAGGATTGCTAGGAAGAGATGAGATCCACCTAACTAAAAGAGGGAAAAGCATCTTCGCAGGCAGGCTTGCTAACCTAGTGAGGAGGGCATTAAACTAAGTTCACCAGGGGTTGGTGACCTAAGCCCAGAGGTAAGTGGGGAAGTGGGATACCAGGAGGAAACACGGAGGAGGGTGCAATGGGGAGGCCTCCTGGTCCATACTGAGAAAGTATGGCAATCAGCTAGTTATTTTAAGTGCCTGTACAGGAACGCAAGAAGCCTGGGAAACAAGCAGAAAGAATTGGAAGTCCTGGCACAGTCAAGGAACTATGATGTGACTGGAACAACAGAGACTTGGTGGGTTAACTCACGTGACTGGGTACAAACTGTTCAGGAAGGACAAGCAAGGGAGAAAAGGTAGAATAGTTGCACTGTACGTAAGAGAGCAGTATGACTGCTCAGAGCTCCAGTATGAAACTGGAGAAAAGCCTGTTGAGAGCCTTTGGGTTAAGTTTAGAGGTGAGAACAACCAGGGTGATGTCGTGGTGGGCATCTGCTACAGACCACCAGACCAGGAGGATGAGGTAGATGAGGCTTTCTTCAGACAACTAACAGAAGTTTCCAGATCACAGGCCCTGGTTCTCATGGAGGACTTCAATCACCTTGACATCTGCTGGGAGAGCGATACAGCAGTGTACAGACAATCCAGGAAGTTTTTGGAGAGTGTTGGGGACAATTTCCCGGTGCAAGTGCTGGAGGAATCAACAAGGAAGAACTGGTAGGGGAAGTAGAAGTAGGTGGCAACCTGGGCAGCAGTGACCATGAGATGGTAGAGTTCAGGATCCTGACAAAAGGAAGAAGAGAGCAGCAGAATACGGACCCTGGACTTCAGAAAAGCAGACTTGACTCCCTCAGGGAACTGATGGGCAGGATCCCCTGGGAGGCTATATGAGGTGGAAAGGAGTCCAGGAGGAGAGCTGGCTGTATTTTAAAGAAGCCTTACTGAGGGCGCAGGAACAAGCCACCCCGATGTGTAGAAAGAATAGTAAACATGGCAGGCGACCAGCTCGGCTTAACAGAGAAATCTTCGGTGAGCTTAAACACAAAAAGGAAGCTAATAAGAAGTGGAAGCTAACAAGAAGTGGAAACTTGGACAGATGACCACAGAGAAGTATAAAAATATTGCTCGAGCATGCAGGGGTGTAATCAGGAAGGCCAAAGCATAACTGAAGTTGCAGCTAGCAAGATATGTGAAGGGTAAAAAGAAGGGTTTCTACAGGTATGTTAGCAACAAGAAGGTAGTCAAAAAAAAAAAAAGTGTGGGACCCTTACTGAATGGGGGAGGCGACCTAGTGACAGATGTGGAAAAAGCTGAAATACTCAATGCTTTTTTTGCTTCGGTCTTCACAGACAAGGTCAGCTCCCAGATTGCTGCACTGGACAGCACAGTAAGGGGAGTAGGTGAGCAGCCCTCACTGGTGAAAGAACAGGTTAAGGACTATTTAGAAAAGCTGGACATGCACAAGTCCAGGGGTCCGGATCTAATGCATCCAAGGGTGCTGAGGGAGTTGGCTGATATGATTGTAGTCACTGCCATTATCTTTGAAAAATAGTGGCGATTGGGGGAGGTCCCAGACAATTGGAAAAAGGTAAATATAGTGCCCATTTCTTTAAAAAGGGAAGAAGGAGAATCTGGGGAACTACAGACCAGTCAGCCTCACCTCAGTCCCTGGAAAAATCATGGAGCCGTCAACTACCTGAAGGGGGGTTCCAAAGAGGATGGAGCTCAGCTGTTTTCAGTGGTGGCAGATGACAGAACAAGGAGCAATGGTCTCACGTTGGAGTGGGGGAGGTCTAGGTTGGATATTAGGAAACACTATTTCACTAGGAGGGTGGTGAAGCACTGGAATGGGTTACCTAGGGAGATGGTGGAATCTCCATCCTTAGAGGTTTTTATGGCCCGGCTTGACAAGCCCTGCCTGGGATGATTTAGTTGGGGTTGGTCCTGTTTTGAGCAGGGGGTTGGACTAGATGATCTCCTGATGTCTCTTCCAACCCTAATCTTCTATGATACTTTAGTCAGGAATTTTGGATGCAGACATATGTATACCTTTTCCTTATTAAAAAAGCTGCATTAAGGAGAGTCAACTACCAAAGCCTGTAATTCTGTCACTCTTCTCGTGGAGGTAACAGCTACCAAAAATACAACTTTCATAGAGAGATGTAGTAAAAGAGCAAGTAGCCATTCGTTCAAAGTGTGGAACCACCACCTGAATTAGATCCCATTCCTCGCTTGGACTCCATGGTGCTACAACATGAGGATTTAAAGTGTCCAGACTCTGTCCAGATCTGATTGACACAGGATTAGAAAATTCCAGACAGCCCACAGTTGGAGGGTGGAAAGCAGAAACAGCTGCCAGATAAACTCTGATGGACCTAATTGATAGGCTTTGTTGTTTTAGGTGGAACAAATAGTCCAAAACATGGTATAGATGCCAGGACTGGGGAAACATCCTTTTGCTTTGACCATAAGGATAATCATTTCCACTTCAACCAGTAAGCATGTTTAGTAGGTGACTTTCTGGTATTCATGAGCATGTTTTGCACATTCCCCGAACACACTGCCTCCTGAGACATTAACCATGGAGCATTCAGGCCATCAGATGAAGCAGGCAGCCATGGTCCTGGGAGTTCAGATTAGCTTCTGAAGGTAGTATCAAAGGAGCCTCGGCAAACAGACTGGTGAACCAATGCTGGTGAGGCCATGTTGGTGCTATGGGGATCATGTGAGCATGATCCTGCTTGAGCTTGAGCAACATCTGGGGAGGTACAGGAGTGGTAGGCAAACAGTAGTTTCTCTTTCCAAGGCCGTAGGAAAGAGTCTGGTCGAAGATCCTTGATTAAGGCCTCCCTGGAACAAAAAAGAGCTGGCATATTCTGTTGAGACAAGTAGCCAACATGTCTAGGAGACACACTGACCCCCAAAATTTGAAAAATGAATCGCACTATATCCTGGCTGAGAGAGCCGTCGTGATTTTCACTGATTGTTCTGCTCAGGCGATCCGCAAAGCTGTACTGAACACCAGGAAGGTGGAAGGCTTTGAGATGTATTGTTCTGGTGACAACAAAACTCAAAGATGTATCACTTCTAAACAAGGACTATCTGATCTGGCCACTCCGTGCCTGTTCAAGTAGAAAACTGTTACAGTGTTGTCCATGAGGACTTGTAGGGTCTCTCCCTTGATATGAGGAGAAGTGCCAGATGAATAGCTCACAACTCACATGTTTTTCTGGCGAGCCCAAATCTTGAGGAGACCATAGACAGTGAGTCCGTAGATTTCCTAGATGAGCTCCCCAACCTAGAGAATCATAAGGTTACAAGGGACCATAAGGGCCATCCAGTCCAACCTCTCTCCAAGGTGCAGGACCTGTTGTGTCCAAGCCATCCAAGACAGATAGCTATCCAGTCTCCTTTTGAAAACCTCCTCCAGTGAAAAAGCTTCTACAACCTCCCAAAGCAGTCTGTTCCATTGTCCTACTATTCTTACAATTAGGAAGTTTTTCCTGAGATTTAATCTAAACGTGCTATGCTGTAGTTTTAACCCATTGCCTCCTGTCCTACCCTCTGTGGCAAGAGAGAACAACTTTTCTCCATCTTTTTTTGTGGCAGCCTTTCAAGTACTTGAAAACCGCTATCATATCCCGCCTTAATCCCCTCTTTTCCATACTAAACATACCCAGTTCCTTCAGGCTGTGCTTGTATGGCTTATCCCATTCCTTTTATCTTTGTCACTCACCTCTGAATCCTTTCCAGTTTCTCTATATTCTTTCTACACATTGGTGACCAACACTGGACACAGCACTCCAGCTGATGCCTAACCAGTATCGAATAGAGTGATACGATCAGCTCCCAGGACTTGCATGTTATACACCTCTGTTAATGCAACCTAAAATTACGTTTGCTTTTTTTGCAACAGCATCATATTGTTGACTCATATTGTGGCTATGATCCACCACAAATCCCAGATCCTTCTCAGCAGTGCTGTTGTCAACCCAGTTTTCCCCCATTCTGTATTTGTCCATTTGGTTTTTCTTCTCTAAGTACAGCACCTTATATTTGTCTTTGATTAATTTCATTTTGGTGTCTAGTTCTTCAATTTATCAAGATCTCTGAGTTTTAGTGCTATCCTCCAAAATATTAGCCACCCCATCCCCAGCTTTGTGTTATCTGCAAACTTGATTATGCTATCTATTTCTACATCCAAGTAATTAATAAAGATGTTAAACAACACCAGACCCAGAACAGATCCCTGTGGAATCCCATTTGAGACCTCCTTCCAATAGGACATCATTCCATTAATAACTACTCTGAAACATTCCATTAATAGTTACTCTTCATTTGCAGTTGTTTAACCAATTATGTATCCACTTAATGGTAGTTGTATCAAGCCTGCATTTCTCCAGCTTACTTATCAGAACGTTATGTGGGACTGTGTCAAAAGCCTTGCTGAAGTCCAGGTACATTATGGCCACCACATTCCCCCTCTATCCACCAAATCAGTTACCCTGTCGAAGTAAACCAAGCTGGTTTTGCATGATTTGTTCTTGGTGAATCCACACTGGCTGCTAGCAGTTACCCCTTCATCTTCCAGGTATTCACAAATTGAATGTTTTATACATTGCTCTAGTAGCTTTCCAACTATCAAAGTCAGTCTGACAGGTCTATAGCTTGCCAGGGCCTCTTTTCCCGGCTTTTTAAAGATCAGCAGTGCACTAGGCCTTCTCCAGTCTTCTGGGACCTCTCCTGTCAGCCATGAGTTTGTAAATATTATTGCCAGTGGCTCTGAGATATCTTCAGCTAATTCCTTCAGTATCCTCAGATGAATAGTATCCAGCCCCACTGGTATTAATTCATTCAAATTGAATAAAGTGTCCATAACCAGAGTCAGCATGGGTAAGGGAGGGGCAAAGGAAACACCCATACATACATTGCCCAGATCCATCCACCAGTCTAAGAAGGCTAGTAATCTTGTGGGCACTCAACCCAGCATGTCTAATTGGTGACGAGCTAGGGAGTACACTGATTTTAACCAGCCCTGCAACTTTCCCAGATGAAATCTGGAATACCGAATCACATACACACACATACCCAGTAGTCAGGTAATTGCTCAATGTTGAAAGTAGATGGGCTTTGAGCTCTATGGTAATTTTTAACGTTGCCTGGAATCTGGCTTGAGATAGGAATACCCTTGTTACTGTAGAATCCAAAACTTCCCCAAGTAAATTCTACTCTCTGAATCAGGGAGAATATTGTTTATCAACTGACTCTGAAGAGGGATCAGATCTTGGAGAGACTGACTTCCGTTTGGAGCTCAGATCAACCTCATACCAGCCAATCAGCCGTCTAGGTAATAAAATTCTTTCCCCCCCAGTTTTCCTTAGGTATGCAGCCACTGCCACGATGCATTTTGTAAATACTCATGGGGCAGTGGACAGACGAAAGGGAAAGACTAAACTGATAATGGGTGCTGGTGACCAGAAACTTAAAGGAATCTCCTGCGGCTTTGATGGATAACCACTTGGAAACATGTATCCTTCAAGTTAAGAGCAGCATACCAGTCTCCAGGATGCAGAGAGGGGATGGAGGCCAAAGTCACTGTGCAAAACCTAGGTTTCTTTATATATTTGCTCAGATTTTGCAGGTCAAAAAATGGGCCTGAGGCCTCCTTTTGCCTCTGGAATCAAGTAACATGAATAGAAACCCTTCCCTTGGAGAATGGGAACAACCCACTTCTTTAAACCCCCCCCCCTTCTTTAAATGGAGGCGAGACTGGACCTTCTGGAAGAGCACAGGCTCATAAGAGTGGTCCCGGAAGACAGATGGGAAGCGGGGTCGGAGGAAAGAATGGAAATAAACTGCAGGGTGTATCCCTGATCCACAACACTTAGGACACAATTGGTCTGTGGTAAAATAGGACCACACAAATAGGAAGTGGGATAAGAAATAGGGGAGGGAGGAACTCAAACAAAGTGATCTGGTATCCTGTCCTCAACAAGGCAGTCAAACAGACTGCTTCGGATTTCCAGACTAAGAACCTGCTGCAGAAGAAAACTGAGGAGGGTGAGGTCTTCTGTGGTTTCCTCCTGTTTCTGGAATGGCCAGGCTGCCAAAGTGGGAAGAGGGGATATCTCCACAGAGACAGAGGACAGAACTGCTTTCTTTGGAGGTGGGGGGGAAAAAAAAAAGTGTATAATTCCCAATGATTTCAGCATAGCCCTCGAACCCTTCAGAGCGTGGAGCTCCTCATCCATCTTCTGTGAAAAGCGAGTAGGTCCTTCAAAAGGGGATATCTTGGATAGTCTGCTGGACATACCGTGGGAGACTGGATGGTTGAAGGCATGAACATCTGTGCATAGTTATTGCAGATGACATGGCTCTGGATGTCAAAACTGCCCCATCTAAGGCAACTAGCAGCGAGATCCTAATCTCCAATTTGCCCACTTCTATGATGGCCTAAAAATTCCTGTCAGGGATCATCTGGCAACTCGTCTGAGGACTTCAGTATATTGTCTCAGAGAGAAGTCATACCCAGCCAGTAAGATTTGCTGGCTAGATATTAAATTGTTGGCCAGCTGTGAAATAAATCTTTCAACCAAAAAAAGATCACCAAAAGTCTCTGTGTCTTTGTCCTTTTGAGGTAGAAGGCCATCCCTGACATACGCTTTCATTTAATGCTGAGACAACAAAGGAACCTGACAAGGAATGGGCAGGAAAAGCATTCATAGATTTGAGAAGGGACATGGTACCTTCTCTTGGTTATCTTGGCTGTTAGAGGCAGAGAGGATGGCATTGGCCACAAGGATCTTTTAGGTTCCAGGAGGGCTTCGTTGATAAGGAGAGCCACTCTCGAACGCCCTGCTGAACCCAGAACATCCACAAGACTATGGACCACCTCAACAGGTATTTCAAGAGAGGTAGCAACTCTCCTTAAAAGATCTTGGTAAGCCCTCTAGTCATCTTGGACTAGTGAGGTATCTTGAGGAGCTACAGTCTGAGCATGTTGTGAGGACAACAAATATAAAGGAGGCTGAGGCTGATCCTCTTGTGCTGTAGTGGGTGGAGGTGTCAAAGCCTGCAGGCCTTGAGGGTTTTGCTCGGTATTGACATTGGTAGTGACGCCTGGTAGGAGATCTAAGAGAGACTGAGGAACCAAGTAGGATCTAGAAAGAGGGGGCATTCCTCTGGATTCCCGATGGGTCATGGGTACAGCACAGGACCACAACCATCCATGCTCCAAGTTTCTCTCTGACTGCCTCTGGACATCTGGTGAGTATCAGTAACAAAATTCCCTTGATGAAGGAGAAAGGGAATGCTATCATCTATGTCAAGAGAGAGGAGCATAAGAACCTACCTCAGACTCCATGGAGGACCCTCAGCCCACCACGATGGTGCTGATGTCCGGGTCACAGTCCTAGGGATTGGTACCAGGGATATCGCGGTAGGTCGACCCCTAGACTAAATTAGTTGAGAAAATGCTTGATATTCCAATGCTTTGTCCCCCATGCTGGACTGACAGCTGATCAGAAGCCTAAGGTAAGTCTGTAGCCAGGGCCTGAGGATGCATCAGTACAGGGGGAGCTGTTTCTTGTACCATTAAGGATTCCGGCACCGAAAGGCAGAGTAGGTCTCATGCTGCTACGTATGCCTCAGGCATTGTTGGTACTGAGAGAGATTTTCTTGTTGCTGATTTTGTTGCACAGAAGGTCAGTACTGTGGCAGGAGATGGTCTAGACGGCCCAAATATTAGTGCTGGAGTCAACACCCCTTACGTGAAAGGGTTGGTACCAGCGAGTGTCTTTTGCAAGAGAACCCATTCCCCTGTCCTCCTAAGTGCTTACTAGCGGATGGCACCGGGGACCTTGATGATCTAGCAGAGCTAAGTCTTGGCTCCTTGGATGATTTCGACCCGTCATGTTTCTTCCTCGGCACCAAGGAAGCAAATCAGTGCCAATGATTCGAGGAAACGTCCAGAGGACAATCTTCACCAATGACCAAGCATTCTGTGTTCTCCTTCAGCAGGAAGGCTCAGAAGGAGCCTGCATGACAGCCTTCATAAGGATGTGGCGCAGTCTCGCTTCTCAGGTTTTCATTCAGCACTTAAAGTCTTCACAAATTTGGCAGCAGTCAACCTTATGCGACTCTTTCCAAGGCATTTTAGGCAAATGGAATGAGGATCCCTTGCCAACATATATCTTTTGTAGCCGGCACAATGCTGAAACCCCAGAGAATGAGGCATGCCTCAGTACTAGCTGTTATCACCCCAAAACCAGAGGGAACAGATGTTCCAAGAAAAAAAAATTAAACCTATACTAATCTAAACTACTATTGAACCATACCACCTATTTATAGAAATATAAGATAAATTCCCTGTGAAGGAAAAAACTTGCAAAAAGCAAGCCAACACATTCTGACTACCAATCATGGCTGGTAAGAACGAATTCAGTGGGGTCTGGGGCGGCTCCTCCCTTTATGCCATCATGCAATAGCAAGAGGCAGCAGAAGGTGCATGTGTCCCCACCTCCCCGACTGTTACCACTAAGGAAAAAAATCTCTGACTCTGATGCACTTGGCACACAAAACACCTGAAGTGCAATGGACATGTGCAGTCACTTGACGAGTCAGATTTTACATTACTTCCACATATAGCAGTATTCCTAGGTAATACCCAGTGACAGCTTGTTTTCTGTCCAACGAGGTTATGATCTATTGAAGCTTTGACCATGAACAGTGAACTTAAAGAGAAAAGGCATTCAGAATAACGTAATGTTCCTTAAACAAAATAATTAAGATGTATTACTAAAGCAATCAAACCTGAATGGAGTTTTCTTGAAACATTACATACAAGACAAAATCACTATTTCTGTAACTGAAAATAACCCTCGATTGTGAAAGGGAAATTTACATTTTAGCCATTAGCTCATTTACTGTCTATTTGCCGTGACACAAAGGTCAGAAAAATACTCAAAGTATTTTTATATGGGTCCAGGAAGAACTAAGTGTGCCTACCTGAACATGTATAAATAAACCTTATAAATTTAACTTAAGGTGTGGAAGACCAACACATCAAAAGAAAGAAGAGAAGGCTTTTCCATTTTTTCATTTAGCAACAGATGCCACACTTACAAGTCCCAAAGAACGAACTCAATACAAAGGAAAGGTACAAATCAAAGCAGCATAAATTCTTGGTTTCAGATCCTTTAGGCTAAGTTTCAATCAAGCGCTATTATTTTACAGCAATATTAATAATGAAGCATATCATTTCTGGACAAAAAAGGGTCTGATTAACAACGTATATGGGAAAGAGTATATAAGAAAATTCAAGCTGACACCAGTAGATTCAGATTTATAATTAAATAAAAGAAACTAATCAATATACACTCAGCCATTTAATTTAGGTACAAAAGGAATGTCTCAAATCATTACTGACAAGTGTGACATCGCCTCAATTAGATGTTCATATAAATACGGAAGTACCAGAAATAGTGGATATCATAATAAAGCCTTTCTTAGGAGAAATTGTATAATTGTGATTTGGACCCTGCACTGAAAAGGCAGGTACATTAAACTTTTTCCAGGCTTCTGCAATCATCATAGTATTAGAATTATAAACATAGTAACAAGCTTGCATATTTTATATGCTTGTTAATATTTATTTCTCCGTACGCAACCATATATACACCAACATTAGTTGTGAGTACTAGTCAAATTGAAGTAGCTGAAAAATATGGTTGCTTCTGTTTTGTTAAGTGTTGATTAACCAAAGAGAGATTATTCAAAAGAAAAGGAAACATCTGGCTACCTTTTAAATGCAAAACATTTTTCAGAGTTTATATGCTATTACTCTATATGCAGACTGAACTGATTCAGTTAGGTTCAGCCAAAGTCCTGAAATGAATATGCTTTGTTATATTGTGTAAGCAACCCTCTCTACTCTCAGATCAGCTATTGCCAGGGAAAATACAATACTATCTAATAAGTACAACATGTTACTGTGGAACAAAATAAACCCAATACCAGAGAATCATGTGTGGCTATGCCAAAGTAAATGATTAATTGTAGAAACAAATCAATTTTAAAAATGAATTGAAGATTTTATTGGTATTGTTTGAGCTGAGGAACTGATCATGTATCGTATATCAACTGTCAAGGGTTATTTGGCTATCCTTCCATTAATTTACTCTGGCAATTAACAGCTTGGTGGATTCTGATTATCTCCATGCTTGGGGACATGCATATGATTTTCAGCTTCTATGTGAGACCAAGCAGTACAAACGTAGATTCTTCTGAGTTTAGGCCAGCATCAGCTTCTGAGGTTCTAGAAATCCTCAAAGAGATTTAGTCTGCCACCTGACAGTTAAGTCCATATTCTTCCTGGTTTGTAAAGTTCTATGGGGAAGCACTGAGTTCATTACTGGAGAATCTCAACATTTCCCTTGGCAGCGTACCATTGCCTTCTTGAAGAGGAATTATTTACCCTTGCTTAAAATAAATAAATTTATTGAAAGTGAGGATTTTATCAGTATCCCAGACGTCTCTCTTAGGCTGTGTCTACACTACGAGCTAAGGATGTGATTCCCGTTTATGTACATGTATTCGCATTACCTCAGTGAGAGGTAACGTAAGTATAAACAACTGCAGTAGCATGGTTTCCAGCAGCGGAAGCACAGCGAAGCCATGCCGAGAACATTCTCACCAGTTTCAGGTGGGTTTGTACTCGGCATGGCTCAGCTGTGCTGCCACTACCAGTGCTACTGGGCTAAAAAACTGCCCTATATACTTGCGCTAGCTCGATGCCTTAAAAGACACCCAAAACTATCTTTTCCCCACAAGCCATCCCTGCTTGCCCCATTCTCTGACCACCACCCTCCTCCTCCATATTCAGGCCCATAATCTGGAGATCTTTTACTCCTCCCTCTTCTGGGCCATGTTCAAATTTCACTATTTCTTCCTCCAACGTTTCTCACATCATCCTTTTCTTTCAGTCGTTAGAGCATGAATAGGAATTTTAGCTGTATCTCCCATCTCGATTACTGTAATTTCATCCCTCTTTGGCCTCCCTGATATCTACATCACGGTCTTCTCCTCAATAAAAAATGTTACCACTTCAACTTCCTTGCCCAGTATCTCTCTCTCTCACACACACACTCTTAATCCTGCCACTTTATTAAAATACAAACTTCTTGTCCTTTCCCTTAAGGCCTGCATAATTCTGCCTCTCCCTGCCTATCCACTTGTATCTCTTATCCACTGGTAACTCTTTTCAGTAAATTCACAGGGCCAACAAAAATGCCAGCCTTAATACACCATATGTGCTTTCTTCCATGGAATGCCCTTCCTGAACGGATATGAAACGCCATATCCTCCCCCCCCCCAAACTTTAAAAATAAGTTAATTGCTTCCACAACTTACAACCATTATTGACAATTGCCATCAATGGTTTAAGATGGCTGAATCAACTAGTGATATATTTAAACTTGCTTGCACTGTGCAGCTAGTTAAGAGCATGAAACATTTCAGCAAGTTGTGTGGGAATATAATGGAGCCCTAATTACACCACCGACTTTGCTTTGGAATCCACCATTTACTTACTGCCGGTGCAGAACTGTGCTCCAAAATTTAAGATTCCACTTTGTTTTTAACAACAATCTTTCTAGCACTAGTATTGACAATCCTGAGCACTCAAAAAATCATGAGTCAGGCCCTCCAAAAAAAAAAAAATAATAAATACATAATAAATTCTAATAATGACTTAAAAAGTAACTTTTTAGGAGAGAGTTTATTTGCTTTTTAGTGTTGAAGCATATAGGGATCAACATTTTCAGGTTCTTCTCCAGAACTATCAGGATTAAGACTTTTTTTTAAATTATAATTTTTAAATGAAAGTGGAGATTCTCGAATACACTGTTTCCAGCAGCTGGGGACTTTAAGGAAAAAAAAACAAATCAGAAAAACTAAAAATCTTGATAATAGGCAACCACTATGTCCCTCGTGATTTGGAAGATACCCTTTTAAATAAATCATAGAATCACAGAATATCAGGGTCGGAAGGGACCTCAGGAGGTTATCTAGTCCAACCCCCTGCTCAAAGCAGGGCCAATCACCAAATAAATCATCCCAGCCAGGGCTTTGTCAAGCCTGACCTTAAAAATATCTAAGGAAGGAGATTCCACCACCTTCCTAGGTAACACATTCCAGTGTTTCACCACTCTCCTAGTGAAGAAGTTTATCCTAATATCCAACCTAAACCTTCCCCACTGCAACTTGAGACCATTACTCCTCGTTCTGTCATCTGCTACCACTGAGAACAGTCGAGATCCATCCTCTTTGAAACCCCCTTTCAGGTAGTTGAAAGCAGCTATCAAATCCCCCCTTATTCTTCTCTTCGCAGACTAAATCCCATTTCCCTCAGCCTCTCCTCAGAAGTCATGTGTTCCAGCCCCTTAATCATTTTTGTTGCCCTCTGCAGACTCTTTCCAATTTTCCACATCCTTCTTGTAATGTGGGGCCCAAAACTGGACACAGTACTCCAGATGAGGCCTTACCAATGCCAAATAGAGGGGAATGATTATGTTCCGCAATCTGTTGGCAATGCTCCTACTTATACAGCCCAAAATGCTGTTAGCCTTCTTGGCAACAAGGGCACACTGTTGACTCATACCAACTTCTCGTCCACTGTAACCCCTAGGTCCTTTTCTGCAGAACTGCTGCTGAGCCGCTCGGTCCCTAGTCCCCCCTAGGGATTCTTCCATCCTAAGTGCAGGACTCTGCATTTGTCCTTGTTGAACCTCAGATTTCTTTTGGCCCAATCCTCTAATTTGTCTAGGGCCCTCTGTATCCTATTCCTACCCTCTAGCATATCTACCTCTCCTCCCAGTTTAGTGTCATCTGCAAACTTGTTGAGGGTGCAATCCACACCATCCTCCAGATCATTAATGAAGATATTGAACAAAACCGGCACCAGGACTGACCCTTGGGGCACTCCGCTTGATACCGGCTGCCAACTAGACATGGAGCCATTGATCACTACCCGTTGAGCCCAACAATCTAGCCAGCTTTCTATCCACCTTATAGTCCATTCATCCAGCCCATACTTCTTTAACTTGCTGGCAAGAATACTGTGGGAGACTGTGTCAAAAGCTTTGCTAAAGTCAAGGAACAACACGTCCACTGCTTTCCCCTCATCCACAGAGCCAGTTATCTCATCACAGAAAGCAATTAGATTAGTCAGGCATGACTTGCCCTTGGTGAATTCATGCTGACTGTTCCTGATCACTTTTCTCTCCTCTAAGTGCTTCAGAATTGATTCCTTGAGGACCTGCTCCATGATTTTTCCAGGGACTGAGGTGAGGCTGACTGGCCTGTAGTTCCCAGGATCCTCCTCCTTCCCTTTTTTAAAGATGGGCACTACGTTAGCCTTTTTCCAGTCGTCTGGGACCTCCCCCGATCGCCATGAGTTTTCAAAGATAATGGCCAATGGCTCTGCAATCACATCCGCCAACTCCTTTAGCATTCTCGGATGCAGCACATCCGGCCCCATGGACTTGTGCTTGTCCAGCTTTTCTAAATAGTCCCAAACCACTTCTTTCTCCACAGAGGGCTGGTCACCTTCTCCCCATGCTGTGCTGTCCAGTGCAGCAGTCTGGGAGCCAACCTTGTTCATGAAGATGGAGGCAAAAAAAGCATTGAGTACATTAACTTTTTCTACATCCTCTGTCACTAGGTTGCCTCCCTCATTCAGTAAGGGGCCCACACTCCCCTTGACTTTCTTCTTGTTACTAACATACCTGAAGAAACCCTTCTCGTTACTCTTAACATCTCTTGCTAGCTGCAACTCCAGATGTGATTTGGCCTTCCTGATTTCACTCCTGCATGCTCGAGCAATATTTTTATACTCTTCCCTGGTCATTTGTCCAATCTTCCACTTCTTGTAAGCTTCTTTTTTGTGTTTAGGATCAGGAAGGAGTTTGCTGTTAAGCCAAGCTGGTCGCCTGCCATATTTACTATTCTTTCTACACATTGGGATGGTTTGTCTCTGTAACCTCAATAAGGATTCTTTAAAATACAGCCAGCTCTCCTGGACTCCTTTCCCCCTCATGTTATTCTCCCAGGGGATCCTGCCCATCAGTTCCCTGAGGTTGTCAAAGTCTGCTTTTCTGAAGTCCAGGGTCCGTATTCTGCTGGTCTCCTTTCTTCCCTGTGTCAGGATCCTGAACTCGACCATCTCATGGTCACTGCCTCCCAGGTTCCCATCCACTTTAGCTTCCTCTACTAATTCTTCCCGGTTTGTGAGCAGCAGGTCAAGAAGAGCTCTGCCCCTAGTTGGTTCCTCCAGCACTTGCACCAGGAATTTGTCCCCTACCCTTTCCAAAAACTTCCTGGATTGTCTGTGCACCGCTGTATTGCTCTCCCAGCAGATATCAGGGTGATTGAAGTCTCTCATAAGAACCATGGCCTGCAATCTAGTAATTTCCGTTAGTTGCCGGAAGAAAGCCTCGTCCATCTCATCCCTCTGGTCCGGTGGTCTATAGCAAACTCCCACCACGACATCACCCTTGTTGCTGACGCTTCTAAACTTAATCCAGAGACACTCCGGTTTTTCCTGCAGTTTCATACTGGAGCTCTGAGCAATCATACTGTTCTCTTACATACAATGCAACTTCCCTACCTTTTCTGCCCTACCTGTCCTTCCTGAACAGTTTATATCCATCCACGACAGTACTCCAGTCATGCGAGTTATCCCACCAAGTCTCTGTTATCCCAATCCATCGTAATTCCTTGACTATGCCAAGACTTCCAGTTCTCCCTGCTTGTTTCCCAGGCTTCTTGCATTTGTGTATACGCACTTGAGATAACTTGCTGTTTGTCCTGCTTTCTTAGTATGAGGCAGGAGCCCTCCCCTCTCGCGCTCTCCTGTTCATGCTTCCTCCCGGTATCCCATGTCCCCACTTACCTCAAAGCTTTGGTCTCCTCTCCCCAGCAAACTTAGTTTAAAGCCCTCCTCACTAGGTTAGCCAGCCTGCTTGAGAAGATGCTCTTCCCTCTCTTCGTTAGGTAGAGCCCGTCTCTGCCTAGCACTCCTTCTTGGAACACCATCCCATGATCAAAGAATCCAAAGCCTTCTCTCCGACACCACCTGCGTAGCCATTCATTGACTTCCACGATTCGACGCTCTCTACCCAGGCCTTTTCCTTCCACAGGGAGGATGGACGAGACCACCACTTGCACCTCAAACTCCTTTATCCTTCTTCCCAGAGCCACGTAGCCTGCAATGATCCGCTCAAGGTCATTCTTGGCAGTATCATTGGTGGAGAAGCAGGAAGGGGTAGCGATCAGAGGGCTTCATGAGTCTCTGCAGTCCCTCCGTCACGTCATGAATCCTAGCTCCTGGCAAGCAGCAGACTTCTCAGTTTTCCCAGTCGGGGCGGCAGATAGGTGACTCAGTCCCCCTGAGGAGAGAGTCCCCGACCACCACCAGCCTCCCTCTCTGTAAATGACTGTAAATAGATTAAATATTATCTTCCTGAGTTTGCAGGCAGCCTGAAACAATAGTCCTGCAAAGAATAAACTGCTCCACTCATCTCAAAGGAACAGGAGCTCTGAAAACACAATGTTAATATTTGTGTGTATAAGATCCAGAATCTGAGTGTGCATATGTCTCTGCAGACAGATCAGAGGGGAGGATGGTAGTCATTTGTGTCTTAATATTATGCAGAAGCCAGTGCTCTCAGCAACCAACACTTTTGAAGTGGTAAGTGAGTGGCCCATTACAGACAGTTCACAAGAAGGTGTGTCTGTAATGGGCCACTCACTTACCACCTCAAAAGTTATTTTTCCTCCCTTGGTATCCTGCTGTTAATTGATTTGTCTCGTTAGACTGACCTCACACTTGGTAAAGCAACCCCCATCCTTCCATGTATTTATACCTGCTCCTGTACTTTCACTCCATGCATCTGATGAAGTGGGTTCTAACCCATGAAAGCTTATGCCCAAATAAATTTGTTAGTCTCTAAGGTGCCACAAGGACTCCTCGTTATTTTTGCTAATACAGACTAACACGGCTACCGCTCTGAAACTGATGTTAATGATTTTTAATCCCCTCACTTCCCTTAATTTCTCTGGTCACATAGGTGCTGAAATTAAAGGGTCCTGGGGGTGCTGTCACACCCACTGGCTTGAAGTGGTTTCCATTATATACAGGGTTTACAGTTTGGTTCAATAGCTCTCAGCACCCGCACTATACAAATTGTTTGAACCCCCATCTGGTCAATCTTTCATCCATGTCTGTCTCATTATTCACTCTGGATTTTTGAATGCCATCTCAAATGCACACAAAAACTTAATTTTTCCTCCAAAGCTTTTTCCTCAACTTTACTTCACCATCACATTTAACCCTGTCAAAGAGGCTCAATCTTCATTTTTGTCTCCTATCATTCACTTCACATGCATTCAAAATTTTGCCAAAACCAAATAAAAGTATACTTCTAAAAAAATAAAGTTTGTTTGAATAAGGATACAGTGGACCAAAACGTAAAAGTTAAGAGTTGCACTAGTTTAACTGAGCAGAATATGGCTTAGTAGATCTTTAACAAGTTACAAATAACAGCTATCAGTTAACTGACAGTAAACTTAATATATTGATACCCTAAAAAAATTTTTTTTTGCTAGTTTATGCACTCAGTGCCTTACAACTGATTCACAAAGCAATGTACTTTACTAAGCAATGAATATGGATTTACCAGGAGACACTAAAAAACTGCCAAGCTACTGAAGGGTAAAAAACAAACAAAAACAAAAACAAAAACCACCACCATTTCTTGGTTACTATTCAAAATCTCTAACCACTAATCCACTTGAGCAACTAGATAGCTACATTTTCCCTCAAGAATATAAACTTTAAAATAAGTCTAAACTCACTCAACCTAAGAGCTGCAGGGACACACAGAGCCAGGTAGGGACCCCATACCAGCCCCGCCAACCCTCTCCCTCCCAGTACCAGCAGGGGTCCCAGGCCATGCCCCCACATCTCCCCAGCACCAGTGGGGGTCCTGGGCCACCTCTCCCAGCACTCACGGCACCCCTGACCACCACTCCCAGAGCACCTCCGACCCCCCGCCCAAGTTTTAATTAGGGATATATAGTAAAAGTCATGGACAGGTCATGGGCTGTGAATTTTTGTTTACTGCCCGTGACCTGTCCATGACTTTCACTAAAAATACCAGTGACTAAAAAGGTAGCCTTAACTGTAAGTGATTTTGTTTATAAACTTCCCAGACAAAATCATTCAGAGAATACAATTTATATAGCTTTACTTAATTTTAATTGATATATGGATGGTGCCTCTAATACAGCTCAAATAATGCTACTATTTGGTTTAAAAAAAATCTAATTTTTATAGCAATTGATATGAAATAAGTTCTCTTTGATCAATGTATCAATTTAGTTATTTCAAAGACAACTAATCTGTGATTTAAGTAATGCCTCATGCTAGCTGTGTTTGCATTATAAATTATTTCTTCCCAGCATCTTGCTCATGAATAGACAGAATAAATAAGCCTTATGTGCACCAAGACTGAATTTGAGCTTTGTTAAGGACACCGATATTCACTTTAAGCTAACATAGCGATGGTATCAACATGTAGTCCAATACTCACAGCACCTTGTGATTCTAACGGAATCAATAAATTATAAATGAGTCCTGAAATATTAATGTCCAGGGTAGACTACCGTTCTCCAAGATTATATTTCTGAGAATACATGCTTGCTCTTTCATTATATATAATGTTTTAAAGACTTAGCACAAAAAACAGTTAATACCTAAGGGGGGAAAAAAAAAACCATACTATAATTTTTCTGCTTAGAAATTCTGAATAAGAATGATGCATCATATTTAGTACCAGAATTCCAAGATACTAAATACAATCCCAAGAGCAAATTCATTTTTAAATTACCAGTAGTTTCTATGGACCTTCTGTTCCAGAAATAAAAAATAAAACTCAATATTTTATTATGAGAGCCTAGCATAACTGCATTTACTAACATCCTTCAGAAGTTATTTTATTCTTGCTTTAGTGATCTACAGGGCAGAAGTGGTAGCAAGTCAGTAATACAGCAGTACCGCAGACTTTGCTGTAGTTTACTTCTGTACACTATGGATAAGTCTCTTTGTTTGGAGATGGGCAGAGCTTGTTCCTAGGTATGGACTGTGTTAAAGGAGACAAGAGAATGGAGTAGGGAAATGGAGCACATGTGCAGGAAAAAGAAGTGGTCATACTGAGGATGGGAAGAATGCTCCAGTGGTTAGGATGCTAGCCTAAGAATAGGGAAACCTCGGTTCAATTCCCTGCTTTGCAACAAAACTTTGTGTAACCTTGGCAAATCACTTAGCCTGTGCGTCTCAGCTCCCCATCTATAAAACAGGTACAGTATAATACTTTCCCTACCTCACAGGGATACTGTGAGGATAAATACACTACAAATTGTGAGGCACTCTGAGATCTACTGATTAAAAATACTTTATAAGAAAGGTAACAACACTACATTAGCTGATACTGGGAAGTGAAGTAGGGACTTTAATTTTTCACTATTCAAATGGGACAGAGAGAGAGACGGAAGTAGACCATACAAGTTGCCCACCACACTGTTCAGGACTTCTAACCTTTCAGCTTCCTGATGTAAGTCCTGACTCCCAGTACATGAACAGTTAACCACCAATGACTAAGAAGAGAGGGTTATTCACCTTATGCAGTAACTGAGGTTCTTTGAGATGTGTGTCCATGAGGGTGCTCCACTTTAGGTGTTCATGTGCCCCTCTGCTCGTAATTGGAGATTTGTGATAATAGTTTCCGGTTGGGTCATACATGCATGGTCCCCATTTCGCGCCACTTCAGGTGGTTATTTGGTGCTGTGCGACCATCCCCCCCCTTTCCCTCTCTACTGCAGAGCACTTAACCCTGGTCTACACTACGAGTTTAGGTCAAATTTAGCAGCGTTAGATCGATTTAACCCTGCACCCGTCCACACAACGAAGCCATTTTTGTCGACTTAACAGGCTCTTAAAATAGATTTCTGTACTCCTCCCTGAAGAGGGGATTAGCGCTGAAATCGACATTACTGGGTCAAATTTGGGGTAGTGTGGACAAAATTCAACAGTATTGGCCTCCGGAAGCTATCCCAGAGTGCTCCATTGTGACCGCTCTGGACAGCGCTCTCAACTCGGATGCGCTGGCCAGGGAGACAGGAAAAGCCCCACAAGCTGATCAGCACAGGTGACCATGGTCACCTCTGCTGATGAGATCTGCACACAGTCCCAGAATCACAAAAGAGCTCCAGCATGGACCGAACAGGAGATACTAGATCTGCTCGCTGTATGGGGAAGACGAATCCGTGCTATCAGAACTCTGTTCCAAAAGACAAAATGCCAAAATATTTGAAAAAAATCTCCAAGGACATGAAGGATAGAGGCTATAACAGAGACCCACAGCAGTGCCGCGTGAAACTTAAGGAGCTCAGGCAAGCCTACCAAAAAACCCAAGAGGCAAATGCCTGCTCGGGATCAGAGCCTCAGACATGCCGCTTCTATGATGAGCTGCATGCAATTCTAGGGAATGCCCCTAGAACTACCCCACACTTGTATGAGGACTCCTGCAAGGGAGACTCACACAACAGGGATAAGGATTTTGGGGACAAGGAAGATGAGGAGGGGAAGATTGACAATAGCGCACACCAGGCAAGCAGAAAAACCATTCTCCCCGACAGCCAGGAACTTTTTATCACCCTGGAGCCAATACCCTCCCAACTCGGGCTCCTGGACCTTGAAGGCAGAGAAGGCACCTCTGGTGAATGTACCTTTGTAAATATAGTACACGGTTTAAAAGCAAGCGTGTTTAATTTGCCCTGAAGACTTGGGATGCATTCGTGGCTAGTACAGCTACTGGAAAAGTCGGTTTACATGTCTGGGGATAGAGCGGTAATCCTCCGGGGACATCTCAATGAAGCTCTCCTGGAGGTACTCCCAAAGTCTTTGCAAAAGATTTCTGGGGAGGGCAGCCTTATTGCGTCCTCCATGGTAGAACACTTTACCATGCCAGGCCAGTAGCACTTAGTCTGGAATCATTGCATAAGAAAGCACGGCAGCATGTGGTCCCGGTGTTTGCTGGCATTCAAACAACATACGTTCTTTATCTCTGTGTTATCCTCAAGAGAGTGATAGCATTCATGGTCACCTGGTTGAAATAGGAAAATTTTATTAAGGGAACATTCAGAGGTGGCCGTTCTTGCTGGGCTGTTTGCCTGTGGCTGAAAAGAAATCATCCCCGCTGTTAGCCACGTGGTGGGGGGAGGGGTTAAGCAATCATCCCAGAGAATTGGTGGTGGTGGGGGCGGGGGATTAGTTGGGTTTGTGCTGCATGTTAACCCGAAAACATCAGCCTTTCCTTTTAAATGGACAATGGGTTTTTCAATTTTACTCTCCCTTTTTTTCTCCTCCTGCAGCAGCAAATGTTTCAATGCTGCCACTAGCATCTCCATCCCAGAGGCTAGCGCAGATAAGGCGGCGAAAGCACTTCTAAGAAAGCACTCGTGATGAAATGTTCTCTGAGCTCATGCAGTCCTCCCACACTGAAAGAGCCCAGCAGAATGCGTGGAGGCAGACAGACAATGTCAGAGTCCAGGAAAGCACAAAACGAACGTGAGGACAGGAGGGACGTGCGAGAGGATAGATGGCTGGAACAACAGGAGAGGTGGCGGCAGCGTGATGAGAGGAGGCAGCATGCAATGCTGAGGCTACTGGAGGATCAAACTGATATGCTCTGGAGTATGGCTGAGGTGCAGAAAAACGCACAGACCGCCACTGCCAGCCCTGTGTAATCAACCGCCCTCCTCCCCAAGTTCCATAGCCTCCTCACCTGGAAGCCCAAGAACATGGGGGGGAGGGGGCGCGCTCCAGGCACTCAACCACTCCACCCCAGAGGGCTGCCCAAGCAACAGAAGGCTGGCATTCAATAAGTTTTGAAATGCAGTGTGGCCGCCTCCTCCCCCACCCCACCCGGTGCTTCCCTCTTCTCCCACCCCTCCCAGGCTAGCTTGGCGGTTATCCCCCTATTTGTGTGACGAATTAATAAAGAATACATGAATTTGAAACGGACTTTATTGCCTCTGCAAGCAGTGATCGAAGGTGGGAGGAGAGGGCGGTTGGCTTAAAGGGAAGTAGAGTGAACCAAGGGGGCGGGTTTTCATCGAGGGAAAAACAAACAGAACTGTCACACCGTAGCCTGGTCAGCCATGAAACTGGTTTTCAAAGCTTCTCTGATGCGCAGCGCATCCTGCTGTGCTCTTCTAATCACACTTCTGTCTGGCTGCATGTAATCAGCAGCCAGGCAATTTGCCTCAATTTCCCACCCAGCCATAAATGACTCCCCCTTACTCTCTCAGATATTGTGGAGCATACAGCAAGCAGTAATAACAATGGGAATATTGGTTTCGCTGAGGTCTAACCGAGTCAGTAAACTGCACCAGTGCGCTTTTAAACATCCAAATGCACATTCTACCACCGTTCTGTACTTGCTCAGCCTACAGTTGAACAGCTCCTGACTATTGTCCTGGCTGCCTGCGTATGGCTTCATGAGCCATGGCATTAACGGGTAGGTTGGGTCCCCAAGGATAACTATAGGCATTTCAACATTCCCAACAGTTATTTTCTGGTCTGGTAAGTAAGTCCCCTTGCTGCAGCTGTTCATACAGACCAGAGTTCCTGAAGATGCAAGCATCACGTACCTTTCCCAGCCATCCCACGTTGATGTTGGTGAAACGTCCCTTGTGATCCACCAGCGCTTGCAGCACCATTGAAAAAGTACCCCTTTCGGTTTATGTACTGGCTGCCGTGGTGCTCTGGTCCCAAGATAGGGATATGGGTTCCGTCTATCGCCCCACCACAGTTCGGGAATCCCATTGCAGCAAAGCCATCCACTATGACCTGTACATTTCCCAGAGTCACTACCCTTGATAGCAGCAGCTCAGTGATTGAGTTGGCTACTTGGATCACAGCAGCCCCCACAGTAGATTTGCCCACTCTAAATTGATTCCCACTGACCAGTAGCTGTCTGGCGTTGCAAGCTTCCAGAAGACTATAGCCACTTGCTTGTGAACCGTGAGGGCTGCTCTCATCTTGGTCTTCTTGCACTGCAGGGCAGGGGAAAGCAAGTCACAAGGTTCCATGAAAGTGCCCTTACGCATTCAAAAGTTTCGCAGCCACTGGGAATCATCCGAGACCTGCAACACTATGCAGTCCCACCAGTCCGTCCTTGTTTCACGGGCCCAGAATCAGCGTTCCGTGGCATGAGCCTGCCCCATTGCCACCAGGATGGCCAAACTGCCGGGGCCCAGGCTTTGAAAGAAAAGTCTGTGTCCAGGTCCTCATCACTCTCGTCACCGCGCTGCTGTCGCCTCCTCGCCTGCTTTTGCAGGTTTTGGTTCTGCACATACTGCATGATAATGCATGAGGTGTTCACAATGCTCATAACTGCCGCAGTGATCTGAGCGGGCTCCATGCTTGCCGTGGTATGGCGTCTGCAGGAGAGCAGAGTTGCAGGGGAAGTGGTGGTTAGATGACCAGATTTGCAGACCTACTGCACCATCTGCTGCCAGGACAACAGCTGAGCGGGCTGCACGCTTGCTGTGGTATGGCGACACAAGAGCAGCTGAGCAGAGTTGCAGCAGAAGCGGCGGATGATGATGGTTATATAGAGGACCCGCGAGACCACCAGGAGAGCGGAGTGGCAGCAGAAGTGGTAGTTCTATGAGGACAGTTTGCAGACCTAC
Organism: Natator depressus; assembly: GCF_965152275.1. NCBI lineage: Eukaryota > Metazoa > Chordata > Testudines > Cheloniidae > Natator > Natator depressus. The sequence goes on along the minus strand of NC_134234.1, from coordinate 324,421,947 downwards.
TACACAGTCTGCTAAAAGCAGTATGGTGCCCTGACGGAAAAGAGGCGTGAAATGATTGTCTGCCGTTGCTTTCATGGAGGGAGGGGCGACTGACGACATTTAGCCAAAACCACCCGTGCGAATGTTTTTGCCCCATCAGGCATTGGGAGCTCAACCCAGAATTCCAATGGGCAGCAGAGACTGTGGGAAAGCTACCCACAGTGCAATGCTCCAAAAGTCGACGCTAGCCTTGGTACTGTGGACACACTCTGCCGACTTAATGTGCTTAGCGGGGACACACAATCGACTGTATAAAATTGCTTTCTAAAAAATAGACTTCTATAAATTTGACCTAATTTCATAGTGTAGACATACCCTTAGTGTGAAACTCTGAAGTAGAGGGAAGGGAGGGTGGGTGGGTAGTGGGACAGCCACAGGGGGACACATTTCAAAAAACCTCAGTTACTGAACAAGGTGAGTAACCCTCTCCTCCTTCGAGTGATGTCCCTGTGGGTGCACCACTTTAGGTGACTTCAGAACAATGCCCTTCAGTGAGGAAAGGGGCTTTGGCGCTGAAGTTGTGGCAGATAATATGGTGAGTCCGAATAGTGCATCGGATGCTGAATACTGTTCTAGTGCATAGTGTTGTGTAAAATGTGTGGTCTGATGCCCAAGTTGCTGCTCTACAAATGTCCAGAACATTCTTGGTGGCATGTATACGAATGTCTGTAGGGGGTTGTAGGTCATATCGGTGACAACACAATTTGATACAACCTGAAATCCATTTGAAAAGCCTCTGTTTAGATATGGTGTCCCCTTTGGATCGTTCAATTATTGAGACAAATAAATTTCAGAGACTTGCAGAAGGACTTTGTTCTACGTAAATTGTGGACGTCCTGCATACGTCCAGGGTATGGCGTGTTGACTCATCTATGCCTGTGGGGTTTTGGATAGAATGTCAATAGACGGATGGGTTGAGGTGGAATGATGAGGCAACCTTAGGCAAAAACTTGGGATGCAGCCTCAGGGAAACTCTTTGAAAAAGATTATGTATGCTGGGTCTGCAATGAGAGCTCCCAGCTCTCCGCCTATCTGGCGGATGTAATACCTACAATAAGTGCTACCTTCATCAAAACGTGAAGGAGAGAGCATGTTGCCATCAGCTCAAATGTGCGGCTGGTGAGGACTTGAAGGACTAAAGTTGAGATCCTGTGCTGGGGAAGGATTTCACACTTCAGGGTAGATGATGTTGAGGCCTTTGAAGAACTGCTGGGTGAGTTGGAAGGTGAAAAAAAAAAATCAATAAGTCATCTACTTTGTGGTGGAACGTTGATAGCTCAGAGATGTACCTTGATTGAGCTCATGGAGAAGCCTGATTTTTTAAGTTCTAATATTAGAGGTAAGGAGACGAAGATGGATACAGTCTCTCTGTTGGCACCAGGTATCTAACCACTTCCATTTGTGTACGTATGTGTGGGTGGGGTGGTTGTTCTGCAGCTATTTAACAAAATGTTTTGTACTTCCTTCAAGCATGTAATTTCAGATCCTTGGAGCAACCACACTTTGAGATTGAGTATTTCCAGGTCTGGGGGGAAGGATTTGATCTGCATCCTGGGACAAGAGAAGAGGCAGAGGTGGACATGTGTGTGGTGAACACACCGCCATTTTGAGAAGGTAAGGAAATCAGGTTTGCAGAGGCCATGTGGGGGCTATATTAGGATTACTTTGGACTTTTCCAGTCTGATCCTGTAAGGAACCCATGCTAGGAGGTGGGAGGTAGGAAAGGCGTATAGGAGGGGAGCATCCCATTTGATAAGAAAGGCATCGTCTAAGGATTGAAGACTCAGCCCTGGCAATTGGCGTTTTGTGCAGTTACAAAGCCCCAATGCCTAAATACATTGTGGAGCACACGTGTGTCCAGCTCCCACTCATGGCCCTGAGAGAAGTTCCTGCTTAATGTATCTGCTGTGGTGTTTTGGCATCCAGATAAGTATGATGCTGTGATGTCAATATTGTGCGTGATGCATCAGAGCCAGAGCCACATGGTCTCTATGCATAGGGAGCGTGAGCATGCTCCCCCTTGTCTGTTTATGTAAAACATGCATGCCACCTTCTCTGTGAGGTCTTGTATGGTCTTGTCTTTTTTGATGGGTAAGAAGTGGGAGCAAGCATTGCAAATGGCTCGTAGTTCTAAAAGATTAATGTACAGAAGGGATTCAGTTGGGAACCAACAGCCCTGGATAGAATGTGAGTTCAGATGTGCTCCTCAACCCAAAAGTGAGGTGTGTCATGATGGTCATCATTGGGGGATTCTGTACAAAAAGACACCCCACCCCAAGGCAGATGTTGTCTGGCTGTGTCCACCAGAGTACGGAGGAGTTGTTTTTTTTGTTTGGCATTGTGAGGCATTTGTTTATATTGTGCCTGTGCGGGCCATCTCACATGTAGTCTTGCATGCTTGATGACAAAAGTCGTGACAGCCATGGGGTCCAATAGTTGCAAGCAAGTCCTGGAGGTTACTTGCGGACTGTTTCATGCCATGGTGATCAGATTGGTTAAGATTAGAAATCATTGCCATGGTAGAGAGAGACCATCACCTCAGGAGAACTGAGGTAGGCTCCGATGAATTCTAGTTCTTGTACTGGTGTTAGCATTGATTTTTGTGCGTTTATTTGGAGGCCTAGTCTTGTAAAGAGAGCTACCGTCTGTTCGGTGGCCTCTAACGCTGTTTGTCGTGTTGACACTTTCAGTAAGCAGTGTCCAAGAAGAGGAATACCATGATTCCTTTTTTGCGGAGGTAAGCAGCCAAAATTATGAGGCCCTTCGAGAATACCCACGGGGCAGTAGATAGGCTAAAAGGTCAGGACATTGTACTGGAAGTGATCCAGTCCAATAGCAAATCAGAGAAACCTTTGATGTAACAGGTGAATTGTTATATGAAAATACACATCCTGGAGCTCGAGGACCAAGAAACAGCCCTCCCTTTCTAGCGCTGGAATTATGGTGACTAATGTGACCATCCTGAAGTGTTGGGTCTTCACAAACTTGTTGAGTTGTCTTAGATCAAGAATGGGTCTCTCTATCCTCCTGTTTTTTTTTTTTCCTGTGTGAAGAAATAATGTAAGCAAAAGCCCTTCCCTCTGTGTTTTGTTGGTATGGGTTATACTGCTCCTATGGGCTACCTCCTGATGCAGCAGATGTTCATGAGAGGGTCCCTGAAGAGGGGTGGGGAAGGAGGGTGGGTACGAGGGTTGGAGATAAAAAGGGATAGAATACCCAGTCTCGATTTCTAGAACCCATCTGTCTGTTATAATAGTTTGCCAGATTGGGTAAAATGGAGTCAGGTGTTCTCCAAATGGTTGGGAAATGGTGCCACCGCTGAAAGATATGGGAGGTCTCAGACTCTCGACCAAGGCTTCATATTTGCTGTCTGGATGTTGATGGCTGAGACATAGTAGTCTGAGGACTAGGCTGTTATCTCCTCGAGGGTCTCAGTTTCCACCCATGATGCTCGTATGGTCTGTGCTGTTGCGTCTGGGAAGTGGGCTGGAACCTCTATGGAGCATAAGTTCTTCATCTTTTCTTGGTCCTGTGTGTATAAATGGGACCTCAATGTCACCCTCAATTCCTTGAGTGTATGGAGGGGCTTGTCTGTTTTGGCTGCGGAGAATTTGGGACTGTGAAACAGCAAATCTTTGACCGTCAACTGCACCTCTTTGGGGAACCCAGATAGATGGAGTCAAGACACCCTTCTCCATCACCACCGGGGTGGCTACAGACGTCGTTGCTGTGTCCACCGGAGTCCAGGGCAGCCTGTAGTGCTGTCCTGGTTGTAAACAGACCCATTTAGATCCTTAATATCAGAGGAACATTCTCCTCCTCTGCAATAAATTCAATAAATTCCAAGAGTTTAGTGTAATTATGATAGTACTGGACCAGTAACGCTTCATAGTTGGCTAACCTCAAGTGCAGAGATGCAGAGGAACATGCCTTGTGGCCGAAGAGGTTGAACCTCTTCCAGTCCTTGTCATAAGGCATGTTTTCGGGGTATCGTTGTCTGCCGTGTTCATGTACTGCCTCCACCACCAATTAACTGGGTGAAGGGTGCGAGAAGAGGAACTCCGTTCCCTTCGCCGGTACATAATATTTTTTATCCAACCTCTTGCACGTAGGTGGGATCATTGCAGGGATTTGCCAAATTGACTTAACTGGCTCCATGATCACGTCGTTCACAGGAAGAGTGATTCCGGAAGAAGCCGCTGTATGTAAAAATGTCCAGGAGTTTGTGCTGTTGCGCCTGGACCTCTTCTAATGAGATGTCTAGTGAGCTCATCACTATTTTGCGGAGATCTTGAAATTGTTTGAATTGATCTCCTTTGTTGGGAGGTGGTAGCATAACAGTGTAATCAGGGGAAGATGAAGATAAGTGGGTTGCTGGCACCATCTCCTGGACAGAGTTCTTCCTCCTGATCACTGCCCTCTTCTAGAGATTCCAATGGTCCTGGTACCAGAGGTGCGGGTGGCTGATGTATGGTCACCCTGGGTGGGCTGGAAGATTTTTGTGGTGGGGGGGTATGATGCCCATGGGTTCCAATATGCCCACTTTGGGGGGGAATGGCATGGGTGGTATCCATGGGTGACCATACTGGTGTTTATCTTTGGTATCAGTGTAATAGCCCCTGTGCAGACTGTCTGGTCTGTGTGGATCGTGGACCAGAGATGAACGTTGAGGAGAATAGATTTCTCCATCATCCCCATCGCTCAAAAATGGTAGAGCGGATCGTGGTGGAGTTGGGCAGAGAATAGGGGATTCCAGCATCAAAATAACTATGAGGTCTTTGTGGCGCAGGAATTGTTGTGGTGTTGGGGCATCAGCACTGTGGAGGACAGTCATCAATACCCTACTGATTGTTGCAGCATGGTTGTTAGTGCTGGTGTGCACATCGAATGTATGATGCTGGCAGAAGGTGGTGCCATCATGTGCAGCGGTGCACAGTTGCTCAGTGCTGAGAGTCTAGTTGGCTCCACCAACGCCAAGGCATGGGGTTTCAGTTTACCTTTATTGCCTATGTCAGAGCTCACTGGCTTAGGGTCTTTCACTCTCGTGGCACCAACAGTCAGATGGTCCAGCTACTAAGGCCATGGAAAAGGCTGGTGCAGTAGGTACCAAGGGTATTTGCCCATTTAAGGAATGCCATTTCTTGGCCAATTCCCAAGTCGGAGAAGTGGTAACGTGCTTCTTTGCCACCATCTTGGCAATTTAAAACAACTTTTATGCACTCATGCACACTCTCGTTTGGAATCCATATAGCGACCATCGCTTGAAGACGAACTTTGCCTTAACATATATTTTTAAAACGTTTTAATGGTGGTGCTCAAGTTATTAACTAGTGAATTATTTGTTTTTTGGTGAGAACATTAACAGTGTTAAATTTTGAGGGATTCACAGAACTAGAATTTTACTGAGGCTTACATCCCTATAACATTTCTGAAGTAGACAATTACCATTATGAAAATAATGAAATATTTAAAATGATCAATAGTGGAAAAGTGCCTTCAAAGTGCAATAATGCATGTTATTGAAGTGTTTACAATAAACGTATTCACAAGTATCTATGATCTAAGCATTGTCAGAGGAAAAATATGAAGTCAACCTTTATTCATTACACGGGTATGAATGCATCCAGTTGGCCTCACTAGCACTATTTCCCTTTCTAGTGACACACCTTGGATTTTGGTATTTCAGCTGCCCACATATCTCAAGCCTATTCTGGCAGCATCAGAAGACTACAAAAAAGCCACAATTTGAGAGATACTTTATTCTTTGCTCTGCCATTAAACTATAGCACTATCCCTATTTAGAACATATTTTGAGATTTTATCTTGAAATAACTTGACCTTAAATTATACACTAAATGGTCCAAGATATCGAAACTAAAGTCCCCTTAACACTCTCTTTGCCTTATGTCTGAGGGTAACATAGCAGCCCCTAAGTCAGAGATGCTTCAGAGATTATGCCAAAAAGAATGCTGCAGCAGTATTTCTTAAATCTGATTCAGACAATCTCCTGGTGCTAAAATTTTAATCAACTTGTTCCAACACAACAAAGCTGTTACTGAAAGAGCAACTGGTACCAGCTTAGTATCCAATCTCATCAGTACACAGGAAACTCCCAGATCCAACAAATTCTTTAGAAGGCAAAAATCAGCCGTGTCACTGATGAAGTCTGGCATCAAAAGGACTGTTTCTTTGAGCTGATGTAATTTTAGTACCCACTGAAGTCTTTATACAGTGTAGTCACAAACCCAATCCATCTGGCACAGACTTCTTTGGTGCCAGGGCCACCCATGACTTGACTGAGTGATGCCAGAGATGGAGTGGAGGAGCTTTGTATACAATTCCCTTATGCATAACAAAATTCTGCTATTTGCGTTCCTTTTATCTTGCCAAACTCGGGACAAATTTGGTATTGATACACAATATACTACAGATTTAAAAATTAAAAATGCACATAAACAAGCCTAATTCCACCATAATCTATGCAAACCTTACCTTTTGCTAAATAAATCTACTATTAAAAACTTGAAAGGGAGCATTGTGACATAGCAAGGGCCCAAAATGTGTTCCCATCCTTCCCCTAAACTTCATTCAACACCCTGTATTTCAAGTGTACATTCTTGAAATGTACAGACTTTTGATACTCTTCATAACACATTCACTTAAAAAAACAGCAAAAAGGGGAGCTTTAAAACCAATTAAGTTTTAAAAGAGAGAGTTTTCCTGATTCTCAACCAATACATTAATCAGTCAATATTAAGAGCTGGATTCTTCCAGTTTCAGAATGGAGCAGAAGGGGTCACTGGCATGAAAGGATTATGATGAAACTATTTAGAGAGGAGATATTTACATAAAAAACCCAATTAATACAAAAAGTTAAGGTCAAGCACTCAGAAGCTATGAAATTGAAAAAAAATTAAGGTTTGCCCTCACAATACTTCCAATGTTGTAAATTCTAACCATTTTATCAGGAGTCCCATTATACTGCGTACTTGTGGCACCTTAGAGACTAACAAATTTATTTGAGCATAAGCTTTTGTGAAGCCGATGAAGTGAGCTGTAGCTCACAAAAGCTTATGCTCAAATAAATTGGTTAGTCTCTAAGGTGCCACAAGTACTCCTTTTCTGTTTGCGAATACAGACCAACATGGCTGCTACTCTGAAACCTGTCACTATACTGAGTGTTTTTCTTAAGTCTGAGTCTTCATTTTCACAAAGTAAGTTTCTAGTTCTTGCGGTTATACAGAAAGAAGGGTCATATTTTCAAGCATAAGTGTAATCTAAAAAGTCTTAAACTAGAAGGCAAAGAAAGAGCTTTAATTTTTTTTTAAAAATCTCATGATTTTGAGGTCTGAATCACAATTTTTGAATGTTTGGGTTGACAATACTGTAACTGCCATATTGCGCATCATGTATGTTTTACTATATATATATATATATATATACACACACACACACACACACACTAATAACAAAGTAAGGCTCCAAAACTTGCAAATCACTGAGTACTTGGGAACCTCTATTCATGTGAAGCTTCACTGACTCAAAGTTAACTGACATGCAGTCAGATGCAGGAACAAGGCCCAATTCATTAAGATCATTAATATCTACTTTTTCCAGGGAAAGAGGAACACAAATATTAGGTATAGTATGCACGTTAATATTTCAAGATAAACCTTAACTTTAAGAATTCATTATTGAATGCTGATCTTGCAATCTTAACACTACACATTAATGTTACATTCTTGCATTTAAATTCCCCCGGCATTTAAGAACAAAGAAAATCCAGAGATAAGATGCTGAGCATCTTGTAAATTTCTTGCACAGCGCCAATTCAACTTGCTCACTTAACAGATCACCATCAACTTGAAAATTATGCCTGTCTAAAATTTTTGTACCTCTTAGTTAACAAAAATTAGTGAAAAACTGTCAAAGTTTGTGTATTTCACAGCAAAATTAGCAATAGGTCAAATGCTGTTTTCTCTTTGAAGACCATTAGTTTTTCCTTTGCTAAAAAGGAAAAAAAAAAGAGTGGAACAGATTTTTTTAAATTATTTTTTATTAAAAGCAATGGAAAACAAAACCAGGAAAAACTGAAAAAGGTGTTCAGGTAGACATGCGAATTGTTTAAAATAAGGTGGATTTGATTTAAATCAATAGTCAGGAAGACTTGATTTAATCATGGATTGCTACATAAAAGTACATTCTTGTTGGTTGTTATAACCTTAATACATATTCTTCACAACTCAGAGATAGATGTAGGTTTCATTTTTAGAAGGTACACACTATACATTTATAAAGTGATTTATTTTGAAAACTTTTCAGATTAGCTTTTACAGCTATATCAGAAAATGAATAATTGTTTGGTTACTTCATTTACCAAAGGCAATTGAAGCAGATATTTACGAAGTCATTGGGATGTGAACGATCTCCAATTCAACAGGTTAATCATTAATATTTGGAGGATTTTCTTGCCATGCTGTATTAAGGAGAACACTACCAGACAGACACTTAAATTGTTTTATTTAACAACAACGTTATGTATTCTGGATTTTTTCTTCAACAGCAAACATAATATTTTAACAAAACAAGCATATGTATTTTTGAATTTAGTTAAACATTCAAGTTTAAAATCAGGTTTGTTTTTGTTAAAATTGTTTAACAAAAATTGTTAAATTAAATTGACTATCAGCTAGGCGAACATGAAAAACTTAAAATATTGGCTTCTGCAGTTAACTCAGTCATCTTCACCCTCATTTTCCTGTTCGTTCATAATCTGGAAAAGAAAAAAGCTTTCCTGCTTTTTCAGATCCCAAACGATTTCTCAATTTAGAATGAATTAGTCCAAAGGAAGAAAAACTTTTAACAGCAGTAGGTTCTTCTGCTGGTGTAGAAAGTGAGATCACCACTTCAGTCTCTGAATCCAAGTGCTTAAGTGACTTCCACCAGTTCACTGGTGTGACTTTCTTTAAAACATCCTCAGCAAACTTACTTCTTGAATGGCTCACCCTTTAGTTCTGAAGTTTATTATAGTTGGCATTATGGAGGGATGATTGCTGGATGCCCATGTCACAGCCAACTCCCCTGCTTCAGCAGTTAAGGTTTGACCCTGGTACAGAGTATTGAGAATATTTGCAAGAAAATGAGCTGGAGACCATGCTTGTCCCATTTGTTTTTTTTAATGCTTGTAATTCAACTCTGTCATTGCATATTTTTCTTTTTAAGATCTCACTCAGTTCCTTCCAACTTTCAACTGTGTCAGCAAATAAATAGCTATTTCTCTGCATTTTGTTCAAGGCTACAGAAATAGGCTTCAGGGTACTCGGCATGTGTTCAACATTTCTCTTAAGCCCAATGTTGAGAACTTGGGCTGTGACAGTGCCATCTATTTTTTTACAATTTTGTTCACAAACTGTCATCAAATTAGGCCAGTTCTTGAGATAGTGCTCAAAAAACAGTCCACTACTGAGTTCCATCGCATGTCTTGTGGGAGAGTTAGCTTGGTTCCTCCCCCTTTTTTCAGAGCAGCTGCTGTAAAGTGGTTGTTACGGAAGTATTTTGCAATTTCAACAACGTTCGCCTTTATTTCGGTAACACTAAAGTCTTTGACTAGGAGGTGCATTAAATAAGCACTGCAACCATATGTTATTAGCTTGGGACTCTCTTCACGCTTCTAAATAAATTCTTCTCATCTTGGATACATTTGCAGCATTGTCTGTGACCAACCTGCGTATTAGACATTTGAATTTTTTATCAGTTTGTTACAGCTTTTACGGCTACTTCTTGTAAGTATTCTGCTGCGTGTGCGCATTTCCTGATGTATCAACTGTTTCTGTAAGGAAGACATTTCCTTCTTCTGTTGTCACACCAGCACATACAACAGGATCATTGTGGACATTGCTCCACCCATCAAGACTCAGGTTAATAATTCGTCCTCTAGACTTTCTGCACACTGCTCAATTTCTCTTTCATACACTTTATCCAGCAATTTGCCTGTGACATCTGCACTGTTGGGTGGACTGTATCCTGGTCTTGATGACTGAACCATGTTAATAAAGCGTGGGTTCTTAATTATACGGAAAGGAGAGTTTGTTGCATAAACAAACTGGGCAATTTTTTCATCAATTACCTCTTTCTGTAATCTGCTGGTTCTTATCAAAAACTTATCTATGGTTGTTTCTGGATGATGGAGATTTTTTTCCCTCCCTCTTTGCTACAGTTGATTACTGTGGCTATGTGACATACATGATATGACTGAAATGCTATCATTGGCAGATAACTCTGAAACTATAGAAAATGATGGTGATCTTGAAGGTGGATAGTCTTCAGAATCCTGTATGTTGAGGATGGATTCTCCTAAACAAAATAAGTCAATGCAGTTATTTAATTATTATTACCATACTGCTCATTTAGTATTACTCCATTGCATTCACTGACACTGGGTACTACATTAAAGGTGAAACTGTAAAAGGAAGACCTACCTATTTCAGCTATTTATTTTTTTATCACAACTGCATCTAAAATGATAGTACCATACAGTAAAAACTATATTTTTTGCTCAACCATGAGAATTCAAGAATAGTCCAGAAGGAAGACAGGCAGTCCTTAAGAAAGAAGTATGAAATAAAAAAAGTTTATCAACCTGAAGATCTTGCATGTTGAGACATGTTCCTTTCATCATCTTCAACGCAGCTTCCTCCTGAGAAGGAACACTTTTCATGATGTTGTTTCATTCGGGAAACCAGGCCTTGCATTTCTTTGTTGCACTGTTTGCATTTCACATGCATGCCTGTCTTACCCACAGATAGAGGAACTTCATTAAAATATTCCCAAACTGGGTCTCTTTTACACCCTGCTGCCATTATAGGTTTTCCCTTCTAGTGAGAGGATGGTACGGTAGATCTCAAATCAATGAAGGCTACACTCAGAAAGACCTCAAGACTTCTAGAATATGTTGCTCTTAACAGTTTCACTTTTGTTTCTACTGCCTGTCCTTCCCTTCTCACAGTTATCTTCAGACTTCTCCTTGTCCAGATCTATTCTGCCCCCAACAATCTTCTATTCATTGAACTTTTTGAAACTTTGCACTTTTAGAGAGGTAAGGGATTGACTCTGTGTACACAAATTTGCAGAGGAATAATAGGGTTGAGGTCTGTTATTTCTCACCTCTATATATATATATTATTTGTTAACAGCAAAAATGTTTTTTCAATTAACAAGCATATTATCTTGGAGACACAAATCCACACTTTGAGAACTGCAAAACTAAGCATCTCTGATGGTATCTTCTAGACTGAGCCCCTTTGGATAGATAGAAAGATTAACCAAAATAATCTATACGGAAGCCCCTGGAACCCCATAAAATTGGGTCCCTAATCCATGAACTCATTTACAAAAAATGTTTCTTAAACATTACATGAATATATTGTCTCATACTATAGAATTAGAATTTATAATCCCTATTCCATGAGGAGGTATCTTTGAGCTATGATGCATCTTAATTAAAAACTCTTTAGATCTATTTTTTTGATAAAATGCTTTGAGGAAAAATCCGATTTAAATAAAAAAATTGGATTTTTTTTTTTTTAAATGTCATTGATTTTCATCCACCCTAGTTTAAAATAAATTGACAGTGTTTGTCAAGTTTCTCAGGACTTTTCAAGAGGAAATGTTTCTGTGCAGCTACTCATCTATTCAAGTTGTGGTATGTGAGTTCAGTGTATTAGTATACACATGTAGACCTACGGACATGTTCTGACAAGCTACATATACAATTTTGAAAGGGTTCTCTTAAGTAAAACTAATGGTTTCCCCTCCTCCCCAAAGCAAAAGCATTTGTTTTCAAAGTTGCATCCATGCCAACTCTCCTGATCAAACTTCCTTCAGGCATTTTTGCTTTAACTTCCATCTTAAAAAAGAAAAAATGATTAAGTCTCCTCGTGCATATACATTCAAAGTTCAAAATCAGCTGAACTAATTTTGAAGAAACTTTCTGAAAAAGTCACTTTTGAGCAGAAGCAAAGCAATGAAATCACTATTAAAAGATAAATATTTCAGAAAAGGGGAATATATGAAAAACAGATCATCAATTAAATTTGAACATGAACTGTAAGCTCCCACTATAAATATTTTATAAACCTCAAGTAGTGTGGATCAGTCTTAAAATTCTTAAGAGTAAGGAAATTCTGACTTAGTCACCATAACAGATCATGTTATGATACTTTTCCAGAACACTACTACAGACAAGAGCTCACATGCATTCTCCCAAAACACAGTACATTTATTGTAACAATATAGAGGGTATGAATTTTAGAACACTTAAGCACAAAAATAACTTTAATAATCTGAGCAGCTCAATTTCTGCCAATAGGACTGATCATATGAGTAAAAGTTAGTCATAAGTGTTTGCAGGGCTCAGAGGCAATACAGACAATTGGTAGTGACACTAACAGGGTAGCTTACTCCTTTAAGGGCCAGGGGCATGGAGTCAGCAACCCTGTTCAATTATCAGGCCCACTTGAGAAGGGGTCAGTGATGCCTATAAAGCAGATGTGGGCAAACTATGGCCTTCAGGCGACATCCGGCCCACGGGACCATCCTGCTCAGTCCTTGAGCTCCTGGCCAGGGAGGCTAGCCCCTGGCCCTTCCCCTGCTGTCCCCCCTCCCCCGGAGCAGGGGTGGTCCTGGGAGGGGGCGATCAGGTGACAAAGGGGCAAAGGGGGGTGGGAAGTGGGAGGGGGAAGGGGCCAGGCTGTTTGGGGAGGCACAGCCTTCCCTACCCGGCCCTCCATAGAGTTTCGCAACCCTGATGTGGCCCTTGGGCCAAAAAGTTTGCCCACCCCTGCTATAAAGGGCTGAAAGAGATACGTTGGAGGGAGAGCTGTAGGAAGGAGACTGACTCCTGTGACTGGTCCTGGAGCAGAGAGAGATATCCAGAGTGACAGGCCTCTGGGCCTCTGCAGGCTACACTAGGCATCTGAATAGTTTTGTATTCCTTTGAAAGCTTTTTGGTTTAAATTAATAAACCATACCCTTCATATTTAGGTTGCCTAATTCTTTCCATTTAAAAAAAGGTCACAAAATATTTCATTTTTGCAAAGCTCTGAACATCTCTTTTCTCTACAGAAGGCCTTTGAAATTCAGCTAGGAGAAGAATCTTGGGGGGGGGGGGTGTCAAAAAAGGGCCTTGTCTTCATCCATGAAATTCCATTCAAGTTTTAAACTGTTAGAATTGCCACTTCCCTTCTATCTGTTATGACATTAGCAAAATTTGGCACCATGCCAAAACAACTGAACATGAACATGGTCCCATGCCATTATCAAAGTAACGACAGCACAACACATGTTACATTGGGAACACCAAGATCAAACAGTGTTTCCAGGGGTAGGGAGGAAAGAGCTGGTTCATGTTTCTCCCCCGCAACTCTTTTTCCTACCCAGACCCAAAAGCCCATCTCTCCAGCGGCTTAATTTGTAATGGAAGAGGTGCCGGGGCTCAAGCATTTTTGTACTTTCATAACCGATGTGGCAAGTGGTGCCAGTGCTATGAATTGCCAAACCTAGAGGTGTCGGGGCTCAGCCTTGGCACAAATTAAGTCCTGCACCTCTCCTTCTAGGAGCACCATATGAGGAAGAAGCTTACCCCTGCCTCTCAGTATAGAGGAAAAAGGAAGGTAAGCCAGGTGCCCCTAAACAAGGCACAAGACCCAAGGCATGGCCCTATTGATCCCCTCTCCTCTCTAGAGTACCACATGGAGCAGGAGTTCCCCCTTACCCCGCCATCTTCTGGGGAAGAAGAAAAACAGGCAGGCAAACAGATGACAGAACAAGGAGTAATTGTCTCAAGTTGCAGTGGGGGAGATTTAGGTTGGATATTAGGAAAAACTCTTTCACAACGAGAGTGGTGAAACACTGGAATGCGTTACCTAGGGAGGTGGTGGAATCTCCTTCCTTAGAAGTTTTGAAGGTCAGGCTTGACAAAGCCCTGGCTCGGATGATTTAGTCAGGGATCGGTCCTGCTTTGAGCAGGGGGTTGGACTAGATGACCTCCTGAGGTCCCTTACAACCCTGATAGTCTATGAAACTCCCTGACACCACTCCCCAGAACAAGCAAAGCTCATGGCCCCAGCGGCCCATTTCCCCCCCGGGATAACAGCTTTCTGCAGCAGGTCCTGTATTTCACTTGGCAGAATTCCATGCTGAAGGAAGCTTCAGGGTTTAAAGCTTGAAGATGATGCATGGGGGAGGGAGAGGGGGAGATGTTATTGTTGCACAGAATATAATTTTTCCCTTTTTAAGTACAGGCTAGGAAATAAACTACAGTAAAAATGGTTATTTAATATATTTTATGTTGCAAAGTCAAGCACTTGAAAATATTCAACATAGGGAATGAGACATCTATTCAATGGTTGTTTTTATCTTCATCATTCAGTGTGCAGTCCCTACTTTATTTAATGCAAGTTATCCAGGATTTTGGACTGAATACAGAAGTATTTCCTTGTTGTCTTTTCTAGGGCATTCACATATTAATGAATTTATCTCCCCAGTGAGATAAAAGTATTATTCTCCCCATTTTATAGATAGCATCAGGCAAACCTCTCAATTTGGCCATGTCAGGGCTTCCTCCTGATTTCCACCCCTGTTCTCATTTGATCAGCTATTTTACCACCAGAGAAGCTGAGCAGGCACCACTTCCACTGACTTTAGTTGCAGTTGCGAGGACTCACCACTTTCTCACAGCGGGCCCAGGAACACAATATTAACATGAAAATAAAGTATCCCTGTGTGCCATTCACCTGTCTTAACCACAAGACCATCCTCTCTTTCAGCAGTTCCTTACCTCATTCCTTATATATCTTCCAACTTCTAGAGCAAATGAGGCAGGGATCCTATAAATAGCCTAGTTTCACAACACAATTCTGAATCATTCCCTGAACACCATCCGTCCTGATCTCCGAATGGCCAGGATGCAGTGGGAAAAAAAATAGGGGGTGATCATGGAATTAAAGACTATCAAAAAGCATACCATAAGAGGACTGAATTAATGTTGCATGGAAAATGAATGAAAATATTATCTAAACTTTCAAGTCAATTACTTTACAACCTAAAATATTATTTTAAATACGGGGGTAGTTGGTATGTAATTGTACCTTAGAATGTTCAGACTCAAAGGTTTACACCAGACTTGTAAAAAGACTTGCAACTAGTACCAGAGAGGAGAACACACACCTAAAGCTTCAATCTATTTGTCAGTAATTCTTCCATTAGTTTTCCTTACAACAAAAGGTTCCTGCACTTTTAAATTTAGATATTTTATTTCTTCTAGCAAAGACCTAAATAATGGGGGACAGGGATAACTGAAGATCACTGAAGTAGTCTTCATTCACTAGTATGCTCTGAAAACATTTTACAACTAAATGTGTTTTAATATAATCAAAACTACATTATAAATAGCATCTCATTTGTTATCAAGGTTTTAGATTTGCCTTTTCAATGTTGCGTTATCCACAATTGTAAAGGTTCAACACAATAGTGCAATGAAAATAATAATTATTGTGTATCTTGTATGTAGGATAGTGAACCATGATACTGAAACTGTAAACTGCTGTCACCCTGCTCATAAAAATGAGATGTGTATTCTCAATAGGTTATCCCAAGTGAACAAAAAATATTAAGAGTTGCTGATTTACAAGCAAATGAGGGGTTTTTTTAATCCAAAAAAAACAAAACAAAAAACAAAACAAAAAACCACCACACACACACTCAAAAAACCCATAACTTTTCATTAGAGCCTAACTAAATATAGTACATTTTTAAACTAATATGCGTTATATAAGACAGTCCTTCCTGGTTTAAATCCTAGCATCAGAGCACTGAAATCATGAATTCTAGCTCCGTGCTGCTTTATAACTGAAAAGCAGTTCAAATTCTAAAGTATATTAAAAACCGTGGCAGACTAAGTCATGAATGATACAGTTTGAAATTGCTGAGATTTTAAAACCAAAATATGGAGCAACATTTAGCAGTTTTCATGTACATTAATGGAATAGGTTAACAAATCCTAGAAACACAATTGTAGATATATAATGGATAATTTAAAAAAAAAAAACACACCACATATCAGTACAAATAAAAATATTTTTAAAATTTGAATATTCTGGAAAGCAGAGCCATTAACCGATGAGTTAAAAGATAAACGAAATCTTTACTTTGAGCCTTGCAGTTTGCTTTTCCTTCAAATAGTGTTATTTCAAATACTTTTTAAAGTACTACATAAACTGTAAATTCTCCTATATACCAATGTTTTAGTCTACAACCAATAAATGAAAACTTTCCTTCAAAACCACATTTTTCCTTTTAAGAAAAAAAAAAAACAAAAAACCCAAGCAGCCCAAAAGGAATCAACACAAACTTTTTAATAGACGTTTCATTGCCACAAGTACTCTTAACATACGTTTAATCAAGCATTTTTGGAAAAATAGTTTGAGCTACTCATTTCCAGAGACTACACAAATCAACACTTCAAGAGGAAAAAAAAAAAAAAGACAAAACAAAAACCCAACCACCACCAAAATCCCCCTTCCTTTCTTTTACCACTACCACCAGCACCAACACCACATTTTAACTAAAAAGCTTACCTTCTTCTGGTACCAGACTATAGCATCCGTTACTTTTGACGCCATTTATTCTACTGCATTCGCACGGTAGTCATTTTAGCCTGTTGAAAGACAGACAATTTTTACTTCCACCTTCCAAGAAAAGACTGATCAACAGGCATGTAAACTACTCTAGTTACCTGCAGAGGAAAGTGGTCTACAGGTATACTTACATCACATTTGTCTCATTGTTTTAGTAATAAGTTTTCCACATCTAAACAAAAATCTGCTGCCATAGTAAGGAGACAGAAGTTTCTATTACAAGAGCTTTCTCCACTCTGTAAAGTAATGCATACCTGGCAAACAAAGTAAGCTTTACTGCCCAGCTAAGTCTCATAGGATACATCTATACTGCAATAAAAAAAGCCCATGGTACCAAGTCTCAGTCTGGATCAACTGGTTCATAGGCTCATAGGGCTTGGGCTGCAGGGCTAAAATTTGCAACAGACATATGGGTTCAGGCCGGAGCTCAGTCTCCTAGACCCACCCCCATCATGGGGTTTCAGAGCCGGGGTTTCAGAGCCTAGGCTCCAGCCATAGCCCGAATATCTACACTGTAATTTTTAGGCCTGCAGTCTGAGCCCTGCAAGCCAAAACCAGCTGACTTGGGCCAGCCGCAGCCATGCCATAGGTCTTTTATTGCAGTGTGGAAGCATAGGCCATTAAAGCCAGAAGGGACAATCATCATCATCTAGTCTGACCTGCACATTGCAGGACACGGAAACTCATCTACCCACTCCTGAAATAGACCCATAACCTGTGGCTGAGTTACTAAAATCCATGCCCCGCACTGTAGAGGAAGGCAAAAAGCCCTCAGGGTCTCTGCCAACCTGATCGGGTGGAAATTCCTTCTCAATCCCAAATATGGCAATTGGTTAAACCCTGAGCAGGTCAATGATGCCCACTGCCAGACAGCTGGGAAAGAATTCTCTGTAGTAACTTGGAACCCTCCCCATCTAGCATCCCGTGTCCTGCCACTGGAGATATTTGCCAATAGCGGTCAACAATGGGCCTCATGCCATTGTACACAACCTCATCATACAATCCCCTTCATAAACTTATCAAGCTCGGTCTTGAAACTAGTCTGGTTTTTTGCCCTCTCTTCTCCCCTTGGGAGGCTGTTCCTGAAGTTCATTCCTCTGATGATCAGAAACCTTGATCTAATTTCAACCCTATAAACTGGCCATCAACCAGTATATAACCATTTGTTCTTGTGCCAACATTGGCCCTGAACGTAAATAATTCCTCTCCCTCCCTGGGTGTTTATCCCTCTGATATATTTACAAAGAGAGCAATCTCTCTCCTCAGCATCTGTTAGGCTCAGCAAGCCAAGTTCTGTAAGCCTCCTCTCATAAGGTAGATTCTCCATTCCTCAGAGTATCTTAGTAGCCATTCTCTGCACCTGTTTCTTAAACATGGGAGACCAAAATTGCACATAGTATTCCAGATGAGGTCTCATCAATGCTTTGTACAACAGTAATAACCTTCCCTTTCCCTACTGGAATATCTCGCCTGGTGCATCCTAGGATTGCATTACCTTTTTTCACAGGCTCACTGTCACCCGGTCATCTACTAATACACCCAGGTCTTTCTCCTACTCTGTTGCTTCCAACTTATAAATCCCCAGCTTAAAGCAAAAATTCTTGTTGTTAGTCCCTTGCATTTAGCACTATTAAATTTCATCCCATGTCTCTTTCTCCAGTGTTCAAGGTCATGCAAATCTTCTTGTAGAACATGCCAGTTCTCCTCCTATATTAACAATACCTACCAATTAGGTGTCATCCACAAATTTTATTAACGCCCCCTTTTTGTGCCAAGGTCATGGATGAAAATGTTAAATAAAGATTGGTCCCAAGACCAATCCTTAAGGAACTCTACTAATAACCTCTCTCCGGACTGGCAGTTCACCTTTCAGCATAACCTGTTATAGTTAAGGCTAAGATTCTGTCATGGTTTTTTTTTTAGTAAAAGTCATGGACAGGTCACAGGCAACAAAAAAAAAAAAAAATTCACAGAAGCTGTGATCTGTCTGTGACTTTTGCTGCTGTGGCTCCATGATTTCCCCCACCATCGTGGCAGCTAGGAGCTGTGGGGGAAATCATGGGAGCTGCAGGATGACCATATTTCCCAAAGGAAAAACGGGACATCCCAGCCACTTGCCCAAGGCGACCCACTCCCCCCGGGCAAGCTGTCGCCTGTAACTGGAACCCTGAGGAGGGGTCCCCTCAGGAGTCTATCACCTGTGCTGGAACTTTGCAGGGGGGGCCCCCCGTCGATTGTCGCTGGAACCCTCCCAGGGCCACATTACTGTCAGCTCCAGAGTCCTGAGAATGTCACGGAGGTTTCTGGAAGTCGGATTCTGTAACTTCCATGACCTCCGTGACACAAACATAGCCTTAGTTATAGTCTCCCCTTTAAACTAGTTTCTTACTCACCTTTCAGTTCTAATTTAATCCCCATCTTCTCCAATTTAACTTAACTTCCCACATAGAACTGTATCAAATGCTTTACTGAAATCCACATAGATTAGGGTCTACTACTTTTCCTTTATCTAGAAAATTGGTTATCTTCTCAAAGAAAATCACAGCATTTCTTAGTATTTAAATTCCCAAGATTCACATTGCATGTAAAATCATCTTTATTTTTTTAAACAATGAGAAGTTGTACCCATTGCTTCATATTATTGCCTTGTTAGAATTTGTCAACAAGTACTTTTCCATGGAAATAGTGGCATTTAGTGAAGTCAACAGTATATTCAAGAAAGTGAACCAGAACATTATAAATGCAAAGGAGGACCATTTCAGACTTGCAGCCGGATATTTTAACAAAATTACTGTTGGGACCACACTAATTATGATTTTAAAGTCTGCCAATTTTCTCACTGAAAGGGTAAACTAAAACTATATTAAGGGGATAAGCAAAGGCATTTTTTTAAACTATCAAATGGTAGTATTTACTACATCCATTGAATTTTTTTAAAAATTCAGTAAACATAATGCCTAAGAACGGCCATACTGGGTCAGACCAAAAGTCCATCTAGCCTAGTATCCTGTCTTCTGAAAGTGGCCAATGTCAGGTGCCCCAGAGGGAATGAACAGAAAAGGTAATCAAATGATCCATTCCCTGTTGCCCATTCCCAGCTTCTGACAAACAGAGGCGAGAGACACCATCCCTGCCCATCCTGGCTAATAGCCATTGATGGACCTATCCTCCATGAATTTACCTAGTTCTTTTTTGAACCCTGTTATAGTCTTGGCTGCCACATCCTCTGGCAAATTGTTCTACAGGTTGACTGTGCGTTGTGTGAAGAACCACTTCCTTTTGCTTGTTTCAAACCTGCTGCCTATTAATTTCATTTGGTGACCTCTAGTACGTGTGTTATGAGAAGGAGTAAACACTTCCTTATTTACTTTCTCCACACCAGTCATGATTTTATACACCTCTATCATATCCCCCCTTAGTCATCTGATTTCCAAGCTGAAAAATCCAAGCCTTATTAATCTCTCCTCATACAGAAGCCGTTCCATATCCCTAATCATTTTTGTTGCCCTTTTCTGAACCTTTTCCAATTCCGTTTTTTTTTTTTTTTTGGGGGGGGGGGGGGAGATGGGGCGACCACATATGCACGCAGTATTCAAGATGTGGGTGTACCATGGATTTATATAGAGGCGATATATTTTCTTATTACCTATCGCTTTCTTAATGATGCCCAACATTGTTCATTTTTTTGACTGCCGCTGCACATTGAATGGATGTTTTCAGAGAACTATCCACAATGACTCCAAGATCTCCTTCTTGAATGGTAACAGCTAATTTAGACCCCATCATTTTATATGTATAGTTGGGATTATGTTTTCCAATGTGCATTACTTTGCATTTATCAGCACTGAATTTCATCGGCTATTTTGTTGCCCAGGTCACCTAGTTTTGACAGATCCTTTTGTAGCTCTTCGCAGTATGCATGGGACATAACTATCTTGAGTAGTTTTGTATCATCTACAAAAATTTTGCGACTTCAGTGTTCACTCTTTTTTCCAGATCATTTATAAATATGTTGAATAGAAGTGGCCCCAGTACAAACCCCTGGGGCACACCACTATTTACTGCTCTTCATTCTGACACTGACCATTTATTCCTATCTTTTGGTTCCTATCTTTTAACAAAATTACCAATCCATAAGAGGACTTTCCCCTTTTATCCCATGACAGCTTACTTTGCTTTAGAGCCTTTGGTGAGGGCTTGTCAAAGGCTTTCTGAAAAATCTAAATACACTATATCTATTGGATCCCCCTTGTCCATATGCTTGTTGACCCCCTCAAAGAATTCTAGTCGACTGGTGAGGCATGATTTCCCTTTACAAAAAACATGTTGACTATTCCCCAACAAATTATGTTCATCTACATGTCAGATAATTTTGTTCTTTACTATAGTTTCAATCAGTTAGCCTGACTTCAATACCGGGCAAACGGGCTTGTAATTGCCAGGATGACCTCTGGAGCCCTTTTTAAAAACTGGTGTCACATTAGCTATCCTCCATTCATTTGGTACAGACGCTGATTTAAAATGATAGGTTACAGACTACAGTTAGTAGTTCTGCAATTTCACATTTGAGTTCCTTCAGAACTCTTAGGTGAATAACTGTTTAGTGTATCAATTTGTTCCAAAACCTCCTCTAATGACACCTCAATCTGGGACAGTTTCTCAGATTTGTCACCTAAAAGGAATGGCTCGGGTTTGGGAATCTCCCTCACATCCTGAACTGTGAAGACCAATGCAAAGAATTGATTTAGTTTCTCTGCAATGGCCTTATCATCCTTGAGTGGTCCTTTAGCATCTCTATCATCCAGTAGCCCCACTGGTTGTTTAGCAGGCTTCTGGCTTCGGACGTACTTAAAAAAATTTGCTATTATTTTTGAGTCTCTGGCTAGCTGTTCAAATTTTTTGGCCTTCCTAATTATATTTTTACACTTCGTTTGCCAGAGTTTATGCTCCTATTTTCTTCACTAGGAT
This sequence comes from Natator depressus, assembly GCF_965152275.1. Classification (NCBI taxonomy): domain Eukaryota; kingdom Metazoa; phylum Chordata; order Testudines; family Cheloniidae; genus Natator; species Natator depressus. Next base: position 324,400,246 of record NC_134234.1, on the reverse strand, counting down.
TTAACTTCCATTTTTTAAAGGATGCCCTTTTGCTAATGTGTAGCTAATTTTAACATTAAAACTGAAATTTATTAAATATTAAATGTTGATCTCAGGAATTCTAGAGTGCATAAGAGGTTTCCCCTGAAAAACAAGTTAGACAATTCTTTGCTCCACTTAACTAATTACGTTGTAAATCTAATTTAAAAAATGAAAATTCAGCACAAAATAAAGAACCTTATATTTTATTGTATAGAGAGTCCCAAAAGTCTAAAGCACCGCCTCAAGAATCATTCAAGGGTTGGTGGAATTTGCATAAGTTATGTAATGCATCTACAGTCCTACAAAAAACACTTTAATCTGGATTTTTGTATATATAATTAAAACAAAATAAATTACATGGTTATATTAACTGTCCTCTTACCTATTTAGTGTCCATAAAATGCAGCATAACAAAGGACAGATGAACTGAGAATTAAGAGAACCTGTTTTTAATGAAGTATTTTGAGATAATATCCAAGTTATTTAATTAACTATGAAAATCAAAGGAATGATTAAGACAAATTGTCCATTAAGACAAATTGTTACAAGGGCATTTCATAAATATTAGATAGTTAAGGTTTAGAAATCAAGAAATTTTGGATAGCTGCATTCTTAAAATTAAAGCACTGAACTATTTCAATTTAGTTATTTTTAGCTGTTTGAGACTCTTCCAGACAAACTTGCGATATTTGTAAGCCATCTATTTCCTCAGTCTAGGGCCCTTAGGCTTTTATGGCAGACAGAGAAGCCACACTTTGGGGCCTCCACACAGGTCCAGGTAGGCTGATGTTTAGCTGGCCAGTTAAGATCACTGGAACTGTACTTAGATGAATCTAGTGGGCACGTACCCCATACACTAGGATCAAAAAAGTTGTAAAGGGTTGAAATAGCAGTTGCTTTGGTGCTACACTGTAACCCCACAATTTTTTCCCAGGTTGAAAGATTAATTCCATTATCCACAAACATGTTATTCTAGCTTTTTGTGGGGAGAAGTGATTTTTTTTTTCCAACCTATGTAAACAGTTTTATACTTTGAAGAGGAGAGAACGGATATGTGACCACCCAAGCTTGGCAAGAACAGTGGGGTCACGTGGAAGAGTTAATCTTTTGACCCCTCCTGGGGCACTGAGCAAGCAGATTTGCCATTCTTTCTACAAATATGTGCATTTTTCCCCTATAATAGCTATACCCTTAACAGCTACAGGATACAAGGTGGCTGAAAATGTTCAAACCCCATTTGGTACAATTGATCAGTTGTTTTATCCACAAGGCAAGATACAAAGATTGAGGCTAGGTTGAGATACAAATGCTGAGCTGGTTTGAAAAGATCTTCTAGCAGGACCTGAAGTAATTTGTTCAAGTTCACCTGCACAGTATATGCTTACAATTACCAAGCCTATGACAGATGGCTCAATACTTCCTACAAATTTGTTTATAATTTGTAAACAGTGTAGAAGACATTGTGACAGAAAGCAACTAAGGGACCATAATCCAGATGCATACATTTTCCCCCTCAAGACATGCCCTGACAAACTGCCCCTTAAGTAGAGACACTTTAAGGAGGAAAAAGGTGGAGATAGGACAGACCAGGTCAGGTCAAAGAGATTGATACAGTCTTTCTACATCGTTATTTTGGCAAGGAAAAATGAGGTGCAAGCTTCTCTAGGGATTTCTTAAACTGTCCTAGATCATTAGGGATATGGCAACTGCAGCCCATAAATAGCCACACAAGTCATGAAGCACACGGTTCACAGGAGTAAGAAGCCAGCACCTACTAACCCTAGGGCACTGTAGAAGTGCAAGGGGAAAGCTCTGAAACACCTCCAAACAGGTAACTGCTTGTTAGTCACCAAGAGAGGAATCTGTGTAGACAGTCACTTGAAGAGAAAACTAGTTTCCTACCTTACATTAACTGTGGTTCTGTGAGAGGCTGTCCATGTGGGAGTCCTGTACTGAGATTCTGTACTAGCCCACTTCACCCTTTGTCCTTGGGTGGGTGAGTTGCAAGGACATCTAGGGAACAGGTGCAGCTCCAATAGGCCGTGCTAGCTCAAATAATATGATATTACACACATGGGGTTGGGACAGCCCACCTGGAGCAGAACAGCCTATGCTGTGGGTTCACCATCTTTCTTTAAATGGTTAAACAGTAAAGCTGTCTGCATCTTTAAACTAGCAAACACAAAAGGTAACTGTTTGGTTGCAGCATTTTAAACAAAGGCCCTGACAGACTGTCTCTCTAGTTCTTCACATCCAGTATGATGGAAAGATGACACCCAGGTTATGGGCCTGAGTGACAGACAGAATGGTGGTGTTGTTCACAATGATCAAGAAAGGAGGGGAGGGTTGGGGGTAAGATTAAGAGCTCTGTTTTATCCAGGTTGAGCTGGAGCTGATGGAAATACATCCATGCGGGGGTGTCAGACACAGACCAAGATTGTAATTTAGACAGAACTGGAGTAAAGATAGATCTGTGAATCATCCACATACAGATGGTGGTTGAATTTGTGTTTGCAGGTGAGATTACCCAGAGATAAGGGGTAGAGAGAGAAGAGAAGGACCAGGGACAGAGTCCTGGGAAACCCCCACAGAAAGCTGAAGGGGGGGGGGAGGCTAGAAGAGGAGGAGGAGGATCCTCTAAAGGACAACTGAAAGAGCAGTTAGAGAAACAGAAAAAGAACCGGAATCTAAGGACGGACAAGATTTTAAGAAGGAAAGTATGGTTGACTTGTGTCAAAGGCAGCTGACAGGTAAAGGAGAATGAGGACAGTACTGGTTCTAAGAGCTGGCTAAAAAGTTGTCAGAGACTTTGGCAAGAGGTCACAAAAACATTCTCTCTGGTTTGAGATTAAGTAGGAACATTAACGTAAACAAATGACTTTCTTTAAAAAATTGTGAGTGAAAACAGGTTTAATGAAATGTTGTATGCAACCTTAACCATAAATTTTTTATACTGTGAAAGTTATCACTATACATTATACAGGACTTGAAATGTATTAGGAAATTTAGCTAATCCAATCAACTAAATCACTGAACATTCTTAGATATTTTAAAATATGGCAGTATTGCATGCATTGCCCCAGTGAAAACACCCATGCAAATAACCTGCATTATTTCGCACCTAATTTAGGGTGGCAGTTTGTCATCTTCTCAGTCAATTCTGCACTTAAAAGTTGAGGAGAGTTTTCTACATCTCTATAGAGTCTTTATGTCTTTGACATGCTACAACGTATATTATTTAGCCATATGCTGTTAGGGTGTGATCTCACTCCTATTACAAACAATGGCAATATTCCCACTGAACTCAGTAGCGCAAGATCAGTTTCTTAAAGCAAAGAGTACAGACTTGTTTTATATTTCTATTTAACTGTGCTTTTTACCCTTTGTATTAAATCATTCCTGTTAGTCCAACTACCCTGGTTTCCATTGCTAGGTAGTCTACAATAAACCAAGCCATCATTAATATCATATTCCATTTTAAACATACACCACATATGGCTGACCTCCAATTCTGCCTTCTCACCAATGTTCAGCCCTGCAGTATCATAGTAGCAGTAGCAAACATACAGAATAGAAAGTTGCTCAGATAAAACCTATGAAAAAAATAAGTTTACACTTATTCTTTTCCCAAAATACATTCTATCAGTGTGATTTTTTTTAAAAAAATCCCTAAAATATTAAGTACATCTACTGCAGGGCAAATACGTTAACATACTTTTAATATATGCCTTTCTAGATGTACTAGTTGAGTATTTCCCCACAACTGATAAAATGACCAAAACTGTGCATACAAGTCAGGTATGCTGTATGCCTAATAAACGGTCAAAAACAAAAGCCAGAAACAGTGGTTGTTCCCCTTTCCCCCACCCCGAGTTATGATGATCTTGGCCACCTGTCTGCAGAGCCATACCACCACACATTTTTAAGTGTGGATCTGTAGCAAGAAATTGGTATGACAAAGCTGTGGTATGTTAATGAGTGCATGCAGGAAGCAGAAAACCACTCCCAGATTAAAGTTTTCAGCACATTCTATAAACAGCAATCAACTGAGCTTGTGAAGGAACTTAGGTATCAAGTGACTGAGCTGCTAACAAAAACATGCAACCTCTAAATACTGTGCCTATATTTTAAAAAAGTTCTTGTGGGGGGACGGAGAATCTGAGGAATTGCAGAGCAGCAAGCCTTACATCTGTATTGGACAACTGGTTTAAATGATATTTTACTATTCTGTTTTTTTAAACTATCTGAAAGATCAGTATATGATAGGTCGAACCAGCAGTTTCTCCACAGGAAACTTGTATCTTACTAATCTATTAACGCTCTGTGAACACATCAGTGAAGTAAGTGATAGAGAAGAAATGGCTGATAAAACTTTACACTTTCAAAAGGTTTTGGATTACGTTCCTCACAAGAGACTACTAGAGAAAGTAGTTGGTACAAGTGAGAGCCAGCGTATTGCCATGGGTCAAAAACTAAAAACAAGAGGTAGGATTATATATGATTGATATTCATCATGACAAAAGGTTAACAGGGTACCTCAAGATTCTGTACTACATCCAGTGTTGTTTACTATAACTTATTAATGATCTGGAAAAGGAAGCAAGTAGCAAAGCAGCAAAACGTATATATGACAAAGCTATGCATGTTCATTAGTCAAAACTAGAAAGGACTGGGGATCAACTTCAGAGAACTAGCCAAACTAAATGAATTGCAATATGAAGGCCAATAGAGTTCAATGCTGATAAATCCAAAGTAATACATACAAGAGGAAAACAAAACTATACATACACCTTACAAGGTTCTTACTTAATTGCTATCAACCTAGGAAAGGAACTCTGGCTTCTTCATAAACAACTCAGTGAAGACTTCTGCTCAATGTGCAGATGCAGTCTAAGAAGCAAAAGACAAGACATCTGGATGCATAAGGAATGGAACAGAGAATAACTCGTAAAAATATTATAATGCCATTATATTAATCAATGATGCATCCTGTTCTTGAATACTGTGTGCATTACTGGTCACATCACCTCAAAAAGGATATTGCAGAATTAATAGGCATTCAGAGAAGGTCTCCGAGGATGATATGGGACATGGAAAACTCTTCATGAAACTGAAAAAACAGGACTGTTTACTTTAGAAAGACAAATAAAATCATAATAGAAGTATATAAAATATTGAATGGCATAAAGAAAATAAACCAGAATGAGTGGTCAGTGAGTGAAATTCAAAACGGTAGCAAATTCAAAACTGATTAAAAGGAAATCCTTTCACACAATGGATAATTAGACCGTGGAACACACAAATACAAAATGGAGAATAACTGGCTAGGCAGTAGGACTGCTGAAAAGGCTTGGGTGGTGGGGAGGGGCAGGGTTAGAAAACCTGACCTGTGAGGAAAGGTTAAAAAAAATGGGCCTGTTTAGTCCTGAGAAAAAAAGACTGAGGAGAAATCTGATATTTGAAGACTTATGTTAAGGGCTGCTATAAAAAGGACAATGATCAGTTGTTCTCAATGATCAGGGAGAGTTGAACAAGAAGTAACCAGCTTAATCTACAGGAAGGGAGATTTAGGTTAGATAGTAAGAAAAAACTTTCTAACCATAAGGATAATTCAGTGCTAAAAAAGGCTTCCAACGGAGGTTGTGAAATCACCATCATTAGAGGTTTTCAAGAACAGGTTATTGAAATATCTGTCAGGGATAATCTAAGTATACTTGATCCTGCCTCAGTGCAGAGGGCCACACTAGACCTCCTGAGGTCCCCTCCAGCCCTACATTTCTATCACCACCACCAGTCTTTGAGGTCAAAAACTAAAGATTCAAAAAGGGATTGGATATTTATATGGATAACAAAAATTAAATTTTGGAAGGAATATTAAGCCTTATTCTTCAAAGTTTAAGACAATCTCTATTAGAAATCAGGATGAAACCTAATGTGAAGGGCCAGATTATCCCACATCTGCCTATTAGGGTTTTTTTTACTCCATCTGTGAAGCAACTGGTGCTGGCCACTATTCAAAATGCAATACTGGACTAGATTGACTTCAGATCCGTTTCAGTAACAGAATTTCTAGTTCCTATGTTCTCTCTTACAATTACTTTCTTGTTCAAAATCTTTCTTTCTATCTGACATAATGAGGCTGCACAGAATTCATAGTTCAATCAATCATTCCACAAATGTGTTGTTGTTATCTACCCTTTTGGGCACATTTCCATTGTCGGTGTCTCAAATGACCCCAATTACAAAGAAAGGTTGGGTACTGCATATCATCTTTGAAGGTAATTGCCAAAAATCCCCTTACAAGTATCTGTATGTGATGGGGCGAGGGGGAGGAAAAAAACCTGTATTAATGCTGACTGACATCCCCCCTTAACATTCAAACAAAACCTATTGTTGTAGATCCACTGACAATTTAATGGATATCTACATATGCATAACAAAGTCTAATGATTATATTTAAAAAACATTTGTCATCCAAATGTTACACAGCAAGAAAGCATATGCAACATGCCAACACGTACTACTTTGAACATTTTGTTTCCCCACAGATCATTCAATTCAATAAACATTATTGAGGTTTTATTCTTTTAATTCAAAGATATATACTGTCAAAGTCATCTCTGTTCTCTATCCATAGATTTCATTCCGGACTCCTACAGACCAGAAGAATACTGGAGCAGCACAGCGTACCTATGAGCGAAAGCACCCTCTGTTAAACTTAAACGATCTCCTCTTAACAATGCTTCAGGAAGGTTTCATCCTTTGAAGTTATGTTCAGCTGTCCTTTATGTGGCAGATGTTCACAATAAGATGAGGTCTTGGTGAATGATAAAAGAATCTCAAAGGACTGTTTTCTTTTAACTAACTGCTACAAGGTTAAAATGAAATCAGTTATGTTCTCAATCTCAGGAGTGACTCTGTATGCCATGCACATGTGCTCTGAGCTTCCCCATAGCAATTCAAGTACTTGTGAATTGCAGTATTCTCACTCAGATGGGAACGCCAGAGATAAGCACAAGAATCCATGTTCTTTTAAATTTCAGAAGTTTACAGGAGAACAGAGGATGATGCTAAAAACATGTTGGTGCTTAAAATTAGGTTTGGCACAATGATTTTTATTTTCTATAATTTTGACAAAACTTAATTTTTCTCAGATTTTTTGAAGATTTACAATTGCAGGAAATTATTAAGGGGGTCAAACGATAGGGGGTCAGACAACTGTTTCATGACACTAGACATTGAGATTAAAGACATTAAAACTTTTGATTATTCACCTGCAATAATGTTATTTGAGATGTGCTGTGCACAGATACACATCTAAAGTGGAGTGTGCACGCCCAGGGGACTCAAGTAGGAGACTCTTGCCAGCCGTACCACTAGGCAGGGCACACACTTCATCTCTCTTTGTGTGCCCAGCTGAGGGCATAAGTGGGGGACATATCTGCCACCTCCCTCTGTGTCCCATCTCGCCACTTCTGAAACATTGTCTGAAATAGTGTGGAAGGTGGGAGAGTTGTGGAATGTATATGTGCACAACATATCTCAAAGAACGGTTACTGCAAGAGAGAAACTTTCTCTGAGTGGATTGTAAATCTTACATTCCACTTTAGATGACTCTGTAGCAGTTCCCAAACAGGTGGTAGAACTTCAGATCTGAAGCACCAATTTGCTGAAACTGGCATTGTCTCAAGAGGTCTGAGTGATAGCAAAACATCTTGAAAACGTATGCACAGAAGACGACCACATTGCTGCTTTACAAATGTCCATAAAAGGATGGTTACTCAGAAAGGTTGAAGAAGCAGACTGAGCCATTATTCTCGGTGGAGGAGTGACTGTCACAAGTTCAAAACAACAGTTTGATAAAGTTAGAGAGACAGTTGAGATACGCTGAGCTGCTACTGGTTCTCCTTTAATTTATCAAGCATAACATGCAAATAGCCCGGTAGAGGCTTTGAACAACTTAGTACAGTTGATATAGAATGCCAAAGCACAATACATACGTAAGGTGTTAAGCTTTCCCTCTGCTTTACATGAGTATGGTTTTGGAAAGAAGGCTGGAAGCTGAAAGAGATGAGTTCATGTGGAAAGCTCACACCACCTTTGGTATGAATTTAGGATGCGGACTGAGAGAAAGCTTATCCTTATAAAAGACCATATAGGAAGGGTCAGTTAGTAGAGCCTGGAGCTCTGAAACTCTTCCGGCAGAAGCAACTGCTACCAGAAACTCAGTTTTCATAGATAGCCGAGACAAAGGTGTAGTCTCCAGGGGTTCTAAAAGAGACACCATTAATCTGGACAGGACAGGTTAAGATCCCACACTAGTACTGGATGATAGAGACTAAGTCTTTCAGAAAACTGAACACCAGAGGGTGAGAAAAAAAACAAACACCCTCTATCAGTGGGAAAGCCACAGATACAGACCCCAGATGAACCCTTAGAGAGCTAATCAAGAGGCCAAATGATTCCACATGCAATAAGTAATCTAGTATATGGCTAATGTCCATGCAGTAGCACATTAGTCTTATATTAGACTAGATGAGATGGCTCCCAAAGAGAAAAATCTTTTCCACTTTGCAGCATAGGTGGCCCTAGTGGAATCTTTCCTGAACATCTGTAGAGCAAAGTTTCTCATGATCATTTAGCCAAACATCATCCATGCAGTAAGAACCTGAAGGAGAGACCGAAGGTTTGGGTGCAGTGACTGACACTGGTTCTGAAATAGGAGATCCTTGATGAGAGGTAACATTACTGGAGGGCTGATGGAGACTCGATGCAGCATAGTCTTGGCCAAGATGAAGCTATTAAAATCAATGTTGCTTTATCTTGTCTTAGCTTCCCGATTACCCTGGGGTTGAGAGAATGTATATAAGTAGCCAACCAGACCATGGGAGAAAATGGGGACTATGACTGAACCAGCCGTGGACTTGCCCATGAGCAAAACTTCTTGCATTTGTTGCTGAGATCTATCATGGTCAATCTATTAATGGGGTTCCCCACTGCTGAAAAATCAGAAGGAGTATGTCTTTTTCCGATGGACCACTCATGATGGTCCACATGACTCCCTCAGCAGGTTTTAACAATGGTGTTTTTCTCTCCCAGGAGATGGAAGGCTTTTAAACAGACACGCAATTCCTAATCCATATGTTCCAACGATGGAGAGCTTCCTGACATAACCAATTGGATCTCACACACATGGCACTACCCAATTTCTGAGAGTGGGCATAAACATCTCACTTGCTCAGCGAATCACCTGCAGCTCCAGCATGTTTGTGTGAAGCGAGACTTCTTAGCATTACCAATGAACTTATGCCTTCAGTGTACTAAAATGGGCACCCCAATCTGTCCTGGACACGTGTTAAAAATGTCATTGTCAGTTCTGGGTCTAGAAAAGGAACCCCCACTGAAATAGGGTTGTAACCACCAGGTCTTGGGATCTAAGCACTTGTGCATGTATGCAAAAGAACATTCTGCAAGGGACAGGCAGACAAAGAGGACAGTGTGCTGCCTTCCTGGACCCAAGATACAAGACCTCACTCTAAGATTGGAAGAGCTTCTAAAGTCGACGGGCAAGGATCCATTGGTGATAGTTCATATCAGCACTACAGATATTTCATTGCGGGGCATTTTACAGATAATAGATGACTTCAGGGAACTTGGAAACATATGAAAGAGGAATGTCCAATCATCTTCTCTGAGATTCTTCCTTTCCCACAAGACTCTGTCAGCCAGATGGGTGGAGAGGTGGACAGGCTCCCACTCCTGACCCCAACCTATATGTCTGTGTGGAGTTTCCTGGGGCCAGGCCCCTCGGACCTCCAGTGGGAGCAGAAGGTGATGGTCAATGGGGAGACATTCCTGGGGTGGCGAGATCCTGGGACAGAGAGAACTGTTGTCAGGCCCTGGATGGTGCAGCCTCAGATGCTGAGGGGCTGTGTGAGCTGGGTGAGGGTCCCAGGGATGAAGCCCTCACCCTGCCTATGTCTCCTGTGCAGACCCAGGAGGGGTCGGGCTGGCTAGCTGTTGGGGTGCTCCAGGATACCAGCTGCGAGACCCTGTTGTGGGGCGACTGTCTCTTTGGGACAGGATCCAGGCCCTGCTCCGATAACTGCCAAGGGTTTGAATCTGAATCCAGGGAACCAAATTGGTGGAGAGAGAAATGATCAGTGAAAATGCAGATGACCTGGCTGGCAGGGGGGAGGAGCTGCTCAGCTTATGCTACCTGCCTGCCTGCAACAAGACCCCTGGGGCTCCCCGCCCCCCTTGCACATTGGAGAGGGAGCTCAGGCTGTCTCTGATGCAGTGAGGAAAGCAGGGAGCTCGCTGCCTACCCCGACTAGGACAGCAAGGGCAGCGCTGAGCCCAGTGGGAGCTGAGACCCCAGCTGAGTGGGGGGGAGACACAGGCAGGGCAGGTGATCTGTTGGGAGTGGCAAGGTGCTTGGTAAGGAAACTGTGGATGAGCCTAGGCAGCCTTGTGAACTGATGGCTGTGTCTAGTCAGCAGTGTGGGAAGGCGAGGAGAGTGGAAGATGAGTGTCCCTGTACCTTACCTATTACCTGGGTGGAGAATTGTGACAGTGAAGGAAATGTGCCTGTGTCTGTCAGGGGTATTGACTTGCCTATGGAGGGAGCTACCCTGATCTCCAAGCAGTTGTCTGTGACCAGCCTTGTGTGCTGGGACAAGGGGAATGAGATCCCAAGCTGTGTGTCTGGTAAAGGAGAAAGGGTGTCCGGCTCTTCTTTGTCTGTGGAGCAGACAGAAGGGGCCTTTCAGCCTGTGATGGTTGAGGGTAGTGCAGTTGTCTCAGAGCTGGTTCTGGATTCAGCTAAAGCCCAGAAAGGGAATGGCCCTAAGTTTGTGTCTGCTCAGGAGAATGGCACTGTAACTAGTTCGCATCCCGTTAGGGTCTATGTAAAACCCCAGAGACCAGACAATTCTGGTGCTTGTATCATAGGAAGACAGAAGGCAGGAGATTCTGGAAATGAACTGCTGGCTAAATAAGTGGAGGAGGATTTTGGTTTGATGGAACATTGGTCCTCCTTCTGTAGGGAAAGAGCTGTATAATTTAGATGGCCTCCACCTCAGTAGAAGGGGAAACAAGCTCCTCAGGGACAGGCCTGCCTGAGTAGTCAGGAGGACATTAAACTAATAGCAAAAAGGAGAGGGTAAAAAATTCAGAGAATAACCTAGAGCCCTCAAATGGCAGATTTTCAATTGAGTTTTGCAGCTCTTTTGGAATTCCTGACGCCTGGAGCGAGGAGGAACATCTTACATCAATTCCAAAGGCCATGAATCATGCAGCCATATCCACTGAATCAGTTGTTGCCTGGAGCAAAATCCTTGCACAAAGTGTCCTTCAGAGACTTCAGACATACACTGCTCTCTCTAGTCTTCTGGTAGTTTGTCCACAAATTTAGCAATTGCAGAGAAATTAAAATTATACTTGGGCAAGACAGCTTGATAATTTGCCACCTTCTTTTGATGTGGAATAAACCTTTCTGCCACAGAGGCCGAGTCTCTCATGCTCCTTGTCTTTAGGACGAATTTAGGGTGTGACGGGCACAAGCGTTCAATTGCGGCTGTGATCACTGAACTGGGATTGGCATGAGTGAAGAAGTAATCAAAGTCCTTCTGGGGGACTTGATGTCTATCCACTCTCTTGGCAGTCAGTGGAATGGATGCTAGGGTCTGCCAGAGTTTGACAGCTCCACAAAAGCCTCATTAATTGGAAGGGCACCCCTTCTCAGAGCTGGGATCTGTAAAATGTAAAGGATGGTTTGCCGATTCTCTGTTATCTGAATTCCCAGAGAACTGGCCACTCGTCTCATCAAATCCTGAAACAGCTTGTAATTCTCTGGGGGAGGAGAGAGACACTCAGGCATGAATATATCATCCACAGACAGTGACAAGATATGGAGGGACATTTCTCCTCTCTCAATAAAAGGTCCAACCTGGACAGCGGAAGGACTGGTTAAGGAACTCGTTCAGGGGCTTCTCAAAGTTGAGAAGGAACTCTCTTTTCAGCATGGGACACTGACAAACATCCAAATTCTCTTTGACCACCCATGACCAGTAAAGCCTGGGTCACCCATGGAAAAGGGCACCATACAGTGGCTTCCTTATAAGACCACTATTTTCTAGGTACCAAGTCACTGTCGTGATGCCAGACTGCTGATGCAGATGTGTGTGGAGGGCACACTTGGCCCACTGAGGTTGAAGGAGGTATCAGTAAAGGAGACTCCCTATAATCAATAGATGGTACTGGATAAGGTGGCCAAAATGCCAAGGATACAATCAGTGCCAACTGTACCAGGGGAGCTCCTGGTGCCAACAATCAGCCTAAGAGAATGGAGAGACAGCATCAAAGGTTCTGACAGTGCCAGCCATGTTAGCACAGTAGACTGCTTCAACAGCATTAGCCTCACTGATTAGTACTAATTGCATTGACAGTACAGACCATGTTGATTGTACGGAAATTTTCGGTTGCAGTGCCTGGTTGGGCCACGCACGTGCAGTAACTGCCTTGTGGCGCTGTTGGAGTCTCGTTCAGCGCACACACAACCAGACCCCCTCAGTTCCTTCTCTACTGTAGTGTCCTAGTTTCGAACACCAAAGCAGAGGGGAGGAGGGTGAGTAGTGGAGCACCCACAGGGGGACACATCTCGAAAAACCTCAGCCACTGCACAAGGTAAGTAGCCCTCTCTTCTTCTTTGAGTGCTGTCCCTGGGGGGGGGGGGGGCTCCACTTCAGGTGAATGTAGAGCAGTACCCCTTATGGTTGAGGGGACTTGAGTTATGTGCATAGTAGAAGTGGAGAGGACCATAAGGCCTAATATGGCATCTGCCCTGGAGTCCTGTGTAATGGCATAGTGATTGACAAAAGTATGTTTTGATGCCCTGTGGTGGCGCTACAAATTTCCAAAATGGGTACATTGTGCAGAAATGCCACAGATGTTGCCATAGCCTGAGCAGAATGGGATCTGATCTGATCCGATCCCGCTGGGGGTTCTCTCTTATGCGTGTGGTAGCATAAGCTAATGCAGTTAGATATTCACTTAGAAAGCCGCTGTTTGGATATTTGTCTTGACTACTGAATGATCCAAAACAGCCTTATGGATTTACGGAAAGGTTTCATTCTGTCTAGGTAGAAGGCTATAGCCCTTCGGACATCCAAGGTGTGCAGTGATGCTTCCTGTGAGATTTTGTGCAGTTTAGGGTAAAATGTAGGGAGATTAATAGGTTGGTGATGTGGAAGGTTGACGTCACTTTGGGGAGGAATTTCAGATAAGGTCGCAGCATGACCTTGTCCTTGAAAAAGGTTGTGTAGGGTGGATTGGCCATTAGTGCGCTAATCTCTCTAACCCTTCTAGCAGATGTGATAACCACCTGGAATGTTACCTTAATAGACATGTGTAGTAATAAGCAGGTAGCCAGTGACTTGAAGAGGGGTCTCATTAGTCCCTTGAGCACTAAGTTCAGATCCTATGTGGGTGAGTGTACTTCAGGGTAAAGATTCTGGAGGCCAGCCAGAAAGCGTTTTGTAGTCAGATGTGTAAATGTCAAGAATCCATCAATCTTGTCGTGGAAGGTGTTAATTGCCATGAGGTGTACCTTGATAGAGCTTAAGGGCAGTCCTGAGTTCTTGTTCTTCAGCTCTAAAAAGGTACTCTAGCATCATTGGTAGTGGCATGGTGCAGGGAGTGAGCTGTTTGGTAAGACTCCATATAGAAAAACATTTCCATTGTTGTGGGTAAGTACTGTGTGTGGATTCACATCTGCTGTTTGACACAAGTCAAACACATGTTGTTGAACAGGTTAACTCATGCAAACGGAACCATGGGAAAAAAAATGCTTTCAAATGGAGTATCTGGCCATTGGCTTATGACAGGAGGTCTGGTCTCCTCGGAAGAGTCCGCAGAGAACAAACTGACATACGCAGCAGGTAAGGGTACCAGGTTTGTCTGGCCCACACTGGGGCAATCATAATGATCTTGGCCTTGTCATCCTATATCTTGCGACGGACTGTGTATCAGAGGGATTGGCAAGAATGCACACAAGTGTCTTGTCCCACTGGATTAGGAAAGCATCTCCTAGCAATCAGGGACTGAGTCCTGCCCTGGAACAGAGGTCATTTGTGGTTCTGCACTGTGGCGAATAAATTGATGGATGGAAACCCCCATTGATGGAATATCTGTTGTAAGACTGTAGGATTCAACTCCCATTCGTACTCCTGTGAGAGCCTTCTGCTTAGTTTGTCAACGGTGGTGTTTTGGCATCCTGGATGGTAGGAAGCTGAAAAATCGATGTGGTGTTGGATACACCAGTCCCATAGTCTCATGGCTTCGGTGCATAGGGAGTGAGATCAGGCTCCCCTTGTCTGTTGACTTAGAACGTGCATGCGACATTGTCAGTTATCACACGAATTGATTAGTTCCTTATGAGTTGTACAAAGTGGAGACATGCGTTCCTTACTGCTTTGAGTTTTAGCAAGTTTATGTGAAGGCATCTCCCTGATGGAGACCACCTGCCTTGTACTGTGAGGTGGTCCAGGTGTGCCCCCCTGCCATGCAGGGAGGCATCTGCTGTGATTATGATTGAAGATGCTCTGTGGTGAAAAGGCATGCCTACACAGAGGTTTCCAGGGCTTGTCCACCACTGTAGAGATGTTAGAACATCAAGAGGTGGTGTTACCATCATATTCAGGCTGTGTTTGTATACTGAACTCAGCCAGCCCTGGAGACACTGCATGTGTAACCTGGCATGTGGTGGTGGCCACGTGTCCTAGTAGTTGTAGACAGGTCCTTGCCTCAGTTCGTGGGCAGATGGAGACAGTGTCTGAGATGTTTGATGGCCAGGAATCTGGCATGAAGTAGACACACTTGTGTCCCACTGTGAATTGGAGGAATAGTCTGTGAGATGGATGTATTGTAATGTGGAAATATGCATCTTATAGGTCGAGGGCTAAAAACTAGCCCCCCTGTTCCAGCGCTAGGATTATTATGCCTAAAATGACCATCTTGAATTTTTGGGAGCATACGAATTTGTTGAGTTTTCGTAGGTCTAGTATTGGGCACCATCCACCACTTTTCTTCTGGGTCAGGAAACACCACAATACAGAGGGAAGGGTGTTTGTACTGATACTAGTTCCACGGCAACTAGCTGTCATAGACTATCTACTTCCAATCTTAAGAGGTGTTCATTAGAAGGGTGCCTGAAGAGTGTTGGAGAGGAGGGTAAGGTAGGGGGACAAGAAGTAAAAGGGATAGAATAGCCCGACTGTATTATTTCTGAGACCCAGTGGTCTTGGGTTATGCACTCCCATGCCTGGCAGTGGTGCAGGTGGTGACCAAATGGGAAGGTAAGGGCTGGTGTCAAGGGGAAGTCATTCAGACCCTTGATCAGACCTTCAAAACTGTGGTTTGTTCCCTGAAGGTTGAGACACCGCTGGTTGTGGTTGTGTCTGCCAGCGTCAAGGTGGTCTATTTCTGTACCTGCCCGCCTCGGATGGTCTGGATTGAGGGCAGGTATATTGAGTATCCCTGGTTCGTTGGTAGAGTTAGTACCGCTTCTTTTTAGGGGGCAGCATATAGATGCCGAGCATACGAAGAGTCACGCGAAAGTCTCTCATGGTGTGAAGAACTTCAGTTTTTTCTGAAAAAAGTTTTTCCTTATTGAAAGGTAAGTCCTCTACCTTTACTTGTAGCTCTTTCACTATGCCGGATGACAGTAGCCAGGAGGCTCTGCGCATCACTATAGCTGTGGCCGTGGTACGGACCACATTACTGGCGACATCCAGGGAGGCCTGTAGGGCCATGCTTGTGACCAGCTGTACCTCAATAAGCATGGATTTGAATTGTGCTCTGTCTTCAGGGATCTCCGCAGTAAACTCGAAGAGTTTTCCATAATTGTCTAAATCATATTTAGCCACAAGGGCACTGTAGTCGGCAATCCGGAATTACAATGTCGGGGAGGTGTAGACCTTGCGGCCCAAAAGGTCCAGTTGCTTATGGTCTTTGTCCTGTGATGTACATCAGTGTTGAGTTTGTTTGGTCCTGTGGTTAGCAGCTTCAACCACTAAAGAATTTGGTTGTGGATGGACAAACGGGAAGTCCATTCCTTTGGCTGGAACATAATATTTTTGGTCCACCCTTTTGCATGTTGGGGGGGAGAGGCGGTGGCTGGGGTCTGCCACACCGTTTCTGCTGGGTTTAGAATAGCATCATTTATGAATAGGGCTATTTTTGAGGAAGTAGATGGTTGCAAGATTTTTAACAGTTTATGTTGATTTTCTTGGACTTCAAGTGGGAGGTCCTGGCTAATCACTATGCGTTTGAATAACTCCTGGAATTGCTTAAAGTCATCAGCCAGGATGGGCGGAGATGGCACGATGGCTTCATCAAGAGAAGAAAAAGAATTATGTTCAAGGGATACTTTCTTAGGAGCGGGTTCTTCCTCTGGTTCCTCGGATATCTCCTTCGTGGTTGGTTTAGACCTAGTTGGAGAGCACTAAGGAGAAGGTTTTGGGGTGTCCCTCTCTGATTCAGGTTGAAGTGATTTTTCCATTAGGATCATTTTTTGAGGTGGAGATCCCAGTCGGTCTCACCTTCAGGTTGCTACAGCGGACACACTCGGATGGTATGTGCATCTCTGTGAGGCATCTCACACAGAGAGAGTGCCCATCAGAGCACAGCATAGCTTCTTTGCAAGAGCCGCATTTTTTTACACCAGGGGAGCCTGGCGTGATCAAAGTAAAGTCCCAGGTGGACCAAGAACTTTGAGTTTTGTGCTCCACAGGAAGCAGGGAACGGGGGAACACAGAAAAAACTAAGTAAATTTTTTTTTATATAACACTAACTACTTATCTAAGGAAAGTTAAACTGAAGCGAACAACTAACTATTTTGCTATCTCTAGGGGTAGACGCTGACGCACTACCCCAAGCTCCGTCTTCAGTCGAGGACGGTTGAGAAGGAACCATAGGGGGTCAGGCAGTGTGCACACTGAACGAGACTGCAACGACACCACGAGACAGCTATTGCACATGCATGGCCTCACCAGGCACTGTTACCGAAAATCTCCGATTAACAGCACCGGGACGCACCATCACCCAAAGTGGAGCACCCACCAGGACACACATTTTGAAGAACCTCAGTTAATGCACAAGGTAAGTAACCCTCTCTTGCACTGATGGGTGCAGACCATATTGATGTTGCTGGTTGTTACAGCAGTGCTGAGCAACATGACTGCACGGAGGTGCTAAGTGTTCTGATTGCACAGAACAAACAATAATGCTGTTAGCTTTGGATGTACTGACATAGCCAATAGTCCTGCAGAGTCCAGTAGAGGGAGACATCAAATCTCTTCCAAGACAAAGACATGAGGAGTTAAAGGCACCAACAGAGGTGGGGACTGTAGTGAAAGAGTTTGGTACATCAATAATGCCAAAATAGGGCCTTTTTCATCACTTCAGATTGAGACATGTGAAAACGCCAGACTTCACAGTGCCAGAGTCAACAGCACTGCCTCAGAGAGAGCCAACGTGCTCTTGTGCTTTTGATGTGCTGAACCAGTTCCAGAAGACTTACTGTACAATTTCTTTGGTGAGGATGTAGACTTTTGAATGCTTCTCAGGATAAGAACACTTAGATGAGACAGCAGAAGCATACGAAGAACAATGTTTCTCATCCAAGTTGTGCTTAAAGTCTTGTGCTAGAGGAGGGGCACTCCTGATACAGAATCTATCGGTTTAAAGTTAGGGTCCAGTTCTGATACTGGACACACAGGTCTGATCATGTCCATTAGATGGACCACTGAACAACAGTCTGTCTGCTTTTTTATTGTAGTGGGCAAGGAGGTACAAATTGGGCATCTGTCCCTCATATGCCCTTCCCCTAAGCAGAACACACACCTTTCTTATCTATTCAGGACAGGGAACACAGCCCTGCATGTAGCACATTGTTTGAAACCCAGGGATTTCTTCATAATTAACCACCAGGATTTACTTTAAAACTAAACTAGCTAACCTAATGCTAATTAAACTAACCCGAGTATAAACAACTATTTGCAAAAAGATTTTTAGAAAGCTGGCTGAACTGCAAAGCTATGGGGAGCTCAGACTCTTGCCACAGGCCATGAGAAGGAAGCGAGAGGATAGCTCTGGACACACCCACTTTACAGCCTTGGCTGGGCTCATGTACCACCTAGACATACTGCTGGCAAGAATCTCCCACTTTAGGTCTGTGCAAGTCTAGTGCACTAAAGTGGAATCTAATGTGCACAATCACTTGAAGGAGAACCATTAAAACACAAATTATCAACATCACATGTCAAAATATACTAAGTAAATATCCTTAAATCAAACTCTAATAAGTTCTCAAGGAGCATTTTTCTTACTCTGCCTACCTGCAAATTTTAAATTATTATTGATGTATACATTTTTAGTTGGTTTGTGTGGGAGGTGAAATGATAGTTTACGAACATTTACTGATAACAATCTAATTCTTCTAAACCTATTTAGAATACATTCTACTCTCAGGAATGAGGACTTTCCAGTGACCCCTTCCAGTCAGTACAGGAACAGCGTTGTTTGGCTCCAAGAGCTGCCCCACCCTGCTGGGTGTGTAGGAATAAGCTCTCTTGCTCCATCAAAATGAACAAGGTCTCTTAATTCAACTATACTATATGTCCATGCCCAATATCATTAGTATTTCCCCATGCATTTGTGAACTTATTGAAACATTTCAACTATTCTAGCACTGGGCCTTTTTCTAGAGTAGAAATAGCTTATAATGTTACGTTACTGGAATAATTTTTTTTAAAAGTTATGTACAGTATAATTCATTTTTTCCTACAAATCCACATTGAGTAAGTCTTTCATGAATTCAAAGTTGCCGCTCAGATGACTCAAACTCACATTTTATTAGTAGTAACGTTTATATTTAGAGTAATAAATATGTTGGTACCAAAAACACACTGCAACAAAAACCCTACTTACATGAAAATTCCATTTCAAATATGGAATCAGGATCTTAAAATGTATCATTTCCAAACAGTATCCTTTGTTTTCCCTTTTAGCACTGAAGTAGTTTGCAAAGACTGTATAGGAGCCATAGAAACAAAACAAAACTTAAAACTAAAATAAATGTTTTATATCTTACACACATCAGTTCCTGAACACTTTACAGAAACAAACATAAACTTGTTGAGAAAAGGATAATCCTTTCCAGGGAGCTACAAATTAAGCAGCAAAACACAGCAGTTCACTAGAGCCCACCAAAGCAGCAGAAAAAGTCAAATGCATACAGCTCCTCACAAAGAGAGACATATACTGGAAACCAAAAACAGCAAATACAGAGCATTAATGAATTGTAATACATAATGAGACTATAACCTGCCATTTAGTAATTGCACTAAATGTAGCTAAAAATGGTGGCCTTTCACATACTGGGATTAACAGATTATATCCGTAGGAGATGCCTTAGTTGAAACAAAAGATGCAGCCATCTGGTTTCTAGAATCAGCATAAAGAAGTAAATTGGGAAGATTACTGAGGACACATTCCAAACTGCCAAATTGTATCACTCTTTGGAGAGTGGAGACCCCAAAAAAAAAAAAAAAAAAAAAGCTATGCCATGCCAAAATAATAATACGAATACTTAACATTATCTTCAACCATTTTTTATCAAAAGGACCTCAAAACACTTTACAAACATTAATTAAACCTCACAACGCTCTTCGGAGGTAAATCATATTTCAGGTGGGTATCTAACGATGAGAGAGGTTAAGCGACTTACTCAAGGTCACATAACAAGATGCTGGCAGAGCTTGGAATAAAAACCAGCACTCTCAACTCCCCATTATTTTTCAAGCACCCAAAAGTACAGTAGGCACCTGATAAAACATGAAAAAACCCCATAAACTTTAGTCTAAAGAGCATGGAGACTAAAATGTACAAAATGTTGTAAGTGAGGGTCATAGACAAAGGGGGAAGAGGGACAACAAAAGTAAGGCAGCTACACAACTTGACAGTTTTATTATTTTGCTCATTTTAGCTGTTCGCTCTTTCCCCTCCACTTCTCATGGAAGAGAGGTCAGGAGGAGTTTTAGAGAGAACTTCTAATTTGGGGAAGGAGGTGGCCTGGCAAACAAACAGTTTCTGAGAGGGAGATCCAAGCATAAGGGCAGCTTGGAATAGAGGGGCTGTCAGCATTGGGGTGAGGAAGATGCAGAAGTGGGGATGAAAAAAAAAAGGCAAATGAGTGGAAGGGATGCAATGTATGAAGGAGAGAATATGAAAGGTGACGAGGTCAGAGCTGAAAGCATGGACTGTGTGATACAGGGCCTTTAAGGCAAGGGGGAAAAAAAGTCAATGTGATTCCCATCATCTGCTCAACCTACTGAACCAAATTCACCCTCTCCCAAGAAAAGAAGGGTTGTTCACAGCAGCCCCAAAATTAGGCTTTTCACACAGCACCCATGAATAAGGAACCATTAGCTCAGGGCTTGAACAATGTAAGAGTACACCTATCTGCCCGAAGACTAAACCCACCACTATAAAATAAAAGCCCAATAAAAAAGACCAGTGAGCTCCAGTGACAACAGCTCCAGCCCCTCAGTCTCCCCGCCGGACTGCCACGCCTTCCTCATGTGTGGAAGCTGCTTTACCCCCCAATCCTCTTCCCTTCCCCTGCCTGCCCCATAAAGCTTAAACCCCCCTCCCCACACACTATCGCCTTATCCCTTCCCCAGTATACGGAGGAGCCAGAGCCAGCCTGGCTCCCCCCACCCACGCGGGGTGCGTAGGCTCCTCTGCTCCCTCTCCTCCCGTATGTAAGGAGGTTTTTCCTCTGTCCCCGACCCCGGTAACCGTTGGGGTTCAAACCTTACCGGCTACCCGGCGCCGCGATGAGGCGGCAGCGGGGAGAGCGCGCGCCGCAGACAACAGCAGCTGTGCAGGGGTAACGAAAGGCAACAGCTGTGAAAACGCGCGAGCTCGAGAGAAGGCAGAGCCGTCGCGGCGGCAGCAACAGCGCGCGGCCGGGATACAGAGAAGGGGGAGGGAACAGTGCGCTGCCAAGAGACAGAGGTGGGGAAAGGGGCCGGGCTTTAAACGACGCTCCGCCCTAGCCCGAGGAAAGACATACGGAGATACGACAGTCACGCCAGTAAGAATTTAAGGGAGCTCCCTCCCATTCGACTACATGAAGAGGGGCGGGCGCTATATGTGATGGATAGCTACTTTATCCAATGGGAAAGGAGGTGAGGCGGGATTCCGTTAGATGGGCAAGTCTCTACCACAATAAGTCGCTGACTTGATGTAGTCCTTTGTTTGATTGACGTCCCTGTCCCTGAATTGGCAGAAGGGAAAAAGTGGGCGGGCTGAGTGTGCATTTGGGTTCCCTTATACCCAATGGCTATGGTGCGAAGGCAGGGCTCAGTTTGATGGGCATCTGGCCCATCTAAAGACGTGGTGCAAAGACGGCATCAATTTGATCGGCTCCTCTGCCGCCCAATGGGAGTGGGTCAGAGTCCGTTCATGGCGTGATGGGCTAGCCAATGGGCGCGCTGCAGAAGTGGTCGGAGCGTCTCTCGCGCTCTCTTTTGCCTAATGAGGGGGCCCCTCCTCTCCACCTGCAACCCGCTTGTTGGCTGGGGCCCTTGCAACGCGCGTCGGGGCCGGGGGCTGTAACGTGATGAGCCGCGACCCTGCGAAGGGAGGGGGAAAGCTCTGGCCTCGGGGTGAGGCGGCGGCAGCGGCTGCGCAGGGCGGCCCGGGCCTGCCTGGTAGGTACAGGGAGAGGTGGGGGCCTCTCGTCTCCTGGTCCCGGAGACGGGTTCTCAACGGGGTGGGGGGGACCCTCTGTGCGTGCCCAGCGCGGGCCCAGCACAGGCCGAACGGGCTGCAGGGAGGGCGAGCCGGACTCGGCCCTGCGGGCGGGAGCGGGTGCCCCTCCCGTGGGCACGTAGGGGACCCCGCCCCCGAGCCTTTCAGAGCTGCCGGTTGGCTGAGGCGTCCCGCTGGGCGGGGAGCCGGAGCGGCGGGGCGAGTGAGGCGCAGAGGGAAGCCTCCCCTTCGACCCAGCGGGGCTGCGAGTCCTGTCGCGGCGGGGCAGGGGCGCCAGTTCAGATTTTGGTCGAGGTTGATTCTTCCAGCAGTGGCCACTGCCAGGTGTCCCGGGGGAATGAACAGGACAGGCACCAGGCGATCCTCGAGTTGCCCGCTCCCAGCTTCTGGCAAACAGCGAGGGCCATGCAGACCATGGTGTTGGATCCCTGCCCACCCTGGCTAATATCCTCCGTGAACTTATCTAGTTCTTACTGGAACCCTGTTACAGTTTTGGCCTTCACAACGTCCCCTAGCAAAGAGTTCCACCCATTGACTGTGAAGAAATACTTGTTTGTTTGTTTTAAATCTGCTGCCTGTTAATTTCATTTGGTGACTCCTGGTTCTTGTGTTATGAGGAGTAAATAATTCCTTATTAAATTTTTCCACACCATTCATGATTTTATAGCCCTCTGTCATATCCTTCCTTAGTCATCTCTTTTCCAAGCTGAAAAGTCCCAGTCCTATTAATCTCTCCTCATACAGAACCCATTCCATACCCCTAGTAATTTCTGTTGTCCTCCTCTGTACCTTGTCCAAATCCAATATATCTTTTTTGAGATGGGGTGACCAAATCTGCACACACTATTCAATATGTTGGTATACCATGGATTTATGTAGAGGCAATATGATACTTTTCTCATATTATCTATTCCTTTCTTAATGATTCCCAATATTCTGTTAGCATTTTTAATTGCCACTGGACATTGAGCAGATGTTTTCAGAGAACTATTCACAATGACTCCAAGACTTCTTTATTGATGGGTTCAGCTAATTTAGACCCCATCATTTTGTATGTATAGTTGGGATTATATTTTGCCAACTGCATTACTTTGCATTTATCAACATTGAATTTCTTCTGCCATTGTGTTGCTCAGTCACCCAGTTTTGTGAGATCCCTTTGTAACTCTTCGCAGTCTGCTTTGGACTGAACTATCTTGAATAATTTTGTGCTAGCTACAAATTTTACCACCTCACTGTGTACCCCTTTTTCCAGATCATTTATGAATATGTTGAATAGGACTTGTCCCAGTACAGACCCCTGAGGGAAACCACTATTTACCTCTCTCCATTCTCACCTTTTATTCCTACCCTTTGTTTCCTATCTTTTAACTGAAGTGCCTGGCAGTGCTTTCAGGATCACTTACTTTACTTTAATGACAGGTTTCAGAGTAACAGCCGTGTTAGTCTGTATTCGCAAAAAGAAAAGGAGTACTTGTGGCACCTTAGAGACTAACCAATTTATTTGAGCATAAGCAAGTGAGCTGTAGCTCACAAAAGCTTATGCCCAAATAAATTGGTTAGTCTCTAAGGTGCTACAAGTACTCCTTTTCTTTTTACTTTAATGATAAGCCTTTTGTTGTCTTAATCACCCTGTCTCTGGTTATAAACAAACTCCCTGCACCAAAGGTTATGCTGCTCCCAGCTTCAGAAGTTATTACATATCACACTCAAGCTGTTGCAGTTAAGAGCTCTGTCTGGGGCTAGAGTGAGAAGACCTCCCCTAGGGAACTTGGGGAGAGGGCCTAGAGTCCTCACCCCCCCCCCCATGGCACCCCTGGGCCAGGGGTGAAGACTCATGTGCTTCAGGGAACATCACTGACTCACAAGCACCTTCCGCCATGGCAGAATCCTGCTGACACAGAGGCCAGGAATACAGCTGCTGCCTGCTCCAAGTAATCACTCTGGGTGGGGAACAGACCACAGTAGTGCAGGGCCCTGAGGAGTTCATGATATCAGAAGTCAACTATGAATTCCAGAACCCTGCTAATCCTAATTGGCCAGGCATAATCGCAGGAAATGCTCCTCTAGACTCAGGCTTGGTTGGCCTACACATGATACTTATAGCTGTGTCACAGGGGTGTGGGGGAAAACACTGACGTAACCCTTACTGTTGATATATTCGTCAGCAGAAGTATTTGTCCATCAACATAGCTAATATCATTCAGGGAGGTGGTATTCCTACCTTGACAGAAAAACTACTCCTATCAGTGTAGGGCAGTGGCTTTCAGACTATTTTTCTGATGACCCAGTTGAAGAAAATTGTTGATGCCTGTGATCCAATGGAGCTGGGGATGAAGTGTTTGGTGTGTAGGAGGGGCTTAGGTCTGGGGCAGAGGGTTAGAGTAGGGGGGGTGAGGGCTGCGGGGTGGGACGAGGAATGAGGAGTTCAGGGGTGGGAGGGGGCTCTGGGCTGGAGCAGGGGTTCGGGGGTGAGGGCTGTGGCTGGGAATGAGGGGTTATGGGAGTGGGAGTGGGACGGGGCGCTGGGCTGAGGGTTGGGATGGAGGGGGTCTGTGACCTGGGGATGAGGGGTTTGGGGTGCAGGAGGGGGCTCAGGGCTCTGGGCTGGGGGGGCAGGCTCTTGGGGGGCAGGGATGAGGGGTTTGGAGGTGCAGGAAGGGGCTCTGGGTTTGGGGGGGCTCAGGACTGGGGCATGGGATTGGGGCACGGGTTTGGGGTGTGAGCTTACCTCCGGCAGCTCCCAGTCAGCAGCACAGCCGGGATGCAGAGGCAGTAGGCCAGTGGGAGTGCAGAGCTGGTGCTCAGGGCAGGGGCAGTGCGTGGAGCCCTGTGCCCCCCCCCCACTCAGGAGCCAGTCCTGCTGATGGCCACTTGCGGGGCGCAGCACGGTGTCAGAACAGGTAGGGACTAGCCTGCCTTAGCTGGGCAGCACCGCTGATGGGACTTTTAACTGCTCGGTCAGCGGTGCTGACCAAAGCCACTGCGACCCAGTCCCTTCCATTCTGTGACCCAGTTCTGGGTTGTGACCCACGGTTTGAAAACCACTGGTGTAGGCTATGTCTACACTCCAGTCTCCAGTGTATAGACATAGAGTAAGGGTTTATTGACCTAGGGAGTTATTCTAGATTAAACGAATTTGGAATATGGCATTTATGGGGGAGTAAGAGCATCCACTAAAACAGTTAATCTGCTTTAAATTACACCCTGCTCTATTCCAGATCAGTGTCCAGGGACAGACAAGCCCTAATATCCCAAAATAAAAGGGGTGTCCAGGATTTTTGCTATCAGTGCCTTCAGGCCAGCAAAAGGAGGCTGTGAATATGAAGTGTCCCAAATAATGAGGCAACTGACAATAACTTGTTACCCAGAAGCAGTGAATATACCATGTGCCAAAAACACAACAGAAGATGGCATTTCTTTCCATTTGGATAATTAGTTGGAGTTAGTGAATGTCAGTAGTTTTCTTTCCCTAAAAATTTTTTAACTCGAGAAATAAAATGCCTTAGCATAGTAAAATAGATATGTGGCTAAAGCCGTTCATAAGGTAAAATGCCCATGGATTAGTTGAAGAAAATTGATCCAGACAATCATTCTTAACATTCAGTGTTACAGGGATGAGGTTGTTCCTTGAACTGGAACATTGTTTTAGGATACCTTATCTTTTAAAGGTGAGAAGAACAGTTTTAAAAAAAAAAACTGTTTAAAAGTCCAAATCATTAATACACTACACAGTTTAAGGATGACCAATACATTAACCTTTTCTTACCTGCCGAGCTCTACGTTCAGGTTCTACCCTTGTTCCATGCATCAATATTTCCACTAAAATAAATGTGAGTTGCGCGCACACATCCTCCAAGAGCAAAATTTTGACTTCAAGAAATCTAAAAGAGCAGACAAGATTTTCTGCATTGCTTGGACCATATCATGCTCCCTACATCCCTATGTGGAGAGGTGCCTCCATGCTGGGTTTTCAACTCCCCAGTCAGCCTGTGTTGCCTTTTTCTGTGGTGCATTCCCTGCAAGAGGGCATTTCCTCATAACACGGTTCCATTGGAGCCATCCTGCCTGAGTGCTGGGGGCCAGTTGTGGTGCAGGGATAAAGTCTTCTACAAAATCTCCTGGGATCTGACAGATTTGTCTCACTGAGGTAAAGGATTGACCCCAATCCCCCTTTTACAGAATACAATGAGGAAACGTCTAAGGAATTGTAGTAGAGATTTCCATACAAAAAGCCCCCGTTCCATAATTTAACATGTTTGGGGCGGCGGGGGGGAGATCACCATTTTTATGGAAGGAAGTTGGCCGTTTGATATATGTAAGTGTTTTGGCTATACATCTCGTTAAGTATTCTTTCTCTGAAGAACATATTTAAACTGCTGGGTTTTAGTCATATTTTTCCATCTAATTTTTCTTTCCAATAAGTTTCTCGCATAATTTTTCTCAACTGTGGGAAATTTAGCTCTTTTAGTACCAAATACATAAATTATTAGTTGGGACTATCCTCATTGTCTACATTGAATATAATCAGATCAAGATCATTGGTCAATGGGCAATTTCCAGTCCAGTGATTAACTCATCTTTATCCATCATAATGTGGTTCAAAATAGTTCTTGTGTTGGGTGCAGTATCTTTTTGTGTTATAAACTTATAAACTATTATTTTCTAAACTCCAGTGTTTTACTACCAGCTGCACAAAACCTCCATTTCATGCCTCTCAAATTGAAGTTCTCCATAACAACCGTTTTTCCCCCCCATACACTAAACAGTTACAAAAAGAGTAACTTAGAGGACAATTTAAGAACACCCTGGTTTGATTTGGTGGTCTGTAACAGATCTCTCCAGTAGTTAGCACAGTGATCTATCTGCAGTCAAGATCCTATAGTTTTGCATTAAGCATAACTCTAAAACAGGTAATGGTGTCACTATCCTTCCTAAACAGGTTATAACCAATGATATTTGACATTCCAGACCTGTGACTTGTCCCACCCGTTTCATTAAGGTCAATGTCTATTTTCTATTAATTGAGAATTTTCAGTTCCTCTTGCTTGTTACCCATACTCCTAGCATTGTTAATTAATTTTTTCTCTTCACATGTTTTCCCACATCTCTTCAATGTGTTTGGAACATGTTGAATATGAGTTGGTACGACATTTGCCTCCTCCACTCTCACCTTTCTTTGTTAGGTTAATGCTTTCCAGGCTGCTTCTGCTAGGCTCCAGCTGAGAAATTCAGCCCCCGTTACCACGAGCCTGCAAGAGGCAGGCCATCTCGTTCATTGTGCCCCCTCTCCCACTAGAATGTGGCCTACTGTTCCACAAGAATTCCAGTGTCACACTAGTAGTGCAGCCAGCAATTCATCTCCTTCAGCCTTCTATTGATGGGACCAGAAGGATCTATGAGAATATCACTTGGTCTTTTATCTTCAGCTCCTTTTCAAGATCTAAGTCTCTTGTAGTCTGTGTAGTTCCATGTGATGCTAAGTCATTGGTTCTAATGTTTCAACAGCAGTGGAGACTTGCCAGATTACTTCATAATCCTGTCCAATCTTCATAATCCTGTCCAATCATGCAATTACATGTCAAATTTTTGCTCCAGGGAGACAACACACCATCCTGTTATTCTTCAGTCCCTTGCTGAGTTCTCTCTCCACTCTTCTTTATATGGAATCACTAATGATAATTGTTTGCATTTTCAGGATGACTGAATAATCTGTCACAAGGCAAACAGCTACCAAACTGCAAGGATGCCCATCAGCTATGACCCCAATAGCTTTCTGTTCCGTTTCTCGATAGTTGACTTACTGGTTATCTGATAACTCTTTGATAATTTTAGCCAGGCTGAATGCCTCCTAGCTCTGTGTCACAAATGGTCAGTTTGTTTGTTGGCTTTCTGCTCTTTCTAGTTCCCTTATTGCCAGTCCTTCCCCTTGTGGTGTCTGTGGCAACAATTGCTGAACCTGGTTATCCAAGAAGTAGTCACTTTCTTGGATGATGTGCATTTATGAAACTAGCATTTCCAGACTACATCTCCTTGATAGTACCCCCACCAGCCAGGCAGCATTCTTGTTTTATCCCTTGCCAGCAGCTTGTGTTGTTTATCCCTTTCTATGGGAATTCGGAATCAGAGCATGTGGGAGAAGTACTTTCAGTAAACAATGGGTCTTTGCACTCAAGTGGATAGGAATAGCTTTTTCTGTCTCCTGGGCAAAGCTCTTTGCCTCTTAAAGATTAAATAGGAAGAAAGTTGTACAAATCTGAATATGTGCTGTTAGGCAGCTGAGATCCTCTTTGGAAAAATGTCTATAGGGTTTGACTTTCTGAAAACACCGCCCGACAGAGAAATAGTGGAAGCAGAAAAAGCTGTGAGACCATGGATCTAAAATACATTTCTGAAGATGTGGGTAGGAGGGGTTTGGTATTCCTGAAATCACTTGTCTTTCTTTCCTGCTTTGAAATTTGGTCTCTAATATTGTAGTAGCAGGTCATATATAGGGCTGTATGCAGGAGCCCTCAGAACTCCAGCTCTTGTGACACCAAGCTAAAATCATGAACAACTGGAACTGTGAATAGGGAACAAAATAAACTTAGATTGTAATTGGGGCCTGTTTGTTCATACACACCATAACCAGTTCAGTGGGGCATTGATCCCTGACTGCCCTCTAAGCACTACTGTAATACAACTGATGTCAGAGCCAACACTAACTGTGCAAAGGGCTGGGTGCCTATTGGCTAAGTTATCACAAAAATTGTCCTTAACCCTTATTAGTTTCCCTTAGATCGTTCAGTCTGAGCAGCAGTTTCCAGGACATTTCAGTTAGTGTCTTTGCTACCTTGTACTTCCTCTGCATTTTACTCCTTTGATGAGAAAAGCATCTCTACAAGAGCAGCATCCATTTTAGAGAAGTTTACACACTATTTGTGCTTTGACAGGAACTAAGTAACATAACACTTCTGTGTATGTCATAGTCCCGGAAAAAGCATTCAGCCTTGTACAGACCTCCAAAGCAGAAACTGTATTTGTTGACCACAATCTAGAGAGATTCACAAAGATGACAGCCTGCACAGAGAAGTCCAAAGTTAAGGATGATTTAGGATTAAGGCCTCTATAGTTTAACTGTAAATTGCTGTATTTGCTCTGCAGAATGTGTTTTGTTAAGGACATGAGAGGATGAGGGCTTGGCTAATTGGCTTACAAAAAGCATTCAGGTTTGAGTGGTGAATTCATTTGGAAAGAGGACCAGAATTAAAATGCTCAGTGTTAAGACTTGTATCATTGGAAGAACAGAGTCATAAAAGGGAAATGTGAAATATGTCTGCTATCTAGGTGAGGTGGGATTGTGATGGGTTCTGAAAGCAATAACAAGGAATGAAACTTTTGCTTGTGAATCTTCAAGATATATTCCATATGTTCTTGATATGCCATTTTTGACTGGTTGTTTTTTTTTTCCTGGTCTTAGGTTGTTGCTGACAGTTGGGGGGGGAAAACTCCCTATCAAAGCTGTTTAAATGAGAATGTCCCTGGCACAGAGAGTGCTGCTCACATGGCTTTTCACATTACTCTTCCTGATTATGTTGGTGTTAAAATTGGACGAGAAAGCACCATGGAACTGGTTTCTTATCTTTATTCCAGTCTGGATATTTGATACTATCCTTCTTGTTATGCTAATTGTAAAAATGGCTGGGCGATGTAAGTCTGGCTATGACCCTCGCAATGGTTCTCAAAACGTAAAGAAAAAGGCCTGGTACCTCATCGCAATGCTGCTTAAATTAGCTTTCTGCCTTGCCCTCTGCGCTAAACTGGAACAATTTACTGAAATGAAACTAGTGTATGTCTTTATCCCCTTATGGGCCTTGCTCATGGGGGGAATGATTGAGCTTGGATATAACATCTTCTATGTACGAAGAGACTAAGTTGTAACAAAACTTTTTCAAGTTGACCAATATCAAATTACTGGATCATCCTATCTTGGTACAAGCTTAAACTTCACACAGCAACTACAAATAATAAATGTCAATCTGAAAATTTTATTTAAGACAGGCTGGTATTTAAAGTGGATTTGTTCAGTTTTTATTTTAGAACTGTCACAAATATCCTCATGTAAATAAAGTATGTTTGACTTCAGCTGTGTTTCTAAACATGATGTAATTTGTTAAAACAGAATTCATGCATTTTTGTGACACACATCTTCACCGCCTCATAAAACTACTAGACCTTCCATTCTAAAGAGTGCAACCTGTTTAAATTCTGGGAGGAGGATTTAGTTTTCCACTACATATTGTAATAAGTAGCTCCTTGGAACTGATAGAATAGTTCTAATACAATTTTCTATAATGTACTAAATTTTCTGTGGAGCACTGATAACAGCTGAAAGTATTTACAGTGGGGCTAATACCCCTGCCTATTACCATTGCCTGACATGTCACATAAGATGCTGTTTTTCTGTAATTTACAACTATGCCAGACTAACAGTTCAGGTTGAAATTTTCCAGGGGGTTTCTGCTTCAGAATGATTTTTTTTAGTTAATTAATTTTGGCTAATAGGGTTCAGCCATTTCTGCGACAGGTTCTCTTTCAAAAACCCTAGCACTCCTGGATTTTGGAGCAAGGAATTTGAAATGAGGGAGGAAGTCACTTTGTGTCAGGGAGGTGCCTTTTGCCATTCTCCATGACCATCTGCACAAATTTGGGTAAGTTATAAGCCTTTGGGCAAAAAATGTTTGCCCATGTTCAGTAGAGGCTTGAGCTAAAAATCTCAAAAGATTCAGTTCCCACTCAGACCTCTCTCAGCTCCTAGTGCTGACCAGAGTGTTCATGCACCAGCCCCACAAAGCCCAGGGCAACAAAGGTGAAGTCAGACTCTCCCAGTAATAGCTGCTCTGGGGTTAATGACTGGAAATAAGACCTGGGAGCTTATCTCTCCTGTGCTGACAGTGACCTCCCTCCTGGCACCAAAGCAGCATAGAGTAAGCTGTGTGATGCAAATGGAGAGAGGACAAGACCCAGACCTAGGAAATTGTGGAGTAGATTAGTAGAAAGAGCCTGGGGGTGGGAACTGGGCCTGTCCAGATAAGGAGACTAGGTCTGTAACCTAGCAGGCACCTAGTGGGCCTGGGGGAAGGAGAGACATCAGACAAGCTAGGATAGATGAGGATGCTGAAATTAGATGAGACACCCAGGGAGGGAGACTGACCGGGAGCCAGTAGGGATGGGAACGTGTGTGTCCAGTGGTTAAGGGAGTGTGTAGCCAAAGGCTATGGGAGGGAAGGAAAAGATCAGGGAGTGAGAGAGAGAACTGGGAATGGGCAAGGAGATGGATAAGAATCCTAAAGAGTGGAGAAGAAGACTGACTAGGTTAGAAAACTGGGACAAAAGGCCAGTGGTGTGGTAGACACAGGCAGGTAGGGGGAGATGGGTAGTATATTTTATGCCTAGTAGATAACACACTGCTCCAGTTCCTGGAATGGATCCCAAGATCTAAATTTCACCATTCTTTGTCAGCAAACATTTGAGACCACCCCTGGTAAATGTCCATCCTCTTCTAGAGATGGTTGACCTAAAGAATGATTTCCTACTACTACTATCAGTTACTTAGCTCTAGTAGCAGAGGTTTGTATGGTGGATGTAAAGATCTCAGTCCCTGATGCTGAGCCATGTAGTTTTCACTATTATGCCTCATGATGGGATTTGTTTTCTCAGTTTAATTTTTTAACTACTTAGAAAATTACATACAAAATACATTTAAAACATGCAAAGGTACAAAGTCAAGCACTCAAAAATTAGCAAGGGCTGGAATTAAGATTGCCTGTGAAACCTTATTTCAGCCCTTTTTTGCATGTGTGTCAGGTCCAGTTGAGAAGATAAAGCCACTAGTTTCATGTGTTTTAAGCCTCTGGCATCTGAACCAGTGACTTCAGGCACAGCCCTGTCTTAGGATCACTCAACACACTCAGGTTTCTGATCTATCCAGAGAGGTGCAACCACACAGCCTGCTGCACCCTCCCAGGAAACAGGGCTAAGGCCCCAAACTCCCCTTGACAGAACTCCACCTGAAGGTGTGAGCTTTCTTGTTTACCTCTTCAAAGGGCAGATGATACCTGTAGCATACTTTCTATACTACAGACTTTGGTTAAGGCAGGTTACATGGGCATATAACCATTGAAGTTTATATAATTTGGGCATATTTGGCTGCTTGTGTCAACTTTGTGCTTACCGGGAGCATTTGTGTTGATGTAAAGGGTGGTGCATCATGGGGAGGTATTCCAGTGTGCCATGCATCGCTGTCCAGTGAATGCCTTTTGAGTTATTTTTGCAATGTTTATGGGATAGTAATGACTCACCCAGGTATCTCCAGGAGCTAGGGTTCAGGTTCCCAGCATGCAACTGTCTCCATCCCATACTTTTTTCAGCTTTTTTAAAAATCTCTCAAACTCACGCACAACTTTTTCGTTTCTGCCACTCTGAAAGAAGCATGGAGCGCCCAGAGTTTTGCACCAATCTCATGAATGTTGCAAATACATGCCATGATTCTACTGTATCTGCAGACTCTAGGAAGTACCACAACAATCAGGGATATGACAATTTCTTTGAGGGCAGTTTGCTGAGGGACATAACGGAAAATATTCCAAGGTTGTTTGGTGGTATTCCTGGAGCAGCTGCAGACAGTGGAGTGCTGCATCTGGGTCCAGAAACAAGCACTGACTGGTGGGATCATAATGCGGGTTTAGGACGATGAGCAGTGGCTGCAGAATTTTTTGATGCAAAAGGCCACATTCGTAGAGCTGTGTGCCAAGTTCGCTCCAGCACAGAGACACCAAAATGAGAGCAGCATTGACGGTGGAGAAGTGAGTGGGAAATGCACTCTGGAAGCCTGCAACACCGGATTGCTTCCAGTTTGTGGGAAATTATATTGGAGTTGGAAAATCCACAGGTGTATGTTGATTTGTATACCAAATGCAGCTAGCCTTGCACAAGGAGTCGCAGGAGCAGGTCCCTTTATCAGACCCAAGATTAAAAACACACTGGCTAGTTCCAGTGCCTGGATATGTTCTCAGAATATGTCCTGTGGTAGGCAAGTTAGAACTCTTATAGAATCTATGGGGAACCTTATAAAGGTTTTGAAACCTTTAGTATACTCTTTTATAGAGATCTGAACAGAGAGCAAGTGACCCAATATGGGAGCTCTTCCAGAATTAGCTGGTGCAATATTCAGATCTGTTGAGTCCACAACTGCTACTAATTTCAGGCTTGGTGCCAAGATATTCTCAGAACTGGGAAAAGCAGATCTCTTGCCATTCTGCTGCAATCTCACCTTTAAAGTGATTCTGGTTCAGGTACAAGAACATCTTTAGAATCTCACATATCTTTGGCAGTTCCAGAGGTTAAACCTTACCAAGTTTTTCCTCTGTATGGGTACTTTAGGATTTTGAACCTAGATCTGACAGGTTCTTTGTCTTCAACTTTCTCTCTTAATTGATGTACATGGCTCCAGAATTCAGGTATTTCTATAAAATATCAAGTCAACAGTTGAACTTACAAAGGTAGGTGATCTTTAGTTTTAAAACGGATGAGGTCTTGGAGAAACTAAAGGCCACCAGATTTCAGGTTGAGTCAATCAGTGCCTCACAAAATTCTCTTTCAGAAGTCAGCAGGTGTGATTTCAGTAGAAATCTTCTGTATCTGTCTACGTACAGAGACCCAGACAGCCTAGTAAAATTTTTTGCCATATCAAAAAAGGCAAAGTTTGTTTTTCCCTAGCCTCTGCTGCCTCAGAGGATCCCAAACCAATTGTAAGATTTAAATCCTCTCTTTCTTTTCCTCCTTTTTTGGAGACAATTTGTCCACAATTGTTTCAGGTATGACAAGCTATTTAGTTAAACTGCTCTGTACTAGAAATCAAACAGAACAGACTTCAAGATCATACCAACATCCAGTCCTTCCTCACCCCCAGGGATCTTTTCATGAAAAAATGATGCGAAAAGTGGTCTTGACCTTACTGAAAATTGAAATCTGGAGACAGAAGTAGTACAAAACTTCGGCGGGGAGAAAGGAGAATGGTTTTATTCCTCCTTTATAGCCATGTCTTATTTCTAATAGAAACAGTCTTACACATTCTACTGCATCTCTGCAAATTGAAAAAATGCCTATGCAAAAATTCTGCTCATTGGAGAAACCATGCACAATATCTTCTTTCAGCCTTTAGGACTGGTTTGCCACAGATTCTTGGGAGGGCTACTTCCATAGTGTTATAAGGACAAGACAAAGTTTCTCCAGTTCATAGTAGACAAACACCCTTGCAAACCTCATAAGATTCATTAAGTG
Source organism: Natator depressus (assembly GCF_965152275.1). Lineage (NCBI taxonomy): Eukaryota > Metazoa > Chordata > Testudines > Cheloniidae > Natator > Natator depressus. Next base: position 324,366,064 of record NC_134234.1, on the reverse strand, counting down.
CTCAAATGTTCTCTGACTCATTTGCATCACCCAAATCTACAGGTGTGGACAGATCTGGATGAATGACTCACAACAGATTCTCACCAGGGAGAGGTCTCATCCATCTGGTGCCAAGGAGAGAAAGACTGGTCAGGAGAAAAATCTTATATGAAGCAGTCTGATGGATTCCAACAGGTTGTAGTTAGGGTTCATATTCCTGGGGGAATTCTGCGCCACTGCGCAATCCAGAATTTTGCAGAAAGTAATGTGCATGCAGAATTTCCTTCCTCCACAGAAATTGGCTGCAATGCTGCTGGGGTCAGCTGGACCCAGCAGAGCCCAGCTCGCATATAGAAGATACTGTCTGGGGGAGGGGGAAGGAGCTAGAGGGTTCCTGGCAGCTGCAATTCCCTGCACGCCCTGAGGGAAGGAGACAGAGGTGTGCAGGAAACTCCACACGAGTCTGGGACCCAGCATCGGGCTGTTTCTTCCTCTGGATCCCTGGGCTCTGAGGGGGGGGCTGTCTGGGTTGGGGGGCACAGCTGGGCTCTGGGGAGCAGGGGGGTGGGCTAGGGGAGCCCATGACTGAGCTTTGGTGGGGAGGGGGTGTGGGTATCTGGGCAAGGGGGTTCATGGCTGGGCTCTGGGGGGCATATGTGTGGATATCTGGCCAGGGGGCCTCTGCAGCTAGGCTCTATGGAGAGGGGGTGTGCAGGTATCTGGGCTAGGGGGGCCCTGCGGCTAGGCTCTGGGGGGAGGAGGAGGCAGAGAAACAGAAACTGGGTTGTCATAGGGGTTTCTTTAACTCTCTACTCCTGTGGGAATTATTTTTGTATCTGTATTGTTACAGACAGACTTGTGACAGGTATTTTGAAATAAATTCCCAAAATAATTAAAACCAGCTTGATTATGTAGTGTTATTTTGACAAATAAAATTTGCAGAATTTTAATATATTGGGCGCAGAATTTTTAATTTTGGGTGCAGAATTCCCCCAGGATTAAGTTCAGTATGACAGATGACTGTTTTTTGTCCTCCAACATCTCTTCCACCAGAGCCTTTGAAGGCTCCTGGTGTGTTAGGCAAGATGGGCTATGTGGGCACCTCAGTGCAGATAACCAGTGTAACCATCCCAGATCTGAGGAAGCTCTTTCTGGGATCCAAGGAAACTAGGTACATTTGGTGAGACCCTTGTCAGAGGTCTATTACCATGCAGTCTCTTGGAATCACTAGCACTTAAGAGGTACTTTCCTTGTTTTCATCTGCAAAACTTTATGGATTCCTGGTCCTTATGGTTCCTCAGGGGATATTTTAACAAGAGGATGACCCCTTTCAGCCTGGTATTTCGTATCAGGCTTAAGCACTGAGGGAGCCTTAGCAGTCACGCTACTTGTGCATGGAGACACCTTTCCAGATCTCCCATTCTCATGTGCTACTTGATCCTATTGAGCAAAGGGTACTATTGTCCTTTTGGGACCCTTTTCGTGAAGGCCTTGCGGGAATTGATGTTACAAGGATACCATTCCCCAAGATGTCATAAATATAAAGGGAAGGGTAACAACCTTCCTGTATACAGTACTATAAAATCCCCCCCACAGATTTTCTCTGTGCTGAGAGGAAGGTGTATTCCTGGTTTTCTTTTTGTAACTTTAAAGTGTTAAAAAAGAAAACCAGGAATACACCTTCCTCTCAGCACAGAGAAAGTCACAAGCCAAAACAAAAATAAGCTAACGCATTCCCTTGCTAGTACTTACTGATTTTAATGGAATTAGATCAAGGAAGCAAGCAATCCATGTCCCCTTATTGGTCCTTTTGGTCAGGTGCCAGCCAGGTTACCTGAGCTTCTTAACCCTTTACAGGTAAAAGGATTTTGTGCCTCTGGCCAGAAGGGATTTTACAGTACTGTATACAGGAAGGTTGTTGCCCTTCCCTTTATATTTATGGCACAAAACATAAAAACACTTTTAATGTCTATTTGAAGCACAGAACATTGCAGGGAAAGGGAAATATCTCAAACCATTTTTAGATGAATCCATAATCTTGAGAGACTTGAAACTACCACATATTCAATTAAAGTAAAAAACTAAAATAAAACCAAGACCTTTCAGCTTAAACTCTAAATTCCAACTCTTCTTTCTTCTCCTCTATGCTGCTATCATCTACCGTCTGCCCAACTCCTCTCTATCACCTTTTCTCTCTGATTTTGACTCCTGACTTCTTCTGTTCCTCTCCTCACTGTGACATTCTGTACCTTGGGGGAGCACCCTGTAACTCCCATACTCCTCATTTATATATAATTGTGATCTTGCATATAAAGCATGCCATGTAAGGTATCAGGGGAAAGGTTATGGTATGGTGAAAGTCACTGTTCTATCTAAATATGTACATCATTAGTGCATATGGAGTTATGAGATTGTGTTGTATGGTTGTCACTAAAATATGCTGTGGGTTTAGGAAGCGCCCAGATACTAGCTCTCCAGAGACAATGACAAGGGAGGTAACCAATGCCTGGGTGGATGCTGAACAGCAGACATCACCAGTCATTTTCCAGCAGAGGAGTTACAATTCAACGACTCACCTGCATAAGGCCACACCAGGGGAATTGCTCAACCTTGCCTGGGGACTCAGCATTGCCCACCAGATGTGCTTGGACTTGTGTTCTCCAAGCACTTGGAACTGAGGGTATAAAACAGAACACAGGGGCCACAAGTTGGGCCTTTCTCCAGCCCCTACCTATGCTGCAAGCAACAAAGACACTGAGAAGACTGAAGACTCCAACAGAGGAGACTGGCCCAGGTTTAAGGAACAAACCTGTATATTAAGGACGGCAATATTCAGTGGGGTGAGAAAAACTGCTTAATCTAGATGTTGCCCAGTCTAATAGGGTTGAGAGTTTAGACTGCGTGGTTATATTTTATTTTGGTAACTAACTCTGACTTTTTGCCTATCACTTGTAATGACTTAAAATCTATCTTTTGTAGTCAATAAATTTGTTTTACTGTTTATCTTTACCAGTGACTTTGCCTGAAGTGTTTGGTAAATCTGCTCAGGTTTGCAAAGGCTAGTGTATATCCACTTTCCATTGATGAAGTGGTGACCCAATTAATAAATTTTCACTGCTCATCTTGAGCAGTGCAAGATGGTATATTTCTGAGGTGCAAGGCTGGGAACTGGGGGGATTTGGCTGGTGCTTTTCTCTGTGTGATTCATGAGTGGCTGTAGGAGCATTCATGCAATCTAGCTGGGTGCGGGGCTCCACATGTGGTCATGCTGAGTGGTAACAGCACCTGGAGGGGTTTGCTGCTTGTCACTAGCAAGGCAGTGTGAGAGACAGACAGGCTGGAGTGAGTTAAGGGGGCACAGTGGTCCCACAGTCCCAGGCTGCACCCTAGGGATCCTGTCACACTCACAATCTCCTGCTCATCCTCTGTGCCTTCAACTTGAATGTTGATGACCCATCCAGCCCCTTAACTGCACGTTTCCTTCCTCTCACTATGACACTACACCCCATATCCGTTATAGTAATATTATTATTATACGAGTATGGCATAATTATGATTTATTTTATGCAAGATAGGTCATGCAAGATATCATTGAATAGGTTATGATTTACTGAATATGATTATCCTTTTTGTATGCATGAATTATTTTGGTATCTGAAGTTCTATGTATTTATTACAAATATGTTTACACCTGGAAAACGCCCACTAGGCAAAAGACTGTCAGTCTAGATGGCTGGCCCATTCAAGTCAATGGACCATTAGGGAAAATAAGTGTTAAAAGAAGCTAATCTCCCACCAGGGAGCCTTCCTGAGGATGCTACAAACAGCCTCTGAGTCATGGCTGCTATGACACTACAGGGCATGTGACCAGATCACCTGGTACTGGACTCCATCTTGGAATACCATTATTTTTCCTCTGAAGGGTGTGGGAACCAAGCTTGGAGACAAAGGGTTCCCGCCATATGAAAAAGCTATTTAAGGCAGGGGAGTGACATCATCGTGGTTCTTCACTGACTCCTCACTCAAAGAGACTCTTGGAAACACCTAAGGAACAAGGACTGAACTGGGGGGGGAAGTGCTAGACCCAGGCCAAAGGGATTTTTAGCCTGTGAAAGGAACACCTGGGGGTTTTAAACTGCAAGCAAGTGCATCTTACCCCTTAAAAGCCTGCAGCCTGCTTGAATCAACAATTAGGGTGAGAATTTGTTACTCATATCTGATCTTTTTAGTATATTAAGCTTAGACTGTGTTTTTGTTTATTTGCTAGGTAATCTGCTTTGATCTGTTTGCTATCCCTTATAATCACTTAAAATCTATCTTTTGTAGTTAATACATTTGTTTTTGCTTTATCACAAACCAGTGTGTGGGAGTTATAATTTGGGGCAAAAAGCTGCTGTATATTCTCTCTCCACTTGAGGGAGGGGGCGAATTTCATGAGCTTACAATGTGCAGATCTGATGAATATGACATGACCTGTCTTCACCCTCTCATCGACTCACCTTCCCTTCCTTCTTTCCCCAACAACTCTCTCTCCTTTCTCCCCGATTTCCCAGAGAAGTTTCTCATCTGCTCTTCTCCTTATGCCTTGCATTGCCCCAGTGACCCCATTCCATCCCATCTCCTGATCTCCCTTGCACCCACTTCTATTCCATCCCTTACTCTTCTCCTTAATCTCTCTCTCCCCTCTGATTCTTTCCCCTCACAATATAAACATGCTTTAGTCTCTCCCATTTAAAAAAAACAAACATACTTGATCCACTTGCTTCTCCAGCTACCACCCCATCTCATTTTTCTCACTAATTTAATTGAACATACTGTTTAGAATTGCTCTCTAGAGTTCCTGTCCTTCAATTCCATCCTAGATCCTCGCCGATATGGCTTCCATCACTTGCACTCCACTGAAACTGCTCTCACCAAAGTCTCTGATGACCTCTTCCTATAGAAAGCTCAGAACTAGTAATCCATCCTCACCCACCTGGCTTTGACAGTCAAGCATGCTCCTCTTCTTGAAATCTTGTCCTCCCATGGTGTCTGTGACTGTCATCTCCTGGTTCTCCTCCTACCTCTGCAATCAGTTCTTTAGTGTGTCCTTTGGAGGATCATCCTCATCCACCCTCCAACTTTTTGTCAGGGTTTCATAGGGCTCTGTCCTTGGTGCCCTTCTCTTCTTCCTTCTGAACCTGATGTCTGGGTAATCTCATCTGCAAATGCAAATTCAATCACAGTCTCTCTGCTGACGACTGTCAGATCTACCCCCTCTATTCCAGACCTGTCTCCTTCTATCCTGACTACAATCTTACTCTGTCTCAGAGATATCTTCTTGGATGTCGAATCATTAGCTCAAGATCAACATAACTAACACAGAGCTCTTAATTTTACCCTCAATCCTCCCCACTACCTCCTCTCAATCACTATGGCCACCCCGCCCCCCCATACTGCCTGTCACTTAGACCCATAAACTGGGTGTCATCTTCAGACTTCTCTCTAGAGCCTCAAATCTAAACTTTGTCTGGAGTTTTGCAGATTATTTCTGTGTAACATCTCTAAGATATGCCCTCTCCTGTCCATCCACACAGCTAAAACTCTCATCCAAGTTCTCATCTCACTTTGATTAGTCTAATATCCTTCTCTCTGGCCTTGCACATATCCATTCAGATTGCAGAGATCATTTTCCTAGCCCATGACTTTGACTATGTCACTCTCCTCTCTTTGAATCCCTTCACTGGCTTCCCATTCTCTATCTGATCAAACGTAAGCTGCTTTCGTTTTCAAGGCTCTGCACAGTCAGTCCCTACCCTACCTATCATCTTATTCTCTATCAAGACCCTGGTGCTTGTTTCTGATCAGTCTTCCCTGTCCACTTACTAAATTTTCAAACACCTTCCTGCTTTCTCCCATGCTGCCCCACATGCTTGGAAGGTGCTCCCCATAAACATCCATAAAGCTATCTCATCCACTTTCAGATCCCTCCTCAAAACTCTCCTCTGCCATGATGCCTACATAAAACTTCACAATGGTTAGGCTGCTGGTGTGCAGAGACCACAGCCTACGCCATGCTTGCCAATATTATCTGATTACTTGCATTCCCCCATCTGTCTGTATCCATCCATTGCCTCTTGTTTTACACTTAGATTTTATTCTTTGTCTCTACCGTACCTAGCACAATGAGGTACCCCATGGCTAGGGTTCCTAAGCACCATGGTAATACAAATAATAATATGCTAACAATGTAAACCACTTTTACAATTATTTACAAGTATATCTAATTATCACAGAGGTTAGTTCTGTTACAGCTCAAACTGGTGGAAAGAGAGAGAGGGGAGAACAGGAGTCAATCTGTAGAAAGTAGTGTTTAAGGGAATTGCATGCATTGCCTTACTGCCAACTAAGGCTCAAAAAGATTATGTGGCTTAAACTTTCATCTACAGAATTGTTTTCTAAATTTAACTCTGAACCTGTTTGGAAAATGGAAAGAAATGAGCCCCAGAATTTTCAAATGGAGTTGTTTTGTTTTTTTAAAATGTATGGAATAAATACCTTAATTTTTTAGTGCAACTATTTTTACACTCATATCTCAAGTGGTCATACATAATTTTTGGATATTTTGAGAAAAATATCATTTTTGGGTTAAAAACATGAGAAACTTCAGTTCAAAGTTAGAATGAGCATATGAAAATAGGGATTTATGATTATATTCCCATAAATTTAACTGCTATCAGGCAACCCTTTTAATAATCACTGCACTCAAGTCCAAGGGAAAGCAATAATTTTCCAGTTAGAAAACACTGTCGGTTTTAGAGTTGCTGAAAATAAGCTAATAGTTACATTATGAAAACATTTTACCGTCTGAGATCATCTCAGACTGGAGCCCCCTCATTCCCAAATACCGTCATAATAGACTGGAGGAAATCAAATCATCCAAATGGCTGCACATCTTGTCACATCATGACCATCAGCTTGGTTGTGTTGAGACTGGGGTACATCTATGCAGGAAAAAAAACAAAAAAAAACAACCCAAACACTGCAACAAGGCTCAGAGCCCAGGTCAGCTGACTTGGGCTCATGGGGCTTGTGCTACAGGGCTAAAAATAGCGGTGTATATGCTTGGGCTGGACCCTGAGACCCTTCCTCCTTGCCAGGACTCAGAGCCTAGGTTCCAGCCTGAGCCCGAACGTCTACACTGCTACTTTTAGCCCCATAGCTCAAGCCAGAGTCAGCTGGCTCAGGCTATAAGATTTGCTATCACGGGAGTTTTTTTGCTGTGTACATGTACCCAGAGGTGGAAATCATGCAGCTAAGTTTTACTGTTGAACTACACACAAAATGTGTGTTCTCTTCATGGCTTCTTTGTGATGTATGACATTTTTTTAAAAATGAACCAATCTTACGTTTGAACTTCCAATTTTGCTGGAGAAGAATAGTCACAGTACCAGAAACCTGAGCTACATCTTTCCAAGTCTCAGGCAGTCTAAGCAGCTACCACTGTGTGACCATTAGAATAATTACAACACAAATTATCTAAGTCAACACCCATCCTGAGTTCAGGGCTGAGAAAGCTGCAGCTCAGTGTTCAGACTATTGTGATGTCACTGTCCACCTCCAGCAAAAACAGAAGTGAAGTGCAAATCATCTTAAATGTAAAGTAGTATGTGTGTGTGTAGGGTGGGGCAGAATTGAGACAGTGTCATAAAAGAGCAAGAAACACATTTCTAACAGCAGGAAGGAAATGAGTGCTACAGCATAACTAAATATAAAAATGAACAATGTGTTTCATAAACGGTTACTACAGGATGTATATTAGTCTAACATGACATTCTGAGGTGATGGAAGCACTCAGCTGCATGTTACTATACCACAGGCACGTATTTTATAAGCGTTATTGTTTACGGACATGACTTTTGGAATCTTGACCCAAATATTCTTGTCAGTGTCTAATGCCCAAGTCTAACAGCTAATTTATATATTTTGTTTCCTAGGATTCACCACATAATTTCAGGGCAGGTTCCTCAGCTAGTAAAAGTCACTCCACTTTGTCATAATGCTACCTGAGAAAAGCAATACTTAAAATGCATGGCCTCTAGAAAACAGACAGGCCACCCCTCCTTCCCCCCAACTCCAGACACTGACATTTTCATCTACATGGATTGTAATCCATCAAACAATTAAGTACTTAAATAATTTCTTTCAAAATCCCTGAAGTGTTAGAACAAATACATTAGAATACTTGCATTTAAAATGAGAGGTGACATTATCCAACTATAATGACTATAAGGTGGATAGAAAGCTGGCTAGATCGTTGGGCTCAACAGGTAGTGATCAATGGCTTGATGTCGAGTTGGCAGCCAGTATCAAGCGGAGTGCCCCAGGGGTAGGTCTTGGGATCAGTTTTGTTCAACATCTTTATTAATGATCTGGATGATGGGATGGATTGCACCCTCATCAAGTTCGCAGATGACACTAAACTGGGGGGAGAGGTAGATACGCTGGAGGGTAGGGATAGGGTCCAGAGTGACCTAGACAAATTGGAGGATTGGGCCAAAAGAAATCTGCTGAGGTGCAACATGGACAAGTGCAGAGTCCTGCACTTAGGATGGAAGAATCCCATGCACTGCTACAGGCTGGGGATCAACTGGCTAAGCAGCAGTTCTGCAGAAAAGGATGTGGGGATTACAGTGAACAAGAAACTGGATATGAGTCAACAGTGTGCCCTTGTTGCCAAGAAGGCTCATGGCATATTGGGCTGAATTAGAAGGAGTATTGCCAGCAGATTGAGGGAAGTGATTATTCCCCTCTATTCGGCACTGGTGAGAACTCATCTGGAGTAGTGTATACAGTTTGAGGCCCCCACTGTAGAAAGGATGTGGACAAATTGGAGAGAGTCCAGCGGAGCGCAATGAAAATGATCAGGGGGCTGGGGCACATGACTTATGAGGAGAGGCTGAGGGAACTGGGCTTGTTTAGTCTGCGGAAGAGAAGAATGAGAAGGGATTCGATAGCAGCCTTCAACTAACTGAAGGGGAGTTCCAAAGAGGATGGAGCTCAGCTGTTTTCAGTGGTGGCAGATGACAGAACAAGGAGCAATGGTCTCAAGTTGCAGTGGGGGAGGTCTAGGTTGGATATTAGGAAACACTATTTCACTAGGAGGGTGATGACGCACTGGAATGGGTTACCTAGGGAGGTGGTGGAATCTCCATCCGTAGAGGTTTTTAAGGTTTGGCTTGACAAAGCCCTGGCTGGGATGATTTAGTTGGCGTTGGTCCTGCTTTGAGCAGGGGGTTAGACTAGATGATGTCCAGATGTCTCGTCCAACCCTAATCTTCTTTGATTCTATGACAGAATTAGGCTGATAAATTAATCAGCTAATTTTAATGACAATAAAATAACTAGCAAGGGTCTTACACCACCACCAAGAGAGTTCAGAATATTAAAACTGAACTCTTCTCATGTTCTTCCTGGCAAGAAAGGAAGTAGGACACTACTCAATTTTTGATATTGAAAGCTAATTGGAAAATAAAAATATAATATTTAATCTCAAATATTTTGTGGAACATGCATGTACAGTCCTTTGTTTTCATAAATGCTTGTCCTTTTAGGCTATATGTGCATACCTAGCAAATATTTAAATTAATCTATTTGGACTAATGAGCTCATCAGTGGACTCCCATAATTGTGTGACCAGACTGTGAGAAGACCAGTCTTTAATTGACATTCAAGTACAATAGACTCCAAAGCAGAGCAAGTAGCAGGAAAGAGCAAAGAGGAATAGCGCAAAAGCTAGATGCCAAGTTTTTGAAATCCAGATCCCAGATATCTCTGGAGCATGCTAAACAGAAGCTACTAAAACTTAGACATTTTTAAATCAGCAGATCCAGATAACTTGCATACAAGAGTTTCAAGACAGCTGGCTGAGGTGCTTGGTGTTCTGTTAATGTTGATTTTCAATAGGTCTTGGAGCACTGGGGAAGTTTCATAAAACTGAAAGAAAGCTAATGTGCCAAATTTTAAAAAGCGGTAAATGGAATGACCTGAGTAATTATAGGCCTGTCAGACTGACATCAATCCTGTGCAAGATAATGGAGCAGCTGATATAGGCCTCGATTAATAAACTAAAAGAGGATAATGTAATTAATGCAAATCAACATGTGTTTATGGAAAATAGATCCCGTCAATCTAACTTGATTTTTTTTTAAAATGAGCTTACAAGTTTGGTCAATAAAGGTAATAGTGTTGACGTAATATATTTAGACTTCTTTAAGTGTTTAACTTGGTACTGCATGGCATTTTGATTAAAAAACTAGAATGATATAAAATTAACCTGGCACACATTAAATAAAAACTGGCTGATAGGTCTCAAAATGTATCTGCAAAAGGTGAATTGTCATTGAATGGATCTGTTTCCAGTTGGGTCCCGCAGGGATTGGTTCTTGGCCCTACCATATTTAACATTTTTATCAATGACTGAGAAGAAAACAAAATCATCACTGAAAATTTGCAAATGACACAAAAATTGGGGGAGTGGTAAATAATGAAGAGGAAAGGTCACTGATTCAGAGCAATTTAGATTGCTTGCTAAATTGGACACATACATTTTAATATGACAAACTGTAAATGTATACCTCTGGGAACAAAGAATGTAGGCCATAGAATCATAGAACTATGATGTTAGAAGGGACTGGAAGGGTCATCTAGTCTAACTCCCTGCCAAGATGCAGGATTTGTTGCGTCTACTCTAAACCATCCAAAACAGATGGCTATCCAGCATCTTTTTGGAAATCTCCAGTGAAGGAGATTCCATGACTTTCTAAGGCAGTTTGTTCCATTGTCTTACTGTTCTTACAGGAAGTTTTTTTTTTCAGGAAGTTTTTCCTGAGATTTAATCTAAATCTGCTATAGATCTATAAATCTAAATATGCTGTAATTAGAACCCACTGCCTCTTGTGCTATTCTCTGAGGCAAGAGAGACCAAGTTTTCTCCATCTTTCTGATGGAAGCATTTCAAGTATCCAAAGACCACTATCGTGTCCCCCCTTAATCTCCTCTTTTCCAAACTAAACATAACCTGTTCCTTCAGCGTTTGCTCATATGGCTTGCATTCTACCCCTTTGATCATTTGTGTCACTCACCTCTGGATCTTTTCCAGTTTCTCTACATCCTTTCTATATAGTGGTGACCAAAACTGGACACAGTGCTCCAGCTGAGGCCTAACCAGCGCTTAGTAGAGTGGTACTACCACCTCCCATGACTTACATCCTATATACCTCTGTTAATGCAACCCTAAATTGCATTTGCTTTTTTTTTTTTTTTCTCAACAGCATCGTATTGTTGACTCATGTTGAGGTTGTGATCCACTACAACTCCCAGATCCTGCTCAGAAGTGCTGATGTCAAGCCCGTTATCCCCCATTCTGTATTTGTTCATTTGGTTTTTCTTCCCTAAGTGTAGCACCTTACATTTGTTTTGTTGTTGTTTTTGTGTAGCCCAATTCTCCAATTTATCAAGATCCCTTTGAATTTTAGTTCTATCCTCCAAAGCATGCAATCCCCCATCTCCTCCACTGTGGGTCATCTACAAATTTGATCAATATGCTCTCTATTCCTACACCCAGGTAATTAATAAAGATGTTAAATAACACTGGACCCAGAACAGATTCCTGTGGAATCCCACCTGAGACCACCCTCTAATCTGACATCATTCCATTAATAGTTATCCTTTGTTTGTGGTTGTTTATCCAAATATGTATCCACTTAATGGTAGTTGTGTCGAGCCCACATCTCTCCAGCTTACTTATGAGAATGTCATGCGAGACTGTCAAAAGCCTTGCTAAAGTCCAAGTAACTTATGGCCACCGCATTCTCCATATCCACCAAACCAGTTACCTTGATTTGGCATGATTTGTTCTTGGTAAATCAATCCTGGCTGCTAGTGATCATCCCTCCATCCTCTAGGTATTTGCAAATGGAATATTTTATATATTGCTCTAGTAACTTCCCTGGTATTGAGGTAAGGCTGACTGGTAGTTCCCCAGTTCCTCTTTTTTCCGCTTTTTAAAGATGGGCACTACGTTAGCCATTCTCCTGTCATCCATGAGTTTGCAAATATTTTTGGCAGTAGCTCCAAGATTTCTTCAGCTGATTCCTTCAGCACTTTGGAGAGAATAGCATCAGGCCCCGCTGACTTGAATTCATTCAAATTAGCCAGAAGATCTTGATGTGTTCTTTAAGTGATCTGAATCCCTTCCCCTTTATTGTCTATGATTACTTTGCTCGTCATCCAGTTACATATTTTGAGAAGACTGAAGCAAAATAGGCATTGAGCTGCTCCACTGTCTTATCTTCCATTACCTGCTCACCCCTTCCATTGAGCAGCGGGCTCACACCATCCCTGATCTTTTCTGTCGGACATATTTGTAGAACCCCTTCTCCTTGTTGTCACTAATATTTGCTGCAAGTTCTAACACATTCCTTGCCTCAGCTTTCCTCATTTTGTCCCTACACACTCGTGCTATTCTCGTATATACATCCCAAGTGACATGTCCCTCCTTCCATTTCTTGTATGTATCCCTTTTGGTGTTTAGATATCTAAAAAGCTCCTTGTGCAGCCATATTGGTCTCCTGTGACTCTTCTTATCTTTCCTCTACATAGGAATAGCTTGATGTTGAGCCTCTAATATTACATCTTTTAGGAACTGTCAGCCCCCTTCAACTCCTTTTCTTCCTAACTGGCCTCTCCATGGGACCTTGCCCACTATTTCAGAGAGTTGGTTTAAATCTGCCTTTTTGAAGTCCAGTGTTCTTGTTTTGTTGTTTTCATGTCCTCCTTTTCATAGGATCGTGAATTCTATCAGATCATGACTTCCTCCCAAGTTCCTGACCACCTTTACATTTACAACTAATTCATCCCTGTTGGTCAAAATTCAATCCAAAATGAATGACCCCTTAAGTTGTTTCCTCAACTTTCTGAATCGGAAACTTGTCCCTTCCACATACTAAGAACTTGCAGGACATATTATGTTTTGCTGTAATTGTTTTCCAACAGTTATCAGAGAAATTAAAATCCCCCATTAATACTAGCTCATGTGTGTTAGCTACTCTTGTTACCTGCTTGAAGAATGCCTCATCCACTTCGCTGTCTTGATTTGGTGGTCTATAACAGACCACCACCATAATATCGCTACTGTTCTTTTCCCTTTTTATCCTCACACAGATATTCTCAGTCGGTCTGCTGCTCACTGCCTCTTGGACTTTGGAGCAAGTGTATACATTCTCAACCTACAGCACAATGCTTCCTCCATTTCCCCCATACCTATCCATCCAGAACCAGCTATATCCCTCAATGCTGGCACTCCAATTCTGGGAGTAGTCCTGCCAAGTCTCATTAATGCCAGTTAAATCAATTTTCTTCATATACCATGACTTCCAGTGCACCCTGCTTGTTCCCCATGTTCCTTGTATTGGGATACAGGCATCAAAGATTTTTTCAGACTGCCCTATTGTTTTTCTTCTTTACTTTTTAATACAGTTGTGGCTTCTAGTCCCTTTTCCAGAATGTAGCCCCTTCTCCTTGTCTTCATTACTTGAGCCTAGATGCACAGCATCCGGATTTTTGTCATCATGCATCCCATAAGACTAGTTTCAAGCTCTCCTTATCAGGTTAGCCAGACAATGACCAAACATGCTTTTCCCAATATTTGATAGATGGAGCCCATCCCAGCACAGTAATCTTCTTTCCTGGAACATCACCTCATTCTCAGATGACTCCTCCAAGGCATTCTCAGAAGTAGTATCTGTGCTGAGAGCCTGAAAGCAGTTGCTTACCTCTATCTGTATTGGGGGATACTGGTTCTCCTCCTCCTCTTGGAGGTCACACACTGCCAATTTTCTTCCCTGTTCTTCAGTCCCTCCTGCACTGTCCTTTCAGATTCTTCAGCGTGCTGTGCCCACGGTACCAAATCCTGACTTCTTTCCAGAAAGTCTTCATTTTCTCTGATACAATGCAGTGTTGATACTTTGGGCTCCACTCCTTTAAACTTTTCTTCCAGTATGGAGACCAGCTTGCTCTTCATACAGACTAAGTCATTTCTATCCTCTGGGAGAAAGATAAACATGGCACCTCCTGTGCAGGTCACAACAGCTGATCCCTCACAATCCATATTTTCTTCCATTCTTACAAGTTGGGGGACTCTATCCTGGGAAGCACTGACTTTGAAAAAGATTTAGGGATGGTGGTGGATAATCAGCTGAACTCGAGCGCCCAGTATGACAGTGGCCAAAAAAGCTAATGCAATCATGGGATCCATAAACATGGGAGTCTCAAGTAGAAGTAGAGAGGTTATTTTACTTTTGTATTTGGCAGTGGTGTGTCCACTGCTGGAATAGTGTGCAGTTCTGGTGTGCACACAATTGAAGAAGGATGTTGATCAACTGGAGAGGGTTCAGAGAAGAGTCATGAGAATGATTAAAGGATTCGAAAACATGTCTTACAGGGATAGCCTCAAGGAGTGGAATCTATGTAACTTAAAGAGAAGGTTAAGGGGTGACTTGGTAACAGTCTCCAAGTACCTACACTGGTAACAAATATTGAACATGGGCTTTTCAATGTAGCAAAGAAAGGTATAACACAATCCAATGGCTGGATGCTGAAGCTAGACAAATGCAGACTGGATATAAGGTGAACATTTGTAATGGTGAGAGTAATTAACCATTGGAACAATTTACCAAGGGTCATAGATGGATTCTCCATCACTGACAATTTTTGAATCAATACTGGATGTTTTTTCTAAAAAGGTATTTTCTAGGAATTATTTTTGGGGAAGTTCTGTGGCTTGTGCTATATAGAAGATCAAACTGGATGATCACTTCTGGCCTCAGAATCAATGAATATCATGGTGATAGGCACAATATAAATACCTAAACAGTTGTAGTTTACTGCTGGCTAGAATGAAAGTCAACCTTCACTTCTGGATTGGCAGATGACACTAAACTGGGAGGAGAGGTAGATACGCTGGAGGGTAGGGATAGGATACAGAGGGCCCTAGACAAATTAGAGGATTGGGCCAAAAGAAATCTCATGAGGTTCAACAAGGACAAGTGCAGAGTCCTGCACTTAGGACGGAAGAACCCCATGCACCGCTACAGACTAGGGACCGAATGGCTCGGCAGCAGTTCTGCAGAAAAGGGGTTAGGGGTTACAGTGGATGAGAAGCTGGATATGAGTCAACAGTGTGCCCTTGTTGCCAAGAAGGCCAATGGCATTTTGGGAAGTATAAGTAGGGGCATTGCCAGCAGATCGAGGGACGTGATCATTCCCCTCTATTCAACATTGGTGAGGCCTCATCTGGAGTTTTGGGCCCCACACTACAAGAAGGATGTGGAAAAATTGGAAAGAGTTCAGCGGAGGGCAACAAAAATGATTAGGGGACTGGAACACATGACTTATGAGGAGAGGCTGAGGAACTGGGATTGTTTAGTCTGCGGAAGAGAAGAATGAGGGGGGATTTGATAGCTGCTTTCAACTACCTGAAAGGGGGTTCCAAAGAGGATGGATCTCGACTGTTCTCAGTGGTAGCTGATGACAGAACAAGGAGTAATGGTCTCAAGTTGCAGTGGGGGAGGTTTAGGTTGGATATTAGGAAAAACTTTTTCACTAGGAGGGTGGTGAAACACTGGAATGCGTTACCTAGGGAGGTGGTGGAATCTCCTTCCTTAGATATTTTTAAGGTCAGGCTTGACAAAGCCCTGGCTGGGATGATTTAGTTGGGGATTGGCCCTGCTTTGAGCAGGGGGTTGGACTAGATGACCTCCTGAGGTCCCTTCCAACCCTGATATTCTATGATTCTATGTGAGTGCACAGAATAAATTAATTCAATAATTCCTGAAGTAAAGAAAATGTATGGCCAGCAGGAATCAGCATAATGAAGGATTTTACAAAGCTTTCCTTCCTTTCCTGTAAAGCCTGTTGTATACCCAGTGGAATCTGCACAAAGTGCCAACTGCACCTGTTGTGGCTCTCAAGATGCATTTCCTCCAATTTTTTTGAAAATATAAACTTAAATACCTGCATTTACCTACAGTAATCTGCACTGGCAATGGAGACTCATTTCCAAGAAAAAAAACCCCAAAACATTCTACAGTGGGGTCCACAGAAGAATCTAGATAGATAATCCAAGTTTGTCCTTTCAATTGCCAACTTGTTTTTCCAACAAAAATTCATAGAACTTGAAGTATGAATACATGCATACTCTTACCCAGGGCAAGGGCACAGATCTGCCTATATACAAGTCTTCTGTAAATAGTATGACTACTTGCAAATTAGTAAAAGTGTGGGAATTTAGAAGACTGCAAAGTTTGTAGATGCTCTCCCACCATGTAATTGGAGCAAATAAGTACAGCTCTCTTCCTAAGTCACAGTATATGTTAAATTTATTTACAGGACTAATTATAGGTCCATTTTTTCAGTTGCTCATTCCAATTTCAGACAGATTCAACATCCTCATTTGCATGAGTACTAAGAAATAGAGGGACAAGGTAGGCAAGGTAATATCATTTACCGGACCAACTTCTGTAGGTGAGAGAGACACGCTTTTGAGCTTACACACTGCTTTTCTTCATGTCTGGGAAATGTACTCAGTGTCATAGCTAAATACAAGATGGAACAGATGGTTTACCACAAGCAGTTAACACATATCAAGGGACCACTCAAGGTGAAATGGCCAGTCACTGGGGGGGGGGGGGAATAGGGAGGGAGGCAGCTGGAGGGGTTTACTGGGTTATAGATTGTTGTAATAAGCTATAAATCCAGTGTCTATTCAGTCCATGATAGCAGCTGTGCCACTGTAAGGTCTCCCGTGTAGCCACACCATGCTGGCAGGAGAGAGCGCTCCTGCCAGCATAATTAAATCACCCCTAACGAGCAGTGGTAGCTATGTTGGCAGGAGAGCATCTCCCACCGACATAGCGCTGTCCATACCGGCGCTTTTGTCAGTGACACTTTTGTCGGTCAAGGGTTTTTTTTTTTTTTCACACCCCGACCGACAAAATCTTTACCAACAAAAGTGCTAGTGCAGACATAACTTTAGTGCCTCGCAAAATAAGAAAAGATATTACCTTACCCACTTGTCTCGACACATCTACAACACTGCATACCAGAAAAAAGTCACTTTAAATTTTTGAGATACCTGTCTTACATTTCTTGTAAGATTCATTCATTCAAGCATCTTTTGAAATTGTAATGGACTGCTGACCTTTGTCTAGTGGTACACTCTGTCCATTTATTGTCTCTGTGTGTGTATCAGTTTCCTATTTTTAGAACGTCAACTATCTGTATTGAAGTTTACTCGTGTGTGTAGAAATATATGAAATGTAGATCAAATTGATTGTGTCCTACTCAGCTGAATAATCAGTACTTTTTGAAGTTACACTTTACTTCTAGTACTAGATGGAACTAATATCTTCCAGGGAAAATGTATTCAAACATTAAAATAATGTGAACTATGGAAACGGGGAGCTAAGTCAGAAGATAAATGTAATGGGAATACTTCAGGAAATCAACTTGCAGCAAGCATGATAACTCATGAAGCCACTACCTGAAGTGTTAGTAGAAGAGATGTTTCAATTGCATTTAATTGAGGGTTCCAAAGAAGAGGAAGGTACTACTGAAATAAGGATGTTATAGACCTTAGTTTGAAAATGAAAAGCCCCTGGCTGTGACAGTAACAATAGCAAGGCAATTTTTTGCTAGCCAGAAACATGATGTGAGAGCCTGGGAAAGCAAATTTCTAAAACTTTGCAAGCCAAGCAATTGACTGGGACATCAATTTAAAGGCACGTGTGTAAATGGAACAGTAATATATTTAACGGGTTTATATATGCATCAAGAATAGATTTATCCCAGCTTTCAAGAGAGCACATGGGGCCAAAAGAGAAAAACAAAGGCAATATTCAAGTTTCCAACAAGAACAAAAGTTAACAGAAAAAGTAGCTTTATACAAAATTGAAGAGCCAAGAAGAGGCACATGGGAAGAAAAAGCAAGAAAGCAAAGACTAGTTTCAGTAAGTTGGAAGGCATGAAAAGATTTATTAAAGTCTAAATGTGAAACAGAGTGGCAGGAGTAAAAGGTTACTAGTGTGGGATTACTGAAAACCAATGTCAGCAGATGCTTGTCAGAGGACAGACAAACAGCTGGAGACCTAAATAAAATTCTCAGAAAAGGTACTATCAAAGAACTACCATTGTGTCTAAATAAATATACCATAGGCAGGGGACAAGCTATCAGTTTGCTTGCAAAACTCAAAAGTGTATATATTAATAAGTCACTCAAGTCAGATTGTTTACGCTTCAGAATATGAAGGAAGCTCCGATAGTGGTTGGTAATCTCACTATCGTTCATATTCAATCTGTGAGGGATTGTGTCAGCTGTTTGGAGGGTGGCTGGCTACAATAATCTTTTAAACAAAGGATATATTAAAAAGCAGGAACCAGAAGACTTCTAACTTTAAAAAAGTCTGAAAATGTTAAAATGGAAAGATTGGGTTGAAGATTCAAGAGTTTAAATGAGAACCCCAAAATTATTTAACAAAAATATACCAACCAACAGACTGAAGTCTTATGAGTCAATCATGACCAGTGAACGTTTTTTAATGGTGTTAAACTGTGTCTACACTAGTTGCAAAGTCATGGTTTAGTGAATAAGATTTTAAACATTTTCAAAGAGGACCTATTCTCCTAGTCTAGACAGGGACTAAAATCAGGCAGGTTCTTTATTGTCAAGGGGAATGGATTTCATTTTAGTAAAACTTTTGACAACAAACCAAAAACACCTAACTGATCCACATATGGATCATGGGCATAGAAAGGAGCTAGAAATATGGTTAAATAGTATCAGCAAAAAGGCAGAGAAAATCAAGTCGGGTTTAAGTAAACCTAGAGCCTCCTGCTAAGCCATTTGGAAAGAGTTTTATTGGTTCTTTGTCCTAAAATACCATTCTTCATCCTTGGCCTAAAATACCATTCATCATTCTTCAAATAACTTTCTTCATCCTGCCCCAAATTCATATTCCCTTCCAGCAGGTGTACAGTAAGGGACTATAATGGAACATGTTAATGAAATTAAAAGAATTATGTGTGGAGGTTTCCTGGTAAATGCAAAAAACAGGGAGGTAAGCTTGGATTGTATTTCAGTCAAGAATTCCTAGGTCTTCAATTATCACATGAGCCAGATGATAGTCCAGCACAATGTAGTTTGGAGTATGAATTGTTAATACCACACGGCCGCTTGAATCTCTCTTCTGGTATGGTGGATGCCGAGGCTGCATGTTTGGTAGCACCATCTGAACCAGCTTTAATGGAAATAGCAATAGATCCTACAGAAATCACTAATGACTCCACATGAGAGATTCATATGGTGGCTGGGGTTTTTTTTGGTTTTTTTTTAAGGTCATGTTTAATGACTTAATACAGAATTACAACTATCTAAGGGTAAAGTTTATGATAAACTCCAAGCATTTGAATTATTAATCCTTTGACAGACCTATTTCAGAAAGATTAAACCACTTAGCACACTGCTCTATGAAATGGCTAATGGATTTTAGTGTATGCAAGTGTCAAGTAATATATTTTGGATAAGTAATAAAAGCAAACTATAAGTTTGAGTAAAGAAATGGAAATTTAATGACAATAAAAGGGCCTTAAGTAGGATTAGCAGAATTGGGGGGTAGGGGGTGGGAAGGAACACATTGTTCTATTGCAACAAATGTGGCCAGTGTGCTCCTAAGATATTTCAAAGAAGCCTGTCAGACATGGTCAACAGTCAAGGCCTTGGTGAGGCTACCTGTTGTTTTACATCCAGTTTTGGGTATCTGTAGGGATGTACAAATTTTGCAAAGTCCAGGGGAAAAGACACTTAAACTTAATCAAAAGGTATGGAGGAGTCTTAGAAATCGTGACAGGATTGGGATCCTTTATGCATTTGGTAGAATGGGAAGCTGAGAAATTTACTGCTTTATACAAGTAGCTGAAAGGGGAGGGCAGAGTTTGGATCTGCTGGGACTAAACAGTAACACATGCCCACACAATTTTTTAAAAATTAGTTTAAATTACAGAGTTTACCATTACCCCATCAAATAGTAATCCATGTTTCGAATTCTCTTCTCTCAGAGGTATTGACACAATACACCTTACAACTATTCAGCAACGCAGTATTGGAAGGAAAAGAAGTGGATAGTTAACCTGGACACCGATATTACCCTGTAAACAATGATTCTTGTTCATATCCAAATTGGGGTTGGCAAGGAATTCTCTTCAGGACAGACTGGCAGGTACCTTTTTCCTACTTTACCCTAGAGCATGGAGTATCTGTTTCTATCAATTTACAAAACACTTCAAGTCCAAATTTGTGCAATCAATCAATTATTTTGTATCAGTGCCAAAGATTCCCAGGTCTTAATACCCCAATTAATAATGGTCTTAAATCAGTGGTTCTCAAACTATGGGTCGGCACCCCAAAGTGGGCTCCTTAGACTTGCTGGGGTCTGGGGCTGAAGCCTGAGCCCCATCATCCAGGGCTGAAACTGAAGCTCGAAGGCTTCAGCCCTGGGTGGCAAGGCTCAGGTTACAGGCCCCCTGCCTAGGGCTGAAGCCCTTGGGTTTCAGCTTTGGCCCCTCTACCTGGAGTGGTACAGCTTGGGCTTTAGCCCCCCCACCTAAGCTCCCTGTAAGCTGTGCGGCCGCACAGCAACCTATTTAGCACCGTGCAGGTGCTCAGGGAACCCGCCTGGGCACTTGCTGCGGCTGGGGGAAGGGCACCCTTCCCCTGGCCCCAATCTAGCCTGGCCCCAACCTTACATGGCAGAGAACTCCTGGCCCCAACTATGCTGCAGCCCGGACCTGCCATGGCTGGGGTGGTCCCCTGGCCCCAACTATGCTGTGGCCTGGAACTGCTGGTGCGATGTGGTGCTTTGCGGTCCAGACCCAGCCGTGGCTCAGCCCCAGCCCAGGACCTGTCACGGTCGGGGTGCCCCTCCCTGAACCCAGCCCCGGCTGGACCTCTGCAGGGGCTGGGGGAGAGGTGCCTATCCTGCGGCCCCAGCCCCGGAGCTGCCGTAGTGGGGAGAGGCACCCCATGGCTCCAGCCCAGGTGCTGCTGTGGGGGGAGTCCTCTCTCCCCGCTGTAGCCCTGGAGCACCCTCCTGCACCCCAAATTCCCCCCAAAGCCTGCATCCCCTGCACTCTCTGCCCCAGCCTTTATCCCCTCATCCCCAGCCCCACCCCAGAGCCTGCACCCCCAGCCGGAGTCCTCACCCCCCAACTCTCTGCCCCAGCCCTAAGACCCCTCCCACATTCCGAACCTCTCAGCCCCACCCCACCCCACCACATAAATTTTGTTAGGTGCACTGATATGAAGGTGATGTGTCACACATCACCTCCATATTGGTGCACATAACAAAATTCATTCCGCATAGGGGTGGGAAAAATTAGAGGGAACGCTGCCCACCCCCCCCGAGGGCAGTGGTGCTTAGGGGGGCTCAGGCTTCGGTCCCCCCTCCTGGGGTTGTGTAGTAATGTTTGTTGTCAGAAGGGGGTCACGGTGCAATAAAGTTTGAGAAAGTCAGTCTTAAATGATGTAAAAATAAAACTTAATCTTTGTAAAATACTGCTCTAATTTAGTCAGAAACTAGATGTAGGAAAAGTTCCAATCTACATGTTAAGATAAAGGGCTAAGTTCTGGCTAATCATGTGAGATGCCTGGAGCACACAGGAGACCCAGCTGAAGTCCAGACACTGAAGGACTGTGTATAAGGCTGTGCCTCTCCTGTTCATCTGCCAGCAGGCACGAAGGAGTGCATGGTACACTTTTAACAAGCAGCTGCAAGTAGTCCTGTAGAGGGCATTCAGACTGATCTTTCTTTACAAATACAGAATGCCCCAGGCTGTCTTTTTGTCTGCGGCAGCTCCTCACTCCAGAAACAAGCAAGGGTACAACTGGGTCTTCCAGCAAGCACAGCACAAGTAGAAACATAACAGTTTAAAGAGGCAGTTTAAGTGAGTTCTTTTCTGCAGACACAAAAATAAAACGAATTTGTTATTCTGAACCTTTATTAAGCGGCTCACATTTCAGTATAAATCACACTAAAAAGATTTTTAAAAAAAGCTATTTACACTACAGTGCTGACACATTTAAAATGAAAAAAATTGGTATAAATAAGCTCTATGGAAAAGCCTGGAATTGTCAAAAAGAATTCTGGCTCATCTTACAAAAAATATATATGTTAAATGTCAGCTCTACTCTAAAACCTACAACTCAAATTATTTAAAGACTTCTTTATGTTAAACCTGCAGTGTTTACAGTGCATCTGGCCCTAAGTGCTTTGATACTTCACAGTTATGGACAGGCACTGAGGAATGTTACAAAGCTACATAAACTATTTTCTGTAACAGATGCGAGGGCAAGTCACAAGCTTGCCTCACAGAATTTATGAATCTTTACATTATTACGTCATTCAGTTTAAAAAGGAATTTAAAACGATATGTACAAATTTAGCACAAAAACTCATCTTCTCTTTGTCCATGCAGATTTGGATATGTTGAACCCTGTTGTCTTGTATCATATAGACTTATGTGACTTCCAGAGCACAACTTATCCTGTAAGTCATTGCCAGGTTCAAATTTAGAGTCCACTTTACACTTAAATCCTGTCAATTCAACATTATCCAATTTTCCTTTGACATTCTGACATTCCATATCATTAGGTGCCATTGTCTTCTCAGGGAGATTAACATTCATGGATTCCTCTTTAATTCGGTGAGATGCAATAAGTTCATGTTTTATCTGTGTGAACTCCTGCTGTACATATTTAGTTTGCAGAGTATCTGAAAATTTGGTGTCTTCGGAGGTATTTTTGCTTATTGTACAGATTACATTGTCAGTCTGAAGTCCAATAACCGAAGACATGGGGTCTGCAGATGTGCCTGCTTCATAGGTGCTTGCATTTTGAGAAACTTCTCCCTCTGAGTGATACAGCTTGAGCCGAATGTGCCAAGCCAAACTGCATACAGCTGAAACTGTCTTGAACTGGTGCACAACATTCCTTGGAATAAAATAAATGTCATTATCATATAATTGAATCCTAGCATATCGAATGCCTTCCCTTCTCAGTTGGTTAAGTTTTGCATCATCAACCCACTGGACACACTGGAGGAGGAAAAATGAGATTAAAGATGAAAAATCTATTCTAAAACATGAGAAATATTCATGATTAATAATTCACAATAAGCTTACCTGTGAGAGTGGAGGCTCATGCAAATCTAATTGCATTCGCTGAACTACCTCTAAGAAATCTTCAGCATGAAAACAAATTACATCTTTGGTTATACGAGGTTGCTCAGGCCTACCAAAAAAAAAAAAAATAAGCAGAGTCAGGGCCACAATTTAAATTGCTACAGACTTTGTTAGTCTCTGTAGCAAGAACAAAGCAAACATAATCTAAAAATGAATTTTACAACTCAAGTTTGAAAAGAAATTTGAAAAAGCCTGTTAGTGACTAGCTCTTCAGCTACAACACACTAACCACTCTCAGGAATATAATTCAGTTAACCAGTTTCTACCAGTGCCACCAACAGTGACGGTCTTTCATCATGAAGAAAGGCAGAGGTTAGATGTTCTAGCATGTTCTACTAATAGACTGTCAGGCTAGAGAATGGTACAGACAGAGCACTTGTTGCTCTGATAAATAACTTCCTTCTGTACAATGACGAAGGAAGATCGCCAAATACTTGTGTCCTACCTTTAAAGTTGCCCTAGGGATGGAGAGAAATATTCTGACATGCTTCTAGCCAAACAGAGACACTTATTTATGGGCAACTATTCATCTCAAAAGCTGTCCCCTATGGAATCCTACAAGGTTTCATCATCTTCCCTATATTGTTTAGCCTCTGGGAGAACTGGAGAGATAACATGAGCTGAGATACTAAAAGTTGATGGTCAGCATCTAGCTCCACATTTCCTTTATGCCAAATGTGACCAGCATCATCTCCCAGCTTTCTCAAAGCCTAGCTGAAATCATCACCTGGATGAAAGTAGCAGGACAAAACTGAATCTATGCAAGACTGAGGTAATGCTCGAAAGAGGGAAGAACTTATCTTCTTTATAACATTCCCCCCTAGTGGGGGGAGATAATCAGATTAATTCAATCTGCAGGTGTAAATTTCAGAGTGGTAGCCGTGTTAGTCTGTATCAGCAAAAACAACAAGGAATACTTGTGGCAATTTATAGACTAACAAATTTATTTGGGCATTTCCACTCCATGCATCTGATGAAGTGGGTTTTAGCCCACAAAAGCGTATGCCCAAATAAATTTGTTAGTCCATAAGGTGCCACAAGGACTCCTCATTGTTTCTGCAGCTGCAGGGTCCTTTGGTCACACAGTAGCAGAGTCCAAAGAGCCAAGCCTGCAAAAATCCACTCATTTCTATTGGCAACTGGCCAGAAGATTGTACATCAAGCACAGACCTGGCCACAGTGATCCATGCATTTGTGACCTCTAGGATTTGATTACTGTAACTCATAAATAGAATGAAGCTACACAATGAATACAGCAGCCTGTCTGATTAGCAACTCAAGTTGCTGTGAGTGCCTTGCTCTGCTCTTTTCTTCTGCTCCCTGTTGAATTCAGAGTCCAGTGCCTCATTTCTCTCCCAATATTCAAAACCCTCCATGAAAGTTCACCTCTCATCCCACAACCATGACTTCCCACAATAGCTGCATCATTCAATTAGAACCATGAAACTATCAACCATAGGGAGAGGCTCAAGAACACAGGAGAGAATTTTCACAGATGCTGGACCCCAGATAATGGAACCCACTCTCACAAAAAGCAAGACTTACCATGTTCCTTATTACTTTCACATCTGAATCCAAAACTCAGCTCTCCTTCAACAGCATACATACGCACATACACACACCCACAAGCTACTCATGCTATTTCTCCTATAGGGTAGAAAGGATGAGAGGAATTGGATGATATTCAAATATTACACTGATGGGAAGGGGGATTTAATAGAGGTTTTTAGGCATATATTGAAGACAAAAGTAATTGTTAAAGTGTCTGCTCTATTCTGTAATAATATGAAGTGACTGGTTGCGGAAATATGTATAGGAACAATGCCTACCGGAAAATCATTTCTGGTGTAAAATGTTGTGCATACTGGAGTTGCAATTAATAGGATAACTGTAAGTTATTGAAAACATCTTCCCTGTGCGATGGGAAAAGCTGCATTAAGTATTGTCAAATACACAAAGTGCATCTCCCTTGCAGGGTTGCAAGGCACTTGCTGTGGAAGTGGGCAGATGAAGATATGGAAAAGTGTCAGTTCAAGTTTCCCCCTAAGGCCCTGCTAACATGGCATAGTTGAAGAGGGACATAAGCGATTTCTGAAGGAGGGCTCAACTTTCAAAAGTCTAAGACACACCAACCTAACAGTTATTTTAATTGTTTCTCTCTTCTGTAAAGACTACTGAAGAATAGGGGAGGCGAAAACACCTTATATAAAAAAAGTTTTTGTTTTTTATTCAAGATATATTTAATAGGTGCCGAAACACCTGGGACTTCAAAAAAGTCAATTATTTAAAAAACAAAACACAAGCTGATTGTGTCCCTTTAATTCATCTTTGTTTCTAATTACTTGGTGACTAACACATGGGGCTACTCTAAGTTCTAAAGAGTTGGCAGACTAAAAATTACAGTTAATTTAAAACTGAGATAAATGTTTAGGCCATGTGCTGTTTTTCTTCAATAACTTACAATCTCAGCGATGAAACTAAAGAATCTGAACATCAGGTTGGTTTTGTTTGTTTGTTTTAACAGAATAGTGAGTTAGTCAGGTATGTAACCTCCATCATTACATTAAGACACCAAATTATAAATTCTGTGCTAAACTAGGATGTTCCCTTATGAAATTTAGACACTGACAGTACTCTAATGAGAATTTCCAAAGCTTACGACACAAATTGGATGACAGGAGAGATCCCAGATGACTGGAGAAGGGCTAATGTAGTGTCCATCTTTGTAAAGGAGGAGCCAGGGAACTAAAGACCAGTCAGCCTGACATTGATACCTGGGAAGCTACTTCTATAAAATATTCCATTTGCAAATACCTGGAGGATGAAGGGGTGATCTCTAGCAGCCAGGATGGATTTACCAAGAACAAATCATGCCAAACCAAACTGATTTCCATCTTTGACAAGATTACTGGTTTGGTGGACAGGTGGAATGCGGTGGCCATAAGATGCCTGGATTTTAGCAAGGCTTCTGACACAGTCCCACATCACATTCTCATAAGTAAGCTAGAGAAACATGGGCTTTGTAGAATTACCATTAAGGGGATACATAATTGGTTAAACAACAAAGAGTAGCTATTAATGGAATGATGTCAGATTAGAAAGAGGTCTGAAGTGGGGTCCTATGGGGATCTGTTCTGCGTCCGGTGTTA
Organism: Natator depressus; assembly: GCF_965152275.1. Taxonomy (NCBI): domain Eukaryota; kingdom Metazoa; phylum Chordata; order Testudines; family Cheloniidae; genus Natator; species Natator depressus. Next base: position 324,339,605 of record NC_134234.1, on the reverse strand, counting down.
TTTAACACCTTTATTAATGATCTGGATGTAGGAAAAGAGAGCATACTAATCAAATTTGTAGATGGTGGGGGAGGGGGTTGGGGGGATGCAAACACTTTGGAGAACCGAACTAAAATTCAAAGGGATCCTGATAAATTGGAGAATTGGTCTATAGACACCAGAATGAACTTCAACAAAAGCAAATGTAAAGTGCTATGCTTAGGGAAGAAAAACCAAACGCACAAATACAGAATGGGGGATAACGGGCTTGGCATCAGCACAGCTGAGCAGGATCTGGGAGTTGTGGCGGATCACAACCTCAACATGAATCAACAATGCGATGCTGTTGCAAAAAAAGCAAATGCAATTTTGGGTTGCAGTAACAGAGGTATAGCATGCAAGTCACAGGAGGCGATAGTACCACTCAGCGCTAGTTAGGCCTCAGCTGGAGTAGTGTGTCCAATTTTGGTCACCAATGTATAAGAAAGGATGTAGAGAAACTGGAAAGTATTCAGAGGTGAGTGACAAAAATCATCAAAGGGATGGAATGCAAGTCATATGAGCAAAGGCTGAAAGAAATGGATATGTTTAGTTTGAAAAAGAGGAGATTGAGGGGGAACATGATAGCGGTCTTCAGATAACCTGAAAGGCTTCCATAAGAAAGATGGAGAAAAACTGTCCTCCCTTGCCACAGAGGGCAGGACTAAAGGGGCAATAGGTTCAAACTACAGCATAGCAGATTTAGAGTAAATCTCAGGAAAAACTTCCTATGGAATAAACTGCCTAGGGAAGTCATGGAATCTCCATCACTGGAGGTTTTCAAAAAGAGGCTGGATAGCCATCTGTCTTCGATGGTTTAGACACAACAAATCCTGAATCTTGGTAGGGGATTAGACTAGATGACCACTGTGGCCCCTTCTAACCTTATGGTTCTATGATTTGAATTTGAAAGAAATGTGATCGTATACATGCATTAAAAATAAAAAGAGCAACTGCCTGTGGCTCTGACACTTCAGCCAACTTTTTAAATATACGAGACGTGAAAAGCACCTACAAGCATCCTTCAATCAAAATAGCCCAACTACAATAATTAATCCATTAATATTTAGAACTGAGTTATGTTCTGACTCTTTGGATACCTCTAATTGTTACAAGTTAGTCAGTCAAAATGAAGAAGTGTCATCTCCATTTTCAGATACAAATGAAGTCACATTTTTATACCTCACTCCTGAGCATCATAAACTTGAGAGTGAAATGAAAAAAGAGACAATATTTTTGCACAATTTAAAAATTCAGACAACTCAATGCTAAGGTTCCCATAGTGGCCTTAACTTTATCTTGTTACTTTATGCATTTACATGATCTCGTTATACAACTACTCAAAATAGACAATCTGCAATTCAAAGCATCAACTGTTTCTCTTTCTAAAGCCTTTCAAAATGTTCAGTAGATTTATGTATTACTAAAAAAGCTTTGTGTTCATGTAATGAGACATCTGTCACAATGTGGATGTGTACACACACCCCTACACATGCAACAGGACAGAATTAATTTTAATTCATTTTTCTGACTTGTGGTTTAGCTCAACTTTCATGTTTCATCAAAAAGATTGATGTTTTCTTTTACAAAGTATAAAAATTATAAAAACAAATACCTAAGTAATTTCATTAGAGAAAAGTACAAAAAGATTTAAAAGAAGAGAATGCTTTATTGGAAGCTCATTTCAGTCTTTAATCATTTTTCTAACAATGCTGTAATTTCTATAGGCTATTACACCTGTAGTTAAGGTTGCCCAACGTTTCCCATTTTAAGACCCTGTTTTCAACCTGGGGTCTGCAGACTATGTCTAAGAGTCCACGAAAGGTGACTATGATTTCAGATCCCAGAAAAGGCATTCCATTTTTCTGATAAAAAGTATATGAACGCCTTGACCTACAGGTCAAAACCCAGAAGTGTTTTCGTTACCATAAAAGCCCACAGTTTAGCCCCCTTTCTCAAACTGCATCAAATGCCGTGCTGAGCATGTGCAACATTTATAGTTGAATTCTGTTCAGTTAGTTTTTCTTCTATGGGAGAGGTCTGCAGACACGAGTTGAATTTCCAAAGGAGATCCATACCTCCATTTGAAATCTTTTTGGGGTCCGAAAATGATAAAAGGTTGAAAATCACTGTTCTAGAGTCAGAGAGGTATTTTTTGGTGTATATCTACACTGCAATGTAAACCAATGCTTCAGCTCAGGCTCAAGCCTAACCAACTTGCGTCTACACTGCATTTGCGCTAACCCAGGACTTGGACTCTGCAGAGCTGGAAGTTCTGAGCTCGAGTTAAGCCAGGACCCAGGGTCCGAGTCCTGTTGCTTTGCAGTGTAGATGCAGCCCCGCTTGACTTAGATCCCAGGAATCAGTCGGAAGAATCCCACAATTCCATGGGACAACTTCCTTAGTCCTTTCTATCCAAACAAACTACTGACAATGGAAGTCCCTCCCCCGATTTCCAAAAGTCAGCAGTGCAGGTCAGTGTTAATCCATTCTCTTCTGATCACTGATCTGCAAGCACACTATCAGAGAGCCTCCTGGGTTTGCAATGGAGCACAAACTGATCAAGCCTTTTGCAAAGCAAGTTGCTTCCTGGTAACATGCAGGGTGCGGAGTAAAGTTTTCCCAAAATGTACCACAGTCCTAGGGCTAGAGCAGCCACATTTGGGGGGTGGGGTGGGAGGGAAACACTAGGGATTCAGATGTGGTTACTTTGACTTAGGTCTGTGCACTGCAGCATGGATGCTAGAGCCCTAGGTTTGAGCAAGGGTTAAAAAACTCTTAACATGAGTGTCTATATTGTATTTTAACCCGAAGTCCAGGGTTTCCTAACACAGGTCAGTTGACTTGAGTTCCACTAATCCTGGGCTTACATTGCAGTGTAGACATACCCTTACTGTCTCCGTGAAAAATCCACCCAAGGCCACCAAGTTATAAACTTTGAAAATCCCACAGGCAACCTCAGTTCTGGCATTTCCTGATCTTTGAGTGCTTGACTTTGCAATATTAACATTCTTTAATGCAGTTTTTTGTGTATGTAATTATTTTGTTGTTGCTGGGTTAATATATCTGGGAGAAATGACAAGTCTGTTTATTTATTTGTGTGTTTTAAAAAGTTTGTCAAGGTTGCCTAGAGAATTTGATGGGTGCTTTTTAGTAAATTTGTGTATAGCCAAGTAAATAAACCAAACAATGGAATAAATCTAAAAATGTTATAGATAGCTTGCAAAAGAAAAAAATAGGATTTTTGTACTTTTTTTTTCTCTTAATGATGTATAATGAAGCTATGGAAGTTTAATGTTCTGTCTCTTCCCCCGAAAAAGATTATTTTTTTACTGCCTCTTCAGAAATTCAGGTCTTGTCTACCCTGAAAGACACTATGGTGACTGAATAACTAGTGAAATCTCAAGACTGAAAGCTGAGTAACTTAAAAGGAAAGAAATTTGTTCGGCTGTTTTAAGTTGTTTTTATTAACGTTTACAATTCTAATGCTAATGAGCACGTGGGAGAAAGGATATCTTTGTTAAAGATTCAAATACTCCCACTATTTCAGTTAAATATGAAGAGTTCATAAATTACAAGAAATCCTTTCACAAAACCAGGGAATACATGGCACAACATAATATTCCTGATCTTTCTAAAAGGAAGAAAGACAAGCTGATTTTTTTAAAATGAAGTGTTACACAAAAGGTAAACACCCAATTCTCAAACTCTTCTGCAGGTCAACTTTGAATTTTGTGCATATTGTATCATACAAAACAAGAAGTCAAACTAGATAACCATAATAATCACTTCTGGCCTTAAAAATCCATGAATGAATATTCTTCTATTATCTTATCAAGCTGTCAACTCCATTGCCATACTGCCACCTGAACATTACCAACTGCTGCATAAGGATAATCTAGAAATAAGACAATACAGCTAATGCCTAAGTTCCCTCTGGCAAAAAATGCATAGCTTGAGATGTACTGGACAGGATGCAGAAAGGTATCAAAGACAACAGTGGATGAAGGATTATTCTTTTTGATCGTTCTATTTCGGAAAAGAATTACACTGAGGACATTGGAATCCCAACACAGTATATTACCTAGGATATTTAGGCACTCTGGGTAAAGGTACGTTTCTTCCCCTCCCACAAAGCTGCATACATACTTGCCTTCTTTCCTTGATAGAAGCTTAAAGATGACCTGCAAAAGGATTTTAAATAAATTGGAGTCGTCAGTTTGTTCTTTTGTTTCATGACACATTAAGGTGGCCTGAAAGGTATTTTTATGCATTTTTTTTGTTTAAACGTTAGAAACAACAGGAACATAAAATTTGGACTTCTGATGAACAATCACTGGGCAGCATACACGTCAACATGGAACAGAAGCAATTGACGTGCAACACAAATGACCAAACTGAAATGCCTGTCACACCATAACTGACAGATAATGCTTTTTAGCTATAAAACCAGTTATTAAGGATGTTTATTCACTGGGAATAAACCATTTAAAAAGAAAACTGGAAGAACAAATTCCATCACTGTGTGCAATGTACAGATGACCAGGATTCCTGGCTGCGCAGCAGCCTCTCTGGCTTCCAAGTTCCAGAGGCAGCAGGGTAGATAAAGTCTGATGATAAATAAACAAACCTATTTAAAATTAAATTTGAAATCATGATAACCTATGTCAGGGCCTAAACTTACTATAATTATTAACATCATTTTAAGTAAATAAAAAATATGCTGCATCAATGACCCCTACTCAAAGTTTAAGAAGTTAAAGGGTGCTGCTTTTTAAACTATACACAGAGCTTGGGGAAAACATCTTCTGAGGCCAACTCAAGCTTTATAAATGTATTACAGTAAGTAACTAAATCATATTCAGTGTTCATAATGAAGGAACAGGTGGTATTTACATTTTTTCCAAGTGTCTGTATTTTCAGTTTCTGTTGTGGAGAAAAGCTTTAGCCTTAATTATTTTTGGTTTCAGCTTATCTAGCAGGTGTAGAGAGAATATTTTCTTTATTTGGGCTAGTTATTCAAAACCGAGAAACCAATGGGAGTTGAAAAAGCAAGAAAGCTAGTTTTACTCTTTCATCTATGAATAAAAACAGGTGTAGGGTTCCTGTTGTTCTCTGAGATGTGGGTGCAGACATGTATTGCATTCTGGTATGTGCATGCCCAGCACACTGAAGCTTTAGAGAACTTTGCTTAACCGTACCACTGGGAACTGCACTCACACCCACTGGTCCTCAGAGCCCCTCTCATGGCTATTTAAGGGCGGCACCACCCTGACTCCCCTGAGTTTCTTCGCACCAGAATCTTAAGATGGGAGACTCCAAGCAGAGAGGATAGGTCCTGGAATAAACCTCTGCACCTATATCTTGAACAATTGTTACAGCACAGATAAACCATTTTTTCCTTTTTCAAGCAGTTGCAGATGTGTATTCCACTCAGGTGACTCAAGTAATGAATGGAAGTGTAGCTCAGAGTCTTCTTAAATACTTGCTAGAACTGCCTGTCCAAATTCTGTGTCTGATCTAGATGCTGTCGTAATAGCATAATGCTTCGTAAAAATGTGTGTGGAAGACCAGGTAGTGGCCCTGCAAAAGTCCAATATAGAAAAGTCACTAAGAAGCACAACAAAAGGCGCTTGATCCCTTGTCAAATGAGCCACCAGTCTCTGTGGCCATGGAGGTCTGGCCTGAGTTACCCCATATGCTGTGGTAATTCATCTGGAAACAGCATGTGCAGAAATCACCAAGGAATGAAGTCACTGCTCATCTGCATTTGAGATAGGCTTAGGAAAAAATACAGGTAACTATATGGTTTGGTTAAGGTGAAAGTGTGACACCACTTCAGACAAAAGCTTAGGATACCTGGTCTTCGAAAAACTGATCAGATACAGAGGCTGTGCCATGAAGGCCTGCAGATCAGTAGCCCTCCTTGTAGAAGTTATGGCAACAAGAAAAGCTGTCTTTTGGCACAGTAGAGACACAGCAAGTGGCTAGGGGCTCAAACAGAGGACCCACGAGGGCAGCCAGTACAGTATCGAGGTCCCGCAAAGGAATCTATTCTTTTACAAGTGGAAAGAGGTGGACCTTTCAGAAATCTAACTACAATGCAATTGAAAAATACCAACTTCCCTTGGATCAGAGGATAAAATGTTAAGATCATTGCTAAGTGGACCCTCAACAAGCTGAGCGACAGACTTGAGAACTTAAGATGCAACAGGTAATCCAAAATGTCTTGAATACATACTAGCGTTGGCTGAATTCTGACCAAACCAAAAAACACTTCCCACTTAGCCAAAGAGGTAGCCCTAGTAGAAAGTTTTCTACTATTAAGCAGGACTTGCCGCACTGCTTGCAAATATTGTTCTTCCTGCTCATCTAACCATGCAGCATACATGCCATCAGGTACAGACTGCTCAGCATTGGATACCATATCTGACGGTGGCATCGTGTCAGCAGGTCAGGAATGAGGAAAATAGATCTGTGAAGGTTGGAAAACTAGCACTGTCTTGGTCAAGCTGGTGCAATGAGTATCATCTTGGCATGATCCAGCTTCAGCATGAGAATCATCTAGGGAATGAGTGGGGAAGAAGGCATACATCAGTGCCAATCTGCAATTCAAATTCCTCAGTTAATAAGGCTGGACTGAAACCTGCTCAGGAGCAAAAACTGACTGCACTTCTTGTCTTTCATTGCAAATAGGTTGATCATTGGAATGCCCCATTCCTTCAAAATAGACAGCACGCCACTCTTCAGAGATTCTGGGAAAAGTTCCTGCTGAGGTGATCAGCCAAGTGACACTGAGCACCTGGCAAGTGAGCAGCTGTGAGAATGTCGTCTTCCCTGATACACAATTGCCAAAACTTCATTGCTTCCTGACAAAGTTGGCTGTTGTGGGCTTCTCCATGCTTGTTCACATAATACATTGCGGTGGTATTGTCGGTGAGGATATGAACCACTGTGCCCTTGATCTGTGTCCAAAAGACATGGCACGCATTGCAAATGGCTTGAAGCTTCAGGATGTTTATATGAAGAGATGCTTCCTGTTCTGTCCACAAACCTCCAACTTTCAATGTTTCCAGATGTTCTCGCCAACCTATTGTGTAGGATGGTCAAAGGGAACACCTTCACAAACACTGATCTGATTTGTCCACCACTGCAGGGTCTCCAGAGTTGCTGGTGGCACTCACACAAGGCTGTCCAAAGACTAACAATTCAGGTGATAGGCAACTTCAACCACAACTAAAGAGGATGAAGGCACAATCTTGCATGTTGGAGTACGTAAGTGCATGGAGCCACATGGCATAGTAATAGGATTGCCAACCCTCCATGATTGTTCTGGAGTCTCCCGGAATTAAAGATTACGCTTTAATTAAAGATTATGCAATATGATGAAATCTCCAGGAATTCATCCAACCAAAGTTGGCAACCCTACCTGGTAACCTCAGGCACACATGGACTGTAGCTGAAGCATGAGACTGAAGGTACAAATAGGTGATTAATTATTCTGAATCGCTCTTGAGGGAGAAAGGCCCTCACACTTGTAGAGTCTAGTAGGGTCCAATGAACTTGATTTTTTTTGTTGGAATTAAATGTTGACTTTTCTTTGATCAAAATCAGCCCCAGATCTATCGTGACCAGGACATGATGGAGGCTTGATCTTCTGATTTGCCCCCCATTAGCCAATCGTCTAGGTACAGGAAGACATGGGCTTGGGCATCAAAAGTAGCAGTGCTCCCCTTTCCTCAGTGCTGACAGGGAACTTCCTCTACGGCTTCCAAAGCACAGAGAGTCTGGATCTGCTGAACGAACAGTGACTCACAAGAGTTGTCCCTGAAAAGAAAGGAGATAGGTGGGTGGGAAAGAAGTATGGACAGGAATTGGACGGAATAACCTGAACTCACAGTGCTTAGGACCAACTTGTGATTGGCTATTGCTTCCCAATCACTGAAAAAACAGGAGAGGCTGTCCCAAACAGAGGAGATACAATCAAGAAGATCTCACGTAGAATGCTGTCTTCAATAGGAGAGTCAAATTAACTGCTTGCCCAAAGCTGATGGAGGATGATCTGGTTGGTTGACATTAGAATGACAAGGCCTTCTCCTTTGCAACTGATGTCTTTTCCTGGAGAAGTCCTGCTCTCTATCTCAATAAGCCGAGTGCTGGAAACACCATTGGAAATGTAGTCGATAATGTTGCTACTATTGTTGCCGACTCCCCGAGTGACATCTCTATTGCTGAGGTATACACTCCCAATGAACCTAAAGTAGTTTGAGTCTTTTTTTTTTTTTAAAAAGAGTGTAATGTCTCTCCAGTTTTCTCTGAAAACAAAAACTAAACCATCAATTGGTAAATTCTCCATGCTTTGTTGGGCCTCAGGGGCTATGCCAGAGTTCCATAACCACAAAGCTCTTCTCATTATTTCAGCTGAGGCCATAATACTGGAGGCATCCGCCATATCCAGTGCTGACTGTAGAGATGTCTTAGCGATTAGACAGCCTTCCTCGATGCAAACATTAAGCTCTTCTCTGGAGGATTCTGGTAATTTATCTGTACATTTGTACAGAGTCTCCCAATTTACAAATCATACTTTGATAGTGCCTGCCAATTATTGCTGAACGTTCATAAAGTTAGGTTGAATAAATTTTTTTTCCCATTAAACCAAACTTTTTAGACCAGAGGTGGGCAAACTATGGCCCGCGGGCCACATCTGGCCCGCAGGACCAGCCTGCCCGGCCCCTGAGCTCCTGGTCCAGGAGGCTCGCCCCAGCCCCTCCCCGGCTGTTACCCCTCCCACGCAGCCACGCCGCCTTGTGGGCAGAGTTCCTGCTGCTCTGAGCGGCATGGTAAGGGGGCGGCAGCGGTGCAGTGGTTGGGTCGCGGGTCCCAGAGGGCAGTCAGTGGACGGGGGCAGTTAGGGGCGGGGGGCAGTCAGGGAGCAGGAAGCAGTTGGATGGGGCGGAGGTTTTGGGGCGGTTAGGGGTCAGGGAACAGGAGGGATTGGATAGGGCATGGGAGTCCTTGGGGGCCTGTCAGGGGGCGGGGGTGTGGATAGGTTGGGGCAGTCAGGGTACAGGGAGCGGGGGGGGGGGGGGAGAGGTTTGGATCGGGGGTGGGATCCCGGGGGACAGTTTGGGGAGGGGGGTCTCAGGAGGGGGCAGTCAGGGGATGGGAAGTGGGAGGGGGCGAATAGGGGGCGGGGGCCAGGCTGTTTGGGGGGCACAGCCTTACCTACCCAGTCCTCCATACAGTTTCGCACCCAATGTGGCCCTCGTGCCAAAAAGTTTGCCCATCCCTGTTTTAGACTATGTCTTTCAGCACTGACTTAAATCTCCCTTCACTATCTGTCATTTACGGCCATTACAACCAGAGAGTTAAGGGCTGGATGTGAGAAGAAGCACTCAAAACCCTGCATAGGGACATAATACTATTTGTCAGCGTACTTCGCTGTGGGCAGTAAGAAAACTGGGGTATGCCAACATGCTTCATTTACAGGAAGACCTACTCTCTGGAACTGAACACTGGAGAATATCTTCTCATGTATGGGTATTGTCCTGAAAAAACTGTGCCTGAATGCCCAAAGTTGTATTCATTCACCTCAGAAGATCCTGATACGATTTAAAATCCTCAGGCACAGGAGGGGAGGAACCTGGTAGAGTGGAACTGTCCTATGAACAAGATGAAAAGGACAGTGGGGCCAGTGGGCGCTGTTGCGATCCTGCTTACTCCTGCTTAGATGAATCAGCTCAGAGAGCACAATCTCAGTATGCATCTCCAGCCTAGCTGGGTCAGGAGGTGAGACAGGAAGAGGGTTTGATGATCATGCCCTGGAATGACTGCATGAATGCCATGGAGGAAATAGACATGGCATCGGGGGCCAGTAGGAACTAGGCTATGAACCCCTAACTCTACTGCAAAAATGGTACCGATCCTGGTACTAATCATGATCCCCCAAAGATCTTGAAGACTTTCGAGCTTGGTATATGGATGAAGAAAAAGTGGAAGCTGACTCTGAACTTGAACGCAAGGAACCCTCCAAACAATCCAAAGGGGATGGAAGAGCCATGCCTGGTGGAGCCATCACATGTCCTGGCTGACTCATCGGCACAGTATATGGGCACAGAAGAAGGCAGAGCAGTCAGTGCCTTGAATATTGGCAGTGTCATTAAGGCAGCACTAACACTCAATACTGGAATAGACATTGGTATCAAAGTAGACGCACATGCTGCATTCGTAGCTCCAGCCCATATCAGACCTGTAGAAGCCAACATTGTCCCTGAGGGCTGAAGATGGAATCAGTATACAAGAGTTCCCTCAGTGCCAACAAGGAGAGTGGTCTTGTCTCTGCAGCCTGATTCTTAAATGGTGCCAGAGACAACACTTGCAACAGCCTGTATTCTGAGGCAACCAACCCAGACGGTCCAAAGATCACAGCCACAGCTGAAGACTCCTGTATCACAGGTGAGTCCAGCACAGAAAGGCAGAATAAATCTGCAGGTGCTTGAAAAGCCTGTGGAGTCACTATGGTCAGTGTTGAGACCCATGTTGTTGGTACCAGATTCAACAGCCACTCTACTAATGGTACCAAGTTGACAATATGGTGCTGTAAACGATCTTACCATGACACTGGAGAGTGGGTAAAGTGCCCTGCTTTATCCTGTGTACTCAAGGAAACCTGGTTGCAGCCAGCACCCCACTTAGAAAAGGATGAAGAATCTCCCTGAACCTTAGAGTGACTATGGTCAGTTTTATAAGTCTTCTTTCTCAGAGGATGAGAGGAAGGGTAACAGTCTCTTCTCCTCCTTGGAGAAGAGTCTCAGCAGCACCAAAGGCCTCTAAGAGGCCAGATGATCTGGTCCTGGAACCATAATGGGCCTCATGGCTTGCTCTATCAGGGGCTGCTTTAGGCGCAAGTCTCTAGTTACAGTGTCCTCTTTGTGAACGACTTGCATATGGAGTATTTAAATATGCCCCTTCCTCAGGCACAAAAAGCAATGAGTATGGGGATCGTTATTGGTTATGGCTACCCCACATGAGACATGCTTCTTGCAACTTGGAGAAGGCACTGCACCAGGCAAAAACAAGACTATTAATCTAACTAATTGAACACTAAGGGTATTACTACTAACTATATACAAAACCCCCCAGAAAACTCTTGAGTTAACACCACAAGTGAGAGGTAAATACCACACAGAATGCTCCAACTCAAGCCAGGAAGGAACTGAGTGGGGTCGATATGGCATTGGACTTAAATAGCCTTGGGAAGGGCTACAAGGGCCAAAGGGTGGAGGCACCACCCCAAAGGGTACTGCTAAGCAAAGTGCACACCAGAGTGGAATAGATGTCTGTAGACACATGAAGAAGAAGAGGATACCTACTAATTCTTAAAACATGAAAGATCTGGGGGTCAGACTTTAAGAGGTATATAGGTGCCTATAGATATAAATAGGTGCTTAGAGTGATTTTCAAACTCCCACTAGGAGTTAGGTTCCTAACCTGCTTAGGCTCTTTTGAAAATTGCATCTCTTTGCAACTTCAGGCATCTATATACCTTTGAAAATTTGGCGCATGCTATCCAAAAAAAAAAAAAAAAAAAAAAAAGTCAATTCACTGGCTAGAATGAAATTTCCTTTATTTAATTAATCAGTTTTAAATGCAAAATGTTTTGATGAATGTAGTGAGGCGGTGTGGTTCCTTGCCGCTCCAGAGAGAGACAGTCCTGCTGGACACCAGAGCTGGCGGAGCCAGGGAGCTCTGAGCCCGCCTTCCAGATGGTCAGGCGTTGCCCCGGAAGTATAAAGGCCCGTCCTCAGAGCTCACAGGGAGAGCAGCTGCTGGGGAGGCCAGACGCCTCCGGCCTAGCTCGCGATTGGGAAACCCCACCGGCCTGCGGTAAATCCAAGGACTGGCCCGACCTTCCCTGCGCCAGCTACCAGGAGGAGGTGCCGAGTCTGCCCCTCGCCAGCTATCCCAAGGAACCCATGGTGCTGGTCCTCCAAGGACACCCCCCGACCCACGTACTCAAGAGGGGGAGTCTGGAAGTAGCCCGGAGGCAGCCGACCCTAATCTGGCCGCAGCACTGCCAGAACCCATGTCAGTGTGTTGCGGACAGACGCAGCAGAGTGGGTCTCCTGCCGCTGCTAGGGCCCCAGGCTGGGACGCAGTGGAGTGGGAGAGCCTGACTCACCATTGCCCCGCCCTGACCTAGGCTTGCTACTACATACTGTTGTTGCTCAGCCCCTGCCTGAGGGCCTGAGCACCTAACTCACCATTGCCTCGCCCTGACCTAGGGCCTGGGTTTGCCATTATATGCTGTTAATGCTCAGCCCCTGCCTGAGCGCCTGACTCACCATTGCCACGCCCTGACCAAGGGCCTGGGCTTGCCATTATAAACTGTTATTGCTCAGCCCCTGCCTGAGGGCCTGAGCACCTGACTCACCAGTGCCCCGCCCTGACCTAGGGCTTGGGCTCACAGTGTTTATTTCTACCTTCACTGAGGCATAGAGGAAGACTCCCACGGCCGGACTAATTCCCTGCAAGAACTATTCCCAAAGGTAGTTAGGCGGTGTGGTTCCCTGCCACCCCAGAGAGAGACGAGCCCTGGCTCTCCTCTCTAAAATGAACTTAATTTTTTTCTTATGTATCCAATTCATTTAAGGCAATTTTACTTAACCAATAAAAACTATTTTAAAATGCTGTGCATTTAACTGAATTACGATTTCCATCCAAATGCAGCTTGACACAAATCATGAGTAAAAAATTATCACCTAGTAAACAAGAAATGTGTCATTCACCATTTTATAAAAAAATGTAAAATTAAGAATCTTAATAAATGTTGAGATATATAATTGCTTAAATAAATGTAAATAGACACAGTGTATCCTCTCTTTAGCAAAAAGTAATATTGTAAAGGCTGCAAATCATCACGTTTAATGATTATACCAAAGAAAATGAACTTGTCTTTAAACTACAAATGCAAAACAAGATTAAAATAAATAATTTAAATTAAGGTTTAATTATTTAAATTATCACGAAAAACGGTAATTTAAACAGTCCACTCTGTCTTGTAGCTTAGCACACTGAACTCCTCCAGCACGGCATGACTCTCCAGCAACTCTGGATAGTGGGCTTGCTTGGGCAGCCCAGAAGAGCCAGTAGCCCAGTGAGCCAACAAAAAGTTTCCGTTTTGGTTCTCCCAAAATTCATGTTTTTTTCCCTCCTGAAAAAAAAATCTAAAATTTTTGATTTCTTTCCTTCCAATTAATGACAATTTTTTTTTTACTTTAAATTTTTCAAGAGGAAAAGGCTGTTTTCCAGCCAGCTTTGATAAGGACCCCCCACCACATGGGTCAGCATAAGAGTTCAAATTCTTGTCCTTCAGATTCAGAGTACAGACTAACAATTGAGCTAGAAAAACAAGTGTTAACCTCTACATCAGGGTGGCCAAAATTTCTGGCCTGAGGGCCACACTGGGGTTCCAAAACTCTATGGAGAGCCAGGTAGGGAAGGCTGTGCCTCCCCAAACAGCCTGCCCCCTCCCACTTCCCGCCCCCTGACTGTCCCCCTCAGAACCTCCAGCCCATCCAACCTGCCCTGTTCCTTGTCCTCTGACCGCCCCCTCCTGGGACCCCTCGCCCCTAACCACCCCTCCGGGACCCCACCCCCATCCAACCCCCCCTGCTCCCTGTCCCCCGGGACCCCCTGCCCCTTATCCAACCCCCCCCGCCCCCTTACCATGCCACTCAGAGCGCCAGGACTGGTAGCCGTGCTGCCCAGCCGGAGCCAGCCACGCCACTGGCAGTCTACAGCACCGGGGCAGGCCGGCGGCTCTTGCAGCCACGCAGCCCAGCAGGAGCTCGCAGCCCAGTCGCCCCAGAGCACTGGCAGCATGGCGAGCTGAGGCTGCAGGGGAGGGGGAACAGCAGGGGAGGGGCCAGGGCCCATTGCTCCAGCAGGGCCCATTGCTCCTCAGCTGTGGTGGAAGGGGTCACTGTACGGGGGGCTGCTCCTCCAACCCCTGTGCATCTGGACCTCCCATATCCGAACAACCCTGCCAAGCCTCACCCGGTACATCTAGAACCCCCCTAGCCCTCCATACCTGAACCCCACCCCACTGAACCTCAGCCCCTGCATCTGGAGCTGCCCTGCACTCAGATCCCCTACCTCTGGACCCCCACCCCTGCACCTCCCCCTGAGCTCCCTGCACTCAAATCACGACCCTGATGCCCCACCCCCTGCACCACCCTGAGCCCCCAGATCCAGACCCCCATGCCACTGACCCTCAACTAGCTGCACCCAGAGCCCCCCTCAAGCCCCACTCCCCACAGCATCCAGACCCCCCCTCGGACTCCCCGCTGAGCCCCAAACACCTTCACCTGGAAGCCCCTGCAGAGTCCCATTGCCCCTGTACCTGGAACACCCTCCCCCCTCAATGGGCCTCTGTGCATCCAGATCCCTCCACACCTAGACCCCCCACTGAGCTGCCTGCGCCCAGACTGTCCCACACAGAATCCTCTCACCCCACACCTGGATCTCACCACACTGAGCACCTCCACACTTTGATCCTGCCTGGTTGAGTCTGCCTGCCCCACATCTGGTGCAGGGGGAAGAGCCCAAGGGTGTTTCCTTGTGCTGTGTCAGGGTCGGGTGCAGCTTCACCGCTGAGTCCGTGTCCTGGGGGTACAGGAGCTTCAGGGTGATCTCCTACCTTCGTGTAGCCAGTGGCCTGTGCTCCCCACTGCCATGCTGGAGCCTCTGCATTTATTTATTGACAAATAAAACTTGCAGAATTTTAAAATATTGTGCAAAGAATTTTTAATTTTTTGGTGCAGAATGCCCTTAGGAGTACTATAGCAGTCAGTGAGAATAGGGTGACTTTAGATCCCATGGTCTCTTAGCTTCCTGCCCTGCATACCTTCCCTCGAGTTGAAAGGTATTCTGCAGGGCAGGAGCTCTTCCTCTCTCCAATCACATTCCAGCTTGGCTGTACTACAGAATAGAGGACAAGGATGTACACCTAAAAACTTAGATTATTTCTACTAAAAATGGCTGTATATAGCATTATAACGCATCCAAGCGGTAGAGGCAAGCTGCAATACATTTAAATAAAAAAAAGAAAAATTCATGCAATTTACATATCATTTTGTACTTTGGAATAGCATAACTATGTATTTTACTGTTCATATTCCCCTGTCCTTGCCAGATAGATGCAAGTTGAGATTTCTGTGCACATAGATTTTTGCCCTTTGGGACATAATTTTTTAAACGCACAATAAAGAGATGGCAGAAGTGGTCATCACGACATTCCAAATCTCATGATCCCATGACCTCAGAGTGGTTTTCCTGGACCATATGAAGTAGATTTGTTGAATTTCACCAAATGCGTATTTTTGAGAGTTTGCATAAAGGGTGGCAAAAGGTCATTGTAAGAACAAACATTAGTCCTATGCCTTTAAAACCTTCTTTGCTTCCACAATCACTAACTACCCATGATTTGTATAAATCAAGATAAATATGTTCTAACTACAACAAAAAAAGAGCACCCATCTTTTGCTCTAGGTGCTCTTGACAGTTTTTTAAAAATACACTAAAATACACATTCTAAATTCCCAAATCAACTCAAAGACATAGTGACAACAAATATAACTAAAATTAGTCACTCACCACACACAATCCCCATCACCACTGCCTAGCTCTACCCCACACTCAATTCTTCACAGGCAAAGGAGAAAACGTGGGCCTTTCAGCACACCCTGAAGGCTAACAAACTCAGACTTCCTTCAGGAAGGAAGCAAATTCCAAAATGCTCTGCCAGCAACCCCTCTCCCTACTATCTAAGAGTACCGTCTGCACATACTGTTGGAGCAAGCCTCCAGCCCAGACAGATTTGGATTAGCGGGACTGACACTAGTGCTCTAAAAATTGCTGTATAGATAGTGCTTTGAAGTTGCAATTCGGGCTCTGAAGTGTAGGGAGGAGGAGGGCTTCAGAGCCCAAGTTCCAGACCGAGCTGCAACTCAAAGCACTGTCTATCCAGCAAATCTTGTCAGCCCAAGTTTATTGACCTGGTCTGAGAGACTCACTCCAAAATGACAGGTTTCAGAGTAACAGCCGTGTTAGTCTGTATTCGCAAAAAGAAAAGGAGTACTTGTGGCACCTTAGAGACTAACCAATTTATTTGAGCATAAGCTTTCGTGAGCTACAGCTCACTTCATCGGATGCACCAGTGCAGAGCACAGGTTTAATAGGCTCAAGGAAGGAAACATTGCTTAATAAGGGCACTGCTGAATTCTGCATCAGTTGCAGTTTCTGAATAGATTGAAGCTGGCCAACAACTCTTATTAAAACAAAAAGTACTGTCATTTTAAAGTGTTCCTAAGACTTCACAGCCCACAAGATACCATGCTTTAAAAATCACTTATTTCTAGGCATTTCACTTCAGCTGTGATATCTGATATCAGCAAGCACATCAAAGTTGGCTACTGCATATAACAGGAAGCTAATGTTGTTGTTAAAAATGTTCAGACAGTATAAAAAGTTAGTCATCTGCCAGAGCTAGAAACAATCTACCACTAAAACGTTTAAACTGAACAAAATAAATAAAAATAATAGAATGACACTTTATGGTCCAATCTCTTGTCTTTCTAGAGCAGAGGTGGGCAAACTACAGCCTGCGGGCCACATCCAGCCCACAGGACCCTCCTGCCCAGCCCCTGAGCTCCTGGCCCTGGAGGCTACTCCCCAGCACCTCCCCTGCTATTCCCCGTCCCCCACAGCCTCACCTCGCTGCGCCGCTGGCGCAATGCTTAGGGCAGTGAGCTCCTGGGGCAGCGCAGCTGCAGAGCCCAGCCTGACCTCGTGCTCTGAGCTGAGCTGTGCGTGGCTGGCTCCAGCCAGGTCCTCCAGGCAGCACGGTAAGGGGGCAGGGAAGGGGAGGTTGGATAGAGGGCAGGGGAGTTGGGGGGGGAGGGTTGTCAGAGGGCAGGGAACAGGGGTGTTGAATGGGGGCAGGGGTCCCGGGGGGGGGTGAGGAAGGAGGGGGGGGTTGGATGGGGTAGCGGGGGGGCAGTCAGGGGACAGGGAGAAGGAGTGATTGGATGGGGCAGGGGTCTGGGGGGAAGGGGGGCAATCAGGAATGAGAGGAGGGGTTGGATGGGGTGGCGGGGGGCAGTCGGGGTGGGGATTCCGGGGGCAGTCAGGGGACAGGGAGCAGGGTGTGTGTGTGGGGCAGAGGTCCTGGGAGGGCCATCGGGGAATGGGGGGGTTGGATGGGGCAGGAGTCCAGGGGGAGGGGGAGGGTCAGGAGGCAAGAAGAGTGTGTGTGTGTGTGGGTGGGGGGAATCCAGGGCAGGGACCGGGTCACGCCCAGCTGTTTGGGGAGGCACAGTCTCCCCTAACCGGCCCTCCATACAATTTCCGAAACCCGATGCAGCCCTCAGGCCAAAAAGTTTGCCCGCCCCTGTTCTAGGGTTATAAATCCATGCTTTATTCCAATGGAATGTGGAGATGCCAATCTTTTGAACAGTATATTCATGGTCAGTCCTCATTGTGCAGATGCTATTTCATCTAACAATCATCACTGGTCCCTGAACCAAGCAGTGCTTTTTTGGAACTGGTCCAGGACTAACCATAGAATAAATTATGGATCAATGTAATTTTCGATCTGTTTGCCTTTGACTATATGTATAGAACAATACTCAGAGTTTATAGAGTGATCAACGACTAAAAAATGAAAGATCAAAAAAAAATTTCATTCAACTTTGAATATGAAAGTACACATATTCTGCCTGATATAAAAGTCTGACATAAGTGAAATCCAACCTTTTGACAACAGAAATCCAGCTTCACTAAATGCCAACTTGTAAGTGGCCAATAAAGGAGACTACCACAACTATGAATGAGTTAATAGAACGGTACCAATATTTCCAAGTCAAACGTGGAACGGTCATGAATTTGCAGGAACTAGACTACAGGCCTTGAAGCTTAAAAAAAGGTTCACATTTGAATGACCCAGTTCCCTCCCGTGGGGAATTTCTTTATTACAGACCTACAGACAAGTTCTGGTTCATGCACTGTTACACGTATTTGCACCATTTCACCCAAAGAAGGATTAAGTCTGGGTTCTGATGCAATATCAGAATTCTTGTCTCAGTAACCATGCCAATCAAACTATAAAAAGCAAGGGTGTTCTCAATAACTGAGCAGGGGTGCTGGAACAATTTTTATAGTGGGGGTGCTGAGAGCCATTGAACCAAACTGTAAACCCTGTATATAACAGAAATCACTTCAAGCCTGGCAGTGAGGCAGCACCCCCAGAACCCCTAGTTCCAGCACCTATGTAACTGAGTGGGAATTACAGAAGGTAATGTACTACAGCACCACATGCCAGTCTCAGAGACAGAAGTTAAGAGGACCAAAAAATCCCTCTAATTATCACTTTTCCGGCTCAATGAGAGAACCCAGCTAAAATGCACTTTCTTCTCTTTCTGATAAAGCAAGCAAAAATGGCTTCTGCTGAACTGGGCTGATCCCCTGGATCACATATAAGAGTTTCAGACTGTTTGGGACACTAAAGAAATGCCATGCAACTTCCACCAGACTTAAAACAACCACCATTCCCTCGAACCAGAATTGTGATGTTTGTTTTTATCCAAACAGACAGAGAAAAATGTTTCCAGAAGATTCTATGTGCAGTTCAGATAAAAATGTAGGCAAACCACTACTATACTGGTTCACAAACATCAAGACAAGTCTGAGTGCTACAATTTACACAACTGTATTTTTGAAGCTGTTACTGAGACAGGGGAGGCCTCTTTCTAGTTTCCACCAGACTGCAAAGTTGTATCTACATTAGAATGTACCCAGCATACCTAGCTCCTCAAGACA
Organism: Natator depressus; assembly: GCF_965152275.1. Lineage (NCBI taxonomy): Eukaryota > Metazoa > Chordata > Testudines > Cheloniidae > Natator > Natator depressus. The sequence continues at coordinate 324,320,708 of NC_134234.1, read as the reverse complement.
AAAGAAAAATATAGTTTATTCAATAGTTATGGCTTATTTCCAAAACATACTAGTAACTGGATTAACATATTAGCTGATGATCCTTCTAGCAACTATAAATGGAAATTCATGCAAGTATTTTTCAAAGATCTAACAAGACTAAACCAGTTGACACCTACCACTCTCCACAGTGCACAGCCTTTAACACTCCTACAGCAGCTGTAGTCTGTCGTTCAAAACCTTGTCCTATGTGATCTGCATGGGCTCGTGTCCTGTCTTCAAAGAGCATTTCACGGGGCTCACTAGTTCGAGGTAGGTATTGCAGGTTTTTTATTTCATTGGTAGTTCTGTTTAAAAAAAATTAAAAAAAAACAACTAAAAACCTAACACTCCCCCACGCTCAAGTTTATAGTTTTCTACATTCAACAGGATCCATGTCTTCCTCCAGCATGCACATATATTGGAATAAGAACATCTTGGCCAGATTACAGGATGATTAACAGTACAAAAGTAATTTAGGGAACATTCATGAAATGCTAAAAGTAATAATATGTGCCTTCAAATTCATTTGTTTACATTTCTACTGAACAATTTGAATGTTGTGTATTACAGCTCTGTTCCACATTTCACCACTGGGTAGGAAAAGGTTTGCAAGACTACTTGTTAGAGATGTTAGAGTAAAAGGAGAAAACACCAGTGAGGTGGAACAGATCCTCTATGATCATTCTATGGCTAGTCTAAGGCTGATAGTGAGAGACCATATCACATTAGGCGGACATCTGAGATTCTACAAACTAGGGGAACCACCTGGAAAATATTTGGATGGGAAATCCACAAGGAAAATCTACATGCTAAAAGAGTTTATGTTTGATTCTGTAGGTAGCACTCTTCGTTTTGAGTCATTATCTAAATCAGGAGCCCAATATGATGTTATGGTGACTTTCTACTGTTAGAGGTCCCATCTTTCAGATGAGACAGAAGTCTTTGTCACTTGTAGTTTTTAAAGGTCTGATGGCACTTAAAGGTCCATAAGCACTTAAGAATAGGGGAGTTAATACCAGTATCCTGGCCAAATTTAAATTTGAGTAACCGTGTGGTGCCTACTTAAAATTTGCCCTGCAGCATTCATATGGATATAGCATTCTTCACTTTTTCCCCAAAACATGTTTAATTTTGCTTTATGCTGTTACCTCAAGGTAGCTGCATTTTAGGGAGAGTGAAGAAAAGATGGTCTGGTTTGTAAAATTACTATTTTAGTATTCATTACAAAAGCCCAGAGGCTCCAATCAGGATTGGCACATCATTATGCTAGGTGGTGTACAAATGCTTACAAAAAACACATTTCCTTCCTAGAATAACTTAAAAACTAAGAAGTGATTTTGTTTCTTCTTTGGGGGTAAAAAGCTACATAAACATAAGATTTATGCTATAATAGAGCAACAGCCATTGCAATAGGTGGAATAAGGGATAGGTTAAAACAACTAACCAGATAACTCACCAAGCTAAGAATCTCAACATACCTTTTCCTTTTGAAAGGTGACTTTGGCATGTCAGCCACAGGGATCATCTGTTCTCCTGGACGTACCCACATGATGGGACCATCATCGCTATCTTTACGACTTTCTAATTTTAGACTAGAGAGCGTCCCCCACGGCAATGTACACTAATGGGAAATATAACAATCCACATTTTGATGAGAGTTATTTTCAAATACATTTTAAAAAAAGAGTTATTTGGTAAAATCAAAAAAAAAGTTAACAGATCTGGTAAATAAGTGAATGTAGGCAAGTGTGATGACTTGGGGAAACAGTCTGTAAAATTTATGAATTCTAAACAATTCAGGAGATTACAAACTCTCTGTATCTATCTTTACCAAGATGAAAACTCCATCCTGAATACAGGGACTAAGCAGTCTTCTCTGTTACCCCTCTACCTCCATGCTGGACTGAAGTTCCAACGGGTAGTGGCACAGGACTGACAACAGAGGGTCATTAACTTGAAATGGTCCTCTAGTCTAGTACAAAAATCCTAGGTAACAGATTGGCTTCCACTTAGAAGAACGGGTTTCTCAGCAAACAGACTGCCTGGCAATGAAGTCACTTGGCAAAGAGGTCCATGATCACCTGTTGAGGTCGATCCAGAAGTCACCTGATTAAGGGACTGAAAGGTGATAAAAGGATTTACAAGGGGAAGACTGAGGGAGACCCACAGGAAGTTTGGTTGGGAAAGGGGACAGTCTGGCCAAGATCACAGGAAGCAAGCTGGGAGGGGCGGGGACGCAAGAGAGCTCCATGGTTCAGAACCCAAGCCATGCACTGCAAACAGAAGGACTCTGGATGGCCCCAGACAACCCTGACCCTAGCCCAAAGAATGCTCTGGAAGGGGCAGGTAACCTAGGCAAGGAATGCATGTAGGGTTTGTTATTTTTTGTGTAGATATGTATATTTCTTGTGTTATTAAAGAAAGAGCAGTGGTAGTTCAGAATCTTGTGCAATCTTGTCTGTGTGTATTAATCACATGCCCCCCTGAAGAGATAAACCGAAGGCCAAACCTTCAGGTGGAGTTCAGGTAAAGGGTGTTATTAAGTTCTGAGGAAGCCTGAGGAGCCAGCACTAGTTCCAGGGATAGGACAGTGGTCCACATGGTCAAAGTTCTCAGGAGTGGGTGCCAGGGAGAAGATCTGCATCCTGAGTATGTGTCAAGGATAGCAACTGGACTCTGTTCAGATCTTGAGGCTTAAAAACCCTGGAAACTCAATGGCTGGATGCCTTCACAGGAGCCTGGTGAATGGCCAACATGGGTGTTCAACCAGACCTGTGAGACAATAAGTATTACAGTTCTTTCACTTTAATACAGAGCAGTGGTTTTCAACCTTTTTTTAATTTGTGGATCCCTAAAAAATTTCAAATGGAGGTACAGACCCCTTTGAAAATTTTAGACATAGTCTGCAGATCCCCAGGGGTGGACCACAGGTTGAAAACCACTGATATACAGTATTTGGAAGAATATCTCCCCTTTCCCGTCTTCCCCTTACTTTTAAGAAAGGTGAATCTTCCAACATATCAAGGAACTCTGGAAAGTAATCCCCCACTTCCTCATCCACTGCTCCAACCAAGCTGATCTGTCTCATTGGGCCAGCTCTATATGTACCATGGGAGTATGTTCTTTTTACCTAAAAGAAGAATATGAAAGTCAATTACGAGTTACATTGAGTTCATTAGGACTCAACAAAAGTTTACAAATCAATGCCATGTGCACATCCTGTCTTTCTGTCTTCTCTAAAACATGTGACTAACATTAATACTGTATACAGTTCTTATTAAACAGTATTAACAACTGTATTATATACTATCAATTATTAAAAAAGAAACCATTATTTTGAAAAAAAAACAGCTGGCTGAAGTAGCAGGTAGCTCGAATGTAAAACTCATTTACTATATTTGAAAACATGCATTTAAAATACAAAAGAATAAAGAGAGAAGATATTTCTGGCAAGCTGCAAGATTCACAGTTATGTAAAGTTAAGGCGGAATTTAACAGGATGTTAAATATTCATTACTATGCACATCCAAACAAGCAGCAATATGTTTTGAGTGATGCTCCTTTTACAGAAAGAGGATAGAAAGTTGAAGTTATGATTTCATGACAGCTGGCTAGAAAGAGGCCTGCAAAAAAGTAGAACAGGCGGACAGAAACAGGTAATAGAGGTAAAATCAATATGAAGCAGGGGAAAGCTAGAGAGAGCGTAACAGTATAAAGGAGGTGAACCTATTGAAAGTAAGAAGATGAAACAAACCATCTTAAAACCTGAAAAAGGGCAAAGAAGTGAGACCAAGGCCATGTCTACATGGATACTGTCAAGAAAGTTAAGGCAAATCAACCAAATGTGTGGAAGTTAAAGCACATTAAACCCCCAGGTGGATTTTCTCATTCAGGAGTAAAGTGGCCTAAGGCATGTCTACACTTGAAACTTACCATGGGTTTTGTGTATCTGCGTTATGTGATCTGCAAAAAGTGTTTCACAAGCAGTGCACACACATCACATTGTTATCCTGTGATTAAGGTACTTTTGCCTCATATCATTGCACCCATACGGCACTGTGATGTTTTGAAATCAGCAACCAGCATTCTGGGCAGACATCCCAGGGTGCACTGCTCTGCCACTGTGTTCTGTGCATTCTGGGATTTTTCATGCTGAGCACTCAGATACTTATTGGAAGGCAATAGAATTCTGGAGTTTACTGTCAAATTAAATTCCCATGATTCCTCATTTCATCCTATCATGCATTAGGGTTTTCAGAGCCATCCAGTGCCATTTTCAAACCACTGTCACGCAACATGCAGCACACATTGTGATCACTACAATCCACACTGTGATGAACATAAACAAGCTGTTTTAACATCTAAAGTTGGGCAGTGACTTCAGAACTGGGATGATAAGGCCACCAGAGGAGGAGAATGCTGAAATCAAGCAGACACTTCCATAACTTTTCCTGAAGCAGCTTCCCTTGGTGGAGCACCACTTTGTAGAGTGGCCAACAAGTACTGACTGGTGGGAAAGTATAGCACTGCAGATTGGGTATGAGCATGAGTGGCAGCAGAATTTCAGGATGTCAAAAGCTACTTTCTTAGAAAGCTGTGTAGAGTTCACACAGGGGCTACAGTAGAAGAATACCTATGTAAGAACTGCCCTCAGCATAGAGAGGAGTGTGGCCATCACCATCTGAAAGCTTGCCAACCCTACTACCTACAACCGGTCAGTAGCTAGCCAGTTCATTGTTGGTAGATCAGCTATCTGGGCTGTTGAAACAGAGGTGTGCAATATTATCAAGAAGGTTCTATCCCACCGTATCTTAAGACTGGACAATGCACCGAAAATTAATTGGTTTGTATTGTTGGAGTTCCCAACTTATACTGGAGCCACTGATGGGTCCCACATGCCAATTCTTAACCCTCCGTATCAGGCCTTAGAGGCTATCAACAGAAAAGTCCCCCCAAGCCCCCCACCCCCATGGTGCTGCAAGGCCTGTTTCATCGCCATGGAAAGTTCACCAGTATTGATGTGGGGTGGTCTACAAAGGTCCATGATACCAGGATCTTCAGAAAGTCTAGAATGTTTTCTCCATTGACCAATGGAACTTTTGCATCAACAGTATCAATGGACCTTGTTGGCAATGACATTCCACCACTCATTCTGGGAGACTTGGCTTACCCTTTGCTTGCCTGGCTTAGCAACAGGTGGCCAGACTTGGCAAATGTTTTGAACAGCCAGATTGGAGGCCTCTGCAAAAAGATGTAACTACTCTAGGGCACAGAGCAAGAGATGCAGTGTGTTCATACTTCGAGTTTAGATGCCATTTGTAAAAAATGCACATACTTTTGCATAAGGCACTGATCAGCATTACTGAATATGTCTTCTTGAATATGTCTACTGGTGCAAGGACTTAATCATACTTTATGTGTATATTATCACATTTCTTGTTGAGTTTTTAAGATATTGTGAGAACTGTTGCATTATAATGCTTGAAATGTAGATGGGGGTTTATGTATTTATCGTGCATGCGTCGATATTGTGACCATGATGCTGCACATTTGAATGAATCCATTCATGATGATTGAGTCTTGCATCAAACACATTTTCAATGTTTCAACAGGAATGAATACACCAAATTGAACATTGTGAGCAGTAAAAATAATATATTCAAATGCATAAAGCTGTGCAAATTCAGGTTTGAAGACCATGTGCTCCAGGAGGTTTCTTTACCTCTCCATCACCTGTGTCGGATGTGCTACCCATTTCTCTGACCTTCCCACCCTCTCACTCCCCCTCCCCGTGGGTGCTATGGGGAAAGAGAGGACAATGGACAAATTATTGTCCAAACTGTAGTCTCCATGCCAACATAGATAAAATGTTGCTTTTTCATTGATTTTGAAATTCCATTCCCATAGGCTCTTCCCAATCCTCAATGAGGTTGGAGATGGTAAGACATTTGCAGTCTTCCCCCTTTGTATAGGGTCCCTTGAGCCTGTGGTGTGAAGGGATAGCGAGAAGAGGTGTCTGTTCTGCCAGTTTGGGATTCAGGATAGTATATTCCAGGTGGACTATGAGTAATGGGGAAGTGGCTAGCTAAAGGGGGTACTTGCTAATAACTGAATGTGTTCCTCTGCAGCTTGCTGATAGAATAGCAGTAGGTCTGGGAGCGAGGGGAGCAGTGGCAGACTAGTAATTGCACATGTACTTCTGCAGGCTGTTCTTACTTTGGAGGAAGTTACCCTGATGCACATCCCCAAAAGACAGAAAAGGATTTGTTGAGAAAATATTGAACAAATTTGAAAGATATGCTGTGCTGGTGTTTGCTAGGATAATTCTCCTAGAGTTGGTGCAGAAGTGGAAGGGAAACAAGCTCTATGGGCAGTGCTGAGATAGCTGCATTGCTCTGCAATCTCCCTGCCAAATCAGAGCACTGTTCGTGCCTTAAATTGATATTTAACATCCACGATCAGCATAAAGTGCACTGCAAAATTAACAGAATTCTGAAACAAAATAATTCATGTCCCTTTTAGTTAAATGTTTTAAAATCTTTCTATGAAAATGTCTGTACCATGATTTGGGCAAGGTAACATAACTTGCATTCACTCAAAAATGAGGGCATTCACGAAACTGTGGACCATGATTTTGTTTCTTCTTTGTATTTGATCCCTTTCTTCAAATAGTCTCGTGGGTTAACCAGGCAGTGTTGCCATTATGTAAGAGAAAAGGGATTGGGGAGGCAGCAGAGAAACCAATAAGCACCATCATAAGGAGGTGTGGGACAGTACATGGCAAGCTTAAGTGGCACTTGTGTTTTTGCTTATAGAAAAAAAGGCATGGAGAGTTTGTACAGTCTCTGGTATGGCCATCATTGAGTAGCAGGTGTGGGGCAGGCAGAGAGAAGTTAGACCAACACTGTGGTACCCTTTACAGTACCTGGAAATAAATTGTTCAAACCCCTCACACTCCTGCCTTAAAGTGTTATTGAAACACGTCATTCCACACTCACTAGAATTGGTCCCCTCCACAATTTGGATCTGTGCCTGTGGTTTAGATTGATCCTCTAGCTGTGATTTGGGATGCTCCTGAATCTCTGCAGCTGTGTCTGCCCTAGAGTTCACTGGATAGATTAGATCCTGGTTTGGAGGATCAGTCAGAAAGTCCATGCTATGGCTGAATAGTGCAATCTCTAGCAACATATGGTCCAGCTCCTCATAGTACCAGTACACTGTGCTAGCTTTCCCTGCGGTCCCATAGTACTTAGCAGTTCTATACTCCAGCTGGAGCTCCTTTGCCTTGATGATGATGGATTCTCACATCAGTGATAATATATGAAAAATCACCAAACATTATACGTGAACTTGTGCCTTACTGTAACACTGGAGAGCGTCACAGTTGTGCCCCCATCTTGCATTTGTCAAGATAGCCGCTTTTACACCTGTGCTGAACAACTGCTGTTCAGATGTGCCTGATCACACACCTCTCCCTAGAGGGCAATGAAGTCCGCAATCTCAGCACAGGACCACAGTAAAGAATGAGGATGACTGATCAATAATCAGGAGCATGACAGAGGTTTGTGAACTCCACAGCAGCTGGAATTACGGAAGACAGAACCTGGTTGTGTGCCAGCATTTAAAACAGGGAGGTGATATTTGGTCAGGATGTCCCTTGAGCAGCGGCGGGCACACAAGTAAACAGAAAGGATGAGCAGATAGCCAGCAAAGTGTGGTATACCAGCAGCATGACTTAGCAATTGTACAACCATTGTTTTGGGATGAAGATGCACTCATACCTACTTTGCTGAAAGTAAACTCCTCCTGCATCTCAGTGAACCCATCTTCAAAGTGGGTTTAACAATACACATGAAAATGCCAGATGATTTGCAACAACAGCAAGAAACGCTTGTGGATACAAGGCATTTAACAAAAAAATAAATTAATCCACAACAAATTTCAAGCACAGACAAGCCCTCAGTTCACTGTAGCTTAATCCTCCACCAAGGAGGTTTAAGCTACAGCAAACTAAGGCCACTTTACTCTTGAATGACAGCATAAAAAGGGGATTTAACACACTTTGAACAATGTGCATTAATGTCACACCTTTAGTTGATTTGTATTAACTTCCTGAGTGTCCCCATATAGACAAACCCCACTACTGAGGGCAGACAGAGACCAGCACATGAGATTCCACCCCGGGTAGAGAGAAGCTTTCAGATCCAGAACTTTTGGGTGACTGATTGGTGGAAGTTTATTTGTTACAAGTTTTTTTTTCTTCCTCATACATTTCCTATCAATCAAAAACACTCAATTAGAAGCGATGACTGGAGTAAATGATCTTCCCAAAGAGATTTATACTTTTATATTTTAAAGATTTACATTTCAGTCAATGGTTTTCAATAATTCTCTTTTCTCCTTTTCCTCTCTGCTCCCTATCATAAAAGCATAAAATTATTCAAATTCCAACTAACATTCAGAAGGTATTAATGAGGTTTCTAGTTTTTACTTTATAGACAAGCGTTGACAGACTATACTTTTATAGAAGTTATGCAATAGGAAAGGAAATAGCAAGTATTGTACTTTGAAGGGGAGATAAATTAAAGAATCAACACTAAGAGAAAAAAGTCTTCATTAGCAGACACGCTGCTCAACAATTAAACAATAAATAAGAAAGAAACTCATAATGAAAGCAGACTACCCAGTAAGAACAGTATTCAAAGGGGCATAAAGGGTTAGCATGACTTACAAGGAACCAGAAAAAAACACAGCATTCATTGCTTCATGAACGCTTAATTTTACTGCATACATGCGCAAACTCACACACAATGTTGCTGCATGTTATATGAACAAACAATACTTAAGCATAGAACAAGACAAAGACTGAGGAGCACTGTTAAGTAGGGAACCAGAACCATAAACTTTAAGAGGAACCAAATCCTGGAGTGAAAGACCTATTGGTATTAAACAAAACTTGATCACATCAAAACAAATCAGAAAGCAGATGGATTAGAACACAGAGTAGCCAAGGAGGGACATCTCATGGAGTATCATCTACCATGATCCTACATTCAGAGTAAAAGGAAAAAAGGAAAAACAGAGTAGAAAATAGTTAATTATACACAACTCACTCGCACCTAAACAGACTATTAGATTTATAAGAACAAGGACAGAAGAGAACCAGCAGAAGCAATCCCACAAAATATAACTAAATAAGCCATACTGCAGAGTTGAATATCTTGCCCTTCCTAGAAATTAGACTTGCCTAACAAGTGTGTTCCAGACCGGTAGAAGGAACCTAGTCTTAAGAACATCTGCTGATCACTGAGTGGCAAACGAGTGGAGGCTTAAATGAGACCTTCGAATCACCAAATGTTTATATAAACCAAAAATTTATGCTAGTAAAGTTAGAAGGAGATGGACTCAAATTTTTTTATGATGTACCCAAAGTAATCCACAGCTTTAACTAAATGGTACAGTCTCACACATCAGGGAGAGTAGATTATGCAAGCACTGGGTTGAAAGAGGGGTAAATGGACACAGTGGACAGCACAGAGGATGTGACAGAGTTTGTCAAGGTTTTAAAAAAAAAAATCTGGCAAACATTCCTTTATCGTGAATTTATGCCATTAAATAGCTACAGAAACATAACGTTTGAAAGTTTAATACCTGATACATTCAACTTTTTAATTCAAGTATTAAAATGAAAGATTTAATCTACAAAGGGAAAACAATCAGAAAGTCTTAGGAAACAATAAGGAAGTTGTTACTGTTAGAAGCCTGGATGATAGGGAGAATAGATGGAGAGGTTAACTGGTTTTTGGAGAGAGGGGTGGCTGGAGGACAGAATCAACTGTCCCTGGATACTGAAGGGAAAAGGTGAAGTTGTGAAGCGTAAATGGATTTAGTTGCCAGAAACTAGAAATTTCTGGAAGGTGGGTAGGGATCCAATGATAGTTCTATATAAAGATGGCTAACTCATCATATTTTTCAGTCTTCACCCAGTGTTGTATTAACTGAGTGATTACGCCTCATTCTAACTGTAATAAACGTGAAAGCTGCTGACTGTAGGTCTGGCTTGACATGACTAACTGGACATACTAAATAAAACAAATTCCTAAAAGGTCAAAAAAGCCAATGTCTGTTACCTATTAGTACAAATCCAAAGCAAAAATATGCCACCCTTCAAGGACTATATTTAGTAAATACAGCGTTGCAGGCAAAATGTACTACATTAAAAAATAAATGCAAAAAACCCCCAACTTAAAGCCACCAAAAAATTAGCTAAAAATGTGTCACTTCAAAAAAGTTTTTGCACAAATAAACACTGCAAAGTTCAGAGGGAATTAAACAGTAGAGGAATGTGAAAATGTTAAAGCAAAAGCACTAAAGAGGACATTAAATTGTTAAAGAGGAGAATTCTTGGTTTAATAATGAAACCCAGTTATAGTACACCTCTACCCCAATATAACACTGTCCTCGGGAGCCAAAAAATCTTACTGTGTTATAGGTGAAACCGCGTTATATCGAACTTGCTTTGATCCACCGGAGCGCCCCCCGCCCCCGAGTGCTGCTTTACCGTGTTACATCAGGTCGCGTTATATCGGAGTAGAGGTGTAGTATAACTCAGTGCAATCACTTCCGTGGAAACCCTTAGTAATAAAACAAATTGTGCAAAGGAGAGGTCAGGTGATGACAATTAGCACCACTGTTTTTTCCCCATTAGAAGTGTTCATAGCCATTCTGGAGGAAATGGGCCCTTCCTGATGAATGTGTCTATAAATAATCAATTGTAAATGACACTGCAAGCACACAGTGACTATTTGATTTGAATTACTAGACTATGGACGTTTTTGTCAAAGTCACTAGAAAGGAAATAGAGATTTCTATATGGTTTGACTGCTTCTACTTCTTAAATAAAGAAATGAAGCCCAACCAGTGCCATCCAAATTCTGTTTTCCTTTAACAGGTTATTAATTATGAATAATAAAACTACTTTAAATGGTGCAGCGGCCATTCAAAACATAAAACCTCCAACCATTAAAATTTCTATCCGGAAGATTTAATTAACTGTGGCATAAAATAAATATTACTAAGGGAGTAAAAAAAACTGTATGGTGGAGTTTTGTAAATAAAAGAGACTAAAATGCCTGAAATTGGAAACAGGTCCAAACAGTTTAGAGTTAAGACCTACTAAAAATACTGAACAAAAATGTTCTGTTTATTTGTGTCACTGTTACTAAATTTCACCAATGTGAGGTTACCTAAAAAACTGTGCCCACTAAGATTTGGTAACATAGTTAAAAATCAATCATTAAAAACTTTCTACACAAAAATGTACAGAATGTGTAAGACTGCTAAGATAGGGAGCAACTACACCAAAATAAACTTAATAAAACAGGCACGGAACTGGACTGTTTGAAATTAGTATCAGAGTAGCAGCCGCATTAGTCTGTATCTGCAAAAAGAAAAGAAAAGGAGTACTTGTGGCACCTTAGAGACTAACCAATTTATTTGAGCATGAGCTTTTGTGAGCTACAGCTCACTTCATCGGATGCATACTGTGGAAACACTCCTTTTCTTTTTGCGAATACAGACTAACACGGCTGTTACTCTGAAACCTGTCAAAAAGAAAAGGAAGACTTGTGGCACCTTAGAGAGACTAACAAATTTATTTGAGCATAAGCTTTCGTGAGCTACAGTTCACTTCATCGGATTCATTCAGTGGAAAATACAGTGAGGAGATTTATATACACAGAGAACATGAAACAATGGGTGTTACCATACACACTGTAAGGAGAGTGATCAGGTAAGATGAGCTATTATCAGCAGGCTGGGGAGGAGGGGCGGTGCCCCGCCGGGAGGGGGGAGGAAATCTTTTGTAGTGATAATCAAGGTGGGCCATTTCCAGCAGTTGACAAGAACGTCTGAGGAACAGCTTGGGGGGGGGGGGGGATAAATATGGGGAAATAGTTTTACTTTGTGTAATGACCCATCCACTTCCAGTCTTTATTCAAGCCTAAGTTAATTGTATCCAGTTTGCAAATTAATTCCAATTCAGCAGTCTCTCCTGCTGGTAATAGCTCATCTTACCTGATCACTCTCCTTAGAGTGTGTATGGTAACACCCATTGTTTCATGTTCTCTGTGAATATAAATCTCCCCACTGTATTTTCCACTGAATGCATCAGCTGAAGTGAGCTGTAGCTCACAAAAGCTTATGCTCAAATAAATTTGTTAGTCTCTAAGGTGCCACAAGTCCTCCTTTTCTTTTTGTGAAATTAGTACATTATCCTGAAACCAAGCTAACAAATATGCTGTGAAAACATAATCAAGCATTTCAACAAAAAAATAGCACCAAAAGTACTGCATCCATAAACAAAACCAAGAGCTCATTAATAAAGCTTTGTTATTCTTATAAAATACATGTTATAACTGTTTTTCATGAAGTATGGAATTAAGACAATGTGTCCTAATAACGTGTAGAATACACACTACACAAAGTAAAAGCTGCCTTAATAGCGAGCAAAAAAACCTTGACCTCTTATCACCACAAAAAAAGTTAAAAATGTAATACAAACAAAAAAACCACCAGTCGGTACAGAATAATTTTTTTTTTAAGTCCAATACCATAAAGTTAAACGTAAAACCACTGCAGCCCATACAGCGTAAAAAAACTTTGTTTTCTCTCCTCGAATACTGTTCCAAGACAATACAAGGTCTGGAAAGCCTCAGACTTGTCCTAATGTTCACCCGTGGAGCTGTTCACCCGTGCAGGTGTAATGTCTCACAGACAGGAGCAGCCAGCATGTAGGTTTACTCTGGGGGAACAGTCTCTAAACTACACAGTACAGTTGAGACACTGGGATGCTGATAAAGTAAAAACTGCCTATGCTATTAACAAGTATTGTGTGGTGGCTAAAAAAGACCATTTCTGGCATGACTCCAGGGAGTGTTATTTTATTTAGCCTATGTTCTGTTTCACACCTACATTTCCTATGCTAACGCATATTTTAAAATAGTTATACCAATTTTATAATGTAATAAAAGCAAAATTAAAATAAAAAAATGCTTTGAATACAAAGCAAGCTTGTAATGTAAAATTATACCCAAGTAGGCTATATCAGAGGAGATTAGTTTACACTCCCGGATAGTACTTTAAGACTACTATTAATAGTAATTCAAATAATTACAACTACTATAATCTTCAAAATGTGTTGCTAAATAGTATACTTTAAAAAAGAACAAAAAACAAAAATACAAATAAAACAAATGCTAATATTAAAAAGAAAAGCAAAAGCAGTGGAATGTAACCCTGGCTTGACACGAGTTACTGGACACGGGTGAGGCCTCATTTCTTGGGAGACAGGATTAGGGAAGTAAATGGATCAGCAGGCTGGAAACAGAATGTCTTTACTAGCTGAGGTCTGGTCTACACCAGATAATTAGGTCAGCGTAACTATGTGGCTCAGTGATGTGAAAAATCCACACCCCTGAACAGCATAGTTAAGCCAACCCAATTTTCTAGTATAGACAGCGCCAAATTGACGGAAGAACTCTTCTGTCAACCTAGCTATCGCCTCTTGGCGAAGTGGATTACCTGTGCCAACAGGAGAACCCCCTCTACTCCCCATCCCCCAGTCGGTAAAGCTAGCATCTACCCTGACATGCTACAGCAGCGTATTTGCCAGCAGTGAAGCCATGCTGTTGGGGTCTTTTAAGTGTAGGCATACCCCAAGTAAGAGCGAACACCCAGGGAACCATTTACAATGGACAAAATAAGCCTGAAATGTAAGATGAGGTAAAGCGTAAGTTGTGCATGCACAGTATGTGAACGCTGCATGCTCTACAGAGCGACCAAGCCAACCCCAAAATGTGTGATGCAATGTGTAGTACATGCAATGTCATGTGCAAAATGTATATGAAGGAAGAGGTTTGCTGTGTAACTTTAGGGGATGGCACAGGTCTACCACACATCCACATTTGAGTCTGATCAATTCAGAATTGCTTTGCTGTATGCCAAATACAAGAACCTGAGTGACGAGACCAGAGCCTACCTGAATTCTTGCGTGGAAGAATTCTCTGAGGCTGCCCCAACACCGATCAATATTGCAAATGAGTGATTACCGAATACCAGCATGAATTTCTATCTCAATATACCCAAAAGTTGAAAAAACAAGTGACTAGACTTAAGGAATGAAAACCAATAGCCATTCCAAGGTAAAATATAAAATATTGTCAGGAGTTGTTAAGCAGCAAGAAAAAGGATTCATGTTCACCGAGAAATGAAGAAAATCAGTTTATCTGGATTCTTTTTTAAGATCACATGTGCAACTGAGTAAAGTGTTGTCTAGTGAAATGGAAGAGAACATGAGAGAGACATTTTCTGTAACAGTATGGCATCAAAATGAAACTGATAATTGAAGGCCCTATTCCACATCTTCCAGAAAAGCTCTTCAACCAGCTCTCTTCATAAGTTTGTGCAAAGATCAACTGGCAATTATGCCATAAAAACCAAGAAAATCATGAATTTTTACACTTTCAGTGTAGTACAAGAGGAGAAATTTAAAGGAATGACTGCACCACTCAAACCTGGATATACTCCTCCAGACAGATTTAAAAATGTGTAGGTCCACTATTAGTCATTGCAAGTGAAGTAGTGGAGAAAAACTTAAAATAAGCAAAACTAAAAAGAGTCAACAACATTAATACAAGACAGTTGGTCAAACAAGATAAATGACTGGATAATAGCTATAAGCATCCAATAAGGGAAGAATGAATTCCTCCCTAATTTTATTTATTCTAGTCGGAAAGGAAAACAGCAACATATTTTGTCCTGATCAAAGTAGCTGAAGATGTCATTCAAGAATGCAGATAAAAGTATGACAAGATCTTTGTTATTTGCTCAGACAACAAAATAAAGTGAAACCTTATTGAGGTAGTGATAGCAAACAGTCTTCATACACACTGTGCAACTCTGAAAAATTATTTTCACTATCTCCCTCATTTAACATTATGGTTGGTATTGAAAAAGAAGGATTAATGCCTAAATTTATGACGATATTGTGAACTCCCAGGTACCATAATGATGAATGAAATCTCAAGAACCTAAACAGACTTATGTCTCTACATTTGCTATAAATTACCCGATATTTCAAATCTGCACGGAGTATAAGTATGGTAACTGATCAAAATATAGCATGCTGTTTAAGGGACTATACACAAAGTTAATAAGCTTACAAAAACAATGAAAGGAGGTTTCTGAGAGACTTGACGGATCACAGGCTGATAGCTCCATTGTCACAGTGCCAGGGAAAATCTTGCTTGTTACAGTTAAACAGAGAACTGGAACCATACAAGCACAAAAATCAAGAAAATATTCAAAGCAGCTATGGAATCTTTCCATTATGTAGTCTGCATGACTGAATCCAAATTCACAAGACTTAGGGCATGGCTACACTTGCAGATGCAGAGCGCTTTGAGTTAAACCAGCCTTCGTAGAGCGCAGTAGGGAAAGCGCTGCAGTCTGTCCACACTGACAGCTTCAAGCGCACTGGCGGGGCCACATATGCGGCACTTGCAGCGGCATTGGGAGAGGTGCATTATGGACAGCTATCCCAGAATGCAAGTGGCTGCAATGTGCTTTTCAAATGGGGGTGGTGGTGGAGTGGAGTGTGACAGGGAGTATGTTGTGTAGATGTGGGGGGAGAGAGTGAGTTTTTCAAGGGCTGAGAGCATGTCAGCATGCTGTCTTGTAAATTCAGACAGCAGCAGACCCCCCTTCCCCCCACCTCTTTCTCTCACACGCAGCATTCCACATTAATGGTTGCTTTGTCTCGGAGAAGATACGCAGCTGGCTGTCAGAAACGGAGCTTTCAACAGGCATTTCCGCATTCCTATAGCCGATTCCAAAAAATGACAAGAGTGGCCACTTGACTTAAGGGGATTATGGGACATTTCTGGAGGCTGATCAGAGCGCAGTAACGCAACACCTCATTCACACTGGCGCCGCAGCGCTCCAGCACGGGCGCAGCAAACATTATTCCACTTGCCAAGGTGGAGTACCAGCAGCGCTGTAGCCACGGAATCAGAGCGCTCCAAGTGCCTTGCCAATGTGGACGGGTAGTGAGCTAGTGCGCACGGGGCTCCTTTATTGCGCTGTAACTCACAAGTGTAGCCAAGCCCATAGGCAGAGTCCAGCAGAAGAAGAGGTGACAGACAGAACACAATGTCTACTATTTAAAATTGAAGATACAAATGTCTACCCCAAATCTGTCTGTAAAGGAAGTTGTGCCAGAGTTTACTGCATGGAAGTGGTGTAAAATTGTGGAAGTAAAATCATCAGACAGGATAGTTAAAATCAAAATTGTCAGTTTTTTTAGTAACATCCATTTCTATAGTCAGCGTAGCACCAATCGAAGTGTGTATTTGGCACAGTCTGACTAGTTTAATAAAGACTTCAGAACAGTCCAAGGCTTTAAAAAGCAAATTAATTTGGTAAAACTGTATTGGTATCTAAAAGGCAAACACTAAACAGTTATTCTGGGGGCTCAATACAGAATTACAAAGTTCATTTTGGACAATGTGTGGACTTTATTTGTAAGCATTTTTAAAGTAAATCACATAGTGTATATTTTAATAAACTAAATACTTTTGTGCTTTTCTTTTCCAAATTGGGGGTGGATGGGTGACAGAAGCTAATTTTGGATTAGGGCAAGTCACAGCCACACTTTGGGTTTAGTTTAGCAGGTTCAGTCCTCTGGCATTCATTTGATACATTTTTCAAGCCCTAAACTACAGTGGGCTTGCCTCCATGATGCCAGCAGAGCACTAGAAGGGTGTGATTTGTAAAGCATCCGGGACTGCCACACTGGAAATCCTGCTGGTGCGCTTTAAAAAGGTACCACTTTGCATTAACAGCCTGTGTGAAACAAGACTACATTAACGCAAACTAGGTACCTTTTAGAGCATGCCAGTTGGGTCTACACAGGGCAGTCAGCAAACAGCATGTTAGTGCACTTTACAAATCTCACCCAACCCCAGTATGTTGCTGTGAGAACTTTATATTTTAAAATCCTTGATTTTTCAGTTTTAAGATTTCAACTTTAAAACCAGGAAGTCAAAATACAAAAGGAGGAGGAAAGTGGTGCAGTCAGACTACTTTAGGCTGCAAACACAATTTAATGCAAAAGCTGAACTGGAATTAAGTACTTCTGGAAAATCCGGACCACTGTTTGTACTCCAGTTGCACTTGTGTAAAATGTGTTAGGAGACCAAAGAGTTGCAGGAATAGTAGCTTTGAACTTCAGTGCAAAACAGCATAAGCCATGCACTTACACTTGTCACTGCCTATCTTCTGGACTTCCTGCCTCCTCACTTAAAACTTACAACTGGCTGGTGTAATGGCCCTATTCAGGAAGTGATGGGGTAAGGAGTGCAGCAGGCATCAGGTCTTCGCTGCCACCTCTTCTAAGCTCTGCAGAGCTGACTCAGTAACAACTCGTCTCCCTTTGTCTTCACCGAGATCTTAGCATTATACAAAAATCAACATGGCATATATTAAATGGATTAAAACTAGCTCAAGAGATCTCAAAATATAATTGTCACTGAGGAAATCAACAGGAGTCTGCACATGGTTGCTTCTAGTACAGTTTCATGTAGACTGATTCTCTGCCCAATGCTATTCAATATTTGTATCAATAATCTGGGAAACAAAACCACTGCTTTGAGTTAAACTCTGCAGATGACAGATTGGTGGGATAGAAAATAAAGAGATTGTCATACAGTATCATCTAGATTGCTTGGTAAGATAGGATGCAAACGAGCGAAGTTCATTTTGGTACAGCTAAGTGCAATCATAAATCAAGGAACAAAAGTATAGTCCACACTTACAGGATGGGGAGTTTGTACAACAGAAAGCAAAAACTCCTAAAAGGATTTCAGGGTTATCGTCTACAACCAAGTTAACATGAGCCTCCAATGTAACACTGGCTAAAACAGCTAACATGACCCTTTGATGTATAAACTAGGGAATATCAAGTAGGAGTAGCAATTAATACCTCTGTATATGGCATTAGTAAGACCACTACTAGAAAAAAGGATGTTGAAAAACTGGAGAGGGTGTTCAAAAAAGCTGATTCACAGTATAGAAAATATGCCTGACCATGAGAAATTCAAGGAACTATTAGCTTAGCAAAGAGAGGGTTAAGAGGCAATTTGAGACCATTAAATTTTAGAAGGCTCTTCAATATAGTAAACAAATGCATAACAAGAACCAATGGTTGCAGGTAGAAACTCAAAACATTCTTTAGAAATAAGACAAATCTTTCATGAGATTAATTATTGGAAAAGCCTACCAAGGGATGCAGTTAGAATTTCCATCACATGGAATCTTTCCATCAAGATTGGATGTTGCTCTCTCTATATATTTTAGTTCAATCACAAGTAGGCTTGCCAACTTTCCAGGATTGCACTGGAGTCTCCAGGAACTAAAGATTATGTCACCTCTAGGAATATGTCCAACCATAATTGGCAATCCTAACCACAAGTCATTGTGTTTGATCTAGGAATTACTGAGTAAAAATTCTATGGCCAGTGTTATGTAGGCAGGCAACCTAAAATGGCCATGATCAGGGCCCTGAGGTACCCCACAGCACAATGAGAACAGAGCCCTTAAATTCCATGGCAGTGCTAATTTATTCTGCTGCCATGAAGGTAATCCTCTGATTTTTAAAATAAAAAGTTTCAGAGTAACAGCCATGTTAGTCTGTATTCGCAAAAAGAAAAGGAGTACTTGTGGCACCTTAGAGACTAACCAATTTATTTGAGCATGAGCTTTCGTGAGCTACAGCTCACTTCATCGGATGCATACTGTGGAAATTGCAGAAGACATTATTATATACACAGACACCATGATATTGTTTCAAAACTGCAATGTAATTTAAATGAAAATCCAGGATTATAACTGGAATGCAGGGTATTGGTTACCAAGTATTTGTAACTTAACTTTCATGTGTTTAGGAAATGCTGAACAGTTATTGTGATTTTTTTTCTGGATAGTAGTTTAAATAAATTACCAAAATAAGTGAAACTGATGTGATTATATTGCATTATTTTGACAAATACAATATGTAGAATTTTGCAGAATTGTTAATGTTTTGGTGCAGAATTCCCCCATGAGTAATAGGTGGTGCTCAGATGTTTCAGTGATGGGGCTATACAAGGAAAGAGTGTACAAGAAAGAAAAGGTTCTGTTTTGCAATTGGCTTCCTTGGGAATGACCAATTTAGAGACACAAACTGCAGACAACAAACATATATGGCTGTAGAAGAGAGTGTGAGCATGGAGCACTGGGCCTCGTGTAAGACCTGAGGTCTGAATCATAGTCAGCAAAGTCTGACTATGCCATGAATCAAAGTCAGGCCATGTATTAAAGCAGATGCTTACAAGTTCAGTGTCCGCTACATGAACTTGGCAAGGGTACTGCTAGCGTTGCTAAAACACAAGCACGCCTAAGAAGCAACAGATGCTGGGTTGTTGTATGTATGCTTGTATGTGAATACATTCCAAATGATTAACGCAGGTGCATCCTGACCTAACACAAGAAAAGAGGGTTTAATGGAAGCGATGAATAGGGATGTTTTGCTCAAGACATCTGGAGCAAGGTACAAGGGGAGATAACAAGTAGATGTCATGAAACACATAAGGTGGTACGCAAGTTGTTTGTCTCAGTCTATAAATGTCAGGGTGCCTCACCTTAACCTTTTGCGTGGCCAAGGGGGACAGCAGAAATTCCTGCTGCTGACTGAATCATTCCCAGGCACTCATGTTAGTGTACCTGTAGCTACTATGGGATGCTAGTACTGAGCCTTGAGGGCAATAAACTTGGCTGAATGCCTTTTGTCAGCAAACCATTCCTGTGGTCTTTCTTCATGAGTAACGTCAAGGTCTGCTGAATTAGCAGGCTGCATTCTCTTCTACAGTGTTCCCTCTAAGCTGCGTACCTGCGCAGCCACACAACAGTCCATCAAATGCCACGCACTTGATTATTACAGCCATGCACATCCTCAGTGACTTGTGTTCAGTGCCCCACCCCTACTGCTCTGCTGCCACGCTGCTCCTACCCTCTGCCTTGGAGCCACCCCTGGCCAGCTGCACCCGGGAGCCTCCTGCTTGTGTGTATGTGCAGAGTGGGAAGGAAGGGGGTGCTGATGTCAGGGTGTCCCCCTCCCTCCGACCCATGTACCCTGTTAGGATATAGATATTCAGGCCTGCCTGTAAAGGCCTATACTTTAAGAATGTAGGTATAAGTTTATCATTTAGCTAGTAATAGAGGTATACAAGAAAGAATCTGTGTAAGGGCCTTCTCTCACTGTGACAGTCTGAGGCCCTGTTCTTAGGCCAATGCCTTTGGCTAAGCAGCAGAGGCAGCCATAAGCTGGGAAGCATACGGTCACATCCTCACATTCCAAACTAGTTGTCAAGGTTCCTTCCCCATTCTGAACTCTAGGGTACAGATGTGGGGACCTGCATGAAAACCCCCCAGGCTTACTTTTACCAGCTTAGGTTAAAACTTCCCCAAGGTACAAACTATTTTACCCTTTGTCCTTGTCCTTGGATCTTAAGGACAATGAAAAAGCATTCAATTTTCTTACAAGACTTTTAACAGAAGTAAAAAAGAATCATCTCCGTAAAATCAGGATGGTAAATACCTTACAGGGTAATCAGATTCAAAACATAGAGAATCCCTCTAGGCAAAACCTTAGGTTACAAAAAGACACACAGACAGGAATATTCATTCTATTCAGCACAGCTATTTTCTCAGCCATTTAAAGAAATCATAATCTAACATATATCTAGCTAGATTACTTACTAAGTTCTAAGACTCCATTCCTGTTCTGTCCCCGGCAAAAGCATCACACAGACAGACTCTTTGTTTTTCCCTCCCCCCAGCTTTTGAAAATATCTTGTCTCCTCATTGGTCATTTTGGTCAGGTGCCAGCGAGGTTATCCTAGCTTCTTAACCCTTTACAGGTGAGAGGATTTTTCCTCTGGCCAGGAGGGATTTTAAAGGGGTTTACACCTCCCTTTATATTTATGACACTAGTCAATATGGGGTTGTCAGGAAGGTGATCCGATCTATCACCTCCAGAGAAAGGGAAGAGCCTAGAAGACGTAAAAGGAAATTTAGGTTGATAGTTTTCTGTCTGGTAAGAACTCACTTATCAATAGACACAGCGGGGAAACCCTTATGTCTTTATAGATGTAGTTGTGAAATCCTCACTTCTGTATTGTTTTGTCATTATAGTTCCCACTTTGCTATTGTTTATTTGCACGGTCTCTGTCTGGTTCTGTGATTGTTTCTGCCTGCTGTATAATTAATTTTGCTGGGTGTAAACTAATTGAGGTGGTGGGATATAATTGGTTAGCTAATCATGTTACAATATGTTAGGACTGGCTAGGTAAATTTCAGTAGAATGATTGGTTAAGATATAGCTAAGAATATTACTATATAAATTAGGGGCAAACAGGAAGTAAGTTGGGATTCGAAAATAAAGAAAAAGCAACTTGGATTTAAACTTGCTGGAAGTTCACCCCAATAAACATTGAATTGTTTGCACCTTCGGACTTCGGGTATTGTTGCTCTCTGTTCATGCGAGAAGGACCAGGGAAGTGGGAGAGTGAAGGAATAAGCTCTCTAACATACCCCATCCCCGCAGAGCGGTGGGAGGAGAAGAGGGTCATGGCCTGGGAGTGAGAAGGAGCTGCTGGTGCCTGTTGCTGTGTCTGAACAAGTCTTCAGACTGGTGAGTGCTGCTCTGCTTAAAAGTGACAGCACACGGTCTCTCATACACTTCCCCAGCACACAGTCACACACACACACACACACACAGTCGCCGTCTCTCAGAGTCTCCGTCTCTCAAACACACATACAGTCTCCGTCTCTCTCTCTCTTACACACACTGTCTCTCACACAGTCTCACACTGTCGGTCTCACACACAGTCTCTCTCTCACACTGTCTCACTCTCTTACACACACACACAGTATCTTTCACACTAACCTCCCAACACATACTTTTATTGTTGGTGTTGTTACTTCTTGGTACTTCCTGCAAAACACATATATTCTCTGTAATTTTATTCTTTCAACGTGCTGTTATTTTAGTTTTTTGACTGATCTATGCATTTCAAAATTTTATTTCTCTCATGCTTAAATTTAATTTTTGAGTAGTGATTTCTAAAATGCCTGACCTGGCTTGGCTGGAGAAATTATCATTATTACTTTTATTACAGTATTGTGCTTTGTCATTCATTATTTAAAGTGGTACAATCAAATAACAGTACCCTTCTAGAATGTAACTTTAGCATCTAACCTTAGCAGTGCCCGTTTAAAAAACATTAACTAAACACATAACTTTAGACACTGTGCAGATGAAGGCTGTTTATTTTCACATTGTATTTTTAGTTATATCTGTAAAATAACTTAAAATTCGCATGAAAATAAATGTAGTAAATCTAGGTTTTTTGTTTCACTGGTGGTGCACATCCACACATTACCTCAATATTGGTACACATAAAACTGATTCCACACATGAATGGCAAAAATTAGAGGGAACAAAGTTCTTCGAGTGCCGATAACACTGGAGCTCCGAGAACAGAAGCACTGAGCATCCGTAACAACCTGGCAACAGTAACAACATTCTTAAGCAACATACTTAACAACAATGGACACCTACAACACTAAGGCAGATGGTCTTCTAAGGGAGAACACCATAGATTTTACCTACGTCACCTGCCAACAGAATTACACTGCCACATGAACTCGCATATCTTAAATTCCGTTATGGGTGTCTTCCAATGAGAATTAAAGAAGAATATCTGGATCCTGACCCAGCACCCTGAGGAAGCACAAAGCAGTAACAAGTAAGTGAGAAACAAATGTCTAGAAGTCATTTTAAGGAGAAAATGAGCATTTGGGAATACATATATAGCTCAACTATATTTCCAAGACTGAATTATAGACCCCATAGATCTGAGGGTATATACTACTATTTATGTAGGATTCATCTGCCAAATGCAGAAGGGCAGGCCTTATTACCAGGTACTGAAAAAACTTACCTGAGAAATACAGAAGTTCTGATACAGAAACAGCCAATATGACAAGGAAAGGGGTAACTCAACAAAAAAACATAGTGAAATCTTCTCTCAGATTTTGCTGGAGACTGAATCCAGGTGCTAAGATGAGGCCTTGAGAATGAAAAAAAAACACACTGAAGGGAACCTCAATTCTGCATTTCAGCTCACCAAAATTAACAGGATGACAGCTGAGGCTCTGAAGCAAGCCTCTGCAAGACTGTGAAGGACATCCAAAACCAACTGTTGTCTGTCTTTAAGAAGACTTAAATTACAACTATACTGCATACAGCAGCAAGGTCAAATAGTCTATTTAAGGTTGAATTGGAAGAGCTAATAAGAAGGCTGCAAGTTTGTGGAGATCAGGAAGAGGATACAACTGCTTCCCTCCCACAGCATGAGTCTGATTCACCAAAAGAGTAAGATGCAGGGATGATGATAATTATAATAATAGTACATCATACTTTATATACAGTGGTCATCAGAGGATCTTAAAGTGGTTTATAAAATAGGAATTTTTGCTCTCCTTGATAGATGGGAGAAACAGTACAATTAAGTAGTTTTTCATGACTACACAATGAGTCACTAGCAGAGCTAGAAACAGTATCTAAGTCTCCCAACCCATACTATTGCATCCTATCCACTGGACTATATGCAAGCAGAGCACTCACAGATGGGAGCTATGCTGGAGGTAGAAACCTAGGACTTCTATAATGCAGAGCTAAAGGCAGATTTGAAAAATGAAAGTTCTTCAAGATGTACTGCAACAGACGCAGAAGGCGTAAGAATCCCTTAAGTAACCAGGGAACATTCAGAAAAATGTTGCAGCCTGGATGAAGCAGCTATGAGACCCATATCCAACGGCTGCTGGAATCTTAGTTTAACTTTGTAGTCCTAAAATTTGCTTAAGTGACAAAATGAGAAACATGAGAAGATGGATATGAATTACAAGCAAGCAGACAGATTGGGGTGGCTTAGCAGCATTAGCCCTTTATGACCAGCCATCCAAGATCTTGACTCCACTGTTTTCTGGAGACATTAAACAGAAGATGGTAACGAGACCAGAATTTTTCCAATATATATAGTATGCCTATAAAGTTATTAAATACACAAGAAGCAAAGCACTAGCCGTCACGCAGTCAAACTCTGACAAGCCAGGATATGTAGAGAGGCCAGTGATCAGAAACAGAGAATGCACACCAAATCTACTGAAAACCCGACAGAAAGCACAGAGACGAAAAAACACAGGCTACAAAGCCTTGATTCCAAATAAAATGCAGATAATGAAAAAGAAAGAAGAGAGAATCTTGGATGCATTAATGCATAGATCTTTTGTCTCCTCAACCCCTATCATTCTTAGTCTTTTTGCATGTCTCCAACTATAGCATAGAAAATTTTAAAAGGGGAGTTCTTACAACCAACAGTCACAGAACTGGTGTAATTATGAATGAGGAATGGAGACTGTTATAATGTGGTATTAATTAGTAGCTTTAATAGGATATTCATTTTACCATTTATATGAACACATGTAGGTACAGTTACAAAGCAGAACAAAAAGTAACAGGTCTTCTCTGTAACTTGAGATAGAACAACAAAAAGCAAATCCTGGGGAATGTAAAAAGGTACACAGAATAATATTCTTTCCCTCCCTACTGCTAGTCAAACAGCCATCAACACCATGGCTCTTTAAGAGAAAAGATGGAATACTGAATTAAACATTCCATAGCTGTTGGCTACCAAAAAGAAAGAAAGAAAGAAAGAAAGAAAGTCAGTGCAAATATAGGGACAGCAACAAGTTCCCTTTGAGAAAGAAAGGCTGAAAAGTTAATAGGAAGCAGTGTAAAGCGAGAGAAATAGCGTAAGGGAAGTGAGTGAGATGAAAATAAGGAGGCTGGAGTGAGAAGAGCCAACATAACCAGACAGAGAGAGAACACAGATAAATGAGATGTGCACCTAACTGTACTAAGAGAATGCAAAGGGTTTATTATTGCTTGAACTGCATCAGTATAAGAGACAAGTTACCCAACATAATTTATCAGAGAAAAAAAAGGTCTGAGACCACTAGATGTTCTGGTGAATGGTAATTTTGTTCAGAGGGCAATACTACGAGTACTGATGCAGTTAATGGAACATGGTACTGTGATTCAGATTCAAAGAGTTATCAAACTAAGTGACTCTGGGTCATTCAACTCTAGTTATACTGCACTGGAAGGAAGAATTATAGCATGTGTTCTCCCTAACAATTTCAGACCTAATGACAGTCCACAGAGGAGCTATATTAATCTTTCTTTATCCAAAAAGAGTCTGCTGAAATGCAAGGCTTTTGTGAGGGCTTAAGAGTAGCTCACAGATGACACCTATTGAAGAGACAATAGCCAAAGTGAAAAAACAGAAGGACAGAATGGCAGAAAAATGGTATGGGAAGGAGGAAACGATTGGATTGGAATATTTTGGCCACAAGTTCAGTATATGATAGAATTAGATTAAAGAAACTGGAACAATCTCTCCACAAGAGAGAATCTGTGAAGGTCTTCACTTAAAACTGTTGCTGAATCTCTAGGAACATAACTAAACATAATTAATTAGTTTTCCTAATATCTAACCTAACAATAAGCATAGTTAAGCTCAGGAATAGGCTTCCAGAGGAGGCTCTGGCATCCCCATTATTGGAGTTTTTAAAGAACAGACTGGACAAACACCTGTCAGCATGGTCTAAGTTTACTTCGTCCTGGTACAGTGCATGGGGCTGGACTTGATGATTTCTCATGGTCCCTTCCACTCCTACATTTCTATGATTCTACAATAAATACAAGAAAATCAGTTGTATTTAAAGCTCTCTTATTATGATTTCTTATTTAAACATATGATTCTATTGTAAAATGCAACTAACATAGCACGGAGGTGGTCCATGTGTCTCAAATTTCCAGATCCAATTTGCTCAATTTACAAGATATTTTATTTAACTGAGAATACTACAAACTGAGCTGGGACCTAAAATCAAGTTGTGGTCTGACTTATGGTACAACAGCAGCTACTGCAACTGAAATTTTGCTATATTGATTCACAAGACAGAAAAGAAATCTAGTTCACTCTCCCAGAGCTGTGTATGTCTCAGTGGTGCTAAAAAAAGCAGAAGCTTTTACGTGTCCCTTGAAACAGGCAGATAAGATCCAGAATATACACAGGGAAAAGTTCGGTTAGAAGCACCATATTTTTCTTGCCATAACCACATACTTTTCTTGCCATAACCATACAGATAATCAACTCATAGCTTCATGTAGTTTATCTATCTAAAAACTCACTTCTAATGCATACACCACCACAGTATCTAGGTACCACATACAGAATTAAAGACCACAGCTGGATCCATCTTGACTACTTGAAGTTGTCTCATGAAGAAAGAACAGTTTTGGTAGTTATTCCATAATTCTAGAAGTCTTATTTAAGAAGGGGAATAAGGCTTTGGTACAGATATTTGTGGCAGTACTGAATATAGGTGTTCTGTAGCAAAAGAGGATGCTTAGTCTGAATCACCAGAGGTTTCACAGCAACATGTCTTAATTCTGGATACTCCTTGTGCGCAGTTCTTTTCTGTATACTAGGCACGTTTTAGCAAAAGTTTTTTTGGAAAGCTTTACACACGAAATAAGATGTATGGTACACTATCCACATTTGAACGGAAATTTTTATGATTACATTTATATAGGAGAAAGTTATATGTGATGTTTTTTAAATGGTATATGAAAATTCTTTAAAAACTACATAGTAACTTGTTTCTTCTGATAAACAGCGTTAAATGTAAATATTATCCAAATTTGATGTGGTCAAAAATAGATTCTTCAGCTTTTTCATTAGTTCTTTCATGAACATCTATATAAGTGTTTACACTGCACTCATCATGGTAATCTAATGAAACTAAAAATAATTAATCTCCTGGAGGTATACAAACTGAAATGATTTTTGTTCCTTTAAGAAATAATAATCCCTTTATAGCTCTTAAAGAGAGTTAAGAAATATCTAGCCAACAGCAGCTATTGTTAGAGATTATATAATAATTTTCCTCAGATAAAACTTAATTCAGGAAGTTATGAATGGTTCATGTCCAAATATCTAAATGAAGCCAGCACCAGGCAGAAAATTCATTCTCATGCTATTTTTCAGTTAAGGAAAACAAATCTCCAGAAGTGCATACATGTGCACACAATTCAACTGATCATAAAAAATGCAATGTAATGTTTGAATGCAAACAAAGCTTCATCATTGTCTATATTTTAAGAATGAATAGTTGATTACTCAAATATTCTTCTGTCTCTAATCTTCTGTTTTATCTATACACTCTAGCTGATAGCAACTGCATTTAAAAAATCATTTACAGTTTATCTGAAACCATTAGATGTTTTTAGAAAATAAAATGTGTAACCTCTTACCTGAGCATGGAAATTTGACATAGTAGTTGTCTCTATATCCTTCTTTCCCAAAATCTCCATTTTCACTGGTGAATTGGGAAAATTAAATGAAAAGTAGTCTAAAAAGTCAGGTAAATAAGTAGCTGCCCCATGAACAATACCCATTACATAGCAAGCTGCACAGTTTTCATTTTCACTAAAAACCAGACCCACAAACTCTTCTGCAAACCTCTCCATCTCCACAGGAGACAAGTGAGAGAGTTCATTACTGTAGGCATGGATAACTGATGCACCTCCATTAGGCTGGTGCTCAATATGAATGAGCTGTTTGAACTCCAATGTGTCCAACCTTTTGAGTTTATTCTGAACCCGTGGCTCCTTTAACGAGACAAATGGAAACTCACTGTTCTTGGGTATCTTGGACCCACAGTCCTTCTTGGGATCCATATTCATCTCACTGCAATCCTTAAGATGATCATCTATGATGCCTTTGGCTTCTTGATCCTCAACATCAGAAACCAATCCTGAGCAGATGGTCTGAATAGATTTGCTGTACATTTTTGGACGCTTCCTTTTCTCACATTCTTTGTGTTTCTTTTTCTTTTTCTTCTTTACCTTTTTAATTAGTAATTCTTCTGCATTGGTTTTTGGTTTCTCCTTCCCACCTGTAAAGAGGAAAGAGATTTCTGAAACATCTTTATTTCCCCATTTAAATAATAGCATTAAAAGTTACCCATACATACCCCCATAAGAGGCATGCTGAGAGAGACTTAACACTAAAATTAAAGTATCAAACAACTTTAGAGGTATTTTACTGAAGCCAAATAGAAACTAGAGCAATGTTATACAGTCACGTTATGTCTGACCACTTATTCTAGCAGGATATTGACCATACCACCAGTCTTCTCCAGAACCCCAAAATTTACCATTAGCTATAATTCTATCAAATGTATTTTATCTTCATATTATGCATTATGAAATAAGTACTCTTAAATACTGTAGATACAATTGCTATTTATGATTAGAAACTTGGCCCAATTGTTAAAAAGCAAGATTTTTCAGCTTTTTTTTTTTTTTAAATTTAAGCAGAATCATGCACTCTGAAAAAGTTAATAACCCTACTCTGAATATTGTTCTTTTGCTTATACTACTGAATTAGATAAGATGTGTGTGGATGCAGGAGACGGCAAAGAAAGGCACACCAGAAAAACCCACACTGACCAAGAAAGGAAAGTTTTGTAACAATCACAATCTTATCTGTGCTTTTTAAACAGTGGTGCAACCTCATCAGCAATTATGCCAGTACGTTAAATGATTTAAATGCAGACTGCAGTGTTGTAGCCATGTTCGTCCCAGGATATTAGAGGAACAAGATGGGTGAGGTAATATATTTTATTTACTCCTGGAGGAATTCTGTGTCACTGCGCAATGCAGAATTTGCACACAATTAATGTTCTGTGCAGAATTTCCTTTTTCCCCATAGAATGGGCACTGCACAGCTGCTGGTCACCCCTAGTAGCTGCTGGACCCAGCACCCCAGCTCGCAAATAGAAGACTGCTAGGGGGAGGGGAGAGAAGGAGCTGGAGAGTTCCTGGCAGCTGCAGTTCCCAGCACACCCGGAAGGAAGGAGGCAGTGCGCAGGAAACTCCGTACAAGCCTGGGGCCCAGCATCAGGCTGTTTCTCTCTCTAGATCCCTGGGCTCTGAAGGGCACCCTGAAGCTAGGTTCTGTAGGGAAGAGGTTGTGGGTGTCTGGGCTGCAGGGTCCCATGCCTGGCTCTATGGGGGCTGGGCGAGCACCCCAAGGCTGGGCTCTGAGGGTGATGGGAGTGTTGGTGTCTGCACCAGGAAGGGGCAGCTTGCGGCTAGGCCCCGGGGAAAGAATGTGTGGGTGTTTGGGGTATTTGGTGGCGTTTCTTTAACTCTCTATTCCTGCAGAAATTTTTTTTGTCAGCTGTATTGTTACAGACAGAGTTGCTGACAGATATTTTGAAATAAAATTACCAAAATAATTGTATCTGGTGTCATTATATAGTGTTATTTTGACAAACAAAATATGCAGAATTTTAAAATACTGTGCACAGAATTTAATTTTTTGGTAGAGAATTCCCCCAGGAATATT
Organism: Natator depressus; assembly: GCF_965152275.1. NCBI lineage: Eukaryota > Metazoa > Chordata > Testudines > Cheloniidae > Natator > Natator depressus. Next base: position 324,291,045 of record NC_134234.1, on the reverse strand, counting down.
GGACCAACTTCTATTGGTGAAAGAGATAAGCTTTTGAGCTACACTGAGCTCTTCTTGAGGTCTAGGAAAGGTACTAAGAAGTGTCACAGATAAATACAAGGTGGAACAGAAGAGACTGTTTAGAACAGGGGTCTCAAATTCCCAGCCTGCGGGCCATCTGCAGCCCAAGAAGCTCCCCACTGCAGCCCACGGAGGAGAGACAGGAGGAGAGACGCAGGCAGACGCTGCCGGCAATGTCCGCTAGAGGCTCCACCCCCGTAACTCCCATTGACTGGGGGAGAGGGACAGAGATATCATCATTACTTGCCAGGCAGAGGCAGCCATGGAGGCAGCATCATTAGTTGTTGGGCAGAGTCAGCCATGGAGGCAGCATCACTTTTTTCCACAATGAATGTAAACAAGTCAAAATACTGAACACAACTATCTGATGCACACCTTGCTGCAATCCTGAAGGTTTCAACTGATCAGTCACGGAGGCCAAACATCAACAAACTGACAGAACTGAAGCGTTGCAAGTGTTGGGCAAACACTAAAAACTCTCGGGCAGGTGAAAAATTGTATAAACTTGTATAACAGCTTTATCATTTCTAAGAAATTCAAAATAAAAAATACAATATAAGTGTTTTCTTTTCTGAACACCATCTTCAGTGTTGGCCCGCTGGGAGGATCTGAGGACTGGCACTGGCCCTAAGGCAAATTGAGTTTGAGACCCCTGGTTTAGAATAAGTAGTTAACACATATTCTAGGAGATTATTCAAGATGAAATGGCCCATTAACACCTTTCCAGTCATAGAATAAAAAAGGAGGGTAGTGCATTACAGATTGTTGTAATAAGCATTAAATCCAATGTCTTTATTAAGACCATGATTTTTCATGTCCAGCAACATCATGAATTTAAGCTCGTCTTCTGAAGGTGTTGCACAGGTTTCCTCTGACAATGAGGACTGATAGGTCAGATATGGAGTTATCATATTGTCAAAAATGTTCACCACAGTTTATATGAATGTATTTGTCCTTTATCAGGTTTCTGTGACAGTTCATTCAAGAGAGTTGTGATTATCTGGTTTCATTCACATAGTAGTTTTTGGGGCATTTAATGCAGTAGATGAGATACAGCACATTGTGATAGACATATATAGGTAGGGTTACAATACGTCCAGGTTTTCCCAGACACTGCCTCTTTTTTGAGATTCCATCCTCTGTCTGGGTGGTTTTTCCAAACAGGAAATGTCCTGGATTTCTGCATAGCAGACACTGCAGCTTAGAGAGAGTCCCCATTGGTCTGACTAGTCCATTCCCCAGCAGCCAGATCCCACCCACCCGGGCTCCGGATCCCAGCCTTGGGGAGGAGGTCCTGCAGGGAGCCACTGACTAATGGCTGTTGCTGTGCTCCAGGCTTGCACCAGCCATGCTGCCACCCTGACAGGGAGCAACACTACTCCCCCATCTCTAGTGAGTGCCCCTGCCACAGATACCCCCTCTAGCTCCTCCAACTCTCCACCTCCAGCAGTGTCCTCTTTTTGGGAACCTGAAATATAGTAACCCTCCGTGTAGTACCAACGGATCTTGAAAGGTGCGTTATGTGAGGGGGGCGGGGGGAAGTGAGATATGTCTGCAGATTTTTAATCTGTGGTTATAGCTGGTTCTGGTGCTGCTTTCTGTTGATGTGTCCTGGGCTGTGGGGAGCTTGCTTCCAATTATGAGCTTGGCAAGACTGGGAGATTGTTTGAAGGCCAGAAAAGGGGGTTCAGGAAAGATTTCTTTCAGGATGTGGTCCCCACTGAGTATGGATTGTAATTGTTTAATGATACTCCATACCTGTTCCAGTTAAGTGGAATGTGTGTTTACTACTTGTACTAAACAAGCTGTTCCACTTCTGAGTACCATTCCCAGATATGAAAAGTTCTCTAGGGCAGTGTATCTCCCCACTGTATTTTCCACTGAATGCATCCGATGAAGTGAGCGGTAGCTCACGAAAGCTTATACTCAAATAAGTTTGTTAGTCTCTAAGGTGCCACAAGTACTCCTTTTTTTTTTTTCTCTAGGGCAGTGTTTCTCAAATGCAGCCACCATGACCACAGGGGCTTTTCTTGTGGCCACAGCCTCTTGGGCTGTGACTAGGGGGTAGGGGTGGGGTGAAGAGAAGAAGAGGGGGCACGGCCCACAATCACTCCTGAATGCACCACGTTGGTGTTGATTGCTGGGGCTGCGAGCAGGGGTTGGGCCCTACCCCCCTCTGAAGACACCCTGGACACAAAGTTGGAGGAGCAGGCAGCCACTGAACTTTCCATCTTCTCAGGGACAGTGGGGGGCTCAGACTTAGGGCTTCAGCCCTGGGGTGCTAGTAGGATAGCAGGTTCCACCCAATGGGCTTTAGGCTCCAGGCCCCTGCTGCCTCCCTGACCCCCCTCCCTCCCTCCCACCCACCCCCCCATTCGTCCTGGCCTCCGCTGCCTCCCTCCACGGCTTAATTTGGCCCCAGGCTTGACAGGGCTTAGTAAGTCTTCTGTGAAAAGTGATACTTCTATGTTTATCAATATCATTTAACAGATTTACTAGCTAGCAATAAATAAATTACAATGATTTGGATATGTATATTTATTTGCTTTTCCTAAAGCTAATTAAGTGTTTTAGGAAAAAGTATGAGAGCAGCCACAAGCACAAGGCCACCAAAAAATATATCCTGAGAACCCCTGCTCTAGGCTTATGTCTATACTTAAAATGCTACAGCTGCAACGCTGCAATTATGCCCCATAGTGCTTCACTGTAGGCATTCATTACACTGATGGGAGCAGATCTCCTGTCACTGTAGTTAATCCACCTGCTTGAGAAGCAGTAACCAAATAGCACTGTCTGCACCAGGCAGTTAGGTCAACATGAGGCAGCTTATGTCTACCTAACTCTAAAGTGTCTACACTACAATGCTGCTCCTGCCACTGTAAGTGCCCCACTATGCTGACCTAATAACTCCACCTCCACAAGAAGTATCGTGCTTAGGTTGATGTAGTTAGGGTGAGATGGTATCTGTGTAGACACTGCACTACTTACATCGGCCCAGCAGGGAGCCCTGCACCCAACTCCCAGCTGGGATCTTGGCGCAAAGCCAGCAGCCTGAGCTCTCAGCCTGCCCCACTGAAGTCAGTTCAAGCTCTCCTGCTGAGGACACACACCACAAGCAGAATTAGGGTAGTGTGGACATGAAAATCTGCAGTAAATTACTGTGGTAGTTATGACTTAATTGTGTAGCGTAGACAGGACTATGTCTTGCAGGGATGGATTTTTCACACCCAAAAAACATATTGCTATGTAAGTTTTTGGTGCAGACCAGCCATAGCTCAACAGCTCATTTCTTTCACCAACAGAAGTTTCTGCAATAAAAGATATTACCTCGCACACCTTGCCTCTTTAAATGCTGACTGGCAGCTGGATTCCCATCTTTTGTTTAGCAAAAGTGCCATTGAGCATCCATCCAACCTAACTGCCTGAGCTCATGCTACTGCCAGAGTACTCTCCTCTCTTGTCATGTAAATTATGGAGTGGTCCTGCCAGCACCGCATAAAGCTGAGCAGGACTTTTCATATAGAGCTAGTTTTTCTAAAGTACCTTAAAATCTACATGCATACTGAAGTTGGCCTGAAAACTGCTAAACGACTAAATGGACCAGAGTGGTAAAGGGGCTCCCAAGCATAACTCTCTCCAGATGATCTCATTTTAAAATTTTCTATTTCTTACAGCACTTTTCTTCCAACTTTTTTTTTGGGGGGGGGGGGGTGGCGGGGGGGTGGTAGGGGCACATATGGGCAAAAACATATCCCCAAAAAACTATCACAGGACTGCCCTGAGCTTTATTTAGAGTCTGGCTCCACAGTCCAGCTTGAGAATTTAATAAAAGTTATTAGGGCTCTCTTACTGGGTACAGAAGGGTGCACGTGACTGATTCAAGCTAAAAATTAGCCACATGCCACAGGATCCCACCATTACTGTGCCATGTATAACCTTTAAGAGCTCTAAAAATCCTCAAATTCCAAAAACTGGTACGCCACACACCAGGGGTTGGGTGTAGGCATTGCAGTACAAATTTGGGGCCCTTGAGCCAAGACGTTCCAAGGATTCAGTTTCCCAAAAGTGACTTTTTAAAAATGCTGGCTTAGTGCATAGCACTGTCCACATCAAGCTGAGAACTAGGAGGTTTGAGGTATGACAAGCATATAGTGCTGAGATTAGCAGGGAGGAAAGAACCACAAGTTGATGAATGAGGTAGGTCACACCTCTGCCAGGATACTGAGGTGTGAAGCTGCCACTGCAAAGCTCCTGGTATTTCTAAAAGGGGGAAAAAATAACATTCCCCTGCTTTTGTGTGGGGAAGAGGAACTCCTTTCCCACTCAAACAAGGAAATGGGCTTTGGGATTCCCCATCACCCACCCTTAAAGGACACCCCCCTCCGCAGTCACCAGTTTCTTAAAAAATAGGTCTGTCAAGCAATTAGACAGGTTTAACAGCATGATTAATCACACTGTTAAACAGAATATCATTTATTTTAAATGATTTTGGATGTTTACTACATTTTAAAATATATTAAAGACTACAAAGTGTACAGTGCTCACTTTATATTTAATTACAAATATTTGCACTGTAAAAAACAAGTGTATTTTTCAATTCACCTCAGACAAGAACCATAGTGCAATCTCTATCATGAAAACTGAATTTACAAACGTAGAATTACGTACAAAATAAACTGCATTCAAAAAATACAACAACGTAAAACTTTAGAGCCTACAAGTCCACTCAGTCCTACTTCTTGGTCAGCCAATCACTCAGACAAACAAGATTGGTTACTATTTGCAGGAGATAATGCTGCCTGCTTCTTGTTTACAATGTCACCTGAAAGTGAGAACAGGCATTTGCATGGCACCGTTGTAGCTGGCATTGCAAGGTATTTACGTGCCAGATGCGCTAAAGATTCATATGTCCCTTCATGCTTCAACCACCATTCCAGAGGACATGCTTCCATGCTGATGATAGGTTCTGCCTGAGAACGATCCAAAGCAGAGGGGACTGACGCATGTTCATTTTCATCATCTGAGCCAGATGCAACCAGCAGAAGGTTGATTTTTTTTTTTGGTGGTTCGGGTTCTGTAGTTTCCACATCAGAGTGTTGCTTTTTTAAAACTTCTAAAAGCATGCTCCACCCCTCGTCCCTCTGAGATTTTGGAAGGCACTTCAGAGTCTTAAACCTTGGGCTGAGTGCTGTAGCTATTTTTAGAAATCTCAACAGTACCTTCTTTGTGTTTCGTTAAATCTGCTGTGAAAGTGTTCTTAAACGAACATGTATTGGGTCACTGTCCGAGACTGCTATAATGTGAAATATATGCAGAATGTGGGTAAAACAGAGCAGGAGACATACAGTTCTCCCCTCAAGGAGTACAGTCACAAATTTAATTGCACTTTTTTTAACGCGCATCAGCAGCATGGAAGCATGTCCTCTGGAATGGTGGCCAAAACATGAAGGGGCATACGAATGTTTAGAATATCTGGCATGTAAATACCTTGCAACACCAGCTACAAAAGTGCCATGCAAACACCTATTCTAACTTTCAGGTGACATTGTAAATAAGAAGCAGGCAGCAGTATCTCCGGTCAATGTAAAAAAACTTGTTTGTCTTAGCGATTCACAGAATAAGAAGTAGGACTGAGTGGACTTGTAGGCTCCAAAGTTTTACACTGTTTCGTTTTTGAGTGTAGTTATGTAACCAAAAAAAAAATCTGCATTTGTAAGTTCCTTTCACAATGAAGAGATTGCACTTCAGTACTTGTATAAGGTGAACTGAAAAATACTATTTCTTTTGTTTATCCATTTTTACAGTGCATATATTTGTAATCAAAATATAAAGTGAGCACTGTGCACTTTGTATTGTGTTGCATTGCAATGGAAATCAATATTGAAAATGTAGAAAAACATGCAAAAATATTTAATAAATTTCAATTGGCGTTCTATTGTTATAAGTGCGATTAATTTTTTTTTTTTTGAGTTAATCGTGTGAGTTAACTGTGATTAATTGACAGCCTTATTAAAAACAAGAGAAATCCACTAATAAAAAGCTTTGTTAAAGGGGTGTTAAGGCTGCTTAGCAGTGCCTCATACATTCCAGAATGTGGAAGTTGGAAGCCCAAGAGAAAGGCTCTAAGAATCAAGAACAGCATGCAACCAGACAAAATACAAGTTAAAAAACCAGCTACTGACATGCTTCCTATACCACAATGGACCCAAACTTCAGACAGAGGAAGTAAAAAACCCACAAATATGGTACAGGGAAGTAGGTATATGTCTTTAAACACCCACATGTGGATTGTAGCAACAGAAGAGAGAATGGGTTTAGTTTTTGTTTTATTTAACTAAGAAAGTACAAATTACACATTAGCAGGGAGCTTGAAAGCAGGTGTAATACCTGAAATCACTTAGCTCCTTAGATTGCCTAGATTTAATGTTGGTGTCCCTGCAGGTACAATTTTAAACATTACTATATATTTCCAGACTGCCCTATGCTGAAAGCTACTTTGGCAACTATGATGGCGATTAAGGCATTCATTTATCTGTCAGGGTAGGGACAACCTTCCCTCCACTTTCAAGGTGGCAAAGAAGGGGATGGAGGTTGTTGGGGTTTTTTTTTTTGGGGGGGGGGGGGTACTATCAGTAGTATTGAGAATGGCAGCTAAACCCATTAACAGGTATGGAATTGCATCTGATTTTTGATAGTTTAAACATACCACCAAGTATTAGAAGGTTCCTACACTTTATTTTTAAACAGATACTTGTTTATCTTCTCCCGCTGACATAGCTTATGCCACGCACAGGGGTGGTTTTTTATGCAGACATGAGAGCTCTCTCCTGTTAGTATAGAGCGTCTTCCCCACACACGCTGTAAGCAGAGACATGCCTTAAGGCAGGGGTACTCAGTAAGTGGACAGAAGGCCAAATCCAGACTGCCACATGATTTTGAATGGACCATGAAATCTTTTTTATTTACTTATCATTACTGTTATTGCAGTGTGAAAAATGTCCCTCTGGAGACCTTGACTATACCTTAACCAAGAAATTTGGATCTTGACAAAAAATAATTGACTACCCCGATCTAAGGTCTTGTCTACACAAGAAACTTGCATACGTTTAAACTGATTCTGAAATAGATTTTAGTTAAACCAGTGCAAACCCATGTGTGAACATACTTAAATCAGTTTAATCACACTTAAGTTTAAATCACCAAATTAAGCTAAATCAACCTAAGTGTGTCCTCACTTGTTTAACTAAATTTTAAACCGGAGATTTTAATTAAACTGGTGAAACTTTAGTGTACGTAGGCCAGCCTTGGTAGGGCACTATTATATTAAAGACCTCTAAAAAGTCAAGGACATGTCTCAATGTTTTACCAGTCCTGTTGTCCCCCTGAAGTCCATGACCTTATCTTCACTAGAAAAAAAAAAAAAAATGGTGTATTTAACACATTGGCTAACGAATGTTAAAATATACCTTGCGCCCCCCCCCAGTACAGAACTGTCTGATCTCAAACTTTTTTACTGGTGACCCCTTTCACACAGCAAGTCTGAGTGCGACCTCCCTTATCAATTAAAAACAGTTTATTTAACACCATTATAAATGCTGGAGGCAAAGCGGTGGAGGGTGACAGCTTGCAAACCCCCATGTAATAACCTCACGACCCCGAGGGGTCCCAACCCCCAGTTTGAGAACCCCTGGGTTAGTTAATCCTTCACCAATCACTAGAAAACTGTCTGTTCAGTGTTGGAGGCAGCAATTATACCAATATATATATTTAACCCCCAAGATTACTAAAACTGAAATATTAGCAACAATCCCTATTTCTTTCCACACTAATATAAGCATGACAGGAAGTGAAAGTGACTGTATACAAAGTTTTAATCACATGCTGGAGTAATTACACCATTTATGCACAGTTCGGAGATAACTGCAACTATATATTTCCCTTCAGGCCTTACAAGAAGGCTTAGGGCTACTGTTGCTATGTGAGGTTTGGGGTCAAGGAAGCACTTGCTGGCAGCATGACCCTTAACAGAACCAGAGAGAGGTCCTCTCATCTTAAAGAGACTTAAGAAAGTATTGGAACAACCAAGCAGGATAGGAATTAGTCTACTTTCTCTGACCTCCACACCTGGGGGCAAGAGAGGGACAGACACAAGAGAAGCAAAGTGCTGGATGAAATCCTTCACCAGATCTTGAATGGAAAGCAGTGGAGATCCCCACACACCATCTCCCATCTACAGAACATAGCAAAGAGAAGTAGTGGGCCTGGAGATCAGAGGCATCCCTTGACCTCTCCTTGGGAACAAGGAGAAGCACTGGGGCAAGGATGGTGGGAACACCTCCCCACACAGAGAATATGAGCTGAGCAAAGAGGAAGTAGCACAGACAGGAAGGGAGACAGAAAACAGCTCCTATTCCCCTGCATGAAAGACCCTTAAAATACACCAACTAAAGTGCAGAAGTAGTTTTGTTATTTTTTAAAAGGAATTAAAGTTGCTGGGCATGCTATTAAGAGGCTGCACTATTAGAAAACTGGGTACTTGAGTCTTCTTTAATCTTTCAAATTGACAGCCTCCCTTTAAGAAAGGAAAAAAATTTTAAAGCTCCCTGCATTCTACACTGGTCTTATTCTTCACTAAAGTTACCATTAGAAACAGCTTAGCAATGCAGAACAAGTTTTGGGTTTTTTTTTATTTATTTTTTTTTTTTTACACTACATACACAGGACTTTTACCCTGAAAGAAAGCCTTGTACTTTACTTAGCAGCCCAAGTTCCTGTATGGAAGATCATTCAACTCCACTATAATCATATGGGTCACTATCTTACTACATATAAAAAAAGCAACATTAAAAAGAAAGTTACTTAGGTTGCAAAATCAAATTGTTGAAATTTAGAAAAGCCAAATTTAAGATTGTGTTCAGGATTAATCCTGGCCCTCTTGTATGCCCTTACAATGCACTGAATGAGACAGGGATCCTGTGGTAAAAAATAGCGTATGATCATGTAACTAAACACTGCATCATAATGCATATTATGCACAATGGGGGCAAATCAATGTTGCACAGACAATCTTAAATCAAACATTTCTTAACTTTTCAAGTTAAATGTTCTTTAAGTTGATTTTTTACTTCCAAGAGAGCAAGTAAGAGTGCCACTAGGGCATAGTGCATGAGCAGTTTGATGAAGAGATTACACAGCAACCTAAAGCCAATTACATTTCCATATCAATTCTGTTTTACTATTCTGAATCAAAGCAAGGTAAACAGTGAAACTATAAAAGGCTTAAATTCCAAGTTAAACTTGATTTTTACTTAAAAAATTCAAAATTTCAAACATGAAGAAAGTAGGGTCCACTCAAGGATGCGCCACTGGCACTCACTGCCTTGAACACATCAGAAAGCTAAAGGTATGTGCTCACTGAAGAGTCAACTTGGATGACCAGCACTCAGGTTAGTTTAGCTCAGGTATAAGCAGACACACTGCAAACCATTGCCAAGTTAGTGTCCTCACTGGTGCTGCACTCACCGATGTGTGTTGCTAGGACACCTGAGGGCATCTCTCATTGTTCTTTACGCTGTAGAAAAACTCAGCCACTCTATGCTTCCTTCCCAGTGAGTTGTGGTAAAATCTGTATGTCCTTCCTGGCACACGGCGAGGAGAGGGGAGAATTGTTGAAAGGTTTTGGAGGATTATCAGGACACAAGTGATGCCCCTTCTGTTGTGAGGACACAGGCTACAAGTTACCAGAGTGAAAGCAGCACAGAGCTCTAGCCTACACCCCCAGCTAGGCCAGCTATCCTGGGCTGAAAGCACCACTAAAGTTGGGTGAGGTTTGAGTGGGAGGACAGAATGGGGGTTAGGAAAAACACCTGACTTACTGAGTTAACTGTTTCAGAGTAGCAGCCGTGTTAGTCTGTATTCGCAAAAAGAAAAAGGAGTACTTGTGGCACCTTATAGACTAACAAATTTATTTGAGCATAAGCTTTCGTGAGCTACAGAGTTAACTGTGTAGTCGAGACATATCCTATCAGACCATTTGTGTTAAAGCTGCTTTTGTAAAAAGATGGGATGGGGGAGTGTAGTGGTATGGTCACCTGCTCCCTGCCCCTTGGAGAGGGCCAGGGCTGGGAGCCTTAGGCTGGGTTGACTGGGAGGCAGCCTCAGCTGTGGCCAAGCCCCCGAGTCAGATGACCCTATAAAGGGGCTGCTGGGCTGAAGCTCAAGAGACACTCTCTAGCTTCTGAGAGGGAGGGACCTGGCTGCAGGGACCTAAGCAGAGTACCTAGACTGGAGCAGGGCTCGGGAAGGCCCTGAGGAGCTGGGGAGCTCCAGCCAGGAAAGCCCCAGGCCGCGGCCTAGTATTAGGTCCAACAGGTACTGAGGTTGCAGGGGACAGCCCAAGGTTAGACAGAGGCATCAGGTCCAAACCCAACCTTGCCTGTGATGAGTGGCTTATACCACAGTCTGCCCCAGGGCGCGGGGCTAGCAGCACACTGGCAGTAGTCTACGACTGAGGCGAGGTAGGGATGGGGGCCCCTGCCCCTGACACCTCTCCCACAACAGATCTGAATAATGAAAGCATCTTACTGCCAGGGGGCAGCACCCCAGCATACAAGGGGCACCGGCTCCGGGAGGGACACGGGGGCCCAGCATAAGCAGAGGGCGCTCCAAGGCTGGAAGTGGAACTAATTCCCAGGACACCGGCAGGAGGCGCTGCAGGGTGAGTCCCACATGCTTACAGGGAGAAACAGGCCTAAAGCAACCCAAGAGGATTTGTGTGGTCTGGAAGGGCTGAAAGAAGGGAGGAGGAGAAAATTACTGTCAATCTTCTCCTGTCTAGAAGGACAGGCCTTCTGCCTAAAAATAATTTTATGCTTTAATCATGTAAACCACTGTACAAATAAGTTTCTACAGGCTTCTCTACACAGGGATTTTAAACTGGATCCAAATAGAGTTAGTCCAGTTTGAAAATGCTTGCATACACACGACAACCCATCACTCTACACTTACTCTTTGTTTATCAGGAACTCTGGAGTCCCTTGGCAAAGTGCTTAGAACTGAATTAGTTCAGTCTTTTGTTCATATGCATGAATTGCTGTGCACCACTTTTTTGCATGCTTCCATTGGCTATCCCACAGTGCTTTGCAGGTCGACCATTACTGATCTGTCCATTTACTTGTGTGTCCTCCCTGCTCTGGTGTCAAGTTTCCAGGATGACCCTTCCCTCCCTTTAAAAGATTGTGTAAAGACAGATTTTGCCCATTTGCTCCTTGATCCTAGTATATCGTTATTCTGGTGATACAACTGCAATAGTCCCACAACATGCTTTGCACAGTTGCTTGGACCTCTGCCAAGTCTCTGGATCTCACTGAGATTTGGGAAGAAGTGTCAGTTCATGAAACTCTTGTGGCCAACCACAAGACTAAGGATCTTCTCAGCGACACTGCAAAGCATGTCTGTGAGGGGTCAAGACTGGGACACCAACCAGTGCCAGATAAAGAGCAAGCAGCTGAGGAGAAAGTATATTAAATGAGGGGTAAAAGGAGACATTCTCCCTTCAACACGAAGGATGACCAGCTAGACCTATCAGAGGATGAGCAGGATGATGCTGGAGAAGAGCTGCCCCCTGACAGCCAGGATCTTTTGAGACTCAGGACCATCTGGAAAGACAGTCCCCATCCTGCACTGCAACAGTTCCTGTCCTACACTCGATGATCCTGAGTTCCAACCAGAAACCTAGGCAGGGGACAAGGAATCACATCCTCTAGAGGGAACTTCAGCATGTAAGTACCTATCTTTACAATTCATTATTATTGTTGGTGGATGTGAGCTAAGAACTTCTCCCTTCCCCTACCCCCTTTTACATGCTTCAAAATAGCACCCACCAGCACGGCATAGTCCCAGTCTACCCGACACCTCTCCCACAACAGATTTGAATAACGAAAGCATTTTGTGCAAAATTCAACAGTTTGAGACAGTGCTCACAGGAAAAGAAATCTGTTTAGTTTTCTTAGTTTACCTGATGCACAAGTGCACGCTGCATCCCTGGTCAAGGCACAAACAATACTGCTCCACACTGAAGTTCAATGCCCTGTAATACACACTGTAGCGGACAGTCATTGTAGGACCCTATCTATTCTTCTCTACACACTCTCAGTCTTAAGTTCTGCTAGATCTCCTCTGCAGACATGGAGAAATAGCTCGGTTTTGTTTCACACATTAAGAATAGCCACATGCCCATGCCGCCCAGTGTAGCCTGCAAGCCCCTTCCACTCCTACAGTGCATCTGTGGGGTTGGGGATAAATCATCCTGGTAAATAACTTCACAGCCTATCTTGCTGGTCTGCCCTTTGCCTTTTTGAATAAGACCATTTTCTACCTCCTAGTCATCCACCTCAGCATGATGTCATTGAAAATGAGCATATCCTAGATGTAGAGGGAATTACAATCCAGCTCACCTCCCAAGAACCCCATAACCCCACTCTTTATACCTATGACACCATAACAACACTTCCAGCATGAAAACAAAACTGCAAACAAACCTGGAGCCACCCTCACCCCTAACAGCATAGAAGCAGACAGTACACTGAAATCCAAATACACTCTGACCACTTAGATCTCTGAATTTCTTCCAAGAATGGGAAGAGTCAAGGCAAGATCACAGACATGCTTAAATCATGATTCTTATTGTTCATAGCCCAAACAAAATAAGCTAAGGTTTCCCCCACCCCCACTGCCACAGCACCTGCAACAGCCAGACAATCAAGGACAAAGTTTCTATATCTACTACTCACAGGCTGGCCAATCTGGAGGGGGAGAAAGACGACGACTAGGGACAACATGTTTTCAGAATTCATTCCAGAGTCACAGAGGAAAGCCAGGCTGGCTGAGAGATGGAGGCTTTACATGAATAATCAAAAGGACAAAGAAATGCACTTATTTCAGGAGATCATGGCAGAGGCCAAGGACAGAATCACCATGCTCAAAGAGAGCATGGAACAAGCAGATGCAGAAGCAACTCATGGACACTCTCCTGAGCCAGAATGCCCTCCTGCAAAACATGCTCCTGATAGGCCAACAGGCCCTGCATTCCCATAATTTGGGACCCAGCCATGTCCTTCAGCCCTTGCACACTGCTGTCCATTGGGGCCAGCAGCAACTCCTAACCTCTTCATCCCCACAGCAGTGCTCCCAGCAGCTGTGATCATTCACTACAGATCCAACTTCTGGGCACAAACACCACTAGCACTTGGGAGTCCAGCTCTTTTAAGCCTTGCAACAACTCTGATAAGTTTGAGCAGAGGCACTCAACCCCAAAATCCAAGCCACCAAGAGCCAAGGCTTATGGTCACTTATCTCCCTCACCAAATTGTGGTATCTGAAATGTTCGTACTGTTGCACTTTGAGTTCTGTTTGCACTGTTGCAGTAATTAAACATGTGCACAGTTGGTTAGTATTGTATTTAGAAACATTTAACTAACCAAAGATATTTTTCCTTTGGTTTCATTAAAATTTTATTATTTCATAGTTACCATTTACAATACAGCCCGAATCATCACTGCATTTAAAACAAAGAATCCTTGAAATAAAGTTGAAATAATTCACAGCGTTTTACAAAACCACATAAGGAAAGGTAAACTTCAAAAACATGCACACAATGTTCCCCAGTACTCACATCTGCATCTCACCACCCACCCTATCCGTCCAGGCTAACATGTTCAGGCATGTGACTCAAAATACAAAACAGTAGACATCCCTGACAGCATTCCTATGGGTGTTTATGTTCTCTGTGGAATCCCTACTATCTGCTTAGACCTCAGAGCAAGTCTCCACACCCCAGTCACCCATCCATCAGTAAGGCTTTCCTCTGTCTCTCTCAACTATTGTCCAAAAACAAAACATGCAATTATAACAGTTGGAACATCTTTTTCGGCTGCTTCCAACCTATTCCACAAACAGCAACATCTTCCTTTCAAATGGCCAAATGCACACTTGACCACCAACCAGCAACTACTCAGGTGATAATCAAAACGTTCCTTCCTTCTGTCCAAGCAGCTTACATACGGCTTCAATAGCCAAGGCATCCAGGGATAAGCCAGATCTCCCAGAATAACCGGATCAACCTCCATACCATTAATGTCCACATTACTCTTGGGGGGGGGGGCAAACAGTTCTTCCTCCATTAATTTAAATAGGACTGAGTTCTGAAAGATCCAAGCATCATGGATCCTTTTAGACCACCCTGCATTTATGTCTGTAAACCTGCCACGGTGGTCTACCATTTCCTGCAGCGCCACGAAGAAATAATCTTCTCTCTCTGTTTATAAATGCTGCATCACAGCAGGTGGGAGGGAAGGGATTGGGGGGAAATGATGGGGCAACTGATGGAATCCATGTGCCCAATTCAATTTAGGAACTTCATGCATGCAAAGCATCAATCATCTCTGAGCATTACTAAGCTTCCTGAACTGGTTAGACAGCACCTTAATGGCATAGCAGACCTGCATGAGAATGGTCCCAGCAGTTGGATTTCCCCACACCGAATTGGCTGGCTACAGACTGGTAATGTTCTGGAGTGGCCAACTTCCAGATGGCAATGCCAACCTGTTTCTCCACAGATATGGGGCAGTGCACATTGGTATGCTGTCCCTGAAGCTCCTGGGTCAGTTTTATACTGGTCTCAAAAAAGGTAATCCTTGCTGCTCTGAAGTCTTCTTGCCACTGCTGGTCATTTGCTCTACAGAACCATCTTCTCCCACTAAGCCACGCTAGTTTTCCTGGCCCAAAAATGACACAAAATGCTATATAGATTATCCAAGGAACTGGTCCTCCTATTCAAACATCATGGCGTTCTCCAGTTCTTCTACCTTGTCCTGCTTCCACCACTGCAGAATATCTTCCTGCTGCTAGAGGAGTGGTTATTGCTACCATAGAATATTTTCCTGCTCCCACATCAGCTTGGTAGTGTGACACACAAAGTCCAATACAGAATTCATCTAGCTCCATGTGCTGTAATACAACTGAAGCAGCCTGTGCATATTCACAGTTGTCACCATAGTGGTACAGAGCAAGCTGGGTCCAGGCTGACAACAAACACAAAAATGGCATTAGCCAGCCCAGAAAGGAAATATGGGGCTGAGTCAGTGGAAACATGGGTTTTGGGTTTTTTTAAATTTGTACCCACCCGACTTTCCACAATTCACAGCAAAAAATCATCTTAGGATGCATACTGTTCAGCAGCAAAGCAACAGACCATGGGATATCCTTAGAGAACACTATATACACTATGTGCATATTATGTGTAACATCTTAGTTGAAACATTTTCTAATGACGTTATTCCAGTGTAGACGTGTCACGGCTGAATCCCCACCCTGGCACCTCAAGTGCAGGAAGTGGGGCCTGCAAGGATTTAAAAAAAAACAAAAAAAAAACCACACTTGTTACTCCAGGCTTGTATTAAACTCTCAAGGTTACAGCTTCTCTCTGACCTTGGCTTGGTAAATGTTGCCACCACCCAAATGCAAAAAACCTGCTCTGAACCCAGAAAGGAGCACTTGGGAATTCCTCCCTATGGGGTACCCTCAAGCCCTTTCACCCCTGCTCTGGGGAAGAGCTGAGAAAGCCACAGGTAACTTCCTTTTCTATCAGCTAATCAAACATGCACAAGCCTCTTAGGACACCAAAAATCCAATCCTGTTCTTAAAAAAGGTAAATTTTATTAAAAACAAAAAGGAAAAAATGACATGTGGAACTTAGGCTTTTTGCTAGATCTTAAAAGAAACAATTACAAAAATTAGGCACCCATAATAGCTTTCTTGGGGGGTTCAACTTAAAGGTTACAAGCAAACAAAAGCTTCTGAGGTTAGAACAGAGGAGATCCATGAGCCAAAATAAGAAATAAACCTGATAGCGTCTAACTAAACATTCCCTATCCAATTATTTTTTCTAGGTATGAAAAATACTTTCATACCTGGTTCAAACCTTACACAGCATTTCTGCTTATAGCATTGCTGTTCCATGTCCCTGCAGCCCAGAGAACAGACAAAGGGAAAGTTTCTTTTCCATTTTTTAAATTTCTAGCCTTCCCATTGGCTTTTTTGGTCAGGTGCCCACTCCTTTTCTTTTACCTGTGCGCTTGTTAACCCTTTACAGGTAAAGCAAGCAGAGAACAGCTACCAAGAGGGATTTTACAGCTAACTAGCTGTCCGACTGTCCATCAAAGGGAGCTACCCCACCACTTTATTTATCACAACATGTAAGCCCATACAAAGTAAATAGCTTGCAACCTCAGACATTAGAGGAGAATGCTGGTCAACACACTGGGAAAAATCTCAAATGTATTAAGATTAAGAGAAATCTAATTTCCATCCAGACAAATAGCAGAAAGAAAGAGACTACCCTCTAAAATAGATCATTTCCATCTCCGGCTGCTCCAATCCATATTTATACGATCGCAGTTAGAGTATATACACAAAACCCTCCCACATTGTATGACCCAGAAATATGAACAGATGTGAAAATTCACCTATGTATTTAAATAGCTCTCTATGGAGCTGTGTGGGCCAAAGGACTCATTCAGAATTCCTAGAATAATCAATGAGCAAGATTGTCCTATATTATATATAATATGGTCTGGGAGGGTCCACAATGCCTAGATCTTTCATAACTCAATCCTGTTTAAATAAATGGAAAAAACTGTTTGCCCTCAGAAGTACTGTGGACACTAATAGTGTGGAGGTTGGTCCAGTTATTCTGGGAGACCTGGCTTATCCCTTTTTTCACCCAAAAGTTTAGTAGCAATTGGATGTCTAATATAGTGAACACCAGTGAAAATGAGATAGTATTTGAGGCTAAAACAGGGAAAGAAAACATTAAAAATTATGTAGACAAGTAAGATGTCTTCAAGTCACCAGGGCACGATGAAATACATCCCAGAATGCTCAAGGAGCTGACTGAGGAGATAGCTGAGAGGCAGGAGCAATTATCTTCAAGAAGTCATGACAGACGGGACAGATTCCAGTCCCCCTGCTTTATAAGGGACCACTCCCATTAACCACAATACAAACACTAAAAATGCAACAAATATTTACACAGCATCTAAGTTTATGTCTAAATATGATGGCTTTACCTTTCAAAATCATTGCAAAAAAGTTCAATTAATTTCAAGGTCATCAAAACAATTTAGAAAGAAGTAAAATTATTTAACCCCCCCCCCCCCCGCCCCATGGGTCATAAGCAGGCTTTGAAACCACAGTCTTCAGATCACCATTAGAAATCTCTTCTACTTCATCAGAAATAGAAGGCTGTTTTCATCCAGTTACCTCTATATGGAGCCCGCAGAGGGAGACAAATGTAATCCAATGGCAAGTGAGAGTCAATTTGTGAGACTGCATGAGACGTTGCAAAACAAGATTTGAGAGTCCTGCTCTTGGCACTGGGAACAAAGTGGGCTCTAGTGGTTACAGACAGCATAGCCAAACTTAATTTAGCACGTTCCTTCTGAAAAAGGCAACATGGCTGAGTATCATATTAGAAACTGGAATTCTATTACTAGTTCTACTAGTGATCTCATCTAACTTCTCATTTCCTTTAGAGATAAAATGGATGTACAATAAGTGAGGGTATTGAGACAAGAGTTGCGAAATGCACATAAATATTAACAGCTATCATTGGAAGAGCCAGGATTAGGTCTCATGGCCTGAAGCCCACTGTACTTTTCCCTAGGCTACAGAGTATTCAATGCAAGTCTCTCTTAGGGAAAACGTTAAGACACACAGGCAAAACAGACTTGACAAATGCTAAATGCTAAGGTCTCAACTATACCATTCAATACAAAATGACCTCCAGTGCATTCTATACAAAACTCTGTTTAAAGAAAAAAAAAGATTTATAGGCATGTACAGTTACATTTTAAGTATTTAAATTATATAACTAAAAGAATGTTTTAAATTTTGGTGGACAGATTGTTTTGCATACAGCCTTCCTCATTTCTCAGGTTTTAAAAGTATACTTCAAAATAAATGTTTTACCTCTCTCATTCATTGTGCAACGTCCAACTTACATACTTCACGAAGAAGAAAAACTAAAAATAATAGTACACGATAATGGAATTAAAAGTCTATTGTATATGCATAATGAGGCTGAGTTAAGGAAGCACATCACCCCTAATTTTGGCATTCAGTAACCCTAGAAAGTTTAACTTTGCAACCCAAATATTCTCGTACAAGTGTTTGTACAGAATTTGTCACTTTTAAAGAAAAAACAAAAAAGTAGAAGGCTAGACACTACCAGAAAACCAAATTAAATCACTTGGTGCACGCTCAGAGCTACTGAATTAAGACAATGTTTCTCCAACAGCATACAGATTCCCACTTCATGCAGAACATTACTTGAAGAAAAGGGGACTGTATAATCCTTTTCTTCAGACTGTACACATTTAAATGCAAAGAAAAGACAGGGCCTCCAGTCCCGAACAATGGAGAGTAGGAACTATGCTCTCCAAAACAACTATATTTGACTTCCTTTTCTTTGAGTAGCACGATTCTGAAGAACTCACAAAATATCCCCTTCACATCTAGTTCTTTTGGGAGAACAACATTGTCCTCCCAGGTTTCTCCATCGCTTTTTCAGTTAGGTGTACCACCACCTAAATAAGAAGGCGAACAGAAATAGCAACAAAAATTCCATGGGCTAAATCAGGGATCGGCAACCTTTGGCACGCGGCCCACCAGGGTAAGCCCCCTGACATGCTGGGCCGGTTTATTTACCTGCCACGTCCGCAGGTTCGGCCGATCACAGCTCCCACTGGCCATGGTTTGCCGCTCCAGGCCAATGGGGGCTGCAGGAAGTGGCGGCCAGCACATCCCTCAGCCCGCGCTGCTTCCCACAGCCCCCATTGAGCAGCGAACCGCAGCCAGGCGGAGCTGCAATCGGCTGAACCTATGGACACAGCAGGTAAACAAACCAGTCCGGCCCGCCAGGGTAAGCCCCCAGTGGGCCACGTGCCAAAGGTTGCCGATCCCTGGGCTAAACACAAAGAGGATAGATAGACCGAATAGAAAGCCAAGGGCACCCAGATCTAGGCGTTTCTATGACAGAAGGTTTCATGGATGTCTTTTCCCAAGTGCACACCAGAAGGGCTTGGAACTAATCTGACATTTGTTCCAGAGGGGAAAAAAAGCACACTCAGGAAAGATATCCCTAATCAGGGAATAAATCCAACAGGTGGTTTACAAAGTTTGAAAGGGCCCCTGCAGACTGACATGGACTACAGGTTGGATCTTAAAGCACCTTTGACATTGAAAAATCCAAGTAAGTTACCTCAAAATAAGATGACCTGCTCAAGAACAAGCCACAAATTTGATATTGTTACACAGTAGTATTTGTAACTTTCCACAGTTTAAAAAAGTAGCTAGGTTTTTTCCTCCCTCACAGCATTAAAATGAAGACTCAAGAGTTAAGACAAACTGTGGTTTTAAACACAAAAGTCTATCCTATAAATACCTAGGAAAAGATTAATTACAGGCAGAGCCAGTAGCACCATTTGTTAAGGTTGTCCAACAATTCCCATATGACAGTTTTCACTAGCTTTTAAACTTGGCCAAATGTTACTGATTGGGCTGAAATTTTCCACGCCAGGTGTCTGCCTCAGACTTTTTTTTTTTTTTTTTAAATACTTCAGCCAAACAGTTCAACTATTTCTGAGAATGAGGCTAGGGAAAAAACAGTTCCCCCCCCCCCCCCATGTTAAAAAAAAGTAGAGTTTTTCTTTGAAAAGGTCACTGCTCTGGAGCAGGGACTTAAAATTTGCTAGGGGGTGGCCTTTAAGTTAAGGATACGCTTTTTGCTAAACCCATGAAAATCTGCCAAAAATTGCAGTTCACACAAGGCTCAGTAGAGACTTAAATGTTAAGAGCAAAAATCTCAGAAGGTTCCATCCTCACTGTGCATGTTCCAGTCTCTCTCAGCTACTAGTTGTGGCACTCTCTACCTCAAAGCAGCACCTTTGAACCCCCATATTCACCACTCATGTAATGATGATAAGTTTCATACAAAGTATGCCATGTAAGATGTTCTATGAAAAGTCACGATCTGCTGAAACCCACTGTTCTGACCAAAGATGTATATCATTCGTGTGAATGAAGTTATGAGATTTTGCTGTACAGTTATTACTGAAATATGTTGTAAATTTGCACGTGACAAACAAAGAAAGCAAACCACTCCCAGGATGGTGTTAAATGACCATCAATCAGCAGGGGAGTTGGAATCAAGGGATTTACATTTGAATGACAGTTGCACAAGACCACACCAAGGGAATTGCTCAACTCTCTAACTCAAAGCCCACCAGGACAAGTCTGAGCTAGCATTTTCCAGGTACATGGACTGAGGATAGAACATAGGGGGACAGTGGCATCATGCTTTTGCCTTTCTCCTCCCGCACCTACGCTGGAAGCAACAAGAACGCTGGAAAGACAAAAAGACTTCAACTGAAGAGACTGGTTCCAGGCTTGAGAGAAAAGCTGCAACATCCAGTGGGGTGAGAAAACTGCCTGATCTAAATACTGCCTAGTCCAATAAGGTTTCAGATTTAGACTCCGCTTACTTTTATTTTCTTTGGTAACTATCTCTGACCTTTTATGCCTACCACTTCTAATCAGTTAAAAATCTATCCTTCTATAATTAATAAATGTTTTATATTTTCTGTAAAAATATATTCTTGTTGAAGTGTTTGGGAAATCTCACCTCAGTTTACAAAGGCTTGTGTATGTTCTTGCCACAATGAGGGAGGGACGGACTAGGTAACAAACTTACACTGGTCAGGCTTTGGACAAGGGCAAGACAGTACAGCTCTGGGGTGCAAGGCAGTGGAGAACTGGCTGGTGCCTCTGTGTGATCTGTGAGTGACTCTGGAAGCATTTATGAAATCTAGCTGGGTGTGAGGCTCCGCATGCTGTTGTGCTGAGTGATAACAGTGCCTGGAGAAGTTTGCTGCTTGTCAGTAGCAAAGCATTATGACAAACAGCCCAGACTGGAGAGTTAAGGGGGCACAGGGGTAACCCAGTTCCAGGTTGGTACCCCAGGGACTTAAATTCCCTGTAAGCTGCGCGGATGTGCAGCAGCCTATTTAGCACTGTGCATGCGCTCAAGGAACCCGCCAGGTGCTGCTGCGGGGAGAGCGAGCTAGTTGGGGGGGGGGGGCGGCAGCACACAGGGGAGTCCTCTCTCCACACCATAGCCCTCGAGCACAATCCTGCACCTCAAATCCCTCATCCCTGGCCCCACCCCAGAGCCTGCACCCACAGCCGGAGCCCTCACACCCCAACCTTCTGCCCCAGCTCTGAGCCCCCTCCCACACTCTGAACCCCTCAGCCCCACCCCATCACATGAATTCTGTTATGCACACCAATATGGAGGTGATGTCACCTCCACATGTTAGTAAGACATCACCTCCATATTGGTGCGCATAACAGAATTCACTCTGCACATGGGTGGGAACAATTAGAGGGAACACTGCTAGAAACCCCGTCACACTAGTGCTGATCCAACTGTGCATGTGCCATCCCCAAAGAGTAACTGAGCATGCTCCAGCCGCTGTGGGGGCTCAGAAGCGGTTTCCCTTGACTTGCTGCTCTGGGCTGCAGCTGGGCACTGGGATTTCCTCAGGAAGCCTGTCTCACCTGTGATCTCAAAAACCACGCTGCTGGAACCCAGTGCAGAAGAGGAAAGCCAGCTGATTAAAATGCAGAAGGGAAGACAAAAGCTGGACAAGATCAGTACGGCAGGAAAGGAATCTGGGGAGACTTGGGGAGGAGAGAAACTAGAAGTCAGTGGGAATGGGGAGGAACACAGACTAGATGACGAGTTGGGGGGAGGACAGGATGGGCTAGAAAAGGTGACAACCTGGGGGCAGAACTGGGACTAGCTGTGCAAGAAGCCTGATGAGTGGAAACTAGGACTGGATAGGCCAGGAGAATGTTACTGGGACAAGTAGCCAGGAAAAGAGAAAGGACTGACACAGGTGAGGGGGAATGGGACAAAAGAATCTGTGCCCACTCAAGAACACTCCCCCTTACAGAGCCTTGAATGGAACCCATGCTTCCTGAGTCTCCCCACTCTTCTACTGTCAGTAAGTATCTGTGAAACCCAGTCACAGTGTCTCATTCCCCTTTGGTCTGGTTCACAGAAGAGGAGAACCTACAATAATTATCTGTTACTCAGTTAGCTGAAGTAGCAGATGTCCATGCAGTGAATTTAAAGATTCCAACTCTACCGCTGAACATGTGTCAATATGGTTTTCAGTTTGCATTTTTTAATTCACACACAAAGAGACTAGGGCACTAAGGTTACAAAGTCAAAATTAAATGCTCAAAATTTGAGAAATGCTAGAATTAAGGTAGCCAGTGCAACTCTAGATCCCTTGTGTGTATTTATCATGATACATCCTTTAATGACCTGCTCACATATTTCCACGGGGCCCCAGCTTAATTTGGTACACAGGATGAACCTGCTCTGGGGATGAATCAGGACTATGGAGTAAAGGACATTGTTGTCTGTAGAACCCCTGCCTCATCTGTTGTAGAAGTTGGAAGGTGTGTAGTGAATGAAGCAGGAGAGAACATTCAGACCATGCTTTCTCTTCATGTAACCTTGGAGAACTGGATTCTATCCCTGCCTGTGCCACAGAGTTCCTATGTGATGCTAGATAAGTCACTACACTAAACTTTTCAAAGCTGGTCACCAGTTGTAGGTTCCTTAATTTTTGGGTCCTTGACTCAAGACCCTTGGGTCTGATCTGCAGTACTGCTAAGCACCCAGCTGAATTCAGTGGGCGTTGTGCTTTGAACATACGAATTTCTGTATAATGCTAATAACCTGGGGAGAAAAAACCCCGTAACATTCTAGGTGTCTCCGATTAGGCACATAAAATTAGTGGATACTTTTGATCTGAATATATCTGTCTCAACACCCCATCTGCAAAATGTGAATAATGCCCCTCACCTCTCAGGGATTCTGTGCAGATAAATTAATGCTCGAAAGGAGTAGATACTGTTATGATGAGTGCCATAGAAAAGCCGATGAGGAAATTAATAATTCTGCCTTCAGAGCAGGTTTGAATAGTGTGCAGTAAAAAAGGCCTGGGGTGCCACATTGAACAATGAAGAAAAAACAAAATATTGAATAGCTGCTCATTAAAATGAACACTGTCCATCCTGTGCACTGACTGACGCAGGGGTCCAGTAGGAAAACAAATGGAATCACATAATTATAACACTATTATAATGCATAGACCCATTGCATTATGTCTAAAGGTCAAACAAACTTGGATTATTTCAGAGTGAAGTGAATGCCCAATAACTTGAGAATGGGCTTCTCTCTCTCCTCTTTACAGGAGAACTAATAATCCTATAGCAATGACCCCAAAAACTATATCATAATGCATAGGTACAAGGTGGCCAAATTAAGATTGCAGAGAATCTTAATTCTGGCATTTCCTAACTTGAGTTCTTGACCTTGCAGCCTAATAATGTTAGTTTCAGTAATATTTAGATACAAAAACCAAAACAAAAGATGCCGCTATCTTAAATTATGTAGTTTATAGCACTAGTATGATGTATAGGACATTTAAACTACGGTAACAGGGAGAACATACTTTTTTCCTATTAATAGCACATGACAAAAGCAGATTTTCAGTTTTCAATTTGTAAAATTTACACTGCCTCATTACAACCATCTGGAAAATGGGCTTTTTATTAAAAAATGAGAAGAGTCACTAAAATTCAGCATTCACTGGAAATATATATTTTTAGACATTAACACATTACAGATTAATACTGTTTCGTTTGAACATACCTTTCTGCAATAATGTGACCTCTCCATTCTCTTTCTTGATCTCATTCATTATTTTATGTTTCTTCTTTTCTTTCTGCTTCTCTCTGTCCCTCTCTTTAATTTTGTCTTTGATTTGATCTGAAAGGAAAACATTTTAAGACTGAGCAGGAACAGAAGAGTTTCACATGAAATTATCACATGTACGTTTCATACTACACAAACAAAGGCTCTAATCAGTTTGGGGAGGGAGTGGGAAAGGAAGAGATATTTAAATCCACAGGACTTGGACAAACATTTACAAGTATCTCATATCTGTTGTACAATACTGAAAGTTTGTCTAACTATGCTGAACTTCTGTTTTCTGGTTCTGTTGAACCAACTGTACACAACCTTTTATATAATCTGGTACCGTATCAGTGGTTAAAACAATTTATGCATATTCATCACAAGTCAGTACTTCTGGCTATGTTTATATTTCATCGGCAAGTAGATTTGATTTCTTGAAGTTCACAGTTTCATTAAATATTTTGTTTATTTCTTATCCTCCAAAGAAATCCAAAAGAAAAAAAATTGGAATTTGCATTTTCCTACAGGCATGTCCACAACAGCAACTCTGCACCAAAACATCCTCTTAATATCCTAAACACTCCATATTGCAAATGAAACTTTAAAAAGATACTTGAAAGGTTCGAGTTGTTTTTACATTTGTCACTACTGCTGACCCGTTTGAAACAAACACTCCAGCTAAATCTGGAGATCAAGGTCTTTTAAATGGAATGCCCTGGTTGCAGTGTAGCATAAACAGCAATTAGACGTTAGACTCAGATGGAAATGGAAGAGAAATATCAGGCCTCTCCTTTTGCAATATTGTATTGGCACAACAAGAAGTCTTTTTAAATGTTAAGCATCCCAAGCATTAGGGCTTCCACCACTTTGCAATCTTCACTTCTGGAGGAATTCTTCATCACTGCACATGTGCAGAATTCATGTTTGGTGCAGAATTCTACCTCCCTCCCCGCCCACAGCAGAAAATATATTCTGCCCAAGTGTGGCAGTTCCAACTTTTCCCACCAGAGTCTGCTGTGGCAACAGAACAGCCAGCAGCATGAACACAGCCGGCAGTTCTGGTACCACAGCAGAATCTAATGGGTAAAAGGCGGAACAGCAGCACCTCTGGGGCAGAATATATTTTCGGGGGGGGGGGGGGGGGGGGAATTCTGTGCAATTCCCTCAGGAGAAGAAGTTCATCACAGCACCCTGCCTGCAGAGCTAGGTTAAGACAGAGTGGGGCACACAGAGCTGTTGGTGGGGGGCACAGACTGGGGTTCAGAATGGCTGGGGGAGAACAGAGTGGGGCATGGGCTCAGGAACTAGTGGGGTGAGAGCCTTGAGCCAGGGGTTGAATGGGAGTGGGGATGTAAGGCCACCTGGGGATGGGGGGGCCGCAGGGACCTCTGGGGATGAGGGGTTCGGGGACAGGGACAAAAGTGTCTGTCTAAATGGGAGTCAGCCAGGTTCTGCACGGGGGAGGCTCCCCAACAATACCACCCCTACCCCTCAAAAAACCCATTCCATACTTCTCAAACTCACATGCAACAACCCTCCAAGTTCACCCCAGGCTCCTTTCCTCTCTCTCAGCTCCTCTGCTACCCCTGACTCCCCCAAGCCTTTGCACTGTTTCTGATGAGTGCAGGAAATACAGAGTTCAATATTGTAATTTAAATGAATACAAAGTTCTGTATTAATATGCCTAGTAAGGAATCTATTTGTCCAAAAAAAAAAAAAAAATTTTTTTTTTTTAAACCAGAATCTTTGTTTTGGTTTGTATTCTTACAGACATACTTGCCGACAGGTATTTTGAAATAAATTAACAAAATAATTGAAACTGGCATAATTCTATTGTGTTATTTTGACAAATAAAATATGCAAAATCTTAAAATATTGTGCGCAGAATTTTTTGGTGCAGAATTTCCCCAGGAGTAAATCTTTGTGGGTTCATAATTATTGACACCATACCAGGCTTTTTAACCCCCTCAGAAGTCAGAGCTGAACCTGGTGTCACCGCACTTAAGGAACCATGCATTTCAAAGCCAGAAGGTTTAGCCACTAACGCTGCCTCAACAGCATAGCAAGGAGGCAATTCCAATAGTCCTTTCTGGTGCTGAGGGTGATGCACACAGAGCAAGGAAAAAAGTTAATTACTTTCCATTAATATTCTTGAGTGTTCTGCGCCAAAAAATTAAAATATTTTTGCTGCAGAATTTTTAAAGTTCTGCAAATTTTATTTGTGAAATAAATGTGGAGGCTCCAGCATAGCATTGGGGAGCATAGGCCACTGGTTGCACAAAGGTGGGAGATCACTGTGCAGCTCCCCCCAGGACACGGACTCAGCAGTGAGGCTGAACCAAACCCTGACACAACGACAAGTGCAAGAACTTGGCCTGCCCCAGAAACACCCCAGGGCCCTGCCCCTCTGTGCCAGGTGCATCAGGTGCGGGCAGGCAGGCTCAGCAAGGCAGGACCGAAGTGGGAAGGGGATTAGTGTGAGGGGATCCAGGTGTGGGTTGAGAGGGTTCTGTGTGGGGCAATCTGGGTGCGGGCGGCTCCGTGGGGGATCCAGGTGTGGGAGGGATCTGGATGCACAGGGGCTTGTTGGGGAGGGGTTCTGGGTGCAATGGAAATGGGACTCTGAGGGGGTCCAGGCGATGGTTGGGGTTCAGCAGGGGTGCGTGGAAGATGCAGGGGAGGGTCCAGATGCAGCTTGTTGGGGGCTCAGTGGGGTGGGAATCCGGGTGGCTTGTTGGAGTGGTCCAGGTGCAGGGGGAGTGGAGCTCATCAGAGGAGGGATTCTGAGTGTGGGGCCCGGCGGGAGGGTCTGGATGCACAGGGGTTGGGCAGATGGGGGAGCAGCTCCCTGTACAGGGATCCCTCCCCTTGCAGCTGAGGAATGCAGGAAACAGGGTGTTTGCAGAGCTTCCTTCAGCCAGGGCAGAAATCTGGGGATGGGTCTGACCTGGCCCTGGATGCCATGCAAGGGAAGAGGAAGTCCTGTCCTCCCCAGCCCAGCCAGGACTAGCAGCTGAGCCCGGTGCAGGATAGAAGCCACCAGCTAGGTCTTCCCCAGTCCTGCCTCCTACCCAACGGTGATTTACCTCTCTGCTGGCTGCCCTGGGCCCCTGAAATATACTGCTGGGGAGGGTTGCATGACTACTCTTGTGGCTTCCCTTTGCTTCCCCGTCAGCAAGTCATTTTTCTCCAGGAAAGCAAAGATCTGCGGTGAACATAAATTCTGTGCATGCACACTGCTGCAGAATTCCCCCAGAAGTACATTAAGCAGAGGAAACAATGCTGGGCAAGAGGTGCACCTCTGGAACCCTGGTTTCTTTATCTTTGGTTCCAACATACCAGAACAAAGGAACTGCATCAGATCCTGAGCCAAAAAAAGAAAAAACACCTAATGCCTAATTAAAGAAGTCAGCAGCACTGGAAATGATCTAGTTCAATAAATCCAATTCCAAGGACCTGGCAAGGTTCCTGACCCACCTATCACAGTTGTAAGGAAATGATGTAGTCTGTGTGCCATATCCCTTTTACAGTTGCACCCTTCAAACACTCAGGGGCAGGAGACATGAAAGCGCCAGTCCAAGCCTTCTGGCACATCAAGAATGGGTATGTGAAGAGGCCCCTTGAAGAAGTACCACATTTTAAAGTGGACTCACATGGAAACTAGTTTTGGAGATATTTTAGGCTGCATTCCATATTCAACATATTGAATTCACATGAAATTCAAAGGAATTTTGAGGAAGATGCCAAAATTGAGATATGGCACACAGTTCACAATATAGTTAATTTAAGCTGATTTAAAACTTTTA
The DNA here is from genome assembly GCF_965152275.1 of Natator depressus. Classification (NCBI taxonomy): domain Eukaryota; kingdom Metazoa; phylum Chordata; order Testudines; family Cheloniidae; genus Natator; species Natator depressus. Next base: position 324,263,286 of record NC_134234.1, on the reverse strand, counting down.
GAGAAACTGACTCAAGCACTACAGTACTTATGTAGAACATTTATCAAAACATGAATAACTCCTTTACCAAGATAGATAAGAGCCAATACACAGCAAATTATGTTTAAAAAAAATAAAAGTAGTGCAATTAAATGTAAGATTAGTTTTAGCTCCTTTATTATTTTTTTAACCCTTTTGAAAAACAGACCACTAGAGAACTGCTGAAATTATGTGGTTCCACTTAGAAAAAGAAAAATAGTAAATGTTTTAGCTTGTATTTATAATTTGGAAGAATAAGCAAATTATAAGAATCGTCTACTATATATTTCAACCAGATGTTCATAGGGTAATCTAATAATATACTGGCATAAGTGGACCAAATTCTGGCTGAAAAATCCAAGGCCAACAGCAGGAACCCAAGACAGATATTAGACCTTACTCTGCTTCACCTAGAAACCTGTGGAGAGACTGTTCTAGAAATCTTAAAGTAGCCACAGATGGGCATTCAACCCCAAAGCTCAGAGGCTTGACCTTTATGTTACACAGAAACTGCGTTCCACAACACATATGATTCATACTTTGCAAATGTATATGAAGTGAGGGTGGATGGGGCTAACAGCAGTCTGTATATAGATGGGTTTTTACAGAGGCAGACAACCATGTTAGGAGCCTTTTGGTGTAGCTACATAACTTGACCTCTGATGTCAAAATAAACTGCTTTCAAATGATCATTTATTAAGTACCACAGAAGTACACTTTATACAGCATAGTTTAGCAGCAGAGAGATGACAGTCTGAAAGAATTTAATACACAAAAATAGGACACAAATAAAAACCTATACCCAATCTTGTTTTAAGCGGTTTCTTGAAGGTGGAGACTGAGGGGGGTTGGTATGTTAGTGAAGTAATATTAAGCAAGATATTTATGGGTGGAGGGAAGGTGTGGTTTTTTTTTTGTTTTTTTGTTTTTAAAGACATGCACCATACATTAAGGCTCAGAGTACATATATCAAGTCTAACACAACATAATTACATCTTGCAAAGGACAAAGACCATTGTCCACAAAACAACCAAATCACCAAATTTTCTCCCTACTTGAGAAAAATAGCACTTGGACCATCCTGAATGTCAGTAAGCTTGTGATTCATTAAATCTGAAGAGGGAGCACTCTCCAGAGCCAAAAACCCAACACCAGAAGTGTCCTGCCCCCACAACTCCCTCATGGCATTAAACACCTGAAGTTTTAGTTCAAGCACCTGGGCTGACCTCAGCTGATCACAAGGAGAAAGTTTCAGACAGCCAATAACCTAACCAGGGTGGATAAAAATCAGTTGTTTTTTTTTGATAAAATACTTTTTGCGGGGGGGGGAAGAATCCTATCTAAAGAAAGTTTTAATTAAGATACATCATAGCTCAAAGATATCTCATCATGGAATAGGGATTATAAATTCTAATTCCACAGTATGAAACAATATATTCATGTAATGTTTAAAAAAAGTTTTGTAAATGAGTTCCAATAGTTCATGGATTAGGGGACCCAATCTTATGGGGTTCCAGGGACTTGTGGATAGATTTAGTTTAATCTTTCTATCTACCCAATGGGACTCGGTATCTTCTAGACTGAGCACTATCAGAGATGCTTAGTTTTGCAGTTCTCAAACTGTGGATTGTCTCCAGAGATAACATTTGTTAACAGCAAAAATAATAATAATAATAATAATAATATACAGAGGTGAGAAATAACAGACCTCAACCCTATTATTCCTCTGCAAATTTGTGTACACAGTCAATCCCTTACCTCTCTCAAAAAGTGTAAAAAGTTTGAAAAAGTTCAATGAATTAGAAGATTGTTGGGGGTGGAATAGATCTGGACAAAGAAGAAGTCTGGAGATAAATGTGAGAAGGGAGTGACAGGCAGTAGAAACAAAAGTGAAACTGTTTGAGCAGCATACTCCAGAAGTCTTGAGGTCTTTCTGAGTGTAGCCTTCATTGATTTGAGATCTACCATACTATTCTCACTACAAGGAAAAACCTATAATGGCAGCAGGCTGTAAAAGAGACCCAGTTTGGAAATATTTTAATGAAGTTCCTCTACCTGTGGGTAAGATAGGCATGCGTGCAAAACGCAAACAGTGAAAAAAAGAAATGCAAGGCCTGGTTGCCCAAAATAACGACATCATGAGAAGTGTTCCTTCTCAGGAGGAAGCTGCATTGAAGATGATGAAAGGAACATGTCTGAACATGCAGGATCTTTGGGTTGGTAAACTTTTATTTCATACTTCTTTCTTAAGGACTGCTTGTCTTCCTTCTGGACTATTCTTGAATTCTCATGTTTGAGCAAAAAATATAGTTGCTACTGTATGGTACTAGCATTTTAGATGCAGTTGTGATAAAAAATAAATAGTTGAAATAGGTAGGTCTTCCTTTTACAGTTTCACCTTTAAAGTAGTACCCAGTGTCAGTGAATGCAATGGAGTAATACTAAATGAGCAGTATGGCAATAATAATTAAATAACTGCATTGACTTATTTTGTTTAGGAGAATCCATCCTCAACATACAGGATTCTGAAGACTATCCACCTTCAAGATCACCATCATTTTCTATAGTTTCATAGTTCTGCCAATGATAGCGTTTCAGTCACATCATGTATGTCACATAGCCACAGTATATCACCTGTAGCAAAGAGGAAAAAAAAAATCTCCATCATCCAGAAACAACCATAGGTAAGTTTTTGTTTTTTTTAATATCTGCTGGTTCTTATCAAAAAAAGAGGTAATTGATGAAAAAATTGCCCAGTTTGTTTATGCAACAAACTCTCCTTTCCATATAATTAAGAACCCACACTTTATTAAAATGGTTCAGTCATTAAGACCAGGATACAGTCCACCCAACAGTGCAGGTGTCACAGGCAAACTGCTGGATAAAGTGTATGAAAGAGAAATTGAGCAGTGTGCAAAAGGTCTAGAGAGTGAAATTATTAACCTGAGTCTTGATGGGTGGAGCAATGTCCACAATGATCCTGCTGTATTTGCTTGTGTGGCAACAGAAGAAGGAAATGTCTTCCTTCCAGAAACAACTGATACATCAGGAAATGCACACAAAGCAGAATACTTACAAGTAGCAGCAGTAAAAGCTATAACAAAGTGTGGAAAAAAAATTTAAAATGTCTAGTACACAGGTTGATCACAGACAATGCTGCAAATGTATCCAAGATGAGAAGAAATTTAGAAGAGAGTCCCAAGCTAACAACATATAGTTGTAGAGCTCATTTGATGCACCTCCTAGCCAAAGACTTCAGTGTTCCAGAAATAAAAGTTAAATGTTGTTGAAATTGCAAAATACTTCCGTAACAACCACTTTACAGCAGCTGCTCTGAAAAAAAGTGGGAGGAACCAAGCTAACTCTCCCACAAGACATACGATGGAACTCAGTCGTGGACTGTTTTGAACACTGTATCAAGAACTGGCCTAATCTGATGACAGTTTGTGAACAAAATCGTGAAAAAACAGATGGCACTGTCATAGCCCAAGTTCTCAACACTGGGCTTAAGAGAAATGTTGAACACATGCCGAGTACCCTGAAGCCTATTTCTGTAGCCTTGAACAAAATGCAGAGAAATAGCTGTTTATTTGCTGACACAGTTGAAATTTGGAAGGAACTGAGTGAGATCTTAAAAAGAAAAATATGCAATGACAGAGCTGAATTACAAGCATTAAAAAAAAAACAAATGGGACAAACACGGTCTCTAGCTCATTTTCTTGCAAATATTCTCAATACTCTGTACCAGGGTCAAACCTTAACTGCTGAAGCAGGGGAGTTGGCTGTGACATGGGCATCCAGCAATCATCCCTCCATAATGCCAACTATAATAAACTTCAGAACTAAAGGGCGAACCATTCAAGAAGTAAGTTTGCTGAGGATGTTTTAAAGAAAGTCACACCAGTGAACTGGAGGAAGTCACTTAAGCACTTGGATTCAGAGACTGTTCAAGGGATAATCTCACTTAACAGCAGTAGCTTCTTCTGCCGGTGTAGAAAGAATATTTTCTTCCTTTGGACTAATTCATTCTAAATTGAGAAATCGTTTGGGACCTGAAAAAGCAGGAAAGCTTTTTTTCTTTTCCAGATTAAGAACCCACACTTTACAGGAACAAACAGGAAAATGGTGAAGATGACTGAGTTAGCTGCAGAAGCCAGTATTTTAAGTTTCTCATGTTGACCTGACTGACATAGTTAAATGAAATATATTTTTTAAAAAACAAAAATTAAGTTTGACTATTTTAGTTAAAATTAACAAAAACAAACCTGATTTTAAAAAACTTGAATGGTTTAAATTCAAAAATGCATATGCTTGTTTTGTTAAAATATTGTATGTTTGCTGTTGAAGAAAAAAATCCAGAATACATAAGGTCGTTATAGTTAAATAAAACAAATTTAAATGTCTGTCTGGTGATGTTCTCCTCCTAATACAACATGGCAAGAAAATCCTCCAAATATTAATGATTATCCTGTTGAACTGGAGACTGTTCACATCCCAGTGACTTCATAAATATCTGCTTCAGTTACCTTTGGTAAATGAAATAACCAAACAATTATTCATTTTCTGATATAGCTGTAAAAGCTAATCTGAAAAGTTTTCAAAATAAATCACTTTAAAAATGTACAGTCTGCATCTTCTAAAAATGAAGCCTACATCTGAGTTGCGAAGAATATGTATTAAGGTTATAACAGCCAACAAGAATGCACTTTTATGTAGCAATCCATGATTAAATAGAGTCTTCTTGACTAGTGATTTAAATCAATTTGATTTAAATCAAATCCACCCTGAACCTAACCATACTTAAAAGACCATCACAGTGAATTACACCTGAAAGAGAGCACGGTTGCTGAAAACCTAGTATGTTTATTGACTACCATCACCTAGCAAGCAGGAAATACCATCTGCTGCTTTCAAGTAGTCTTTAACTATAGCCCCATGTAGAGCATATTGTCAAACCAAGTTGACAGACTGATTACTGTGGCATGGTCTAGATTTCTAAGGAATACGTTGTAGATGCCTAACCAGGCAGAGAGAAAAAACCGAGCACCCTCACAGTAAGGACTGGTGAAGAAAAGATAGAGGTCATCCCCCTATTGGTAGCCCCATCAACCAAAATAGTCTTGTAGTCTTCCACAGTGGCCTTGCATACATGAAGATCAGGAAAGATGAAGCCTCATGGAACTGTACAACAGGCACTTGAGAGCCAGTAAGCAATAGGCCCAAGCCTCTGAGAACAATGAAAATCATATGACCCACACTGGATGGGTCCACAAGCAAGTCAACAGTATCAAAGGCAGCTGACAAATATTAATAAAATTAAACATGGCTACCTGACCAGCATCCTTTGCTAGAATGAAGTCAACCACAGAGACCAGAGCAATCTCAGTGCTATGCCCAGTCCAAAACACAAAATGAAAAAAATCAAGGATATCCAAGGATTCCAAATGGCATGGAGGTACAATTTTCTCAAGTCTCTCCTTCTCAAAAAAAGTGGATTAGAAGCAGGGCAATAGTTGGTGACATTGTCAAGCAATATATTGAATAAGGGCTGATCATAATGTAAAGTACATTTCTACACTGAAAAGAGACCTCAAAAAAAAAAAAAAAAAAAAAGGAGAGAGAACAGGCTGTCTGGGTGGAAGCCAGTACTGCTTCGTAAGATTGTCTCTTGAGTAGCCAGTCATTGAGATACAGGAAGACTAAAATCTCCTCTCGATGAAGGTAAGCAGCTACTATCACTAGAACCTTTGAGAATACTCAGTATTGAAAATGATCCTGGCCCATGGTAAATCTAACTTGTTTCCTGGGGGGTGGAGAGGGGAAGAGCATGCGGATAATTGGAGCCCTGTAAGTTAAGGGTGAAAACCAATCTCTTCTAGAGAAGGAATTATAGCTTCCAGAGTCACCGCCTTGAACTTCTGAGACTTTACAAATTTATTCATTTGTCTTAGATCTAAGATGAGTCATCTACCATCCTTCTTTGCAGCAAGAAAATACTTTAATAAAACCCCTACCCTCTCTCAAGAGATGGGACTGGCTCTATTGCTCCTAAGCAAAAGATAGTGTGCCCTTCTTGATCATGAGAGGGACCCCGAAGAGGGAAGAAAGAGAGGGACAAAGTGGATGGTGTAGCCCGATGTTATCCGCCTCTATGACTTGTCTGTTGTTGTAATTTGTCACTAAGCCTGTTGGAAATGGGAAAGGCACTCTCCAAAGGCGAGGAGGTGGGTGAATGGTTGCAGCATGTCAGTTAGAGGTGCATAAAGAATCAAACCCCCAAACCAACCATCAAACTTGTTTCAGTGATGACTGGGCGAGTTGCGCTCTCTCTCTCTAGAAGTGTTTTTTTCCAGCGGATTCAGTGGCTATGAAATCCAGACAACTAGGCAGGGCATGACCTCTGGGCAATTTGAGACCCACTTGAATGGTTTGTTCGTAGGAAAGTATATACCCAGAGATATTAACATTGCCCGGGAGTCAGTGTATGCAGGAACTTATCCATGGTTCATGAGTAAGGCTGTGAGTCTGTCACAGAGGTCACTGATTCCGTGACTTTTTTTTTTACTTTTGCAGCGGCTGGTGCTGGCTCAGGGCCTGCCTGAGTCAGGCAGCCAGCCACTGGGCCAGCAGTAGCAGTTTGGGTGTGTGGGAGGGGGCTCATGGCTAGGGGCAGGGGGTTGGAGGGTGCCTATTTTTAAGAAGGCGGGGAAGTGATCTGGGAAACAACAAGTCTGTTAGTTGAAAATCAGTTGTATGCAAGGTCTTAGAACAAAATTTTGAAAGAAAGTAGTTAAGGACAGAGGTAAAACGTAATTGGGATAAAATACAACATGGTCTTACAAAAAGTAGATCTTGCCAGACCAACCTGATCCTTCTTTGAGAAGATATCATTAAAAAAAAACAAAAAACAAAAAACACACAGCTAACGGAAATGCAGTGGATCTAGTCTACCTGGAATTCAGTAAGGCATCTGATACACTTCCACATGGGAAATTAGTTAAATTGGAGAAGATGGGGAAATTATTCTTGGATAGAGATTACTACTCCCTACCCCAATTTACTCCTTTTAAAGATGTTTGATTTGACTTCCACCTTGGATGTAGTAATCTCTACTTCCATATCCTCATTTCCATCAGCCACCCTGGCACTACTCCTAAACTCATTACCCTTATTAAAAACTGAGGCTAAGTATTTGTTTAGGTGTTGGCCATGCCTAGATTATCTTTAATCTCCACCCCATCCTCAGTGCTAAGCAGTCAGACTTCTTTTCTTGTTTTCTTTTTATTTATATGGCTATAGAACCTTTTACTATGGGTTATAAATTTCTTTCAAGGTCCAACTTCTGAAGTTAAAAAAAGAAAAGAAATTGCACAAGGAGAACACGTGAATCTACCCATCTATTATAGGTACCTATATGGCCCCAATCCCCTCAATCTTCTTAGTGCCATATAATCCTTAAAGCATTTATCCTCTCAATACCCCTGTGGGGTAGAGATGGGAAACTGAGGCAGAGACTAAGTCATTTGTCCAGTTTCAGACAGGAAGTCTGAGGCAGAGCAAGGAATTGAACCTGGGTGTCACAGTGCAGACTAGCACTTTAATTACTGGACCAATCGTTCCTCGGGGGGCTGGAGGGGGCACTAATAGGGACTATTTTTGCACATTTCAAAAAAAGTTATGTAAAATGTGGCATATTCAAGATGCACAAACACCATGGCTATAGACGTTTGGGAGGAGCTGCATAATACACTTGCATGTTCACCACTTTTGAAGAATGCAGGAGTTTCAAATTCATGTTGATACAGGCTTTACTATATTTAACATTCTTTTATATAATATCTAAACACTACACCTACCACTGAAATGCAATCAACTCAAACAAGAAATGACTGTTTAACGGCATACTCTGCTGTTAGATCAACACAAAGAATCCCATTACAAGGAAATCTTCCTTCCCATCCCCACCCCAAGATACAAACCAAGCAATATCTACTGAATTAACTCAGAATGAAATAAGAAATGCATCGTCCCTCTCCAAATCATTTTATTTCAAGGGGTGGGGGAGAGGGAAGGGAAGAGATGGGTGTGGGCTTTGTTTGGTTTGTTTTTTTTTTTTTAAGATAGGGAATGGGTAATTCTCATTTATACCATAAACAGCCTTTAGAATTTACTAATACTGGAAAATGTGGTAATTATCTACTAACCAGATATCTTGCTGGTATCAACAATTTTCTAATTTTGTCTCTCAGCAACGTAAAATCTGAGGGAAGGACAATCCTGTTCAGAATTACGTAATTCAGCCCAAGGTCTATTGGGGGCTTTCTATACATATAGTGTTTTAAAAGGAATGATCATAAAACAAGCCAGTCAGATTGGCAGATTATTCCCAGTCTTGGAAGCATAATACATGCAAAACAAATGGTAGCAGCAACATTTTGAATATAGTATCCCATAGCCTATGAAGACGCAAGAGAGGTTTAACCGGTCTGGAAGCAACAAGCTTTAGGACCTTGTAGCACGTCAGAAGGCTGTATCTGCTTTGCATTAATTTTCCAGATGGTAACCCACATCAGTAGTCAATCACAGATTACATTTTAAGTGTTCTTCCTCTGCCTCCTCCCTTTGATTTAAGGAGAATTGTCATAAGGCAAAATATTTACAAATTACTGTTAAACGATAGTCAATCTTCTTAACTCCAAGTGTGTTACACTCAGGAAAAAATTAAGAGTGAATGTAGAATATTGGTCTTAATCTGCCCCTCCTCATTTTACTACTAATATTTTTTAAAAGTGAAATCTCAAGTATCCATTTGAGATCCATTTATTTGGTTATGTAGATACAGAGGAATGTTTAACAGTTTAAGAACACTACTTCATAGGCTGTGACTCACCTACATATGTGAAGTGCAGGCAAATACACAAGAGCAGGCCTCTTAGACTTGTGTGCAAACAAAACAGCAATTTTGGAATACAGAAAGTTATTTTCTTCTTATTCAAACAGATTTGGCTAGTGTCCCTTTAAGCAGGGAAGAAAAGAACTTGGAATTGGAAACATTATTCCAGAAATCTCCTTGCCAGTGGAGAGAAGGAAGTTTTCCCTTGTGAATGATAAAGAAGAAAGACTCCCTTAAATTCTTCAGAAATGTAAGTTTTCATCTAAAAAGATATAAGGGTCTACTCTTCATGGTTCCAAAGAAGGCCTTCTAAACATATACAAATGCAGTTTTTGTTTTCTGAATATGCAGGAAACAGCCTGAAGAGAGATATGAATTTACAAATTTAAGGCCCCAAACCCAGCCTGAGCACTAGGGAGTTCTGCCAGGGATTGGAAGAGGAGGAAAACAGGACATTGCATCAGTACAGCAAACAAGGCCACCAACTCCAGTTTTAGGGCCAAGGACTATGCCACTTGTGTCTTAACTACGTGCAGAAGAATGGTCAGTTATTCTGTACAGCAGCAATCAACCTCAGCCAAAGTTTCTGCAGCACAATAGCATGCAGAGCTGGATTCTAGTGTGCATCTCTATATATGCTCACCATGTCCTGTCCCCTCACATCTTGCTCCACAAAACAAAACCTGTAAGAATATTCTGTGGGAACAAAATAGGAACAGGATTTGCCCTCAAAAGAAGTATATACTCCCTCAATTCTTCTCAGCAAGTGAAGCTTCTCTCAGTTTTAGTTTTATATTTCAAAACTAAACTTCTGTATGTCTGGAACTTCCAAGATAATTCCACCATCTCCCAGACTGCCTTCACACTTCATGTGCACTTAATTGTTCACTACTGCTCAATCTAATGAGATACTGGATGACTTGTAAGAAAGCTGATCAGAAGCTTCTGGAAAGTTAATGATAGCTGAGAAAGTTCCTTCTATGTTCTGAAAGTGAAATAAGACTACCAATTTCTACTTCACTGAAGAAAGAAAAGGGGATTGAGGAAGTGTTTACATGAAGCATATAGAATATGAAGGAAATGAAAGCAAACCAAATAAAGAGAAAGGGTTAAATTTAAAAAAAAAAAAAAAAAAAAAAAAAGAGGCAAGCTCTCAATTCCACTACATGTGAAAAAGATAAAAATATATTTTCCTGAAGTCAGTGGGGAAGTCTGAACGCCAAGCAGGATCCACAGCAGATGTTAAGTGAAGTAATGCAACTCTGGCAATTTCCATTTTTCTATTTCTGTTGGGGAAGCCCACTAAAAAAGGTTAAGCCTACCAAAAATTCTGAGAGAGCTGGAACAGCAGAAGTAAGGAATGAACTACTGCCGCATGACCAAGGAAGTGCTGAGGAAGGACTCCACCTACCCTGCCAGGACAGCAGAAGCAGACAGACAGTCTCTTTCCACTACAAAAACAGAGTTGGTTCTTGAATTAGGATCCATTAGAAAACAGCATGTAAATAGTTTCCTTATAACGCTTTGCCAATTTATAGCAAAAAAGAAATTACCTCACTGGACTCCCTTAACAGTGATTTAGTACCTTCACTATAATTCTGAACAGTAACTTTACCTATCAAAAGTTATTAAAATTTCTCTTATTAGAAATTTAGGTAATGTCAGCCCTGTCATGCTTAATTAAGGCAACAGAGGGCTGGTAGAACCCTAAACTTTAATTTAAAACATTATTTTCTAGCCCTTTTCCTCAAAGACTGACAGAATGTAACCCAGTCATTAAGAGGGGCACTATTGGAATTTTTTTCTCCATAAAGAGACTACAGAGCTTTGTAAATGAGAGCTTCACATGTTGAGAACCAAGAGGCCACCTAAAACTTGTTGGAGGTTCTTCCGTCCTGTGGGCTTAAAGAAAACTTTTAAAAAAATCCAACCCCTCATAGCACGTACACACAGTGCACATACTGCCAGAGGCCTGGTCATCCTGTGTATTTTATAGTTCTGTTGCTGCTCCTTGGCTTTGCTCTGGCATGAATATTTGTCCTAGGAGTAACCCATTTCCTTCATTTAGTAAACCTTAGCATTCCAGTGACCATTGGAGAGATGAGACTGATGTGCTCTCTCTCCCCATGGCAAAATTAAGTCCAAGGACTTCTTTATGGGACCATGTGGAAGCATGGGGAACTACAACTGCCTCACACCTTGCAATGAGTCTGAGTCACAAAGAGACAACATGGGCATATGCCAGAAGAACAGACTTGAGGGTGGGGACAGGAGGTGAAGACACAGGATATCTTACCTAGGGGATCCTGACTCTAGAGCTGTGGAGTGTGCATAATTAACCAGACAGGTGAGTTCAGCAGTGACCAACTGCAGCATGGATAGCCAGAGAAAAACTAACTGAATTGAAGTATTTATATCAGAATGGCAACTCATCCACATGGAGCTTGCACCAATGAATTCCAACAAAACTGAGTTAAGTCAATTCTGAAGTAGCTTAATAATTTAGTTAGCAAGATAAGCAGACAGAAGCTCAGCTGTGTGCGGACACATGGCAGATTGTGCTGGAAAAAGAAAAGTGCAACTTCCTTGTGTGCACAAGTCTCAAAAAAAGGAACAGTGTCGATCCACCTCCTTGTTCTCACTTGTCTCCCCCTCAAGGCCTACAGACGCAGGGATCCCCTTCCTATGACATTACGAGATCTGTAGAAGGAAAGGGAGCCTCTTGGAGGGTAAAGAAATCATTTTCTTTTCTGTGGATTTAAGAACCACCCCCCACACACTAGGTTCATCAGCCAACACACACCCCCAACCAGAAGCTGCTCCCTCAACTTACACCTACACTGCAATGAAAAACCTGCAGCTGGCCCATATCAGCTGACTCAGTCTGCAATGCTGTTCCATTGTGGTGTAGACTTCTGGGCTCAGGCTAGAGCCCAGGCTCTAAGATCCTGCAAGGCAGGAGGGTCGTAGAGCTCAGGCTGAAGTCTGATTATGTAAACACTAGAAGATGTAAACCAATCTGTGTATTAAAGTGCCTTTCAAATGCTTCCTTTTATGGTGGGTAAAAATTAGCTTTCAATCTAAAGTGTCATCTTAATGTTAATCATTTAAAACCACCATTCATAAACGCTCTCACATTTCAGAGAAGGTACCAGTGGGCCTCTAATGTTAACTTGCCCAAAAAACAAACTGCATTTCACATTTTCAAAATGAGTATTTGTATTATGCCAGCTTAAACCTGAAATGCTTAGGTCTTTAAGCTATGGTGTTAATTGTCATCAGGCAATTTGCAAAGGTAGTTAGGGTCAACAGTTTGAACTACCTGGTGCATTTGACAGCATACTAACAAGACACGAGTACCCGCACACAACAAAAGTTTTTGGTCATTGCTTTGCTTTTGCAGGGCAATCAGGTATCAGAAGGAAAAAAAGTGTTTTATGCATTTCACCTGCTGTTTTTGAAGAGTTCAGATACCATTTTCTACTCTAAGGTTAAAAGAATTAAAAAAGGACAAAAATATACTCCCAATTTATTCACCCTATTAACCCACCAAATAGGTTAGTGTAACATAATATGGTCAATGCTAGAAGAACAGAAGACCAGGACTCATTTTACATTCTCATTTTATAGTCCCTTACTCTGCTGTCTCAAATATCTCCAATTTTATGCGACAGTCTTGAACAAACTAATATGCAATTTAACAGTTCTTTCAATATGAGGATCTCAAAGAGGTTCACCAAAAAAAAAAAAAACCAACCAACCAACATCAATGAATTAAGCCTCATATCTCAAGGTGCTGAGGAAATATTACTCTCATTTCAAGAATGAGGAAACAGAGATTAAAAGATTTGCCCAAGATAACAAAGTCTCTTGTATATCAGGATATAGAATCTAAATCTCCCAATTCCCAGACCTGTGATTTAGCCACATCACAATCCATCTCCTTAAAATACTCTTTTGCTGCATATTCACATTGTCAGTCTTGTTATTACTGACCAAGACTTGTTAAGAAGGACCTTTGTGTTTGGAAATTGATATGCTTATATAGTGACACACACAACTTTATATTTTTTTATATATATATAAATAAAATAAATAAATAAATAATGCAGGGCCAGTATATCTTAAATATGTAAATCATTTAAAATTTTTAACAGCTATAATCAGTATCACTAAGGGTATGCTACAGGCCCCAGCTGCCTTAAAAAACAAAGAAATATCCAAAGTGTAAAACCATATCACACCACTTACTGTCACCTTGTGATCTGCTCTTCCTACCTCCTAAGGATGAAATGGAGGGAGTGTGAAGGGAAATTCAATTGAGAACTAATGTATGTCACTTGCACAGTAAGCAAACATTTCATATAATAGGTTACCAAAACAAATAAAATTTAAAAAAAATGCACTAATAGCAGCCAGGGTCACAGGGAAACAGAAAGCAGTAGAAAGTTGTCTCTTCTCTAATACACAACATTCAGAAGAAAAGGTAGGCTGCTTTTCTTAACTGTAGAAGGAAGTCTACCGTAAATCTGAATAAAGCTACAGAAAAATGCATATGCCTTCTGAAGGTAACCTTTTCTGCTACAGGTCTCAATTTTTTTAAATGAAAGGCAGTTGCATCATTTTGACATCTTGTTTATGTTTGATAGCATGGCATTCTGCTGAAGAATCCTGTGCTCTTTAGCTACTACAAGATTTTCTGAATGAGAATCGAGTCATACTTGGTCATGGAATTTGATCTAAATTTTATCTCTATACCTGTTATATTGCTTTAGGATGATGGTAAGTTTTCAGTTTTGTTCAGAAGAACCTGAGGATGGTCATTGTATGCTTTTACACAGCAGTGGATTACTTAGCACAGGGTACATGACATAACTCTCATCCTGGGATTCTGCACCAAAAAAAAAAAAAAAAACTGTGCACAGTATTCTAAAGTTCTGCAAAATTATGCACACTTTATTTATCAAAGTAACACTATATAATCATACCAGTTTCACTTATTTTGGTAGTTTATTTCAAAATACCTGTCACCAACTATATCTGTAACAAAAACAAAAAACAATATTTCCCCAGAGTAGAGAGTTAAATAAACTCCTATGACAACCCAGTTTCTGTTCCTCTACCCCCTCTCCCACCAGAGCCCAGCCGCTGGCCCTGCCGAGCCCAGACACCTGTGACCCCCTCCCCCACAGAGCCCAGCTGGGGGGGCATCTTCCTGAGCCCAGGAATCCAGAGGGAGAAAACCTGGGTCCCAGGCTTGTGCAGAGTTTCCTGCAAGCCACCTTCTTCCTTCAGAGTCTGCTGGGAACTGCTGCTCCTCAGAACCTTCAGCGCCTCCTGCCCCTCCCCTCCAGCAGTATCATTTATTTGGGGGTTGGGAAAACTGGACTCTCCAGTGGCCCCTAGTGGCAGCCAGCAGCTCTGCAGCACCAATTCGGGGGGGGGGGGGGGGGGAGGGAGGAAATTCTGCATTGCGCAGTGGCACAGATTTCCCCCAGAAGTACATACTCAGATTGTGTGGAATCCAAGCTCTTCTTTAAAAAAGGTTCTCACTCTCATGGCTGCAGAGAACCTCCCAAAGGATAAACAGAGTTTAAATCAAAGTTATGATGTTCAAGTGTCAACATTAAAGACCATCATGGTGATGGCACTGCCAAGTCAACATAAACCAATCATTCTGGTGGACGGAACAGGTTAGGAGGGAGAAAAGCCCTCAAGGAGCAGGAACTGGGAGCTGCTGCAGAAAAGAAAATACAGAAATAAGAGTTTAGATACTACATAAATACTCTATTGTCCCCTTGATCTCTGTGGGAATTGCCTACTATCATTAGTGTCATTGTGGAAGGAGGGAAGTATGCCACTTTGAATTTATACCTGGTCTCTCAGACCATAATAAAACATGGGATTTGTCCCTCTCACCCAAATGAGCTTCACATCCTTAGTCTACAAGATTTAATTTCCTTTGCATTACTCAGAAGAGAAGGTTCCTTAGTAATGAGCCCACTTACCAAAAGGAAGATACCCAGTAAGTGAACAAAAATCATCAGCCCTGACCGATTAAAGATCTAAGTACAATCATTTGAAACACAAGGAGAACCCCCCCCCCCCCCCACACACACACACTTCCTTTCTCCCCTCCAAATCATTATTTATTCTCTAACCATCATACAACAAAACATTAGGACTATGGAGATGCCACTGTCAGACAGGGGAGAATGATTTGCAAAGACAACTTTTCTTGACAATTGCGACAAGGCGAAGAGTTTCTTCACATCCCCCTAAACTCATGCCAATTATAAATACATTTCAGAAGCAAGTCTTCCGATCTTTAGTATTACACTAAATTACATTAATAATATTTTTATAAAAACCAAGCCCCAATACTCTATTTGTCGGTTTCTCAGCCAGCTGCTATTTCTCATTTCAGCGACACAATGGCTGAAATCAGAGTTCAGCACCATTAACAAAAAGACTGGATGATACACAGACCTGTTTAAAAAATGCTATTTCCCTGCCAGTTCAGGATTATTCCCTAAGGTACATTTACTAGTCAGTGCCTTTTCCAACCTAATTTTAAGCATCTAAAAACAGGACCATCACAGTGTGTCTCGGAAGACTGTTTCCGCAGCCTACTATGTATGTCAGGAATTTATTATATACAGCAGTGGTTCTCAACTAGAAGTACACATACCCTTGAGGGTACATAGAGGTCTTCCAGGGCGTACGTCAACTCATCTAGCTATGTGCTAGTTTTATAATAGACATAAAAAGCGTTAGCCAAGTCAATACAAACTAAAATTTCATACAATGGCTGTTTATACTGCTCTATATACACTATACACTGAAATGTAAGTACAATATTTATATTCCAATTGATTTTATAATTATATGCTAAAAATGTAGCCTATTTTTTAGTAGTAGAGTGCTGTGATACTTTTGTATTTTTATGTCTGATTTTATAAGCAAGTAGTTTTTAAGTGAGATGAAACCTGGGGTACACAAGACAAATCAGACTCCTGAAAGGGTAGAGTAGTCTGGAAATGTTGGGAACCACTAGTATACAGGTCACATTTTCCCTTTTTAAAATTTAGTTTCATGATTCCTAGATAGACTAGCAATTTGCTATGACACACAGAAAACACAAAACTTGTAAAGCATGGTAGACATCCCACCACGTGGTGTTTATCCCCATCCTTAAAACACCAAAATCAGGACTTGAAGAATATACCTCTGCCACTATATCATTCCCCCTCAGTCTCTTCTGGGATCTCCTCTCCCTTGAATAATTCCAGTACGTACCTCTGTTAATACTCAGAGCTTTCCTCAAGCAAAATGTGAAATTTACTGTTTCAATTCTGCCCACCATGTTCTGAATACTAACAATGAAAAAGTGACCAACCTTGTAAATTTCATGATGCTGCTCATCATTTTCCCAGCAGTAAAAGCAGGGAGGGCTGCAGATTCAGGATGATGACGCTGCTTCAGCTTATTATTAATTCACATTTAGAAAGTTATAATTACAGCCAATAGAGCAAGATTGGAGGGGGGGGGAAAAAACCACACAGTGCTATGGAAAATTTATGTATTGTGGCCCTCATTTGCTTTGAAAAGTTTTATCGATTAGGGTGCATGGATTTTTCAAGCAATAATTGACAGGTTAGGACACATGTTCACAAGGCTTTACAGCTAAAATCTCAAGTACTTTTGCCTGTCCATATACCATCTCTATTTGTCATTTCCCAGAAAAAAGCTTGTTGTTGTGGCACCTCTAATAAAGAGCCAACCACTATTTTCAAGGGGGCCCAGCTTCACCTGACAATTTTTATCAGACAGTATCTTTTAAAGACTTAGAGACATTTTATCTTGCTATTGTAACATTGTTTCAATAAATGCATTTATATGTTTGTGACACACTGAGACCATATAATACCACTCTGAACGAACAGAGATTTTTTCCAAAACTGCATAGCTCTTAGTACCCATTTTCCTAGCAAGCAGGAGGATTTCATCCCTATTAGACAGATATATGGAGAATTACCTTTAAAAAAAAAAAAAAGTATTTTTGGTGAGACTATGAAGGTATTTTCTTCCCCAAATTAGTCTTAAGTATTTTACTTGTTCAACTATTCTGTCTCTGGCTTGTCAATTTAAATACCAGAAATGTCTAGTGTTTAAGACCCCAATTCCAAAGACCTACGCACATGCTTAACTTTAAGCTTGTGAATAATATATAGAACTATTCACAACGCTAAGCATGTCCTTAAAGTCTTTACAGAATCACGGTCTAATATCAATGACGAAAGATATTAATAGAAAGACCCTAATTTTTAAAACAACAGCTATAAGTTTTAACTAAAATGGCCACTAGCCTAAGATAGTTCTAAGCATCAGGAATTGTTCTTCTCATTGCACATGGGAAGTGAAGCTTGTAGACCGGAAAGGTATGTGATGATTTTGGTCAAATATAAAAAGCCAACACATTATCTACGTCTCCTCCAGAAGAAAGTTCAAGCTCTCTGTAGTTATGTTCACCCACTTAATTCAGCCCAAAACACCCTCTCCCAAGTACTTCTCAGAAGTTTTACCCTGATGATCCTCTGGAAAGGCTTTTGAAGAGGCATTCAGATGGGGTGTTGAATGGCCAACTTTCTAGAGTCTAGAAGCATGTTGTTCTCTGCCACTGCATGACACAACCCATAAAAAATTAATGGGGGGGGGGGGGGGGGAGAGAGAGAGAGAGAGAGAGAGAACCACACCAGGGTCTCATGTCTATTACAGGAAAGCGTTTGCAGCTTACACCTTCTTGGAATATTCATTATTTCCACACCAATGGCAAGAAGAGTTTCATTTGATGAACTGAATCAGACCACTAGCCATCCTTATTTCCCTAATAGGTATGAAAACCCAAGGCCTCTGGCAGCTTCCAGCTGACGCCATCGCTAATTCCACACCCCCTTTTTTGACAGGATCTGCCAGACTGAGCTGTTGCTGCCGCCTTCTCTACAAAGCCTACACCAGAGCTCCAAGCCCAAGGTATCCCCGGCCCCTTCCGCTGTCGGGGGTGGCCGCGGGCATACTCCCTTAGAGACACCGTTAACAAGCCAACGTATTGACCGGGGGGGGGGGGGGGGGAGAGGCAGCCATTCCGATCAAAGAGTAACTCAACATTACAACCATTTCCTGCTCCCCGCGCAGCAGCTTCAGGGAGACCCAAAGCCCGAGAAACCCCCACCTGCCAGCCACGCCCTCCCTCCCCGCCGCGGTGCAGTCCCCCTCCCTGTCCCCCTCCAGGCCCTGCCACATCCTCCCTTGGATTGCTCCCCCACCCCTCCCATCACCGCCTCCTCAGTCACCCTCCCTCCACGGCCTCCACTGAAACCGGCGGCTTCTCAGGTGTCCCGGCCGGGCGGCAGGGGAGGATTGAGGGGTCCCGTCACGCTGCGCCGCGGAGCGCAGCCCCGGACACCCACCTTTCTGCAACAGCAGCTTCACCTCGCCGTTCTCCTCCCGGCCGGCCGCGCTCAGGCCGCCTCCCGCCGCCAGGGCCCCGTGCTTCCTCTTCTCCTTGTCCCGCTTCTCCTTGGGCCTCTTGGGTTTGCTGGTGCTGCCGCTGCCACCCCCATCGGCGGCCGGGTCCAGGCGATGCCTGTGGTGGCGGTGCTGGTGCTGCGGGTGGGAGGGGGCCGGCAGCAACACGGCGGGCGGCAACAGCTTGCCGTGCAGTTGAGAGGGGAAAGCGAAGCCTCCCCCGCCCCCAGGTGGGCCGGCAGGGAGCGCCGCGAAGCCCCAGGCGGTGGGGCCGCCGTAGCCCGACGCTGGCGGTGGTGGCGGCTGCCTATTACTCCCGCCGCCGCCCCCTTCGCCGTTGACGCGCTTGGGGCCCTTCAGGCCCTTCTCGTCAGCTCCCTTCAGCCTCTTGGCGGCCGGCTGGGGCCCCCGCGAAGCCTTGGCGGCCGGAGGCGGCCTAGCGCCGAACGACTCCTGCTCTGGCGGCGCCACCGCGCCGCGAACGGGACTGGAAGACTCCGCCATTTTGGGCTCCTGCTTCTATTTACTCTCCACTCGGATCAACCGATCGCACCGGGAGGGGCGGGGAGCAGGGCCGCGGCGCCATGGCCTCGCCCAATGGGAGGGGGAGGCGCCGGAGAGACAAGGCGCCCAGCCAATCGCAGGGGAGAGGAGCGAGCTCCGAGGCGGAGAGGGAAGGCGGGCTCGGGTGAGTGCGCAGTTGGTGGGTGAGGGGTGGCAGGGCTGCTGTCACGGACAGCTCAGCTGCTCGCGGGGCGGAGACACTTGAAGCGGGAGTCGGCAGGAAGGGGAGGCTGAGGGGAGCGAGCGAGCGACCGCGCGGCAGCCTGAGGGGCAGGCAGGGCGCGGGAGGTGGCTGGGACATGGCGCACAGCGGCTCCTCCCTGAGGCAGGGCTGGGGCCCCTAGCGCACCACCGACGCCTGCCTTGGGTGCACCCAGCGTGCACGCAAGTGGTGGGAGGCTGGCGGCAGCGTCCCAGGGCAGGCCCTGCGCAGCAGCATGGGAGGAATATGTCATGGGGGTCAGCACGGGGCAGGGATGAAGAGACTGTTTCAAGCGGGGCAGATTATGCCACTTGAGAGGGGTGCGTAGTAACCTGGATCTTCACATGGCCCAGTTCCAGCCGGGGTGGAGCATCGGGGGCCACTCCACGGAGCTCCCAGAAGCAGCTGCATGGCCCCGCTCCGGCTCCTACGCGCTCTAATGCGCCCCTACAGCACTCCAGTGGGCGCTGCAGGGGTGGTGTCTGCGGACAGGGCAGCATGCAGAGATGCCTGGCTGCGCCTCTGTATAGGAGCCGGAGAAGGGACATGCCGCTGCTTCCGGGAGCCACTTGAGGTAAGCGCTGAGGCCAAGCGCCTCTCCCCATGCTCCAACCCCCGGCCCCAGCCCTGATCCCCCGCCCAACCTCCAAACCCCTCGATCCCAGCCCAGAGTATCCTCCTGCATCCCAAACCCCTTAACCCCAGCCCCACCACAGAGCCCGTGCCTCCAGTCGGAGCCCACACCCCTTCCTGCACCCCAACCCTGGTCCCCCCTCCTGCCCTCTGAACCCCTCGGTCCCAGCCCGGAGCATTCTCCTGCACCCTAAGCCCCTCATCCCCAGCCCCACCCCAGAGCCTGCACCCCCAGCCAGAACCCTCACCCCCCCACACACACCCACGCCCCAGCCTGGAGCCCCCTCCAGTACCATGAACTCCTCATTTCTGGCCCCACCCCAGAGCCTACACCCCCAGTCAGAGCCCTCGCCCCCTCCCACACCCCAACCCCAATTTTGTGAGCGTTCATGGCCCACCATACAATTTCTATTCCAAGATGTGGCCCTTGGGCCAAAAAGTTTGCCCACCCTTGGCTTAAGAGATACCCAAATTCAGTGGAGAGTCTCACCCTAAATAATCAAATGAGGTTAACTTGGCTCCTAATATTAGGATCCTTCGAGCCACATGAGGGAGCTTAGTACTTCAGAGAGTGACTGAATCTGCAATAGCTGTAATTGTATCTTGTTTAATTTTACCATTTTAAATGGCTAAACCTTTCCTAATGTGACAATCGCTATTACATCTTCATATGATTTTTTTTTTCTAACTTGGCTTTTTTGTTCACGTGAAATGTTTTCGATCAGATTTTTTCTTCTATTGAGAAGTTGTAAGAATAGATCTATAATCACAGGGATGGAGAAAACTTGAGAAATATTTATACACACAATTTGAACTCATAATTTATCTCATATTTCAAAGGTAATCTTCTTGGCTATAGTCTTTTTTTAACATCCAGGGGAATTTAGAGACAAGTTGAGAGGTCGTCAGTATTTTTCCATGAATATAATAGAAAATGTTGAATGGCTAAATTGCTAATATAAATTTGAATACAGGATAAGCACAATGAATTTCTCACTTCATACAAAGATCTCTTTACATACCTGGATTGTAAGCTCCTTGGAGCAGGCACCATCTTGTTGTTCTGTGTTTGTACAGTGTCTAGCACGGGGCGGGCAAACTTTTTGGCATGAGGGCCATATCAGGGTTCTGAAATTGTATGGAGAGCCAGGTAGGGAAGGCTGTGCCTCCCCAAACAGCTTGGCCTCCACCCCCTTTCCACCGCCTTCCACTTCCCGCCCCCTAACCGTGCTCCAGGACCCCACCCCCTATCCAACCCCCCTGCTCCTTGTCCCCTGACTGCCCCCACCCCTGTCCACACCCCACCCCCTAACAAGCCCCCCGGGACTCCCACGCCTATCCACCTGCCCCCCTGTTCCCTGACTGCCCCTCGGGACCCCCTGCCCGATATCCCCCCTCCACCCCCTTACCATGCCACTCAGAGCACCAGGACTGGCAGCCGTGCCGCTCGGCTGGAGCCAGCCACGCCGTCATGCAGTCCCGCTGCCCAGAGCGCTGGCAGCATGGCAAGCTGAGGCTTCAGGGGAGGGGGGACAGCAGGGGAGGGGCCGAGGTTTAGCCTCCCCAGCCGGGAGCTCAAGGGCCGGTCAGGACAGTCCCGCAGGCCATATGTGGCCCACGGGCCGTAGTTTGCCCACCTCTGGTTTAGCACAATGGGGTTCTGGTTCATGATGAAGGCTCCTAAGCACTATGGTAATACAAAAGAAAATAAAAGAATCAGACAATTTACTGTGTCTTTTGCGTCAATAGAGAAAATCCCACTAGATTTAGAGTTTAGTGTTCAGTAAATACTACTCCTGTTACAATTATTTTTTATTTATTATGTTGGAACTGTTTTGGGAAGTTTAATACAAATCTCATTCTAACATTTTGTACTGTCAGGATGGTACCCTAGATTTCTCTTTTAGTCAGTCCTGTAGAGACATACATGCATACATAGTAACTGCAGTCCTCGTTTTCTAAATTGCCTTAGAATCAAAACCATGACACTCAGTTCCACCTAAAATTCCTTCAAGATCTCACCCTTTTAGATTTATTCATTTCCATGGGTTTTATATGTTACAGATTCAAACAATTTTACACTATTCATAGTTAACCTGGTAGAATCATAGAAGATTAGGATTGGAAGAGACCTTAGAAGTCACAGACTCAGAGCTCAGAGCTTAAGGCCCCAAATCCTAGTCTGCACTCTGGCTATTTGCATACCTAAACCCAGCAGATCCAGCCCCAGAGAATCTCCCCTATGCGGGGGAAAACTCAGACAGCATAGCATCACTATAACCTAATAGCATCCAGCTACCAGCATAAGGGGGATATCTGTGGGCAAGGGGAATACACAAGGTTCGCCTATGTCCTGGCAATTTCTGGATATCATCGCGTACTAGCTGGTGTATGTTAAAGCAGCCTTTGGGGACAGTGGGCTCAGGATCAGGTGAGTCAGTGCAAAGGGCATTTTTTGCATTCCCACTTCTAAAATGCACTAACTGTGTCTCAGCCACATCAGAGGAGCCAGTCCAAAGATTAAACTGAACTTTGAGCCTTGAGAGATAGGAAAATAATGGAGTGAGAGAGGGTGAACATCAGTGGAAAGAATTGAGGAAATTGAGAAGGCATTAAGGGGCACACTGAAGGTTCGATTAGCAAGGAAGGAAGAAATCACAGTTGAAGAATCAAGGAGAAAGATGAAGTGGAGGAGGAGAGTGATCAGCAGTGTTATGGAAGGCAGACAGATCAAGTACTCCCCATATACTCAAATAAATTTGTTAGTCTCTAAGGTGCCACAAGTACTCCTTTTCTTTTTGTGGATACAGACTAACACAGCTGCTACTCTAAAACCTCCCCATTTAGAGTTAGCTAGCAGTAAGCAACTAGTGAGTTGCAGTAAGTGAGGACAATTCTGTCGAAGCAGAGAGGGTTGACTCCAGAGTGGAGGAATGAATTGAGGATGAAGTCAAAGCTATGAGAGATCCATAATTTTATAGGCAAAATGGAAGAGAAAGATACATGGGAGAATTGAGGGAAGTATTTTTTTTCCCCAAAATTGAAGTGTATCCTTGAGGCATGGAGGTGGGGGAAATGTTCCAGCAAAGAAAGAGTGGTCAAAGACTGATAATTTTAAATAACTGAACTTTCCTTCTTTTTTTAAATTCCTCCTTCAGAATATTGGAATGGAGCCTGTTTGGTTCTGGTGCATTACCCAGCTTCAATCATTTCTATTTTACTTGTTTTATTTTGAACTAGTTCTTCCTACATTTAGTTTTTCTTCTAGAGAAAATTTATTTCTGTGCTTGTCTTCAATCTACGCATATTCTTTTGTGAACATTTAAAATGAAGAATTAATTTAGCAATTCTGCAATATCTGCTTATCCTATAATTGTTACCTTAACTCCTCTTACATGTACTGATTTATTCTGTTTATTCTGTTCCCTGTCTGTTTGAAAAATGACTTGTCTTCTGCAATCTTCATTGTTAATTTTCCCATCTTTTTGTTCAGTATACCTAAGTTTTGCATTTATTATGTACATTTCCTTATTTGTGATTTTTGCTTGTATATCCACATTTGCCTTCTGCTTATGTCTTACAGTGAGCCCAATTCTCCTGTTACACCAGTCAGCTATGGAGCAATTCCATTAAATTATTCAAGTTTTACATTGCTGTAATAGAACAAAGTCAAAAGTTGAGCATTCTAAAGGTTCAGTTATTCTCTCGGGACTACCTAACATTAGAAGAAGCAGCAGATGACAAGTGCTGAGATGGGGTCCTCTGGGGAATTGGACTGAATCTTGTGTAATACCTCAAGGCCCAGAATGATATCAAGCTTTTCAGAAGGACATTCAATGCCTTTTTCCACTATCCAAGGAAAAATAAAAAAAGGTCTGTCATAAATATAAAGGGAAGGCTAACCACCTTTAAATCCCTCCTGGCCAGAGGAAAAAACCCTTTCACCTGTAAAGGGTTAAGAAGCTAAAGATAACCTCGGTGGCACCTGTCCAAAATGACCAATGAGGAGACAAGATACTTTCAAAGCTGGGGCGGGGGTGGGGAGAAAGACATTTCCAAGCGGGCTCTTTCCCTGTTATATATTTGTTAGACGCTTGGTGGTGGCAGCAATAAAGTCCAAGGGAAAAAGGTAAAATAGTTTGTACCTTGGGGAAGTTTTAACCTAAGCTGGTAAAAATAAGTTTAGGGGGTTTTTCATGCAGGTCCCCACATCTGTACCCTAGAGTTCAGAGTGGGGAAGGAACCTTGACATGGTGGCAGAGCGGTGGGATTAACTTGAAATCATGTTGAGATTTTTTGAACCAGAAGCACAGATTTTAAAAAGGAAATTTTTTTTATTTCCTTTGGGCTGCTGGAAAGCAGGTTTTAAGCTGAAAGCAGTTAGAGTTTTTTTTGTCTCTGCTTGGGGCCAGAGCAGAGACAAAAGGTAATTGTCTTTTGTAAGCTGGAGTTTTCTCTACCTAAAGGCAGGGTAGTTAACCTCCTGCAGGGAAATTCAGAAGTCTTCACAGACCTGAAGTTGTTTTTTAACCTAAGAGAAACTAGAGGGGTTTTCTGTCTATTTTCCTGGAGACAAAGGTGTTAGGATTTTTTTTTTTGGATTTTTCTGTAGGTTGACAATCACTATCAGAGAACATAGGTATCGGGTTACAGCACAACCTATATATATATATTTTTGGACAAGCCAAGTTTTTTGTTTGTTTGTTTTATTTCTAACTCTCGGGTGTAAAGTTAGTTAAAAACAGAGAGGCAAACATGACAGAAACCAAGGCACAACACAAATTGGAGTTAACCAGACTGGAGTCAGCGAATGAGGCAGAAAAAGCCCTAGAGGCTGCCCACAGGAGAGCTATGGAGGCTGTTACGAATTACACCTTGTAGGACACGCACACAACTGCTGCAAATTATACCTGGTAGGACACGCACACAAGTGCTACGAATTACACCTTGTAGGACACGCACACAAGTGCTGCGAATTATACCTGATAGGACACGCACACCAATGCTGCAAATTATACCTGATAGGTCACGCACAGTTCGAATCTAGGCTGAGGCACAGAAATAAAGTCCACAACTGCAGAGTTCCCAAAAGACACTAAGTTTATTACGCTCGAGCATGGTGCCCCCCTGCTAGCCAGGAGGGGACCCTGAATGCAGATTATACAAAGGTTATATACCTTTTAGCAAAGCATGTTGCCCTCGTGCATCAGAAACCTTAGCCAATAAACAAACCCTTGTCTTATCTACCACCTATCCCTGCTTGGTGCATTCCTCGTGCTATACCAGTATGTTAATTACACAGCATGGTCCTAAAGCCATGCATCGGTAACTTTTATTATCAGGATGGGAGGCCTCACATCAAGGCCAAGAGACAGGGAGTTAGAGACTGACAAAAACCAGATACTGGGAATCAAGGCAGGCTAGAGACAAGGAGGAGGATTTTCACAGGGATTCAGTATCTAAGGATTACTCCTCCTGGTGTATGATGTGCTGGCATTTAAACAATGGTGGGCCCCAAACCAAAATGGAGTCACATGTGCTAACTTTTCCTTAACAAGGCAAAGGACAAAGAAATGGAGGCAGCGAAAGAGGCAGAAAAAGCCCTAGAGGCTGCCCACAGGAGAGCTATGGAGGCAAGGGAAAAAGAACTGGAGGAGAAGGAAAAAGAGAGGAAGCATGCACTGGAGATGGAGAAGGTAAGGGCGGAGCAGAATCTACTGGATAACCCTAACAATCCTTCCCCAACAATCCACAAATGAGAGCGACTATGTCCACAGTATGATGAATCCAGTGATTTTGCTGAATATTTTCTCACCTTTGAGAGACTGTGCACTCTCCATAAAATTCCTGAAGCTCACAAGATGACCACATTGGTCACAAAATTGACTGGAAGAGCTCTGGACATATTCAATAAGATGCCTGTTGATGAGGCTTCTGACTGTAATAAGTTCAAGGATTTAGTTTTAAAGCAATTTCAAATTACATCTGAAACATAGAGTAAAATTTCGAACCCTTAAGAGAGGGCCTGGACTAAGTAATGTGGCATATCTCAACCAGATGAAGGATCTGTTAGATAAATGGGTCCAAGGAAGGGGTGTCACTAGCTTTAACGGAATGTGTGATCTGATAGCTCAGGAGCAATTCCTGAATATGTCCAAGGAGGAAATAAAACAGTGTTTATGGGATAAGGAAATGGACTCAGCATTCTCGGGAAGAAGGTCACCACGTGGAGGGACAGCGGAGCACAAGTGTCGGCTATCCATGCTTCCTTAGTGGACTCCAATTTAATCGACCCAGAGATCCAAGGGACAGTTCAACCCTTCAAGTCCAACTCCTTCAATTTGCCTACAGCCAAGTTGCCTGTCCAGTACAAGGGCTGGTCAGGAACTTGGACTTTTGCAGTATATGATGATTATCCACCCCCATGCTGTTGGGGGAAGACTTGGCCAATCATGTGAAGCTAGCCAAGAGGGTGGGAATGGTCATCTGCAGCCAGGCTAAGCAAGCCGTCCCGCCTAGCTCTGTTCCGGAAACTTCTACCAGGACCCGGTCAGAGGTGATGGACCCGGACCCCATGCCAACGTCTGCAACAGCAGTAGTGGATCCAGTCACAGAGACCCAGACAGAGCCAGTCCCAGAACTGGACCGGCAGCAGCCAATAACCCTACACAAGAGGCTCAGCCGGAGCCTGAACCCCAACATAGTGCACCAGCGGAGAGCGGTTCACAGTCAATGGAAACAGCCCCATCCCCTACATCGCTTCCAGAGGGACCAAGCCTAGGTCCACAATCCAATGAGGAACTGATATCTACAGCATCAAGGGAACAGTTCCAGACTGAACAGGAAGCAGATGAAAGCCTCCAGAGAGCTTGGATGGCGGCCCGGAGCAACCCACTGCCTCTCAGCTCTTCTAATTGATCCAGGTTTGTTGTAGAAAGAGGATTTTTATACAAGGAAACTCTTTCTGGTGGACACCAGGAAGACTGACATCCTCAGAGACAGTTGGTAGTTCCAACTAAGTACCGGGTAAAGGTCTTGAGCTTGGCCCATGATCATCCTAGTGGCCATGCTGGGGTGAACAGGACCAAAGACCATTTGGGGAGGTCATTCCATTGCCTATGTCCGGTCTTGTGAGGTATGCCAAAGAGTGGGAAAACCCCAAGACCAGGTCAAAGCCCCTCTCCAGCCACTTCCCATCATTTAAGTTCCATTTCAGCGAGTAGCTGTGGATATTCTGGGGCCTTTTCCGAAAAAGACACCTAGAGGAAAGCAGTACATACTGACTTTCATGGATTTTGCCACCCGATAACCAGAAGCAGTAGTTCTAAGCAACACCAGGGCTAAAAGTGTGTGCCAGACACTAGCAGACATTTTTGTTAGGGTAGGCTGGCCCTCCGACATCTTCACAGATGCAGGAACTAATTTCCTGGCAGGAACTATGGAAAACCTTTGGGAAGCTCATGGGATGAATCACTTGGTTGCCACCCCTTACCATCATCAAACAAATGGCCTGGTGGAGAAATTTAATGGGACTTTGGGGGCCATGATATGTAAATTTGTAAATGAGCACTCCAATGACTGGGACCTAGTGTTGCAGTAGTTGTTTTTTGCCCACAGAACTGTACCACATCCCAGTTTAGGGTTTTCACTGTTTGAACTTGTATATGGCCGTGAGGTTAAGGAGCCATTACAGTTGGAGAAGCAGCAATGGGAGGGATTTACACCTTCTCCAGGAACTAACATTCTGGACTTTGTAATCAACCTACAAAACACCCTCTGAACCTCTTTAGCCCTTGCTAAAGAAAACCTAAAGGATGCTCAAAAAGAGCAAAAAGCCTGGTATGATAAACATGCCAGAGAGCATTCCTTCAAAGTAGGGGACCAGGTCATGGTCTTAAAGGCGCTCCAGGCCCATAAAATGGAAGCGTCGTAGGAAGGGCCGTTCACGGTCCAGGAGCACCTGGGAGCTGTTAATTATCTCATAGCATTCCCCACCTCCAACCGAAAGCCTAAGGTGTACCATATTAATTCTCTAAAGCCCTTTTATTCCAGAGAATTAAAGGTTTGTCAGTTTACAGCTCAGGGAGGAGACGACGCTGAGTGGCCCGAAGGTGTTTACTACGAAGGGAAATGTGCTGGTGGTGTGGAAGAGGTGAACCTCTCCATGACCCTTGGGCGTATGCAGCGACAGCAGATCAAGGAGCTGTGCACTAGCTATGCGCCAACGTTCTCAGCCACCCCAGGACTGACTGAACAGGCATACCACTCCATTGACACAGGTAATGCTCACCCAATTAAAGTCCAACCTTACCGGGTGTCTCCTCAAGCTAAACTGCTATAGAATGGGAGATCCAGGATATGTTACAGATGGGGGTAATCAGCCCCTCTGGCAGTGCATGGGCATCTCCAGTGGTTCTAGTTCCCAAACCAGATGGGGAGATACGTTTTTGCGTGGACTACTGTAAGCTAAATGCTGTGACTCGCCCAGACAACTATCCAATGCCACGCACAGATGAACTATTAGAGAAACTGGGATGGGCCGAGTTCATCTCTACCTTGGTCTTAATCAAGGGGTACTGGCAGGTACCGCTAGATGAATCTGCCAAGGAAAGGTCAGCTTTCACCACCCAAGTCGGGCTGTATGAATTTAATGTACTCCCTTTCGGGCTGCAGAATGCACCCGCCACCTTCCAAAGACTTGTAGATGGTCTCCTAGTGGGATTAGGAGAATATGCAGTCGCCTACCTCGACAGTGTGGCCATATTTTCAGATTCCTGGGCAGAACACCTGGAACATCTACAAAAAGTCTTCGAGCGCATGAGGGAGGCAGGACTAACTGTTAAGGCTAAGAAGTGTTAAATAGGCCTAAACAGAGTGACTTACCTTGGACACCAGGTGGGTCAAGGAACTATCAACCCCCTACAGGCCAAAGTGGATGCTATCCAAAATGGCCTGTCCCAAAGTCAAAGAAACAGGTCCAATCCTTCTTAGGTTTGGCCGGATATTACAGGCGATTTGTACCGCAATACAGCCAAATTGCCGCCCCACTGACAGACCTAACCAAAAAGAAACAGCCAAATGCCGTTCAGTAGACTGAAGAGTGTCAGAAGGCTTTTAACCAGCTTAAAGCGCACTCATGTCTGACGCTGTGCTAAGGGCCCCAGACTTTGACAAACCGTTCCTAGTAACCACAGATGCATCCGAGCATGGTGTGGGAGCAGTTTTAATGCAGAAAGGACTGGATCAAGAATTCCACCCTGTAATGTTTCTGAGCAAGAAGCTGTCTGAGAGGGAAAGCAACTGGTTAGTCAGTGAAAAAGAATGTTACGCCATTGTCTATGCTCTGAAAAAGCTACGCCCATATGTTTGGGGACGGCGTTTCCACCTGCAAACCGACCATGCTGCGCTACAGTGGCTTCATACCGCCACGGGAAATAACAAAAAACTTATTCGGTGGAGTTTAGCTCTCCAAGATTTTGATTTCGACACCCAGCACATCTCAGGAGCTTCTAACGAAGTGGCTGATGCACTCTCCCATGAAAGTTTCCCAGAATCAACTGGTTAAAATCGTCCTTGAGATGTGGAAAATATTGTTAGTCTTTTTATACTTGGTAGTATATTTAGAGGTGCATGTGTCTTATTAACTCTGTTTTCTCCTAGAGCTCCAGGAAGAAACCACAGCCAATGTTTCACCCTATCTGTGATTTGGGGGGCGTGTCATAAATATAAAGGGAAGGCTAACCACCTTTAAATCCCTCCTGGCCAGAGGAAAAAACCCTTTCACCTGTAAAGGGTTAAGAAGCTAAAGATAACCTCACTGGCACCTGACCAAAATGACCAATGAGGAGACAAGATACTTTCAAAGCTGGAGGGGGGAGAAACAAAGGGTTCTCTCTGTCTGTGCGTGTCTTTTGCCGGGACCAGAGCAGGAATGCAGGTCAGAACTCCTGTAAAGGGTTAATAAGCAATCTAGTTAGATATGTATTAGATTCTGTTTTGTTTAAATGGCTGATAAAATAAGTTGTGCTGAATGGAATGTATATTCCGGTTTTTGTGTCTTTTTGTAACTTAAGGTTTTGCATAGAGGGATTCTCTGTGTTTTGAATTTGATTACCCTGTAAGGTATTTACCATTCTGATTTTACAGAGGTGATTCTTTTACTTTTTTTTCAATTAAAATTCTTCTTTTAAGAACCTGATTGCTTTGTCCTTGTTCTTAAGATCCAAGGGTTTGGGTCTGTGTTCACCGATGCAAATTGGTGAGGATTTTTATCAAGCCTTCCCCAGGAAAGGGGGTGTAGGGTTTGGGAGGATTTTGGGGGGAAAGACGTTTCCAAGCGGGCTCTTTCCCTATTATATATTTGTTAGACGCTTGGTGGTGGCAGCAATAAAGTCCAAGGGAAAAAGGTAAAATAGTTTGTACCTTGGGGAAGTTTTAACCTAAGCTGGTAAAAATAAGCTTAGGGGGGTTTTCATGCAGGTTCCCACATCTGTACCCTAGAGTTCAGAGTGGGGAAGGAACCTTGACAAGGTCACAAGCTGTTGGATGTCCTGCAGCCACAGGACAAAGTCAGAGTTGCCTTTTCTAGAAATATACACCTTCTTGACCCAGCCAAGGATGTATAGTCTCAAACTCCCATCAGTTGCTTGAAGTCCTGACAACTTTTCTCAGATTGCCTGGCAGTTTTTATTTTTCCCTCCACTCCCCGAAAAAAATGTGTGATAAACACTTCCTTGGTGACTTCTGATCAAGGGCAGAAAGACATTATGAATGCTACACAAGACAACAATAGCAGGGAGGCTTAATCAACTATATAGGAAAACTTTTTTGGCCAGACTCAGTGTATTCTATGGCAAACTAGAACTAAATTCTGTGGCAAGGGCCCTGGTAGCTGTAGCACTCCGGGACTACAGACCAGAAATTCTCCAGCAGCTATAGGTAAATTTTTTAATGGATGTTTTGATTTACAAAGAAAAAATAAATTAGCAGTATAGTATTCCTTGTGCTATTTGTTTTTATATTAGATTTAATTTGGTTTATTCCATGTTTTCAGTATGCATCAATTTTGTATTAATACATAACTGCACTTAAAAATTGTCACAGGTGGGAGAATGAACTATAGACCTGGGCAGCTGGGTGGGTGACACAGGGGGCTTTTGGCACCCAAAAGGATATAGGGAGTGATCTGAGATCAAGATAAGCACCTTAGCCTAAACTTTCTGCTAAAATTATCAGCTGTCAAATAGTTAACAATGCTGACATTTGAAGTTGTCATTTGCTTTCAGTCTTCAAAACTCCATTGAGGAGGGTGGATCAATTGTTGCAGGCTGTCCAGAGACTCAAGAGGCTAACACTACATGGAGTTTATACTCTGTTCACTTTTAGGAGGTTTTCTTGGAAGCCAAAAGAACTAAAACTGCATATTTGTACAAAACAAAACTTAGATTCTGGAGCACACGAATATAAGAGGTGAATTCTGATCAAATTTTTGTGATGGCAGAATACAAAGCCTGGGAGTATGATCGTCTCAGGTATTGACCAATTTCCATTTATTAGGAGGTAGACCCTTAAAGCCACAAAGGGTGTAAATACGTAGGCAAATAGATATGGTGCATGGGCTTGACAAAATATGATCTTAGCCCTTTGACTTATTAAGATCAATTCTCATGTGTGGTCATTAGGCATTTCCCATGCAACATTAGGACTACAGCACTTACAATGAGACTTTATGTGATAGGACCCTTTGGTTCATGCACTTTTGGACAAAACCTCAAATGGAGTAGGTTCCACCTACCCTTCCTTAACCATATGTTCTTGGAGATTATAGGTTATTCCACCTCTTCAGGATGGCCTGCATGAAATTCCCTAACAGTCTAGACCCATAGAGTTTGTAGTAAAACAAAATGTATTATGGCTCGAAGGAAATCATTTACACAATGAAGTGGTGTGCATAGACTGATGTATTGGAACATACTAATGACTAAATTCCTACTCTTGGGTGCTTTGTTTCCAATACAAGATCAGCCCAAACTCCCAAAACTTGAAAGAGTTTTAGTGTTCTGATACTATAATCGTGGGAGATATATAAACTGTGTGGGGCTAAGACTATCTTTCTGATGCATATACAGGGCAAAGCACAATGAACCCCTTTGTCCTACTGTAATACGAATATTAAATGAGGACTTACATAGAGTTTTGGGCACTGCTGATTCCCCCCCATACCAAAGAGGGGTACATTCTATCCCTTAACAGTAGGCTCAGCATTCCCTTGTGTCTTTAACCTGTTAGCTCCTTTTTCTCTGCAAATGGTGAAGAAGTTTCCAACCAATTGCTGTGTAAAGTCCGAGACCTTCTTCTGCAGTCATATTAGGAGCGCAACAGCCATGAGCCAAGAAGCAGAAAGTCACATCCTCATATTCCTTCTAAATGATATCAAAACAATGTAATATTGGGCTGGTAAGGCAGCCCTCCTAATAGTACCCACCATCACAGATAAGTAAGGAATCTCTTAAGATGTTTAAAGAAAACTTTGCTTGATAGCATTCTGTCGGGCATAGAATCGCTTATCAACAGTTGTGATTGTAAAATCGATAGTTCTGTTCTTTTGCTTTTATGATCTCTGCTTCTCTATTGTTTATCTGTATGGTCTCTGTCTGGTTCTTTGATTGTTTCTGTCTGTTGCATAATTAATTTTGTAAGTTTTAAATCAACTAAGGTGGTGGGGTATGATTGGGTGAAGAATTGTTTCACAATATGTTAAGATTGGTCAAAGAATTATTTTATAGTAGTTTAGTTTAAAATGGTAGGTTAAGATATAGCTAAGCAGGACTCAAGTTTAACTATATAAACCGGGGTCCAAAAGGAAGTTCTTTGGAACTTAACTCCAGGACACAGCCCCAAGATCAGAGCTACCAGCCTCAACACCCTGCTAATCGCACCGTGCAGAATCTGGAGTCCCCAGATGACCTGATCCTGACTGGCCATTAGGAAAAGTTCCTCTGCCTTATTGGGAGTGACAGTGGCACTGGAACACTTTTTAGAGTGGGGGTGCTGTGCCCCCAATTACCTCTGCACCCCTTGCAGCCCCTAGAGCTGGGGCCAGGAGCAGGGCCATGGCTCTGGGATGGGGGGATGCGGACAGGGACAAGGGGGCCAAGACTGGGGCCACAGCTGGGGGTAGGTGCTGCTCCCTTGTGTAAGGCTGACTGCCAGGACCACAGGTGTGGGGCCAGCAACCGGGGATGGGCACGGAGCCAGGACCAGGAGAGGGTGTGGGACCACAGGGCCACATGCAAAGCCCCCAGTGCAGGACCAGCAGCTTGGGCCAGGTATGGGGCTGGTAGCCAGGAACCCATGCAAAACCTGCACCCCTAGTTCCCATGCCTATGACATGTGGTGAGCATTGTATGCTTAGCGTGTGCATTCTGTTTTTATGATTGTTAATAAATAAAGGTTAAGGATATTACTGTGTAAGGCTCTTTCACTGGTAAAAGACCCTGTAAACCTGCAGAAAATTATGCCCTGAGCAGAGCCGGCTCTAGGTTTTTTGCTGCACCAAGCTCTGAGAGCACAACTGCCCAAGTAAAAAAAAAAAAAAAAAAATGGCCAGAATGCTGCCCCTGGAATTGTGTCGCCCCAAGCACATGCTTGCTTTGCTAGTGCCTAGAGCTGGTCCTGGACCTAGGTATGGGTGGCCCTGCGTCTTAGGAACTGGGTAAGGGTAGGTGCCTTTCCCCTAGAGCTCTGGGAACGGGTGCGGATGCCTAAATCAACTGGGTTACACCTTGAGCCCTAGGAACTGGGTAATGGTAGGTATATTCTATCCCTTAACAGGATGCTCAAGAATCCCTTGTGTCTTGAGGCTGTTTAGCTCCTTTTTCCTCAGCAAACGGTGAAGAAGTTTCCAACCAGTTGCTGAGCCTTCAGTTTAAAATCCCAAGAAATCCTTATGAATGTCATGGAGTGGCTCCCCTCCCCTGAAAACATCCCCCATTGTCATTTACAGTTTACTTTTTTTTTTTAAACTGACAGTCATGTTGAGGTGATTGTGGTGTGAGACACACTTTTGCCTCAGAAGGCCTTGGATCACTTCTGTGTCTCTTTTTCAGTTTTCTGGGGTGTTTTTAATATTTCACCTGTTCTTTGTTATTTTAGCTACTTCCTGTTCTGTCCTGAAGCGCAGTTTAAAACACTGATTCCAACTATAACTTATGTTCCAAAAGCTACTATATGGATGGTAGAATCCTTGGTGCACGGGACAACTTACCTCCAAAAAAAGTTACAACTCTGAACATTCAAGGCCAATAGGAGACAAGAGGCTTTTGAAAATCCTATTAAGCAGGTTAGGTGTCTAACTCCCATACAAATAAATAGAAATGTTAGGCACCGAACATGGTAGGAGCTTGTCTAAATCTTCTGCGACTTAAATATCTTTGAAAATCTGGTCCTCTGTCTCAAGGGAGCCTGACCACTTGTTGCATTAAGGTCAGAGCTGGCTATGCAGTTTGAAGTATTCTCTGTGATGTCTTCAGAGCGTACATACCTTTCGAACTTGGTGCATCAACAAGATCAGACCCCCATAATGCACCATTAGAGCTGGTACAATAACAGTCATGTGACTTTCTATGTATCTATGTGATACCCAAGCATCTGAGCACCTCCAGAGAAACTAGGGATGAAATCTTGGTCCCATTGAAGTCAATGGCAAATTACCATTGGCTTCAATAGGGCCATGATTTCACCTAAAGTATTTGAGGAGGAATAATCTATTTCTTCCTTCTTTGCCTGTAGGAGGAAAAGCTTGATTTATTTGTGTAAGAATTTGAGGGAAAGTGGAGGGGAAGAAATGAGTTTTGCATTTAGTCTGTTCTTGTCTCCTATGACAGTAAGTTCCATAGTCTAGGTTGAGCTCCTGTGAAAGTTCTGTTTCCTGCATTAACGAGCAACTCTCTATTGACAACGGACAGTTTCATTATTCTGATGGAATGGCGCTGCTGTGGGAGGCTAGCGTAGTGGAAGGAAAGGCAATCTTTTACGCAACTGGTGATACTTTCAGGCAGGGCTTTGAATATCAGGACAGAAACTGAACTCTATTCATTGGGGAGCCACTGAAGGGGATTAGGATCTAAACTCTCTCTCAAATGAGTCAACAACTAGAAAACACATTAGTCCTCTTTTGAGAGCTCTAGGCAGTTTGGGGGGCTTTAAGCTAAGCTAATATCTTAAAGACCAACATTTTCTTTACAACCTGGAATTTTACTCTGAATAACATTCCTGTTTCCACTCCTGACTCTTCATATACCTGTTTAAAAGGCAAAACCTTTTTTTCTGATGTGCTCGCATGAAGGGGATAAGTAATGACCCATATGATTTTAACTGCTTTCAGGATTTGCTCCCCAGCCTGTCTAAATGGACAAAAATAACGCTCCCTTCATTGTCTTCATGTTTGATGTAGAATTTCTCTACATATATGGGATCACTGATAGTGTCAAGTGTCTGCACTACAGACATACCTTTCTTTATGATCTGGGACTTAGAATCAGTATCTGTTGGTATTCCAAGGACACATATTTCAAACGGACTTGTTCTTCTCGTACTTCTACGATTTTCTCTTCAATCAAGAACTGATTTTAAGAAGTTATTTTAGGAAGGGATTTTTCAAGTATGGACATCTCTTTTTCAGTTCCCTTTTTTAATTTAAGCTAAGATTCCACATGGCTTATTGTCTGTCCATCTCTACAAACTCTTGAATCTGAAAGTGACGGAATCCCAGAAACTAACTCCATTATCTCTACTACAAAATCCTCCCTCTTTAGTAGAGTCCATCTTAGCATGAGGGTCCAAAGAATTTACTTTAATGATCTATCAGAGTCCGCTCCCACTAAAAGGGGGAAAGATGGCATGAGCGTCAAGCCCTGGAGAGCCCTATGGCTTGGAAAAATCTGAGCTGTCCCATTTCCCCAACCTTTTCTCCATTTTTTGGTTACCTCAGTAAAGTGGAACAGAAAAGATCTATCTCCCATATCAATTTGAGACGAGCAAAAAGTTTGGGCTTTGGTGTATTTATTTCCTCTGTGACTGCTACTGTAGTCCTTTCCATCTGCAGAGCTCCCATTTCTTCTAGTACTACTCCATACTAGCCATAGGTGAAACTCTCTGTTGGCAAAAAACCTGCATGACATACAGGCAACATCTTGGCCCTTTATATCACACCGGTAACTTATGAAAATACAACCCGTGAGGTATGGGTGGTTTTTTTAAATGTTTTTTTTTAAAAGATTACAAGACCTCTGCATGGGGTTGTAGGAAGTAATTTACTCTTCTCTCCACAATTCCCAAACGGACAACAGCTAATGTCTCCTCACCAGCTCCTGCCAGAAGCTTTTTCTGCCCTGAACTAAGTCATCCATTTTTAGTGCTCATTTGGCTAAAATTCAAGATACCAGTTCAGGACAACAAACTTTATATTATCAGTATTCCTTAGACTTAAAACCCCACCAATTTTTGTTTACCACGGTTTCCTTCCTTAGGGGTGCAATATGGGTTGCATTAGTGTTATACCACTTAACCACACCTTCAGTTACAACAAGTCTCTTGCAGAACTGAGAACCTGTTTAACATGTTCTGTACAAGTTATTACCCCTAGGCAACTACAGCCTGTTCTTTACTTGTACTCGCTAGAATCCAGCTCTTATCTGGTGCACTTTTTCCTGGGCTATTTAGTCCTATTCTTCCTGCTTTTGACATACTCACCTCTTACTATGAATCATCTAGAAATCTTTAATTCTTCTGTATATGATATTTTGGGGGAAAATAGTCTATCAGATAAGTTATTTTGCTTTTCAGGTGCTCACAAGGTGACTGTGGAGAGTAGTTTGTGACTAGAGCTGATGATTCACTTGGCAATGAAACTGGTTATAAAACCTGAAATTTAGACACGTGCTTTTTCAAAACAGCATGTGGTGTGTTCTTCATTTCAGTGGGAAGCATAAAGAAAGGTTATTTACCTTACTGTAGTGAAGGTGAAGGAGGGTGAAGGATGTGAATACCCATGAGAACACACACCTCAAAAAATTCCAGTTACAATAAAGTCACCTTCCATTCTTCAAGTGCTGGTCCCCAGGTGGGTTTGCTGTGGATGATGCCCAAGCGATGTTTATTAAAAAGAGGCAGGTGCAAGTAAGTTGTGCTCTGCACCACAGTTCACTGAATCGCTGAACTCAAGGAAGCCTCCTCAGCCGAGGCTTGAATCAGGGCACAGTGCCTGGTAAACGTGAATGGAGCCCTTGGTTGCCGGTCTATAAACTTTAGAGAGTGGGATTCTATGCAAGGAAACCATTGAGGTCACTTGAGCGCTGGTAGAATGAGCCCTGACAGACTTCGGAGGAGGGGCTTCTGCAAGCTCATAGCAGAGGAAGATGCAGTTGGAAATCCATTTTGAGAGTCTTTGGGAAGGCATTTCTTCTCCTTTCGTCCTCTCAACTTTAGATATGAATAACCTCAGAAGTCTAAGGGCCTTGTCCTGTCCAGGTAAAAGGCCAGATCTCTGTGTGTGTCAAGGAGTGGAGTTTCTGGTCCTTCCTATTATTGTGAGGTTTCAGATAAAACACAGGTAGCGAATCATCTGGTTCAAGTGAAAGTCAGGATTTTGGATATTGTCCAGTCTATGGCTCCTTCCAAAGTAGCTCTCCCTATTAGTTAGGCCATTCTGGAGCCCACTAAGAACATGCATACACCCGTACCCTGACCCCTAAGAGGGCTGAACAGAAGTATTTTGTTCCCTCCAAGGAGGCAGAATACTTGTTTCCCCCACCCTAACTTGAACTCTCGGGTTGTCCAAGCAGTCATGGAGCAGAATAGGCTACACCAGCCCAGGTCCACTCCTGTCCAACAAGGATGCAGAGAAACTTTATTCCTTTGGCAGAAAGAATGTTTCATTGGCCAGCCTATTACTCTGTATTGCAAAGTACCAGGCACTCGTATCAAAATATGACTGTATTAATTACAATAAGCAATCAGAATTTGTCAATAAGCTACTGGAGAGCCCAATTCTAGGCTATCCTAGATGAAGGGAAGCTGGTGGCCTCGAGACAGCAGACACACCTTCTTACTCCATGGCAACCTTTGTGGTTATGAGTCAGGACTCTTGACTGCAGTCATTGGGGTTCCCCATGGAGGTCCAGGTGACAGCTGAAGATCTCCCCCTCAAGAGTAACAATCTCATCTGTGAGAAAACCAATGAGTTGCTTCACTTATGTAAGATCTCTCCCGCCACCCTCTGCTCCTTGGGAATATACATCCCAGCAGCTCGCAGGAAATAGTTCAAGCTGCTACTGCATAGATACCAGCCAACCCCTCAGCCATTCTACCACCAGAGGGCCTACAAGCCGCTGAGAAAATGCCAGAGAGCACAGCGCAGCAGACAGACCACACTACTGCTATCGGCTCTCTGGGGCCCAGCTGCCTACTAGGACATTTTGATGGCATGCTCAAGAACCCAACCATTGCATGGCAGGTCTCTCCCACCACTTTCAGTGGATGCCTGGTCCATTTCTTTCTGATGTGTCCTTCAGTCTCCTACTTCATCTAAGTCTATTAATTCACACTACGGTATATACTTAATCTGTGAAAAAAAGTTAGGGGTAGAAGAGGTTTCAAAGTGTCTTAAATTAAGCCAGTTACTTAAACATTTAAATATAAATTTAGGAGCCTAAGTGTAGAAACCCATTTTTTTAAATCTTGGCCAGAATACATGGAAGCCAAGGAATTAATGTTTCCATTGCAATCATGGAGTATACAAGCCCTCTGCTGGCCAAATATGGTACCTGTAAATTCCCATAGATATTAATCAAAGACTATTTAGCCTTGTGGATTAAGGATTCCCTTTCAGAAGTACTGGTTTCAAACACAGTTGGGGTTGTATTTTTAATGTTTCTATAATTATTTTTTCTACAGCACACAGATTAATTCTTTTATCACTTTTCTAATGCACATTTACTGTGTAAGCTAAAAAATGACATGTAAAACATCAGAAAAAGTGTCACATGAAGATGTTAGAAAAAACAATCTACAATAGGGAAAGTAAGCATTCAGATTTTTTCAGTTAAACTAGACACATTTATGGCTAGGTTGGTCCAGTCAGAGCGCTCATTTGTGGGTTGATGAGGGAAACACGAGTAATTTTAGCATTGACCAATAAGGATTTACAGAGAACAACAGGCTATGTCTACAATTATGGCAGCATGTAAAGTACAGGTACTACACACGTAGCTACTTGCCACACTGAAAGACTCCAGCAGTGCCTTTCAATGCAGTGAGGAAAGGTTCCAGCAGGGAGAAGCAAGTTAACCCCCCGCCCCTCAGGGTCTTCAAGGATTGTCAAGTGGCAACTGCTCTAATTTTGTTTCTTCAGAGGCTGAGAGGTAGGGCCATTGCCTGCTCTCTGCCCATTAGCTAGTATTAACCCAGAATTAAAGACCACAATTAAGTGGGTTGCAGACAAACGGTTAAGTAACCGTTGGATAAACTTTCTACAGTAACTGTAATTTTACTCCATTGGAGATATGTAGTAATTTGAATTACTATAAAAAGCATTGACTTTTATGGTTTAATATGAGAATGCAATGTCACAGTTTAATTTGCTGTGGGAATTACAGTTTTGATCATACGGTTTAGTGATCAAATATAAACATATGAGTGTTTAAATGATGGCATATTCAGTTAAAAGTTAACATGTCCTAGAGCTATATTCCCCAATGGTGACTACTCCAGCAGAAGACAGAAACTTTAAAAACTAAGCACATGGAGTCTGAAATATTTAGTGAGCATTCATGACATTTTGGTTGGAGATAAGGCAAAGAACTTTTATTAGCAGCATGATCACTCTGCAGACTCAATCTGCTTCAGTTTTTAGAAACATCTAGTTTGCACTGGAAATACTTAGAGGTTTAACAGTTATTAGCCTAGTTACTCCCATATATTTGTATCCTTAAAGGGACTAGCATAAAAGCCACCAGACCTACTGGGCCCCTTTCCAATGCAGGTCTGGTGGTAGCTGCACTAGCCAAAGGCAATGCCAAAAGTTTCAGAACTTTTGCAACCTCTGTTGAATGCAGGACAGTGTGCCAAAATTAACAAACTGAAAGTAATACTAGGGTCTGACTCACAGACTAAGGCCAAAAGGGACCATCATGATAATCTAGTCTGAGCTCTTGCGCATCCAGAGGTGGATTAAGAATTATTGGGGCCATGGACACAAAGAACATTTTGGGCCCCCACACCCTGGAGGCCCAGGGACACCAGAACCACAGAGGCCAGGGAGGCCATGTCTTCCCACTTTTGGGAGTGGAAGGGCCATGCCTGCCTACTTTTTAACATGGGCATAACAGCCTCAGGCAGGTGCAGCGTGGTGGCGACCTGGGCGTAGTCGGTGTCGGCAAGAAGGCAGGGGGGTGTTGCCCCTCCCCAAACTGCAAGCCTCAGGCCAGAGGTGACAGGAGGAGCGGTGGTTGCTGCCTCAGGTACAAAGCCCAGGTGGCAGTGGGGGCAGCCTGTCACCGGGAGCTGGGTGCAGGCACTAAGTGAGCCCAGGAGCAGCGTGGCGGTGACAGAGGCTGGGCCAGGAGCAGCAGCAGCTGCACCAGAAGAGCCGCCCTCCCTGCTCGGCTCCTCATTGCCTGTGACCTCCCCAGGTCTCCCTGCCGCTTCCCAGCTGGGGCAGGGCCTCCTCTCCCCACAGAGCGTGTCTGCAGACCCCAGAGAGGGGGAAGGAGGCCAGATCGGAGCCCCCACCCCTGGGTCCCACTGGCAGTGGTGTGCCCCACGAGGCAGGAACGCAGGTTGGGGGCTGCTCTTGGGCACCTCAGCCCCCGCCCAGAGCAGGTGGAGGGTCTAGAGCTCCCCACAGTGGTCTGGGCTCCCTGGGCTGTTATCACTGTCTGGCTGCAGCTTCTAGCCTCGGGGTAAGAGAAGTAGGGGTCAGGGCGACAGTTCTGGCACTGGTGGCCCCAACACTTGTACCCAGATTCTGGCACTCCTGCAGCCCCTCTTCCATTATGCATTTTTCCTTGGGGATTTTAAGCATGCCTAACAATTTACCAGTAGAAGAGGACAGATACAATTATACCCACATATAGAACAAATGTTTCAAGAATTTTCACAAATCTGTTAGTTTTACATAATAAATCCAAAGCTACTTCTAATGACTGTCATCGCCCATTTCTGGGGTGTACTGTAGAAACAAGAACAATGGAGATTATTTACTTAACGGAACAATAGTTCCTTTTGGTTTTGTCAAGTTATAGCCAAATTCAGCAAAAGCTTTTGATCAGAATGATACAGTAGTTTAACTGTTTTAAGAATGGAATATTTCCTGGTGAAGTGTAGTTTTTATAGCTCAAGTGACAAGTTTAATGGAAAACCATTTCCAAATCTCAGAAAATATCATGACGGCATTTGTATAAACAGAATAATGAAGACAAAATATACTGAAGTATCTTAAAATAAATACATTAAGTTGTTGAGGTCCATGTTTAAAAGGTATCAAAGCTTAGCAAAATTACAAGATAAACACACAGATGTGGGAAGAGTGCAATGAAGCAGACCTAAAATTTGAATAAACCTAAAATCTACCCTACATCTGATTTATATAAAATATATATTGTTATACAGCATGGCCACAGGGCAGCAGAAGAGTGGTAGAAGGGAACCTTATTCCCTGTAAAGGGAAGAAAGTTTGCTATAAATTAATTAGAGCACCTGAAGCCAATTAGAGCACCTGAAGCCAGTCACATGATAAAACCCCCCTGCTTCAATCAGACAAGAGGAGGAGTTGAAGCAGAGAGCAGTTTGGATGAGTTGAAACAGAGTGGATTGATATTGGAGCAGAGAGTAGTTTGGAGGGAAGCAGAGGAGAGTTTGCAGAAGTGCTGCGGTGGGCTAAGATGACCAAGACCCTAGGTAAAGGGATATCTGGTTTGTGTAGGGGGAGGGCAGGAAGCCCCACGAACTGAAGGGCCGGAGAGGGAAGTAGCCCAGGGGAAGGAACCACTAGTTCTAGTGGTTTACCGCTATCCCTAGGGCCCTTGGGTTGGGACCCAGAGTAGAGGGTGGGCCCGGGTCCCTCCCTCTTCACCCCCCTCCTCTACGACACTAGTGGGGCAATTAATACCCCAGTTCAGAGGCAAGAAACGGTGCCCTGAACTCCCCCCCGTCCTCCAAGAAGAGAAAGCGTGAGACCTATCATAGTAATGCCGGCAATTTGCCACACGTGGTGTCAGGAGTGGGATCTACGCACTGGGGACTTAAACCAGGGTTAGCCAAAACCCTCCCATCCCTAAGATGGACGACGTGGTCAAGGCCCTAATACAAGCCACCAAAGCCCAGCAGGAGGCTACCCGGGTCCAAGCAACCGTCCAACAGGAGGAGACTCGGATGCAGCAGGAGACTAATTGGCTGTAGATGAATCAGGCTGCCCAGGACCGAGCCCTGCTGCAAGAGCTGGTGAACCAGATGAAGGCCCTTATGGAGCTGAACCGCAACTGCGACGGGACCCAGACCATACGGGCCAGCCACTGCCTATAGAAAATGACACGGGAGGATGATGTGGAGGCATACCTCCTGGCTTTTGAAAGAGCAGCCCTGCGGGAGGCCT
Source organism: Natator depressus (assembly GCF_965152275.1). NCBI lineage: Eukaryota > Metazoa > Chordata > Testudines > Cheloniidae > Natator > Natator depressus. Next base: position 324,220,797 of record NC_134234.1, on the reverse strand, counting down.
GGCCCAGAGATCAGTGGTCTGGTATTCTCACCCAGTTCCTGTGTGGGGAGGCCCAGAAAGTCTACTACAATATGGCCGCAGAGACTACAGCAGTTTACCCCCAGCTGAAGGCAGAGATCCTGGGCAGATCCAGAGTAATGACGGCGTTGCGAGCCCAGAGGTTCCATGAGTGGCAGTATACAGAGGACAAGACACCCCAATCGCAATTGTTTGACCTGATTCATCTGACCCGGAAATGGCTGCGCCCTGAGGCCCTCAGCTCTGAGAGGATGATGGAGCTCCTGGTACTGGACTGGTATATGAGGAGACAGAAGGGCAGGTCACAACTGGAATGCTGTCCTCGACATGTGAGTTAAAATGTCTGCATGCTGGACAGTGAGCTGGCTGAATGGAATTGGACCCAGAAGACCTCCACCTCCATGATTTATAACCCTGCCTGTAAAAACCTTGCTGTCTCTTGGGAAAGGATGTGTCTCAGACACTGGTGAGGATGAATATTGCATAATCATCTGGAGAAGAAGGGTTAGGGAACGATGGAGATCAGCAGGAACTAGGCCAGTGACCCCTATCCTTACTGAGGGATTTGTGCTGGTCCCGATACCAATGGTGATCCAAGGATTGAGAACAGTGCTTTGAAGGTGAGGGGGAAGAGGAAGAAGTCCCCAACCAGGTCTTGAGAAGCCCTAGAAGTCATCTGGTGGGAACTGTGGAGCCACTCCTGAGGAAGAGATAACAGTCAGCCTCATCCAGAGCCCAACACGAAGAAGTCATCAGTGCTGAGGATGAATGAGTAGTCGACGCTGTCAGTACTGGAGCAAACGACAGAGCCAAGACCGAGGTCAGTTGAACCCGATGAAAGTGTCTGTAGTAAGGACATCAGTACTGAAGACACCATCCATGCTGATGAACCTCTCAGTACCACAAAGGACTTTGGTTGCGACGCTGCAGTCTTAATCCCAGACAGCGTGGAATGTGGCACTGACAAGTGAGACAGTTCTGCGACCCAACTAGATGTTGCCAGTGGCACGGCAGAAGAGAGAGATGTAGAAGCCATGTCAGCTGACAACCCCTAGACTATAGGGGAATCAGGAGCATAAAAGCAAAGCAGGTCTGGTACTGTTCCAATGGCATGGAGACAATTGATGCTAATGCTGTTGTCATACGGGTGCCCAATGGCCAATATGGAGGTGATGATACAGAGTCCAACTGATCTAAATGTGGTACTAAGGAGGGGTTAGATGGGCCAACTCTATAATACGTACTAAAGGACTCTCGATGCCGGTCAGCACTCCTCTTGGAAGAAGATGAAGAGTCCCTCCAAGTCCTAGAATGGGCCTGGTTAGTCTCGTGGGACCTCTTCCTTGAAGGACCTGAGGAAGGAGAATGACCTCTCTTCCTGTTAGGGGCTGCACCACATCTCAACCCAGTAACCACACAGTGTTGGCTACAAAGAATAGTGTATGGCTAGATGACCTTAAGAGATCCCTGGTTCTGAAGCAGTGTTCATGGCCTGCTCTAAGAGGTGCTGTTTCAGACACCAGGTCTCTTGCCACCTTTATCCTCCTCTTAAATGACTGGCATATAGAGCACCTTTCCTAAATGTGCCCCGCTTGCAGACACAACAAAAACCACATGAGCAGGGGGGGGTCACTATTGGGGATAGCTATCCCACACAACAGACAATGTTTAAACCCTGGTAGGGGCATCAAACTATCCATCCTAATTACTATAGCTTAACCTGAGGGTAGCTACATATACAATAAATTCCCAGAGAAACAGAAAGAACAGTGTGAGGTGAAACACCACACAGAATGCTCTGACTCTAGCCTTGGGTGGTGAGAAGGAACTAAAGGTGGGGTGGGTGGTGCTGCCCTTTAATAGTGAGGGGAAGGGCTAGAGCACCATCTAAACAGGTACCGCTAAGCAAAATTCTCTGGCTTTGGTATGCTGGGCGCACACATACACACCTGACTGCAACTGCGTGAAGAACCACCAATTCTATGGAAGTTCCAAGCAGTCTGCTAGATTAACTTCTCATTCTCTAAAGCTCTTTTGTGGACAGCAGTGAGCCTAAAATCAGAGGGAGGAAAAAAATGACTAAATTGCCCCCCATTGTAGTAGAAAAGATTCTGTCAAATCCATGGCTAGTGTCCAGAACAGCAGATACCCATGTATGAAGGTTTCAGTCACTACTTTCATTAATAAAAACCAGTTATAAAAAAAAATCTTCATATGCTTTACTACTCGGCTCATTTCTACTGTTTTTTGCATTATAATCAGGCAGAATCTCTAAGGAAGTTAACAGAAAATTTTTTAGCATCCATTAGGTTCAGTTTCATGTTTACAGTAATGAGCACTGAAGAATTACAAACAGCTGAATATGACCTTGCCCACCCCAATGTACTCTAGTTCACTTTTGAATAATATACATGTTCCTTATAAGTAAAAACACAATGAAATTTTGAGGTACTTTCTTTAATTTAAAGAGTCTATCATTATTACAGAAACAACGTTTATAAGTAGAGAATCCTTATAAGGATTAATCCTTGGCATGGTATGCTGCCAAGATTCAGTGTAGCTGCAAGGGCTCTATGTGAATCTTCATATAAGTTGCTTTCACACATACACACACTTGCTGAATGATCAAAATACTATTTTTACCAGCACAATGGAAAATAATGGCTCTCAAATAGTCCCTTTACCAGTGTGTCCTGAAATGTTTGTACAAAAGTAGAAATACACACCATATTATACTGTAGCATTAAACCAGCTATTATGTAGGAAGCTTTTAGGAAATTCATCTCTATAAATTGAAACTTATGAAATATTAAAATGAAAACTAACAAGTGATGGTTACTTAGAATTGGTTCTATTTTACTGGAAGGTCAGATACACTAAACAATTTTTTGTTTTTATACATTTCTAAACCCAGATGAACTCAAACACTGAAGCAACATACATAGGCTAAGAGAATTCAATATTGTTCCAAGGCACTTACTGAATCTCCATGACTAGATGAAAACCGGAACAAATTAGGTCTGACCAACAGTATATAATATAAAAATAACCTTTTGCTTACAATTTACAAAACGTATTACAATCTTTATCTCTGCAAACCTGCAATTCTGGCTGTATGTCCAGAATTTTTTTGTTTTTAAATCAGAAACCGTTTTCTAAAATTTCAGGGCAAATAATTTACAAATAAGATACACATGAATTTAGAACATGCAGAGATTTCTTACATCTTCTGTTAATATTTTATGATTGCAACTTTATCAAATTATATTCCTACTTGCCCTGTACATATACAAAATAATGCTTACATGGTAATCAAAAGTTAGCAAAAAGTAGTCCATAAACTCAATTTGTCGAAAGTATCACTATATTAACAAATGTCTACAAGCAGCGTGTAACAGGGTTAAAAGACATTAAGGCAATAATACTTGGAAGTTACAAAATAAACCATATGTAATACTTTCTCCTAGGTGTAATAAGGCAGATAGATGGCCCCAGCAAAAAGTTAGGTTGTAATACTGGAATCCACTGTTGTGAATAATATTTAAGGTTTTATGTGGGATGTAAAGTAAAAAGTGTACCATTCTGTAGTTATAACTACACTGTTCTGTGTTAGTCCCCAAAAAGTAAAGAGTGGAATACTGTTTATTTAGTTTTCAGTGGCACTTGACTTTTCCAGAGTGACCATTTTCTTTTTCATCATGTCCATTCTGATGGTGGCTCTCTTGGTCCTCTTGGCTTTCCACAACGGTTACCAAAACCTAAAAACAGAAAACATTTAAATTCTGTCAACTTTGAAAAAAGCAAATTCAGAATTAGCAGCATTGAGAACAATCGCTATTGTTAAAGCTGTTTCAACATCTCCCATTTAAGATATTCCTATTTTCAGGGACTTACAAAACTTCATGTCTCAATACAAGAGTTTTAAACACAAGATGCTTGTAGTAACTACAAACATGAACCATTCAGATACTTTTATATTTCATTATTTAAACCCAAATTTGGAAGGTACTTAATCCACAATGCCAAATTAAGTCTTTTATAAATTGCTTATTTTATTCCCCCAAATACTATGATTTTGGAAAATTGTTTATGTCCTCAGGTTTTCATAACTATACAGTGAAAATGTGTTATAATCATTAAAGCATAATTTTGCAGATTCTATAAACACACAAGTGAGGATTGATTAGATAATTAGAAACCCAAACAATTATGAGTAAAACATGACAATACATGGACAATTTCAAAAAGGAAATTCAAAGAGAAGTACATTAAAGTATTCTCAATTTCTCAAAGTAATATACTAAGAAATTCATATTTACAGTAGGCTAATAGTTACTCTACTTTATTGCAACTAGGAGATGAAAATTTACAGCATTAATTGTCAAAATCTTTAAGCGAGGTCTACATTATAAAAATTCTGCCAGTATAGCTAGACTGGCAAACCTTTCTATTGGAGCTGTAGCTAATATTGTCAAAGTGCTTTTGCATTTTAGTAATATTTGGAAAGTAACCCATAATAGCTTAATACCAAATCTGTTAATGTGTGTACTTTTACAGTTAGAACAGCCACCAAAGGTCCATATAGACCAGTATCCTGTCTTCCAACAGTGGCCAATGCCAGGTGCCCCAGAGGGAATGAATAGAACAGGTAATCATCAAGTGATCCATTCCCTGTCACCGGTTCCCAGCTTCTGGCAAACAGAGGCTAGGGACACTGTCCCTGCCCATCCTGGCTAATAGCCATTGATTGACCTATCTAGTTCTTTTCTGAACACTGTTATAGTCTTGGCCTTCACAACATCCTCTGACAAATTGTTCCACAGGTTGACTGTGCGTTGTGTGAAAAAATACTTTGTGTTAAACTTGTAACCTATTAATTCGATTTGGTGACCCCTAGTTCTTGTATTATGTGAAAGAATGAACAACACTTCCTTATTTATTTTCTCCACACCTATTATGATTTTATAGACCTCTTCAATATTTCCCCTTAGTCATCTCTTTTCTAAAATGAAAAGTCCCAGTCTTATTAATCTCTCCTCATATGGAAGCTGTTCCATACCCCTAATCATTTTTTTTGCTCTTTTCTGAACCTTTTCCCATTCCAATATTTTTTTTTTTTTTTTTGAGATGGGGCGACCACATCTGCACTCAGTATTCAAGATGTGGGCATACCATGGATTTATATAGACACAATATAATATTCTGTCCTATTATCTATCTCTTTCTTAATTATTCCCAATATTCTGTTAGCTCTTTTGACTGCTGCTGCACACTGAGTGGATGTTTTTAAGAAAACTATCCACAATAACTCCAAGATCTCTTTCTTGAGTGGTAAGAGCTAATTTAGACCCCCAACATTTTATATGTATAGTTGGGATTATGTTTTCCAACATGCATTACTTTGCATTTATCAACACTGAATTTCATCTAAGGTGCCACAAGTACTTTTCTTTTTGCGAATACAGATTAACACATCTGCCATTTTGTTGCCCAGTCACCATGTTTGGTGAGATCCCTTTGTAACTCTTTGCAGTCTGCTTTGGACTTACCTATTTAAGTAATTTTGTATTGTCTGCAAATTTTGCCACCTCACTGTTCACTCCTTTTTCCAGATCATTTATGAATGTGTTGAACAGCACAAGTCCCAGTACATGTCCTTGGTAGGACTCCTCAATTTACATCTCTCCATTCTGAAAACTGACCATTTATTCCTACCCTTTGTTTTCTATCTTTTAACCAGTTACTGATCCATGAGAGGACATTCCCTCTTATCCCATGACAGCTTACTTTGCTTAAGAGTGTTTGGTGAGGGACCTAGCCAAAGGCTTTCTGAAAAGTCTAAGTTCACTATATCCACTGGATCCCTCTTGTCCACATGCTTGTTGACTCCCTCAGAATTCTAGTAGATTGGTGAGGTATGATTTCCCTTTACAAAAGCCATGTTGACTCTTCCCCAACAAATCATGTTCTTTTATGTGTCTGATAATTCTGTTCTTTACTACAGTTTCAATCAGTTTGCCCAGTACTGAAGTAAGGCTCACCGGCCTGTAATTGCCAGGATCGCCTCTGGCACCCTTTTTAAAAATTGGTGTCACATTAGCTAACCTCCAGTCATCTAGTACAGAAGCTGATTTAAATGACAGTTTACATACCACAGTTGTTAGTTCTGCAATTTCACATTGAGTTCCTTCAGAACTCTTGGGTGAAGAGCATCTGGTCCTGGTGACTTATTACTGTTTAGTTTATCAATTTGTTCCAAAACCTCTTCTAATGACACCTCAATCTGGGGCAGTTCCTCAGATTTGTCACCTAAAAAGAATGGCTCAGGTCTGGGAATTTCCCTTACATCGTCAGCCGTGAAGACTGATGCAAAGAATTAATTTAGTTTCTGTGCAATGGCCTTATCTTTGAGTGCTCCTTTAGCATCTCAGGTTTTAGAGTAGCAGCCGTGTTAGTCTGTATTCGCAAAAAGAAAAGGAGTTCTAGTGGCACCTTAGAGACTAACCAATTTATTTGAGCATAAGCATCTGATGAAGTGAGCTGTAGCTCATGAAAGCTTATGCTCAAATAAACTGGTTAGTCTCTAAGGTGCCACTAGTACTACTTTTCTTTTAGCATCTCAATCATCCATTGGCCTCACTGGTTATTTGGCAGGTTTCCTATTTCTGATGTACTTAAAACACTTCTTGCAATTACTTTGAGTCTTTGGCAAACTGTTCTTCAAATTCTCTTTTGGCCTTCCTAATCATATTTTTACACTTGATTTTCCAGAGTTTATGCTTCTTTCTATTTTCCTCGATAGGATTCAACTTCCATTTTTTAAAGGATGCGACTTTTTCAAAGAACTACTAAATGGAATGTACACGCTGAATGAGTAAACATTTATATATTTATGTACTAAATTTAAACAAATACATAAAAGGGTTAGTTTTGAATGAATGGCAATTACCAATATCTGTGATTTCTACTGGAATTTCTGAAATTTGACCTCTTATATCAGTGGACCTGGAAAGAGGAATCTGAGGTATAGTATCAGCTGGTGTTTTGTTGCCCATTTCAAGATTATCTGGAAAACAAGAGATTTTAATATAAATATGTTAGGCAAGCAATTTTTGTGGTATTCTTAATTTCAAAATGATGCTTTTAAGTCAAACTTGATTCAAATTTTACCCTTTGTAGAAAACAAAGCCTTTATAAAATCCAAGGCTAATAAAAATGTTTTTATTCCGGTAGAAACAGTTATTTTTTTCTTTTAACACTTCCCTGAAGTGTTTGTAACCCAAGCACTGCAGCACTGAGAACTAAAAGTGCTTACAGTAAAGTTTCAGCAGTTGAACTAATTCCACTGGTTTTCAATGACCAATCTTAGAGAAATCCAAATATTAAATTCTTATATCAATATGAAGTAAATAAGATTTAAAAATTCCTTTCAGTTTTTATGTTCTAACCAATTCATATTAAAGGTAACTACGTAAAATATGATTTCAGTTCACAGTATCCTTTGATATATTCATGTAAGTAGCTGTATTCATACTTTCCTTTCAGCTTGTATTTGGTGCTTCTGAGCAACAGAACAGAATTCATTGTAAATACTTCAGGTGTACACCAATTTAACCTCATTAATGAAGCTCCAAAATAGTGAGAGAGAGAAAAATAGTTCATATTGTAAAATAAAATGAAAATTAACTCAATATTTATATAGTACATACAGACTTAGAGTAGTTTGGAAACGAAGATGAAAAGATAAGACTTTGTTTATACATTAGTATAACAGCTACAATTGAATAGGAATAATTTTTAAGTCATGTTGTAAACCTAACTATTATTGTAACGAAGTGTAATAGGCTATAGGCTACAAAAACTATGGTAGATTTAAAAAAGGATAAAGAATTTAAGATGTTTGGTGACTATGTAGTGCACATCTCCTGCAGCTGGACCAATTCAGTAGCTAGTGCACACAGGGTAACTAACTCCTTTTGGCCTCCCACCATTACTTCAAGGTAACTCACAATGCACTAGGAACCCGGCAAGTTGTTAGTTTGAAAGTTTCATTTATATTTAAGAACAAAATTAATCACTTACCAAGTTTTACACATCCAGCTGTTTTCAAGCCCTGTAAATATGAAATATTGTATTTTAAATTTCTGTAGGATGCCTCAAAATAATTTGTTAAAGAACCTCTGAGATATTCAAGATAAAAGCAAATATTTTTGGAAGGAGATACCATAAGCAGAATTGGAAAATTTTACACTTCCTAATAGTGGAGTAGCCAGGATGGGACATTTGAGTGGGCGGGCAATGACAGGAGGAGCCCGCCTCCCCCCATCCCTTCCAGCAGGCCTTGCGTAGGGTAATGGACGCTCTGGCCAGGGTCCCCCTGGGGCCCTGGGTGCACACCCAGCTCCGGGAGGAGATGCTGCTCTCCAATGTGCATGGCTCCCAGCACCCATTCCCGTCCCACGCCAGGCCTGGCTCCCCAAGGATGCAGGCCTACCTTTTTTGAGGATCTCCTCTGCTGCCACCAAGCCGCACACTCACTTGCCCACCCGCCCTCCTCCCAGTGGTGGATTACCACTGGGTCATGCCCAGCGGCCCCAGCCAATTGGGGCGTCCCCGTCCCCCAGTGCGCTCCACCCGGCGCATCTGCCAGACAGCAGGGTTGAGGTGTGGGGGCTTGCCCTGCTTCACTCACCTGGTGCTTCCGCTGAGGAGTGGGGTCGGGGCTTGTGGGTGCAAGCCCCCATGCCCTGACCCCACTCCCTGGCAGGCAGGGGGAGCCAGGCAAGTGCTGGGGCCGGAGCAAAGCTGGGTCTTGGGGATGGGCCTGAATGCTAAGTGGGTGGGCCGGGGCTACAGAAGACTCAATGTTAAAAAGTATGATAGTCTGGTGGTAACAAGTGCTGATCGTTAATACATGAATTACTGGTAAAAACATAGTTTCCATTCTGGAATGTTAGCAAAGTTAGCAAAGGAATGTTAGTAAGTTATGATGCATTAAAGACGACCTGGAAAGCTTTTAAAGTTTGTTCATTTTTTCATTTTATGAGACTCATGGTTAGGGCCCTACTAAATTCATGGTCCATTTTGGTCAATTTCATGGTCACAGGATTTTAAAAATTGTAATTTCATGATTTCAGGTATGTAAATCTGAAATTTCACAGTGGTAAAACTGTAGGGGTCCTTACCCAAAAGGTGGTTGTGGGTGTCGCAAGGTTATTGTAGGGGGCTCGTAGTATTGCCAGCCTTACTTCTGTGCTGCTGCTGATGGTGTGGCATTGCCTTCAGAGTTGGGTGACCAGAGAGCGGGAGCTGCTGGCCTGGAGCCCAGCTCTGATGGCAGCACTGCTGCCAGCAGCAGCTCAGAAGTAAGGATGACATGGTACAGTATTGCCACCCTTACTTCTGCGCTGCTCCTTGTGGGGCACTGCCCTCAGAGCTGGATGTCTGGCCAGCAGCTTCTGCTCTCCGGCCACCCAACTCTGAAGGCAGTGCAGAAGTAAGGGTGGCACTACTGTGATCCCCTACAATAACCTTGCGACCCCCCTCCCACAACCTCCTTTTGGGTTAGGACCCCCATTTGGAGAAATGGTGGTCTCCCCCCATTAAGTCTGTATAGTACAGTGGTTCTCAACCTTTCCAGACTCCTGTACCCCTTTCAAGAGTCTGATTTGTCTTGCATACCCCAAGTTTCACCTCACTTAAAAACTACCTGTTTACAAAAATCAGACAAAAATATAAAAAAGTGTCACAGGACAATATTACTGAAAAATTGCTGACTCTCTCATTTTTACCATATAATTGTAAAATAAATCAATTGGAATATAAATACCATACTTACATTTCAGTGTATAATACATAGAGCAATATAAACAAGCCATTGTGTGTATGAAATTTTAGTTTGTATTGACTTCGCTAATGCTTTTTATGTAGCCTGTTGTAAAACTAGGCAAATATCTAGATGAGTTGATGTACCCCTTGGAAGACTTCTGCATACTCCCAGGAGTACGTGTACTCCTGGTTGAGAGCCACTGGTATAAGGTAAAAGTACACAGACCACCATATTTCACAGGAGAGACCAGGTTTCACGGTCCATGATGTGTTTTTCACAGTCATGAATTTGGTAGGGCTATATTCATTGTTCACAAAGATTCATTTCTACTTTATTTTTGTCAAAATCCACATTTTCTTGCTTTTTATACGAGTAAAAAATAGCTATTCTGATCTTTCTGCTCTCCCCTGCAATTTTCAAGGAAAAACAAGAGTAGTTCGGGGGACTTCAGGTTTGCCTCCAGCTGACACTTCTATTTGCGTATCTAACCGAGGCAAACATTCCACTTTCTATGCTCTCTGTACTCACACAGTTCTACATTGATTTAGTTAAAGTTGTTATAGTATTTTTATTGAAGATGCTACATTGTTGCTTCCCAGCACAGAGTATGAGAAGGGGGCAACTCAATAGCAGGAGCTCAGATGACAACTCAATGATTAATGTGATCAGGGGGTTTGTGAGCTACTGAAGGCAAATGGGCGTCCCCTAAATGGCAACATTCAAGGAGGAATGAGGGGGAAGTTTTATTTAAAACATTAGGTGGACTTCAAACATACATATTAATATATATGAGGGCTGTTAGAAAAATTCAAGACATTTTCTCAGGTCGCTTTTAACGACTAAATTCATTCATGTCACTATTACATTTGCATTTAAGGTTGTTCCTTTCCCTAAACAGCTTTCATATTCCCCTATCTCAGCACAGCATCCATCTAGAATATTAGTAATGACTGCAATAGTAAATAGAATGAAAATTTAAAAAAATTAAAGTGGAATTGATTAACCAGTTAAGTAGCTGAATGATTTGGTCACCACTAGCACAAGATCATTCTAAATCTCTAGCATATTTAGGACATTTTATTACATAGGCCAAGAATTTAGTCTTTCATCCTGACAGGTTTGGAAGTTTCTTTGGACATTTTAATACTCACAGGTTTTCAATGTATTTAATTAACCACAAGATAGAAAGGCCACTTCTACTACAATGTGGTGGAGCTCTTAATGGGGACCTGCAAAGGAATATACTGGGCTGTGCGCAATGTTTCTTCCCCTCTCTTTTTTTGAGCTTGTTTATGATATGAAGAAAGCCTGAAAGGTTGAGTTTTTTTGGTTTATTTGTTTTATTTTTTTCACATTAAAGATACAAGTCTTGGGCAAAAGCTTCCAAAGTGCTTAAGTGTCTTGGGAGACCATGTCCCATTTTCAAAAGACTTCTAAGTGCCTAAATCACTAAGTCACTTTTGAAAATGGGAGTTAGGTGTTCTTGGAAATTTTACCCATAGTCTACCCTGAAAGACAAACAACTGGAAAATAAGTAGGTTTGTCATCAGATTTCACTTAGCGTATCTGAGGCATTAAAAAGTAGTTTTTATTTTAACTGTTTTTGTTAACCAATTTTTTAACTAAAATCACTTGGATGGCAAAATGCTCCCAACCCACATTTCTCAATCATGTAAGACCTCCTCTAACTGTAAAACCTTCATATTCTTTGTACTTTTAAGAAAAACACCTTTTGGAAAAGTTCTCCTCAAGGTCCGTATACATCAAAGGATAGTCATAATCCTAATTTACACTGTAATAAATTTTTTCATTGCAGGTCACCTTTAAAATGTCTACAGTTTTGTATGGGGCAAGGATTAGTGAAATGTAGTTAGTTGCAATGGAAAGGAAAGAAGGATTGTTCCTAGCACTGTAACTTCAGACGGCAAAGGAGAGTAGTTTGAGTGTAGGTAGCATTTAACTCATTTCATAGAACGTTCAATTTCTGATCTTAATTTTCACTTCTGTCTGTAAAGCTAGAAGAGCTCTGTGCTCCCACTTCATCTGAAGTATTGGTGACAAAAAAATGCAGAATGTTAACACTCAACATTCAGAACAGTGTAGAAAAGCAGCTCAGGTTTAAATGCAAAAATTAAATTGGTATAGGTCACCAGTTAAAGCAAAAGTCAGTTAACTTGGTCAGTTGAAGTTTATCAACACTTATAACATTTAAAAAAAATTCTTTTACCATTTGGTTGTATATTCAAAAGGTTAGTTCTAGAAGCCAAAAATTAGCATGGACTTATCACTGATACTTACTGTAGATTCTGTTTGTTCAGGAAGATTCTGATCATGCAGTATACTCCTTTCAGCAGATTGTGAAAACGTAAAAGGCTTGGTCAAAGGTGCACCTAATAAAAATGAAATCTTAAAATCAAAATATATTTCAGAAATTTATACACTGTGATCTCCTGAGTTTCAATACCATACCAAGGACCGTCCTAACAAAACTTTAGAGAGAAGTTACATTAACCACCTTTTCTAAAAGGTCTTTAAAACAAAGAGTATTCACAATATTTCTAATCAACATTTTGTTCAAGACACTTAATGAAGAACTTCCAAGATTACAAACTGCCACCAATCAAAATGCAAAATCACAAAATTCCCTTTTTTGCTTAAAGTTGGATAGAATTTCCTACAATCAGGAAATTCCAGTTGGTAGGCAACTGGGTCAGTTTTTAGGTGAAATTTAAAACAAATGCAATACACCAACTGCGAAAAATTTTATACCTTGAATATATACAATATGTAAAACTTGGAAATGCATGGATATCAGATTCCACTAAATTCTATTTTGACATCTCGGGCTACAATGCAACATTATATGCAAAATAAATATTTTTAGAGGGAGATTAATAGATATTTATAAAGTCATAATTACAGATGGTACAAAGCCAAGGATTATAGACCCCAAAAATTCAGAGCTAAGGTTAGATCTGAAATATCAAAACATTTCAAGCTAAGGAAATGCACAAATAACCATAATTCTTCCCTGTAGTGACACCATACCAAAATAGGATTCAGATTATGGCATTTTAGCATTTTTTGTCTGAATTAAATGTTTAAAGACAGAATTTTCTTCTCACGTCACTACAGGGCAGAAATAAGATTGTTTAGGTGCTGTACATTTTTATACCTTAAGGTGCCTTGATTTCTTTCAGGTTTAACCTTCAGTCTGAATTTCCTGGGTTTGTAACACTTTCTTTTGAGATAATTACAGCATCCCTGATTATTAAAAAAGCTTTAGTACTCAACCTTAATTCCATTTTAAACAATTGTTGTCTGCAAATTTCCTTTAAAAATGTTTCATGCATGGACACTACACAAATTCCAACAATGTTACAGTGTGATCATTTTAATGATTTGAAGATATGAAGCAAAACCCCCTTTTTTGTTTTGTTTTAAATGTTAACTTTTATGACTAGATTCACCAGTACGCTCTGGCTATTTTACCCCACTCTGTAGAAGTGCCAAGCAGTAAGAATGTACACACACCTTCTCCTTCATTAAGTTTTTCCTGTCCTCCAAACTCTCCTGTGTACAAACATGCCACCTAGTTCCCCCAACTGCCTGGATCCTGCATATTTCCCTGTGCACCCCATTTTCTCCTCCCTTTCTGCTCTTTCTTGAATAGATTTGGTTCAACAGGTAGCTTTTATGGAGACATATTTAGGATTAATGGTAATTTTTTGCCATTATTTTTCATAACAAAATTTTCCAGAGTTTAGTGCATTAAATCTTCAGAGAAACTGAAGAATTTGCCCTCATTCAAAATGGGCTTCATCTCCCATTGTTCTCAGTGAGAGATGCCAAGTTGCACTCAAAATGGTGGCCTCCTATGCTGCCAGGAGGTAGAAGAGAACACTCAGACATACTGAACAACAGGAGAGAGATGCTCCTCTCAAAATGGTCACCAAGTGAGGGCAATTGTGGTTTCAGTCTTTGTCATGTCTCATTGTTATCCATCATTTTGAAAGAGGGCTGTGTTGTGGATTTTCTGTAGAACTTTATCTGCTGAATGAGAAACTTTTAGTTACAAAAAATAATTGGGGAAATCTTTTTTTTTTTTTTTTTCCTAATTCTTTAAATGTAGCCTGTGGACAAGATTTCAGTAAGATTGAACTATGTGAGACGTGTGAAGGGTCTGCATTATTCCATTACAGAGATCATTCAGGGCAAAAAAAATTGTTTGAATAGGGTGCTAACTTGCTTAAGGAGCCCATTTTAACTAATTTTGATTCAGACAAAACTGATTTATATATTCTCAGAAAATAAATACTACGCTCCAGCAGTAAGTGCTCTAAAAGGGGTGTGGGAAAATCCAGTTCATCCTTAACTATTGATTCACAAATGGCACTGTCACAACGCAGGTAATTTCTATACAAAATTCTCTAGAGCATTACTAATCTGCCCCAGACCTGATTTACATTAATTCCTTTTATTTCTTTACTAATTAAAGCCACTGCTAGTTTTATGAGTGAAGTATTCGGATACAGACCCAGTGACTGATTTATTAGAGTTGGAAGTGTTGTCTGTTTCAATATGGGCTTTATGTCACAATAGCACTGTGCTTACTAAATGTAACAATATTGGACTAGACTGCTGTTTCTGCAGGACACAATTGAGCAGGGTAACAGGAAGCTGTTTACAGCTCCCTTATTCTCTGCACAGCCCTAGATGTTGCTTAGAGCAGCCTAATGCTATTCTACCATAGGGACTGTTGCCAGCTGATCTGAAGGACCATCTATCAGCTAAGGAGAGAGGAATATAGCATACACCAGCCACACTCCCTCCCCAACCCCTACATTGGGGGTTACAAGGATATTGAGGAAGCAGACAAGCAAATATTTAGCGGAGAGGGGGAAATACAGCCAGACTTCTATCCCTTTGCAGGCTGGAAAATCTGCTCCATTCTCTTCAAACTATCCTTAATATAGTGTTATAAGCTTTTAGTATACTGTATTTTAAGAACATATCCTTTTTTCAGGAAATGTTGACAGGCCATAAACTCAGTTTTTATCAGCACTCCCACCAGCTGTATCCAGGTGCATGTGCAAGTCATAAGACATTACTACATTAATGTATTACTATGCTAAATGGCTGTAGGTATAGAGAGCATACTGATCAAGTTTGCAGATGACAAAGCTAGGAGAGGGGATGCCCATACTTTGGAGGGTAGAGCTAAAATTCAGCGGGATCTTGATAAATTGGAGAACTGGGCTATTGACAACAAAATGAAATTCATCAGAAACAAAATGTACGGTGCTACACTAAGGGATTAAAAAAATGCATAGGGTGGGGGGAAAACTGGATTGGTACCTTCTTATTCTTTAAAACAAACAAAAAGCAGCAGTACCCAGAACTACTATACTGGACTCGTTTTATTCAGGATTATTTTATTCCCCAAACCTGTAAAACGTAACAGAAGAGACTCACTCTGTTCACTTGCTAATACAAATGATTCTGGTGTTCTTTCTGGTAGTGGGGGAGAGGAGTCTTCACTCACATCAGCGTCTAAATCAAATGTATTATTGTAATTAGACAAAGTAAGAATGATGTAGCTTTGTTTAAACAAACAGAATTTCTAACAACACTTAATAGGTCAATTTTCATAAGTCTACAGTATAAGGCATTGTATAAAGAAAAGTTTAAGAACAAATACAGATGCAACAACAGGTTTATACATCAAATGAAACCATTTCCTGTATCATTCTCCTATTTTAGTGTGCAACTCCTTGGGGAAAGGGCAGTGTCTTTGTATTGTTCAGTGATTAGCTCACTGACTGTTCAACAAATCAAATATCAAATGAAAAACTACTTTCTGTTCAGTTGCCTAGTGTCCTTCAGTTTGTGCGGGGCGGGGGCGGAGAAGTATATCCTTAGTGGTGTTTGAGAAGTTTTAAGTAATAAGCTCAAAACAGTAATACAAATAAAGAAAAAACTTAGTGTGCACGTTTAAGGCAACGAAGCAAAAACAATGTTTTGCGCAACCTACTCTGAATTTAAAGAGAATTAGGATGCCTCTGTACTGGAGAGCTCTGCTATTGCTTCTTGGACCTTGATGGTTGCGCCAGTGCCAATAGCAGTAGTGCAGTGTATCCACAGCAGCCATTCTGTTTACTTACAGTTCTGCCCTGTGATAAATGAAGGGGGCGGGATAGCTCCCTTTTATGGACACCCAGACAGCCAGTTAGCTACAAAATCCCTGTTAGTAGTTGTTCTCTACTTGCTTTACCTGTAAAGGGTTAAAAAAGCCCATAGGTAAAAGGAAGGGAGTGAGCACCTGACCAAAAGAGCCAATGGGAGGGCTAGAACTTTTTAAAATTGGGGGAAAAACTTTCCCTGTCTGTTGTTCTCCAGAGAGGAGAGACACAACACCAATGCTGTAAGAAGCTTTAAACCAGGTATGAAAAATCAAATCATACTTAGGAATTACTTATCTGAACCCCAGATATGTAAGTAGATCAGGGAATGTCTAGAAAGATGCGATTATGTTTCTCTTATTTCTTTATGGCTCCTGGACTCCCCAAATGCTTTTGTTTTGCTTGTAACCATTAAGCGGGACCTCAAGAAAAACCATTCTTGCTGCTAAATTATTATATTTGCTCTTTTTAAATCTAGCAATAGCATAAGTTCCCAGATGTATTTTCTTTCTTTTTGTTTTTAATAAAATTTACCTTTAAGAACAGGATTGGGTTTGTGTGTCCTAAGAGGTTTGCGCATATTGTTTAATTAGCTGGTGGCAACAGTGGATTTCCTTTGTTTTCTCTCTCAGCTCTTCCGCGGAGGCAGGTGAAAGGGCTTGAGGGTACCCACAGGGAGGAATTCCCAAGTGCATCTTCCTGGGTCCAAAGGGTTGGGGTTTTTTTTGCACTTGGGTGGTGGCAGCATCTACCCCTCCAAGGTCAGAGAGAAGCTGTAACCTTGGGAGTAATACAAGCCTGGAGTGGCCAGTATTAATTTTTAGAATCCTTGTGGGCCCCCCACCTTCTGCACTTGAAGTGCCAGAATGTGGAATCAGGCTTGACACGCCCCATGTCACACAGCACACGTATCTTCACACAGCACACTAATCAACCTCTGAAGGCATACTGCCTTTCGAGTTTTTAGCCCACAATTTCAGGCTTCCTGAAACAATGGCTTGCGAGAGATTTGGAAAATGTTTCTGCAAGCCCATGAAAATTATGAGAGAAGGGGGGTCAAAATCCCCCAACTCCTTTAGAAACTTAACCATTCATATCCACGGCCTGTTTGCAAAACGGAAACAAAACTGAAGCCAAGACAATTTTCTGCTGGAGGTAAGAGAAGACTACTATTTGTTATTAAATATTATTTTCTTTGCTGATGGTGGGTTTAACTTTATGTAATAGCTTTTGCTGATCCTCCATTTTGTAAATGTATATGATTTTGATTAAGGATATTATAGAAAATGAAGCAGTCTGGTGTCCAGTGAGATTTAATGATACTATGAAGGATAAATTATTCCGCTTAATGAAATTTTAACAGATATACTGAAAACCATCTTTATTTAACACAACACATACAGGCCAGCTGAAGTAATCAATGCAACACACATAATAAAACAGTTTGTAAATAGACACTGTAGGGACAGGAATTGCATCTTCTGTGGATTCAGTCTCTTTCCCTAATCCTGATGAGGGGCAGAGTTGCATGGGAATGCCCAGGAAGAAGCAGGTAAGAATGGCCAGTCCAACATGTAGTGTTCCTGTCTAATGGCACTGTACTGAAGAGCTGGAACATAATGCACATGTGCAGGGAGTCAGAGAGGAACAAACTGCAATTTGCCTCTTGCTCTTCATTTATTTCCTGTGAAGAGCTCCCTGTGGTACTCTTTTCCCAGTAGGCTCATTTCCCTGTCACAATAGATGTATTCCACCATGGCTTCTCTGTCCTCTTCCCTGAATGTACACAAAAAAGGTGGACTGTCCTCAAACTTCTGTTTCTTGTCCTCCACCTCAAATTCTATTACTGTGTATTTTCACACCCCTATGATGGTCACCATTTCATCTCTTGCTCTGCCTTAGCATACAGATAGGTCAAGCATCTGCTCCTTCTGGTGCTGCCTGTTCGCTATCTTGGTGTAACTAACATTTCCAAATTGTGGCCTTGATGCAGTAGTGGTTTCTAAACTGAGAAATAAGGAGAGAGTCACCAGGCATATTAATGTATTGACCATCCTTGAAGTACCAAGGAATGTCAAAAGTAGCACTCATTTCCCTTTTAAATTCAAACTCTAAAGATAATCTGTAAAAGATTTATTTTAGAAAACTGAATATGAGCCCTTTCGCTTCATTATGATTTAGAAAACATTTGGGTTCTTATTTTTACTCACTTGTTGCCTTTGAAATATCAGGAATACGAATTCATGTTTTTCCCAGTTTTGCTGGAAGACTTACCGGATATTTCCAGAGAACATATAGTCAGCTCTCACACCTTAACAGAAAGTTAGGGCATGTTTAATTTTTAACAAAGGCTTCCTTTTTCCAAAATGTTAGTAACAGAACAAAAAGTGTCTACAAATACCTTCCTCTTTCCATTATTAAGCTTTCACTCTAAGCTCATGACATTACTTTCAGAGGAGTAAACTAACAGCAACATATCTTGTTTAGAGGACCTTTCATCGCCCAAGTCCTCATTTAAAGCTTGCTCATCTGCTTGTATCCAGAAAGGGACACTCTGCAAAGAGATCTTCAGCACCCAGAACGGTTTTGGATAAGCCTTTATCCACATCAGTTCTGGATTGGACCACATATGTCCTTTGCACCTTGCCTGGTCCCTCAACAGCACATTGCCAGCTTTTTTGATGCTGTCCAAAATGAACTCAGACTAAAATAAACTCAGATGATGATGTGCTGAGAATATTATCAATGTGTCATAAATAGGTGTCTTCCACTCTGCTGTGGAGCAACTGTCAACATTCCAAGCCTTGTTGCACTGGACCTTCAGACCCTCTATCTTCTCCCAGAATTAATGATACTTTGCTTGGCAAGACATTTGGAACCCAGCTGCAAAACATGGTATTATGAATCGGTTCAGCTGGGAGTAATCTGCTGGTTGCTCCAGGTTCTCAAACACCGTGACACTTCCAAACCAGCTGGCAGCACATTTATATGATGGTTTCTTCTGACATACTACAAAAGTGGCCTGGTAACTCAAGAGATTGTGAAAACACATATACTGACATCCCAAGCACATGCAATCCAATTTGAACGGGTGAAAGGCTTGTTGCAAATTTGACCCTTGTACAATACAGAAGCACCTAAACAACAATTGGTGCGCTGTAATGCACATGAATTGCACTGTTGCAGCTGTTATGCCAGTACTGTTCTCTACCCTGGTGATACAATGGTAGAGATGAACAGATGTCATAATTAACTCAAATGGCATCCACAAAGTCCATGAGCACTGGTGCACTGTTGGAAGCCTGGCATGTGGACTTGCTGGCATGCCTGTAACAGTGGTTAGCATGCCAAAATTTTCTAGTATAGACAAGAAAAGTTCACACACACGTGTACGGTCTCTTCTTTAGGACTTTTAACTAATTATTAGCACTTTCATCTCAAAGTACTCTACAACCAAGTGTCACAAATAGCCTTCGTGCGGTTATGTCACAGGGTGGCTAGCCTCTTAAATGAAGTGGGTCCAGCTTCTCTGGAGACTAAGAGGTGCACCCAGTTGGGAGCCTAATGAGGGGGCAGGTGGCACCTGATTGGGAGTAGGATTAGAGAGAAAACAAGACAAGAGAGCTTGAAAAGGACTGGGGAGGGACTCTACGAAATGAAAAACTGCATGATAGCTCCTTAGACTCTAGGCCCAGGAAGGGCAGGAATAAACTATCTAGCTATGAAGAACAGCAAATCCCCATCAGAAAGAAGGGAGGCCCAGGGCAGAAAAAACTGTACCTGGATGTGAGGAGCAGCAGAAAGACTTCAGGAAGCGGTACGCCTGGGAAGGGAAGAAACTGGGACGAACTGCAAGCAGCAGCATAAAACCTTAACAGGAAGGTGCAAAGTCTGAAGAACCTGGTATAATAGGCTGAGACTGAGAAAAATAAAACCCCAATGAAAGAGCTGTTTCAAACATAAGTGTCTGCATGGTAATCTTTAAGAGACAACATGGTGCATAGTCCTAGTGTGACACTGTGGATGATGACTCCTGATCACCTATACATGGTTCTGTTTAAGGGAAAGAAACCCATCAGCTTAGGGGTGGTGCTCCACTGAGGCCTGCTCCATTTGAATAATTTCTCAGAAAGGGCAAACTGCTACTGCAGCACTGAAAATCTTAGTCATACAATCAAAGCATAAAGCCTAAACAGCCCGTCAAGGGTATTAAGCACAATTTATAATCCTCATTTTAAGACCAGCCCTTGAATGTTTTTGCACCAGCATATTCTCTAATACAACACAACTGGTTACCAGGAAGAACTGCATTTGACCATTAAACATGGTTCAATCCGCATAATACAAGGGAGACAGGTGAACCCACAACGACCAGGCGGCACATATATGACAAACTAGAATCTACCACAATTTAAAACCTTAAAGGGGAGAGTCCTCTGCCTAAAATGTTTTATCAAGTCTTCTAGAAACCACAGTTCAGAGTTCATTTTTAAGTTCTCTCTCTCTCTCTCACACACACACACATTTCTGATGCAGCAATTCCATTGATCAAGCCTCTGGGTGCTATGTTCTTTTCAGTCTTTCATCACCTTTATACCACACCTTGCATTCCCATCTTTTTTACATCTCACTTTTATGTCCTCACAGTATCCATGCCAGGAGAACATGGCTAACATGTTCAGACATGAGGAGATAGACTTGAACATTATCATAACTTGGGACTGACAACAGCAAAATAGACATAGCAACAGCCCTGGGTGAGAACACCAAAAGCCCGAGTAGAAATACATTGAAAATAAACAGTTTAATATGAATTTACCTGTTTTTTTACTAGTCTCAAGACAGACCATTTTGGCAGATATGCTAAATAGGGGACGGAAGCAAAGGGTATTTGCTTTTTGGTACGTATCTTATGATTTTAAAAAAACCTTAAAATAGGAATTAGCTACTTTTAACCCTTAGACTATGTGCAAGCTATGCTTGTAGAAAGAATTTAATCCTGAAGCACCTGTAAAGATAGTGTTCTTTTAGATTTGTCAAAAGATAGTATGCTTTTAAATATAGGTCATTTCTGACAGAAGCATAGCCTAGGAAAAAATATAAAAACTTCCAAAACACTTCTCTGAAGCGGCAGCAAAGGGATCACGCTTCGTTTAAGAAAGTTGACTTCAACATCTCATATCACTGAACACCTTCCTCTCATTTTGGGCCATTCAAGATGGTGGCACGCACAAAAATCAGTAAACTGCTTCATTATAATTATCTTAATTTTAAAAAGGCGTCAACTATATTCAAGAACTTTGTCAAACATGGTTTACTTGATGCCACAAATCTGAATGATTTAGTCAATATGTGATGGTTCATAAAAATATAAGAATGGCCACTCTGGGTCAGATCAATAGTCCATCTAACTCAGTATCCTGCATTCTAACAGTGGCTGATGCGTCAGAGGGAACGAACAGAACAGGGCAATTATTGAGTGAGCCACCCTTGTCATCAATTCCCAGCTTCTGGCAGTCAGAGGTCTAGGTACACCCAGAGCATGGGGCCATATCTCTAACTATCTTGGCTAATAGCTATTCATTGACCTATCCTCAGTGAACTTTTCTAATTCTTTTTTTTAACCCAGTTATGCTTTTGGTCTTCACAACACCTACTGGCAAGAGTTTCATAGGTTGACTGTGTGTTGTGTGAGAAAGTACTTCCTTTGTTTTAAACCTGCTGCCTATTAATTTCATTGTGTTATGTGAAGGGGTAAATAACACTTCCTTTTTCACTTTCTTCACACCATTCATGATTTTATAAACTGTATTACATCACCACTTAGTCCTTTCTTTTCGAAAGTGAACAGTCCTGTCTTTTTAATATCTCCTCATATGGAAGCTGTTCCATACTCCTAATCGTTTTTGTTGCCCGTCTCTGTACTTTTTCCCAGTGTGTGTGGTTTTTTTTGTTTTTTTAAAGATAAGGGAACCAGAACTGCACGCAGTACTCAAGTTGTGGCTGTACCATTGATTTATATAGTGGCATAATGATTTTCGGTCTTATCTATTCTTCCTAATGATTCCTAACATTGTTAGCTTTTTGACTGTCGCTGCACATTAGTGTTCGATGTCACCTGCTCAATTATGTTTAACATCTTTCTTTTGAATGGAACTAGGGTGTAAGCCTACCTTCCTCACCCCATTCTGGTGCAGCGAACTGCAAAAACCACAGAGCCCATCAGTAGTATTAGAAATGCATCTTCTATTCACAACATAACACGTTTCTCAAAGAGTGATAAAGCAAAGATGACTGTTTTACTTTAACCAGTGGTGACAGCAGCCAGATAAATTACTCAGAAGGGTGTATTGCTGCTATGTTTTTTTTTTTTTTTTACTGTGAATGTAGTTATCCAAACTAATTGGATATCCAACATTTAACAGACTGTGATATTTGTTAAGTACACAAAAAATTTACACTAATATTTCCAAGTATCCAAAGTGGTGGAATGAAGGGGCAACCTAACTTCAGATGAGAAGAATGAGACGGTTGAAAAGGTAGAAACAGGCTATTCATGGAGTAAATGTTTCTCAATACAGCACTCAAGGCAGTTTATCAAGGTTTGTAGTAACAATACAACAGGGTTAACTCACAGGAGATTGGGAAACTAAATTAGATTGTTGCAGAAGCAGCCATACTGTCAATTTAAAGTTTAAGATTTGTAATTAAATATTTCTTTGAAATACTGTCTTAAATTATAAAATATTTTCCCACTCTACAGATTAAAAGTGACAAATACAGCTGAAATACAAAAAAAACCTACCTTTTTCCTCTTCAGAATGTCTTATGCTTGGAACATCTTGTCTAGCAATGGACATTGATAATACTTTTCTAGCAGAAATGTTTTCAGTACTAGTTGAAGCAGAAACTGTGGCACTTGCGGTTGAAATATTAGACATACTTTTGGTCATGGGTCCATCAACGTTCCTCTCATCTGTGTCAGAATCATCGGAATGAAGAGGATTAGTGAAACAGAGGGGTGCTCTAACTAAAAGTGTACTGCTCCGATGATCAACTGTTTCACTGGAAGAGCATTCCACTTGAGATGTGGGGTTTGGTACCAGAGAGGCAGTTTTAATACTGTGACTTAAGACATCTGAGGACATAGCCTCAGATGCAGATGTAGGCAGTGCATTTTCAGGCCCATGTAGTGACCACGTGGCATGCCCCTTCTCTTTGAGAAGCAGACGGTCTGGTCTTGGTGGAGCATCAGAATCCTTCTGGCTCTGCAGCCCTTCCAGTGAAGCTACTACGGCTTTGTTAGATTGTGGCACACTGTATTCCATACTAGAGTTTTGAAAAGAGTCTACAAGTGAATCCCCTGAACTATGATCCAGTGGCTTAGAGTTCTTATGCATTACACAAGATGAAACAGACTTCATTTTAATTGCATGTCCTCGGTTCAAAAGAGTATTCCCATCAAAGCTTCGTGGTCCCTCCTGAAGAGGTACCTTCTTAATTTCAAAACTTAAGTTGCGCTCCAGCTTTTTCTCCACACGTTCATTGGGTTCATTTTTCCCTGAATGTTCTGTTGATTTATTATAGTTTTCATTGAGGTCTGTTGAATGGTCTGATGAAACCATGTGCAAAACTGGCTTTGGATGGTATCTATCATTGTCCTGCCACACAGTAGTGACTGTCGGATAAGCTGAAGGAGGAGATGGTGTTAAGATGGGTGGTACTGGGTGAGGCTCTGGAGGCTGCAAGATTTCTTCCTTAACATCTCCTTCTACAAGACAACTGCAAAAAAGTAATTATGTAAATTCTCTGTACTTCAGCATCATCACATCTAATATTATAGCTCAAAAAATTCTGAAACATCCAACATACATTAATCTTAAACCATGGGCAACACTTCTACTGCTTGCCAAAAATGGTTGTATAATATGGCTGACAGAGCAGATATGAACCAAGCACAACAGTATAAATGGCAAGGGAATAGTTGATAAGTCTTCCAAAATATAACTTGAAAAAGATGCTTGATAATGCCACAAATACTAACTTTTAAGGCCAGATCTTACAAACCTTAACCCATAAAATAGCTTCAAAGCAGATTTTCCCTCACTTTTCTCCCCACAGCTGACTCTACAGAGCATTTGTAGAATGGTCAGACCTTCTTAAGAACATAAGAACAGCCACACTGGGTCAGACCAAAGGTCCATCTAGCCCAGTATCCTGTCTTCAGACAGTGGCCAATGCCAGGTGCCCCAGAGGGAATGAACAGAACAGGTAATCATCAAGTGATCCATTCCCAGCTTCTGGCAAACTGAGGCTACGGGACACCATACCCGCCCATCCTGGCTAATAGCCATTGTGACAATACTCCCTGAAAGATTTTCTGAGGAAAAAAACCCAATTGGATTCATAGGAGCATAAAGCACCCTCTAAAAACCACTGCTTTTAGTGAAGCTAGGAAAAAATCCCTATATTTAAACAAAAATAGAAATATTTGGAAAGATATCTTAGAAACACACTCTTTTTGGTTCTCAATCCCTCTCAACTTTAGCTCAGTTTGTTGCCCTCGTCCTTCCCAAATAAAAGTCTATTTGACATTTAGAGACATTTTAAACAAAACACATTTTCTCCATAGATTTAATGGCAGTATTGTGAATATAGATTCAGTTTTTGTTACTCTGAACATTAGTTTATACACTAACATGTCGATGGCATAGCTTCAGTGAGTTACATACAGTATATAAGAACAGATTCATCTATTGGAGTATCTGATTTGTTGACAAGAAATTTCATTACCACCTTTTTTGGGAGAGAAAAGCAACAGGGGTAAGGTCAAAGACACCTCTGCAAATTTGTTTTAGTGAAATTAGTAGAGCGGATTTTGACAGGAGTTTACAATTTATACTATTTATATTAAGTGTTGGTAGAAAGTTTGTAGTTTTTGAGAAAGGGAGAAATATTTTAGGTAGGTGTGTGTAAGATATACAAAATAGGTATCTAATAAAATTTACTGTAAGGTGACACTGAAGTAACAGGTCTTCTTGATGTTAAAATAATTAAAATGACTTAAGATTTATTTAAGAAGTCTACACACAGGAATCACTTGTTATATAGAGGTAGGTATTTTTCAGGGCCATTAAAATTGGGGGGGTCTTTTCCACTATGAGAATAAAAAGCGTACTATCTACTGGGGTGTGAAATTAATGCAAGCAGGGGAAAAAGAGTAAAACATTTTTATGAAGATTTTTGATGCAGAAGCAATTAAATATAATCTGGTGTCATGTATGCTGGAGACTTTGATACTTGGGTATGAGATATCAGTAGATGAACTTTGGAGAGTAATTTTTCAATAACCACATTTCCACAAGAGGATTTGAATACATTTACTCGAAGTGAATCAATTTCCCCTACAGTAAAATTAAGAAAAATGCATTAAGACACTTTCATTCAGCGGATGGCATTATTATTACAAGGGAAAAACGTGTCAAGCACAGGATTATATGCAAGAACAATTATGTGGTTTATACAATTAATTGCCCTTGTGATGTCATACCTACATGAAAGGGGGAAAAAAAAAAGTGAGAAATTTTACCCAGAAGAGTGAACTCAAACCTTGGGTTAGGCTTTTAAAGAGTATGGGACATCCGTTATCCAGGCTTCATGCCCAAGTTCCATAAGATATGAGTAAATTTTGATGCAAGAAAAAAATTGGAATTTTGACAGACTTTGAATACTGTTTTTCTGCATAAGCGAATCCAAATAATGGAATTTCAATGTTTTTTGGCCTAACAGCTGATTCTAACGTTTGGGTTCACTATACAGGAATTTTACTCATGATATCTAGTAATATCCCTTCTAGCTTGTTAAAAATGGCTTGGCAAAAAATCTCTTGCAGCCATCTTATTGTGATTAAGAGAAGAGTGGTTAACTGGAGCCATTCTTTAGAAAAATTTGGTTCAATTCTCACAGAGTGTAAACCAGAGATGTGCTGAGCACCTGCAACATCCATTGATTCTGCAAAGTGGATGATCAACACCTCTCAGGAACAGGTTCCTATTGTCTTCTTAAGTAATATGTCATTGCTTTAAGATGTTATAGTTTGTCAAACAGGAGTAACATAGCTATGTGAATTCAAATATTGGGTATGTAATATATTTGAATATTTGTTTGTTCACATCCTCAGGAAGACTTTGGCTAAAATGTCAATGTGATGTGATGTGCCTGTCACTTTTACAAGAAGGCTGCACCACTCTTGAAGATTATGTAAACGAATTTCTGAGACGTTCAGCAAGCCACTAAAGAACAAGATTTTAAAATTAGACTCTAATATGCTATTTCGTGTTCTGGAGAACGTCTACTTGTCCCTGGATTTATAGATAAAGTTTATCTAAAAACAGTGAAATACTATTTCAGATTACTGACACCTTTCAAAAACAAAGCAGAGGTGAGTCTGACCCAAAAGAGCACAAGAAAAACTCCTTATGACTTAGGTCTGCTGCTTCCAGCAGAGTAGGAGAGATGTTTCCAGGATACTAAAAACTGCTTAGTTATCTTCATAGCTTGTATAAAGGTGAAGAATAGTTTATGTAGCAACGTAAGTATTTTTTTTTCTATGAAATCTGTCACAGTAAGCCCTGGGGAGAAAAGCTTTTAGATCTTAATCACCTTATTACTCCTCATAGCATTTAAATGAACTTCAATATAAAGATGTACTACATTTTCATAATCATTACACAGCTTTCATTATAAAATCTGAATATGCCCTGATTTGGAAGTTAACAGTTTGTTACTTTTTAAAAATAATTTTAACTCAAACTAATTTATTGTATAGTGCCCTAAAGTATACTGGATGTTTCAGAAAAGGAAGATAATCTACGCCCAACAAAGTTTACAATCTAAAAATGTATAAACACAATAAGTGAGATGACAAATAATAGGAAGAGGCTGGGTAATGCAAATATGGAAAAGCATTTCTATAAGTGCACCCATCCTCCAACCATGCACCAAAGGATTAATAAAATAGACCATTTAAATTTTAAATCACTCTGTGCTTAGTGGAAAAGTGCAACTGTATTAAAATAGGGCAAAATGTAGTTCAGATTTAAATGAGGACTGGCTAGCGTCCAAATGAAAAACCCTCAATCCATGGTTACTCTGTTTAACACACTGTGGAGTTTTATCATCAAATAAAAGAGTGATGTCAAGGTCATGGAATGCAGCTGCTACGATTAACCAAAAATAGATACTGAGCTCTGCATTCTTCTGCATAATTAAAAGAGGAACATTAAACCCTATGTAAGTGGGCTGAGGCTAGACACCATATTATTCGACTTTATTTAAGCATCAGATCTTATTCAGCCATAAGGGAGAAACATTACAATTTGCTTAACTTGTCAGAAACTGAATTATAGGTTAAAACATATACCCATGCCTCAGGAATGATCAAAAATAGCCCATTGGTGATTTTCTAGAAAAAAATAGTTAAATGAAAAATGTTTTTAAAATCACCACTAACAAATTATTAGCAGCCAACCGATTCTTGAACGGTTTTTAATTTTAGCCTAACTGAATATGTGTTAAAAGGTTCTTCAGAGTTTGAAATGTGGCAGAGGAATTGCTTGCCATTATGGCATGCAGCTTCATTCACAGTAAGTGGCAATTTGACTTGTATCATCATCATCAACATTCTAATCTCCTCTCCCAAATAAAGAACTATTGTGTTTTCTATAGAAACAGAAACTAAATCAGGATGATGTAGAAACACTGTCATGTTTCTTTTACCACCAATTTCCTTCTCTCACGCCTTCTATTTTCCCATTTCTCGTTCAGCATTGCCTTATCTTTGTACGTTTGTGAAATATTTCAGCTGTAATTAGTTTAATCATTTAAATGTTGGGTCTAAAGGATACTATCAGTTTGAAAAAAGTTACCATTTTTCATCCTACTGAACACCAATTCCCATTATCCTTTTCCTTTACAGGTGTCTTACTCTCTAGCAAACAAAGCTACCAAGTAATTAGGTAAGAGAGCTTCAAGGACTTGGCTCACTGAAAGATACCTGTGTAATTTAAACACCTCCTTCGGATCCTAAAGAACCAGCACATCACTGCTGGAGTTGAAGTAATTGAGTTCTACTGTACCGAAATAAGTCTAAATTGCAAGTTAATCAAAGCTCTGGCTTTGCAGCTAACAGTAGGAACAAAATTAATTCTCCCCAGTCTAAAGTACTTAGATAAAAAAATCAGGTGTGGCTATTGTATCAGGCACGAATACTGTAATACTAGAGTCTGAGATTTACTAAGGCAGTTAGCATGAGCACTAGTTACAGAACTTCCCGACTCAACGGCTCCCAGAATTAACTATACGATGCTGTTATCAGATGAAATTGGGACAGCATGAAATGTTCTTACTCACAAGTTAGTGGCAGCACTCAAAATTTTTTCTTAATTTTTTTTAACATTTTGCCAATATCAAGTTCAAACAATCTACCTAAAGATGATTATGTTCAATAAGGAATCACTATTTGCTCATATTATAGAAACATTTTAAAATGTTTTGTACTGTGTTATAACTTGTTATAATTCCAAAACCATTAAGGAATGTTACTGGAAGATTCTATTGGGAAGTAAAACAAGACAAAAAAGTGTACTTAAGACATCCTTTTCATGTGAATTAAAAACTAAAAACATCAAGAAACAAGAATCTACTAGAATTCTATGAGGGGGTCAACAAACGTGGACAAGGGGGATCCAATGGATATAGCGTATTTAGATTTTCAAAAAGACTTTGACAAGGTCCCTCACCAAAGGCTCTTAAGCAAAGTAAGCTATCGTGATAAGAGGGAAGGTTCTCTCATGGATTGGTAACTGGTTAAAAGATAGGAAGCAAAGGGTAGGAATAAACAGTCAGTTTTCTGAATGAAGAGAGGTAAATAGTGGTGTCCCCCAGGGGTCTGTACTGGGACCAGTCCTATTTGACATATTCATAAATGATCTGGAAAAAGGAGTAATCAGTGAGATGGCAAAATTTGCAGATGATACAAAACTACTCGAGATAGTTAAGTCCCAGGCAGACTGCGTAGAGCTACAAAAGGCTCTCAAAACTGGGCGACTGGGCAACAAAATGGCAGAAGAAATTCAAATGTTGATAAATGCACAGTAATGCACATTGGAAAACATAATCCCAACTATACATATAAAACGATGGGGGTCTAAATTAGCGGTTACCCCGCAAGAAAGATCTTGGAGTCATTGTGGATAGTTCTCTGAAAACATCCACTTAGTGTGCAGCAGCAGTCAAAAAAGCGAACAGAACGTTGGGAATCATTAAGAAAGGGATAGATAATAAGACAGAAAATATATTGCCTCTATATAAATCCATGGTACGCCCACCTCTTGAATACTGTGTGCAGATGTGGTTGCCCCATCTCAAAAAAGATACATTGGACTTGAAAAAGGTTCAGAAAAGGGCAACAAAAACGATTAGGGGTTTGGAACGGTTGCATATGAGAAGAGATGAAGACTGGGACTTTTCAGCTTGGAAAAGAGACAACTAAGGGGGACTACGATAGAGGTCTATAAAATCATGACTGGTGGGGAGAAAGTAAATAAGGAAGTGTTATTTACTCCTTATAACACAAGAACTAGGGGCCACCAAATGAAATTAATAGGCAGCAGGTTTAAAACAAATAAAAGGAAGTATTTCTTCATACAATGCACAGTCAACCTGTGGAACTCCTTGCCAGAGGATGTTGTGAAGGCCAAGACTATAACAGGGTTCAAAAAAGAACTAGATAAATTCATGGAGGATAGGTCCATTAATGGCTATTAGCCAGGATGGGCAGGGATGATGTCCCTAGCCTCTGTTTGCCAGAAGCTGGGAATGGATCAGTTGATTACCTGTTCTGTTCATTCCCTCTGGGGCACCTGGCATTGGCCACTATCATAAGATCGGATACTGGGTTAAATGGGATATGGCTGGTTGGACTTGGGTCTGCGTACTACAGTGTGGACACCAGAGCCCCAGGTTAGGTCAAAAAAATTTTAAGCTAGGGTTGGCAATCATGGATTCTCAAACCCAGGGTCCCCTGACATGAGTCCTGCTAACCCTGGGCTTACCTTGCAGTGTAGACATACCATTAGAAAGGAAGGTATCTTACAGATGTGCAGCTTTCCAGTTGATCTTTAATTTGCTGCTTGTGTATCTGCCTACAAATAAAGGTTTTCACAGGTTTCAAATGCTGACATAAGAATGGCCATACTGGGTCAGACCAAAAGGTCCATCTAACCCAGTATCCAATCTTACTATAGTGGCCAGTGCCAGGTGTTATAGTCTTGGCCTTCACAACATCCAGAACTTTTGCTATATTTCTGAAGCTTTGGGAGCAGCTTGCCCTGGACCCTCCTGTATAAGATCATATGCATGAGGGTGGGCATGCAAGTCCAGAAGCAGATTGCTGTAACTGTTTAGACGCTGGCTGTCCCAGACTGTTACAGGTCCATTGCCATCCATTTGGTGCTGGAAAGTCTACTATTGGTAAATGGTGGCAGAGATTTGACACAAGCAGGTGTGTGGTTTAGATGGAAACCAAACCAGCTCACCTGTATGTTAGGTTTGTTCTGAATAGGTATTAGTTTTATAAGAATATATTTAGACTATGAAATGCTTGTAAATTGCTGCATGCATTAATCTCACTTGTCTGTATTCCATGTTACAAGGTAAAATGTAAGTTTGTTTTATAAAATTGTAAAAATGCCTGCTTTGAACTTGTGAACGGAGACAGGAAGAGTGGTTCTCACCACCCACCAAGACAAACTATCAAGACATTTATATATATATATCTCTCCTCACTGTATTTTCCACTGAATGCATCCGATGAAGTGAGCTGTAGCTCACAAAACCTTATGCTCAAATAAATTGGTTAGTCTCTAAGGTGCCACTAGTACTCCTTTTCTTTTTGCGAATACAGACTAACACAGCTGCTACTCTGAAACCTATCAAGACTTGGTGGGCCCTCTAGGACAAAGAGCTTTCTTGATTGCCCCATCCACCCATGAAGAATTTATATGCAGGAGCACTCATCCCATTGGTTTGTACTCTGGTGAAAGGCCATATAAAGGGGCTCACAAGAAGAAATAGTTCTCTTTGCTGTCTGAACTCTCACAGGGCCAGAGACACCAAACCAAAGCACAGATCCCCAGGGTCAACCTGGATCCACCCTGTAAGACATTTTGAACATAGAGATTACTACATTTCTGTCACCTTCAGAAACCATAGATGGTAACTCATTTGTGTATATATGTTTGCTTGCTTTAACCTGTAAATAACTAATTTCTTTTTCCTAGGCCTGGTCTACACTGGGGGGGAGTGGGAATCAATCTAAGATACGCAACTTCAGCTACGAGAATAGTGTAGCTGAAGTAGACGTATCTTAGATTTAGAATCACTTCACGTCCTCACAGCGCAGGATCGACTGCAGCCGCTGCCCCATCAACTCCGCTTCCGCCTCTCGTCATGGTGGAGTTCTGGAGTAGACAGCTGAACGATCGGGGATCGATTTATCACGTCTACACTAGACATGGCCTTAGTTAATAAACTATTTAGATAGTTTATTACAGGATTAGCTACAAGTGTTGTTTTTGGTGTAAGATCTAGGGTACGTGACTGGTCTCTTGGGACTAGAAACAACCTGAATATTTTGTGATTTTTGGTGACAAGACAGTCCCCTTGGGCTCTCCAGTCTGTCTGTGACTCCATGTAAGACTACTACAATGATCCAAGAGTTCATATT
Source organism: Natator depressus (assembly GCF_965152275.1). Lineage (NCBI taxonomy): Eukaryota > Metazoa > Chordata > Testudines > Cheloniidae > Natator > Natator depressus. The sequence continues at coordinate 324,188,981 of NC_134234.1, read as the reverse complement.
TGTTACTGGGCTGGTGAAATCAAATTATAGAATATACCACCAGTTTGGGGTATCTGCCCTGTTTTTGACGATCTGTCCTGAGGTAGGCACTCAAAGTTATGAGCCACTCCAAACAGTGTGACAAATAGGGTTTCCAAACTGCAACGGGACCATTGCTGGGACTCATGCTCATCGTGTGCCCATCTCAAGGAGCACATGAATTCATAAACCGCAAAGGGTCTTACTCCATAGTTATGAAGGACCTTGTGGACAACAGAGGCTGAATTATGAACCTCAATGTTGACTGCACTGGAAAAGTTCATACCACCAGGGTTTTCCCACCAACTGAGACAGGCTGGGACACTATTCCCACCACATGACTGTCATAAACAGGTACTCACTGTTATTCTCAGGGACCCAGCATGTCCCTTTTTGCTTTGTGAAACCATACCCTGATCTTACAGGCCCTGGCAAAAAAAGGTTTAATTACAGTCTCAGCAGGTGCAGAGTGGTGATGGAATGTACGTTTGGCCTATTGAAATCCTGCTGGCAATATTTACAGACCTGTTTGGATTTCAGTGTCACCAAAGCCACCATTACTGTGGCTTGCTGTGTTCTTCATAATCTTTGTGAAGCCAAAGGTGAGCCATTTCCCCAAATGGAAATATGACAGACACTCAGCCACAAAGTGCACCTAACACAGCTGCAGCTGGATACACCGGGACAACAGAAATTAGGGATGCTTTGTGTTCCCACATTATGGACTGGCAAGGGCCAGTGGCAGAGGGAGAATAGTATGTTTATGAATGTGCTTGTTGGGGGTGGGGGTCGGGTAAGCATTGATTACTTTTGTGGCAGGGGATTTGATCACCATGTACTGTCCTTTTGAATGACATGACTGCTTATTATGAAATGCGGGGGCGGGAGGGGGGAAAAACAGTATAGATTGATGTTTATAGCTGTATTGAGACACGGGTTTTGCATGAACAGGAGTGGGAAACCTCTCTCTCGCTCATTTTCATCCAGCCTGCAGGCCACATACATTCAACTCACCCACCGGGGAGGGAGACTTGGGGCTTCCCCCGCCTTCGGTGGGGCGAGCCGGCACTCACGGGGGGGCTGGAGCCACGAGCACTGGCTTGCCCTGCTGTGGGTGGAAGCCCCAAACCTCAATGCCCCCCATGCAAGTGAGTTGAACGTATGCAGCCCGCCACTGATTTTTTTTGATGGGTCAATGTCCCCTGACACAGAAAAGGTTCCCCACCTCTGGCATACAACCTCCCATGCGTTTATTTTTAGTATATGATGTGTTGCCGTGACAATAAAATTTCTTTACAAAATGAAAACCTTTATTTTCAGACATGTATTGGAAAAGTACAATATTAAACTGCTGCCTGGCAGGCCAGCTGCCTTTAGCACACCAAATCATCAGCAACACCAAAAGCTTTAAAAATAACCAAGAGCCAAGTGCATAAACAAGTGCAAATAGTTGAACTATATACAAGATACCCTCCATGTTTGCCACACACTTGCAGCCAGGACAGGGGTGTCCACGGGGGAGAGGTTCAATACTGAGGACCGCGTGAGACACATTTGCCCTGTCCTGTCACTAATAGGGCCCCAGTGAATGGGCCACCCAGTCATGGAGTTGTCCAAGCTGTTCCTGGAATGCAGGCCAAAGTACCATGGAGGGGACACAGGCCATGGTGCAGGTGCAGCAGGAGCCTGCACTTTTGCAGCCATTAGAGGTAGCAGCCCCTCAAACAATTCTCTGTTGTGCTCTCTCTTCCTCCTTTAGCTGCCATTCTTGTTCCAGGAACCGTGAAGAGTGCCTGCTTCCATGCTGCTACCTTGTCCTCAAGCTGCAAAGTCAGCCCGAGCCTGTCCACTGGCCTCTCAGTATGTTTTTCTTCTTGCCGCAAGTCCCTTTGCCTTTGGTACTCACACTACTTATTGGCCCAGTCCAGAACTTCAATCAAATTAGTCATACTTCCTCCTGGAACCATTTACGAAGGTACGACGAGTCAGGCTTCTGCAATGTGGGCAAGCTAAGGAGGTATTGCAACATGTAGAGTTTGAGGGGCCTGGAACAGGACAAGACACAGATCTTAAATATCACTATGCAGGAGCACCAAATAAAAGTCTTTCGAATTTCAAGGATAGAAAATGTTACTTTTTGATACTCAATGTCAATATATTGGCAGAGGGCTTCTCCAGACCACAGAAGCTCCTTGGACACAGCCAGATTAAATCGCAGTGAGAAAAATTGCATGCCACCAAAGTATTCATACATATGGTGACTGAACACCAAATCCATAAATGGAGTGGGCTGGTGAACTATTGAGGTGGCCCTGAAAAATACCTTTCCTCAAAATGTGACTAACTATCTGGAGTTCCTGCTATGGGTTTGGATCAGAATTCAAGGGGGAATCAATAGGATGCTGCATTAGCTTCCACATGGCTTCAGACCTCCTATGGCTTCCGATACAGTCTTTTAGGACTGCATGAAAAAAGACAGCTAGTCCCTCTCCCCCCTGGCAAATTTATGGACTGAATTCAATCTCCCCAGTCATATTTGGGACTAGTGGTTTCATCACCCATGGAATGTACAGACTACATTTAAAAGAAATGAACTACATATGAACCTCTTCCCCACCATACAGTTCAGTCCTTTCAGGCAGCTTGTTACCAACTCAGTGTATTAAGCGACATACATACAGGGAAAGTAATATTAGTTTATTATTTTAACAAACTGGAATTCATTAGAAAAAATGTGCACCTTCCCAGTAAAAATTCTCTTTTTATAGGCTTGTTTTACTGTTTGTGTTTCCTGGTCTCTACTTTGAATTCCCTATGGTGGGCGAGGGTGGCATCGTGATGTCACGGCACTGGCATGCAATCTGCCATTAATGGATACATGCTTCTATCTAGGGCTGATCTCTTTTGCATTGGTTCTTACAGTAGAAATTGCTCCCATTCTTATATTAACAAACACAAAAATAGACCCAGAAACTTACTTGGCTCTGGGGTAGCTTCTCCCTCTTCTGTTTCGGCTGCCAGTTCTGCAGTGGGGTGTTCCTCCAAGGGGCATAAAAAAAGCTCTTCTGAGTACATCCTCAAGATGTGCTGCAGCTGCTCCTGTGGCAAAGCCACCTCCTAGGACCAGTTTCACCAATAGTGTTACTTCATTTGCCTCATTCGGCACCTGCTAGTGGTTCCTATTTATTTCCATGCTGGCTTCTGGGACCAGCTGGACGCCATCCCAGCTTACCAGGTCATTGTACACAGTTGATGACTCAGTGCACTCACCAGCACCCAGTCAGACTCCTCATAAAATGGGCATGATGGTGGTGAGCAGCCAGAGATGCATTTGTGGTCTCTGGTTTTCTGGTACTCTTGAGCTGCTTAATCCATTTTCTGCACTGATCGCCAGTCTGATAAGTTTCCAGTGCCACCATCTTCTTTCCTAGTAGCTGGTATTCATGGTCACTCCTAGTACTCTTACTAAAATCCAGTTTTTCTGGCCTTGCACCAGAGATTAACCAAAATCTGGCTGTGCTCCTATGACCATGAAGTAGCACGCTTTGTAAAGGGACATCTGGTCAGTATCCACTGCAAACACTGAAGGTTTTCCTAGGGTGTGTTTGCAGCTTGGCAATCAGAATAAAATGGAGGGGTTAAACACCAAACTGCTGCACTGGAACAAGGCGGGTGCTTCCATTTCCATGGAGTCAACTGCTCATTCTTGGGAGACAGAGGACAAAGGAAGTTGGCCGATAGCATTGTGGGATATTATTGGTGGACTCCAAGGCCCAGAGTCCAGGAAAGGAGGGGTGCTGCAAAACATCCCTACACTATACTACAAAACAATAGGGCTTGAACCCTGGGTACCATCTTGACTTGGGTTCAGACCAACCCTCCATGCTCACAGGATCCTGGGACCCTGGGTCAGAGCACATGTTCAAGAGATCTGTGTGTAGACTGAAGGGGAAGGGTTAGGGTTTTAGCCTGAGTCTGAGCCCAGGCTTATATTACAGTGTAAACATATCCCAAGATCACCCAACCCAATGAAGCATTAAAGGATTTTCTTTTTATTTCCAGTATAAGCCTGTTTTCTTTTACAAAAAAATCCTCTTGGCAGCATCTCACCCTATTAATATGTAGATGAAAGTTTATTATAATTTTATCAATCGCTATACACCAATGGTTGCTGTGGCAAAATATGTAATGCACAATTATACTTTTATGCTCGCAGATAAAACTCAGGCTAACAGTTATATGAAGTTAAATTGACAGAGGGCACATTATTTTATCTTCTAAGAGGCCATATTCAGAAATCCCTCCCAAGTGGATCAAACCTCTAAACCTTCAACACAGGAAGCTAGAATGGTCAGTCAGGAAGAGCTAAGATAAAAAAGACCCACTCCAGGAATTGTATTCAAACTTTTTCCATAGCTATTGTAACTGTTAACATTAATAAAAAACTATGTACGTGAGGGGAAATTCAAGAACTGTAACAGTTGGATACAGTGAACAGAAGAAAATATATACGTAAGCCAACTGAAAATTAAAGAATAAAAAAACTGTTTAAACATATCCCTGCAATAACGGAAGGAAAAAGGTTAGAATCAGAAACTGGTAAGTAGTATTACCACTGACCACACGTAAGTGGGGAGTGAAGTGTAGAGAAAAGGAATGATTAGGGGGGGTCATATGGGAATGTGAGCCAAGAGCTAGAAAAGGGCATGTTAGTGGGATGCCATAGTAAGAAAATAACTTCTTGCCAAAATGCAAGAATGCAGATTTTTGGGACATGAAATCTAGGTAATTTGTGATAGAAGTAGGAGTTCTATAGCTCTAGAGCAGAAGCAAAGACTGATAGGGATTTGATGTGCTGGCCCAGTTCCTTACTCCACTCTGACATCTCTATCTTCCTCCATCTCTACAGTGAGAAACTCTGCTCAATTGTGACGGCTCAATGGTCATGCCACTACTCTTGGGGGGGTGGAAAAAGGCAGTTTTAGGACCAGATTTCTGAAGAGTAATTTTGTTTCTTTGCTTCAATAAAGCTAGCACAGAGTTTATTTTTTATCATACTATTTAACACAGAAAGATAAGAATCTTTAAAAAAGGTAAATAGATTTATAAAACCAAAGATTCTCCAGAACCTGGACTGATGGACCATTCATGAATTTTGGGGGGTTTCTGAAATTACTCAAGCCTTTGCTTCATAACATATTAAATATATCCCATGGCCTATTCATTCATGCTCTAACAAATTTTGTTGCTTAATTGAGCATATCATACATGTAGACAGTTACTCAGGTGCATGCATACAGTTAGTGAAGTTTTCCATTCAGTTTGTTTAAAAGCAAAGCTATAAAGAATTTATAAAACCTACAGCTTGCTGATTAGTGTTAAAGACAGGAGCAATTTTTGATTGCTCATTTTCTAAAGTCATCTCAAAGAGCATTACGTAAAGAAAATAAAAGGTCTTATTGTTTTCCCCCTTTTAAGTTACTACCTTGGGTAAGAACAGTTGCTTGCTTTTAACCCCTTTAGAAACTGGACATATATATTCTCTTAAGTACCCATTTGACTGGAAGTCTTAAAAACGTTAATCTAAAGAAAATTAAACACTTTCCACCAATATTCCTGAAGGAAGCTAAATACTTGAACAAGCAATTTATTCAGAATAGACTAGGAATGTGGAACTGGTCAGTAAAAGCCACTGCACCCTATTTAAATCCCTCCTAAAAAAACATTTCTACAAGGAGATATCCAAGAAACAAGAGGTCTGTAACCCACTTAGTGATTCTGTTTATCTTATTAATATTTTTAGTCTCACCTATATGGAGGAAGGAAATAGAATATTGAAAAGAAGGGGCATAGTGGCACTGGAATTAAAATTTGGAATTGTTGTGGGAGAAAGACAGGGAGGATAGTAGTGTGCAAGATAACAGTGTGTTTAACAAGACAACACAGCATAACAAGACAGACATGAGGGTGTCACCCTGATAGGATTGTTACATATAGGTAAAGTTTTCTCCATTTGGGTTTTTAAATTTTAGGTTCTCCAGGCCAGGGACTATATCTTCATCTGCGTTTGGGATGCATCTTGCACACCATGAGCATTACAACAATAATTGTCTCCACCATAAGAAACTACGAAGTGGCAGAAGTTAGTCCCACCTCCAAAAGTCATGCAAAGGTACAGTAGTAGGGGTCAGAAAAGACCACACAGATTGAGCTGAATGCCACACCTTTTTCAGGACTATTTTACCCACTAAATCTCTTACATAATATTCTCCCAAACAACCACCACTTCTGAGAATAGCTCCAATGTCCAAACTACTGAAGTGGGGGGGTAAGAGAAGGGGGACAGGAGAGAAGTAGGGCAGTCTTAGGGAAAAGGGCCTTAAAATTATTGCCCCTTTCCATGTCATCTTGCAAAAATGTGAACATTTTTCCCACTTCTATTTCCTTGAAGGTATTTGTTTAGGCTGATTACGTTCCTGTAAGACATCCTTTCCAGACTCTAAATTTAGCCTACTCAGGATCTCATTTTATTTTCTAATCCTGATAAGATTTCCTTGCCACTCATGTGGTTTCCTCTGCATTTTTTTGGTACCCTCAAGTAGATCGCAAAACTGCATGAAATATTCTAGCTCTGAAACAATCATTTATCAACGTAGAGTCAAAGTGGATCACCACATCTCTAGTTTTAAATTAAATCACTATTTCTGAGAACAGAATTAACTTCTCTCTAACAGTACTGCAATGTGATCTCAGATGCATTTTACATGTTCTCTCCACTCATTCTGACTCACTAGTTTCTAGACAGCTTTTATCTCCAGTTTGTACACATGCTACTTTTCTCTCCAGCCAAAAGGACTTCAGTCTTAAATCCCATTTTACTGTATACAACTCACAGTTCTAATCTCTCCAAGCCACTTAGTGTGGATACATCATCCTTATGTTTAATGTTCCTCCAATTCGGAGGCTGGCAAGTATGATTAATGCTGATCTTCGGCCTTCTTCTAGATCATTAAAGTATTAAATAGTATATGTCCCCAATACTGACTTGACCCTGTGGTACTCCATTTGGAAGAGATGAATTTTTAATGGTAAAAACTAACATCTGTCATACAATTTTTAATCTGTGCTATGGTATTTAACCAACTGAAAACATTTTTATACTGTACTATATAAAATATTTTATAAAGGCCAAATATATGCTGTATCTACCAAAACAGTAAATGTTTCAAAAAATTCTATCAATATTACTCTATAAATGAGTTGGTTGATTGAACAGCTTCATTTCCTCACAAGTGCAGTCACTAATTCCATTATATGTCTAAATATTTTGCAAAGAAAATATTCATTGACTGGTTATTTCCTCTATCTTCCTTTATGCCCTTAAAAATAAAGGTACTAAATTTGCTGGTCAGTCATCATCAGGTACCTCTGTTTTTTCATTTTTTTTTTTTTTTAAAACAAGAAACTGCATATTATTTCACCAAAATGTTTCTGACCTTAAGGAAAAAAAAAAATCTTAGAACCCTTCAATTTAAAACTAGTTTGATAAGAGAAACAAGTATGAGAAAAATAAAAAGCAAAACAAGGGGGTTTAAGCAATTCAACATGCAGATAATTCTGAGATGGAGATTAATTATATTGTTTACATATTGTTGAAAATAAGGAAACATTAGTAAAAGTGCCAGAGAAAGTTACCTGGTATCTTACATCAGATACAACAAGGCACGTATCTAACATGTGCACCAAAAATTTGGCTATTCAGAAGTCTCAGCTGCTCACACACTCCCCACCTCACCCAAAAAAGAGTGGCGCCTCATGTAGATCTGATTCTCCCCTCGCCCCCCAAAAATCAGTCTTCCTTCACCATCTTTTCTTCATGCTGTCTCCCAACCATTGTCTGCTTTAAAGTTCCAATTGCTTATGTTTATCTTTCTAGAAAGGGAGCAAAAAACCTAACTATTTAGAGTCACTCCATTTCTCATATTTTCCTTTCACTCTTTTTTCTGGAGGTATCTCTAGAGCCCTGTGTGCCTGTCTCTGCAAGCTATTTTACATCTGTACATCCAGTCTCCCAACTTCTCAGTTTTAAGTTTTTTCTCTTGGAATGAATAAAAGGTCAGTTGGTAAAACCATTCCTCTTAATTATTAAAGTGTTCTTCCTTTTTACCTTTACAAATATAACCTTTAAATATCAATGTATAACAGACAACACTGTATGTAAGTTTGTGCATATACTGTACACAACCAAAAATAGCATTATAATAGCTTTTGTGTGCATTAGATACTACAGGATCAGGGGGAAATATGACAAAGTAAATGTCTTTGTTAGTTTTGTAAATAGACAATTTAGGGGAAGCTCTAAAACATCCTCCCTTCAACATACTTCTATTGCTACGACTACACAGTCAGAACATTAGCTGCAGCCTAAAAGTCTTCATAATACTGCTGATTTACGGCTTGTCTACATTATCCGCTGGATCGACCGGCAGCGATCGATCCAGCAGGGATCGATTTATCGCGTCTACAGCTGAGCGCTCTCTCGTCGACTCTGGTATTCCACCAGGGAAAGAGGCGCAAGCAGAGTCGACGGGAGAGCATCAGCCGTCAACTTACCGCAGATCTAAGTACATTGACTTCACCTACGTATTCATGTAGCTGAAGTTGCGTAACTTAGATCAATTCCCCCTACCACCACCACCCCCAGTGCAGACCAGTCCGTAGACTCTTAAGTGCCTAAATCCCAAATGATGCATAGGCTCCTAAATCAGTTAGGTGTTGTGATATTGAGTGCAACAACGCTTAAATAGCTTTAAAAATCTGAGCCATGGTGATTCAAAAAAGTTTACTATTAGCTTTTTGAAGGCTTTCCTTCCTTTTTCTGGGTAATCTTTAAATAGCTTGGCTTCCATATTCCAAAGTTCTTTTGTTTTGCCAACAAGGCTTTGCTAAGAAGTTTCTTTTGTTTTTTGTTTGTTTGTTTTTTTTGAGGGGGTGGAAAAAATATATAATTTGAAGAGTTTCCTAATACCCCATACTAAGGGAAGCATGGAAGAGGTTAACTATATGCTCACTATAAAAACAAGGCACACACTCTTCACAGCCCAAACAGGAAAGAAGCAGCACTTGATTTACAACACTCAAAACAGTAAATTTGCCCCCTAAAGTTTGCAAAAATACATTCAAAGGTCAAAATATACCCCATTAAAACATACTTTCAACATTAATTTAATTATATACGTGTCTGAATCTCTGAAGTATATTATCTTGAGATCATGTAACAGTTGACTAGGTTAGGATTTCTGTTAAATATCACATGTTGTGTTGCTGTGATGCAAGAATTTTATTCAGTGTCCTAAGACAAATTGCTAGAACAAGGTGGAACAATTGCTGTGTAAATTACATTTTAACTTGCCTTTGGAATTATGTAAATTAATACTTGTTACACTTGCACAAAATCCATTTGTTCGCGTAAAATATGGGCTATTAGCAATATCAAACGAGACAGGATTGGTCATTTAAGTATAAACTTTATAACTCTCTAAGCTCAAAACTGAGAAGGTGAACAGTACCTGCGGGTCCGTGGAGGCTTTGGTGGAGGAGAGTCTTGTTTCTCAAGATCTATAGAATTGACAGTTTTCTCTGTACTAGTTTCATTCTGCCAAAATAAATAAATAAATAAATCCAACTATATTTTATTCGAAGTTGAAAGAATCATGATCACTAAAATTTAATACATTTCTACATGTTCCTGAAACAGAATGAGGACCCAAAACCAAAACTTGAAAAAAGCATGGGGTGACAATAGCAAGTTACTAAGCCACCTTACACTTGTTTCAGCTTCCAATTTAAGTATAAATTACATTTTATACATACATTATTTATAAAAGCACCTCTCCCCAAAAAAGCACCCTGAGGGAATTGAGACAGGGAACTTAAAAGGACACTAACTTTAGAACCCACTTCTGAACATTTTTTTTTTAAACTTACCATTATTCAGTATTACGTATAACAAATCTCAGATTCATCTGTCACTTCAGTAATGAAGTATTTTTCATACTGTTTACTTTAAGTATTTGGCAGCACTGAGTGGTCAGTGAACCTCACTGTTTCCCTTGTACAATCAATTTTCTATTTGGGGGGAAATGTGTCTCTCAAACCACAGAGGGAAAACACAAATTGGAAAAGGGATTCAATAGGAGGGAGTAATATACAAGATAATGCATTTTCCCTAAAGTGACTAGTTTTCAAGTTAACAGTACCCCTTTGTATTTAAAAATAAAGTCGGAGATATTCTCCTGCCTTACACAGCAAGCCACTGCAGAAGGAAAATGGCCCCCCGAACTCCCCCCCCCCTTTTTTTTTTTTAATAAATTTAGTATTCAGGTTAACTAACTAGAACTGCACCAGGTACAGAAAAATCCAATTAGTTTTCATGTACACAGTCACCTTAAACGTGTATAACAATTCTGAAGGCAAGTTCAGAAGTTAACACTATTAAAAATGGAATACACAATATTTTTGAAACATATCTTCTTGGAGCTAACTTTTGCAAATTTTCTTTTAAAAAGACATTTCAAACAGACCTTGCCAGCATCTCAGAAACAAGTAATTTATTCCCAGAAACATGATATTAATTTCAACTGATATGCTTATCACTCCTAGCTCATCAGTCAGATGTGATCCAGGGCACATGTGACCTACTGTTGCCTTCTGATGGTGTGTGGCCTATTTACACTAAATAGTTGACAGTCTTTTATAATGTGGTTGCCTGTCAACTAGAATACCTGACTTCTAAGCGGTATCTTTGGTATCAACCCCAGAAGAGAGCACAAGGACTGACACCTGACTGAGCCCCTACCTCCACCGTGGCAAGAGACTGAGCCATACTGGTGAGAACATTGGGAAGCTTGCATTTCCAAATTAAAGCTAAATCTAAATTAAAGCTAGTTCCATTAACTTCATCCTCTGACGAGAAGGCCAGATGGAGGTATTAAGAGAAAGCCCTAGCCTTCCTAATCAAAGATTATTGGCCTCAACCAACCACTTGCCTGCTTTCCTAGACAGACGTTATTGCACTGTCCAGCAGCAGAGAAGTTTAAAGAAAAGTATCTGCTTCAAAACAGTAAGGACAAAGAATATTAGCCCACCAGCCTCTAGTCTAGCAATTGATTTAAAAACCAATAATATATTTATGAACCAATAAGCTGGTTACTGAATGAGACAAAGATCTGGCCCAATGGCAATCCACTGCTATCTTGAAGATACTCCTCACTCTCCCCTATTGTGGTAGGACTCTTGCCTACCAGAAGATAGTTATCAGCATTGCAGTGGTAAAACACCAGAAGGTTTTCACATGAGATGTTTGTGTGCCCCATTCTGCATTTAAGGAACAGCCTAAATCAGAATTCTAAAGGGAATGCAGAATCTACCTTCCTGATCAAAGAGATTTGCTACAGCAACAAGTTTTCAGATTACATCTAAATGGTGATAACAATTCAGAATTATTGGATGCTGTGTTAAAGTATTTTCATACTGAAGTTCAGGGAATAGATCTTTTCAGATCTCAGCCTAGGAACCGTAGTCAAAACACAAACAGTATAAATTTCCTTTGGGAAATGAATCCAACCACCAGTGTTTTATCTAGAGAAACTGAGCACTAAATGTAAACAAACCTTTATTTAAATGGGTAACTTATTTAGCTAAACATCTAACAGAAGTCAGCTAGGATGGCTAGGATGAAGATTTGAGACCAACAGTGAAGACATGTTATATGATCTTCTTTGCTCTAGTTTAAGTGGACTGTATCTGTGTATTTGCTGCTATGTTTTAACTACATACAAAAAGCTACATTAAAAAATGTTAAGGTTGCAAAGTCAACACAAAAAGGTTAGAAAATGCAAGAATTAAGGTTGCCTGTGCAAACTTATTTCAAATCCCTTTTACAGACACAGGATATATGTCTAATTATATGATGACATACTATTTCCACAGAACCTCTACCTTATTTTGCAAGACCTCTTCCTAGTTCAGCTGTAATCCACACTTACAGTGTGGTTCTCTGCCCCCTCCCCAGTGTCTGTACCACAGAGGTTTATAAATGTGCTCCTGACTTTGAGCTAGCAAACTTGTGTCTTTAAACTCAAGCAGCAGAGTTTCAAGATTTTAGAACCAAGAGTCCCAGGAGCACTACATTACAAGTAAACAATTTAAAGCTTCCTGATCAGGAATACAAAACAAGTTTCTTTTGAACCCCACAGTTCAAACATATAGTTTGATTCATAAACTGCATGTGTTTGTTAAGGATTACTGAGTTTATTAAGTCTTTCCCAGTAGTCACTCTTTCATGGACCCTGTTGTAACAGACATTCCTTTTGTACTCATCATAAAGCACACTAGGAGCCACAGAACATCCTACAAGTTTGATATTTTAAGTAGCAATTTTAATTTCTCTTTTAAGTAGCAATTTATCTTTTAAACCAAAAGGTTAAAACAAACCAAGATACCAATATCACCAATAAGGTAAAGCCTCTGAAGAGCAATAAGCTTTCCACAGTGCCCCAAAATGTCAAAAAATTATATCTGTCCAAACAGAAGAAGAAAATTCCAGAGGCGAGGCCTCTTACTGAGAATTGCCAAACACTAACGAGGTGCAGTATCAGGTACCCAGGACTCAACAACGCATAGTTTAAGTTTCTATAGCACTCTGAACATGTAAGCTATTACATAATTGTATTATATCATTTTCACAGTAAGACATGCAAGAGAAACCCAAAGAGGAAATGGTAGAGTCACGTTATGACACATTTCAGAGTAACAGCCGTGTTAGTCTGTATTCGCAAAAAGAAAAGGAGTACTTGTGGCACCTTAGAGACTAACCAATTTATTTGAGCATAAGCTTTCACGAGCTACAGTGAGCTGTAGCTCACGAAAGCTTATGCTCAAATAAACTGGTTAGTCTCTAAGGTGCCACAAGTACTCCTTTTCTTGTTAGGACACAGAAACCAATCTACTTAGTAGAACAGACCTTGCATTAGTGGCTAATGTTGATAAAACATGACAAAGGATTAAGTCCCATGAACTTATTTTCCCAAGATTAGTGTCAATGAATTCAACAAGCAATTTTCTTAGAAATGTACTAGACTGAATGCAGCTGTATGCAATGAGCCCCTTTTCCTTTTTCTACATACAGTAAGATCTATGCCTCCTGAAACGCCTTCCCACTTGGGAGCCCATCCCTGGCAGCAATGACTCATTCGCAGATCTTGGAAGTATTTTGATAAATCATACGCTCCTTGGGAGGCATCAAAGTGCATCAAATAGCAGTTTGTTTAAATTCCCCATGGGTGGATCTCCTTAGTCTCTCCTAAAAAAAGTAAGTCATTCTCCCTGCTGCATAATTAGATGACCTCTTACTGGTTGGTCAGTATTTGGCAACTGTGCCACTTGTAGATATCAAAGAAAACCCTGAAAAACAGCTCAGCCAAAACCCAAACCCTCATTGCATCCACACCAGTAAGGCCACAGTGGAGAGGAGCATGTTACTAAATGGTTGACAGTCGGATTGAGAATTTTGGTGGAAAGGGGTAAGGTAAGGAACCCTTGGGCTCAAGTAATTTCAGACTCTCTGACCATTATGAAATCAGCTGTAGTCCAGTTTTCTGTGGATAGATTCTCTCAGAAAGAAAACCACCATTATAGTTGCATCTCTTGCTTGGAGTCCCTGCTTAGAGGCCAAGGGTAGAATATATAAGTGGTCTTTCCTCAACTTGAGAGTTGGTCCATTCACAATAGGCTTGGATTCATTCTGATGGAGCAATATGTGGGGATTTGTAATAGTACCACCTTACCCTATCTGTTCAGTGGATTAAGAGATGTTGTTTCTTTGCTGCTAAATCGGCACTAAATTTCTTTAATAGAATATTGGCTTAAAAATCTACTAAAAAAGAATTTCAGTTTTATTCATGAGGGCCCAGACATTTCAAGAGGGGTTTTACCTTACCTTGCCTGTCCTGAACTAGGCAATTTGTATTGCAGCAGCACCCAAAGACCACAAATCCCATTGTGACAGGTTCTGTTCAAACAGACAGTCCCTTGACTCATGAGTTTGGTGCTTCTCCTGGTTTTAGGCTCTCCTTTACATCAACTTCCTAGTAGCATTTCTTTAAATATAAGCCCTCAATACCCATCCCTTTGACAAAGCGCTCAAGCTGGTACTTCTGTCCCCATTCAGTACCACTGGGGACACAAGTGCATTTCTCTTCTTTGGGATGTGCTGCCATCAACTACCCCCAATAACTGGCTCCCAATTGTATTATTTTCAAGCACAAAATAAAGTTAAACACAATAAACATGTTAAATACTATGCAAATCCAAGCTAGACAGAATAAATCTTCCTGTTGCTATTTCTTGATTAAGGATTAAAGCATCTTAAATCTTAGTATCTGTATTACTTCCAGCACTCAGTCTACCAGGTTTCAGTCTCTTCTTCATAGTTCTCTTCCCAGTCTTCGGTGTTCAAAGATATTTTCTTTTTACCATTTCTGACCTATATGTTCATACATATTGTGATGCTGTATGGAATATGCGGGACACTTCATAATAGTGTTGATACCAATATTATAAAATTTCAAGACATCTAACCAAATATGCCATGTGAAAATGTTATAAATTGCCAAGTATGATAATCTTGTTTATATGTTTGCATCACCTTTGTATTATGAGTTATAGATATGTATGGTATATCTGTATTTCAAAACTTTTGCTGTGTTTCTGGGTGACACTCCCAGGCAGATTGGCATCAGCACTGCCTAGCCTGTTCGATGGCCTATCAAGGGTCATCAGCTGTATAACGAAACTATTGAAAGGAGTCAGGGGATACCTTATCGCTCAACAGGACTTGTAGGGGCATACCTGTGAACAGAACTCTATGGCTTTTCCATGCCCATGTACTGTGAAGCTTGTGTTTGGGACACAGGAAGTAAAAGCCACATGGCAAAAGGAATATAAAGAGCAGCTACATCATCTCCATTTTGTCTTCAACCCTGCTTCTTACCTCTGAAGTGACTTTTCTACAAACTGAAGCTCTGAACAAAGGAATGAATGGCCCATCCAAGCTGTGGATGTGTTTCAGAAGGACTTTCAAGCCAACAAACTCACCAATACTGCTAAGAACCTGATATATGGACTCTGAAGACTGTGTGTATTTGATTGCTTTACCATTCAACAAATCTCCTCGTTTCTTTTATAATAAACCTTTAGTTTTACAAAAAGAAAAGGAGTACTTGTGGCACCTTAGAGACTAACCAATTTATTTGAGCATAAGCTTTCGTGAGCTACAGCTCACTTCATCGGATGCATACTGTGGAAAGCGTAGAAGATCTTTTATACACACAAAGCATGAAAAAATACCTCCCCCCACCCCACTCTCCTGCTGGCAATAGCTTATCTAAAGTGATCACTCTCCTTACAGTGTGTATGATAATCAATATTTTGGATAATATCCAACCTAATATTGACCCGGCAATGTGGCTGACCCTTTGGAGTTCAGAAGAACATTTTCTATACGTGAGCAGAGTTTTTTAAATAACGTCTCATTGCACTGGACCTATATGCTGATTGAGAGCCAGAGAACTAGAATGCAATAAAGGGGGCTGTGTGATTTCCTTTTTAGCTTCTTGATAACTAGTGTGGGGGATCAAGAGCACAGTTTGTGACTGGTTGAAGAGTTTAACTTCAGTGTTAACCACCAGTTTTGGGAGTGTCTGCTCTCCCTTTTGCACCCTGCCCTGCCCTTTGCATTTCCAGTGAGAGCTGCCCTAGGGACACCGGGTCACATTGAGTTATACCTTTAAACATTTTTAATGCACATTACTTTTTTTCTTTTTTCTTTCTTTTAAATTAAAGGGATACTCGGATTTTTAAAAATTGACTAAATTTAAAATAAGTCAAGTTTCTATCTGAACATCTATTAAAAAGCACATGCATATATTTAAAAATGTATTCACCTGCTGTTTATCATAAAATCATAGGACTGGAAAGAGTATCTAGTCAGCAGTTTTCAAACTTTTTTTCTGCTACCCAGCTGAAGAAAATTGTTGATGCTCGTGACCCAACAGAGCTGGGGCCGGGAATGAGGGGTTCAGGGTGTGGGAGGGGGCCGGGGATTAGGAGTTTGTGGTGCAGGAAGGGGCTCCGGGTTTGGGGGGCTCAGGGCTGGGGATTGGGGTATGGGCTTACCTCGTGCATCTCCCGGTCAGCGGTGCAGCAGGGGTGCTAAGGTAGGCTTCCTGCCTGTCCTGGCACCATGGACAGTGCTGCGCCCCGGAAGCGGCCAGCAGCAGGTCTGGCTCCTAGGCAGAGGCATGCAAGTGGCTCTGCGCAGCTCTTGCCTGGAGGCACCGCCCCCCACCCTCAACTCCTATGGGCCACGAACCGGCCAATGGGAGTGCGAAGCCGGTGCTCGGGGCGGGGGCAGGGTGCAGAGCCCTGTGGCCCTCCTGCCTAGGAGCCGGATCTGCTGCTGGCCGCTTCCGGGGCACAGCGCGGTGTCAGAACAGGTAGGGACTAGCCTCCTTAGCTGGGCAGCACTGCTGATAAAAGTCCTAACAGCCTGGTCAGCAGTGCTGACCAGAGCCGCCGCGACCCAGTGCCTTACATTCCACAACCCAGTACTGGGTTGCGACCTGCAGTTTGAAAACCACTGATCTAGTCCAGTCCCCTGCACTCGTGGCAGGGCTAATGAAGAGTCTTTCCAGCAGAGTGGCGGTGGTAGGTCCAAAGGAACACCAATCATGTTCACGTCTACCCCCTCATCCCTTTTTTCTGTGCTCACACCTCCCTGCTGCCATTTCGAGTTTAATTTTTACTGCTGATGTTACTGGTGAACACTTTTCCACAGCCTGGGGAAGGGCATGCACATATGCTACTGTAGAGCAGGTCATGCGATAGAAAGTGCAGCTGCCCAATAAAACAGTAAAACTGACGCTGCACAGTCTTGTCTAGTGAAAAAATGACCTATTGGGGGAGGGGGAGGAGGGAGTTCTCCTCTTAGTAATAGTAATCTTAGACGTTAAAAGTAGGTACAATTTCATTCAGATTAATGTAATTGCTATTCAACAGCTCTTAATTAGGAAGACTTAGACCCTGTTTATGTATGCAGTACCCCAAATGTGTTACAGATGCAACTATAATATAAATAAATTTAGGAGTCTTCAGTTTAACCGGATCCTTTAAGTACTGGTATTCAAAATTAATGGAATGTCATATCCTTAGCAGGTGAAAGAAAGTGATACTTGGCTGGCACAAAAAAGTTTTTGTAATACAATTAGAGCTTTTCTTCTATACGTTTATCTGGTTCTCTTCCCTACATTTCCCTAAAATCTCAGAAAATGATATATTAGTATTTAAAATATCTCTCTAGGATGACTATTCATTTCCCTGGCTGAACTGGTAGATTCAGAATTATCCACAGATACAAATTCCTTATTGGTAGATGTCAGTATGATTCTCAGACAGTAACTCATTATCACACAATCCCAATGTAATGAATCAAAGAAGTTAGCCCAATTGACTAAACATCAGAACATTCACGCACCCCTTTGCTTACATGTCTCCTGCTTCTATGCACATTCACACACCAGGCAAATACTACAGCAACCTGTGTATGAGAAGGCAAGAAACCTCTACGGCTGCCCTACATTTCTATACTCCAGCTGCTAGGACAAAAAGAGGTGAAAGGAGAATTTCCATCAGATGCTGAGAACATTGTTTCCATGACACTGCTAGGTATCTTCCCAGTTTCATCAGAAGCATCTCAAATCTGCATAGGAATATACTGACACACCAGAAGCACTTATGCTAGGCTGTAGGTACTTTTATATTAAGAGACACAATTCAGGTATAATTAAGAACAATGAACCCAAACCAAAACAGCTCAAAGCCAACATTACAAGACAAACTCATAAAAATTCAAAAATGTACCCAAACTAACAAATTTCTATTACCTGCCAGTTTTCCTTAGACATGGCCAGAACAGACCAGGTTTGTTTCTCCTTAAGGATGTCACTCAAGCAGTAAACACCCATAACACACACCCCAACCCCATCCTCGCTAGGGCACTGGATCCCCAAGTAATGTATTCTAAAAATGAAAGATTGATGGTCATCTTATCCTACCCTTCCTTCCTACACTATAACAGGTGTTACCTGAGTGGATGGATGTACTGTGCTGGAAAATAAGTATAAGATACGAAATTTATTTTTCAAGATTGTTCCCACAAACACTGCAGATCCACGATTGTCCCAAGAGGGGCCAGCGATGATCAGGTAGATATGACAAGTGGAAGACTGGGAAAGAAGGTGGGGAAGATTTACATGAAGGGATGGAGAGAATAGATCTAACCCAACGGGCAACTAATTGCGGGGGGCAGAGGGTTTGAAAAGGCAGAGTCAGCAGTCCTGCTTGAAGCACCCTCTAGTCAAATATTTCATCAGCCAAGGAAGTTAGAACTACACAGCACTTCTTGACATCAGGTGGCTGCTTTGGCTAATTCAATTAGACTTCTCCCTCAGCCCAAGAAATAGCAACTACCCTAATGGAGTGAGCATGAAGTTTGACTGGACAAGAGAAACCACCTTCATGTGAAAATGGATTGTATGGGAAATTACATACCTAGCAGCTCTGTTCCTGAAAAGGATCCTTTAACAATACAAAGAGTTGCATTTCCTCCATTCTTGTACAGGAGGCTTAGGGTGACCATATTTCCCTATGCTAATATGGAACACCTGGTAAAATTACTCTTATTCAAACGAGTTCAACGGCAGTAACTCAGAACTGTGCAGTACAAACATTCAAACTAACATCAAGTTGACTGAACCCCACTAAAAAAACACTATGTAGTTTTTTTTTTATTTACCTTATCTTTAAGGCTTTAGGGTCCACATGGGGAGGGGTGACAGACACACTCTCATACACCTCTCTCACACAGGGGTGTGTGTGACCGACCTACTTGACCCTCCCTCCCAGCACTCTCCACCCTTCATGCCTGGCTGGGCACCCAGGACTGACCTGCCTCTCCTGGTACCTAGCACCATCTCTTCCTGAGGCAACATGTGGTGGGCATGCAGGGTCACATTCCTCCCCCCGCCCCAGATTTATGCCAGGGTTCACACCAGAATATGGCCAGCAGGAGCCTTTTAGCACTGTGCGGGAGAGAAGGGAAGTGAAGTGAGCTGCTACCGGCTCCAGGGGGCGGGGGAAGGGATGACCTGGCCCCTGTCTTTGCAGAACTCGTCTCTCTCCTCCCCCCCCCCCCCCCATGTGGCTAGAAGCAGCTTGCCCCTTCCTGGCCACT
Organism: Natator depressus; assembly: GCF_965152275.1. NCBI lineage: Eukaryota > Metazoa > Chordata > Testudines > Cheloniidae > Natator > Natator depressus. The sequence goes on along the minus strand of NC_134234.1, from coordinate 324,169,612 downwards.
GCTAGCCACCTACATAACCAAGCCACCTCCCAGCTACAGCATGGGCAGGAAGGGGTTAAACTCTAAGGCTGCATTGCGCATTGGGGCCCAGGGGACCTGACTGCAGGGGCTTTAGCAAACCTGGCCAGAGAGGTGGCTCAGCAGGGAAAGGTGCCTAGGAAATAGTGCAGCCCCGCACCTCCTGGGGCAGGATCCAGGGGAGACAGAAAATTCAGGACAATTTACCCATGTTAAAGAAAAAGTCAGGACACCTGAGGGAGGGCTAAAATAAGGGACTGTCCCTTTAAAAACGGGACATCTGTTCACCCTACATCAAGGGAATAGTGCAGGATCTTAATCTGCCCCATGTTAGGGCAGAGGTTACAGAGGGAGATCTCCTTGTTAAGATAAAAAAAGTGACCAACTTTGGGAGAAAACCAAGACAACTATTATATCCTTGTGGAAAACGAATAGGGAGTCAGATTAGAACTGCTAACTAACAGCCATGGGAAAAGAAATTTCAAAAAACATGTAAAGAAGAAATTAATTTTAGTGACAAGTAAGTCGCAGAGGGTTTATAGACCAGGTACAGGCTACAGGGAGAGACTGTTGATTTAACTGGATGAGGCAGAAGACTGCCTTAAAGAAACTTATCAACATAGGCTGAGCCCATACTGGCTACGTCGTTGAGCACACTAAGAACAAATGCCTGTACACAAAGGGCATTATATTAGAAGCCCTTCTCAAAACCCTCCTGAAGAAACTCAAACTGCAGTATGCTTTGAGACCTGTTTGGTTCTGCACCAGCAAGAAAACACTGACCTTGAGACAGATGGGACTGCAGATGTGTAATTTTTTTTTTTATGATTAACAACTTTATATGATTCAGAACTGGATTGTACATCGCTTATGTAACCATATGTTCCTACCGCTACTATCCTCATCCCTCACTATTCCCTCCTTCTGTTTATTGGATCTTATCCAATTAGACTAAGCTCTAAAGTCAAGAACCATAACTTTTGATTAATTTGTACAGCACCTAACACACACACACACAATCCCTCCCTCCCTCCCTGATCAGTAAGTGCTACTAAGTTTTATAAAATACAGGTATAGGTATATAAACAGTAAATTAACAGAATGACAAGTCCTTTTTCCAGGAAGGAAAATGTTGGAGAGACTTTCAAGAAGGCCCGACCTTAAAAAGCCAGATCCTTAAGCCTGAACATGGCCGGGATGCTGTTGTGCAACAGGTCCAAACTTTGAGAGAATTTCATGTTGACATCTGAGAACCAAGCCCTCTGGAGTAATAAGGATCAAATACAACCTTTGCTTTCTACATCTTCTACTCATTGGGGAATTATTGAAGAGGTGGGGAAACATAAGCCTCAGTTTTTTCCAGCTGCATGAGAAGTCATCTAGAGTCTGGTATGATGTGTACCCCATCACTGTGCAGTAGTCTACTCTCCAGTATAGATTTAAATTCTTAATTAGTCTGTGCGCTAATCCGGCTCAGAACATATACAGGATTTGATGCACTCCCCTCAACAAGGCTTAACTCAATGACCCTCTGGTGCTTCATGATATAGTTGTTTTACTTGACCTTATGCATAGTTGTGAAAGTACACATGCAGCAAGCTAAGTAAGGCCAGGAAGACTGCCCTGAGCTCCAAAATATTGTTGTGCAATCCTCTTTCTGGCTGGCCAGCTCTGGAAGTGTGGGCTCCCCAGCCTATACGGCTGACATCCATGCTTATGTATGTATAGGGTGTGTATATAAATTCTGAACATGGTGTTCCTGTTCATTCACCAGAGGAGAATTTGACTGATGAGTGGCTCAAGTCCTCCCTTTTCCAAGTCCTCCCTTGTTGACAGTATGAACTGTAAGAGTTGCTACTTAAAGTTTCAGGAATGAAAACTTCATCCACGCTACCAGGTCTTGGCATAACATTGGCATGCTTAGAAATGACACACACAACCAGTTGGGGAAGACTTGCCAACTCAGGAAGAGAGCAAGTGTTACCAGTTTCTGAATCCTTTCCTGAGATGGGGAGTTTCTGTCATTCCAAGTGTCTAGGTCAATTCCCAAGTGGGCAATTTTCTGAGATGGGAATCAGGGAACCATGAACTCTAAGTGAGCCAAATATTTTCAGGGATATTTCAATCACAGCAGAGGTTTTCAAAATGTGGGGTGCACCCCCTGTGGGGCATGACAAGGTTATCAGGGAGGTGTGAGGACCTGACTGGTACTGGGAAGAACCTGGTGTTAAATAAAAAAAAAAAAAATCTGGTGTGTAGGGTTGCAGCACCATTCAGGTTTGGCCCTCTCATCACGGCCCAGCCCTGCGGGACATAAAAGCTGCTGCTACCTGAGGTGAGCGCGCTCTGCAGGCCCGCCCATCCTGACTTTCCCTCCTTACTGGACCATAAAAATATTTAAGACAAACAAGATCAAGGACTGAAAGCACACTAAAACTTAAAACTGCAGGTAAAAGCTATAACTTTAATTGAAAGCCCATACGTCAAAGAAAAACATACCACTCCATCAGCAATCTTCCAGTCTGTGCGACTCTCATATTTCTGTAGTTGCTTTTCAAACAGTTGTGCTATGGCTCGATGGACAAGTTCATACTGCTCCTATTGTATGCATGTTAAAAATGATTAATGTACAAGATGCTTTAAAAAGTACATACCACAAAGTCCAAGTCTACACTACAGAAGAGTATACCTTGGTCTGCACTGCAGAATGCCTTTGTGTCCTCATTTCTTGTATTAAATTAAATACATTGAACTCTTCTGGTATTTTCTGAAATATAAGGCAAAGTTATGTTATTTTCTATAAAAGTCAATATGGTATATTGTCAGCATAGTGATTTAAAATGTGGCAGACCAATTTTTAAAGTTACCACTACAGCATGCCTTACTGCTTTTATAGAAAGCTGACCCATTCCCTCCATGTAAGTCAATCTTATCGAAGTCATTTACAGCAACAGTTCTTTCAGAACTGGTATTTATAACTGTTTCACTGGTAGTGCAGATCACACAAATATTTTTAAGATCAATTCTAAAAGTGTGACAGACTTGGCAGAAGCAATAATGTCTGACATACTGACATTATGGCAACACATCAGCATGTCTCTTTGCTTCATAATGAACCTAAAAACCACAAAGTGAAATATAAACGCAGACAACTTGAAATTTCAAATGCAGAGAGTTTAAGAAGCTATAAAAAAATCATTGCAGAAGAAACAATGAGTAAACATACTTTGCAGTATATTTATAGATTTTGAAAATTTGATCTTTGGAAATAATTTGAAAATCAGCACTTCAGATAAGCATTCAGGTCAATATACTCAGAACTATGTACTATTTAAATTTACAGTTTGACATTTTACCTTGAGATGCTTCCATTCTGAGACTGGGTAGGTTTTGGTTGTTTTTTTGATATAGGAAAGTGCTTCCATAAGTAACCTAAAGCCAATGTTTAATATATAGTAACTCCTCGCTTAACGTTGTAGTTATGTTCCTGAAACATGCTACTTTAAGCAAAACGATGCTAAACTAATCCAATTTCCCCATAAGAATTAATGTAAAAAGGGGGTGGGCGTTAGGTTCCAGGGAAATTTTTTTTGCCAGACAAAAGACTAGATAGATATACTGTGTATATGTATGTGTGTGTATAAGTTTTAAACAAACAATTTAAAACTTTACACTGAAATGATGATTGTGAAGCTTGGCTGAGGTGGTAGAGTCAGAAAGAGGAAGAGGATGAGATATTTCCCAGGGAATGCCTTACTGCTAAATAATGAACTAGCACTGGCTGAGCCCTCAAGGCTTAACACATTGTTAATAATGTAGCCTCACACTCAACAAGGCAGCACGAATGGAGGAAGGGGAGATAGCATGGCAGAGAGAGACAGAGAGACACACCATGTGTGAGAGAGAGACGCGCATTGCCCCTTTAAGTACGCTGACCCCACTCTAAGTACACTGCCTTTTTAAGTAGATCAGCAAGTCGAGAAAGCTCCCTCCATCCTGAGCCCAGTTGTGTCCCTGCCCTGCTCTGTGGAGATGGGGTAAAGGAGCGGGGTTTGAGGGGGACACCCGGACATTAGTTCCTCCCGCCATCCCCCGCATAGCAAGTAGGCGGCTCCCAGGAGCAGTTCCAAGGCAGAGGGCAGGAGCAGCACAGGACAGTGGGGGGAGGGACAGCTGAACTGCTTGGCAATTGATAGCCTACTGGGCAGTTGCCACACAGGGAACTGAGGGAAGCTGATATGGGGGAGGGGCTGCTGCCAGTCCACCCTGGTTTCAAGCCCCCACCAGCTAGCTCCAATGGGCTGCTCTTTCTGCAACCAGTGGACAAAGCAGGCAGCTGCCAAACAACATTATAAGGGAGCACTGCGCAACGTTAAACGAGCAAGTTCCCTAATTCATCAGCAACGTAACAAAACGTTAACCGGGACGACTAAGTGAGGAGTTACTGTACTTCAAAAATTTGAACATTTGATATTTCTGATTTTGTTACTCCTCAGCAGGTTGGAAGCTTAATTTTAATCACTGGTATAAAATATGATCTAATTCTACAGTAAATTATATTCCTATAAATCTTCCTTACCCCAGCTTTTAGCAAATTCCATGTATAATCTATGGCACAGATGGCTCCTGTTCTTCCACACCCTGCACTAGGGACATAAACAACAGTTACTCGATAGTTCTTTTGACAATGATTTAAGTTACCTTGTGTAATTTTTATAGAGTTACTATTTTCATATTTACAGAATCAAGGTAAAAATATCACTACCTACTGAAAAATATGTCAGTCCTCAAATACCTTTTGTCAGCCAGCTCTTAATGTATTTAATGTAAAGTACATGTAGTTTCATGTTTTCATAGCCAACAGGCATCAGCATTTCAGATGTGAAGAAATGCTTTAATAAAGTGTGTTGAAGCATTTTTGCCTATTCTATATACTACAGAGAATAGTAACTGGTCTAACAGTTCAAGCATTATAGAATGGCTACATACAGGAAAAGACAATAGAAAAGTGTAAAATGTAAAGTTTTCATTTTCTTGATAACCTGGTAAAACACAATATGGGTTACTTCTCAATTTATATAACTGACAATCTTTAAAGTGTCAAAATCTTTCTCCTTTGCAAAGTGATGAAAATGGAATCAAATGTCCACATTTATTCCGTCTCAAATGATTTCTGTAGCAAATGTGTCCAGTTTATAAGTAAAGAGATTTATTTTACACTATCAGCTCAAAACGCAATCTTTGATTCCTTCCTTCCCATGCTTCATAACTAATAATTAAGTTTCTACAGAATAACCTATCCCTCAATGCCTGTGCATTTCCATTGTCTTCTATAAGTGTACATAGGTGCAACTGGTTGAAACTTAGTTAATAATTCTGTTGATGCTCAAGAAGTAGAATCCATTTAACTTTCTCTTAGCACTAAACAGGACTAAAAACCAGTTGAAAACTCTGTCAACTAATGTCAGCTGATATGACTGAATACACAAGAACAGCACATCTTTTGAGTAAAAGGGTATGTTCTTTCCATAGTCATCTTTTCATAGTAGAACCACACTTTAAAACCAGAAAGTATCCCTAAAATGTTTACAGACTTAACCATTCCTATATAATTTTTGATGTATAATCACTCATTAACACTAAACATGCCTTTGGTTGTGATCAAACAGTTACTTGCAGAAATAGTTACATTTATAGTGAAGTCATTAGTGTTGACTAATCAAAGGTCATGTCTATACTCAGGGTCAATTCTCTTCCAACCTATAAAAAAGTGATTTGAATTCGTATTTGAGAGAGAAAACAAAAGCATACAAAAATGTATTATAGTGTAATGACCACTGACAGAAGTTTTAAAGTAAAAAAATACTAGAGCTTGTTACTGTGGCTTTTAGTAGCATTTTCATTAAAATGAAGAGTATTAAAGGGAAATCCAAATCATATAGGTTTAATATAATCAACTTGGTAGGTATTTAAACACATACCCTTTAGATGTTGCAAGAATAGTTTAAATTTTGTGGGTCAACAAAATAGATGCTCGAGTCCTCCTGCAGGTTCTGCAACAGCAGCAAAGTGCTGCTCTGGTCTATGATGAAGGGTTTCAGTTTTGTTTTGTTTTTTGTCAGGGGAAGGGAAATTTCCACACCCTCTTGGGAAGTTCAGATGTTTGGAAAGGTGATTTTACCTTTGCTTTTTTTAAGTATAGTCATTGCTACTTTGGCATTTATTCTTTTAAGGAAAAAAAGTGACAATTGCATAAGCCTCAATTTTATTTTATGCTTAATCCTGCTATAGATTCAGAAGTCATTCGTCAGAGCAGCCTAGAAATACTAGAATTAATAAATGTTCTAAACGGAGAATACAGTAGGCTCATCAACAAGGAGAGAAACCTTCTGGAATTTAAGAACAGTAAATCTTATTTAATATACAAATAGATTTGACATTTGCACTGGGTGTTTATTTTATATATCAGCACAGTGGCTAAGAAAATTAATAATTTGAGAATTAACGGCATAGCAGTGTTTGTTGTTCCTAATCTATAGCGTGTTATGAAAATATATAGGCACATTCTTAACATGGTTTTAGTACTCAACTAATATTTTTATCATTTTCATTACTATACTGCTATATATTTCTCTCTTTGGCTGTATTTTTGTTTTTGCAATGCTATCATGAAGCAAAATTCAGTCTATAACAAGTTCTGTGTTTTAGTCTAAACTGGAAATGTAGTTTTAACACATATTTCATTAAACAATTGCAAAGGTGCGTGCTTTTGAGAGACTTTTGATGTCCGCACTGGTAGCTTGCCAGAAATCCAATGATTGCACTTGATTTGCATATGGATGTATATAAGTTAACAAATGCATACAGGCCTGTTTTTTCTTAGAATTTTCATCTTCCTTAATATAGCCACAGAAGTTGTGTATTTGTTAAGTATACCGGCAGTGAAAACCAGCTGCAGATCAATTTCCCATATTTATAGAATTTAGAGATGAAAGACCCATTAGGCATCTTGTCCATAAGACGTATTCTAATACTCCACCCATTCTAGTTCTGAAATGTCCTTAGAAACAGCTTCCACTGCTTTGTCCTCAGTCCTTCACTTGAAGAGGCGAGGGCAGCCAGGGGTTGCATTTTAAAACTATTGAGTGTACAGTTAGCCTTTGGGTCACTTGTTAAAGTATACATAATCCATAAGGCTGTGTAGAAAAAACAGTTACCTACCTTCCGTAACTATTGTTCAAGATGTGTTGCTCGTGTCCATTCCATTCCAGGTGTGCGCGCGCCCATATGCGCAGCCGGAGACTTTTGCTTTAGTGGTATCTGTAGGGTAGGCTATAGCGTCCTTTTGAGTGCTGTGCCTATGCGTCGGTATATTAGGCGCCGCTAGCCCAACGCCCTCTCAGTTCCTTTTTGCTGGCAACTCCAACAGAGGTGCAGGAGGGTGGGTAATGGAATGAACATGAGCAACACATCTTGAAGAACAACAGTTATGAAAGGTAGGTAACCATTTTTTCTTCGAGTGCTTACTCATGTCTATTCCATTCTAGGTGACTCACAAGCCATATCCCTGGTGGCGGGCTCAGAGTTCACGGTCATGCATCTTGCAACACTGCTTTTCAAAGCCAGCACTGTCTTGGGTTTGCTCAGTGAACGCATAATGAGACGTAAACACGTGGACAGACAACCAGATAGCGTCCCTACAGATATCCTGAATTGGCACCTGGGCCAGGAAGGCTGCCGATGCGCAGTCACAGTCGCTGGTGGAGCCACCTTTGCCAGTCATAGCAGTAATGGATGCAGGCTGTGATCTAGGATGAAATCCTCTGCGCTGACACTGGAAAACCTTTCATCCTATCCGTCACCGCAACAAACAACTGCGTTGACTTACAAAATGGCTTTAAGGCTCAAAGCCTGAAGTAGAAGAATCGCTAGCCCTTGCAAGGCAAGGGAAAGGCGCTCTGACAAACCACCACGGGCACTAAGAAGGAACCAAGAAGGCGTAGGGCCAGTGGTGCCTAATATACTGACACCTGGGCACAGCACTGAAGATGGTGCTGTAGCTGACCCTAAGGATAATGCCAAGGCAAAAATCTCCGACCGTCGTGCAAATGGGCACGTGCACGCACCTAAAATGGAATCAACGTGAGCATCTTTCTGACAACGTCTTTCTGACAATGAGCTAGAAGAGGAACTTTTCAAAATTAACACATGTAAGTCTTGTATCAAACATACAAGAATATAAATAAATAAAAAATATTAAGAAATATATTTGGTACCTGCAGTGTATACAAATAGGTACATCTTCATGCTCCTGGTATTCTCTCATAAAGCTGATCATGTCCAGAATAGAATCAAAAGACGATGGAACATCATGGTCAGGCCAGTTCACGTAATGAAACTGATATACCCTACGAGTTTCCTAAAGAAAAAATTTAAATCAAACACACATTGAAGAATTTTGTATAAATGTATGATCATTTTCTGCATGATTTATTTTCCTGATCAAAGACTTTCACTGCAAAGACAACAGATGCTGCATTTAGCCAAAGTGAAGTAAGTTTGAGCAAGGACAGCACAAGTGGATGAAACAGATTTTGCATTGGGGTTGATATGGAAATAAAGATCTCCAATTTTATTACAAACAAACCATGGACTCCAGTGTTTTTTGTATAAAGTAAAACTTGTAATCTGAAATTATATTAAGTAAGCATTCACTAACAAATTTGTTTAAGCCAGTGGTTTTCAACCTTTTTTCATTTGAAAACCCCTAACATTTTTTGCATGGATGTGCAGTCTGCAGAACCCCAGGTTTCTATGGACTACAGGTTGAAAACCACTGGTTTAAGCCCATGGAGAAGGCTGAAAAGAGGGGCTATAGGAAAAGAGAACTCAGATGTGCAGGCCTCATCTTTTTACTTTTGTTGGACCCACAAAAGGAACATAATGAGAGCGAGAGAGAGATTCTGTCTTGTACATCATTAACTGAACATATTAAATTCTAATTGTTTACACCTGTGTAAGCCCATTGAAGACAACAGGCTTGCGTATATGTCAGTAAGGACCTAATTTGGCCTGCAAAACCTTTATGAATTGTGTAGATGTGCAAAGAACGATAGATCCAGAGTGACATTCAGATCCCAGGAAGAGTTTGCAGGACTGGCAGAAAAATAACTTGTAAACTTATGCTTTTGATGAGTACTTTTTAGAACAGATCCAAACTAGCAGACTTCAGGAAAAACTGCAAAAAAGTAGTGCATACGATGTTCCAATAGCATTTCACAGAAGTAGATGAGAAAGAGGTTTTCATTTCATTTGTTCAAGCTCATCTACAGACTGCAGATACCAGTTTTCATCCTTTGCTGAACTGTACCATTATGAGATAAAAGGGAAAGTTTATATCTAATAATGAAGAGTGCTTAATTAGTGTAACTAATTGGTTTTTTTGAAAAAGGAGAATTAGATGCTCATGACGAGAAAAAAATAACCTGCTCTGTCAATAAAGGTTAAGTACAGCTATCCAGCTTCCCCAAAATAACCTGTCAATGTGTCTCAATTATTTTGTTCTAGAGGGACCAACTCTATGGGTGAGGAGTTCATTCAATTTTTAAACCTATCTTTGGCTTTACTGCCAAGATGGTAAACAAAGTGAAATTGTGACAGTTTTTGTTACTAGTGTTGTTTTTGTTATTGTAATATAGTGGACAGGTGTCCTATAGGAACTTAACTGAGACTGCAGACTTCGTAGGTCAAATGGTTGGATGCTAACTGGGACACAAGCTAAAAATTATCAACAATAAACCTGAATTATCCAGTCCCCTCTACATTTCTTTAAAAATTCCTTAAATGTAGCAATGCACTGAGTGCACCCAAAAACAACTGTAAGGAACAATTCATCACACATATAACACAATATATTCAAAGTCCCTCTGAACTTATTTAGTGCTGGTAGTCAAAAGATATCGCTAAAATCAGAGAATTTAGGATGTTTTATAGATTGTCATGGCTTCCTGCGGCTTGAAGAACAAAATAAACTGATACAACTGTACACCCTAGTTTGTGTAAGCTTTTTTCTGAACAATAACTATCTGCAATCGTTGAGATCTGCGTTATTTTTAGGGACAGGAAATGCCTCTTTAAGTGAGAAAATCTGACCAAGCAGAAGACAGTAGCTTGTAACAGTCATTTAGTAACAGTGGTGGCCAGTACAAACCCCAGGCTGGATAATCACCTATATTACTAACATTGTTTTAGGCAGGTTATGTTAATGAAATTTGTATTATTGCCAGCCACCTGACAGGAGCATAAATGGCCTTTCCCAACTCTTTATTCTGAGCTACAAATTAGCCCTCTTTTTAAGAGGTATAACTCTGCAAAAAGGATCAAGTCCTGCATTTTTTTAAACAGTTTCTTTGGAAATGAGCTTGATTTCCTTTAGCAAAAAAGACAAACAACTTCCAATACTTGTTACCATGACCAGTTCTGAATTTTAAACATTATTTAACCCTTAGTTTTTCATAGAATTACTCTGTGTGCGCGTGCACACACGAATTCTCAAACTATTCCTGGAACTTTAACATTTTACAATAATTAAATTCTCTTCCTGTCAGACATTTTGTTCAAGAGAAGGTTACTCACCCTATGCAGTAACTGAGGTTCTTTGAGATGTTTGTTCCTATGGGTGCTCCACTTTTAGGTGTGGCATTGTCTCCTGGCACCTGGGATTGGATATCTTCATCAGCCCATGAGACCACACACGCAGATCACCCCCCGCTCTCCCAGAGCTATGCGTGGGACATATATATATATATATAGTGCTTTGCGGTCCGACCGCCCTCAGGTTCCTTCTCTGCCACAGAGCTGGGGTTTTTTGGGGGGGGGGGCTCCGAAGCAGAGGGGAGGAGGGTGGGTATTGAAGCACCCACAGGGATGCACATCTTGAAGAGCCTCAGTTACTGCACATTGTGAGTAACCTTCTCTTCTTTGAGTGATGTCCGTATGAGTGCGCCACTTGTAGGTGATTAGAAAGCGTCGACTTGGTGGGAGGCACACCAGTATTGAAATCTTGTCCATTTGTGAACGTAAGTGCGTCTAGTTGTGTCATGCCTGCTATTTAAACATAACAGTTTGACTCTGTCCAAACCATGGAGGAGCCAGGCTTTGAGATGGAGCATCTGTGGATTGGGATGGAGGATGTGTCCTGCAAAAGGAGCCGTGGCATTGGATGGAGAGAGATCAATTGGCACACTATCATGTAGAAGAGGTAAGTATACCAGACCTGTCGTGGCCATGTTGGAGCTATAAGTATGACATGAGCTCGATCCTCTCATATCCTGCAAAATACTATGAATAGGAGGGAAAGGCATAAAAGGAGCAGTATGTCCCATATTATGAGGAATGGATCTCCTATAGATCCATGTCCCAGTCTTCCTCTGGAACAGAATTGAGGGCAGCGGGCATCGTGCTGTGTGGCAAACAGGTCTATGGTGCAGTATCCCCATCGACTGAAGATGGGCTGAAGTACTTGCATATCCAGTTCCCCACTCGTGAGCGTGGGAGAACCTACTGCTCAATGCGTCTGCAATAGTGTTTTGGTGTCCAGGGCAGTACACTGCCGAAATGGTGATTTGTTGGATACACCAGTTCCACAGTTTGAGTGCCTCTGATCATAAAGAGTGGAACCTCGCTCCACCTTGTCTGTTGATGTAATATACGCAGGTGAGATGGTCAGTCATCACTCATAGTATGATGTTTGAGAAGAGGTAGGAAATGTTGGCAGGCATTGCAGACTGCTCGTAGTTTTAGGAGATTGACGTGTAGGGTGGATTCAGTTAACAGCCATCTGCCCTGCATTATGTGATTAGGGAGGCATCAGTTATTAGGATCATGGTCAGTGGACATTGGAGGAAAGGAACTCTGACACAAACATTGTAGGGCTGTGTCGACCAAAGTAGTGAGCCCTTTACTCTCATCGGCATGGATAAGAGCTTGTGAAGGCTGTGTTTGTGGGGGAGATATACTGTACGGAGTCATGGCTGAAGACATTGTGTGTGTAGATTTGCGTGCCTGACCACGAAAGTGGCCATTACCATGTGGCCTAGAAGCTGGAGGCATATTCTGGCAGAGATCGGGAGGCAGACTCATATGTTTGATACCAGATCTCTACACTTGAGAATCTGTGAGAAGGTAGAAAGGCTCTGGCTTGTCTGGCATCCAACTGCACGCCAATGAATTCCAGTTGTGTACCGGCATTAAAGTGGACTTTTCTCGTTTCACAAGGAGACCTAACTTTGTGAACAGGTCTATTGTTATGTGGACGGCTCAGAGAGCATAAGTCTCAGATGCGGCCTTAAAGAGACAGTCACCCAAGTATGGAAAGATGACACCTTGTTTCCTCAGATAGGCAGCAGTTACTGCAAGGACCTTGGAGAACACCCGAGGTGTGGAGTACAGTCTGAAAGGCAGTACTTTGTGTTGGTACTGGCTGTCGCCCAAGATTAATTGGAGAAATTGCCTGTGGGCAGGGTGTATTGTAATACGAAAGTATGTGTCTTTGTGGTCAAGGGCCAAGAACCAGTCCCCCTGTTCCAGTGCTGGGATAATACTGGAGAGAGTAACCATTTTGACGCATTGCAGTTTGGTGAATTTGTTTAGATTGCGAAGGTCCATGAACAGGAAGTCTTATTTAATATACAAATAGATTTGACATTTGCACTGGATGTTTATTTTATATACCAGCACAGGTCCATCATGGCTCGCCAGTCACCAGATTTCTTCTGGATCAGGAAATAGTGGGAGTAGAAATCCTGTCCAATGTGCCGGGAAGGGACAGGTTCTATGGCTCCCAGTTCCAGAAGATGATCTATTTCTCCCCAGAGAATGGGATTGTGAGAGGGGTTTCTGAAGGAGGACAAGGAGGGAGTAGGCCGGGACAGGATGGATAGGAAGGGGATGGAGTATCCTCCTTTGATTATCTCTAGAACCCACCTGTCCAAGGTGAGGAGTATCCAAGAGGGGAAAAATAGAGCTAGTCGTTCACCAAACTAGTGGAACATCAAAGACCGTGGGAATGACTGGAATAGTGGGAGGCTTCTTGGGGCCTCAACCACACCTTCAAAATTGTTGCTGTGGTGGTGGCACGTGAGAGGTAGCCCCTTGATGAGCAGGCTGTCTACATTTGATAGGAGGCCTTTGTCTTTGGTGCTGGGTGTCAAAGTGCTGTTGAAGGGTGTACTGCTGTGGTTAGGATTGCAGGGGGAGAGAGTATTTCCCTGGGTGTCTCTTTGGTGCTGACGTGTAAATGCCAAGGTAAGAGTGTAGCTTGGGAGTCTATTAGAGAACACAGAGAATTGTCCGTGTGCTCTGAAAATAGTTTCTGGCCCTCAAAAGGTAAGTACTCTACTGTGGTATGTACCTCATTAGGAAAACCTGAGGCATGCATCATGGCTTCATCTCTCATGACCACAGCAGTTGTGATGGATCAGGCAGTGGTGTCTGTACAGTCTAACGTGGCTTACAGGGCTGTATGAGCTAGGAGGTGTCCTTCCAATATTAAGGACTGGAACTGCTCTCTTGGCCTCTGACAGGTCATGGCAGAGTTCCTCCAGTTTAGAGTAGTTTAGGTAATTATACTTAGCCACAAGAGCTTCATAGCTGGAAATTTTTAATTGGAGCATGGCTGATTAATACACTGTGTGTCCAAATAAGTCCAGGCATTTCCAATCCCTGTCTGGATTGCATTGGAATTGCAAGCCTCTTTTGTGCACTGCATTGACCCCCAAAGAATTTGGGGTGGGATGGGAGAATATAAATTTCACATCCTTCTCTGGAACAATTTTTTTTGGCACATTTGCAGGTTGGAGGGATGGACGCCAGGGTCTGCCAGAGCAGCTCTGCACAGTTGAGAAGAGCCTCATGGATCAGTAGTGGGACCTTGGAGGAGGAGGATGTGTGGAGGGTATCAAGCAGATTATGCTGCTGGTACTTGACTTCCTCCAAAGGAATATGCAAGGAGTCTGCAATCTTGCAGAATAAGTCCTGAAAATGTCTGAAGTCATAGGCAGATGTAGGAGGTGGAGGCATGATAGCCTCATCAAGGGAGGAGGAGGAAAAATGGTGGAGCCTCCTCCTCCTGTTCCTCCTCTTCAATTGGTACCGGCAGGGGTTCAAACTCCAGCAGGAAGCAACTGATGGAGAAGGAAGAGGTGTAGGTCTCCAGCTTTGCTCTCTGGGAGGGTTCCCAACTGTTCCCTGTACATGGCCCAAGGGTTCCAATATGGCCAGTGTGGAAAGAGTGAAATATGTGGCTGTATCTATGGTGGTCCATGCCAAGACTGTGGACCAGATGTGGATTGTGGAAAGGGAGGATGAAGAGGTATGATTTGCCTGGCAAACAAGGGAGTAATAGAACACTCCTCCTCATCTCTGGGGAAGGTAGGTGCCGTCCTCAGGAGGAGAAAGGGAGGAGTGTCATTTAGTCCAGAGAGGGTAGGCCACATCGAAAGAGCAGAGACTCAGGAGTGTCAGATACCAGCAGGTCTTTAGGGTATCTAAAGTCTTGTGGAAGATGGAAAAGCATCATCGATGCCAGTGTATAACTCTATATCAAAGGAAGGGTGTATTCCCCTGAAGTGTCCATAGCGCAAGAGACTTGGCCAGTGCAGACGATTTCGATGATGCCATGGGCTTGCTCGGGGCCAACGGTTTAATTGCTATTGGAAAGAGTGCCAGTGCCGGCATTTTTTTCGGTGCTGAAATTCCTGAAGTTGGCCTGTCTCGTTCCTCAGAGCTGTGAAATGGTGCCAAGGGCTGTAGGTCTGGCCTGGTTAGGATCCTAAGACCGTTTCTTCAAGTTGGTACCAGAGGTACTTGGACAGGCCCTGGAGCTACATCCCGACAGACGAGATGAGGCAACAGACCTCGCAGGCGACAGTGTTCTGGTGGGCTGTGCCTCAAACTGTGAGAAGGGAGCCCATTTCTTTTTGTCCAAGAGAGAAAAAAAGAAGGCTCTCTCTCTTTAAGGGACATGGGGAACGAGGACTGGCAAACAACCTGGCAGAACATGAGGGCCTCTCTGGGGAAGAGTCCAGGCCTGGGTCCGATGCTGGTCACAGAGAAGTTTTAATCTAAAGTCCGGTCTTTTCTGGCTCTAGGTTTCATGCCAAGACAGTGGGAACACTTCTGTGGGATATGTCCCTCTCCCAGACAGCAAATGCACTGTGGGTGGCTGCCCATTACCAGGAAGGCAACCCTGCAAGAAATGTACCTTTTAAACCTGGAGTATCTGGGCATAAGGGTGAAGGAAAAAGCTTCCCAATTGGGAAGGGTGGAAAGTGGGGAAACGGAAACCTAAGCATGAAATAACTGAAGGTAAAATTAAAACAAAAGACAAAACAAAAAAAATTAAGATAGAAGAAAGAAGAAGATAGTAACTACACTAACGGGTAAGGCACTATCTAGTAAGGGAATAGGAAAAGCGGACTCTGTTGCGGATTCTGTCACAGACCAAAGGTGGCAGAGAAGGAACTGTGGGCACAAGGACCACACAGCACTATATATACACACACATCCTGTGCAGTGCGCGAGGGGGGCCAGGTGCACGTGGCCCGAAGGGCACTGCTGAAGAAGATCTCCGATCCCAGACCCAGGGGGCGCTGCCGCACCTACACGTGGTGCACCCATAAGGACATCACTTAAAGAACTTAGTTTTATTTCAGAAAAAAGTGACTGCAATTCTTAAGGATTTACATTCATAACTTCCAAATTAACCAACATGAAAAATCAGTATTAATTGGTATTATCACAGATCATTCATCATAAGTACTTAAATATTAGAGAATGTTACTCATAAGGTTCTTATTCTAACCAGTGAACTAGATCTTGAAAGTACAATTTTAATAACACTACCTTTGTTAGTAATTTTGATGGCAAAAAAAGTGTGCTTTAAGCACAGATTTTGTTTTGTATGGTTAACAACGTTTATTTCCATTTTGAGCCTTGACTGCATCCTTCAAACCCCTATGGACTTCAACTGACAAAAATAAAGTGACAAGCAGAAGCAGGAAGATCAGCACCTATTAACTTAAAGCTAAAAGCATCTATTAGATGAAGCAAAAAAACATTCAGAGGCCATCTCAGCAAGATATTGAAGCCCAGATGGAAATTTTATTTATCAAATCTAGACTGAAAAACAGTATCATGTTACATTAAACAAAGATAATAAGGCAAGTGGGTGTAACTGGGGATTAAAAGAAAATTTCAAACAAACACCAGGACGCACTCTCTCAGGCTAATAAATAATCTATAGGGTGGGCAGTCAGATAAGTCTGTCAGACACACAGTTATTGTCAAGGAAACAGTCAGATCACATACTAAGAGGCATTAAAAAGGCTGGCTGGATCAAAAAAGGCTTCTTTCAGCCTTCAGATTAAATTTGTGGATCAGATATTAAGCTGGTGTAAACAGTATAGCTTCATGGACTTCAACACATTATACCAGCTGAAGATCTGGCCCTGTATTGTTAATGAACACTACTGAAAAATGTCACACATATTTGGTTAACCACAAAAACACTACCATAAGAACAGACAGTATGTTACAAGACATTTATGAACCTTTTGTTTCTTGTAACTAAACTATTTATATCCCTTACAAACTTAATAATGTACACAAGCAGAGAACCAAGTTTTTGCTCCTTTAATATTACTGACTTGATTTTTTTGTAAGTTTCCTTGATTTACCATCTGAGATCTTTGAACAGATGTTAAGTCACACCAGATTAAGACCAAAAATGTAAAACATAACTAGTGTTTGAACAACTGTCCTGAGTGGGGAAACCTTTCATATGTTAACGACTTACATTTTGAAATTCAAGTAATAGCGTTCTAATATAGTAGTCTGTTCTTGCTTGTTCAGCTTCCTAAATAAGAGGAAACATCTGTGAGTGGATAGGAATTTAATATAGAACAAATTAGATATAAACCCCAACTTTATTCTCTATAGTGTCACGTGAACAAAAATAATTCACTTTTTGACAATTTAAGACTTACTTGAAGAGTCAGTGTAAAAGCTATTTATCTGCTATGAAGCTAGACAGGTAAACATGTTTTATCATTTAAAAAAAAAATGAAATAAGATTTTGGGTTTAAAAAAAATCAGTTAAGATCTTGGCCAGAGGCTACTCTATTTAGAAATGAAATTTCCCCATAAAACTAAGCTGTCACCAAATTCTGTCACTTCTTTCTCTATGATATTTCAAAATACATTCCTGTACCTCTAACGCTTCCCCATGCCTTAGTTAACTTTCTCCGGCCTCCTTGTTTTCTAACTTGCTTCCTTCAATTTATCCTTCCTTGCCATGCACTCAGATCATGTTTCGCCCCCACCTGAATCCCTCCATTAATTTTCCATCATTTACTGAATCAAATTTAAGGTTATTTTTCTTTCCAAGATTGGACACAATTCAGTCCCACTTATATTGTTGAGTCTCTCCTTAACCTTTTCACTCCCTCTGCGACAGCAGCCTCACCTCTCCTTTTATTGTCCTCCTTTTCCTGATGCCTTATATTGCAACCAACCCATGCCACAAATGCCACCTCTATCCCAGTATGCACTCTCACTTCCTATTAAAACCTATTTCAAGTGAGTTTGCATTTGAAGGGCCCTTGAACATACTACTGTACCCACGCCTTTTTTAGTAAGCAAAGGAAGTGTTACCATTTTCCTGGTCTAACTAGTATATGAATATCAATTTTTGAATTTTAAATGACAAGCTCAGGCCAGGGACCATTTGGGCCTTGTGCAGTGTCAAACAAAGCTGGCACTCAACCAAATATTTAATATTAATGTGGGCAGCTACAAAAAAGTTATTCACCTCTGCAGTTATTTGCTAAATATGAAAGATTAATTTTACAAGACATACAACAAAGTATGCATTTTACATTAATATAATATAATAAATAAAATAAATTATTATATACAATATATAATATAACAAAGTGAAACACTAAAGTCCTCTGCATAGCCAGGCAAGACAGTGCCTTATGTCACTAGGGATCCGCAATAAATAACTTGAGAACTAGTAGCCACAGTGAAACAACCTAGGGCCTGTTCTGTTCACAACGAGAAAGGTGTATTTTTAAAACATGTTACATGTTTAGAATTAAAACTTTACACGTGATTACAAAAATGCATTCAGAGTCTGTGCTACTGAGTACATCTGATAATAGGAAGAGCTCTTCAAGATGTACAGCAATAAATTTATTAAAAATATTAGTTCACAAAACTGTATACTTACACAAGAAATCTGAAATGGTCCAAAAGTCACACTTTCTTCTCCATGCAAAGGCCAGTACCGCTCACATTTTTTCTATTAAAAAAATAGTGTAGTCCTAATTTAATCCATAGTTGGTACTTTAAGAAAGTCACTGACAGTAAAAGTGTTGCCATCTTTTGCAATTTTATCGCAAGTCTCATATTTGGTGTTTTTCTTAGGACTCCAGAAGCTGGAGTTTTGTGATTGAGAGAGCATTTCAGCTTTCATTTAAAACTAAACAAAAATAGTAAGATTTTAGTCTTCATGGTTGCGGAGAAAAGTTTGAAAACAAACCTTAAGGACTTGAAAAACCGAAGACCAACAGATGTAAGCAAGAGATTTGTAAAAGTGAGATTTTTTTTTTTTTTAAAGCCTCGTGATCTTTTGGAGCCTGATTCAAACTTTTTGTGAATGCACAGGGTTAGCAATAGTTGTTGCACAGTTTCCCTGTGGCACTGGAAATACCCACTAATCTAGGGAGCATGACAGAGCAATATCAGCCCTTCCTGTCTCCTCATCTGACATGGGGTTTGATGGACTCAAAATCAAGATTCCTTATTTGATTAATGGGGTTTTTTATGCCTAAAACTGCACTATAATCTCCACAGTGAGAAGACCAGCAACAGTACAGCTACCATTAGTTCATTTTAATTCATAGAGATCCTTTTATAACTGAAAATAAAGATTAGCTTGGATTCTATTCAGGTATTCTATTCAGGTTGTACCTCGCTAGCACCATGGTACAGTTATCAGAAAACAGCTGCTTTCTAGAATGAAAAGGTGGCCAAATTCACTGATTTTCTATGCATATTGACACAACTTGGCTTGTGGAAGTAGATTTGTGAACTCTCTCCATAAAGAATGACAAGAATAAAGGCTCTTTTACTTGGTGCAATTGAGCTATATTTGTAGCTACTGACTTTACATAAAAAGTCTCAATAATTAAAACACTGTCCTAGCCAGTGGGGCTGCAACATTTATTCATATTTCCATTTTAAGCATACATACCCGTCCCATTTCAAACTCTCGACAAGCCATTACAATTATCTGAAAAAGGAAGAAATATATAACTACAGGAAGTTAACATTTTAACATCTTTCATGAAAGTTCAGAACTTTGCCATCTGAGAAAGTGCTCAGACTGACTGCCTATTACTGAAGTGTTTAAACCTTTGTTAAAATCTAAACACAAGTTTTGCATATTAAGAATTGCACACATGCAGAAGTATGTACTTTTAATATTAAACTTAATTTAAATACTAAACACTGAGTCTGAATTTTAATCACTTATAGTTAATCTACTCAAATAGCAATAGTAATTTCTTACATCCATTAGTTATTTGTATTCATTGCCATCCTAATGTTTTTAAATTAACAGAGAGAGAAGTCAGTCTATAAAAGTTATACACTTAAGTTCTTACATAGAATGACAAGTTGTGATTGACCTTGCCATTTTTATACAATGTACGTGGTTATATGCTTTACAAGCAAACACAGCCATAGTTGGCTTAGTTAAATTGCCTGGAAAGAACCAGGACAGATTTTTGCACTGACCATACATAAAGAAATAAATAAATATTCAAAATTTTAAAATGTAACTTACTGCTATTTTTCATGGAGTTATGTGTATTACCTTAAACCTCTAGATAGGAAATCTTTAAATGTTAAGCAATTCATTGTACTATGGAGTAATATTAAGTTTCCCCAGTCACTAAATCACTGTTTTAATTGGTAAATATTAAAATAGATTTTAAATGTTCTTCAGTTATGAACATTTATGAATGAAAGTTGTACAATTATGAAAGGCTCATGAATTAGTAGAAAAGAGATGAGTTTCATAGTACTAAAGCTTCCACTTAATTCATTACAACAGTGCAAAACTAAATCACTACATGAACTCTAAGAGAAAGACTACTCCTAAGCTCTTTTTTTTAAAATGTTTGAATCCTTATTTCTGATATCGATTTTGCCAGTCCATACTGGACTAATTAGAGTGAAACCCTATTCCAGGAAAATGATTAATGATCATTTGAGCTGTTTGTATACCATAAAAATAATTTTATTGGCAATATTTAAATTTAATGTTTTCCCACAGTTTTCATTCATACTATAAAAAACAAGTTATGTTTCAACACTGTAGGTCACTAAGGTTTTAGCCAGTCTGTAGAATTTTTGGCAGAAGTCCAAGTTGCTCAATTTTTGTAAACATTCCTTTCTGCTAACAGCTCCAAAAGACTCTGAAAATGTATTTTTAGTTGCTCAATATTCATCACCATGTATGTATGTGACAAGTTTAAAAAGAGAAGTAGGGTACTTACTGCAACATTGTACTCCCATATCATTCTCCAGAAATCTATTACTGTATTTGCTAATGGTCCCTGGGTAGCAACATATGCTTTTGGCCCATGTACTCCCTAAAATTGCAAAAGAGAGAAACAGCTGAATGTTCATGATAGAAGTCTGGTTGTATTGGATAAAAAAAATCCTTATTTCATAATTTAAATGTAAATCTAGAATCTCTTTTCAGTGTCCTCCTTTCACAAACTGATATTTTGTTCCATATCCAAAAAAATGGCAGAAATAGCCTCCACCACACTTCCAAACAGCTGACTTGATGTAAAAGCAGGGGGTAAAACAGTGGGAATTTTACAAGAGTATGTCTACACTGCAGCTGGAAGCTGCCTTCCAGCCAGGGTAGATGGATATGTGCTCATGCCACACACACACAAACACACATGCACACAAGCAGAGTAGATACTCGAGCACAGGCTAGCCACCAAATAACAAGCCCACCTAACTTCATGCATCTGAGCTCAGGTGGCTAGCTTGTGCTGCAACATCCACATTGCTATTTTTAATGCGCTAGCTCAAGGAGGGCTACAACATGTCCATCTACTCAGGCTGGGTGAGATGCTCCCAGCTACAGTGTAGATGGACTCCTGTTGGCTTCAAATGGACGAGGATTTCACAGTTGTAAATTCTTACATTATGCCAGCATAAAAAATTAAGACCAAAGAGTTCAGTAAAATTTATTTATTGATTGATTGAAAAGGAAAGTTTGTACGGAAGTTCCAATTCTGAAATATTTCCCTTGCTTTATAGATTTGTTAAAAATGAGAAAAAAACAAATACTTTAGATTTAAATCTGAAAGTATGCTTCATATTAAATTTGCCCACCAAAAAAAGTTCTAAGAAAATGTGCAGAATTATTTACATAAGAATGGCCATACTGGGTCAGACCAATGGTCCATTTAGCTCAATATCCTAACTTCCAATAGCGGCCAACGCCAGATACTTCAGAAGCAATGAAAAGAACAGGGCAATTTTCAAGTGATCTATCATCCTCTGTGGTCCAGTCTTAGGGACACCCAGAGAATAGGGTTGCATGCCTGACCGTCTCTGCTAGCAAGCATTGATGGATCTATCTTCATGAATTTATCTAATTAAGTTTGCAACCCAGTTATAATTGTTTTACTTTTTAATTTTGATTTAGTTACATTTAATTTAATTTTGATTACTAGTGTTTAAATTTCTTCTTTTAACTAGTATTACATTTCAAAGCTTAATTTTTCCATGTAGAAGTTTTACAAGACAGTTTTAGTCAGAACATTATTTTTAAGTCAAAAGCAGCAAATATTCTCAGACGACAAAAATTTGACTGAACTTTGAAATATTTGATAAAAATTTCTCAAATCAATTTTATATCCAAGTAGTGAAACTTTTTTTTTAAAAAAAGCAAGAATTAGAGATTAAAAGCATTCCCACTGAAGAAAAGTGGATCAGAGTTCCAGAGAAACTTAAAAATGTCACTTCAGATCATACAGGCAAAAGGCAAAGCATAACAGCATCCTACCATGACTACTACCTGAAAAGTAGGTTTTCAGAAAGAATGCTACTTTTATTGTATTAAAATAATCCCCCTGCCCCCGAATAGTGATCAAATATTTGCTAAACATTGGAAGATCTGTATATAAATAATATTCTATATCTACCATCTCCATGCAGTGGTGAGCCTTTGCAAAAGCTCACTACTGCATGGAGATGTAGAGATACGTTGATATGTGCTTGAATATTCTATAAATATGCAAACTAGGTATATACAACTTATTTTTTTGTCTTAAAATATCTTATTTTCCTGTGAACAGTCTGTCTTATAAATGTTACCTGGAACTATATATCAAAAGAATGACAGATTTGCAGTTTTACTGCACTGAAATCGTGATAGGTTAGCCAATTCCGAACTAAATTTTTTAATAAAAGTACAACATATAGTATACTATAAAGTAACATTAGACATTAACTCATTTAAAGTACACATCAACATGTTTGAAAAGTAAATAAAATTATGCCAACTGGAAATGTTCTATAGTAAGATTGAGTTCTTATTTCATAAGGTTCGTAAAATATTAAAGATTAAAATTGCATTTCTATGAAATCAAAACTCCAAAGGTATTTTAATGTAGTCAGATGTTAATACATACCTTAATAAAATTTGCATTGATATAGTCTGAATCTTGCGGGAGTGTTTTTAAAGTCAGTTTAACCCGGCTGTGGTCAACTAAAAGAAGATAGTTTTTAGTGAAGAATTATAGCATGTGTTAAGATATATCTATTACATAAATAAAAATATTGTGTGATGCAGCAAATTAATCAAACAAAATGTTTCTTAAGGTGCATAATAGTTTGTAGCAGATACTAGTCAGTCAATGAAATTAGCAATATCTGAATAAGCTAATTTAGGTGGGAAAGGGCAGGAAAGACCTACAACTGTGCACTTAGAGCTTCTCAGTGGATCTCCAAGCAATTTACAAACATGGCTAATTATTGGGAATCCTAAAAAAAAATATTTTTACCATTGTATTGTTTTAAACAACTTCAATTTGTCAACATTAAGCAAAAATTTAATACAGTATTAAATATAACAATACTTATATCTATACAAGCTTTTATATAGAGCTTTTCCTCCGTAGATCTCAAAGTATCATGAACCCAGTTTTACAGATGGGAAACTGAGTAAGAAATAGCTAGAGTGACTTGCCCAAGGTCATCCAGTAGATCAGTGGTACAGCTGGGAATAGAACCTAGGTCTCCGGAGTCCTGGCCAGAACTCTATTAAGGTCACACTTTATAATTGTTTCCTTTGAGTGTCTGGGTTAGAATTAAAGGATATTTGCTGTCACAGTTAAGGGCAACTACATTGTATTCCCCCTCTATAGTTCACCAAGGGCACTTACTATGTTCCCAGTTAATTAGCCATCACCTTTCTTGGGAAGACACTCATGTCTCCCTCCTGACTGGGGTTTTCCCCTGCCTAATATACTGATATTCCCAGCAAGCCAGACTGCCTAAATAGACCAGCAGTTTTGCTTTGCTTTCTCTTCAAAGGCTACAAGCCACTGTAATTGCCAGCAGTTATAAATTACCACACAGCCCTTTATAAGAAAGCACATATATTTTTAAGGTGAAAACATTACAGAGAAAATGTATTAAAAAAAAATAAAAGAACCACATACATCCTAATAAGCTTACCAGAGATCACACCCCAGCTACAGCAGGGGCTCTGGTAGGAGTCAGTCCTTCAAACCCAACAAAAAGTGGTTTTTCCCCCTGTGGTTACAAGTTCATAACAGCTTTAGTTCAGAACTAGCCCACCCTCCCCCGGAATAAGTTAGTTTTTCCTTTGTACAGCTTGGGCCTTTGGTTGAGACTCCAGTAACAGGTAATCTTTACCAGACAATGGCTCATGCCTCAAGGCTGGGTTTTTGCATTACTAGAAGTGGGGAATTTACATTCATCTTGAGATTTCTCCAGTCAAACCTCTTGACACTTGTTTGTCCCAGAAGTCCATTCTTGTCTGGAACATTGTTCACTACAGTCCTTTGAAGTTCATAACACTTCCAAGGGTTCACCTCACATTTCTCCCCTAGAGAGATTACATATAATCCCAGCCCACAATAACCTTTGCATATAATACAATGGACTCCAAAGATACTTAAACTTAATTCAACAAGGGTTTTCAACGATATTGCAGGAAACTGCCATATCTGTCAATTGACATTGTTACTCCCATTTTTCTAACAGCCAAAGTTATTATTTGCCTCTCAAATGAAAATATCGCAACACATTCCCAACACAGAGTGCTAAACACTGACAAGGGAACGCAGCTGGTTGAGAAGACCAGATGCTGATCACATGAACTATAGTAGGAGGATACTGAGTGTGGCCTGGGAGAAGAGTATACAACAGAAACTAGTTGAGAAACAGCATTTAGGCAGTTTCTTAGCATATTTTGTCTCCTGAAAAAGCATATACGAAGAGGTAGGAGGAAAAAGGCTTTGCAAGCAAACTTTGGGATAAAGACCCAAGGGCTCAGGTTCCCTCTGCCTACCCAGTTTTCAATAGAGCATTCCAACTGACTTCCGGATTGCTACAACCTATTTAGAAATTTCTAGCCATGGGCATTTCAGCCAGAAACACCAATAATATACTAGATGCTCGGTGAAGTAGCATGCAATATATCAGAAGTAGAATTTCCACGTAAGCTTTTAAAGCAAAATTCAACCAAGATTGCCAATTTTTTGTTTTGGATAGAAACAAAGGGAAACAATGGAAACGTTTTCATTAACACTATAAATCTCTGGTTTACACCTAAAACAGAATATTTGTTTCAGCTTGTCTTGCCTTTTAGATTTAGCAGGCATCTACTCAGATGTTCCTGTATTTGGACAGTTTATATTTGTTGTATTAACCATAAGCAACTGAGCCTTCAACATAAAATAAGTAACTCAGCCACAAAGCTTTGGTGACCAGAAAGTGTTGCGATTGAACAGTTGTGCAAGATTAGTATAATAGCCAGGTATTTTGTTTTAAGTACTCTAGGTTACTGAACTCTTTGAAGCACACATTCAGCTCTGTTTAGGAATTGAGGATATGCTGATATTGCTCCATAAGAACCGTCATATTCAAGTGGTTTATTTACAAGTACACAACTATAAATGCTTACATTTTAAGCTAAGAATTTCAACTGGGAAGCTTCTTTCTCTAGAGACAGATACACTAATGAAGGTTTGCCCAGTGATGTAGCAGCTCTCTCCATCTACTCAAGAACCTTAGTCATCTTTCTAGTTTGTTGCTTGGATAATTTTATGATTCAGGAAAGTTACAGGTCTTGAAGTATAGTTGAAGTTAGTGAATTCTATTGTAGTGTCATTTCTGTGATTATTAAGGGGATACCAGAAAGTTAATCCTTTTTAGGTGCTATGGAAAAAAAAAAAAAAAAAAACCTAATCCTGCTCAGTAACAGTTAGTACACTTAGCTGACACTTTCAATATAACACAAGTAAAGAGACAAACATATGAACATTCAACTGAATATAGCAAATACATCTGTAGGTAATCCACGTTATTGGTCAATTGTGCATTCCATTTGATTGTGATGCCTCACAATTATTTGACATTCCCATTAATGCAATATTGAATAATAAATCCTGTTTTAGGTTGTTTCAAAACTTACTCTAAATCAAAAACAGTGTTCTAGAGTGGAGATTGTCCTTGGAGTCTAAGCTCAGGCAACATTGTTACTGACTTTCAATTTGGCTGTGGCCTGGGACAAGCCTTAGGTCATTTGCAAATCAAAATAAAAAAAAGAATTAAAAAAATAGGGATGTGCCTTCCCCCACACCCCTCCTTCAGAATATAGAAAGGAGGCTTTAAACTTTTAAAACAAGCCTTTTAAAAAAATACCCATTAGAAATTCATATCTTGTCTACCCTATTTTCCGCAAAGACACTATGGATTGCTGGAGATTTAGGAGGGTTTTTTGTATCTTATAGAGTTTTTTTAAATTAGAGAATTTGCATGAAAAGTGGGTCTTTGTTTCTGCTCTTGTGGCTCAATCCCCAGCAAAAAAAGAAAGATGGTGCTCTCCACAGCAATTAACTGTGAGGTCAAGAGTGTATTA
The DNA here is from genome assembly GCF_965152275.1 of Natator depressus. Classification (NCBI taxonomy): domain Eukaryota; kingdom Metazoa; phylum Chordata; order Testudines; family Cheloniidae; genus Natator; species Natator depressus. The sequence goes on along the minus strand of NC_134234.1, from coordinate 324,143,325 downwards.
AGTCTTCAGGTGGAGAATAAGCATCAGTAGCAAGCCAACCCCTAAGGAAAGAAGACCCTGTTTTCAACCAAATGTCGTTAACAGGAATGGAAATATAGGAAGTAGGCCATAAGAATTACTTCCAAACAGCACGCTTTCCAAACCTTTTCATTCGTTACTGATATCTAAGTATCACTTATGTGTTGCTACAATAATTTCCTTCAAGCAAACATTTTTGGCAGGTTAATACGTAACGCTCCTCAAAGCGCCAGTTTTACTCCTGGGCTAATTCTGCACCACTGTGCATATGCAGAATTCATATCCCCCCACAGATTTCTTTGCTTCCCTGCAGAAAAATGACTTTCTGACAGGGAAGCAAAGGGCAGCTGCAAGAGCAGTCACGCACCACTCCCTAGCAGCACAGGCACATCATTTCAGGAGCAGCTGGCAGAGAGGCAAATCACCGCAGGTCTGGGGACACCCCAGCTAGTGGCTCCTACCCTGATCTGGGATCAGCTGCTAGTCCTGGCTTGACTGGAGGCAGAAGACGGGACTTCCTTTTCCCCTGCAAGGAGTTGCTGGGGCTGTGTCAGATGCACCCCCAGAAACCTTCCCCAGCTGCAGGAAGCTCAGCATCCTCCCCTGCCTCCTGACCCCATCACTCCACAGCAGAGGAGGGAGGGGGTCACTGTATGGGGAGCTGCTCCCCCATCCGCCCAACCCCCGTGCAGCTGGACCTCCCATACCCAGACACCCCTGCCAAGTCTCACCCAATACATCCAGAACCCCCTTAGCCCCCCATACCCAAACCACACCCCACTGAATCTCAACCCTGGCATTTGGAGCCCCCCTGCACTTAGACCACACCCCACTGAGCTCCCTGCACTCAAACCCCCACCCTGATGCCCCACCCCCTGCACCACTTTGAGCCCCCACATGCAGACCTCCATGTGACTGACCCCCAACTAGCTGCACCCAGACCTCTACCCCACCAAGCTCTACTTCCCCAGACACCCCCCCACACTTAGACCCCAACACCCAGACTCCTCTGCTGAGCCCCACCCATCTTTACCTGGAAGCTCCTGCAGAGTCCCATTGCCCCTGCACCTGGAACCCCCAACGAGCCTCTGTGCATCCAGATCTTCCCATACCTAGACCTCCCACTGAGCTGCGTGCGCCCAGATTGTCCCACACAAAATCCTCTCACTACACACCTGGATTCCCCCCACACTGAGCCCCTTCACACTTGGATCCTGCCTGATTGAGCTTGCCTGTTCAGCACCTGGTGCGCCTGGCACAGAGGGGCAGGGCCCCAGAGTGTTTCTGGGGCAGGCCCAGGCCTTGTGCTGTGTCAGGGTCAGCCGCAGCCTCACGGCTGAGTCTGTGTCCCAGGGGTAGGAGGGCTGCAGTGTGATCCCCCACCTTCCTGCAGCCAGTGGCCTGTGCTCCCCACTGCCATCCTGGAGCCTCTACATTTATTTATTAACAAATGACACTTGCAGAATTTTAAAATACTGTGCACAGAATTTAATTTTTGGCCCAAAATGCCCTCAAGAGTACAGTTTATAGAACTACAAGAAGAGCTGCAACCATCACTAGTTTTAAGAGAGAGTACACTTTTTAAAAAAAATAAAGATACAGAGAATCCCTATGAGTGTAGGTTATATTGCTATTATAGTAGCAACATAATTATTGCCATGTCATACTCTTTAATCCTATTTCACCCAAACACAAAGCTCAGTTGCAAAAATTCATTTATGAAAATTGTTGAAAATATTCAGAGATGGGCTTATCATGCAGCCTGGTTCCACTCCCTGGGTCTCAACTAAATCACCTACCTACACTTCTGGTTCCCAACTTCTCTAGCTGCAAGCTGAACTCAAATCCTGGTTCACCAGCCCTCTGCTGCCAAGCTCCATGGAACATTACAGAAAGCATGCACAGTTATCAAATTAACCCCGCTTTGTAGGGAAAGCTGGAGAGCACGAAGCAGCAATAGACAGGTTCACTATGGCAGGGAGACAAACCAAGATGTCAGGTGTCTGGCTGCAGCAAAATGACTTCACAGCCCATTAGGCAGTGGGGGCCGTTGTCTGGTATGTAGGAAAAGGTGTGTGGCCCCTTTAGGGGGTAGATATCCAGAAAGTGACTTGCTGTAGCAGCTTCAGATAAGGTCAGCATAGGAATGCTGACCCATCCCCCCCACCAGATGACTGGAAGAGAGGGAAGACTATTTAGGTCTCACCTGGACTAGGCAGAACAGCAGGAACTAAAGCACTTTGTTCTCTCATTATGCCATGTACACATACAAAATGGGAAAGGACTGCCTAGGAAGGAGTACTGCAGAAAAGGATCTGGGGGTCATAGTGGACCACAAACCAAGTATGAGTCAACAGTGTAACACTGTTGCAAAAAAAGCAAACATCATTCCGGGATGTATTTGCAGGAGTGTTGTAAGTAAGACACGAGAAGTAATTCTTCCACTCTACTCCACGCTGATTAGGCCTCAGTGTTGCGTCCAGTTCTGGACGACATTTCAGGAAAGATGTGGACAAATTGGAGAAAGTCCAGAGAAGAGCAACAAAAATGATTAAAGGTCTAGAAAACATTAGGAAAACTGCGTTTGTTTAGCCTGGAAAAGAGAAGACACAGGGAACATGACAACAGTTTTCAAGTACATAAACGGTTGTTACAAGGAAGAGGGAGAAGAATTGTTCTTCATCACCTCTGAGAACAGGACAAGCAGCAATGAGCATAAATTGCAGCAAGGGAGATTTAGGTTGGATGTTAGGAAAAAATTCCTAACTGTCAGGGTGGTTAAGCACTGGAATAAATTGCATAGGGAGGTTGTGGAATCTCCATCATTGGAGATTTTTAAGAGCAAGTTAGACAAACACCTGTCAGGAATGGTCTAGATAATACTTAGTCCTGCCATGAGTGCAGGGGACTGGACTAGATGACCTCTCGAGGTCCCTTCCAGTCCTATGATTCTGTGAAGTAGCACATTGTCTTTCCCCCCGTTTTGCTGTTCTCACCACACCCCCCACAGCAGAAGCAGAAAAGAAGAGAGTTTCAGCTCATTGGCATGGGGCTTTAACAGAATGGTGAAAACAGGAAGGGGGGTGTCCCCCCACCTTCCTGCTGGTCATAGCAGGCATGTTAGGTCTTGGCAGGCATGTTAGGCTATGTGGGGGATCTGGTCTACTAAGAGCTGTGTTGGAGATGTCTGGGGTACACACACCTTCTACAGAAGTTATGGCATTACACAGCCTTCAGTTGTTGCAGCAGCTGGGAGCTTCCACAGGTGAGGGAGGTCTGGAAGTAGTTTTAAAGAAAACCCAAGGCTCCAGCTTGGGAGACAAGTGATCATCACATGAGGCAGACTGCTCACCAGGGGGCAGAAGCCCTTAAACGGGGGATGATTTATGTGAACCCTAAAACTCACCAACTGATCGGGTATGTGAATTCACAGGACAGAATTGCTTTCCCAAGGGCAACTGGTAAGTAACAGGGCACTGAGGGTGCCAGTCACGAGTATGGTTATGCTGGGGTGGCTGACCCAATGGGAGTTCACTTTATCAGCACTACTAAAGATAAAATTGAGAGGTGAATTTGTAGACATATCACTGTTGCACAGGGAAGTGCTGACAGAGAATAAGTTGGGGCAAAGCAAGCAGGGTAATGAAATGCCCAAGGAGCCACGGGTGACCAGAACTTGGGAAAACTGGGAAGCTGCCTTCCTGATCTATTCGGGCTTTATTGCAGAAGCTTACCTAGACAGAAGCTCAGCACTGTTCAAATATATGGCTATAAATCAGGTGCACATCTCATACGGTACAGGGCATGGTTTGGTTTATCTATGAGGAACAGTTTCCTCATAGATAAACCAAACATAAGAGTTTTCTGGTTTTTACTTCGATACCAACATAAATCTTTTTCTTCCCTAGTTCGCTGAAGGACCTCCTGAATATCTGAAGATATTCACACCTCAAATGAGCAGGAATTATACTTCTAGACTTCTGACTTTCCTGAATGTCACCAAATTCACCTGAGGTCTGCCCTGCTTTCATATAGCTGTTGAACACTTAATTCATTTCCCAACTCCCCTGCATACAGCTGTGTTCTGCAGAACTAGGATGGGTATTTTTTCTAGTATATTTCTATTTAAATAACTAAAAAGACATAAATGAAGGCTCTAAGTACCCAAGCACACCATTAACACCACAATTAAATCTCAGCAACGTTAAAATGATCATTCAACAGTGCACAAGTCGACCAACCAGACATCTACCAAGACTTCTTTCCATCCCTTCATTGTTATGGGAAGCATACGTTTAGCCTTCTCCATAAGTTCCTATCAAACAGATGTCTTTTCAGCATGTCTGGACTATTTCAGACCAAGGTTGGGAGCTGCAGACTCTTGGAGCCCTCACTATCTGCCAGCCACTGACAGACTGGAAAGATTTCTTTCTGCCAATGACATCAAGAGGTTTAGGGTCTTAGAAACCATTAACCTCCTTGTGCCTCCCTGGCTGTTAATCTATGTCATAATCATGGCACTGTCCAACTGAAACTCTTCTACACAACTGTCAGTGGTTCTGAAAATTCAATACAAAGAACCTCACTGCATTGGTGACTGGCCTGTTTATGGATCACTTTCATTCTCTGTTCATTAACCCTGGACTATTGCTTTCCCTAAATGAGCATCCTAACCCTGTAGGTTGGCACCTGTATTCAAGCACCTTCCACTCCAGAAGTGGTCAATAGTCAGTCATTCCTTTGTAGATAGCAACTGTTTCAGATAATGCCACACCTTCTTAGATATCTTCAGATACAAAATCATCTGTGGTACCACAACTTCCTTCTACTGCACCAGAAAGATTTCAAATGGACTACTGGAGAAGTAGGCTAAGGGCACTACAACTTGACTTTCCACCACTGATCCTAGCGCCTGCAGCAACTCCACACTGTTCTCCCGAATGAATAATCAAAGCTTTGCCCTATCTCTGAAGTTTGTCATTTTCTCTTGTAGAGGCTGCTTATTAGGTCTTTTAATTGTTCCATGACCTATCAGTTCCTACTAGACACTGACAGAACTCTTCTGGTTTATTACCTACTCATTGCTTATTGGGAAACTGCAAACCTCTGACACTCCCGGCCTGGCTGTTTACAGATTGGCTCTAACCAGTCAGTCAGTCATCCAGGTAAGGATGGACACCTGCCTTTTCTTTCAGTGCTGCAGCCAACACTATCATAATCTTGGTAATTGTACTTGTGGCTGTAGCCAGTCCAAAAGGCAGGGCTTGTTGCTGAAAGTGCTGCCTCAGGATGGCAAACTGTACACCTCCATGCTTCATCCCTACAAGATCCAGAGAACATAGAATGTACTCAAATACATGGACCGAATAATGGACTTTAAGGATTCTATGCTGAAAGCTGAGACTGAAGAGGACAACCTTTTTTAAATTCAGAACTGGTTGCAGACCTAGCATCATTTCTGGAACAGCAAAGTATGAAATCCAATGGCACCTTAAAGACTAACATTTTTGGGCATAAGCTTTCGTGGGTAAAAAACCCCACTTCAGCTAATGCCCAAAAATCTGTTAGTCTTCAAGGTGCCACCAGACTCCTCGTTTTTGTGGATACAGACTAACACTGCTAAGTATGAAAGTATGAAATAAATCCCTGCACTTCTCTAGTCTCCTGGGACTGGATTAATGGCCACTCTATTCTCAAAATATGATTTGTGTGTCTGAGCTCTTTGCCACTTACTTATGTTAGAGCAACAAATGAATGAATTGCTGAAAGGGTTTACACTGAATATATGTAAAAGTATGATTTTACGATACCTTTGTCATTCCATCCCATTTCTCTATTTGTTATACTCTTTGTATTAAAAAAATTATTAATTGTAAGCTCTGCTGCCAGGACCATGTCTTCCTATGTGTTTATACAGTGTCTGGTACAATGGGGCACCAATCCTAACTGGGTGCTACCAAAATACAAAAACTAAACAAAAAGGACTCAGGGATTGAAATCCCGGCCCCTCCGCAAATTTTTGTCAGAGGTTTAAATTTAGCCTGTGTACAAGCAGCATCTGTCATACCACCAACAAAGCCACGTCTATAGTTTACATTGGTATGTCTTCACTTCCCACCCCAAGTAATTTCTGATCCCCTTAAGGGGGGGCGGGGGGAGAGGGAATCAATGCTAGACACCCAAACCTGAATTAAATTTCAAGACTGAATTAATTTTGAGTAACTGAATGAATTTGGTGCTTGTGAAGTAAAAAGTGCTGGTTTGACAGGCCTGGAGACCAAAGTCCCCTATTAACTGCAAGTTTGTTTTGTTTAGTTTTGTAAAGTAATATGCTTCTAAGTAATTTTAAAATAGAAACTAGGAGGCTGAAATAACCATATATACCAGGGCAACGTTTCACTTTAAAGGCCGATTAAGAGTCTTGATAGTGAACCTTTATGCAGAGAAAAATTTCCATCTAATTTAACTGTTCAACAGAATGCGAACAGTAAAACTGGGAAGATACATTAAAAAGGATAATTAACATTTTTCTTTGTTCTGTAGTAGAAGAATCAAAACTTACATGGCAATATGTCCTTATATCTGTTCTTTTTAACATTTTCTTCTTTTTCTCCAGTGACTGTTGGATAGATTTTTTCAGTTCTATATTTGGTTGATAATCTTCTTAACCTCTGAAATAAAGATGTTAAAATTTAATCAACGTTAACGTGTCAACATAATGAAAGCTTTGAGGAAATGAAGGACATCACTATTGTACTTCCTTCACATTGTACTTCAAAAACAATCTATTCATAACTAAGGCTACAAGTGTGTCACGGAAGTCATAGATTCTGTAACTTTCCAGGACCTCCAGGACTTCTGCAGTGGCTGGGACAGTCTCAGGCCACTTCCCCCTTCCCCCCCCCAGCAGCAGGTGTTCAGGTGTGGGGGGTGGGGGGGCACGCACGGAAATCAGGGCTCGGAGTAAGGGCTCTGGGCAGCGCTTACCTTGGGAGGCTCCCTGGAAGTGGCGACATGTCCCTCCCTCTCAGCTCCTAGCTCCGCACACTGCCTCCGTCCACAGGCACCGCCCCCACAGCTCCCAGCCAATGGGAGCTGTGGAACCAGCACTTGGGGCAGGGGCAGCATGCGGAACTAGGAGCTGAGAGAAGGACATATTGCCACTTCCAGAGAGCCAGCTGGGGAGTCTGCCAGCCCCACCAACACCCCCACCCCCCCCAGCACCAGCGGTTGCCCCCTGCCCTCCCGAGCACCCGTGGCAAGATTTAGTCAGGGCTATTAGTACAAGTCATGGACAAGTACTGTTTACTGCCTGTGACCTGTCCATGACTTTGGATTAAAAATACCCGTGACTAAAACGTAGCCTTATTCATAACTCACCCTTCCTCTTCCAATCTGTCCTGAGTAACAACTGTACTCAAACAATTAAAATGTCTGGAACACTAAATGCTGCAAACAAAGTTCTACTTTACACCCCTTAAAAATGAGATTTTACGGCCAGGAAGGAAAAAGGCAATAGACTAGTTTCTCTTAAGAGGAAAAAACCCCACACCAATATTGCTTTAGAAGGGAGTGGTCAGAAATCAAGGTTTAAAAAGCACATTAAGTAGAATAGAGGAAAGGTAACAAAAACAAATCAGTTAAGATTTCCAGGTAGGAGAGCATGGTAGCAAATACAACCAAGTCAGTAAAAAAGAAAAGGAGTACTTGTGGCACCTTAGAGAGACTAAAATTTATTTGAGCATAAGCTTTCGTGAGCTACAACTCACTTCATCGGATGCATTCAGTGGAAAATACAGTGGGGAGATTTATAAACACAGAGAACATGAAACAATGGGCGATACCATACACACTGTAACGAGAGTGATCAGGTAAGGTGAGCTATTACCAGCAGGAGAGCGGGCGGGGGAGGGGGGAGGGAATGACCTTTTGAAGTGATAATCGAGGTGGGCCATTTCCAGCAGTTGACAAGAACGTCTGAGGAACAGTGGGGGGTGCGGGGGGGGGGGAATAAACATGGGGAAATAGTTTTACTTTGCGTAATGGCCCATACACTCCCAGTCTTTATTCAAGGGTGGGGTAGTGAAGCGTGTGCAACACGAGCATGTATAGATGGTCCCTTGGCGTGGTTTGGAAACAAACTGGCTGCATTTTACGCAGCCGGCTCGAGGTACGAGGAGGGGGAGGGCGGGAAGGCTCATGGGGCAGGGGGCTGATGGAAAGATCTGGAGGCCCTGGAGCGAGGGGCAGGTGGGGCACACCCTCTCATAGGACCCGCTCGAGGAAAAACCGAGCTGCAGGAGGCAGGGCTGCCTCCACCTCCTGGAGTACAGGCCGGGGGGGTCATAAAGGTGGAGATTCACCCAACCCCCCAGGTTGTAGTCCAGGAGGTCTCTGATCTTGGTGACTCCAGCCAGGACCAACCTCCGGCACACCAAAGGGGACTCCACCACCGGCACACGAAGATGGGGATTGTGTAGTGGGGCTCCGCGAAGAGATCTACCCCCTCAGTGGCCACAAAGGACGCCATTGCTGAAACCAGCCTCCAGGCCCAGAGGAGGTCCTGGCAGCTCGGAGAGGTCTCGCGGAAGATTTCTCAAGTGGAGAAAAAAAGAGCTGCTAGTCATATCGGAGCCCTCGCAGGCGGCGGAAGGCAATATGCTCCATGCCAAGCGACCCGCAGTATAAAGGAGCCTCTGCAGGGCCTGGAGGCGGAAGACATGGATCTTCGTGCGCCTACACCTCAGGCCCTGTCCTCCCTCCTCCAGGGGGAGATGGAGAACACCTGCAGAGACCCAGTGCACTCCCGGCCAAAAACAACCTCCAGGACCAGCCTCTGGAGATTGGCCAGGAATACCGGGGGTGGGCACAGGGTGTTGAGTCAGTGCCAGAGCACGGACAGGACCAGTTGGTTAAGCACCAGCGCTCTTCCCCGGAGGGAGAGGCACCGGAGCAGTCCTGTCCAGCCCCGCAACCGCCCAAATCACCCTGCCCTCTAAACCGTTCCAGTTCTCCAATGGAGACGGATGCGTGGCAGAAAGACAAACGCCAAGATAGAGCAGTGGACCCATGCTCCATCGGATGACCTGAAGCACGGGTGGGAGGGAGCTCACCCACCACGCGGCCCCGGTTGACCCGGGCAGAGGAGGCTGCCGAACAGCTTAACCGGCCTCCACCCGCACCAGATCATCCGGGTCCTGGACCACAAGGAGCACATCGGCAGCGTATGCTGCCAGGACCAGCCGCACCGCCAGCTCACACAGCACCAACCCCGTCAACTTTTTGCGAAGGAGACAAAGGAAGGGCTCAATGGCCAGAGTGTACAGCTGACCCGACAGCAGGCAGCCTTGACGCACCCCTCGCCCGATGCTGACAGGTGCGGTCAGGGTCCAGTTGAGCTTTACTGGACACTCCACAGAGGCGTACAGCACCTGGAGAAACCCCACAAACCGGGGCCTGAAGCCGAATGGTCCATCCGGTCAAACGTCTTTTCCTGATCCAAGGACAGGAGGGCGAACAACAGACCATCCCTACACCCAAGCTCCAAAAGATCCCGGACCAGATAAAGATAGTTGAAGATGGTATGGCCCGGGATGGTGTAGGTCCGGTCTGGATGGACCATGTCCACCAGCACGGACTGCAGCTGCAGCAAGATGGCCTTCGCCACGACCTTACAGTCTGTGCTGAGGAGCGAGACGGGAATGCCAATTCCAGAAATCGTGGAGGTCCCCCTTCTTCGGCAGCAAGGCGAGCACCGCTCGCCTACATGACAGAGGGAGGACCCCGCTCTCCAGAGACTCAGCCCAGACGGTGGCAAGGTCTGGGCTGAGGATGTCCCAGAACACGCGGTAGAACTCCAGTCAGTCCATCCATGCCCAGAGATTTATTGGTGGGCATGAGATGGAGGGCGTCCAAGAACTCGGCCAGAGTGAGAGGCAGCTCCAGCCGGTCCTGGTCGCCCGTGCTGACCGTTGGGAGTCCGTCCCAAAGCACTCTGTAGGCTTTGACGTCGGTCGGATCCGGGGAGAAAAGGCCAGCGTAGAAGGCCCTGGCCTCTCGCGCATCTCCACCGGATCTGTGAGGGGGGCACTGTCCTCCACCAGAAGGCAGAGAACGTGTTTTTTTGCCCCCCTATTCTTCTCCAGGGCATAGAAGAAGCGGGAGCCATGATCCATCTCCCACAGAAGGTGGATGCGGGATCGAATGAAGGCACCCCAGGCCCGAAGGTCATCGAGGGACTGGAGCTCCTCCTGCTTCTCCCAGTAGGCTCCGCAGAGGGGTGGATCCCCAAGGCTGGCGGCCAGACGTCTCTCCAGCTCCAAAACCTCCCACTACAGCTGCTCTATCACCACATCCCTCCACCGGCTGGCGCCCCGGGTATAGCTACGGCAGAAGAGCTGGGCAGGCACCTTCCCTACATCCCATCACCGCCATGCAGAGGGAAAGGCATGCCTCCAGGCCAGCCAGAACTCCCGGAAGGACGCCACAAATCCCACATCCTCCAGCAGACTTATTGAAGTGCCAATAGGGCGGCCCCAGCCTCTCCGAAGAAAGGGAGGCCGTCATGGCCACCAAATGGTGGTCCAAGAACGGGGCCGGCCGGACACTGGAGGAATGGGCCTGCGAAAGATGACATCGAGAGAAATAAATGCGATCCAACTGGGAGTGGCTCTATCGTTGTTCCTCCACCTGGACAAAAGTAAACGTGGAGTCATCGTCCGGGTGGTGATTGCGCCAGACGTCCACCAGGGAGTAATGGGCTACAATCTCCCTGAGGACATCTGTGGCGGCCGGGCTTGGCTCGATCCCCATGCGGTCCCACTCCTCAAGGGTGCAGTTCAAATCTCCACCCAGGACCAGGCACTCGCAAGGATCCAGAGAACTGAGGAAGGCGGACACCCGCCGAAAGAAACACGCTCGCTCCGGGCCAGATGCTGGGGCATAGACATTGACGAGATGCAACATCAGCCCCTCCACCCAAACCCGGAGGTGCAGCAGGCGACCGGGCACGACCTCGGTAATCCCCAGCACCTCGTGCTGTAGGTGCGGGGAGAACAGGGTCGCCAACCTGGCCTGACGGGCCGAAAGATGGCTAAAGTAGACCCTGTCCCCCCACTCCAGCCGCCAGCTAGCTTTGGCAGCTGGGTCCGTGTGGGTATCCTGCAGGAAAATAACCGAGTACCCCCACTCCCGAAGGAGGGAGAGCACCTGGCACCTGCAGACACCCAACCTACAGCCCCGGGTGTTTAAAGTGGCAAAGATGGACAGCGACATGGGGAGGGCAGGGGATGATCCTTGCAGTCAGGGGCGGTAGCAGTTCCCATTGGGCCCCGCAGCAAACAGTGACCGACTCCAAAAGCCATCAGGGCACCACGGAAGCTGCGGGCCTGCTGGTAAGCTGCAGCGTCCCGCTTCCTGGTCCCTTTGCCCTCCCCCATAACGGCCCTCACGGTCCGGAGAACAAGATGGAAATTGCCCCAGTGCTGACAAGCAAGATGCACTCTGTTCGTGGAGCCACGAGTGTCTTCCAAGAAACAGCGCATCTCATTCCTCTGCGCGGCAGGGACTGGGGCCACGGACCCCGGGGCGTCACCCAATTGGATCCCCCTGCCGGCCCTGTGGTCTATCGAGACGGGCAAGCAGGGATCAGATCCCCGCCGTGATGCCCGTCCCGCTGGCGCCGCACCACCCAACTCAGCACTCAGCCCTAGGGACATTGGTGAAGGGAGAACTGCAGCCCCAGATGGGCCAGGAGAAAGAAAAACCAAAATCGCCTCTCGGGGGACCTCACAAAAAGAAAAAGAGGCAACCCCGGGGGCGGCAGCAACAGGAGGAAAGGAAAGGAATAGAGATTAAGGACAGGAACAAGGTCTGGAACAGGGTCAGGGAGAGGACACAAATCTAGGACAGGAACAGGGTTGGGGCAGGGAACAGGGACAAAATCAGGGGCCCGAGTGACAGAGCCACCGGGACACGGTGCCCCTTGACCCAGCATGGTGGGCAAAAGGGCAGCAAGGGATTGGGGTGCCCCCACAACACCAGGCTCAGGTGCCCCACTTAACGAGGCACCCATGATTACAGCACTTAGGGGGCAAGGGCTGCGGCCCCGCTTCATAGGGCAGGGCGCCCATGGGCTCAGAGCCTGGCCACTCAGCGTTGGCCGTCGCCTCACTGGGCACAGCAGCACCAGTCGGATTACCATTTGCTGCCGGGCAGATTGTCAGGTACCGGGGCGGTGCAATGGCCAAAACAGGGATAACCGCCTGAGGCGGGGGAAAAAGGGAAGTGGGGGGCGACAGACCACAAGTGCCCTGACCAAGGCCCCCTAGTTGGGGAGAGTCCACCCGCTCGGTGGTTAGGGTCAAGCCTAGGGCCTCGATCTCATCAAAAATAAAGGTAAACTCCCCAACCACCTCTACGGGCTCCCCTTCGACAGCAGCCAGGGTAATAGGCACTGTGGCACCTACAGGGGGCACAGATGGCAAAGTGGCAGGAGGGACACCTTCTGCAACCCCCTCATGGAGGGACTCCATAGGAGAAACGGTGCTACCTGCCACCATGGCTGCAGTGGCCTCGGCCAACTCCAAACAATTAACATCAGCAGGGGAGTCAGCAGAAAGCCCAGCGCCAGCAACCCCTTCATAGTTTTACAGGGGGTCCCTTCCCCCTCGCCAATGAGGGGGAAGGGTGCTGGGCCTGTGCTCCCCGCTTTCGGTGCCTCCCTCGCATGAGCTCCCAGCTCCCCGAAGGGGCGGGCTGGCCAGCTGGGTCAGAGCTGGGAAGCGAGGGCGTTGACGGGCGGGTAAGGGAAGAGGCAGGCAGGACAGCGGGGGAAGAGGCAGGCAGGACAGCGGGGGAAGAGGCAGAATCCCCCCAAGGCAAGCCCTGCTCAAGTCCTACCACCGGCCCTCCCACCCTCTCCTCCGCAGGCCCTGGTCTATCGCCCACCACAGCAGCGGGGCCCGCACACTCATCTGGGCATGTCGGGGGAGCCACCCCTGAGACCTGAGAGAAGTTGACATCGGTCACAGATGAGGAGGGGTGACCCCAGGGTACGGGTGATCAGGGCTCCCAGCGATGGTAGAGCAGACGCCCTTCCAGGTAGTGGGGGTCCCAGATGCCCCTCTGAGCCGGGCCGGGGGAAGTCCCTCCAGATGTGCCCTGCCGCCTGGCCGAGAAAGCACTGGGCCTCCCCCAAGGAGTAGTAAACCCGGTACTGGGCCCCTCGATGGGGAACCAGAAAGGACCCCTCCAGAGCCCCCCCGCCCCCGCATCACTTCAACCTGCACCTGCCGGCGGAACGACAAAACGTGATGGAGGGCGGGGTCCTTACAGCCCAATGGTAGGGGGCTAAGGACAAACAAGGGCTTCCCCAGGGTGGAGAGGAACGGCAAAAGGGCGGCATTGGGGAGGAAGGGAGGAACAGAGGAGACCACCACCCGTATGCCCAGGTCCTCCAAAAGGCTCAAGGGGGACATGAATGCCCCCCCCCCCCGCCAAACCCCTCTCCACCACCTCCTGGGCGGCGGCCTCCAATGACAGGAAGAACACCACCTTCCCAAACATCTTAGAGGCCACCACCATGGCCGTGGGCCCCACCACCCGCGCCAACGCCCACACGTAGGTTTCTATGTGGGGCGAGGTTGGCACCAGGAGGCAACGCACCCAGTGCTCCCTGGTGAGGGTGGGAAAGGGGCCCTGGCTGCTGGGAATGGTATTCCGGGAGGCAGCTGGAGCAGACGGCGAGGTGGCAAGTGGAGGGGTCGCAGCCACCTGGGCGTACACCCTGGGGGTCAAGGGAGCGGCACCCCTAGGGCTGGTGGAGGGAACAACAGGTAAGGGAGAAGGGGGGCTGCGGCTGTTGACGGGGCTGCAGCGGGAGAGGGCTCCACCGCCACAGGAGGTTTCACCTTCCGGGTGGGGCCCTTGCCCTTTTTTATCCCCCGGCTCTTCCCACCAGCCAAGGGAGTGGTTTCGGAAGTGGAGGTGGCAGAGGTCGCAGCAGCAGCAACGGAGTCCCGGGAGTCCCTATGCATGCCTGCCGCCACCAGTGCCTCAGCTGCAGTGCTGACACATACCTCAGCAGTGGCAGTCAAGGTGGCCATCGCTGAGGAGGGCGTGGTAGGGGGGTGGAGACTGAAGGGGAGCTGCAGGGCCAGCCAGGAAAGTCCCACCCCCGAACCACTCACCACAGGAAAGGGGCGATAGGGACAGCCGCTAGGGCAGGAAGAAGGGAACGGAGGGAAGGAAAGGGCGAGGGGGAGGGGAGAGAAAGGGATAGGAAAGGAGGAGGAATGGCTACCACACCCCACCCACTAGACTGAAAGCGGGGTGGAGGGGCGTCAACAGAAAGGGACAGAGGAAAACGAGGAACAACTCCCAGCACAAGATGAGAAAAAACCGGCTCCCCCTGCTGCACTGAGGAAAGGAGGGGAAAACTAAAACATCATGGGGGAACATACATCAGTGAAGCGATTAATGGAAAAAAGGGGGCGGAATCTCAAATGCCAACAGCGGAACGTGGACAGACCGGGAAGGTGAGCAAACAGCAAGGGATTGAATGAAAGGGGGGGGGAGGGGGGAGAGTCAGAACAAGTATGCCACAGGCATGGAGCAAAAAACAGGGTGGGTTCAAAAACATCCAAAGGAAAGGGGAGGAGAATGGGGCTGGCAACCATGCCCACACCACAGGACAAGGACGGGGCAAACAAACTAACCAAGGACCAAAAGCCACAACAGGGCAAATCAGAGCAAATGGGGTGGCTAGAAGGGGGGCGGGCAGGGCAGACAGCAAAGGGAAAGGGGGCAAACAGCTGCAAGACCAGGACAGTGGGCGAGGCAGAGGGGACCACGGCCCACCTGCCAAATGCAGCAAGGGAGGGAGGACAAAGCCAAGGGAGGGGAAAGAAGGGAAAAGCACACCCACGGGCGCCCAAAAACCAAGTGCCTGCTTGCTGCCACTACTGTCCCGGGATGGATAGGCAGAGCAAACTGCTGGGCTGGGGAGTGGAGAATAGAGCCAAAAGGTAGGTGGAAAGGTGGAGGGGGCAGTGGTGGTGGCAGTAGGAGAGCAAACAGACTGGGGGAGGGCTCCACGCCACTCCCCCAGCTCCCCACAACAAAGGCACCTACCACCACAGAAGCAAAGATGTTATAAACCCCTCCACAAAACAAGGCCCCCTCCAATCCCCAAAAGAGATGGAACAAGCGGGGCCTCGCACTACCCTTTGAGGGTCACACCAGCAGAGTCCTCCCGACAGCTGCAGCAGCAGCAAGGGGGGCAACCAGCCAGCAGGATGACCTCAAAAGAGTGTATCAGGTATATCAGCCTCAGGATGAGCAGGTCCCTGTTCCCTGGATAGCCAAACAGTCAACTAATTAAGGTCATTAGGCTAACAGAGACAGGTGGAACCAATCAAGGTTTCACTCAGACTGCTTAAAAGCTCTCCTTCCTAGTTCCCTCAAGAGCCCCCAGGTGAAAGGAACTGGAGGAGGAAGCATTGCTGTATCCTGAGGTAAGGGTGAAGCTAGGAAGAGGGGACCACAGGGGAAGTGGCCCAGGGAATCAAAGCAGCATTTAGCGATGGAGAGAAAGTCACCAACAGCTGCTATCCTTAGGGTCCCTGGGCTGGAACCCAGAGTAGAGGGCGGGCCCAGGTTCCCCCCCAATACTCTACAGAGATCCCCTTGAGAGGGGAAGCAAGACTCGGTCCATTCAGGAGGGTGAACTGTGCCTACTGAGCTCTACGGAGCAACGAAGACGGGGGGGGGGGGGCGGTATTTCCCCTTTCCATCTCCCATACTGGCCTGTGATGAAATTAACTCAATAGGCTGTGACTGTGGCCACTACACTGTGAAAGGAAGGTCACACTGGGGCCTTAGTGAGTTTGAGGCCCCTGGATCTGCCAGGAAGCATGGGATCCACAATTACAGGCTCAGAACTTTGTCACACTGGAGATAGTCTACAGAGCCTAAGCATAAAACCACACAAAAGCGGAGTAGTTAAACATTAATATTTTCAAATTGTGGCCAATACTTGCACTTTGCTTGCATATTGTACCTCTTCTCCGACCCTACTGCTATCATCTGTGTGATTTTTAGAGGACAGGGACCATGCCTCTTTATATTTGTGCATAAAACATTAAATCTTCCAGAAAGAATATTTTATATTAATAAATAAAAAGTGCCAAATAAAGAACGTAATTATGTAAATATTTAAATTATTTAAACACTTAAGTAAAAGCTTGCTTAGCATAAGAAAGTCATACTTTAGGAATAATGGCATTGAGAGAGATGTATTAGACTATGGAACAGTTTCCCAAAGAAAGTGGGGGAAATCTTTGTTTTGCCTATATAAAGCTAGACAAGATTAAACCACTAGTATATGTATAACATGGAATAATCTGGATTGGCAAAGTGGACTGCATGGTCTAGTACGTGGTTTTCAACCTTTTTTCATCTGTGGACCCCTAAAAAATTTTGAATGGAGGTGCAGACCCCTTTGGAAATCTTTGACAGTCTGTGGACATACAGGGATCTGTGTTGAAAACCACTGGTCTAATACTATGAAAAAAATCAACCCCCCCATGGCAAAGTTGTTGCATAACCAACTATAAAACTAGGGAGAAAATAAGCTCTCTTTACTATCAGTACAGCCCAATGACAGAAGCAGTAAACTGAACCCTATGAACCACTGGTCTTGCTTAACAATACCTTGGTTCCTAACAACCTCCATTCCTCAGTAAGTTTTCAAATACTGTTTTTTGGTGATGAGGTACGTCAAATGTGTTATGCAACTATTCTTAATACAACCTACCAAAAAAATAAATCACAATTAAATTGCCAGCCAATGCAAAAGTACTAGTACTACACAGCTGGTCAGTGCATACTCCCAGCAACTTGGATTCACGGATATGATTTAATTAATTCGAAAGTGGAATTTGTATATTAACACAATGTATGAAGACTGTCCCTGCCCCAAAGAACTTTCAGTCTAAGACATGCAAGGGTAAGGAGGGTACAGATAAAAGTCAAAAATATATACTTGTTACATTTCAAAAATAGTCCCAAATGCCATCCCACTTCTGAAGTGATCAAGTTAGCTAGCTAGATGAAGTAAGTCTGAGGAAGTATTTGAGGGAGGAAAGGATGTTGAAAAAAATGGTTACTCACCTTCTCATAACTATTCTTCGATATGTGTTGCTCATACCCATTCCATTTAGGTGTGCATGCTCCGCGTGCAGTCATCAGAAAGTTTTTCCCCAGCAGTACCCATTGGGTTGGCTGTGGAGCCCCCTGGAGTGGTGCCTTCATGGAGCTCAATATAGGGCTCTGCTGATCTGGCGCCTCCTCAGTTCCTTCTTGCCGGTTACTCCGACAGAGGGGAAGGAGGGCGTGTTTGGAATGGATATGAGCAACACATCTCTAAGAACAGTAGTTACGAGAAGGTGAGTAACTTTTTTCTATCCTCCTTTCCTCCCTCACACTAACTTGATCACTTCAGAAGTAGGACGAGTGATTGCTAATATAAATTCCAATTAGGTGACGCCCAAGCCTTACGTAGGCGGTAGGGACGGAGTTATGGAATCGCTGATTGGAGCACCGCTCTGCCAGATGATGGCGTAATGAGACGTGAATGTTTATATTGAGGACCAACTTGCTGCCCTGCAGATTTCTTGTATCGGGACCTGGGCCAGGAACACCACTGATGAGGCCTGAGCCTTCGAGAAGTGTACCATAAGAGCCGGGCCTGGTATTTTGGCCACTTTGTAGCACTTGTGGATGCATGACATGATCCAGGAGGATATTCTTGGAGATGAGACCAGGAGTCCTTTCATCCAGTCTGCCACCACTATGAATAACTGGTTCGACTTCCTGAATGGTTTAGTGCGCTCGATGTAAAAGGATAGTGCTCACCGAACATACAGGGAGTGCAGCGTCTGCTCACGGCTACTGGAACAAGGCTTAGGATAAAAAAAGCAGGAAAGTGTCCTGATTAGTGTGGAAGTGTGACAACCTTAGGAAGAAAGGCCAGGTGAGTTGCACCTTATCCCTGTGGAAAACCATATAAGGTGGGTCTGAGGTAAGGGCCTTTACCTCAGACACCCTCCTTGCTGATGTAATGGCAACCTGAAAGGCTACCTTCCACGACAGATAGAGAAGGGAGCAAGTCGCCAGTGGTTCAAATGGGGGCCCTATTCGCCTGGAGAGGACTAAGTTAAGGTCCCACGCAGGGACAGACTGTCTGATCTGGGGATGTAGGCGTTCCAGACCCTTGAGGAACCAACCAACCACAGGGTTGGCGAAGACTGAGGGTCCAACGCTCCTGGGTGGAAGGCCGAGATAGCAGCGAGGTGTACCTTTATGGAGGACACTGCCAGGCCTTACTGTTTCAGGTGCACCTCGCTGCTATCTCGGCCTTCCACCCAGGAGCGTCTGGACCCTCAGTCTTCGCCAACCCTGTGGTTGGTTGGTCCCTCAAGGGTCTGGAACACCTACATCCCCAGATCAGACAGTCTGTTCCTGCGTGGGACCTTAACCTAGTCCTCTCCAGGCGAATGGGGCCCCTGGAGAAGGTGCAGAAGGTACTCTAAGGTGAGAGGTACAGGTGTCTGAAGAGGGGGTGTACGATGCTGGTCACATCAACAAGTATATCTTTTCCACTTTGCCAGATATGTGGCTCTAGTGGAGGGCTTCCTGCTGCCAAGTAGGACCACCCTTACTTGTTCTGAGCACAGAAGCTCCCTGGGGTCAGCCATGAAGCTTCCAAGCCGTGAGGTGGAGGGACTACAGGTCAGGGTGATGAAGACGATCATGGTCCTGAGTGATCAGGTCGGGGAGGAGAGGCAACATGTCCAGGGCGTCCACTGACAGTTCCAGAAATGTGGTGTAATAATGTTATCGAGGCCATGCTGGTGCTACCAGAATTCTCTGCCCCATCCCTGCAGACCGTGAGTAGGACCTTTTGCACGAGAGGGAATGGGGGAAAGGCATAGAGCAGGCAGCCAGGGTAGCAGGAATGCATCCGTGATTGAGCCTGGGCGGTGTCTCTGGAAGGCGCAGAACATTTGGACACTTTGTTCCGAGTGGCGAACAGATCGACCTGGGGAAACCCCCACCTTTGGAATATGAGGTGTATGACATCTGGATGGACCACTCATGACTGCGGAAGGACCTGCTGAGGTGGTCCACCAGTGCATTCTGAACTCCTGGTAGATAGGATGCTTCCAGGTGAATGAGTGGGCTATGCAGAACTCCCACAGACGGAGGGCTTCCTGACATAGGGGAAAGGACCAGGCTCCACCCTGCTTGTTGATGTAAAACATGGCAGTATGTTGTCAGTCAGAACTGCTACGCAAAGACCTTGTAGTTGGGCCTGAAAGGTCTGGCATGCTAGTTGCACTGCCCTCAGCTCCTTGATGTTGATATGGAGGGAGAGCTCATCCTGCAACCAAAGACGCTGTGTTTGGAGGTCTCCCAAATGCGCACCCTGTCCCAGAGCTGACACTTCCATTACTAGGGACAAGGAAGGCTGAGAGCTGTTGAAGGGGACTCCTTCACACATTGTCTGAGGGTCGAGCCACCATTGAAGGGACTCGAGCACCTGCCCTGGCACAGTAACCACTAAATTCAGGCTATTGCATCCTGGGAGAGGCCGAAGCGAGCCATGGCTGTAGAGGCTGGAGCCTCAGTCTGGCATACCAGGTCACGTTAAGCGCAAGCTGCCATGGTGCCGAGGAGACTCCAGCTTCCCCTTGCTGTAGAGGTTGGGTACCGCCTGAGGCCTTGAACCATGTCAATCATGGCTTGGAATCGGGACTCTGGCAAAAATGCTCTTGCCTGAACCGAGTTTAACACCGCCCCAATTAATTCTATTCTTTGGGTTGGTACCAAGGTTGACTTGAACAAGTTGAGGAGACCCAGTCTCTTGAATGTGGATCTGACCAATCGGACTTGAGGCTCCTCCTTCCCCCTGGTGCGGCCCCTGAGCAGCCAGTCGTCGAGGTACGGGTATACCTGGACCTGCCTCCGATGGAGGAAAGTGGCCACGACCAACATGCACTTGGTGAACACTCATGAGAAGGGTCCCTGAAGAGGGATGGGGAAAGGAGGTGGGAGGGAGGGTAGGAGCAGAATTGGAGAGAATATCCCACTTCTACCATATGGAGAATCCAGTGGTCTGAAGTTATTTGGGACCAAGCACGGTAGAAGTGGGACAGACTATTCAAGAAAGACGCACCTTCAAAAGGCCTGCTTTTAATCCAACGATGGTTTAATCAGGCCCCGCTGGGGGGGTTGGGGAGAAGGGGGTTTGAAGGCTTTTGTCTGCCATTGCTGCTACTCCTCCTATAAAAGTCCTGCCTCGGTCAAGGAGGACAGGACTGCTGCTGCGGCTTGAAATGTTTATGTTGGGTTGCCAGGTGTACATACCCAAGGATATCATGGTAGCCCTGTAGTCCTTTAGGCTATGCAGCCTAGTCAGTCTGCTCTACAAAGAGACCTGCACCATCAAAAGGCAGGTTCTGCACGGTCTGTTGAACCTCAGCCAGGAGTCCTGCAGCCATGAGCTACACCTCATGGTAATATCAGAGGACAAGGTGCATGCCGCTGAGTCTGCAGTGTCCTGTGAGGCCTGTAAAGAGGTCCGTGCCACTGCCTTGCCCTCCTCCACTATCACTCCAAACTCCTCCCTGTACTCTGTTGGCACTAGCTCCTTAAACTTGAGCATCAAGTTCCAGAAATTGAAGTTGTAGCTCAGGACTGCCAACCAGCAGGCAAGTCAGTAGTTGCACTCCCCCCGTAGAATACACTTTGCACCCAAATAAATCTAGGCACTTGGCATCCTTGGACTTAGGTGCTGGGGCTAGTTGTCCCTGCCACTCCTTTTAGTTTACCGCAGCCATCCTCAATGACCAATGCTGTGGGCGTGTGAAGAGGTATTCATACCCCTTAGACAGGACAAAATACCTACTCTCCACACCCTTGGTGGTGGGAGGGATGGAGGTTGGGGTCTGCCAAATGGTCTTAGCATTGGCCTGTATAGTCTTGATGGGGGTAGAGCCACCCTCAACAGGCCTTCCAGGGCCAGGATGTCAACCATCTGGTCCTCTGACTTCACCTCCTCGGCCTCCGCAAGCCCATATTTTGTGCTACCCTGCGAAGGAGGTCCTGGTAGGCATGGCTGTCTATGGGGGACAGTCCAGAGAATGAGGTGCCTGCAACCACCTCGCCCAGGGAGAATGACAAGGAGGCTAATGGGGGGAGGGGGGGAGGGGACAGGGTCTTCCTGACCCTCTCGGTCTCCAGGGGCCTCCTGTTCTGCCTCTCAGTAGGGGCCAACCTCACCTGAGTCAGGCTCAGGAACTGGGGTTGGTTCCAGGGGAGGCAGAGTGACCGGCACCTCCAAGGGTGGGGCGACTGGTTGATGCCTCCGGCACCCGTGGTTCACAGGTTGCCAAACGGGAACCCTTGGAGTGGGTCCCCTGGGCCTGGTGGTAGATCCATGGGGTCCAAAATGGCCACTGTGCTGGTCCCTGCCACTGTGCAGGCGATGGCCCTGCCCCCACCTCAGGCCTTCCATTGCCCAGCCGGTGCTGGCCCCGCTCTGAGTATCTAGACCCTTTCTCCGTGAGACTGGGGAGCGGTGCCACAATCAGGATCTGTGCAGGGATGCTGACCGGTGCCAGGATGACCAGCGCTGGGAGCGGTACCTGCTGTACGACAGGGATCGGCGCCGCAGAGGGATGGAGCATCGCCAGTTTGCCTCGAGACAGTGCCTTGTGGTACTGGAGGCTTGGCTCAAAGGACCGGGGACTGCAGTGCCGTTATGGCAATGAGGTCCCTCGTGGCCTCAAAGGTATCTGGTGAGGATGGCAATTCCACCTCCTCAATGACTGGCTCGGGAAGTCCAACGGCACTGGACTAAATGGTCCCCCTTGCGGGGCCGAAGTCAATGGTGCCGACCCCAAAGTATCCAGCCCTGGATGCTCCTCTCTGGGATGCGCCCCATTGGCCAGATCCAACAGAGTGGGTCTCTGAGTCGGAGAGCCACTCCTCCCCTGCTTCTGCGTCAGGGAATGGGACTGGTGCCGGGTTGATCCAGCTGGTTTTGGCGCCTGTCTGTCCCAGAGTTTTCCTGCAGTGCCGCTTCTACCACTGCCGTTGGGACGCTGTGCACTGATGAGCTTGGTGCTGGGTCTTGCCGCGCCAATGTAGATTGCAGTTTAAGTGCCACCTCCATAAGGAGCTGCTTGAGGCGAAAATCTCGCTCCTTTTTGTTCTGGGGAGAAACCCTTTACAAATCCTGCACTTGTCCGCTTGGTGTGCTTCCCCCAGACCCTAAGCAATGTTGCCATTGGCTTGTTGCAGGGCTTGAACCCCTGGGACTTAAGTATGCAAGTCCCTCAAGAAGAACACAGTTGGTGTGGAGGGTAAACCCCTCAGCCCAACAGCTAACTATCTACTATAACTAAGAACTAACTAAAAACTAATCAACTACAAAATACAAACAAGTCTGAATCAGAAGCTAGGGAAACGTGGAGAGCTTGCAAAGCAAGACACCACAGTTCCAATGACTGTCACTGGTGGTAAGAAGGAACTGAAGAGGCACAGGGTCAGCAGGATCATATATCGAGCACCATGAAGGCGCCACTCTAGGGGGCTCCACAGCTGACCCGACGGGTGCTGCTAGGGGAAAAACTTTGATGACTGCACACAGCGTGCATACACTTAATTGGAATCGATATGAGCAATCACTCGAAGAAGAAGAAGAAAGGCCTTCAGCGTATTTGTAGGTATTTGTATTTGTAGAGGCTGGTAGGGGCAGTGTGCTGGGAGAGAAGCTGAGCCCAGATTAGGGGGCGGGGCTTCTCTGATTAGGAGTCCTATAAAGGTAGCCAGCCAGTCAGGCAGCAGCACAGACAGCTGCAGCAGCACAGAAGACAGCAAACAGAGATGTAAACAGGGGAGTCTGAGTGGGAGTTCTCAAGGGGAGTTTGTAGGGAAGACTAGGAGAACCAGGCAGAGGAACAGACAGGCTATTGAAGGGAGTGTGGGGTGTTCTGGCAGCGTTGTGGTGCTCGTTGGAGGTTTGTTTTGCTGTGGGTGGTGGTGTTTTGGTTTATTTTGTGTTTCCCAGACTAACAGGATTTCGGTGGGAAGACTATGACAGATAGAGGCAGCAGTGGTAGTGACCCAAGCAGTGGAAAATGACTGGATGTGGAAGCTGCAGTATACACATGATCCTGGAAGGGGTACCTGAAAAAGAGTTTAGTCTGCATGAACTGCCGTCTGATAGAGCTGATGGAAGAAAAGATCCGAGGACTGGAGATGCAGGTAGAAACTGGTTGAGTTTAGAAGGGGGTTCGAGCAGATGATGGAGCAAAGGCATGAGAACGCTGAAGGGAAAAGCTCAGACTTGCAGATGGAAGCAGGACCAAAGAACTCTGCGGGGAGACTACTCGGTGAGGAAAGTGGACAATGGAAGCATGTGACTAAGAGAACCAGGCAGAGGAAAAGACGGGCTAGTGAAGGAGAAATATAGAGCTCAGGAACAGGTTTGCGGAGTTGGAAAATGAAGGGGCACAGCAGGTGGTCACTGAAGGTGAGAGGGCAAGGAAGAAGAGAGGAGCAGCTCGTCCTATAGGAAGAGGGGAAGAGTCAATGGAGATACCACCACCAAATATGAGCCCCAGGAGAACATAGGATGGGTTCAGAGGATTGCAAGGGAGAATAGGAATCGAGAGGACTTGCAGCCAGAGGGAACAGGGGATAGACTGGAGAATTGCACCATCACCAGGAAGAGGCAGGTCTACATGATTGGGGACTCCTTACGGAGAATAATAGACAGGCCTGTAACCAGAACTGATCCAGAAAACAGAAGGGTGTGCTGTCTGCTGGGTACTAAGATACGGGATGTGGACCTGAGGCTGAAGAGGATCCTAACGGGAGCAGGAAAGAATCCACTGATTGTCCATGTGGGAACAAAAGATACGGCTACATTCTCGCTGGAATGTATCAAGGGAGACTATGCCAGGCTGGGGAAGATGCTTAAGGAAATCGAGGCTCAGGTCATCTTCAGTGGGATTCTGCTGGTTCCTAGAGAAGGGCAACAAAAGGTGTGACAAGATGATGATGATCAACAGATGGCTCAGGCAGTGGTGCTATAAGGAGGGCTTTGGGATGTATGGGCACTGGGAAGCATTCATGGACAGAGGACTGTTCTCTCAGGATGGACTTCACCTGAGTAGGGAGGGAAACAGACTTCCAGGACGGAGATGGTCACAACTGATTAAGAGAGCTTTAAACTAGGTATTAGGGGGAAGATGGTTGGGAGATGTCCCAGGAAATCGCCAAGCTGGATTTTAACATTGAGAGGGGAGAAAACAAAGAAAGAAAGGATACAGCCTTTCCTTTCCTACAGGAGAATGGACATAAGGAGAAAGGGTAGTGTAGATACCAGTCTAATAGCTGATACTGGCAGTAGAATGTCTGTGCCTCATTGGGTAAAGAATGTGAGCGAAGCCAAACAGCAAAATTAAGATGTTTGTACACCAATGCAAGGAGCCTAGATAACAAAATGGAAGAACTAGAGCTACTGGTGCAGGAAGTGAAACCAGATAGGAAAGGGATAACAGAAACATGATGGAATAGTAGTCATGACTGGAGTACAGGTATTGAAGGGTATGTGCTGTTTAGGAAAGACAGAAATAAAGGCAAAGGTGGTGAAGTAGCATTGTATATCAGTGATGAGGTAGACTGTAATGAAATAAGTGATGGAATGGATAAGACAGTCTGGGCAAAAATCACATGGGGGAAGAAAGCTATTAGAGCCACCCCGGGGACAGTGCTTGGGGTGTGCTATAGAGCACCAGGATCTGATTTGGATATGGAGAGAGACCTCTTTAATTTTTTTAATGAAGTAAATACTAATGGGAATTGTGTGATCATGGGGGATTAACTTCCCAGATATAGCCTGGAGGACAAGTGCTAGTAATAATAATAGGGCTCAGATTTTCTTGAATGCAATAGCTGATTCATTCCTTCACCAAGTAGTTGCTGAACCAACAAGAGGGGATGCCATTTTAGATTTGGTTTTGGTGAGTAGTGAGGACCTCATAGAAGAAATGGTTATAGGGGACAACCTTTTTTCGAGCAATCATAAGCTAATTCAGTTCAAACTGAACGGAAGGATAAACAAAAATAGATCTGTGACTAGGATTTTTGATTTCAAAAGGGATAACTTTAAAAAATTAAGGAAATTAGTTATGGAAGTGAATTGGACTGAAGAACTTGTGGCTCTCAAGGCAGGAGAAGGCCTGAAATTACTGAAAGTCAAAGTTGCAGAAACTATCAGAATCCTGCATCCCAAGAAACGGGAAAAAGTTCATAGGCAGGAGTTGTAGACCAAGCTGGATGAGCAAGCATCGAAGAGAGATGACTAAGGAAAAGCAAAAAAGCCTACAAGGAGTGGAAGATGGGAGGGATCAGCAAGGAAAGCTACCTTATGGGAGGTCAGAACATGTAGGGATAAAGTGAGAAAGGCCAAAAGCCATGTAGAGTTGGACCTGCAAAGGGAATTAAAACCAATTTCTATAGCCATATAAATAAGAAAAACAAAGAAAGAAGAAGAAGTGGGACTGCTAAACACTGAGGATGGAGTGGAGGCTAAGGATAATCTAGGCATGGCCCAATATCTAAACAAATACTTTGCCCCAGCCTTTAATGAGGAGGGATAATGGTAGGATGACAAATGGGAATGAGGATATGGAGGTAAATATTACCACATCCGAAGTAGAAGCCAAACTCGAACAGCTTAATGGGACTAAATTGGGGGGCCCAGATAATCTTCATCCAAGAATATTAAAGGAACTGGCACATGAAATTGCAAGCCCATTAGCAAGAATTTTTAATGAATCTGTAAACTCAGAGGTTTTACAGTATGACTGGAGAATTGCTAACATAGATCCTATTTTTAAGAAAGGAAAAAAAACACGTGATCCAGGTAACTACAGACCTGTTAGTTTGACATTGGTAGTATGCAAGGTCTTGGAAAAAATTTTTGAAGGAGTAAGTAGTTAAGGACATTGAGGTCAATACAACAACATGGTTTTACAAAAGGTAGATCGTGCCAAACCAACCTGATCTCCGTCTTTGAGAAGGTAACTGATTTTTTAGACAAAGGAAACGCATTGGATCTAATTTACCTTGATTTCAGTAAGGCATTTCATATGGTTCCACATGGAGAATTAGCAGGCTAAATTGGAAAAGATGGGGATCAATATGAACATTGAAAGGTGGATAAGGAACTGGTTAAAGGGGAGACTACAACAGGTCCTATTGAAAGGTGAACTGTCAGGCTGGAGGGAGGTTACTAGTGGAGTTCCTCAGGGATCGGTTTTGGGACCAATCTTATTTAATCTTTTTATTACTGACCTTAGCACAAAAAGTGGGAATGTGCTAATAAAGTTTGCAGATAACACAAAGCTGGGGGGTATTGCCAATACAGAGAAGGACCGGGATATCAGAGGAAGATCTGGATGACCTTGTAAACTGGAGTAATTGTAATAGGATAAAATTTAATAGTGAAAAGTCATGCATTTAGGGATTAACAGCAAGAATTTTTGTTATCAGCTGGGGACACATCAGTTGGAAGTAACAGAGGAGGAGAAGGACCTCGGCGTATTGGTTGATCACAGGATGACTATGAGCCGCCAATGTGATATGGCCGTGAAAAAAAGTTAATGCGGTCTTGGGATGCATCAGGCGAAGTATTTCCAGTAGAGATAAGGAGGTACTGTTAGTACTGTTATACGAGGCACTGGTGAGACCTCACCTGGAATACTGTGTGCAGTTCTGGTCTCCCAGGTTTAAGAAGGATGAATTCAAACTGGAACAGGTGCAGAGAAGGGCTACTAGGATGATCTGAGGAACGGAAAACCTGTCTTATGAAAGGAGACTCAAAGAGCTTAGCTTGTTTAGCCTAACCAAAAGAAGGATGAGGGGAGATATGATTGCTCTCTATAAATATATCAGAGGGATAAACACCAGGGAGGGAGAGGAATTATTTAAGCTCAGTACCAATGACACAACAAACTGATATAAACTGGCCATCAGGAAGTTTAGACTTGAAATTAGACGCAGGTTTCTAACCATCAGAGGAGTGAAGTTCTGGAACAGCCTTCCAAGGGGAGCAGTGGGGGCAAAAGACATCTGGCTTCAAGACTAAGCTTGATAAGTTTATGGAGGGGATGATATGTCAGGATAGCCTAATTTTGGCAATTAATTGATCTTTGACTATTAGCAGCAAATATGCCCAATGGCCTGTGATGGGATGTTAGATGGAGTGGGATCTGAGTTACTACAGAGAATTCTTTCCTGGGTGTCTGGCTGGTGAGTCTTGCCCAAATGCTCAGGGTTTAGCCGATTGCCAGGGGGTTCTTCACCTTTCTCTGCAGCACGGGGTATGGGTCACTTGCTGGAGGATACTCTGCGCCTTGAAGTCTTTAAACCATGATTTGAGGACTTCAATAGCTCAGACATAGGTTAGGGGTTTGTTACAGGAGTGAGTGGGTGGGAGAGATTCTGTGGCCTGTGTTGTGCAGGAAGTCAGACTAGATTATCATAATGGTCCCTTCTGACCTTAAAGTCTATGATTCTATGTATGGGGCAGCATGGTAGAGTGCGCAAAGACATGAGAAGTGAACTAATGGAGTAGTCTCAAGATGGACTTCTGTGATGTGGATGAATACACACAAGAACCAACAGATAAATAAGGGAGGGGGAGGCAGAGTTATAAAAGCCTTTAAAGGCAAAGAAAGAAACATGTACTTCATTCTTTGGAAAAGAAGGATTCAGTGGAGACATTCAATTATGGGGTAACAGTCAGAAAAGCAGGATTAGAAGAGGAATTTAGCTGCTGAGTTTTGAATGGACTATAAAGAGGAAGGTTAACGTGTCTGAGACCAAAGAGAAGGATGTTGTAGTCCAGACGGGAGATAGAACCTGCACTAAAGATTTAGCTGTAGAGCCACAAAGAAAATGTAAGGTCTTGGAAAAGCTTTGGCAGAACATAAAATTAGGATATAGCCTGAACGTGTAATGTAAGGGAGGTGGGAGTTGGAGGATTTCCAGGTTACAGGGCAGAGGAAAACAGGAGGATGTGGGCAGTGAGAGGGAAGAGAATTCAGTCTGGACCAAGTTTAAGTTGATGGCAAGACATCCAGGAAGAGCTATCAGAGGAATAGGCTTTATGCTAATTAAAACTGTTCACAATATACAGCATGTATTTTGGGACAAAAATCAGTAAGAATGCCAAATTACTTCCCTGAAAATTTCAGAGATGAAACTGCAGAGATGTTAGAGATCAAAAGTCTGTGCTTTCACAGACAGCATGGATCTTGCACAGCACTCACATGCACTCTACTGGCAGTTCTGGTGTTACAAGCCCTTCATTTATATGCACTATACAAGTCACAATTTTTGACAAGTATATTTTTAAAAGGCAATTGGAAATTCGCATGCAGTTCTTTAAAAATAAGACAAATCATTCTAAAGGCTCTGTAAAACTAAGTTCCATTCTAGTTAGAAATTCTGCATAGACTAATTTTGCTTATTCACTTTATCACAGAAGTGGTTTGCGGGATAGTGACAAACCCTTACCACATATGGCAGTGGGGGATGTTCTTTTGACTGGAACAATTGAGTGTTAGAAATACACTTCCTGCTTTCATAATGGCTGAAAGTCAGCATTGTGAATTGTTGAAATTCTACTCAATTGCATCCTTCAAAGTTGCTTCAGAAAAACCTTGGGGTTTGTTTGGCTTTTTTTTTTAAGCCTTAGGTTAATATATGGACTGCCACTACAGTAAGTCAACAAATCAGTCAGTTTGAGACAGCAGAATCTGTCATGTTTGCAGCCATCTTATTTTATTTATTGGTTATCCAAGTCCCACTAAAAATCGGCAATAGAGGCACATTGCTCAATACCACACAAGATACATATTCATATAACTTCTCTTCCGCAGTGTATGTGAAGAAATATTTTAGCTTGTTTTCCATATGCTGCCTATCTAGGTTTAAAGAACACCATTTAAAAAACTGAATATTTACTTAGAATCAACTGACCCATTTTGCCTCCTTCCTGACCCTCCATCATAAGGATAAGTATTCAGCAGATGCTTATATAAGAAATAGTGACATGTCATTAGGGCCTTGTCGACACTAGCAGTTTGCAGCAAGTATTCCCCTGTTGCTTAACCACCTGTGCAGTTCTAGTGGTGACGGAAGTACTTGGAGAGTTAATAGACAGGGTTCAAGCATTTACCATGGTTTTGACTAGACTTGCTTTGAGCAGCATTGGATAACATGGTGGTAAAATACCAGCTCTTAGTCAATGCTATGGATCCCACCATTTTGCTGCCACACACACAGATGCATACTGTCGCAGTGCAACAAAAGGAGATTAAAAAGTTCAGTGTAGATACACAGTGCAAGACAATGCGACTTTTCTAACAACCATGCAGAAAAACCAATATGGAAATCAAAGTTTGCTTCCTGCACTTAAGAAGGAAGAATCCCATGCACTGCTACAGGCTGGGGACTGACTGGCTAAGCAGCAGTACTGCAGAAAAGGACCTGGGGATTACAGTGGACAAGAAGCTGGATATGAGTCAACAGTGTGCCCTTGTTGCCAAGGCGGCCAATGGCATATTGGGCTGCATTATTATTATTATTATAATATATATATTATTATTATAGTAGGAGTATATCCAGCGGATTGAGGGAAGTGATTATTCCCCTCTCTTCGGCACTGGTGAGGCCACACCTGGAGTATCGAGTCCAGTTTTGGTCCTCCCACTACAGAAGGATGTAGACAAATTGGAGAGTCCAGCAGAGGGCAAAAAAATGATTAGGTGGCTGTGGCACATGACTTACGAGGAGAGGCTGAGGGTATCTGGGGTTATTTAGTCTGCAGAAGAGAAGAGTGAGGGGGGATTTGATAGCCTTCAACTACCTGAAGGGGGGTTCCAAAGGAGGATGGAGCTAGGCTGTTCAGTGGTGGCAGATGACAGAACAAGGAGCAATGGTCTCAGCTTGCAGTGGGGGAAGTCTAGGTTGGATATTAGGAAACACTATTTCACTAGGAAGGTGGTGAAGCACTGGAATGGGTTACCTAGGGAGGGGGTGGAATCTCAATCCTTGGAGGTTTTTTAAGGCCTGGCTTGACAAAGCCCTGGCTGGGATGATTTAGTTGGTGTTGGTTCTGCTTTGAGCAGGAGATTGGACTAGATGACCTCCTGAGGTCTTTTCAACCCGAATATTCTATGATTGTGTCAGGTTGCCTTCACC
The DNA here is from genome assembly GCF_965152275.1 of Natator depressus. NCBI lineage: Eukaryota > Metazoa > Chordata > Testudines > Cheloniidae > Natator > Natator depressus. Next base: position 324,112,959 of record NC_134234.1, on the reverse strand, counting down.
AAGGATCTAAAACTATGTGTCCTACCTTTGCAAAAGTTATTTCTTTTTTACAACCTTCCCAAATCATCAGAACACACACACACACACACACACACACCTTAAAAAGTATCTCTTCCAGCATAAGCTTTACAAGACTGCTTTTCCCACCATAAGCTTTACTTTGTACTGCTATTTCAAATATGCAAAAAGAAGGACCCAGTGTACTGTATTCAACTACCCCTTTGCCTCCAGTATTTAAAAAACAAAATCTTACTCTACCTTCAGGCAGCATGTTTACCACTTTTTCAAATATGGAGGAAACAAACTTTAAGGCACAGTATCAACCAAAATCTAGTCAATTAAAAAAAAAAGTTTAAGGTAGTTTCACCAAGATCCCTATAAATTTTTTATGGTTTCCAGAGTCATTTTCTTAAAAAGCATTTTTCATCTTTTGCTGTGGGAAAATACTAGAAGTCTTGTCAAAACTCATGGCATAGGTAAAGAGATATAGACAAAACTGTATTTTTGAAATGGGAGCTAGTGTTAACGTGACACTGCCACACAGTGCTTGAAAATGCCCCTACTTGGGGTGAACAGGAATATTTCCCCAGCTAGGGCAATTAGCTTCTGAATAATTCAAGCTTTCATTTCAAAACAATGTTTCTAGCCTTCATGGCTAAAGGAAGCAGCTTTCCAAATGCAAGCCCGGTATAACAAATGCAGTGGAGTCTGCCCAAATCAGCAAAAGAAACAGCTCCAATGTTACTGCTTCTGCTGGGCGGTAATGTGGTGACTTCTGTTGTCGGGAGTAGATTGGCTGGGGCAGAGTCTGTACACATGGTGATTCATTTCCCTACTGGAAATGAGAGGACCCCCTCCACACAAGCAGATAGCCATGTGTGCGCACATGTGCGTGTCGGGGCCTTCTGTCCCTCGGCAACAGATTCAGGAGGGAGGGGCTGTTGCTGTCATTTCACAACTGCAGCAGTGAGTCATTGCTAGGGTGGTGGTACCCATAATCCACACACCAAAGTCCCTGCTAAAGTGACAGATGGGTGTGAACACCACTCCTGGCCTTCAAAATTAGTCAGAGTCTCCCTGCTCCTCAGCTTGCTGATCCTTATTGTGAGGAGCCCGGAGTCCGGTCTAGGAGAGCGAAGCTTTAGCCTCCACCACCACAGCAGACAGCATTGTGTGAGGGTCAGCATAAATTATTTTAGGGGCTGTCCATCATAAATATATTGGAGGCAACATCATTTCACTAGGGCAGCCCAACACAAGGGGATTTAATCTGTGGATTAGCTATGGCTAATCAGCATAAACTGATTTGGTGTTTTAGAGGAAGCAGGATTAATCAGGGACTAAGAATTCCACCAGCAGTAGACCATGGGTCTTTGTATCCAAACAGTAGTATCACACAACCAGCAGGTGTTCAGGCAAGGGTGCAGACAGGACATGGACCACCACTTTAATTTGGCTTGGCACGTAGGCCTAATTCTTGGGCAAATTTCCCAAGTCCTGCCCCCAAAACAGAAAATAAATTGGGCATATCTGATTGATGAGCACACTGCCTCTATGAACAGTAAAAGTGCTACGTAATCTCATTTCCAACGAAGGTAGCATAACGCACGGCTAACTCAAACACAAAAAAATCCACCTCATGTTGGTTATGGTCCTGAAGTTGCCTAGCACTATTCCTTTCTGAAAAAGTGTGCCATCTTTTACTATGAAAATGACAATTACAGTACAGGCTATTTTTTAAAATGAAGTAGGAGCCTACTTTGTGGTGCTGTGGGAAAAGCATTGAGGGAACTAAGAGGTACACCCTTCCTTTGTTGGGTCTCAAGTTTATTCTTCTAGAACAGTGGTTCTCAAACTTTTTTCCCCCGCAGACCACTTGAAAATTGCCACGGGTCTCAGCAGACCACTTAATGATCTTTCCAAATGTTGTTTGTACTGTTAGCTAACTATTGTAAAGCACTTTGGATAAAAACACTATATAAAAAACTTTAATTTTTTTGTTCTACAAATCAAAGCACACAACTCATATTTTAATATCAATAGCCTTACCTTTCTAATGCAATGGATATGCCCTGAGCTGGGGGAGGGTCTCTCCAGGGACGCACCTTAGAGGGAACTATCCAAGGACCACCTGAATGGAGCTCGTGGACCACTGATGGTCCACGGTCCACAGTTTGAGAACCTCTGTTCTAGGAGGAACAGGTAAAATACAAGTGCTTGCCAGGACAGCAGAGAAAGTATTAAATGAAAACACACATTGGAGACAATTATTTCCCCACTGCTCAGAGCCTGACCCTTCTCTCCAAAAGAAACACAATGCACTAGCTAACAAGAGTTTAAGAGATCTGCATAGCTCTAACAAGACAGGATTTAATCATACCAAAGGGCAGTTTTACATATGGTAGTGCTATCAAGAACTGGATTACTTAAATCACCCTTCTGTGTGTGTTCTGCAGCCCTTTTTCCTGTGACTATTTCTCTATGCTACTTGCATATGGTCCTGGAAACAGAAGCATCATTTTTCCAACAGCAGCATCACACAACTGACAAATGCAATGCCAGTGAAAACCTGTAAAAAAAAAAAAAAGGCTAATGTAGATGAACATACTCAGGATATGGTATTCCAGTAGAATATCACTGAGCAGCATTTTTGACAGGAAGAGACACTAGCGGATTTACAGCTCGCAACATTGCCATGATTTCTGAAGCACTGCTGAATATGGTTTGACCTTACTACAACTGTAGTTAAACCAAGTTCAGCACCGCTTCAATTTTACCCTTTGCAGACACTCAATACTAACAACGGATAATTATACCTGTGTAGACAAAGCCACTGAGTTACAGAATTCTGTGAATTAGCAAACAAGTTTTAAGAATAAAGCAACATCACAAAAAGTAGTTTGCTGAATTTGACAACTATAGTTTACTTGTATAATGCCACATATTTTCAGAATTAAAACTAATGAAGCCTTAGCTATATACAAATGTATGCACTTATAACACTGGGGGGGGGGGAGGGAGAAGAGAATCACACTTGTATAATCTAATTTCAACTTCCTGCCCACAGCCCATACTATTATTGCAGCAATGTCATTTTTACTGCACTGTAATAAACACAGCAGACACTACTATATAAGTCAACTGAAATTACTGTGCTAGTCAAGTCACTTGAGAGTACTCTAGCAGAGTTATACAGCGTACTAGGTAAGGATAACAGCACTTCCACTGAAAATAGTTGATTATAAATGGTTTACACTATGTTGCTCTGGGTTAAAGGATGGCAAAGAAGGTCTCAGGGCAACAGCAAAAAAAGCATTTTAAAATTAGCAGAAACCAAACTGTAGGTTGCTTAACAGACTAGCTGCTTTGAAGGAATTTTGCAATAATTTAAAATTCAGTTACAGAAATAAGCCTGAAAAGGTATGCTTTGTTGCAGTGCAAATTAAAGAGATCACATTGTCAGATCTCTACTATACATTAGCACGCAAAGCAAGGCAAGAATGAAGCAAGCTTCAACCCGCGTCCTTGCTTGGACCATGAACTTAAATTTACTAATTTGTTCTTTCCCTCCCATGGCTCGACCCATTAGCAGCACCAAAAACTGCTTACATATGTTTGAAGACGACTTGCTGTCTAATGCTTTGTAAAATTCCTAACACCTAATATTTAGAGACTTTAAATTTAGTTACTTTCCTCTGAAGCTTGCATGGTAAAGGTACAGGTCCCACTAATCACACCTTTACTAAAGTAGCGTGGTTATCAAAAGAGTAACCGTTTAACAAAACTGAAAAGGTCTTATCAAAGCCTTTTGCAACAGCCTCTAATTTTTGACATTATATTTACTGTTCTGAAAATGAATGCTCGTTATTTTAAAAGTAGCAGTTGCCTTATGGAATGGTATTAAAGTGCACTTGTTGCTTCAAGCTTTACATATCTCCATTTTTATCAAAGGAATTGTGTGTGAAAACAGGACCTTTGTTTTTATATATTTGTTTCAAGTACTAATAATTTTATTCTCTTCATATACAACTTTATAAATACAAAATATATTCAATAATTACTGATACATATTACTCACCTGAGTAATCCAAACAATTGGATACTTTGGAAACATAAGGTATGTTATGACTTAATTTCCCATTATGAACCCTTAAATATATTTTGCCAATTTTCCTGAGTAATAATGAAAGATACCACAAAAATACTGCAGTATTGTAGTTAAATAGAACGTTTTACTAAGTTTGCTACTAACTTATTTGCTTAGACATTTAAAAAAGTCAAGGGGCTGAAATGCTCATACTGGGACATATAGAGTCTCACTTTCAACTGGCTTCAAATTCACTTCAAATTCAGCTTCAGTCAGTAACTTAAGTTCTTTCCATGTGATGGCTGTTGGTAGCTCATGAGAGGAGTTGATGACCTAGTCCAGTTCTCAGTGGATGAGCGTTAACATCAAGTGCACACAACTGCATACCTTGTTAGCAGTCTTCAGCAGAGGTACAAAGGACTGAATGGCCATGAAAACTGATCAATCTTCTCATCCCTTTTCTGCAGGGTTGATGCATGCTAGTAAGACAGTATGGGGAAGGTGTATAGCCACTACAGAACAGGTATAGTTCAGACAGACAGATGCCCTCACTCTCCAAGGCTATCAATCCATCTTTCAATCATGTCACCTTTGGTGAGTAATTGCACATATTACTGTGACTGCTGTCTTTCCTCTTCCCAATCTCTATCACTCTTTTGTTCTTCATTTCATCATGTATGAAGTTAGACTGTAAAGTTCTTTCAGAAAAAACTCTTGTGTAATTAATACGTACTCTCAGGCACCTATTACCATTCTGTTTAATGCAAGATAAATCCTTTGTCTGAAATTCTCCCTTATCAATAGAAATTCCAAATGCTCTTCCTGCTTTCTTATGCCCTGGAACAGGCTGTTTCATGTGAGTGTTTGCTTTTAGCCACATCTACAATAAAAAGCTTTGTAACAAATGAAAGCTTTGCAACAAGTTGTTAGAATTCACTGAGCTTGCAACACATGTCCACTGCCTTGGCTCCAAACATAGTTAGTTTTACAAAGGTTAGGTGGTAGCAAAGAACTGGTACAAGTTCTTTAGATCATGTCCAGCAAAAAAGGCAGTTTCTCCCAAATATTGATAGGAAGCTGCAAGTGTTCAACATAGAGTTACACTCAGAATGCGCTGCCTCACATTTGGAAGTTACCAGAAAGCCCTTACTTCCAGCTGCTGAACCTGGCAGTAAAGGAAAAGAGCTTCTGGAGTCCTCAAATACACTGTACATCTGTAGTTATGAAGAGGGCTGTTTATAGATGCTTGCCAAAAAATACCGCTGCATGAACATTTTAACTGTTGCAAGAACAAGACAACCAAGCATTTCATAAAAGTTATGTTCCTGCAACTGTTTCCTTGTTTGGTGCATGACATTAGACCATCCAACACCTCATGGTATTTAAACAGACCCAATTAGGCGTGGACACTAACACCTCTGAGGGTTTGTCTAAACCAGTGGTTTTCAACCTTTTTTCATTTGTGGATCCCTAAAAAAATTTCAAATGCAGGTGAGGACCCCTTTGGAAATGTTAGGTCATAGACCACAGGTTGAAATCCACTGGTCTAGACTATGGAAAGTGGTCAAGATTTAGCTAAAACATTTTACCTAATCACAACCTTTTCCTAGTGCAGATTCAGGTTAACACCTTGTGGATGGTCACTGCCCAGCATAGGCTTCCCCGAGGGTGAACAGTGACCAGCTAAATGGCATGCATCTATGCTAAGGAAAAAATAGAGGTTATGCTGTGATTAGATAACACACGTTTGCAAGCCTTAAACACTGCCTCATCTAGTCTAGGCAAATCTGGAGTTAAGTAGTGTGCTAGGTGGTGATGTTCACAGAAGGGAAGCAAGTATACACATTTGATGCTATTGTTTGGCTGGAAAAATGTTTCTGCAAGTCTGTTAATTGGTCATCAATACACTGAAGAATGTACATTTTTAAAAGCTTAGGGGACTAAGTGCTTATACAGAAGGAGTTATATTTACTATGTACTTTTATCCCATACTCACTTTCTACGTAGCTGCTCAAAAAGTAGTTTCTGTAGAACACCTAAGAAACGGTTACACCAATAATCAGCAATGGCTACAAGCAGCACTAGTTCAGTCAAAACTGTTTGATTACCATGTACAAGCAACATTCCACCTCAAATATTTTCAGAGGAAACTATTCACCTTACCCAAATGAATTTTATTCTATTCATGATCTTATAGTATACTCATCCTACTAGCCGAACATCTAGTAAGAGCTACAGAGGGAAAAATATTAGTCAGCAGAAGAGGAAAGCCTAGAATTCATTTTATACTGGCTCCCGCTCTCCCTGGAGCATTTCCCCTAGGCCAAAGTGTGAGAGTATATGGTATTATAGCTGACTGCTAGAAATATATTAGGGATTGGTAGCTCATAGCGTCTTAACAGTGTGAATGACAATATTAATACACTTCATCATGGTCAAACAACATAGGTTCCCAAATTGTATATTACTTTTGGCTTCATCTTAAATTGCTTTGTTTTTTGATTTTGAATGGTCCACAAAGATCAAGCAACATCACTGTGGCAATTACAGCAAGTGTTTACATAGAAAAAACAACAACAACTTACTTACGCATTTCAAGCTGTCTAATGTAACAAATTTTCATGTTCCTGAAAGTTAATCACAAGTGTCTCCTTTTGCTCTGTATTTCATCTCCCACTCCCATCTGTTCTGTTATCCACATGTACTTTGACATCCGTTCCCTTTCTCCTCCTACTCCCCTTCCTTGCCCGTCACAGCCCGCTTATGGGCAGCCAGACCTAGTAGTCAGAGCCAGAGTCTGCAGTTACGAGACAGGAGTCAGCTGGGTCAGGCTACTGGGATATCAGAAGTGGGAGACAAACTGGAGATCAGAACCAAGAATCAGGTGGGGTCAGAATACCAGAAGGTCAAAGATAGGAAACAATCAATCAATCAGATGCCAGGAGCCAAGCCAAGCCAGGATGCCAAGAAATTTCAAGCAGCAGGAAGCACAATGTACGCAGTCCAGAGCAGGGTAGAGCCAGCTGTTTGGACACCTTTCTTTTTCCTGCTGCTGGCTTCAGTAGAGTCAATCAGCTGCTCTGGGGCTCTGTCAATCTGCTCTCAGGAGGAGAGCATCATACTGGGGTTGGGCTTCACAGGTCTCATGTAGGCCACTGTCAGCAAGCTGCCAGATGGAGGATTGGGATGTTCCTACTCCAATGAATTCTGCGGACCTGGGTTCAAGACCCATGGGTCATAACACCCCCTACTGAAGACCTTTCCTTCACATCCTTTGGGCTCTTTCTACACAAAACATTTTGGGAAAAGGTCTTCATGTGGTACAGTTCCACCAGCTGTAGGAATGGTGGGATCACTCATTTAAACACCAGCGCTCTGATGGCTACACTAAAAGAAGGTCTAAACTGGAGGATCTGCTTGGTCGTTTGGGACATTTGACCTGGTTAACAAAAAATATTGGTGCTTCCTAATTATTATGTATTGTCCATTTACCTATCAGTGGCAGCCCAGGCCTACAAAACATCTTTCAATAAGGTGACCTCAACTAAAAAAGCGAGGGTTCTGGAAAAACTCAAGTAGAATTTGTATAGATAGGGCTAGGAGTACATATTTAATCAGGAAGCATTACAACTCATCTGCTTCTGTGTCCAAGCTTTTATTTCTGATTACAGCAGCCCCTAGAACTCACTCAAAGCAGTTATTCCTTTCACCTCCTCCAATAATCTTTTGTATACAATCCAGTTTTTACCTCTGGATGCTCAACAGTGATATGGTAATATGACTGACTGCAGGTTAGATATAGTTATGCTCACATTAGGCACTAAAGGGATTTCATTAAAGAATGGCTCCTTTGATTTCAGGACGCATGTCAGAGGATACATATTTGTTATTCCAAAAGTGGACCTGAATGCTGTATAAAATGCTTTATCAATTCTACATATTTCTATTTTAGAGCTCACAGTATTTACTAACCACTCCTGAAATAGTGTAAGCCACCAATACTAGCACTGCCCCATTCCCAGCTGATTCTAGGAACATCCTGTGGTGTCTGAGCATTATTCAGTTACCCTTACAAAATTCCAACAGTGTCACACTTTGACCTCTCCAGACTTCAGTGCAGCAAGAATACTTCCGATACTGTGTCAAATGAATTTCAGTAAAAGTACCTCTATGCAACACCACACATACGAGTTACACAGAAAACAGACTTATACAGTAGGGAATATAATTTGAGAAGCAATGAAGGGGTAAGAGAAGGTCTCACAGAAAATACAGCTTTTTATCTTAACTGGACAAAACATACTTAAAATTATTTTTACCCCTTCCTTGAGACTCTGCCTGGAAGTCAAGGAATGTGCTTGTTATAAATGGCCCTTTATAACTGAGCTGAATAGCATTTTAGAGCGAGAGAAATAGCCTCATTAAAAAGAGAAACTTGTACTGAGACTTCAACTGTAATAACCCCCAACTAATAATCAGCACAATATTTAGGGACTGGCAGAGAAAATTTTCATGTTGTAATTCTTCACATTTAGAATGTGTGTCAATTCTTGGCCAACAACTGTATTCTTGTCAGTCCAACTGTGCATGCATTTCAATTAGATGCCAATTCTGTTTTCAGAAGAGAGAAAGAGCAGAATAGGGTACAAAGTTTTCTGAACTATTTCAGGAAGAGAGGAGTTACACAGCAAACATTCAAATATAATTAGAGCAACTGTTGCTCACACAAACAGCCAACCTAGAACAGTGTTTTCAGTTGGTCACCTATACAAGAGTTTGAAGGTAATTTTATACATATGTATATATTAAGAGTCCATTATGTTTGCATAGTTGAGCACTCAAGGTCACAAAACGTCAAAGTTGAATGCACAAAGCAACTTTAATTCTGCCCTTCTGTGCACACATTATACAAATACAGGGCAATACACTTTTTCAAATACACAACTTTTTTCCCCCCTACAACTTAGATACACAAAGCATCTTTTACTACTCTGTATACCCAAAAGAGTCCATGAAAGATCTCTTGCCACATTCACTGTGCTCCTTTCCACGTTGCAAATTGTATGTTTTGTCTGAGAAACAGGATCTAATCACAGTTAGTGAGGTACTGAGCAAATACTTAAAGTTGCAACTGCATCTTTAACTATGGACATTCATACCTGAATGCTTAACTATACAACCTTGAAAGTGACTAAAACGATTGGGCCATGTGCCCTACTTTGCTTCTTTATGATGCTTAAAGAAGGGCTGAAAGATTATTTCTTTTGAATCCTCCCCTCACCCAACCTCCCACCCTCCTTTTTGCATTAGGAACTCAAGTTCTATCTAGGCTGAAATACTGATGACAAGAGAACTAGAGAAATGGTGATATTACAAGAGTTAAGTGTGAAAGTTGAGCTACTAAGGCCATGTCTACACTACAAACTTTGGTCGATGCAAGTAACATCAGCATAAAACTGCTGCAATTAGTGTATCACTTGCGTGCATGCATACCCGGCTCTTTACATCAGCGCTGCGCATACTCACCAGGACTGTGTGCGTCGATGCCCAGTGCATCATCAGTAAGTATATCCCAGTGTGCAAATCATCATCCAGAGGACTGTCTTGGGAAATTTTGGCAATGCATGGTGGGACAGAAATGAGACCCATAATTCTCACCTTTTTTTAAAAATCCCACAAAACCATGTGCGACTTTACGGTCTGCCATCTTGACAGAAGCATGGAGTCCACAGAGCTCTGCACTACGGTCATGAATGTTGCAAACACAAGATGAATGATCCACCAGCACGTGCAGAGGCATAGGACGAATTGCTACAATGGGGATGTGATAGTTTTGTGGAGGATAGATTACTGGGGGACAAACAATTCAAGGTTGTTGGTAGCATTCATGGAGCAGCTTAGTACAATGCCACTTCTGGGCCCGAGAAATGAGCACTGACTGGTGGGATTGTGTCATAACACAGATTTGGGATGATGAGTAGTGGTCGCAGAACATTCTGATGCAAAAGGCCACACTCTTGGATATGTGCACTGAGCTTGCCCTAGCCCTCCAGTGCAGGGACACCAGAATTAGAGCCGCACTGACAGCTGAGAAGCGAGTGACAATCACCCTGTGGAAGCTTGCAATGCCAGATCACTACCTATTAGGGGAAAATTGTTTTTCAGTTGGAAAATCCACAGTGGGGGATGCAAATGGGCAGAGCTATTGTCTCCTGCTATGCAGCACTGTGACTCTCAGTAGTGTGCAGGACATAGTGGATGGATTTGCAGCAATTGGCTTCCCAAACTGTAGTGGGACAATAGATGGCATGTATATCCCTTTTCGGCAACAACCACTTTGCCACAGAGAGCGTATCAACTGAAAGGGCTACTCGTCTACGGTCATGCAACCATTGGTGAATTACCAGGGATGCTTCATTGACAGTGCTGGCTGATCAGGGAAGTTGCATGATACTTGCATTTTTAAGAACATAAGGTAGTTAAAAAAAGCTGAAAGCAGGAACATTCTTTCCTGACCAGCAGATTAACATTGGCGATATTGAAATGCCAATAGTGATCTTGGGGAACCCAACCTACCCCGGCTCATGAAGCCGTACACTGCTCACCTTGACACCACTAAGGAAAAATTCAACTACATCTCAGTATGTGCAGAATGACAGTTGAATATGCTTGTGATAGACTGATGGGACATGGGAGTTGTTTACTCACAAGATGGGATCTCAATGAAAAGATATCCCAATGGTTATAACTGCCTGTTGTACCCAGCAGAATATCTGTGACGCAAAGAGAGAAAAGTTGCCACCAGGGTAGATGGGGAGTGGCTGTTGGCTGAGTTTGAACAGTCAAACAAAGGCTATTTTAGAAGAGCTCAACATGGAGCTATGTGGTGGAAGGGGGCTTTGAAAGAGCACTTTAACAGTCTCTGTAGTTTGGTGTGATGGACGGTGCTCCATCGGGGCTATTAGGAATTTTGGTGTTTGTTGCACATTTATGAACAAAACACTGTCTGTTAATGCATCTATTAACTGTGCTGTGCTTGCTGTACATTTATCATTACTATGTTTGTCACTGATCCTACGAGTTCTGTCACCTGTATGACAAGTAGTGGGTGCTTTCAAATAGAACTAGGCATTCTTCAGCTTACATTGTGAAGCAATGAAGATGAATTTACCAAACGCAGTTTTATTGCACACCAAAGCCAGTGCAAAAAAAACTATGTGCAATCAAAAACAAATACAACAACTTTTGAAATTAACAGAACAAGGGGGAAAATAGTCACATCCATTTCAGTTCATTTTAGCTACCCATACAGCAACTGTGGCTCTCACAGGTCTGTGTATGTGAAGCTGTAGTTGCCCTTATAGTCCCCTACAGTGGAGTAGCTGGAGTAGGGATGCAACCCTTGATGCCACATGGAATGTAAAGAGGTGCTAAAGTGGAATTCTCTGCTGACTGCAAAGAGAGACAATCAAGTGACTGTTGAACCTGTAGGTCAACAGTGTGCAGCCTTAGTGTTTGCTGCCAGGGAAGACCCATTACTTCCTGGTGCATCTCTCATCTGCTCTTCTCTCTCCATACTGTCCACAGTATTCACCCTCCAGGTCCTATGCTCATGGTCCAATGCAGAACTGGCTTGCAAGATCTCACTGAACATATACTCCTGTGACCTCTTTTCTTATCATAGCCAGGTGTTTCATGAATGTGAAGGGGGGACCCCTCAAGGCTGCAACAGTAGCAGCTACAGATGAAATACACAGAGGTATCGTTGTACATATAGTCACAACAGAAAGTGAAAATTAAGTTTCACAAATCCTTTCCCTTGCTCACTGAAGTTTTAAACAAGACATTTATTGACAGTTCAGTCTTGGAGTATGCATAGCCCTGTTTTCCAGCCCCAGCTGTGGTAAGTATGGCCTGGGGCTGGGCGGCTGGAAGAACTGTTCAACTGTATGAAACAATAAAATTTCAGCCACTATTTCCATGGGTATGAGTACAGGGCAAATGGCATCGAGCACTGGCACTATTTTCCACAGGCAGTAGTGATATTAGCTGGTATCTCACTCCTGACGGTAACAAAGGATTGAGCACAGCTGTTGCCCCAAAACCAGCCAGGCCTATATGCCGCTAGCCTGTTTACTGCAATGGTGCATGCCAAAGTAATCACAGACTGGTGTGGAAAAGTGTTACTGCAAAGGAAGAAATAAGGCTGCCATCCCTAGAAGCCTTCAGCAGAGAACTGCAGAGTACCTCCATGAAAAAGTTTCATCAAGATCTCTCAGAAGGATTCAATGGACAGCCCTGTGTACATAAAAGACTACTCAGCATGCCCCAACCCCACCCCGGATAACACTACAAGGGAATGAAAAGCAGATATTCTCCTTCTGTTTGTTGTACTGCTACCTTCCTAGTACATGTAAATTAAGGAAAATTCAATAACTGTCATCCTATGTTGGCGTTGGGCACCATCTGTACATTTAAACATTGTAATGGAAAAAATGCATTCACACACTTATCCTGCACTAGGTTTGCCAGTGCTTGGCTCCTGGGACTGATTAGATTGTGGTGACATCTCAAACAAATCCTGGCTCATGGCATAGCTCCGCCCTCCCTCCTAGTCACATGTCCCCCATCCTCCTCCTCTTCACAGCAGAGGTCTGGGTCTCAGGCTCCTCTGAGGTATCCACAGTGCTCTGTGGGGTGCTGGTGGGGTCTCTGCCAAGTATTGCACGAGCAGCAAGTCTGCAGCTCAGCACCAGATATACGGTTGGCCTCCCTGGCCTTCTGGTATGTCTGCCACAGTTCCTTCACTTTCACATGGCACTGCTGCTGATCCTTATCATAGGAGAGTGGGGTGGGAGGAGGTATTTTTTCATGCTTTGTGTGTATATAAAAAGATCTTCTACACTTTCCACAGTATGCATCCGATGAAGTGAGCTGTAGCTCACGAAAACTTATGCTCAAATAAATTGGTTAGTCTCTAAGGTGCCACAAGTACTCCTTTTCTTTTTGCGAATACAGACTAACACGGCTGTTACTCTGAAACTTATCATATCCTGTTGACTCTATCCCCCATGCAGCCTGCTTGTAGATGTTCCTGGTTCTTCGACTGCTCCATAGCTGAGCCTGCTGAGCCTTTTCTTTCCACAGGCCCAAGAGATCCAGTACACCTCCTGTCTACTCCAGGCAGGAAAGCATTTGAAGCATATAGCCAGCAGTTGAGCAGTTTCACACAAGGGAGAGCTGCAAAGAGTGCTCGCCAAGCTGGACAAAAAGGAAAAGGTATTTCAAAAATACATGGGGTTTTTAAAGGGCAGGAAGGCATAGCTCAGACTCCATGATCCCTGGGCTGTGATGCTCACATCTTTGATCAGAGCAGTGTCAGGCATTGCAGTACAGCTGCTAGAAGACTGTTCGTGTCGACTGAGGTCATGTAGCATCTATACTTGCACTGTGTCAACCACAGTAGATTGAGCATGAGATGATGCCATTCAGGGAGGTGGTATTACTGCATCACTGTAACAAGGTGCTGACATCGGCAGGAGATAAATTTAAGTAGACACATGCATAACTAGGTTGATGCAAGGCAACTTATGTCAATCTAAATTTGTAGTGAAGACAAGGCATAGGACAGGAAAGGATTTTAGTCAAACTGCTGAAAAACTAAAATTTATCAGTGACTAACATTGTAAGAGGCAGAAACAAATACCATTATCCTTTCAATTCTGGTGTTGATAGACAAAATAACTTCCACTTCCCAGAAGTCCACTTACAAAACCAGACCTGACATTCCTAGTATTTCCAAAGGTAAAAATCCAAGCTTTTTAAGTCTGACTTTTATATATCATAAAGCAGCAAAATGGGCTCAAGTCTGATTTTTTAATAAATCATTTTCAGAATATCTAATTTTCTCTTAATGTAGACTTTGAAGTGGAGCATCTTAAAAAAAAGAGAGGCCTTGGAATTTTTATATATGGGTAGACATCACAGGAATGCCCTGTCCCATGTAAGGAACATACTCAACCAAGTAAGGATCTTGTACTGGCCTGCCTCCATCACTGTTCACCTTGCAGAATCCACACACGTTATGCAGATAAGTTATCACACCACCCTCTTATAGACACTGCTTTTGAAGCATTAAACATTTAATAACTATGTGAAGTGTGATTTTCATAAATTTAAACTACTGGCAGATCAAAGTCAATTTTTCACTAGAACATTCAACGCACTTATCAGAGAGACTAGTTCCCTGTTCAATTTTGTCTGTTCCAGCTGCCGTTTTGGCTTGTAAGGGCTTTTAAGATTTTGCAACAGGTTCTTTTTATTAAATTTAGTTATAAGGGTAAAAAACTTTCCCCTCCTATATTTACATACATTTTTGTCTGAACTTTTCAAAAAAGTTCATTCTTATGTATCCTTAACTACGCCAGCCTTAACTACCAGTTATTCATGCTGCAACTATAAACAAACACACAATCATGATCTTGCTGACAGATGCCAACAGCCCACAATACCAGGGATACAAACCAGGCAGTAACCAAGCACAAGTCTTCTTAAGCTCTTAGTGTTCTATAAAATGAGGCATATGCAAACTATTAAGGCCATCTTGCTTCTGACCAGTCAGTGCCCGTTCAATTAGTTCTTCAAAGTAAAAGAAAAATGCACTAGTCCTCCTTCAGATGTAACATGTTAAAACTAAAGCAAAGCATTTTAGTTATTGAAGAACTACTTCTGAAAACAGACAGTTTTCTCCTCTAAATTTTATATAAAACATCCACCCATTTCTGCAAACACACTTCTGAAGAAGGCCATGCATAAGACGTTCCAGTCCCTAAAAGATAACTAAAAACTAACTTAAAAATAGGAGTTTAGAACAAAGGTTGAGATTTACTGAGTGCCACAAAAGCAATGCTATGAACGATCCTCCTGAATAGATGCAATTCTCATTCTTGGTATTCCTTTCTGATGGGGAATGTCATTGTCATGGCTAGTCTGTGTGTGGCAAGTGACAGGGACCTCCTCACTCTAGCCCAGCGGTTCTCAAACTGGGGTTGCGATCCCTCAGGGGGGGGTCGCAAAAGTTATTACGTGGTGGTTGCAAGTACATGCACGAAACAGAGCAACTGCTATAAAATATATAATTTAAATCTAGTGTTTTAGAAAAATCACACCTTTACATCACAATGTAGTATATTTACTTCACAAAGTATTGTAAAGTATAATGCAGCGATTCCTAAACAAAATATATATTTGTGTTATTGCCACTTTAAGGAAATTGGACTCGGGGGTTTGTAGTATTGTGTGCGCAGGTTTGTCATCTTGAGACTACAAAGGTGGGACAGACAACATTAGAGGACTTGATTGTTCAGCAGCTGAAGAGCTGCATTAAACCACAGACCAATCAGAACCCTGAGATGGTTAAATTATAACATTATTTTTTTTGGCCTGTCAGAAACACAGGCAGGGGGGTGCTGGAAGAGGCTACAGTCACCCCAAAATTTGCTTGCCCCCTATGTAGCCTTCCCTTCCAGCACAAAGGTCAAACATTATGCAGAAGTAAGGGTGGCATGATATGGCATTGCTACCTTTACTTCTGCAGTTCTGCACTGCTGCTGGTGGCAGTGCTGCCTTCAGAGCTGGGAAGCTGTGAAAAGTGGTATTAACATACAAATATGACTTTTCACAGTAGACTTAGCACCCCATTGCCATCCTTACTTCTGCACTGCTGGTGGCACTGCTTTCTGAGCCTCCCACCTCTGAAGGCAATGTCACTGCCAGCAGCAGCACAGAAGTAAGGGTGGCAAAAGGACAGTAAGTCTGCAGTGAAAAGTGGTATTCACAAAGTTTCTTCCCAGCCCTGCAATACTAAATAGTAACTATTTTTAAAAAAAATAACTTTTCTGCTTTTAACAATAATTTGATAAGTGTGTTTTAGTCTTAATTTAACAGCAGTAAAAAAAGGTAAATTCATTTTAATAGGGTTATAAATTTAGCATTTATAATAGTGTTAAACATAAAAATGTGTTTTTAATTTAGATGGAGGCAGTCATACTCAGAGGCTTGCTGTCTGAAAGGGGTTGCCATTGCAAAAAGTTTGAGAACCCCTGCTCCAGCCCCTTCTTTAGGCAGCAGAGACCCATATTCCCCTGCCAAAAAAGACTTACCAGCGCTTCACTGAAGACAGACACTGGATCGTTTTACACAAATACATACGAGGCTTGTCTACTTTGGAGGGGTTTTTTTGCATTGTGTGGCTGCACCACTGTAAGAAGAGTGACTTCGTGGTGGCTTTCCTCCATTTCAGACTGGCATAATCTGCACCAGTGTAGCTAGTCTACTCCATAGGTAAGCACCAGTTCACATATACATCTTAGCTACACTGCTGCAAATAAAACAGCACAGACAAGCTCCCAGCAAAGATCTGCCTCCAGCTCCTCTGAATTCAAGTGTGGGTACCAACAAGATCACTAAAGCAGACATCAATTATCCAGACAGCATGTAAGGGACAAAGTGGTCTGAAATAGCCAGAACTTAAGTCATTTACAGCTTTGTAGATCAAAATCAGAACTCTGAATCACACTTGAAACAAGTTAGCTAGTACAGTCTGTGGAACACATTGGATTGATCAAGCAATCCAGCAAAAATTCTGCTTTAGCTGACAGATAGTTTGCTACAAGACTAGTACTACATGGAGCATATTATATGCAGAAATCTATTCTAGATGTAAAGGAATGGCAAATGCAGACAACTGTAGTTGGCTACTGCTGCCGCCTGGGAATTAAGCAGCATTAAGGATCCACAATGGAATCCAGTGAGAGCCTTAACAAAACAAAGGACTCATTCCATAGAGGGAGCAGCTTTCTGTCAGTTTTCATTAGAAAATGCCTGCAGTGTCAAATTGGTAGATGGCCTGAAAAGCCATAGCTTGAGTATATCCATTTCTCTCCCTGCCCTGCCCAAGGCTGCAAAGCTAATTGCACCAGTGGAAAAAGTAATGGTACTGTCCATTCGTAGCAGTTACCCTGCTCCAACCACAGTGTTCTAGTCAAGTATTCTAGTCACTGTCCTCTGTGTATTTATAACAACTCCAGGAACAGCCACCTGAACCAGTAGCTTATGGGATATTTGGAAAGTTTATGGGGAAAGGAGTTACACTTCCATAACTCTCATCCTCAGTTATGCTGCTTAGAGTTCACCTGGACTCCAAGATCCAGCCCAAGAATTCCAGGTTTCTGTCTCAGTCAAATGTATTAAGCTTGCTCATTGTGTTTGAACAGCATGAGGAAGCTGCAGCAGCAAGCTTGGCTTTTTGTATGTTTTGTGCTGCTGATGAAAAAGTTGTGACAAAGTGGGTGGCAAAAGTAGTGTCCATCTACACATCAGCCTTTGTAAGATGAGGCTTTAAGACCTTCCTCATGTGATACCAGGGAAGCTGAGATCAAATACGTTCTAGCTAGCAGTCCACCAGTATAGCAGGGTGGAAGCTGCTGGCAGGGCTCTCCGAGTGAAGGGCCCAGATGCTGGAACACTTTCCCCCTGATCTGACAAAGCTAGAGTCTATTGAGTTTCT
Organism: Natator depressus; assembly: GCF_965152275.1. Classification (NCBI taxonomy): domain Eukaryota; kingdom Metazoa; phylum Chordata; order Testudines; family Cheloniidae; genus Natator; species Natator depressus. The sequence continues at coordinate 324,095,305 of NC_134234.1, read as the reverse complement.
CAGCACACTACTAAGGACAAGTACTCTTCCAGGTTTCTGAGAACAAGGTTTAAATAGGGTGAAAGTAGGGAGGTGGGGAATTTTTGTTAACTATGAATGGTAGAAAAGGTATTAAGAGTTCATTCCTTTAACCTATTTTATAGTTTATATACATGAACCTAGGGTGAAAGGACAAATTTTCTCCTATATGATGCCAGATCCGGCACTAACTGGAACTTTGCCAATTATTTAAATTGACACAATCTGGACCTGGAAAAGTAACTTCTTTTAATTTCTTAATTTCCTATTTTGAGAGGAAAATAAGCAAAAACTCAAATATCAAAGTGATGGAGCTGCATGCCCCTGATTATTGTGAAAAAAGGAGTAAGCCGTCATAGGATAAGAGGGAAGGTTCTCTCGTGACTCGGTAACTGGTTAAAATATAGGAAACAAAGGGTAGGAATAAATGGTAAATTTTCAGAATTGAGAGAGGTAAATAGTGGTGTCCCCAGGAGTCTGTATTGGGACCATTACTATTCAACTTATTGATAAATAAGGCTACGTTTTAGTCACGGGTATTTTTACTAAGAAGTCATGGACAGTAAACAAAAATTCACAACCCGTGACCTGTCCATGACTTACTAAAAATACCTTTGACTAAAACTTGGGCAGGGGTCTGTGGGTGGGAGAGCGCAGTACACGGACCCCGCAGGTGCTGGGGGAGATGGCCCGAGACCCTTGCTGGTGCTGTGGGGGTTACGGGGGAGGGGAAAAAAAAAAGAGGGTTGGCGGGGCTGGCAGGGGCTCCCTACCCAGCGCCACATCCCTGCAGCTCCTAGGCAGCGGCAGGGCACAAGCACCGGTTGCTGCAGCTCCCATTGGCTGGAAACCGCTGCCAATGGAGCTGCAGGGGCTGGCCTGCGGGTACAGGCAGCCCCTGAGCCAGCACCAGCTGCTGCAGAAGTTACAGAAAGTCATGGAATTTGTGACCTCTGTGACAGACTTGCAGCTTTATTTCTAAATGATCTGCAAAAAGGGGTAAACATTGAGGTGGCAAAATTTACAGATGATACAAAAAGTACTCAAGATAGTTATGTCCCAGGCAGACTGCGAAGAGCTATAAAATTATCTCACAAAACTGGGTGACTGGGCAACCAAATGGCAGATGAAATTCAATGTTGATAAATGCAAAGTAATGCACACTGGAAAACATAATCCCAACTATACATATAAAATGATGGGATCTAATTTAGCAGTTACCACTCAAGAAAGATCTTGGTGTCATTGTGGATAGTTCTCTGAAAACATCCACTCAATATGCAGCGACAGTCAAAAAAGCGAACAGAATGTTGGGAATCATTAAGAAAGGAATAGATAAGACAAAAAATATCATTGACTCTATATAAATCCATGATACACCCACATCTGGAATACTGTGTGCAGATATGGTCACCCCATCTCAAAAAAAAGATATACTGGAATTGGAAAAGGTTCAGAAAAGGACAACAAAAATTATTAGGGGTATGGAAAAGCTTCCGTATGAGGAGAGATTAATCGGACTGGGACTTTTCAGCTGGGAAAAGAGATGACTAAAGGGGGATAGGATTGAGGTCTATAAAATCGTGACTAGTGTGGAGAAAGTTAATAAGGAAGCGTTATTTCATCCTTCTCATAACGCAAGAACTAGGGGTCACCAAATGAAATTAACAGGCGGCAGGTTTAAAAAGAACAAAAGGAAGTATTTCTTCACACAATGCACAGTCAACCTGTGGAACTCGGCTAGAGGAGGATGTGAAGGCCAAGACTAAAACAGGATTCGAAAAACTAGATAAATTCATGGAGGATAGGTCCATCAATGGCTATTCGCCAGGATGGGCAGGGATGGTGTCCTTAGCTTCTGTTTGCCAGAAGTTGGGAATGGGTGACAGGGGATGGATCACTTGAGGATTACTTGTTCTGTTCATTCCCTCTGGGGCACCTGGCATTTGCCACTGTTGGAAGACAGGATACCGGGCTAGATGGATCTTTGGTCTGACCCACTATGGCCATTCTTATGTTCTTATATTCTTATCAAACAGATGAACTTCTGCTTGCCAAGAGTCCATTCTTTTTCCTAGTGATTGCCACTTACCTGACTGACAGCAATCAGCCTAATTTACGTAAAGGCTATCAATCTGCATTAGTGGCAACAAAATCAAAGGATACATATTGGAATAATGGTGAATCTCAAGTTTTGAAATGGAAATACAAATTCTCAAACTTCAATCAAGATGTTAAAAAAATGGAATTTCATTCCTTCCTTTTGGCAAATTGGCTGAATAGTTCAACTGTTCATTGAGCAGTTCATTTCTTAACTGATCATAAGCTTTTACTACTTATAAAAGGTGCTTGCAATAACTTCTGCTTGCAATAATGAGGAAATAGGTCCTCATTTTGCACGTCTGTCACTAAAACTTTAACTCCTAGAACTGTTGCCAAGTCTAATTGTGTACGCTTCCATTATCTGCCGGTCTTTGCTACCAATGCTTCAGGCAAGCAATAAAAATACTGCAACTTGCCCAAAAGGCTTCTTTTGATTAGCAACCAAAAATTGTAATTACCATCAAGTGGAATCTTATTTTGGCCTCAGTTTGTAAGTTACTGTATGATTAACAATAAATCCTTACACAATAACTTATTGTTTAAATAAGTAGTAGTGCAGAAGTACTTAGAGCCCTTGCGAGATTGAACGATAATCTGCATCAGTAAAAAGTGTTAACTGCTTACTGACACATTGATCTAAGCAGCTCGCTTCATAGGTCCCTAAAGTCTAGTAAGTAATAAGGGTCTCCTCACGCTTAACTATCAAGTTTTATGCAATATTTTGCCAATTTTCCTGACACTTCTACAAAATTTAAATACAGGATTTAAATTAAGATTAAAATTTCAGATTTTACGTTTACAGGAACATTTGAATTTTCTACATTGATTATTTTCAGAAAGTTTTCTGACTGAGCTCCCTTTTCAATGGTATGTCCTGAGCTTTAAAAAAAATTAAAGACAGGCGTTTCTGTTCACTTTTACAGGGGTTATTCCTCCGCCCCCCGGCCCCGCAAGTCTTTGGACAAGGTCAATAGTCACACCACCAAATGTACTCAGGCTTGGAAATTTATTCAGACCATCCTGACAGAAACCACATTAATATGCTGTGTTATTCTTTCCAGCCCGCTTATTTTATAAAGTTCACTACTGTATACAGAAGAGAGATTTGAAGTAGCAATTAGCCACTGGGCAAATGGGGCCAATTGGGGGGGCCTGGAAAAATGGGCACCCCCATGCCCTGACCCACTCCGCCCACCCAGCACTCCTGACGGGGAGCGGGGTGAGGGGCTTGCCTCGCTCTGCGCGCCTGGTGCTCCTGCTGAGGAGTGACATCAGGGCACTAGGGCTTGTCCTGCTCCACCCGCCCAGCACTCCTGCCAAGGAAATGGGGGAAGCTCCTGTGCCCCAACCTCAATCCCTGGCAGAAGTGCCGGGCAAGTGGGCGGGGCAAGCCCCCCCACACCAACCCTATCTCCCTGGCAGGAGCACTGGGGGGAGAGGGGAAAACTGCAGACAGAAGGGATGGGGAGGGCACCACAAAAGCTTAATCCAACTATGTTTTTGTGTTTGACATGCCAAATCAAAATTAGCTTTCACCTTTCCATCTCATAGGCTTCTCTTTATGCTGTGGATACACAGTGGTCTCACCAACATGGCTAGACTGAATCAATAACTGGTGACTTTCAGGAAGTGATGCTGATAATTCAGTAATAAGTCAGTCAATTGTGTTTAATGAGTTTACCTTGTCCGGACAACTCAAATTACCTTTTTAAAACCATCTTGGCATGTGGTAGCCCTGAATGAGGATTAATGCCTTCTTGCATAGAAAATGTATTGCTTCCATTAAAATCAGAAACAAGATATTTTCAAGTACAGAAGTGATCAAAACAATATGACAGTGATATAGCAATGGCCTAACGAAAGGAGATCTTGACATCAGTGCTCTTTTTTGAGATTCTCCCTTCTAAGATATTAGTGAATAAGGACACAGTTAAATTAAAAACCATAAAAGAAAAGCTGAGGTTTTTGTCCTTCAACAGAACACAATTCAAAAGCAACAATTTAAAGCTGAAGTTCCACCTAAGTATTTAGTTTCCTCTTTGAAGTTTTTTATATTTTCAACTTATCCACATCCAGGGTATCAGATCAGTATTCTAGTCAGATTTCCATCACCTCTCTCCATAATATCTTGCAAAAGCCTATTCAGAATGAATATGAGGGGAAGGGGGAAATCTAGCCGTTTTACCTCTTCAATCATCGTGTAGATATGATCAGAAAGTTAAATGGCTAGATACCTTATTTCAGTAGCTTTTAGAAGCTGTATTGAGTTCTTGAACCAAGAACCCTCTCCTGGTCCTGCTGTTATTGTCAGCACATCAGGAGTAGGATTTTGTGCCCTGCACCTATGAAAGTAACCAGGCCCTTGTAATTCTGTAGTACATCCGATTCTAGAACAATTTGCATATTGAGCACAACAGTTCTGCAGCAAATAAAAGTGTTTTTACACACTACAAATGTGTAGTTTAAGGTTACAAACTGAGCTGCAAAATTCCACATCAATGAAATTTTACACTGCCCATAAGACTCCTTTTAGTACAGAAGAGTTTATGATGAGAAACAAAGCAACCAGGCTTTTAAGTCTAGTATCATTAGGAAAACAAGTTGTGCAAACAATTACAAACCATACTTGATGAGGACAACATCCTGACAAATCTTTCCGAAACCCTCCCTTCTGACCTTAAAAAAAACCCTGAACCTCACCAAGTGCATATGTTATAGGAGTGCTTATATGTTAGCAGCCATTCTAATATTCAATAAAAGTACTGATGCTAGTGAACCCAGAGGGGAATATATGCATCTTGTCCTAAACAGATTAAAATGGCATGACATGCAATAGAATAAGAGGTGCAGCCTTTCAGTTTGAAACAAAATGTGCATTTTGTACTTTGTATTCCAACATCAGTCTATAGCCAGTCAACTAAAATGAATCTATTCATAGGAGTGATCGTAATACCATAATAGTACATCAAAATGCAATTATTCAAACACAAAGACAAACTTTTTACCTTCTAGACCAGTAAGACAACTAGTCACTTACTGAAAGAAAGTGACAGTTACAAGGCAAGCTGCAGCTCGGTCCCCTGTTCTCTGAGCACAACCTCTTCCCCCCCGCCTCCATCTCCCCAGTCCTCATGCCTTTACCTCTTCCAGGATGGAATTCTCCCACTCAGACTGGGCCTTGAATGGCAATACATTGTTTATTGCCTACATTTACCCAGCAGATCAGAATGGGTTCTTCCCTTTGGGAGACTGAGTAGTAGTGAACTTAGAGACCAAACGGCCTTCTTAAACAAAATTGTTTGATCTTTATTGGCAGAAGAAGGCATAACATAAGAGAAAAAGGATTTTAAAAACGAACAGTCTCTGTGCATTGCCCTCTTACCTAGAGGCTTACCATCCCCTGATGGAAGTCTAGGAAGGCCTAACTTCTTCAGACACATCAGTGGGCAGCTGAATATCTCCCCAACAACTGCCTCCTCCCTTACAGTCTCTCTTTATCCAGGCTGAGTTCCTTCACCTTTCCTGGCATTTTTGGCCCTGTTGTCCAAAAAATCTGGTGGGCTCTGTGATGGATTCCCCCCCGGGGTGCCACCTGGAACTGGGGTACCACTGAGTGCCCTGACCCACCACCAGCCTGGGCTCCCTTTTACACTGTACTGCTGTAACAAGCTAAAAAGCCCTTTCTCCAGCCTGCACTTTCACCAGCACACCTACAGGTAGGGACACACCCAGCTCCAGTTACAAGCAGGCAGGCTCTCTGACCAGCCTCTGCCTCAGAAGGCTTCAGCGAGGCCACCTCCCAGCTCCTCAGGCACACACCCCACTCTGGAGTGTAAACCCAAAATTATACCATCTTGCGCTGCACAGGGAACTGTACAGCATAAGCTCATAAAATTCACTCCCTCCCACAATGTGGAGAGGAATATGCAACAGCCTTTTGCCCCAGGTTATGATTCTCTCACACTGGTTTAGAATAAGCAAAAGTAAGTTTAATGACAAAAAGATAGATTTTATATAATAAGGGATAGCAAACAGATCAAAGCAGATTACCTAGCAAATAAACAAAAAATGCAAACTCAGCTTAATATACTAAATAGATTTGATATGAATAGCAGATTCTCACCCTAAGTGATGATACAAGCAGGCTGCAGATTCTTAAAGGGCAAGCTGCACTTGCTTACAGCTTGGAATCCCAGGTGTTCCATTCACAGGCTAAAAATCCCTAAGTCCAGCACTTCCCCCAGTTCAGTCTTTGTTCCTCAGGTGTTTCCAGGAGTCTTCTTGGGTGGGGAGTCAGTGAAGAACCTAGATGAAGTCACTCCCCTTCCTTATATAGCTTTTGCATATGTCGGAAACCCTTTGTTTCAAAACTTGGTTCCCACACCAATCAGTGAAAAAATACTGACACCCCAAGATGGAGTACAGCACCAGGTGACCTGGTCACATGTCCCCTGTAGAGTCACAGCAGCCATCCCCCACAGGGTTGTTTGTTGTGTTCACAGGAAGGCTCACCATGTGGGAGATAAGCTTCTCCTAAAGCCTATTGTTTCTTCCTAATGGCTCATTAACCTAAATGGGCCCTTCCCAGCCAGCCATCTAGAAAGAGCATTTTGCCTGGTAGGTGTTGCCCAAGAATAGCTACATGTGAAATGGATACAGAGTCAATATTCATAACTTTGGATACCAAATATATGCATACCAATAGGATAATCATATTCAGCAAACCATAACCTTTCCAGTGACATCTCACATGACTTATTTTGCATAAAATACATCATAACTATGTCAATCATATAATATCATGGAAGAATATGGGGTGCAGCCACAGGCTCAATGGCGGATCAAGCCTCTCCCCTCAGGGCCAAAGGCTCTCCCATTGTCCTGTAACAACCCCCAAGCGTTTGCTAAAAGTGTCTTACTGAGAGTCATTGTTTCACCTGCCTACATTTCCCAACAGCCTGTTGATTTAACTATTATAGTCATACAGTAAAAATCCCAATAACCAGGCCAACAGTGTATTAATAAACTACTACGTAACAGCCCCATGTCCATCACAGAAAATTTAACTAGAATCTAGCCAAAATGCATCAACTATATAGTAAGACTGAGAATTATGTTCCAGCTTTACTACTGAGATCTACATTTCCAACATAAAAATATTTCAAGTGCTGTTTTCCGAGTGTTCTCAGTTGAAATAAGTATCACAAAAACTTTATTTTCAAGTCTTAAGTTGTATGTTTGCCATATTTACTATGAAGGTATTAGCAGAGACACCAAAATTAAAATTGCATTTGGTTTAAGTTAAAGCAAAATTTAATCTTAATCTTAATCAGGTATGAAAGTTTATCAGACCCAGAATACACCACTTGGAGTAGATATTTATTTACAAAAAGGTAAGTAACTCCTTTCTGAAGTTTTAGAGCTGGTATCTAATATTTCCTCCAACTCTAATCTATATGGCTTCCTTAATACTTGAAACTTTTAGATGTGGGTGTAAAAACTTCATGCTCACACTTTTGGAGTTAAAAACAAATGATTAGCATAATGTAGGTTTAAAGTTATACCATGGAAGCCATTAGGAGTTACCCATTAAAAAATTTTCTACACCAAATGTACAAAGTTTGACACCAGAATTGAGACAGTTATCAATGAGCTATTTCCAGACAGACACTTACATACAACAACCAGAATATACAAGCAGAAGATCCTGCAGGAAGGTAGGAACGTGTTTTGCAGAAGAGTGTGCAAGTGGAGATCCATAACAGTGGTGCATGCCTCCTGCGCACCTTAAGAATTCCATATGGGGAGAAGAACAACTGCTTCAGGTACTTGCAAGTAGAGATCCAGTGGTATATATAGGGGACTAAACCCCCACAAAAAGAATCAGTGGATGACAGCAACCTCTCTGCTCTGCTCTGATTGCATTTATGAACTCTGGGCAGTTATTCTCACCAAAGGCACCCCTCCTAAGCTTTACAGCAGTGGCCCTTCCCTCCTGTCCCCCCTGGAGATGTGCAATAGAAATCTCCTTCTGCAAAGCATAGGGAATCCCCAACAAGCAGGGAGCATGGCTGAGGGTTTGGGTTGAGCAATAAGAGTCTTACAACTTTGAAAGCTTTATGCAACTGATACATCAAATTTCCTATAAGAACTAGAGAGTGGGAGATACCTGCAGAACAAGAAGCCTGTCCAATGGAGCTTCAAGCTTTGGAGAATCAAGGTTCCTGCCCTAGAGCTTATAAAGGGTATGCTTCTGAAGATTCATGTCACCAGGGCTCCCCAGTTGTGCACCTCCTGAAATGCACAGTAGTAGAGCTCTCACCCATGGGTCTCCCAAGGTCTGCTAGTTCCCTTTCACCCTGACAGAACTTGGTTGTATGGGTTTGCAGTGAGCATACAGAAAAGAAAACTGTAAGGTAGCTCTTTCCAAAAAAGTATTTTGAGGGAAGAGAACCAAAAACATCTACATTTTATGTCTGTTAATATGATCAAGAGAACAACCAACAATAAAAATCATCATTGGGAAAGCCAGTGATTTGCCTTCAGTCATGAAGAGGACACTAAGCATGCAACATAGCATATAACTATATTGTGTTTAAGTGACAGTACCACCTCCTGTTTGCTAAATATGTTTTGATGGCCAAACCCCAGAATGAAAATCCAAGCTAGTGGCCATCAATTAGTAATTTATTCATTAAAACTGAATCCAACTCTAAACTATGGTGAGGATAAAGCATTACAATGACATGTCAGACCTAAGGACAATGGGATAGAAATGCTAGAATAAAAGGATCCCATTTTAATATTAATTTGATCCAGTCCCAGGTGATTTACAAGAATCTTGCAGGAGATAGATAGATATCTATCTCCTGCGAGATTCTTATATATAGGCAAAGTTTACCAGCCTGACTAAAATTCTGGTAGGCAGATAAATGACTTATCTTGCAGTTAACTGTTTGTCCATATGCAGCTCTACTTCTCCACAAATAAATCAGTTATTTATTGCCTCATCATACCTTAGAACCATCTCCTTTTCACCACTAATGGCTGTACTCTCACCTGCCCTCCTGAAACTGTCCTCCAAAGACTTAGCACTGTGTTTTTTTTTTGTTTGTTTGAGGTGGTGAGGGAGGGGGAGGAGAGAGATGACCGAAAAATGCTATAGTGCTTAGTATCATCATTGATATGCAGGTGAGCAAACGTAAATCCTCCCTGAAGAGATTGTGTATTGTTATAGAATTAGCCACCAATGAGTTTGATAAATATTAATCTATAGAATCAGTGAAATATTCAGCCTGACAACATGATTTATAGGATTCAGCATACACTAATTTTGCAGTAAGCATCACTGCCACCTTTTAGTAGCCCATTTCATTTACTGAAAACACAGTTTTTCGATAATTATTCAATAAATCCAACTAGCCTCCCTCCCTCATGATATCCAGAGAGGTTTTAGGCTTTCCAGGAGAATCAAACAGGGAACTGCAATTTCTAAGCTTCTTGTTTTGATACAGAAGAATTTACAGACTATATCAATGTAATTATATAAAACTGCATGGCTGTAGAAGAGCAGAGATGAAAGCTTGGAAGTACTTAGTTTCTTGGTTAACATGAATGATAACATGGAGAAAATAAGAGGATTTCTATGACTCTCCAGGGCTCCAGTCTAAAGTTAAATATTCATCTTAACTTGAATATTTTGACTGCAATACATCACATCTAACAAATTCTTTTTGTAAAATCACTTACTTATAACTAAGTTAAAATACACTGGATGTAACAGATGGTAACTGTAACATTAAAGAAAGTTTCTCTATTTTTCAGTTTTACTTTGTGCATCTGACAGCACCTTGTAGTCAGTTTTTCTAATCTGAGTGGGTCTTTCATAGAGAGGAATGTAAATAAAAAAAATTATAAAAACCATTAACAATACATGTCCATTAGATTAAGTGTACAATGCCAATTTTTCTCTCATATAGAAGTGAAGGTTTTTTTTATCCTACCATGATCATGAGGAATGTGGTGTGCAGGACTTAGAATTGAAGAGTCTTTCATCAGCGAACACATTAAATGGGATGAGGAGGGATTAAAATGTTTTAAAAAGATACTTTAACTGGATATTTCCTTGCTTTAAAGAGTTTGTGTGGAAAAGTGTTGTCCTTTAAACAGGTTTATAACTAACTCCCTTCTGTGGGAATTTCCTTGTTTTTCAAGTTGTGCGTAGGGGTTAAGTGGAAATGACAGTCCATTCCCTCCCCCATAGTAATGTTTATGTACTTATACATAGGGCACTAATTTCAAAGACAAGAAGGACATAGAGAGGGTCAAACTGATGTTTTTAGTTTGTATTCATTTACTAAAAGAAATTATTATTTTCCTGAGAAAACGTAAAAATATGTGGTACCCCAGATCAACTTCTAAAAGACTAACTGGCAGGAACTTCAAAGATGGGTAGCATGGGACTAACAGTAAATTTGTTTAATACACAAATGTGTTTATGATGTAAATGTCAAAATGCTAAATGCTGTGTAAACTGTGATCCATTTAGTTGAAATGTTTAAAAAGCAAACCTTAATTTGCAAAACAAGATTACAAAAGACTATAAATCAGTGGTCAAATCTGAAAGGTTTGGTTTAAATACTTGCTTAACATCATATTGGATGTTTGTGGCAGAAGCAGGGAGAGAACCCATTTCTCCTGAGTACCAGCTCAACTTCATAACCACATCCTCAAACAGGTTATCATGCAGTTAAAGGCACTCTGATTCATCTGCATGTTTCATTGTTGTGGAGTCTTAGGTATGCAAGAATGCTCCATTTTATAGAAGATTGCCAGGGACAGATTAGGCCTAATGTATCTGAGAGGCAGTGTGGCTAAGGCTATGTCTACACTATGGACCTTAAAGCGGCACAGCTGTACTGCTGCAGCTGTGCCGCTGGAAGGTCTCCCATGTTGCCGCTCTATGTCAGCAGGAGAGCGCTCTCACGCAGGTATAAACAAACCACAACTAACGAGCAGCGGTAGCTACGTCGGCAAGAGAGTGTCTCCTGCTGACATAGCGCTGTCCACACCAGCACTTTTGATAGTCAGGGGTGTGAAAAAAAATAAAATACTTCCCTGACCAACAAAAGTTTTACCGACAAAAGTGCTTGCTTTTGGCAGACTATGGACCTAGGGTAAACATTTCAAAAGCGCCTAACCGACTTAAGAACCTAAGTCCCATTGACTTGCAATTAAACTTACACTACGTGTACACTATAGACTAACATATGCTGGCAAAACCATGTCAGCATAGCACCCTAGTGCAGAAGCAGCGAATACCAACAGAAGGCGTTATTCTGCCAGTGTCATAACACCACCTCACTGAACATTAGCTATGCTAAAAGAATGCTTCCGTCAGCGTAATTGCATCTACATTACGGGGTTGTGTCAGGATAGCCCTATGTTAGTCATGGATGTGGTTTTTTCATACCCCTGACCAACATAGCTATGCAGGTGTAAGTGTAGACCAAGCCTCCTCAATGCATAATTCACTTTTGAAATTGTTATATGAGCTCTTACCTCAATAAGGCACTTTTGAAATTTTTACCCAGAGTTCTAATCCCAGCTCTGTCAAATCCCAGCTCTTATTTTACCTCTGTGGCTCTCAGTTACTTTATCTGTAAATGGGGATGAGTGAAACCCCTAGAGCAGCTGCATGAGGCCTTGCTCAATAAGGGTTGTGAAGTGAGAATAATTAAGGCTATGTTTTAGTTACGGGTATTTTTAGTAAAAGTCTCAGACAGTAAACAAAAATTCATGGCCCGTGACCTGTCCATGACTTTTACTAAAAAGACGGGTGACTAAAACCTTGTGGGGGTGGGAGAGTGCTGGCCGGGGGCCCCCACAGGTGCTGGGGTTGGTGGGGCCGGCAGGCTCCCTACCAGGCTCTGCACCTCCCCACCCTAGCAGCAGAGTTTGGGTGTGGGAGGGAGCAGGGAATTAGGGCACAGGATGGGGTGAGGCAGGCTCTGGGCAGGGCTTACCTGTGGGGCTTCCTGGAAGCGGCAACATCCCCCTCACACAGCTGTTAGGCGGAGGTGTGGCCAGGTAGCAGGGGTGAATAAAAATCAATGATTTTTTTTAAATTGATTTTTTTTAAATTTAAAATCTGATTTCTTTGATAAAATACTTTGAAGAAAAACCTATCTAAAGATAGTTTAAATTAAAAAGCATTATAGCTCAAAGATATCTCATCATGGAATAGGGATTATAAATTCTAATTCTACAGTATGACAGAATATAGTCATGTAATGTTTACAAAAAGTTTTGTAAATGAGTTCCAATAGTTCATGGATTAGGGACCCAATCTTATGGGGTTCCAGGAGCTTCTGTATAGGTAATTTAGGTTAATTTTTCTATCTACCCAATGGAACTCAGTGCTCAGTCTACAAGATACCATCAGAGATGCTTAGTTTTGCAGTTCTCAAACTGAGGATGTGTCTCTCCAGAGATAACATGCTGGTTAATAACAAAAATATTTTAAATACATAAATATATAGAGAGAGGTGAGAAAGAACAGGCCTCAGCCCCAATCCTATTGTCCCTCTGCAAATTTCTGTACACAGCGTCAATCCCTTACCTCTCTCTAAAAGTGCAAAGTTTCAAAAAGTTCAATGAATAGAAGATTGTTGGGGGTGGATCAGATCTGGACAAGGAGAAGAAATCTGGAGATAAATGTGAGAAGGGAGGGGCAGGCAGTAGAAACAAAAGTGAAACTGTTTGAGCAGCATATTCCAGAAGTCTTGAGGTCTTTGAGTGTAGCCCTCATTGATTTGAGATCTACCATACCATTCTATCACTAGAAGGGAAAACCTATAATGGCAGCAGGGTGTAAAAGAGACCCAGTCTGGGAATAAGAACCATTCAAGAAATATATGTTTGTTGATGATAGTGACAGGTGTCAGTCGGTCCTCCGAGCCCCTATGGGCGATGGAGAGCTATGGTCTCCATGGCAGGCCTCAGCCACACCTTCCGGGCGTTGGGGAATTAGCAGGGAAGGTGTGCCGGCAAGAGTCAGTAGCGCGCCCCTGGGGCAGGGGGAGCGCCGGGGTAGGGGAACGCAGGCCCACCCAACTCCACTGCGTTCCAGCCCAGGGCCCTGACAGTGGCGGGAGGCGAAAGTCCCGCCGCTGGGTCAGCGGGGCTGTCCGCGCCCGCTGACCAAACACACCCACCCCACGGTGTAGTTCGGCCCCTGGGCTACTTCCTCCCTGGTCTCTCAGGCGGGTCGCTCCAGTCCCTCCATCTCCTCCGGGTATTCCACTGCGGGCCGCTCCGGTCCCTCCATCTCGTCCGAGTATTCCGCTGCGGGCCACTCCGGTCCCTCCATCTCGTCCGAGTATTCCGCTGCGGGCCGCTCCTGCTCCCCCTCGGTATCGGACTCACACTGGCCCGGGCTGCAGTCAGGCCCCTCCAGGTCCTCTGGGTATTCAGCGGTTGGCAGCCCTGGTTGCCACAGGCCTTCCTCCCGGTCAGGCTCCTCCTTGCCCAGGGCTTCGCCTGGGTCAGCAGCAGGATCGCGAGGGAGCAGCAAGCAGCCTGTGTCTGTCTCCCTCCCTGGTGCTCTCTTCACTGGGCAGAGGGCCCCGCCCTTTGTACTTCCTGTCCCACCCTTCCCCTTCCAGGGATTGGCGGAAGCTTGGCCTGGCCCCGCCCACTCAGGCTGAAAGGGTGGCTCTTTACCCTCTGGTTCGGAGGGGAGTCATCCTGGCTCCCTACAATGATGTTTTAAAGAAAGTCACACCAGTGAACTGGTGGAAGTCACTTAAGCACTTGGATTCAGAGACTGTTGAAGTGATAATTTCACTTTTAACAGCAGTAGTTTTTTCTGATGGTGAGGAAAGAATATTTTCTTCTTTTGGACTAATTCATTCCAAACTGAGAAATTGTTTGGGACCTGAAAAAGCAAAACAGCTTGCTTTTCCAGATTATGAACAAACAAGAAGATGAAGGTGAAGACGACTGAGTTAGCTATAGAAGCCAATATTTTAAGTTTCTCATGTTGACCTTGGCTGACAGTCGATTTAATTTTTGTGGGTGTTTTTTTTTAAATATTTCATTTAACTATTTTAGTTAACAATTTTAACAAAAACAAACCTGATTTTAAAAAACTTCAAAAATTCATATGCTTGTTTTGTTAAAATATGTTTGCTGTTGAAGAAAAAAAATCCAGAATACATAACGTTGTTTTAGTTAAATAACACAATTTAAGTATCTGTCTGTTGATGTTCTCCTAATACAGCATGGTAAGAAAATCCTCCAAATATTAATGATTAACCTGTTGAATTGGAGAGCCTTCACCTCCCAATAACTTCATAAATATCTGCTCCACTCATAACTTGCTTACCACAAATGAAATTATCTTTAAGGAAGTAATGCGATCAATTTATAGCACAAATGGGGTAGGGAGGCAAGGAGACAAGTCTCCCAAGCCAGATCACCATCTGTCCCTTCCCCTGCTTAACAAAGCCTGTTGCTATTGAAAAGTTTGGTGATTGAGTTTGTCTTTTTGCCTGTTTAAACATACTTTCTCCTAAGAGTATTGACTAACTTCCAACTCAAAAATTCCCTCAAAGACAAAAGTGGCAATTACCGCACACAAATCTAAGAGACATTCAGCATGCTGGGCTACTTCAGGAGAAGACCCAGAAGAAAATGAGTTGGAAGTCAAATGATAGTGGAGTTCTGCAAACATGAACTCAGGCTACGGCTGCCATTTTGCCTTTCCGACACATTCACTTTTTCCTTATCTGAACAACCTAGAATGACTGCACCAAGTCAGGCATTACTACTATTTTTTTTTTTCCAGTATCAAGATTCCCCATCACTTAACAGGTAAAGCACAAACTGATGCAGTACAATCTCCATCATTTTGCCCCTCAGCACCCACCAATCCTAGATGAAAGGAAGATACCAAGAAGCGAAAAAGTAAGTTCAACAAGGATTCTGTTAGATCCATTAATATGTCACTATTACATGTCTTTATTACTGTGTGCTTAGTTTGTCGCTTACCTTGTTAACTATAGAGGTACAAAAAGAAAAGGAGTACTAGTGGCACCTTAGAGACTAACCAATTTATTTGAGCATAAGCTTTCGTGAGCTACAGCTCACTTCATCGGATGCATACACTTACAAATAATAACCCCCCCCCCAACATTAGCACAGCTATAAGCACTACTCAAAATTAGGTTAAATTGTACATATTTCACAAATTAATGTTCGGATTAAGCAATCCTCATTTATACAGTTTGCCAGGATTATGACTTGACATTTACTGCAAGAAAAATAAGCTCTACAAACTGATCCTGATAACGTATTTCTGCAACAATGTAATAAAGCTACATAAAAGTTGCCGACTTCCCACTGACATTACCCACTATAAGCCCCAATCCAGCAAGGCACTTACCATGTGCTTAAAATTAAAGCATATGCTGAAGCACCTTGCTTGACTGGGGTCACAGGGAATATTGTATATTTCTCTTACATCTGAGATGATCTACTTAAATATGCTGGTATGTCACTTACTGACAGATCAATGACAAAATGTAGACTTATCCTGCAAAATTAGCAAGATCACAAAACTTTCACAAAGAGCAAAACCTTGGTATGTGAAAACAAAATAGTTAGACTTTCCCACTTTCTTTAAAGATTTAAACACACAGAACATATTCTTGTATCACTTATGTGATAAAAACCTTTAAGTTGTGTGAGATCTGCTGCTGTTTTTCTTCTTGCCTTAAATAGCTATTATACAGTTTTGACCAGCAATCACAAGATTTTACATGGTAATGTTAAGCAAGATTTAATTTAATGATGTCACACAGTATATGCTAACACAAGATAACTGGGGTCCACCACAGCAGCTTCCTGGCTGCTTGTCACTCAGCCCCCCATTAAAAGTCACATCTGTACATCTCTGAAACAATAGCCACAGCAATGATTTCCTTCTAATTTGACTAAAACGGAATATATAAATGAAAGGGCTGTCCACTGAAAATTATATTTAATAAGCAATGTTTAAAAAAAATAATACCATTCCACAAAGCTTCAGATATCCCTAACGTAAGAGTTATTGAAACTATTATTCAATCATATTGTTGCAGACAGAAGTAAAAGTTTATGAACATTTCTAGCAAAGAGACCCTTACAACTGCTCATGTTATGGCTGGCCTTTCCTATTAAAATTGTTCATAATGAAACTTTAGCTGAATTACAACCAAAAGGTGTGTCAGACTGGAAAGAGTTTTGACAGAAATGTTAATTTAAAAACAACTTAGTAACAGAAGTCATGTTTAAATACTAAAATGCAATTCATAGAAGTATCCAACCTATCTCAACAGGACACTTCTCTCTTATGAGACCATACTAATCAGAGTGAGATTACATGTGATGGCGTATTTACATAGTCTTAGGAAAGGCCCAAAATAGACACTTTGACTAACCCCCAAAACAGGAGGATTTAGTACCTGAGGAAACGTTGAAGGCAAGTCCCTCAATATGGGTCAAAGTAGGTCAAATTTTTGGCCCTCCAAGTTTAAACACACTTGATGTACACTTACAAATAATAAAACTGCACATGGCTTATTAGAACTGTAAGAATAAAGTTTGTTAAAATTATCAGTTATGTAATATAATTACGGGTCAGTTCCTGCAAGGTAATGGATGCCTTCAATTTTCATTGAACTCAGAGGGAGATGAAAGTGCTCAGCACCTTACAAGTTTGAGCCCTTTCTTAGTATCAAGACAGTTACAGCGTTTGGTCATATCTGATTTTGACTTATACCTGCTAGATATAGAGAACGTGTTAACCACTCTTAGATAAAGCACAAAGGATAAAAAGTAATGAATCTGTTTTTTAGCATCTTCTCTCTGCTAAAGCCTTCTTAATAGGTTAAAGTTAATTCTATTGAAATTCAACATGTAGCTTATGCAAGTCCACATGAGAAAAACAGAGAAGCAGCTTTGTACATTTATATTTAATCCTAAATGTTATTAACATGAAACCTGCTCAGAAGGAATTGAATCATTGAATTTGTCATCTCATGTACAGTAACGCCTCACTTGAAGTCATCCCGATTAACGTTGTTTCGTTGTTACATTGCTAATCAATTAGGGAACATGCTCGTTTAAAGCTGCGCAATGCTGCCTTATAAGGTCACTTGACAGCCTCCTGTTTAGTCCACTGCTTGGAGGAAGAGCAGCCCATTGCAGCTAGTTGGTGGGGGCTTGGAACCAGGGTGGACCGGCAGCCTCCCTATCAGCTCCCCGCTCCCCTAAGTTCCCTGTGCAGCAGCCACCCAGCAGGCTATCAATTACCAGCAGTTCAGCTCTCCCTCCCCCCATTGCCATGTGCTGCTCTTGCCCTCTGCCTTGGAGCTGCTCCCAGGAGCCTCCTGCTTGCTGTACGGGGGGGGGGGCCTAATGTCAGGGTGTCCCCCTCCCCCTTGCTCCTGCACCCCGCTTACCCCATCTCCATAGAGCAGGGGGACACACAACAGATGGAGCTTCCTGGCAGCAGCTGTGGTCTCAGCTTGCTGATTAACTTAACAAGACAGTGTACTTAAGAGTGGGTCAGCAGTACTTACAGGGGAAATGCACATCTCTCTCTAACACACACAGTGTGTGCCTCTGTCTGCCATGCTGTCTCCCCTCCCTCCATTCCTGCTGCCATGTAGAGTGTGAGACTACCTTAACGAGTTAACTCCTGAGGGTTCAGCCAATTGCTAGTTTATCATTTAGCATGAAGGCATTCCCTGGAAAATATCCCACCCTCTGATTTCACCACCTCAACCAAGCTTCACAATCATCATTGCTGAGTACAGTATTAAATTGTTTGTTTAAAAAACTTATACTGTGTGTGTGTATAAATAAAAAATGTGTAAATAAAAGTGTGTAAAAAATATAGTCTTGTCTGGCAAAAAGAATTCCCTGGAACCTAACCCCCCCCATTTATATTGATTCTTATGGGGAAACTGGACTCGCGTAACATCGTTTCGCTTAAAGTCGCATTTTTCAGGAACATAAACTACAACATTAAGTGAAGAGTTACTGTATTCTTAAGAATTAAAAAAAAATAGTCAACTACTTCTTTGTCTAAACAGAACAGTTAGAAGTTTATCTTTTGGACACAAACTACTCATAACGCTTTTCTGGTAAGCTTCCAAACTACATAACTGCACACTTAATTTGAAAAAAACAGTTGAGAGGTACATCAGTTGTATCTGGCACCAAAATGTTCCCAATAGAAGCAAATTAATATTAAGACAGTCTTGCCAGAAAAGTGTTGCCAAACTTATTTTTAGCAGATCACTTGCATTATTTTCTTCTGTTATGGAACTTACACAGTACAGTAGAACCTCAATTTCACAAACACCAATCTTACAGACAAACATTATATGAATCATTTTTCCCTGATGGGGTAGGAGTGGGATGGAGATCACATAACTAAAGTGATGTTGATGAAGGACAAGTTAACATCCCTTAACATTCCAGTGCCTTCAGTACACTGGAAATCAGTTTGCAATGGTTTGAAGACCAAGAAGAAAGTGATGCAGTGCAAGATGCTGAAACTTATAAACCATACCTTCTGCAATTTTCAGCTTTATGAACTTCTTTATTTTATGAACTCCTTAATCCCCAGTTTGTAAAATAGACATTCTACTGTATTTAAACTGAATTTGTTTATCAATGCACATAATCTTTATTCATGTATTTGAGTATTCTTGCATTGTGATTTGTTAGAAGGATATCAAAATATTACTTCTGTCTAACAATGTTTTGTCTACTTTTCTTAATAGTAATATCTAAAGTTAGAAGAAAGGCTATATAGGGGTCTCCACCTGGAATTGAAAGACTTGTTACCCCTATATAGTCAGTAACTTTCCCCTTTTGTTTATGTGGTGTTTCACAAAGCAATAGGGAAGAAAAAACATTTAAGAATAGGAACAGATGATTGTGAACACAGAAAATGGCAAGGAGACTAAGAGGCTGGTATACCACCAGAAGCAAATTTTTTTTTATTGTCTTGATTTCAAATCAACACTCCATTTAATACTTCTTTCTTAAGATATGACAACATTTTCATTAACTTACAATCTGAGCAATCTCATAATCGAATTGGGTTGCACAAGCTGCTAGGAAATCCTGAATTTGACTCTACATTGAAGGTAAGCTATTTCAATTAGTTGTAGTAATGATCTAATTGCACAGTACAAAAATATATGAAACTGTATGTAATGTATAATTTATCTTGTAACTACATACAGATCCCTGTATTTAGGGAAATTTTTTTTACAAGTTTGATGGTTTAGACAGTCTGTTTCACTTACTGTGAATTTATGACAATAAGTGTATCAAAACTAGGGTGATTTTGCCACCTTTAATCTACAAAAGAGACCCTGAACATGCATCACAAGGAATTCTGTGCAGACACATGGGCCTACCTGCGCAGAACTCAATGCCAAATCAGGGCCAAAAAATAAAACATCTGTCATGTGTAAGTGCTGTTTTACCCAGATAATCATAACTTTTTTTTTTTTACTTCTGATACCTTTACCAATTCTGCTAAAATACAGTAACAGATTAGCAAGAGACTTACTCAGATGCTTGAGTGCTAACTGCCATACATCATTCATATTTCATTTGTTATTTTGAGTCAGACTGAATGATCCTACAGTTATAGCAATCTAAGTTGATGGCATGAATGATATGCTAAACACACACACTCTTTGCCAAGTGCACTACATAAGGAATCAATAGAAAATCTGTTTAAGCTGCTGCCATAACTAGAAAAAAAGAACAAAAACCAACCAACCAAAATTCTTACTTCTTGAGGTCTTTCAATTATAACCCACTGCCATAGGAAGCTTTGACCTTCAACCTCTCTCTCACACATACATACTACACACACATACTTTGTAGAAACCAAGGATTAGGCCATGCTTTCCATGTTTGTACAGCAGCAAGCAACCTTACTCTTTTCAATAAACAATGCTGAGTAACACTGTTCGCTTGTCAAGTGTTTCGTATGTACAATCTAGCTGTAAGTGATCTGCTAATAAAGTACTGGCACTTTTTGTACTTGGAAGCATGATTATCAAAATCAAATTCATTTACTTCTGTCCGAATGGATTTGGTTCTCTCTGTAAAAGACTAGCCAATGACACCTGGATTATATCATACCTTGTAAGTATTCCTTGTATTCCTACACCTAGAAGATAATAAGGTGATAAACAACAGTCAGCATGGATTTGTCAAGAACAAATCATGTCAAACCAACCTGGGGTGACCAGATGTCCCAATTTTATAGGGACAGTCCCAATATTTGGGGCTTTTCTTACACAGGTTCCTATTACCCCGCACCCCGATCCCGATTTTTCACACTTGCTCTCTGGCTATCACTACCCTAAACCAACCTGATAGCTTTCTTTGACAGGGTAACAAGCCTTGTGGATGGGTGAAAGCGGTAGATATGGTATATCTAGACTTTAGTAAGGCTTTTGATACTGTCTCCATGACCGTCTCATAAACAAACTAGGGAAATACAACCTAGATGGAGCTACTATAAGGTGGGTGCATAACTGGTTGGAAAATCATTCCCAGAGAGTAGTTATCAGTGGTTCAGTGTCATGCTGGAAGGGCATAACAAGTGGAGTCCCACAGGGATCAGTTCTGGGTCCAGTTCTGTTCAATATCTTCATCAATGGTTCAGATAATGGCATAGAGAATACACTTAAAGTTTGCGGACAATACCAAGCTGGGAGGGGTCGCAAGTGCTTTGGAGGATAGGATTAAAATTCAAAATGATCTGGACAAACTGGAGAAATGGTCTGAAGTAAATAGGATGAAATTCAAGAAGGACAAATGCAAAATATTCCACTTAGGAAGGAACAATCAGTTGCATACATACAAAATGGCAAATGACTGCCTAGGAAGGAGTACTGCAGGAAGGGACCTGGGGGTCATAGTGGATCACAAGCTAAATATGAGTCAACAGTGTAACGCAGTTGTAAAAAAAAGCAAACATAATTATGGGATGCATTAGCAGGAGTATTGTAAGCAAGACACGAGAAGTAATTCTTCCGCTCTACTCCGTGCTGAGTAGGCCTCAACTGGAGTATTGCGTCCAGTTCTGGGTGCCACATTTCAGGAAAGATGTGGACAAATTGGAGAAAGTCCAGAGAAGAGCAAGAAAAATGATTAAAGGTCTAGAAAACATGACCTATGAGGGAAGATTGAAAAAACTGGGTTTGTTTAGTCTGGAGAAGAGAAGACTGAAAGGGGACATAACAGTTTTCAAGTACATAAAAGAGGTTGTTATAAGGAGGAAGGAGAACAATTGCTCTTCTTCACCTCTGAGGATAGGAAAAGAAGCAGTCGGATAAAATTGCAGCAAGAGCGGTTTAAGCTGGACATTAGGAAAAACTTCCGAACCGTCAGAGTGCTTAAGCACCGGAATAAATTGCCTAGGGAGCTTGTGGAATTTCCATCATTGGGGATTTTTAAGAGCAGGCTGGACAAACACCTGTCAGGGATGGTCCAGATAATACTTGTCCAGTCCCCTGCACTCAAGGCAGGACTAGATGACCTCTCCAGGTCCCTTCCATTTCTATGATTCTAAGGTCAAACATCTTATATTGCACCTATCTGTTCCATTAGTCATACTACATTCTAGTTTCACCCTTCCAATGGATTTTCAGTTATATCAGCAGCATTATTAGGCTGTCGAATTTATTAACATTTTTGCCTTTTAACGTCATATACATCCAGGATGATTAGTAGATTATTAGTTAAATCGATCATATAGCCACATCATCTTCCTTAACTTCTCCTCCCAACAAATCCCTGACACCTATCTATAAAGTAGCGAGTCTTTTTAACCTTGATTGAATAAACTAATGTAGGCCACTATAATCATTATCTATGGGAAGAACTAAGACATGAAAAGAAAGAACTCTTTTCAATTGCATTCATCCACCACTCCACTCCTATTTTTAGACTCCACTTCGACTTGGAAGCGGAGTGATGAGTAACAGCAATTCTTTTTCCATCAACTTGCCACTGCTTAGCAGCAACAGTACTTCCTGTCCTTAAATGTGAAGGCACTGCCTCCCCCCACCCCACCCCCAAAAAACAAAAACAAAAAACCACTCCTTCAGTTTTAAAGATAAGGAGAGACGATGCAGATGAGGAGAGACTATTTCTCCCATTAGTTCCTCTCACCACCTCCTCTTCAGCCTTCTCCATTCCCTCAAAATGTCAAAGACAGAAGCTTTAATGTTGCTACGTAAAATAGGCGTGGCAAAAATGCAGTAGCCATACAATGATAAACTACTTATAAAGAGGGTTTGCATTCTTGTGGTCAGACCCTTCTACATCTGCTTGTGAAACAGAAACATGAAAGAAAAGTCCTTCAGTATAGTACGAGAATACTTTAACTACAATATTCTGGCTCCCCAACTCTCCTTTAACATATTATTCAAAGTTTTTTTTTTCTTCTCCCCAGAAATAGAAACGTGCAGTTGAGTTACAAACAGAAAATGTTAAAAAGGACATCAGGAACTTTGAATCTAGTCTCTCCCACCCCACACTCTCCTGAAGGCCTGAGAGTTCTTTCAGGTAGCACACCTGCCCTTCAGTTTTCAGCAAATTTTTGGTTTTACAACAACATTTTTTTATAAAGTTTTTCCATGCTTGTGGCTATGTGTAAGTTCCATAAAAACAGAGGAAGACCACCAACTACACAGCTGAAAATAGCAACATTAATTACACAGAGTGCTGTCAAATAAATGCACAACAGAAAAGTTTTCAAATCTTTCTTAACAACCTAAATGTTACTTGTAATAGTAAGTAAAAAACATTACTACATATGTATTTTAGGTTGGTATCCCTTAGTATACTGCAACTTTAATTCTGGGCTGCCAGATCAAATAGGAAATAGCAAAATTGTAGCTATAAAATACAGGAGTTCTTATATTGTCACATATTTGCTCTGTAAAAAGGCTAAATCCAACCCTGTTTAAAGCATTCAGTTTACATATTTTTTCCATTTCTGCTTTTTTAATATATACACATACATACACTTCCTTTACTTAGAACAATGGTCAGCCTTACCAGCATAATGTAACTGGATGTCAGTCTGTGTGTTAAACAGGAGTTCCTTTAATTACTCGTATTTTCAAGATTAATTTAAACAGATTAAAAGGACTGGAGTCCAATAGATTTAAGGCTACATCTTAATGTAATTTGCAAGGAAAGTAAAGCAAACTAAGAATTTATACCTCTTAAATCATTTTTGGTTTACATGTGGTTTCCTCCTTCCTTCCCTATTTGTATGGCTAGTTCAGTGGACCAGGATCAGTAAAATCTTTTCCAAATGGTATTCTTGTTTCCCATCCCGGCCCTGCCCACCCTGTATGAAATAGTTACTTCCCAAAGTCCACTTCCTCTTCCATTCCTCAGACCTGAAAGTGCTCCCAATGCCCCTGAGTCTTGCACAATATCCACAGCCTCCTCCCCACATTTTAGACAATCCCTGATGTGACATTTACATCCAGATTTTTTTGTTCCCAGACTATTATCAAAATGAGATCTAAAAAGACTAAAAATACATATATTTTTATTCTAAACCGCACCGGGTAATACAACAGGCTACAGCTGCATATTGTACATGCGGTCTGCTAACCCACCACCCCAAAACCAGGTTAAGTTATATTTCATATTAAATGTTTAAACAACATTTAAAGTCACACTGACATATCCACCTAATGACGTCCATTGTTCCCAGCTCAGATCACCCACTCAGCTGATCAAATCATTTCAAGCATTTTAAGCATCAGAATAAGGAAAAACAGATAAAAAAAACCAAACAAACAGTGAATAAACCTGGCTCTAGATTATATCCCCTCTCCCCCTGTATGCACACGCAGACACAGGCTACAGGAAGGCTGCTGGTGAAGTGATCTCAAAGGAAGAGAGGATGAGGGATACAGCCTAGGGGTTGCAGCGGGAGGGGGAGTTGAGGGAAAGATGCTAGCCTCCAAGAACACACCTACCATATTTTCTCGGAAAGGATCAAAAGGGGGTTACAACGACAAATAACTGAGGGCAAAAGATGCCAGACTACCCAAAGTGGCCATTATGACCCCCCACTATCGCCGACAGAAGAGGCCACAAAGGCATATCCTGGAAAGGAACAAGACAGCACCCGCACCGAGAGTACCCAGGACCCTCCTTACCGCCTCAGGAAAGCGGCTGGGTTCAGGAGAGGCGGTTCTGGGCTGCCGCGACAATAGCAGACTGACGTGGTTAGCGAGAAGACACTGGAGGGTATCCACTCTCCTACCTCCTCCCAAAGAAGGGTTCCGGCTGGGGATCGCAAGAGCAGCCCTTACACGAGAGGCTGCAGGCCAGCGCCCGCTCCCTCAAACCGGAGCTGGGGCAACGTCCCGGCTCCGGGTTACACAACAGGAGAGCTTAGGACACGGGCTGAGTGGGCTACAATGGCAGCTCACGCAGGGGGATGCTACACCTCCCCCCCCCCCGCCGCCCCATACACACCCCACCCATCTCCTCTCCGCCCGCTTCTCCTGCCCAGCCCACACGGGACCCTCTCCCCTGCCCCCAGGCAGCGACGGGAGCTGAGCGCTCCCACCCCCCCTCACCATGAAGTCGCTGGCGAAGTTGTCGTCCCCATTGTGGTCCGTGTCCTTCATGGCCTGGACGCGCTGGATGAATTTCCTCAGGATCTCCTCTTGCTCCATCCTGCCTGCCGAGCCGGAGCCCGAGCCCCGGCCGCCCCCACACGATCCCCGCCGCCGCCCCGGCTCTCTCAGGCCGCCCGCCTCGCCCAATCCCGAAGCCTCCCCTCACACAACTTCCCTCCGGCTCAGCGCCACCCGGCCGCCTTCTCCATCCTGCCTCCGGCCGCTCGCCCCTCCCCACAGCAGTCCCTGCAGCCGCCGCCACCACCGACACGCTCAGAGAAGGGACACGACGATACCAACCCCCACCCCCCTCCTCCCGCGCAGGCGCGGGAGCGGCCACTCAGCACTTTCTAATCCCGCACTAAGAGCCCGACCCCACCCCCGGCTCCTACCATTGGCTATTTGTTCAATAGCTTCTCTGTGATTGGTTGTACAGAACATCAGTCACCGGCCGTCCCTCCCTTTATTCTCCTCCCCCCTCAGGTTCCCGTGGATAGGACCTTCCCGAAGCGCTCTGCATGGAACTTTGGGAGGGACCACTAAAGCGAGCAGGGGAAAGAATGTAGGGGAAGTCAGCGGAGAGAGGCAAGCTCAGTGTGGAGAGGGGTGCGGCTCGCTGTAGTGACTACACGTCCCAGGGTGTAATGCCTGATGAGCGGTGCACGCCGGGAGCTGTAGTCCGCCCTGGGCTATGTCCCAGGCTGATGAGAAGCCGGTGAATGAGGGAGGTTCTTTAATCGTCTCATGGAAACGCACAAAGCAAAACCCTCCATGCCCAGGAGTGAGGCTTGGACTAGGTCTGAGTGATGGAGTCGCTTTCTTCCAGCGGAGCTTGCCAGCCCACATAGGGTGGCCAGACAGCGAGTGTGAAAAATCGGGACGGGGTGGAGGGAAATAGGAGCCTATATAAGAAAAAGACCCAAAAATCAGGACTGTCCCTATAAAATCGGAACATCTGGTCACCCTAAATCCACAACACTGTAATGAATATTCTGAGACAGGAACTGCATTAAAGTGAGAACATGTACCGGTAATGTAAGAATACAGCAATATTTAGAGCTTTTGTAATTATTCCCAAAGCGGGCATTATAAACCCAAGAACTTCAGAGTCAGGGTTAAATGCAAAGAAACACAGACTCGTTAAAGTATAGAAATAAATAGCTGAAGCACCAAAACATCCTTAATTCTGCTCTATAGGACCTTATTTTAAATTCTTAACTCCAAATGAACATAGGTTTTTGCCTGGGATTTTTTTTTTATTTAAAAATACCATGCATGAAGATAAAACCAGAAAGACATTAAAAATACTACCCAACGAGACCTCTCTAATGAGTTGCAGACATGAAATATCAATCTGTTGTTGACTTTTAGGGCCACAGCCACTGACTATCATGCTCTGGCTACTTTGCAGAACGCTAGAGCTATGCAAAACAGCTGGAGCATACTGACCAGTTAAATAAAGCTTGCAGGTGCAGCAGCTACTTTGCATCACCAGAGGAACACAAAGCAGCCAGAGCATACTGGTGAATCTGGCCCTTAACTGACTACTATTATTTCCTGTATGAAAGGGAACATAGACTGTAGGAAGGGCTTAGTGATAATATTGGGGTATTGTGAGGAGTCTAGGGTTGAGCTGGCTGAAAAATTCCTGACAGAATAGTTTTCTGTTGAAAAATGCAGTTTAATCAAAATCAAAACATTTTATGGGACTATGTCAATTTCAATTACATTTTTGATAGAAAAAGTCAAAATGATTGGTCATTTTTTGATATGTTTAATTTTGATTTTATCATTTAATTTAAACTTTCATATATTTAATTGTTTCAGCATTATCAAAATGATTCAGCATTATCAAATAATTTTTATGTATAAATTACTTTATTCAACATTATCAAAATGAAATGTTTCAATGGTCCTGAATTGGTTTTTTTTTTTTAATTTTTACCTTTTGTGCTGCAGGAAATTCCGTAAGTTTGGGTTTTTTGTTCTAATTTGGAATGGAAAAAATATCAAAATGCAAGAATTCCTTCCAAGATTCAAATTCCATTTTCTGATCAGCTGTAATCCAGGAATTCATAGATTTTTAAAATCAGAAGGAACTGTTACTGTTGTGATAATCAGATCTGACCTCCTGCATAACAAAGGCCAGAGAATTTCACTCAGTAATTCCTGCATCAAGTTCAATAATTTGGGGTTGAACAACAGCAAATACTTTAGAAAGACAACCAATCTTGATTTAAAATTGTCAGATGATCGAGACTCTACCACATTTCTTGATAAATTGTTCCAACGGTTAATTACCCATTAAAAATGAGCATTTTGTTTCCAGTTTGAAGTTGTATGGCTTCAGTTTCCAGCCATTAGATTTCATGATGTCTTTGCCTGTATCCACATTGCAAACTGGGAGGATTACTGCCTGAGTTAAAGTGGAATGTGGGCTCTAGTCTAACCTGTACCTCCAGCTGGGTCAACTAGCCTGGATGTAAAGCACCACCAAACCCAGGTCAGAGGCTTCTGTGTGTGGACAGTAGAAAGGTTAGGGGCAAAACATGGGTAAAAATCCAGGTCAGCTCTGCAGTGATGACACCGCATGGGTATGTCTGCATTGCAGCGGGAACAAGCCTCCCAATCTGGGTAGTCAGATTTGTGCTAGCAGGGCTCAAGTTAGTGTGCTAAAAATAGCAGCATGGAAGTTGCTGCACTGGCAAAGGTGTGGTCTAACCACCTGAACTCAGTTCCAGGGGGTTTGGTAGGTCCCAGTGTAACCCACACACCTCCTGGGTGTGGTGCTCTGTCTCCTCTAGTGGCACCAAGACCACTTAGAGATTAAGGAGTCTGCTCTACAACCTTAGCTAAAGGCCAAGTGGCTTTTAGCTCATGCAGTAGCAGCTCCAGAGGTCTCAGGTTCAATCCTGCTGATGACCGGGGTCTGCCAGTGTTACACCAGCTCAGGTGGCTAGCCATAGTCTCTGGTGGTGCAGCAGTTTCCATAGCGCTATTTTGTTTTAGCATGCTAACTCAAGCCCCGCTACTCAGTCTGTGAGGCTTGCTCACAGTTGCAGTGTAGCTATACCTGTCGTCTACTAGAATGAAGAGACTTCTATCAGATGTGTTCTCGTATTGTACGTTCTAATGTACTGTGAACACGTCACCTCTTTCTCTTTCACAATCTCAATTAAGCCTATTAAGACCTTGTCTATACTTAGCAGGTTTGCTTCTTTATTATGCCCATAGCTTATTCGGGTTCACACACCCTCCACACTTGCTACCTGGTCATCCTACCCCGGACCTTCTTTGTCCTAATCCAAGCCAGGATAGACAGAGGGACCCAGATAACATTGGGATTCTGCTGGAGCTGGTAAAGGTGACAATTATCTCCTCAGATGAAATGGGAATGGCCTTCAACAGCAGGCACAACAACAGCTCCAACTCATCTCAACTAACTCTTCTTTCCCCCAAAGCGGCAGTTATTACTGTCTTTAATACCATCGAACAGAGTGTCAAACCAGAGGGTCCTTCTAAAAGCTAAAGGGAACAAGAAGCGTTGTTAAAATGAAATCCTTTTTTAATGGTTTACATTTGAAATGCTTTATCCATTTTCCCTTCTTTTTTGTATCTTTAATAAAGGGTTAAAAGGACTTTTAATTGTGTTTGCCATGGTACTAAGTGACTGCATTATCTACATACCAAACCCTGAACCTTTGTTAACAATGTTTAAGGCTGGACAGTGACTGACTTATGTTAATACTTTCGGCCTATTTATTCCATCTAAATTAATACAACAGTGAGGAGGTCATACGGTGGTGATGAAGACGGATGTGAGGGGCCTTGGAAGGCCAATGGGGATGTGGTGAGCCGGGATATGGGAGAAGCAATAGAGATAAGAGGAGATGAAGAGTATGAGAGGGCTGTCTGTATCCCCCATTCATGCCAGCTGCAACTGATTTCTTTCTGCTCCAGAAGAGGTCTTTACTTTGGTCAGGAGGAGTCTTGCCCTGGCAAACCTGATCCCAGGAGCCAGCATGCAGGTACGGAATCTTTAAGGAGCAGCAGGTCAGAGGGACATACATTAATGTTGAACCAAGCCAAAACAAAACATTTAATTTAGTTCACCAAATGGAAACATTTAAATTCAGGAATCTCAAAATGTTTCATTTTGATCAAAAATAGCTAAATAAATGTTTTGACATTTCCACATAAACATTTTTTGGAATTTTTTGATACTCAAAATAAATTTTGAAATATCAGAATTTCCCACAGGATAGAAATTCATGTTTTTAACCAACTATACTCTACAATAAACTAATTAACAGATGTATTTCTACATTCTCAGAAAGTTCTTTCAGTACTCATAGACTAAGGCCATCTTGACATTCCAAATTTATGTCAACCTAAATTATGCCAGCATACAGCTGCTGCAGTTATTATATTATATATAGTATATATATTATATATAGGCCAGCCCTCTGTGGAGAAAGAGGTGGTTAGGGACTATTTAGAAAAGCCGGACGTGCACAAGTCCATGGGGCCGGACGAGTTGCATCCGAGAGTGCTAAAGGAATTGGCGGATGTGATTGCAGAGCCATTGGCCATTATCTTTGAAAACTCGTGGCGAACGGGGGAAGTCCCAGATGACTGGAAAAAGGCTAATGTAGTGCCAATCTTTAAAAAAGGGAAGAAGGAGGATCCTGGGAACTACAGGCCGGTCAGCCTCACCTCAGTCCCCAGAAAAATCATGGAGCAGGTCCTCAAGGAATCAATCCTGAAGCACTTAGACGAGAGTAAAGTGATCAGGAACAGTCAGCATGGATTCACCAAGGGAAGGTCATGCCTGACTAATCTAATCGCCTTCTATGATGAGATTACTGATTCTGTGGATGAAGGGAAAGCAGTGGATGTATTGTTTCTTGACTTTAGCAAAGCTTTTGACACTGTCTCCCACAGTATTCTTGTCAGCAAGTTAAAGAAGTATGGGCTGGATGAATGTACTATAAGGTGGGTAGAAAGTTGGCTAGATTGTCGGGCTCAACGGGTAGTGATCAATGGCTCCATGTCTAGTTGGCAGCCGGTGTCAAGTGGAGTGCCCCAGGGGTCGGTCCTGGGGCCGGTTTTGTTCAATATCTTCATAAATGATCTGGAGGATGGTGTGGATTGCACTCTTAGCAAATTTGCGGATGATACTAAACTGGGAGGAGTGGTAGATACGTTGGAGGGCAGAGATAGGATACAGAGGGACCTGGACAGATTGGAGGATTGGGCCAAAAGAAACCTGATGAGGTTCAATAAGGATAAGTGCAGGGTCCTGCACTTAGGACGGAAGAACCCAATGCACAGCTACAGACTAAGGACCGAATGGCTAGGCAGCAGTTCTGCGGAAAAGGACCTAGGGGTTACAGTGGACAAGAAGCTGGATATGAGTCAGCAGTGTGCCCTTGTTGCCAAGAAGGCCAATGGCATTTTGGGATGTATAAGTAGGGGCATAGCGAGCAGATCGAGGGACGTGATCGTTCCCCTCTATTCGACATTGGTGAGGCCTCATCTGGAGTACTGTGTCCAGTTTTGGGCCCCACACTACAAGAAGGATGTGGATAAATTGGAGAGAGTCCAGCGAAGGGCAACAAAAATGATTAGGGGTCTGGAACACATGACTTATGAGGAGAGGCTGAGGGAACTGGGATTGTTTAGTCTGCAGAAGAGAAGAATGAGGGGGGATTTGATAGCTGCTTTCAACTACCTGAGAGGTGGTTCCAAAGAGGATGGTTCTAGACTATTCTCAGTGGTAGAAGATGACAGGACAAGGAGTAATGGTCTCAAGTTGCAGTGGGGGAGGTTTAGGTTGGATATTAGGAAAAACTTTTTCACTAGGAGGATGGTGAAACACTGGAATGCGTTACCTAGGGAGGTGGTAGAATCTCCTTCCTTAGAAGTTTTTAAGGTCAGGCTTGACAAAGCCCTGGCTGGGATGATTTAATTGGGGATTGGTCCTGCTTTGAGCAGGGGGTTGGACTAGATGACCTCCTGAGGTCCCTTCCAACCCTGATATTCTATGATTCTATGATTCTATATTGCTTGTGCGTGTGCGTGCTTGGCTCCTTGTGTCACTGGTGTGTGTCCTCACCATGAGCGTTTGTAGCAATAAAAGGCTTAATTATTAAGGGTGTGCTGACTGCCCCCTTGCAGTGCACCATGGGTAGGTATCCCACTACGCAACTCACCATCATCGAGTGCAGGGTCTTTTGGGAAGTTTTTGCAATGCCTGATGGGGACAAAATGAGCCACGCAGGGGTGAATATGAGCATGGGATCAGCTTCCCATAATGTAGAGTTCTCCATCCCATAATTTCATCTTCATCCCACATTTTTGTGCCTTCTTTTCAAAATCTCACAAACCCATGCATTCCTCCTTGCTGTCCACCATCCCTGACAGAAGCATGGCACTTGCACAACAAGGAGTTGTGGGGAACATGACGATTCCTTGGAGGCTAGCTTGCTGTGGGACATAAAAAGAAACAATTCAAGGTTGTTGGTGGCATTCATGGAGCAGCTGGAGATGGTGGAGCACCGGTTCTGGGCCCGAGAAACAAGCAGTGAATGGTGGGATCACATCGTCATGCAGGTTTGGGAGGATGAGCAGTGGCTGCCGAGCTTTTGGATAAGCAAGGCCACATTTCTGGCTCTGGTACTGAACTCGTCACAGCCCTCCAGCGCAGGGACACCAAAATGAGAGCTGCGCTACAGCCGAGGAACGAGAGGCAATTGCACTGTAGAAACTTGCAATGCAGATTGCTACTGGTCAATCAGGAATCAATTTGGAGCCAGGAAGTCCACTGGAGGGGCCATTGTTGTCATAGGCACCAACTCCGTGGGTTCTCTGGGCCTGGAGCACCCATGGAAAAAAAATAGTGGGTGCTCAGCACCCACCAGCAGCCCCGCAGATCAGTGCCTCCCCCTTCCCCCCAGCACCTCCCACCCACCGGCGGCTCTACCGATCAGCTCCTCTCCTCCCTCCCAGTGCCTCCCACCTACTGGTGATCAGCTGTTCAGCAGCATGCAGGAGGTGCTGAGGAGGAGAGGGGGGAATGGGGGCAGGAAGAGGCAAGGCAGGGGCAGAGTGGGGGCGGGAAGAGGATGGATCTTGGGGGAAGGGTTGAGTGGGGCGGGGCCTGGGGCGGAGCTGGGGCAGGAAGAGGTGGGGCAGGGTGAGGACTTGGAGGAAGGGATGGAGTGGGGGCAGAGCAGTGGTCGAGCACCCCCAAGGATTTGAGTAAGTCAGTACCTGTGGTGGTTGTGTAAGTGTGAAAGGCCATTAATCGCCTCGTGCTATTAAGGCCTGTGACTCTTGGCAATGTGCAGGACATAGTGGATGGTTTTGTAGCAATGGAGTGATAGATGGCATGCATATCCCTTTTTGGCACCAGACCACCTTACCACAGAGTAAATCAACAGAAAGAGCCACTTCTCTATGGTAATGCAAGCACTGGTGGATCACTGGGGATGCTTCACAGACATCAATGTGGGCTGGTCACGGAAGGTGCAAGACATGAGCTTCGATAAGAACACAGGACTGTTCAGAAAGCTGCAAGGGGGAATTTCTTTCCTGATCAGCGGATTATCATTAGGAATGTGGAAATGCCAATAGTGGTCCTGGGCAACCCAGCCTACCCCTTGCTTCCACGGCACAACATCGCCCTCAACAGCACCAAAGAGTGATCCAACTAAGCTCAGCAGGTGCAGGATGACAGTTAAATGTGCCTTTGGTCATCGGAAGGGTCACTGACATTGTTTATTTACAAGATTGGACCTCAGTGAGAAAAATATCCCAGTGGATATGGCTGCCTGCTGTGTCCTGCATAATATCTGTGAAGGACTACAACAGGGACCAGCAGCAGTGCTGGGTGAAAGCAAGAGAGCTGCAGCAGGCATACCAGAAGACCAGGGAGGCCAGCAGTCGATCAGGTGCTGAGCCATAAATCGGCTTTTACAAAGAGCTACACATCATCCTCAGCGGAGAGCCTCCTGGCCCAGCAGCACTTTACATCATTCATAAAGTTTATCTTTTACTTGTCACTCTCAAGAAGAAGGTAATTAAACTGTTCATTGTCAGTTTATCCATAACCACAATGCAGTTTGCTATTATGTTTAAATAACCCTCAGAGCTGCATTTGCTTCTATTTTGAAATTCATGGAAATATTTCAGTTCATCTCAGCTTCTGTAAAACCACTTTTTTCTAAGACTAAAAGCTAAACTTTGGGCCTAAATGATCTGACCATGTCCCTTCAACGTGCACTGATATTCTTATTTGACACCATATAATTGAATTGCATTTTGAAGATTATGCCGTTTATGGACTTTAAATTTATAATAAAATTGTGGTAAGAGGGACTAGAACTAGTAATATAATGCATAAGACATGTTGATGAGACTCAAGAAAGTTGAGCTATATCCTCTGAATTCCCCATGACCTCCTGATCTGAAAAGCATGTTTTTATGGCAGTTACTAATGAAAGCCACTTTATAGGCCAAATTCATTTTCTGTATCAGTGGGTGCAACTCTTGATTTTAATTGTTTCTTAAGGGAGGTGGTGGAAGCCCTCTCACTTGGCAAACAAAACTAGGCACCACAAAACTCTGGAAAATGTATTACAGGGAGCAATTCTACATCAGAATAGGTCTTTTCTATCTAACTTCAAACATTCCATGGGTAAAACCCTAACTCCACTAAAGCCAGTGGAAGTTTTGCCATTGACTTTCAATGGACAAGGTTTTTACTTTATATCTGTATTAACACTCACTTCATTTAATATTACATAACAATAAGTTCATTAATATTCCTATCTGTTTATCTGAAAATACATCAATAGTTCTGTTGTG
The DNA here is from genome assembly GCF_965152275.1 of Natator depressus. Taxonomy (NCBI): domain Eukaryota; kingdom Metazoa; phylum Chordata; order Testudines; family Cheloniidae; genus Natator; species Natator depressus. The sequence goes on along the minus strand of NC_134234.1, from coordinate 324,061,568 downwards.
TAATGCTGCTCATTTCAGAAGTGGAAGGAAGGCTACACACTGGCTTCCAGAATGGTCCAAGAATATGATGGTGACACCAGGCTCGTTCATGTAAACAGGAAATAGAACCAGGATGTAAACTGGACTGCTTCCATGTTCAGCAACATTAGCTAAAAATAAGCTTGTGAATAATGGTAGGAAAGCCAATTCTGTTTGCAAACTGTTTTTCAGATTGAAGCTTGTAGAGTCTTATTAGTAACAAAGCTGAAATAAAAAGATTCAAATAAACAGGACTGATCCCTTTAATGCCACAGTTAAGGTTGAGATTTTAACATAAAATTCATTAAATTTAATCAAGGTGAACTACATAAATAAATAAAATTGCATGAATATCCATATAAACTTAATGTCCCCAGTACTCATGCTCATAACTATAGTCAGCACATAAACAACTCAAAACTAGGCTCTCTTTTTAGGTCTCCTGAAATTCCACTAGCCAGCTCTGCTCTAGAGTGACGTTATAGAATGTGTTGTGGCATCAGCCTTATCAGAAAATACCAGGGGAACATGGAAAAGTCAACAGGGAACTCAGATAAAATCCCAAGTTTTTAAACGTATGCCCAGTTTCAATTTAAAAAAACTCTAGAGAAAGAGGTATGGTATAGTCATTAAAATATCTTTTTCTAGAAATAAAAAATATTGCAAAAAATGAAACTGGGATCTGCTTAAACTGAAATTTTACATGAGTAAAGGCTGAGTACAGAACTGGGAGCTAGGAACTCCTAGCTGAGAATTCTAATCCCAGCTCTGAACCTGACACTGTCTTTGATCTTGAGAAAGTCACTTAAGGATAAATTTTCAAAATTATCTACTAATTGTGTGTCTCAGTTTCTGACTGCCCAACTTTAGGCATCAAGAGGCTAAAACTGCACACCCAAAATTAGTGATCAACATTTTCAAAAGTGTCCGTATCCTCCATATGCCCCAGTTCCCTCAGTTGTAAAATGGGTGTGACAGAATGCAGAAACAATACTTAATCACTGGGCCCTTCCCCCTGCATAGATGTTTTAAGGAAAATAATGGACAATGTAGCCCATATAGTCATATGGTGTGATAATAATCTGTGTGTAGGAGCTCATGAAGTCATAAGATCAAAATACACATGCTCTAAAATATTGCTTTAAAAATGCAGTCTGTCAGAATTCCAATTTTATGGTCAAGTGCTGCTTGTGATGCTGCAGTTATTATTAACTAAAGGGCAAACAGTTTTCTGATTCAGTGAATATGAAAAAAGATGCCAAATGTGGTGATTGTGGTTTTGGGGAGGGCTTGTGGCAGTGGTCATCATAACGGATATCTTTCCCTTCTGATCTGAGCATGTGGGACCTGAATATAAATAGATACTTGTTATAAATAGTAGAATATTTCACTTGTACAGACATGATGAAACAAATTAAATGCAGATCATGCTAAAGAGTGCAATGGAGCATGCCTCTGATATTTGACGAAGCTCAGCTCAAAAGATAAGTCTTTCAAAGAGAAAATTATTGGCCAATAGAATTAATTCAATGTTGTGTGCAAAATTTTAATAAAGGTTTCCTCCATCTATAGATTTCCATTTGCAATATTGTTCCAACTGCTACATTTCAATGCATATAAAAGGCAAACAGTACCCACCTGGAATATGGGAAAGTCAGGTTCAAATCCCTTCTCCAGTGAATATCTAAGTATTTTATGCAAAGTGGAAGACCTTCAGCTGGCCCCAGACTCCTCCTTATCAACACAACACACCATCGAACTCATTTCAGGTAAGCCATCCGACAGCCTAAGATAGTTACTCACTAAGAACCTGAATGTCTTCTGATCTTTCCTGATAAACTTTGCCATTCAAACTCATCTTTTATAGTATGCGAAAGTCACACAATACAAACAATATTAATAACTTGGAAGTTGTCAGACAGCCTGCCAAATGCAAAGAAATTAAGTTAATGATTAAGCCTAATAGAATATTTTACATTTTAGTGGGGATGGAATGAAGAGAATGGAGCAGGGGAACTGAAATCTGTACGTCAACCAAACTCTTGCTGCAGCTGGGCACATTTCATAAGTGCAATATATTGTGTGTATTTGCTGGAATAAGCAATGTACATGATGCACTGCCAGATGTGTAGGCAATGGGAAGCTGTCTGTCTACATGTGATTTTTTAAAAAATACATCCATTAGCCACCTCAGGGATCAAAATGCAAAATCCAACACTTAGTGCCATCTGGATATCTAGTGCTCTCCAGGGGCCTCTGTGGCTATGAACTGATGAATAAACTACACTCATCTACACATGTAGTTTGTTGATCTGTGACAGATATTAAATGAAATATCCATATTCTAAGTAAGCAAAGTATAACTCAGCATAGAAGTACAGGAATATGTTCATTTTATTAGACCCTTTCAGTACACCATGTGAGAGAAATTATACTGCAGCACAGTAATACCTGGCAGACCTCTCAAGGAAGTTGCACACTGTTTTTTCAATGGAGGACAAACACCTAAGATACGCTATGCCTTTTACTCCACTGAGAGTTATGCCACATGTCAGGACATACTGCACTGAGCATTGGTGCTGCAGTATTGATACTTTGTGACTGCAACAGTCACAAAAGGATTTGAGAAATAAGAAGCAAATAGGTTTCACTTTTATTTCCTGTAATGCAGTACATATCCTATGTTAGATATGCTGTTTAGACAGTTAATTTCACACAAGCAATTATTATGTTGGTGTATTGTATGGTAAATAGCCAATGAAGAAATGGTTAGGAAGCCTGCCAGAATAAGACACTTAATAGATAAAATGTCACAAGTAGAAACTCATATTTGGATATAGGTAAGAACAGCCCACCTGGAAATTCTAGCCTAATCTACTAGAATCCTTCTCCTGGATTTTTGGTGTTTATTTTACTGAGCACCAAGTCCCCAGGAACCAGTAGCTCAATAACCCTGTTACTCTTTCACCTAAACCTAGTTGACAACAGGAATCAGTAGGAGCTACTATAGTTGAACATTTTGAACTGCAATTTCTACCAGAGAACACTACATGTAGCAGAAATATGGAAAATGTGACTACATCCAGATCCACACAAACAGATACTTTGTAGTAATGCTCTCTTTGTTTTAGTAATTGTCACCTCACAGTTTGATCTTGCTCCTATTGAAGTCATTGGGAATTTTGCCATTGACTCCCAAGGGGGCAGGTTCAAGCCCTGAAAATATGCCAAGATATACTTATAGACTGTATTAAGTGAAGTCAACAAAGTTACACTGATGAAAAACTGGCATAACAGAGTAAAGAATCAGGTCCTCTGTCTCTTTAATCTACTGAGCCAAAACCCCAGAATGATCCCAATTCCTTGAATGTTAAGGAGCTTAATCTAGGTGGGATCTAAATTTTGCGGTTTAAGCCCATTTTAACTCCAATCACATATGAAACTGAGAATTTCACATGACTGAGCTGAGTTCATGCAAACCTGGATCCAGGTTTGCCTGAAAGGTTTGCGCTTCTTAATGAAGATGTTTACATGTCTTAGAATATGGTTTGAATTTTGAGTCTATAGAAAATTTTAAATCTGGTGGTTTTCACACAGTTTGAAATTTTGCTTTGAGCATTTTGTCCAGTTCTGTTAAATTCAAAGTACTGTGCTCCAAATGTAAGATTCTAAAAATTAATTTTAAAGCACGTAAAAGTTTGACTTAACCACTTCCGAGCGCCATTGGTGGTTCATACATAGCATAGCTATTGACAGAATTCTTACATGCAACAAAAATGATTACAGGTCTAGAAAATGTAACCTATGAGGGAAGACTGAAAAAATTGGGTTTGTTTAGTCTGAGGAAGAGAAGATAGAGAGGGAACATGATAACAGTTTTCAACATAAAAGGTTGTTATAAGGAGGAGGGAGAAAAATTGTTCTCATTAACCTCTGAGGATAGGACTACAAGTAATGGGCTTAAATTGCAGCAATGATGGTCTAGGTTGGACATTAGGAAAAAATTTCTAACTATTAAGGTAGTTAAGCACTGGAATAAATTGCCTAGGGAAGTTGTGGAATCTCCATCACGAGAGATTTTTAAAAGCAGGTTAGACAAACACCTGTCAAGGACGTCTAGATCAGTGGTTCTCAAACTGTGGGTCGGGACTCCAAAGTGGGTTGCGACCCCATTTTAATGGGGTCGCCAGGGCTGGCTTAGACTTGCTGGAGCCCGGGGCTGAAGCCTGAGCCCCACTGCCCAGGGCCGAAACTGAAGCTCGAGGGCTTCAGCCCTGGGCGGTGGGGCTCAGGTTACAGACCCCTTGCCTAGGGCTGAAACCCTTGGGTTTCAGCTTTGGCCCCCCTGTCTGGACTGGTATGGCTTGTACTTTGGCCCCCCCCGCCCAGGGCAGCGGGGCTCAGGTGGGGGTCAGCCTTCAGTCCCTTCTCCTGGGGTTGTGTAGTAATTTTTGTTGTCAGAAGTGGGTCACGGTGCAATGAAGTTTGAGAAAGCCTCGTCTAGATAATACTTAGTGCAGGGGATTGGACTAGATGACCTCTCAAGGTCACTTCTAGTCCTATGATTCTAGGATTTTGGTGTTCCTTTGAAAGTAAGTGCTAGGCAACAAGGCTAATGTCCCACGAGTACAAACAACACATCAATGTTCAGCATGTCAATACTAAACTAACAAAAGCAAAGAAACTTGAAGTCAAGTCCACCACTATATATTTTAAACGTTTGTAATGAGCAATTGTCATAATAATAATAGTAACTAATAGATGTGCCCAACCAGCAAAATCCCAATCTGAATCTAACTTTTCCAAAGTTTAGGTGCACCTGCATCTTGGACTTGATTTTAGACCTATCTCCAACAATAATAAAGAAGTATAATAATTTGCATTTCTGGTTGCAGAAATTTAGGTTGAGCTTGCTGTAGAAAACAGGGCCTTGCTTATATTGCACCTTCTACTGAGAATCTCAAAACATTTTACATACATTAATTAACAGAATATTCCTGTGGGATGGGTATTATGTCCAATTTACAGATGAGAATACTGAGGCACACAGACATTTTTTTTTTTTTACTTTGGCAAGGCACAAAGAGAATTAGAGGTAGAGCCAAGAACAGAACATAAGAATAAACACACCTTTGCATACTGCTGCATGGACTGAAGTGGCAGTTGTCTTTTTCTTTGTAAAACTCCTCTTGACTTTATTTCAGTGGGAGCTTGCCTGGGTAAAGACTGCAGGATTTGTCCCAAGGAGAATATAATACATTGATACTATAGTTCAAAATGATTATAAGAGAGTATATTATCCATACCTATACAGAACTGAACTATATATATTGTATCTTATGAAGCTGTTCCTGCATAAATATGTCAAGTCCTATTACTGTCACTTAATGCATTAATGCAAGGGCTCCAAAATACACAATACATGCTAAAAAAAATGTAAAACGCATCATTATTCATGAAAGAATATTTTACTGACCATTTTTATAGATTAATAATTCATCTGTTTAAAAATTTGAGAGAAAACACCTAGTTTACACAACTTTATGTATCATTATCATGACAAATTTAATTTTAAAAGCTAGGTTAAAGGAGTGCAAATTATTTGAAGCCAGTCAAAATACTATTTTTGGCCATTACTACCTCAAAACACAACCCAGTTGCTTCACACTGTGTAATGGAAATGCTTATATAAACACTTACTACAGTTCAGCTGGATATCAGTAACTTTAAAATTACAAAAAACCTAACGAGGAATCCTTGTGGCACCTTAGAGACTAACAAATCTATTTGGGCATAAGCTTTCGTGGGCTAGAACCCACTTCATCGGACGCATGGAGTGAAAATACAGGAGCAGGTATAAATACATGAAAGGATGGGGGGTTGCTTTGCCAAGTGTGAGGTCAGTCTAACAAGTTAAATCAATTAACAGCAGGATACGAAGGGAGGAAAAATAACTTTTGAAGTGGTAAGAGAGTGGCCCATTACAGACAGTTGACAAGAAGGTGTGAGTAACAGTAGGGAGAAATTAGTATTGGGGAAATTAAGTTTAGGTTTTGTAATGACCCAACCACTCCCAGTCTCTATTCAGGCCTAATCTGATGGTATCCAGTTTGCAAATTCATTCCAGTTCTGCAGCTTCACGTTGGAGTCTGGTTTTGAAATTTTTTTTGTTGAAGAATTGCCACTTTTAGGTCTGTTATTGAGTGACCAGAGAGACTGAAGTGTTCTGTTCTGCTTTTGCCAACAGGAGATGCTCATATTGTTGTTTTTTAAACTCCCAAAAGGCACCAAAAATTGATTCTTTATACAAAGAGGATGAATTAGAAGTGCTGCTATATAGAGCTCATAGCAGTTAACATCTAGAGATCGCTTTTTATTGTATTTGGTTTTTTCCCTGCATGCCCTGCCAAAGGGTTTTAGTGGATCTTGGGGTTCTCTGCTACCTTAAAGTTGCCCATTCCTGGGTTAAACGAACACCTGTCAGGATGGTCTAGGTATATTGGGTCATGTCTCAGTGCAAGGCTAATGGACTAGATGACCTCTCAAGTTCCCTCTATGTCCAGTTATAACAATAGGTACTGAAATTGTAGATAGGGCCCATAGTTCTCTGTGGCAACTGCAGGAATATTTCTGTAAAAAATTCCTATCTAACCTACTGCCTACCATGACAATGAGGGAGCAGACATCTCTTGATCCTAGAATCCACTGCTGCTTTCAGAAGAAGGAAGTAGGCCATGATCAGACTTCTTTTTGGATCCACTACATGAGACAGCTGCTATTTGTACTCACTCAGGCCCACTACAAGAGAAGGGGAGTTGGACATCATTGACTGTTGTCCGGGGATTCTAGTCTGAACAAACATTCTGCAGCTGGATCCAGATTCTGTGCTTGTTTCTATAGCTACCAAATGCTGCTAGTCCCGGTAGAAGTGCAGTCATGGGAAAATAAAGACTGAATGATCCTGGGTCCATCAAAACTTTTTGATATTCTAGATATTGTTTTTGGCTAAATCATGGTGGTAGGATTGTGTTCAGTTTTCTTTTATGAGGATGGTGCAAAATTCCAAAGCAATGATTTGCGCAGGCAAAGACACAGAAGCAATCTTGCAAAAATCCCACATCACCTTTGCAAATAATATGCATGGAAAATCCCAGTTTCAACACTGTGGAAACACTTGAAAGTTCTGCATCCTAAGATGAGTCTTTCAGAAAGGATGAAAGTGCTGGGGTAGAGCCTATATATACAGAAAATCAAACGTGTAGCCAAAACAGATTGCAGAGGCTAACGAACTCCAGAAAACTCATTTTCCTTTTTGAATTTGTTTTCTTTCTTTTGTTTGTTTAATCTCTGTAGGAAGAGGGTTCTAATCTTCCTACCTGCGCTTTGTAGGCAGAACAGAAATTAGGGTTGCCAACTTTCTAATTGCAGAAAACTGAACACTCCTGCCCCACCCCACTCCCGAGGCCCTGCCCCTACCCCGCCCCTTGTCCAAGGCCCTGGCCCCTGCTCAGTCCATCCCCACTCCCTCCATCGTTCACGCTCCCGCACCCTCGCTCATTCACTCATTTTTCACAGGGCTGGGGCAGGGGGTTGAGGTGTGGGAGGAGGTGAGAGCTCCTGCTGGGGGTGCAGGCTCTGGGGTTGGACTGGGGATGAGGGGTTGGGATTCCGGGCTGGGGCCAAGGGGTTTAGAGTGTGGGAGGGGGCTCAGAGATAGGACGGGGGTTGGCGTGCGGGAAGGGTTTGGGGTGCACACTCCAGGTGCTGCTGACCTCAGGCGACCCCAGCATTTCCCAGGGATGGAGGAAGTCCACTCGACTCCAGGGAAGCAGCCAGCATGTCTCTCCGGCTCCTAGGTAGGCCAGAAGCCAATGGGAGCTGTGGGGGTGGAGCTGGAGGGACATGCCGGCCACTTCCTGGGAGCCATGTGGAGCCAGGCATGGAGCCTACCTGCCCCGCTGGCGCTACAGCTAACCGGACTTTTAGCGGCCCTTTTTGACTGGGTTACTTTTCAGCTGGGCGTTCTGGTTGAAAAATGGATGCCTGGCAACCCTAACAGAAACTGGCAGTCTATTTAAATAGGCCTGGTTAGCCTTACCCAGCCTTTGGTGGACTGATGTTGGTCTGCCTCTCTTTGGATGTAGATCAGCTCTCAATGGGCATCTGTTCTATTCTCTTGTGTATTAAAGTTAGATCACAATCAATAGGATGATCAGAAAAGATCTGAATTTTCAGGCATTTTACTGAAATTATATTAGACTCCGCCAGAAGAAATCATTTAAAGGGATGTTGACAAAACTGATAGGATCACAATTTAATCTCCCTTTCCTTCTGATCTTACATATGTTTGCAAATGCCACATAATTCTTTATGGGTTAAATTTTTCTAAGAATTAATTTTAAATGCCTAATTTTGAGATTGCATCCAATTTTGTTCCCACAAACTTTAGTATATGCCCTAAAATTTGCATATACAAATGAAATTTTCATGCAAAATTTCATCCTACCCTTTGCTTGCAATATTGGACCCACAAATTGCAAGAAAAATTGTGTGTATATTTTTAAAAAAATTGATGGCACACTTGACAATGTGACCCTAAACATGCAATAACTTGCTATTGCTTATTCAAAAGGAAGAGTGAAACAATCTCACAAGTCACAGCAAAGGTCATGCCAGCATTCTAAGCAACAATTTGTTTGTATGAAAGACAGCAGGAACAGCACTTAAAAGTTGCACGTGCCGAGAAACAAAGGAATGAGATTTTTCTATTACAGCATTATATTAGAATCATATAATCATAGAAGATTAGGATTAGACGAGACCTCAGGAGGTCATCTAGTCCAACCCTATGCTCAAAGCAGGACCAACCCCAACTAAATCATCCCAGCCAGGGCTTTTTCAAGCCGGGTCTTAAAAACCTCTAAGGATGGAGATTCCACCACCGCTCTAGGTAATCCTTTCCAGTGCTTCACCACCTTCCTAGTGAAATAGTTTTTCTAATATCCAACCTAGACCTTCCCACTGCAACTTCAGACCATTGCTTCTTGTTCTGTCATCTGCCACCACTGAACAGCCTAGCTCCATCCTCTTTGGAACCCCCCTTCAGGCAGTTGAATGCTGCTATCAAATTCCCCCTCACTCTCCTCTTCTGCAGACTAAATAAGTCCAGTTCCCTCAGCCTCTCCTCATAAGTCATGTGCCCGAGCCCCCTGATCATTTTTGTTGCCCTCTGCTGGACTCTCTCCAATTTGTCCACATCCTTTCTCTAGTGGGGGCCCAAAACTATATGCAATACTCCAGATGTGGTCTCACCAGTGCCAAATAGAGGGGAATAATCACTTTCCTCGATCTGCTGGTAATGCTCCTACTAATGCAGCCCAATATGCCGTTAGCCTTCTTGGCAACAAGGGCACACTGTTGACTCATATCCAGCTTCTCCGCTATTGTAATCCCCAGGTCCTTTTCCGCAGAACTGCCACTTAGCCAGTCGGTTCCCAGCCTGTAGCAGTGCATGGGATTCTTCCTTCCTATGCGCAGGACTCTGCACTTGTACCTGTTGAACCTCATCAGATTTCATTTGGCCCAAACCTCCAATTTGTGTAGGTCACTCTGGTCCCTATCCCTACCCTCCAGCGTATCTATCTCTCCCCCCAGCTTAGTGTCATCTGCAAACTTGCTGAGGGTGCAATTCATCCCATCATCCAGATCATTAATGAAGATGTTGAACAAAACCAGCCCCAGAACAGACCCCCGGGGCACTCCGTTGATACTGGCTGCCAACTCGACATCAAGCCATTGATCACTACCTGTTGAGACCAACGATCTAGCCAGCTCTCTATCCACCTTATATTCCATTCATCCAATCCATGCTTCATTAACTTGCTGGCAAGAATACTATGGAAGACCATATCAAAAGCTTAGCTAAAGTCAAGGTATATCATGTCCACCTCTTTCCCCATATCCACAGAGCCAGTTATCTCATCATGAAGGCAATAAGGTTGGTCAGGCATGACTTGCCTTTGGTGAATCCATGTTGACTGTTTCTGATCTCCTTCCTTTCCTCCAAGTGCTTCAAAATGGATTCCTGGAGGACCTGCTCCATGATTTTTCTGGGGACTGAGGTGAGGCTGACTGGTCTGTAGTTCCCTGGATTCTCCTTCTTCCCTTTTTAAAAGATGGGCACTACATTAGCCTTTTTCCAGTTGTCCAGGATCTCCCCTGATCACCACAAGTTTTCAAAGATAATGGCCAATGGCTCTGCAATCACATCAGCCAACTCCCACAGAACTCTTGGATGCATTGCATGTGGCCCCATGGACTTGTGCATGTCCAACTTTTCTAAATAGTCCTTAACCTGTTCTTTTACCACTGAAGACAGCTCACCTCCTCCCCATACTATGCTGCCCAGTGCAACAGTCTGGGAGTTGACCTTGTCTGTGAAGACCGAGGCAAAAAAAGCATTGAGTACTTCAGCTTTTTCCACATCATCTGTCACTAGGTTGCCTCCCCGATTCAGTAAGGGTCCCACACTTTCCCTGACCTTCTTTTTGTTGCTAACATACCTGTAGAAACACTTCTTGTTACCCTTTACATCCCTTGCTAGCTGCAACTCCAATTATGCTTTGGCCTTCCTGATTACACCCCTGCATGCTCAAGCAATATTTTTTATTAACTTCAAGACATGTATTTTGTTCTTCCTGCCTATTCAGAAAGATTACATTTACTTGAAAATTACCTTGTGGAAAAATCCCATGGAATTTAAGATGGAATGATAGCACAGATATAGAATTTTAAAACCAACCTGTAGAATTCTATAGTAGGAATATTATTCTCTATTAAATTCTAGACGGTTTATAAGTAACTTCTACAGAGGAAATTACATTTTATGAGGGTACATATATATCTTTGTGTTTAAGATAATCTGACCATACTGTTGCTGAGAAAATGTTGCTAATTAAAAATTAGCTCTAAATCCTATTCTGACTCTTCAAAAATACTATAGTTGTCACACCTATACTTCTCAAGTACCTGTTTCCTTTTTCCTCTGAAAATGTTAAAAAGAGAATCCATTGGCTGCATCTTCTATTATCACCATCAAAATAGCTTCTAACTTCTCTCTTATTTTATTCAATATATTATTATTAAAATATAGGAAGACAATGGGATTTACATGGGCAATGTTTGGAAATATTGCCATATTTACTTGGAATACAAGATTAGCATATTTTAATTTAGATCTCAAAGGAGAAAAAGCTATTTTGTCAATTTCTATAGTCAAGGTTATATAACAGTTTCCATTATAACTTTCATTTTCAATTATTCATAACTTTCTGAAACATTTACCTTTAGGGCTGAAACATTCCATGCTTGGTTTCTCCATGAAAGTGAATTTTCCTTTCATGTGTGGCACATGAGCACAAGGAGAACAAATATATATATTGCAATTTTTTTTCCAAAACAGGTCTACATCTAAATTCACTGCATCTTTAAAGTTGAAATTTGGATTGGAAACAACCTTACTGAAGAGAAGGGTCTTTTGCTTGTTGCAGAGACAATTGGTTTTGATTTCAGAGTTATCAACCTTTGGAAGTTCTAGACTGGACTTCTTTTTGCTAAGCTTGTAAGTTTAGCTAAGAGACGACAGGATCTGCTGTGCATGCATGGGTGACTAACTTTTATCTGTAGAGTGAAAAGTGAGCAGTACATTGCTGCGTATTACTAGGGATACCTGGAGCTGGTGGAAGAGCTGAGGGAAGGTAGGAGTTTCAAACTTTTCCTGTGTTAAAGGATTAATTCAATTTTTAATAATCAATGGTCAGGGTTATAAATTTATGACTACATACTACCCTCCATCCACATCAGAACTCCTACAAATGTCAATGGGAGTGTGATGGTTGTCTCTCACCAGGAGTGATGCCTAGTGGTCAGGGGGTTAGACCCTTCAACCTTACGGCTGCCCTCCTTGGGCCTCTTCCTACCACCCATGTAGTGTCCAAAGTTCACAGTTGTAACAGGAAGGTGCAAAGGGGGTCAGCTCATCATTTGGCACCTCTTTGTGGCCAGGTTGGCACAGCAGCTCTTTCCCGCTTAGGGCAACAGCTGCCTCCTGCGGCTGGCCCTCCAGCCAGGTCAGTTCCAAGCCTCTCCCGTTCCAGGGTATCCATAAACAAAACACTGGGAACTCACAAAACAAACTGGGTTAGTATGTGAGAGTGGAAAATGCCTCCCTCCCAGGGTCTATCAGAAGCAGACCCTCCCTTCCCTCAGGGCAGGACCTTCAGGCCACTGTTGATGGGGGGGAGAGAGAGAGAGAGAGATCTTGCCTTCCCTCAGACCTTTCCTCAGGAACTGTAAGTGAAAGGTCCTCTCCCTTCCCTGGCCTGCCGAAATGAGCTGTCCTGCTTCCATTTAACTCCTCTTCCAGTCTGTGCATCTCTTGCAGGTAGAGTAGGGTGGGGCTGGCTGAGCCCAGAGCAGCTCCTTAACCTCTTGTTTCCAAGTGTGGGGTTTGTATACCCCATCACAGGAAGATTTGCACAAAGATTCAGGGGAGAATCTGGCCTTTATGTAGTAACTAAACTTTTTGTTATTATATACTATTATTGTATATTTGTTCAATACCTTATTGTCACAATTAATATTGTTCAGTTGTAGACTATAACTACTTCTGCCTGTTCTTCCTTTACCATCTTCCTCTTCTTGCTTCCCTCCTTCTTTCCTCTCTTTGTAAGTCTCCTTTGTCCCTCCCACTGCATTTCCTTCCTTCAGCAACTTCCAGTTCTCATTTTCTGGTGGACTTCACTGCTATCCACTTTCCCATTTCAGCCATTAAAATGTTCAGCAATAAAACAGTTAATGTTAACACTGAAGCACATAGGCACTGATTCCATGGTTGCTCAGTACCCTCCGGCAGCCCTGCCAATCATCTCCTCCCCTTCTCTCCCCGCACCTCCCTGCACGCCAGCAGCCCCGCTGATCAGCTTCTCTCCCCCCCTCCCTCTCAGCGCCTCCTGCTTGCCACGGATCAGCTCTTCAGCAGCGTGCAAGAGGTGCTGGGGTGGAGGGGGCAGGAGTGGGGGGTCAAGCACCCCTGGGGAAATGTGCTGTGCTGGTTCAGGGGCTCGTTCACCTGCACATCTACCAATGTGATACACGCCATCGTGTGCCAGCAAAGCCCCTCTGCCATGTACATTGGCCAACCAGACAGTCTCTACGCAAAAGAATAAATGGACGCAAATCAGACATCAAGAATTGTAACATTCACAAACCAGTAGGAGAGCACTTCAATCTCCCAGGACACTCAATGACAGACTTAAAAAGTGGCCATTCTTCAACAAAAAAACTTCAAAAACAGACTTCAGTGAGAAACTGCATTAATTTGCAAACTTGACACCATCAATTTAGGCCTGAATAAAGACTGGGAGTGGCTGGGTCACTACAAAAAATAATTTTCTCTTTGTTGATACTCACCCCTTCTTGTCAACTGTTGGGAATGGGCCACATCCATCGTAACTGAATTGGCTTCGTTAGCACTGACCACCCCCCCTTGGTAAGGCAACTCCCATCTTTTCATGTGCTGTATATTTATACCTGCCTACTTTTTTTCACTCCATGCATCTGATGAAGTGGGTTATAGACCACAAAAGCTTAGGCCCAAATAAATTCATTAGTCTCTAAGGTGCCACAAGGACTCCTCATTGTTTTTGCTGATACAGACTAACACGGCTACCCCTCTGACACCTATCAGTACTTCAGTTACTCAGTTCATATTAGAAAGCTTTTTTTTTTTTTTTTTTTTGCTACCATGTGACTAGGAACTCACCTATTTTTAATGAACAATGAGATTCTGGATCTCATAAATGCAGATGCATCAAGCAAGCCAAACTCATTCTGCGGCCTGAATGTTTGACATCCCCATTCTAAGTTATGCAGGAACTGAGGTAAGGGGATCTGTTGAATCACAGAATCATAGAAATATAGGACTAAAAAGGGCCTAAATAGGTTATCTACTCTAGTCCCCTGCACTGAGGCAGGACTAAATATTATTAGAAGATCCTTGATAGGTGTTTGTCTAAGTTGTTCTTAAAAGCCTCTTATGATAGAAATGCCAACAGCTCCCTAGGTAATTTGTTCCAGTGCTTAACTACACCTAAAGTTAGGAAATTTTTCCTAATGTCTAACCTAAATCTCCCTTGCTGCAATTTAAGCCCATTACTTTTTGTCCTGTCATCAGTGGCTAAGGAGAACAATTTATCACCCTCCTCTTTATAGCAACCTTTTATGTACTTGAAGACTATTATCATGTTCCCTCTCAGTCTCCTCTTCTCCAGACTAAACAAACCCAATTTTTTTCAATCTTTCCTCATAAATCATGTTTTCTAGACCTTTGATCATTTTGGTTGCTCTCCTCTGGACTTTCTCCAATTTGTTCACATCTTTCCCAAAGTGTGGTCCCCAGAAATGGACACAGTACTGCAGCTGAGGCCTCACCTGTGCTGAGTAGAGTGGAACAGTTACTTCTCATGTCTTGCTTACATCACTCCTGCAACAGGATTATATTGACTCATATTTAGTTTGTGATTCACTATAATCCCCAGATCCTTTTCTGCAGTACTCCTTCCTAGGCAAGTCATTTCCCATTTTGTATTTGTGCAATTGATTGTTCCTTCCTAAGTGTGACACTTTGCATTTGTCCTTATTGAATTTCATCCTATTTATTTCAGACCATTTCTCCAGTTTGTCAAGATCATTTTGAATTGTAATCTAGTCCTCCAAAGCGCTTGCAACCCCTCTCAGCTTGGTATCATCTGCAAACTTTATAAGTGTACTCTCTTTATGTCATTATCCAAATCATTCATGAAGATATCAAAATGACCTTGTTACTACTGTTCTTATTTCTGCTGTCACCCCCACCAGATAACAGAGGTGTAGTACTTACTACCATGAACTGCACTGAGGTAAGACTTTTCACTTTTCAGTATTTAGTGTTGCATGGTCAGAGTGACCATACTCAATTTTCTATAGTTTATTACTTACGGTAAAATAAGAATGCTAGCAAATACTGGTGACAGTGACGTAAATTTTGCAAGATTTTGGACATACCAGGTAGACCTAGTATGTATAATTCAGTGCTCAGATTATGAGCATATGGCTCCTATTGAACAACAGTTATTACTTATACTGCATTTTATAACTCTGAGGGTAACTAGATAGATCAAAGCTAACTCAAGTATGTCTACACGTGTTACAATCACATATCCCAGTTGCTATGTATACTTACCCTGAAGCACTGTAGAAATGCTAACCAATTAATCTTCACATCACTCCTCGGGCCAAATCATGCTCCCACTTACAGCAGCATTTATACAGACTAACCCAAGTTCTTCTGGATTTACACCAGTGTAAAAAAGGTGAGAATTTGGCCTTGAGAGTTAACATAGGTTTTAAAAGGTTTAAAACTGTTTACCAAATTCTGCCCTGAGTTACACCAGTGCAATTCCATTGAATTCATTGGGGTTGCACCATATTAAATGAAGGCAGAATCTGAAACTGTACCTCATTGTGATGTCAATCCTGTAGAGTGTTTGAATATATTGGATTAAGGAATGTGTTTTTAAATTTGACTCATATTCACAAAAGCAGAGACATCTTCAAACATTCAACTCCGTAACTCACCCCACGTAAGGCTTCCAGAAGTTCAGAACAGTGTGCGATATTACATAGACTATGTGTTGCTATATCAACAAAATGGGAACAGCTAATTATAGTAATAGTTCTCAGTTGGAACTTTAATTTTGGATCTTTTTGTAGGTTAAGCAGACACACAGGGCCAAATTCAGAGCTGGTGAAGGTCGGTGCAACATTGACTTCAAAGGAATTACAACTACTTTTATTCTTTGTTATTGAATAACAACTTTATGGTAATGCCTAAATCAAGCCCCCATTGTGCTACATGCTGTACAAACATATAGTGAACGACAGCCCTAGCTGCAAAGAGCTAAAAGACAAGTTATGTCAGTGGGCTGGGGTTCATGAGATAGGAAAACAAAAATAAAAGAATATGTTCAAATTTTTGTCTGCTTACACCACGTCAGAATTTAGCCTGTAGTGTTCTTTAACACTGATATTAATGGTTTAGTATGCTTTGCTTTTTATGACAGTATTTACAAAAGAGGCAAAAACCTCCTAATGGAAGCATCAGAGTTGGCATAACAAGCTGCATGTTGTACAAATACATGCTGGAGCAATTTCTAAAACTGGGGTTAATTTAGGGTCTGATCCTGCACCTTTGAAGTCAATACGAGGTACGTCATTGACTTCAATGACTGCAGGAGCAGGCACATAATGCTTTTGAAATAACTAATAATACTAACTAGATATGGACTTCAGATCACATTCTTCTTTCTAACTGCAATGAGTGCACACGCGCGCGCGCGCACACACACACAAATGATGGGGTTTTTATGCTTTTATTCTGAGTGGTACCAAACTCCTGGACAGCTCATTCCTGCTCAGATTGGTGGCAGGAGTCTAAAACCTATAGCTAGATTGAGGGCATAAATCAAAAACAGGTTGGCCATGGCCTCAGAACACCCTTCTATGAGTCCTGTCATGAAGTGCCTATAGTGTCTCATCTCCATTGGTTTTGAGAGAGAGAGAAATCAGAGTGACTTTTTTTCCTCCCAAGGGTCCCCCCTTCTGCCCATGGGATTTCAGGCGTGCAACTACATGTATCAGGCATCCAGAATTTGACTCAAGCACAGACTGATACTCTGTAAACTTTTTTCAAACAGCTCTGTTAATATATTCAGTTGTAATCTGCAGAACCTTTCCTTTCAGGGCTCTCCTGAATAAAGACTGTTCACCATGCTGAGGTTTTGTGGTGTGGATACTTCCCTAAGGAAGTGTACAATCAAGCCACCAAATTCATTTCCACTTACATCATAAGCAAGATTTAAGTTTCTCTTCTAGATGAACAATTTGTGTCACAACACCACTTAGCCCTTTTATTATATACAAACACCATTTTAAAAACACTTGGATGAATTCTCCACTACCTTTTAACCTGTGGATCCCAGAAAGCAGAATTTGCATGTAGCAGAATTTAGCCTGCACCGAATGAAATCTTGGTCCCATTGAACTCAATGAAAATTTTGCTATTGACTTTGATGGAGCCAAGATTTCACCACAGCACTTAGAGTAGCACACTAAGTGGATACCTTAGTTTTACCTTATATTTTAACATTGTGCAATGGACAGACATATTACCGCACTTATTTGTTTAACCCAGCGGTGCAGAAGCGGTGGGGGGGGGAGGTGGGGGGGGGAGAAAAAATACTAAACTGTAAATTATCATGAAGTTTAGCTATGTGCTCTGGAACACTGAGTGTTGGCCACTATTGGAGGCAGGATGCCAGACTTCATGGACTGTCGGTTTGGTCCAGTACAGCAAATGCTATTTGTATATTTTAGTTCCTCCGAGTTGCTAGGCTCTGTTATATTAAATACTTTGAAAATTTAAAAAGCACATTATTTTCTACTTAGACTGTAATGACTAAGACATAGGTGTCTATTTCAAAAAGTAGCTGTTGTGGCTTGGGTTAAATCAGCAAGTTTAGGATTCCTGTGGCAATGAAAACAGTGGGGGTATTAATACATTTATTTTAAGTTGTTTTTTAAAAATAATTTTGAAAGCAGTAAGGAAAGTATCTAAAGGCTTTGATTTTGCTGTGTTCACTGTCAAGGGAATATTGAACTGCAATGTGTTGATTTGATAAAGAAATTCCATACACTGCAGGATTTTTGTCCAACTGCAGCTGTTGCACAAAATAAGACTTTTTAAAAAAGTCTTTCATGCAGTGTCTCCTTAGATAAAGAACTGGTCACTTTAAAAAACAAACAAACAAACCTGATTTTTGCTGTCAGTTCAGAAATGAATGCAGGGAAAGCTTTCCTAATACTTTTAGGAATACAGTAAAGCATTCCTAAAAGTTAATGTCTAACTTGATACAATTGAGTTCAATAAACTTAAATGAAAGGAAATGTCTTTACCATCTCTTTACTACTTTTTATCCAAATGTGGCATATTATATTGGATCAGTGGAAAAAGCAAATTCCATTCTAATGCAATCCAATCCTGTCTGTTACCCACATCACTGTTTTTTTCTCCCCCCCCCCACCCCCCCATCCTTGATTACAGATCTGAGAAGTACAGGCTTAAGTTTGAAATTTCAGAAAGAGATCATTTGAGTCATTATGGTTATCATAAAGATTGAATGTATTCAGATTAATTTCCAGGTATATGTCACTGTATCTTTCCCCTACCTGGTGCTAAATTCAGATTAATCAAGTCTCTTGCTTCAGTTCCATGCTCATTTTATATTACCTTATATTTGCAAGAGTTTAGGATAGTTGAGCATGTATTACAAAAGCTCTTTGGGTATTTGAGCTTTTTTAATGTATACATGAAGGAATTAAGATTAGTGTGGGGAAACCAGTAGAGTTGTTTGCTGCCTGCTCTTCTGGGTATCTGGTTTTAGTAGTTGATATCAGGAATGTGGAGGAACAAGTTCAAATGAACTGCTAAATAAAACAAATACTCCAGATGCACTGCAATCATTTTGTCTACATTACACTCATTTATATAGGGTCAAATCTTCAAAGCAGCCTCAATCCAGCCTCAGGGCCAGATGTTTTGCTGTGGGTAACTCCCTCTAACATTATAGGTCTAAAACTGCATATCAAGGTTTTGTGCTCTTATGCTTGGATAGGCATCCAAAGGAGTACAAATTACATTTGCCTGTAAAAATCCAAAATCTGAACTGCATAAAATCTTGGCTACCTAAAGCTGCAAGCACAAAACTAGAAAGTGCAAATTTAGAGGCCACTTTTGTAAAATGTTGTGGTTCATTCAGTTTAGAAAACAATTTTTTTTTTTTAGTTTGCATAGAGGGGGAAAAGCAGAATTTGGCTACTCTTCTCCTCAATGTCTTTGACCTTATTTGCACCAGTAAAATCAACATTCTAGCTAGTCTCTGGACCTTTAAGAGCAGATTTTCAAAAGTACATGTATACCTTTGCACAAGGCCAATTTGCAAATAGGTAAATCCCAATGCAAAATTTACAAAACATGTGGCCAGATCCTAAGCTAAACTCAATGGAACCGTACCAATTTACACTAGCTGAGTGTCTGGCCCATGGTCCTTAAAGTAACAGTCAAATAATCCCCTCATTTACACCAGCATAACCCCACTATAGTCCAGGTGGAGAAAATTTGGCCAGCAGGGCATAATGGCTCTAGCTGAGACCACAACAAAGGCTCTGTTACACTAGCCACAGTACAGTCAACATAAAGATACTAGCACAGACTAATAGCAGAAAGCAAGCTACACGTATTCTCTAAATAGCAGAGAAATAACTGTAGAGTATATATGGTTTTCAAATACTTCAGAAGGTTGCAGAATATTTAGTGGAAAGCTTTGAAAATTACCAACTAAATTGATGGACATCTTATTTATACTTGTTATATTACTGAAATTGGATATTACTATATTTAAATGAGCCTTTGTTGCAGTTTTTTGCATCTTACCAGTTTTAGTCTAAACTGAACAGACTTTATTGAAAATGTAACATTTTTCAGTCAGCCTCATCTGCAGTCAAACCTTTAGTTATTATTATTCTGGAATTGTTTCAAATGAAAAAACAAGTACAAAGATGCTTCACTAGTTATGTTCATTGATTTTTACGTTGAGTGGAGTCAGTTTTTAAAAGTTTTCTCGACTAGTTTTATTTTTTTTCTAAGTCCAATACCTACCTGCCCCACACTTTTCTGTGGACTTACTCTCTTGTTCTAGCATGGGTAGCAAAGTATAAGTCTACCCACAGATCTGATTACCGTGTTTAAAATGTACACCACAGGATTTAACTCATGGTAGTTTTGACCATGTTCTTGTGATATAGAAGTGGCTTAAATATGCATCTAGCATCTGGAACAATACAACAACTCGAAGCCAACTCTGTTACTAGGACATACATGGTTTAATGCCAGTGACAGCACTGGCATTAGACAAGTATAAATAGATGACATATCATCATGTGGTAAATTACAGGTCTAGCATAATTTTGTGTCTGCATTTTTACTCTTCAAAGAAAACCTCTGTATTTCACTCTGTATTTACACATTTTCACTAACATGCAGCTTTATCTTCCATTCCTTGTAGCAATCCCTACACTGTTGTGCTTTATTGACACTTTTCCCCATCAAGCCCAATCATGTCAATGGTTCTCTTTCAAGAAATGCTGCTTTTAACCATCTTAACTGAAATAAAACAAGCACAGAAACAGTTTCCTTACCTTGTCAAATCTTTTTTAAACTTTCCGTTTATTTTTTAGTAGTTTATGTTTAACAAAGTACTGTACTGTATTTTTTTTGTTTTGTTTTTGTCTTTTCATGCCTGTTTGCGTACTTCCATTTCCCAGTGAGGTGTATGGTTGGCCGTCAGTTCGTAACTCTTGTGTTTGTAACTTTGAGGTTCTACTGTACAAATGAAATCTGGATAAAGCACACTTAAGTGGTCTATTTGTGTATGCAACAACAATTGAGTATGTAAACATTTACACAGAAGTACAGACTTATCTTTCTGTAAATCAGTCATTAAAAAAGGATCTTCACAGCTAACCACTTTGTTTTCCTCTGCAGATCCTAACCCTAGTTAAAATGATCCAGTTGGAAAGGCGCAAGAATGTATTTCTCATGTTAAGAAACATAGCTGCTAAATCATCACAGTTAAAAAGGCTACAGTCTCAAATTATTTTGAGAGATGAGATCTTGCATGCTATGCATTCCTACAGGACTCCTCAGATCATTTCTCAACAGTATGACCAATGCATGATTAGTGGGTTGGAACTGTGGCTCTGCAGGCTGCTGCTAGCCTCTCTCTGGAATATGGTGACTCTGCTGATTACATCAGCAAGTTGTTTTGTTGGAGACAAGGAACAAAGTTTCTAAATTCAGCTGGATTATAAGAAATGTTACTGCTCTGCAAAATTCCCATTGGTTGATCTGTTCTAAAACCTTTCTAAAAATGTGCAATTTATAGAACCCACATCGGTTGTGGGTTCTGTAAATTTCTACCCTTTCCATTGACTTCATTTCACCACATTTCAGACAACTTGAGATATAACAGTACATTTAAATGATTTATCATGCTGACCTCCGTGCACCTTTGCATTAAGAACTAATTGTGTTATCTCAGGGTTTTAAAGAGAGGCAAATCGAAGACTATCAAACAAATTTGTATCTCAGCACTTGATTTATACTTTCCACCAAGTCTAAAATATCTAGCCCTTATGAAAGGGGAAGGAAGGCTTTTGCTTGAGCCACATCTATACTCTCAGCCAAAAACTGTAACAGTACATATCAGTAATTTAACAGTAAAATACAATACAGTGATGTTGTAATTTTTAGAACAATAAACATTATAAAATCCAGGAAATTTGGAATTCAGGTCGAACTCAACAGAAATGCAAACAAATTAAGGTATGACAATGTATAGTTAGGGCACCCAGACGACCTTAACTCTACCTCGTTGTGACCTCATGCAATAACCATATTAGTATAATTAAGACATTTTAGCGTTTTTAGTCCCAAATTAGGTGATAGTGATTTTTAAAGACACATTTGCTTTTTTTTTTTTTGCTCCTCCTCACAGGAGAATTGCTTTGGGCAATCTTCATGGAATTCTCTGAAACTGATTATGTGCCAAACTCTGTTGAAGGATAAACTTTCACTTAAGAAATAATGGCAAAAATGATCATTCATCATTGGTCAACCAATAATCAATAAAAAAAAAAGTAAAATATAACCTATGCAATAAGATTTCAGTGAGTTTTTACTATACAGAAAAGTTGAAAAGTCTGTTGTTGTTATTAAAATTCCACAGGACAAATCAAAGAGGTCTAACACAGGATGCTAAATTTCATAAAGTATCCATTTTTCAATTAATTTTAACCCATCAACTATTTAATGGACTTACCCTTGGAATATCTGTAAATTTCAAAAAAAATTATTCTGTATCAGAGGCACTGACTTTCTGAGTTCCCAGGGGGTGCTCGACCCCTGCTCTGCCACAGACCCCGCCCCCACTCTACCCTTTCCCCCAAGTCCCCGTCCCGCCTCTTCCTACACTGTTCTGCCCCCTCCTCTGCCTCTTTCTGCCCCCAATCTCCCTCCCCCCCCAGTACCTCCTGCATGCCACTGAACAGCTGATCTGCAGCGAGTGGGAAGTGCTGGGGAGGAGCTGATCCATGGGACTGCCGGTGGGTGCTGAGCACCACTGGTTTTTTTGGCGCACTCATGGAGCCAGCACCTATGATTACTATAAAATTTAGAAGGATACATTGTATATTTCATGTACAATATAACATATAGTCAAACAATTTATATAAATCAAAGAGACTGAATCCTTGATTTAAGAGCAAATCTCAACTCCCCCTTAATTATTTTGCTGTGACTGGGACTGCGATAAAAGAGCAGCAGGTCACCTAGTTGTTTGGAGGAGTAAAGCTAAGACTTGGTTATCTTATTTATTTTATTTTCAGATGTTCCCATCTGAACTTTTGGGCACTTGTACAGGAATTAAATAATAACATACAAACTAGAACAAATATCTAAAATATTAAATCCTCAATGATCAACTTCAGTGGGATTTGTGAATGCCCAGAACCTCTGAAAATCAGGCCACTTATTTAGGGTTTAGAATAGAAAAGTACATAAACTAAAATGTAAGATGGAAATTAGGAGGGCTAAGAGGGAATTTGATATGTGACTAGCCAAAGGCATCAATCAAATATCAAGAAACTATTTGACAGTATCAGAGTTATAAAGACTGTGAGAGAATTGGTGGGTCCACTGGACTACCAATTAGTAAAGGGAACAATGACGAGAATAAGGACAGTGCAAAAAATCATTTAGCTTCTTTGCATCAATCCACAGAGGATGTTAGCTAAATAACCACTACTTTCAAATGATAAAAATGAGGCACTTCCAGAGACTGAGGAGTCTTAAAAACAGCTATACTGGATCAAACCAATGGTCCATCTAGCCCAACATCCTGTCTTCTGACAGTGGCCCGTGCCAGATGCTTCAGAGGGAATGAAGAGAAAAGGGAAATTTAGAGTGACCCATTCCCTGTCATCCAGTCCCAGCTTCTGGCAGTTGGAGATTTAGAGAACATGGAGCAAGGGATTGAGTCCTTGATGATCTTGGCTAACAGCCAAGTGCCTATTCTCCATTAACTTGCCTAATTCTTTTTTTAACTCATTTATCCTTTTGGCCGTCACAACATCCCAGGGCAATGAGTTCCACAGGCTGACTGTTTGTTGTGTGAAGAAGTATTTCCCTTTGTTTATTGTAAATCTACTGCCTATTTCATTGGATGACCACAGTTCTTGTGGTATGTGAAGGTGTAAATAACATTTCTCTATTGACTTGCTCCATGCTATTCATGACTCTGTAGACCTCTATCATATCCCTTCTTAGTCATCTCTTTTCTAAGATGAGCAGTACCAGTCTTTTTAATCTCTCCTCATATGGAAGCTGTCATAAATATAAACGGAAGGGTAAACACCTTTAAAATCCCTCCTGGCCAGAGGAAAAATCCTTTCACCTGTAAAAGGTTAAGAAGCTAGGATAACCTCGCTGGCACCTGACCAAAATGGCCAATGAGGAGACAAGATACTTTCAAAAGCTGGGAGGAGGGAGAAAAACAAAGGATCTGTGTCTGTCTGTGTGATGCTTTTTCTGGGGACAGAACAGGAATGGAGTCTTAGAACTTAATAAGTAATCTAGCTAGATATGCGTTAGATTATGATTTCTTTAAATGGCTGAGAAATTAAGCTGTGCTGAATAGAATGGATATTCCTGTCTGTGTTCAGAGTAACAGCCGTGTTAGTCTGTATTCGCAAAAAGAAAAGGAGTACTTGTGGCACCTTAGAGACTAACCAATTTATTTGAGCATAAGCTTTCATGAGCTACAGCTGTAGCTCACGAAAGCTTATGCTCAAATAAATTGGTTAGTCTCTAAGGTGCCACAAGTACTCCTTTTCTTTTTGCGATTCCTGTCTGTGTGTCTTTTTGTAACTTAAGGTTTTGCCTAGAGGGATTCTCTATGTTTTGAATCTAATTACCCTGTAAGGTATTTACCATCCTGATTTTACAGAGGTGATTCTTTTTTACTTTTTACTTCTATTAAAATCCTTCTTTTCAGAAACTGAATGGTTTTTCATTGTTCTAAGATCCAACGGTTTGGGTCTGTGGTCACCTATGCAAATTGGTGAGGATTTTTACCAAACCTTCCCCAGGAAGTGGGGTGCAAGGGTTGGGAGGATGCTGGGGGGAAAGACGTTTCCAAACAACACTTTCCTAATAAATAAACCCAGATAAACGTTTGGTGGTGGCAGTGGAAGTCCAAGGGCAAAGGGTAAAATAGTTTGTACCTTGGGGAAGTTTTAACCTAAGCTGGTAAAAGTAATCTTAGGAGGTTTTCATGCAGGTCCCCACATCTGTACCCTAGAGTTCAGAGTGGGGAAGGAACCTTGACAGAAGCTGTTCCATTCCTCTAATCATTTCTGTTGCCCTTCTCTGTACCTTTACCTATTCTAATATATCTTTTTTTTAGATGACACAGTATTCGAGGTATAGGCATACCATGGATTTATATAGTGGCATTATGATATTTTCTGTCTTCTTATCTATCCCTTTCTTAAGTGTTCCTAACATTCTGTTAACTTCTTTGACTGCTGCTTCACATTAAGCAGATGTTTTCATAAAACTGTTCATGATGGCTCCAAGATCTTTCTTGAGTGGTAACAGATAATTTAGACCCCATAATATTGTATGTATAGTTGGGATTATTTTTTCCAATGTGCATTACTTTGCATTTACCAACATTGAATTTCATCTGCCATTTTGTTGCTCAGTCACCCAGTTTAGTGAGACCCTTTGTAATTTTTGCAGTCAGCTTTGGACCCAAGTATCTTGAGTAATTTTGTATTTTCTCCCAATTTTGCCACCTCACTGTTCACCCCATTTTGCAATCATTTCTGAATATGTTGAACAGCCGGGTCCCAGTACAGTTCCTTGTGGGACCCTGCTATTTACCTCTTTCCATTGTGAAAACTGTCCATTTATTCCTACCCTTTCTTTCCTATCTTTTAACCAATTACTGATCCATGAGAAACCCTTCCCTCTTACCCCATGATTGCTTATTTTGCTTAAGAGGCTTTGGTGAGGGACCTTGTCAAAAGCTTTCTGAAAGTCCAAGTACACTATATCCACTGGATCAACCTTGTCCACATGCTTGCTGACACCTTGAAAGAACTCTAATAGATTGGTGAGGCATGATTTCCCTTTACAATAGCTGTGTTGACTCTTCCCCAACATACCGTGTTTATCTATGTGTCTGATAATTCTGTTCTTTACTATGGTTTCAACCAATTTGCCTCATACTGAAGTTTGGCTTACCTGCCTGGAATTGCCAGGATCGCTTCTGGAGCTTTTTAAAAAAATTAGCATTACATTAGCTATCCTCCAGTCATCTGCACAGGGACTGGTTCAAGTGCTAGGTTATATACCACAGTTAGTAGTTCTGCAATTTCATATTTGAGTTCCTTCAGAACTCTTTAGATGAATACCATCTGTTCTGGTGACTGATTACTCTTTAATTTATCAATTTGTTCTAAAACCTCCTCTATTGACACCTCAATCTGGGACAGTTTCTCAGATTTGTTATCTAAAAAGAATGGCTTGGGTATAGAGATCTCACAGTGAAGACAGAAGCAAAGAATTCATTTTCTGCAATAGCCACATCTTCCTTAAGTGTTTCTTTAGCACCTCTAATGTCCAGTGGCCCCACTGCCTGTTTGCAATCTTCTTGGTTCTGATGTTCTTTAAAAAATGTTTTGTTGTTAGCTTTTTTGACTTTAGCTAATTGCTCTTCAATTTTTTTCTTGCGCTGCCTAATTATACTTTTACACTTGACTTGCTTCTTCCTATTTTCCTCAGTAGTATTTGACTTCCAGTTTTTAAAGGATGCCTTTTTGCCTCTAACTGCCTCTTTTACTCTGCTGTTTAGCCATGGTGGCATTTTTTTGGTCCTCTTACTTTTTTATTATTATTATTTGGGGTATAAATTTAGTTTGAACTTCTGCTACGGTTTTTAAATAGTGTCCATGCAGTTTGTAGGCATTTTACCCTTGTGCCTGTTCATTTTAATTTCTGTTATGGAGCTCATTGCTACAAGATACCACTGAGGAAAATAAATTAGTAGGATTCTAAAACACATTAGACATATATACAGATAATAAAAACATTCACAATTAGAGAGAGGATAAAAGACATCAACACTCACTAATGGATGGAAGTTAGGAAGAAATTTCCCCTATAGGCAGGTTATTCCAGTGTGGATTTCTTGTGTAATCTCTGTAGCATCTATTACTGTCCACTGTCAAGCTATTAGGCTAGACGGATAATTGGTCTGCCCCAGTATGGCAATTCCTATGTTCCTATAGTAGCACTTACTTACCTCAGGGGGGTGTAGTAGTGGTTAATTGATTAATGATCGTATGGTGCTTTGAAGATGTTAATGCTATGTGCTATTATTTCAATCTGCCCATACATAATGAAAAATTAATGTTTAACTTTTTTCAATAGGTTCTGTATAGTTAAGCTGCTAATAGGCTGAGATGGTTCCATGAATGATCA
The DNA here is from genome assembly GCF_965152275.1 of Natator depressus. Classification (NCBI taxonomy): domain Eukaryota; kingdom Metazoa; phylum Chordata; order Testudines; family Cheloniidae; genus Natator; species Natator depressus. The sequence continues at coordinate 324,034,789 of NC_134234.1, read as the reverse complement.
TATCAAACAACGCAATAATTTATTATTGCAATGGTGTACTATTTAAAACATTAGAATAATAACTTATTAAAACACATTTAAATGTCTTTACTAATATTTCTGTTATGTTTTAGAAACATTTTACCGTTTACACCCAATCCCTTCTGTAATAAGGCAAATGCAAATGTAAAAACTTTGGTCTGAATTCTTCTCTCATTCTCAGCAATAAGAAAAGGAGGACTTGTGGCACCTTAGAGACTAACCAATTTATCTGAGCATAAGCTTTCGTGAGCTACAGCTCACTTCATCGGATGCAATGTAAACCTAATGGTGTTATCCTTGAATTATGACAGTGCAACTGAATTTTGAACAGAATTTTGCTCTGTATCTGTTCTTTCTTTGTACATTCATGGCACTATATAGCACTGTATAAATAACACATACATAACTCAGGCTTGATCCTACAATTGACTTGGAGGCCAATCCTACAAAGTCTTACTCATGTGAGTAGGCTCACTGAAGTCAGGTAAGCAAGTACAGGCTCCTCACATTAGTAAGGGTTTGCAGGATGAAGTCCCTAAAAGTCAGTGTTAATGGGGAATTTTGGCTGATTAAGGAAGGGCTGGACCTTATAAATAGCTCATTGTTAAAAATAGTCAGACTGTATTCTGCAAGTATTTTGGAAAAAGAAACAGCTGTGTGGCAAATCAAGCACACCTACACACTCCTCCCTGTTTATCAATGTGTCATTTGTTTGAAGCTAATGTGTATGACAAATAAAAGGTATTTTTAGGACCTATTAGGGAAATGTTTTCAAAGCTTTGGATGGAGGATTTGAATTTATTTAAAGTGCTGGGTTTTATCAAAAGGGCAAATGGTGTAACGTACAGATGAGGTATTGTTAAAATGGTAACTAGAAATCACCTTTTTGTTGGCCAATAATAAATAGAACAGGAAGCTGGAGAGGGGAAAGATCAAATAATCATCCGAAGATGTGCATATTAAGGGCCTGATCCAAAGCCCATGGAAGTCAATTGGAGGTTTTCTGTTGATTTCAATGAGCACAGGATCCAACGCTATAGCACAGGGGTGGGCAAACTATGGCCCGGGGGCCACATCTGGCCCTTCAGCTGTTTTAATTCGGCCCTCAAGCTCCCGCTGAGGAGTGGGGTCCGGGGCTTGCCCTGCTTTGTGCCATGGCTCCATGCGGCTCCCGGAAGCAGCAGCATGTCCCCGCTCCGGCTCCTATGTGTAGGGGCAGCCGGGGGCTCCGCACGCTGCTCCTGCCCCAAGCACCACCCCTGCAGCTCCCATTGGCCAGGAACCGTGGCCAATGGGAGCTGCAGGGGCAGCGCCTGCGGACGGGGCAACGTGTGGAGCCCCCTGGCTTCCCTACACATAGGAGCCAGAGGAGGGACATGCCGCTGCTTCGGGGAGCTGCTTGAGATAAGCGCCGCCCGGAGCCTGCACCCTTGACCCCCCCCCTCGCACTTCAACCCCCTGCCCCAGTCCAGAGCCCCTTCCCACACCCTGAACTCCTAATTTCTTCCACCCCAGAGCCCTCATCCCCTCCCGCACCCCAACCCCCAATTTCATGAGCATTCATGGCCCGCCATACAATTTCCATACTCAGATGTGGCCCTTGGGCCAAAAAGTTTGCCCACGCCTGCTATAGCAGGAGGATGATGTAGTGTTAGTACTATGCGGTCACTGACTGTAGTTTGCTGTAGTCCATGCTGAAGTCTTAAATTCCTAGTAGCAACATTTGAGGAAACATTTTTTGTCTTTTAAATTGTTGTATTTTATTATTTTAAAATAAAACACAAAATTATAATGAAATCAACATTAATGTAAACAAAAAGAAAAAACACGGAGCAACTTAAAATTAATGTGCTAATCAAATGCAGTGTTGTATCAATCCATGTTATCAGTATTTACTAAACCTGCCACTGAGTATCAATAGCATCCTCTTGAATTAAAGTGAAAAACAAAATAAAAAATAACAGACCAGAAAGACAATAGCAAGTATCTAAGTTCTAAACCTCTTAATGAGGCTCCCTCTGAGAGAATAAACCCAGAGCAAGTAGTTCCTTAAACAGCCATTGAGTCAGTGTGTATTCAGAGCTTTGATCAGTGCTTGCAGGGATTATTTTGTGAAAAGAACAAAGGAGCCTAAGAGATGGAGCCTCGGAGAGAGAACTGAAGGAAGAGAACAGACCACAGTCACAGATCTCTCTGGGCTCCATTCTGCCTCCCACCCTCCCACTGTTGTACCTTACTTCATTAGCAGTGAGCTTTGCATCAGGCCTGTGTTGTTGATATCAATGAGCCTATTTGCAGAGTAAAGTACTACTCAACATATGAGTAGCAAAATAGGGTCCTTCAGTAGTAATTAAACTGAGAAATTAAATATTTCCTAGCATTAATTATAACAAAGCGTGGGAATACATATCCACAAAGCAATGAAATCTGTATGAGAACGCTTATATCTTGCAAGATCAGTACTCAGCTGGTTGATTTCAAGGGAACTATTCTGATTTAAACCACGTTAGGGTCTGGCCCACTGTTTTTATAGTGTCTGAAAATGTGATACAGAAGTCTGTAAAAGAAAGGGAAGTTCTGTGTTTAAAGAGATTTTGTTATTTCCATAGTTTGCAGTAAAACTATCCTGATAAACTGCCCTTGAATTTTGACCTTTATGTTTACTACTGAAATGTATGTTGTAATTTGCATCCAATTTGTGTTTCCTAGGGACATTGACAAGAACACAACGACCAACCTTTTTGTACAGAGTAATTTATTTACATATTTTTTGTTTATTCAAAAACTTACATTGGCTGACAAAGTTCGTTAAGGAATCCCCTCTCCAGGAGAGATCACAATTAATCCTCTGTTGCTAGACCATCTGGAAAGGAGCTTGGCCTCAGTAAAGAAGCTATGAGATGTTTGCCACACTGCTAAGATTTTTACTGAATTGCTTCAGATACCCTTTTTTGTGGCTTCCACTATGGTCAGAAGTCTTAAGTGGAGGTTCTTTATAAAGAACACATGGAAGTTTCATGGCCTAATGTTTCATACTTTTCTTTATTTATAGGTCTATTTAACTTAGTAAAATATATTTTAAACAAGTGATTCTGTAATTCCAGCTACATGAGTTATCTGCAAAGAAACAATGGCGAGAATAAATAAGTGTGCAATAAGCATAAGAATTTTAAACCTTTCTACAGAATCCTATATCTGATCATCACATGATCAAAAGCACTTTTGATGATATATCCACCAACCTTGCCTGGGTCAAGGTCCAATCCTGTGATATGCTGAAAACCTACTGTGAGTTATTGTCCTTAATAAAGGACCTTTTTAAAAAAACAAAAGCAAGAAGCAAATAACTAAATCTGCCTCTTTTTCATAACGGATTGTGATTTAGGCCTCCATTCTGCAAGTTGGTCCATGGAGACTCCCAAGTCTCATGGAGCTCCACTGACTTCAAAGGAGCTCTATAGAGCAGATACACGGGTTCATCTGCACAGAGTAACTTGCAGGATTAGGGACACAGACTGTGCGTTCTATCACAAAGGATTTAACAGAAATGTGTATAAGTAGAAGTATCATATTAAAACATATTGGTTTATTTAATTTTTACACTTAAATATTCACTGCAGTGCTGGAAACCCAAACCAACACTAACAATGTAGTAGTGCGTGAGAACCAGGAAGTGAATCTGACTAGAAATAGAAAGTGAAGCTCACAATTGGGTTTCACTGTGCAATAGGGTGACCAGATGTCCCAATTTTACAGGGACAGTCTCGATTTTGGGGTCTTTTTCTTATATAGGCTCCTATTACCCCCCACCCTCTGTCCCGATTTTTCACATTTGCTGTCTGGACACCCTACTGTGCAAGCTGAGAGAAATGCAAAAAGTAAACAAACAGCATATATGATTAGCAGTAAATTGAATTTTAACTATAATTTTCCTTAACAAAAATTAGAATATGTAAATAAATATATGTTTTTGTAAATTCAGAGTACTTCTTTAACAAGCTTCTTTTCCACCATAAGGTACATCTGATGTATCCTTGTTTATAGAGCCCTGCAAATCTGCAGATATCTGCTTTATATCTACCGATATCCGTGGACCATGTTTGCGGCTCGGATGTGGATACAACTTTTGTATCCACGTAGGGCTCTACTTATTTACCTAAAATAGCTTGGGGAGTTAGGGCTTGATTCAAAGCACACTGAAGTCAATGAAAGGTTTACTATTGATATTATTGGATTCTGGATCAAGCTCTGAACTTTTAAATACCTGTGTACTGAACCTGTATTATATACTGTACAGTTTCTTATTCTTACTTAGAGAATGATTTAAAAAATGTAAGTGCAAGTCAGCTTTGCGGTTTGTGAGGCATGCATCGTGCTGCTAAGAGTTAACCTGGCTCCTTGGGCCTATAGAGATTGCCACCAGTCTCCCAAAGCAGAGAATCACTTTATGTAGTAATCGCCAATCTATACAGAGGCATTTCCTTCAGTCTTGGAGGAAATGGGTCTCAGCACTGAACATTAAAAGGGGAAGTGAGAAAATAAAAACAGGACAAAACAATGGCAGAGCAGGAAGGGAGGGGCAGCAACCCCATCTCAGCTAAATATTAGTCACTATTCAGGCGATAGCTGCTGTAGTAGATACCCAACAATTACTGTCTTGAGGAGACAGTGGGAATGAACTAGGTCTCCTTCATGACAGCACAAAGCAGTAATACTGGTATGGGATAGCCTTCTGATTAACAGGGCTCCAAGCAAAACCCGGTACCGTCTCTTGGGGATCCTGCTTCTAGAGGCAGATCTCAGGCAGTGATTCCCCTTTTGCTCCCACTGATTGAATGGTGTGAAGAAGACTGGGTTGGCAATAAGCTGCAAGGGTCTGCATGCTCGTTCTCAAAGGGTGGGGTCCCAAGCAGTTGCTGAGGTTGCCTATACCACTAAATGGGCCACTCTGAGTTTCATTTAAATTTGACAGTATTTTCTGCTTATCTCTCCTACCCTCATTCAAAAGAAGTCTGCCTCCAAATGCTAAGTTAAGAATCATTCAGACATTTCAATGTCTTTTTAATATTTGTTTTCATTGGCTTATTTTCTATTGGATCCAAGTTTTCCCTGTACTTTATATAGGTGTTTGCCGTCTGTCAAACAAATGTTGGGAAATAAGCGTCGGTGTGCTACACACGCACACACAGGTGCTGGATTCCTCCTTTCCCCTGGGGTGCTCAACCCCTGCTCAGACCTAGGTCCCGCCCCCACCCCATCCCTTCCCCCAAGGCCCCACCCCACCCCGCCTCTTCCCACCCTACCTCTTCCCAGTTCCGCCCCCTCCCCCCAGCACCATCTCCACACCACAGAATAGCTGATCGCAGCGGGCAGGAGGCCCTGGGAGGGATGGGGGAGGAGTTGATCGGCAGAAGGCACTGGGGTGGGGGGAGCTGGCTACTAGTGGGTGCTAAGCACCCACTAATTTTTTTCCATGGGTGCGCCAGCCCTGGAGCACCCACAGAGTTGGCACCTATGCACACACACACACACATATAACATGTGGGGGGAGGGATAGCTCAGTGGTTTGAGCATTGGCCTGCTAAACCCAGGGTTGTGAGCTCAATCCTTGAGGGGGCCATTTAGGGATCTGGGGCAAAAATTGGGGATTGGTCCTGCTTTGAGCGGGGGGTTGGACTAGATGACCTCCTGAGGTCCCTTCCAACCCTGATATTCTATGAACATGCATGCAACTATGTTAAAAGAATAGTAAGGTTGCAACATCAAGCACTGAAAAGTTAGGAAATCCTAGAATTAAGGTTGTCTGTGCAACCTTCATTCACCCCCTTTGTGCACACGCTTTATGATACAGTCCTTAATGATATGTTCACATACTTTTTTTCCCCAAAAAACTCTTGTTTAATTCAGTGCACACAATGGATCATGACCTGGAAATGAAACAGGATGGATCGGGTCCTGGACATTTTGTAATTTTGTGGGTAATTTCCTAGGCGTTTAAAAAAAAACACATTGAAAAAAAGCAGAAATTCTATCATCTGAAAACCATATTGACCTCCCACAAGGGTCATCATGGGGTTGCAACCTTTAAATCCATAGCACATACCTCTATCACTTAAGCTAATGGTAGCAATAGTAGGCTGTACTATGTGGACCAGCTACTAGAAGCAGATTAGACACATTTTGCCAGCAGGTTTCACAGCTGTTTGCTAGACAGTGAGGGAATAATGAGACTCAAGAATCCTGGTAGGAGAGTGTGCTGTAGTGGTTGTAAACCCTTCTTCCTTTGTCTCAGCACTGGCCCATTATTCCTGCTTCCTCTTCCCGCTTGTTTCTCTTCACCTTCCCCACTCAGCCTCTGCCCTTGTCCTCTTTCCTCTGTTCTCCCCCTCCCCACAGCTCTGGCTCCTGACACTTGTCTTTCACTCCCCTTCATCCCCATTGTTGACTCACCCCACTCTCTCCCCCTCTGCTTCTAATTTCTCTGCGTTCATCAGTGCTATTCAGGTTTGGACTGGCCACCCTCAGTCACGATGGAGGGGCAGCCAGACAATATTTGAGTGAGTGGTGTTGCAACATGGCACGTGGCCACACTGCCATATGACTCCATGCACCAGGTCACAATGCCCGGAGTTGGAAGCTTGCCTCCGCCCGGCAGGACAAGAGCCGTATCTGCCGGACGAGTGCGGGGCCAGCTTACTCTCCAGCTCCTTGTGAAAATTCTTGTGCAATTTTATCAATTGCATCATCCTCTTGAAAAGGCACTGCCCATACACTGAAAGGCTGCCAGGGGGATAGTCACCCCTCACCGCTGATTAGCTCTGCCACTGACACAAAGATGAATTGTACTGGCGAGCTCTACGTTAGCTCTGTATAGTTCTTACTTTGTGGAAGCTGGTTTCCTTTCCCACATTGTATAAGATACAGATCTTATCAAAAGATGGTATCATATGATTCTCACAGTACACACAGTAGAGAATAGTTCATTCACCATTCATGTTTTCTCTTTTTGATGCTTTGATATTTCTGATCCTGGCCCAGACTGTGTCCCCTGGATCCAGATGCTGGGAGTGTGCTCCTCCATGTGTGGATGTTCCCGGCCTGCACCTCTGTGGCACTGTCCCCCTCCCCTCCAGCCCGCCACACACACACTCTCTCTCTCTCTCTGCTGCAATCCGTGGAGCTGAACTTGAAGCTGTGCTGTTTTTTCAGTGGAACCTCCTTATCCCCATGGCTTGTGTGGGCTATGAGGGCCAGGGGAACCACTGGGATGTATTAGCAGGAGTATTGTAAGCAAGACATGAGAAGTAATTCTTCTGCTCTACACCGCGCTGATTAGGCCTCAGCTGGAGTATTGAGTCTAGTTCTGGGCGCCACATTTCAGGAAAAGTGTGGACAAATTGGAGAAAGTCCAGAGAAGAGCAACAAAAATGATTAAAGGGCTAGAACACATGACCTTTGAGGGAAGATTGAGGAAATTGGGTTTGTTTAGTCTGGAGGAGACTGAGAGGGGACATGATAACAGTTTTCAAGTACATAAAAGGTTGTTACAAGGAGGAGAGAGAAAAATTGTTCTTCTTAACCTCTGAGGATAGGGCAAGAAGCCATGGGCTTAAATTGCAGCAAGGGCAGTTTAGGTTGGACATTAGGTAAAACTTCCTGTCAGAGTGGTTAAGCACTGGAATAACTTGCCTAGAGGGGGTTGTGGAATCTCCATCATTGGGGATTTTTTAAGAGCAGGTTGGACAAACACCTGTCAGGGATGGTCTAGATAATACTTAGTCCTCCCTTGAGTGCAGGAGACTGGACTAGACGACCTCTTGAGGTCCCTTCCAGTTTGATGATTCTATCAGCAACTATTGTACTGGGCGGCTCATCGTTCGTGCTGGATTTCAGCTGTGCTGACCCAGTTAGAAGACTGTGGCCTGAACCTGAAGTCTCTCTGGTGCGTGGGGAACTTTGTGCCTGTAAATTGCCCAGCACAAAGGGGGCATGATTCTGACCAGGGCCTCTGGGTGCTATTGTAATAATATCAGAATGACTAATAATACAACACCCCCCTCCCGCCCACGCACCTACTGCTGACACCATTAGCTTGCTCCTGGAGGGCTGTGGAGCCACGAAGGGCAGCGGATCTGGACCAGAATCCAACATTCCCCTGAGTTTGGAGGCGTTGGATCTGGGGGTTGGTTTTGTCCCACTGCCAACCTCTAGCGTTTATCTTATTACCAATTACTTATCACCAGCAGGCACGGACGGACCATTTCTCAGCAGTCTGCGTAAAGCACCACCAACGAACCGCCCACCCCCCCAGCCCGGTGAAAGCCCGGGCCGACGAAAAATCACCGGCCGGCCTGCAGCGGAGCGTGCAACACCAGGCCTTTGCTCAGCGCAGCCCCCCCTCTTGCTGCAGCCTCTGCGAGCAGCGCGCCCAGCCGCTCCAAGCCGCCGGGAGCTGAATGACATCCCCGGCACCCAGTAGGCTGCCGCTTGGAGCAGCTCCCGGCCGGGCTGGGCTCTTCCCAGCGCGGCCGCGCCCGGCAGAAGCGAAAGCAGCGGCCCGAAGGAGGAGGAGGGCGGAAGCGTCGCGCCCCGCCCACGCCGCCGGCTCCCGGGGCCAGAGGGGCGGCGCAAGCCTAGCTGCACCGGAGCGGGGAGGCTGGTGCGCCGGCCCCTCCAGGACCCGGGCTCTTGCGAGTCTGCCCCGCGCCTCCCCCTGCAGCCAGGGGCCAGGAGGGTGGCACTGGCCCCCGGCGGGATGCTGCTCCAGCTGAGCGCCGAGTTTGATCTCCAGAGCGATGTGGTGCCGTGGCTCTTGGCGCAAGGTCCGGCAGCGGCTCTAGGTAACGCTGATGCTCGGGGAGGCGCTTTCCCGCCTGCCCACGCAGGCTTGGTTTCTGTAGGGTCGCCCCCACCCGTGCTAGCCATGTCTGTCTTGTCCTCGGCTCACCTGTAGGGCAAGTGCCCTCGCCCTCCGCCTGCGCCCTCGCAGATGTGGCCCTGGCTTCTGCAGTGTGTGCACATATGTATGGTTACCCGGCCCTTTAAACATCCCCACAGCCTCCCCCCCCCTTCTTAAAATGGGACATAACACAAAGGGAGGGGGAAGAAGTTTGACATGATGTGATATTAATGTCCTTGCTGGGTCAAAGCCAAGCTGGCTGGAATCTAATTTTTCATGAATCAGCACCTTAGTTTAGTTTATGGCAGTAATAACAACAACGTACTATTCATGTGCTGCGTGGTGACCATGTCAAAAGAGCCGAGGTGTGTTTAAACTTGGGCCTAAATGAGTGAAGTAGTGTCTCATTTTGGCATGGTTTAGTCAGGTGCCAGGAGCATGATATGTGAACCATTGCCAAAAAGTATCTAGAAATACCTGTCTGCCTTGATGTATGTTATGGTTTTCCCATATGTGTGCTCCTTGGCTGCCAGTTACAAAGATTGCTGGGCCTAATACTGGACCGATTTACACCACGTTCAAATGCCATTAAAGGCATGTGCAGAATCCAGTCCACTCTTTATTTATGTAAGTACACTGTCTAAATGTCCACTTTAAAAGTGATGCAAATTGCAAAGTTATTCCATATGTTGTGAGTTTATATTTTAGATGGTGACATTTTATTTATTTTTTAAAAATGGAGAATCGGGGAGTTTCATCTATTATGGCAGGGAAGTGAAAATGGTTCTGTTACAAACATGAGGTGCAGACTGCACTGAAGGTGACATGCCAAGAGCTGCGAACTCCTTGAGTAAATATCGAGTCTAAAAACAAATATAACATTAAACAGGTTATTCTAAAGTATGTGTATTTAAAAGCAACTACTTTGAAATGTGAGCCAAATTCATCCTTGGTATAGCTCTCTACTAAAGTCACTCATGCATCAGAGATGAATTTGGCAAAGAATGTTCAAAGTGAAACAATTGTATATGACAACAGGAAATAACCTATGTAGATTTAACTTCCTACTAACAGACTACTATCATGTATGCTAGATGTTATCCCTTTCTTTCACAAAACTTTCCTCTCTCACTCCCCATTTCTCCAAAAATTTGGTTCAGTACTTTCCCCCAGTAACCTCCCCTTTAAAAAAACAAAAAAACTTTAATCAATTTTGTAAATGAATGCTAATTGAAATTAAATTAACGGTTAGATGCCACAACAATATGTGATTGCTAAATTATTCTGTTGGGTGGTGTGGGAGTTGAGAAGCAATAAATAAACCCAGTGGACTTTTGGCACAGTGGTTCCCCCCCACCCCACCTATGAAGTAACTGGTTCAGTTCTGTTTTTTTAAAAACTACAGAAGACTCAGTTTAGAAAAGCAGAGGGAAATAGCATAAAAATCATCATCTTTAGGGCCCTATCAAATTGTCCATTTTGGTCAATTTCATGGTCATAGGATTTTTAAAATAGTAAATTTCATGATTTCATATATTTAAATCTGAAATTTCATGGTGTTATAATTGTAGGGGTCCACACCCAAAAAGGAGTTGTGCGGGGCTCACAAGGTTATTGTAATGGGGGTTGTGGTATTGCTACTCTTACTTCTGCGCTGCTGCTGGCCATGGTCCTTCCTTCAGAGAGCAGCTGGGCAGCTGGAGAGCAGCGGCTGCTGGCTGAGAGCTGAGCTCTGAAGGCAGAGCCACTGCCAGCAGCAGCACAGAAATAAGGCTGGCATGGTATGGTATTGCCCCCTTATTTCTGCGCTGCTGCCTGCAGAGCTGGGCCCTCAATTAACAGCTGCTGCTCTCCAGCCGCCCAGCTCTGAAGGCAGCGCAGAAGTGAGGGTGGCAATAATGCGATTTTCCCCCCCTACAATAACCTTGCGACCCCCCCCACGCAACTCCCTTTGGGTCAGGACTCCCAATTTGAGAAACACTGATCTCTCCTGTGAAATTTGCAAAGTATAGGGCAGGGGTCTCAAACACGTGGCCCACAGAGTTATTTCCTATGGCCCACCATAGGCGCCGACTCCACCGGCAGCCAAGCTCCCTTCACCCCCTGCCCCCCGCCTCTGCCCCCCGAGCTCACTGCCCCGCCCCGCTCCTCTGCCTACCTCCCAGTGCTTCCCGCTGCCAAACAGCTGTTTGGCAGCACTTAGGACTTTTCAGGAGGGAGGGGGAAGGAGCGGGGATGCGGTGTGCTCAGGGGAGGAGGTGGAGAAGAGGTGAGGCTGGGGCTGGGATTTGGGGAAGGGGTTGGAATAGGGGCTGGGAAGAAGTGGGGCAGGGGCGGGGCCTCATGGAAGGGGTGGAGTGGGGGTGGGGCTGGGGCAGGGGGGAGGCTTTTGTATCTTTGTATTAAAAGGTGTCAGTGGTGCAGCCCTCGGGCCAATGTATTAGTCCTCATGTGGCCCTCATGGTGATTTGAGTTTGAGATCCCTGGTAAATGGTAAAAGCACACAAAAGACTAGAATTCACAGGGGGAAGACCCGATTTCACAGTCTGTGATGCGTTTTTCATGGTCATGAATTTGGTAGGGCCCTAATCATGGTAGAGAGAGATGCTAGTATAGGTACTAAATTCTGAATGTCTATTTGGAGACCTTTTGGCAAGATACGCAATTCAAAAAAATCAACTGTGTATGTATTGTTGCACTATAAAGGGGTGTGTCAGATTGATTTAGCCCCAAACAAGTTTATACAAAACCAAAGGTAAATAGGAAAGTTCCCATTATTTTAAAAATAAATTCCTTACCTTCCCTCCTACCCCAAAGTCTGTAGTGGAAAAGTATTCCATGTACGTTAGGTATTATTATTATTATTATTTATTATTATTATCTATCATTATATACTGGAGTGGTTTACTGTGATATGAATACGTCCTATAGTGTGGACATGGCACTGACCATCTTGTTTAAGACCGACGCAGGCCATGCACGGCCTTTTTAAAAATGCAAAAAAACAGTCATTTTTAGAGTAAACCCATCTGATGTTACTGTTTAGCATTTCAACTTCTGTTCACATAGTGACTTTTCTACCTTTTAAAAATAAATTATTTTTGTGTCTAGGCACCCAGGGCTTTGTAGCCTATTAGTTAAACTACTATTAAACTATCTTGGGTTCAGCTCCTGTTGCTACAGTTTCATGCTCAACAGAGTTATCTTGTAAAGTCTCACACGCATGTTTAACTTTATTCTCATGGGACAACTCATATGAACGACATTAAGCATCCATATAAGTTTTGTCAGTATTAGGGCTCAAATCACTGGATTTTGGACAAAAATATCTTGTATGATGCTGAACTTAGCAATCACGTATGTTGTGTTCACAAACTGATATATCTCCAATTATAGGTCCTACCTAGTAGAAGCATTGTGTTTGTAAAACATTGGTCAGAACTAAAGAAATTAAACTTTTTAAAATAAACGCATGAAAATATTTTTTTTCAACTGTTTATGAAGGAAATCTGGGCTTATTTTTGTTTAGCCCAGTCATGTGAGTGTTCAGAAGACAAGCAGCACTTCTTGCTATGTATTAAAACTGTGCAATATTTGAACAAAGTCTTCCTGGCTATTCTGAATCTGGTGGTGGTGGTAACCTGCTGGAGAGTCACAAATGGCCATCCGTATAAAGGAGACTTCAAGCAAGTTTCAGAATGGAGGGCAGGGAAGGGGTGGGAAGAGGCGGGGCCTCATGGAAGGGGTGGAGTGGGGGCAGGTCCGGGGGCAGAGTGGGGGTCGAGCACCCACGGGAAAGAGGGGAAGTCAGCGCCTGTGGGTTGATGGGACAGTATTCACCCTTGACATGCAGGCAGGCTGTGTGGTTGCTTGCCTGCTATTCTAGTCTGTGGACTGGGATATTGGTTATTGTTCTTTGTGTTCTTGGGTTTTTGGCCACTAGATCTTTCAAGTGCAGATTTAATGATCACTTCCCCAGTCCACTCCAAATGCTCAGTCTGTGCTGGCTTAGTAAGGGTGGCGGGACAATCACCTTTGTGGTATGTAGCTCCTTCAACATGTCCTCCCTCCTCTCCATCCTGGACTGATGAGGAGGCCCTGTGGTACAGAGGGTATTGTGTGGGCCCCCTATGTTGGAGTGAATTCTGCCTTGAGGGAGTCTCCTATGTGGAAAAGGATTTGTTTGGAGACTGTTCCCTAAACTTTCAGGATTAGTAAAAGTAGGTGAATCCAATGAAATTTCCATTAATATCAATGTAGGGTATAGTGTCATTTGAAGGGATAATGACAGATCTTCTGGGCTACTATTGGGTGATCATCTCTGGTGTAATGCTGTTGTAATTGACTTTGAGTGATCTGACAGCTGTGGAAAGTGGTGAATCTACTAGTGTAAAGAAAGCCAGGATTTCCCCCTTGTTCCCCAGCAACAAAATGCCAGTGTTCTGAATTTAGTTGATCCTAACAGTAATAAATAAAACAAAGGAGGTGTTCTTTTCATTACTAATTGTGTTAGCGCAAGCCAGTTTATAGTATAAAAATTCCTGACTGTAAGGAGGAGGCGCACTCTCTACCAGCCTTAAGTGATAGCCACAAAGTTATTAGTGTCAAACCCAGCTAATAACCTAACTGGAATCTTGAAGATTTTTTCCATTCACACTTTCTGAACCACATTGCTGTTACAAACTACCATACAATGATTAAAATGAAGCCATCAAATGTTCTTGTTATGGACTACATTTCCTTTCCCAATCAAGATCCCATTTGTGATGCAACAACCCTTTAGCAACCACAGCTGCTAGAAAAGTGGCATAAGGAAGGCATGCCTTTTTATTGTCTTTAATATGATATGAGATTTGTCCTTTTTGACATACACATGCTATTTCCTTTTGTTTTGGGCTTCCCTGCTGCCTGGTCCTTCTCTTTCCCCTTCATGTCCATCGTGGCTTTCTGATGATTCTCTCCCTCCTCTACCCCCACTCTCTTATCTATGGTTCCCTGACACATGGGATCCTTGCACGTGCCCTTGTGCGGCTTAGTTTCCAGGTACCCCAGTGCAGCGGTTCTTAAACTCGGATGTGTGGAATGTGTGCTGGGGGGGGGCATGAAAAGATTTAGGGGAAAAAAAAACCTTACTGCACACCTTCAGAGCTGGGTGGCCAGAGAGCAGCAGCTGCTGGCTGAGTGCCCAGCTCTGAAGGCAGTGCCGCCGCCAGCAGCAGCACAGAAATAAGGGTGGCGATACCATACCATACCATGCCATCCTTACTCCTTTGCTGCTGCTGGTGGCAGTGCTGCCTTCAGAGCTGGGTGGCTGGAGAGCGGTGGCTGCTAGCCAGGTGCCCTAGTTGGGGTGAAACTACTACAGACAGAAAGAAGAGGGTGTGATCAAATAAATTTGAGAACCACTGCCCCAGTGTATACTGCCTGGCTGCATAGCTTCCTGGTGGCTCTGAGGAGGGGAAATTAAGGGAAAATTCTGTTTCTTATCCTGCTCTTTATGTGGAAGTGGCCTCTGGAGGAGGCAGCTAGAGTGGCACTGCCTCATTTCCAGGTACTTCTCTGAGTTGCCTGGAGAAGCAGTTGGAAACAAGGTGACAGGTGTCGTGGTGCTGGTTCTACCTCTGTGTTGACCACCAGCCGGTGCTCTGAGGATTGCAGTTTGAGAACTTGCAATGCATAGTCATTACTTAACTTCTAAAGTCCTGTATGCAATTAATAGAATGGGTTGAAACTGATCTGCTGTAAGCAGCATACAATGAATCCAAACATCTTATTTAGAATTCTAATGGAAAACAGGAGTTGATCTTGAAATTTTGCAAGGAGATGGTTGAATTCCATTACTATGGCAGTTAGCACTGTTAATTCAAACATGGTTTCCATGTTATTGGGTGGGTGAGTGGGGACTGTTTAGAAACTGAGCTCCTTTTCTGTAAGTTTTAAAACTCATTACATCTCATTTGAAGTTTCATTCAGGATTAAATAGAAGCCTGCGTACTATACTATCTTCCTCAAGAAGAGAGGAATTTTTTCATGCGCGCAATACGCTGTAGAAAGGCCTTCATTTAAGTGTTTTTGCAGATGTAAGACTAATGCTGATTTGTTTTAAACCTACATAAGTTCTACAATGAATTAATCCAAATGAGTGTTTTATGCCTTTAATACTTCTTATTTCAGACGCTTTTGAGAAGAGTGCAGCAAATCCGTACATAGTAAATGTTGAAAGAAATGGAAGAATTATTTATACCTGGAAGGTGAGTCTACAGCATAGAAGTCTGTTCAGATATACCAGAAAGTAATAATTTGTCTAATTTAATCTAATACTTGCATTTTACATTTCTTTTCATTGGGATTTAAAACCTGTAATTTGATCGATTACAAGTTTTAGATGCCTTTTAGGTTACTTACAAAACTGTTTTTTCCTTGGGGCAAGGCTGAAGGGACTGAGAGTGAAATCCTGGCTCCATTCAAGTCCATTGGAGTTTTGCCATTGACTTCACTGCTGCCAGGATTTCATCCTGAACGAACAGCCATTACTTAGACAAATTCTTCATAAACAGCACATTCTTCCACCCTGAGAGCTGAGTTGCTCAAGAAAGACAGAATCTACTGAATTCAAGCGGAGCTATTTCACTTAAACTTGGTTCTGTATAAGTGACATCTTTAAACTTTTTTAATGGTAAAAAACCCTCTTCATGCTGTGCTTTGTGTAATTTTAAACCCTGCTTGTATTTGTAGTTGTCATGAACTATGAAGTATCTTTAACTCGTTTAGTATCCTTCAGAGCTACAGTCACTTTGACTTCAAAAGCCTACATTTAGGGCCCTGTTCTCCCTAGTGCATGTAAGGAAGAAGAAACACTCAGTATTAAATCTTGTGGCATTGTGAGAATCTCCAGTTGGCTTGGGGACAATTCCCCCTCTTTGGAAGAAGTTGGGGTTCAGTTAGCAAAATCTATTAGTACCCACCCAGTTTCATGTGGATTTTAGGGGATCTGCTGGGGGTACAGGCTGCAGGGCAGTGCACTTCAATGGCACTGCGTTGCCAGGGATGCCTCTTATTCTTTGACTTGCCCACTCCAAACAGCAGAGCTGAAACCCTGCAGAGCATCCAGCAGGGCTTCCACAAGGATGAGGGAAGGAAGAGGCTGCTGGGGAGCAGAATTCCCTTTTCTTGTGGATGTAGGCTCTCCTTTGCATGAGGACACCAAGGGGAGTTATGGGGCCTTTACGCATCATCCGGCAGTATTAAGAAAGCTCCCTTTGTTTTTCGTTTGTTTTTAATATTTTAGTTTCATGAAATACCAGATTTTTGTATTACACAAAAATCTGTTAATATTTTACTCTGATCCATGCAAAGTTCATCTGTGCAGCTGTTGACAGCTAATCTTCTGTCACCACAGACCTGAGGAGGCCAGTTTTTGTTTGTAAGGGGAAAGTGCCTTCTTTCTAGCATGTATGGAATGTTGCATTAAGCATTCCAGGGCTGCAGACTGGCCAGCCCTATCACTTCATATGGCAGCCAGGCTCTTCGGAGAAACAGCAGGATTCACTGAGCTTGCTCAGCGTGTTTGCCTTCCTGTCCCCAGCTTGTTACATTTCCTAGAGCTGAGGTAACCTCTGCAGGCTGCGTGGTGCCAGGTGGTGGTAGCGGGGCAGATGAGAGATCCTGAAAACTGGGTGTAGCAGAGTGGAGAACACTTTTGCATGAGGTTTCCACCTCCCAAACTGCTGTGAACTCTGTCCTGAAGAACATGTTTTTTGTTAATTCCCCAGTCCTCCTGTCTTACCAAAGTAGGCTGACCTTCCCCCAGGTAGGTCAGTCTCCTACAGAACCAGCATCTGGAGCCTTGCTCCCGTGGGAAGGCCACATGTATGTTTTGTTTGGGTTTTAAGTTTTAAAACCTGTTACTGGAGTGGAGAGTACTCCTTAGAGTATTTTCACCACTGGGCAAATTTGAGGGCTGGTCATATGTTGTATGTTTAAAAAAAAAAAAAGCATGCATCCTTCTCCTAGAGAGAGGAGTGTTGTCTGTGTGAGACACACAAATAAGGTGTCTAACCTGCTGTGGGATCCGTGCAGGCCTTAATGCCCAGATAGATTCCTACTGAAGTTAGTGAGATTCCGTGCAGGGTTGTGTCCATCCATGCTGGTGCAGTTGTATGATGGGGGTTTGAATTATCCCAGACCCTTGAGTATGCTAACTTTTTTCTCCAGAAGTTGGAGCTATGTAAAAAAAGTATAAATTTCATTCTGCACATAAGATGCTTTTTGCATCAAATTGTTAAAGCTTGGAAAATGGACCATTTTTAAGCCTCAAGGGTGAAATGCTGGCTCCACTGATAGGCAACTGGAGTTTTTGCTGTTGACCTTAAGGGAGGCAGGATTCCACCTAAGGTGATTTTTGTTCTGCAGTAACTTATTTGATTGACTGATAACAAATGTACTGCTTTATCTACTTTGTTCTCTTGTGTATGGCAAAACGTTTCCATCTGCTGATCTTTTTATGACTTTCTTCTTTTTGTGCAGGAAGGGACAGGGTCTTGAATTTATCTAAACTTTACTGTATGTGTGGGTAACTGATAAGTAGTTAAAGTCCCACTTTTGACCTACCGTAAAACTGTTGCAAACTGGTGAAGAATGTCTTCTGAATGATGCATATTTTTTCATGTTGTTACTCTGTTGTTAATATACAGAAATGATATCGAAAAGCGTTCTCATTTTATTCAAGATCAATAGATATGGTTAACCCAGTATCTGCAGGTTTCCTTGTTCTTCCCTATATTAACTATGGAGAAATAACTTCATTACTGCATACTGGTGTTGGTTAACTGCAGATCTTATTGTGTTGTCCAAGACAATTTAGTCTTTAGATTTATTTTAAATAACCACTGTAAACTATATTAATCAGTGAGCCACCATTTCTGTGAGACACACGTAAACATGTGTCCTTCCTGCTGGCTCTCTAGCAGCAGTTAACTCTAACACTTGTCAGAGCACTTCATGTTCATTCTGACATTATCAGCAAGGCTTGTGCACAAACAAGGATGTAAACGACACTGAGCTATTTTGGCTTCTGTCCCATTAAACACAATTGGAAAACAATCTGTATCTGCCAAGTGCAAAAAGACCAAATGTATTGTGTGTATGATCAGTGGAAGGAGGAGGATGGACCTTATTTTCAAACTTTTACAAAAATTATAAAATGTTGAGATTAGAAAAAACGTAGCCTTTGTCGTTCCTGGCATATACAGTTGTCCCATACCTGTTAAAAAAACAGCTTATTAGTCACAGGGTAATCACTTCTGCCCTGAAAAGCAGTGTAGGAATCCTGTAAGTGCACTTGGTAACAATATGCTAGCACATGCATAGACCTGATTGCTGTGGAACTTTGATTGCTTATTACGGCTGTGATTCCCATTTTTATGAAATACACTTTTCTTAGCAAAGTACAGAAAATGCCGGATTATAGGGGCCTGCTCCTGCTCCCACTGAAGTCAGGAAGGTCGCAATTTGGTCCTGTTGATTCATTTTAAGTCGGTGGAACTTAAGCACGTGCGGTTTTTTAAAATAAAATAGGAGCATAGAAGAGTTTTGTTGTCGAGAGCTGATGTGGCAGCAGGTATAAAAACCTAAGAGAATGCATGACCAGACCTTATATGTACTTAAGCCCCTTCATTTTCAGTTTAAACTGATTTTTACTGAAAAATTCCTGGGTGTCACAAAAAGTATTCATTTTTTTTCTGATTTCATCCTACTTTTGTATCAGTCAACTATATAAAAATAACTTGTTTTATTAGGAAAATACAATACATTGCATGAGATCTATGTATTGGGATAATACGTTAGTCTGTGTGTGTATATGCAAAGCTGCCTGTTGAAGTATTAGTTTAGAAAATACACACACTAAACAAATAGGCACGAATGCAAACTCTGACATGCATGTGAATCTGAACTTACTGATGAATCTCACACCCAGCACATACACATTTCAAGCTGTTAGCAGATAACAGTTTAAAGATTTTACACACTAAAATAGGAAGAAAATGAAAATCTGTATCAGAGTGCGTTTCAGAACACAAGGAAGTATTTGAAAGTTTTAAAAAAAACAGAACACGGAGAAAAGGATGAAGTTAAGTGTATGTGCGGCAAATGGTGCGGTCCAATTATTAAATGTAAATATTTATAGGCTAATAATTCTAGGTCTACAACAGTAAACTGTTTATTCAAATGAAAAGTTTTATTTGGAGATTAGAGATGTGTTGTTTCTTAAACTCAGAGGTGGCACTATGTTTTGAGTTCTATTTTGGTTCTGCAGCAAATCATGTTGATTGATGCTTTGAATTCTGTTCATCTATTGAATACTTCCCCCCGTCTTTCCATTCACCAAAATAAACCCCAGTATTTACCCAGAAAAATTATGAATAGTTTTTTGCACTGATTTTCATCTGTTTTTGTTGTTGTGGTAATAAACACTGATAAATTCCCAGGAAAAATTAAATAAAATAAAAACGAAGGGCCCTATGTCTACTTCACAAAACAAGGTGCAGTAATTTTTCAAACCACTACAGGTCCTTTTTCTCATGTTCTGTTGTTAAAAACAGTGGTGTTTATTGTATCGAGCAGACTCAACGATTGTAGTCTGATGAGTGCAAGGTTGCATACCTGGATGTAGCCTTATTAGCCTGGGAACTTTATGCACGCTTTGAGAGTGACAGTAGCTTCCAACTGAAAATGAAAATGCAACAATTTGCTGCCAGTCAGAGGCCAAAAGTGGAAATAGATCTGGAAAACCTAAAGCATGGAAAACCATAAAGAGTCTTGTCCATTGAAAAGGAAACAGTTTAATCTGTTTGTGTTCAGAAGTAGTGTAAACAATAACCAGTACACCTTTATATAAATCAGCTGTAGATAGTGTTTGTTTTTTACAAGGCAGTAGACTGTCAACACAATTATTGACAATCTGGAGCTTTTAAACAGCTTGTGAAATCTTTTTAGCATTTGTCTTGATAGGCAGGGTACGGGCTACACTCTTCCTCCAACTGCAAGTAGGTCACTGGGCTATGTGGCAATCTCTCTGCGTCCAGATGTGAAGTTTTTAGCCACTGGATCCATATAATTGCAGATCCCTCAGATCTGGTGCATCCCACCCCAAAATATCCTACAGAGGGCCAGCACAAAATCCCCTTCCATGGTGCACAAAGTGTGCCAAGATATTGCTTCATTGCCACCCTGCTCTTGTGGAGGTTGAGCGGGGAGCCTGCATAGAGCTTCAGTGAAGTAGAGAAGTGAATTTCAGCTTATACGGGGATGCAGATTCAGTTGTGGGTGGTGGGGTTGATCAGTTGTCACATGTAACTGGTCTAAAAAACAACACACATCAATCCCCCCCCACCCCCCCAATTTTCTCACTCCCCTTTTTTGGCGTTGAAGTCATAGAGCAATACGTATGAAACCAAAGGCCAGAAAATGGATGGGAGTGAACGGGAATGGAAAGAATTGGTGATAGGAGAGAAGAGGGGAGTAACGCTGGAAAAGAGAAAACAATGTTTAACAAATGTCTACGTAAATCTAGATAAACTGATAGTTATTTAATTTAATTTACAGGGAAGTGGGAGAAATACCTGCATTGGATTGTATGATCCTCTTAATAAACAAAATGAGGTAAGGCTAATGCCACATGTAGATCTAGAAAGGAGAATATCTCTGCTTTCTAGATTTTGATGCCCTAAAAATGACATTCTTATGTCTGTCTGAAGCATTTGTTTTTAAATAAAAGTTGCTGTTGTGACCTTTCCACACCCCAGCGTAAAGCATTCAAACAACGTTTTGTAGCAACCTGTCTGCACAGCAGTCTGACTTATTTTATACTGCGTCGGGCAAATATGAACACTCATGAGTCTTTAAAAAAAGCCTAATTAAACATGTTTTCTAAAAAATAGGTCTGTCAAGCGATTAAAAAATTAATCGTGATTAATCGTGCAATTAAACAATAATGGAATACCATTTATTTAAATATTTTTGGATGTCTTCTCCATTTTCAAATATTTTGATTTCAGTTGCAACACAGAATACAAAGTGCACAGTGCTCACTTTATATTTATTTTTGATTACAAATATTTGCACTGTAAAAAAACAAAAGAAATAATATATTTCAAAAAGAAAAGGAGTACTTGTGGCACCTTAGAGACTAACCAATTTATTTGAGCACGAGCTTTCGTGAGCTACAGCTCACTTCACCGATGAAGTGAGCTGTAGCTCACGAAAGCTCATGCTCAAATAAATTGGTTAGTCTCTAAGGTGCCACAAGTACTCCTTTTCTTTTTGCGAATACAGTCTAATACGGCTGTTACTCTGAAACCTGTTAATATATTTCAGTTCACCTAATACAAGTACTGGAGTGCAATCTCTTTATAATGAAAGTTGAACTTACAAATGTAGAACTATGTACAAAAAATAACTTCATTCAAAAACAAAACAATGTAAAACTTTAGAACCTACAAGTCCACTCAGTCCTACTTCAGCCAGTTGCTTAGACCAGTGGTCCCCAACGTGGTGCCCGTTGGGACAATTGACTGACAAGGGAGTGCTTCCGCCAGACAACCCGCCGCTGAGGAGCACGGCCGCCGGACAACCGGCCGCCGGACAACCAGCCGCCAAAATGCCGCCCAGAAGCAGCAACGCCAAGAAGCATCGCTGCCGAAATGCCGCTGCTTCTCAATGACACCGCTTCTCGGCGGCATTTCTGCGGCGGTGCTTCTCGAACACTCTGCTTCTCGGAGGCATTTTGGCGACAGGTCATCCGGTGCCCGCCAAACTCTTCTGGGAACATGAATATGCTATTGCAACAGAAAGGTTGGGGACCACTGGATTAGACAAACAAATTTGGTTACAATTTGCAGGAGATAATGCAGCCCACGTCTTATTTACAGTGTCACCTGAAAGAGAGAATAGACATTTGCAAGGCAGTGTTGTAGCTGGCATCTCAAGATATTTATGTGCCAGGTGTGCTAAAGATTCATATGTCCCTTCATGTTTCAGCCACCATTCCAGAATACATGCATCTATGCTGATGACGGGTTCTGCTCGATAATGATCCAAAGCAGAGCGGACCGATGCATGTTCATTTTCATCATCTGAGTCAGATGCCACCAGCAGAAGGTTGATTTTCTTTTTTGGTGGTTTGGGTTCTGTAGTTTCCGCATTGGAGTGTTGCTCTTTTATGACATCTGAAAGCATGCTCCACACCTCGTCCATCTCAGATTTTGGAAGGCACTTCAGATTCTTAAACCTTGGGTCGAGTGCTGTATCTACCCTTAGAAATCTCACATTGGTACCTTCTGTGCATTTTGTCAAATCTGCTGTGAAAGTGTTCTTAAAACGAACATGTGTTGGGTCATCATCCGAGACTGCTATAACATGAAATATATGGCAGAATGCGGGTAAAACAGAGCAGGAGACGTACGATTCTCTCTCGAGTTCAGTCACAAATTTAACACATTATTTTTTTAACAAGCATCATCGGCATGGAAG
This sequence comes from Natator depressus, assembly GCF_965152275.1. Taxonomy (NCBI): domain Eukaryota; kingdom Metazoa; phylum Chordata; order Testudines; family Cheloniidae; genus Natator; species Natator depressus. Next base: position 324,012,339 of record NC_134234.1, on the reverse strand, counting down.
CATGTCTTCTGGAATGGTGGCCAAAGCATGAAGGAGCATATGAGTGTTTAGCATATCTGGCACATAAATGCCTTGGAACACCGGCTACAAAAGTGCCATGCGAACGCCTGTTCTCACTTTCAGACAACGTAAATAAGAAGCAGTCAGCAGTAGCTCCTGTAAATGTAAACTGAGTAGACTTGTGGGCTCTAAAGTTTTACATTGTTTTGTTTTTGAGTGCAGGTATGTAACCAAAAAAAATCTACATTTGGAAAAAGTTGCACTTCCATGATAAAGAGATTGCACTACAGCACTTGTATGAGGTGAATTGAAAAATACTATTTCTTTTATCATTTTTACAGTGAAAATATTTTTAATAAAAATAATAATATAAAGTGAGCAGTGTACACTTTGTATTCTGTGTTGGAATAGAAATCAATGTTTAAAAATGTAGAAAAACATCCAAAAATATTTAATAAATTTCAATTGGTATTCTATTGTTTAACAGTGTGATTAATCACGATTAATTTTTTAATTGCAGTTAATTTTTTTTGTAGTTAATCGCATGAGTTAACTGCAATCAATTGACAGCCCTACTAAAAAGCAATTATTTATTTCGTTACTTGTATTACATGTGCACCCACAAGGTGCTGTGTGCTGCCACATGTATATGAAGACATGATCCTAGAAAAGAAGACTGTACAGTCCTGCATCTGGATCCATGTGGATGGCCTGTGCAGAGCTGTGTTGAAATCACTGGGGTTTCATGCTGACTTAAGGGTTTGCCTGTGTAGATCTACTGGCAGATTGGAGGCCTAAGGAAAAAAAGCAACGCATAAAGGGCGGAGGAGAGTGCTAAAACATAGCATCAGAATATAGTTCTTCTGGCCTTTGGAATGTTTGTTTAAAGAAACACTTTGAAGAAATACTGATCAGTGTTGTTTTTCCTAAGGAGTAGAGACTTTAAAAATAGTTTGTATTAACTGAGTGAAACAAAACAAGCCACATTATGTAGTTCACTCAAAATTTATTTCTCAATAGCATCTGTATACCTTTGAAAAAGATCTACACATAATCAGTTGTTCGATCAACAATGAAAAGACATTACTAGGTAAGTGTCGTCTTTATCTCATTAAAATTATACTGTGTCATGGTAAAGAAAAGTTTTTATTTTACTAATCTGGATAAATTTCAATCTAGAAATAATAAGAAATATTTTACTCAGAAGCAGCTCGTGACGATCTCCTTCTCTGCGTTTTTAATACATCTGTCACTAGAATATCTAGGTGACAATGTGATTACTGTGACTGCTTTTTTCTTTTTAAACAAACTGACCACTTCTTAAGTTTCTGCATGTCTAGTACATCTACAGTATCTGTTGTGGTGTTTCATTAAAGTTTGGTTCAGTGATGAATTTTCTTCCGTGAGATTTTATGTGATTTGATATTTGGAAATGTTCACTAAGATGAAATAGTGAATATACATATTTTGTTTTTTGTTAAGTAGCAGTCAGTTTTCTTCAGTCAACAAAGGAAGAAAGAGTAAATCAGCTACTGCAGCCAGGTACCAAAAGTGGCTTATTTTTAATTGTGAAGGTAAAACTAAGACTGTTATTGGGATTTTGCAACACTACTTTTGCTTGTATCCCTTATTTTGTAGAACAAAACTTTATAAAACAGATTAATATAGTTTGAAACTTGTGTTCTTTTTGCAGTATCTAAGTGTTTGACCTTGGTCATTGAAATTCACCCAGTTAATAATGTAAGAGTCCTAAAGGCTGTGGATACCTGTATCAGAGTACAGGTAAATGGTTCAACTAATCTGACTGTAACTTTTCATTTATTACTTTAAAGTGAAAAAGCAGGGGAATTTAAAAGTACCTGTTTCATGTTACCCATGCAAAAATATTGCATTATGTAACTGAGACTACATTATGCTTTTATAATATTTAGTACACTATAAGTAGACTATGCCTTTGGTTTGAACTGTCTATTTTATCTATATTGAATCTTTCTAAGATTGTATTCATAGCAAATAATGATGATTTTCATCTGTAGTAACGCTGCTGCTGTTTATGGAGGATTATCAATGTGGCAGTCTGTATACAAAAGTTATTCCACTGTCAAATAAATCTCTTAAAAATTATAAACACCTTAGATTAGCTTGAGCAACAAAGTCTCTTGACCATTATTTTTACATAATTTCCTTTTACAGTTTCTCTATCCAGTTGCAAACAGAAATCCTTTTCCAGAAAGCCATCTCTTACTAATTTCAGAAGATAAATGTAAGTATTTGAGTTAATATATACTGCTTTTCTGGTTAAACATGGACATCCTATTATTTTGAAACACTGTAGACTAGAACAATATTGCCAATTTGACTTCAATATCCATTTTTATTTACTTATTTGTCCCTTCCATAAAAGCCAATATAGAAATAAGAAAGGTCTCAGCCAGTAATAATATTACAGATGCTATTCCAACAAAGGTATACTTTAATAAGATTTTTTTCCCCAATATTGGAGGAATGGCCAATCTTGACTGTGTTCTTATTTTATTTTTGATTAGCTAATGCATTGCCCATAAGCAGCCATATCTTGTAGCCCTTACTCAGGAAAAATCTCAATTATTTTGATGGAACTTTTGCCTGAGTAAGGACTGTAAGATTTAGCTTATTATTCAGATTAACTATTATGCGAGGAGTTAATCTTTCTTGATACTAATATGGCAGCTCACAACTTTTCAGTGCTAGGTGGTTAAATTGTTTTGCTAACCATATTAACATATTTTAAAAAATTGAATTTCAATATTTCTAATTTTAAAGATATTGAACAATTTCACATTCATGTTGTCACAGAAGATCACCACAAAGTGGTAAGAAATCAACTTTCTTTTGAAGCTTTTATTGGAAAAACTAGAGGAAGACTATTCTTGTAACCAGTTTTCTATTGTGATTTTTCTGACCTTTCTAAATCATTGTTTTGGTAATGCTTTAAACTGTGGCTACAACTGTGAAAGCTATGTTAATAAATTTACAGATAGTATAGTAGGTTATTCAACCAGATACTACGTAACTTATAGGAAAGTTAGTCCTCTCATTGCCTTCTCCTTAAGTCTATGAACTTGACCTAATCAAAGGGTATGTTTAGAGCATCACAGCTTCCCCAAAGCCTAAATATCTTGCGTGATAAGAAAGGGCTTTCCCTCACCCTTGTGTTTGAAGACTCTGACATGGAAGAGAGTTTAGAAAGATGATCTGTATGGAGAATGCATGAAGTAGCAACAAAACCAAATGATGCATCTAAAATTCAGTTTGAAAGTGGTGATGTGAATGCTTTGAATTATTCATTCCCTTGTATTTATAACATATGATATGAATCCTTATTATAATTGCTCGTAGCAACATGAATCAGTGGTGCCATTATTAGAAGACTATACAAATCCACTAGTGTGTGTCCTATTTAAAATGAAATGCAATAATCAGAGTCAATCTAATGCAGTTGTTGTATTTAAGAAAGGGGAAAAAACGTGATCCGGGTAACTGTAGGCCTGTTAGTTTGACATCTGTAGTATGCAAGGTCTTGGAAAAAATTTTGAAGGAGAAGGTAGTTAAGGACATTGAAGTCAACGGTAAATGGGACAAAATACAACATGGTTTTACAAAAGGTAGATCGTGCCAAACCAACCTGATCTCCTTCTTTGAGAAAGTAACAGATTTTTTAGACAAAGGAAACGCAGTGGATCTAATTTACCTAGATTTCAGTAAGGCATTTGATACCGTGCCACATGGGGAATTATTAGTTAAATTGGAAAAGATGGGGCTCAATATGAACATTGAAAGGTGGATAAGGAATTGGTTAAAGGGCAGACTACAACGGGTCCTACTGAAAGGTGAACTGTCAGGCTGGAGGGAGGTTACCAGTGGAGTTCCTCAAGGATCAGTTTTGGGACCAATCTTATTTAATCTTTTTATTACTGACCTCGGTACAAAAAGTGGGAGTGTGCTAATAAAGTTTGCGGATGATACAAAGCTAGGTGGTATTGCCAATTTAGAGAAGGACAGGGATATCATACAGGAGAATCTGGATGACCTTATAAACTGGAGTAATAGTAATAGGATGAAATTTAATAGTGAGAAGTGTAAGGTTATGCATTTAGGGATTAATAACAAGAATTTTAGTTATAAGCTGGGGACGCATCAAATAGAGGTAACGGAGGAGGAGAAGGACCTTGGAGTATTGGTTCATCATAGGATGATTATGAGCCGCCAATGTGATATGGCCGTGAAAAAAGCTAATGCTGTCTTGGGATGCATCAGGAGAGGTATTTCCAGTAGGGATAAGGAGGTTTTAGTACCGTTATACAAGGCACTGGTGAGACCTCGCCTGGAATACTGTGTGCAGTTCTGGTCTCCCATGTTTAAGAAGGATGAATTCAAACTGGAACAGGTACAGAGAAGGGCCACTAGGATGATCCGAGGAATGGAAAACTTGTCTTATGAAAGGAGACTCAAGGAGCTTGGCTTGTTTAGCCTAACTAAAAGAAGGTTGAGGGGAGATATGATTGCTCTCTATAAATATATCAGAGGGATAAATACCGGAGAGGGAGAGGAATTATTTAAGCTCAGTACCAATGTGGGCACAAGAACAAATGGCTATAAATTGGCCACCAGGAAGTTTAGACTAGAAATTAGACGAAGGTTTCTAACCATCAGAGGAGTGAAGTTTTGGAATAGCCTTCCAAGGGAAGCAGTGGGGGCAAAAGATCTATTCTGGCTTTAAGATTAAACTCGATAAGTTTATGGAGGAGATGGTATGATGGGATAACATGGTTTTGGTAATTAAATATTCATGGTAAATAGGCCTAATGGCCTGTGATGGGATGTTAGATGGGGTGGGATCTGAGTTACCCAGGAAAGAATTTTCTGTAGTTTCTGGCTGGTGAATCTTGCCCATAGGCTCAGGGTTTAGCTGATCGCCATATTTGGGGTTGGGAAGGAATTTTCCTCCAGGGCAGATTGGAAGAGACCCTGGGGTTTTTTTGCCTTCCTCTGTAGCATGGGGAACGGGTCACTTGCTGGAGGATTCTCTGCTCCTAGAAGTCTTTAAACCACGATTTGAGGACTTCAATAGCTCAGACATAGGTGAGAGGTGTTTTGCAGGAGTGGGTGGGTGAAATTCTGTGGCCTGCGTTGTGCAGGAGGTCAGACTAGATGATCGAATTGGTCCCTTCTGACCTTAGTATCTATGAATCTATGCTGTATCATGAAAACCACAATTCATTTAATTGTGGCAAATACATTTTTCCCCTCCAAACCTACAAGTCCTTATTCTCAGTTACTGTAAGGCCTTTCACACTACTCCGGTGGTGAAAAGGTGTTTTAAGGTGGGTGTAATTTAAAAAAAAAACAAACCTGTAAGAGTAGGGAAAAGAGCTTTAGAGTTACTGAAAATCAGGCCCTTAGTCTATGCCAGTTTCTGTCAAATAAACTGTTTAACTGTTACTTGAAATGACGTCCTGCTGCATCTGCCAAGGGTAAACTTAGATGGTCCTAATCATTTCCCACTATTTTAGCCTCTTCCCTCCTCATTCATCATGTGTTTGGAAAGAGGGGACAAGACTCTCTTTGGAACTAGCAGCTTTCCTCCTTCACTGGCTAATAAAGATTGTTGCAGTCAGTTCAAAAGCATCTCGCATCCCATTTCTCTCCCCTTCCCTGGGACTAAGCTTGCCATCTATTCTCCCTCCCCACCTTCAAGGGACTTGGGTGGGTAAGTTGTTCTTTGTGATTTCCCTTTTTCTCCCAACTCTGTGCCAATCTAGAAAATATTAGCTGGAACTTCCTTGGGAGCTAGCAAATATTTCTCCTGAACTGAACATACTGCCTCTGCAAAGTGCCAGACCCTCTGGTTTACAGAGACTCCTGTGAAATGAGCAAATAGGACATTAAGCTACTTGGAAATATTAAAACTATCAGGCTGTTCTGTGTACTGCTGTTTATCTTTTGAAAGCCTGAGTTGTTCATCATCTTCATTACAGAAGAGTATTTGACCTATAGTATTCAGCTCATTTTTAAAATCCTTCCCTTCAGGTGATTCAAAACTCAGGCCAGCTCCCAAGAGACAGAGTTGCAGATGATCTCATTTGGGCACAATGGGATATGACAGAACAAAGACTCTTCTACATTGTTCCAAAGGTGGGAAAAAATTGAATCTGTGTGTTCTCATCTCTTTTTCATTTTTCTGATATGAAAGTTTGAGTTTAAAAGCCAGTAATAATGGTGTGAGTTGGATTATTTTGGGTAGTAAGAAGAGTAGGGTAATGAAAACTAGAGGCCTAAATTCAACTTTCCATGCTGTCGTTTACATGTGAGTGTTTGCAGTAAGATATGATGTCAGTGCTTCCCAGGGTAACAGAGGGATTTTTTTTTTTTTAAACGTAGTGCTGATGTGTATGATTATCTAAACCTATTGTAGCTAGCACATGTGCCCTAGGAATATGGGCTTGCCAAATTATGAGAGAATATCGATTGCAAGCCAGGGCATATAGATGTAAGAAAGCATAGACCATATGCACCAACTGAGGACATGGTTCTTTGCTAGAAAGTTTCAAACTGTTTTTCATTCTGACTAATGGGAATAGCCAAACTTAGCCTAAGTTATGCATGAACAAAAATGGACTTTCAGTGCTAGTTTGTTTCGTTTTTTTGATGCACTGAAATTAGGTGGAGTATTTCAGAAAGGATGGGAAGTGTAATATATAATGAAGAGCTCATCTCTATTCTACTTTTTGTGAGAGGCCCTTTGGAGTTTTGCAAAATAAGATACTGTTCTCAATAGCTTTAGTCTCTATGGAGCAAAAGGTTACTGAAAGCTGTTATGTAACCTTCTAGTGGCTTTCTGCGTGTGACAAAGGAGTGTGACTGGGGATTGCACAAGACTGTAACCAATTCTAGACAGAAGATAGACAATTGATCTGGGACAAGAAGGAAGCATGTGTGCTGGGGAGTACTATTTGAGGGTTTAGTGTGTGGTTTTTGCCTTTTCTCATTCACTTGTTGCCTTATGCATGTTAGCAAACAGGGCTGAATGATGGACTTTCCAACCATCTCTCAGTCTGCGTGATGTGGCTCGATTATTATAATAAAAGTCTCTCTCTTAATTTTAGGAATCAAGGAATATCTTAAAATGTGTCCAGTTTTATCCTGATGAAAACTTTAATTTAATAGTAAGTCATAGATATAAACTTGTTGTCATATAGCTAGTTTGAGGAGGGATTTAGTTATATATTTCAAGGGATGATAATTATGTTTATTCCCAAGTATTTGTATTTGATATTTTTATTAGCATGAATTATTATATAAAACCACAAACCTTGGAAACGTTCTTCAAAATGTAATGACCAGATTCTAATCTAAATATATTCGAGTCACTCCACTGATTTTGGATTAACATATAATCGTATATAAAATCTGGAAGGGACCTTCAGAGGTCATCTAGTCCAGTCCCCTGCACTCCTGGCAGGACTAAGTACTATTTAAAACATCTAGAATAGCTGTGCAATCCCACTGCAGTTCATGGAATTACTCTAATTTTAGACCAGTGGAATTAAGCAGCACTTTCAAAACAAATTACCGGTAAATGGAGAAATGAAGGCCTGCTCCTGCTCCCATTGACTTCGATGGAAACAGGATTGAGTCTATATGTCACTGAGTGTTGAGGGCACTCTGTAGGTATCTGGGTTGGATTCTTTGTGACAAAGCCTGAAATTCATGTTGGTGCTTGGGGCCTGCGTGGGTGCCCTGACATGTGGAAGTGGATGCATCCCAGCTAAAGGTTTGGGTAAGTGTGTCTCTAGGGGATCATATGTGAGGCTTCTGTGTGGGAGTGAATTTTGCCCACAGTGCACTGTAAATTAAAAGGCAGACTGAGGGCTGATGAGCCTGGACCATGACTCCCTGCCCCGCTTTACTTCAAATCCATGTAGCGTTACTGCCTTGGAGCTCAGCTGTTTTGATGTTCTTCTCACATAAAGACAGTATGGCATCCCCGTGACACACATTTTAAGTTGTTTTTAAAATATGAAACTTGCCTTAGTTAGGCGTACAAAGACTTTAAACGTTTACACTGGCTTAACACAAGCATCCCATTCCATAATTGTATAAAACCCCTACTGGGAGGGGGAACTATTTTCTGAGTTCTTGAATGACTTAAAAGGATCGAGTGGTGGTTGATGAATCCAGGTTTTCCTTTGTGAAATTGGTGAGTTGGATGAAGAGTGAATGAGCCTGATGGATCCTTCACTGGACTGCAAAACCAACCTTAAATACTGAATAATGTAGGTGTGTTCTGATTTTTGGGTTAACAGCTTGAAGCACCCCTGGACATCTCTTTAAGAGACACAGGATTAAAGTAAGTGGATCACAGTATTTTTTTGTCTCATTTGTCAACGTGTGTGTCTAAAATTTGGTTTATTAATACATTAACTTCATTTGGCATTGCATGCATCTTTGCACTGTATGACTTGAATTCATGTACCTGTTGTTGTAACCTGATTTATGTGAAGGTAAAGGGGAGGAAGCAGTGTCACATATGACCTTCAAACCCTCCTCATAGCTTTCCCCTCCTTCATCTCCTTCCCTGGTATGGTGAAGCCAGACAAGAAGTTTAACACAGTCACAGGTCCCTTCCCGTTGGGAGCGGTTTGGCTGGAGAACCAAATATAGACTAAACCATCCTTCCTGGGGGATACAATGTCCCCATCCAAATAAAACCAACTTTCCTTAGTTTCCTTTTGAGATCACATCCTCTCTACAGCTGGCCTGTGGCAGTGTTCCCAAAACTTCCATTCCATTTCTGGGATTCCTTTTCCAGCTACTGGGCTCAGCTCCAGACTGGTAATTGGGCAGACCAACAGCTCCTCTTTTGTTTCCATCTCTTCCTGTTATGAGGGATGATAGCTATTTATATACCCTTTCTCTTTCCTAGCATGCCTTGCAGTGGTAGCTTACAGTTCCAAACTGTCCCCCCCAGCTAGCACTCCCAGCATGCTTCAGTACTAAGTAGAAAGCTGGAGCTTGGCAGTGCTGGCCATGGAGTCTACCTTACAGGACCAGTACAGTTATGATATAGTACTGAAGAAAACCAACTTCACAATTGCTAAAACTCATCTGAATCTTTGTGGAAAGGTTGAGAAATATGTCTGGAGGAGGACCATTTAAAAAAAAATGATTTAGTGCATAATTTACTATTGATAGATTGTAGCTAATAATTAACACTTATGCCATATTAGATTTTTCCAAGATCTGTGAAAACTACAGCTAACATTAGAATCTGAAAAAGAACCAAAATGCAGAACTGGTAACACCAATGAAATTAGCCCAGCTCTGCTGCCCCCTTCCCTTATTTTGTGACTATTCCCATTGCAATCAGTGTGACTACTCACAGAGTAAGGTGCTACTTGGCATGTGGTAGATTTGGGCTCCAAACCTTTTGACCTTTCAGATATGGTGAGTGAATAAATTGAGACCCTCCAGCACAATTTTCCTTCACTTTGGTTCAGCTCGTGTGGGATTAAGCAGTATGGTGCAGTGAAGAAATAACTTGCAGGCATATGGGATGTCCCCTTTTTAAATATGGTTATGAAGCAATTGCTGCATTTAGATTGCAATCCCAACCCTAAGAGTAAACTAACAGAAACAGACTGATCAGTTGTTGTTGTTTAATTAAACTTTCTTATGGAATGTTTAATAATAATCTAATTCTTATATTTCCCTTGTGACCTTTCATGGGTTCAGTGTACTCTTTAAAAATCATTGTGGATGAAGAAATGGTCTCTATTTACTTCTAGATTTGTGAATTTTGGATACGATTACTCTCAAGACCAAGAGATGGAACCTAGATCTCTGAATCTGCAAGTTTTTACCAGTAAAACAGGTAATTAATAATGAAAAACAGTCTTCTGATGATCATATGTTACAGATTACTACACTGACGTCTAGTAGTGTAACTAATTACTAAGAAGTTTTAGGAGCCCATTGTTATATGTTTATGGCTTAACTTTTCCTGATGTATAGTACTCATAGCAGATCTTGCAGGAAATTGTAGCTGTAGTGATTTTTAATCTAATGACCATGGAAGGTCTGGAGTAACTAACCTATCTTGAGCCAGGCACATAGTGCCTGATCCAAAGCTTATCAAAGTCAGTGGGAATCTTTCTGTTTGCTTCACTGATCTTTTGGATCAGACTTCTAATGCAGACTTCTTCAGATCTGTCAGCAGTGTTATTCAGTCCTCAGAGTCTGTTGAGCCGAGCCTACCAATTATGCTGATCTGTGGAGTCCACAGATGAGGACTGGGGTGAAGCCCGCATTCTTATGCTCACTACTGCCTTCAGTCATTATGTGAAACCTGTCTTCAAGGGTAAAAAAAACAAGTGCAGGAATACCTTGTGAGACACTTACATTTCTTTAGATTTATAAAATCCTCTAGATGCCCATCGTATTCTCTGGGCACTCATCCTATACATTTAAAAGGATTGGGCATAAGTATCCATGAAGTCCCTCAAAGTCTTAGCTTTCCCCATCAACCCCCAAAGCCTAGGAAAAGTGGTGGGTTTGTCAGTGTGCCTGGCTCTAGCAGACTCCAAGTCAAGCTTCCTGCTATTCATTCGGAGGTGGTGCCCGCTCAAGAATCTCTGCCGATCTCACCTCCTGCCGTAGGACACAGAGAGACACGTTCTCTCTGAAGTAACCGAGTCCCAGACCATCTAGGTTTATACAGTAGCACCAACACCTCAGACTGCTCCCAGAAACTTACTGGCAGCTAGAGCAGATCCCTGGGCAGAGATGTAATGCACATCCAAGGTGAAACTTCTCTTAATAAGCAGACAGCAGCATTCTGCACGACCTTCAGTTTCCAACCGGTCTCAAGGTGTAGCCCCATGTAAGTACATTATCGCAAGCGAATATTAAGCTGACAAAGGCCTGGATAATTGTTGCAAAATCTGCATCAGAGAGAATGATCTCACCTTCTCTACCAGATGTGCATAGAAAAATGCTCTTGACTGCAGATGCTACCTGGGCATCCCCAGGAGCAGCCCAGGATCTAACAACACAACTGGAGTGGACACCTGTGCTACCACAGCAGCCTGGCCTACACTATAGAGTTAGGCTGAGGTAAGGCAGCTAATTATGTCAGTGTGCACGCTGCAGCCTTGCTCTCGCCTCTGTAAGTGCCGTACTACACCAACATCATAACTCCACCTCCGCGAGAGGTGTAGGGCTTGTGTCAGTGTGGTTCAGGCAACGCAGTGTCCCTGTAGACGCTGTTGCTTACAGCTATTGGCTGGCATTCTCGTTCCGCGGAGCTGTGAAATTGACAAGAACGCTGGCTCCCAAGCTGGGCTGCTGTCTGGTCTCTGCTCCAAGCCACGGTGCTACCCAGGTTCCCAGCTCAGGCTGCTGCCTGGGCTCCTCCAGGGTTCTGGCTCCCCACTACGATCTGGGCTGCCACCCAGGCTCTTGGCTCCCCGCTAGGAGCACCACAGCCGCCCAGACTCCAGGCGCATCTCCCTACTGGGAGCGGGCTGCCCCCCTCCCAGGCTCCCGCTCCCCACCAGGAATGGGGCAGCTGCACTGGGCATCTTGGCTTCCTGCTGGGAACAGGGCAGCTGACCTGACTCCAGGCACAGAGCTCCCCACTGGGTGCAGCTGTGCTCCCAGTGGGGAGCCAAGAGCCTGGGCGCGAGGGCAGTTGGGCTGCCGGTGGGGTGCTCCGCGTCTGAGGTCCGGTTGGCTGCCGTGCTCCCCGCAGAAAGCCAAGAAGTCCAATGCAGCTGCCCTGTTCCTAGCGGGGAGCAGGGAGCCAAGACGGGGGGAGGGGAGCTGGGCTACTGGCGGGGAGCTGCACCCAGAGTTGAGAGTCCTGGCTCTGTCATTCCCCCTTTAAGTCGGTGGAAGCGCTCTTGGTGAGGACGGGCACCATCGACAGAAGAAAGGCTGAGCGGACATGAACCACTGTGGTAATTACTGCGGTGGCTGTAAGTCGACCTAACATAGGTTGACGTAAGTTTATAGTGTAGACATGCCCTACGTGCACGTGCATAAACTGAGCACTGCAAGATCCTATTGCTGTAACCTCATTTTTTTTATCACCTCACCTCCTCTCTGCTGTTTGTGTCTCACTCATCTAAAATTTACTTTGTGAACTCTTTGGGGAAGGAAATGTGTCTTCTGTGAAGTGCTTAGCATACTTCAGAGGCTACAAACCATTAATAGTAGGGCTCTTATTCGTTCTGTTTTAAACTGTTTCCAGTAAAGAACTGGCACAATTTCAAATGGAATATTCTAGGCAATTTCCAATTTAATAAAAAACTGCTAGTGACCATAGCCTGTCTCAACAGTGAATGAAGCCGCTTTTCCTCTCTCAAACTTCCGTAGCAGAAGAAAAGTAGCCCTGTTACTCATAGCCAGCACTAACAAGATAGAATGTCACTAGACCCCAAAAAACCCCGCTCACAAATTAGCGGAGATCAACCAAGTCTGAGAATTAACTTTTTGTTTTCCGAACAGCGTTAATGGTTATTTAACCATTGGTATGGTCGCAGGAACTTTGTGTGATTAGAGGTTGTTGGTTTTTTTATAACTTGGAGATTTTTATTTTCAATTTAGCTTATTGATCTTTCAGAAACATAGACAATAAGGTGGAATAAAAGACCCATCTCCTCCTCTGCTTCACTGTTAGCTAGCATATCGATGAGTCTCCTTTGGCTGTGTTGTGCATTGAGTCTGTAAACAGGATAGGTGCAAGCCATTTATGTACAGTGACACATTGTGTTTGAATTGGGAGATGTTCTGATGCTGCAGGAGGTATCTTAATGCAACATTGTGGTTGAGATTCTACATGAACAAAAGTCAAGAAATTAAAGTTAGTTTCCTAGGAAATGTAACTTTATGCATATATGGAATTGCATGACTCCTTCGATGGTAATTTCATTGTCCTAATGTATAGTTGCCAAGTCTCAGAGTTTATAGTTGCTATTTCCTGACTCTTGTATGTCCTAAAATCTTATCATGGAGTTGCATGAGCAGAACTATATTTTTAAACTCTTCCTTTTTGTTTCTGGCTTTCCTTCTTCCCTGCCCCCCTCCACATTTTCTCCTCTTCTCCCTCTTTGTTTCTGAAGAAGAAAGAGGAGAGTTTATCAAATATCTGAATGTACAACCTGCTGATCACACTTCAAAAGCAATTGGGCCAAACTCTCCAATGTAATGACTGCACTTCCACTGACTTCAGTGGAGCTGGGTTCATTTATGCCATTACTTTCTGCAGAGAATTTGGCCCAGTGGTTTGTGTGAGACTTACTGCTTGTGAACAGTGCTGGGGTGTAAACTCTCTTGTTCTGTGGATAAGCAGAAAAACGACAGTATCATTTGCAACTTGACCACTAGCAACACAATGTTTTCCACACCATCCACCAACGTGTGTCAGTCGTACAGGAACCACCAGCTGAGGCAAGAAAATAGTTCACTTTATGTGTCACTTTATACTCTGTCTTTGACCTCTTGACTGAGATTGCTAACGTGGTGTCAGATGTGGTGGCTCTTGTGAAATGTGTACCTGTCTACTTGCAACTGGACTGAGACCAATATCCCTTTATCTAAGTCACTGAAAAGCCATTGGATGGCAACTCCTTTTGTTCACTACCAACCTCTGAGAGATGAAAGCACGTGTATCCCGTTAGCAGTCTACTGAGCCATCCAGTTCTCTGGTCACATTTGCATACAAATGCACCAATGCATTAATCTGAATACAAGATCATTAGTTTGCACGTTCAGTTCAAACTGTGCACTTTATAGGGCAGTGTACTCCACAGCTCACTTTGTCCTTCCCAGCGTGTGAAAATGAAAGTGGCAGTGTGGAAGGGGAGACCATGGCAAGAAAATAGCACTGAAAGAGGCCCAGAAAAGCCACAACCTTCCTGCTGTGGTCTTATGCCGCTGCTTTAAAAATTTCTGCATGTTCCATAAGGCCCCAAATGATCAGGGACACCCCATCTATTTATGTTTCAGTAACTCAAATATCCAAGCAAAATACTATCAAACTTACCAAAACTATTCAGCACGCTGGAAACAAACATGAATTTCAGCCAGAGGAAATTCTCTCTCTTCCCCTCTCCTGAAAGTTAAATGCCTCAGCCAAATATGTAGCATTACTAGTGCAATGCTATAGTACAGCTTTGTGCTCAGAAGTTCTAGGCACTTTTAATAAAGTGAAATCTCTTGAGGTTGAATTACAGCATTGCGTCTTGGCAGCTTTTAATAGATAATCTCCAGAAATTGGGGCTTCCTGTAGGTACAGTGGTCTGGTCAGTGGTTCAGACAGTGCTAGAATGTTTTCTACAGCAAAGAGCTGAATAATGCAGTTTCTCTGAATTCGAAGGATTTGCTGAGCCTTCGGAACCCAAAATTGCTTTACAGTGTATTTTCTCCTGCATTTCCCTATCTTATTATTCATACTCAACCTTTTTGCCTTCTTCCTCTTTAGCTAAATGTTATGTAAGCTATTACCTTGATGTATGCATATTTCTATAGTCCTGAAAGTTGTTTAAGAAAAAGCATCTTTGTTATCTTTAGTCTAAAACAGTCTTAGTTTTTAGGATTGGGTTCTGCAGCCTGTATCCATCTTTTGAGAAATATAAAGTGAATCAGCGAAGGCCGACATGTCTTATTCAATGAACAAGTATGATAACAAAACCAACCTTCATTTTAATCTCTTTATTTTTATTTTTTAGGAAGTTTTTGTCTGTGTTGTAGTCAGGCTCCTGATATTCCTAAGGAGGTCACATACTCCGTTTCTTTTTTACATAAAGGTACAGTTAATCTGTTTTATTCGATTGTTCTTTCTTACTTTATTTTAGTGTGTCATTTTGTACCAGAATACCTTACAAAATAAACAGGGCTCTGCTGGGAACTGCAGCAGTGAAAGCAGCAGCCTGGTGGGCCGCCGCTCCCAAAAGCCAGCACCCCACTCCCACAGCTCCTCTGGTGTGGCTGTACCGCTCCCCGTCCCGCACCCAGGCTCGCCCGCTGGGGCAGGCACCAGGCTCATCAGTAGCTGTCCCTGGTCACGCGGTGCAGTGGGCAGAGCTGGGGGCGGTACACCCATCCTGGAGGAGCTGCATCCACAGATGATAAATGTTGTACCTGCACAGGGCTCCAGAGCCCTGTGCCTGTGACAATAAGGCACTGTGTGTGGGAGATGGAACTGGTAGCTCCTAGCTTGAGTGTCTAGGGGCGCAGGTCAGCCCTGATTTTCACAGGCATAGGTGCAGCTCTCACTGACTTCCTTGAAAACCATCTGTATAAATTAAGCTAGCAAGAAGGATAAGAGGTGACTTGATCACAGCCTATAGGCAGCTACATAATGAACAAAAATTTGATAATGGACTTTAGTCACAGTATAACAAAATCCAATGGCTGGAAGTTGAAGCTACACAAATTCAGACTGGAAATAAGGTGCAAATTTTTTACAGTGAAGGTAATTAACCAGTGGAACAATTTACCAAGAGTTGTGCGGATTTTCCTTCACTGGCAATTAAATCTAGATTGGTTGTTTTGCTAAAAAGATATGCTCTAGTTCAAACAGGAATTACTTCAGGGGAGTCCTGTGTTCTGTGTTATACAGAAGGTCAGCCTAGATGATCACAGTAGCTCCTTCTGGCTTTATAATCTCTGGAAAATTAACCCATTAGTTCTAAGCGCTTCTTGGTAAGAATAGAGACTAGTGTTTCAGTCCAGGCAGAGGAAGATTTGTTCAGAAATATAACATAGTAAAGACAAACAATCTCAGAAGTTCTGTGGTTTGGATAGACTTGCATTGCTCCATATTCTCTCTCTCTAGTTATACTTTGCATATAACTGCTGTTTCATGTGTGTCTTCCCAGGTTACAGCAAAACCTTTACAGTTGCTCTACAAAGAACAGATTACCCACAAGTGAAGGAAGTAGCTTTTTTGAATCTCGGTAGGTTGCTAATTTAGCTTCTCTTGTTTCCTCTCCCCATTTTGAGAAGGGAGAGAAATTGTTAACCTCCAGCCTTTTGGTGGTCCCTCTCCTCTTCATAAGAGGGACATAAAGGTCCCCCCCATCCCTTCACAAGTTACGATATTTGCTACATTTTGCAACTTACTTGACTTCCATTTTTGGCACCTGATATTGCAATACCTCATACTGTCAGTGAGCAACTTCCTCTAAAGTTGACTTCTCTGGAGATCAACTACCATAGTGCTCTTTAGTGGCGTGAGCCTCTCACATCCTCCCCTGGAAACCTGAACATATCACCTATATTTCCTGTGTTAACACTGCAACTGCTATTAACTAACTCCTGTTATATCTCCTAGACATAACCTGCTCCAATAAAGAGAAATGGGCTGAGAATTCATAAATGCCAGCCTCCCAAAGTAAATATTTTAACAGTTGCTCAAATTGATGGCTCTTTTTATTTTGAACAGACTATTATGTGGCTGTTTATTTGCCTGGCCATTTTCTACACCTTCTCAATACTCAACATCCTGACCTGATGTGCTATAATTTGTTTCTGACAGGTACAGTAAAACTTCAGTACTTTGGAGTCTTTAGCATCTCTTTTATTGTTGGCTTTGGTGGAGACTCTTGAAAATGTTCAGCTCCCTTTGGAGGAGAATTCAGTTAATTTTATTGGCCTCGCATCTGCATTACTGTACATTGTTCTCTGAAAAGCCTAGAAGATTGGGATCAGGCAGAGTAAGACATGTATTTTTAGCACACTCAATTTTAAAAAGAAATGATGAACTTTCTTATTTCATCCGTTACTCACTGTTAGCGTGTTATGAAATGAAAGAAGACCATTCAGTGAATTGCATTCTCTGCCTCAATTTAATAATTTCCCATCCCCTTATGCATGTTTATGGATGCTCCAGTGTTCTCAAATTTCACATGGAGATGCAAATTTGATTTTACGTTTCCTTCCTCCAATTGAGTTTGTGTATGTATGTTCGAGTGGAGTGAGGAGAGGAAATCTGCATTTCCTTCACCTGATCAGAGTAATGTAATTTGTTTTGAAGTCTCATCTGAAAGGCACATTATTTCACTTCCACATAACAGTACTTTATAGGAAATGGGTTGTTTTTGGAAACAGAAGGCCTTTGTTTGAAAACAGAAGGCCATTTTTCTGACTGGGTAAAAGAAAGGTAGGGTGCTAGGACTAGTGCAGCTCCGACATATGCAGCAATGTCAAAAAGAAGCTCATAGCTGGTTGGAGGTGGAACTGTAAATAAATATTTTCCTGTGGAAATACCCGAGGTAGGTAGGAAGCATTATTTTATTTTCTGCATGGGGTGGGTGTGATTTCTCATGCAGTGGGCCTGGAATTACATTGGCAGAAAAATGGAGTAACTCAGCGGTGAATCAGTTCCAGTATACGCAAAGTAGTTTTGATTTTGGGTTATATTTAAATTTAGTACTACAAAGCAGAATCTCCCTGTTCTTGTAGTTTGGCACATGCTGCTGTTTGGATGGCCTAATACAATGTGAGCATGTCGTTCTGGGTGGCGCAGGCTAACTCACTCTGCTCTGTTACTAAAATGGTGGCCATCTACAATAGTGATTCAAATTCAAGCAAGAGTTAGATACTTTGTTTCTCCCTCCCCAAAACAGAAGGCATTCAGTGCGCTACTGAAGTCCTGGGCAGTGGAGGTAGTTGCTTGCACTACTGAATGGGTGCTGCTATCTGAAGGCAGTTAAGGAATGTCATTAAATGAATCCCATCCAGTCATTTTAAGCTTCAAGAACAATGGCCAAGAAGCAGTTCAGACTGAGGGCAGGTCTGCACTGGAAGTGCTATATTGGCACAGATGCACCAGTGCAGCTACGCCGCTCTAGCACATCTGGTGAAGACGCTGCATGCCGGCGGGAGAGCGCTCTCCTGTCGGCTAATTACTCCACCTCCATGAGAGGTGGAAACTATGCTGGCGGGAGAACATCTCCTGCTGACGTAGTACCGGTGTGGACAGCGCGTATGTCGCTGTAATTTGCGTCACTCGGGGGTGGGGGGCTGTCTCTTTCCCACCTCTGAGCGGCGTAAGTTACATTGACTTAAGCGGTAGTGTAGACCTGCCCTGAGTGCTTAGGCACAATGGTGATCTGTGCTAGGGAAAAAGACAGGTAGGGCCTGATTTTCAGAAGTGCTGAGCACTTGCATCTCTCACGGTCTTCAAAGGGACCTGTGGGTGCTTAGCACTTCTGAAAACAGCAGGCCAGTAGGGTGGGGTGGGAAGTTAAAGTGGGTAAGGGGAGAGAAAACGCAGGAGGGGTAGATTATTTCTCACCATTGGAGACCATGAGATTGTGGGACCTGGCAGAGGGGAGAAATCTGTGGTCAATAGAGCTTATGTACACTCAAAGACCTTTCTTCCTTCAAACCCCACTCCCTTCAGGTGAGGATGCGAGAATCAACATGCTGCACAAAAGTTCCATCCAGTCCCCATTTAAGTCTGCCGTCTGGGATTGCTGCTCAGGAAGAACGTTTACTGTGAGAATAAATGAGTGCTCCTTGATGCAGTTCCTCTGGAACAGCAAACTGGACAGTGATAGACTGGCAGCGCTGCACTGTGCTCTTCTACATGTCAGAAATACAACAGATTTGGAAATGCAGGTGGGAATATAGCTTAATTCCTTATGTTTCTGGACATTTACTTATTCAGTGCGAAAAAGAGTGTGCTGGGTGCCTTACAGGACAAAGATAAAGGCATGTTCACTATTATCATCAAACATTTGTATTGTGGTAGCACCTAGAAGCTGACCAGGTTGGCCCCAACATTCTTCCAGTCTAATGGGTATAATGGTTCTCGTTCTGAAAATATTGTTTGACTGAGCACTGAGCAGCAGGTGAAAGGGGTTCATTGGTCTGGACTGTTCCAGAGTCTTTCATTTGAACACAAGCTTTAAATACAGAACTGTAACAAACTCTCCATTTTTTGACTTTCACAGATTATTCAGTGGATTTCTGAGAACCTGTCAACATGTTATACATTTAACCCCTTACAGGAATTTATCATTGGTAGGTGTTTTTTTGCATTGCGTGTTAAACTACACACTGCACATTTTTGCTTAAAGGGAGACATCCGACGGTAAAGCCACACAACTGCAAACTGACTCTCCTGCTGCTGCTAGCTCATCTTTTTAGTTGTACTCCTGGTTGGGTGACTCAGCTGTTGTAATGCTGTACTCCGTTG
The DNA here is from genome assembly GCF_965152275.1 of Natator depressus. Lineage (NCBI taxonomy): Eukaryota > Metazoa > Chordata > Testudines > Cheloniidae > Natator > Natator depressus. The sequence continues at coordinate 323,993,090 of NC_134234.1, read as the reverse complement.
CTAATTGAGAAGACAAGTACATTGCAGTCCTGGTTTTATAGCAATTTGTACAGCTTTACAAATGTGATTAGCTACCTAGTTGTGCAGGAAGAGAGATCCGTTACCATTTTGGCCTTTCATGAGCCAAATTCTCTGCCTACCTGGTGGCTTGAATAGCTGGGATGTGTGCCAGAAAGATGAATAGAAGGGAAGGAGTAATTCTCCTTTAGCCTCAGCCAGGTCATGGAGCCATTCCACGAAGGTTGCTTCAGCATAATGGCTGGTGTATCCTGCGACATTTTCACATATCAGCAGATCCCCTGGCCCAGACAATTTGAGCCCTGCCTCCTGTGTGTCTGTTTGGGGGACCCCAGCTGAGCTGAGGCTAAGCAGCCGACACCTCTGCATGGCTATCTGGAATTCCTTTCCTCCCTGTGTGCAGTGGAGTCATATCAGGTTCCACTGCTAAGGAAGCTGCTGCAGTGGCAACATCAGGATTTGTCCCTAAAAAATTAATTGACAGATTAGTGAGGGAAAGGGCGAGTAAAAAAGGACCAGACTATAAAGCTTTTTCTTGGTAACTTATACCTTTAAACAGCCTTGTCTCTGTAAATCTCTCTCTTTTTTTTTTTTTTTTTTTTTTTTTTAATGCATTCAGCTTCCCTATACTGGACAATGTGTCCAGAGACTAGCAAACTGGATAAACTTTTGCCATATACATCACTACTGTACTGGAATGGGGTAAGAAATCAGCTGCTACGAGCACTAACAACTTTGGGAGAGGGTTTTTTTTTTCTTTCTAAAATGTGTTGTAACCCTGTTTGCTTTTGGAAGCAAATTTATTCTTTTTGGAATATCTAGTGGCTTGTCTGTTTTTTTTTTACCTGTTTTATCTTACCTAGACTTAATGTGTCATGGTTTTCAGGAATCTTTATTTTTGGTAAATGCATTTATGAAATGTCGGTGATAACAGCTGAGGTTGCATTTATGTAACTGTTATGAATGATTACATTGGTTATGGTTTTTATGTAGTAATATACCAGTTATCATGTGCCCATGTGTATTTATAATGGGTGCAGAGTAATTTTAGTCACTAGGATCCTGCAGTTCTTTCCAATAAGTACACAATCTGGAGAGCCTTACTATTATGAAAGTTTTATAGAGAAAACAGCATTGGGCAGGTCTACACATGGATAACACAATCACCAGCCAATCAAAAGTTTTCCAGTCTTCAGCCTTCTTCAGTAAGGCCTACTGTCTGATTTTCCTCATTAACACTAAACAAAAGTTCTGGTGAGCTGACAGCTTATTTAAATGGTAGTTACTTAAAATTTCAAACCCCAAACACACATTTACTTTATACTGTGTTGGCTGGAGACTGTTTATCTTGTATACTGGGTCTATCAAGCTACTTTAATCCGGACAGACAAGACCACTTTTCATCCCAGCACAGAGAGAAAATAGTTTCCATGCTACTTTTGTGCCGAGGTGAATGTGCTGTCTTGGTTAGCTAGATTACTGCCCAGGGCAAAGTGATCTGAAATCTTCAGATTTTTATGTTATCATCTGCTATATCTGTTTGTATCTTTTAGACTAAATTAATGTTTTAATTTCCCACTCTTTGTTTATAGATTATCCCCGGAATAACATGCATAACAGACATCATTTCTTTACCTGAATTAAAGGTAAGTTCCTACATATGAAGGTGTTGCTATTGGTAGGAAGGGTGTGGGTTGTCACTTTCCTCATAAACGTTACTGTACTGCACATGTTACCTGAAAATAAGGATGAAGAAAGAATTGCTCTAGGTTAAGTAACTTTTATGGTTGCTAGAAACATGAATTTTCCAGACAGATTTTGCTGGCTCAGAAATGCACTGTAGTTTCTCAAGATTTTGTCCTGTTCTTTCGGAAGGATGTTGGCTCCTGCCAAGGGTGCCTTCCAGTTTGTTTGCCTCTTCATTCTGTGACTGAAGTTAACACGGGGGAAGTTTCTTTGCACTGGGGACATGGGGAATTTCTAATGTATCTCCCCTCTCACTGGGCCCATTGGAGGTGTCACTATATTTTCATTAGGGATGTAAATACCCTTTAAACGATTAAAATATTTTGTTTAAACGGTTAACCAATTAAGCGGCTGGGGCTGATCCAGCCAGCACAGCTGGGTCTGCTCTGGCTGGGCAGCTAGCAGGCCGGGGGTTAATGGTTAAGGCAGGTTAAATGGCAAAACTAATGCTTACCGGTTAACATTTTACATCCCTAATGTGCATCAGCACCAGCAGTTCAGGGTTTTTCCTTTCATTTTGGCCATGGTACCCTGCACTTGCATTGTTGTGATCGCTCTGGCCATGCTGTTCAGAAGAAGTGGCTGTTTCACCTAAACAAACCAATTGTATGGGTACAGGTGGGTATGGAAAAGGAGATGAACCTGGTGAACATAAGAATGGCTATACTGGGTCAGACCAATGGTCTATCTAGGCCAGGATTCTGCCTTCTGACAGTGGCCAGTGCCAAGTGCTTCAGAGGGAATGAACAGAACGGGCAATCATCGAGTGATCCATCTCCTGTTGTCCACTCCCAGCTTCTGGCAATCAGAAGCTAGGGACACCCAGTGATGGGGTTGCATCCCTGCCCTTCTTGGTTAATAGCCACTGATGGACCTGTCCTCCATTAATTTATCTAATTCCTTTTTGAACCCCATTATAGTTTTGGCCTTCACATCACCCCTTGGCAACGAGTTCCACAGGTTGACTCTGTGTGAAGTAGTACTTTCTTTTGCTTGTTTTAAACCTGTTGCCTATTAATTTCATTGGGTGACCCCTGGTTCTCAAGTTATGTGAAGGGGTAAATAACTCTTCCTTATTCACTTTCTTCTCCCCACCAGTCATGATTTTATAGACTTCTACCATATCCCGTCTTAGTCGTCTCTTTTCCAAGCTGAACAGTTCCAGTCTTTTTAATCTCTCCTCATACAGAAGTTGAACAGGGTATAGTCTTTGGCGGGGTGGGGGAATCTGTCTGTCTGTAGTTCCTGTATTTGCTATGAAAGCTGGATTGATGATTCCTTCATCTCCCCCCCAGCCACCCCACCCCACAAACACACAACTCCCTTCAGCTGAAGTCTTCACTTTCTATGAAGGTTAAGAGCACTTGGCAGTTGGGAGAACATGGCTGTAAGGACACTGATAAATAAAGTAGTGAGATCTGTGCTAAATGTTTGGAGAATCACTCTGACAAGTAACACAGGAGTGATGTTCAAAGTGCTGGGAACCCAGCATGTGAGCAGAGGTGTCTTGTGGGAGTTGTATTCTGGACATAGCATGCTCAGGAACTTGAGAATATTGTCAAATGGCATCACTTAAGGCAGAAGTGCTCTTACTCCCCACGTGTTCAGAACTAGTTTAAGATTTCAGTTTTAACTGGCTCTAAGGGCCCAATTTTCCTAGCATCAGTGGGATTGCTCTTGATTTACACCAGGGTGAATGGAGAATTGGGCCTAGCTGCTTACCATTGATTTCACTGGGAGTTGATGACACTTGGGAGATCAGGTCTTGAGATGGATCTTTGGTCACCATATGCTGCATGTGCTCACTGAGGTCAGAATTAGCAGACTGTTTAGTTTGTCTGAGATTTAATCTCAAGCCTCTGGGAGCAAGGTCTTTAGCAGTTGCACTTCTTGATTGTGAAACTCCTTTCCTACTTGTGTCTAAAAACCTAAACAGACTGAGAAGGATAAAGTTAAACTGAAGACGCTTATTTGCTGCTGCTTTTGACTGCAAAGTGCTCTGACTCTTATGTGAGGCTAAAATACAAATGCCCTGGGTCAGATTCAGTGCTCTGTTCTGGCTTGTTTACACGGCTCCAATGATACAAAACCATCATAAATCCAGTTTAACTGGCCAGTTAATGGGGTTCCAAGTGGTTCTTGTTGCCCAAGAGTGAAAAAGCAACCAGAACATAGAACTGAATCTGGCACTTTATTTCTGCAGTCTCTCAGGTGCGTGAGGCATTTCATGGACAAGGTGACGTCTCCCGACCTTGATGAGCTTTCTATTTAACGGCCCTGTGCCCTTTGTGAACTTCTGAGTGCTCCCAGGAAATTCCTTCCCATTTGAGGGTACACCATATGTAGTAGGAAAATGGATCCTAAATTCAACAGCCTACCAAGGGATAACAAACACAATATTTGGGAACAAAGGGTTGCAAGAGAGGCCAGGATCATCACTGTAAGCTCATGGAATATGTTCGTTTGTGTTACATAGAGATCTGATCAGTTTCTTTGAACAAGTTAATATATTAATGCTCACTCATGTTTTAATCTGTCAGGAAGAGTGGGATAAAGGTCTGGGTTGGAAGGCTAACTGGAAGGAAGAGTTTTGAAGAATCTGAAAGAAAAGAGTGAGGCACACAGAATCAGCAAGCGGGCAGGCATCAGAAAAGGCAGTCTCCTGGCACGGGGGAGTGACACGGCCTGCTGAGCTGGCAGGGAGTAAGCATTGAGCTTTGTTGTATATTTACCTAGTGCCTCTCATCGCAGTTAGCTATTCATCCTCCACCACAAGTTAGGTGGTAGCACACAGATATACTACGTGGACGTATGCTAGGCGGTGAAGAGGACCGCTGTAGCCATTCAAAATTGCAAGAGGAGTTCAGGCAAGTATTCCTCATGGTGTTGGGTAAATATAGTCTGACATCACTGCTCTTGCGAAAAGGGTCATGAGGTTTTTAAGCCCTCACAAGTGGTTTCACATCTCTGAAAAATGACACCTTCAGTAATTCAGCGTATTAATGGTCAGGCTGGGCCACTAATCCTGTACTGTCTGGATTAGGGCAGCCTGCAGAATGAACACCACTTCCACCTGCACCTATGGAGATCTCTCCTCCAATTCTTACCCAGCCTGGCCCTGTTTCTCTCTTTGGACAGGCCAGAGAAAACCAAGATTTTAGGCAACAAACAATCCTTTATTTTAATCTGGTGACATCTTACATGAGACCAAAAGATGCTGCTAGTTTTAGTTTTCAGTGGCATCAAATTTTAATCTTAAAACCGGCCACTTTGTTATGGACTCGCTAGACAAAAGCAGCTTTTCATCATGTCAAACAAGGGTTTGTATGGCTTGAAAACAATGCAAGGGGGGACGGCAGAAGATCCAGAGTTGTGCAACTGCAACTATCAAAACTGGTCGCTAGAGGTCATCCTTGTTGTATATTCTGGCTGTTGTTAACCTAACTGTAGCTCTCGAAAGCTTATGCTCAAATAAATTTGTTAGTCTCTAAGGTGCCACAAGTACTCCTTTTCTTTTTGCGAATACAGACTAACACGGCTGCTACTCTGAAACCTAACTGTAACATTTATGCAAAATAATACTGTAGTAATATGTGGTAGAGTTAGTTATTTTGCCTATTTACGACCAAAAATCTCAGTCAATTGTGTTAACCTAAAGTGTTTAACCTAATTAAATTATGTTAAATCCCAGACTGACCCTTATCAGCTAAGGCCACATGAAAGTTGGGGACTGTATTTTAAAGTATATAGTATGGCTTAAAGTTAGCCTGTGTCTCCTCAGAATTATGTGGGAGTATTTCATAATTCGCTGTGATGGATTGTAGGTTGTCTTTCAAAGGCATACCTGATCTTGAGTGCAACTGGAGAAATAGAAAATTAAGTGAATAGTCACATGTGCCTGTACTTTTTGAAATGATTTTGGATACTCTATTTTAGATACCTTCAAAAGGGTCTGTGGGTTTTTTTGGGTGGATGGTTGCTCAGCACTTTCTGAAAATTAGTTTCCTTTAATATCTCAAGTTCGGCACCAAAATCACTCATCCCTTTTTTGAAAGCTGTAGACTATTATATTTAAGGCTGTGATTGCTGGAGAATAGGTTTGTGTCAGAGACTTCTGGGGGAGAAATAGCCAGTAGCTTCTAGAAAGATAGGACTACTCAAAGGCAAGTGTACTTTGGGTGCTATGCAAAGAAAGGGTACACAGGATGAATTTTCCAATAGCCAGCTAGTCAGGTTCAAAAGCAGATGTGAAATAATGTTAAGGGGGAAGGGATAGAAACCAGCTTGTTTGCTCAGGGCAGCAGTTCCATACAATATTGAATGAAGATGTAACATACAAGGGAAAATGGCCTATAATGTTTGTTTAAAAAGTAGAGCAATTAAGGATGGTCACGCCTGCCCTCGAAGAAGCCTGGAGGAATAAGTGACTGGTCTTCAGGGAGGTAGGTCCCTGACTCTGAGGGCACACTAACTTAGGTGGGCCTTGTGGATGCTGCAGGGCTGAAAGGAGGAAAGCATCTGATGGTCTAACACAAACTCTGCAGTGCTAGGATAGATGAATTCTTGTTTGACCCCCTGAAAGTGCAGGATTTTACTTTCACTGACTATGCAGCTATCCCAACCTAGACCAGATAGGATGTTTAGAACATTTACTCTTGATTTTTCTCTCCATCTTCTACTGAGTGCTGTTTTATTCAAAATATTTTGAGTCTTAGACCAGAGATTTGATACTGTGGGCCATGGGTGGTCTCCAGATCAGGATGGGCAAGATGCTGGTTCTTATCCTTGTTTTCCCACTGCTAAACTGCATTAAACTACAGCTAAAAATACATTATTTTCCTGATGTTCCTTTTCTGTGTAAGCCATAGCTGTAGTTGCCACAGGATTTTTGTGTGACTGACAGTGGAAGGGAAGTGGTCCATATGAGCATGAATTAAAGCGCAGGGAAGGAGGCCAGTTTCCATGTGTCACCCTCCAGTAAGATGTGCTCCGTGCTATGAAACCGTGTCAGAACTGCCGTTTTAGTTTTCTTGGTAACTTCACTGTGTCAAGGGGCAGAGGCAGCCAAAGGCCTGCTGGTGCCCCCAAAATGTTGCTAAGATGATGGCGGTGGTTGGAAAGGTGTACCAGGAAAGGCAGACAGACAGGAGGGGTGACAAGAATAGAGGAGTAAAGCTTAAAAATGTGGGCTTTTTTTTCCAGATATCTTCCAAAAATTAGTGTCTTAATCTTCTATGTCCTGTCCAGTGCATGCTGCTGACCCTTAATAATGGCCTCAAATTTCCATTTAAAATACATAAATTAAAGTCAGACCCAGTGTGGAATTCTAGATGCAAAAACAGGCTCAGGAAATCAGAATTGTATGTGTTTGGTTTTTCCTGTTACCTTCCTAGGTTTTAAGTCAATTTTTAATGTTAAAATCAAAGGTTTAAAAAATGCTGTGGAAAACCCTTTTTTCTGGACTGAGTTTGTTATACCAACTTCCCAAATAGGACTCTGTCTAACAGAAGTGCTAATGCAATTCTGTAATGGTACAAACCTTGGCGTGCCAGTAGAATGCAGTGTTATGGCTGAGGAGGAGAAAGCCACTGCCAAATAAAGAAAAGAAATATCAAAAGATAAAAATGGGAGAAGTTTGAAAGAACAAAGTGTCTGCATTGTTCGGCTAACATTCCCTGGGTGCAAAATGGGCAGGATGTTCACCTGCTACGCTGAAAAAGAACCTTTGTGTAAGAGGTTTCATAGCTTTCTTGTATAGTAGTACTAAAGTAATAATTTCTCAGTACAAGAATGGCTTAAAAAAACAATAACCCAAGACTGATTTCGAACCCTGCATTTATCATAGTTCTCTCATGTCGTCATTTGAGCGATAAGCTCAATAGATATTTTTACAACTGTGCAGTTTGTATTCATACTTTCGTTTATATATTTGTAGGTTCACAATTGTAAAGGCTTCTGGGAAAAGCTAACGTTAAACCTGGAGTGTGTGAAATATGCTGAGCCACACTTGCATTACAACAACAACGTGCTCAGGAGAGAATGGTATAAGCTACTTTCAGACGAGGTAAATGAACAGATTGGATAAGCATCCATAGTTATGTTTCCATGATGTGAGCATTGTTTTAAAGCTGAATACAGAAGTAAAGAATTGAGTTGTTGGAACTCATCTCATTAGACATTTGATGAGGAAATTGGGTAGCGCTTATGGGAGGGCAGTCAGTGATTGTAATTATTACCTATAGGTTCAGATAGAATCTGTATTCCACAATCTGCCACCAGGATGGGGGTTTGGATTTCTGCTACTCTAGCTTTCTGCAGGTTTCCTGAGTTCTGCCAGCTGCAGGTTGTGCTTTTCAGAGTGACTGAGAGGCACTACTGTAGCATTATTCCCATTAGAAGTGAAAGCTAGCTCTATTGTTCATCGGTCTTTTATTTGGCAGAATTTTAATAGTTCTGCAACTGTTTTTCCAATGTAGAAAGCAGAGGAAAGAAGAACCACAACGTATTTGAGGAATATTTTTGAGAATGCAAAAAAGTAGGTAAAATATTGGTGATTTTACCCTTCCTTATTCTGATTAAGTAAATGCTGTGTTTTAAGTGGACCATTCTGGACTTAAAAGTGCTGTGAAGCTAGGTGCATCTCAGTGTTACATACCTGGCCAATTCACCTCACCTGTGGGAGGTCACCCAGGTGTCAGTCAACCCAGGTCATCAGGGACTCCTGATGATGGCCACAAAACTGTCCGGGGAATCCAGCATTCTGGGCTTTAAAACTGAACATTAGAAATGAAGATTTCTTCCTTTAAAAACACGTTTAAATTAATTTTATGCCACTATCAATAATACTAGTTAAAAGTGAGCTAATTTAACATGGCCAATCATGCAATTTTAAATCTGATTAGCTGCATGTAGATAAGTAACTTTTCAGTGTGTGTCTATCCTTTTGAAGCAGTATTTAAATTCAGTTTTCCCTCCTTAGGGTGCTTTCCAATCTTGCTGCATGGAACTTGGGTAAGGAAAACATGCACTAATGCACTCTGTGGCTAGGTAGGATGCTGAAATGGTTACAGTCTACATACCATGGGCTGAAAAATTCATTTTCAGATATGTTTTGAACCTGTTTGCCATTCAAGGATCTGAGGGAGGAGGAAGGTAAAGTTGGGTAACTAAAATGCAGGGAAAGAGTCTCTCTTCTGATGTATAGTTAAGCATCAGGAGACCTGGGTGAGATTGAAGAGCACCTTTGAAAATGATCTAGACAAACACAGTCATCTAGGCTTTGTCTACACAAGGAGTTTTCCTTGAAGCAGGGATAGATGACTGTTAAACATCTGAGCTTTGTTTTCTTATAGCTTTCTACAGTGCTACTGCTACAGAGCTGCACCCATCGGGAGATTATGGTAGAAAAATCCTAGAGGAGACAAGGCACTAGACTCAATTAGTTGCTGAGCAGAGCTGATCAGTAGCATCTCGGAATCATTTCAGAAATGCTAGCATGACCTTCAAGACAACTACTTATTAGTTTAAAAATTAGTTAAAACTTAGTTTCCATAAAATTCATTGACAAATCATAAGTTGCTATTCTTGTTTCAGTTGCTAGGCATTTGAGTCTTTCAGGACCTCTCTTATCCTTTAAGTGTCGCTTCTATCATGTGATTCAGGTTTCCATTCACAATCTAATCAAGATTTCCAGACTGCAGTCCCACCTCATTTACATCACTGTGCTAGTCTAAGTATTGGTCACTCATTTAAAAGCTTTAAACAAATCCAAACATGTTTAGAATATAAAGGCAACATTAACTTCCAGTATCCAACATTATGATCGCCTCACCTATCCTTTAATCATTGCTTTGGATTCTGACTTTTAGGACCCCCTGTGGCCGTAGCTAAACTTCTGTAGCCTTACATTGCAACCACTGCCGTGTCTTCTAAAGATGCTGGTTTAAGAACCATATTTATGTCTGTATAGTTCATTAGTGTCAGAACCTCAACTGTGCCTATAGACTTTCCAGTTAGTAACAGTAATAGTGACCATTTACCTAGTTCATTTTATCCATAGATCTCCAAGTATTTTAAAATGGGGATAGCCAGACCCATCTTTGTACGGATAGGGAAAGTGAGGTAGAGGGGTTAAGTGGCTTGCCCAAGGAGTAGCTAAATACATATACTTCAAGGCAGGCAAAAGATAGTTGAAGGGAAATGCTTTTAAATTTAGGGCCCAATTTTTGCAAGATGTCAAGTGAAGTCCTCTAATCCCAGTCTGTGAAAGTGGTGATGCTCGGCATCTTGCAGGGTCAGGCTGTTAGTTTGATCTCATGGGACAGGAAGAACTCATAAGGAGTCAGGAGATGCCAAGCTCTGGCTGTTGTGTTCTATATCTGTCCTTTTGTTTTATAACCTCTTTCTTCCATGCAGTTAAAGGGAGTGCGGTCGGATATTTACGTTCACCTTACTCAGCAATTTTTAGCTGAAATAGCCAGGCCAAAGAGTTCTGCTGAGAGTGTAGGAGGTGCATGCTATGAAAAGGCTACTTTGCTTATCCAGTTGTATAGCAAACCCGCCCAGATGTTTGCCCTTGGTGAGAGTTGTAAATGTCAAGATCTGAACAGTACGCATTTTGTATTCTTGTTACCACTGGGTTTTCTGGACCTGCCGGCTCTAAAGGGCTAATGGTGGTGGCAACATTTGTCTTAGAGATTGAGGGAAAGAGCTATAGAAACAATGTGTGATGCTGTTGTATAAGAGAACTGAGGGGAAGAGAATAAGCTTTTTTTCACAAATGCCTCCATGTTAGAGCAGCTGGGGAAGACTGTCTTGTGACAGTTTTCTGTTCCGTGACTGTTCTCTGAATCTTTCTAGGAATGGGAACGCTATGCCTCCTGTTTGTGTCTACTCATTTCTAAGTGTTTTTTGGAGTCCCTGGAAGTCTCTCTCATTCTGAAGAGTCATGCATTTGAATGATATTAATTCTGTTTATTTCAGAGGAAAGGCTAGTTCCTCTCTTTCAAGAGGAAGACTACCAGCAGCGATTATTAATTGGACTAGTAAGTGTTTTTGTTACATTCTGTGCAGTAGAAGACACACAACCTTAATCAATGTAAAGAATAAATTTGATAGTATTTATTTGTAGTTTTTCTTGCTAAATCTTTTATTCAGTGGTTCACTAGAAGATCACTTAAGCCAGTGGTGGGCACGGGCCGCATTTGGCCCCTCAGGGTAATCCGCTGGCGGGCCGTGAGACAGTTTTGTTTACATCGACTGTCCGCAGGCATGGCTGCCCGCAGCTCCCATGGGCTGGGAACAGCGAACCACAACCACTGGGCGGCCGTGCCTGCGGATGGCCAATGTAAACAAACTGTCTTGCGGCCCACCAGCGGATTACTTTGACGGGCCGCAGGTTGCCACCACTGACTTAGGCTAATCAATGTTGAGACTAGAAATGGGACAGAACATGCTGCCATGCAGGAATCAGTTTGGTTCTCTTCTCTCAGGTCAAGACACTAAGCCCTAAAAATGAAAATTAGGAGGCAGATTGTAGCTAAAAGCTAATTTGTCAAAGCCTAACTTCCTCCAGTACAAGCTTACTCTTTTTCTTATATGCTGCTGTATGCCTTGCCTAAACACTGACTTTCCATCTCACTGGGCCTCATCCCAAGCCCCTGTCAATTACTTTCAATTTTTAACTCCCTTCTAATCCCCCTCCCATGTCCTCCCTCTTTGCAAGAGCTGGCTGACTTTCAAAGAGAAGATCAACAAGATCCCCCATGATCATGTTTCCTTTTCCTGCTCCCCACTTAACACCATTTCCACTTTCTCCTTTGTTTCTCACCTGCCCTCTACCTCATTTGTAACCCCACTGCATCTATTCTTGGGCCACCGCCTCCTTTACACCATTTTTCCCAGGGTGATCTCACTTGGCTTCATCTACTGACTCCATGCTGATGACTCGCAAATTTTAAATCTCCACTCCTGAGCTGTCCCCCTCCATCCAGTCCCACATCTTAGCCAATCTGTTGGACATCTACTCCTGCAGATTTCGTGACCTGTTCAAACTCAGCACGGCTAGAACTGATCTCCTCATCTTGCCTCTGAAACCCTCAGCACGTCTCCTGTTCTCTGCTGCTCAAAATCTAGGGCTCATTTTGGACTCCTCTCTCAGCCTGGCCCTCTCATCCAAATCCTACTAATTCTTTCTCCACAACCTAAGTTGAATGCTGAGAACTGGAATATTGAAGAATCCTCTTTTCTTCCAGGAGAAGGACTGTGTAGAAGTTGTTGATGATATATGCAGCCACTGTAACATAGTAGAGTTTATAGAGATTTAGATTTGCAGGCTTTCTCCTGTTAGGCAGAGAAGTGTGGTCCAGGGATAACTGAAAGAGATCTTACGAAGAGAGGGAAGAGCATCTTTGCCAGCAGGCTGGCTAACCTAGTGAGGAGGGCTTTAAACTAGGTTCACCGGGGGAAGGAGACCAAAGACCTGAGGTAAGTGGGAAAGCGGGATACCGGGAGGAAGCACAGGCAGGAATGTCTGTGAGGGGAGGGCTCCTGCCTCATACTGGGAATGAGGGGCGATCAACAGGTTATCTCAAGTGCTTATATACAAATGCACAAAGCCTTGGAAACAAGCAGGGAGAACTGGAGGTCCTGGTGATGTCAAGGAACTATGACGTGATTGGAATAACAGAGACTTGGTGGGATAACTCACATGACTGGAGTACAGTCATGGATGGTTATAAACTGTTCAGGAAGGACGGGCAGGGCAGAAAAGGTGGGGGAGTAGCACTGTATGTAAGGGAGCAGTATGACTGCTCAGAGCTCCGGTACGAAACTGTGGTAAAACCTGAGTGTCTCTGGATTAAGTTTAGAAGTGTGTGCAACAAGAGTGATGTAGTGGTGGGAGTCTGCTATAGACCACCGGACCAGGGGGATGAGGTGGATGAGGCTTTCTTCCGGCAACTCATGGAAGCTACTAGATCGCATGCCCTGATTCTCATGGGTGACTTTAATTTTCCTGATATCTGCTGGGAGAGCAATACAGCGGTGCATAGACAATCCAGGAAGTTTTTGGAAAGCGTAGGGGACAATTTCCTGGCGCAAGTGCTAGGGGAGCCAACTAGGGGGGGCGCTTTTCTTGACCTGCTGCTCACAAACCGGGTAGAATTAGTGGGGGAAGCAAAAGTGGATGGGAATCTGGGAGGCAGTGACCATGAGTTGGTTGAGTTCAGGATCCTGACGCAGGGAAGAAAGGTAAGCAGCAGGATACGGACCCTGGACTTCAGGAAAGCAGACTTCGACTCCCTCAGGGAACAGATGGCCAGGATCCCCTGGGGGACTAACATGAAGGGGAAGGGAGTCCAGGAGAGCTGGCTGTATTTCAAGGAATCCCTGTTGAGGTTACAGGGACAAACCATCCCGATGAGTCGAAAGAATAGTAAACATGGCAAGCGACCAGCTTGGCTTAATGGTGAAATCCTAGCGGATCTTAAACATAAAAAAGAAGCTTACAAGAAGTGGAAGGTTGGACATATGACCAGGGAAGAGTATAAAAATATTGCTCGGGCATGTAGGAAAGATATCAGGAGGGCCAAATCGCACCTGGAGCTGCAGCTAGCAAGAGATGTCAAGAGTAACAAGAAGGGTTTCTTCAGGTATGCTGGCAACAAGAAGAAAGCCAAGGAAAGTGTGGGCCCCTTACTGAATGAGGGAGGCAACCTAGTGACAGAGGATGTGGAAAAAGCTAATGTACTCAATGCTTTTTTTGCCTCTCTTTTCACTAACAAGGTCAGCTCCCAGACTGCTGCGCTGGGCATCACAGAATGGGGAAGAGATGGCCAGCCCTCTGTGGAGATAGAGGTGGTTAGGGACTATTTAGAAAAGCTGGACGTGCACAAGTCCATGGGGCCAGACGAGTTACATCCGAGAGTGCTGAAGGAATTGGCGGCTGTGATTGCAGAGCCCTTGGCCATTATCTTTGAAAACTTGTGGCGAACGGGGGGAGTCCCGGATGACTGGAAAAAGGCTAATGTAGTGCCAATCTTTAAAAAAGGGAAGAAGGAGGATCCTGGGAACTACAGGCCAGTCAGCCTCACCTCAGTCCCTGGAAAAATCATGGAGCAGGTCCTCAAAGAATCAATCCTGAAGCACTTACATGAGAGGAAAGTGATCAGGAACAGTCAGCATGGATTCACCAAGGGAAGGTCATGCCTGACTAATCTAATCGCCTTTTATGATGAGATTACTGGTTCTGTGGATGAAGGGAAAGCAGTGAATGTATTGTTTCTTGACTTTAGCAAAGCTTTTGACACGGTCTCCCACAGTATTCTTGTCAGCAAGTTAAGGAAGTATGGGCTAGATGAATGCACTATAAGGTGGGTAGAAAGCTGGCTAGATTGTCGGGCTCAACGGGTAGTGATCAATGGCTCCATGTCTAGTTGGCAGCCGGTGTCAAGTGGAGTGCCCCAGGGGTCGGTCCTGGGGCCGGTTTTGTTCAATATCTTCATAAATGATCTGGAGGATGGTGTGGATTGCACTCTCAGCAAATTTGCAGATGATACTAAACTGGGAGGAGTGGTAGATACGCTGGAGGGGAGGGATAGGATACAGAAGGACCTAGACAAATTGGAGGATTGGGCCAAAAGAAATCTGATGAGGTTCAATAAGGATAAGTGCAGGGTCCTGCACTTAGGATGGAAGAATCCAATGCACCGCTACAGACTAGGGACCGAATGGCTAGGCAGCAGTTCTGCGGAAAAGGACCTAGGGGTGACAGTGGACGAGAAGCTGGATATGAGTCAACAGTGTGCCCTTGTTGCCAAGAAGGCCAATGGCATTTTGGGATGTATAAGTAGGGGCATAGCGAGCAGATCGAGGGATGTGATCGTTCCCCTCTATTCGACACTGGTGAGGCCTCATCTGGAGTACTGTGTCCAGTTTTGGGCCCCACACTACAAGAAGGATGTGGATAAATTGGAGAGAGTCCAGCGAAGGGCAACAAAAATGATTAGGGGTCTAGAGCACATGACTTATGAAGAGAGGCTGAGGGAGCTGGGATTGTTTAGTCTGCAGAAGAGAAGAATGAGGGGGGATTTGATAGCTGCTTTCAACTACCTGAAAGGGGGTTCCAAAGAGGATGGATCTAGACTGTTCTCAGTGGTAGCAGATGACAGAACGAGGAGTAATGGTCTCAAGTTGCAATGGGGGAGGTTTAGATTGGATATTAGGAAAAACTTTTTCACTAAGAGGGTGGTGAAACACTGGAATGCGTTACCTAGGGAGGTGGTAGAATCTCCTTCCTTAGAGGTTTTTAAGGTCAGGCTTGACAAAGCCCTGGCTGGGATGATTTAACTGGGAATTGGTCCTGCTTCGAGCAGGGGGTTGGACTAGATGACCTTCTGGGGTCCCTTCCAACCCTGATATTCTATGATTCTATGATTCTATGAAAGCCTTGTGTTATGTTCATTGGTCCACTGAGCTGGATCTGTTCTAAGTTATAATTTTGGCTGTTTAAAATCACTCTTTTCTTTGGTGAGAATGTGTGATAGCCAGTGATCTCAGTGTAAATCGTGCTTGTTTAACAGAGGCAGAAACTTGTTGTGCTAGTTCATGTGAATTGGCGCTTGGACTTTGAGAAGGCATCTAAACGGCTGTTTTCCTTTTCCAGATGGTTGCTCAGCTGAAAGATCATCTTATGAGGCACCTACAATATGTAGGGAAAATGAAGATTGACCAGATAGCTCTGGACTATGTTTCAAAACTGGTTAGTTTGAATTTTTTTTCCTTATTTGCCAAGTTTAAAAGTTACTATTGGAACTAGGTTTTTTAGATCACTTTCTCCGGACAAGGACTGTCTTTCTCTGTGTCTTGTGCCTGGCACATTACTCAGTAACCAGTATCTATTTTCTAGATCTGTGTGTCTATAATAAGAAGAAATACTGGAGAAGAAAACTAGTCACTGATAAAATAAGAACTATAAGATTCCTTGCAGCATGAATTCTTGATGCTTAAAGTAGAACCGGGATGCATTTTCTCTTTTGCTACAGTTTTCTGATTTTCATGTGTTCCCTCTTCATGTAAACAAAGACAAGAACCTTTTGGTGTCAGAATGCTTATTTAGCCCTGTTCTGCCAAAGTTTCTGGCAAAACAAATCAATTTAGATTGAGCCTTTAAAATAACCCCACTATTTAATAACCAAACCTGTGATGAATCTTGCTCTTTAATGTTACCTAAAGCAAGAATTCTCTTAATATGCAATTTATAGGCTTCCATTCCTGTAGGCGCCTTGACAGAAACTAAACAAAGTTGTTAAAAACAAAGGCAAGATGCCCATAAAAATTACTCCTGCCATTTGGCTGGCACGCTTTGCAAGATTCTTTTAGAAGTCTATCACTAGACCTGGATCTCCCCGCATCCTGGTTGGGAGTTTTCACTAAATTCAGAACATCTTTACATTTCCCATACCCCATTTATTGGTCAGGTGGCCTGAATGTGATTCTCTTTCCAGCATTCTTTAATGTAATCTCAGCCCTGTATGGCAGGGCAGTAACCAGCAAAGCAGGAAGTAATGAAAAGTGGGTTTAGTTTTGTCCTTGGCATTCATAGATCATCACTAAGGCTATGTTTTAGTAACGGGTATTTTTAGTAAAAGTCATGGACGGGTCACCGACAGTAAACAAAAATTCGCAGCCTGTGACCTGTCCATTACTTTTACTATAGACCCCTGACTAAAACTTGGTCTGGGGGGTCCGCTCTAGTGGGGCAGTCCAGGGATGTGGTGGGGGAGACACGAGCAGTGGCATGCAGACCGGGACCCCAGCTGGCACTGGGGAGTGGGAGGGTAGGTAGCGGCACACAGCCCAGGACCCGTACTGGGGGGGGCAGGTAGCGGCAGCGCGTGACACAGGACCCCTGCTGGTGCTGGCGGGGAGAGGGAGGGTTGGCGTGGCTGGCAGGTTCCCTATCTGGCTCCAACCGGCATGTCCTTGCAGTTCCTATGGGGAGGGAAGGCCAGGGGGGCTCAACGCGCTGCTCCCACCACAAGTGCCAGCTCAGCAGCTCTCATTGGCTGGGAACCTCAGCCAATGGGAGCTGCGGGGGCAGAACCTGCAGGCATGGGTAGTGTGTGAAGTCCCCAGGCCCCTCTGCCTAGGAGCTGCAGGGACATGCTGGTGGGAGCCGGGAAGCGCCACCCGACACTCCAACCTCCTGCCCCAGCCCTAACCCTGAGTCCGCTGCCACACACCCAAACTGCTGCTGGCTGCTGCAGAAGTCACAGAGGTCATGGAAAGTCACGGAATCCATGACTTCCGCGACCAGCACGCAGCCGTAATAATCACAGAAGTATCTTAGAAAAGCCAGAGTGGCTGAGCACCTCCGTGGAACCTCAGCATCTCGGAAAGTAAGGCATAAAAATTCAAAAGTGGCACAGGCACTCTAGAAGTATTAACCCTGTCACTGCAGTATTGGCTGGTCTAGTCCATTTTGCTACTGATGTTCTTTATCTGGGTTTTCTCCAGTTCAGTTTTAAGTGTACCAAGAGATGAGACTTATACTGCTCTACCAGTTTCTACTCCATGGTTCAGTTCACTCTTACTGAGATGGAGAATGTTCTGGTGTTAATGCACTGGGTTAATGTTCATGTTCTGTTCTACTGCAGACTCACTAGGTGACTGCGAGCAAGTCACTTACTGTCCCCCATCTGGAAATAACGATAATGCTTCCTTTTCCCTGCACGTCGTCTTGTGTATTTGATTGCAGGAACTGTGGGGCAGGGATTGTCTTTGTACAGCCTAGCACAGTGGGGACTCTGAAGTGCTATCTGAATACAAACAACGTCAAATGACTTGCACACACTCAAAACTTGGTTACATCATTATAATTGAACCAAATTGCACCTGTAAGCTGCAATTTTTCTGAACTGGGTAGAAGCTGGATAAGTATGTGCTTACTCAAACTCTACCAAGTCCCTGCAGTCATCCAATTTTGTCATGCAAGTAATAGCATGGCAAATGACTGTGGCATAATTGTTGGGAACTCCTTTAGAAACTTCTCTTCCCTACTGTGTGCTAATCTTCAGATATAGCTAAAACTCCAGATGTAGACTAGGGATTCTGTTGCTTACTGGACCAGAAATGAAAGCCTTTCCAGACAGAAGGCATGATTTTTCTGGTGCATGCCTGAAAGTTGAAAGTCATTCTCATTTCCTGGAAATGAAAGAGAAACTGCTGAACTCCAGAGTATTTCAACTGGAATTTCCCATCAAGTCCAAAAAGTTTTGAACTTGGAAAATACTGGAATGTTATTCAGAGTTATCTGGCTTGTGCTATGAGTTCATCACTGTACCATGGGGAAGTAAACTTTAACCTCTCTGTGCCTTTGTATACCCCCAGGAATATGGGGATAATACTTGCTTTAGGAGTGTTCAATTAATCCCTCCAAACTAGTATTTCTAAAGAATTTTGAGACGCCAAGATGAACGGCATTAGAGACGTGCCAGATGTTTGTGGTGGTGGTGAGCTACAAAAACACTTCTCATTTAATATTAATGGGATTATTGCAAACAGCCCTATATGGCAGTTGAGGTTTTGGGAATGAGGCGGGACTTGCACGCTGCACTGAGCATGTTTAGGAAATCCTTTCAACATTCTCATACAAGGGCAGGTTCTCTGTTGGCTGCAGAAGCTTAGAGAGGCCAGAGGTGAGTGGGACTAGCAGCTGGCACTGGCCAATAGTTCTGAGCTGGAGGTTAGCCAGGGAGCACAAGAAAGAGACTGTGTGGGCTGAACGCTTGTTTGTGGGTGTTGCAAACCAGCTAAGAAGAGAGACTGAACTGGGAGGGTCTGAGGAGAAGACTTCACTTGTGTGCACTCGCCTCTTGCATGGTGGGTCTGCAACTCACAGGCAGGAAGCTTGTGGTCTCCCCTCCTTCCCCTTTAGACTTGTGCAGCAAGTTGACTATCCCACTGCTTTTAACATTAGTCAGTTGGATTGGGCCCTTGAGTCCTTCCCCCACCAAAAGGCCCAGTCAGGCAGCCATTATGTTTTCATTTGCCTCACAATCATGGAGTCTTTTCACATCTGTTTGTAGTTAAATAATCTGTGTTGGCCAGCTTGGCTGTGCACGCTGTAGGGATACTAGTGAATTAGTTTTAGGATTTCTTGTGCCTGAGAGACACATTGATTAAAGGAGGCAGCTCCCCCATCTCAGATGTTGCAAAAGCGATGGGAACAGCTGAAGTCCTGATTGGAATAATCAGAGGAGACCTAAAATCCACACATTGTTATATTGTGAACTGGTGTTGGAAATGCTAGCAGAGGCTATCGACCTTCCACACAAGAACTCATCCACATCTCTTTCTGTTCTAGCTGGATCTGATCTGTCGGATAATGGAAGCTGTTTGGAGGAAATACAGTCTTCAGTCCTGCATTCTCTGCTTGTAAGCAAGAGTTTTCTATTAATCTACAGCAAGTTTTATAGAATGTGGCAAAATGGTTTTGCCAAGTCCACCTTGCCATGGTTGGTTTTTGGTAGTATTTATATTGCTAACACCTGACTAAAAACCCAACACCGGATAGGCAACAGAGGGCAGCTTCACTAGTGGGCGGGGGAAAGGTGCATAAAGAAAAGCTTCACTGAGCTCCCATTGGTTTGAGTCTGGGTTGTGGGTGCTGAAAAATCAGGCCACTTACATCCCTATGCAGATACCTATGGACAAGAAGTGTCTAACTTTTGGTACTCTGCTTAGAAAGTTTTAGCTCATTGTTTCATGGCAGAGACTGGTAGGTATGCTGCACTCCACATAGATGATGTACGACCACATTTCAAATTGTCAACAACAACAAGAATCCAGTAACTTTTACTCTTAAATAAACTAAGCTGGTCTCTCAGGACAATGAATTCTTTCTGTTTAAAATGTGTTCATTTAGCTGTCACACAAAGTGACTAAGCCATGGGGGGAGTTCGATGTCTTTGGCTGCTAACAGGCAGTTTTATTAAATGCAGGGACGAGCGAGGAAGCGTGGCAGAGTTTTCAGCTTTCCACATCATGAGTCGGATTCTAGAAGCTGCCAATGGAATGTGTATGCCCCTTCCTCCTGGTAAGCCCTGTGACACTGGATCTCTACGTTTCATTATTTTATTCCACCCTTGAGAATAAGAGCATTGCTTTGACTTTCTTCCAGACCAATAGCATTTGCAGTAAGTGCATGCTGTGTTAACTTTGGCAGGCCTGAGATGTACTCAGTACAGCTGTGTGGGGAAGAGCTCTCCATAAACACCTGCAGTGAAATAAAACAAACGTCAATTGTTACAACAAAGATGGCAAATCATGTAGTTTTTGAAAAGTTTCACTTCCAAGCACCATTTCAATTCTGTGGCAAAGCATCACCTACAGTTACATGTTTGTTTTTCCCCCTTCCCCTTCTTAATGAATTTTTAGTTCAGAAAGTAGCTGGGTTGGACTTTCAGTTTCAAGGGCTACCAACGTAAAGGACATCCAGTGGAAAAACTGTTTTTTTCATGCTGCCCTGCTAATGTATTTCAGCCCTGAACTTCCAGCTGTGAGGATGGAGTAGAGGCCCTGATCCTGCAGCTGCCCCCAGGGGTGAGCCCTGTGCCCCTGTAGATGTCCATTGACTGCAGCTTAAGAGTCTGCTCATGTGAAGCAGCTTGCACTATCGAAGCCTACATTTTCATGTCTGTGCAGTCCTTGAAGGCTGCAGAGATGGAAAGTTTCAGTTAGTGCCAGTTTTCAGAAGGGTCACCAACCAACTGTGACACAGTAACTGCTCTTGGACACTGTGGCTGCAAACTTGAACCAAAAACAACGAGGAGTCCTTGTGGCACCTTAGAGACTAACAAATTTATTTGGGCATAAGCTTTCGTAGGCTAAAACCCACTTCATCAGATGCATGGAGTGGAAAATACAGTAGCAGATGTATATATACACAGTACATGAAAAGATGGGAGTTGCCTTACCAAGTGGGTGTCAGTGCTAACGAGACAATTCAATTAACAGTAGAATACCAAGGGAGGAAAAATCACTTTTGAGTGGTAATGAGGGTGGCCCATTTCAAACAGTTGACAAGAAGGTGTGAGTAACAGTAAGGGGAAATTAGTATGTGGAAATTAGTTTTTGTAATGAGCCATACACTCCCAGTCTTTATTCAGGCCTAATTTGATGGTGTCCGGTTTGCAAATTAATTCCAGTTCTGCAGTTTCTCATTGGAATCTGTTTTTGAAGTTTTTTGTTGTTGAAGAATTGCCACTTTTAAGTCTGTTGTTGAGTGTCCAGGGAGATTGAAGTGTTCTTCTACTGGTTTTTGAATGTTATTCCTGCTGTCAGATTTGTATCCATTTATTCTTTTGTGATCATGATCCGTTGGGAACGATGATCATAAGTAACCCTTCCCCCCATCCAGATGAACTGATGTCTCAGTAGGGGACACAAGGAAGAAGGGAAAGAAAAGATGGGAAAATGTTGACTTAATTTAAAATGAAGAGTGAGAATGCTACAAGGCACTTTAAAGTTGCTATTCAGTCTGTTAGGGATACAGGGACTATATAAAGGGACCCACAGGGATAAATTAGAAAGGAGTTTGGCTCAAGAAATCCAGGGGACAAAGGATGTAATGAAAATTAACCATTTTTTCTTTTGATGGTGCTAGACTTCCATTACCGAGGGCTTCTGATAATCCCCCATACAATTTTCAAAGCGCTTTCTTTTTAAATTTTAGGAAGAATTTCTTAATACTAATGTTTTACATTTTTGTAAATCGTATGTTGTTGTTTAATTTGCCAAAACAGTAAGGGGTTTACAGACACTTGATAGATTTCGTCTGGATTTTAATCCAGTTAAGAATGTTTTTGCGGAAGGATTTGGCTTATGATCATACTGTTAGTTGTGAGACCAAAGTATATGTATAACCACATGCTGGGGGGATAGATCTGAGTCTATTAGATCAGAAACATGAATCTCAAAACTCCCTCAGTATTGAAGCCATTTTTGTGCTGGTTCATGCTATGCTGGAGCATGCATAGTAACCACATATCATGCATGTTGAGTTTTATTTCTTGATTAATTGAGAGGGGGGTGGGACTAAAAGACACATACATAAGAAATTTTAAATGCCAACAAACAATTTATAGAATATTTAGCACTCTTTTGTGAATTAAAAATATTTTAAAATTAAGTAACTACTTTATGGCATGTCTCCAGACTCCTCCGTTTCACTTCCTGTTCCTTGCAGGGTGCGTTAAGATAACGGGAACTCAGCAGTTTCATATTATAAGTAGAAAATCCTCTGGGGAAGAAGGGTTTTTACCTTATTGTAACATAGTATTAGTTGGAACTGATTACACTAGCTTAATCTTCAAACTGATGTATTCACTTTAACTTAATACTGTTGCAGAGGGTGGAGGTGTTAAATAACATGAAGACTAAACATTTTTGCATGGCAAGTGTTGATAGACTCTTCCTCTCTTCCCATAAATAGAAATATATAAGTGTTAGTAAAGGAAGTATTGTTATCAACTAAGCGTAGTGCTGTGCATGGCATGGCTGTAATTGGAGGCTTTGCACAAAACTGTTTGTATTTCTGTTGCACAAACAAGGGGTCCTTTCTTTGCAGGTTTTCATAGTTTGCACACGGGACTTGGAGTTAGATGTCTGCCTTTGCATACCCTGCTGCATTACATTGATAATGGGGTGCTACAGCTGACTGAGACATGCGCTACAAAACTTTTGAAAGGTATAGTGGATTTAACCATAGACACTTAGATTACGTTCCTTTGTAACAAGTCTGCTTTGGAAATGGATACCCTTGGTATATTTTGAAGGGACACCCATGGCTCTTTGCACAACTGGCTGCTGCTTTTTTAAAATGTTGGGTTTTTTTACTCTTACAGTACAGAGAGGAAAAATACAAGGGCTGAGGGTTCAATTCTTCACTTAGAATTGAAAGTTATTGTTGAAAGCTGTTCCTGTGGAGCTGCTTTGAAGTCCATGTGGTTGCACAGCTGTTCCAGAGGACAGAATTGGGCATGAGCCTACATAACACTATCCCTGATGCGATAGACCATGAAATATCCATTGTGAGACTTTCAGCAGATCACACATGGATCCCAGTCTCATTTTTAAACTAGGAAATGTATAGACACGTTAACATTAATGATTTTCATAGGATTTATCTATAGCTTAAAAAAAGACCCCTGCCCTCAGAATAACTGGGTGAGCTTGCCTCAGCAAATTTCCTCAGATGTATACAACAGACAAAATGCTTTTGGTGCTCGCATTGGTGGAATGTCCAGAAAATTCTGCCCAAGGCAATAAAGTCTTTTTAAAAACAAAAACCCCAGGAGTTTAAGACCATCATGCTTTAAAGACCTTTTAAAATATGCTGTTACACCTCCAGAGTGGTTATTTTCATTAGGCTTTCTTGTAAGTAGGCTAAGAAACTCACCCCATTCTTTCTATGTTTTGTGAACATTTTAAAAGAAGAAATAGTGTACAAAGCAGCATATGAAAAATCATGTTTTGCATAATCACTTCTCATATACGCCAGTCACTATGTTCTTGAATTATTTTCCAAATTTGCAGCCACGTTATCCGACTTTGTGTTTCTTGGCATAGGACCAACTTTATGCAGTCATCATAAAGCCAACATCTTCATGAAACCAGTTTGTGGCTTCATAAACAATATAATGACCACAACTGTGTTCATTGTCCTTTTAGCTCAAAGGGAGCAGTTAGCATAACTCAGTTTATCTGAATCAGTTATTGGAATACAGCAATAGGTAGAACCTCAGAGTTACAAACACTTTGGAAAAATGGAGGCTGTTCGTAACTCTGAAATGTATGTAACTCTGAACAAAACATTGTGATTGTCCTTTCAAAAGTTTACAACTGAACATTGACTTAATACAGCTTTGAAACTTAACTATGCAGAAGAAAAATGCTGCTTTCCCTTTATTTTTTTTAATAGTTTACATTTAACGCCGTACTGTACTGTGTTTGCTTTCTTTTTTTCTCTGCTACTGCCACCTGATTGTGTATTTCCGGTTCCAAATGAGGTGTGTGGTTGACTGGTCAGTTCGTAACTCCGCTGTTTGTAACTTTGAGGTTCTACTGTACCACACTATAACATAACTAAAGTAGTTATGCTACTGTAATCAAACCTGTAACACAATACTTACCCAGTGGATAAAAGAAAATAGGTACAGATTTATACAGTACACCATATCTTGTAATCTCCAGGGTTATGAAACAATTATTACGCTTTTGGAAGGTGATGCTTCAAATTCTAATTGTTCCCAATAGGTCTGAATATTTGTACTCAAAACTGTTATCTCAAAGGGTGAGGGGTGTTTGTCTGTGTGTAATATAAGTTAATGTGTATTTTGCTATTGAGTTCATTTAAGAAGCCATAGCCCTGAAGTCATGGTCAGTTATTTATTTCCCTCTCTAATTTGTAGATCTGGACAACACAGAGAAGAATGAAAAGCTAAAATTTAGCATCTTTACAAGACTTCCTGAGGTAACTGCATGGGGTGCTTCTTAGGTTTTGGATCCAGTTGTTATGAAATTGATCTGAGCTCAAGACTTAAGTCCCATGTAAATCATCATAAGATGGCTTAACTGGCTGGGACTTAAATAGTGCATGCTGGTCCACTGAACAGGGATGAAGTTCACCTTGTGTATCTTCAGGGCCTTAGCTACATATACCTTTTCTTTAAGTTTGACAGTGACTGGGAGGAGGGTGATTATTACATTGAGGAAAGAGGGCTTTTTTAACTCTCTGAATATTTAGTATTGGTGATCCATGTTAATGCTGGGACTAATAAGCATTTCCCTTTAATTCCTGGAGTTTCCTACTCCTGTCCAACTTCACTACCTGTTACAAATATATATTGTCTAGGGCAGTACAAGCTATTCCTATGTCATTTTGTAATGCATACTCTGGTTGGTAATTATATATGCAAAACCTATTTCAATCTTAGTCCGTAGGTCTGGTTTTACCCAATTATTAACGGATGAGGTTTCTTACTACACTAGATTCTTGTTGGTACTGGAAGCAAAAGGAACTCTGGAGCCTGGTTTCTTAGCTATCACATTTTTTATTTTTATTTTTTAGTAAAATCAAGCTGTGACTCTTGTTTACCCTTGTGAGTAGGAAGGCAGAGAAAGGGGGACATGTTCCCAAAGTAATTACCCAGAGCTACTGTAGTAACAAATTATTCTCTCTTAGAGCCTGTTACCTCTGCCCCTTAAAGAACTAGAGGAGTTCCTGTTGAAAAATGTGAGATGCAGTTTTCACCCCTTCCAGCTTAGTAAGAGACCAGAAAGGGAAGTTGAACCTAAGCCTCCCCCAAGATTAAGCAGGGTTTTATTGCTAGGAGATCAGCTAGCTCCAAATCATACTTAAGCTAATCCTTTCTGGAAGCTTTGCATTTCTGTTTAGTGATTTGCATGTAGCACTCTTGATTACCTAACCCACTCCATTGTCTACTGCCCAAATCCAGTAGGCTATGTCTATATCCTGAATTGTAGGTCACTGCCATACTGTCTTCCAAGGAATCCAGCACATTGTGAGTGCTACCAGAATACAAATAAATCCTATAAATGTAGAGCGTCTGATGGATGTGATTAATATTGCTACACTGAGTGCTGATTGTGTACAACAGTTCATGCAGAAGCATCTGAAAAGCATGTACACACCATATCACCTTATGGTCTTTGAGGTAAAATCCAATCTTCTTTTGGGGGAGATCCCTGCAGTGTAGCAGCCTTGCCTCTGGTGAGAAGAACTTGATAAGGCACCTCCAAAGCCAATCACGGATGCATCAGTAGTGATGACAGGAAAAAGAAGGGCTAACTCCTCACCTTCCCCCTTCTACTCCAGTTGTCTTGCCTCTGCAGTACTTCTAGAACGCATTAACCCAGTGGGCAGAAGGTTGAGCATGGATCCCCGTGTGGCAGTGGTGCGCTGTTTTACTGGCCCTGCCCAACGTGACCATAGTTGCTAATTGTTAGTTTATCATAGAAATGTTGGGCTGGAAGGAACCTCAAGAGGTCATCAAGTCTCTCCTCCCCATGCTGAGGCAGGATTAAGTCTCACCTGTTCTTAAAAACCTCCAGTGACAAGGAGGTTGTGGAATCCCTAGATAAACTATTCCAGCGCTTAACTATCCTTATAGTTAGATTTCCCAAACATCTTATCTGAATCTCCCATGCTGCAAACTAAGGTAGTTGTTACTTGTTTGACCTTCGGTGGACATGGAGAACAATTGATCACCATCCTCTTTATAACAACTTAGAGATATTTTAAGACTGTTATTAGGTCCTCCTAATAACAGTATGATGCACAGACCAGATCTTCACTCTATAAAACATAATAGAACAATGCTTAGAATTGCAACAGAAGCTCTACATAAACTTCATAGACTTTGAGAAGGTTTTTGATAGCATTCACAGGACCAGCCTATGGCGCATTCTGTGGGCATATGGAATCCCTCTATATATAATCAACATAATCAAAAGCTTTTATTTCAACTTTACATCACAGTGATCTCAGTTTTGAAGTCAAAAGAGGAGTACATCAGGATTGCATGTTTGCAATCCTCTTCAACATTGCCATTGACTGGGTAATGCAGCGTACAACAAAAGATATGCCAAGAGGCATTAAAGGGACACCCTTCTCATCCCTTGCAGATCTAGACTTCGCAGATGATCTCGCTCTCCTATCACATACCCAACACCATATACAAGAAAAAACAACTCAACTCAATGCGTTCAGCCAGCAAATTGGACTGAAAATCAATCACAATAAGACAGATGATATGACCTTTAATATTGCCTCACTGTCACCAGTACGAATAGAGGATTATGTTCTCACCAATGTAGAAACATTCACATACTTGGGCAGCACCATCAGCTGGGACAATTGAACAAGCCAGGATATCGGGAACAAAATCAATAAAGTCAGGAACACCTTTAGGAGCTTAAATACAGTTAAAATACAACACCAAAACCAAACTCAAGATTTATCAGAGCTGCCTACTTTCAACATTACTTTATAGTGCAGAATGCTGGGGAATGAGAAAGTTTAACATGTCCAAACTGTCTTCATTCCATACAACCTGCCTCAGAAAAATCCTCCATGTCTTTTGGCCCAGAACAATCCCAAACCAAGATCTAGTGACATGGATTGGACATGTGCTTCGGATGGAAACTGATTCCATCACCAGAGTACAAGAACAAATCATGCCAAACCAATGTTAGCTATCACCTTCTTATCCTCCAGGTTTGAACAAATTGATTATTTTATAGTTTGTTCCAGTATCTTTCTGGGTATCAAAATTAGGCTGACTGGTCTGATTCTGTGGGACTTCCTTTTCCCCCTTTTTGGAAATAGTACTATGCTTAACCTTCTCCAGCTTCTGGGACCTCACTTGTCCTTGAGTTCTCGAAGATAATCATTAATGATTCAGAGATTGCTTTGGGCTAGTTCCTTACATCCTCTTGGGTGAACTTCATCGGTCCTGCTGACTTGAATATGTGGACTGTTGTGTGTTTCCAATCACTGAAAGTACCAATAGAATTTTTCTGTAAAAAGAGTTTCTTTACTTGGTTGCATTTAAAAAAAAAGTGTCAAAGCTTTCTTTGTCTTCTGTATTTTGTTCTAGGAATGGTTTAGTCAGTTGAGGCACGGCTCACAGTGCGGAATCTATAATGAGCTGTTAGCCATTGGGCACTGTTGGGAAGGAGAATGGATTGATTCTAAGTGTACTCTCACTCTGGTGCTTAGTCATTAAGTAGCGAGACCTATTGTGACAGAAACTGCCACGTAAGGGCAATAGGCTCAGTATTGCATTGCATCTATTTTGTTTGTTTTTTGCTTAATAGGCAATTGGTCGCAAGGTCAGTCAGCTGTGGAATCATCCTGTCAACTCTAATTTTATTGCAAGGAACTCCGTTAAACTTTTGCTTGATAAACTTAGGAAGAGACAGGTAAGAGTTTGGTGGTGGCAATTGCTTGTTTTTTAATCTTTTAGCTTTGATAGTCTTGAGTCCAATGTATACTCTACCATTTGGACTGTTAGCCACTCTTAACTCAGTATTTAACTAGCTACTTTACCACTTTTGTGATGTAATATAAAGTGTTTTTCCTTTACAGCATAACAGACCAGTGGTGGACAGACTGTCTGTCCATGTAGAGTTTCTGCCACTTAACTACTTAGTTGATATGCTGGCAGAGGTAGAAGATCAAGGTAACATTATTTATTTATTTATTTATTTATCTATTTATTCAGCATGTTTATAACAGTAGTGCCCAAGGACCAAAGAGAAGTGGGTTCTTTCTGTACTTTGTTCCTTTAATGAGCTGTCTGTGTGCCCCTGGATGTGCACATAGGGTTTTATCCTGTCCCTATGGAAGACTGCGGCCAAATGCCATTGATTTCCATAGGTGCAGGATTGGGCCTGTAGCTCCCATTTCCACTAATGGAAGCTGTGTGCATGCAGAGAAGTGGAGTTTGGGGTTTTTACGTAGAACAGTACTGCTTTTACTTACAAAAAGCAGTAGTGTAGAGCTGGAGTTCCCACCGTGGCTGTGAACATCCTCAGCCCCTCAAAGTATTCCTGCCCCGATTTCTCTCAAAAGGGCGCCAGTGGATATAGTGGAAAGCCAGGGTGGTGTGGCTGAAGTAAACCAAAGGAGTCAGGCTGGAATGACTTCTTCCTGTTTCAGGTATAACTGCAAGCTCAGTTATTGTTTAAAGGCTAAGAGCTTTAAATAAAAATAAAGTGACAAACCCACTTGGGGCATGTGGGTTAGCAACGCGTCATTAAAAACCACACATGCAGCTTTGGTTTTAGAAGGGATGTATACAGAATGCCTGCCAGTCTCTCAGTAGTAGTTACCTACCTATGGGTATATTAACCTTTCCATAAGAATTACATGTGTGTGTAATGGGCTTCTTACCTTTCTGGTATCACTACTCTGTTTCCCCTTATTCAGCCAGTGGTGGGTAGTTTCTCCCTGACAAATGGGCAATTTGGGGTTTAGCTCTCTGGCCAAACCTCAATAAGAGTTCTCTCCCTTTGGGGGCAACCAAACATTTAAAAACAACATGGTCCTAAACGGCCATCCATGGGCTAAATAGTTTATTCACCTCCTCAGGCTGCAGTTTTCTGTTTATCTTCTTGTCAAGCTAAAATGCAATAATTTGCCTTCTCCAGGCTCAATCAAGAGTCCTTCCTCCACAGGCATCAGCTCTGGTGTTCCAGTTGATAGGGGACTTCCTCCCACTTTGTTGGAAGCTCCAACTTAGTACTTTTTAAAGAGTGGTACCAACACTGAGCCTCCAGCCTATACCAATTCTGTATTGTCCTAGAGTTTTTTCCTTCTTTTCGCTTTCGTTCAGGCCTTGAACCACTTACCTCTTTCCAGAGCATCTACCTGTTCATTGGCCCCTCCTTGGCTCACTGCTTCCATACCTTTCTTAGTGAAAACCCTTCTCCACATCTCACCACTTACTCCCTTGTTGGTGTGTCCCTTTGTGAGCCAGCTTTTTATATAGCTCTGGCATTTCTGTCACATGGTTCCCTTCTGATGACATGATCAGTCTGGGAATCATAACCATCCTAAGTCCCTGGCCATAAAGGGCGTAGGACCAGATTTTTAAAGGTATTCAGGCATTGCTGCACTTAGGAGCCTAAATCCCATTGACTGTTTAATCTATTTTAAGGTTTTATACTGGTGCCCATCTGTATTGTCAACTGAGTGCCTCTAACATAAAATCAATAGCAAAGTCTTCGGTGCACCTTGTAGAGTCTCTGGGTCTCCTCCCTGTGGGATATGTTCTGTTTATGTCCCAGTAAGAAGCAGGCTGGTGTTGCCAGCTTTGAAAGGCATTAGCCCCCTTTGCTACTATCTGGAAAGTAGCCAAGGTTAAATGTTAATCAAATCCACAAATTTTTCCCCCTAAATTACATTGCTTGCAATTTCATGTAACAGTATTACGAAACTGACAATACCAGGGCCACATTCTATAAGTCCTCCTTCAATTTATACTCAAGCAAAACTTCCATTGATTTCAGAGTTTTGCCTGTGTAAAATCTTCAGGATTTGACCTGCTTGTACTTAGATAAAAGTGGCTGACAGACTCAACCTTATGACCTGATATTATATTGATACAGACTTTAAAGGTTCTATGAGTCTGTTTAAAAAAAAAAAAAAAAAAAAACAACCCATAGAAGTCAATAGTACGGCTCCCATTAGCTTCAGTGGACTCTGGATCAGACCTTATGGGCTAGATTCACAAAGGTACTTGGGCATCTAGAGAGGTAGTTAGTCACTTAAGCCCAACATTTCGGCTCCATTGACATGTGCAAAATCACGTCTCAGCTGCCACCTAACCCTGTGGGTGATTAAATTCCCATCAGTACCAAAATTCTCTGCATGGGCCTGCTCAAAGCCACCTAAGTTCTGATGCTGCCCAACAGCTAATGAGCTGCTTGAATCCCACACTCAAACCGAAGCCCCAGCAGGATTCTCAAACAAGGTGTTTCCCCGCCTACCTCTCCAATGCGGCCCAATCCTGTAGGTGTGCTCAGAGTGCACATCTAGGGTCAGGCCCACTCAAAAGACAGCAAGGGGCAAGCAGGTTGGGAATTTTTCAGGGGTGTGGGTGTTTCAGATTCAGATCCCTGCTCTGTTAGATTTGGAGCTGGGATTTGAACCCTGTTTTCTACATGCCAGGTAAATCTCAACCACCAGGTTATAAGGGATTCTGGGATGGATCTTTCTCAATCTCTTATTTGGAGCTGTTTCATTTTTGTATAAATAAATATTACTGGAGCAGGGACTTTAACCTAACTCTCCCACATCCTAGGCAAGTGCCCTAATCACCAGGCTGTAGAGTTACTCTTTTTTGCTCTCTGCCAAATGAATATTTAAATATTTATACCAAGTGGACTACCTCTCACAGGAGAGATTGAGAGAGGTCCACCCCAGAATGCGCAAGAGCCTAGTGATTGGGCCACTTACCTGGGCCCTAAGTCCCCACCCCTTTTTCTCTGCATTTCTCTCCCCGCTTGCTTTAGGTGGCTCCCCACTCAGAGTGCTGGATTCTGAGAATCTTTCTTTGGCATTGAACTCTTTCTTTCCATGTACTGTATGAGGAGCTGGGGCACCTAACTTGGGGCTGAGAATTCCAAATAGTGAGGCATTATAATGTTTAAGAACCTTGGTGAATCTAGCCCCGGATCCTTACAAGAAATATTTTTCTCCTTATGAAAAAAACTAGGGGCAAAAACTTTTAAAAACTGAGCGTTTGAATTTCAGAGATGCTGAGCGTCCAAGTGAAATCAATGAAAGCTGGGGGGAGGGCTTCACATCTATGAAAATACATTTTAATCCTAACTTTGGGTACCCCAGATTGAAAATGTTGGTCATGGTGTCCTGGGGATTGAAAGTATTGGTGCAGAAGAACATTCATTTTGTAAATGCTGATGTTCTCAATGTGCTTTTCCAGGTCTGAATCCATTTGAGGAAGAAGACAATGTGAATGCAAAATTTGTAGAGGAAACAGCACTGAAACACACCATGATGCTTTTAGGCCTGTAGTACTGCTAAAATATATTGGGTTAATTCAGAAACCATGTCAGTCTTGCTACATATATCAACATTTCAACAAGCATATTTGCAACTAAAATTCCAGGGTTTAATACTTCTCAAAAATTGTTAATATTTAGAAAACAAATGTCATATGAAACGATCCCAGTTTTCAGTTGCAACCATTAACTAGTAAAAAGCTGCCCAAAATAATATATGCTCCACTCTACTCATGCATGTATTGAGCAGGGACTAGACTGAAATTGCAGACTTGCTAGTAAATACAAGGAAGATGAAGGATTGGAGCTGGGGGAAAAATATATCTGATATAGACCTGGCTCTCCAGCTAAATATGTTTTTATTATTCAGTTTTACACTGTGGAATGGCTTAACAGGAGTAGGTGTAGAAAGTTTCAGAATATGGTGGGAAAAGTTTCTTTTAGAATTTTATTTTTATTCTAATACCAGACTTACAGGCAAGACATTCTTAAAAAAGAACAGTCCAATTACATTGTGAAATAATGAGAAATTGGCAGCTGTTATTGCACTGATGTATAAAGGATTTCTTTGAGATTGCATAGTTATAGGCTAGAGGCAACAAATGCGGAATAACTCTTTGTATATAATGTATTAATAAAGGTGTATAAATTCCTCATATAGGCAGTACATCTCTTAACAGTACTGCCCCCATGCCTTTGGAGTTGGGTTTTAATATATTTGCTCTCTCTGTAATGTGTATAAGAACTTTTCCTGATGTTTATAATGTACTGTACAATACAGCAGAATAAGAAAGCTTCTTTGGAAGCTTATCTTTACAGTGACTTTGATGAATTGTATTTAATTCTGCCCCTATGACTTTTAATGTTTTTAGATCAAGTGTTAGATTTTTAAAAAATTGCTACAGATTTTTTCCTTCAGTTCCCAGCTATATTTATACAGAACTGACCTAACCCATTTATTTTTTTAGCTGTGAGCTTTAACAGCAATAAAAAAAGGAGTGCTTTGTTACCAAACAGGGAAAATTTGTGAACTTCAAACATGCTGAAATAGCATGGAACAGATGTACTTCCATTTACAGGGTAAGAAAATGTGCCAAAGTTTCAGAAGTAGTAAACTAGAATGAATTTGATGTTACTTTTTTTCTTTTTAATTCCGGTATGTTCCTCAAGCTCTCTGTATAACTACCTCTGTTATCTTTTCTCAGCATAGTTTCAAATAGGGGAGTATGTTCCCAAACTTGTGTACCTATTTCGTAGTGTTGAATGAGAGAGATTCAGCTCCCAGAAAGAGGGCCCTTCTTACACTTTACTTCTCAGTATGTAAGAGCATTCACTCTTTCTTCTCCTCTTGCTCCTTCTCAATAATGGGACTTGTTCCCTCTACTATGGTTGCCATCAGTGATAAAGGAGGATTAGCTTTATCACTGGTCTGTAGTGAGAGAAAGGGCATTTTTTGATTTAAACAGACATGCCTGGCAATTATCTTCAGTCCAAACTGCTCCCCATATTGATTTATTTGTATAATGAATAAGGACATAGTTCAATTATGTTAATGTTAAAAAGAAAAGCTACAAAATCTTCTCTTGTTAATAAATGCTTATAAAGTACAAACAGGTACAATAAACAAGTTTAAAAACCAATTTTGATTGTTGTTCATTCCTCTTAACATTTCAAAATACTGCTATGTATTGCATGCTGAACCCCTGTTAGCAAGGATAAAGTGCTGTAGGGACTATTTAGCTATACTATCTACTTCAAAAATATTTTGGCAAACTGCTAGCAAACATTTAAAAACATTTACAATATTAAGAGCTGTTGGCTTTGCGTATTCAATTGCTACTACTGGACTTATGGTTTAGGTGGAACAGGATCACTTGTTCAGATTTCAATTGGCTTAACAATAGGTTTTCTTATGTGTCTCATATTTGAACCAGGTTCAGTTGGTTTGAAAGGAGCCAAAGCACCATAGGGACGTGGCAAAGGGAGAACATTTTCATCATCTGGGATGTATGCATTGGGGCGCTGCTCTGCTGTTGTATAGACACTATTTGGTGATGCATACTCTTCCTCTTCTGCAGTACGCTGTGAAGAAACACATTTTTAATCGGATACAACACTGACAGTCCGTTTCGCAATTCATGGTGAAGACATTACTTAGAACTCCATTTACCACTTCTCAGCTATAGAGCAAAGCACTTTACAAAGAACACTACTGTACTAATATCCCCATTTTTACAAATGAGGAAACTGAGGCACAAAATATTGAAGTGACTGTCATAACATAGGAGAAACTGTTAATTCCAAAGCAGTTTTGTTGGGGAAGCCTTCCTTGGCCTCAAGGCAGTACTTTCTTTAAATGGGTGCACTGTGCATTCCTCGATGCTCAGGCAGCTTTTGCCAGAGAGAGGTGGAAAGACCATGGCCTGCCTTCTTCCAGCCCTTGTGGAGGCTAGTGCTGTCAGGAGTGCTGTTAATGCGCCCTACTGAAATTATACTTTTCCCCTGCCTCGTGAGCCTGAGGTTGAGGGAACCTCATACAAATAGGACATCTTTTTATAATATTGCCCCTACTTAGTGTGAACTCTCCCCCTACAGATCATTGGTTGTCCCAATTGGTTTTAAGGAGGCAAGCTGCCCACTAAGGAACTTGCAGCGTTTTCCCATGTGCTCTTCCTGCTCACTGCCATCTAGCAATCTAATCTCCCTTTGTCGCTGCCAGTCTAGCATCTACAAGCGCCTAAGAGAAAAGGTGGGGTTAGTTTCTTCCTTTGCACTCGCATCCTGAAACTGAACCCTCAGTATATTATCTGAAAAGATCAGTGCTTCTCTATCTTGCCGCTATCCAAACAATTAAAATGTTTAAACTGATATGTAAAGCTTCCTTTTAGCACTAGACACCAGCTGACCAATTGGTGAATTTTCATTATATACAGTATGCAGGACTTCTGTTGTGACTTTCCACAAAACAGCTTGGCAATAAGCTCTTCCAGAAGGGTAGGTCAGTCTTGCCCTATTCTTCAAGAAGACTCCCCGCCACCAAACTGTGGGGGATGGGAGATGGCCAATAAGAAGTCACACAGGAAAGCCCTTAAAAAAAGTAAATAAACTGGAACAATGTGAATGAATCTCAAATTGTACCATATGACAAAAACCTACCTTCTCTCTAGCTTCAGCTGCAGCTTTATGCATCTCCTCATTGCGCAATACCTTCATCCACTCAATCTCTGTTTCTTTAGGAGGAGGGAGACCTTTTTCTATCCTTGATGAGACAGTCAGCAAAAATTGTTCTTTGTCCCTCATTTCCTGTTGCAGTTTAATGGTAATTGCTTGCTGCATGGATAACTCTGCAATAAGAGCCATCATCTTTTTGGTTTTATCTTTTATTTTCTGCTGTAGTTCATTCATCTGGAATCAATAACATTAAACTTTAACCAGTTCTTCTCTTTACTTAAGAACCAATCTTGCTTTCAGGATCTGTATTTTCAGAGAATTAATGGAAAACTTTTTCATCAAACTGGCAGATAATAGGAAAGACAGAAAATCTATATGGCTTTCTGGATGATATAGTGCTTTTATTTGTACAATACATATTAATCATTTTTAAAAGCCAGTAAAGTAAGATAAATATAATATATGAGCTAATGCACATATTGTTTGTCTATTAGTTTTCCTTTCCAATTCAACAGAAAAAGAATCTCCCTTAACCTTATTAGTTATCACTTTCAATGTTAGTACTGCTAAGCCATACTGTTATTTTGGCCTAGTCTTTAAAAAAAATTAGTGTTCACATTTGTGTGTGCACAAATAACTTGCCACTTATTTGTGAATTTACATACACTGTTCAGTTACACATGCATTTAAAAGTCTAATATTTATTTGTTTACACATTTGAAAATACAATGTACAGAAGTGTGGGGCAGAAAAATTATTGGAAAAATTTTCACATAAGGTACCCATGAAATCCCCACCCAGCTGATGAGCCAAGAAAATAATGTATAATTTTTGTGAAACTGTCATTGTCCCAAGGGACCATAAAATAGAGGCTGGGGGTTCGGTACTGGATGGAGGAAAAATTCACCTTAACTGTCTATTTTTTTAAAGCATGGTTCTACATTTAAAAATAAATGTCACATTCCTAGTCAACCAGTCTGCTTCTTTTGTACATTCAGAGCCATACCAGCTCACTTTCAGTAGAAAACATTGTACTCACTATTTTACTCCTGTTGGCACAGCAGAACCAACCCAGCTATTAAAAAGGCAGGCCGGGGATGAAATCCTGGCCCCACTGAAGTCAATAGCAAAACTCTTTAACTTCATAGTGCAGAATTTCATCCTGCAAGCTGTTCCATATTGTGCACAGTGAACAGCATTGTACACCAAATTGTATTCACTTATGCCTGCATGAGCCCAGTGAAGGCAACTGGAGGTATAATATCAAGACAATGGGGTTGTACAAAGGTAACCTTTCTGCAAGTCAGCTAGGCTCTTACTGGTGATGATGCACAAGAACGAACCCCAGCTTGATTCCCAGCATATATGATAGTTAGAAACAGCATCTGTTCATGTTTAAGTGACCATATGTTATGGAGAATTATTGAAAGAGGAAAAGAATCAATGCCATTTTTATCCACGATATCCTTTTCTACAGTCACTCCTCATAGTAGAACCACACTTTAAACAAACAAAGGTTAGCAGCAGCCACGTTAAATTTCCCTGTAGAAAACAACTTAAACATGTTTGTTGCTGCAATGGTCTGTTCTTATTTATCTGGATCTGTTCAAACTCCAACCCTAATACCTGGAAAGAAAACAAGGCTGAGCCAGATTTTCTTCATTCACTTCA
This sequence comes from Natator depressus, assembly GCF_965152275.1. Classification (NCBI taxonomy): domain Eukaryota; kingdom Metazoa; phylum Chordata; order Testudines; family Cheloniidae; genus Natator; species Natator depressus. The sequence goes on along the minus strand of NC_134234.1, from coordinate 323,956,871 downwards.
GTTTTCTTCTGTCTTTGGTTGTCTCTTTTCACCTCACTTGTTATCAGTGTCTCTGTTCTGACATTGCTTTTTCTTTAACAAACCTCTTAAGTTGGGTTTTTCTTTTCTGAGAGCCTCCTTTATCTGTTCAAAATATTAGCTCTATGAGGCAGGCAGAAATAAATGTGATAAACATAAGGAAAAATGATTGTTTTGAGAATTTTCTTTAACGCAAGGGTGTGTGGTTATCTCAGCCTAAGTGTGTAAGAAAAACCTGCCTGCTGGCTCAATGTATCTCCTTTCAGATTGCAGGAGTATGGAGCCTGTCTGTGTTTTTCCTATTATTGAGCAGGTCCACATAGTTATTGGAAACTATTGGTTGGAGCATTCATTCAAAAAGGAGACTACCTTCACCATTTTCCTTAGCTATTAAGCTCCTGACCTCAGAAATAAGAAATATGGATACATACTGGATGCCTGGAAACAAAGAGTTTGATCTGATACTTACCCGTTTTGCTAATATCAGCGTGTCTTTCTTCCCATTCTGTGTCTTGGTACAAAGTCTATCTGTTAGCCGTGAAACTTGCTCATAAATAAAGTCCTTCTCCAACAATTTCTCCTCCTTTTGTACCAGCTGTATTTCTAACTGTAATGAGAACAAACCCATACACAACGGTGAATGAGTAGGAGTGAGATCGGCTCACAATCACTTTGCAATAGATACATTTTTACAGACTTGACATCTTTTTCAAATTGTGTAAATAAATAACAGCATAAATAACCACTTCAGAATGAATCCTTTCCTGAATGACCAAGACTACAACTCTAACACTGACTCCAAGTCTCAGTACAGAGCTTATTGAGTTTCTGTATTACTGCTTTAATTTAAAACAAAAGGAACTTTCTGGCTCTTCATGGCTGTAGAGAGAAACCTGAAAAATGTAAGCCCTAAAGTCTCAAAAACCAGAAAGCAAATAAAAAGAATGCAAAATATACATTTGTATAAAAAAGTCTTATGCTTTTTAAGCTACTTTTTTTTTAATTGGCGACCTGACTTTGGATTTAGGTTGGTTGGGGTTGACAATACTGGGCACATGTGGGCTCACATTAATGCTGCTGTGTTCTGCCCTGATTGCTCCTATGCAGAGCTGCTCCTCACAGCTTTCATGGACAGCTGTGTGCTGTGCTGCAGTGCCCACAAGCCTAGCTAAAAGACTTTTTAACTCTCCATGTAGAAGTTTAATAAAAAAGAAAAGACTGTTTGCATTTTTCTAGGGCAGTGGTTCTCAATTTGTTTACCATTGTGGGCTGCATATGCAGCTCTCTGTTATATGTGGGCTGCATCCATACAGTATATATACGATCTGTATGGCCCTGATGATGTCACATGGGTTGAGAACCACAGTTCTAGGGTAATCCAGCCATCTATTGTGATAAATTCTGTTGTCAGACATGCTGTGTTACCTCTTCAATCTTTTCAAACAGTTCAGGTAGTGATGGGTCCTTTCCTTCCAGGGTTCGCTTTCTGTTCTTCCCCTCAGGATCAGAAAAGTGTTTCTCCAGACTTTTAATTCTGTCCTTGCACTGAGAATACTACCAAACAAGAAAACATAACTGTCAGGTTTGTGGTGGTTTTAAACAACCAGTTTGGTGAGTAAACAAAGTCATTGTTACATGATAAATGAAGTAGCCAATCACAGATGAGAAATTAAATGGTCTTATCTCATGAATTATACTGCTGTCCTTAAAAAAACAACAACGAGGAGTCCTTGTGGCACCTTAGAGACTAATAAATGTATTTAGGCATAAGCTTTCGTGGGCTAGAACCCACTTCATCAGATGCATACATGTATTTAGACCTGCTCCTGTATCTTCCACTCCATACATCTGATGAAGTGGGTTCTAGCCCGTGAAAGCTTATGCCCAAATACATTTATTAGTCTCTAAGGTGCCATAAGGACTCCTCGTTTTTGCTGATACAGACTAACACAGCTACTGCTCTGAAACCGGTCACTGATGTCCTTAGTGATGCTTTGGTCCAATTTTGGTGATTTATACACTAAGAACCCTACTGAAGTTAATGAGGGGGTATAGGATAGATTGGCAGGGCAGAATTAGCCTTATTTGTGTTTTTATCACAGGCCCCCCCAACAGCTATTCACGTTTCAAACCCATCTTCAAACACTTGTTCAGCCGAGGCCTTCCTCACACACACAGCAAAGTGACCTGGGATTCTTCTCTTGGTAAATCATGTCTCTGGAATGTCAGCGTGCATGACGCCAGCCCTTTGAGTGATGAGACGCTCCCGCACCTCAGTGTACTCAGTGGGAGGTTTGGAAAAAAGCTGCCTCCTTTGACACCAAGTCCAGCTAGCTGGGGGGTTGGTGGAAAGGAGAGTTTTCCTGCTTGGAGTGGCTGGGGGATCCATAACCGATCCCTTGAGAACACAGAGGATGGAATGAGGGCAGAAGGGGAGGCTGCTGTGGGATTACTAGAGTGAGAATTTTCTTTAGGCGAGGACACCATGGCTCTCAGGCAAACCCTGGATAGATGGAAACTCTCTTCTCTTCACCAGAAAGTGGGGGTTTCATTTCCCTCTTTATCCCCAGACCATTTTTCAAATCATGCAAATACACCATCTTTTCAGTGCCTTGGTCACTCTGTACCCAGCAGATGAGGACTAGCTCAACAGCCCTGTGTCTGAGATGAACTACCTTGTTCTCCATTGCCTGTCCTAGGAGTGGGAATAGGGACTAGTCATAGACAATATGAAATACAACAAAGGAAGTATATGTGCAACTGCTGAGGCCAATGATTCACAGCCATGTTGCTGAGACCAGCCCTCCTCTTCTGGCCCCTGCTGCCTGTTATCTTTGTACTGGCACCTGTATTACTCAGAGCAGAGAGGGAAAATGCCTCAGAGTCGGTACTTGTGGAAACCCAGTAACAGAAATTACCCAGAAAGGAAAGAGGCAAAAAAAAAGTTGAAATAAAAATGAGACACCGACGCTAGTGATGTTGCTATTAGCGCTTACAAGTTGTACAGCAGTTCACATCTTCAGCTCCTTGAACATTGTTGGGCTCCTGTCCAAGAGGCACAACACAGACTCCAACTTCTCATTTCTTCGGCATAGCTTTCCCGCTCAATAAGTTACACACACAAAGAAACAAAACCCTGTAAACTCACCAAGCTATTGCTCCTGAAGACTGGACAGAGCCACTGTGAGCTCAGTTTTTGAATACTGGAAGGCATTCAGATCCAATGGTAATGGGAGGAAATAAAAGTAGCTAGCTGAAACACAGGTCGGGACAAGTGACACAGGCAAGGGCTGTGGGGGTGTTGTCAAGGGACACAAGACAGCGACAAGGGACAAAGAGGGGCCCCGGCAGCAGGGCCATATGATTAGGGAACAGGAGTAAAGTCCAGCAGAAGGTAGAGTTCAGTGTCGGGGAAAAGCTGAAAGAAGTAGGAAGGGACCTGGCACTGGTTTCCATGGGAGCACAGATGGGAGCTGAGGAGGCTGCCAAAGAGATTTCTCTGGGATTATGAGAGGAGGATGCTGGGGAGAACACGTCCCTCATACAGATTCAGAGACAATAGGCAGATGGTGATCTGCCAATTTTTGTGTGCATTTTGTGTACACTTCAGGTTAACTTTTCCATCTGGCATGCACACGTACATGGTGGTGGGGCTCCTGATGAGAGTTTAAAAACAGCCGATCACAGACAAAAAAAGATAGGTGATTAATTTTTGTAAATCTCATGATTTTTAAGCCAATCTCTTGATTCTTTTTAGTCTACCTCCTGATGTTTGAACTTGCAGGATTGGCAATACAGTGTTAGTCCATTTTTGCAACATGACATATTTGGTATATCTATAGTAACCTATCATGGGTTAATCTGTTGGGATATTAATCTTTCAGCACTAACATAAACATGATGCAAATAATTAGGTCTAAAGACAATCCATATACTCTCAGGTGAAAAATTACAAGGGAGATAGTTGTCTTGGGCTCTTGCAGCCACAATGATTTACCATAAATGAAGAAATATTTAGGCCTAACCACAGGAATAGGTTCACCAGAGGTTCAGTGCTGGCCATATGTTTTTTGTTGTGTAGAAATGCAAACACAGATCTGTGAGAGATGATAGATGTGATGCTATGATAATGATACCAAGTATCAGAGAGGTAGCTATGTTAGTCTGTATCCACAAAAACAACGAGGCATCCAGTGGCACCTTAAAGACTAACACATTTATTTAGCCATAAGCTTTCGTGATGCATAAATGTGTTAGTCTTTAAGGTGCCACTGGATGCCTCGTTGGTTTTTTGCTATGATAATGGAAAGTCACCAGAACATTCAGTTTAAGCACTTTTTTCTTACGAAAAAGCAGCAGCCATCTCTTCCTGTTCTAAGAAGTAGCAGCACAGAAAAGAACCTTAAAAACTTTTAAAAAAGGGAACTAGCCATTAGACAAAAAAGTCACAATGTAAGATTGCTGTCCCTTCATTTGTCCAATCATGTTTTGGTTGCAAACATGCATCATTTGGGTTGGACCACAGAGGGATTGAGAAATACTTTTGATGCCAGTTAACTAGAAACATGAGCACAACAATACACTGAGTTTTGCAAAAAAGAAGAATTTAAAAACAAGTCTATGATAAATAACAGGATGTAGCTACAGTTCCAGTTGTATTTCACATCTGGGTCTCAGTCATGTAAACCTACTCATCTGCACAATCCATATTGATGAGACTAGTCATGTGAGTAGAGACCGCTCACTCAAGAGTTTGCAGGAGTGGGTCTCTACTCTATAAATGATGTTTTTGTCAGAGGATACACCTACCAACTCAGACCAGACACATTTATAAAGTTTCACATTAAACTTAAATATAGACTTACGGGTGTTTCTGAAGTGCAAACATCCCAGATTCTTAAGTATGCATTTAAATGTAATGAGAAAAAGGTTTTATAATGTATTCAAAATAAAAATAATAAGCAGCTTAAATAGTATCAATGCAAAGTTTTCATTTTCACAGGTGAAAGAGAATACATATAGCTTTATATGAAGGTACTCAACCCAAGGGTACAAAAAATAAATGGCATGCATGTAAATAACCATGCTAATGTATTTGTATAACTGTTTGACTATAATCTTCTTTATTTTCTTCACTCACTTGCCTTATACGTCAGTGTCAGCTGTGGGTTAAACTGTTTCTTGTTTCATAGATTTTACATTTTAAGACCAGAAAGTACCATTCTGATGATCTGTTCTGGCCTCCTGCATAAAACAGGCCATAAATTTTTCACCCCGTCATGACACTGGATAAATTCTGAGGTTAACGCCTTTACCTCTCACAGGTTAGTCCCTTTTTGCTGGCTTAGGAGTGAAGCTGTCTCCTTAAGCACTAAGTGGCTCAGCAGGTCTGCACTTTGGACCAATTACCATTTAATGCCAAATATTTCTCATTGATGCATGAAGACAGATTAGTGCTCATGGCTCACTTCAGTCTGCAGAACCAGTCCCTGGATATGCAATTCCAATTAAAGGTTGTATGGTATTTATACCTGGGGGCACTCTGGGGCCTAGTGGCACCCCCCCACACACACACAGTCTGGCACCTGAGGTGACTGCCTCAGTTTGCCTCATGGTAAGGCCAGCCCTGACTAGATGCCTAACACTGATAGTAACTAAAGCATCTAATCCTAATGATTATTATTTGATCTTTAGCCTGCTACCAGTTTCTGATCTCTATTGCTAGTAGCTCATCTGGCATTAGACATTAGAATCTACCACACTCTAATGCTAGAGATGCATGTGGAGAGAGTGGCAAGGGTGAGAAGGAGAGGAAGAAAAGTGGTGGGTGTAAGAGGGGATGGCAGTCAAGGCTGGAAGAATAGTAAAGAGTTGGAATGCAAAGTGGGTAGCAAAGGTTGAGAAGTAAAAAGAAGGGAAAAGAGGAAGTAGAAAAGAGGAAGAGAAGATCACAGGCAACAGAAGAAAGAAAAAACAGAGAAAAGAACACAGAAAAGAGATACTTATTATTATTATTTGTATTATAGAAGCATTTAGCCCCCACCAGAAATCAGGGTCTCATTGTGCTTGTAAGAGATAGAGCCTATCCCAAAAAACTTATAGTTTAAACAGACAAGACAGACAAAGGGTGGGAGAAAGGACATGTTGCTATTTCTATCTTACAAATAGGGCACTGAAGCACAGAGAGATTAAGGCCAAGATCTTCAATGGTATTTAGGCTCCTAACTTCCATTGAAATAAATGAAAGTCAGGAGCTTAAATACCTTTGAGGATCTGGGCCTAAGTGACTTGTCCAAAGTCACATAGGAAGTCTGTGGCAGAGCCAGCAATTGAACCCAAAGCTCCTAAAGCCTAGTCCAGTACATTACCTATAAAACCATTTTTCCTAGAGACAAGGGGCTGGCTCAGGGACTGAATTAGGTTTGGTGTCACTGATTGGATTCAAAGCTGAATCAATATCAAGGGTCAGATTTGGATCCACTGCATTGGGTCAATATCTTATGCAAATGACTGTTCTTGAAAGACACTTGGTACATCTGAACTGGAACCAGATACTAGAACACTTATGAGTTTGAACCCAACCAGGGACCAAAGCCCCAGGAACAGATTCACATCAAGTCCAGAGTTTCAAATTCAGCAATCCACCCCAAAATTCTGAGTTTGGATTCCAGGTTATAGTTTTCACCCATACCTAGGAGATACAACCAAACCAATAGAATGTGTCTCACCAGAGACAGTGCCTATTGTCAATCTCAGATGAGGAGTGTTGACTCCGGAAGAGCTAACTGGGATGTCAGAAAGTGGCAGAAGTAATGAGAGAGTTGGATCAACTGGCCTACAGTAAGAATAATATGAGGGCATGACCTCTTGCTTTTAAAATTCTGATGACTCATTATTTGCCATTGGTCACTGGAACAATCTCCCACTTGGGAAAATTTCTGAAACGTACCCTGTCATTAATATCATGCCCACTATGCTTCACTGCTTTCTGATTTTATGCTGATTTTATTACATGAGAAACTAAACAAAAAACAGCAATAGTCTCCCTTTACATAAACCTTTATGTTCGATAAGAAGCGTCACCATGAAGGAGAAGCTACAGGATGTTTACAATTTCACAACTCTCTTTGCTTCAGTTCAGGAAACAACACCTCTGTGTTTTGTCACTGCACTTGCCTGACTGACTCACCATATCATTTCGAATCTCAGATGAAAAATCTTTGTTCCCTCTGGCTCATTTCCATAGTTTCTCACTCCCTCTATTCATTATGTAACTCTGTAACTCAATTAATTACAGTACCCCTATAAAGTTCTTTGGGGTACACTTTTATGAAAGACACTATGCGAAACTGTATTCTCTTAGCTGTACATGCAATTTCCCTAAAAGAGCAGAGGTAAGAGAATAGTGCAGTGTTATCTTACGATGAGTCACAATCTCTAGTCTATGCAACTACTAGCATCAGTGATGCACCATAAATTACAATTCTGTACAGAAGCAAACAGAATATATATGGAAAAGATTACCATCTGGAGATAAGGTCAGAAGTAAATGAGCCATTTCAGAAAGCAAAGGAAGAATGTCCACAACAATGATGAACACTACAGCTTGTTAATTGTTGAATGTCATTTTGTAATGAGAGCTAAAACTCTGTTTTTTGTATGGGGAACATGTACATGGATTATATCATAGTAGGCAGCATAGTCTCCAGAGTAGGTTTAAGGTCAAGTATTTTCAGTGAATTGAGCTACTATTTTGCAAAGTGGAAAGACTGAAAAAAGACACAGCCAATACATTTTTGACTAATTTCAGACAGTGCCTGTTTTTACATGATGCCTTATGCCTATCCTACAGTTTAACCATGCTGATGTTTAAAGCAACATTATTCTTATCTTAGGCCCCAACCACTTCAGCAAGTGTGCAAGTTTAATCGTGTGAGTTGACTGAAGTCAATAGGACTACAAACTTTCTTAAAGTTACGCACATGCTGAAGTGCTTTACTGGATTGGTACCTTAATGTTTTGTCCGTTTGTGTCAACCATACTGTTCACACTGTAGCTTTTCATATGGAATGAACTTAAATTCCCACAACTGTGATTTAATTTCTTTTATCAGAACACAGAGTAGTACAAACTGAAATAATTTATGTATTTAAAAAAATGAAAATAAAACCTACCCTCCCAAAAATTAGTTCTCTAATTCCACCTACCTGAATTTGAAGTACCACCAGATCTGCATCCAAGGCATTCTTCATGGGCAGCATTTTCAGGGACAACTCAATCTGTCTCTTTTTCTCAGCTAGCTTCAGCTTCAGAAATCTGATCTTTTCATCCATGACTTGCATCTCAATATCTCCATTTCTACTCATCATCTCCTGAATGTTTATTTTTTCATAGAAAATACATACTTCTTCCTCTCGCTCTATGAGCAAAACACCACTGCAACAGACCCAAAATTAAAAGTTAAAATCAGGTTTTAAAATTTTCCATTCATATTCAATGTTAGTTCCATTCAAGAATGCAAGTGGCAGATTTTAGCACTAGCAATCATCTCTGAAAATGTGCACAGATTTCACAAAATCCTTATTTAATCCTTTACAGTATTATTAACCAATGACAAAAATGTTCATATCTGTAAGAATGAGTGGACATAGAGCTGTAAACATAACCTATGTGCTGGTCTCCCCGTATACTTTTTTCACAATTCTATTGCCTTCTGTCATAAATATAAAAGGAAGGGTAACCACCTTTCTGTATACAGTGCTATAAAATCCCTCCTGGCCAGAGGCAAACCCTTTCACCTGTAAAGGGTTAAGAAGCTAAGATAACCTCGCTATCACCTGACCAAAATGACCAATCAGGAGACAAGATACTTTCAAATCAGGAGTGTGTGTGTGGGGGGGGAAACAAAGGGTCTGTCTGTGTGTGTGATGCTTTTGCCGGGAACTGATCAGGAATGCAGCCTTACAATTGTTAGTAAGTAATCTAGCTAGAAATGTGTTAGATTTCCTTTTGTTTAATGGCTGGTAAAATAAGATGTGCTGAATGGAATGTATATTCCTGTTTTTGTTTCTTTTTGTAACTTAAGGTTTTGCCTAGAGGGATTCTCTGTGTTTTGAATCTGATTACCCTGTAAGGTATTTACCATCCTGATTTTACAGAGGTGATTCTTTTATCTTTTCTTTAATTAAAATTCTTCTTTTAAGAACCTGATTGATTTTTCATTGTTCTTAAGAGCCAAAGGTTTGGGTCTGTGTTCACTTGTACAGATTGGTGAGGATTATTATCAAGCCTTCCCCAGGAAAGGGGGTGTAGGGCTTGGGGGGATATTTTGGGGAAAGACGTCTCCAAGTAGGCTCTTTCCCTGTTTTTTGTTTTAAACGGTTGGTGGTGGCAGCATACTGTTCAAGGCCAAGGCAAAGGTTGTACCTTGCGGAAGTTTTTAACTTAAGCTGGTAAGAATAAGCTTAGGGGATCTTTCATGCAGGACCCCACATCTGTACCCTAGAGTTCAGAGTGGGGAAGGAACCTTGACACCTTCCATGGAAGTTTATTTAAAGAATGGATTATCCTGATCAGTGATATTCATCTCTTGTGCCTTCTCATTCCACATCTGTGCACTTATACACAAACAGGGGAGGATGATATTAATCTCTCAGGGGATTCAATAGCCAATACAGTTGTTATTATAGATATTATTCTGTGGGTTGTACAATGTAACCAATGAAGAAATGCCAAATAACTATATATTGTAATGCACAGCTTTCTCACTCTCAATTCAGATATTGCCATTCTAGTGAGGCCAAATTCCAGGTATCTAGCATTCCTGGTTAGAAGGTTTCCTCCTTTTAAAAATATTGTTGATACAAGGAAACAAACAAAAATAACTTTGGCTAATGGTAGGCCTGTTCCAGGACTATTTTCCATTTCAAAATTTAAACATAAATCTAAGGCCAGTTTATATTTATAGGCAAAATACAACAGTATCTTCAGCCGGAACACCTGGTCAAAAAGGGACCCTCCCCAGCCCGGTGAAAATGAGTAAGTGAGTGAGGGTGGGGGACAGCGAACAATGGAGGGAGCGAGGATGGAGTGAGCAGGGTAGGGCCTCAGAGAAGGGGCGGGGCATGGGTGTTCGGTTTTGTGTGATTAGAAAGTCGGCAACCCTATCTATAACAATAAACTGCAGATGGACACCAGAACTAGATCCTATGAAGAAATGGCATCTTTCATCAATTGCTGGTTACCATTTTAAATAAGTGAAATGTCATGGAAGTGACTCAAGGTGTTCTATGTGTCAAATTACCCTGTTTCTTACCTCTCATTTCGACGCAGAACAGCCCTTTCATATTTTTTGCGTAGCTGCACCATTTCCTCTTCAATGCGGGTGAGCATATTGGTGAGTCTGTCAACATCCAGTAACTGTTGCTCTCTCTTTTCCTTCATCTCTTGCAGAGTTGCAATAATTTTGCAGACATCACTTTGGATGCTGTCTTTGATTGCAATATTATTTGAATGCTTCAGAAGGTTTTTCTGCAGTTTTCTTTAATAAAAGCAACAGAGAAAAGGGAAAGATTTTTGTAATTTCAATTCACTTAATATAACAGAACTTGGCCTTTATCCTCAGTTACACTAAAGCCCTTTACAGCTCTCTGGCAGTACACAGGAGCATTAAAAGGGGTGGAAACAACCCTCTAAGAATGCCCCTTTTGCAGAGGGCCTCCTGTATAGAACTGGATAAGGCCTCTATAATTCTTTCATTCTGAGCCCCTCAGAATAAGAGGTGTGTCAGGCACAGAGAAGGGCTATGCACTATGGCTATTCTCTGCCTCCCAGGGTGCCGCAGGAGATAAAGTCGTAGGAAATAACACTGATGCAAAATTTTCTAAATATACATAAAGACTAACTCTATCTCTATTTAAATAATAATACTGAAATAATGTCTTGCACTATTCTAGTGCCTTTAATTCAAAGATCTCCAAGTGTTTTACAAACATGAATTATTCCTCACCTCACTCTCATGAGAGAGAAAAGTATTAACATCCCCATTTTACAGATGAGTAAACTGATGTAAAGAGAGGTTTGAGTGGCTAAAGTACAATCAAATAGCGAATCAGAGGCAGAATGGGAATAAAAACTAGAACTCATGATTCCCAGAGAGCTGTATTCTCTAACCACTGGATGATGCTCCCTCACTGATAAGTTGGATTTCAGTTTCCACATAGTCCATTCTTCTAAATTGCTAATAAGATGGTATTTAGAATTACTTTACTCCATCTGGAGTGAGTATCACTGCTAGTTCAAATACCTATTTATCTCTGCTATAAAGAAATTAATCTTAACAGACACTAGAGGCTTTATAGGAGGAAGTGTGATCTCATGGTTAGGTCTCCTGGATTCTATTTTTGACTTTGCCATTGAGTAGCTTCGTGACATAGGCTGTCATTAAGCCTCTCTGCCTTAGTTTCCCCTCATCTAAGTGGGGATAATAAGACTTCTCTACTTCACAAGGTGCTGTGAGATTTATTTAAATATTTGTCAAGAAAACTGAGATAGATGCTGTTACAGAAGTACAAAGTATTATTAAATATTTTATGGATGAACTATTTGCTTGGTGGACACATTCAATACATCTGTTCCCTAAACTGCGCAGACTGCAGCAGGCCAATGACAGCATGGTGTTAAATCCTGTTTCCCATGCAAAGTCCAAGTAAATAAGCTTGGCACCAGGCAGGTCCATGTCACCCGGGTAAGAACGAATCTTGTTCCCAGGGGGTGGAACCACTGTGCAGCTACTAAAGCATCAGTAGCTCTGGCTCTAAGCAGTGCAAGGGCCATTGATTATGTACAGAGGCAGATCCAATGTCCTTATTCCACTCCTCCCCTGACCCACTTGACTCTCAAACCCAGCTGTATAGAGTTGCAAATACAAGAAGAGCGCCACAATTCACAAATGGAAGAGTTGAGCTCCACAGTTCACAGTGAGTGTAGACTCCCTGTAGGGCTCTTGAGATCCTGCCTCCTGCCTACACACAATGGAATCACACCAGCATCTGGGGCTCCCTGTGACTGAGGAGGATGGGGCAAGTTTTGCCTCATAATGAACAAGTCCCACTTTACAACACCATCCATTGATAAATAATGATATCCTAAGCCTTCAGAGGTTAAAGGAACCAAGGAATGTTATTCAAAGGAAATATTTACTTTGACACTTACCTTTCTTTAATTATAACATTGCTCCTTAAAATTTCCATCTCATTCTCTAGCATTTTTGCTTTCTCTTTAATTTCAGTTGTTTTCTGGCGAGCAGTCTGCACCAGGTTTACACATTTGTTTCTCTCATTTCGAATAAGGTCATACATTTTAGCAAATCCTTTGAGTCTGAAAAAATGCAAGTATTTAAGGAAATGGTTATTATAATGCTTATACATAAATAATTTAAATGGGTTATTGCTTTAGAAAAAGTGTCATTTCCTCTAGTGTATTGTTATAATTCTCTTACTGCCTTTGGATTGCTTTCTTCTTCTTCTTATATTCCCTTATTTCAAGTTCCTTTGTTTTTATCTCTTTAATAATGTTGTGGAGCCTTATCTGAAACATAAATAGCATTGAACATTTTTGATAGGTCAGGATCTGCAAAGAAATTCCAAATATGAAGTTGGGTTGAAGAAACTTGTTTATGTCATCTTAAATGATACAGGACGTTACAAAAACTGAATTTTCATAGATAAGAAGGAAGCAGTGAGGAAAATTATTCTAAAGACTCATATTTTGTTCTAACTATAGTAAAATCAGAAACTGAATTTTCATAGATAAGAAGGAAGCAGTGAGGAAAATTATTCTAAAGACTCATATTTTGTTCTAACTATAGTAAAATCAGAGATGTCTTTTAGTCTTTTGATTACTAGTGGAAGAGTAACCATGAAGGACAAAAAGAGGGATAATAACCTTCCTTTCAAAGATTGCTAACAATTTCAGGGAACACAATTCACTTACATAAAGTCATTCAACAACATTATTATTACCGTAGTTAAGATAATAGTTTGATGCTGCATCTTAACATTTATCAGTCTTTCTTTGAGAAAGCATACAGCTTGCAAAGTGTTGATTGACACCTAAGAGTTGCTGAATATCCTCTACTCCTACTAGCGTCAATGAGAGTTGAGGGTACACAACACCTTTCAGGGGAAGCTGAATCCCTTGCAGGATTGGTTAATAATGAGAATATTGTAAATCACTGGACAAAATTAATCCTTTCATTGAGGTCAGTAGGGTTGTACTAGGAATGAACATGCCCCATTTGCTCTTATCCAAATTAGGTCTTAACTCCCATTTCAGCAGGATTCCTGATACTGCATCATCTGCCTGTGAGGAAGCAAGGAGGCAAAAGAGCTCTGTATCCTTTAGCTATTTAGTGCCCTAATTCCCTCAGTCTTTTTGCCTCTCTTTGTCTGAGTACGGAGTTACTTCCATCTCTCAGCATTCTTTCTTTTTCTTGAAGTCACCTTGGGCCACATTCTTGAAGGCAGTTAGCCACTTGAAGATGCAGACAGGCACCCAGTGGGATTTTCTAAAGCACCTTGGCACCTAAATTTCCTTCACCTTCTTTTCAGAAAAAGGATGAGAAATAAGAGAGAGCAAAGCAGCTATGATGACAGCACAAGAAAGATCTATAGGAAGGAGGTGGAGAAAAAAAGTCTATTGCTATCTCTCCCATTTCTCACAAGACTTGGCAAGGGCAACCAGTTCACAACTCTTCTGTCTTGAGGCCTGCTGTTTCCATTCCTCAGCCTATCATTTCCTTTATGATGTGATTGTCTGGAAAAGACATGTCTGAAGTTGAGTCCTGGACTCCTGGCAGGAAGGAAATTGCAGTTCTCTAGCTTCTTTAGTCTGGGTTTGCACTGGTCCCTACTCTTTCCTGGCTTTCAAACAATCATGGACGATTGCTCGGAAAGGTACATTTCTAGGTTCTTCATTCGAGCCCTGGACCTTTTGAACTTAGTAACTTCCAGAACTGTAACCACCCGAGTTTATTAACCTTCAAGGTGCCCTGCAAGGCCTTTCTTTTCTTTCTTGCCCATGATAAGATGGGAGTGGGGTGGACTGGCTGGATGTAGTGTGGGACTCTGGGCATTGTGTATGTGGTGCAGGCCCACTGACAGCAATTCCAGGCCCCAGGGCCATCCCTAGCAGGGTGCGGGGCCCAGAGAGGAAGTGACAAATCCGTCACTTCCAGGACAGACCCATCATTTCTGGGACTGACCGTGCTGGCCAATTGCAGGGCCCCACAAAGCGCAGGGCCTGGAGCAGTCACCACCAGTGGCGGATTAATGACTTTGCCGACCCTAGGCCCAGAAATAATTGCCGCTCCCCCGCCTCCCACCAGCTCACCTCCGCTCCACCTCTGCCTCCTCCCCTGAGTGCGCCGCCGGGTCCTGCTTCTCCCCACTCCCTACCAGTGCTTAGGCGCGAAACAGCTTCGCGAAGGAGGGGGAAGGGGGGAACGCGGTGTGCTCAGGAGAGCAGGCGGGGCTGGGGCGGGGATTTGGGGAAGGGGACCAATAGGGGCAGGGAGGGGGCAGGGAAGGGGTGGAGTTGGGGTGGGGACGGGGGCGGAGGGTGCAAACCGGCACTGGGGGAAGCAGCCTCTGGCTGCTATTAAAAATTTGCCGCCCCTGCAAATTTGCCGCCCTAGGCCTAGGCTTTGTTGGCCTAGGCGTTAATATGCTGCTGGTCGCCACCCCAGACATGCTTAGGAGCCCTGTGGTGATTTAAAAGGGCCCTGGGCTCCTGGCTGCCACTACCACAGCAGCAGTGGTGGCCAGGGGCCCCCAGGCCCTTTTAAATCACCCGGGCCTCCAGGCAATTGCCCCATTTGTTGTCTCCTTCCCTGCCCTGCCCCGGTCAGCAGGTCTGGTGTGGGCCATTAAGTGGTTATATTTATGCTTTTACTGGGTTATTTTGATCTGATATGGGGAAACTGATGTATCTGTTTATTTAAAGTATTTTTAAAAGATTGTCACGGGTGCCAAGAGCACTGGACAGGCACTCTTATATACTTGGCAAAAATCCAAATAGATAGCTATATAGATAGATAGATTAGATTTTGGCCTCCCTGGTTGTTTCTATGAACAGAAGTTAATATTTGGCATGAATTATGCAACATCATAACATATATGCAATGTCACAGTGCCAGTAAATTGCAGACAGCAACCCTATGCACAATAAGAAGGAAATGACTGCAAAGAGTTACAAAGGAATCTCACAAAACTGCGTGAATGGGCAACAACATGGCAGATGAAATTCCATGTTGATAAAGTCAAAGTAATGCACATTGGAAAACATAATCTCAACTATACATATAAAATGACGGAATCTAAATTAGCTGTTACCACTCAAGAAAGGGATCTTGGAGTCATTGTGGATAGTTCTCTGAAAACTTCCATTCATTTTGCAGCAGCAGTCTAAAAAGCTAACCAAATGTTGGGAATCATTAGGAAAGGGATAGATAAGACAGAAAATATCATATTGCCTCTATATAAATCCATGGTATACCCACATCTTGAATATTGCGTGCAGATCTGGTCATCCCACCTCAAAAAAGATATACTGGCATTGGAAAAGGTACAGAAAAGAGTATGGTTAGCGGTATGGAACAGCTTCCATATGAGGACAGATTACGAAGATGGGGACTGTTCAGCTTGGAAAAGAGACGACTAAGGGGAGATATGACTGAGGTCTATAAAATCATGACTAGTGGGGAGAAAGTAAATAAGGAAGTGTTATTTATTCCTTCTCATAACACAAGAACTAGGGGGCACCAAATGAAATTAATAGGCGGCAGGTTTAAAAAAGAACAAAAGGAAGTATTTCTTCACACAACGCATAGTCAACCTGTGGAACCCTGTGCCAGAGGATGTTGTGAACGCCAAGACTATAACAGGGTTTAAAAAAGAACTAGATAAGTTCATGGAGGATAGGTCCACCAATGGCTATTAGCCAGGATGGGCAGGGATGGAAAACCATGCTCTGAAGTGTCCGTAGCCTCGCTTTGCCAGAAGCTCGGAATGGGTGACATGGGATGGATCACTTGATTATCTGTTCTGTTCATTCTTTCTGAAGCACCTGGCATTGGCCACTATCGGAAGAAAGGATACTGGGCTAGATGGACCATTGGTCTGACCCAGTATGGCTGTTCTGATGTTCTGTTCTAGTTTGCTCTTTTATACCAAAAGTAACGTCAGGGATTACATTCTACAATATGTCAGAAAAATTTGGACTGTAGCCTGCGTTCGGAATGAAGGACGATCAGTATTCTTTGGATACTCATGTCTTTGTGGAGTATGATATGCAACTTCTGTGATCTGAATTTCTAGACTGAGGTATCTAGATTCTGTCCCATTATTTTATAGCTTGTTCTTGTTTTGAAGGCCATTTGTGACGCCTGAAATCAGGTGGCATCACATTGCATTGTGGCATGATGACATTTTGATGTACTGTTATTATATTATATCATAAGGTGACAATGAATCAACATAATGTCATGATATTAACCTCATGTTATGACAGAATTCTCAAGGGATGTGGGAGCAGGAGATTATGTTGAGTGATCATTTTATTGATAAGTAATGTAATCTAACACACTCAAAAACAGTTTTCCAGTGAGATGAACCATACATTTTTACCTGTGCTTTTAAGGAGTCCTTAGATTTCTGTTCCCTCTCATCAGCTTTGACCTGAGTCAGGCGTGCAAGACGGGCTAACTCATCTCTGCAGCGTTCCTGCTCCTTAAAAAGCTGATCTTCTTCAGCAATACATTGTTCTAACATATGGGCCTCAACATCTGTTGTCATTTTCTAAAGTAAAACCAAACTTCACTTTAATATTATTTATGAACTGTAGTATCAATGCTGGTAGGCACAAAATCTGAAATGCTCTTTTTTGCTTATATTTTCAAAGTCCGTGTAAGGGTTTTGGTCTACATGGGTATTAAAAAAAAAATCAGTACTAACAGAACCACAGCATGATGCCCTACAACAATACACCAAAATGCTCTGTCACAGTGGAACATTTCTGGCCTATCCACCGTTAGATTATTGAGCATGAAAATAAGAAAGCCCAGAACATTCAGCAGCCTGAACAACCGAGATTGTCAAAACATCTTAAAATGCCCATAATAAACAATGATGCTAATGAATTCTGGGACTGGCATAAAAAGAAAGACTCCTATGTGGACAAGAGGCGGGAATTGTGAGATCTCTATCTGAAAAACACCATCTATCACTTCCAGTGAGCTCGTCATTATAGTGCTTAGCACACCAACACTTTCAGACAGAACCAGCAACCGAGGTATTATAAGACAGCCACCTAGATTTTCCCAGAATGCACTAATACTGTTGACAGTGTGGCAGTTGGTGGCAAGCACAGGCAATTTACATGAAAATCTATATTGTGGACATGCTGAACTGTGTTTGCTTTAATAAGGTCACACTGCCATATCCAAAGCCAATTACACCCACCACAGTTCCAGCTGTAGTGTAGATGGGATCCTATAATGGAGAGAACATTTTAATTAGGAAGCATATTTCTCTCTCATACTTCCAATAGGTGACCAATTATAGTGAGAGCAAAAATAAGTTTTAAAAATACGACAAATACCTTGACAGTGTCTTAAAATAAAACAGATTCCATTGTACATTATCTCACTGGACACCTACAACTGGAAATGCTTGGCAAACTTTCTGCAAACAGCCCTTTTATCTTGTAGTTTGAAAGCTAGTTGCTGTAGAAAGAAATATAAGGAAGGAGAGCTGTTCACCTCCTGGGCCAGATTTCTCTTATTCATTTCAACTTCTTTTTGAAGTTCTCTTCTTCTTTCCACCAATGTCCCATCATCTTTAGGGATAGCATCTACCTAAAAAGACAAATCAAGCAAGCAAAATGATGTGAGAAAAGAATATGAAAAGATGTAAACATAGATAATATCTTTCAAGCAGCTTGTTAGATTGTAAGCTCTTTGAGGCAGGGACCATCTTTAGTTCTGTCTTTGTACAATGCCTAGCAGAATGGGGTTCTGATCCACCACCATAGCTCCTCAACACTATGGTAATACAAACAATAAATAAATAATAGCATTAAAAGTAATTTTCTCAAATTTTCACTGGAAAACGTTAGCCATAAATCCTAAACTTCACAACAACATACGTGGGTCGGTACTGCCATTCCTGAGAGTCAGTGTTTCACTGCAGCATAAAGCATGGTTCTAGTCTGACAGGTGACTGTAAAAATATCACCTTCTAGCTTCACAGATAGTTTTTTCAGTGAAATCCTGTCCCCACTGAAGACAATGGGAATTTTGCCATTGACTTAATGGGGGGGTCAATATTTAACCCTTGTATATAATGAAAGTCATACCTGCTGCTTTTAGTGATTTTAATGCAATTTTAGGGCTTCTTACTCCTGTTAGCCTTGAAGAAGCCAAAACAAATAATAGAGTGAGCTGAATATACTCCATCTTGTTCATCATCATCAGAATTGTTTAGTGACTCAGATATTATAATGAAGCCTAGACTGATTAGAAATTAAGTTCCAATTAAATGATATCAGTGTAATTCCACTAAAAACATTTGTGTTGCAAAGTTTCACTGGGGTATAATTTGGAGACAATGGGATAACACAGGTGCCACAGAGGAACTAATGTGTCTTGAAGAACCTCTGCTAGTAGCAGTATGTAAGAGGGACAGCTTGTGTCGAGTTTGCAATGCTGGCAGTTAGAAATAGTATTTTTTTCACTTGCAAACTGAGTACACCGGATCCAGAAGTCACACAGCCAAAATAAATTCTGAACCCCAAGATGCCATTTTTAAAGTACAACCAGCTTCAAAATTCTATACACTAACATAGATAATAAATAATATTTTGCACTTACATAGCACTCTTAATTTGTGGTTCTTAAATAGTATTACAAAGGTGGATATTATCTCCATTTTATGGATGGGAAAATTAAAACACAGTAAAATGAAGGCCAAAATTTTCAAATGTGGCACCTGATTTTGGCATCCTTAGTTTTCGGGTGCCCAATCTGAGACAACTTTGGTCTGACTTTCAGATTTGTTGAGCACCCACAATTCCAATTCAATTCAAAGGGAGCTGAAAAATCAGGCTCGAGGTTTCTCAAGTTGGATTCCCAAAAACAGAGGCACTCACAATCAGATGCCACTTTTTAAAATTTGACCCAAGTGACTTGCCCACGGTCACATGATTTGATTTTTTTTAAAGCTCATGACTTTGGGGGGTTGACATGATTTTTGAGCTGTTGAGAGGGTCTTACTCATACTTTTTGATCTCTTGAGGCTGGCCATATTGCTTTACACCACCTTTGTGCGCTCCTGATCCTGGACTGTTCTGTGGGCTGGAGAAGCCCCCAGGATATCTGAAATAGCCCTCAGGGCCTGTCTAAATTACAGCCGTCTCTTGGGGCTGGCCTGCAGGCCATGCTGTCCAGAATCTCAACAGGGCTGTGTTCTGTGGCCCCCTCCCCAGGCACACTCTCTATGCTAGAGCTTGAAAGACGGTTCTTGGGAGGCAACCTTATGGTTGACTTCCACAGTGCCTGTTGCAACTGAACTTTCAGAGCACCTTTATGCTGCTTGACCCTTGTTACCTGATATAAAGGGGAAGGAGCAGGGGTGAGGATCTCACTGAATATAGTGAATTTTAAACTCTGAATGCCCCTGATTTTTGTCAGTTTGAGTTTGACATTCAACCATAGTGGCCAGTTATGGTTCTTTCTTCAGCAAAATTTGTTTACAGCAGCACAGAAGAGGTCCCATTTCCTTGGACTTACTAAGAGGCAGCTGGTTAATGCCTTTATTATCACTGGAGGGACACTCATCAGCCCATTAAGCAATATTTCAAATAAGCTGAGTCTGAAACTTGTGTCTTGCATAATCCTTGATTGGAAAACAACAGCAACTTCGTGTGCATTTTTTCCCACTTGAATTGTGTCACAGGATGAGTAATAAGCAGTGAGATGAATTCAGAAGGAAATCCCTTTTTTGTTTTTGCAATGGTGAGTGGGATAGCAGAAGTAAAATTATAAAGTAATAGTTTCAGCTTTATAAATTTAAACAGCACTTTTAAAACATATAGTAAACATTTTCTGCCCCAAAGAGCTTACAACAGCCATGCAAAATTGTAATTAAATTGTACCAGGCCTGGCATATCTGCTCAGTAGCCTTTTACTGAGATGATATTTTACTATCCTGTCAAAAATAATTACTTGCCAAGGGGGAATTAGAATTTTGAAAGACAGGTTTACAATCTTCAACAGACAAGAAAAACAAAGCCAACACAAGGCACAGAACAATAGTTCAGGAAATGGAGAGTTGGGGAACAACTAGTTAGGAGAGGATCAGGAGGATTCCTCAAAAAGAAAAGGAGTACTTGTGGCACTTAGAGTACTTAGAGACTAACAAATTTATTTGAGCATAAGCTTTCGTGAGCTACAGCTCACTTGAGCAGTGGAATTCCTTAAGGAAGGCTTTGAAGGAGGAGAAGGAGGGTGCTTGGTAGACAAGGCGAATTAAACTGTTCTTATAAGGGGCAGAGTGATAGAAGGCATGAGTGTGAAAAGAAGACAAAGAAAGCCATGTGGACAGTGGATTGGGGAAATGAAGGAAGAGGGCGGAAATAAACAGACATGTAATTGGAATGGGAATGAAGGAGACATAGAGGAGAGTACTTTATTCGTAATACCAAACATCAAATGGTATCAATTCCCTGGAATCAGGTTTAAACAAAGAAAGAACCTGATTTACTGTAACAAGAGTACTTTATTCGTAATACCAAACATCAAATGGTATCAATTCCCTGGAATCAGGTTAAAACAAAGAAAGAACCTGATTTACTGTAACATACAAGAAACCTGCACAATATAAAGGGAAGTGTGCTTTAGTGATTTAAGTAAAGAACTGGGAGCCATGTAATCCTGGGTTCTAGTCATGTCTATCACTAATTTTTTCTGTGACCTTGAGCAAACCACTCAGTTATTTTGACCTCTCATAAGTGGGGATAACAATACTTATAGCACTTCACAGGTGGCATGCCTTTAAACACCCGACTCAGTTTGCTAGGCCTCCAGCCTCCTAAAACACACCTCTTCAAACAGCCTACAAATCCCAGTTACTCCTCAGTGAAGATTACAATAAAATGGTGGCACTACCAGATATGTGTAATAGTCTGTTGTTTGTTCACACTTCTTCATGTTGCTCCTTAACCTTTCCCTGTATTGTACTTGTATGTTGTCTATCTAGTTCAGAGGCGGCAAACTACGGCCCGCAGGCCACATCCGGCCCGCAGGACCGTCCTGCCTGACCCTTGAGCTCCCCACCCGGGAGGCTAGCCCCCAGCCCCTCCCCTGCTGTTCCCACTCCCCTGCAGCCTCGCTGCCGTGCAGGCAGCACTCTGGGCGGCGGAGCTGTGTGCTTCTGCAGGGCAGTGCGGCAGCATGTTTGGCTCTGGCCGGGAGGCGCGGCTGCCAGACATGCTGCTCTGAGGGGCATGGTAAGGGGACCGGGGCTGGGGGTCCCGGGGGTCAGTCAGGGGACAGGGAGCAGGGGGCAGTTGGATAGGTTTGGGAGTGTCAGGGGGCCTGTCAGGGGGCGGAGTTTTGGGGCGGGGGGGGTCGGGACGGGGAGCGGGGGGGGGGTGGGTTGGATAGGAGTGGGAGTCCCGGGGGGACCTGTCAGGGGATGGGGGTTTGGAGAGGGGTTGGGGCAGTCAGGGGACAGGGAGGAGGTGGGGTTGGATAGGGGCGGGAGTCCCGGGAGGGGGCGGTCAGGGGACAAGGAGCAGGGGGGGTTGGATGGGTGAGGGGTTCTGAGGGGGGCAGTCAGGGGGCGGGAAGTGGGAGGGGCCCAATAGGGGGTGGGGGCCAGGCTGTTTGGGGAGGCACAGCCTTCCATACCGGGCCCTCCACACAGTTTTGCAACGCCAATGTGGCCCTTGGGCCAAAAAGTTTGCCCACCCCTGATCTAGTTAGTAAGGTCCTCTGGGTAAAGGGACTATATTTTTTTCATGGCTATAAAGTGCCTTGCATGTTGTGGGTGCTGTGCAGATAACAAATACTCACATACACAGATACAGCCAAACAGATGTAGTACTTATGAAAGCTATAAATGCAAGAACTCTGAGTACAAATGTTAGCAACACCCTGTATTCTGTACATAGAAATTTAAAATGTTGTCTTATTTTTATTTTTGTGCAACCATTTTAAAAGTATTTCTTAATTTGATTTTCTATTGCAATATTTTTAATTCTTGTCATCACTGTTTTGCATACAGACCTCTAATGTGAGCCTTTCATGCAGTAATTTAATTTGCTCCAAGGAATCATAAGCGATTTTCAATTGCATCTCCATCTTTTTTAAATTTCTCAAATCTCTATCTTTCTCTCTTTGTTTAAAAATCAGATTATCATGCTGCTTTTGCTTCTCCAAGAGACAGTTACGTAAACCAATTTCCAGACCAGCCCTGCATAGATATATAGAATATTTCAGAAAGAGAAAACCTATCCAATAGATGTATGCAAACAAACATGACCCCTTTACATGGAGTTTGGAAAAGCATTATGGCAGCTGAGCAGCAAAATAAAATAGAAAAAACTATCTTGTCGCACATTAATGGCCATTCTCCTAAAACATAATGGGTGAAATCCTGACTCCATTGAAGCCAATGGCAACACTCCCATGCTTTGTTTCAACAGTGCTAAAAAATTACTCATAGTATAAGAGAGAAATTATTTCTATTTCTTAAAGTGAGAATTAAAATGTATATTTAATATCTAAGGGAGTCTAAATTTTGTTCATTTGTAAATTTCCATTTATCAGTTCCTCCAATCTTCTTTAATGCGAGATACAAACAGAAAGGGCAGAAGGATTACTGCTAAAGGTAAGGCTATTATTACAGGTATACATCCTTCCCCACAAAGAAAGGAGAAAATTGAAGCTGGCTAGATTCAGGCATAATATCTCCTAGATCTGAGATTTGAAGCATTATAGCAGTTTATATTGATTACCAGATGTAGAGAGACTGGGATTTATAAGGGAGTCTAAAGGAGCTGGCTGCCCAAATCCAGCTGGAATTCAATGGAATGTGGGTGCCTAACACCCTTATTCTCCTTTGAAAATCGCTGGGCTAGGTTTTCTGAGCCACTAAATTCACTTTGCATTGCTTACTCATTTAAATCACCTGGAGAAATCCCCTAGGGAATTCTCCCTGTGTAGGGGTAATCCATTGTTCCCAGCTCTCACGATGTTATTACAGTTCTCATGATTTCTGCTGTTCTTCTTAAAGTCACAGCTCCCAGAGCCCAGTGATTATATGAGAACCTCAGCATTCACTTCAAAACAATAAGCAGGTTTCTAGCCCTCCTGGTTCCAAAGAAATGCTTGAAAGCATGATCAGCATGAACCTTAATGGGTCAGAAACCAGAAAGCACATAAAAAAATCCCAAATGTACTATTTTTAAATAATATCATGATTTGGGGAGGCATGACTCAAGATGTTTGAACACTTCTGGTTGGTGATACTGGGAATCTCTGGCTGTTGTAAAGCTGGTAGAGGTGGCTCTGCCACCCCCACCCCCCCTGTGCCAGCTTTGCCACCTGCTTTTGCTGCCTCTTCCACCAAAGCTGTGCTGCCCAGTGTAAGTGGGGAGGAAGGATGTCAGGGGTCAGGAGGAGGTGAGTCAGGTGGTGACCATGTCAGAGGCGAATTGAGGGGAGGAGATGTGGCAGAGCAAGGCTCTGCTATACCCAATTCTTTGCTGGAGGCAGGTCTTCTGCAAGCAGTGTAACTTAAAGCTGCCCCTCCCTACTGGAGTGGAACAGAAGAATCATGGAGCCACAAATGGGCCTTTGTCAGCACCCCTCTCCTCTGAAACCAATCTTTGCTCAGGCACAGTGGAAGATTGTCATCAGCCTCCGTCTTGTGGATTCTCATTTCGGGCCTGATCCAATGTCCACTGAATCAATGAGCTGTTCCATGCAGTTTAGTGGGCTTTGGATCAGGACCTTACTGCATTTCTCTCTTGTATGATAACATCAAGTTTTGATCACCAACATAACTCAATGAACAGAAATTATATAAATCCATGGTGAAATTAGAGTAATGTTAAATAGTGTGATTTTATGAAGTCAATAATAAAGCTATTTAAAGCAATAACCAAGAAAAGAATAATTCATTCAGAATAGATGAGTGCTCACCCATACCATTTCTGAATACATGGCTGATGCCTTCTATTCTAACCTGTCTGCCAGGGCTGTTGCTTCATTCTCTTTGCTCATTTCTAGTAACTTTGTCAAATGGTTGAATTCTCGCTCTTTGCTTTCAAGCAAAGCTCGTTTTCCATCCAATTCCTTCATTACATCTTCCTTTTCTTCCAATACTTCTTCACTCTTTTTTTCCATTTTTTTAAGGGCATTATTTAACTCCTGAACGTGGTCAACGAGAATTTTTTTCTTCTTCTCTATATCTCTGAGAACACATTTTAAAACAGTATAATATCACATCTTTAAAAATGGATCCAGCTCTAGAAATATAGACCGAAGACCAAATGCTTTCATTCCTGCTGCAGTGAGTAGAAGCAGAACTATTGCTCAGCATCTCTTCTGCTACAATTGTTCTGTTGCCCTGGACAGGAGTCCTCATGGCTATGGGGATAGTATTCGGAAGCGCATTTTGCTGCTCCTCTGAACTAGGGCATCATGTACTCTTAGCTAACACTTGTTGGTGAGAGCATGCCAAGTGACTGGAGGATTGAATTCAGATCACTCGCTCTTGATGACTTGTTACAGTGGGCAGTTCTCCCTTTTGGGCTTTATCCATTCTCTTCTTTCACTTGAGCACCACTACAGCACAAGTTACAGTTTAGGTTCAAATGTGTATTTTTGCAGTAAGCCATTCCCAAATCCATAGCTAAGCCACAGTCCAGCTTGGCAATACACATGTGAAATCAGTTTTTGTACAAAGAAATTAGATAACTAGAAACACAAAAATAGACAAAGAAGAAAGAAAAAGAAAAGGAATGTATAGTTTTTTTAATTAAATAATTGAGCAGAGGCAAGGAATTATTTACAAAAATGTAACATCAGAAAAATAATTAGAGGTAGAGAATGAAGTCAGGAGATAGAATAAACTTCAGTGTAATATAATAGGTTAATAAGGTACAAAGCATGCTAACTTAGGACAGCAGTTTGGCCACTAGGTGTTTTAAGAAAAGGTAGCCAAATTGCAATTGGTTGCATTTCAAAGAAGTATGCTTTTCCTTGACCAGTATATCTCATGCTTTACTGTACCAATTACCCAACATAGAAACAGAGAAACCTGCCATTGGCAGCAAAAAGAAGTGTGTAAGGAATAAGGAGGAAAACATAACAGATGATGAGTGGATATTATCTACCCCATTTAAAGCATTAGACCAAATAATTTTTATAGGAAGACTAGGATCAGAGCACTGTAACTAAATACTTGCTCCCAGAAAATCTGGATGCTCTGGTAATTTCACAACATGATCCTCAGCTGGTGAAAACTGATGTAGTTTTATTGTAGCCAATGGTGCTATGCTAATGTTCAGCATCTGAGGACTGGCATGTGTTTAAAAGTGCTAGGTGCTAGATTACACCATCAATTTAGATCTATAGTATTGTTCCACATATGAAAAAAAATCTGTGGGATATCAGGTAAGATCTGTGTAGTATCTGATATCAACCATCTCAATATGCAGAATTAACAGACGTTTTTATGGTTTGTGACCAAAGGTTATTCCAAAACCTTTTTTATTGTTGTTTTCAAGTCTAAGATATGTTTCCCTGCTGATGCTATACCTTTTGACTCAGTTTCATGGATATTGCTCATTAAGTAGATTATGGACACACTGTATCTGCATTGATCAGAATTTTGTATCAAGAACTTAAACTTTGTTAGTTGTCTCTATACCGAGATATTACTGAGAAAACAAATAATAAAAATAAAATGAAAAGATTTTAGTTAGGTACATTTAAAAACATACAATGTTTTGCGTTTTATCTTGTCCATATCTTTTCCAAGCTGGAGAGGAATAGCATGGAGGCGGACTAGCTCATCCTAGTAATAAAACAGAAATGTTAGACCAACAGGCTCTAAATTTCACATAATTTCAGAGAACTAACATTTTCTTTGAACTACTAATATGACCCAGAACAGAAATGTGTGTTTTTCAGTAACATGAGTTTGTCCCACAAAAGAACACAGCTGCTATTTTTATTACTGACTAGTGCACCAGATATGCAAAATTATATTTGCAAAACTCACAAATAATGTACATATGCTATAAATATATAGGCCTAGATTTTCAATGTCAAGGAGCACCAGAAAATCTATCTCCAATTCTTAGGGCAAATCTGTTCTGACCAGAGCTCAGAGAAAGCCACAAAACACTCTAAAAATGACACAAAATACCTTTTCTATAAATACATATTTCACATTATTAAGGTCCAATATTTCAAGATCTGACAGGTCTGGAAAGAAGTGCTGTGTGTCCTTCTGAAAGACTGGAAGCCCTGCTTTTCCAATGCTATTAAGCTCCTATTTCCAGCCATCCTGGTTCATGAAATATCTGACCTCAAACCTTTCACCGATCCACGTCTTCTGAATTTTACCTATCTTAGGTCTCAAGCTTGTGTGTGTGTGTGTTTATTGAAAGTTACTGATTTCATTTTCATGATGGAAAAATCAAAAAGTGTCAGCAAAACTGAAAATTTCCTGTATAAAATTTTGCAGAAACTACATTTTCCATCAAAAAAGATTGACTGAAAATTCTTGACCCGCTCTAATTATAACTCAGAATACTGTGTTCTGTCTTGTTCATTAACATTTATATACCTGAAATTAGCCTAAGAGTTCTGACCATTATGAAAGCTACTTGTTGTCAGTACTATGCCTATAATTTCCCAGAGGGCTACTTGTGGGAATGGTATAGCAGCATGATACATGATTATTGATTAAAGCTGTGTTTTGTTATGTCATGCCTTCTGATGGTAGTACATATTCGAATGACAGTAGAAGTATTCAGAATATTCAATGTGTTTCCCTGAGTGTGCGCATGCACACACACACACTTATATACTCATTCTTGTGTTACTTTTAACTCATCCTGCTGCTCAAGAAGTTCCTCTACTTCTTTCTGATCTCTTAACATCAGCCTTTGCTTGGATGTCACATCTTCCTTCAATGCTTTAATTTCCATTCTCCTTTGGATTGTTTCTTTACGGAGCTCTTCACAGTTTTCTTTCAACACTTTTGTTTTCTTTTCTGTCTCCTTTAAAAGTAAAGTCAAAGATCAGGTATCTCAAATTTGTATTGGTTTTGGGGGAAAGTACATTTCTTGCTTACAATTGTTAAAAAATATTGTATTGTTTGTTTAATAATTTCTGGATTTTCATTAGAGAAGTGCACCTTTTCTTTAAAAGACTGAGAAGCCTGAATGGACTATGTATTACTTTGGTATTTTTGCATATTCACATGAGTTTAGTTTTCCTATTTCACAATTATGAAAACTCCTAAAATTCTTTGGTTCCATCATATTTCCACCAAATTTTCTTTTATATTTTGTTGTAAGATAAATTTAAATTTTAAAATAAATATAACTCTTAAAGATATTTTCTCATATACATACATACTGCCTCAGGTCTTCCAACTGTTCTGATGATTTATTTCTTTTATAAGTCTTGGCTTGATAGCCCATAAGACCTCTATTCACCCATAGAACAGATTCAAACAAGCAGCAGCAGTGCTAACTACCGCACACTGCTCCATCATCATGTCTCAACTCTGACATGGAAGGACAACCCTATTAGTGAGAGCAGAAGTTAAATTTTCATGTCTGTCCAGACTTTGGCCTTTGTGCCAATAGTCGATTTAACATCAACTGTAATGCTCATTTCAGAAAGGCCACTGTATAGCCAGTAGATGCTAAATTTTGGCTACTACCAACCTGGGCTTGATTCAAAGTGGCAAACTAAAAGTAAAAGCCTGGAAAATTCCAGTAAAAACTATTACAATCCTTCAACTGGCTTCTGTTGGTTATTATATCGTGCTCTCCGCCAGTACCCAGCTCACGCCGGGGAAGCTAATGATCCAACCAGTGGACCAAATTCAGTGATGAATCCTGGTTATGTGTCACCTGCATCACATTGCACATACGATAAGAAGACTTGGTTTTAACTGGAGGACCAGAAGCTCCAATAAACTGCAGTGCCAGGAACCTCTAAGTCAATAGATTCGCTGCTCTAAACCTGGTCAGCCAGCTGGAACCAGAAGAACCATCTGCAATGTTCATTTGGATTTTTCACCAGGAAAAGCTGTACATCCCACTATCCCAGATACTGATCTTGAATTTGTAGTTTTCACATGCAGAATGTTATTTACCTTTTGTTGCAATTATTAATTGTTGAGTGTTTTTTATTCAAAATGTGCAAGAATTGCAGAATCAGGCCTTTAATGAGATGATGGGCAATTTTATGAAACAAACACCACTGCTATTGTTTGAATGGAAGAAATATAAATTCTGAGCACAGTGGGAGGATTAAGATGATCAGAAAAGCAAGCAGTATATAAAGACCTCTTTTATATTTTGTGGAAAGGGAATAATATTGTAAGAAAGGATTAAGATTAGTTCTTCTGAATGATATATGTATTACAGTATATGATATGAAATATAATTTGTTACTACTTTACTCCTTGGGGATTCTGCACCAAATTTTTTAAAATTCTGTGTACAATATTTTAAACTTCTGCAAAATTCTGGGAATTTATTTAAACTACAATACAATGGATGGAGAATGAGAGTGGGGAGCACTGGAGGAAATTTCCCAACACCCTTTGTCTAATAATAATGTAGCTAAGTTTGATCCTTCATTTCTAGTTATTAGTCAACAAATATATGCAGCCATATGCTCAGTATTACAATCATAGGTAACTGAAGAGCAAATGAGGGCTGGGGTATCAAACTTACAATTTGTATTGGCTACTGACAGTCTCCAGAAAGGTCAGTAGTAAACAGTTCATGGAGCACATTTTGAAAGGAAAATTTTTCAGTCTGAAAACTTAGACCAGTTCTAATCACTAAAGCACCATAAGCATTTATAAGGCTATACTGTCTGTGACAAAGCTCTGTCTTTGGCTCCGTGGGTCCTGCGTTTCCTGGCGGATTTCACTAGCCTCAGAGGCTCACTGTGACCCTGCAGACAAGGGTCACAGTCTACTGAGCCATTTTCATCATAAGCCAGCAAGGGAGGTGAGGAGAAGTTATCCTTCCTTGCACCATCTCTATTGTCTCCCAGTCTCAGTGATTAATCAGGGGGCAAAGGTGGGGGGGGAGCCCGGGCCCACCCTCTACTCCGGACTCCAGCCCAGGGACCCTAATAGTATCAGCTATGGCAGCTGACCTTTTAGAAACATTACATGTACAATTCCCTGGGCTACTTCCCCCCCCAGCAGCATCACTTCCTCAAGCTCCACTTCACCCTTACCTCAGGGCCTCCTTCCTTGTGCCTGATATGGTGTGTATTATTCAGCCTCTCCAACAGTGCAACTTCCTCCCACAGCTCCTGACATGCACTCCCACCTGACTAACTGGGAGGCTTTTAACTAGTTTCAGCCAGCCCCTGATTGGCTTCAGGTGTCCCAATCAACCTAGCCTTCTCCCTGCCTTCTGGAAAGTTCTTAATTGGCCCCAAATGTCTTAACTGACCTGAAGCAGCTGCCATTTCACTTATCCTGGTACCAGGGATTTGTTTAGCCTGGAGTTAATATATCTATCTTCCACTACTTTTCTATAGCCATCTGGCCTTGCCCCATCACATGTCATTTACAAAAAGGCTCCTTTACACCACCCTCGTTTGCTTACTTGCACACACGCATGCATGCCCAGCCCTGCCCCCCAGTAGTGAGTGATGTCTCCCCCACATGTATACACAATCTCTCCTCCCCTGCGATGATCTATGTCTCCACCGGCCGCTCCTGGCTGCTGGGGAGGAGTAAGTGACTGCTCTTGCAGCTTCCTTTTGCTTCCCCTCAGAAGTCATTTTTCTGCAGAGAAGCAAAGCAATCTGTGGATGACATGACTTCTGCGACCACGGAGTGGCGTGGAATTCCTCCAGAAGTACTACTTCAATATTTGCCCTATGAATTAGTAGAATTGTAATTTGAACAGTTCTCTCAGGACATCTATCCGTACATGTCTTTATAAGTTAAATGTTTTGTGTTTGTCTTAGGGTTCTCAAAAGTGAATTACACAACACAGCCTTTCCTTTGAATTCTACCTCTTGATTTTTCCACATATTCCAGATGTTACAAAATCTACTGTTCTAGTTTTTACAATAGTATCTTCATCTGCATAGTTTTCTTATTTTACATGCTATCCAACAGGACTCAAAACATGACTTTTTTTAGTGAGGTGTATTTCATACTTACACCTTGCTTGGGGATTCTCTCATATTCCCGTTGCAGGAGTCTTTTGTCTTCTTGTAAACTACAGAAAAATCATCATAGAGATCAGCACATTGACAATATGCAAAGCAATAAAAAGAGACCTTTAACAGTCCATGCTATCCAACATTAAAAAGTGATGTGAAATAACATCTGTGATAATTTGGATACCATTTTAAAACTGAATTTAGGTCAGTCTTACCATAATATTGATCTAGATGTTATAAGGGTATGAAAAACAAATTTCATTATATAGGTACAAGTTTCATTGCAGAATCTGGTGCATAAAGAATAATCCAAATATCAACACAGAATTAGAGCACAGATACCTAGAGAGACCTCAGAGATGTTTTTCATATCTCAGGGCACTTTCTAAACTCTTTAATAAAACTGAAATCAAAAACATGTGGTTTTAAAAAAATAGATATTGAAGGAGATAAACTGTAGAAGAGCACTTACTAACAACTGCATGCAAAAAACTGTACACTTTAGCATAAAGACTATCTTCACCATCAGCATGCTTATCATCATCTTTTTCCAACACCAAGCATGGGTAGGGCCAAGATTATAAACAGATTCCAACCAAATCTATTCTGAGCCGCCATTTAACCCAGTTGGGGTGTTGCCTGGATGGTTTTATATAGTGTGTTATACCATTGTCTCCTTGAACATCCATGTCCTCTCTGTCCAGGCATGCTTTTGTTGATTGTAGTCACACAATGTACTTTCAGGTTTCAGAGTAACAGCCGTGTTAGTCTGTATTCGCAAAAAGAAAAGGAGTACTTGTGGCACCTTAGAGACTAACCAATTTATTTGAGCATAAGCTTTCGTGAGCTACAGCTCACTTCATGTGAGCTCACGAAAGCTTATGTAGCTCACGAAAGCTTATGCTCAAATAAATTGGTTAGTCTCTAAGGTGCCACAAGTACTCCTTTTCTTTTTGCAATGTACTTTCAGTCTTCTACAGGTATCATAATTTGTTAGTCTATTTAGTCTTGTCATGCCTAGGATATGGTGCAATCACCTCCTTTCAAATGTTTGCAGCTATTTCTCCAGATGCTTTGTCAGTACTCATGTTTTACAACCATAAAGTAATGTGGGTACAATGAGTGTTGTATTTAATCTGGTCGGGGTGAAAGTAGGCCGGTACAGTGTACCAGTAAGAAGTGGCTGCTGGTACCAGCCTGTACCAGCCGATGTTAAAGCGCTATCATGACAGTGCTTTAAGGACCCTCCTTAAAGCACTGCCACGGCAGCGCTTTAACATTGTTTCCTCGTTTGCCCCCCTGGGCCACCGACAGGGTGTGGGCAAAAGGGGCAGCTGCCCTGGGGCCAGCAATTTAAAAGGGCTTGGGGCTTCCGGATGGGCTGGCTGGGGGAGGCTGAGCCCCAGCCCTGCCCCTTCTGCCCAAGGCCCCACCCCTTCCAGGGGCCTGGATTCGAGCCCCCATACTGGTAAGTGCTTAATGTTACTTTCACCCTTAAATCTGGTTTCAGCTATCATGGACACTGATTTCAGGTTCTAGTCATTTTTATTCAGCCATGTGAATGTTCTACTGTTGATGTCATCTTCATAATGGTTGTCATATGTTATGATTGAAGGCTGCAGGTTTGTCACAGTGGAAAAAATGTCATTGATACTATGATTTTTCTTTGTGTCCATGGCTTTTTTTGTGTCTGGGATTTTTCTTTGTGTTCAGGATTTTAACAAAGTGCATTGAACTTGACTACTTGAAAAATGTGGTTTTAACAGTAGCATGCATTACATAAAATTATGTTACATAATTCACGTAACTATTAAAAACACATTATATATTTATGTTTGACCAGCTCGGATGCCTTCCTTAGCAGCATTACAAGCACGGTGCTATGTTGCAAACACAGAGGATTTAGTCTACAGCTATGATGATGATGAGGAGTAAAATATCAAGCATAAGTACAAGGGAGTGATCTGCCCAATATCCCAAAAATATCTTTCATGAAAGTGGAGGTTTATTATTTTGTTCTACATGCAACATACCAGGAGATAACAGTCATAAGGGAAATTGAGATAAAACATTTGGAGACAGCATCCCACAAATGTAAAGCAGAGGCTTGGAAATCTGAAAAGAGCAGTAAACAAAACGTGCAAAAATATGGTGTCTAGATGTTTGAGGTGAACAACTCATAGACAAACAGATGAACAACTTCATAGATGGACAGAGCTTTTTAAGCTTACTGAGGCTTTCTGTGCAGTGAATCTGACACTGGAAATCCTTGACCGTATAAGCCTAAAGAAGTATTTAAAATGTAACCTGAGAAATGTTGGAATCACACCATGTTTGAGCCATCTACAGCATTCCACTTGCCAAGAGTATTTGATAATCATGTAAATGAAATTAAAGAAAAGCTGAAGACTTGTGATGGGATCAGCATTGTCACTAACAAGATCACAGATGCAGAAGATAGATATGTTCTCAACATACTGGCTGTTTTAAGCAAACCAGAATGTGAATGTGAAGTGAAATTAAACATAATTCTGTTGGACTGTGTAATGTTAGACTCTGTGAACTTTAAGACAGCTAGCCAAGCAATATGGAAAACATTGGTTAAACATGAGGTTTCCTTTGACTGGATCACTGTTCTTGTATCAGACATGAAATATATATGAAAAAGGCATGGGAGTTGGAGCATTAAGAGCTTGTTTCTGAATGCTGTCCATGTGACCTGTGTTACCTGTTAAACTTAGCTGGGGACATGTGGCATAAAAACCTTGAAAAAGAAAATGACCTGATTGTCATTACGAAATGAACATTTAAAGCCTGCCCAGCATGTAAAGCTCACTTTCATATGCACTTGGAGGATAAAAGAAAAAGTCTGTACATTACCCTTGTTCCAGTTATAACGTGCAGAAACAGCTGGTTTAACATAGAATATCAGGGTTGGAAGGGACCTCACGAGGTCATCTAGTCCAACCCCCCGAGTCCTGCTTTAATGCTGCTTTGTTTCACTTAGCCCACACAGAGGACTACATTTAATTTTTTCAAAAGTCTAGAAATCATGACCTATGAGGAAAGCCTGAAAAAGCTGGATTTGTTTCCTGTGATGGGTTGGATCACAGAAATTCTCTGGGAGCTGCCACCTGATGTGCCAAGACTACTTCTGCTCCTGCTTTCCTGCCCTGCCAGCTTAGGACTCCAGCACCCTGCCTGATTTGAACCAGACCCACTAGCCTGCTGCAAACGCAGACCCAGGTCTGAACCACGTCCCCTAACAGCTGTAGGCTCAATTGAAAGCAGCTTACAGAAGTGTTCTTGTCCTTGACACTCAGATGCCCAACTCCCAATGGGGTCCAAACCCTGAATAAATCTGTTTTACCCTGTATAAAGCTTATACCAGGTAAACTCATAAATTGTTCGCCTTCTATAACACTGATAGAGAGATATGCACAGCTGTTTGCCCCCCACAAGTATTAATATATACTCTGGGTTAATTCAAAAGTAAAAAGTGATTTTATTAAATACAGAAAGTAGGATTTAAGTGGTTCCAAGTAGTAACAGACAGAACAAAGTGATTACCAAGCAAAACAAAATAAAACCCGCAAATCTATGCTAATACAGTAAGAAGCTGAATACAGATAAAATCTCACCCTTAGAGATGTTTCAATACGTTTCTTTCACAGACTGGACGCCTTCCTAGTCTGGGCACAATCCTTTCCCCGGTACAGCTCTTGTTCCAGCTCAGGTGGTAGCTAGGGGATTTCTCATGATGACTGCCCACCCTTGTTCTGTTCCACCCACTTATATATCTTTTGCATAAGGCAGGAATCCTTTGTCCCTCTGGGTTCCCACCCCTCCTTCTCAGTGGAAAAGCAACAGGTTAAAGATGGATTCCAGTTCAGGTGACATGATCACATGTCCTGTGAGACCCTCAAGCCTTCATTCCTCCCAGCCTGACTCACAGGAAGGCCTACCTGCAAACAGAGCCATCCACAGTCAATTATCCTGGTTGATGGGAGCCATCAAGATTCCAAACCACCATTAATGGCCCACACTTTGCATAACTACAATAGGCCCTCAAGAGTTATATTTCATATTTCTAGTTTCAGATACATTTATACAAATAGGATGACCACACTCAGTAGATTATAAGCTTTGTAATGATACCTTACAAATACTTTTATAAAATCATATAGTGTGCATCACAGTTTAGTCTGGAGAAGAGAAGACTGAGCAGGGACATGATATGTCTTCAAGTATGTAACAGGTTGTTATAAAGAGGAAAGTGGCATCTTTAGCTGCTGGCTTTGTAAGAGAAAAAATAACTTTTATTGTAACTATTTTTCTCACCAATTAGTGCAGATACATACTCTGCAATTGCTCCCTAAGAGTAGTCAACAAATACAGCAATGGTTTGTCAGCCAAAGGCAGCTTGGCAATTGGCACTGCCAAGAGGGGGTGGGGGAAGAGGTGGAGGTGATCTTGGAAGGAGAGTCACTCAGTGAGGCTGTTTAGGATCCAAAAGTTCTGAGGAACAGATACCCATAATTCTCTAACATCTGTAGCATTTTTTGTCCCAGGAATTTGGGGACAAAATTCATAGGTGCTATAGCTCTTGAACTTATTCTCCTCCATGCATTTTTGCAGAAGAGGGAATTTATGGGTCAGACGATCAAAATCAGGAATAACTTTCAGTCTAAACATGTAGAATTATGTGTTACAGTTGATGTTTGCTGAATTTTCCCCATCTGCTTAATTTGCTCTATTTATACTGTATCTTATGTTATTTGAGAAGCTAGAATTCTTCTTGGTTCTGCTGTCTGGACATGGAATCAGTTATGTATTGTAAAAGTTTCTTACGGGATATTCATATGCTGCAACTAATTGCTCTTCAGATATGGAAGTAATGGAAACATATGGTTATGGCTATAACATTCTGTTGCACTAGTGAGTCAGAACATCCTGATGAATTAGTAGGAATGTGTTCGTATATACACATCTAGACATAAGATTATTTAATAAAAGAAAGGAAGACAAATTGGGGCCATAGTACAAGATTTCAGATGGCATCTTTCGTTGATTGCTTTGTAACAGAAAAAATTACAACTCATACTGTAATTATTTTCTCAACAGTTAGTACAGGATACAGACCTTAAGAAAATAAAATAATAATATGTATTTAAATTCTGACTCTTCAACCATTGCTCCTGCTGAGTAACACTTAAGCACAAGAGCAGTTTCATTGTCTTCAGTGGAACTACTTATGCCATTATGAGTGAAGCTTGAAGAACTAGGACCGAATTTAGTATTATTTTTACAAGTCACTGTGGGCCAGACTATACGTGGCCCATGCACAGTGCGAGTGTGTGTAGTGAAAACAGTGCAAAAAGCCTTTGCCATCACCCCTTATGTGGCACAGGGACTTTTCCTTCTGTATTCCCCTGTAATGCACAGCACCCCAAAGAGGGGTAGGGAGAATGTAAGACTTGCCCGTTGTAGACAGGTGTAGCAGCCAGTGTGTTCTCCCCAGGTTCTGTGGTGGGGCTCTGTACTGCTCCCCCTACTATGGCGCCCAAATGCCACAACCGAACCCTATAATTTTCCCTTGGGGGTACTTTGCTATTTGAACACAAATGAATGAATATTTTCACTTACACAGCTGAGTTATTGGGGTTGTCTAAATACATAACTAATAAGGGGAATTTACAACCCTGAGGCACTTTAGCTGGATATCTAGTAGAATTGCTTGGGCTTGCATAATCACAACAGCATTACTGAAATCCCCATTCTGAAAATGTACCCACACCTATATTTAGCTGCCACCAAAACTAATTAAATGGGTATTGCAGTGCTTGTTAGCTGGCTAGGCCAGGGAGTGTCCTCTTTAAAATCACCCCAGGAGGATCACAAAGACACTCTTAAAACTGTAGGGGAGAAAGAAGTTGGCACAATTTTCCTTTCTCATCACAATCTTCTCTCATGAGGACAGATTCCTTTGGTACCATTGTAAGTTCACAACAAAAGCTTTGTCATCTTAAGGTTAAAGGATTTTAATACCTCAGGTTCTGTGGCAACAGAGGGTTGCAAACACAAAAGTTATAATTCCCTTGAGTATGCCCACTGCTTTCACGAAAAGCAAGTCCAGGAGCAAGAGAAGGAATAAGAGAAGAGATATTAAATATTAAGTTTAATTTAAAATATTAAATTTTAAAAAATTAAAATCCAAAGATGAAGTAGAGTCAAACTTAAAATACTTCATTTACAATATTAATTTCATATACACATTACATTACATGTGCACTCATGATTTAGCTGTTTATTTCAAGTTGCATAAGTCTAAGATTTCTCTCTGGCTTCATTATTCTCAAACGGTATTATTTTACTTTTCTAAAAGTTATTGTTTGGCCTATTCTCTAGCCTTTGTAATTTTAGCCTTACTGTTTAGCCTTAGCCTCTGTATATTGTAATCTGTCTGAGTCAGGTCCTAATTTTCATAACTGTCTGTAAAACATGTAGCATACTGCTGGTGCTACACAGATTAATAATAATATACAAAGGAAATAGGCATCAGACTCTCTAATTCTGTTTTCTATAATGTCCTTTGGTGAATCTGTTCTTCATTTTTACATGCTTATAACCCTAATCATTTTGGCAACCAGAACAACTCATACACAATCAAAAAGAACAGAACCCTTAAGCCTAAGCATTTGTGTTAGAGAATGCAGACACTTGTTTTTCATGCTACTTTATTCATTTTCATGCCAATGACTACAAATGCATGCAAAACTAATGTAGATACAGTTTGTTTAAACACACACACACACACACTTAACTGAAATGAGTTCCAGACTTTACCCTGAGAGATGTCTACAGCTGCAAACTGCCATAAAAATACAAAAATAAACTCAAGAGTGGTTAGGGAATATAAATGGTAGTT
Organism: Natator depressus; assembly: GCF_965152275.1. NCBI lineage: Eukaryota > Metazoa > Chordata > Testudines > Cheloniidae > Natator > Natator depressus. The sequence goes on along the minus strand of NC_134234.1, from coordinate 323,919,411 downwards.
GTTAACAGAGATCTGTTTTAGTTAATCAATAAACACAATAACCAGAACAGAACATATTAAGCCATTGAGTTCAATCCTGCAAGGTGCTGAGCACTTCAACTGCCATTGACTTTAGCTGAGAGTGTTCAACAGTCCACAGAAGGTGTTCAGCATTTCCCTGGAACAGGCCCTATGTCCATAACGTGAATGTATTAGAGATGACAAGACACAAGCATGAGATTTCTGGAAGACTTTAAAAATATGCTTAGCTTGCACATGCTGAAGAACACAGTCAAGGGACTAGTTGTTCAGGCTTACTTACTTGCTGTCTTTAACAACCTTACCTTGAACTCCACCAGATGAAAAGTTCGTAGTAGGAAAGTATAGAGAAAGGCTTACCACTTTGCCTTTAAATCAGTTACACTAAACTGAATGGCTAATCCTGAAATAATTGCCAGAGGTTAAAGAATTTTCCAGACTTGTACAAAATGTCAGGTCTGATTCTGCATCCCTGTCTCACATTGAGGAGTATTTCTGTGAGTAGCCCCGCTGACTCCAGTGGCACTGTTTGTGTGACTAAGAAGTTACTCACTGTAAGGGTTATAGAAATAGCCCCTATGTTTGAAATGGAAATTATTTTCAAAAGAAAATATAGTCACATAAATCTTGTCTATTTTATACACCTTCCTTTTTCAATTCAATTGATTACTATTTAAAATACAATTTGTATCGTATTAGTTTCACTTCTTATTTCTGTCATGGTCTAGGAAAGAAAAGAGACTTTTTCTCATTTTTCACCCCACAAAAGTGGAACTTTTAACCTCATACCAAGACAGAAAAGTTACATTAGATTAGGGCTGATCTTTGCTGAATGCTTCCCTGATCCTTTATTCATCTGGTATTTTTTCTGTACTGTTTATTAGGCCATAACAGCCCTGGCTGTAAACAGAAGCAACTCCATTGCCTTGCATGGAATTGTGCCAAGACTAAATTTTATTACCTTCCCCTTAATTTATCACCTGTTAGTAAGGTTTTGTACATTGTGGCTTACATCTGAAAGTCAATTTCATCAATACCATTTGATTAAAGAAAAAAATATTCCTTTGCCATAATTTTAGCCTCCTTTAATCTCATACCTTTATGACAAGTTGAGCATGGAACTTCGGTGAAAAGATGCTGACACTAAGTAAGGTGCTACAGGAAACATAGATTTAGATTTACAATAAAAAGCTGAAAATTCTTTAAAATAGTTATAAAATAGAAAGTAAAAACCCAACATCTTTAAATACTGACAAGATTATCTGATAATTGCTCTGACGTATGGTATCAAATCAGAGGTCTTTATCAACTAGAAGATTTCAGGACATCCAATTTTTTTAATATAATTGGCCTGCAGCAGATGCCCCATGCTGCAGTGGCAGGACTTGTTGACATTTAGATTAGGCTGTGGACTAGCTTTTCCCCTCAACATGGAAATGAATGCTGATTTGCTTTCTGTTCTCTTTTCTGTGTAGAAAACAGTTAACTTTCTGTTCAGTCTGGTAGCAAAAAGGAGACATTCTTATTTCTGCCTATGAAGAATGAGGGAGTTATCTGTATTATATTTTATGACTATCATGTGCACTGCAGTTTAGATGCTTGATATTATCCTGCCTGACTACAAAGATAAGGTACCATAAAGGAGAATACAAACGGTCCTTGAGGAAACATTCAGGAAGCTATTAACTGGGGAATACCCATCTGCCTGGCTCCAACTAGACTTGCAAGGTTTATTCTTCCCAGGCCTGAACCTGGGATCAATGGGGATACTAAACCTTTGAAGTCCTCAGTCTATGAAGGAGAGGTGTTGGGCAGACAGCAATGGCTGAACATGAGTCTCAGGGTATGTCTACATAACAATTAAAAACCCACAGCTGGCCCATGCAAGCTGACTCAGGTTCCCAGGTTTGGGCTAATGGGCTGTTGAATTGCAATAGAGATGTTATGGTTCATGCTGGAGCTTGGGTTCTAGGACCCTGCAAGGTGGTCCCAGAGCTCGGGCTGCAGCCTGAGCCCAAACATCTACACCAGACTTAAACAGCACCATAGTTTGAGCCCCAAGAGCCCACATCAGCTGGCATGCGCCAGCTGCAGGTGTCTAATTGCAGTGTAGACATATCCTGAGAGAGAGAGAGAGAATGCTGGAGGGGTTGACTGTCACACCCAGCCCTGGAGTAAGGATGGTTGGGCTGAGTGGAACTTACTCAACACTTGCAAGGAAAGAATAAAGTGTAGGTAAGAACCAGGCATATAGGGCTTGCATAGTTTTATCCCTTTTCCCTGTTTGCTCTATTTGCAATAGAGGCGTTATGGCTCATGCTGGAGCCTGGGTTCTAGGACCCTGCAAGGTGGTCCCAGAGCTCGGGCTGCAGCCTGAGCCCAAACATCTACACCACACTTAAACAGCACCACAGTTCGAGGACCAAGAGCCCACATCAGCTGGCATGGGCCAGCTGCAGGTGTCTAATTGCAATGTAGACATACCCTGAGAGAGAGCGAGAGAATGCTGGAGGGGTTGACTGTCACACCCAGCCCTGGAGTAAGGATGGTTGGGCTGAGTGGAACTTACTCAACATTTGCAAGGAAAGAATAAAGTGTAGGTAAGAACCAGGCATATAGGGCTTGCATAGTTTTATCCCTTTTCCCTGTTTGCTCTATGCCGTCAGGTGAATAAAAAATATATTTGTTTTGAGTCACTTTAATCAGCTGCTGGTCACAGACTTCTGAAGAGAAGTTTTCTTGCAGGTGCCAAGTACAGTTGATTGTATGAAGTTTAACCCAGAGATCCAGTCCAAGAGTGGTTTGGATTGCAGGGCTCCACCCGACAGAGACGTGATGGAAACCAAGCCTGTCTCTTGAAGGGTGCACTTGATATGTACTAAAAGGGGTCTAAAGCACAGCACTCATTGTACTGTGACATTGGCAATGCATGTATTGATCTGAAGAGACTGTGACGAACCATATTAAACATGCTAACATACATGCCGATCCTACATTAGTTTATATGAACTTTCACTCATTAACTACACCACACCACTCTGTCCTGGCCACTCATAACACCACTCACTCTCCCCCACATTCCCATAGCCATTCACAAATGGTAGTTGTCAATCCTGCCCCTTTGGGTACATGCATGCATTTACACCCCTTACCTGCTTTTCCCCACTCACAACCTCACTTACTCCTGCTCCCCCATATATGCTCACTAACTCCTGCCCCACATTCACATATTAATTCACTTCTGTAGCCAACCCCACTGATTTCTCACTGCTCCACCAGACTTACCCCATTTGCACCATCTCTTCCCCCCCACCCCCGCCCCCGGCCCAGTTTGCATATCCCACTCATTCCTGGACAACAACACCCTCTCTCCCTACCCACAAACCCATATATGAAGACTGACACTTGCAGATATGTATGCCTGTAAGCATCGGTGTGTACATCACATAAAGAGCAGCCTTAAATTCTGCTTTGGGTACACATCAGATACCACACATGGTACCTAGGCATTCATACCCTGAGGAACGTGTGTGGCAGACAGACAGGACTAAGAGCCTTTTCCACTCCTGCACCTCTGCTTAGAGGCTAGGCACAATCTTGGCCCTTGTACTCTGGGAGAGGAATAGAGCTGGAGTACTCTGTTAGAGTAGGAAGCACAGATTGCCCCCTAGAAAAAGGTTTAGCTGACACTGATGTGTGCACTCCCTCACTGAGGTACGATGCCTCCAGGAGCTTGTATCAGTGCAGATTCTTCACTCCCATCCCATAATGCTCTTTAGACCCCACTCTAGCCCCATACACTGAATAAACAAATAACAATAAGCTTCTGATTACCATTTACAGTACACTTCTCAGAGAGTGACTAATCCAGAAAAGTATATTTCTAATCAAGCAAGATACTGTATGTAATTCACACAAAAAGAAAGTGTGAAAGAGACAGCAGAAACAAAAAATACACAAGGTCTGTTTCTGTAGGACATGGAAAAATGCTTTTCTGTAACGAGAGACGATATATAGGAGAAAAATATCATCCAGAGACACAAATTTAAAATATACCATCACTGTAAAAGTGATATGAAATTGATGAAATACTTGGAAGATATTGGGAGAAAGAGGTCAAAACCCAAATATTCTGAACAGCGCAGTTGTGACTTATTGGTGAGTTTTGATAAATATTGAATTTAACAATTATTTCTGGAAAATACAAGTGGTTTGGTTATCTCCTAACAAATAATTTTTTTCCAGATGCTTCCCAGGATGTTCCCTCATTTCTCCCCACATCCATTTGTTTCTTTTTCCAGGTGCCTTTTCCTCTTAGAGCAAAATTACCTAAAAAGAAAGTAATTAAGATATAGAATTGGCAGAAAAAATCTGTTCTATGCAATACATACAGTATCCCCTGCTACGCTTGTGGAAATGTACTTACTAGTAGGTGGCTTTCTATTAATCATCAGAGCATTGTGAACTTCAGATGAGCAGTTGATTTGTAAGCCATCCAGGAGCCAGGCCTTGAAATATAGGTGAGAGAAGTTGGGGTGCTTCAGTTTTCTGGATTCCTGCATCAGAAGATCCAGACTTAGAGGCAGGTGAAGAGGTGATTGCAGGGACAAGCAAATCAGATTTAGGAGCCATATTTGCCTCAGCCAAGCTATGAGAATAGTTTTAGCTTTCTCTTACTTCACTATATTCAGGAATTTGAGAAGTAATGGTGATTGTGGGAAAGCGCAGAGCAGCAATTGCGACCGGGAGTGGAGACAGCTGCAATGATTTCACCAGGAATTCTCCCAGAGAATCGGAGCTCAGACCATCCCTCAAGCAAAATTTGCAGCACTTTGTGTTGGTTGAGGGTGCAAAAAGGTCTATCACTCGGACGCTCCAGGTGAAGAAGATTTCCCATAGGATTGGGTTACTAAACACTCATTCACGGTGTTGGCAGAAATATCTGCTCAGTATATCCACTGAGTGTTCTGAAGACCTAGTAGATAAGTTGCTGAGATATCAATGTGGCAAGTTATGCACCAGTTTCAAAGCTTTATTGACTCTGCACAAGGATGGTGATCTTGCTCCTTCTTTATGGTTTATACACCGCATGGTAGCTCTGTCATCCGTCATGATCCTGACCACTTGTATGAAGGGTAGGAAGTGGCTGCATACATCTCGGACAGCTCCGAGTTTGAGTAAGTTGATATGAAGGCCCCCTCATGAAAAAGGAGGAACGGAACTTCCTGTTATAACCCTAAATTATGAGAAGGGTCCCCAAAAGAGGATTGAGAGGGGTGGAAGGTAGGGGGGGATGGAGATGAGGCAAATAGTGTAGCCTGCTGCAATGATTTCTAGCATCCATCTGTCCAACATGATCTGATCCCATGATGATCTGAAATGGGAAAGGTGACCTGCATAGGGGGAAAGGTGGGAGGGGGGAAGGGTTATGAACACAGGGTCCAAGGATAGTGATTCGTGGCTCTCAACCAAACCATCAGAAGTGTCATGGCTGGGGCTTGGGCAGTCAAACCAAGGGTCAGAGGCAGGAGTTGAGCTAAGTATCAGATCCAGGAGTCAAGCCAAGGATGAAAGCTGGAACCCGTGTCAGAGACCAGGGGCAGTGATCAGGAACAAGGCAGGTAGGCAGGAATCAGGAACAGGTCAGGAAAACAGGAACCAGAAGCAAGGCAGGGAAGCAGGATCCAGGAACAAGTCAGGAAAGTGGGGCTCAGGAGTCAGAAGAAAAAGAAGGGTCCAATGCAGCAGCCAGCCAGGAATTCACCCCGTTGCACAGACAACTTCATGTGCCTCTCTTTGGGTTTAAATAGGAAGTGCTGACCAATCAGGGGTTCTCGTGTTCCTCCTTTTGGGGCCCAAGGGAAGCCTCCCTGATGTGGCTTCAGGTTTCATGGTCTCTCCACCCAGTCAGTTGGTAGCAAGCAGGCATCAGTCAACTGGGAACCTCATGGATCCATGTCTGAGATCTGCAGGCTCATGACAAAAAGGACTGCTTTGTAGAAAAGGTTGGTGGGGTGATGGTAAGAGGGATTTTTCCTGTGGTACCTAAGCTTCTTCCTATGTGATTTTTGCAGGTTTTTTATATGTATGGTATTGAGCTGGACAAGATCTCTGGGCTGTCTGTGATCTGCTGTATTTCATTTAGGTCAGGAGCATCAATGCCCAAGGAGCAGATGAGAGCAACCCTCTTTCAGTGAGTGGAGGGACTCAGTGACGTCAATGAAGAGCTTATGGCCATCAAAAGAAAGATGATCTTCAGCCATGTTCTGGACCTCTCTGAGAAGCCCAGAAGATTGCAACCAATTAGCAAGGCAACCCTGCCTTCAGGAGAGGAGTGAAGGATACCTGCAAGGCTGTGTTGGGGTTCTTGCACTTCCTTTAAGGAGATTTGTAAGGACTCTGCTATCCTCTTCATAAGGTCCTAAAAGACCTTAAAGTCATCTGTGCAGAATGGGGGAGGAGGCATCACTGCCTCATCCAGGGGGAATTATATGCTGGTGCCTCTTCTTCAGCTCCCAGATCATGTTCCTCAGAGTGTTGTCATGTGAGGAGAGGAGAAGGCAGGATCCCGGTGTATCAGAAGATACTCCTCTGAGTGGGACCTCCTGCTGGAGGGAGCTCTGTAATACAGGTCACCATATCTGGTCCAAGGATTCCAAAAAGCCCAATGTGAGGGAGGATGGGGTATAGGTTGTGGGTCATGGATTCATCACTGCAAGTTTCTGGAAGCTCCTCTTCCAAATAGATTTCAAGGGAGGGAGGTCTCAATGGGAGATTTGTGGTACACTAAACAGAAACCTCAGAATCTGAAGAAGTATCCTCGCCCATTTCTGGAGGTGAGGAAGTGGAGGAGCTGCAGTGGTACCAGAGGTCACGTCAGTACTGAAGGTGTCACCGGAACCAGAGGTTGGGTCAGTACAGGAGGACATGCATGTGCATGAGGCATGGAGATATTGGCTGGGCTAATGGTACTGTCAGGAAATTCCTCTTGGTACCCGCCAGGAGAGGACAGTCAGGTTCTTGAAGGACTAGGACGTCCTTTGAGAGCAGGAATGTGCTCTGTCTAGGGTGACTAGATGTCCCGATTTTATAGGGACAGTCCCGATATTTGGGGCTGTGTCTTATATAGGCGTCTATTACCCCCTACCCCCTGTCCTGATTTTTCACACTTCCTGTCTGGTCACCCTATCTGTATCAGCAAGGTGGGCTGTTGAACATTCTGCTGTGATATAGCTGCCAGTCCTGGGGATTGTATAGCTGGGTGATCCACAGGCTTTCTAAGCTCCTGGCCTTCTAGCATGGGCAGTACTGGAGGAGCTGGTATCGAGGGAGTCAGGGTTGGTGCTGGCCTCTTGAAGGAGTCCTTATGTCTAGAGGGCTCCAAATTGGATACCAATGCTGGTATCAAGCATGTCTTCTTGACATGGGAAGCAGGAGAAGCCTTTTTCGGAAGTAGGTGAGACTTGGTACTGGAAGGGGTTAGGAGCCTCTGCTGTATCCACATCTGGACATGAGATCCCTTTACTGACCCACCTTTGGGGTAACTTCTCTTCCCTCATTGACTCCTTATCAGAGGACTTATGCCTTCTCTTCTTGGAATGCCTCAGGGGTGTAAACGCTGTCCCTTGGGACTTGGGCATGAGAGTTGGACATGTGGAGGTTGACAGGGCATTTGGATCTCCCAAGGCTGATGTGGGAGGGAGGGGCAGTAGTAGGGGGAGAGGAGTTGGGCTGTAAAATGGTAGCAGGCCCCAAGAAATGCTTGAACTGGTCTTCCCTCAGCTTTCTAGATTTGCTCTTGAAGCCAGAGCTGACCTTACAATTTGATGGAGTGCATGCTCCTGGAGGCAGCAAGAACGTCCATTACTGAAAAGAAAAGACCTTTTACAGGTCTGGTCTGGTTTGAACCCTGTGGTTTTGGGGCAGAGTGGAGGGCCCCAAACAAAGGGATCCAAGGTAGGCAGGAAACCCCCGCTACTGGGAAAAAAAGAATAGAGGGGTATCCCCCCAAATGCACAGAGTGCAAAGAAAACAAATGAAAAATAAAATAGATTAAATAAAATTGAGTAAGGAAAAAAAGAGTTAGCAAGCTAACTAACGGACACACAAGACTCTATCTCAGGCCACAGGCAGTTGAGAAGGAACTTGAGCAGCAGGGGTCCACCCTGCCTTATATACCCTCAGACCAGAGCATGAGGATGTGCAGGGCACAGGTGTGGACCTACAGACACTGCTTCCAAAAATCTCCAGTCAAAAGCGCATGGGTGGGCATGCACACCTGAAGTGAAGTGCCCATAGGGACAACTACTCAAAGAAGAATTATGGGTTGTATTCCATTAGCACATATATACACAGACACTTTTTTTTGGAAAGAGATAGCATTCGGTTGTAATTGTACTATAAAAGTTTCAAGTATACTACATGACAATTATACTTAATTTCTCTATGGAATAGAAGTGGAAAGATAATTTGAACACAGACAGTATTTTTTGCAGCCAAACCCAGCTATTTAAAATGTCAAACTGTACTTACAAGACTCAACCTTTCAAGAGAATGTCAAGCATTTATTTTTTCCACAACAAATGACTATATTTAGTCTTTTCTTTTGCAGATGGTATAGACATAGCTTACATTTTCTTTTTATTACTTTAATAGAGAAGGCTGAATATGTATTGACTTTGGGGTTTAAAAAAGTTAGTTCTGAAGGCAAACATATTTATCATATCATTTCAACACAAGCCCAATCGCTGAGTCTCAGAGACATTTTGCTTCATTTGTACTAAAAACAGTCCAAAAAATAGAAGTTTCCCAGTGAAACCTAATAATGGTGCCAGTTTGGTTAACAGAATGATGGGACAATATGCTCCACTAATAGTCTTTACCAAAGTCTGTAGAACACAGTGAAACAGATTATTATTTTAATCTCATATTTATATAGTACCTCAAAGGACTCCAAAGCACCCTATACATTTAAAATGATATACAAATTACATTCAGGAGTCATTACATCCACCACTGACATGTAGCCACCTCTGGGGAAAGTCATGGCAACTGTTTAATACGACACAGCAACACTATAACTGTTTAGAGGGAAAATAATGTTTCCAATCAAAGATACAGGGAGAAATGGGGTTATATTGCATATTACCTTTTTAGTGTTGAGTTATTTAAAAATTGCACAGAAGTGAACCTGAACATCACCTACCTGTTCAACCTGTACTGAAGTTCATACTCTCTTTCTTTAATAGCAGTATATTCATTCTGATATTTAAGAAGTTGCTGTCTCATCCTGGAGACTTCACTGGTAAATCCTTCTGGGAACTGATCAGCTTTTTCCAGTGCCTGTTTCTGCTGTTCTATTTCTACAGTGAAATGTTTGGCCTCCTGCAACAGCTGGATCTCTGACTCCTGTAAACTGTGTTAAATAAAAGTATTTAGGATCATGCATTAAAAAGGAACCAGAAAGAAACCTTGTAATTATATTATTGTATCTCATATGCTGACCTATAACATTTAATATAAAATGGGACACTCCCGGCACCCCTCGGAACATCAGGATCTCTCTCTTTTTCTCTGTGTCTAGGCTCAGTTACAGTGGGCTTGGTGTATATTCATGGTCCACGTGATAGACAACTCTAAGTGAATGGAATACTACAGGATGGGACTAGTGTTATAAAATAGACTGGGGAAAATATGATGGGCTGCCTTACTCTGCGGTAGAGTAGTGGTGGAATAGGAGTGGGAGTGGCATTCATGTTTATTTAAATTTGATTTTTGTGGGAGGATTTAAGCAACTAGCAGTTTGTTTCATAGAATCATAGAAGATTAAGGTTGGAAGAGATCTCAGGAGGTCATCTAGCCCAACGCCCTGCTCAAAGCAGGACCAACACCAACTAAATCATCCCAGTCAGGGCTTTGTCAATCCAGGCCTTAAAAACATCTAAGGATGGAAAGTCCACCACCTCCCTAGGTAACCCATTCCAGTGCTTCACCACCCTCCTAGTGAAATAGTGTTTCCTAATATCCAACCTAGACCTCCCGCATTGCTCCTTGTTCTGTCATCTGCCACTACTGAGAACAGCTGAGCTCCATCATCTTTGGAACCCCCCTTCAGGTAGTTGAAGGCTACTATCAATTCCCCCTTAACTCTTCTCTTCTCTAGACTAAACAAGCCCAGTTCCCTCAGCCTCTCCTTTTAAGTCATGTGCCCCAGCCTCCTGATCATTTTCGTTGCCCTCTGCTTGACTCTCCAATTTGTCCACATCCTTTCTGTAGTGGTGGGGGGGCCCAAAACTGTATACAATACTGCAGATGTGGCCTCACCAGTGCCAAATAGAGGGGAATAATCACTTCCCTCAATCTGCTGGCAATGCTCCTACCAATGCAGCCCAATATACCGTTAGCCTTCCTGGCAACAAGAGCACACTGCTGACTCATATCCAGCTACTCATCTATTGTAATCCTCAGGTCCTTTTCTGCAGACTTGCTGCTTAGCCAGTTGGTCCCCAGCCAGTAGTGGGTACATGGGATTCTTCCGTCCTAAGTGCAGGACTCTGCACTTGTCCTTGTTGAACCTCATCAGATTTCTTTTGGCCCAATCTTCCAATTTGTCTAGGTCACTCTGGACACTATCCCTACCCTCCAGCATATCTACCACTGCTCCCATCTTAGTGTCATCTGTGAACTTGCTGAGGGTGCAATCCATCCCATCATCCAGGTCATTAATAAAGATGTTGAACAAAACTGGCCCCAGGACCAACCTCTGGGGCACTCTGCTTGATACCAGCTGCCAACTAGAGATGGAGCCATCGATCACTACCCGTTGAGCCTGACAATCTAGCCAGCTTTCTATCCACCTTATAGTCCATTCATCCAATCCATATTTTTTTAACTTGCTGGCAAGAATACTGTGGGAGTTGGTATCAAAATCTTTGCTAAAGTCAAGATATATCACGTCCACTACTTTCCCCATATCCACAGAGCCAGTTATCTCATCATGGAAGACAATCGGGTTGGTCAGGCATGACTTGCCCTTGGTGAATCCATGTTGACTGTTCCTGATCACCTTCCTCTCCACCGAGTGCTTCAAAATGCTTTCCTTGAGGACCTGCTCCATGATTTTTCTAGGGGCTGAGGTGAGGCTGTAGTTCCCCGGGTTCTCCTTCTTCTCTTTTTTAAAGATGGGCACTATATTTGCCTCTTTCCAATTGTCCGGGACCTCCCCTGATCGCCACGAGTTTTCAAGGCCTCTGGGTAGGGCTTTACTTGTTCATGTATATAGGGTTAGGGAATCACGAGTTTTCAAAGATAATGGCCAACGGCTTTGCAATCACATCAGCTAATTCCCTCAGCACCCTCGCATGCATTAGATCTGGACCCATGGACTTGTGCATGTCCAGCTTTTCTAAATAGTCCTTAACCTGTTCTTTCACCACTGAGGGCTGCTTACTTCCTCCCCATACTGTGTTGCTCAGCAGTGTGGGAGCTGACCTTGGCTGTGAAGACCGAGGCAAAAAAAGCTTTGCGTACTTCAGCTTTTTCCACATCATCTGTCACTAGGTTGCCTCCCCCATTCAGTAAGGGTTCCACACTTTCCCTGACCTTTTTCTTGTTGCTAACATACCTGTAGAAACCCTTCTTGTTACCATTCACATCCCTTGCTAGCTACAACTCCAATTGTGCTTTGGCCTTCCTGATTACACCCCTGCATGCTCGAGCAATATCTTTATACTCCTCCTATCTGTCCAGGTTTCCACTTCTTGTAAGCTTCCTTTTTGTGTTTAAGCTCACCGAAGATTTCACTGTTAAGCCAAACTGGTTTCATTACTTGAGGTCTCAACTTCAGTGGCTACAATCCTATGTGTAACCCACAGTTAAGTGAAAAGGCGGAGTGGCATCGCATGTTACTGGAGATTTTGCAAGCCAGGAAAGGGATTTGGCTCTTAGGAGAGAGATTCTTTCATTTATCCATTCCCTGTTGTTAGAGAGGTGACAGGCATGAGGTAAGAAGATCACCAACAGAAAGATACAGGCCAGATATCAGGGTGAAATCCTGGCCCATTATAGTCAGCAGAAAAACTCCAATTCATCTAAGGTTAAATGCTGGCCCCACTATTTATTGCCTATCCCTCCGGCCTAATTTTCTTCTAGGAGCCCAGTGCAACAATGGACAGTGATCCTAATCTGCAGGTTTATTATGCTGTTTAGTGTGCATCACCCTCCCTGACTTCGTCACTGATGAATTGCCTGACTTTGCTTGTATTACCAACGTCTGGCTGTATATAGTGACACAGTGTCTTGTAATAAATCCATCAATGTAGCAGACTTTGCTTGTTGTAATAGCTGATGTTTAAGAGTAAGACTATTATTAACATGCATTGCTTATTATGGAATAGTTACAATGATAAATGAATCATGAGACCTTCATGTTATGCAATTTACTGTACTGAAATCTTTGTTATATGAATTATTATTCATGCTTTCTGAATATGAATAAATTTACCAAATTAATTTTACATTATGCTAAAAGAAGTTCAGCCACATTGACTAACAGCGTAGAAAATTTCAAATTCAAAAGTTAAAACTGGTTTTGAGGTTCACAAAAGATCAGAAACAATCAAAGCACTACTATTTGGCCATTGCTAATTAAAAAGAAGTGAATGCCTCCCCCCCACACAGAAAAAAACCCAAAAAGCAAAAGGAATTTGGAATCTCCCAGATGGAGAATTTATACACCAAATTTTAGCTCAGACAATTTTGATATACCAAAATGAAGCTTACCAAACAACTGGATACATTATAGAACTATTAAAACAACCAAAACATAGAAATTCAAATTACACAGGCACTAGTATAAAAGCAAAACATTAAACTGGTCATATAGCACAGACAGCTGAAATGGTACACAGAAAAAATTCAATTTATTCATTGCACTGCAAGGTAGACAACTACTTCCTATTCTAAGAAGAAAATATGAAAACCACATAGTTCAACAGGAACTAAGAATGCGCTCTGTAACAGGAACTGAATCTGTAGTGTTCGGATGAGTTGTATTTTAGCTTTTAAAGGGTGAAATTCACTGTACTGCATAGGGCTTGTGTGAGGCCCTACATACCAACCTGAATCCTATTTAAGCTCTTTTAAGAAGATTTTTCTGTTTTGAGAAGAAATATTTTTCGTTCCAGTGGCAATCTCCATTTTAAGAACAGGGAATCTCATTCAAGTTAATGACTCTTTCAAAGAGAAACAACTTTTAAAATAGTAAGATAGGAATTGCAGTGCGGAATCAAAGGTGAATCTAATGGAGTATGTTGTACCTAACAGCAGATTGTACCCTCTGCTTCAAGAGAAGCTGCAAGAAATCCCATACTGGACAATTATGGAATAACCTAACAGTGTTTGGCTTACACTTTGAAGCTCAATTTGTTTATAATCCTATCTAAAGTAACTGAGAATGTTCCCACTGGGTAAAATTCACTCCTATGCAGAGGGTCAGCACAAGGCCTAGACATCATTTAAGCCCTCAAATAAGGTGAAAATAGGTGAAAACTGATATAAAGACACTATTTAGAGTCTCAGCAACGTTCTTATCTTCCTTAAGTGTGCCCTTTAAACCTTATTAGTTCAGGTTTCTACTTGTAAGGGGACTGTTGCCCCCTTACTAACATTCAGTGAGGGTGTTTTAGTTGCTAGCTCCCAGTACTAAGAAGGGGCAAGGGTCGATGGGGAATCAGGACCCTGAGACTGACAGCCCCCAGGAAAAATGGGGAGAGGCCAATGCTTCATGTCAGCCTGAATGACAGGACGAGCAGGTTAATCAGGGAGTCAGGAGGCCAGGGAGGTCCCGTCCTCTGTGTGAGCTGGATTTGCCTGGGCCAGACAGAGTGGGGCCGAGCTAAGGAGAAAGCTGGGGCCCAAGCTAAGCTGGGGAGCAGAGCTGCAGCCCCAAAGCCAGAGGCACAGCCCAGAGACAGCAGACTTGCCATGGGAAGAAAGCTGCAGCAACCAGAGCCAGAGGGGCCAGAAAAGCATCCCACGAAACAGGTCAGTGCTGGGAGCAGAGTCACAGAAGCAGCCTGCAGAGCAGACCTGTCCTGGGAGCAGAGCTGTAGCAACCAGAGGCAGAGGGGCCAAAGAAGCAGCCCAGGGAGCTGGAGGCAGAGCAGCAGCAGTGCAGAGACAGAGTGGTGGAGCTGGGGCTGGAGCAGTCTGGAGCTGGGTGCGGTGAGCAGCTAGAGAGAGCGAGGGCAGCTCTGGGCAGCGGGCCCAGCACAGGGAGAGGCCTCAGCCAAGAGGCTCTGCAGGCCAGGCTTGGATCGTAACCCCGTCAGGGCGGGGGCAACACTGAGAAGAGGGGTCCTACCACTTAGAGCCTGAGAGCGTGTGGCCACCACCAGAGCAAGTGTCCAACCCACAGCATCCCTACAGCACAGCCAGGGCCTGAGAAGAAGGCCTGGGACATACAAGGAACAGACTGTACTGCCCTGACATTCCAGAGACACTGCTTGTGATGTTCCCTGCCACAGAGCAGCTTGATGTGTTTCCTTTAACCTTTCTCATTTTCCCTTATTCTTTTTAAAATTAATTTCAATTAAATAACTTGCATTTGCTTTAAAATGTATGTAATGGTCAGTGGGTCAGAGAAGTGCCCAGTGCAGAGAGAGTACCCCGGAGTGGGGACACCCTAGCCCCTATCCTAGGTGACCACAGCAGGGTTGGGGGTCGAGCCCCCCAGGAATCCTGGGCCCAGCCTTGTTGGGGTTACGAGGACTCTTCCAGACAGGAGAGTGGAAGGGGAGTCCTCAAGGGCAGGGAGGCCACTGGGTAAAGGAAGTGGGAGCCAGAGGAGTCAGATCCTTTCGCTAGCCCACTTCACTGGGGTAGTGCAGAAGCCAGGAAAGTTCCCCACAATAGCGGGACTATTCCCCCGCTTACATACTTCTGATAAACCAAACTAATTTCTTATTTTGTGTTTTTCATATCTTTGGCTATTTGCTCTACATATTTGCTCTCAGCTCTTTTAATTTTTACCTTACATTTCACCCACTGTAGCTTATGCTCTTCCATTGCCATCACTATGTTTAGATTTCTGAAAGATACTTGTTTAGGTCAAAATTACCTCTTAAATCTTGCCATTTAACCATATTAGGTTTTTTTTCTTGCCTTCCTGCTTTCTTTTTTAAGTCCAATTACTGTAAAACGGGTCTTGAATAATGTATATGACATTGTGCAGCGCCTCTGCCCTGGGGGATTTTTATTTTAAGCATGTAATGTTTTGGCTAATGAAACAATTCAGAAAAGGAATTATGGCCATGGCTAATCTCTATAATCAAGTATTCACAATGAAACAAGAACTGATATACTGAAAATCTGCAAGTATTGTACCTTATCACAGTCTCATGCAGAGCGGTGTACTTCGCCTTCAGCGCAGCAACTCTGGTGCCTGGGAGCTTTCCAGCAGAAAATAACTAGAAAAGGGGAATAGACAGTTATTAAATCCACGAGACATTAACATTTTTATGTATACTTAGACTTTTATAATTAGTGTTGGCAGACTTTTCTTCAGTTCTTGGTAACATATAAAATAAATATATACACATGAAAGATGCTGGTTTATTTAATAATTTGTAGTATACATAAAAGAGCATAAAGAACACATCGCAATTACAGAGTTGATTAGACCTCTGTTCCCATTCTGCTGTCTCTGAGTGTACCCCCTAAGGTGTTAGGTCTGCTGCCCTTACCTGTCTGGAGGTGGAAGTACACAATTCTCCCTCTCTTAGACCATGACCTGGGAATGCCACTCTGTACCTGCCCACTACTTATTACTGTGCAGGTCTGACTGGACCTGTTTCAGGAGCCTGTCACTAATGCTATACAGTGCCAAACAGCCTTCTTAAAACAAGTAGTTTTTTTTTAGCAAATGGAGCAAAGTGTTACAGAAAGGGATTTAAAACAAGCAGCCTACACACATATCTAGACTCATCTAACCTTACACTTTGCTACGAGTTAAGTTAGATGGGCTTCCCTCTTGAGTTACAGGAACAGAACATACCCATTTACATTCTTCTAGTAAGCCCAAGAGGTCTTAGCCTTCCAGAAAGTGTTTCTCTTAGACACTTTCCCCCCTCTCAGAGAAACTCCCTTTTTTCAAAGCCCTACCCCCTGTATGAGCCTCAGGCCAGTTACTATATATCTCAATGGCTTTTGTTAGAGAGTCTAGGGGTGGAATCTTCGTTTTGCCTGAGTATGTCTACACTACGGAGACTATACTGGCATAGCTGCATCTCTGTAGCAATGCTGGCATAAACCCATAGTGTAGACACAACCTAAACAGACGGAAGGGGTTTTTCCATTGATGTAGGAATACCATCTCCCCAAGCAATGGTAGCTAAGTCGAGGGAAGTATTCTTCCATCAACCTAGCTGTCTACACAGGGTGTTAGGTTGGCATAACTACATCACTCAGGGGTTGTAGTTTTTTTTATACCTCTGATTGACAGCTGTGTCAACCTAAATTTTAAGTACAGACAAGACCTCAGCCTGTTTTTTAAATATTAAAGCAGGTTGTAAATTTAAAGTGCAAAAGCATTCTAGAATAGCTATTGCAGAGTAACTATACCACAATGCATCCGATGAACTGAGCTGTAGCTCACGAAAGCTTATGCTCAAATAAATTTGTTAGTCTCTAAGGTGCCACAAGTACTCCTTTTCTTTTTGCGAATACAGACTAACACGGCTGCTACTCTGAAACATACCGCAACAGTAATTCTAGTTAATTTCCTAGTGTAGAAAAGCCATGTTTTCACTGCAGCCAGGCTAGCCCTGCCTGGGTGGAGTGTCCCCACAGCAAAGCCTTACCCAAGCCAGACCTATGTAACTACATCCACAATAGGGCTGTACTACCCCTTGAGCTGAAATGGATTTCTGGTGGGCTATCCTGTGGGTCTTAACAGTGCATTAAATTGAGCAACTCCACAAATTCATTCACAGGTTGAAAACTCACTCACTCTCACCTAGAATGAAGCTGCTGTCTGTGGCCATGACATGAGAACAATACGTCATATAAATAACTTCCAAGTGGAGTTATTCATTATTAATGCAGGCAGTCCTGCAGGTGAAAGCAAACAGCATTTGGCAACAAGAACTTTTAATGAGAAAGTTATTAAGGAATTCAGTCTACAAACCACAAAGTGATTCATAGCACACCCAGCTGACTTCTTTGCCTCTCCATTTCCTATTTCTTTCCTGCCTAGTAAACATAAAAATCTCATGTTGGGTACATTTATCTAAATTATGTTTTTTATTGATACTACCCCACAGCTTTAGCAGGAGACAGGTGTCAGCTTCTGGCAAACTGCCAGCACAGGAGGATTTCTTGGATGGTGTCACAGATCCTAGCAAGTGCTCCCTCATGGCCACTCACTAGGACTGCCGTGAAGGGAATCCATGCTGTGTCCCTTGCTCCCCCGGCTATTTTAAGCCTACAGAGCATGAATGCAGTCCAGCCACTGCCCCAATCTCAGGATCCCTAGGCACACTCTTGGAAGTACAGACCTGCAGCCTAACACTCCCTCCTGAGAATTGGAGCCCTATACAGCTGCCTAGCCCCTCTGTGCACAATGGTGAGCTTTAGAATGCCCTTGGACTTAAACATACCCTCTCCTGGAACTTTACCCCAAAGGTGTGAAACTTTTTGTTACAGTCTAACTCTCAGGGGCACACAGTAGTTAACACACAAACTTTGCAGAGTCTAACACATTTATGTTCTTTACTTAATCATACAAACAACAAACATTGCACACATTTCCCTTTCTAGCTCAGCCTTCCCTTAGGTGTCATTAGGAACCACAGGCAGGCTGTCCCATTCCTGAGGCTGTTCCATGACCGGTGGTCTCTCCCTTTTACCTAGCTTCTGTTGCTTTCTTCTGCCCCACGTGTCCTCTTCCTGCCTGGCTCCCCCTATTCCTGTGAATTCCCTTATTTAAACTCCTCCTGGTCTGCTGGCTGCCTTTGTTCTGCTCCTGGTAAGTTTTCATTGCTTCTGTCTCCCCCTCTCCTTTCAGAAGAGTAAGCTAAACTGGATTTCCAAGGTTTGAGCTCACCCACTGTTGCCAGTTGTTTGAACCTGAATAGTATAATTGAATCCTAAGCACCACTAGCCCCTTGTATTTGTCTGCTGTGAACCTGCTACAGGACCTGGTAGATCTTCATACATATAGGCACTCAGGATACAGCTGCTTTTCATAAACCAACTGCACAATATTAACCAAAATTCATAAATTGTATAAACATAGCCCCAGTTTGTCACAGATGAGATCTCTGTTCAAATGCTGTGGAAGTGCATCAGAAATGGAGCAGGCAAACGGGGTTAAAATGCACAGCAGAAGAAGGGAGGAGTTCCACAAGAAAGTACTGCCCAGGTAGAATTGTGGGATGGGACTGGAGGACTAACAGCATCTGGGATTGAGTAGTCTGCATTTTCACTGCAAAGTAGGCAGTTTGCCTGTCTGGGCTGAAGCAAATTCCAATCTCAAGCCCATATCCTCAGCCATGCTAGCTAGCCTAGACTTAAAGCATCCTCAAATCCATGTTAAAAGTTCTTCTGTGTGGATGGAAGGAGGATTTTATGATGCCAGAGCACCCGCTTGCAATAGGGCATGATGCTGCAGACAATCTTCATCTCCAGCCCTTCCTGCAGTCCATCTGCGCCTGTTCATACTTCAGCTGAAAGCATCTAAGTCAGATCCCTTTCAGGGCAACAGAAGCTCAAACTAACACTGCAAAGTCTCTCAACAATCAGTCCTTCCTTTGGGCTCTGTCTTCAATCTCCTTTCTCAGCCATTCAAGAGTCATCTACCACAGACGAGCATAGATATTGTAATTAGCGTTTGGGGAGAGGGAATCATAAAAACGGTGCGTGAAACTGAGAGTTCTGAACTTCTTAGCCAATGTATGTATGACCAAGAAATACAAGGTAGGCCAAATTAAGCTCTGTGACACCTATATAAATCCAGAGTAATTCTACTGAAGCCAACAGACATTGTGGCCTCAGTGTCCACTCTTGCACCATATATATATTTGCACCTGTGCAAACTGTGTGTAAAATGCTACCATTTTGACTTGTTAGAGCTTTACAGGCACTGTGCACAAGTGTTAATGACTATACAAGGTGTAAAACAACAGGAAAAAATCTCAGACATGTAAGTTAATGAGAGTTTTGCTTGAGTAAAGACTGCAGAATTAGGCCCTTAGACATCTATCCGAACAATATGCATTGCAACACTTTGCAGCAAGGCTGCAATAGTTACTGGCATGCCATTTTTTAATTAAGTGAAAACGTGTCACAGGCTATCTAGGTTTTGTAAAGTTTACCCAAAATGTTGCTGTGTGCCCTCCTCGGAGAGTATGCCTTGCAATGCTGCAGCCCCTCTCTCATTTTGTATAAACAGTTTCCATTCCACTACACTCTCAGGCTCAATGTATTCTGAAATCAGTAAAGTGAGTAACATTAACAACATCTTCTTTTTTGTTAGTCTCTAAGGTGCCACAAGTACTCCTTTTCTTAGTACAATTATACTGACTTAAAATTATTGGTGTGAGATAAGAATCAGGCCCATTAAACATTTTAATAAAAGAAGACACATACGAATCAGCATCTTCCATTTATTGGGTTTCTGGACCCCAGATCCCTCGGGAAGAGTCATAAATACATGACATCTCTAAACTGTAGCTTTTGCATTTGGATCTCAGATTTAGCTTATATATATATATATATATATATATATATATATATATATATATATTACACCCTTTTAACCAGACTTATAAAATATTTATAAATCTTTATTCCTGAAATATAGCGTTAGATTTCTTTTTTTAAATACTGCAAGCTAAATTGGAATAACAATTTACAAATATTTGCATTTCACCTCTGTTTCTAAAAGTTTGTGAAAGATGAATCACACTGAAGTCATATTTTCCTATGAGATGCTGTAGAATTTTGTTTAGCTTCAGCTTTGTCTTCATTGTCAAATAAAGGTGTGTTTTAATGTGAGATTATTAATGTGAGTTAGTTATCTCACTGTTAAATTCTAGTGGAGTCAAGGCACTGTAGCTTCACAGCTAGGTGATATGAACCACAGACAGGGGTAGTGTTGACCTCACCTATCTATCTAGTGGTAAAAATTACAGTACCTTGTCTCCAATAGGATTTTACAGTGAGATAGCTAATGTGCATTAGTCATTCCATTGTCAAATATATATATATATATATTTGTTTATTTGCAGGGAAGACATAGCCGTTATTTCCACTACTCTGCATCTGGGACCAAATTCTGATGGCTTTATTCCATCTTTCTTGAGTAAGAAATGAGGCCTGGGTCTACAAAGAGACATAGGTGTTGTGATACTAAACACTGCGGCACCTAAAATTTAGGTTCCTAGAAAATCACAAGAACATCACTGCAATCCACAAAGCTTGAGTTAAGTCCCTATACAATGAATGGGGAGAGATAGGCACCTCAGAATGTGATTCTAAAAGCCAGCATGCTAGGTGGGGAGCCATGGAAGATAGCCAATGCAAGATGCTGATTAGAGGGGTGTGTCCTAAACCCAACCACTCTTATAGAGACCTAAGTCTGGGGTCTAGGTCTGGAGTGCTGGGAGTCACCTATATCTGCTAGCAATACAGAACAGGAACCCCTCTCCTGGAGTCAGGCAGCTTAGGCACCTAAGTCGTTTCTTGTAAGAATGAGTGAGGTGCCTTCCTCACTCCACACAAAATGGCTGAAAGAGAAGGTGGTGGTGTTGCTGCTGCCATCCACCTTAAAATTTTAGCACAGTGGCTAGCACACTCACCCAGGATGTGGGAGACCCAGTTTCAATTGCCCGCTCTGCCTCAGGTGCAGAAAGGATTTGAACAGGGGTCTCTCACCTCTCAAGAGCACAGAGCAATGGGATAGTCTGACGTAGGGCTCCCTCACTCCCCTGTCTAAACTGTTCCCCTGTAGATAAATAATTAAAGAGTCACTGGAGCTTGGGGACTGTATCCTGCATCTCCTAGGTGGATGCCATAACCACTGGACTATAGAGTCAGTCTCACACATGTACTCTCTCTCTGGCCCAATGACTCTTTATTATTTAATCAACATTGGAACAACTTCTACAGGAGGGATTAAGAGAGCTCCACATCAGAACAACCCATAGCTCAGTGGTTACTGCCCACCTCCTGAGAGGTGGGAGATCCCCCCCATGCAAACCCTTTCTCCCCCAGAGCAGTGGGGTCCTTAAAGCGCTGCCACGGCAGCGCTTCAGCATCACTGCCCCTTTTGGCTCCCCAGAGCCGCCGGGGGGGGGGCAAAAGGGGCAGCTTCCCTGGGGCCTGCTGATTTAAAAGGGTCCGGGGCCCCTGGCCGCCATTACTGCAGCAGCGGCCAGAGCCTCGGACCCCTTAAATCACTTCAGGAGCCCCGGGTGGCCTAGGCCAGGCAGTGCTGAAGGGCTGGCTGGGGGAGGCTGACCCCCCCAACCCCGCCCCTTCTGCCCAAGGCCCCACCCTTTCTGTCTGAGGCCCCGCCCCTTAAAGGGGTGTGGAGCCAGGCCCCTGTACCAGTAAGACTTAAGTTACTTTCACCCCTGCCCACATGAGTGCTGTAACTACTGGGCTAAAAGTTATAAGGTGGATGGCAGCAGCCCCACCACTGTTTTGAATGGGACCCAGTCTGGTAGGCAGCCTTCAAGCATGCTGACCAGCTTGGGCCCCATATGTGAGTTAGGTGGACAAATACCTATCTTCCCCTGGCTCATGGATTCCTCTTGGGCTTAGGTTAGAGATTGGCTTCCTGGTGCCTAGAGGGAGGCAACAGTGTGCATGCTCAGAAGAATAAACTTAGGTGCAGATGGAACTTTTACCCTGAAAATTTAGTCAGAGTGACCTACAAGGTTTGGCAGTTTTGTGGATTGCAGTGGAGCCTAAAACTGGAACTTTGGCACCTAAGTAGCTCTGTGGGTCTGAGCCTGAGAGCCACATTCTGATCTTGATAACACCTGTAACGTCCGTCACACTAGATATGTACAGTACTATAATATTGTCATGCTCTAGAAATGCATTACAAATGCTGCACAACACAAGACAGTTACACAAAGTCCCACTGAAATGGGTCAGAGTGGATACAATTTAGGTAAAATTATTTTAAAACATTAAAAATGGGAGATTACTATAGATAATTCTGATCTAATCAAGAAATGGTTCAATCAAGAATTAATTAGCACTCAGAGATAAAACTTGGGAATATACAATATTAAACAAAATACAGAACTCTTGGAAAGGTATTCAGAGTGTCACCGCTAAAGAAGAGCTCTGTGTAGCTCAAAAGCTTGTCTCTTTCACAAACAGAAGTTGGTCCAATAAAAGATATTACCTCGCCCAACTTGTCTCGCTAATTACACAATACTGTTTATTTTCTGGACTGAAATGTGTTCTAGCCCCATTGTAAGGCAAATGCAGTATCCATCAGGGAATTGCACTGTGCAATAATATTTTTAGAAAGATCATACTATGCTTAAGCTATTGTAAGAGCTGTAGCAACAATTTGCAATGTAGCTCGTTATCTCTGTGTTTCTGAACCCTAGATTCACTTCATAAATTATAATATCACTTGACAGAAATTAGAAGCCAGACTGCTAAATGTATTTGCCTAAAGATACAGATAAATGCTTTTTTGAAAATCCCACCAGGCACCTAAATACTTTTTTAAACTTTTGTCCCAAAGGCCAGAATCTCAGACATACTAGGACTCCTTTGCATTGGTCTGGCCCTCTGAGGATTCCCTTTTTGTAAAGGGAAATTTCTGGAGATCACAGAGCTGGCATTGCAGCTCTACTCCTCCTTCCTGGCCCCGAGAGCAGGTAGTATGTCCAAGGAAAAGAACATGTGGATGCAGTGTTCCTATGATCCCCAGAAACTGTAATGGCCCTGTGGCAATGGGTAGTCTGACCAGGTAGTAATTTGTAATTCCTAACAATGGTAATGTGGACACTTAATGTAGGAAATGAAAACTTGTTTCTAAGTTGCTTTACATTTGGTAAGAATTCCAGTGTATAAACAAAACATGTATGGCTAAATCCTGGCACTACATCAGGAAGCCAGCACAGTTTGGGTAGCAGTGAGGGTAATGGAAGTTGTAGCTGCTCGGAACTTTAATGTAGGAGTCTAGATACATATCCAGAAGACTGTTTTGGCATCCAGGTTTGAAAATATTGGCCTTCATTATATCAGTATGTTTTGAAAAATAAAGAAAAATAAAATGAATAAAGATACAACACTCTAGTTCACATATATTTAAAAGTTCTAAAACAAGGGTGGGAGCTGGTTTAAACAATTTTTCATTAGGTTTCTCAGACTTGCTATTGTCACGTTCCTGTAAAATGGATGCCTCCAAGATGAGGCTATCTGACTGAGCAAGTGGCAGTTTCCTTCTAATTATTCTAGCAATCTAGTATAATTAAAGGTAGAATCTGGAATCAATTTAGGTCACTTCATTGTATTGGGAGTAGATGATGTCAGGTCTGGAGTTTGGAATATAGGCAGGTCACCTCTTAAATTCCTGGGCCTTTCAAAACCTTTAAGTTTCAAATGTACTAATATATATCTTGCTTCTCTTCCTTTTGGTATATACACAACACTTTTCTTTGATTCCCATACGCATTAAACAACAAGACTCTCTCCCATAATTTTAAAAAAATTACCCCAAAAGCGGGGCAAAATAAAATAAACTGTACTTATCCAAATCAAGAATTCTTAGAAAATTGGATTAAAGATTTGGCTGCTAGTGCTGGTTGCTTGGGAGTTTCTTCTCTTTGCTTTCTATATTCCTACACTTCCATAAATGTAACTACATAATAGAAGTATGTATCTTATTACTGTATTTACTTGTATTTTCACTTTCCTATTATATTTATTCTTACCCTCTTATTTTACCTACTTTTTTATTTAATTCTTATTTTTAACTGATTATTAACTTGTAGCTACTTTTGTATGTAACTTTCTCATTTTGTTACATTTTTACATTATCTCACTTTCTCTCAGAAGTCTTGCTCTTATACGAGAGAAGAAAAAGGTAGGGCCCAAATTCTGCCTCTTTACTCTCATTGAGTACTCTTACTCTGTGAGAAGTCCTATGAAATAATTGGGCCGAATCACCCCACCCTGTTGTAAGACACATGGAGGAGGGGATTTGGGGAAAAGATATATCTGCAACAATTCTCTTGCTGAGATTCCTCCACAATTTTCCATTGGGAGAGGATGGGTTTTCCATGCGCCCCATGCAGAAACTATGAAAATTAAGGAATCTGTAGGAAATACAGAGCCATAGGGAAAAAGACTTGTGCTTCCACAGATGCTCTGGACCCCAGCAAACAATCTCCTCCCAGTGCTGGTGCTAGCCCATTAGGGGCCCTAAGCAGGAATAATTAATGGGGGCCCCCTTGAGCTGTTTGGGGCCCTAAGCAATTGCTTAATCTGCTTATGCTTAGCGTCAGCTCTGTTCCTCCCATCCCTGGCACTACAACTTCATTGATGTGATGCAACCAATAACTCTCTCTGCCACAGCTGTCCCTAGGAGCTATGGAAGGAGACTCCATGGAAGAAAGAATATAACCCTAAGATATATTATCTTTTCCAGGTAAGCTTCACAGGGCTGGAGGGAGACACTGTCCATCCTCCCAGCCTGCGAATTCCTGCCTTCAGCTCAACCAATCTCTGTCCCCTCCTCTACTGTGGACCAAGGACCCATGGAGTTTCTTCCATGGGGTTGGGGGAGAAGAGGGAGAAAAACTGTGACATGGAAGTGGCAGACCCTGGGATGGGGACAGCTGCATGCAGATCTCAGTGGGTGATGAACCCACCCAACAGAATTACTTACAGAGTGAAGAATTATTTCATGTGAGCAAAAGTGGCAGAATCTGGCTCTCACTGCATCAGAAGTTAACAGACCCTAACATTTCCTCCAAAAGTTGTATAAAGTTTTCACATCTTCTGTTTTATTGGAAAGAAATTCACTCCTGTGTAGATGGCCAGCACAAGGCATAAAATCATAAGCAGGGGCAGATGTAGCCTCATAATTCAATGGATGCACTATATTAAACTGCTGAGAGGGCACCGACCACCTGCAGCAGCATCCTCCATCCTCCACCTGGCACCGGAATCCTAATGCTAGCCTAGTGTGGTGGGGAGACCCCAGGGTGGAGGAGGGGTTAGAAACGGAGTCCACCCCACTCTCACCCTGCAGTGGCGACTCCTGTTCTGTGGGGCTGGGCCCTACTCCCTGCTCCTGCCATTGTGACCTGGCATCTGGGGCTACAGCGCCAAGCAGGTTTGGCAGAGGGGCAGCTCTGGGGGGGCGTGGACAGGAGTAAGGGGAGGCGCAAGGTAAAAAGTTTGGGGACCACTTCTCTAAGATAAAATATTTTGGGGCCTTCCCCCCCACAACACAATAATTAATAGGGGCCCTCTTGAGCAGCTTAATCCTTCACAATAGGGCTTCTGTGACTCAATTATGGTATAATTGACAAGTCTAAGGACTTTGACTTACTCAGTTTCAAGCTTCAGTATTTTTGACTAGCTTCCTCGTATTTTTTTTTAATTTCTTCTTTATGAACTACCCAACCAGTATGGGCCTCTAGAAACCCTTAATTCAGCCCATCTTCAATCCCATTAGCATCAAGTACCTTGAATACAGAGGGTCTAATCATCCTGTGTCATGTGCACCAGCATCCTGCATGCATGTGAAGCAAAAGATTGAAGTTAAATATAGTATCCGACATAGACAATGATAACAGATATTAACCATGATCATTATAAAAATGAAATACATGAGGGCTTCCAAGGGAAGGCTTGAATTGAACATTATAAAAATGCCAATGTTCCAGCAAAATAGTGCAGCTAACACATTTCTACTTATTTAGGAAATTATTATAAAATATTTGACATAAATTCTGCAACCTCAACAGAAATAATCACAGTTTCTATCTTTCATTTCTATGCTGCATTTCCTGTAATCATTTATATTTTTAATAACTAACATTTTGAGCATTCTTTTAGTTATTTTAAAACATAGAATGATAGTCATAATTTTAAATTGAAGTTAACCTTGTTTATTCTTTCATTTCAAACACCTAAAAAGTCACTTCCAACTACAGTCCTTTGTCTCAATATAGGGCACAAGGGCAAAATCCCAAATTATTAACATTTTACAATTTTTCTGTGCTTGGGATTTCAATATAACATTATTTGAGTAGTAAGTAACTCCCCTTATCAATCAGCTGCATAAAGTTTAGAATCTATTTTCTGTGTTCTTTCTTGCTTCTGATGGGTTTGTCTTGCTCCAGGGACTCATTGTTTCGATGTATGAACACAAACCCAGAAGAACAAGGATGGCTGACAAGTTTTGTATATCCTTCTAAGCAGAATGTTAATATTCTTCAAAATACAAAACTCCTCAAAAGCGCAGGCACAAAAACAATTGTCATTATTGCACCTGCCTCAGGGAATCCTGCTATGGCTGAAAAAATATTTGACATTCAGTATCAGTCATCTGGGTGCAACAGGAAATGTTAAGTTTAAGTCGGGCAGATGAGCTTGTGGAACCGTAGACCATCCCCTAATATTCAATGATAGGTGAAGAGACGGTTTAGTCTTATGGGTTTAATCAAAGAAGCAAGTTTTGCTCCTTTAAAGGAAACTCATTTTTAGCTCAAGATTCTTACCTCATTGATGGTTATGATGACAATTGATGTTTAGGCAAGAATCAAGCCAGAAACCTAAGCAAGTTATGAGGAAACCTGCTTCAGCTAAATATCATCGAAGTTGAGGATTTTAAGAGAACTGATAGAATTGTATAGCTCATGTTCTTTTTTGGCTCTGTGTTTTGAGGTCAGTAATGTCCTTTAAATGGTGTTGAAAGAGTTTTAAACGATTTTACTCTAAATGAGAACCTGAAAGAACAGACAATTATGGCAATATATAAGTGAAAAGAGGAAAAAGGAAATTTCCTGTATTAACCTTGGGCCAAATCCCGAGGTCCTTATTCAGGTCCATATTGTGCCAGTGATGTTTCAGTAGTGCTCCCTATTGATTTCAATAGGGACTTCTTTTTAAAATTTGATGATATGATCTGGTCCTTAGTTTTTACTCAGTCTTTATTCAGACGACCTCCCACTGAACAGCCAAACTCTGTTCATGTTATTCAAATTAATAGTTCTATTGAACTCAATTGGAATTAACATGGTAGTCAAAAGGAGGAGGATTTGGTTAAGGAAATAAAGGTCTGATTTTCAGAACTGCTGAGCACTCACAACTCCCAATGAAGACTTGTCACATATGAATTCAATGCAAGTTGCAAAGAGCAGGAAGTTGCAAACAGATATTGTAATACACTGCCAGAACCCTTAAGCTAAGTCCCAAATCTGGCTGAGATAACATGGAGGCCTAATACATTTTATTACACAAGTATCCCATATGCTGTTGAAATTAAGGTATTCAGAATAAAGCAGACTTTTTGTCCAAAAGAGAACTTCAAGGTTTAACCAACGTTTAATATCTACTTTTTACGATATACGGGCCAAATCCTGAGATCCTTATTTACTTAGTCCTTACTCAGGCAAACTCCTATGGCAGTCTATACAAACTATACATTGGCTTGGATACCATCTAGCCAATTTGATTTTTTCTTCTTCTTTTGTTAAGTATCTGGTATATACATTATAGGATGGCAAGATTTTTTTTAACATTTCGTTAGCTTTAACAATATAAATATATTATAAATTAATTAATGGTCATCTGCTCTGAGCCTGCTGTGGACCTATTACTGGGCTAAATGAGGTAGCAGATATGTATTTTAAAGGGACTGTTAAAGAAAACCAGAAGGCAGATGAACAAATGAAAGGTAAAGATGCTATAAAAATACCCATCTTTATAGTTACAAGTGAGGAAACAGAAGTGATATTTCTTATCCTGCAAAAGGCCATTGTAATATAGAAATGCAGGAACATATCCTGAGCTGCAGGAGAGATTAAACAGCTCACCCACAAAGAAGAAAAAGGATAACAGTACATTTTAAACCTGCGCAGGTATGTGCTGGCAAGGACACAGACAACTGTTATCTTCAAGAAATATAAACAGCAGTTACACAGCAGCATTATTGCCAATCCCAAGCATTTATATGTTATGGATCAGGCTGCCTCAAAATCACGAAAATGATTTTAAAAAATCATGATTTTGAAAACAGAATATATTTTGAGTTGCCTTCTCGTTTCTGAGCCTTCAGGGTGCACTTGAGTCACATTTTCAAGCATTTCTCCAAAACCATGAGGGCTAGAAACTTACTTTTTTTAAAAAATGAAAGCTGAAATTCTCCCCCCAATCACATGCCTCCAGGAGCTGCAGTTTAAAAGAAACACACCAGCCAATGTGAGATCCAAGATAAAATCATGAGCGCTGACAACACCGTGGCAGTGAACAACCAGCTCAAAATATTTTTTTAAACTAAAATGTAGAAAAAAATATTTAGAGAAAATTTTTTTGAGGGGGTGGGGGAAAAAGAGCAACAGAGGAAGGAGCATTGGAACTTTTTTCAGAAATACCTCCTACATCCTTTTCATCTTAGTCATGAATTAAAAGGCAAGTTAAAAATCTTTTAATTCATAAACAAAGTCACATTATCAAGGTTAAAAGAAGGTTTTCTTGAATAGCTGATGCTGTTTTCTAGTGAACATGAGATTATTAACTCATATGATCGCAGCCACCACTCCCAGGAGGAAATGTAGGGTAGTGGTGGTTGGTGACTGTCTTCTGAGGCGGGTGGAGGCACTCATCTGTTGGCCTGACATGGCATCCTGGGAGGTATGCTGCCTGCCAGGGGCCTGTATCCAAAATGTTACAGAGGGATTGTCAAGGATCATCCGGCCATCTGACTATTACCCCACGCTACTCATCCATGTTGGCACTAATGATACTGCAAGGTATGACCCTGAGTAGATCAGAAGTGACTACAGGGATCTGGGAGTAAGGAGCTGGGGACGCAGGTGTGTTCTCCTCGATCATTCTGGGCAAGGATGGGGCCCAGGCAGAGACAGATGCATCCTGGAAGTGAATGCTTGTCTGCAAGCATATTGTATTACACAACTGGAATATTGGTATAGAAGGGTACGGTTTGCTCAGGAAGGATAGACAGGGAAAAAAGGAAGCAGGCATTGCCTTACATATCAAAAATGTGTATACTTGGACTGAAGTTGAAAAGGAAATCAGAGACAGACTTGTTGAATGTCTCTGGGTAAGTATAAAAGGGGTGAAAAAAACCCAGGGTGATGCCATAGTAGGGGTCTACCACGGACCACCTAACCAGGAAAAAGTGGTGGATGAGGCTTTTTATAAACCACGAACAAAATCATCCAAAGCACAGGTCTTGATGGTGATGGGGGACTTCAACTACCCAGACATAGAATCATAGGACTGGAAGGGACCTCGAGAGGCCATCTAGTCCAGTTCCCTGCACTCATGGCAGGACTAAGTATTATCTAGACCATTCCTGACAGGTGTTTGTCTAGCCTGTTATTAAAAATCTCCAATGATGGAGATTCCACAGCCTCCCTAGACAATTCATTCCAGTGCTTAACCACCCTGACAGGAAGTTTTTCCTAATGTCCAACCTAAATCTCCCTTGCTGCAATTTAAGCCCATTGCTTCTTGTTCTATCCTCAGAGGTTAAGAAGAACAATACTTCTCCCTCCTCCTTGTAACAACCTTTTATGTCTTCTCTTTTTCAGACTAAACAAACCCATTTTTTTCAATCTTCCCTCATAGGTCATGTTTTCTAGACCTTAATAATTTTTGTTGCTCTTCTATGAGCTTTCTCCAATTTGTTCACACCTTACATGACATGTAGTGCCCAGAATTGGACACAATGCTCCAGTTGAGGCCTAATCAGTGCAGAGTTGAGTGAAAGAATTACTTCTTGTGTCTTGCTTACAATACTCCTGCTAATGCATCCCAGAATGATGATCACATTTTTTGCAACAGCGTTACACTGTTGACTCATATTTAGCTTGTGGTCCACTATGACCCTCAAATCCCTTTCCACAGTACTTCCTAGGCAGTCATTTCCCATTTTGTATGTGTGCAACTGATTGTTCCTTCCTTAATGGAGTACTTTGCACTTGACCTTATTGAATTTCATCCTATTTACTTCAGACCATTTCTCCAGTTTCTCCAGATCATTTTGAATTTTAATCCTATCCTCCAAAGCTCTTTCAACCCCTCCCAGCTTGGTATCATCTGCAAACGTTATAAGTGTACTCTCTATGCCATTATCTAAATCATTGATAAAGATATTGAACAGAACTGGACCCAGAACTGATCCCTGTGGGACCCCACTTGATATACCCTTCCAGCATGACTGTGAATCACTGATAACTACTCACTGGGAATGGTTTTCCAATCAGTTTTGCACCCACCTTATAGTAGCTCCATCTAGGTTGATTTTCCCTAGTTTGTTTATGAGAAGGTCATGCAAGACAGTATCAAAAGCTTTACTAAAGTCAAGATATACCATGTCTTCCGCTTCACCCCATCCACAAAGCTTGTTACCCTGTCAAAGAAAGCTATCAGGTTGGTTTGACACGATTTGTTCTTGACAAATCCATGCTGACTGTTACTTATCACCTTGTGGCACCTTAGAGACTAACCAATTTATTTGAGCATAAGCTTTCGTGAGCTCACTTCATCGGATGCATACTGTGGAAAGTGTAGAAGATCTTTTTATATACACACAAAGCATGAAAAAATACCTCCTCCCACCCCACTCTCCTGCTGGTAATAGCTTATCTAAAGTGACCACTCTCCTTACAATGTGTATGATAATCAAGGTGGGCCATTTCCAGCACAAATCCAGGGTTTAACAAGAACGTCTGGGGGGGGCGGGTAGGAAAAAACAAGGGGAAATAGGTTACCTTGCATAATGACTTAGCCACTCCCAGTCTCTATTCAAGCCTAAGTTAATTGTATCCAATTTGCAAATGAATTCCAATTCCACAGTTTCTCGCTGGAGTCTGGATGTGAAGTTTTTTTGTTGTAATATAGCAACTTTCATGTCTGTAATCGCGTGACCAGAGAGATTGAAGTGTTCTCCGACTGGTTTATGAATGTTATAATTCTTGACATCTGATTTGTGTCCATTTATTCTTTTACGTAGAGACTGTCCAGTTTGACCAATGTACATGGCAGAGGGGCATTGCTGGCACATGATGGCATATAGCACATTGATGGATGTGCAGGTGAACGAGCCTCTGATGGTGTGGCTGATGTTATTAGGCCCTGTGATGGTGTCCCCTGAATAGATATGTGGGCACAGTTGGCAACGGGCTTTGTTGCAAGGATAGGTTCCTGGGTTAGTGGTTCTGTTGTGTGGTATGTGGTTGCTGGTGAGTATTTGCTTCAGGTTGGGGGGCTGTCTGTAGGCAAGGACTGGCCTCTCCCAAGATTTGTGAGTGTGTTGGGTCATCCTTCAGGATAGGTTGTAGATCCTTAATAATGCGTTGGAGGGGTTTTAGTTGGGGGCTGAAGGTGACGGCTAGTGACGTTCTGTTATTTTCTTTGTTAGGCCTGTCCTGTAGTAGGTGACTTCTGGGAACTCTTCTGGCTCTATCAATCTGTTTCTTCACTTCCGCAGGTGGGTATTGTAGTTGTAAGAATGCTTGATAGAGATCTTGTAGGTGTTTGTCTCTATCTGAGGGGTTGGAGCAAATGCGGTTGTATCGTAGAGCTTGGCTGTAGACGATGGATCGTGTGGTGTGGTCAGGGTGAAAGCTGGAGGCATGTAGGTAGGAATAGTGGTCAGTAGGTTTCCGGTATAGGGTGGTGTTTATGTGACCATCATTTATTAGCACTGTAGTGTCCAGGAAGTGGATCTCTTGTGTAGACTGGTCCAGGCTGAGGTTGATGGTGGGATGGAAATTGTTGAAATCATGGTGGAATTCCTCAAGGGCTTCTTTTCCATGGGTCCAGATGATGAAGATGTCATCAATATAGCGCAAGTAGAGTAGGGGCGTTAGGGGACGAGAGCTGAGGAAGCGTTGTTCTAAGTCAGCCATAAAAATGTTGGCATACTGTGGGGCCATGCGGGTACCCATAGCAGTGCTGCTGATCTGAAGGTATACATTGTCCCCAAATGTAAAATAGTTATGGGTAAGGACAAAGTCACAAAGTTCAGCCACCAGGTTAGCCGTGACATTATCGGGGATAGTGTTCTTGACGGCTTGTAGTCCATCTTTGTGTGGAATGTTGGTGTAGAGGGCTTCTACATTCATAGTGGCCAGGATGGTGTTATCAGGAAGATCACTGATGGATTGTAGTTTCCTCAGGAAGTCAGTGGTGTCTCGAAGGTAGCTGGCAGTGCTGGTAGCGTAGGGCCTGAGGAGGAGTCTACATAGCCAGACAATCCTGCTGTCAGGGTGCCAATGCCTGAGATGATGGGGCACCCAGGATTTCCAGGTTTATGGATCTTGGGTAGTAGATAGAATATCCCAGGTCGGGGTTCCAGGGGTGTGTCTGTGCGGATTTGATCTTGTGCTTTTTCAGGGAGTTTCTTGATAAAATGCTGTAGTTTCTTTTGGTAACTCTCAGTGGGATCAGAGGGTAATGGCTTGTAGAAAGTGGTGTTGTAGAGCTGCCGAGCAGCCTCTTGTTCATATTCCGACCTATTCATGATGACAACAGCACCTCCTTTGTCAGCCTTTTTGATTATGATGTCAGAGTTGTTTCTGAGGCTGTGGATGGCATTGTGTTCCGCACGGCTGAGGTTATGGGGCAAGTGATGCTGCTTGAAGTCACCTACTACAGGACAGGCCTAACAAAGAAAATAACAGAACGCCACTAGTCGTCACCTTCAGCCCCCAACTAAAACCCCTCCAACGCATTATTAAGGATCTACAACCTATCCTGAAGGATGACCCAACACTCTCACAAATCTTGGGAGACGGGCCAGTCCTTGCCTACAGACAGCCCCCCAACCTGAAGCAAATACTCACCAGCAACCACATACCACACAACAGAACCACTAACCCAGGAACCTATCCTTGCAACAAAGCCCGTTGCCAACTGTGCCCACATATCTATTCAGGGGACACCATCACAGGGCCTAATAACATCAGCCACACCATCAGAGGCTCGTTCACCTGCACATCCACCAATGTGATATATGCCATCATGTGCCAGCAATGCCCCTCTGCCATGTACATTGGTCAAACTGGACAGTCTCTACGTAAAAGAATAAATGGACACAAATCAGATGTCAAGAATTATAACATTCATAAACCAGTCGGAGAACACTTCAATCTCTCTGGTCACGCGATTACAGACATGAAAGTTGCTATATTACAACAAAAAATCTTCACATCCAGACTCCAGCGAGAAACTGTGGAATTGGAATTCATTTGCAAGTTGGATACAATTAACTTAGGCTTGAATAGAGACTGGGAGTGGCTAAGTCATTATGCAAGGTAACCTATTTCCCCTTGTTTTTTCCTACCCCCCCCCCCAGACATTCTTGTTAAACCCTGGATTTGTGCTGGAAATGGCCCACCTTGATTATCATACACATTGTAAGGAGAGTGATCACTTTAGATAAGCTATTACCAGCAGGAGAGTGGGGTGGGAGGAGGTATTTTTTCATGCTTTGTGTGTATATAAAAAGATCTTCTACACTTTCCACAGTATGCATCCGATGAAGTGAGCTGTAGCTCACGAAAGCTTATGCTCAAATAAATTGGTTAGTCTCTAAGGTGCCACAAGTACTCCTTTTCTTTTTGCGAATACAGACTAACACGGCTGTTACTCTGAAACTTATCACCTTATTATCTTCCAGATGTTTGCAAATTGATTGCTTAATTATTTGCTCCATTATCTTTCCTGGTACAGAAGTTAAGCTGACTGGTCTGTAATTCCCGAGGTTGTCCTTATTTTCCTTTTTATAGATTGGCACTATATTTGCCCTTTTCCAGTCTTCTGGAATCTCTCCCATCTTCCATGACTTTTCAAAGATAATTGCTAATGGCTCAGATATATCCTCAGTCAGCTCCTTGAGTATTCTAGGATGCATTTCATCAGGCCCTGGTGACCTGAAGACATCTAATTTGTCTAAGTAATTTTTAACTTGTTCTTTTCCTATTTTAGCCTCTGATCCTACCTTATTTTCACTGGCATTCACTATGTTAAATGTCCAATCACCACCAACCTTCTTGGTGAAAACCAAAACAAAGAAATCATTAAGCACCTCTGCCATTTTCACAGTTTCCACATCTGTTGGGAAAATGACACATCAGGGCACAGACTATCCAACATGTTCTTGAAATGTATTGGAGACAATTTTTTATTTCAGAAGTTGAGTCCCCCCAAGTGCTGTAAGGCAGTGACTTTGGGAAGTTCAAGCAGAGGTGATTCCACCAAGTCCAGGAAAGAGGGGGTACTATTCATTCTCTCTGTGATGCAGGCGACCAAGTGCCAGCTCATGCCGAAGCCGCAGGTCAATTCACTTGTATATTAGTATAGATCAAAGTAATTGTTAAATGTGTAAGTGTAGTTGGTGTTTAAACTTCATGAAAACTAATGGGATGTTACATGCATTGTCTCCTGTTATAATGTAATAGCAAACATTTACATTGTGTATACCCCTGTAAATAAATAACCCATCAAGCAAGAAGGAAGCCAGTGGAACGCAAATGAAGAACTTTAACAGAAAAGTACTAACTTCAAAGCAAGTGGTCATTGTGTGTAATGATCAGAGGTCAAAGACTCAAGATGCATTCCTCACTCTCTGTCATCAAAGGAAAAGCCCTTGTGGGTAGTGACCTTGTCAGCTTGTTTTCTGTGAGAAGAAACTATAAGAATGTATTCAAGGAAAGATCCTGCATCTCTGGATTCTTTGGACTCTTACAGGGAAGTGAACTAGATGCAAAGCAGAGCTCTCCAGAGACAATCTGAGTACCCTGAAAAGACTTTTGGGAAACTTGGCAATTTATTACACCGTGGCCACCATTTGGATTCACCTGTACATATATTTTACCTGCTTTAACCTCTCAATAACTCTCATTCATTTTTCTTAGCTAATAAACATATAATTAGTTTACTATAGAATTGGCTGCCAAAATTGTCTTTGGTGTAAGATCATAGAATCACAGAACTGGAAGGGACCTCGAGAGGCCATCTAGTCCAGTCCCCTGCACTCAAGGCAGGACTGAGTATTATCTAGACCATCCCTGACAGGTGTTTGTCCAACCTGCTCTTAAAAATCTTCAATGATGGAGATTCCACAACCTACCTAGGCAATTTATTCCAGTGCTTAACCATTCTGACAGTTAGGAAGTTTTTCCTAATGTCCAACCTAAACTGCCTTTCCTGCAATTTAAGCCCATTGCTTCTTGCCCTATCTTCAGAGGTTAAGAAGAACAATTTTTCTCCCTCCTCCTTGTAACTACCTTTTATGTACTTGAAAACTGTTATGTCCCCTCACAGTCTTTTCTTCTCCATATCTGGAGTACCAATTGATCTGGGGTAAGTAACTGGTCTCTTGGAACTGGGAGCAACCTGATATGGTGTGATTTTTGGTTTAGTGACCATTTATCACAAAGTTCAGTTTGTCTGAGTGGCAAGATAGACTGGAGAGTCTGAGGGAACTGTCGGTCACTTCATGGTAAGACTGGTATAGTGATCCAGGAGTTCATATTTGTTACTGGCTTGGTGAAATCTAATTATAGAATACACCACCAGTTTGGGATATCTGCCCTGTTTTCTGACAGTCTGTCCTAAGGTAGGCACTCACATTTGTGAGCCACTCCAGACAGTATGACCTTCTCCACCTGTCAAGGTAGAGGAGATGACATGGTCCACAATGTCAATTTTTAAGTATAATTTTATGATACTCAAATGTTAAGAATCAGGAATTTTGTAGCATATCAAAACAGATATCTAAAGCAAGAAAATACTTTGTTTCCAAAAGAAAAATCAAAGTAAAATAAATAAGAGCTCAAAATAAACTTCATACTCTATCTGTGCTCATGAATATTATCATTTTGCTTATGTTATTATGCATAAGCTACTTTTGCCAAGGACTACTTACTTTGCTCCGCTATTAATATCACTGCAACTTGTGATGCAATAACTCCCACCCATTTCTGAGAACAGTGCAGGCAGTTTATCTGTTAACTCACAGGCTGCTAACTGCCTTTATAAAAAGTTCTTCCAGTTTTGCATACTTCCTCATTGAGCTAGTTTCACTGCAAAGATGAAGAAGCTCATTTACTTAGTCTTGTTTAAGACAGCTCTGCTTGCTTTTACAAATGTTTCTGCACTTGCAGATGAACATACAGAGCGTGTTAAAGAAGGAAAAGCTATTGATGCTTGTCCTATAAAGCTCAAAACCAATGGGGAATGTGAAGGAGAGGAATGTCCATATCAGATAAACCTGCCTCCGATGACCATCCAGTTACCTAAGCAGTTCAGACTGATTGAGAAGACTCTCAAAGAAGTACAAAATCTTAAAGATGTAGTAAACAAATTGAAGAAATCTTGCCAAGACTGCAAGTTGCAGGCAGATGACAACCAAGAAAAAGATAGTACTGAATTCCTGGCACCTAATACAGAAGTCCCAACAGAAAACAGTAAGATACAAGATAACAGAGTAAAGGAATTACAGAGCAAAGTTAATAAACTGTCAGCCAGTTTGAAGAATGCAAAGGATCGGATCCACTCACTGCAGGGTCATCTGGAAAAAATAAGCCTCATCAACATGGACAACGTAGAAAGTTATGTCGACAGCAAAGTAGCAAATCTGACATATGTTGTGAACAATTTGGATGACAGATGTTCTTCTAAGTGTCCAGTCATACAATCAAGTCCTGGTAAGTGAAGCTATATTTATAAATTTTCTGTAGAATTATTTAATAGAACAATTTAAACATATTTTACCACAAATACCTTTGCTATCATCTTCACAAATTAAAAAGCATTATAAAATTCACTCTTATTGTGGCCAGGAAGGACTTGCTGGAAGATATTAAGTGCTTTCAACTTCTATGGGAGTTGCAGGTACTCAGTACCTCTCAGGATTTGACTCTAACATAGTACTTAAAATGTAGCCCTCCAAAGGGAACATTTATTTTAACAGTTGTTCAGCAGATATGCATACTGTATTTACTCATATTCGCATACTGCTGCCATAGCAATTCAGAGCCCAAATGTTAAGATGGAAATGAAATTCCTTTATATATTTAAATTTTATTTTACATTGTATTCAAAAGGAAATATCCACTTTAATTCTGCATTACACTGAAAACTGAACAACTATTTTTGGCTTGGATGTTTTTTCACATTTTTGAGGGATTAGGGGAAGGGAATGAGAAAGATCTGGCCCTAAAAGATTTCAATACTTTTACTATCTGACTTTCATAATGAAAGACTGAAAAAAGAAACATCTAAAAATATCCTGGAATTGTTGTAAAATGGCCTGGAAAGTGTTAGCTAACAACAAAGGAATCTAGTGGAAGGTGTAAGTTGTATAGATGGATAACAAAATCATTATTTACCATAGCTACATGTACATGTAAGGCTTGGCTAAAAATCTAATCAGTGTTAATGCTTCTCAAATGGAAGGCACACAGCGCTATTTTAGCAATAGTGGAATATTGGCAAGAATCTAATATATAAACAATGTAAAATGAGACAATAATGTGGGAGTTTGGGGATTTATTTCCTTTTAAATACCATGCTGTGAGGGACTTATTTTTTATCTTTTTAAAAATCCTGTTATGATTATTAAAAGAAAAAGAAATGGAATTGGTAGATTATATCATGTTAACCTTTACTTTTGCCAAATTAATATGATTAGCATTTTAATTTTTACATTGTCTGTATGTAATTACAATTTTGATATTACATTTAAGGATTTTTAGAAGTAAGAGGCATTCACAAAAGTGTATTCTGCCATCCAGATACCATACATAAAAAGAAAAGGGTTCTCTAGTGATTAAAACAACAACAGGTCACTGCACTAAATTTTTGAGCCACAAAACTGCTTGCCAATCCTCCAAGCTAAAAAAAGTATGACGTATAAAATTAGAGACAGGTCTTTCGTCTATCGGAAGGCATACCTGCAGGACCTGCCCTCCTTCACTCCCATCTACAATACTAGTCTATTTAAAGAATATCAGAGAAAACTGCAGATAGTACAACGAATGCACTGCTGAAATTCTGAAAAACAAGATCAGCAAAAACACAAACAGGACACAAGAACAACTTTATGTTATAGCAATATCTTTACTAGATACCAGTAATCAAATGTCATGCTTCAGGTATAAGATAGTCACAGAGGTCAGGAAGGAACTTTTCCTACCCATCATGTACAACTCTCCATGATTGGGTAGGTGCATTCTAAATTCTCATCACCACCACCACCACCACCTTTTTCTGAAACATCAGTTTTTGGTCACTAGCACAGGCCAGGCCAGTCTTGTGTTACTATATTCTTGTGTTACTATAACACATGTGGAAAAGGTAACTGATGCTAAGTAATGTTCAACCTACAGTCTAAATCCAGGCAGGTAAAAATATTAATACATAGCATTTATATATAACAAACAGTCCAACAGTGATAGTGAAAATGTTATGGTAATATGTGCATTATGAAACTAGAAAGGATGACAACTAGTTTTCGCTCATAGGACCAAATCCTGACTTCAGTGTAGTCAATGGCAAAACTATTATTGACTTAAATAGGAGTAGGGTTGGATCCATAGAAGATGTCTAATTGAGACAGACACTCTTTGTTCACATTTATTCTGAAACTTAGGCCACTTACCATCTTATCCAAAGTCCATTGAAGTAAATGGGAGTCTTCCCATTGTCTTCAATAGGCTTTGGATGAGGCCCTAGTTAAGGGCCTAAATATGGATTTAGATCCTTAACTTTAGGTACTCAAGTTTGAAATTGTTGTCTCTAGTCTCTGGATGTTAAAAAGAAAGTTTTATCTATCAGAAATCTTCCATGACTCCAATTGATACGTGGATGAAAGTAAAACAAAGAAAACCATTAATAACTATTATTATTTTCATGAGTTAGGGTTGACCACAAAACTCAAGAGTGGAGGAGAATAAATAAGTCACTTATGTAATCCTAGAATATCCTTGAGTAACACTGGCATCCCTATTCTATGTAATTAACTCCCATGTTAAATTCTGTCTCATATACAACATATGTACATTCCATGGCAGCATTAGTATCAACCACAAAGTTAAGGTTACATTGAGATTTGAACACAATAAAAGAATAAGATTTCTCTTTCACACTTTAAAGATTGAATTTAGTCTCAATAGAAATAACTCTTCAAAATAACCTGTTCAGTATTGTGTCCAGTTCTAGGCACCATGATTTCAGGAAGGATGTGGACAAATTAGAGAAAGTCCAGAGAAGAGCAACAAAAATGATTAAAGATGTAGAAAATATGGTTTGTGAGGAAAAATTGGGTTTGTTTAGTAAGGAG
The DNA here is from genome assembly GCF_965152275.1 of Natator depressus. Classification (NCBI taxonomy): domain Eukaryota; kingdom Metazoa; phylum Chordata; order Testudines; family Cheloniidae; genus Natator; species Natator depressus. Next base: position 323,879,810 of record NC_134234.1, on the reverse strand, counting down.
AAGAGAAGATTGAGGGGGGACATGATAACAATTTTCAAGTGCATCAAAGATTGTTACAAGGAGGAGGGTGGAAAAATTATTCTCTTTAACTTCTGAGAATAGGACAAGAAGCAATGGGCTTAAACTGCAGCAAGGGAGGTTTACGTTGGACATTAGGAAAAACTTCCTAACTGTCAGGGTGGTTAAGCACTGAAACAAATTGCCCAGGGAGGTTGTGGAATCTCTGTCATTGCAGGTTTTTAAGAACAGGTTAGATGAACCCATCAGGGATGGTCTAGTTATTACTTAGTCCTGCCTTGGTGCAGGGAACTGGACTAGATGACCCTTCCAGTCCTACAGTTCTACTGTTCTATGATTCAATAGAACAATTTATTCTCTCTGTAATTTCTTAAATAAAATATTTACTAACTTTTGCAGAGAAAATAATTTTAAAATGCTCTCTTTCTGAAGTTTTTCCTCACTTCCTCTTAATAAGCAGTTATTATTAATAACATTTGTATTTTTCCAGTGGTGATATACAATTAAAACATGTAATCAAACACACCCATGCATTTAAATGAATTTATAGGAGGAATAAACATTCTCATAATAGTTTCCAACACTTAAAACACTTCCTCTGAAAGACATCAATGAAATATTGTTATGTTAATGAACATATTTTGTTGTGGAACATGAAGTTCTAGGAATGTGTCATTTGCAGCATATCCTGTGAAAACTCTTGAGCACAGCATCGGTATTAAAGTGGTTATAGATGGATTTCTAATCTTCAGGAAACACCTGGAAAACATGTTTTGTATAAAATAAATTATTGATAGGAAGACGAGTTACGCAAATGGATAGGCATACTGACTATTTCTTTATTATTAAGTCAGCAATTCTACATGCACAGGAAAGCACTGTCACTTTTCTAGCTACATCTTTCTAGGGATCATAGAATTGGCATAAAATTACTAGTTTCCTCCTATTTCTTAAAGTATTGTAAATAACTGACCACTGACATATGAAAAATTCCCATTGTCTAGACTAACAGCCAATACTAAGAGCCATCTTTAAGTCATCCTGATATGAAATAAACTTCTCATATGACATACTATAGCATGAAAGGTACTGAATTATAGACATTAATATGACAAAGTACAATGAATACATTCCACAAGAGGAGCAAATTCTACAATACATAAGAGAAAATTAAGGTATAGTTGAATACATGAGTTAAAAAGCATTTGAAATAATAGAATGGAAATATTAGGCCAAATTCACCACTGAAATATGCCACCATTAGCTCATGGAAAAGAGTTCCAATAATGGAAAGTATACAGAGGGGGCCAACTTCGGCTGAATATAGCAAACAACTTCACTGAGTGAAAAGGGAAGAGGGGAAGAGGCCAGCCCAGTGAAAAGTGGGTAATATTGGCCAGAAATGCAGTGTTGTCAAGGTGGCTGCGTAGCCATCTGATGCAGCAGGCTCCTGGTGGTGGATACCTATGGAGTAGCCCTGATGGAAATAAAAGATGCCCATACTTACCAGAACTCTGACTGCAGAAACACTACTTGACCTCTGGAGAGAAGTCATCCCACAGGATGCAACCCTCAGGGTATGTGTTTTGCACCTCCTTGAACCAGTTTTGTGGAATTTAACTCATTATTCTTTATGGATATACATGCAAGAAATAAGCAGCAAGACAATTTAATGGAGCTATGTAGCATTTTTAGATCAACATTAATCATTTGTATTGTTTTTGCATTTATTAATAAATAAGAAAAATAGGAGAGAGAACTTCCAGGCAAGATACCGCTAAAAGTGCTGAAGAGTATACACGATGTATTTAAAATGTAATTTTTTATATTACCATAGTCTGGAATGCTTGATGTGGTTTACTAGATATTAAAAAATATTAAATAAAAGACTGTCCGTACTAATACTATCTATTTCCCCCCTAGTTATACAACTAATGCAGAGAGACTGTGCTGATCATTACACAGCAGGTAGAAGGCGTAATGGAATCTACAGAGTTATTCCTGATCCAAAAAATAATAGCTTTGAGGTTTACTGTGACATGGAATCAATGGGAGGTGGCTGGACAGTGCTACAGATGCGTCTAGATGGTAGCATTAACTTCAACAGAACATGGAATGACTACAAAAATGGCTTTGGAAATCTCAGCAGGGAGTTTTGGCTGGGGAATGATAAAATTCATCTCCTGACCAAAAGCAAAGATATGCAGCTGAGAATTGAGCTTGAAGATTTCAATGGTCTTCGAGAGTATGCGAAATATGAACAGTTCTATGTAGCCAATGAATATCTCAAGTACCGTCTAAGTGTCAGTGGCTATAGTGGTACAGCCGGAGATGCCCTGCACTTCAGTAAACATTACAACCACGATCAAAAATTCTTCAGTACTCCGGACAAAGACAATGATAAGTATCCATCAGGAAATTGTGGGGCTTACTACAGCTCTGGCTGGTGGTTTGATAAATGTTTGTCTGCCAACCTAAACGGCAAATACTATCACAAAAAATACAAAGGTATTCGCAACGGGATTTTCTGGGGCACGTGGCATGATGTTTCTAATGATCTTCCAAATGGTTACAGGCAAGCTTTTAAACAGGTAAAAATGATGATCAGACCCAAAGCCTTTGTGCCATAGATCAGCATCCTCCGCTGTAACCAGTTTGTAATGGTCATACTAAAAACATCATACTTATTCAGTATCATATTCAAAATACAAATATTGGAGTATTTTAATATTCAATCCTAATATAATCCTTCCAAGATGAAAGAAAGTATCAACATAAAATGTTTATTGATCCCCCTCCATGCCTTATAAAGACAGTTTTAATGCTTCAGAGTAGCTGTTGCTAAAACTTCAGCATTGCTAAATTCTGAATTTGAAGGCATTGATTTTAATGTTTCAATTGTACTTTTACTATCTGGAGCATACCAGGTTTCTACAATCTACAACTTTTAAAAACTTCTACAAAGGTAGCTGAATGAAAACCCATATTTTTTGCCTGAAAATATCTCGCAAACATTTCTGATTACATATAACCACTTAGGATGAAACTCAGTATCTGCTTATCTGGATCTCATTATATCATCTGTGCCTTCATAAACATTACAAATATATGATCACAACACCACCACGAACTACGAAAGTGGTATCCTATTTTAAAATGACTGAGGCAGAGATCACCTAATTTGCTCAAAGTCACAAAGCAACATTGGACACAGAGTCAGGAATTATAAACAGATTTTCTGAGTCCCCAGTCCATCCCCTTGATCAAAAGACCATCCAACCAAGTATAGTTGCAGAGTTGAACAAAAGGAAATGGAAAGGGTGTGCAGACTAAGTATGGAGTGAAACAGCACCCCCACAGGATGTTTTCCCCCAAGCTGTTTGCTTCGAGACCACGCTTTTTGCTTCTTTGATGAAGGAAAGTCAACAGCTCCACAGCTTGTCAGAGAGCTATGCTAGCAGGACTGGAGCAGGAAGCATCAGAAAGGATTGAGTTCTTGTACTACTGCCTCCAGATCTACAGAAATGGAGTTTGGTTCCCTTACAGCCTGAACCCGTGTGGTTTCACACCCAAATCTCCCTTCCTCTGCATCCTCTATTCAAGGTGAACTTTATGAGATTGCAAGGATTCAAACTTAATTTTTTTTAACTTGTCAGAATTTTTTATTTATCACCAGGGAAAAGATTATGTAGAAAAACACACACCCAAATATAAAATCAAAGTAGGGTTTCCCCCCAATGAATGACTTTTATACAATGAACAGCAGGGAAGCAGAGATTTTCTTGTTATTGTTGTTCTGAAGTGTAAGAAATAAAATGTAACAGACGTTCAAACATTTCATGAATTACAAACCAAAGAGACTTTCCAAATCATAATGAATACTGTACATAGTGAATTTAAATTTGATAAGATTAAGGCCTTGTCTGTACTTAGACAGGTTATACTGGCTCTCAGAATGAAGTAAGTTATAGCGGGACAAAGACTTTTTGCTGGTATAACTGCATCTACAGTAAGGCTTTTCCTGGCATAGCTATATCAGTCAGGGGTATGACTTTTTCACACCTAACCAACATAGCTATGCCAGCAAAACTTTTAAGCGTAGTCAGGTCCAATACTTACAAACATGACATTTACTACTTTTCGATATACCAAACTGAATTGTGCATTAGTGATTTATGTACAATGATCTATGGTGACAATGACCAAATTATAAGATATTAATATATTTTAAAGGAATTATAAATATTTTGATGAGAAATGTCATTTGCTTTATTATGTTTTCATTTTAAAAGATGGAAGATTTTAATACTATCCGATGTATACTCTTTGCTCGAGAACACATTTTGAAGTTACATTATATTTCAGGATAAAAAGGAATTATTTAAACAAAAAAAAGTTTTTGATGCACTGGCTAGAAGAGCGATTTTTAGTAGAATATTATTATATTTAATCACTTGGTATAAAGTGCACTAATTGTTCCTAAACAATGAAAAAGAAATGTATTTGGAAACTTATTACTCAGCTAATTTGTTACAAGTGAAACTGACCTTTGTTTCTTGTTTAATGATCCTTTTTTTAAAATATAGACATTTAAAAATCAGAATACTATTTATATTATTTACAGGATTCTTGACATGTTGTTAAAGGGAAAAAATCAGTCTAATGTTGATATTTTCAAAGCTGGATACTGCCTTCCTAGAACTATTGGGCTGGGTTCTCCAATTATTCACATTAGTTTTATACAAGTGTAACTTCAGTGATTTCAATGGCGTTACTCTCAATTTACACTGGTATGAATAAAGTCTAATTCACACCCATTATGTCCATACGGCAGTTATAGTACTTGTTTGAAAGGTTCCTTGATCTGAATCCTCAAACACAGTATCTCACAAATTATTCCTTTGATGTTCTATAACAATTCAATCACTGATGAAACAGACTACAGTAAGGGAACTCAGAATGGCCAACTGTTGACAAAAGGGCTGTGGAATTTTACATAGCTGACTATGGGTACCTTCCAGCTATAGAGGTGCAGTCTATGGACACTACAGGTGAGCACATAATACCAATGGCTGAATTCTCAGACATCAATGTCAGGTTACTCATTTACTGCTGCAGAACGATCGGGTCCCAGACCCTGTAGTTTTCATAGGCTGCATCTCCATATTAAAGATAAGGCAGCTGTAAACTGATCTGTTTTTAAATTATGTGAGATCTTTGGGCTCATGAACAGCTGTTAACATGATCCTTGACTGGACAAAGTTTAGCATCTCTGAATTAGAGCATTTAAAAAACAAATCTTATACAACCTAAACACTCTCTTTCTCTACACGTGGGCTTAATAATGCAAAGTATGTTTTTCAATTTACAAAAAACACATATATGATAATAAAATTTTTAATCTAATAAATGCACTTGTCTTTTTGATCTGGATACGATTAAATGTTGGATTCTTAGTAATGAAGATTATTAACATCAGGTTTTCAAGCAAAGGTCCTATGGGACACTTTTCCACAGAATACTAAATAAAACTCATCTGTTCAAAGTGATCAGCCAAGCATGCTATAATTTCCTGGCATTCCATGGGGTTGTTTAAACAAAGAAAACTACCGAGAAGGAAAGACAACGAATATCTTTAGAACTGAAAGCCATATTAAACAGCACTGATTTGCCATTTTTCATGCAAGTAACAGTGGGAATAACTCTATTCATCTCAGTTAAAATGCCATGTTCAGTGGTCTTTTGACAGACACAGGGGTCTCTCAAAACTTCAGAAAAGACCTACTTAAGATGTTGAGTTAAAATATTTCTTTCTCTAAGAAGCTTTTCATGCAAGTGTCAGACCACAACCATATTTAAATTTATCTGACATTTTCAAAGGAAGTTAAGATGGGATAAGATGAGACCACACCTGGAACACTGTGTTTATAATTTAACTACTGCAGCTCATTATTTTTTTTATTTAAAAAGGGGGTATTCTGCCAAAAAAAATTAAAAAAACTTACCTGACATAGAAATGACAGAAAAGGGTTTGTTTTTATTTTTGTTTTTAAAAAGCAAAGTATTACCTAAAAGTTTAAGCTTTCTCAGTGTAATAAAGATCCAAATATTGACTTGCCAAAGAGATAGGTCCGAAGTATAAATTCACAACTGTGTTTTGGCTTCATTCTTCAGGGGTTAAAAAGATGAATATCACACTTCATATAAGACTAATGAAATTGAGATAGGTTGCAAAGAAACACAGCTAAGCGGTACATTATACTCAAATATGAAATTGCTGAGCTACTAACTGGGGTATATAACCTATCATTTAAATCAGCTTTTATACCACATGACTTGGCTAATGTGATGTCAATTTTTAAAAAAGACTCCAGATGTGATCCTGGCAATTACAGGCCAGGAAGTCTAACTTCAGTACCCGGCAAACTCTTTGAAAGTATAATAAAGAACAGAATTATCAGACACATAGATGTACATGATTTGTTGGGGAAGAGTCAAGATGGTTTTTGGAAAGGGAAATCATGCCCCACCAATTGACTAGAATTCTTTGAGGGGGTCAACAAGCATGTGGACAAGGAGGATCTAGTGGATATAGTGTACTTAGATTTTCAGAAAGCCTTTGACAAGGTCCCTCAACAAAGGCTCTTAAGCAAAGTAAGCTGTCATGGGATAAGAGGGAAGGTCCTCTCATGGATCGGTAACTGATTAAAAGATAGGAAACAAAGGGTAGAAATAAATGGTCGGTTTCAGAATGGAGAGAGATAAATAGTGGTGTCCCCCAGGGGTCTGTACTGGGACCAGTACTATTCAACATATTCATAAATGATCTGGAAAAAGGGGTAAACAGTGAGGTAGCAAAATTTGCCGGTGATACAAAACTATGCAAGACAGTTAAGTCGAAAGCAGACTGTGAAGAGTTACAAAGTGATCTCACAAAACCGGGTGAATGGGCTACAAAATGACAGATGAAATTCAACGTTAATAAACGTGTAAGCAGAGTCTGGATGAGCTCTCCCCTGACATCTAGCGGTGAGCTGTGGAAAAAGACTTCAGAAGCTGATCTCATTTGCATGATGCTCAGCATGATGGGATTGCTTGCCCAAAAGATTATTTGTGGCTGGTGTTGGATCCCCAGTCTCCTTGGTATTGGGGCATGTCAAGGTTCCTCCCCCACTCTGAATGCTAGGATACAGATGTGGGGACCTGCATGAAAACCTCCTAAGCTTATCTTTACCAGCTTAGGTCAAAAACTTCCCCAAGGTACAAAATATTCCACCCTTTGTCCTTGGATTGGCCGCTACCACCACCAAACAAATACTGGTTACTGGGGAAGAGCTGTTTGGAAACGTCTTTCCCCCCAAAATACTTCCCAAAACCTTGCACCCCATTTCCTGGACAAGGTTTGGTAAAAAGCCTCACCAATTTGCCTAGGTGACTACAGACCCAGACCCTTGGATCTGAGAACAATGAAAAAGCATTCAGTTTTCTTACAAGAAGACTTTTAATAGAAATAGGAGTAAACAGAAGTAAAGAAATCCCCTCGGTAAAATCAGGATGGTAGATACCTTACAGGGTAATTAGATGCAAAATAATAGAGAATCCCTCTAGGCAAAACCTTAAGTTACCAAAAAGATACACAGACAGAAATAGTTATTCTATTCAGCACAATTCTTTTTCAGCCATTTAAAGAAATCATAATCTAACACATACCTAGCTAGATTACGTACTAAAAGTTCTAAGACTCCATTCCTGGTCTATCCCCAGCAAAAGCAGCATATAGACAGACAGAGACCCTTTGTTTCTCTCCCTCCTCCCAGCTTTTGAAAGTATCTTGTCTCCTCATTGGTCATTTTGGTCAGGTACCAGCGAGGTTACCTTTAGCTTCTTAACCCTTTACAGGTGAGAGGAGTTTTCCTCTGGCCAGGAGGGATTTTAAAGGGGTTTACCCTTCCCTTTATATTTATGACAGGGCAGGACTAATAAAGGGTTGTAATAAAGTGTTGTTATCCTTGTTGTGTGAACCGAGGGCAGCAGAACTGTACCTGGCATACCGCAATGGAGGGACTCACCCTCAACTTAACAGCACTCGTTAGGCAGGGGATATGGGTTCCAAAGCCCAATGAGTTGAGAGAGGGTGGGGACAGGTATTTATTTGTATCTGGTGGGCTGGGCCCGTTTAAGGGTCCTAGACACCATTTGACCTGTCCTCTCTCCATGGTATAATAAAAGAGCTAATTTAGACTCAATTGAGAGTCTTGTTACATACTACAGAGTTGAAATCACTGATACCTAGGTCTAAATATTAGACCTACTTTGGGAGAGTGTCTTTATTGCAAGAGACTTCCCAGTGTGCACCAGAAGTGTGGCTCCCCCAGTAACAGCTGAAATCACTGAGAGCTGTGTTAAGTGTGTGTGGGGGACCCTGAAGACCTCTTGGCAAGTGGGCAGCTGATGGAGAGGTACGGCTAGCAGGGAAGCTGGTGGTGAGGCATGACCAGCAGGGTGGCTGGCGGAGGGGTGTGGCAAGTGGCCAGCAGAGCCCTGCAGAGGCATGGCAATTGGCTGTTGGGATGATGAATGAGTGCCTGAGCAGTGCAGTATGTAAGGTGTCTCCTTACCCCCACCACTCCGCAGATGAACCTCTGAACTCTTGGGCTGCACTGGGCAAAGGACAGCAAATGTGAGTGGGATACAGAGAAGGGACAGGCACGTTAAAGGGACTTTTGTGTTGCTGGACTTAAGACAATGAGAGTAAAAGGACACTGCCCAACTTACTTGGGGGTGGGTCTTTTGATCATGGTTTGTGTTTATGAACCATAGTTGCAGTGTTTTCCCAAATTAATGCTAAGTTAATTCCCTCCTTTTATCAAAGTTATTGCTACACTCAGACTCTGTGCTTGTGAGAGGGGAAGTATTGCCTCTTAGAGGCACCCAGGGGGTGGTGTGTAATTTTCCCAAGTCACTGGGTGGGGGCTCGAGCTGGTTGTGTGTTGTATTGTTGAAAAGGAACCACTAGATACTGAACCTGGCCCTTGTTGCTGCTGGCTCCACCTGGCAGAAGGGTTACAAAATAATGCACATTGGAAAACATAATCCCAACCATACATATAAAATGGTGGGGTCTAAATTAGCTATCACCACTCAAGAAAGAGATCTTGGAGTCATTGTGCATAGTTCTCTGAAAACATTCACTCAATGTACAGCAGCAGTCAAAAAAGCTAACAGAATGTTGGGAATCATTAAGAAAGGAATAGGTAAGACAGAAAATATCATATTGCCTCTATATAAATCTATAGTACACCCACATCTTGAATACTGTGTGCAGATGTGGTTGCCCCATCTCAAAAAAGATATATTGGAATTGGAAAAGGTTCAGAAAGGGGAACCAAAAATGATTAGGGGTATGGGACAGCTTCCATACATGAAGAGACTAATAAGGCTAGGACTTTTCAGCTTGAAAAAGAGATGACTGAGGGGGGATATGATAGAGGTCTATAAAATCATGACTGGTGTGGAGAAAGTAAATAAGGAAGTGTTATTTACTCCTTCTTATAACACAAGAACTAGGGGGTCACCAAATGAAATTAATAGGCAGCAGGTTTAAAACAAACATAAGGAAGTATTTTTTCACACAATGCACAGTCAACCTGTGTAACTCTTTGCCAGAGGATGTTGTGAAGGCCAAGACTATAACGGTTCAAAAAAGAACTAGGTAAGTTCATGGAGGATAGAGCCATCAATGGCTATTAGCTAGAATGGGCAGGGATAATGTCCCTAGCCTCTGTTTGCCAGAAGCTGGGAATGGGTTACAGGGGATGGATCTCTTGATGATTACCTGTTCTGTTCATTCCCTCTGAAGTACCTGGCATTGGCCACTTTCAAAAGACAGGATATTGGGCTAGATGGACCTTTGGTCTGACCCAGTGTGGCTGTTCTTATGTTCTTACATTCATATACAATCCCTGGAATGTGCAAAGAATTCCCCTTGCTGCAATGGTGTGTTCCAGTCAGATGGAAGTTTTAGGCAAAGTTTAACACTAATGTAAGTGGGCACAACTCCCTCAACTTTAACTACTTCTTCCAGAGGTGAATTTGGCCACAATCTTCAATATTAAATCCCACAGAAAACTGTTTTAAGACAATAGGTCAGATTCTACTTCCCTACCTCAAGTCCTCACACCAGATATATATGACGTATGTCAAGGTCAAATGGATTAATAGTTTTAGTACAAAATTGTAAATCACAAATTCTGATACAGCAAACGGTCACAGCTCCCCTTATTTAGATGGGAGAAGCAAGGCATAGGCATCTGGACTGTAGAGAAGACAGAGAGCGTGTGACGCCTCCCAACCTCATGCATCTCAGGAATCTGCAAAATCAAAGGAAGCTCCAATCATAGGGCAGTTATGCACCTCCACGTCACTCCTGCTCCTAGCTTCATGGCTTCTCTAGGAGCTGAGCTGCCACTAGCTGGCCCCACCAAACTTGCACTGCACTTTACATCTGTGTGAAGGTAATAGTGTATACCAGAAATTAAGGTTGTTTCTAAAAGTATTTATATCTCTGAAAATCCAAGAGGAATACTGCCTGTTTTGCAGGGATCACATCATGCAGAGAAGCTGTTCCTCAGTCCCTAGGACTGAGCAAAAAAATCCCACAAAATCAGAACTCCAACCATACAATGGCCACATGAAAGGGTTTTGTGGGGTCCTGGTAGAGGAAGCATACTGTATTGGCTCTACTCCCCCTTCTGCGAGTTCAAAGGCCTTTCTACCTCTACACACTGACCCCACGCTTCAAAGTGGAGGGGAATGTAGAGCACTTAATAGTAAGGCCATGACCTCTCAGACCCTCCAGCTTTCTATAGCAACAAATGCTCAGAACCGGATCTTCATCACTTAAAATTCTTCAGTAAATAAAAGCACTAACTGCTTTACTGAGCCTCTGTAGCACAATCCCCATCCAGACTCATTTGTGCTAGTCTTCAATTGGTGCCTCAAATGCTTGACTCGATGAACCCACACTGTGCTCATCATATATTATACATATACATATTTGGAAACTTAACTTGCTCTTTTCTTTGGATATTATCCATGTATTTCACCTGCTAAGAGAAGTGAATGCCATGTCCATCACCAGTGTATCGTGACTGAAGATGATTTTGTGAAATGAAGAGGTCTGCTCAATCTTACTTTATGCTCACTAACACTATCCAGAGTACACCAAGCTGAAGCTCCCTAGTCCATCCCACCAAGCAGTTGAACTAGTAGCTCCTATACAGTGCTATCAGTGTGTTAGTATATGTGACATTTCACAGATTCATCAGGTGCCTTTTTGAAGCAAGCAAACATCTATTGACCATGTTTATCTTTCTTGGGCCAGACTGTAGCCATATTCAATCTGCAGTTCTTACAGCATTTCCCACCAACCATGCCTAATTTTGGGCACCCACTAAAAGGTTTTATAATAAATGTCAGCTCACATTATCGCCACTGTGCTGGCTCACCAGTGACCATTTCAACTGGGCAGAAAATGTTCACTTAATTAGTTCACTTCGTTAGATTCCTGTGGGTGGAGGTGAAGGCAACATCTGTCTTTCCTATCTGTGCTAACATAGTTATATGGCTTTTTTGTTGTTCCAGAAGTCTTTCAAGCATATAATATGCAGAATGAGCCCGGACAAGCTGATGTTTTGAAAATTCTTCCTGCAGCTGTGTCAGGTTTTTAGAGTTTGGATAGAAAAGGCACAGATTTTACATGCTATTGAAACATGTTGTCACTACCATGGTTACCATGTGAAAAGACATAGATGAGCACATTTCAGCAAGTAGATGCACATAGATCAACAGCAAGAAGATTTTTTTTATTCTAAATACTTTCACTCACCTTCATATACAAGACAGAAAAAATATTTTTCTCCCATAATACTGTTAATGCAAATGGCAATTTTTCTAGGCATTTTACCCTTTTTATAGAGTTTGGTAACAAGCACTTTTAGAATTATCCCCTTAACCAGAGGGTTTAAAAATATGGTTATTTACAATATATCGGTTTTAACTCACTATTATTTAGATTTAAAATATTTTGGCTTAAGAAAGCTTAAAGGTTTTTGTAGTTACAAGGTATCTTTTTAATTATACTGGCCAGTGTGACGCCTGGGCAGTGCAAAGAGGCCAGATAATGGCTGTATATAGCCAGCTGAGGATTCCCTAGGAGAGGTGAGCTTTCAGTTGCTGTAAGGCTGACATAGACTCATAGAAGATATGGGTTGGAAGAGACCTCAGGAGGTCATCTAGTCCAATCCCCTGCTCAAAGCAGGACCAACCCCAACTTAATCATCCCAGCCAGGGCTTTGTCAAGCTGGGCCTTAAAAACCTCTAAGGATGGAGATTCCACCACCTCCCTAGGTAACACATTCCGGTGCTTCACCACTCTCCTAGTGAAATAGTTTTTCCTAATATCCAACCTAGACCTTCCTGTGACGGGGTGTGCAAACCCTGCACTGGAAAAGAAAGGGTTAACCCCACACTATGGGTGGCAGAAGTCCCGCCCCCAGGCCATGCTGGGCATGCTCCAACTGCTGCCTCAGTATAAAAGGGAGCAGCCCAGCTCATTCTGAGCTGATTGCTGGAGGGGAAGGACCTTTGGCTGAAGCTCCAGCTGAAGAGCCGTAACAGCCCTTGCCTACAAGAGCCAGAGCCCAAGAAGCTCCGGAGAACCTTCCATGGTGATGAGCTCAGAGACCCATATGCAACACAGACAGCAGCGTCTGGAATTCTGGTAGGAAGTGACCCAGGGAGGGTGAGCGAGTGGTATCTCCTGCCCGGGTGAGGTCAGCGTCTTTCAGTGGGATTCTCTGCTGACCCAGTGATGGACCACTCCATTGCTATTAGTGCCCTGGGTTGGGGCCCGGTGGAGTTGGGTGGGCCCAGTCCACCCTACCTGGGCTGTCACCAATCTGGTAGTTGCCCCCACCTTTCCCTGCCATAGTGACTCTAGCCATTAGGCTGTGCTGCCCTGTGTCTGAGGACCACCATAGTGACTCTATTAGGCTGTGCTGCCCTGTGTCCAAGGGCTGCCATTGTAACTCTGCAGTTGCCCAAGGGCCACCAGGGAGATTAACTGCAGTGATATCACTCCTCTGCCCTGCCCCAAAGGGGGATGGGGTGTGCATACACCATGACACTCCTCCACTGCAACTTGAGACCATTGCTCCTTGTTCTGTCATCTGCCACTTCTGAGAACAGCCTAGTTCCATTCCTTTAGAAACCCCCTTCAGGTAGTTGAAGGCAGCTATCAAATCCCACCCCTCACTCTTCCCTTCTGCAGACTAAATAAGCCTAGTTCCCTCATCCTCTCCTCATAAGTCATGTGTCCTGGCTCCCTAATCATTTTCATTGCCCTCTGCTGGACTCGCTCCAATTTGTCCACATCCTTTCTGTAGTGGGGGACCCAAAACTGGATGCAATAATCCAGATGTGGCCTCACCAGTACCGAACAGAGGGGAATAATCATTTCCCTCGATCTGCTGGCAGTGCTCCTACTAATGCAGCCCAATATGCCGTTGTCCTTCTTGGCAACAAGGACACACTGTTGACTCATATGCAGCTTCTCGTCCACTGTAATCCCCAGGTTCTTTTCTGCAAAACTGCTGCTTAGCAAGTTGGTCCCCAGCCTGTAGCAGTGCCTGGGATTCTTTCTTCCTAAGTGCAGGACTCTGCACTTGTCCTTGTTGAACCTCATCAGATTTCTTTTGGCCCAATCCTCCAATTTGTCTAGGTCACTCTGGACCCTATCCCTACCCTCCAGCATATCTACCTCTCCCCCCATCTTAGTGTCATCTGCAAACTTGCAATCCATGCCATCATCCAGATCATTAATGAAGATGTTGAACAAAACCAGCCCCTGGGGTCCTTTGCTTGATACCGGCTGCCAACTAGACATCGAGCCATTGGTCACTACCTGTTGAGACTGACGATCTGGCCAGCTTTCTATCCACCTTATGGTGCATTTATCCAATCCATACTTTAACTTGCTGGCAAGAATACTGTGGGAGACCGTATCAAAAGCTTTGCTAAAGTCAAGGTATATCATGTCCACTACTTTCCCGAGATCCACAGAGCCAGTTATCTCATCATAGAAGGCAATAGGGTTGGTCAGGCATGTAGCCAGCTTCTATGTCACTCCACCCTATCCAGTGCAGGGAGCTTGCCCAATGTACCATTGGACTCTGCCAATTCTCAGTGAGTGGATGGTCCTTTGGGGACTACACTGCCAGCTGGTGCAGTTTAAAGTAGTTCTTAGGCAGCTCTAACACATGCCAGGGCCAGGTCTAAATCTGTGCAGGTCAGAAAAAGAAGGGTTACTATGAGATTTTGTCTGTGTTGTACTCTCATATACACCCAAACAGTGGGATCCATGCAAATATTTGAAGAACTAGAAATATGTAACCAACTCCTTGGTGACTTGCTCTTTCCTCCTGCACTGAGCAGAGGAAAAAAAAATAAGGAAAATATATTCAAAGTAAGACAAATTTACATTCATCCCTAGTCTATGCACCATGGAAAAGTTCCTCCATCTGAAGAATCCTTGTCAGACAACTTTTCCCATGCTGCACAGATCCAAAGCAGCAGAAACAGGATTTCACTGACAGTGTGAAAGCCACAATATTGCCCTTAATTAATGAGCACAAGCCCCATCTATCACTTTGAGCTTGAGCTGACACTGGAAAGGGTAAAACGCCCATAAAACTTCATGGGGATTTTGTCACTTTATGCCTTTATCTTTCAATTTGATGAGGATAAAAGGGGTGTGATAATTGCACCTGTATTGGCAGACCACCATTTACTGCAGACTAAAGTCAGAATCTAAGTCTTTCTTGAGTGGAGGATCTCTATCAGGTCCATCAATCTCTGAGGATGGAGCAACAGACATTCAAACTCTGAGGGAAAACATTGCTTAGCCAAAAGAAAATGAGTACTTGTGGCACCTTAGAGACTAACCAATTTATCTGAGCATAAGCTTTCGTGAGCTACAGCTCACATGCATCCGATGAAGTGAGCTGTAGCTCACGAAAGCTTATGCTCAAATAAATTGGTTAGTCTCTAAGGTGCCACAAGTACTCATTTTCTTTTTGCGAATACAGACCAACACGGCTGTTACTCTGAAACCTGACATTGCTTAGCCACTGGCCTGCGAGAGGGAAGTGCCTTCTGCCTCCTTCTGGCTGCCAAATGCAGTATGAATGGAAGGGGATACTGACAATGCACCAGTAGAAGCAGATTGGAGGCAGCATTTGGCACGATGGAAGAGACAGAATTGGGAAAGAAGAAAAAGGGTGGAAATAGGTAGGAACTGGGAAGCTGGAGGGGTGTGGGGGGAAGCACCAGTGGATGGGAACAGGATGGGGACAGGCACTTGGAAGGAAGTAGGAGTCAACAAGGTGGAAAGGGGTCAAACACTTGGGAATAGATGGAGATGGGAGTAGGCATGGAGACTGGGTTCCTAAGGAGGTGGGTTCACATTGGCTGCAGGGGTGAGTTCCAGTTTTTACCTTGAAAGATATGGGGGGTCACCAGCTTGAAGTAGCATGGTCATAAAAGCTTTCTTGGGGATTTCCTTCTTCTACAGATTCAGGACCTAAGTGGACCACGTGAACTGAAAACAGGCAGAATTCCCTCCTCAGAGTAAGGAAGAGTCAGGCAGAAGACAACTGAAGCCTGCCCAGTGAAAAAAGTTAGGTGGCATGGCAGATGGGAAGACAGCTGGATTTCCAGAAAAACAGGATTTCTATGTCTGAGAGGAGGATTTTGTGGCAGTTGCCACATAAGGTAAATTCTGTGGACAATGCAGTAGAAGTTGTGGCACCTTCACTCCATTCCAGCTTTTTCTTCAAGATGAGTCAGAATGGTGTATTTAAAAAAAAATCCTCAGGAACTTGCAGAAGTACCATAGTACAGCTTCTATCTTTACCTCTGCATCCCTGGGTCTACAAACTGCCATCCCACTAGAGCTCAGAAGGGTCACGTGCATTCAGTTTGTTTTAAGAGGAGAGGAATTTTATATTCAACCTTCAATTTTGGCATGAAAAACTGATGTAGTTTTGCTTTTCATGTGATTTTGTTTGAACCTGTTGCATGTTTTAATATCAGGGGGTAGCCATGTTAGTTTGTACCCACAAAAACAACAAGGAGTCTGGTGGCACCTTAAAGAATAACAGATTTATTTGGGCATAAGCTTTCATGGATAAAAAACCACTACTTCAGATGCATGTTTTAACGTAATTTGTAAGTTGGTTAAAATGCTACAGAAAATAAGCATCATAAACATGAAATTATTGGTCTCCTCATACATAGCAATTCTGTGTTCATAATGAGATGACAGAGCCAAGGCCAGTTTGGAATGGCAGTAGATAGAGTGCAGGTACCAAAATACCAAATCCAAAGGGCCTAGCTCAGGTCTTCAAATATCCATGTGGTGAACCCAAATATTGGTAGGTCTTACTATAGTATTTCTTGTATCATGTTTCACTTTCCACATCTGAATTCATATTTTCATAAGCCTTTGCTACTCATTTTTTACCAGCTGATTTACTTTCATCATCATGGAATTGCACCATTAATCACATGTAACAAAATATTTCTAGAAAAATGTGATCTAACTTTATTTTTCACAAACAGGCCTGTTTACAGCTTCCCAGAAGCTGGAAAAAACAACCTCTTGCAACACTGTACTTGTCAAAACTCCAATATGTCTGAGCGGCACAAACTGACAGCATGAGAGTAGCTTTAAATTGTGACTTACAAAGGAAATTAGCTACTTATTAATATATTTTGAAGAAAAAATAATACAATGAAATAAAAATGATAGTTAAGGAAAATAGACTTGTCTTAATCACACAACAGGCTGTAACAGACAAATTATTTTAAAAAATTGAATATTGGCTAATGACTTGTGAGTTTAAGTCCAAAGAATCATGAATGGTCCCAAAGACCTGAAAATAGAAAAGCTAAAGCAACTATTCATATTTTGTCTGAAAACCAAAGTCCAAGATCACTTTGGAGATTCTCAGATGAACTTTTACGTCAAATCTAAAATGAAATAGAAGTTAAATCAAAACAAAATATTGGTAGGATGGAAGCAATAATCAGAAAACATGGTGGAGCTTATATCTGACCCTAAGATTAAGGACTTTCAATTGCCATTAGCTATGCAAATGTAGAACCTGAAGAGTACAGCTAGATCAAAAATTACATTTGAAGATCAAGTAGCAGCAGTGGATTAAGAAGGCAGTTTACTATCTACACCTAGATGGAAGGCTATCTTTTGTACCTTTTGTACTCAGATGTTGCAACTGCCATCCATTCCCAGACTAGAACAGGTGCAAAAGACAGCTATCAACTTCTTAAGCTGGGTGTCTCATAGAGAGAACACTTGACACCTGTGAGCTTCCAGATAAATTTTAAGATCTTGGTTTTGACCTAAGAAGAACCTACATGGTCTGGGACTACTCTACCCAAGAAACAGTCTCTTTTTCCAGGATAGACTGACACAGTTATAATCAGCAGATTGTTGATTCTAGGTCCCCTTTGATATAAGAAAGAGGAGGCTGGCAGGGACCAAGCACTGGAATGCCCTCCCATACCTGATACAAAATATTTACTGACTTTCAGGGCATGTTGCAGAGCCCATTTATTTCACCTGGAATTTGGAGAAAGGTAGGAGGATTTGCAAATGAATGGAGACAGTTCTGTGGTGACCTAGAATCCTATTTTCGACGTCTCCGACTCAAGGAATATTTCCAACACACCTCTGAACAACATACTAATCCACAGAGACCTCCCTACCAACACTACAAAAAGAAGGATTCTAGGTGGACTCCTCCTGAAGGTGGAGACAGCAGACTGGACTTCTACATAGAGTGCTTCCGCTGACATGCACAGGCTGAAATTGTGGAAAAGCAGCATCACTTGCCCCACAACCTCAGCTGTGCAGAACACAATGCCATCCACAGCCTCAAACAACTGACATCATAATCAAAAAGGCTGACAAAGGAGGTGCTGTTGTCGTCATGAATAGGTCGGAATACGAACAAGAGGCTGCTTGGCAGCTCTCCAACACCACTTTCTACAAGCCATTACCCTCTGATCCCACTGAGAGTTACCAAAAGAAACTACAGCATTTGCTCAAGAAACTCCCTGAAAAAGCACAAGATCAAATCCGCGCAGACACACCCCTGGAACCCCAACCTGGGATATTCTATCTACTACCCAAGATCCATAAACCTGGAAATCCTGGGCGCCCCATCATCTCAGGCATTGGCACCCTGACAGCAGGATTGTCTGGCTATGTAGACTCCCTCCTCAGGCCCTATGCTACCAGCACTCCCAGCTACCTTTGAGACACCACTGACTTCCTGAGGAAACTACAATCCATCAGTGATTTTTCCTGATAACACGATCCTGGCCACTACGGATATAGAAGCCCTCTACACCAACATTCCACACAAAGATGGACTACAAGCCGTCAAGAACTCTATCCCCGATAATGTCACGGCTAACCTGGTGGCTGAACTTTGACTTTGTCCTTACCCATAACTATTTTACATTTGGGGACAATGTATACCTTCAAATCAGCAGCACTGCTATGGGTACCCGCATGGCCCCACAGTATGCCAACATTTTTATGGCTGATTTAGAACAACGCTTCCTCAGCTCTCGTCCCCTAACGCCCCTACTCTACTTGCGCTATATTGATGACATCTTCATCATCTGGACCCATGGAAAAGAAGCCCTTGAGGAATTCCACCATGATTTCAACAATTTCCATCCCACCATCAACCTCAGCCTGGACCAGTCCACACAAGATATCCACTTCCTGGACACGACAGTGCTAATAAACGATGGTCACATAAACACCACCCTATACCGGAAACCTACTGACCGCTATTCCTATCTACATGCCTCCAGCTTTCACCCTGACCACACCACATGATCCATTGTCTACAGCCAAGCTCTACGATACAACCGCATTTGCTCCAACCCCTCAGATAGAGACAAACACCTACAAGATCTCTATCAAGCATTCTTACAACTACAATACCCACCTGCGAAAGTGAAGAAACAGATTGATAGAGCCAGAAGAGTTCCCAGAAGTCATCTACTACAGGACAGGCCTAACAAAGAAAATAACAGAATGCCACTAGCCGTCACCTTCAGCCCCCAACTAAAACCCTTCCAACGCATTATTAAGGATCTACAACCTATCCTGAAGGATGACCCAACACACTCACAAATCTTGGGAGAGGCCAGTCCTTGCCTACAGACAGCCCCCCAACCTGAAGCAAATACTCACCAGCAACCACATACCACACAACAGAACCACTAACCCAGGAACCTATCCTTGCAACAAAGCCCGTTGCCAACTGTGCCCACATCTATTCAGGGGACACCATCACAGGGCCTAATAACATCAGCCACGCTATCAGAGGCTCGTTCACCTGCACATCCACCAATGTGATATATGCCATGTGCCAGCAATGCCCCTCTGCCATGTACATTGGTCAAACTGGACAGTCTCTACGTAAAAGAATAAATGGACACAAATCAGATGTCAAGAATCATAACTTTCATAAACCAGTCGGAGAACACTTCAATCTCTCTGGTCACGCAATTACAGACATGAAAGTGGTTTTGAAGTTTTTCTGTTGTAATAGCAAGATTCCAGTGAGAAACTGAACTGGAATTCATTTGCAAATTGGATACAATTAACTTAGGCTTGAATAGAGACTGGAAGTGGCTAAGTCATTATGCAAGGTAACCTATTTCCCCTTGTTTTTTCCTACCCCCTCCCCCCCAGACGTTCTTGTTAAACCCTGGATTTGTGCTGGAAATGGCCCACCTTGATTATCATACACATTGTAAGGAGAGTGATCACTTTAGATAAGCTATTACCAGCAGGAGAGTGGGGTGTGGGGGGAAAGAGAACCTTTTGTAGTGGTAAACATCCATTTTTTTTCATGGTTTGTGTGTGTAAAAATCTTCTGTACTTTCCACAGTATGCATCCGATGAAGTGAGCTGTAGCTCACGAAAGCTTATGCTCAAATAAATTGGTTAGTCTCTAAGGTGCCACAAGTATCCTTTTCTTTTTGTGAATACAGACTAACACGGCTGTTACTCTGAAACCTGTCATTATCAGCTGTCATTTGATAGATGGGGTAAACTGAATTGTACTTGGTTTATAATTTTGAATAACTTGCAGAGAACTCAGATCCTGCATATGGTGCTTTTTTATGGTCTATAAATAAAAAAGGAATAAATAAAATCAACAAACAGATTTTAATTTGATGCCAACCCCAAAACAATTAGGCATTGTGGTAGGGATGAGGTGAGGAGCAGGGAATCCTTGAAAACAACCAGTGACAAATTCAATTCAGAACCATTGTTGTATGTGTGCATGTGAGTGTACAGGGAGACAGGGTGGGAATGAAGGGTATTTTACAGCAGACTTAATTAACTTTGTGGAATTTGGGGGTTGCTGCCACAGAGTGAGTAAAGGCCTTAAGCATAAATTCTGAGATGCTTTTTAAAAAACAAAAAATATAAATATAAAGTATAAGAGATGAGAAAAGGCTGCAATGAATGAAGAATACAGATATACCTCAGGGCAGACTGCAAAACCCATCTGTTCATTCAAGCCTTTGTCTGAGGGAGGTTAGCTATGAGGAACATCTTGTTTTTAAGATAGGTCAGGTAATGGATTAAGGCTAGTATCTTTGTATGTAAGTTTTTATTACAGCAGAGGGTAACTGTAAACTTGGAGTGAACTTTTTGTTGCAGTCAATTGTTGGAAGAATTATGTTAATTTTGCTTAATTGTTAATGCATCTAAAAACTTAAGTAATGGACAAGTAACTTTAAATCAAATCATGGTAAATTTTATTTTTAGGGCCAAATTCTACAAATGTGGTCTAGAATGAAGCAAATTCAAGATGACATTAGAGGAGTTTATTTCATGGGGTACATATTTGCTCTATAAATCTATTAAAACTTAAAATGATAAGCTATGATATACAAAATAGACTCCAATTAAAGTAATCCATAGAGCAGGGATTGGCAACCTTTAGCACGCGGCCCATCTGGGAAATCTGCTGGCGGGCCAGGACGGTTTGTTTACCTGCAGCGTCCGCACGTTTGGCCGATTGCAGGTCCCACTGGTTGCGGTTTGCTGTTCCAGGCCAATGGGGGCTGCGGGAAGTGGTGTGGGCTGAGGGATGTGCTGGCCGCTGCTTCCCACAGCTCCCATTGGCCTGGAATGGCGAACCGCAGCCAGTGGGAGCTGTGATCGGCCAAACCTGCGGACGCTGCAGGTAAACAAACCATCCTGGCCTGCCAGCGGATTTCCCTGACGGGCCATGGGCCAAAGTTGCCAATCCCTGCCATACAGAGTAGATTCCAGGGATTTATTTCTTTTGGCTTACACTGGAGAAAAATGGGATTTCAGGAAATGTTCACAGGATATGAAGATTAACTACAAAAGCATTTCAATAATAAATGGTGGAAACATAAAGCAATAGTCATTTTAACTCCACACCAGTAAAAAATTAAAATAGAACACCACTTGGATGTTCATTTCCATGCATCCATCAGATTCAAATGCATGAAACAGCCTCCTCCCCACAACTCTACTAATGGAAAAAGCAGTGGAACTATTTAGTCATCTTGATGTCATCTTGATAGTAAATAACTTGCTGAAAAGGAGCACATCTTGATGGACTAAGTGGCTTTTATTCATCCCTTTAACCATTTTAAAAAGTTTTTACCATTGCAAGCAGGCTAAATAATGTCAAAATGTGTTACAAAATAATAAGATACTTTGTGCAGCAAGAGTCAAACATGCAATCTGCTATTTACATGTGAAAAGCAAGACTGAGTTGAACAGGAGGTTCACTGCCAAAAGGACTATCTATTCTAAAATGTTAAAATACTGTAAGGTGTCTCTGTTGGTACAGTATTTGCTACTAAATAGGCATAAATGGCTAACCAGTAAACCAGAGACAATCTGCTTCCGTTCAAGTGGAAAACTTTGCAAGCTACTCATAGAAATTGAATTCCGCATCAATGCACAGACCTCTTTGTGACTGAAGTCATACATTTTATCTCTGAGTACTCCATAAGTTCATTGAACAAAACCAAATGCATGTTATTGGAAGAAAAGAAATGTGACTAAGAAATGAAAAGCCTGACCGAAACAAAGTATAAGTAGTAATTGTTGAAAATTACACTGAGAATAAAGTAGTTTATTAGCTCCTTTTAAAAAATCACATCAAAAGCTCTGTTCATGAATGCCTTATGCACTTTATATGCTCATTTTTTGTATACAAGTTTAATATTATAAGTGCACCACCTACTAAAGTTCTCCAACACTTCCCATAAGACCCTGTTTTAACTTGCTTATAACTTTGCCAAACTTCATACGCAGTGTTGTTGTAGCTGTGTTGGTCCCAGGATATTAGTGAGACAAGGCGGGTGAAGTAATATCTTTTACTGGACCAACTTCTGTTGGTGAGAAAAACAAGCTTTCCAGGTTACACAGAGCTCTTCTTCAGGTCTGGGAAACATACTCTGTGTATCACAACTAAATACAAGGTGGAACAGATTGTTTAGCATAAGTGGTTAACAATATTGTCCAGTCCCCACTTTTGGCAGTCAGAGGCTTAAGGACACCCAGAGCTTGGGATTGCATCCTTGGCTAATAACCACTGATGGACCTATCCTCCATGAACTTATGTAACTTTTTTTGTTTGAACCTAGTTATAGTTCTGGCCTTCACAGCATTTCCCTGGCACGAGTTCCCTGGGTTGACTGTGCATTGTGTGAAAAAGTACTTACTTTTGTTTGTTTTTTTTTTAAACCTGCTGCCTATTAATTTCATTGGGTGACCCCTTGTGTTATATGAAGGGGTAAATAACGCTTCCCTATTCCCTTTGTTCAGAACATTCATGATTTTATAGACCTCTATCATATTCCCCCTCCCCCCGTTGTCTCTTTTCTAACCTGAACAGTTCAAATCTTTTAAATCTCTCCTGTTATGGAAGCTGTTCCATACCCTAATCATTTTTGTTGCCCTTCTCTGTACTTCTAGCAGTTCTAATATGCAGAAATTTCCCTAAAAGCTTTTGTATAATTTTACCATCACATAAAAGACTATACTGTGGATATACATTAATATTTAATTCTACAGGCCTTTACCATAGAGAAGGGGCTGGACTGAGTCCTTAGTAAATTCTAAATCAAGAGATTCATTTCCTAATTTTGTTTCCTGACAAGCTTTTTCTGACCATTTCATTCAAAGAAGCAGAATCATTTGGGACCAGTTATAGGTATATCCATAATTTTTTACCTTTCATCATGAGTTGTATTCTCCATGTAAATCTGAGCACAAGTTGAAATAACTGAGAATTTTTGGAATTACTATCCTATTTCTGAGGATAAGCTTTCGTGGGCTAGAACCCACTTTATCAGATGCATGGAGTAGAAAATACAGGAGCAGGTATAAATACAAGAAAAGATGTGAATTGTCTTACCAAGTGTGAGGTTAGTCTAATGAGACAATTCAATTGACAGCAGGATACCAAGGGAGGAGAAATAACTATCTCCCAGTCTTTATTCAGGCCAATATCTGATAGTGTCCAGTTTGCAAATTAATTCCAGTTCTGCAGTTTCATATTGGAGCCTGTTTTTGAAGTTTTTCAGACTCCAACGTGAAACTGCAGAGCTGGAATTAATTTGCAAACTGGACACTATCAGATTAGGCCTGAATAAAGACTGGGAGTAGTTGGGTCATTATAAAACCTAAACCTAATTTCCCCAATACTAATTTCCCCCTACTATTACTCACACCTTCTTGTCAACTGTCTGAAATGGGCCACTCTCATTACCACTTCAGAAGTTATTTTTCCTCCCTTGGTATCCTGCAGTCAATTGAATTGTCTCATTAGACTAACCTCACGCTTGGTAAGACAATTCACATCTTTTCACGTATTTATACCTGCTCCTGTATCTTCCACTCCGTGCATCTGATGAAGTGGGTTCTAGCCCACGAAAGCTAATGCTCAAATAAATGTGTTAGTCTCTAAGGTGCCACAAAGACTCCTCGTTTTTGCTGATACAGACTAACACTCTGAAACCTGTCCTATTTCTAATTTGCAAGTGCATTTACCTCTCCCAGCAGCTCTGTACCTCATCTCCCAAAAGGTCAGTTAGTTTCATTTTCATCAATATGGATCTATATGATTGAGCTTTAGGCAGGTTCATAGCACTGAGAAGCTTGTGAAGCTCATTCTGGAGCTGTTACTTCAGGCTGTCTTCAGAAATACTGGGGATTAAGGGATCCCTTTGAATTGAACTGAGTATCTAAGAGATTGTCATGTACTGTGCTACCTTGAGTTTATTATGATAGCTTTGAGCACGCTTCCTGTTTATAAAGTAACTACTTTATCTTGGGCTCCTTAAAGTCAGAAGATGTTGTATTTATATTTATAGTAAAATGCTGAGGTTGAAGACCAAAGGGTTTATTAATCCAGGATATGATTTTTACCAAATTAACAGAAAGCACTTTCAAGTTATTACTCTAAACATTTTAATTAAATAGTCTCTAACAGTTCCTTTAATGAAGGCAGCCCTGCAAAGCTGCTTTGCTCCAAATGGCTTCTGCTACCACTAGCTGCTCACAGAGCCTGTGATGCTTTTTAACTGTAGCTTTCCTCTCCCCCATGCAGCCTTTGTGAAAATTATCATTTTAGCTGCAAAAAATAATTAGATACCATAAAAATAAAACAGCACCGTTCACAGCCTCCTCAAGACCATGTCCATGGTCTCCCTACCTACAGAGAGAAACTATTGTGTGTGCATTCCATCCTGCAAGAGATATGCCCCCATGCATGCTCTAATCTTGTAAGATAGCCAGACAGCTCTGTGGTCCCTGTCCTTCAATGTCTAGGGAAGAAAGAAGGCAGACTACCGATGGGGCTGTCAGCTGCGTCATCTGTAAAAGTAAAATTAATGCTTTGTGATTTATTGTATGGTTATTTCACCTTATTGAAGAATATTCCAACTTTAATAATTTCTTCCCTAAAGTGAAAATAATTCTTGTAATAAGTACTAGATTTGCAGCACTGGAGAATGAAGTCCTCTTTTAACTCAGAGTTCAGCATGGGCAACCGCAGTGCAAGCTTTTTCCAGCCCAAACAACTCTGACCGTGAGACACCACCTTTATTATGGAGGGCAAATCTGTCTCCATCTCCCATTAATCCTTGACATCTCCGCCAAAACTGCCAACACCAGATCTTCTTGTTGTGGTTGTTTTTGTGATGTTGGTCCCTATCCATTAGGAAACTGAGAAGACCACCAACTCATTTCACATAGGCCAAACAGCAAAAAATGGTAACAACTTTCAGTTGCTACCAACAGTTGTTGGATTTCAGACTAACTATTAACACTTGTATTCTAGAAAGCTAGGCATACAGTACCTCATCTAGATACTGAAATGCAGGACTTGCAGCTACATCAATGGATCCCTCATCTTGGATATTAATTGATGGAGGTATGGCATAAATAGGCTCCTTTTTCTCTGTTTCTGAGTCACTGGAACTTTCTTCACCAGCATCACTCATTTTTTCAAAGTTCTGTGAAGTAATAAAAATACCAATATTCAGCATTTACAGATCTTTATAAACACACACTATGCAAGTAGGGTTAGGTTTATTCCTGGAGGTGTCATCATATGACAATCTTTCATTACAAATCTTTAATTCCTGGAGACTCCAGGACAATCCTGGAGGGTTGGCAACCAAATATGCAGCAGATGAAGAAAACAAAGATATAATGTGAGTTGGAATGAGAACTGTGTTCAAATAAAGAAAACTACACAATGATCATTTTCAGAGGTTTGCCTTAATGAAAGCTGTAAAGAGACTGTGTCCTACTCTATGGTATAAATGCTATAAAACCCTTCTAATAGTTTAGTTACACCATAATTCTGTAGATAGAAGACAATCCTCCTTAAAGCACAGTCAGAGTCAAACGTTTTGAGAGCTATGCCTTCACCTCTTTATTGGCATTATCCTATAAAGTGCAGAGAGTCCTCACCTCCAAGTGACTTGAGGCAGTGGAGAGGCATTTGTAGGCCAGATTTACAAATTTTTGCCAGCATAGCTATGTTGGCTAGGAGTAGAGAGGGGGACAAAAATCACATTCCAATCAATATAGCTATGCAAGCAAAATCGCCTGCGTAAATAAAATGTATAGTGGCAAAGAGTCCTTTTAATGGTATAGATTGTTGTCTAAGGAGATGGTTTAGGTCCTTTTACTGGTATATGCTGTGTAGTTATACCAGCAAAGTCTTTATAGTATAGACTAGTGCTTTGATTCAGATTGCTATAATTCAAGAAGCTTTTCAGACATTTGTTTCCTCTTGAGCTGTAGGAAGAGATTTGATTGGTTGGAGTCACAAAAAGTAGGCTCTATCTGGCTGATGGTAAATACTGGGAGGAGTTTGACTCCACTGTTAGTATGTCAAAACACATCAGAGTGAGTTAGATGACTGAGAAAAAAACTGCCATTGAGATTGTTGTCAAGACTCAACTAATTATATTTATTTTTCTGTAGTTAAGGAATTACCATGTGTTAAAGAGGAGTCTCTCACTAAATACATTTTATTATCATATCTTACTATTTTGTGACCTGTTCATATTTTTTCCATGTTAGATTTTAATTGTTTTTTCTGTAATGTACATATATTCAGCAGAATAAAGTCAGATTATTTTTTGTACTAAAGTAGCTCCTGTGGTGGCCCAATATATGTATCATAAAAACACAATATAACTGTAAGCAGAGTCAGGATGAGCTCCACCCTGACATCTGGTGGTGAGGTGTGGCAAGTTGTGGAAAAGAACTTCAGGGGCTGATCTGATTTGTATAGGCATACCCATCCCGCCTAGAATGAGGCCATAGCTGCCCAAATGGTCACTTTGGCTGCTGTGGGATCCCCAGTGTCTCTGTTATTGGGGCAGGAACAACAAATTGTTATTACCCTGATTATGGGAATCAAGGACAGTGGAACTGTACTTGGCTTTTTGTATGATGGAGGGACTCACCATCAACTAAGTAGCACTCGCTAGGCAAGGGACATGGGTTCTAAAACTCTGTGATTTGAGAGGGGTATTAGTACCTGGTGGTGTAGGCCCCCTTTGTGAGGGCCTGAAACATCAATTACACCTGTCTCTCTCCACTGTGGAATGTCAGAGCTAATTTTGGGGTATTAAGAGTCTAGCTACAGGTACTGTGCTGAATTCACTTTGACCTTATGGTGCAGCAGCACTAAGGCTCCCACTACTACAAGCTGAAATCACTAAAGAGCTAAAATTACTGAGAGCTGAAATCACTGAGCACTGTGCCAAGTAGTGGGGAGCCTAGATCTAGAGTGCAGTGGTGCTGTTCGTGGATGGGCTGGCGGAGTGTTCGTGAGACAGCGAGCGGAGCCGTTTGTGAGATGCGGAGCGGAGCCCTGTGGGGCAGTCAGTCAGCTTCAGGTCACGTAAGGTGCCCCTTACCTCTTCTTTCCCCCCCCCCCCCCCCACACACACACACACATGCACATTTTCACCCAGACTGGGGAGTAACACTCTGCAGATGAACTTTTGAACTCTGGGGCTGGACTTTTTGGAATTTGGGTGATTTTTGGATTGCTGGACTCGAGACGTTTGGGTTGTGGGACTCAAGAACCTGAGGGAACGGACGTGGCCCAATTTGCTGGGGTGGGTCTTTGCTCATGGTTTGGTTAATGAACACTAATTGTGGTGTTTTCCTAATTTAATGCTGATGTCGTTTTACCTCATGTTATTAAAGATTCTCTACTACACCGAGACTCTGTGCTTGCGAGAGGGGAAGTATTGCCTCTCTGAGGCGCCCAGGGGTGTGTGTAAGATTTTCCCAGGTCACTGGGTGGGGGCTCGAGCCAGTTTTGCATTTGCTTTGATGAGAGGGAACCCCTGTGTACTGAACACGGCCCTTGCTGCTATCAACTCGGCCTGGCAGAAGGGTTACATAAGAAGGCAATCTTGCCCCAGAGAGTTTAGGGCTCAAAATATTACATACATCTATAGAGATTTAGTATCACCCTCAAGTCGGTGTAAACAGATCTTCCCTCACAGGATCATGAAATTTACAAACAGGACACAAATATTAAAAACATTACATTATGTCAGCCCCAGCCCATGCTTTAGTTTTTATTGGTCCTGCTTTGAGCAGGGGCTTGGACTAGATGACCTCCTGAGGGTCTCTTCCAATCCTAATATTTTATGATACTATGAGCTTGTCCATAGAGGAATTCTTATGTAGTGAGTAACACCTCAAATAGCAACAATTAATCATGATAATTAAAGGACCAGCAAAAACAATAATACAGAATACATAAACCGAATTACAGTGATCATATTATCACAGTTAAATATGTGAGAGAGCCCCCCTTCTCCCCGCTTTCACAGTTAAATATGTTCCCTGTCTGTATAGTTTACAACCTAAGGGACTTGTTTCAAAACCACTTATTTGTGCAAGCAGTTCCACTGAATTCAGTGGGCTTGGTTGGCCTCTCCCTCAGTAAAACTTCTAGTAGAATGGTAAGAAAGAGGAAAAATTTGAAGATTTCTTGAAGTTTCCCCTCACATTTTTCTGCTGGAGAGGTGCAGGATCATCCCTAAACCAAACAAATCCTACAGAATCGCCCTAGGGTGACCAGGTGTCCGATTTTCAACCAGAACACCCATCGAAAAGGGATCCTAGCGTCTTCGGTCAGCACTGCTGACCGGGCCGTTGACTGTCCAGTTGGTGGCGCCACGCAGCAGAGCTGACAGGCTCCCTGCTAGCCTCAGCTCTGCAGGCTCCTGGGAAGCAGATGGTATGTCCCTCCCCTGGCTCTTACACGTAAGCAGGGGTGGGGAACTTAGGGCATGTGGGCCAGATCCAGTGGTGCCCCCTGGTTAATTTCATCTGGCCAGCAGGCCCCCCACCCCTCCGTGGGTCAGGAGCCATGAGCACCGGCTCGCCTGAGTCTTGGCGCCTCCTCGCAGGGCTGGAGCCACTGGGCCTACTCATCTCACTGTGGGAGGAAGCCCCGAGACTCCATGCCTGCCCCCCCGCGGGGTTGTAGCCACTGCTCTGGCTCATCCTGCTGCAGGGGGAAGCCCCAAGCCTCTATGCTCCCCCCCCCACCCCCCCGCGGGGCTGTGCCACCTGGTCCCGCTGTGGGAGGAAGCCCCCAGTCTCCACACCCCCGTGGGTGGGTTTCTGGGGGTCAATGGCCTGTGACAGAAAAAAGGTTCCCCACCACAGAGCCCACACCCCCAGCCTGAGCCCTCACTCCCCCCTCCCCGCTGTGACCCAACCCTCTGCCCCAGCCCTGATCCCCCTCCTGCCCTCTGAACCCCTCATTCCCAGCCCGGAGCACCCTTCTGCACCTCAAACCCCTCATCCCCAGCCCTACCCCAGAGTCTACACCCCCATCCAGAGCCCTCACACCTCCCGCACAATCCCCAGCCCAGAGCCTCCTCCTGCACTCCGAACCCCTTGGTTCCAGCCTGGAGCACCCTCCTGCACTCCAAATCCATCAGCCCTGGCCCCACATCAGAGCCCCCACCCGGCACCCCAGCCCTCTGCCTCAGCCTGGAGCCTCCTCCCATACTCTAAACATCTCGGCTGCACCCCCCAGCCCAAAGCCTGCACCCCAAGACCCTCATTTCTGGCCCCACCGCAGAGCCTGCATCCCAGCTGGAGTCCTCACCCCCTCCTGCACCCCAGCCCCCTGAGCTAGTCCAGTGAAAATGAGTGAGTGAGAGTGGGGAGAGCGAGAGACGGGTAAGGGGGTGGGATGGAGTGAGTGGGGGTGGGGCCTTGGAGAAGGAGTGGGGGCATGGGTGGGGCCTCAGAGGAGGGGCAGGGCAAGGGTGTTTGGTTTTCTGTTAGTAGAAAGTTAGTAACCATACTGCCCAGCCCCACAGAGACAGTGTGCCTTTACACTGTCCCTTTATTTCTGGTGCCACTCCTGCTTGGTAGTGTATCTCCAAAGTAATTGTTAAACCAGGGGCTCTCCCTAGTTATGGCTACCTACGGATACCCCATAAAGGGAGGAATCTCTACTATGGATAGGATCCTACAGCCAACCATACCTTTTATCTGAACTTCCTTAGGGCTAGTCAAGGGATAAGATGTGTGTTCCCCTTTCCTCCCATCCAGCATGAAATTGCCCATCTCTTCTCCTGGCCTTCCCAATCCTCTTACATTGGAAGGAGACATCTGCATAGAAAGGGGACCCTACATAGGTGGATCTTGAGGGCATGATCTGGTCTAATGGTATTACTCATGTGAGTGAAAGTTATTCATGTTCATAAGTGTTTGCAAGATCAGGCCCCAAATTACAAAACATGCAAACACAAGAGAAAACAGCACAATTTCTGAGAAAAGGGAGAAAGTTGGCAAATTACTGAAGAAAAGAAGGGGGTAGGAAAGATTTCTCGAAGAAGTGGCTTTTAAGGAGGTTGTTGTAAGTAACAACATCAAAAAGTTATTATATCTTTCATACACACTGTAACATTGTCTAATTAAAATATAACCATGCAAATCATTATTGTTACCACTATTATATAATTGCAACGAATCTTATACAAAGTGTAACACATGGCCAGAAAGGGTTAAAGAGCTGCACGCAGGCTAAATAACCCAGAGCCAACCTTTAAAGTCATGTTAGAAAGGTATGCAAATGGTAATAAGGGCCATTCGAGGGGCTAGAACTTTGAAATGAAAACCTATGTTGTTAGAAGTGATATTAATTGTGAGTGTTTACTTATATATGCTAGCCATGAAAACAGACAGTTCCTGTCTATCACTATAGCTATTGATTCAGAGATGAAACGGGAATATTAACATTTAGATGAATTTTGTGTGCAATGATGTAATAGTCTATGTGTCTCTTTAAAGTTTGTGATAAACTGCTTAATGGATAAATTATGTTAATCCATGTAGTTAATTACTGGTGAGGTTTAGGAAACAGAAGGTTACATCAAAAGCCTATTGTTTACCCAGGATTGTATGGTCAAGTGGATGCTAGAAAACTGCATAAAAGACCCTTGGGTCCTGATCCCTTTTATCTTAGATCTGCTTGAGGTTTCATGCAGGGGAAGCCTAAACCATAAGGACTGATATCCCAGTTCTGACTGGACCATCCTGAATACAAACATTGGACTATAACCTAGAAACTATTTCTGAAAGATCTCTTTGCATCTGCAAAGCTCACCATTTTTGCTATGAA
This sequence comes from Natator depressus, assembly GCF_965152275.1. Classification (NCBI taxonomy): domain Eukaryota; kingdom Metazoa; phylum Chordata; order Testudines; family Cheloniidae; genus Natator; species Natator depressus. The sequence continues at coordinate 323,848,431 of NC_134234.1, read as the reverse complement.
TTGGAACCTCAAGAATTGAACTCATGTCTGTATGTATATTTATCTTTTAACCTATATTCTCTCTTTTCTTTTTTAATACATGTTAGTTTAGTTAATAAGAATTGACTGTAAGCATGTATTTGGATAAAATCTGGAATATTCATTAACCTAGGAGGTAATGTGTTTGATCCTTTGGGATTGGTAGAACCTTTTTTATATGATGAGTAAGATTTTCATTAATCCTCATCATATTTGTCTAGGTGGAGGCCTGAGGCTGAGTTACTTTAAGGGAATTGTGTTGTTGGCTTCTGAGTAACCAGTGAGGTATAATAGGAGCTGTGTTGTGCTGGCTTGGTAAATCTAAGTATTGGAATATCCACCAGCTTTGGGTATTGCCTGCCATATTCTTTGCAAATTCACCCTAATTGAGTGACCTCAGTTGGCTCCCCCGGGATGCTGGTCGCACACACTCTATCCCAAAACACTGTGAAGAGTTCAATAACAGTTATAAATAGTGATAAAATAAAAAGGTATTTAGCCCGAGTCAGTAGTGAATAAAGATCTGAAAATTTGGCTGTATTACATTCCTCCTCTTGTGTTTGGCAAAATCCCATCTTTATAAAATGTTCTGTTTTACGAATGTAGGTCACCAAGTTTCTGGCATTAGTGGGAGCCAGCTCTACAATACTCTAGGTCAGTGGTTCTCAAACTGGGGCTGCCGCTTGTTCAGGGAAAGCCCCTGGCGGGCCGGGCCGGTTTGTTTACCTGCCGAGTCCGCAGGTTTGGCCGATCGCGGCTCCCACTGGCCGCGGTTCGCTGCTCTAGGCCAATGGGGGCTGCAGCCAGTGGGAGCCACTCCAGGCCAATGGGGGCGAACCATGGCCAGTGGGAGCCACGATCGGCCGAACCTGCAGACTCGGCAGATAAAAAAACCAGCCCGGCCCACCAGGGGCTTTCCCTGAACAAGCGGCAGCCCTAGTTTGAGAACCACTGCTCTAGGTAACTAGAGGCCCCAGTGAAGACTGTAGAGACCATCCTGCTTGGTTCTGTACAACAGATACTATGAGACAGTGTTTGCCCCTAAAATCTTACAATCTAAATAGACAAGACAGACACAGAAAGTACTATTACCCCCATTTTATAGACAGGGAATTGAGGCACAGAGAGATTAAGTAATTTACCCAAGGTTATATAGAAAATCTATGGCAGAACTGAGAAATGAACACAGATCTATGGAACCTGAGTCTAGTGCCTTAACCACAGGGTTACCCTGCCTCTCAATTTTACTTTAATTTACAATTTTAAATTATGACATGACACAGTAAGGCTCATATTTGTACCACATTTGCAAAGCACCCACAAGTGTCAGCTTCTGCCATTATGTAAAGTATCTCCTATACAGAGAACATGTGGCTGCTCCAAAGCCATTGGGCTGATCTAGGGTCAGGCTCAAGGACATATGCAAGAAGGACTTGAAAACTTTCAACACTGACAGCACAATCTGGGAAGACGCTACTAGTAATAGGCTATCCTGGAGGACTGTACTGCACCAGGGAGTCAAAGAGGTTGAAGAGAGGTGGTGAAAAAAAGAGAAGAGAGCAAAGAGGAAGAGGCAGCAGGTCTCGAGAGCTAGTAGTAATTTGGCTTCAACCTCTGGCCCTGCACTTTACATGTGCATTATCTATGGCAAGGACTGTCACTTGGGTACTGGACTTTTTAGCCACTCATGATGCTGTAGCACAGGGGTGGCCAATCTGAGCCTGAGAAGGAGCCAGAATTTACCAGTGTACATTGCCAAAGAGCCACAGTAATATGTCAGCAGCCCCCCATCTGCTCCCACCATCCACTCCCAGCGTCTCCCACCCACCAGCAGCCCCGCCAATCAGCGCCTCCCCCTCCCTCCTTGCACCTATCGATCAGCTGTTTTGTGGTGTCCAGGAGGCTCTGGGGGGGAGGGGAACGAGCGAGGGCATGGCAGGCTCAGGGGAGGGGGTGGGAAGGGGTGGAGTGGGGGCAGGGCCTGTGGCAGAGCCAGGGGTTGAGCAGTGAGCACCCCCCCCCCCCGACACATTGGAAAGTTGGCGCCTGTAGCTCCAGCCCCGGAGTCGGTGCCTATACAAGGAGCCACAAATTAACGTCTGAAGAGCTGCATACGGTTCTGGAGCCACAGGTTTGCCACCCCTGCTGTAGCATGACACACAGTAACTGAACTGCTTTGATGCTTACACCATCATCTTTTGAGATGAACAGTTAGCATTCAATTCAATGTAAGTGATCTTTTGTAACACAGTCAAACTTTATATATAAACTATAATTTCATGTTTTGGATTGTAACTAGCTACAGAATGAGGCTTTAGGATGCAGCTGCTGTTCTCCACACTCTCAATGACATAGCATATTATCTCAGCTGTTGACCCACTGATTGTGAGCCTGCTGTAGTTTTACCACCATTTTGTCTTTTATAGCGCCAAACATTCTCAAGGGCAGATTGTGGCGTTCTGTAAAGGTTCACTTTGTGCTCTGTCCTCTTGTACATCTTTCTGTGTTTTGTCAACAACAGAAGTAAATTCAGGTAAGACTATCTTTTCATCTGCTTCACGATGGCAGTAATGGCTATGCAGAGTACTTAACATTCTGTTGCAGCACTGAGTACTAGTACAGGCCAAATTCGTTGTGCTAGGTGGAACCCACCCACAAATTAGCCGAGCTTGCCATCCCCTCAAACCTATAATGTAGTATGTAATGAATTTTTTCCCCCCTAACCTAAATCTGTTTATAATAAAATGACAGAAGTCAGGATTAAATTGAAGTGAAATAGATAAACACACTTTTCTTTCAGAGTGGGTTCCAAATCAGTATTTGAAATAGCATAATTCAGATCTCTCAGATAAAAATTCCAGTATCTTCCAACTCAAAAACCAGAGTGCCAAGTCTTGAGATAATGGTCCCCACCCTTTTTTTTAGAACTGTTGTCGGGGAAAAAAAAACAAACACAAAAGTGTTGTATAATTTACATTTGGCTAATGAAAGCTACGGTGGTCTCTTAGGGCAGTGAAATCTTTGAATGGTAAAATTTAAGCCTGCTTTTAGTGCTGTTTGGAATTCCTTCAAGGATGTTTTGACATTTACAGATAGCTTTAAGCAGCTATATTTGCTAATGGAAAAAAACAAGTTGCTTGCCTCCTAGAGGAGTCAAAACATTGTGAGCCCAATGTAAACAGCACAGATGCCAAGACTGAATCCAGGAAGTATTGTACATAAACATGTACACATATTGATAAATAAAAAATAATTTTCATCTACAAAATGTTAAAATTGCTAAATATATTTATTATCTTCAATGTTGCTGCTGTTCTGTTCAGGTCTCTAAGCCATGCTGAAAGATTTTAAGAAAAAAACAAAGGATACATGGAAGAAATTCTAAACAGAGGTGAAGTATCCATGTGTGTGTGGATATATGGCATTCACACTGTAGGTTGCAGTTACACTATCTATACCAGGGGTTCTCAACCGTTTTCTTTCTGAGGCCCCCTGAATATGCTATAAAAACTCCACAGCCTATCTGTGCCACAACAACTCTTTTTCTGCATATAAAAGCCAGTGTTAAGGGGTAGCAAGCAGGGCAGTTCCCTGGGGCCCCATGCCTGTGAAGCTAAGCTGCTCACGCTTCGGCTTCAGCTCTGGGTGACAAGGCTTGAGGCAGCAGGGCTTCAGCTTTCTGCCCAAGGCCCCAGTGAGTCTAATGCTGGCCCTGCTTGGTGGACCCCCTGAAATCTGCTTGCGGCCCCCCAGGGGGCCTCGGACCCCTGGTTGAGAACTGCTGATCTAAACTATTCAGGGGGGAAGAACATAACAAAGCTATGTTGTTCTTAAAATGGAAGCAGTTTATACTATAGTAAAGGCATATGCCATTCTCCATGGGCCTAATATAAATTTATAATGAATATATCAATTGCCTCCCAAATACCAGAATTAAAAAGTATCTTGGGAGATACTAGACTTTAAGGGTCACAATGCAAAGCAGAGAAGTTACATTGTATTCCAATATCTAAAAAGTGAAATGTCTAACTCAAATATAAATGAAACTTGGAACGAGTTATAAACTTACATAATGGTTCTACAGTTTTGGAATGTTTTCAGAATACAGATGTACACTGCAGATGCGAGTTTGCCTCCCAGCCTGGGTAGAGCCTTATACTAGCTGGGCTCAAGCTATCATGCTAAAAATAGCAATATGGACATGGCGACTTGAGCTCTCAAGTCTAGCTCCAGCCCAGGCTGCAATGTCCATACTGCAATTGTTAGCCTGATAGCTGGAGTGCCACTAGCGATAGCTCAAGCCCTGCTAGAGTCAGTCTGTCTACCCAAGTAGGGAGGTTTTCTCCTAGTTGCAGTGTAGACTTACCCAAAGAGGCCAAAACCTTGATCTTTGCACTGAGAACTGCAAGACAGACAAACTTTTGATCCCTGATGAAATCAGACACAGAGGTCCAGCCAATGGAGCAGTTTGCAGTATTGAGTCATAAGTGACTTACCCAAGGCCACATAGAAAGGTCTGTAGCAGTCAAGAACTGAACCCAGATCCTGAGTCCAAGTCCAGTGCCTTAATCACAAGACTTCTTTAGAAAACAGTTCTGTGGATGAATCAGAATAGAATCAAGATCTTTGTCTCCTAGCTGTGTTAATTTTTGCAGGACTAACAGGAGTGAAAAACAGTAAAATCTTATTGCAGTTACTCAAATAAGATAAGACCCTGTATATGCAGATCTGCTGCTTAAGAAGGTACCATATTTATACATTCTCTCTTCACAGAATTGCCAAATTAAATAGAATTGACAGTCCCTTTAAACTTTCATTCTTCAAATTTAGAAACTGAATTACAGAAAGATGTATGCTGAGAAACACATTTTATTGAATTATTAATAACTGCCAGTCACCTGCACTTGTTGTCTCATAGTAGTAGGAACACAGATTCTTTGCCAGAGTAATACCACATTGTAAATTTCTAGTACTGAAGTAGCACACTAAAGAGATGTCCTCTTTTACTACCTCAAGCTTGTTTAACAATTATGCATTCAAGTTAAGTTATATTTGCATAAATTGAAAACACAGAGCCAGATGGTGGAACCATTTACTCATAATGATAAGCAGTTACCATGCAAGCAATCCAGTGGATTTAAATGGAAGTCATGCAAGTAACTAACTACTCACCAGTATGAGTAAGCAGAGGCGCCAAGGCCCAGGCCCCGCCCCCACTCCATCCCTTCCCCCAAGTCCCGAGCCCACCTCTTCCCAACCCCGCCGCTTCCTGCCCCTCCCCCTGCCTCTTCCTGCCCTCGCTCTTCCCCCTCCCCCAAGCACATCCTGCATGCCACTGAACAGCTGATTGTGATAGGCAGGAGGTGCTGGGAGGGAGGGGAAGGAGCTGATTGGCAAGGCCCGAAACATAGAAAGCAATCCAAATCACACAGACGGCAATACATCTAAAGACTTCAATCCTCAGTACACCAAGAGAACTTCCAAACACTTCTCAGTGAAAAACTGGCCATATGCACACCTGGAAATGACAACATAAGTGTCAAAGAAGACTGGGAAGCCCTAAAACAGACCATCCATGAGGTCTGCAAGGAATCCATTGGCCTTGCTACCCGCCACCATCAGGACTGGTTTGACAACAACACTGAGATTACAGCCCTTTTGGACCAGAAAAGAAGCTTTCTGTGACTGGCAAAACCAACTACTATCCAGTCAGAAGCAAAGCTTTTTCCATCAGTTCAAAGCTGAAGTTCAAAGAAGGATTCAAGAAATCAAAAAACAAATGGTGGGAAGACAAAGCAAAAGAAATCCAAACATTTGCTGACAGACATGATCTGCAGAGCTTTTTTTGTGAGACAAAGACCCTGTACAGATCAAGCTCATGTGTCCTCATACCTCTGAGATCCGAAGATGGTAGTACTCATCTTAAAGATAACGAATCAATCAAAGAGCACCGGAAGGAACACTACCAAAAGCTTCTAAATCGAGAATCGACTGTGACTGACGATACCATTGATTCCATCCCTCAACACCCAATCTGGGAAACTCTTGCCAACCCCCCAACACCTGAGGAGGTCTGCAAAGCAATTAAACAAATGAACATAAGAACATAAGAATGGCCATACTGGGTCAGACCAAAGGTCCATCAAGCCCAGTATCCTGTCTACTGACAGTGGCCAATGCCAGGTGCCCCAGAGGAAGTGAACCTAACAGGTAATGATCAAGTGATCTCTCTCCTGCCATGCATCTCCACCCTCTGACAAACAGAGGCTAGGCACACCATTCCTTACCCATCCTGGCTAATAGCCATTAATGGACTTAACCTCATCTGTACGCAGTATTCAAGATGTGGGCATACCATGGATTTATATAAGGGCAATAAGTTATTCTCAGTCTTATTCTCTATCCCTTTTTTAATAATTCCTAACATCCTGTTTTGACTGCTGCTGCACACTGCGTGGATGTATTCAGAGAACTATTCACGATGACTCCAAGATCTTTTTCCTGATTAGTTGTAGCTAAATTAGCCCCCATCATATTGTATGTATTGTTGAGGTTATTTTTTCCATTGTGCATTACTTTACATTTATCCATATTAAATTTCATTTGCCATTTTATTGCCCAATCACTTAGTTTTTTGAGATCTTTTTGAAGTTCTTCAGTCTGCTTTGGCCTTAACTATCTGGAGCAGTTTAGTATCATCTGCAAACTTTGCCACTTCACTGTTTACCCCTTTCTCCAGATCACTTATGAATAAGTTGAATAGGATTGGTCCTAGGACTGACCCTTGGGGAACACCACTAGTTACCCCCAGTGCCAAAATCTTAACAACGGGTTCCCTCCTAACCCCACGAGGGGGTCATTGCCCACCCCCGCCCCACGGGACTCCTGCCCCATCTAACCCCCCTGCGTTCCTTAACGCCCCCCCAGGACCCGTACCCCATCCACCCCCATCCCCTGACTGCCCCCAGAACCGTGCCCACCCCACCCCTAAGAGCCAGAGGCACCTGCTGAGGGGCGAGGTGGGGAGTCCCGGAGGTGCTTACCTGGGGCAGCTCCCACGAAGCATCTGGCAGGTCCCTCTGGCTCCTAGGGGCAGGGGAGTGTAGCTGGGGGGGAGCAGGGGGAGCAGCCATTCCCCCACAGATCACATCAAAAGTGGCGCCTAAGCTGACTCCCTGGGTGCTCCAGGGCTGGAGCACCCATGGGGAAAATTTGGTGGGTGCAGAGCACCCACTGGCAGCTCCCCGCCCTGTGCCCGGCCCCAGCTCACCTCACCTCTGCTCTGCCTCCTCCCCTGAACGCACCGCCCTGCTCTGCTTCTCTACCTGCCCTGGCTTCCTGTGAATCAGCTGTTCGGCGGGAAACCGGGGAGGGCTGAGAAGCAGGCAGCGGCTTCCCGCTCAGGCCCAGGGAGGCGGAGGTGAGCTGGGGCGGGGAGCGGTTCCCCTGCGTGCCCCCCCCGCCCCGGGTTACCTGCTGCGGTGCGGGCAGCCCTCCTCGCGCCCCCTCCTCCCCCCGCCCCAGCTCACCTCCGCCTCCCTGGGCCTGAGCGGGAAGCCGTGGCCTGCTTCTCAGCCTGCCCCAGCTTCCCGCGCTGAACAGCTGATTCGCGGGAAGCCTTGGGGGGGCGGAGAAGCAGAACGGGGCGGCGCATTCAGGGGAGGAGGTGGTGGCGGAGCGGAGGTGAGCTGGGGGTGGGGCGGGGAGCTGCTGGTGGGTGCTCTGCACCCACCAAATTTTCCCCTTGGGCGCTCCAGCCCTGGAGCACCCATGGAGTTGGTTCTAAAAGGGCTTCTACATTTAACAACCGGTTCTAGCGAACCAGTGCGAACTGGCTCCAGTTCACCACTGGTTACCCCTTTCCATTCTGAAAATTTACCATTCACCCAGTTTTGTGAGATCACTTTGTAACTCTTCACAGTCTGCTTTCGACTTAACTGTCTTGCATAGTTTTGTATCACTTGCAAATTTTGCAACCTCACTGTTTACCCCTTTTTCCAGATCATTTATGAATATGTTGAATGGTACTGGTCCCAGTACAGACCCCTGGGGGACACCACTATTTATCTCTCTCCATTCTGAAACTGACCATTTATTCCTACCTTTTGTTCCCTGTCTTTTAACCAGTTCTCAATCCATGAAAGGATCTTCCCTCTTATCCCATGACAACTTAATTTACATAAGAGTCTTTGGTGAGGGACCTTGTCAAAGGCTTTCTGGAAATCTAAGTACACTATGTCCACTGGATCCCCCTTGTCCACGTTTGTTGACCCCTTCAAAGAACTCTAATAGATTAGTAAGACATGATTTCCCTTTACAGAAACCATGTTGAGCTTTGCCCAACAATTTATGTTCTTCCGTGTGTCTGACAATTTTATTCTTTACTATTTTTTCAACTAATTTGCCTAGTACTGACATTCGACTTACTGGTCTGTAATTGGCGGGATCACCTCTAGAGCCCTTTTTAAATATTGGTGTTACATTAGCTATCTTCCAGTCACTGGGTACAGAAGCTGATTTAAAGGACAGGTTACAAACTATAGTTAATAGTTCCGCAATTTCACATTTGAGTTCTTTCAGAACTCTTGGGTGAATGCCATCTGGTCCCGGTGACTTGTTACTGTTAAGTTTCTCAATTAATTCCAAAACCTCCTCTACTGACACTTCAGTCTGTGACAATTCCTCAGAACTGTCACCTACAAAAGACGGTTCAGCTTGGGGAATCTCCCTAACATCCTCAGCCGTGAAGACTGAAGCAAAGAATTCATTTAGTTTCTTTGCAATGACTTTATCGTCTTTAAGTGTTCCTTTTGTATCTTGATCGTCCAAGGGCCCCACTGGTTGTTTCGCAGTCTTCCTGCTTCTGGTGTACTTAAAAAACATTTTGTTATTACCTTTTGAGTTTTTGGCTAGCTGTTCTTCAGCTCCTTTTTGGCTTTTCTTATTATATTTTTACACTTAATTTGGCAGTGTTTATGCTCCTTTCTATTTACCTCACTAGGATTTGACTTCCACTTTTTAAAAGATGCCTTTTTATCTCTCACTGCTTCTTTTACATGGTTGTTAAGCCACGGTGGCTCTTTTTTAGTTCTTTTACTAAGTTTTTAAATTTGGGGTAAACATTTAAGTTGAGACTCTATCATGGTGTCTTTGAAAAATGTCCATGCAGCTTGCTGGGATTTCACTCTAGTCACTGTACCTTTTAATTTCTGTTTAACTAACCTCCTCATTTTTGCATAGTTCCCCTTTCTGAAATTAAATGCCACAGTGTTGGGCCGTTGAGGTGTTCTTTCCACCACAGGAGTGTTAAATGTTATTATATTATGGTCACTATTTCCAATCGGTCCTGCTATAGTTACCTTTTGGATCAGATCCTGCACTCCACTCAGGACTAAATCGAGAGTTGCCTCTCCCCTTGTGGGTTCCTGTACCAGCTGCTCCAAGAAGCAGTCATTTAAAGTATCGAGAAATTTTGAAGAACAATGAAGAACAATAAAGCACCAGGTCCTGATGGCATACCAGCTGAAATACTGAAAGTGGGGGGAGAAACACTGACTAACAAGCTTCACTTTCTGCTCCTCAAAATCTGGCGCACTGAAGAAATCCCTGCTGATTTACGTAATGCTAACATCATCGCCATTTTCAAAAAGGGAGACGGGTGACTGCACCAACTATGGAGGCATTGCCCTCCTCTCCATCACTGTGAAGATTCTTGCTAGAGTCTTACTGAGTCGCCTGCTCCCTCTTGCAGACGAAGTACTTCCAGAGTCCCAGTGTTGCTTCAGACCATCACGAGGCACAACCGACATGATTTTCGCAGAGAGGCAGGAAAAATGTCAAGAACAACACCAGGAGCTGTATACGGCCTTTATCAATCTCACCAAAGCCTTCGACTCTGTGAACCATGAAGCTCTATGGAAAATCATGTCAAAGTTTGGCAAATTTATCACCACTGTAAGCCTCCTCCATGACCAGATGACTGCCTCCATCCTGTGCAGTGGCTCTACCTCTGAGCCCTTTGTCATCCAAACTGGCGTAAAACAAGGTTGTGTACTGGCACCCACCCTTTTCTCCATTTTCTTAGCAGCTATGAAAACATTAACCCAAGATCGTCTACCACAGGGCACTGGCATCCAGCGCTGGATTCACAGCAACCTCTTCAACCTTTCTTATCTCCATGCCAGAACTAAAGTAATATTGGCAACAATAACTGAACTGCAGTACGCAGATGACTGTGCTGTAGTTGCACACTCAAAGGAGGATCTTCAAACAGCCCTTAATTGCTTCTCTGAAGCTTACAAAAGCCTAGGGCTAACTATGAACAATGGCCAAACAAAAATTCTCCACCAGCCAGTCCCCAGTCAATCATCAGACCCAGCAAGGAAGATCTATATCGACAAAGAAGAACTGGAAAATGTAGAATACTTTGCTTATCTTGGCAGCCATCTCTCAAAGAGGGCAGACATAGACGTCGAGATTCAGCACAGAATTCGCTGTGCCAGCCTTGCCTTTGGCAGACTGTCTCGCCAGGTGTTCAACAATCACAACATTAGAACACATGTTAGAATTTGTTTATAAAGCAGTGGTAATCCCAACTCTCCTCTATGACTGTGAGACTTGGGTGACCTACAGAAAACACCTGAAAAACCTGGAACACCAGCACTTTCTTCGGAAGATACTCAACATAAAGTGGGAGGATCATTGCATTAATGTCGGTGTCCTCACAGAGGCCAAGATCTTCAGTGTTGAGGCCCTGATTATCCAGCACCAGCTGAGGTGGAGCAGGCACTGTGTGCGCATGCCTGATGTACGCTTACCAAAACAACTGCTGTATGCCCAACTCATGAAAGGAAACGGGGAGGCCAAAAGAAATGTTTTAAAGACACCCTCAGGATAAACAGCAAGAGATGTGGCATCAACACCAAACACTGGGAGACAGCAGCCAAGGACAGGGATAATTGGTGAAGATTTGTCAGAGAGGGAATGTCCACTTTTGAGGAAAATCGCCTTGCCCTGGTAGCAGAAAAATGCCAGAAAAGAGAGGAAAGACAACTGTTACACAGCAATCGTGGCCCAACCCTGTCTTCCAACACCACCTGCAATGTCTGCCAACGAGCCTGTGGCTCAAGAATCAGACTCCTCAGTCACCAAAGGACCCATGAAAAATAAAACCTGTGAAAGAGGCAAAGAGTCCTATGGCACCTTATAGACTAACAGACGTATTGGAGCATGAGCTTTCGTGGGTGAATACCCACTTCGTCGGATGCATCTGTTAGTCTATAAGGTGCCACAGGACTCTTTGCTGCTTTTACAGATCCAGACTACCCCCTCTGAAGTTGTGAAAGAGATCATCCTCGATCTTGAGGGATCGCCTACGAATTTAAGTATCACTAACAATGGGTAAATCCAGAAGTTACACCTATACCTATTATTAATAGTATTAAGCCCCTTAACCCCCGAAAATAGAAGTCAAATGTGCCTCTGCTCCTGGCTGAGTAATGGTTTATCTCCCTACCACAACTCCAGCTCTGCCCCCTGATTTCGCTATGGCATCTAGGACAGACTCCTGCTCTGACCACTAGTTGTCACTGTAATTCACACACCTTTCGGGGTGTGCTGTTCTGTCCCATCTACTGGTACCGAGATCACTTAAAGAAAGAGATAAAATGAGTCTGCTACCAGCCACTTAACTTGCGGCTCATGCTTTAAGCTGCAGGTTCGATCCCGCCTGCCGACGACTGGGGTCTGTCAGTGTTACACCATGTATGTTGGCATGTAACACCACCCCTGGTGCGCCCCCCAGGAAATTCGTACCCTCACCGAGCTACCCATGGTGCCCACCCCATGCATCTCACCACACTGCCAGGGCGTGCGCCCCCTTGCACAGTGCACCTCTCCACTCGTGCCCCACACAGTGCGATCCCCTCCCACAAATACCTCACGGCTCCCGCAGCCCAGCCCCCGCTTCTTTTTAGCCAGCGTCTCTCCCCCTCACGGGCCCAGCCCGGGGCTCCTCTTACCTGATGTTTCCTACCCAGTCAGGTTCCTCCTCCGGGGCGTTTTGTTCCCCCTAGCAGCTGCCTGGCAGCCTCGAGCTGTGTGTTTACCACCCCGACAGCGTCTCGGGTTGCCATGGAGAACCAGCCACCTCCCCCCCACACCCGCCGCACAGCCTCGCTACCTTCTTTCTCCCTCACTTCTGATTGGTGACAACGTCTCCCCCTCTGTCCAATAGGAGCAGAACACGGAAAGACTTCCCCCTCCCTTGTGGTTCGTGGACAGAGAACTAAGGGGCCGCCGAGGGGTTGGGGTGTAGCCCGCTGGGATTTGTAGTTCATCCTGTTTCCTTTCTCTATGAAGTTGCTGGGGCTCCGAACTACAAGTCCCAGCAGCCACATCGGCTAAAGGGGGGTGGGGAGCGCTAGGCGGTGGCACCCACCACACTGCCAGCCTAGACTCTGGCAAGGGACTTGTTCCCTGTTCGCCATCCCCTCCGCCCGCTGCGAGTTATGTGCGGGAGCTGCGGGGGGGGTCCCCTCCTATGAGCTGTGCGCCCCAGCCCTCGGCCAGGGCGGGCCCCATAGCCCGTCCCTGCGGTGCCCGGTGGGGGGCAGACCCCACCCCCGCCCGCGGTGCCCCCTTCCCATAAGCCGCACCCCGCGCGGAGAAGGGCGCCATCGCCGGCGCTGGGATCAAAGCTGGGCAATATGCGGGCCCCCTGTCCGGGCTGGTGGCACCTGGGGGTGAGGGTGGCAGGTGTCCCGCGAGGGCTGTTGAGCAGCGGCGGCCCCTGGCGAGGGACGAGGGGCGGCAGCTGGTCGCGCTCTGCCCTGTTCGTGACGGGCCCCTCCAGCGGCTGCGGGAGCCCGGCGGGCCCCGAGGCGGGCAAGAAGAGCGGCAATAAGCCCCTCAAGGAGTGGACGCTGATTGTCAGCCCGTTCGGCCAGCTGAAGGTGCGGCTGCCCTGCCACGTTACCGTGCGGCCCCTGGACCCGCTCCGCTACCCGGCCGCGGACAGAGCGCTGGTCACTGTCAGCGGGGTGGACAGCAGCCTGCCCCAGGGTGTGGACCTGGATCGCCTGCAGGTGAAGTACGACGAGGCGCTGAAGGAGATGACGATTGTCTCCGACCACATGGACAGCAAGGCCGCTGTTGTTGTGAAGACACCTGTGAAGTTTGGTATGTGAGGTGTAGCTGGTTCAGATGTAGTATTCTGTTGTAGTTGAGGTGTGGGTATGTGCGCTGTGTGTCCAATCCCTGTTCTCCCGCACAGTGAGACATGCACCTGTGTCTCCCTGGGTTCAGGCCTCTCCTGACCTCCCTTTTTGTAAGACTGACAGTGCTGTTGCAATAGTGCCAACCTCAGGCACTCAAAAATCATGAGTCAGGTTCTCCACAAAATCATGAAACTTTTCTTTTTAAAGGGTTCCTTTTCTTTTCCTGTTGGTTTCATGGAATCACAGAATCATAGAAGATTAGGGTTGGAAGAGAGGCTTTAGGGCACACTGACTTCTTATTTTCAAACTTTTCTGTGCAACCATAGGGGCTAGAAATGTACATTTTTATTTGAATGAAAACGGAGCTATACATGCCATCTTTTGATTCCAGCAGCTGAAGCTGTAAGAAAAACACCAGGTATTATGAGAGTTGGCAACACATCAGCAGGGGTTGATGTTGTTTTCTAGTTGAACTGGCGATACTACTGATAGTTGGCTGTGCACACTTGCAGTTCACAGATTTTTCGCACCAGATGTGGTACATGCAGCCATCCCTCCAACACAACCTCCAATGGAGTCAGAGTCATGAGCTCTACTAGCTTGTGTTCTTTTGGGTGTCCCATCTCACCGGTTACAAAAACTGGAAGACAGCAGTGTTTGCAGTCATAGAGACAGGAATGCCAGGAGAGGCCTCTTCTTTTCCAGTACAATTCCTATGTCATCCCTTAGCAGTGAGAAACTCCCTCTGAATCCAGACAGTGCTGTGAGTACAAATCCTACAGACAGCTTAGCTGTACTGCCCAGTCTTGCTGGAATATGTTTAATAGCGGTGGTGCTGAAAGCCAGATCCCTTACCCCCTGTCCGCGCCCCCTCCCCCAGAGCTGGGGCCGGGAGCAGGGCCGTGTCTCCAGGAAGGGGGGACCCGGACAGGGCTAAGGGGGCCAAGGCTGTGGTCACAGCAGGGGGGTGAGGGGGTGTGGTAGCTGCATGCAGGGCCAGAAGCAGAGGTGCGGGTCCAGTGGCCAGGACCCTCAGGCACAGGGCGAGTAGCTGTGTGCAGGGCCAGAAGCGGAGGCGCGGGGCCAGTGGCTGCATAGGGGGCCAGAAAAGGAGCTGTGGGGCCAGTGGCCAGGACCCCCGGGCATGGGGCCAGGACCCAGTGTGCAGGGCCAGGAGCGAAGCCCCATGTAAAACCTGGTGGGTGCTGCAGCACCCCTCCCCCCCCCGCCCGCACCTCTATTTCCCGTGCCTATGGTACTGCCACCAAATGTGGTAGTTGCTAACCAGGCTTGGGCCAATAGCCATATTACTCCTTAACTGCTTTGCACCAGAGATGAACCCCAAATTTCAGCTAGGCCCAGGGGCTGTTGTGTGCCTAAATTCATAAATGTTTGAGGCACTCATACTACTGAAATAAGTACCATAAATGCCTGTTAAACAATATGCAAACATCTTTTTCATAGGCTAATACCTTCTCCCTATACTTACTCTGCAGATACGTTAGTCAATGTACTGATTTCCCTGTGCCCCTTCTGCCGCATGTACACAGACTGTATATATAGACAATACTTGTTATCTGAATTTTGAAGTGTGCTTTTGAGATCATAGGAATGGCATATTTTGAGATGATTGAAAATTTCAGATGGAGGCATACTCTGTGGATTATTCCCTCTTCCCCAGGAGGCTATAATCCTGTATTGGCTATACTACCTCTTTTAACAATCTCAGAAGTTGGAGGGTATTTAGGCTTGCAATATTATCAGTTTATCAAGGAAAATCATGTAAAATAACTCTGGGCTAACAGTGAAACAGAAGGTGACCGAGCTTTGGAAGATGTGGTTGTAGAGTATTTTCAGTGACTGCTCTGTTTTTCTTCTACGTGTAATTATTGTAGATTGAGACCAGATATTACAGTGTTTTAGAACTGTTATTTGTTTCTCTTTAGCACTAAGAGAGCCCCATTTTTGCTTTCACTATTCTAGATTTGGATATCAAGACGACAGGAACTGGCTGTGTGAAGATTCAGAAAATAGACTGTGATAGCTGCAGAGTAGAAACTGAGAAGGGGACTAGCATTTTACAGTCAATAAAGGTACAAAGAGCTCTTCTTCCTCTAGCCTCATTATTTTAAAAGCAACTGTTTATTATGGAATACAGTATTATAAGGCCAGAATCTAGTCTTGAAGACATGGTATGCAGTGCACATGCAAGAACACTTGCAGATGATACAATAGCTGATTTCATTGTTTTTTAGTGCACTGATTACAATATGCAAGTTAATAATCATAGATTGCTTGAGACAATGAAGTGCTGAGCGCCCTCAACAGCAATTGAAGCCAGTAGGCCAAAATCTGTTCTCCCAAAAGTCAATGTCAAAATTGGCCTTGACTTCAGTGAGTGAAGGCTAAACCCGGTTGTGAGTTAAGGGTGTGCAGCATCTTCCAGGAGGAGCTTGGTCCCTCCCAGGATCAGCTTATGATGTTTTTGTTTAAATTAGTAACAAGGAGAGTTTTCTTTTGGATCCTTGGTTTTTGTTGTTGAGATCATTATATTTCTCTTGACTTTTCAAGTTAATTCAATTAATCACTATCACACACATGCCCTCTGGATAAGTTTTCAGCCATAGATTTGTATATAACTTTCCAGCTAAATTGCTGACATTAATATTACCGATAAATACCATACATTGTGTTGACATGACCCCTTTTTACCCCAAAGATTTCAGACTTCTCTGCACAGTATGCTTTTGGACTCATAGTGGGTCTAACTCTGCTGTAAATCAGGATTAATTTCACTTAAATCAATTGAATAGTATAATTCATAGTATAAAAGTTAATGTAATTCAAGGGAGAATTGGTCCCAGAATGTGTTTTCAGACACATTCCCTTCTACCTATTTTTGGTAGCCAAAAATGCAAAAAAGAGAGAGTTACTTTAACTTCAGTGGTAGACAGTCAGGCCCTTAATGGGAGATTTGTCATTAACTTCAAACGGGATCGGGTCCTACACTGACCAAGCTTTTTAAAAGCTGTGTACCATTTTCCCTCCAGATTCTGCACTATCAATACTGGACCAGAACCCAATAGTGCTTGGTGCTATACAAACACAGAAAAAAGAGAAGGTCCCTGCCCCAAAGAAGTTATTATCTAACTATAAGACAAGAGACATCAGATGGGTACAGACAGACAGAGAGGGAACTACATGGAAACAACACAACAGTATTGGTCAGTATGATGGGCAGTGGTCTCAGCATGCCAGCAGCCTAACAGTTGTGAAGATTTTTATAGGCATCATGGAAAAGAAGAGTTTTAAAGAAGGATAATGAGTTAATTTTGCATATGTTTACAGGGAGCTTCTCCCAAGTGCGAGAGGCAGTATATGTCTAAAACAAACATTTCAGTTTACTAGAATATAGGAAAACTATAAAGCACTAAGTAATATATGAAGCAGGATCTGAATGAGCGCTCCCCTTGATATCTAGTGATGCAGTGGGGGAAAAGACTTTAGGAGCAAACCATGTTTGCATAGACGTGCCTAGTCTGCCTAAGTGCGCAGCAAGATGGAGCTGCTTTGCCAGAATGATCAATTTTGGCTGGTCTTGGATTACAGATTACTCAAGTATTTGAATGTAGGGGTAATGAAATCTTGTAATCCTTATTGTACAAGTAAAGGGTAGCAGAACTGTTCTTAGCATGCCCTGATTGAGGGTTTCCCCTAAACTGAACCTCACTCGCTAAGCAGAGGTTAGGGATGTCAAATCCCAGTGAAGAAGAAAATGGGTCGGGACAGATATTCCTACTTGATGATATGGATGCTGCTCAAAGACTGCTAATGACAGAGCTGATTAGACTCAATAGAGAGTCCTTGTTTCTGGTTGGTGATTCCTAGAGCTGTCAGGTCTGGGAGCTAAGCTTGAGTGCAGGTCTACACTACAGCCCGAATCCACACTCTGACCCGCCAAAATGACAGTAGATCGCTCTCCAATCGACACCTGTACTCAACTCCCAACGAGAAGAGTAAGGTGCCGTCGACTCTCCATCATAGTTTAGAGTAGCCTTGGGATCTCTCTAATCTGTACCAGCTGACTGAATTCCCCTTGCCGTACCTCCCCGGGGGCAAGATGACAATCACTGGAGTATAAAACAGGATCCCTCCCCTCTGGACGTGCTTCTGGAATGTACCCTGTGCTAGGGCCTCACTGGAAGAACCTTCAACTGGGGAGATCTGGCTCCTTCATACCACCATAGCACAGATGGGCCACAGTAGGGGAGAGAACTTGACCTGGAATGTTTTGGGTTTTTTGGGGGGGTTTTTTTGGTGGAGTTAATTTAGTAAGAACATAAGAAGGAATCCAAGGACTGGATTCAAACATTTACTAGAATGAAATGTCACTGGATATTTTTATATGACTTCCCTTTTTTAAAAAAAACATAGCACTAGTTGCATTTACTCTTGCACTACTATGTGTCAACATGGGCACACTCATGCAGACACTAAAGTCCATGGGGCTACTCATGTGAGTAAAATTATTCATGTAAGTGTATGCAGGATCGGGGCTTATGATCCTAGTAAAATTACAACATCTCATTACTTAGTCAAACCACGAATTTAGCTTTTAGCCAGTTTTTTATAGTAGTATTCTGGCAATTAGAAAAAACTTACAAAGTTATATAAGTCTTCTGTATTTATGCTGCTGATTTAGAAAATGTCCTATTATAGCAGTTGGAAGAAAGATGATTAGAAGAATGATAAAGCGATCTTAACTACTTAGAAGTGGATAGTCTACAAGTAACTGAAGTTTAAATTACATTCTAAGACCCCAGCCCTTCAAAATGATCTGCAGAGTCTGAGTCGTATTCCTGCATAGTGTTCCCTTGACATACGTGGGACTTTGTGTCCATGTTCTATTGCCCTCTACTGGATGGAATCGGGAAGTACTTGACTGTGCATTATAGAAATCTTCTGTCTCACTTCAGTGGTCACATGCTATCCACACACCATTGTGATTGTGGAGTATCATGTTCCTGTTCTAGAAATGGACTAGTTACAGAGCTTGTTTATACACACCAGATATGTTCATCATAAGATCCTTTAATGCTTTGTGAGGTATGGTTGCGGTTTGTTTAAAAAAGATATCTTACATAAAATGTCACCTAGTGGCTAAACAGTATAATACAGGTTTCAGAGTAGCAGCCGTGTTAGTCTGTATTTGCAAAAAGAAAAGGAGTACTTGTGGCACCTTAGAGACTAACACATTTATTTGAGCATAAGCTTTCGTGAGCTACAGCTCATTTCGTCGGATGTGCTCAAATAAATGTGTTAGTCTCTAAGGTGCTACAAGTCCTCCTTTTCTTTTTGCAGTATAATACAGTTTAGCATTCCAGTTCAGGGAGGAAGGAGGCCCCTTCCCACTAGATGAGAACAAAATATTATGCAGTCATTCCAAACCATTGATAGGGTGGTCTATTAGAGGAAATGATTGTGTGTGTATTCAAGAACACCAGCGAAGGCAGATTTTCACAGTCACTAGTTCTCAGATTCATAGTTATAGGTCTCAGCAAGTTATGCATTGTTCTTTTTAATCTTCTTCAGAAGATGAGTTGCTGCTCAGTGCTGTCACATCTGAAATATATAATGTCTTTAGAGCTCATTCTACATTCAGCAAGAAATAACTGCTGTTTTGATTTCTTCTTCCCCCAGTTTTTCTTTGTCAGCAGAGTCCTTCCTGCATTGAGAAATAGGGCTCAAATCAGGAAAGATTAGACTTACGAATTTTTTTTGGAGTACAGTAACACTCTCAGTGTGTGATGCGATGCTCAGATACAGTGAGATTATACAGAGGTTGCTTACCCCTCTCATCAAGTGCCCAGCCATACCTCAGGTTACCCTGCAGACTAATTGAACAAGAATTTTAAAATAGAATCTCACCTCCTGGGGTATGGTTTATTAATATAGGTTATAGCCCAATATGTGCTAAGGAAGCCATCTATACTCGTCAGTTTCCCACAGGTCTTCCTGTCAGTTTCTCACTAGGTTCTGCAAATAGTCCTTCATCCGTTGTGGCAGGGTTCACAATTGTTTTATATCTGGCTAAAATGCAGGAGAGTTTGGTCTGAGTAAAAACTGCAGGATATAGTCCCTATATAATAATCTGCATGTCCAAGCTAAAGTCCTACTTCATCTAGGTTCCAGGATGCAATGCAAACAAACCCCAAAGCCCATCCTCTTTTAAATATTACCTTTGTGTGTTCAGAACTCAATGCTTTTTTCATATTTTCTGCAGGTGATTCATTCATTCAACCATCCATTGGTTCTACCCTAAAGAATGAAATAAGCATGGCATAATAGCCTGAATTTGTTAGCCAAACATCTTTACTTTCCTTCGCATGCCTTTAGTATGCGTTTCATCAACAGTTAACATATAAAGCTACCTTGTGGATATGCTTTCTGATCAGGTTGGGAGCCAAAGATGCATGATTTGTAGAGAGGAGGGTAAGAAGTCTTGGTGGGTCTTTCACACGCCCGAGTAAGATATTACATAGTGACACTTCCATCTCGGGAGAAGCTGTGTGTCCTTAAAGCTGCTGAGTAAGTAGAGTGATCATATCAATTTCTGAGGAAGGGGTGAGAGAAAAGAGGGTCACAAATATGAACGATATTTACACCCACTTTTGCTGAAGACTTATTTGTTCTCAAGCTTTAGACCCTCAGCTGCCTCCGACCCTAATATGCTGAGCATTTTACTGATCTCACTCTCCTGGCTAGTATTTACCAATAGAAAGTGAAATTGGTAAAACTTGGTAGTGGTAGATTTTAGGACTTGGGGCAAAAATTACCCAACTTCTATCAATGAAAATTACCAAGTGACTTTCTAATGCTTGATATCTGTACAACATAACATTTTAGCACAAGCTTGGTTTTATTGGAAACCTCACATTACAGGCTTTCAAGGGACATGAACCACAAAATATTGCAAAATTATTGGCATTAAAATGGTATTTTTTGTTTTTAAAAAAGAGAAATCATGTTGCCATGTATTATTTCCACATTTAAGTTAGTGTGACCATTTGGCTCCAAAATAGTTGCTTTCAGAAGAAGAGAGCTGGGCAGAGTGATCCATTTGTGTATATCTTGAATCATAAGAAAAAATGAATTTGTTTTTAGCCATAGTGGAAAGATGTTTACTTCAAAATTACTTAGCGCACTTGGCAGTTTTCCAGAAGAAGCTCAATAAGTGGAATTGCTGAGGTTTGCAGATCAAGAGTGATTTGAACAGTGGAGTTTGAAAGAACAAAGATAAACAGAATCTGAAACTAAACTATTTTGATACATACGTATAATTATTTTTCAGAGTCATAAAATCCATGTACGAACTAAAGGAGGCAAAGTGATCTGTCTGGGAACTCTTCATGGAAATGCAGATATTCATGCAGCAGAAAAAAGTGTAAGCAAAAAGTGAAGTCTTCGCTTTTGGGGATTGTTATATTTATAATTCAAGTTGTCTGATGTAAAGTAGGTAAATGCTGAGGAATGTTTATGTACTGCAACTTGATTCTGATCAACTAATCTTCATCTCGTTCTTACCTTGTCTACCCTCCATCTGGTTGTTGAGTCTTTTTCATATACTTATGGCTTGTCCACGCAATGCATTAGTCCACACCAGAGGGATTGAAATTCTAATGCACACTAACATATTGCGCACTAACTGGCCTGTGAGGACCCAGCTCATGTGCACTAAAAGTTCCCTAGTGCATGTTAATGTACTGTAGTCCTGTTTGAAACAGGATTACTTTAACACACACTAGGGAACTTTTAGTGAATGCTAGTAGTGTCCACCCAGGCCAGTTAGTGCACAGTATGCTTGTGCAGTGGTTCTCAACCAGGGGTACCATACTCCTGGGGGTGCACAGAGGTGTTCAATAAAATAAAACCCAGCAGGATCTTCTTAAAGGGGATAAGGCAAAATGCCACATTTATTGTGAATACAGAAAGAATCATAGTAAGCAGTTAGTTATAACTATAACATTCCATTCATTTTCATATTTATTCACACATTCATTCATACACACACACAGAGGTTCTGCAAGGTTGTTATCATAGTTACCAGCCTTACAGTTGCTCGTGCCAAGCCACTGGCCAGGTGGCCTGGACACGAGGAGGGAGCAGGGCCTTGTCAGATGCACATCTGATGTTCCTGGAAGTTGGTTTGCAGAATCAGATCCCAAAGTTCTCACTTTCTAGAGTTCATTTTTATAGGAATTTCTTCCTATGCCAGTCTATGGGAATTGCTTCATCATGCTGTTGCTGAATCAATCAGCAGATGGCACATTCCTGACGGCTCCGTGCTGCCAGATGTTATCTTGTTCTTCGCTTCTCCCATCCTTGAGGCTGTTCGGTGGATTCCAGTCTGCCCTCAGGGGGTCCTCTGGTTGTTTCCACTTGACGCCTTCTTCAGCCGATCGACACTGGATTCTTAGGCTGGCACCTCCCTGGTCATTCATTTATTATCCACACCAAGCATCCATCCACATCCTCTATCTCTATTTTAATCCCAATTGTTAACAAAGCGAGATAAATACAACAAAAGGGCGGGGGGTCTCTGGGTGCTGTTTCTGTTGTTACAAAGTATCGCTTTGAGTCTCTCTCTGTGTGAGTAGTTGTTGTTACAAAGTATTGCTTTGAGAATAGACTCTGTTTTAGGATGTACTAACACAATTAGCAGCTTGCAAGATTCACACAGAGGGAGAGAAACAGTAAAAACAAGAGACCAAAAACCAAGAGACCTCTTAATTAGTAATACCCTGGAACTTAAACTATGGGGAATCAAACTCATTTGTGATTTTAATACAGAACTTCTTTAATACGATCCAACATAATAGAGGTTTTTCAGGGGGTACATAAACTCATCTAGATGTTTGCCTAGTTTTACAACAAGCCACATAAAAAGCACTAGCGAAGTCAATACAAATTAAAATTTCATACAGACAATGACTTTAGACTGCTCTATATACTGTACACTGAAATGTAAGTACAATATTCGTATTCGACTTGATTTATGTTATAATTATATGGTAAGAATGAGAAGGTCAGCAATTTTTCAGTAATAGTGTCCTGTGACACTTTTGTTTTTGATGTCTGATTTTGTAAGCAAGTAGTTTTTAAGTGAGGTGTAACTTGGGTGTACATAAGACAAATCAGACTCCTGAGAGGGGTACAGTAGTCTGGAAAGGTTGAGAACTACTGTGCTAGTGCACATTAGAATTTATACCCCTCTGGTGTGGACTAATGCACCATGTAGACAAGCCCTTAGACTGTTAGCTCTTCAGGGCAAAGACTGTCTTTTTCTTATATATGTGTACACTGCCGAGCACAGTGGAGCACCAGTCCTGATTGGGGGCTCTAGTCACTACACCAGTACAAATAATAATAATAATGAATAAAGCCTCTCTCACTTGTGGAGAGATTAGAGGCTGGAACTCAAGATTTCTTATTTTGTCTTTTATAAAGTATGTCTTTTATGTCAGTTAAATTGCTAAACTAAGATTCAAATCTGGTATCTTGCTGACAAGACTACTTTTTGTATCTTTTTAACTTGCTTCATTTTAAATTTTGCATGCGAGGTCAGTCTATAAATATGAATTCTACCATAGTAGATTTAAATTCTAGTTTTTGTTAATATTAAATAAAAATAAAAATCAATCTCCTTTTATTCTAACATAGGACCAAATTAGCTATGGAATAAGTAGATGCAACTCTGTCAGTTCCAGCTTAGTTGTGACTCCTTTCATTAGGAGTAAATTGTCCAACATTTTCAAATATGGGTGCCTAAAATAGTCATCTGAATCCATATATAAGCACCCAATTAAAAGTGGCTTGATAGTCAAAAGTGCTGACCACCCACAGCTTCTATTGAAGTTAATGGGAGTTAAGCATCTCTGAAAATCAGTAGATTTATTTAGGTTCTTAAATATGGATTTAGGTGCCTAACTCTAGGCAACCAAATTTGAATATGTTGACCATAACATTTTAACAAAAATTGTGTATGAGATAGTGTACAATGGATCATAATCACATCTAATAATTTCAGGGCTGTAAGGTCAACAGAACTAAAGCAGAAAATGGTTTGTGTATATCTGGGTAGTTGTTTAGGTAAAATGCTCTAATCATACAATGTGAACTGAAGAGAGTGGTTAATACAAACCTTTTTTAAAGTAGAAATAGTTCATATTTTCCAGCAGATGGCATCATAAGGCAAGTTTCATGCCACTGTGCTTTGTCGGTCTGTCTTAATGGTAAAAGAGATAAGAGCTTTCTGTACAGCTACCATTCCTTGGACCAGATCTGGGCCCCTGCTTCAGTGGTGCAAAGGGACTCTGAAGCTGCCCTAACCAAACAGCTGAGAATTCCTCTGGCTATGCTGGCACTATGCTACCCCAGCCTGGCCTTTTAGCATACAGTCATCTGGAGGAAGGGTGTGACTTGACCCTGCTGTGGTGCTGTCATCCTTGGCTGGTGTCATGATTCCTCTAAGGCCAGGTTAGAGCGCGCCAGGGACTGGGGGAGCACAAAGATGGTTTACAGCCACCATGGTGCCAGCTCTTCGTGTTCCTATGCTGAGCTCACCTGGGCCTGACCTGAGGATTGGGGCCCTTGTTTTTTCATATTGAGTAAGATTCAGAGAAGTGTAGGGGGCCATATGTCAAAGCAGATTAACTTGTTTTACAACATACTAGCTTGGCTCTCTTCTCATATATGTTGGTGTAAATTAGGTTTAACATAAAGAAGTCATTCGTCATAATCTACTCTCATTTACATCCATTAATGTTACTCCAAATTTACACTGGTTTAACCAAGAGTAGAATTTAGCTATGGAGTTACAATAGTATAAAGCCAGTATCAGAGCAGAACTAGACACATAGGTATTTCATGTGTTAGAATGTGACAATTGTATTGTAAATACAAACTATAGCGTATCTAAAGATGCTCTAATGTAGTGGATGCATTTAAACCTTGGAAATATTACTATTTTTTAACATAAATGTTCTGCTAAAATGGGATTTGGAAGCAATAAAACATTCAAATAAATGCCATACATCTTTTAATATTTGGAAATGTACTTTTCTAAAAGCCCATAATAATTTACACAATATAGTTAAGGACTACTCTGCTCTCAGTAACACCTTTGTAAATCCACAGTAACTTTACATAGGTCAGTGGAGTAACTTTGAATTTACAGCCATGGCACTGGGAACAGAATTTGGCCGATCAGGTTTATCTACAGAGTAAAATTTCTTAATGCAGTATTTGGGCAGCCAGTTTTTAGAGTGTGATATTCGGCTTTTCTCAAATAGCAGTTTCTGTTAGTAATCAGGCTGCATTATATCTGCCATGTGTGCTGTTGTTACACTTTTGTTCCATTAGTGGTAGTCATCATTATGTAGTTATGGGTTTGTCAGCATTTCCATTATAAACCAGGAATATGAGGGGTTTCTAGCTATGCTCTATAATTTCTTCTGGGCTGAAATTGGACACCCAAGATTTCAGCCACAAAGGGAGTTGTTTTCTAAAACACTAGACAAAATGAAGACATGGTCAAGGTACTTAGAAAACAAAGAATAAGAGCAAATAAATAAGAAAGTGTGCTTTGCTTCTTACTTCAAGTATTTTTTATTGAGACTCAGAAATTAATGCACTATTGCAAACTTGTCATGAAAACTTGCCCAGTCACAAAATCTACTCACTCCCATTTAATATACTGATGAATGAACTGATGATATTTTACTTGCCCACCTAAAGAAAATTAATGACCCTGTGCATGTAGGCGAAATGAGTTTTGCAAGGCTGAACTAATGCATCTAAAAAAGTATAACTGAGTTAAAAAAAGAATTAGATATGTTCACGGAGCATAAGTGCATAAGTGGCTACAAGCCAAGATGGAATGGGACACCCTCAAGCTCCAGGTGTCCCTATATCTCTGACTGCCAGAAGCTGGGAATAGACAACAGGGGATGGATCTCTTGATAATTGCACTATTCTGTTCATTCCCTCTGAAGCAAGTGGTACTAGCCACTGTCAGAAAACAGGATACTGGGCTAGATGGACCATTGGTCTGACCCAGTATGACCATTCTGATGTTCTCATCTTCACAGGAGGGAATGGAATTCCCCAAGAATTTCTGGCGGATAGATTGGTGAAAACATCCCACTTATTTCAGTGGGGAGTCATTAGCGAATCTACACTTGTAGGATCTTATATAACACTTACTTAACAAAACCAAACTATTCAGATTCTGCCAAAAATCCATAAAAGATAAACAATTCAACATGAAAAATAGTCACAGTTAGGAGCCACCCCGTTTTACCCGTCTTCTTCTGTTTACAGTACGTGTCTTAACTGTGTATCCTGCACTTGTGGGTGAGATCTGAGGTGATTTTAGAATTCTGAGGTGCCTTGAAATGCTCATTCCTCACCTCAGTAACTTTCAGTAGTAACTAGCTGCCTCATTGCACTTCACCTCAATATCAACCACTGCATCCAGTAACAAGTAAGCACATTAGCTGGATATCACTGTTAAAAATGTTAAGCAGTGAAATTATTAATAATGTTAATATTTAAATTGTCATCAGCAAGAGCCAGAGTTAATACCCCATGAGGATAAATGGGGTATTTCACACCTCTCAGAACTATTGTTTCAGGCTTTCTTTGCGTATTCAGGAGAGCAGCTCTATAGCTGTACACTTAGGGCTGTGTCTACACTAGGATGTCTTTTTGCTAGAATTTTGCTGCCTATATTTCCATTCCACTGATATTAACAGTGATGACTTCACTAATGTAGATGGGGCTCCAGGTGGTCACCAACATTTTAAACAACATGGCATCTAATCTTGTTCTGAGTAGGTCTTGATAACCTGATGCTTAAAATGCCAAGCGCCACCAGTGCCTTGGCTACACTAGCGCTGCAACAAGAAGAAACTAAGGCCATGTCTACTCTACAAAGTTAAGTTGACTTAAGTTAGATCAATGATCATAAGCTGCTTTAATTACATCGGTTGTGCCCGACCACACAATTTTTCTTGCATTGGCGGAGCACGTGCACATTCAGTGCTCGTGATTGACTCAGAGAGCATTGCATTGTGGGAAGCTATCCCACTGTGCAACTCACTGAGCTCTGGGAGTGTGCTCACCATCCCATGATGCAGTTTGTTTTGTCCCATCATTTCGTGGGCTTCCCACTTCGTTTTGCACTGTTTTTTAGCAGCCCTTGTAAACTGTGTGCCCGCCATCATCTCTGCCTGAAAGCATGGATCCTGCACTGCTGACCAGTCTAGTGATGAGCGTTATGAATACAACATGACTGGTCCTGCTGTATTTCATAAGCTGTGAAACAGAAAATGAATCAGTGGTGCCTGCCCTGCTGTGTGCCATGTAAAGAAATAATTCAAGATTGCTGCTGACATTCATGGAGCAGCTGCACATGGTGGACTGTCAGTACTGGGCTCAGGAAACAAGCACTGCGTGGTGGGATTGCATTGTGATACACATAGGGGATGATGAGCAGTGGCTACAGAACTTTTGGATGCACAAATCCACCTTCCTGGAACTGTGTGGGGAGCTCGACCCAGCACTGCTGCACAAAGACACCAGAATGAGAGCTGCCCTCACTGTGGAAAAGCGAGTGGCAATCGCTGTGTGGAAGCTGTTGAAGCCAGACTGCTACCCGTCAGTCACGAATCCACCATGGGGGTTCTGGTGGTGCAAGTGTGCAGGGCTATGAATCGCCTCCTCCTACGAAGGACTGTGACTCTCGGCAATGTGCAAGAAATACTTGATGGCTTCAAGGCAATGGAATTCCCTAACTGCAGCAGGGCAATAGATGCTACACATATTCTTCTTTTGACCCCAGACCATCTTGAGAAGGAGTACATCAACTGAAAGGGCTACTTCTACATTGTCTTGCAGGCACTGGTGGATCACTGAGACTGTTTCACTGACATCAGTGCGGGATGATCCGGGAAGGTGCATGATGCACACATCTTTAGGAGCACTGGACTGTATAGAAAGCTGCATGCTGGGACTTTCTTCCCAGACCAGAAGCTTCCAGTGGGGGATGTGGAAGTGCCCAGAGTGATCCTGGGAGACCTGCCTATCCCTTGCTCCCATGGCTCATGAAGCCTTGCACCGGGAACCTAAACAGCAGCAAGTAGTGCTTCAACAACTGGGACCTCCCGGTGTACGTTAACAAACTTTTCTGCCGGGCCCCCACTGTATATCTGCATATACTCTGTTGTTAATTTCTTTCCCTTATCCGTCCTCTACCATATAGCAAAATACATGAGAGCTCAATCTCCTCTCCCCATGAAGTATCAAAGCAAAATGCGTGCTTACCCGTGCTCATGTCCCCTGCTTCAGGCATGCCAGAGCCGGAGTGTTGGGACTGACTTAGAACCCTCTGGAGTCAAAAAGAGGTCCTGACTCACCGTACTACCAGATGATCCTATTGTGTGTTCCACCTCCTCCTCCAATGCCATTTCCTTATCTACATTTCATCCTCGGAGTTGACTCCACTGGCCCCTGCCTCTAGTTCCCCTGAAGTATCCACGGGGCTGTTGGTGGTAGAGGTGAGGTTGCCACCAAGGATGGCGTGCAGCTCCTTGTAGAAGCAGCATGTCTTTAGTGCTGCACCAGAGCAACGGTTGGCCTCCCTTGCCTTCTGATACACCTGCCTCAGCCCCTTGATTTTTAGCATGGCACTGCTGCGTGTCCCTTTTGTGCCCCTTCTCCTGCATGCCACTAGCAATCAACCCATAGGTATCAAAGTTCCTAAGGCTAGAACAAAGCTGCAACTGCACAGCCTCCTCTCCCCACAGACCCAGTAGATCCAACAGCTCTGGTGTATTTTATGGGGGAGCACGTCTGTTGCAGAAAGCCGGCATGATCAGTTGGGAAGATGCTGTGTGAACTGTCCAGGCCAAGCAAACAGGAAGAGGAATTTCAAAAATTGCCAGGCCTTTAAAAGGGGGAGGGGTACATACATGTGTACCTTCAGGGCAGAGGAGTTCAAACTGATGACCAGACCGGTCAGGATGGGCATTGTGGGACACCTCCTGGAGGCCAGTTAGGGTGACATACAAAAGCGCAGTGTCTGCATTGCAGCTATGTCACTCCAACTATGTCACAAAAAGCCCTATGCCTTTTGTCGAGGTGGTTTTATTATGTCAGCATAGCAGGGAAGTTACGTTGGTGGGAGGAGCATTTCAGTGTGTACACCTCCATTGTTTTGTCAGTGAAAGCTGACTTTTGTTGACAAAACTGTGTAGTGTACACAAGGCCTTAGAGGGAAAGTTTTCAGAGGCATAAAGAGCAGTTAGGCACCGAAATTCCATTCACTTTCCATCCTCACTGGGGTGCCTTTGAAAATCTCTCCCTCAACTTTTTTAAAAATGAAAGCTTAAATTCTGGAACATAATTTTGAGGGAACTGTTTGTTGGTTTGTGTGGTGACTGCCACAGCTTTGGAATTGCTGAATACATGGAATCTTGATTGTAACAGAGAAGTTTAGTTTTAAATAAAATGATATTTAAATTTATTTTTCAGAAGTTGGCAGCAATCCGTGAACATTATTGAATTATATGAGGTCTGAGACCAAATATCACTCTCGCTGTGCACTGTGTATGAAATATAGGGTTAGAGTCTGGACTGTGTTTCTAAAGCCTAAGCTATAAACCATCTTTGTGCCCTCCTGATCTTAGGCTGTCTGGGGGTTGGAGAGGCCCAGGGCTAAGGCAGCCTCCCCAGACTGCCTTGTGGGTTGCAATGTTGCCCAAAATCTCTGTAGTGCTGTGACCCTGCCTCCAACATGCCTCTCCTTCCTTACACCATCTCTGCTCCCAGCATGCCCCTATGCCAGGGCTTGTAAGGATGTCCTCAAGAGCTGTCTTCCACTGTGCATGCACCAATGCAGTACCCCCAGTGAGGTACAGGGCTCTTAAGGCTCCTTTATGCTGCATTGGCTGTTTTATGTGTTTTCTTCTTCGACCATGGGATGGTGTTCCAAGAAGGAGGAGTGCTAGGCAGAGACAGGCTCCACTTAACGAAGAGAGGGAAGAGCATCTTCGCAAGCAGGTTGGCTAACCTAGTGAGGAGGGCTTTAAACTAGGTTCACCGGGGGAAGGAGACCAAAGCCCTGAGGTAAGTGGGGAAGCAAGATACCGGGAGTAAGCACGAGCAGGAGCGTGTGAGAGGGGAGGGCTCCTGCCTCATACTGAGAACAAGGGGCGATCAGCGGGTTATCTCAAGTGCCTATATACAAATGCACAAAGCCTGGGAAACAAGTGGGGAGAACTGGAGGTCCTGGCAAAGTCAGGGAATTATGATGTGATTGGAATAACGGAGACTTGGTGGGATAACTCGCATGACTGGAGTACTGTCATGGATGGGTATAAACTGTTCAGGAAGGATAGGGAGGCCAGAAAAGGTGGGGGAGTTGCACTGTATGTAAGGGAGCAGTATGACTGCTCAGAGCTCAAGTATGAAACTGCAGAAAAACCTGAGAGTCTCTGGATTAAGTTTAGAAGCCTGAGCAACAAGGGTGATGTCGTGGTGGGAGTCTGCTATAGACCACCAGACCAGGGGGATGAGGTGGACGAGGCTTTCTTCCGGCAAGTCGCAGAAGCTACTAGATCGCACGCCCTGGTTCTCATGGGCGACTTCAATCATCCTGATATCTGCTGGGAGAGCAATACAGCGGTGCACAGACAATCTAGGAAGTTTTTGGAAACTGTAGGGAACAATTTCCTGGTGCAAGTGCTGGAGGAACCAACTAGGGGTTGAGCTCTTCTTGACCTGCTCACAAATCGGGAAGAATTAGTAGGGGAAGCAAAAGTGCATGGGAACCTGGGAGGCAGTGACCATGAGATGGTCGAGTTCAGGATCTTGACACAAGGAAGAAAGGAAAGCAGCAGAATACAGACCCTGGACTTCAGAAAAGCAGACTTTGACTCCCTCAGGGAACTGATGGGCAAGATCCCCTGGGAGAATAACATGAGGGGGAAAGGAGTCCAGGAGAGCTGGTTGTATTTTAAAGAATCCGTATTGAGGTTACAGGGACAAACCATCCCGATGTGTCGAAAGAATAGTAAATATGGCAGGCAACCAGCTTGGCTTAACAGTGAAATCCTTGCTGATCTTAAACACAAAAAAGAGGCTTACAAGAAGTGGAAGATTGGACAGATGACCAGGGATGAGTATATAAATATTGCTTGGGCATGTAGGAATGGAATCAGGAAGGCTAAATCACACCTGGAGTTGCAGCTAGCGAGGGATGTTAAGAGTAACAAGAAGGATTTCTTCAGGTTTGTTGGCAATAAGAAGAAAGCCAAGGAAAGTGTGGGCCCCTTACTAAATGAGGGAGGCAACCTAGTGACAGAGGATGTGGAAAAAGCTAATGTACTCAATGCTTTTTTTGCCTCTGTCTTCATGAACAAGGTCAGCTCCCAGACTACTGCACTGGGCAGCACAGCATGGGGAGGAGGTGGCCAGCCCTCTGTGAAGGAAGAAGTGGTTCGGGACTATTTAGAAAAATTGGACGTGCACAGGTCCATGGGGCCGGATGCGTTGCATCCGAGAGTGCTAAAGGAATTGGCGGATGTGATTGCGGAGCCATTGGCCATTATCTTTGAAAATTCATGGTGATCGGGGGAAGTCCTGGAAGATTGGAAAAAGGCTAATGTAGTGCCCATCTTTAAAAAAGGGAAGAAGGAGGATCCTGGGAACTACAGGCCGGTCAGCCTCACCTCAGTCCCCGGAAAAATCATGGAGCATGTCCTCAAGGAATCAATTCTGAAGCACGTAGACGAGAGGAAAGTGATCAGGAACAGTCAACATGGATTCACCAAGGGAAAGTCATGCCTGACTAATCTAATTGCCTTCTATGATGAGAGAACTGGTTCTGTGGATGAAGGGAAGGGAAGGGAAAGCAGTGGACGTGTTATTCCTCGACTTTAGCAAAGCTTTTGACACTGTCTCCCACAGTATTCTTGTCAGCAAGTTAAAGAAGTATGGGTTGGATGGATGCACTACAAGGTGGGTAGAAAGTTGGCTAGATTGTCGGGCTCAACGGGTAGTGATCAATGGCTCCATGTCTAGTTGGCAGCCAGTATCTAGTGGAGTGCCCCAAGGGTCGGTCCTGGGGCCGGTTTTGTTCAATATCTTCATTAATGATCTGGAGGATGGTGTGGATTGCACGCTCAGCAAGTTTGCGGATGACACTAAACTGGGAGGAGTGGTAGATACGTTGGAGGGTAGGGATAGGATACAGAGGGACCTAGACAAATTGGAGGATTGGGCCAAAAGAAATCTGATGAGGTTCAACAAGGACAAGTGCAGAGTCCTGCACTTAGGACGGAAGAATCCCATGCACCGCTACAGACTAGGGACTGAATGGCTAGGCAGCAGTTTCTGCAGAGAAGGACCTAGGGGTGACAGTGGACAAGAAGCTGGATATGAGTCAACACCGTGCCCTTCTTGCCAAGAAGGCCAATGGCATTTTGGGATGTATAAATAGGGGCATTGCCAGCAGATCGAGGGACGTGATCGTTCCCCTCTATTCGACACTGGTGAGGCCTCATCTGGAGTTCTGTGTCCAGTTTTGGGCCCCACACTACAAGAAGGATGTGGAGAAATTGGAGAGAGTCCAGCGAAGGGCAACAAAAATTATTAGGGGACTGGAACACATGATTTATGAGGAGAGGCTGAGGGAACTGGGATTGTTTAGTCTACGGAAGAGAAGAATGAGGGGGGATTTGATAGCTGCTTTCAACTACCTGAAAGGGGGTTCCAAAGAGGATGGATCTAGACTATTCTCAGTGATAGCAGATGACAGGACAAGGAGTAATGGTCTCAAGTTGCAGTGCGGGAGGTTTAGGTTGGATATTAGGAAAAACTTTTTCACTAGGAGGGTGGTGAAACACTGGAATGCGTTACCTAGGGAGGTGGTGGAATCCCCTTCCTTAGAAGTTTTTAAGGTCAGGCTTGACAAAGCCCTGGCTGGGATGATTTAGTTGGGATTGGTCCTGCTCTGGGCAGGGGGTTGGACTAGATGGCCTCCAGAGGTCCCTTCCAACTCTGTTATTCTATGATTCTATGAAGGGGGCTGTAATGGGAGCACGGATTTCACTCCCAAACTTAGTTGACTGTAAACTCACATAGCAGGGTTGGAGAGAGAGAACCTTAGACAGGAGATTTTGATGACATATCCTTATATTTGTAAGAACTTTTCTACATCACATCCTTTTCAGAGGATTTTATGAGATTGGTTTTTCTCATGAATTTGTTCATCTTATAAGGCGAAGATAGAATTAAAATGCCAAAGTGGATTTTAAGATGACCTGATGTACACCCCAAGGCTGTAAATCATTTCATAGGATGGATAATGATTTTGCACAATACATTTCATTAAGAACAAAGGCAAAGCTGGCAAATTTAAAACATGCTGGACAGGAGTGTAACTTGAATTATTATATAATTACAACACAGATCATGCTGAACTTGTAAGTATTGGATCGTTTGGTAAATTGGGCCCAAGCAAACAATATGCATTTTAATATTGCCAAATGTAAAGTTATACTTCTAGGAACAAAAGATGTAGGCTATACTTATAGGATGGAGGACTCTTTCCTGGGAAGCAGCAATTTGTATAAAGTCTTGGGGGTCATGGTGGATAATCAGCTGAATGTGAGCTCCCAGTGTGATACACTGGCCAAAAAATCTAATGTGATCCTTGGATGTATAAAAACAGAGGAATATGTAGTAGGAGTAGGGAGCTTGTATTACTTTTGTATTTAGCACTCGTGTGACTACTGGAATACTGTGTCCAGTTCTGATGTCAACAATACAGGAAGGATGCTGATAAATTGGAGAGGGTTCAGAGAAGAGCCATGATGATGATTAAAGGATAGGAAGACACAATTTATAATGATAGGCTTAAGGAAGCTCAATCTATTTAGAGTACAACCTCAGAGTTATGAATACCAGAGTGATGAACTGACCAGTCAACCACACACCTCATTTGGAACTGCAAGTACACAATCAGCAGCAGCAGAGACCAAAAAAAAAAAAAAAAAGAAAATACAGTACAGTACTGTGTTAAGCGTAAACTAGTAAAAAAAAAATAAAGGGAAAACATTTTTTCTTCTGCATAGTAAAGTTTCAAAGCTGTATTACATCAATGTTCAGCTGTAAGCTTTTGAAAGAACAACCATAACATTTTGTTCAGGGTTACAAACATTTCAGAATTACGAACAACCTCCATTCCTGAGGTGTTCGTAACTCTGAGGTTCTACTGAAGTTTAACAAAGAGAAGGTTAAAAGGAGACTTGATCACAGTCTATAAGCACCCAGATCAGGAACAAAAATTTGATAATTGACACTTCAGTCTAGCGGAGAAAAGTATAACATGATCCAATGGCTAGAGGTTGAAGTTAGAGCCATTCAGACTGGAAATAAGGTACAAATTTTTAACAGTGAAGTAACCGTTGGAACAGTTTACCAAGGATTGTGGTGGATTTTCCATCACTGCCAATTTTAAAATCAAAATTGGATGTTTTTCTAAAAGTTGTGCTCTAGTTCAAACAGGAATTAATTTAGGGAATCCTATGGTCTGTTTCATACAGGAGGTCAGTCGAGATGATCTTAGTGGTCCTTCTGATATTATAATCTATGAATCTATAAGAATTTAATTCTTTTCTGTGTAATCACATGAGAATGTATCTCCTACTGTGTATGTCCAAATAGTCATAAGTCTGACTATTTGCACAAAGGCCAAGTTCTACGTATCCCCACTCTGTACCCCTCCAGTCTGTCCAAGATGATACCTTCAAATTCCTTTCCTGTCTCTCCAGCCATATTGGATTTAAACCCCTTGCCTTCACCTTTAAGGCTCTGCTTAGCTTGGGGTCCTGGTCTATGGATTAGGCACGACAGTAATACAGTAAACTACTTCCTATCAAAGCACGCCATCTTAACTTCATCTCTTAAATATCTGCAAAAGTCTGTCTCAAGATCACTAACCCTCAGTTATTAATTTTGATCATATTCAGTAACTTATTTTGAAACAGATTAAACTTCATTTTGTAGGTTCTGGCTGAGATCTTTAACTCCCCTTGTTTGGGATCATGTGAGTAAAACACAGGACTGGAACCTTATTGTTGGTTGTGCCAAAGACTCCTTTGTGTTGCCTTTAAAAATCCTTTTAACCTCTTTGTGCCTCAGGTTCTCCACCTATAAAATGAGTATAATAATACTTCCTTTCCACATAGGGATGTTGTAAAGATTAATTCAGTTTGTACTTATAAAGTGCTTTAAAGTCCTTGAATGGAAGTGCAAAATATGATGATTTATTTTGTGTGTTACTTAGCTTCTAACTGGGATCTGACACTCCACTTGTGTTTTGTATCTGGGTAAATGTGTGCCATGTAGTTCTGTTGCCTCTCAAAGAGCCTGGGCATATTTCCATGGTTCTTATTTCAGCTTGTTTCTCTTACAGAGTGTGAATATAGAGAAACTACAGGGGACATCCATCAAAATTTCTACTGAAGATGGTTTGTTGAAAACCAAATATCTTTATGCAGAATCTTCATTTCTGTCTTCAACAGCTGGTGATATTCTACTGGGAAGCATTCATGGTAAGACAGGAAAGGCAAAATACAGTCTGGAATTTAGCAGATGTGCAGGTATCTATAGTGTTAATAATAAAAACAAAATGACTGCTCCCATGAGGCTGGGGCCCTAAATAATCAACTGCAGACGCAGCAGCTGAGCAAAGCAGACTCAAACAGGTCAATACTGGCAAATGCTAAAATGATGAGATCACCATATATAAGACAAGTTAATTAATTCTTCCTCTGCTATAAATAATATTGTATTTTAAAGATACTTCCATAAGGAAGCTTGTTATAGTAAAGAAAAAGCATATAAGGAAGAAACATACCACATTTTTAGGGATATAAATTAACAATTTGCTATAGAGTTAAATAGTGGAAAATACAACAAATAAAAGGAACATCAGTGGTAAAACTATACTTTTTTTTAAAATATCTATTTTTATCTCTTTACAGAAATCAAGGGGGTTAACCTGTTTAACAAGACTTCTGGGTAGAATTTGGTTATGATGACTTAAAGTGATACTATTTTTATTAGAACTATTTTCTCTGTGTTTGTGCTGGCTCCCTGTATAGCTAGTACACTGCCAATTTACAATTTTCCAGGTCAAATGTCATATTTTTCCCCCAAATGTTTTTCATCCAGTCTTGGAAGGATGGCTAACATGGGTCTCTTTCATATTAGTAATAGTGGTGGTTGGAACCTGGTCCCCAGTAATAATTCAGTAAGAATTCCCCTTGAGCACCTCCTCTCTGTTCTTGATGTGTTTACAGTGATTTTGAAGCTAAGTTAGGCAAACTGTGGAGACAAACTGGAGCATGTACCAACAGTGAAAATTACTCACGCTGGCACAACTTCCAATCTTTAGCTATAGGCCAACAAAACAACTTGCTGCAATTTCATGAAGACTACAGATTTTTACCTCACTCCAGAAATACTGCGTCTCCCTTTAATCCTTATAAAAAAAAGCACACCCCTTCGTCAATTATAGAAAACTGAAAACTGATTCATAAACTTCCTGGCTAAAGTTCTAGCCTTTAGACTGGAACCAGCCTCTCCAACAGATGAGGCATAAATAAATTTAATTACATAAATGCTATATTTAGTTGCTGTTCAGTATGCTAAGCCAATATGCTGACTTTTACTAAGTAATCTTCTAAGAACTAAATTCTTAATGTGAAATGGGAGGTTGGGGAGGGGACGGGTCTCTGTGAAAAGCATATTTTGGCTTATTTCAACCCAAAAATCAAACAGTAACAATCATACTTGAAGGTAAATCACTTTCATAATCCACATATCTAAAGCTGTTTTGTAATTTCAGTCAGGAACTGCATGAATGCAAATAGAGCTGTATCCAGATTAAACAAATAGTTCTTACCTTACTTCGTGTTTATTTTCATAAAGCTCTACATTAAATGGTTCTGGAACTCTTTAACACTTGCTCTTTTAACACACACTTCTTTTAAAAATGTTGCTTTTAAAAACAGAAGCAAAAGTAGATCTAAGTTTATTTAGTACTTTGAGTGCCTTTTTATGGAACAGTAATTCTTTGTAAACACAGCAGACAAGTATAAGGATCTATTCATGATTACATAGTGCACATGTTATAACACGTGTTTTTAACCTGATGGTGAAACTTTAAGGTAAATCTTAGTTTAAAATCATATATTTCTCTATTTTAGTAATAACACCATCGATTATTAAAAATGACAATTTTTACATTTGAATTTACTCTTTTGCCATTCATTTATTTTTGCATTTCCCTTAGCTTGAAAATTGTAATTAGTTATTTTTATTTTTAGTTCTAGTGTATTTTACTTCCTGAGTCTCCTGAATGAGCACAAAGCTGCAACATTTAGATTGCAAACCCATCAGGAGAGTGTTTGTTTGTTAATTAAACTCACTGATACCTTGTAACTAACATATATGGCTAGGACTCTACCAAATTCACGGCCCTGAAAAACGCGTCATGGACCGTGAAATCTGGTCTTTGGTGTGCTTTTACCCTATACGATACAGATTTCATGGGGGAGACCAGTGTTTCTCAAATTGAGGGTCCTGACCCAAAAGGGAGTTGCAGGGGAGTCACAAGGTTATTTTAGGGGGATCACAGTATTGCCACCCTTACTTCTGTGCTGCCTTCAGAGCTGGGCAGCCGGAGGGCAGTGGCTGTTGGCCGGGCACCCAGTTCTGAAGGCAGCGCCCCACCAACATCTGCACAGAAGTAAGGATGGAAATCCATACCATGCCACCCTTACTTCAGCGCTGCTGCCTTCAGAGCTGGGCGGCCAGAGAGCGGTGGCTGGTGACTGAGGGCCCAGCTCTGCAGGCAGCAGCACAGAAGTAAGGGTGGCAATACCATACCATGCCAGTCTTTATTCTGCACTGCTGCTGGCAGTGGTTCTACCTTCAGAAATGGGCTCCTGGTCAGCAGCCACCGCTCTCCAGCTGCCCAGCTCTGCAGGCAGCGCTGCCGCCAGCAGCTGCGCAGAAGTGAGGGAAGCAGTATTACAACCCCGCCTACAGTAACCTTGCAACCCCCATACAACTCCTTTTTAGGTCAGAACCCCTACAGTTACATCACCGTGAAATTTCAGATTTAAATAGCTGAAATCATGAAATTTACAATTTTGAAATCCTATGACCATGAAATTGATCCAAATGGACTGTGAATTTGGTAGGGCCCAATATATGGCAAATACCTCCGGCCTGGCTCCAGCTAAGATGGCAAAGTTTACTCTTTCCAGGCCAAACCTAGGATCAAAGGGGATGCTAGCCTAGAGAAGAAGGGGGGCAGTGAAGGGTTTGAGTGAGTAGCCAGGGGTTCCCCAGGGAGTGTCAGTGAGCATTGATGGGGATTCAAAGAAAGAGAGAGAGAGAGACGGAGAGCACACTGACCCAGAGATGGAGGTAACTGGGCTGAATGGAACTTACTAAAGCTTGCAAGGAAAGATAAGGTTTTGGTA
This sequence comes from Natator depressus, assembly GCF_965152275.1. NCBI lineage: Eukaryota > Metazoa > Chordata > Testudines > Cheloniidae > Natator > Natator depressus. Next base: position 323,810,573 of record NC_134234.1, on the reverse strand, counting down.
AAGGGAAATGTAAATAGGTGGTCTTTGTTATATACATTTGCTCTGCTTACTGAGTAGGTAGAGTGAATAAATAATGCTTTGTTTTGAAGAAGTTGTTTTTGAGTCACTTTAATCAGCTGCTGTCATAGGCTCCTGGAGGTAAAGAGCTTACAGGTGCTAAATGCAGTTGAGCCTGTTGGGTTAACACAGATGGTAAAGATGGTAAAGAGGGGGCCTGCAGCCCAGAAATCCAGTTTAGAACCACATTTTTGCTCCCAGAGAAGGAGGGGTGATGGTGGCAAAACCTGTCCCCAGAAAGGTGCACCTGAGAGAGATTAAAAGGTATCTAAGTGCAGCTTGCCTTGTAACCATCTCACAAAGCCTCAACCTGATTTAAATAAATTATTTTTTAAATCGAGTGATTTAAATTAATTATTTAAATTCCCTGAATATAAACCACAATGCCTTGGCCTGTTATTGTTTACACTACGAAATTAGGTCGATTTTATAGAAGTCGATTTTTAGAAATCGATTTTATACAGTCGATTCTGTATGTCCCCACTAAGCGCATTAAGTCGGCGGAGTGCGTCCTCACTACCGTGGCTAGCATCGACTCACGGAGCGGTGCACTGTGGAAAGCTATCCCACAGTTCCCGTGATCTCTGCTGCCCATTGGAATTCTGGGTTAAGCTCCCAATGCCTAATGGGGCAAAAACATTGTCGTGGGTGGTTTGGGGTACATGTCGTCAGTCTCTGCTCCCTCCCTCCCTCTGTAAAAGCAATTGCAGACAATCATTTTGCGCCTTTTTTCCTGGGTTACCCGTGCAGACGCCATAGCACGGCAAGCATGGAGTCCGCTCAGCTCTCTGCTGCTGTTGCGAGCATTGTAAACACCTCGCACATTATACTGCAGAACCTGGCTAAGAGATGGCAGCGCGAAGACACTTGTGAAGAGGACATGGACACAGACATTCCTGAAAGCACGGGCTGTGGCAATTGGGACATCATGGCAGCAGTGGGGCTGGATGGTACAGTGGAACACCGATTCTGGGCCAGGCAAACAAGCACAGACTGGTGGGACTACATAGTCTTGCAGGTATGGGATGATTCCCAGTGGCTGCGAAACTTTCGCATGCGTAAGGCCACTTTCCTGGAACTCTGTGAGTTGCTTTTCCCCATCCTGAAGCACAGGAATACCAAGATGAGAACTGCCCTGACAGTTGAGAAGCGAGTGGCAATAGCCCTGTGGAAGCTTGCAACGCCCGACTGCTACCAGTCAGTCGGGAATCAATTTGGAGTGGGCAAATCTACTGTGGGGACTGCTGTGATCCAAGTAGCTAATGCAATCACTGAAGTTCTGCTATCAAGGGTAGTGACTCTGGGAAATGTGCAGGTCCTAGTGGATGGCTTTGCTGCAATGGGTTTCCCTAACTGTGGTGGGGTGATAGATGGAACACATATCCCTATCTTGGCACTAGACCACCTTGCCACCAGTACATAAACTGCAAGGGGTACTTCTCAATGGTACTACAAGCAACGGTGGATCACAAGGGATGTTTCACCAACATCAACGTGGGATGGCCCAGAAAGGGACATGATGCTCACATCTTTAGGAACTCCGGGCTGTTTGAGCAGCTGCAAGAAGGGACTTACTTCCCAGACCAGAAAATTACTGTTGGGGATGTTATAAAGTTAATAGTTATCCTTGGGGACCCAGCCTACCCCTTGTGTATGGCTTCATGAGCCATGGGAACAGGTAGCCTGGACAGTAGTAAGGAGCAGTTCAACTATAGGCTGAGCAAGTGCAGAATGGTGGTAGAATGTGCCTTTGGACATTTAAAAGTTCACTGGCGCTGTTTGCTGACTAGGTTTGACCTCAATGCAACCAATATTCCCATTGTTATTACTGCTTGCTGTGTGCTCTATGATATCTGTGAGAGTAAGGGGGAGATGTTTATGGTGGGGTGGGAGGTTGAGGCAAATCGCCTGGCTGCCAATTTTGAACAGCCAGACACTAGGGCGATTAGAAGAGCGCAGGTAGGTGTGCTGCGCATCAGAGAGGCTTTGAAAACCAGTTTCGTGACTGGCCAGGCTACAGTGTGACAGTTGTGTGTGGTTCTCCTTGCTGCAAACCCGCCCCCTTTGTTGATTTTAATTCCCTATAAGCCAACCACCCTTCGATCACAGCTGGCAAAGGAAATAAAGGAAATAAAGATCCCCCCTTCGATCACAGCTGGCAAAGAAAATAAAGTCACTATTGTTTTGAAACCATGCATTCTTTCTTTATTAATTAAAAAAAAGAGAGAGATAACTGATAAGGTAGCCCGGGTGGGGTCAGGGAGGAGGGAAGGGCATTCTTGGGCGTCTAGGTGAGGAAGATATGGAACTTGGAGAGGAGGACAGGCGGTTGTACAGTGGATGCAGTGGCAGTCTGTGCTCTTGTTGGCTTTCCTGCAGCTCCACCAGACGTCTGAGCATGTCTGTTGCTCCCCCATTAGCCTCAGCATTGCATCCTGCCTCTTCTTCTCATGCTCACTTTAATGCTTTCCTGGACTCTGTCACTGAATGCCTCCATGCATTAAGCTGTGCCCTATCTGTGCGGGAGGACTGCATGAGCTTGGAAAACATGTCATCATGAGTGCATTTTTTTTCGCCTTCTAATCTGCGATAACCTCAGGGATGGAGATGATAGGGGGAGCATAGAAACATTTGCACCTGGGGGGAGATAAAAAGGGAGAGTAAAATTTAAGATGATACATTTCTGAGAACAAAAGGGAGACTCTTTCACAGTGTATCAAGCAATTCACAGCAGACAGCACATGTGCTTTAGGTACAAGGTCACATTTTGGCTTTTATATTGAGCGCCTGCCGGTATGGTGACACATCACAAACGGCTGGGCAACAGAATTTGGTTTCCAGGCAGCCATGGTAAGCCAAAGGGTACACAGGTTTGGCTTCTAACACCTTCATAACATGTGGGAATGTTTTCAAACTGCAGCGTCCTCCTTTCCCATAGGAAGTAATGCTGGTTGGGTTTGCCATTTAAAAGGAGGGGCTGCGGTTTTCAGGTGGATGTGCAGCACACACCTCCCCCCACTCCTCTGCTATTTGGGATGATCCCTTCACCCCTCCCTCAGCCACGTGGCTATGGGATGATCCCTTGTAGCCAAGCACAAACAGCGTGGCATGAACGGGGTCCTTTTACTGTTCCTGTACAAAAATTCCCCTATTTCAACCAGGTGACCATGAATGATATCACTCTCCTGAGGCTAACACAGAAAGATAAAGACTGAATGCTGCTTGAATGCGACCAAAACCCAGGACCATTCGCTGCCATGCTTTGTGCTGCAGTGATTCCAGATTGCGTGCTCTTGGCTTGGCATGGTAAAGTGTCCTACCATGGAGGACAAAATAAGGCAGCCTCCCCAGAAACCTTCAGAGTACTTTCAGGCTTTCAGAGTACCTCCAGGAGAGCTTCATGGAGATGTCCATGGAGGATTCCTGCTCCATCCCCAGACACGTTAACAGACTTTTCCAGTAGCTGTACTGGCCGCAAATGCATCCCAAGTCTTCAGGGCAAATCAAACATTAAACACTATTGCTTTTAAACCCTGTACTGTAGTTACAAATGTGCACTCACTAGAGGTGCCTTCGCCTTCAGGGTCGGGGATCCCACTTTGGGAGGGTATTGGCTCCAGGGTGATGAAAAGGTCCTGGCTGCCGGGGAGAATAGATTCACCACTTGCCTGCTGCACATTCTCCTCCTGCTCCTCCTCCTCATCCACAAAATCCTCCTCTGTGTTGCGTTAGACTCCCCCCTTGCAGGTGTCCATGGACAGTGGTGGGGTAGTGGTATGGTCCTCCACTAGAATGCCATGCAGCTGATCATAGAAGCAGCATGTATGGGGCTCTGACCCTGAGCTACTGTTTGCCTCCTTTGTCTTTTGGTAGGCTTTGCCTGAGCTCCTTGACTTTCATGTGGCACTGCTGTGTGTCCCTGTTGTAGCCTCTGTCCATCATGCCCTGTGCGATTTTGGCATATATATTAGCATTTCTTCTTTTTGACTGGAGTTCTGCCTGCACAGATTCTTCTCCCCATACAGCAGTCAGATCCAGTGTCTCCCGTTCGCTCCATGCTGGAGCTTGTTTGCAATTCTGGGGGGACTGCATGGTCATCTGTGCTGCTGAGCTCGCCATGCTCACCAAACAGGAAATGAAATTCAAAAGCTCCCAGGGCTTTTCCTGTGTATCTGGTTAGTGCATCGGAGTTGAAAGTGCTGTCCAGAGCAGTCACATTGGAGCACTCTGGGATAGCTCCCGGAGGCCAATAATGTCGATTTGCATCCGCACTACCCCAAATTTGACCCAGCAAGGTCGATCTTAGCGCTACTCCCCTCAACGGGGAGGAGTACAGAAGTCGATTTTAAGAGCCCTTTAGGTCGATGGAATGGGGTTGCTTGTGTAGACACGTTCATTATAAAATCAACCTAACACGGCTAAATTTGACCTAACCCTGTAGTGTAGACTAGGGCTTACTTACATGACCACAATGCATTAAAAAGCAACTGGTATTAAATTATGTAAGAGTTACTACACTTGGTAGGAGTTAGCATGCAGAGTAGACTCATAGACTTTAAGGCCAGAAGGGACCATCATGATTATCTAGTTCAGGGATTGGCAACCTATGGCACGTGTGCCAAAGATGGCACGCAAGCCCATTTTTAATGGCATGCTGCTGCCTGCTGGGGCAGCAGCAGCGTGCCATTAAAAATCCTGCCCGGTCCGGCCCGCTCTTCTCCGCCCCCCACCCCCTCCGGTGGGGGTAGGGAACAAGGGGCAGAAGCTTGGTCCTGCCGGCTCCCCTGCCTCTTCCCGCAGTGTGCTGGATTCCTGCCCCTCCTCCTCCTCTCCGTCCCTCCCTGCCAGCCGATCAGCTGATGGCCCTTACGAGGGGGTGGGGGAGGAGTGGGGTCAGCGTGCTTGGTGCTCCTGGCGGAGCCAGAGAAGAAGCGGGGGGCACGGCCTTGGAGAAGGGCGGGGTGGAAGCGGGGTGAGCTCACCTACCGTGAGCACCCCACAACCCCAGCCCACACCCCCAGCCCTCTGCCCTGACCCCCCCACACACACACACACACCCAGCCCTCTGCTCCGAGCCCTGCAGCCCCGCACGCCCCCCAGGCCCCTGCCCTGAGCCCTGTACCCCCCTCACACACACCCAGCACTCTGCTTGACTCCACCCCCTCACGACCCCAGCCCTGACTCTGGCACCCCCACATATACCCAGGCCCCCCACACTCCATGCCCTGACTCCTGCACCCCCCCTCACAGGCTCCCAGCCCTCTACCCTGACTCTTGCACCCCCCTACATACCCAGCCCCCCCACACCCCATGCACCCCCCACATCCTGACTCTTGCACCCCCCACATCACCACCCCTACCCTGAGCACTAAACAGGAGCTCCTGCACCCCCACTCCACATTCCCACCTACACCCCTCCTACCAAATGGGAGCTCCCCAGGTAAGCACTCCACACCCAAACCTCCTGCCCCAACCCTGAGCCCCCTCCCTCATTCTAGCTCCTGGCCAGACCCTACACCCCAACCCCCAGCCTGCTCCTTCACCCCCAGCCCTGTGCTTAGTGCACTTCCACCCCCAGCTCAGTGCAGACAGAGAGGAAGAGAATGGGCTAGAACCAGGGAGAAGGTAGGTACCCAATGTATGTGGGCAGGGCCGGGACCCCAGACCGGCAGCGGGCTGAGTGGGTCCAGCAGCCGGGATCCCGGCTGGCAGGAGCCGGCGGATGGAACCCCTGAGTGGCAGCGGGCTGAGCCACTCAGCCCACTGCCGGTCTGGGGTCCCAGCTGCCGGCCCCGCACAGCCCGCTGCCGGACCCTTGCCAGCCGGAGTCCCGGCCTCAGGCCCAGCTCAGCCCGCTGCTGGCCTAGGTGAACGGAACCCCAGACCCGCAGCGGGCTGAGTGGGCTGGCCACATAAGATCAACATTTTAATTTAATTTTCAATGAAGCTTCTTAAACATTTTGAAAACCTTGTTTATTTTACATACAACAATAGTTTAGTTATATAATATATAGACTTTTATAGGGAGAGAGATCTTCTAAAAAACATTAAAATGTATTACCGGCATGTGAAACCTTAAATTAAAGTGAATAAATGAAGACTCAGCACACCACTTCTGAAAGGTTGCCAGCCCCTGATCTAGTTTGACCTCCTGCATATTGCAGGCCACAGAAACTTCCTGTAATAGTCCCTAACCTCTGACTGAATTACATGATTTAAAGACTTCAAGTTACAGAGGAGCCACCATTTACACTAGTTTAAACCTGCAAGTCACCTGTGCCCCATGCTGCAGAGGAAGGCGAAAGCCCTGCACTCCAGGGTCTCTGTAATCTGACCCAGAGGAAAATTCCTTCCCAACCCCAAATATGGCAGTAAGTTAGACCCTGAGCATGTGGGCAAGACCCACTAACCAGACACCTAGGAAAGAATTCTCTGTAGTAACTCAGAGCCCTCCCCATCTAATGTCCCATCACTGGGTAGTGGAGATATTTGCTGTTAGCCGTCATAAATCAGCTACATGCCATTGTAGGCAGTGTCATCTTACCATCCCCTCCATAAAATTATCAAGCTCAGTCTTGAAGCCAGTTAAGTTTTTTACCTCCACTGCTCCCCTTATAAGACTGTTCCAAAGCTTCACTTCTCTGATGGTTAGAAACCTTTGTCTAATTTCAGGCCTACATTTGTTGATATCTACCTAGTTTATATTTATTTGTTCTGTGTCCACATTGGTGCTTAACTTAAATAACTCGTCTCCCTCCCTGGTATTTATACAGAGCAATTATATCTCCCCTCAGCCTTCTTTTGGTTAGGCTAAACAAGCCAAGCTCTTTGAGTCTCCTCTCATAAGGTAGGTTTTCCATTCCTCGGATCATCTTAGTAGCCCTTCTCTACACCTGTTCCAGTTTGAATTTATCTTTCTTAAACATGGGAGACCAGAATTGCACACAGTATTCCAGATGAAGTCTCACCAGTGCCTTGTATAATGGTACCAGATATTTCCTGTCTCGACTGGAAATACCTCGCCTGTGCTAGCCTAGAACTGCATTAGCTTTTTTCACATCTGCATCATGTTGGCGTGATTCTGTGATCAACCAATACACTCAGACCTTTTTTCTCCTCTGTCACATAATCTTTTGAAATGAACTTCTGATTTAAAAGATCTTGGCTATGTGCAGCGTGGAGGAAGGTTAAAATGGGAACTCTCTTATGCTATCATTAACTTATCACCTCGATATTATAAAGAAGCTATGACATGTGGAAAGGCTTGTTATTCTTTGAGCCTGGCACTGTAAAAGCACATGAAAATATGGTCCCTGCACAAAAATGAGTCTTTTACATTTTTAATGGCAGATTATGACTTCATTTCAAAATTCTACGTATTTTAGCAGTCTGGTGTTAGCTCCTTCATAGGCATAGGTCTGAATAGCATCAACTTCACAATAGAAAACCAAAGCTAAGGAGAAGTGCAAGGATATGAACTCTATCCCTTCCCATGCATGCCTTGTCCCCTTATGGGCCTAAGTCTGGAATTCACAGGGAAAGCAATACAATACAAGAGAAATATGATGACACTGTTCACATCCCAGAAGCCACATCTTGAGTTTGGCCTCAAACTGACCTTGATGCTGAGACTTACAATATCTATAGATAAACAAAACTTAGGAAAGCAGGAAAAGGTTCTAATTAATGTTCAGAAAAAACAGAAATCAACACAGTAAGCCACCACCATCAGTGATCTATTAAAGCTGCTAGAGTGCAGTATTTATAGTACTTCACCCCAACATAACATCTAGTAGTGCAGAATAAACCAACCAATATTTAAATATAGTCAGCTCTCCTCTGTTCCACCCCTAATATATTTAGGCTGAAGGATTAGTTAGCTGAAAAATTGTAAGTTTAACTAACTATTGGTATTAATGGAATAATTGCATGACTTTAAAGTTAGTTTTATGTATACTCTGGACATTTCACAACACAGCACAGAAAAAATTCGTCTCTGCCTTCCAAACAACTTGTCAAATTGGCTGAGTTAATGTGATTTCCTGATCTCCAAATGTTTAATGTCCTTCAGGGATCTCTTTGATAATTTATAAACTAGGGGCTAATTTCAAAGCTGGTGTAAGTGGCTGAAGTTCTGTTTGAGTCACCTGATTACAACAGGTCTGAATCTGGCCCTATGTCTCTTTTTGTTGTGTAGAAATAAGTATTAATAACAAATTGGAGGAAAAGAGGAGACCTATATATAGGTTGTATACCTGAGGCTGGAAAGGGCAAGGGAGGGGAAACCTCTTTCAAGTCGACAGAACATATAAAAACGGCCTGATTCCGTCCTTAGTAATGCCTGTTGTCTTCGAAAATTGCTCAGTTTGACCTCTGATGTGAAAATTTTCAGTCTTGTTCTGAGGAGCTTGAAAATTATAAATTTCTTTCATCATATTGTTGCCAACTTCCGAATCATGGAAACCATTTTTAAACTGTATTTTCCAGTATACTACTTTCCTGTGCAGTTCTACTTTGCATTTTGAATGTATTTTGTGTGTGAATGTTGCTCCATATATATGATGTATATGTATAATACCTTCTACCAGCTATTGAGAGACCATTAATTACATTTTTTTTAATTAGGTAGATCGTAAGCCTTAGGCACTGACCTTGCAAACTCTGCAAGCACTGTAATTGAATAGGAAGAGTACAGTACATGGATTTTACTATGTCTGAAGGTATCTGCGTATAATACGATGTGGTACTGTCTGATCAGAAATTGACAAGTACAACAAGAGATGATTTTACATGCTCCAGATCTCTTGCACTATTCTACACTTATTCTCTTTAATCTCTTGGGGCCAGATTGTGTGAGGTGCTTAGCACTATCAAATCCCAGTAAAGTCTGTGAAAATTGAGGATGTTTGGTATGTCTAGTGGGACCCGCCAAGCCACTGGTTCTCAACCTTTTTTCATTTGTGGACGCCTAAAAAATTTCTAATGGAAGTGCCGACCTCTTTGGAAATCTTAGTCACAGTCTGAGGATCCCCAGGGGTTTGTGGACCACAGGTTAGGAACCACTGCTCTACGCTTTGCAACACCAGCCCTTTCTTTGTCAAATAGATTGCTCTGGTGTCCATAAGAAATTAATATGATACTGTAGTACAGCTGAACAGAATCATGTTTTGCTAAACAAATTAAAAACTGATAAATTATTTACTACTTTCCACGATGTTGATATGTATCAATATTTTTGAGCAAGCATAAAGTACATAACGCAGTTTACAATAAACTGATTCCTTTAGCAGATTTATGACTTTGTCGGCTCCTCATTTCATTGAATTCTTTCAAAACAGGGCTGCAGATGCTAATGTGATTACTTGCACAGATTGACATTGGAGTCTGACATGAAGAGAGGTTTGAAAGGAATATCATGGTAATGTGCAATGACTCCACAGGAATTTTTTAAGAAGCAGCCCTGCAGAATGAAACAGAAAAACCCCTCCTGGAAAAAAATATTATTGTAATCCCTCACGCTCAGCTTGGAAAATATATCCCTGTTGGAAGATGGAAACTTTTTTTGGTTAGCTATCTGCATGCCATTTTTGTTACACATACAATTAAACTAGTTTAGTCAACCAAATGGCTGATGTAGTTAGCTGCACACTAAAAAAACAACCCTGGCACAAAATAATAATAAAAAAGTATTGTTTGATACCCATGAAATGCTTTTGGCTTTTTTTGTTTGTCTATATGTTCATAAAGTTTTACACATAAAGTTTAGATTGTTTCCCATATCTACATATTTTTAAACTTTATTTCCACATTTGTTAAGAATTTTCATAGAATGAAACTCTGTGAATATAAAGTAATATATTTTGTATTGATTTATTTTGTTAATTTGTATGTGCAACCCAAATTAAAAAATGTAGACTATCAGTTGCATTATGGTCATTGAAGCAGGACTCTCAGATATGCAGATAATCTGTGCAGTCTCTGAATTGACTGTATAAAATAAGTTTCTCTTATCATTAAAACATCGACTCTGTTTTTCTCTTATAGGTGACACAACCCTTCAGACTAAAACAGGGAACATCACAGTAGGTAGGTTCTACTTTCTCTTTAAATAGGATAGCATTCTTGTATTTTTTTTCCAGATAGTATTTAGGTGAAATACTTCAGTAACATATTTTGTTTGTTTTACTGATGTGATTAAAATGTTTTCTAGGATTTTTAATAAAGAATTGGTTTAGTACAGGATCATTTCATTTTGGTTTTGCAAACTGCAAGGAAATATTATAATGCTGGGAAAGATAAAGCTATACATTTAGAAAGACATCCATTCTTGTTTTAAAAATTCCCAAGTAAGGAACATTTACCACAGCACTTGGTAATCTGTTCCAATGCTGAATTACGCTTGCTATAAAAAATTTACCTCTCTTTTCCAGTCTGAATTTTACTGACCTCAGCTTTCAGCCTTTGGATATTGTTATGCCTTTCTCTACTAGATAAAAGAGCTCTGAAGTATCTGATATCTTATTTCTCTGTAGATAATTATAGAACATGATCAAGTGTCTTCTTAACCTTTTATTTTGTCTTATGTTTGATGATTAAAACTGAATGGCTGGGATTTTGTCACTCACAAGTAATATTAAATCATTGTTTTATTATTTTATGTCATCCACAAAGATGCTAGGAGCTTCTCTAGAAAATAGAAGACAAAATGTTTACAGTCTAAGTGCCGCTTTAATCAGCGTGCTCTTAAGTTAAAGAAAAAAGACCGGGGTTAGTCTTGTCTCTGTTTCAACAAAGTGATTTTTCTTTGTGAATGGTAAAACGCTGCTGAATTATCTCAGTGTTCTCTTGTGATTTTGTACTGCGTTCAGGGGTTGTTGTGACTCCCTCTTTTTTACTTCAAATCAAAATTTACTGGGCCTGATTCATCACTGAGTTACTCTAGTTTTATGCCAATGTAATTCTAGTAATTTCAGTGAAGTAAAACGGGAGTAAGGCAGTGGTGAATCAGGTGGACTGTCTCTTTTGGATATACAATGTAAGCACTCAAGGAATTACATTTTTTCTAAAGAATACAATTATGGAGCTAATTTTGAAAGGTTCTGAGTGTTTTCTGGGAGCACCAGCTGACCTCAGTGACCCCACCACAGCAAGCTCCTTGCAGGATTGAGGCCTGTTAGAAATATCAAAACCTGAAAACAATAGTAACTAAAAAACCAACATAAACATTTCTTAAAAATAAATGCAACAGATCTCCTCAAAAAAGTCAGTCATGGAAACCACAAACCTAAACTCAACTTTCCAGACTCTGCTCTTCCTTCTGTCAGATGAACTGATTGATGATGACGGTGTTAGAAGACTATAGTTTCTTAACCCAGGAGGTATCCCTGTCTACTAACAGATGATGAATAGTTTCCATAGTTAACTGGGCTCAGTTCTAAATATTAAGAAGTGTCTGACAGTTGAGAGCCATTTTATCTTTCAGATTTATGTGCCCTAGTGATTAGTTACATTTGACTTTTTCCTCAGGAGATCACAAAGCCATTTGTATTCATTTTCAGGTTTTTTTTATGGACTTTTTCAAAGGAAAAAATAACTTTTTAAAGAATCATATACACTTAGGGGACACTGGGTCAGATATGACAATACCTTGCACTTTCGTAGTTTCACCTCAAGCTCTTAAAGTGCTTTACACAAGTGGATAAGTATTTTCTCCGTTCTGTAGAGGGGGAAACTGAGGCACAAAGTTGTTAAGTGGATTGCTAGAGCTCATACAGCAACTCTGGTCTTCTAGTGCTTAGTGCCTTCTTATAACCACTGTGCTATGTTACCTGCCTGGAGGTACCTATATTTTCAAATTTTAGCAACTGAATATTATTCCTGTTTGTATAAAGTTAGTAAATAATATGATTTTGCACAAACAGGAATGCCATTCATTAGGTAAAACTAGTTAATTGAATAATATACCCATTATATCTCTCAGTGACTCTCTAGTGTCTTGCTACTTCGTGTATCCTTATTATGTGTATATATATATATATATATCAATCTCGTAGGAGACCGACTAACACAGAGGTGAGATGTTGAATTTATTTTCAAGGTATTAATCTGTGAGACAACAGGAAATCATGCTAATCAACGATTCCTTATTTTTGCAAAATTCTGCTTTAATGGTCAGTAGGAACCAAGCAACACTTGTATTGCTTTATTTTCACTCCCTTTGAATTCTTCTTATACTTCTATCGTCTTGCCTTCAGCCATTCTTTCCATTGTGTCTGGAATAACATCTGGCCATCCCCTTCTGAGTTATGTTTGAAATGTATTATATACTTGGTGATCCAATCATAAATTCAACAGGAATTGAGGTGGTTCAGCTATGTTCCCTGTAAGCTGCCCAGCCTGCTCTCAAGGGCCAAGCAGGCAGGTGGGGAGAGACGCCCCTTCTCCAGCCTGGTCCAGGCCTGCTGGAGCTGCTGGGGAGTGGAGCCCCTCCCTCAGCCCGCACCCCAACCCTCTGCCCCAGCCCTGAGCCCCCTCCCACACTCCGAACCCCTCAGCTCCCCCCATGAATTTTGTTATGTGCAGTAATATGAAGTAATATGATGTGTCACACATCACCTCCATATTAGGGTACATATCAAAATTCATTCCGCACATGGACGTAAAAAATTAGAGGGAATGCTGGTGTTCAACTTCTTGCAGGACTGGGGGTTTAAAATAAGCATACTGAAGCAGGAAGCATGCTTTTCTCTACAGCAAGTGTTTATACGTGCCAAGTACACTGTTAGTGATTAACAAATGTGAAATAATTTTGATGTGTTTTGAAAGTACTGTACTGGAAACTTTCAACGTGGACCAAATAATATGCAGCTTTTAAATGACCTGTTAATGTAGATCAACCCAACCTTGTTTTATTTCTGATTTGATTAAATCACTGCTGAAATGGTCCTTAAGCTACTACCAGAATTCTTAACAGTTTCACAAAGGACAACGGAGATGGCTTTGTGTTCAGTACCAATCCTATCTTTCCAATTTATAGTTGTCATAGTCCTGCTAGTAATCACTCATTCCTTGCTGTTATGCCTTGTTCCCATGAGATGTTCTCTGCTGCCAGGACAAATTTCTTTCTACCATCCTACAGATGTTTTAAAAATAACATTCAAGTCCTGCTTCCCTGCATGGTAATGTTTACATTTCAGCTCCAAAATGTTCTGAAATAGCAAATCTTTACTTTGAGTTTGGTCTGTTGCAAATGTGAGAAAAATGGGGAGTTCTGTGCCAGCCATGCTATTTCAAATAAGAGGGAATGACCCCAGATTTTTTGTGGGATTGAAGGCAGAGTTTATTTTCAATTGCCAGCTTTATGGATTGTATTTATAGGAAGTGGGTCCTGCTTTTGAAAGCAAGACTTGGCACACAGAGCACAAGGAAACTCGGGAAAGAACAGATTTGTCAGGCTCATTTTCTTACATGTTTCATTGCCAATTTTTTCACCATCCTCCAAATATTGAAAGACACGAAGTGATTCTGTCCCACTTCTTCACATCATGACCCTGTGTCTGTACAGGACCTGGAGTCACTTATTGCCTTGGATTTGTTGTACCTAAAATATTAATTTCCAGTTAAGTGTTAAACATCTGTCAAAACTCAGATATCTGATACTCGAAATTGGGGTACAGTCCTAAAGTGAACTGAGCAATCTGCAGGTGTCCAAAGTGATGTGAGAAGGTTGCTATATGTGAACGTTGCTTGGAGGTTACCCAGGACTGAAAGACAATACCAAGAATTCGGGTGCAATTTCTCTCTCCTATGAAGTTTTATTGTTTGTGGAAAACAAAAAAAAGATGCTCAAAATATTTTTAGCATAATTGTATGAGGAAACACCCCAAATGTAACCTGCATAGCTCCAACAACATACTCAGACTGTGGGCTGTTTTTTATCTCAAACCCTAACACCAGGTATGACATGCTGCAAGCTTTCAGATGCCTATTTGAAAACTGGGCTGTGTCAGGATGCCCATTTCACTTCTGAGGGTTCAGATCAACATCTGGGTGCTTATGCACTGATATGAGTACCCAGGTGTAGAACTCAATGCCTATCTTAAGCTTTCAAGTGTTTAAAATTAGACCCAAGGTTTTTAATTTGGTATTTTCCCCCTAAAGAGGATGGAAGCGCCTCCTCCGCAACTGTTCTTAAGTATTTTATATCATTCATGTCCACTCCTTCACTTCATCCAAATACTGCTACCAAAATAGTCTTTATAACCTTCTTCCTCTTCCCTCCTTTGTCAGATACCCTCCCTTGTTGCGTCATGTTGTATTTAGACTGTGTGGTCTGGGCAGAGACCATGCATTGAAGAGCACAGCAATACCAAAAACAAGTGTATCTGAAAGCAAAAACACAGCTTCTGCCGTAGAAAAATAGTAATAAACGCACGTAAGAACATAAGAATGGCAATACTGAGTCAGACCAATGGTCCTTCTAGCTCACTATCCTGTCTCTGACAGTGGCCGGTGCCAGATGCTTCAGGGGAATGAACAGAACAGGGCACTTTTGAATGATCCATCTCCTGTTGTCCAGTCCCAGTTTCTGGCGTCAGAGGCAGTCTAGCAGTCTGACTGGAGCATGGGGTTGTGTCCCTTTCCATCTTGGCTAATAGCTATTGATAGATGAGTTCATAGAGGATAGGTCTATTCTTTTTTGAACCCAGTTATACTTTTGGCCTTCAGAACATCCCTTGGCAACAAGTTCCACAGGTTGACTTTGCATTGTGTGAAGAAGTACTTCCTCTTGTTTGTTTTTAATCTGCTGCCTATTAATTTCATTGGGTGACCCCTCGTTCTTGTGTTACATTGTAGGGAGAGTGGTCACTTTGGATGAGCTATTACCAGCAGGAGAGTGAGTTTGTGTGTGTATGGGGGTGGGGGGGTGAGAAAACCTGGATTTGTGCTGGAAATGGCCCACCTTGATTATCATACACATTGTAGGGAGAGTGGTCACTTTGGATAAGCTATTACCAGCAGGAGAGTGAGTTTGTGTGTGTGGTTTTTTGAAAAAAAGGGGGGGGGGCTGAGAAAACCTGGATTTGTGCTGGAAATGGCCCAACTTGATTATCATACACATTGTAAAGAGAGTGGTCACTTTGGATGGGCTATTACCAACAGGAGAGTGAGTTTGTGTGTGTGGGGGGGGGGGGGGAGGGCGGAGGGTGAGTAAACCTGGATTTGTGCTGGAAATGGCCCAACTTGATTATCATACACATTGTAAGGAGAGTGATCACTTTAGATAAGCTATTACCAGTAGGAGAGTTGGGTGGGAGGAGGTATTGTTTCATGGTCTCTGTGTATATAATGTCTTCTGCAGTTTCCACAGTATGCATCCGATGAAGTGAGCTGTAGCTCATGAAAGCTTATGCTCAAATAAATTGGTTAGTCTCTAAGGTGCCACAAGTACTCCTTTTCTTTTTATGAAGGGGTAAATAACACTTCCCTATGCACTTTGTTTATACCATTCATGATTTTATAAACCTTTATCATATCCCTCCTCAGTCATCTCTTTTCTAAACTGAACAGTTCCAGTTTTTTTAATCTCTCCTCTTATGAAAGCTGTTCCATACACCTAATCATTTTTGTTTACTTTCTCTGTACTTTTTCCAATTCTAATATATCTTTTTTTGAGATGGGATGACCAGAACTCCACGCAGTATCCAAGATGTGGGTGTACCATGGATTTATATAGTGGCATTATGATATTTTGTCTTATTAGCTATCCCTTTCCAAATGGTTCCTAACATTCTGTCAGCGTTTTTGATTGCCATTGCACATTGAGTGGATGTTTTCAGAGAACTATCCATGATAATTCCAAGGTCTCTTTCTTGAGTGGTGTGATGGAGGTATACAAATAAGGAGTAAGGAATTACTCTGGGCTCAGCCAGCACCACCCCACCACAGTTGTAAGAAATGCACCAACTGGAGAAGGAATTAAAAGGCAGGGAAACAGCTCACTTGCTGGGAGATCAGGGAAGAGAGCAGACCTGTATCCTGCAGCTCCAGCATAGAAGAGCTGAGGGAAAGGCAGAATCTCTCCCTAAAACAACTGCCCAAAGGTCCCTCCCTGAGGGAAGGGAGGACCTGCTGCAGAGACCACCTTAGATGGAAGAATTCCCCTCTCCCCCTTATATGAATTCCCTATTTTGTTAATCCCCTTTGTTTTGTTTTGGACTACCCCAGCAGGGGAAAGCATTAGGACTGACATGGCCCAGGAGGAGACAGTTGCCACCCTGAGAGAGAGGGAGCTATTATGCTGTGTGCAGCTGGCAGAAGGTGCCTCATGTTGGGTGGACACGCTTCAACACTGTCTTAACCCAGACAGCAACCTTGGGACAATTGTGGGGTGTGTGTTAGGAAGTGGCCCATGGAGGGCACCTTAAGTGCCCCAGCTGTCAGATCACTGATAGCTCTCAACGGGCCCTGGGACAGAGCTCAGTGGACTGGGAGGCCCGGGTTCCTCTACCAACACGCACTGGCAAGTCACAGGTCAAAGCCCCTGAATAGTAGGTGCTGCTTCCCTACCAACCACCCCCGGAGCGAGGGACATCACAAAGGGTAACAGCTAATTTAGAATCCATCATTTTGTATATATAGTTGGGATTATTTTTTCCATTGTGGATTAATTAGCATTTATCAACACTGAATTTCATATGCCATATGGCTGCCCTGTCAGCCAGTTTTGTGAGATCCCTTGGTAACTCTTCACAGTCAGCTTTGGACTTAATGATATTGAGTAAATTTGTATCATCTGCAAACTTGGCCACCTCACTGTTTACACCTTTTTTTCTGATCATTTATGAATATGTTGAACAGCACAGGTCCCAGTACAGATCCTTGGGAAACTCTATGCATCTCTATTGTGAAAATTGACTGTTTATTCCTACCCTTTGTTTCTTGTCTTTCAACCAGTTACTGATCCATGAGAGGATCTTTCCTCTTATCTCATGACTCTATAGTTTGCTTAAGAGTCTTTGATGTGGAACGTCGTTAAAGGCTTTTTGAAAGTCCAGGTATGCTATATCTACTGGATCACCCTTGTTCACATGCTTGTTGACACCCTCAAAGAACTCTAACAGATTGGTGAGGCATGAGTGCCATTTACAAAAGCAGTGTTGAATCTTCCCCAATATACTGTGTTTACCTATGTATCTGATAATTTTGTTCTTTACTATAGTTTTAAACAATTTGTCTGGTACTGACATTAGGCTTAATGGCCTGTAATTGCCAGGATCACCTCTGGAGCCTTTTACATTACATTAGCTATCCTCCAGTCATTTGATACAGAGGCTGATTTAAGCTATAGATTACACAGCACAGTTAGAAGTTCTGCAATTTCGTATTTGATTTCTATCAGAATTCTTGGGTGAGTACCATCTGATCCTGGGGATTTATTTCTATTTAATTTATCAATTTGTTCCAAAACCTCCTCTAATGACACCTCAATCTGAGACAGTTCCTCAGATTTGTCACCTAAAAAGAATGGCACAGTTGTGGGTTTCTACCCCTAACTTTCTGCAGTGAAGAGGGATGCAAATTATTCATGTAGCTTCTTCACAACAGCCTTGTCTTCCTTGAGTGCTCCTGTCATAAATATAAAGGGAAGGGTAAACAGTTTTAAAATCCTTCTGGCCAGAGGAAAAATCCTTTCAGCTGTAAAGGGTTAAGAAGCTAGGATAACCTCGCTGGCACCTGACCAAAATGACCAATGAGGAGACAAGATACTTTCAAAAGCTGGGAGGAGGGACAAAAACAAAGGGTCTGTGTCTGTCTGTGTGATGCTTTTGCTGGGGACAGAACAGGAATGGAGTCTTAGAACTTAATAAGTAATCTAGCTAGATATGTGTTAGATTCCGATTTCTTTAAATGGCTGAGAAATTAAGTTGTGCTGAGTAGAATGAATATACCTGTCTGTGTGTCTTTTTGTAACTTAAGGTTTTGCCTAGAGGGATTCTCTATGTTTTGAATCTAATTACCCTGTAAGGTATTTACCATCCTGATTTTACAGAGGGGATTCTTTTTACTGTTTCTTCTATTAAAATGTTTCTTTTCAAGAACTGAATGCTTTTTTCATTGTTCTAAGATCCAAAGGTTCGGGTCTGTGGTCACCTATGCAAATTGGTGAGGATTTTTACCAAACCTTCCCCAGGAAGTGGGGTGCAAAGGTTGGGAGGATTTTTTGGGGAAAGACGTTTCCAAACAACGTTTTCCCAATAAACCCAGATAAACGTTTGGTGGTGGCAGTGGAAGTCCAAGGGCAAAGGGTAAAATAGTTTGTACCTTGGGGAAGTTTTAACCTAAGCTGGTAAAAGTAAGCTTAAGAGGTTTTCATGCAGGTCCCCACATCTGTACCCTAGAGTTCAGAGTGGGGAAGGAACCTTGACAGCTACTTAAGCACTTCAATTGTCCAGTGGCCCTGCTAACTTTTTGGCAGGCTTCCAGCTTCTGATGTACCAAAACATTTTTTGCTGTTAATTTTTGTGTCCTTGGCTAGTTGCAAATTCTGTCTTGGCCTGCCTTATTATACTTTACTTGCCAGAGTTTATACTCCTTTCTTTTTTCCTCAGTAGGATTTGATTTCCAATTTTTAAAGGATGCTTTTTGCCTTCAATTGCCTCTTTTATTCTGCTGTTTAGTCATGGTGATATTTTTTTGGTCCTCTTACTGTCTTTTTTTAATTGGGATATACATTTAGTCTGAACCTCTATTATGGTATTTTTAAATAGTCTCCATGCAGTTTGCAGGCATTTCTTCCTTGTGACTGTTCTTTTTCATTTCTGTTTAACTAGCTTCCTCATTTTTGTGTAGTTCCCCTTTTTGAAGTTAGATGCTACTGTGGTGGGTTTATTTGGCACTTTTCCTCCTACAAGGATGTTAAATTTAATTACGTTATGTGCTATTACTGAGTGGTTCAGCTATATTCACCTTTTGGACCAGATCCTGTGCTCCACGTAGGACTAAATCAAGAATTGTCTCCCCACTTTGTGGGTTCTAGGACATGCTGCTCCAAGAAGCAGTCTTTAATGCTATCTACAAATTTTCTCTCTGCATTCCTTCCTGAGGTGACATATACCCTGTAAATATGAGAATAGTTGAAATCCTCCATTGTTATTGCGTTTTTCTGCCTTTGTAACCTCTCTAATCTCCCTAAGTATTTCACAGTCACCATCCTGATGAGGGGGTTGGTAATATATTCCTACTGCTATACTCTTATTGTTCAAGCATGGATTATCTATCCATAGATATTCTGTGGTACAGTATAAGTCATATAAGATATTTACTCTGTTTGACTCTGTGCTTTCTTTCACGTATAGTGCCACTTCCTCGCCAGCGTGACCTGCTTTATCATTCCTGTGTATTTTGTACCCTGACATTACTGTGTCCTATTGACTATCCTCTTTCCGCTAAGTTTCCATGGTGCCTGTTATAGCCATATCCTCATTTAATACCAGGCACTCTAGTTCACCCTTCACTTGTACATTTTGTCAATATTCAGTTGCTTGCCTTCACATGTTTATATTTAAATGGGACTCTTTTACTTTTCACCATTGCTTACTAGTGCGTTCTTGTACTTTACCAACTTCTTTCTTGTCCTCTTTACTAGGATATTGAGTTCTTCCTTTAATAAATTCGTCCCTAAGGGATGTCTCTGCCCAAACCATGTGGTTCTTCATACCTGTCAGCTTTCCTTCAGCCCTGAGTCACAACATGAGTTTTCTTGCCACTCAAAAGGATAAATAGTTTTTTTCTTCTGTACATAATCTCATTCTTTTTATAGTACACATCTGTCCATTGTAATGTTTTGATCTTATACAGTATGTGTTTTATAGTGCTTAGCATGACGGAGCCACTGTCCTGACTGAGACCTCTGCACATTACTGTAATACAGCTATTAAGTAACAGTAATCATTTAAAAAACTTTTTCACCTCTAGAAGTTTTTAATAGTTCTGTTCCTGTCCTAGAGATTTATAGACCTTTTAAAAACTGCCAACAGGCATTTTATAATGAGAAAGCAACAAATTCATGTAGATAAACATTTAATCCACAGACAGACCCTTCAGTTCTTCAGATCCAAAAAGTGAGAAATTACTCCCACATAATATACATTTCAGACAGTGGATATGTAATCAGACACTCAGATATAATCCTATCCAAATTAACGCCACCAGGCAATATTTCCATTCAAGGATGGTATACGAAAATGTTTTATCATACATGCTGCCTGAATCAAAAAATGTATTTTGATTTCCATGTCTAGCATAGTGGCTTGGATGAACCGATACCTGATAATAAAAGAGCGTTTGGATTAATTTATGGTTCCTTAAATACCAACATTTAAACTACTGTTTAGCTCTACAAGACTGATATATTGTATTCAGAAAGCATGTTCATTATGTTTCAAACATAGAAACAAATTCTGCGTTCCATTACATCAGTGTAAATCCAGAGTAACTACTGTTGTGAATTAAACTACTTTCAGAGAAGAATTTGATTCATAGAGTTGATCCAGATTAATTAATTCATCCTTCCTAGAAGGAAGACGCTATAAAGTAAGAGAGAGCTGCATTTGTTCATTGTAAATACATGATAAAATGCAGGCTCACCTATAACTCTGTAAAGGATTAATTTCCTTTTAAAAATACACTATCAAGTTGTAAATAAAGATGACAGTTGTAAAGATGAAATTAAATCCTGAAGTGTTCAAAAGTTTAAAAAGAATTACCAGAAGACGGTTGTGATGCAGCAGACTCCTTTATGCGTCATAATCTTATCTTTAGAACTTCCCTTGAATTAAAGAACATGTCATAGTGTTTAATGGTAATGTCCAGACTGCATAGACAAACCCTCTCACATAACTGTACCAGGGAGTCTTACGTAACTCTTTACTTGCATTTAACTACTGACAGTAGCATCCCTGACAGAACGCTGTATATCTTCTTAAGAATCTGTCCCATGTTAAAAAAAATGAGCCAGAAGTCTCTTCCTTCCCATTAATCTTCAGGGCTGGCAACCTCCCACATTTTAAGCAAGCCTATAGTATTAAACTGCTTGGGTCAGATGACTGGCTAAAGTGAAAAAGATTATAAAAGTCAGGACATCTAATAGCACCAGGACAATATTAGGTGAACATCTGTGGATAGGAGCTATAGTTATATGAGGCATCCCCTAAAATCCTTTCTCGAGTCCAGATCCTCCAGACTGGTTGAGCTGTGATTGGTACACAGCCAGGGAGAAGGGCAAATGCAGCCTCATTCTTGACCTGATGCCAGCAGATACCAGCCTGGTCCCTAGCATGAAGTAGAGCAGTTTTAGTGCTTCTCTATGTTATGATTGCTGCAGACAAGGCTGTTCTGGCAGATGGGCACCCTGGCCATGCTCTCTCTCCATCCTCCATTTAGGTTCAGCAGAATGGGTGGCATAAAAACTGCTACAGAGGCCCTATGCCACTGTAGGATTCCCTTACACCAGGGAAGTCTTCCACTGGCCAGTTAAGTAGGGCTTAAATCATATGCTTTGCACCTCCAGAGTCATGACATTTGATTAATTTCCTTCCATCGTTGCTGTGTGTCCTTAACCAAATCTTAATCAAAGCCTGATCTTCCTTCCATTGAAATCATAGGGAGTTTTGCCATTGATTTTAATGGCAACAGAATCCATTAGTGCTCTTGGGAAAACTAAAGTTTTGCTGGAAATACTGAGATTTAAGCCAAGGACAATTTCTGTCAACATTTTTCTTTATTATTTCCACTTATTAAGTGTGAGTATGAAGAGAAATAATTGATTGTCAAGCTATGGAACTGTTCTACCCTATGCTGATGTGCTGAGTGTTTTACTGGGATATATCAAGTTCCAGTTTTTTTGTAAATATATTGTTGTAACTTATATTGGTATTTACTTGTATATGTTTCCTGTAGCTGTGTGATTTATATGGGTCACTACTTTATACCATACTTTGCAAGTAAGAGAGAGAGTGAATTGTTTCGGAAAAATTCTGGTTGCTAGATCTCGGAGGTAAATCTTTGTGTGATGTCTTAATTTCTTTCATGTTTTTTAGTTTTCTGTGATACCTTCTGTTCCACACCTAGTTCAAAAATAGGAAAAAATGCCATGCAGCGCCAACAAAAGTGAAGCTGTGTTTTGGTTGTGATTGTCCTCCATCTTAACCTTGTTTCCTTTTGACCCTTACAAAGAACACCTTTTTAAGACTCCCCCTCCCTCCAGCTATCTATTTAATCTTAGGCCTGGTCTATACTTAAAATTTAAGTTGACAGAGCTACGGCACTCTGGAGTGTGAAAGTCCACAACCTTGAGCGCCATCGCTGTGCTGACTTAACCCCGTTTATATGCAGTTAGATCAACGGAAGAATTCTTCCATCAACCTAGTTCTGTCACTTGGGGAGGTGGAGTTCCTACAGCAGCAGATAAATCTCTTCCATATCTGTGGCCTGCGGCAACATTACAGGGTTACAGGAGAATAGCTCCAGTACCATAACTTTGCCTCCATAGCGCACATAGTGTAGACTTGACCTTAGGCATCTCTAGTGTACCCATTAACATAGTATCTTTGCACCAATTGATTCATATGTCAACCATATCTCATTTTCCCAGTCACTCTTTCAGTTTGACATTCCCTCTCACTGATACTTAATATCTCCAGGGGTTCTCCTCCTCCTCCAGTTTGATCCTGATCAGTGGATTCCAGCGGCAAAGAGTCCTGTGGCATCTTATAGACTAACAGACGTATTGGAGCATAAGCTTTTGTGGGTGAATACCCACTATTCACCCATGAAAGCTTATGCTCCCATACGTCTGTTAGTCTATAAGGTGCCACAGGACTATTTGCCGCTTTTACAGATCCAGAATAACACGGCTACCCCTCTGATAGTGGATTCCAGGTTTCACCATCTTTAGTATCCCCATCTGTCAAGGCTGAATCCCAGCTCTGTCACTCCGAGTGCAGAAGTGGGGTCCGCAAGGATTTTAAAAATTAATACTGGCCACTCCAGGCTTGTATTAAACTCCCAAGGTTACAGCTTCTCTCTGACCTTGGAGGGGTAGATGCTGCCACCACCCAAATGCAAAAAAACCCCACCTTTGAACCCAGGAAGGAGCACTAGGGAATTCCTCCCTGTGGGGTACCCTCAAGCCCTTTCATCTCCACTACGAGGAAGAGCTGAGAAAGAAAACAAAGGAAATTAGCTGTGGCTACCAGCTAATCAAACAACATACACAAACCTTTTAGGACACCAAAAATCCAATCCTGTTCTTAAAAAAGGTAAATTTTATTAAAAACAAAAAGGAAAAAATTACATCTGGAATTTAGGCTTTTTGCTAGATCTTAAAAGAAACAATTACAAAAATTAAGCACCCAAAATAGCTTTCTTGGGGGTTCAGTTTAAAGGTTACTAGCAAACAAAAGCATCTGGGGTTAGCACAGAGGAGTCCACAAGCCAATAAGAAATAAAAGAAATAACCCTAATCGCGTCTAGCTAAACATTCTGATCTACTTACACATTTAGAGTTCAGATAAGTAGTTCTAGGCATGATCTGCTATGATCATACCTGGCTTAAGCTGCTTTTAGCATGGCTGCTCTGTCCCTCCAGCCCAGAGAACAACCGACAAAGGGAAAGTTTATTTCCCAATTTTAAAAAGTTCTACCTTCCCATTGGCTCTTTTGGTCAGGTGCCCACTTTTTTTTTCTATACCTGGGGGACTTTTTAACCCTTTACAGGTAAAGCAAGTAAAGAACAGCTACCAAGAGGGATTTTACAGCTAATTGGCTGGCTTGGTGTCCATCAAAGGGAGCTATTCCCCACTTTATTTATCACACCATCTTTCCATTTTCATTTCTGTTGAAGTATAAACTCTAACCAAGCTGGTCTCCCCACTGATTGCCTTTATTTCTAGAAAACTATTATCCATAAAACTAAACAAAGAACGTATCAAGGATATTTTGCATCACTGCATTTTTGTACTAGTAAATACCTAGATCATTGGAGTTGCTCAAGAATACCAGTCATTTGTTCTAGCAATCTGTTCCATTTCCTTTAGAATGATTCATCTTTATATTTCCCTTTCAGTTGTCTGTTCATAACAGATTCTGAATGTAAAATATCCTCTACTTTCTCTCTATCTTTTAACCTCAATAGTTCGTTCATATTAGCACCATCTAGAACTAGGTAAGTATTTATATATAAAATAACCCCGTCCCATTTCATCTCCTTTTTCTATTTTCTGTATAGGATGTATCTTCTCTATTAACATTTCAGTTGTGTACTTTGTCCCACCAAGCTTCATTAACTGTTGCAAGACCATACTTTTCCTGCAGCATTATTCATTTAAATTTCAGACTGTTTTGTTATCCAAGCTTCTCCAGCCTCTGTTTTATAACCCATTGTTATATTTCCTTCTCTAACTTGTTTAAGAGAGATAGAAGACAAAAGAAGACTTAAACACAAATATCAACTTCAACAGCCTTTTCAAAAAGAAAGATGTTGACTTTTTAAGTATTAACGTAGTACTTTATATGTTCTGCCTAATCTACCATTTAGGCATTTATATCTCATTCATTACCTAACATCAGAGATATAGTCTAATAATTATTACAGTATCATTTCCAAAAGCCCAATTCCACGGTTAAACATGGATTGTAGTGTTGTATTATTGTTTGTTTAAATCCGACAGAGTGCTCAGTGTTTTCCAAAATAGATATAATCTCTGTCCACCCCCAGGAGCATTTAGTGCCTGCCCTAACTCAATAAAGGTGTACTGTGCATGGGAAAGTGTGGAGAGGTAGAAGTCATGCAGAGGGTACAAAGGGGCAGGCCAGTACAACTGTGCATTGACCAGTACAACTGCTGCATTGACCAGTACACAGCATGCACAGAGGAGGCTGGGGCCTGACCCTTTCAGTTAGAGGTATGGTACATTTTCAGCATCGTAGATGTCAAGAAAACACTAGATCCACACCGTTGGTCCAATAAAATATATTCCCTTACCCACCTTGTCTTTCAAGAGCCACAAAGGTATTCTGGCACTTAACTGCTACTTTAGGTGCCTCAGTTCAAAATTTAGATCCTAAAACTAGGGCTGTCAAGCAGTTAAAAAAATCAATTGCGTGATTAGTCGCGTGATTAAAAAAATAATTGCATGATTAATCACGCTGTTAAACAATAACAGAATACAATTTATTTAAATGTTTTTGGACGTTTTCTACATTTTCAAATATATTGATTTCAGTTACAACACAGAATACAAAGTCTACAGTGCTCACTTTATATTTATTTTTATTACAAATGTTTGCACTGTAAAAAAACAAAAGAAATAGTATTTTTCAATTCACCTAATACAAGTGCTGTAGTGAAATCTCTTTATCATTAAAGTTGAATTTAGAAATGGAGAATTATGTACCAAAAAAAACTGCATTAAAAAACAAAACAATGTAAAACTTTAGAGCCTACAAGTCCGCTCAGTCCTACTTCTTGTTCAGCCAATGCTAAGACAAACAAGTTTGTTTACATTTACAGGAGACACTGCTGCCTGCTTCTTATTTACAATGTCACCTGAAAGTGAGAACAGGCATTCGCATGGCACTTTTGTAGCCGGTGTTGCAAGGTATTTAAGTACCAGATATGCTAAACATATTTATGCCCCTTCATGCTTTGGCCACCATTCCAGAGGACATGCTTCCATGCTGATGATGCTTTTTAAAAAAATGTGTTAATTAAATTTGTGACTGAACTCCTTGGGGGAGAATTGTATGTCTCCTGTTCTGTTTTCCCTGCATTCTGCCATATATTTCATGTTCACAGCAGTCTCAGATAGTGACCCAGCACATGTTTGTTTTAAGAACACTTTCACTGCAGATTTCACAAAACACAAAGAAAGTACCGATCTGAGATTTCTAAAAATAGCTACAGCACTCCACCCAAGGTTTAAGAATCTGAAGTGCCATCCCAAATCTTGAGAGGGACGGGATGTGGAGCACAGTGGCGTAGCTAGGTGGAGCGAACAGGGGAGTGGACATAAAAAAAGGTGCCACCCGCTTGTACTCACCAGGCGGCGCTCCAGGTCCTCGGCGGCACTGAAGGCCCCCACCGCCGAAATGCCACCGAGAACCCAGAGCGCGCGAAGGCCCCGCTGCCAAAGACCTGGAGCGCCGCCGGGTGAGTAAAAATTTAAAAAGGCACCTATAAATTAAAAAGGCACCACTTGTGCTCAGAGAGGGAGCGGCCGCTCGCCCCGCTTCCTCCCTGGCTAGGCTACTGGTGGAGCATGATTTCAGAAGTCTTCAAAGAGCAACACTCAGGGGCAGAACCTACAGAACCCGAACCACCAAAAAGAAAATCAACCTTCTGCTGGTGGCATCTGACTCAGATTATGAAAATGAACATGAGTCGGTCTGCTCTCTTTTGGATCGTTATCGAGCAGAACCCATCATCAGCATGTCTTCTGGAATGGTGGTTGAAGCATGAAGGGACATATGAATCTTTAGCACATCTGACACATAAATATCTTGCGACACCAGCTACAACAGTGCCATGCAAACACCTGTTCTTACTTTCAGGTGACCTTGTAAACAAGAAGCATGCAGCATTATCTCCTGCAAATTGTAACCAAACTTGTTTATCTGAGTGATTGGCTGAAGTAGGAGTCAGTGGACAGGCAGGCTCTAAAGTTTTACATTGTTTTGTTTTTGAGTACAAGTATGTAACAAAAAAATCTACATTTGTAAGTTACACTTTCAGGATAGAGATTGCACTACAGTACTTGTATGAGGTGAATTGAAAAAATGCTATTTCTTTTATCACTTTTACAGTGCAAATATTTGTAATCAAAAATAATATAAAGTGAGCACTGTACACTTTGTATTCTGTGTTGTAATTGAAATCAATATATTTGAAAATGTAGGTAAAAAGCCAAAAATATTTAATAAATTTCAATTGGTATTCTATTGCTTATCAGTGCAATTAATCGTGATTAATTTTTTTGAGTTAATCGCGTGAGTTAACTGCGATTAATTGACAGCCCTACCTCAAACCCATGCTTACCTGTTGCCTAAATTCCCAGGTGCCTACATTTCTGCTAGTAAAGTTCCCTAGGTACCTAAATTTCTGTCAGCAGGCATGTACAAAGCTGCCTAAGTCCTGACACCCTGATCTGCTCAGTTTCAAACTTGCGCTGGTCTCCTCAAACTAGGTATTCCCCCACTTATTGTCCATGATCTGACTGGCATTCTCAGAAGCCTCCTTAGAGCCGGCCTACTGTATTGGGTCCTGCATGAAACACCACAATGATGACAGCAACAGTGGGGCTGCCCTTATACCATGTAGAGCAGTGGTTAGAGCACTCGTCTGGGACATGGGAGACCCATATTCATGTCCCTACTCTGCCTGATTCAGAGCAGCAACTTGAACACAGGTCTCCCACTCCAGGTGAGTGCCCTAACCACCAGACTATGGGGTATTCTGTGGTGGATCTCTCTCTCTCTTCTATTGAAGCTGTTCCACTTTGTATGAAATACTGAAGTATTCACTGGAGCAGAGAGACCGTGAGAATCTATAGCCCAATAGTTAGGTCAGTTACCTGAGAGACCCATATTACAGTCCCTGCTCCACTGAATATTTAAGTATTTTATGCAAAATGGAACAGCTGAGTGCACTTGCATCACACAGGGTTTTGCCTCAAATATAGAATTATTTTTTAAATGGAGTCTCTCTATTTGAATTGGAAGCCTGGCAAATTTCTAACTGTCAGCCTTTTAAAATTTTTATTAAAGCTATTGTTAAAAAAACTATATAATACATAGGATGAGAAAAGAGTGTCTGTACATCTGGGTATAATGCTTAGATTATCCACAAATACAAAGTTTGTTTTTAAAGTCATATGATACATGGAGTACATAATCAGCAATAACGCAAACATAGGTGAATAGATTTAACAATACAGTTTAGATATTAGAATCTGAATACTCGGGTATTGTCATGATAAGAGATTTCGTTGTGGAAAGCGAAATATAACAATGAGTGGAGATTGTCCCTCAGTAATTGAGAACTGGGTAGGTTGTCCATTTAGAAAATACAATCCACAAGGAAAGTATTTCAGTTACAATTGCTCTGATGTTAGGAAGAAGCAGCCACCCATGGTGGAGAATCCCAGCAGAGCTTTTTTTCAAGAGCGTTTCACTGAAGAATTGGTCATAGAAACACTGTATTTGAGGACTGGGATTTACTGTACTATACAGGCTGTTAGCGGCGGTTCTCCTGAGCAGTCTGGTTAGTGTGTCACTCTCCCATGAAGCATCCAGGCAGGTAAAAATGGACTTGTACTGAGCCAATTGTTTGTTTGATTATGGTCCAGTTCCAGCAAAATCCCTTTCAGAATTCTGTGGAGGCTACTCTTACTGCTGTTTTAAATGAGCCAAAAGATGCTGTCAGTTTCCCAGCTGACTAGAGCTGGAATGGCCACACTTATTTTTCTTCCTAATATTTTCCCCTCTAAGAAAGCAGCTTTAGCTGTGAGAAAACATTCCCTTCCCACGTTGTTACTCTTAAAATTGGTGTGTTGGTCTGTCACATCTGTGGGTTGAGAGCCCAGTTAAAACAAAAAGCTGCAGACCAGTTCAGAGTAGCAGCCGTCTTAGTCTGTATTCGCGAAAAGAAAAGGAGTACTGTAGCTCACGAAAGCTTATGCTCAAATAAATTGGTTAGTCTCTAAGATGCCACAAGTACTCCTTTTCTTTTTGCAGACCAGTTCAGTAATTGCTTATTGCTAAAGACAACAGAAGAGCTTAGAGCATTATGCTTGGATTCTTCTTTTCTTCCCCACTACTAATCAAGCATGTTGTTCTCCAGAAATCTTCCCCATGTCAAATTGCCAGGTCAGCTCTAATTAGCTTCAGTCAGACTCATGTATGTAGTTTTAGACATTTCTGGCTGATTATCTTTTTTATGCACATGCAAAACATCAGAAAAAGGGAATGGTTTCTGTCAGCCTTTCACATTCCTTGCCAATACATCCTTTGGATAAAAGAAATTCACAGTGGAAAGATTTGTTCATTCCAACCACTGTCTGGACAAAAGATTTTTAGTTCACTTACCATTGATCATGCTGCTTGATATTTTTTCAGATTTGTACAAATCTCTGGCGTTTCTGTATACTTCTTAAATTAAGATTGGGATTTAGAATCTTTATCTACAGGGGAAAAAATCCCTTAATTTGTTCAAAAGTTAATTCTGCAGACTTTCAGTATAACATTGTTGAAACTTGTTTATCTGAAGCCTGAATGAATTGCAAGTACAATGACAGGAAATGGAGACAATTGTAGAATGTGTTGTCTCCATCTCTGGTTTGCCCTTTTTGAAGCATTGTATTTGTGTAGTCATTCCTTTAGAGAGTCTTCAGTTGTCATAGATGAAAACTGATAATATATGAAGGAAAATATATGTATGCTGCTTTCTAAGCCAGTAGTGAGGTATCAGACAGTTATCTGTATGTGTCGGTTTTCTATAAATATCAAAATTCAGTAATTCTGTCTCCAATTAAGTAAACTTCAAATGTAGGGAGAGTATCCTGTCCCTGTATACTCTACAACAATGTTTCTCAACCCATTGGGTTGTACCCAAAATTGGGGCGCCAGATTGTTTCAAAGGGTCATGTGGTGGCTCCTGTCCCACGGGTTTGTTTGGCTCACCTCCCTGTTCCAGGCAGTGCAGCCTCTGGGGTCCCAGTGCCGCTCACGATTGGCCCAGCCGACAGTATGACGGGAGTCTGGGTAGGGCAAATTTGAGTGAGTGGCACCTGCAACCCCATGAGCCAGGTCACAACTCCACTCACACAAATTTGTTCAGGTCACGGGTGCGAGGCCAAGTCTGAGCAGTGCTGCAAGCCCGGAGGTTGCAACACCCAGAGTGGAGAGTAGGGTTACCACCTTTGAAATGCAAAAAACCTGGCACCTCCTCCCCTCAAGGCAAGCCCGCCACAACCCCAACCACAAGGCAACTCCACAATCCCCCCTTAACAGCCACTTATAATATTTAGAGAGAGGACACACGTAGATAAGACTAATAACATCATTTTCTTACTTAAACTTCGGAAGTGGGAACACTGCAGCATCTTTAGCTGGACATAGAAACTTTTAACATTAGATATCCCAGTGTACCGTGATAATAATGCAAATCTTTAGACCCACATAAAAAAATAATACTTGTCAGATTAAATTATTTTTCTGGCAACTGGTAAATCCATTAAAAAAACCCAGCCAGGCCGGTCAAATACCAGCCAGGTGGCAACCCTAGTGGAGAGCCAAGCCCAGCCATCCTCACAGGAGCTGCGGGAGCTGATACTGTGGGGTGAGTGCCAAGCAGGATCCAACCCCCTCAGAGACAGGACCTGACTAAAACCATCCCAGGGCCTCCAGCCCCAGACTATTAACTGGGTTATGATAGTTCATAAACATTTACAAATGGGTTCTGAGCCCAAAAAGGTTGAGAAACACTGTTCTACAATGCCTAAAAATTAGTAAAATCATCTCAGTTATGCTGTATGGGAGATGGGAGGTCGTTATGCTAAACTCCATACTGCCTATGTATGTAGGGTTACCAACTTTCTAATCACACAAAACCGAATGCCCCTGCTCCGCCCCTTCACTGAGGCCCTGCCCATGCCTCGCCCCTTCTCCAAGGCCCCGCCCCACTCATTCCATCCCCCTCCCTCTGTCACTTGCTCTTCCCCACCCTCACTCACTTGCACCTGGCTGGGGCAGGAGTTGGCGTGTGGGAGGAGGTATGGGCTGGGGATGAGGGGTTTGGCATGTGGGCTCTGGGGTGGGGCCGGGGATGAGGGGTTTGGGGTGTGGGAGAGGACTCCGGGCTGAGGCAGGGGGTTGGAGTGGATGTGGGGGGGGGGGTGTAAGGGTCCGGCTGGGGGTGGGGCTGGGATGAGGGGTTTGAGGTGCAGGAGGGGGCTTTGGGCTGGGCCAGGGGGTTGTTGTGCGGGGGGGTGAGGGCTCTGGGGTGGGGCCAAGGATAGGGGTTTGGGGCAGGAGGGTACTCTGGGCTGGTGCAGAGGGTTGGAGTGCAGGGAGGCGAGGGCTCCGGCTGGGTGTGTGGGCTCTGGGGTGTGGCTGGGGATGAGGGGTTTGGGGTGCAGGAGGGGACACTGGGCTGGGGCAGGGGGTTGGAGTGTGGGGGAGGGGGAAGAGGGGGTCCCAGTGGTGCTTACCACCACTCTGAGGAAGCAGCCGCCAGATCTCTGCAGCCTCTAGGCGCATGGACAGCCAGGGAGGCTCTGTGTGCTTTCTCCGTGCTGGCAGACGCTGCCCCCCACAGCTCCCATTGGTTGTGGTTCCTGGCCAATGTGAGCTGTGGAACCGGCACTGGGGTGGGGGCAGCTCACGGAGCCTCCCAGTCCCTGGCCACCCAGCGCCAAAGGGCCGCAGAGACCTGGCATCTACTTATCAGAGCCACGTGGAGCTGGGGCAGGTAGGGAGCCTGCCTTAGCCCTGGCCCCCCACTGCGCTGCCGACCGGACTTCTAACGGCCCAGTCAGCGGTGCCAACCGGAGCCACCAGAATCCCTTTTTGACTGGGCATTCTGGTCGAAAACTGGACACCTGGCAACCTTATATGTATAGTGGCTTTCTCTGAGTGAAATGTACCCCACAGAGAGGTTCAGTGCAGGCCTCATTTGAAGGCTTAAGTGGTGCTTAGGCCTTGTGCTGGCTGTCTGCACAGGGATGAAGTTCCCCCTCTATAGTGAGCTAGAGATGTTATGATTGGGCCAGCGAAGCAGTGATGTTAAGGGCAATGGTGCAGAATGGTAAAACTTCCACCCCAGGAAGATGGAGTAGGCCATGGCAGCTTCCACAACCCCAGAAACAAGGTGGCAGCTCTGAGCTCAGTCAAAGAGAAAGGTTTCCTGCATAAAGCCTGTGTACTCTGACATTGCACATAGGACAGGAGTCTGGTCCGAGCTAGATGAGGGAAAGCTATATCACAAAAAATACCAATTCATTATCCCAGTGGCTGAATCCAGCTCAGAGTTTAATATTTTGAAAATTACTTCAAAAATCCTAGAGTAAATGTCGTTCAGACTTAATCCTTTTATTCTCTCATTTTTCAGATTCCTCGGATGGATGTCTAAAAGCTTCTACACATCAGGGGGCAATAGATGTTTATGTTAGTCAAGTGAGAAAAGTGGATCTGAAAAGCCAGAAAGGTTAGCAAATTGCAACATTTTATGGCATCCTTTGATATGAGATGGTAAAACTACCCACTCTCTTATATTTAAATAATTACAGTAAAATAGTCATTCTTACCTAATTCATCATTAGAAAATGTATATTGGCTCTTAGCACAGTAGGCACTGCAGATGACAATTGTATTTAAAATAGACCCCACAAAATCATCTGGGGCTTTCATTTCAGTAAGAATCTTACACTTTCCACCTTTCTTCCAGCAATCTTCTGCACCAAACCAGTAGAATCGTGCAGAACTGACTAGGATTGTAATCCCCCTTTGCCTCATCAATGCAGTTTACTCCATGCTGTTGGCAGGCGTGTGGAACTCATGAGGCTCATATTTCATTTCTCCATGCCCTTTTCCCATGAAACGAATTACTGTGTGTGGAGACCCTGAAATTAAAATGGCAAAGCAGCAACACAAGGGAGGGCAGAGCCAGAGAGATGACACATGCCCCAGCACATGGACATTATGTTAAATGAGCTAATTACTCCCCTAATTTCTGCTATCTGCTTACTTACTTATCACAGCTTTAGTTGTTAAAACATCACTCTTCAAAAGCTGGATTCACCCCTTTGCCATTTGAAAGAGCACAGACCTAAAGGTCCTGTTATAGTAAAAACATTCATGTCTTGCAGGTGTTTTGTGTTACAATATTGAGTAATGCATTTGCAAAAGCCATTATACAGTACTCTTCATTCTCATTTCTGTTATGCCTTTGCACTCTCCCAGTGTTTCTGTGTGGTCATTTGTCTTTGGATAAACCTGCCCTGTTATCCCTGAAATGGGGAGTAGGTCCTGTAGGAATGCAGTGTTCAGCAAGAGAGGAAAGAAAGGTACTGAATTAATTCCTGTGTGCTATCTTTTATTGTCTTGCACTAGCCACTCCATCTCCTGTGGTGGGAAGAACTATCTTTACATTACTATCTAACCAGGTGTGGAATTACTTCCAATAACTCACATTAATGTTTAACCATCAAGAGAGGGAAATGTGTTTCATAAGTGTTATAAAGAAAAAAAATATTAAACTGATTTTCAAAACATACTCTGACATCTGTACCAGTGAAGACAAAGACAAAACAGGACAAATTCTGCTCTCAGTTACACCAATGTAAATCCAGAATAACTGTTGACATCAGTGGAGCAGAACCTGGCCTGTAATGTCAAAATAACTGAGTGTTTGTGAGGTTTTATGGGCTAGATCATTGAATCTGACCAACCAGGACATGAGGATGGAGAAAAAGTGTCTGTGAGCCATCTTTCCATTCCCCTGATCTGGCTGGTTCTTCTGTGCCCATCATAATTTATGGCAGCCTGAATTAGGCTGTTAGTTGTGGTCCTCTAGGGAGGGTCAGGAACCAAAGACATAGAGCTGAGGATATACCACCCCGGGATTCCCATGCACAAGGGGAATCCCCAGCAGCCTTATTAGGGTAGCTTTCTGACTGTCTTGTGCTGTGTGGAGTAGGGATAGTATCAGGCCCTATATGTCTATTGTTTGCATTTTCTTGTACAGGTAGCATCATAGATATTACTTTGGAGAACTGATATATAAATAGTGTATTAAAGTACTAGGTATGTTCTGAGTTGGGCCTACAGTATATATATAGCTATATAAAAATGAAAATTTTTGCTAAGCAAAAGCAGGAATCAGGCTGAAAATAAAAAAGCTTTATTCAGAAAATGTGTGTGAGTTTTTTTGTTTTTTGCCATCATGCACAGAGCATAGGTACTGAAGATCCTTGATCTAACTCTTCCAAATATGTCTAAGACTGGTAACTGGATGGCTCAGCTATTAGCTTCAACCCAACAGGAGGCCCACATTAGGGAAATTACTTCAGGATTGCTGTTCCAGAAGAGGCCAGACTTCCAGTTTTTAATCTCAAGGTTGTGGTAGTGCAGATTACTGAAGCTGTTGTGATTTTGCTAACAGATCATCTGTAAAATGTAATTGACAATAGCTGTGGAGTAGACAGCAATTTATACCCCAAGCTAGAATCAACTGTGAGGCCGCATCTTCTCAATGGATGTGAAGTGCTAGCTCTACTCTGTAAGGGGAAGATATCTCAGAAAATAGCTGTTTGTATTGACGGTGTATACTGCTGCACAGTCTTCTGGTTGCAGTAAATGAGAGTCCGTGTGTCCACAGGAGTGCTCTTTATCCTCCTGGAGGCAAGAAAAGAAACCAGCATCTCTGAAGATTCTTGAGCAAAAATAGGACTCTCTCTCCCATCTAAGCTCAGAAAAGAGTAGAATAGCGGAGGCCCTCTCTCTGTTTGCATGCTTTGTCTTGGATATTAACATTCATGTCTTTCATTTTAATTTATAACAGGCTCTATTACAGTCAAGGTACCTGCCTCTCTTAAAGCTTATTTACAGTTATCTGGAAGCAAGGTTGATGTGAGCTCAGAGATCCAGTTACAGGAAACCCAGTGTGCCCCTAAAGAGGGTCACGTAACTATTACTGGTAAGACTTGCTTTTAATAAATTTATCTGGCCTAAATAAAACATAGATATGTTTGATTATGGTTTTATTGTTCTTGGCTTCTTCCTGTTCCATCTGTTTCAACTTCAGATGTTTGCTTATGCCAATGGCCTCCACATCTGTTATTAGATGCCTTTTTTATTTCATGCCTTCGTAAATGACATGTGAATGCCAATCAGCTGTTTCAGTAGTTAGAGTTGTAGGGCCAAATTCATCCCCAACATAACTTCATTGACTTTTGTGGAGCTACACTGGGCAAGAATTTGGCCCACTCATTTTTAGAGAGAGAGAGTATGTTGTTGGTTTAGACAGCTGAGTATAATTAAATAGGTGACCAGCAAATATGTATTAAAATATAACACAAGAATCTTTACAAATGTGTTCTGAGTGCCTCTGATAACCAGGGTAAAAGGGGCATGCAGCGTATTTTCAAAAAATACATTTATATATTTTATATGTGATGCTCCCTCTGTTGGGGCCCAGCCGGTAAGAAAGGTAAGGATGTAGCAGGCACACTGGAATTCAGAGGGGTGAAAAATGGAGGGAGAGGGGGCGAAAGGATGTTGCAGGAGCCAAAGGGGAACAGGAACCAGGGTGGGCAGGAGCTAGGGGATAGTGGATAAGAACAGAAAGGGACAGTGTCAGGAGCCAGGGAGCAGGGATGCATATGGGAGGGTGGATAGGACTATGTGGGGAGGGGCTGGAGCTGGGATGAGGGAGTTGATAGGAGCAGAAGGGACAAAGACAAGCTCAGGGCACAAAGAAGCATCTGTAACCACTAGAGCACATTCCTGTAACCACTAGAGCACAGAACCTAGAACTGAACCTTGGAGTCCTGAGTCTCTACGTTCCTCTGCTATC
The DNA here is from genome assembly GCF_965152275.1 of Natator depressus. Classification (NCBI taxonomy): domain Eukaryota; kingdom Metazoa; phylum Chordata; order Testudines; family Cheloniidae; genus Natator; species Natator depressus. Next base: position 323,774,884 of record NC_134234.1, on the reverse strand, counting down.
AGGATATAGCTGTGAAATCCACTGGCAAAACATGTGTCTCATCCCCCCTTTAGTGACTGCTCCACATAGAGGATAATAGTCTATCATTGCTACCAGTCACTCCGTTTAGCTTAGGTCTGTGTGGTGGAACTGAAGGTTGTCTACCCTGCTGATGATTCATGATGGAGTTTCTTTTTTTCATTTTGCTTTTTTAAAACCATAAGAAAACACACACACAAATCTATATTAAAAGAATGTTACGGTTGCAAAGTCAAGCACTCAAAATGCAAGGAATTAAGGGTGCCTGTGCAGTCTTAATTTGGCTGCCTTGTGCATGTGCATCATGATGCCGTCTTTAGTTACATGATCACCACCTACTATTTTTCCCTCCCTCGTTCAGTGCACAGTGTGTGATAAGATATATAGAGGATATGAAATTAGAATTTTTAAAAAGCAATGTTAAAGGTCCTCAGAGTGACTTAACCCCTGCAGGCAGACTCACTTCTCCAGCCTGGATTAAATTAAACAACATGTCACAATGAGTGGGGAGCTGGTGATTGGCCAGTGGTCTGGATCTCATGGACTTTAAAAACAACAAGCCATACCCTTGCACTATAAAATGTACATGTGAGCTGAGTGGCCCCTCTTCTATCCTGGGGTTGATCCTTCTGATACCTGGATCAGGCCCATGGGCGGTTTTTTGTTTCTTTTAGGGGGAGGTAGTCAGCATCCACTTCTAACATTCTGTGATTTTTGTGGGGGAGGGATGGGGGCGAATCATCTTTGAAACAGAAATGACCCACAAACCTACCATTCTGCGTACAAACCGTTCAGCAGTTTAGACTGAAAGTGTCTCCTGATCAGTCAGCCCTCAAATGTACACATCCAGAGACCACTGAAGGCAGCATTTAGCCACTAGTTTTCACTTCCCTTAAAGAGCCCATGGCATTCCAATAAGACACCCAATGACTATGGATATAAAATTCAATAAGATTTTGGGATGATCTGTCCTTGCATCACATGTTGCTTTATTTCTATCCATGTCACATTTAAATCATTTTAATATTGATTGACTTCAATAATCCTAATGCAGAGAGTTTAGAGGAAATAACAGTTCATGTTTATAGGTAGGGTGACCATCTCTACCTTATTTAGTGCCTAATATCCCACATTCTAGGAACAAACCAATATACTTTGTCCGTATTTCAGCAGTAATTGAGTAAAGGATCATACCCTGTGATTCTGTACAAATGTATGATTCAAACAGTGTATGACTTCATAGTCTGAATATAACATTTTGGGGAGCTGTGCTTTAAAAATAAACCTTATCCAATTCTGTATTTTTTATACAGTTTTTCCTTTATTTCCTTTAAATGTAGGCTGGCTTCTTTTCACATCCTCCCTTCAACTAATTTAACAATGTCTTATATTAAATGTCAAGATTCTCTTTGTAACAGAAAGTATTATTTTTCCAGTAAGATAGTCTTCTAATACAAGTAGACTCTGAAATAATTACAAATAATTTAATAAAATTAACAGATAGGGTACATGGTGAAAAATGTTCCTCCCCTTGGGAACCTTAGGGACAGTGTGGCAGCAATTTCATTTGCGTTTTAGCTGAAGCACATATAAAACAGATGAAAAAAGTCCCTGTGTTTGCCAAACCATAAAAAACCCCACATCACAAGGGGATATCAATTTAGACTTTTAAGTCTGTAAGCTAAGAGGTTAGTACAAAAATAGTTAACCCTTGGTTTCCAGGTGGTTAATGCTGGGAACTGTCTGTTTTGAATGGATTTTACATATCTCTTGGGAATTCTAGTGTGAGAGGTCAATGAAGAGTTCTTCCAGGGCAGAGTGGGTGTGTATGATGTTCTGTACCTCGGGGGAATACCCAGCACCCCCACGTTCATCCTTATAATATGATTGTGTGGTATCCAATGCAAAGTTTGTCATGTCGGGTGTTTTCGGAAGGCTCATGATGCAGTGAGCATTGTTGTTATGGGAATGTTACAGTAATCGTTGTTATAGTAATGGTATAGGTTGTAATTTCATATATATAGTTAAGAGGCTGAAAATGTGTCCTCGTGGCTTAAAGCAAGCCCAGGCAAAAACTCTCTAAGAGCAGAGAGGCAGTTCACAGCTCATCAGAGCATGTATGGGACAAACCCAGCCCAGCCTCACAGAAACAAAGGACACTGGCCTTGGCAACAACAACAGGATCTGTTGGACTCTCGAGTGAGTCACTCCCCTTCCTTTGGTCAGTTTGGGACTGCAATGAGGTAATGCTCACTTGATCCTGAAGAGGGAGGGGGAAAAGCCAAGAGGGAAGAAAGAACATGATAAAAGGGAGAGACGTTTGCCATGCTCTTCCTCTCTCTTCCAACTCCATCTACAGACACCACACTGAGCGACTGAAGTGCTGAACAAAGGGGAGAGCCTGGCTGATGGCAGCCAGCCTGCCTGTGGTGAGAAGCATCTAAGTTTGTAAGGGCATTGAAAGTGTTAAGATCAGTTTAGAATGCATTTTGCTTTTATTTCATTTGACCAAATCCGACTTGTTATGCTTTGACTTATAATCACTTAAAATCTATCTTTGTAGTTAAGAACTCTGTTTATCCTACGTGAAACAGTGCATTTGGTTTGAAGCGTGACAGAAACTCCCCTTGGGATAACAAGCCTGTTACATATCAATTTCTTTGTTAAATTGACAAACTTATATAAGCTCACAGCGACCAGCGGGCATAACTGGATACTGCAAGATGGAGGTTCCTAGGGTTGTGTCTGGGACCGGAGATATTGGTTACTATCATTCGGTTGCACAATCCCAGCAGTGGCTGGCCAAAAGTGCCCATTCATGTAGCTGGGAGCAGCTTACATGCCAAAGGCTGTGCGTGAACATCCCGGGAGTGGGGGTTCTCACAGCAGATCAGGGTAAGGCTGGCTCCCAGAGCCGAGGATTGGAGTGGCCTGGCACATCACCAGTCCAGATAACACCAGGGGAACGTCAGAAAGTAGAATTCTTGCATCCAGTGAGTTCTGATCCAGTCCACCTCCAGCTACAGGAAACTCTCACTGAACCCTGAAGTTTGGTGTAACACTCATGGGACTAGTCCTCCTCTCTGCTACTAGGTACAATATTGGTCAAGGCAGTAGCAGGATTGCGAGTTCATTGGTGATGCACATCCAGGGGAGTTGGGAGGCTACCAAAGAATGGAACTGATTTCGAACATAACATGAAGACAAAAGGGAAACAGCCTAGGGTGAGTAGTAGGTGGAGCGTGCTGGGAGGAGAGGTGATGGGAAAGTTAGAGAAGTGGGAAGACATTTGTTCTCTCCGGAAACGGAGGATCAGTTCAGAGGAATTGGGGCATTTGCTGTAGGAGGGAGGGAAATAGGAAACATGGAAGGAGAGTTTACTCTTGAGCGCTTCAGTGTAATTAACAAGGATGAGCCCTCAGTTCTCTAAGGAGTCAGTGGGTACTTTAAGGAAATCTAAAAATAGGTTTTAAGAGTTGATTTGCAAACTCTATGGCCCAATTTCCTTCTTAGCATTGTCAGGCTGCATAGCTGGAAAGTGCTAGTATAACTCCATCCCTGGTGCTGATCATACTAGGCAGACACTCCTATCTTTTTCTTTGGCAATAGGGAAGAAGGGCCTGTGGCCTAACCCCTGGTCCATCCCCACTCACTCAAGATCAGGAGGTATCTGCGAACTGAACTCTGTGTGGAACTACATGGGCAATGGGAAGGGCACAGGACATACAGCAAGGACCATGTAATTAAAGTGAAGGATGCTTGGCAGAATTCTGGGGAGAGCCTGATTGGCCAAGAGCTTACCTGGCCACCTGCTCCTACCTGCTGTAAGGTGACTGAAAGGAAGATCATGAAGGTACAGGCAGGAACCATTTGGGAGCAAGACAGCCAATGGACAGGTTCCCCCACACTTGCATTGCCTGCTCGTGTGCCAAAGAACACAGACTCAGTGAGAATAGAGGCTTGCTGTTGTGAGGAGATCTTCAAAGGGAAAGGGGGCTGGTCTCAGGGAACTGGCAGTTAGCCCAGCTATTTCCCAACACCCCAGCCATGAATTTTCTTTTGCTCATCTGGTCCGTTTTAGTGAAATAATCTATTATCATTAAGTGGTTTCTATGGCCTTTCTAACCCAACTCCACTTTGGGTCTTCACTCAAACTAGAGGATCCTGGGACATGAGAATAGCTCTTTCTAATCCATCTTTTGTATTTCCAGCATGCCCATCATTGCAATACCTAGCAGATGGCTAGTAAACAACCTTGAAGTTTAAGTCCTTCTGAAAGAATACATCCTTAAGAGTTAGCAAGGAAGCATCATTTCCCTCACCAGCAGTATATGTGGGGAAAGTGAGGCTACTCAGTTTCCTATATATCAGCAAAGAGAAACAGCCACTGAGTTTTTGATTTGGAAAATAAAAGAAGCAAACTAGACAATAAACCTTTTGCAAGAAAAAATCCCGGTGACTGAAGTTTCTCAGGCGCAGAGACAAGAAATTAACCAGGCATACTATATTCTATTTCCCAGCAGATCTCGGGCAGAGATACTGCATCTGAACGTGGAGACAGGCTGAGTAAATTGCATGCTTGGCAGCTTAGTTTGGAATGGGCAGAGAAAGCAATTTACAGCAGTTTTTATGGAGTCTTATAAACCATGGTGCCTTGTTTTAATCTCAAATTAAAAAAAAAAGCCATATCTTTTGAGAAGCATCCTGCTCACCCATCCCAGAAGGGAGGAAAAGTTTCACCTAAGCAATCTATTTTCTGGAAGGTCAGAGTTATTGCTCATGTCCAAGAGGGAAGTAAAGTATTGGGGAATAATGAGAACCGGGCAGACTTTTATAAAATCATTCAGCATATGGCTCTCACTTTATTCACCAAATTGAATTATATGGTATTTTGGCTGGTGTGTGTCAAATGCTTTTAACTTTGCACATAATGTTTTCAGTACGTACTGCACCAGCTAATAGATCATATAACACTCATATTTTGGGGTCAAATGGGCTCTTCTCTAGGTGTTGTTTTGGGGGTTGCCTGTTAAAGATCAAGGGGTCAATGCATCATTTCTAGTCCCCAAGGCCATCTAGCCTCTAATTTGGTGGTGAGGTTTATGGGGAGGAAAAAAAGTATAGTAACCTTTTTTATAACTTCAAGGAAAACAAGTAACTGGAGAAACAAGTGAGCAGACTGCCATCCCTGGTGGAGTTTGGCCCAATACCACAGATTATGGTTCTGAAGACTGTAGGGGAAGCCACTTCTAAGACTTTTCACTGGTGGAACTTGGCACTGGTGATCTTTCCAGCTTCCATCCTGTCGCCAACCCCTCCTTCTGTGGCAAAAATCATTGAGAGTGGGATGGATGAGATGGCCAGTAACACCCAACATCCTTCAGTATCCTGGAGCTTTTCAGCCAGGTTTCAGGTTCCCTCTTGGTGCAGAGACAGCCTTGGTAGCTTTTGGAGCCTGCTTCCTTCTGGCCACATATAGTGGTGGCTCCTCCATGATAATACTGCTTGACCTGTCAGTGGTATTGACATGATCAACCATGAGGTGCTGCTGACTCACCTTTTAAGAAATTTGCAAGGGCCAAAGCAATCTGTTTGTGCTCCGCTCTTCCCTCTCCAATAGGTCCCAGAGAGTCAGGGCTCATCTTGGAGGACTTTCTCTTCTCGTAGCCCTCATTGCTCAGTGCCACTTCTCCCCCACATCTTGAAGGCAATTGGAAAGCCTCTGCTGCATTTTAAGTTTGAGCCCTGATCCCAACAAAGGAGATCAACCCAATAATTTTCTGTATTCTCAAGGTACTTCTTCAAGAATTTCCTTCTTTCCTAGAATCAAATGCTGCAAAAATCCATGTCACCCAACCTGAGTCGGAAGAGACTTTCTTACAGTTTCACAATGTCCATTTGCACATCTTGGTGAAGTTTTGTTCCTTAAAGCACGAAGTTAATAAAAATCTGCAAAAGATTAAATTCCTTGGAGTCAAATAGAAAGTTAACTTAGCTTTTTAATAACACATTAGATCAGCTTATGTCCAACAGATCGATTTTTGATTGGTTTCAGCTTGCATTTAACTCAAGAAAGTCAAAAACTTGTGAGACTTGTCAAGGTTCATTTAAACTAGAGCCTTGCACTGTCAGCCAACCTTTGGTCATGTACTACTCACAAGGTGAGAATAAAAAGCTACCATTGGCATGGCATTTCTCCATCTGTTCTTGCCTTAACAGAGAGCAATCCAAGGTCTGGACTCTGACTGCAGAGATTGATTTCCTAATTTTCCACATCATCATATGAAAATGGTTTGGGTAGGGTGGCCATATTTCCCTAACTGAAAACAGGACACCGGCCCGAGCCACCTGGTGTCACTCAGGGAGATTCTCCCTGAGCTCTGCTTGGTGTCGCCACTGGCCCCAGCCCTGCCTGGCGCTGCGACAGGCTATCTGAGCCTTTCCATACAGGGCTGCCCACCCGAGCTGCCTGGTGTCAGGCCTGAGCTGTCTAGTGTCATTACTTGCCTGAGCTGCCTGGCGTCGCTGCTCACCCCCCTCAACATTCCTCCAGGCCCCCCTGGGGGCAATTTGAAAACTCGGCATTTGTCCCGAATGATCAGTTGGCAAGAGCAAATAGGACAAATGGCAAGTTTTGCCAAAAATGTCATGATATCCAGGACGGAGCTTAAAAAGGGGGACTGTCCTGGCCAAAACGGGTCATATGGTTACCTTAGGTTTGGGTTTTAATGTGAATCACAGCTCTCATTTTTATCCGTAGCTTGCATGCATATGATTTTTTGTAGATTTTTAGGTTTGGAGTAGTTATTCTCCTATTAATTCACATTAAAATAAATAAGTAAATTCTGTGTCTTATAACTTAGGAAGGGATCATTTTAGCTTCTCCATTCTCCGGGAAGGCTTGTGCATACTTGCCTTTGTCTAGAGAACAATTGTTTTGACTATCAAAACATGTGGAAAGTTACTGTTTTCTAGGTGTTAAGTTGAAAGGGATGGCTAATGGTTAGATGCAGAATGTTTGGTGCATAGTCCTGATAGCATGAATGGTGTGCTTTAAAAGTAAATCCCTGTCCACACTGACAAAAACCTGAATGGCTTTTGCTATCATAGTTTAAACGTGTTAGCAAAGCAGTCTTCAAAACCTACTTAGAGTCTCCTTATTCAGAGCACAAGCACAAGACAAAACTGTGTTCAAGAACTACTCCGGCAGGACTCCAACACGGTTTTATAAAATTATTTATAGCTTAGTTGGAAAGTTTTCATGTGCATTAAACTATGTTACGCTCCTGTGCCTGATTTAAACTGCTAATGGGGATGGGCTCGGCTGTTCCCCCAGGAGCTCTTGGTGCCATGTCCCAGGGGAGTGGAACTTTAGACACTGGACTCTGGTTACAGGGAAGTTGGTCTTGTATTCCCCACCAGTGTGGCCGAGACAAAACTCCAAAGGAAGCAAAAGGAATTAATCGTTTTTGTTAATACAGCAAATACAAAACGAGAGGCTGAGCCCAGACAACTTTAGAACTTTGAAACATCTCAGATATTTTTTCTGTTAGTTTTGTTAAAAGATTTTCTCCAGCTCTATAGCAATAATTTAATAAGAGGTAAATGATGCATGAAATCTCATCAACGCATATGCAGTGGTGCTTACTGGACTCTATGAAAACACACCAGAGAGATTCACACTTGGCATAAAACACTTATTACAGCCAGGCATCTTCAACTCTCACTTCCATCTCCTGGCATATATTTCTATGCCCCACCTATTTGCTCTGTCCCCTCTTCTTACAGCCTAGAAAAATGGCTGCATTCTAGATATCATACAACATTACTAAGGGAACAGCTGAAATCCTTCATATTTTTGTCAGCTCATTTTTTTGACACTTCGAGGTTATTTCCTGTTTAAAATTCAGTCCATTTTCATGTTTTAAGGGCTGTCTCTACTTAGAAGGCAGATTCCCTTTTCATTTCTATTCTTCATTCTCCTTCACAGAGCTATGGCAAATGAAAAGTAATAGGGATTCCGATAAAATTTCTGAAGAACTTGAAACTTCAGCATGACAAATATTCTGCACACTCCATCCGTCCTACATTGTCATGAACTCCACTTTTGTTTTTAAATGTTTTTCAAAGACAGACATTCGGAGTGTTTGGGCAGATGGAGTTGAGAAACCTGGGTTTTGGCCCAAATGCAGGAAGGGAAACAATAGGAGCAAAACTTCAATGGGACCCATGTTGCAATGGGGACTGAGGAGTAAGCACTGGAGCATCTACATGAAGATCCCCAAAGCGTTTTCGCCATCTGTAGGTTAGGAAACTCACATCCCTTCCTGCTCCGTGGGAGAGCTGGGTAAACAAAGTGTCTTCTCAGTTGCTTTGAAATAGTTTCCCAGCACTCTTGTGGGTTGACATGATTTTGTCCAGAGTCTCACAGTAGCCACCACTTATCAACATATAGAACTGCAGTAGCAGTGTCAGCCTCTTCTCAAGAAGAAGACTTGGATTCTAGGGATGAAAACTGGCCAATTGAAGTCATGGCAGGGTTCGTCTTGGACTTCGTTGGGGCCAGGACTTCACGTTCTGTGTGTTGCAGGTTTGAACCGAGGCGCATTTGCAAAGTTGTTCTAGAATGCTGCTTCAGTACCTGCCCCAGGCCATGCCAGGCTCAGCGCTAAACTTACAAATTACACACTTACATAAGCACTAAAGTCATCAAAAATTTAAACAAAAGGATGTTTAGAAAAGAGTTCAAGATGAAAGCTGATCTTGTGACTGGCATGGGACTGGGACTCAGGAAATCTGGGTTTAATTCCTAGATGTGCCACGGATTATCTCTGTAACCTTGGGCAAATCACTTAATCCCCCTGGGCTAGATTCACAAAGAAATTTAGGCACCAAGAAAATCACTGGCATTCACAAAGCCTGAGTTAGGTGCCTAGGCTCCCTGTACAATGAATATGAAGAGACAGGCATAGGTGCAGGAACTAGGAGTGCGAGGGGTGCTGCAGCACCCTCGGGCTCCCAGCTGACAGTCCCGTGCCCGGGGTCTCAGCTGCCAGCCCCACGCCCGGGGCTCTGTTGCCACCCTGCACCCAGGGCTTTGCTCCTGGCCTCAGCTGGGGGAGAGGGGTTGGACACGGGTAAGGGGGCTGGTTTTCAGCACTCCCACTATTAAAAATATTCCAGCGCCACTGGAGACGGATGCCTGAGAATGGGACTCATAATAGCCAGCATGGGAAGTGGCTCCTCACCTAAGCTAACCAATGGGAGATGCCAAGTTGAGAGGGGTGTGCTAAACCCTGCTCCTTTCTCAGAGATAGGCACCTCCCTGCAGCCTGGATTTAGGTGCCTATCTCTGCATGGGATTCTCTGCTGCAAAACCTCTTTGGGGTTAGGTGCCTACACTGTTTTGGCAAGAAGCTGCAGGAGGGGGAGCGACAGTGCTTCCTCATTACTTCTGGCCCAGTGGTTGGAGCACTCACTTGGGAGACCCCCCCCCCCCCCGGTTCAGCTCCCTCCCTCAGTCTCTCCTGTTGAAGCTTTTCCACTGTGGCTAAATCTTTTTTTTTTTTTTTTTAATCGTTGATGCAGGGGGCTGGGTCCTGGGTCTCCCACCTGAGTGCTCTAGTCACCAGGCTACAGAATCATTCTCATGCTGGCACATTCTCTCTCTCTCTCGTCCAATAGTGGAACAGCTTCGACAGGAGAGATGGAGGGACTCTCCTCCCTCCATCAGAATATCCCATAGCCAACTGATTAGGGCACTCTTCAAAGAAGTGGCAGATCCCAGTTCAAATTCCTTTTCTCCCTCAGATGGAGAGGGACTTGAACTGGGAGGTCTCCTACATTCTAGGCGAGTACCCTGATCACTGGGCTAAAAGTTATAAAGGAGGTCCTAATTCTCCCTCCCCCTGGTCCCCAGCCATTTTGTGTAAGATCATCTCTAGGGGCCTGATCCGGTAAGCAGGCTCTGAGCATGCCTCCCGGATCAGATCTTTCAGGTGACTTAGGCAGAATGCCTGTCTTCCTTCCCCAGTTTATGAATCACTCCAGGCTTCAGGCTGGTGGGGCTGCAGTGCGCTTCCTCAGAGGCAGAAACATAGGTACCTAGGAACTTCTTCAGCAAAAATTTAGGTGCCAAGTGATTTTAGCGAGTTATTGAATTTGGGGGCAGCAGAGCGGGAGTTTTGTGAATCCCAGTGGGGCCTGATTCGGATTTAGGCACCTAAGGCTTTTTGTGAATCTAGTCCTCTGTGTCTCAGCCCCCCTCATCTGTAAAATGATATTGACTTTCTCCCTTGTTGTGTCCATTTAGACTGCAAGCTTTTCAGGGCAAGGACTGTTGCTTACCATGTGAATGTAAAGCACCTAACATAACAGAGCCCCAGTCTCAGTCATGTTCTCTATGCACTGCTGTAATAAGAATAACATTTCCACAGGTAGCAAACTGGTCCCAGTAAATCAGCACTATAGTACATGGCATTCACCCATGTTTCTTAGACTAGTTTGCAGCTGAGATGAAAGCTTCTTGCTTCCATGACAGATGCGTTTCGAAAACTTCTCTCTTTCACTAACAGAAGTTGGTCCAATGAAAGATATTACCTCATCCACCTTGTCTCTTTTCCCACTGCAGTTCTAATCTACATGATTTTATGCAATAGAAAATATGATGAGTCTCCAGATTCATTCCACTGGCGTATTACTAAAAGACTTAGAGAACAAATGATATCATGTCAGCAAGGAAACACAAAGCATCAATCAAATCCTCTTGCAGAATGTTTCCAGGAAGCTCTGAATAAGCTTATACTGAAGAAACTTTTAATGTGTCAGAATAGCAAGCTGAATGCAGTTTTGTTTTTCAGGTCATATGAATCAAATGAATGAAAGAGACAAATGGATAAAGGCTGACGCACAGGATGGCACAGTGCATCTTAAAAGCCAAAGCTGGTTCCAGTCCATCAAGCTGCAGGTTCCTTGAGGATGGAATAGGCCAAAGGTATTCAAAATCAAGGAACAGTGAAGAAAGATTACTGTACAGTGGTGGTGAATGCTACTTATTGAAATACAGTAAACAATATATTAAGTGAGGACTTTTTTGCCCAACCTTTATATATGTGAAATGACTGCTTTTATTTGACTACTGTATGAAACAGGTTTACTGTTAGTGCCTTCTACAGTTGCACAATCCAGTGTAAAACTTGATTTGTGTAAAACTCGACCCGCACACCCTGCCTATTCTGAAAGCTAGTGAATTTCAAGTAAAAGTATAAAGCCACTGCAAAGAACATTTTCAACACAGGTTGATGCCTGAAAATACAAGAATTTGAGTTAAGCTTTGTGATGGTGCCATATTCTGTATGCTGCTTTTAAATGAATTGTTATCATTTGAAATTTTGTGGTTTGTGCATAATGCTGAGCATTTCCTTTTACTGAATTATTTATATAATGTGTGGGATAAAACCACGTTTAGGGTTGCAGTTCACATTTGATCATAAGTAGGCATTTTGGCTCCTAAGTAATCAGTCTACAATTCACAGACAGCTGCCGCGGCACAGGAGCTAGCAAACAGAGCTGTAAACAGGGGAGTTTGAGTGGGAGTTTGAAAGGCGAGTTTGTCTTGTGGTGCTTGTTTGGGGTTTGTTTTTGCTCTGGGTGGTGGTGTTTTGGTGTGGTTTGTGTTTCCCAGACTAACAGGATTTCGGTGGGAAGGTGATGACAGATACAGAGGCAGCAGTGGGAGTGACCCATGTAGCGGAAGACACAATGAAGATGACTGGTTGTGGAAGCTGTGGTATGTACATGATCCTGGAGGGGGCACCTGGTAAGAGTTTTGTCTGTATGAAGTGCCGTCTGATAGAGCTGATGGAGGAAAAGATCCGAGGTTTGGAGACGCAGGTGGAAAGTCTGGTTGAGTTTAGGAAGGGGTTTGAGCAGATTATGGAGCAAAGACATGAGGTATCTGAAGGGAAAAGCTCAGACTTGCAGATGGAAGCAGGACGGGGGAATTCTGTGGGGAGACTGGGTGAGGAAAGTGGTCAGTGGAAGCATGTGACTAAAAGAACCAGGCAGAGGAAAAGACGGGCTAGTGAAGGAGAAATAGAGCTCAAGAATAGGTTTGCAGAGTTGGAAAATGAAGAAGGGGCTCAGCAAGTAATCACTGAAGATGGAAGGACAAGGAAGAAGAGAAGAGCGGCTAGTCCTATAGGAAAAGGGGAAGAGTTAATGGAGACTACACCAAATATGAGCCCCAGGAGGATACAGGATGGGTTGAAGAGGATTACAAGGGAGAATAGGAATGGAAGGAACTTGCAGCCAGAGGGAACAGGGGATAGACTGGAGAATAGCACTGTCACCAGGAAAAGGCAGGTCTATGTGATCGGGGACTCTTTACTGAGAAGAATAGATAGGCCTGTAACCAGAGCTGATCCAGAGAATAGGAGGGTGTGCTGTCTTCCAGGTGCTAAGATACGGGATGTAGACCTGAGGTTGAAAAGGATTCTAAAGGGAGCAGGAAAGAATCCCCTAATTATCTTTCATGTGGGAACCAATGATATGGCTAGATTCTCACTGGAAAGTATTAAGGGAGACTATGCTAGGCTGGGGAAGACGCTTAAGGAAATTGAGGCTCAGGTGATCTTTAGTGGGATTCTGCCTGTTCCTAGAGAAGGGCAACAAAGGTGTGACAAGATTATGACTATCAACAGATGGCTTAGGCAGGGTGCTATAAGGAGAGCTTTGGGATGTATGGCCACTGGGAGGCATTTATGAACAGAGGACAGTTCTCTCAGGATGGACTTCGTCTGAGTAGGGAAGGAAATAGACTTCTAGGATGGAGGCTGGCACAACTGATTAAGAGAGCTTTAAACTAGGAATTTGGGGGAGATGGTTGGGAGATGTCCAGGTAATCTCCACACCAGATTTTAGCATTGAGAGGAAAGAAAACGAAGTAAGAGAGGATACAGCCGTGGGTAGGAGGAAGGGCAGTGTAGATACCAGTGTAATAGGTCATACTGGCTGTAGAATGACCGTGCCGAATAGGGTACAGAATGTGAGTGAGGCCAAACAGCAAAAATTAAGATGTTTGTACACCAGTGCAAGGAGCCTAGGCAACAAAATGGAGGAACTAGAGCTACTGATGCAGGAAGTGAAACCAGATATTATAGGGATAACAGACACATGGTGGAATAGTAGTCATGACTGGACTACAGGTATTGAAGGGTATGTGCTGTTTAGGAAAGACCGAAATAAAGGTAAAGGTGGTGGAGTAGCATTGTATATCAATGATGAGGTAGAATGTAAAGAAATAAGAAGCAATGAAATGGATACGACACAGTCCGTCTGGGCAAAAATTACATTGGGGAAGAAAACTATTAGAGCCTCCCCTGGGATAGTGCTTGGGGTGTGCTATAAACCGTCAGGATCTAATTTGGATATGGATAGAGCCCTTTTTAATGTTTTTAATGAAGTAAATACTAATGGAAACTGCGTGATCATGGGAGACTTTAACTTCCCAGATATAGACTGGAGGACGAGTGCTAGTAATAATAATAGGGCTCAGATTTTCCTAGATGCGATAGCTGATGGATTCCTTCAGCAAGTAGTTGCTGAACCGACTAGAGGGGATGCCATTTTAGATTTGGTTTTGGTGAGTAGTGAGGACCTCATAGAAGAAAAAGTTGTAGGGGATAATCTTGGCTCAAGTGATCATGAGCTAATTCAGTTCAAACTGAATGGAAGGATTAACAAAAATAAATCTGCAACTAGGGTTTTTGATTTCAGAAGGGCTGACTTTCAAAAATTAAGGAAATTAGTTAGGGAAGTGGATTGGACTGAAGAATTTATGGATCTAAAGGTAGAGGAGGCCTGGGATTATTTTAAATCAAAGCTGCAGAAGCTATCGGAAGCCTGCATCCCAAGAAAAGGGAAAAAATTCATAGGCAGGAGTTGTAGACCAAGCTGGATGAGCAAGCATCTCAGAGAGGTGATTAAGAAAAAGCAGAAAGCATACAGGGAGTGGAAGAAGGGAGTGATCAGCAAGGAAAGCTACCTTATTGAGGTCAGAACATGTAGGGATAAAGTGAGACAGGCTAAAAGTCAAGTAGCAAAGGGAATTAAAACCAATAGTAAAAGGTTCTATAGCCATATAAATAAGAAGAAAACAAAGAAAGATGAAGTGGGACCGCTAAACACTGAGGATGGAGGGGAGGTCAAGGATAATCTAGGCATGGCCCAATATCTAAACAAATACTTTGCCTCAGTTTTTAATAAGACTAAAGAGGATCTTAGGGATAATGGTAGCATGACAAATGGGAATGAGGATATGGAGGTAGGCATTACCATATTTGAGGTAGAAGCGAAACTCAAACAGCTTAATGGGACTAAATCGGGGGGCCCAAATAATTTTCATCCAAGAATATTAAAGGAATTGGCACATGAAATTGCAAGCCCATTAGCAAGAATTTTTAATGAATCTGTAAACTCAGGTGTTGTACCGTATGATTGGAGAATTGCTAACATAGTTCCTATTTTTAAGAAAGGGAAAAAAAAGTGATCCGGGTAATTATAGGCCTGTTAGTTTGACATCTGTAGTATGCAAGGTCTTGGAAAAAATTTTGAAGGAGAAGGTAGTTAAGGACATTGAAGTCAACGGTAAATGGGACAAAATACAACATGGTTTTACAAAAGGTAGATCGTGCCAAACCAACCTGATCTCCTTCTTTGAGAAAGTAACAGATTTTTTAGATAAAGGAAACGCAGTGGATCTAATTTACCTAGATTTCAGTAAGGCATTTGATACCGTGCCACATGGGGAATTATTAGTTAAATTGGATAAGATGGGGATCAATAGGAAAATTGAAAGGTGGATAAGGAATTGGTTAAAGGGGAGACTACAACGGGTCCTACTGGAAGGTGAACTGTCAGGCTGGAGGGAGGTTACCAGTGGAGTTCCTCAAGGATCGGTTTTGAGACCAATCTTATTTAATCTTTTTATTACTGACCTCGGCACAAAAAGTGGGAGTGTGCTAATAAAGTTTGCGGATGATACAAAGCTGGGAGGTATTGCCAATTTAGGGAAGGACAGGGATATCCTACATGAGGATCTGGATGACCTTGTAAACTGGAGTAATAGTAATAGGATGAAATTTAATAGTGAGAAGTGTAAGGTCATGCATTTAGGGATTAATAACAAGAATTTTAGTTATAAGATAGGGACGCATCAATTAGAAGTAACGGAGGAGGAGAAGGACCTTGGAGTATTGGTTGATCATAGGATGACTATGAGCCGCCAATGTGATATGGCCGTGAAAAAAGCTAATGCTGTCTTGGGATGCATCAGGAGAGGTATTTCCAGTAGGGATAAGGAGGTTTTAGTACCGTTATACAAGGCACTGGGGAGACCTCACCTGGAATACTCTGTGCAGTTCTGGTCTCCCATGTTTAAGAAGGATGAATTCAAACTGGAACAGGTACAGAGAAGGGCCACTAGGATGATCCGAGGAATGGAAAACTTGTCTTATGAAAGGAGACTCAAGGAGCTTGGCTTGTTTAGCCTAACTAAAAGAAGGTTGAGGAGAGATATGATTGCCCTCTATAAATATATCAGAGGGATAAATACCGGAGAGGGAGAGGAATTATTTAAGCTCAGTACCAATGTGGACACAAGAACAAATGGATATAAACTGGCCACCAGGAAATTTAGACTAGAAATTAGACGAAGGTTTCTAACCATCAGAAGAGTGAAGTTTTGGAATAGCCTTCCAAGGGAAGCAGTGGGGGCAAAAGATCTATTCTGGCTTTAAGATTAAACTCGATAAGTTTATGGAGGAGATGGTATGATGGGATAACATGATTTTGGTAATTAAATATTCATGGTAAATAGGCCCAATGGCCTGTGATGGGATATTAGATGGGGTGGGATCTGAGTTACCCAGGAAAGAATTTTCTGTAGTATCTGGCTGATGAATCTTGCCCATATGCTCAGGGTTTAGCTGATCGCCATATTTGGGGCTGGGAAGGAATTTTCCTCCAGGGCAGATTGGAAGAGGGTTTTTCGCCTTCCTCTGTAGCATGGGGAACGGGGTCACTTGCTGGAGGATTCTCTGCTCCTTGAAGTCTTTAAACTACGATTTGAGGACTTCAATAGCACAGATATAGGTGTGAGGTTTTTGCAGGAGTGGTGGGTGAAATTCTGTGGCCTGCGTTGTGCAGGAGGTCAGACTAGATGATCATAATGGTCCCTTCTGACCTAAATATCTATGAATCTATGACTTATTATACTGTGCTATGTGTAAAACTGGTCACCAAGCTCCTGCACATCGAAAGCTTGAGAGCTTATTTTACGCCCTCATGATCCTCTCTCATCTGTTTCTTCACTGTTGGCAGGGGCAGCAACCCCAGAGAACCCCTTCTTTATTATACCACTGGGGATGGTAGCAGGGTGCAGTCCCAGAACATGCCCCCTTCAGTTCCCTCCTGGTTCTCCCACTAATTCACAGCCCAGAGAACTTAAAATAACATTCCTGCTCCAGGGGGTCTGGGTTATTAAGTCCTTACAGAATATGGTCTCCTTGGGCCCTTCAGCTTCAAATCTTCTTGAGGCTTCTAATTCACTTTTTTCCAGAACTTCAAGTCCCAGCTCTCCCTTAGTTCCCTCTGAGCCAGGGAGCTCTGCTAATCACTGGTCTCCCTGGATAATTTTTTTCCAGGTTTCCTTTTGCCCTGGTCCTTGGACTCAAACTTCTTCCTTTTGGTTCCAGGGGCTCCACAGCCTCCTTCCTGGGGCTGTGTTGCAATTCATGGCAGGCTTCCTCAGTCCAGCAGCATCCAGGGTCTGATCCCGGTCCAAGGAGCCTCCCTTGGTCCCTGCACTGCTACGTCTCCTCGGGACTGTGGTGTAATTCATGGTAAACTTCCTCAGCTCACCAAAGCCAGGTTTTGGTTCCATGTCACAGAGTCTCCCTCCTGACTCTGTGTTCCCTTCAGTTCTCACTCTCCAGACTACCTGCCTTGGAGCCACCTAACCATTGCACTCCTTCTCTCTGCAGTTACAACTCGTCTGAGCTCTTCCTGGCTTTTATGAAGGCCATGTGTTCTTCACATTCTCACCTGAACCTGAGCCCCACAGCCTCAGGTGGGAGGCAGAGGGTCAGTCACAGGTAGGGACTGGATCCATCTCCCCTTAAAGGGCCAATCACCCTGTGATAGGCACTTTAGGACTAGTTATCTCTGCTTGTTCTCTTTCCCTACCATGGCAATTTAAATTCTTTCATCTTCCAGGATGCCATCAGCACCACGTTAACAGCCAGCTCTGAGTTATACCTGCAGTTGAACAAAATATTGTTTGTTTAAGAAAGAGTGAAGAAACATACACTCAGAAAAGCATCTGAACTTACATAGCCCACAGCTAGAAGAGTTTCTGAGGCTTACTTGCATAAAGGTTGGGAATTATGGATCTTACCTATCCATGTACAGTCTCCTATTCTCTCCATCTGTAGCTTTAGCCTGTCAATGACAGAATCCCATGCATACTAAGTGTCACAATTCAGGACAGCTGCCTCTGTATTCCCCTCCATGGTCGAGCAAGAGTCCCCATTCTTAGGCTCTCGGCTCCTTGGCCATCACCTCTCCTGGGCAGACACCCACATCTCTCCCTCCTGACCAGGGTTTTTCTAGGCTGCATAGTTTCCTTCCTATACTTTGTTATTCCTAGCAAGCCAGACTGCCTAAACAGGCCGGTGGCTGCACTTTGCTCTCTCTTAGACGCTGTAAACAGCAAGATTGCGCACAGGTATACATCACCACACAGTCATTTCTAAACAAGCACATTTATTCTTAAGGTGAAAGCATTAGAGAGAAAACATGTTAAAAACAATAAAAGAATCTACATGCATGCTAATAAGCTTACCAGAGATCACACACACCCTGTCCAGCAGGAGCTTTGGTAGGAGTCCTTCAGACCCTCCGCAGAGAGGGGGGTTTCTGTGGTAACAAGTTCATAGCTCAGAACAAACCCTCCCTATGAGTAGCTTAGCTTTTCCTTTATACAGCTTGGGCCTTTGATCTTCAGATTCCAGGATCAGGTAATCAGCTCATGCGGGTGTAGCTTTAAAAGGCTGGGTTTCTGCATAACTAGAGGTGGGGAATTTACATTCTCCTCCCACTAGAGATTCCTCAGGAGATACATGACACTGTTTGCCCAAAAGTCCATTCTTGTCTGATCCATTGTTCAATACAGTCCTCTGGCATTTGTAACTTTTGCATTTAAACAATGGGCTCCAAAACTACTTAAAGTTAGTTCAATAAGGTTTTTTTTCAAGAATATTGCAAGAAATTGCCATATCTGTCACTGTAAGCCCACACAATCCATGTCTATTCCTTGGCTTCCTGAAAGACACCTTTTTTGGACCCCCTCTTCTGACCTTCAAACAATCCCCTAATCTGTCCAACCTCATCATCAGAAGCAAGCTCCCCATAGAGCAAGGGTATGTCTACACTACAATATTATGTCCATCTAAGTTACGTGGATGCTCAGCCACAGCAGTAATTAAATCACTTTTGCATGTCCACACTATGCTTCTTGTGTCAGCGATGCGAGTCCTCGCCAGGTGCGCTTGCACCGATTTAACTGTCAGTGTGGGGCATTGTGGGATGGCTTCTGAGAACCAGCAACTGACACTCCACTACATCGAGCTAAGCACTCTCGTGGAAGTGGAGTTATTAAGTTGGCAGAGCAGGTGAGTTATGTTGGCAGGAGCGACATTTTTGTGTCGATGGTTACAGAGTTAGGTCAATGTAAGCTGTCTTGCATTGACCCAACTCTGTAGTGTAGACGAGGGCCAAGACACAGCAACTCAGACCAGCACCAGACCCTGCCAGAACAACAGATGCAAAACCTGCAGACATATCTCCACTGCTACAATGATCAGCACTCCCCACAACACACCTTTCGAGACTGGCAAAAAGAAAAGGAGTACTTGTGGCACCTTAGAGACTAACAAATTTATCTGAGCATAAGCTTTCGTGAGCTACAGCTCACTTCATCGGATGCATTCAGTGGAAAATACAGTGGGGATATTTATATACACAGAGAACATGAAACAATGGGTGTTAACATATACACTGTAAGGAGAGTGATCACTTAAGATGAGCTAATACCAGCAGGAGAGCAGGGGAGGGGGAAGAAAACCTTTTGTAGTGATAATCAAGATTGATGAGTCCTACACATGCCTATCATATGTAGTGTACCTCATCCAGTGCACTAAATGCCCCAATAGGAACTATCTGGGTGAAACCAGACAATCACTACTGTCATAAATATAAAGGGAAGGGTAAACACCTTTAAAATCCCTCCTGGCCAGAGGAAAAACCCTTTCACCTTTAAGGGGTTAAGAAGCTAGGATAACCTCGCTGGCACCTGACCAAAATGACCAATGAGGAGACAAGATACTTTCAAAAGCTGGGGGGCGGGGGGGGGGGGGAGAAACAAAACTCTCTCTGTCTGGGTGATGTTTTTGCCGGGGACAGAACAGGAATGGAGTCTTAAAACTTAGTAAGTAATCTAGCTAGATATGCGTTAGATTCTGATTTCTTTAAATGGCTGAGAAAATAAGCTGTGCTGAATGGAATGTAGATTCCTGTTTGTGTCTTTTTGTAACTTAAGGTTTTGCCTAGAGGGATTCTCTGTGTTTTGAATCTGATTACCCTGTAAGATATTTACCATCCTGATTTTACAGAGGTGATTCTTTTTACTTTTTCTTTTATTAAAATTCTTCTTTTAAGAATCTGAATGCTTTTTCATTGTTCTTAAGATCCAAGGGTTTGGGTCTGTGTTCACCTATGCAAATTGGTGAGGATTTTTATCAAACCTTCCCCAGGAAAGGGGGTGTAAGGTTTGGGAGGATTTTTGGGGGAAAGACGTTGCCAAACGGGCTCTTTCCCCGTTATATACCTGTTAGATGTTTGGTGGTGGCAGCGATAAAGTACAAGGGCAAAAGGTAAAATAGTTTGTACCTTGGGGAAGTTTTAACCTAAGCTGGTAAAAGTAAGCTTAGGAGGTTTTCATGCAGGTCCCCACATCTGTACCCTAGAGTTCAGAGTGGGGAAGGAACCTTGACAACTACGCTCTAGAATAAACTCTCACAGTAAAATTATAAAAGACAAACACACCATATCACCTGTGGGTGAACACTGTTCACAAAATGATCACTCTGTATCTACCCTATCAGTCCTCAGCCTCAAAGGAAAGGTTGCACAACACTTTCAAAAGATGAGCCTGGAAGCTTAAATTCATAACTTTGTCAGACTCTAAAAATCATGGACTGAACAGAAACACTGGATTTATGGCTTATTGCAACAATCTGTAACTCACTAACTCCCCACCCCCAGCTGCTTCCCCCCCCCTTTCTTTCTTCCATATAGCTGGAGTGGTGTTAATTGGCCACTTCACGTTCAATGGTCTCTTGAAATATCTGTTAACTACTTATGCTAAACAGTCTGTTCCATCTTGTATTGAACTGTGACACTCTGGCTCTGGGTATGTTTCCCAGACCTGAAGAAGAGCTCTATGTAAGCCTGAAAGCTTGTCTCTGGGGCAAGTCTACACTACAAAATTAAGTTGACCTAAGTTAAGTCGACATACAGCCGCCACAGTAATTAAATCACTTTTGCATGTCCACACTATGCTCCTTGTGTCCGCAATATGCATCCTCACTAGCAGCACTTGCATTGATTCAGAGAGCAGTGCATCGTCTAGTGCAGGGTGTTTTGGCAAGGGTTTCCAATGCCTCCTGAGGGCAAACAAGTTATGCAGAGGCAACTGGGAACATGGGTTCAATGTCCCAAGATGCAGTTTTCTCCATCCCATAATTTTATCTGCATCCCATAATGTTTCATGCCTCTTTTCAAAAGCCCCCAAACCCATGCATCCACCATCTGTGTGAGAAGCATGGGTCCTGTACAGCTCTGCACGATCGTGGTGAGCGTTGTGAGCATGGTGTGCCTGATCCTGCAGTATTTGCAGAACAGCCAGCGGAGCATCGGAGAACTTGACTATTCCTTGGAAGCTAGCTTGCTGTGGGACATAAAAAGAAACAATTCAAGGTTGTTGTAGGCATTCATGGAGCAGCTGCAGGCGATGGAGTGCCGGTTCTGGGGCTGAGAAACAAGCACTGACTGGTGGGATTGCATTGTTATGTAGGTACGGCCTGACAGGGACTGCAGAACTTTCAGCTGTGCAAGGCCACGTTCCTGGGTGTATGTGCAGAGCTTGCTCCAGAGCCGTGACACCAAAATGAGAGCTGCACTGACAGTGGAGAAGCAAGTGACGATCGTGTGGAAGCTTGCCATGCCAGACTGCTACCGGTCAGTGGGGAATCGATCTGGAGTTGGGAAATCCACCATGGGCATTGATGTGATGCAAGTGTGCAGGGCCATTAATCGTCTCCTGCTACACAGGACTGTGACTCTGGGCAATCTGCAGGACATACTGGATAGTTTTGCAGCAATGGGGTTCCCGAACTGCCTGAGGGCAATAGATGGCACACATATCCCTATTTTGGTACCAGACCACCTTGCCACAGAGTACATCAATAGAAAGGGCTACTTTTCTCTGGTATATTGCAAGCGCTCGTGGATCACCAGAGATGTTTTACTGACATCAATGCGGGATGGTCAGGGAAGGTGCAAGACACGAGCATCTATAAGAACACAGGACTGTTCAGAAAGCTGCAAGCAGGGACTTTCTTTCCAGACCAGCAGATTACCATTGGGGATGTTGAAATGCCAGTAATGATCCGGGGCGACCCAGCCTATCCCCTTACTCCCATGGCTCATGAAGCCATACACTGGCCACCTCAACAGCAGCAAAGAACACTTCAACCACAGGCTCAGCAGGTGTAGAATGACAGTTAAATGTGCTGTTTGAAAGGCCGCTGGCTCTGTCTACTCATGAGATTAGACCTCAGTGAAAAAATATCCCAATGGTTATAGCTGCCTACTGTGCACTTTGTAAAAGCTGTGAAGCAAAGGCGGGAAGTTTACGCCGGGGTGGAGGGCGGAGGTGGAATGGCTGTCCACTGATTTTGAGCAGCCAGATACCAGGGCTATAAGAAGAGCTCAGTGGAAAGCGATAAGTCTCAGGGAGGCTTTGAAAGACCATTTTAATAGCGAGCCAGAGTAGTGTGTTGCTGTAGTGCACTCTGCCTGGCATTGGCTTTTTGCACCCCGGTACGAACCTTGTAATGAGTGCTGTGTGTAGTAATATAACATTGCAAATGCACCTCTTGCTGTTATCGCTGAATGATGTCAGCCCCAGCCTGCATATGTTGTGAACTAATAAAGATGAATTAATTTTCCATAAATAGACTTTTATTCCAAATCCAGGCAAACAGACATATTTATAACTTAATGAAACTTTATAAATGCAGGGACAAGAACCTTTGAAGGGGAAAGAACAGTCATTTTCATTTCACAAACCCATACACCAATCATGTCTCTCAAATTTCAAAAATTTGTGGGGATTTAGAGGAGAGGGGCGTATACCTGTGTATCTTGCTGCCGGGCAGTGGAGTTCAAAATGGTGACCAGAGTGGTCACAGTGGGACACCTCCTGGAGGCCATTAAAGTTGACGTATGTGCAGATGTGATTATCTATGATTGTCTCCCCTAGGGTGGAGTGGTAGTGCAATGGCTCTGGACGCCATGTGCAATGTGGGGAGTGTGTGTAGAGAGGTCCCGAAATGCAGTTCTCTATAGGCTATAGAGGGAGGCAAGCATGGGTCTTTTGAACCAGAAGGTGAACAAGAGTCTCCAGCATTTCTGTTTGCTACTTGAGAAGCTCTAGCATCTCCTGCTGCATGTCTCTCTCCTTTTCCTGTGCTTTTCTCCTCTCTGCTCTATATCTGTCCATTCTGTCCATGACTGTGATCCACCAAGCCCTGTGCTTGGTATCCGAAGCACCAGAGACTTGCAGGATCTCTTGGAACATGTCATCCTGCATCCTCTTCCTTATCCTCCTTATCTGGCTGAGCCGCTCCGCTGGTGTGGATCCTCAAGGCCACATTTCCAGCTGCAAAGGATACAATGCACAGAGGTACTATTGTGAGTGTATTCACAAGATAAATGGGAAGTTTGTGTACTGAACTCACTCCCCTGGATCCACACAAGGTACAGGCACTACATTCTCACTTCTCCTTGGGATTCATAGAGCATGGTGGCACTCCCAGCCATGGTGAGTATGGCCCAGGGGGAGGGAGCGACTTGGGAAAATAATGGTGTGGGGGGAGGGGGGTAGCTCGTGGGCATGAGTATATGCGGATAGGGCAATTGAACTAAATACTGGCACCATTTTCCACAGGCGATGGTGATTGTAGCTGATATCTCACTTCTGAGGGTAATGGAGGCTGAAGGGAACAGCTCCTGCATGCGTCCAGCTGCAGACGGGTCCACATGTTGCTAGCCTGTGTGCTGCAATGGTGCTTGCTGAAGTAATTGCTGACCAGCGTGGGAAAGTGTTCTACTGCGGCGGAAGAAACAAGGCAATCCTCCCCAGAGACTTTCGGCAGACAATTGCAGAGCACCTCCTGGAACATTTTCTCAAGATCTGTATGGAGGATTCATAGGACATCCTGCTGCACATAAACAAGCTGCTCCGCATGTCTCCTTCTGCCTAACTGTACAGGGAAATGAGCAGCAGATAGCAACTCTGCCTCTATTGGTTATTTCACTACCTCTTCTACCTTGATTAAATGTACAGATGTGTCCCTGTAATATCAAAGCAAACAGCTACTTACCGGAGGTTCCTTCCCCTGCATCAGGCTCACCTGGGCTGGACTGTCGGGACTGGCTCAACTGCTCTGGAGTCAAAAACAGGTCCTGGCTCACGGTGCCACTGTATCCCCTATTCACCTGTCTTTCCCCCCATCCCCCCACTTCCTTGTCCAACACCTCCTCTCCACTGTTCTCTGACTTCTCCTAAGCATCCACAGATAGCATGCAGATCTTCGTAAAAGCAACATGTCTGTGGTTTTGCACTAGTGAGACTGTTGGCCTCCCTGGCCTCCTTGGCTTTCATGCGTCACTGCTGCAGGTCCCTCTTGTAGCCCTTCTTCCCCATGCCATGAGTGATCTGCTCGTAGATATTGATGTTTCTATGCCTGGATTGGAGCTGTGCCTGCCCAGCCTCTTCTCCCCACAGAGATCCATCACCTCCTGTGTACTCCAGGCAGGAGCGCGTCTGCAGTGTGAAGCAGGCATGGTCAGCAGGGCAGTTGCTAGGTGAGCTCTCCATGCCAAGCAAACAGGAAATGGAATTTCAAAAATTTGTGGGGATTTAGAGGAGAGGGGCGTATACCTGTGCATCTTGCTGCCGGGCAGTGGAGTTCAAAATGGTGACCAGAGTGGTCACAGTGGGGCATTGTCGGACACCTCCTGGAGGCTATTAAAGTTGACTTAAGTAATGCAGTGTTTATACTGATGTAATCCTTCTGCCCATCAGAGTTGGCAGCAACAAGGGCTGGGTTCAGTATCTAGGGGTTCCATTTCAATAACACAATGCAAAACCGGCTCAAGCCCCCTGCAGTGACCTGGGACAAATATATACCACCCCCGCTAGGCGCCTCTAAGAGGCAATACTTCCGCTCTCGCAAGCACAGAGTCTGAGTGTAGCAAAAGCCTTTTAATAACAGAGAGAAACAATGTGGCATTATGTTGGGGAAACACTACCAACAGGATTCATAACACAACCCATGAGCAAAAAACCAACCCCAAGCAAATTGGGGCGTGTCCTTTCTCTTTGGTTCTTGAGTCCAGCAACCCAAAGTCACCCAAAGTCCAACAACCCAAAAGTCTCTGTCCCTGGTCAGTGCAGCACCAGAGTTCGAAAGTTTATCTGCAGAGTTTTACCTCCCAACCTGGGTGGAGATGGGGGGGGGAGTTAAGGGGCACCTTATGTGGTCCAAAGCCAATTGCCCCACCTCTCCATGGGGCTCTGCTCTGCTCCACCAGCCATCCCACAAATCGCTCCCCTCTGCCAGCCGTCCCATGAGCCGCTCCAGCCGTCCTGTGAACTGTTCTATTCCAAGAGTCTCTCTGTTCTGCTCCAGCTGTCCCACAAACTGCTCCACAATATATCTTTAGGCTCCCCCTAGTACTTAACACAACACTCAGTGATTTCAGCTCTTAGTAAGTTTAGCTCTTCTGTGATTTCAGCTTGTAGTAGGGGAGCCTCAGTGCTGGTGCACCATTGGCCCAAAGTGAATTCTGCTCAGCAGTCTGTAACTAGACTGCTAATAGAATCAAAATTAGCTCCAATATTCCACAGTAGAGAAAGAAGAAAGTACAATTAGCATATAAGGCCCTCATGGGGGGGGGGGGGGGGACACCACCAGATATTAATACCTGTCCCCAACCTCTCTCCCTTCACTGAGTTTTGGAACCCATGTCCCTTGCCTAGCGGGTGCTACTTAGTTGATGGCGACTCCCTCCATCATAACCAAAGGCCAAGTACAGTTCCACTGTCCTTGATTCACATAATCAGGATAATAATTTATTTTTCCTGCCCCAGTAACAGAGACACTGGGGATCCCACAGCAGCCAAAGTGACAATTTGGGCAGCTATGGGCCCATGCTAGGCAGGGTGGGTGTGCCTATGCAAATGAGATCAGCCCCTGAAGTTCTTTTCCGCAACTTGTCACAACTCACCACCAGATGTCAGGGTGGAGCTCATCCTGACTCTGCTTACATCGACACTGCATCAACCTATGTTGACTAAACGCTACGCCTCTCATGGCGGTGGAGTTAAGTCAGTGTATTTGGTGAGTTACATTATTGGGCGCGACATTTTAGTGTAGACAGTTACAGAGCTAGGTTGACGTAAGCTGCCTTATGTCAACCTAACTCTGTAGTGTAGACCTGGCCTCTCTCATCAACAGCAGTTGGTCCAATAAACGAAGTGACCTCACCCATCTTGTCTCGCTAATATCCTGGACCGACATGGCTACACCAACACTGTATACGTGTTCCTTGGCTTGTCTTTTCTCTCCCGCTCCCTCAAGTTCAGTGTCCTGACGTGTAAAGACAGGATTTTCTTTGCTCTTAGCAGAGGCAAGTGGGCAAAGTTTCATTAGCATTAGGAAACATAACTTCCCATTATGCCATTGCCACCAATATATAATCTTCAAATTTCCTTCACATTAACCTGGTTGTCTGTGACCCACTTCAAAGAGTTATTTTCTACCAGGGTGCGGTTAGATACCTGGTGAAAGGAAATGCCTTCCTTGCTGTAACCCAGGCAAAAGGCCCTTCTTTGGAAAGAGTCTTTTCAAGTGTAAATTGACTTACATCTCGGGAGGCGTTAGTCAGAGCCAAGGTGGGCTTGCTGGTTCAGGCTGGCTTATCTTGTAGGCAGTTATATTTAGATTGCAGCTGCACTAAAACCACACAAAGGTAGGCCTCAGTGAACAGGCAGTCACTTGTCATGTCACCATTAATGTGACACTGTACCTTCTTTTCTGTTGTTTCTTATAAGGTTCGTAGCAGCCTAGTAGGAGGCAATGATGCTGTGTCTTGTCCCTGGAGCCCTCCCCAGGGCTGGGGAGCAGCAAGAGGAACTCTTCGCTATGTGGGGTGCAGGCATGGAGAGGCAACAGCATACCTGGGAGTGGGTACCGTAAAACAGAGGCAGGCACAGGCATGCCAGGTAGAGAGGGGGAGACTTGGCCCTCAGCATGTCTCTTCATGGTGCTTTCAGGTCTGCATGTGCTGCCTTGCTTATGTGCCCTACACAGTCAGCAGCGGTGGAACAGAAAAAAAACTTTAAAAATTGACTAAAGGATTTACCACGTCATTGCGGCTGTAGGTGGAGCTGGACACCCAATGAAAGAGCAGTGGCTGAAGCTGCTGCCTGGAGTATGTGTAGGCGGCACAAGGGGATGCCAGAGATTCCTCTGCCTTCAGCAGTTTGGTGGGGAAAGTGCTATACAGGGAATGGGGGAGGGGTTACAGGGACTAGGAGTGGCTAGAGATGGGGATCATGGCAGTTACAGATACCCCAGTGCCTGCACTCAGAGCTGTTTAGTCCTTCCCCCTGCCCCCATCCCCTTCCCACCTGACCTCAGAAGTTCACACCCTTCCCCCCGCCAAACCTTCCTTTACCCTGTCAAGCCTTGGCTGGGAATCACTCCCCTACCCAACCAGGGCCCTGCTTCTTCTCGGGTCAATAGTTGCAGAGGTGGCACTGATAAAGCCAAGGTTGGTTACAGTCCCTGCTCCCGCCACCCCATCTCTCCTCCCCTGCTGCATCCCTGCTTCCCACCCCCAGGGCCCTGCTTCCTTCATCAACATGATGCCTCCCCATCCCCATGGATCCCTGCTTCCTCCCCAGCATTACAACCTTTCCTCCCTTCCAAGTCCCTGCTTCCAGTCTCCACCATGCCCGCCCCTTGGGGGTCCCAGCTTATTGCAACTACGGGTGCATCTAGGCGCCCTAGTTGTGGATCAGGACACCAAAGCCAATCCTTGGCCTGAATAACAAAAAGGAGGTGGTAACAGCTAACTGGCCAGTCAGAAACTAATTTCAAAAATCTGTGTTGTCAGCATCCCTTTAACAAGTAACTGTTCCCCTGCAGTGTGTGCTCTCCAGGTACTGCAGTGTTGGGCTAGTGCATGGAAAACTTTATTCTGGTTGCATTGTTAAGCGTGAGGGACATGAGATGTAAACAAAGACCAGCATAAAAAAATAAATTATGTACAGTCTGTGGTGGCTGTTTAGACTGTAAGCTCTTTGGAGCAAAGATTCGTTCTTACGGTTTATCGATCACCTAATACAACAGGGCTCTGCTTTTGGTTGAGGTCTCTATGTGCTGCCACAATACAAATGCAAAATAATAAAGTAAATTAAAATTTTAAAAGCCTTTGTCTGACTACAGCACAGTGGTGTTTGTACGAGAGGTACACAAGTTTGGTTCTCAAAACTGAAATTTAATCTGAGGCCATCAAACCACATATTGAGTGCAGCCGGTGGAGAAAGGAAAAGGAGAGTTCACAGCCCCACTGCTGTTCATAATTCACGATGCTCTGTCTGTGTGGGCATGTGCACTCTAAATCACCAGGACACGTTGTAAAGCCAGCCCCTGTTCTACTGCTTCCCCTTGTAAGTGCCATTGCTGATGCACAACAGGGTGACAACAGAGGGCCTGCATATTATTACCCTGCATAGCGCTTAATTAAAACCACATCGGTCATTGCTTTCCCCTTAATCTATGTATTTTTTTGTCTGGGAACAAGGGGTGTTGAGGTGGAGCAACACTGATAGTTTGAAATGGCAGGTGTAAAAAATTAACTAAAATTAACGAAAGCATGCGATGGGGTTCAAATTCCTGAAGAAATTGTCAAAGCCAAGGCTTTCGTTAACTGTTTTAGTCAAAGGGGACACCTATTGTTTTGAGTCCCGCTGCTCTGTTCCTTGACTGGTACTGTTCTAGGACCAGTCTTACGATTAGCTCCACACAGACCTATACTACCACAGGGATTTGCACTGACTTAAATGGAACGCCATGCAGCAGCAGAAGCGTATGGATACGTTTTGCAGGATCGACTCCATAGATTTTTCTGCTAATTTTTCAGTCTCTTTGGTCCCTCTATCTTCCATTGCACTGGCTCTCTCAACTCTGTAATTTCATATCACTGAAGGTAAAAATCTCACCCTTCATGTTTAAAATTATTTAGCCTCCTAAAGATCCAGCTAGGTGTCCAGAAGGATTTTCAAAAGTGTGTGTGCACATAACTCCCATCAGTGGTAGTTAGGCATCAAGGTGCCTAGTAGGATTTTCAAAAGCCCCAAGCTTTTTTCAAAAGCCCCAAGAACTACTCCGGCAGGACTCCAACACGGTTTTATAAAATTATTTATAGCTTAGTTGGAAAGTTTTCATGTGCATTAAACTATGTTACGCTCCTGTGCCTGATTTAAACTGCTAATGGGGATGGGCTCGGCTGTTCCCCCAGGAGCTCTTGGTGCCATGTCCCAGGGGAGTGGAACTTTAGACACTGGACTCTGGTTACAGGGAAGTTGGTCTTGTATTCCCCACCAGTGTGGCCGAGACAAAACTCCAAAGGAAGCAAAAGGAATTAATCGTTTTTGTTAATACAGCAAATACAAAACGAGAGGCTGAGCCCAGACAACTTTAGAACTTTGAAACATCTCAGATATTTTTTCTGTTAGTTTTGTTAAAAGATTTTCTCCAGCTCTATAGCAATAATTTAATAAGAGGTAAATGATGCATGAAATCTCATCAACGCATATGCAGTGGTGCTTACTGGACTCTATGAAAACACACCAGAGAGATTCACACTTGGCATAAAACACTTATTACAGCCAGGCATCTTCAACTCTCACTTCCATCTCCTGGCATATATTTCTATGCCCCACCTATTTGCTCTGTCCCCTCTTCTTACAGCCTAGAAAAATGGCTGCATTCTAGATATCATACAACATTACTAAGGGAACAGCTGAAATCCTTCATATTTTTGTCAGCTCATTTTTTTGACACTTCGAGGTTATTTCCTGTTTAAAATTCAGTCCATTTTCATGTTTTAAGGGCTGTCTCTACTTAGAAGGCAGATTCCCTTTTCATTTCTATTCTTCATTCTCCTTCACAGAGCTATGGCAAATGAAAAGTAATAGGGATTCCGATAAAATTTCTGAAGAACTTGAAACTTCAGCATGACAAATATTCTGCACACTCCATCCGTCCTACATTGTCATGAACTCCACTTTTGTTTTTAAATGTTTTTCAAAGACAGACATTCGGAGTGTTTGGGCAGATGGAGTTGAGAAACCTGGGTTTTGGCCCAAATGCAGGAAGGGAAACAATAGGAGCAAAACTTCAATGGGACCCATGTTGCAATGGGGACTGAGGAGTAAGCACTGGAGCATCTACATGAAGATCCCCAAAGCGTTTTCGCCATCTGTAGGTTAGGAAACTCACATCCCTTCCTGCTCCGTGGGAGAGCTGGGTAAACAAAGTGTCTTCTCAGTTGCTTTGAAATAGTTTCCCAGCACTCTTGTGGGTTGACATGATTTTGTCCAGAGTCTCACAGTAGCCACCACTTATCAACATATAGAACTGCAGTAGCAGTGTCAGCCTCTTCTCAAGAAGAAGACTTGGATTCTAGGGATGAAAACTGGCCAATTGAAGTCATGGCAGGGTTCGTCTTGGACTTCGTTGGGGCCAGGACTTCACGTTCTGTGTGTTGCAGGTTTGAACCGAGGCGCATTTGCAAAGTTGTTCTAGAATGCTGCTTCAGTACCTGCCCCAGGCCATGCCAGGCTCAGCGCTAAACTTACAAATTACACACTTACATAAGCACTAAAGTCATCAAAAATTTAAACAAAAGGATGTTTAGAAAAGAGTTCAAGATGAAAGCTGATCTTGTGACTGGCATGGGACTGGGACTCAGGAAATCTGGGTTTAATTCCTAGATGTGCCACGGATTATCTCTGTAACCTTGGGCAAATCACTTAATCCCCCTGGGCTAGATTCACAAAGAAATTTAGGCACCAAGAAAATCACTGGCATTCACAAAGCCTGAGTTAGGTGCCTAGGCTCCCTGTACAATGAATATGAAGAGACAGGCATAGGTGCAGGAACTAGGAGTGCGAGGGGTGCTGCAGCACCCTCGGGCTCCCAGCTGACAGTCCCGTGCCCGGGGTCTCAGCTGCCAGCCCCACGCCCGGGGCTCTGTTGCCACCCTGCACCCAGGGCTTTGCTCCTGGCCTCAGCTGGGGGAGAGGGGTTGGACACGGGTAAGGGGGCTGGTTTTCAGCACTCCCACTATTAAAAATATTCCAGCGCCACTGGAGACGGATGCCTGAGAATGGGACTCATAATAGCCAGCATGGGAAGTGGCTCCTCACCTAAGCTAACCAATGGGAGATGCCAAGTTGAGAGGGGTGTGCTAAACCCTGCTCCTTTCTCAGAGATAGGCACCTCCCTGCAGCCTGGATTTAGGTGCCTATCTCTGCATGGGATTCTCTGCTGCAAAACCTCTTTGGGGTTAGGTGCCTACACTGTTTTGGCAAGAAGCTGCAGGAGGGGGAGCGACAGTGCTTCCTCATTACTTCTGGCCCAGTGGTTGGAGCACTCACTTGGGAGACCCCCCCCCCCCCGGTTCAGCTCCCTCCCTCAGTCTCTCCTGTTGAAGCTTTTCCACTGTGGCTAAATCTTTTTTTTTTTTTTTTTAATCGTTGATGCAGGGGGCTGGGTCCTGGGTCTCCCACCTGAGTGCTCTAGTCACCAGGCTACAGAATCATTCTCATGCTGGCACATTCTCTCTCTCTCTCGTCCAATAGTGGAACAGCTTCGACAGGAGAGATGGAGGGACTCTCCTCCCTCCATCAGAATATCCCATAGCCAACTGATTAGGGCACTCTTCAAAGAAGTGGCAGATCCCAGTTCAAATTCCTTTTCTCCCTCAGATGGAGAGGGACTTGAACTGGGAGGTCTCCTACATTCTAGGCGAGTACCCTGATCACTGGGCTAAAAGTTATAAAGGAGGTCCTAATTCTCCCTCCCCCTGGTCCCCAGCCATTTTGTGTAAGATCATCTCTAGGGGCCTGATCCGGTAAGCAGGCTCTGAGCATGCCTCCCGGATCAGATCTTTCAGGTGACTTAGGCAGAATGCCTGTCTTCCTTCCCCAGTTTATGAATCACTCCAGGCTTCAGGCTGGTGGGGCTGCAGTGCGCTTCCTCAGAGGCAGAAACATAGGTACCTAGGAACTTCTTCAGCAAAAATTTAGGTGCCAAGTGATTTTAGCGAGTTATTGAATTTGGGGGCAGCAGAGCGGGAGTTTTGTGAATCCCAGTGGGGCCTGATTCGGATTTAGGCACCTAAGGCTTTTTGTGAATCTAGTCCTCTGTGTCTCAGCCCCCCTCATCTGTAAAATGATATTGACTTTCTCCCTTGTTGTGTCCATTTAGACTGCAAGCTTTTCAGGGCAAGGACTGTTGCTTACCATGTGAATGTAAAGCACCTAACATAACAGAGCCCCAGTCTCAGTCATGTTCTCTATGCACTGCTGTAATAAGAATAACATTTCCACAGGTAGCAAACTGGTCCCAGTAAATCAGCACTATAGTACATGGCATTCACCCATGTTTCTTAGACTAGTTTGCAGCTGAGATGAAAGCTTCTTGCTTCCATGACAGATGCGTTTCGAAAACTTCTCTCTTTCACTAACAGAAGTTGGTCCAATGAAAGATATTACCTCATCCACCTTGTCTCTTTTCCCACTGCAGTTCTAATCTACATGATTTTATGCAATAGAAAATATGATGAGTCTCCAGATTCATTCCACTGGCGTATTACTAAAAGACTTAGAGAACAAATGATATCATGTCAGCAAGGAAACACAAAGCATCAATCAAATCCTCTTGCAGAATGTTTCCAGGAAGCTCTGAATAAGCTTATACTGAAGAAACTTTTAATGTGTCAGAATAGCAAGCTGAATGCAGTTTTGTTTTTCAGGTCATATGAATCAAATGAATGAAAGAGACAAATGGATAAAGGCTGACGCACAGGATGGCACAGTGCATCTTAAAAGCCAAAGCTGGTTCCAGTCCATCAAGCTGCAGGTTCCTTGAGGATGGAATAGGCCAAAGGTATTCAAAATCAAGGAACAGTGAAGAAAGATTACTGTACAGTGGTGGTGAATGCTACTTATTGAAATACAGTAAACAATATATTAAGTGAGGACTTTTTTGCCCAACCTTTATATATGTGAAATGACTGCTTTTATTTGACTACTGTATGAAACAGGTTTACTGTTAGTGCCTTCTACAGTTGCACAATCCAGTGTAAAACTTGATTTGTGTAAAACTCGACCCGCACACCCTGCCTATTCTGAAAGCTAGTGAATTTCAAGTAAAAGTATAAAGCCACTGCAAAGAACATTTTCAACACAGGTTGATGCCTGAAAATACAAGAATTTGAGTTAAGCTTTGTGATGGTGCCATATTCTGTATGCTGCTTTTAAATGAATTGTTATCATTTGAAATTTTGTGGTTTGTGCATAATGCTGAGCATTTCCTTTTACTGAATTATTTATATAATGTGTGGGATAAAACCACGTTTAGGGTTGCAGTTCACATTTGATCATAAGTAGGCATTTTGGCTCCTAAGTAATCAGTCTACAATTCACAGACAGCTGCCGCGGCACAGGAGCTAGCAAACAGAGCTGTAAACAGGGGAGTTTGAGTGGGAGTTTGAAAGGCGAGTTTGTCTTGTGGTGCTTGTTTGGGGTTTGTTTTTGCTCTGGGTGGTGGTGTTTTGGTGTGGTTTGTGTTTCCCAGACTAACAGGATTTCGGTGGGAAGGTGATGACAGATACAGAGGCAGCAGTGGGAGTGACCCATGTAGCGGAAGACACAATGAAGATGACTGGTTGTGGAAGCTGTGGTATGTACATGATCCTGGAGGGGGCACCTGGTAAGAGTTTTGTCTGTATGAAGTGCCGTCTGATAGAGCTGATGGAGGAAAAGATCCGAGGTTTGGAGACGCAGGTGGAAAGTCTGGTTGAGTTTAGGAAGGGGTTTGAGCAGATTATGGAGCAAAGACATGAGGTATCTGAAGGGAAAAGCTCAGACTTGCAGATGGAAGCAGGACGGGGGAATTCTGTGGGGAGACTGGGTGAGGAAAGTGGTCAGTGGAAGCATGTGACTAAAAGAACCAGGCAGAGGAAAAGACGGGCTAGTGAAGGAGAAATAGAGCTCAAGAATAGGTTTGCAGAGTTGGAAAATGAAGAAGGGGCTCAGCAAGTAATCACTGAAGATGGAAGGACAAGGAAGAAGAGAAGAGCGGCTAGTCCTATAGGAAAAGGGGAAGAGTTAATGGAGACTACACCAAATATGAGCCCCAGGAGGATACAGGATGGGTTGAAGAGGATTACAAGGGAGAATAGGAATGGAAGGAACTTGCAGCCAGAGGGAACAGGGGATAGACTGGAGAATAGCACTGTCACCAGGAAAAGGCAGGTCTATGTGATCGGGGACTCTTTACTGAGAAGAATAGATAGGCCTGTAACCAGAGCTGATCCAGAGAATAGGAGGGTGTGCTGTCTTCCAGGTGCTAAGATACGGGATGTAGACCTGAGGTTGAAAAGGATTCTAAAGGGAGCAGGAAAGAATCCCCTAATTATCTTTCATGTGGGAACCAATGATATGGCTAGATTCTCACTGGAAAGTATTAAGGGAGACTATGCTAGGCTGGGGAAGACGCTTAAGGAAATTGAGGCTCAGGTGATCTTTAGTGGGATTCTGCCTGTTCCTAGAGAAGGGCAACAAAGGTGTGACAAGATTATGACTATCAACAGATGGCTTAGGCAGGGTGCTATAAGGAGAGCTTTGGGATGTATGGCCACTGGGAGGCATTTATGAACAGAGGACAGTTCTCTCAGGATGGACTTCGTCTGAGTAGGGAAGGAAATAGACTTCTAGGATGGAGGCTGGCACAACTGATTAAGAGAGCTTTAAACTAGGAATTTGGGGGAGATGGTTGGGAGATGTCCAGGTAATCTCCACACCAGATTTTAGCATTGAGAGGAAAGAAAACGAAGTAAGAGAGGATACAGCCGTGGGTAGGAGGAAGGGCAGTGTAGATACCAGTGTAATAGGTCATACTGGCTGTAGAATGACCGTGCCGAATAGGGTACAGAATGTGAGTGAGGCCAAACAGCAAAAATTAAGATGTTTGTACACCAGTGCAAGGAGCCTAGGCAACAAAATGGAGGAACTAGAGCTACTGATGCAGGAAGTGAAACCAGATATTATAGGGATAACAGACACATGGTGGAATAGTAGTCATGACTGGACTACAGGTATTGAAGGGTATGTGCTGTTTAGGAAAGACCGAAATAAAGGTAAAGGTGGTGGAGTAGCATTGTATATCAATGATGAGGTAGAATGTAAAGAAATAAGAAGCAATGAAATGGATACGACACAGTCCGTCTGGGCAAAAATTACATTGGGGAAGAAAACTATTAGAGCCTCCCCTGGGATAGTGCTTGGGGTGTGCTATAAACCGTCAGGATCTAATTTGGATATGGATAGAGCCCTTTTTAATGTTTTTAATGAAGTAAATACTAATGGAAACTGCGTGATCATGGGAGACTTTAACTTCCCAGATATAGACTGGAGGACGAGTGCTAGTAATAATAATAGGGCTCAGATTTTCCTAGATGCGATAGCTGATGGATTCCTTCAGCAAGTAGTTGCTGAACCGACTAGAGGGGATGCCATTTTAGATTTGGTTTTGGTGAGTAGTGAGGACCTCATAGAAGAAAAAGTTGTAGGGGATAATCTTGGCTCAAGTGATCATGAGCTAATTCAGTTCAAACTGAATGGAAGGATTAACAAAAATAAATCTGCAACTAGGGTTTTTGATTTCAGAAGGGCTGACTTTCAAAAATTAAGGAAATTAGTTAGGGAAGTGGATTGGACTGAAGAATTTATGGATCTAAAGGTAGAGGAGGCCTGGGATTATTTTAAATCAAAGCTGCAGAAGCTATCGGAAGCCTGCATCCCAAGAAAAGGGAAAAAATTCATAGGCAGGAGTTGTAGACCAAGCTGGATGAGCAAGCATCTCAGAGAGGTGATTAAGAAAAAGCAGAAAGCATACAGGGAGTGGAAGAAGGGAGTGATCAGCAAGGAAAGCTACCTTATTGAGGTCAGAACATGTAGGGATAAAGTGAGACAGGCTAAAAGTCAAGTAGCAAAGGGAATTAAAACCAATAGTAAAAGGTTCTATAGCCATATAAATAAGAAGAAAACAAAGAAAGATGAAGTGGGACCGCTAAACACTGAGGATGGAGGGGAGGTCAAGGATAATCTAGGCATGGCCCAATATCTAAACAAATACTTTGCCTCAGTTTTTAATAAGACTAAAGAGGATCTTAGGGATAATGGTAGCATGACAAATGGGAATGAGGATATGGAGGTAGGCATTACCATATTTGAGGTAGAAGCGAAACTCAAACAGCTTAATGGGACTAAATCGGGGGGCCCAAATAATTTTCATCCAAGAATATTAAAGGAATTGGCACATGAAATTGCAAGCCCATTAGCAAGAATTTTTAATGAATCTGTAAACTCAGGTGTTGTACCGTATGATTGGAGAATTGCTAACATAGTTCCTATTTTTAAGAAAGGGAAAAAAAAGTGATCCGGGTAATTATAGGCCTGTTAGTTTGACATCTGTAGTATGCAAGGTCTTGGAAAAAATTTTGAAGGAGAAGGTAGTTAAGGACATTGAAGTCAACGGTAAATGGGACAAAATACAACATGGTTTTACAAAAGGTAGATCGTGCCAAACCAACCTGATCTCCTTCTTTGAGAAAGTAACAGATTTTTTAGATAAAGGAAACGCAGTGGATCTAATTTACCTAGATTTCAGTAAGGCATTTGATACCGTGCCACATGGGGAATTATTAGTTAAATTGGATAAGATGGGGATCAATAGGAAAATTGAAAGGTGGATAAGGAATTGGTTAAAGGGGAGACTACAACGGGTCCTACTGGAAGGTGAACTGTCAGGCTGGAGGGAGGTTACCAGTGGAGTTCCTCAAGGATCGGTTTTGAGACCAATCTTATTTAATCTTTTTATTACTGACCTCGGCACAAAAAGTGGGAGTGTGCTAATAAAGTTTGCGGATGATACAAAGCTGGGAGGTATTGCCAATTTAGGGAAGGACAGGGATATCCTACATGAGGATCTGGATGACCTTGTAAACTGGAGTAATAGTAATAGGATGAAATTTAATAGTGAGAAGTGTAAGGTCATGCATTTAGGGATTAATAACAAGAATTTTAGTTATAAGATAGGGACGCATCAATTAGAAGTAACGGAGGAGGAGAAGGACCTTGGAGTATTGGTTGATCATAGGATGACTATGAGCCGCCAATGTGATATGGCCGTGAAAAAAGCTAATGCTGTCTTGGGATGCATCAGGAGAGGTATTTCCAGTAGGGATAAGGAGGTTTTAGTACCGTTATACAAGGCACTGGGGAGACCTCACCTGGAATACTCTGTGCAGTTCTGGTCTCCCATGTTTAAGAAGGATGAATTCAAACTGGAACAGGTACAGAGAAGGGCCACTAGGATGATCCGAGGAATGGAAAACTTGTCTTATGAAAGGAGACTCAAGGAGCTTGGCTTGTTTAGCCTAACTAAAAGAAGGTTGAGGAGAGATATGATTGCCCTCTATAAATATATCAGAGGGATAAATACCGGAGAGGGAGAGGAATTATTTAAGCTCAGTACCAATGTGGACACAAGAACAAATGGATATAAACTGGCCACCAGGAAATTTAGACTAGAAATTAGACGAAGGTTTCTAACCATCAGAAGAGTGAAGTTTTGGAATAGCCTTCCAAGGGAAGCAGTGGGGGCAAAAGATCTATTCTGGCTTTAAGATTAAACTCGATAAGTTTATGGAGGAGATGGTATGATGGGATAACATGATTTTGGTAATTAAATATTCATGGTAAATAGGCCCAATGGCCTGTGATGGGATATTAGATGGGGTGGGATCTGAGTTACCCAGGAAAGAATTTTCTGTAGTATCTGGCTGATGAATCTTGCCCATATGCTCAGGGTTTAGCTGATCGCCATATTTGGGGCTGGGAAGGAATTTTCCTCCAGGGCAGATTGGAAGAGGGTTTTTCGCCTTCCTCTGTAGCATGGGGAACGGGGTCACTTGCTGGAGGATTCTCTGCTCCTTGAAGTCTTTAAACTACGATTTGAGGACTTCAATAGCACAGATATAGGTGTGAGGTTTTTGCAGGAGTGGTGGGTGAAATTCTGTGGCCTGCGTTGTGCAGGAGGTCAGACTAGATGATCATAATGGTCCCTTCTGACCTAAATATCTATGAATCTATGACTTATTATACTGTGCTATGTGTAAAACTGGTCACCAAGCTCCTGCACATCGAAAGCTTGAGAGCTTATTTTACGCCCTCATGATCCTCTCTCATCTGTTTCTTCACTGTTGGCAGGGGCAGCAACCCCAGAGAACCCCTTCTTTATTATACCACTGGGGATGGTAGCAGGGTGCAGTCCCAGAACATGCCCCCTTCAGTTCCCTCCTGGTTCTCCCACTAATTCACAGCCCAGAGAACTTAAAATAACATTCCTGCTCCAGGGGGTCTGGGTTATTAAGTCCTTACAGAATATGGTCTCCTTGGGCCCTTCAGCTTCAAATCTTCTTGAGGCTTCTAATTCACTTTTTTCCAGAACTTCAAGTCCCAGCTCTCCCTTAGTTCCCTCTGAGCCAGGGAGCTCTGCTAATCACTGGTCTCCCTGGATAATTTTTTTCCAGGTTTCCTTTTGCCCTGGTCCTTGGACTCAAACTTCTTCCTTTTGGTTCCAGGGGCTCCACAGCCTCCTTCCTGGGGCTGTGTTGCAATTCATGGCAGGCTTCCTCAGTCCAGCAGCATCCAGGGTCTGATCCCGGTCCAAGGAGCCTCCCTTGGTCCCTGCACTGCTACGTCTCCTCGGGACTGTGGTGTAATTCATGGTAAACTTCCTCAGCTCACCAAAGCCAGGTTTTGGTTCCATGTCACAGAGTCTCCCTCCTGACTCTGTGTTCCCTTCAGTTCTCACTCTCCAGACTACCTGCCTTGGAGCCACCTAACCATTGCACTCCTTCTCTCTGCAGTTACAACTCGTCTGAGCTCTTCCTGGCTTTTATGAAGGCCATGTGTTCTTCACATTCTCACCTGAACCTGAGCCCCACAGCCTCAGGTGGGAGGCAGAGGGTCAGTCACAGGTAGGGACTGGATCCATCTCCCCTTAAAGGGCCAATCACCCTGTGATAGGCACTTTAGGACTAGTTATCTCTGCTTGTTCTCTTTCCCTACCATGGCAATTTAAATTCTTTCATCTTCCAGGATGCCATCAGCACCACGTTAACAGCCAGCTCTGAGTTATACCTGCAGTTGAACAAAATATTGTTTGTTTAAGAAAGAGTGAAGAAACATACACTCAGAAAAGCATCTGAACTTACATAGCCCACAGCTAGAAGAGTTTCTGAGGCTTACTTGCATAAAGGTTGGGAATTATGGATCTTACCTATCCATGTACAGTCTCCTATTCTCTCCATCTGTAGCTTTAGCCTGTCAATGACAGAATCCCATGCATACTAAGTGTCACAATTCAGGACAGCTGCCTCTGTATTCCCCTCCATGGTCGAGCAAGAGTCCCCATTCTTAGGCTCTCGGCTCCTTGGCCATCACCTCTCCTGGGCAGACACCCACATCTCTCCCTCCTGACCAGGGTTTTTCTAGGCTGCATAGTTTCCTTCCTATACTTTGTTATTCCTAGCAAGCCAGACTGCCTAAACAGGCCGGTGGCTGCACTTTGCTCTCTCTTAGACGCTGTAAACAGCAAGATTGCGCACAGGTATACATCACCACACAGTCATTTCTAAACAAGCACATTTATTCTTAAGGTGAAAGCATTAGAGAGAAAACATGTTAAAAACAATAAAAGAATCTACATGCATGCTAATAAGCTTACCAGAGATCACACACACCCTGTCCAGCAGGAGCTTTGGTAGGAGTCCTTCAGACCCTCCGCAGAGAGGGGGGTTTCTGTGGTAACAAGTTCATAGCTCAGAACAAACCCTCCCTATGAGTAGCTTAGCTTTTCCTTTATACAGCTTGGGCCTTTGATCTTCAGATTCCAGGATCAGGTAATCAGCTCATGCGGGTGTAGCTTTAAAAGGCTGGGTTTCTGCATAACTAGAGGTGGGGAATTTACATTCTCCTCCCACTAGAGATTCCTCAGGAGATACATGACACTGTTTGCCCAAAAGTCCATTCTTGTCTGATCCATTGTTCAATACAGTCCTCTGGCATTTGTAACTTTTGCATTTAAACAATGGGCTCCAAAACTACTTAAAGTTAGTTCAATAAGGTTTTTTTTCAAGAATATTGCAAGAAATTGCCATATCTGTCACTGTAAGCCCACACAATCCATGTCTATTCCTTGGCTTCCTGAAAGACACCTTTTTTGGACCCCCTCTTCTGACCTTCAAACAATCCCCTAATCTGTCCAACCTCATCATCAGAAGCAAGCTCCCCATAGAGCAAGGGTATGTCTACACTACAATATTATGTCCATCTAAGTTACGTGGATGCTCAGCCACAGCAGTAATTAAATCACTTTTGCATGTCCACACTATGCTTCTTGTGTCAGCGATGCGAGTCCTCGCCAGGTGCGCTTGCACCGATTTAACTGTCAGTGTGGGGCATTGTGGGATGGCTTCTGAGAACCAGCAACTGACACTCCACTACATCGAGCTAAGCACTCTCGTGGAAGTGGAGTTATTAAGTTGGCAGAGCAGGTGAGTTATGTTGGCAGGAGCGACATTTTTGTGTCGATGGTTACAGAGTTAGGTCAATGTAAGCTGTCTTGCATTGACCCAACTCTGTAGTGTAGACGAGGGCCAAGACACAGCAACTCAGACCAGCACCAGACCCTGCCAGAACAACAGATGCAAAACCTGCAGACATATCTCCACTGCTACAATGATCAGCACTCCCCACAACACACCTTTCGAGACTGGCAAAAAGAAAAGGAGTACTTGTGGCACCTTAGAGACTAACAAATTTATCTGAGCATAAGCTTTCGTGAGCTACAGCTCACTTCATCGGATGCATTCAGTGGAAAATACAGTGGGGATATTTATATACACAGAGAACATGAAACAATGGGTGTTAACATATACACTGTAAGGAGAGTGATCACTTAAGATGAGCTAATACCAGCAGGAGAGCAGGGGAGGGGGAAGAAAACCTTTTGTAGTGATAATCAAGATTGATGAGTCCTACACATGCCTATCATATGTAGTGTACCTCATCCAGTGCACTAAATGCCCCAATAGGAACTATCTGGGTGAAACCAGACAATCACTACTGTCATAAATATAAAGGGAAGGGTAAACACCTTTAAAATCCCTCCTGGCCAGAGGAAAAACCCTTTCACCTTTAAGGGGTTAAGAAGCTAGGATAACCTCGCTGGCACCTGACCAAAATGACCAATGAGGAGACAAGATACTTTCAAAAGCTGGGGGGCGGGGGGGGGGGGGGAGAAACAAAACTCTCTCTGTCTGGGTGATGTTTTTGCCGGGGACAGAACAGGAATGGAGTCTTAAAACTTAGTAAGTAATCTAGCTAGATATGCGTTAGATTCTGATTTCTTTAAATGGCTGAGAAAATAAGCTGTGCTGAATGGAATGTAGATTCCTGTTTGTGTCTTTTTGTAACTTAAGGTTTTGCCTAGAGGGATTCTCTGTGTTTTGAATCTGATTACCCTGTAAGATATTTACCATCCTGATTTTACAGAGGTGATTCTTTTTACTTTTTCTTTTATTAAAATTCTTCTTTTAAGAATCTGAATGCTTTTTCATTGTTCTTAAGATCCAAGGGTTTGGGTCTGTGTTCACCTATGCAAATTGGTGAGGATTTTTATCAAACCTTCCCCAGGAAAGGGGGTGTAAGGTTTGGGAGGATTTTTGGGGGAAAGACGTTGCCAAACGGGCTCTTTCCCCGTTATATACCTGTTAGATGTTTGGTGGTGGCAGCGATAAAGTACAAGGGCAAAAGGTAAAATAGTTTGTACCTTGGGGAAGTTTTAACCTAAGCTGGTAAAAGTAAGCTTAGGAGGTTTTCATGCAGGTCCCCACATCTGTACCCTAGAGTTCAGAGTGGGGAAGGAACCTTGACAACTACGCTCTAGAATAAACTCTCACAGTAAAATTATAAAAGACAAACACACCATATCACCTGTGGGTGAACACTGTTCACAAAATGATCACTCTGTATCTACCCTATCAGTCCTCAGCCTCAAAGGAAAGGTTGCACAACACTTTCAAAAGATGAGCCTGGAAGCTTAAATTCATAACTTTGTCAGACTCTAAAAATCATGGACTGAACAGAAACACTGGATTTATGGCTTATTGCAACAATCTGTAACTCACTAACTCCCCACCCCCAGCTGCTTCCCCCCCCCTTTCTTTCTTCCATATAGCTGGAGTGGTGTTAATTGGCCACTTCACGTTCAATGGTCTCTTGAAATATCTGTTAACTACTTATGCTAAACAGTCTGTTCCATCTTGTATTGAACTGTGACACTCTGGCTCTGGGTATGTTTCCCAGACCTGAAGAAGAGCTCTATGTAAGCCTGAAAGCTTGTCTCTGGGGCAAGTCTACACTACAAAATTAAGTTGACCTAAGTTAAGTCGACATACAGCCGCCACAGTAATTAAATCACTTTTGCATGTCCACACTATGCTCCTTGTGTCCGCAATATGCATCCTCACTAGCAGCACTTGCATTGATTCAGAGAGCAGTGCATCGTCTAGTGCAGGGTGTTTTGGCAAGGGTTTCCAATGCCTCCTGAGGGCAAACAAGTTATGCAGAGGCAACTGGGAACATGGGTTCAATGTCCCAAGATGCAGTTTTCTCCATCCCATAATTTTATCTGCATCCCATAATGTTTCATGCCTCTTTTCAAAAGCCCCCAAACCCATGCATCCACCATCTGTGTGAGAAGCATGGGTCCTGTACAGCTCTGCACGATCGTGGTGAGCGTTGTGAGCATGGTGTGCCTGATCCTGCAGTATTTGCAGAACAGCCAGCGGAGCATCGGAGAACTTGACTATTCCTTGGAAGCTAGCTTGCTGTGGGACATAAAAAGAAACAATTCAAGGTTGTTGTAGGCATTCATGGAGCAGCTGCAGGCGATGGAGTGCCGGTTCTGGGGCTGAGAAACAAGCACTGACTGGTGGGATTGCATTGTTATGTAGGTACGGCCTGACAGGGACTGCAGAACTTTCAGCTGTGCAAGGCCACGTTCCTGGGTGTATGTGCAGAGCTTGCTCCAGAGCCGTGACACCAAAATGAGAGCTGCACTGACAGTGGAGAAGCAAGTGACGATCGTGTGGAAGCTTGCCATGCCAGACTGCTACCGGTCAGTGGGGAATCGATCTGGAGTTGGGAAATCCACCATGGGCATTGATGTGATGCAAGTGTGCAGGGCCATTAATCGTCTCCTGCTACACAGGACTGTGACTCTGGGCAATCTGCAGGACATACTGGATAGTTTTGCAG
Source organism: Natator depressus (assembly GCF_965152275.1). Classification (NCBI taxonomy): domain Eukaryota; kingdom Metazoa; phylum Chordata; order Testudines; family Cheloniidae; genus Natator; species Natator depressus. The sequence continues at coordinate 323,731,710 of NC_134234.1, read as the reverse complement.
CAATGGGGTTCCCGAACTGCCTGAGGGCAATAGATGGCACACATATCCCTATTTTGGTACCAGACCACCTTGCCACAGAGTACATCAATAGAAAGGGCTACTTTTCTCTGGTATATTGCAAGCGCTCGTGGATCACCAGAGATGTTTTACTGACATCAATGCGGGATGGTCAGGGAAGGTGCAAGACACGAGCATCTATAAGAACACAGGACTGTTCAGAAAGCTGCAAGCAGGGACTTTCTTTCCAGACCAGCAGATTACCATTGGGGATGTTGAAATGCCAGTAATGATCCGGGGCGACCCAGCCTATCCCCTTACTCCCATGGCTCATGAAGCCATACACTGGCCACCTCAACAGCAGCAAAGAACACTTCAACCACAGGCTCAGCAGGTGTAGAATGACAGTTAAATGTGCTGTTTGAAAGGCCGCTGGCTCTGTCTACTCATGAGATTAGACCTCAGTGAAAAAATATCCCAATGGTTATAGCTGCCTACTGTGCACTTTGTAAAAGCTGTGAAGCAAAGGCGGGAAGTTTACGCCGGGGTGGAGGGCGGAGGTGGAATGGCTGTCCACTGATTTTGAGCAGCCAGATACCAGGGCTATAAGAAGAGCTCAGTGGAAAGCGATAAGTCTCAGGGAGGCTTTGAAAGACCATTTTAATAGCGAGCCAGAGTAGTGTGTTGCTGTAGTGCACTCTGCCTGGCATTGGCTTTTTGCACCCCGGTACGAACCTTGTAATGAGTGCTGTGTGTAGTAATATAACATTGCAAATGCACCTCTTGCTGTTATCGCTGAATGATGTCAGCCCCAGCCTGCATATGTTGTGAACTAATAAAGATGAATTAATTTTCCATAAATAGACTTTTATTCCAAATCCAGGCAAACAGACATATTTATAACTTAATGAAACTTTATAAATGCAGGGACAAGAACCTTTGAAGGGGAAAGAACAGTCATTTTCATTTCACAAACCCATACACCAATCATGTCTCTCAAATTTCAAAAATTTGTGGGGATTTAGAGGAGAGGGGCGTATACCTGTGTATCTTGCTGCCGGGCAGTGGAGTTCAAAATGGTGACCAGAGTGGTCACAGTGGGACACCTCCTGGAGGCCATTAAAGTTGACGTATGTGCAGATGTGATTATCTATGATTGTCTCCCCTAGGGTGGAGTGGTAGTGCAATGGCTCTGGACGCCATGTGCAATGTGGGGAGTGTGTGTAGAGAGGTCCCGAAATGCAGTTCTCTATAGGCTATAGAGGGAGGCAAGCATGGGTCTTTTGAACCAGAAGGTGAACAAGAGTCTCCAGCATTTCTGTTTGCTACTTGAGAAGCTCTAGCATCTCCTGCTGCATGTCTCTCTCCTTTTCCTGTGCTTTTCTCCTCTCTGCTCTATATCTGTCCATTCTGTCCATGACTGTGATCCACCAAGCCCTGTGCTTGGTATCCGAAGCACCAGAGACTTGCAGGATCTCTTGGAACATGTCATCCTGCATCCTCTTCCTTATCCTCCTTATCTGGCTGAGCCGCTCCGCTGGTGTGGATCCTCAAGGCCACATTTCCAGCTGCAAAGGATACAATGCACAGAGGTACTATTGTGAGTGTATTCACAAGATAAATGGGAAGTTTGTGTACTGAACTCACTCCCCTGGATCCACACAAGGTACAGGCACTACATTCTCACTTCTCCTTGGGATTCATAGAGCATGGTGGCACTCCCAGCCATGGTGAGTATGGCCCAGGGGGAGGGAGCGACTTGGGAAAATAATGGTGTGGGGGGAGGGGGGTAGCTCGTGGGCATGAGTATATGCGGATAGGGCAATTGAACTAAATACTGGCACCATTTTCCACAGGCGATGGTGATTGTAGCTGATATCTCACTTCTGAGGGTAATGGAGGCTGAAGGGAACAGCTCCTGCATGCGTCCAGCTGCAGACGGGTCCACATGTTGCTAGCCTGTGTGCTGCAATGGTGCTTGCTGAAGTAATTGCTGACCAGCGTGGGAAAGTGTTCTACTGCGGCGGAAGAAACAAGGCAATCCTCCCCAGAGACTTTCGGCAGACAATTGCAGAGCACCTCCTGGAACATTTTCTCAAGATCTGTATGGAGGATTCATAGGACATCCTGCTGCACATAAACAAGCTGCTCCGCATGTCTCCTTCTGCCTAACTGTACAGGGAAATGAGCAGCAGATAGCAACTCTGCCTCTATTGGTTATTTCACTACCTCTTCTACCTTGATTAAATGTACAGATGTGTCCCTGTAATATCAAAGCAAACAGCTACTTACCGGAGGTTCCTTCCCCTGCATCAGGCTCACCTGGGCTGGACTGTCGGGACTGGCTCAACTGCTCTGGAGTCAAAAACAGGTCCTGGCTCACGGTGCCACTGTATCCCCTATTCACCTGTCTTTCCCCCCATCCCCCCACTTCCTTGTCCAACACCTCCTCTCCACTGTTCTCTGACTTCTCCTAAGCATCCACAGATAGCATGCAGATCTTCGTAAAAGCAACATGTCTGTGGTTTTGCACTAGTGAGACTGTTGGCCTCCCTGGCCTCCTTGGCTTTCATGCGTCACTGCTGCAGGTCCCTCTTGTAGCCCTTCTTCCCCATGCCATGAGTGATCTGCTCGTAGATATTGATGTTTCTATGCCTGGATTGGAGCTGTGCCTGCCCAGCCTCTTCTCCCCACAGAGATCCATCACCTCCTGTGTACTCCAGGCAGGAGCGCGTCTGCAGTGTGAAGCAGGCATGGTCAGCAGGGCAGTTGCTAGGTGAGCTCTCCATGCCAAGCAAACAGGAAATGGAATTTCAAAAATTTGTGGGGATTTAGAGGAGAGGGGCGTATACCTGTGCATCTTGCTGCCGGGCAGTGGAGTTCAAAATGGTGACCAGAGTGGTCACAGTGGGGCATTGTCGGACACCTCCTGGAGGCTATTAAAGTTGACTTAAGTAATGCAGTGTTTATACTGATGTAATCCTTCTGCCCATCAGAGTTGGCAGCAACAAGGGCTGGGTTCAGTATCTAGGGGTTCCATTTCAATAACACAATGCAAAACCGGCTCAAGCCCCCTGCAGTGACCTGGGACAAATATATACCACCCCCGCTAGGCGCCTCTAAGAGGCAATACTTCCGCTCTCGCAAGCACAGAGTCTGAGTGTAGCAAAAGCCTTTTAATAACAGAGAGAAACAATGTGGCATTATGTTGGGGAAACACTACCAACAGGATTCATAACACAACCCATGAGCAAAAAACCAACCCCAAGCAAATTGGGGCGTGTCCTTTCTCTTTGGTTCTTGAGTCCAGCAACCCAAAGTCACCCAAAGTCCAACAACCCAAAAGTCTCTGTCCCTGGTCAGTGCAGCACCAGAGTTCGAAAGTTTATCTGCAGAGTTTTACCTCCCAACCTGGGTGGAGATGGGGGGGGGAGTTAAGGGGCACCTTATGTGGTCCAAAGCCAATTGCCCCACCTCTCCATGGGGCTCTGCTCTGCTCCACCAGCCATCCCACAAATCGCTCCCCTCTGCCAGCCGTCCCATGAGCCGCTCCAGCCGTCCTGTGAACTGTTCTATTCCAAGAGTCTCTCTGTTCTGCTCCAGCTGTCCCACAAACTGCTCCACAATATATCTTTAGGCTCCCCCTAGTACTTAACACAACACTCAGTGATTTCAGCTCTTAGTAAGTTTAGCTCTTCTGTGATTTCAGCTTGTAGTAGGGGAGCCTCAGTGCTGGTGCACCATTGGCCCAAAGTGAATTCTGCTCAGCAGTCTGTAACTAGACTGCTAATAGAATCAAAATTAGCTCCAATATTCCACAGTAGAGAAAGAAGAAAGTACAATTAGCATATAAGGCCCTCATGGGGGGGGGGGGGGGGACACCACCAGATATTAATACCTGTCCCCAACCTCTCTCCCTTCACTGAGTTTTGGAACCCATGTCCCTTGCCTAGCGGGTGCTACTTAGTTGATGGCGACTCCCTCCATCATAACCAAAGGCCAAGTACAGTTCCACTGTCCTTGATTCACATAATCAGGATAATAATTTATTTTTCCTGCCCCAGTAACAGAGACACTGGGGATCCCACAGCAGCCAAAGTGACAATTTGGGCAGCTATGGGCCCATGCTAGGCAGGGTGGGTGTGCCTATGCAAATGAGATCAGCCCCTGAAGTTCTTTTCCGCAACTTGTCACAACTCACCACCAGATGTCAGGGTGGAGCTCATCCTGACTCTGCTTACATCGACACTGCATCAACCTATGTTGACTAAACGCTACGCCTCTCATGGCGGTGGAGTTAAGTCAGTGTATTTGGTGAGTTACATTATTGGGCGCGACATTTTAGTGTAGACAGTTACAGAGCTAGGTTGACGTAAGCTGCCTTATGTCAACCTAACTCTGTAGTGTAGACCTGGCCTCTCTCATCAACAGCAGTTGGTCCAATAAACGAAGTGACCTCACCCATCTTGTCTCGCTAATATCCTGGACCGACATGGCTACACCAACACTGTATACGTGTTCCTTGGCTTGTCTTTTCTCTCCCGCTCCCTCAAGTTCAGTGTCCTGACGTGTAAAGACAGGATTTTCTTTGCTCTTAGCAGAGGCAAGTGGGCAAAGTTTCATTAGCATTAGGAAACATAACTTCCCATTATGCCATTGCCACCAATATATAATCTTCAAATTTCCTTCACATTAACCTGGTTGTCTGTGACCCACTTCAAAGAGTTATTTTCTACCAGGGTGCGGTTAGATACCTGGTGAAAGGAAATGCCTTCCTTGCTGTAACCCAGGCAAAAGGCCCTTCTTTGGAAAGAGTCTTTTCAAGTGTAAATTGACTTACATCTCGGGAGGCGTTAGTCAGAGCCAAGGTGGGCTTGCTGGTTCAGGCTGGCTTATCTTGTAGGCAGTTATATTTAGATTGCAGCTGCACTAAAACCACACAAAGGTAGGCCTCAGTGAACAGGCAGTCACTTGTCATGTCACCATTAATGTGACACTGTACCTTCTTTTCTGTTGTTTCTTATAAGGTTCGTAGCAGCCTAGTAGGAGGCAATGATGCTGTGTCTTGTCCCTGGAGCCCTCCCCAGGGCTGGGGAGCAGCAAGAGGAACTCTTCGCTATGTGGGGTGCAGGCATGGAGAGGCAACAGCATACCTGGGAGTGGGTACCGTAAAACAGAGGCAGGCACAGGCATGCCAGGTAGAGAGGGGGAGACTTGGCCCTCAGCATGTCTCTTCATGGTGCTTTCAGGTCTGCATGTGCTGCCTTGCTTATGTGCCCTACACAGTCAGCAGCGGTGGAACAGAAAAAAAACTTTAAAAATTGACTAAAGGATTTACCACGTCATTGCGGCTGTAGGTGGAGCTGGACACCCAATGAAAGAGCAGTGGCTGAAGCTGCTGCCTGGAGTATGTGTAGGCGGCACAAGGGGATGCCAGAGATTCCTCTGCCTTCAGCAGTTTGGTGGGGAAAGTGCTATACAGGGAATGGGGGAGGGGTTACAGGGACTAGGAGTGGCTAGAGATGGGGATCATGGCAGTTACAGATACCCCAGTGCCTGCACTCAGAGCTGTTTAGTCCTTCCCCCTGCCCCCATCCCCTTCCCACCTGACCTCAGAAGTTCACACCCTTCCCCCCGCCAAACCTTCCTTTACCCTGTCAAGCCTTGGCTGGGAATCACTCCCCTACCCAACCAGGGCCCTGCTTCTTCTCGGGTCAATAGTTGCAGAGGTGGCACTGATAAAGCCAAGGTTGGTTACAGTCCCTGCTCCCGCCACCCCATCTCTCCTCCCCTGCTGCATCCCTGCTTCCCACCCCCAGGGCCCTGCTTCCTTCATCAACATGATGCCTCCCCATCCCCATGGATCCCTGCTTCCTCCCCAGCATTACAACCTTTCCTCCCTTCCAAGTCCCTGCTTCCAGTCTCCACCATGCCCGCCCCTTGGGGGTCCCAGCTTATTGCAACTACGGGTGCATCTAGGCGCCCTAGTTGTGGATCAGGACACCAAAGCCAATCCTTGGCCTGAATAACAAAAAGGAGGTGGTAACAGCTAACTGGCCAGTCAGAAACTAATTTCAAAAATCTGTGTTGTCAGCATCCCTTTAACAAGTAACTGTTCCCCTGCAGTGTGTGCTCTCCAGGTACTGCAGTGTTGGGCTAGTGCATGGAAAACTTTATTCTGGTTGCATTGTTAAGCGTGAGGGACATGAGATGTAAACAAAGACCAGCATAAAAAAATAAATTATGTACAGTCTGTGGTGGCTGTTTAGACTGTAAGCTCTTTGGAGCAAAGATTCGTTCTTACGGTTTATCGATCACCTAATACAACAGGGCTCTGCTTTTGGTTGAGGTCTCTATGTGCTGCCACAATACAAATGCAAAATAATAAAGTAAATTAAAATTTTAAAAGCCTTTGTCTGACTACAGCACAGTGGTGTTTGTACGAGAGGTACACAAGTTTGGTTCTCAAAACTGAAATTTAATCTGAGGCCATCAAACCACATATTGAGTGCAGCCGGTGGAGAAAGGAAAAGGAGAGTTCACAGCCCCACTGCTGTTCATAATTCACGATGCTCTGTCTGTGTGGGCATGTGCACTCTAAATCACCAGGACACGTTGTAAAGCCAGCCCCTGTTCTACTGCTTCCCCTTGTAAGTGCCATTGCTGATGCACAACAGGGTGACAACAGAGGGCCTGCATATTATTACCCTGCATAGCGCTTAATTAAAACCACATCGGTCATTGCTTTCCCCTTAATCTATGTATTTTTTTGTCTGGGAACAAGGGGTGTTGAGGTGGAGCAACACTGATAGTTTGAAATGGCAGGTGTAAAAAATTAACTAAAATTAACGAAAGCATGCGATGGGGTTCAAATTCCTGAAGAAATTGTCAAAGCCAAGGCTTTCGTTAACTGTTTTAGTCAAAGGGGACACCTATTGTTTTGAGTCCCGCTGCTCTGTTCCTTGACTGGTACTGTTCTAGGACCAGTCTTACGATTAGCTCCACACAGACCTATACTACCACAGGGATTTGCACTGACTTAAATGGAACGCCATGCAGCAGCAGAAGCGTATGGATACGTTTTGCAGGATCGACTCCATAGATTTTTCTGCTAATTTTTCAGTCTCTTTGGTCCCTCTATCTTCCATTGCACTGGCTCTCTCAACTCTGTAATTTCATATCACTGAAGGTAAAAATCTCACCCTTCATGTTTAAAATTATTTAGCCTCCTAAAGATCCAGCTAGGTGTCCAGAAGGATTTTCAAAAGTGTGTGTGCACATAACTCCCATCAGTGGTAGTTAGGCATCAAGGTGCCTAGTAGGATTTTCAAAAGCCCCAAGCTGTAGCTTTAATGATCTGGCCTTAAGTAACGTGGAGAACTACATTTTTAGAATGAGAGGCCTGAATGTGCAATTACGTCAATGTATGCGCAAGTGACCATTTGAAGATGCAAATACGTTATTTGCATATGCAGTTGAGGTGGGCGGATGCTCATACCAATATTTGTCCTTGATATGAACTAATTCTGTGGGGTGCTGAATTCCCCGATTTTTGTGAGAGCTCAGGATGCTTCTCCCCTCATGGGGGCAAGCCCTAGTCAGACCCTCTCGATAAATAAGACCACCACACAGCTTCTCTATTAGTTACATATCATGAAAGTATAAATACTGCTTTGCAAGCTGTACAAATGCTGCTCAGGCCTGGAAGATGATGAACACATCTGAAATTTCACTAGATTGATTTAGCACCTGAAAGCTCACTAAACAAGCTAGCAATTTCATTTCTTTGCACAGTATTTGTGAATGTGGGCAGCAGTACTGCTGCTAAGAAGATTTGGAATAAACTCTTCACAATTCAACTAGAAAATCTGCGTTATTAAATGACTATTTTAGAAACAGGAACTTGCCATTTCATTTTTACACTCTCTGCTGAAGAAAACTTGAAACACAGAAGATGTTATGCAGCTTCTTTGTTTTCATTCCGGTACAAGGCTTTAGCTTTTTCAGGTCCTGTTTTGGGTTTCTTGTTGTGGGGGAGTACACCTCCACCGCGATCATACCCAAGCCATGAAGGCGGGTCGGCATCATTATATTCGTGCTTCTCTAGCTTGGCTGAATATTTCAAAACAGCTTGTCTGAAACAAAAATGAAAATGAATACTTGGCAATTTCTACCAAGAACATTTGTAAAAAATATGAACCCTCAGGGCCAGATTCTCAGGGTGACCATATTTCCTACCCCACTATGCCTTTTGAGAAGCAGCAGTTGATACAATAATGGTCTTAGCCTCAAATTCTGTCCCAGGACAAAGTAACTGTTTCACTCTGTATGAAACATGCAGTACAGTGGGTGGCTCTATGGTTCATGCTGTCATTTGGACATCTCCAGATGAGTTGGGGGTGTTACTGGGAGGTCACATTCTCAGCTGCTAGTGGGGAGCAGACCTGGTGTAGTGCCGTCACGTGACAGCTCTAGCGGATGCTGAGCTAGCCTGGATGGTTCCAGACACAGCTCTGGCCTAGCTTTCCTTGGCCACAGCGAAAATTCCAAGGACATGGCCTTTGGTTTGGGGTTATAGAAGGGGCGGGGGGGAGGGAAAGGAATATGACATGCACCACTACATTTTTCAGTACAGGGTATAGACAGTTAGTCTGTATAGAAGGGTTGGCCAAACTTACTGACTCTCTGAACTGCATATGACATTCTTCAGACGTTTGAGAGCCGGGTCGCACCTGCCGCAGCTAGGAGCTTCAGCCTCGCAGGAGGTGCCTGCCGGGGCTCAGGGCTCCAGCCCTGCTCCTGCTGAAGCCCCGAGCCTTGGCAGGTGCACCCCACTGGGCAGAAGCCCCAAGACCCCCCACCCCATTGGGGAGAACCCTCTATCCCACCACCCGCTGCAAGGCAGAGGTCCCGAGCAGGGACTGTCTCCTTGTAGAACGCCTTGCACATGGGGCCCCCAATATGATTGGGGTCTCTGAGTGCTCTCCCCATATTAAGATGTTTAACACAGAAGGCGGAACCATCTATGCCCAAAAGAGCATTGACTCTAAAGGGACAAACACAGGGAAATGTTTACGCCCTACAGGCAAAGAGATAGGGGCGGTGGTAGGCGGTGGTAGGCGGATTACATTATTTTCAGTTGAATACAGTAACTTCTCTAACTAACATCCAACCCTCTCTCCTGCCCCATTCCTCACAACCACCTCCAGCTTTACATCCAGGATCCTTACACCTTCGCCCACCATTTACATTTCTTCCTTCCCATATAAAAGAGCCATTCTCTCATACGATAAACAAGTATAATAAATAAGAGGGTGATGTTGGTGCATGTTTTTGTGTTAGGTTTTGGCTTCAGGCAGGATTTGAATGTGGAGAGGGCCAATGGGCTTCTTCACCAGCTCAGGGAAGGAATCCCATACACAGGGGGAAACATGGAAGGAAGTGGGAAGATGGCTGTGGAAGAAACAGGCAAATGCAGAATCGTGAGTGGCATCATTAGCAGCAGAAAAGGGAATGGGTGGCTGATGCAATAAGAGACGAGGTTGGCTAAGCAGGAAGAATTCCTTTCTGACCACAAAAGCACATTTTAAAGATCCAACATTACATTACTTAGTTGTTAACACATTCCTGTTAACAAGATGAACACAATAGTTTACAAGTGTTTTTATACAAGCAAAAATGATACAGATGAACCCATGTGCAGATGTATATGGTGGGTGATCGGCTACAGCTATCTAGTACAAATGCCACTTGTCCAGGTCTACTTTCCCTTTGCTTATGGAAAATTGCTTTCAATGGATAATGTCTAAAAAGCGGGTCTTATTGCACTATAGTAGCTATTACTACTTTTTTGGAGGCTTATGCTGCTCCGTGACTGGAGTCAAAATCGACCAGATTGCCAGAAGTGGCCATTATTTATCTGTCAGCATGTAACAAAACATATGGGTTAAGGAACGCTGCATTATATTACATTGTAGTTATATATCTAGAGCCTTGGAGCCAACACTCTGGGGAGGAGTAAGAGGACACTGCAATAAAACAAATAATCAGCATTAATGCAATTAATGCATTAATGCAATTAAAACAACTGGTATTCCTCAGTCAGAACGAAGCTTTTGACCTTAAGAAATGGGAGTGTGCAGCAAGGAGAGGGAGAGAAAGGGAAAGGTAAGAAGGAACCTAACCCAGCACACTGCAAATCTCCTCTATGATGTAAGAGCATTTGGGTTATATAAGCTCTCATCTTTTCTGAGCCTTGTCAGCTGCAAAGCTGTATTATTTTATGACTCTATAGCTCCTGCAAACATAGTCCCTGTGGGCTGAAACTTGGTGCTCAAGGAGCATCAGTCCAGAAATAAGCTTCTGTGTGCATCACATTTGAAAAACAGCAGTGTACAGTGGCTAGAAACAGATTTTTATGTTGTTAGATATTTTTAATTGCTTCTGAAACTGCAGACTTCTGCTTAATCCTTAATCCAGTTTATGTGATCACTTTGTGCTGCCTTGATTTTTGAGCCTCAGGAATGTGTGGGAGGCCCAGGCCCCCCGTCCTGTCACTCATATGTACTAAACACATGGAAAATATTAATGAATGTTTCCTTTTTACAAAACAGCATTAGTCCTAAGTGAATCACAGCTAATATCCCTATGCTGCCTATGCTGCCATACACTGAGGACTATTCTTCCTCTTTCACATCCAGTAGTTGAAGCAGGCTGTACCAGTGTCACGCCTACATGAGGATTCTCTGGGCACTCAGATGTGATTAGTTAACTGGTTGTTAATCTCTGTATATGGCCCTATGCAGCAGGCCATATTTATTCCAAATTATGGGTTTTTTTATTTTAACATTTGCAGAAACCTGCAGCATGTTATTAGACTGACAAATGTCATCTCTAACCATATCTGAGATTGGAAAGGATGGACCCTCTATTTGCTTGTAACTGCTTACTAGAGAGCTCTACGGGTTTGTAGCTGTCAAGATTTCGTGATTGGTTTGGGTTTTTTTAAATCTAACAATAAAAATAAAATTGTAAAAAGGATGTAACCTAGTGTCATGAAATGTGCCTGAATGTTTATACGGCTGAGTCTGACTGCTAAGTGAAGTCTGGTAGGCCCGAGCGGTGTTTAATAAATAACAGAGGAATTCTTTTAGCAGCATGAAGTGCACATGGCTTATAGATGTCCCTGGCATCTTTAAACTAAAACCATATTTCTTCTATTATTTATTTAATATTTGTAGAGTGTGCAGGAATAGCCTGTTTTGTTCTGTAGACTAATCTCACTTTACACAGACTCCATCCTCTCAAACGCTAATAATAGTCTCTGAAATGTGAACGTATCTAGGAAATGTAGAAAACAGACATCGCACACTTTGAAAAACAGCCAGCCTTGCCCCGTTTTTGTAAACATTGGGGTTGAATAAGCTCCTTAATGATAACAGTTGGTTAGTATGGAGAAAGAGAATTTGGGGCTATTTGTGAGTGGTATATTATGTATGACAAGTCTCTGCTTATTATTCCTTAGCTGAAATTATGGAAGTGGTGAATGAAGTGCATGGAACCCTAAAAATAGTCCATGAAATTCAACGATAACACTATCATTCTTCCTACTGTCACTGCTGAAAATCTAAATCACGATTAATAAATGTAGAATCATTGTTATATTGTGACTTCAACCCTGATGAAGCTTGGAAAGCCGAATGGAGTTCACAAGAAGTCACAAACAAACACCTTGTGAAAGATCCACCACAGAAAATCCCTGGCTTCAATCTTCTGCAAAGCTTATGTGCAACCCTAAACCACACTGGCACACGCCATGGCAGATGCGGATACTTGCTGCAAAAATGGAAAATTAAAAACTCTCCAGTGTGTGACTGTGGTCACCCAGAACAGACCAGGAAAAATATAACAACTCAATACCCAATTCACAAATACAAAGGAGGCATCACAGCAAATACACTCAGCTACTCCAGATGCAATTATCTGGCGTAACCATCTAAATGTCAAATTATAGTAGTTGATCTACATCTGCATCAGCCATATGAAGAAGAATTGTTGTACTGTAATGATGATTTTGCTGTGATTATTGCCTAGAAACTGAATGTAGCTTTTTGTCAGCTTCCCAGTACAGGTATTGAAATACAACATTAAGTTTAAAAAAAAAGTGGAACTATATTGTGACAGAGTGGGATATGTCTGTACCAAACTGTGAACTCAGTTTTGTTTCGTTACTTCCATTTTTGTACTCTGTCCTCTATCCTGTCTTCCATTTTGTGTTCTGTGTTGAATAAATAAAACAACCTGACTTGGACAAGGTCATTCTCTTCCAGACCCTATCTTGCTAAGGGGTGTGTGGGACTCCTCAAAGAGGACTATCAAGATATGTCATAAGGGCCATCAACTTGAGTGACTCTCAATGACTGGCCAATCTCAGGGGAAAATAGTTATCTTCATGTGGGGCTTGCATGACAGGGGCTAAAATTTCCCAGCCTGCATATGGCAAAACAGGGTCAAAGACTAGAATAAAAAGGGGGCTTATCTGAGAAGGGAGGCCATCCACCACCACAAGCCAGAAGACCAGGCTGAAAAGAAAGCAGGAAGGCCTGCCTTGCCTGAAACGCTGATGAGACCTCTGAGTCACAGATGGGGTAAAATCAGACTAAGGGTGGACGCAGCAAAGAACTAACTCTCTAGTGGGTTCTTCAGCATAAAAATGACTGTGGTTACGAAATTCCTTGGCTAAGCCTGTATTCCTTGCTAGGCTGTCATGTTGTCCCTGAAAGTGTTAATCAAGAAGCTCAGAGTGCCCACAGTGAGGTGGGACCCTAAAGGAACATGTATAAACACCTGGAGGCTCAGGAGGTCTGAATCATTGGTTTCAGGGTTGAAGGTGTCCAGGTTGTGGAGCCCCATGTTCCAAGGAAGGGTGGCAGACATGAGGTCTGGATCTGGGAGTGTGCTTCTGAGGCCTCAGAGCTAGGAACAAAGACATGGCTCTTCCCACGAGTGGTTGGGGCCACTCACACCAAACTGGTGTCCATCCAGAGGGGGAGTGGACCAGGTTGTAACATAGATCGCTTTACATTTCAATTCCAATTTCATAAAACAACCCATGTTTTGGCCTACACTTAATTAAACTAGTAGTGACAATGATATTTGTACTCATTCAAAGTTTACACTGATCTCTCAAGTTTGGCCCAGGAAGCAACATCTTACTTGGTAATATTTCTGCAGTACAGCATCTTAAGAATCCGGAGTTGCGTACAACCTTTCGAAAGGTATTTTAGTGTTTTGTCAGTAAGACGTACACAGCCTGAGATATCCAAGAAGTGGAGATAATGGCAGACTCCAGACAAATACTGAATACATAAATCCGTCATCTGTAAATCCAGCAAAAGAAATACACATACAGAAGTTAGAAGATTGCTGGAGATTCCAAAGAAAAACCAAAACACAACAGCCTAACTCAAAATTTTGAAGTGTATCATTTCAGGAAGATTATACTGAAAAGTACCATATAGGACATGAAATGTATGGAACAGATGAATTCTGACTATCAGAAATAGGAGACGAAAAAGACTATAAGTAACAGTTAAATGTTGGGAGTATATTTGGTGTCAGTTAAATATGATTCCAGTACATTCCAAAGCATGTAGGGATGTTTCAGCTAATCATAAGTCTGAAACAGCTCAATACTCCCAACCCCATAATTTTGCATATAGCATATCTCATGTGGTAGGATTAACTGTTCTCAGATTATTCCATTTAAACTGTTAGACTCATCCATTTTAGAGTTAACTACAGGGAGAAAGAATTTTAATTTTAATAACACCTATTTCATATTTCAGTACCGTATCATAAATGTGTGTTGTCTTGTGACTGCTTTTGTTTATAGCCTAAGGTGTCTTTCAGTTTGTCCAAGACAGAACTATTCAGCGTCACTTTACAGTTCCATAGTCTGATCTGGAACTGATCACCAGTAATGCAAACTGAAGTTTGCTTTGGGCACCATATAAGGCCTCATTTCTGCAAGGTACTTAAGTGTGTGTGTAACTTTAAATATGTGAGTAGCCCCATTGACTTCAAAGGGAATACTTATGCCTAAAGTTATGTATGTGGCTAAGTACCTTGTTTAATTGGGGCCTAAAATCTAAAGGAAACTTGATGAACACAAAAAAATCCTATAATAGGTATTCAATCAAGCCCAGATTATCCATGGCCCGAATGGAATGGAATGAGGAGTAGCCTTCCCCACCCTTGTACTTCCTGTGCAAGGGCCAGGAACAATCTCAGTCCCTGTGATCATGGGAGTCTAACAGGGGCAAGGAGGAGACGAGGTTGTAACTGTCTCCCCTTCACATTGACAGTAGCCCACAAAGCTGGACAGCCAGTGCACTATCCCTTCGCACAGTCCCTCCTGGAGCTTCACCTGGGGAGATGCAGTTCTATAACACCTTTCCTCAGGGCTGTCATCAAGTCCTACAATTGACTCAGAATAGGCCTGCTTCTGTATTGAAGTAAACAGAAGTTTGGCTAAATAGATGCAGGATCAGGCCCTATTCAGGGAAATCTATTTTAGTCACATACACCAATCCTGTTCATGTCAGAGGTCATCTTTCCATTGAATTGTATCTTTAGAAATTCATCATTTAATTGGATTAGTTATTCAATCAGGGATTCATTTTCAGCCCTCACTATTTTCTCTCACTCATGTGGTTTGCTGCCCACAACAATTACATTATTTCTTTCTTCAAATAAAACTATTTAACAATTATTTCTTGAATTGGCTTTATGAACTCACAAATTACACAGGAGGTGTGGTTGTGCTATATGCAAACTGCATGCTGAGGTTTTTTGTGAAATGAGCAATGTTTGGAAGATGATTGTTCTACATGTCCTAGAAATGTATGTATGGAGATATAGATGACAGGGAGCCCAACTGTGCTCTCACTAAAGTCTATGGTTTTTCAATATGAAAAGGATTACAGTGGTCAGCTGTGCTTGTTTTCTGGGAATGTCCAAATTTCCAGAGCACATCTCACAACACTCTTACTGGGAAGTGAATTTCCTAAATTATAGTTCCTATGTTTTCTCTTTATGGCCTTTTTGTTTATTCAGTTATTTTTATATAGCTGATATTGCAGGCCAAGACTCTGCCAGGCATACTAACTTGTCCCTTTTAGAACAGGAGATTAGATCTTGCTTTAGTCTTTTTCTGATCATTTTTAAATAGTGTCTGAGTGGAAAATATTTCCTACTTGGCAGCTAGATACATTGTATTTATGTTGAAGATTGCCAAAGGCCCCCCCAACTGATAGGACTTTATAGAGTTTCAAACTGGGTTAAAGCTTGCAAGATCCAGTATGGGTTTGTCTGAAAGATTCTTGATGCTGGAGACCGAATATTCTAGACTGTGAACAGTTACCAGATTTACTTCATAATCTTTTTAAGGAGAAGATATATAGACACAGGGTGGGGAGAGGAGAAATGTGGTGGGATGCAAGTGTTTATCTTCACTTAGTATGGAAAGATCTCTTTGCCTGTAGATTGCCCTGTATAGCATTATTATTTATTAATTATTATTATTATTGAAAAGTTAATTGAACATTTAAAAGCAGGGAAGAAATGTGAGATACCTCTGGAACTGACATTTTGGCCATTGCATTTAATTGCTAATGGCTGAGGGTGGCTTTTAAAAGGATTCAACATCAACCACTGACTTCAGTGGGAGCAAAATTAGGCCAACATGAGTACTCTTAAAAATCTCACCCATAGAAGCAGGACTCTTTCTGCAGAGGGAAATATTTGTGGACACAAACTTTTTTTAAAATTTACATTTGCTAGAATGCAGTAAATAGTGTTATTACTCAAGCAAGCAAGCATATGTGATTGAATAGACACAGGGAGCAGATGTGCTAAGTAAGTAAGTACTGGGACTAATGAAAATGACCTAGGCATTTGTGTTAGCAGTAAAATGGAAACGGAGCCCATGTTCAGTTGGGGCAAAACAGACAACTGCGATGCTAGGGTCTAACTAAAGAGGTACTATGTAAAAGATATGGAAAATTGTCACAACACTGTACAAGGTAATGGTGAGGCTGAATGGCGTTACTGGAGTTAGTAACTGGAAATAATTTTCATTAAAATGTGTAAATAACTAGAAATACAGAACAAAAGTAATTCAGCAACTTCACTGAAGCAAACGTCGATATCGGAGTACGTGTAACAACACACAACATTCCATTGTCAATGGATCAGATGCAACGGAGCCCACAGCTGTAACACCTATGACGCCGGGGGGGGTTCTGCGGGACTGTGTGCTCGCAGAACACGACTCCCCCGCAGATTTCCTGGGTTGCCCTACGGAAAATGGCAGGGACGCCAAGGGAAGCCGTGAGTGGGGTGGTGGTGATGGAGGGAGGGCCAGGGGTGACCATGGAGGCAGTTTTTTGGGGGGAGGGATTGCCCCCCTCCAAACAGAGGTGAGGCATGGGGGGCACACGGGGTTACATGCCACTGCCCCCCCAATTCTGCAAGGGCAGAGCTGCCCAGCTGAAGGAGGCTGTCTCCACTCCGCTGACTCTGCAGCTAAATGCTGCCTCCTGGGTCCTAGTGCCAGTTGTGCTCCCCTTCTGTGTGCTGGGAGCCTTCCAGTTTTCTATCCTGTGCAACACACAGTGGAGCTGGATATGGGGGGGGGGATGAGGAAAATGAGGGAATGGGGGATGAGGGGGGAAGAGGCAGTGGGGAAGGAAGGGAGGTGGAATAGGGCAGGGGGAGGGGAATGTGGGAGTGAGGGGAGGGGAATGGAGAAGAAAAGGGGATGGGGAATTGCGGGAGGAAGCAGGAGCCCCGCATGTGGCTTCCCCTCAGCAGCAGCTGGGGAGCTCTCACCCTGACAAGCCCTACCCCCCTACACCTGGACCTCTGATGAGCCCCCCACACCAAGACCCCCACCCCACTGATCCCCAACCAGCTGCACCTGGACCCCCACCCTATCAAGCCCCACTCCCCCAGTACCTGTACCCAGCATCCAGCCCCCCACCCGAGCCCCAACCACCTTCCTGCATCCCCTGCAGAGTCCCATTGTCCCTGAACCCGGAATATCTCATTAGCCTCTGTGCATCCAGATCTCCCACTGAGCTGCCCACACTAAGATTGCCCCACACAGAAACCTCTTACCTCACACGTGGATCCCCCCACACTAAGTCCCTTCACACTTGGATCCTGCTGGGATGAGCCTGTCCACCCACAACTGGTACACCTGGCGCTGAGGGACAGCGCCCCAGGGCATTTCTGGGGCAGGCCCAGCCCTTGCATTGTGTTAGGGTCAGGTGCAGCCTCACTGCCGAGTCTCTGTATCGGGGGAGGTGTGGGCTTCAGGGTGATCTCCCACTCAATGCAGCCAGTGGCCTGTGCTCCCCACTGCCAAGCTTGAGCCACACTTATTTATTGACAAATAAAATTTGCAGAATTGTGCAGAATTTTGAAATATTGTGTGCATAACTGAAAATGTTTTGGCACAGAATTCCCTCACGAGTAACATATGCACACACAGATAATAATATACTAACTATACGTAAATTTTTCAAAATGTTTAAGTGACTTAGGTGCCTATGTCCCATTTACAAATGTGACTTGGGCACTTGGGAGCTTAATTCGTATGGAAAATCAATAGGACCATGGCTCCGAAATCATTTAGGTGCATTTGAAAATTTGTGACCAGATCAATATTCCAAAGGTCAATGTTAGTTCACTGGTTTTAATTATTGGTGATTATTATATATAACATAGTTAATTTTTTTAATGTTGAAGAATAAGCTATAGGATGGTTGCAAAATGTGGACATCAGCAAGTCAAATGTCTCAGTGCTACATTATTTCATTTTATGTAATAGAATTTCTGGAACTACCCTTCCCAGCTCTTGTACCTACCTTGTGGCAACCAGCAATGTTGAGGGATGTAAGTTGGTGGCAGTTAAAGGCAAAAGCTTTGACAGTTTCATTTGTCAGTTGAAAGCAGTAAGAGACATCACAGTATTGTAGATCTTTTGCATCCTGGCAGAACTTCTGAAACACAGTTACAAACACCCAAATCAAACTCATGTACCTTTTTGGATGCTTACAGTTCTATAATACATTCACACTAATCTTCTGATTTACTTCAATCACTGTAACTGATTAATTTATTATTTTTCTCATATTGAACATGTGGAATAAGATACATATTATCAATGAGATTACTCAGTTGCATTCCATAACTCCGAACAAAAAAGGAGGAAATGCACCAGGTGACTATTTTTCATTTCTGACACTGGTAGATCACGAAGTGTGTTCTTCAGATCACACCTAGCCTCTTTCATTTAAGTTTCATCGCACTTACTAAGATAGAAAAAAGACTGAGTTTGTGTCTTTTGCAATGAACATAACCAAACATTAAGGGTTACATTTCCAAATGGGCCACAAAAATACTCTGTTCTCTATTGTGGCTTCAGATATCCTTGCTGTACATATTAAAAGGCATTTGGCAAGCAAAATAGGCAACTGTGTCTGGGCAGATTAATTGGAAGGGAGTATGGTCTAGGTGTTTGATCTCAAAACTGCAACTAAGGAGGTCTAGCTTCTTGCCCCAATTCTGCCACTAACCTGCTGTGTGACCTTGGGCAAGTCATGTAAAATCCAGCTTTTCAAAAGGCCCTCTTATTATGGGTGCCTTAGTTTTTTGAGGGTTCAACAAACTTACAGTCTGGTTTTCAGAGCTAGTGAACACCTGAAGATTCCATTCACTTCAATTTCAGCACCTCTGAAATTCAGATCTAGTTGTTTAAAGATGGACACCCATAAAAGGAAATATCCAAACTTAGAGGCCATTTTTTAACATTTGGATGTTAGCCTCTCTGTGCCTTAGCTTCCTTAACTCAAAAATGAAAATGATGATTGTGAGCCTATTAATTAATGTTTAAGAACAGAAGAACACAACATAAGAACATAAGAATGGCCATACTGGGTCAGACCAAAGGTCCATCCAGCCCACTATCCTGTCTATCGACAGTGGCCAATGCCAGGTGCTCCAGAGGGAGTGAACCTAACAGGTAATGATCAAGTGATCTCTCTCCTGCCATCCTTCTCCACCCTCTGACAAACAGAGTCTAGGGGCACCATTCCTTACCCATCCTGGCTAATAGCCATTAATGGACTTAACTTCCATGAATTTATCTAGTCCTCTTTTAAACCCTGTTATAGTCCTAGCCTTCACAACCTCCTCAGGCAAGGAGATCCACAGGTTGACCGTACACTGGGTGAAGAAGAACTTCCTTTTGTTTTAAATCTGCTGTGCATTAATTTCATTTGGTGGCCCTTAGTTCTTATATTATGGGAACAAGTAAATAGCATTTCCTTATTCACTTTCTCCACGCCACTCATGATTTTATATACCTCTATCATATCCCTCCTTAATCTCCTCTTTTCCAAGCTGAAAAGTCCTAGCCTCTTTAATCTCTCTTCATATGGGACCCGTTCCAAAACCCTAATCATTGTAGTTGCCCTTTTCTGAACCTTTTCTAATGCCAGTATATCTTTTTTGAGATGAGGAGACCACATCTGTACGCAGTATTCAAGATGTGGGCGTACTATGAATTTATATAAGGGCAATAAGATATTCTCCATCTTGTTCTCTATCCCTTTTTTAATGATTCCTAACATCCTGTTTGCTTTTTTGACTGCCGCTGCACACTGCATGGACATCTTCAGAGAACTATCCACAATGACTCCAAGATCTTTTTCCTGATTAGTTGTAGCTAAATTAGCCCCCATCATATTGTACGTACAGTTGGGGTTATTATTTCCAATGTGCATTACTTTACATTTATCCACATTAAATTTCATTTGCCATTTTGTTGCCCAAGCACTTAGTTTTGTGAGATCTTTTTGAAGTTCTTCACAGTCTGTTTTGGTCTTAATTATCTTGAGCAGTTTAGTATCATCTGCAAACTTTGCCACCTCACTGTTTACCCCTTTCTCCACATCATTTATGAATAAGTTGAATAGGACTGGTCCTAGGACTGACCCTTGGGGAACACCACTAGTTAACCCTCTCCATTCTGAAAATGTACCATTTATTCCTACCCTTTGTTCCCTGTCTTTTAACCAGTTCTCAATCCATGAAAGGATCTTCCCTCTTATCCCATGACAACTTAATTTACGTAAGAGCCTTTGGTGAGGGATCTTGTCAAAGGCTTTCTGGAAATCTAAGTACACTATGTCCACTGGATCCCCCTTGTCCACATGTTCTTTGAAGGGATCAACAAACTCTAATAGATTAGTAAGACATGATTTCCCTTTACAGAAACCATGTTGACGTTTGTCCAACAGTTTATGTTCTTCTATGTGTCTGACAATTTTATTCTTTACTATTGTTTCAACTAATTTGCCCGGTACTGACATTAGACTTACCGGTCTGTAATTGCCAGGATCACCTCTAGAGCCCTTTTTAAATATTGGCGTTACATTCCAGTCATTGGGTACAGTGCTTTGCAAAGTACTTTGGAGACTCTCAGATGGAATGTGGTATAGAAGTACAAAGTATTATTATTACTAATAATACAGTCTAGTTTGCTCACAGGTTCTTGCAGTATCTGGACATTTTTGCAGGTACATGTGTTGCACCCTCCTTTGAAAATGGGGTCTGAAGAGACCAAAGAAAGAAACCTGACTAATTTAATGTAGTGTATACTACACCTTACATTTAACCTTTGCATCTACGATGGCCAAGAATGTGAACCAGAATGTCTGACAAGCTGCAGGTTAAATAAGTAATTTAAAATAGACTGTGCTTCACAGCTGCCCAATTCACATAAAACCTTACTTTGCATGAAACAAGGTAAGATAGATCTACATACTATGGCATGTTTGAGTCTTTGCAATGAAGCTGCTATAAACAGACAAACCAATTCAGAACCACAATATGACACTTTCCTCCTTCCCCCTCTGCATCTTCAGAAATCCTTTGGCTTGAATCTTTTTCAGGGGTTAAAGCTGTTTATTTCAGAACCTCTCTCTCTCTCTAAAGGGAGATGGAGGATGTCCCAGCACCTCTATCAGTGCAGGCAACCAACTGGACGTTGCAGCTTTTCTCCACAGTTCAAGCCCCCAGCCCAACTCCTTTTTGGGATAGCTCGTTGTGGAGCTAGTGTCCTCTCTGCAGGGCCCACAATACAAATGTAAATGACCTAAAATAGTATTTTATACATCAAAATATCATGATTTTCATTTCCAGTCAAGTGTCTCTGAATCTTTCATGGCTAGAAGAAAGTGCTTGGCCCTATTGGGAATCTCCCCTTTACAGTGATTTGTAGCCCTGAAGGGTGGTAAGACATCAAACCTTAAACTTGTCACTGGTCCAGCCTTCCAGGACTGTTCAGCGTGGGCCTATCACAAGTGTAATTTAGCATGGGATAGAGTGGCAATTCTACCTCTGTGAGGGAAAGAAGAAAACATTTATGTGGCAGACTGAGTTAAAAAATGGTGGCTGCTTGAAGCTGCTCAAAGGTTTCTAGTAATAGAAATAGTCCTGAGATATAGGGATTAGTGAAAAGAGTGGCAGGTAAAGGTGCATGATGAATGCAATTAATCACAGAGATATCACCTCCATATATGTGGTACATACTATCAGTAATAAAATATATCACATATACAGCTGTCACCCTAAAAAACAGTATTTACCAATAATTACCTGATTATTGTATCTGAGACACAGCAGTATTCTGCTTAACTTAAAATATGAATTCACTGTAGTATCTCAGATGCTTTGATGTGGTAATTGCTGGTAAATGCTGACTTTTGGATGACCAATGTATGTAAGTGTGAACTGCATGTGTGTGTGGGTATATATACAGCCAGACCTGCACACACTTTATAATTTCAACTTTATTTCATTAACCAGTTTTTAAATCTTACCATCTGTGTCTAGCGCTGCAGTTTGCTTTTTGGATCAGTATGGTTATGATAGGTCAGCAACTGCCGTTTTTAAGTACAGTATATATCTGGTTGTGAATGTTTTACTTTAAGACACTTTTGTTTTACTTTAAGAGTGGAAATACAGAAATTATAAATGTTAGCTAGTATGGCTTTCATATTTTAATGCCAGTTTTGCAGGGTGTTAACTGCAGTGCAGAAAACTTCTAAATCCCCAATGACTAAATTTTTTTCTCCTCATGTAAGAGAAGCCTAATTATCTTCAGCATTAGATCCCCACATGTGATTAAGTCATTACTACATTCCCAGCGAGGGTATGTAGTACAGGCTGCAGCCAGGATTTCAGTGTTTGTGTGATATGCTTAGATCATTTTTACTGGAATTGTCAAGCTGCTACAGTCTGTCATGTGTACAGATTTAAAACATCCATAAAAAATTAGGTACTGAAGCTGCTCCTACCATTAAAACTCCCCACTAACTGTGAATACCACCATTAGCCCAAACGTAGCTTTTTACAAGTTATCAGTTTAAGTCCTGAAAAATCATACAGCAAAGTATTTTTATAACCTGTTGAGGAGTGCTGGGGAACTTAGTGCTGCCAAGAATTATTTTCTTTAATGAAAACAATAACTGGCATATAACATGAAAAATGGCATATAACAGAACATCTGAATATTTTGTTATGCTGTATCCTTTGTGTAAATTACATTTTACTTTAATAGACTGAATCTTTTTTGGGAGATAATCTATACAAGGCCTCCAAGTCAACACAAAAGGCAAAACAACCTTGCCAGCATGCAATTCCCATTGAATTTCATGTTCAGTGACAGGACAAAAATAACTGATAATGATTAAAGCAAATCAGATGTGAGCTTGAAAGGTGGTGATGTGACGAAAAAATGCAGTTTTGGGCCGTATACACAGAGTTATCACGCCACAAACAAGGAAGGGGACAGTCCCATTTTAAATAGCACTGGTTGGATTGCAACTTGACTGAATTTTTTCTGGGCACTTCAGTGCAAACACCGTGTTAATACTAGAGCTGTACGAATCATCAATTTTTTAGTTTGCTGGCTGAACTGAAAAAAATTTGCTTCACATCAATCTGAAATGAAAACTTGTTGGGTTTCTTAGTGAAAGAAAAAATGATTTGGGTAAAATAAAATATTTTGTTTTGAGTGGGGGATTTTAGCTGCTTTTTTATTAAAATAAAAGGAAATGTGGAATGCCATTCACAAAACCACTGGACGAGGAGGTGGTAGTGCCCCCCCTTATGCCCCTGTGGTAGAGCACTTTTATGGGATATGGGAAGAGTCCTCTCTTTGCCTAATTTGGAGCAGAAGTTTGAACAGAGATCTCCCACACTGCAAATGAGTGCTGGGCTATAGGGTATCCTTGGTGGATCTTTCTCAGTCTCGCCTCTTGAAGCTGTTCCTCTTCGTATAAATAATGAAATATTCACTGCACCATGGAGAGCACTCTAACATGGGGTTAGGACACTTGCCAAGGCAGGGGTGCCAGTCCCTGTGTCAAATGAATATTTAATTATTTATACAAAGTGGAACAGCTTCAACAGGAAATACTGAGAGAAAGCCACCCCACAACACCACATAACCCAAAACTGCAACTTTCAGCAAATAAACTATTATTCTGAAAACATTTGCCCAGCTCTAGTCAGCACATTGGAGGGAATTCAGAGAAGAGGAATGGTCTTAGGTGGAAAAGTACTATATATATAGTTTAGCACTAAGGAATGGGTAGGAAGGGGGAAATAGAATAACTGTCTACAAGTCAGTGATGAGCTGCCAAAACCTTAACAACCGGGTTCCCTCCTCACCCCACGAGGGGGCTGTGGCTCACCCCGGCCCCCCAGGACTTTGCCCCATCCAACCCCCCCATGTTCCTTGATGCCCCCCCGGGACCTCTGCCCCAACTACCCCCCTCCTCTGTCCCCTGACTGCCCCTAAAACCAGGCAGGAGGGGCTTGTGGGCCACCGTAGTGGGTGCCCACCCCACCCCTAAGAGCCAGAGGGACCTGCCGGGGGGGAGGGGGGGAATCCCGGCGGTTCTTACCTGGGACAGCTCCCAGGAAGCATCCGGCAGGTCCCTCTGGCTTCTAGGGGCAGGGGAGCGTAGCTGGGGGGGAGCAGCGGGAGCGGCCACTCCCCCCACTGATCACATCAAAAGTGGCGCCTTAGGCGCCAACTCCCTGGGTGCTCCGGGGCTGGAGCACCCATGGGGAAAATTTGGTGGGTGCAGAGCACCCACTGGCAGCTCCCCGCCCCGCGCCCGGCCCCAGCTTACCTCCACTCCGCCTCCTCCCCTGAACGCGCCACCCTGATCTGCTTCTCTGCCCCCCCCCCCCCGGTTTCCCACGAATCAGCTGTTCGCGCAGGAAGCCAGGGAGGGCTGAGAAGCAGGCTGCGGCTTCGTGCTCAGGCCCAGGGAGGCGGAAGTGAGCTGGGGCAGGGAGCGGTTCCCCTGGGCCCCCCGCCGGGTTACCTGCTGTGGCGTGGGCAGCCCTCCTTGTGGACCGCCGCCCCAGCTCACCTCCACTCCGCCTCCTTGGGCCTGAGCGCGAAGCCGCCACCTGCTTCTCAGGCCCCCGGCTTCCTGCGCGAACAGCTGATTTGCGGGAAGCTGGGCCGGGGGGGGAGGGCAGAGAAGCAGAGCGGGGCGGCGTGTTCAGGGGAGAAGGCGGAGGCGGAGCGGAGGTGAGCTGGGGCTGGACGCGGGGTGGGGAGCTGCCAGTGGGTGCTCTGCACCCACCAAATTTTCCCCATGGGTGCTCCAGCCCTGGAGCACCCACGGAGTCGGCGCCTAAGGTGCCACTTTTGGCCAGTGGTTAAATTGAGACGCCCTTTTAGAACCAGTTCTCCCTCGCAGGACAACCGGTTCTAAAAGGGCTTCTAAATTTAACAACCAGTTCTAGCGAACTGGTGCGAACCGGCTCCAGCTCACCACTGCTACAAGTATTTCATAATATGATTGGTCTAGATCATTCCCTAGATAGGAAAATCCTCTAAACAGGACAGGAAATTTCAATCTCTGCAATAATTTCTAGCCTGTCCACTTCACAATCATTCCTTTTTTCTTACCCCTCCAGCTTTCTTGGCAACTTGGCTCCTATAGCTGCTATGTACCCAGGAGCTCCCAACTGGCAGCTGACCTACAGGGGAGTTTCTCATGGCATAATTGCAGAGGTAGTGAGAAAGTTTTTGTTTTGAGACAAGAAGCTGATTTATCTTGTGAGCCATGTTCAATTTTAGGGAGCTGACTTTATACAGATGAGAAACTGAATATTTTGCACTGAAGACAAGCTTTGCGTCTAAACATCATGTGACAGTCCTCTTGATCCTTATATAAAAACCCAGATGGCTATATACTGGCTTTCATAAATTAGAAGAGCTATTTCTGTTCTGACATTGTTTATGTTTCAATTACATGGAACATATAAGAAAGTCCAATCAGAATTGTTCTCTAAGGCATCAGTTCTGCCAGTGGCTTGTCTGTAGATCTTTGTGTGTATGCAGAGTAAAAAAATTAAATCCAGATGCGTCTCCTGGGGTGTAGTAGGGACTGACTCATTCCTATAATATATGGCTTTAAAGTTATGCATGTGGAGTCCTATAATGGAAAAAGCTGTGGGAGTCAAAGACTGGGGTTACACAATGGCAATGCCAACACCTGCAGCCATGGGGTCCCCCGCTGCTTATGGCATGAGTGTGATGGCCAGTGAATAGGAGATCTCAGCATTTCTCTGTCACATGTAGTCAGGAGTGTTTATCAAGTGCAGTTTAAAGTATAAACTGCAGCTGCTGTTTATATCCTACTCCAACTGTTGTTCTCATTTGAAGTAAGATATAAATCCCATCTCATTGCCCACTGGCAATGACAACAATCTTAAGTTCCTGATTAGTGTTGATTTATGTCATTGTGATATGGAAAGGAAATGTATGTCTCCATATTGATTTTTAGAAAATGTGGAGAAGGTAAGTAACATGACATCTTTATAGTGTCAGCAAATCAAATATTATAGTAATCACATCACCTTCTTTATGATAAATGAATAAAACACAGGCCATTTTCTTTCCAATACAGGTGTTTGCTTGTTAATTAAATCTGGGATAGAGGTGAGCATGGGAGTTTGTCTTATTAAGAATTAAGGTCAATTTCAGAAGATCTCTATTTTCAAGCATCTCAATCCTGACACTCATCTCATCTGCACACCCAATGGCCCAATTTCTGTTGCAAATCCAGACACTTTCTCTCTATTGTCTCTTTCATCAAATTCAAGCTCCTTCAAGACCTTCCACAAACAAGCTTCTTCCTACCTCTCTGGCCTTGTCACCTTTCGCTTCCCCAAACTCCCTCTTTGCTTGATGCTCATCTAACTAACCTCTCTATTTCCTTCTCCCACACTCACATCAATACTACCGCTGGTCAAAAAAAATGGATTCCAATTATTTTTTGTAGAAAAATGCAGTGTTATTGAAATTGAAATGTTTCAGAAAATGTTTGATTTCAATGACATTTGATTTTTCAATAATTTTTTTAAACAAAACAAAATTTTCAATTCAAATTGAAACACATTTTTATTTCATTTCAATTTTTTTTATAGGAAAACCGAAATTTTCTGTGAAAATTTTCAAATGCAATCATTGGCAATTTTTCACACAGGTAAAACTTGAGTTTTCAACCAGACCTACTAGATAGCTTCTTTTACGCCTATCTGACTTTTCTGCCACTCTTCCCCCCATCCTTCTTTAAATCCTGTCTCAAAATCATTTCTTCAAAGAAGCTTATCATCTTTAGATAGTTATATCAATAAATATATCAATACGGGGAGGAGGGATAACTCAGTGGTTTGAGCATTGGCCTGCTAAACCCAGGGTTGTGAGTTGAATCCTTGAGGGGGCCATTTAGGGATCTGGGGGAAAAAATGGGGATTGGTCCTGCTTTGAGCAGAGGGTTGGACTAGATGAGGTCCCTTCCAATCCTGATATTCTATGAAATCAATACAGCAACTCCATAATCTTATTGTCTTTGCCATTGTTCTCTCAGAATTTGTCATTTCCTCCTGTTTCTCTTGTCCTAATTTAGGGCCCAATTCAGCACATGATTAACCTTCAGAACAGTAATCCCATCCTACTCAGAAAAGCAGGTAAGCATGTTCTTGAAGTAAATAACATTTACTCATGTAATTAAGTATTTTGCAGAATTAGAGTGTTAGAGTCTACAGGCAGGGACTTAGGTGGAAACGTTTAAAGGTCTTTGTGGAAAAGTGTGATGCACTTTTGCAAGTGCAGAATGCTCAGTGTGCACATGTAAATCATGCTTGAACATGTACAAAGACATTTGCTTGCACAAGTTATCCTCTATTTGTAATCATACTTTAGGCGCTCTTCATGCACAACTTGTGAATGCATAAAAATGTATGCACATATATAAAGTCGAGGCCTTAGTTGTGTATTGTTTCCAAAAGCACCATGAAGATCTACGATGCTATATCGATGAAAATTAAAACAATAAAGACAGAAACAAAATGATAAATCAGAATTTCAATATGCAAGTAACCTTTACAGTCATACTGTCAATGTGACAAATCTTCAGTTGGGAAATAACATCACCGATAATAATTAAAAACAGATGCTGCATGCGTCAGTAAATCCGAAACTTAAAACAATTCATCAAATGTGCTGTTCCAGTGAAATACTGAGCTGAAATAAAGTATTTTTATGACAATTGCTAGACACTTTGAAGTAAAAATGTTTAATTACTGTATAACTTTATTTAGAGGTCAGAGTTTCCAATGAATGCAAATAGTTCCCTCTTTAGTAACTTCAAACTGCGGGTGGCTTCAAAACAAAGGTTGTTTCTATACCATGTAATTACTTTCCCTTTCTGATATAGCTGCTGTTAGATTGGTTGTTAACTGAGGACACCTTCTAAACAAAGATATTGGATATGTTTTCTTTCTAAACTACCACTACATAGAAACATATAAAGCAATATCTTTAAGAACACATCTCGTGGTCACAGCTGTAACCAAACAGCATCTTTATGTTGTATACAGCCCAACATTACAACTTCAAAAGTGCAGAATAAATCAATCATTTTAGAAAGGAAAACATTTATGACATAAAAATGTTTATGATGAAACTCACTAAGGTCGGATTGAGATGGAGAATAGGTGGAAATAGAGACAAGCTATAAGCAGGAGCAGAGTCGTGAAGGTTTTTTGAAAGTGAGGCTTATGAATTTAAGACTGATACATAAGAGCCAGTGAAGGGACTCCATGAGTGGAGGAGAGTCACAGTTAATGCAATATTACAGGAAGATATTTAGCTGCCGTATTTTGGATTGACAGAAGAGGAGAGTGGGGAGGCTAGAAAGGAGAAGGTTAGAATAATTGATATTTAGGAAGGTGAGTATTTTAGAGATAATATAGAGGGAGAAAATTTAAAACTCACTGATGGCCATAATAGGCTGGGAAAAGGAAAGAGAAAAATCAGTGATATCACCAAGGCTGCAGGATTGGGTGATGGACAGTGATTGAGAGGGTTTTAAAGCAAAATAAGCTCAGTTTTTGACACTGTTAATTTGAGAAAGCAGAGGGACTTCTAGGAGGACATCTGTCTATATCCCTATAAAAGGGTCTGGTTGATCTTACCTGAATTCCCATATCAGTGATCTTCCTACATTCAGATACAGAAAGTTCCTTCATTCTTCTAGTGTGGGCCAGGGCTGCCAAGCTCTGAAAACACGCCAAATAAATTTCAACTTTATATTATAATAACACATCTGTGAAATAACATTTTGTTAAGATAGATGATAATAATGTCCTAAACTTACAGCATCTAGCACCTTCCATCTGAGGATTACACCTTTTAAAGACATTAACTAACTTACCCAAACAATACCTCTGTGAGATATTATCTCAGTTCTACAGAGGAAAGTGAGGCCCAGAGATGTTGAATTAGTGAGCTGCCTGAAGTCATATAAAGAGTTCAAGATAGAGTGATGTCTCCTTCCTCTGTTCTATCCTCCAGAAAATGATCCCTTTATGTAGCCATCCTCACATGGTCCAAAAGTAAACATCATGTTGATATGTACTCTTTTCATTTATTTTCATTACATATCAGCTCCTTAAATTAATTAAATTAAATTAATACTTCTGAGTTCCTTAGGGAGAACTGCCATCTGATGTAGATTTCCTATCTGTATCCACTCATGTTTGGAAATCAACAAATGTATGGCTTTTCTGCAGATCTCTTCACTCCAGCCAAGTTAGAAAAAATTGCTGTGTGGTCTTTTAAAAAATTGTTTGTTGAAAAAACAACAACAATGAACTTTTTCATATAAGTGAGAAAAGGAAGTAGAGAAAGCAGAGATGCATGGTATGTTTTCACTTCCAGTAAACAAATTAGCATTTTCATAAAGTGAACCATTTCACCGATTTGCTTCAAAATTTTGGACTGAAACAAGAGCTTTTCACAAACAAGTCTACATTAACTATGTGGGCAAAAAACAAATATTAGTTGCAGTTCTTCAACCAAGCTTTATATTCAATTATTTTACATTTAAATTATGCCTCAAATCAAGGGCCAAATGGTTCCTGTTAAGCACAAGCCAGAGGTAGTATACAGTCAGACTACCCTAGCAGGAGCTCCAGGGGACATTGTGCCTGCAGGGAGCAGTTCCTGTTTTCAGGAGTGCAACTATGGCAAGTCCCAATGTTGGGAATAGAAGATAGTTTGAATTTTCTTTTCCTTGTGCACTGGGGGCAAGGACCAGCACAAACTGACCATCGTTCTCAAGCCCTAAGGAGCATGAGAGTTTTGATGTTTAAAAATTTATACTGATGCCAAATGTCTGGGGACCTGCATACTTTACAGTAGTAAAACCAAAACAAAGTACAAAGTGAGCCTTCAGAAAACAAATTTTTTATTTTCTTCTATATGAGTGGTGTGTGAACATTTTGACCAGCAAATTATCTGCTATCTTTCAGAACAGCCATGCTGCACAAGAAGGAAACGTGATAAAGAAAAATAAGAATGTGTAAAAATAGTCTGGGATCCAGATGTGGATACTATTGTGCTGATGACAGAAGCGTAGATTTTGCCAATTCTGGAAACCTAGACCACTGAAAAAAATAGGGTTGGCAGAATTCTTTTTGTGTGCGGTAAATTCGACAATTAATATTGATTATTATTTTTAATCTTTTTTTCTGGTTTTTATTGTTTAAAATAAATTTTCAGAGTTTCACAACGGGACTGCTGGATGCTTTCAGGTACAAGAGGCGGCAAAGGATGCGGTCCTGGCAGGGTACAGCAGATACTTCTAGCCAGAACCGCAAAGAGGAGGACTAGGCCTGGTCGCCCTGCTGCTGAACAGTTCCTACCTGGAGGCAGCCCCTCACTCCCAACTGGTGAGTGAGCCTGCAGAGAGCTCCCTACACTGCCACGGAGCCAGTGACACTGGATCCCTGCAAGCACAAGGTGCAGGCCGGGCTGCGCTTGCCCACTGTTACCGATGTATTTTTTTTTTGTTGATTTCAGTGTGTCAGGTGAAATCAACATTTACTGAGTAACTATTTAAATCGAATCCTGCCACACCTAAAAATAGTAATGAAAAATATAAGATCCTTCATCCTGACCCCGGCTGAAAATAAAGAAGATTTAAAACAAACAAAAGGAAGTATTTCTTCACACAAAGCACAGTCAACCTGTGGAACTCTTTGCCAGAGGATGTTGTGAAGGCCAAGAATATAACAGGGTTCAAAAAAGAACTGGATAAGTTCATAAAGGATAGGTCCATCTGTGGCTATTAGCCAGGATGGGCAGAGATACAAACCCATGCTCTGAAGTTTCCCTCGCCTCTGTTTCCCAGAAGCTGGGAATGGATGACGGGGGATGAATCACTTGATGATTACCTGTTCTGTTCATTCTCTCTGAAGCATTGGCCACTGTAAGAAGACAGGATACTGGGCTAGATGGACTATTGGTCTGACCCAGTATGGCCATTCTTA
This sequence comes from Natator depressus, assembly GCF_965152275.1. NCBI lineage: Eukaryota > Metazoa > Chordata > Testudines > Cheloniidae > Natator > Natator depressus. The sequence goes on along the minus strand of NC_134234.1, from coordinate 323,700,711 downwards.
TGTTATGTAAAGAAATTGAATTTTCCCCAGTGGACATATCTATCTTTGAGGGTCAATCATTACTTTCAAGGGAGTCACAAACAGCTAGAGGGTTTCTCATTTTTGCTCACCAAAGCCTCCCTTTTCAGGTCAGCACATAAGCATGTGCTTAAGGCCCAAGTGGACGTAAGCTTGTGCTTAAAGTTAAGGATATGTTAAGTGTTCTCCTGAAAAGGGGTGGCTTTAAGCATGTGCTTAAATGCTATCCTGAATCAGAGCCCAGGCGTTTGGTGGTAGGTTCAGACTTGTGGAGTGGCCTTTTTTTCAGTACCATTTCTATATTGCCATTTAGAACCAACATTAATCTACTTTACCCAGTAGTGAATTACTAACGTTCATTAAAGATTTTTTACTAAACTATAACTAAAATTGGCATTACTTCATATCTAACCTACAACTATTTTGTACAACTACAGTAATATTGGGTCCTAGTATATAAATCACCCATTTACAAAATGAACACCAAAGTCTCAGGTACTATTCCTTATTGGTTTTTTTTTTACATCTGAAAACTTTATAATCCCTTCTAAAAATGTTACAAGTACCCATTAATCTAGAAGAGATCATCCAAGATGCTCTGGATCTGAAATCTGATGAACACATCAGAGTCCACTGTGTAAGAACTATTCTCTATTATTATTTTCACTACAATAGAGCCTAGGGATTGACAAGAATGAAGCCCCATTGTGCTAGGCACTTCATTAATAATATGTTTGGCAAAACAAGGAGCGCAGGCTATTTAGGGGGAAAGAATTTTGAGAGGCACTAAATCTCATAGTTACATAGCAAGACTATTATGCCTTCAGTTTGTAAGAAACAAGACTGTGCAGCCAAGTTCCGCTAGAGTAGCAATGCAGCAAGTCTAATCCACCTGAAGTGGTTCGAGAAGTCATTGTGAGTCACAGTTATTCTTACCACAATGTATAAAGTAGCCTATACTCATATGAATTTTTACATCTATTGGTAGATTTTGATGTTGGGGATGAATTGATTCTATAATATCACCTGGTGAGCAACTTGGAATAATTGGGAATGTGATGAACCGGCTCCAGTCATACATGACAGAATGGTCCATTAGTATCACTTGGTGAATCTTCATTGGTATAGTCTAGAATCATATATGGTGCTGTGATCCCCAGAATTCTCTCCTGGCTCTGAATCTCCTCATTCTCTATATCAGGGCCCCGGAGATTTGTGGAAAATATGATCTAAACTATCATTGTCACGATGACAGAATCTACTCATCCACTTGTCGATATTTATCACAGTTCAATGACAATGCCTTGCTGCCATATGCATTTGAAAGAAATGCTGGTCTACATTGAAGTTGCTGCTTAGCATCTGCTTATCTTTTAATGTTGCCCACTATCCAACATGCTTATCTCATTCATAACTCTGAAGGGGATAAGTGGTTTCAGAGCACCTTACTAAAAATACCTAACATGAAACTGGCTGAGATTAAACCTCAGTAAAACTAAAGCTGTGTTGATTGTATCAGGTAGGAGGTGTGAAGAGAACAACATATACTTTCACCTCCTAATCAATACTAGGGAGCTCCTTAAGAGAGCTGCATTAGCCCGTTCTTCCTGCACCTCTATTCTACAAGGGGCAACAGTCTATGCATCTGTACTGGTGGATCCCCCAGTTTTCCCTTCCCCCAAACTCCACTGTGCAAGTCCAAGCAGGAATCTGCTGCAAAGTAGTGCTAGGCGGCATGCAGAGCATGTGCACCCACTGCCTGGGCTCTCGAAATTCTATCTGTCTTCTTACACAGCGAAATCATACCAGTTCCATTGTGTCTGGGAACCCCAGTGGCCACAGAGAAGGGGCAGAATGTGTCCCCAAGTCTTTGGCACAGCATACGTATTAGTTAGCTCCCTTAGAGTTCATCTTTAAAACCTTCTTATTCTGTTCCAATCTATCACTGTGACCTAGATTTATTTTTTTAACCAATTTATTTTAGAAGGTTTTAAAAGAGTGTTTCATTTACTTTATTATTGGGATGGACAAGCATCTATTGAACACAGTTTATTATTGTTGTTTTGCACAGGCTTCTAGCAGAATAGAAAGTGATCATTTACTCTGATTATCGAGAGAGGGTCTTCACTTGCTAGAGCCAAAAGTCATCTGAGGCTATAGCAGGAGGCAATACCAAAGGACAACTTTTTATTATGTATGCCCACACACTGGAAGTCTATGCCCTCAAATCCTTCAAATACAGGCTGATATGAGTTTACTGTTTCTCACTAATAATAACCATGTGCCACTTTATTTTCAACTTGTGCTGAGACTTTGATCCACATATCTCTTTAGACCCTTAAAGGTCAACAGCTATAACGTATGTTGGTTTGCCTTTGTACAAATAGTATCTATCATTTAGAATTTTGCTTTCCTACATTTTCTGGTGTGCTTTAAAATAAGTCAAAATATGTTCTGATTAGTCCAGAATTTCTACTGTTGCACAAAGCATTACTGTTAAAGTTCTAGAGCTTGATCTTGCAAATCCTTACTCCTAAGAGTACCCCCATCAAAATCACACACACTGCCTGTGTGACTGAACAAGCCACTTAGACCAAAATTTTCAAACTGAAGTCAGATACCAAATTCCATATTTAAATAGTGACATGGCTTTTCAGAGATGCTGAAGTCAATGGAAATTGCAGGGGCTCAGCAATTCTAAAAGTCAGGCCACATGTAATCCCTAAACATCGATTCAGGTGCCTAACAATAGGAAATGAAGTTTGAAATGTTTGGCCATTGTGTGATTAGCCTGAGGTTACAAAAAACATCTATTCTTTTATGTAGGTATAAACAAGTGTCAGAGTAGTTTTCCTCTAGTCGAAACCAGACTTACGAGCATGTCAAGTATGTGATGATAAATTACTAAATAAAGGTAATTCCTTTCCTGCTCTTGATGTTTTCTTTTTTTAGAATACCTAGGGAAAGTTACATTTTTTGCCTTAAATTATTATAGAAAATTTATACAATTAACTTACATTGTACAATTTTCATGGTAATTGCTGCATTACAGAATCTCTGCTAATAATGAACCTGTTTAGAGATGGTTGCAGTATAACTATCTGCCTATCATGCCAAAAAATAATCCTATCATAGAATATCAGGGTTGGAAGGGACCTCAGGAGGTCATCTAGTCCAACCCCCTGCTCAAAGCAGGACCGATCCCCAATTAAATCATCCCAGCCAGGGCTTTGTCAAGCCTGACCTTAAAAACTTCTAAGGAAGGAGATTCCACAACCTCCCTAGGTAACACATTCCAGTGTTTCACCACCCTCCTAGTGAAAAAGTTTTTCCTAATATCCAACCTAAATCTCCCGCACTGCAACTTGAGACCATTATTCCTCGTTCTGTCATCTGCTACTACTGAGAACAGTCTAGAGCCATCCTCTTTGGAACCCCCTTTCAGGTAGTTGAAAGCAGCTATCAAATCCCCCCTCATTCTTCTCTTCTGCAGACTAAACAATCCCAGTTCCCTCAGCATCTCTTCATAAGTCATGTGCTCCAGCCCCCTAATCATTTTTGTTGCCCTTCACTGGACTCTTTCCAATTTTTCCACATCCTTCTTGTAGTGTGGGGCCCAAAACTGGACATAGTACTCCAGATGAGGCCTCAGCAATGTTGAATAGAGGGGAATGATCACATCCCTCGATCTGCTGGCAATGCCCCTACCTATACATCCCAAAATGCCATTGGCCTTCTTGGCAAGAAGGGCACGGTGTTGACTCATATCCAGCTTTTCGTCCACTGTAACCCCTAGGTCCTTTTCTACAGAACTGCTGCCGAGCCATTCGGTCCCTAGTCTGTAGCGGTGCATGGGATTCTTCCATCCTAAGTGCAGGACTCTGCTCTTGTCCTTGTTGAACCTCATCAGATTTCTTTTGGCCCAATCCTCTAATTTGTCTAGGTCCCTCTGTATGCTATCCCTACCCTCCAGCGTATCTACCTCTCCTCCCAGTTTAGTGTCATCTGCAAACTTGCTGAGGGTGCAATCCACACCATCCTCCAGATCATTTATGAAGATATTGAACAAAACCGGCCCGAGGACCGATCCTTGGGGCACTCCACTTGATACCGGCTGCCAACTAGACATGAAGCCATTGATCACTATTAATAGAGCCTAAATCTGAACCGTTACTAAATTACTCTCTCTTTCATACATTATCTAAATAAAAAATAATGATTAAACAACACATACAGGACTCAGTCAGTTATTACAGAGTGGTTGTTTATAACTTTTTTTTAAAGTAAAGGTTGTGTCACCTTTTCTATTCTCAGCTCCATTTTTAATAGATTTAAACTTCATCTGCAATAGTTGGCTCTGGGCAGAAAATTGGAAAACTAGGATTAATCACCAATTTTTATGAATATTAAGGTCAACAGGGACTGTAATGATTAGATAGTCTGCCCTCCTGTATATCACAGAGCAGAGACTGTCTCTCAATAATACCAGCACCAAACCCAATAAGTTATGGTTGGACTAAGCACAGTTTGAGAAGCACATTTATTCTTGATGTCTAGTTGAGACAGCACAGTGTCTGTTGTAACAAAAAATTCTTGAAAAAACAAAACAAAAAAACTGGGCCTGACTTTCCAAGTTACTGAGTAACGGCAATGCTCATTGACTTCAGCAGGAATTGTAGGTGTTCAGCACTTCTGGAAATAGTAAAAAACAGTTATGCACCTTTTCATAACTGTTCTTCTTTAAGATGTGTTATGTATGTCCATTACATAGCTGGGGTGTGTGCGCGGCCTGTGCACCAGTGCCAAAGAGTTTTCCCTAGCGGTACCTGTAGGGGTGGCCCTGCCCACCTCCTACTCTTCATGCTTCAAACAAGGCCTTAAATGGTAAAGCTGCCCTGACCCTCCTTCAGCTCCTGTGCCTCAGAAGGGGAGGGATAGCCCAGTGGTTTGAGCATTGGCCTGCTAAACCCAGGGTTGTGAGCTCAATCCTTGAGGGGGCCATTTAGGGATCTGCGGCAAAAATTGGGGATTGGTCCTGCTTTGAGCAGAGGGTTGGACTAGATGACATCCTGAAGTTCCTTCCAAGCCTGATATTCTATGATTCTAAGACGATGATAGGCTATGATGCACTGGGTCATGTAGTGGACATATGCAATACATCTCAAAGAAAAATAGTTGTAAGATGAGTAACCATTTTTCTTCTTCAAGTGCTTGCATATGTCCCCCCCCCCCCCCAAGGCAGTGGGTCTCGGAGTTCTCCAGAAGTGCAACTGTAATACTGCTTTTCCTGCATTTGCATCCTCCCTTGCTTCAGCAGTCCATGTATAATATCTGGTGAATGTAAGAACTGAAGACCATGTCACTGCCCTGCATATGTCCACAATAGGGACATGTGCCACAAACACTACCTAGGCTGAAAGTGCTCTGGTCAAGTGCACTATCAGCTTGTCTAGAGGCTTTATTCCTTTTAGCAGCATAAATCATAGCGATGCAGCTGGAGATCCATTTTGAGAGTCTCTGCCCTGGTCTATACTTAAAACTTAGGGCAACCTAGCTACATTGCTCAGGTGTATGAAAATGAGTTAAGTTAAACCAAAGCCCTGGTGTAGACAGTGCTGGGTTGACAGAAGAATGATTATGTTGATCTACCTACCCCCTCTCGAGGGGGTGAATTTACTACAGCAACAGAAAAACCCCTTATATCGCTGTACTGAGCATCTAGCACCTTAGCACTTTTAGGGCAGACATACCCTCTGTGTTATAATTGACTGTCCTCTCATAGCCCTGGTCTACACTAGGACTTTAGGTCGAATTTAGCAGCTTTAAATCGATGTAAACCTGCACCTGTCCACACGATGAAGCCCTTTATTTTGACTTAAAGGGCTCTTAAAATCGATTTCCTTACTCCACCCCTGACAAGTGGATTAGCGCTTAAATCGGCCTTGCCGGGTTGAATTTGGGGTAGTGTGGACACAATTCGACGGTATTGGCCTCCAGGAGCTATCCCAGAGTGCTCCATTGTGACTGCTCTGGACAGCACTCTCAACTCAGATACACGATTGTTTGCCATTGCTCTGACGTAGGGAGGGGCGACTGATGACACGGCTTACAGGGTTGGCTTACAGGGAGCTAAAATCAACAAAGGGGGTGGCTTCACATCAAGGACTATTTCAGGCAGGACTTCACAGAGGGTTCCAATAAGAAATGGTGCACCTAAGTTATTGTTCTTATTGGAACAAGGAGGTTAGTCTGGCCTCTGATTGATACATGGCTAGATTTACCTCGCTGCACCTTCCCTGTGAGTGACTGCAGTGTGACCTAGAGGAATGAGTCCCCTAGACGGGGGGGTTTGCAAATGAGTACAAAACAAATCTGGTCTATTTCTTGTTTTGATCCACTCCATCTATCTTTTACATCTTTGGCTGGCAACAGACGGTGCAGAAGGACTGCATGCCATCCACATCTCATGACTGCTCGGCAGAAGATGGTACAATAGGACTGCTAGCCATCCTCATCGCTTGCCTGCCCGGCAGAAGATGATGCAATAGGACTGCTAGCAATCCGTATCACCTGCCTGCTTACCATAAGATGGTTCAATAGGACTGACTGCAGGACTAAAGAGAATGACTTGATCAAGTCACTCCAAATTTAGTCCCTGCTCCCATGTCTGCCCAGGCGCTCCTGATTGACCTCACAGAGGCGACCAGGAGCACCTCGGACATGACGATGACGGCTACCAGTCCTATTGCACCGTCTGCTGCCACAAGGCAATGGGTTGCTACTGCTGTGTAGCAATCCAGTACCACGTCTGCCAGCACCCAGGAGACATACGGTGACGGTTACCTGAGCGGGCTCCATGCTTGCCGTGGTATGGCGTCTGCACAGGTAACTCAGGAAAAAAGGCGCGAAACGATTGTCTGCCCTTGCTTTCACAGAGGGAGGGAGGGAACGGAGGCCTGATGATATGTACCCAGAACCACCCGCGACAATGTTTTAGCCCCATCAGGCATTGGGATCTCAACCCAGAATTCCAATGGGCAGTGGAGACTGTGGGAACTGTGGGATAGCTACCCACAGTGCAACGCTCCGGAAGTTGGCTGTAGCCTTGGTACTGTTGTAGCACTCCGCCGAGTTAATGCACTTAGAGCATTTTCTGTGGGGGGACACACACTCGAATATATAAAACCGATTTCTAAAATACCGACTTCTATAAATTCGACCTAATTCCGTAGTGTAGACATACCCATACACTCTGAAAATGAAACAAAAAGAAACCCAAATGTCCTGTGCAAGTAAAAAGCCAAAGCTAGGGTATCGAGCCCTTGCTCATACACATGAGCATGCAGCTTCAGAAGGAAAATTGGTAAGTATATAGACTGATTCAGGTGAAAAATCAGACACCCCATTTGAAAGACAAATTCAGACTGGAAATAAGGTGTAACTTTTTAATGGTAAGAGTAAACAATCGAACAATTTACCAAGGGTTGTAGTGGACTCCATCACTGACAATTTTAAAATCAAGAATGGATGTTTTCCTTTCCCTTAAGAATTATTTTGAGGAAGTTCTATGGCCCATGTTATACAGGAGGTCAGACTAGATGATCACAATGGTCTCTTCTGGCCTTGGACTATATAAATCTATGACTCATCCACCAGCTCAGAGATGATAACACTCCATCTGGGATACACACAAATTTGTCTGATGACATACTGATTTCAGCCACATCTGCAGATGCAGTACTCTGAGGTGCAGCCTGGCATGAGGGCTCACGTGCAGCCATGTGTGACCTAAGTGCCTCAGGCAATTCCTCACAGTGGTTTGTGGGTGATCCTTGAGGGACACACACAGATCTTGTACAGCCTGGAACTTGTAAAGAGGCAGAAAGGTTCTGTCAGAGGTTGAATGCAGGACTTCCCCAATGAACTCTGCTCTTAGTAGAGGTGATAACATTGACTTTTCTTTGTTTATTTTCAGGCCCAGGAAGCTGAGCAGATGGAGAGTTTGATGGACAGAAGCCTCCACCTGATGTCTGGATTGACCCTGAACCAACCAGTCACCCAGGTAAGGTGGACACCTCTTTGGCGGAGGTAGGCTACCACCACCACCATGTACTTGGTGAAAACTTGGTGCAAATGAAAAACCTAAGGGTGAATTGATAACCATCTTTTCCAATCATGAACCTTAGAAACTTCCTGTGACCAGGATGGATTTCCACATGGTAGTATGCGTCCTGTAAGTTGAGGACAGCATACCAGTCCCCTAGACCTAGGGCAGGGATGATCATAGCAAGGGGCACCATATGGAACTTTATCTTCTTGATGTACTTGTTCAAGTTCCAACAGTCGAGGATGAGCACCAGTCTGAGACCACCTCTGGCTCTGGGTATCTGGTAGTATCAGGAATACTTGATGAAGAGATGGCACCTCTTCTATAGCTCGTAAATAATATAGAGTCTACGCTTCTCATCTTAGTGCAGACTCGTGAGAGGGGTCCTTGAAGAGGAACTGAGTAGAGAAGGGGAAGGGGGTGAGACAGAAAATGCGGGGTATATCCTGATTCCACCATGCTAAGCACCCATTTGTCCAAAGTAATAGACTGCCACACATGTAGGAAATGGGATTACTTGTCCTAAAAAGGGGGAAAAGGCCAATGAGATCATAGCTGGACTGCATACTGTCCTTGACATAAGAGTCAAATGGACTGCTTCAAAGCCTGGAGATACCTAGATGAAGGGCCTGAGGAAGTACAAGGTATAGGTCTCCCCCTCTGTGATCTCTACTTTCTCATATACTGGTCAGGCTGCCAGAAGGGCTAATATTGCTGCCTAGTCTGGTAATGAGGGTGATATTTTGTTCTCTTCGTAGCTGGAGTATAGAAGCCCAAGGACTTTAGAACCACTCTCAAGTCCTTTAGGGTATGTAAAGTCTCATCAGTTTTGGATTAAAATAATTTACATACTTCAAAGGAAAGGTTCTCAATAGTCCGTTGCATCTCCATAGGAATCCCTGAATACCACAACCAGGAGGAAGGAGTGCATACTAACAGCCATCACCATAGCCCTGGCTGCAGAGTCCACTGCATCCAAGGAGGCCTGCAGAACCAAATGAGAGATGATGAAGTCGAAGAAGGTGGTACCTGGCTTATAGTTGATGGGTCCAGAACAGAGAGTCCCAGTGCGAACAATCTCAACACCTGCCAGTGCCAGATGACAATCTTCACCCAGCCTCCATCAAGTTGCAACAAAGGTGCTCTTCCCTCAGCCTTTTTGTCCTGGTCTGGAAGCTGAGACAAATGGAGCTCCTGTCTCTAATGTCACCCTCACCTAAGCACTTGAGGCAGCATGAACGAGGGCCACTGACAGTCATGGGCTTCTGACAACCCAAGTAAGGTTTGAAACCCAGGAAACTTGGCATAGGCTACCTGGTACCAGGCAAGGCCCAAAGGTCCACCTGACTGGAAAAAATGCAAACTTAAACAAAATTTAAAAAATAAAATATGAAACAAAGAAAAAAATAAAAGGAAAATTTTAATAGAAAACGATGAAAAAGAATATTACTAGGTGAATAACCAAGGAGCAATAAGATGGTTCACAGAGAACAAAGACACTGCAACTGCCAACCACACAAGGAAAGAAGGAACTGAAGGAGGGGCAGGACGGCTCCGCCCTTTATATCCTCTTTGGAGCACAAGGAGCGAGGAGCTGGCCAGGGCCAACTCAATGGGCACTGCTAAGGAAAACTGTCTGGCACCAGAGCACAGGACACACACACACCCACACAGTGTAATGGACATATGCAAGCACTCTAAGAAGAACTGTCAGTTCTCTCTCTCCATCTGGATCTGGCATTCATTTAATTTCTTTTAACATTTCATCTTCTTGGAAATACATGTCTGTTGTGTAATGTGTCACGCACTTTCCTTTGAGATCACAGGGCCAAATGATTCATTTATAGTACATTTCTGATAATGTTTACTGGTTCTGTTAATAAAATTCTCTTCTCATCCCTTACAAGCCATGCTCTCTCTTTGGCCCCATTTTCTAACAGACTTTAAAAATGCAGCACCAGATCCTGATTTCAAATCATCGTAAATTTAGAGCAACACCACTAAAGCCAAGGGAGTTGCTCTGGATAGACACCTATGTAAATGAAATCAGAATCTGGCCTGTATTTTTTATCATAACCTCTTTAGCAATTTATTGTCACATTATTATTTATATTGCAGTAGGATCTTGTAGCCCCAGTCTGTTGTGTACAGACAATAGCAAGAGAAAGGAAGATTATATGATTACATGGGCAAGCTACTGTACTGCTCCTGATGGTGACAAATCATCCTAGATTTGTAGGTGTTTTTATTTTTTAAATTGGCTACCCCTGACTGATACAATAAATTGTCATCGGCTGGCTGACCAGCCAATTGGTAGGTACCACAGGAAAGGTGGCTCTTGTGGTGCAATTTGAAGGAGGAGAGAGTAGTAGCCTTACGGATTAGGTCAGGGAGTGTGTTCCATGCATAAGGGAATATGTGGGAGAAGTTGTGGAGACAACTGTAAGAGAAGGCTTCCTTTTATTCTCCATTTTGCTTTTATCTTTGTTCTTTAAAATAGACTACAGTTCTTTTGTTCCAAGTCTTGAGGCACTTTACCTGTTTTGTACTCCAGATTGCTTTCTTGCCTTTCATCACCATACTACATGTATTTGGTCATATCCATTGGCATTATTTTAAGTTTCATAGAGTCTAAGTTGGGACATTCTTTGTTTTTATTGATAGATGGCATGTGTAACCCAGGAACAAATTAATTTCCTGTTGGATATTCGAACTATTTTCCTTATATGCTTTTTCCCTCTGCCTGAATCCCCTTGCTTTCAGAAATGTCCTTCATTCTACCAAATCTTGGTGCACTGAATCTTAATAGCTTTATTTTTATGTCCCCTTAAGATGGGTGGTTCTGCACATATGCAGTAGCGCCCTGTGTAAGAATGATGAAAATCACGCAGCTGCATGTTTTCAGACTCTTAGACTTAGAACAGAGCTCCCAGAAGTACATTGAAGAGACATAAAAAAAAATTGAGTCATTTTAACAAACTTGTGGGGAGCATGAGAGTGATGCTTAGGGCCAAATACTACTCATCTAACTCACATGAGCAGCTGCATTGACATCATTAGGACAGTTTTGGGGAGTTAGGTATGCCTATGCAACAGTGGCTACAGCAGCCACTCTAGCACCATAGCATACATGCTTCCTATATTGATGGAAGTGGTTTTCCCATCAATGTAGTTAATACACATCTCTGAGAGGTGATAGTTAGGTCAACAGAAGTATTCTTCCATCAACCTAGCTGTGTCTACAGTGGGGATTAGGTTAACCTAACTACAGACCTGATTGATGTAGCTAGGTCAATCTAATTTTTAGGTGTGTAGACCAGGACTTTTAGGCAAGTAGATTTTGGCCCTAAGTACACATGCTTCAGCTCAATAATGGACGCTTGAAAGTCCTACAAATATTTTTCAAATGTATTTACAATCTTATCAAAAAGTATTTATTATTTTATCATCTTTGCAGTGCCAGAGGTGTGCATGATACTTTGCAAACATACAAAGAACAAGACCAGCACTGCCCTGAAGACCTTATGAGAGCAAAAACACATGGAAGCTGATCAGTAGCAGAAGGCTAGCCCCCCAAAAGGAGTTTTTAGGAAGATTTTTAAGATCATATTTTCAAGGACTGTGTATTTTTACAATATTGTTGTGTTTATCCATGTTTTAGAGGAATTAATGGCCACTGCCATAGAAAAGGCTGAATAACCATTTCCATTTTAATCCCCTGGTTTCAGTTGTTTAAAAAAGATGGTTACTTACCTGTACTGTAACTGCGGTTCTTCAAGTTGTGGGTGCAGACATACTCCACTCAGGTGTGCGTGCACCAAAGCCAGAGAACTTGTCTTAGCAGTACCCATCAGGATGGTGCTCATGCCCTCTGATCCTCATAGCCCCTCCCGTAAGGGTGGCACCTCCCCAACCCCCCTCAGTTCCTTCGCACCAGAATCAGAAACTGAAGACTCCCATGTAGAGGGACACAGGGTGGATCATAGAATACCTGTCTGCACCCACATCTAAAAGAACAATCATTATTGTACAGGTAAGTAACCGTCTTATCTTCTTTGAGTGGTTGCAGAGATGTATTCCCTCACGCAGGTGACCCATAGGCAGTACTGGTAGGAGGTGAAACTCAGAGCCTGCTTAAATAATGACTGAAGAGCTGCTTCCCAAAAATTGTATCTGACCTAGCTACTGTGGCGAACACACAACTTTTGGCAAAAGTTTGTACAGAAGACCATATAGCAGCCCTACAAATGTCCAAAACTGCAACATCACTGAGAAATGTGATCAATATTGCTTGAGCCCTTGTTGAATGAGCCCATAAAGTCTGTGGGGGTGTGGTCTGAACTACTCCATAACCTGTGGTAATGCAGCAAATTATCCACCTAAAGATTGTTTGTGCAGATACTAGCTGACCTTTCATCTGATCCGCATGAAAGACAAAAAGTTGAGAACAAAATGATTTAGTTCTTTCCAGACAGAAAGCTGGGCATCACCTCACATCTAATGTCTGATGTTCCCGTTCATCTGCATTCAAGTGTAGCTTAGGAAAGAATACAGGTAAGTAAATAACCTGGTTAAGGTGAAACTGTAGCCTCAAGGCCACTTTGTCTTTGAACAGCTGAGTAAGGGGAGGCCCTGCCATAAGGTTCTTCACTTCGCTGACACTTTTTGTGGAAATTATAGCAACAAAAAAGGCTGTGTTTTGGGAAAGGAGAGACAAAGAGCAAGTTGCTAGTGACCCAAACAGAAAACCCATGAGGGCAGCCAGTACAGTATTAAGGTCCCACAATTACAGGTGGAAGCAGGCAGACAATACCTTTCAGAAATCTCACTACCACAGAGTTTGGGAAAACTGATTGTCCTTGGATTGAAGGATGGAACACTGAGATTGCTGCCAAGTGAATCCTCGATCAGCTACGAGACAGACCCAAGGACTTCAAATGTAACAATCTAAAATGTCCTGAACATAAGATAACATCAGTGGAATTACCTTAGATATTGACCAAATTGAAAAGCTTCCATTTGGCCTAACAGGTAGTCCTAGCAGATGGCTTCTGACTGTTAAATAGGACACTCCTATCTACTCCCAAACATTAACCTTCCTCTTCATCTAGCCATACACTATCCATGCCATGAGATGTAGACTGCTCAGAGCTGGATGTGCAACTTGGCTGTGGTGCTGAGTCAGTAGTTTGGGAAATAGAGGAAGAGATCTGGGAGGTCAGATAGACAAATTGAGAAGCTCAGAGAACCAACACTGTCTTGTCCTAGCCAGCGCAACAAGAACCAATTTGGCATGGTCCAACTTCTGCTTGAGGATAACCTGAAAGATGAGAGGAATAGGAGAAAAAGCATATATCCAATTCAGATGAGCGAGCACGTTCTTTCCATTTCTGGCCAAAGAGTTTTGTCATGGGATCGGCCCAGTGCATTTTCGGTCTGCCCAGCGGTCGCTTGTGGTCTCTGGGGATCCAGTCACTGAATGTGCTTTCCACCTATTGTCTTGCCTGCGGACTACTTGACCCGTCCATCTTCGCTTTGTATCGTACATCACCCGCACTACATTGGTCACCTCCGTACGGCTTCTGATCTCCTCATTCGGGATATGATCACGGAGCGATATCTTACACATTCGCCTTTCCATTGCTCTCTGGGTGACAGCGAATGGGTTCACGGTCACTTTTTAACTGTCGGGATATAAATCCTAAGGAGTGTAACGTGGCCCTGGAGTCCTTAAAAGAATGTAATGTCTCATCTGTCTTTTTAGAAAACAAAGACCGTCCATCAAACAGTAAGTCTTCTATGGTCTGTTGCATATCTGGAGCAATGCCAGAGTTCTGCAGCCAAGAAGCCCTCCTCATTGTTATTGCCAAGGCCATAATCTGAAATGAGGCGTCCACCACATGGAGCGCTGACTGCACCGATGTCTATGCCACTAGACAGCCCTCTGCCAGGAAAGCCTTGAAGTCTTCCCTGAGATCCCCAGGTAACTTACCAAGTTATATTTAGACAAGAGTGCCTGCTGATCAGCAATGCACATCTGGAGGGAAGATATAGAATAAACCTTCCTCCCCCTTAAATCCGATTTCTTGGCTTCTTTATCTTTAGGCATGGATTTATATCTGCCTTGATACATTCTCTCATTAGCAGCAGTCACCACAAGCGAATTGGGAGTTGGATGTGAGTAGAAACACTTAAATCCTTGAACGGGGACATAGTAACATTTGTCAGTACATTTCAGTGTAGCAGGCACAGACAGAGGTGTATGCCACAGGGACCTTGCCAGCTCCAAGACAACTTCATATATAGGGAAGGCTATGAGGCAAAAGTTGTTCCTCTTGCTGTACTGGAAATTCAGCAGGGGCAATATGGGTTGGGCCTCCCATCTAGGCTGGGCAGGAGATGAAGCAACCAGACAATTCAGTGATCTTGGCCTAGAACGAGCAGTTGACTGGGCTCTTGAAGAATGTGAGACAGTCCACGGATCACAAGGAGGCTAATTTGGAAATGAGTAGGGTTCCAGAGGCCAATGAGCCAAGAACTCCTATCCTCCAGTCACTCTCATTATCAATAATGCTCCTTCATAGAAGATCTAAAAGATTTGCAACATCAGATCCTGGAAGAAGATGGGTAAGAAGCAGCTGATCCTGACCTCAAGTATGAAGAGTCCCCTGAATAGCTGCCAGTAATGAAGGGGCCAAACCTGCTAGGGCTACCAAACACTCTGCTCTGACTAAAGTCCAGTGCTGCATCGAGATCTCAGCCAGAACTGTAGCCACTGCCATCATATACTGGCAACTCAAAGCTGCAATAACATTCGTTACCAGGAAGCCCATCGTTACCAGAGTCACAGCTGGTACCGAGGAAGAGGTTGGTGCTGGATCAGGAATTGATCCCAGGTTAGCAAAGTCTTGGGCATTGAAAATGGTATTGGTACTGAAAAAGGATGTTTCAGTGCTGAATAACGAGACTGGGTTCACCTTTCTGGCAGATCTCAATGAAGTAACTGAAACAGAGGAGAGTCCAGGACCAAAAGGGAGAGTAAATCAGATGCTTTCTGGTAAGCCAGTGGGTACAAGACTGTCAGTGTAAAAAGTAATGTCAGTACTGAATTCAGTGGCTCTTCAGCGGATGGTGCTGGAGTCGACGGTATAGTGCCAATCTGATCTTGCCTTGGTACTGGAAAGTTAGTCTCCTTTTTAAGCCCTTTCCGAACATCCTGACTGTTTGGCAAACCTGGGCATTTGTTGTGTTTGGGCATAGTCAAATAGTTTCACCTCTGGTTCTGAGCCAAAAGTACTCACACACACTTGCACCCTCACACCTTGCTTTGCTGTCCAGATCGCAGCCCATACCCATTCCTTTTCCTCCCTGCCCCATCTCTGCTACTTGGCTCAATTGGGGGCGTGGCAAACATTCAGAGGAAGCTTGGGCCAGCCCCATGCGTCCTGTTTTAGGTTTAGGGAAATATGGTCACCCTACGGAAAGTGGATAGACAACCCGGCTCTATCTAAGGCATTGAGAGAAACATGGTGATGTTCCACCTTCCTCCTAGAAGAGAAGGGAGAGTCTCTCTGAGCTCTGGAATGGCTCCAATTAGTTTTATGAATCCTCTTCCTTGGGGAACCAGAGGAAGGGAACAGTCTGAATCTGGCAGCCTATCTGGGGTCAGCATCAGCTCCAAAGACTGATGGACCTGGCAATCTGCAGAGAGCCCCAAGGCTCAATCCAGCCTCATGGCAGTTCCATGAGGTGCTGTATTAAATGTAAGCCCCTGAGTCCTTTTCTTAAAGGAGCAGAAAATGGAGCACTTTTCTTTAATGTGCCCCTCTCTTAGACATAACGAACACCACGCGTGGAGGTCATTATTGGGGATAGCCACCCCACACAAAGGACTGTACTTAAACCCTAGTGAGGGCATATCCATGTTACACTATAAAGACAACTAATTTCTAAACTAAGTACTAACTACAAAGGTACTACTTACTAACTTTACAGACAGTCTCACTGTTGTCATCAGAAACTGTGAGGTAAAATCTGTACAGGAAGTTCGGACCCAAGCTGCAAGCAGTGAGAAGGAATGAATGATAGAATCATAGAATATCAGCGTTGGAAGGGACCTCAGGAGGTCATCTAGTCCAACCCCCTGCTCAAAGCAGGACCGATCCCCAATTAAATCATCCCAGCCAAGGCTTTGTCAAGCCTGACCTTAAAAACTTCTAAGGAATGCAGGGGAGTCAGGGCAGCACCGCACTTATACAGACCAGCATGGCCCTTATATAGCCAGGGGAGGGGCTGTGAGAGCCAGAGGGCACAAGTGCCACCCTGATGGCTACTACTCAGCAATGTTCTCCATCTTCAGCCCACACACACGTGAGTGGAATACATGTCTGCAAACACTCAAAGAAGAACATTCCAAAACTTTAATCTTTAGGCTGAAATTTCTCAGACTTGCTTGCAGCCAGAAACTGCTGGAGAAATTTTTTGGAGAAATTATGAGCAACCATTTTGGAGTATGAGGGGAAGAACAACAACATCTTTGTTACAAAAACATTTTGTGACTTTTTAATACATGTTATTTATCAAAATCATTTTGATTATTAATAAATAAGGAAATTTATTCTGGAATGTAAAATTGAAAAGAGAAAGATTACCCTCGGAGAGGTATTAGAATATAGGCTATGTCCTTGCTCATATCCCATTATTTTCAGAAGATTGTACAGTATATGTCTTTGGGCTGAGATACGTCTGAAACTTGCTTGTTCCTAGACAGATCAAAAATGCTTATATCCTTTTTAATGAAAACATTAGACACAAGAATGTTAGGCTATAGCTTATGTTTCCATTAAGTGTAGTTATGACCTGTGTATCAAGGCAATAAAAGGGTAGCATAGACATAATACTGGATCCCATCTCCCATGGATGGAAGGCAGGAGTAACAGAAATGAAGGGATTTACATTTTTAAAGTACAGCAGATGTACTTTGGAAATACTGCAGACAGGAAATTGCTTGAAAATGTGAGTATCAGGTACTTCCTTGCTACTATCATAGTACGTTTTAAGTCTTGTAAAAGGGGGAAAAAACAATTTCCCAAAAGTAACATACGCAGGTGGTGTCGGAGAGAAGGCTTTGGATTCTTTGACCATGGGATGGTGTTCCATGAAGGAGGAGTGCTGGGCAGAGACGGGCTCCATCTTACGAAGAGAGGGAAGAGCATCTTTGCCAGCAGGCTGGCTAACCTAGTGAGGAGGGCTTTAAACTAGGTTCACCGGGGGAAGGAGACCAAAGCCCTGAGGTAAGTGGGAAAGCGGGATACCGGGAGGAAGCACAGGCAGGAATGTCTGTGAGGGGAGGGCTCCTGCCTCATACTGGGAATGAGGGGCGATCAACAGGTTATCTCAAGTGCTTATATACAAATGCACAAAGCCTTGGAAACAAGCAGGGAGAACTGGAGGTCCTGGTGATGTCAAGGAACTATGACGTGATTGGAATAACAGAGACTTGGTGGGATAACTCACATGACTGGAGTACAGTCATGGATGGTTATAAACTGTTCAGGAAGGACAGGCAGGGCAGAAAAGGTGGGGGAGTAGCACTGTATGTAAGGGAGCAGTATGACTGCTCAGAGCTCCGGTACGAAACTGTGGAAAAACCTGAGTGTCTCTGGATTAAGTTTAGAAGTGTGTGCAACAAGAGTGATGTAGTGGTGGGAGTCTGCTATAGACCACTGGACCAGGGGGATGAGGTGGATGAGGCTTTCTTCCGGCAACTCACGGAAGCTACTAGATCGCATGCCCTGATTCTCATGGGTGACTTTAATTTTCCTGATATCTGCTGGGAGAGCAATACAGCGGTGCATAGACAATCCAGGAAGTTTTTGGAAAGCGTAGGGGACAATTTCCTGGTGCAAGTGCTAGGGGAGCCAACTAGGGGGGGCGCTTTTCTTGACCTGCTGCTCACAAACCGGGTAGAATTAGTGGGGGAAGCAAAAGTGGATGGGAATCTGGGAGGCAGTGACCATGAGTTGGTTGAGTTCAGGATCCTGACGCAGGGAAGAAAGGTAAGCAGCAGGATACGGACCCTGGACTTCAGGAAAGCAGACTTCGACTCCCTCAGGGAACAGATGGCCAGGATCCCCTGGGGGACTAACATGAAGGGGAAGGGAGTCCAGGAGAGCTGGCTGTATTTCAAGGAATCCCTGTTGAGGTTACAGGGACAAACCATCCCGATGAGTCGAAAGAATAGTAAATATGGCAAGCGACCAGCTTGGCTTAATGGTGAAATCCTAGCGGATCTTAAACATAAAAAAGAAGCTTACAAGAAGTGGAAGGTTGGACATATGACCAGGGAAGAGTATAAAAATATTGCTCGGGCATGTAGGAAAGATATCAGGAGGGCCAAATCGCACCTGGAGCTGCAGCTAGCAAGAGATGTCAAGAGTAACAAGAAGGGTTTCTTCAGGTATGTTGGCAACAAGAAGAAAGCCAAGGAAAGTGTGGGCCCCTTACTGAATGAGGGAGGCAACCTACTGACAGAGGATGTGGAAAAAGCTAATGTACTCAATGCTTTTTTTGCCTCTGTTTTCACTAACAAGGTCAGCTCCCAGACTGCTGCGCTGGGCATCACAGAATGGGGAAGAGATGGCCAGCCCTCTGTGGAGATAGAGGTGGTTAGGGACTATTTAGAAAAGCTGGACGTGCACAAGTCCATGGGGCCGGACGAGTTACATCCGAGAGTGCTGAAGGAATTGGCGGCTGTGATTGCAGAGCCCTTGGCCATTATCTTTGAAAACTCGTGGCGAACGGGGGAAGTCCCGGATGACTGGAAAAAGGCTAATGTAGTGCCAATCTTTAAAAAAGGGAAGAAGGAGGATCCTGGGAACTACAGGCCAGTCAGCCTCACCTCAGTCCCTGGAAAAATCATGGAGCAGGTCCTCAAAGAATCAATCCTGAAGCACTTACATGAGAGGAAAGTGATCAGGAACAGTCAGCATGGATTCACCAAGGGAAGGTCATGCCTGACTAATCTAATCGCCTTTTATGATGAGATTACTGGTTCTGTGGATGAAGGGAAAGCAGTGGATGTATTGTTTCTTGACTTTAGCAAAGCTTTTGACACGGTCTCCCACAGTATTCTTGTCAGCAAGTTAAGGAAGTATGGGCTAGATGAATGCACTATAAGGTGGGTAGAAAGCTGGCTAGATTGTCGGGCTCAACGGGTAGTGATAAATGGCTCCATGTCTAGTTGGCAGCCGGTGTCAAGTGGAGTGCCCCAGGGGTCGGTCCTGGGGCCGGTTTTGTTCAATATCTTCATAAATGATCTGGAGGATGGTGTGGATTGCACTCTCAGCAAATTTGCAGATGATACTAAACTGGGAGGAGTGGTAGATACGCTGGAGGGGAGGGATAGGATACAGAAGGACCTAGACAAATTGGAGGATTGGGCCAAAAGAAATCTGATGAGGTTCAATAAGGATAAGTGCAGGGTCCTGCACTTAGGATGGAAGAATCCAATGCACCGCTACAGACTAGGGACCGAATGGCTAGGCAGCAGTTCTGCGGAAAAGGACCTAGGGGTGACAGTGGACGAGAAGCTGGATATGAGTCAACAGTGTGCCCTTGTTGCCAAGAAGGCCAATGGCATTTTGGGATGTATAAGTAGGGGCATAGCGAGCAGATCGAGGGATGTGATCGTTCCCCTCTATTCGACACTGGTGAGGCCTCATCTGGAGTACTGTGTCCAGTTTTGGGCCCCACACTACAAGAAGGATGTGGATAAATTGGAGAGAGTCCAGCGAAGGGCAACAAAAATGATTAGGGGTCTAGAGCACATGACTTATGAGGAGAGGCTGAGGGAGCTGGGATTGTTTAGTCTGCAGAAGAGAAGAATGAGGGGGGATTTGATAGCTGCTTTCAACTACCTGAAAGGGGGTTCCAAAGAGGATGGCTCTAGACTGTTCTCAATGGTAGCAGATGACAGAACGAGGAGTAATGGTCTCAAGTTGCAATGGGGGAGGTTTAGATTGGATATTAGGAAAAACTTTTTCACTAAGAGGGTGGTGAAACACTGGAATGCGTTACCTAGGGAGGTGGTAGAATCTCCTTCCTTAGAGGTTTTTAAGGTCAGGCTTGACAAAGCCCTGGCTGGGATGATTTAACTGGGAATTGGTCCTGCTTCGAGCAGGGGGTTGGACTAGATGACCTTCTGGGGTCCCTTCCAACCCTGATATTCTATGATTCTATGATTCTATGTAACTGAATGGAAAGTGTATTAAACATTAGTAAACTTGATGGTCTTCTATTAAATGAAAATAAGTGAATACATTCAAATTTTCCTTTGACATTAACAATATTTTTTGATGTTCCCAGTTTGGTGCCTGATCCTGCAAACCTTTATTCCTGCGCTAGGTTCCACTGCAGTCGGTGGCTCTATGGGGAAGGGTAAACACTATGGGCCTGATCCAATGTCCACTGAAGTCAATGGAAAGACTCCTATTGACTTAACTGAGCATTGGATTAGGCCCCATGAGAAAGCAAGGGCTTGCAGGATCAGGCTCACAAAAACACAATAGGTACAGGGAATAGAAATTTCTCCTATCTGCTTTTTAGAATCAAAACTGTAGTAAACCATCACCAAATCTCAATTATTTCAGTTAAGTTTTTAATCACAAAATTATCTGGAGCTAGGTTCTGTCATTCTGTCTCAGGCTAACTAGAACTTCAAAAGTAATCCTATTGATTTCAATGGACCCAACTGCACCGTCCTTATTCATGTTAGTGAATACTTACTCATGCAGGTGGTCCCAACTGGACTACTCTTGTAAGTGCTCCATACTGTGACCAAGAGTAATACAGTTGGGCCTCAGGTGAGTGAGAGCAACAGTCTGAAACCTACTGAGCAAATTAAGATAAGTTCCATAGGAATGGTGCCACAATATCATTATGAAATGTAACAAAGCAAGCAAAGGTATCATATCAGTTTCTTGCATTCATAAATCCCATGTCCTCTTAATGGGAACAGGCTTGGGTTTTGGGTTTATCAGCAAGATTCTTAAGCAAGAGTGAAACTGTAAGCATGTGTGGAATCAGGGCCTTATTCATGAGTTTACTTGCTGAGTTTTCTAACAAATTAAGTATTGTTTCCCTGCATACAATACACATACATTTGCTAAGAATAATACTGCTGCTTGAATATTTGCAATGATTATTTTTTGTTATATTTCCATTGGCACTCTTCTTTTGTTTTGACTAACTGGCCTAACATCTGGAAAGAAAAGCTTAGAAAGAAGCTTAGCCCCTTCAAGCACTACAAGGCAATGATTCTAAAACTGTCACAGGCATGGGACAGAGTGGAAATGAATTTGCTATGAGCACTACACTATTCGTTACAGTTGGTCCAATGGGGATCCTGAAATATTCTTCTATATAAAATGTGTCTTTTGTAAAATCTAATTCCAAGGGTCAACAAATTTATCCATACAAACAACAGGTCAAGTGTCCTCTTTATCCAGAATGGCAATTTTTTTCTCTTAAAATTATGCTTCTATATCTATATTTAGGCAATGGAAGCTGTTGGGTGTTGCCAGTTTTGAAAACCAGGCAAATCCCTAAATATGGCAGTTGGCGTTTGAATTTAGGCTCCTATTTATGAAATCTCAGCCCAGTAATCCAATCAAAACATTTTGAGAGATTGCATATGATTTTTAACAACTATATAAAATGTATTATATATGTATGCAGTGGAGCAATTCTAACCTCCATCATTAGGACAGCTAATGGCTCAGGCCCCAAATTCAAAACAAAATTATCTTCTGCAGTGCAAAAGCATGTTGCATATTCGGCATGTTTCAAACCTACTGAACTCCCTCTGACAGAATACTTGAAAAATATGCAATAGAGATCCGCTGTACAGAGTGCAGAAAAGAATTTGGCCTTCATGGTTTCTACTTGTTAGCACCATTTAATGGTGTTGGATCCACTGGGCTTGAAACCTGATGACCTTTACTACAGTATTCAAAACTAACTTCTGCACAGTACTTACAAAGTCTAAATTAAAAGTGTAAATATATATCTTCTTTGAACTTCATTTATATTATTATAAAAAGTGCATAAAAGAAGTTTATATTAATCCCTCTTTCATCAAAAACTCAAAGCACACACAAATTAAACAAAAGATTGTTAGATGACTTTTCATATCATGTCTCAAGATGTAAGGATATGATGTATACTGTGGGTACAGTATATAGCACAGAGAATGACAGTGTAATGGCCACTGTTAGCAGTTAGTTCAGAAATTACTACAATGATGAATGACAAGATGGGTGAGATAATATATTTTATTAGTCCAATCTTTGTTGGTGAGAGAGACAAACTTTCAAGTTTGAACTCTGAAGAGTAGTGCTTTAACGTGGCTGTGTAGCTGCGGCACCAGCGCTGAGAGAGAGCTCTCTCAGCACTGTAAAAACACCCACCCCCACAAGGGGACTAGCTACCAGCGCTGGGAGCATGGCTACACTGCCACTTTAACAGCACTGAAACTTGCATCACTCAGGGGGCTGTTTTTTCACACCCCTGAGTGAGAAAGTTTCAGCGCTGTAAAGTGGCAATGTAGACAAGGCCTGATTACATTTTCCAGACCTAAAGAAGGTCTGTGTAAGCTGAAAAGCTTGTGTCTCATCAACAGAAGTTGGTCTAATAAAAGTTATTACATCGCCCACCTTGTCTCTCTAATATTCTGAGACCAATGCAGCTACAATAACACTGTGTATGACAATGATGAATGGTAAATTTCAGGGATAACTTATCTGTCTTGTGGGAGGAGGGAAAACTGAATGTCTGAAAAAAACATGTCTGAATGCTGTTGTGTCAGCAACAGAGTTTGGATGATTGCCTGCAGCATGGGGCTCTGCTGCATGTAAATGAGAATAAGAAGCAACATACAGTATCTTAACTGGCTAGCTGTGGTCAAAAAACAGGAGAAAATCAAAGAAAATTCTTACACTTACATTCTTGGCCACTGTCAGAGGACAGGATACTAGGCTTGATGGACCTTTGGTCTAACCCTGTATGGTCGTTCTTACGTTCTATTATAAAACTTTACAGTTTACAGTTCCAAGAATTCCAAATCTCACATAAAATATACTAAAAAAATACCAACAGTGATTAAATTATATTTTAAATTAAATTAAAATCCCTTGTTTCTTCCCCATTTGTGTTATCTGGGTTAGTCTTTTCTTTTCTAGGCCTCCATCAAGGATAAGGAGTTTTTAATTGCTTTTGAACAAATACTGCTTTAGAGCCAAACACTGATTTTCTTGCTCACAGGTTTGCATAAGCAGGGTCTGAGTCAACACTGAAGAGCATATCTCCTATACTAAAACACACAGTAAGGAGTCCAGGGGAAAGAAATTGCTGCAGAGGTTTCTCTCACAGTTTCTTCCCGACTTCTCTTTCAGGAGAGCAGGGTTTGGACTCCTATTGAAGAAGCAAATGACCTGGCTCCTAGCACTGTGGATCTTGGAGGATCTGCCAAGAGCCATGAACATCTGTGTCGAAGACCCACGTATCTAACTTGGCTCCAAGGCCCTCTACGGTTGTTTCCTGCTCCCAGCAACTTGACATCTTTGAAGCTACCTTGCCAGAGCTTCTTTCATTAGCAGCTATACCTTGGAGCACAATGTAAGGGGGCCTCTCTATTATAGCTGTTACAAATTTTTGTATCTAAATGTGTTTTCAACGGAAAATGCAGTGTTCACACATTCAAAATTTCCTTTGGCAAATTTTGTTTCTGTCTAATTTTTCAATTTTCCCTCAAGCTTAATCAACCTGAGTCAAAACATTTCCATTTGCCAAACCGTACTGAAACATTTTGTTTTGGATCAGTTCAACATAAATCTGTATGAGTTTGAGCTGCAGCCAAGCCTCATGGGAGTTGTATGTAGTTTGAGTGTCTCATGTCTCCATTCTCCCTCATGGGCTGGGTTCCCTGACTGGACTACATCTCCCATGATGCACCACAGTTTCCTCCACTGGTTGAACAACCATTAGTGCAGCATAGGAGTCATCTGATCATGTGTGTCTTAGGGAACACACTATGCCTGGAAAGCCTGGCAACTTAAGACAAAACATTTTAAATCAGTTCAATAATCAAAAATGAAATATTTTGATTTGGGAATATCAAAACTTTTCATTTCAATATGCAATGTCAAAATGAAATGTTCCAAATTGAAATTTTTTTGGCAACTTTCCATTCCATAAAACATTTCAACTTTTTGTCTTGATTCAGGATGAAAAGAATTTTTACAATATTAGAATTTTCCACAGGACGAAAATTTTGATTTGCAGCCAGCTTAATTCTCCCTGGAAAAGGGCTACAGAATGAGAAATTCAACCCTGGTCTGTATTACCTTTACAGCAGAATTCCCTCCAGACCCTGGGCAATGTGTATATCCCTCGTCCAGCTCCTGGCCTTCCCCTGGATGCTCCAGGGTCTGAATCAAAGAGGGATGGGTGCTGAAGGGAGAAGGTCACTGCACAGCCCCTTAATAAGGCAGTTTGGGGGCAGGGCCACTGAGTTCACAATTATGTGGATCCAATGTCCCAGAAATCCTGCATGGCAGCTGCAGAGAGGCACGGCATGGAACAATGAATGTCAAGGGTCTGAATTACAACTCTTGGCTTGCCTGCAAGTCAGGGGGTTGAATTCCAAACCCCCACAGAGATCCCTTCACAAAGCCCAATTACTGCCCTTTCTTAAGCTAAAACACTACTGCGGTTATGAAACTGTTTTTGAAATGTATCAAATTAATCAGTACAAAATAGTCTGCAAAGCTTTACGGAATATTTTAAAGATATGGTAACTTCATTACTTAATATTTGTGTGATTTTTTTAAATGGGGGTGTGGGTTACAAAGGAAAAATATCTAGGTAAGAAACATATTGATTTTCTTTTATGGGGTTTTTACCATATCTGAGACAGTGGTTCCAGAAATATCAATAGACATCAATGAGGTCATGTTTCCCAGTGCCTCAATCCCAGCATCAGTCACACTTTCACAGTAACGAATATTCAGGTAGGTCAGATTATGGCACCTAAATTAAAACACAGAAATGTGAGCTTTCCACTTCTTTATGGAAATGTTTTATGTTATGTACATTTTTTGTAATACCTTTGGCTGGGATTTTCAAGGTAACCTAAGAAATCAGGCACCCAGCTCCCATTCAGTTTCAGTAAGATTTGGGGACATGACTTGCTGAAAAATACAAAATTATGTATGAGCTACAAAAATTAGAAACCAACAGATACTACAACCAAAATATGAAGAACAAACAGCAATCAAACACTACCCAAAATCAGAAACTTGGACTGCAATTTATCTACTTACACTTGCTTACATGTCCAAGTAAGAAATAGGACCTAATTCTGAAACACTTACTGCCAGGAATAGTGTTCAGTACTGTAAGTAGCTATTTTGTCCAATGGGGCTACTCACAATTCTAAACATTTACACAGAGAGTATGTTTGAAGATGAAATCTAATTATAGAACACACTGCCAATTTGGGGCACCTGCCCTGTTTTTGACAGTCTGCCCTGAGGTAGGCATTCAAGGTTATGAGCTACTCCAGCCAGTGGCAATAAGATCATGTAATCAAGACATAAGATTATGTAATAATAGCCTCAAAATATCCAAACTCTACAGAATATTTACTGTTCTACATAGTGTAGGTTTTTAATAAAAACATTGATCCAATGCAAAGGTTAAACTACTGACAATATCTGTTTCAAAACATATATTCTTAAATAACACTGTAGCCAAGTTTTCCTTATATTTGAACATCAAAACTACATGTCAGTTCTTTTGGGCCTAGCTCATCCTGATTCTACACTATGGATGAAATCTACTATTTCATGCATGTTTTTTTCTGGAAAAATAATTCTGTACATTTTAAACACATTAAATGAGAATAATCCAATAATTCTCTTTTTGAATAAACTATGTTGTGCTAGACCCCCTCTTTGCTTGGTAGGTGCATTACAAGAGAGAAAAGTATTAAGAGCTTCTTCCTCATATACAGTCAGCAGATAGGAACCCTTCTAGTGCTCAAAAGAGCAGTAGGGGGACACCCAGCTATTGCCCTAGCCCACACTCCATGGCCTCAAAGGAGTCTTGTCTGCCAGCTAAAAGACACAGGCATCCCCCAGTCTGCTAACATGCATGCTACTGTTAGCAGCAAACACTGGCAAATCATGAATGTTGCTCCTGCTCGGAGGAGTAACTAACAGTGGCCTGCATTATGCCATCTTGTCCTGCAACTGCAAGATGACTTTTTGGTAGATATACAGCAGGCACTCCTCCAGTCCCCATCCCGGTGTTCCTATTGAAGGTTAGATTTATAACTTGATGTGGAGGGGGTTTGCCATGCAGCTCTCATTAGTTTGTGCAACCATGGTTATGCATATTTATTGAGTTAAGAAAAATTAAAGACAGCTCTGCCACCTGGCAACAAGCTTTTAAGCAGTTTTACTTTGCTGAACTTCACTTTCCAGTTTTTTGAATGAGTAGAGATGAACTCTCAGTCATACCGATCATTTTCATAGATTCTGAAGGCCAGAAGGTACCAATAGATTAGTCTGACCCCTGTAAAAACACAAGCTACAGAATTTCACCCAGTTACCCTTGTGTTGAGCCCTATAACTTGCCAAATTAAATTTTCTAAAAAATAATATTTTAAGAGAATAATTGCTAATTACCACCAGATTAATACTGGTGTCACAATAATACAGTACCTTTGGGCTATTTTCATGAGAGAGGCATCAGTGACATGGATACAGTTAGTGAAGTTCAGTTCTCTTAGCTTTGTCCCTGAAGATCCTTCTAAAAATGGACGTAAACCTGCATCACTGATTCTAAAATATAAATACAAAAACATATTCACACATACACACACTTTCATAATCCACATGATTCAATATATAATTTGCATCTGATGACTAGCATTACAGATGAACAGTGACTGAAACTGGTAGTTGCCCAACATCATTTATTTTAGCCGAATTTGAATAAGTAGCCAGAGGAAGAATTTGACAGTTTGGCTTATGAAAAAGAAGCCCTCTAATGGCACAGGTGCAATGGTAGAATGTATGAGTGGATACTGCATTACCTATACCAGCAAAATAGTCCTCCAGCAACAGTCCCACAGTGCCACTATTCCAGCAACAATGACCGCTCTAAACTTTGCTGCCCAGGCATCAAACAGACTGGAAAGCTGACCCTCTTCCCCTCCTCCCTTTGGAAGACCCAAGCATATTTTTGAAGTGCCTCCCTTCCGGTTCGCCCCCATTGGCAAGCACACCTTTGTGACCACATAGTTATGGTTCCCCACAAAACTCCAGCTAAACTTCAAGCTGCTGCCTGGTTCAGGAAAGAAGTCCTGGATTTCCTCAGCTTTTGAAGGGAAGGAACAGTGCAGAAGCTCCAGTCCCCCTGGGCAGTGGCCCCAGCTTGGGCTGCAGCCACATGCTGCCTGCCATCCCGGTGCTCTGGGACTGTGGGAGAGGCTGTGGCTGTGCACCGCCTGCCCTCCCAGCATTCCAGGGCTGGGGGCAGGGTGTGTGGCCATGCACCACCTGCCCTTCTGGTGCTCCGGAATTAGGGGGGGCTAAGGCTGCGCTGCCAGCGCTCTAGGGCTTGGGAGGCTAGCCTGGGGCAGGGACCAGTGGTTGCGGTGGGGGGTCTCTGGCGGAGGGGGAATACGGAAGGGGTGTGGCCTCAGGTGGAAGGGGCGG
The DNA here is from genome assembly GCF_965152275.1 of Natator depressus. Taxonomy (NCBI): domain Eukaryota; kingdom Metazoa; phylum Chordata; order Testudines; family Cheloniidae; genus Natator; species Natator depressus. The sequence goes on along the minus strand of NC_134234.1, from coordinate 323,672,802 downwards.
GGCTGGGAGCTAGCCTCCCCCAGTCAATGGTTCGTGTGCCACTCATGGTGGAGGGGAAGGAAATGCATCTGTTGCACCGAGAGTCAAGGGAGACCAATAAAAAATCTAGGGCTAGCCCCTACATCTACCACTTCTATGCAGAGCCGGATGCCATACTTGATGGGGACACCACCACCATCACCCCAGAAATTACCATGGACACCTCACAAGACCTGAAGGAAAGAACCCCAACAGTGACCAGCGATGGAGAGCTTGTTGAGGAGGGTGCATGTGAAGAATGCAGACAATGTGGAGAGCCAGGAGTGTAAACCAAATCTAACCCAGATGAGCCTGGAGGAAAAATTCACTGCTACCACTTGTTTCATGGCTTAAAAAATAAATTGTTCACGTCTCGCAAAAATCCTTCCTACGCACACTCAAAATAGCATCCAAAAGTGCATGGGGAGGAACCAAAGGAATTGCATTTCAAAAAAGCTGGTTTATTTTAACAACATGCACTGGCAGTCATATGCAAAAAGAGAGCAATGTCAATAAAAGCATTGCAAGCAGAAAAAGAAAAACACTGATCCTGAAATCTGAGCATTCAAATAAAAACACATAGAAAATTTCAAATAATTCTTGCAAGCAATCCAGGAACTGCTCATTCAGACTACCTGATTTTCTATGGCTAACAGTATACAGTAAACATGTATTTTAAACATCAAAACATGCAGAGCTTTGGTTTTCCAATCCAAGAGTCTAAGCCCAAAACAAATTATTTGCATGCTGTAATTGGATCCGGAGGTAGAAAGAGTTTGTTTTTGGCTCTGTGGATCTTGGCCTTTAATTGACCTGCACGGCTAAGGAGCAGTAACCACTCTCCTCCTCTTTTGGAGTGTTGTGTTGATCTTGCCACAGATCTCCCTGTTATCATCTGGCACAACCTTAATATAGTTTTAAAGCAGTTATTTTTTAAGTTTTGCCTTGAGATTTCTTGGAAGGGTTGCTTTTGTTCTTCCCTGGTATAGGAAACTTTCCCATGCCACTCTTCAATGAATTCTGGCAGCACCATCACTGTGAAGAGGCTAGCAGCATAAGGGCCCAATGGCTTTGTGTTGCCTTGAGCAGTTGCCTTCTCTTGGCCTTTGACTACTTCATGAGTGATATTTTCAGCGAGAATCACCATTGCCTGTAATAAATGTTGCAATATTTACTGCACTATCTCTATATTTATTACCAAGACCATCACCCTCTCACTGCTATAGGCTGTGAAAAGTGCCCACATTATATTAATCATACTGGGAGCTGCTGAATTGTCCTAATACAAGCAGCCTGGAAAGTCTGACCCTGTTCATATTTTTATGAATTTTTAGGGGAACTTTTGAGGGAATTTTCTCATTTATCTTTTTCTGCAGGCCAAGCCTTTAATTCTAACAATGTCTGTCTGTCTTGTTGTTTATCAGTGACCTTACCTAAGGTATCCCTGAGAGGCACCCACACACACACCTGTTGAAAAGACTAACTTTGATCAAAAGGAAAAAGAAACAGTCACTGGAGGACATGTTCTCAGATCTCTTCAGGACCTCCAGGTTCAAGATCCACAAAACAAGGGAGTTTAGAGAAATCACTTGCTGGAGGAGAGGCAGAAGGACTAGGAGGTGCATAGTGAAGTCCACCAAGACATCATGCAGCTCCTGGGACAGCATATTCAGATAAAAAGCTCCCAAAAACTTTCACTCCAGCAGCCATTGCAATGCTTGGACAATTGTAGGGTTCCAGGACCTGTCCCATAGGACCCCCCAGTCTCCCAGCATAGTGTGTCACACTATCCCTTCCACTCAACCCCAGTGAGTGAACCTACTCTGATAGGTGATTCATACAGGAAAACTCAGCACCTTTTTTTTAAAATGGTTTTAAATGGGGTTTTGTTGAAGTGTTATTGTTTATAACCGTTCAGTAAAGTTTGGTTTGTGAAAATCAAGATTTATTTTGTCTTATAAGACATCCATGTGACCCGCAAACCAATATCCTCTCTCCAGATTCAAACAGTATATTAACAATTCATTTCTAATTATTCATATACAAGCAAGCTACAATTTAATTACAAAGTGATACAAATAAACACAAAGCAAAATACTGGCTTACTACAGAACACCATTTAAAATGTGCTCTTAAAGCCTCCTTCAACTTTCCAGCACTTTGATGTGCTCTTGTAATTGCCCCTGGGTTTGGATGTTCAAAATCAGACAGATTTTCCAGTTCCCCTCCTCCATCTTGTTTGTAATGTTTCTCCATTTGCCTCACAAATATGATGTGTCACACATTGCAGCAATAATAGGAATATTTGGCTCACTGAGATCCAGTGTAGTTATGAGACAATTCCACCATCCTTTCCATCTACCAGATGCACATTCAACAATCATCTTGCACCCAGCTCAGAGGATAGTTATATCTTTTCTTACTGTTGTCCATGAGCCCAACTTGTGGCTTCATAAGCCAGGGAAGCAAAGGGTAGATTGGGACCCCCAAGAATCACAGTTGGGATTGCAGTCTCGCCACTGTGAAGGTGCTGGTCCAGGAAAAATCTCTGTGAATGCAGCTTGTCATCAAAGTTGTGTGTTCCTGAAAATGCAAGTATCATGCACCTTGCCAGACAGCCCAATGTTAATATCAGTGAAGCATCCCAGGGATCCACCAGTGTTTGCATAACCTGGAAAAGTATTCCTTTCTGTTTATATATTCAGAAGCAAGACAGAATCAGGATATGTCTCTCATAGTGCAGCCTGGGAAGCCCACAGCACTCAGTCCATCTATTATTTCCTGCACATTGCGCAGAGTCACAATCCTGCGTAGCAGGACATGTTTAATGGTATTCCACACCTGGATGACAACAGCCCCTACTGCAGACTTCCCAACGTGGAACTGATTGTCTATAAATGGATAGCAATCCAGTACTGCTAGCTTCCACAGCATGATTGCCATCTGTTTCCCCACTGTCAAAGCAGCTCTCATTTTGGTGTCTCTGTGCAGGAGGACTGGGATAAGATCTTCACACAATTCCAAAAATGTGGCCTTCTGCATTACACACTTACACTGGTACCCCAGATTTGCATCATGATGTGATCCCACAATTCAATGCTCATTTCACAGGCCCAGAAGCACTACTCCACCATGTGCAACTGGTGAAAGTCTGCAGTACCTGGCGATTTTCGTTCCCTGTCTGCAGCATCCACTCCTGCTCAAATTTCTCATTTTCACTGCTGCATGCCTGGCCACTGTAGTAGCTCTGGGGTTCTGCAAATACAGAAGAATCAGGCCCAGCTGCCCTATTCCTACAACAGACACAAGAACTCCAGCATTCTGTTCACCATTTATGCTTCTGCCAGTGAGATGGCAGAGAGATCGAAAACTGGTGCAAATAATTGTGGGAATTTTAAAAAATACAGCACAAAAATATAAGATCATGGGATGGAGACTGGAGTAGAGCAAATTGTGGGAACTTGAATCTAAGCTCCCATACGCTTTCTTGACAGGAATGCTGACATCCCACAATGCACTTTCTAAATGTCCCACAAGGCAATGTGCCAGATCATGCAGTGCACACTGGGAAACCTACCCACAGCAATGTGTGTCTTGCCAATACAACTTCTCACAGTGTAGACAGGAAGCACCAGCAAAGTGTGCACACAGAGCAGCAACGTTACAATGTCAACAGCCCTATGTAGGTAAAAATGTTACTGGTAAATCCTTCTAGTGTAGACATGGCCTAAATGTTAAAGCAGAAAATTCAGGCAGCTGTCTCCACTATAATAATGTCATGCCACTACAGTAGCACATCTCAACACAACATAAATTATATTTACATGCATTGTTATCACATTGTGATGCAGCATCAACAAGCCCAAAAGTGATTTAATTGCTTGTGAATCATCATCACCATCATCATCATGTTCCCATTGTTTAGGGCCGTGATGAAGCTCTTCCACTCCTGTCTGTTTCTGGCAAGTCTTTCAATGGTTCCCCAGCTGTGCCCCAGGTTTTTCAGCTCAGCTTCCACAGTTCTTTGCCATGTTGTTTTCAGATGGCTTTGTTTTCGCTTGCCTTCAGATGTCCATCTTATTGATATTCTGGTGATGGAATCAGTTTCCATCTGAAACACAAGGCCAATCCATCTCCAACGCCTCCTGGCAATGATGGTGCTCAGATCCTCTTGGCTGCCCCGTGTCAACAGATCTTGGTTTGAGATTGTTCTGGGCCAAAAGATACGGAGGATTTTTCTGAAATGAAGACAGTTTGGACATGTCATACTTTCTCATTCCCCAGCATTCTGCACTATAAAATAGTGTTGAAAGTACGCAACTCTGATAGATCTTGAGTTTGGTTTTGGTGTTGTATTTTGATGATTTCCAGACTGTATTTAACCTCCTAAAGGTGTTCCTGGTTTTACTAATTCTGTTCCGGATGTCCTGGCTTATTCCACCATCCTGGCTGATGGTGCTGCCCAAGTATGTGAACATTTCTACATTGGTGAAAACATGATCCTCTATCTGTACTGGTGATGAGGCAATATTAAAGGTAATGATATCTGTCTTATTGTGGTTGATTTTGTCCTCTGGTGTCCGTACCTTGTCGTGGCAGGACAGCTTGCATGCTCTAACAATCCCCAGAGTCTGTGTCGGCGCGGGCTTTTTGCTCCTGGCAGGTTCAACCATGCTGGACTGGTCTGTGGGGGAGGGGCCAGACAAAACAGACACTCTGGTCCTCCAGCTTGGGGATTAGGCACAGGGCTAACAAGCCTATCCCGTACAAAATAAAATATGTTACGAAAACAGCAGCGGAGAAATCGACCATTACTGTGTGTGATGGCCTTCAGGAGTCAATGACCTATATGATTGTCAGTGATGAAAGCCAAAAGGAAGCCAGTGGCATGAAGACTGACGTGCTCAACACTAAGACAAAAACCAAACTCATTTTTTGGAACATATGGACAATGTACGAAACAGGGAAGCTAGCTCAGGTCACAGCAGAGACGAGATGCTCCAGCTTACACATCCTGGGTGTCAGCGAGAGCAGATGGACAGGATCAGGAAGATTAACAACAGCCTTGGGAGAAACTTTACTGTATTCTGGACGGGATGATGGACAACACCATGAGAGTGTTGCCATCCTTTTGCTTGTGAATGTAGCCCCCTTAAATTAGGATGACCCTAGAAATCTCAAGATAAGTAGCAATCCAATTGCATGGCACTATTTAATGGGCCACTACCAAGATTTAAATAATTTTTTGCACTCATCCCTCCTGACACATCCACTACACCACAAAACCTAGAATGGGGACAGTTTTAGGGTTCTTTTGTGCTGTTCTGGAGCATGGGCCAGGATCTGGTCCATAATCTATTTGTTATTTGGCTTTGTTTCTAATAACGTAATACAAATTTAAATTTGAAAACAGATTTTGCATCGAATCTATATTTCTGCAGTAACGCAACTTGCTGCTTTTATGCTGATAACTGTGAAAAAGAAGGTAATTTTGTTAATGTCCTAGTACTTCCTAGTCCGAATACATTATCTCCATCTTCAAGAAGCTAATAAAACAAGCTTAATCTCTAATTTCCCTGTCCCACTGTACATTCTATTCTGTTTCGTACTATCCTCACTATGGCCTGAATCCAGCAAAGTACTAAGTACATGCCTGGGACTACTCATGTGCTTAGAGTTACATGCGTGCTTAAGTGCTTTGCTAGATATGGGTACTAATCAATATTTATATCCAATGTATTTTTCAAAACATGCTACAGAAAAAAAAACCCTATTTTTATTTGGTACATATTTGGTATATTTGGAACAAAAATGTACCAAATATGCAATATTTTAAAAAATAAATTAATACTATATTTATTAGCACAGTCAGAGCATTTAAATCTGAAAGCAATTCACCTTAAGAGGAATATAAATGATTTAACTAAAATAAATAGATCACAGAAAACTGGATGTAATTTATTACCTTACACAGTCTGCTAAATTCAATACAAGAATATACTTCAACGGAGAAATTGTCTTAAGACTGACATCTGTAATCTTCTGGCAATCAGCCATATAAATGTGCTTAATTTGTGGGCAGGATCTGCTCATCAACTGGAAACTTAAATCAGTTATCCGATTATTCCCTGTTGAATTACATGAAGGTATAAATCACATATTAGCCGTGCATTAAGGACTTGATCCAAATCCCCACTGAAATTAATTGAAATGCTCCTACTGATTTTGAATGAGCCAGATCAGACTCCAAAAGCATAAATTAATAATTCTACTGAAATACTGTAAAGTCACTGACCTTCAATTCTGACCTTGACAAGTTTACATTCAGCAAGGGCTTTAAAAGCTACATCAGAAAGATGTGGAGAGTCCAGAAAAACAACAGACATAATCTGTTGGCATTTTTCAACTAAAGCCTTTGAAAAGAAAACAAAAAAGGATGATTAAACAGAACATCCACATTTGTGGTATGTCACATAGCCAAAAGCTAACTAATATTTTGTTCACTGATCTAATAACAACCATTGTGTTTTCTGTAGCTCACGAAAGCTTATGCTCAAATAAATTGGTTAGTCTCTAAGGTGCCACAAGTACTCCTTTTCTTTTTGCGAATACAGACTAACACAGCTGTTACTCTGAAACCAATGGTACAGATATTCAACTTAAAATCTTGTATTTTTTTATTATAATTTAAAACATAAGGGGGGAAAAATCAGTGACCCGAGGGATGCTGGGAGGGTGGGGGGCAGAAACACAAGAGTATACATCTAGTATAACAATTAGATTTGCAGAAGCTTGAATTTTTTTTTACCGTATCTGTGGCCCTATTGTACCTTCGATTTTAATGCAGAACTCTTCACTGAAGTCAACAGGAAGTTCTCTGCAAAAAATCAGCAGCACAATATTGGCCTGATATTCTATACTAATGGCCAGCTAAACTTTGATTTAATACAAAATAAAGCCAAATAGGTCTTATTTATAAGATAGGAGATTACGCTTTGATTGTGCCAATGCACAGGTGAGAAAAGATGGAACAACTGTTGAAAGTTTCTGAGAGTAATCAAGTGTTAAAAGGACTTGTAAATCTGGTCTGGAATAAAATTGATCTAATTTGTTTGGTGATTTTTAAAAATATATATTCTTGTAAAAAGTGTTTAAAGGGTAAAATTCTCCTATTAGACTGCATGTGCACAACTCCCTTTGAAGTCAATGTGAAAGGTACACACGTATTCAATGGCAGAAATTTCCCCTAAATGCAAGGTTGTTTTCAATTTCTTACTTGAATACATTTGTCTGTAAGAGTTGGCATATCATTGATTACCAAGTGCTTAATCCCACTGCAGCTGTTAGCAATATATCTGAAGCCATCAACAGAGATCTAATTAAAAAAAAAAGAAATCAGATTTTATAAAGCATTTACAGGAAACTCAACAAAGAAAAAATAGTTACTAACCTTTCTGTAACTGTTGTTCTTCAAGATGTGTTGCACATGTCCATTCCAACGTAGGTGTATGCGCGCCCCAAGCACACTTGCTGGAATTTTTTCCCTAGTGCAGTGATTCCCAAACTTGTTCCATCGCTTGTGCAGGGAAAGCCCCTGGCAGGCCAGGCCGGTTTGTTTACCTGCAACGTCTGCAGGTTCGGCCAACTGTGGCTCCCACTGGCCGCAGTTCGCTGCTCCAGGCCAATGGGAGCTGCTGGAAGCGGCAGCCAGTATGTCCCTCCACCCGCGCCGCTTCTAGCAGCTCCCTTTGGCCTGGAGCAGCGAACCACGGCCAGTGGGAGCCGCGATCGGCCGAACCTGCGGACGCGGCAGGTAAACAAACCAGCCCGGCCCGCCAGGGGCTTTCCCTGCACAAGCGGTGGAACAAGTTTGGGAACCACTGCCCTAGTGGTATCCATCGGGTCAGCTCCGACACCCTCTGGTGCTGCACTCATAGGGCCCTGCCAACCCCATTCCCCTTCAGTTTCTTCTTACTGACTGACTCAAAGAAGAGGGGATAAAGGGTGGGTTTTGGCATGGACATGTGCAACACATCTCAAAGAACAACAGTTAAAGAATGGTTAGTAACTGTTTTTTGTTCTTCGAGTGGTTGCACATGTCCATTCCAATGTAGGTGACTCACAAGCAGTTGTACAGGAGGTGGGCTTGGAGTTCATACAGGCTGGCTATAGGACTGCGTGGCTGAAATTGGCAACATCTCTAGCTTGCTGAGTGATGGCATAGTGCAGGGATAGCAAAACATACTGACCCTCCAAGCCGCATATGACAATCTTCAGAAGTTCGAGAGCTGGGCGCACCTTCCTGGGCTTGGGGCTTCTGCCCTGCGGCAGGGTGATGGGGGTAGGGGCTTCAGCTGGCGCCTCCCCTGGGGCTGAAGCCCTGGAAACCCAGCAGGCACCTCTGTGGGGCTGAATCCCCTAGACCAGGAGATGGCAAACTTTTTGGCCCAAGGGCCACATCTGGGTGGGGAAACTGTATGCAGGGCCATGAATGTAGGGCTGGGGCAGGAGGTTGGGGTGCGGGAGGGAGTACGGGGTGTGGGAGGGGGTGCAGTGTGCGGGAAGGGGCTCAGGGCAAGGGGTTGAGGTGCAGGAAGGGTGTGTGGTGTGGCAGGGGGCTCAGGGCAGGGGGTTGGGGTGCGGGGTGCAGCAGGGGGTCGGGGTGCGAGCTCCAGCCTGGCACCACTTACCTCGAGTGGCTCCAGGGTGGCAACAGCACGCAGCAGAGCTAAGGCAGGCTCCCTGCCTGCCCTGGTCCCATGCCGCTCCCAGAAGTGGCCAGCATGTCCGGCAGTGGCTCCTAGGGGTGGGTGGGTTGCCACTTGCCTGAGGGTACCACTCCCATGCGCTGCCCTTGCCTGAGGATACCACCCCCGAAGCTCCCATTGGCCACGGTTCCCCATTCCCGGCCAATAGGCGCTGCGGGGGGCAGTGCCTGCAGGTGAAGGCAGTGCATGGAGCCCTCTGCCCCTCCCTCCGCCAGGGGCCGCAGGGACGTGGTGCAATCCCGTGGGCCGGACTGAAAAACCTGACTGGCTGGATCCGGCCTGTGGACCATTGTTTGCCCTCCCCTGCCCTAGACCCCCATCCCTGCTGGACAGAAGCCCCTTGCCCCACCATCTTGCTGCAGGGCAGAAGCCCTGAGTTCCCCCTCCTCCCCTGTCACAATCTGGTAGGTGGAGAATGGGGAGACCTGGGGAGCTACACGAGCCACACTTTAACTGTAAAAGAGCCTCATTTGGCTTGCGAGCTGCTGTTTGGCCATCCCTGGCATAGTTCATTGAGAACGTGTGCACTGATGACCAGGTCACTGCTCTGCAGATGTCCTGAATAGGGACTTGCACTAGGAAAGCAGCCAAGGAGGCCTGCAATCTTGTGGAATGAGCAGCCAGGTTAGCTGGGGGAAGGACACCTGCAAGTTCATAACACGCCTGAATGCATGAAGTAATCCAGGATGAAATTCTCTGGGTGAAGATGGGAAGGCCCTTCATTCTCTCTGCTATCGCTATGAACAGCTGAGTTGGTCTGCAGAATGGTTTGGCCCTTTGTACATAGAAAGCTAGAGCCTGTGTAACATCCAAAGAGTGTAGGCTCTGTTCCTCTCTGTTTGTATGCGATTTAGGGTAGAATACAAGCAGGAAGATTGGCACCTGCCCCCAAGGTCCCTGGTTGTGGTGGCCACCAATGAAAGAGATCAACAAGGTCAAGTGGGATCCATGCCCAAGGTGAAAGATCCAAAGAAATTGGACCTTTTCGGCAGAAAGGCCTACTCCATGGCGGGTGTGGGGGCGGGGGACGACACTACAGCTCCACATAGCGAACCAGCAAGCCTTGCTAGGCCGCTGTGATTTTAGTATGTGGGAGTCCATGCTAAAACGTAAGGACTTGCTCCTCTAGGAGTCTAGACATGAGTTCTCTTCTTTAGTTGAGAAAGGGAAAACAGTGGCAAGGGCCTCCCTACAGGCAGCTCTGGATGCCGCTGATTCCATGGCCAGACCAATGGCCACAGCTGGTAACCATGCACAGGAGCTCGTGGTTGCAATCCTCGAGATTTCCTCATGAGGTGCAACCAATCTTCCAAGTCCTCCCCTTTGAAGGGTCCTTGCTCTTTTCAGAGAAAACAGATGCTAGACTCCATAGCTTTAAAGACTCTATGACGACTTTAAAATCTCCAGGTTTGTATACCCCTGCAGTATCCAGAAAACACTAGAGGTCCCAACAGATTGGCTGCTACTTTGCCCAGCCAGCCAGGCAAGATCAACAGAGGAGGAAGATCGGGGGTTCAGGTGTAGCCTCCTCTGCCAACCTCCTCAACAGAACCATGCAGACTGATCCCAGACACTCGGGGAGCTCAAAGCACTCATTTTGACGAGATGCATGAGGTCGACCTTACAATCCCCTCAACACCAGATCCTGCTACTTGTTTTCCAACTGACATTCCCGCTTCCTCAATGCCTGGACCCACATTACCTCAGATCATTGGGTTGTAAGTACAGTAGAAGTGGAATACACCATCCAAGTTTTGTCTACCCCAACTTCCCACCTGCTCTGTATGCTTCGCTGTAGGAGAGAGGGAGGCAGGGGTTTGCCACAGTGCCCTGGCTGGGTCAATAATGGTCTCATTGAGTGGTAAAGCCACCCTAGAGGGAACCGCTGCTGACAAAATATCTAGGAATCTATGAGTTGTCTCCTTGACAACCTCTGCCTGTATACCCAAGTTCAAAGCCACCCACTTTAACAAGTCCCAGTAGTCCTTGTGGTCAGGCTATGACTGGCTGAGGAGCTTCTGCCACTTCCTCTGTATCAGCAGAGACCTGCAGGACTTATTCCAGAGGCTCAGTACCGGGTTCGGTACCAGAGTCTGGGTCAGTGGTCTCTCGACACGGTACTGGGGGTGCTACTTTCCAAGGCCACAGAGTATGGTCACCTTGAGAGGGTGCCATGGGCCAGCAGAAACCACCATTGGTTCCAAAATGGCAACTGCATAGGCGCCAGTCCCCATGGACCTGGTGACCAAGCATTCAGCAGCTCCCCTGTATTTGGGGTCACAGTAGTATAGGAATGGCCTGTGGAACAGTGCAGGCAACAATGATGACAGGAAGAGTAAGACCCCACTTTGGACTCTGATGAAGAAGACAACCTGCGACGGGGAAACCAAGGCAGTGCCGTTCCCCTCAGTGCCGGTTCTTGGCATCATGGAGAAGATTGTGCAGATGCTGCCAAAGGGGGTTTTCCCTTGAGGGCGGTTGCGGTGCCAGGCAAAGTCCTGGAGATGGCTCTCTGCCACTCAGCGGTACCAGCGGTGCCGAGTCTTGAATCTCCGGGGACACAGGTACTGGTAGGGAAAGTAGGTCCCTGGCCACTGTAAATGTCTCCAGAGTCAACAGTACTGCAAACTGCCCTGTATGCTGTCTGCCCGAAAAAGATGCCTTCTGTGCTGGCATCAGTGGACCTTGAGGAGGTACCGAAGCTGAAGGCAGCTGTTGTTGCAGTCCCAGGGAGGAAGAGTGGCTCAATGCAGGCTCTATCATGCCTACTTGTCTTTGGCACTGGAGATTAACTCTTCTGCTGCTGCTTTCTATGTTTCTTCTTTGGCACCGGAGATGAAGATCAGTGCCAGGAATCACGACCGTTATGAGGAGGGCTCTGCACCGAAGCTGAGGTGCTTGGTGTCGAGTCCTAGAAACACAGTTCTGAAGTGGGACTTAGGGCTGCCTCCATGAAAAGGACCTTCAGTCTTGCTCTCCGGTCCTTCTTGGTACGGGGTTTGAAGATCTTGCAAATCTGGCAGCAGTCTTTCCTGTGAGATTCCCCTAAGCACTTGAGACAACTTGAGTGCAAGTGACTTAATGGCATCGACTTGCCACAGAAAGTGCAAGGCTTGATGCCCGACGACTGAGGCATGCCCTGGCTCTGGGAAGGCAAACAACCTTGCTAACGAAGAGCGGAGGCGTCCAAAACTATCTATTAAAACTATTCAACCATTTGAACTAACTACTAACTACCAAACTACAGTAACTATTTACACTAAAGAAATAGAAAAAGCCACTAGGAGGAATTGCCTATTGCTGGAATGAAAGGAGTTCCAGCCACTATCCTGGGCAGTAAGAAGGAAATGAAGGGGAACGGGTTCGGCAGGGCCCTTTATACCAGTGCTATGAATGCACAGCACCAGACAGTGCTGGAGCCGACCTGACAGATATCACTAGAGTAGAAAATTCCAGCGTCTGTGCTTGGGGCATGCAAAACCCTATACTGGAATGGACATGTGCAAGCACTCAAAGAACAGTACGGTAAGAGCTAGAGGTATGTTCCAATATTGCAGAATTGCTTGTACCTCCATACTGAGTGAACTATAAAACATATCAATTCAAACTACTAAACAAGTAAAGAACATGTATATAGTATTAGTGTAACACATTACTTATAACTGTAAAGGCTTGAGATGCTTGACTTGGCACTTTAAAGAACTAAACAGTGGTTCATCTAGCACAGGGGTGGGCAAACTTTTTGGCCCAAGGGCCACATCTGGGTATGGAAATTGTATGGCGGGCAATGATCGCTCATGAAATTGGGGTGCGGGGTGCAGGAGGGGGTGAGGGCTTTGGGGGGGCCAGAAATTAGGAGTTCAGGGTGTGGGAAGGGGCTCCTGTCTAGGGCAGGGGGCTGGGGTGCGGGGGTGAGAGTTGCAGCTGGGGGTATGGGCTCTGGGGTGGGGCTGGGGGTGCAGGAGGGTGCTCTGGGCTGGGACCAAGGGGCTCAGAGGGCAGGCGGGGGATCAGGGCTAGGGCAGGGGATTGGGGTGCAGGAGGGGGTCAGGGGTGCAGGCTCCAGGCGGTGCTTCCCTTAAGCAGCTCCCCAAAGCAGCAGCATGTCCCTCCTCTGGCTCCTACGTGTAGGGACAGCCAGGGGGCTCCACACGCTGCCCCGTCCGCAGGTGCTGCCCCTGCTGCTCCCATTGGCCGTGGTTCCTGGCCAATGGGACCTGCGGGGGTGGCGCTTGGGGCAGGGGCAGTGTGCAGAGCCCCTGGCTGCCCCTACACATAGGAGCCAGAGGTGGAACATAGAATCATAGAATATCAGGGTTGAAAGAGACCTCAGGAGGTCATCTAGTCCAACCCCCTGCTCAAAGCAGGACCAAACCCCAATTAAATCATCCCAGCCAGGGCTTTGTCAAGCCTGACCTTAAAAACTTCTAAGGAAGGAGATTCCACCACCTCCCTAGGTAACCCATTCCAGTGCTTCACCAACCTCCTAGTGAAAAAGTTTCTCTTAATATCCAACCTAAACCTCCCCCACTGCAACTTGAGACCATTACTCCTTGTTCTGTCATCTGCTATCACTGAGAACAGTGTAGAGCCATCCTCTTTGGAACCCCCTTTCAGGTAGTTGAAAGCAGCTATCAAATCCCCCCCATTCTTCTCTTTTGCAGACTAAATAATCCCAGTTCCCTCAGCATCTCCTTATAAGTCATGTGCTCCAGCCCCCTAATCATTTTTGTTGCCCTTCACTGGACTCTTTCCAATTTTTCCACATCCTTCTTGTAGTGTGGGGCCCAAAACTGGACATAGTACTCCAGATGAGGCCTCACCAATGCTGAATAGAGGGGAATGATCACATCCCTCGATCTGCTGGCAATGCTCCTACTTATACAGCCCAAAATGCTGTTAGCCTTCTTGGCAACAAGGGCACACTGTTGACTCATATCCAGCTTCTCATCCACTGTAACCCCTAGGTCCTTTTCTGCAGAACTGCTGCCTAGCCACTTGGTCCCCAGTCTGTAGCAGTGCATGGGATTCTTCCATCCTAAGTGCAGGACTCTGCACTGTCCTTGTTGAACCTCATCAGATTTCTTTTGGCCCGATCCTCTAATTTGTCTAGGTCCCTCTGTATCCTATCCCTACCCTGTAGCATATCTACCACTCCTCCCAGTTTAGTGTCATCTGCAAACTTGCTGAGGGTGCAACCCACGCCATCCTCCGATCATTAATGAAGATATTGAACAAAACCGGCCCCAGGACCAACCCTTGGGGCACTCCGCTTGATACCGGCTGCCAACTAGACATGGAGCCATTGATCACTACCCACTGAGCCCGATGATGACATGCCGCTGCTTCCAGGAGCCGTGCCGAGCCACGGCACGGAGCGGGGCAAGCCCTGGACTCCGCTCCCCAGCAGGAGCTTGAGGGCCGGATTAAAACATCTGAAGGGCTGGATGTGGCCTCCGGGCCATAGTTTGCTCACCCCTGATCTAGCTCTTCAGTGGAGGGGAATTTCAAAATCTAAATCCTGGTATGAATTTTACAGCCTTCTCTTATCTCTACAATGGACCTAACCCAAGCCCTGAGATGCTTGAAAACCAGATCAGAATTTTATGGCTCAAGCCCATTTTTAAAATAAATATTTTTGAACAACATAAACCATAGTATAATAAACATGTTTTCAGTTTCTTCTGAATTTAAGTGCTGTCTTCTGAGAACTGGTTCATCTAATAATATAAATTAGAGAACTTCAAAAGAATTTGTAGTAGTGATGACAATAATACCTACGTCTTATATAGTGCTTTACATCAGTAGATCTCAAAGTGCTTCACATTCTTTTTAATATATTAATCCTCACAACACCCCTGAGGCAGGGCAGTGCTATTATCACCATTTTCACACATGGCGAACTCAGGCACAGAGAGGCTAAGTGACTTGCTCAAAATCACACAGGAAGCCAGTGGTGGAGCAGGGAATTGAACTGTACTTTATTAGTTCATGTAATTTCCAATTATGCTGGTTTTTCAGCCTGATGAGATTCTATCAAGGTAAAGTTAAAGTCATACATAATGATAAATCATGCCTTCCATGGGTACATCTACACAGCAAAGAAAAACCTGTGAGGAGATCGCCCTCTCACTCATGATTCCGTAAGAGCAATGAAGAGTCTGGGTGATTTCCTAAAGAGTTTTGTTCTCTGAAGAAAGAACATCAATGCTCAATGCACATCCAATGAATGGAGTCTCTGTTCCTTCACGGTGCTCTGAGGCTTAAGAAAAAACACAGGTAAGCTTATGGACTGATTTATGTGGAAATAGGAATGTACAATGGGGACAAATTTAGGGTGGATATATAAAAAAATCTGATCCTTATGGAATACAGTTTAAGGTGGGTCAGAATGATGCATTGTGCCTCAAAGTAGCACCCTGTAACCCCCATATTCATCATTTGTATATGGTTGTGATATTTCATACAAAGCATGTCTTGTAAGGTACCACATGAAAGGTCATGATTTGCTGAAACTCATTGTTCTGTCAAAATATGTATGTCGTTATTGTGTATGAAGTTATAGCTTTTGCCATGTGATTGTTATTGAAATATGTTGTGATTCTGGGCGATGCCCACTCTCCAGTGGCAACAAAGGTGGTGACCCACACCCTGGTGGGCGTTAAATGACCACTGACCAGCAGGGGAATTGTAAATGAGATTTACAATTCAATAAGAGAGAGTTGAGCACACACCACACAAGGGGAATTGCTCAACTCTGTGATTCAGCAAGGTCCACCAGGACATGTCTGGGACAATATTTTTTCAGGCACATGGACCGAGGGTTTAATATAAGGGACAGTGGCACCATAAGAGCACCTCTCTCCTCCCATACCTACTCTGAAGGCAACAAGAACTAGGGAGATTGGTCCCAGGCTGAGAAGGAAATTCAGCCTGTGTATTAAGAACTGTAACCTGCCTGTAACATCCAGTAGGGTGAGAAAAGCTGTTTGATTCAAATCTTGGTTCAAGATTGGTTGGTTCAAATTTCTCTCTGAACCCAAGAGAGAAATACCTGATGATTTCAAGGTAAGTGAACAGTTTAAGATGGTAGGCATTCCTGTTTCCTCCTAGGACATGCAGTGAAGTCTAGCCCAATATTCCTGGGGGAATTCTGTGCCAGAATTTGCACAGAATTAATGTTCTGCACAGAATTTCATTTTCCCCCGCAGAATTGGACCTGACAGAGCCCGGCTCCCCAGCTCGCAGTGCGCATGTGTGGGAGGCATGGGAGAGCTGCAGTTCTTGGATTTGCCAGCCCTGCTCGGTCACATGGTGTGGCTAGGCTGCCAGAGCTGGCGGGTTGTGCCCCGCAGGGAAAGGCAGGAGAAACAGCTGGGAGCTGTAGGGAGGGGAGACTGAGGGTAAGAGGGGGCTCTTGCCAGCTCTTAATTGAGCTGTTCTGAGGGCAGCCAAACCTTTAATTTGTACCCCCCCCAATATCACCAGGTGTGAATCATCTCTGCCCGGCGAGAAAGTAATGAAGCTGTGTGGAGCTTGGGGGGGCACTCGGGGTCTGGGGGCACCCCGTGATTGGGCTGTGGGGAAAGGAGGTGCAGGTGTCTGGTCCCACAGCTGGGCTCTGGGGAAGAGGGGATGTAGGTGGTTGAGCCGGGTAGGCCTCACAGCCCCCTCCAGTACTCCCCCAAATATCCCCTCCAATACCCACCAACAGTACTCCCCATCCAGCCCCTCCTCCCCTTCCCCACCCCCAGCAGTGTCATCTGTTTGGAAACTTTAAATTTGGTAACCCTACAGGGGCAGGACAAAAAAACAAGAATCAACTAAAAGACCAGCGGAGCAGAGTTTTTCCCCAAGATGTGCCCAGCTGGCAACTGTGACACACCCAGACTGCAGCGCCCCCCAAAAGCATAATAGAGAAACAAGAACTGGGTTGTCATAGGGGTTTCTTTAACTCTCTACACAGGGAATCTTTTTGTTGTCAGTATTGTTACACATATAGAATCATAGGACTGGAAGGGACCTCAAGACGTCATCTCCTCCTGTCCTCTGCATTCATGGCAGGGAAGGGAAGACATACTTGCTGACAGGTATTTTGAAATAAATTACCAAAATAATTGAAACTGGCATGATTATACTGGGTTATTTTGACAAATAAAATATGCAGAATTTTGCAGAATTTTAAAATACACTGTATTGTGCGCAGAATTTTTAATATTTTGGTGCAGAATTCCCACAGAAGTAGACCACATCAGGAGCCAGTGACAGACTGGGACAGGTATGGCCCAGACGAACAGTCATAGGAAGCTTAAGAACACATCCATGACCCAGATCTCCTGCACACCTTTCACCATGCTTACTCTGAGAAATCAGGCCCCTAAGCAGCACCCTTGAGGTAGGGGTTCCTGTGAGGAATCAGGCCCCAGAGCAGAACTAATCTCCAGGCAGCCTGGTCTGTATAGCGGGCCTGCAGTAGGCTGCCTAATTGGCCACACCACCTGATTAGCTGTGGGGGCCAGCAGCAGTTCACTGGCTGCTCAATGCTAACATCCACCTCTGTGCCTGCTTTCTGTGCTACCTTGTTCTGGCTGCCCCTGCCTTGCTCCCAGACTTGCATCTGTCCTGCCCTTACTCTGAACCCCTGCTAGCCTGCTATCTTCTGTTCCTGCTCTCTGGTTTGACCCCAGGCTTCAGCTTCTGACTACTGATTTCAGCTCTGACTCTAGTTGTCAATTCTTGATGCCCCTTCTCACCACTAGGCTAGACTGCCTTCAGCCAGATCAGCTGACACCCCCACATTAAAACAGAGATGGAATTTTCACCAATTACTGCCCTTCAGCAAAGAACTTCCACCTGCATGGAAGATATGAGCAGCGAAGGAAAGGGCCGGTGTCTGCCTTCATCCGTCACTGGCAGCAAGGGGGAAAGAGGATATTAGGAGAGGTGAACCTATTTTAGAGAAGTCAGAAAATCAGCTGGGCAATGCAGGTTTGGTAAAGACAGCAAAGGCTGATTTGGGGAAGAGCTGGAAAAGTGGTAAGCTGACAAGCAGTCTCCCTTAAAGGATGAAGAGAGGCTATAGATGATGGACATAAGGACTGAAAACTCATACAGTACTGATGAAAACAGCAAGTGGAGAGGGTTGTAGCAACAAGGGATGTGCAGCAGCTGGGAAGGGACTGTGATTCAGAACAGGGTATGAAGGAGTGGAGAAAGTGCTGACCTGAGAAGTGGACACTAATGGTAAAGAGACACAAAAAGGATTGCAGAAATTAGGCATAGTCGTAAGGGGCATTCAAATTTAGCTGTGCAGATGGGTAGGAGCAGCATGGGTGTAGCCCACAAATTTCTGGAGTTCAACAAACTTTTCACTAAATTAAACTATTACTGAAAAGACTTTTAATCTATTTCTCTGGAAAAACATTGTTTTCTGAACAAGGGCAAACTGATACTACAAATAGCAGCAGTTGAGTATATTACTCAATACAAAGCCAAAAACAATTATACAGAGCCAGCCAATAAGATCACTGTCCAGAACTATTTTTTTTTTTGGCGGGTGGGGGGGGCCGGCAAAATCTGACAAACTATTTTTTTAACTGTGTAATAACAGCTCTAAGGCACAAAGCTGAGGAAATTCAGCTGTGAAACGGGCTTTAAAAGGAGATTAGAATAATTTAGTTAGTCCACGTTTAGGGCCTGCTGCAATATTATAATATATACTCCTTTTGCCTTATTTTCATAAATAAGTATGTCAGATGAATCTTATTTTTGGACAGTATCTGCCAACTATGTAGTGAAAAGGTACCTTTTATTACAGAAGAACCAAAATCTGGTGGTCACTCTTTAGAGACAGACCACTATGTGTGGGAAATGTTGTATAAAGAGTCACAGAACAATTGCATAGTCAATTTATTTTGAATTTCAATGTCTTTAATAGACCCCCTTATGTTGGAGATTCTTCAAGAGCCTGTAACTGGAACTTAATACTGCATTTCTTAGCTGCAGCTGCCACGCTGAGAATTCCCTTATGGAAATGGTGGGAGTAGTAGAGGGGGAACTTGTGCAGCCAGCTCCTAAGCCAACACGCTCACCCCCACCTTAGTGTGCAGCACAGCTTGCTGGGGAAGGAAAGGATGATGTTGACTGATTCTCAGATGGCATATGATCTCTTAGGAACTACAGCCAACCACTGTAAGTTAAAACAACCCCTAGGCTGTTCTAACTTTCACTATGGATAAGGTAGTTGCAGTCTGAGAATCAATGAGTTATTCCTTGACATGCCACCTTCTTTTCCCCACATGCTGACCAGATCTTGGCAATTTCTTGAAAATCTTCTTGCCTCTTATTTAACTGAAAATATTTTTTCTGAGTTGGCTAGCTAAATCAATCTACTATGATAATTAATGACTTTCAAATCTTTTGTACATTGCCATTTCTGCAATACTGAGCCTGATAGTGAAAAATCTTCCTACCAAAAAACCACTGATTGGTTTGTGGGAGCAGCAGGGAGAAGAAATCTTTAGCTTCATGGACTCCTCATTTCTTGCTTTCTAAGGTCCAAAATACAGCTGTCAGCCACATGGAAGTCTTTGGACTGTGCCAAAACTATCCCAGGGTGACTGATCATCAGTCAGCCAGAAAAGAAATGCATCCAGTATTGCCCTGAGACTCAGTGAGTTTTCTGACATCTTTTTCCATGACTTTATATATGACAACTAGCCTGTATGGAATCTGTAATTTTGCTTGTGGAACAGGAGTAGTTTTGGGCAGTCACACAGTGCCTAAAACAGCAAAACAATACACTGCCAAGGGCATGTATCCCTAAGGAATGGGTGTATAATCCACAACTGCATAGCCAGGAGGCCCCAAAATGTTTTATAGGCTAGCAGCCATTGAGTATGCTTTCTGTTAGCTCTCCCTTTTCTTAAGCAACAAATGTACTGTATTGTAGCAAGAATTTGCTCTGTGATTTTTATGAAAGTGTAAAGATCCTCTGACGAAGATTTTTGTGTTATTTTGGATAGCTATTGAGAAACAATACATATTCCACTTATTATTCCCTCCCAAAAATAATTTGCTGTAGGATATTTCCATATCTTGTACAACAGATTTCCATTCTCTTCTCTATTTTTTTTTCATTTACAGTACTGCTGCTTTTTTATGCTAACAGGTATCCAGTATGCGGTACATGCCATTTTGTAATGAATGAGTTTAACTTTTAGGTCAGTGGTAGATCTATTGGTGTTCTGCACAACTTGTTCCACAGTTTGCTGTTAGCAAGGCAGTCTTACTCTTTACTCCACGCTTCCCTTAATTTGCTTGGTGGACATTAGCTGATATAAGGAGAAAGCTACAGACTGTTATCTTTGTTAATATAGCAACATATACCATTAACAAAGTTTGGTTGGGAATGTCAGTTCATTAATTAGTGATGATCTGTTCTATTATTTGCCTTACTTGCAGCTTTATTCTGGCTTCTTTCCCAACTGTGTCTTTTTGAACTTTGAAAATGAAAAAGCTTATTCTATGGAATAATTGGTTTGTATACTTCATTCCTTTTATTATTTAATTAAGCGACAAGATTTTTCTCTAAAGAACATCAATTATATTTTATATTTATGTAAAGCCTCTTATCCCAAAGCAATTTATCAACTATATACATACAGGAACCTCTGGAGTGGGAGTCAGTGGAAACACAGAACAATGGGATGGAAGGACAAGTATTAATCAGGACACAACAACAAAATCCCTATGCTTTTATTAAAAATACCATGAAATCTTTAAGATCCATATACAGGAGACAGGACCTTAGTTTTTAAGGTCTCATGCAGACACTCAGCTAGTAAACTGTAAGGAACTCAATTAATCTACCTCAGAAAGATGAAGGCCTCCATAAATCTTTCCAGGTTTCATGGATTCCAGAGTTAAGAAGCGACTATGTGAATGGATCAAATAAAGAGTCTCTAATTCATCAGTATCATTAAAAAAATACATTTTATTCTTGCCTAGAGCAAAGCAAGCAGTATTCCGTAATTAACTATTTAGCAAAATATCCAAGCCCCCTTCCTCAATTCATAATCCTGGAATATCCGAGGTCTACAGCCACAGCCTTCACGTTTTTTCTAAGAGAGCAGGCTTTCTATAGAATTCTACTATCCCCTCACCAAATTTTCTTATAGTGTAACAGCAACCCACTTGCAGTTTCTCCTAATAACAAACCACAATCTCCAATATGTCTAATCTGTTATGTCTTCATTTAGGTCTGTATCAAAAAGATCTCATCTCAGGTTAAACATAATACACATTTGGGCTGATGCCACGTATAGCAGGAGCACCTCACACTAACCTCAGGAGGCCCATTTTACACTGCAAATGAGAAGGCCTATTTATGCCTCCAAATGAGGAGAAGAAAGAGAGAACTCTCCATACTCATACATGCTCACATAGGGAAGGTGGTTAGCACTCCTGTTTTCTTAAGCAAAACAAAACCAAATCCTCATAGTAATATGACTTTCCAGCTACCCTAGGGGAGGGAGAGAAAAGCAGGTCTTCCTCCTCCTCCTATCCCTCTCCAGGACTCCACTTTCAGGGATTCACCAACATCACCACAGTTCGTAATTACAAAGTATACCAAAGTGCAGTCCACAGATTCAATTCAACTGTCCCTAAAAGTAAACTTCTGCTCCGTCTTTTATCCCATAATCAGATAAAAGTTGTGAGAAAGAGGAATTTATCCCTTCACATTTGGAATCTATGTATTTCAAACCTGTTGTTTAGACTGCCCTGCAGTTCTAAAGACACCGAGTTCACAGTTTTCCCTAAAATGTTAAGGAAGGTGCAGGAAAGCCAATAAACAGTTTCTATGTGCACCCTGAGAGTAGATAAAATCTGGAATTGTTAAATTATTACTTTTGGTATTAATTTGGATGAAGTTAAGGTGAGTAGATAGATGCTTTCAGAGAAGGGAATATATAGGTGCAGAAATAAAAAACGTACACCATTCTTTTTAAGGTAATCCTGGAATTATCCCTAGTTGTGGTATTCCCACGAAGAAATGAGTTAACTAGTTCTTCAGAAAGTGCTTTCCAAGTTTTCATAGTGCTTTTGATTAGGGTTGCCACGCATCTGGTTTTTGACTGGAACGCCTGGTCGAAAATGGACCCTGGGGGCTCCGGTCAGCACTGCTGACCAGGCCATTAAAAGTCCGCTCGGCAGTGCTACGGGTCTAAGGCAGGTTAGTCCCTACCTGTCCTGGCACTGCACTGTGCCCTCAAAGTGGCCAGCAGGTCCGGCTCCTAGGCAGGGGGGGCCAGGAGCACTGCCCCCACCCTGAGCACCAGGTCTGCACTCCCATTGGCCGGGAACCGCGTCCAGTGGGAACTGGGGGGCGGGAGGGGCAGTGCCTGAGGGCAAGAGCAGCGCACAGAAATTTAAAATGCATTGATGGATCAGGGTCTGTGGTCTTTGGCACATTAAAAGTTTCAATCTGATAAATACAATCTATAGCAATATTTTGATATGGGTATTAATTCTGATTCAATGTAAGAATTTTACATTTTCTAAATCTAACTTTTTTTAATAGTGCCTACTGCTTCAAGGCATATCATCTCCATACCTACCTTTTTAATTAATTTTTCCCATCCTATAATTCCTTTGATATTACTATCTTGCCTTAAAGCTATGCCTGAGAGAACAGGCAGTCTGGCTATTATGGCAGTAGACTGGAAGATGTGGGTTTAATTCCTGGCACAAGCATCCTGTGTAATCTTGGACAAGTTACCTTCTGTCCCTCAGTTCTCCATTTGTAAAATGGGGATAATAATCTCCTGATTCACAAGCACATTATTTCTTAGATGCTACAGTGATGACGGCAATTTAAGTACCCAGATGGATAGATAGAATGGTTCTATTAAAATATCGAGCCATGAAGGAAAGAGTAGGCAACCATATCATATAGGGGAGAATTTATGTGGAGGCCCTTTGTTAAAATATTGGCGGTATATTACTGCTCCATCATCTAGCATTTTACCATGCTTTAAGAAAAGATACATCAGGATATAGCATAAATTTGAAAGTGTTCGAAATACTCAGCACTTGGTACTAAAAATTTTAGTAGGAAAATAAAATAAACTCTCCAAGTTATTAGCCATTTTTAGATTGCAGAATTACACATTATTTTAATTTTCATTTGAAACTTACTTTGTAACAGTATTAGAAAGCTCACTGGTAGATTGATTTCCTTTTCAGGAAATTCTGTGCAAGCTCTCCCATAAAGATTTTTGTTTGTTGATATCTTGGTATAAACTGTATTTTCAAGGCTCTGGATTTTAAATTTCACATTGTATACAAAGTAACACAACACAAATTAGTCTATTTAAGTCTGCAAAAAACAATGCTTGTTTTCATTATGCAATTAAGTACTTTTTGTTTATAGACATGACACTATGCTGGACATGAGCCAAAGCCTATATTGCTAGTCCTCAGTAAAAATGTAAGCAGCTGTGGTCATGTAATTTAAAACCTCTGAAAAGTTTGCTGCAGTGCTTGTACTACTTTAGTATACCATGAGTGCTGGATGCAGCCAGTCATCGAAAGGATTCCTTTCCTCACAGCATGAAAGAGAAGTGAAATGCAAACCTGAATGCAACCTGAAAGGTCTAAATAGATGAGCTTGTGACATCCTTTCCCAGATCCCAGGTACTGTAAACCTTTGTCTGTGAATTTTCTGCAGTAAGCTAAACTCAGATATTGTAAATTGGAGAAGCTCCTTTACAAAAGAGGGAGAAAAAACAGTTACTACAATAGGCTACAGAACACAGATACAATCAGATTCCATAGCTAACATCTTTCTAAAAATTCTGTGAAGAAGGGATGCTAGATTTTAACTGAGATTCTCTCCTTGTTGAAATTTAAAAGAATTTAGTTTCCTTGTTTCAAGTATTGTAACTTGTTTGGAAATAGTACTATGGTACAGTATATCATGTCATCCTTAACTATATTCAAATAAATATTAATTTATGGATAATTTACTTAATTGCAAAAGCACACATTTTTGTAATAAGTTGGGACGGAATGTGTATATTTTGGAAGCCAACAGACCTTTGAGGGCAAGGTTACAGGATTTACTTTGCCATTGATTTTACAAGCTGTCTCTCTTGGAAATGAAAACCAGAACTCTATCAAAGAATATTAAAAGCATATAGGGATTAAACATACTGTTAAACCTTCTGTGGTCATGTAATCATTTCTATTCACATTTTTAAAACATGCTATTAAAACAAATTTAAAGTGGAAAGAGATACAAAACTAATGCATATCATAGAATTCAATCTTCTCTAAATGAAGTTTAACTCAGTTATTTTTCAAAAATACTTGATTATTTACACCAAATATTAGATAAAGGAACAGTGGCAAACTATGTACATGGAAAATTTAAAGTGTATTGTATGAATTTGTACTCTCTAAATCTATTCAAGTTTTTATTATGCAAACTTAGGCATATAATATATCAAAGACTCTAAATTATAGTGAACTAAATTTCTAACGGAAATAAATAAGTATTGCAATACCATAATTACCAGAAGTGAAAGCTTACAGAAAAAAACAAAACATATAATTAGGATTAGGGCATACTGCTCTGTAAGAGATTTAGATTTAGGGATATACTCAGGCCAGTTTGGCAAATCAGCAAAAACCAGGCATTTTGAAGGGAGGCAGGAATACCCACTCTGGAAGTGATTACTTAAGGAGTGGTTCACAGCATTGTTGTGGGAATTCACTTTATGCTTTGAATGTCTATTGAGAAAACATACTGTTAAATCAAACTGGGAAGAAAAAAGGGGGATAGGAAGTTGGAAAGCAACAGGAAAAATGATAATGTAATTGTTCAAAAACATTAAATACATGCTAAAATTAAATTTCATATTAAGAAAAAAAGGCAAATAAAACAATCAAAAAGAGACAATAGAAAATAAATTCAGAGATCTTTTTAAATGGAAGATATTTCTTTCTATATTTAATAAAGAAATGTAAGCATTGCCAAGTTACTTTCTAGAAGCACAAGCCTTTCTGCATTATACTGGAGTAATCTGCATCAGCAAGTAGATTAGAAATGCTCAACATTGTTGATCAGCTTTTCAGAGGATACACTCCTAGGCATAGTCTTTATGAAACACACTGCAAGAAGAGAATGTTTTTGAAGTTTTCTGACAGTTTTGTTTTGATCCATCTATAGCGTTGGTTGCCTAAGGCAGAATGAGCTCAGACAGGCACAGAGAAAGCTTCCACTCCATTGTATTTTGAAGACTGGGAATCAATGTCTTCAACGAGCAGGTAGCAGCTCAACACTTCTTGCAGGCACCTTAACTTTCTTTACAGATTGCTAGGTAACGCTTTCTCTGCCCTCTATTTTTATGATCTGTGTGTTTCCTGCTCTCTTCTGACATTTTCAAGGTGACAACTTTCTTAACAGCACAAAACTAAATCACAGATCTTTAACTTATAGCAGGGATTTACAGTTGCCTGCGTGCTGGATCCTATTTTATGGCTGAATCTGACATGGATCCTAAAATCTTGGCTTTTGTGACTTTGAGTCTATCATTTGGCATCAAGAACTTAACACAGTGATGTTTTAAAACAATTTGCCAGAATAATCCTCCATAGTTATTCTTGATAGACAGGCTTCATGTATATTGCAAGGTCTGTAAATAACTTCATCGAAGGAGAAATACCAAGTGGAATTCCATCTTGTCACAACATCTTAAATCAGCTGTGTAACTCAGAGGCTGAATTCTCTTGATAGAGTGAAAGAGTGGAAGAGGAACATGTGAAATGGCCAACCAGCTTCCAGCTCATCAAGAATACAGTCCCTTTTGATGTTTTTTCCAATAATGGATCCTTGATATGGAGCAGTAAGATGTATGGGAAGTACTGCAAGATGCATATATTTCCATCGCTAACAGCGCTTATGTTAGCTACATTGTCTCAGAGAACTACAAAGAAAGTATCTGTTGTGAGCTGCCACTTTTTGAGCATCCCTAGAAACACTGCTGAAATTTGAGTGCTATCAAAAGCCTCATGCTGTTAATCTCAGAAAGAACTATAGTATGCTTTACGTCCACATGTCTTCAGCAAAAAAGTGTTGCATTTAGTAGTTTCATTCAGAATGATCGTTTGCTACTGACATTTTTCAAACATTTTTGGAAAAAACACTGTAAGCAAGGCAAGAGAAAGCCATTAATGAAACTCTAGTATTTTATTGACTCGAACAAAGACGAAATTTTACCTTATTTGTAAATTTTGTTTCCCATATTGGAGACATCCACCAATCTGGCTAATCCGTTCCTGTGTAGGTCTTGCCCACACATTAACAGAAGCAGCTGGCTCTAATTTTTTGGTGGCAACAGGAAGCCAGGGTAGCCAGGATAACGTAGGCTGGCAGGCACTCCAGAAAAACCATTCCAAATTTAAACATGAAGAAATTGAAACTAGAAGAAGGCAAAAATTATGCCAATATGGAGAAAAAACCACATGCTTTTCCATAAATGATAGAAAGAATAACACTCGTGCAGGGATGCAGGATGGAAGACTACCTGAAGCAAGACTAGAATCTGGCACTGGACTGGTACATTCCCAAGACATCACTCTACTGCAGGGCAAATCCAAATGTCCAACATATACTATGCGCACAACAGAGAAAAACACACTCCAGGAATATGTGGCACTGCTGTGAAAAGTCAAATTTTGTTTTCTCAAGGGGGAGAAAAGTCGTGTACAACTACCATCAAAGAAGGAGACAGCTCTGTTGGAATAACTCAGCTTTCTTTTACTGCTTCTTTTGATAAGTGGACTGGACCTACCCAACAGTAGGTCCTCCAGCCCTCCAGTTTGGTGGATGAACACACATCTCCCACAACAGGAATGGATGTTCATCTAGAACTATTACAACACAGTTCACCTGGATAGTGTGAATTCTTTGCATTTGCTTTCAAACCATCCTTTGGGCAGCTCCTTTCTTTTTTTTTTTTTTTTTGGTAGTTCTCCAAGAAATATTTGGTTCAGGAAATATGGCTACTTTAAATACACAATTCTCCGTGTTTTTTTGCGTATTGTCAGACAAAGTGCCTTATTTCTACATGTGTCTGCATGACTGTTGTAGACTAACGAGACCCAGAGTATGCTCAAGAGATCAATGGGAATTTGCAAACTTTGCTGGATTCAAGTCACAAACTGAAAAAACCCCTCCCTCTGAACTTCTTTAAACCCACTACTATGCCATAAAGAAAGTCAAAATGGATAGCTTCAAGCAAAACCATGCCTTACTGACTGTTTTGAGGAAATACAGGACAAAACAGGAACTTGGTAGAGTAGGCAGGACAAATAATCACAAGATTGCTTGACTGTGTATCTACTTTTTAAAAATCACTATCCAAGCAATTCTGAATACATCTCATTCAATAGATATGCATGTAGGGTGACCAGATGTCCTGATTTTATAGGGACAGTCCCGATTTTGGGGTCTTTTTCTTATATAGGCTCCTATTACCCCCCATCCCCATCCCGATTTTTCACATTTGCTATCTGGTCACCATATATACATACAGAACACATCTAAACTAAATATTAGTCCTCTGCCTAATTATAACTATCAACACTAGACTACAATGCTACTGAGGTATCGGAAACTTTACCCCCAAAAAATCTGTACCAAAAAAAAAAAATCTCTCCTCGGTGAATAGATAATTATAAAGAAAATGGTAGTCAGTATAATAAATTCACTTATAGTTCCTTCTTTTCTCCAGGAGTCCGTCATATATATTCAGAGCAGATAATCACCCCCTTTTAAAGCCACTGATACCCAAGACCTTACACCACAGTCATTAACCTTCCTGCTGAAGTGACAGGGCTGCTTTCAGAAGCTGTCAACAATATAATCATCCAAAGTGGCTGGTGATATGCTACACGAAGGGCTGAATGCCTTTTGTCAGGAGGTGTGCATCTAATGCATTCACATTTGGCCTGGGAGGTGACAGCCCAAGATGAAAGCTTAAACTTTGTTCTTCTACTTGCCATTGCAGTGCATCACCACTAAGCCATTGAGATGGGTGAAAAAACCGACCCCACACGGCGTACTGACAAATTCCTCTTTCATACACTGTCGGCAACTTTACCAGTTACTAGACTGCAAAGCACAAATCAGGGCTTATGCTTTAGCTCAAAACTGCACATTCAGTTTTGAGAGTTTTCCTCTCCAGCCAAAGAAAGCAAAGGCTTATTGTACTTTATAAACCAGAAAGTTGCTGCTTTTCTGATTAGTGATCTACAGAGGGTGACCATATTTCCCTATGCTGAATATGGGACACATGGTAAAATTACTCATATTCAAGCAAGTTCAATGGCAATCCATCAGAACGATGCAGTACAAATGTTAAAATTAACATCAAGTTGACTGAGCCCCTCTTAAAAATAAATATTGTGTGGCTGAATTCTTTTTATTTACCTTCTTATCTTTAAGGTTTTAGTGTTCACATAGGGAGGGGTGACACACACACACACTCACACACACACACACTCGCATACACCTCTCTCACACAGGGGGTGTGACCGACCAAGCCGACCGTTCCTGCCTGGTGCTCTCTGCCCTCCTTGCCTAGCTGGGCCCCTGAGATGGACCCGCCTCTCCTGGTACCTGACGCTGCATCTTTCCGAGGCAATACATGGGGAGGCATGCAGGGTCACATGCCCCCCTCCCCAGATTTCTGTCAGGGTTCACACCAGAATGTGGCTAGCAGCAGCCTTTTGGCGCTGTGCAGGAGGGAAGGGACGGGAGCTGCTTCCAATCGCAGAGGAGGTGGTGGAGGAGGGATGACCTGGCCCATGTCTTTGCAGAACTCATCTCTTCTCCCCTACTCCCCAGTGGCTGGAAGAAGCTTGTCCCTTCCTGCCCACACAGTGTCGAAAGACAGCTAACACCTCCAGGCTGGCCACTGACATAACCCAGCCATCTCCTGTCTCCCAGCTACAGTGCGGGCAGGAAGGGGTTAAGCTCTAAGGATGCATTGTGCCCAGGGAACCTGACTGCAGGGGCTTCAGCAAACCTGGCCAGAAAGGTGGCTCAGCAGGGGAGGGTGCCTACAGGATGGAGCAGCCAGGCGCTCCCTGGGGGCAGGACCCAGGTGGGGGAGGGTGGGTGAAGAGGGTGCTAAGCCCCTGCCCGGGAGGCTGCTGTGAAGCCTGCAGGGTCGGGATACAAACCAGCTGGAAATCGCTCCCCACTGCTGCCACCCCAGAGCTTAACTGAGAGGCAGAGAGGCTTCCCCGTGCCAGCGCTGCATGGGGCTTTGGCACATGCAGGGCTTAGCTCCTCCTGGCCAGTGCCCCAGGCCGAAGGGTCTTGGCCTTTCCCAGGGCACTGGCCCAGCCAGAGGCAGTGGGGGAAGGAAGGAGACTGCCAGCCAGGCTGTTGGTGCGCTGAGCACTCCGACCAGGGGCTGGTTCTCTGCACAGCGCTGGGAGCGGACGCGCCCTGCCGGGGGAGATACAGAGGAGAAGTAGGGCTGGGGGGATGGAGCGAAGGGGCAAAGCAGGGAGAGGACAGTAAGAGGGGGAGCACGTAAAGAACCAATGGGTGGGGAGCAGAGGCGACATGTAACCAGCTGCTGCCCATATACACCGGTCTTCACAGCTCACAACACGCAGACAGTGCTGGCTGGAAACGGGATCGGAAGGTGGGGCCCTGCTGGCACACAGCCAGCACACAGCGGGAGCTGCACTCAGCACCAGCAGGGGGAACGGCTGGCTCCACATGCTGCATCTTCACCCTGCCACTAGCCTTGCATACCCCCCCACACTGTCAGCCACTGGACCCCCCACACTCACTGCTGGTGGGCAGGTGGCTGGCGAGCAGGGATCCAGTCAGCAGCAAGACCGCCAGTACTGATGCAGGGGAGACAGCAAATATGGGACAATTCACCTGTTTTTAAGAAAAAGTCGAGACACCTGTGGGAGGGCTTAAATATGGGACTGTCCCTTTAAAAGCAGGATGTGTGGTCACCCTAGATCTACATAATCATTGCAAACTTGCAAGTTAGTTGCACAACAATGAGCAACTGTGTTGCTTGTCCAAAGGAACTTTGTTTGACTAGCAAACTCACAAGTTTCTGTAAAACTTAGCAAGACCTATAAACTAACCCAGTATAAATGTTTTACGACACTAAAAGACAAACAAAGGAGAAAAATCCTAAGAACAATATATATTGCTTTTTTCAGTTCTTTACAAAATAAAAGGAATCCTGTAAAATACTCAGAGAAAGTTATATTTTCTTGCAATGATAACTAAAACTCATATTTTTGTAGAGCACATATGACTTTTGTTTCTTACTAATCTAAATGTAGGAGGAGATATTTTTACCTTGATAACAGTTTTAGTGTTCCATTAGTAATATCTGTGTATGACAGATTTAAATAGAGAAGAGCTGGACAACCTTCTGATATAAGTCTCATTGATTCATCCTGAATAATAATAAAAAAATCACTTGTCAAAGTATGTCAAATTAGAATTTGTTTGTATTTTAGTGTACCTAAAGTCTCCTCTATACTATAGCAGAAAAACTGAATTAATTTTGTAAAAGTATTAAACACAAAAGTATTGATCAAAAACATTTTCTCTTAAAATGCTCTAAAGAAAATATTATATTATAATGTTTACGGAACTATTTTTGTTGATTGTAAACATGACTATTTCTATGCCCCCACTTCAGGAAGGCACTAAGAACCAAGTAGTCCTAATGAAGTCAATGGGACTATTCACATGCTTAAGTGCTTTGCTGAATTAAGACCTAAATTAGCAGATCTATAGACTATAATTTAAGACAACTCTCTAAAATCCACGGAGTGTGCTTTATTAATTAGTCATACCAGTCCATCAATTATAGAATGCTCACTGTCCACAAAATTTCTTTTTAATTTGAGTCAGTTCCTTTCTTTAATATTCTTTGACAGTGGCACTATCTATCTTGTTCTATGTATCTATATGATAACTACATTAGAATACAGACATATGGAGGCAAATCTTGAAACATTGGTGCAAGAGGCTGTTCCCGAAAAAGTATATGTAAATCCATTCGAGATGCAAAAACCCGCACTTTTGTATGCAAATCAAATAACTGTGTGGAAATCAGTATCTTATATAATTATACATTTTTGCCCAGATCCTCACCTGGTGTAAATTGGCATAACTCAACTAACTTCAAAGGAGCTACACCAATTCACACCTGCTGAGGAGCTGACCATTTTTGTTTACAAATGTCCATTTCCTTAGTCAAATGCAATGGACATGCTCACTCACATCGTTAGTTCTTACATCGTCATGAGAGTCTCCTGGTAGGGTTAAAGGGTGTTTTATAACTATTGCAGACACCAGGTTATCAAAATATTGATATTAATTTACATTTAAATCCAACAGCAGTGAAACTGAGAGAAGTCTGTAAAACTTATCACGTGCTTTTAAAATACATGATTACACCATATAATTTGAAAAATGGTAACAACAACAGTCTAGCCAGAGACTGTTCCACCACTGGAGACAACCACCCAGTTCAGTATTAGAGGGCTAGGAATGTTATCAAGTGTAATCAAGCAGTTCAATTAGCTGACTATTCCTTCATTGATCTTATTGTTTTATTATTCTATTCATATCTCTGCTATTCAGCTCACTTAAGAAATAGCTAGAATAAAATGAATATTTGCTTTTCCATCTCAAAGTATGTCTTAATGCAGCTGAGAGGTAACGATAGCAGTGTGCGCACATCTGAACTATTAGACTACACTGGTTTTCACCACTCTCAGATCCTCATTTTTCAGTGGAAATCTTTTAAAATAACTATTAAAGAGTAAAAAGATAAAAGTAAGCATCTTTACAACTTATGTCTTTAAAAAAAGGTAAAATCAGAGCTAAAGAAATCTTAAACCCCGAACTCCTAAAAAGAAGTAATTTTCATTGTTCTCTCAAGGTATTATACCTCATAGATTCACACTAACTAATATGTTGAGTAAGTACTTTCCCAAAGTTTCCAGAAATTTCTTCTTGTTGGAGTCAGGATTTCTCATAAAGTATTTGTCAAGGTTCCTCCCCCACTCTGAACTCTAGGGTACAGATGTGGGGACCTGCATGAAAAACCTCCTAAGCTTATCTTTACCAGCTTAGGTCAAAACTTCCCCAAGGTACAAAATATTCCACCCTTTGTCCTTGGATTGGCCGCTACCACCACCAAACAAATACTGGTTACTGGGGAAGAGCTGTTTGGACACGTCTTTCCCCCCAAAATACTTCCCAAAACCTTGCACCCCACTTTCTGGACAAGGTTTGGTAAAAAGCCTCACCAATTTGCCTAGGTGACTACAGACCCAGACCCTTGGATCCTAAGAACAATGAACAATCCTCCCAACACTTGCACCCCCCCTTTCCTGGGAAATGTTGGATAAAAAGCCTCACCAATTTGCATAGGTGACCACAGACCCAAACCCTTGGATCTGAGAACAATGAAAAACCATTCAGTTTTCTTACAAGAAGACTTTTAATAAAAATAGAAGTAATTAGAAATAAGAAATCCCTCCTGTAAAATCAGGATGGTAGATACCTTACAAGGTAATTAGATTCAAAACATAGAGAACCCCTCTAGGCAAAACCTTAAGTTACAAAAAAGATACACAGACAGAAATAGTTATTCTATTCAGCACAATTCTTTTCTCAGCCATTTAAAGAAATCATAATCTAACACGTACCTAGCTAGATTACTTACTAAAAGTTCTAAGACTCCATTCCTGATCTATCCCCGGCAAAGACAGAATATAGACAGACACACAGACCCTTTGTTTCTCTCCCTCCTCCCAGCTTTTGAAAGTATCTTGTCTCCTCATTGGTCATTTTGGTCAGGTGCCAGCGAGGTTACCTTTAGCTTCTTAACCCTTTACAGGTGAGAGGAGATTTCCTCTGGCCAGGAGGGATTTTAAAGGGGTTTACCCTTCCCTTTATATTTATGACAGTATTACTTATTAGTTACAAAATATCTGATGTTTTCGATCTAAGCCATCATGAGGTACTCTAACTTTATAACCATAGTAAAAACAAACCTCTTGAGAGAAAACAGGTAAGTGAGTAAACACGAAACTAAAATGTTTTACCACTAGGCTGCTCCTTTTGAAGAACACCAATTATACATTTCATACTAGTTTTCCAAAGGTAAATAATCCTGCATAAAATCCCTTCTCCTGAGTCTAATATTCCAAAACCAGAAAGATAATTCAATCTGACAAGATGTCAGGTTAGGTAAGGACCTGAATGTGCAATTGCATATTAAAGATAATAGTGTCAGTATGATTCTCTTACATGCAGCATGATCAGATATGCCATTGTCACAGGAAACTAAACCTAAGTGATATTTTTATGCTCCAACCAGTTAGTGTAACGAGACCTCTGCAGGATATTCTTAAAAGCAGGAGGAAGAGAATTCTCATATCACGTGGTAGACTTCTCATATCACGTCAGAGAGGAATTTTGGAAGAATATACAAAATTAACATCTTATAAAATTAAGAATTGAGAGGTTAAATTGCAAGAGCTCATATTTAATTCTAAAAATTAAGATTATTGATCGAAGAATAGGACCTTTTCAATGACAGACTTTATACCACTGGTGATGATCAGTAAAGGATATTTTATAGTTGCAATCAGACCACTTCTAAGCGGTTCTTGTTTACAAATAAGACCAGATACTTAGCTGCCGTACACAGGCATAGTTCCATGTAAATCAACTGAGCTACACCAATTCACACCATCTGTGGATAATGTGGCCCACAGATTACTTTATCCAATGCAAATGAAGTACTATAAGAAAACTTCACCTACACATACTAAAATATCTGTATAATACAGTATTAATAAACTATGCAATATACAGAAAATATTGGCCTTGTTTTCAAGATAAGAAAATACAAACTGGCATAAAAATAATCTTGTTTCAAACTCAATCTTATGCAGAAAGTATTTTTCCTCAGAATGGGGTATTGAAAATGTCTAACAGGAGCCAATTAGATTTGAAAATGATT
Organism: Natator depressus; assembly: GCF_965152275.1. NCBI lineage: Eukaryota > Metazoa > Chordata > Testudines > Cheloniidae > Natator > Natator depressus. The sequence goes on along the minus strand of NC_134234.1, from coordinate 323,638,913 downwards.
TAGGAAAACTAAAAGACAAAATGTATTTCCCATGAACCACAAGGAATGCTCCTCCTCCAGACAACAGGAAAAAGAAGGGACTGCCTGGAGGCTATGTAGTGTTTATATAATACACACACCTTTCCACTGGAGGGTTTCAGAAATGTTTAGAACTTTAAGAGGACACTTCCAACTCCATGCAATAATGGAATAAGAATCTTAGAGAGAGTATCTATTCAGGATTACTTAATTTTGAAGAATATTAACTGTACTTATCTTGTCAATTTAGGCAAAACAATTATAAAAAATACTCACATGCATTATCCAGTAAATTATTAGAAAGCGTAGTTGTAAGTAAATATTTGGATACTACAAAATGGCTTGGAATTTCTTGCCAACTTTAAACACACAGTAAACCGTGAACCTTTCCCATAACTGATAAAGATTTAAAAGCCATTGTTAAAAAGAATCCATGTCTGATAAACCATTTTTTCTGGCACTGTATAAAACAAAATTAGAACCCTAATTTAGTCTGACTAAAATCTGACTATTATTGAAGTCCACAGTTGCATTTTCAAATGCACCTAAGTGAATTAGGAGCATAAGTCCCATAAAACTTGTATTCCTAATTCATTTAGGCACTTTTTTGAAAATCCCATCCCCACCTCTATATAATTTGAATTTTGTGACAAAAATTGGTAGTACTTACATTTAATCCCTGGCATTCGGAGACATTCAAGTCTTGCAAATTTTTACATTCACCTAAAATAAAAAATAAACTTAATATTAGAGTTAAAGATTAACAGTTGGAATTGTCTGGATCAGACCAGCAGTCCATCTACCTCAGTGTCCTGTCCCTGACAATGGCCAGTACCAGATAATTCAGGGGAAAGTCCAAGAAACCAGGCAGAAGACATTTATGGAATAACTTACTCATCAGAAAAGTTGTTTTCAGCCCCCTATCAGTTAGTGGCTGGCTTATGTCCTGAGGCATGATGATTCATGTCCCATACTACATTAAAATATTATGTTAAAAGAACGATAAGCTTATAAAGTCAAGGACTCAAAAGTTAGGAAATGCCAGAATTAAGGTTGCCTATCCAATCTTAATTCAGCTCTCTTGTGCATATGCATTATGATACAATATTTAACTACATGATTATATACTATGTTTTCCACAGGAATATTGAGAGCACATGGAAATAGTCTCCCTGATCTCAGATCCTCAGACCGCAGCGGCCCCTGGCAGCCAGAAGGAGGAACTGCAGAAAAAGTCCTCCTCATCCCCTAAGGCATGTGATCTTCAGAAAATTTAGCTGCCAAACTCTAACAAATCTCTTCTAAGAATGTGTGAACTATGATTTTTTCAGAGGCTTAAAATTTGGCCAAAATCAGGTTGATTTTCACAGGAGCAGCAAAAGACACATCTCTGATACAAAGACAACTCTCCTGCCAAATTTCAAGTCCCTGCTCCAAAGCATGGAGTTGCTCAATTAAATAGTTGTAAGATTTTTTTTCAACAAGGGCAAACGATGTATTTTTCCTTGTTCTCATTCTCAGAAATGGCTGATCCGATTCTGATTTTTAAAATACTTAAATAAATAAATTCAGCCTGAGGCAGACATTTGATGTGGGAGATTCAATATGAGATGTTTATATTGACCACAGATGAAGTGAGCTGTAGCTCACGAAAGCTCATGCTCAAATAAATTGGTTAGTCTCTAAGGTGCCACAAGTACTCCTTTTCTTCTTGCGAATACAGACTAACACGGCTGTTACTCTGAAAGAAATATTTTGAAAATCTTTTAAATAATTCTCACATAATACAACTGAAAAAGGGGCCGCCAAACATATGCTTTTACCTGCAGTCAAAAATTAATCCAACATTACGTCTCTACATTCCTCTCTAGGAAAACAATGACTTCAACTAAAGTCTTGGTATACTATCTTACTCAAAGCCCTTTGAACGAATAAAACACAATGCTGTTAAGAGGGACCTGCCAACTCAAAAAATTCCATCCAGTTAAAATTAGCTCCATGATTGCTAAGCTACAGGAATGTCATGCCATCTGTATGCGCTCCTATATCCCAATCCTAAAACCACAATACACCTCGCTTCTACAGATGGCAGGGGGAAAACAGAACCTGAACTAAGGTATGCTGATACTTCATATTAGTTGTCATCATTGGCTACAGAATCTATGCCTATATTTTAAAAATTAAATCTCTAGACTTTATGGTTGCAAAGAACCTTTTAAATGGGAATTAAGTGTAAACTGACACAATGACATCTCCTTGCAACTGCAGACAGTCTGAAAAAAATAGCTCTGAGCAGTGTGAACTGCTCCATTTCATCTAAACAGAGTGTTAACTCCAGAGCCTAATTAAAACAATTAAAATGTCAACATTTGATATACAGGACAAGAAAGATAAAACATCATGTCAGGAAGAGCTGCACAATCTATTGAGAATAGGATCTCATGTTGGTGCCATAACAGAGTGAAGTTTAGTATGTAGGCAGAGCTTAGTACCACTACAGACACTCCCCGACTTACGCAATCGTTCTGATTCAAAAAGTCTTGCATTACTCAAATTTTGCGTAAGTCAAAAACGTATACCCGAACGTTACGCAAAAAACAAAAACAAAAAAACCCTCCTACTTCTAGCTTACAGTACTTTTTCCATAAGTGTGAATTTGCATAAGTCGGGTCTTGCGTAACCCGGGGAGAGTCTGTGCTGTTTTTCCCCAATTCAGTCCTAGGGGACTGAAGGGAAATAGAGTACTTAGATAAATCACATTTCTTAGCTATCTTCTCCCAGATTCCTCTTTTGTCCATTTAGGACTTCCCTTGGATTTGCCAGTATCAGAGACCTTCTGGAGCTTGTGTAGCTTGGTTCCAAATAATACAGAGCATCCCAGTTGTAATAGCCATGATTAGAACAATCAGTCAGAGTTAGGGTTGCCAATATTATATTTAAAAATACAGGACAGACTTCAGATGTCCCCAATCTTGACTTGAACCTCTGGGGACAAGTCCCTTTTCCTCCACCCCCAGGCTTCCTAGGGTTTCTCTCTCTCCAGCTCTGGATGCAGCAGAGAACCCAGGGCCTCCGGTGCTGAGCCAGCAGCTGCTGTGACTCCTGTTCAGGATCTGCTTGGGTGCCAGGAGCCGAGTTGGAGGCTGCAATTGCTTTGCCTGCTACAGTGCTGTGCACCCTGTTGGGGACATTGGCAGAGACCCTGCCAGACAGAGCCCCTTCCTGATCCTGATTCCTGATCCTTCAGTACAGGTCCGGGGCACATATCCCCATCCACTTGCCCTGCCACGTGGAGCTTGCACAGGGAAAGTAGATGGGGCTGTGCTCAAGAGCTGGAGTCGACAGAGGAACCTGTCCAGAAGGGGGCAGTACTCACGGTGCATCTTTCCACTCCCCTCCCAATCCTGGCCCTTGAGCATGGCCCCATCTGCTTTCCCCATGCAGCACTGAAGGGCCAGGGAGGAAAGTGGAAAGATGCACCCATGAGTACTGGCTCACCGCTGTTGAAATGTGGGATAAAAAGCGTTCCATACTGATTTAGTATGGGATAGGCAACTTTCTATTTAAATTAGGGACATACCTTGTAATATGGGACTGCTGGCAACCCTAGTCAGAGTGAACAACATCTGATTCCCAAAAACTAATAAATAAAATTCCTTTTATTTTTCACAGAATGTAATGGACAAAAGCAGTAATAATAATTGGAACCCTATGTATTTCGCAAATGCAAAATAAAGAAATAAAACAAAAATGAACATAAAAATGACATAAAATGAAACTCAGCCTGCAGTGGCAGCTCCTCCCCTATAGGGTTGCGCCCAGCTCCCTACTGCAGGTGCTGTGACCTGGCACACGGGGTCACAACGCTGCTCAGCTTTGGCCTGGCCACCCCTCCATCATAATGGGAGGGCAGATTGGTCAGATTGGAATTGCAGTGCCACTCACTCAAATTTGGCCCAGTTGCCCCTCTCTCATCAAGACAGAGGAGCCAAACCTGAGTGTACTGTAACCTCAAGGGCCAGCTGGAGTGGGGAGCCAGGTCCTGCCCTGCAGGATAGGAGCTGCTGTTCCGGTGTGAATGTGGGGCTGGCTTACTCTATAGCTTCCCCCCCAGGGCCTCCCACCCCACAGGGGCAGGACCCTGACTTTCTCATGGAAGAGGCTAATGGGGGGAGGGTTGGGGCTCAGTGGGGGAGGAGAATAGGAGAGGTGTCCCTGGGACCAATGGGGGATGGGGTTATGGTGCACAATGGATGAGGAGGAATATTTAAGGGATAATGGGGAGGGGTTTCTGGAGCTTGGGGAGATTGAGGTTCAATGGGAGAGGCGAAATATATAAGGGGCCATAGAGAAACCTGGGGATACAGAGGGGGATTGGGGTGGGGGGACTGGTGAAGGAAGTCATAGGGGTTGGGAAGATCCGGGGTGTCCCATGAGGTTTGTGTCAGTGAGTGGGCATGGAGAAGTTGGGTTATTTAGAAGCTGTAGTACTAGGTAAATTTCAAGAGGGGAACCCTAAGGAGCTGTCTGGGATATTTTGGGGTGGCTAGCTGTCATGGGGGTTGGTGAGTGTCTCAAGGCATGGAATAATGAGTAATGTTAATAAAATGTGTTGTATAGATAAACTGTGATTTATATACTGTTTTGATTTATATATGGGTATGTGACTTTTTTATTAATGTAAATGTAATAAGAAATAAAACAAAATTTTTATTGGATAAAACAAAAGAATTCACAAAAAATGATAAAAAATAAAAAGAATGTCACAGGGATCTAGTTATAATGTTCATTTGTTAAAGATATTTATGTGTTTTACTAGAATGTTGATATGAGGAGTGAGTTGTCAGGTGCAGAAATAAAATGGAGAAGCTATTCAGAGGCTTTGCCAACAAAATAATTATATCCAGGAGCAACATAAATCTTTTTTATTTTAGCAAGAAACAACTAAATTATACTTTTAAAGACAACCTTTTTCATTTTCTATTATAAAACTAAGTTTTAAACTTTGGATTTCTGATCTAAATAAAGAAAAATTACAAATAAGTCAGTGATAATGAAACAGCGACTTATTCTACCCTTTAAAGATTGTACTTTTTGGGTGCATCCTCATTAGCAAAAAAGGAGGGTTCTTCACTCGAGTTAACTAGCACAAGGTAAAATCTTATTGAAGACCAGACTGTTTGTAGTTTTAACATGAGTTAGCAGGTCAAGGTACATTACAGGCTTTCCCATAGTCTTTATCTTCACCTGCTAACTCATGTATAAACTACAAACTGCCTTCAATAGAATTTTACCTCATGTTAGGTAACTTGTGTTAAGAACACTCCTTTTTCCTAGTGAAGACAAGGCCTTTGAGACCACAATGATGGATTGGTGGTACACAAAACTACTATACAATGGTATGTGTTGAAAACTGGGATTTGTTCAAAGTTTTCAGACCAAAAAGAACTCTGCATCCTGCAGAGACACCGTGCACAGGCCAAGGGAATCATGCATTGCCCTGCAGCTGACTCATAAACAATACTGAACAGGATCCAGAGGAAGTCACATCCGGCCCTCTTTGGCCAGCAAACAGCTGGAATCATGTAAGAGGAGTAAACGGCAGATATTGAGAGAACCTCAGGGTTTAATGAGTCCCTGCCAAAACAGGATTTTACCACATTGTATACTCAGTACACAGCCCTGAGTAGGGACCATACAAAGCTGCATCACCCCAAAGGGAACTCTAGGAGGGATTATGCCTCCACAGAACACATGGGAAGTTCACATGCTTTACCATCCCTTAAGAATGAGGGCATTCTCCACTCTCCCCAGCTGGCCAGTTCCTCTGGGATGATTTGCACTCCTTGTGTGCTAGGAGGGGAGAGTCCTTGCATGCCCATGACACCAGGGACTGGGACTGTGCTTTATTCTGCAGAGGGCAAATGGGGCAAAGGACTCCTTGTGCCCTTCCCCTGAATCTGTATGTGCACCTAAACGAAAGCCAGCTAGAATCTAGCCTTGTATTTTGACAGTTTGCTAAATTTAATCAAAGTGAATGAAAGTGGATCATAGAGAGCATGAAAACAATTAAACCATAAGAAGTGACCTTAATGTCCCTGTCTGAGAAATTTTCAAGTTCTGAGTGAATCTAGTGGAATGGTTTTGTAATGTTTATTTTAAGTACCAGTGTCTGTGAAAATGTCTATTTTACGCTTTCTAATATTCCTCTTTTCTTCCAACACAGGGATTCCACATACACCAGCTGTACCTCCTTGATTCAGAACAGTATTAGCTCCAAACTCAGATTTCAAAGGAATACTTTGACTGTTCCAGCTGTCACAGAAAGTAATTGGGGCCAGCTGGATGTCAGAATGAAAGTGGCTACTATTATACTACTACTTTTATTTTGTAAAGCAGCCTACTTTAGGAAGACAAGGAACGGGAGTTTGAGAAACAAAGCAAATAATGGAAGGACAAACAGCTTAAGAAAAGCATCGAGTACTGTTAAGCGTTATGCCCCAGGCCTCCCCTGTGATGTGTATACTTATCTTCATGAGAAATACTTAGATTGCCAAGAAAGAAAACTGACTTTTGCGTCTCCTGATTGGCCTGAGGATTTAAGACACATGCTGCTAGCAAGGAACAGGATTCGCAAACTGAAGAATAATATGTTTTCCAAGTATAAAACACTAAAAAGTCTGGATTTACAACAGAATGATATATCAAAAATTGAAAGTGAGGCTTTTTTTGGTTTAAACAAACTTACCACACTCTTACTTCAGCATAACCAGATTCAGATTTTATCAGAGGAAGTTTTTATTTATATGCCCCTTCTAAACTACCTGCGTCTTTATGATAATCCTTGGCATTGCACCTGTGAGATGGAAACTCTTATTACAATGTTGCAGGTTCCAACAAACAGGAATTTGGGAAATTATGCCAAGTGTGTACACCCAATAGAACTGAAAGATCAAAAGCTAAAGCAGATAAAAGCTGAACGTCTATGTAGTGAAGAGGAAAGACTGGACCCCAAAAATATAGCAGCAGCAAAGCCTGAAGTTGTCAAACCAGAATTTGATTCCTCTCTCTGTCATATTTATGTATTTCCCAAACAAACATTGGATTGCAAAAGAAAAGGTTTGTTTACTTATTTTTAATTCAGTGACAAAGTTTAATGTTCTTGCTCCTTTGCTGTTATACTTCTTCTATAGTTAAGTAGGTTATAGAAAATCAGTACGGTTCTAGAAAGTTTTTGCTTTAATGTCCTTTAAATAGTACTAACAACTTCTTTGTTCTTGTGATTATAAAAAGAGTGTAATTAGAATTCTTGCAGTATTTCACCTCCATTTTATAGCCCAATTCTGCAAAAACTCCTGCATGTATTTAATTTTATCAGCATGAATACTCCAATTGAAATCAATAGGAGTGCTCCTAGTAACAAAGTTAAGTACATACTTAAATTATTGTAGCAGCAGAGCCTAGTTTTGACTGGTTTTACTCCAGTAAAGCTACTTTTACATATGCCAATAAATCTATAAACAAAATTAGAGTGGTTTCAAAGTGACTGCACTGACAGTGGGAAGAGGACAGGGAGCTCTTCCCCCTCTTCCAGTGCACAAGGGTAGCCATAATTTGACATCAGGGAACCTCCAGCAGCATTCAGAGGCCCCAGAAAGGGCCCGACTGAATGGAAAGGCATTGTCGTCCCACCCTCTGTGTACCAGGTTTCCTGCATAATGGAAAGTACCACTGTTCCTTTTGAACAGCTGTAGCAAGGGTACTCTCCCTGTTCTTCCTCCTAGTGCCCAGGAGGCATTTCAAAATCATAATGCTTCCAGGTACTGCTACTCGAAAGAGTGTTTCCTCCCTTCCCCATGTGCATCTTAGGAGCCATAATTGAACCCTAAGAGTAAATAATAGCCCATCTGGGAGATGCGAACATACAAGTCCAGGTTTGTTTATGCTTTTTATTTCCCACATTTTATCCCAAGAGAACTACCAAAGAAAAACTAAAAAAAAAAAAGTTCTGATGAGAACTGTTCTCTGGTTACACCCATTGCAAACTGCATTCAGTTCATGCTTCAACTTTACAAAACATAAAACAAAAAACAGTACAAAGTTGTGGAAGTAGTCTACTTAGGGAGGATTTTGCCCAATTCTTGCAAATTACAAACTGTAGTGCATGACCGTTGTACTATGTTAGCTATTTTTATCTTGTAACATGCTTGCCAAACTGCTGTGCTATTTTCTTCCATTTGCCTTACATGACTGTACATTTATATAACTGCTTTTATTGTGTTCCTGTCCCCTACCCTTGATTCCAGGGAGGCTCTGTCTTTGCTGCTCTCTGTGTCATCTAGAAGGAGGATAGACAAACTCAGAAGTCAGTATAAGGAGACACGAAATGTACATAAATTAAAGGCTTCAGCCTGTGACCACATGGTTTACACAATCTGTATGTCATGTGAGAAATCCTCTGTCCTCCCACCTCCTTTTCCCCAGTGCTCATTCCTGTTCTTCTTCCTCCTCCCTCCCCCACTCTTTCCCTATAAGGCTACTTCCTCCTTTTGATTTTCCCTATTACCCTTTCTTCCTGGCTCATTTTTATTCATTCTCACTTGCCCTTGCAGTATAAGATATCACAGAGTCTTAACTGTGCCATCATTACTCTTTATGGCTCCAGTAAACATTACTACTGAACAAAGACAGGCACCTGGTATAAATATACAAATATGAGAAAATCAGAGTGAATGCTGAACTTCCAGGCTGATACTTTAGGCCATAGCATCCTCTCTGTATAAGTTATGCAGAGGGGAGCAAATTTGATTTGAGATGATTTTATCTGAGTTGAGTATCTGCTTGAATGGACTCAAAATTCTTAGGAACAGGAGAATACAGGCACCATGGCACTGTGACTTCTTCCTTCAAGCTGCCTGAAGCCTCGCAGTATGGTCAACTCTTGGTTGGGGTTTCGTGGGCTTTTTTGGCTATTTAAAAATGTGTGTTATTATATCTGCCCCTCCATAAGGATGTAGCAGAAGTACACGGAGCCGCTACCCCCACATACCCTTTAAGAGGCGACCACAAAGTTCCGTGGATTTCTACCCAAATGGTTAGTCAAATTCAGGGTTGTTCCAGTTAGGATGAGAAATTGCTAATAGAGTCAGGTATTTCTTTAATGCAGTCTTGTTTATTTATAAAGACTGTACATAGCTCTGCTTCTCTGGACACAGGAGGAACTAAACGATAAGGGTCAGTTTCTTTGCTTACGGTTCCAAGCCTCTTTAACCAGCACTTGACACAGAAGCCGCCTCTGTAGGCTTCTTTCAGATTCAGACACATTGCTTGTCTAGGCTCCAGCTGTGTCCTTCTCTGTGTAATGTTTCCTGCTTCTCTTACTTAAACACACACTTATACCTCTGGTCAGGCAATACCTAGCAAGCCCCTCTGCCCAGTTCATTGAAATTTCTGGGCAGCCATGCATTTCGCTTTATTTTAGTTGCAGACACCTGCCTATGATTTGGGTTTGGAGGCTGCTATTATTTCAGTCACTTTCTTACATTCATCCTAAATGAAAGACAGAAGTTACGCACAAACCCTAACAAGGTTTAACCCAAACAACTTACAACAGGTGGGTAGGCTGACTAGCAATGCCAGGAGTGCTCCACACCCCAAAGAAGGCATGAATACATTAGATAAGGGGCTGGACAGGTCTCTGCCCCTTAGAAAAGTGCCTTAAGGCCAATGATGGAGGAAGCGCACGATGAAGACTTTGTAAAATGTGTATATAGTCAGGGTCTTTTTTCCTAAACAGGCACTCACCAAATCAGTGATATACTGGATTTGTCAACTTTTCAGAGTATAAAACTGAGATTCCTCCTGGTTGCAGCAACATGTCATCCTATGTGATTTTGCATTATGTTATTGTAAAATAATCATGAGGTTCTTAGCTATCTAAGTATTTAAGTGGCCAGTATTACCCAAGTCTTTCCTTTAAAAAACAACAACAAACAAAACCAAACCCTTTGATGCATCAAGTCTCCAAATAAATTCTGTCTGTGGCTTCACATGAAAATCAGGAGTCTCCAGACTAAATTGGGAGTGTTTGTTTCTATATGCTGGCCTACTAGATTATAAAGGCTCCAGGTTGTGTCTTGCTTACTGTCTTTAGTGTAGGTCATTTCACAAGAGAAGGAGTTGTGATATCACGCATAGACAAATTACTGGTACCTGAAAGGTACTGTCTTCAAGTAGCTTTTCAAACAATAAGAGATAGGACCTCATTATCCTATTATACCAGATGGAAATGGGCCTACTTCATTCTTAACATCCCAACACATTTTGGGTGCTTTTTGCAATACACAAACGGCTAGAAAGTTCAGACCTCTCCCTTTCTAACCTCCCTTCTTGCTGTTATATCCTCCTCTCCAAATTTCCCCCGACTCCATGCAAGGCTACTAGTGGGAGCAATATATTACTTTTTATCCTTAATTTTCAGATTTAAAGTTGAAATTTCCCTCACAGGTATTGAGAAAAGGCTATATCATTACTTCACCCAAAGATCACAGAAAATAGCAGTCAGAGCAGGATTGACAGAGTCATATAAAAAAGGACTCTGAGGTTTACTTCAAATCAAATGGGTGTAGGTCACATCTGCAATAAATATGCACAATGCTGTTAGGGTTTTGTTTTTGTTTTTCACTCTCTTTATCTCACTGATTTTAAAGTTAGTGCTGTTGAACTCAGACACAAACTGGTTCAGTGTCAAAGTATGATAAGAAAACATTTTTCCATGTAGATGATCAAATTTCAGTGGAAATTTTGGAGATATTACAAAAACCCACTATAATATGGATCTTAAAACGTTGTTAGAAATAATGATACTACAGTATCTCAATAGAACTAGATAAATAAGTCTGATATGATACAGTTCTTCCATTAAACACTCAGAAACAGTCTCTGGGAAACCATAAGAAGTAAGCTGAACCTCTGGGTTGATAAACCATTAAGAAAAGTAATGACACTGGAGCAGATCCTTAGCTAGTTATACTGTCAGAGCTCCAAAGTCAATGGAACTCTAACAATTTACATCTGCTAAGGATCTGCCCCTAGGCATGCACAGTGGCATCCGATGAAGTGAGCTGTAGCTCACGAAAGCTCATGCTCAAATAAATTGGTTAGTCTCTAAGGTGCCACAAGTACTCCTTTTCTTTTTGCGAATACAGACTAACACGGCTGTTACTCTGAAACACTTCTTAAACAACGTCATCATGTCCACCAAAACAAAATGTTTTTTCCCCCAAAATATATATAGAACTAGCTCTTGATAAAAAAAAAAAAAAAATCAGAGTGCCTGCCAACAAAGGTATATATTTTAAAAGTGCATCCTCTAGCACTACTAGTTTTCTATGCCTCAAAGGCACATTGCTAAATCTTTTCTTGGGACACATTATTTCCTTCTCACTCTATGTAGTGTATTAGGTGTTAAAGCTATAGCTTTGGATCTTCCTTGCACAGCCTCCCCACAATTTTTGGGGTACCATGTAGCCAGCATATACTCCTTTGAAAGCAGGGTTTGAAATTCCACCTGCTCCTTACGTGGGCTATGCAACAGATCTTAAAAGAAGTCAGGGAGTAAGAAGTCTGTCTAAGCAGAATTTAGCTCATTGAAGGAAGGACACTCTAGTGCCTAGGGCACTAGCCCTGGACTTGGTAAATCCAAGTCCAATGTCCTTTTCTGACACAGCCTTTCTATGTGACCTTGGGTAAATCACTTGGACTCTTTGTCACTTAGTTCCCAATCTGTAAAACAAGATTAATAGTACTTCCCTACCGCATAGTGATGTTGTGAGGATAAATATATTAAAGATTGTGAGATGCTCAGGTAACATAGTAATGGTGAGCCATATATTTTGCATAGATAGATATAAAAAGCCTAGAAATGCCTCAGCACTTTACATAAGGGTAGTAACTATACTATTTTCACTGCTGTTAATACTTAGAACACATCTACTTTTGGTAGCGTGGAACAAATGGTACAATACAGTATACTAGGGTCTGATTCTGGAACATTTTCTCACAGTGGTGAACACCTACTCACACAAGTAGCCCCACTGGTTTAATTTAGGTGAGGAAGTGCACTACAATCAAGGCCGTAGTTTGTATGGCATTGTAACTGCATTATTTAGCTGTATACAAGTTAAAATAAAAATTTAAAGCATAGGAAGAGATATTACTATGTACTAGCATAAAGAAGAGAAATTATTTCAGATGAAATGTAAAATAGACAGTCATGTTAGGCTCTTCCAGTTAACAGGAGCTGCATGAGAAATAACTTTCACATTAACAGTGTAAAAAGACTGAGAATGGACCCGGGGTGGTCAGTGCTAGATGAACAGAAGGAGCAGAAAAGGAGGTAGAAAGATGCAAGGTATTTCTGTTTTCCCAGATGCTTAGTAGGTACTTTCCAAATTTTATTCTTCTGAGAGTTACACCCCGATCTATCTTTAAATGCAAGGAACACAGGTCATCTTTACATCCTGGCACAAATTGCTCTTACAGTGACCTGCAAGCGGTAGAGATAATCTACAGATGATAAAACATCCATCTTTTAATTTTTTTTTTTTTTAAGAGTTAAAGAAAGTTCCAGGTAACATACCTCCAGATACTGTTAAACTCGATTTATCTAACAACAAAATCAACCAACTACAAGCCAAGGAGTTTGAAGATGTTAATGAACTGAAGATATTAAACCTTAGCAGTAATGGAATAGTTTACATAGATCCTGGTAAGAACAACTTTATATATTTATACAAATAGTAAACTGTGTGCTTTATTAATTATTAGCATTGGCTACGTCTTTATCATATATATAGATTTTTCTCATTTAGAAAAATCTAGAAGATCAGAAAACTTAACAGGTTGGGCCAAATTCTGCCCTCAGATGCATTGATTTTATAGAGCCAAACTGTGCGGACATGCATCTTGGGAAACCCCAATGAAGTCAATGTAGCGAGCATGGATTTTGGTGTACTCTTAATTTTAAGCAGAAAAGGGGCAAAAATAGAATTTTTGGGACTGAAGACTAATCAGTCCCCAAATGTTATGTAATTAAATATATCTTTAAACACTACTTGCCAAATCTGACCAAATTTGGCTTAAGTTTATATGGCTGCTTTTAAATTATAGGAGTCACTATAATATAGAGACTGAAAAAGTTAATGAAATTTGATACTTTGTTATATTATTAGATCTCAAAATGGCTTTGATATAATGCAAAATATTGTAGGCTATTTTTATATGATGAAAACAGTCAGAATCAGGCAGGAGACAGAAGTAAGGAACACAAACAAAGAGTAGGCTGCTGTAGCATTCTGGAAGCTTAGTAAGAGTGAACAATAGTGACATCAATAAAATAGTGTTTAAGAGGTCAAAAATAATATATTGCTAGACTCCTTAAACTAAGACCTGTGCTATATAATGACCACAAAGTGGGTTTATTTAAAGGATGGGCTTTTCTCTGAAATGTGACTCTATAAAAATGGCCATGTTTATTGTCTCTAATTGGCTCCCTATCAAATTTACTCAGTTTATAAATAGATTTTTTTCTAACTAGCAGCCTTGCAGACTTAACCTGGGTGGGAATTAGCAGTGAAATTAGATTATCTTTCTCATAATTATTACCAGTAATAGATAGGCCAAATCAGGCATTTACTGATATCTCCACAAGTCTATTGTTTTGCCTGCCTACACACAAAAGTTGTACAGCTCTACTGGTATAAAGTGGTACAACTCCCCCTTGTGTGGGCATAGTTATACCAGTATAAAAGTGTTTTGCTTATTCCCATATGAAAAGGGGCATAAATTATACCAGCATAAAGCACCTTTATACCAGAACAACTGTGTCCACATTAGGAATGCTATTATAACCAGTATAGCTATTTCAGCCCCCAAAATATCATACCCCTAGCCAAAATAAGAACAGGAGTACTTGTGGCACATTAGAGACTAACAAATTTATTAGAGCATAAGCTTTCGTGGGCTACAGCTTATGCTCTAATAAATTTGTTAGTCTCTAAAGTGCCACAAGTACTCCTGTTCTTTTTGCGGATACAGACTAACACGGCTGTTACTCTGAAACGTAGCCAAAATAGTTATACCAGCACAAAATCTGTGTACAGACCAGTCTCCATTTCACTTGGGCAGCCCTGTTGCCATTATAGTTAAAGCTGTACAACCGTGTGCGTAGTCAAGGCCTGAGTACAATTTGAAGACAGTGGAGTTGCAGAGATGTCAGTGAATTTCTGATTTGGCCTGCAGAACCTATATTACTGGTAATAATGGATGTGGCACCAATCTAACTGATTACTGGAACAATTCTCTCATGATGCACAATTAGATTCCAGCTCACCGGCTCTTTGCTGTGTTATCTCTACTGTGCTAACAGGAGCAAACAAGCAGAGAAAATTTATATTTCTCAGTAAATTAAGTGCAAGTGACTTTGAATACACCAGAACCATTGTGAAGGTTTACATGCCACTTCTCAGAGTAGATCCACACTTTTATGTTTCAATTTACAAGAAGCCTTTATGGTAGCCTTTTAATAAAAAATATAAACCAGTGATTTTTGACCAATGTATATAAGAATACTGTTTAATCCACATTAATTTGAGAATGTTTTCCCTGTTACAAGCATATTTTTCTCTTTTATTCTATCAATTCTACATTTCAATAACTTGTTTTTTTAATTGACCAGCTGCTTTTTCAGGACTCTTTAACTTAGAGGAGCTTGATTTATCAAACAACACACTGCAAAATTTTGAATATGGAGTATTAGAAGACCTATACTTTTTGAAAATATTATGGCTGAGAGAGAACCCTTGGAGATGTGATTACAACATTCATTACCTTTTCTACTGGTTAGAGCATCACTACAATGTTCACTACACAGGCCTAGAATGCAAAATGCCCGAGGAATACAAAGGGTGGTATGTTGGAAAATATGTCCGAAGTTATTATGAGGAGTGCCCAAAAGACAAGCTGCCAATTTATCCAGAAACATTTGAGCAGGACAAAGATGATGAGGAATGGGAACGACACAAAGAACAATCAGTTCAAACAGTAAAGAAGCATGGTGTAATTGTCACTGTAATAGGTTAATTTGGGATTTTTTTTTTATTACTAGATTCAAATTTTTCATATTTTTATGTCAGAAAAATCCTGTTTACATTTTTGTTACTTGTGTTGTTTGTCTATAAGGAAATATCTGCCTACATAGATTTTTTTAATTGAAGTTACTAACTACATGATGGTATCAGTTATACATCATCTTTTATAAAAAGAATTTACTGTTTCTTACCATTTGTTTTGGGTCCCCCTTGCTATGTGTTTGGGTAACTATTTGAACCTACAAAATATAAATGGATAGATATAGATATAGAACTATAATGGAAACAAGTCATCTTATGTACAGCAAGGCATGATCTTGCAGTTTGCTCAGCATGGGCAGACCCTGCATCTGCATGGAACTCAATGCGGGACTGGGCCCAAAGCTCCTCTGTATTGAATGTATTGCAATTTCTTTATATTTATTGGCTCCTTGAATTGTTCCCAGGAAAAGTTCTGTACATTTTATGCAGCAGTTTTCTTGTGTGCGATATTTATACCAAATAATCAAATTGCAAACTGAACTAGAACAGGGTACAAAGTCAATGGGAATTGCACATGGAATAGAAACAAAGGACACTCCAGTGATCAGGGTGCTAGCCTGGGCCTTAGGAGACCCAAGTCCAATATCCTGTTCTGACACAGACTTCTTGTGTGACACTGGGCAAGGACCACTTAGTCTCTCTGTGCCTCAGTTCACCGTCTGTAATGGGAATAATAGCACTTCCCTACCTCACATGGATGTTATGAGGAAAAATACATTAAAGGCTGTGAGGTGTTCATATACTATGGGAACAGCGGCCATATATGAACCTCAGATAGATGGTCAGTACCCCACAGGGCAAGGATCCTTACTGCCCAATATTCCCAATAAAGGGAATGATCCAACACTCATTTACATAGCAATACTCCCACTGACTGATAACATTTAGCATCTATCCAGTATTTCCTTTTTTAAAGTTTTCATCAGTTAATATTAGCCAGTCTGAACACTTCCCCTTTGAGGTAGACATTACCATCCTTTCTGGGGAAACGATGACAAAGAAGGGTTAAGTGAGTTGCCCAAGACCACAGAGATCAGACTCAGAGGTCCCAGCTCAAACTCCAGATCACTCTTTCTCTCATACATCACTGACAGTTGTGTAGGAAGCAGAATCAGGCTCTGCATTTGAAATGTCTGACAACACATGCAAGCAACTGACCATGGCAGAAGATCTGGAAGGCTGTATGGAGGAAAAAAAAAATGTAGCTTTCAAACTTTACACAGCATTATAGTGGCTATGGATCCCTCCCTCCTGCCCAAAAGCTCACATATGTTGTTTTGCATTAAAAATGTAATCCAGACCATTTGGTAACCGTTTTTTCTAACATAAAACATTAAACCAGAGAGAAATTCGGGACACGGTAAGAGTATGAGGAAGTGCCAAAGAATCCTTTAGGAGAAAATGTGCTGTGATCAGACGCATTCTTTCACACCCCAATTATTGTAATAAGTAACTCACTTACAGCTGCTATATTGCCAAACTGAAGAACTTAGACAGTTTTGCACACCCTCTGAAGAGTTGTGTAGCAAACCCACTGTTGCACTACTCATCACTATCCCCAGCCCCAGAATTATCTTAAAAACATTAAAGGTTAGCTTGGGAGGTTGGAAGACCTTCCCACTGGGCCAACAAAATTTATTTTATCAGGCGATACCTCCTAGAACATTTAAAAGCTCCAGAAAGAAAAAATCTCTTGCAGACAGTAGCCAGCATCAACTGAACTCTTCTCCAAATTTTGGGGCTTTTCCCTACCATACTGAGGATCTCTGTGCTGGCAAGAGGACAACTAAGAACAGCAGAACTACTGAGAAGGGATGAAAAGGACAGATAATGGACCCATAAGAGAACAGCTGTTTTGGGCAGTAGAGCTAGTGAAGAAAAGCTGAGGAGGAAAAAGTGAGTTTATAAGCCACCCCATGTCAACTGTTATGGACAAAAAGCCAGCCACCTAGAGAGGCAGTATTTTAAAAAGAGCAGCTGGGAAAAGCCAGAATCGGCTCCAGAAGAGACAACTTACCAGCCAGGAGCAGAGCATAGGTGGGAGGCTGTGTGGAAGGTCTGTAACCACTAAGAGTTAGCATCTCAAGGAGCTGAGTGGGTGAGGTTAGAATCTGAGAAGTGGCTGAGTTGCTGCAGGTGACAAATCTAAAGGTTACAGGACACTGAATCATCGAACTGTCACTCAAGTAATCACACCAGGGCCAAGGCCCTTGGGAGTAGCAGTGATACATGGAAAACAACTGATTAAGAGGCATTAACAGTTAGGTGGACCAGCCCTTCATGCTCTTCAAAGAAATAGTGGCATGAGAGTATGCTGCTGCTACAAAAGAGTTCCAGAGACTGGAAACTATCATAGAAGACAATTAAGAGTAAGAACTTCTTAAAGAGACAAAGCTGAATACACTGCCTATCCTTGAACACAGGAAGTAGAGCCCAGTAAAAAGAGGACATATCAAATTGAGGTTCAGGGGGATGTGGTTTGATAATTGCCCTGCAGGAGGAGACTTCAAGCACGGACACCACTACATTGAAAAAGATAATCAAGAAAGACTCCTGAAACAGTACCAAAAGAAAGAAAGGAAACTTGAGGTGGAATCTATCCAGATCTCCGATACTGAAGGGGGGAGAAAAAGACTTTGCCCTCAAAAGAGGGATGGACTGGAAGGTGCACCCCAGGCCTGAAGAGTTTCTAAGAGCAGCATTAACAGTGCGCCTTTTCTTGGACTGCTTCAAGGGGTTTAAACTAGTAATTACAGCATGTATAACTAACTACAATAAGCTGTAATCCTTCATGCCTAGGGTTACTGCATTATTTTCCTTAGGCCAATGGCACTAAAGAACCTTTATATAACAGACATGTGTGCAAGTGGTTATTGTGAACCCACAAGGTTCTAGAACTCTGGGAAAACTGACAATCTACCAGGAACATGTCAGAGTTTGATGTACCTTAATGTTTGTAGTGACCCAAAAAGGGAAGTGGTGGGAAATAAAGGTTAGTTACAATAGTAAGAATAGAAATGGGGCTGGGGCTAAAAGGATCACAACAGTGTGGAACCAAACAACAGAAGAGGGCAGCCAAATTAAAAAGCGAGAGAAAGAAATGTATAGAAAAGAGAAAAGGGATATACAAAAATGGAAGAGAAGAAATAGCAAGATCAGGGAAAAAAGAAAAGCTGTAGAATTATAGGGGAGTTGTTTATTTATTAAAAGAGTTGATCTGCCATTTGCTATAAATCAGAACATGTCCTCCATTGAAACACCACAACCAGAAACCACACTTGCATTTTGAAATTTCTTCTTCTGTACCATTTAATTACAAATGCCCCCAAGAGTATTTCTGACTCCAAATGATGTTAGAAAATTTTGGGCCAACCCTCCTAACTCCTACAGCCCCCTTACTCTCTTTTTTCCCCCTATAACCTCTCCCTTTTTATTACATTCCTTTCTCCTCTGAGAGCTTTTCTCTTCCTCTTAATGAGTGTAGCGCTGGGGGGTCCCTAAAAACTGTAATTATTATTAAAAACAAAACTATCACAAAATGTGGATGCCTTCTAAAATGCATTGACCTCAGGAATCAGCAGAACACTCCTTGCCAAATCTTCAGTTCCAGTGCTGTGAATACTAATAGCAGCAAGCTCTACATGCAACTCCCAGGCACATTTGGAGGTCAAATAGTTCTCCAGGATCTCTCCCCTGTTACAGATCACTGGGTGGGTGGACTAATACCACAAACAGTGAGTTGTATTTTATCCCTCCAACATGCTTATTTTCCTTTTGGCACAAAGTCAGTTTGAGTTTGTCAGTTTGGAAGAATATTATAACTGCAGAAACAAAAACAAACTGCTACAATATACATATCATGCACATACCTTACCCATCATGTAGTAATACATGAATGCATAAACACAATTAAAACCCCAACATTTTGCAACTGATTCATTCAAGATAGCAAATACAAAACTTGTTTAGCCAGCCAACAAGCCCTAAAAAACAGCCAAGGTCAATGCTGTTTTATTAACAAAAAAAACAAAAAAAAGTTGCCAGAAATCTATTAATCTTGGATTCATCTTGAATGAGATCAGAACTGTGGTTCATGGCAGTTAGAGTGGAAAGCTCATAACATCTTTAGGCCAGTGGTTTTCAAACTGCAGGTCATGACCCAGTACTGGGTCATGGATTGTAAGGCTCTGGGTCACGGCAGCTCTGATCAGCACCACTGACAGGGCCGTTAAAAATCCCATCGGCAGTGCTGCCCGGCTAATGCAAGCTAGTCCCTACCAGTTCTGACACTGCACTGCACCCCAGAAGCGGCCAGCAGCAGGTCTGGCTCCTAGGCGGTGGGACCACAGGGCTCTGCATGCTGCCCCCACCCTGAGCACTGGCTCTGCACTCGCATTGGCTGAGAACCGGCCAATGGGAGCTTGGGGGCAGTGCCTGCAGGCGAAAGCCACACGGAGCCGCTTGCGCACCTCTGCCTAGGAGCCAGACCTCCTACTGGCCGCTTCCGGGGTGCAGCACGGTCCGTGGTGTCAAGACAGGCAGGAAGCCTGCCTTAGCACCCCCGCTGTGCCGCTGACCAGGAGCTGCCTGAGGTAAGCCTGCACCCCAACCCCATGTCCCAATCCCCTGCCCCAGCCCTGAGCCCTCCCCCACAAACCCAGAGCCTCTTCTTGCACCCCACACCCCTCATCCCCAGCCCCACCCAAGAGCCTGCACCCCTAGCCCAGAGCCCTGACCCCCTCCCACACCCAACCCCCTGCCTGAGCCCTGAGCCCCCTCCAAACCCAGAGCCCCCTCCTGCACCCCAAACCCCTCATCCCCACCCACAGTCCTCACCCCAACCCTCCGCCTCAGCCCTGAGCCCCTCCCACACCCAAACCCCTCATCCCCGGCTCCGTTGGGTCACAGGTATCAACAATTTTCTTCAACTGGGTCACCAGAAAAAAAGTTTGTAAACTACTGCTTTAAGCTATACTTGAACAGACAATTCAATTCAGTTTGTTATCAAGAAAAACCTCTGAGGAGTGGCGCTCTGATATGATCTTCAGCAATCTGAAAACAGCAGGATGGAAAAATAGGCCTGCAGCAATTTTAAAAGCATTGTATCTTACTCTCTGCTTCAATCAAGCTTCCATAACAGTTCAAAGGTCATGCACAGGCAGGCTGCATGCCCAGTATCAGTGGATTTGTAATAAATTATTGCTACTAATTTGAATAGCAAAAAAACACTGATTGAAATGTCTTTCACTCTTAAAGTGGATCACTGAATATCCATAATTAGAACAAGCTGTTTCAGATATACACTTCTTTAAGATTCTTTGCAGACAATCACACAGACAGTACTACCATGAATCACTTTTAACAAATGACAGTGAACAGTTAAAAATGGTTATAATCTTTGATTTTGAGCCTGCTGAAGATACAGAATTTCAGCAATTATAGAAAGATATATAGTTTGTAGATATAATGTGCAGTCATATAGAATAACATTTAGTGTCTTTGATGTGCAGGTTTAAGATAAACAAAAGTGCATTTTAACTTACAAGTTGCATTGATCTAGTTCTAGGTAATCAACACTGTACATTAGTGGAAAATAGTATTTTTACAGAGAAGGTGAGTAAAAACAATTAAAGACATACAACTTTATGGGTAGGGGTAGCAGTAAGTATTCTTCATAAGGTTTCAGAGTGGTAGCCGTGTTAGTCTGTATCAGCAAAAAAAACGAGGAGTCCTTGTCGCACACCTTAGAGACTAACAAATTTATTTGGGCATAAGCTTTCATAGGCTAGAACCCACTTCATCAGATGCATGGAATGGAAAATACAGTAGCAGGTAAATATATATGTAAGCAGTGTCACGATGAGCTCCACCCTGACATCTGGTGGTGAGGTGTGGCAAGTTGTGGAAAAGAACTTCAGGGGCCGATCTCATTTGCATAGGCACACCCAACCCGCCTAGAATGAGGCCATAGCTGCCCAAATGGTCACTTTGGCTCTGTTATTGGGGCAGGAAGAATAAATTGTTATTACCCTGATTATGGGAACTGTGCTTGGAACTGTACTTGGCCTTTTGTTATGATGGAGGGACTCACCATCAACTAAGCAGCACTCGCTAGGCAAGGGTCATGGGTTCCAAAACTCTGTGAATTGAGAGAGGCTGGGGACAAGTATTAATACTTGGTGGCATGGGCCCCTGGGTGAGGGCCTTACATGCTAATTGCACTTCCTCCTCTCTCCACTGTGGAATATCAGAGCTAATTTTGATTCCATTAGGAGTCTAGTTACAGGCTGTTGAGCTCATTTTGGGCTAATGGTGTGCCAGCATTGAGGCTCCCCTATGACAAGCTGAAGTCACCAAAGAGCTGAACTGACTAAGAGCTGAAATCACTGAGCATTGTATTAAGTAGCAGGGGAGCCTGAAGATATATTGTGGAGCAGTTTGCGGGATGGCTGGAGTGCCTTGTGGACAGGCTGATGGAGCAGCTCATAGGATGGCGGGAGTGGCTTGTGGGATGCGGAGCAGTTCGTGGACCGGCTGGTGGAGCAGTTTGTGGGACGGCGGGAGCTGCTTGTGGGGAGTGGAGCGGAGCGAAGCAGTTCGTGGGGCAGCTGGCGGAGCGGAGCGAAGGCCTATGGAGCTGTGGGGTGGTCAGCTTCAGATCATGTAAGGTGCCCCTTACCTCTCTTTCCCCCCCCCCCAAATCTCCACCCAGGTTGGGAGGTAAAGCTCTGCAGATAAACTTTCAAAGTCTGGGGCTGCCCTGACCAGGGACAGAGACTTTTGGGTCATTGGACTTTTGGGACTTTGGGTGATTTCGGGTTGCTGGACTCAAGAACCAAAGGAAAGGGCATGCCCCAATTTGCTTGGCGTGGGTTTTTTGCTCATGGGTTGTGTTATGAATCCTGTTGGTGGTGTTTCCCCAACATAATGCCACATTGTTTCTCTCTGTTATTAAAAGGCTTTTTGCTACACTCAGACTATGTGCTTGCGAGAGGGGAAGTATTGCCTCTTGGAGGCGGCCAGCGGGGGTGGTATATATTTGTCCCAGGTCACTGGATGGGGGCTCAAGCCGGTTTGCATTGTGTTATTGGAGTGAATCCCCTAGATATTGAACCCAGCCCTAAATTGGTTAGTCTCTAAGGTGCCACAAGTACTCCTTTTCTTTTTACCAGAAAGTGAGAACAGGCATTTGCATGGTATTTTTATAGCTGGCATTGGAAGGTATTTACATGCCAGATATGCTAAACATTCGTATGCTCCTTCATGTTTCAGCCACCATTCCAGAGGATATGCTTCCATGCTGATGATGCTCGTTAAAAAAATAATGCATTAATTATATTTGTGACTGACCTCCTTGGGAGAGATTGTATGTCCCCTGCTCTGTTTTAGCCGCATTCTGCCATATATTTCATGTTATAGCAGTCTTGGATGATGACCCAGAACATGTTGTTCATTTAAAGAACACTTTCACTGCAGATTTCACAAAACAAAGAACATACCAATGTGAGATTTCTAAAGAAAGCTACAGCACTCGACCCAAGGTTTAAGAATTTGAAATGCCTTCCAAAATCTGAGAGGAACAAGGTGTGGAGCATGCTTTCAGATGTGTTAAAAGAGCAACACTCTGATGCACAAACTACAGAACCCAAACCACCAAAAAAGAAAATCAACCTTCTGCTGGTGGCATCTGACTCAGATAATGAAAATGAACATGTGTCGATCTGTACTGCTTTGGATTGTTGTTATCAAACAGAACCTGTCATCAGCATGGGCGCATGTCCCCGGAATGGTGGCTGAAGCATGAAGGGACATATGAATCTTTAGCGCATCTAGCACATAAATATCTTGTGACGCTGGCTACAACGGTGCCATGAGAATGCTTGTTATCACTTTCAGGTGACATTGTAAACAAGAAGCCGACAACATTATCTCCTGCAAATGTAAACAAACTTGTTTATCTGAGCAATTGGCTGAACAAGAAGTAGGACAGAACTTGCAGGCTCTAAAATTTTACACTGTTTTATTTTTGAATGCAGGTTTTGTTGTACGTAATTCTACATTTGTAAGTTCAACTTTCATGATAAAGAGATTGCACTACAGTACTTGTATGAGGTGAACTGAAAAATACTATTTCTTTTGCTCTTTTACAGTGAAAATACTTGTAATCAAAAATATAAAGTGAGCACTGTACACTTTGTATTGTGTTGTAACTGAAATCAATATATTTGAAAATGTAGAAAACATCCAAAAATATTTAAATGAATAGTATTCTATCATTGTTTAACCATGCAATTAATCACAATTTTTTTTAATTGCTTGACAGCCCTAATCATCATCATTGTTACTGAGCTGTGAAAAATGTTTCTCTGCAGTCTGGACCTTGACTATATCTTGACCAAGAAATTTGGACCTTGACAAAAAATAATTGACTACCCCTGATCTAAAGGTTCCAACCCTGCAGTTGACTCATGTAGGTGTCAATATGATGTCACATGCAGGAATTTCTGTTTTTTCAGTTTGCTTTTTTTTTTTTTTTTTAAACCTAAAAATTACACACAAAGGTTAGGAAATGCCAGAATTCAGGTTTCCCAGGCAACCTTAATTCAGTCCCCTTGTGTGTTCTTTAATTACATGATTACCTATTATCAGGGCTGGCTTTAGGCCGATTCCCCCAAATCAGGCCCCGCGCCGGCGCCTTTTTAAGTTTTACTCACCTGGTGGCGCTCCGGGTCTTCGACGGCGGGTCCTTCACTCGCTCCGGGTCTTTGGCAACATGCAGTATTCAAGGTATGGGCATACTACGTGGATTTATATGGTGGCATTATGATATTTTCTGTCTTATTATCTATCCCTTTCCAAATGGTTCCTAACATTGTTAGCTTTTTTGACTGCTGCTGTACACTGAGCAGATGTCTTCAGAGAACTATCCATGATGACTCCAAGTTCTCTCTCAAGTGGTAACAGCTAAATTAAAACTCCATCGTTTTGTATGTACAGTTGGGATTAAGTTTTTCAATGTGCAATACTTTGCACTTAACGAATTTCATCTGCCATTTTGTTGCCTAATCACCCAGTTGTGTGAGATCCCTTTGTAACTCTTAGTCAGCTTTGGACTTAACTATAAGTAATTGTGTATCATCTGCAAATTTTTCCACCTCATTGTTCACCTCTTTTTCCAGATCATTTATGAAAAATTAAACTGCACAGGTCCCAGTACATATCTTTGGGGAACCCTGCTATTTACTTTTCTCCATTGTGAAAAGTGACAATTTATTCCTACCCTTTGTTTCCCATCTTTTAACCAGTTACTAATCCATGCGAGGACCTTCCCCTCTTCTGCCATGACTCCTTACTTTGCTTAAGAGCCTTTGGTATAAGGCCTTGTTAAAGGCTTTCCGAAAGTCCAAGTACACTATTTCAACTGGATCACCCTTGACTACATGCTTGTTAACACACTTGAAGAATTCTAATCTATTGGTGAGGCATGGTTTCCCCTCTACAAAAGCCATGTAGAATTTTGATTCAACCTATCATGTTCATCCTATGTATCTGATAATTCTATTCTTTACTACAGTTTCAACCAATTTGCCTTGTACTGAAGTTAGGCTTACTGACCTGAAACTGCCAGGATTGCCTCTGGAACACTTTTTTTTTTTAAATCATCATCACGTTAGCTATCCACCAATCATCTGATACAGAAGCTGATTTAAGCAACAGTTTACATCCCACAGTTAGTTGTGCAATTTCATATCTGAGTTCTTTCAGAACTCTTGGGTAAATACCATCTGGTTCTGGGATCTTATTACTGTTTCATTGTGTTCCAAAACATCCTCTACTGACACCTCAATCTGGGACAGTTCCTTAGATCTGTCACCTAAAAAGACTTGCTCAGATGTGCAAATCTCCCTCACATAGTCTATAGAATTTACTTAGCTTCTCTGCAATGGATTTTTCTTCCTCGAGTGCTCCTTTAGCATCTTGAGCACCCAGTGGCACCACTGATTGCTTGGCAGTCTTCCTGCTTCTGATGTATTTTTAAAAAAATTGCTGTTAGTTTTTGTGCCTTTTGCTATTTGCTCTTCAAATTCTTTTTTGGCCTGCCTAATTATACTTACACTTGACTAGCCAGAGTTTATGCTTCTTTCTACTTTCCTCACTAGGATTTGACTTCCAATTTTTAAAGGATGTCTTTTTACCTCTGTCTCTTTTACTCTGTTTAAACATAATGGCACTTTTTTGGTCCTCTTTTTATTTGGGGGTATACATTTAGTTTGAGCCACTATTATGGTGTTTTTAAATAGTTTCCATGCAGCTTGCAGACATTTCACTCTTGTGACTGTTCCTTTTAATTTCTGTTTAACTAGCTTCCTCAATTTTGTTCTCCTTTTTGAAGTTAAATGCTACTACAGAGGGTTTCTTTGGTATTTTTCCCCCATAGGATGTTTAAATTTAATTACATTATGGTCGCTATTACTGAGCAGTTCAGCTATATTCCCCTCTTGGGCCACATCCTGTGATGCACTTAGAATTAAACCAAGAACTGCCCCTCCCTTTGTGGGTTCCAGGACTAGCTGCTCCAAGAAGCAGCCTGTAATGGTATTTAGAAATTTTAACTCTGCATCCCTTCCTGAGGTGACGTATACCCGGTCAATATGGGGCTGGCTGAAATCCCACATTGTTATTGGGTTTTTTGTTTTTGTAGCCTCTTTAATCTACCTGACCATTTCACAATCACTATCGCCATCCTGGTCAGTAGTATATTCCTACTGCTATATTCTTATTATTCAAGCATGGAATTTCTATCCCCAGAGATTCTATGGTACAGTTTGATTCATTTAAGATTTTTACTGTATTTGACTATATACTTTCTTTAAAATGCCACACCCATGAACACAACCTACTCTGTCATTCCTATATATTTCGTATTACTATGTCCATTGATTATCATCATTCCACCAAGTTTCAGTGATACCTATTATATCAAAATTCTCATTTAATATCAGGCAATCAAGTTCACCCATCTTAGTATTTAGACTTATAGCACTTGTATGCAAAACACTTATAAAATGAGTGAGTATTTAGTTGTGACGTAACTGAATGGGGCTGTTTTTTGTTCAACTGTTTCTCTTCAGTTCCTACCTGTACATCTTCTTTACTAATATACAGAGTCCCCCCTTTAGCAAATTCATCCCTATGGGATGTTTCCACCCAAACTGCATGCTCTTCCACATCTGTTGGCTTTCCCCCAGCCCTTAGTTTAAAATCTTCTCTGCAACCTTTAATTTTACATGTCAGTAATCCGATTCCATTTTGGTTTAGGTGGAGCCCATCCTTTCTGTATAGGCTCTTCCTTTCCCAAAAGTTTCCCCAGTTCCTAATAAGCCTAAATTCCTCCTCCCAATACCATTGTCTCATCCATGAATTGAGACCCTGCAATTCTGCCTGTCTGACTGACCCTGTGTGTGGAACTGGAAGCATTTCATAGGATGCTACCATGGAGGACCTGGATTTCAATCTCTTACTTAACAGCCTAAATTTGGCCTCCAGGCCCCCATGTCATTGTTACCTACATGTACCATGACCACGGGCTCTTCCTCAGCACTGCACATTACATAAACTACTTGAGGCTTATAAGTATTAACTTGGTAATAATTGTACTTTGGGCTTATAAACAGAAACCAACCTTCAAGTTATCATCTATCCAGTTATTAAGGGGAGACCAGTTCCCAAGTATCAAAACTCCAGTGGAATCCCTAGCTTCATTATACCTAAGGTTGCAGGAGACTGTGTCAAGTTTGGGAACTAAAGCTTTGGAACTATTTAAAAACTAATATTCTATATAGCACCAATGACTTCACTAGCTCCTATTACTTGCTCTGCAGGGGAAACGGCCAGTGGATCCGCATAAAGACATTCCCAATAGCTAAGCCCCAATCCATGCTTGTCTCCCAAATCGCACTGCACAGCAGCCCCCCACAGAACTAAATTCAGTGGCATGAATGGGTGTGGCTCCTATTTACAAGCTCCTCACCTCCTGCCCTCAGTACAATGGAACCACAATATTAAGCTGCTAATGAGGCCTTCCACAAATACAGATGAAGAGACAGGATCTAGATTCCCAGCATGAACAGGTTGGAGACAATTTACTGAAAATGTTCACTCAAATTGTATTATTCATTGTAAATACAGATCATACTTGATATACAAAATAAGATATATTATTAAATATCAGGTAATTACAATTGTTGCCCCCTTTCACCCAAGCAGTTAGCCATTAGTCGGAGTCTTGTGGGCTGTTTCCACTAGGAGGAGAAATTAATGAAAGTCAAATATTTCTTTGACACAATCCTGTTTATTTACAAAGAATGTAGATAAAGTCCTGTTTCTCTGAACATAGTTGGAATCAAACACGATACAGTTTCCTTGTTCAATATTCTTACTCTTTTTCCAGCCACTACTCTACCCCAAAATCTGTCTTGTAGCTTTCTCTCAGGGTCATGCTACAAGTGTTTCTCTGAGGGCTTGTCTTCACTGTAACTGTAGCTTAAGTTAGTACACTCAAGGTAGACTATGTCTACACTAGACATCTTACAGTGGCACAGCTGTACCACTGCAGATGCACTGCTGTAAGGACTCCCGTGTAGCCACTCTACGGCAATTGACATAATTCTCCAACTGACATAATTAAACCACCCCCAATGAGCAGCGGTAGCTATGTCGGCGGGAGAGCATCTCCTGCCAACATAGGACTGTCCACACAAGCACTTCTGTCAATATAACTTATGTCAGTCGGGGGTGTGTTCTTTTTCACACCCCTGACCAACAAAAGTTTTACAGACAAAGTTGATAGTGATTATTTCACTCGAAACAGCCTAGCATGAGTGAGAGCAACTGCACATCAAAACAACACTGGATTTACACAGAGTGATTTGATTAGCAATGCAGAGTGATTGGATTAATTGCTGATGGGTTGTAACATGAGCTGCTGTATGTACCAGAAAAAGATAACAAAATCTTAAATAATGTGTTCTTTTAAGGACACTGATGTAAAAGGAAAGATTCAGCTACTGTTGTACAAAACTAAATCACTTAAAATGCCGCCCAAAAGTTCCTAATGCAAGTGCCGACTACTAAGTTCAGGAGTTACTTACATCAGTATACTCCCAGAGGCTTCAGGACACCTCCACGCACTTCTCTATACTCTGAGCTTCTAAAGACAAAGTAATCTTCATTCTAAATACTAAGTGTCATTATTATATCTCAAGCAGCACCCTCTATTCACTTTTTTTATTGGGGCCATACAGTATCCTTTATTTCCTCTTAGATATAAAAACTATAAATATAAAATGACCCAAAAGGCTTGAGAAGCTCAAAAGGTTCCTGCCAAGTTGGTTTGGGCTCTATAGCATTTCACAGTCCCTTAATCATAGCAACAATACCTGGACATATAGCAGTGACCCTGGCTTCAGTTACTGATCGGCTCTAAGATACCGTATGATCGGACAACTAATTTACATTGCAGTAATGTCTAGATGCCCCAGTCAGTGATTGGTTACTCACTGTTTGTGCCAGGCACTGTATACAGATATGCAATAAAGGATGTGAAAAGAACATTAAGATTGCAAAGTCAAGCACTCAAAAGTTAGGAAATACAAAACTTAAGGGTGCCTGTCCATCTCCATCATGATTAAGGGTACATATTATTCACGGGTATTTTTAGTAAGAGTCATGGACAGGTCACGGGCAGTAAACAAAAATTCACGACCTGTGACCTGTCCATGACTTGTACTATATACCACTGAATAAATCTTGGGGGGAGGGAGGGGTGGCCCAGGGTGCCGCAAGTACTTGGGGGTGGGGGAATGGCCTGGGGGGCACTGTAGGTGCTCAGGGGGAGGCGGGCAGTGGCATGCAGCCCAGGACCCCCGCTGGTGCTGGGAGTGTGGGTTGGCAGGCTCCCTACCTGGCTCCGCACCTCCCCAGAAGCGGCAACACCCCTTCCCTCAGCTCCTAGGCAGAGGTGCGGCCAGCAGCTGAGCGCACTGCCTTCGCCCTGAGTGCTGGCTCCACAGCTCCCATTGGCTGGGTACCACAGCCAATGGGAGCTGCGGGGGTGGTGCCTGCAGTCAGAGGCAGTGTGCAGAGCTGCCTGGCCACGCCTCCGGAGCTGAGGGAGAGGGATGTCACCACTTCCGGGGAGCCCCCTGAGGTAAGTGCTGCCCAGAACCCTTACTCCCTCCTGTGCCCCAACCCCCAGCCCTGAGCCCCCTCCCACACTGAAACTCCTGCTGCTGCTGAGGGAGGGGGGCATGGTGGCCCAAGACTGACCCAGCAGTGGCTGGCCCAGGGACTGCCTGAACTGCTCAGGCAACCTCTGGGCCAACCGCACCAGCTGCTGCAGAAGTCACGGAGGTCCCGGAAAGTCATGGAATCCATGACCTCCATGACAAACTTTCAGCCTTAATCATGATACAAACTTTAATTACAAGATCGCATACTAATTTTTCCACAAGATCCTACCTTATTCAGTGCATGGATACTTATTCATTACTCACTGACCTTAGACCATACGCCAACCAAACCCTACACTGAATACAGAACTAATAATTTCCTTCTGGGCATTCCTATGGTGCTTTCAAAATAGTATTCAAGTACTTCACAAACAAGTTCATTAATGTTCACAATACCCCTGTGAGAACAGGTGGCATTTTTATCCCTGTTTTACAGATGTGGAGCTGATTAAAGCCCAAATTGTCAAAAATGTCCACTAATTTTGGGTGTCCAACTCAAGTCACCTAGGACCTCATTTTTCAGAGTACCTAGCACTTTAAAGAGTAGCTCCAGTTGACTTCCATTGCAGTTGTGAGTGCTCAGCACTTCCGCAAATCAGAAGAACATACAATTAGTGGTCATCACTGAAAGTACTGGTTTAAACAACTTGCCTAGCATCTCACAGGAACTCTGATGCAGGGGAAGAAATAGAATTCATTTTCCAGCCTGACATTCAACTTCCTTAAACAAAAGATCATCCTTTCTCTTTCTGTAATCCCCTCCTTAACTGATTACACACCTTCCAAATTCCTCAACAAATGAGACCATGGTGCTACGGACAACAGCTTCATTCACTACACAGTCCTGATTTCTAGCTCTTCACAGTAGACAAAAGCACATTCAATTTCCACTTTCCTAACTGAAGTTCCTCAGTCCAGGTGGGGACTGTGTGCTCAATTTTATTTTGGTCCCCCAGAAGGAGCTCCTGCAACTGAGGCCAAAATTACCTCACTCACTATAAATTTGAAAGATGGCAACTAAAGTGTCATACAGACATTGGAGGTGGACAGGGGGAATTCAAAAATCAAAAGAAAGACCAAGAAACAAAATGTTATACTTTTATCATTATGATTTTTGAGGGTCACTCATGATTTTTGCACTTTTGCAGTTAGCAATATTATACATGGCCAGATTCAATTTTTCAAAATCCGTTCAGCAGAACAAAAGCTAACTGAAGCCCACCTTAGACTCAGAACATTGTTTTCATGGTCTTTTGTGGGTTTCTATATGTAACAGATATGGCAGTTTCCTGCTTATCCCTGGAAGACTTTACTGAATTAAGTTAAGTATCTTGGTGGGCCATGAGGGGGAATGCAGGTGCAGTTGCCCTGCACTGTGGCACTGAAGAGCACCATAGCAAGAAATATTTGAACAGGCACTAAGGAAGTTACGGTTTTATTTTGCATTATTGGCAGGCGTGCATGGTTATAATTTTCCTTACAGTGTCCTAAACATAAAAAAACTGGACAAGTCTTTATTAGTGTGCTCCCTGCCTCCATTTTTAACCGTTTGATGCTAGAAATCAGGATTTCCCAGACTTTGAATATTGTGACTTCAACTTTAAATGATAATACATCAAAGTATTGTGTACATCTGAGTTTTGTTTTAATTACCTCAGTGCAGTTGGTTCTGGCATGTACGTTTAAGCACAAGTTTGCATTCCAGCCTCATTTGTCAGACTATACTCACAGTATCTCAAACATAATAAAAGTTATTCTATACAACTCTAGTACTGCTAAGCTATAAGGCTATTACAGTGCCTAGAAACTGGGAGTAGTGGAGAAAAGCAATTTAAAGGAGCCTACTGATCCCATATTCATTCTGCTTTGCCATGGCTGTAGTTGTAGGGAAGCTCATATGCTGCAAAGCAGGAAAAAAAAAAAAAAACCTAGTGACATAGTGAGGCATCTGATAAAAGAAAAAGATGCAAGAGAGAGGGAAAAGAGATAGAAATAAAAAAAATATTAAAATACTTACTAATACTTTTAAAGCTTGGCCAGTGAAGAGAACAACCACGAAGATTCAAACGTACCACATAAGGACGCCATTTCTTCAGAATATTTATTACTGTTTTGTCCTGCATCTTGTGCTTTACTGAAGAAAAATCAATCTAAAGAAATTCAACAATTCAGATATCAGGTATCAAAGATGTTATACAAACAAAATAGTACTTTTTAATAATTTTGTCTAAGTGTTAGAAATTTGCATAGTCAAAGTCTTAGATTGTACAGCAAATGCTGAAACACATTCTCATCTTTACATACAAACTGTACTAGACTACTTATTAAGAATACTCACATGCATGAAGTTAAATATGCGCATAAGTGTTTGCAGGATTGAGGCCTAAACTTTATTATGCACAGGCTGGCATACTGACCAATCCACAGAGAGGACACATACATAAGTGACCAACACAAAACACGCTATTGGCTTTTTCCATTTTTGATTTTTCCTTTGTTATCTAAAGACCTAAATTATTGTAAATGATTTTTTAAGATTTTTAACCTTAGATATATCAGGAATATAAAGTTTTGTCTTCCCTCTTTTGCTGAATGATTAGAGACCTGGACCCAAGTTAAGCTGAAGAACTAGGCATGGATGAATCTTTAATCTTCCTTCCCTCCCATTCCCTGCAGAGTTAAAACTCTAAGTGTTAAAAAAAAAAAAAAAGTTTCAAAAACAGTCTGACTAAAAAGTTTTCTAGCAAACATGGGAAAGTCAAGACCTGATATCTCTAACAAAAAAAAAAAAAAAAAACACACCACACCCCCCATCTAAAAATCCCTCTTTTTTTAAGATAAAAAATGAACATGCAAGCCTTCTTTAAACTTGTTCTTCATAAAAAACAAGGAAGATCACAAATGTATCTTTCCTTCGGAGGTCACCTTTAAAAGGGTAACTTATGTTACATCCACTGTACTAAATCTATCCATTTTATGCCATATGTGCTCTACTTCAATCATTATGAAGAGCAATCACCATTATTTTAATTCAGAAGGAGGGTGAGAGTAGGTTAGTCATTAGAGCACAAGATTGGGATTCTCATGGAGGGCCTGGTGATTCCTACACTGAAGTCAACTGAAGTTTTGCCACTAACTTCATTAAGAGCAGGATTTCACCCTAAGCAATCATGCTCAAGTCACTTAATTTTTCTGTGCATCAGTATAAAGGTAAATGCTACCACCTTACAGGGGTTTTGAGAGACTTTAATGTATGGATGAAATGTGCAATACAGCATCAGTGCAAAAGTATTGTAACATGTAGTAAATATATCATTTCATAGACTTCAAACTCAGAAGGAGCCATTAGATCATTTGGTGTGACCTTCTGCATAACACAGGCCACAGAATTTCATCCACTTATTCCTGTATTGAGCCCAATAACTTGTGTTAAAGAACATCTTCAAGAAAAGCATCCAGCCTTGATTTGAAACACATGTATTGCTATAAACTATATTTGAGATGGAGAAGGGACTCCCAACAAAAGGGGTTCACAACCAGTGCAGACCCTGTCAACTCATTAACAATTTAGGCTAACAGCACAATTAATAAAGTGATAACAGATTTCTTCAAATTTGATGGGCAGTTAAAAACAAACATCTTCTTTTGGAGATCTCCACATTTGACTATACTCCTACCTGGAGCAGTATGTTCATGTACTGGAGGCTCTTCTTCCAGTTAGGGCTTTTTTTTTTTTTTTTTTTTTTTTTTAAAAACAAAGTTGACAAAGCCTATTCTAGCCACTATTTTACCAGGGAGTGCTCTAAAAATCTTCACACTTCCACCATTTTTGAAGACTGCAAAGCTACAGAAATATCTTTATTGTAACATTTTAAATGCATTAAAATGAAAAAGTTAAAAAAATTTCCACTGTTGCTCCCACCAGTGGTAGTTACATAAGGAGCACTAGTATATAGACTAGCTTTCTGCAATTTACCTGCCATGTCATCTACCTACCCCTGGTCAAGGCAGGTCCAGACAACATGGTGACTAAAACTCCAGCAGCCATTTGTGCTATGTCCACAGCATGTCTGACTATTGTTTCCACCAGTGGAGATACAACAGTGGGAAATTTTAAGTCTAATGCAGACAAGGCCACAGGCTCAAGACCAGCTACATATTTTGTTCCTTTTCAATTTATGAAAGTATTAACCATACCAAAATAAAAAACAACTGAACATTAAACAAACGTTAACAGGTAAACCACATCAAAGGGGTTCCCAGAAACTACCCCCTTGGACTCTCCTCGCCCACACATATAAGCTTTGCATGAGACAACCAAGGCTATATTGAAAACTGGATTATGTGCAGTTGCTATCATTGGCCTGGCATTGCTTCCTGTGGTAGTGTTGCCACCACTCCCAGAGGACATGACCCTCTTACTGCTAGATGCTGCTGAAGTGGTCTTGCCACGTACATCTTGGAGACAGCTTGCCTCTGCAGCCCAGTCAAAGGTGGTGTAGATGTAAGCCACTCCTCCTGTTGTCATGTAAACCCTAATTATCCTTTTATCTAGAGAATCCTTGCTTCTGCCCTAGATGGGCATCCTCCTCCTCCACTGAACATATTGGTAAAATGAGTCTTCTTTCTTCTATCACAGCAGGACCTGTGTAACTGGCTAACTTAGGTTCTTATTCACAATGTGTGCCCACATTTCCACCATAGGATGCCAGTAGTAAAGGCCTTGATAGTACTCATCACCATGCATTTTTGACAGGTTTCCACTCCCCTTTAGGGCTTATGTCCCGCATTCCCACCCCGTTTCCATTGGTGCCAAAGTTTGGCGCCGCCGGCCATTTTGAAAAAAATTTTGTGCGTGTTTGAATGGGGGATGTGTGTTTGGATACATTGAGAGCAGTTTAAAGTTTGGGTAAGGTTTATTGAAAAAAGGTGTGTGTAAGGAGAGCTGTTGTTAAAGGGAAGGTTATTAAAGAAAAGAGGCTGGTAAAGGTATGCTATAAAAGAATAGAAAATGTGATACACTGAAAGATTAGAGTGAGAGATGTTTGGGTAACGTTATTGGAAATGATTGAGTAAGGAGATCTGTTATTAAAGAATAGAGTGTTTGTTACTGAACACATACAGAGCAAAACATCCTACCCCACTGACTGTTGGTAGTGAAATGATAGCTGTTCTGGACAGCGCTCCTGGGAGCTAGCCCCTCCTCTTGGTGGGCCAATCCCCACAGCTAGGTCACAGAATGCGCTTGTTGAACCAATCCTGTAGTCTCAAAATTTAGAGAGGATCTTTACCTTACATTAAAAGCTATAAAAACAGAATTAAGAAGGAAGTTTAGGAAGCACATGATAAAAAAGTGAATTAAAGCATTAAACAATATTAAAAACTAAGGCAAAACCTGTTGAGTAAGCACATGGCCAAAAACTGGCTTAAAAACATTAAAAGCTAGGTTTAAAAAGAAAATTTAGTAAGCACATGATAAAAAAGGGAATAAAAAACATTCAGTATCAGGATAGGTTAAGAAAAAAGGTTAAAAAAAAAAAGAGGGCAAGAAAGGGGAATTTAGTAAGCACATAAAAAAAGTGAATAAAAAAGCATTCAGTAAGAGGGTAGATTAAAAGAAAGAACAGAGGAAAGAGAGCACATGGTTGAATTGAAGACCAAGAGAGATTTTTACCTTGCCTGTCTTTCTGTAAAATGAGGCAACTACACAGAAAGTTTAGTCAGAAACTTTCAGACTTGTTATTCCCACCTTTGGATTGGGCCTATCAGAGGTTGTTCTACAGCGGTGTTAGAGTTTATTTTCCTGAACCGATTTTATAGGTCCAACACCTCCTCCCCTTTTAACTGCCTTATTCTTATCTAAAGAAACAGACCCCCAGCATTTTACCCACCATGTAGCTTTTTAGAAGGGGGTTTTCATAAAAGTTAAAACCATAAGCTTTTAGTAACAATTTTTAAAAATTTTTTTCTAGGTTTTAGGCTAGCACTGAGTTTTTTTTAGTAAGCCCAATATAAAACAGGCTTTTTCAGATGATAGCTGTGATTAGAAAGAAGGCTGCTTTTTTTATCTGCTTTAATACACACAAGTTAGTTACATTAAGCTTTGTAATGGAATAAAGCTCTTCTTTATATTGACTTGAAAAGACACAGTCCTTTATTTACAGGGGTGTTTCAATAAAATAGAGCAGGCAGAATTACCCCAGATTTCTAGTAACAGTTTATATTTCCCTTATTCTGTTAACTCCTGGATCAGAGAGAAGCTTATTTTTTTTCCCCCCACTTTTTAACAAAAAGAGAGGTGAAAGTCTTGTAAAGGAATAAACCCTTGAAAAGATACCTTTTATTAAAACACTTATGCCAATGGGACTAAATAAAAGGAGTGTAAGCCTGCAGAAACAGTTCAGGAATTAAAAACATAAAAAGTTTTAGACTAACATGGTCAGTAAGAACAATGTGAAAAAAGAAGCCATTGTGATCAGAAATAAGAAAGCCCAAGGCCTGCTTTTAAAACAAAATGATACCAAAGACTTGTACTAAAAAGAACAGTAACTTTAACTGTAAATAAGCTTACTATATAAAAAATAAAAACTTTTTAACCATTAAAGCTAAAGAATGTAGCTCCGGATTCCTGCCCCCCCCCCACCTTTAAAAAAAAAAAAACCGCTTGCTCTGCTCTCATCAAAACAAACAGTACCCTGTAACAAAAGGTGACCAGCACACACTATAAACAATTTAAAAAATGTGTTTATTTGTAAAGTAATGCCTAAAATCCCCTCTTTTCTAACACTTTAAAAGAAAAACCCACCTAAAGACACATCCCTTTACTTACAGGGGTGTTCCAATAAAAAAGCATCCCAGGGCCTAAACCTTGACTAAGAAAGTTTTTCCCCCAATGCTTTTAGTGAGAACAACTTGCAACAGCCTTTTGAAGGTAGTGGATTAGAAAAGACGACCCCTTTGAAAAAACAAGGCTATCTGAAGACAATTTTTCATTCAACACCATGTGAGCCTGCAGAAACAATCCAGGGTTAAAAAAAAACACAGAAAACCTGTAACGTATAGCGATAAAAATGTTTTCCCCCTATTTTTTTAGTAATGACAGTTTGAAACAGCATGCTTTTGCAGCTGTTAGCAAAAACAGCCTCTGTAAACCAGTGGATCAGAGATAAGAAGGCTGCTTCTTAACAAATACAAGAGACAGTTATATTAAGTTTTGTAAAGGAATAAACACTTTAAAAGACAAACCTATATGAAGACAGATCCCTTTATTTAAACATTTTTATACAGACTTTTTTCCTAGCTTTTTAAACGCTGCTAAAGTTTTAACAAATGGTGAGACTGCATTGAAAGATACTTTTGTGAAAGTATTTTATTCCATTTACTGATTGTAAAAGACAAAAACCGTCGCTTTGTGACTGCATGAAGCTTAGAGATAGCCTATCTGAAGCCCCCCTCCCCTTCTTTTCTATTGTTTTTTTAAAACCTAAACCAAGGACAAACAAACTTTAAAAAAAGCCACAGAGATCAGACCATGGAGGTAAGAAAGCGGTCCTGAGTTTTAGGGGGCATGTTGATAACTCTTTTAGTGAAACTGTTTTGTGGGCAGCCATTCTGTGTTAGTTGTTATGCTTCAGCATGGGCAAGTGTTTGTCATTTGGAAGCACTTTTCCACTTTATGAGGTATTATCTCCCCCATCCTATGGCCTACTAGAAATATTAACAACAACAACAAAAAAACGGAAAGATACTTTGTAGCAGTGCCTGCAAAGCAACAATTACAAATTTTGTTGATTGTTATTTTGTCTAAGCCCCTAGAGAATATATTTTTGTAAAAACACTTATGCAAACTGTAACCCTAGAGGATGTACATCATTAAATAATATGAAGCAGTAGACAAGAGACCTATGACATTGTTGAAATCAGAGAGGCTATGATTAATTCCTAATGCAGAGGGCCTGGGGTGGAAAATGAAAAGGTACAGCCAAAGTGGAAGATGATATGATTTAAGAGGGGTTCTGGGGCTGCTTTGCAATGGTCCATAGGGAGCCTATAACCCTCATGCAGAAGTGCCAGGGCTAGGTGAGGTGGGTGGGCCTTTGTTAGAGGAACAGGCCGCTCATATACCTCTTGTTGTTGACAACCTGTAATCTAACTGGTTTCAGAGTAACAGCCGTGTTGGTCTGTATTTGCAAAAAGAAAAGGAGTACTTGTGGCACCTTAGAGACTAACCAATTTATTTGAGCATAAGCTTTCATGAGCGATGAAGTGAGCTGTAGCTCATGAAAGCTTATGCACAAATAAATTGGCTAGTCTAAGGTGCCACAAGTACTCCTTTTCTTTTTGTAATCTAACTGCATGTATACTACGGGGGCAACCTATTGACAAACCCCACACCCCTTGAACTCCATAAAAACACGCTTTACACAGTTATTTTCAACTGACATTTTATTTTACAACACACCCTGTTTAGTTCCCAAAACATGCTCTAACTGTTAGTGTGTTTTTGTAGCGAGATTTTGTAATTTGCTGAACGAACAAGGCGTTCAACATTTTGCATTAAACATTCATCTGTTGGTTTGATGATTTTATTTAAAACACTGTTTGGGTCCTCGGCCTCTGTCACTTTGTCCACCACTTCTGCCCCTAGAGCTAAATGCAGGCATCACGGCTATTGGCTAAGAGTATCATGCATCCTCCCTCTCTAAGTAAGGAGGAGCTTCTATTTAAACGGTCTGATAATTAAAGTTTGTTTTTTTATTCACTTTTTTATCATGTGCTTCCTAAATTTCCTTCTTAATCCTGTTTTTATAGCTTTTAATGTAAGGTAAAGATACTCTCTAAATCTTGGGATTACAGGATTGGTTCAACAAGTGCATTCTGTGACCTAGCTGTAAAACAACCTCTGACTGATCCATCAAAAGGAGGGGCTAGCTCCCAGGAGCGCTGCCCAGAACAGCTATCGTTTCACTACCAACAGTCGGTGGGGTAGGATGTTTTGCTCTGTATGTGTTCAGTAACAAACACTCTATTCTTTAATAACAGATCTCCTTACTCAATCACTTCCAATAACCTTACCCAAACGTCTCTCACTCTAATCTTTCAGTGTATCACATTTTCTATTCTTTTATAGCATACCTTTACCAGCCTCTCTTTTCTTTAATAACCTGCCCGTTAACAGCTCTTATTACTCAGTCACCTTTTTTCAATAAGCCTTACCCAAACTTTCCTTTTCATCAACCCTAAACTTCTCTCTCTAGTCTTTCAACCTTTTTCTCTCAATGTATCACATTTTCTATTCTTTTATAGCATATCATCTCTCTTTTCTTTAAACCTGCCCTTTAACAGCTCTCCTTACACAATCACCTTTTTTCAATAAGCCTTACCCAAACTTTAAACACAACACTTCCCCCATTCAAACACGCACAAAATTTTTTTCAAAATGGCCAATAGCGCAAAACTTTGGCGCCAATGGAAACAGGGTGGGAAGGTGGGACATAAGCCCTAAAGGGGTGTGGAAACCTGTCAAAATGCATGGTGATGAGTACTATCGCAGCCTTTACTACTGATGCTATTTAAATTGATTGGCCAATCGTGGAAAGGGGAAAAGCCTACACAAGGAAGAGAGAAATGGAGAGGCAACATGTACTTTGAACCCTTCATTCCACATGTCTATTGCAGGGAGTTCTGCAAGTTGTGACTCCTAAAGGAACAAGTACAACATTTTGTAAAAACACATGGAGCTAAGTGCCACCCAAAAAAAAGTCCCCTACTCTATACACTAGACCTGAACTCCCATAAGAAATTCAAAATACTCTGGTCACAGTAAAATGTGTTCTTGTTGCATAACAATGTTCTTGTAGCTATCTTTAAGTTTCCACAAAAAGCAAGTCTAGTCCTCTTAAGTGGAAATTTCTTGAATGTTTCCACTACTACGGAAGTGCTTGCTTTTGGACATAAGAGCAGTAATCAGTGATACCTCCTAATGTTTCTGATACTAAGATACAGCTTCACTAAAATTCTTCCTACAGTACTTATCTTACAGAAAGAAGAGATGCTAATGATGATTGTTTCTTAACTTTGATAGTTTGCTAACACTTAGACAAAATGAAGTATACATGTTACAAACATATTAACCCCATGTATGTATTTTTCCAGACAATGACACTGAATACTCTTTGAAATAAATAACCTGATGTTCCTGACATAACCAGAAGGTTCAGAATTTTGAGACACGGTACATGTGACTTTAGAGTTTATTACAAATTCTCTATTTTGCAGTTTCCAGAATGGAGTAAGTGGTGTTTTTACTGAAGAATAATGAAATCAGACTTCAGAGTTTCTGTTATTACTGTCAGTGTTCTAGTGGCAGACAAGCAAAACTTTAAAATTGTAATTTTCAATAACAACAAAACAAACACACTGTGCATCATGTTCATAACTTGACTATTCTTTTAGTTATGATAGTAACATACTTGATATATTTTATTATTTGGATTTTAGCCTTCAGTTTCTGGATTATTATTTTGGATTTCAGTGTTTAGTTCTCTTAAATCATACTTCTTATATTTCGATAGACAGTAGTAGACGACTATTGCCGATTTTAAAATGATAAGTGTATAGATCATGTCCTGAATGTAAGAAATTCAGACAAACTCACGGCATGAATACAAATTGTACAAGAAAGTATAAGGATCTGATATTTGTATACCTACTATGAATTCAAGTTGTAAATATATAGTGTGATTCTCCTTTCACTTATACCAGTTTTACAGTGATATAACAATTGATTTCACTGGAGTTACTCCTAATTTATATTTATAAAATTGAGAAAAGAGAGGTGAAATCCTGGGTACATTGAAATTAAAAGGAATTTTGCCATTTACTTCAGTGGCATTAGGATTTCACCCCAAGTCCTTATAACTTTTTAAAAAGTAACCTACTGGCTTGGTTTATCCTTTTTTTTAAAAAAAAAAAAAAAAGGATAAAAGTTGAAGTAAAACATTAAACCTCTTATTATGTCATAGTTGCAAGTAGTCTCTCTTACATCAGTCCATATCGAACTAGCCTGTGTTAGCAACATCCAGGTTCGGCTAACTTGAGCACATCTTGCCAGATCAATTAAGTTGATATAATGGAAAATCTAGGATAGAAAAACAGAATGTATGAAAATAGAAACTATTGCTTAATAAATATCACTAGACCAAAAAAAAAAAAAAAAAGACAAAATACATTCACAAACCCAAAACAACAGACTTAAAATGCTTCTGTCAGCTATTTTATATGACTGAAGTATGTTATGCTGAAGTAGGATCTACTTTCCCCTCTAGAGCCATGTGATGTCAGATAAGGCATTATACACCCACTTATGATCAAGTGCCTGATATAGCAATCAAGGGATCAGTTTTCTCAGCTAACAGAGTCATGAGAGGAAGATTTTTAAAGGGGTCACAGGAATGAGTATATCAGATCTCCTTGTCTGTAGCACCTTTCACAGGACTAGCTCAGCTAGGGCAAAGTTTGCTATGAAATTTACCCCACAGATCTCTGTAAAGAGCCTGATATTGCTTGATGCACTGTGTTAGTAGGCTCCACAAGCTCAGTGATTTGGTCGCAATCTGTATCGTAGAGATATAATTGTGAATTTTCTTTTCCACATCCCTCTTACATTATTGCTTCCCAAAAATTACATCTCCACTAACATTTTGGGAGTAGCAACTTAGAATAATCTTTCAAGAAGCAGCTTGTCCTCTGCCTGCAGTTAGTTATTTCTCCTAGAACATAAGGGAGATGTGATTAAACTGAATATATATTTCAGCCCTCACATATTCTATTTTTAAATATGAAATGACATACTACAACTGAAAACTTAAAAAGATTCCATATATACATAGATGGATTCATTACATTTCCCAGATCTAGAGAGCTTTTTTCCTTTGATGGATTTTAAAATCCATTGCTAGGCACCCACTGTAGCAAATTAGTTTATTTTATCATCTATTTATTCATTTGCTGTCTGTCCTGACCACTGGCTATATGTTGTGCATAAATGCTGAGAAGTACAAGAGGAACTACAAACAACCTATGAAAAATGGAGCACCCCAATATTCATGGGGTCTGGAAATACAGATAAGGGAAAAGAGGGTCGATAACATTCTGCATATGTGCATGAAGATAAGTGTAGTCAGAATCACAAAATAAAAGAGGGCTCCCTGGTTGGGTAAAATGGAATGCCTAGGGGCAAAACCCCAACAGGAATCATCCCTTTATTGATGATCAATAGGTGAGGAATCCATCAGGAACGAAGAATATTTGAGAATGTGAGTATGACTATATTTATAACTTGTGCATTGGTATTTGTAGGATTTATGTGCACTTAGGTAATCATAATCTTGCTTGTCATTAATAAAACTTGTAAAACAGACTAGATGTACTTATGAATGTATGTGTGGTCACTATTATTGGTCTTCGTGTGTTCCTAGAGTCTCTGCTATTTGTCTCAGATTTAGAGGTGATTTTCACTCTGTTGAATACTGAGGGAACTCCTGCTTGAGCCCCTCTGCTGATCTTTACGGTAGCAGTAAATCACGGAGAAAGAGGTGATCTCTCAGGTAACCCTGGTCCAAACCATTAAGGGCTTCATTGATAAAGTCAACTCCTTGAATCCTACTTTGAATTACCTTTATAGCAGTTTTTCCAATTAATTCTTTATAATCCCTTGAATTTAACAAGTTAGAAATCAAATTGTATTGTATTAAGGGCCTGATCCTGAGCACTTCCAACTCCCATTGATGTTAAAATGGGAGTTGAAAGTGGTCAGCATCTAGGAGAATCTAAAAGCCTATTAAAACCCTAGAGAGGTAACATTTCAAAAGAGCAAACAAAGAAACCCAGACAAGCAGTTCTGTATCTGAGACAATCATTAGTAAACCATAGACTGCAGGCATGGATCTTCCCAGCCCACCAAGTTTGCCCAGAGCCCACTTAGAGCCAGATCTATCAAGCTTCAATTCAGGAAAACACTTAAGCATGTAGTTAAGTCTATCCCCTATTCAGGGCAGTACTTATATGTATCGGGGGTAGCTGTGTTAGTCTGTATCCACAAAAAACAACAAGGAATCCAGTGGCACCTTAATAAATTGCCCTGTTCTGTTCACTACCTCTGAAACATCTGGCACTGGCCATTGTCAGAAGACAGGACACTGGGTTAGATGGACCGTTGGTCTGACTCAGTATGGCCATTCTT
This sequence comes from Natator depressus, assembly GCF_965152275.1. NCBI lineage: Eukaryota > Metazoa > Chordata > Testudines > Cheloniidae > Natator > Natator depressus. The sequence goes on along the minus strand of NC_134234.1, from coordinate 323,596,170 downwards.
ACGTTATGATTGTCTTTGTAGGTGATGCGGGCATGGTAAGAACCCCTACATAAACTTTCTCTCTTATCACTTATCTGTTGGGAGTGTCAGGACATTCTAGGGAAGGAAGACCCATTTGTCCTGAGAGTGCCTGCTTGGAGAGTAGACCTTACACAACTAGGCTTGCAGGCACTGCAAGTAAAGTCTTGCAAATGGGTTATGCAGGTACATGTGGCCGTATGACCTAGCAGTACCAGGTCATCACCTGAGGGCTGAGTCAAACCTGGGTGATAAGGTCACTCATTGCAAGGAACCTGTTTTAATGTAAGTAAGCTCTTACCTTCATTGAGTTCAGATTCACTCCAATAAATTCCATAATTTGTGTGTGAGTTAAAGTGAACTTTTCTGAATTTACCTGAAGTCCCAACGCATGAAATAGGTCAAGTGAGGAGGTGACCAATGCTTGTACTTCCTGATACTACCATCCTGTGACCAACCAATCATCTAGGTAGAGAAATATGTTGCTATCATGGACAATACGCTCATAAAAAACCCTCAGGGCCATCGAGAGGCTGACAGGGAGCATTTTGTATTGCAAATGCTCTGGGCCCACCGTAAAATGTGGAACTCTCCTGTACACCATATGAAAATAGGCATCCTTCAAATTGAGGGACGTAAACCAGTCACCTTCTTTCAGGGAAGGGATTTTTGAGGCAAGGGTCGTCATCTTTGTGGCATTATGCTTTATAGTAATATTATTATGATATGAGTATGGCATAATTATGATGTATTTTGCACAAAATACGGCATGTGAGATATCACTGAAAAGTTTATGATTTACCGAATATGATTATCCTACCTGTAAGCATGTATCACTTTGGTATCTGAAGTTAGGAATATTGTCTATGCATCTATTAGAAGTGTTTACACACCTGGGGAACGCCCACTAGAGAGAATGCAATCAGTCTAGATGGCTGGCTGGGAAGGCCCATTAAGGAAAACAATAGGTCTTTGAAGTTGCTAATCTCCCACTGGGGAGCCTTCCTGGGAAGCCTTCCTGGGGCTGCTGCAAACAGCCTCTGAGTCATGGCTGTGGTGGCCCTACAGGGACATGGGACCAACCTGGTACTGGACTCCATGATAATACTAGTGTTTCTCCACTGACCGGGTGTGGGAATCAAATTGAGAGACAAAGGATTCCTGCCATATGCAAAAGCTATTTAAGGCAGGGGAGTGACATCATCATGGTTCGTTCCTCACTGACTCCCTGTCCAAGAAAGAAGACTGCTGGAAACACCTGAGAAACAAGAGACTGAACTAGGGTAGAAGGGCTGAACCCAGGCTAGAGGGTTGTCCAGTCTGTGAAAAGAATAACTGGAGTTTTAAGCTGCAAGCAAGTGCAGTTTGCCTTCAAGAATCTCTGCAATCTGCTTAAAACAACATTTAGGGTGAGAATTTGCTACTTATAACTAATTTATTTAATATATTAAGCTTAGATTGCATTTTGTTTTATTTGCTAGGTAATCCTCTTTGATCTGTTTGCTATCCCTTATAATCACTTAAAATCTATCTTTTGTAGTTAATAGACAAAACAAAACAAGTTTAAGACCAGTGTGTGGAAATCATTATGGGGGGGGGGGGCAAAAGAGCTGTTGCATATCTTCCTCCACATTGAGAGAGGTGGCAAATTTCATTAGCTTACACTGTATAGATCTGTGTGCAGCGCAAGACCTTATAATTGTAGGTTTACACTCCGGGGATGGGGGTTCTTAGGAACCGGAAAGTGCCTTAGCTGAGCCTTCCCGTGCAGAGTTGATCTCAGCATGTGTGTGTGTAGCTGCAGCTGGGTGTAGCTGCAGCTGGGTGTGTCCCTACCTGTATGTGTGCTGGTGGGGGCCTGAGGGCCTGTCACACCAGTACAGTGTAAAGGGAGCCCTGGCTGGTGGGTCAGGTGGGCTCAGTGGTATCCCAGTTCCAAGTGGCACCCCGGGGGGGAAACCCGTCACAGTGGCGCAGTGATCAGGGTGATTTGCACAGCTTGTTGCTATGAGACACTGGTGGTGGTTTAAGTAAGTTTTTAAGTGTGTTGGCTAGAGATCAGTCAAAATGGTTACCAGTTTGTTATTTTCTGTGTTCTTATTTCAGGTAAGGAAAGTAGGGACAGAAAAGTAACAAGATGAGTGAAAACAGTGAAACAATTGTGAAACTGAAGCTTTTGAGAATTCAGGCAGAACAAAAAAGAAAAAAAGACATAGAATTAAAACAAATGGAAATTAATGCGCAAAAAGCTGCACACCGAAGAACTACAGAAGCAGAGAATGCCAGAGAGCTATGGAATTAAAACAGATAAGGGCTGACAAAATAATTAAGATCCAGAAATTAGCCATGTAGGAGGGAGAGAGAGAGAGAGCGCGAGCGAGCGCACGCACCCCAACTGGGCTTGCTAGAGAAGCAGAACCAGATGAAAGATCTAATGGGGAAAAGGACTGAAAGCTTTAAAGAAATGTTTGATCTTGTTGAGTATTATGCTGGGACCCCAGAAGGAAAGGGTGACGTATCAGGAACTGCTGGGGGAATGGGAGAGTGTCTCTTTAATTCCTCCACAACAGTGGAAAACAGTCTGCTACCACGGGTGGGTATGGTTGAGATCAGCCCCTACAGCCTGGCCCAGTGGCTAAAGGCAGCATTTGCTCCAGAGGGGAAGGGAACATTTTGCCTGTCTGTGAGAAAACTGTCCAGGTTGCTGGCTGACAGCAGCTTGCAGTTAAGCAAGGGACAGACCTCACTCTAAAATGTATAGGAGGATGTGTCCTAGATGGAAGCCCAGAGGAGGGGGATGGAATCTGAGAGAGACTGAGGTGGGTGAGGGTTCCTTGGGCTCTGTAGCTGGAGACAAGCCCAATTCAAAGAGGGAGGAGGGTGTAGCGCTTACCAGTGACAGGACTGTTCTGGCTGTTAGCTGTGAGCCCATGGCCGAACAGGGTGTGTCTTGGGGGGGGCCCAGAGAAGGAAGTTCAGAAGGAATTTGGGAGAGTACAGGAATGTCTCCTCACTGATTACAGAGAAGGGTTTGCCCAGAACTGAGCAGCTGTTCCAGCATCTGTGCTCCCAGGCACCCAACCTGTGACTCAGGTTTTAAGAGGGAACTGTGTAACTGACGTCCCGGAGGGGAGCAGTCATACAACTGACCTCTTGGGAACAGGGAGAGGGGTGGCAGAGGATGCCCCAATCCAGGTTCCACTTTTGCAAAATGCTGTTCCTAATGTACTTGTGAAAACTAATTCTGTCTTTTTAAGACAGAATGTGAATCCTAAAGATAGCAGTGTCATTGATAATGCTAATGACATGCATAATTTTTGAAAAAAAAATTGTACATGCTAGGAGTGGTATTCCTATAAGAATACCGCTTCTCAGCTAATACCTGTAAATGGGCTTAGAGCTTGGCACAGCAGAAAAAGCATAATAAACCTAGACTGCTGTGTGGAAGGGGAAACTGAGGTACATCATCTCATGGCATTGGTGGCTACACTCTAGAGGATATTGATATTGGCATTGTGTTAACAATGCTGCACACTAGAATGCTTTCAGACAACTTGGAAAAAGAAACACAGAACTTTGCAAAAAAACCTATGAACCTCACCTTACCTGATCACTCTCGTTACAGTGTGTATGGTAACACCCATTGTTTCATGTTCTCTGTGTATATAAATCTCCCCACTGTATTTTCCACTGAATGCATCCGATGAAGTGAGCTGTAGCTTACAAAAGCTTATGCTCAAATAAATTTGTTAGTCTCTAAGGTGCCACAAGTCCTCCTTTTCTTACTACAATGTTTGGTAACACTTGGAAGTTGTTTAACAAAGACCTACAGAGGACATTAGGCACACTGACTTTGAATTAGTCAGTGAATAACCCTCTGGCTGTAATCTAAGGGGAGAGGTGTGGCATTATGCCCCATATTCTTCACAGTAATATTATTATGAGTATTGCCTAATTATGATGTATTTTGTGCAAGATAAGGCATTTGAGATATCATTGGAAAGGTTATGATTTACTGAACATGATTATCTTACTTGTAGGCATGTATCATTTTTGTATCTGAAGTTAGGAATATTATCTATGCATCCATTACAAGTGTGTTTACACCTGGGGAACACTCACTGGACAGAATGTAATCAGTCTAGATGGCTGGCCGGGAAGGGGCATTAGGGAAAATAGGTCTTTGAAGATGCTAATCTCCCACCAGGGAGCCTTCCTGGCAACGCTGCAAAACAGCCTTTGAGTTATGGCTGCAGGATCATATGATCAACTCACCTGATACTGCACACCATGATAATACTAGTATTTTTCCTCTGACCGGGGTGGGAATCACCCTGGAAGACAAAGGATTCCCACCATATGTAAAACCTATTTAAGGCATGGGAGTGACATAATCAGGGTTGGTTCTTCACAGAATCCTCACCAAAGAGGACTGCTGTAAACATCTAAGAAAAAAGACTGAATGAGGGGAGAAGGACTGAGCCAGGCTGGAAGGTTGTCTAGCCTGTGAATGAAGTATCTGAAGTTTTAAGCTGCAGGCAAGTGCAGCTGGCCTTCAAGAATCCCTGCCATCTGCCTAAAACAACATTTAGGGTGAGAAATTACTACTTGTAACCAGTTTCTTTAGTATTTTAAGCTTAGATTGAGTTTTATTTGCTGGATAATCTGCTTTGAGCTGTTTGCTATCCCTTATAATCACTTAAAATCTCTCTTTTGAAGTTAATAAACTTTTTTTGTTTGGTCTAAAACCCAGTGTGTGGAATTCATAACTGGGAGGCAAAAAGCTGTTGCAGATCTTTCTCCACATTGAGGGAGGAGGCTGTAGGGGCAAGGTTGCAGAAGATTGGCAAGGAGCTAAGTGGTGGACTGAGTATCTGACTGGATGTAAGCAGAGGATGCAGGCAGTTTCAATGAACTTTGTCTGACAGACCCTGCCAAAAGATATTGTAGCATAGCTCAGCATATTTTTGCCTGTAAACAAGTTAATGCAATAAGCATAAATCATACATATAAGAATGTAACCAGCTGTTGACCCCATGTAACCCCAAGATAAGCATGGAGAATATAGCGCCGCAGAGGACTCCCCCTGGCAGAGTCCTGCCTGGTCAGCTGTCCCAAATGGCTAGAGTCCCCTGCAGCCCCTCCACACGTCCTAGGGGCTCCCCACACAGATTGGAGCATAAGTTCTTCCTTCCTTCAGTAAAGCATAGTTTACTATTCTTAGGCCTGAATGTCCTCCTTTCACTTGTATCTCCCCCCCGGCCCTTGCAGGCACAGAGGCAAATTTCATGAGCTTACACTGTATAGTTCTCTGTGCAGTACAAGACAGTAGAATTGTGGGTCTACCTTCTAGAGGCATGCACTTGAGTCCTGGGCAATTCCTTAGCTGAGTCTTCCCATGCAGAGCTGATCTTAGCATCTCTGTATGTTTCTGCAGCTGGGTGTTCCCCTACTTGTATGTGTGCTGGTAAAGTGCAGTCTGAAGCCTGAGGGAAGGCTTGGCTGGCTTCCCTCAGCAATACAGTGTGAAGGGAACCCAGGCTGGTGTGTCAAATGGGCTCAGTGGTACCCTAGTTCCAAGTGGCACCCCGGGGGGGGGGGTGAGGTGAGAAGGCTATCTCACACACCCATAAGCATTTGTAGACATGAGTCCTTAGATAATATGCTAAAATATATAGGCACTTACATATACAGTGTGGCAAAATACCTTGTTCGCCTCAGTAGGCTCAGTCCTTTTTAGCCTTGGAGATTCAGGTTTGGGGCAAGGCAAATCCTTATAGGTAGCACAGGGTCCTGCTACTCCTCTCCTCAGTCAGTCCCTTGTACTTGTTTTCCTTCCCTTCTGGGGAGCAAGTGCGGCCTCCCTACTAGGAAGGTTTGGTGTCTTGCTGTAAACAACCAACTAGCAACTTCCCTCCTCCCCCTCAGTCCTACCACCCAGGGGAGGGTTTAAAAAGGTCCCAAGTAGTTGGAGTCAGCTGAACCTAATTGGTTCCCTAGCAACCCCTTTTCCAGCTGAACCTTATTGCTCCATGGTTGTCTCTCCTCAGTGGATAGGGAGGGGCCTTTTAATCCCCTAGGACTAATTACTACCCCCCCCCCTTTTGTAGCTGTTTGTCCTGGGTTTACCACAATAGGTATAAAAAACTAAAACACCCACTACAAACCTGAAGACTTAAAAAGCTCGTGTAAATGAGACACAAAAACAGTCTAAAAGAAATAGACCACTAGTCCAAAAAGTCTTTGAGTCTCCTAAAGCAACTAGCACATGAGGAAGAGATAATGCCTGTTATGCACCTACTGTAATTGTGCAAAAATATACCAGATGCAAAAAATTCATTCTAATTTCAACCGGAAGTATGCAATTACACCTAGAAGTATGAAAATTGATAGGATAAATTAGAAAAGCTATCTATTGTAACGAAATATTCTGCTGTTATTTATATAAATGCCTCAGAAACCTATTACGGTATTCATCTCAATAATACGCTCTGGAAGTGAATTCCAAAGACTAGTTATATGTTTCATAGAAAAATATTTCCGTTTTATTCATTTACAATTTTCAGAAAACAATATACACAATACACTGTGTTTCATTAAGTATGACAAAGTGAGTGAGGTAATATCTTTTATTGGATCAATTTCTGTTGGTGAGAGAGACCAGCTTTCAAACTTACACAGAACTCTTCTGCAGGTCTGGGAAACATACTCAGAGTGTCACACCTAAATACAAGGAGGAAGAGATTGTTTTTCAGCATAAGTAGTTAACACACATTTCAAGGGACCATTCCAGGTAACATGGCATCAGTCAGAGGGGGGGATGGGAGAAAGGGTGGGGAGGCAGCTGGCAGGGGGTTGTTAGTGGGTTATACAGATTGTTATAAAAAGCCATAAATACAGTGGCTCTATTCAGTCCATGATTTTTAGTGTCTTGCAAAGTTATGAATTTAAGCTCCCAGGTTTATTTTCTCAAAGTGTTGTGCACGTTTCCTTTGAGGATAAAGAGTGATCAATCACTCTATACCTGATCTCTTTGTGAAAAATGTTCACCCATGGATGATATGGTGTTTTTGTCTTTTATCGTCTTCCTGTATGAGTTCATTTGAGAGCACAGAGATTCCATACTGTAGTTATCGGGGCATTTAGTGCACTGGGTGAAGTCACCACATGTTGTGATGAGCATGTGTAGGACCCATGGATCTTGAAAGGTGTATTGTGTGGGTATTGATCATTGTAGCAGTGGAGATACATCTGCAGGTTTTGCATCTGTTGTTCTGGCAGAGTCTGGTGCTGCTTGGAGTTGGTGTGTCCTGGTCTGTGGGGAGCTTGCTTCTGATGCTTGGAGATGCTTCTCAGCTTGGAGATCACTCTATATCTGACCAATCAGTGCTCATCCTCAAAGGAAAGTTGCACAACACTTTCAAAAGTCAAGCCTGGCTGCTTAAATTCATAACTTTGCAAGACATTAAAAATCATGGACTGAATTGAGACACTGGATTTATGGTTTTTTATAAACAATCTATTACTCACTAATAACCCAGCCAGCTGCCTTCTCCCACCCCACCCGCCGCTTCCCTTCCCTCCTATGACCGAATGGGTATTAATGCGCCACTTCACCATAAATGGTCCCTTGAAATATTTGTTAACTACTTATGCTAAACAATCTGTTCTACCTTGTATTTTGCTGTGACACTTTGAGTACATTTCCCAGATCTGAAGAAGAGCACTATGTAAAATCAAAAGCTTGTCTCTCTCACCAACAGAAGTAGGTCCAATAAAATGTATGACCTCACCTACCTTGTCTCTCTAATATCCTGGGACAGACATAACTATAACAACATTGCATTAAGTATGTCATTATATGAAGTATGATTTCAGTTTGATATTAAGTATGTTCCAACAAGATGTATGCATCCCCAAGTATTATAATTACATCTATAAAGGCAAGCATTCATAGAAGATAATTAACAAACTTATTAACATAATTTTTAAACTTGTGCCCCATTTTGATGTGAATACAGTGTGAACCCTAAAAAGGTTCGAATTCTGTCTTATTTTAAGACAGATTTTTGACCTGTTATAGCCAAATGAAATTGACATAAAACAGGCATAAAGATTAACAAGTGCTTGCTTAAGCAACTATTCCAAAAGTTCTTAATGTTGATTTGATTTGTGTGTTACCACCTAATAGACACAACTGTTTAAAATTACTTAATCAGAAAATAAAATACACTCCTTAAATCAGTGGTCTCCAAACTGTGGGGCGTGCCTACCTAGGGGGGTATGGAGGAACATTTATGGATGGGTGCATGGCGGGGCCCAGGCCAGCCCCCACGGAGGGCAGGGAGGGAGCACCACCCAGCCCCACTCTGCCCCCACCCACAGCTCCACTCTGCCCCCTGCTCTGCTCCCAGCCCAGCTCCAGCCCTAGCTCCGCTCCTCCCCCCAGCCACAGCTCCACTCCACCCCCGCTCTGCCCCCAACCCAGCTCCAGTGCTAGCTCTGCTCCGCCCCAGAGCCAAAGCTCCACTCCTCAGCCCTCATTCCCTCTCCACACCCAGGCCAGCTCCACCTCTAGCCCCAGCTCCATTACTGATTCCATTACTGGTAAGGCAGGGCATGACAGGAAAAGTTTGGGCACCAATGCCTTAAATTGAATTTTGATAACTTGTTCATCACCAACTCCAGTGTTTGACACTTCTATATCATTTTAGTTATTGAAAATACAACATAATAGAGAAAAGATCTTTAATACATTTTGCCAAAGAAACTAATATCAAACTGCATTCAAACTCTGTTATCAAACGTTTGGTCAGAAAGTGTACAGAGAATACTTTATTTGTGAGAATAGGAAGTGTGTGGATTAGCAAAATGCAGATTAGCCAGGCTCTACTGTACTTTGTTTTATGGTAAAAGTAATAAAAGTCTAACAACAACAAAACAGAGAACTAGAATCAGCTAGGCATGATTTAGCAATATGAGCTAGCTGTACAGAAGATTGTCTTCCTTCCTTAAAAAAATGCTGTCCTGATTTATAACCTTAGTGAAATCAACAGATTGAAGAAGGTGTCAACTGGGGCAGAATTTGGCCTCTACTGATTAAAGATGAAGACAAATAAATAGAAATGTAAATAAAATAATCTCATTGAGATTTTAAATAATTTCTATTTCAATATTGATTCACAGATACTAAGGTCAGAAGGGACCATTATGATCATCTAGTCTGACCTCCTGCACAACGCGGCCACAGAATCTCACCCACCCACTCCTGTGAAAAACCTCACCTATGTCTGAGCTATTGAAGTCCTCAAATCGTGGTTTAAAGACTTCAAGGAGCAGAGAATCCTCCAGCAAGTGACCTGTGCCCCATGCTACAGAGGAAGGTGAAAAAGCTCCAGGGCCTCTTCCAATCTGCCCTGGAGGAAAATTCCTTCCTGACCCCAAATATGGCGATCAGCTAAACCCTGAGCATATGGGCAAGATTCACCAGCCAGATACTACAGAGAATTCTTTCCTGGGTAACTCAGATTCCACCCCATCTAACATCCCATCACAGGTCATTACCATGATATTTAAAGATCAATTAATTACCAAAATCATGTTATCCCATCATACTATCTCCTCCATAAACTTATCGAGTTTAATCTTAAAGCCAGATAGATCTTTTGCCCCCACTGCTTCCCTTGGAAGGCTATTCCAAAACTTCACTCCTCTGATGGTTAGAAACTTTCGTCTCATTTCAAGTCTAAACTACCTGGTGGCCAGTTTATATCCATTTGTTCTTGTGGGGGCAAAATCCATCCACTAAACTATAATTTTGCTTTTACAGCATAGGAAATTGTAGGATTAGTAGTTAGTGGTTGTGGAGTTTTTCACATCAGAAAAATTTATGTAACATTATTATTTAATACTTTATGGGAAAAAGAAGTGATATTCCTACTAAAAAGTAACATTGTACTTCCTACGGTATTAAACAATATAACAACTTTAAGTCTTCTTAATACAGCTGTATTTTTCATCCAGAAGAGAGAGCACGCTTGCCAAATTCATCAACACATGATTTCCTTCCGTTGTGTTTCCTGCCAGGACTACATGGAACAAAATCAATATTTCCAAGTTATCTGGCAGGGAACCTGAGTATCACACTTATTGCAAAGACCTTTGTCTGTGACTGCTAAGCTGATTATCTGTACCAGCTGGTAACTAAGAAGGCTTTGAAATTTACATATTACTTAACAGATACAATATACCCACTTAATTAGCCTGTTAAATAACGCCCTAATACTTTGTTTTCACAAGCTGATGTAACAATATAAAAATGCAGTAAATACAAACCTATAATTATATATATATATATATATATATATATATATATATATATATATATATATATATATATATATATATATATATAGTAAATTATGCCTAACATCAAATTGTCTCAATTTCCAAACTGCTGTTTCTAATTATATCTCTTGAAAACATTAGTCTGCTGAATTGTATAAATCTCAACATATTGCAAAGTAATTATTTCCAGGGTTCAAAAAATGAAATCTAGTAACATGTTGAAAAGTTAATCTAACATTTGCCTTCCTTTAAAAACATCAGTAAATTCAGAAAAATAGTTAGACAGATAGGTTACTTCTGTATTTCCTATCTGATGCATGATTTAATTGCATAAAAATATGCTATTAGCCATTTGAGTCAATAAACAGACATTCATATTTCAGAGTAATATAGGGTCCCAGGCTGGAAGAAGACCCAGCCTATGAAATTGCCTGCAGATTATGGTGAGACAGACCCTTTTGCTTTTAAACCTATTCGCTTGTTAAAGTTAGGAAATAGCTTGCAATTTTATCTTTTTATTTCTTTTGTAACCAATTCTGACTTTTATGCCTTATCACTTGTACCACTTAAAATCATAGAATATCAGGGTTGGAAGGGACCTCAGGAGGTAATCTAGCCCAACCCATTAACTACAGAAATCTCTCTTTCTGTAGTTAATAAACATGTTTTATTGTTTTACATAAACCAGTGTATGCTTGGACTGAAGTGTTTGGGAATCTCTACTTGAGAAAACAAGGCTGGTGCACAATCATTTTCCTTTGATGGAATGATGGACTTTCTATGACCTTGTCCTGTCCAGGAGGGTACTGAGCAGTACAAGATGCACATTTCTGGAAAGCAAGGCTGGGACTAAGAATATGCTGGTGTTACCCTGTATGTAATTCATGAGTGGCTAGCGAGGAGCACTCATACTGGGAGCAAGTTACGTACTAGAGGCTGTGTGTGGACAGGACCTGGAGGGGTGGTTGTTCACGATCAAAGTAGCGTAAAGGGCATCCCAGGCTGGAGAGCTGAGGGGACACAGCTGTTCAACAGTCCAGATGCTACCCTGGGGAATATCACAGGGGGACATGAAAAATCCTAGTTCTACTGATGAAAACATAAGAAATCGCTTAGACACTAGCCTCCTTCAAGCAGGCATAGATGCTATATTGTATGTTCAATGCTCTTTATCTTACAACTGCATAGCCTGGGGAAAAGAGAAAGCCACAGCTCTCTACTACAGGAAAACAAGACTGTTTATGGATGGTACTGTATTTTCAGTTAATTGCCACAGATCACTGAGGAAGGGAAGGTGAAATAAAGATTCAGTTTATTAAGCAGATGTGAATCTTTTAGAAGATCAAATCCCAAAAAACAGAATCAAAAGAACTGTAATCTCCTAGGAAAATCTTGCTGGCAAATTGTGCTCACAATCTGATAAGGGGCTGACTTTAGGTAATATGTGATAAAAAGATGTAACTATATAAAATAAGGATAAATACATGAAACTGATCATTTTTCTCACTATGGTATCATATTTGTATGTACCATGTTTCAGCAATAGGACCTGAACGTTCCGTGAATCACCCAGGTTTCTATTTTTTTAGTTCATCAGTCTATTGACTCCAACCCAGCAACAGAATCCTCACTTTGCACTCTATTCTTTCCATAAAAAGACAAAATTTACAAAGTGATGTAAGCAGTCTCTGTGCCAAGCCATCTCATGTCCCAGCTCCAGACCTCAGAGTTGGTATTTCTCTATAAATGGAAGGCATTCAGTAGCTGCTAAGTGTTAACTGTATTGGTGATCTATATATGCTATAAAATCAACAAAAACTGAATAAAGAGAAAAATTATACAATGGCTTTGTTTTATAACCAATGTACAATGAGATCTAAAAACAAAAAGAACAATTATTTACCTTAAATTAACGGTTATTCTTTGAGAGGTGTTGTCCACATGGATTCCTCTCTTGATGTGCATGCATACCATTTACATGATCTTAGATCTTTTGGCCAGCAATATCCATTGGAGCAATGCCTGCACTCTAAACATCCTCCCCAGCCCCACCACATACACACACCTGATCGGATAAAAGGCAGACTGATCCAAGTCTTCCACAGTTCCTTCACCAAAACAGAATTCCAGAGAAGCAAGACTCCACAGTACGGGGAAGAAGAGTGGGTCCTGGAATCTATGTGGACAACACCTCTCAAAGTACTTTAGTGACCGTAAGGTAAGTGACCATACTCTCTTCAAGACATGGGAGACGCTCTTGGGACAGGGCTGACAAGAGAGAAGGAAAGGGAGAGACAGTTGTACTGGAATACCAAGTTCAGAGGGCTCCCCAAAATGTCTAACAACTCTGTAAATAAAGTGAAATGGGAGGGAATGGAGGTGCAGAGCCTCCACTGGTGTGGTTTGATCTGGAAAGGACACTTCCAGAGCCAAATTACATCCTGACAAAGTGGAGATCATCTAGTTGACACAATATATAGCTTTGGTGTTCTGTCGTCACTTATGCTGTGAACCCCTGGAGAAGATGTAGACTGCTTTGCATGTCAAGCAGATGGCTATGTGCTCTAGGATGTTAATGTGACAACAAGCTTCCATCATTCCTGAAACTGGAGGTGACCTAAAGTAGCCCCCATTCCTGAGTGGAGGCATCTCTCACTCGAGGTTTGGTAGGAAGAAGTGCAGAGAATAGTACTCTGTTGCATACCTGAAGAGTCTTTCCAGCAGGAGAGGACTTTTTGTGGGACTCTGAGCAACATGTCCAGGCACTGTCTGCTGCGTAGATGCAAATTTCAATACCCTTGCTGTCATGTACTCTTTGTACACAGTAGGTTACAGAGATACCGTAAGGAAGTGCAAGCAAATCAACTGTTCCTCTATCAGTTCCTCTTGATGTTCCTTTGGTAACTTGTTCACAAACTGAGACAACTTATCCCCCTGTTTAAGTAATCATACCTGGAGATGTTGGCCTGAGAATTAGTCACATGCATTTAGAGAGTGGCAAAGGAGTACACCTTACATGCAAAGAGATCTAACTTCTTTGGGTTCTTCTCTCTGGTTAAGGATTTGTGAGTTCCTTGTTATTTTGACCATTCCTGGACAGAAGCCACTAAAATCAAACAAGTGGGAATTAAGGTATTAAAATCTCCTGGAGAGGACCTAGTACATCCTGTCAACTTGTTTGGATGTGGCTGGAATACATGTTGGTGTGTACCACAGGTCTTTCACAGGCTCCGACAGTCCCTCATTTATAGGCAAAGCAAACCTGCCAGGTCTGGAAGGCTATAAGATGTGCAGGAGTTTATGTTTCTTCTTCCAGTCATATATCCAGGGTCTCTGCCATGTGCTTGACTAGGTCCTTCCTGGGACACTTTAATCCACTGAGGAAGGAATGGGAAAGTTCACGGAAAGGTATCCTCTGGGGAGGATAAGGAGATTGCACCAGGGACCAGGTGTTCTTCCCCCCGCAGCAGTTGGATCTTTTCCTCATTTTCCTCTTCCTGCCTTTCCAGGATCTGAGGCTGCATCAGCTGACACAGCTGCAATGGCCTATACTGCCTCTTTGGGGAGAGGCACATAGATCTGGAGGCAGTTGATTATGCAGTACATCTCATCCAAGGGTGAGGCCATGTTATCTGGAGTGCCCTGCCTCTGAGTGGGAGAGGATAGTACTGGAGATTCCCCCTTAATTTCTGGTACTGACAGTTCAGAAATTAGTAGCTTGGATATTACCACTTTCAGCCTCGCTAGGAGATATGACTCAAGTACTAGGCCCACAATTATAGTCATTTGGTACCATAAATCATTGGGATACTAATATAGCCAGTGCAGAGTTTACTGGATATGAAGGAACATGGGTCTGAGATGTCCAGTACACAGATGGCAGATACCAAGAACTGAGGTACTTAGTATCAAGGCTCTAGGTACCAAGGCACTTGGTGCAAAGTTCAGTACCAATATATGTGTTGGCCGTCGATTTTAGTGGGTCCAGTGGCATTCTTACTAATCGGTACCAGGGTACTTGAAGGGGTCTTGTCAGTCTTTTGACCCTTAGGAGACTGAGCCCAAGATGAGCCAGAAGTCTGACTCATGCCTTGACTTACTAGACATTGGAGAAAGTGACCTATGCCTTGGCCCATCCCTGGAGTAGTTGTCCTTTTTCCCCCATCATGTCATTGGCATTGGAATACAGGTAGACAACTGAAGCCTCTTAGAAGGAGGGGTCTGGGTGCTCAGGCTGAAATCTTGGCTCACTGGAGAAATAACAGAGGGACCGACCAGTGACATGGCCTAGCTCTGACCTTCCTCTCAATGTCTCAGGAGGCAAGCATTGAATCTTTGAGGAGGACAGGCTTCATGCAGGCTCTCTAGCTCATGAGTTCACTTAGAGAAGGAACAATACATGGAGCATAGCTCAGAAAAAAGTGTCCCTCTCCTAGGCTGGGCAAGCAGTGGAAGTGCTGCTCACAGGCATCAATCCTTCATCTGAGGATCAGGTCTTGAATCCTGGAGATTTAGCTTCTGCCATGTTGCTAGCACGCCTGTACAGGAGTGGGAGTCTAGCCTAAATTGCAACTAAGAATTTATTCTTTTAGCCAATGGGGAATAACTATCTAACTATGCAAAATAACTACCAAGTACTAAGACTACTAACTACACTAGCACAATATGCAGAGAAAGCAAACATAGTCAACTTTCCATCTCACTGCCTTGGGCCTAAGAAGGAAATGGATCTCCTCTGCTCTTTATGCCCTCGAGTGGGGAAGGACGGCACAAGGATATCTAGGGTTCAGACATGGCCCCAACAGACAGTGCAGGCCAAGAGCATCCAGTCTCCCATGCAGGGGAACCAAGAGTGAAATCCGTGTGGACAGTCTCTCAAAGAGGAACTAAATGTTTGTTGTAGTTTTGATGGACAGGATCTAGAAAATAAGACCAGATCTAGCAAAGGCTTGCAGATGTGACTTCAGTGGGACTACTGCATAAATCTTTACAGGATCAGATGTTAAAATTGAAAACATGGTTACACTGTGAACTGTATTTATGTTTAAATGAGTGGACAACTGCATGCAAGAGAGAAAACAAGTTGTCCTACAAAAATACATGTTTATTTTTTTGTTGCGTAAAATGAGTGGATTCTGTACAGCAAAGCCAAACTAAAACTTGTAAATGTGTCGGGGAAGGTCAAAACATTTTCAGCATCAGTTCAAGGGGATCCCTTGATGATAACAGTTTATAGCAGTGGGTCAATTTCTTAGTGTAAACTGGGTGTGACAGGTAGGGTTGCCAGATGTTCGGTTTTAGACCAGAAAGTCCAGTCGAAAAGGAGATTTGGAAGTGTTCAGTCAGCACTGCCAGTCTGCCCTCCATCCTCTGCCTCAATTTTCCTGCCCCAGCCCCTTATTCCGGGAGACTGACCCCCCCCCCACATACCCCACTGTGCCCCCACCCCAGCCTCCTACTCTGGGGACTAATCCCCCCTCCACCCTGCTGTGCCCTGATTGTCCCCGCCATGGCCCCCCACTCTGGGGACTGATTCCCCCCTTCTGCCCCACTGTGCCCCCAATACCTCTCCCCATCCCCTTGCTACAGGGACCGACCCCCCTCTCTGCTCCACTGTCTTCCAATGAGAGGAAGGTTCAAAGAAAAAAAATCACATTGCTCTTATGGGGTTCCCAAGTAGGGGCAACAATTAGAGGTTGGTTCATGCCCCAAACTAAGGTTCATAGCCTTTTAGATATCCCCTCCACCAGGCTCCCAGAGACTTGCCACTCTGCCAAGATGACCATATCCCCCGCATGATGCAGGAGAGTGGAGCATGCTTTGAAGATGCAACTGAGAATGTCATTACAGCAATAAACCTAAGAAACTAAAAAATCCAAAAAAATAACCCCCACAATGCATTTCTCCTACTAATTTGATCCGGAACATTTAATACAAGTTTGACTTTTCAGACAATACCCAACTGCATTTTATTAATCCTCCTGATTTTTTAACCCAATTTAAAACCAGCTATCCTTACAGAATATGTAGAATTGTACTGAACTATGCATTGTGGTGCTCCCATTGTGCCAGATGAATACAAAGGCTGAGCAGGGGGCAGGGTCTTGGAGAAAGAGGCGGACCAGGAGCAGGGCCTCAGGGGGAAGAGGTCGGGCAAGAGGTGGGGGCAAGGATGTCCGATTTTCAGCAGTTAGAGAGTTGACAACCCTAGATCACTCCTGGGCTCATAGCCAACATCTGCTGGGTCCCCAGTTATGTAAACAAAACAAAAGGTTTTTATTTGGCTGTCACCGCTTCAGATGGGCCACCACCTGCAGCCGTCTTACCCAGCAACAACAAGCAACGCATTGGTAGCAAATCACCACAACACAGTCTTGCATCCTGCCTACCTTTCCTCAGGGAGGCCCTGACAGGCATCAGTCTCTCAAGCAGGCTTCTCTCATGAAGTGAGAGCTGGAGTTCTGCTCTCCTTCCCTGCAGGCTGAGCTGGGCTCTCCATCTTTAACCCCTCCCTCCAATCCTGATGCCTCCTGCAGATGCAGCAGGGTAGGACTGACTCAGCCCACAGCAGTCCATTAACCCTTTCCTAGTCAGTGTGAGGTTTGTAGCCACATCACACTGGGTTTTACTGGCAAAAAGTGCCACAATCACTAACAGATAATTCAGTCCTTTTCTTTAAACACTGTATCAAATAAAACTCCATCAAGTACACAAATTTTTACCAACCTGTAGGATTGCTCTTTCAGGTATATTTGATATTTCATCTCTGACTGTTTCTGAGGTAGAAGAATATTGTACATCATCCTGTTTATCAAAATATTCTTCCTGGTCTCCTTTTACCAAACGCTGAAAAAAATAACACAACAGAAGTATAACTATCCTTATCCAGATTAAAGTGTCATCTTTTCTTGTAAACTGAATATGTTCTCAGATATATTAAAAAGTCCCAATTAATATATCAACATTTCTAAATTAAATTAGTTTTTTTAATTCATGTAGATTTATAAATCTACTTAATAAAACAACAACAATGAATATTACTCCAACAATATCATGATGAAGTTCATGAAGTATTTTACAAATATGCGTACTGTGCATTTTAGAACACCTGTTTTACAATAGTTTGTACATACAGTTCAGTAGAAATATCATTATTTGCTGTGTAAAAAAGAAGAAGGGGAAGATGGAAGCAAGAGAAAGAGAAGGAAAGTGGGAAAGGGAGATTAGGAAGAAGGAAAGAACAGGTGAGGAAAAGCGGCAGTTTTAGATTGTGCCTTTCCGCCATGAGCACAGTTATTTTTCAGACAGCAGTTTGTGTATCTCTGGCTTTTTTAAATTATTTCCTATTATAATAATTAAGAGCCTGTCCCTGCAACATGGAAGGGAATGAGAGTTTTGTTATTGACATCAAGGACTAAAAGATCAGGGCCTAAATTGAGATTTTCCAGTAATTTAGGCCCAATCCTGCAGAGGCTCCATCTCTGTGCATTCATTCCCCAAATCCATTGAAGAATTGAGGCCAAAATGTTTTCAACAGAAAACGGTAACTGAAGTGGCAGATTGGCCAAAAATTGCAGCTGAAAGGATAACCATGGGCATGGGAGAAGGGGCCTAAATAATTCAGGTAACCTTAGTAAAAAGAAACCAAAAATGAATGCATCAATAAATACATTCAAAATAATCAAGAAAGGAGTGTTTATAATCTTTCCTCTAACATGTTATCTTACCCTTCTAAGAGGAATTACTTTTCACATGGGAAGGATACATTGCAGGAATTTATTTTTAAAAAAAGCTTTTTAAAAAAAAGAAAAAAGGAGATATACGCTAATAATAAGAATCCATAAGCAGCTGTGCATTAGTAGGTTATTTGTGCACCTCTCAATGATAAAAATACAAGGTTTCCAGCCTCATGTTTCACAATGCAAATGAGGCAGTATCCTATGGATGCAAATCCAACTGTGATCTATTGGGATACTGGACCTAAGTATTCCAGATACTTGTTTACATATACTAAAATAGGCCCAATTCACCACGGGCTGAGGTAAACAGCGACAGAATACGTTGGTAGCAAAGTATGTGAAGAGGTTAAAAAGGCTATTAGCACAAAGTACCTGCAGTTTCTCTTAATGAGGCAGGAGACTTAAAGGAGCCCAGACTTACCAAAAGTGTGGTCTGAAAAAGGCTCCTGGCTAGGGCAGCCAAGAAGTCAGCTAACGAAGTATCTCACCCCAGGGATTCCCATCAGTGGAGCTACAATGGAAACTAACGCTGTCCACAAAGGATTCACACCTTCTGTCAATATTAACTAATGTTTGAACAAGACTGTCAAAAATTGAGTTAGCTGACATAATGCTGACCACAACTTAGCAGTCAGTGAAGACTGGGACAAATCACATTCAGCATTGTATCATGGCTTAATTATGGTTAACTGATACAATGTCTGAGCATGATTTGTCCTGGTCTACAGTGACTACTAAGTCATGGTCAGCATCATGTCAGTTAACTTGTATCTTCAGAATCGTGTTCAAACACAATAAAATATTGTAATGCAGACAAACATACTAAAACAGAGACAGAAACACTGTCTGTCCCTCTTGAAGTAATGGGTTTTGCTGGCAAAGAGGGGAGTACTTGACACCTCCCTGACCCTGCTTTGCTTAAATTGGCCTATACTTTTTAAAAAATATTAAGTTACCTTTTAATTGCAGTTGAAAAGTATTCTGTTGATGGAAAATTTCCCTTATGTTTATAATATCACAAACAATAGAAGCACTCAGAATATATTTTTAGAGCGGTGAAAGTCTGAGAACATAATTTTTAAGAATCATAAAAACTGCAACCCTGCAAAGCAACTCCAGCATTAACAGGATTTCATGTTTAACAACTTTGCACAGTGCTTTGAAAATGCACAGTGTTACCTAAGTACTAAGTAACCACAGTGGTAGCAGTAGCATTGTAGAATGGCTCATTTTAATTTTATGTACCTAGGACTGCTTTCCCACCGCAGCTTCAGTTCATGGAGATATATTGTTTAATCATTCAGCATGTAATATTTAAAATTCTAATGTTATGTACCTCAAAATATGCTTTTGTTTTTGCCGAACTCTGAGCCTCTGCATGCCACGCCCTTAGGATAGTTCTGCACAAACTGTCATTAAAGACCTTTTGTATCCTCATTGCTGCCACTAGAAAAAATTTATTCGATTACAAAAGTTATGAAAGCAAGGCCCTCATTTCTGAATAAATGTTTCAGTTAAATGCCTTTGATGAAATGCAATTCTGTATACAACCAGCTCTACAGATTTATAACTGTCCACAACTATGTTCTTTATAATGAAACAAGCAGCAACAACACTCTCACAGTATATGTACTGGTTCATACAAATACACTAAGTTACCAGGCAAAGCAAAAAAGTGTTATATGATCTTATTTTCATAGCTATGTATAAAGGCATGATGAATCTGCAAGTTGGATCTGCCAAAAACCAGTAAGTTCACCAATTCTTAAATTCCAGAACAAGTAGCAAGTTTGAAGAGGCTGTCAGAGTGGAGAAAAAAATGTACACTGTCCTCAGTGAAATGGAACAGGACATAACTCACTCGCTCACTTTACATGTAACATTTTGAGAGCGGGAAGGTTCAAGAATAATAAAGGCAAATTAGTGTTTTCAATATACCGGTAATTCAAAAATGTAGTCTTAACTTAATCTCTATGAAAGTTTTGTTTTATATTTCATATTTTAAATGCTATAGTTCCTTGTCCAGTATGTCTGGTCTGTATTTTTGATTTAAAAGATCTGATTTTTAATAACTTGAACTAGTTTCAGAATGGAAATGGTTTAAAAAGGACTGTAGAACTACACATTATTATAAAACTGGTAGATTCTATCTCTGTATCATCATGATTACCCTCCAAAGAATTTTCTTAAAAGCTGTCACTTTCATTTCCAACAAAAATTCTTGTATCTTTTATACTGGGTTTATATGCAGCTTGTTATTTAGTGTATTTTTCCTTTAAAATTACATATTTTTCAACAGATTTTAAATAATTTTTATACTTCACATACAGAAGACACTGTACAAATATATGAGCCAAATTCTGTTCTCTGGTTCGTATGGGTACCAACATAAGTTCCACCTGTATCTGAGAGCAGAATTTGGTATTTGATTTCCAACCCTGCAAACTCTAACTCACCCCAGTAGTTCTTGCTCACATGAGCAGTCACATTTAACTCAACAAGAGTATTTGTTTTAAGTAAAGACTAATCCTGCAAGAAGAATTCTCAATTGTACATTTTGATATTTTAAATATATCCTAAAAATGTTCACACTAAATTTATGTCACTGTTTTACACATACAAACTAAATAGTCTTGAAAATCAAAACGAATAAACTGAACAATTTAGAATACCTTTAAACTATTTACCTGGTCTTTGGGTCACAAGAACTCTTATAAATTAAATGTTTATAAATAACTCAATGACCTTTCAAAAGTCATGCAGATGTCACACAGCAGAATTTGATATGGACCTAAATTATACCAGCTCTGCAACCAGGATTTTGACGTTACTGTTTAAAAACAGATCTTCTATTATAGCAGTCCTGACACTAGATCTTAGAATTATATCCCTAAGAAACAATTTCATGTCTTATTTTTCACCAAACTCAAAACCCCAAAAATAATTTTATACAAGAAAAAACTTATTTTCTCTGCATTGAGACATACAAGATCTATTTTTGTCCTGAGAAAATTGCAAATACTTACAATAATCTAAAACCCTGTGAATAACTGAGTATGCAAAGTTATTAATGAGCTGCATGCACAAAAGAGTTCAAAGACTCACCGCTCCTGTGTTGCTCAAATACTATTAAGCTTATAGTATATAAATTGTATTTTTGTTTATGCAAAGCAGCTTGCAAGACTTACATACTATTTGTTCCTTGCGAAACTGTGCCCAAGCTCTCCACTTCTGTACTATTACTCTCGTTATTCTGGTGTCATAATGGTCTGCTGCAACTGCCATCTTCTGCTTTATAAGTTCTCTACTGTTTTTTTGCAACAGACAATATTGCATCCATTCACTGCAATGTTAAGGCAAAGTTAATAATTGTATTAATGTGGTTTCTGACTTGGATGGAATAAAATACATAAAACTCTGTAACTTAATACAAAGCATATGGAAGATAGTTTGAGCCATTAAGTTTATGTTGATCAGTTTAAGTCACAGGATGGTGGTCATTTCAATGGTGATATATTTTAATAATAGTTCCTCCTAGCCATACCAATTGGAATAAAGTTTCTGCCTTCAATTAATAGGTTACATCATCAGTTTGTAAAATATCTCACTGATCTGATTCTATTCATTACTTGCTCCAGCTAGTATGTGATTATTGAGGTCCTGATTCAAGAAAGTATCTAGTTCAAGAAAGGCACTTAAGCACATGAAAACAATGGAACTTAAACACATGCTTAATGTTAAGCATGTGTATAAGCAATTTCCCAAATAGTGATGGATTTAAGCACATGCTTAAGAGCTTTCCTGAACTTGGGTTTAAAAATGTTATTTAAGTTTCTTTGGCAATGTAAATAAAAACTAAAATGAAAGAAGAATATAAATCAACATTTTACATCTAAACCATTTTATCCTTCCACAAAAATATATTAAACATTGTTCTTGCTCTCTTAAGTGACACAGAAGTATTCAGAGCCCAAAGAGAAATATTTTCTCAAAGAATCACACATCGTTTATTACAGGGTAACAAGGTAATCACCGGGTAACAAGCCTTGTGGATGCGGGGAAGCGCATATCTTGACTTTAGTAAGGCTTTTGATACTGTCTCGCATAACCTTCTCATAAACAAACTAAGGAAATACTACCTAGATGGAGCTACTATAGGGAGGATGCATAACTTGTTGGAAAATCATTCCCAGAGAGTAGTTATCGGTGGTTCACAGTCATGCTAGAAGGACCTAACGAGTGGGGTCCCACAGGGATCAGTTCTGTTCAATATCTTCATCAATGATTTAGATAATGGCATAGAGAGTACACTTATAAAGTTTGCGGATGATACCAAGCTG
This sequence comes from Natator depressus, assembly GCF_965152275.1. Classification (NCBI taxonomy): domain Eukaryota; kingdom Metazoa; phylum Chordata; order Testudines; family Cheloniidae; genus Natator; species Natator depressus. The sequence goes on along the minus strand of NC_134234.1, from coordinate 323,573,726 downwards.
GGAGGGGTTGCAAGTGCTTTGGAGGATAGGATTAACATTCAAAATGATCTGGACAAACTGGAGAAATGGTCTGAAGTAAATAGGATGAAATTCAATATGGACAAATGCAAAGTACTCCACTTAGGAAGGAACAATCAGCTGCACACATACAAAATGGGAAATGACTGCTTAAGAAGGAGAACTGTGGAAAGGGATCTGGGGGTCATAGTGGATCACAAGCTAAATACAAGTCAACAGCGTAATGCTGTTGCAAAAAAAGCAAACATCATTCTGGGACGTATTAGCAGGAGTATTGTAAGCAAGACACGAAAAGTAATTCTTCCGCTCTACACCACGCTGATTAGGCCTCAACTGGAGTATTGTGTCCAGTTCTGGGCGCCACATTTCAGGAAAGATGTGGACAAATTGGAGAAAGTCCAGAGAAGAGCAACAAAAATGATTAAAGGTCTAGAACACATGACCTATGAGGGAAGATGGAAAAAATTGGGTTTGTTTAGTCTGGAGAAGAAAAGACACAGGAGATATGATAACAGTTTTCAAGTACATAAAAGGTTATTACAAGGAGGAGGGAGAAAAATTGTTCTTCTTAACCTCTGAGGATAGAGCAAGAAGCAATGGGCTTAAATTGCAGCAAGGGAGGTTTAGGTTGGACATTAGGAAAAACTTCCTGTCAGAGTGTTTAAGCACTGGAACAAATTGCCTAGGGAGGTGGTGGAATCTCAATCACTGGGGATTTTTAAGAGCGGGTTGGACAAACACCCATCAGGGATGGTCTAGATAATACTTAGTCCTGCCTTGAGTGCAGGAGACTGGACTAGATGACCTCTCAAGGTCCCTTCGAGTTCTATGATTCTATATTGTTTATTAATTATAGTACAGTATTTTTCTTTGTCAGAGCAACAAGAAAGATAACCACTTAAATGAGGCTTTCTGACAGCCCTTTTATTTGCCAAAAAATCCCCAATTTGGAAGCAAAATGTAATTTAATTGAACATAGCTGAGAGCAACTGTAAATGTAACATTTTATGGTTCTAATCCAACTCCCATTGTAAAGTCAGATAACAGTGAAACCTGAAATAATGGAGCAGTCTTATGATTTTTCCTAAGATTTTTAACCATTTTGATTATCATAATTATACATCAGACACATGCACTATTCTCCACTCAAAAAGTAATAGCTTTTTTTGGACCTCTAACCTTATCTCCCCTAAATGTTAGTTCCAATGGAAAACTGTTGGACATTTGAGATTCCTGGCCACAGTGAAGTGATTTTTGATTAACGACTAATTCATTCAGAATGCAGGTACCGTATATACTCGTTCATAAGCCAAATATTTTTGGTAAAAAAATGACGCATCAAAGAGCGGCGGTCAGCTTATAAAAGGGTCTACACCAACATTTGATCATTTTAAATTCTATGGAACCATTGAATTGAATATCTAATACACTGTCGTTTTGTTTACCTGGAGCATCTGCAGGCATGGAGCCCCTCAGCTCCCTGTGGCCGTGGTTCGCCCTTCCCAGCCAATGGGAGCTGCGGGAAGTGGCGTGCCACTGTTGCTCTTCTCTTCATTGGCAGGGAACGGCGAACAGCAGCCACTGGGAGCTGAGGGGATCCGTGCCTATGAACGTTCCAGGTAAACAAAACGTCCAGGCCCACTAGCGGCTTACCCTAATGGGCTTACCCTCATGGGCCAGGAACCAAAAAGTTTGCCAACCTCTGAAATATAGGGTCGGCTTATGAAATAGTCATAGAGTTTTTGCTATTTTTACCTATCCATCTTGGGGGGTCAGCTTCTAAACAACGGGCTAATGAACGAGTATATATGGTAAATATTTATATATATCTCCCTTTTACAGAGAGAGAAACTGAACCATGGAGAGAATGAGCAAACTGCCCGAAGTCACAAAGGAAATCTGAATAAGAGCCAGGAAGGGAACCCAGATCCTTGACTCCCAGTCCTGTACTTTAACCCTACCCCAAAATATCCTGTCTCCATTGGGATTTAAGTACTCTGGCAAGATTAATCTGTATGAGAGGCTGTTCAGGGAAGGCCTGGTCCAAAACCCACTGAAGTCAAAAGACTTCCACTGATTTCAATTAACTTTGGATTGGGCCTGGAATTTACAGGCACTCTGAGCTCACTACAATTTGAATACAAAACAACATTGCTAAAAAAGAGAAAAACCAAATAATTTAATTTGGTCATCTTGCTTCTGTTTGTGATGCTGGCAGTCCAGGTGCCAGCTCATGCCAAGGCCCCAGGCCTCACTGATCGTTGACAAATGCATAGCTGGAAACCAGTCTGGTTTACCTGTGGGTTAGTATCGTTAAAAACAGATATTAGTGTTATAAAAATGCGTTTAGTGCTCAGACTTTACGAAATGCTTGTAGAATGCTGCATGCATTAATCCTACTTATATCTGTATCCTATGCTAAAAGGAAATACTTAAGTATTTGCTCTATAACTGTAAAATGTTTGTTCTAAAACTATGTAACTCACCAACCAGGAAAAAAATTTCAAATAATGCAAAATCCTGGATTCCTGTAGAAGATGTTATCTCCCGCTCATCAGCAAGGACTATTGAATCCATATGAGCCACTGTGGAACAGACTTTGTTGATTGCTCCTCCCACCCACCCATGAAGAGGTTACGTGCAGAAGCGCTCGGCCCATCAGCCGGCACTCTAGAGAAATGGGGATAAAAATCCCTGACCAGAAGGAATTAGGGTCTCTTTATGCTTTCTGGACTCTGAGGGGCAAAGATTCCTAAACATAAACAAGAGATCCCCAAGATGCTTGTCTTGAATTAGCCCCAAAGGACATAAAATCTTGCTTATTATAAAAGCTTCTATTCCCTTTTGAATTTAAGATTGTATCTCATTTGTGGGTGTATGCTTAAATGCTTTAGCCTTGTAAATAACTCTCATTTCTTTTTCATAGTTAATAAACTTTTAGTTATTTTTTTACAGGACTGCCTACAAGTGTTGTCTCTGGCATGAGACCTAAGGTGCAAACTGACCTGGAATAAGTGACTGGTCCCTTTGGGACTGAGAGTAAACTGAATATGTTGTGATCTTTGATGTAAAATGACCATCTGTCACAGAGTCAAGCTTGTATGGGTGGCAAGATAGATCAGAATGCCCAAGGGGTCTGTGACTCCACGTTAAGGCTGTATAGTGCCTGAGGAGTTTACAATTATTATTTGGTTGGTGAAATCTAAGCATAGAACTCACAACCAGTTTGGGATGTGTGCCCTGCTTACCAGTCTGCCCTGAGGTTGGTATTCTTAGTCATGAACCACTCCAGACAACGTTCAAGCTAATTACAATGAAAACCACCTTTTTCTGCAATAACACTAAATATTCTAGACAAAAAGGATTTTTTCCTAAAAATTCAGTATTCTCCATGTACAGTATGTATACTTACTGAAAGTACAGTTTCTTTAAGTTTTTGCTGTAAAAGTTCCATGCTTTGCCACATAACTCTTCAGTCATCTAAACAAATAATTTATTATATTAATACACAAATTTAAAAATGGTGTTGCGTAGTGAATGCTTAAAAAATAGCCAAAAAAACCTGGCAGTATTATTTTCCATATTGATCAATGCAAATTAAATGGTACAGTCCAAAGAAATGCATGTTCAGATACACAGAAAAATTTAATAGACAGAAAATTGTATCTTTCTTCCCCTATCAACTTTTTTCAATATAAACCTGCTTTTACAGGCATAAAATCTGAAGGTAAAAACTAAATATAGAACTGAACTGTATGTACAAAGAAGGCATTAATCAAGCTCAATGTCAGCACTTCTTCCCCAAAATTCACTGTTTTACTGATAAAATATATTAAATTGCTAGAAACATTCTATCTTTTCTTTTAAATTCTTCTCTTTTACTTCGTGGCTTGTTAGAATTTAATAACCTTATTAGGGCTGTCAAGTGATTAAAAAAATTAATAGTGATTAATCATGCCGTTAAACAATAACAGAATACCATTTATTTAAATATTTGTTGATGTTTTCTACGTTTTCAAATAGATTTCAATTACAACACAGAATTCAAAGTGTACAGTGCTCATTTTATACTTATTATTGATATTTATATGGATCTATTTAAAATGCACTCTTCCAAAATCTTGGGTACATGTAAAGATTTTTTCTGTAATTTCATAAATTATACAGGACCATTGCCCAATTCTAAAAAACATTCTTCATTTCCTTTGCCAATTACCTTAATGTTCTTATTTAGTAGAATCAGTCAAACCAAATAATACACAGAAAATCATGAAACTGAAAGTGGGTCCAGATGCACTTGGAAAGATTGTAACATAGAAGTAAGTTCATTATATTGGTAATTCTGTCCAATTTTGATAAAAGATGCTACCATTTTTGGTGATCTACCATATGCATGGACAACATGCCAATATGAAGATGTACATTTTGAAAGATCATAAAACTAGCATATAGAAACAAATGCAAGGTACCAACATTCCCTCACATAAACTACAACAGAAATGGCAGAATCATGAAATAAACTTGAAGGCACAATTAAACCCTTCTGTAGTGAAAGATATTTTTAAATTAAAGATTCAGTGCAATTGCTCAGTGATGGTTACCAGCTGTTCATCATTTAGTCCAAAAAGGATGTGCAAATAAGTTTCTGAAATCCTCTTTAATTTTGGCCTGAAGGATGAATCAATACATGTATCCCTGCAAAACAAATAAACAAAAAAGCAAATCATATAAACCACATTACTAACACTGAAGGAAAATTAATCTCCTCTCTACAGCTAAAAGAAAAGGAGTACTTGTGGCACCTTAGAGACTAACCAATTTATTTGAGCATAAGCTTTTGTGAGCTCTAGCACCCAGACCCCCTGCCTCCAGACCCCCACCCCACATCCAAACACCCACACCTCTGACCCCCAACTACTTGCACCCAGACCCCACCCCACCAACACCGACTCCCCTAGCTGAGACCCCCACACCCAGAACCCTCCGCTGAGCCCCAACCACCTTCACCAGGAAGCCCCTGCAAAGTCCCATTGCCCCTGCATCTGGGCCCCCCTCCAACGAGCCTCTGTGCATCCAGATCCCCTCACACCTAGACCCCCCACTGAGCTGCCTGCACCCAGATTGTCCCACACAGAACCCTCTCACCTCACACCTGGATCCCCCCACATCGAACCCCTTCGCAGTTGGATCCTGCCTGGTTGAGCCTGCCTGCTCCACATCTAGTGCACCTGGCACAGAGGGGCAGGGCCCCAGGGTGTTTCTGGGGCAGCCCAGGCCTTGTGCTGTGTCAGGGTCTGGTCCAGCCTCATTGCTGAGTCCGTGTCCTGGGGTGAGGGTGTGGGGATTGCAGGGTGCAGTCAGTGGCCTGTGCTCCTCACTGCCATGCTGGAGCCTCTGCATGTATTTATTGACAAATAGAACTTGCAGAATTTTAAAATACTGTGTGCAGAATTTTTATTTTTTTGGAGCAGAATGCCCTCAGGAGTAGCACGTGGAGTAGTTGCTGCTTCCCTATGCCATCAGGGTCCCTGAAGGGATGGAACGTGAGGAGGAGATAGGGCCGTGTCCCTACCTCCATCTGTACCAGCCCATGGAATGGGCCAGTTGACCTATAGAGCAGATAGCACCATCCATTGGTATGGTGCAGTTTGTGCAGTCTCTCTGCATACTAAACCCCCTCCTGGAGCTCTCTATGACAGTGGTCCCCAAACTTTTTTGTCTGTACCCCCCCTTACCTGGTTTGTGCTCCCCCTTACCTGGCCACGGTCAGGGCCGGGGGCCACATCCGAGAGCGGGCCCGTGTTTGGGGCCAGAACTGCAGCTGGTGCCAGGTATGGAGCCACAGCTGCTAATAGGGCCAGGAGCCTGTGGCTGGGGCTGGAACCAGGGTCAAAGTGGAGCAGGTGGCAGAGCAGGACTGGGTGGCGCTCTCTTCCCCACCCCCCGTGTGGACTGGCCCAGGCCCTGCTGCGCCCTCCTGAAAGTTCTTCCACCCCCCACAGTTCGGGGACCACTGCTTTATGGGGTTATAGGACTCTGCACACCCCTAATGTTCACTGGAAGCTAAATGTAACAGTTGGCCCATAATTATGGGGTCTTCTGTGTTTACTTTCCGTTATTTTTAATGTCTTCTTAAAAGGTTGAAAATAGAATTTCTTTTTCAATTGATTTTATCTTCTGACAAACCCTATTTTTTTTTCTGTGTTTGTCATGGAAGTATAAATCAACATGGCTGTGTTTTGTTCATTTGGCTATGGGATTACGTTTTTTTTTAATTACTTTTACTTCCTATGAATGCTCACAGACTGCTCTGCAGCAGCAGAAAACATTGCATGAAGTTCTGTAAATCATACATAAATAGTGGCTGTTTGAAAATAAAGTCAGCATTAAGAGTGGAAAAATATTTTGTAACTTGAGCATTTTCCATCATTTTCCATCCATTTAAAGATGGCTTACATTTTGACCCCAAATGACTCAGCTGTATCTCTGAACATAGTACCGTACGTAATCTGTTTTGATATACAGGTAGTAGGTGAACATAATTTTAAAATTTTGGCTCGTTAACACAGTTGGAATGAAGGTAGTAAGGGTATTAACTAAGGGATATGTGTAATGTTGTAATAATTCATTAGCTGTAGAGACAGGTTTCAGAGTAACAGCCGTGTTAGTCTGTATTTGCAAAAAGAAAAGGAGTACTTGTGGCACCTTAGAGACAAACCAATTTATTTGGTTTGAGGTTCACTGGGGTGGGGTTTGGGTATGGAGGGCTAGGGGGGTTTTGGATGTATCGGGTGAGGCTTGGCAGGGGTGTCTAGGTATGGAAGGTCTGGATGCACAGGGGTTGGGAAGATGGGGGAGAAGCTCCCCACGCAGTGACCCCTCCCCCACCACAACTGAGGAGTGATGGGGGCAGGAAGCAGGGGAGGATGCTGAGCTTCCTGCAGCTGGGGGAGGTTTCTTGGGGTGGGTCTAACACAGCCCCAGCAACTCCTTGCAGGGGAAGAGGAAGTCCCGTCCTCTCCTGCCTCCAGCCCAGCCAGGACTAGCAGCCAATCCCGGCTCAGGGTAGGACCCACTGGCTGGGGGTATCTCCAGCCCCACAGTGATTTACCTCTCTGCCAGCTGCCTGAAATGTGGTACCTGTGCTGCTAGGGAGTGGTGTGTGACTGCTCTTGCAGCTTCCCTTTGCTTCCCTGTCAGAAAGTGATTTTTTTGCAGGGAAACAAAGAAATCTGCGAGGGACATGAATTCTGTACACATGCAGCGACACAGAATTCCCCCAGGAGTAATGTGCAAAGACTACAATTGTGCGTGACCCTTGCACAGAGAATGTAAGGGAGATAAGTTCCATTAATATTTCCTCTCCCGCCTGTGCGCCTGCACATGGGCCAGTCGCAGACTGGCCCTATGAAATCAAAGCCACTTTTCTCCATTAGCTTCTGCTCCCCCTCTCCTTTTGCCATCTTTAGTCCCCTAACTTCCCTAGCTGCTGTCTAAATATGAGCACCAACATTGTCTTTTTTGGCCTGATATGCTGAGGTGCTGAACATCTCCATTTCCCACTGACTTCACTGGGTGTTAACATGCTCAGCACTTCACAGGAACAGTCCTTCAGTAAATAGGATGCATCAGTGACAGCAGATGCGTTGAAGCAGAATCCTGAGAAACTGCATGTTATATAGTCATCCAATCTGTCTACATAAGATAAACTTTAATACAAATTGATTTAAAACCAATCCAGCTCTCCTTCTTCAATAAAATTCCCACTGGCCTCCAGAATGTAAGCCTTTGTAGAGAGTGTTACTAACATCTTAGTCAACAAAAATGTTCATTTTCTCTTTTTTTCCCTACATCTGTTCTTTCTTTACACTACCATCTTAGGAGAGGGATACAATATCTGAGGCTTTCCTACAGATTTTATAGCTCAATTTAATCATTATGGTAGTTTAACATTCCAGGTTTCATTATTGCACTCATTATCTCAAGGAATGAAGCTGTACACCTGGAAAAGCTCTACTTGGTATAAAACACAGCAGCCCAGCTGCTCAGAAACACAGGTCACCAAGAGCACATCAGACTGCTTCTCTGCTCTCTGAATTGGCTCCCCAAAGAAGAGTCTAGTTGAAGATCTGTCCTAATATTCAAAGCCCATATAGATTGGACTTAAGTACCTCAGAGATCACCTCTTCACAAGCATGACTTCACATGAATTATACTGGAACCATGAAACTATTCACCTATAAGTGAAGGATCTTGAATGAGGAGACAGGACTTTCATAGGAGCTGGACCTACATTACGAATTTATTCTCACAAAAGGTAAGTACAGCCCTGGGGCCTCACCATGTTCAAAACTGAATACAAAACTCATCTTGTCGACTTGGCTTTCCCACAACAAGCTAATCATACACACATACACGCTCTGTCTCTCACACCACAAACTATAAACTAATCAAGATATTTCGCCTACACACTGGGAAGGAGAAAAGTAAAAGAGAGCAAGTCGGACTGTAATTGTGATTTCTATTTTGAAGTACTTGGAAGGCACTCAAATACTATAGTGACAGCTCCAATATATATTTAGATAGTTAGTTATTAGGGCCCAATCCCACCTCCAACAAAGTCAGTAGAAATATTCCCTTTGGCTGCAGGGTGAATGAGATTAGCCCCTTAGCCTGTGGTTTCTTTTCCCTTACTGTGATGCCTAAGTTTCAAAAAGAGAGAGAGGTGAGAAATAAAAAATGGAAAATAAGTCTATGAGTAATTCAATATATTGTGAGCCACTTCCTTAGGTGGTGTAAATCAACACTGACTTCAGTGAAGCTATGCCAATTTACACCAGCTGGGGATATAGCCCATAATAACAATGAGGAGTCCAGTGGCACCTTAAAGACTAGCAGATTTATTTGGGCATAAGCTTTTGTGGGTAAAAAACCCCACTTCTTCAGATGCATGGAGTGAAAATTACAGACACAGGCATAAATATACTGGCACAAGAAGAGAAGGGAGTTACCTTACAAGTCGAGAACCAATGCTGACAAGGCCAATTCAGTCAGGGTGGATGTGGTCCACTCCCAATAATTGATGAGGAGGTGTCAATACCAAAAGAGGGAAAACTGCTTTTGTAGTGAGCCAGCCACTCCCAATCCCTATTCAAGCCCAAATTAATGGTGTTAAGTTTGCAACTGAATTGTAGCTCTGCAGTTTCTCTTTGAAGTCTGTTTCTGAAGTTTTTTTGTTGAAGGAAGGCTACTTTTAAAATCTGTTATTGAATGTCCAGGGAGACTGAAGTGTTCTCCTACTGGCTTTTGTATGTTACCATTCCTGATGTGGGATTTTGTCAATTTATTCTTTTAGGTAGAGACTGTCTGGTTTGGCCAAGGTACATGGCAGAGGGGCATTGCTGGCACATGATGGTATATATCACATTAGTAGATGTGCCCATGAATCATAGAATATCAGGGTTGGAAGGGACCTTAGGAGGTCATCTAGTCCAACCCCCTGCTCAAAGCAGGACCAATCCCCAACTAAATCATCCAGCCAGGGCTTGTCAAGCCTGACCTTAAAAATATCTAAGGAAGGAGATTCCACCACTTCCCTAGGTAACGCATTCCAGTGTTTCACCACCCTCCTAGTGAAAAAGTTTTTCCTAATATCCAACCTAAACCTCCCCCACTGCAACTTGAGACTCCTCGTTCAGTCATCAGCTACCACTGAGAACAGTCTAGATCCATCCTCTTTGGAACCCCCTTTTAGGTAGTTGAAAGCAGCTATCAAATCCCCCCTCAGTCTTCTCTTCCGCGGACTAAATATCCCCAGTTCCCTCAGCCTCTCCTCATAAGTCATGCGTTCCAGTCCCCTAATCATTTTTGTTGCCCTCCGCTGGACTCTTTCCAATTTTTCCACATCCTTCTTGTAGTGTGGGGCCCAAAACTGGACACACTATTCCAGATGAGGCCTCACCAGTGTCAAATAGAGGGGAACGATCACGTCCCTCGATCTGCTGGCAATGCCCCTACTTATACATCCCAAAATGCCATTGGCCTTCTTGGCAAGAAGGGCACACTGTTGACTCATATCCAGCTTCTTGTCCACTGTAACCCCTAGGTCCTTTTCTGCAGAACTGCTGCCGAGCCATTCGGTCCCTAGTCTGTAGCGGTGCATGGGGTTCTTCCATCCTAAGTGCAGGACTCTGCACTTGTCCTTGTTGAACCTCATCAGATTTCTTTTGGCCCAATCCTCTAATTTGTCTAGGTCCCTCTGTATCCTATCCCTACCCTCCAGCATATCTACCTCTCCTCCCAGTTTAGTGTCATCTGCAAACTTGCTGAGGGTGCAATCCACACCATCCTCCAGATCATTTATGAAGATATTGAACAAAACCGGCCCCCAGGACCGACCCTTGGGGCACTCCATTTGATACCGGCTGCCAACTAGACATGGAGCCATTGATCACTACTCGTTGAGCCCGACAATCTAGTCAACTTTCTATCCACCTTCTAGTCCATTCATCCAGCCCATACTTCTTTAACTTGCTGGCAAGAATACTGTGGGAGACAGTGTCAAAAGCTTTGCTAAAGTCAAGGAACAACACATCCACCGCTTTTCCCTCATCCACAGAGCCAGTTATCTCGTCATAGAAGGCAATTAGATTAGTCAGGCATGACTTGCCCTTGGTGAATCCATGCTGACTGAGCCCCTGATGGTGTGGCTGATGTGGTTGCATCCTCTAATGGTGTTGCTAGAGTAGATATGGGGACAGAGTAGGCAACAGGATTGGTTCCTGAGTTAGTGTTTCTGTGGTGTGTAGTTCCTGGTGAGTATTTGCTTCAGGTTGGGGGGCTGCCTGTAAGTGAGGACTGGCCTGCCTCCCAAGGTCTGTGAGAGTGAGGGATCATTTTCCAGGATAGGTTGTAGATTGTTGGTGATCTGCTGGAGAGGTATTAGCTGGGGGCTGTATGTGATGACTAGTGGTGTTTTGTTATTTTCCTTGTTGGGCACAACAAGTGGGGTTTTTTACCCACGAAAGCTTATGCTCAAATAAATCTGTTAGTCTTTAAGGTGCCACCGGACTCCTCGTTGTTTTTGTGGATACAGACTAACACGGCTACCCCTCTGATACATAGCCCATAATGTTTATCTCAAAATAAAGAGCTCAATAAATATATATTATAAACAGAAATATAATATTAAATACATTTAGTAAATACTCTGTGGACAATTCAAATAAAAATAGACAAAGGAAAAATATCTTGTATGTTTTTAGTACAAAATCTCAATATTAATCAGTCCATTTGTAATGTGCTATTAATCTCTGGGCACGAGGGATATTTATTTTGCGGGTGATAGTAAATGCAACATTAGTGCTGTTTTAAAATTGACATTTCAATATTTTACAGCACATAGAACACACAAAAACATTTGATAAGTACCATAAAATACCATCCAGTTCCTTCTCCATTATTTCTCTGATCTTTTCTTCTAAAAACTTAAGTGGATCCTCTGGACACATAATAAATACACCACATAGTAGAGTCTGCAAAAAAGAAAGGACTAAATGAAAATCTTTCATATGTCTGTAACTGTTATGCTAAACACAACTACCAAATCAACTTTAAATAATATAACATTTATACAATTCTTCTCTCTTATTTAATTCTTATTTTAAATGCCATAATGTATGTATCAGTATATTTCAAGTGGTAGCCCTCATGCCTCTGGTCATATCATAACAATAAAACTTATGGCACTTCAATTGTACTTTCCACCCAAGGATCTCAAATTTCTTTAAAAGCATTACAAAATTATATCTCACAAATAACCTTGTAGGGTAGAGAAGATGTGGATTTGGGTCCTTCACCAGCAACTGATCCTATCATCAAATAGTTATAATGTTGCATTGCATTGAGGGGTGGGGGCGATTGCTTTTCAGCAGTGAGTTATAGGACTGGCTAGTTCGTTTCTCACTTATGAATAATGAACATTTTTCATATGGCTGATGTAAATGTAGAACAACAACTATAATTTGACATTTAGATGGTTAAGCCAGATAATTGCGTCTGCAGTAACAGAGTGTATTGCTGTGATGCCTCCTTCGTATTTGTGAATGGGGCATTGAGTTATTTTGGTTCTACGGTCTGTTCTGGGTGACCACAGTTGCACACTGGAGAGTCTTTAATTTTCCATTTGTGCAGCAAGTATCTGCATCTGCCATGGTTTGTGTGGATGCAGTTTAGGGTGGCCAATGAGCTTCGTTGGAGATCAAAGCCAGGGATCTTCTGCATTGAATCTTTCACAAGGTGTTTATTTGTGACTTCTTGTGAACGCCGTTCAGCTTTCCAAGCTGCATCAGGGTTGAAGTTGCATTGTTGAATGTTAAATGCATGGGTCCAAAAGGGCTTCCATGATTTCAAGTGATAGTGAGAGACGTTTTTAAGCTCCTGGTCGATGGGAAGACGTTCATTTTCCATGATCCTCTGGAATTCTCAAAGGAACTAATTAATTATTCATTTTTTCACAGATTAAAAATGAACAAGGTTTTCTCAGGAGCACAGCCAAACAAGTACCTGATGAAGCAATGTATAGTTATCTGCCAAAATAAAGACATATTAGAGGATATGCTAATGGATTCTGTCTTTAAGTATGGCATTGGCAAGAAAGATTAAATCAAACTCTATGAACTGGTTACATTACGCACATGAGGACAAATTATGGCTATATGTACACAGCAATATCCCCAGAACACCCATGAAAAGAGAGGAGCCCAGGGTAGAAATTTTCCATCATAACTGCACTCCTAAAACTGTAGGAGAGACCACTCTTCTGCAGATGACTATCCTAGGGCACAGTCTGCTCTTTATACAAATATTTCCCCAGGCCTGGCAGTGGAAAATATAGCTTTTGCCATTAAGAGGACAGGATTTGTCAACAGTCATCACACAGCAATAGCTGAAATACCGGAGATTTTTCTATGCTGAAAAATGGATACCCGGGTTTCCTAAGCTCTCCTCCTCTTTCCACTTGCTCCATCACTGTGGACAACAACACCATTCTCCATGTTATACAGGACTGTAATATGGATGTCATCTTTGACTCAACCCTGTCTCCATGTATAAATCTTGCAGCTTCGTTCTATATGACTTCTCTAAGAACTGACCTACCACCAAAACTCTCACTCAGGCTCTCCTAGTTTTGCATCCTGACTATTGCAGATCTCTGGCCTTGACCCCTGCAATCTCAGCTCCTTCAAGTCCATTCAAAATGCTATTGTTTAAATAATCTTCCTAGCTTGTCACTCTGATACCTCAAGCGCTTCTCCAGGCCCTTCTACTTACTTTCACTTAATCAGCACATCAAATACACATTTCTTGTCTTTACCTTTAAGAACCTTCCCCTTACATAGCTTCTCTGGTAACTTATCACAATGCCAGATACTGATATTCTCTGCCAATGTTCCCAACCTTTACTGCCCACCAGTCAGCTTCTTTCTCAAAGTTTCCTTCAAACATTTTCTTCCTTGTGCATGGGGAAAACTCAAAACAGCAAACAAACTTAAGGACTGTTTCTGTCACAATGTCTACAAAAGGCTGCCAGCTGACCAAAGATAGGCAGGTCATAAGCTGTGATTCTCTCTTTACTTTACGTTCATTTCCTATCTTATTCTTATATCTCATTCCTGCCATTCCTCTCACTCCAAAATAAAAAATAATAAAAACCCAACAAAACATGTAACTAACAAAACTGTGTCAATCATCACTATATTCACTTGCCTATATGCTATACCCAATCCTCACTATTTTGTCTTCTGGATTCTAAACTCTCCTGACCAGGGACTGTCTCCATCTGCCAGCACCCAGCACAATGGAGTCCTGATCCTGAGTGCAGCCTTTTGCCCACTATCATAATATAAATGACTAAAAATAAAATATCAATAATACTTAAAAACAGGAAATAACTGTGGCAATGGTGATATTTGCTGACCAATGTCAATAGACAAACACACTATTCATTCATTCTCAAAATCAAAATAATCTTTACCAGGGAGGAGCACGGTTGTATAAAGGGTCATTGCCAGTCAGAATATGGGTGTGCAATAAGACTGTTTTGTCAGCATAGATATAGTCTGCTTTTTAAGACATTTCCATAGGGAAGCAGAACTAAGGAATACAAGAAACAAAAGATAAGTAACGAAATATCTTTTTCGTTAATATATGAAACAACAAACAATGAACAACTTAAATTTACCCTGTCTGAATATTTTAGTAAAATAAGTGATAAACTGATTCTAACTTAAGCTGCTACTGAACCTCACTAGTAAAAAGACAATCTCCAAGATGTATCCAGATGACAATAACTGGGTGCATGCAGCAATATCAACAAGTATTATAAATCCATCATTTATTATAATAATTACAATATAAATAATACGCTGTTAAGCAGAGTACTACATATGCGGACAATATAGTGACTCTCTTCATGTGTGATTTCACCTTAATACATTTTCCAAAAAGGACTTAAGGCTGTTCAAATACTCCCTCTGCTGGATTGAGCCAACAACAGTCTGCTAAACCAATTGCATTTTTCATAGATTTGGAGCTCTTTTATAGCTTTTCTTTTTACTTGAATGTGCATTCCTTTTCTTTCAGTGGATCTTCTAGGCATAGCATATGTACAAAAATTTGACTAAAGAAAATGTAAAATATCTCACCAAAAATTTAGAGCTGGGAATTCTTTTTTAAAAAACTGTACAAGAAATGGTGTCTTACGGCCTGATCCTGCAACGCTTACTCATGTGAGCAATCCTTAATGATGATAATGCCCAACACAGATGTGAGAAAAACTGGGCCTAAACAGTACAAAGGTTGGCTGGTTCTCGTTAATTTCCCCAAGGTTCCAAGTAATTCAGGGGAGACCCATTACTTAACCTAAAGAAATAAGACTCGAGATATTAATAAAGTTTATAAATTAGGAAAGTTATCCCTAACATTCAACAACTCAAATGAAAGCACAGTTACACATCATAAAACAGCTACCTCTCACTTAACATAACATTACCTAGCTAACAACAAAACAATCCAAAAGAATTCAAATTATCAAATTAAAATCAAGACAATGTCAAATAATCAGGCTAATTCTTATATGAACTCTATCTATTCAATAACCTAGAAAGGTGCCCATCTGTTGTTTAACTTACAGTTCCACAAATTAAAGGTCTTTATTAATACCATCTAAACCTACGTTTTGTACATAGGGAAAAAGCCAGGAAAGAACAGCTGTTTTGCGCGCGGCAAGCCTGGGAGGGAGGGGAGAGAAGCGGAGCAGCGGAGGCGGAGTCGAGGCAAGCTGGGGCGGCGGGGGCACATTTCTAGGGGTGGCATGGCCGGCGCCGGAATGCCACCCCTAGAAATGTGCCACCCAAGCACCTGCTTGTTTTGCTGGTGCCTAGAGCCGGCTCTGCCCATAGTGTAGACAAGCCCCCAGATTCAAGCCATTAACATTTAGACTACAATTCCAACGTCAGTTAACCAAGGCCTCTTTTTTAAACTTCAGTTACTGTGTGGTGGATGATACTTTCCTTCACCCAGAATATACTCACACAACGCATATTACCAATACAATTAATAATAGAGCCTTTACAATTACCTAATCTTAAGTAACAATCAATTTGTGCTTTTTTAGGATTACAACATTTGTTTTTAACATCTTGAAACAGTATAACACTCATTCATCTTTAAAGATGTTTGTGTAGGAACAGAGGAACCATTTCTCTAGGCTCCGTTTCTGTGTGTTCAGTAATTGTTCAAAAATTGCATACACACACTTATTCACTCATTTACATTTGTTAAATAGAATGATATTATTAATCAGCCAGGTCACCACCTGAACTGATGATAAAAAAAAAAAAAAAAAGATTTTATACTTATGACCAGATAGTTTGCTTGCAAACTCTTCAGCTCTAACCGTCTTCCAGATCATTGGGAAGACTAGTACTACAGACAGAGAAATAGCTAGTGAGGGTTTTGCTAATGCTGAGGGAAATTTCTAAGGCACAAAAAACTAGTGCCTAGGGTGACCAGACAGCAAATGTGAAAAAAGGACAGGGGTGGGAGGTAATAGGAGCCTATATAAGAAAAAGACCCAAAAATCGGGACTGTCCCTATAAAATCCGGACATCTGGTCACCTTACTAGTGCCTAACTCCCATTTACTTTCCATGGGAATTAGAGGGCCTAATTTCCATTTTAGCCTTTGAAAATCTCTCTCTGCTAGCAGGTTCTGGCCAATAGGATACCAACTGTGTGCTTGTCTAGCCGGACAAGTCTTTTGTTCGCCCTTCTTGAAGGTAATGGATCTCAGGGTTCTGGAACTTCAGTCTGTCCTTCAGATATCAGGTAGTTCAAAAGCAATGTTAACAGTTGCATGTCTCCATCATTCCACCCAATGGCATCATTTGACACAGTTCTAATGAGATTTGAATTCAGTAATAGTCCCAAACATCATGAGCATTCTAGAATTAATACGTGCCATCTGGGGACCATGTTAGTGATGCCTATTCTCAAAATTGTAGTCTTGTGATAGTTGATGTTCTACTTGAAGCCCCAGCTGCTGGAATCAAGAGATCATTTTAAATAATGAAAGCCGAGATTCTAATGCATGTTTCTAGCCCTTAGGGCTGCAGAGAAAAGCTTGAAAATGTGAACCAATTGTACCCTAAAATGTGTGTTTAAGAAACCAAGGGTATCATCAAATATAGCAGTTATATTAGGTCACTTCATACAACCTGCCTCAGAAAAATCCTCTGTACCTTTTGGCCCAGAACAATCTCAAACCAAGATCTATTGACACAGTGCAGCCAAGGGGATCTGAGCACCATCATTACCAGGAGGCGTTGGAGATGGATTGGTCATGTGCTTCGGATGGAAACTGATTCCATCACCAGAGTAGCAATAAGATGGACACCTGAAGGCAAGTGAAAACGAGGACGCCTGAAAACAAAATGGCGAAGAGCTGTGGAAGCCGAGCTGAAAAACCTGGGGCACAGCTGGGGAACCATTGACAGACGTGCCAGAAACAGACAAGAGTGGAGGAGCTACATCACTGCCCTAAATGCCAGAGGTGTAATAGGAACATGATGATGGTGATGCCAAAGTTAGCGGGCTAGGGGAGTAGCTGCTCTACAGTTACTCTGATTGCTCAAAACCTCTTTACTAAAGTTTCCATGGCAATCCTGGCTACAAGTTTGGTTTGAAGTAGATTATGAATACCCAGGAAAAGTGTCTCTCACTTTTATCACACATGGTGTCATTATTTTGTTTCTATTAAGGAAATTGAAATATGGCTTCTGCATATTTTCAAATGATTTTCATAGGGAAAAAACTAACCAAAATTAAAAGGGTAGGAGAGAATCAGGTAACAATTCTAAAGCTAAAATTATATATTCATTTGACTATCCTTACAACATTCAAGACTTCAGATAAGTTTTCTCTCCCCTGCAATTCTTAGCACTAGTATATGCAATTTCATTCACTAACACTAGGGATGGTGTCCCTAGCCTCTGTTTGCCAGAAGCTGGGAATGAGCAACAGGGGTTGGATCACTTGATGATTACCTGTTCTGTTCATTCTCACTGGGGCACCTGGCATTGGCCACTGTTGGAAGACAGTATACTGGGCTAGATGGACCTTTGGTTTGACCCAGTATGGCCATTCTTATGTTCTCATCTCACCAGTTTAATAAAAGACCTCAATCCCTGTTTACTGTTGGGATGTCCAACAGATGGCCCACCAAATTCTAACATGGTCAATGGCCACCTTCATCTTTGATATAACTATGTATGTGCCATACAAATATTACAGGACACGGCATGCATTGCCCCAACTTGAGATAAGCACCAGGCTGCCCAGCATGCTATACTCTTACACCTGAAGTCTTTAACAACTGCATTTCTATATTACAGATGTAGGAGCCTGCAATCTTCTCCATTTTATGCAAATTAGGGAAGGTGCCAATGAAATCTACAACTAGGTAAAGGTTGGACACCATTGGGTTTGGTCTAAATACAGATAATGTAATTCAATTATCTATTCTTTTTCTTTGAAGTATTAAAATGCACAAACTGTTTGAAATTTGCTACTTTAGTGCAGTGGTTCTCAACCAGGGGTTTGGGGCCCCCTGGGGGCCATGAGCAGGTTTCATGGGGTCTGCTGAGAAGGGTCAGTGGTAGACTCACTGGGGCCCAGGGCAGAAAGTGCGGGGATGAAGCCCGGGGCACAGGTGCGACTCTGTGAGTGCTCCAGGGCTCCCCGCCCCACCTCACCTCGTCCTCGGCCTCCTCCCCTGAGCACGCCGCGTCCCTGCTCCTCCGCCTACCTCCCAGCGCTTGCCGCCACCAAACAGCTGTAGCAAGCTCCGGGAGGGAGGGGGAAGGAGCGGGAACGTGGCGCACTCGGGGGAGGAGGCGGGGAAGAGGTGGGGCCAGAGCGGGGATTTGGGGAAGGAGTCAGAATAAGGGCAGGGAGGAGGCAGAGTTGGGGCGGGGACTTTGGGGAAGGGGTTGGAATGGGGGCAGAGCCGGGGGCAGAGGGGGGTCAAGCACACACCGGCGCCAATAGAAGTTGGCGCCTATGGTCCAGGGCCCTGAACCCTGCCACCCAGGGCTCAAGCCAAAGCATGGACTTTGTGGGGCCCCCTGTGGCGTGGGGCCTCAGGCAATTGCCCTGCTTGCTATCCCCTAATGCTGGCCGACCCTGGATTTTATATGCACAAAAACAGTTGTGGCAGTGGTGGGCTGTGGGATTTTTATAGCATGTTGGCGGAGGGAAAAAGGTTGAGAACCCCTGCTTTAATGGAAGGGGCAGAAATGCTTATGGCTTTCCATGAACGCAGACACAGCACAAGAGGCCACAAATACCCTCCAGTTTTGGACAGAAAAACAAGATAGTCAAGGCCCAGTCCACACAAATTTTGGAGTGGTATAAGAATTGCTGTTCAGAGTATGTCAGGGATCTGCAACCTTTAGCACGTGGCCCACCAGAGGAAGCCCGCAGCCCCAGGCTGTTTACTTGCCGCGTTGCAGGTTCGGTCGATCATGGCTCCCACTGGCCGCGGTTCGCCACTCCAGGCCAATGGGGGCTGCGGGAAGCGGTAGCCAGCACGTCCCTCGGCCCACGCTGCTTCCCGCAGCCCCCATTGGCCTGGAGCGGCGAACCATGGCCAGTGGGAGCTGCAACTGGCCGAACCTGCGGACGCAGCAGGTAAACAAACCAGCCCTGCCCGCCAGGGGGGCTTACCCTGGCGGGCCAAGTCTGCCAATTCCTGGGGTACGTTTTTCAACCAGAGTAGTTACAATGGGACAAACCCTAAGGTGGATGTAATTACAGGTAAGCACCCTCAAGTCCCACTGAAGTCAATGGGTGAGCCCCGGCCCCGCTGGTGAACAGCCAAGTTCCCATCCCAATGATTTCAGAGGGCCCAGAATGGTAGCCTGGGTGAGCTGAAGTGGGCCAGCCCCGCTCCGGCCTGCGTTGGTGGCGGGACGTTACTGCTCCAGGGCCGGCGACTTCATCCTCTCCCGTGTCACCCTGCAAGCGGCAAACCCCGGCAGGCGGCGCCAGGGTGTGACAGACTCTGGGCGCTGCTGCAGGCCCAGCCGGCGCCAACGCGGGCTCAGCCCCACGCAGCTGCCGGCATCAGCGCCGCCCTGGGCCCGGCCCCACGCGGGCCTCGGCCCCCCATCACATTTAGCCAACACTGCTGCAAACCGCAGCGCCCGTCGGCAGGGCGGGGCCGGAAGGCAAGGGAGGGGCAGCTCCGCCCTCCCCAACTCAGCCGGGAGCTGGAACCCCGAGCTCTGCGCCCAGCCGCGCCGCCATCTGCGCAGCGCGGCCCCTTTACCTCGTAGACATCGAGGAGCCTGTGGCGCTTGAAGTACGCCCGGAGCGCGGGGTCCGCGTTGCGCAGCGAGGCCATGGTCGAGCCGGGCCCCGCCGGGGCCTCGCAGTTCGCGGCCTCCCCCGGCTAAGGCAGCGGCGCTCCCGGTCGCCTAGCAACCCGCTGCCACAGGTCCAGCCACTCACCGCCCGCCCTCACTGGGCGCCTCAGCTCAGAGTACGGCGGGGTCCCGCCCCCCACTCATCCCATCCCGACTCTGTACCCGCGCCCCGGTCACCCCCATCCGCCTCTACACCCCATGACCCACACCACAAGTCCCACTCAGCCCATCCCAACTTTCTACCGCCCTGCCCAGCGCCCCATTCCCCCATCCCAATTCCATTCATACGCGCTGCTCCGAGCCCCCCTCACCCATCCAACTGTATATCCCCTGCCCTACCCCAAACCCCATTCATCCCCAGCCCAGCTCCATTCATCCCTCCAACCCCCATCCCAATTGCGTGAGTGGGGCTAGGAGCAGCGGGTATGAATGCAATTGGGATGGGGGTTGGAGGGATGAATGGAGCTGGGCTGGGGATGAATGGGTTTGGGGTAGGGCAGGGGATATAGAGTTTGATGGGTGAGGGGGGCTCGGAGCAGCAGGTATGAATGGAATTGGGATGGGGGGTTGGAGGGATGAATGCAGTTGGGCTGGGAATGAATGGGGTTTGGAGTAGGGCAGGGGATATAGAGTTGGATGCGTGAGTGGGGCTAGGAGCAGCGGGTATGAATGCATCCAACTCTATATCCCCTGCCCTACTCCAAACCCCATTCATCCCCAGTCCAACTCCATTCATCCCTCCAACCCCCCATCCCAATTCCATTCATACCTGCTGCTCCGAGCCCCCCTCACCCATCCAACTCTATATCCCTTGCCCTACCCCAAACCACATTCATCCCTCCAACCCCCATCCCAATTCCATTCATACCTGCTGCTCCGAGCCCCCCTCACCCATCCAACTCTATATCCCCGTCCTACCCCAAACCCCATTCATGCCCAGCCCAACTCCATTCATCCCTCCAACCCCCATCCCAATTCCATTCACACCCGCTGCTCCGAGCCCCCCTCACCCATCCAACTCTATATCCCGTCCTACCCCAAACCCCATTCATCCCCAGCCCAACTCCATTCATTCCCCATCCTAATTCCATTCATACCCGCTGCTCCAAGCCCCCCTCACCCATCCCACTCTATATCCCCTGCCCTACCCCAAACTCCATTCATTCCCCCACTCCCCCATCCCAATTCCATTCACACTTGCTGCTCTGAGCCCCCACTCACCCATCCAAACTTTATATCCCCTGCCCCAAACCCAGCTCATTTCCATCTCAACTCCATTCGTTACCCCACCCCATCCCAATTCCATTCATACCCACTGCTTAAAGCCCCCACTCACCGATCCCAACTCTATATACCTTGTCCCAAACTCAACTCATTCCCATCTCAACTCCATCCTCTCACCCCATCCCAATTCCATTCATACCTGCTGCTCCGAACCCCCACTCACCCCTCCCAACTCTATATCCCTGCCCCAAACCCCATTCATCCCCATCCCAACTCCATTCATTCCCCCACTCCCGCATCCCAATTCCATTCATACCTGCAGCTCTGAGCCCCCACTCCTCCATCCCAGCTCTATATTCACTGCCCAGCTCCAAAGCCAACTCATTCCCCCCTTAACTCCCTTCATCCCCCCTGCCCCAGGCTGCTCCACACCAAGCCCCCACTCACTCAACCCCCATCCCAACTCCATTCATAGCACCTGCCCTCCTTTCACACCAAGCCCTAAATTTATAGCCATTCTAAATTATTTCATGCCCCCTGTCCATACCAACCCCTCAAATTGCCCCATTTCAACTCCATTCATACACCCAGCCTTGCACTACACCATACCCACCACTCACACGTCCATACCTACTCCCATCTATACCCCCAGCCCCACACCACACTAAGCTCCCCACTCAGACCCTCCCAGACACCATTCATACACCCAGTCTTGCACCTACACTGAGCCCCCTACCTCACCACACAGGCACCATTTATACTTCCTCAACAAGCCTATCCATACGTTCATCACTACCCCCCAGTTGAGCCCCATTATTCCTCCATCTGTTCCCCCTTGAGTAAGGCTATCTTTTAGTCACAGGTATTTTTAGTAAAAGTCATGGACAGGTCATGGGCAATAAACCAAAAGTCACAGCCCTGTGACCTGTCCATGACTTTTACTAAAAATACCTGTGACTAAATCTTACCTGCTGGGAGGTAAAGACTGAAGACTGCTGCTGATGGGGGGACGGGCAGCGTGGGGCAATGCTTCTGCTGGAGGGGTGCAGACCGGGGCCCTGCTGCAGCTGGAGGCGGCCCAGGGACCCTTGCTGCTGGAGGGAGGAGCAGCCCGGGCCCCCTGCCGCTGCTGTGGGGGGCGACGGCCCATGGTCCTGCCACCGCTGGTCTGGGTAGGGGGCAGCCCGGGGCCGCCCTGCCGCCGCCGGTCTGGGCACAGGACAGCCCATGGCCCCACTGCTGCTCCGGGGGTGGAGGGGCAGCCAGGTCCCCCACTCGTCCAGGTGGGGGACAGCCCAGGGCCCCAACACCACCACTGCTGGTCTGCGTTAGGCACAGCCCAGGGCCCCTCCACTACTGATCTGGGTGGGGGAGCGGCCCGTGGCCCTGCTGCTGGTCTGGGGGGAGCGGCAGCCAGGGCACCCCCCAACCGCCGCCGCTGGTCTGGGTGGGGGATGGGCCAGGGCTTCACTGCCACCGCCGCCAGTCCGGGCGGGGAAGGCTCAGGGCCCTGCCATTGCCAGTCCGGGCAGGGCCCGCCACCACTGCCACTGGTCCCGGACTGCTGCTCCAGGGCAGCCCCAGGGACCAGCTGCTGGGGTGGTCCTGGGGTCAGCTGCACCAGCACTGCAAAATTCACTGAGGTCATGGAAAGTCATGGAAGCTGTGACTTCTGTGACCTCCGTGAATGATTCGCAGCCTTACCCATGAGCCTCCATGCAGCTCTCATCCATACAGATCATTTCTACGCACCACTGAATTCCTCATCCATACCACATTGCTAGGGCCCTACCAAATTCAGGGCCATGAAAATGGCATCATGGACCAGGAAATCTGGTCTCCCCCGTGGGGAAATCTGGTCTTTTGTGTGCATTTACCCTATACTATACAGATTTCACAGGGGGAAACCAGCATTTCTCAAATTAGAGATCCTGACCCAAAAGGAAATTGCAGTGCGGATCGTGGTATTGCCACCCTTACTTCTGCACTGCCATTACAGATGTAGGAGCTGATGGTTTTAAATTTTCTGAAAGCAGACACGTCTAACCATATTTTGAAAAGCTATGGACAGAATTTTAATAGAAATACTCATAAAATTGCATCAGGTGTATGTGTAACTGCTGCCCACATCCTTGCTTTGCCTCTGACTTCAACTTATCTTTACTTATTAATTAATTACTATTGCTGTAAAAAAGTTGTGATTTTTTGGTTCAAAAGCTATGATCACCATTTGTTAAAGTTGCAGTTTTTTCAGTGCAAACACCATAAAAAAACAGGTTTCAGAGTAACAGCCATGTTAGTCTGTATTTACAAAAAGAAAAGGAGTACTTGTGGCACCTTAGAGACTAACCAATTTATTTGAGCATAAGCTTTCGTGAGCTACAGCTCACTTCATCGGATGCATGATGAAGTGAGCTGTAGCTCACGAAACCTTATGCTCAAATAAATTGGTTAGTCTCTAAGGTGCCACAAGTACTCCTTTTCTTTTTTCATAAAAAAACAAACACCTCAAAAATAGAAACAGGATCTAAACTCCTATTTTGTAACTGACTAGATCAGTGGTTCTCAAACTTTTTTGTTCATGGACCACTTGAAAATTGCTGAGGGTCTCGGCGGACCACTTAATGATCTTTCCAAATGTTGTTTGTACCATTAGCTAACTCTTGTAAAGCACTTTGGATAAAAGCACTATCTAAAAAAAACTTAATAATAATTCACTTTTTTTTGTTCCACAAATAAAAGCACACAACTCATATTTTAATATCAGTAGTCTTACCTTTCTAATGCAATGGATGTGCCCTCTCTTGCCTGCTGGGGCTGGGAAGCAGGAGGGTCTCCCCCCACCCCAGCAGCCACAGAGCTGAGGCCAGGAAGGAGGGCCGTCTCACCCTGGCAGCCACAGCCCTGGAGCTGGGGAAAGTCACCTCTTTCTCTGGCCACTGCAGCCCTTCACATCCCAAATTTTCCCCACCCCCTCTTCTTACCCCACTGCCCCCTCCCACCTATCCCCTATTCCCTCCAAGGCCACCACCTCACCTTACATGTGCATCTTCTCCAGGGTCGAGGCACCTAATTAGTGGAGCCACACCTACACGGCTCCACTAATTGGGTGCATGGCCCGTTCATTCTCTTGTGTGCAGCCACCCAGGAGCGCACCTTAGAGGGAACTATCCACGGACCACCTGAATGGAGCTCGTGGACCACTGGTGATCCACGGACCACAGTTTGAGAACCTCTGACCTAGCTCCCAAAGCTATACTGCAGATTAATTTTTTGTGAAGTGCTAGGGGAGTCTTAGCCAGAAGGTGTTCCTGTGGCCTACTGATTAGATTCTACTAATTAGGATTCTAGTCCCAGTTTGGCTCCTGGGTGACCTAGGACAAGTCCCATTTCCCCATCTATAAAATGTGGATAATGACGCTGCCCTCCTTTGTAAGTGCTTTGAGATCTGTCAAAAATTGCTGTTCAGGAGCTCGTTATTACTATATAGTAGTATTAGTAGTTTTGTTCATATACTGTGACAGGTGTTTAAAGTTTCTGCTTAGCTTCAGTTAGTTTTCATGTTTTTAAAAAGGGCTGAGTGAAAAATGAAAAGGTGATAGTGGAGTTGTTACTACCATTTTTCTCTCTTATATCTGATTGCAATGTCTCCCATGTGGAGATTATCTCCCACCCTCTTCTTTTGGGGAGATGATTATAGTTGGAGTTTTTAAGTAAGAGCTACCTTGAAAATGTTATTATTTGTATTGTGGTAGCACATAGGAGCCCCAGTCACTGATCAGGATCCCATTGTGCTATGTAAAAAGAATAAAAAGAAGGTCCAGGCCCCAAATAATTTATAATCTGTGATGGGGGGCGGGCTGCACATGACTAGGCTTGAAATTAGATCAAATCAGATGCCCTCGTGAGATTTTGAGGGGGGGTGGTTTTAGTTTCCAATCATGCCCACATTTTGGTTAGCATTTAAACATAATGGATCATGCCCACAGCTGAGGTACTTTTCCTGGTGTGCTGATTAGGCTGGGGGAGAGGGACCATCACCTGGGCTGGGCAGTAGGTAGTTAGGTTTTGGGTGTGAGCAGTGGCGGACTAGCCATAGGGGCCCCGGGCAATCGGGGCCCCGCCGCCGCCCTCCGCTCCTGCCGGGGACCTCGGGAAGCTCCAGCGCCCCGACCCCGCTCCCCGACAGGAGCACCGAGGGGGAGAGACTGCACGGGGGGCCACAAACCCCCTAACCCCGCGCGCTGGGCGTGGGCCGACCGCTACAGCGCGTGACGGGCGGCGAGGCTTGCCGGGGGCGGCTGCCTGTCACCGCCTCCGCGGCGCGAGCCGGGGGGGGCAGCACGTCAGCGTAGGGGGGCAGAGGTCAGAGGGGAGGTTTGCCGCCGAGCGGTTCCGCAGCGCAGTTGCGGGACGGGGAACGACGTGTCCCGTTTCCGCCGGGCCAGGCTGAGGCGCGTCCCGCGGCGGTGAAACGGGCGCTTGGGCCGGCCTCAGCCTGGGCGCTCGGCGGGGCCGAGCACCAGCGGGGCATGGGCGAGGCCAGGGGGGCGGCGAGAGCTGGGGCGGTGGCGGCGGCGGCGGGGCTGGTGCTGGGAGCTGGCGCGTGTTACTGTGTTTACAGGCTGACCGGGAACAGGAGAGCGGGAGCCGCCGCCGGGACAGAAGGAGCCGCTAGCGCTGGGTCGGCCCCCGGGGGCGGTTTGCTGCCTCAGGTGTCCGGGCTGTCCAGCCTTGCCTGGCGGGGACCCTCCAGCCTCCGCTCAGGTGAGATGCAGAGGGGCTCACGCCGGCAGGCTGTCTGCAGCCAGGCTGTGCCCCTCCGACCTCCCGCCCACTGCCGGGGGCTTTGTCCAAAACACCCTTACTTACTCTCACACACCAGGGGCGTTTTTAAACATTTGTATTGCCGACAAAATCTAGGCTTTGTAACAACGCTGCCTGATGCCTTAGCTGATGTGACCTTCCAGAGGTGGCATGAAAGAAGAGAGGGGAGAGTTGTGGGGGTAGGAAAGTGAGCTTATTTTGTTACTCTTTTGGGTTATTGTATGTTAGCATTTCCTGGTATCCTGACAGTAATGCAGCTAGCGAAGTCTCTGTTAGGGATCCAGCCGTGCTCTACATCTCTCTTCTCACCTAGCGTAGCATTTATTTTTACAGAAAAAACACTTCTAGTTCATAGTCTTCTTCAGACTACTTGAATAGGTCAGTTTGATTAGAGCTGGATTTACTATCTGAAACTTTAGGCACCTAAATTCCTTCATAAATCTGGCCCTAATGGATGTGAAACTTCAAACAGACTCTCACTGATGTATTTTTAAAAGCTGACTAGACTCCCTTTAAATCATGAATCTTACCAGTTGCCTTATTGAAAGTGCTTTATTGGGTATCTTGCTTGCCCCCTGTTTTGTTAATGATTTGTGTAGCCTTGTAACTGATAAAAGCACAGATTGGTATAGTAAGGAAAACATTAGTGTTTTTGCAGGCTAGCTTTTGGATGTTATGTTATCTTCAACTTTTGTTTCAAATGAAAGAATGTTGAAGCATGTGTTGTTATGAGGGAGAGGAAGAATGCATGCACAGGTTTTGAAACCAATAATATAAAGAAGTTAACCAACTTCTGGATCTTCACAGTCTGACAACAGTCTTTTTAAGGGATTGATAATGATGAAAGAAACAGACTGAGACTGCATTGGACACCTGTAGAAAAAGTTTTGCCACTTCTAATGTAAGTCTAGATTTGTCCAGCAGAATTGCAGTGGTTCAGTTTCCTGAGCTCTGTTTTTCATAAGAATTTCAGGTTACACTTTGGTCACAGTCTCAATTGAAATGCTAAACTATCTTGCCATTTTTGTAGTTTGATGCTGATGAGCCACTATTTGCAGACAGCATAACTGATATTGGTAAAAATGTAGGAAAATAGGGTTCAGAATAATTGCAACCTAGTGAGAGTGTAACAAGGCAGTATTTTTTGTGAAATCTTTTGTGTGTGTGACTGTCGGTTTACACTGCCACCAATCTGGCAAAAGTCAGTAGGATCTGAACATACTCAGTACTGAAAATCAGTGTCTTTTTTTAAGTGGCTAAAGCCCTGGTTCTGCTACTGAATCTACTTGGGCAGACACCTGACCTTGTGTGAAGCCATTCAAGTCAATGGAGGTCCACAAATGCACAGGAATCCTCCATGGAGATCTGACTGCATGATCAGGACCTATATCTGGAGTTAAATGCTTAACTTCATGCACTTAAGTTTGAAAAATTTAGAATTGTTCAAGACCTTTAAAAAAACCCAACCTTTGTCACATTCAATGGCTAACCATTGTGCATAAAGATTCAATAATGAGGAATAATGCTAATAAATCAAGAGAGAATCTCATGAAGCATAGGATCTGCTTCTGGGCAAGCTGGGGAGTTTCACAAAATCGTAGTATTTATTAGAGTACCACTTCCTTTATCGCAGATCCTGGTCTTCATAAAACCATTTAGCCAGCTCAAGAGCTTCACTCCTGATCTGGCTGATCGTGAACTTTGACATTAGTAGCGTTTGCTTTCATGAAGTCCAGGTACTGTATGACACTCTTATGGTTAGCTGACTTAGGAGCAGAGCTCTTCAGTTGGCTGAGTGTCTTCATGAAGACCAGTAACCTTAACACAGCAGCTGTTTCTTTATCAAAGATGTTCAGCTCAGCTCAGATGTCCCTGGACTAGCATATTCTTCATTCACCCTGTTAGCCCCCCAGTTCTGGGAGGAATATTATTGGAGATAAGTCAAATTTCTACTCTCCTCCTAAATTGTCCAAAAAAAGTTGTCACATTCCATGTCAGAAATGGAAGTAGCAGACATTTAAAAAAAAAAAATCTCCATTGGATAACTGCAATGAATAAGGATCCAGTTATGATGAATAGTGCTAACAGAATTATTTCTTTGTTAATTAGCAAAATCATTACATAACCCCACATTCTCACAATTTTTTTTATACTTTCTACACTTTTGTAGTTTTGAAACTAGAGGGGCTCAAAGTCATGCAACTCAGAAAGTAAGCTTTTTTTAAAATAATTTTTTGGCTAGAAATCAGAAACTACTTAATTTACTTAAAACCTAAAAAAAAAAAAACCCAAAAAACCACACACACCCCTACCCACTCACCCCACCAGGCTTTACTCAGATTATATGCTGAAAAATTGGGGCAGATGCATTCTTTTAAAAATGTGTATTGAAATCCTGCTTTAAATGCAAAATAGAACCCAGCCTTAACTGGTATGGCAGTGGCTCTGCCATAATATCATAGGTGGATCAGTGAATCCTGGGACTACAACTGACATGCTCTCCATAAGTATGTGGGTATAACACAGTTCTGTAAAAGGTTATGTGCTTTGGTTCAGTGAAATGATTCAAAGTTGATTTGAATTTTTTTTTTTAATTTTTAAACCTTGGCAGACACCGATCTTCCCAAATCACCCAGTAACTTGGACGCCAATCATCTACAGAAGCTTATTCATTTGCTTGAGTCCACAGATGATCCGTTAATTCAAGAACAAGCCTTGGTCACTCTGAGCAACAGTGCTGCCTTCTCTGTAAATCAAGTAAGTCATGTTCTAAAGAAAGCAATTATATTTCAGAGTGAGCCAGTACAGAAAATGAGACTGCATTTTGCTGAGGAGTAAGCATGAGATAGATCTAGAAACTCCTGTGTTCTAATCCTAATTTAGTGACTGTCACCCAGATCCTCAAAGGTATTTAAGTGCCTAACTCCCATGGATTTAAAAGGGAGTTAGGCACCTAATTTTGTGGATCTGGGCCAACATGACCTCGTTTCAGTCATTTAATCTCTCTGCCTTAATTTCCCCATTATTACAATGGATAGAAGAATAACTACTTTACTGGGCTGTTATGAGCATAACTAATGTTGGTACAGAGCTTCATATTTTCAAAGTGCTATTTTATGTGGGCATTATCACTAACAGTTTTGTAGCGTCAACTGAAGAGTTTGATCTGAGAGGTGCTGAGCACCTGCAACTTCCATTATCAGGCCTGAAATTTTCTATGTCTAACCCCTCTGCTATCAGGGTATACCTTGGACTGGGAATTCAATAGGACAAATTTCTTTGGGAGATACCTGGGTACAGGAAAGCATAAAGGGTTAATTTTCAAGCTTCCACACTTCTCTTGTTGAGGTATTTCTCACAATTGTAACCATAGTTTCTCAATTATTCTCTGGCCTCTAATGAGAAACTAAAAATATTATTTCTTACTAAAAAAATCTTTATTCTTTCCCCCCAGACCCCTACTAAGGTGACTTGGGTGTCTTGAAGTTCTGAGATTTTTCATAAGGAGAATTAAAACAATTGTGTTGAGTTCAGTTTTGGGGAGGAGGAAGTAGGGTTTTGGCAGGAGGAGTAATATATTTTTAAGAGCATTTGAACTTTGTAAATTTAAAGGAAAATAAAGCTAAATTTTAGAACCTGCTAACTAATTTTCAACCTGGTTCTGCAAACCTGCATGCTGAATTCCTGCTGAAATCCTACTGAATTCAAAGTGGAATTCTGACACAGAGGGCTTGAATAATAGAGATATTTTGCTCTTTTAAGATATTAGGCCATATTCTAGCCTCAAATGTTTAAGTAGGGCTCCCACTGATTTCAATGAAAGTAGTGTAACCAAAGCCAAAATATGGCCTGTTGATGGCATATTTTACTACACTAAATGAAAAACACAGTAATTGTTTAAGTTGGATTAAACAAAAACATAACTGATGCTTCTTTCTATCTCGAGAAGTGAGCAAAGCTTTCTTAATTCGGATAGTTTTTACAAGATTTGAGAATTTTAGGAGTGACCCTGCAGAAACGTGTATCTGTCCTATTTGTTCTCATTTTATCTATGAAAAAATTTGGTGATAAACCAGGTACATACTATAAATTGGCATAAAAGTTTCACAATGAAGGTTGTGCATATTTATTTTGTATAGGCTGGTATGTAAAGAAAAAATATTAAACTGCTGATATTCTCTGCTTAAATATCAGAGACCAGATCCTGAAGGCTTTACTCCAGCAGAACTCTAATTTGGTTTAAGATTAACAGTAATATCTTATATATTTATCTGTTTCTCTTTTAGGATATAATTCGAAATTTGGATGGCCTTTCTGTTATTGGAAAGATGCTCTCAAATTCCATTCCCAAAGTTAAAGAAAAAGCACTAAACACACTTAATAACTTGAGTATGAATGTTAAAAATCAAGAAGAGATAAAGGTAAGTGTACTAAAAGGCACCATAACTGAAGCAAAATTGAACAACAGAATGAAGTATGGACAGCTAGGAAGCAATAAAGACCTTTCAATATAGATGTTGATTAAAAGGATTATACAGCAACATTTTGGAGAACATGAATATATACAAATCAGCAGATCCAAATGATCTTTAAACCCTAAGGCCAAGAGAAATAGCTAACAAATTTATTGAACAACTAGCAATTAGTTCTAAAGCATTTTAGAGAACCAGGCTGATTCCAGAGGACCAGAAAGAAAATTAACTTGATACCAATATTCAAGAGAGAAAAAAGATATCAGATGGAGTCAGGATTATTATTTTAAATTCAATCTCAAATATATATTATAAAATCCATTCGCAGATAGTTCTGCTTTTTCAATAATACAAATGCAAAAATGTAAAGGGATAAGGTCGATTTCAGACTCACATTTTCCTAATATTCAAACCTATCCCTCTACAACTGTGAGCCCTTACAAAAGCTGTGTTCCATTGTAAATGGAAACTATTGATCAGTAAGTGGAGAGGGAGGCTTTTCTCAGGAGCTGGACCTGAACTATGGAATCTGTTGCTACATGGTCATTCTTATCTCTTGTAACTAACCACTTTTTTGCAACTAAATGCAAAACTCATTTCTTCTGCCTAGCTTTGCCTCCATAAATTTATCACATATACAAATACACAAAACCCTATAAGCAATTCAATTCCAAGTGCCTATTTCTTGAAGTGAAGGAAGAGACATTTCAGTTCCAGTTTTAGAATACTGGTGTAGGGGGTGTGTTCAGATACAATTGGATGGGAATATAATGCCTAGTCTGACAGAGCCATTCAGTGTTGTTACTTTGGGCCTGTCCAAAAGGCCCTTGTAAATTTATGTAGAGCAGGTTTTTTTTTGTTTAAATCAGAATATTGTTTAAAGTAGCTCATCAGAAAACTGATTTTTTTTTTTAAAACTAGTCTTTACAAAAAATTCAAATTGATAGTTTCTGCTAAAATTTAAGGTAGCTTATTTAGCTGCTAGTGTCTTACTTATGTGTTCTTGATCGAAGATGAGACTGATTATACATAGTTTTATTTATCCCCTTGCTGCTGGGAATCATGATTTTGAGCCATCGTGACTACTGACACTGGGATGTTAACTGAACTTCTTTGGCTGGAACAACAAATTGTACATTTAACCATTTCTTTTTTTGTTCTTTAAGGTATACATTTTACAAGTCTGTAAGGAGATTGAGTTATCACCTTTGAACTCTGATCTGCAGCTAGCTGAACTTAGATTATTAACAAACATGTCTGTTACCAATGACTACCACCATATGATGACAGATGCAATTCCGTGCTTGCTTCGTTTGCTTTCAGAAGGAAACGAAAGGACACAGGTACTGTTTATTGTACTATCATAACCAGATACCAAGGTGCTTAACTTTGACTGACATGTCTTCTAGTTTAGATTTGCTTTCTTTATTTAAACCATCAGTTTCTAAGGTACTCTGTAGTGTGTGATTTATTTATTTAAAGAAAAATAATTTTACAATTCAGTAGCTATAACTAGTGGAGAAAATGTAAAGGACTTGCAAACATTGCCCAACTGTCCTCTCCAGTGGAAATTCCCACAGGAGGGAAGAGTACTTCACAAGAATCTTCTTGCAGAGTTTCTCACCCCAAATCATTCCCATGGTGAGGTATTCCCCCTCTCTGGAGATGAAGCCTTGTTTTTGCCCCTGTATTGTTGGATGCTTTAGGAGACCAGAGCCATCCACACAGTAATCCTCTGCCTTTGCACTGGCTCTAGAAACCCCACCACCCCCTTCCACTGTCTGACCTGTCAGGGAAAATGGAGTCATGCTACCAGTGCCTCTCAGTTTCAACTGCCACATGGATCCCATTATAAAGGGGGTTGCGTCTGTACAGAGATGGGGAGAGCATGGAATATACAACACCACAAGCTTTATTACCTTTCCTACTAATCTCTGGTGCTCCTGTGGGAAATAAAGCTCCATTCAGCTCTTTTCTGCCTCTGGCCTGTAGGATCCCAGTAAGTAAATAGTACCATGGAGGTAGGAGACAGAGACCACCACCACTTCAGCACAGGGCAAAAGGAGATCTGCATGTGGAGGGTTCCACTGTTGCATGAATCTCTGGGGATAGTGAGCAAGGGTTTGCTCTCAGAATTACATGGTGATCTTAATGAATGTTCTTTATCTAACATCTGTTTATAATATGGCTCTCCTGGAAGTTGTATATACAGGGAGAGTAGGTCATCACAGTCAACAGCCATCTTGTGGATCTGAGAGCTGAAATTTGCCCTTTGACTTACAGAAGACTCCTTATGTTGGGTATGTCTGTGACCATAATTACTAGGAATATAGGATCATCTGAATTTTTGTCAGAGTCCCACTACTAATAGAAGACCTGTGTGCATATGTACCACTTCTTAGTGGTATTTGAAAAAAGGAAAATTGTATATTTGTAAATTACTATCAGATATAATGGGAATCTTTTCTTCTCCTTATGATGCTTCCTGGGGGTACCCAGGGTTATGAGGCACCTCGCTACCAACTGCCCTTAGCATGAGGAAGCCTTGTCTGTGTCTGCTGTATCCCCAAATCCATAAGCCATGGGCAACGCAAATACTCCCCTTCTAGGCTTATGCAAGCCTCACGGTCTCTCTACAGGTTAGTGATGGACACTCTAACTTCTGAGCCCTCTGAGTATTCCCCTCGAGTGTCCAGCACTTGTTCCACTAGACACTTGCAGTATTCCCAGGTTCACTGCTTCCAAAGAAGCAGTACATCCCAGCTTACTAGTTTCATTCAGATCACTACTCCGCTTCACATGCGGCATGTAGATATGTTTATATTGAAAACAAGTAAGTTTATTGAACAAAGTATAACAGTTCAAGTGAAAGTAAGTAAAAGTATTGGAAATAAATGTTTACATATAAAATCATAATATGCACTCCAGAACCTAGACTTAACTCAACATTTTCATGTCATAGAGCAATGCTCACCTAAAATCCTTCCAGTATTTTACAGCCAGCCTTGGCTGTGACCGTCCATTTATAAGACGGACACTGTTTGCCTCCTCAGTTGAAGGATTCAGGGTATACCTTTGCATCCCCAGATATATCCCAAAAATCCATTCTCATTTATTTCTTACTGCAAATTTCCTCTTGAAGATTTTGCAATGTTTTGATTGTCATTTGGCTCAGTATGCCAACAGGCATCCATTGTGAGACATATAATGCCCAATATACTCATGGCCAGACAGAGGTCTGTCTGTTACCTCCTGCCTGAAAGGAACCTGTCCAAAACATGTCACCTGCTTTAA
Organism: Natator depressus; assembly: GCF_965152275.1. Classification (NCBI taxonomy): domain Eukaryota; kingdom Metazoa; phylum Chordata; order Testudines; family Cheloniidae; genus Natator; species Natator depressus. The sequence goes on along the minus strand of NC_134234.1, from coordinate 323,539,904 downwards.
GGACAATTTTCTGTACAGATGTTACTACTTAAATATTATCCATACATACATTTTTGCAGTGATTATGATGACCAGAGGGCTCTAGGCTCTTACTGTTGGTATAAACCTCACCTGACACCCTTTAGTGAATTATGCATATATCTGATCCAGCGGATCCTGGTAAAAAAAACAACTCTATGCATGCCCTGTGCCCTCTGCCAGTTGGCACTATGAGGTTCCTGGGTCACACTTGTCCATTAGGGACAAAATTCAGAGCTAATCTAAGTTGGAGCAATTCTATTGACATCTGTACATCCACTCACACCAGCATTTAAATCTTGCTCACTCTTCTTATATAAATAGTTTCATTGATTGATCAGGGTTCCTTACATGAGTTAGACAATCACATTTGGCCCTTAATGTAGTAGTACATGCTTTAAAGTGACATGTCAGTGCTACAAGATGGCAATTCAAGAATATTAGCCTCAGAAATAAAAGGCAGAGATGTGCTCATCATGCATTCAATCAGAATTGAAAATGCATTATTTAAATAATCTGTAGTTATGGCTAACACAAATCCAGCTTGCTTTATTCATTGCAAGTAGTCTCCCAGAGAGACTACTTGCATATGTAAGGCAAGTAAGATTTGGCCCTAAATATCTGACATCCCTTGTCTTTATCAAGGCAACAGCTGACTTTGAAGGTAGGGTCCTTTGATGCAGAAGCTACTGTCAAGTGCTCTGCAAAGGCTAAAGGGAGTTGCTGCCGTGTCTCCAATTATGGTGCTTACTGTAAATCACTGGAATAAATATCTTTCAACAAACAGGCTTTCCAAATCTCTCACCTCTGTGATTTCACTCCCAGTAACCCACTGGGCACAAGTCAGATTTCCTTGTTCACTTATCCAGCACACAGCAAGAATCTTAAATTGTTTTAGCTCTGTCGCCCCATATAATCAGAGTTCACTAATATTAAAAACTAAACCTTCTTCCTAAAATAGCCTGTTTTATTTGTATCTGTGACACTCCTTCTTGGAGTGTTACTGTAGAGGTTGGCTTAGTGAAATGTTGCACAGCACCTCAGTGCAGGTACACACGTCTCTAATTTCATGAATTTAGATCCTTCATCCCAAATTCTGGGGATTTCATGAACCCCCTTCTCGTAATACCAAGGACTCTCAAATCCACCATTCCATAATAAGCTGGTCAGCCCAAAGTGTATCACTGATGTAATAACTCTCAATCCTTTCCTGTATAGCTCCTGTTAATAGCTCAGATACTCTACCTTAAGAAATGTAGCATATCTGCATCTTTCCCCAAAAATACACAAAAACCACATTGTAAAATAATCACGTTTATATTTCCACATAAATCATAGGCATGGACTTGGAAGGATTATATTTTAATCGGGAAATGTCATTAAAGGTAGATTTTTTTTTTTACTGTACATACACAAACGATGCAAAAATATTTTCATCAGTGATACTTGAAATTTCTAGATAAATTCTCAAGCAGCATTTTCTTTTACTTTGCCTAAGGATATTTATTTTGTATATTTTGACGTGATGTTGACAATGTGTTAACAATTATGAAGCTTTAACTTTTTGAATCTTAATAATTAATGACAAATGTTAAGGCTGCAAGTCTTCCACGGAAGTCATGGATTCAGTGACTTTCTGGGACCTCTGTGACTTCTGTAGTTGCTGGTGCGGCTGACCCCAGGGCTGCCCAAGCAGCTGGGGTGGCCCCAAGGCATGCCGCACAAGCCACTCCTTGAGCAGCCCCAGGGCCAGCCACACCGGCTGCTGCTCGGCCCCCGGAGCAGCAGTGCCCCAAGCCACACCCCCCCCACCTCCCTACCCCAAGCACCTAAGATTTAGTCAGGGGTATTTATAGTACAAGTCATGGATACGTCACGGGTCTTTGTTTATTGCCTGTGACCTGTCCATAACTTTTACTAAAATACCCATGACTAAATCTTAACCTTAATTATGGTCTGCCACCCACCATAATTTCATAATTGAATTAATAAAAATAAAATTAAACATGAATATTATCTGTCAGAATTATTTAAAAACAAAAATAATTTCTGCAAAGCCTAGTTATGTGATGGGAAAGGAGAAAAGATCAGAGTTAAGCCTTATTTGGCATTTCCAGACACCTATTTAGTTTTGTTTTTTAATACTACAACATTGTAACAAGACTGTAAATACATATCAATTACTGAAGAAAAAGTTTTAAGCTGGGAATTATTTGTTATGCTCACTTCAGCATTAACTGAAGGGCAGTTCAGAACTGTACTGAAGGGTAGAGAAACACAAAAAAGTACATCCTAAGACCTCCTGAAAATGCACTTCTTCTACAAAGCGTATTGATTCCTATCTTAGCTGCCTTTCAGTGAGTGTGAGAGAATTTTAAAATATGGAATTAGGAGATATGTGCTGAACATCACTTAGTCACTGGCTTTTGTTGCATCCCATTCTTTATCTGCTCATTGTCTACTTCGATTGTAAACAGAAGTCGGAGTTACTCCCCTCCCCCCAAAAGCCCAATTTGCATGGTTGCAATTTTAAAATACTAAGATAGCTGCAGTCCTATATTTAACACTTGTCCTGTGCAAGGCTGGTGTCAATGTCTGGTATGGCTTATAGCTGAGAGTGCCAGTCTCAGGGCAGACATGCCAAACTGGTGGTATATCCAAGAAGTAGATTTCTTCAAGCCAGTAGCAAACATACACTGTATTAGTCTTGCCATGGAGCCACAGACAGTCTCCTTAAGTTCTCCAGCCCTTCTTTGCCACCCAGACAAACTGGACTTTATAATGAAAGATTATTAAAACCAAGATTCACCACACATTAGGGTACTCCCAACCACAAGAGGCCAGTCACTTACCCCTGGTCAGTGGATACTCTTGATCTCACCAAAGACAATGCTGTAGTCAATTTCTCTAATAAGCTAAAAATTTATTAGCTAAGAAAAAGAAATGAGTTATTGAGAGGTTAAAGCAGGTAAAATACATTACATGTGAGTCTAAGTTTGTAGTCCAGTTGATAGCAGAGCTGTAGTATCTGCTAGTTCTCTAAGTTTCTCAGGGTTGCCCAAAATGGCTTTGGGGACCTCTGTCCAATTGCTCAGAATTCCACCCTGTCAGAATTCATCAGTCCAGAGATGGAGAATCGCTCCCAGGGTCCCTTCTTATAGTTGAAAAGAGTCTGGCAAGCGTTCTCAGCACAGCATGGGCTCTTGCTTTGTTGACTACACGCAAACGTCTGTGAATTTTCCATTATTGAACATTGAGACCCATGTTCTGAAGTTAATGTTTCTTCATTTACAGTTTTGAGGCTTCAGACCCATTTAATGGACAATTTGAAGATGATGCATTTAGTTACAGCCATCCAGACAATCTTTCATAATTTATCAGGGAGTTTTACATATTAAATGAACTCATATCTAAACGCTAATACATCCGTTTGATCTACAACTAAATAAGTACAAGGTAATTGTGACATAGTTCTGTCCTTGTCTTAGTGGGTCTTGCGTTTCCTGGCGGATTTCGGTAGCCTCGGAGGCTCACTGTGACCCTCCACGTAGCCCTTCTCTCTCTAGAGGCAAGGGTCACAGCCTATTGAGCCATTTGCATCATAAGCCAACAAGGGAGGTGAGGAGAAGCTACCCTCCCTTGCACAGTCTCTGCTGTCTCCCAGTCTCAGTGATTAATCAGGGGAAAAGCAGGGGAGTCCAGGCCTGCCTTCTACTCTGGGCTCCAGCCCAGGGACCCTAATAGTATCAGCTATGGTAGCTGACTTTTTAAGAAACCGGACACATACAATTCCCTGGGCCACTTCCCCACAGCAGCCCCCCCTTCCTCAAGATCCACTTCACCCTTACCTCAGGGCCTCCTTCCTTGTGCCTGATATGGTTTGTATTTGCTCAGTCTCTCCAACAGCACAACTTCTTCCTACAGCTCCTGACATGCACATCCACCTGATTAACTAGGAGGCTTTTAACTAGTTTCAGCCAACCCCTGATTGGCTTCAGGTATCCCAATCAACCTAGCTGTCCTCCCTGCCTTCTGGAAAGATCTTAATTGGCCCCAGGTTTCTTAATTGACCTGGAGCAGCTGCCATTTGTTTAACCTGGTAATAGATATATTTGTCACAGGCTAAACAAATCCCTGTCTCACATTACTTTACTATAGCCATCTGGCCTTGTCCCATCACAGTAATACATGATGTATGTAATGAGATATCTATAAACCTGTTGACTGCTAAGTGAAGACAATGCCATTAACATTACACTAATTTTCATGAATTTAGAGTAAATGTAATTACCGGGGCATATGCCATGTAAATGTAATGTGATAACATCCGCCTTTGTTCTGTTCTAACAAGTGAACTGGCTTGAACACACTATGATCTCTTAGCATTTCTTTGGTATAAAGACACCAGTCAATTGCCTTATTGCTCTAATCTGAACCAGTCAGACAGCATCAGAGAGCTAGTAACCTGTTAGACAGCATCACAGCTGGTTTACTAAACAGTGGATTCATTTAATGCATAATCCTGCACTACTAAAATCAATGGAAGCTACATCACTGATTTCAGTGAGTGGAGGATCAAGCCCTTAGAGATGAAAGGCCAAGTTCTCCTCTGTTTCATTGTGTAAAAACCAGAATAGCTCTACTGAACTCAGTAGAGAGAGCACACTGGAGTTACTACAGATTGACACCAATGTAAATAAGAGTAGAATTTGCTCCTGAAGTATTTTTCCTCCTCAGCTGCTTTAGCTACAATGAATTAATTGTTAAAGGCTGACAATTTGCTTCTCTCTGTTCAAAAGCAGTAAATGAAGACAGTCCTGGTACCAAAGAGCTTACAGATGTAGAGAAAGCAAGGACACACTGAGAAGCTTAGAGGTGGGTGGGAGGTGGCTCTTTTCTTGTGGACATCACTGAAGAAGTTTATCTTTATGTGGAACTAGAGGGTAATAGTGTGGCAAATTCTAGTAGGGAGACCGTTTCATGCAAAGTTGCGGGGAGGAGGGAAGGCATGGGCGAAGGAGACAGTGAGTATTAAGATTCCCCTCCCCTTATTTTAAGAGTTTTTCCATGTGAACTATTATGTTCCTCATTTCAGATTCAAGTTCTGAAAGTACTTGTGAACTTATCTGCAAACCCAGCCATGACAAGACATCTTTTCAATGTTCAAGTAAGACTTCTGCCATTTTCAAACTGCTTCAGTGCTGAACACTTTAGTACAAAAGTTCATGATGCTCTTATTAAATCTACACTTCAAATTGTATGATTCTTAGATAGCTGTACGTTTAATGTTAGAATTTTACTTTACATAGCCAAAGCGGGCTGAAATCAGGACGGTAGCTGAAAGCATGCTAAGCCTCTCCCAGGTTGTGCTATATCAGAGATATCACATTCACATATGAAGATTCACCCAAGTGCATGGTTAACATGTTCACTATACGGCCACTGTTGATCATGCTTCCTGTATATAATGCAGAATGATAGTGGCAGTTTGCAGAAGTCCTTTCTCTCCATCCCTTCCCACCAAACAAGGGCATTGGTTGCTGCTCATACATGAGACACAAAATAACATACCCAATTGTCACTTTTCACCTATATTCATCTCCAAAAGGAACATATGGCCTGAGGATGTGCTGCAAATCATTTCAAATGCATCCAATGTTGCAAATTATCCTCACTTTCTCAACAACTGTTGTCTCAGCTGTCATAACTTTTTCAGCTGAGAAAGGTAGAAAATGCAGTATACACAAAACATCTCTATCCACAGATGTACTGTTTTGATAAGACATCTTTATGAACACAGTACCACTTCCAATGCAGCTCCCAAGGCAAAGGCAGTTTATGGATTTGTGGGGCCCTGGGCCAGAGCAAGTGGGGGGCCCCTTCCCACCCCGTCCGCCTGCAGTCCCCTCCCCATCCCCGCCCTCCTCCTGGCACTCCTGCCAGGGAAATGGGGCCGGGGCGCAGGGCCTTGCCCTGTTCTGCCCACCCAGCACTCCTGCAGGAGCAGGAGCACCAGGTGGGTGGACGGAGCTGGTCGGGGCATGGGGGCACTGTCCCAAGGTCTTTAATACATGACGTACTTTACCTTCCAGCACCTGTTGGTGCCCTCAGCATGCAGGTTGTTGCATCCATTTCAGCTATATGCAAAGGAATGTCGATATGGTAACAAATGAAATGTAAACCACTTCAAGTTGCCTTTTAGCTGTACTGTTTTTTACTCTCAAATGAGCTTCTCAAAACAAAATCAGACATCACAATATTTGGTTTCAGTACTCCTATTTTAAAACCCCTTTGTGGGAGTTGTGGGCACAAATAGCCACAAATCTGGCTATTTGTAGCTGCCCTACAGATACCATGTCTTACCACAGCTCCAGGTCAAAGTGTGTAAAAAAAAAAAGTAGACTTTTGTTCTTGATGAACTTCCACTTCATCTGACTATGGACTGCAGTTTTTTCAAGGGGCATTGTAAGGTCAAATATGAGCCAAAAATGAAGTAGATGTATAAAACCTGAGACCAATAAAAATGTTTCCATTAATTAAAAACAATGTTTACCTCCTTCCAACAAATAAATATTTGTATTCAGTGTTTGCCTCCCAAATGTTGTAACATGATCCTAATACCTTAGAACCTCGGAGAAAATTACTGTTCTTTTTAATCCAAAATGAAAAGGTCAAATAAGTGTAAAGCACGCTTGACTTTTCAAATAATCAGTTTAAATAATCTAAAGCATTCTTAACAACATAAGTAAGAATTTTTAAAAAAATTAAGCTGACTGTCCACTTAAGAACATCAGTATAATGTATGTGAAATGAATTTATCCATCTCAGTCCAGTCCCAATGGACATGCTCCATAAATCAACATAAATTAGCAACCTTGGTGACAGTCACAGTGGAAGTTATAGATGCTGACTTTCTAATGTGCCAGGGGGTGCTCCTCCCCACCCTGGCTCTGCTCCAGGTCCCACCCCCCTTTCCACCCCTTCCCCCAAGGCCCCTGCCTCTTCCTGCTCCGCCTCTTCCTGCCCTGTTCTGACCCGTCCCTGATCACTGATCAGCGGGGCACTGATTGGCAGGGCCGCCGGTGGATACAAGGCGCTGGGGGGAGGGAAAGGTGCTGATAGGGGAGCTGCCAGTGGGTGCTCAGCACCCACCATTTTGGAGTACCCATGGGGTCAGCACCTGTGGATTCAAGGACTGTTCCTGTGATCCTCCAAAGACACGTGTACCTAACTTTAAGCATGTAAGTAGTCCCACTGAACTCAATGTGCATGTTTGTAGGATCAGAGCCTCAATGTCTAAATGACATCTCATTGGCAGGGGCAGGATGGATAAACTGGCATTGCCACTGCCCATTCTGTGTCAGATCTGTTGATAAGCACACTTCAGTGCAGAATTGTCAGTCCAGTACCTTTTGATAGTCCTGCAAATTAGGATAGTAGTATGTAGTTGTGATTACATGCTAAGGCTTAAGTTTTTGAAAACTAAATTAAAAAGTTAACTGTATTTAGTCTTGCCCCTGATTTTTACCTGAACCAATATTTAAGTAGCCAAGGTCAGTCTTTAGTATACCAAAATTGTATCTTTATCTTGTCTGCACTTTAAAACACTTTCTAAATACTTGACAAACATTCAGTCACTGTTCAAGGCAACTGAAATACCATTCAGAATGAAAACAGTATTCCAGCTCTTATAAATGAAAATGGGAATTTTCCAGACAACCACATTCTAAAGATTCAGAGTACAAAGCGTATGTCAGGTTGCAAAACACAAGCCAATCTTTTCCAAAAGGGAAAATGTGCAGTCCTTGCAAGTCTTTGACATGCTTTTATAGCACATGGTAGCTGTAATGTGTATATAGATGTAAGGTTTCTATTTTAGTGAGTTTTAGTTAGAAGCTGTCTGGTGTGTGGATCAATATTTTTTATTTATTTATTTATTTTTAAAGAAATCATTGCTGTTTGGGGGGGTTACATCAGGAATTTTTCACACATTTACTTCTCAATTGGTGATTAAGCATTACTTTTATGTATTTAATGTCATAGGCACCATCATTGCTTTCACTTTTTGACAACTGCATAAACAAAGATATTCTGCTTAGAGCCCTGACGTTTGCTGCAAATTTGAATGAGAATATGAAAAATGAAGAGGGCATCATTACCCAGGATCAATACAGTGAAGATTCAATTTTTTCTCTGCTCTGTGGGCATTCTACCCAATATGCTAAGAAACTGATATGTTTATTGCATCACCATGATACAGAAGTGAAAGAACAAGTTGCCAAAATAATAACACAATTAAGAGGAGATACTAAGACCAAATACTCTGGTAAATTACAGTAATAGAAAGTGTTTATATTCAATGCTAAATGAATTTCCTTTCATGAAAGAGTGAAGTTTAACCCACCACTCTTATTTTGCTGAGCACAATTACATTACTGTAAGCAAGACAGCTTACAATGCATTTAATACACAGTCTGTTAGAGATTCTCTTTCAGAGTAATGTAAAATAATTGTCTGTTTAGTACTGACAGTCTCCTGACAGCACAAAACTAGTGTGTGTACATGATAGAGGAAAGGCACTTTGGGGCATGGAAATATTTTCATTTCAAATTTACAGTAAGTTATGAAACAGTGAGCTCAACTTTTAAAAAAGTGAACCTTAAAGTGACCTGTTAATGTTGCAAACAGCATTTTCACTTATGCAGCTGTAAACATTCACTCTAGGCTGTAATGTGTGATAGATTTTGAGCAGTGAATTTGTCACTTTAAGAAAGGTTAGGCCATTTAAATTTTAGCAATGTAATTCTATTAATTTTACTATACACTTGCAGGGAAATACTGGAACATCTATTAAGTAAAATTAATCTCCACATTATTACTTGGATGAAAGCATAATGAGATTAGTCAAATTATATAAACATCTTTTGAAGGGAACTAGAAACAAATTTAACAAGTAGTTTATAAGCATTATATTACCCTCTTAATTGCAAAGTTTATCAACTCAGAAAACAAATGCAGACACTTTGAATATAGAATGTAGAACATATAGTAGAAAACATCTTGTACTGAAACAAAGCCACTAAAAATCCTTGAGCAAAGAATTATAGTGGCACAGTTATGTCACTGTAGTTAAGGTTGCATCTTGACTTTTGTTTAAAGGTCAGCCTTTCTAAATCCTTTAAAATCAACATGCTTAGTTGGATTCCTCTGAAATTTGGTGTGCCTTGGGCGATGAAGGGCAGGGTTATTGATGTGGAGATATAAGCCCCAGAAAAAGTTAGCATTTTTCAAAATGGTATTTTTGGTTTTTTGCACAGAGCTAGGGCTCAAACTGTTGATGTGGGTCAAAATAGTCTGAGTTTTGCACAAGCTAGTGCATGGCACCCACTAAGTCTTAGGGGAGGCCAAAATGAGTGGTATTTAAGAATGTATATTTACAGTGCAAATGCAACCAATACAGAAAAATGTTCCTGCCATTTTATATACTTTATAGCTCAATTATTGTAAGTGATCTAAAATCAGAAAGGTTATTTGAATGGCCTTGAAATTTGCTGTGCTCATGGGGGCACAGAGTAGTGTTAGTGACCCTAACTTGGAGTCATTTGACCAAGGGGTTCCTGAGTTACAGACCCCCACCCCCAAATAATTGCTTTTGCTGCCATATTCTGTTAAACTGAGAGGTACTAATGACTGGATAACTCACAGACCTCATTGAGATTGATGGCTGTGCACTCATCCTTCAATTAACATAGCCAAGGATAAGTAAATCACAAGCCCCCACCTAAGACAAATTGCTACAATTTCTGAGTCATGGGTGGCAGGTTGTTGAGGGTTTTTTTGGTGGGGGGGGGAATATAATCGTTATCTTTGGATGGGGGCAGGGGGGAAGAAGTAGACATGTGAATGCTTCCTGGGAGGGGAGAGGTATTAAGGGGCAGTGGAATAGGGGGAGGGAGTTATATGGGGATGAGGGAAGTGTGGCACCCCCAAACTGCCAGTGCACCTCAATCTCCCTACACTCCACAACTCTGTCAGTGTGTCCCAATGTATGCACAAACTGCACACACCCACCATTTCAATTAGTCTGTGAGCTCTTTGGGGCAGGGACTGTCATATAGTGGGGCAGGAGCACCATTGTACTTAAAGTTATGTCACATTTGTTTAAAGGTCAAACTTTCTAAGTCTTCTAAAATTGACATGCTTAGTCAGATTCCTCTGAAATCTGGTGTGCCCCAGAAGACTAGAAAGTAGGGTTAGTAACCCAAATGTGGGGCCATTTGATCTAGGGGATATAGAGAGAGAGGCCCTGAAAAGCTATTTTTCAAAAATTTTAGATGGGTTTTTTTGGTGTGTGTTTGTTTTTTGCACAGAGCTAGTACCTGAATTATTGATGTGATGAAAATCAAAATAGTCTGTCTTTTGAGTCTTACCCAAGGTAGTGCATGACACCCACTAAATCTTTGAGGGACCCGAATTGAGAGTGGTATTTAGAAACATGTTCACCTTTTCACTTGTGTAGATGTGTAGTCTGGAAGGATTGCAGGGAGCGTGCACCAAAAAAGAAAAAAATGTGACAGGGTTTCTATGCATCCACTTCATGTTTGCTTCAGTCATCAGAACGTGCCACTGCCATGGCCCTGGTGAACTACCCCCAACTGGTGGTTCCAGTCCAAACCTTTGTACACCTGTGTAATAAAGATTTAATAATTCATCTTGCTTGCTACAAGTTGCTCTTACATTTTTATTTTATGGGGAGGTTTACTTTGAACACAGCAGAACGGTCAGCAGGGAGTCTAGCCAAAAGTTTTGTTGTATTGGATGGGGAGGAACTGAAAACCAAGGACTTCAGGGGGAGCAGGTATAAGGGTTGTGGCTGCAGAGGGGGCAGGAAATGAGGTGGGGTATAGGCAAGCCTTGTATTGGTTGTTAGGGAAACATCTATTTCAATAGCTCTGGTGTGGTGGGAGGGCAGACTTATGTAGTGTCCCCAAAACCACACAGCATGGAGGGTTGGAACTGACAGCACAAATACCTTGCTTGATGAAGGAAGAGAAATGTGCATGTTGCCAGCATGTGGATTCTGGCTAATTACTGGATCACAAGGTTGCAGAAGTGTGCAGAAGAGCACAGAGGACATGTTCAGATGGGCTTGCTGACAGCAGACTCACTTGAGTGAAGAGAGGTGGTCTGTGCTGGCATTTTTCCTACTCTGCAGCATCTAACTACTGACTTTAGAGATTGTGAAGTGGTTCTTCAGTTGTCTGTAGTATTCTTTCTGGGGAGTTGGCTAAGTGTGAGTATGCAAAAGGACCTAGAACATCCTGAATCCTATAGGGCCAGGGGACAACGAGGGTATATGCATACAGAGGCTCTGCATGAGAAGGGAAGAGAGAAGGTGACAGGGATTATCTATGTTGATGGAAAAACCCCTTCTGTTGATGTAGGGAGTATCTGCACTATGCTACTGCAGCTGTGCTACCCGTAGCACAGGCATGCCCTTGCTCTTCCTTACTATTTCCACAGCCTTCAAATCTCTCTCCTGCTCTACATTTCTCAAAATATATTTTAGACAAGTGAAAAGTTCAGAAGGTGTAGCTACAATGTATTAAACCGCTAACAAGAAAAAAAGTGGGGGAAGTCCACCCTGAGACAGTCAACCTATGGAAAAATTTGTCAGAGGATGTTGTGAAGGCCAAGACTATAACAGGGTTCAAAAAGGAACAAGGTAAGTTCATGGAGGATATGTCCAGCAATGGCTATTAGCCAGAATGGGCAGGGATGGTGTCGCTAGCCTCTGTTAGCCAGAAGCTGGGAATGGATCACTTGCTGATTACCTGTTCTATTCATTCCCTCTGGGGCACCTGGCATTCGCCACTGTCAAGAGACAGGATACTGGGCTAGAGGCTCGATGGACCTTTGGTCTGACTCAGTTTGGCCATTCTTATGAATTTAACATGCAATGCACTCCCAGAACAAAAATATCCATACCCTGCAGTCAGACTTATGTTTTGGTATAACTAACAATCCTGTAAGTAGTATAGCAACTTTTTACAATGAAATGTGAGGGAAAGTTACAATTTTGCTGGCAATAACAACTTTATTTTGTAACTCAGTATGGCAGTTTGATACAGATGCATTTTGCCAAGTTTTACAATACTGCACAAATTTAATCCCACAGCATGCTTAGTAAAACCATATGGAAGCTGTGAAAAGTCTACCATCGCCTGTATTTGAGATAATGCCATCAGTACCCCTGCTTATTTGAAAAAAAAAAAAAAAATACAGAAATAAAAGGCTGAATCATGACTTCAGATAGGAGCAAAATGAGTTTATGTACTGTACCTGACAAGGAAAACCAATCTCAAAACAATAGAAATATATCTGATAGAGTAATTTTAAAATAATGAAAGAGTACAGATATCCTGGCCAGCAGTAATAATTATGCATTAATGATGCAAATCTTAAGTAATATAGCTCTTTAAAAAGGCACATTTCTTTAGCTCACTTTTAAACTCATTTTTAGTTTCTCCTGAAATGCAAACATACAGGCATTTAGTAAAATCAGTATTTTACTTTAAACATGCTTTCATAACAGTTGGAAGACTCCACCCCATAAAACCATATGAAAAAATTAAAATAAAGCATTTTTTTTGGTTGATGTACATAGTTGAAACAAGGCATTTATAGACAGTCTTGTACATTAGCCAGTGTTTAAATCATCTCTCAATATGCCATTCAGTTTATAAGCAATTGTGTGATCAAGCAGGTATACAATTTTTACCTCTGAAATTAACAAACCTGGAGTGTAAAAATCCAGTACAAATTTTTAGAAAGTTTCATAACCCTATAATGAAATTATCAATCAAAACAAAGCTCAAAGAATTGCCAGATTTTAAATTATTATTCAAATCCATCATCGTTTATATTCAAGTCTCGTGATTCGCCATGGTGCAAGACAAAGAAATCCTCAGGTTTCAAGCCATATCTTTCAAGGGCTTCGTTCAGTTTAACTGGAGGATCCAAGTAATACTGGGGATGGAGGGGAGAAAGAGATACAATACCAGCATTAGATAAAAGACGGCTTTCAAGCTCTACACCAGTGGTTCTCAACCTATTTATGTGGCCCACAATGTTATTTGGACCACATCCAATAGTACCTCTATGGGCCTGATGATGGCATGTGGGCTGCAGCTCTGTGTTGACTGGGCCACAGGTTGAGAACCACTGCTCTACACAAACTGTTTGCCCATTATATCTAAAATGTAATGTGTACCAGGTGTACATTTTCTGAGATTAGGTGAACATGAAAGTTTTGAGGCTTACTGGAGTTTTTTTTGTTGTTTAAAACACCCCACTGAAATTATACAATTAGTAACAGGCAACAGCTGACCTACAATCTTTACAATACTAGCTAAATATGGATCTATCACTCAAAATCCATACTACCTCACACCCTATTTGATAAGAGTTCTTAAATAAACCAGGACCAGCTCACTCCTGGCTTGGGAATCATGGGGATTCAGTAGATGGCACTTTCTTTCCCAATTTTAGAAAAATGCATTCCCTGTCATATCATTAACAAAAAATAAAGACTTCCCTCCCCCATTTAAAGGTTATTCAGTTTAATTGTTCAAGCAAGCAAATTGTCATTTCAGTGCTGTCTGCTGTGAAGTTGCTCCATTACATTTTTAAAAATAAATTTAGATAATATGAACTCTTCATCTGAAGAAGGTATATATGCGCACAGCATTTCTAGGCAATGCTACCTTGAATACAAAGCAAAGCATGTTTTAAAAAAAAAAAAAGGCTTAGGGGAGTATTCAACGTGTATTCAGAATAATGAAAAAAGCACTTCTTATACCTTGGATACTAAAGGCATAGACCAGAAGGTGGCCAACCTGTGGCTCTTCAGAAGTTAATATGCGGCTCCTTGTATAGACACCGACTCTGGGGCTGGAGCTACAGGCGCCAACTTTCCAATGTGTTGTGGGGGTGCTCACTGCTCTGCCACAGGCCCTGCCCCCATTCCACCCCTTCCCACCCCCTCCCCTGAGCCTGCTATGCCCTTAATTCTCCCCCTCCCCCCCAAGAGTCTCCTGCACACCACGAAACAGCTGATCAAGAGGTGCGGGAAGGGAGGGGGAGGCGCTGATCAGCAAGCTGCCAGTGGGCAGGAGGTGCTGGGAGGGGGTTGATGGGGGGCTGCTGAGGTATTACTGTGGCTCTTTGGCAATGTACATTGGTAAATTCTGGCTCTTTCTCAGGCTCAAGTTGGCCACCCCTGGCATAGACTATTCAAGGTAGCCTGGATGTGAAACGCTGTATTAAAGATACTGTGTTTACATATGTTGCAGCCTTAATAGCTCAGTAGCCAGGTTACTAGTTACAAGATAAAATCCATATAGATGTTTTAACAATAATTTTCCCTAAACTACAATTTTACAAACAGTGGCAATATATTACCTATATTAGCAACTTGTTTATGAAGTTAAAAATTGAGCAGTTTAACAGGATATGAAATTGTCAATAAAGTGTACCTCAAATAAACTATAAAAGGAACTGTTAATTCTGCAGGATTAGACAGTTAATCACATTTTACATGTTTAGTAAAGTGTTATATACACCTATAATATTCTAACTTCAGCCTGTCTGCAAATGATACAGCAATAAAAGCAAACTTAGCAGTACACGTGCATCTGAAGAAGTGGAGGCTTTTACCCACGAAAGCTTATGCCCAAATAAATCTGTTTGTCTTTAAGGTGCCACCGGACTCCTTGTTGTTTTTGTGGATACAGACTAATACGGTTACCCCTCTGATACTTAGCAGTACACATTTATTCACATTTCTGCTGTTCCTGATTTTAGTATACCTAAATTACTATCCATGTAACAGAACACTCCCATCCTCCATTCCAGAAAGTTATTTCACCCTGTGACTCAATTTCATCTATAATGGTAATAACCATGATTATCTGTTTTAGTCTTGCTATCTAGCACATTTCTATAATATCTGATGATGTACTATTGTAAATATTTTCTTCCCAATTTGGGGCATTCAGATCTGAAGACCAATTGCAGAATTCTTTATCTTCTGTGTCAATTTCTCTTTCTGGATTTCTAACACAAGCTCTTCTTTGTCCTGTTATCTGATCTAGATTTGTGTCCCAAGTGTTTGATGATTCCAGGCATGGATGCAAAGTTTCAAATGCTGGACTAGAATTATAGTCTCTCTCTTTCTGGGCTTCTCTTATTCTCTCCCTCAACTCATTTGTCATGAATTCTATTACCTGTATGACTTATCTCTGGTCATTTACTACATAAGCAGTCTCATGTCAGGTTGATGCAAACCCAGTACCACAAATCTGATGACAAGACCTGCTCTTTTAACATGCAGCATTGATCTCTCCTGATCAAGCGTATTATGCCTGCCCCTTTTTCAGTGCACCAGTTCCTCTGCCAATAGAGCAAGTATTCCAAATCTGCCTGCATAACAAAAGCTCCCAATGTGCTGATATTTTTTCACGGCCTTATCTTGAAGTATTTGACATCCACAAGAAATTCAGCTTTATTGAGAACAATTTTAGTTCAAAGTATAAAATATTAAGAAAACTGAACTAGTTTAAAAGATTGTAGAATTTAGTCTTAATTAAATACATACAATATGTAATTGGTTATGTAAGGATTAAGGCAAAGTAATCTTATAATTCTGAGCTCTAGATAATCCACTTATAGATGTTTGTTATAACATGAGATGATTAAGCTTAATTACTGTTTCCATACTTAGAAAATATGAATGCATTCATGATCAGCCCAAACTCACCTCATTTGCTAAAGCAAAGGTTCCCCAATGAATCGCTACGGATTTCTTTGTCTGAACATCAATATGAATTCTTACAGCTTCTTCAGGATTCACATGCTGGTATTTCATAAACCATCTAACAAACACAAAATAACTTACATATTTAGTGTAACCTTTTGTATTCAAGATATCTGTTCTTTATTAGGGTTTTTAAATAGGCAAGAGGTGTTAAGATATCCTCATTTAATAAAAAAAAAAAAAGGTCTAACACCGTGAACAAGTTACAGAGACTGTAGAAATCTATTTGCTAGAAATGACAGCAGTATTCCTTCAGCTCAGGGGTGGCCAACCTGTGACTCCGGAGCCACATGCAGCTCTTCAGAAGTTAATATGCGGCTCCTTGTATAGGCACCGACTCCGGGGCTGGAGCTACAGGCACCAACTTTCCAATGTGCCGGGTGGCGCTCACTGTTCAATCCTTGGCTCTGCTGCAGGCCCTGCCCCCACTCCATCCCTTCCCGCCCCCTCCCCTGAGGCTGCCATGCCCTAGCTCCTTCCCCTCTCCCCCAGAGCCTCCTGCACGCCACAAAACAGCTGATTGGGAGGTGCGTGGAGGGAGGGGGAGGCGCTGATGAGCGGGGCTGTCAGTGGGCAGGAGGCGCTGGGAGCAGGACAGGGGAGCTGATGGAAGGTTACTGAGGTATTACTGTGGCTCTTTGGCAATGTACATTGGTAAATTTTGGCTACTTCTCAGGCTCAGGTTGGCCACCCCTACTTCAGCTAATTACAATAGATGTATACAACAGCACTCACATCCATAGAATTTGTAGGGCTATTAGTTCTGTTTATTAATTGGTATTCTTTATAGAGGTGGGAAGTTTTCCCAATATATTCAGCTTAAGGATTTATGGGCCATCTGCTCTGAAGCAAGTTCATGCTATCACCATAATCAATATGTTTGCAGAATCATAGGATACACCAAAAGAAACATGCTTCAGTAGATAGCACACTCCTCTCTGAGTCGGTATTGAATGAACACTTTGCTTGCTACTGGAGGTGCAGTGTTTTGAGTGAGATGTCAAGTCCCAGGGTATAAGGCACAGGATTAAAATTACATTGGTTCAACTTCTAGAATTTGCTATAATTGAATGCGGGCCAATGTCAAAAAGTATGACTAGTGTAGGGGTCAGTGACAGTCCAAGTCTCTCTAAAGGGGAGCACAGAAGCAGATTTTGCACACCAATGAGAATGCTAGCATTTATTTCTGAACCGGGTAGTTCATGAGAAATATTGGACTTTAATCTCACCATTCTGATTTCTTTTTTGCTTCCCCAACCTACCCAGGCTTCATTTCTGACATTTTAGCAACTGTTATCTTGAGAACTGCTAAAGCTAAAAACTAAGGCTGTCAAGCGATTAAACAAATTAATCGCGATTAAAAAATAATAGAATACCATTTATTTAAATATTTTTGGATGTTTTCTATGTTTTCAAATATATTGATTTCAATTACAATACAGAATACAACGAGTACAGTGCTCACTTTATATTTATTTTTTATTACAAATACTTTCACTGTAAAAAACAAAAGAAATAATGTATTTCAATTCACCTAATACACATACTGGAGTGCAATCTCTGTATAATGAAAGTTGAACATACAAATGTAGAATTATGTACAAAAAATAACTGCATTCAAAAATAAAACAATAAAAAACTTTAGAACCGAGAGTCCACTCAGTCCTACTTCAGCCAAATTGCTCAGACAAACAAGTTTGGTTACAATTTGCAGGAGATAATGCTGCCCACATCTTGTTTACAATGTCACCTGAAAGTGAGAACAGGCGTTCGCATGGCACTGTTGTGGCCGGCATTGCAAGATATTTATGAGCCAGATATACTGAAGATTCATATGTCCCTTCATGCTTCAACCACCATTCCAGAAGACATGTGTCCATGCTGATGACGGGTTCTGCTCGATAACGATCCAAAGCAAAGCGGACCGATGCGTGTTCATTTTCATCATCTGAGTCAGATGCCACCAGGAGAAGGCTGATTTTCCTTTTTGATGGTTCGGGTTCTATAGTTTCCACATTGGAGTGTTGCTCTTTTAAGACATCTGAAAGCATTCTCCACACCTCGTCCATCTCAGATTTTGGAAGGCATTTCAGATTCTTAAACCTGGGGTCGAGTACTGTATCTACCCTTAGAAATCTCACATTGGTACCTTCTTTGCGTTTTGTCAAATCTGCTGTGAAAGTGTTCTTAAAACCAACATGTGCTGGGTCATCATCCAAGACAGCTATAAACATGAATATATGGTAGAATGCAGGTAAAACAAAACAGAAGACATACAATTCTCCCCCAAGGAATCCAGTCACAAATTTAATTAATGCATTTTTTTTTAAACGCGCATCAGCAGCATGGAAGCATGTCTTCTGGAATGGTGGCCAAAGCATGAAGGGGCAAATGAATGTTTAGCATATCTGGCATGTAAATACCTTGCAATGCCCTCTATAAAAGTGCCATGTGAACGCCAGTTTTCATTTTCAGGTGACATTGTAAATAAGAAGCACTCAGGAGTATCTCACATAAATGTAAAAAAACTTGTTTGTCTTAGCAATTGGCTGAACAAGAAGTAGGACTTAGTGGACTTGTAGGTGCTAAAGTTTTACATTGTTTTGTTTTTGAGTGCAGCTATAAAAAAATTCTACATCTGCAAGTTACACTTTCACGATAAAGAGATTGCACTACAATACTTAGGAGGTTAACTGAAAAATACTATTTCTTATTTTTACAGTGCAAATATTTGTAATAAAATAATAATATAAAGTGAGCACTGTACACTTTGTATTCTGTGTTGTAATAGAAATCAATATATTTGAAAATCTAGAAAAACATCCACAAATATTTAATACATTTTAATTGGTATTCTATTGTTTAACAGTGCAGTTAATCGCAATTAATTTTTTTAAAATCACAGTTAATTTTTTTGAGTTAATCATGAGTTAACTGCAATTAATCGACACCCTACTAAAAACCAATGCTTTATCCCATCTGAAAGCTCAGATACCATGTGATGAGGAGGAAATAGATGCCCAGACAAACACATTTTTCAAAAGCTATAAAGCATTCACAATCATGTGAGAACTGAAATCGGGAAAGTAACATGGTAATTAGAATAATATAGGAGCACTGTAAATTGTGTGCATGTAAGAAAAGGGATTTCAGACTGGGTGATCTTTGTGGCCTTTCCTATTCCTACTTTCTTTTCACATTAAAATAATGCCAGGCTGTGTGTATTTTTTCAATAGTTTTTGGGGTAATGTCTGATAAAAAAAACCCACCACATTTCAGCTTCTTTCCCTCTCTTTTCTACATCTTGGCTCTGGTGTACACTTAAAATGTAGACTGACTTAGGTACATCACTCATGGGTATAAAAAAATTCACATCCCAGAGCACTGTAGTTAAGCCGACCTAACCCTCGGTGTAGACACAACTAGATCAACAGAAGAATTCTTCTGTCAATCTAGCTTCCGCCATTCAGGGAGGTGGATTATCTACATTGATGGAAAAACCCCTTCTGTTGATGTAGGAAGCATCTGCACTATGCTGCTGCAGCACTGCAGCTGTACCGCCCGTAGCGCAGACATGCCCTTGCTCTCCCTTATTATTTCCACAGCCTTCAAATCTCTCTTCTGCTCTACAGTCCCCAAAATATATTTTAGACAAGTGAAAAGTTCAGAAGCTGTAGATACGTTAGTATTAAACCACTAACAAGAAAAAACGTTATTTGAAGTCAGTATATCATTTCATTGATATAGTTTACATATCTTTTGGTCAAACCCTTTGAAATTTGCTTACCTTGGCTCATAAGCTCCAATGGGAATAGCTGCAAGATCAAAAGGTCCAAATCTTTTACCTATCTCTTCGAAAGCAACACAGTAACCAGTATCCCCTGCAAAGAAAAACCTATTCCAGGGCCCCAAGACAGACCAGCTGCCCCAAAGAATCTTGTTGTCATCTGTTGCAGTCCTCTTGCACCAGTGTTGAGAAGGAGTAAAGACAAAAGTAACTGCGTCATGACCAGGGACACAGTTCTCTTCCCACCAGTCCAGTTCAATCACATTTTCACAGCCACATTTCTGCATCCATTCTAAAAGACCCAGAGGCACAAACCATCTCAACTCAGTGCCAAAGCGCTCGTTTAAACGCTCTACAGTATTATAGTCCAAATGGTCATAGTGAGTGTGGCTGATCATCACTGCATCTATTTTTGGCAGCTGATCTACTGTGCATGGAGGTCCTCGGAAACGTTTTGGACCCACAAACTGTGCTGGGGAAGCCCGCTGGCTGAAGATGGGGTCAGTAAGAATTACAAGTCCATCCATTTCCACCATAACTGAGGCATGTCCTAACCATGTGACTCGCATACCAGTTCCAGTCTTACCAACTAGTTCAGGGTTTGGAATGAAGTAAGGGTTTAACACAGGAAGCTCTTTATCAAGTTCCTAGCAAAACAACAACAAAAAAGTTAGAAAGCAAAGCACACACAGAACAAAAATCCCAGAAGGCACCAATCACAAAACAAGGCTTGTACTTCGTGTACATCTTTAATTTCTAGGAAACCTGCAAGTAGGTGCACAGAGATACCATTTCCAGTGACTCCCATTCCCAATAGCTTCCTATTAAATTAAAATCATTAACCTTATTTTTAATAATCATTTAATCTTTCTTGTCTTTAGAACATGCTTTTGAGAGCAGGAGAATTAGGCCTGCGGCTCTACAAAGGAAACAATTCAAAGATGTGCTGAAAACAACTTGCAGACTTTTACTGGAATGAAATAGAATTGCTCAGAATTAGCAACAAATTCTGATATCTTGCCCCTATTGCCCTGGAAGAGGATTTTAGTGCTGCTGCTGCTACTACCACCACCATCTCTTGGAGTTTGGCCTTTAGCTTAAATATTAGAGCTATAGCTTGTGGATCTCAGCAACATCCTTCCAGAGTCCCAGCACAGATAGATTTATTACAAGGTACTTATTAGATTGAAGAGACTTTAATCTGCTAGGCGGACCACTAATATGCTACCAGCAGAGTCAATAATTCAATGAATATTGCTGATAATTTTTTTTAAGGAGCTGCCAAGTAGAGAGGTATAATGCAGCACCACTGCTGCTACATTACTTATGGAGGGTTATCTTAAATGTGAAGTCCCATGGAAGCTTAGTTAAAAATTGAAATATGGATTTCAGTTCTACTGAAACTTTTTTGAAAGGTAATGATTAAGTGTAGTTCCCTTCAGATCAATATTCTAATCTGGAACTTCATTGGAGCTGTAGCTGGAATAAAGAACTCCGTTTAAAAGTGTTACAGAAACACCCTGAGTGTATTTTTCTTAGAAGGGAGGTGATAAACATTGTATTATTTGCCGTTAGACATTTATCTCCCTTTCACAATAACTATGGCAATGCTCTCTGAAAAGAAGATTAAACCATATTTGATCCACTTCCAACTGATGAGGGTGCAGAAGAGAGCCCCCAAAATAATTTGAGAGCTGGAGAAAATGCCTTACAATGAGAGACTCAAAGAACTGTAGCTCACGAAAGCTTATGCTCAAATAAATTTGTTAGTCTCTAAGGTGCCACAAGTACTCCTTTCCTTTTTGCGAATACAGACTAACACGGCTGCTACTCTAAAAGAACTCAATGTGTTCAGTTTATCAAAAAGAAGATTGAGAGATGACTTGATTACTTTCATGGCATTATAGTGTTCTTTGATCTAGCAAAGAGAGGATAACAAGAACCAATAGATGGACATTGAATCCAGATGAATTCAAATTCGAAATAAGGCACAATTTTCTTTTTCTCTACCAAGGGAAGTGGTATCATCTCCATCAGTGATATCTTCAGATCAAGACTGAATGCCTTTCTGGGAGATATGCTTTAGCCAAATACAAGTTGTTGGGCTAAGTGCAGGGATAACGGACTGAAATTCTCCGACCTCTATTATATAGGAGGTCAGACTAGATGATCAAATGGTCCCTTCCGGTCTTAAAACCTATGAATTAATACAAAATTATGGAAAGGCGTTAGGGCAAAGAATTTTCAGGTTTTCTTCATAAAACAGAATTTTGTTCTTTGATGTGTTGAAAAAATTTCTTCATGACTGTCTTTTTTAAATGTTCAAATTTTGTACTAAAAAATAGGTTTTTCCAAGTCATTTCATTATTCAAATCACAAGTACTTAAAAAAAAGAGTGTACACAACTTCTGTTGCAATATATTCCATACTAAATCATTTGAATTGCACAATAAGGTAAACAATGAGGTGGATAAAATACACAATCTTATCCAGATTTGGTATTAGCATACTAGTATTACTGTGGTGACATAGTTGCACGATAGATGTTTGGTTTTGTTCCAAGAGCAATGGCAGATGTTTGAAATATGACATTAATGACAAATTGGCTGTGGACAACGATATCTAGCGATAAATATTTACTACTCACTTATTTTCATTTCTGCATTAATGTGAAATCCCCACCTTCCCGCCCCAAATGCAAAGCAAGAAGAAATGCATGACTGGCTTTAGTAAGATTGGTTAATTAGCTTCAGACTTTGGAGCTCAATACATATTGATGCACCATCTGATTTTATTTTAACTGAGATTTGTGGAGCAACACAAATCAACAGTTTACGTTTACAATACATGGTGATTAAAGCCATCTCAATGCCATTTAGAAAAGTCCTTAACAAACCCAGTAACATACAGAAAGTCTGTGGTCTGGATCCCCAGTTAAAAATGGAGGTTTGTTGTAATAATTTAGCAATAGTCTGTAGTTTTTAACAATGAAGTACGTCATGGGTGTCATACAATTCCATATGCAAAATACTGACTGATAAGATGAACCAGTTAAGGGTGTCAGCTACTGAGCATGTTCTTAAAATCAAGGGGTTGCAAACTAGAATGCAGAGGAAGCAGTAGGTTTGTATTAAAGACACGCTACAGCTGAGCAGTGTCAAGGGCAGCATGGAACCCTCAGCTTTAATTTTAAGTAGGCTCAGAAATACTTTATGATTTAATTCAGAGGTGATGCAGACAATGGTGAAGCAAGCAGTGAAATGGCTCAGGAGCTGAGAAGTCCAAATAATAATGCTTCATCTGTCTCTTTGCTGCTTCTGACTCACTTTAGTGACTCTCCTACTGTCTGCTAGTTCTTATTTCACCATCTGAAGTGCAAACTAGGAAATCAGAGTTGGAATGTACAAATTGGGTCAGTTAGCTCTGCAACAGGCATAATATAAATTCCTTCTTGACCTTCCCTTAAGTCAGGAATAGTGATCCTGCAGCTCAAATGAAACAATATTACAGCTCTCAGTTGCACGCGCACACACACACACACACACACACCCCCCAAAGCACTGACCCATGTCATCAGTCATTAACCAGACTCACAAGCTGGTGGTCACCCTTTAAGTACATACACCTCTTTGTCATAGGTGGGGTTTCTCCATAGCGTCTCTTGCAGGGCCATGTGTGGTGCTGTGGGAGCTCCCTGCCTTAGTCCACAAGTTGTGGCCATCTACTCAGAGCACTGCGGTCTAAGCTGTGAACTTGGCATCAGTCTTTAAAAAGTTAACTAAGGATAACAAAACTCAGAATTTGACTGGCTGTGCCTTTAAAGGCAAGTGCTTAGTTGTAGCGCTTGAGGCCAAAGCCCTGACCTGGTCCTAAGGATCTGGGCTAGCAGTGACCCAGTTCCTGCTCTGTCCAAGTGTCACCCCAGACAGCTCTTTAGAAGAAGCAGGGAAACCTTTTAAACTGGCCTGCTGGCTCCCGATTGGTCAGTGTCTTCTCCTTCCTGGCCCTTCTAGGCCTCTGAAGGACTAAATCTTCTTGGAAGCCTGGTCTGAGTGGGTTTTCCTCGAGCAGCCAGGTGTCAGTGCAAGCCAGGATGTGAACTCCGCATAAAATAATGTGGCAAGCCAGAAGAAACAGCTTGAGCCTTTGCAGGGAGCGTGGCGCACACATACTGGCCAAATGCCCTGGGCGTGCATGTTGGATGTTGTGGGACTAGCAAATTTAAAATGGGTTAATTAATCCTGGAGAACAGTGCCCAAAGTGCTGTCAGACCAACTGTCTACAGATTTAATCTGTTCCTTAAATAGATTCCCTACCCCTCTGAGATCAAACAACTCTGAGCCACTACCACTAAAAACGCGATATACAGACTTATTTTCTCATCAGAAGAGCTGTCAATTAGCTGTCTTCACAGTTCATTCATAGATCAAGCAATGAAAGTCTGCCACATGCTTCAGACTGTGAAGCATAAACTCTTATGATTGCCTCCTGGAGCAGAAAAGTTTTAGCAACTTGTACTGGCTCAGAAGTGCATCTCCAATCAGAGGCATTTAAGACCAGTATCCAGTCCTCTTTGTGGCAGGAACTGTATTTTCATTCTTTTGTTGGGGGGTGGGGGGGTGGGAGGGCAGGGGGAGGGTTTGTAGTTTTTTTATTTTTAGGGGTTTTTTTTACATTATGTTTGTATACAGTACTAGCACAATGAAGCCCTGAAACTGACTGAGACCTAGAGGCACTGATGCAACACAAATAAATAATAGTGTCTTTTCCCAATAATCTGACAGTGTCTTAGTATAAATGTTGGCTCAAATTAGCCTCAGTACAAAAACTTACTCTCTCTGAGAGAATCTAACCTAAGGATTGTGGCTGGCAAAAAGAGGAAATTATCATTACAATTTAGTAGGTGTTTTATACCATCCCATAGCTATATAAAGTTTTCACCGCCATTCAAATCATACAGTAACATTTTTATAATTAAATGTCCCATGAGTAATAACTCCAGCTTGAATAATGTAGTGGATATCCTACAAATTGTAGACATGTCCAATATCTATTGAAAGAAAGAGAAACATGCAATAACCTGTAACCATGCGAGTTCAGACAAATGGTGTTTTGGTATTTCCTGAAGTTTCTCTCAACATATAACCTGAACTGGCTAGATTAATCTATTCCAAGTTTATAGGCGTAACACACCAAATTAAAGATTTCACAAAGGTAGAAATGGATGGCTTTTGAAAAGAATAATAAAAAAAATTAAAAGATATGATAAAATAGTGACACTGGTGAGACTCCAAAATCAGTCAAGAGCAGTGGTGGGCAACCTGTGGCCCACGGGCCGCATGCGGCCCATCAGGGTAATCCGCTGGCAGGCCACGAGACAGTATGTTTACACTGATCGTCTGCAGGCACGGCCACCACAGCTCCCAGTAGCCATGGTTCGCCGTTCCTGGCCAATGGGAGCTGCAGGAAGCGGCACGGGGCACAGGGACGTGTTAGCCGCCACTTTCCATAGCTGCCATTGGACGGGAACGGAGAACCATGGCCACTGGAAGCTGCAGGCGGCGATGCCTGCGGACGGTCAATGTAAACAAACTGTCTAGCAGCCCACCAGCAGACTACCCTGGTGGGCTGCAGGTTGCCCACCACTGGTCTAGAGTCTCCAAAAGAGGCCTAAGAAGACATTTTAAAATCCTCTTATTTTAAAGATAGGAATTGAGAGCTCTCAGTGCCCCACAGGATTAGGGCCTATATCTTGGAATAGTAAACATGCAAATAGTTACCTGCTTTGAAGATGGGATGTTGCTGTTATTTTTTTCCACAAGGGCCCATTTCAAAATATTTGGCAAGGATGGAGATTTCCATGTTGTCCAAGGGTTTACAAACTTTCCATCTTTATCTCTCTTTGATTTAGTTACATCTTCCTCTAATCGGTAATCCAGTCTGAAGCTTTTTCTGGACGTCCTAGAAGAGTCACTGCCTCTGGAACCTCGACTTGAATTTTGTCGTTTCCTTACTGCCTCCTTAGGGTACTGGTTACATGCAGTCAAAGGTTGCTCTTCGTCTGCCTTCTCATCCATGTCTTTTGGTGAAGAGCTAAAATATATTTTTTAAATTAATAAATCTTTTCTTTCACTAACATTAACATTCATAAAATTGAAAGCTTTCCACACCACCACAAAAATAAAGCTGCCCTTTCCATTTTGCAATTAAACTTACTTTTCCATACAACTTTACTTTTTAAAACAGTTACAATTACATAGAAAGCTTAAAAAACATGTCTTGGCAAGTAGTGTAGTTCAGGCAGAATCTTCCTTCCTGATATGCATAACTTCAGAACCCAGCCCTATGACATACTAGGTATAAAATTAAAGAACATCTCCCTCTTTATCATTTTGGAAGAGTACCAAACTCCTCCTAAAGTTCATTTAACACCTGATGTAATTTGATCCAGCAAGCTCATCCTTGAGATTCTTGAACTATGAAATATTTTATGACCTGACATCGTACCTTTGTTCTGTAATAAAAACTGCAGTATTATGTAGCAATAAAGATACTTCTGTTTGAAAGACACATCAACAAATAATGCATCTCTGTATAATATGAATAAAATGTACGAACCACAAGAGGTATCTGATGCCTCAAGTTAGCTGTATTTTAGACAATACAGGTAGGCTGAAAATTCAATTAAGCTTAACTGATATACCTGTAATTAAAATAAAGTCAAATGTCTGAAGGACAATCCAAGTCCCATGAAACTTGTCATCCCAGGGATGAGCTGCAGAAGTCTGGTGTCCATTAAATAGGCTGGTTCCTGGACTTGGGAGTCTACAATAGGTCCAATGTTTATGTTTTATTTGCAGCATTTAGTATTTTAGATCTTCAAAGTGTTTTACAAACAGTAGCTTAATTTCAGCAGCACTGTGAGGTTAATAAATATCCTTATTTTGCAACAGGAGAAACAAATTAATTTCCCTACAGCTACAGTTTAAGTCCATTTCATAGCAGCAATTAGAATATGGGAGCCAAGAGCTCTTAACCCATGCTGCATTCACACTATTGTCAGGCTGAACATGCATCCTCTACAGTTTAGGAATTTAGATAAAACAATCCAAACTCAACAGGATTCCAAGGTGGGGGGAAAACCCATGCAAAGTAATAAGTGAGCCCTGGTGTACACTACAGAGTTACAGGTTTCAGAGTAGCAGCCGTGTTAGTCTGTATCCGCAAAAAGAAAAGGACTTGTGGCATCTTAAAGACTAACAAATTTATATGAGCATAAGCTTTCGTGAGCAACAGCTCACTTCATCGGATCCAAAAGCTTAGGCTCAAATAAATTTGTTAGTCTCTAAGGTGCCACAAGTATTCCTTTTCTTCTTACTACAGAATTAGGTCAAATTTAGCCGTGTGAGGTCGATTTTATAATGAATGCATCTACACAAGCAACCCCATTCTGTCAACCTAAAGGGCTCTTAAAATCGACTTCTGTACTTCTCCCCAGCGAGGGAAGTAGCACTAAAATCGACCGTACTGGCTCAAATTTGGGGTAGTGCGGACACAATTCGATGGTATTGGTCTCCAGGAGGTATCCCAGAGTGCTCCAATGTGACTGCTCTGGACAGCACTTTGAACTCCGATGCACTAGCCATGTACACAGGAAAAGCATGGCATGGCAAGCTCAGCAGCACAGGTGACCATGCAGTCCCCCCAGAATTGCAAACGAGCTCCAGCATGGACCGAAAGGGAGACACTGGATCTGATTGCTGTATGGGGAGAAGAATCTGTGCAGGCCGAACTCCGATCAAAAGGAAGAAATGCTAATATATATGACAAAATTGCACAGGGCATGATGGACAGAAGTAACAACAGGGACACACAGCAGTGCCATGTGAATGTCAAGGAGCTAACGCAAGCCTACCAAAGACAAAGGAGGCAAACAGTCACTCTGGGTCAGAGCCCCATACATGCTGCTTCTATAATAGTTGCATGGCATTCTAGGGGGGGACCCTACCACTACCCCACCATTGTCCATGGACACCTGCAAGAGGAGAGTCTCACGCAACACAGAGGAGGATTTTGTGGATGAGAAGGAGGAGCAGGAGGAGAATGCACAGCAGGCAAGCGGTGAATCCGTTCTCCCCGGCAGCCAGGACCTTTTCGTCACCCTGGAGCCAATACCCTCCAAAGGCGGGATCCCCGACCCTGAAGCCGGAGAAGGCACCTTTGGTGAGTGCACATTTGTAACTACAGTACAGGGTTTAAAAGCAATAGTGTTTAATGTTTGATTTGCCCTGAAGACTTGAGGTGCATTTGCGGCCAGTACAGCTACTGGAAAAGTCTGTTAACGTGTCTGGGGATGGAGCAGGAATCCTCCATGGACATCTCCATGAAGCTCTCCTGGAGGTACTCTGAAAGCCTTTGCAGAAGGTTTCTGGGGAGGGCTGCCTTATTTTGTCCTCCATGGTAGGACACTTTACCACGCCAAGCCAGTAGCAAGTAGTCTGGAATCATTGCAGCACAAAGCATGGCAGCAAATGGTCCTGGGTTTTGGTCACATTCAAGCAACATTTGGTCTTTATCTTTCTGTGTTAGCCTCAGAAGAGTGATATCATTCATGGTCACCTGGTTGAAATAGGAGAATTTTTGTAAGAGAACAGTAAAAGGACTCCGGTCATGCTGGGTTGTTTGCGCTTGGCTAAAAGGGATCATCCCATAGCCACGCGGTAGGGGGAGGGGTGAAGGGATCATCCCAAATAGCCATGCGGAGGAGTGGGGAGAGGTATGTGCTGCACATGCACCCGAAAACCACAGCCCCTCCTTTTAAATGGCAAACCCAACCAGCATTGCTTGCTATGGGAAAGGAGGACACTGCAGTTTGAAAACATTCCCACATACTATGAAGCCGTTAGAAGCCAAATCCGCATACCCTTTGGCTTACCATGGCTGCCTGGAAACCAAATTCTGTTGCCCAGCCGTGTGTGATGTGTCACCATGCTGGCAGGCAGTCAATATAAAAGGCAAAATACGACCTTGTACCTAAAGCACATGTGCTGTCTGCTGTGAATTGCTTGATTCACTGTGAAAGAGTCTCCCTTTTGTTCTCAGAAATGTATCGTCTTAAATTTTACCCTCCCTTTGTATCCCGTTGCAGGTACAAATGTTTCTATGCTCCCCCTATCATCTCCATCCCTGAGGTTATCGCAGATTAAAAGGAGAAAAAAAAAAAGCACTCGTGATGACATGTTTTCCAAGCTCATTCAGTCCTCCCACACTGATAGGGCACAGTTTAATGCATGGAGGCATTCAGTGGCAGAGTCCAGGAAAGCATTAAGTGAGTACAATGAGAAGAGGCAGGATGCAATGCTGAGGCTAATGGGGGAGCAAACGGACATGCTCAGGCATCTGGTGGAGCTGCAGGAAAGCCAACAACAGCACAGACCACCACTGTATCCACTGTACAACCGCCTGCCCTCCTCCCCAAGTTCCATATCGTCCTCACCCAGACGCCCAAGAACGCGGGGAGGGGAGGATGGCCCAAGCAACAGAAGGCTGTCATTCAAACAGTTTTGATTTGTAGTGTGGCTACAATAAGCAATGTGCCCTTGTCCTTCCCTCCTCCCCCACCCCACCCGGGCTACCTTATCAGTTATCTCCCTTTTTTTTTTTAATTAAGAAAGAATGCATGGTTTCAAAACAATAGTGACTTTATTTCCTTTGCCAGCTGTGATCGAAGGGGGGAGGGTGGTTGGCTTACAGGGAATTAAAATCAACAAAGGGGCAGGTTTGCATCAAGGACAAAAACACACACAACTGTGACACCGCAGCCTGGGCAGTCATGAAACTGGTTTTCAAAGCCTCTCTGATGCGCAGCGCACCTACCTGCGCTCTTCTAATCGCCCTGGTGTCTGGCTGTTCAAAATTGGCAGCCAGGCGATTTGCCTCAACCTCCCACCCCACCAACATCATCTCCCCCTTATTCTCAGAGATATTATGGAGCACACAGAAAGCAGTAATAACAATGGAAATATTGGTTGCGCTGAGGTCGAACCTAGTCAGCAAACAGCGCCAGTGAACTTTTAAACGTCCAAAGGCACATTCCACCACCATTCTACGCTTGCTCAGCCTATAGTTGAACTGCTCCTTACTACTGTTCAGGCTGCCTGTGTATGGCTTCATGAGCCATGGGATCAAGGGGTAAGCTTGGTCTCCAACGATAACTATTGGCATTTCAACATCCCCAACAGTAATTTTCTGGTCTGGGAAGTAAGTCCCTTCTTGCAGCTGCTCAAACAGCCTGGAGTTCCTAAAGATGCCAGTGTCATGCACCTTTCCCGGCCATCCCACGTTGACGTCGGTGAAACGTCCCTTGTGATCCACCAGTGCATGCAGCACCATTAAGAAGTACCTCTTGTGGTTTATGTACTGGTTGGCAAGGTGATACGGTGCCAAAATAGCCACTCGCTTCTCAACCGTCAGGGCAGCTCTCATCTTGGTATTCCTGTGCTTCAGGGTGGGGGAAAGCAACTCACAGAGTTCCAGGAAAGTGGCCCTATGCATGCAAAAGTTTTGCAGCCACTGGGAATCATCCCATACCAGCAACACTATGCAGTCTCACCAGTCTGTGCTTGTTTGCCAGGCCCAGAATCGGCGTTCCACTGTATCAACCAGCCCCACTGCCGCCATAATGTCCCAATTGCCACATCCCATGCTTTCAGGAATGTCTGTGTCTATGTCCTCCTCACAATCGTCCTTGTGCTGCCGTCTCTTAGCCAGGTTCTGCACATACTGCAGTATAATGCACGAGGTGTTTACAATGCTCGCAACAGCGGGAGTGAGCTGAAGGGGCTCCATGCTTGCTGTGCTATGGCGTCTGCACGGGTAACCAGGAAAAAAGGAGCAAAATGATTGTCTGCAGTTGCTTTCATGGAGGGAGGGAGGGGAGACTGACGATATATACCCAAAACCACCCGCGACAATATTTTTGCCTCATCAGCCATTGGGAGCTTAACCCAGAATTCCAATGGGCAGCGGAGACTGCGGGAACTGTGGGATAACTTCCCACAGTGCACCGCTCCGTGAGTCGATGCTAGCCACGATAGTGAAGATGCACTTTGCTGACTTAATGCGCTTAGTGGGGACATACACAATCGACTGTATAAAATCGATTTCTAAAAATCGACTTCTTTAAAATCAACCTAATTTCATAGTGTAGACATACCCTGAGTGGCTTAACAGGTTTAGTTTAAGAAACTCTGTCATACACTTATTTTGAATTACATTTTCAGTCCTCAACCAATGTTAAGACAAATGTTGGTTTGGTGTCCAGTTATTTAAAACAGAAAAGTACTAAAGATTTCAGACCTTTACATGATTAAAAACAATAAGTGACCAGAGGCAGACAAGTAGCATTGTACATTGTTTAGAATCAGTGGAACACTGTTAAGAGAGATATGCAAACAAGAAAAAAATTAAATGGCCAGATGGAAACGGCATTTGTATTGGTCTTCAATATGTTTGGAAACATTCTTATAGGTTAAAGTCTTGATTAGATACTTCAAAACAATGTGGGGGGAATTTTAGCATTCATGAATTAAGATTGATTGGTACTGACTAGAAGTAACAATAGAGGTACCAGTATCCAGCAAACTTCCCTTTACAGTTCCAGAGCTACTATACCTTTTATCACAGTCGAGAACCATTCCTACACATGGGCTGGGAATTGTGCTGTTTAGTGATATGGAACAAGTCCTCCACACATTCTGAACTACATACACTTTTCACCCAATTATCAAGCTTGACCTCAGGTATCCATTAGAGATATACTTGTACATTAACTGATTTCCAAACTTTGTGTGCTCAAGGATCAGTTTCAAAAGGATGGTTTTAAATAAGGCCACTCACTTACAAGCAATTTAAAATAAAAATTTCTCCATTGTACTTAGCATGGTTTTAGTCAAATTAGTTAAGAGACGTGTTGTTCCTTTGACAAAATGATTTTCAAGTACCGAGTGGCTAGAATTCACTCTGCCCTTGTACAATTAAATACAAAAATCTATGTTAGTGTACCATTACAGCTGAGATTTTATACACAGACAAAAGGAATGTAATGTTACTACAACCCATCAAAAATTTATGTATTGGTGGAGCTCTGACTTTAAAGGTAGATTCCTCTTTTCCTGCTATAGGAACAGCCATTTGAAAATTATTGAGATTGTTTACCTGTGACATAACAGATAACATAGCTGATAAGGGTTGGAGATACACAGATGGTTCCCGCACCAATCATTACTCTGCCATGTTCCACAGACGTAGACTATTAAGGCATTAAAGACAACACCATATGGTAGCAGAAATATCTCCATACATCCACAGCAGGGCAGGGTTACTGCTACTGGCTTTTAACTGTGTAAAATCTCAACCATAATGTTGGATTAAATTAAGTTTCTTTGCATTAATTTTCTTGTGGTTTTAGAGAGATCACCCAGTTTGTACATTTGCTAATTAACAATCACATAGTCCAGTAAATGCATTTGTATATTAAACAACATTTAATACAAATTGTGTGCATTCTGAAACTATGCACGCCACTCTAGAAAAGTATGCAGGACTGTGGTATATAGAAGAATGAAGGGAGCACAAAGGAGAATTAAGGGTTGTGTGCAGATATATGCAGTTACACAGTATGTCTTTCCAGGTACTGAACTATGCAGTATACATGCTAGTGTTTGCACTCAGGGATAACCATTTTTTAAAAAAATTCCTCACAGAGGACTACATGCCAAGTCAGAAGTTTTCATTACATATCATTTTTTAATTAAAGCATGCAAACAAACAGCATAAAACCACATCTGAAAAATTGCTAAAAGACTGTATGCAAAGGTAAAGTATCAAATTCTAGTAATTTAGGTACTTAATCCCAGTAAATTAATCAGTTACCATTTCAATAAACCACCCATTTCAATTTTCTTATTCAAATACATAATGACTGTGGTCCACATAAACTACTGTAAAGTCAACATACTACCATTGTTACTACAAGCTAAGGGATGACTTGATCACAGTCTGTAAGTACCTACGAAGGGAACAGAAATTTGATAACAGGGCTCTTCAATCTAGCAAACAAAGGTATTACAAGATGCCATGGGTGAAAGTTGAAGCTAGACAAATTCAGACTAGAAATAAAGAGCAAATTTTTAAAGGTGATTATAATTAGCCATTAGAACAATTTATTAAGGATTGTAGTGGATTCTCCATCATTGGAAATTTTTAAGTCAAGCCTGGATTTTTAAAAAAATAATACGTTCTAATTCAAACAGGAGTTAATTCAGGGAAGTCCTATGGTCTGTGTTGTACAGTCGGAAAGACTACATTATCGTAAGGGTCCCATCTGGCTTTGGAATCTATGAAGTAATTTTACGTTAAAAGAGCTCCAAAAGTGTCTGAGGCATTTTTAAAAGTTTTAATTTATCTATTACATTCATCTCTCAAATGGGTGAGTTTGATTTTTGCTTAAATACACATTTGATCCTGCTCTGAAATTTTTATATTGAAACAAATTATCAGTGTAAGGGAAGAGGGAATGGTTGTACTGACAACAAAATGGGTGCCAAGGTATTTAAGGCACTGCAGGTATCCATCTGCCAATATGTTTTCCACCTGATGCACCTACATGGCTTTCATTAGCATTCCATGAGCATTTGAGGGGAGTACAGACCTCGTCAGCCAGAACTGACTGAATACTTAACCTTTTTACATACATAAAGAAAATTATGAATTTAGAAACAGTTAATCTAGTCAAGTATTCTCTGAACTGTGTATTCCTTGAAAGTCTCTCTCTTGCCTCTTAATTTATGTTTCTCTTGGAAATATGTAGTGGGTACAACGCAGTGTGTCTGAAATGCAGCAATTTTGCTCTGTACAGAAGTTTTGATACTGCTTAGGGTACAGCAAACAAAAGCTAATTTTTTTTTCTTAAGGTAAAGAGGAACATTTTTTAAAAATCCAGCATGCTTCAACTTTTGGCTTAAAATAAAACCTGGCAGGTTGTCTGTCTACAGAGGTTCTTGGTATTCTAAACGAGAAAGCTTCTAAATCTGAGATTTGGTATCTATATCTTGATTATTACAAAGTACTCAATCAGGGATGAGTCAACACTTCCTCCCATCCTCTAGAGCTCACCTTGGGGGCAATTTTAATTTTCTAGCACCAAACAACCCCCTATTATTATTTTAAGCCATTGGATTGTCTGTCAATATGTATAAGTGAGCTAGATGTTGCAATCAACCAGCCTTCTGTTAAATCCTATCTGTGTGTGGGGAAGCAATAAAGAGACTTTAAAAAAAATCCTGTGTAGACATCCTGCAATTGTAGACTTGCACAGGTAATCTTGTATGCTTGACCCTTTTAAACAAAAGTGAAGAATCTGCCCCTATATATGCAAATCATTAATCAAATGCTGGATGCTTTACTCACACAAGTTGTCTTACATCCAAAACCACTATGCCAGTAGGCAAACGTGATATATTTCAAAAGCACAAAAGGGATGCAAATACTGTTTGACTGCTATGAACATTTAAAACAGAACAGGACGGCTTTTTTAAATTAAGAAATATTTTAATAGCCAGGTGCATTTAATCATAAAAAAATTAATCATCAGTTTGTGGAAAAGTGACCTATAATTAGATCCTTGCTAAGGTCTGATGAAAAGCCTTCTTTAGAAAAGAAATACGTTAGAAGCAGGGTTTGAAAAATCCACTCACATAGGTGAGCAGAAATCTCTCAGGCAAGTGCCAATAGCTTCTGCAGAAGTAAAGATTCTGTTTTAAAAAATTAAGTTCCTAGCCTTTATGCTTGCAAAGAAAACATTCATTGTAAACCAAGCGTAATCAATGTAGTGATGTCTTCCTGTGTCTATAGAGAGAACTCCAGTTCTGACACTGCACGGGGTGTAGAGAGTAGAAAGCTGCCACTGCTGTTATACAGGGGAGCCCTGGCCTCCAGGACATCTTAAGATGGAGGAATGCCCTGGAGAAGTTGCCAACCTCATCCCTAGAGCAGGGAATACTGGAGAGGAGTTTTCGAGAGGGGTCGGTCCCCAACCAACCCAGCGGAGAAATGTGTGTGTGGAGGAGCCCCATTCACACTCTGCCAGGAGAGGATTCTAGGGCTAATACCCACAGCTGGCCCAGGTCAGCTGACTGAGGTTCAGGCTGCAGGGCTGAAAAACTGCTGTGTAGGACATTTGGGTTTAGGCTCCAGTCCAAGCTCTGGGACCCTGCGAGGAGAGAGGGTCCCAGAGCCTGGATCTCAGCCGAAGCCTGAACGTCTATACAGCAGTATTTAGCCCCGTAGCCCAAGCCCTGCAAACCTGATTCAGCTGACCCCTGGCCAGCTGCGGATGTGCCTCGGGTCTTTTATTCCAGTGTAGACATATCCTCAGAGGGAAGAGAGGGGCAATATTAATTGATAAATATGTTGTGGTGGCCCAGCATTCATTTGGGACTCAGTTCATCCAGCAATATACCAAGGTTTTCAGACCAAAGCAGTAGGAGGGGGGGTGGAAGGGACTTACCAGACAAGAGGGGTTGTGGCTCAGGAGGGGCATGGTTTGGAGAACCTGTGTATTTTGGCCTCACATTTAGTCTTTGAGCTATTAGGTGTTGGATCAATTTTGCAAGCCAAGTTCAAAGCTGATAAACAACTGAAAATGCACACGGTGTAGTTTCATGTTGGAATTAACCATTAACTTTTAAGAAAACAACAGTGAAGTACTCAGTAAAATCTTAAAATGGATTTTACCTCACACCTTTTACAAGTGGACCTTAGAAATATAGAAGTGAAAAATTACAAATACACATTGTCATCAGTATTTCTCTTTAAAAATGCAATTTTAAACATTACAAAGTTTCAAGTGTGAAAGCGTTTCTTTTAACTTCAGTCAGGAGAATACAGGCAACAGAACATGGAATCTCTCTTACTAACGCTTGCATGTAGATAAAAACCTCCTCCCATCCACTACCATACTGCATACAGGTATAACTCACCACCACACACACACTTACTCTGGACATGCTAACATCTGAAGGAGTGGAGCATTAATTTGTTGGGCCCCAAAAGATTTAATTTGAGAGCAGGGCTCCCGTTCTCTAGATCTTATGCACCAATCCAATTTAAACTTTTGACTATAACAGGATTCAAAAAAGGACTAGATTTGTTCATGGAGGATAGGTACACCAATGGCTATTAGCCAGGATGGGCAGGGATGTTGTCCCTAGCTTCTGTTTGCCAGAAGCTGGGAATGGGCGATAGAGGATGGATCACTTGATGATTACCTGTTCTATTCATTCCCTCTGGGGCACCTGGCATTACATAGAAACTGAGAGAAATGGCACACAATAGCCAGTAAGGGGCCTGCTTGTTCTCTACCCCACTACCACTGCCCTAGTGGGCTCCAAATATCCGAGCTGAGGGAGTTCTACCACCTTTGTGCCAGGAAACATATAATTCAGCAGCTTTCCTTCAAGCATTCCACAAACACAAAAAAACAAAACAAAAAACATACCTTTGGGCTGAGCCTAAGCATGAAAATTTTCAACTGAAAAGGAATTTATTTGCAAACATTAGAGGGTGTGGAAAGAAATGCCCCCTGCAGTCTTAACTATGGATAGTCATTGCCAGCTAGATTTTACTCACAGTGTTCTTTTCTTTCATTGTTCTTTAGCACTGAAATTGCTTAGGGCAACTAATGGATAGTTTGAGATTAGATGATTATGAATACAGGTAAACTTTCATTATAAAGCACTTGAAGCTGTTCAAACCAATCAGAACAGCAGATTGGCTGAACACTCCTAGCCTTATGATTTTGCCTCAAGCTGTGGAACTAACCGGTCTTCAAAGGATTCTTTTAGTGTGTTGGACTGTTCCATTTTAAAACTGCACAGAAGGGGAGAAAAAAAATGTTACAAAATGATTTACTCACGCTATTTCATATTTTAGTGACTAGTGAGAAAATGTGTACGGTGCCCTTATGTCCGTATCACAATGTCTGAAGAACGTACCACACAATTTTCTGTCATACTTTGAAGCATACATTTTACATCATTCTGGTTTCCTACTAGTGTGGACGGGAAACATAGTGTTTTGACTTTAAAATAATTGTTGTTCCACTATGAACACTGTAAAACAGGAGTAACTGAGTTGATTTCAGGAAATTTTATAAGTACTGAATATACATCGTTAAGACATGCAAAGGAAGAGGCTACAAATTGTTTACATCTACATCTGTTTCATTAATATGAATAACGTGAATTTCTGACGTTTATTATCAAAATAAATGTGCACCAGAAAACATATTGGCCAGAAGCTATTTTCTCTTTTCTTTGTTATTATATCCTGTACAGGGAACATTAAGTTACTGTACTAGGAACTTAAAGTATATTAATTTTAATGTCTAACTGGGACCATTTAAATGCTAACATTATTAAGCTCTGACCATTTTGTTTTTAATAAAAACAAAATATTAATGAATGCTAAAGTAACATTTAAAAGCCACAAAAAGTCAGGAAATTCTGAGTTAACGTTCTTATAGCAACATTAACTCGTTGCACATATGGAGTATTTTACTATTTTTTTGCCGAAGACCTAGATTGTCACTATGATCTACCCATTCTAAAGGACAGAATAGCTGATTCACCATCAGCTCAGGGTTAAACAAAGACTGTGAACAGCTAGCCAACTACAAAAGCAGTTTCTCCTCCCTTGGTGTTCACACCTCAACTGCTAGAAGAGGGCCTCATCCTCCCTAATTGAACTAACCTTGTTATCCCTAGCCTGATTCTTGCTTGCATATTTATACCTGTCTCTGGAAATTTCCACTATATGCATCCGACGAAAAGCTTATGCTCCAATACGTCTGTTAATCTATAAGGTGCCACAGGACTCTTTGCCGCTTTTACAGAATAGTGATTCTGACTCAATCTGCCTCCTGATCTCCCCCTTGCTTTAAAAAGGAGCAGGATCCAACACAGCATACTTCCCCCCAGTGCAGCTATGCTGGGTGGCATGCTGGGGGTGAGGGTTGTGGAGCCAAGGCTATACCAATTCCGTTCCCTCTTGCCCACCAGCGCATAGAGGAGGGGGTGCAGCAGTTCTGGTTCCCTTCCCTGAGTCTGCTTCCTTATGCTCACTGTGTAGCTTGCACACGGGAGTACGGTCCTTTACACGCTGATGCAGCCAAGCCAAAGTTCAGTCCTAAATATGTAGATTAATGTGTTTTACTAAAGCTATATGTTTTATTAATGATTTACACTTAACCAGAAAAATACAAATAGAAAACAGTACACATGAGCAACATAGACCAGCTAAGCTATCATTGCTGTTGGAATCGACCTGCAACTGGATCCGCATACATGAACACTTGTACCAGCATGGAGTCCCAATAAAATCAATAGTGCTCTATACGAGCATAAAAGTCGGTCCATACAGATCAAATGGTAAGATCTGGCCCTGAATTTTTAAATTTCCTGACTCTGACCCCAGGCCTACAGAGATTTACGCATATGAGCAGTCTCACTGAAGTCAACAGAATTACTCAGGTGAATATAGTTAAATACAAACATAAATCTTTCCAGGACTGCAGATTTTGGTACTTTTAACTGTCAAACTTTAATGGTGCATAAACATATATTAAATGCCTACCTGTATTATTTGATTACCCAACTCACATGGTTTTATTTTTATTTAATTATTATTATATATAATGTGATGTTAGGGTGCCCAGAGCTTTTACTTAATTAGGCTTTATCTAATTAAAAATCTAAATAAATACAAAAGGTTGTGAATTTACAGGGTGCCATGAAGGTACTAAGATAACTGAAGGTACCTCAGTTTGTATTAATGGTTGCTCGATTAACTTTTTAGGTTAATTAAATGAGATTAGAAAATAAATGGTTCTGTCCCAGGTGAAATGGAATTAAGGGCTCCATCTATAGTATAAAATGAACCAGGTTAGTATACAGCTTTCTGCCACATTCTAACTTTTTTTCTTATCACTGTGAACAGAAAACATTGTTATATAACAGTGTCTTGGAAAGGTGCTGTAACCTAGGTCTACAGGTATCGTTATACAGCAATATAGGAGCAGAAGCAGTCCATTTATGTTTAACTTCAGATCTTTTATGTCTAACTCTGCAATTGCCATCTCTAATTTATATTTTTATGCCTTAAAAAAAATCTTTTTTTGACAAAAGAGGACAAACACACTACCATGCAAACCTCTCCCATAGATAATCAGAGGAAGAAAAAGCCCTCCACCTATCAGAGTTTGTAAGAGCAGTCAGTTTTATGCCTGGGAATAGCTAATATTCCTTCAATTCATTAAATGTATGTTGTCACTCAATTTTTGCTTATATACGTTAATATTTAGATCTAGTGGACTCCAGCACTTCAGTTTGAAGTCCAATTCCACCTCTTCACTTCTCTCTATAATATACCTCCTTAAATTCTTCTGACTTGTTCTCTCTTAATTTAAACCTGTCCCCTAATTCTGGTTTGTCCAACTAACTCAAATAGGTCACAGTTAATTTTATAAAAAACATTAGCTACTTTACATACTTCTACCATATAACCTCTTAATCACATTTGCATCCAAGTACAACCAATTTTGCCTTTCTCCCCAGAAGAAATCCATCCATTTCTTTTATCATTTTAGTTTCACTATGCTGTCTTTTCTCCAGTGTAACCATTCAAAAAATCACATACAAATTTTTCATGAGAGTTACACTAGCAGATGCTCAACAGTGCTCTGTACTCCTCATACTCTTCCTGAACTTGACAGTTTAATTTCTGAAACTCAGTGAAAAGCCAGTAAATGCAGAGATAAGGCTCTCCCATCTCTCCCTTACAGGAGCATCACATTTAAAACAAGTCACAATGATAAAAAAAACCCCAAGAAATGTAGACATGAAATGTCATTTCACATGCTGCACAACTATACCTCTGCTCCCAAAAAGAAAGATACCAACTGGAACTGGGAACACCACAGTCCATTGCCCCTTCCTAACCAAACCTGCCATTTTCACTGTGTCAATCACTCCAAATCAGGATTGTTCTTCATACACTCCAGTGGGACCCTCAGTATGATTTGGTTAACATCACTGAGCGGAGGAGTAGCACTTCTTCCACAGGACAACAAAGGCACATCGCTAACACCAAGGCGAACGAAACCAAATATTTATTTCACATCGTCAAACAATGTATTTTTCCCTAATTTCATTCTTGGAAATGGCGGAAGCATTTAGGCTGAATCACATACACACACTCAGACCCCCAGCATGGGACATAAGCAACTGAAAACAGGGAAGCGTCAGGTAACTTTAAGTATAGATGGTGCTAC
Organism: Natator depressus; assembly: GCF_965152275.1. Classification (NCBI taxonomy): domain Eukaryota; kingdom Metazoa; phylum Chordata; order Testudines; family Cheloniidae; genus Natator; species Natator depressus. The sequence continues at coordinate 323,499,833 of NC_134234.1, read as the reverse complement.
GAGCTCCAGCTATAATAATTTACCCCTAATAACAAAAATCTTTTCATACATGAAAGGGGTAAACAGTGAGGTGGCAAAGTTTGCAGATGATACTAAACTGCTCAAGTTAGTTAAGAACAAAGGAGACTATGAAGAACTTCAAAAAATCTCACAAAACTAAGTGATTGGATTGGACAACAAAATGGCAAATGAAATGTAATGTGGATAAATATAAAGTAATGCACACTGGAAAAAACAACCCCAACTAGACATATAATATGATGGGGGTTAATTAGCTACAACTAATCGGGAGAAAGATCTTGGAGTCATCATGGATAGTTCTCTGAAGACGTCCACGCAGTGTGCGGTGGCAGTCAAAAAAGCAAATGGGATGCTAGGAATCATTAAAAAAGGGATAGAGAATAAGATGGAGAATATCTTATTTCCCTTATATAAATCCATAGTACACACCCATCTTGAATACTGCATACAGATGTGGTCCCCTCATCTCAAAAAAGATATACTGGCATTAGAAAAGGTTCAGAAAAGGGCAACTAAAATGATTAGGGGTTTGGAACGGGTCCCATATGACGAGAGATTAAAGAGGCTAGGACTTTTCAGCTTGGAAAAGAGGAGACTAAGGGGTGATATAAAATCATGAGTAGTGTGGAGAAAGTGAATAAGGAAAAGTTATTTACTTGTTCTTATAATATAAGAACTAGGGGCCACCAAATGAAATTAATGGGAAGCAGGTTTAAAACAAATAAAAGGAAGTTCTTCACTCAGTGCACAGTCAGCCTGTGGAACTCCTTGCCTGAGGAGGTTGTGAAGGCTAGGACTATAACAGAGTTTAAAAGAGAACTAGATAAATTCATGGGAGGTTAAGTCTATCAATGGCTATTAGCCAAGATGGGTAAGGAATGGTGTTCCTAGCATCTGTTTGTCAGAGGGGGGAGATGGATGGCAGGAGAGAGATCACTTGATCATTACCTGTTAGGTTCACTCCCTCCGGGGCACCTGGCATTGGCCACTGTCAGTAGACAGGATACTGGGCTGGATGGACCTTTGGTCTGACCCAGTATGGCCATTCTTATGTTCATGCCAACATCTTACTATTATTCTTTAATACAGTAGACTATGTGACTTCTTAAATGTACTGTACCCTATCAGCCTATTCTCTAGGCAGGGAAATGATGGCACATGTCCTAATACTGTATCTATCTGGATAACCCCTTCACCTTATTATTTTTTTGATTTATCCAAATCTTTCTGTAGCCTCTGTAGCGTCAGTCCATTTCTATTGTGTAGCTGTGTCCTTTTTATTTTATTATATGCTATTCACGGCCAAGACTATACCTTCCTATATATTTGTAGAGCACCTGGCATATTTTATGTGCTTCTGTAACACAAATAAGCAGTAAATAATATTCGCTTGTTATTCCTGTAATTTATTTTTCCAAGAAAATTCAGATCAAATGCAGTATATGTTTTTTAGTGAAATTCTTCTTTTTGCCCAATGCCTGCAACTACACTTAGGCACACGCACCCAGACCCACAAAGCTATTTCCTAATGGAAGTTAGGAGCCTAAACAGCTTTGTGGATCTGGGCCAAGAGATTTACCAAGGCCATACTGTGAGCTGTGGGGATTAGAACTGGGACCCTGCTAGAATTCAGTGGTACTCTAAGCATACTACAGAGCTTCTCACTAACATTTGTTAACAAAAACAAAATAATGAAAACACAAGACCAAGAATGATTTTATAGAAGACCAGAACAAAATAGAAAACAGTTACAGCAGGTGTTATGCATGAAGGTACTAACTGTTATTGCAGCACCTGGTGTTTATTAATCCCAGCCAAAACAATCTCCTAACCAGTTGCAGAAAGGGCAAGAATCTAAAAGTGATTCTGGGAGGCTCAGTCACTTAGCTTACTATGTATGGAGAAGTGCTAGAACACTAGATTTCTCTCTAGGCAATTCCAGAAAGTCTAGCTAGCTACCAATATCCAACAGTTGTATTAGGATATCAGAAATTTTGTGAAGGCTGTTGCTTATTCATCTGCAGTACATGCCTTTTGCTTTATTTAAACTAGGTTGAAATCCATCAGACAAAGCCCATAGCAGATTTAACCATTATTTCCCTTTCTGCAGTTCTACTCCATCCCACCTCCTTACATTCTTATGTCTCTGACCTTCCCTTCCACTTTTCATACTCTGACAGTGGTTCTGAGATTATATTCCAGGGAAAGTCAAATTAGGCTTTTACACCTTCAGGCACTAAGATTAATATCAGGTGTTTGGATTTCAGAAAATTTCAGTACATATGCATATCAGGTATTTCAGTTGTGGCTCATTTCTGGTACAATACTTTTTACGGAGCATCTCATCTGTTCAATAAATCAATCCCCAAACTTTACCCTTAACTGATGATCTATTAGACAAAAAAGTTAAGACAGCTCTCAGAAGTCTATTAGGGAAAAGACTCTAAAGGCCAGTCATTGCCTTAGCCCAATATGAAATTAGTCAGTCTTGTTTAGAACAAAATAAAACATATGAACAGAGAGCACTTTCTTGGCTGTGCTGCTGTGTCTGCTAGCCCATTTTAAAAAAAAAATAGATTTTCTGTTTGCTGAGGGGCAGAGTACAAGTAATGTATTGGAATCACATTTCATTGATTTTAAGTTATCACATGAAAACTTATTTCCTGCTATTGTTTAAAAAGAGTTTAGTAACATACAGTTAATCACATTTGACAAATACTTTGCTTAAATCTGTATTTGAGATAGTTACTGATCATCTAGATTATTTGGTTAAACACACTATATTAAGACACTTTATTGATATTTTTCTACTTCACATCTGAATTCTACAAAAGAAAGAAAAAAAGGTTTCTGTTTACAGTGCTTCTTTTTAATAGCGAAAATGTTGAATAAAATGACAATACTATGAGGTATAAAAATGTTTTTAGGAGATTATGTAACATGTTTTCCTGAATGACGCTGCAGCATATTACCATGTCAATGAAAAAGAAGAATAAAACTATAGCAACTGAGAAAACAGGACCTGCTCTTCCAGGATTTCATTCACCAGCCATAGATAGGACTCTTGGTCCCAATTTTTAAAAAATGGCATACTAGTATGTGGTCTAATCAAGATTTTTCATTAACACAGAATCTGCAGTATCTTTTTTAGATGCAATCCATTTCAGTTTCTCTTAAGGAGCTGGCTTTCTGTACTAAACAGAACTGACAGCAAAATCGTATATAAAACCAGAACGGACAAAGCACTTGAAAACACATTGTAGTAAACCATGTTCTGGCAAGGAGATGGATTTAAGTGACTCAGTAGGTCTTAAACATCTCTAACTTTTTTTTTGGACATCAGCAGGAAACAACTCATTTACTCATTGACACAGCGGCAAATCCTATACATCACCCATCGTCATCTACTCCAGTGGTACAAGGTTCGCCCACACAAGCTGCAAGAACGAATAAATTATTTTGAACGGGTTTTTTTAAACAACAACAACAACAAAACCCTAAAAACCACCATACGCTGGCTCTTCTGCCTTCTTCCCGCAAGCCCCCTACTCCTGATTTCTTAACTTTCAGGGTAGCCAGAGAGACCGACCAAGATTCTGTGCAGCTGCCAAGATGCTGTCTATGCAGGGCACACGCTAGAGGTGGTTCAGGAAAGTTAGAGAAGGTGGGGGAGGCAATCTCTCCTATTGGACTAACTACTGCTGCTGCTGGGAGACACAAGCTCGGACAGTCAGTGCTTCGTGGTGACCGTTTTTAAAAAACTCTCCCCCCACTGCTTGAGCAAGCGCCTGACCTGAAACACTACAGCGAGCAGGGGAGGCAGAAAGGTGGGCAGGGGAGGCGGGCCATCTAATGCACTTCGCTGCCTTTCTCAAAGCGCAGGGTTTGCCCTGGGTACTTTGTGTCAGAAGGGAGCCCTAGAGCCGGGGGGCGAGTCCCCACCAATCCCTCCCTACCCTAATGTCGGCCCCACGCCCCCTCTCCCAGCAGCTGCGCCCACTTGAGCTGGGGCCCGCAGCACAGCGAGACCCCAGGCAGGGCTCTCCTCACCGCTCGGGCTGCGGCTGGGCGCTCTCGTCGTCCTCCTCCTCCATGGCTCGGCGGCGGCGGCTCCTCTCCCCCGGCTGCGCCGCGACTCCCCGGCAGGCGCAGTTACGCGGCGGCTGCTGCCTCCTACCTGACAAACCACCAGCCGCTGAAGGCAGCGCCAAGAGCTCCAGGCAGCAGCTCCACAGCGCCCTGCTCCTCACCATGGTGGCGCCTGCGCGGCGCCGGCGGCCCGGCTCCCCCTCCTGGGAGCCATCACCTACCCGACCGCCGCGTACAGCTCAGGGAGCTCGCAGGACCCGCTACCGCCGCCTCCCTGCGCCATCGGGAACATGCAAGAGCCTGGCTTCTGCTACCACTTACCTTTACCAAGATGGCCCCCCGGAGGGTAGTTGGCGCCGCGGCCATCTTGGTAAAGGCCAAAGCATCCAGCCCGCCGCTGGCAGTGGACCAGCGGTTCAGTGAGATGGAGGAAGGCTGCGTGATGTGTCAGGGCTGCTCTGACATCGCCCGAAGCACCCACCGCCGGTCCCATGAACTCTGCACCAGGAGTCCTTGTGCCGGGCCTGGGACAAGCCCAGTTTCCATGGAGGGGCCCTTGGGAATCTGTGAGTGGGAGGAGGCGCAGCCACAGGGTGGCCCAACTTGGTCCCAAGGAAGTGCCCCTGGTGAGGATGAAAGCAGCCTGCCTGGGCTCCAGGCCCTGTGCCAGGAACGGGGTCCAGACCAGCAGCAAATCAGTAAGCTAGGCAAAGCCCTTTGGTGCTGGGTGGTGACAGGCACGCAGGGCCCGGGGAAGAGGTGCAGCGCCCTCGGAAGTCACATAGCGGATTAACTCTAACTCTCCTGTGGGGCCAGGGCGATTAGATTTTCTGGAGCCCCTGGGGGGCTGGAGTCGGGGAGTGGGCTCAGGGCTGGGCAGGGGATTGGGATGCGGGTGGGTATGCAGCTCCAGCTGCGGGGGGTTCTCTGTGGTGGGGCCAGGGATGAGACAAGGGGTTTGGGTGCAGGCGGGCGGGGGTGGGATCTGGGAGGGAGTTTGGGTGCAGGAAGGGGCTCTGGGCTGGGGTAGGGTGCGGGGGGTGGGGTCTGGGAGGGAGTTTGGGTGCAGGAGGGGGCTCCAGGCTGGGGTACAGGGTTGGGGTGGAGGCACTTACCTCAGGCGGCTCCTGGTCAGCAGCGCAACCGGGCTAAGGCAGGATCCCTGGCTCTGCGCTGCTCTTTTCCCTGAGGTGGCCAGCATGTCTAGCCCCTAGGCAGAGGGGCCCGGCCGCTCTGCAGAGTTCACACTGCCCATGCCTGCAGGCACTGCCTCCGCAACTCCCATTGGCTGTGGTACGCGGCCAATGGGAGCTGCGGAGCCGTCGCTTGGGGCGGGGGCAGTGCACAGAGATTCCCTGAAGGCTCCTTGCCTAGGGGCCGCAGGGGCACATTGGTGAGCCGGTGCTCGTGGCTCCAGCTCGGGGGGGTGGGCGCCAAGGCTCGGGAACTGGTGTCCGGCCCACAGCGCAGAGACTTGCCACAGGCCAGATGTAAAGAAGCAGTGGGCCACATCCAGCCTTGGTGGCCCCCCTTAGCCCAAGGCTCTGGGCTGCAGCCCCTGCATTAATCCGGCCCTGCATGATACAGCCTAAGGCATGGCAGCACCCAGGAGGTGTATGGCTCAAACATGACTAGGGACACTAGTATACACTGGCAACTGCACAGTTCATGGGGCTCAGTATTATCTTAGCCAACCTCTGCTGTAGGTGGAGCTATACTCCGTGTACACTACATATACAGAGGCCAATTTTTGAAGGCCATAAATACAGTTGACATCTATGTCTGCAGTTTTTATTTTCCATGGAGAAACATCTCTTAGGTGTAAAGGGGTTGGTTATTCATCATATTAACATGCAGCTAGATATCTGTGTCCAATACTGCACGCACCATGCAACGTCAACCTGTGTAATAGCAACATAAGAATGGCCATACTGCGTCAGACCAATGGTCCATCTAGCTCCGTATCTTGTCTTCTGACAATGGCTGGTGCCAGGTGCTTCAGAGGGAACGAACAAAACAGAGCAATTATCAAGTGATCCATTCTCTGTTGTCCAGTCCCAGCCAGGGGCACTGGAACAGGAGGAGTCAGGGCCCCATCACGTTTAAAATCAATCACTTTTTACCAGCCATAGGGGTGAGCAATGGTGGTTAGGGGGTGGAGAGGAGTGAGCAGGAGGTGGGGTCTTGGGGGGAAGAGGCAGAACAGGACCTGGGGGCAAAGGGCCACTTTTAGGGAGCTGCCACCACTCCTGATTCCAGCTTCTGCCATTTGAAGGTTTAGGGACACCCAGTGCATGAGGTTGCATCCCTAACCATTTTGGCTAATAGCCATTGATGGATCTACCTCCATGAACCTAATTCTTTCTTGAAACTAGTTATAATTTTTGCCTTCACAACATCCCCTGGCAATCACTTCCAGCAGCTAACTGTGCATTGTGTGAAGAAGTACTTCCTTATGTTTGTTTGAAACCTGCCACCTACTAATTTCATTATGGGACCCCAGGTTCTTATGTTATGTGAAGGCGTAAATAACATTTCCCTATACACTTTCTCCACACCATTTATGATTTTTATAGACCTCTATTGTATCCTCCCTTCACCATCTCTTTTCTAAACTGAATAGTCTCAGTCTTTTTAATCTCTCCTCATATGAACACCGTTCCATCCCCTTACTAATTTTTGATGCCCTTCTTTGTACTTTTTATAATTCTAATACATCTTTTTGAGATGGGTGACCAGAACTTCACACAGTATTCAAGGTGAGAGCGTACTATGGATTTATATAGTGGCATGATGATATTTTCTGTTTTATTATCTTTCCCTTTTGTAGTGGTTCCTAACATTGTGGTAGCTTTTTTGCCTGCCGCTGCACATTGAGCAAATGTTTTCACAGAAATATTCACAATGACTCCAAGATCACTTTCTTGAGTGGTAACAGCTAATTTAAACCCATCATTTTGTATGTATATTTGGGATTATGTTTTCCAATGTGCATTACTTTGCACTTACGAATATTGAATTTCATCTGCTATTTTGTTGTCCATTCAGCCAGTTTTGTGAGATCCCTTTGTAACTTTTCACAATCAGCTTTGGGTTTAACTATCTTGAATAATTTTTGTATTTTTGACTCCCCCATATTCACAAGTCCCAATCAATGAACAGAGAACTTTAAAATACTTTTCTATATTTCCTGGAAGCTCTGAGTCCCCTGTTTCAAAGGGAGCCTCATATGGTCTCAGGCCAGCTTAGCTGTCCTGATCCTGCGAAGTCTTATGCACATGTTTACACACCAGAAATAGTCCCACTGAGTTCAATTAAAGTAATTCCATGTGCTTAAATGTTTGTGCAAACTTCTCCCTCTGCTGAGCTTTCAGGGAAGGGGTCCAGGAGACACCTGGATACCTCATGTTACAGCTAGCATGGTCAGTAGACTCCATGGAGTTGGGTCTAAGCAGTAACTGTCAATCAGGGGAAGTCTCCAAACCAGTATGTGAGGTGAAGTCTTGGTTGACACGAGCTCTGAGAAAGGGGGTTTTGTTGTCACTTTGCAATCTCCTTTTCTGTTATTGCCCAAAATGGATCTAGATTGTCCTATTGGTAACTGGAAAGACTTGGGAGCTCCTTCTTCCTACAGATAGTCACAAGAACAGAGGAACAGTGGATCCGGGGTCCTCCATGGGGCAATGTATTTGTTTCATTTTCTCACAATAAACTCTAATTTAATAATTGAAACATGATAAACTTCATTTTCTTTTCTTTAAAAAAAATCTCTGTGTTCAATATGTGTTATTAATATTTCTGTTGAGTTTATTTATCATTTTGGCTCATTTGATTAATCACAGAGGTTTGGAAGGATTTACTCCATAGCTGAGTTAATAGATAGTCCAGATAGTGTTTGAGCCCAGCCAGCTTGTGCACAACAACAAGCACCTCTATTATATTTGCAAGATCAGAGCCTCAGTAATAATACTCTTGTGTAATGGCATTACTCCCTCAGAGATAGAGGAAGTATTGCTGGTGGTGTAACAGATTATCCAGCCTGAGTACAAATTTCACATGCAGCTTGCCCAGATCAAGGCTTGACTGTCCCATACAGCAGCCCTTTGATTAGATCTACAAACTACAGTATTAATACTTGTTTATTCCGTGTAACTGAGTGGTTTGGCATATGCTGTGGGTGGGGTACTGATTCCATATTACCTAGAACAGCAAGTATGTTTTTATTTAAAACTAGGGAAAAGGTGATTTTTTCAATCAAGCTAGCTCAGCTGAGCTATTCTAACTCAATTGAAAACCCTACTTAATGCCAGTGTAGACACATCTTTAGCAGCTGTTAAGTTATTGCCCAGAGTCCACTAGGCATAGTGTACACTAGAAAAAGTTTGCTGATATAGCTATATCCTCCTAATGTAGTCACAGCTTATACCTGCAAAATAGTGTTTTTGCCAGCAAACCTTATACCAGTTCCCCAAGCAAAATAAATGAAAAATACTTTTATGACAGTATAACTGTATCTATACTAGGGCTTTTACTTATATAGAAATGTTGCCAAAAAAACCAACCACACCCTTAACCGACATTGCTGTACTTATCCCACGGGCTAAGAGGGAAGGTGCTCTCATGGATTGGTAACTTGTTCAAAGATAGGAAACAAAGGGTAGGAATAAATGGTCAGTTTTCAGAATGGAGAGAGGTAAATAGTGGTGTCCTCAAGGGGTCTGTTCTGGGACCAGTCCTATTCAACATATTCATAAATGATCTGGAAAAAGGGGTAAACAGTGAGGTGGCAAAATTTGTAGATGATACAAAATTATTAAAGATAGTTAAGACCCAGGAAGACTGTGAAGAGCTACAAAAGAATCTCTCAAAACTGGGTGACTGGGCAACAAAATGTTGATAAATGTAAAGTAATGCACATTGGAAAGCTTAATCCCGACTATACATATAAAATGATGGGGTCTAAATTAGCTGTTACCACTCAAGAAAGAGATCTTGGAGTCATTGTGGATAGTTCTCTGGAAACATCCACTCAATGTGCAGCGGCAGTCAAAAAAGCAAACAGAATGCTGGGAATAATTAAGAAAGGGATAGATAATAGGACAGAAAATATCTTATTGCCCTTATATAAATCCATGGTATGCCCACATCTTGAATACTGTGTGCAGATGTGGTTGCCCCATCTCAAAAAAGATATATTGGAATTGGAAAAGGTTCAGAAAAGGGCAACAAAAATGATTAGGGGTATGGAACGGCTTCCATATGAGGAGAGATTAATAAAACTGGGACTTTTCAGATTGGAAAAGAGACAGCTAAGGGGAGATATGATTGAGGTCTATAAAATCATGACTGGTGTAGAGAAAGTAGATAAGGAAGTGTTGTTTACTACTTCTCATAACACAAGAACTAGGGTAGGGGTCACCAAATGAAATAAATAGGCAGCAGGTTTAAAACAAATAAAAGGAAGTATTTCTTCATACAACGCACAGTCAACCTGTGGAACTCCTTGCCAGAGGATGTTGTGAAGGCCAAGACCATAACAGGGTTCAAAAAAGAATTAGATAAATTCATGGAGGATAGGTCCATCAATGGAAGGAATGGTGTCCCTAGCCTCTGTTTGCCAGAAGCTGGGAATGAGCGACGGGATGGATCACTTGGTGATTACCTGTTCTGTTCATTTCCTCTGCCCTTTGCACTTAAGCTTACAGTTAAAGACAAGATACAACGACAGGTATAACAAACAGTAGGAAGAAGCAAAGGAGGTAGGATATGGGAAACAGCAATAAGAAAATGTATTAATGTAGACCAGCTGTTTGCACAGCGAGGTTGTTATGAATGTTTTAATTATGAGTTATAAATCATTCAACATTATACTGCTTTAACGGGGGGGGGGAGAGATTATGAGAATTAAACTGCTTTGCTTCTGTCAGTGTATTACTGGAAGATGTCTCCCTTAGATTTGTTATAAGCAAAATCTTATGTTAATTGTGCTTACAATAATCATATTTATTTAAGGGAGTATTTCTTGTGGATTGTGTGAATTCTTGACTGAGACTGTCTGTAACTATTATGACCTTAAATACATCCTTGAGGTTGGTATCCATGTCCCCCTTAAGGCCAAAGACCCAGACACAGATGGAAATCAAAATATTCCTGATTTAGGTTCAGGAACGAGGCAGCTATTCTGCCCTGACAAAGAGACAAGGGGCTGGAGGTCAGGTTCACTAACTGCTATGCAGTATGGCCCTCTGAGCACCATATCAAAGTCTGACCTTAGGCTCTGATTCTAAAAGCATAGAGGGACATTCTTTATGCATTGATCAATCCCATTAAAGTTCTAGATTATAGAGGTGAAATCCTGAGTCCATTTAAGTCAATGGGAGTTTTGCAATTGACTTAAGTGAAGCCAGAATTTCACCCTAGAAATCAGTGGGACAACTCACCTGTCTAAAGATAATCACATCTGTAATTGTTTTCGGGATCAGAGCTGTCACAGTTATGGGGCTGATTGCACCTCTGTCCCCTTTCTGGTCTCTTTGAGAGACCCCCTCAAGTGTTAGGCCTTGTAGTGTTTACCTGTCTTGGGGTGGATTATTGCAATTCCATCTCTTTTAGACCAGGATCTAGGTACAATACGCTGTCCCATGTCAACCATGTATTACCATGCCAGTCTGACTGGACACCTTTCTTCCTTTCAGGACCTTGTGACTAGGACTATACAGAGACAATTGGCTTAAAACGGGTAGCTTTATTTAGCAAATGGAACTGAGCATTAGAGAAAATGATTTTAAAACAAAACAGCCTACACCTGTTTAGAATCATTTGCTCTTATGCTTCACTACAAGCTAAGTTAGGTGATCTTCCCTCTTGAGTTACAGGAATAGAACAGACTCAAATTTTAGCAAGTCCAGGAACCCTTGGCACCCAGCCTGAACGAAATAGTTTACCTTCCAGAGAGTTTTCTAGTCTGTTTCCCCCTTTCAGGGAAACTCTCCTTTCTCAAAGTGCCACCCTCTGTATGAACCTAAGCCTCATTTCCATATTGCTCAAAGGCCTTTGTTACAGATCCTAGGTGTGAAGTCTTCCCTGGGACTCCATATGTCTTCACTGCACAGTTAACCTGACCAGTGTTGCTCACCCATCTGGGGGTGTAGGTTAGAAACCTGGCTCCACTTTCACTCAGGATGCAACCTATCTACTTTGCAGTGAGGGCACAGGCAAAAAATCACTTGTATGCTGATAGCCCTCCAATGCCTTCCCACAATTTGCCCTTAAAAACAGACCAGTTCTTCTGCAGTTGACACACTTGACTAGAAAAAGAATCCAAAAGCATCTCAGCACAAAAATATAGGGTATGCCCTCACACATACATTGCTTGAATACAGAAAGAGTGAGGACCCAGTAACTCAGGTCTTTGCAGTGGGGATGCTCACACTCAGGTGAAGCTAAGCCAGGTGCTCAGTGCCAGGTGCTAATCAATTGGGTTAACTGTGCAGTGTAGGCACACCCTCAAACTATTTTTTCCCAGTTGACCAGCCAGCTCATCTAAAATAATGCCCCTGTAATGGTTGCTCAGACACATTCAGCTGGTATGGCTTGTAATCATAGGCCTTGTGACTATGGAAGGGTGTGCTAGAACTGTCTGGTCCCCTTGACCATGGGCGGAGGAGCCCCAGGACATCTGACGCCACGAGTGCCCCTCCCACCAACAGAAGAGCCCTGGGCCAGGTAGATCCCTGAGACGCTCACCCCCTGTGGCCAGAGGAGCCCCTGGACAACTGGAGCGCCCCCCAGCCACGCTGCGCTTCCCTGGATACCAAGCCACCCTGTGGGAAAAGCTCTTTTTTCTTCTGGGAGAAGAACCAGAGCTTTTGATATGCACCATGCAGGTTCTAAGGCAGCTGAGGAGATGGTATGTGTTACTCAGCTTCCTAAATTCATCAGTAATCTCCCTGAAATCTAGGGAGATTACTGATGAACCCAGGAAGCTGTATAGCAGATACCATATTCTCGGCCATCCCAGAACCTGCATGGGGCATAATAATAAGCAAAACCTTCCCCCCCAAACCCGCAACCAGCATCCAGTGGCAGCGGCTGCACTTGGCCTATTATACCCACTGCCCATGCCCCTGACATTACCAACATACTGTAACCGTTCTGCCAGGTGGAGCCAGCAGCAACAAGGGCCAGGTTCAATATCTATCTGCTTTCCTGTATTCCTACAATAATTACAACATTGGTACCCATATTTCACTACCCCTACATTCAGTACAAAGGTGATTTGTACCCAACACCAGCCAACGGTGATCACTTTTTGCTGAATATATAAGCAGAGCAGGAGCAAACTATATTTACATAAACTGTATTTACATAAACACACCCACATCTCTCCTCCTCCCAGCTAGCTGTCAGGGAAGCATTCATTCAGATCCTGCTTACAATACTATCTGCGAAATTTTATACATAGACCATTTTTTAACGTACTCTTCCATATTCACCACCAAACACTGATTCCCCCGCTCCCAATGCATCACAAGATTAGACTGTAAACTCTTTAGGTCAGTGTCCTTGGGCCTGATTCTTCTGTCTCTTATATCAATGTAAATCAAAGGTAATATCTTTGAAGTCAATGGAATTATACCAAGGTAAAACCAGTGGAAGTGTGAGTAGAATGAGGTTCTTTGTCTTATATGCTTGTAAAGCACCATGTAAAATCAATAATAATACTCCATGGACTTGGTCTTGCTTTATGCCAGGTGGGTACATACTGTCACATATAAAAAAAACCAGCTACTGTAGGCAGGATTAAGTGCTAATTTTCATGTTTTTAAAACACTACAGCTTTTGGATTGTAGTAAACAGCATGTTGCTAAATTAGAAAGACTGAAAACTTACTGTAAAGGAGCCACTGTGAAAAAGAAAAGGAGTACTTGTGGCACCTTAGAGACTAACCAATTTATTTGAGCATAAGCTTTCGTGAGCTACAGCTCACAAGTCAAATTCATCCCTGGAGTTACTCTATTGTAGTCAATAGAATTACACCATAGATTAATTTGACCCAAGGAGCTCAGAGAATTGCCCAAGGTCATGCAGCATGTCAGTAGCTCAGACAGGATTAAACTAGAGAAGCCTCCTGATTTCCCAATGTAAATCAGCCTCTTTTGATATAAACCAGAAAAATTTTAGTTTGTAGGACCGGGGCAGAGAGAGAGGCGAAGAATGGTTCTTGACTCACCTGAATATTTACACATAGTGAACTCAGTCAGATTTTCCCTAAGACTATCAAGCATCCTATTTCTTTTTCACAGTGACAGGTTTCAGAGTAACAGCCGTGTTAGTCTGTATTCGCAAAAAGAAAAGGAGTACTTGTGGCACCTTAGAGACTAAAAAATTTATTTGAGCATAAGCTTTCGTGAGCTACAGCTCACTTCATTGGATGCATTGACTGAATGCATCCGATGAAGTGAGCTGTAGCTCACGAAAGCTTGTGCTCAAATAAATTTGTTAATCTCTAAGGTGCCACAAGTACTCCTTTTCTTTTTGCGAATACAGACTAACACGGCTGCTACTCTGAAACCTTCCATAAATAGTGTATCCCAAATGCGTTGCAGGAGTTAGATAATGAAATGACAAAGTTAAATAAGAAAAGATAATAGAAGCAGGCAAGAGTAATTAAGAGGAATAGGCAAGGGAGAAAAATTTAAATAAAACAGAGAAATTGCAGGAAGGTTTCCAGACAGATGGAACTTTAAAGGCACAATTACACTAAAAGCCAGATTGCATTCACAGAGAAGAATTCAGTGCAGTATAAATTAAGAAAGCAGAGTGTGGTGTAGAGATTTGGTACCAGATTCTGGTTCACAAGGTTTATGAAGTAATCTGGGAGCTTTTGGAAACTGGGAAGACAATTTTAAACTGGATTCTGAAGTGAATGGAGAGCCAGTGACCTGCAAACAAGTTTGCGCCGTATTTGGTTCTTCCTGATGTGTACAAGTAATAGAGGGTTTTCTTTAAAATAAAATAAATAATAATAAAAACTGTGTTTCATCTTGGAAATATCAGGAATTTCAAGTGTGGTTTCCTTTAGTTTTGCTGGGGGACTTATTGGAGGCCCAGAAATGTAGATTATGAGCATTCTCAGAGTTTAATTGAAGGAAGTGAGGAGCTGAATTTAAAAAAACAAGCAAACAAACTTCTTATTTGCACAAGTGTTAGTCAGTTGTTTAAGTTAAATGTGTTAACAAAAACGACATCATCCAAATAAAATTAACTTCCATCTTCAATTTTGTTTCATTTTCTCTTTACCTGAAATATCATCATCTTGCTACCTCCCAAGTCATCACAACTGCTTCTGGGGAAAACAAGACCTGAATTTCAAATGTAAAAACAAGCAGAAAAAAACCCAAACCCCTTAGACTGTTTATACAACATAAAGAGGACAAAAAGGCACAAACCCTGGTTTTCCTTCTTTGCACTGCACTTTTAAGGATGGGGTATTGTGGTTACATCTCTGTACACATGGGAAAGCAAGCAGCAGGACTGAGTATAAATTGGAGTCTGCAGAACTGAGATTGGGAAAGCTATAAAGAGGAGAGTGCAGTAGGTAAGGTGAGAGATGAGATCATGAATGAGGGTTTCAGCAGAAGTGGAGCTGAAGCATATCTGGGAAATGTTGTGAAGGTAGCAATAGGCATTTTGCAGATATACAGCAGAAGTATGAGGGTTACAAGAGTTCAGGGCGCAAGGACACACCAAGAATGTTATTACAATATTTTTTACATGTAAATTGTTATAGATATTCATGACATTTTTAAAAATACTGAAAAAGAGACGGTTCTTGCCTTAAGACGGTAAAATACAAGGGTTAAACCATGCCATTTAGTCGCCATCACACATTTGAGGCAACACAGAATCTTCTCTTCTAAGGGTGCTCAGGAAGAGATCAGGTGCCTCATTGACAATCCCTTGCTGAGGTTTGCAGTATGTAGATTGCCTGCAACATCCTTTAGGGTGGGGCAGCCTGCTCTCTCTAGATAAGGGGTTCTCAAACTGGGGGTCAGGACCCTTCAGGGGGTCAGGAGGTTATTACATGGGGTGGGGGTCACGAGCTGTCAGCTTCCACCCCAAACCCTGCTTTGCCTCCAGCATTTATAACGGTGTTAAATATATAAAAAAGTGTTTTTAATTTTTTAAGGGGGGGTTGCCCTCAGAGGCTTGAAATGTGAAAGGGGTCACCAGTACAAAAGTTTAAGAACCACTGCTCTAGATGCATCTGGACCACCGTGGGTGTGCGGGGGAGGCAGGTGAAGGGTCATGAATCTACCTCTCCAACCCTCCCTGCCCTGTTGACCAACATGTACTCTTGGGAAGCATATGGAAAGGACAGTCCTTGTTCACCATCAAATGCAAGGTCTGCAGCTGTCCTTGGCCCTTACACAGAGTGTGCACCTTAACGAGGATGAAGGGGATTTTCCATCTCTTGGACTCTTAAAATAAGATTGGGTGTCTCTTTCTAAATGCTATGCTCTAGGTCAACCAGAAGTTATGGGCTTGATACAGAAGTATCAGCCTGTGATATGCAGGAGGTCAGACTAGATCAGCAGTTCTCAAACTGGGGTCAGGACCCCAAAGTGCATCGTGACCCCATTTTAATGGGGTTGCCAGAACTGGCTTAGACTTGCTGGGACTCAGGGCCAAAGCCCAAGCTCGAGGGCTTCAGCCCTGGGCTGCAGGGCTCAGGTTACAGGCCCCCTGCCTGGGACTGAAGCCCTTGGGCTTTGGCTTTGGGCCCCTGGCCTGGGGAGATGGGGCTTTGGCTTTTCCCCACCCCCGGGGTGGTGGGGCTTGGGCGGGCTCAGGCTTCGGTCCCCCCTCCTGGGGTCGGTAGTAATTTTTGTTGTCAGAAGGGGGTCGCGGTGCAATGAAGTTTGAGAACCCCTGCACTAGATTATCATAGTTGTCTATTCTGTCCTTAAAATCTAATTTAATAGTGGAGGAAGTCAGCGTGGTTGCAGGACTTTCACCACTGACACTCGCGGTATGAGCGCAGGAGCTGAAAGCAGATGGTAGGGATGAGCCCAGGCTGCTGTTTCTACTAACATAATCACATAATTGAAAATGGAATTAATTTTAACACTCTCATTTACTTTACAGAGCATTGTGAT
The DNA here is from genome assembly GCF_965152275.1 of Natator depressus. Taxonomy (NCBI): domain Eukaryota; kingdom Metazoa; phylum Chordata; order Testudines; family Cheloniidae; genus Natator; species Natator depressus. The sequence goes on along the minus strand of NC_134234.1, from coordinate 323,483,562 downwards.
CCAGTGTATTAAACAGCTGACTCAGAGACAGGAAAACTATGTTCCATTTCTGTCCACCTTCACCTTTTGCACGTCACTTTGTCTCTCTAGAGGCCTGAGCCAAAGCCACTGAAGTAAACAGGAGGGTGTTTTGTTTTTTTTTACTGTTGACTTCTGTGGGCTTTGGATCAAGCCTTATGTCTCACTATCCTTGTGTGTAAACTGTGGATAAGAATTCCTACCCACAGGTGTAAATCATGTAGGACCCTGATCCAGCACTGCAAACGATGTGGGAGGACATCTTCATCCATGCAGATCTGCCTTGACATGAGTGGGGCTTCATGTAGATGGGATCTACCCGTACAATTTTCAGCAAAGGATCAGGGCCTTAGAGAACTATCGACGAAAAAACTGGATGCAAGTGCCAAGTATTATTTTCTTCATTCAGTCAGGGACTGCTGTAATCCTTGTAATATAATTGAAAAGAACAGTTTATAAAACTTGTGGGAGTTTAGAGGTGATTAATAAATCCTTGGTGATTATATATCTACAATTATAGTAAATACTTGCCTCTAGGGCTCAAATTGTTATTGCAAAACAAAAGACGAGGTGTAAATGGTGTGACTGATAGAAAGCCAAGAACGGAAACAATGGAATATTCTTGCAGGAAAATTGTGGGAAAGTCACAAAGCAAAACTGAGATTTGGCATAGCACACAGCTGGCAGGAAGTTCTAAAACTGTTCTGGTTTAATTATTATCCCTGCCTGGGACAAAATGTTGCAAAATAAAATAAACACATTACATAAAATGGAAAGGGTAGACATGTCAAGATAAACAGACTGTCAGTGTGATTGATAGCCATATACGGGTTAATATAATCACATGCAGCTGCAATCATTGTCAGTGTGGTAACTGAAGTCAATCAGAAAGTAGGAACCAATAAACTGAATTTGCTGAACCTACTTAACAGATTATATGGATTCCTATCCCTCTGTATTTGTTTGGCACACACTGTAGCTCATCAGATACAAAAAAAAGACAAAGTAGGGTTCCAAAATGGGCAATTCCTGTGTAAGCAGAGAGACGTATTATCAACCAAAATTCTTCCTTGTATGTATGTTTGGTCAGGATTTTCACACAAAGAAATATACACAGAGGACAAGTATAATAGTGTTGGCTACTGTGGTTGGTTATGTATATGGTAAATTACATAAAACATTATATTTGTCTGTTGTGGGCTTTGCTCAGCGGCCAGCAGGCCTAGTGGTGGTCAGGCCTCAGTGAAGCAGTCTCTGGATTGCTCTTCTGGGCAGCTCAAATCAGTCCAGCTGCTAAGTCACAGTTCATCCCCTGCCTCCTCCCCAGAACCCTATGGGATCTCTCAGGCAGCTGGTGGGTAGGAAGAGAATGGGGCCCCAGCCCCTCTCTCTCACCCAGGTCCAGATCCAGAGCCCAAGAGGAGAGAGTCAAGGGATGGCTCAGTCCTTTCTGGCTGTTACCTCAGCCTCCCCTAGGCTGCTTCTACCTTCCTTGTTTTCCTTTCAGTTTGGGGCCTGGCCCCTGCCCTCTGTTTACCCAGTCCAGGGGGAGAGGGTGGAAAAAGAATCTTCCCAGCTCCCTCTGAGTCCAGTTGTTCCCTCTGGTTGGGAAGAAGGGGAAGAAATGGAGAGGGATGTCAGACTTCCTAGCCGAGTTTTGCTCTCAATCCTTGTCCTTCCCATGTAGATCCCTCTGTCCCAATGGCCTTCTTGCAGCCAGTCTCTCCTTCATTCTCCCCCCTTCTTGACTGCCAGAGCTCCCATTTAATCAGGTCCTCAACAGGGAGCATGTACAGCAGCTGCTGAGGGGCGAGGTCTTCTTGGCCCAATACTACTCTACCACTCCTTTTTAAGCTTAGTGTAAACCCCATCACACACCCTTCCCCTCAGGCTGGGTGCCACAGGGTTGGTCTGCATGTACGGGTTTCCCATGAAAAGAAGTCTGTGTTCTTGCAGCCGCATCCCATTCAAACTTGTATGGCTGCAGTGAGAGATATCAGCACATAATCTGCATGTTATGGTCTTTCATAGGGTTGCCAACTTTGGTTGGCTGAATTCCTGGAGGTTTCATCACATGACATTATCTTTAATTAAAAATTAATCTTTAATTTCTGGAGTCTCCAGGACAATCCTGGATGGTTGGCAACTCTAGTCTTTCATGGTGTTCAAGGGGGGCATGATCTGTAACAAGATGGAACGGCCATCCCCATAAGTAATAGGGGAGTGCTTCAATGGCTCATTTTCCTGCCAAGGCCTCCTTCTCCATTAATGAGTGTGCCACTTTTCTGGGGAACAATTTCCAGCTGACGAAGAATTGGGTGCTTTTCTCCCTGCACCTTTTGGGACAACACGGTCCCCAGGCAGACATTGGAGGTATCCGTCTGCAGGAAGAAAGATTTCAAAAAAATCAGGGTGGGCTCCTGAGTCAGTTAAGTTTTCAATTTCTTGAAGGCTGTGGCGCAGTCCCCAGACCACCGGACCGTCGTGGGGGTTGCATTTTTCACCAGGTCCGTCAGGAGGGCTGCAACTGTGACAAAATCCAGAATAAACTGCCTATAATAGCCTGCCTCTTGGTGGTGGGTTTTGGGCATTTCGATAGAGGTTGGCCCTTTCCCACCAATAGGAGCAGTCATCCTCACTGCACTGTATACCCCAAGTACATCACCTCTTGATTGGCTAGCACACTTGGTGGGGTTAGTCCTGCAAGATCGCTGCAACATTTTTTAAATGCTCATTCCAGGAATTGCTATAAATGACAATGTCATCAATCTATGTGGCTGCATACTGGTTGTGAGGCCGAAGCACCTTGTCCATTGACCTTTGGAAGGTGGCTGCCACACCATGTAGGCCAAACAGCATAGTCTTAATTGTATCCAGTTTGCAGATTAATTCCAATTCAGCAGTCTCTCGTTGGAGTCTGTTTTTGAAGTTTTTTTGTTGAAGAATTGCCACTTTTAGGTCTGTAATCGGGTGACCAAAGAGATTGAAGTATTCTCCGACTGGTTTTTGAATGTTATAATTCTTGAAGTCTGATTTGTGTCCATTTATTCTTTTACGTAGAGACTGTCCAGTTTGCCCAATGTACATGGCAGAGGGGCATTGCTGGCACATGATGGCATATATCACATTGGTAGATGTGCAGGTGGACGAGCCTCTGATAGTGTGGCTGATGTGATTAGGCCCTATGATGGTGTCCCCTGAATAGATATGTGGACAAGGTTGGCAACGGGCTTTGTTGCAAGAATAGGTTCCTGCGTTAGTGTTTTTGTTGTGTGGTGTGTGGTTGCTGGTGAGTATTTGCTTCAGGTTGGGGGGCTGTCTGTAACCAAGGACTGGCCTGTCTCCCAAGATCTGTGAGAGTGATGGGTCGTCCTTCAGGATAGGTTGTAGATCCTTGATGATGCGTTGGAGAGGTTTTAATTGGGGGCTGAAGGTGATGGCTAGTGGCGTTCTATTATTTCCTTTGTTGGGCCTGTCCTGTAGTAGGTAACTTCTGGGTACTCTTCTGGCTCTGTCAGTCTGTTTCTTCACTTCAGCAGGTGGGTATTGTAGTTGTAAGAACGCTTCTTTGACCATGTCCTTTCAAGTTTTTTATATTCTCCCATCTCCTTTGACCATAACATTTTTTATTACCACAACACCTTCCTAGTTTGTAGAGCTTATACCTATATTGAACATAGGGTGACCAGATGTGCCAATATTATCAGAACCATCCCAATATTAGGGACTTTGTCTTATATAGCCAACTATACCCCCCTCATCCTCCCAAGAAAAAAAAAAGGCCCAATTTTTCACACTTCCTATCTGGTCACCCTAATTGGACAGTCTCTTAAAATACATAGATACTGAGCCATATAACAGTAAAAACACTCAAACACACAAATAATCTTCACCATTGAAAGGACACACACACATCCCACAGATATAAAAAAAAGAAAGGAGAGGGGAACATTTCATACCCCAAACAGGGCAATGGACTCTCCTGATGGATATCACATGTAAGGAGAAAGCATCATTAAATACAAGGAGGTTATAAAAACATTGATCCTGGAGAATGGAGATTGAATCTTATGATAAAGGCTACATATTTTTGTGACAGCAAAACTGATTGAAGCAAAATCTAAATTATATAAATGTGTAGATAAGAAACTAGGACCAATTAAGGAGAAAGGTCACATACATTTGAATGGAGGTGCAGCTTCAAATATCTCTAGTGATGTAGTTATGAAGGAGAAACAGAAAATGGAATTTAAGGGTTTTTAAAGTAATTAAAATACTGGGCATTGAAAGCATGTTTTAAACTAAATACTCTATTGGAATTCCTGCAATGGTCCCAAATTATCAGAGAGCCTCTTAGAGCACATAAACTGGGGAGTCTCTTTTGGGCATTCCTTGCAGAATTAAAGAAGACTGTGTCCTCTCAATGTCCACAGATTTCAATGTGAGCTGAGGCTTCTCTGGTCCTCTTAGGATCTGGCCCTGATAGGGAACTTAATTACATAGGTCCCACTCCTACAATCAGATCTGCACAGACATGCCCTGGCACCTACAAGAAGCCCCAATTTTTTTATATTTATTTTAATATTTGTGATTTAGTAGCACCCAGAGGACCAGCTGAGACTGGTGCCCCGTTGTGCTGGGCACTCTACAGATGCATATTGAAAGACAGTCCGTGCCTTGAAAAGCCTAGCATCTAAAAAGACCAAAGAACTGGAGAGAAAACAGAGGCACAGAAAGGTGAAGTGACTTGCCCTAGGTCACACAGTAGCTCAGTAGCAGAGCCAGTAAAAGAACCAGGATGCCTGACTCCCACTCCAGTGTCCTGGTCATTAGACCAAGGTATGGCCGACTTGGACAACAATCTATATTATAAGAGAGTTAAGATATTGTACTATTATGAAAATACTTAATATTTATTTTTATCATGTATTATGAACATTTAAAAATATATTAAGTAGTGATTTCAACTATACGTAACCCCTTTAGTTCAGTCCTTTTAGGCCCTTTCTGTAGTTTGGAATGAAACATCAATGCTTAGTTGATTTAAAGAATGTGAACAGAGACACAGAAAAGAAGACTACTGTAGACATAATTCAGAAAAGCATGACAAACAGGGATGTGTAATGATTTTGTGGTTTGAATAGATAACACTGTCTGGCAGAACCCTTTGTCTGAGGAGCGGCGGTACCACATTACTTGTGGGAATGTCTTTCACTGTATTAGTCTTCTATTTGTCTTGTTTTCAAAGGTCCCTGTGAATCTTATTCATAGGCTGAAGCTTTGAGAAAACTCATACTGGCAAGCCATTTAGGCTGATAAGCATTTATGGGCAAATTATGAAATTATGCCAGCAGTTTTCCCTTCAATAATTTCAGCACTTATATGACTATTTCTACATTGGCCTATTTAGGTTTCATGCCAAGCCCATCACTGTAGTATCTGAGAGTCTTGGTTCAAGAGATTCAGTTCTCACTATTTCAGTTCCCATTAAAATTCATGGGAGTCTTTCCACAGATGTTAATAGGAGTTGGATTGGGCCCTTAGTGTCTTTCCCTAAATTTAATCAGAAATAAGAATGTCCCCACATGGAGTTATTCAGGAATAGTTATTCTGCTTTAACTTCACATTCTACCTTGTCCTGGAGAATAACTTTAATGTATAGACAAGCCCTTAACCATAAAGGCGGTTTTTTTCCTGCTCAGGGTGGAAGTTTATTGGCAGTCCACATGTGCTGCACTTGCATTGTGGATGAAAACGAGGTTTTCATTTTCCAGAGCTTCTAATCCAGCATCTTTCACACACACTACATTCACATGAAAATAACACAATACTGTATAAGCAAATGCATGAGAAATTGCATACATTTCAAAAGTGGACTGCAAACATTATATCTTTAAGATACTGACAATCAACAAAGGCTGATGCTTAATTTTCAGTTTGTTGATGACCCTTTAACTGTTGCTATGTATGGACTTCATAGGTTGAAATGGAATTATTGTTGCTATTATTGCCAGACATCCAGTATGCTAGGTAGTGTGCAGACACAATCCCTGCTACAAAGACCTTACAATCTAAGAAAATTAATTCCTATAAAATAATGTAGATGCAATACAAATATAGCCTCATATGAAGCTATTTTTCTTTCTTTACAGTTTAAGAAAGCAAATTAAAAAGAGCCATTTACATTCTAGCATGTCCGATTTTAAATATATTTCTGCGGACATAACCAAAAAGTAGAAAAGCACATCTGAACTGTGCAAGGTAGAATTTTAAAATTAAAACTAAGTAAATCTTTCTTTTGTACTGGTGGGTCTAAATTATTTCATTATACTGGGGTTTATCCTCAAGGCATATTACCAGACTCCACTAAGCCATCAGCCAGCCCAGAAATTTGAATGCTTGCTAGACACAGCGTTAAAGCTCAAGATAAACTGATTATCGTCATAGCTTGTCTCCTACTTAACAAAACAGCAGTGTCTCATATGTAAACATATTCTCAGATGTAGCTTGCAGCACAAGTCATCAGAAAAATTAGATAAAAGTTTAAGTCAAGATATGTAGTTATCCAGCAAGAAGTGCGATAAAATGAAAGGAATACTTGTGCTGTAACAATAAAAACTGAAGATATCATAAGAGGGAGTATTTGCTTGTGAACAGATATTTACCTATGTAACACTATTTTTCTAAAAGATTATTTGAGAAACTTTATAGTCTTAAAAGACTATGAAAACAATGAATGCTCACTTAATTCCTTTAAACTAGGTAAATAATATTATCTGCAATTTACAGATGAGGAAACTGAGTCAAAGAGATTTCAGAGTAGCAACCCTGTTAGTCTGTATTCGCAAAAAGAAAAGGAATACTTGTGGCACCTTAGAGACTAACAAATTTATTTGAGCATAAGCTTTTGGGAAAGCTTATGCTCAAATAAATTTGTTAGTTTCTAAGGTGCCACAAGTACTCCTTTTCTTTTTGCGTCAAAGAGGTTTTTACTCACCCAGTGTCACACAGGAATGTTATGGAAGGACTGGGATTAACACTTGGGAGTTCTATATACTTCCCTAGTCTTTATATTGCATTCATAAGCACTTAGACCATGTAGCCGTCTCAGATACAGTGCCCACATAGATGAGATTCTAAGGGTGAAATCCAGACTTTTTTGAAGTAAATGACAAAATTGCCGGTGATTTCACTGAGGCCAGGATTTCACCCTAAGTACGGTAGCAACTATTTAAGATTAGTATCCCTGTTAGATTGGTTGATGGAAAAGGGTCAGATTATCATTTCAATTTTTTAAAGCAGAAATCCCCATTAAAATCAGGAATTCTGCTAAAAATCAGTGGTAAAATATGGCCCAAATTATGGGGGTTTTATTCAGGGATTATTATTTGCACTTTTTATAAATCCCATTTAGTAAAGGTTTAAAGGCTAAAAGTGGAAAAAGTAAAGCAGTCCAGATCTCTCTTGCAAAGCACACCAGAGAACACAAGCATGCGTGCACAAATATGTTCAAATCTGGGGATTGGCTAACAGTCTAGAACTGCTGTAAATACAGTCACTGTAAACTAGAACAGCAGTCTTGATATTGGCAAATTATGATCAAATACAGAGGATTTTTCTTTAAATGTTGTAACTACCTAAAGAAGTTTCTTCCAAAATAAAAATAAAGTTCTTATCTTTAAGACATACTGCCCTGCAGTAAAGCCAGAGATTTAATCCTGTGGGGGTGACAGGTTAATATCACCCCAGAGTGCAGCACGGAATCAAAACAACACTGGTCAGCCAAAAAGAATAGAAAAGTGCTGAAGACAGCACCCAGTAAATGCATTAAAGATTTAAATTCCCTTTGGCTAAGATACTGTTTAGTAATTTTGTACTTTGGATAATCTAAGCACTACACCCAGATGTACAGACATGCTTTTCTTAACCTGTGTATTATATTATTTTAACATTAGCTTTAATAACATTTTTAAACCTGTTCGTATCTTTGCTTTTTATACAGTCACCATGATGGATGTTTACTTACAACCCAGGACATGAGGGAGACAAGGTGGATGAGAGACTCTTTCATCAACAGAAGTTGGTCCAGTAAAAGATACTACCTCACCCATCGTGTCTCTCTCATATTGTAGGACCAACACAGCTATAATAATACAGCAATAATCTGCTATATATTATTAAAGCAATGATATAGCATTGTACTTAATAAGTATGGTGAAATACCTCTACCTGAAATTGCCTTGGACTGAGCAAAGCAAGCAATGTTCAAATGAGTCTAAAAACACAGGTTGAACAAATGAGAGTTTATTGTAGAAGAGTTTTATGGCAATAAAGTGGCCTACTGAATGTATATATCATTTATGCTTTATGGAAATTGTGTTGTGTAACTTTACATTTCTTTGCACAGCTGTTCATTAGCCTCCATTAATTCAATTTTTTATTTATAGGTTGTCCTCCAGATAATTAAATTGCAAATAGTTTTTCTTTCCCAGGGTTAATCACAGGGCAGCAACTGCATAGGCCTATAGGCAATTGACATTGATCCATTGTACTCTTGGATTGTAAGGAAGTCTGGTTAAGTAAAAGATAAAGACTGTTGGCTCAGCCTATAATGCCATTTCTGTTACTCATTAACAGAGCTTTCTCTTTTGAAGCTGGTGATTAGGAATTTCCTTTAGGGAGTATTAAACTGCACTGTCTTCACCCTCCTCTTTTTCTCATGGATATTAGCAAGCCACATAATATAAAAAGAGATCTGTCATATTAAGCACCAAACAGTTCAGTACCTGCTAGGTGCTAATAGAAGTAGTTCTTTTCCTAAGAAAAAAAAGAGGGAAATGAAAAGACTCATTCTGATGCAGCAGCTGAAACACTATGCGGAAGTTCATATGTTTCATAAAAACAAATAGATTTCCCCATGGCATTTACAGGGCTTGCTGTAAAACAATCATTCTAGAAATGAGCTTTTCTTCAAGGGAGCATCCTTGTAAAGTGCTCTTTTCTTACCTCTATCTAGAGTAACATTTTGGTGCACAATTCCATGTAGTTATTCTGATTTTGACAGTGGATGTCGATACCTCCAAGCACATGCAAAGCAGCATTTTTAGGAGCCTATTGCTAATCCCTTTACAGGAACGTTTCCCTCCAGAAAAGAAACACATTGTCCCTAGTGTATCTCCACTGACGTCAATCAAGTTACTCAAGATTTACACTAATGTGAGATCAGAATTTGAACCACAGTCTTCCTCAAGACAGACGTTATTCTTTTTTCTCTGTTCAACCAGTAAAGGATTCTCAACAGCAGTGCAGTCAGCATCCTTTCCTGAAAGATTCTATAGTGAAGACAGGACTTCCCTTGGATGTAAAGGCTGTTAATGCCAGTTATGACAACCTCCCAGTAGAGTAAATGTATAGTACAATACTAGTCCAATATCCAGACAAACAAGACATTTTGGCAAGGTCTCTTCTGTTCTCTTAAAATCTTATCTCTCATCCCATTTCTTAAGCTCTGCATTCTCAGTCTCTTAGAGCCTAATCTCCATTTCTCCCCATTTGCCTTTTGGTGGATTGTTGAAGCATGAACTGTAGCCAACAGGGTTTTGTTAATAATGTTATCCTTTTTTGATCCAAGTGGTTAGCCAATACTTAGGGTTTTGCAGGTTGTTTCAGTTAGAAGGAGAAAACTGGTGATGGAGTCACGTATTTCTTTGATGCAATCGGGTTTATTCTGAAAAAACATACAAAGGCCCTGTTTTCTCAAACCGCAGGAATCAAAAGGATATTGTAAGCAAAACTCTGCCCCAGTGCCCCAAAAGCTCTCTCTAGACTTTTTCTCAGAGCCACACATCATGTGTTTGTTCTGGCTGTCTCCTTGGCTTATTGCTGCCTCTGGGTCTGCTCACAGAAAGAAACACATATCTCCACTGAACAATACCCATCGACTAATTACTGCAGTGGTGCATGTCCACACTACTCTCCTTGGGTTGGCGGTGCACATCCTCAAACAGATGGCCCGATAGAATACTAAAAACTATGCTCAGGAGATCTGTTGTTACAGATGTCCAACACGGGGACCAGTTGCTCCCTCCCTTCCTGTTTGCCATAAGAGAGGTACCACAGGCCTCCACTGGCTTCTAGCTGTTTGAGCCATTATATGGGAGGCACAAGGGATTTTGGACCTCAATTGAGAAATGTGGGAAGAACAAACCCCTTGAGCCAATAACATGCTACAGTACATCCTTAACCTGTGAGAGGAGCATAAAGCTTTGGGCTTGTTCACCAGAGAGAACATCTTATATGACCAGAATACCCAGGAAGCAGCCTATAATAAAAAGTCCCACCTCTGGGTGGTTCAACCCAATGATCTGGTTCTCCTTCTAGTTCCCAGTTCCAAATCAAAGCTGTTAGCCCACTGGCAGGGGCCATATGAGGTGATACAATGGATGGGGCCAGTGAATTATGAAATCCAGCAACTGTATGTGCAAAAGCTTCCATAAATGTACTATGTGACTTTTTTAAAACCATGGAAAGCCCAACATGACCCCATAACTGTTATGCTGTCGCATATCTAGACAACATTGTAATCTACAGTTGAAACTGGCAAAACCTGGCAAAACCTGACTCAAGGGAGCCAATCAGACAGCAAACTCCGCTAACGGTCACCTGGGCAAGAACGAGACAACCTGTCTCAGGTACACCTGGGACAAGGGCACAGTGCAACCCTTGGTGAGTAAGGTCCAGGCCCTCCTGATGTGCCCCATGCCCTCTCAAGGAAACAGGTACACTGTTCTTTAGGGCTGGCAGGATATTACCGATGGCTTATTCCTGAGTTCTTGACCATTGTGGCCCCTCTTACAGATCTCCTCAAAAATTATAGCCCAAAGAAGATCCAGAGGACCAAGGCTCGTGAAGGGGCTTTTCAAACCCTGAAGGCCCAGCTTGTAAGGATAATGCCTTTTCCTGTAGCCATATTGTAAGGCCTGTAGCCATACTGTAAGGCCTAAGGCCTAAGGCCTTTGTCTGCAGCCAGAAGAGCAGCAGCCATTATCTGAGAAGCAGGAAGTCACATCCTCACATTCCATCTAAATTACATTAAACAATGTAATATCGGGCTGTTAAGAAGGAGACCCCGTCCTAATGGCACCCACTATCACCAAATAAAGAAACAGATCTTAAGATGGTTAAAGAAAACTTAGTTTGATAGCATTCTGTCTGGCAAGAAATCACTTATCAATAGTTGTGGTTGTGAAATCCTCATTTCTTTATTGTTTTGTCATTAAGGTCCCCACTTCCCTATTGTTTGTCTGTATGATCTCTGTCTGGTTCTTTGATTGTTTCTGTCTGTTACATAATTAATTTTGCTAGGTGTAAATTAATTAACCAATCCTACCCCACCACCTTAATTAATTTTGTTACAATAAGTCAGGATTGGTTAGTAAAATTGTAGTATAATGATTGGTTAAGGTATAGCTAAGCAGGGCTCAAGTTTCACTATATAAACTGGGCCCAAAATAAAGTTCTTTGGGGACACCAACTCCAGGACACAACCCCAAGAACAGAGCTGCCAGACCTCAACACTCTGCCAATGACACCATGCAGAAACTGGCGTCCCTGAGATGGACCTGATCCTGACTGGCCAGCAGGGAAAACTTCATCTGTCTTATTGGGAGTGGTGAGCATTGTATGTGTAGCGTGTGCATCATTTTTGGTGATTGTTAATAAATAGGGGTTAAGTAGGATATTATTGTGTAAGGCTCTTTCACTGGTAAAAGAGCCCGCAAACCTCAGAGTGTAAGGTTATGCCCACAGAAGGGTGAGGGTGGGTGTCTAAATTGACAGGGTTATGTCTGAGCCCTAGGAATGGGGTAAAGGTGGGTGTCCTTAGATTGTGTGAGTAACAGAGAATTTTGTGCAGGTAACAAGCTCAGCCGAGAACCAGTCTTATATAGCCCTGACTTCACCAGGGAATTCCTCCTACAGATGGATACCTTGGATCAGGATTAGGGGTCATCTTATCCTAGGAAGTGGAAGGTGATGAGTACTTCATCCTCTGCATTATCTGGAAGTTGTTCCCAAGGGAGAAGGCTTATTCCATAATTGAAAAGGAGGCTCTGGCAGTGAAATCTCTCAGCATATGTACAATGTGCCCAGCCATTTGATGGCGTTATCATCAGACAGGTGGAGAGCCGGTAGCCCACCATCAAAATAAGTAGGTGGTACTTGTCAAGGATATGTGACATAGTCCGAAGTTGACCGCAGTTGCATCATGGGTCATTAGAAAAAAACCATTTAAAGAGATTGGCCATACAGTTGCCCTGACCTGTTCGAAACCAGTTCAGAGGTGACCATGGTGGCTTGGCAGATCAAAACCTGGTGGACTGATGGTTGGGTCAGTGACAAGAGAGTGACTAATGATTATTGATGCTGACCACTCATAGTACTAAGCAGATTCCACCATCATGTCCTGGTGCTGGCATAAATAAACATACAGGGCATCTAGAAAACAGGCTAGGTGATGGGTGGTTGAAGAAGACTGTGTACAAAGGCAGATCGCTGTTCTTATGGATCTTGGCCAGCAGCATGACAGAGACCTTCTCACAACGAACATGCAGCACTGCTAAGTGGAGTAGTGAAATGGGCTATAGACTCACTTTGATGCTACCTCCTGGGCACTTGCTTCACCTTAGTCATGGATCACGCCCCTCTACACTGGCTTCATGCCAGGAAGGACATTAACTCCCAAATTACGAGGTAGTACCTGGTCCTATAGCCTTTCTCCTTCCATGTCCAACACCAGACTGGAAGAGCCCACCTGAACGTGGATTTTTTTTTGTGAGCTGGGGGAGAGACGTACCCCAAATGGAGTCATAAAGGGTGTGTGTGTGTGTGTGTGTGATGGAACAAAGAAACTTCACACCAACTGAAAAGTGTAAACTGTTGGGACATGGGCAGCCTACCTAGTGGATGGAGCAGGACCTTGCCTGGTGGAGGAGGTGGCAGTTTGGATAATGACAAGCATAGCTCCAAGAATAAGGCACTGGTCCAAGGGTGAAGCTGAGGTCAGGGTCCAGGGGCCAAGACAAAGGTCAGAACCCAAATTAGATGTCAAAGCCTAAGCCAAAGGGTAAGCTGGAGTCATAGTCAGAGATGAACCACAGGTCAGAGCCAGGAGTCAGAAGCCAAAGCCTAAGCTGAAGGGTAAGATGGAGTTGTGGTCAGGTACGAAGTCAAGAATTGGAACCAGATGTCAGAAACCAGAATACAGCAGGTATAGATTGGGGCTGGAGCAGGAACAGGAAAGGGGTTGGGAGTAAGGCAGGAGCAGCGCTTAGACTAAGGCTGGAGACATGCTGGAGCCGGAAGTGGAAGTGAGAGCAGGGTAAGTGCAGCTGCTGGTGTGGTGCTCCAATGAGCAGCTGCTGTACAGCTGCAAGGCTCAAATAGCAAACTGATGGCTCCTCTGCCCAATCAGGAAGCAAGACCTTTTGAAGGGGGCTCATTGGTTCCAGATGAGCTTGTTGGGTTGCCTAGTGACCAAGCTGGGAGTCAGCTGTGCCCCTGACAATACCCCCTCCCTTAGGGCTCCTCCTAGGGACCATTGGTCCTGGTTTATTGGAGAATTGATGGAATTCTTGTAACAGGATGGGAGCATGGATGTTTTCTAAAGGCTTCCAGGATTTCTCCTCTGGCCCGTACCCCTTCCAATCCATTAGGTACTGGAGCTTACCCCTTTCCCTTTGGGAATCAAGGATTTTATGGACCTCATACTCTTCCTGCCCCTGGACTATTATGAGTGGTGGTAGTGAATCCATCTGCCCAGGACAGGGGTTGCCAAGAATGGCTTGAGAAAGCAGATATGGAAGACGGGGTAGATTTTGAGTGACTTGGGGAGCTGGAGCTTAAAGGCCACTGGATTTATCTTCTGGGTGACCCAGACGGGGCTGAAGTACTTGTAGTCAAGCTTGGCAGAGGGAAGGGTTGACTTAAAATTCTGGGCCGTGAGCTACGTTGAAGTCAAGGGTAGTTTGCCAATGTCAATCGGCATAGCTATTATTGCACTCCTAGGCACTGGCCAAATGCTCCATAAGCTCCTCATGAATTTGGAGGAGATAGAGGAACAAGGCTCTTCTGCTAGTTCAGGGTGAAACCAGGGGGTGAAAACCAAAGTTCACAAAAAACAGCCTGAGATGGGTAGATGTGTGGATTGAGTTGTTGTAGGTGAATTTGGCCAAAGATAATAGGGAAACCCAGTCATCTTGGTGAAAATTCAGGAAACTGGTACTGTTCCAATGTCTGGCTGACCCTTTTGTCTGGCTATCAGTCTAAGGGTGGTAGGCAGTTGAAATGAGGGGTTTGGTGGTGAGATGGCAGAGGAATTCCTACCAGAACTGGGAGATAAATGCGGGGCCTTGATCAGAAATGATATGTTCCGGCATGCCAAGGTACCGGAAGACGTGTTCCAAGAAGAGCTGGGCCATCTCATAGACTCCTGGGAGGTATGGCAGCGGATGAATGAGCCATTTTTGTCAAGAGGTCCACAAAGGCCAGGATCACCAAGCGCCTTTGGGAGCAAGGCAGTCCCACAACGAAGTCCATTGAAAAGAGTGGACCAAGAGCATGGGAAGGATCTGGAGAAGGCCCACTGGTCTCGTGCACAGCCTGTTAGTGTCAGTGCAGAGGTCAGACACCCTAACATAGTCTGTAATATATTTTTGTAATGTCGGCCACTCAAAATAGCTGAAAATCAGATTCCTAGAGTTAAAGTGGCCAAAATGTCATGCCATGGTGGAGCTGTGGCACAACCTGTATAAGTATTTGTATAAGTAGGGGCATAGCGAGCAGATCGAGGGACGTGATCGTTCCCCTCTATTCGACATTGGTGAGGCCTCATCTGGAGTACTGTGTCCAGTTTTGGGCCCCACACTACAAGAAGGATGTGGATAAATTGGAGAGAGTCCAGCGAAGGGCAACAAAAATGATTAGGGGTCTGGAACATATGACTTATGAGGAGAGGCTGAGGGAACTGGGATTGTTTAGTCTGCAGAAGAGAAGAATGAGGGGGGATTTGATAGCTGCTTTCAACTACCTGAGAGGTGGTTCCAAAGAGGATGGTTCTAGACTATTCTCAGTGGTAGAAGATGACAGGACAAGGAGTAATGGTCTCAAGTTGCAGTGGGGGAGGTTTAGGTTGGATATTAGGAAAAACTTTTTCACTAGGAGGGTGGTGAAACACTGGAATGCGTTACCTAGGGAGGTGGTAGAATCTCCTTCCTTAGAAGTTTTTAAGGTCAGGCTTGACAAAGCCCTGGCTGGGATGATTTAATTGGGGATCGGTCCTGCTTTGAGCAGGGGGTTGGACTAGATGACCTCCTGAGGTCCCTTCCAACCCTGATATTCTATGATTCTATGATTCTATAACCTCAGTATTTGGTGTTGCAGGCTGGAGCAGGAAGCAGAAGTGAGAGCAGGGTAATTGTTTGTGGGCGTGGTGTGCATTGAGCAGCTGCTGTGCTGTTGCTGTTGCAACGATCAAGTAGCAAACTACTGGCTCCCCTGCCCAATCCGGAAGTGCAATCATTTGGAGGGGACTCACTGGTTCCAGGTAAGCTTGCTGGGTTGCCAAGTGAGCAAGCTGGTACAAAAGAAGGTTAAAGAGACCTGTGAGCCCAGCAAGCCCTACCTTGTTACACCTGCGGTCATTGCCAGACCTGGAAGGGAAAGAAAAGGAGAGAATCTGGCTCAGAACAGGGCTGAATGGTGAAGAGGAGGGCGTGGCTCTCCTTCTCTTCATGAAGGGAGTGTCAGTACAAGCCTGACAGGCAGGACAGCTGCCAGAGGAGCAGCACTGTGTCCCTGACTGAGAGAACGTTGAGAAAACCGCGGAGCACCCAGCAGTGAGTGTTACTGACATAAAGGACATTGTGCAGCTAGGCTCCTTCAGCCTTACATCAGCCCCATCCCAAAGGACCTGAGGTCATAGCAGGATGCTACAACAGGTTGCTACTCCAGGCAAGCCACTACAGACTGTTTGAACTATAGGGGCCATGCCCTAAACTGCAGGGACCTAGACACGAAGAAGCCCAGGGCAGTGGAAGTAGGTTCTCTTCCTGGAGGACCTGCCATTGTTGCTTCCCCCAGGGTCCTGGACTGGGACCCAGTGGAGAGGGAGGGCCTGGGTCCCACGACCAATCTTTGTCAGGGCTGAGGCCTGGATGCAGGGAATCTTTTGGTCTCCACCCACCAAAGCTCAGGAACCAAGCACTTCTGCTGCCTGGTCATAGAATCAAAGGGTCAGAAGTTGGGTGTGCTAACCACTAGGCTGCCAGGCCCTTTGAGCACCCTACCAAAGGGTCTAATGTGGCTTTTCTCCACTGGGATGAATTTTGCTGTTTCTGTTGTACCCTCTGCTCCTTGATCAGATATTCTCCACGAAGGTTAAGTCTTTACTGGTATTGTTCCGAAAATCACGTTATCTCTGATAACTTAGACCTGGTGTTCAGTCATAAGATTTTGTAGGTGGCCAATCTCCATCCTGTAATGAATTAATTTAATCATGTTAATAGCCCTGTTGTATTCCACTAGTAATCCAAATTTCAAGGCTCTCATCAGTCAAAAAAAAAACTATAGGCCATGTATTTCACAGCAGGCTGGATTTAAATTCTGCATGATCCCTGCCTGGATTCTACAGCATTATAGTGCAGCAGATGGGAAACTGCAGCAGCTTAATGTAAATTTAAAAACTGAGTTTTTTCATGAATTAAATATGAACATAAATAACCAGCAGAGTATCCCGTGTGTTACTAATTTTTATAACAAGTCAGTTTATTTTATGATGGTCCCACAAACCTAGTTTTCAACAGTGTATCATTTGTATTTTGCACTGATTTTTTTTTTTTTTTTTTTTGGTACTAGAAATGCATAACTTCAAGGGGGGAAGCTAGAGTTGTTGACAGTTGGCTAGACAGTAACTGAGACTTTTGTAACCTTAGAAGCCATGGGAGGGAGTTTAGGAATGTGGCATAACAACATTAGCTGAATGTTTCTGCTCAGACCATCATCAGTGAAATCATTAATGTTGATATTTAAATTGTCATCTTTAAATTTCACAGTTTACACCCTAATGAAATGAATTTGATAGTTCATCTCTCTCAAGGTTTTTATTGCAGACTGAATCCAGGGTCTTTATGTACATGTTTTCAAGGTTTTCTTCACAACAATAAGGGATAGAAATATTCTTTGTAAATGAAAGATTAGTTTTGTTGCACAATTCTGTGTCAAAAGGTAGTTTCCATGGCAAATTCTGTTGCCACGGAATACATGGTGCCCTGAATAATGTTACCCACAAACAATCATCATCCCAATGTAGTCAAACAAGAAGAGGGTTTTTTCTTTATTTTGAACTCATTTTATATGCCTTGCCTTGACAGAGAGTAGTAGTTATTTCTTTAAATGTAAACCTTAACTGTAGCAGACTTGGTAGTCTACTTATAACGTTAGTTGTATCCTATAGGTAATAGATGATGTGATGGGGTTTACAGCCCCAACACTAGGATTAAAAGGAATAGTGGAGCAATATTGGGCCAAGAAGGCCCCACCCTTAGCAGCTACCGGGCCTGGTCCCTATGGAGGACCTGATTAAAAGAGACCTTTGGCAGTCAAGCGGGGGGGCAGTGAAGAAGAGACTGGCTGCAAGAAGACAGACAGGCTATAGGTGCTGAGACAGAGAGATCTAAATGAGTAAGACTCATCTGGGAGGCCTGACACATATACCCACCTCCATTTTCCCCCTCCCCTGCAGCTTCTCTCTGACCCGGGGGAACAACTGGACCCTGAGAGTGAGCTGGGAAGCCCCCTCCCAGCTGAGTCTTTGAATTGCTGACACTGTATAAGCACAGGTCTGGGGCCAGGCTCCAAACTGAAAGGAAAACAGGGAAGGTAGGAAGCAGTCCAGGGGAGGCTGATCTGGATTGGTGGCCAGAAGGGACTGAGCCATCCCTCATCTCTTTTCCCTGTTGGTCCCTGGCCAGGACCTGGTGGAGAGGGAGGGCCTGGGTCCTCCTCCCTTTTCTCCCCACCCCTGCTGCCTGATCTGAGACCTCGGAGGACTTTGGAAGGGCGGTCGGTGAACTGTGACTTGGCCATTGGGCCCTCTCTGTACTGCCCAGAAGAGCCATCCCAAGTCTTTGAAAGACATCTTGGCCATGGCCTAGGGTTGACAGTTTTGACTGGAAGTATTTCTGGAGATTTCATCCCATGAAAATCTTTAATTAAAGATTTATCTTTAATTCCTGAGGACTCCAGGATAATCCTGGAGGGTTGGCAAACCTACCGTGGCCTGACAACTAGGCCTGCTGGCCTCCAAGCAAAGTCCACTTCAAAGCAGCGGAGAATGCAGGCAACCTATGGAAAAAAAAGGAGCGCAAGCTAAAGATGGATTTAGACAAGCTGCTGAAATGGGTTATGGATCAACAGCAACAACAGCAGCAGACCCAATCGCTCCAGCAGTTCACCACCCAGCAACACCAGCAAATCATGAAGCAGCAACAGTAGCAGCAACTCCTCAGGGAGTTAGCAGCCCAGAAAAGAGATCACCAGCAACAACTAGTGCAGCAGATTGTTTCAGTCCAGAGTACGCCAGGGAGTTTGGCAGTGGGCAGCACAGGCCTGGGCCCAGCCCCAAGTCTTCAACTGAAGCTAACAAAAATGGGGCCAGAGGACAACTCAGAGGTGTTCCTGGTAACCTTTGAAAGGGTTGCCATGGCAGCTGGCTGGGCCACTCTGTTAGTGCCCTATTTGATAGGAACAGCCCAGACTGTGTACCAGAGTCTCAACGTGATAGTTGCACAAGACTACCCTCGACTTAAGGCAGCCATCCTAGACGTCTTTGATATTTCCATTGAGACATACTGCCAGCAGTTGTGACAAGAAAGGTTCACACCTGGGGCATGACCACGGACAGTGGCCCAGGGCCTGAGAGAACATTGGTGGTGGTGTCTCCAGCCCAATGAAAAGACAGAAGCCCAAGTAGCTGAAAGAATTGTCCTAGAACACTTCATACAGATTCTCGCAGCCCAGAGGATGGGAGTGAGTGACACGCCACTGTCCCCAAACCCTCTCTGAGGCCATAATCTTGGCTGAGAATTACCTGTTTCCCATAAGGCCCATGGTGGAGACTCCTTGTGCTAGTCCAGTACTGCCTCAATTAACAGAGGTGACGGAAGACAGAGCAAGAAAGGTGGAGCTAGAAGGACAGGGCTGCCTGGGCCCAGCAAGGATAGAATTGCACATCAAAAGCATGTGCCTCTGCCAGGACCTGGGCTTAAGAAGTTCCGTCTCCCTGAAAAGGGCAGGAGCAGCAGGGAACCAGACAGGCCCCCATCTCAGTGATGGGGGCTTGGTTTGTGTGTAGGGAGCTAGGACATGTTCACCATGACTGCCCACATGGGTACTGCCTCTACAGCCAAGTACGGGTGACTGAATCCAGGGCCCATAAGAAGGGGCCAGTTAAACTACTAGTGCCCTTATGGGTAAATGCCATGGAGGCACAAGGATGGTCAGACTCAGGGTGCTGCCAGACTCTGGTGAGGGAGAGTCTGGTGGGGCCTGAAATGGTTCCCATGGGCAGCATCTATTTGCAGTCCATCCATGGGGATATGCGCCCTTATCCCATAAAACGGTGCAACTGATTGTGCAGAACCACAATGAGGAGATCTGCATGGGAGTAGCCCTATGACTATGCCGCATGGTATCCCGAGGCTATGAAATTCTGCACCACACTTTGCAAGGTATCATTAAATCTCTCTCCCAGCCTGTCTGATTGGGAATGGCACACTGATATTCTTAAGGCTCTTATCTTTGAAAGGCTACACAGTTCCCTCATAACTGGAACTCAGGGACCCAGGCGCCCGTAGCCCCCAGCTCCAACCAAGTGCCAGTGGGAGAAAACCTGCAGGCAGAAGAAAAGCAGCAGATCAGAAATTTTGGCCAGTCCTTCTTGGTATTCTTTTTCTGCAGTTCCAGGCCAGACTCACCTGGTGTTTAATCACAGAGACTAAACCAGAGAAAAAGGTGAGAGAAAACTTTTGGCCATTCCCAAAACTACTTGGGAAATGATACTACAGGAACTGCAAGCTAAGTTAGATCTCAGGGTATTCAAGAAGTCACATAACAGGTGCTAGATCCCTATAGTGTTGTACCTAAACAGGACTGGTGTATCAGATTCTGCATAGACTTCCAAAAGGTCAAGGCAGTGTCCAGATTCAATGCCTAACCAATGCCAAGGGCTGACAAATTGTTAGAAAAGTTAGGGGCCACCTGGCTTATCACCACCTGTGACCTAACTATGGTTTACTGGCAGATCTCCTTGATCCCAAAGTTCCAAATAAAGACTGCCTTCTACATACAATTTGGCTTACACTAATTTAACTATTGTATTGTCTTAGGCTTCAATAAAAACTGGGAGTGGATGGATCATTACACAAAGTAAAACTATTTCCCCATGTTTATTCCCCCCCACGGTTCCTCAGGCATTTTTGTCAACTGCTGGAAATGGCCCACCTTGATTATCACTACAAAAGGTGTCCCCCCTCCTGTATTAAAAACCTCCATATGATACCTTTGTTATAATCATTTGGTACCGCATGGCCTTGATATAGATAGAAGAATGGATTCCAATGAACCTAAAGAACCCACTGGACTTGCTAGTTTCATAGATTCATAGATATTAAGGTCAGAAGGGACCATTATGATCATCTAGTCTGACCTCCTGCACAACGCAGGCCACAGAATCTCACCCACCCACCGTCAACATCCGTGAAAGCTGCTCCCTAGATCACTTTCCAAAAAGAAAAAGGAACTCAACTGACATCCAGAGAGGAAGTGCACCTAGCTGTTCTTGTCCAATCTAAGATATTACCTCACCCACCTTGTCTCGTTAATATTCTGGGACCAACATGTCTACAACAATACTGCATATAAGTCTGTCATGTACACATATACCCTGAATATAGCACTCCCATAATAGTAAATGGCTCAAATGAGCACTAATTCATTTGTGAGTGCTTATGTCAGTAAAAGTCACCGTCTAGCAATTGTTACTGCACAATTACCCCCAAATACATTCTATTAAATATTGGGGGTAGTAGGGAGGGATGTTAACTCTTGGCAAATGATGGCTTTTTGATGGCAACTTTTGTGCTTGTATTTTCAATCTCACTTAACAAGTAAAAGACTCATGGTTTTAACACAGAGGTTTTCAAACAGTGGGGTGCGCAGTACTGCGGGGGGGCATGGAGGAATGTTCGGGGGGCGTGATGCTTAAGGCATTTTTTACTTTTTAAAATTATTATTACATAACAGAAACATGACATTGAAATAGTATGAGTAAACATTTTGTGACTGATTTACTCAGAATGGACTTTTTTGGCCAATACAAGGCTGCTAGTGCATTATACAGGAGTGTGTTAAAATTTTCATTAACAGATTATTTCTTTATCAGTCGAACATCATTTCTATAGCAACAACTGCCTTTCCTGCCTTCTGGTTTAGTAAATCATATTCTGCCAATACAACAAGCTGTTCTTCAGTGCTTATTCTGCTGGTGAGTTTGATTTTTTTTGTGAAAAATGGATCAGTACTTATTGCCAAAAGATGGTAGCGCCAAAACAAAAGGCAGCAGCTGAAATGGCTAAAGTCAAAACAGAGAAAAATCTGCAAAAGCAAGAAAATATGATGATCCATATTTGGACTTTGGTTTCACTTCCATTGCAGTTAAGGAAGAAGAAATTAGGCCTCAATGTGTAATGTGTGCAGTAACGTTAGCAAACTTTTAGCCAGCAAAATTAAGATGCTATTTAGAAACAAAACATGGCTATCTGGTAGGAAAGAATAGAGATTTTTTTCAAACAAAAGCTACAAGAAATTAACAAACATAAAAACAATGAAAAATGTGGTATCCATTCCTGCAAGTGCTTTAAAAGCATTATATCAAGTTGCATACCACATTGCTAAAAATAAAAAGCCTTACACAACTGGAGAAAAACTGATTCTCTCAGCAGCAAGTGACATTTTCAGGACAATGCCTGGTGATAGTGTGGCAGAAAAGTTTTAAAAGACCCTGCTGTCAGACAACATGGTCAACTGCCTAATCTTTGACATGTCATAAAATATCAATGCACAGCTGATCTCCATTGCCATCCAGTTTATTTGCAATCCAATTGGATGAAGCAATGGATATCTCGAAAGAAGCTAATTTAATTGCTTATCTTCAGTACTCTCATGAAACATCAGTACTAGAAGATTTTTTGTTCTGCAAGGCAGTTAAGATGCATGCAACTGGATCTGAACTGGTTAACATTTTAAATGACTTCCTAACTTCTCACAAGTTGAAGTGGGAAGCCTGCATCAGAATCAGCATGGAGGGAGCCCCTTCTATATCTAGTGGGTTTGAAATTACCCCACATATATCGTGGATTCATTGTATGATACGCTGTGAAGCCCTTGCAATTGGAAACATGGATCAGGATATTCTGAGTTCTGCTATTAAAATTGTAAACTTTATCAAGACACAGCCCACAAAGTCTCTTTGCAATGCAGTGCAGAAATGGGAGCGGAGCACAATATTTTGTTGTTTCACATGGAAGTCAGGTGGCTATCGGGGGGAAAGTGTTGCAACATGTTATGAACTGAGAAACAAAGTTTGACTTTTTTCTAGTGAATTTGAATTTCAGCCACGCAGAGACGCTGTGTGATCCCTGCTGGTTGTGCTTTTGGCTTATCTTGCTGATATTTTTGACAAACTGAATTCTCTAAATGTCTCATTGCAAGGAGCAGAAAGTACTATTTTTGTCCCATACAAGAAGATATTGTCATTCAAGAGAAAGCTAGATCTCTGGAAAATAAAGATCGAAACTGGTTTAACCGTTCCAGTCCCCTTGTTACCTGATGCAATTGACAAAACAGAATCTGAACTATTGAGTGTTGTAGAGCCAATCAAGAATCACTTGTCTTCTGGAGTACTTCACAGCACATTTTTGTAAACTGCTTATTCCATGTTTATTGGCCTCACTGCAGGGATTACAGAAGACTACACTATTGGGTTGATCATTTTTCTTCACATTAACAGACTGAGTTTAGAATGGCAGCAGCTAACCATAAGGGTACCCAGGCTAGTGAATGATGCTTCATGGAAAACTTTTCAACATTAAAGCAGATTCTTGTTTATGGAAGGTACTTTAGAAATTGAGGACTGAAAGTCCCATTGAAAGTCAATGGAATATGTGCTCCTAAATCCCTGAGATGTTTTTCAAAGTCTCCCCCATAGCCCCAATGTCTTTCCTCAAGACACACCCTGTGTCAACAAGCTGTGCACTTGGCTGGCCCATGGAGACAGAATTCTCTCTCCTGACTGGAGACTATGAAGCCAATAAAATAGAGCATCTCCGTAGCCTCTGTATGCTTCCTCGTAGTAGTGGCAGATCATTTTCCCTGCCCCACTTGTAGTAGAGTTAGGGAAATATACATATTAGGGCAAGTTAGTTACTGTGGAGTACAGTTCCACTGGCAGATAAGGAGTGTAGACTTTCACAGACACTTGTTGAACTTCAGAGACTTCTGTAGCCTCCACATGAGTGAGACGATTTGGCCTATTGATGCACATATGTCAAGTGGTTTTGTTCCCTCTTTCTTTGTCTCTGAAATATTTCGGGAAAGCTGATCTTTGTTTTGAAGAGCTTGTCTTTTGTTCACTGCTCACATCACAGCATCATACAGAATCCTAGTACACTGTTAGAAAAGGAAAAGATCGATTGTTCCATCAGCAAATGGTGGGACTGGGTAGGCTTCATCTTAGACTACAAAGAACTAACACATAGAACTGGTCAAAAAAAATTTGATGGGACAGTTTTCCTTTGGAATATGGTGTTCTGACAAAATCAAAATGTTTCACAGGAATGTGTCAATTTCGGCATAGTTTCCAGTGGAAAAGTTTTGAAACTATTCAAAATGAAAAACTGAGTATTTTGTTTTGTTCTGACTTTTTCATTTCATCCTGTCTTTGATAATATATTAATTTTAATATTAAATTTACTATGTATATATTTAGTATATATTTAATATTTTATATCAATGTACTGACATTCTCAAATAAAAATGTTTTGAGATAGATGCTTTGATGTTTCAAAATAAAAATATTTCAGCATTTCCATTCTGCCAGATATTTGAAGATTTTAACTTTTTGTCCCAATGCGGGACAAAAAAATAAATCTGAAAATGCCAGAATGTCCCACAAGATGGAAATTCTGTATTCTGACCAACTCTAATCTTAAATTACAAATACCCTGGCACCTAAAACTGATGCTGCCAGATGAATGGCAGTGTAGCTGTCCTGACCAGGCAATTATGATATTTGGTTCATTACAATGGCTCTTTGTATCCATGCCCATTGCTGCTCATTTTAATTTTTTTTTCCTGAGAACTGGATGTTATGTTACATGGTATATTATAAAAAAAGAATCCTACAAAAAATGGAGACTCGGTCAACTTTTGGATGAATGGATGAATATAAACAAATAACACAAGTATGTAGGGACAAAATTAGAAAAGCCAAGGCAAAAAATGAGAACAAACTAGCTAGGGACAGAAAAGGAAACAAGAAAACATTCTACAAATACATTAGAAGCAAGAGGAAGACCAAGGACAGAGTAGGCCCGTTACTCAATGAGGTGGGAAAGACAGTAACAGAAAATGTGGAAATAGCAGAGGTGCTTAATGGCTTCTTTGTTTCAGTTTTTCAGCAAGAAGGTTGGTGGCGACTGGACATCTAACATAGTGAATACCAGTGAAAATGAGGTAGGATCAGAGTCTAAAATAGGGAAAGAACAAGTCAAAAATTATGTAGACAAGTTAGATGTCTTCAAATCACCAGGGCCTGATAAAATGCATCCTAGAATACTCAAGGAGCTGACTGAGGAGATATCTGAGCCATTAGCGATTATCTTTGAAAAGTCATGGAAGATGGGAGACATTCCAGAAGACTGGAAAAGGGCAAATATAGTGGCCATCTATAAAAAGGGAAATAAGGACAATCCAGGAAATTATAGGCCAGTCAGTTTAACTTCTGTACCTGGAAAGATAATGGAGCACATAATTAAGCAATCAATTTGCAAACACCTAGAAGATAATAAGGTGATAAATAAGTCAGCATGGACTTGTCAAGAACAAATCATGTCAAACCAACCTGATATCTTTCTTTGACAGGGTAACAAGCCTTGTGGATAGGGGAGAAGCGGTAGATGTGGTATATCTTGACTTCAGTAAGGCTTTTGATACTGTCCTGCATGACCTTCTCATAAACAAACTAGGGAAATACAACCTAGATGAAGCTACTACAAGGTGGATGCATAACTCATTGGAAAATCGTTCCAGAGAGTAGTCATCAGTGGTTCACAGTCATGCTGGAAGGGCATAACAAGTGGGGTCCCACAGGGATCGGTTCTGGGTCTACTTCTGTTCAATATCTTCATCAATTATTTAGATAATGACAGAGAGAGTACACTTATAAAGTTTGCAGATGATACCAACCTGGGAGGGGTTGCAAGTGCTTTGGAGGATAGGATTAACTTTCAAAATGATCTGGACAAACTGGAGAAATGGTCTGAAGTAAATAGGATGAAATTTAATAAGGACAAATGCCAAGTACTCCACTTAGGAAGGAACAATCAGTTGCACACATACAAAATGGGAAATGACTGCCTAGGAAGGAGTACTGCGGAAACGGATCTGGGGGTCATAGTGGTACACAAGCTAAATATGAGTCAACAGTGTAATGCTGTTGCAAAAAAATCAAACATCATTCTGGGATGTATTAGCAGGAGTATTGTAAGCAAGACATGAAAAGTAATTCTTCTGCTCTACTCCATGCTGATTAGGCCTCAACTGGAGCATTGTGTCCAGTTCTGGGCGCCACGTTTCAGGAAAGATGTGGACAAATTGGAGAAAGTCCAGAGAAGAGCAACAAAAATGATTGAAGTTCTAGAAAACAAGACCTGTGAGGGAAGATTGAAAAAATTGCGTTTGTTTAGTCTGGAGAAGAGAAGACTGAACGGGGATGTGATAACAGTTTTCAAGTACATAAAAGGTTGTTACAAGGAGGAGGGAGAAAAATTGTTCTTCTTAACCTATGAGGATAGTACAAGAAGCAATAGGCTTAAATTGCACCAAGGGCAGTTTATGTTGGACATTAGGAAAAACTTCCTAACTGTTGGAGTGGTTAAGCACTGGAATAAATTGCCTAGGGAGGTTGTGGAAACTCCATCCTTGGGGATTTTTAAGAGCATGTTGGACAAACACCTGTCAGGGATCATCTAGATCTTAGATAATACTTGAGTGCAGGGGACTGGACTAGATGACCTCTCGAGGTCCCTTCCAGTTCTATGATTCTATAACTTTCTAGTGTAAACAAGCCCCTGCTCACCAATACTCATGGACCTTTATATTGACAATAAAGTCAGGCTCTTGTTAAGGGGGAAGAGAGATTGCCTCTCCACAGGAGAAATGACACTCAGATACTTGGCACTCAGATGAAGACCCACAAGTGTAGCCTTGGGATCAATTCCCTCACTTCATCAGTTTCTTCCAAACTACCAAGGGAAGTGGTGGTTTCTCCATCTTTTGATGTCCTCATAAGATGCTTTTCCGGAGTGTGCTTTGGTCAAAAACTAGCTACTGTGCTATACAGGAAGCCTGTGATATACAGGGGTGTCAGATTAGATGATCTAACAGTCTCTTCTGGCCATACGTCTACACATCTATGAAAAACTGAGTGTGGCATGTTGAACAACATCTGATGTTTTCATGTGTAGCCTGCTTGATCCCCAGAACTAACACTGAGTGGGGTGACACAGGGGGAGCAGCTCAAACATCCAAAGGGGCTGCCCAGGGGTCAGACATTAGCCCTGTAGTGAAATCACAAGGGCCTTTTCAAAGGAGGTCAGGAAGTGGTGACTTCAGAAAGAGACTCTGACAATGGCCAGGCAGGAAAGGCTGCAGAATCCCTCTCAGAGACCCCCATGGTTTTGCTATAGCAAGTCTCTTCTCAAGGACTCTCCTTGAGGACTGAGAGAGAGTTCAGGTTCCCGTATGTGAACATGAGGAGGAGCCTCCTTCGAGTTTTCTCCTTTCCCAGTACTAATTTTGCTAGAAAACAGATGTCCCTGTTGGGAAGGTAAGAGCTTCAGAGAGGTTTGGAACCTATTCAGCCTGATCCATCTGGTGCCGGCCAAATTCTAGGCACGGAAATCACTAGGTTAAGGGGGCAGAATTTTTTCCCAGATAGGCCTTTTTCTCTTAGAATCACTGAGGACATTGGGGTTTGTCTTTTTTGGTTTCCCTTTTCCCTGCTTCCCTCCCTCTCTCACTGTTTGGGTTGACAAGACTTGTTAGTGTAGACAAGGCCTAAGGCTATGTCTACACTGGCAGATGAACAACAAAACTTTTGGCTTCCAGAGGTGTTAAATCCCGCCCCGTGAAAGACAAAGTTTTGCAGCAACAAGTGCCAGTGTGAACAGTGCATTGTCAGCAGGAGCACTCTCCTGCCAACAATGCAAACGCTGCTCGTTGGGGGTAGAAGTTTTTTTTGTCAGCAGGAGAGCCAACAAACAGCAGCTACCCTGCGTGACTTTTAGCGGCACGGCTGTGGTGACACAGCCATGTCGCTAAAAGCTGTGTAGTGTAGACTAGCCTGAGATAATGAGTTTGCTTCAAATGCTACCTAAAGAACTACTTAAGCAGTAGATGCTTATGTTTTCAGTACAAGAGATCCCAGGTTCAATTCCCTACAGACAGCTTAGAGTTGATCATCAAAACTTGAACCCTGTCACATGAATACATG
Organism: Natator depressus; assembly: GCF_965152275.1. Classification (NCBI taxonomy): domain Eukaryota; kingdom Metazoa; phylum Chordata; order Testudines; family Cheloniidae; genus Natator; species Natator depressus. The sequence goes on along the minus strand of NC_134234.1, from coordinate 323,455,658 downwards.
CTTACTTTATGGGAACAGTATAACCTCAAGATCATATAGAAAATCAGTATAAAAGCAGGACTCCTTACACATGATTGGAGGAAACACATGGCAGGGGAAGAGAAGAAAGAAGGGGAAAAAAAGAACTAAATCCCAATTTCAAAACTCTTCGAATGCAGAGGTCTGGAAAAGTAACCCAGTGAAGTGACTCAGCCTTGCTAATTTATTAATTTGCTCAACTGCTTTCTGCCAGATTTTGGAGAACATTTTTGGTCTATTTTCTTTACAGTAAATAGTGTTCTTACGGCAGAAGACTGTGTCCTTTCATTGCCAAGATTAATTCCTTCACCATCAGCCCATCAAAGCAGCTTTTAAAAACCACAGTTATTTATATAAAGGTACAAAGTACCTGTACTCAAGGCATGCCATAAAATGACTGCATTTGTGTGATGTTATCTGATTAAAATATGACTATGTAGAGTAGATCATTATTGCTACCACTGTTATATAATTGCAACAAATCTTGTACAAAGTGTAGCATGTAAGGAGTCAATAGAAATGTTATGATTTGCTGATGGGAAGGCGGCTCCTCTCTGCTGAGCCAGGGCACCGCTTTTTGGCACCCCCAACCACTTGGCGCCCTACGCAACCGCCTAGTTTGCCTAGTGGCTGCACCAGCCCTGTGTACCTGTATTTCAAATATGTTTGCTTCTTGGTAACACCAACAAGATATTTAGCCAGCACATTGTGAAGGAACTATTCAAGTTGAATGGCCCATCAAAGAACACTTAACTCACAATGGACCATGGAAGACGCCTATCTACACTTAATGGGCTTTCCTGTGAATGTGATAACTAGAATATGGGTCTACTATGACTAAGCAAAACATGCATAGACATGTGACTTGTCAAACACCATCTTGTTACCTGTAGTTTTCCACTGTGAGAATAATGGTTTTCCCTTCACTTGGAGAAGTGTGATGTCCTGAAAACATCTCCATTTTGCCTCTTTCCCACTTACACCTCTGGACTATGGACTTATACTAATGGGAGCATTCTAACCAAAGGACTGAGGACCTTCCAATGATTTGGAAGCAACCAGAGACTTAACAAGCTAGCAATTTATTCCATCACTGCTACAAGTCTGATCCAAAAGCTTTGCAATTATTGTATGTATTTGATTCCTTTAGCCAATTTTAACTTTTCTTTCTTTCTTTCTTTCTAAAATAAAACTTTAGATTTTAGATACTAAAGGATTGGCAACAGCATGATTATTGAATGAGATCTGAGTTATACATTGACTTGGGTATGTGGCTGGTTCTTTAGGATCAGAAGAACACTTTTGTTTGATGAAATTGGTTTTAAATAACCACTCATCATTAAGTCTAGTGTCTGGATGTTGAATTCAGGACTGGAATATGTAAGGAGGCTGCATTTCTGACTTCTTGTTAGCCAGTGTGGTGAGACAGAAGTTTACTTTTGTTGCTGGTTTGGTATATCTCGTGGAAGAATAACCACCAGTTTTGGGGTGTGTCTACTTTTTTTCCCAGCAGCTTGTCCTGAATTTGGTATTCTCAGTTGTGACTCATGGAGGCACGGTGACAATTTGGTGTAAGGATACAATTCATAGTAAGTATTTTATTAATATAAAAAATTCCAGTACCTTCCAGTGACAATTCCTTACAATTCCAAAACATACGTTAACTTCCCAGAATTGGTTTTGCATCTCTAGCACTCGTAGGATAAATGATTTTGCCTTTAACATATTGCAAGAGGAAAAGTCACTTCTGATGATGTTGTTGCATTGGACTGGTCTTGGAATCTACTGCCTACTGCAAGATTATTACTATACTAATATCCCTTGTGGTATTGGTTTCTAAGCTTTTTAGACATTTACCAGTAATGGCACTCCAGGGGCCTGCAACTCTTCCTACCCATAATGAGACTGAGGTTTGACTTAACTCAATTTTTTTTCAAGTTCAAAGATAGTGTGTTCAGTTTGAGCATTGTATGATGGTTCATGTAAAAACAACGGTCTTATCCCTAATTCTGAAGCAAAATTACTACAGCTTTTTTAGCTTCTTAGCATTGTCTAGTACAGCACTGAATACATTGTCAGCATTTAAGGCATGATAATAAAATAAGTAGAGCTACTGTACCAATGATATGTTCCTACTCTACTATATACTTTCTTCATTAGATGAAGACTGCTTTCCCCTCCCCCTCAAACTGAACAAAAAAGTGCAATGCAGAGCTTTGAAACCACTCATGATTATGGCCAATGACCAGAGCACACAACCAGTAAGACCATGTGCACACTGTGTCACTAATTTATACAATATAGATTGCACTGTGGCTAGTCATGTGTAGATGGCTTTTGTCCATGCTCCTCCAGGAACAACAGAACCAAATATGTAGCTAGTTGGATACGCTTCTTTCAGGTGCTTTACTTCCTTCCTTTGCTGCTCTTCAAATGCTTCTCTCTTCATTAAACAAGGTAGCAAATTTTCTGTGATGGACAGTGCAGGACGGACAGCTCTGGAGGCTGAAGTGCTCTGTTTCTCCCTAGAGCATATTTACCATGGGTTATAACTGTACAAGCTTCCATTTGCTCCTCAGCCCTGACCTAGAGTGACCTAGTGGTGATAAGGGTAGTTCAGCATCCATGTGCACACAGCCTTTGACTCCTTCAGAAGACAGCCAACAACAGTGCCAATTATTGGAATTTTTTCTGGATTTTGTTTGTTTACTATACAGACATCTGCTCAGGAGGATCTAGACTGAGACTATCAGTCCATTCACATGGGCCAACAACTGTTCCATTGTTCGTCGCCTAGTTTGACCAGTGTATATGGAAAGGTTTCCATGTGCTACAGTTTATTTTCTTTTTTAAACAGTAAAGTATAAACTAGAGCATATGTTTTTTCATGGATGGCATGGCTCCCAAGTCATGAAGGTCTAACAGTGTCCCGGGCCCTTAGTTACCACTCATTACAAGCCTTTTTTACTTTTCCACAACTGTCATCGAAAGAGCAGGTGGAGAAATGGGAAACAAATATGTATTATATATAAGGCCCTACCAAATTCACGGTCCATTTTGGTCAATTTCACGGACACAGGAAATCTGATTTAAATCTGAAATTTCATGGTGTTGTAATTGTAGAAGTCCTGACCCAAACAGAGTTGTGAGGAGGTCATAAGGTTATTGTAGAGGGGGTTGCGGTACTGCTACCCTTCTGTGCTGCTGCTGACTGCGGAGCTGCCTTCAGAGCTGGGAAGCTGAAGAGCAGCGGCTGCTGGCTGCGATCCCAGCTCTGAAGGCAGAGCCACCGCCAGCAGGAATGCAGAAATAAGGCTGGCATGGTATGGTATTGCCACCCTGACGTCTGCACTGCTGCCTGCAGAGCTGGGCCCTTAGTCAGCAGCCGCCACTTTCCAGCCACCCAGCTCTGAAGGCAGCAGCGCCGAAGTAAGGATGGCATGGTATGATATTGCCACTCTTACTTCTGCACTGCTGCTGGTGGGGTGCTGCCTTCAGAGCTAGGTGTCCGGCTCTGAAGGCAGCATAGAAGTAAGGGTGGCAATACTGTGATCCCCCTAAAATAATCTTGCAACCCCCCTGCAACTCTCTTTTGGGTCAGGACCCCTAATTTGAGAAACGCTGGTCAAGGAAAACCACTGTGAGTGGGGTATGGTGAGGGAACAGTGGGGGGCACAGTAAAGGAACGTTTGGTTGTAGGACTCAGGAGCATGAGGCAGAAAACACTGCCCCACACACTCCGGGACGGGTGTCCTGCTCACAGTTTTACGTTTATGAATCCTGCTTGTGGCATTTTCCCTAATTAATGTCAGGTGACTTCTCTCCTTTCATTAAAAGTTTTTTTTCTACACTCAGACTCTGCTTGCGAGTGGGGAAGTATTGCCTCTCAGAGGCACCTGGGGTGGTGTGTAGTTTTCCCAGGTTACTGTGTGGGGGCTTGAGCCAGTTTTGTGTTGTACTGTTGAAAAGGAACCCCTAGATATTGATACCAGCCCTGGTTGCTGCTGGCTCCACCTGGCAGAAGGGTTACATATGTAATAAAATTAATTGGATGGATCTCTGTGGCTGTGATGAGAAGTCAAGATTCCAGACAAGCAGGTTACAGCAGTTACAATTTAAAAAACAAACATTCCCGTTTTTGTTATTACATTTCTGAAGGCCGTTCAATGCGAAAGAGAAAGCCTCTTCATCCACTGTCATTTTCCTGCCTTCTGCTGCACTGCACCCCTCACATATGATGCATCAATCTCCTTATTCATATGCTTCCTTAAAACTGATCTCTTTGGCATGGCTCTTGAACATTAGCTCATTAAAGTGCTATCAAGACCTTTAGTTATCATTAAAAAAAAAGTTAGTGTAAAAGTTCAAGGACTTGAATACCCACTTTCAACAACCGGGACAGCCAATGAATGAAATTCACTCATGGTGCAGAGGATTGGTGTGCAACGTCCTCCTATTTAAGCCCCCGCAGGGCCTGAGTGGATCTCTACTATCAATTGTACAGAGGAACATGCACAGCTCTTCAGAAACAATCTCCATGGCAGCAACACATACCCCATTGTGGAAAGCTACAAGAGAAGCGGATCAGCTTATGCGTGGGTTTCAGTATCCCACATAACTAGCACAGGGAGACTAATGTATGTAAGGGAAGAACTAGAAAAAGTGTCCCCAATGACAAAAACAAACAAACAAAAAATCTTTAGGCTTTGATCCAGCAAATATCATGGGTGAAATCCTGGTTCCACTGAAGTCAATGACAAAACTGCCATGGACTTCAATGGGAACAAGAATTCACCCTATGGGCTTAGGGTTGCCAAACCCCCAGGAATTAAAGATGAATCTTTAATTAAAGACTATGTCATGTGATGAAACCTCCAGGAATACATCCAACCCAAATTGGCAACCCTAGGTTTAATGTTATTGATGTGATTAAGTAAAGTTTGCAGGCTCGTGCCCTTATTTTTTTGCACTTAGTGCATATATAGAACTGCCATTTAAACCCTACACTGCTGAATTCATAGCTATCACGTGCAACATGAATGCGAATCCCACATTCAGAACAATTATATTCCACCCTTAGGTTGAAATCCTAGCTCCCCTGAAGTCAATGGGAAAATCCTCCATTGACTTAATGGAGCTAGGACTTTGCCCTCAGTGTTTACCCAAGACTTCTATGTGATGCCAAGAAGAGTTTCATTTAAGGGTAGCAAATACAGGGTGTCATCTTGCTGTCATTCCAAGAGAAAAATTCCTACTGGACACTTGAAACACAGAGGACCTTAAGTTATGATGACAAGAAAAGTTATTGAAAAGAGTTAGAATAAAACTGAGTATCCTTGCCCACCCCACAGGAGAAAGTGAAGAGTTTTCAGAGATAATCTGCAGATCAAGTGCATCAGGAAATAAACTATCTGCTGCCTGATATACAAGATACTTCAGAGACAAAGTCAAATAGTTCTAATAAAATTTACAAATAATTTAAAATGCTACGGTCAAGTTCTGCTCCCAGTTCAGAAGAGTCCAGTGGAGTTACACTGGATTTAAAACCAGTGCGAATAAGAGTGGAATTCAGTTCCCTGTTTGAGAGAGCACCACCCAAAGCCTTATGAAACTGAAATGGGTAAGTTGTGCTATTAAAAAGCTACTGTTTTCCATTTTGATGGTGGGAAGAAACAAAAATATACATTGTGCATAGAATCCAACCTACATTAATATTATGGTAAATATTTCTAAACGCCCAGACCACCAACATATGTCTGCTCTCTTCCTAGGCTTGGGTCAACAGAGTAAAGTACAATAAAACCTTCAGGCCTGAAGTATAATGGGTAAATCCATAGCTATACTGTATGTCACCAGAGACTATGAGTTTGCTAAAATATTATGGGCCCCTTCTGAGGTTTAGAAAAATTGGACTCCTTTAAACTGTCATCCAAAGGCAGATTTATTCTTGAATTTTGTGCGCAGACTCTGTAACTTATATATAATTGGGCTTTTTGTTCTAATCATGAACATTCAAGGCTTAACTGTTATCATTTTGTGTTTGCAGAGTTTGAAAGAACGTTAATGGTAAGCTGAGAAAGATAATTTCTCTTTCGACCCTGCCTTATGCATTTTTAAATATTTTTTCCTGATTCCATAATACCCTATTTAAGCTTAGCATCCCATTTCAAAGCACAAAAATAACCAAAAGCAAGGAAATGATCCTGTGAGTGAGTCATGCATACCCCTTTCTCATGCAAGTAACCCAAGGATTACTCAAGTGAATAAATACTATTTTTATTAATAAAATTTTGCAGCATTATCTGAATTCTATTTTAATAATAAAGAGTCTGATCCTGCAATCAATCTGAACTCAAAACTCCCATGTCACTTCTGTAGGAGAAGACAATGTATTTCTTCTTGTTACTGTTCACTGTATTTAGGAGTCTATTTTTTTTAACATTTTGAGTAATATTAAGATCAAATCTCCTTTGCCTTACTTGTACAAATAGCCCCACTGAAGACATGCTTGTTTACAAAATTTGCAGGACTGAGCTGCATACCTGTCATTAATTATTAAACCAGAAAATAAATGGCCTCATCATGAGCTTCAGATATTTTTCATATTTTAATAATAATACTAGTTATTAAAAGGACATTGTCAACCACTTAGGCTCATTTAAATTTTATAAAATAAAGTGCTGTTGTGAGAGAATTGGATGGTGGAGGTATGGGGGTGTGTGAAATTTACAAAACCTGATCTGAATATAAATGCAAAAGAAGCCAGTGAAAGCAATTTTGTGTTGCTTATTTTAACATACGTAATTAATTCCCCGAGCCTTAAGTTGTGTGCTGACAGAGGCTTTTATAAGTCTACAAAGAGAAAGCTGCAACATATCTGGCCCATCACGTACGTACTCTAATAGCAAACCAGAGACAGTACGGATTACCAACACAGCGCTGCTGCTAAAAGCCAGATTTTCCAAGAGAAGGTTTTAACACAACAGTAAATTCATTCTGCTTTGTCCTCTCCATTCGGGGTCACGCCGATCCTAATTCTTCTTCCGCCCCCCGCAGCCCAACGGTTCGGGCCTTCTGGTCCCACTAGCCGTGGGGCACCGACGGACACGGGCAGCGCAGGCCACTGCGCCACCAACGTGCAGACACCGGCCCCGCAAACACCCTCCTGCCAGGGCCGGCCTCCCTCCCGCCGCCCTGTGCCCGCCCCGCCTCTCCCCCGCGCCTGCCCACTTCCCTCCCCGTCCCGTGCCCGCCCCGCCCTGCTCCTGCTCCCGCTCCCGCTCCCGTCCCTCCCCAATCTGCCATGACGCGCGCCCCGCCCCCTCCCCGGACGCTCCCGCCGGAAGTCGAGACGCGCGGCCCCCCCGGCTCTTATCTAAGATGGCGGCGGCGGTGCTGACTGCAGGTTCTTTGGCGGCCCGAGGGCTCCTCTGGGCTTGGCCTGGCCGCCACCTGGTGCGGGGCTCGGCCTCGGCGAACCGGGTGAGTGACGGGGATCGGGGCGCTGGGGAGATGCTGAGTGGGCTCCCAACTCTCTGGCGGGGCCACAGGCTGCCGGCAATTAAAAGGCAATGGGCGGCCTCCAGCGCGGTGCACGCTGGGAGCTGTAGTCGCAGCTCGGTGTGGTTTTCATGGGGCCGCTGGGAGTTGTAGTCTCAGCTGAGGTTATTGTCACGGGCTCGCACTGCGCCCCGGGACCTGCCTCGACTCTCCCACCCCACGTCCCTACCCTAAGCTTTGTAGTAGCCCAACTGTGTGGGATCTGTGCAAGCCACAGTGCGTGTGGCCCGCAATTTTTGGCTGAAGCTGGAGTAGCCTGCTTAGTTCTGTAGGCTACATGGGATGGCGTTGCAGGCTGAGCTCTGGGTTCCTTGGATAAAAACATGGATCTGTTCAGACTGAGGAGCTGTAGATGTTGGCCCTTCTGGGACTAGTTCAGGTACTTACATGGACCCTTACTGTAATATCTAAGCCCCTCATAATCTTTACTGCTTTTACTATTATCCCCATTTTACACATGGGGAACTGAGGAACAAAAAGATTAAGTGGCTTGAGCTGAACCCAGGTTTCTCACAGCCATTGCATTAAAAGGGGTCAGCTGCAGACTGGTCCATTTTATGCTCCTTCATGCCTCCTTTCTGGGCAGAGTTGGTGCATTTCTGAGGAGAAGAGCAGTGCCCACCAAATCAATGCTAATTTTACAAAACAAAAATAAATAATTCATACTTCTAAGTTCAGGAACGTGCTGTCCTGACAAGCATCATGGGCTACAATTTGTAATTAATGGCTTTTCTTTACAGTCCATACAACTTGGGACAAGCAGATTCAGATCCACCAAGGCAGCACCGCAAATAGTCTTAAATGTTCCTGAGACTAAAGTGTGTTCTCTGGAAAATGGCCTGAGAGTAGCTTCTGAAGATTCTGGACTCTCAACATGCACAGTAGGTAACTTGTGAATGAATTTTTTACTTAACTATCTACATGTATTTTCATTACATTGTGAAATTAGATGTACTATTATTGTTAAGAGTATTTAGCAGAAGTAGTTAACAACAATTTGTAAATAATGAACACAAGTTTGTGTGAAGGTAGGGCTAAGCCTTTCAAAAGTGACTAGTGATTTTGGATGCCAAACTTGAAACACTGTAAAGGGGTCTGATTTTTCAGAGCATGGGTGCTCAGCACTTTCAGAAAATTGTGCCCCTTTAACTGCAAATTAGTTTACCCCAAAATTGAGGCACCCAAATCACTAGTTACTTTTGAAAATCCATGTATAGTCTATTTATAAAAAGTAAAATCTTAGCCAAAGTAAGAACCAGCAAAACAGTGCCAATGCTATCTTCTATTAGATTAATATTTGTTTTTAATAAGGTTGGTCTTTGGATTGATGCTGGAAGCAGGTATGAAAATGAGAAGAACAACGGAACGGCTCACTTTCTGGAGCATATGGCTTTCAAGGCAAGTATTAAAACTAGTTTTCAGATGTTTTTAAAATTAAGGTTGTTTACTGATCTTTAAGGATAACTATGTAGACTCTTTACAACTGATTTCAGTCAATCACTTTTCAAAATCACCAGGAAAACGCAAGCAATTTGGATTTTTGTCCAAAATAAAAATCAAGGATGCAATCCTGGCCTCATTGAAGTTGATAGCAAAGTTGCTGTTGACTTCAGTGGAGTCAGGATTTCACCTCAGATCTGTATGGCTTCACCTGTACATTTGCATGTGCTGCTCTAGCCTTGCCTGAAAGAAAAATTTCATGTTCGATCTATTAGAAACGAAAAACATACAAAATGGCTGACAGAAGGAATTCAAGAATGATAGATCTGTTAGTTTCAGGAATTAGTTCTGCATGTTATTTCAGCATTTTAAAGTTAACAATTTGAGTGCTTACTGAGGTGCAGTCAAAACAACACTGGTCTGAGTCAGAAATATGTAACCTTCCTTCCATATTTCTGCTGCTATGTTTAAATCCTGAACTGATCCACTCCTGCTGATACCTGAGATTGGTAGAGTTGAGTCATACTGAATTTAACTAATCCTTGTAGGAGACAAATAGGTACTCTGTCCTCAAGTTAATTTTCACTTGGGATTTGTGCAGGCTTTAAACTTAGTTTTCCAGTGGGGAAAGACTGATGTGCCATCCTTTCCTGCCTCAGACCAGTTGTTTCTCTTGTGCTCAAATCAGCTTTTTAAAAAAAATAAAAAAAAATAAACCCTTACTATTCCCTATGTGTAAAAGCTGCTTTGTGGGTAGGTACCTTCCGGAGTGCAAGTAAACATTTTTTTCCCTTTAATTTCAGGGGACAAAAAAGAGGTCTCAATTAGACCTGGAACTAGAGATTGAAAACATGGGCGCTCATCTTAATGCCTACACGTCCAGAGAACAAACTGTGTATTATGCAAAGGCTTTCTCAAAGGACTTGCCAAGAGGTAACTGCTTCTGTTCTACAGAATTTCTGAAGGAGCATCCTTCCTAAAGATTGTGAGGAGGGGAGCAACAAGGAATTAAATGAGCTGACAGCCCTCTAAAGAAGCAGAAATGGGAGAACAGTGCCTCTGCAGTGTGCTTCCCACCTCCTTTCCTTGGCAATCCCCCTGCTGAAACTCCATGGGGATGAGGCTTAGCAGGTTTGGAGAAGAGCATTTCACCATTGTGTCCCATACTTGGCACCTCTCCTGGGGACCAAGTGGCTCTCCTTTGGGGCTAAAGATGTGAAATTCATCTCTCTGAGATCTGTAGGGGAGTGAGCAGAGTTTTCAGACCATGTTCCCTGCCCTTACTTTGGCTCTCTTGTCCTCCTAAGGGAACCTTTTTCAAACTCTAAAGTGAACCTCCCAGTGTATCTTGAGCATTCTGTGCCCCTCCAGTGTGTTTGACCTTGGGAAGGTATAATAGGGCCCTGGATATTTGTATTGTGGTTAACTTAAGCTGTTTGTTTCTCTCTTCTTGGAAGCTTGTTTTTCACAATATGTTTAGAGACAAAGGGCTGCCAGTTGAAGAACAAGCTATATTTTTGTTTAGTTTTCTCGAATTGTTTGTTCCTGGTATGTCTGTTTAAGTGAATTGTCTTACTCCATAGTGTTCATCTGAAATAAAATAATGCATATTGACAATTCCTTGATGAGAAGTTTTAGAAATCCCTGAAGAACACACATTCTCTCCAAGAAGGGCACTAAAGTTTTCCTAAAACAAATATTACAAAATAAGATTACGCTATGTAGAAGTTTATTTTCAATTTTCTGTTAGATCTTCCTGTAAGCTTTGCTAACAGTTCTGCCCCCTTATTATATGTATTTGAGCTGCTTATTTGATTACAATATAGTGAGCTGAAAGTTTCAGTATTGCTGAAGCACACTTGCCCCCCATTCCTTTGTGTTTTCAACTAGCTGTGGAGATTCTTGCTGACATCATACAGAACAGTACACTGGGGGAAGCAGAGATCGAGCGGGAGCGAGGAGTTATCCTTCGAGAGATGCAGGAAGTTGAAACCAATTTGCAGGAAGTTGTCTTTGATTATCTTCATGCCACAGCCTATCAGAACACTACACTGGGACGGACAATATTAGGACCCACAGAAAACATCAAGTAAATCCAGCTTCTGTTTCTCCTTTGTCTTAATTTCATGGTTACTTTCCAGTATTAGAAAACCACACTTAAAGATAAATGGAACAATTTCTGTTCTCTTTTTGCCTTATGAAGTGTTTGGGGTTGTACAAGGTGGAATTGCAAGAGGAATTTCCTCTGAATGCTTTACACTCAATCGTACATGTTTGGAATAGTGTCCAAAGCAATGTGAAACTTCTGTTTTCGTAGAACTTGTCTACACTTAAAACGCTGCAGTGGCACAGCTGCATCGCTGCAACGCTTCAGTGTAGACACTACCTATGCTGACAGGAGGTGTAGTAATTTTTTCTTTACCGGTACAGATCCATAAATCGCAATGACTTGGTGGAGTACATAACAACACATTATAAAGGACCCAGAATAGTGCTGGCTGCTGCTGGAGGTTAGTGTGAGACATGCATTGCTGCAAGCACTTGAAAATAAGTTTAAAAACACAGCACTTTAACTCTGAGAGGGTACAAAGATCAGACACAGAAATATGACTTATCCACTACTTAATAGGTCATAAAAGTCTATTGTTAGCCCTCAAAGTTCTGTATATCTGCATCTCATCTGTTTTCCCCTCAGTAATCTTCCAGGGACATCCTTAAATGTATCTTTAGGCAAGGAGGGTGCTTAGCTTTCAACTGAGAGGCTGTTCCGAGTGTAAGAGGACAATGTGACAGAGACCGCAAAGCCACAAATGTAGGAAGGAGATGGTGTTCAAAATGGGAGAGGGAATAGGATAAAATAGAAAGGTGGGGTGAGATTATGTAGGGCCTTGAAGTTGAGAACAAGGAGCTTGTGTTTGGTGCTGTATAAGATAGAGGAGGCAAGAAAGGTGGTGAGGAAGACTATTTTAGCAATGGCATTTAATGAAGTGGAATGGGTGGGGAGGAAATTGGAAACGTACAGTAATCAAGTTGGGAGAGAACCAACGGTTATGATGGATTGTTATAACTCTGGCATCTTGGTTGGAGCTTTTTAACTTCTGTGAAAAATGATCTTAGATGATACATTTTTTAAAACTGCTTTATATGAAACTCTCTTGTTCAGGAGTCTCTCATGATGAATTGCTTGATTTAGCAAATTATCATTTTGGTAACTTACCGTCTACTCAGGAAGGAGGAATGCCAGCCCTGCCCCCTTGCAGATTCACAGGTAGTGAGGTAAGCAGTAAGATTGCTTTTTGCCTTTTCAAGTTAATCAGATCAACAAGCAACACTGATTAATATTAACCAGTTGTCTGGTTTGATCTGAGTTTCTAGTGTTAACTTTCAATGCTAAGCACCCATCACTCCCACTGAAGTTAACAGGAGCAGCTGATGCTCACTATCCTTGAAAATCAGCCTGTTCACTTGATATATTTCTGGGCAGGGGTTTTTAAAGGTTACAGCAGAGGAACTTGAGACTCCTGGGTTCTGTTCCCAGCTCTGTCCCGACTCTGACAAATCACTTAGCCATTCTATGTCTTCACTTAATCATCTGCGAAATGACTATTATAATGACTTCCTTACACACAGCTTTAGGTTTACACAGACAGTTAAGAGTATTATTGAGTAAAGTTTTTTTACACTTTGCACTAGATTTTATTTGAAAGTTCCTAGTTTCCTTTATTTGAATGAATAAATGTACATGCTACAGTATGTTCGCTGCATTACATTTGGAGTTAACATTTTTGTGATTCAGATTCGTATAAGAGATGACAAGATGCCTTTGGCACACATCGCAATAGCTGTCGAAGCAGTTGGCTGGTCTCACCCAGATACAATTCCCCTTATGGTAGCAAATACTCTGATAGGCAACTGGGATCGTTCCTTTGGAGGAGGCGTGGTGAGTGAACCTCAGGGCACTTTGGTGAGGGTTGATTATACCAGTAAGGGGTGTTGAATTCAGTTATTTGCCAGCATCAGTACACTTGTCTGAGATGGAATCGAGTTACCTGGGTATTTCTATCAGCATTTAAAAAAATCAAAATCTAGCCCAATGGTCTCTGAGTGCATTCTGTTGCCATGTGACATGAGAATTTGGGTGCAGGTGCATTTTGGGAATGGCACACTGAATAACCAAAGTGGAGGAGCCCTCATACAGCTTAGCAACCTATAGTGAAAACAAGTGGGGAAAAACTAAATAGGCTCCAAAGCTGTAGGCATTGAATATCCCAGTGCCTGTTCCCTCTCTTGGAATCTTACTAGCTATTTTTGTAGGACTTTTTAAAAACAAAACAAAACAAAAAAAACCTTTGCAGTTTAAAACTGACAAGTTCAGGGTGTCACTTGGAGAGTGAAATATTAGCTTCAGAAGAGGAAGCTGCCTGTTCTATACAAAAGCATCTGGTGCATACTCCTAGCAGTATTGTTGGCTGTGGAGGAAGCTACCAATCTGTCACACTTGAAATAGCAATGGGTGAGCTTAGTAGGGGGAAAGAAATTTTAGGATTTTGGGGTTTTGGTTTTTTTAAATATTATCTTCTTGTGTAAACAGAATTTATCCAGCAAGCTTGCCCAAATCACTTGCCATGGCAACCTGTGTCATAGCTTCCAGTCTTTCAACACCTGTTACACTGATACTGGACTGTGGGGGCTGTACATGGTTTGTGAACCATCCACTGTACAGGATATGATGCACTTCGTTCAGAGAGAGTGGTAAGAAAACACATTTTCTCCAAGTAGCTTGTTTTGGGTTGAGGAGTGGCTATTTAAAAATAGCCACTTTTTCAAAAACATGTTCTGTGTTTTATCACAGTCCAAATTTGTTGGGAAAGAACAAGTAGACTAAATTCAGAAGCTTGTGATGTTTGTTTCTCCCACCCTTGCTTCACTCTGACTGTACCTTACACTGGAAGTAGCTCAAATGAAAGCAGTGGGTTTACTTGGAAGAGTAAGAGTAGCAAAATCTGGCTCAAAACAGTAGTAATAGCCATTTGATTTACAAATTACATAACCCTTCCCATCCCTCCTCCTGCCAGAAAATGTAATGTTCTGTGGAGTAAGATGCAAACTAAATAAGGTCTGTTACATCTTCTCTAACTTTATAAACCCTCCAATCAACTGCAGACTCAGTGGCATTTAATTTACATTTCAGAGAAGCACATTCAATTACTTAACTTACTAACACAGTAACGGCATGGATGATGGCTAGTTGCACAAGCAAATGACCAATTAGACATTTATCTGGCACTTAACTGTAGTTCCGGTGACTGCCAGTGAAGATGTAGAGACACAAGGTGGGTGAGGTAGTATCTCTTATTGGACCCACTTCTGTTGATGAGATTATAGTAAGTACATTGTAACTAAATGAAATTGTAGGTGTGCCATTGTGCAAGGATTTCTCTGAAAATTAGGCTGGGGATTGGTCTAACTTAGGGCCTATTTTGAGTCATCTTGACACCAGAGTACCCACCTTCTGAACTGGCTGAGTACAGTTGGACTGCATGAGCCACAGATAAAATTCAAGTCAGATAAGAACGTTTCTTGGACATTTTGCAAGGGGCTTTTTGTCCTTTCATAGGATGGGCTACATCCTGAAGAGGTTTCTGTGGCCCATCTCCCCTCCTGTTCTTCCCAAACCTAGTTACGTGATGTTTATGGCAACTACAGCAATTGATTAAATGTAGTTTTGTTTGCTTAATGGAATTGAGCATTGTTGGGGGAGGGGGAGGCTAGCCCTGTGTGACCAGCCAGCATGGTGTAGCCCAGAGTTTGGAAACCTCTGTTTTAATACATCTCCCTGCACTTGCAGTTAAGAGTTGTTTCCCTGTGCAGTGGCTCTCAACCTTTCCAGACTGCCAGACCCCTTTTAGGAGTCTGATTTGTCTTGTGTACCCCTAAATTTCACTTCACTTGCTTACAAAACTACTTGCTACTTGCTTACAAAATCATACATAAAAATACAAGTGTCTCAGCACACAACTACTGAATAAAAGCTTACTTTCTCATTTTTTGCCCTGTAATAAAATCAATTGGAATATAAAGATCGTACTTTTCAGTGTACAGTATATAGGACAGTATAAACAAGTCATTTCCTGTGTGAAATTTTAGTTTGTACTGACTTTGCTAGTGCTTTTTCTGTAGGCTGATGTAAAAATAAGCAAATATCCAGGTTAGTTGATGTACCCCTGGTTGAGAACTGCTGCCCTAGTGTAGTACTTTTTGTTTAGTTCTAAACATCTCAATGATATGGCTTTCCCAATCTTCCTGTGGAGACTAACAACTTTAAGTAGTTCGTGCCATTAGAAAGCTTCCTCAGATTCAACCTACATTTACCCTTTAGTCCTACTACTTGTATGGAAGAAGTTTGATACAGGGATAAATCTCTAATGCTCCACTTACATATGCTGAGAATACCACCAACCTTGTTTTCTCTAGAAATGACATTCTGGTATTGGTGTACTAATATGCATGATGTCTTAGCAATGTGCATATGAAATATGGCACCCTACCTCAAGTAACTAATGCCTTGCTTGCTTAAATTTGTAAAATTTCCTACTAGCACTTCGAACTGTCTTTCAGGATACGACTCTGCACAAGTGTTACTGAAAGTGAAGTATCTCGAGCCACGAACCTTTTAAAAACAAATATGCTGTTACAGCTTGATGGTAAGGATAAAATTGGGATTTTTATTCTTACTCTACTCGTATGTTGATAACTAGAGTATTTTTTGCCTTCATTAGGGTCCACCCCCATCTGCGAGGACATTGGAAGACAGATGTTGTGTTACAACCGTAGAATTCCAATTCCTGAACTTGAAGCAAGAATTGAGGTAAGTAATGCATGCATTGTGTATTTTTAAATGAAGAATGTTAACGTAGCAGCTAGCATGCGGTATAGAGCAGGGGTGCCAAACTGTGGCTTGTGAGCCACATGTGGCTCTTTTACAATTGAACTGTGGTTGGTGGAGCTCCCCCATTCTCCCCCAGTAGGCAGAATGGGGGGGAGCTCAGGGATTTTTCTCTGCAGCTGGGTGGTGGGGCTTAAATCCTGAGGCCCCCCTTCCCATGGGGCTGAAGTCCCAATTCCCAGCAGGTGGTCCAGGCTCTCAAACTTTTGAAGATTGTCATATGCTGTTCAGAGGGTCAGTAAGTTTAGCCACCCCTGGTACAGAGGATGAAAGGTTGTCTGAAACTTTGCTAGCCCTCTAGGACAATGGTTCTCCACCTACTTACCATTGTGGGCCACATCCACACAATATATATACCATCTCTGTATGGCCTTGAGTATGTGTCACAGGTCACAGCTGTGTGCTGATGGGCCCATGAATTGAGAACTGCTGCTCTAGCGAAAGACATGGCAGCTAACTTACCAGTTGATTAGCTGTAGAGCCATTTTATTATAATCAGCTCTGGGCTCTAATAGACTTTGTCCAAGAAAATATTAACTTACCTTTCTTAACACTTTTTTCAGGCTATTGATGCCCAGAGCATAAGAGAGATTTGCACAAAGTACATTTATGATAAGTGCCCTGCCATCGCTGCTGTGGGTAAGCTTATTCTCCTTCACTGTTTAATCACTATGCCAAACTGCAGCTTAAATGGATGTCTTGACTGACTTTTTTTTTTTTTTAATTTCCAGGTCCAATTGAACAACTTCCAGATTATAACAGAATCCATAGTGGCATGTACTGGCTACGTGATTAAGAACACATGATAAATGTTTTAATGAAGCTACTAGATTTCTAAAGCAGTTGTCACAATGCATGTAGACAAACACATCTGATTTCTCTGAACCCCCTGCCCCTCAAGTTCAGTACCAAAAGCCCTACCATGGGAAACAGTGTCCAAAAATTACACAAACGTCACTTATGGGGAAGTCACCTTGACAGTTATTCAGTCCTTACCTTTTTGTAGTTGGAGAAACTAATTTCAGAAAGTTAACATTTATTCATGTGATTTGTCTAAAGAATAAAAACATGTACAGTATTTGTATTTTTATTATAAAACAGAACAAAGATTGTCACTGAGTCTCATTTCTTTGCTTTAGCAGCATTCAACACTTGTTCTTGGGCAGCTTTCTTTGCTTTAACCATTTCAACAAGTTCCTGCAGAGTAAAAGAAACAAATTTGTATATTTAACCACTTAAATTCAGACAACTAATCATATAGTGACTTAACTCTGCCAACCAAAATAGGATTTTGGATAGCCAAGGGCCTGCCTTTGGAAAATACAAGTATTCATTTGCATGCATAATTCTTAGGAAGCAGAGGCTGAATATCTGAAGCCAAGATGTGACATGACTAGTTAGTTAGTTATGCTCCCTTTCCTAGTAACTGTACAGCTTAGACAGCTAACTTCCTCCTTTCATTATTGTGTTAATGCTTTGTCATGCTTGTTAACCTTAATTTGAGACAAGATTAAAAAAAACACCTCATTTGGACCAACTTCTGTTGGTGGAAGGGATGAGCATCAGAGCTCTTCTTTAGAGAAAGGTAACCAGAGTGTCAAAGGGCATGGCTACACTGAAAACTTCAGAGCACCAGCGTGGTCACATGCAAGTACTAGGAGAGAGCTCTCCCAGCACTCCTGGTAATCCACCTCCACAAGGGGATTGGCTCCCAGTGCTCGGAGGCTGTTTACACTAGAGCTTTGAAGTGCTCTGACTTACTGCGCTCAGGTGGGTGATTTTTCAGCCCCCTGAGCCAGCAAGTTAGAGCACTATAAAATGTAAGTATAGCCAAACCTTAAGACCAGGGCTGCACTAAAAAGTTAAGTCAAACCCCCCATCCCCAGCAGCCAGTGGGAGAGTTCTATCTACCTAACTACTGCCTCTTGGAGAGGCAGATTAATGACAGTGACAGGAGAACCCCTCCTATTGCTGTAGTGAGTGTCTATGCTGAAGCACTGCAGCTGTAGCGTTAAGTGTAGACATAGCTTAAGCTGAATACAAGCTATAGGAGACTGCTTAAAATTAAGTGGTCAGTTAAGGGTTAGCAAGCAATATGATGATACAAATTGTTATGAGCCATTATGACACCAATTTGTAACATACCTTTATTTCCCACTTAATTTTAAGCAGTCTCCTTCAGCACGTACAAACCCCTTGTTTCACAGTAACAATGAGGAATCTGGTGGTACCGTAAAGACTAACTTATTTGGACATAAGCAAGCTCATGTCCAAATAAATCTGTCAGTCTTTATGGTGTCACTGGACTCATTGTTTTTTGTGGATACAGACTACCATGGCTACCCCTGATACAATTTGGAATAGATTATGAAACAAGTATTTAGCATAGACATACTGGTTACTTTCCCCAGACTTGAATGAAAGCTTGGTAAAGCTCGAAAGCTTATCCCTCCCACAACAGAAGTTGGTCCAGTGAAGGATTACCACCTCACCTACCTTGTGTCTTTCATATCCTGGGACCAACTAATTTTTACCACTTGTTTTTCTTGAAGAAACAGCAGCTCTGACAGTTGTGGAGACTAGGTATTGCAGCAGGCTAACTACATAATCATAGGATGAAGACACAACAGCATTTCCTACCTTGTAGCGCTTCATGCAGTCTTTTTTTGACCGTCCTGGGACAGCAGCTGCTATTTTTTCCCATCTTTCAGGAGTATTTACTGGATATGTCTTCAAAGCCTGTTCTAAAAGTTTTTGCTCTTCTGTAGTCCAAGGGGCTGAATCTGTGACTAGTCCTGTTTTATAAAAAGCCATTGATAAATGAGAATAGTGATGAAATATTAAATATTTAGCCAAAAGTCCTCTAATTATATAAAACTTTACCCCTGTAGTGGGATGAGCTAGCGAGAATGCTCCTAGGAAACTTGTGCCTTTTAAACCACTTAAGAAGCCTGTAACTGCTTCCTTTTGCATTTCAGTAAGGAAGTGATCATCTGCCCCTTGGGGAGGGAAGTGTCCAGTGCAGATCTTGGGGTTCTGTGCAAAGCCAAGTTCATCTGTGGAGAGGGCCCATACCTTCTCTGCCCCTATAATGGATCTCCTGAACCCCACAGTTCCTGACAGTGTGGCTCTAGTGGCTGGGGTTGCTTCTGGGGAAATGAGAAGGATCTATAGGAGAGACAAGGGAGCCCCCCAAATTGCATTAAATCGGACAGCTGCCTCAAATGGATAAGTGTCCTGGGCCAACATGTTCTTTAGCCATATTCTGCACTCACTGAACTATGGTTCTTATTGCACCTGCAGGCAGCCCCTGCAGACATCTGAAGAGGAATCCGGGCCACTATCTTTTATCAAGCTTAACTATAGGCATAGAATTGTTTTGTTTGTGAAGGGCTGAAAATAGTTCTCTTACAGCCTTACCTTCAAATCGCTCTGACGGTGCAGCACTCTCTGTCTGAGGTACCACTCCATGCTCTTTTTTAAACTTATCAAAAGCTTTCTTGTTTATGTCGTCCTTTTGATGAGGGTCTGAGGACAATACAGATTCATTTAGTTGACAAGACCAGAAGCCACAATGGGAAGTTTAAAAAGCCATACATAAATGTCTAACACATCATATAGCAAGTTAGCCTAAAACTAGCATTCAGATATTTTGAAGATGAATGTAATGTTTCATTTCAAAGGTTAGCAATAAAGGTTGTTAGATGAAAACTAGGTGAGATTTATATTGATCCAAAAGTGACATATCCAAAAGCTTCAATCCCATTCTAATGTTTACACTGTACCATAAAAGCTGTTTTCCAGGTCACTTGGGGTCTGATCCTGCAGCCCTAATCACATGCTTAGTTCCACTGTAGCCAAGTGGGATTATTCCCAGGAGTGATGACTGCAGGATGAGGCTCTAAATCGGTTAAGCATTAGTGTGGATACCTAGCTCTATCAGCAGGTAATCAGGATATTATCCCTCATTTTACGTATTTTTCTTATCCCAGCAAGTAGCTTCGTACAAAGTGACTGAGAAACTCCTTTAAATAATGCACACTCTCTCTAGTGGAACACTGAGCTGGAAGAAAGGAATGTCTTGGTGTTCTTAGAGATTTTATTTTCAGTAATGATTAATACAGATAGCATCGTGATGGTTCAGTCTTAAACTGAACTGCATCTCAACACAGCATGGTGGTTTAGCTGTTGCACAAGGCCTGTTTGTATTTCATGGTAAAATCTCTTCACCACAGCAGCACTGATCTAAAAATTCATCTTGACAAGGATGATTTCCACTCAGAATGAGCAAAAACCAGTGGTTGTGCTAATGATGACATTTTACTTCCCCTATCTGCTTTCACTCACTGAAGATAGAAACCGTTTCCATGAATGGACAATGAATGTTTTGTTTTGCATTTAAAGAAAAATAAATTACACAAATAATATAGAAGCACGCAGACCATCTTACAAAGATAATAAAGATACCAAGTTTCTGGAGGCTCTTTGCTTTATTGATGACATCTTTTGCTGTTCGTTTTATTCCAGTAGTAGAATGCAAGTTCATATAATTGGCAATAACTTCCCACCTACACCAAGAATGGAAAACAAACAATGCAAAATAGCATAGGGTAGAATAGCAGTGAGAGATGTTTTGTACCCAAATTATAGTGAGGTCTATGCTTGCAATAGCATGGCTCTAATCCTTAGCACTCTCAATTCTTTAAACCAAATATGCTACTTTACATCCACAGTAAGTGGAGTACAGAATGTTTCTATTAAATTGCACTGAGTTTGGGTTGGCCTGTTACTGACTAAGGTCTCTGCCCTGCACTGAGATAAAATGAAAGGATTCTCTAAAGCATACAGGGAGGGACATTGTAGGGGCCCTACAGCAAAATATTGCTTCAGGTGCTCTGAAATCTCACGAGGAATGCCACAAGTTGCAATTTTTTATTTTAATTGTCTTTTACATTTAAAACATGAAAAAGTACCTTGAGTTAGTCCCAGCGGGGAAGAGGTTCACAGCTTTAATCAATAACTGTAAGTCATCTTCTGACCAGTTTTTACTTCCACCTCCACCACCACTTGTTGACCTCTCTGAACTCTTCATCGCTTGGCGCAAACGAGCCTCTGCTTCTTCTCTTTCTCGCTTGATCTGTTCATTTATTTCTTCTATCTAGGTGAATAAAAATGTGCATCAATTAATTTTAACATTTTCTTCCACAAATCCAAAACTGAAGTCCCTTCTACATTTTTAGCTACTAGAATTGCTTCAGGGGTTCAACTTTCCCTGGTTTTCTTATTCTGTACATCACACTTGGGGAAAGAGAGTCTACCTGTTCTACCATTACTTCCCCAGCAGATGACATAGAGATATAGCTATGTGCAGACATACTCATGGACACGCCAAAAAACTGATCCATAACGAGTGCAAACTCATTATGAAATTAAACTAGACACTTTTCCAATATTTGAGCAACAATATTGTAGGGGAAATCTAGACTGACTGCTGACTCTTGGTCATTAGCACAGAGCCTAGATTTTGTTTGCATAATGAAGATAAGCAAAGACCAGGCCATTTTCCCCAGAGTAATTCACTATTGCTGAGGAATATGAAATTCCTTATCTAAAATTTTATGGGATATTACACCAGTTACTGACTGTCATGATTAGGTACTGTACTAATCTAAAATGCATAAACTCTTACTCTGCTGGCACCAGCTCATTAGACTAACCCAGAACTATGCTATTTATTGTGGAAGCAGCAGCAAAGTCTCGTTTCTTTGTGTTATGAAACACAGGTCTTGGTGGCCATTCTTACCATGTAAAGAACTCAATCTAAGATGCATATCTTAAGTTAATATCCAACTTGTTTAGATGCTGTCAGACAGGTAAGCTTAGTTAATCTAAATATTTTCATTACATTGATTTGACGCCATGTAGAATTACCTGTTTTTCTACAGCAGCCTTTCCTCCTTCCCTTGTCGTGGATGTAAGTGCTTCATTCAAGCATTGCAGGCTAAAAATAAATTGTTAAGTTATATTGGAGATCTAGTAGAAAGATGGATATCAAAATGTAGAGCAAAGAGGGTCAGGAAAACGTACCTTGCCAGTTCAAGACGATCACAAAGCTTTTCCACCTCTTCCATCATTTTAACACACTCTGCCTCATTATCAGAAAAGTAATTCCAGTTCTGAAAGCAGAAATACAGGTTTTCCATTGAAGGTACAGGACAATGAAATTCAAAGAGCATCTCAAAACACACACATTCCTCTGTTATTACTATAACTGGAGCTGAATAGCCTTAAAATAAATTGGAGTATGGGTGTGTACTTTTATATTTTGCTTTTTAGTTGATAGTCTTCATAAAGCTACATTGGTTTGCCTTTACAGACCAAAGCATCTCTTCATGTTGTGAATCTGTATTAAAAAAATAAAATAAAAAAATCTATAATGACATTTATTCTGATACATGGAGAAAAAACACTTACTTAATGGACACAATTTCCACCCTCTATCTTGATTTATAAGGATAAACATACATGAGTGATTTGGCATGAAAGGAAAAGTTCTGGTCTAACCGGGTGTGACAATTTCCTTAATACAGTCTATATTCAGCTACAGTGACGTCTATACCTTGCATGTTGTTCTCAATTTTTGCCTTTCCTTCTTAATTGCTTTTTTCTGTATATCTTTTTCTTTTTTTGCCAGCAATGCTTGCTGTCTAACTTCTTCCTCTTCCTTCTCTTTAGCCAACCGTGCTGCTTCTAATTCTGCTTGTCTTTGCTGCAATCAAAGGGGAAAAAAATTAGTAGGTCTTCTGGTGTAAGACGCACAAGATGTGCTACTTTAACAAGGTGAATAAAACTATCAATACTTAAATGCTTGGAAGATTGACCATTTAAGAAATAAACAAAAGGTGAATGCGCAAGCACAAACACACACACTGCCTGGCATTAATTAACAAATACCTCACTAGCACTGAAGATACCCAGTTTCTGAGGGCTGGTCTACACTACACAGTTAAGTCAACTTAGAAGGTAGCTTATGTTGACCTAATTATGTCAGCATCTACACTATAGCCTTCCACCCACCGATGAAAGTGCCCTACTACACTGCCATAACAACTCCATCTCCATGAGAGGCATAAGACTTAGGTTGGTGTAGTTAGGGCGATCCACTATCTGTGTAGACACAGTGTCCCTCACATCCACTGTTGGCTGTCTTGTCAATTTCACATCTCCTGTCATGAAATTCACAAGACAGCCGGGCAGCTAGAACCCAGCTGCCCCCATTCCTCTGGAGAGCTGAACAGCTTGAGAAGCCCTGGCGGCTCCTCCCCTCACTCGGAGCCAGGGCTTCTGGGTGAGCAGTAAAAATAACAAGGCTGCCTGGCTCCCCGGGTAGGAGGGGGAGAGACAAGGCAGCTGGACCCCACTCCTTGGGGGTGAGAAGCCTCGGGTGCCTTCCCCAACTCCTGGCAGGGAATGGGGAGTTAAGGGGGGGGAAGCCCATTGGGAGCCTGTGGGGCAACCAGGCTCCCGGCAGGGAGCTGCCAGCAGAGCTGAGAAACTGGACTGTCAGCTCCCCACACTGCCCTTCTCAGGTTGGTGGAAGCGCTCCTGGTGAGGATCTGCCCCACTGACCCAAGGAGGGTAGTGTGGACACGAACAACTGCAGATTTACATTTTAGAAGAAATCTTACTCCTGTTCCAGGACCAGCCCTTAGAAAAATCTAATGGTTCTTTAAGCATTTGTACTGCTCTTCTGAAGTGCTATTGCTGGCAGACTGCAAAATAGGATTTTTAATATCATACCATTTGGATTAGCATCTTTTACTTCCCAACCTCTTCAATCACACTAAGATTTTAGCAGCAGCTATCTCAGAGATTGCTAGCATTAGCAAGTGCATGCTGCTGCTCATCTTCAAAGGGATTTATACATAATGACCAATCAGTCCATAGAGCACTCCCATAAAGTAAGCAATTATTTCAATTTACAGAGGGGCAACCAAGCCACAAATGTTAACGGGACTTTCTTGGGGCAATAAAGAAAGTCTGCACTGAACAGAGATTTGATTTTAGAAGTTCCTGGCTGCCAGGGCTGTGTTCTGCCCACATCTCACTCTCAGTCTTAAAAGGGTCACTGGTCCCTCAATACAGCAGTGCCTTTTTGGCACTAGAACAAGACGGAAAACAGCAAGTCTCAGGCCTTGGTGTAATTTTCAGTGTGTGGCCTCTATCAGATCTGGAAGCTGAAGCAGGCGATCAGATACATTTAAGTCTCGGAGTTTCTCAACCCATATAAATAATTTACAAACTTACTCTTTCTTTGGCTTCCTGTTCTTTTCGTTTTGCTTCTACCTTTGCTTTCTTTTCTGCTTCTTTCTTTGCCTTTTCTTCTTCCTTGAATTTCTTTATTCTAGGATCACAGCTGTATGCAGTGTCTAGCAGAGGAAACAAAGCATTGTGTCCATGAAAGGGGACACTAAACGTTTTCACTGCAAGTTATCAAACGCCTCTTCTTAAAAAGGCGGAATTTATACTTACCAACTAATGTCCTTATCCTGTTCATCTCTTCTTTTTTCCTCAGTGCTCTGGCTGCTCTGTTCTGTTTTTCTATCCACCTCCTCTCATCTCGACTACAAATTGGAAGGCATGGTGTTAGTTCAGCTCTGCCAATCACCAGCATTGTTAATGGTCTGTCAGGAATTCCATTACAAGAACCAATTTGCAGATGTTTCATATTTCAACTGTAGTAAAAGCAGACTTAAAAGCATAAGCTGTTGGCCCACAAAGCTCAAGTGCAAACCCCAAACCCTTGCACAACAGCTCAACCACACTACATAGTCTAACATGAAAGACAGTTCAGCAATCATAGGCTCATAGAAGTGAAGGACTGGAAAGGACCTCAACAGGTCACCTAGTCCAGGCCCCTGCATTGAAGGAAGGACTAACTAGACCATTCCTGACAGGTGTTTGTCTAACCTGTTCTTAAAAACCTCCACTGATGGATATTCTACAGCCTCCCTAGGCAATTTATTCTAGTGCTTAACCACCCTGACAGTTAGGAAGTTTTTCCTAATGTCCAACCTAAACCTCCCTTGCTGCAGTTTATGCCCATTGCTTCTTGTCCTATCCTCAGGGGTTAAGGAGAACCATTTTTCACCTCCTTGTAACAGCCTTATATGTACTTGAAAACTATTATGTTCCCCCTCAGTCTTCTCTTCTCCAGACTAAACAAAAACAGTTTTTTCACTCATTCCTCACAGGCCATGTTTTCTAGACCTTTAATCATCATTATTATTATTATTATTTTGGCTCTCTTCTGGACTTTCTCCAATTTGTCCATATCTTTCCTGAAATGTGGCACCTAGAACTGGATACATCTTATCAGATGGAGTACTTCTCGTGTATTGCTTACAACACTCCTGCTAATATGTCCCAGAATGATGTTTTGTTTTTTTGAAACAATGTTACACTGCTGACTCATATTTAACTTGTGAATCCACTATACCTCCAGATCCTTTCCACAGTACTCCTTCCTAGGCAGTCATTTACCATTTTGTATATGGGCAATTGATTGTTCCTTCCTAACCTTTGCATTTGTCCTTTATTGAATTTCACTCTATTTATTTCAGACCATTTCTGCACTTTATCCAGATGATTTTAAATTGCAATCCTATCTTCCAGAGCACTTGCAACCCCTCCCAGCCTGGTATCATCCGCGAACTATATACATGTACTCTCTATGCCATTATCTAAATCTTTTATGAAGCTATTGAACAGAACCAGGACCAGGACTGATCCCTGTGGGACCCCACTCAATATGCTCTTTCAACTTGACTGTGAACCACTGATAACTACTGTATAGGAACAGTTTTCCAACCAGATATACACCTATATTATAGTTAGGGCTCCGTATCTGTCACAGAGGTCGTGGAAGTAACAGATTTCGTGACTTTCTGCAACCTCTGTGACATCTGCAGTGGCTGGTGTGGCTGACCCCAGGGCCAGCTGCTCAGACTGCCCCAGGAACAGCCGCACCGGCCGCTGCTGGACTGTCTCCGCAGCCAGCCACTCGGGCAGCCCCGCAGCTAGCTGCACCAGTCTTTGCTCAGGTGGCCCCAGGTAGCTGGCCCTGGGGACCGCCTGAGCAATGGCCGGTGTGGCTGGCCCTGGGGACCGCCTGAGCATGTTGCTACTTCCAGGGAGCCGCCCAGAGCCCTCACCCTCTGTTGATACTCACACCTTCTTGTCAACTGTTGTGAATGGGCCACATCCACCATGACTGAATTGGCCTTGTTAGCACTACAAAAAGTAATTTCTCCTCTGTTGATATTCACCCCTTCTTGTCAATTGTTGGAAATGGGCCACATCTACCCTAACTGAATTGGCCTTGTTAGCACTGACCCCCACTCGGTAAGGCAACTCCCATCTTTTCATGTGCTGTGTATTTATACCTGCCTACTGTATTTTCCACTCCATGCATCTGATGAGGTGGGTTATAGCCCATGAAAGCTTATGCCCAAATAAATTTGTTAGTGACTAAGGTGCCACAAAGACTCCTCGTTTCTTTTTGTTGTTTTTTTTGCTGATACAGACTAACACAGTTACCCCTCTGAAACCTATTTCATTCTTTGACAAGTTTACAAGTTTGGTTGATAAAGGTGACTGTGTAAATATAATAGAGACAAGGTGGGTAAGGTAATATACTTAGACTTTTGTAAGGCAATTGACTTAGTACAGTACAATGTTCTGACTAAAAAAATAGCACTATACAATATTAAAGCACACTTTACATGGATTAAGAACTAAATAACTCAGTGATCTCAAAAATTAGTACTCAATGAAGAATCGTCACCTAATGGGGGTGCTTCTAGTGGGGTTCCGCAGGGATCAGTCATAGGACAGACACTATTCAACATTTTCATCAATGCTCAGGAAGCAAATATAAAATCAGTGCTGATAAAATTTATGAATGACACAAAGATTGGTGGAATGGTTGTTAAGGATTAGGGTAGGGCAGTCATACAGAATGATGTGAGTGCCTTCACATCAAGACTGGATGCCTTTCTGGAAGATATGCTTTAGCCAAACACAAATTATTGGGCTCAATACAAGAGTAAGTCGGTAAAATTTAATGGCCTGCGATATATAGGAGATCAGACTATATGATCTAAGAGTCCCTTCTAGCCTTAAACTCTGTGAATCTATGAATTACAACTACAGGAAGGTTAAAGTAGGTAGAATGTAATTAACAATTGGCACTTGGTCAGGACAATTCAGTAATACCACTACTCCTGTGAGTGTCATGGGATCTTTAAAAAAAAAGGAGTACTTGTGGCACCTTAGAGACTAACCAATTTATTTTATAATAAATTGGTTAGTCTCTAAGGTGCCAGAAGTCTTCCTTTTCTTTTTGTGAATACAGACTAACACGGCTGCTACTCTGAAACATGGGATCTTTAGTGGCATCAAGATGCCAACAGCTTGCTGTCTAAATACAAACAGTATTACTTCCATCCTCAGAGCAGAGTATCAAATCAGTGCTGATTCAGAGAGGAGAGTGATACCTAACCACCCTTGCCCAGTTCTGCTTTTGAGCTCTGTTGAGATCAGAGCTTGAAGTTACACAAATGTACAAGAAATAAACACTTGACACCAGAAGATCTCAGAGCACTTCATAAACACACCTGTGACGTAGGCAAGAATTATTCCCATTTTACCAATGAGGAAACAGAGACACAGAGTGTGACTTGTCCAAGATCACACAGCAAGCCTGTGGCAGAGCCTGGAATAAAACTCAGAACTCCTCACTTCCAGTCCCACACTCTAATAACTAGACTCTCCTTCCTTCCTTCCCCTAATTTACAGCCTAACTACAAGATGAAAAGTCTTGCTGTAATAATCAGTCCCTTATCAAAGACTTTTTACTTACATACCATTCTGCTTTTTCTTTTTCTTCTTCATCTAAATAAGAAAACTCTCTCCAAGAATCAAAATTATACCTATAGTAAATGCAAAATTAAAACAATGCAGGTGAGAGACAATTTCTAATAAAATAAAAAGATAACGCCATTTTTAAAATGTCTGCATTTTTAATGCTAGGTTTTAGTATAGTTAGACCAACATTGTTGCCTTCTGTCAACTTGCCAAATTCAAGAAAAGCTATTTGTAAATATTATAGAAATAAAAGCTGTCAGTCCATTTGCGATGCATTGTTTTTAAATTTGTTTAAATGTATTTTAGCTCTGTTTACTTAGATGCCAGAGACCCTCTGAGTTAACTAGCATCTGTGGTTTTCTTAAGTCTTCTTCCATTTATAGAAATTGCCTATCCACCCAGTCTTACGTCAATGTTTTAGCCTCTTTGTTTTATGAAGAAAACACTAGTTGTAGCAGAGTAGTTGTTCTTAGTAATATCTCTCTATTGTGCCTTTCAATCAAAGATCTCAAAGCAATTGGTAAGCAAACAATCATCATTATCCCTGTTTTACAGAGGCGAAGTTCAATGCCACACAGGGAGTCTTGGCAAAGCCAGAAATAGAAGCCAGGTCTCCTTACACTGGGGTCTGTGTTTTAGCAACGAGACATCCCTTCCCCTGCTGAAGTGTCATACACAAACTGACAAAGAGTAAAGATGAAAGCAACCTAGAAATGAAGTACTAGATTTATTTCACCTAGAACAGAGGACAGAAGAAGAAATCACTGGATGTTCACATCAGGGGAACAGGTTAGGGGAAAAGACACAGAGTTGACTATGTATAAACTGACTGGTACCGCAATTTGTTACCTTTTTTCTTTTTTTTCAAGTGCCAGTCAACTTTAGCTCAAACTAGATTACAGTGTGTATGTTGCAAATTGCTGTTAATTAATCCTTTCTACAAATCTGACTCAGCATTACTTCTTGAAATTGTTATTACAGAGCCAGTGTGTGTAAGCGGGGTGGCTCTCCCTCGAAGAGCGCAGGGTGGAGTTGCCTGTAGTAATTCACAGACTGGATTTTCTAGGGGTGGGAAGGTAGCCTCGTCTCCACATTCATTCAAACCCTGGCCATTCTGGTCAGATTGCCAACAAGGGTGCCAACTGTGTGGTGGTTTTATGTGGAAGACATTAACTATGAACTAGAGTGAAACCAATTCATTTCATATAAGGCATCAAAGAGCCCCTGGGTCACTTTAGACCACTACCAGCCCAGAGGAGACTTCAACCAAGGATGAACAGCTCCGCAAACACATCCACTATACCACATTTTTAAAGTGACAGTACCTTATCTATAAACTGAAGCGTTAACTTACTTACCAGAATGAATAAAATGCATCCACATCTTCAAATGAAGAGTTCATGTCCCCCAGTTTAGGAACGTTTTTCTTATTTGACCATCTGTAACAATGAACTGAACCTTGTTTAAAATGAAAGTTGTAAAGGCCGTAAAACTGAGTCATATAGAATACAAGTGAATTAAACTGAGTCTAGGTTCCTATTTGCTAGTTAACTGTTACATGGGTTTTTTTGGAATACACATAGAGACAGTGTCACAATGCAACAGCAACCTTGCAGAGAGAAGCAACTGATTAATAAGCCAACAAAGGAAATCACCAGCTATGCTTAAATCTGGGCGAAAGGGAAGCGTGTCACTCTGCTGAGAGAATGAGGAGGTGCGACACCAGCTACAACAGTGCCATGCAAACGTCTATTCTCACTTTTAGGTGACACTGTAATTAAGAAGCAGGCAGCATTATCTCCTGTAAATGTAAACAAAGTTGTTTCTCTTAGCGATTGACTGAACAAGAAGTAGGACTGAACGGTCTTGTAGGCTCTGAAGTTTTACATTGTTTTGTTTTTTAGTGCAGTTATGTAACAGAAAACCCTACATTTGTAAGTTGCACTTTCATGATAAAGAGATTGCACTACAGTACTTGTATGAGGTGAATTGAAAAATACTATTTCATTTATCAATTTTACAATGCAAATATTTGTTATAAAAAATAAAGTGAGCACTGCATACTTTGTATTCTGTGCTGTAACTGAAATCGATATATTTGAAAATGTAGAAAAACATCCAAAAATATTTAATAAATTTCACTTGGTATTCTATTGCTTAACAGTGCAATTAATCAAAATTAATTTTTTTAATTAATTGTGGGAGTTAACTGCGATTGATCAACGGCCCTAATTGCAATCTCATGCAATATATTTGGGGACCACAGTGTATTAAATTTATGTATCACTATGGGCCAGGGATTATACACAATTTCAGGAGGGAGGCTTACCACAACTCCTCCAGGAACCAAAAACAGTGGGGGCTGATTAAGGCAAATTACTCAGGTTGTAAACACTTCAAGATAGATACAACCCCCTGGGAGAATTGCATATACTGGTTCAAATTGAGTTTTCCAGAGACCAACAAACAAAGAAAGGACTTTTGATAGGAAAAGGGTGTGTTTACACTGACTCAGGGCCTTCTTTCTGATCCAAACAGACAATACCTTATACCCAAAAGAGGCCCCAACCTTTGTGGAAGTGTTGGAAAGACTTTGGCCTATGAGAGCCCCATAAGACCGATGGGTGACTCTTGCTTTGTTTAGTCTGTATTTAAATCTGTTTATTGTTTTTTATATACTTTCTCTGTAATGCTTTTACCACAACAATAAATGTGCTTACTTAGAAAGAGCTCTATGGTATCTTGTAACTGCTGGCAATACACTGTTCATAGCCCTCAGAAAGAAGAGAAAAGAAAAGCACAGGTGCTGGCTTTCAAGCAGACTGGTTTGCTGGGGATATCAGTGTAAGGCAGGGAACTGTTCAGCCTTAAAACCCTGGTCAAGAGGGAGAGAGACAGGGGTCTCCACCCGAGAAGTGACGGCTGGGAGATGGAAACCTTAAGTTGGTTCCCTTGAGGAAACCACGGAGGAGGAATACAGGAGCCGTTATCCTGAGACATAATAATAAACTCTTGCTAAATCATTATGCTTCCTAGCCACACTTAAAATCTTGGGGAAAGAACCCACTAGTTACAAACATAATGCCATATGGAACTGCAAATGGCCGATTCCCATGCAATGGCGATGGGAGCCTGAATGACTGTGACATAGCTCACCTGGCATTCCTTTCAAAAACTGGTGAAAACACTTCAAAGAAATTTTCCTTTGCTTCACTTTTAGAAGGTACAGAGTTATCAAAAGTAGGATCTATGCTGTTAAATGCTCGTCTCTTCACAGGATCAGACAAAATTTCATAAGCTGGAGAAAAAAGGTTAAAGGCCATAAAACACCAGGTTGGAGATGAATGTACATACAGGAGCTTCTTGGAGGAAATGTTATAGATAAAATTCTAAACACTTAACAACAAAAAAATCACCACACTTTAGACCTCTGTGTTTCTAATATTTTTGTTGTTGTGATTGCAAGAACTTTGCTGTCAGCTCCTGCAAATGGTAAGTAACAAAACACTGAAGAGGAGGAAAAAGCTTATAAAAAGCAGCCAACAAATTTAACCCTTAAAGTACAGCTATAAATGGCAAAACTAATTATATGTTAAACGAACTGTGTAATGATAAACTCAGTCCAGTGCACTGAGAGTTCAGGTGAATCTCCGTTAGGCCTCAATTCTGCAACCACATCTATGTAGACAGGCCCTTGTGCCTGTGTGGTGCCCCATGGACTTCCCTAGGAATTGCCTGTGCGATTCTGATTACAGGATCAGAGGCAATAACAAGAGCTATTGACCGGAGTACTTATGTCTTCTGCTGCAAGTGTGTCACTGGGACTTCAAAATGGAGCATTAAGCAGCATTCTAACATGGCCATTAAAACCTAGGGGGTCATTCATTTTGCAGCTTATGTAGACAGGGGCTTGGAGCATCCCTCCATTCTACCTCACAGCCTTCCTACATGCCACCCTCTCATCCCCCTCCATTTTAGGGACTACCCGCAACTGCCCCACCACTTCCTTATGCCTGAGGCCATGTGTCCCCCTCTTGTTCCACCCAACCACTTCCCTCATCCCTGCAGCCTACATTGTATTCCCTCCTGTCAGAGTCTGTGTGCCCCCCCTCCTTTGTCCAATCATCTCCCAGCTTCCACACCCATCAGCCCAGCTCCCCTGCTCCACGTCCCTGCTTCCCTCATCACCATCTACCCCCACTCCTATTCCCTTTGGCTCCCTGCTTTGTCACCCCACCACCACCACCACTCACCCCCAGGTCCCTTCTTCATTTCCCCCTTCCCCACAGGTCCCCACTTCTCCCACAGACACTGCCCTATCCCTATGGCCTCTGCTCCCCGCCCCACCCTTTGGTCCTGCTTCCGCTCTACAAACCCTCCCTCTTAGGCTTTGTTATTTCTACTAGACTGCAAGATATGGACAATCTCCCCATACAGCAGCTCCAGGCTGTCTGGGGCTGTAGTTTCCCCCTGAATCAGGCTTTTCCGGTATTCCAATTTGCACCAAAATCAGTAGAGTCATACTGCTGGATGGGAAACAATGTTCCTATCCCACAAAAAATTTTGAGATGTCAGAAATTTTTCCCCATCTCAAACTGGGATGAGAAGTCAAAACTTCAATAAATTTTCACAATCAAAAAAAAAAAAAATCACTTGAGGTCAATCAAAACATTTTGTTAGGTAATTCTTAAAGTTTCATTTGAATTTTGACATTTAACAGAAGTTTGTACTGTAATTAACTTAAATTTCAAAATGAAAGTTGTTTTGAACCAGAAAAACAAGATTTTTTGTTTTCAAAATGGGATGTTCATGACATTTCAAAACTTTTTTCAAAATTTTCAAGTAGAGAAATTTGTCAGGACTGATTCTTTCCCGTGAAGTGTTTCAGATTTAGTGAATTGGCATTTTTTGACTAAAAACATTTTGCTGAAAAACTCCTGACCAGCTTGACAAGGTTATGCCTATTAATGCCTAGACTATTCCCTGGAAGTTTTGAATTGATCAGATACCGTATTCCAAAGTTATCTATCATGTTATAGACACAGAAATACTATTGAGTTGAGTATGAGACCTTGCTTTGCTTGGCCAACTATGGGTAATAGATAACAGTGTCTGCTGACTTGAGCTAGGGTATCGGCTTCTTTAGCTCAGCTGGCAGAGCAGATGCACGAGAAGTCAGGTCCTAGTACTGCTAGTGACTTCTCCCCTTTAAATTGGTCTATTACCTTGCATAGTAGTATGCCAGTTTATTTTAGGAGATACATGGCTACTTTTATTGGTTCATGTTAGTATATACTGCTATAAGAATCTACTTTAACTGGCCTCTCCTATCACTTGGCGTGAAATGGGAAACTGATGCTCTGTAGGTCAGCTGTGAAATAAGAGGAGCTATTCTAGAATTGTTTCCAACAGAAGGAAAGCTATTTTAATTTGATTCTACTTCTTGAAACAACTTGGTTTTACAGCTAACGATCAAACTGTGCAAAGAGGAAGAACTACAGTTAAAGCACTGTAAAAATACTTAACATCAGATTAAATGAGCACTGTTACATTTTCCTCCAAATCTCTTACCTTTAGTTATACAGGTAAAATAGTCATTGTCACCTTCACCTATCTGCTCCCCTGCAGCTTTTCGCTTGTCTGGATGATGTTTCAAAACCATGGCTTTATCTAGCAACAAATAAGTTGAGTTCAGACACGTTACACCACCTACGTTTCACTTTGTAATTTGGAAAATAAACAAAACAGCACCGTAGTCATGATCTGCATTTCTTTATTCAGATTTTTTTTTTTTTAAGTATCAGAAAGGAAACTGAAATGAGAAAATAGACCCTCCTGAATATAATAATATCACTGAATATTAGAATTTAGTGTTAGTTAAAAAATGTTTAGTATCCATCCTATGCCAGGACACAAAATAGTCTGTAGTTATGATTATCTTTACCTCTCTCTTTCCAATCAATTGGAACCAGCACCACTTTCTCTGGGACTTCTAACATTCCAAACCCCTGGCATCTTCCAAATGATTGCAGCCCTAAACCTGCAATGAGTTCTGCAGGGGCACAGGGGTCTGCATGGAGTAACTTGCAGGACTGGGCTCTTACTGACTACAGAGGAAAAACTATAAAACAAACTTTGTACAAAGTGCTGTCAAATGCAAAAAATCAACAAACTGCTAAAATAAATACAAAAATTCTTTAATTTACAATATTAGGTGTTACTTGTAACTAGAGTAGGTAAAAATAATTTAGACAGAATGTGACTTTTAAACCAACGGTGTCCCTTAATAGGAGTCTCATTGCAGAACTTTACAGATTCAGTTTTTAAGGAAAATAACTAAGGCCGCGATCCTGAAAAGACTTAGGTATATGCTTAATTTTATTCACAGTGCATGAAGTTGAGCATGTGTGCCAGCCTTTTCAGGATCAAGGCCTAAACTGAGAGAGCACTAAATTCTAAGTTGTGTCTTTCACATATGAAATATTTACTGAAGTTGAAAACCAAAGGATTGTAGTGGAGACTTCCAGGAGGAAACCGTATTTAGTTACTTTAACAGCTCTGCTACAAGCTCTAGCTGCAGCCTCCCTTCAGTGGTAGAACTCTGCAGCATTCAAAGTTGTACTGGAATCAGCCCAGGAAATGCATTTTACCCCATTTATCAGATATATGAAGCAGTACTGGAGTGATTACATAAATCTACGGCTTGTGAAAGGAACCAGATTAAAGCCTCTAATTCACAGAACAGAACAGTGCATGACTCAAGAGTGA
The DNA here is from genome assembly GCF_965152275.1 of Natator depressus. Taxonomy (NCBI): domain Eukaryota; kingdom Metazoa; phylum Chordata; order Testudines; family Cheloniidae; genus Natator; species Natator depressus. Next base: position 323,420,998 of record NC_134234.1, on the reverse strand, counting down.
AAGCTCTCTCATTTTCAATCCAATATGGCCTAACTCTGTTTTGATAGGACCACCTCTGAGGAGAGGGTATTGCAGGCTCCTTGGACCATTTAGTCCTTGGCCTTTCTGTCAAAACAGCTAATGGTAATTAGCGTTAATTGGGATGGTGGTTCCTGTAATGTGAACATAACCACTGCGAACATAACTAACATTTACACTCATGAGCAGGGCTGGCTCTAGGCACCAGTGAAATAAGCAGGTGCTTAGGGCGGCACATTTCTAGGGGCGGCATTCCAGCGCCGGCCATGCCGCCCCTAGAAACGTGCCCCCACTGCCCCAGTTCGCCTCCGCTCCACCTGCTCCCCTCAGTGCACCGCCGCCACTCGGCTTCTCCCTCCCTCCCTCCCAGGCTTGCCATGTGCGAAACAGCTCTTTCGCGCAGCAAGCCTGGGAGGGAGGGAGGGAGAAGCCGAGTGGCGGCGCGCTCGGGGAAGGCGGCGGTGGTGAGCTGGGACGGGGAGCGGTTCCTCTACCCGCCCCAGTCACTTCTTGCGCTCCCCCCCACCCTTGCTCACCTCCACTCCGCCTGCTCCCCTGAATGCGCTGCCTCTCCCTCGCCTGAGAGGGATGGGGGAGAAGCGGAGTGGTGGCGTGTTCAGGGGAGCAGGCAGAGCGGAGGTGAGCTAGGGCGGCGGGTGGTGGGGGAGAGCTGCAGGAAGCAATTGGGGGGGGGGGAAATGCGGCACGACCGGGGGAGGAGGCAGGGATTTGGGGAAGGGGTTGGGAAGGGGCGGAGCTGGGGGCACGGGGGGGCAAGAAAAAAAAACCGGGGGCGGCCAAAAAATTTTTTGCTTGGGGCAGCAAAAATCCTAGACCTGGCCCTGCTCAGGAGTAAATTGTCTTAACCCACATGAGACAATGAGTTTATTCACATGCATAAGTGTTTGCAGGATCTACCCCTAAATCCATCAATTTATTTCACAAAGGTCATTAACTAGTTATCATAACAGTTTTAAATACTGTTCAGCTAAATATTTTACTATTTGTCCTGCAAAGTTCTCTCTTTACTGTATTACTTTAAAGCACTAATTACAATTTTAGAGTATGACAGATACTGCTTTTTAAATTGCTAAACGTATAAATGCCATAAAACATCCCAGAACATGGAATTGTACAGATTAATCACACTTCATGCCTTATGATATACTTGTGTCATGTCACTAAGCAGTGTAACTGCTTGTCTTATTGCTTAATTAACTGTAATATTAAGAAGGTTGTAACATCAGTTTAGCATATGAGAATTGAAAGGTTGTTAACTACATTGCTCTATCCCTGAGACCCAGACCTCAGGAACCAAACACTTTTTGAGCTGACAACACATAAACACCCCTTTTATGTTCAAATCAGGGAAAAGCAAACTTCTCAATAATCTAAATTATCACAAAATCAAATAATATGTAACAAAACCTTTGATTACATGCTACTTCAGTAGTTACAGCCTTATTCCTATGTGACGTTAATTTAAATGACTGGAATAATAAGAGCAGTAACTAGATTTTTCTGATAACATTCAGTAATTAAACAAACAGTTAACCAGTGTTACAATGTAGGTACTCATAAATAGGCTTCAAAGGTAAGATCCTCCCCCCATTCAGCTGAAGTGGACCAGATCTTGTTTCTCTAAGTGCTATTCTCTCAGCTAGGCTGATTATGTCTTCTTGAGTCTGCAGGGTGGGTTGGATTATATTGTCAAGGTTGTCTCTGAAAAGCAAGGCTAGATCAGAAAGCTGAGAGTCTGAAGATTTCTGTCTGAGGTGTTTGGAATTCACTAAACTTTCAGACCTGCAGGTTTTAGATGTCTGAGATGAATGAAAAAGTTGGTAAGTGAAACAAATTCAGCTTTATAGTGAGCACTCTGAAGTGAAATGAATATACTCTTGGTCCTTAAAGTGTATATATTTGTATTTACAATATGGAATTGTATACACAAGATAAAAAACTCTGTTCTAACATGACTAATAAGAAATGCAATTACTTACGGGCTGCTTTGATTTGTTTCTGAGCGGCCCTGTATCTTATGTGTCCCAGTCCAAGAACTGCATAGTGATCCTGATTCTGATAAAGAAATATAAACATTAATAACCATAGCTACCTGTAATCTAGTAGAATTCTCTTATGGATTTTAAAAGCAAGACCACATATGCAGACCAATATAATTATTTGAAAGGTTTCTTTCCATAGCTTCTTTTGTGAGGAGCAGAGAGAGGCAGCAATCTCCTCTCTGTGTGTAAAGATTGTTCAAATTGCCTTTTTCTAATTCTCCCACAGACTATAGCAATTTCTAACTACAAATTGAGTAGTTACAAAACAAGCCATTGTTATAAAAATGCATCCAGCTTAACACAAATTCATATAGCTATAAGATTTTACAAAACACAGATGAGTGCGCACCTCAATTTGTCAAGAAATGTTATGTTGAAAAGGTGCCTGGATTCCCCAGAAGAAGAAAAACGACATTTTCTTACTGAGTGCCACTTGATTTTAGTGGGTTTAGGACTGGATCTCAAGCCAATCAGTTCACTAATTGCACACCCAGTTAAGCAGGAAATAGAGCGTCAAGGCTAAGAGCTCCTTCTGATGCGCATTTATTAGGGTGTGTCTACATTAGAAATGCTACAGCAGCACAGTTGCGTCATGGTAGTATAGTGCCTACAGCGACAGAAGAGGTTCTTCCGTCACTGAAGTATAGCCACCTTTCTGAGAAGTGGTTGCTAGGTTGATGGAAGAAGTCTTCATTTGACTTAGGAGTGTCTACACTGGGGCTTAGGTCAGCATATTTACATTGCACAGGGCTTGAAAGTTTTTACAGCCGTGAGCGATCTAGTTAAGCCAACCTAATAATGCAGTATGGACCAGGCCTCAGTCTATTTAACAATAGGGAAGTTACTGACACTTTGTAAAACTGTCTTCATTTAGGTTATGTTTACACTTAAACTGTTGCATTTGCATTGCTGTAGTAATTCAGTGTAATCACTACCTACACCGACAGGAGGGGTTCTCCTGTCAGTGCAGGTAATCCACCTCCCTGAGAGGCGGCAAGTAGGTCAACGGAATAATTCTTCTGTCAACCCAGCACTGTCTAAACTAGTGGTTAGGTCAGCATAGTTACATCTCTTAGTGGTTTGGATTGTTCACGCCTCTGGAAGACATAGCTATGCTGATGTAAGTTCCCAGTCCTTAGTCACCTGACTGCCTGTGGAATACAAAAAGGAAGCTATAAGGCTAAAGAACTTGGAAAATCCAGATGAGAAAAGGAAAAGGAACAAGTATTTAGATAAATTTGTGGTGATGCTTCTAGCAAAAGAACTAACTCAATGTTCCCGTTTGTTGTATACCTTCCAGTCCTTTGGATCAAGTGTTTTTAACATAGGAAATTCCTCAAGCTGCAATTCTTCATCCCCTGACTCTTCAGAGAGCTCTTTTTCATCCTCCAGTTCCTGGAAAGAGGCAGAAACATTTATGTTTCGCCTCTTAATAAATGCTTCAAACCATCTTCCCACAGGTTCAACTTGACAGAGCACAGAAGCTGTAAACAAAAGTGTAAGAGAAACTTAGCTTCATTCTGGTTTAGAATTTTCTTTCCATCTTGAATCCAGAATTATTTCACCAAATGTCTCATCAGGTACCACAGCCAGGAGACATTTTAATTCACATTTAATAAAACTTATATCAAAGGTTGTATCAACTTGCAAAATAGTCCACTACTTTGTTTATGCCAAGTACGTTATTGTATTTTCAAATGTTGAAATGTCATCAAACTAAAAGGACATGTTTATTTTTAAACAACATTCTTTCCTTTTTCATGAACATGGGGGGGGGGGTTTGCTAGCAGTAAAATACTGAAGTTTAGATTAACTCTTATCATTTATGTTGTTAACTCTTTACACATAACTCCCTTGTGACAATGAAATCAGATTGGTTAATTTCACTCTCTGGCCCTCACTGTCATAATAATGCAATATTTGCATTAAAACCACTAAAGGGTAATGTTCAAATACAACAAAACCAAATAAAATACGGTACTTCATGAGCTAAATGCTTTTCTATTTATATAACATAGCTTTTCAAAATCTTCATTTTAAGCCTCAACTATATAATAGTGACTTTTAAATCCTCTTCTTTCTTTTAGATATTAAATTGCTCAGAATTAAACAGATAAAGGCTCTGATCCAGAAAACATTTAAACATGTGCTTAGTTTTGGATTTCAGTGGGATTACTTGCAGAAGTAAAGTTAAATGTGTGTAACTGTTTGCAGGATCATGTCCTAAAGTCAGCCAGCAAACAAAAGCATTCCTCATCCCATAAAAGTTCCTACACTGTTGACCCCATGCAATAGCTATGAGAAATGGAAGGGCTGCTTACTGTGCAGCATGCCCAAATTAAACTAACAGTTTAAATACTCGCTTTTGACTATCTTGAAATACTGTATTAGATGTTCTATGTACAGTATTTCACACTTATTCATTAATTCCCTAAAAATACCAATGGTTTGGCACTGACAGCACATATTTAAGTTTAGCAGTGTCCTGCTTCCCGTTAAAGGAGTGGCTTGGACAATCATTGCTTAAAATCTAGCACAGTCAGTCTAACAGGACTTTTCCAGAAACAGAACCTTTATTTGGAGAAACCTATGCAACAATACTTGCTACAAGTTTGTTACAGTTGTAAGAACCCTAAAAATCAGCCTTGCCCCTTAACGATCCTACAATTGTTTACATGAAGTCAAAGGCAATAAAGTGAAGCGCATGCCTAAGTGTCTGCAGGATGGTGGCCGCAGGTGGTAGTATATCTCAGGATGGAGGAGTCTGTGTGTGTTGGAGGACGGGGCATGTGTCTGGCTGGCACCCAGGGGCATTTGAGTGCTGGACTGTGCTTGGCGCTGTACACGGACACAGTCCTGTCCCAAGGATTTCTACATTTCGCGGAGGTACGGATACCCTGGCTCGGACAAGCGGAGCTGTGGGCGCTCCGGGTACAGCTGCTGGGCGCGGGGCGTAACCCAAGCAGCGGCTCGGTCACACCCAGGGTCCCCCGGGTGAGTTAGCGCGGAGCCGGCGGGCGTGAGCAGGGAGCTGCCAGGGAAAGCCGGGGCGCTGCCGCACGGTCACTCCCCGGCCCGAGCCCCCCGGCGGCGGGACCCGGCGCTGCGCAGCTGGCCGGGAACGCGGAAGATGACGCGAGGCGGGGGCCCCCCGCTCCTTCCGGCAGGTCCGGGGCGGGGGGAGGCCGGGGCAGCGGCGGTGCCCGTGGGGAGCGGGGCAGGGAAGGCACCTACCCGCGGACAGGGCTCTGGTGACTGCGGTGACCTGCCCGTCCTCTGCCCCCCTCAGCATCGTGGCGGGCGGGGGCTGCTCCCAGCTGCGCCCGGGCCGGAGGCTCCGAACTCGCTCGCTCCCTCTCGGTAGTTGCCAGGAGCCGGCGCATGGAGAGATACCCGGCAACCACTTCCGGGTCCCCGCGCGTGTCTCGCGCTAACCGGCCCCCCGGGACCCAGCCCCGGAGAGGAACAGGCCCCGTTTAGCGACGTTCCCGCGCTGCAGCTCAGGCAGCTCCCAGCTGGGCACTCGCTCTGCGCCCCACCTCTCCCATGCGCTGGAAGCGGCCTCCCTCTGGCGGGTCAGGGCACAGCGCACAATTAGCGGCCGTGGCCGGCCCGCAGGAGCCATCCCAAAGCGGGGGCCTTTGCGGCCTGCGAAGCGCTTTCCTCCTGCGGCGGGTCAAGCCACGAGGCTGACCCAGCGCGGCACGTTGTCACAGTCTTCCCTCAGTCAGCAGGGTGACGGAGACGAAACCCCTCTCCTCCCCCCGCGCCCGCCCCCGCCGAGCCAGGCCTGGCTGGGGCACTCCTGCGGGAATTCCGCCCTGAAAAATGAAAAATTCTGTGCCAACAAAATAACCATTCTGTGGATAATATCTTAAAATTCTGCATAGTTTTGTTAATGAATAAATGTGGAGGCTGCAGCATGGCAGTGGGGAGCACCGGCAACGGGCTGCACGGAGGTGGCAGATCACCTTGCGGCTCCCCCACCCCAGCCCAGCAGACAGGCGCTTAGGCGGCACTTGACACAGCGCAAGGGCTGGGGTCTGCCCCAGAAACACGCCTGGGCCCTGCGCCAGGCACAACAAGATGACAAGCCAGAGGGACAGAGTCTGGCTTGCACGTCCGATCCAGGTGTGGCGCAGGCAGGCTCAGCCCTGCAAGATCCAAGTGTGGGGATCCAGGTGTGGGATGAGTGGGTTCTATGTGGGGCAATCTGGGTGCAGGCATCTTGGTGGGTGGTCTGGGTGCAGGGGGCATCTGGATGCATAGGGGTTTGTTGGGGGGGTTGGGTGTAAGGGGAATTGGAGTTTACAGGTGAGTCCAGTTGAAGATGGCTGGAGCTCAACAAGGGGGGTCTGGGTGTGGGTGGATGGGGATTGGTGAAGGATGTCTGGATGTGGGGGCTCAGCAGCTGTGGTGCTGGAACTAATGGTATTGGTGGTGCTGCTGCACCCCGTGGATTAAAGTAGTAATAACAAACACCAAAATACATGATTTCCATCATCAGCACCCCCCTATAAAAATTGTTCCAGCACTGCTGCTCAGCAGGAGGTCTGGGTGCTGGGGGAGTGGGGCTTGGTGGGATGGGAATCTGGGTGAAGCTGGTTGGGGCTCAGTGGGGTGGGAGTTCCAGTGCGGAGGGCTCTGGGGTGTGTGGTCTGCATGCAGGGATGAGGCTCGATGGGGGTCCTGATGTGTGGGGGGGTGGGGTTTGGCAGGGGATCTGGATACAGGGAGCTCCAGATGCAGGGGGTGAGGCTTGGTGAGCTGGGGCTTCTGGTGAGGAGGCTTGGTTGGGGGGGACGGTTTCTGGGTGCTGAGGGGTGAGGCTCAGCGGAGTGGGGTCTGGGTATGGGGGTCTGGATGCATGGGGGTTGGGCAAACAGAGAGCGATGGGGGCAGAAATAGGGGTGTGAGTGTGCAGAGCTTCCTGCAGCCAGGGGAGGTTTCTACGGGTAGGTCTGACCCAGCCACATCCACTCCTTGCAGGTTAAGAGCAAGTCCCGTCGTCCCCAGCCAAGGTGGGCCGGGACTAGGAGCTGAGCCTGGCACAGGGTATGAACCAACAGTCACAGCCTCCATAGCCCTGCCCCCCTCGCTGCTCCAGGTACTTGAAATGACACGCCCATGCTGCTGGGGACGGGGGCGTTACCGCCCTTGCTGCTTCCATATCAGAAGTCATTTTTCTGCAGGGAAGCAAAGAAATCTGTGGGGGACATGAAATCTGCATGCGTGCATGGCATAGAATTCCCCCAGGAGTAAGGAGACATGGGGACAGAGCCAGTAACGGTGCTGGGAGAAACAATCCATGCATTCTCAGTGAGCCCAGTGGGGAAGGAGCTTAGCTGATGCAGAGTGGCTTGGGACAACCTGTGCCCCAAGAAGCTGTCTTCTCTGTTCATGTAGTATTGTCAACTTCAAGCCGTCAAAAATTATGAGTCAGACCCCCAAAAATCATGATTAGTCCAAAAAATCATGAGATTTAAAAATAAATATTGCTTTAGGTCAGTCTCTTGATTTTTGAACTCTCCCTGTCCCACCCCCAAAGGGTGTGTGCATGTGGCAATCAGTAGAGCCCTGCACAAATACAAAATTTGTATCCGTATCTGATCTGCAAAAATGTTCCATGGATATAAAGTGGATATTTGTGGATTTGCAGGGCTCTAACAATTAGTGTTGCCCACTCTCCCACATGTACTGGATAAAGTGATATTGACCCCGTTGCAGGAACTCTCACCCCCACATCTGCCCATCTCCTGCCCAGCAATTGATCCTGTCCTCCAGTTCCCCCTCACTTCTATCCCCACCCAGCCACTCTCAATTTGGCTCCCCCTCACTTCAACCCTGCAGCCCGCATAATTACTAACCCATCAGTTCATCCCCCCTACCTCATTGACCCCCACTGCCCTCAGTTCACCCTCCTAGCATTCACCCCCATTTGCTCAGAACCAACCATCATATACCCCCCACCCCATCAGCCCCCCTATCTCACTTCAGCCCCCCTGCCATACTTTGGCCTCCCAGTTGGTGGAAGCCTGTGGGCCCAGTGGCTAATCTGCCACTGATTGTGTTGAGGTTATTGGTACTGGATCTCCTTTTAAAAGTCCAGTGTCTAAATTGTCCTGAGGTTTTCCACTTTTCTCACTAGGACTATCATGGCTATTATGCTGTGGCTGAGGCAGTTGTTGGTCTTTGAACCTTTGATCACATGAACACTTTATGCAAAGCTTTTGTCTTTAAGTTGTTTATGTGGTGAACTAGTCCATGCAGTTCAGAATACCTCCAGAGCTAGTCAAGGCTGTGTCAGTTGATTTCAGCTCTGAAAGGAGAATTGTATGTTTCTTTTGATATGACTGTTCCGTCTGCTTCTGAGTAGACTTTAAAGTCAGTGTTTCCATGAACATTCATTTTCTCTCTCCATGCAGGCTCTGTGTCATCACTTGTGATAGATCTGAGAAACAATGGATATTGGTTGCCTGCAACAGTCAATTGCCTAATTGCCAAATAAGAGAAACAGTTGCAAAGTGTCCATATTTTGAATGCTTGTTGCATATTTCACCTTTAGCTGGACACACATCTCTTGAGCTATGAAATTTTCCACATCTTGTGCATTTAGCTTGAAAGCATTTGTAGTCTGCCTGGAATTTGTCCTTATCCTCAGGGCTTTTATGGTAATGGTTTCTAGCACTCCTGGTGTGACTGCTTACAGCTTCTAAGCTTATTTCACATTTTTCAAATTGCTCCTGTCTCTTGTTCTGCTGTCTGACTAGTTTTGACCGCATTGCTATCTGTGTAGCAGTGGTTAGATTTAAGTCTGTCTTTAATTGTGGTTGCTGTGAGAGGTTTTTGTTTGTTAACTCAGTAACCAGCCTGTTTCTGATATTTTCTTGTTCTGCAGCCAAAAAAACAAAGTTTTCAGCCAATGCAAGAAAAGCTCTTATAAAAGAGTCAACGTTTCTTTTGGTTCCTGAATTCTCTGGTGCAAACATACTCTTTCATAAACCACATTTCTCTGAGGTATAAACTATGCATCAAACATAGGCAAAACTCTTTGACTGTCTTCAGTAAAGGTAAAAGATTTTTTTTAATGTGCTGTGCTTCCCCATAGCATAAATTAAAGATGATACCTGAATATCTCCAGTTTCCTTATGGAGTTTTGTAGTAATGCGAAATCTTGCAAAATGTTGCTTCTGTGTCACCTTCTGGATGAACAATCAAAGCTGAAGTTCTCTGGGGCAGTGAGAAACTCTGTTTTCCTTCTCCTATGGCACTAGCTTACTCTTGACACCATGTCATGTATGTCTTCTTCACTGTAGGTTGCAGGACTGCTATTAGCAGGTCAGGCTTCTGCATTAGATATGGACTGGCTACAGATCTTCCTTCCCAAAGAGAGACACTAGAGATGTGTCTTCTATGACAGAGGTTCTCAACAGGTGGGTGTGGCCCCATAGGGGTCCGCAAACCCTTTCAGGTGGGCTGCAGTGCCCCACGGCTAAAACCCAGAGCCTGGTTTTCGGCACCCCCATGGGGTTGAAGCCCTGATCCCCAGTGCCCCTGCTGGGCCGAAGCCAGGAGCAGCAGGGTTGAATTCCGGAGCCCTGGTGCTCCCCACAGAGCAGAAGCTCTGAGTCATGGGCAGAGTTGGGAGGACACGTGGGTGTTGCCCTCTCACCTTAAAGTACAGTGCAAGAGCAGGGCAGTCCCAGGGCAGCTCCAACCCCCCCTCCACCTCCTTCTCTCCCTGCCCCCTGGTCAGCTCGGAGGTGGGAAGCCAGAGCCTGGCAGTGCGGGACAGCTGCTGCTCTGGCTGGTGCCATGGAGCAGGCACCCGCGGTGTTCCCTCATCTCCTGCTGTTGCTGGTGCTAGGGGTTGAAGCTGTTCCTCGGTTCCCAGCCCTCTTTGTTCACGCAGCCCGTAAAGCCACTTGGGTGGGGGGAACCCGGCTCTGTGGCTGGCAGAGCCCTCAGGGAACAGGGACTGCAGGGGAGCCCTCCCAGCACACAGCTCCTAGCTACCCCCCCCTCCCTGCACCCTGAGCTGCCCCTCTGCCTGCACACAGTCCCTAGCTACCCCCTCCCTGCATCCTGAGCTGTTTTCAAACTTTCTGAGCTGAGCACCCCACCTTTGAGTTATAATTTTTGATTGTGCTCCTCCCCGCACACAGAACCCAGACAGGTGGGTGGGCTGCTGAGGTGAGTCGGGGTGGAGGTGATGCTCCCTCCCCAGACCCCACCATGCAGAGCTGGCTTGAGCCCTGCTGGCCCCTGCCCCTGACCTAGAAGTCAAACTACATCTATGCCCAAAACCGTCAGCCCAGAGCCCTGAGTTCCCCCCACAACCTGCGCTGGGCCCTGGAGTTTTTATAGCATGTTATGGGGGGCCTCAGAAAGAAAAAGGTTGAGAACCCCTGTTCTATAAGATTCTTTAATACACTGCCAGGTAATTGTTATGAGCTTAAATAAGGTATGTTACACATGGTGCCAACTAGTGGTTGATCATAATATAGTTTAGCATTCTGTTTTACAAAGTACTTTGTCAAGCTAGTAAAAATTGTTTAGAAAACATAATGAAACGTATTTTTTTTAAAAAAGCCCTCAAACCCCCACAAACACTTAAACATTGCAGTCACAAGATAAAGTTGCGTCAAATGCTGTCTCTGTGCAGCTTGAGGCCCGTCTCAACTGCTGTAGTTTTTGGTCAAGAAGGTTACATGTGGTAGCCCCACAAATTCCCCGAAGAGTCATAGTGAGTGATGGCCTAGCCTGGTCAGTTGTGCACCCAGCGTTCTCATAAAATAATAATGCTGTGCTGCTTGTGACACAAACTGTGGTGATTGTGTGTGTGACCAATAAACGTTTCAGGCCTGAAAACCTTCTAGATGCAGAATTCAAAAACAGCTTTGTCAAGTACGAAACAGTTGCAGCTGGAGTTGGTGGGAGACTGAATCGAAGCATGAAGTTCAGCGTTGCCCACTATCATGCCTTACAATATTTGGTGTTTTGCTTAAAGTCCCAGCTCCTGGAGTCACATGATTACAGGAGAATCTCAGCTTTCACTACCCAAAATAAAAAAAATCCAGACGTCCAGGGCGGCGGGGAGGCTTGAAAAGGCAAAAGCTCCCTGCACCTGAGGGTTCACAGCAGAAGGCAAAAGAAAAGATCCCAATGTGCATTTTTAAAACGCTCATGGTTTTTAAGCCAAGCTGCAGCTGGGGTCCCTGAGAGGCCACACTGGGAGCTGCATACTAGGGGCCCCCTGCAGGCCTAATGCTGGTGCCTTGTTTTCCTGCAGCCCTGCTTCCCCTGAGGGGCTGGAGCGGGGACCAGGGCACGCGGGGAGCAAGCAGGGCAGGCTGCCTCGTGTGGGGTGTGGACAAGCAGGCGCAGGAACCCCGCTGACTGGGACTCGAGGGCGGGGGAAGAAAGCCGTGCGGCACCACTCCCTCTCTACCGGAAGCGATGCTGGGGGAACAGAACCCGCTTGCACGAGGGCCGCTTCCGTCTTCCGGCTGGTTGCACCGAATACTGCCCCCCGCAGGGCTGCTTTCCGGGATGGGACCTGTGGCCCCGGGTCAGCCCGGCCGGACCGGAAGCCGGGTGAGGTGCTGTGTAATGCATCCGGGGGCGGGGCGGCGCGGCGCCTGCGCAGTGCGTCGGGACCGGGAGGAGACGCTTGAGGGGGTCCGTGTGGCCGCCGGGATGCCGGACTATCTGGGCGCCGATCAGCGCAAAACCAAGGAGGAGGAGAAGGAGGATAAACCCATCCGCGGTGAGGGGCCGGGCGGCCGCGGCTTCGTACCCCCTTCGTCCCAGCCCGGGCTGCGGGGCATCCGGGGGCCTCTATCCCGCCCCCGCCCCTTCTGCCCGGGCCCTTCTCCCGGTGCCCGCCCCCCCCCCCCCCCCCGGGCTTCGCTGCGCCGGAGACACCCGCAGCCGCGCGGGGCCTCGAGCTGGCAGGTTGTGCGGCCGTGCCGGGCTGTGTCTAGCCCCGCCGAGCGCCCCGGGGCCTGCGAGCTGGGCAGGGAGCCGAGCCGCGGAGCGAGCCTGTGACTTCCTTCGGCTCGTGCAGGCAGCGCCCAGGACTCCGGGTCCCACTTGACTTCTGAAGGGCCAGGAGCTGCCCAGCCTTCCCCAGTCTCCCGTGTGACTTGCCAGCCCCCCGGGGCAGCTCGCTCGGGTCCGTCTACGTTGCGGCTGGCCCGGGCTCACCGGGCTTGGGCTCCGGGGCTGAAAAAAGGTGGCGTAGACGTGGGAGCGGAGGGTCCCAGGGCTTGGGCTCTAGCCTGAGCCCCAGCGTCTACCCAGCAATTTTTAGACCCGCAACTTGAGTCCCGGAGCCGGAGTCAGCTGGTGTGTGCCGGGGCAGCTGTGCCGCAGGGCTTTTATCCCCATGTCGACGTACCCTCAAGGGTGGGATCTTCAAAGGGAGTTGGGCATCGCAGTGTGGAGAAAATCACTGAACTCTACGAAGCTCGAGTTTGGGTCCTACTCTCGTTATACCATGAGCAGGGGGAGAGACGGGGCTATGAATGCGACACACAAACTCGGCATGCTAGGCAGGTTGCTGCCCAAGTCAATGGGAGACGCTAACCAGAGAGCATGACCTTAAACCCCACCATTCTCAAAGATAGGTGCTTAAGTCCAGGCTGGGGGAAAAGTACTTAGCAAAGTGGACCCAGCAATGAGTTAGGTGTCTGCCTCACTCCACAAAACAGGGGGTTGTGTGCACCTTATAACTTTTAGCCCAGTATTAGCACTCTCCTGAAAGGTGGGATACCCCTGTTCCAATCTCATCTTTCTGGTGGGTGCGCTAACCACCGAGCTACTGGATATTCTCATGTGGGGCTCTGTCAGTCTCTCCAGTTGAAGGTGTTCCAGTTTGGATATTGGAACGGGGGCAGGGCTGAACCCTAGAATTCCCATTTCCTGTGTGGGTGCCTTAACCACTGGACTTTCTCTAACCCAGTGACTATTTCATGATTTATCTATGTATTGAGAAGGTGGGCTGCAGCACTACCAGCTCCTCCTCCTTCTCTGGCCAGATTTTGAGTGGGACCTGATCCGGTAGGTGTGCTCAGAGGCTGCTTGGTGGATTGGGACTCTCATGTGAGATAAGGCCAAATGCCTATCATTCCCCGGTTCATGATTTGCTCTGGAGCTTAGGTGCATGCAGGATTTGATGGGAGTTCCTTGGGACTTAGGTGCCTAAATCTAGGGTTTAGGAACCTAAGTACCTTTGTGGATCCCACCCTTAATCTGTCCAGGCCTCCATTCCCTTGCCATAAAACAGGGGTAATAGCACTTCCCTACCTCCCAGGGGTATTGGGAGGATAACTACATTAACGGTTGTGAAGCACTTGGAGATCTGCTGATGGAAAAAGCAGTATGTGAGTAAACATCAGCCCCCAGTGCTGTCTGCAGTGAGGATCGCTCAGAAATGTGAGCGTCGTGTAGCAAACATGTTTGTGGCTGTGCTCACGCACCAACACCATCTACTTTGCTGTCAAGCACTGAATAAACTGGGAGGGAATCATGCTTTTGGGGAGACCTCTGTATCTCACCAGCAAAACCTTTGTGTCACGTCCTGCCCTCTAACAATCAAATTATTGTATTGATGTAAAGACTCCTACTCCTTGTTTGTTGGTAACTTCAGCACAAGAGTGTCTTAGATTTGGAAATAGGGTCCTGTTCTTCCCACCCCTGAAATCCAGCGTTATGCTGTTAATCAATTACTTGGTGTTAAGTATGCATTTAGGTATGTACAGTTGTACAAGTATCTATGAGAGGTTAGTGTCAGAACAAATGACATCTGGATTTTGGACAATTGTTGAGACTGTCAAGAAGCAGAACTTGATCAGTTTGCTTATTTGTTACTTCCTTTTCTCCAGTCCCTTGTTTATATATAGACTCTTTAGCTCATAAACTCTTTTGGACAGACTGCTTTCATGTTGGTCATTGAGATGCCTAACTCACTGTGGGTGTGTGATAAATAACAATGCAGTACTACTTCATCCCTGCAAGTAGCTGGAGAACTTGTCTAACTCTTGCTTGTCCTTGGATATCTAGCTTTATTGCACAGTACTCTGGTTTAGTGTTTTAAAAAAAAACAAAATAACACCAACCCTCCCTCCTCCCCACATCAAAGGGGTTCTATGGGTGTGTGAATTCATATCTTTAGAAACAAAATTAGATACATTTAATTTTGTTCTTACAACTGAAAGCTAATTCTTGTGTATCTTGTTTCAGCATTGGATGAAGGGGATATTGCCTTGCTGAAAACCTATGTAAGTACCCTACATAACTAGAATGGTAAAGAAAATCATGAAAATCTAATTAACTGAATCAAGGCAAAACAGTATCTTCAAAACTGATCTTCTTTGGAAAAAATCAGTAAATCTGTTTCCCTCTTCCTCCTTAAAATTTACTCCATCTCTGCAACCTCTCTCCCCTAAAGCATTCTCTCCCGAGAAACAACAAAACCCCTACAGATTTAAATATTACTGGTCTGTGAAGGAACTATGACCAAATAACTTAAGTTTGCAATTTCTTGTATTTCTATTTTAAAATATCTGACTATCAGTGGCCTGAATTTCATTTATACTTCTAGAGAATTTTATGTGCCTTAGTGTAAATGAAATGGGCCTGAATGTGAGAATAAATTAATATAATTTACGTCTGTTTTGGCTCGTGTATGTAACAATGGACCATTTGACTCTGTGTTTTAATATCAGTACTGTTTTTCAAGCCAAATACTGACTTAAAAAACTACAGATCAAGGTCAAGTTAATCTCTGAGGTTAACAATTAACTATATTGACCATCTCAACAGAACATAGTAACTGTCTAATATACATAAATATGTGTACATGTTTTTCTTAAGTTACTGAAGTGCACACAATTATTCTTCTGTTCCAGGGCCAGAGCACATACTCAAGGCAGATTAAGCAGGTAGAAGATGATATTCAGCAGCTACTTAAGAAAATTAATGAGCTCACTGGTAAGTGCTTATCTTTCTATTAAATTTTACTTTAAGAAAATCAAAACCAGGTAAACAACTGTGATTTTTTTATTTCAAAAGAGCAGACTTTGGGAAATTAAGGGAAAGGGTTAAAGAAGTCCCTGGACTGAAGGGCTCAAGCACTTAAATGCGGAAGAGGCTTTGAGTTTTTTCAAGTCAACTAAACAAAAACTACCTAAAATTTGCATCCCAAGAAAGGGGAAAATAAACTTGTATGGAAATGTTCAAGACGCAGCTGGATGAATAACCATATCAAAAAGGTTATTAGGAGTAAGCAGAGAGCCTATAGGGAATGGAAAAAGGGGTTGATTAGCAAAGAAAGCTACATCCTGGAGGTTAGTAAATGCAGGAATAAAGTGAGAATTGCTAAAAGCCAAGCTGAATTAGTTTTTGTCAAGGAAATTATAAAAAAACCCCTCTTCTTATTTATTTTGTGTTATAAATAAAAAGTACAAGGAAGGATGAGATTGGGCCACTATGCACTGTGGGATAGGAGATTAAAGATAATTTATGTATGTCCCAAAAACTAAATGAATATTTTACCTCAGTTTTCAATAACAATGCTAATATGAAATGTGCATGAAGGCAATATAGCTGATGGAAATGAGTGTCTAGAAATGGAAATTTTCACATCTGAGGTGGAAGAAGAATGTAAAGAGTTTAATGTACTCAATTTGGGGGGACCAGACAGTTTCCATCTCAGAATACTGAAAGAACTGGCATACGTTACTGCTTTCCAGTAGCAAGAATTTTTAATAAATCTATCCGGGGATCATACTGGAGTATAATCAACATCATACATGTATTTAAGAAACGGGGGAAAAAGGTGATCTGGGAAATACAGACCTGTTAATCTGACCTCAGTAGTATTCAAGGTTTTAGAACAAATCATGAAGGAAAGAATAGTTAAATTCACAGAGGTAATTGATAAAGAGGAGTTAATGCAGCATGGTTTTACCAAAGGTCGATCATGCCAGACTAAACTGATTTCCTTCTTTGAGAAAATAACCAGTTTTTTTTTTTTAGATAAGGGAAGTGCATTTGACACAGCACCACATGGGAAAGTATTAGTTAAATGAGGGAAGAGGGGATCAGTACAACATTGTAAGGTAGATAAGGAATTGGATAGATGGGAGTAGGTAGCAGGTTGTGCTGAAAGGTGAATTATTGAACTGGAGTTATGTTATTAGTGGAGTTCCTCAGGGATCAGTCTTGGGACCAATCTTATTTAATATTTTTAGTAATGACCTCAAGCAGGATGCCACGGGCCAGGCACCGCCGGTGAGTAGAGCCCTGTGCAGTTGTATCTGCATTTGATCCACTAACCGCAGAAATCGTCCACGGGTATCTGTGGATTTGCAGGCTCTACTCATCAGTAGGAAGACACAGAAGAGGAGGGAGACCTGGGTGTGTGGGTTAATCACAGGATGACTATGAGCCGCCAGTGTGATGAAGCTATGAAAAAGGCAAATGTGATCCTAGGAAGTGTGATTAGGCAAGGCGTTTCCAGGAGAGAGAGAGAGATTAATGCCACGATAGAAGGCCCTAGTAAGACCTCATTTGGAATGCTGTGTACAATTTTGGTCACCTATGTTTAAGCAAGATGAATTTAAACTGGAATAGGTGCAGAGAATAGCTACTAGGATAATTGAGGAATGGAGAGCCTATATTATGAGAGGAGACTAGAAGAGCTTGGCTTGTGTAGTCTCATAAAAAGAAGGCTGAGTGGGGTATGATTTTTTTCTATAAATACATTAGGGGTAAATACCAAGAAGGGTGGAGAGGTGGAAGAGCAAATGGGTATAAACTGGCCATGAGCAAATTCAGGCTGGAAATTAGAAGTTTTCTGACCATCAGAGGGGTAAGGTTCTAGAACAGCTTCCTAATAGGAGGTGTAGGGGCAAACAACTCATTTTAAGAGACAGCTGGACAAATTTATGAGTGCAGTTGTATGACCCGGTTGGTTGTGATGGTAGCGGGTATGGCTCAACATCCCTGGGGCTCACTTCCAGTTTGTCTTATGGTCCTAAAACTAGTCCTTCAGGGTTTCAGCCAATCAAAGGCAGGGGACAGGGAGAAATTCCAACTCCCTCCCCTATGTGTTCTGTGAAAGTTTTTTTAAATCATCTTCTGAAGCATCAGGGATGGCCACAGCTGGGGATGACCTTGAACGGGGAGGGCAAGTGGCTCTGAGGTGGCACCAAGCATTCTCTATCTCAGGTGCTTGGCTGGCTGGTTCTTGCTCACATGCTCATGGTCCTACTGATGGCCAAGTATAGTGTCAGGAAAGAATTTTCCTCAGGTCAGATTGGCAGTGACCATAGGTGTTTTTCTCCTTTGTCTGCAGCGTGTTGGTGCAGGTCAATTGCCAATATTATTTGGGTATATCTCATGTAATCATTTCTCTGCCATTGCAGGGACTCGGGCACTGGTACACTTCAGTCCTTCCAAATCTCTGCCTGTGGCACAGGATAGTCTAGTCTCCTGTGGGCTGTAGTACATTGGTCTAATTTTGGTGGTTGGGTTTAGTGTGCAGGTGCTGGGCGGTGTTAATGGCCTATGATATATACAGGAGGTCAGCCTAGATGATTTAGTGGTCCCTTCTGGCCTTAAACTCTGAGATTCTGTGTGCATTATAACTAAGTTCACCATGTTATGCTTTCATTAAATCACATCTTCTATGAAGCAAAATATTCTGTCATGGATCTCTTACATGTTAAGGGCTTATTTCTGATTTCTTGATTGAATGTCCATCACCTGTAAAACTGGATACTATGCTTGTGTTTCATATATACTTCGTATCTAAGCTCCAGATTTGGCTTTAAGACTCTTAAAGGTGATCTGCAAAGGGGAGGTGGGAAATCTGGATTTATGCCCTCTTCTGCTGCTTTATGGTGTGTAAAGAAGCCAGAAAAGTCACTAAAAACACCCTCCCCCCTTTTTATTAAATACATTAAAAATACCAGGAATATTGAGTTTTATCTTCCCTGTTTTTATGTTGGACGTAGTGGTGGGCTCGGATGTGTGTTTGTGAGCTCTCAGTTCTGACCTGACGGGCTGAGTGTTGAATTTGAAAAAGGTTTCTTCTTCCAAGTACTTACTTACAAGGTAGTTGAATTATAAATTTCACAATAGTTTGAAGAAAAATCACTTTCCCTCTAAATCAGGATTAACTTCTCTGGTATGTTTACTGTCATTGTACTAGTTCTCCAGTTGTCTATAAAGTCTGCCAAGCAAGAACAAGGTAGACAAGACCTGAGTTTCTAATACAAAAAATATATATGGGGCGGGAGCTTTTTAGCCTCTGTTTCTGGAACATCATGAAATAAACTGGCATAAATCCCGCAGTTTTCCCTTTGCAGGTCACATTTAAAGTACCTGTAAAAGCTTCCTCTTTTCTCTGATGTGACTGGTGGGTAATGTTTGTAGAACACTGAGAGTGAAGTATCGTTGATGTGATCAGTGAACTGGCTTTTCCTTCTAACTGTGCTATCTTCTATGTAGGGATCAAGGAGTCAGACACAGGCCTGGCCCCTCCTGCCCTCTGGGATCTGGCTGCAGATAAGCAAACTCTCCAAAGTGAGCAGCCACTACAGGTAGCCAGGTGTGTATGTTCCGTGGATCCTGTCATTTGAGCTATGTGGTATTATAAAATACATAGTATTTATAATTCTGTTTGCAGCACCTGTCTTCTTCCCACATGACACCTGGTTAAAAACTTAAATTGATTCTTACGTATTTCTAAGGTGCCACTCATTGTGGTATCTAAATGCTCAGATGTTAACCTTTGTGAAAGATGAGAAGCATGCCATAGTTGGAATAGTGATAGAATTATGAGTTACAGCACTACACAATCAAATCACAAACATACTAGCTATATGTTAGGCTACAATTTGGGCATGGAATCCGTGACTTTCACAGACCTCCGTGACTTCAGCCCACAGCTGCTGGGAGCTGCAGGGTACCCCTACCTCCCATGGTGGCCAGGAGCTGCGGGGTACCCCTGCCACCACCAGCGGTGGGGGGAATCCCCTGGCAGCTAACCAGCTGCCGCGGGCGGTGGAGAGGAATGTCCTGGCAGCTACCCAGTCTCCGTGGATGCAGGGGACCCCCGCAGCTCCCAGCCATAGCAGGGCAAGGTGCTGGACCCTCCTCCCTCCCCGTTTTGTCATGGACATTTTTAGTAAAAGTCACGGACAGGTCACGGCTTCCGTGAATTTTTGTTAATTGTCTGTGACTTTTACTAAAAATATCCATGACAAAATAGTAGCCGTAGCTATATGATTTCATAAAGGCACTTAGAGTACAAACCAAGCATCTTTAATAACTGATTGATGCTTGTGGAAGTAACAAGAAGCTTCATGTGTCTAACTCGTCGCCTGCATTAGTTAACTGTCTTTTCTGCTAGGTGTACGAAGATAATCAATGCAGATTCCGAGGATCCCAAGTACATTATCAATGTCAAACAATTTGCCAAATTTGTGGTGGACCTCAGCGATCAGGTAGCACCTACTGACATTGAAGAGGGGATGAGAGTTGGGTAAGTAAAGACATAGACTTCTAAGATAAGTAAGTCTAACTGTAGACAGAAGCTTCCTTTCCTTTAAGGTGTAATGATTTAGTCTCATGGTTTAGTTTCTGCGAACAATCCTATTCACTGGTTAAGTGTAATCTGATATCACTGAAATGTAATTGTATATACAGTAGCAGAGTTAATGGGAAACTTTTCTGATGTTTTCCATTGGAAAACGCTGATTTGTCAAAATTGGAATGTTCTGCAGGATGAAATTCTGACAGAAACCAGGCAGGGTTCAAAACTGTTGGTTTCCTGCCAGCTTGCCTGCCCACCTCTTGGCGGCCCAGGCTTTCAGGCTCCAAACACTGCAGCAGGCTGATAGAGAGCAGAGAACTCCAGGCTCGCAGCTCCTTGGCACTTGGGGTTCCAGGCTTGTGACTTCTCAGCAGCCTGGAAGTCATGGATGCCTAGGCTTCCCAACTGCCTGCTTGGTGATCTGCTGCGGCTTTGGGAGCTTGGAACTGTTTCCAAATGTCCAAAATGCTGTTTCTACTTTTTCAAAACAGACTTTGGAATTCCTTTCCGTGGGAAATCTCAATTTCGTAGGGATGGGCTCAGGCTGATACTGGAGAAAAGAGAACCAGCAGGATTTTATCCCCTTCACATTACAGAGGGTTTTTGTTTAAATTATAGTTCAGTTGTGTTCGTGTGAGGAGTATTAAAATGAAAATAATGCTCTTCTTACACCTTCCCACCAGTGTGGACAGAAACAAGTATCAGATCCATATCCCCTTGCCTCCAAAGATTGACCCAACAGTTACTATGATGCAGGTAAGAACTCCCTTTGCTTATTATGTTTTTTCAAACTTGCTTAACTTAAAATGTTGACTTCTCTGGCTGAATTCTGCTATTGCAATAGCAAGTTGTTCAAATGTGCACGTATCTGTTTATGCAGGTAGAGGAAAAACCTGATGTCACTTACAGTGATGTTGGTGGTTGCAAAGAACAGATTGAAAAGCTGAGAGAGGTGGTTGAAACCCCTCTGCTTCATGTAAGTAACTCGTAGAGTGCGACTCAGTGTTTTGATAACATTTTCTTCATATGATGACTTGTCATGCCTTTCCAAGTACTGAGATGTCTGAATGTAAATATCCCAGCAAACCTAAAAGTAGCTTTTCAGTGAAAATGGACTGGTTTATTTTTTATTTCATTCGCAAAACTGATTTATCACCGATCTTCACATAAAGATTCTATCTCCTGTTTCTTCCCTTTGCAGCCTGAGAGGTTTGTTAACCTTGGGATTGAGCCTCCCAAAGGAGTACTTCTCTTTGGACCACCTGGTACAGGCAAAACCCTCTGTGCCCGTGCTGTTGCTAATAGGACTGATGCCTGCTTCATCAGAGTGATTGGATCTGAATTGGTGCAGAAGTATGTAGGAGAGGTAATACCAAATACTATGTAAAAGGTGGAGCAAACTGCAGACTCCTAGTGGTGGAGGCCAAGCATTTTAATAGACATTGCGGCTGAATGAACTAAGTTTCATAGACTCAAGGAGGCCTAAAAACTATCAAACAAATAATTGCAGGTAATAGTCTGACAACCCTAAAATAGTGAAATCTCAAAATCTTGGTTACTCTACATCTGAAGTTTTCAAAAACGTTCATTGGCATTAGGTCAGCACTGAATGGTTTGAAAATCCCACCCTGAATTGTCATTAGCTTCTCACAGAAGTGACTCAAACCCACTGTGGCCTCACACAGTTCTAGTGAATGGAGTACTCCTAAAATTTGTGACACCTGTAGCGGTTTGGGGGGGCTTTTTTGGGTACGTGTTCTTGACATATAACCAGGTTGCTGCTCCACACTCTCAAACTGTGCACCAGTTCATGGCAGCACTGGATAAAGTAGGTGTATGCCACTGTGTAGACCAGAGGTGGGCAAACTACAGCCTGCGGGTCACATCCGGCCCACGGGACTGTCCTGTAAGGGTACAAGGAGCGGGGGGGGGGGGGTGTTGGATGGGTCGGGGTTTTGAGGGGGGTGGGAAGTGGGAGGGAGCGGGTAGGGGGCAGAGGCCAGGCTGTTTGGGGAGGCACAGCCTTCCCTACACAGCCCTCCATACCGTTTCGCACCACTATGTGGCCCTTGGGCCAAAAAGTTTGCCCACCCCTGGTGTAGACTGTACAAGGGTAACCAGATAGGTGAGAGGTTTGGTGATTACATATGATGCCTTTTGCTCCAAGGTCATGTTGGAAGCCAAAAGTTATCATTTGGTAGTTGGTCAGTAGCCTGTATGAAAGAGATGACAATGTCCCTATCAAAAACCACCATGATAGCTGGCTCATAGTAGCAGCTAAGAGAGGATAGATGTAAAACTTGAACTACCTGCCCCACCCATGTAGGTGGTCTCTGTAGTTCAGGGTTGAATTGTATGTGGCATAATGGACAGAATGCTGGCCTGGGACACGAAAGGACCTGGGTTCTATTTCTGCTTCTGGCTGCTGGGCGACCGTGGGCAAATCACTTCACCTCCCTGTGCCTCCACTTCTCCAGCTGTAAAATTGGCACAATGATACTGACCACCTTTGCAAAGCATATTGAGATCTGGGGATGAAACATTAGTGTATTAGAGTGAAACATTAGTGTTGGCAGCTTGTACTACTGCTGGTTGAAGTTCAAAAGTAGTGACCTTTATTTTACAGGGCAGCTGGTTTGGAAGCATCCACCAGCACAAAACTCATAAGAACTTAAAAAAAAAAATCTAAAATCGCTGTATTGGTGCTTGTGTAAGCCCAGGGTAAAGTATCCTGGGGGCACCCAAACCTGCCAGAGTTGCACAGATATGTGCAAATCAAAAAGTAGGAGTTGTTTCATAATTGGAAACTTACGATTACTACTTGGAAAGCTTCACTGTTTGCTTTAAAATCTTGAGCCAGCCTGTCTGTAACAAAATCTTATCCTCTCTATTAGGGAGCTCGAATGGTTCGTGAACTCTTTGAAATGGCCAGAACTAAGAAAGCTTGTCTCATATTCTTTGATGAAATCGATGCCATTGGAGGTATGCTTGCAGCATGCATCGTTTTTAATCTTTATATAGTGAACTTTAAAAAATTACATGCCAAGTCCTTGATTTTATGATTCTCTCTTCACATTGTAATTCCTTGTTATTAGGACTTGCATTCCATAAATCACAGCTTTGTAAATCATTAAAACTTAAGAAAACTGTTACTTTAACCTCAGTTCATGTATATTTACTGCAGAAGGAACTATCAAGAAATAGTTAATAAAATCTGAACACATTTAATCCTGAAGTCATTTATTTCTATAATCAAAATACAAAGTGACTAAACTTAAGGCAGGATCTCTTACAAATACGGTACAAGCAAGTTACTGTACAATTTAATTCTTAAACATTTTTCTTAAACATTTAACAAAAAATTAAACTGAATGTAAACTTTGCTTTGGGGAAAATCATATGGATTTTGTAAACCTAAGAAAAGTAGATGTGTTCCTCATCAAGGATAGCAATACCCATCTCTCTGACAAGGGATAAAAATATTTTGCCTGCTTATCTTCCTCTTAGCTGAAGATGATGCATTCCAGATAAGAATGGATAAACCATTTTGTTTTGGTAATTGTCTTGCATTCATATACAGCTGTGACCGTTGATAATAACATATCCTTCATTTGTTTCTTGGTAACTGCAATGGGATTTATCCTCACTACAGAAGTGCCTTTTCCACATCTTGATGTGCAATGGTTTCTCTGCAGGTGCTCGTTTTGATGATGGGGCTGGAGGAGACAATGAAGTGCAGCGTACTATGCTGGAGCTGATCAACCAGCTGGATGGATTTGATCCAAGAGGCAATATTAAAGTGCTGATGGCAACAAACAGACCTGATACTTTGGATCCAGCACTGATGAGGCCTGGGAGACTGGACAGGAAGATTGAATTTAGCTTACCTGATCTTGAGGTTAGAACTGCTTGTGTTCAGTGCTAAGCAAACAGAGAGCAAAGCAGTAGTTGTTTCAGACTTTAATATTCTGCTGCAGTTTAGAGAGCGAGAATGCAACCACCTCTCCAGGAGCTGTACACTTGAAGTTCAGATGTGCAAAAAAAGCATGAGTCCATCTCCATAGGCAAAGCCCCGAACAGTAGCTGTGCTTTGCAGTGTACTCCCAACTCAACAAATCCAGACTCTATTGGACCAAGTCAGGAAGTAGGTTATAAAGTTCTAGCCCCCTCCTCTCTTGATTTGCAGTATGAGAGAGGAGATCTCTTGTGATGACTTGTCAGAGCACTTCTAATTCGTTTCTTTACTGTGTGCCACAAACTGTTTGCTTTCTATTACTCAAATAGGCCAGTTCAGAGTGTTATGGTTTCCTACCAGTAGGTGGAGTAGGAAACAAGACTGTCTCCCCCTCTGAAGGGGTGTTCCACAGGCTGAGAACTCTACTTCAGTGCTTCTCAAGCTATCTGATGTGGGGGACCGGCAATTTGTTTTTCCAATGTGCGTGCAGACTGGCAGCCAATGGCTCGCGGACTGGCACCGGACCACCACTTTGAGTAGCACTGCTCTATCTCCTCTCACACACCCTCCAATTTCTGTTTTTTTTAGGGACGAACTCACATATTCAAGATTCATGCTCGTTCAATGAGTGTTGAAAGAGACATACGATTTGAGTTGTTGGCTCGACTGTGTCCTAATAGCACAGGTAAGTTGAATCCTATGACTTGTACGCTGTTTAAGTGTGCAATGTGCAGGTGTTAAATCCATCTATCCTCTTCTTTGAAAGGTGCTGAAATTCGCAGTGTCTGTACAGAGGCAGGCATGTTTGCCATCAGAGCACGTCGAAAAATTGCTACAGAGAAAGACTTCTTAGAAGCTGTGAACAAAGTCATTAAGTCGTATGCCAAATTCAGTGCTACGCCCAGATACATGACCTACAACTAAGTTGCTGAAATTAAAGGAAAATATGTTCCTATTGTTAATCTTGCTATTAAACAAAAAGCCTGAATAACTGTTCAGGGTGTGTTTGCTGTCTAATCGCGTTCTGAGTCTAGAAATAAAATACATCATTCCAAATGACAGGCTAGTAGCTCGTTATTTTTCTTTTCAAGTGTGTTCAACACTGACTAATCGCTTCTGTGGAAAATGATGCAAGACTCATTCAGTCAGGGATGGTTACGACCCTGAAAAACCTGCTACAAATTTAACAGTAAAACCAAATAGATTTTAAGGTTTTAATATGCAATCCAAATCCACTGGTTTTAAACACTTTCTTACTGTCAAGCTTCTGGTGGTGCCCCCCTATCATTACAACTTAACCCAAACCAAGTCACTTGGAGGGTGTAACATAAAAATGTGGTGCTCAAATACTATCTAAATGTCAGCTGAGCAGAGCAGTGTCCCAGCTTTTAGGTGAGGAGTAGGCTAGTTAAGTACACCCCAAGGAGCTAGTTTTGATGCCTAAGAGTGGTCAGAGGTCTCCCCATCCCCAGCAGCTGTATTTTTAAAGGGAAAGTCTAAAATCTGGCTGCTTGGAGTGATACAGTAGAAGAGGCTGCTTCAAGGATAGTGGAAGAGTGTCATGTACCCAGCCTGTGCTTACTACTAACCCCTAATGCTGCTATAGCAGGCAAACTGTAAACTCAGTTGTTGAAAGGTGGGTTCCTAAAATGTCATCTTAGTACCTTTCCCATCAGCATTCATGGTTATAACGGGAGACAGATAGAATTAGTCCAAACAAAAAGGCCTCCTGCCATAATGCAAGGACACAGATCGTGGCTGGCAAACAAAAGGAATGTGGGACTGAAAGTCAGTGGGGCAGAGTAACCCAGCTCTTTATTTTGCCATCACACTTTTGGCATTCTTAAAGTTAATGATAATGGCTGTCAGGGCTACAGGTGGATGGGAAGGAGTGAGAGCTTCACCATGTTCGGAAGGATCTACTGTTACACTGCTGGGCCTCTCTCCTTATCCTGAGATGTCCTGACCAAAGTGAGGGACCCAATGCCATTGCCACCTCCTAAAGCTGGGACACCACTTTTTAGATCTTGCTGTCACACACCTTGTGTGTGCTGCTTCTTCCCCACCTTATTTCTTCTTTCCTGTCCCTCTCCTTTTACCTTCTGATGAATAAGTGCCTGGCTGAACTAGCAGGACTGTGTAGTTTAAAACAGAGGTTCTCAAAATGTATCCTGAGGGGGTGTGAGAAGGCAGAGCGGAGAGGTAAGGATGGTACTGCCACCCTTCTCTGCTGCTGCCAGAGCACTATACGCTTAAATGGCTCTGCTTGAATCAATGCTGTACTGTTTTTAATATTTAGCGAGTTGCATAATTTTATCAGTATATGTACTTGTGTCATGGTGTGGGGCATAAACTACTATAGACATAAAGAAGGGTGGTGGGGTCAAGTAAGTTTGAAAACCATGTGTTTGAAACACTGCTTGTGAGCATGTGACCCAGGAGGCAGCTTAAAGCAGCACTGTAAGTCACCTGACAGGGGTACAAATTTGGCAGATCTTGGGATTAAGAAGATTGTGCTGTGCTTGTGTTCCTCAAGCACTGAGGTTACAAATGAGGCAACCTCAGACACACAAGCTGCATTTTCTAACTGCTGCTTTTGCCTTTGAGGCTGGTTTCTCTTAGACACAGAGTAACAGCAGCAACAAAAACAGCTCCAGCTTGCTGCAACTAACCTTTTCCTCTTCCCCCAAAAAGAGAGTTCTCTTTCATACCAGCTAAGAGTGTCAGACAGGGCCATTATCCTAAAAACTCTTGTGGCTGAAGCAAATAAGGGATATGAAATATTAATTTTCTTTTTTTCTGTATCCTGTATCCATTTTTAAGGGTGCTTTTGCCAGAGGATTTAGCAGACCATGGTCTCTGTATTTTTAAAATACTAAAGTGTTGTACAGTGATAAGGTAACTAATACCTTGTCTTCTGGGCCCATTCTTTCCCTTGAAATTAACATGCTTCCTGTTTCTGGGAAGTTAGCTCCTTCCAGTTTTAGACTAAAGGCTGTTTTCAAACAGTACAGCCTCTTCTGACCATATTCCTTGCTCTCCAGCAGTAGTCTTGCCCTCTACACTGTAGTCCTTCCCCATTATTCTTGCTATAGAGCAGAAGCAGTGGTATCCCAATAGGAAGCAGATGCAAGTGTGGGTAAAAGAGAAAATGCAGTTTTGTGTTTTTGTTTTTTTTTTTTAAAGTAACCCTCCTCCCCTGGACTGTCTGTTGTAAATCTCTCCCCTCTTGCTGTGTAAAAGCTGGTAGAAGGGAACAATGGTCTCTTGCCAAGCTGTCTGAGTACACCATGAAATAGCAATTGCTTGATTTATGCTTTGTAGGGGCTGGCAGGGGATAAGATTTGACACAGCCTGAGAACCAATGACCACTGCTAGCCCCCTACAGAAGCATAAGAGCAAAGTAGCAAGACTCTAAACTGGTCCACTTTGATAATCATCATGGTCAGTTCCAGCTTTAGGCTAAAGTCTTGTCATAGTTTATCAATTTAATCTCAGTGGCAGCAGGAGGTGTAAGCCTAAGAATAAAAATCATGGCTAGTACACCATTTAAAAAAGCTTAAAAGCAGAAAACTGGTTCTAATACTGACTAAATAGTCTTAACATGGAATCCACTTGGGCTTGCTGTGTTAGCAGAGGCAGCTTCACTGTAAGGAATGCATGGCTTAGGGAAACTAAAGCAGTCATTATCCCTAGCTCCTGCCTGGGGGGGTTGGGGGCAGGGTGTCAGGACACTGCCTCAGAGCAGGTGTATGGCTAAATAAGGACTTTAAACAGGGCAGCACAGGAACTTTCTGGCACTAGACAAAAAGTAAATGTGGTCTGCCTATACCTTGTACCTTCTTGCTTGAACCAGCACTCAAAAGGGCAAGCTGAATAGAAATGTGGGTTCGGGATATGGAGTGGGAAGAAGTCAGGGCTCCAGGCAGAGGGAATCAGTACTCCTCTGAGGGAGGGCATATCCTCACACAGCTGCTCTCCAAGAGCAATTACAGCCAACTGGTCTCTAATACTATTCCACTCAGGATGTTTCCCTCTTCAGGAAAGCTACAGACTGCTTAAACAGTGACATGTGCAGGGAAAAGCTATACCAGGCTTTGACAGTAGGGAAAGATCAGTGTTACTTCTGCAAAGAGGATGTAAATGAACTGCTCAGGCCCTTGGAGGAGGATTCCTTGAAAACATTCTTGGGTTGCTAGGAGAGTCAACAGTGAGGCTCCTTCTACCCTTTCACAAGGACTCTGTATAGGGCAGCCCAGCCCACCCCACCCCTCTGGAGCTTCTCCCCTTCCCTTCCCAGTGGCACATCAGCACCATGGTAACCACTCACTTAAAAAAAGGATGACTTTCTCAGTCCATTATTTAGGACAGATGTTTTAGAAGAGCTTAGGTTATGTTCCTACTGCAATCTCTCATCCTTTCAGAAGAGTTATAGCCAAGCTTTATGGCTTCTTAAATTTCTGGTTCAGATTTTCCAACATGATTATAGAGATTTGAACACCCAACATGGCACCTGTTAAAGGCAATTAACCTTCAGAAAGTGCTTGAGCTCCTGCCCACTGACAATGGGACCCCTGTTAGAGCAAGGCACCTAAAGTCACTAGTCACTTTTGGAACCATGGCCAGTAGCTGATAAAGATTCTTTATGTGTATCTCCTAACGCACTGCTGCAGGATTAAGAAAAACAAGTCATTGAACCCCTCTTTATTTGGGATGTTGAAGACAGACAATTTTGACATTAACTGAAGAAACTGTACAGCTAAAAAAAATATACTGCATGTTGATACAAAAGGATGTTAGCTAGATTAAAACTACAAAATTTACCCTGGCACAAAAATGCTCCTGTGATACATTAAGTACATTCACTTAATCCTTTTAATTTCCAGTCATGGCTTCATTGCTGATGCCAAATTTTGCCCATCTGTGTTGCCAGCTGGATCAGAGGCAAGGCACTTACCTCTGCATGGCTCATGTATAAAGCCAACTAAATACAGACCTAACCATACTTTGTATTGCCCTAGAGCACAGAACTTTTGTTATGATGGAACTAAATGAAGGGTCATTTTATGGTTAAGGAAAAACTGAAAACTTGACTGTCCTTAAATCAGAAACTTTGTGCAAGAGTTTCAACAATGCTTGAGTCTAGCTCTAAAAATACAAAAGCTGGGTCAAGGCAGGTTCTTTCTGCTAGGTTTACAATTTTCACTTCAGCTATAGCAATTAAAATTAGAGTGAAAAGAGAGCAGGGAGTTTCACTTTAAGTAACATCAGTGCCTTAGGAGGGTTGCCCTTGGTGTCACGGAATATTTAAATCTGAACAAGTTTTCATCAATTTAAGTATACATATTAGGTTTTGCAAAACTTCATGTTATAAAAGCATTTAAAAGCAGGATCAGGGACAAGCCTGCACGGGGAGCAGGAAGGTGTAGATGACTGAATAGGTCTCTTCTTCCACATCTAATTATGTTTTGGGCCTTGACTACCTGCCTGTAGCAGTTTAAAAGGGACTGCAGAAGGTTCATCTGTCTCAGACAGTCTGGTCACACCCCATTTAACCAGATTATTCTCAATCATTTATGACTTGGTAATTCTTTGCTATTTTCTAGTAGGTGTGACTCAACTGTAGCACTGGAATGGTTTAGTAGGAACAGTAATATACTAATTATGTTTGGTTTGAAATTCAGCCAAAATGGGGAAAATATTTTGAGAACCAAGTGGTCACTGTTGAGACAGGTTAAATATAAAAATAGGAACGTGGTCTGTACCATCCAGCTCAAGAAAACAGCAGTTAATGACAGCAGCATGAAATGTCACAAATCCAGCTAGTAGATTTCTTGTTCGCAACTATGCCTATATACACACTGGCAGCAGTTTAAGAAAACCCTTTAAGGCAGTGGTACACTGCATTGCATTGGCAATTGCAGAAAAGGCATTTTCTGCAAGATCCCACTTTGCTGGAAACAGTGTGCAACATATCAATTTGTCCATTACTTTCACTCCAGGTGTTTCAATATTTTATCCAAAGTGAACTAATACACAGCTTAGCGCAATATCCTCTAATGCCATGTTTCTAAAAACTTAACCCACCCCCATCAGAATGCTCTAATATCCTGTCCGCAGCAAAATACATTATTTTCAACAACATACAACTAAAATGTTTGCATGTTGGTTTAAGTTACACCTGGATTCAGGTAAGGAAGAGCACAGTTCAAAAATATTAAGGCGGCAAACTTTGTTCATTATTCATGTAGCAAATAAACTATCCCATCTCTATAGAGTATACCCGTAGAGGTGCAGTCTTATGCTCTGTTTATACTGTGCAAATTAAGTGTTCGTAGAGTCTCACTTTCTCATGGAATTATGCAGATTTCAGTTCTCCATGTGTGATTGTGAAGTAGTAACAAAGAGGTCTGAGGCAGTTTGTGGAACAGAGCCAACCTTCAGCTGGCAGGAGAGAACAGCATCATGAACACTGTGAAACAGCAAATCTCTGGTGGTGGATTTTTCAAAAAAATTAAGTCGAGTCAGATCATCCATAACAGGGCCTGTAAAGCAAATATATTAAACTATCGCCAGGACATACACGTATCTCATGCCTTGTATTTTTGTTTAGATCAACTAAGGGGGAGGGAGATAGCCTGTAGCTTTCTCAACCTCAAGTTTTCCTGTTCAAGACAGATTTGAGACAAAAAGATGCAAGCCAAATAATGCTACAGGCAAAATACACAAGATTTAAATGTACAGCTGAGCAGATTTCTAGTTAAAGATGTATTTGTGTGTATACTAGCACATCTTCATCCCATCATAATATACTGATGATCAGTCTCAGGGGACAGTGATAAACTTCCAAATGTCAGGAAACATTCTGGCACCCGATTCTCCTCACACTATGGTGTGACTCCACTAACTGACTATAACAGAGTGAGTTAGGCCCGATTCAGCAAGGTACTTAAGCATGCTCCTAACTTGAAGCATATATGAGGTGTCCCACTGAAGTCACATGTTCAGCACTATTCAAGTCAGTGGCAGCAGGATCAAGCCTCTGAAGAACTTGCTAAATCAGGGTTTTACTCTGGCACCAGTCATGGCCTGGTGGACTAGGGCCTGATTCTCCTCTCAAACCAATTTTTTTTTTAAAATGTGGAAGGCGCTCAGACCCTACAGTGATGGCTGGCAATACAAAATCCATGGATGGATGCCAACCCCACCCAAATCCCCCCAAAACTCTACAACTTACCACTGCAGCCGGCTATACGCACAAAAACACCAACTTCTTTATATTCTTCTATAACCTGCAGAAGTTTAAATGGAGGTTTAATCTGTAGAAATACCTTTGTACATATCACAATTTCACTGGTATAAGACAATATACATAATGCATTTTTTAAAAAGCCGTTCAGCTGCTTAATGGTTATTTCTCTTTTAAAATGGCTCTTGCACAGCATTAATCTTCTGCCTCTTCCATCCCTATAGGTTTTACACACACACACACACACACAGCGTAGCTTAACTTGACTTGAGAGTTGCATAAGGTGATTACACGTTCCCCAGTATAGCAGCAAGAACTTAGCATCAAAGGTGAAAGTTAAAACCTGTCATAATTAGAGTCTGATGTAAGATCATCTTGATTGGCCCTCTTAGTGCCCTACAAAAACATGACATGTATTTTGGTGGAGGGAATGTGAAAGATACCACTTACTGATTTTAACATTTTTGCTCCAACTGAATCCACAAAGTTCACTGGTGTAAAGTCCAAAATTATACAGTGAACATTTGTCATTGGCTCCATAAAGTGTTCAAGTTCATCAGGAGATGTGTCTTGTGCATTAGCATCTGCAGATTTTCCATTTAGGGGAAGCTCATCATTTATTACCTCATGTTTTACGCTTGTTTCCATGTCACTAGTCTATAGGAGAAGATAAAACCCAAAAGCTTAATGACAAATACATACATTTGCAATAACGATTTTTCCACAAGCTTCGTTCAGCCTCCGATAAGGTTTATGGCTTCAAACCACCCTCCCACGCCCCCACATTTTTATGTTCACAGGATTTATATCTGAACTTAGACCTAGCCCTCCCCCCACTTCTCCATATGCGCCAATTGTATGTAGCAAGTTCAAGTAGACCTAAGACATGACCTTGCTGTTAATTACCGTTTGCATTCAAAAACTTACATCAGCATTTTTGCCTCTCTCTGGCAATGGAAATAACCAGACTGGCCTAGCAGAGCCACGAGCAGGTCATTCTGCTGTAACATACATATTCAAGAATAAAAATCCCTTGGACCAAAATCTTGAAAAATAAGAGCCTACAAGTAGGCTCTTGATCCCATAGTTAGGCACCTGCCTGATTTTCAAAAGCACTGAGCATCTAACAGCTCCCACAGAGAATAGGTACATAAATGTGCACAAGTTTCAGATAGTTCTTGTCATCACACTCTGCTTTTCAGCAGATCCCCCTTTTTCTGTTAACCAAATCAATAAGTTGTTCTTGTGTGCAGAAATGGAAATATTTATATTTAACAGGGTTATTACTTTGAATTAATTTCAGATTAGTCCACATTAGGTCAGATAACTCCAAATATGCCTACTGTGAAGTTTCTACACCTTCCTCTAAAGCCTCTGGCAATTGTCAGACAGGAGACTGGACTAGATGGATCTTCGGTCTTATCCAGCATGGCAATTCCTTTGTTCCTAGATCTCACTAAGCCTTGTTTTAGACAATTCTCTAAAACAAGTCTTCTGAGTGACATTCCCTTTTTTGATGTCGTTTTCTAACAAAAACGGTCTGTGCTGCACAACACACGTTTCTAAGCCTTCCTTTTTCAAGTAACTTTCTTGTACGAACGCTGCATAAAGAGCCAATACAACAAGCTAGTTTGCTAGATGGGGAAAAAAAGAAAAATAAGGCAAGAATTTACTCTGGCACTCACAAGCTTCAAGACTGCTTTCTCCCTGTGTTCATTTGTCTGCTGAAGTTCCTTGGCATGCCTTTTCTCGGCTTTTTTCTTTGCTGCCAATACAGCACATGGATCAACTCCAGTCTACCACATAAGGCAAGGCATAATCAAATGAGGTTCAACTTGTTAGGACTATCATGTTACTTATTCAAAGGTCAAATTCATCACCTTAACATACTATAACATAAGATTACACTATACAGCTTTCCTTAAAGGGGAAATGTACAAAGAAAGAAGCAATAATCTTTGGAATCAGCATGTTAATACAACGATGAGGTGGAAATTTGAACCACAATTCTTTTCTAAATCAAATAGTGACAGTTTCAACAGAAACACTGATTGAGTGAGAGATTTATAGGGGGGAAGTGCTTTCGGATATAAATCGTCAATGCCATTTGCTTCGTGAAAACAAGCACCACCCACCTCAACTGTACAAGATTCATCAGGGAAGCTACAGAAAAATGTTTGAGAGATTAGTATGTGTGTCATTCCCTGCCAATGCAGTCTTGTCCCCTAAACATACATGTTACTGGTGCTAAACCCCTGACCACCAAATATGATGGCATGTTGGTGGTGGGTGAAGTAATGTGTATATGTAGATAATTCGTATGCAGTGCCCTTCACAGAATCAAACAACAAGTACATTTCATATTCACCCCACAATTCATATAAGGAGGGAAGAGGCTTTACCAATGGAGCTGAAAGATGATGCACAAAAGGATTAACCTTAAAGCTTTTCAGAGACCAGTTCACTAATTCAAGAGGGGAGATAATACTAAGGAATTGGTTTTACTCACCTTTTTCTTCAGGGCACTTGTGTACAATTCACTATTGGCAAAATAGAGGGAGGCATTGGCCTGGAATATTTTTATTCCAGGATATTCTTTCACCTAAGGAAAGAAAAACATTATAATACATGAAATTAAGTGCTATTTATTCTGGAAGGAAAGCACACATTTATATTTCTGCCACATACACGGTCACAAGACTGA
Source organism: Natator depressus (assembly GCF_965152275.1). NCBI lineage: Eukaryota > Metazoa > Chordata > Testudines > Cheloniidae > Natator > Natator depressus. Next base: position 323,387,401 of record NC_134234.1, on the reverse strand, counting down.
TCACAAATATCCATTGCCCGAACCACAGAATACACAACATAAGCCAACTTCCCACTGCACATGTGGACGTCACAGAATGATACCCATACCAATGGCATTGTTGTCTCTAGAACAGCCACGAAACAGAGTGAATGATGGTCATAGCATGCTGCAAACAAAGGGAAATATACTCCCACCTACTACTGTATGGAAAGTAAATTAGAAGGCCCTTCCCATAGTCATAATACAATAAAATATTGAGTGAGATCAATATCGCGTAATATTTGCATTTATATTTTTAACAATGAAAGAAAATAATTTAAAATCGAATTAAATCTGATGTTGCTATGAATGCTAGGTATTATTTAATATAAGGAAATCATGCAGTTCTAGAAATGCTTCTCTTCTTCCTCCATACTGATTTTATCGATACTTTTCCAATAATTTTTTATTTCTTCCATTCTTGACCTGCTTTATGATGTCCTCAGTGACAAAAATGGAAAACACAGTAACCTGATCTCAGATTTGTACAGTTTTAAGCACTTTGTTTTTAACTGTTCCTACAGAAACACCTCCTTCCCCCCAGTCTGGTTACTGCGCTGATATTGTTAATAAAATCCCCTTGAAAGCAGATTTACAACTGTTTACACAGGCACCTGGAAATGAAGGTTACTCACTTGTAACCATTCTTTGAGGTGACCCTGCATATTCCCACTTATGGATAAAGTGCCGTTTGGTGCTGCCTAATGGTAGAATCTTCTCCAAACAGTGCCTGTTAGAGCACACGTAACCCACAACTCCCTGCAACGCTTCTTAATGTTCTGAGGGGAGGTTATATGAGGGGGTATTTTTCGATCTGAATGGCGTAGCTCAGTGGTTCTTTGGACTTGAGGATGGTCCTGAAACAAGAGGAAGGAGCTGGTCCCACAGACTTGGGGAGTACTGGATTCAGAGAAATACTCTGCTCTGCACCTCTGGTCTTCAAAGGGGAAAACAGAACTGACTTGGTTTTCAGAGACAGAACTGCAGAGGCCATGTCAGAATTGGATAGATCCAAATAGTCTGATATCTGGCACTGCTAACAGTGTTCTCCAGAACAGATACATCTGGCGCTTACGTGGCTCTAAGTTTCTTAGTAGGCAGTTGGCCTTTTTTCACGAACAGTGCCACTGAAGCCTTGACAGCTTTAACAGAAGGAGCCAGCACCGATAAAGATCCTAGTCTTGGAACCATTAGACAGCCTAGAAGTACCTACAGTCCGTTCTGTTTCTCCTAGTACGCTCTGGGCAGGACAGAACACTCTGGCAAATAGAACTCCCAGGAGCGTGGCCTTACCCCATGCACCTAAGGTGTCTAAAATGGTTCTCTGATGCCAGGAAGACAGGTGGGCACAAAGTACATCTCTGAAAACCCAGCCTCTTCTTTGGTTCCCCATTACACAGAACCGACCTTACAAGATAGGCTGAACTACCTAGATTTAAAAACTACTTTGTACTAAAAACAATACTAAAGTCAGAATATTTGGAATCGCTTGAGGGAAGAGTATGAGGGGGATGTATGTGCGCTCTAATGGGCAATGCTTGACGAAGCAGTTAGGTAGCATCAGGTGACAAGTTACCCATAATGGGAATATGCAGACCCACTAATAGAAGACTCTCCGACACTTTAAACTGAAATGCTCTGGCCCAAAGCAGAGGTCTGGCATGCCATACGCTGCCCAAGCACATGCTTACAACAGAGTTAGAGACCCTGGGGGAGGGAATACCCAAGACATTTAGTACAGCAGTGATATGGGACTGCTCTAGTCTGTGTGGGCGTCAGCATACCCACAGACATCTTCTTGTCACTCTGTTCAAAGCCGAACAACTTCTGGTGGGAAGAATGCTTTAGGATTCCAGCATCATTCTGTTCAATGCAGGTTTGTAAGAAAGACAGCCACTTAGTGATCTGGGCATATGGACCTTTCAAAAGCAGCTCCCCTGATGAGAACTGGGCAAAGACTGCAAAAATTCCTGGCCAGTGTTTGAATACAAAACAATGAATTTATATCCCCTTCGTGCCAACAAAATGGTGTTCCTAAACATGTTTATGAAGAGGAAACAAAAAAAGCGATGCTAGCACCTGTGCAAATACATAAATAATGCACAAGTACTAGCTCCAGGAGTATTTGTGCAACCACCTTGAAAGCTCGGGAGGCATTCCCCAAGAGCAGAAGGAATACCATGCAACTTCGGTGACTTCATACAGCATGAACAGCAGATACAAAACAGCCGTGAGAGTAAGCCAGAGAGTGACGTTATGCTCACAGAAATTATTCATCAAATAATAAATATGTTTGTGAAAATAAGGCTGGTCATGGATAACTGGAAAAGAGAGAGGTGGAGTTCACAGAATAAAGTTCTCCATTGTGACCCACTTGCCCAGCTCTACTAAAAATAGACTAAATTAGGTCTTTGGTTCTGTAGGTTTTCATTAATATAGCTAAAGCGACTCATGGAGCTAACCCTGAATGGGTTCATACACAGTTCTGGTATTAGTAATGGTACTTATATAAACCCTAGCATCTTAAACTAAGCAATCAATTAGTAGACCAAGACCTCTATTATAGGTGGTCTTTGCACCAGAACTTGTCATGCAATACCCTGCAACACAAACCACACCATCCACATGGGTACATGCACATTTATTATAAAAACACTAACATCTGAAACAAAATGATTAAAGCAAAGTAAGTTTGCTTCCCCACAGTGTAACCTTAGCATAGAAGAATTTAAGAGCAGCTAGTTTCACTGCAGGAGGCTCTCACCACTATGCATACAATTACAGAATTAAGAATGTTCAGCCATTCCAGGAATCTGACTGTGCTCTATAACAGCAATTTAACAACAACTTAATACAGGAAAACACATTCCTACCTCTTCATACTCTTCCACGTCACAGTAAATGTCTGTGTTGGGAATTTGACCCAGGATTCTGTACTGTGGACTGGAGAGAAATGGATGCATAAGGTCTCAATATTACAGTTCACAGACTTGAAAAGAACGCACATTAAAAAACAGCTTTGAACCTACACCAGATATGGCTACTGTATGTTAGCACAGTGTCTGTACAGACTAATCAAAACACGCTTTGAGGAAGTTTACAGCAAGAACATAGTAGCGGTGCCATGTGGTGATTAAGCCATGAATCAAACTAAGTCTGTTTTAATAAAAAGGGCATTTGGAAAATATCCGGCCTGTTTGATGACCAACTGATGGGCACCAGCTGGGTGGGCCAACTGCTGCAACTGGCCAGCAAATGCTACAGGGCCAAATTCTCTTCTGGTGTAAGTTGACACAGCTTCATTGACTACAATGGAGCTATGCCAGCTCACACCAGCAGAGAACTTGGGCCACAGTTTCAAAGAAGCATCCTCCTTCTCAGAGGGAAGAGCCTGATTCTGTAAGATGCTGAACACTCAGCTCCCAGAGAATTAACTGTATATTATGTGGGTTCAGAATTGACCTAACATTGGACCAGAATTGACCCAAACTTGCCCCCACTGGGACATCTCCCATCAAATGCTAACACATGACAGTGACTTCTGCTTAATTGGGCCAGTCTTAGCATAAATTCCACTTAACAGTAATGCACTTGACAAATGCCAGGCATTAAACAAGTTTGAAATTCTGAGCTCTAGGGCTTTAATAAAAAATGATCAAATACAGATTAAAAATGAAAGAGAATCTGCATATTCCTGGAGTTTCACTTAGAACAGTATTTATAGACTTTACCTGCTGTCTTTTATGTACATTCTGTGGTTGAAGCAACAGAACTGGGCCCTGAACTGGGACACTGGGACACCCCCTGGATAACCCAATTAAGCAGATTCTACTGTACTCATGAAATGGGACTTCTGTTTATTTCATTCCCTTTTAAAAAGGGAACAAAAACCCACCACAAAGCCCTGATTCTGAGAAAGTCTGACCTTTGTGTTCTGTAAATAATGGTTATCATTGCAAACGCCACAGCAGTAAGCAAGCCGTAGTCTAGTCCCAGGAGAACAGAGGCCACAAAAGCCACAATCCAGATGGCCTAAACATCAAACAAAAGCTACATATTAAAATGCATCCAGTTTTTTTTGTTAACATGGCTCAGGCCCACGTATATACACTACCGCAGTTCAAGGGGAGGTCACATTGTAACATTTCTCCTTGATATACTGCACGGCAATACCCTCTGAGACAGATACGTTGGAGTGTTTTATAATTTGACATGTGAGTTGTAAAAAGAGCACTAACTGCAGAACATGTTTTACTATATGTTAGAGATTCAACCTCCTATGAAGCTGGTCCTGTAAAGACAAACAGTGCAAGGGGAATTACAAGTAGCCCGATTGTATATTATCATTATATTGAGCAGAAGACTCACCATACATTGATTACACAGCAAAATACCAGTAGTGCTGATGTTTGGTATCATCCAACACACCTAGGGTTACCAAATTTGGCTGGATGAATTCCTAGAAGTTTCATCACATGACATTATCTTTAATTAAAGATTAATCTTTTATTCCAGGAGACTCTAGGACAATTCTGGAGGGTTGGCAACCCTAAACACACCCAGGTAGCAGAATGGGCACAAGAACTCAGTACAGGCATCTCAGTGAAGCCCTCAAGAGTGATGAATTATGGTGCTATCTGAGTGGGAGGGAATCAGGAAAGTGCAGAGGGACTGGGGAGATTAAACAAGGCACAGCAGGCTTGCAGCTTGTAATGGAAAAAGGGAGCTCCTGCTGTTTGGAGGATGGTAGGGCCTGCGCCTCTACATACAGAGGCCCAGTGGCATGTTTGAGCCAGCAGGACCAGGGCTCAGCAGTTTCTCAGGTCTCATGTGGCAGTGAAGGTCAGATGGTGGTTCCATGGGTGAAGTCCTTGTCCAGGTGACTTCAGGAGTCTCAACCCCAGGGTTACTCCGTATATACAATAGTGGTTGCTACCCAGTCTTGCAGCCCCAGTTCCTGCCCAGCAGGTAACCAGTGTCTGTGGGCATTTCTATGGTTGAAAAGGTCTTGCACAGATTTTCAGCTCCCTCAATAGACAAGTGGGGCACTACCCCAGCAGCTGTTGCCGCAAGCCCCAACAGTGAACCAGGTAACAACTTAACCTGCTACCACGGAATCACAAAGAGTAAGTGATGCCTCTTCAGGGGGAGGGATAGCTCAGTGGTTTGAGCATTGGCCTGCTAAACCCAGGATTGTGAGTTCAATCCTTGAGGGGGCCATTTGGGATCTGGGGCAAAAATTGGGGATTGGTCCTGCTTTGAGCAGGGGGTTGGACCAGATGACCTCCTGAGGTCCCTTCCAACCCTGATATTCTATGTCTATGTCACTCCTGGCCTGGGCCCACTGTCAGGCTAACCATTCCTTGGCAATAAAGGAGGAGAGCACAAGGGGATTTGTTTTTCATGTTACTTAGGGACAGCTGTAGGATCCAAAGGCTTTTGCACGTTCAGCCGATCTCTAGCATGTTTTCTATAACATTACTGAAAAACAGTCCTGCTTCCACCTGCAGCCAAACTACTTTCAACACTAGCTAAGCAGGAATCTGCTGTTCACAACTGCTGTCAGCAACAGGTCATTTTCCTAGCGTAGCTGGACCTTTGTACTGCAACTTCTTCATCTGATACAACAATACACTTATAATTGCCTGGAAAGCTTCCACTCTTTTGTAGATTCTTGGGGAATGTTGAACTGTTGCTTAAAAAAAAGTAGGGGAAAAAAAAGGAATTAATTTACACTATGATAGCATTTTCACTTACCAATTCGATCTTACTGGTTCTCCAGAAATGTGTTATATCTCCAAACTGTTTAAACATTCCTTTCAGATTCACCATTACGATCGCAGCTAGCACAGTCTAGGAACAAATTTTATGACATTTTTATTTTACCCTTCAAAACTATGTCACTCAGAAATAGCTTTCCAAGGCATCATTAAAATGGCTATGTTTATGCACTTTATACCATTGATGGGAACCAACCGGCAAGCCTGTTAAATGCACATTCCCTTTAAACAACAACTTTTCAGGCTACACATTAAGATACTGTGCCTATTAAAGCTTTAGGGATTGCATATTATCTTGCATACATTCCAACAGAAACATAGATACAATTATCCAAGAGAATAAAAGAAACAAATACAGTATAAATTTGTGTGCTAATTATCACTTCCCTCCCCGCTGATCGATTTCGATAGCCTCTTTCTCCCTTAACATCCCATTCAAGAATTCTCAGTTCCGTACACAGTGTACATATTTAGGGTGATCTTATTTTCATTTCTCAGAAGGAACAAAACGTCTAACATGACTAGTATTAAAGACAAGAGGAGTGCTCTGACTCCTTTGCTATACTCTGCTTTCTAAGTTAACTTAAAAAAACTCCAAAAGCCCACCATCCCAGGGCCCAATCCTGGAAGGCGTTGAGTGCCCTCCTCAGTCCCGTTGACCTCAGTGGGTGTTAAGGGCACTCAGCACTTTTTAGGATTGGGCCCTAAGCTGTTAATTCATTTAGATACAGATTTTGTGATAGTTAAGCAAAGCTAGTTGACTTCTGCTTATACACACAATATCCAAAGGCGAAGTTCCCATACCTGAGGTAGTGGTTCAAAGAGGTAACCAATAGCCACAATGACTAACAGAACCATGATAGAGGACAGCGTCCCTGCAATCTGAACAAAAAGGTACAAGAAATCACATTTCTGAAGAATAAAAACTGCCGAAGGCAACAAGACAGAATGCAAACATTACTGGTTGGCCTGCATTGCGCTTTCTGAAATACTGGAGGTTCAGTGATTTTCTGATCGCTCATTCCAGCTCCATTAGTTTCATATTGATACATCCTCTGTGCTTCTACTTTGGCCTTGGCTAGACTACAATACCATGAGAAATGCCGTTCACTGTCTCTGGACCAACCAGAGGCCAGAAGACCAGGAAATCTTATCAAGCAACAGGCTCCAAAATCTGCAGTTCCAGAAAGTAAATATTCCCTGGCCTAAACATTTGGACAGACGCACCTGAGTTTTCCCTCCAGTGCTCTCCTGAACAAGACTCCGAGACATTGAGCAAGTGATCGAGAAGGTTTGGAAGAAGGATCCTGCAGAATTACATATTCCCAAGGCAATAAGTTCCTGTTTCAGATGAGAAAATCAAAAGAATCATGCAGAACAATTCTACAAATACAGATGTAGGCTACTTCTACATATTACTTTAACAGCTGCTTCTAATTTACATAATTTCCTAACAGGGCATTATCTCCTGTGCTAGCAGCGCACACACTAGTTGGCTCATATTGAATCATACATTAAACATGGTATTTGGTGGTGTGGAGGGACTGTTTCCCTATCTTTCCACAGCAATGATTCATGGGTTGAATTCTGAAATGTAAAACATATAGAATTATATAAAACTGTCCATTTTCAGGCTTAACTTGGGGTTAACTTTATGATTCTAGTATTCAAATTGTATGCAACATCTTCTTCCTCTACCCTAGTTAGTTTGTCCTGTTGTGTGTAGTTAAAAAACAGTTGTCACGTGTTATCCCAGAGATGGCTGCATTTCTGTGGTGGGTGAAGCAATTAGTGTGTGTGTGTGTGTGTGTGTGTGTGTGTGTGTGTGTGTGTGTGTGTGTGTGTGTGTGTGTGTGTGTGTGTGTGTGTGTGTGTGTGTGTGTGTGTGTGTGTGTGTGTATAAATAATATTTGAAAAATAAAAGCAAATGTATATATAAGGCACACTGCTTCACCAGGGAGCTGTTAACATGACATACAAAATGTGAATAAGATTTATGGGGCTAGATCTTCCGCTGGTATAAACGGATGTAGCTCCACAGAAGACAAAGGAACTGTGCCCAGTAACACCAGCCCAGAATTTGGGCCATGGTCTCTTTGGGTGAAAGAAGAAAACCATAAAACCACAAACTGATGGGCTTAATCATGCTCCCAAAGTCAGCAGTGAAACTCGCATTGACTTCAATAGGTGCAGGACAAGGCCCACCATGGTGAAGGGCAAAGACCTGACCAAATACAGAAGCCCAGTATTGTGCTCTGGAGCGGTGGAATCCTAGCTCCACTGAAGTCAGCGGCAAAACTCCCACCGACTCAAATGGGGCCAGAATTTCACCTGGGGAACTGTCACAGTGAGACGCAGGACACCTCTACTAACAGCACTCTCCTGCCAGTTCCAAAGATTTTACCGTAAGGAACTGACAGCAAGGGAGAGCAGACAGATGATAACCCGGGTGAAATTCTGTGCTGCGTCTCTAAGGGGCTCAGCACTGAACTTGCAGCCCAGGGGGAGATGATCCTAAAGCCTTGTCTCCACTACAAAGTTTGTTCAACAAAAAGCTGCCTTTTGTCGACAAAACAGTTGATGCGTACACACTGCAACGAGACTTTTGAAAGCAAAAATGCCCTATTTTGGTGACAAAGTAAAACCACCTCAACGAGAGACCTAAGGCTTTTTGCGCAAAATTTTTGTCAACAAAATACCAGTGCAGACACCACGCTTGATTTTATTGCTTTAACTGGCCTCTAGGAGGTTCCCACAATGCCCATCACGACTGCTCTGGTCAGCAGTTTGAACTCCACTTCTCTGCAGCCAGGTAAACCACCATCCGCCCCTCCCACTTCGAAGGCCCAGGAATTTCTGAAATTCCATTTCCTGCTGGCTGAGTGTGGAGAGGTGTCATCGCATCTTCCCAGGTGACCGCGGCAGGTTATCACAGCAAACGCTCTCCTGCTTGGACCACTGCGGAGCTGCTCAGTATATGGGGAGAGGAGGCTGTGCAGTCCCAGCTGCGCTTGAGCCATAGGAATTTTGATACCTCTCGGCAGATTTCTCAAGGACTGTGCAAAAAGGGCTATGGTTGGGACATGCTGCAGTGCAGAGCGAAGATAGAGGAGCTGAGGCAGGCGTACCATAAGGTGAGGGAGGCAAACCCTCGCTCCGGTGCTGCACCTAAGACCTGCCAGTTCTATAAGGAGCTGGACGCTATTCTCGGTGGCGACCCCAACTCCATCGCCAAGAGCCCCTTGGATACTTCAGCGGGCCTGGAGGCACTGGAAAGAGGACCAAACCTGGAGGACAAAGTCATTGATGAAGAGGTGGAGTTAGACAATGATGTGGAGCTCCTGGCAGGATTGACCGGTGGGGCAGGAAGCCAGGAACTGTCCTCCACTCCAGAGGTGTCTAGCCAGTCTCAGCAGTTGGTCTCCAGCGAGGAAGAAGCAGGAGAGGAAAAGTGGCTGCGGTTTGTGTCATGTGAGGGTGGGTTCAGGGTATAGAAATGTGGGAGGCTGGCTGTGTTTTTGTGTGCTGGACATTTCCCTGTGTAGCTATTCATTACAGTGGAACAGGGCGTTGATGCATGCTGAGATCTCGTGGGAATCCTCTAGCTAGATCTCCAGGAAAGTTTCCTGGAGGTACTCGATAATCCTCTGCTGAAGATTCCTTGGCAGAGCAGCTTTGTTCCTTCCCCCATTGTAGGAAACTTTCCTGCATCATCTTTAATTTATTTCCTACAAATTGAGATAGCAGGCACTACCAATACATATACAGGCAGTTTCATCATTTGCTTACTGGAATGTAAGGCCTCAAATTGCCATTGCTTCCTAGGAAAACTACATGTAACGTAACATAGCAGCACCAATCACAGAGATATACATTACTGGTTCTCATTTTCAAAGTGTTGCCTCAAAGACTTCCTGATTTGAATTGGCCCCCGCTAGACTCCTCTGATAGCTCTGGTATCTGGCTGCTCAAAATCAGCAGCCAAGCGGTCTGACTCAACACCCCACCCCTGAGCAAACCTTTCACCCTTAGCTTCACAAACATTATGCAACGTACAACATGCAGCTATGACCATGGGTATTATTGCCCGCATTGAGGTCTAACCTGCCATAAAGGCATCGCCAGCAGCCCTTTAATCTGCCAAAGGCACATTTCACTGTCCTCCGGCACCTACTCAGCATGTTGTTGAACTGCTCCTTACTGCTATCCAGGTTTCCTGTGTAAGGTTTCATGAGCCACAGCTGTAAGGGGTACATCGGGTCTCCCAGGATCACTATGGGCATTTCAACATCCTCCCCTGGTCTGGAAAGAAAGTCCCCATTTGTAGCCTTCTATATAGGCCGGTGTTCCTGAAGATGCATGTCACGCACCTTCCCAGACCACCCCACTTTGATGTCAGTGAAATGCCCATGCTGATCCACAAGCGCCTGCAACACCATGGAGAAGCACCCCTTCCTATTGATGTACTCTGTCACAAGGTGGTTTGGGGCCAAATTGGAATGTGTGTAACATCTATCACCCCTCCACAGTTAGGGACGCCCATTTCTGCTAAGACGTCCACTATTTCATGCACATTTCCCAGAGTCACGGTCCTTCGTAGCAGGATGCAATTAACTGCCTTGCACGCTTGCATTATTGCAGCCCCAACGGTAGATTTCCTGACTCCAAATTGATTCGCGACCGACTGGTAGTAGCCTGGAGTCACCATCTTCCACACAGCAATTGCCACATGGTTCTCTACCGATACGGCAGCTCTCATTCTGTTGTCCTTGCGCTGCAGTGCTGGGGCGAGCTCTGCACACAGTTTCAAGAAGATGGCTTTTGGCATCCCAAAATTCTGTAGCCACTGCTTGTCATCTTCCACTTGCATGATGATACGATCCCACCATTCAGTGCTTGTTTCCTGAGCCCCAAAGTGACAGTCTACCCTCTGCAACTGTTCTGTGAATGCCAAAAGCAATCTAAAAAGTTGCTCCTATCCAGATCACACAGCATGTCAGGCAACTGGGAGTCTTCTTCAGTTAGGAACGTTGTGATTAACTGCACTGCCATCCATGATGTGTTCATGACAGTGAGGGATCTATCCCTTCTTACAAAGATGCTGGTGTGCACAGCAAAGGGCTGTTGAAAAATGCCACGAAAGAAAGGCAGAAGCCCATGGAATGCTGGGACAGAAAGCAATGCATCACGGGACACTGAGCCTGGTCCCAAGATGTGCCATGATCCGCTCCACCTTCCCACAAGATCTAGCGGCAGAAGGTGTTGAGCTGGACTGTGGGATAGGTATCCACACTGCACTGCTCATACTGTTGATGCTAGGACCCCAAGTGTGGACACGCTCTGCTGACAGAGGGAGTGAGTGTGAACATGCAATACCAATTTTTATTACAGCACTTTTTGAGTATCAACATAACTTTTGTCGACAAAACTCTGTAGTGTAGACAAGGCCTAAAGCAGCTTAAAGCCACCTGGTGCTCTCCTAATCCTGGGATTTTCTGTGGCTGGAGAGACCCCAGTGTAATTTAGACAGCCCTGGGGGCTTAAGTTACAGCAACCTCCCTGGGCTACCGCCTGGGGCTCAGCACTGCCCAGAAATTCTGCAGTGCTGTGGCCCTGTCCCCGACACATCCCTCTCATTCCCACAGCATGTGAGGGGGGCCTCAGAGGATGACCTTACACTGCTGTCTTCTAGAGGGCCTGTACTAGGGACTGGGGCTTTTAGGGTCCCTTTATGCCACTTTGACCCAATTACCAAGCGTACAGAGGCTGGAGTGAGAGGGATGATCTTACCCCCGTCAATGAGACATATGGCTCAGAAGGGATTACAGAACAAACAAAGGACAGATGTTAGCCACATTGGTAATGCACTACTGAAAGTGCTTCAGACGCTACAGTGACAAGCACAATATAAGAACCTATGCAGAATAGAACAGAACATGAGAGGCGATTTTTCAGATAACTGGGTGATAGATCATTAAAGGCTTGAACTAATGTCCGCTGAATTAAGTGTAACGACTACCACTGACTGACACTGGCATTAGATCAGGTTCATGGGGTTTACATTTTCATAGGCCAACATATAAAAAAAAATCCAAAGCTAGGTTACCTGATTTCCATCAATAGTGTAGCCATGTTTAAGTGCAAAGATTTTGGCCATTGATACAGCCATGGAAAAGCCAACAATTGCTATTGCTAATGCGTCTACAAACACTGCTGAGAGGAGATTTATATCAGGTACTTTTGGAGCAAGTAATCTAGAAGATGAAATGATAAAGAGTTACTATAACAATAAACCCGCCACACTGAAAAAAGGGTATAGCTTGAATAAGGATATGCTTCATTCACTGTCCTTACCCTTTAGGGATATCCCCAACAATATCCACTTCATATGTGTTGGACAGATTCATTCCAGCTGAAACTCCAGTAGCTACTATTACCTAAAAACACACATGTAAACTTGTTTAGAAGAGTACAGATTATTTAGGGCGCATGCACACATTTGAAAAAAGTGCCGAAAAGAGAGAGAGAGAGAGAGAGAGTGCAATTTGAGGGGAAAACATTGGTTAGAACCAATGCTAAGAGTGGACATTAAGTGGATGTGATGGAAATTATTAGTCAATTAGCTTCTGGAAACACAGTCTCACATCACTCAGTCAGACTGCCACTGCTTACCCAAACCCTGGACATTGCTCATGAACCCTAATATGCTAAAGAAAAAAAATATCCAAGTATACACTAACAAGATACATACTAATACTAGCACTTATCATACAACTCAAAGCACTTTCTAAAAAGGTAGCTAAGCAGTATTACCCCCATTTTACAAATAAGGGCCCCAACGTTAAACACAAGACTGTCCCTGAGATGTGAAACAACCTAACGAAAGAATGTGGCTGGAACCAGTCCCATATGGGATTATCAGTCAAAAAGGGCAAGGCCTGAAGGGTCCTCTTCCATAAAATGGATTGATTTCAGTGCTTTGGTCCAGATGGAAATGGTGTTTTGAACTATTAATGTAGAACAACATAGTGTTTTTTTGTAAATCAAGACAGTGAGGGTGTGACGGGATCCCCGGGGTGCAGTCTGGGACTGTGGGACCGCTGTGCCCCCTTAACTCTCCAGCCTGGGCTGTCTTTCACAATGGTTTGCTAGTGTCAAGCAGCAAACCCCTCCAAGCACTGTTATCACTCAACACAACCGCATGTGGAGCACCACACCCAGCTAGATTGCGTGAATGCTCCCAGAGCCACTCATCAATCACATAGAGAAAGGCACCAGCCAAATCCCTACAGCTCCCAGCCTTGTACCTCAGGAATATACCGTCTTGCACTGCTCAAGATGAGCAGTAATTAATTGGTTCACCACTTAATCAGTGGAAAGTGGATATATCACCAGCCTTTGAAAACCTGAGCAGATTTACCAAACACTTCAGGCAAACTCACCGGTAAAGATAAATAGTAAGACAAGTTTATGGATTACAAAAGATAGATTTTAAGTGATTGTAAGTATTAGGCAAAAAGTTAGAGTGGTTACCAAAAATAAAATAAAACATAAGCACGCAGTCTAAACTCTCAACCCTATGAGACTGGGTATCATAGAGGGCTTGTCTACACTGGCACTTTACAGCGCTGCAACTTTTTCGCTCAGTGGTGTGAAAAAACACCCCCCGAGTGCAGCAAGTTTCAGCGCTGTAAAGCGCCAGTGCAGACATTGTGCCAACGCTGGTAGGTGTTCCTGGTGGAAGTGGTTTTTTTAGAGCGCTGGGAGAGAGCTCTGCCGCGACTACACAAGCCATGTTAAAGCACTGCCACAGCAGCACTTTAACATTGCCAGTGTAGACTAGCCTTTAGATTAAGCAGCTTCTCTCACCCCACTGAATATTGCAGGTCATGGTACACAGGTTTCACCCTTGAAACCTGGGCCAGTCTACTCTGTTGGAGTCTTCAGTCTTCTGAGCGTTCTTGTTGCTTGCAGCGTAGGTGGGGGGAGGAGAAAAGGCCAAGCATGTGGCCACTGTGTTCTGTTTTATACCCCTAGTCCATGTGCTTGGAGAACAAGTCCAGGCTTGTCTGGTGGGCATTGCTGAGTCCCAAAGTGAAGCAATACCCCAGTGTGTCTTCTGTGAGTGAGTCATTGACTTGTAACTCCTCTGCTGGACGATGACTGGTAACGTCTACTCAGCACCCACCCGGGCACTGGTTACCTCCCCTTGTCAAGGTCAAATCCAAGACTTCATTGCAAATCTACATGGTCAAAATTACCCTTCTGATGACAGTCTAACGTTCAACTCCTACTAACTATAGGAAGGGTTTGTTCTATATTGTTCATATATTGCTGCCTTCGGAATCCCGAGAGATACTTTTATGCAAGAGTCCTAGAGGTATTAACTCAATAAGGTACTATAGAAATTACTCTCAATTAGGGCTGTCGATTAATTGCAGTTAACTCATGCGATTAACTCAAAAAAATTAATCGTGATTAATCGCAGGTTTAAACAATAGAAATTTATTAAATATTTTGGATGTTTTTCCTACACTTTCAAATATATTGATTTCAATTACAACAGAAAATACAAAGTGTACAATGCTCATTTTATATTATTTTTATTACAAATATTTGCACTGTAAAAATGATAAACAAAAGAAATAGTATTATTCAATTTACCTCATACAAGTACCATGATGTAATCTCTTTATCATGAAAGCACAACTTACAAATGTAGATTTTTTTTTTGGTTACATAACTGCACTCAAAAACAAAACAATATAAAACGTTAGAGCAGAGGTGGGCAAACTTTTTGGCCCGAGGGCCACATCGGGGTTCCAAAACTGTATGGAGGGCTGCGTAGGGAAGGCTGTGCCTCCCCAAACAGCCTGCCCCTGCCCACTCCCACTTCCTACCCCCTGACTGCCCCCTTCAGAACCCTTGACCCATCCAACCCCCTCTGCTCCTTGTCCCCTGACCACCACCTCCCGGGACTGCCGCCCCAATTGCCCCCCAGGATCCCACCCCCTACCCACGCACCCCTGTCCCCTGACTGCCCCGACCCCTATCCACACCCCTGCCCCCTGACAGCCCCCCCCCAGGACTCCCATGTCTATCCAACTGCCCCCGTTCCCCATCCCCTGACCCCCCCGGAAACTCCGCCCCATCCAACCACCCCCGCCCCTAACCACCACCCCCCCCCCCCGGGACCCCGTCCTCTATCCAACTGCCCCTTGCTCCCTGTCCCCTGAGTGCCCCGACCCCTATCCACACCTCCACCCCCTGACAGCTCCCCCGGGACCCCCCCAGTCCAACCGCCCCACTCCCTGACTGCCCCCCAGGACTCCCTGCCCCTTATCCAACCCCCCTGCTTCCCGCCACCTTACCATGCCGCTCAGAGCAGCAGGAGCTCACAGTCACGCTGCCCACCAGGAGCAGCGGGCCAGAGCGCGGTTGGTGCGGTGTGCTGAGGCTGCAGGGGAGGGAGGGACAGCGGGGGGGGGGGGGGAGGGCTGAGGGCTAGCCTCCCCGACTGGTAGCTCAGGGGCCAGGCCGGACAGCCCTCAGGACCGTAATTTGGCCACCTCTGCTTTAGAGCCTACAAGTCCACTCAGTCCTAATTCTTGTTCAGCCAATTGCTCAGACAAAAACAAGTCTGTTTACATTTGCAGGAGATAATGCTGCCCGCTTTTTATTTACAATGTCATCGGAAAGTGAGAACAGACGTTCGCTTGTGACTTTTGTAGCCGGCATTGCAAGGTATTTAACATGTCAGATATGCTGAACATTCATATGCCCCTTCATGCTTCAACCACCATTCCAGAGGACATGCTTCCATGCGTAAATTCGATTTGTGACAGAACTCCTTGGGGGAAGAATTGTATGTCTCCTGCGCTGGGTTTTACCCCCATTCTACCATATATTTCATGTCATAGCAGTCTCAGATGATGACCCAGTATGTTGTTCGTTTTAAGAATGCTTCCATGGCAGATTTGACAAAATGCAACGAAGGTACCAAGATGAGATTTCTAAAGATAACTACAGCACTCGACCAGAGGTTTAAGAATCTGAAGTGCCTTCCAAAATCTGAGAAGGACGGGGTGTGGAGCATGCTTTCAGAAGTCTTAAAAGAGCAACACTCTGATGAGGAAATTACAGAACCCGAACCACTAAAAAAAGAAAAATTAACCTTCTGCTAGTGGCATCTGACTCCAATGATAAAAATGAACATGTGTTGGTCTGCATGGTTTTGGACTGTTATCAAGCAGAACCCATCATTGGCATGGATGCATGTCCTCTGAAATGGTGGTGGAAGTATGAAGGGACATATGAATCTTTAGTGCATCTGGCACGTAAATATCTTGCAACGCCATCTACAACAGTGCCATGCGAATACCTGTTCTCACTTTCAGGTGACATTGTAAACAAGAAGTGTGCAGCATTATCTCCTGCAAATGTAAACAAACTTGTTCGTCTGAGCGATTGGCTAAACAAGAAGTAGGACTGAGTGGACTTGTAGATTCTAATATTTTACATTTTGTTTTGTTTTTCAATGCAGTTCTTTGTACATAATTCTACATTTGTAAGTTCAACGTTCATGATAAAGAGATTGCACTACAGTACTTGTATTAAGTGAATTGAAAAATACTATTTTTATTTTTACAGTGCAAATATTTATAATAAAAAATACATACAAAGTGAGCACTGTACACTTTGTATTCTGTGTTGTAATTGAAATCAATATATTTGAAAATGTGGAGAACATCCAAAATATTAATATAAATGGTATTCTATTATTATCAGCACAATTAATCGAGATTAATTTTTTTTAATCACTTGACAGTCCCGTTCTCAATACCTATTGGATTTAATAAAGAATGAAATATTTTCTATAGGCTTTTGAGAACCATCCTATAGAATGTATAGCAGGGATATACGTCACTATTAAATTTTACAGGACTTTTCCATGTATGCGTCACAGGTGAAATATTCTGTGTACATGCACAAAATATACAACTATTCACAACTGACTTACCACAATGATCTCCATAGGAATAGGAACTGGCAGTTTCTTCTTAAACCGGTCATTAATTTCTTTCCCACTCAGCAGCAAAACAATGCATGTTAATCCAACAACTAAGGTTGCAATGTTGGTTTTTGTGATATTTGAAAGTACAGCAATTAAACTCTGCAACATAATAAAATTCTGATAGTTATTCCATGATGATTTTACTTGTCCAAAGATATTTGTATTCAGTTGCTTAATAGTTTCTGTCCAGTAAGCTGCCCCGGGAAGCCAAGATGTGTGTTGCTATCTGTGTTTTTGCTTATCTCCGGAGTATGAAAGCACCTCACAAACTGTAGAGAAAATACATACGATTTCCTCCACCTAGATTTTTTACTCCTAACAGTAAATATCTGAGTAAGGAGAGTATGTTATTAGAGCAACTACTGGCCCAAAAACACAGGACATATTAAGCTGCTTTTGTGGCATTAATGTACATCTTTTTATGGCCAAAAGATGCAATACTAGAGTTTGTCAAGAATCGGGCACGAAATTTGAACAAAAGGCTTTTTCAGAGGGAAAAAATAAGTAAACACCTAGTTAAACCTTACTTCAATAGTCTCAAGCAGTCTCTAGCAAGTCAAATCTGTTTAAAGCTGCATAAACAGTTTTAAAGCTGCTGGACACAACCAGCGAGGGTACCGTGGCAATGGATTCTTTTTGGCTGGGTGACAGTGATCTTCCAAATCGGCTGTTGAACTGACCAAAAAACCTAAAAGTTCTTTAAAGTTAAAAACGTCTTAAAAAGAAACATTGCCCTGTAGCATTAATAGAAGCAGTTACAAAAAGAAACCCACAAGGAACACAAATCCAAAGCCTTGCTGCAGACAGCTACGTAATTATAAAAGGGGATACACTATGAAGGTTACACAGCATGCTTGGAAAATATTATCCTTTTTCCTCCTAACTGCTTCAAGTGTTAATTCCCCACTGGCTTTTTGATAGGTCACCTAAGCATCAAAGCTGAAAAGTTATCAGTGTCATATCCCCAGTTTCTGGAAGGCTGGTTACATTTACACAAATGGATAGTTAAATCTATCTTAGGTTTTCTATAGCTCATTATACCATTGTAGTTTTTAAGTGCTGCAACTTTTCTACTGGTGTGCCATTAACCAGTCCAAAGGATTGGGTCTCCTAAGAGATCAGAGGCTTCTAATATTCCTCTGCTCAGACTTCCTTGCTCTGGTCTTAAAGGCAGATACTGAATTACAGCAAAATCTGGTTTTCCAAAACTAGTGGGAGAGAGAGATTCTAATATATTTCAACTATCTGCCTGTTTATGAGAACAGACAAAGGGGCAACATGATGTGCAACGTGCACACAGAAACACAGCTGATAAAGGGACATGCTCATTTAGACTTACAATTTATAACTCAGTGCACATATCTGATTTTTCAAAGCTCAGCTGTGTAGATCCATACACAATGGCTTAGCATACATTTAAAGTTACAATAATGAAATCAGAGCTTCTGAAAATTTTCGAAACTGGAGTGCGGTGTCAGAGACGTGGAGATTGGAGAAGCAGCTCAGGCTATATTGTTCATGTGTAGTACATGGGTAGTAGAAAATGGGAAATGACTGCCTGGGAAGGAATACTGCAGAAAGGAATCTGGGGGTCACATGCTTTTAAGATAGTTACTTACTTACTTACATATACAACTGAAAGGGCTCCACTGTAGCGCTTTGTCTTGATTCCAAGCAGATACTTTAGCTGGGAGGTAAAGACATGAACTGCCGCGGCAGTAGTGAACCCTCGTACCAGTGGCTCCGTTAGATAGATGGCTACAAAACCAAACCGAAGGAGACCTAAAGACAACTATTGAAGAACAATAGGGTCAAATTATGCAACTTACCAGTGCGCTCAATTGTAACATAAAAGTCAGCGCTGTAAAGAACAGAGCAGACCAGATTCCTGCCAACCCTGATATCAAGCAAACCAGAGACAGTCCAAGCAAATCTAGGCTTCCCCTCAGAACCAATTCTACTTCCCCCTTTTTGCAGGAATAAAGTTTCAGTGAGCAACCTTCTCACTGACCCAGGCCAGTCTGAGGGGGTTCAGTGCCATCAATGCTAGGATGGAGTTGGGGTATAGGTCACACACATATATAGACCTAGTATCCTATGGTTTATGGAAGGCTTTTAAGGAATAGTGGAAAGAGGTTTCCTGTCAGACCGGAGGTGGTAGTGGTGAAGGAGGAAAAGGATCTCTTTGATGTGCCTCAGCCAAAGCTGAGATGTCTGGAGAAATTCCCTGTTTCCAAGTTCTCCCTTAATCTTAGGTACATAGTTAGCATGATGCAGCTCATATCCCCCAGAACTGTGTTGGGGCATGAACACTAGCATTTTACTGTGGGGTTTGGGCAGCCTCCATAACCTGGGACCCCCTACCACTGCAAGTTTGAGAGAATTGCCTGAACTTGCCGTACAGCAAGCTACAAGCATGTTACCTGTATGATCCCTGAAAGCAAGGTGACGGCCACAGCTACCTTTACCCTCATGGCATCTCTGGCTTTATAGTTTTCAAGGAGATCAGTGCTATTGGTGGAATTAGATTCCATAATATTAAACATTTCATCAGGAGCTTCTCTGACAGCCACTCCACCAATCATCAGACTGATCACCGCAAACGTGCCTCAAATAAAAGACAGAGGAAAAATAGGTGCAAATTTTGCATGTCAGTTAGGACAAACTTTTACTTGCTTGTTAACTAGGGTTCCTTATACAATGGATTATCTCATGTTTTTACACTTTTGTGGAATTAAACATTTATCTCCAAACTATTTTAGAGTTTTCAATCAACAAAGTTGCATTTTTAGTAGTGAAATTTGCCCTTATACTCCGGACCAATACAGTGGTTTATACATTGAATAAACACTCCTGTGGCAGGTAAATATAATTATTTTACAGATGCAGAGAAATTAAATACATTTGTCCAAGACCACATAGCTAGTTGGCAGCAAAGCTGGACTTCCTGGTTTTCATGCTCATGTCTACTCCACTAGCTACTGTTGCTTCTATTCCTTCTTAAATATATTAGATAAGATGACAACAAACACAGCCTGCTGGCCTTTGAGACTATGGAAAGTACCTAAGAATTTCAAGTTTAATGAAGAAAAATAATAATCAGAAAGTTTGTCCTATTTATTTATTTTTACAAAGTATTATTTGAAAAGAAAACACTTCAATTGTACATAAAGAAAGATACCTATTGATGTGTGTCTAGAGGTCCCAAAAAAGGTATATAGAAAAACAGGATAAAATGAAGAATATAGGCCAAATACCGGGGGAACAGCTGCCAGCAAAGCGTAGGCTAATCCTAGAAAACACAATCAGGGAGAAAGGGAGCCACGTTAGGAAAAAACAGAAAGGGTCTGTTTCAAGATAAAAACCACATCATCCCCTTAATGATATAAGAACTATTAAATACATGTAGCAAACATTTGATGTCACATATCCAAAGAGACATGAGGAAAGAACATTCTTCAACTGCACATTTAAATTTAGGGCCTGATCCCGCAACACAGAGTGATCCCACTGAGGAAACAAGAAGCCTGCAATGACAGGCTTTGGGGGGTGCATGTATTTTTTAATGGACCATACCTTCAATCATCACTCCCCCAAGAAGCTTCGCAGAATAATAAAAGACAAAAAGACTAGGACTTACCTGCTGAAGCATCCCATATTTGCTTTCCTTCCTTTGAGAAATGTGTGTGCCAGCCTTACTGATTTACACTCAAACCACCACACTGGAATCACTGGTGTTGCACACTGGTGCAAGTAACACAAATTTGGCTCAAATGTAGAATACAAGGGAAGGACCAAGCTGTAATCTCTTGACCTTATCACTGCCACTAGTAAATGAAGTAAAAGAACAGAAGCTTCTATTCTGTTGGTAAAGGAAAAGATCAGGAGTGTTCCCAGGAACACTTGCAAATGCCAAGAGCTAGAATCATATTTAAAAAAAAGGAAGCCACAAAATGAAGAGCAAAGTTCACTGCTGCTCACCTATAAACCATGAGACAGTGACTACTATGAGATAAGGCTGCTGCAGTTTGTGTTTCCAACACATAACAGACATGTAATACCTTTGGCTAGAATATCTGAATGTGCAGCTAGAGTCTCATTTGAACTATTTTGAATGTTTATCTTTAAATGTAAGTAAAGCTACAGATTTTATTTGATATGCTAAAAATAAAAAGGCTGCACCCACTATAAAAATCCTTAAGCTAAACTGAGAAATGCACAAAAACCAACAGAGTGCATACCCAGAAAAGGAATAAAAGCCTCTCTGACCACCTAGGGTTTGAACCTTCTATTACGTAGAAGTGAGGACACCTGTAAAAGCCTCAGACACAGTTAACTCTTTTTACTTGTTCCTAGATTTGTCTCTATTCAAAGAGGGGAGAGTGATCTGGCAGTGTGATCTCAAACCAAAGATAAGGGAAGTCACTTATACTTGCTAACAACAGTGGTGGTGGAAGTATTGCAGAAGCGCCCAAAGTACCAACCAGAATCAGGGTCCCATGGGGCTGGGCTCTACACAATCTCACACACACAAAAAGCTATGCCTACACTAGACTTCCTTGGGAAGCCTCCCACTGCAGCAATCCCATTGGTGGCAGCAATGACCTGCATACTAGCATAGACAGTAGGTTAGTATTTTTACTTCTAAGCAGGTCTGAAAGACCTGGTGGTAAAATGCTGGTGGCCACCTGAGTCTAGGCTACATGAGTGTTCCCACTGGTGCTGAAGTACCAGTGCTAGTGTAACAGCAAATATGGACCCCCTCCAAAACACACCTTCTACTAGAGTGGACAAAACATGGTTCCTGCCCTGAAGACTTTACTCCACTTGCAGGGAAATGGAGTAAGACTTCCAAGTTATTTCAATGCATTTCAATGGATTTTCACTCCTATCATCAACCTTCTCTCCATTAGTCTCCATGAAACACAGGAATCACCACTGACTACTCTGCACTGGCTGAGCAGGGGAGAAGAAAAGGAGTCACAACTGTCATGAAGGAAAAGATAAGGACCAATCTCTGGCACCTGATCTTGCTGAAAAGTTGCTCCAAGCAGAGGAGTCAAGCCAATCTTGCACTCCTCTGGCATTCCAGAGATGCTCTAGCTGCCAGTGACCTATACAAGTGTAGTGGAGAAGAGTAGACTTGCCACTACTCTTGGGATGAATAGGTGAGGAGGGAGTAATAATTAAGGTCTTTTATCAACATGGCATTTAAGCACATGCCTATCTTTAAGGCAGGTGAGTAGTTTCACTGACTTCAACAAGACTACTCACATGCTGACACACTTTGCACATATTTGATAATGGGCTCTTCAGTCTACAGAGAAAAGTGTAACATGATCCAATGGCTCGAAGCTTAAGGTAAACAAATTCAGACCGGAAATGCAGTGTAAACTTTTAACAGTGAGGGTAATTAACTGTTGAAACAATTTACCAAGCCTTTGTGGTGGATTCCCAACACTGGCAATTTTAAAGTCAAGTCTGGTTGTTCTTCTAAGAAGATCTGCTCTAGAAATTATCCCGAGGAAGGTCTCGGGTCTGTGTTACACAGGAGACTGACTAGAAGATCACAGTGGTCCCTTCTGGCCTTGGAAACTGTGAATTGGGGTCAAGTTCTTTGGATTGGGTGCTCAGAGGCGAGGATTTCACTTGTTACCACTGGCTAACAAGATGTACAGCAGCACTTTAAATGACAGCCTTTTCAACAGGTTTTCAGCATGTTGTGAAACACTACCACACAATCATCCAGGAGATCACTGCCACAACAAGACACACATGATGGTCTAAGAACGATAATAAAATTACAGACAGTTCTACTCACCTTGAGGAAGCTGCATAACCCCAGTGCTTATACCTGAGACTATGTCTCCTAACAAATATTCCTTCACCGGATAACGGGGCAGCCATTTTAAAACTGGTAAAAAACTGTAGAGATGAGACTTGGCTTTCTTGGAAGAACAACTGAAAATACAAAAAGGAAAAGAAGTGAGATCATAGCAGAGGGAAATTAAAAAGATTATAGAGCCCACCCCCTTGCTATCAAGTTCTTGCAGACCACTGGGGTGGGTGTGTGTGTGTGAGAGAGAGAGAGAGAGACACAAGGTATGCAGATTAACTAAGTAAGAAACTAGCAGATATAAAACTCATACCGACAAGTACGTGCTATCTTCTGGCCAAGAGACTGAGGCGTCTTTTCCTTCTTGTGCAGCTGTCCTTGTAAGAACTCTTGGTTATATACCGGTCTCTTCACCCAGTACATCTGGGTTTGCACAAGGCACTCGTCATGTTCTTGAACATGTTCCATTGTACATTTCAATTATCAGGAACGGAAGAACCACCACTCCAAAGTCTCTACAAAAAAACGCTAGACACACATAAATGTACAGTTTAGCTTATTACTGTTATTTCTTAAACATCTAGTTTGGGGTTTTCTTCCAAGAAGCTTTAAGGACCTCAGTTTGACTACTCAGATACTACAGTGATGAGTGCGGTAATAAATGCATTGATCAGAGAGCTTGTATAGTGGCTGTAAAATCACAGTTGTGGTCTTTATTACACAGGAGTGAATATTTCTGCATTTCTTTTTCAGGCAAAAATCTCCTGCATCAATTATTTTGCAAGTATGGAAACTCAAATTTAACACAGAGGGTTAAATTCACTTTCAGCTGTTCTTCCCCTTTCCCTCACCACAGTCTTTCTAAAGAGGACTGCAATAGTTTAGGGAGATGTGTTATTTCTGAGTTATTTCCTGCTACCTCTCCTTATAAATGGTCATTGTTAATAGGACCGGGAGCTGAAACTCAAATACAAATACAGATTCCCCTTTAAAATTCAGAAATTCACTTCTCTTTACTCCAAGCAGTCAGTCACTTTATTTGCCTGTCCATCTGCCTCCTTCCTCTAAAAATTTACCCTCTCTTATTTCAGCTAGTCTGACAATACTGTCTCAGGCAAGTAGGGGATGGAAGTAGGCACAATCCCCATTAACTTCAAAAGGCTAGTCTCCCAATGTCTGTGCCAGGTATTATTAATTCCCAATCTTGTGCTCACTGAAATCAATAGGAGTTAATTCCAAATGACAAAAAGTGTCTACAACCAACTAAAAATACCTGACTTCCAAGTTTCTTAATACCTTTCAGGCATACAGTGCTCATCCTGTCTGTTGCTCTGCATACCTTGTTTGTGCAAATATGGGTAAAAAAAAATTCCACTCTCATTCATGAACAATGAGACAGAGCCATTAAACTATTAAGTAAATAGGACCTGGTCAATGTTAACATGTCAGATTGCAGAAAGGGAACTTGGATGGACAGGATAAAGCCTAAAAAAAGCAGCACTTTTTTCACATTCGTTTTTAAAAGTAAACAGCATGCATTTGCTTCACCTCAGTAACCTGAAAGTTGAAGAAATAGGATAGCACTGATTGCCATGAATGATGAAATGTTACAACATGTTACAGTTAGATTCCCTGATCTGGCCAAGCTGTACCATGGGGGTGGGGAAAGAGTGGTTTTCAGCTGCTCTGGTCTCAGGGCTACCAGAGACCAGCATAGGCCCTGGTTCAAGTTAGGCCCCAAAGACCTAGTCCAGCGAGCAGGGATCACTGGATACATTTGTTTCAGGATTTCCCTTTGGTTGGGCCATGCCCCAGACACCAGTGACCAGAACAGACAGTAGTGTAGGAGTTGCTATGGAAGCCTCATCAAATTTTAGATTACAATTGGGCATTACTTTTCTTGTATGTCTAATTTTTAGGGTGAATGTATTTTAACTGTACAAACTAAGGCCCCAATCTCCCTCCGCCACACACACACACTTAGCTTTCTCCACACCAGTACTCCTACTGGCTTCAATGGGACTTCTCATACATGTAGAGTGACACACATGACTAACTATTTGCAGGATCAAGGCCTAAGATGGTCAGCAAAAGAATCTACTGTTGAGGTACAGACAGATACATCATTAGAGCGAGACATGGTGAGGGAGAAGGAATAATCATTTTAGTCATAAAATGACCTTCCTTCCTCACCAGTTCCCCTGCTGAGGATACAAACCACAAAAGAATATACTGGTTGTTATGGAACTTTCTAAACCACTCTCTTTAAATTTAAAGAGACCCCAATCAAAAGCAAAGATACACCAGAGGTGGACAGAAAAAGACTGATAGCAATGCAGAGGGAACTGTAACCACCATCAGGTACTAATCTAGGAGGATTATGAGTCACAGCTCATTACAGATGGTGGCCAGGTCCTAGAGAAGACATATTGCTTCTGACAATCTAAGAGCTGGACTCGTATCACGTTTACATTACCGTAAATCTGGAGCAACTCCACTAACATCAAGGATGTTATATTTTACTTTATTTCTGACTTAATCAGGAGAAAAAATGAATTAAAGTGACATTTTGTATGCATCCTTACTTATATCTAACTTTTTTTATAGCATGGAAACTAATTTACAACCCAATAAGCTAGGCTCAAAGACTGCTCGTGACACTCATGTATAAAATGCTGTTCATTCATGCAGAAGACATAGACCCCCAAGAGGACATGTTACAATTACTTCCCTTGCCACTGAAATGGGAACATATATGCTATATACTGCACAGCAGGTTCAAACCTAAGAAGCAAGTACACTGACAATGAGGGGACATGGAACAAATCTGTTAAATTCCAGCCCAAAATGTTCAAATGTGGATACAAGATCTCATTTAGTGTATAATCCAAAGCCTACTAGAGTCAGTGGAAGGGTACCCACTGACTTCAATGAACTTTGGATCAGGCTCTTAGTCCCCAATGCAGCAAAGTATTTAAGCGCATGCTTATCTTTAAGCATAAGAGTAGTCCCACAGCAGTCAATGAATCTGATCATCACATGCTTGAAGTTAAATTATACTTAAATGTTTTGCTGGATCAGGGCATAAATGCATAGACTAAACAATTTACCAGCCAGACACACCCACAAAGCTAAAAAGGATTTGATTCGCTGAATACATGTTCTAACAGGATTTAACTATCCAGCATACACAAGCGCCACGATTGTCTCCAGTGTTAACCATTTTGAGTGCTAAGCAGTGCTTCACGTACTGGGAAGTGGAGTCCCTTAAACCAGCAGTTCTCAACCTTTCCAGACTACTGTATCTCTGTTTT
Source organism: Natator depressus (assembly GCF_965152275.1). Lineage (NCBI taxonomy): Eukaryota > Metazoa > Chordata > Testudines > Cheloniidae > Natator > Natator depressus. The sequence continues at coordinate 323,361,376 of NC_134234.1, read as the reverse complement.
GTCTTGTGTACGCCAAGTTTCACCTGATTTTAAAACTATTTTCTTACGAAATTGGACAAAAATATACAAAAGTGTCACAGCACGCTGTTAGTGAAAAATGGCTTACGTTCTCATTTTTAACCATATAATTATAAAATAAATCAACTGGAATATAAATATTGTACTTACATTACAGTGTATAGTATATAGAGCAGTATAAACAAGTTATCATATGAAATTGTAGTTTGTACTGACTTCACAAGTGCTTTTTATGTAAGCTGTTGTAAAACTAGGCAAATATCTAGATGAGTTGATGTACCCCCTGGAAGACCTCTGTATGCATACCCCTGATTGAGAATCACTGCCTTAAACGATCTCTTTCACAGAGCTGCCCACAGAATTTCAAGGACCAAGAATCTTGCCATAACATCACACAGACAGACAATTAGCATCTCCCCACTACACCCACAAAATAATCAGTAGCATTGTTACCTGTTGAAATCTCTCTATGGTTGAGTGGCAGCTCTTTACACTGTCCTGCAAAGGAGAGCGTGGATATCAAGCTCTCTCTCTCCCCCTGGCGGAGAGGGAGTACCCTACATCACCACACTCTGGTGACTCCCTTGCCGTTGCCTGTTGATAGAGAAGCAGCGGGCCCTGTTTCAGAGGAAAGATCATAAGGGGGGGGTGGAGGAAGAGAATCATCTTTGGGATTTTATAGGTCCAAACTATAAAGGCTGCTCTCAGATAATATGTGCTTAACAACAAAGACTGAATTACCATGCAATAAGAAGAAAAGGAGGACTTGTGGCACCTTAGAGACTAACAAATTTTTTGAGCATAAGCTTTTGTGAGCTACAGCTCACTTCATCGGATGCATTCAGTGGAAAATACAGTGGGGAGATTTATACACACAGAGAACATGAAACAATGGGTGTTACCATACACACTGTAAGGAGAGCGATCACTTAAGGTGAACTATTACCAGCAGGAGAGCGGGGGGTGGGGGGGTAGGTTTTGTAGTGATAATCAAGGTGGGCCATTTCCAGCAGTTGACAAGAACGCCTGAGGAACAGCAGGGAGAGGGGAATAAACATGGGGAAATAGTTTTACTTTGTGTAATGACCCATCCACTCCCAGTCTTTATTCAAGCCTAAATTAATTGTATCCAGTTTGCAAATTAATTCCAACTCAGCAGTCTCTCGTTGGAGTCTGTTTTTGAAGTATTTTTGTTGAAGAATTGCCACTTTTAGGTCTGTAATCGAGTGACCAAAGAGATTGAAGTGTTCACTACAAAAGGCTCCCCCTCTTCTCCCTCCCCCCCCACCCCGCTCTCCTGCTGGTAATAGCTCACCTTACCTGATCACTCTCTTTACAGTGTGTATGGTAACACCCATTGTTTCATGTTCTCTGCGTATATAAATCTCCCCACTGTATTTTCCACTGAATGCATCCGATGAAGTGAGCTGTAGCTCACAAAAGCTTATGCTCAAATAAATGCCCAACTTGATTATCACACACATTGTAAGGAGAGTGATCACTTTAGATAAGCTACTACCAGCAGGAGAGTGGGGTGGGGGGGAGAGAAAACCTTTTATAGTGGTAAACACCCATTTTTTCATGCTTTGTGTGTATAAAAAGATTTTCTATACTTTCCACTGAATGCATCCGATGAAGTGAGCTGTAGCTCACGAAAGCTTATGCTCAAATAAATTGGTTAGTCTCTAAGGTGCCACAAGTCCTCCTTTTCTTTTTGCGAATACAGACTAACACGGCTGTTACTCTGAAACTTAAAAGGTAGTGGTTCTTTATCTGACTGATAAAGGCCTGCTCTGGATGCTATTATTAACCGGAAGGTGTCAGAAGAAGTAGGACTCATGCCACATGAACACCATGTGGTGAGAATGCTCTCAGGCTCTCTCTACACCGTGTACCGTAAAGCGGCGCGGCTGTGCTGCTACAGGTGCACAGTTGTAAGGCACACCGTGTAGCCGCTCTTTACTGCCAGGAGAGAGTTCTCCTGGTGACAAAATAAAAAAACCTCAAATGAGGGGCGGTAGCTTCACCGCCGGAAGTGCGGCTCCTGCCGACGAAGGGCTGTCCACACTAGCGCCTTTCGTCATTAAAATTTTTGTCGTTCAGGGGATATTTTTTCACACCTGAACGACAAAAGTTTTAACGATGAAAGTGCTAGTGTACACAAAGCTTAAGTCAGTGACTCTCAGCCTTTCCAGACTACTGTACCCCTTTCAGGAGTCTGATTTGTCTTGTGTACCTCCAAGTTTCACCTCACTTAAAAACTACTTGCTTACAAAATCAGACATAAAAATACAAAAGTGTCACAGCACACCATTACGGAAACATTGCTTACTTATTCATTTTTACCATATAATTATAAAATAAATCAATCTGAATATAAATATTGTACTTGCATTTCAGTGTATAGTATATAGAGCAGTATAAACAAGTCATTGTATGAAACTGTAGTTTGTACTGACTTTGCTAGTGCTTTTTATGTAGCCTGTTATAAAATTTGGCAAATATCTAGCCCTTGGAAGACCTCTGTGTACCCCCCCGGGTATGCTCTAAGTGATCCGTGTTTCAAATCTCAGATGCTCCACCAGGAAGCTTCAAACAATCTACACTGGCTTCTGGAAATTGCATTACAGACCAAATCCTGGTCTGGTTGAAGTTTGTGAGAAAACTCCATTGATTTCACTGGACCAGGATTTGGCCTTGTGTGAATGTTTTTAACTGTACAGACATATTGGATGGACACGAGTGGTGGAGCAGCTCATCCCTCATAGCCAAAACACAGCACACAATGAAGAGTAACAGAGGCAGAAGTGTGAAATTATGTAGATTTCAGATATTTAATAGGTACACTTTAAAAAAAAAAAGTGTCACAATAGGACAGTTTTGTTTCTTTTTTTCAGAACCACATATTCTGTCACCATCCAGTGGCACTGCTGGATTAGCCAACCTAAGAGGCATAGAAACAGCTCCCCTACAAGTCTTCACACACCTTTTGACTGCGTTAAACACAGCAAACATATTAACTCTACCAACACAATAAGCCTTCTTCTCCCAGAAGTACAGGTAGGTTTAATACGTTACACTAAATATACAGGAATGCTTTTCTGTTGGACAAATCTAAGTTAAACTTGGACTACAGCCCTTTGAAGTGTTATCTTTTAGTTTATAGGGGTGAAGGTCATGGCTATCAGCCTATGGACTAGGGGAAACATGCTGTAGCTCAAGACAACAAATGCCCCATTAAACCATTCACGGTTAATAAGAGATTGCAAAGGCTGTAAATCCCACATCTATTTAGGAAACAACAAAGTTATTTAAAGAAATACCTTAACTTTGTTACTATTTACTCTTTTTCAACCCCCTTTTCTTCTCTCCTCAGGCCTGATTCTCCCTTGCCCTACTCGTGCAGTTATCACACCTGTGCACAGTCTGTAAAATGCTAAAAACCAGTAATCACTTTTTACAGCAGTGCAAAAAGGGTGTAAGTGCTCAGACAAGCTGCTAGGCCATAGAGAATCAGGTCCCTTGTGTTCCTCAGGGTACTCTCCGTCGTCCCCTCCTTAACTCGCTCTGCAGTTTAACTCATTTCCCAAATGGCTTCATTTACTCTGTGCAGATGACTCTCAAACCTACCTCTAACCACTCACATTTCATCCTGGATGTCCTGCAGTCCACTGCAATACAGAAAGGCAAAAATCTTTCCTGTCTCCCATGCTTGGAGTCACGTTTAACTCCTCTCCCCAATTCCACATTTTAAAAACCAGTTGGTTCCTCATTGGTTTCAAAAAATCCATTTGTTTACTTACAGCCCCTTACTAAAGCACCCAGCTATACCCCTATCTCCCCCACTTGCCTCTCTGCCGCACACACCAGTTCATCCAAAGTCACTTTCCTCATGCACTGCCCAGATCATATCACTCCCCTCTTTGAAACCATTTGTGATTTCTTAACCTCCATAATATAGTTCAAGCTTCTCACCCTCATCTTTAAGGCTCTGCATAAATCTGTTCCTGCCTACAGCATCGCCCTCATTTCATCCTACTCCCCACACTCATTCCCTCTGTTCCACCCAAGTCTCCTGATTAAACATGGTTTCCTTTCCCCCCACTATCTCCTCTGTACATTCTACCACGTTGCTCCCTCTTGCCAGAAACCCCTCTCCTTCCAGCTACCAACCAGCAGCCTCTCTTCATGCCAATCTCTCTAACACACACACCTTCTGCAATGCCTGCCCATGTCAAATCCACCAATGAGTGACCAGGGCTAAGATGTGTGAAAAAAGTGGGGGTGGTGTCTACCACTCCCACATCCACCCACCCCCGTCCAGCAATTACTTCTGCCCTAAACCAACCCTCTGAACTCTGTCCAAGCTGTCTACATGTTTCTTAAAATGCAGTACCCAAAACTGGACACAATATTCAAGCTGAGGCCACACCAGTGCTGACTAGAGTGGAACAATGAACTCAGCAGATGAGCTCTGTAATGAATCAATGGGATCTGACCATGCAGAATTATTGCAAGGGCCCTGAATTTCAACTCAGCCCTTACTTAGGTAAAACTCCCACTGAAGGGACCCTGTAAGGACCTCAAGATTTGTTCCTACTTGTTTGTATTTCCTCTCTGAGGTCCAGATTGTGATACTACTCAGTCTAAGGGCAGCTTATACCACAGGTAGTGTCATTGACTCCAGTGGGACTTCTTGTGGAGTAGGCTGATATTCAATGTAAGTAAGGGTTTCATAACTTGACTATTTGAGAGATGCCCTAATTGTTTTGCTACATGTGGTGCTGTGCACTTGCACTGTACATCACAAACTGAAACTGCATGAAAAAAAACATACAAGAAAATCCCTAGAGTGATTCAACATAAAATTCATGGACATACAGGATTAACTTCTCTGTATAATTTCTAACCTATGATCTCTTGGATGAAGGACAATAGTGACATTTACCTCAGAAAATACAATCACCTTTGATCTTTCTGCAGCCACTGCACTTTACTATTTTTTAAAATACACTCGATCACATAATTGATGATTGATATTTCATACCTCATTTCCCATGTCAAAGATTTTAGCTTCTAAAGATTTGTTCCACACCACCAAATTCATTAGCCCTTTAATACGCTATTTTGCGTTCAGTAACTGCTGTTTGTTTTCTCCATGACAACCCATTATAGGTCACTAATATCCATTTTTGAAACATGTGATACCTATGCCACGTTGATAAGACAGTTCAAATCACGGCTCACTTTAAAAAGCAGAGTACCCCAGGCCCTCCCCCACAAAGTTCAGCTAAGAGGGGGCTCTTGTTTCCAGCATAACCAACCCTATCACAGCGAAAACAGAGGGAGATTTAATCATTTGGCCATTTGTATTCCTCTCTTTTGCAGTTCTGGGCCTGATCTTGCCACCCTTCCTTCATCACCGCTCTCTCGTTAAACTCAGCAACAGCTTTGCCCTAGTAAGGAATGTGGGATCACGCAATAGGAGTAAAACCGTTAAAAATGTTCAGTCAAATCTCATAATATTTGGGTGGGGGAAATCAGGGTCATAGTTTGACTCATGTCCACTTCATTGTGCTGAAATGGGTTGGTCAGGGTTTGGCAGGGGCATGAAACAATGGGCCAGATTCATCTCCCCAGAGACGACAATCCCTGGGTTGATTGTATCAGCGGCCCAAACCCAAGGCCACTGATGCAATCATTCTGAAGTCAGACCCCTTGACACTGACTAGGAGGGAGAGAACATAAATCTAGGTCTCACACTCCACAAACAATCCCAAAATGCTTTTCCAGAGTCCATGTGACATACAGACAAGTGAATTTACAATTTAAAGGGGCTGGAGTTTAGAAGTTTTAGCTCAGACTAGCCAGCCGCTAGTATCTTTTATACATTTTTTGCAAGGAGAGTGGAAAAACAACCAGGTGCATGACTTGTGCGTATGAGGTTTTGTTTTAACAGGCTCTGACATTAAGACCTATTATCAAGGAAAGTGCAAGAGAGACAGACTTATCAGCCTTTTTATGCATTGTGGATGGAGATTAAAAAAAAAAAAAGTCACAGCTGGACTTCCTCATCCTTTATTCTTGTGCCCATTACAGCATTTATTTAATCAATCAATATAACAAGTGAGCAGGCCAGATGAGGTGCTCTCCCCTCATGGTAAAACCTGAGAGAGGAGGGGAAATCTCTCCAAGGATTCCTTAGCATAGTTTCTCCCTAATTGTTCTATTGTGGAGGTGGGCTTTCCTATGCAGCAGAACAGGCTGCATAGTCTGCCCCAAACCTCAGGTGTGGGGGATCCCTGAGAGACTCATTTCTGGCCTAGCTGCTGAAAACTTTATTCTATGGAAGATTATTTCTGGGAGAAGTAGTAACAACTACGTCTACTGTGTGTGAACTGATTTTATTATTTATCCAATGGAGCCCCTCTCCCTCTTCAAAAACATTCAACTCTCCAGTCATGGAAACAATCTACATTTACACTGAAAACAAAAGACATTGGCAATATTCAGCCCTTGCTTACTGCCCCCCCCCTTTTTTAAACTTCTAATGTATATTTTTGTGCAATACACCTTACACTGAATTCCAACTGCCCTACTCATATGAGTAATATCATCAACCTCAATGACTCCATGAGCGGGATTTTGTCCATGATAGGTTCTGCTCTCATTCATGCACTTGCTATTTATCTAAGATTACATTATCTAACTTCCTGTTTGCTCAGGATTGAACCCTGGCGTGTTCCTCATTGGGAGAATCATCCAATGGAAATCAGCTTCCTCAATAATGTACTGTCAAGGTTACACAAGGAGGGGATGAGTTCAAAGTAAAACAGTTTGCATTCATTTCTCTAGAAGTATTGAGGATTCCTGCTTAATGGAACTAAGCAGCAGACCTGAAGCTTCCCAGGCAAGGCAAGGAAGCTGATGTAAAATGTATTTATTTGCAGGTTAATTTGTATTTAATTCACATTCCGCGTCTGGCATTTCCCCTCTTACAGCTGATGACATCACTAACAAGGAAAGCAGTGCAAGGGTTGACGCTCCTGGACTAGCTTCAAGTGTCACCTTCAGCGTCAGCTGTTGCAGGATAAAAACCGTGAGCCAGAAGTAACTCTCAGGCCTTGCAGAAATAAAACCATAATTGAGCATGTCATAAATATAAAGGGAAGGGTACACCCCTTTAAAATCCCTCCTGGCCAGAGGAAAAATCCTCTCACCTGTAAAGGGTTAAGAAGCTAAAGGTAACCTTGCTGGCACCTGACCAAAATGACCAATGAGGAGAGAAGATACTTTCAAAAGCTGGGAGGAGGGAGAAAAATAAAAGGTCTGTGTCTGGCTGTATGCTGCTTTTGCCAGGGACAGAACAGGAATGGAGTCTTGGAACTTTTAGTAAGTAATCTAGCTAGGTATGTGTTAGATTATGATTTCTTTAAATGGCTGAGAAAAGAATTGTGCTGAATAGAATGACTATTTCTGTCTGTGTGTCTTTTTTGTAACTTAAGGTTTTGCCTAGAGGGATTCTCTATGTTTTGAATCTAATTACCCTGTAAGGTACCTACCATCCTGATTTTACAGAGGTGATTCCTTTACTTCTATTAAAAGTCTTCTTGTAAGAAAACTGAATGCTTTTTCATTGTTCTAAGATCCAAGGGTTTGGGTCTGTGGTCACCTATGCAAATTGGCGAGGATTTTTACCAAACCTTCCCCAGGAAGTGGGGTGCAAGGGTTGGGAGGATTTTGGGGGGAAAGACGTGTCCAAACTACATTTCCCAATAAACCCAGATAAAGTTTGGTGGTGGCAGTGGAAATCCAGGGGCAAAGGGTAAAATTAATTTGTACCTTGGGGAAGTTTTAACCTAAGCTGGTGAAAGTAAGCTTAGGAGGTTTTCATGCAGGTCCCCACATCTGTACCCTAGAGTTCAGAGTGGGGAAGGAACCTTGACAGAGCAACAATACAACTACACCAGAGGATGCTATGAGTAGACAACACAGAGGAGTTGTTTTGGATTTCCACCAGTTATTGGTTTAAACTGAAACCCAGAAACCCGAGACATATGCGAAGGTAAGAGATTGCTGAAGCAACTTGCGGATTTCCTGACAGTCAACTCTTGTTTCAATTTCATTAGTTTTTTAAATGTAACATTGGAGAGTGGGAGTCTCAGTGCCTAAGCCACTTAGGCATTTTTGAAAGTTCCAGTCTTTAATATCACCAATTACAACAAAAGCAGGATAGCATGTAAATCAATATACAAGCATAGCTAATACATTTGTGTCAGCTATGCCCAAAGACTTTTACACTTCCCAATTTAAATGGTCAAGTCCATGTATACAGTACACCTTCCCAAAGTATGCTAGAAACAATGAGTGTTTCAGTAATTGGGGTCTACGACAATTAAAGGCATGATCCTGAAAGATAGTGAGGACCCTTCTTGCAGGACATGCCACTGCCCCTTGCACGATCGGACAGTCTAATTTCTGAGGTCCAACAACTTCTTTGAGTTCTGGGCATATCAGCAGTTGAGGGGAATTGTTACCACCATCTACTTGTGTCTGATTGCAACACGCACTTCCCAAATTAGTTACTTTGGAAGAGGAAGTGTAGCCTAGACTGGGAAGCCCAAGACTGGGAAGCAGTAGAGCTGTTCCTACCTGTCTCAAGGCTCATCTTCACTGCAAAGTTAACTTAGGTTATAACTCGAATGTTGTCCTGATCTCTACTCCTGTCCACACACAAAAACCGTTAACTTGAATGAAGTGGTACTTTTAACCTGAGCTGGCTGACCTGAGAGGGGATATAAGCTACATCTCAAGCAGGCACAACCTGTTTGCTATGACACTCTGCAGTGTAGACTCAAACTATCTTCTTTTGAGTACTGGTAGTCCTCCAATACCTTCCTACAGTTCCCAGAAAGGACCAGGCAAATTCACCCACAATACACCAAGGAAGAATTCATACTGAGGCTCAGCTTTTTGCAGCGCTAAGAACTGCCGGATATGCCCCCAGAAATCTTAGCACTACAGACAAGCAAGTGTTATTTTAGCATGGCTGCTCTCACACAGGCTAGGCTAACTCAAACGAAGATAACTTGAGTTAACTACAGCAAAGACATACCCTCACAGACTTGCTATCTGAAGCTGGGCAAGTGATTGTCTCATTTGTAAAATGGGGTTAGTAATACAGCAATTAAATTTACTTAGCCAAATCCCACTGTTTACCTAAAACAGAACCCTGTTCCCTAAGGATTTCAGATAAGCAAGCCTTAGATACACTTATAGCAGACTATATTTGTACACACAAGCATTGAAAGGGACCTTCTGACAATTTTTTCTCCCTCTTATTGAAAACAATACCAAAAAATTAAGTGGCTGAAATGAAACCCCCTTCTTAAGAAAGCCAGCCAGCTTTCCCAGTGCAAGCCAGTTCACTCTAAATGTGATGAGGTCAAGCATCAGTGCACACGGGTGTGAAGAGTTATGATCAGAAGCCCTGCTGAGTAAGAGCTGTATTATAGCAGACATGACAGAAAACGTTTCCCCCACCAGTGAATTACATGAATGTTCATATCAAGGCCTGCTGCAATAGCTCATTTGACCACCTAGAGGTTTTATATGTTCCTCCAAGCCTGGCATAGCCAGGGTCCTCAGGTACCAACACACTGTGCAGGAGTGTTGGGAAACTTAACTGGTGAAAAGAAAAGGAGGACTTGTGGCACCTTAGAAACTAACAAATTTATTTGACCATAAGCTTTCATGAGCTACAGCTCACTTCATTGGATGCATTCAGTGGAAAATACAGTGGGGACATTTATGTACACCGACAACATGAAACAATGGGTGTTACCATACACACTGTAAGGAGAGTGATCAGGTAAGGTGAGCTATTACCAGCAGGAGAGCGGGGGAAAAAAACCTTTTGTAGTGATAATCAAGGTGGGCCATTTCCAGCCGTTGACAAGAACGTCTGAGGAACAGCAGGGGGGGGGGGGCAGGAATAAACATGGGGAAATAGTTTTACTTTGTGTAATGACACATCCACTCCCAGTTTTTATTCACGCCTAAGTTAATTGTATCCAGTTTGCAAATTAATTCCAATTCAGCAGTCTCTCATTGGAGTCTGTTTTTGAAGTTTTTTTTGTTGAAGAATTGGTAAAGAGACTAAGATCCCTGGCTGGAAGTCACCTCTGAAGGGCAGAGTATTGGTATTAGTACTGGCCACCTTCAGCGCAGAAAGATTGTATTCTTCCGACATCTAAAGTCACTAGGTCCCATTGCCAGGAAGGGACTGATCCTGTGTCACAACAGTCGCTCGGCTTCCCCTTTCACACTCACCCAGCCGGGGGCTGTTTGGAGCACAGCGATGTTTGCATGGTGTGAGAGGAGTTCGTGGCCCCATCTAACGGGGCGCACGCACCGGCCCGCCCAGGAACCAGCGGGCAGCAGGGGCAGCCCGGGCCCGGGTCCGACTCCTGCCCCTAGCGGCACGCACCCCCGGGAGCCGGGCAGCGGGGCCGGGCAGGGAGCTAAGGCTGGAGGGCGGCGATCCGCTAGGACAGAGCGGCGAGCGGCGCCGCAAGGCTGGGAGAGCCAGGAGCCCGCACCTGCGCCCCAGCCGCCCCCGGAGCCGGGTCACATGCAGTAGCCCCGGCGCCCCCCCGCCACGCCGGAGGCTTCCGGCTGGCCCGGCAGCGGAGCCCAGGGGACGGGAGCCCCCGCACGGGACGCCCCGGCCCCGCTGGCCGCCACGCTCAGTGAGTCGAGACCGACCGGGCTGCACTCACCTCCTGCCGCCTTCCCCAGCCAGTCTCCGCTTCCAACGCTAGCGCCGTGACAGCGTCACCCCGCCCCCAGCCCGGCGCCGGAGGCGCCCTTCCCTGGGAGCCGGCAGCACCCGGCCGGCACCGCCCCCCCGCAGCGCCCACGCCGCCCGCCGGGCGCGGCCCCGAGCGCGGCTGGGAGTCGTAGTCCCCCTTCCCATTGGCCCTCGGCTCCCCCTGCACCAATGAGCTGCCGCCGGCCCCGGAACGCTGGCGCTGGCGCGTTCCAGGTGAGCGCGGCGGCCGGTCGGCCGCAGCGCGCTGTCTCCGGCGGGTGTCAGCGCCCCGCCTGCTGCCGGCCCCAGAGTCTGCGTTCGGCCGTGGGCTCTGCGAATGGCTGCGTGGGGGCCCCCAGCCGGGCAACGTGGCGCACTGCAGCCTTGTGACGCTGGGCCCGGGCCAGTCACGTCTCGGGCGACGCCTGGGGACGGTTCTGCCACTTAGTTTAGGTTTCAGAGTAACAGCCGTGTTAGTCTGTATTCGCAAAAAGAAAAGGAGTACTTGTGGCACCTTAGAGACTAACCAATTTATTTGAGCATAAGCTTTCGTGAGCTACATCCGATGAAGTGAGCTGTAGCTCACGAAAGCTTATGCTCAAATAAATTGGTTAGTCTCTAAGGTGCCACAAGTACTCCTTTTCTTTTTACTTTAGGTTGATGTTTGCGGAGTGCTTTGGCCATCAAAGCACGGTGTAAGTGCACAGCGTGGTTGTCTTTATTACTGATTGATTGATTGGAGAGCTTAGGAGTACAAATCTCTTGGAATAAATATTAGTGTGAATGAAAAAGGGTGAGTCGCCTCCGCCCTCCCGGCCCAAAAAACCCCTTCTTCGCAGTTCTTTGCCTCTTCTGCTGCTGAACAGGAATGGATACTATTGACATTATTGCAATGAGCCCTGGTTTCAGGCTACTTACTGCTGGGGGTAGCTCCAAAGCTCATCTCGCTCACCAACAGAAGTTGACGCAGTAGAAGATATCACCTCACTTACATTGTCACCCACTGGGACGGACACAGGTACAACAGCACTGCACAGGCTGAGGTTAGCTACGTTCAGAAGGCAGACAGGGGTTGGGTTCACAGGCTGTTGGTCTTCATACAACCACCACAACAGTAAAACACTGGGGTTGCACACTTTAATATATCTGCTAGTTCTAATGTGAATTCACCATCCCTCTGAAGTCAATTGGAGCCACTCCATTCCCTTTGTTGCCGGCACCCAGTGCTGAGAGGCTAAACAACAGCTGAGGTCGGTTCACTACCCGGTGTGCTACACCCAATAATCACAATGGGGTGGAGAAGCAGAAAAGTTTATTAGCAGCTGCAAAAAGGTACAGGGAGAATAAAATCTCAAATCCTGCACCCAGAGCAGGAAGTTACACAGGCTTTTATACATTCTTTTTCCCAGCATACGTATCCAATAGGAACCTGCCCTAAGTATCCATATAGCCAGCCAATCCAGTTCCCAGCTAGTGCCCTTGTTCTCTGTATCATTTCTTAAACCATACATAAAGCTGCTTTATTCAGCATTGTTCTTCCATATCTGCCCTGTTTGGCCTTGCTTAGTTTCAGTCAGTCTGACTCTGCAGCATATTGTTGCAGATCCTCAGCATAACTGCTGTGAGTGCCTCCAGGCGGGGGGGCCAAGGACACTTGGGCCTAGTACGCAGACCTGCTGCGAGTGCCTCCAGGCGGGGGGGCCAAGGACACCTGGGCCTAGTGCCAGGGGGCTTCATCGACACTCGTGGTCTTCCATCCCCTCGAGTTACCTAGTGGCCATGCCCCAGTGTCCCCAACACCTTCAATGGGCTTTGGGTCAGGCCCTAAAGGCCTCCCTTGACTGTCTCTTTACTCATCTGTTAATGTAAGCATGGCAAATGACTGTGTAATTTTCAGTTACAGTATGAGTATTTTTGTGTGGACATGATGCTCGCATGTTGTGTTCTTAATGAACTTAACGCTAAAATTAAAAAAATACTCAAAAGTTCCTAAATTGTTTACATCCTGCATTTCCACTGTGAGTAACCACAGTCCCAAAGCTACTTATGAGACTGCTGTTGTATGTGCCAGAGAAAGGCACCAGAAAAGGGAATAAACAGGAAATGAGATGAGCAGTAATGTACTGCAGAATGCATGAATGGCATATGAATTCTGTAGCTGTAGCTCACGAAAGCTTATGCTCAAATACATTGGTTAGTCTCTAAGGTGCCACAAGTCCTCCTTTTCTTTTTGCCAATACAGACGAACACAGCTGCTACTCTGAAGTGAGCTGTAGCTCACGAAAGCTTATGCTCAAATAAATTGGTTAGTCTCTAAAGTGCCACAAGTACTCCTTTTCTTTATATGAATTCTGTGGTTTTCCCTCTGCCCTGATGCAGTAGTGCAATGATGGGCCAATATTAGGTGGGCATTTAGAGGGAGGAGCAGTTCTTTGGGGGAATGTAGCAGCCTTAGCCCATATTCACTATCTTCCTGAGCTACCCCGATCCTGCTCTGGGTCCCTATTATCTGCTCATCCCCTCCTGTCCCATAACTGGCTTCAACTGTCCTTCAGAGGTGTCTGACCTTTCATACTCACTACCTCCCTATGTGGTCCTCAGGTCCATTCATACTCTGAGCCCCACCTATTACCCGCTCACTCCTCCTTGACGCATAAGTGGCTGCAGCCCCCCTCTGCCCCAGGCTCCAGACAGGGCATCTGATCATGGATTCCTATGTACAGACAGTGTATCATACCCTAGGTCCACTACAGGTGGTATGATAGTGTATCAATGTAGTGTCTATGCGCCTGTGACTTTTGAAAAAAAAAAAAAGCAGCAGCTTCTGTGCCAAAAATAAAATAAATTCTAATGAAAAAGGCTCAAAACATCTTTTTTCATTGCATCAAATTTATTTTTAATAGCAGATCACAGTGCTCTCTCAGTGTATAAAGTAGCATGCCAAATTTCATATATTTTTGTCTTACAGTTGTTCAAATAGAAGAGTGTAAAACAGCATTTGTCTCTTTCTGAAAATTTCAAGAGACTGGCTTTTAAAAGTCTTGTTTTTAAAAACAGCAAATTTTTACCACCTCTTCTTACTCTCAAAAACTCTGTGATCAGCTTCCCCTAAGAGTTGTGAACTTTTGAGCTTGATGAGACTCAGTGTTTGTTTGTTTTTTGAAAAAGGACCTAGTTCCTTCTCTATATGGAGTTCAGAACACAATCTTCACTATCGCATCCAGGCTACATACAAACATCAAGCAGATCAGATCTGGGCTGTAGGTTGGGTGCTTGTTGCTACTGTTTTATATAAATCTGGATAATTTAAGATCCTTTTATAAATAGAAGAGGATCTTGTTTCCTGAAGACTTTCCCAAAGTCTTGTATAAATAACCCTTGCTAAGCCTAAAATCTAGTGTTTTTTTCTGAACTGGAGTCTCCATGGGTTTTTTTTTGGTTTAGCCTTTACTTGTTCAAATTTTTAATTTAGTTTCAAATCAAGTATCTAAGCATATGTACTGAGCAGGACACATAGCAAAACAAAGAAGAACAGGTGAGATTATATCAGTGCTAGAATGTATAGGCGTTTACATTTGTTTATATAATTCAGAAAAGTGAGACCAAATATTATGAGAAAGATTTCATTTGCCCAACATTTGGAAAGCTGTTGATTTCAACACAGTAAGGTCTTTTAAATGCCACACTCCACTCACACCCTGTGGAATAGATGAAAATTTTTTTTCACATGCTCCTAGCAATCAACCTGTTTGACTGTTGGTAATATCACAAAGGATTGATACATGATCTAAAGTTAAAAAGTCATGGGAACTGAATGTTCAGAGGACAGGGTATTTTCACTTATTCCTCCTTCCCCTCCTCACAGTTGGCTCAGTGCACTGAGGGAAAGTTTCTACTTCTCCCAGAGCAGTGGTTTTCAAACTTTTTCTGGCGACCCAGTTGAAGAAAATTGTTGATGCCCGCAACTCAATGGAGCTGGGGATGAGGGGTTTGGGGTGTGGAAGGGGCTCAGGGCTGGAGCAGAGGGTTGGGGTAGGGGGGTGAGGGCTGCAGGGTGGGGCTTGGAATGAAGGGTTCAGGGTGCGGGAGGGGACTCTGGGCTGGGGTAGGGGATTGGGGTGCGGGTTTACCTTGGGCAGCTCCCGGTCAGCGGTGCAGCAGGGGTGCTAAGTCAGGCACCGTGGACCATGCTGTGCCCCAGAACCGGCCAGCAGCAGGTCCAGCTCCTAGGCAGAGGCACGCAAGCTGCTCCGCGAAACTCTTGTCTGCAGGCACCGCCCCCTCCAGCTCCCATTGGCTGGTTCCCAGTCAATGGGAGTGCAGAACCGGTACTTGGGGTGGGGGCTGCACGCAGAGCCCTGTGACCCTGCCTCCAAGGAGCCAGACATGCTGCTGGCCGCTTCCAGGTTGCAGCACAGTGTCAGAACAGGGATTAGCCTGCTTTAGCCAGGCAGCACTGCCCATGGGACTTTTAACGGCCCAGTCGGCGGTGCTGACCAGAGCTGCCACGACCCAGAGTCTTACATTCTGCAACCCAGTACTGGGTCACAGCCCGAAGTTTGAAAACCACTGTCCTAGAGCAGCAAGTATTGACACTGCTAGAGGCCACACATGATTAACTGATCTGACCTGGTATCACGCCCTCTATGTTCTTTATGCTGAGCCGGAATGTGTCTAATGTGTGTCCTTATTAACTACTATAGAGACCTAGAATAGTGTTTGGCTGTGAATCTAAATTTCCACGCAGTTCAGGGGATTTAGAAGGTCTTTTGGTCCAGTGGCTTATAGAGCGAGGCTCAAGCTATGAAGTTTGGAACTGGATGTGAATGTCTTGACAAGAGACTTTGGATCCCATGTTACAGTTCAGGCCCATCTCTAACGTCTACTGTAGTTTAAATGTTAGTTTTGACATATTAAAACCAAACTGCTTTGTTTGTTTGTTTGTTTGTTTTAACAGATAAGCACACACAAAAAAGTACTTAGAGGATGGAAGTCTGGTACTAAAGAAACATGGAATAAACAACAACTGAACATCAACGTAAAGATTTCTTGCCAGGAATTCCAATTCCTGATAGATATAATTCATTACAAATCAAATATTACAGTTACCATATAAGAATTACTTAAACATTGGAGATTGCATTAAAATAATTGCATCAACTGCTACACTGAATATATATGATCTGAAGCTGGGTTTAATTTTAATTATAAATGTTAGTTTGACGTAGTGAGTTAATGTTGCTTTTTCATTGCTTCTTTCCAGCATTGTCTAAAGAAGCAAGAGTTGCCGCAATAGTTCAGTGGAGGGAAGCACAGGGATACCTTGCTATTACTACAGTCCAGCACACAGCAGGAGCTTGGATTTTAAGAAATCTGTTTGGTAAACAAAAGCTGGGAGTAGAAGCTAATGAATAAACAATGTGGACAATGGGAGAAGATTGCAAAACATACATTGAGGATAATTGGAGTAAGTCAGTTAATGACACAGGACACTTGGACTTGCATGATGACAGTGGGCCCACTGTAAGTCTCAAGGGGCTCCTCTGGTTCACATGGAAATGAAGCAGTGGGAGCCATTGTTTCCCAAGAGAGTAAGGAAATCTGTGAGACAAGTTCAAACAAAGGGGTAGATTCATCACTGTTGCACTGACTAGAAGTTGGATAGTCATCCCATCCATTGTCAATTTAATTTTACAGCCAAACCACTAGAAAAAGTGAAGATGGCCATTGGACCTGCCTGCATCTGAAGGGGTGGAAAGGCTGTGGATTTCTGACATTTCTGATTGTTCTTGTTCCTTACTGGAATGCTGTTTGTGTGTTCAGGCAGAATGCCTGTCCCAAAGTCAGCAATCCAGCCTGTTCCAAAGTCACACGCTGGGTAGAATTAGTCCCTTTGACTGTGTCACTCCAACAGTATATATTTCACACCCTGTTTGCCAGGGCAGTGTTTTCCCCAGGAATTGAAATTAGGGGTGTGTGTTAAAAAATACGTGTGTCTATGTGTGTGAGGACTGATGAGGGACGATACCATTAGGGCGAAGATGGGCTGTATGGCACCATAGTAAAAACTGAATAATGTGTCACAACCATTTTATTAGATTTAACTCATGTTTTTAAATCATCACACAAATTAAAGTTGGCTACACAAGTCTACTAGGAAGCACTACATCTACATCTTTCTTGTTGTAATTTTGCACAACTCCGTTAATGAACTTCTTGAATGCAGTGCATTCATCTTTGGTGTCTTCTCATGTGTCCGGTACTCCCAGTCCTTCATGGTATGCTCATGATCATGCAGAAGGCGACTTCTTTCAGAACACAAAATTCTATTCAATGAGGAAAAAGAACGCTCAACTGGAGCTGTTGTGAGGGGGAGTAGAAAGAGATGAATTCCTATGTATTTAATTCCAGGAAACATAACACAAAAAGTGGGTCAAACCACTAGTGATGATAAAAAAGAAGTTGAAGTCAAATCTTCATTCATTTGTCGTATGATATTCCATTCTTTGTTCAAATTCTCTATTCTGTCCTGATCCCATGGCAGCCCCATTGTAGGTAGTGCTCACTCCACTCAACTGTTGGTGTTTTATTAGACAGGCTTCTGTAAAAGCTATGTAGAGGTTGATAGAATCCAGAAGTTGCTGTTGTAGAGATGTAAGAATCAAGTCCGTGTACTTTACTTTTTCAGTGGGCTTAACAAGCACTTCTTGTCTTCTTCACTTAAAGAATCAATATAAGTGCCCTAATAGTCAACTTCTGAACTGAAGTCTTTGTTTCTTCCGTTTTCAGTGGATATCTCTCTGATTGATCCAAGCGTAGCTTCAATTGCTGGACAGAGATCTACCACTGTTGTAGCAGATGCCTGGATGGCATTGTTTAATGACCCAAGGGTTTCAACAGTAGACTTACAAGAGAGAATGGCGATGGTTTTCTCTGAACTTACTAGCAAAAATAGGCCACTAGCCTCACTACTTAGATCCGTCCTATCTTGGTAGATACTTTCCAAAGCCAATAATAATGGTTTTAGTAATTTTAAGCCAACAGCCAAGGATCGCTCATAAGAAAGCCAGTGGGTTTTCCCAGGTTGGACCAATTTGAACTTCAGTCCTAGTGTATCTTCTGTATTTTCCAAGATGTTCAGTCCTTTTCGAAGCTTGCTCAAAAAGGAGTATAATAAAGATATTAAATTTATAGCTTTTTAAATGCCTTTTGAAGATTCTGCAGCTCATACTAGTGCTAGTTAGAGTAGGTAGCCTCTGCAGGGTATATAGGAGAATTTAGAGTTACACTTTTCTCTGAGCAAAGCTTATACTCCACTATGTTTGCTAGAGAAGTTTGCAACTCCATCAAATGCACAAGTAGCCATCTCTTTGGGGTTCAATCTACAACCATTTAGCTCTTCTAAGATGTGGGTTGTCAGAGATGCAGCCGATGTGTCTTCTATAACCTGAACTATGACATTGCACTCCATATGCTTTATGAAAATATGCTTATGAATGTGAATATGATGTAACTGGAATATGCTTTATGCAAAAGGTCTCTTGTAAGATGTCATTACAAAACTTATAATCTACTGAGTGTGTTCATCCTATTTGTTTGCATGTATTATTTCTATGTCTGAAGTTAGGAGAATAAGATATAACCTTGTATCATTGATGTAAACATATTAAGTGGAAGCCATTAAAGGTGTTTCAGAATCAATGAACTGTAAATGGCTCTGTTTACTTGCAAACCTTCCCTTGTACATGTGGGCCTGCCCAGGAAGAATGGAGGCTGGGGCCTCACAGGACATGTGATCATGTCATCTGATACTGGAATCCATCTTAAATCTGGTACTTTTCCATTTAGAAGGAGGGATGGGGACCCAGACAGACAAAAGATTCCTGCCTTGTGCCAAAGCTATAAAAGGGGGGTGGAGCAGGACAAAGTGGCTGTCAGTCATGAGAAAACCCCTAGTTACCACCTGAGATGGCTGGTGGAACTAACAAGGACCGTACCAGGGGAAAGGATTGGGCCCAGACTAGGAAGGAGTCTAGTCTGTGAAAGAAGCTTATTGGAACATCTCTGAGGGTAAGATATTACCTGTAATCAGTTTCTTAATGTATTAGGCTTAGACTTGTATGTTTTTGCTTTATTTTGCTTGGTAGCTTACTTTGTTCTGTCTGTTATTAGTTGATATCCACTTAAATCCTACAATTTATATTTAATAAAATCACTTTTGTTTATTAATTAACCCATAGTAAGTGATTAATACCTGGGGGAGCAAACAGCTGTGCATAGCTCTCTATCAGTGTTAGAGAAGGTGGACAATTTATGAGTTTACCCTGTATAAGCTTTATACAGAGTAAAACGGATTTATTTGGGTTTTGGATCCCATTGGGAGCTGGGTGTCTGGGTGCTGGAGTCAGGTAATCTGCAGAGCTGTTTTCACTTAAAGTCTGCAGCTTTGGGGTCATGGCCTGGACCCTGGGTCTGTGTTCAGCAGGCTAGCATGTCTGGCTCAACAAGGCAGGGTTCTGGAAGTCCCAAGCTGGCAGGGAAAACAGGCTCAGAGGTAATTCCAGCACGTCAGGAGACAGTTGCAAGGTGATCTCTGTGACCAAAACCGTCACATGAACATCTAGAAATTCCTCTACTGGCCTACCACTGACATGAACATAAGTGACTTAATACTTGATGCAGTAACTTAATACTTGATGCCCATTTGCATCAGTTCATTCATCAGCCATGTATGCACATTTTCTGAATGTGGTGAGAGAGTGCTTCACTTTTTCAACTGCGTGCTTCTAACCTGTCAGTTGAGTTTCTTGCAGAAAGATAGTGAGCATGTGCTGGTCTTGGTTGGAACCAGTGTCCAACTTCAGGATTAACAAATGACAATGCACTTAACATTGGCCTCCAGTTTGTAGTGTGAGGTGTCTCTTGCGTAAAGAGAAAGTGTGATTTGACAGCCATGTTTGTTTGAATAAACCGTGTTGTGTCTTCAGCATTTTTAACAGCCTTGTAAAGTACTTTTAAAATTGGCTTTGACAATGACTGGCTTACAAGACTTTCTGCATGCTGATGCAGTCCAGAGGATTGGTATTTTGCAGCCTTTTCACATTGTTTGTCAGCATTGGCCTTGCTGATCCATCTGGCAAACCAAGCTCCTCTATGTTTATTAGGGTGACCAGACATCCTGTTTTAAAGGGGCAGGCCCATACTTAAACTGTCCTGACTTTTTCTTGAAAACGGGTAAATTGTCCCGTATTTGCTGTCTACACCCTGCGCTCCAGCTGCCTGCCCACCAGCAGTGGGTGTGTGTGCAGTGGCCGATGATGGGTGTGGGTCTGCAAGGCTGGTGGCAGGGCAAAGATGCAGCGCACAGGGCTGGCCACTCCCCCTGCTGGTCCATCAGCACAGCCCTCGCTGTGTGCCGGTTCTCAGCCAGTAGGGCCACGTCCCCCCATCCCGTTTCCGGCTGACACTGGCTGCGACCTGCGGTGGTTGGTGAGTGTGGGCAAGTGTCAGGCAGCATCCGATTACGTGTCGCCTCTGCTACCCACCCATCGGCCCTTTACATGCTTCCCCTCTTGCTGTTCTCTCCCTGCTTTGCCCCTTTGCCCCCCTACTGCCCCAGCCCTGCTGCTCCTCCATATCCCCCTCCCCCCCGCCCCCGGTGGGGCACGTCCCACTCCCAGCGCTCTGGGGAGAACCAGCCCCTGGTCAGAGCACTCAGCTCATCAGCAGCCTGGCTGGCAAGCTCCTTCCTTCCCCCACTGCCTCTGGCTGAGCTGGTGTCCCGGGAAAGCCCAAGACTCTCTGGCCCCAGGGTGCTGGCCAGGAAGAGCTGAGTCCTGTATGTGCCAAAGTCCTACACAGCGCTGTCACGGGGAAGCCTCTCTGCCCCTCAGCTAGGCTCTGGAGTGGCGGGGGAGGAAGCAATTTCCAGCCTGTTCACACCCTGACCCTGCAGGCTCCACAGCAGTGCCCCAGGCAGGTGCTTAGCACCCTCTTCACACACACCCCCCCAGCCCTGGGTCCTACCCCCAGGGAGCACGGGGCTGCTCTGTCCCCTAGGCACCCTCCCCTGCTGAGCCACCTCTCTGGCCAGTTTGCTGAAGCCCCTGCAGTGAGGTTTTCTGGGCCCTGGTGCACAATGCAGCCTTAGCTTAACCCATTCCTGACCACTCTGTAGCCGGGGGACAGGAGGCGGCTGGGTTATGTCGGTGGCCAGGAGAAGCCTGAAGGTGTTAGCTGCCTTTCAACACTGTGCGGGCAGGAAGGGACAAGCTGCTTCCAACCACATGGGAGTGGGGGTGGGGGGGGGCGGGGAAAGAGTTGAGCTCCGCAAAGACACAGGCCAGGTCATTTCTCTCCTGTGGCTGGAAGCAGCTCCCATACCTTCCCTCTCACACAGTGCCAAAAGGCTGCTGCTGGCCACATTCTGGTGTGAACCCTGGCAGAAATCTGATGGGGGGGCGGGGGGGCATGTGACCCTGCATGCCCCCTCCCCCCATATATTGCCTCAGGAAGACGCAGTGCCAGGTACCAGGAGAGGCGGGTACATCCCAGGGACCAGCCAGGCATGGAGGGCAGACAGCCCCAGGCAGAGAGGGTTGGGTTGGTCGGTCACCCCCTCCCCATCCCCAACCCCCCGTGTGAGAGAGGTGTATGGGAGTGTTTGTGTGTCACACCTCCCCGTGTGTGTGTGGCAGGATAGGGGTGTGTATGTGTGTGTCACCCCTCCCCATGTGAACCCTAAAGCCTTAAAGATAAGAAGGTAAATAAAAAGAATCCAGCTACGCAGTATTTCTTTTTAACAGGGGCTTAGTCAACCTGCTGTTAATTTGAACATTTGTACGATTGATTGCTGTTGAACTCACTTGAATAGAGTAATTTTACCAGGTGTCCCATATTCAGCATAGGGAAATATGGTCACCCTACACTTAACAAAACAAACAACTGTCTGTGGAGCCTAATAAGCTCTATCTTTAAAGAGGTGAGAGGGGCAAGTCAAATAATGCAGCCCACACCACCAAGCAAAACCCCTCCCGCCTCTCTCCACTGGTATCTGCCATCCAAACCCCTTGTTCAGCGAGTGCTGTTCATTTGAGGATGACCAGTGCTTAATTTGTAATAAAAGCAGTGCCAGGGCTTAGGCAACCTTTTTTACTTTCAGAACTGATGTGGCAAGCCCGAGATCCTGGGGCTATGAACTGCCAAGCCCAAAGGTGTCGGGGCTCAGCCCTGGCAAAAATTAAGCACTGAGGCTGACACCCTCAATCAGGACAGGACAAGTATAGTTCTGCTGCCCTTTACTCAGCCAATAAGGATAACAACATTTCATGACCCCCACATTCAATACTAAAGTGATTTTGTTACCCAACACCAGCCAAAATTGATCACTTGGGCAACATAGCTCTGTCTTTTGGATACCTAGGCAGAGTAGGTGAGTTCATGTAAATACAGTCTGGTCCTGAAGCCTTCCCCTCACCCTGTCCCAGGTCATCACTAGCTGTCAGGGGAGAGCTCATTCAGACCTTGCTTACAAATTATAATTTGAAATTATAAGGTTGGCCAACATTGCCGAAACGAATACACCAACATTGTCAGAAAAAACAACAGCTGTGTGAAGAAGCTAGTCTTTGTTCAGACTTTTCAAACCTATTATACTTTTTCAGGTACAAGTATTTTATCATACACAGTACATGCTTTTAAAGCGTGTATTAATGTTTCAAATTGAATTCAAATTTCCAACCAATGACTAAATTGGCAACATTGCATGTAACTAGTTGACCACTGGGGGTGTTGGGGAAATTCCGGGGTGTGTGTGTGTGTGTGTGGGTTTGAAATCCCTAGGCCACTTCCTTCACTACATTCAGATCCCTTCTAAAAACTCACTTCTGCCATTTCCGTGAGGGGCAAATAATCACTCAGGAAATTGAACCATTCAGCTATGTACACGCCGTAGTGACTAGCTGTGTGTTCATCTTATTGTCAGTATATTCTTCCCTCCCCCATTCCTTGTCTGTTTATGACCCTCATTGTTGTTGTGTCATGTTACATTTAGATAGGACACTCACTCTTCAGGACAGGAGTCTTGTATTTACCTCTTTTTTAGGTACCTAGATACAGCTATAGGTGCTAAAACAATAACCAATTGGATACCCCCAAAATTCAAACACCAGCCTTTCCCTACTGTGGCTAACACAATTCTCCAGTCAAATTATGTAGGACCAATTTTCCCTAGTCTCTGTAGTGAGAGAGGACAGAGAGCACTAATCCATTAATACTCATCATTATGCATTTTTGAACTATAGTTATTTCCATGCTGTGAGACTAAATGTTGTTTTTGGTTTCTTTAAGCCCTTGCCCCATTTATTTGGTGTCTTAAATCAAGCATGCTATTTTAAATCAGGAGCTAATATTGGAACATTTATATTATATTCAATATTTAACAAGTCTCTTTCCCTGAAAAGTAAGTTGTGCAGTTCCTGGCACGTTTTCACTGGCCAGGTCTAGCTCATCTCTCTGAGGTCTTTTGGAAAATGAAAATAAAATGTTTAATTTTTTTTTACCAGCTCTTGGTGGGGCCTTCCCAATGGAATAGTAGCAGGATTCCAGTCTAT
This sequence comes from Natator depressus, assembly GCF_965152275.1. Classification (NCBI taxonomy): domain Eukaryota; kingdom Metazoa; phylum Chordata; order Testudines; family Cheloniidae; genus Natator; species Natator depressus. The sequence goes on along the minus strand of NC_134234.1, from coordinate 323,337,934 downwards.
GTCAAATGCTCTGAACTAGAACAAACAGAATTGCAAATTTCTGGACAGTAGTTTCACATAAGGGACAACTGGGAATAAGGAAACCTGAGTGTGTGCACTCTGGGCCTAGCAAGTGGTTCAGATTTTCATTCATTGTGACTTTCTCTTTTACAAAGGAAAATCAAAAGTCTGGTCTAATCAGCCTCTGAATGGATGCAAGGGCAGATGCCAGAAACACAAAAGCTCTAGCCTCTGACCCTGAAATATTTTGTAAATCCTAGCGCAGCTCATAACAACCGAGTACGTTATAGCCAGTAATGTGGAGCCTAATCCAAAGACTTTAGAAGTCAAAGGAGTTTTTTCCATCAATTTCAATGAATTTTGGATTTTGCCCTTAATGTTTCCTGCTAACTGGTTGCCCCCCATTTGTTTCACAAATATATTATTCTCAGTAAGTCTTGAAAAAAAATCCCATAACAATACTGTAAGACTTCTTGTAGTGAAAGACCAAGCATTATAAAGTTTCCCTTCTCATTGCAGTTCCTTGGAAACAGGTATACCTTGAAATCCTTTAAGTTGTCCATTAGGGAGGATTTCATTTTTGTGAGCTGTTTTAATTTGCATGTTTATAGGAATTATATTCTTAGACTAGGTTTAATCATTTGAGGAACTTTGCCAATGTGGAATATTACAGCTTGAGCATTTCTATGGCAGCAAAAAGGTGAACTACATGGATGTAGTCACTCATTTCTACTGTATACAGGAAGCTGTTCTTTCTTAAAGTCTCCTCCATTAAATTCTATTGGGTTAAGTGGAACTGCACCCACTGATATTAACGCTGTGGCCCTCTCCTTCCAATTCAGCCCTGTGCCGCATCCCTGGTGAAAAGAGGCAATACGATCAGTGGATATGGTCTCTCCCAGGAATGCTCTTGCTATAGGAGTCTTTCCTAGCTGGCATGTCAGTCCAGACAGGAGCCCTTGTACATGGAGATGTGCTGGGGGAAGCTGTATTGTGTTCCAGACATTCTTGGCTGCTGCAGCCACCCTTTGGGGCCACAAACAGCCAGGCTCAAGATAAGGCAGCACACAGGCTGGTCTACCTTATGAATGAGGTCAAAGGGGCCCCAGCCTGGCCCAGGATGGGGAAAGTACAACATTTTTATATAGCCACTTTGTCCCTGCCTTGAGTCCTATGCTGAGTTCAGCTCGGATGCAGGGATGAATTGGATGCTGTGCTGGTCCTTGCTCAGGGTAGTTGGTGGGGGAGCACCGCCTATCGGTCAGGGATTAGGCCTTTAGCCTACATGGGGGGTTGTTGATAGGGGAGCCCAGGTCCTTCCACTCCATTAGGCACCGACCCAGGGTCCCTGGAGGGCTATCAGTGGTCTGTCAGTCAGGGCTGCTTAGGGCTGACTCAGTGACACCCAACCAGGTAGCCAGACACCTACTTAAACTGGCCAGACCACCTTCAGAAAAAGAGATGCAAAGACAAGTGAGGAATGAATGGCGTATGTGTAAACATGTACACCAGATCAGAAGCTGCCCAGAACCATTCACTGTAACAGAGCTGGAACAGACACTGGGTAGCATCAGGTGTGGAACAGCTGCAGGTTATGACAACGTGTCTCCAGAATTCCTGAAAAACCTCGGCCCCCCATGCTCAGCTTTGACTTGTGAAATTCTTCACCAGGGTTATCAGTGGAGGTAGGCTACCAAAGATACGGTGCACCGCAAAAGTCATTGGCTTCCTAAAGCCTGGAAAGGAACCAAATCAAGCATCAAGCTATCTTCCCATATGATTATTGTTGGTGTGCTTCAAGGCACTGGAGCGCTTGGGCCTACAGCGCATGTTAATCGATATGGAGAGAATTTTGAGCCCTGACCAAGCCGGTTTTCGCCGAGGTCGTAGCACATACGACCAAGTACTTGCGCTGACCGCATTTGTTGAAAATGGCTTCCAGAGAAACTTGAAAACAGGTGCTGTTTTCATCGATCTAACAGCGGCATACGATATGTTACAGTGTGGCACACTGGCCTGCTTGTGATGGTATCACGGGTCCTGCTACCTTGGGTCACAGGTGCCGTTGAGCTGTTCCTCTGTGATAGGCAGTTCCAAGTCCATATGGGGGAGAAGATGAGTGCTTGGAGACGACAGAAGCTCTGTACTTTCGCCAACCCTGTTCAACCTTTACATCAATGACCTGCCAACAACGGAGTCATGAAAGTTCATTTACGCAGATGACATCTGTTGCAGTACCCACGCCTGGACGTTCCACAAGCTTGATGCCACCTTAAACAGGGACATGATAAAGTTAGCTGACTACTGTAAGACTTGGCGCCTCCATAAAAACAGTCTCCAATTTGTTCCATCTTCATCACGCCAGCACAACCCGAGAACTGAGTGTTTATCTGAATGGTCAGAAGGTGAAGCATGAAATAGAACCGGTCTATCTAGGTGTGACCTTAGACAGCACACTGCATTACCATGCCCACCTGAAGAAGACAGCAGCCAAAGTTAAGACACGCAATAATCTTCTTAGCAAACTGGCAGGTTCATCATGGGGTGCTCGTGCTCCAACTTTGCGGATGTCAGCTCTTGCCACCTCGTATTCGGTGGAGGAGTACTGCACACCAGTTTGGAGTTGATTGTCACACACCAAACCTTCCGGCAGCTGCATGCAGCAAGGTTGCTCTCTTTCTCTCAGGCGGCAACTGCCTCCTCCTGCCTGAGTCCGAGGGCTCCCCCCTGGGTAGTCCAAACAAAATAAAGGAGATTCACCAAGTCCGGAGTTCGTATGAGCGAGAGAGAGGAGAATGCTTCCCTCTCAGGCTGTCTCTGCAGCAGATCCTTCCATCCATCAGGGAGGGGCCTTTAGGCAGTTGTTTAGGGAGAGATTCTGCCTTTCCTCAGCTCTTCTCTGCTGGAATTGCAGGTTTGCTCTCTCCCTGGGTCTGCCACCAAATGAGCTGTTCCCTGCCTTTTAACTCCTCCTCCAACTGGTGCATTTGCTACAGGTGTGGTGGTGTGGGGCTGGCTGGGCCCAGAGTAGTTCCTTTACCCCTTGTTGCCCAGTCTGGTGGTTTGTATATCCCATCACAGACCCAGTTTCTCTAACACCACTTCTGTCACAAACTGAATTTGGCCCATTGTGTAGTTTAATGGCAATGCTGCTGTTACAGTGAGATACTTTAGTGAGTCACATATTGCTCTGTCGTGTGGGTAGTTACTAGCCTAATGTGGCGGTTCTTTCAGAAAGTTATTGCAGTTTCCTTCTTGTGCCAAGGTCAATGGAACAGACAATGGTATCGGGTTTCAGACTAGCAGCCGTGTTAGTCTGTATCCGCAAAAAGAACAGGAGTACTTGTGGCACCTTAGAGACGAACAAATTTATTTGAGCATAAGCTTTTGTGGGCTACAGCCCAATTCATTGGCTTCATGCAGTGGAAAATACAGTAGGACGATTTTATATACACAGAGAACATGAAACAATGGGTGTTACCATACGCACTATAATGAGAGTGATCAGTTAAGGTGAGCTATTACCAGCAGGAGAGAAAAAAAAACCTTTGGTCATGATAATCAAGATGGGCCATTTCCAGCAGTTGACAAGAACATGTGAGGATCAGTAGGGGGGTGGGGGGCAAAAAATAAACATGGGGAAATAGTTTTACTTTGTGTAATGACACATCCACTCCCAGTCTTTATTCAAGCCTAATTTAATAGTGTCCAGTTTGCAAATTAATTCCAATTCAGCAGTCTCTCGTTGGAGTCTGTTTTTGAAGTTTTTTTGTTGTAATATTGCGACTTTTAGATCTGTAATCGAGTGACCAGAGAGACTGAAGTGTTCTCCAACTGGTTTTTGAATGTTATGGTTCTTGATTTGTGTCCATTTATTCTTTCACGTAGAGACTGTCCGGTTTGGCCAATGTACATGGCAGAGGGGCATTGCTGGCACATGATGGCATATATCACATTGGTAGATGTGCAGGTGAACGAGCCTCTGATAGTGTGGCTGATGTGATGATGGTGTCCCCTGAATAGATATGTGGACACAGTTGGCAACAGGCTTTGTTGCAAAGATGGGTTCCTGGGTTAGTGTTTTTGTTGTGTGGTGTGTGGTTGCTGGTGAGTATTTGCTTCAGGTTGGGGGCTGTCTGTAAGCAAGGACTGGCCTGTCTCCCAGCACAACCCATCACTATCACAGATCTTGGGAGACAGGCCAGTCCTTGCTTACAGATAGCCCCCCACACAGTGCATACAAGCTTCCTTGTGTGTTATATTAATAAAAACACAAACTTAAGAAAGAGTTTCCTGGAACCTGGGAAAGGCAAAAGGGCAGAATTCACTGTGGAATCCCCTATGAACCTTGGCATGCAGAAATGATACATTATGTTTAGATATTACAGTGCTGGGCTCTAGATATATAACTCAATTGAACCAATTTGTCACCCACAAATATTTATTCAAGATAAATGTCTATGATTTTGAGAAGCATCTGATCCGCCTGTACTGGTCTCACTTATCTGGAGTGTGATTAATTCATACTCACCTTCCTCACTCCCTTATACTATTGTCCTTGACAAAAAGTGTTTTTCTTGCCATGTAACAGCTACATGTGCTGTATGTTGAAATGTAGTCCATCTGTTGACATGATATGCCAAATAAAATTATCTTAAAAGAAAAGAGTTTTAATATCTTGGATCTTTGTTCAGAAGGAGGGAGTTGGGACTTTGAATTATAATATTTTCAGTCTTATAATAAAAAACCATTAAACTATTATTCTATTTAATAATAGTTTAATTAGATGCTCAAAACTCTTTCCTTTGAATAGATCTTTTACTTTTTTTTAAACAGATTGACAAGATTGAGAGTAAAGTAACTGTCTTAAAAAGGAATGGTCCAGTCCATAGTGAAGGACACTGGAAGTCTGAACTTCTGGGTTTTGTTCCCAGTTCTGCCAATGATGCATTATGTAACTTTGGCTAAGTCAAAGTCCTAGAGTTAGCCCCAAATGGCCTGATTTTCAGAAGTGTTCAACACCCACATTTTCCATGAGATTGTATGGGATCAGCATAAATATGGATTTAGGTGCCTAACTTAAGGTATCCAAGCTTGAAAATGTTTCTTCTTACTCACCTGCCCTCAGGTTTGCCACTTGTAAAATACTTATATATCTCAGAGGTGTTATAAAGCTTCCTCAATTAATGTCTGTAAAGCACTCTGAGATTCCCAAAGGAAAGACACAACTGAAGCACGGTGTACTCAATGTTGAAAAATATTATACAGTGTTCATCTGTGTGCTGTTGTTAGAATCTGAGTGAGCAAACCAAACCCCTTACCAAATAATTTCATTTAGGACACAATGGCCTGAAAAATCTAACAACAAACTTGTTTATCAACTTTACTTTATTGAAGCATGGATCTTTAGCTTGGTTCACCATATAGTGAAACATTTTATTTATGATAATAGATAGCTTAGGGCTATAGGGGCATTGTAATGTTGCTGGTGTAGGTACAACTTTATCAGAAGATACAAACATGACCCGCAATAGAAACAAACACCAAATAGAACACGATGAAACGTTCACTTTACAAATCACTCCATTACTACAGACATCAAATGGCAGTTACTATAAGTAAATCTGTCACAGAGAACTGTTTTACCTTTAGACAAGGAAATGGGAATTTCTGCTTGGGGTTTTATCCACAGCTGCTTAGTAAAAAAGTTTAAATGTCAAGCATTCTTCTTATCCACAAAACAATGCTAATCAACAGACATATCAAAGAGTAAGACTGAAGGAGATCAACATCTTTACAACTACTTTTGCAATTATCTTCTTGAGTAGGTATTGCAATTTGCTTTATGCATGTTATCAGAGTGTAAATAGCCCCAAAATCAGCAGCAAAATATTACAACAACATAACAAGTAAATACAGTGCCAATGTGTCATGTTGTAGAAGAGAATACAAAGAAGACAATGATAACTTAATCATATAAAATATGATACAGAGCTGAAATACAAGTGCATTTAAATAGCTATGTGACAAAGAATGTTAAATACTGTACTTAATATGTAGTTTTTAAACATAAAATCTGAAAAAGTCTTTGTGCTTAAACTTTTTTCCTGTTAAACAGATTAGTTGCTTACTTCCCATACTGCCACTGTAACTGATATTACAACAGATCACAATTTTCACAGACACGTCAACATTAAAACATTTACCTATGAGAAAATAAGTCACTTCTCATTAGTTCACAGTGCGAAAAAGTGGTGTAACTTTGTCTTGAGAAAGGCTTTTTGTTATTCACCAAGCCAGTTGCAGAAAAGTCCTGATACCAGATGCAGTGCTAAGATTTAAAGAATGGAAAGCAACACATCACATGTTGGGAGGAAAATATAAATTTCTCGTTTCTTCACGGGTATCGTCTAAGTGACCTCCGTCTTCTGTTGTAGAAATGCCTGAGCCCATGTTGCCGTGAAAAATTCATCATGTAATTTTGTTTGCGAGTGCTGTTAAAATCAAAGGGTAGGGAGGAGGAAAAGAATGTCAATCTCTTTGCATCCATTTTGAAATTGCCTTCTGACACGTAAGCTGGGGGGCCAGATTCTCCACCCTCTTGTGCCTTGCACAGTCTTTTCTGCCTCTGCAAAGTGATGTAGAATCCTACCATTTGCATCTGACAGCATGTTAGAACAATGACAATGACCGTACAAGGTGCAAGGCTGTTGAGACTCGGGCCCACTTTGATTTTGCTTACAATTCAGTATTTCAGAACTAGAACAAGAGTTTAAATTAATTATCACTGATGGGGGCTTAGGGCCAGATTCACTCAAGCTGTATGCACTCTATCCCCTCCCAACATAGGGCATTTCTCCAAGCCTGATTTATACTCCAAAAATCCTTGTCTCCCTCATTTGCAGACTCCTAAATGGGAGAGATGCTGTTAATTCCTTTCCTCTTGAGTGCAGCAGAAAAATACTGCTCCACCTCCCTAATGTCTGGCTTTGCTATTGTGATGATTTGGGGAATCTGTACAACTTGTGAATTCAGGCCGATGTTGCTCAGTTGTTCTTATGAACATTTCTGTATCATTGAATACCTCTATATGTATGTGGTTCCACCCTTGCTGACAAGGGCTGTCTCACATCCCTCCCTCACCAGGCACAATGCGGGGGGGGGGGGGGGTCATTAGAATGCCACAACTACTTACTCAAGCGGAAGTACCATGGGACAATGGTTTAGCTCAAGCCTAGAAGAATCAATTTTATCCTACCTCCCTGCAGGAGGCTGGTGAAGGGGAGAGAGTGGAAAATCCTCAGCCCGAATAAAGGGACAGAGATGACAAAGCAGGGTTTTGAAAAGGGCTTATATGTGAGAACCACACAAGAAGTTTTGAGCAGGCAAAGGGGAAAAGACAAGCGATTTTCATAGCAAACACCACCAGTTTAGCTGCAGGACCAATCAAAATCAAAGCAAACTGACCTGGGGAGGGAAAGATAGGAGCTCCATGGTTGAGAAGACAATCCATGAATGCAGAAGAAGGACCCTGGGCACCCTCAGAGGATTCTGACCCCAACCCAAAGAATGCTCTGCAGTGTGTGTGTGTGTGTGTGTGTGTGTGTGTGTGTGTGTGTGTGTGTGTGTGTGTGTGTGTGTGTGTGTGTGTGTGTGTGAGAGAGAGAGAGAGAGAGAGAGAGAGAGAGAGAGAGACCTATTATGTGCCCTTGAAGCGTTAACCCTATGACCCCAAAGTGCATACCTGGCTGGTGTGCTGAGAAAGGGTGTGTTAAACTGTGGGAGAGTGAGGGGTTAGCAGTTGGACTACAGGTCTAAGCTCTCAGGAGGGGGTGCTAAACAGAGGATTTGCACCCCAAGAGTGTGCCCAGAGACCTCAAGCCGGGGCAGTGTCTGAACTCTGTTCAGACTCTACAGGCTAAAAGCACATGGAACCCAGCAGTGGGATCCCTTACAGGGTCTGGTAAGTAGCCACTTCCTTTTGAGAATAAAATAAAAACACTGCTCCACCTCCCAAACTTTAAGATTTGCTAAGCAGCAAACCCTTGAACTAAGTGACTTTGACTGAGTGAAGTTTTCTTAAAAAACCCCAACAACCCACAAATCTTTAGAAGAGGATCAAAGAAACACATGGAACAGAGTGACCAGATTTTAAATGATAAATCAAGACACTTTTCCATTTCCAAATAGGGCTCTTTCTTTCACCACGGTGAGGCTAAATAAAACAAAACAAAGGGAAATCCCGGGGCACAGGGGAAACAAATGGAAAATTGTGGAAAGTACCATGAAAAGTAAATTTCCGTACTGGCTGAATAGGATAGGAGTATTTGGGGGCCTAATATACACTACAACTGAACGGGTGGAGGCTGTTGTATCTAATCACTAGAGACTAGCACCACCATCTAGACTGCAACTTCCTTTAAGGGAGAGGGGCATGGCTGTTGCTATTTTTGGCCCTTTGGCTACACCAGTCCTAACACATAGAACGGCCAGAAGATGGTGCAAGAATTTTGGTGCATATTATGTATAAATTCCTTAAAAAGGCCGAGCTGTATTTAAATATAAACATAGTTAAAATAATCTACATTGAAACAGTTGTAATACAGATGGACAGCTAATATTTGCTAAAGAAGCCTTTCTCCCTATGTTCAAGCCCTCACCTAGGTTGGGTGTCAGGACTGGCCATTTTCAGAGCTACCAATCTGGGAAGAATGAACTGGGAAAAAAGGAGAGGTCTCTCCAGTGGTTCCTGCTGAGAGGCTGGTTTCTGAACACTGTGCCTTTTAATATCTTCATCTGGCCAAAAGTTATAAAACCAAGCTAATATATTCCTGGTGTGGCTCCACTGATTAAATGCACTTGCACCAGAGATGTCTCTCCATGTTTCTCCTGGCAGCTTCATTCCTAACTGCTGGGAATGCCACAGGCTCTGGAGAAGAAGCTTATAGCTTTCATGACGATTCAATACAGTTCTGCTCCTAAATGCAAACTTGCACATAACCCTGAAGAGACTCACTTTTGAGGCTACATGGCAATTCTAAGCTCTACCATCTCTGCTGGTGGAATGGACTCTGAACAGCTACATTTGGTTTAACTCTGTTTGCTTGTAATTCTCATTAGCACATTGGTGTAATATAAGTCTCATTTAAAGCTACAAGCAAAATCCATTCAGAGTTATGAGAATGAAAAAATACGTGTAGCACAGAATGCGAATATCTGACATTACTACAGCACCTTTCATGCCTATTGATCACAAACTACTTCACTCTCCATATACACACATCACTTTAAAGCAACCGGTTCTGGGCGGGGAGCGTGGCAACCACTACGGCACAACACTGGGAGGAGAGGGGATGGATACATTGGTCAGAATCCTGGGGTGAAACCCCTGCTTTTAAAAATGAAAAGAAGGTGTCATGGGGAATTTAATGTCTATACATTGCAGCAAGGGCCCAATTTGTAAAGTCTCATCAGAGAGGTCCCACACAAGAAACTGCACAGAACGAATTTATCTCAGAATAATATAGGGCAGTGTTGACTCTGTCAGGCTTTGCCGCTGTTCTAGGAAGCCCAAGTATTATAATCCTGACGCTTAAGGCCACTGCACTATCCCTTCTGGACATTATTTGCAAAAAATATTAATATTCCCTCAAGGCTACTCTGGAAGCCATCTTAGTCCAACATCCACAATGAGATCCTATGTGCAACCAACAATACTGATGGTTGCCAGCACGAGAAAACTCAGTGATTCAGCAGAACAACTGCTACCCACCACAGGATGAACTGTCATAGGACCTGATCCCATCTTTTCTGGTTTCAATGGATGCAGGATCAGGCCTATAAAGATCAAGTCTCAAGGTCAGATTCATGTTTGTGGATGCAAGGGGGTGCAATTTTCAGCCCTATGCATCCATGAGGGGAACACTGACTGCACCAGAGAGAGGGAAATTCAGTCCAAGGAATGCCATCATAAATTCCCTGGGGTGATTCCATGGAAAGACAACAATATGTTCTGGTGGAGTCCATGCAGCTTCTGGCTGGTTTGGCTCTGCCCCTCCAGGGCTGACCAGCCTGCTTTGGAGGTAGTGGGGGTTGGTTTTGGTCCTCCAGTGGTGAAAAGGATGCTGGCAGCTTGGCTCATTTACCTCTGCTCCAGGTGGACTGCAGGCCTCTGTTGCTGGAGGCCCACAACCCAGGGAGTGCAGCAAATCCTAAGTTTTGTTATAAAGGTGGAGTCATGAAACAAAAAACTGGCAGCAGGTGTCACAATTAACTTTCTATTTGGGGAGCTAGGGCAGGGTGGTGAGTTTTCATTGTGAATGAAAAGTAAATGCTCAGCTTGCAATCAATTACCCTCTCCCTTCCAAGTGCATACGCTTATTTTTAGTGAATATGACCCCTAAGGAAAAATAAGCATGAACCTCCAAAGGCAAGAATAGCTTTTACTGTTGTATAAAGAAACCATCTCTATAAAATTGACTTCAAAATTATCCCCTTTCCAACAACTAACTGAGAACTTAATTTATTAGACTACACTAAAATAATTGATGCTATAACCCTTGCCCACCCAGTTTTTCAAGCCATCCAGCGTCTGGTGGTAATGGATACAATACAAACTCTTGCATTGCTACAGTAGCCATTATGCCAGAGCATCCTTCATTTAAGAGGTGGTTTTTGTTTAACTTTTGAGCTTGATTTCACCGGGCTTTTACCCAGAAAGGGAAGTTCTGCACTACACTGATTTATTATAGTTTTGTGTGAGACTCACAGTGATTGGCAAAGCTAATGTTTCCTGTGCACCTTTATTTTCCTGCCACCTTATAATCTAAGGCAAATCAGACACATTTTTAAGAAGAACAAATAGCTCAAAATGTTCTTTAACAATTCTTATTACACTATCATCTAGTGTCTAACACTGCTTACCGCCTTAAATGTAATGACACGAACAAGACTTAAACAACAATAATTATGCTGCAGACATTTTAAGGAAATAAATGAAGAAATTTAGAAAAGGTTATCACGTGAGTTAAAGGCCAGAAGCAGCTGCTTAGTCTTTGATTTAAATTCAATCTACTAGTGGTATTTTACAAGATGGTGAAATGTATTTGTTGTGTGCCCCAAGGAAAGAGTTCACGTTTTACTACGTGAAATCAAAACTGCAGTACAAGAAAAAAAAAGTATGAAAACAAACCAAAACCAAAACAACAATTAAGCTAATGCTCAGTCCTTCAGTTGTGCTGATAGACCTAATCTCACTCCCGTTGAAGTCTGTGGTAGTCTTTCCACTGACTTTGGTAGGCATTGGTTAGGGCTTGAAGGGTTGCCCAGTGAAGTCAATGGAAAATTTCTCACTGCCTTCATAGAAGTTGGATCTGACCTTTAGTGCAGCATATAAGAGTATATTCTGCTCTCTGTGGGCTGGGGTGGAGGTATATGCATATAATTCTATTAACTATAATGGAAGTTAACATCATACATTGATAAGAGAAAAAAGTTCAATTGTACTTTATAAGATCATCTTAATAGCTATATCATAAAGGCATTGCAGAAAAGGTAATTCTGCATTTATTGGATTTAGTGTCTGTAAAGAAGCCCTTTAATGTTGTTTTTATATAGCAATACTGAACTTTATTTCTATTTTTTAGAAAAAAACAAACAGATTTGTCATTAAGACTGTATGGAGATGCTGTTGTTATTATTTATAATGTAACAGTATCCACAATGTGCGAGGCACTGTAAAGCTATATGGGGAGAAACAATCCCTACCTCAAAAATTATGAATGGAATCATTTCAACCACAAAGGGAACTTAGACACCATTACAATTTCAGTGAAAGTGCACAATAAACTTTCCAAGGTTCATCAGCATGCACTGATCCTTTGGTGCATCTTCGGTGCACTTACCAGATCATTGGATGAAGAGTACAGATGAAAAAAAATCTCCCAAAGACTAGTTATCTGTGGATCATTTGACAGAATGACTAGTAACAAAACCTAGGAAGCAATTATTGCACAATCCAATCTGTCACCTTTTTAAGGCAATCTGCCTGTATTTAAAAAAAAATATGGGGGCTGATACTGCTCTAACTTACATGAGTAAATTCTTTAATTCCAATGCAGTCACTGGAGTTACACCACTGTAAACGAGAGCAGATCAGGCAGATATAGTATAATGAAGAGCCACGCTGGGTATGCTCAGTAAGCATGAACAATAAAACAACTTATGAGGAGTTACTCTGTATGTGTCTTTTAAGCCTCAGTAGTTTAACATGATTTTTAAAAATATAAAGTACCTATTGGACTATTATCCTGCACTTTTTTTGTTTTAAATCAAAGACGGCCAAGCGAATAAGAACATTTGGTAAATAATATGTACCTATGCTAAGACCATGAATGATTTTTATTTGTTATTTATATGTTTAACTGACATGGCACATCAGAAACAAAGGCTTCTGGGTGCCAAACCAAACTTTAACCTAAATCAAGCCTTTGAAAAAATGAAAGGCAACATGGTCCGACAAATAAATATATCAGTGTTTAGCATGCAGCGAATGTTGTGGCTGAGTTACAAACCCCCTAACAATGGTGACAGACTCCAGAGGAAACCCGGGCCCCGCTGAAGTCAACGGCAAAACTCCAATAGGATCAGTATTAAAACCTATGTCTCTAGCTACTATGGTGATTAGAAATGCCTAGCTGCATAACTATGGCTGTACAAAGTGATGCTGTTAGAATAAGCAAAAAACCCACCAAAAATAAATACTTATTCTGTTTTTAGTTACATTGGCAGGCATCACTGCATATATTTATTGTACATGTTTACGGACACACAGTAGATAATTTTGGCCTTAATTCTGTAATTTTAATTTACTGAAAATAGTGGGAATTTTACGTCAGGTCTCAGGGCCAGATCCTGCAAGTTGTTGAGAATTCTCAGTTCCGACCTACTTCAAGGATTATTCGGAGCACTCAGGAACTCTCAGGTGGGGCCCAGCACCCACCATGATCAGGGCTCTCAATCCTTAGTTACAACGCCCCTCTCTTAATTGAAAGTTTGCTTGAGTGAGGTGCTGAACGTATCCTGCAAACTTTAACTCCTAGTGGCACTGAGAACCTGCAAAATCAGTCTGTGAGGAACAGCTGCAGGGTTTGGACCTTTATGAGACAGCAATGCATGCTCATATCTTTGAGAGTACAAATGAAGCTGCTCCCTTTCCCGCAAAATATCATCATTGACAAAATACAGGGTTAGAGTCTTTCAAAGTACTGTAGCTGTACCACCAACATATATTTGATATTAATTCAGGGAAGTACTTACCTTACTCTAGTGTAAAACCAATGACAGCAAATAATGAAATACAACACAAATTAGAAAATGCCTTTCAATGCATGCAGCACTGTGACTAGTCATAAAAGCCAGATGAGGTTTAGAGGCAATATAGGACTTTTCATCTCTTTTGAAAATAAAAATTGAACAAATTATTTCCTGATTTTTAAAATCAACATTTATATTTTTATTTTCTATAAAAATTAATCATGCAGTTTTTTTTAGAAACATAGTAAAAGACAGTCTTAAAAGCACAGTCTGCACCATACTAAATTTGGCATAAATCTTGTGAATACAAAGATAATGCCCTACCATTTAAATTGTTCCTTTTCTTTATTACAAATATTTTTAATAATCTTGAGTGAAATGTTTCAAAGCATTGCTTTCTGCTGAAGAAATGAAGCAAATGAAAATGTTTTTCCACATGAATATGTTTTGTTACGGCTCGAAGATATAATTTGTATTTGAATATTGCAAAAAAGCATAAAAATTCTTTGCAACAAATGCAACACAAAATCCTCAACAAGTCATTTGTGCCAAAAATGTAAGATTATCTTGACAATGAATAGCATGAAGTGATGGTTTATGGAGGATTAATTCTATGTTTATTATTGCAAAGTTAACCACACACACACACACACACACACACACAATTTTGGGGCCATATCCTACATTTCTTGCGCAACTAAAATTCCCAAGGATGTCACTGGGAGTTTTGGGTGCATAAAGAATGAAGGATCAGACCCTTAGTTTGCAGTTTATTCCCCTTCAGTTCTGAATACATTTGATCAGAGTTCACTGTTTCTTTATAGGCTATTGAGGGCCCACCTTGTTTACAAAGAAATGGCTTTTCAAGAAGCACATGCAAAAATGGTGTGTGGTTTTATTATTCAGCAAACAGACTGTGAATTATATTATATGTAGACTGAAGTGCAAATGTAATGCAGAGCTGGATTCAGGCTTTTAGGGTAGAGGTACGTGGGCACAGAATAAGCATTCTTGTAGGAGTGGAAGGCGGGGGATGGGAGGTGAGGGAGAATTACTTTTTTATCCTAAGAAAGGCCACATTCATTGATCATGCAAGGACTCTGCCCAAAACTTTCTTCAAAAGTGCAGAGAGCAAGTATGCTGTCTTAACAAATGAATCAAAAGAAAACTCAGCTTAAAGGGACAAGATGACTGGATAGTAGTTTCACCCCCACTTTATAGGTCCAGCCCTATTAAAATAGTTTGACAAATGATTAGCTGGCAATATCATACCAATATATACTGGTTTCAGAGTAGCAGCCGTGTTAGTCTGTATTTGCAAAAAGAAAAGGAGTACTAGTGGCACCTTAGAGACTAACCAATTTATTTGAGCATAAGCTTTCGTGAGCTATAATAGCTCACGAAAGCTTATGCTCAAATAAATTGGTTAGTCTCTAAGGTGCCACTAGTACTCCTTTTCTTTTTACCAATATATACTATATTCCGAATAGCTTCTATATTCACTCTGAGCACTATTTGCAGCTCCATTACAGGATTAGCAATATTTCTGTTGTATTAACTGAATAATTCAAAGAAGTATTACAGATAGGCCCTTGTTTCCAGCCTTCCTGATTGCACACATAGGTTTTGCATGTGAAAATTAGGGGCTGTTCCAAATATTGGCATATTTGTTTGTGTCATCTATCTTGGGAGAAAAAAAATTGCCTCCACAACAGGGGAGGCTAGGCTAGGCTTCTGGAAATGTAGCTCATACAGCATCTGATAGTCACAGGCTAGTGGTATGTTTGTGTTATCAGAATCAGGAGTCAATCAGAATGAACAATATATGATAATCCTGTTTATAACTCAGCTATAAACTATGTTCTGGACTCTAAATTGGCATGGAGGCTCAGGAGAAAATTAATTTTAAATATTTGGAGGGATGAGAAGAGCCAAAGCATCAAAATGGAAATTTTGAAGTCATGTAAGTATAAAAATATTCATAAACGTAACTCTAGAAACTGCTTTATTTCTAAGGCAGGGGTGGCCAACCTGAGCCTGAGAAGGAGCCAGAATTTACCAATGTACATTGCCAAAGAGCCACAGTAATACGTCAGCAGCCCCCCATCAGCTCCTGCCCCCGCTCCCAGTGCCGCCCACCCACCGGCAGCCCCGCCAATCAGCGCCTCCCCTTCCCTCCCTGCACCTCCCAATCAGCTGTTTCGTGGCATGCAGGAGGCTCTGGGGTGGGAGGGGAGAGGAGCGAGAGCATGGCAGGCTCAGGGGAGGGGGCGGGAAGGGGTAGAGTTGGAGCAGGGCCTGTGGCAGAGCCAGGGGTTGAGCAGTGAGCACTCCCCGGCACATTGGAAAGTTGACGCCTGTAGCTCCAGCCCCGGAGTCGGTGCCTATACAAGGAGCGCATATTAACTTCTGGCTCCAGAGCCACAGATTGGCCACTCCTGTTCTAAGGGATTAAGTGGTCACTAGAGGGCACTGTAGGAGGAGCAGGGAACATTTGTAGTTGCTGGAAAGCAGAATCAGACCAGCACTCTTGCTTGCAATGAGTCCCTATTGACCACATCCCTGCAGGATGCCACTGCTCCCAGCCTGCTCTCCCCATATGTCCCTCTCTCTTCTTGAAGGTGGGAATCTTCGGGGACAGGGCGTGCATACCAGCTGCAGATGCTGGGGGTGAGGAGAAGCTGGTATGGAACCTACAGTCGTTCAGTGCATGTAGGCCAACTGGCAGTGATTGGAGGTGGGCTGGGAGGATCTGGCTGTCTGCATGCTTAGGGAGGAAAAGAGGTGAAAGCAATGGAGGTTTAGAGAGAAGAGGCATGGGGAGTTGTGGTAAGAAGGGGGCACCTAAGTACAGAATGTGGAGATGTACAGAGACACAAGGTGGGTGAGGTAATATCTTTTATTGGACCAATTTCTGTTGGCGAGAGAGAAAAGCTGATCTGAAGAAAAGCTCGTCATGGCTCGAAAGCTTGGCCAAATAAAGACATTACCTCACCCACCTTTTCTCTGCAATATTCTGGGGCTAACACAGCTACCACTGCACTGCATACGGCAAGAGGAGAAGTATCATCATCCTCAGCAGCCAGAGGATTAAGATGCTTACTAAGATACTTTTATAGCATTTCAACAATTTGAATTTAATAACGTCAGAGCCAGATACTCAGGTCTCACTGACTCACATCCAGTGCAGAACATGGGGCAGGAGTTAGAGATTACTTAATCCTTCCTTTGTGCTCCCCTAGTCCTGTGGAAAGCTAAGTACTGTTTCTGTTCCTGACATCAAGCTCTAATCCATGCTTGCTACAATGGCCCTCCTCTAGCTGTGGCCATTCTGCTAGCACAGGACTGCCGGAGTTCAAGGTGCTCTGGTCATGCCTCACAATTCACCAACATACCTTCTATGCTGGACAAGGAATATGGTGCATGTAGCTTGAATAGCCTGCTCTACACCAGCAAGAGCGTTCCCTATGCAAGAGGAACCCCCACCTGCTCCTTGGTGGCTTTCTAGCCCCTTTGTGCCACGGCAGAACAAAGGGGTTGGCCTGGGAGATGAGGAGCTGGTCTTTAATTTGCAGCCCTCAACCCCCTGCCAGAGAAAAAGGAATACAAAGTATGATCTTAGTATGGTTTAATATTATGGCTGGAATAGTAAGGTTTATAATCAGATGGTGTATATGGTGTTTATACCGTCTCCCCCTGGGATGTTTGAGATGTATGTGGGAGCCCCTCAATACACATTGACAACATGGATGACTAGATTTTTAAAATGAAAAACCAGGATGTCTGTCCCCCAGGGGTAGAGCAAAAGAAGGCAGGGAAGGGGATGATTTTGCTGCGGGGTAGGGAGGTGTACACAGGATGGTGAGAGAGAAGAGTGTGACCACTCCTTGATTTGTGCCTCAGCCACGCAATGCCTCTCCCTCTCCTTCACCACACTGTGCCTCTAGCTCTATGTGTTGAGGAGAGGTAGTTTGAGAACTTGAGCAAGAGGGGACTCCCTGGGGGGCCTCCTTGGGAGCAGGACAGGTTGTCAACATATGACAGGCCTGGCCAGGGCTAGTCCTTGAGGTGCACTCAGCTGGCCTGTGAATACTGTCACCAACTCAGCTAACTGGTGTCTCTTTCAGGTGGCCAATCTGCAGGTGTTACAAAAACGTGGCGAAACTCAAATTTTATTAAACAGACAGGGACCATCAGAGAGGACCTGAAAATAGGGATATTCCTGGTTTTCTGGGACACATGGTCACCCTACATATGAATCATTAGTTATTTGCTGACTAATACTCAGATAACACCCTCTCAGAAAACACTAGCAAGGGGACTGGAGTGGGGTGGAAAATTATGAGAAGATTGCCTCTTGGCTTTTTCCTTGGATCGATCCATTGTGGAGGTAGGTTTTGTTCGCTTGCAGAGTGGGCAGGGATTCTGTGCCCATAATCCATGGATCAATCCAGGACACAACTCTGCCACTCCCTGTGGCTTCCTGACATCTTAGCTCCAATGGATGCTCCTGGTGTGGGGTATTTTTGTGTGCAGAATTTAGTCTGTAAAGGCAAATTACGAGATGACATAGATGGTGGTGTAAGTGACAAGTTGAGATGGAAAGGCAGGGCTGTAACAGGACAAGCAGTCTACGGAGAAGTCGAAGATGGCTTAGGGTAAAGCTGCTCCTCCATTACTTTTAATTAAAATATTTTATTTAACCCTTTCAGAAATAAAATACAGCACAAAATTGCATCTGTTGGTTGGTACAGCTCTGCCCCTCTACCTCCTTGACATATGCTACCCCAATTAATTCTTGCTTATACTGATATATTAACAAAGAACTTACATCACCATGTTCTGGGGCTGTGAATCTGACCCAGCATATCAACTTTCCTACACTTCTAGGACCCATTTTCTTCCTTATCCTCTCTCTTTCTCTCAGTTATTGAAAATCCCAAGGAAACTCAGATATTACAAACAGTACATGTCTAGAGAATCAAGGAGAATTAAGAATTAAAGATAAACTGTATCCATAATACAAATTGTGATGCTTAATGTTGCAACAGAAATGCATATAAGACCATCAACTGGATCCTGGGAACTACAGGCCAGTCAGCCTCACCTCAGTCCCTGGAAAAATCATGGAGCAGGTCCTCAAGGAATCAATTCTGAAGCACTTAGAGGAGAGGAAAATGATCAGGAACAGTCAGCATGGATTCACCAAGGGCAAGTCATGCCTGACTAACTTGATTGCCTTCTATGACGAGATAACTGGTTCTATGGATGAAGGGAAAGCAGTGGACGTGTTGTTCCTTGACTTTAGCAAAGCCTTTGACACTGTCTCCCTCAGTATTTGCCAGCAAGTTAAAGAAGTATGGGCTGGATGAATGGACTATAAGGTGGATAGAAAGCTGGCTAGATTGTCGGGCTCAACGGGTAGTGATCAATGGCTCCATGTCTAGTTGGCAGCCGGTATCAAGTGGAGTGCCCCAAGGGTCGGTCCTAGGGCCGGTTTTGTTCAATATCTTCATAAATGATCTGGAGGATGGTGTGGATTGCATCCTCAGCAAGTTTGCAGATGACACTAAACTGGGAGGAGAGGTAGATACGCTGGAGGGTAGGGATAGGATACAGAGGGACCTAGACAAATTGGAGGATTGGGCCAAAAGAAATCTGATGAGGTTCAAGAAGGACAAGTGCAGAGTCCTGCACTTAGGATGGAAGAATCCCATGCACCGCTACAGACTAGGGACCAAATGGCTAGGCAGCAGTTCTGCAGAAAAGGACCTAGGGGTTACAGTGGACGAGACGCTGGATATGAGTCAACAGTGTGCCCCTGTTGCCAAGCAGGCCAATGGCATTTTGGGATGTATAAGTAGGGGCATTGCCAGCAGATCGAGGGATGTGATCGTTCCCCTCTTTTCGACACTGGTGAGGCCTCATCTGGAGTACTGTGTCCAGGTTTGGGCCCCACACTACAAGAAGGATGTGGAAAAATTGGAAAGAATCCAGCGGTAGGCAACAAAAATGATTAGGGGACTGGAACACATGACTTATGAGGAGAGGCTGAGGGAACTGGGGATGTTTAGTCTACGGAAGAGAAGAATGAGGGGGGATTTGATAGCTGCTTTCAACTACCTGAAAGGGGGTTCCAAAGAGGATGGATCTAGACTGTTCTCAGTGGTAGCAGATGGCAGAACAAGGAGTAATGGTCTCAAGTTGTAGTGGGGGAGATTTAGGTTGGATATTAGGAAAAACTTTTTCACTAGGAGGGTGGTGAAACACTGGAATGCGTTACCTAGGGAGGTGGTGGAATCTCCTTCCTTAGAAGTTTTTAAGGTCAGGCTTGACAAAGCCCTGGCTGGGATGATTTAATTGGGGATCGGTCCTGCTTTGAGCAGGGGGTTGGACTAGATGACATCCTGAGGTCCCTTCCAACCCTGATATTCTATGATTCTACGATTCTATGATCAAGCATTAATAGTAATAATGGTAATAATTAACATTTATATAGAGCTTTTCATCTATACTTCTCGAAGCACTTTACAAAAGTGGTTATGTATCATTAGCCTCATTTTGAAAATGGGGGAATTGAGGTGCAGAGAGGTAAAGTGACCAGCCCAAGATGACACAATGAGGTACCAGCTGAGCTAGGAAGACAACCCAGGTCTCTCAGCTCCTATTCCTGTATCCTCATGCTATTGCCTCCCCTTGGCAATGTCTAAGCAAGAGTTGGGATTTTGAGTGTTCTGAGTTTGTGCTATAGCTGAATGTTGTTTAAAATAAATTTTTATTATGTAATATAGAGAATATTCAGATTAACGACAATTCTAACCAGTGCAGTTACAGGGAGATACAAAGAGGTCAGAACTAATTAACTACTAAATAGTACCTGCCATATGTGCCATTGTGTATAATTTTTAAATTCCTGAGAGCAGCATATCTTACCATATTGTGATTAGCAGGGTTTTTGATTCTATATCTGGCCTTTGACTAACATACTGCGATAGCTCTGTATGTACCAATATCTGCTGTGGAAGTAAACAGTTCATTTGTAATGGTCTGTCTACCTTGGGAGATTGAGAGCTAAATCTCTGACAGGCATATAGGTGCTTATCTGAAAACCTACATCCAATATCCAACGCAGGGAGCAAAGGTTGTTCTCTCTATTCTGGCTTTGCCCAAAACCCAGAGAGGCCCTCAAAAAGTCCTCAACAGGAGCAATGGGGAAGAGGAGGTGGCATGGTCTGCATATCTAATTCCTCTCCTGGACAAAGCAGATATACTGTTCCTACAGTATATTTTCTATTGCTTTCTCCAGTCTAGTTTTAAATTAATTTAAATAAATTATGGGGCTTCCACTACTTTTCTTGGGTGACTCTCCTACAGCATGACAGATCGCACTGTCAGAGGTTCTCCTGGTATTCAGCCTAAATTTTCTTCTTCCAAATTCTATCTCATTTTTCCTGATTATACTCAATGGTCAGTATAATTAACGTTCAGATTGCTTTGTTTTTTTTCTCAACTGCTTTTCTCCTTTTTTCAACTTAAAGAAAACCCCACCTTAAAGCAGAGAGAAGTGGAAATATTGCATACGCATCTGTACCTTTCCTCAGTTCAAACACTGCCCTAAATAGTTAGCCTTGGGTATTTACATCCTTAGTTATTGGGAGATGCCAAGAACCATGTCCATCCCTCTGTTCCTTCAAATTTAGGGTTAATGTTATGAAGGCAGAGCCCAGCAAGGTGTGTAAAAGCAGTGGAGCGCATACAGCTACTTAGTGTTGGGACCAGTGTGGTTTTTGGCTTGGGCTTGATATGAATGCCATGCAAGCTGGTGCGCCTCAGGGGAAAGTAGAACAGGGCTAACTAGAGATCAAGTAATCCAATTTGCTACTGTTACAAAACAATACTTGCGGTGCCTCTACTAGTTTGAATTTAAAGACAGAAACCTCATTTTTATAATTACTAAATCTGGATGTTATCCAAATCTAATTTCTATGCTGATTTTTTAAGTTTTTCAATAAAAATGAACATTTGAACCTATCTATTGGGAAGACACGCTTCTCTCTGCCAACCACTGTCAGCGATGAGTCCCAGCCCGCCAAGGCATTAGCATTTCAGCTCTACTGGAACTAAATTGTTAAAGAAAAAGCAGATAATCTCTCTGTGATGTAATACAGTAAAAATGGGTTAATATTGAGAGTGAGACCCATTTTATTAATGGGGAAATCAATATGGTGAAGACACTTTACTTGGTAAAATCTTGACAGGGGATGAATATAAAGCTCGGATCATAGGAACCTGATATAGTGAACCCTGTTTCTGAACAGTATCCTTCTTACTAAAAAAAGGAAATGAATATGACATTAGTTGCTAATGCAGTTTTTCAGAGCCTGATTCAACAACATTACTCTGTACAAAGAGCAATACAATAGACTATTTTGTATCTTTGAAAGGATGTACATCAACTTTATATGGCAGCGTAGTTGCTGAACACACACATCCTTTCAGATATCACATCATAAAATATTTCAAAGACCTTGATGATTTATATGAATACACCAATATTTAAAGATGCTAAAGTCCATGCTTTCCCTTCTGCATTTCTCCATGATGCACAATATGATCCCCTGGTCTGTAACTTTATTTCCTAGTTGCCTTAATTGCTGACCTTTGCAGTCAGTGGAGAACATAAGCAAAGAATGATTTTCAGAGAACATTTCTTACTGAGTTTAACATTCATGCCATGCTGAAGGAATTTCAACGCTTTTTGAGGTGGAGATGTTATGAGGTGAATCTGATACTCACAGGACGACTTCTACATGGTCCAAAGCCCACTGATCATGACCTGTTCCATTGTGACGGGGCTGCCACCAGCGCAGTAAGACTCCTTTCATTCGTGCCTCCCTATGGTTACAAACAGAAGTACCAGCTAGACCTCCATACTAAGAAGGACCCTTTCCAGCCTGCCTATCTACTCCCAAAAATACGAAAAGCAACACCAAAATATTATCCATGTGCTCCTAAACCTCAATATACAGCATTCATGAAAGAGTTAAGGGGAAACAATATAAATGCTTTTTACTTAAACAGAATTGATCCAGGAAATGAAAACAAGGTTTTGATGGTTTATTTTATATTTTAAATTTAAAGTAAAGATTTTGCACTTATTTTAATGACACCAAAGGACTGCAGGCTATGGTTTTAATTATAGCTATAATTATCATCCTTTTCCTCCACTTTCCCTTGTCTCCTCTCTTTTCCTGCACAGATTCCTTTCCGCAGGAAATTTATAGTATGCATTTAGAAGTAATGTAGTGTGATTGGGTACTTACAGCGGAACATTGTAAGACACTCTTTGGGCTTGTATAAAGTCCTTTGGCTGATGCTGTGCTATTACTTGCCATGTAATTCCATTATTTACACTGTACTGGAGTAGAACTGCCTTGTCTACAGTATTAGGATCACTCAGGTTGGTATTGCAACTCTCTGTTTGTGAAATGCTTCCAATTTGTAAAACAAACATTATTTTGCTGTAAAACACAGGGAACAACGATTTTTAATGTATGTAATATGTTAAAGTAGGAGTGAAAACATTGCCAACGTGAACTTACCCTTTTTTAAAAATACAGAACTTCAAGAATAATTACTATTAGCAAACAAATAAACTGCTGTAATATCCATAAAACACAACCCCCTTTCTCAGTAAGAATATGCTTTGTTAACACTTTTCTGTTTAAACAGAATTTTAACATCCATCTGTGTAATTGGAGGCAATCAATCCATGATTACAATGTAACTGCTCAAAAGTGAGGTGTATCAAGAATGCCAAAAAGTCAAATAGGAACAGGTACAAAAAATTAAAAAGGGAAAAAACAAAGGACAAAAGAAAATAAGTGCCTTCTAAATCCTTGTTTAGGTACCTGAATAAGAAGTTAAAAGCTTAACTTTATGGATAATATTTTGGCAAAATTGTGGAAAGGACCTAATCCTAATTTTGCCTTTTACAATTGGCCTCAGTGATAAATACAGTGTCCTATAAGCATTCCTTCCATTAAGAACCAAACTTGACAGATTCCATTTTGTACTCTATGGCCAGAGAAACAGCAGAGATGAAAAAGGTATTCTTGTTAGCTGGTAGGTGAATGTAATTGTAGTTTACCAGGAATACCGGAAGTGGGTCTGTAATTACTGTTAGCATCCTCACTCACTAACGGTCCAAACAGTCTGGCATCCAGCCTCTGCCAATGGCCTCATCTTCAGTGCTGGCTACATATACAGTGCTCTCTTGGGTGTGCTAAAACCATCTGACCTTTCCAGCCAACAGTCACTTCCTATTCAGACAAACTCCCAGTTGACAGCTGCTAAACATTTTGCTGCCCTTAATTTTTTGCTGCTGAGAGATGTATGCCAACCTGGGAGAGCCATCCCTATTCATCATTATCATTACAACTCTACATGCCATTTCATTTTTATAAGTAGTTATTTCTGTCCTGAGCAGTTAAGGTTGTATTTCAAATTAATAGTAAAGTGTTGTTACCTTGCTCGGGTGAGATCCAGAGGTTTAGTAATAGCTTGCCTTATTTGACATCCGTTAAAGTACAGTGAATCTCCATGGGCATATGGTGCCAGCTGTCCACATCCATTCCCTATAACTCCACCCTGAATAGTTTCCCAGTTTATTTCAGTGACTCTTTCAGATTCAAAGTTATCTTTAATGTAACTGGGAAGATCATGGCTGAAAACAGAGCAGTCATCACCTAAAAATGACAAGGCGAAATTATAATACAGACAAGTATCAAAACATTGAGAAAAAATGACTGAATTCAACTGCAGATTCAACTTCTTGTAGTTACTGCCACAGGCAGGGCCCTGTGTATAATGTGACTGCACAGTGGCATACATTGCTTCCTAATTGCAGATTATGTTCAAACTGTTGTTTGACTGTGCATGAGAATCTAAGGTTTCATTTAAAAAAAATAAGGGCACGATTCTCTTCTCATTTACAGCAGTGTAATGACACTGACTCCAGTAGGATTTGCATAGTAACAGGGAGAGGAAGATCAGGACCTAAGTCTCTAGCTTTCCTGTTTGCAATGAAAACCTTCAAAATGTGAACCTAGTGTAAACCAAAGCAGTTATGTCTGTTTAATCTGCAGAAGGCCTGAAACAATTGCTTTAGTGGAAATGTCTCTAAGATAGCCAGGACCCAATGTCATGGGGCTCAGTCCTGCAAGATGGTGAGCAATCTGGCCCTGATCCAACAAAGCACTTAAGCAGTTAAGTGGGACTACTCATGTACTTATAAGCACATGTTTAATAGATTCGATGGCTCAGGACCCAAGTGCTGTACTTGCAGGACTGAGCCCTTACCGGTCAAAATAAAAAACTTGAATACAAACTGGAAGCCTGTGTACTCTGTGAAACGAACACAGGTGTAACACGGTCTCTGTGTGGAGAGTAAGCAGCCAGCCACATTCTGCACTTGGTAAGGTCTGAGTGGCCTTTAAGTGTAGCTCCACATAGAATAAGTTACAGTAATTCAATCTGGAGGTAAAAAGGGCAGGGATAGTTGTTATTCAAAGGTGAAAAGTCTTTCTATTTATGAATTTATATCTTGTCACTGGTTACTCAGGCACTCCAGTGCTGAGTTAGTATATTTGGCTGTGTCTCTATTTTATTTGTTTCATTTTGAGCCAGATTAACATATTTACATACATATATATATATATATATATATATATAAAGGAATATAAGAAATAAAACCTTGGTATCTTTCATCACAAATGCAAATGGCTCCAGTAGTGCAATATCCATGACCACTGCAGAGTTTAGGGCAGGCTTCTCCAATGTACACATGATCTATTGCCCAGCTTTGCTTCTCTGTTTCCTCTCCTTTCTGAATCCACCTGAACTGAGTTGCACTACAAATACCAAACACCACAATATCATATTATGTTGCAGACAGCACTTAAACATTTCTGTACAGAAACATTCAACCATATGGACACAAGTTGAAACAGAAAAAATGAATGGTAAGAACGCTAGATTTGCATTTTGGGGTGAGGCACAGAGGAGACTGAAGTGTCTTGCTCAACGTCGCACACTGAGTCAGCGAAAGAGCTCAGAGAATAGTACCCAGAAGTCCAGGCTCCCAGTTCCCAGCTTTCACCAGAGGGCCACACCACGCTAAAGAACACCAGCACACTTTATTCCATTGAAATGGAGTTTTATATCGATAGGCCTCATCCTGAAAACATTTACTACTCATTCTAGGGCACACTTCTGTAAGTGGTCCCACGGCCTTCAGTTAAGCAGCTTTAGGATTAACTAGATAGCAGACTCTGGCTCGTCTACGCTACCAGATAGGGCTGTGATTCCCCTGCTTGGGTACACATGCTTGTGCTAGCTCACATCAAGTAGCGTGCGTATTTACAGCAGGGTAGCTGCGGTGGCACAGGTTCGACAGCGGAGGTACGGCTTAGCTGTGCCGAGTACGTATCTATCGGTTTCAATCAGGTTTGAACTCTGCCGTGCGCCACTGCTGCTACCCTTTCTACTGCTATTTATACTCGCGCGATGAGACCCGGTGCAAACGTGTGTACGCAACCAGGGGAGTCACACCCCTGGCTTGTGCCGTAGGCAGAGCCTCTGGCTAAGATCCCCAAAAATAGAAGTTACGCTCCCAAATGCACACTTAGACACCTTTGTGATTTTCAAAAGCTTTGTGAACCCAACAGCTCCTAGGAAGATAAACTGGAGCTGTTGAGTGCTCAGCACTTTCAAAAATCAGTTTCCAGGAGATGGGTTTAGAAGCCTAATTTCAGATTTCTATTTTTGAAAATACTGCCCTGAGTCTAAAGCAGCAGTTCTCAAACTGTGGGTCTGGACCCCCTTTGAATGGGGTCGCCAGGGCTGGCTTAGACTTCCTGGGGCTCAGGGCTGAAGCTCAAGTCCCACTGCCAAGGGCCATAGCCTGAGGGTTTCAGCCCTGGGCAGCAGGGCTCAGGTTGCAGACCCTTTGCCTGGGGCTGAAGCCCTTGAGCTTCAGCTTTTGCCCCCCTGCCCAGAGCGGTGAGGCTCGAGCTTTGGCCCCCCAACTTTGGGTAGTGGGGCTTGGGCGGGCTCAGGCTTCAGTTCCCTCTCCTGGGGTCGTGAAGTAATGTTTGTTGTCAAAAGCGGGTCATGGTACAATGAAGTTTGAGAATACCCGGTCTAAAGATTTACATTGGTCTACAATTATAAATCCCAACCCGGAAAGCACTTACTACCAATATTAGTGCTTGCTAACATGACTACCCTGATTGGCTTCAATGGACTACTCAAAGTAATAAGTATTTGCAGGATGAGGCCTTATGATTGTGTCACAATGGCAATCTTTAGCCTGAATGTCATGGGTATTTAATCCTTGGCAGTAGCAGTTTTTATTAAAGAAAAGCAATTCCAAAGGTGTCCATTATGTATCATTTCCATGTCCAGACAAAAGAGAGACACTTTACATTCACCAGTTGTTCCATACTAACAGTGCCAGCTAGACAGATGAAGTTTGATATCTCCAAAGTGAGCTGACCTTTTGGTAACCTACCTGGAGGAGACATGATCAGGCAGCTGGATAGTTATTCTTTTCCATGCGGAGCTGTTGACGGAGTTATAGATGGTAGCTTCATGGAATTGAAATGGGGAGCAGCCAATGCTATTAGATGAGGAAGGAAGACACTGAGTCTGGACAAGTTGCCATGAATCTGTCCTATAGGAAGCAAAGAAAATATGTTGTTAGAACAACTGAAAATAATAATGAAAGGGAAGTTAGCAACCTACTAGAGGTCATGGCAATATTTCTTTTTAAAAAACCACAAATGGTCTTCAGCAACAATTTCCATGCACTGTAATCACAAATAGCGTATGAAAGTCTGCAAACTTTGTGTAGCCATGGTAACCTCCCACAGGGTGGAAATGCTGTGATACATCTGTGCAGGTAAGGGGATTTGGGAAGCAGAGACCAGGAGCCCCTGTGACCTGACATTATAGGTTATGACTGAGAATTCTTTTCCTTAGTCCTTCCCTTTAGAGGTCAGAGAAGAGCCCTTTTATACTGGATTTGCTCCATGGTCTTGTTTTCACCCAAAAGGCATTTAAGCTCAAAATACAGTCCAACTTTTTGAAGTAATTCATAGATCCTATTATTCTACATTGCAGAAGACAATAATGTCACCAGTTAAACTACAAATTAGCATCACAAGGCTTCTAGTACAGCATAGCTTTAGCCCAAAATTTATAGTCCTTTATCAAAGAGCACGACATACTAAAACAAGAGATACTTCGAAGACATTTGTGTGTGTGTGTTTACCAGCAATATGCTCATTAGCTGTAACTCCAGGTACAGTGTCATTGATCTTGCAATATCTTGGAGTAAATGATCGAGACAGCTTACCTGGCATCCTTAGTGTATTCCAGCATTACAGAGTGCAGGTCACCACAAGAAGTTGCCTCACAACCCACCACAATCTGAAACACAAATAAAATGGATCAGGTACTGCTAGATCAGGGAGATCAAACGGACATTTAATGTAATACCTAATGAACTGTCGGTTGCCCTTTCTTTCTAAAGATACAGAATTAGAAGACTGCAACCCAACAAAAACACACTAAAAACTAAAGTGTGCACCACTTCAAACTTTGCTGCCTTTGTGGATCTTTGCATAAGACTGGAAATATTAATAATGATATCTGGGTCTTTTTATACCATGTAACCTGAGACTAATGTCCATCTTTTGTATTCTAATGTACAATAATAGAAAGGGAAGTGCCATTCCAGGTACTAGAGCTTAGAATGCATTTGGAACTAGGGGTAAAGATTTTCAACAAGAGGTGCCTAACATTAGGCTCCTAAATCATGTAGACACTAACATGAATAGTTAGATTTTCAAAGTTCTGGGCACCCTGCAGCTCCTATGAAAGTCAGTGTAAACTGCTGGATGCTCAGAACTTTTGAAAGTCAGGTCACTTATTTAAGTGCCTAAATATGGATTGAAGAACTTAACTTTAGGTAACTATTTATGAAAATCTTGGCCTGCACAGTTTGGTGTATACTCAGGTTCATCGGGTTAAATCGTTTTAAAAGGCTTTGTAAATAGAAATGTGCTGTATGTCTGAGGAAATAAACAGATGACTCCTCTTAACATTATGTGATGCTCAAGTTCAGAGACTTCAATACACTTGACATATTACTGAATGGCTAACAAACAGAAACATCTGAATTTGAGCTGCTTCAAAACCTGTGCCCTCACTGCAGCTGTACAGGAGAACTGAATCCTTAGTTTAGAAATAACATCTGTAGCAGTAAGGAGACCACAGAAAATATAGGAAAGTCAGGAGCAAAATTTAGCCAAGGGAAGAGAATTTAATAATATGAATGTACCATCTCGTCTGAATCAACACAAATCACATCCACTGAAATCTAGATAAAAGATGGCTGATTCAGTAAGCTGACCACCTGTGAAGCTGATATACAAGGCTTTCTACACCCTTTGTATACAACAGTAACAGTAGGTAAAATTCATCCCTGGGGTAACTTTGAAGGTGGTGGATTGTGTGTGTGTGGGTCAAATGCTGTGAGGGAGTGGATTGCAGACATTGAATCTAAGGTCAGGTCCACGCTTATGTTGATCTAACTTACGTAGCTCAGGGGTATGAAAAAGATTCACCTCCACCCAAGCGATGCAAGTTTCATGCTATCCACACTGGTGCTATGTCAGTGGGAGATGCTCTACTGCCAACATAGCCTCCACTTCTTGCCGAGGTGGAGTAATAATGTCGACAGGAGAGCGCTCTCCCATCGGCATAGTGCGTTCTTCACCAGATGTGCTACAGTGGTGCAGCTGCATCAGTGCATCTGTGCCGATGTAGTGGTATAGCGTAGAATTGCCCTAAAACTGGCAATGGCTGTGTGAGAAGATGAAGGTGTTAATTTGTGGCAGAAATGGAAAACAGGGTATTTAAAACTTAAAAACAACAACAAAAGACCAAGAAGCAAATGTAACTAGGAAGACACATATGTCTATCAGCCTATCGCTTTGCTCATATGTTACATCCTGTCTTTGTTTTTTAAGCCTGTGTGCTCTTTGGGTCAGGGTCTTCTCTTTTGTTTGGAAAATGCCTAGCAGATTTTGAGCACTACTGCAATACAAAAAAGTAATAGCAATAATAATTTAATAGCTACATTGTATTGATTATAAAATGTGTTGGCCTCATTCAAAAATCCAGCTAAAAATCAAGAGTAACATCAAGTGGTGCTTTGCTGATTCTCTGGGCCATTTTTCCATGACAGATGACCAAGTAACAAAAAGGGCTATTACTTTTAGCACCTTCAGATTTTCAATATATCTCATTAGTTATTTTTCTGCCCAACTCTGACTCTGTCTCTCCTTTTCTGCCTGTTCCTTGGTAGGAATTGTTTCTTTCTTCTCAATGCTCATTTTGATAGGCAATGGCAGGCACATACCCCAGATCTCCATCTTACTGGACTTACTAATCTTGCCTTAATGTTCAGTTTCAGTCAGTCTTTGTCTCCCTGTCCCAACCACCCAGCAGCTGCTATTATAATGACATCTCACTTAGATATGAGAATAAGAATAGTTGTTCTGCATAAGACCCCGTTGCCACTCACTTCAGTAGAGAGCAATCAGGCAATCAATACCTCTAGCAACCCCGAGGAAAGGGACAGTCATTCCATCCCGGCTTGAAATAACATTTATGCAGAGACAAGGGGTGAGGTAATATCTTTTTTGTTGGACCAACTTCTCTTGGTGAGACAAGTTTTGAGCTTAACACAGAGGTCTTCTTCAGGTCTGTGTGAGCTCTAAAGCTTGTCTCTCTCACCAACAGAAGTTGGTCCAACAAAAGATGTTACCTCACTCATCTTGTCCTCTAATACCCTGGAATCAACATGGCTACCACACTGCATACATTTATGCAATCATTCTGACCCCATGTTTTTTATTCTATTACTGTATTTCCTGGCATTCCAACAAACAAGTTATTAAATATTTAACAGACTACTGAATTTTATATTCTACTTGAAACTGTAATAAATTCCACAGACAAATTAGGTGAATTTTTATTGTATGCTTTACTTTGGATAAAGAGAATGTTTTCCTTACTTTAAATTGCATCATGTATCCTGGCTGTATAATGAGCTCCCTGGAGGACAGGATATTGTATGTGTTGTCCTTTTTTTTATTTGGCCAGTAGAGGTGAAATGAGGGGTTGCCACAGAATCCGGCAGTCCTGACTGCATTAGGGTAAAAACTCCAGTTTTCTTCATGGGAAGTTCCTTCTATTAACATGAGTTACATACAATTACTGGAATGTCTCAGCAAACATGTAGGCTTAGTATTGAATCCACAGAGTCATTATGTACAACATTTTAATGATATATGGTAAATAAGTAACCAAGAGTCTTAGTTAAAGTGTCAGCCCTAGTCAGATAGTTTAAATTGATTTCAATACTGGTATTTTTTAAAAAATATGGCATAGTGGGAATTTCCAAATCCAGGTAGTTAGATGAAATAAACTGAACTGTCTATAACTGTTTGGATTTTAAAAAAATCATAGTGAAATAAAAAAAATCCTTAAAACGAACATAAGCAATAAAATATCAACCTTGTAATTGTTTATAAAAAGAAAACAATGTACAGTTGAAAAATAAATTAAAATGTGCATTTGAAAGATCTTCAGTTAACAATTGTTTAGTTCAATAAACAGGCTGACACAGGCTTCTTAAATCAGATAAGAGAATGCTTGCTACATCCTCCCTTACCATCATCAAATGTATCTACTAGTTGACTGGGATTGATCTCAGCACCTCCAACCAGTATGTCATCTAGTGCCCACTGAGCACGGTCAGAGCCTGAAACCACAATTCCATTGCTCATCACAAAAGGTTGCCACCAGCGCAGGCGAGTTGTATTGGTCAGAGCGTGCTCTGGGAGAAGTATGTAGTCGTGTCTGACCGAGATGTATTTCTGATAATCCATCTCATGAAGCAAAATCCAAGATATGCCTATCGTGAAAGGATTCAGGATTAGTAAAGCAACATAAGGTAGAAATTGTCTAAAAATTAATGGAAGGTAATAGAAAGTCATAAGATAATATCTACGATCTGCTGGGAAAACCTTAACTTCTAATACTATTGCTACTCATGTGATTAGCCAAACTAAAGTCAATGGGATTATTTATGTGAGTATAAGTACCAGGATTGGATCTAGTTTCTTTTGAAACAAAGACAATTTAATATGAGGGGAAAATACACTTTAATATTAATATTAGATTATATAATATAAGATTATAGTTCTGAATAATTAACCCTAAAATATTTAAGTTAGATCTAATTCTGCATATTTCTCAAACATGACGGTGTTTGAATATACTCAAAAAGTTTGTTCGGATGCAACTAAAATGTTGACTTGCCTCCATCAATTGAATAGTCTAACAGAACTCCCTCCTTCCTGCACGTCGGTCTGTGGCATGTTGTCATGTTGTTTTCACTTCCAATTCTTCCCCAGTACTGTAGAAATCTGAAGGAAAAAATGTTGGTAGTTACTCACAGAATACCGTGTACCCTAACAATATGGAAGATTTGTTGCCAAACACAGTTCAAGAGATTTGTTTTCTGCCAACAAATAGATTGAAAATGCTCAATATACTAAAATGTTTTATTAAAGAAAAGTGATGTTTACTTAGGGCAAAATTTTCAAAAACAAGTGTCTGAATAAATCCTGCAAAATATGCATCTGTAGGTGCAAACAGGCAATCATGTGCACAAAAAATATTAATTTGTGTGTGCAATTAAACAGGGAAACCAGGGAACTGAATGAAAATAAGAAGTGATTTCAGTAAAACACAAGGAAGGGAAGTGAAGAGCTACATACAAAAATTAAAAAATTCAGCAGAAGGAGTGAGACCTTATTTAAAGTGATAGACTGAGGTGGGCAGATGAAACTAACATGCTATTGTCTCCTGTATCTTATGGGCCATATTCTTAGCTGCCATACATTGGCAGAGCTTCACCTACTTTAATGGAGATATGCTACTTTACACCATCTAAAGTTCTGGACACACATGTGTACACAAGCTGCACATCTAATATATCTAGCTTGTGTATGTTAAACAATTAAGGTAAAACTTTTGTAGCTAATGAACAAGAGGTAATATTTCACAGCTGTCTTGCCACCGGGCAATTCAATGTTATCACAATAAATATACTGCTGAGCAATCTGAACTGTTAAAAGCCAACCCCAATCCTGCAAGACTTTAAGCACATTATTTTTTATATGTTCCCATATTTCAACAGGACTACTTAGCCAGGAAAAGCCAGTCATGTGTGTAAGTGTTGCCAGGACTGGGCTCTTTGTTACCAATTACCACTGAGAATTGTTTCTTTAAATATCTGGCAAATCCATTGCTTTCCCATACTCCCCTGATTTGGGGTGAGGAGAGACCTCAGGAGGAGGTTCCCTGGGCCATGTTGAAGTGTTAAATGCTTCATATTCGCTTTACAGAAGCCTCATGATAGGCTTGAATTAGCTGCTATGTATCAGACCTTGATGCAAAGGAGGGAGTCTCTTGAATTATTTTTGAATATTTGTCTTCCTTCAACACAATGCATACCCCTCCCAGCTACAACAATGTATGGGATTACATCCAGTTCCCCTGTAGTCCAGCATTACTAAACATAATTTGTATTTTTGAGGTAAACAACTTTGCTTGGCTATTTAAAAAAATTTGTTTTTAGTGCTTGTGAAATATGCCGGTGATACACGCCTGGAGACCAAAATCTTCTGCAGGTGCATACCCATTTAGTTCTGAGCTTTTCTGCTGAGACTAGCAACCCATGTGCCAACTGTGGTGGTGAGGTTGTGATGTAGTTACCCGTACACTAAAGACTATACTGAGACCACCAATTCATCACTACTCTCCCACACCTTTGTCTGTAAATTGTCTGTTTAGATTGTAAACTCGGTAGGTTAAGAACCTTCTTTTATATATCTACAAAGCAGCAAGCATACTGCGGGTGTTACACAAATAATATATTAACAACATAACTCATTGCATACAGTCAGCAAAAAGTCCCCAATTGACCGTAAGAATAAGAACGATTTGTCACTGCCTACCTGAGCTGACTCTACTCTGGTGGTGGCCCATGCATAAAAAGGCTCCATTTCCTATTATCTGAACTGTCTCATCTCCTGTTCTGTTATTATTTAATGAAGCCCTCCATTACAATCTATTAGCTATGTCAAATTCTACTGGGTAACATGACATACTTGGCACCCCTCAAGTCCAGGTCTTGAGTGACAGCTTGCCTCACGGTATCACCTCCAAAATACAAAGCTGTATCCTCTGCTAGAATCCCACATTCAGTACAGGTGTTTCCACCTTCCAAGGACATCCATAAATCTGGTTTAATTTCTTCATTGTCAAAGCGCTCCTTCAGGAAAGTCTGCAGGAAGGAATGTGAGGAACAACCATGAAGAGGCATCATACTCTTTAGCTTTTCTAATGAACCCAGCTAGAACTGACTTTCTGAGTATGTTTAAGAGAGACAAGTTAGATGAGGTAATATCTTTTATTGGACCAACTTCTGTTGGTGAGAAAGACAAGCTACTGAGCTACACAGAGCGCTTCTTCAGGTTCATGTAACTCAAAAGCTTGTCTCTTTCTCCAGCAGAAGTTGGTCTAGTAAAAGATGTTAGCTCACCCACCTTGTCTCTCTTAAACATGGCTATGATAACACTGCAAATATAAGTATGTTTAAAATACTCATGTAAACTGTAACATGTTTTTTGCTTTTTTTGTGTGTGAGTTAAGGGTCACCAGCCTTTTACAGACACAATAGCTTTGTGGGCACAAATAGGGTCATTTAGATGTTCAAATGCCTGATATATGGGAACAATTACTATTTGCAATTATTTGCTTTATGGTAGTGCCCAGACACACAATTAGAATCAGGGCTCCATAGTGCTAGATGCTGTACAAGTATACAGCGACGCATGGTCCCAGCCTTGCAGAGCGTATAAGCATGTGGTCAGACATCTAAAACGACATTGACTGTATCAGTGCACAATTGTGAACCCAAAACTTGAAATTATTACCACCTGCAACACTGAAGTAGGCCAGGTTGAGGCTCTACTGAGAGGAAAATTGAGCCCTAAATATTTAAAAATAGGTATATACTGACCAGTGCTGTGCAGCTACTAAATATATATATATATATTCACAAACATTACTTTGAATAAAAGATTATT
The DNA here is from genome assembly GCF_965152275.1 of Natator depressus. Taxonomy (NCBI): domain Eukaryota; kingdom Metazoa; phylum Chordata; order Testudines; family Cheloniidae; genus Natator; species Natator depressus. The sequence goes on along the minus strand of NC_134234.1, from coordinate 323,303,327 downwards.
TATTTTGATGGAATTCGTGACCCTTTTTATATTCTTCCCACAAGTACTTGTACAATTGATGTGTTGGCCACAAGAGTGAATGTGGAAAGTGAAAGTCTTGGATTACTTGTGAATATATGTTTATGTAATGGTTTGTGCCACGGGTATTTGTACAAAGCCCAGTTGGGAATCTCTCTAAGTTCCATCTTCCTATTTATAAAAGTTTTAGTCAGTTAATCAGGGAGCTGAAATAATATCAGGGATGAAATCCTGGCCCCAGTGACACCAATGGCAGAACTCCCATTGACTTCAATGGAATCAGGATTTCACCCTATGTTCAATACTAGTCACTCATCATCAATAAAAAATAACAAATAAATGAAGACATAGATGAAGGGATTAGTTTACAAGCCACCCTTAAATGATCTAGAGCTGCCTCTGTGTCTACATTCCACCATGTTAGTTGGGTGTGTTGCAAGAGTCACCTCTTCTGGCAGGATAACAAAAGCAATGGCCTGTAAAATGGCCGTATCAGTAATGTTCTGCAAGTAAATCCTTAAATTGAATATATGAGAAGTAAATGGCTTTAATCTTAGTGGAAAGGAGGGAAATTGATCCATTTCCTATAGCGATGTGGTACTAATTTACATTTATGTAACTGGTACCTTAAAATACTACCACTACCACCACTAATAGTAATAAATAATAATACCAATAATTCAAGTAGCACTTAAATTCACATCTTGTGTGGTCTGCATTTCCTTTGGAAAAAATGTGGTTCAACCAACGTCTCTCTTCTGTAGATTATGTACAGACAACATCGTGTATAAATGTGGTTCAGGAAACCTGAGCAAGGGGAATGCTGTAATTTTAATACAGTTTGGGAATTCTTAAAGTTTTTCCCTCAAAATATAAAACAGTATTTTAAATTGGAGACACCTGCTCAAGTCCTAAAAGCATATTTTTGCCTACACTGTACTCTTTTGCTGTATGTCTGGGCCTGTTACACACCATCATCTCACATCTAAATATCTTCAGCCACACAAATACCATTTCACCTTTTGTTGCAGTAAGGTATTAACCTGGGATGTAGAGTACAACTGCAGAAAATTAAAATTACATGAAACTTTATAAGTTCCTTAAATTAAGTTCATATCGTCTGGAGTTCAGTGCCTTGTTTACTTGTGTCTCCCTCTTTATTATAAAGATGAGTTTTCAATACTTGGTCTTGGTAAATTTGCAACAGCAGTTGTGTCCAGGAACTAACAGCAGGTTTATTAGTAGTGTATTTGAGAACTGTTTTGTTCATTTACACATAGCAATGTACTGCAACTGGTAAATAGCAGTTTCATGTTTTTTTTTAGTTCAGAAGGAAAAGATAGTGTAATTATTGGTGTTAGTGATAAGGTAATATTTCTTTAGAATACAGAAATGATATATTTTTAAATAGATGATCCAGAGCTGTACAGTTCAGATCTGAATGTAGATTTGAGGATCTCAAAAGTCTGAGAGGAGTCAGACCCCAAGTTTCAGTTGGAGTGCATCTCTGTTTTTTTTAAAGCTCCATTGATTCAATTTTTTTGTAACAAACTTTTGCAGTACTACCATATGCATTTAAGTTACCTTTAAAGTTTGAGTCAAGTAGCAGTTTGGACCAGAGTACCCCGGATCACAGATGCACTGTTTTTTCAGGCAGTCGCCATGGCCCCTACAGTTGTCCAAACAACCAGGTCCCAGATAGAAATTTTCAATGGCCCATTGAATATCTGAGTACTTCTGATAGAACCTAAACCTCACTGGACTGTACATACAAGAATGAAGAAAAACAGATACAGGTAAAAAGATAACTTTACACAAATGAAAAATGTACACTATATACATACGCTTATGAACAGCACTTCATGGGGTAACAAATCATAAGACACTTTTGTAGCAGGAGATATGTTAATTAAAATGTTTCTATAGGGCATATTAGTCATTCCTCTAATTGACACTGGTCATTCTATTTTAACATGTTGTTATTTAAACTATACTAGATTATAACTAAATAAAATGCACATTTCTTGTTTTCAGTTTAAAGACCTTTTATTTTCTTTTAAACCAGAAAGAGATGTTTCATCTGAACTCCAGTATAAATCTTCTGTTTTAGGCCCTCATCCTGTGAGTAGCCCCACTGAACACAATGGGACTATTCATGGCATAAAATCAGACACATTTAGGATCAGAGCCTTTTAAAATGATGCCTAACATTCTTCGTAGGAATCCATTTTATGTCCTGTATAAAAGATCACATAGAATATGTGGGCTAGATCTGTGAGAACCGCTGTCAAAAGGTGACAGGAAAAAATATTCTATTTTAGTTTCTTCTGAGATGATTTAATTTTAAAAGGATTATTCAAATAATGCAATTCATAGTGCTTAATACTAGAAAAATTATTGTAGCAATATGCACAGATAATTCTGGTAGCATTTTTCACTCTCTAAAGTCAAAATTCCCCCTGTAATTCAGTTTGGGTCTCTGGACAGATTGGAATATGCAGTACAGCTCTGAACTGCAGATAAGAAAGGATAATTTTGCAATTTGTTCAGACCACGAATCATTCTTAAGTTTGGTAGAAAAAACCCCAGGTGATTTTTATTATCACTCTGTTGCCCTACGTTTATAGAAAGCCAAATCTCTTCTATCCTTTCTTTGAAAGAGTGGAAGTGCATCACCCAGCAAAACTGTATTAAGGAGAAGAGAGAAGCCACAAAGAAACATGAAATCTGATATGGATCTCTTGTTTCTAGGGTGGCATGGGCTGGAGTGCTGCAAAAGCAGATTACTCGGTTGCTGGGAAGGAAGAATTTTGCAGTGCTTTTCAGCAAACTCTTCTGGAGTGCAGGTTTGAAGAGAACCTCTTCCAACCCTTTTACGTAAGAGAGAAAGTTGCTGTGGTATGGGCACATTGAAAAAAAGAACAGGAAAAAATGGGAGGAGGGGGGGAGTTCTTGAACTTCAGAGGACATCCTAGGAAAAAAAATGATGTCAGTAGGAACATAAATACCCAGTCACCCTGAAGAGTGGTTCAACTTTGAAAAGTGACTGTAAAGGTTGCATCATAAGAGTCTCTGTTCATTCTGTTTCCATGTCACGTTTACTCATCTTACAAGTAAATAACTCCCCCCACCCCAATTTCTAGCTCTGTAAACTCAACCAAGTATCTTAAACCAAAATTGTGCTCTTTCTGGCTCACCATAAAGATTCAGTGGGCCAAACTCTGCCCTTAGTTACAGCCGTGCACCTCTATTGCCTGAAAACATATGCAATTAGAATCTAGTTAAAAATTCCACTGGTGTTGCCAGAATAGAATCCAGCCCTTTCTCACAGAGCAATGTTGGCCCTGCATGTCAAACAGGAGCCAATAATGAATAAACCCCTTTTTAAAATCAGTCAGCACTTAGGACTCCGAATAGACAAAGGGGCCCCAATTCAGCAAGATTCTTAAGCACATGCCTTACTTTAAGCACATGAATAGTTCTGTTGATATTAACAGGACTACTCAGGGTTCTTAAAATTAGGTCTATGCTTATGTATCTTGCTGACCTGAGGCCATGGAGCAGATCTTTTGCATAAGGAAGTGTACACATAGCCATGGTTTTCAGACTATTTAGTCCCCCTTTAATTCTGCGCTGAACCCAAGGTAATGTGAGTAGTTGTTTCATACTTACTTGCCCACTAGGTTTTCAGGCAGTGAATAAGTTATCCTTTTCCATCCTTTTGTTGGAAAGAAGACAGAGGGCTGTGAAATACTCCCAGAGCATTTTGGATCTGCAGGTAAGCACTGCGGAACTAAATAGCTCCAACTCACACCAAAGTCAGTGGAATATTGTACATGGACTTGATTCTGTACAATTTTTTCTGAAGTTTTACATCCAACAGAAATCTAATATAGATAAAAAGCATATGTAAGTTGGTATTGTAACAGTTCTTAGTATCAATAAAGAGCTGGAGGGATGATTACAGTTTAAAGATTTTTCAGCAAGAAAGTTGACTGGAGATTATGCTTTAAGTTACAGTAGTAACAGTTAGCAGCACTCATATAGCACTTGCCATCCATAGATCTCATCATTAATCCCAACGTGCAAATGGGGAAAATGAGTCCAAAATCCTACTACAAATCAATGGACCCTGATCTCATGACTCCCAAGTCTGGTGCATTATCCACCAAATCATAGTACCTCCCACGCAAGCTGCACTCATCCTATTACCATCCCACTACAGCAAAAGTTAAGATACTAATATTTCACAGGGGAATGTATAATAAAGGGTGACATTCCCTCCTTAGTGAAAAGTCCTGTGCAAGGTCCCTCACATCACTTAACCCTTGTGGATGTTCTACGTGGGAAACATGGGCAGAGAAGCTGCAGAGGGCTCCTAAGCAACTTCTGTATGTTGGTAGAGCCTCTCTATGCTTGGTTCAGGTAGTCTGGTATATAGGAGGCCATATGGGGCAGGTTTGACATGGGTGCACTGGAACTGTACTTACACTGATTCAGTAGCTCATTAAAGGAATGTGGAGGGAAAGTGGCTGCTTTTTCAACCCACATGTTGGAACAGTGACCATACAGGAGGTGTAGCTGTATTCTAGCCCCACAGCCTGTTGGTGGGCTCACCCAACCCCCAAGGAGCAAACAACATGAAGCTCAATTACTCCGAATTTGTATGGTAACAAGTAAATTATACTGATGTATAAATTTGGTTAACTGACACTTCACTAATCATATATGACAAAACACACTTGGTGTATTTGTAACAAATCCCATAGCTGCATCATGTTCTCACACCTACACCATCAGAAACAGAACTCAGGATTATCTTTGTACCCTGTCAGTAACACCAACACTGACAGCCTGCTTGTAGGTCACCACTGGAGGGTAACAATAACAATACATGAGCAGCGCCACGCCTTTCAGCAGGGGACAGTGGTGCAGACATCCTGGTCTATGCAACACATATCAGGCCATTTCCTGTAAATCTGTCCTGCACTGAGGAAAACAGGCTGTTGTAGAATAATTATGCATAATATTTTGATTATAAAGATTTTACCTTGAATTGCATAATCCAGCCTTCTGTAGGAGTTAGGTCATGGGTGACCGCATAAACTTCTCTGCCATCATGGCTACCGCAGATCATAACGCCATCAGGAGAGTCACAGAATCTTTCAATTGAGCAATCATCATGGAACAGCCAATGTTCATTCACTTGAAAATAAATATTAAAGTCAATATTGTATAACTGCAACATTACATAAAGAAAACAGTAAACAGTGTTAACCACTAAGGATGAGCAATGGATTAAGTCTTTAACTATGTACAAACTATTTAGTATTGTTCTTTAAAAAATTCCAGAGTACTTTAGTATTCATCATTCCCATATGTCTATACTTAACATTCAGAACAGCCCATGCTATTCTCTGAGCATAAACCTGTTTACATAATTTTTAATGGTAGGTTTCAGAGTAGCAGCCGTGTTAGTCTGTATTCGCAAAAAGAAAAGGAGTACTTGTGGCACCTTAGAGACTAACAAATTAATTTGAGCATAAGCTTTCGTGAGCTACAGCTCACTTCATCGGATGCATTCGATGAAGTGAACTGTAGCTCACGAAAGCTTATGCTCAAATAAATTTGTTAGTCTCTAAGGTGCCACAAGTACTCCTTTTATAATTTTTAATGCATAAGAATTGAGGACCTGAGAATTGCTCACAATGTTTTGCAATTATGTGGCATACATGACATTGCTGTCTTATTATATAATAATAAGATACTAAATAATATTCTCTTTTTAAAACAAATTTAAGCTCCTGCAATTGACTCTGTGGGCAAACCCTTGTAAGTTGAATGGAGATCTGTGAATGCAGAAGTCTGCAAATGTGGAGTCAATTGCACAATCAGAGCATGTGTGACCTACACAATACCATAATATCTTCAACTAATTAGGTCCACTAGCATGCACAAATATTTCCTTATTTATATTTTACTAGCTATAACTCAACAACTTAATCTGCTGGGTAACTATTTAAAAAATCGTTGCTAGCAAATGTCTGCAAAATAGGAAACAAATACGCAGTGTAGGAAATCCTTTTAGACTAATGTGGCATTCAGTCAAATAACATTTGTTCTTGGAAACAATAACATAAAATTCTGCTGTGCTACGGGTGCAGTAATAAGAAAAAATATCTAGACAATTCTTTTTCTTTAAAGAGAAATGTCTCATAAATGAATTCATTAGCAAGAAACCATTTTGTAAAAATTAATGGTTATTTGAAAAACTGACTGCACGATTTCTTTAAAAATTTTATTTCCTCCCCCCCCCCCCCCATATTTACTTCACCCTTTCCCTCCATGCACAGTTTGTAGATTTAAAAGCAGTTTGTTACATGTTGTTGGTTAAAAAAAAGGTACAGTATAGGGACTGGCTCTGACATTCATTGTGGTGAGACCAACAAGATCAGATTTAGAAGTAGCTGTACTGACTTCCTGCTCTTTGGCTCTGATCGATATCAAACTTTTACCTGTCGTTTTGTCTTCTGTAAACATATCAAAAGCAATCCTTCCAGTGGGTCCTGCATCTGCAGGAGAACGTTCGTGTTGTGGGAGTGGAGCACTGCTAAAAGTGTCTAACATCACTGTCCTCTGATCAGCAGAGCCAGATATCAGCACATTGTCAATAGCCCAGTCATTCTGATCTAAGCCATCATGTTTAGGTTGCCACCAGCGGAAACGGGTTCCGAGAGCTTTGGCCTCATGAGGGAGGAGAATGTTCACAAAGCTAAAATATAATAATGGAGATAAGTCATGTGACCCCACATCTTAATCTCTTGAATTTTGAAAAGAAAAAACAAAGTTTTAAATAAGCTGAATAGGGCTTTTAAACAACGTTGGGCCACATTCTTTGACCAAGTCCATCTTATTTGCCCTACGGTGCAAATGGGCGGAATCTAACCCTAGCTCTCCCTGCTGGAGATTTCCTCACTGTAGGAGACTCCTCAATGGACACAGAGCCTTTAAGACTGGTTCCTATTTCATTGTCCCAGCAGCATCTGGCACAGGCAGTGTATTATGAGTGGAGAGGGACAGGGAGGAAGAGTAGCCAGAGTATGGTGTGTACTGGGTATGCTTAAGTGGGCAGTCCCTTTGGGGAACACTGCCAGTGATGCAGGTTTAGAGGAGCCCCAGGGCTGCTCTAACTTGCTCCAGAGCCAAGCAGAGAATCAGGGAGCCATAACCATTTAAAGAAATTATATGCTGAAGTGGAATCAATATATTAATTTGATGTTAATGTTAACTAAGATGTTTATTTTCAAAGCTGGAGACACTGATCATATAACAATGTTTTATTGCAATTACCTTATTTCCTTTATAGCAAATGACTAATGCAGACATGGGTTAAAATGGCACCGATTCCTTCTAATATTAGGAAGTAATTCATCAGTGCACTGAGGGCCAGTCCAAGGCCTGTGCATCATTTAAGTCCCACTTCAGCATTAAAATAAGACTTAAATGTGGCAGAGACCTTCTGTTTAGACAACAGATCTACTTTGTGCTTTAGCAAATCAGAAATCAGATTATAAGTAAATGTAAGTTAAAAATAGTGTGGACATTTATAAATCAAATTAACATTTCTGACTAGCTATAGTTTTACTTTAACATTTACTGGTGAATAATGGTCAACCATTCACCAGTGTAACTGGCTGTCACAGACCCCATCTGATTAAACTGATGGTATACTGCTCTAATGTTTGAGGCCCAATCCAGCCAGCACTTACACACATGCTTATCTTTAAGCACACAAGTTAATCAGGTATATAAATGTTTGCAAGATTATTTACACACAGCAATATTAGCAATCAGGGCAGATTCTTTATGAAAAAGCCAAAAGAACGAATTAGTAGAAGTATATATTTACAAACCCGGGTTTGCTGAACTGGTCATAGAAAATTTCCATTAAGAGGTTCCAAGTAATGCCACCATTCACAGAGTACTCCAGGAGAACACCTTGGTTCCGATTGTTAGGAGTTATTAGACATCCATACATGAAATAAAACTGGATGAATTCTGCATTAGTGAGGTTTAAATCCACTGTCACTAATAAACGGCTACATCCCTAAAAAAAAAGAAAAGAAAACATATTTTTGCCGGTGTGGCTGGTCAGTTAAGATAATCACCAAGGCTGTGATGCTTTCAATGAATATATTCCTGAAAAATACATTTAATTATTTCATTATTCAGTTGTTTTATGGGAATGAAGTGGTATTTTAAAAGGCCAAACGTCTTAATAGGAAGGCTTCATAAGACTGAACCAAAATAATCACAGAATCATAGGACCATAGAAATGTAATACTGGAAGGGACCTCGATAGGACAGCCAGTCCCTTGCACTAAGGCAGGACTAAGGCCTTGGCTATACTACGGGGGAAATTCGATCTAAGCTACATGAATGGCGTAACTCAAATCGACGTAGCTTAGATCTACTTACCACGGGGTCCACATTATGCAAGGTCAAAGGGACTGCCCCCTACTCTTCTCGATCCAGTGGAGTACAGGAGTCGACAGGAGAGCGATCTGTGGTCGATTTAGCGGGTAAAGACCCGCTAAATCGACTGCCAATGCATTGATCGCCGCTCGTTGATCCCCCGGTAAGTGTAGACAAGCCCCAAGTATTATCTAGACCATCTCTGACTGTTTGTCTAACCTGTTCTAACCTGTGGATGAAGATTCCACAGCCTTCCTAGGTAATTTGTTCCAGTGCTTAATTACCCTTATAGTTACTGAGTTTTTCCTAATGTTTAACCTAAATCTCCCTTGCTGCAATTTAAGTCCATTACTTCTTGTCTTGTCCTCAGGGGATAAGGAGAACAATTTATCACCCTCCTCTTTATAACAATCTTTTATGTGCTTGAAAACTGTTATCATGTCCTCTGTCAGTCTTCTCTTCTCCAGACTAAACAAATACAATTTTTTCAATCTTCCCTCACAGGTCATGTTTTCCTGACCTTTAATCATTTTTGTTGCTCTCCTTTAAACTTTCTCCAATTTGTCTCTCGTTTAAAACATAAATGATTATTTACAATTTAACAATTTTGCCAGAAGAATGGAACATACTATATCCTTTTTTTATCACAAGTGTCATATGTAAGATTTTTTTAACTTGTGAAGGAGATCTGATTTTCTGTACATACACACAGAGCAAAATTTCCAAAAATGGGATCTAATTTTGCACCTGCAGCTTTGCATGTCTAACTAACTGAATTGCAGGCTGAAAAGGTTGTTAGATACCATCACTCTATTACTTATGCTCACAACTGGTTGTGGCTGAAAAATTTCAGGCAAGAAAATTAGAGACCAATTTGAGGCTCTTAGAAAATTAGGACCATAATGTCATTCATTACTCTTTTAAAACAAAAATGGTTTTGCTTTAGAGCAGTAATCCTTAATTACTTAATATTTGTCAAAGCTCTATGGACACGAAAATGGCTAGACTACATAGTGATCAATAGGCTAATTCTACCTTGTAAAAAAGCTTTAAAATATTACATGCGCCTACAATTCAATTTGTAGTCCCATGTAACAACATAATAATTAATACTAAAACAGAATAATTAATGATCTGATCTGTGAACATAATTTCAATTACTTTCCATCTTGGAAGATGTGCACTGTGGATTTACTGTCACAAATTGCTATCTATATTTATATGTTTACAATATTCAGGATCCACTGTATCTTTGTTTTCTTAAATCTAGATTACAAAAATCCTCATCCCCATCTATTCAACACTGGCTGGAATAAAACACTTTAAGTAACATGAAAGTAAACAGTCTGGTATGTGTAGACCCTCAGGAGACAGAACAATTGTCATAGATTATTTTTACACCTTCTGTAAGACAACCTGTATTTTATGAATCACTCACTCTGCCCAGTGCATTCATGTGGTCTCAACTAACTCTTAATGGGAAAAGGCAGTGAAAAGTTATTGCTTTCTGCTGTTAGAAAATAATATAGGTCTGAAACTCAGTTCTAAATATACCTTAAATAGCCCCCAAAACAAGTATGTTTAGACTTTTTTAAAGCAGTATTAATACGTACATGCAGCCTAGATAGCAGCAGCACCAGACCCTGTACAAATTATTCTTGCCAGAAGGACAAATAATCTGTACGAGTAGGCCATTGATGAATGAGTGGATAAAAACAGTTCACAAAAAGAAAAGGAGTACTTGTGGCACCTTAGAGACTAACCAATTTATTTGAGCATAAGCTTTCGTGAGCTACAGCTCACTTCATCGGATGTATACTGTGGAAACTGCAGAAGACATTATATACACAGAGATCATGAAACAATACCTCCTCCCACCCCACTCTCCTGCTGGTAATAGCTTATCTAAAGTGATCACTCTCCTTACAATGTGTATGATAATCAAGTTGGGCCATTTCCAGCACAAATCCAGGTTTTCTCACCCTCCGCCCCTCCCCCCCACAAACTCACTCTCCTGCTGGTAATAGCCCGTCCAAAGTGACCACTCTCTTTACAATGTGTATGATAATCAAGTTGGGCCATTTCCAGCACAAATCCAGGTTTTCTCAACCCCCCCCCCCTTTTTTTTTTTTTTTCAAAAAACCACACACACAAACTCACTCTCCTGCTGGTAATAGCCCGTCCAAAGTGACCACTCTCTTTACAATGTGTATGATAATCAAGGTGGGCCATTTCCAGCACAAATCCAGGTTTTCTCACCCCCCCCCCCACACACAAACTCACTCTCCTGCTGGTAATAGCTCATCCAAACTGACCACTCTCCTTACAATGTGTATGATAATCAAGGTGGGCCATTTCCAGCATAAATCCAAGTTTAACCAGAACGTCCTGGGGGGGGAGGGGGGATAGGAAAAAACAAGGGGAAATAGGCTACCTTGCATAATGACTTAGCCACTCCCAGTCTCTATTTAAGCCTAAATTAATAGTATGGATTTGTGCTGGAAATGGCCCAACTTGATTATCATACACATTGTAAGGAGAGTGATCACTTTAGATAAGCTATTACCAGCAGGAGAGCGGGGTGGGAGGAGGTATTGTTTCATGATCTCTGTCTATATAATGTCTTCTGCAGTTTCCACAGTATGCATCCGATGAAGTGAGCTGTAGCTCACGAAAGCTTATGCTCAAGTAAATTGGTTAGTCTCTAAGGTGCCACAAGTACTCCTTTTCTTTTTGCGAATACAGACTAACACGGCTGTTACTCTGAAATCTAAAAACAGTTCAATACCATGGACTGTGCCTTGGTCTATAGGCTCATTTCTGGAGGCCCCTCTATGGCTTGTTTCAGAGAACCTGCACATTGACCTCTCCTTGGGTGCTGGGGATGGGATGAGCTGAAAGAGATGTATCCAGTTCTCTGTAGTGTTTCTGGCAGGCACCAATGCAGAGTCTGCCAGAACTTGACCCTCATCAAGGAAGTAAATATACGTTTTTGATTTATTTCTAATACTTTTTTTAGGTTACTTATTTATTCAGTTTCCTAAATCAACCACATTGGTACAGTCAACAGGCAAGAGTTAAACACCAACCCCGCTGAAATGAAGAGCCATTCCAGATGCCACAGCTCCACAGACTGTGCTCAGTTTCCCTCCATTTACTGTTAGCCAGTTCTGATTAGACGGAGCTCGATTGAAGTTGTCTTTAAGTTGTGTTGGAAGGGCTGCCTCTGGCTCATCACAGTAGAGCCCACCCCAATGTTCATCACAGCTGCAAAGGAAAACAAACACAGAGTAAACTCATTTGAAAACATTTTCTACACCAAGACTTAAAATAATTTTATTCCAGCCCAGGGGAGCAAGAGGCCATTTGTCTCACCTACAAGCAAATGCTTGGAGGAGTCGCCCTGCTGCCTCTTTCTGAAGCTGTTACTGTTAAACAGGATATGTTAATTGTGTAAAGACCTGGATGTGCACGGTTTTAATTCAAGCTGATAATACACCAGATACATAAGATATGTCTAACACTGAACTTTATCATTAAAAGAAATGGTATTTTGGTAGACAAATCTAATCAAGATAACATGCCAAGCCTAAACAAATAAGTTTAACCATCTTTTGGTGCTAGAACTGTATATCATTTTCTATAGTCAAATTTATAGAGGACAGATACTTTTACTGTAGCTTGTTTCACAATCCTAGATTCTTGCTACTCTGAAACACCTTTCCACCTTTCAGGCAGTGTTTCAAAAATGTAGACAAACATAAAGACATAGCCTGATATTATATAAATGTATCTCAACAGAGAGATGTACTTTGGTTCTTTAGTGCCTTAAGCAGGGAGGCAGATACAGAAAATGTCTATGTTGCACTTGGCTCAATGGATTTTCCTTCTAATGAACACGGGGATGGTAAAATTATGCAGCTAGGAGCAATTTCTGCTGCCATTTGTGGCTGGAAAGAGTCCCAAATTCAGCAGAATGGGTATTGTTATGCTGCCGGGCGGAAGAATTTTGGAAGCCTGGGTAGCCGCGTGTCTAGCTCTGTGGGGCTTGATATGGACTCTCACACAAGGAGTTTTGGGGGGAAGAAGGGACAGCAGGGCTCCATTGGAAGCCGCCAGCATATAGCTTGGCATTAGATCATTGAGCCTACACCAGTCCTGAGGCTGGAGTAGCTGCAAACTGGCCTGGTAAAGAGATATCCAGCATCCAGTCAGTTGCTTGGGCTGGGTACAAGGAACAGGATTTGGGGCATAGGGAACTGGAGTGAAAGCCCCATGTAATTCCAGGGATAATCTTTGTTCCTGAGGATGCAAATCATTCCAAAGAGGACTGTGCTCTACCCAGGCAATGCCTCATGTACATATTTCAGTGCTGAAAGGGAAGTAAATGACATCAACCTAGAGGATAGAACAGCTTGTACACTGCCTTTGGGCACCATGGAGCTGGGGGAAGGATTAGCACCATCTCTGTCTAAATTCTCCTTGGTGCAGTCCCAAACCACATTGTCATCAGCACAGGCATGTATCTCAAAGGAAAATCTGGCCCTCAGGAAGTCAGAGGGGATTCACTCATACATTCCAATATGCCCACCTATCCCTCCTCTTAGAGTTTTATTTCCCAAGTGATGCTGGTGCCTCGCTCTGTTTTAAAGAAGAAATTCTGCTTTTCTTTAAAAATAATACTTCTTCCAAGCAATTTCCTTGAAATCACACACTAAAATGGGAATGAAAATCTACAGCACTACCCACCAGAGGGAAACAGCTATACTTACACACAGTTCCCTTGTGTGCACCTCCCATGGCCACTGCACATATCTATACAGCCATCCCCAATGTAGACATTGTCTATAGCCCATGTTTGCTGCTTGTCAAATGGAGCTGGCTGGTGCCAGCGGAAACGAGTTGCTTGAGACCTTTGAGAAAGGAAAAAAAAATACAAAGGTGACACTTCCAGCTGTGCTAAGCCCTATTTTGATTAAAAGGAAATACAACCATGTATGTTCACCCAAACCCGGGCCATATTTATAAAGATGATTTATTTACCAACTGAACAAACAAGGGCTGGTTCAAGTGAATTACCAGGCCACTTACTATGGCCCTCTGCTTGCAAGGCCAAATGTTCACTATGCAGCTTCTCTTCTCACCCTTGCAAAGCTGCTCTGCTATGTCTGGAGGACAAAGGGAGTTAGTCCCATGGAAACAATGAGATGATACAGGTCATCATAATGAGCAATGGTCTCATCTCACCCGCTGCCTAATCACTGTCAAGTTTTTGTGGGCATTACGGCAGAGGGGAGTTTTAAGGATGGATCTGAAGGAGAATAATGAGGAGGATGTTTACAGGGAGCTCGTCCCATGCATAAGGGGCAGCATGACATAAAGTGTGAAGATGCTTGCTGAAAAATTTTAAAATGGGCAATCAAGACTGGCATCATTAGTGGAATAAAGGTGGGCGGGTGTCAACATATCAAGAGCATCTTAGAAACAAAAGGTACAGCAGGGATAGGCCACAAAGGTCCTTAAAAATGAAGACAAGTAGTCGAGTTTAATTCGGTGCAGAATTCAGGAGAAAATAGAGGTATGCAAATGGCGGTATGACATGGCCGAAGGGACAGGCAAAGAATTTCACACTGAAACGGTAACCAGTTCCTGGTGGAGTGGGGTCCTGTATGTTGTAGGTTTAGCAGAATTGTCTGAACTGTCCAAACCAAAATGCCAAATACAAACAATCTTGACTTTGAGAGAAGTCTGGCTCTAGATCCACATCAAGAGGAAAACTGTGGTCCCAGTGAAAGCAACCAGAGTTTTGCCACTGACCTTGATGGGGCTAGGATTTCATCCTTAGTGTAGGCACAGCCTGCTTGGAAGTAATCTGAACACAATGTGCATGCTAAAAAATAAAGACATTTTTTGTGACTTCTCATCAGTGTAGTTTCCAATCTGATTTAGTATATGTTTTGCTGCACTTAGGCAGTAGATGGCAGCATCAAACTACATGCTGCTTTACTCTGAGCAGAAAAATAAACCACCTATTAACAAGTAACAGAAGAAGGTTTGTACAGAAGAAAAACAACTCTTTTTTGGCTGGGTCAGTGACTGATATCAGTTTTATCCTAACTTTTTAAAGAAAATAATGAAACATTTTACTGGGAACTGGTACTGATGATTTCCCAGTTCAAAAATTAAACAAATTTAGTTTCAGAGTTTCTGAATTCACCAGTATCAGTCTGGAGATTGTAGAGGATGAGCTCAATGTGGCGTTATCAAGGTCTCATGGATCATAATCAATACACTCTTGAAATCACCCACAATTTCAGAAAATTAAGTCTGTTTCGTTTCCAATCTATAGCTCTGTCTGATATTCATTAAATCTAAGATAAAGGCTGTTTTATTTCCCGACTCTTCCATTTTTCAGTATAATCCCTTATCTATGAAGAAATGCATTGTTTACACATGCAAGAAAATGTTTTATTTTTCTGAATCTCTACTATTTTAACTTTTTTATATTAGTTATTTAATAACTTGTTGTAACATATGGGACTGGAAAGGAATTAGATAATCCAAAACAACAGTTACTCTCTCATGAGTAAAATCACAACAGTTCAGAGGTTTTAACTACTGCGATGATCTCTAATTTAGACCCCAAATGGGCTTTCTCAGAGAAACCTCACAGATTAGCTCCCCCATGTAGAATGTTTGAGTTTCTTCTTCTTTTTCTTAATCATGAGGAAGAACTTGTGAAAAAAACAGGAACCCTGAGTCTCAGGTTTGACAATTTCCATGACTTTTTATGGAATCTAGGAAATCAATGGTTTTCCTGGGAGAAGCTTTTATATTCTGAGTTACATTTTAAAATAAAATCTGAGACATAAGTAATAACTATTCACAGTCTCATATTGGCCACAAGTTATGTAGCACTCTGGAGTACACAAGCCCCAGAAGGCCACATATGGATACTATGCTCTAGGCCAAATTATTGGATAGACTGACTAGCAAGTTGCATAAAATGCCCACAAAAATGATCTATTAAACTGCTGGAAGGAGCAAAGCAGCTCAAAGAACATAGTGTCTTTGTAAATGAGATGCCTCACTCTCCTAGCAGTACTAGTTCCTAATCTAAATCCCGGACCCTCTCCCTGCTGGGATCCTAGGGCTGTAGTAACCCTTCTCTCACCCAACCCTTGTCTTAAATAATAAAGATAATGTTGTGGTGTGTCATTGTGGTGGCAGGTATCCTACCACTGACTGTAGCATATGGCAAGAGGCAAAGCTATTGGTCTAAGCAGCGCAATCGTAGCTGTGGGGTCAGTCAAAGAGAGTCTGACTTAATCCTAGGATTCCTGGAGGTTCCTTTCAGATCCAGATTAAATTAGGCTGGAATGTCCATGGAACCCATTATCTTGCTTCAACCCCAGAGAACCCCTTTCTAAAAAAAAAATAAATAAGGTGTGAACTTTAAACATTTAACAATGTGGCCAACTGATTATGCAAAATATATATGTAAAGCAACAGAAAAGGGTAGGCAGACTAGAAGAGGCCAACAGACAGTGAGATATACAAATAATACTGCCTTATGAATATACTTAAAGGGACTGGATGCCTCAGTTGGTTAATAATGGGACATGGAGTTTTTCACTAGTAGTTTGCTTGTTCTAATCCAGGTTAGGGTAATGGAAAATGAGGTAATTCCTAGTAAACAGAGGTCCATGTGACAGAAACCACTACTGGCACTGTGGCAAGCTTCATGGCAATCTTATCAGACAGAGTAAAAATGAAATAAAATCGGAGTCTAAACTACCCTCTGGCCCCTATCTGGGCCTTTCAAGTCAAAGTTGAAGCATGTTGGCAGGGCATTATGGGGAAGCCTGTTCTGACATTGCCCTGCTATACCTTTTCTGTGAACAGATAGAGAACTTCAGTCTCTAGCACTGTCAGTACAAAAATCTTCTTTCACACACAAAATTCAACCCAAAAGTGAAAACAAGGTGTTTTTTTTTTAAAAAGAATGTACTAAAAGGAAGTGAAGGTGATAATGGGACTTTTTTAAAACAATGAACAATATGTGAAAGCAGAGTCAGATGTGACAAGTACAACAGAAAAACAAGAAGCATCAAAATATTACTTGAAAATATAAATTTGCAGCCAATAACAGCAAGTACAGGAAGCAGGTGGGGATTTAGACAATAGAATTAACCAACAACCTCCAAAACCACTGACGGTATCATAGGGCTACAGAATGTAATGACGGTAACCATAACATTGCAATTCTTATCAAAGTCCAAACTGAGACAGGCTCTTCTTAAATCATAGGTATATTTCATCCACAAAAGACCACATTATGCCTAGCTGCCCGCTGCGTGCACTAAGGGGCACAAGTAGCCTCCTCCTCTCTTGCATCCCACAAACTGGGGATAAGTGCATTCTCTGTGCTTTCTAGAGCATAGGACTTACTTCAATCTAGCACCCTTTGGGTCATAAGACACCCCAGAAAGGATGGGGAGAAGTCAGGGCCCCTGAGCTCCACCTCACCCTCAACAGTGGCCAGTGGAGGTGTCTGGGCTTGCGGGGGATTGGGGTGGAGGGGCGGGAAGGGTAGTAACCATGCCAAAAGGATGTAACCAAGGGCATGTTCCCATCAGGGCCAAAGAACAGAGTGATTCTGCCTATTTCTGCATATCTGCATTTTACTCTCTCCTTCTCAAGTTGGACCTCTGCCATGCTCGTACTAAAGGGACAAATGGATGGATACTGTAGAGAGGATAGATGTGTGAGAGTCAATTGTCTTTTGTCTGCTCCCATCAATCCTGGCTATTTAAAATATGCTAAGCAGAAAACCTAACCTCCCCATTTCTAAATAAGTGGTAAATGCACATAGTAATTCTGTACTTCTTACTCAGAGCGTAATGGCATTTTCATTTACTCATCTGTATAACTACTGTACACACAATCAGCACAAAAAAGGCAATACATTTTAGTTCAAGATTATATCACATTAGGTCTTGTCAGATATTTGTGCGCTACGATTTTCTCTATTCAAAATGTATCTACCTAGTATAGTGAGGCAGGGGCAAAGTAATCCTGGTCCATTTGTTGAATGTGTCTGATACCAGAATCCTTTGGAGATGGTACTTGTTGCATTCTACATTAGTGGGCAGGCAGTCTTTCAGTATTGGGTGCCATGTCAATCCGAGATTCACTGAATACTCCAGCTCAATAGCTAAAAATTGAAAGATAGTAGATTAGTTAATACAGAAACTTGTATGCCTAAGTGAATATGTTGTACCAAACTGGTAACCACAGAAGACTTCACTGTTGTCCCTATATATGTCTTGACAACTCAGAAGTTTACGGTTGCAGCAGGGGAAGTTTCCAGATTCTCTGATACCAAAAATACAGGCTTGCTCTTGAGCTAAAGAGGAAGCTCTATTAGCTGGTAGCATTACAGGACCTATGACACACAGTTGAGCAGTTCTGATGCTACCCAGTAGAAGGCAGAAGAGCATCTCCACACTAGCCACTTCATTAGAATATTTTACATAAAACTCTTTTCAACTGAGTTTTTCATCTAGTGCTCTTGTTTTCAGTTATATATTTCATTATCTAGCCATATCAAATCGACAAATACATTCAAATGCAGCAAAAATCAGCAATTAAACTTATTTGAAGTTTATTGCTTATAAACTTTCATAATAAGAATAATGGGTAATCAAACTGGATAAAAACTTCAATTTATTTCCTCATAATGGCTGCAAAAAAGTTTAAGTAACAATAAGCACAGACCATAAACTCTAAATAAATGTTCCAGCTGCCAGGCATTCTGGCTGTATGGAACACTGAGTGGTTGGTGGTTACAGTTACATTAGTGGTAATTCTGCTTATCTTTTTTGATTCTGCTACCCTTAATAATTCTGAATAACCCTCAATCACACAATCAGTCCCACTCAGTCATCTGAGCTCAGAACTGAGCATTATATAAATAAAACGATACGTTGGTACAAGTAGTTTTTAACATTAATTTTTCATCAAAATGAAGTCCTTCCTCTATCAGGACTAGAAGCACATGATTAGTTAGCGTCCTGCCTAACTGGATATTCAGTTAAAAAATGTTAAGGGCAGAACAACAAAACAAAGGAAATTCTTACCTGGCAAGATATAACTAAGCTGTCAAAACACTCTTACTCTTAACGGGGATGACCTAAGGGATCCTGAAGTGGCTTTAACACCAAATGGAAAGAAATTATTATGCATGGGGCAGTAGCTAATTTCCAGGTTTAGATATCTTGGTTACTTCCATAAATTTCAGAATAACAAAATCAGCTAATCTACTTTAAGGATTTACTGAAAACCCAATTTCCATTTTTATGCAGAATCCCAAAGGAATTGCCAGAAGCTCAATGAAATTATATATATTACATTAAAAAAACTACATTAAAAGAAAGTTATATAGGTTGCGAAGTAAAACACACAAAAGTTATGAAATACCAGCGTTTAATTCTTTGTTGTGCATATGCATTATGACACAGTTTTAAATTATATCACACTATTTTTTCCATAGGACCCCTACCTTATTCACTGCATGGAATTATATAGGTACGAAAGCTCTAAAACATGTTCAGGATTTCATGTAAATGATGATAATAAAAAGCCCTTTGTGCCTGATTATGATCTAATTTGTATCAGGTTTACATCAGTGTAAACTATTCCTGATTTACATTGGTGCAAGTGAGATCAGAATTACAACGTTGTTCTCTGCATTTGCACTAAGCACATCAGTTTTAAGCATTGTCTATTGTGCAATTGTGGAGGATGTGAAGCTACGAAACGAGAGATTTATGCTGGAAACATCATGCTACTTGGCATCAGACATGTATTATCTAGAGCTGAGAGCAAAGTAACCGCAAGGAATGGATGTGCCAAACTATTAGACTGCATCTACATTTGGGATCTATTAACCTGTCTAAATGAATTAAACTGAAACTTGAATTCTTATAAACTACATCTTAAATGCTTGTAAAGCACACAAGGAAAAAACTCAGTGCATACATTCATGCACATTCTAAACCTTTTGGTTTGTCTCAGCCTTCAGACACCAACAACAAATGCCAAAATTGCAATTTCCTGATAGAAAAATTATTTCCCCTATTTTGTTTCTGTACTTTAGTATAGTAGACAGCGGAAACGGAAAATAAGTAGCAATATTTTCCTATATAAAAGGAGAACATAAAGTATATGATTTATGAAGAAGAAGACCTCACCATAACAGGAGTCAGTGACAGAGCAGGATGCTGCAAAGTCTATTTGTATGAAAGAGTCCTCATTAACCACAATATCAGTGGTTACAACATAACGGGTGCTAGCTTTCTCGATGAAAACCAGTGCATCCCCAGTAGAACCACAGACTGGCATCTTTGTTCCACCTGGATGGAGCAGCCACTTCCTGCTATCCAGTGTGGTAAAATCATCTTCTATGACTGTGTTACCAGAAATATTTCCACCAATAAGAATCTGAAACATGAAAATAGGAGTTTGTTTATTTTATGTAAAGAAAATATAAAGTTCAGAAGTTTTTACAGACTCATAGGAATTTCATAGAATCCTAGAGATGGAACATAAGAACAGCCATAGTGGGTCAGACCAAAGGTCCATCTAGCACAGTATCCTGTCTTCCGACAGTGGACAATGCCAGATGCTTCAGGGAGAATGAACAGAACAGACAATCATTGAGTGGTCCATCCCTGTCATCCACTCCCAGATTCTGGCAAGCAGAGGCTAGGGATATCTAGAGCAGTGGTTCTCAACCAAGGGTCCAGGGCCACCTTGGAGGCTGTGGGTAGGTTTCAGGGGGGCCACCAAGCAGGGGCAGCATTAGACTTGCTGGGGCCCAGGGTAGAAAGCCAAAGCCCCACTGCATGGGGCTGAAGTCCAGGGCCCTGAGCCCTGCCACCTGGGGCTGATGCTGAAGCCTGAGCAATGTAGCTTTGGTATGGGGACCCAGGCTATTGCCTTGCTTGCTACTCTCTAATGTTGGCCCTGGCTTTTATATGCAGAAAACCAGTGATTGTGGCACAGATGGGTTGTGGTGCTTTTATATCATGTTGGGGGGCCCTCAGAAAGAAAAAGGTCGACAACCTCTGACCTAGAGCATGGGTTGCATCCCTGACCACCTGGCGAATAGCCATTAATAGACCTATCCTCCAGGAAATTATCTAATTCTTTTTATTAGAGTGGTAGCCATGTTAGTCTGGATCTGTAAAAGCGTCCTGTGGCACCTTATAGACTAACAGACGTATTGGAGCATAAGCTTTCATGGGTGAATACCCACTTTGTCGGATGCATGAAAGCTCATGCTCCAATACATCTGTTAGTCTATATGGTGCTACAGGACTCTTTGCCGCTAATTCTTTTTTGAACCCAGTTATAGTTTTGGCTTTCACAACATCCTTTGGCAAAGAGTTCTGCAGATTGACTGTGTGTTGTGTGAAGAAGTATTTCCTTTTGTTTTAGACCCGCTCCCTATGAATTTCTGTGGGTGACCCCTGGTTCTTCTGTTATGCCAAGGGGTAAATAACACTTCCTTATTTACTTTCTCCACACCAGTCATGATTTTATAGACCTCTATCATAGGGGGCTGATTGCGGGTGGGGATAGCTCAGTGGTTTGAGCATGGGCCTGCTAAACCCAGGGTTGTGAATTCAATCCTTGAGGGGGCCATTTAGGGATCGGGGCAAAAATTGGGGATTGGTTCTGCTTTGAGCAGGGGGTTGGACTACATGACTTCCTGAGGTGCCTTCCGACCCTGGTAGTCTATGATTCTAGGTAATATTGTAAAGCACAAAAGATTTATTACCTGATCAATTACCCATGGGCTGTAAAAATGCCCATTCTCAGATGGTTGCCACCAGCGGAGACGAGTGGAGCTGGAACGGGCCTTCAAGGGAATTTCCAGAGCAATGTATCGGCCTACATTGCTCGAATTACTGAAGAGGAATTCCTGCAGCAGGCTCCATGTGAGGCCCCCATTGAGTGAATACTGCAAAAGCACAGGTTGGCTTCTGGGGTCTGGAACCCCTTTACCGCATCCCAGTCTCATGAAGAACTGCACAAATCTAACATGGGTAACAATTACTGTAAAACATTTCTTCACAGAAAACCCCATAAAATCAGTTAAGGACTAGAGGGAACTCAGCACTCGTCCAATCAGTTTTGGTTTTTATTGCAGGGGATAATGTTTAACATATATTCTAATTACAGAGACAGTGTCTGTAGATACAAAAATATCTGCCAGCTCCTCCATAAAGCAAATGGTCACATTTTTGTTTCTTTTCTAGCCCGGTGTATTCTTGGTAGAAGGAAGACTCCACTTTAGGAGAGATCTTGCATCTCCCTCTCCATAGGCCATAGAGACTAAAGCAGACAGTAGTGGTGGTGATACATTTGATTTGTGTGTGGAGAGGTGCTAGGTATAGGGAGCTGAACAAAGCTATTCAGGTACACTTCAAGCATTTGTGTGCAAAACTGATATTTTTACAAATATCAGCAAATTTGACCCGGAGTGAAATTTTACCCTTTCAGCCTGTCGGCATGGAGTTTAATGGTCAAAATAGCAACCCATGGCCCCGGGAGAGAGCATGATTTTTTTTATGAATTTGCTTTAGGGCAAAAATTCACTGAGTCAGTAACCTTCCAGGGTGAGCTGATAGTTTTCATCTGCAAAAACAGCCTTGTTATTTTGACAAAAACAGAGAAAAACTGGAAGTGAAAACAAAAAATATTTAACTTCTGAGCTGATGAAAAAAGGGATGTTTTTGTCCATTTAGTAAGATATGAAAATTTAGTCTAAAGTCACACTGCTTTAAATATACTGGGTGAAATCCTTGCCCCTTTGAAGTCAATAGCAAAACTCCCACTGACCTCAATGGGCGCAGTATTTCATGCACCTTCTAATGGCCTCTATGAAATTTGTATGAAATTAGGGAATCCTTCCTTTTGAGGTACCACAGCGATGTTTGAACAGGTACACCAACTCCATGTAGTACACAAAGAATTGTCGGGGACTGATTCAGTTATGATCTTATAATATTTTATATTAATTAATCCACACCATCATGCTCCATCTACTACTGTTTTGGTTAGTAGAGTTTCAGGTTTTTTGGTACCCACATAAAATGGGATATATGCACATGAACTTTTTTAGTGTATGGAATTTAACTTCTGGAGATAGGATACTGAGCTGCATGGATTGTTGATTTGATCTGGTATGACAATTTCTACAATTCCTAGCTGTTGTGTATCATAGGCTAGCACAGCCAGAATTACCAGTCTATTTTTTTCAGGGAATCCCTCATGAGAAAGTACATGACTTTTAGCATGGTTACTGACCCCACTGCTCCTACATTTACACTCAATAGTTCCTTTTATAAGATCTATTGGGAATTCCCGATCTCAGAGGGCAAAATTAATGTCTGACTTAAGTGGACACAACAGCTAATGACTTCAATGGGACTTGGCTCAGCTATATCAGGGATGAATTTGGTCCAGAGTTTAGCAGGAGGTCTATGAAGCTAACTTGGAAATTAATTAACTACAATAATAGTGGTATGCTAGAGAATAGTCATCCAAAATGACTTTGCAGTCTACATTGTTGTTTTATCCACAGAAGAGAAGATAGATACTGTAGTTATTTGCAGACTTTTCCTACTGAAGATACAAGAAATTAAATATAAGGCCCTGTTTTTTCTTTCTTTTTTTGTTAGCATGGCATTCATTTATCTTCAGTCTTTGAGAAAATTGGGATTTTACATATAACACCTTGAGGTCAATGTATGCAAATCCAGCTACAGCTTACCACAGAGAAGAGATAAATGACAATGCTTTGAACACAAGAGAGAAGGAAAACACATTGTGGATTAGTCTAATGGGGCATCATACAAGGACTCTCGTATCTTTTGTGAAATAGTGCTGTTAATTTTAGAACAGCCTAGAAAATCACATTACTGAAAAAGTACTGATGTCTTTGGCTACCAAGCTGCAAAACCCCATTTACCTTGCTTTGAGGAACCTTGGAATATAAATATAAATGTGATGACACTTTAGTGATGGTTCATCTACAGACATGGGTTATTGTTTCTCTGAAAAATGTATAAATTAAGCATCATTGTAGACTAAGATGGGCAATGAAATCATCATTTTAAGCCTTTATGTTAATGAGGACTACAAGCCAAAAAGAGATAAAGTGCATGTTAAAAAGTGCTTTATGTAGTGTTAAATAAGTCTTGCATTAGGAGTTGTGTGTTTACTAAGGGTCAGTGAATAAAGCTGTGGAAAAATGCAACATTTCAGAGGTAAAATAGTATTAAGGATAATAGGCTAAGATAATGAATAAGTCAAAAGACAATGACTGTTCAGTGGCTTGCAAACAATTAGGACACAGCTTCATTTTGCTTTGGTTTAACTCCCCCCTCCCCACTTGTTTAATATTTTAGACATGTCGTGCTACCAAATACGTCCTCTGCAGGCCATAATCTCTAAATACATTTAAAATGTTTTTTTTTATATAACTGTGCTCAGTATAGCTGGTGACAAGCTTGACTGGAATTTGTCAGTGAATTATTGGAAACAAATGTGTGCAATAAGAAGAAATTAAGCTTCAGAAAATGAATGAATTATATGATGATGAATACAATGGCTATAATGGCAACTCCTACTTCAACAATGATTCATGATACAACAAAACTGTAAGAGAAGCAGAGTGTCTGACATACAACAAATTTCACGTTATGCATTTGAGAAATGAACATATTATTGTCCACATGAATAAACTACACATCATGTTGTTTCAGATCCTGCAGTCCTCACTCTTGGAAAATGACCCTTGACTTAAATGGGACTTCCCATTGACTTAAATAGGAGTTTTGCCTGAGTAAGGACTGTAGGATATGCCCTGACATAGTTATACAAATTTGCTTTCATCACAGAAGTATAATATAAAGAATAGTTTAACTATTCTCTCAATGGAATCTTGAAAGTTTTAAAACTGTATTACCTCGCCTGTGACAAATCCAGGTCTCGAGCCATCAGCATACGCAAGCCTTCTTCATTAAAGAAGAGGTTGTTTCCTCCGGACAGGATACCACATTTCCTAGATGGTTTTCCACCACTCACCATCAAGAATCTATCAGACTCTAGCTGACCTGAGTGCACAGTACATATATTGTTAGGATTTACCCTGAAACACTCCTGTTACAACAGTGTTATTTCCAAAAGAAGTAAGTTATCTAAATCATTATGTTCAGAGTGAACAAATATTTGTACCAGAACTTTTTGACCCCCAACATGTTTCCTGGAAAACTGCTATGGAACAAAACTTACTAAAATATAAAAACGTAACTCTGAAGCTTATGGTTTTCATCTCCATTCAGTCAAAGGAGCTTCTGATTGCGTTCCTCTGCTTTTATTTGGATTGCATAAAAATACCCAACCATGTAAGGAAACAGCTCAGTGTCATGTCCAAGCTGCAGTTAGCAGTTAGTTCAGTTTGAAATAAATAATTACAAGTATTATGGGAGGAATTTGACTCAAAGACACTATTTTGTCCAAAATTAGTACTTTCAGTTATGTTTGTTTACAGAGTAGCTTACACTTTACTTTTTGTTGTGGGGAGTGAGGGGTTTTGAGGAATGTGACATGAACTTCTTTCTCCTGCTGCTCTATCCACCATGGCTCCTTAATCTGCTTTGTCTGCTCAGCTGCAGCCCTCATTCACCACCATTTGTGTGTCAGAGAAAACTGGCATACAAGGGAGATTAGGTGGCAATGCAGTGACATTGGTGGAAATGGAAGTAGTGTGGGTAGCAATGGAGAGTTCCAATGTATTGAAAGTGTTGCTTTGTGCCCCTCATTTCAGGGGTTGGGGCCTCCCATTTGGAAGTTCTGTGCCTCTTCTATCAGTGTCAGGAAGCTGAGAGGTATGGTCTGGTTTTCAAAGGCTGAGGAACTTTGAAATACTTAGGACTTTACTTCAGATTCCCTGTGTGGCAGAACAATCCTCTGCCACTAGTCAAACTGTTCATCCCATTCTCTATTATTCTATTTATCTGAGAGGATGAACTAAAAGTAAAATTACTTCAAAACCAGACAAAATATTCATTTTAACTATGTATTCACAACTTTCAGTGATTTAACTTAAGAGCTATTCCTTGCTAGAAATTCCATGTGCTCATTACTAGGATAAAACGAAGTGCTTCTCTAGATGTAGAGTTTTGGAATCATAGAATCATGCATCCGTTTTGGTGCAGAATGTATGTTGCTGTTGTCATAGGTCAGTAAATAGAAAAAGGTGTCTAGATAAATACTGTAGGAATCATCAAATGATCATAAATATTGTTTAAGGCTCAAATCCTGATCACTTCACTCATGTGAACAGTCACACTGATGTAATTGGGACTAACGTGAATGAGGAAGGTCAGCAGGATTTGGCCATAAGAAGTCTGATCTCTTAGGTTCTTTGAAAGATAGTAGCTAAAAATCACTATGAAGAGTTCATACAAAAAAGAGATACCTTCAAAATCGTCCTTGAGAAAGTCTGAATTCATGGTGCTTATTTTACAGGTTGGCCCAGAGTACCCTGGATCACAGATACACTTAGTTCCATTGACACAGCTGCCATGCCCATTACACATCTCTTCACATTGTGGGCCAATGTATACATTATCAATGGCCCAAGTCACTGGTTGGGACCCAGCAGGATAAAATCCCTGGTACCATCTGAATCTTACTGATCTGAAACAGGTACATAGTATGTCCAGGTCAAACAATAATTAGTCGCATATGAAATTACAATGTGCTTTTTGCTAGAACTAATATTCTTACTAAGTTTGTCCTAAAAATGGAAAGATATAGCCACTACCTTCAATATTCAATACATCCCGCTACTCATTCAACACAGATATATTTACAGGAAAACAGAAGGGCTTGATCCACCAGTTACATTACTTAAAAAACTCAGTTATGGACTTATATCATCCCTCAGACCACCAATTTTTTGAGGGGGAGGGGCTGGACTTGGATGGTTTTCCTTTACCTTTAATTTACAGACTTAGAACCAGATTGTACCACCCTTGCTCATATTGGATGGTATCTTACTTCACAATTAATCACACTGATTTCAATGAAACTAGTTATGGGATAAGGGCGGCACAATCTTGCCCTAAATTAGATGGAAAGAAGAAATGATATGACATGTCAACACATAGTCAACTTGGCTTTATACTATTTAATCCTAAAAAAAAAATTCATGTTGCAAGATGTTAATTTAAATTGTAAACTTCTTGGGGGTGTGGACCTGTCATTTTTAATCTGTCTTCTAAGTGCTATGCACATCTGTGCTGCATATAAATAATAACAGACCAAGGGAAGGAGGGGGAACAAATTAAACAAGCAGAAAACTGCTCTTGAGAGAATAATTTAAAATCACTCCCTGCCCCTTCCCTCAAAAATGAGAAAACCTTGAAAAGGAGAGAGAAAACAGAATGATATGATAAGGAAGAAGCAGTATGATAAGGAAGAAGCATTTAACTATGTTGTGGACTTTCTTTAATATATACCCTTCTAAACTATTTCTAAATTCAGCTGCTGAATCAGCTGCATAAACAGTAGTACATGTCTGGTACACAGGTACTTTGGCTTTTATTTCCCACTGTATAGCAATTTTGGGGAGTCATTCAGAGAATAGGAGATGGCTGGTTGATGGTGAAATTACCAACAACTGATTCATAGAAAGGAAGCCAATAATAATTCCTCCTGTAGTCAGTAAAATGAATTGACTTTATTGCCTCCTCACTTATCTTCTGAGACACAACTGCAGAGTATCCAAGGAGTGTTCTAGACTAATTTTTAAAATGAAAATTCCATCCAATTTGCTCAACCCACCAACATGAAAATTCAAAAAAACCCCAGGAATACTTTTTACTATGAATAAAATGTGACATATGTTTGAAACCGAGGGTGAAATTCTGGCCCCACTGAATTCAGTGGGAGTTTTGCCATTCACTTTGCTGAGGCCCCGGATTTCACCCAGAATATGCATCTGCAACTGGCTATTCTTAGTTTACTGCTAGAGGTGCCCATCTGCTGAGGAAGCACATTGATTTCTGACAGAGGGAGCCTAATGTAAGAGATAAAAATGTCTTCAAATTGCTTTAATATTGGTTTAAACTCCAGAAAGTGCAGGTGGATGAGAGAATGTCTGTTTTTAGAGTAAAACAGGTGGGTCGGTCTAGGGGAGCTAGTCCTGAGCTTTAGGAAGATATCTGGATGTTGGGATTCTGCCTGGAGCAAATCCCATCTCACCTCCTTGGTGATAGAAATTCACAACATGCACTACTCCCCACGAAACCCATTTTCTTGCTGCCGATTTATGACCCAGCTATTCAAGGTGGGGTGCATGCCTACACGATTGGGAAAGGAACTGACAGGAAGCTGGACTGGCCATCAGCCTGGAGGGCAGGAAAATGAGAAAGAGAGACCCAGAAAGGGAGGGGTCAGGTGGGATCTATTTGGCAGGTTTGTGGGAGGGCAAATGACCTGGGAATATGTATGTTCAGATCTCTGGTTGGAAGGGAGGGATCAGAGCTTGGGGAAAGAGTCAGGCAAATCTGGGACAGATGAGCTGCTGAGGATTTTTCTGTGCTTCACGTGTTAGTCATAAAAACAGAATGCTTATGCCTAAAAATTAAACATTTTGTTTAATTACTAAACATCAGTGTTTTTCAAAATCGATTCTATTTTATTATATTACATAGGATAGGACTCTCCTAGTTCCAGCACCACAATGAGGTCAATTGTTTAATGGGATGGCCATTACCCACGGCAGATCCAGAAATCCAGCCTGCAGTTATACAGTTTATTTTCACTCATATACAGGTCACAATTTAATCCAGGGTGAGAACTGAGAAGTTCTCCTTTGGGTGAACTGTATTGAGAATAATAGTTGGAGGTTTCTCTGACAAAGGAGATTATACTGTTTTACATTTAAAATAATATGTATTAAAAAGCCTATGAACAGAAATTACTTTTCTTTGCTAGATATTTATGACTATTTCACTTGTCCTGAAATGGGAACTACAAGAAGTTCTTTGATTAACTGATTGTAAGGCTTAGTTTCACAATACTCTGTATCTTCTGAGGAAATGCTCATTTCAAGCTTTATGCAAGAACACACTAGGTGAATTACAGCAGACCTCCTTCTGCTGTACAAATCCACAGTAGGAGCATTTAGAAAGCCCTGCACCTAAAACGATGTTGGCCATTTAACACTGACTTTACTATTCAGGCTCCTTTTGTCTGTAGTAATATTCCCAATATAAGTGGATCACAAATACTTTAGTAAGCTTTAAAATAAAATCAGACATGTAGATGAATAAGAAAAGTATCTGCAGGTATACTACAGTAACTGGGCTATAATTCCAGGGACTATCAATCTTTATGCTTCAAGGCATAAAATGATAACTGGCTGGGACCAAAGGGACACTTCCTTCAAGAGTGCAGTAATGTACGCTTAGTTATATTATTAAGCATTTACATACTCCTGTGAAGTATCCAAACATTAGCCATTGTTCAAGACAAAATATGGGACTTATTATCTGGATGATGGGTGACTGAGGTTGTAAGATCCCTACCCCTGGCTTGAGCTATGTGGATTGATGGTTTGTGAACAGGATACTCCTGGGGGAATTCTGCACCACTGCACAATGCAGAATTTGTCCAGTATTAATGTTCTGAACAGAATTTCATTTTCCCCTGCCAAATTGGTGCTGCAGAGCTGCTGGCCATGACTAGGGGTTGCAGGACCCAAACAGAGCCCATCTCTACAGCTCGCAAATACAGGACACTGCCGGGGTGGGGGAGAGGGGAGAGAGAAGGAGTGGGAGCTGGAGGATTCCGAGCAGCTGTGATTCCCAGCTCATCCTGAAGGAAGGAGGTAACATGCATTGCAGGAAACTCTGTACAAGCCCGGGACCCAGCATCAGACTGTTTCTTTTTCCAGATTCCTGGGCTCTCAGGAGTAGTGGGTGTGGATGTCTGGGCTGGCGGGGGGTGCCCCGTGGCTGGGCTCTGTGGGGAGAGGAGGGGTGTTGGTGTCTCAGACTGGAGAGACAGAGTTTTCCCCCAAAGTGTGCCCAGCTGGCATGTAACATACCCAGACAGAGGCGCCCAACAAAAGCATAACAGAGAAACAGGAACTGGGTTGTCATAAGGCTTTCTTTAATTCTCTATTCCTGGGGGAAATTTTTGTTGTTGTCTGTATTATTAGAGACATACTTGCTGACAGGTATTTTGAAATAAATTACCAAAATAATTGAAATTGGCATGTTTATATTGAGTTATTTTGACAAATAAAATATGCAGAATTTTAAAATACTGTGTGCAGAATTTTTAACTTTTTGGCACAGAATTCCCCCAGGAGTAACAGGAGGAACAGTAGGCTTCACAAGGGTGCTACTTCCTCCACCCCACCTTGCACAAGTGGGCAGAGAAGGGCAGGCAGTAGCTATAGTGGAAGCTTTGCTCCCTGTGCAACACGCCAACCATGAGATCTGAACCAGCATAGTGGCAGAAGTAATCTGTGCCAGATGAATTGCTGGCACACTTTACTTTCCCCTTGGGGAAAAGGGTGAGCTAGGGAAAGAACTGTGACTCAGGGTGAGACATAACATCTCCATTTCCTCTAAGATGGTTACTGTTTCAATAAAGCAAATTCAAATACAGAAAAAACCTTACTAGAACTAGAAGCCAGACACTTACCCACATAGGTGCAGTTTTCCAAAGTGGATGACCTCTCTTCTCCAGCCCTGAGCTGTACCAGCATAGTAAGTGCTGCTTGGATGATGCTCAGTGGAGCATAAGGAGCTGAGATAGCTGCTACTACTGTAGCACAGTGGAAGAAGCAGGTGCCAGGTTGCCCCTAGATCTCGTGAGAATTCAAGTTTCACTGGGTCTGCAGATGAGCTATCAGTGGTGCATCCAATATTGATCTAGAGTAGAAAGATAAAATCACGAAGACTACAGAGGGCCAAAATGTGGCATTTAGCTGCTGACCCGCATTTTGTGTGGTGCAGGGCTTCACTGCCCAGGGGGAGCTCAAGGAGTGATTGCATCTCAGGGAGACATAATCCCTCTTTGAGCAGCCCAGAGTGCTGGGGGCACTTTGCAGGCTGTACAATGTTCTAAGATATTGTAGGCTGCTCCTTCTCTTGATACTCTGTATGCCTCTGTGTGTGTGTGGTCCCAACTCCTCAGGGCAGAGATTGCCTTTGTGTGGGGTGTACAAAAGGTGAAAGTTTCTTGTGCATTCCCCTACCATCCACCTATCGAAGGGCATGCCACAATCCAGGCTATCTTAAAAAAATTCTACTAATAAAAAATTAATTAGATGCATTAAATATTTCTATAAGGCAAAACCATGTTTCTGAGTAAACAAAAGCAAAAAGCAATAGATCTGCTGTCCCTAGCAGTATGGCTGTAGTAATTTGCAACATCTCTGGCAGTACTTAGTCAGAGAATGCACTAGACACGATGGCAGAGAAATGTGAATTTTTAAAAAATAGAAATGATAATAAAACAAACAAAATATGCAGACACTCATTGTTGATTAAATGATCCCTAACCTCACTGTGGTTCTCTTTACTCTCAGAGTCCCAGGGAATTATACTATCGGAACAGAATTATACTATAGAAATTATCCCTAAAGGCATTTACTATATCATTCCAGTCTTTTGTTCAGAGTTGGTATTCTCTTTTTTGCTTATATAAAACAGTGGGGGCCTAGGAGGAAGTGTCCAAAACATCTATGGCTAGGGTAGGGTTTGGATCTGAGGCCAAACAAGAGGTGTAGTTTGAGTCTGGCAGCGCCAGAATCTCTCCTGCTGTTCTTGTGAGATCCCGCTGACATAGTGAACACTAGAAATTGTATATAATCAACAGTCCTACTAATATCCTGAAAATTGTAATGTATAGTTTTGTGAAACATCTGAAACCT
This sequence comes from Natator depressus, assembly GCF_965152275.1. Classification (NCBI taxonomy): domain Eukaryota; kingdom Metazoa; phylum Chordata; order Testudines; family Cheloniidae; genus Natator; species Natator depressus. The sequence goes on along the minus strand of NC_134234.1, from coordinate 323,271,799 downwards.
TAAGGACTTGTCTACATAGGACATTTAGGAAAACTAATCTGAATTAAGCAAAGGTGTGACTTTAAAGTGGATTAGTTTAATTGCATTAAACCCCTGTGTGGATGCTCTCATTTAGAATTAAAGTGGCTTTAATGTGGTTTCATTTAATTCACTTTTTGGGAGTGAATTTTAATTCAGATTAACCTTCCTAAGTGTCCCTGTGTAGACAAACCCTAAAACGTATTTTGGCATGCCCATAATGTAAAATAATCTGATTTCCTGCCTCCCATGTGTTTGTAAAAAATATGCTTGCAGTTTTAAACCTTTTATGCCACGGTGACAGTTATAAAGACATAAAAGACTAGATGGAACCAGGGTTGTTAGTACACTTGTAGGATGAGGAGGCCCTCAAGAATAAAATATATTGCGTTGTATTTACCATATCGTAAGTAAAAACTCACATTACAGACAAAATACTAAGCACAGATGAAAACCACCTAAATACTTTGTTTCAACTTATCTTTTTAGGGATAGTAGTTTTATTTCTAACATACTGATTCTTAACTTAAAACAAATTATTTCCGAAAGCCAGTGACACACAGCACTATGTAAAATGTTGAAAACACACCATATATAAATCTTCCCTTATTGCTCCAGTCCACAGTGCACATGAGACTTGTCAACCTACTATAACTAGAGAATCCACCCATCTGGAAATTAAGAGAGATGCTTGACTAGATCTAGTTCTTGTACTCTTGAGACACAGACTGAAACTTTACTGCATTATGTATAATAGCTTCATTTATACTAATAGCCTCAAAAACCTTAGCTGAAGGCATTTAACTTTTTTCATACAATGCCTGTACCAGATCCAAAATATGCATGTACGTCTTTTGAGGTTAACACTCTGAAGACTTGCAGTATCTTAATGTGAACTCATTTTTTTGTTGTGCAGGCTTTCAATCCATTTCTTAAAATAGAAAACAATTTGTGTACAATATTTTATTAATTGCTTGTATGACAAATTGAAATGTGCATTAGTACACAACCAAATCTAATTTTCTTAGAATACTCTAAGTATCATTTCAGCAACAGTTTATAAGCTGAAATCATTTGTTGTTTAATGATGGAATGTGCTATGACTTCGCTAAATGCTATATACATATTGTATCATATAGCTTCCTGCAGCTCCCATTGGCCGGGAACGGTGAACTGCAGCCACTGGGAGCTGCGGGCGGCCGTGCCTGAGGACGGTCAATGTAAACAAACTGTCTTGCGGCCTGCCAGCGGATTACCTTGACGGGCTGCATGCGGCCCGTAGGCTTCAGGTTGCCCACCACTGATTTATACCATTCAGTATAAATATATATGTAGAAGCAGTTAAAAGAATTGCAAGAAAACTGAGAAAAACTGGAGAGAGAAATTTTCCATAGCTATATGATAAAAGCCTGCTAGCCACATCCACAACAAGAATGGCTAACAGCTGTTAAACCATATAAAACAGTTTACAATTATGGAAAATTATACAGATCTCTATATTGGGCAAACACCAGAGAGGAAACAAAATGCCAGAATGAGGTCAAGAAAGATTAAAACTCCACATGTAAGAAAACATTGTGGGGATAAGTACCTCAAACTGGATTATGGTGTTCTCATTCACATTCAATTCCCTTGTTGTAATGGAATGTTCTCCAACTTCATTTGAAACAAATACCATAGCAGAATCTTCCTCCCTACCACAAAAAGGAAAGAGGTATTTTAGGTCTGGTTTATTTGATAGCTATTTATTTCCAATTTATTGCTGAGAGGTGGATTCTTTTAATACGTACGGGGCTCCCTTTGACGAATACGGACAATAAAGCCCAATATTACCACCAGGGTAGAAAAGCCAGTTATCCTCTTTAGGCCCAAAGTCAAACGTATCCAGAAGTATAACAGAATTCTTTAGGTTATTTCCATCAATAATGAAATCATCTATAATCCAGATTTCTTCTTTCTTACCTAAGAAGAAAGGGAGAATGTATTGTGTTAACTTTTAGAGAAGAGAGTGAGAACAAATAACTGTGGGCTAGAGTACAAAAGTCTCACTGCATTGGTGAACAGCTACTTTCATGAGTATCCTGTCCCTTTGACTTCACTGGGCCATATGCATGATAAAGTACTCATCAGGGTGCATCAGGGCACCACGATCTGGCCCTATCTGCCCCTAAGCATAGAGTATTCTTCCAAAATAAGAAACCTGCACAAAAGTAATGACTGACTGAAGTGTGAAAAATGGTTTTGCAAGTATCTTTCAGTAAAGTAATATTTACTTTGCAAAGTAAGCTATAATAAAAAATTCATTGAGTTAAAGGTCCAAAAAGTCAAAACTGATGATTAAGTTGTATAATTTGTGGATGGGTCACAAGTGACTTGAACTGAATAATCTCCCTGGGCCAACTTAGAGCTCTTCAGTCCTAGTCAGATAAACACACATTTGAGAGAAAGAAAACTTTGGTGGCAGTCTCCATACTCCCAAATAAGCGGTGGAACTCAGATATGTCACAGAGGTAATGATTAAGGCTACGATTTAGTCATGGGTATTTTTAGTAAAAGTCGTGGACAGGTCACGGGCAATAAACAAAAAGTCGTGGCCAGAGATCTGTCCACGACTTTTACTAAAAATACCCCTAACTAAATCTTAGATGCTGGGGAAGAGGGGGCGCTCTAGCGGACGCTGCTATTCTGGGGCCAGGGGGAGGGGATGCTCTGGTGGTCGCTGCTGCTCCTGGGAGGGGATGTCCTGGGGCCCCGCCGCTGCTCCTGAGCGGAGGGGCAGCCCAAGGCCCCACCACCACCGCTGCTGCTCTGGGCAGGGGGCGGCCCGGGGTCCCGCTGCTGCTGCTGATCCTCTGGGCAGGGGTGGTCCAGGGCCCTGCAGCTGCTGCTGCTGGGGGAGAGGGGGAGGGTGGCCCAGGGTGCTGCCATCACTCCTGCTGGCGGGGGCGGGGGGGGAGGCAGGCGGGAGGCAGCCCGGGGTGCCACTGCTACTCCCAGACTGCTGCTCCGGGGCAGCAGCTGGGACCAACTGCCTGGGGCTGATGAAGCAACAACTGGTGCGGCTGGCCCCAGGGCTGCTCCAGCTGCTCAGGCAGCCCTGGGGTCAGCCACACCAGCGCTGCAGCTGCGGAAGTCATGGAGGTTCTGGAAAGTCATGGAATCCATGACTTCCGTGACCCTGTGAAAGACTCACAGCCTTAATTATGATTAACAGATTTTTAGATTCCAAGGCTAGAGGGTATCATTGTGATCGTCTAATCTGACCTCCTGTATAACACAGACCTCAGAACTTCCACAAAAGAATTCCTCAAGCATATCTTTTACAATTTAAAACACCACAACCTTTGATAAATTGTTCCACTGGTTAATTACTCTCACTGTTAAAAATGTATGCCTTATTGCCAGTCTGAATTTGTCTAGCTTCAACTTCCAGCTGTTGGATTGCGTTATACCTTTCTCTGCTAAATTGAAGGCCCATTATTAAATATTTGTTCCTGATGCAGGTACTTACAGATATAAACAAGTCGCCTCTTAACCTCCTCTTTGTTAAGCTAAATAAATTGAGCTCCTTGCCACTGTTACTTTAAGGCATGTTTTCTAATCTAATCATTCTTGTGCTCTTTTCTTAACTCTCTCCAATTTATCAGCATCCTTCTTGAACCATGGACAGCACAACTGAACACAGTATTCCAGCATCAATCACACCAATGGCAAATACAGAGGAAAAATAATGTCTCTACTCCTACCTGAAATTCCCCTATTTATGCATCCAAGGATTGAATTAGGTTTTAGGCCATCATGTTGCACTGGAAGCTTGTGTTCAACTGATGACCCATCATGACTCCCAAATCTTTTTCAGAGTCACTGCTTCCCAGGATAGAGTCTCCCATCCTGTAAGTATGGCCTACTTTCTTTGTTTCTTGTGTACACATTTCCATGCTTTTGAGCTGGGTAGGATGGCTCTTTTGCATAATTGCCTCTTTCTAGATAATCCACAAAGTGTGCTTGATGTTATCAGAGAGGAGGCTGCAGGGCCTTCTCTCTAGGATGTTTCCTATTTAAGGATACTGTCTGAAAGGGAGGATGTCATTAAACATTTGCGGGAAGTCCACCAGAAAGATGCATCCGATGAAGTTAGCTGTAGCTCACGAAAGCTTATGCTCAAATAAATTTGTTAGCCTCTAAAGTGCCACAAGTCCTCCTTTTCTTTTTGGGGGAGGATTATTAGGACTGGGTCTGAATTGGCTTTGAGATAGTTAAACCAACCAATGGTGAGCTAGAAATAACAAAAAGCTGTATATAAGCAAGAAACCAGACCACCTGAAATAAAACAATTGTTGTACTATTGTGTTTAAATTATCACTAGAATTTTTCAGTGCTTTGATGTCAACATCACGTTATGAATCCTTTGTGGGGTTACTAAGATATTTCTTCTTCATCAGATGTATATCCTAAACTCAGTAGGAACAGACAACATCCCTTTGGATTTATATATTGCTTTGAAGTTTACCTTTCTACTTTAACTAGCAGATTACGCACGAAGTATATTTTTCTTATTCTGCTTTTAATGCCTTCTAGGGCATATTGGGCCTGATTGTCATTTACACCAATGACCCTGTCTACACAGCCAGAATCATGTAAAGGGTGCTTAGTGTAAATGACAATCAGGCCCATTAAGAATAATGAGACAGACCTCAACAAATTTAATTTTATAGATTACATTTCTAAACTCCCCTAAGGACCAAATCCTGCTAATTTTATGCAAGTAGTCCCAGTGATATTAAATTACATACTTTTATTTTAAAACATCCACCAGTATTATGGAAACTGCATGCATAAAAAGTGCAAATGTAATGGTATTGTAAATGGTCTAGCAAATCAAGTCCAAAAAACTTGAAATTTGAGTATTAAACATCCTGTATATAATTATAACAGAATACTGTACAAGATTGAGAGTCCTGATTATTATTTAGCCAAAACAGAAATATAATTATGTAAGCATGTATTTGGAATAACGTGTATTTATCATCTTTACCATTGTTGTAAGGTTGCCAGAGCCTGAAACGTGTAGAATTGGTTTCCGCAGTATATGGTAGTGGAACGTTAATGAAGAGAACATCAGTAGTTTGAGTGAAGTAAAACTCATCTATTAGATGCCAAGTGATGCCACCGTTGATGGAGTATTGTAGCAGAATGGAATGAGACCTCTCTGGGGTACCTACAGAAAAGTGAATACATTTACGTTCATTATAATCTGATTTGCAAGAAACACTACTTTATAAACATATATTCATATTTAAATGTAATTAGGCTACTCGTACTTTTATTACAGATTTTTACATTACGCATCACTGTTTTTTTATAACAACTTTAACTGTTGGCAGGTAATACACATAGTATATGTATGCATCCTCTTAAGCATTCACCTGGATGGGACTCTGGAAAATGCTACTGATGTAAGGGTTAAATTTGCATGCATATTAATCATCAGAGGGGTAGCCGTGTTAGTTTGGATCTGTAAAAGCGGCAAAGAGTCCTGTGGCACCTTATACACTAACAGACGTATTGGAGCATAAGCTTTCGTGGGTGAATACCCACTTCATCGGACATGCATCCGATGAAGTGGGTATTCACCCATGAAAGCTTATGCTCCAATACGTCTGTTAGTCTATAAGGTGCCACAGGACTCTTTGCTGCTTTTACAAGAATATTAATGATATACATAATAATAGTTTATTTATTTAGACCCAAAGCAATCTCAGCATTATCATTTTTTATTTCAGGCAAACCATTTCCTTTCCTACAAAACAACAACCATTTTTCAACAAATCAATATTTGTTTATAGTACCACAAATTATATCAACACAGTATCATAGTATCTCATAGTATCACAAATTATTAGTATTATCACCTGTGTTACAGTAGTACCCACAACATCCACACCTATTGGGCAGACAGTCCTCGTCCTCAAGCATTTACAAGCTAATCCTACAAGCAATCATGTCAGCAACTTTATTCATGTGAGTTGTTTTACTGATTGAATGATCAGTAGGTATTTACTTATAAGTTTTAATGAAAAAAAAATAATGCTTTGCACCTTCAATCTAGGCCAGGAATTCTGTGGCTGATTCAAGAGTAAAACTCAAGCCTCTTGACTACCAGACCTGACCCTTAAACACAAGACCATCCTTCCTTCATAAGAACATAAGAATGGCCATAATGGGTCAGACCAATGGTTCAACTAGTCCAGTATCCTGTCTCCTGCTTCTGGCAGTTCCAGCTTCTGGCAGTCAGAGGTTTAGGGACACACAGAGCATCAGGCTGTATCCCTGACCATCTTGGCTAATCGCCATTGATGGATCTATCCTTTAGGAACTTATCTAATCCTTTTTTGAACCAAGTTATAGTTTTGGCCTTCACAACATCCCTTGGCAATGAGTTCCACATGTTGACTGTGTGTTGTGTGAAGAAGTACTTTCTTATGTTTGTTCGAAACCTGCTGCCTGTGAATTTCATTGGGTGACCTCTGGTTCCTATGTTACATAAAGGGGTAAATAACATTTCCTTATTCACTTTTTCCACACCATTCATGATTTTATATACCTCTGTCATTTCTCTCCTCAGTCATCTCTTTTCCAGGTTGAACAGTTCCAGTTCCAGTTCTTCAGTCTCTCCCCACGTGGAGGCTGTTCCATACCTCTAATAATTTTTGTTGCCCTTCTCTGTACTTTTTCCAATTCTAATATACGTTTTTTGAGATGGCATGACCAGAACTGTGTGCAGTATTCAAGGTGTGGACATACTCTGGATTTATATAGTGGTATTATGATATTTTCCGTTTTATTATCTAGCCCTTTCCTAATGGCTCCAACATTATGTTTTTTTTTTTGACTGCTGCTGCACATTGGCAGATGTTGTCAGAGAAGAATCCATGATGACTCCAAGATATCTTTCTTGAGCAGTAACTAAATTTAGACCCCACCATTTTGTATGTATAGTTGGGATTATGTTTTCAAATGTGCATTACTTTGCATTTATCAACACTGAATTTCATCTGCCATTTTGATGCCCAGTCTGTGAGATCCCTTTGTAACTCTTCACAGTCTGCTTTGTACTTAACTAACTTGTATACATTTGAATCATCTGCTAACTATGCCACCTCATTGTTTACCCTTTTTTCCAGATCATTTATGAATATGCTGAACAGCACTGGTCCCAGTACAGATAATTGAGAATCCTGATATTTACCTCTCTCTATTGTGAAAATTGACCATTTATTCCCATCCTTTGTTTCCTCTTGTAACCTGTTGCTGATCCATATATGAGAGGACCTTCCCTCTTATCCTATGATTCCTTACTTTGTTTAAGAGCCTTTGGTGAGGGACCTTGTCAAAGGCTTTCTGAAAGTCCAAATATACTATATCCACTGGATCATCCTTGTCCACATGTTTGTTGACTCCCCAAAGAATTCTAACAAATTGGTGAGGCATGATTTCCCTTTACAAAAACCATGTTGACTTTTCCCCAAAATATCATGTTCATCTATGTGTCTGATAATTCTGTACTTCACTATATATTCAACCCATTTGCCTGATACTAAATTTAGGCTTACCTCTGGAGTCTTTTTAAAAAATTGGTGTTACATTAGATATCAGCCGTCATCTGGCACAGAGGCTGATTTAGGTGATAAGTTACATACCACAGTTAGTAGTTCTGCAGTTTTGTATTTGAGTTCCTGCAAAACTCTTGGGTGAATATCATCTGGTCCTGGGGACTAATTATTGTTTAATTTATCAATTTGTTCCAAAACCTCCTCTTTTGATACCTCAATCTGGGACAGTTCCTCAGATCTGTCACCTAAAAAGAATGGCTCAGGTGAGGGAATCTCCCTCTCATCCTCTGCAATGAAGATGATGCAAAGAATTAATTCAGCTTCTCTGCAATGGCATTGTCTTCCTGGAGTGCTTCTTTAGCACCTTGATCGTCCAGTGGCCTCACTGATTGTTTGGCAGGCTTCCTGTGTATGATGTACTTACATAAAATTTTGCAGTTAGTTTTTGTGTCTTTTGCTAGTTACTTTTCAAATTCTTTTTTGGCCTGCCGAATTATACTTTTACACTTGACTTGCCCGAGTTTATGCTTCTTTCTATTTTCCTCACTAGAATTTGACTTCCAATTTTTAACAAGATTTTTTGGGTCTCTAACTGCCTTTTTTACTCTGCTGTTTAGACAGGGCGGTGGGGTTTTTTTGGTCCTCTTACTGTTGTCTTTTTTATTTGGGGTATACATACCGTTTGAGCCTCTATTATTGTGTTTTTAAAAAGTTTCCATGCAGCTTGTAGCCATTTCACTCTTGGGATTCTTCGTTCTAATTTCTGTTTTACTAGTCTCCTCATTTCTGTGTAGTTCCCCTTTTTTCAAGTTAAATGTTACAGTGATGGGTTTCTTTGAAATTTGCCCCCCCTACAAGGATGTTAAATTTAATCACATTGTGGTCACTATTACCAAGTGGGTCTGCTATATTCACCTCTGGGACCAGATCCTGTGCCTCTCCCCTTGTGGGTTCCAGAACAAACTGCTCCAAGAAGCAGTCATTAATAATGTCTAGCAATGTTATCTCTGCATCCCATCCTGAGGCGACGTGTTCCCAGTCAATAAGAGGATGTTGAAATCCCCCATTATTATTGGGTTTTCTGTCCTATGTTACCAAGCTTAAAAAACTCTCTGTAATATCTAGTTATTAACATAGGGTCAGATTCTGAAACTCTTACTAATGCTGACTAACACCTTGCTCCAAAAGCAGATCTTACAGGGAGTCTACAGCCCTGCTTCAGAATCTGACCTGTAATGTTTTTATTATGCATGCTTATTGGAATGATAAGTATACTAAGCTGCACTTTCAAGCACCTTGGCAATGGTCATATTTTTTATTATTATTATTTTTGAAGGGGGAATTTTGAAAAACAAGAAGTCATCAACCAAGATTTTGCTTTTAACATGGGCTATTTGGGCATGGTCATAATAGTTTTCCTCTTATTTCCATAAAGGCATTTAATAATAGGAGCAAGCAGCCAAATTATATTATTACATGACAGACTGGAAAGATCCAAGCTGAATCCACATGGATTTTTTTTAAATTGCCCAAACAGAAATTGACTTCAGACTTTTGTTTAAAAAATACCCAATGTGGTTCCGAACTATTTTGGTCTTGTTCTTTGGCAAAGAAACTAGTAACTTGGGTGCAATTGTGCAGCCCTTAGCTGCATGTAACTCCCCATTAAGTTAATAGGAATTTTGCATGCACAAGAATTGCAGGAATTCAAGCTCTGTACAAGTGGACCCCGGTGCCTGTGTGGAGCTCCACTGAGTTACTGGGGTCCCATGCAGCTTCTGTGGTCTGCACACACACCTCCTTTTCATAACAAAGTTATGACACAAGCAAAAAAAAAAAAAGTCAGGTAATTTGGAAATGAGGATCAGTCTGCATCACCAGCTTGATCAGACCTATATTGGATAAACTGTTTGGCGCTTGTTATTTCTGGTGAACACTGATTATTCTTCATATTGTATTAATCATAATTCCTATGTTCATTTATATTATGTCTACTTGGAAGTCAGATGTTGGCAACTTTTGATCTCTGTCAAGCTGGGTTAGATTAAATAAGCAATGAGCACATGAAATCTCCACAGTTTGTTACTAATCCCGTAAATCATCCAGTATAGAGACATTTTATTAATTAATCAATTGCTAAAAACCATTTCAAATAATCTTGACCTATGAAATCTAAAAATCTTTAAATTATCATTTTTCTTTTATGCATGTAGAGAGTACTCAAAAATGGAATGTTTCTGGGCAGCACAAGTATCTAGGTTGAGACTGCGTATGACATAATGAGCGAGAGCTTGGATTTCATTTTAAGGCCGAGTTATAAAACCCTGGATAAAGGAAGCAGGAACAGAAGGGGTGATAGCTTTAACAAGAGAAAAAATAACAGCACACCTAAAATTAGTTTGATGTTTCTTCTGAGTCAGAATTAGTATGGTGAACCTATTTTGTATTAAAATGAGCACGATAAAAAATTCCATAGAAGTTTCATTGTTATTTAGCATTAACTAATGGCCACTTAAATTAATTTTGTAAATTTAAACCCACATACTTCTCTGTAATGTTATAATATATGAGTAAAGCTACTGAAAAAACCCACAAATAAAGAGTGAACCTACCTTTTGCTATAAATTTAAATGAAAACTGGATGTATATAGTATTTGTACAATCTAGATCTCTTGAAACAAGCATTCTCAGCCCTTCCTGTAAATACAGAACATACACGGAAAATTACTGTTTCCCATATGTTACATTAGTGTGTCTATATTTCAGTCTTGCTACACAGTTCTAAATAAGTACCATAAAGGCTTATTTAAAAATCAAGAAACAGAACTGATAAAACAATTTTTTCAGAGTTCATATATACTTTTACAGAAATACCTGACTCTTGACAGTAAGCTGCGTTATGCAATCTGCATTATTATAGCTGTTTTATGAGTATTCTAAATAGAGTTTACATTGATCTTGAACTTTCCATTTCATAGTAGCATATTTTAATATGATCTCACTTTAAACAGCACAATGTGAGAAGAATAGCATACCATGGATCAGTGATGATCCTAATATTTAAAAAAAAACTCATGAAATCACTATGCAATATTTTGTTGTGATAAATAGGGTAAGAGATGCATGGAAGGAAGAATGCTGGAAAAAAACAGAAATAGAGAGAACGGACAATTTCTTACTGATAATTTCCTTTCTGCTCGCACAATTCTGGATGTCTGGGCTGCTCGCCTCTCTCTGTAGCTCACAGAAGCAGATCAGCCTTTTGGTGCTGCAGGTGCACTGCCCCGCTCTTGCTTGCTACCAGATGAGTTATTCCCATGCTGTAAAACTTGCCTAACATCATTAACACCACATATTCCAGAGATAACTAAATGATTATGTATATTAGATCATGGAAAATGGTCATATGGTAATGAGTCCATTTAATATCTGACCCTTGACTCTTAAGCCATTCAGGGTGGGTCAAATTATGGGAGATGTTGCTAGCAGAAAGGAAATTAACACCAAGAAATTTTCCATTCTGCAACTCAGCATCTCCCACAATTCTCGATGTCTGGGAAATAGTGAGCAGTGAACAGATGCAGGGTGGGTTATGAAACAAGTTTCATAGGAAAGAAGTACCTTACTTTTTGCGAGCTCTCTCAAAAGTCCATATCATTTATCATTACGCAGTCTAATCCACTTTGTGATGGAGCACTTGGATGTTCTGAGTCTCTGGCATTTGGGGTGGAAGGACACAAATAGAGAGCCCAATCTTCTTGTGGATTCTGTATGCTTGAGATAGATTTTCAATGTTCTCTTGACATCAAAGGTGCCACACCTTTTTAGTTGGCTTTTGTGGTTTTGGAAAGAACAAAGGAAGCACAACCTCTTGGCAAGTGTGCAAGGAGGAATCTACATTAGGAAGAAAGGTCCTGAACACCATCTTGTTTTCGTGTAACACACAATAATTTTCCTGTATAGATAAGGCTGCGAGTTCTGATACTTTCCTGGAGGAACTGACAGCTACCAAGAAACAAGTCTTAATGGATAAATAAAAGGCCAATACTGAAGTTAGAGGCTTGAAGGCATGGACCACAAAACTACAGGAAGGTCCCATTTTCGGAAGAGCGGCCTGACAACTGGTCTGGCTAATCAAACTGCTTGAAGGCATCTGGCTAGCTGTGGATTGTCTGCCAGGGAGCTGGAGGACCCTGTGAATAGCACACTAATAAAACAGATACCTGACAAACAATGGTACTGGGCTGAAGGCCTTGGTCTACGCTTCCTTGGAGGAAGTCCAGAATGGTTGGAATTCCTGGATTTCTGGGATTTGCACTGTGCTCTTGGCACCAGTTGTTGAATCTGGGCCAGAGAAAGGAGTATGCTTTTAGTGCTCTCCTAGAGGAAAGCAATGTCTTAATAACTCTTGGAGATAGATCAAGACTTTCTAGAGCTTCCCTTTCAATAGGAAGGCTGTTGAAGTCATTTGGGGTCTGGATGAAGAAGAGGACCTTGCAAGAGGATGTCTGGTTTCCATGGAAGCTGGAGTTGGGGCTCCATTAGGTCTGAGACCCAAGGTCTCCTCAGTCAGTGAGGAGTTATCAATATTTACCTTTGCCTGTTCTCTTTTTATTTTCTGGACCACCTTCCCCAGCAGCTGAAAGGGTGGAAATACATAGAGTAGGCCCTGCAGCCACCTGTGCAATAAAGCATCTGTCCCCATGGACCTGAGGTCTGCCTCCATCGTGAAGTATTTTGGCCTCCTTGTGTTTGTACAATCAGAGAACAGGCTGGTTGGAGAGAGGCTGACAGTCTGAACGATGAGATCGAAAACGTCCTGATTCAGGCACCACTCAGAGTTTTTGACCCTGTGCCTGCTGAGCCAGTCTGCCTGTTAGTTCAGGTCCCCTTTGATGTGACTCGCTCTCAGGGAAAGAAAAGGAGTACCAGTGGCACCTTAGAGACTAACCAATTTATTTGAGCATAAGTTTTTGTGAGCTACAGCTCACTTCATCGGATGCATGCATGTTTGGGTCTCCAAGTGAGAGTTGATTGTGAGGACTAAAAGATCTGGAAGGGTGATGGGCATGCCTTTGCAGACATTGTCTTGGGCTGACCACCAATATAAGGAGTTGAACACCATCAGAACCTATCCTTGATCTCTGATATTTTACAGGGCATGGTCTCACACCTTCAGAATGAAGGCTTGAAGACATCTGATGTGTGACTGTGCCCATGAAGTGATTCCTATCCAGGACACAGAAGTCCTAGGAGTTGGAGGCAAAGTACTAGGGTGGGCCTCCTGTGGCTCTGGAGCAAGGAAATAAATTCCTGGATGGAACCAGGGAGTTTTTCTTGGCACTGATGATGAAGCCATGCTCCGGAAGGAGATTCAAAGTCCAAGATGTGGCCCTGTGCTCTGCTGACTGTGATGGAGCTCTGATCATGATGTCCTCCCGACAGAGTTACTGGTCAGTTCTGAGCCTGGCTATTATCACCACCACCATCTTTGTAACAACTCTGGGGGCCGAGGACAGGCTAAATGGGAATGTTTGGTACTGCTAATGTTTCGTGCTGTAGGCGAACCTCAGACGTTTGCAGTGGCACTGTCTGAGGAGGATATGGAAATGTGTCCACTAGAACTACTGAAATCAAGAACTCCCCCGGAACAGGAATGAACTTGTAGAGGCCACGGTCTACATCCAAACCTTCATTTTCTTCATCCACTTTTTGATCCTTTTGAGGTTAAGAATGGCTCTGATACACGTATTTCTGTACAATGAAGATGATGGAGCAGATCCCAGATAACCTTTCTTCTTCTTTCTTCTCTCTTTCACGCCCATATCCAGAAGATAAGATATTTTGTTCTGGATCAGATTGTGTTTTCTGGGGTCATGGGAGCTGGGTGACTGGAGGAAGAATGGAAGGGGTGGAGCCCACAGGTCGAGGGAGTATCCCTGGCTGACTATTTCCCTGATGTATTGTCTGTAGTTGATGCAACCCATTCCTCTAGGGAATGGAAAATCCTGCTCCCTAACTTCAACTCTGGATGGAGGCCTATGTGATCTTTGTCATAAAGTGGATTTTGGGAGGGGGGTTGAGCTCCATTTGGACTTCTGCCACCCGCCCCAGATTTCAAATCCACTGTTTTCCACTGGGGAACCCATTGTCCCTTTGCTGCTACGTCTGTGAGGATGAGGAGTGAAAGAACCACCTCTGACTGTAAAGGCTGGTTTGTATCACCTCCTGAGGGCACTTAGTGGAGAAAGGAGAGACAGTTTGGATCTGCTGCACTGTCAGCCATCACCGTAACCAACTTTTCTCCAAAAAGGAGGGATCTTGTAAGCTTGGCTGAGCATAGAACCTGCTTACAGTGAAAAGAAAAGGAGTACTTGTGGCACCTTAGAGACTAACAAATTTATTTGAGCATAAGCTTTCGTGAGCTACAGCTCACTTCATCGGATGCATTCAGTGGAAAATACAGTGTCCACCTTCCAAGACTGGAGCCATAGTGGGTGCCTGGCTACTGAGCTGGAAGCCATAGCTTGGGCTGAGGACCTCATTGCATCCACTGAGATGTCAGCTACAAATATTGTTGCTAGGGAGAATTTCTTTAAAGTGGAGCCAAAGCCAGGGTGATCTCTGTCTTTAAGGCTTTGAGATCTTCCAGCCAGGAAGGAGATGCTCTTTCAAAGCAGGTAGCTGCCAGGGATGTTCAAAGGGTGACAGAAGAGGCTTCAAAGCCCTTTTTTGAGAGTGGCCTTTGTCCTTCTATCTGTGGGTTCCTTAGGATCGATCTCCCCCTCTTAAGGAATAAACATATTCCTGGGGAGGGAAGCTACAGCATGTCACCTTTGGTATTTCAGCAATAGAGTCCTTTGGTTTTTGAATGTTATAGAGCCCGAGATTGCTCTTGTTAACACGCTTGCCCTTATCAGGCTTGTTCCATTAATCCCTCATCACTCCCTTGAAGGAGAAGTGAAGGGCTATTGCATCCTCAGGGGAGGATTCTGAGAGGAGAAATTTACTCTGCAGTTTACTCTCAAGAGTAGGCTCAGGTTTCACAGCCAAACAGCTCACCTTCCTCAGTGGGGGAGGGAAAGGAGGAGGAGAAAGAGGAGTCAGAGGAGTCTTATCTTCTGGGGGTTTTTGTTCATTTTCTTTCCCTTTTTTAGCTTTTTTAGTTTTTTTTTACCTTTTTAGTGTGCTTTGGGAGTGTAGGAGCTCTGCTGTGGCTTTGGTGATGCCTTTTGTGGCTTGCCTTCCTTACGACCTAGAGCCCTCTTGAGAGGTCTGCCTCATTTCCCCTGGGACGGGGAGGGGGAACTCATTGTCAGAGCCCTCCTTTCTGGAAAGCTGATTTCAAACCCTGCTTCTTTCCCCAGGGCACTCAGGACCCATTTTAAGACTTTCCGGGGGGTAGGGGAGGATGGGCGGGGATTTGTGGCCCTGCAAGCCTCCCCTCTTTGTTCTGCAGGGGTCCCCTGGGACTTATCCCGTGAGTCAAGGGTCCTCCTTGCTTTTGGAGCCTCTCCCTGCTCTGCACTGGGGTTCCCAGTCCATTTTTCCGATTTGGAGTCGCAGCTGCCTCTGTGGGTAGGGGACCCCATTTGCCTGTCCAACTCAGGATCTAACAGAGTTAGGGACAAAAGGCTGGGTGAAGCCTGAGCACAACTCACCATCTGCTGAGTCTGGCAAGGCTGCCTCATGTAGAGCACCACTTGGATTTGACCTGGTGCTTTCTTGGCTGCTCTGCCATATCTGCAAGGGGAGAGGAGCTAGCAGGGAGATGCTGCAGGGGAGGCTCAGGGAGGGTTAAACCCCCAAAAGGTTAACAGACCCAGAGAGGAGAGGGAATGTCAAGGAGGGAGAGTGCTGCTCCCCACTGCCCAAAAAACTATGCAGTAAAGTTAAAATAGGAGGAGGAAGACCGGGAGCAAAAGGACCACCACTGCCTGCTGCTGCAGAGGCACAGAGTCTGTCACCAAGCAGCAACAGAGGGAGTGTGGCCAGCCCATGGAGCACCAAAACTCTTCCTCTGTGAGCTGCAGAGAGAGGAGAGCAGCTCAGATGTCCAGAACTGTGGGTGACAGATGGCTGCAGAAATCAAAAAGCAAGCAATTGAATTTTTAATCACATTGTCCAGTTTTGCTAAAGGATGCTTGTACTGGGGATAGGGCGTACAATACAATCAGATTGTTACATCCTTGAAGCCATAGGACACAGGTCTGGAAAGAACCTCTTTGGTCATCGAATCCAGTCTCCTATTGCAGGCAAACCCATCATATAATCCGATTCATAAATTTATTAAGCTCTATTTTAGGTTACTTGCCCCCACTACTCCTACTGGAACGCTGTTCCAGAACCTCATTCCTCTGGTGGTTCTTCTAATTTTCAGCCTAAATTTATTCATGGCCATTTTACAACCATTTGTTCTTCTGCCAAAATTGTACTTTAGTTTAAATAGCTCTTCTCCACCTAAAGACCCTAATACCTCCGTGATGTATTTATAGAGAGGAGTCATATCCATGCTCAGCAATGATTTGAAAGCTTAAACAATCCAAGCTCTTTTACCTCCACTCATAATATAGGCTCTCCATTCCCCTGATCATCCTGGTAGCCTTTCTCTGCATCTGTTCTAATTTGAATCCATTTGAATCCATATTCTTTTTTAGGTCTTTCTGTTCAACTTCTATAATACTCAGCTCTGACTATTTGCTGGACTTTGTGGGAATACTGGCATATTAACAACAACATTGTCACCACCATTAAGCTTTTATTTAGATCCCAAAGTGCTTTACAAAGGAGGTAAATATTGTTACATAATCCTTTTAAAACGGGACTAGATCAAAGCACATTAATGTACTGTTAATGTATGTCAGGAGGATCCACCTGGACAGTTAGTCCGCGGCAGGTTATTTTGAGGTAGATTCACACCCCAGCTTGCTGTGAACTAATTGTTCATGTGGACAAGCCCTAAGTGGATGGCCCTGACTTTGTGTGGATTTGGGGGCAGAACCACTGCTAATTCGGCAGGGATTTGGCAAACCGAGCCTCTGCATGGGGTTCCTCACAGAGTTTTCCTCTCTTCTAGGGCTTCCTTCCTCAGGTATTTCTTCAGGAAGGATCAATCCAGGTTTAGGACAGTTAATATTCTGAGTGTGATTTTGATTATCTGAAGTTGCTTAACTGGAATGGAATAGGTTTCAGAGTAGCAGCCATTTTAGTCTGTAGCCGCAAAAAGAAAAGGAGTATTTGTGGCACCTTAGAGACTAACAAATTTATTTGAGCATAAGCTTTCGTGTAGCTCACGAAAGCTGATGCTCAAATAAATTTGTTAGTCTCTAAGGTGCCACAAGTACTCCTTTTCTTTTTGCGGAATGGAATAGAAGTAGTGCAAATAATATTTTTAAAGATTTCATTGATTACACCTAAATTAATATTTACACTTTATTTTTGAGAAGCACTGAACTAATGGTGTGACAACATAGCTGTGGATTTGCACTCTAACTGAAAATGGCTTGCATGTCAGCTCAAAACTAGAGTGCTTGTGTGAACAAAGACATATCTTAAGGTTATAAAGGAAGTGCAAGGTTTGGAAAGTAAGCTCTATTTTGTCTTACATATTTGATTTTTTACTCTATCTAATCTATCTATCTATCTTCATAAAAATGAAATTTAAGAATATACATTAAACACATAATTAAATATGAAATAATGCTAAATAATCTACATCATACAAAATTTGCAAAAATAAACATGTAGGCTGAGATTTATAAAATTAGCAATGGGATTTACAAAACTAGTAGGGGATTTAGACACAAGTCCCATTAATTTTTCCAAGCCAATTATGGGAGCTGTGTGCCCAAACCCCATAACTGGCTTGGAAAAATCTCAATCGTGGAGTTTTATTCTGATCTTTCAGCTTTGTTAGAAATGACAGCAGAAGCTAAAGCAATAATTGGAAAAATAATATGTTAAATGTTCAAAAAAGGAAATGTGCTGAACATAGTGACTATACCTCAGGCCAGAAATAGTATCAAAGGTGAAAAATAACCTCTTGTCTAAAATTATTAAAATAATCATTTGCAGGAAACAAAGAAAGGAAATATACTTGCTATTATTAAGCGTATTGATATTTTATTAAATATTTGAATTTAAATAATATCTAACCTCTTTAAAAATGAGAGCGGTTCCAGATTTGATTGTGTCACTGTTCAGGTTTCCCCTCTCGGCACCGTAGACTTCAGGCCAAAGATCAGGATGCAAGTTACCGTTGAAGTCATCTTTCAGAACAGAAGGCAGAGGAGCAACAGGGACACAGTACGGACCTCCAAAGCCTCTGTCACACCTGACAACATAATGGTGGAAAAAGGGATTATCTATCTCGGGTAATAAAAATACAACTTTACTATGAAAACAGCACATAATGTCAGGTTTGTCTACTTACACACAGTGACCTGAGTCACAGATTCCATGGCCGGAGCACATCCAGGGACATCCTGTAGCCAAGACTACATTATCAATAGCCCAAGAATCTGCTCCAGGAGCGTAATCATATTGAATCCATCTGAAACGTGTTCTGGGAGTGCTAGCAAAACAGAACAAACATAACTCAGTTTGAAAAACAACATTCTAGTCTGCATTTGGGAAAGAAAGTAGAAATATCTTAAATGTATTCCAGCTGAAACTGAACCCTATCCTGAAGTCCTTCTCAGGCAAAATTCTAACTGACTCTAACAGGACTATAGCCTAAGTGAAAACTGATTGAGGATTTTAGGATTATTGTGTCTATTTCTCTTCAATATCTAACTCTCTGAGTCTTCGCTTTTCAATACTGTACACATAGGACTTTGCAATGGGACATGTATGATGCTGAATTCATTGCTTAGATTTATGGTTCAGATGTGTGCACTGTTTAACACAATGAGGTTGATCAAGAAGCATTAAATACATTAGTATTCAATAGCTTGTTGCACACACAAATAACTTTTCAATGCAGCTAGCAGTTTATCTGTTGAAGGCCAATTTAGTCAGGGTGTATGTGGTACACTCCCAATAATTCATGAGGAGGTGTCAATACCAAGAGAGGGAAAATTGCTTTTGTAGTGAGCCATCCACTCCCAGTCCCTATTCAAGCCCAAATTGATGGTGTTAAGTTTGCAAATGAATTGTAGTTCAGCATTGGTTCTCCACTTGTAAGGTAACTCCCTTCTCTTCATGTGCCAATATATATTTATGCCTGTTTTTATAATTTTCACTCCATGCATCTGAAGAAGTGGGTTTTTTACCCACGAAAGCTTATGCCCTAATAAATCTGTTAGTCTTTAAGATGGCACTGGACTCCTCATTGTTTTTGTGGATACAGACTAACATGGCTACCCCTCTGATACTTTGCACCTATCTGTGCACATGGCAAAATGCCTTTATTTTAAGGTGTTTTTCTTCTGAAATGTATGAGTGCATTAATTTCTGACACTTCATTTGGTGCATCTTTGAAACCCCATAGTAGATTTACAGCCCTTGTTATGGTTAGGTCATAGGCAAGGCTCAAGAATTCACTCAGCTAAATTTGATTCTCTCACAGACTCTTGTAGCCCATATTACAACTGTTGAAATATTTTTAAGTGCAGTTTATAGGGATGATGTATTTATTTTCTGGCACATTTCATATTTAATTATTAAGAAGTATTCAGAAAATTCCCAAGCTGAGGCATATTTGTTCAGATTAGTTCAGAAAAGCTTATATTTTGATATATAGCCAACACAACAATTCTCACATGGTTGCAAGTGGAAGGTAGACAGTAATTCGCTTCCAGTTCTGGAATCTTTCTGATCTGTAAATTGAACTCTCAGTGTAATGCTGACAACCTATGCTTGGAGGAACACACTCTTCAGTCACCAGGTGCCAGTCTCTCCCATTGTTTAAGGAATACTGCAAGTGAATGCCATGGGAATCGCTGAATGGCTTACTGCAACCCATGCTCAGCTCAAACTGCAGGAAAGTGGAGGCTGACACATGGAAATCCCAAGTCTCAGCATAACGAGGTTTTCCTAAGAAAAGAGAACACAAATATTTTCCTATTATGTAATGTTTTAGTATTATGTAATGTTTGCTTTTTCCTTGGGCTCAGCATTTTCAACTGTATAGCCTGAAAGCATTTCTCCTTTAACCAATAAACTATTATACAGATATCCCCCATTTTTTAAATGGATCCTATAAAGACCTAAGCTACCTGTAGCCTAAAAAATAGGCCCATTCAGACCTTCCTTTGGTGACACATACCAGTATCTTCACTGAACATCAGAGCTGTATCCATAGAGAGACAATCAATATCTACTTGACCCCCTTGGATCCGGTACCAACTTGCTTGTAAATCCACAGATCCATCAAATTTATCTTGAAAACCAGTCTGAGAGCTGTCATTCATTCCTATAAGGACATCATCCAAGGCCCACTGTGCTGAAAGTTTCCCTACAAACGGAAAGACAGGAAGTTTAGTGGAGCCCCAGTAAGATATTTAATCATGTCTGTACTATGCATGCAGACTAGTTAAATTGTTTCACAATTCCAATACCACCTTCTTGTGACAATAGAGTTCAATCAATTAAAATCTTCTTGCTAACCATACCTGACTAGTTACTCAAGGCATAATCCACCACCTGTTGGTGGCTCTATTTCTGAGGAACACAGACATTTCCCCACCTTTATTTTTCAAGCTGGAATACTAGTGCCATCATGATATTTTCCTATTTTTAAATGAAGTACTCCCTGAGCCTCTGTTATGCAGATTGGGTTTCTCAACCTGCCCTTTCTATTGCTAAATGGGAAGGGGGTCCTGACTAGATAAGATGGGGGTCCTGGTCTGGAAAAGGGAGTTGTGTAAGGAAAAGGTTGAAAACCACTGGTGCAGACGATCTTCATGGCATTTTTCCTCACCTTCTCCCTACCTCATCTCTGTTCCCGTCTTCTTGCCTGAGTCAGCCCAACAATCCCATCAATCCATTTCCCTCTGCACTCGCATACTGGATGTCCTCCTACTGTACCCCCCCTTTAATGCTATCGACTGAGAAGCAGGAGGAGAGGGAGGGAAAAATGACAACTAGCTTCAGCTTATAAATTGTAGGCAAAACATACATCAAGATGATAAAGAGCACATCTAAGTAACCATATAAGCGTACTTGGGCTGCCTTCCTTTTCTCATTCCCTCATGTCTGTTATCAATCATAAAGTTTGGTTTAAACTTAGAGTGTGAACAGTTTGGTGCAGGAACTGGGTAGTTATTTTCTCTGTAAAGCACCATGCACATTTACGGTGCTATATAGACAATAACAATAATAACAAAAACAACAATAATATTATGACTGAGAAAAGCCTTGTTTAGCAGTAAGCTATGAATAGGCCAAGAGCAAAAACTGTCCTGTGATAGCTGTGTAGGCATAATACATTTTTAGTTTTGTTTTTCCTAAAATAAAATGTCCATAGCCCTTAACCTTATTTCCAAGCACTGGAAGGCTGGATGTTTGTTTTATTGGAAAGCTGCTTATTAAATTTTTAGTAAAGCATTGCTTACCATGTTGGGGTTGCCACCATCGGAAAGCAGTTGCAGACGTTTTAGCTTCACGGGGTAGATCTATTGAAACAATCTGTGGTTCTAAGTAAGACATGTAATCCAGCTCTCGCAGCAAATGCCAGGTTATTCCGTTGTTATTTGTGTATTGAACTACAAGCCCTGTATTAAAAATGAACAAAATCATGTATTTAAACGACACAGAAAAAATAAGGCCAATCCTTCAGTCCTTATTCAGCCAAATCCTAATATCAGTTTAATGTACGCTACATGATATGGGCAAATGGTTTGTTTTTTTCATGTAGCACACACTTTTTTGTGCAGAGAGCCCTTTGTTGGCAGGATGTTATTACCGTTGTCAGGATTACTGGTTGTCATATGTTGCTTGCATTAGCAGTAAGCTGACAGGGCCAGATTCTCCCTTTGGTTATACAGGTGCAGCCCCATTGAAGCTAGAGAGATTGCACCACTGCAACTGTGGGAAGAATTTGACTCACCATCTTTTAATACATTTAATATCTATTTCATATAATGAATCCTTGTGGCTTGTTCGGCTCACTAAGAGGCTGTGTTTTTGCAGGCTGTGAACCCAGTCCTTTCTGAAGATGGCTCCTGACTGTGATTTCACCCTTACTATATATACTACATCCTTAAAAGTTAAGTTATCTCCATTATCTTAGATTTAGCATGGTAGATATTAGAACACAGTAGAGCCGTGGGGGACAGAAGTCATTCATTAGCACTGCCCATCATGTAGGAGAATGAAAGAAACACCACTAAGATACTCTGGGTTTGATTCTCCTCTCAAAGCAGTTTTGCACGACTGCAACTCCATCAAGGTCAATGGATTTACTTTTGACTTACACCGTTGTAAGTGCGAGGCGAATCAAACCCTGTGAGTGTAATATATGAAAAGAGACTCTGGCCCTGATTCTGATCTCATTTATACTGGTATAAATCAGGAAATCTACTGACGTCAATGGCATCAAACTGTAGTGAGAGGAGAAAGAGGCTCTCCTGTGTAGAAGGTAATGAACTTCCTTGTCTTGCTTCTTCTTTCACTTACCCTCAATTTAAACTGGGGAATTTCCATTTAATCCAATGGATTTACTCTTGATTTAGACCAGTGTACATAAAGGGAGACTCAGACCCTCCCTCCATATTCCTATTTTATTTTAATTTTCTCACCCTCTTTAACTGCTTAGCTGAATACATTTTACAGTGTAAATGAGATCCGACTCAAGCCCCAATGTTAACAAACACTTTTAGCTTGACTTTCAACTGGGGTCACAGTTTTTTTAGAATATTTATATGATAATAATGTAACTTTCTTATCATTAGATCGCAGAGTGATTCACAATCTCTAATGCATTTATCTTAAGGCTGCGATTCTCTCACTGAGGTAGCAGAAGTCACGGATTCCATGACTTTCCGTGACCTCCGTAACTTCCACAGTGGATGGTGCAGCTGACTCCAGGGCCAGCTGCTTGGGTGTCCCATGGCTAGCCACATTGGCCACTGCTGGAGCAACCCTGGGCCAGCTGCTCAGGCGGTCCCGGTGCCAGCTGCACCAGCCACTGCTTGGGAGGCCCCAGGCAGCTGGTCCAACGGACTGCTTGAGCAGCGGTCCTGGGGGCAGCACCGGGGAACACCTGAGCAAGGGTCTCAGGGGCCGCCCCAGAGCCAGCCACACCAGCCATTGCTGGACCGGCCCTGGGGCCAACTGCTCAGGCAGTCCACACTGGCTGCTCCTTGGGCAGCCCTGGGGAGCGCCTGAGCAGCAGCCTTGGGGGCTGCCCCAGGGCCAACCTCACTGGCCGCTGCTCAGGCAGCCCTGTGTAGTTGGCTCTGGGGATTGCCTGAGCAGTGGCCGGTGTGGCTGGGTCCAGGGAGCGCCCAATCAGCAAGTCCTGGGGGCGCCCTGGGGACTGCCCGAGCAGCACCAGTCCTGGGGTGGCTACAGCAGCGGCTCCAGGGGCGCCCAGAGGCTGTCTGGAGAGAGGTTCCCAGGGAGCAGCGGCCGGAGGCAGTCAACCCCCAGAGCAGGGGCCCCCTGGAGCAGCGGGACCCCAGAAGTAGAGATTTAGTTTGGGGTATTTTTGGTAAAAGTCATGGACAGGTCACAGGCCATGAATTTTTGTTTATTGCCCGTGACCTGTCCATGACTTTTACCAAAAATACCTGTAACTAAATCTTAGCCTGAATTTATCTTTACAACATCCCTGTGAGGTAGCATTATTAGCCCATTTTAATGATAGGGGATTGAGGCACAGAGAAGTTAAGTGACTTGCCCAAGGTCACAGTGGAAGTCCATGGAACTGAGACTTGAACGTGGGTCTCCCACAGCCTAACCCAGTGCCCTGACCACCGGACCATCCTTTTTCATCTCTTTCATTATTGGTTTTCTGCCTAAACGAAAATTGTATATTTCTGATTTTAAAACCAACTATGAAAATTAAGACGTCACCTTGACTATGCCAGAATCTTTATTTTTATTGGTTTAAGAACTTTGTTCAAGGATTTAGAGAGATTTACATTTAAACTGCCAGTATTATACTAAGCCTGAGAACTGTCTGTGGGATGCAAATCACATGGGGAGTAAGATCTTTTGTACATTAAGTTTTTCAAATGCTGCAGAAACAATGTTATTTGTTTCTGTACCAGTCATGTCAGGCAGTGTCCCCGTGGTGCTGATTTGAATTGAGGTTAGCCCTTGTACTGAGCATAGAACCACGCAGAGGTAATTTCCTACAGTACATATTACTTGAGCCCATACACAATTATACTTGGAATCAGTACGTAGTCATATGCATAAGCCTAGACATATTTTCAAACTGCTGTAACTGACAAATCTGTAGTGGTCCTGTTGTTACACTCTGGGAGGAAAATTAGAAAGCATTCAGAAATACACAAACAATTAATTTTGATTCACTTTCAATGTTATTTTTTAAACAGCATGCCCATAACACAGCAGTCATTACTCCCCCTGCTTCATACCCAGTTCAATTGGCAGAACAGGGCCATAATAATGCAGGATAAGCTAGCTTTAAAAAACACCTCTGATTACCACTGTATCTTACATTTCCATGGGAAGCTGAGTTCATTTGCATGTAATGCCAATAAAATAATTACATAATGTTCCCAGCTGCCCTGACACAATAAAAATTATACTATATAGGGCCAGATTTAGCTGGCATAAATTGTCACACATCTAGTGTCTCCCATGGAACTACATCAGTTTACATCAGCTGAGGATCTGCCCCCTGAGTAACTCCCTCATTCTTACAAAGCTCAAATTTCGGACCCCTCCTCCCCCCCGAAAAAACAACCTAGGGACATGAGAAAAATAAGCAGATGGGAAAGATTAATTTCTTTGGCCTAAATAATATTTTCTTCAGATTCAGTTTCATAATTCTGCATTCACGAGGCGAATAACATATTATAAATAAGGTTAACATCAGGTTTGTGTGGCTTGGAGGTAAATAGGAGTTCAAAATGTGGAACAATAATTAGGAGTAGATTGCTTGTTTTTTATTTAAAAATGACTTCTGTACCCTTCATAAAAGGGGGACAGTTAGTTGATTTGTATTAACTATGTAATGATTTTATTAATTTTGTAAAATAGGTCCAATGAACAAAAACGCGGCTAAAAGCTGGTTTCAAATGAAAAGGGACATTACCTTCATTCCTGGCTCTTGGTTTGTTGCAGAGAGTACCAGCTGTTTTGCTTCCAATTTGTAAATAAAACTGAATTAGTCTGTTAAAAAAAATAAAAAAGTGTTCTTACAAGAGAAATATAATACTGTTAGTTTTTTTGTTGAAACGTCAAAGCACAAATGCAGTATAAACAATTCTATTTTCCCTAACTCATGAGGATTTTTTATTTAGGTCACTATTCAGCGCTTCTTAATTTAGGTAAAGTTTCCACCAAAATCAACAACCTATTAGGTCCATAGAAGTTTTTCCCAAGTAAGGAGTAGTATGGGATCTACAGAGGAAACAATGTTTGTGTGGACAGCTGATACCATGCTGAACAAATGCACTGTTCATACAACGAAATATATCTATTCACTAACATTAAAAAAACTTTAGTAGAATTAAAAAAATCATTCTGAAGCAGTTTAACGTGGTTTCACTAGTGTGGCAATAAAACCACCTGGATTTCTATCCTAGTAGAAACTACTGTCTAACAGCATAATACTGGGCTTTCTTGAAGGATGGGTTAATACTACTGCATTTGTGGCGATTTTATAGCTCTTGTAGGAATGATATGGGAGAAAGACAAAGACACATTTATTATTATTTTTGAAATTTTAGCAATAAAATTAAAATCCTAGTAATCCTAGTGCAGTGTTTATGCGCAGATTGGAACATAGGAATTGCCATACTAGTTCAGAGCCAAGGTCCATCTACTCCAGTATCCTTTCCCTGATGGTAACTAGTCCCTGAGGCTTCAGATGAATGTGTAAGAATCTGGTGACAGTTGTGGGAAAATCTGCTCCACACATTAGCTCTGATCTTGATCTCTAATAGTTAGAGATTGGCTTAAACCCTGACGTATGAAGTTAACATCCCTTCTAAAGTTTTTGTTATTATTTATGATAACTCTGGATATTCCTGATATCCATATAAATGTCCAGTCCCTTTTTGAATCTTAAGCATTTGGCCTCAATGACTTCCTGTGGCAACATGTTCCGCAGGTTAATTATATGTTTTGTGAAAAAATATTTCCTTTGATCAATTTTCAATTTCCCACCTTGTCATTTAATTGAATATTATGAGGCAGGGAAAACAGAAGTTCCCAATCTATTTTCCCTAGACCATACATTATTTTAAATACTTTTATTATGTCTCACTTTAATTGTCTCCTTTCTAAAGTAAACAATCCCAATCTTTTCAATCTCTCTTCCGATTAGAGTTTTTCCATGCCCTTGATCATTCTCATCACTCTTCTTTGCACCCCCTCTAATTCTGCAATATTCTTTTTGAGATGAGGTGACCAGTTCTGCACACAGTATTCCAGGTGAAGCCACACCATTGAGGTATAAGATGGCATTATAATATTTTCAATATTATTCTCCATTCCATTTCTTATTCACCCTAACATTTTGTTAGCATTTCTGACTGCAATTACATATTGAGCAGAGGTTTTCACTGAGCTGTCTACACTGATGTCCAGGTCCCTTTCTTGAGTTTATACAGTTGATTTGAACCCTGTATGGTCAAAGGCAGTTTAACTTTTTCCCTCCAATGTGCTTTGTTTTACAGTTATCAGTATTAGATTCCATTTGGTGTCATGTTTCCCATTTGCATAGCTTGTTTAGGTCTCTGAAGTTCTTCACAGACCTCTCTGGCCATGACCAATCTAAATAACTTTGTGTCATCTGCAAATGTTGTTACCTCACTACTCATTCCTCCCCCACTCCCTTTTCCAGACCATTAATAAATATATTAAGCAACAATGGGACATAGTAAAAAACCACGAGGTTCCCTACTTCTAACCTTTTGCCATGAAGAAAATGGACTTTTTAATCCTATTATTTGCTTTCTGCCTCCTAGCCAGTTTTGATCCTTGACAATACTTTGCCTCTCCCCCCGTGACTACTTAGCTTGTGTGGGAGCTTATGAAAGGCCTTTTGAAAAGCACTCACATAACTTATTTAAACATTTTACTTTGTTATCTTAAATATACTTATTTTAGTGGGTGAATTTGTGGCTTATGAAAGTGAAAGACCAAGGGCTTGATCCTCCACTCACGCTGGTTTCATACCAGTGTAACTCCATTCCCTTCATGGGAGGTACACCCGATTTGCACTGCTATCAGTGAACTCAGAATCAAGGAGTAGGACGATAGCCAAGCATAGTGCAGTGCACGTGCTGCACAAATTTCACTTGCACAATTGTACATGAATATCACCATAATCCTAGACCTCTATTTCTTGGTTTCTCTAAATCACAGTATGTACTCATGGTCATTTGTCTCAAACTGTGTGTTGTGTTTGTTATGTACTGTATATCTACAGGAACTAGGATGCAACTAGCAAGGTCATGTCCATCTGAGTCTTATTCTGGATCTAATCCCATATCCCCAAAAGTGAACCAGTGTAGACCCTCTGCCCCATGCCTTGGTTCTGAAAGCCACAACCAGGCCTGTATATGTCTATATAATACAGTACTCGGGTAGTTAAACACTAGCTGGTGACAGATTTGAAAAAAATTACAGTTCTATTTTTTTATGACTAGTAATTTCTCATGAAGACAGACTAGGAAAATGAAAATGTTGTGCAGGAGGACTAGCTCGCCCAACCAATCTTTAAGAGTTTGGCCCAAAACAAGTCTCTGAGACTATTCAACAGCCATTAACAATAGAGTCTGCAACACAGATGGGAGCCAAATCAACCAAAGAGCCAGATGTCACCACTTGGAAAAAAATATATTCCACAGTTTTTATCTAGCTTCTGCAGCTGCCAGGCAGGCCCCATGTGTGACTACATTTGCTGAGCTGATAGTGAAGGAAGCCACAGGGGAAAAAGATTAAGAGCAGGAGGCAGTGACTAATCAGTGATAAAATAGCATCCAGGTATCATACTGGCAGCCTAATGGATGTAAATACTGCCGGTGAAACAGTGTCCCTGCTATAGTGGGCCATGTTTTGAGAATAGGGCTCCTGACTAGTTTTACCAGTAGGTGTCACTACAGGCAATTAAAATTACTGGGGCAATTTTGAGACGCTTGCACGACAGCTTTCTCATACAAACCAGGAATGATAATAGTTTAAAAGGGTCAAGAAGGAGCTTCAACTCCAACTCTGTAAAGTTTGAAACATTAAAAAAAAATTAAAACAGTTTCAAACTCTGTAAAACCATAAAGCCACCCATGGGAACATCTGGAATTAAAAATGGCTTAGTACTAATGTGAAGAAATTCTCTGGGCTTTACAATAGGTTTTCTGTGTGGCAGGAGAAGTAATTATAAGCGCAATTTGCATGTAAGTTTTACTATGATATGTTTACTTCAGACATTATGCTGTATGTTATTAACTGCAAAAATCTGATATGACCCTTCAGGACACAGAACTAGGTGCTCTCCTCTGTCACATGGTTCACAGAGTAGCAAATGCACACAAATACCAGCCAGACATGAGCGGAACATACACAAAAGGCAGCTGTTGTCACGCTGCATGCTGCCCCCCTCCAAGATGCCAGCAATCTCGCTGAAGCCCCAGCACACACATTACAATATGTAGGGTCCTTCGGGGAGTGAATGGGCTGAATAATAGTGGTGTTAGAGAATGCCCACTCTAGGTAGTATGATCCCATAGAAATCACCCATAAATGATGGGGCAAATTGTTGCATTACTTATTCCTGACCCTACAGAATTAACTCCCACTCCAATTTCTACACCCTTTATAGATGGAGGCAGTGTACAGCAGCAGGTGGGCAGACAAGGGCGCCGTGGCCATGCTGTCAGGATGTAGAGGGTTCAGGACAGCATGTAAAGAAGGAGGCTTTCTGCACTTTTGAGGCATAGATTCTTTATGGATTCTCTGGTTTTGTACAATTTCAAGGCCATGCCTCCTGCCTGTTCCATCTAGAACCCGCTGCTAAGCCATCCTTCCAGAGCGGTGAATGGATCACATTTTCTAGGCTGCCATTCCCTTAACTTTTCCCCTTCTGCGTTTTTGTCAAGTAAGGGAAGGATGTTGCCAAGAGTTTTCAAAAAGAGTAATTTCTGCTGGAGCATGCTGCATTTTTCCTCTCTAAGATGCTCCTTAATAATGTACTCGTTGCAGTAAAAACAAGAAAGGTTCATCCTGTCTCTTGTTTTATTGCTGGAACTATCCAGGGGACACCATATTAATATACATACATTTTCTGAGAAGCAGTATTTACTATTGACCTGATACTTGTGGTGTCCAGAGGGACAGTTCTTGCTTCCCTTTTGCCGGGCCCATCGAAGTAAAGAGATTTCCCATCACTGAGTGTTCCGCAGCCTGTTCCAACCTGACCTCCAGTTATCTTGTACCAGAGAGGGCTCAGCTTCCTCTCAAACCTGTCGAACATCTCACTGTGATTAGGTACATTAGACACACAGGTTCCATGTGCGGCTTCAGAAGAAAAAAACATACAGGAGATGCTCTGTTGAAATAGTGCTGAACAGCAAAGGTCAGATGCAGTAAACTGGCAAACGGTATTATTACTTCCTCATATTAGACTCTTATGAGACAGCTTCCTGATGAAACGATTGTACCTCCATTTAATCCTCTTTACAAACACCTTTTCCAGTCAGAATAAGCCTCCCTCCCCTAACCTCCCTTCTCAGAGTAGCAGGATGTTCAACTTATCTGGTGAATGTTGCAACATTTTACGCTGCTCAAACACAGTTTTTGCAAACAGAAAAGGTGTTATCCTACTGCTTCTGTTTAAGTGTAAAACATGTTAGTTTATTGCTTTGCTGTTGTAGAGGTTCAGAAAAGTTCTATATGCAACTGGTTGTGTCAATCTCGGGTTTTTTTTCTTTATAAAAACACTTGAAACCACAAGTGAACAGAATTTTCCACAGAAGGTCTGTTATTGCATATGTTCATTCCTTGTCACATGCCATCTCAAGGCCAGGGGACTGAAAACAGAAGGAATTCTTTTGAAGATTGGCCAAAAAAATTCAAAGCAGACTTTTTAGTTTATAATATTTTCTCCAGTGTTCTCTTTTCTCTCTCTCTCTCTCTCTCTCTCTCTCTTTCTCTCCCCATTTATATGGATGGCAACATTCAAAGGTCGTAATGGTCAGAAAACATCACTAGTGTATGTGCTCTTCTAATGTTCCATTTTGGCTGTGTTGGATTTACTAGCTCATCAAATGTGCTTTTACAGAATAAAAAAAAAAGATTACACTCCAGACTTGTGAAATTTATGACATCATGTTTTGTCTCTATAGCAGAGAAAAATAACGAGATGATATGTTTTAAACATTAGTTCATCACAAACATGCTTCCAGCAGTCACATATAAAAAATGTAGCCTTACCTGTATAGCCCAAGTCACAGAAACAGACTCCAGAGACACAGTCCCCATGACCACTGCAGTAATTGGGACAAGGCTCTGAGATGTAAACCCCATCTAAGCCAAAAGGGGGCACATTCTTGTGAGAACTGCTCTCCTGGATCCAGCGGAATCTAGTCTTACTGTGAAGAAATGATAAGCAAAGGCACAGCATTACAGCTGATTGCTTTAATATCCCTTTTATATTTCATCTACTATTTCATGCTGAAAATTAAAAGAAGCTTTGCTGGAATAGCCTTTATAAATGAGATACAAATGTGTGCTTGGAAAACACTGACCATTTTCTTTACATCCTTATATTTTTGTGAAATTTCCTTATGGATTTTCCTTCCAGACAGTTTCTTCTGTGTATTGTGACCTCCTTTATTTCTCTGGCAGCACAGCGCCCAATGTGGTGCACTGTGCCTGATGTGGCTTATTAGTCAGCAGGAGTGAACTGAATAGATGCTGTCTTTGTGATTTGTCTCCTTTTAGCTCTGCAAATAGCTTTAGTCACGTAGTCACTGCTGAGCAGGTAGTTAAGTTTTGAAATTCCTGAAACCCATTTGTTACAGTACTTAATAAAAGAATCTAGTATTGACAAGGATGCAGAATGTAACTGATGGTATAGTGTATTTATGTACAAAAAGCTTAAAATAATGAAGGTTCAGATATTACAAGAAGTAGGTAAAGTATCTTACAGTACTTTTCAGAATAGCAGCCATGTTAGTCTGTATTCGCAAAAAGAAAAGGAGTACTTGTGGCACCTTAGAGACTAACAAATTTATTTGAGCATAAGCTTTCATGAGCTACAGCTCACTTCATCGGATGCATTCAGTGGAAAATACAGTGGGGAGATTTATATATATAGAGAACATGAAACAATGGGTGTTACCATACACACTGTAATGAGAGTGATCACTTAAGGTGAGCTATTACCAGCAGGAGATTGGGGGAGCGGGGGAACCTTTTGTAGTGATAATCAAGGTGGGCCATTTTCAGTAGTTGACAAGAACGTCTGAGGAACGGGGGGGTGGGGGGGGAGGGGGGCGGGGGAGCGGGAATAAACATGGAGAAATAGTTTTACTTTGTGTAATGACCCATCCACTCCCAGTCTCTATTCAAGCCTAAGTTAATTGTATCCAATTTGCAAATTAATTCCAATTCAGCAGTCTCTCGTTGGAGTCTGTTTCTGAAGTTTTTTTGTTGAAGAATTGCAACTTTTAGGTCTGTAATTGAGTGACCAAAGAGATTGAAGTGTTCTCCAACTGGTTTATGAATGTTATAATTCTTGACGTCTGATTTGTGTCCATTTATTCTTTTACGTAGAGACTGTCCAGTCTGACCAATGTACATGGTAGAGGGGCATTGCTGGCACATGATGGCGTATATCACATTGGTAGATGTGCAGGTGAACAAGCCTCTGATAGTGTGGCTGATGTGATTAGGCCCTATGATGGTGTCCCCTGAATAGATATGTGGACACAGTTGGCAATGGGCTTTGTTGCAAGGACAGGTTCTTGGGTTAGTGATTCTGTTGTGTGGTGTGTGGTTGCTGGTGAGTATTTGCTTCAGGTTGGGGGGCTGTCTGTAAGCAAGAAACAGAACAGTAAGTCTCTTAGTCCTGGATCATATTATGGCCAAAAAACTATTCTTTAGAAACAGTGAGCCAGATCCTCAACCAGTGTAAATTGGCACACTTCCATTAACTTCAGTGGACCTATACTAATTTACACCAGCCCAGGGTCTGGCCCATTACTCAAGAAATTCGTCAATGAAAAAGGTGTCTATATAGAAAAAGAAATCTTCTTTTAATGCTTATAATAATGATCAATTTGTAGGAGGATGACATCTGGGAATTTGCCTTGTCAGTGGTTTTACAGTTGCTAGTTAAAGGATCAGGAAGGTTTCCAGATTGATTTGTCTCCTGTCTGATGCTGGCCCCAGCTAGTTCTAACATCCAAAATGTGCTCATCATGTGAACCATTCCAAGTTCCTGACTCACCTATAGGACTGGAAGCTGGCTTGGAAGGGATAGGTAAGCTGTGAGTAATGTCCACAGGGATCAGAGGTTAACTGATTTACCCAAGGTCACACAGGAAGTCTTTGGCAGAGCTAGGAACTGAATCAAGATCTCTTGATTCCTACTTCAGTGCATTAGCAACATGACCTTCCTTTTTACCCTTTCTAATGTATCTATTGTTTTTTTCTACTATCCATGACCTCTTGAGGAACAAGAGGCTTATTTTAATTTAATTGTCAGCTCTCCATCACATTCCACCAACTAACCACACAGCATATTCCAGAAATAACCCCAGAAGGAACTCCCAATTGGTACATAACCAATGCAATGTTGACACGTTAGGAGCCACATAATACTGTCCCATCTGTAATGTTAATCTGCTGAATTTATGATACTGGTGGTAACTTTTTTCTTTCAGTTGTGCTGTTTTTTCCCCTGATCATGCTACTGAACATAATGCCAAACAGATTGCTGCTATTGATTCTGTACTGCTTGTTTTGAGTAAATCAAAACAGCTAGTGTCAGATTTGTGTGACTTGGCATCTGCTTTTATTGGCTAATTACTGAAAAAACTTGTTACGGTACACTGATAATTCGACTCCTCACAGTAAAGACACAGACTCCCTCTGCTACACAACATGCCACGTACGGTAAATCTTTGCAGTGGGAGAAGCATAAGGAGCGACTGACAGTCTCACAGGGCAGAAAACTGCAGATAGCAATAGCATGGCTGCGTTGAGAGAGTGTTAGACAAGAGAGCAGGCGATCTCACTTGGTGGGTGGTATATGGACAGACAGGTGTATAATTGCATGGTAGCTTTGGAGAGAAGCAGGAGAGATATTTCTATGTGGAAAACTAGGGGTATGCCAGACTTCAGAGTTTTTATTTGAGGATGTGAAAAGACTGGAAATGGAAATGAGAAAATTCAAATAAGGTCAAGTAGGATTCAGACAAGCCTCTCACTTTTTGGGCTTGTTAGAATCTTTCTAAACCTTTGAGGTTTTCTCATTTATATAGATCACTCATCAAGTTTATATGTGGGTAGTGTGACTGATGGGAGCTACTGAAAAATCTAAGAGAGCTGATTTTCACCTGCATTTGTAATGGACTATAACTTAGACTTAAAGCCATCTGATAAAGTTACCTCTTTTGTTTTGGGGTTTTCTGGCTGTGAATACAATTTGACTGCTTGGCACTACTCCACAGTGGAGTCTTTATAATGCTCATCATTATCCGATGACATGGTGCCTGACATAGCAGCTCAAATACCCTTCTGTTTTTTTCTTCATCCAGTAGCAACTGTTTGCAAAACTAATCCTGTTGAGACACCTTATTTGATTCATGTGACCTATCACGCTCTTGCTGGTGTTTCTGACCTAATTGATAAGCGTTAAGAAAGGTAGCACTATGATGAAGAGATTTATGTCAAATTAAAATGTGTTTTTTATTATCGTTGCCTGTTGCCTTGTAATTTAATTTTATAGGCTGTTCTGACACCTTTAAAATGAAAAGCTTTGCCCTGTTTTGTATGAGAAATTAATATATTCTTTCTGGATCACGTGGTTTGGTTTGGTAGTATGCTAAATCTTACTAGTATTGGCTCAAAGTACAGAAGTCAAATTCACATGTACAGTAGAACCTCAGAGTTACGAACACCAGAGTTACAACTGACCAATCAACCACACACCTCATTTGGAACCGGAAGTATGCAATCAGGCAGCAGAGATCAAAAAAAAACAACAACCAAAAAAGCGAATACTGTACAGTACTGTGTTAAATGTAAACTATTAAAAGGAAAAGTTTAAAAAAAAGATTTGACAAGGTAAGAAAACTGTTTCTGTGCTCATTTCATTTACCTTAAGATGGTTAAAAGCAGCATTTTTCTTCTGCATAGTAAAGTTTCAAACCTGTATTAAGTCAATGTTGGGTTGAAAGAACAACCATAACATTTTGTTCACAGTTACGAACACTTCAGTTACGAACAACCTCCATTCCCGAGGTGTTCATAACTCTGAGGTTCTACTGCATAATATATTTCACAGAATTAAAGACCTACAGTACCTGGCTGCAAGAGATCTTGGAATGATAATAGTAATTCTTGTCCACTCCTCAAAGTCTCCTGTGTAATACATGGATGGCTCACTCAGCTCTCGGGAACTTCCTTCACATCCTTTGATTCCAGGAGATGCAGGATAACAGCCGTCTTTCACAAGTGACCAGAACAGGCCAGCATCATGGGAATACTGAAGGAGAACTGGAGCAGAACTACTGTACTGATTAGTGCAACCGATGTTCAGCTGTAAGAAATATGATAAAAGCAGAGTAGAGTTGATGAGGTGTAGTGACCTGCAGTTTTGTTTTTGATTATCAACTGCACCTAATCTGTAATTTTAAAATTTGTGAGGCAGAGTTCCTATCAAATATAGAAACCCAAAGACAATCAGGTTTCAGAGTAGCAGCCGTGTTAGTCTGTATCCGCAAAAAGAACAGGAGTACTTGTGGCACCTTAGAGACTAACAAATTTAAAGACAATCAGAGACCATTATGTTTTGGGATCTATTTCATACATGAGGCATTCCTCAATAAAAATCTTTGCTGCATCTTTGTTGAGGTTGCTGGGCACATAAAATGTGATGCTTGAAAGTGGATTTTATGCACATAAAACATATTAGGTATAACACTGTATTTGTATTTCTGCAATAAAGGACACAGACAGCAAGTATTATTGGACTAGTATTCTGTTGCTTGTGTTCTATTCCTCTCTCTTATAAATGAAAGCAAAGGTTCTTAGAAGTCCTTAAACAAGTTGTAGCACTGAGTCAGGCTGAAGAGTACATATTACATATCTTATGATGACGAAGGCAGTACAACAATATTGCCAATCCCAAACATTCAAAAATCATGCATTGGGCTCCAAAAAATTATGAGCGTGGTTTAAAAATCATAATATTTTTACATAAATCCATGACTCCAGTTGATGGAATTGAAAGAACACCACCAAATATCATGAGATTTGCAATCAAATTGTAAGAGTTGGTATAAAAACCTGTACAGAATAGAAAAGAATGCACACTGAAAGTCACTGTATCCTTCTTCTTCTTCTTCTTCATCATAAAAGGCCCTATTCTGGATCCTTTATTCACATGAATCATCTCAGGCCTGATTGTCCATGACCCTTGTGCAAGTGGATAGGTGGGAAAGGTGCAAGAAACCTTCCTTACCCTATGCAAGAGGCTAGGATAGTCATAATCTCTCTGCATAGCTGGCCACAGAGAGGAGAATATACTGTAGGTTAATGCAGCCTGCACATTCCACCTGCACTTCTGAAAGCACCGGGAGGATTTGCGTCCCCTGAGACACAATCCTTCCAAACGGTCCAAATACCACCCAATGCTCAGGGATACAGCCACATGCCACAGTCTAGTCCATTGATTCCAGCTGGATTATGTATGTGAGTAAGAGGTATAGGATCAGTCCTCAATATATAAGCAGCTTGATTAAACTGAAACAGCGCCACCAGTTCATGTGAAATAAGAATGTACATGAGACAAATTTCAACTACCACTTTCAGTTTTCAAATTATTACAAGTGTAATATTGGAAAAACTCATATTAGCTTTCATTATTGACCTATAGAAATTCTACATGACAATGCCAAAACATTTATGACAAATTATGATAGATGTGACTGTGCTTGGGTTTACTAGGCAAAATTATCCCCTATACTGGTATTGACAATGGAAATGCCACAAGTTCTCCAGGCACCTCAGTTACAAAGAACACTCCCTGTTTTATAAAGTACTTCCTCTGTAAAGCCTGTGCAATACAATGGCAATGGGGATGTTGGGGAACTAATGTAGAGGAGTTTCATTCCGGAAGTCAGTCAGGGACAGGAAGGAAGGTGTTGTATGAACCTCACCTCTCCTTTCAAAATAATAGGTGGAGGGTGGGAGACCTCTAGAACATGCCAAAGATGGAGCAGAAGGACCTTTCGCAACAAAGTAGTTCTCAAGAAGAGGCGTTCCCAGCTATAGCTAGTTAAATTATTCATTGCAAGAAAAAATGTCTGTGAAATGTTGCCATTTTTGTCAAATAAGGCCATATAGAAAAGTCCTATACAATTTAACAGGGATAAAATTAATAGGGTTCTGCAGAAATTACTCTAAAGCCTACAAAACAGAAAATGCTAGCCCTTCTGTAGATCTGTGAACCATCCTATAAAGAATTCTATAGAAGGGATATGGTTCTCTATTATATTCTATGTGCTTATGCAATAAGGAAGTTATACCTAAATAAGATGTTTCATTATCTCACCAGTTCTATCCCGACCATTCATAGGTGATGGCAATGGAGAGAATAGGTTTCTAATTTTTGCTAGAGCAAAAAATACTAAATCCAAAAAGAAAGAAAGGTTGAATTATGCTAAGCAGAAATCGCTCAGCTATTTCACAAGGATTCACATGGGGGGAAGACGTACAATTTTACCTATATATCAATAACTTTTGGACTGCAAGTGATCACAGACACTTAAAACCACTGGGCCCAATCTAAGCAAAGTCTATGATGGAGTGCTCAACTTACTTTTAACACTCCACTGCAAATGCCTGACAATCTACTGGAAGCAGGTAGTAATACATACCACATCCAGACTGTAATTATTACTGTCTCTATTTCCCTTATTAGAAAAAGAACACGAGTAGCTTCTATGGTTAATTTTAATACTGTGTAAAACACAACATTTAGGACCTGATTCAGGAAAGCACTTAAACATATGATTCAAGTTAAGCATGGCAATGGAACGTAAGCAGGTTGAAGTTAATCACCTACTTAATTGATTTCCTAATCAATACACACATAAAAGGAAGAGGTATTACTGCTTCAACAGAGACTTTTTTTGTTTCTTAGTTTATGTTACTTTGCTAAAAGTTTCAAGGATGGAAAGCATTTTAAATAGTAAGTCTGCTTTATTTAGACTATGCATCATGCTTGGATCCCTGCTGAGTATAACACCTACAGAACAATGATTTTGTCACTCAAGTAGAAAAAGTGTCAAAATGTGATTAGCATATTTTTCTGGTGAAATTGTATTTACATATTTAAGTGTTTTTTGTTTTGCAAAACAGTCTGAGGCACAACACAATGGACACTGATTTATGTAATGTACTGTAGTCCTCAGATGGTATAGCATTTTATCAGCAGAACTTCTAAATGGGTTGAGATTATTTTACAAATTCCCTTATTCTAGCCAACTTTCCTATTTATATAACTGTGGGAATTATATTGAAAAGCTGCCTGTAAACATCTGATCTCTTTAATAATTCTGTTTGTAAATTATTCAGTATCTGTATCCACCAATTATGTAAGGACCATGTATTTGTGGCTAGCTCATTAAAATTGCATTGGAACCGACCCCCAGAATTCACCAATGGGATTTCATTATAAACTCAATAAAATTTTGATTAGGGTTCAGAAACAACAGCTTGTCAAAGCAAATACACTTCCTTTTGAGTTTATATTCTGATGTACTGTCACAGCAAAGACAATTTTGTAAGCCCTTTAAAGAAGAGAATACTAATTGGAGCCTATATTCACTGCCACAATAAAAGTAAATTATTTGAAAAACCCACATTGGAGTATAGAACAGCTTGTAAATTCTTAAATACTTTCAAGTATAAAAAAATGTACTCATGCCACATGGAAGCTTTGTAGTCACTGGGTACCAAATGGGATACATTCTCTCTCCATACCCCACACCCCACTGCAGTAGCATTTCCTGATACTGAATGGAATATAATGACAGTCATTTCAAGCCATCACTTCAGAGGCTTATTAAGATATACCAAGTTTTTAAAATTTATTTTGGTGAAACAGACAAAGCTTTCCTGTTCTATGGTTGTTATCCTTTTCTTTCAGAAAGCAGGGTCTTAGTTAATAGAGTACAACAACATACTTATGTCCTCTGCATCTTTTACACAGACAGAAATGGGAAGGATGTTTTGCAACCTTTAATCTCACAAGTAGTTCTTACTCATATGAGCAGTCCTGTTAAGATCACTACGATTGCTTGGGTGAGTAAGAGATATTTACATGAGAAAGGGTTGCAGGATCAACCCACTACACCTCAACCTCAACTGGAGAGATCTGAAATAAAAGAATACCTTGAACTGCAGGACATATCCAGGTTTCAGTGTTAAATCCCGAGTCACAGCAAATCGATCTCCATCTGATTTACCAAATATCATTGCTGATGGGGTGGCAGAACAGAAACTTTCATTTTTGGTCATCCCTTCATTAGCCAACATCAGCCACACACTGAGCTGGTTCATAGGGTAATCAAATGCTGGCTTCTCATAAAAGTTCTGGCAGAAATGAAAGAGACATCAAACATCATCACCACACTGTATGGAATCACAATGAAGTAACTTTTAAACACTCTTTTCTTTCTTGATGCATGGGGCATTATGCATGTAAATCATTTAGCACCAGGATAGGTGCTATCTATAGGTGCTATCTATTATGATAAGGATTATACAAGTACCTAGACAGACAAGGATATACCTGCAAATACTTCAGTTTTCTTTAAAAGCAATCAGTAAATTCCAAGAAAACTCTATTAAATCTCCTGCTTCATTAAGGTACCTATTTACCGGCATTGCTTATTACCTGTGGTAAAGTTGGGTTAATGACAGGAATGATCTGCTTCTGCTTTTCTGACAAAATGATGATATCATCAATGGCCCATTGGTCATAGCCTTCCCCCGAAAATACTGGCTGCCACCAGCGGAATCTAGTGCAAGGAGTCTTTGCAGCAGCTGGAAGCTCAAGATAGACAAATCTAAAAGACAAGATTTTAGCAGAACTTTATAGAACACTCAGTTCTTAAAGAGACATATGAAACACTGTAGACCAGACAGTGGAGGCCAGAAAAGGTAAAATCTGTTTTACAGGTGGGAATCATTAAAAATCTTCCAAATCCTTGGATATCAGCTCCCCATCTGTAAAATGGGGATAATGATACATCCTTTGTCTTGTCTAGCACAAGGGGGCCTTGATCTCAGAAGGGCTTGTAAGAAGCTACTGTAATAAAAACAATAAATAACAATAATTTAGAAAGCTATCATTGAAAGCAGGATTCTGTTTCATAACAATTCTCCATAGCAATATCAGAAGACCATTTCAGCAAATCAGGCATTCCCTTTTTGGTGACATCCTTACGCCAAGTATCTTTCTGATAAGTATAGGAATAAGAATAACAGTAACACAAAGAGTTATTTTATGTTCTACTTGAATAAACTTCATTAAGTATCATTGACTTGGACATATTAGAAGTATGTCTTATGGGTAAACATAGACTACTTTAGTCCAAACAATGTCATACTTTGAACTAATTAATCAGGATACACATTTTGGCTGGTTCTTCATTGAATACAACAGGATTTTCAAATGTTCTCTGTTTAGTACATATTAAAGGAATGAATCCTATGTTGTGAGTTATTTTTAACACATTAATTGAAATCTAAGTTAGAAATAAGTTTTAATGATCTCTCTTTTGGCAACTCAGGAAGTCCTCCCATACATTACCCATTGTGGGTGTTTTGTAATTTATTGTGTCTTTGTTATTAGTAAGCCCCTAACTTCTATGGTGATAGCAGGTACAAATGTCGATAAAATAAGTAATAAAACAATAATACTTGATGTCATATGACCTAAATAGGGTTATCAGAGTAACGTACTGATATAATTGAAATTTCATCTATCCTTCCATATTAACTATTTGTAACATTACAGGTGGAGCTGGTTGTGATGCCTATAGTTAAGGTTGCCCTACATTTTCCATTATAAGACCCAATTTTCAGGTGCATATAACTTTGCTAAACTTTAATCATTCAGACTGAAATTTTCCATGCTGGGTGACTGGCTCAAACTGAACTTTTTGAGGGAAACTTCAGCAAAAAATGGTTCAGCCATTTCTGAGAATGAGGTTAGGGAAATACATTTTTGCATATGTTAAATATCCTTATAACTATTTCAATGAGCAGCTCTAACACGTCCATGCTTTGGAGCAGGAACTTGAAATTTGGCAACAGGTCAGAGAAGCCAAGAATCAGAGGGATGTTTGAAAATCCAACTACATTTTGCTGACTTATAACACTTTGAAAGTCACCATTCAAAATTGCTCAGTAGAGGTTTGCAAGAGGCTGGTAGCTAAATTCTCTGTACATTCCCTCTGCACTGAGCATGTGCCAACCAGGGCTTTCCCTGCAACTGCTCCTCCTGCCTGCTATGGGCTGCTGTGGCACCAGGCACCAGATTGGACAGTGGTGAGACTCAGAGCTCCCTTTGCTATTGCCCAGGAAGCATGGAGAAGAAGGAAGAAGCAACCTGACTTGAATGTAAAGGAGCAGAGGTTGATAGGAGGTGACTGGGCCAGAAGGGGACAGATGGGATGGAGGAGAGAATACAGGGGCAGAAGTGCATATAACTACTAGAGAACATTCCCCTCCAGAACCTGAAACCTAAGCAGAGCTGGCTGGGAAATGGAAATCCCTTCCCATGCAAAATTTTGCATTTTTTAAAAAAATTTTCACCCTGAATCATGACAAAAAGTCAAAACGGTAACATTTTTCATGGGAACTTTTGGCTTCCTTGTTGCCCACCTTGATGGCTCTTGTTTTCACTGTAGTGAAATTGACAAGAGCCTTCCAGCCCAACTGCCAGAGTGGCAGACAAGCCAGGGTGGTCAGCTACTCTCCAGCTCCAGAGCCAGAGGGGTAGAGTGCATGAAGCACTCAGCCTTTCTGCCTCTCACCACTATCTCTTGGAGCCAGGGAGGCAGAGTCATGGCACTCAGCCTCGCAGTCCTTCTGGAAGGCTTTGATAAGAGCCTTCCAGGCGGGCAGCTGGGGAACCGTCATTTTGACATTTTCTATGGAAAATGAAAAATTTTAAGCAAAATTAAAATTTTCCTATGGAAATTTTCAATTTCGCAAAAAGAGCATTTTCCATGGGAAAATGATTCTGACAAAAATTCTTGACCAGTTCTAGTCCTAAGTTACTTAGGTGAGTTTGAAAATTTTACCCTCAATTCTTCTGTGCCTCAGTTTACCATCTATAAAAATGGGATAATTGTATTTACCTACCTCACAAGGGTGTTGTGAAGCTAAATACATTAACGACTGTGAAGAGTTATTACGGTAACAGAAGCAAAATAAGTACCTAAGATAGATAGATGTAATTAAAGCAACCTTAATTCTGGCATTTCCTAATTTTGGAGTGTTTAACTTTGCATCCTTAATGTTCTTTTAATGTAGTTTTTTGCATGTAATATCAATACATATTCATCAGAGCTGAAACCAGAGATAAAAGGAAACAACAAATTTCTGCACCTCATTTTGGACAAGTTCTATATTTTTCTGTTAATTTTGTATATGTATTAGTGATCTGGTCATGTTGCACATTGGATTGAATAATTGGACACTTTTATTTTTCACTAGTTTTTCTTTATGGTCCATCTTTATTAGATTTTTTCCATTCCTAGTCAAAGTACTTTACTGTTGAAGCCTGGAGGAGTTTCCTTGTAATGGATTTTACGCATTATGACTTGCAATGTTTTTGTTTTGCCTTTTAATAAACTGAGAGAGAGATTTTTAAAAAAGTCTTATGATATGGCTTTAGTTTGAACGAATATCTTACCTAGGTTTGCTGAAGTCAGAGAAGTACATTTCTGCTAGTAGGTGCCAAGTGATACCTCCATTGTTGCTGTACTGCAACAGCACACCTTCCTCTCTGTTGTCTGGTTTATTGCATGAAGAGCTCTCCCCACCTATCTGAATGTAAAACTGGACGAAATCTGCCCACGTGGTGTCCAAATCCCAGCTCATCAATTGCCTTTTTCCGTCCTGTAGTACAGAGGCACATGAGAAAAAAATAAATATACTCAGATTGTTAATCATCGCGCTAGGACACTTTTACTGAAAATGTCTAAATGTCAAACACAGTTGTATATGGAAAATTATGTACAATATACTGCAATGCAAAGGAGTTGCATTTTGTGCAAGTGTGATTCTCTCCTTATCGGCCTTTAAGACACAGTCCCTACTTTAGCCATTCTTTACACTGTAATCACTTTTGACTGTATCACTACTTCTACCCTGCACACATTTTTATCATCACAAACCCAGCATTCCATGTTTTTTTAATTATTTATCTAGCACTAGGAGTACAAGGCCTTAAACGCACATTTGTAAATTTTGAAAATTACCCTCTCTCTTCTGTGCTCCTCCCCATGGCTTCTGGTGTCTTGCACCCTCAGGGGAGCCAGGAGGGAACAGACCCTGTACACCCTGGACTATTTAGGGCCAGATTTTCAAGTGTCCAGCACCTAGCAACTCCTATTGTGACACATGTGGAACTGCATTAAGCTGTTTTGAAAACCTGGCCCTTAACATATAATTTTCCCAGTCAAATCTTGTACTAGCACTTTGTCTGAGGGCTAGATCCTGAAAATTGTTTAGCACTATGTGATGGGGTATACAAACCCCGCACTGGACAACAAAGGGTTAAGGAGTTGCTGTGGGCTCAGGTAACTCCACCCTCCACATCTGCAAGACATGCAAAGGCTGGAGGAGGAGCTCAAAAGGGTAA
The DNA here is from genome assembly GCF_965152275.1 of Natator depressus. Lineage (NCBI taxonomy): Eukaryota > Metazoa > Chordata > Testudines > Cheloniidae > Natator > Natator depressus. The sequence goes on along the minus strand of NC_134234.1, from coordinate 323,228,911 downwards.
CAGAGCAGCTCACTTGTTGGCAGACCAGAGAAGAAAGAAAAGCCCTCAGCTCCGGAGGAAAGGGCTGACCGAAGGCAGGAGCCTCTCAGATGACCACTCCATGTAGGCCCCGCCCTGCGGGAAGGGTGGCCTAGATTTTGATGCACCCTCAGCGGAAATCATTCCCCTCCATTTCCTATGAACTCCGTTTATTTGCATTAATTCTCTTTGCTTTTTGTTCGTGGACTACCCCGGAAGGGGACTGACTTTAAAGTGACCTGGCTGGAGGGCCAAATCCAAGGAAGAGGCTGGTCACCACAGAGGCTGTGTGGCCATCAGCAGCAGACAGAGGGGACAGAGCTGCTATGCAACATCCAGTCACCAGGCGGTGCCAGCAGTGAATGAACCCCTTCACACACTCAATTCCCCCGGACTTTAAAGGGATGTGAGGGTGGTTAACATATTGCAGGGTCTGGGCTGGCACACACTAAAACCCTATCATAGTAGCCTTGTTGATTTCCTGCATTTTCCTTCCATATTGCATCTTAAAAAAATCTAGGACCATTTTTGTCCAGGATCTACTCACACAGAGCAGCACTGAGTGAACACTTGTCTTATTTACTCTCTTTTTCACCTACCCATGAAATATCTTCTTTCTTCTGGGTTGTTTCCATGGTCCAGGATACATTCTTACCACAGATGCATATGTTCACCTCATACTCACAAACTTTTTTGCATTTACAGCATTCAACATATCCATAGCCATCCGACCCTCTCCACTATTGTTTTTCATTCATTTGCCTACGTGCAAGCCTAATCTTTTAAAAGAATCTGAATTGAAGGCTTCACATTTTTCTGAGGCACCCAGCTACCTAAATCATCATCATCATCATGGCAGCTATCAAGGATCCAGTGATCAGAATAGCAGAGTCAAATTCCAGGTCCTCCTCTACACTTTAGAATCAGTATGTTTGGTATCTCAGCTTCCTATTACCTCCTTACGGAGACAGTCCATGGTAGCATTCACTGAAGTGGATAAAGTTGACTCTTGCAACAGGGGTAAAATAGAGGCATTTTACCTTCAGTTCTCATGTAAGTATGTTTCACTCGCACATATGGGTATGTTCTGCTCCCAGTCACACTGGTATAGATCAGGGGTTACTCATTTCAAGTCAGTGGAATTACTCTGTGAAATCACTGCCAGAGCCAAATCCTGAGCATAAAGTGGTTTGACTTCATGCAAAATGTCACCATCTCCCAAGGATGTGGCCTTCCTTTATCTGCTCATTATGTTCAAAAGCAGCACTACATGCTCTTCAGCCATATCACCAGGATGGACAAAACCATCCCAGCACACCATGCTCTCAGACTTTCCATTGATGTGCAAAGAGGTGGACATGACATCCTGGCAAGACGTGGCACTGTCCACAGACTGCCCCCGAGATTCCTGGATTTGCAGGATTGAGCCAGATCTGGGAACTTCAGTACATGACACCTGGTGTGATGCCATCAACCATGATTACTCTGGCTGGCACAATGATCCTTATTAGACATGTATGTTTGATGATGAATTACTCTGGATTTACTCCATCAGAAAGCAGAACTGGCCTGGTAGTATTTAGAAGTCTGTTTTGCTATCTGTATCTTTGAGTACCAGCAAAGGACATTTACCATCTTTCTCTACATTGAACTATTGAAGTGATCATTGTCCGCCTTGTTATCAATGGAGGGGAGGGCAGAATCAGGTTCAACTATGGTTTTATAGAGTAGTGTATTTCCACTCTGGATACATGACCCCTCTTTTATATGGAGGGCCCTGCCTGGAACAGAACCAGTGCAGTACTGTTCTGCTGGGATGGGAGCAGGAGTTGTAGGGTCCTACTCCCAAAACACCCCTCTGTGCAGCAAGGATTTGAGGGTGGGACCACTGGCTTTGACACTATGTAGGTCCACCAAACTTCCCCCTCGATGGAGGTGGTTTAAGAACATAAAAGGGGCGACACTGGGTCAGACCAATGGTCCATATAGCTCAGTATCCTGTCTTCTAACAGTGGCCAGTGCCAGATGCTTCAGAGGGAATAAACAGAATAGGCAATCATTGAGTGATCTATCCCCTGCTGTTCACTCCCAACCTCTGGCAATCAGAGGCTAGGGACACCCAGAGCAAGGGGTTGCATCCCTGACCATCTTGGTTAATAGCTATTCATGGACCTATCCTCCAGGAACTTATCTAATTCTCTTTTGAACCATGTTGTAGTTTTCACTTTCACAACATCCCCTGGCAATGAGTTCTACCAGTTGACTGTGCATTGTGTGAAGAAGTACTTCCTTTTGTTTTAAACCTGCTGCCTATTAATTTCCTTGGGTGACCCCTGGTTCTTCCGGTATGTGAAGGAATAAATAATACTTCCTTATTCACTTTCTCCACACCAGTCATGTTTCTGTAGACCTCTATCATATCCTCACTTACTCATCTCTTTTCCAAGCTGAAAAATCCCTGTCTTTTTAATCTCTCCTTATACAGAAGCTGTTCCACACCCATAATGATTTTTGTCACCCTTTTCTGTCCCTTTTCCAATTCTAATATATCTTTTTTGAGATGAGGTGAACAGAACTGCACCCAGTATTCAAGGTGTGGGCGTACCATGGTTTGTATAGTGGCATCAAGATATTCTGTCTTATTATCTATCCCTTTCCTAATGGTTCCTAACATTGTGTTAGCTTTTTTGACCACTGCTGCATATTGAAGGATATTTTCATAGAACTATCCACAATGACTCCAAGATCTCTTTCTTGGTGGTAACAGCTAATTTAGACCATTATTTTATATGTATAGTTGAGATTATGTTTTCCAGTGTGCATTACATTGCATTTATCGACACTTTGCATTCTGCATGGAGGCTACTCCAGCCATGATGCTGGACTATCAGCCACGGAGTGGCTTCATGGCTGCCCTATGGCGTGATGGGTGGATTCTTTCGCCCCTAGCTTCCAAGGCAATTTCAAGAGCTTAGCCAGTCTAGTAAAGATGTGCATTGGGGGAGGATTTGGTGCTACTGTAATTATGTGCTATAAGATACGGAGGGATTTCGAATGTGTCTCAGTCATGTTGATAGAAATGAAGATACTTGAAGAGCAGAATTACAAGTCCAGAGATACAAAGCGAAACTGAACTAGAGACCTGGAGAGGAAATGGGGTTGGACTGGGGGAAGAATAATGGAGGAGCCACAAGGAATTATCAGAAAAGAACAAATATCTTAGAGGAAGATTTAGAGAAGCAAAAAGGAGATGAAGTTGAGCTCATCACTTGATATCAGGTTCAAGGACTGATCAATCCTGCACTGCCATACATTACTATACGTAAGATGGTGATAGGAAAAACCATCACCCAAGAGTATCTGTGCAGGTGTAGAGACAACACTGATTTCACCATTTTTGTGCTCTAAAAATGGCTGTAACTTGACATAGTTTGGCAGTGAGAGTCACTGACATTATGGTAAGCACCTGAATAAACTTTACTGAGAGCTGTAACCTGATGTCCTGACTGCCCAACAGTTGGTCGGGCGGTGATTAAATCCCTTTCCTGGAGCAGAGAATCTTCAATAGGTTTCAACAGAAGTCAGTACCGAAACTCCCAGCATTTCCCCTTAGGGATTTGCCTTCACCAAAGAATCCAGCCAGGAGGGAAGAGAGCTGAGCTCAGTTTGGGTTAATTGCTCTTTATAAAAAGAGTGTTACGAGAGTCACTGTCTCACTGGGTTGGAGTAAGCACAGAACCAGATCCACCAAGACAAGGCTCTAGCTGTGAAGAGTCTTTTGTTTTTTGAATTATGGCTACAAAATGGATCAACCCTCTGAACCTGAATTTATGGATTGTTTGTTTCACCCCCAACATCACATTAACCGATCTGCCACAACAGCAACAAAGTTGAATTCTGGGTTCCAGAGTAGACTAAACAAACATAAGACTTAGGGACACAGTGGAGCAGAGTAGTGGGCACTCATGTTATCTTCAATTTTCTATAGAATCATGGATTCTCCTCCATTTCCAAGTACAAAGTAGCATTAAAATGGGAAGCTTGGTTGAATTTACAAAGATGGTCTAGATATTTCAAACCACATTTATAATTTTGAAATTTGTATCATGCATTCCCTTATGGCAGTCTTCAGAATTCCAGTCCAGATGATGGGCAACTGACATGATCTAATTGGACATAAGTGACAAGGGTTCAGTGTTGGGGTTTAAAATGCCAGCTACACTTTACAAGAAAAGTGAGATTGATTTAAACCTTTCCTTCAGTTCATGGAAAAATCAGAACACACAAATGTCTACAGCATTCTAGCCCAAACCTTGCTGCATCCTTCCATTTTGTTTTGGAATTACATGCATAATATTATACATCCAGTTCCATAGTTAGACTGTACAATACACTGTATATGCAGTATATCAAAGTTTCAATCCCTTTACATGTCTAGAGCAATAATCTTTTGTAAATTGATTTATGAACCAAATTAAGTTCTTGAAATTCTGCAGCCAATTGCAGATTTTATTGACTTTAAAACTTTTTTTAATATGCAAAAAATCCCTTGATCCTCACAAAATTAAATTAAAACCCAGTGATATTGTTTCACCTTGAGATATATAAGCTTTTCTGACATAATATGGGGCCCTCACATGCGGAAAGTCTACCTGGAATGAGGAGGTGATGGGGTAAGATGACTGCAACAGCAACTCTGCTGTGGGGTCCAAAACTGGCTAGCATGGTACCAAAATTGGATTATGCTAGCCAGGGAGGGAGCATAGCCAGGGTGGAGGGAAGGGCTGATATTTCCCTGGGAGCCTCCATGGCAACTTCCTTCAGCGACTGAGCTGGAACTGAAAGCTGTCCTGATCAAGCTGAACCTCTGAGGGGGGAAGACATGTAAACACACACTCTTCTGAGGGTGTACCAGTCCTGGATAACTCAGAGTCTGTCAAGTATCAGAGGGGTAGCCGTGTTAGTCTGGATCTGTAAAAGTGGCAAAGAGTCCTGTGACACCTTATAGACTAACAGACGTATTGGAGCATAAGCTTTCGTGGGTGAATACCCACTTCGTCGGATGCATGTAGTGGAAATGACAGTCTGGACCTATACATAGGATGCTTCCGCCGACGTGCACAGGCAGAAATTGTGGAAAAACAACATCGCATGCCTCATAACCTAATTCGTGCAGAACGCAGTGCCATCCACAGCCTCAGAAACAACCCTGACATTATAATCAAAGAGGCTGATAAAGGAGGTGCTGTTGTCATCATGAACTGGTCTGACTACCAAAAGGAGGCTGCCAGACAACTCTCCAATACCAAATTCTACAGGCCACTTTCCTCAGATCCCACTGAGGAATACACTAAGAAACTGCACCCTCTACTCAGGATACTCCCTACGCTAACACAGGAACAAATCAACATACCCTTAGAGCCCCGACCGGGGTTATTCTATCTACTACCCAAGATCCACAAACCCAGAAATCCTGGACGCCCCATCATCTTGGGCATCGGCACTCTCACTGAAGGACTGTCTGGATATGTGGACTCTCTACTCAGACCCTATGCCACTAGCACTCCCCGCTATCTCCGTGACACCACTGATTTCCTGAGAAAACTTCAATGCATTGGTGATCTTCCAGAAAACACCATCCTAGCCACCATGGATGTAGAGGCTCTCTACACAAACATCCCCCGCACAGATGGAATACAAGCTGTCAGAAACAGTATCCCTGATGATGCCACAGCACAACTGGTTGCTGAGCTCTGTGACTTTATCCTTACGCACAGTTATTTCAAATGTGGTGACAATATATACCTCCAGACCAGTGGCACTGCTATGGGCACCTGCATGGCTCCACAATATGCCAACATTTTTATGGTTGACCTGGAACAACGCTTCCTCAGCTCTCGTCCACTCACGCCCCTTCTCTACCTACGCTACATTGATGACATCATCATCTGGACCTATGGGAAGGAAACCCTGGAAGAATTCCACCACGATTTCAATAGCTTCCACCCCACCATCAACCTCAGCCTGGACCAATCTACATGGGAGGTCCACTTCCTAGACACCACGGTGCAAATAAGTGACGGTCATATTAACAACCTATACCAAAAACCCACCGACTGCTATGCCTACCTTCATGCCTTCAGCTTCCATTCTGGACACACCACACAATCCATTGTCTACAGCCAAGCGCTGAGGTACAACCGCATTTGCTCCAACCCCTCAGACAGAGACCAACACCTACAAGATCTTCACCAAGCATTCTCAAAACTACAATACCCACATGAGGAAATAAGGAAACAGATCAACAGAGCCGGATGTGTACCCAGAAGCCTCCTGCTGAAAGACAAGCCCAAGAAAGAAACCAACAGAATTCCACTGGCCATCACATACAGTCCTCAGCTAAAACCTCTCCAATGCATCATCAGTGATCTACAACCCATCCTGGACAATGATCCCTCACTTTCACAGGCCTTGGGAGGGAGGCCAGACCTCGCCCACAGACAACCCGCCAACCTGAAGCATATTCTCATCAGCAATTACACACCGCACCATAGTAACTCTAACTCAGGAACCAATCCATGCAACAAACCTCAATGCCAACTCTGCCCACATATCTATACCAGCGACACCATCACAGGACCTAACCAGATCAGCCACACCATCACCGGTTCATTCACCTGCATGTCCACCAATGTAATATTCGCCAGCATTGCCCCTCTGCTATGTACATCCGCCAAACTAGACAGTCCCTACGTAAAAGGATAAATGGACGCAAATCAGATATTAGGAATGGCAATACACAAAAACCTGTAGGAGAACACTTCTATCTCCCTGGACACACAATAGCAGATTTAAAGGTAGCCATCCTGCAGCAAAAAAACTTCAGGACCAGACTTCAAAGAGAAACTGCTGAGCTTCAGTTCATTTGCAAATTTGACACCATCAGCTCAGGATTAAACAAAGACTGTGAATGGCTCGCCAACTACAAAAGCAGTTTCCCCTCCCTTGGTGTTCACACCTCAGCTGCTAAAAGAGGGCTTCATCTTCCCTGATTGAACTAACCTCCTTATCCCTAGCCTGATTCTTGTTTGCATATTTATACCTGCCTCTAGAAATTTCCACTACACGCATCCGAGGAAGTGGGTATTCATCCATGAAAGCTCATGGTCTGTGTGCAATGTACGTCATCCCCTGAACTAGAAGGGGTGAATCAAGCTTCATGTGAAGAACTGAGATACTATTTCAGACAGGTTTGCTGTACTTCTCATACATATAACACAAAATCCATTCTACCAATAGAATAATCAGCTACAGAATTAGGTTAATTAAAACAGGCCTTCAGTTACGCAACGTCACAAAGGAAATGCAAGGGGCTAATTGAAAGAGTTCCATGATGAAAACATGCCTACAACTGATTAAAATGAGATATAAAAGATAAACAAGGAGTCAGCAGAACAAAGCCAAAATTAATCCAGAAATGAGAGACTGATAATGGCAGTAAACATTAGAAGTTCAAATACAAAGTGGCTATTTGAACAAATACAAAGAAATAGCAACACATGTGTATGTGCTCTAAAAACAACACACAAATGTCAGCCAATGATTACAAATAATTTATTATAACATCTATCACCATGGCAGCGAGGCGCATTGAACACAGAACATCTAAACACAAATTAAATAAGCCACCTTCAATTATGGCACTCAGACTGCTGCTACTGAAAAAATAAATGCTAACCTAACCCTTAGAGATCAATAGAAAGAAGCCAAGAATTTCTAAATGAGATTTTCACCCTTCCTAAGCAGAAATAAGAAGAAAGATAATAAAAGAGAACCCCAGATCATAGCAGGTTAATTCTAATTTAACAAATTACTTTGAGAAACCTGGCTTGAGAAAATGAGCCAGAAGGAGGAACATCTAATAGAGAAGACAATTATATAAAAAATCCAATTATCACAATTAGCTAGTTAGACTGATTGGTCTATTATGAAATTTTCAGTACTGCATTGCATTTCCAGGAGACTTGGCTGTACACATATACATAGGTGCTGGAACTGGGAGTACTGAGGGTGCTGCCACACCCCCTGGCTTGAAGTGGTTTCCATTATATACAGGGTTTACACTTTGGTTCAATGGCTCTCAGCACCCCCATTATAAAAATTGTTCCAGCACCCCTGCAAGTATATAGGAGTTCTGAAAATTATTTGATGGGATAGATTTTTGTAAATGAGATAAACAACATACAATTACACAGCTTAACATATTAGCTTATTCCTCTGGGTCTGATCCAACTTCTAGTGTCTGCAGTGGCAATTGGATCAGGCTCGTAAAAGGAAACCACATAACTATGCGTATAGTTTTCCTTTCTGTAATTAAAATTAGATATTACAGCAATGTAAGAAGAAAAGTAGATCTGTGACCACAAAGCTGTTCTCCTAATCTTACATTTGGTTATAAAAGTATCTTTTTGCTTTCATCTGATTAGATATTATTGATCTGCAGATTTCCTAATTTTCTCTTTGTTTCATGTTATTTTTGTGTGTGAGCCAACTGAGTCATGCAAACAAAGCATCTGATAAGAGCTAACCAAGCATTTTCCAGAAAGCTGGAGGAGTAACATATCTGTATTTTCACCAGCTCCAGTTCTTTGACTTCACAAAAAGTTGCATGCCTTGAGGGTGTAGGGAAAGAACTAGCCTCTGAAAGAAAGATTACTGCCCTTGCTTAGGAAAAAGAATGAAAGAATAGTCACTAATGGGAGTCATAAGTTACTTGAAAGAATATACAGCATATATACAAATCCTATTATAAACAATAGCAGGATTAATATGCAAGTTTCTCAGGTACATCACTGATCCTTTAGTTCCTCCCATTACACATGGTATTTCTTAGGTGAACAATCAATGTCTGCATTCCCAATCCTTTTTGTCTGTAAAAAGACTAACTTGGCTTTGTTCTGCACACGTCTCCATATTTTTGTCTAATTTGCATTTACGTACTGCATGTCATCTACTCTTGTATCGCTTTCTAACACACACCACCAATCTCCTTCTTTGTTGCCGTACAACCATATTAGGTTCCATTTAAAGATATATGTAAAGTGTTTCTAATTTACCCAACTCTTGGATGTACCTTGTTGAAATAGAGTGATGATCCAGAAGAAATGACCCCACAGCCTTGTTCAGGTTTTACAATTTCTCCCCCAATAACTTCCTGCCATTCAGTCTTCAAACCATTTGGGTTCTCAAAATCAGACATTACAGTTGAAGGGAGGGAAGTCTCAGGGTGACATTCAGTGCCCTGGTACCCTGGATCACACCTGGAGAGAAGCATAAAGACACCAGGCTCCTAAAGATACATACATATTCTACTTGATGTTATCCACAATTACTTTAAAACAATGCAGCAGCCCTTCTAAGTTAGATGTGAAATAATCAGACTCCCTGGAATCACAAGTTCAGGTCCTGGCGTGGTCAGTTCAGCCCTTCTGAAACAGATACACAGAAGCTACTATGTATGTAGATCTTTTTAATGAGACAAAAACGTAATGGCTATTCTGTTCACAGGGGTATTAAGGGCCAAATTTCCAAACAGGCCTGCACACTTCTGTACATCTTCTGACCTGTGTATTGCACAATCCCTGATTTGCATGTGTGCAAACGGGAGGGTGTATTAGCAAACTGGAATTGGAGCATATACAATACATATACAGAAGGGACCATAAACTGTTAAAAATCTGTCCTTACAAAAAGTTTTATGGGATATTTAAGAACAGGGGTTTGTCCTAGTGACCATGATCAAAACTTCCCCTCCACTTACAGTTACGTAGTGTTGCTGTCTCTTTCCCACCAAAGATGGTTACATTTTAGTGGTTAGTTATACCTGCATTTATATAGTCAAAACACTCTTTTGGGATGGAAGGTAAATGAATGATACTGTGGGGAGAGAAAGTCAATGGCATTTGGGTTACTAACGTCCATTTGTGATTTAGAAAATCTCTCCTGTAATGACCTATCTTGTGTGGACATGTACCACAGCTCAACTCTGTGTCTTAGGTTCTAGAATATTAACAGCTATCAGAGATTTTCTTCCTGCTCACATGGCAGGAGCATTTACTTTTGGTGTAGATGGATCTTAGTTGTATCCCTGCTGTCCCTGTGAAGTTCTGGCCATGATGTGGAGCACCACTTTGCAGTGTCCAAGTGGTCTTGAAATTTGTTAGTCGACTATACTTTTCTATGTTTTTACAATGCAGATAAACATTAATTGGTTATGTTTTTTCTATATCCACCACCTACATAATTTTTAAAAATACCATCATATCTTCTGTCTCTAGCTATTTAAAAACATGCCAGTCACTGTGGTATCTAGATGATCTTGAGGCCAGTAGACACTAGCCAAGTCCCTGGTGTAAGTCACAGAAGCCTAAAGACAGCTCAGTGTGATACTGGCTGCCAAATAGTACCCACCCGGGGTCCACTCTGACAACTTGGGATCAGCTGGTCACAGTAGTGCCCCTGTCATATCCCCTATGTCTGGGACAGGATGGTGATGCTGGAGTAGATGCAGTTACAACGGTCCTTACGCCACTGACGGATCCTTCCACAGCCTGGATCCACCAGGTATATGGCTGCTTTGCTTTTGGGGACTGGAGCACTTGTTGGCTTTTGTTCTGGCCATAATGGTTTAACAAACACATTATTTCATTTATTTATTTAGATTTTAAATGATTGAAAGATACATCTCCAAAGCTCTAGGTGACTAACATCCTTATAACACAATACATAAAATCCCAGCAGCATTCAGAGTCACCATTTCCAGAGGAACTGGGAAACGTGCAGTACCTGCATATGCCATGGTCGCACCAGCCGTGTCCATTACACATATTTGGACATTGCTGTCCAATGTAGATGTTGTCTAAAGCCCATTCATCTTGGACTGTGTAGTAGCACTGACTCCAACGGAAACGTGTAGCACTGGACCTGAAAATTAATAACAAAATTGTTTTATTTGTAATGCTTTACACAACTCTCTGCAAGAAGCTAGAATGCAACAAAGCAGAAATACAGAATAAACTAGTTCTACAGTTCTACTTGTAAGAGATTGACACAACTGAACATAGATTTTGATAAACTAATTTTCTAGGTAGAAGCACCCTTATGTGCAGGAGAAAATGAGGGACAATCCAATTATTCATGACGTTTCTGAGGAATGTTACAGAGGTGCTTCAAATGCTTTATGCTTAACAGAAACATTAAGTTTAAAAACTTCATGAAGAGGAGCAAACTTCTATTCAGTAACATTCTGTGAGCATGAGAAGACATAAAACTAGAATTTCTGTATGTTATTTCCAGTCACTAACAGTTGTGTCATTTTTACTGGACACAAAAGTTTCACTTTGTTGAGACAATATTACAAAAATTTATGATCTGGTTACTGACATTTTAATCGGTTTTTAGAGGCAGACATGTTTTACACAATATATTTTTGCTTTTATTTTAATATTTTTTAAATGACCCCCTGTTGGCTAGGCACCCAAATGAAATCCAAACCCTGTGTTAAAGGTGTAACATTCCCCACCCATAACCCAGGTTTTGTGGTGGTTGTAGTTTCTGTCGTGCTGGTAATCTGACTTCTCCACTTCAGCCATTTCTGAGACCAAGGCTAGAGAAAAATACATAGCGTTGGCCATATTAAAACAAAAGAAAACAAAATAAAAAATATTAAAAGAATGTTACTAAGGTTGCAAAGTCAAGCGCTAAAAAGAAGAAATGCCAGAATTAAGTATGCCTGTGCCCCTTTATACATGTATGCAGTATGACATCGTCTTTAACAATATGATCATATACCTTTTTACCCTCAGGACCCTTGCCTCATTTAGTGCTCAGGATGGACCTCCCTTGGGGATGAATCAGGATTATGTTAAAGCAAGCTGTTGTCCATAGGACCCCTAGCTCATTTGTTCCTGAAGTTGGTAGATGTGGAGAGAATGAGGCAGGGGAATGTAGGGAGAGAAAGGAGGGTCTCATGGCTGAATGCTGTCCTAGAGAATTGGATTCTACCCCTACTTTTGCCAAAGAATTCCTGTGTAATGTTAAGCAAATCACCACACCAAACTTTTCCCAGTTGGCCACTAAGTGAGAGTTCCTCATTTTGTAGGTGACAACCTGAGACCCTGGGCCTGATTTGTAGAAGTGATGAGCACAGAGCTGTGCTTGAAAATAAAAAGTACTATATGATGCTAAGTACTCTGAAAAGTCAGGTCCCAGGCATCTCAAATGGGACACCCAAAATTAATGGATATATTTTACCATCATCTCTGTGTGTCTGAGCTCCCAATCTGTAAAATGGTGATAATACTCCACCATCTCAGAGGAGGGGTTTGTGAAAATAAATTAATTAATGTTTGTGAAGCCCTTGGATACTATACTGATGAGCTCCACAGCAAAGTCTCTCAGGAAATTAACAATTGTGTCTTCAAAGTAGAGTCTGAATAGTGTGCTGTAAATAAGACAGAGGACACATATTGAACAATGAGGCTAAAACAAAATATTGAATAGCTGCTGATTAGTTGAGCACCGTGCTTCTTGAACACTGAATGAAGCAAGGGATCTGTGGAAAAATAATATGTGATTATGTAATTAAAGACTGTCTCATAATGTATACACATAAGGGAGCTAAAGTAAGATTGCTCAGGCATCCTTAATTTTGGCATTTCTTAACTTTTGTGTGCTTCACTTTGCAACCTCAATAATGTTGTTTTAACATATTTTTCTTTGATTTGATATATAATAGTGAGAACCACAGAAATCCACCCACAACTGAACAATAAAGTGAAGGCTTCTTTTGCATAGGAAGACCTCACTTTCTTAAAGATGTTTAAAGGTGATAGAGCTATAGCCAGACATATCAAAATGTCTATGCACTTGTGGGGAAGTGTATGTATCCTGATACTCAAAAAATGAACAAAGCAACAAGGTTAAACAATTCAAAATTGGGAATCTTAGTACATTCTGGGAGTTTATTTGAGCATTTAAGTCAGGGATGGGCAAACTATGGCCCAGGGGCCACATCTGGCCCTCCAGACGTTTTAATCTGGCCCTCGAGCTCCCGCTGGGGAATGGGGTCTGAGGCTTGCCCCGCTCTAGTGCTCTAGCTGGGGAGCAGGATTGGGGATTTGCCCTGCTCCATGTGGCAAGCAGGGCATGTCCCCACTCTGGCTCTTACACGTAGGGGCAGCCAGGGGGCTCCACACGCTGTCAACACCCCAAGTGCTGACCCCGCAGTACCCATTGGCCGGGAACCGTGGCCAATGGGAGCTGCAGGGGCAGTGCCTGCAGATAGGGCAGCATGCAGAGCCACCTGGCTGCTCCTCCACGTAGGAGCCAGAGGGGGGACATGCCACTGCTTCTGGGAGCTGCTTGACGTAAGTGCCTTCTGGAGCCTGAACCCCTGACCCTCTACCACACCCCAACCCCCTGCCCCAGCCCTGATCCTCCTCCCGCACTCCGAACCCCTCTGTCCCAGCCTGGAGCAATCTCCTGAACCCCTAATGCTTCATCCCCAGCCCCACCTCAGAGCCCGCACCCCCAGCCTGGAGCCCCCTCCCACACCCTGAACTCCTCATTTATGGCCCCACCCCAGAGCCTGCACCCCCAGCCAGATCCCTCACCCCCTCCCGCACCCCAAAGCCCAATTTCATGAGCATTCATGGCCCACCATACAATTTCCATACCCAGATGTGGCCCTTGGGCCAAAAAGTTTGTCCACCCCTGATTTAAGTGATAGTTAGAATTTGGTTTAAAGCCTTCAGCTAAAGGTTTCTGTTCACCTTTAATGCTGTAGGCACTGCTTTTTCACCCAAATGAATCATTTCCGCCCCCCCCCCCCATTCTCAGTAACTACTTTTCATCAAAAATATAGTCAGAGTTTTACAGTATATAGAGTTAAAGCACCTGGGCAAGTTTGCAGATTAAATATTCCTTCAGGATATGATGTATTGACAAGTTACATCATAATAGCTATGAATGATCCATTAATGCCTATCACTTCATTTAATCCACAGAATAAAGACTCCCTAAGTACATACAGACACAACTGTCCATAAACATTCCGAGTTAGCTTTTACTGTTTATTTTGCCGGTGACCTGAAGATAATGTGCCATTGAGTCCTTCCATCCCCGCCCAAAATCCTTTAAATTTTTAGAACTGTGTTTCTAAAATTCATTGAAGTATATCAAGGAACACTAAAGCTCATTGAACAATGGTGCTCCTCAAGGTACCTTAATCATTTGCACTTCATTGAGATCACAATTTGTAATTCCACAAGAAGAACCATAACAATCGGTATTCGCTCTTATTGCATTCAAAGAAATAAAAAACCCACTGACCACAAGGAGGAATATTTTTTGTAAAAGACTGTTTTTAAATGCACTGAGAGATTATTTAACTCATATTGTGGTTCCAAGTTACTGGAGTAGAAGCATTATCTCTACATTCCCTTGCTTTTAAATGATGATCATTGCTTCACAAAACTCAATTATGCAGCACTAGAACCTGTGGGGGACATTTTCAAAGGCATTTAAGCACCTAACTTCCACTGCATGTTTTCTATTATGTAAGTAGTAAGCATGAGTCCTAGACACAGTTTCCTGTAGCAAAAAAATCTAGAAGGTATAGAATAAAAGGCATTTCCTGATTTCCCACAGTTGTCCTGATTGGCTGCCCATGGTGCACAGCCCGGGGATACCATGACACACAGGGCTGAGAGGTGAAAGCAAAGAGATTTTACACCATCAGGCTCTCAACTGCTCTGCACAAGTGACAGGACCAGCAGACCCACTGGTAACAGTTTACATCTCTTGTTGTGCAGAGTGTTGTGCAATGTATGGAATGCGGAATTTAAAAGTTCATCCACATTTTATGTGGCAGCACTGCAGAGATGCTGCATCCGGCCATGCACTGCACAGCACTGTAGCCGGGACTAATGGACTGTGCAGGAGATGCTTTGCAACTTGCCAACAGTGACAGACCAATAGGTGCCACTGCATTGCCTGCAAACAGAGGTGACCATTCCCACAAGAAGAAGCCTCTCCTCCAGACATATCTTCCTGGATATGGAACTGTTTCAGTGACCTGCCCTGTGCTTCTGAATGTGGAGTAGGATTTATGCCAACTGCAATGTGGAGTTTGAGTACTGAGCAAGAGTAATGGAAGTGCGTACATAGTCTCTATTCTTAACATGGTGTGCTGGGCTATAGCTGCAACTCCAGTAACTATTAAAGAGTGTTGTGGCTAAAACTTGGTGCATTGACTTGAAAGGAAGTCCTTTCATTTAGCAATGGCATGAGATTTGTTTCTCATATTTACAGGTGGTAAGTGTATTGAGTTGAACTTT
Source organism: Natator depressus (assembly GCF_965152275.1). Taxonomy (NCBI): domain Eukaryota; kingdom Metazoa; phylum Chordata; order Testudines; family Cheloniidae; genus Natator; species Natator depressus. The sequence goes on along the minus strand of NC_134234.1, from coordinate 323,213,495 downwards.
TTAGACCAACAGAAATGTGGCCAAAGTCTTATCATAAACAGCTCATGTGAAAACAGCTTGATCACTTTGTCAGAAACTGAGAAGCGGATGGTCAGGGCTAGTGGTTGAAGCAGCAGTGGTCAGGCCTAGTGGTCAGGCCAGGGACCAGAGACAGAGTCAGAGCAGGAATCAAGAATAGGATTGGAACAAGGTGCACGAGTAGGAGCAGTCTGTCAGAACCACAAAGTGGCAGGGGATACTCCCAGCAAGATAGTGATATTGAACAGACTGAGTGGATGCTCTCATTGGGAACCTATATCCCTGGCTTTGGGGTCACCTGGTTAGACTGGCACCTGTGGACTGCCTGAGCCCCGGTTGATGTGGAACCCTCAGATAATCAGGCTCAAGGATGACTAATCAGCTCAGCAGCACTTATTGGGTTCAGGCTGACAGTACTCATCAGGCTCAGAGATAACCCATTACATTTCCTCCCCTCCTCCCATTCAAAAGATGTCTACCAGAGGTCTTTGGACCAGGCTTATAAGGGTCTAATTGATAGAATACTCAAAGTGGATCTGGCGCATGTATGTTTTCAATGGGCTCCCACAAACGATCAGCTGGACCATCACCCTCCCAATCAACAAGGTGCATGAGCTTCCCTCAGAGAATTTTGGAATCCAAAATTTGCTTCACCAGGTACTCCTCATGCCCCTGGACCATGATGGGTGGAGGTGATGGTTGTTCTCATCTGGGGAAGGAGTTATTGATGTGCTTTTTCAGCAAGGAGATGTGGAATACTGGCTGCATTTTCATCACCTTAGACAGCTGGAGTTTGAAGACCACAGGGCTGATCTCTTGGAGGACCCAGAATGGGCTAAGATATCGATAATCCAACTTCCTTGAAGGCAGAGTAGAGTCAAGGTATTGTGTTGAGAGCCATATTTTATCCCCAACTGTGATTTGAGGGGTTGCTCGCTCATGAAGGTCAGCGAAACACTTTTAATCTTTTTGGGCTGAATCTAGATGGGTTTTCAATTTTTCCTGGATGCAGTGATGGTGTTTGACTAGGTCAGAGGCCGCAGGTACATAGGAGGCTTGTGGCATGGACCAGTGAAACCGAGGGTAGAAACCACAGTTGGCATAAAAATGAGTCTGGGGGTTGATCAGTAGTTGGAATTACTGTACACAAATTTGGCGAAGGGAAGGAGGGGAACCCAGTCATGGTGATGATAATTCACAAAGCAATGGAGGTACTGCTCCAGAATTTGGTTCACTCGTTCAGTCTGCCTACCAGTCTGGGAGTGATAAGCTGAGAAATTATACAGTTCAACATTCAGGAACTTGAACAATTCCTGCCAGAAGTGTGAAACAAACTGTAATCCTCGGGCAGTGGAATCAGAGCACCAATGGGTTTGGTGCAGGCGTTTTTTGTTCGAGCACAGACATCACAGGATTCAATGTAGGACTCAATGGATGAATGTAATTTTGGACACAAGAAATATCAAGAGACCAGCTTCAACATTTTCCAGTGGCTAAAATGGCCATCCAGGGATGAGTCATGGCATAGCTGGAGTATTGCTAGATGTGGTTCACCACTGGGGATATAGATCTGGTTCTTAAACATAAGAATTCCATTCTTGACAGAGAATTTCGGGTTAGGAGCTAAGTCATACCACTTGAAATAAGGTTTACTGCAAATGGATCATGGGGTAGCAGGGGCTTCACATGAGAAAGCAAGCCATTGTTCACCATCACACTGATGAAATGGCAGGCTTAAATACTATGGGACGTTCAGGAGCCATATTTTTCTTGTCCAGCTACTCACCCTTGTGGACAGTGCATTGGGTTTTCCATTCTGGGGAACAGGTCATGGTGAAATCGAACCTGGAGAAAAAAAGGACCACCAGATCTGAGGCTGGTTGAGAGCCTTTCCTGTTTGCAGGTACTCCAGGTTCTCATGGTCTGTATATTCCTGGGTCAGGAAACATGCACCTTTCTGAGAAGATGAAGATGCCATCTAGGTAGATCATCACGAACTAGCCTAAAACATCCCTGAAAATGTCCTTGACAAAGAGCTAGAATGTGGCTGGGGCATTGGAGAGACCAAAAGGCATAACCAGATAGTCAAAATTATCGTGACAGGTGTGCAATGCTGTCTTCAATTTGTTACCCTCCCAAATAAGACTAGACTGTAAGCCTCACAAAGATCGAACTTGGTATATACCTTTGTGGAACTGATTCTTTCCAACAGCTTGTTGATCAAAGATAAAGCATACTTGCTTTTGATGGTGATTTTGTCCAAGGCATGATAGTTCATGCAAAGGTACAAGGAGCCATTCTTCTTTTTTCATAAACAAAATTGGGCCCCAGCAGAAGATATTGATGGATGGCTGAAGATCATTGCAAGATTTGCATCAAGGTATTTCTGGTTCTGATAAGGAATAAATTTGTCCAAATGGAAGTTTAGCCCATTACTGGAGATCGATGGGGCAATTTTAGGGTCTACATGGGAGTAAAGTATCAGCATTCCTTTTATCAAATACATCAGCAAACTCTTGATATTTTGCAGGGATTAATGTGCCATTAACTCCTTTAATCTGCTGGTCACAGAAGGCAGTGGGTTTCTCAGTGCTGGTTCTGTTTGGCCCAGACTCAGCTAGACATGATTTCTGGCAATAGCTCAACTCAAATCATAGCTTGAGCATCTTTCATAAAATGTGTGGATCATGCACTGAGCGCCATGGAATATTGAGCATGGTCAGAGAATGTGGTGACTTAATTAAATTAAAATGCAGAATCTCTTGGTGATCTTGGATTTCAGCCTGGAAGGGCATGGTTTATTGGACAACTGAACAAAAGGACAGCATGCTACCGTCAATCTTTACCACTAGATCTGGGGTGGGATTCCTTTGTACTGGAAGCTGATTAACCTTAGTGAATCCAGTATCCATGAAATTGCTAGAGGCACCAGAATTCACTAGCACAAGCTGGGTTCAATTCACCTCAGAGACCCAGAGATGGAGAAAGACCTGCAGGTGCAGAGGATGACAGTTCATGGCTGCCAAGACACATATGGGCAGAAGAGGGGACTTCGTTGGAGAACTCAACTGTGAGGTTACATCCAGATGCAAACCCTCTATTGGGGCTGGACATGATTGTTTCCCTGGGTCTGCTGAAGGTCTGGATTTAAGGGGCACACAATGGCAAAGTAGGCCCCCCCCAGTACAAAAGGCTGTTCTGATGCCAATGCTCCTTCTCCTGATCAGTGAGGTGTCTTCACTTCACATCAGTCTGCATAGGGTCCAGTTCTAGGGCAGCTCAAGAGGATGGCTGGAATGAAACAGGATGAGGCTGGAGTTGTGTGCACGACCTCTTCTTTTCTTGGCATCGTTCGAACAAATTACTCTTAATCTGGAGGCACAGTTCAATATACAAATCCAAACTAATGGGAGGTTTGACCTGTACCAATTCATTTTCCTGTCGTCGTTCAGATCCTGGAGTAAATGCTGAATCTGTGCCACCATGTTCCACTCTTGTCAGCAACCAGATGCTGAAAATGGGCAGCATAGGTAGACACAGGCTGACAGTCCTGCTGGAGAAACAGCAGTGTGGCTTAGATGGTATGGGCACAATTCAGATAATCAGATATTACAGAGAAGGTGTGGATGAACTTGTCAAAGTGACTGAGAATCAGGCTGGCCTGTTCCAGGAGTGGCTAGCTCTAGTCCAGGGTTTCACCAGTCAATAAATTGATAATAAGCCCCACCTTGGACTGATCATCAGGATACGTCGCAGGACTCATCAGGAATAAAAGGCAGCACTGATTAAGAAAACCAGAACTTCTGGTGGTTCCCATCAAATCCTTCTGGCAGTGAAACCTTTGGGCTGTGTCCCAAAGATACCATGGCTGACGGTAACGGGGTTATCTGTGGCTGTGGGGATCTGTGAGTGGAGGAAGGCATTCTCCAGATGCAATTGGACAACTTGATCCTGAAGACTCTGGACCATCTCTGTGATCTCAATGATAAACATAATTCCAGGGGTTTCCATCTCAGCTTCTGGAGTTGGGCACAAAAGAAGGCAGCCTACTCAAACTGTCAGAAACTGATAGATGATCAGCCCTCGTAGTTAAAGCAGCAGCAGTCATGACTAGTGGTTGGAACTGTGGCAGTCAGGACTAGTGGTCACACTGGGGACTTAAGCCAGGGTCAGAGCAGGAATTAAGGACGGGGTTGGAACAAGGCTGGAGCAGGACTAGGAGCTGTCTGTCAGAACCACCAAGTGGCAGGAGATACTCCTAGCGAGGTAGTGATGTTAAGCGGACTGGAGTGAGTGCTCTCATTGCCTATATCCCGGGCTTGGGGTCACCTGGTTAGACCTGCACCTGTGGAGTGGCTGAGCCCTGGCTGATTGATGAGGAGCCCTCAGGTAATCATGCTCAGGCATGAATCATCAGGCTCAGGCTGAGGGATGAGTCATCAGCACTCATCAGGTTCTGAGATGACTCATTACACTGACTAGGACTAGAACAGAATGCTGGGGTTTTTTTTGTCTTTTTGTTAAAAAAGAAAAAAAATTAAAAAGCTTCTCAGCCATTGTGCTGGAATCTCAACAAGCCAGCTATATCATTGTAATGAAAATGTGAGTGTTCATGCAAATGTGATCTGCAGCAAGACAAACAGCGCGGATTGGTTCCTTACCACAGCACAGTGGTAAATTGGATAGAAGTGATTGGAAGGAACCATATGAAAATGAACATGACTGTCACATGGCTCTGAATAATAAGAGCTGTTACATATCTAGGTGTCTGTCTGGATTAAAGAAAATGTATTTAAACTAAACTCTTGGTTGCAAGAGCAGTGTTAACGGAAAAAACAGTCCCTCCCATACTTTTTGAAAGCTCTCCAAAGCTACACTGCAGCTCAAGGTAACAACCGGCTTAAAAGGATTACTCCATTAAAAATGGTAATCAAGATTTTAAAAAGCCATGTTAATTAAAGAAAAAACAATAAAAGGCGGAGTGTCAGCTGCATTCTCAGTGATAAAAAATTGGCTGTCCGGACAATCACCATTTGGCCACCTACTAAAACAAAAAGTGTAATATCAAAGATTTATATAAAAATAATTACTGGGGAAAAGCACCTTCAATTTGTCACAACTGTTTCTCAAATTTTATACTTTTTCTATGGCTCGAAATCTGTTTTTGGCTTCCTGATGATATTACATTTGAGTCAGGTTAATGTCAAATTTAAGTTATTGTTATGGCATTACAGTTAGAAAAATGAAAGAAATCATACTGATTCCCAAATGCAGAAAAAGGTACTGCAAGCAAAACACTCTCCTCTTTCTTACAGAATTTTTGTGATATGTAATTTAAAATAATGCTGCCTTCTCTCCTGGTATTAAGGAAACTTGAGGAGCCAATGCAAATTTGAGGCTGATCAAAATTATATTTGCTACGTTCTGAGATACTGTAATTACATTTACTCAATTATCCTGAAACTCTCATTCAGTCATTAGGTGTTGATTTGTTTATGAAGTCAGCAAACTGGCAGCTGTTTGTTTCTCATTAAGGCCTGTTCTTATGTAAATGTCTTTCATAAAATTGAAATAAATTTTCATCAGTGTTAGAAATGTTCAATTCACGTACAATATAATTTCAGAGAACAGGTGCATACATTTGATTTTCCCAATGCAATTAGATTCCTTATAACAGATTTTCTAATCCAACAGATCTCAGCTAAAACAGGGACCTTGTAAAACCATGATTACGTGGATGCACTGCATTTACAGATGCATATGTCAGTATAAAAATACCAGAAGATTAAAAAAGGTTTACGCCAAGGAGAGACACTGTTTAAATGACTCATTTGAAAAGGAAAATCATCCAGTCCCACAGTGAATATGCACCAACTCTAGTTCCTTTTTCGAAGCCTGAGCAAAAGGACTTTGCATTACAGGAAAAATTCCTCTCTCAGAAAGTAGAGGCAGAACACAGAGCATCCCTGCACACCCTGGCTACAGCTCTGACTATCACCTTTGGCTTTGGGCCTTAGTAGAGGTTGTGGCTCCTACCTACACAAGACTCTGATTCAGAGGATCCATGTAGTTCACTGAACCAATGGCCAACATCAGTGGAATTGCATTTCTGTGGCCTCAGAGCAAATTTAAGGATTTAGTCCCAAGTAAGTAATAGAGACACTAGATTGACTGAATGGACTTACTGCTACATTTTCATCTCAGAAAACCTACAGAATTAACAGTTACAATAATAAAAATATATGTACATGGGGTCAAATGATAAAAAGAACTGCTGATTTATTTAAAATTTGTATTTATCAAGGGCTAAATTGTGCTCTCAAATACTAACATGGCCATATAGGGGGAGTAAGGGTACCTCCCCACCTGGCTGCACTAGGGCTACCTAGAGCTTGGGTCCAGTCCTCAGTGCAACTAGGGGGTGAACAAGTGGGTGGGGAGAGATCAGAAGGGCCTGGAGTAGGTGATGCCACGGCTTAGCTACTCCCTCTATGCTGCATCTTAGAAAGGACTGACATATTCTCTCATCCTCTAGCAGAAGAGGGGCTTGGTACAGTTCCTCCCAGGGCTCCGCCCTGGGCTGTGCAGCTTATACAGGGCCTCGGGACACAATAAAGCTGGATGGGGGGAAAGATAAATGCTAGATTATTCTTTTTCACAGCTCTCTTAATAGCTTCCTGCAGATAAATGTTTTCCCTTGGCTCTTTTTAAAAGAAGAAATTAGGAAAATGAAACCAGCTATTTATATAATTTTGATTTGAGGCATATAAGGTGTCCAAACCTGTACTGCTTACTGAGGAACATCTTCCCCCTCCAATCCTCACTGATTTCTCTGAGAAAGGAGTATAGTTCATGTCAATATTCTGAGCAAAATTCTGGCTTCTCTTTAGAGGGGAAGCCTCTCTCCCTCCAGGACACACCTGTGCACAAGCAGGGCAACATGGATCTAGCATTCCTATGTGCACTAGGCAGAGGCCCAGCTAATGTGCCTAGCAGTTCTCCATTACTTTAAGAGGGTATGGCTAATCTTTTGTCTTGTACACGTTGCTGCTAATATTGGTCTTCATGGGGAGGGGTGGGGGGAGGAAGAAAGGGGCAGTGCACATTGCTCCTTTTTGGAGCATTAGTAAAGAGCACTGCAGAGCATATTCCTCACCCTTTCTCCTGAGCCATCCTGTTCTGTACAGTCCAGATGGCTCACGGGCCCTCTGCACATCCAGTACCCACCCACAGCACATCTCACACTTGCAAGGGCAGAAATTTCCTTTATACTAGCAAGTACCCAAACAAACAAAAAACTACTACTAATCTCATCAGTGTTAGTTGTGTAGTTGTGTCTTATCCCCACTCCTCACTGATGAAAACGAAGGAAAAAAATAATATCAGCTGAGAACAGTACAGAGTATCACATTACTTTTGGGTGCTGGCCATGGCATCACTTTCCCCTTTCCCCTCAACTGGAATACTTAATATCATGTCATAGTTTACTGAAAAAACATTTTTATGAACAGGAAGTAAAATGCAGCACCCATGCCTGCTTCATGTGACACTCTATCTCCCTTTAATAGCAGCTGGACCAGCTGGAGATTAATAAGTCTGCTACAGCCTTGGCTAAGAGAGATAGGTCCTTTAGCTCATGCATCAAGCTTCCAAGGTCCCAGGTTTGGTGCTGGTCACGCCGATTGGGGTCTGTCGACATTACACAGTGATAATTTGTACCTTAATTTCATACAAAACTCTACTAACAGAAGGAAATCTTTTCAGACACAAGATAAATTGGGATATATTAATTATTTATGCATGGCATAAACCAGTAACTTGACTATTATTTCACTGCGACTCTTCCCTTTAAACATGTCTCCTAAATTGAAAATGGAATCATTTTCTTCTGTCATCATATATGTCTAGAAAACCTAAAATGAAAAAATGCCTGTATTAACATCACTTGCACATTTTACATTATAACTTTAGGTACTTTGTATGTCTTACTACTGAGTTTAAAAACAACTTATTTCGGACCTGAATTCTAAAAAGCGTGAAAAGCTTCTTGCAAGCTACTGAGTGCCCTTGGGCCTCCCAAATTTGACATCTGAGGCCACTCAGCACTCTGTAGATTTGGGACTATTATAATCTAACTATTTGTTCATTGGCCTTTGAATGGTGATGTTTAGTATTTTTTGACCGATACTTTATACAAAATATGTAGAGACGTACAGATGAAATGACTTTCAGCCAGCCTATGGAGAGTACAGAGTTAGGCCGATCGTGGCTCCCAGTGGCTGCGGTTCACTGCTCCAGGACAATGAGAGCTGCTGGAAGCAACGGCCAGTACGTCCCTCGGCCCGCGCCGCTTCCAGCGGCTCCTATTGTCCTGGAGCAGCGAACCGCGGCCACTAGGAGCCGCAATCGACTGAACCTGCGGATGCGGCAGGTAAACAAACTGGCCCGGCCCGCCAGGGACTTTCCCTGCACAAGCAGCGGAACAGGTTTGGGAACCACTGCATTAAAGGATCAGAGTTTTAGTGTGTATTATGTCCTTTGAAAAAACACTTGATGTTCTTACCAATACTTCACAATCTAATCAGGTTAGAAAGATAGTCAATGATAAAGTATTGTATCTGGGCCAAATCCAGCAGCCGTTTCTCAGACAATACATCCATTGGCTTGAGAAAGGGCAGCAGGATTTGGCTTATTCCTTGTGATAAAAGTAAAGGTTAAGTGAATAATTACATCAAAATATGTAGTCTCTTACCAAGTTTTCTGTGGTAACAAGGCTGTAATTCTCCTCCACTGCATGAATTCACTGGAATGGTAGATACTTGCTGATGTAAACTCCTGACAGCTAGGCATACTTGGAAGGCATTCCTTAAAATAAAACGTTTCAATATCAGGTTTAATCTGGAGGCAACATTAGGAACTGAATTCTTTCTGGAAGGTGAATCACATTCAGTGAATCCGGAGGTTGTGTGGTCCAGATGTCAGAGCAAAGAACTGAAAGCCAGAAGGATCCTAGGACGAGCCAAAGGCTTTCTTTGGTAACCTCATAATAGTAACAGTTTAGGATAGAAGAGACCATATGGCCCATTTACAGCAGGTCTAGCATTATTACCATGTGATGTTTTCTCCTCCGTGTGGATGTCTAATTATATTTTTCAATATGTTCACAGACGCCTTTGGTATAATTCTCCAAAAACCCTTTAGTGTCCTTTTGCTGTCCTCCTGTATGTGATTCCTTCACATTCATAGACAGTTTAGTCTACAGCCTCCTTTTTACAATGTTATGCACCTCCTTCACCTCACCTCTTTTTATAGTGAAAATAAATGTAAGTTCATTATCTTTTCTGGTTCTTCTGTATCATTCCTGTAGTTGTTGACCACATCAGTGTCCAGTACTCTTGGGTGTGGTTTTGGTGTCGCTATTATAGTACAGCACTCAAACAATATCTTCTAAATTGTTTGTTTCCCTTTTTATTTATGCAAGTATTCAGTTTCCTCATTCTACTGCTGCTGAAAATTCACCTAATTGGTTTAACTTCCTGCTCATTATCATCTCTCCGAGAACTTTTTACTGTTCACTGTTTTTCAGCATAACCCCTTTTTCTATTTTTCAGTATTACTCTCACTATTCTGTGCCATATTTCTTAGTAGAAAGAACAGGAAACTGGGAGTCAGTACTCCTTGGTTCTTTTTCCAGCTCTGCCTCTGACTTGCTGTGTAATCTTGGCCAAGTTAGTCAATGTTGCTGTGCCTCAGTTGATTTATACGTAAAATGGGTATAATGCATTTCTACTTTACAAGTACGTCACAGGCTCGAAGACTATTTTATATAAATAGCACTCAGATGTTTACTTGTAACTCTGTAGTAGGAGTTAAAACTTGGTTTTTTTTGGTAATTATATATGTGTTTAAAAGCTAAATTAAGAAATAATTAATAATATTTTGTCTTCATTTCATCTGAAGATCCCAATCCTGCAATGAGCTTTGCCCAGGTGCAGGGGTCCACCTACATGGAGCTCATTACAGTGTGGACTCTCAGACTGTGAGCTCTTTAAGGAAGGGACCTGACTTAAATGGAAAGCACCTAGCACATCTTGGGTGCTATATAACAAACAATAGAATCATAACTTGAAAGTACTTTTAGTGACTGAGAATACTTGTATTTAAAGTTTAAAGAAGCTCAATATATATTGTTTTTCAATCATCTTTAGAGAAATAGGAGAATCTAAAATCACACCAGCCATCCATTAAAAATATTAAAATACTGACCAAAAGTCTCATAGCTCTGTTATGTGATTTTGAATACTTCTTCTGAAGAAAGAGGTTCCTTCTAGCAATTTTCCAAACATTTTCTCTGTTTCATCTCTCATAAAAGGTCTGATAAACACAGTCTGATCATTTAGTGAGAAGCAAACAGAACTTTCAGACATTTTAATTAATTAGTGCTTTGTTTACTGGCTAGATTACCTCCTTGCAGCATACCACAAATAACCTCCACTCTTATCCTTTCATCATGTTAACACTTGGTGATGTGGGAAAAATGATTCAGCTGCAGGCTTTTCCTCTGAACTCAACTCAATTGAGACAGGACAAGGACATTGAAAACTAAAGGGAATTGATCTCTCCTTAAAGACAAGGACAAACTCCAAAACCTGCCAATAGGATCTATGTGTAGAGACTATTACAGTGCTTTCCAAGTAGAAGTGACATGAACACCATTTAAGTACAGTATGTATTGCTTTGCTCTGAATACTATTTCAATCAATGAAACATTACTGAAGTGAGAATAATGCACTGTTTAAACCTTAGGCTACTGCCATTTATCTACTCTGCCCCCCAAAATAAAGTATCAAGACACAACATGACACAGAAAAACTTTTATATTACTCATGAAAAGTGCTGGATTGGAGTCCTGGACACTGAAATCCTCCCTGCATAACTGCAGGATCGGTACTGCACAGTACATGCTTCTCTAAAACTCCCTTAAACCTGCCATCTAGGGAGCTCAAGGATAAGATGTTAGTTTACTCTCTTGGCTAGTCAGAGTTTTGTCTCTCTGTTGACATGGACAACAAGGATGCAAATTAAGGACCAATGCAATAATCACACTTTTGTTACAGGAAAAGGATTGAGACATCAATTCACATAAGCAAATAACAAGCCAGAGGTGGTGCTCACTGTTGGTCACTATTACCCTGGGCTTGATTTGAACCAGTGACTTGAGGTAAGAGGCTTCATATATCATTACTAGTCCCCAGAAGGGATGTACTTTGGGTCTACAGAATGACTGAGCATGACGGCAGAAAGAATTTATGCAAAACCACATTCCGGCAAATAGCAGCTATATCTTACTACAATAGTAGCATGGGAAAGGTGGGACTCACTATGCTGTAGTGGTCATAAGCGTTCCCATTTTTTCCTCTATAAATTAATCCCTTTCTTCCATAATTTTGTATTTCAGACTTCCAGACAATGGTCTTGCAAATGTTATGAAAAGCAGGATGTCACTAAACATAAAAGTTACTAGCCAATCTGCCTTACCTCCTGAACAAGGTGCCAAGTCAGGCCGTGGTTGGTGGAGTATTCCAATTTCACCTGGTTGTCCATGTGAGGAGTAAACTGCTGGCCACAGCCCATCACCAAGTTGAACTGTATCATATATGAAGCTCCAATTTGCATGGACTGTGTTTCCACATAACGCATGCTAGAGGTTAATTTAGAATCTCCTGTAAAACTGAGAGATAAGGTAGGGAATCAGAATTCATTTCTGAAATAGCTCAAAAGGTAACATTCTGAAAGATTATGGTATTAACTACAGCTTTACATCTGCAAACCTTTCATTCTGCAGACTACCACATAAGAAAGAGACCCACGCATGGTCTTCACAGACCACTAGTAGACCCCTGCCCCCAGTTTGAGAACCACTGAACTATAAGTTATTATGATATTTTTTGTGTTACAGTAGTGTCTGGGAACCCTAATCAAGTTTCAGGTATGCTACAGATAAACAACAAAGAAGAAAGTCTCTGCTTCACAGTGCTCACCATGTAGGTAAAGTAATTTCAGATGAATACTGGACAATGAAGATAACAAAACATGAATTTAGTTAAAATGTCTTTCTTACATATATTACTAGTTAGTGCATTTGAATACCATCACCTTGTGACAAAAGCACAGTTACTTTCTCCACTATACATTCCAGAACTAATATCCACAATGCATATTTGTATTGCATATCCTGCATTTATTCTGAGTGAATTACCGGAGGGTTATATGTATATATAGTTTGGCAAAATTTGAGATCAGTAAAGCAAAGTCACAATAGTTCAATTGAACAAAATAAAGACATTGAAAGTAGTAAGTCTGAGTAAGTATCTGAAGATCCCCTATCCATGTTAGTTGAGAAATCCTCCTTCCTGAAACTGATGGGTGTATGCACCCCATTCCTGGAATTTAAAATGAAAGCCTCTCCCCCCAACCCAAGTGTCAAACTTGACTGTGTGAACTACTGCAGGATTCGTTGTTAAACCCTTTAAGTTGATATCTGATCTCAGAGAAAACTTCACCTCTTCGTTAATACTGGTACATAGATCAGAAAAAATTCTTACAAGAGAATCTTGGTTTATCTAACTCACAGGTCATTACTAAAATGAAATTCCAAAAGAAGTGTCCTATAGGAAAGGAGAATAGTCTGTGTCTATGATTGTCCAAGCAAAGCTTTTTTCACTTGGAGGAAGTTGCAATATGGACTTGTGGAGTCCTTTATCACCCACAAATTGCCTCCAGCTAAACAACAGTAGCATTAAAGATATGATCTCTACCTCTTTTCCCACTACTTTCCCCTACAATTCTCCAGTGTACCTGTTTCCAGCTGGACTCTACTGCTAGTATAGTTAATGCGGTCTTTGTGTGGGGAAACATGCAGTTGGAATACATTTGAAGATGTTATAGAAAGATAGACTAATGTACCTGGTACAAAAATAAATAGAAAGAGACCTACATGAAGTGTATTTAAAAACACGGTTTTATAAATATTAGTTGTGAACTGATTTCTAGTTATGTATATAATTACAGATGAGCAGGCAGAGAAAAAGCCAATACCCACATGTACCCTCAAAATAATCATTCTACCTGCAAGCACTCGGAACTAATTGGTACTTCTGGGAATTATATCACAACGAATGTCAGCCAATCGTCTTTGTAAACTGTGATAGGATTTGCAGATTTACTACACTTTCAAGGCCAGTACTTCCAGGAATAATAGAAAGCCACATGGATATAACTGAGTGATAAGGATAAAGTGACCTAGAATATTAACATAACAGCCAGACTCCAAACTCCCATATTGGGCCCAATCTTGCTCGAACTGAAGAAAACAGAAGTGTTAGCATTTTACATCCCCTTGTGTCTGATATACATAGATAATCCCTAACTATATCATCGTATTATATTTTAATTATATTTAACTGATGCTTAAAATAAAAGGAATAGTCTCCAATGAAATACAAGCAAAATCTCAGTCGTGTATAATGCACTCACATTGTAAGGATTTGTCCAGTCAGTTTTACTCCTTACTGATTGTGAATCTGGCCCATTATGAACAATCTCCCTCCCAGCACAGCACAGCCATTTACTCTCCCTTATGGGCTAAATCATAGTTTCATGATCTGGCCCAATGTGATTTATTCATATGCAGCTAGTTTAATTTACACCTATGGGAATATCCCAAAGAAAAGGCTTTAAGTTAAGTTTGATAACTACCTCCAGTTAAACAAAGAGAGGTGAATGAATATTACAGTTCATATTATGCTCTCACTATAATAAAAAAAATATGGGCTTAATCATGCCTGTATATGACCATTCTGCAAAAAAGAAGCATGCAACTTATTTGTTTTTGAAAGTGAAACTCTCTGCACTCAGTGTTTTCCTGGATCCCTTCCGTATGTTGAATCTACTTACTATTATAAAGTATATGACTCAGATGTCAAACAGGTTATAAACAGCAAATTTAGATTGTTTGTTATATATAATCACAAAAAAACCTCAAACAATAAAAGCAAATATTCCTAAAATAAAATTGGGGATTATTGGGGAAACTTTCCCAAAACTGTAAGTAGAAATAGTTCCAGATTTATAGATTCCAAGCCAGAAATGAAAGCTTCACAGACAATTAGAGGCAATCTTCTCTCCACTGAAAATGTGCTTTCGGATGACATGCTGTAAAATGATTTATTTCATATTGACTATAGTTTTTCTAATGAAAAAGCAATTGTCAGAGTATTCTCAGGAGAACACTCTCAGTGCTACAGCAACCCATGCTCATGGAAAGTCATGAGTTAGAAAATGAGAACCAAATGGACTCTCAGCTGGGAAAAGCCAACAATAATTAATTTAACTACCAGCCATTTGTACAGACTTGTTATAAGTTTAAAAATTTCCCTCGAGAGAAACAAGGTCAGTGGAGGTCATAGTTCATATCTTACAATGAGCCTGAAGAATACTTATCCAGCAACAAAATGTTGGTATTCCAAAAGCTTTACTTACTTATTTGGTACAAGAAAAGATCAACATTTTTACCACTACAGAAAACTACTGACATGGCTGTAAATAAGACACTGAATTCAGTACTGCAATTTTAAAATTTTGATGTGGTCTTAGAGGAAAATAAAGCAGAACTTTTGCTTTCCCATATAATCTTGAAAAACCACATATGTTATATATGTCTAATGATAAGAGAGGGAGAACAATGTCATTAGAGGGCTTTCATGCTAACTCTTTGATTAAGAACATGCAAACAATTTGAGTCCTGCCATGTTGTTCCATTTTAATGAGCAGTGAATACATTCCTCGTCCTTATTAAAGTAGTTAAAGCTGCTTCTACAGTCTCATTATCACTGCCAGAGCACACTGTGTGTTGTTCCCACAGCCAAGTGAACTCCTTATAGTTTGAGAGTTGATCAGAAAGTCAAATCAGATTGCTCAAATGTACTTGTTAAAAAAACTCCTATGGTGCTGTTCTAGGTGTCCTTGGGGATTCTACAATTATTTATATTTCCTTGAGGGTTCTTATAATTACTATGATTGCACTTTTGCAAAGTAAATGTATCTATACCAATTAAAGCCATAGTCGGTTAAAAATGTTGCTCAGACTCAGATGAAACTATGTAGCTTGGGGTTTGATCAAAGCATAGAAATTAAACTACTGTTATCTTACATTGACCTCTGTATTATATTAAGATACTCCACAACTTTATTTGAACAGATATTAACGATTTACAAAAAGAATGTTGTTTAGTATTGCACAAAAATATGTATTATGAAATTAAATTTGAAAGAGTATTTAAAAAACTGTTCAGTAAAATAAAATGATTCTATTCAAGTCACATTGCTATTAATTAGACTTGTTTCACTGGTATATCTAGGCAATACCATACCAGCTAAGATGACAAGATCCTACCAAGCTACTGGATCTGAAAATTACTCAAAGGTGGAAACAACAGCTCAAAAGTGAACTTTAAACTCTTTCATGCCTTCCCCTATGCATTAATCTCTTCCCTGAGCTTGTCTGAAAGGCTGCTACAGTACCTTCTGCTCATTCAAATCCCTCCCTAAGATTAAATTTTGCAATGGTGACTACAAGAAAATTAACCAACTGATAACGGCTGGATAGTAAAGGAATGAGTGGGAATCAGTTTATAAAAATCCATATGCTGTTTCTCCTTCCCTGCTCTTCGTATGTTTCTGGGTATATCACGTTAAAAAATTCTGGGGGCACCCTTGACAAGAAAGCATGTAGCCCTGACTGCAATTCTTATACCAATACTGAGCACAGTATAGACGCCTAGATAAACAGTAATGCCAGACAAAATTACTTGCAACATTGCAGACCTTTTTCCTGTTCCAGAGAATAATTGTAATGTCCATGCAAACAAATGCAGAAATATAATTATTTGTCCTTTACTGGTTATTCTGTATTATGGAGTTAAAGTGATAACAACAGAAGTTTTCAGATGCATTTATATTATCATTTGTAGTTATTTGGGGGTCAACTTTCAACATACTGTGCAGGAAGTGTATTGTATGTGCATAGTTCTCATCAAATGTAAAATCTCTGTGTAATGCAGTGTAAAATTTACTCCTTATTAAGAAAAGGTCATTGATTCTATTGTTGTTAGGGATGTGTACATGGGGGATAATTACAATGAAATGATGGTTTCCAGAAAGATTAATACACAGAAATTAATTAGCTCTTACTAGTACAAGGAAAAGAATCACTTTGTATATTATTCACTTATTATATTAAAATTAACTACTTAAATACAACACAAATGATCTACATTCTCACCAAAGGGTCCAGTCATGGCCACAGCATGGTTGAACATTTCCCAAGTAGAATCCCAGAGACTGAGTGACTTCTACTAGATTGGTGAAGTCTAGACTAATGCTATTGAAAAGCACGGAGGTCATGATGATCTCATCGATAGCCCATACATCTTCTCCCTGAGAAGAATGATATGGTTGCCACCATCTGAATTGAATACCAAATTGTCTTGCATCTTCTGGTAGCTCCACAGAAATTATTCTGAAAAACAAATCCAAGTTCTTATTCACACTGTCATTACACATAATAGTTTTGTGGGAATCCAAAATAGTTCATTTTTATTTTAAAGTACACACAGAATCTAAAAATTATGGGTTAAATTCAGCCTGAGGTCTACACTGGTTTCTACTGCTGTAGATGGACTCAAAGGCAGAAAAAGTCAGGGGCAGGGAGTTGGAGTTGGAAAATCAGCCATAACATCTACTCTGCCATGGGACCTTGGACCTGCAAGAGACCCACACATCCCTAACGCTGGATGCAGCAGGTGCAGCAAAGGAGGCCAGAGGTTCCATTGATTCAGCACAGCCCCACAGTAGCTTCTGCCATGCTGCTACTAAGGAGCTCCAGGCAGATTTTAAAGCTTCCCTTCCATGTGATGTGAGAAACCTGGAGGAAGGGCAAGTGAATGCAACAGCTCTTGTTTCCCTAGAACTGAGATTTGAGCTACAACACAATGGCCCTTATTGGTACAGGGATGGGCGATATATATCTCCCACCATCAGCTTCAATGACTCAATCCCTATGTATTTTGTTTTAATCTGATAAGACATATGTGGTTTGTGTGCTCTACTCTGTAGTGTAGGAATACTTTTAATTTCAAATTTATTTTTATTGCCGCATATAATGAAGTTGTGCATTCACTTAGAAGAACTGACCCTAGCAAATTCTCAGCTCGAGGACCAATCAAGATTAATCTTGTCAGGCAGAGAGATTATGTGTAGTCTTGTGTGGCATACACATTTCTTTTATTGCTGTGTAGAAATTTTATCATAGGCCAGTCCCATGAGCTTACTGTGCTGTGCAAGGTCACTTGATTTGTCATGGCAGCTATGACAACAAACCTGTACTTGACAAACTGTGAAGAAAATTAAGAATAATATCTAATTTCCAGGAGCAATTATTGTATACAGCAGCAGGAAGCATACATTAATTGCCACAGCAATGACACCTTCTTGAAAGTTCCATAAATCACTAGTACCATGCTGCCCACGTACAACATACAAGGTGAGATGTGAAGCAGAATGGCAAAATGGACATTTGTCTCCATCAGTGTACAATTAATTGCTGGCAAAGGGGTTTTCAGTAAATTTATACTGAGGCTCATGTGTTTTCTTTTTTTTAAAGAGGAAATTTAAATACAATAACAAGCCAGATAAAGTGGAAACATCATTTTATACTCTTAGCACTAAATTTTTTCCAGATTTTATGATTATTCAAGGTTTGTGGTATAATCTTTTGTTCTCTGTGATATGTGAAATTGTCTTGTACCTTTAGATATCTTTGCACAAAACCACACAGTTAAAACCACTTGCTAAATTGTTTTTGTGAAGCCTAATTTATGCATTAAAACAGCTGTGCAACGTCACATTTATTTTAAAGAAATAACATGTTAATTGATTAGCAGGAAAAATCAAATGGTGTGACTAAACGGGTGACTTTTGGGAAGAACTGGGAAAGAAATGTAGACCACACAGAGTCAGGATAAACACTTGCAAGAAAAGCTATATTGAGGTTCTAGGCTCATGAGATGGCATCCAGGATCAGCAAGCACAAACAGTTTGTGAAAGAGGTACACTGAAAAAATAGCTCAGTTATAATAAACATGGATGGATATTTAAATAAGATAGCAACATCAACTGGGTTGCTATTACTGAGGGTATGTCTACACTACGAAATTAGGTCGAATTTATAGAAGTCGGTTTTTTAGAAATCGGTTTTATATATTTGAGTGTGTGTGTCCCCACAGAAAATGCTCTAAGTGCATTAACTTGGCGGAGTGCTTCCACAGTACCGAGGCTAGAGTCGACTTCCGGAGTGTTGCACTGTGGGTAGCTATCCCACAGTTCCCGCAGTCTCCGCTGCCCATTGGAATTCTGGGTTGAGATCCCAATGCCTAATGGGGCTAAAACATTGTCGCGGGTGGTTCTGGGTACATATCGTCAGGCCCCCGTTCCCTCCCTCCCTCCATGAAAGCAAGGGCAGACAATCGTTTTGCACCTTTTTTCCTGAGTTACCTGTGCAGACGCCATACCCCGGCAAGCATGGAGCCCGCTCAGCTCACTGTCACCGTATGTCTCCTGGGTGCTGGCAGATGCGGCACGGCATTGCTACACAGCAGCAGCAACCCATTGCCTTGTGGCAGCAGACGGTGCAATAGGACTGGTAGCCGTCATCGTCATGTCTGAGGTGCTCCTGGTCGCCTCTGTGAGGTCGATCAGGGGCGCCTGGGCAGACATGGGCGCAGGGACTAAATTTGGAGTGACTTGATCAGGTCATTCTCTTTAGTCCTGCAGTCAGTCCTATTGAACCATCTTATGGTGAGCAGGCAGGTGATACGGATTGATAGCAGTCCTATTGCATCATCTTCTGCCGAGCAGCCATGAGATGTGGATGGCATGCAGTCCTTCTGCACCGTCTGCTGCCAGCCAAAGATGTAAAAGATAGATGGAGTGGATCAAAACAAGAAATAGACCAGATTTGTTTTGTACTCATTTGCAAACCCCCGCCCTCCCGTCTAGGGGACTCATTCCACTGCAGTCACTCACAGAGAAGGTGCAGTGAGGTAAATCTAGCCATGTATCAATCAGAGGCCAGACTAACCTCCTTGTTCCAATAAGAACAATAATTTAGGTGCACCATTTCTTATTGGAACCCTCCGTGAAGTCCTGCCTGAAATACTCCTTGATGTAAAGCCACCCCCTTTGTTGATTTTAACTCCCTGTAAGCCAACCCTGTAAGCCGTGTCGCCAGTCACCCGTCACCCCTCCCTGCGTCAGAGCAACGGCAAACAATCATGCATCTGAGTTGAGAGTGCTGTCCAGAGCAGTCATGATGGAGCACTCTGGGATAGCTCCTGGAGGCCAATACCGTCGAATTGTGTCCACAGTACTCCAAATTTGACCCGGCAAGGCCGATTTAAGCGCTAATCCACTTGTCAGGGGTGGAGTAAGGAAATCGATTTTAAGAGCCCTTTAAGTCGAAATAAAGGGCTTCATCGTGTGGACGGGTGCAGGTTTACATCGATTTAATGCTGCTAAATTCGACCTAAAGACCTAGTGTAGACCAGGGCTTAGTGGTCCAGTGATGCTGTAGGATCTTCTCACAGGGTTGTGATAGTGTCTATGGACACTGCAGTCCCTCTGAGAGAGGACGTTTTTGCTAGGGGATCTGTGTAGTGGATTGAAGGACCTAGCCACTTCATAGCACTTGAACATGCAGGAAGAATGAAATCTCTCCGTGTGGCCTCTTTGCTAGGACTTGCTCTAATCCCTTACAATAGAACCCTGCCCCTTCAATGGCTGAGACAGTATCCTATTCCAAACCCTGTTTTCAGTTTGTAACTTTCTAAATAAGGGAGGAGAGGCACTAAATGGGTCATACTAAACAAGGAATTAACTTCAGCTCACCTTCCTCTCCTTGGTTTCAGACCAAAGATACATTTTTGAGAAAGTCTGCGAAAAATCTATTCAATCTTTGTAAAGTTAGGGGTTCAGAAAATACATATTTTCTACTTTAAAAACAATGTTCAACCTAAGCAATTATCCCCATTTTACAAAGGAGGAAACTGAGGCACAAAGAGATTAAGTGACTTGCACAAGGTCACACAGGAAGTCTGTGGCATGAATAAGACCTAGATCTCCTAACTCTCATGTACATTAACCACAAAACCAGCCCTTTCCCCACCAAAGAAATCCTTGTCCACAAGGAGTATCAAACCTACAACCTTCAGGGTAGAGTTTTCAAGGCACAGATGGTAGTTAGGAGCTGAACTTCCACTGAAAGCTGAAAGAGCTGTTGAGCACGATACTTTGTTTCTTACAAGCCAATAAAAATGAAGTAAGCTGAGGAGAGATCACACTCATGGGCCACTAAAGAACACTCCGCTCAGCACACAACATGAAGCACTGAGCAGCTGCCTGCATGAAGTAGGACTTTCTTAGAACCCTGGACACATTTCTGTTTTAGTGGCTGACTCTGATGCCTGCTATTTAATTCCTTCTGCATCTCTTCAACTCACATAAGTAGTTGCTATTCCTAGCTGGCAGTAGCAGTAACTGAAAATCCTAAAAGTAGTAACTATACTCATCACTAATATATTGATGATAATGGAAAACTTAACTAATTACTTGCCTGTGAAAATAAACTACTCACCCCCTTATAGGGGGCAAATAGAACATTGAAAGGCTATGGAGTGCATATGTTAACATGCAGAACCCTAGTGTATTTACATTTACAACAGCTTCTCTTGTTTGACTTTGATTTGCAAGAGATAGATAAAAAAGGAGGGGAATTCTTGCTGATGACTTTTCCACTGCAGAGAAGAAAAGTGTTCTTAGTACCATTACCACACACCATCATTTTAAAACTAGCGGAGAGACCTTTGCTCTGATCTCGTTCTTTCAAGCTATGCGCATACCTAATATTGAAAAACCACCGCTGTTCTTCTGAGAAGAAAAATGTTGCTGTCAGATAGCAGTAGATTACATGCACTTTCCAGCAGAACATTAAATATGTAGTTTTTTCATATGACTGAAGATTAATTAAATTTCTGGATACAGACTGATGGTCAAACTTTACAGCAGTCCATCTGTTACCCAAAAGTAGATATTTTTAGACCACTTAACATACAGAGGTGAAGCTTTTTTCATGTTCTTAATCATAATAATTGTCAGTATTACCTTCAGGTTTGCATGTCTGTTCATTTGTTCCATCTTCCCATAAATAGTAAAAACTTGGGAAAACCTTTACAACATGCATGTTTCGATCATATATCGGGTATATGTTGAGCTTAGTCCTTAGTGTCGCTAGAACAACAGAAACTAAACTGCTTATACTGATGATCAAATAGATAAGAGGTTGACAGCACCAATGTAAATTACTACATTTATATATGAAACTTGATTAAAATCAGTTACTGGGACGTGCATTGCCCTTTTTATTGTAAAAAATTAATAACACCGTATATTAAAAACCTTGAGGAAATAGAAATCCTTCACTTGTAATTTTGGATCTAAAAATTAGAAACAGCACCATATAAAATATATATGTGACCGTAATAAAGGAAGCAAAAAGAAAATTTTGAAGGAGGATTATTAGTATTAGAGTTTATACAATCACTCTCTAGGAAATATTTAAAACTTTAGACATTAAAGCCTACATAAAGAAGATCCGATCAAAGACACTCACTTTATGGGGTATACTATGTATTACTCCAAATAAATATTTTTAATGTTACAGAATTGTTTCCATTGTAATGTTCTTAATCATCTTTTCTATTGTCTAGTTATTACATTAGTGGGAAGAGTGAATCAAATCTTTCCTTGATATAGGTTCATCTGTGTTTGATAAACGTACATTTTAATTACAATTTAACAATAGTCAGCAACTAGGGAAAAACGTATAGATGTGTAAGAACCCAAAGCAGCAATTTTTATTTAGTGCTTAGCTAGGATGCAGGGTGGAAAGGCACAAAAGTTCCTGATTCTGAAAAGCACTCAGGCATGTGCCTAAGTGAGTTCAATGGGGCTTTCATGAGCTTAATGTTAAGCTTGTGCTTAAGTGCTTTCCTGAACTGTAGCCAAACAAGAATGATTAGTCAATGGCAGCATGGCTGTACAATAAACTGGGCTGAAAAAGAAGAGGCATCTTTCTGTTTGGATGGCTCAGGATTTTCAGGATTTCCCTGAAGAACTTGAGACATCCTCATGGGTAGACCATGCCCTCGCCTTCTTCTTGGGCCCACAAACTCCTAGCCCAAGCGAATTATATGGTAGGATGTCTGTGGCTTTAATGATGTGCATATTTTATCTTAACCTTTCCCTTCCTGTGACTGTTTCCATGGGAGGGGATAGGGTTGGTTCAAGCAAATCTGAGGTCTTCTTTGAGGCCATTATTCCCCTCCTCCTTTAATCTGCTGCAAGGCCAGAGATTCACTGTGAAGCTTTCTCCTTACTCTTCCACAACTGCTCCAATTTGTTCTGCCATGTAAGCTGGAGGGTTGTTCCTAACAATCTATTTTTATATGAATGGGCAAAAAAGGAATGTGTTCAGAATCGGTGCAAATGTTTGTGGAGGGAGATGAAGGCACAGAATGCTCAGTTAGCAAGGAGTAACCCACATTTCAAACCATACCTAGACCTCCTGCAGGTTTGGCACCACAGTTTGAACTTGTCCAAGGAGGGGATGATATAGACTTTAATATTTGTTGTGTTAACAACAGAAAAGTGGCAACGGCTGATTGTATGAAGGAAAAATCTCTGATGCTCATCTGCTCCTCATTTTTCCTTAGCTCAGCTTTCCAATATACTGGAAACAACTTCAGTTCTGTTTGGGATAAGCAATCTTGAGCTAAACTGAATGCTGGTGTAAGCAGATGCAACACACTGAAGCCAACTTGCTTACGCTAAGGCTGAATTTCCTTGCCAACGTCCAAGACTCAGATACATATGGTGCTCAGAATACTCTGATTTTCCGTAACACAATAAATTGGTCAGTATAGATTGTATAAATTAGTTCCCCTACATCTCAGTACAAATGTATTTATACTCTATACTGCTGCAAATTACTGCTCACAATATTAGCAGTCTTTAGATATCACTTTTCAAAATTATAATCCATATACCTTGGCTCATGATAGTTGAGATAAGAATAATGTTCCAGTAGTTTCCATGTAATCCCATTGTCATATGAATAGTGTAGTAACACTCCTTCTCCTGGCTGATCAGGTGCTTTGCATGTACTCAGCACAGACTTGCTTCCCAAGCGCAGAGTGAACTGGAGGAACCTAGATCAGAATTACATAAATATTGGTAGGGTGCCATTTATATAGCATTTTTTCCTAATCACATTTTCTGATCTTAAAAATTGAGACAAATTTTGAGAAACAGCAGTTATGAGTTGTTTGTAGCTGAAATGGTTTTTACAATCAAGTAATGCAATGTGGCAGATATATTTTTAAAATGCCAATCATTACAGCATTTAATTATTTATTAGGCACTGGAGGGGAGGAGGAGATACTGAATGGATCTAATCAGCTGCCACAAGCTGTCAAATAAATACAACCTTATACATAATTAATTAGCACTTGGCTCTGACATTCAGTTTTGATATTAACATTTCATATTTTCTAGCCTGGCTATACAATGACTGCCCCCATATCTGTTTAATACTCATGCTATTTAAAAAACAGGGGAAATGAAAGGACTATAGCTTATTCTACACAATCAAAATTAAAATATGAAACAAAATGTTCTATAATTTTGCTCATGTCACAAGAGAGGTTAAACGAAACAAAAAGTGAAGATGAAAGGACCAGTAAATTCTATTACAAATATAGTCTCTAGATTTGTTTATAGCACATTACTAGTCTTTCTTATTCACCTGGACTGTGAGCTGTCAAGAAAAGAAGTGATTAGTTGACGTCTTCCATCTTTGTTAAAAACCAATGCCTTGCCACTTGCTAGGACTCCACAGCCAAAGCTGACTTCAGCACCACGGATAGAGTAAAAATTGTGATAGGATGAGAGCCTGGAGCTCCCAAAGCTTTCTGAAATAAACACGGGGAAGGTCTGGGAAGCCATTTCACATGCGGGTCCTGAGTACCCAGGGTCACACCTATAAGAAATATATATTAAAAACATAATTAGTCCCAAATAAATGTTTTAAACCTTTTTCTCCCCTGTGGAAGATCAAGATACAGTTTTGCAACCAAACATAACAGTTGTAAACTTTTAAAACCTTAAAAATAAAGTCCATTGATTCTCTCAAACCTAAAGTGAGAGACTCTTCAAAATAAGTCATACTGTATTGAAAATATTCTTATGGATGATGTATTTGTTTTGGTCAATATTTACCCTTTGGGTCAAAAAAAATTGCTATTCCTCTAAATAGAAGTCAATAGCCACATATTGTAAAATAAAAATATAGAGATAGTCTACTTCTTGTTTGTGGTACTAAGATCCTACTGCACCTGCCACATGTCAAATCATTAGTTTGCTACTATGTAACTGTAACAGATCAAATGTGATTACAGCTAATGCCACACAATACAACAGAGCCCAGAAAATATTTAGAACATCATCTTCAAAAGTGGCTAATGATTTTGAGAGCCTTGAGTTTTAGCGAGACACCTTGAAGGAGCCTGACTTTCAAAAATCACTGCCCCTCTGAAAACCAGGCTGTTTTTGGTCTTAATATAAAGATTCTAGTCTATTAAAAAGTGGCACAGTTTAATGGAAAATGGCAAAGCCACAATTTACCAGTAAAAAAAAAATATAAAAAAGCATCATTGTAATTTCTAGCATGTAATATAGTACATTTCAAAATGAATAGGTGGTCCAAATCTCTCCAGGTTTAATATAAAAGAAAATTATTAGATAAAGTCATTTAGAAATTTACTATTAAACTTACATTGTATTAATAATTTGATGCATTTCAGATGCTATATTAACTGATTTTACATTTAGCCTTTATAGAATTACAAGGGCTGAAATGAAAATAATTTCAATTTTCAGTTTAAAAAGTAAACTGAATGACAAAAAGTGAACACATCAACTCTGGTATTATTATAGCCCTTACTTGCAGCCATTTCTAGTACATTGTCCTCGCCCTGAGCAGAATCTGAGGCAAGATGGACCAATATAAACTGCAGAGAAAAGAAACTGATTAAATTAAAAGGTTATATTATGTAACAAAGAAAGATAACCAACACCTTGTTGAGCATATGGGTCTGATCTTGCAAACAGATATTAGTGTTTCTCTGTAGACAGGAATGGGACTACCTGAAGGAGTAATGATGTCCTTTGTGGTACCTCTCTGCCGGGATTGAGTAAATAAATATTGACTTAGATCAAGGAGCCCCATGGATAACCTATTGTACACTGGATGCTGTATATTTGTGTCTGCTCCCAGTTTGAGGTGCTGGAGATGTTTTAATATATGCACCTATTTTGTTTAAAGATATCTAAAGAGGAGAATAGATCTAGCTGGCTTGTCTGGGCATTTCTTATCCTTCCCCTTCCTCCACCCTATTTTGGGCATGTAGGCCTCCCATTAGAATTGCAAAATTTTGAAGGTTATTCCTTCTCTGACTGAAATTAATGGCAACACTCCTGTAGGACTCAGTGACACTGGGATCTGGCCCCAACTCCTGAGAGGGAAATATTAATATCATGCATTTTTAGTGAGAGAACTGTATTAATGTTTCATTTGCATTAAACAAAAATGAAAACCATATGCACTGAATAACCATTCCAGGCACTTGACAACACACTACTATATCTCACCTTTCTTCTGTAAGAGTAGCTTTTCATATTCAGTGATACAATAAAAGGGTAGGAAAGATTAGTTGCGATCATCACAGTGTGGTTTTTATGGGATAATCCAAATGAATACATTTGCTATCTTGGGGGTAAATTTTTGTAAGCCTGAAGTTTGGAAACTAGTAGCATTAACTGGAGCCAGGGACAGTGCAAGTACATAGGGAATATCCCCTTATGCCATACCTCTGTAAATGCACCATAATCCTGAATGGCCACAAAGACTCTCCTGAGCAGACTACCAGCTACATAGAGCTGCGGCACTTGTGTAGTGACTTTTGGAATGTTATCAAAACCCACCTGAGACCAAATTGAGACAATCAGTTCCTTCTTTCTTTCTTGAACTTCTGCCCATCGTGGCAGTGTATGAGCTCTTTTCACATAAAACAGACGGCAATAGCGATCTTCCCTGCAGACTTCATGGAGTCTCTCTAGCTTTTCTCCCTTTTTGAATGTAAAAACTCTGCTCTGGATAGTGTTATGTTATCTGCTTGTTTGATTCATTTATTTGGCTTACCTGTGCTGTGCTGTGAATGTCATTCTTATCATGTCAGAAAAGCTTTATTGAAGTTGAAGGTTTGCAACATTTTCTAAAGAGGGTCGAACTCTGGATTTTGTGTGTGACTTAATATATATTTGAAAAGAGGTCTGGAGAGCTAAAAGGTCAGTGTATTGAATCTTTGAAATTATTCTCTCTCTTCATCCTACATTTTTAACTGGCAAGCTGTGAATGTGGGTGATTTGTCGACATATATGGGTCGGATCCTACTAAGTGCTGAATGTCTTCAATCCCACCCACATCTATTCAAGTTAAGAGCACTCAGCATCTTGGAAGACCAGGTTTTCCAGGCCTGATCCAAAGTCCATTGATGCCAAAGGAAAGACTTCAACAGGTTTTGGATTGGGTACTTAGTTGATAGCTGGCTGATAAGTTTGCCTGCATGTTACACTGCTCAGTGTTTAAAATCCTTTGACAGAACTATATTTACTGTATTACTATAAATTCAGCATATTTTGTTCTAAAAATAATGATAGTTTAATGGATTTACGGTGAAATCCTGACACCACCTGAAGTCAACGGGGGTTTTGCTATTGACCTCAAAAGGAGCAGGACTACGCCCTTAATAATTTCATATATTTGTTTTCTTCCTGGCTTTACAGAACAGAAAAATGCAGAGATTTGTGGGAACATGATGAGAAGCATGTGAAAAATGGGCTTAGACCATTGGCACCATCTGCACTCTTTTTTTATTTCTAGCTCCATAGTATCAAGGGAAAACATTAAGTACCAGTAGGATATTTATACTTAGCATGGTCTTGATTCTGTAGTCCTTACACAGGCAAAACTCCCAATGGGAGTCTGGCCTGCATAAGGTCTGCACTACTGAGCCCTAGCACTGCTGAAGAGAACTGTCCTCATGCAAAGAAGAAAGAAGGTCAGAGTGATCATACGACTTATAGACTGAGTACCATGTTTACCAACAACGTGGAAAACTTCTAATAGCAATTTTGGCAAAGAATATCTGGCCATTCTAGCTCACAATGGAATGCTGCCTCCTGAGCAAAAAGGCTGTACAGTGAACATGAAAGGGACAAAAGACCACCTCAAGCTGAGCAGGAGGATCACAGAATATGCAAAACAAAAAAGAAAGGAAAAGTTTAGAGATGGGCAGATAGCCTCCCAAAAAGCACAGTAGGCTCCCACATTTGTGGATCATCAAGACACTGAAAATGCACAAGATTCATCCAAGGATGATTTCCTTTCTGCAGCAATCTATGGTTAATGGGAACACTCAACTCCACCTGAAAGGGACTCTCACTGATGAAGTCCAAATTAAAAGAGGAAACTTTCAAGGGGACTCCTTATCACCAGTGCTGTTCACGGTAGCAATGCTGCCACTGATATGGATGATGCCTGAGATAAATGGTGACTATCATATCAGCAAAGAGCAACAACCAGTTAACCATTTGTAGTACATGGATGATTTGAAAATATATGGATGGTCACAGAAGGAGATACTGAGATTGATAGTATGCGTAGAAAAGTTTGGTGAAGATATAAAGCTATGGGCTGGCTTGGCTAAATGTGCATTCACATCTATAAAGAGGGGCAAACTGGTACAATCAGATAGCATACAAGTTAATGAGGTATTATCCAAGATACCTCTCAGCATGGCCCCTACATATACCTCATGGAACTGACAGAGTTACAACATTAGGAAGTCAAAGAAGAAGTGGGGAAACAGTATTACAGATGAATAAGAACTAATCTAAAGACACAACTCATCTCATGGAATTTGATCTGAGCAATTGGGTGATACAGTATTATGGTACACTGCCGGAGTTAACAAGTGGAATCAAGAGGAGAAGAAAAATTTCACATCCAAACAAGAAAGCTCCTGAAAATGCATAGAGTAATGGATATCAATCAAGACACGGCCAGGATGTACATCAGACAACATGATGGAGGAAAAGGTCCGCTATCTGTGGGGGAAGCAATTGACAATGACATCCAAAAATATGAGGAGTCAGCCAAAATAAAAGATCATGTGGTCGCTATACCACGTGCTGGACAAGGATGCATTCAGCCTAAGAAAACATAAAAAAGGAGAAAGACTAGAAAGATTTACAGAGAAATCAATGCGATAGAGAGAGATCAAAGCCATTAATGATAAAAGATTAACAAGCTTATGACTTGTAGAGGGATACCTCAAAAGAGAGACAGAGAGCCTCATTACGACTGCACAAGAGCAATCATTAAGGGTTGATTACATTCTAAACAAAACTGGGCAACAGAACTGCTCCCTGAACTGCAGAATGTGTTCTGAAAAAGAAGAGATGGTGGAACTTTTGTTGAGCGCCTGCAGGAGCCTGACTGGAAGAGAATTTATGAAGAGACATAATGCGATTGCCAACTGTCTGAACTGGAGCGTTTGTGGAAAATATGGATTTAAACGAAACATGCAAAATTATGACCCACTGATTTGAAAGTGCTCTAGAGAATGAAGAGGCGAAGATTTTACGGGATCTGGCAATTGTCACAATTATCAACAGGCCAGACATAGCGGCAAAGAGTCCTGTGGCACCTTACAGACTAACAGATGTATTGGAGCATAAGCTTTCGTGGGTGAATACATGACATCCGACAAAGTGGGTATTCACCCACAAAAGCTTATGCTCCAATATGTCTGTTAGTCTATAAGGTGCCACAGGACTCTTTGCTGCTTTTACAGATCCAGACTAACACGGCTACCCCTCTGATACTTGAGGCCAGACATAGTGGTTGTAGAAAAGAAAACAAACAAGACCATGTTAATTGGCATTGCTGTGCCAGCAGACAAACATAAAAAGGAAACAAGAAGAGAAGATAGTTAAATATGAAGAGCTATGCCACGAAGTGGAACAATTATGAAAAACTAGAACAAAAGTGATCCATTGATCCGTGAAACATTTGGAGCAATCCCTAAGGGTATGGATGAGCAGCTCAAGAACACATTAGGAGTGGAAGATATCACAGTCATTGTCCTCCAGAAGACAGCACTCTTTGGCACTGCAAGAAGTTTAAGGACAGTCAAAAGAGAACTGCAGGAATTCTGCAGAGGGTTTAACAAGACTCCTGACTACCCAAACCTATGGAGTTAGTTAATGATCAGGATTTATTGGTGACTCATGGAGATAAATTTTAGACAGGAGCTTTCCCCTTTTTATACTTAAAGGTCTTATATGCTGTGAAGGCTGTTTTTTTAAAAGAAGAAAAATCTCCATGATGTAATACTGAGGGATAATAATATTTTTGAATTAACAATCCAAACCCTGCATTTTTCTTCCTATTGTAAAATTTCTGTAGACTTGCACTGACTGCATCATTCTGTTGTTTCCAGAAACTTGCACTGACAGCTACATTTTGCATTTCCTTATATAGTAACTCACTTTTCATAGACATCAGTGTTTTGACTTACCCTTCATTTTGCTTAATTTTTGACCTAATGTCACTATATTCAAGACAAGAATTAATACTGCCTTGGGAATATTGAGATGATACTAAATCACACTAATGGGAATAAGGAAATAGCATTACCAAAAAAGTGATGGAAATTAACTACTTCATTAGCTCAATATTTTATTTTTACATTTCAATATCCTGGCAGTTTCAAAAGGCTTTTCTGTTTTCAAAATGTCAAAGGGCTTCTTTGTAAAACTTAAAATGTAATGATATTGGGAGCACAGCTTGCTTAAAATTAAGATGTGCCGTATCTTGCTGTTCCCTAATATCATGTCAAAGCATCTTAGGAATTGTGGCACCCAACAATTTAGCCAGAAGTTTCAGACTATAAAATATGCATTCATAATATAATGCATTTTTACCTACATACCTAGCAAAACAATTCCTGTGCTCCACAAACATATCTGCACCTTGGTTTGTAGCAGAATGTGTTTCTTTTAATTAGCTGTGGCCCTCTCAGTATCATCCTTATATATGGTCATTGTTACATATGAGGCATAAATCCAGGGATATACAAATCTTGCATTCACAAAGTACTTGTTTGTGTTTTGAATATTCCTATCCTGACTGAGCCTGCCTTTCCATGACTGTAAGATCTAATACCGCTTGACTCAGTGCAAGACTCCTATTGTTGCCTTGCTTTTTTCAAAATAAATGCACAATTAAATCAAAAGATTTATAGGTATTAGAAAATAATTAAGGTAAAAATAAGCCTCCAAAATGGAAATAGAGAAACGTACTATTATCGAAGGTACTTCTCCCTATCAAATACTGTACACAATGCAAAAGCTGTCTTCCATGTGCTGGTGGCAGGGTTTCTTTATTAAAGTCTTCTGTGTCTAGCAGGTATAATATATCCCAGATGTTGCAGCTGTTACTTAGGGAAGTTCAGTACACATCCTTAATAGTACATTGTAGTACCTACTTATGTTAACTGGATCTAAGCAGCCAGAAGAAATATTATATTAGCCCCTCATCACGAATATTTTACTTTTAGAAAGCTTTCAATTAAAAAAAAAGATAATCTACATTTTGCCTGCTGCAGCTCTATACTTCATTTTATCTTCTGATTTCACTGCCTTTTCAGATTATATAATTCCCCTCTAGCTTCATTAAAGACTGGTGACCAAGTGCACTTAAAATGGATGTTTAACAATCTGCAAATCCCAGCCTTATGACATTGGGAAATATGTGTCTATTGGGAACTGTGTATGGAAATTGTACCTGAATGGTACATGATGATAACAGGTATGAATACTAACTATTATCAATTGCCCACATATTTCCATGGATTGGTCCTGTTTGTCTCCATCGAATCCTGGTATTTCTGGTTAATGCTGCACTGGGAAGGGGAATAGTTATTCGGTTCCACCTGAAATACATTTCACACATAAATTCCCACATTTTTAAACGGTAGTTGTTAAATATTAGTATACATTGCTGACATTTATTTTACACTGAAGAGTTTTAAGAACTTTATACTTATATGGGCCTAAATTCTGCTTTCACAAGTAAATGCAGTTACTACAGATTTATGTGCTGTAAATGATTCATAGGTTCCAAGGCCAGATGGGACCACTGTGATCATCTAGTCTGACCTCCTGTATAACACAGACCATAGAACTTCCCCAAAATAATTCCTAGAGCAGATCTTTTTAGAAAAACATCTTGATTTAAAAATTGTCAGTGATGGAGAATCCACCATGACTCTAGTCAATTGGTCCAGTGGTTAATTACTTTCACCATGGAAAATGTACACCTTATTTCTAGTCTGAAATTGTGTAGCTTCAACTTTCATTTATTGGATTGTGTTATACCTTTCTCTGATAGATTGAAGAGCCCAATATTAAATATTTGTTCCTGAAAGAAAAAATCTTTAACCGTTAATTCCAAGTCCCAGGCTAGTGCCCCAATCGCTTTCCCACTCCACAGCTACCCAAAGAAGAATTTGG
Organism: Natator depressus; assembly: GCF_965152275.1. Lineage (NCBI taxonomy): Eukaryota > Metazoa > Chordata > Testudines > Cheloniidae > Natator > Natator depressus. The sequence continues at coordinate 323,181,608 of NC_134234.1, read as the reverse complement.
CCCATTGTATTTCAGTACATTACATTTAGTACATTACATATGTTATTTAAAGCATTTAAAATGAAACAAACAAAAATATGCTGTCGTTTCTATTCAAATGATCAAAGTTAATACTGCCCTTGAACTGCTTAGTATAATGAACCTTTCCCTGACAGTGGACCTCTCTAAAGCTACATATAGAGTTAAGCCTTTGGATCTGGCTGAACTCCACTTGGAGCAGGACCTGAAGAGGAGATAAAGGCTGCTATTTGCCACTGTTACAGCCACCCAATCCTGAGGTGGGCAGGCAGCGGATGGCTCTGGCCACTAGTGCAACTTCTACCCGTCTAGGCAGTTGTATGGCTGTCATCCTTATAATTATCTGAGCATCTCATGTCTGCTGTAAACTATGATAAATTGTAATGGCCATCAAGGCACTCCAACTATGTTCCCTTCCACGGTCATGCCTCTGACTTGTCCTCTATTCTGAGGGCTACAAGGAAGATGGGATACAGCAGTTATGTCAGCTCTGTGCCATCATGGGATTGCCCTATGCAAGAGGAATCCACAGATGGTCACTTAAGTCCACGTTGCACTGGCAGAGTAGCATCAAGCATACTTAATTGGGAACACGATCTGGCCCTTTATTTTTCTTCTGTTAGATTAATGCATGATTAGCACATTTTGCCAGTCAATGGCTATTTTTTTCTTGCTGAACCTCTATACGCTGTTCTACCCAACAAAATATTTATAATCACAATTTTTGGCTAGTGAAATCCAGAGGTATTCCATTGTATTTCAAATGTCATAATTCCAAATTAGTAAAAGATGAGGATCATGTAAAACATGGCCATAGGTGGAAGAGTCCTTTGTTATTATAATTTAATAGATTAATCAAAACAAAAAGTCAAGTAAATTTTGCCTCATTTTGTGTGTGTATGTATGTATGTTTGTATGTATTTTTTCCTGTAGCAATATTGCTATACAACAAAAACATTCTGAGGTACATAACTTTTCACTTCTGGGCAGCCAGAAAAACCAGCTCCTTTGCTTGTTGTCTCCAGTTAATCAGAAATGAAAGGTTGCATGGGGACACTTTCGTCACTGCTTTCCAGTGTCACAAAGGATTGACTTCCTTTTGTAGTCTTGAATCTCTGCTAGTTTTGCACAGAACTCTCTTACCCACTGTAGTTTTCAGAGGCATAGATGGTGCTGTGAGGAAGATGAGACCCAGCACATATCTCAGGCAAGCACTCAGTGTGAAGTAAGGACCAGGAACGGCCATGATTGGTTGAAAACTCCAAGTAGACACTAACAACACAAACAAACAGAGTATTCACCTCAGACTAAATGTAATACATCAGCATTTGCAGCACCAACATATAAAAGCTTTAAAACTCATTGGTTGCTAAATAATTGATACCTCTGATGTTGCAAAATGAAATGCCTTTGTGGACAAAACACTGTAAATGCAAACATGAAGCAAGCTCAGTATTTTAAAGACAACAAAACATAAACCATATAAGAACACCTTTAACTGACAGAGGTGAAACCAATTATTGCAGTCCTTATTTGGCCATTACACATTTATTTTTATGTTGTATTTAATGGGATTGATGTTACTCTTACAATATTCCTGGTTGAATTCTGCACCACTGTGCAATGCAGAATTTTGCAGAAATTAATGTTTTTTGTGCAGAATTTCCTTTCCCTCCCAGAAATGGGCTGCAGTGCTGCTGGCTGCCATTAGAGTCCACTGGACCTAGCAGAGTACAGTTTGCACATAGAAGACACTGCTGAGGGGAGGTGGAGGGAGCTAGAGGGTTCCTGGCAGCTGCAGTTCCCAGTATGCCCTGAGGGAAGGAGAGGGTGGTGCACAGGAAACTTCACACAAGCCTGTGACCGAGCATCAGGCTGTTTTTCCCTCTGGATCCCTGGGCTCTGAAGGGTAGGGGATGTGTGTTTGGGCTGGGGGGGACCCTGTGGCTGGGCTCTGGAGGGTAGGTTGTTTGGGTATATTGGCTGGGGGGACCATGGGTGGGTTTTTTTGTGGGGGGAAGAGGCAGAGAAACAGGAACTGGGTTGTCAGAGGGGTTTCTTTAACTCTCTACTTCTGGGGGAATGTAGCACAGCACTATTGAAATATTTTTGGCATACAATAGGTGCTTTGACTTGGAAATTATATAAAACCCTATATAGCTCAAAATATCCAGGACTCTCCAATCCATGCATTCTGCATAAGGCTGTGGATACTAGCTCTAAAGCAGGCAAACCTGTCAGAGGAAAGAATGTCTCCATACACCTCTGGGAGATAACACCCCCCATCGTTCCCCCCCACCCAGGTATTGGGATATTTCAGCTGTGCTCTTGTTGAGGAAACCTCTTGTCTTTGATCTGTCCCTCCATCTCCACCTGAGGCTACACTGCTCATGGGAGTAGTGAAGAATGAGGGGGGATTTGATAGCTGCTTTCAACTACCTGAAAGGGGGTTCCAAAGTGGATGGATCTAGACTGTTCTCAGTGATAGCAGATGACAGAACAAGGAGTAATGGTCTCAAGTTGCAGTGGGGGAGGTTTAGGTTGGATATTAGGAAAAACTTTTTCACTAGGAGGGTGGTGAAACACTGGAATGGGTTACCTAGGGAGGTGGTGGAATCTCCTTCCTTAGAAGTTTTTAAGGTCAGGCTTGACAAAGCCCTGGCTGGGATGATTTAGTTGGGGATTGGTCCTGCTTTGAGCAGGGGGTTGGGCTAGATGACCTCCTGAGGTCCCTTCCAACCCTTATATTCTATGATTCTATGATTGGCAGTAGCCTTAGGGTTGGACTAACTCCAATGGGTTGTCTCACTGTTGAAGAGACTGACTGGTTTTCCTTCTTTCTATTTTTTTTAAATATCCAGTGTGGGCAAGGCCTCTGCTACTGTCAATCACCAGATAGGTATATATTTAGAAGACAGGGGAGACAATATTAGTCATTCACCTAATGCTTTTTTCTTTTCACTCTCTGATAGTTATCAGATCCAACTGTCATTAGAGTCTTTCCCCCAGTGACTGAATGCCAGTCATAAAAGGAATAACCAATGCCTTGCATTAGGGAGTGGGGGGACTGCTCAGTGCATCTGTCTATGTACACAGCAGCTGGATGGAGAGGCGTCACTACAGCCATCCCTGAGAACAGCATTACCCAATTGGTATCACATGACTGTGACAGAGCAGGTAATGCTCACCTGGAGTCAGCACCCTAGATGTTTAGAGCTGCTCTAGTGACACAACAGAGCCATAAACTATGTCTCTCCAAAGCTGCACATAGCAGCTGAAATGTACCAGTGAATACAGACAGATGGAAATCAGACAAGGAGAAGACCCATTAGATCAGTGATATTCAGACCTCAGTGGTTCAGGAGCCAAATTAGAGATCTACATTATCCAAAAGAGCCACAGTAGTATGAATTCATTATTTCATTTACCTATATATATATATGTTATTCTCACAGCAAAATGACTGACCACGTATTCTACAATTGGCTAATAACATAGGAAAAGCATCCTGATTGGTTAATAACTTAGATTGGTTTATAATTAAATCACACAGCGTTTTAATATCATGTGCTGCAAAGAGCCGCAGGAGGCACATTAAAGAGCCACTTGTGGCTCCTGAGCCTCAGTCTCAGTATCACTGTGTCAGATGATCTAGTCAATCTCCTGGCAATGCAGTGTCATTCCCAGTAATATATCCACAAATGTTCATTGAGGACTTCAGCAACCATGAAGCTCCTGATAGAATGTTCCCCCCACCCTTGCATGATTTCAATGCAGTTTATTATTTAAAATAAAGTGTTTATAATACATGACTCCGAGAATGGGTGTAGATTTCTAACATTCTGTGAACCTTCAACAAGTAATGTAGAAAGCATTTATTAGAGATTTGCTGCTTTATTGCAATATTCACGTAGAGTAATTTACTAAGCATAATTTGTTTCTAACACTCTATTTTAAATAATACAAATGAAGGATTAAAAAAGTCACAGTTCATTATCCTGACACCACATTGCTGGGCTATGACTTTTCTATTTCAGAATAATTTACTGAGAATATGATTTTATTTAAAGAGTGTCTTACTATACATCTATTGCCATGATATTATAAACATATATTAAAATGGTTTATGAGGTTTCAGCCAATTCATTTCAGATTTACCTATACTGATACTTTGGAGGGTTGTATTCACATCACATATTCTCTAGCATTCCCAGTAATGAAAACATTATGAATAATACTGTAGGCCAGGAGATCTGCACTTCCCAATTATTTGTGAAATGCAAATCAGGCTTATGAAGACCTAGTGTTTCTTTTATTGTGAAGGAGCTCATTCCTGTCTTAGAAATGCTATGTGAGTGGGAAGAAAATTAATCTAAAAACATATAAAAACACAACAAAAAAATTCCACTAGAAAATTTGTGATACAGATGTAATAATAAATATGCTGATTTTTAAAAGAAAACTTTCCTTTAAAGGATCGTTTTAAATTTAGCTCTCAAATTGCTGGGTACATATGGTTAAAATACTTACAACTGCTAATATTACCCATTAAATATGACAGGACAAATTCTAGCAGTCATTGCATGTAGATGACCACCAGAAAATCCACCCAAAGCAGTGGAGACATGGAGCAGCGGTTGGCCTCCTTTCTCTATCCAAGTTCCTCCCCTGATTCCATGGAGAAACCTCTTTGCAGCCCCTCTAGAAGAAAAGCCAGAGGGGAATGTTCTAGAGCAGGGCCTAGATGTGAGGTCCTCATGTTTATGCCCACACAGCTCTGATCTGACAATGGACCCTTTGCACCACTCCGGTGTGGATTATTCATGTTATTGGCAGCAATAATCTATGGAAGATTCGTAAAAGGGGCTGCCAATAGCACACTCATACATCATTGCTCCTTCTTCCGCACGGAGTGTGTGCAAGCCTATTTTGGAAACTGTTTTGGAAACTATTCTTTTCCACACCTTGATCCCTTGAGAAATCCATGATGTACTGACATTTCTTTTTATAAGATACAAGAAGGTTCTTGCCTGCACCCAATATCTTCACCCAACAAAGCATGAAGAGCCAAATCCTGTAGTCCTTAATGCTTAGTTCAGCAAAAGTCATATTAATATCACTGGAGTTGTGTCAGAGTATGACCTGAATAAGAACTGCATGATTTGAACAGTGAGGTAGGGAGACAATAATATCTCCTTTGTAGAGAATAGAAACTGAGCCCTCACCCTGTGACTGGTGAAATCAATGACAGCTTTGCCATTGACTTTCAACTGATACAGGATCAGGCCCTAAGTGGTTTGCCCATAGTCACACAATGTATCTACTGCAGAGCCAGGAAGTGACCGCACATCTCCTGAGAACCAGTCCAGTGCCTTAAGCATATGGTTGTCCTTCCTCCTGAAGTCAATAACCATTAATTGCTGGCTTCAAGGAGAACAAGACTGGACTGGTGCTAGGTGAGATGCTGCATGCAAGCCTCAAACCTGTTTACATTTGTTGTTTTTAATTGCCTTCTTTCTTTCTGGGAAAAATATCCAAATCATTTTAGAGATGCTATAATATAAAAAGTATAAGAAAGCAGGTTAGTTGCAAGATAAATCTAGCCTGTTGTACCTGTTACCAGGTTGATGAGTTCCACAGCCCAGATTAATGGAAAACTGGATCATGTGAGTTATGGTGGAGGGGAGTACCGGCAGGACATGGAAGTAATCAACAGCCCAGACATTCTTGTTATGCCCTTGATGATTCTTTTGCTTAAGACAGAACTTGGTCGCAGGAGTCTGCAGCTCCGGACTAATGACTACAGAAGCCAAAGATGGAACCTTCAACAGAAATTAAATTAATTAGATTTATATAAAAAATTACTCAGAAAAGTACTGTTTACAAAATAGCAGCAATAATTTCAAAGGGGCCAAACAATACTAACCCATTATCCACATTGCTTCTTTCATGTTGACTATTAAATTAACCCTCTCCCTACAAAAGAATCTAGACAAAAACTCATTTAACTCACTGCATGGCCATCACTACCCTGGAAATCAGGGGTGCTCAGCACCTACAATGATCAGGGTATTTCACTGTAAACACCTTGAAGGGACCATGTCTTCTGTGTTCTGAAAAATACTAATTAAGCTTGATTGTTTAGCAGTGATGGTGCGTTAGAAACGGGTATTGCCTCTCAACTCTTCCAGTTCACATCAGCAAATGCAATGGAAGTGCACCGTTGGTTTAAATATAATGGAATAATTTGGAGCAGATATCATGTTTGAAATATAAGGAAATGTTCTTTTGATGAAATTTAGCTCATGTGTCTGGAGCTATATGACTAGTCTTTTTTAATATATTAAAGGGACACTTTCAGCTGTAAATGTAGTCCATTTGAAAAAAAGCATGTCAGATGTAGTTGTAGATACTACCCCTGCCTCTGAGTCCCCCTATTATTTTCTACTCTTTTACAATAATAATTTCCTTTTTTTTAAAGTAGGTTCTTTCCTATTGCCATGCAAAAAACAGGAGAAACTTTACTACAGTGAAACAACAAAACTGACTCAGCACAAAGTGCTTTCAAATACATAAAGTAAACAGACTGAAAAAAAGAAATATTTTTTTCTCTCAATTTTATCATTATAGTAATCTTAGGTGTTAACAAAAGAAAGTGATAAAAGTGTAGAAATGTTTTTAAAGTAGACTATACCTTTAATACAATATTCTCTATGTAATGTAATGTATAAACATGCTGTAGTTTAGTTTGTAACAATGTTGTGTGCATATGTATATATGTAACCCCTGTCTTTTCTTCTTCCTTCTAGACAGCACAATACAAATATTGTACCAGTTACCGTGCTGGCTAGGGCTCTGTGTATAGCACATCCACAGACAGCCCCTAAATGGTATGGCTCTTCATAGGAGGAAGGACCCCTGATTCAGGAAGCAATCCTGAGAAGAAATTGAGGAGTGAATATTGCTGTCTGGGTGAGAAGGCAAAAGTGTTTTCCAGCAACAGGAATGGAGCTGTCTCTGTATCCCTTTTTTGTAATAAATACATTGTCTGTTGTTTACTGAGCTAATGCCTGTGTCATCATTCCAGGGAGTCTGTCTGCTTGTGCTAAACAATCAAAAAGGAGACTGCAAGGTCACACAATTGCCAGACAACCGAAAAATCCATTATTCGTTCAGCTCTAATTTTAACTTTCATCTAGACTTCTCATATTTTGATTGGTGTTGTATAAGCTTGACAAAACCCAGGTGAACTTTTCTGGTGTTCCTTTCACAATAGAGAACTCTTTGGAAATTGCATATGAAAGCCCCATATTTTCTGAGACAACAAAAACAGCACACTCTTTTTAAAGGATACATCCGCTGTCACAGTAGGACTGCAAAATTATTGCCCAGTGCTAGCTTCACAAACTGACCATGCCTACCCGACTGCTTACCTGATCACATGGACACCACAAACCTCTCCTTTATTGACACTCCCATTCCCCCAGTCTAGCTGCTGCATGCTCTCATGCTCAAAAATAGCTATAATAATTATAAGCTTCCAACCTCTTTATCTGCTACCTTCTTTTTAGTCTATTATCCTGGCATTAAATGAGCTAAGTAGTGGGCATTGCAGAATTTTGATGCTCAGATGCTTTCTAACCGTGTGATCTGTACATGTTAGTTGCTTGAAAAGCTCTTGTTGAATTACCCCAGTGGAATGCCATACTCAGCATGGTCAAATTGGCTTAAAAATGTAGGTTGTCTGTCTATCTTTGTCTATAACACCTACCTTATAAGAAGCATAGGTCAGTGTATCAAGAGCTATGTGCTCTTTCCTTCCTTCTATCTTTGCATAGAGGAGGACATCATTTTCATGGGCCTCTCCAGAATCACAAGTTCCCCCTTTACAATACATATTTGAGAAACAAAATAACTGAAGCACATGTTATTTAGAAGTAAATCACATTAAATTCCCATAATTATGAAAACAATTACACCTAGTTATTATTAAACTAAGATCTGAAACAAAAGAACACAAGCCCCAATGGAATAATGTATAAGAACCATTCGATCAGATAGGCCATGCTGGAGATCAATGCCTTGATAGAAAAGCCTAAGTAACTATTTTTATCAGTTTATTGAAATAAATTTTAATAAAAACAATGTTATGCCACAAGTGGTGTTTGTATCTGTGCATCTTACACCCTATTCACATGGAAGTGTTCTGCTTTTTTCAGTGTTTGATTTCCTGTTTCTGGTAGAAATCGGTACATTGTTATTATTTAGTATTTACATCCTGGTTAGAGCCAAAGGCCTCTGTCAGGTTCAGGGCTCCATCATGTTTGGTGCTGTGCAAACACAGAGGACATATAGCAAGATTGTACTGGGCCCTGGGCACAAGAATAGTCCTTGCAAGCAGGCAGTGGCAGGGCTGTTCAGGGTTAGCCTCTCCAAAGGATACAGAGGGAAGTTCAGGGAGCCTGTGGAGTTCAGGGAGCCTACCTCCTCCCCCTCACTCCATTAGCTAACAAGGCTAACTAGGTGTATGCCAGGCACTGTCTTCATGGGTGTGGTTGCAGCCATATGTTCTCTGTCTCCCTTTGTGCCTCTCTGAGCTCTGACTGGGGTGGTGCTACACTGTTCCTGATACATATTAGCACAATAGAGCCCTTAGTGAATATTGTGGAGAAGTAAAAGATATGCCGTTTGTAACTGTGATTTACAGTACTTTCATTAGGGAATAAGAGAGACCATCTTTACTCAGCCAAACTCCCATTGCACAATGGAAGGGAGCATGGTGTAGTGGTTTAAGAATGGGATTAGGAGTCAGGAGGATTTCTGTGTTATTTTCCTCTTTCACAGACCTGGTGTGTAACTCTGGCAAGTTCAGCAAGACTCCCTGTGCCCATCTGTATAATGAGAATAATGTTTATATAATCCATAGGATTGTTGGCAGGACTAATTAGAATTTGCTAGTTGCTTTGAGATCTCTGAATGAAAGGTGCTATATACATTAAAAATACTAGTATTAACATTGCAACCTTATTGCTGGCTCTCCCAATATACTTGGCATTCGTGGATGTGAAGAGGGTGCTAATCCTGTGTCCCAAAGCCTTGTTATGGCAGTGAGGTCCTAAGCAGTTCTGCCTCAGGAAGTGGACCCTCAGTTGGGCATGGAAAGGTTGCCGCATCCCCTTCTTCCTCCCTTTCCCAATTTATCCATAGTTGTGGCACTTCCTAGATACTTTGGGAAGCACAGTTAGCTAAGCATGAGTTATACTTTAGTCAAACACAAGTTATTGGGCTGAATATAGGGGAACAGTGAAATTTAACAGCATGGGATGTATAGGTCAGATGAGATGATATAATGGTCCCTTCTAGTCTTAAACTCCATGAATCTATTCATCTTCTTCCTCTCTGGCTAACAGGCAGGCAGGCAGGCAAGAATTTGCTTGGGAAAATGCACTGTGCATCTTGCTCCGTGTGCCCCTATTCCCTAATGTCATTAACATGGGCTCAAAGGGAGCTGGACACAGTAGAGTTTGTGACTTGTTTTTCCCCCCTGCAAAGGAACAGGGTTTCAGCTGGGGCAGCATCTCCATATCTGTAGAGCTCAAGAGACTTGTAAAGCTTTCATGTAGTAGCAGCTGTGGAGGCAAATCTGGGCTGGACATATTCTTTAAATGTTGCAATAGAGATAGAATGGCTTTAAACAACAATGGATGCTAATGGTAGTATATTTTATTGGCATAGCTCCATTTGGTATCCTGGATAATGAATATTAAAACAAGGTATCTGTAACTGAAAAAAGGAAGTTTCATGCTTTCCTGTATCAGGCTGACATTGCAGGTTGGTTTAGAAAAACAGGATGAGGAAGCTCTTTTAAATAGTGTGTAAGATTTCAGATATAAAACTCTTCAATTGCTTTGTCAAGCAAAGATGGCCAATTATAAGGGTGTTCTGAAAAGCCTTATAAGGCTTACATCTTTGCTGTGATTTACACTGTACTATGAAAGCTCTACTTGCTTCTGTGAGGCTTTATTTGTATACCTGAATATTTACACTATTATGCATTTAGCTACAAACAGGCATTGCTTATGTTTTCAATGCCATCACCCAATTTCTCCACCACTCTTGCTGAGCTGACAGCCTCTCCTGTAAGTTCAGAAGGTTGACAAAGTTTCTTTCCTGTTTCTCTTGCAGGTGTTGTAATGCCTGGAAGACCTGGAAATAAGGCAACCTCCCTTTCCTGTGCTTTATTGGTAAATCATGTAACACAGGGGAGATGTGTGACAATTCAGAGTAACTACAACAGGACTTTGAATCAATGAATTAAGGATTTTTTTCTTGTTGACTCAAAAGGTGGCTTTGGAAGGTCACTAATTTAATCCATGCTTCCTCCTTTATCATCCCATTATTTTCTTCACTATTTTCTAAAAACCAAATGTTGTGTTGAGAGAATAAATTTCATGTGGAATTTCCTTTATTTATACATGTATGCATTAAATTCCTGGAAAATACAACAAAATATTGGATGATTTCCCCACACCCAACAAACATTTGTGTGAATTTGGATTTGTGAGTGTGAATGCCTAATACAGTTGTACTGACAGCAGCCTTCTTATTTGGAGAGGAAACTTTTTGCTTTTACTTCATCTTTTATTCTTGCTAGTTTACCATTGCCCCCCAAGAAAACCATTCAGGGTGAAATTCATCCCATTGCAAAAGGCCTGCACACAATCCTCAGCACTACTTAAACATTTAGTATAGTATTTCAGTATTGTGGAGTTCTTGTGTGGACCTTGTGCTCTGGGATTGAATTTCACCCTCGGGGAAGACATTATTGTGGCAGCTATTCATGAGTCTGGGGATGGCTTAGTAGCTCAGGAGCAGAAACCATTTTGTGGGTTAGTTAACAGAGACATGGTCTGTTGTAATAATTGAGGCCTAGAAGGCCTTCCTCAGCTGTGAGCCTAACTGTGGGAAAGTGGATGGACGTTTGTAACATTGTTAGGTTACTTGGAATAACAAATGTTTGCACACTTTGATGTGAAAAAGGTAACAGAAGTCCAACCCAGACTGTTACATAAGGTTATTTGTAAAAATTATTAAAAGTGAAATACAGAATGACTGAGTTAGTCTAAACAAAAAGATGTTGCCGATATAACCGAAGCACTGTGTTGAGATCATATGTGGCAACAAGGCAGATGTGGAACCAGAAATCAATGGATTAAATGCAGCAAGTCAGAAGTTAGGTGAGATTGATGAACAAAATAATGAGGGGATGGCCTATTCCACCCATCACTCCCTTTTGGGATTTCTTAAAGAAACAGACTTTGTGAAAAAAATTGGTGACTGCAGGAGATTCATGATTATGGCTGCCCCCCAATGTTTCCTGGGACCGTGGGTCTTTTTCATTCTGTTCCCTGTGAAATGTCCTGACGAGACTAAGCCAGAGAGAGAGACCCAGATGACACTGTCACCTCCACTAGCTCTGGCAGAATCCCAAATGCCATCTAGGATGTGAAGCTCTATTCCTCATGTGTCCTTTTCCTTCCCCACCTTATTTCTTCTCTTTCTTATTCCTCTTCTTTTGCCTTCTGTCTAAGCAGAGTCCGGCTCAGCTGGCCAGGATTGTATATTTTGCAACACTGCTGTAAGCCTGGGACCAGAAAGAGGCAGCTTAAAGGAATGCCCTAAACAGACCGATGTATATTTGCCAGGTCTCAGAATGGCTGATAAGACCATGTGCTGGGCCTGTATTTTTCCAGCAGTGAGGCTGCAAGTGAAAGTCAACATCAGAGACAGAAAAAGTTGCATTTTTATCTTTGCTGTTCTTTCCTTTCCCATTCATGTGTGTTTGTCCTGTTTTGTCTTCTAGAAAAGGGGATTGGACTTTAATAACACAGCAACAACAAGAGCTTCAGCCTATCTCAACTAACTTCACTTTTTTCCAGAAGGACAGTTATTGCCACCTAAGAGACTGTCAAAAATGGGCTTTATTCCTGGTAAAGGCTCTCTCCAGCTACAGGAAAAGAGAACAAGGGATGTTGTTAAAATGAAAGCCTTATTTAATACTTTACATTTCAATTGCATTAACTGTTTTTCCTTCTTTTCTGTATTTTTAATAAAAGATTAAAAGGATTTTTAATGGTGTGTTTGCTATGGTACTAAGCAGGCTGAGGTCTCTGTATACCAAACCCTGAATCTTGTTTAAAACTGTTTAATGCTGGACAGTGACTGGGTTATGTTAACACCTATGACTCTATGGCCTCATTTTCTCTCTCGAAAATTAACACAACAGCTCCCACCTGGAGACAACTCCCACTTCAGACAGAACAAATTGGGCCTGATTCTCCACTGTGTTAATCTATTGAAATCAAAGAAGCCACACCAGCGTGGAGGTGGAATGACTCAAAGCTATCATCTTTATAAGATATTTAGCGTATTTTGGTTCAGACTGTAGGATTTCAAATTTTTTTTCAAATTCTAGTCTGATATGTTTTGCGTGTCCCAAATATGTTAAAAGTACATACTCACCCATGCTGAAGTAAAATCTCAGGTTCCCATAACCTGTAGTGTCCATATATGGAGTACATAGTTTTCTCTCTCCATCTCTGAGGAATACCATAGATGAACCTGACTCCAGTGTTCCACATTCAGTACCAATGACAGCTCCAGATATGTCCCATCTAAATACATCAACAATGTGTTGAGAGTCAAATACCTGCTAGGGGTAAGCCTGTATGTTTCTAACAGTTTATTTTATAAAGAAAAACGTCTTCAAACCTCATGTGGTATAAAGAAAAGCAGTTTGTTCAAACATGCTAGTGACCACAAAATAACAGCTCCTTCAATTCAGTCAACTTAAACAGCATACAATTAATGTATGTCAGCGAAGTTGTAGATTATATTATTTAAAATACAGTAATTGGCAGAATTGTACAAAGTTATTTAAGTTGTTGAGATATTTATTTTGGCTGTTGAATATTACCCTTTCTCAGTACTTTGGTGTTATATAAATAAATAACATGTAATGTAAATGCAACCTCCATTGTATTTTCATTTTGGCTAATTTAGAAGACATTTAAACATCTCTGAAACTTTAAAAGGAATACTGCATTGATCATATCTACTATGCAATCATTGAACATGTAGGCCATAACAGGGGATGCCCTCTATTTAACTTTTTGAGTAGCATTTGAACATTTTTGAGTAACAGTTTTCATTCAGTGCTTGAATAGAGGAAAAAAGAGATACTATGCTTCTCAAAAAATTTAATTTGATTCCCCTTTTTCTCAAATTTAATAGAAAACATGTTTTTGTTTTTCCAGCCAGTGGCAGTACATATAGTTGGTCGGGAATTTTCCAAGGAAACATTTTTTCATCAGAAAATGGTGTTTGTTGAAACTAAAACTGTTCACAGGCAAGGGTTGGTTTCCAAATCTCCTGATTGAAAAATAGGTTGGTAAAAATAAGTTTAGAAATTGTCAAAAAGTCCTGTTTTGACATTTTAGAAATGAAAACTTTCATTTTTCAGTTTGAAATGACTTTTCATTTCAAAGTTTTAGTTAATTTATACTAAAAAAAGTTTTAAACATAAAAAAGGTCAAAATAAGATGGAATGTTTGAAAATGATCAAAATGAAATGCTTGGTTGGCCCTATCGGAAGTGGTCTTTGAATGATTGATTTGTGAAAATTTTCATTGTGATTTGTGATGGCAAAATAATTCAGAATCTCAAAAACACTCACAGAATGGGAAAACTATTTCCTGCCCAGCTCTAGCAGTGAGAAGTGAGTGAACAGAACCTAACAACTACCTAAGGTCTCCTTTTCTAATTTCTAAGTACTGGTTTCTTTCCAGTAATAAACAATTGTCAGTAACCCCCACAAGGATTGTTGATCAAGTTTATATCTGATTTTTTTTTAACCCCCTCAAACTATATCCGAATGTATGGGTGTGATTTTTTTTAAGTGCTCAGTGCTGCTACCACTTAAGTCAATTGTAGTTCAAACATTGACTTCAATGGCCTCAGAGTTAGGCCTATACTGAGTGCATTTGAAAATCCCACTTTATATCTTATAGTAGATTACAAAGTAATATTTGAAAATCTACCAAATTAACATTTATTGAAATGCTTTTATGGTATAAACATAAATATGTCATCTGAAGAACAAAGCGCTCTGTAAGAATTTAATCTGTTTGGTTGCAAAAGTATGGTTAGTTTACGTTTCAATAAATTTAAACATTCTGTAGCAAAGCATTTTTGTTTGATGTACATCTAATTCTGATGAAAGAACTTTGGTGGTTCAGACATTTAAAAAAATAACACGTGATATGATAAAATATACAGTTACCAATTTTGAAGATGGGTCTTTGGGAACCAAGACAATTGCAGGATTAAACAGTTGCGCCTGTTTTGATTTATACAAAGAAATCTCACAATGGTTCATTGGTCTTTTTATATGCTCCATTTAGCCCAATTAAAACACTCTCTTTACTGACCCACAAAACAACATGGGGTCATGAATGATGCAGATCATGGGTGTTTCTAGGGATAACTTCCTTTTAGGGAACATTCAAAATGAAAAGTAGAAAGTTTAACAATGTAAAATGACTCTGGCATTTTTGTAAAAATAAGTCCAAATTCTCTCTGTAATGATAAATAGAGAAGGAATCGGATAAACTGCATCTATTATCATATTATAAACATATTATATTATAAACATGTAGAAAATCTTTGTTAAATGTAACTTTGGGATACATTTATCCCGCAAATCAGTCTATAGTCATTCTTCTTTCACTGATGAATGATAAATGATATGCAAAAATGGTATGATGGTTTATCAATCTAAATGTTTACACTTTATGTCAGATGGAAACATAAGACCCAATCCTGCAAGTAGATCTGTGTGGGAAGTAAACAGGGCTCTGCAACAGTCTGCTCACAGGGATCTAGTTGCAGGATTGAGTCCCTAATCTGTGTTATAAAAGAGAAATGGGATAACAATCCTTTGTGAATGAGAAGAAGTACTGAGCATTGGCCTTACTTTGCTCCCATTAAAGACAATAGTAAAACTCTATCTCTACCTCGTTGACTGCACAGATTCATTATGTCTCCTTGTGCATCCAAAATTTTGCATGAAACTGTAAATCTGGCATTTCCCAATTTTTCAGTGCTTGATTTCACAATCTAATGCAATCCTTGGATGACTAAACAAGGGAATCTTGAGTAGGAATAGAGATATTATTTTACTATTGTATTTGTCAGTTGTGCAACCAGTTATGGTGTCCACAATTTAAGAAGGATGTTGATAAACTGGAGAGCATTCAGAGAAAAGCCATGAAAGTGATTAAAGGATTAGAAAACATTCCTTACAGTGATAGTGTCAAGGCACTCAATCTATTTAGTTTAAAAAAGGAGGGCAGGGGGTGACGACCACAATTTGTAAGTGCATACATGAGGAACAAACATTTGATAATGGGCTCTTCAATCTAGCAGAAAAAAGAATAACCCAATGGCTGGAAGTTGAAGCTAAACAAATTCAGACTAGAAATAAGGCATAAAGTTTTAACAGTGTGGGTAATTAACCATTGAAACAATTTACCAGGGGTCACGGTGTATTCTCCATCACTCGCAATTTTGAAATCAAATTGGATGTCTTTCCAAAAGATATGCTCTCGGAATTCTTTTGGGGAAGTTCTATGGCTTGTGTTATACAGAAGGTTGGACTAGATTATCAAAGTGGTCCCTTCTGGGCTTGGAATCTATGAATCCAGGAGCTTTATAGAGGGTGGAGTAAATATCTCCCTGTGACGGGTTGCACCTACCCCGCTCTGGCTCTGCAGGGGTTAACTGTGCATTGCAGGCTGAGGAAGCCACACCCCTTTGCCTCTGCTGGGCATGCTCAGCCTGGAGGCAAGCCATAAAGGGAAGCAGCCAAGCTCAGTCTGGGCAGGCTTCTGAAGGGAGAGGATGCAGACTGCAGGCTCTCTCCAGGGAGCTGCTACAGAACCTGACCCCAGAAGCAAGGCCTGCCGAGCCCCAGATGGATTCCAGGTGGCCTGACCAACCGAGAGAGAAGGCTACAACATCAGGAGCTATGCTGCCTGAAGACCCCGGAGACCTGTGGTAACAGTGGCCCATTGCCAGCAAAGACAGGGTAGGAAGCAGCCCAGGGAACTTAGACTTTGCTCTGGTGGGTGAACTGGAGAACCAGTCAGCGTGTTTTGGAAGGATCCCCACTGTCTCGGTGGTGAGTAATCCCGCCACTGCCAGGGCCCTGGGCTAGGGCTTGGAGGAGTGGTGCCACCCCTCCCCCCGAGTGGTGTGCTACTTCCCCAATAGGCCATGCAACCCCACAGAGGGGTGTGACTTTATTGCCTCTGGCCATTAGGCCTCACTGCCCTGATTGTGAGGGGCTTTTGTACTGACTTGGGCCATTAGGCCACACTACCCTGACTATAGGGGGTTCTTGTATTGACTCTGGCCATAGGCCACATACCCTGACTGTAAGGGGTTCTTGTACTGACTCTGGCCATTAGGTCACCCTGCCCTGACAGTGAGGGTTGTTTTATGGCACAGCTGATGCAGCAGATCGCCAGTCAGCACCAGCTCCGTATGACCCAGCATCAGGAGCAACAACAGTAGCTGCTGCAAGAGTTGGCGGCCCAGCATCAGACCAACCAGGAATTCCTAGTCCAACAGGTTGCGACATGGCTACAGCTGGCAGTACTGTCAAGGCCCATCCCTGCAGGGGTAGGGCCAGGGGATACCCTGGTGAGGCTACCCGTGCACCTCACCAAGATGGGGCCTGGTGATGATCCCGAGGCATTCCTTGTTACTTTTGAACAGGTTGCTACAGCTGCATGTTGGCCTCCTGAAGGCTGGGCCATCCTACTGGCCCCCTATTTGACCAGCCAGGTGCAAACTGCCTACCACAACCTGGTTCCTCATGAGCCCTGGGATTACTCCCGTGTGAAAGCTGCCATATTAGACCATACCAGCATTAGCCTGGAGACCTACCAAGAGTGGTTCTGCAAAGAGCAGTAGCCTCCAGGAGCTTGACCACGAGCTGTGGCCCAATGCTTGCGGGACTATTGCTGGAAATGGCTGAATCCGGAGAATTTAACTGGGCCCCAGGTGGCGGAGCCCATAGCATTGGAACAATTCACACAGATCCTCCCAGCGGGGGCAAAGGAGTGGGTATAACACCACCACCCAATGGCCCTGAATGAAGCTGTCTCTTTGATGGAGGATTACCTGGCCACTGAAGGACCTGAACATCAACCCCTCAAACCAGAAGGTCTGGCGGGGTGAAGCCGGAACCCTGAGGCTCAGCAACCAAGACCTGAAATGGGGAGACCTCACAGTAAACCCAGCTTAGCGAGGCCCCCATGGATCACCAGTGGGAGCCGGGCCATACACTTAAACCTGTGGGGTGAAGGAACTTCTCCAGGCATGTTGGGAACTCCAGGACACAGCTCAAGGGCCCAAGTTCCCAAAGGGCTCTGAGTGTGGACAAGAGGAGCACTTTTGGTGGGACTGTCTGTTTATGGACCGTGCCTATGGTCAGGTGTGGACAGCAGACCGCCGGGCCCAGAAAAAGGCCCCGACCAAACTCGTGGTGCCCGGGCAGGTGGATGGTACCCCAGTGATGGCCCTATTAACTCAGGCTGCAGCCAGACGCTGGTCTGGGCCAGCTTGGTGGACTCCCCAGATCTAGAGGTGGCACCAATATATATGCAGTGCATCCATGGGAAGGTGCAGCCATATCCCATCACCAAGATATGCCTGGAGATAGGCCAACACAAGGAAGAGTGTTGGGCGGGCTTAGCTCTGACTTCGGTGTACACGGTGGTCCTAGGACATGATTGGCCTTGGTTCAGCGAAATCCTGTGAGCATTGGGGGACTGGACTTTGGAGCAGGAGAAGTCAGGGTCCATAAGGAAGGAGTTCCTGCACCAGGGGTGGCAGGATGACCTGGATGAGGGTCCCTCCAGCCAGACTAGAAACCTCACACCACGCCCTACAGCGCCCTAGACAACGGAGCGAGTCAGCCAAGAGTGGCTGGAGCTAGATGGGGATTTCCTTCAGGAACAGAGGGAAGACCCGACCTTGAGCCGAGCCTGGGAACTAGTTCTGGAGGTGGGAGACCAGGTGGGCATTGGAGTAAGATGGCCCCAGGGACCACACATTTGAGATCCACAATGATTGCCTCTATCGGGTGACCTAAGTTCCACAGATCGGAGAGGAATTCTGCCAACTGCTGGTTCCCAAGAGGTTGTGTTGAGAGCTGTTATGATTGGCCCATGTGGTGTCGTGGGCTGGCCACATGGGACGAGAGAAGACCCTGCAACGTGTATCTCTGGGGATCTTCTGGCCTGGTATACACCAGGAAGTGCAGGACTTCTGTGCTTTGTGCCTGGAATGTCAGTGCACAGGCCCAAAGGAGGTACAGCAGGCACCTCTGATTCCACTCCCAGAAGTGGGAGTACCCTTTGAACGGATCAGCCTAGATCTAGTGGGACCCTTGGAGAAGAGTGCATCCAGGTTCCAGTATATTCTAGTGGTAGTCAAATATGCGACCCGCTACCTGGAGGCCGTCCAGCTACAGACCATCACAGCTCTTGCCATAGCTGCAGAGCTTCTGAAAATTTTTGCCAGGGTCGGGATACTCAGGGAAATATTGACTGACCGTGGAACGAATGTCTCTTCCAAATTGATGGCTTAATTGTGTCGTCTGTGTAAACATACGTGCCCTCAAGACATCAGTATACCATCCACGGACTGATGGCCTAGTGGAAAAATTTAACAGAACCCTGAAGACCATGCTCAGGAAGTTTGTGGATGACAATCCACAACATTGGGACAAACTAGTCCCCTCACTGCTGTTTGCGATGCATGAGGTCCCCCAAGCCTCGACAGGATTCTCCCAGTTTGAGGTCCTTTACGGGAGACAGCCAAGGGGGATCCTATATCTGCTCTGAGAGACCTGGGAGGAACAAGATTTGAGGGTCCCGGGATCAGTCCCTTACATCCTGCAGCTGCGGGAATGCCTTCGGAAGCTTGGATAGTTCACCTGGGAAAATTTACTCCAGGCCCAACAGACCCAAGAACTCTGGTACAACAGGGGGGCCAAGCTATGGATCTTGGAGTCTGGGGATTGGGTCTCGCTCCTAGTGCTGTCATCAGAATCTAAGCTGCTAGCCAAATGGCAAGGACCGTTCGAGATTGGTCAACAGGTGGGACCAGTGGATTTTGAGGTTAGACTCCCTGGATGATGAAAGGACATCTGGATATACCATGTAAACTTCTTGAAGGCCTGGAAGGCCCAGGAAGACCTGCTAATCACCCCATATCCCCCGGAGCCCAAATTGGGGCCGGTAGCCAGGGGATTCCCTCACCCAACACCAATCACAATGGGGCAGGATTTAAGCCCAGAGCAACAAGCGAGGTTACAGCGGCTGGTCCAAGACTTCCCCTCCATTTTATCTTCCTGTCCAGGATGGATGAGTATTACCAGCCACCACATAGACACCATTCCCGGACAGAAGGTTCGCAACGAATATCGCCCATTTCCCCAGAAAATGTGGGAAGTGGTCCAGAAGGAACTCGAGGCGATGCTAGCCCTGGGGGTAGTGGAAGTGAATGGAGAAGCCCCATAGTCCTAGTCCCAAAGCCTGATGGGACTGTGAGGCTCTGTATAGACTTTATGGGAGTCAATGCCATCTCCCGCTTTGATGCCTATCCAATGCCCTGGATAGATGAACTGCTGGAATGACTGGGTAGTTCTAAGTTTTTATCAACACTAGATTTGACCAAGGGGTACTGCCAAATACCCCTCACCCCAACTTCCAGGGAGAAGACAGCCTTCCCTACGCCATTTGGCCTATACCATTTAATCACCATGCCCTTTGGGTTACATGGGGCCATGGCAACATTCCAGCGATTGATGGACCAACTATTTCAGCCACACAGGCAGCACGTGGCCGCTTATATCAATGATATTGTGGTCTACAGCACAAATTGGGAGGAACACCTACAGCATCTCACTGCAGTGCTGCAAGCCCTGAAGTAAGCAGGACTCACTACAAACCCTGCCAAGTGTCACCTCGGGTGGAAAGAAATGACCTACTTGAGGCATACGGTGGGGGCAGGCCAGCTCCGTCCCCTGGTGGACAAGGTACAGGCCCTGAGGGATTACCCCGCCCCTACGACAGAAAGGAAGGTAAGGCAATTCCGGGGATTGGCCGGCTACTATAGTCGGTTCATGCCAGACTTTGCCACGATAGCCGCCCCCCTCTCTGACCTCACAAAGAACTCCTGGCTGCAAAATATCCGGTGAGCAGAGGATTGAAAAAGCAACTTACCAGGAACCAGTCCTGTTCCACCCTGATTTCTCAAAACCGTTTATTTTACAAACAGACGCCTCAGAAGTGGGGCTAGGGGCCGTGCTATCACAGGAACTAGATGGGGAAGAACACCCTGTGCTGTACCTAAACCGGAAGCTGTTTCCTCGAGAGGTCAAGTACTCCATCATCGAGAAGGAAGCGCTGGTGGTAAAATGGGCAATAGAGACCTTAAGGTACTACCTGCTAGGGAGCCCCTTTTGGCTAGTTACAGACCACGCTCCCCTATGATGGATCAACACCATGAAGGATTCGAACGCACGGATTATGAGATGGTACCTTGCCCTCCAACCCTATGATTTCAGTGTGTTGCACCGTCCAGGTAGGGCCCACGCTAACACGGACTCTTTCTTCCAGGCGGGAGGGAAGGACAGTGGGGAAAGACCCCGGCCGAGTACTGTCTTGAAGGGTAGGGTGTGTGATGGGGTGCACCTACCTCCCCCTGGATTTGCAGGGGTTAACTGTGCTTTGCAGACTGAGGAAACCATGCCCCTTTGCCTCTGCTGGGCATGCTCAGCCTGGAGGCAAGATATAAAGGGAAGTAGCTAAGCTCAGTCTGGGCAGGCTGCTGAAGGGAGAGGATGCAGACTGCAGGCTCTCTCCAGGGAGCTGCTACAGGACCTGACCCCAGAAGCAAGGCCCACTGAGCCCCGGACAGATTTCAGGTGGGCTGACCAACCCAGAGAAGAGGCTGCGCTGTCAGGTGCTATGCCGCCTGAAGACTCTGGAGACCCATAGGAACAGTGGCCCATCACCAGTGAAGACAGGGTAAGAAGCAGCCCAGGGGACTTCGCCTTTGCTCCGGTGGGTGAACCAAAGAACCAGTCAGCGTCTTTTGGAAAGATCCCCGCTGACTCAGTGGTGAGTAATCCTGCCACTGCCAGGGCTCCGAGTGGCACCCTACTTTCCCAATGGGCCAATAGGCCATGCAACCCCACAGAGTGGTGCAACTTTATTGCCTCTGGCCATTAGGCCTCACTGCTCTGACTGTGAGGGACTTTTGTATTGAGTTAGGCCATTAGGCTATACTACCCTGATTGTAGGGGGCTCATATGTTGATTCTGGCCATTAGACCAGCCTGTCCTGACAGTGAGGGTTACTTTATCAACTCTGGCCATTGGGCCATGCTACCCTGACTGTAAGGGGCTTTGGTATTGATTCCGTCCATTAGGCCACACTGCCCTGAGCTGAAGGGCTGCTCTGCTGACTCCAGCCACTAGGCCATAATACCAAGTTCCACAATAGGGTCTTCCGCATAGGACCTAGCCAGCTGCAGTACAGCCTCTTCCATCTCTTGTGACCAGACACCCCGTGACGGGGTACACCTACCCCACGACACTCCCTGTATTTTGTTTTTATTTTTTCTTTTAATCTTTGTATGGCAGCTTACTTATTAAAAGACTGAACTTGTAACTTACTTACAATTGATTCCTGGTTAAACATCATTAACTCCTTAACACTGCAAAATCCCCATTAAGCAAAATTTTTACTAATACTGTTCCCATTAAACATCAGTCATTACCATTCACTGTCATTCAGCTAAATTGGTTTCCTGTGAGGCATCACAATGAAATAGCAATCCTGACTAAGTAGACTCTATACAGTATATATCTAGGACTTTGCATTTGGAAACCATGGAAAATTGCATGTGTATGAGCTCTTTTTAGTCCACCTTGAATAATTAGTTTTGAACATATTCAGAATGTGTCAGTAAATCAAGGTAATTTGTGGGAAAAGTCTGCAATTAATATGTCCTCAGTGATACGTGTGGAATTTCTTATCCCAAGGAACTGCAAAATTGATACTTAATACTTTTACTGATTACATAATAAAAGAAGCCTTAAAATCCTGTATATTAAAGATTATGAATCCCTTAATGAAACTTCCTATGAAAATGAACACTTTTCTGAATAAAGAATTTCATTAGAAGTAGCAAACTAATAGGAAGTTAATGGGTCATATTCTTCCCTGTTAACTTCAGACACTTTGATGAATGAATTTTTAACTAAAGTATTTTTAAGGAATCAAAAGACACATTCTTCCAAAGTAGCAGCACTAAGGAAAATCATAATATTTAAATGGTATTTAGGGTGCAAAATTCACAAGTCATTAACATCAGGGTTTTTGTTTTGTTTTTACTTAGGCTGCTACTTGGAATTTTTTATAGGGAATCAGATTGGTGAGTCACATTTATAGAGACATGAAGACTTCACTGAGTACCCACATACGAACAAATATAACTGCAACCATAGAAAAGCAATATAAATAAAGCAAAATGGCCTTCAGAACTGCACATACAATTTTAGGGAGACCATCAGAGGTGAAGATGGAAGGAGCAGGAAATAGAGAAGCACTGTAAATGGCAATGACAATAAGATTTCCACGCTCCTGTCATCCTGATAACCCAAGTCGGGGTTGGTCAGGCAATCTTTTATAACCCTTTTCCCTTACATTCCCACACATCTAGAACCATATTGATTAGGTCTCAGCCTTTTGCCCATGTTTGCTATTTCAGGGGACCATAATTAGTGGTCCAACTGCTAGCATAAGCTATTTGCCTCAATACATTTCCCAATAGTTTTGACACGTGAATGCCATTGCTCCGTGGTTACATATACCAGAAAGCCCCTAAACTAAGTCTGCTAATTTAAGATCAAAACACTTATTTTGCTGCTTGTGTTTATTACAAGACACAAACTGCTAAATCTTATATTCACTGGCAGCAGAGACCCAATCAGGACCCCCAGAGTGCCACCAGTCAGATCCTAGGACTGGAATCCTTTGTTGGAGTTGAACTTCTTGTTCTGGTGCTTGGGGGCAGGTTGGCACTTACTGGCTCCTAAGAGCCTTGTAGATAAGAGTTCAAGACCCATGGTCCCTGGCTCAGAGCAATTGTGTAGTCATAAACTAGCACATAGTGAACAGCATTTTATTTCTAGATTTGTACTCCCTATTTTTTTATTGTAAGTCACTTCTAAATATGTTTGAAAATTAGGCTCTTTTCCTACTTAGGATGGCATCCATATCAGAACAATTGACTTAAATAGACTTATGCTGATTTACACCAGCTAAGAATATGGCTTACTAGGTACCCTATCTACCAAAAAAAAAAAAACAGATGTGCACTACCAGCTACCATTTTCCTGTTCTCTGAAAGAAGAAGAAAATAAAGGCCAAAAGGGCATCGGACACATGGTTCACTTAGCAACCCTTCCCACACATACTCATGTTTTGTTGTTGTATAAAACATTTTCTGAAATGAAAAGGATAACAGCAAAGAGCACAAGACAAGAGTTAGTTATTTAGACTGGGAATAAGTTTACAATGATTTTTTTTTTTTGCCTAAACTCAAAAGTAAGCTCAAGAGTTCACATAACATATTTGCATGTATTTCTTACACAGTGATCTTTATCTCAGACACAGCATAAGCAGCATGTGATTCTGTAGCTGCTAATGAAATTCTGTGTTTTAGAAGTTGAAATCAGTGTTCAGAAGAAATGACATAAATTATCAGTCTATGTTTTACAGCTGCCCTGGGGCTGCAGTAACTAATATAATCCTCACTGTTTTTAAACAGAAAAATTCATTTTACTAAACGCATCCAATTTGTTGTTATTCTGTTTTATTTTGCTTTTTACCCAGAATTTATCTCCTTTGTCCCGCTTCATAGCTTCACTCTGCAAAGTGCTATTGGCAATGGCTGCATGGTGTCCACTTTTGCAAATAATAAAAAGGCAGGAAGAGGTGAACCCAGGATTTAGCGAGATTACAGAATGATTTGAATAGGTTGAAAAAATGGCCAGATGTTGGGAAATTGATGTTCATTATTAAGAAAATGCATTTGGGGACGCTCTACCAGCAGGACAAATGCTCAGTAAATGGATTCAAGTTATATGAGACACATAGAGAGGGAGATACAACACAGAGCTGAAGTGAAGAGAGCCACAATGATGTTAACATTTACCACAGTGGTCAAAGCTACCTGCCAAGAACTGGGAAAAACTATGGTAATCAAAGATACCACTTAATTGTCACTGCTTGTAAGATGTTGATTTGTAACATACCGATAGGTTTGTATAATCAGAGAGCACATAAAAATTATCTACATGCACAGAGGAGCATAATGCTTGCTTATGATCTGACTGTTCTCTTTTTACTATCTATAATGACATTTATTATTCATTATTAATTATTATTAATTATAATGGTTGTTGTCATGAAGAGAAGCCTGGAGAAGAACTGGATTAGGACACCTGATTATGTTGTACTCATGTCCTTCATTAATAGTGGCTGTTTGATGTGTAAGCTTATGTAAGATAAGTGGTTTTACTATGTCTCAGTTTCCCTATCTGTACAATGGAGATAATGCAATACTTACTTTGCTTTGTAAAGCACTTTGAGCTCGTTTGACGAAAAATGCTACATAGGAGCTAAGTATTCTTCTTCTTCTCATAGTGAGTTAATAGAATGTGGGAACAGAAAGCATAAAGATACTAAGATAAAGCTGCTTGTCAAAAAAAAAATAGTAGATACTTGGGACAGAAAAACCACAGCATGTTATATTTACTGAGGCACAAGCGGGATAAGTCAAGATGAATCTTTTTGTCTTTCTATCTAAGCTTCTTTTATTTTTATATTCTGTACAATGTAAAACCATTCTTTCCTATAGCTACTTAAGCTAAATTTCCCCCAACCTGGGGCTAAATTACGATGCAGTTTTGCTGGGAGTGCTGTGAAGAATGGGTCTAAAGTCAGGCTCCCAAAGTCTTTGACATGTACCATAAATAAATGGTTGATTTTAATGGCTGGGAAGTCAATGGGATCTCTGGGTGCTCAATACTGTAAATCAGGCCATTCATTTATGGCAAGTGCCCAAAAATGGATTTGGGTGCCTGATTTTAAATATCTTCTGAACATTTTGGACTTATGATATTTCATGTATAACTTGGTTGTACACACTTGTATGTAAGTATCCATGCCAAATTTGAAAATCTGACTGTGTATGTCAAGCTTCCAATTCCCTGTTTGTAACCACTACTCTACACTCTTTACAAAACCAAGGGCTCGATCCAAAGCCCATTGTTATCAATGAAAAGACTCCTGTTGACTTTGTGGGCACTGGATCAGGCCCTGTGGATCCTGTTTGAAGTCCAAACACTCACTTATTCACTAGCTGTATATTTAAAGTAAAAATACTGGGCCAGATCCTCATTTATGGCCATAGAACCTTAAGTGCAGCTTAGGAGAGGTACAGAAGTACCCTTTCCATTCCCCCAGTCCAGGAACTGCTCTTCACCAGGTTAATCTCCCTAAACCCGGAGCTGCTGTAACCTCCACTAACTACCAACAGCTACAAGGAAACATAACAGTTGCCAGGGTTTGCTAGGGCAGGGCAAAGTCCTGGCCATGCCTCCTATGCTTGCAGCGAAGAGGAGGGGTGACAGTTGCTGTATAACACCTCTGCATCCTCCCATGCAGAAGTGATTTTCCCTATTTCCCCAAGATTTAGGACTGGTTTGTGCTAGAGCAGCCAGAGTATGGCTCAGGTCCCCCATTTTCTCCAACACTGACAGTAGCAAGATTATGTTTTGTTCCAGGGAAAGTTTGAGTTTTTCAAAGAATTTGATTTTGTCCAACTGTGTATTTTTAATGTTAACATGTGGCAGAAGTGGAAAACATTGCAACACGGAAAGTTTCTAATGTAACACTATGAAGTTCATGCGCACAACTTTTGTATATTTAGCTATCTAGAGACAAAATAGTCTGGAATCAGACAGGACCTACTGACTCTCCTTGACTTCTTCATCTCTAAAACCTATAATTACCAACATTTTTTTACTGCTTTTTATTTTAGCAGCAGACATACTACAAAAACACTGCAGAGAGCAAATGCCATTCTCAGTTGAAGTTTCCTTATCTCCTGGAGTAATGTTGCATGCACACTTATAGCACTGGAGGTAACAATCACTCACCCTTTAGGCTGGTTCTCAAACTCTTCTGCCCACTGCTCCTGGTTATCTTCAGTGGAAAGATCCACATCTCGGGTTGTGGCAAAATTGAACTCACTGCCTTCAGTTCCATGGAAATAAATGGAGTTTCCATCTGATTGACAGCTATGCTATAGATAAAAGGAACATGCAAGAGGTGGTTGTTAAATGGTTTTTGTTTTTAATGGCAGCTGTCTTGCTCACGTACAATCAGAGCTCAGAAAAAGTCATTAAATTATTTAGCATTCACACCTGAAACAGAACAAAAAATAGTTTGTTCATTCTTCTTTATCTTTCTTGAACAACTCCCAGTTATTACTGCCTCTCAATATCATATTTTCTATTGTCTTCAATTTCAGACCTCTGTAAAGTGTATAACTTTGTTTTCATAACAATAACAATTTTAAAGCATTACATTGCATCTAGCTCAGACCAAAAATCACATTCCTATATTCAAATAACTTAGTAGTATATTCAATCTAGGGTGGATGTTTTGCCCCTTTAGAGGTTCAGAGACATGTCTTGAAACAAATGCCAGATCTTCTTTGCCTGAATATTTGCCAATGGAGTGTTGTGGTTTGTTATTATTAGTCATATAAATGATATTAAATAAATAAATTAGATTTAGATAACATAATAACGTTTGGACTTTTGACATTTATAAATGAAAAAACTATTGCATATGTTTAATTCAAACATATTATTTTCTGTCGGCACCATGTTGCTGAGATTCTATTATTATTAATTTATATTAGAGTAACACACAGAAGCTGAACCGAGATGGGGGCCCTCTGGGCTGAACTCTGTATAAACGCAAAGCAGGAAGCAATCCCTGCCCTGAAGAGCTTGCAGTCTAAAGAGACTGGGGGGAGGAAAGGGTGAGGAGAAAAAGGAAACATTATTATTCCCAAATGGGAACTGAGGCACAGAGAGATTAATTTAGTTGCTCAAGCTGACACATGAAATTGGCTGCAGAGCTATGAACAGAACACAGATCTCCTGAATCCAGTCTGAAAGAACATCCTTTCTCCAATCTTTTTAATCCCTTTCTACAAATACTCTTGGTCTGTGAAAGATGCTTTTCATCTGGCATAAAAATTCAGAAGAAAACCATATATCTTTTCTTCTTTCTGAAATCCCAGTTTAAAAATTTCCCCATTTTTAGTGACCGGATGAAAGGAGGTACATTTTCAAAATGTGAGAAAGTTGATCAAGGAACTTAGTAGCATACAATTTCTGTTATTAAAATAATTAGTTTAAAACACTTTTCAAGAGAGCCTTGGGTATATTAAAAACTGAAGGATGAAACAAGAATTGGTTAATTAGAATAATTTTCCATTACTATCACAATTCATAAGAATGAGATACAATAATGAGATTTCATATTCTGGGAATTATTGCTGGATGCAAAATCACATTGACCTTTTCAGTATAATCTATGCTGGCTGCTCTAACTCAAACCCCTCATAACTGGTGACTGTCTGTAAAGGGGAATGAGTATGATGCCCAACTAAACTAATAAGAATGAAAAAAGGTCAAGGTAGTGTCAGGGTAATTCCATAACTTATATAAGATATAGGATATGGAAAGCAATGGAAAATTGCACAATATTTCTTTTCATAATTTCATAAGAACAAAGTAAAAATGATGATACTTTGTAGCATTCCACAGCTCATCGTCAATTTAATACTGTGAGAGCAAATTAAAATTGAAGCGAGTTTGCCAATGATTTTCAAACTTGGGTACCTAAAGTTAGGCAGTTTAGTTCATATTTAGGCTTGTAAATAGGAGACCCAATATTCAGAGGTGTAGAGTACCTGCAGCTTTCATTACTAGAGAAGTAACCATGTTTGAATTTAGCCCATTGACTTTTTGGTCTAAGGGCATGCAGATTGTTGCTATATTTATGTTGGAATGACAGTCAGATTCAGTGCAAAATAAGAACTACTAAACTTCACTTAGAGAATGAAACATGGTATAAAGATATAAAGAGAATTTCAGCAGCTGAAATAAGTAAACTTCTGTGAATATATTTAGCCCCAAATAGAGGTCAAAGCAATTATGAGATTTAGAAATGCTGATAAGCCATGAGCTATGTTTACTCTAGAAATAACAAGAATTCTACCACAAATATACAATAAGCTTGAACCAGTCAAGAAAATACCACGACACATTAAATATGAGACAACCCAATATACCTACAACTAAAAGAACAATTTTTTTTCCACTGGGTTGTGACACAAAGTATGTATTGATAGCAACTATTATCTGAACACAGTTTTCTATTTTATACCTCTCTGAAAAGCATCCCTTGTACTACACTGTTATTAACTACATATGAAATGTATTTTGCTCATCTATTTTAGTACCTTTTATGTTTGCATATATCGCTCACTTGAGACTTAAGAGTAAAATTAATTTGTTTATTTTGTTACTTGATTTTCAGTATATCCATTTGCAGAATGGGGAGGAAGCTAGCCATTTATCTGTCATTCAATCTGCCACAAAATTCTTTTTTTATGCTCAGAAATAGTGAAAATGAATATACAGAATGAAAATTAATCCTTAGGCTGCAGGATCCAACTTTTCAAGTTTCGGTCTTGTTGTATCTTTTATTAAACAGTCAGAACTTAAAGTGGAGAGAATTATCTACCATAGTAGAATTATCTACCATAGTTGCATACAGACACTGGAGCATCATTTATAGATCTAGTATAGTTCTCAGTTGGCAAGTTACAACCAAGCATTCATTTGATAGCTGACTATACCGTTTGTAATTACTTACTTGATGAAAGGCAGCAATTAAAATCTACCTCAAACAGATGTAACCACATTAGCATTTAATGGGTAGTATGTCCTTCTGCAGTCTACAGTAATATATATTATGGTAAGTGTGACGGAGTTTCCATTAAAGTAGTCTGGATAAGTAAATAGTCATTTTGACTACAGAGTCAAAAAAAAGTAATTTTTATTGTGATGTACTGCAGCTGTGTGCGGAAGCTTTGCAAAATTCAACAGGACACAAAGCTATAACTTATCTAATTAGGTCTATAAAACTATATTTTTACTTTCAGATAAAGCTCTGTTGTGTCTGTGTTTTGGGTTGTGTATGTGTGTGTATTCCATACTTATTTTGTGTTAATTAGGTTAAATTGACCTTTGTTCAGGTTAACTTTGGCTGTAGTCAACTTTTTTACCTGTGACACAGCCACACTGGAGAGAAAGGTTAAACTGAGGTTTATGGGTTTATTGTTATGTGAGTTACCAATAAAGGCAAAGCCCATGAAAGGGAGTGGCAAAGATGTTCAAAATTGAGGCTTGGATTTTTAACAGAGTCTAAAGGAGCCAGGTACCCCTATGCCATTAAAATCCCTGCCTGAGTGTCTAAAGTTGGGTACCTAGAAATCCATACTGGGATACCTAAATGTAAGTGGCCTGATTTTTAAAGGCACTGAACACCCATAGTTCTTATTAGTCACAACGGGAGCAGTGGGTGCTTATCAGCACTTTTGAAAATCAGCTCAGAATTCTGTTCAGAGAAAGATGGGAACTCCATTGATTTACTGATTTTTGGTCTTGATCTCAGCCTTCAAGAGCCTTACTCTGACCTGCCATGTTATCTGTGAGATTTGTTTTCCTTATATAACCATCCTCAGTTTGTGCTTCATTTCTGATTTACATTTAAAGTTTTTCTTTTTCTTTTATCTTTCAAGTTATTACTCTTAGTGCTTGGTATTGCTCTTTTTTATTTCTGTTATATTCAATTCACAGCATTTTGATCCTTACAAAAAACACTTAGCTAAATTTTCAGTGAAGCAAAGCTCTACTGATACACTTCAGTTCTGAGCCGCACCATCCCCCCCAACAATGTCAGTCTTGTTCAATCATCTAACAGACTGCTGACTGTGCTGAATTACAGTGTGCATTTGTGATAGGGCTCACTGTGTACTCTGGGGACTAAAGTAAGACCATCATGCTCATTTTCTCTTTTGATCAAAATAGGATTTGAATCCAAGCCTCTAGGAGTGAACGGTTACTATTTTTACTAATGTTCTATGTCATCTCATTCCCAAAGTAAATATTCTGTGTCAGGTTGTAATTATTTGTAGTATTTAAAGTATTTAAATCTAGTTCTAATGGGTTTTCTATTAAAGAAAGAAAAGTACTAAAATGTGAGCAAAGGTATTATGAGCCAAATCCATAGCTGGTATAATGGGAAGGCATAATTCCACTGATGTCAATGGAGTTGCACCTGCTTTTTACAGAAGTTAATTTGGCCTTGCATTTAAGATACTGGACATCTTTTATCTAAATGATCAATTTAAGAGTCAACGTTCTCAGTTATATCTTGATTTATACGTTTTTGAATGTGTATGCAACATTAGATTAAATTGCTAAATAATATTTGTAATTCAAGAGACCATATGACATCAGTACATGAATGTATTTCCCTCTGTTGTTATTGAAGCATCAATTGCAGTTCCATAGTTAAAGCTGCATTGAGTTTTGCATTTAAAGCAGGGATTCAATCACATATGAAGCATACACCATATCACCTCCCAAATTACAGCATTCCCTCTGAGTACAAAATCAATTTTTCTGAAAATTTACAAGTATATGGCTTAGTTTATGAGTTAAAATTAATTTAGAAAATGGATCCTTTAAGAAATTAAAAACCTGTGTCATTCCATAGTTTTCTTCTAAATTGTCTTAATAATAGAATAATTATTCCCATATAGTTAAAACTCACTGAAGTTATGTTCAAGCTACTTCTGAAAACTTTGTTTTAGGATTAATGGTCATTTTTTGTTATTCTTCATAACTGAAAATTTTTCTTCAGCAGAGGCTGACAATTTAATGTTCTTCTACAGAAAATTCCATCACCTTTTTTAATATAGCGGCCACCTCCTATTGTTCTCAATCAGAGCGAGGCTACAGGGCTGCCATTAGCAAAATGGTGTGTCAAGGTTCCTTCCCCACTCTGAACTCTGGGGTACAGATGTGGGGACCTCCATGAAAGATCCCCTAAGCTTATTCTTACCAGCTTAGGTTAAAAACTTCCCCAAGGTACAAACTTTGCCTTGTCCTTGAATAGTATGCTGCCACCACCAAGCGTTTTAAACAAAGAACAGGGAAAGAGCCCACTTGGAGACGTCTTCCCCCAAAATATCCCCCCAAGCCCTACACCCCCTTTCCTGGGGAAGGCTTGATAACAATCCTCACCAATTTGTACAGGTGAACACAGACTCAAACCCTTGGATCTTAAGAACAATGAAAAATCAATCAGGTTCTTAAAAGAAAAATTTTAATTAAAGAAAAGGTAAAAGAATCACCTCTGTAAAATCAGGATGGTAAATACCTTACAGGGTAATCAGATTCAAAACATAGAGAATCCCTCTAGGCAAAACCTTAAGTTACAAAAAGACACAAAAACCGGAATATACATTCCCTCCAGCACAGCTTATTTTACCAGCCATTAAACAAAAGGAAATCTAACGCATTTCTAGCTAGATTACTTACTAATTTAACAGGCGTTGTAAGGCAGCATTCCTGATCTGTTCCCGGGAAAGCATCACACAGACAGACAGACCGCTTTGTCCCGCCCCCTCCAGATTTGAAAGTATCTTGTCCCCTCATTGGTCATTTTGGGTCAGGTGCCAGCAAGGTTACCTTAGCTTCTTAACCCTTTACATGTGAAAGGGTTTTGCCTCTGGCCAGGAGGGATTTTATAGCTCTGTTTTCAGAAAGGTGGTTACCCTTCCCTTTATATTTATGACATGGTGGATTTCAGAATGGCCTCTGCCTCCCGTGGTTGCCAGTAAGAGTGAAGCCATGCTGTCTTCAGGGAAGATGGCAGCCACAAGAAAATGAAAAATGAAAAAAATCGAATGTATGTTTAAAAATCAATTTAATCGAATCTGGTACTACAAATACCCATTTCATACTAACTGCAACTGTATGGCTATTGCATGCCATTAAGGCAAAATTAAGGTTGCTTGGGTGTCTTAGCTGTGCATTCTCATACCTCAACACGTATGGATTCCTTTTCAGTTTAACCTTAACTCTGAATTTCCTGAGTTTCTTATGCATGATTTTTAGGGTAATTAGAACATCCCTGTAATGCTTTAGTGCTAAAGTTACTGGCATGTATTCAATATTGACTCCAGTTTAACCTAGGTTTTATCTGAGAATTATTTTTTGTACATAAATTGCTCCATTAAATCAGTCCTTTAAATTGCAGCTGTGGTATTATGTTAAGTTGTGTTATGTTGTATCACATGGCAATGCAATATGCAATGGCTAAAATCTAAATGAACAACACATTTTTGGAGTGGATACAACTATCAGTTTGTCTAGCAAATACTGGTCCACTTTTTGGCATATTATCAATAGACTAGGCATCCCTCTAAAAGCTTATAACTTGAATTATCCATGGGTGTTTCAAATCCAGGAATAAAAAAATCTTCCACAGCACAATATGAGGACATTAGATAATCATTTGAAGATAGTGACTATGGGAAAGAGCACAGAATGGTTTCAGAATCCAGCTTTTGAGAAGCGTCTGTGTTTGATCAATCCTGCATTACTTTATAAGTTACAGTTTTTAGATATTATATCATCTTTTAGATATTGTATCAGTCTTTCACCTAATTTAGGAAGATGTCTCTAGGAAAACTTACTGATCTTCTGAAGGTTAGAAAAGTTTCAATTAGGACTGTTCTAATCTGTTGGATTTCAGAGGCAAATGACTAAAAACACATGTGGTTATTCTCATAATTGTTTTTGTATAACTATGGATTGGTTCAAGGCTCAGAACCTAACTTAAGAAGTATTCCCAGATTTTTGCTATCACTGCGTCCTTCCTAACCCTAGTGCTACACTATATGACATATACATATTTGCATAAAGAGGTATTGGGTAAAATTTTCAAAAGTGATGTAGGCTCCTAAATCACTTAAGCACTTTTGAAAAATGTACTCATTATTAATGATATGTATTACAGAACTATCTAGAGGCCTCAGCTGAAATCTGGGCCCCACTGTGCTAGGCACTGTAAAAATATATAGTAAGAGACAGTTCCTGCCCTGAAGAGTTTACAGTCTAAATCAGGGATCTCAAACTCAAATCATTATGAGGGCCACATGAGGACTAGTACATTGGCCTGAGGGCCGCATCACTGAAAACTTTTCATAAAACAATACAAAAGTATAGTCAAAAATGAAAAAAAATGAAGAGTAATATAGTATGCTATTAAAAGTCAATGTATTAACTTTTTAAAAACTGAAATGCGAAGAGGGGTTTTAATAAAATATAAACACCTGTAACTGTTCCTTATGTGGTCAGTAACACTGTTGATGATCTACACCAGGGGTCTCAAACACGCGTCCTGTGGGCCTTTTCCTGCGGCCCACCATAGGCGCTGACTCTCTCCTGCACTGCGTAACACTTTCCACCCCCCTGGTCACAGTGCAAAGTTGAGAGGGAAACTGAGGCTCACCTAGGAATTATAAAAATGTTACAGAAAATTTCCACTTCATCACAGACACTGTCCAGTGTCCCAAAAGAGAGACCCCTGGGCAATGGGGGGGACCTAGGGGTGCCCAGAGCCCCTAACAGAGAGACCTCTGGGTGATGGGGGGGACCTCTGGGTGCCCAGCACCCCTAACAGAGAGATCCCTGGGTGATGGGGGATGGTGCCTGGTGCCCCTAACTAACAGTCTATCACAGGGGTCTGAAACACATGGCCCCACTCCTACCCTACCCCTTCCCCGCCCCCATTCCAAACCCTTCCCCAAAGTCCCTGCCCCAACTCCACCCCCTCCCTGCCCATATTCCAGCCCCTTCCCCAAATCCCTGTCCCTGCCCTGCATCTTCTCCGCCTCCTCCCCTGAGCGCGTGGTGTCCCCGCTCCTCCCCCCTCCCTCCTGGAAAGTCCTAAGTGCCGCCAAATAGCTGTTTGGTGGCGGGAAGCGCTGGGAGGTAGGCAGAGGAGCGGAGACGCAGTCCGCTGGGAGTGGGGGGGAGAGGGGAACTTGGCTAGGGGCGGAGTTGGTGCCTATGGTGGGCCGCAGGAAATAACTCCATGGGCGCATGAGCGTGTTTGAGACCCCTGGTCTAAATAGACAAGGGGTGAGAGGGGAAACAAGTACAAAGAAGTCACACAGCAGATCAGAGGACAGAACCCAGATCTTCTAACTTTGAGTCCAGTGGCCAAGTTACTGGACCATGCTGCCTCTCATAAAACTGAAATCAAATATTTTTATTTTAAGTGTGGCACAGTAACACTCCGGTTTACATAGGTCTGCAGGGACATATGAAACTTTCATAAAATAAGATATCAGTAAAACTGTGGGAATATGCAGGAACCCATTACAAGACTGGCAAGGGAACAGAGAGACACACATTTGGGTTAAAAAGTGGGGGGTTCATAAAAATGAGGCTTCTTTCCTATTTGTTTATGTCAAAAATTGTGAATCAACAAATATTATCCTGTTTCCCTGATTGTATGGATTTCTTTTGCTTGAAAAGCAGAACACAGTGTAACTAAGTGATACAATTTTGCCATTCAGAAAGCATCAACAGGAAACATCAGTGCTACATTCCCCAGTGTAACAGATTTTTGGCCTCAGTTGTGGATAACGTCTTCTTGAGGTTGATCCCCATACTCAGATGTAAATGTTAGTGGCTTCACCTCTGTGCTTTTAAAATATTCTCAGTCACCTTTACCATCATTTAATTAGGTTTTTATTAAAGATGAGCACTGATGCACCGCTTCGCAGTATCTCTCTGGGGCCTAATGGCCCTGACGAGTCTTTCCGATAGCTGAAGCCTCACAATTAATTTTTTGGCAACATTGCTTACAATGGATTGAATATACTGGGCATTTGGGCAATGCCAGCTTGCAAAGGGCTGGTGGCAGATGGAAAGAAATCTGCCCAGTATGCCTCACCTTTCCATAAGCAGAGTCATCAATTTCCTCCATTAAGGAGTTGTCACTCGGCCCACCCAGCTGGAAGAACATTACAGATAACCATGCTGGCTGGTGGCACACAATTCAAATACAAAATGCACTTTAAAAGGAAACTAAAATATTGTTTGTAGGCCAATTGAAAATGCA
The DNA here is from genome assembly GCF_965152275.1 of Natator depressus. Classification (NCBI taxonomy): domain Eukaryota; kingdom Metazoa; phylum Chordata; order Testudines; family Cheloniidae; genus Natator; species Natator depressus. The sequence continues at coordinate 323,146,089 of NC_134234.1, read as the reverse complement.
TTACTTTGACCACAGCCAATTTTTTAATGACTGTAATATTTTAAGTGATTATTTTTTGCCACTTCAGATTGCTCCTTAGAGAGGAGAGGTTTTTTTTAATTAAAATCTAGGCAGCGCAAACAGATGAGATGTTAGAAGCAGAGGAAAGAGAAATAGAATGAAGAAAATTAATTAAAGCTGCATTATTGGCAGAGTCATAAATTAGACATTGTGTCTTGCTGGGAGTGAGTCATGTTGGTATTTGGAACTTCAAGATTTTAAATGTGATAGCAGGTAGGTGGATTGAACTGATGTTAATACAATTCTAATTCACATACAATTTCTTGCCCTGCTAACGTATTTAAAGGTATAATTGCCATCATTCGGAACTAAGCAGTTCTATGATTTTGACTCTGAGGACTTCTGGGTTGAAGTCCTTCCTATTTCTAAAGGAAATATGACAATAGAATTGGACACATTTCCCCATTAGGTAAATAGAGTTTCTAACATTTTCCACATGTTAGATTTTTAGATAATTTACAGCAAGTTACAAAACTTAAAACTTGGCTAAGAAAGCAGACCAGGTGCAAGCAGGGTTACAGTGCACCTTCCCCTTGCAAAACAATAGGTTGAAACTTGCTCTGTAATGTGATGAGAGGCAGTTTATAAAGTGTGATTTTGCTCATCATTTCTTGTTACAGATTGTCATTCAAATGGTAGCACTAGAAACAATTTGCCTTTTTATGAATCAAGCAACATTAATTCTTTATGTGGAGTATTTTATGATGCATGTATAAATTGACTGTACAACTAATACATTGCAAACTTGGGATTAAAACTATTTTCAGCAATGGTTTGAATGGCTATTTAAACGGTATGTGTGCAGCTGTGTTAGAACCACTGATGTTCTAGTATTCCAAATGTGTTATTCTACAGTAGTGAGCCTGATTCTGATCTTGCTTGCCCGGGTAAAAACCAGAAGTAACTTTATGGAAGCCAGCATTCAATGATGTGAAAGGAGAATCAATCCCAGTGGTTTGATCTCTTTTACATTTCACCAGTGTTACTTTACACTGCTTATATTATGCTGTATCACACAGTGAACTGGGAAGGCCAGATCCTTTGTTGTTTACAGTGACTAACTCAGTGTTTCTCAAATGCGGCCACCGTGGCTGCATGTAGCCACCAGGGGGTTTTCCTGCGGCCACAGACTCCTGGGCTGTGACTGGGAAGGGGTCAAAGTAGAGCCCCTTCCCCTCCCTGTTGCTCCTGGATGCACCACATTGGTGATGGTTGCTGGGGCCACCAGCAGGGGTTGGGCCCTGCCCCCCTCTTGGGGCACAACGCTGGAGAAGCAGGCAGCCAGTGAGTTCCCCACCTTTCCAGGGGTGGTGGGGCTCAGGCTTTGGACTTCATCCCTGAGGTGGTAGTCTCTGGCCTCAGGGCTTTGGTCTCCAGCACAAGGCTCTGGCTGTGAAGCGGCGAGGCCCAGGCTATGGCCGCACAGCTTCAGGCTCCGTCCGTGGGCCCTGTCCCCTGGCCGTGGGGCATTAGGCTCTGCTTCCCCTCCCCCCGCTGGCCTGGCCACCCATCCAGGGCTTAATTTGTCCCCAGGTTTGTGGGGCTGAGTAAGTCTGCTGTGAAAAGTGATACTTGTATGTTTGTTAATATCACTTTTCACAACAGACTTATTAGATAGCAATAAATAAATGGATGTGTATATGTGCATATTTATTTCTTTTTCCTAAAGCTAATTAAGTATTTTAGGAAAAAGTGTGAGAGCAGCCAGCAGCCAGAGTTGGTGGCTGTACTCTGAGGTCACCGAAATATCCTGAGAACCCCAACCTAGGGACTGTAAAGCTAATGAATCCAGCCACCGGAGATATCCCCGGTGAAAGGGGATTCTCTGATTGCCACAGAACTGGAATATAAAGTCTATGCCATTCACCCTCACAGTTCTAGTGTACAGGATGTGGGCTGGATTATGCTGCACTCTAATTATTCTCAGCTGTCAGAATGGTCCAAGGAGTCATAGACAGCCAACTGTAAGGCCTGGTTTACACACAATTATTGTACCAATTTAACTATTTTGGTCAAGTTAGTGATGTTTTTAACCTGAATAGTTAAACTGGTAGAACCCCCTCATGTGAACACAGTTATACAGGTATTAAGGTGCCTTATACTGGTACAGCTTATTCACATAAATTTACAGGAATAAGATATACAGCTGTATAACTGCATCCACACTAGGGATTTGCACCACTTTCAAATTGATATAGTTAAAGCAGTACAAAAACTGTGTGTAGACAAGCCCTTAGTTAGAGCAGTCCTGGGGCTGCTCTGATTTCTCCTGGGGGTTAAGAATACAGGAGGCACAAAGGTAGATTCAGTCAGCATTGTCCCTTTCACTCTTTTCTTGCAAGCAAACACAGTTAATACAGACCAGAGACTTGATTCCTCAACCTACTGTTTGATATCATTTTTAAAAACTACAAAGGAAATATACAATGTTGTTCATTTGAAATAAATAAATAGAGCACAATCAGTTCACAAGGGTAAAAATATATTAAAAAGGTCAATGCCAGGATGTTGGTGGTGAAAAAGAACACATGGTGACAAAACTGTGTCACTCACACTGCTTCACTGGGGGTTCAATGAAGATTTGGAATTCTGATCTGGACTTGCTATTGTGGAGTAGTTTAGCCAGTCTTTTTGCCAGTGTCTTGTGAGTTTGTGTGCATGACTTCTCCGCTTGCTGACACCCAGCAATGCACATTCAGGAAAAAGATGTGGAAAAAATCCCAGATCTAGGATTGTGCAAATCACTAAAGCACTAGGGGTGAGGGCCTAGGACGTGAGTTTAGCCAGTCAGTTGATGAAACCGCCAGAAGTGGCACAGCAGCTGGCATATCTTTGTCATACACGGCAGATGCCTGCTCCGTTAAGGAAGATATTCTGATTTACAGATGTACTTCCAAGGTATTTTTCTGAGTGTGAACTTTGATCCCCTTGAACTGGCACATTTTAAAAAAATTTAGATTGGCGTGAATGAAGTCAATCTTCATTGTACACATGGCAGAACTATTTGGAAAAGCATGCAATGTATGTTCAAAGCTGTTTTATAATTAACAAAATAGGGGACATGCACACCGGGAGAGTATCCCACAACAGGGTGCTCACACTATTGTCAAGTGGATAATACGCTGAGAAACATTTTTAAAACAATCCATTGTGTGCAGTACATCTCTTACAGTATTAGCCTATTTGATCCGGACAGTGTCTCTGAGTTTGATAGAGTCCCCAACTTTGGCACCCGAGTGATTTTAATTAAGTTTATTAAGGGTGGCTGGATACCTGTCTTTATCTCTCCTTTTCTATCAGAAAGAAATATGGATGATTTTCTGTTCTCCCAATGTCGGCTGCTGTAAGGAGCAAGTACATGGTGAAGCACTTGTCAGATTGATATGCAAACGTGTAGATTTGCAACTGCTCATCTATTTGAAAAACATGCCATATTGCAGCTGCTTTGTTTAGGATGGGTTGTAGGTTGGGAGTGTATGTGAGAAAGAACGAATATGTGAAATGCCCTCATTTCTCTTTGGGTTTCTTTCCCTTTGTCCTATGAAATTAGTCAGCCTTATGGTGTAATTTTTCAAGTAGTTTTGGAGAGGAATAGAACACTCATCCTACATTTTCTATATGCACAACATAGACTGAATTAGTTGTGCAATAAAGTGTTTCTGACAAATAATAATGTCCAGGAAATCTGATTGATGTTCGGAAGTGTCAGTTAATTTGATGGGGGAAAGCCGTTGATGGACTGTAGTGGACTTCAAGAAAGATTTTAATGTCAAACCACACAAAATGCTAATCGACAGGAGGTGGAGGGAGGGCATAAAAATGGTAGGCAGAGATATTCGTGTGGCCATAGCAGTTTGGATATCAGACAAGGGTCTTAATGATTTGAAATGGAAAATACTGGAGTGCTGCAAAGACCTGATTTTTGGGACTGATTAAGACTGATTTTGTGAACTGCAGATAGCCATCTAAAAGAGAGTGTTGAAAAGTAATGAATGCAGTACGATGATGAAATTTGCTGATACTGCATCGGGACAACAAGTGTATATCCACCCTCAACTGAATGAAGGGGTATTGGCAGATCCCCTTGATGCCTGAGGCTAACGAGAAGACTGCCTTCTTCACTCCATTTGGATTATATCAATTTAAGATGATGCTCTTTGGGCTCCATGGGGCTGTGGCCACCTTTCAGCGGTTGACGGATAGAATGTTGCAGCTGCCTGGATCACGTGCAGCTCCCTATATCAAAGATATTGCCATCTACAGTGAAGGGTGGGCTGACCATAAGGCACTTTACAGCAGTATTACTTCTTCTTCTTTTGTATGGCAATAGTGGAACAGTGAAAGCAATAGCACGACTACAGTTAGATCTTAAGGTCTCTTATCCAGTCCAGAGCAGAAGGGGTAGCCATGTGAATGGCAGCGACACCTCCAGGATGAGCACAGACAGCAGTACTGCAATCTCTTAAAGAGGCAGGATTGACAGCCAACCCAGCCAAGTGCCGACTGGCCATCCGGGAATTCACCTACCTGGGATATGCAGTTGGAGGGTGATAGTTATGCCCTCTAGTGGACAAAGTCCAAGTCCTAGTGGACTGCTCCACCCTTTCCACTGAGAAGCAAGTTCATTGGTTCCTGGGATTAGCAGGGTACTATTGGCGATTCATCCCAAACTTCATCACCCTTGCTGCTCCCTTAACATCTGATAAAAGACTCTACACCCAAAAGGATCTATTGGATGATAAACTGCGATGAGGCATTCAGAACACTGAAAAGCCAGTTGAGCCAGGAACTGGTGCTATTCCATCTAGACTTCACAAAGCTGTTTGTCTTACAAACCAATGCATCCAATGTCAGGCTCAGAACTCAGAGGAGAAGAACATCCCATCCTTTTCCTCAGTAGAAAGTTGTTCCTGTAGGAGGTTGCATACTCGGGCATTCAGGAGGCAGCCCTGGCAGTGAAATTCCAATGCCCTGTGATATTACTTATGGGGACAGCTCTTCTGTCTAATAACTGACCGTGCACCAATCCTATGGCTGAACTTCATGAACAATCAACCCATGCATCATGCAATGGTACCTCTTGCTGCAGCTGTATAACTTCCAGGTGTCCCACTGTGCAGGTGTGGAAGATAAAAATGTGGATTTCTTTTCACGGGCCCAAGAAGACCCAGAGCAGCTCTATGGCACCATAGCTCAGGGTCTGAGGGAGAGGGGGTGTGATGGGGTATACAAACCCCACACTGGGGCCAGGTAGCCCTGCTCCTACAAGCCTGCTGAGCACGCTGCAGTTGGAGGAGTGGGTTAAAAGTATTCCAAATCCTAGACAATGGGTTGTGGGAAGACTGCAGGAGAGAAGAATCCTTTTCCAAGGAGGTCAGACAGAAGGTGGAGCCTGAGAGGGGACCACATAGCAGGTAAGGCCCCCTGCAGCACCTTCCCCCACCATCACCCACTTTAAAAAGCAGCAGGTGTTGCAGCGCACTGCTCATTTGGGAGTTTGTTTGTGAAGCTATTGACTGATGGGACTACAGGAGCCATGCCACAAACAGAAGGGGCATACAGGTAGGAAGTACCCAGGGTGGCAGATCTAGGCTTTCTGCGGGGAGGAACCTGCCAGTGTTACTTCCCACAGGGCTCTGGGCTGGGATCTGGTGGAAAGGAAGGGCCCCGGTCTCCCTACCATGCTTCACTAGTCACTACACCACCAGACTTTCAAGCCTCTAATCACATGGGAACAAATGTCGCTTGGTGATTAGATTGACAAATTCATTTAACTTATCACCTAAAACAGAGTACAGACTTAGAAAAATGGAAAGTTAGTGAACTAATCCACTCTCTTTTCTGGCAGATGCAATGTTGGTTTTGAAAGGGATTTTTGACAAGAAGCATTATGTGAAAAACAATAACAGAAAATGTGGAAATGGCAGAAGTGCTAGGTGATCTTTTTGTTTTAGTTTTCAACAAAATGTTAGTAGTGATGGGACGACTAACAGTGAATCTCAGTGAAAATGAAGTAGGATCAGAGGCTAAAATAGGGAAAGAACAAGTTAAAAATTACTTAGACAAGTTAGATGTCTTCAGGTCACCAGGGCCTGATGAAATACACCCTAGAATGCTCAAGGAGCTGACTAAGGAGATATCTGAGCTATTAGCAATTATCTGTGAAAAGTCATAGAAGACAGGAGAGATTCCAGATGACTGGAAAAGGATAAATATAGTGTCAGTCTATAAAAAGGGAAATAAGGGCAACCCAGGGAATTACACACCAGTCAGCTTAACTTCAGTACCCGGAAAGATAATGGAGCAAATAATTAGGCAATCAATTTGCAGACACCCTTGCAGAAGATAATAAGGTGACAAATAACAGTCAGCATGGATATGTCAAGAACAAATTGTGTCAAACCAACCTAATAGCTTTGTTTTACAGGGCAGCAAGCCTTGTGGTTAGGGAAGAAGCAGTAGACATGATATATCGTGACTTTAGTAATGCTAATGCTTTTGATACATCTCTCGTGACCTCCTCTTAAACTAGGGAAATACAACCTAGATGGAGCTACTGTAAAGTGGATACATAACTGGTTGGCAAACCTTTCCCAGAGAGTAGTTATCAGTGGTTGACAGTCAAGCTGGAAGGGCATATCGAGTGGGGTCCCACAGGGATCAATTCTGGGTCCATTCTGTTCAATATCATCATCAATGATTTAGATCATGGCACAGAGAGTACACTTATAAAATTTGCAGACCAAGCTGGGAGGAGTTGCAAATGCTTTGGAGGATAGGATTAAAATTCAAAGCAATCTGGACAAACTGGAGAAATGGTTTGAAGTAAACAGGATGAAATTCAATAAGGACAGATGCAAAGTACTCCACTTAGGAAGGAATAATCAGTTGCACACATACAAAATTGGAAATGACTGCCTAGGAAGGAGTACTGCAGAAAGGGATCTGGGGGTCATAGTGGATCACAAGCTAAATATGAGTAAACAGTGTAACACTATTGCAAAAAAGCAAACATCATTTTGGGATGTAATAGCAAGGGTGTTGTAAGCAAGACACGAGAAGTAATTCTTCCGCTGTACTCCATGCTGATTAGGCCTCAGCTGGAGTATTGGGTCCAGTTCTGGGCACTACATTTCAGGAAAGATGTGGACAAATTGGAGAAAGTTCAGAGAAGCAACAAAAATGATTAAAGGTTATTGAAAAAATTGGATTTGTTTAGTTTGGAGAAGAGAAAACTGAGAGGGGACGTGATAATAGTTTTGAAGTACATAAAAGATTATTACAAGGAGGGTGGAGAAAAAATGTTCTCTTTAACTTCTGAGGATAGGACAAGAAGCAATGGGCTTAAATTGCAGTGAGGGTGGTTTAGGTTAGACATCAGGAAAGACTTCCTGTCAGGGTGGATAAGCACTGGAATAAATTGCTCAGGGAGGTTGTGGAATCTCCATTATTGGAGCTTTTTAAGAGCAGGTTAGACAAACACCTGTCAGAGATGGTCTAGATAATACTTAGTCCTGCCATGAATGCAGGGTGCTGGACTAGATTCCAGCCCTATGATTCTATGGTATATAACTTTTCATTTGCTAAATTACCCAGTTTTTGCATGAAGTTTAACCATGGTTGTGTGCTGGTGCTACACAAGTGTAATTTTTAAAAAACCAACATATAGCTTTGCTTGCTAAACATGTATGTGCTGGTTATGTGTCTTTCGGGTATAGTAAGTGATGAGTTTTTGCAACAAAAATTACTGAGAGTGTGCATCCAATTGTTTTCTTTTTGCTCTTTTTTCCCCTTCTAAAATTCTACACCTATGGGCCACATCTTTTCCATGTTCAATTCCTTTAAACAGAAACTTTACAACTGCTTAAATTGATATGTGAAAAGGAATCTTTAGTTCCTGATAAAAAAAATTAATTGTATTCTTAAATAGAAATCTTGTTGCCTGACTCTGATACCCATACTCTTGAGCAGTTGTCTTCAGTGAGACTCCTTATGGAGTGAGGTACTATTCAACATCCATGAGGGTATTAAAATCTGGCTACTGGACTTTAAAAACACTAGTTCCCGTCAGCTGATAGGAGCAGTATCTGATGCACATCAGTCCTTCCTTGACTTCAACGTCTTCTTAACTGGTGAACTGGGGTTATGTATTCTTAAACATCACTGAAGAGATTGAGAGCACAATAAAGATAAAAACCACTATAGGAAATGACTTGACTAAATACACTAAACAAGCAGGACAGGATTACATTCCAAAATCCCATATGCAGAATTTTTCAATTTAATGTAAATTACTTTACTGAAGCAAAAAAGATGATTGCACTTTATAATGTACTATGAGTAGATTGCAATGTATAGTAGAAACAGCATTTATTTCTACAAAGGCTTATCAGAGGCCATACAAGTCTTATTATGGGGGGAAAGAATGAAGCCATAAACACTACCTCACTGCCCTGAATTCCACATCTGTTTCCTGTGCACTTGCCAAAACACTACCAATATCATTAGTGAACTTTGACGACACCACTGCTTTTTTGTGAATGAGCAATAAGATGCTAACAGCAAGTCATTTGCTATTCAAGCTTTCGTATATTTTGCAGCATGTGGGGGAAGATTCTATCAGCTTTCCACACAAAGACATCTCATTGAAGTCAATGGGAGTTCTGTGCATGGAGGGGTTGTAGAATCAGGCCAACAGAGAGCATGCTCATGTACCTACCAAACAGCCTGCAGCCTTTCTATCAGGTGCTCTGATCTGGCCAGATCTCATACACTAAGCAGGCTCATGATGGAATGGAAGATTTCTGAGGAGCTATTTGGTGCTACAGGAAGTATTGATGATGATTCAGTAGATAGCACTCTTGTGTACACCCCAAATATTTCTGTAAATATGATGAGATATTTCAGGATTTTTGTATCAGTGTCCTTTCCTGGATGGCATCAGACCGGCTGAAATCCTGTAATTATGTCACCCTCTAGGAGGTTGCCTCAAAGAGAATAAAACTTGACAGCTAATGGAGATTCTCATTTAATTCCAGTGGCACAAGTCAGTATTTTTAGAACACAAGGTATAGACATCTATTCTTCAGGTCATATGTCTATGGAGTGGCTTGCACCCACTACATCTGTATGTATACTGCAATGGATACATTATGCTCACCTAAGTCACATTTAGGAAAATTGGGGAGTGGGGGGGATGGACTATACATTTGTGTAAATTTGAGTATTTTTGTTACAAGTTCACTGACTTCAAGAAATATTGTTTACAATGATTCTGTGAGAGATAATGTCACATTCAGCTTCACCATTATCATTTTTGTCATAATGATATAAAACTGAAGGGAATTGCATGGGCAGGTGATGGAGCAATTATAATTGGCAGCAATACTACACTTCGACTGACAAATACAATGACTGGAAAACACTTAGTGGAGAGACTTGTATTCATTTCAACAGTTCTGTACTGTTTTGCTAAAAGGAAATAGTTATACGTTTTCTGCTACATGATCTTTGACATGACAACTGTTACACACCCCTGTTTAATTTTGGTAAATTGCAGAACAGTTTGAGTCAGATGTGATGGGCAAGAGGTCAAATGCTACTTCAAAGAGGATTAAAGAAAAAAAGAGCCAAATTCTGCAATATTTGGTGGTGGTAGCTCAAAATATACTTCTTCCATCAGAATTTGGCTGAAAGTGATTTTTCTATTACTACGTGCATTAATTTTTTTTTAAAGTACAAAACAAAATTAAGCAAACCTTAACCGTGGCCCCAGGGAAGAAAAGCCAGTTGCCAGTGTCCACAGGATCAAGATTATCTTCTAAGACAATTTGTTTGTGAGCAGCATTTATGATCAGAATGTTGTCCAATGCCCAACAGGCTTCATACACTTCACCAGCATGTACATACTCCTGTTTCCACTGAAATTGAACATTCTCTCCTTTGGCATCTTCAGGAAGGTACTGGATGTGGATGACGGTGCTGACATTGGAAGGGGCTCTGTAGAACATCAAGATACAGAATCAGATCGAGATCAAGCCAGTGGAGATTTGCCTGATCAAAGTGATTTACCAGATGGGATATAGCTACACCCATATCCTAACATGTCCATAGATTTTTTGTGCACAATAGAAAACAGTTTTAATGAGCATGGAGTTCAAGCATAAATCAAGATAATCCTCTCCAAAATACATGAGAAAATGAAGAGAAATAAGCATTCATTAAAAATTTAACGGTACTTTACTGGAATGTTACATAATGTTCTAGGAAAACCAAACTGATTTTACTATGAATTATTTACAATGGACACCATTAAAGTCAGAATTTGCCAACAGATTTTACGTGGTGGGATCTGACATTTTACAGTTTCAGCCTCTGCTTAGAATAGAAAATAATTGTGGTAACCATATGGTATCTCTTACAAATTTTGACATTTTAACAGCAACCACTGAATATCTGATTATAAAGGAACATGTTGCTTTAAAAGCCATAGTCTAAGGCACAGGCCCTGCACCAGAATTTACAATTAGCTCAGACAAAGAAACACAGAGCAATAGGTGTAAGAGGGCATGGAGCCCATAGAAAGAGGGACTCATGGAAGAAATGGGTTTTGAAAGAGAGATGAGGGATAAAAAGTTGCGGCTGTTTCAAGTGCAGGAGGAAGCTAAAAGAAGGTACAAAACTATTTTTTCTATAAATGTTTATTATATTTTTAAAACATATACACAGAAAAACGAACTAAACATAAATTTGTCATAATACATAAACTTCTCATAACATATTAACCTTTTACTACCTAGACTTAGCTATATTTGAAACATTTAATTACATATAATATGAATTGTTAAAATATAAATCAATTATTTGTATTACACAATTTACAAACAAAATTGGTTTATAAAAATCCAACAAGTTATATTATTAAAATAAGATAAAGAACAGAAGCAAAATTCAAAGGCGGGGATACAGATGAGGGAGGGAAGGAAGGAAGGAAGTAGCGAGGAGGGGGCAACAAGGGAGGGAGGGAACCTATGCATTTAATAGGATCATTCAGACACTTCCAGGGAGACAGTCCATATTTCTGAGAATTTTTCTTGTTTTTTTTTTCTGTTACGGTATACAATTCTTTACATGGTGGCCAAGCTTATGATGCCTATACTCCAGTCTTCAATTGTTGGATTTCCAATTTTGTAGTACTAGTCTTTTAGCAATTATTAGTGCTCTTCTAAGCCAAAGTTGTTCAGATGTATTCAACTTCCAATTAATATCCATTATGTTTAAAAATACGTTTAGTTTGTAACACAATTGTATTTAATTGGAAAACATGAACTCTGCAGTTATGTTCTTTCCAAAACATACAGGTATAAGAGCATTCTCAGACCATCCAGGTTAAGTTAGCACCTGCTGAAACACAGTGCCAACATTTATTTAATTTAGCAGCTGTTTTGAAGATTCGGGGATGGATCCAATGCATTCTCCATATTATATTCTGTTGGGTTAATCTTAAATGGAGGTCCAAGGAATGGTTTGGTGCACTGGCTAAAATTTGTTTCCATTGGTTAGCAGAGAATAATTGGCCTAGTTCCTGTTCCCATTTTTAGGGAATCTGTATTTAATTTAAATTTGCTGGCTAAGTTTCCATATATTGTTGTCATAGGTCTTGGCAACCTGAGTAATATATGAAGAAATGAAAGCAATTCAGGTGGGTCAAGCCAGTGCAGGCATTGTGCCAAACAGATGGGAGATGGCATGTTTAGGCTGGATATATTGCCACTCCTTATTTTCTAGATTGAACCTTTCTTTTAATATTTGTAAAAGAGAGGAAGTTATTTTCAATAAATTGACTGATGGTCAAAATCCCTTTCCTGATCTAGTCTGGCCAGATGAATGTGTTGCCCACTATATAGAGTTTCAAATTACCCTAGATAGAGGCCTCACTATATAGAAGGGAGCGATTTTTAAATTGAGTAGATGTTACACCAAGTATTTTTGGCTGCCACAATAGCTGGTAATTGTTCTTCAGGGAACTGGTATTAATCTGAGTCCAGGAGAGCCACTTCCAACTAAACTCAATGAGATCTTCATTGTTTCCTACTTTTCCCAATTTATCTTGTAGCCAGAGAATTTACCGAAGTTACCTATTGTTTGTTAGGATATAAGAGGTAGGATTGGAACATAACAACTTTATCCACAAAATTAAGGATTTCCCCAACCCAAATTTTATCCAGGGTAAGAAACAGATATCTGCAATTCACTCTGTCAAAAGTTCTTGCTGCATCAATTGAAATCATTGTATGGAAATTCCCAGAGTTTTGATGGAATGCCATAACATTAATCAGCTGAGGGGTGTTATCTGAACCATGCCTTTTCAAAATAAATCCCACCTGGTAGGGGTGAACCATATTTCTTTTTACTTTTTCAATTTTTTTGGCCAATATTTTTGAGAGTATTTTTATATAAGTATTGATTAAAGTGATGGGGCTATAGCTGTTACACTTTTGTGCATCCTTACCCAGTTTTAGTACAGAAATTAGGGTTTCCCTCAGAGAAGGAGGTAACCTACCTTTCTTTAAGGCATCTTCGTAAATGAAAACACTCACCCTGATGTAAATGGCCCCACTATGGCCCCACTCCCTGTTCTGCCCTGAGGCCCCGCCTGCCACTCCACCCCAAGGCCCTGCCCCTGTCATAAAACTAAGCATCTTGCCTTCCTTTTTCACTTTGAAAGTAGCAGGGAAGTAAACAAAGTAGTCCAAGCCCAACCTTTTGATAGGGCTTTTGATGTACAGAATTTATCCCTCCTGTCCATCATGTCCTTGATGTAAAAATCTGCAAAAATCATTAGCCTGTGTCCTTTCCATGTTAGGTTTTTAAGTTCACTGGGTTTTTGAAGAATGAGTTTCTTAATATTGTATTTTAAAAATCTTACAATCATGGCCAAGGCTTTGGCTTTGGAGAGGCTTTTGGGGCAAGGGAGCAGTGGGCTATCTCAATATCTCAGTTCTGATCAGGAGGGACAGACTGACAGCCCTGAAGAGAATGGTGCATAAAAACTGCACTCGCCTCCCTTTTTCCAACCCCTCTGGGAGATCTACAATTTTCAGATTGTTTCTTCTTGATCTTCCCTCAAGATCATTAACCTTCTCCTGCAGTGCTTTAATAGTCATTTCCTGTTGCTCTGAGGTTATATTTATAATAATCACTGTGTTTTATAGTGAGAAGATTCTGTTCTTGGCTTCCTCTAGTCCTAATGCTAAGCCTTGCAAATTAGCTTGATGTGTGCTAGTAATATTTTTTATCTCAGTTTTATCTTCAAATATTTTTCTCAAGATCCCACTCTCAAGCGACCACACTGTTGTAGCCAGTCCATAATTTCATCTAGTCTCAGAGGAGTAGCCTTTCCCTGGTCAGCGGACTGACAGCTTCAAGAAGAGCTCTGCCCCTAGGTGGTTCCTCCAGCACTTGCACCAGGAAATTGTCCCGTACACTTTCCAAAAACTTCCTGGACTGTCTGTGCACCGCTGTATTGCTCTCCCAGCAGATATCAGGTGATTGAAGTCTCCCATGAGAACCAGGGCCTGTGATCTAATAACTTCTGTTAGTTGCCGGAAGAAAGCCTCGTCCACTTCATTCACCTGGTCCGGTGGTCGATAGCAGACTCCCACCATGACATCACCCTTGTTAATCACACTTCTAAACTTAATCCAGAGACACTCAGGTTTTTCTGCAGTTTCATACCCGAGCTCTGAGCAGTCATACTGCTCTCTTACATACAATGCAACTCCCCCACCTTTTCTGCCCTGCCTGTCCTTCCTGAACAGTTTATATCCATCCATGACAGTACTCCAGTCCTGTGAGTTATCCCAAAGTCTCTGTTATTCCAATCACAGTGCAGATTGTGAAGATTTGGGGAATTTGTTGGTACAACTTATGAATTGTTAGATATTGGGGGCCTTTTATATGCATCTGTGTCAGACTGCAGACTCCATTTTGGATGTGGGATTCTTTACCTTTTTTGTTACCTCTTTACCTTCATGTTGGACTGAAATTCCAACAGGGTAGTGGTACAGGATTGACAATCGCGGGTCGTTAAATCTGGTTTGTCCTCCACTGAAATCTTTCTAGACAAAAGGCTGGCAGGGGAGACATCACCTTACAATGAAATCACTTGGTAGGACTCTGTGGTAGGACTCTCTGGTCACCTGTGGAGGCTGACCAGGGAGTCACCTGACTGAGGAACTGGAATTTTATAAGAGGCAGAAACTGCTCCATTTGTGCACTCTTTTTGGACAATTTTCACCAGCTTGAGATGTGGGAAGCTTCTGCAGGAGCTGGATGAGGCAAAGGAGATGGGGGGACCCTGCCTACGTGAACACTGATGGTCCTTCAAGGATTCCCAAGGGAAGGATGGGCTAGCATGAAGGGCAATGCTTGTAAGGTTTATTAATTTTGTATGGATCAGTGCATTTTTGTGTGACTAAGTAAAGAGTAATAATGGGTTAGACTCTAGGCTCAGTTTCTCTGTGTTAAGTACTATACTTACCTCATGCTTCCTGAGAGAGTTAAACTGTAACCCAGAAGGCTCATAGCTTGAGTGGGATTCTGGGAGAGAGTGTGTCTATGCTACTTGGATATATGGTGGTCAGCACTGGACCTGAGGGCCTAGGCAGGTGGGCTGAGAGGCTCACTTATGTGAAAGGGTAACAGATAAGGAGCTCCCCATAAACATCTGCAAAGATACCTGATTATCCACCTTCAAATCCCTCCTCAAAACTCCCCTTTGCCATGATGCGTGCAAAAAACCTTGACAATGGTTAGGCTGTTGGTATACTGTGAGCACTGCCTACCACGGTGACTTCTTGTTTTCCCCCTTCTGTCTGTATCCATCTGTTATCTTGTCTTGTGTTTAGATTATAAACTCCTTGGGGTGGGGTCTGTTCTGTGTTTGTACTTTACCTAGTGTACTTGGTCAATGACTAGTATACCTAGTATACCTGGTCCATGACTAGGTCCCCTAGGTATTATGGTAATAGTTTTTGTTGTTATGTTTTTGAAAAACAGAGTCAATGGCTAGCTCTTGGACAAAGAAATGAGTTTCCAAAAGTGTAATTTTTTTAAGATCCCTTGACAAATAAGGGATTGTTAGCAAAGGAACCTTTGTTCTCTGGTAACTCAGAAGCACTGATGGAGCAGAACTGTAAGTGGAAAAAAGTTGGGCACCTTCCCCGCCAGTGACATACTTAGAGAAGAGAGGAAGTGGAGTCGTGTGCCTTGCTCAGTTCCTGCCCCACTTTCCTACAAATTCCCCCCCATCCCTCAATAATTCCTCCCTATGGGTGCTCCACCAGGTCAAAGGAGGGGGCTCAGTGATTCCCCTTCCCTTCACTGCTCCCTGTTCAAAGGAAGGAACTCAGAACTCCTCTCCCTCCCCATGCTGCCTCCAGGCTCATGCTTTCCCTTGATGCTGCTGCTTCTATGGCAAAAGGGAAGGGCAGAGGAGACCGTGAAGAGGAAAAGAGGAGGTCAGAGGTGTGCAGTGAGAGGTGTAGGGGGGCTTCAGCTCGGCTCCCAACATCCATACCCTCCATTTCTTTCCCTCCTACAAAACATGGTTCCACTGACTCCATGTCAATCCCTGCACACTGTTCCTGAATCCTCTGCCCAGCTCCTCAACCTGTGGGGCTGCTGCCAAAGTCTGCCCTTCTGGGGAAAGGAGAGGTAGCATGGGAGGAGCAGACTGTACTGGATAGGCAGAGAGAGAGGAGGCAAGGTGATGATGCAGGGGTAGTGAAGACACTGACATGCATCCAGTGTTTTCTGGGGCTGGTTTAATCATTGCCAAGGATCCAGAGGCAGTGGCAGGGGGGAGCTGGGGCTGTAGAATATAAGGATGCTGAGAAATTATTGTTTAAAATACAAGAAAATTGGCTGCCCCCAAACTTTGTGAATGCAAAGTTTAGTTTGGCTGGTGGTGCCTCATGCTCTTTCAGAATGTCTAGTTCAGCTACACTCAAACCTCTGAAAACCAGGAAGTGAAGAATTGAGATAATAGAAACTTAAACCTCTGAAAACCAGCAAATGTGCCAATAACACATATACTAGCACTCTACCTTTACAGATGCTACAGAACACTCTGGGAACCGAACGCATGAGCACCATAGGATTAAGTCTAAGCACCTCTTTGCTATGGCAAAACTCAGGCTTAGATCAGGCCTAGTGCACAGGAGCTGCCTACACCTGGCCTATACTCAAACACTGCACCTACTCCACACATGCCACCCCAGACTTGCAAAATATTACCACCACGTCATCCTTCCCTGAGGATTCCTTCTGAGAAATTGCCTTCACTTTACCCCTCACTAAGCCCTGGAGACCACTGCCATCTCTTCCGCTAGATTGCTGACAATGCCCAAGGCAAGCACTCTTATGCACCTCCACTGAGACAACCTACAGAATTCAGTGCCAAAATGAGGCATACTTGATCCCTCAAGTTACACATGTGCTTCTCCTCAATCACAATGACAGCTCTGCTAACCCACCCCAACTGATCCCTCCACCTTTAGCACAGGTACACCTACCCCAGTGAAGGCAGCATGCAGATAAATGCTGAAATTCAAATTGGAACACAATACCAACATTCACACCATCTCGTAATCCTCTTCATGTCTACTTATTATGGCACCACCCTTACTGAACTATTCCCAGTAGCTATTGACAGTGCCGGGGGCACAGTTCAGGTAACATTGCCAAAGTGGGGTATATTTTAACTTTGTGTTTCCTGGTTTTCAGAGGTTTGAGTGTAGCTGAATCTGACATTCTGCAGGGGCCTAGGGTCTGGCAATCATAACTGCGTTAGCAAAGTTTTGGGGCAGTTAATCTGGAGTAACACGAGTGACCTCAATGAATGATTCACACCTGTGTCAGATGGGAATCAGACCTACTGATCTCATTGGAGTTACTCTGTTGCCAATGAGATAAGAATCTTTCATATCAGGAGAGTGAGGAGCTGATGTCAGATATCGTAGGATCAGACTCTGGCACACTCACCACTGCTGAATACCACCTTACTCTGAGTAACCACAAGGGACTGAAATTTTGCCCAAGTGGACTACTCGTGTAGTAAAGGTACTACTCAATGGTAATGGTGGCAGATTTTGGCCCTAGAGAGGACACAATAGACAAACTGCAAAATTCTTGTATCCTGTTTCCCCAGCAGTACTATTGAAACGAACAAGGCAGGAGTTAATGTATACAGTACATTTCACAATACTACTTTATAAAGTGCTTGCTCTGCCTCTTGCAGAAATTCAAAGTTTATATTGATTCTCAATTTAAAGGTATGGATATTACAATAAAATATTTTAAAATCCTCGTTCAAAACCCTTTATACTTTAAAGTAAGCCTATTTATTTAAAAACATGGCATAATTACCATAATTTTGATATTATAACAATGTTAGAAGCCAAGTCTTCATATCAAACCATAAAATATTTTTATTGAACATTTTATCCTAGTGAAGTACTAACCTGCCATGCTGAAAATTATTGTTCCTGCTGAGATTAAAGTGGTGCTAAAATGCAAACCAGTGCTAGTTTTGGTCTGTAATAAAACAGCCATGAAAAGACCATTTTTCATTCTTTGGTGGAACACTGGTAAAAGTGTCAGTGAATGTAATAGAGAACCTATTTAATTTTTGCTTTAATCAATTTATACTTTGTTTTAAATATTTCATTATCTTCATTAACTTTTGAATGAACGCATTGATATAGATAAAAACACTGATAAAATGTGGAATATATTGGTTTTTTACCATTAAAGAAGAAATCTCTATGGGAATTTCTACAGCATTCGTCCGTGTAGTATTTAGATACCTTACAAATATTAATGTGCAGTATTAAGGCTCACAAACACACCTGTGCATGAAGGAAGTGTTACTCACATTCTAGGGCCTGATCCAAAGCACACTGATTTTGGTTACTCATTCAGCCAGCTTTGGATCAGACTCTTCCTAAGGAACAGAGAAGTTAAATGATTTACCTAGGGGCACACAGGAAGACTTCAACAGAACCAGGAATAGAACCAAGTTCTCCTGGTTCCCAGGGCTGTAACCACAAGTTAATCCATTCTCCCTCATGAAGAAACCCATTATTTTAAAAGTCCTTGGGTGAAATCCTGCCCCATTGTAGTCAATGGAGTTTTGTCCTTGCTTTCAGTGGGGCCAGGATTTCACCCCTTGTTTTTAATACATCTAACATAGGGAGAATAGACACGTTAGCAACCCAAATTGATCGATAAAAACATTAAGTAAAAATTTAGAGAAAACAAAATGGTGAGTAATGAAAATGGAGAAAATGTCTGCTGTGTCAAAATGCATGAAAATGTTGGGTTTTTTTGAAATATCACAAACCTAATTTTCTCCAGCTGAATCCAATCTGCAGAGTTATTCTTGGTATAGGACACAATGATGCTGGGATCTGTGTAACTAAAGCGACATGAACCTGACCCTGTGAAGAGCAATAAAATTAAATGTGTTATAACACAACGGAACGATACATTATCCTTCAATAACAGCAGCTTCTGACTAAGCCCTTGTCACCATTATCACTTTTCCATATTTTAAATTCTTTGATTGATGAAAAAATTTCTTGTGATCTGTGGCTGAAAATAATGCATGCTCTGAGTCAGAAATAACGCAGAAATGATAAAGCACAACACTGCAGTGTAATCTGCTGTAAATTTCCCATGGGAACCCAAAATAAATTGCCAAACAGCCCCCTTGCAAAAAAAAGTGCATGTGTTGTTTTGTTGAAACAAAACCTAAATATTAGAGACTAATCCACGCATCACTTTTTAAGGGGGAACATTAAAAGACTACTTTAGACCCAAAGAATAATACATGAAACAAAATATACTAAATGTTGAAAAAATATGTGCAAAATTCCTTGAGTTCTCTAAGAGGGAATGTACTGTAACAACTATAAAGAATAAAAATGCTGCAGAATGTCAAGAAAAATTAAAAACCGACCCTAAAAGCAACTTTTTAGTATTGTTATATTAAAAAGAGATTTTTAAGTCTATACAAGGAAAATTAAAATGAGAAATCATAGTGTAAGCTCACTAAAGCCTACAAATAACAAACTTTTGTTACTGATCTGGGAATCAGAAAGTATTTTACTTTAAAAATATGAATTAATTAAGTCCTATGATACTCCTGCAAGGTAGGTTAATATATTTATTTATTTATGATTTCTCAATGGGTACCTCTAGGAGCTGACACAAAAATAAATATAACCATTTATTACAGGACAATGAAAATAACAAAAACCGAACCCAACAACTCAACCACCATAATGCAATAAACATCCAGCCAGGTAATCTAATTCAATAAAAACATGTCACCTTCTCCAGAACAGAATTATGATGTACAACTTAACTATCTACAATCTTCCCCCACCCTCACCCCACCAAAAAAAACCATCCCCCAAAAACCCAATCAGATTAATCTTGCTGTGTGCTCTAGAGGCCAAAGTTTTGGCTATTTTATACCAACAATGAAGAGTAAGTTACAAAAGGGGAGGACCACCTCCTATAAAAAAAGCTTCAGACATCAGCTCCCTCCATTTTAAAGAAAAGGGACTCCCTGTTGAGTGCTTCCTCTGATCCCAGCTGCCATAGAATCACATAAAGACAGACATAATAGGTAGGTAGGAAGATTCCAAACTACTTAGGGATTTTTAGGTAAGCATGTAGGCAATAATGTACAGATCAGTAAATTGCTGCATAGCGAATGCCAACATTTTCAGACATGGCTGCCTAACACTAAGACACCTGAAACTATATTTAGGCACCTAAATAAATGGCCTGATTTCAGAAGGTACCAAGCACTCTCATTCAAATAAACAGTAACTCAGAACACAAATTTACTTTCTCTGCAATTCAGTGGTAGAACTGGGAACATAGAATCCAAAGTATCTTGATTTTCAAATCTGTACTATATCTTAAGACCTAGACCACACTCCATTCCAGAAGGGAAGTCAGAGGGTGAAGTCCTAGCTCCACAGAAGTCAATGGGAATTTTGCCATCAACTTCCAGGGCGCCAGGATTTCTCCCAGACTCTTTTGAGTCTCTTTGAAATTATCCAGTATATTTCTTTCTCATACCAATATTTTTTTTAAAAAATTGTTAAATCATTACTATGAAAACCATGATAAAGTTTTAAACTACTGCAACTATGTTGAACATGTTCAGCCAGCTTGGTATGAGTACGACTGCAACAAGGCTCAAAATAATGAATGTTGCAAAGCCAAGTTGCCACCTTGTACTCCAAAATGACTAGAAAGCAATTGTCTGTTATTTATTTTGACTGACATGGCAATTTTCCCCTACTGTTTTAAAAACAAATGAAGTAAAAAAATGTTTAATTTGTACCCATCTGCTGGGCTGGTCTGCTTTACTGAATGGGCATCTGTTGTTGGCTCTTACGTTTGTAGCACTTAGGGGTTCCAAACTTTAATCATACTCATTTATTTCATTTCAGAGGAATTCAGTTCAAAACCAATGAACTTCAACTAGTTTATAATCACCAAAGCTGGCAAGAGGCTGACAGGGCAAACAGGAATGTTACTGAGTTTGATGTGGTAGAAAAAGAAAAAGGAAGAAGTGCATACATGATAAAAATATCCAGTAGGATAGACCTAAGGAAATGATCTTTGTGTAATTTCAACTATTGTTAAAGTCTGCTTTATGTGTTGGACTGTAAAAAAAACAAAACAAATGAAACTATGCTGCTGAAAAAAATGCAAGTGGAAAAGATTCTGTTTCATAAATATAAAGCAAAGCGGAAAGGGTCACTGCAGGAAATGTAGATTGTCTAACAGTTCTGTAAAAATGAAAAATGTTACCTGAGAAACCTGCATATCTCATGTAGCTGTCTGATGATATTCAAAAATAACAAACAAATTACTTAATTCCTGAAAGAAATGGAAACACTGGGAAGGGTCTGTGCAAGGCAGATAAGGTGCTTCACTTTTGTTATTGTATAAAAAGAGCCATAGAGGAGGGGTGATAAGGGAAGGAGAGAGGTTTTTCGGTTCTAATAAACGGGACAGGACAAATTAAGATTGGGAAAGTCACCAAGACCAGCTTCACAGACAAGTAAATAAGCCCAACACAGACTGAAAATTACCCTTAAGAGTTTTAAAATAGCTTTTTAAAAATTTGCCTTGGGTTATTAAAAAAACAACAAATTTCTGATATCAGGTTTGGTTTTAAGAAGGTCACTGCTTTGTTTTATGTACTGTTTTTTTAATTTGGCCTTAAAACCATTCCCCAGTCTTGCAAATATGTTTCATAAATTGTTATTGATTGAGACGGAAGTAGCTCATTCTACAAAAATATTTAAGATTATAATATTAAAGTGATCACAGGTAGTGGATGGCTGCCAAACAGTTTCCATTAAAAACCTCGTTTTCACACACACACACACACACACACACACACACACACACACACACACACACACACACACACACACATTTTGAAATGCTCATTTTTCGACTGCAAAGAAGGGCTGCTCTAAGCTGACCCCAGCTGCAATGGCTACCAAGGGCCGCTTCTGAGAGCTGGAGGTCAGGGAAGTGCAGCCATATTCCAACCAGGCTTCCTTTCCTTTTAGCATGTCTTCAACATTCCTCCTGCACTGCAAGCAGGGACAGAGCCAGCACTGATCCAGCTATGTTAGCACTATGCCTCTGAAATCAGGGGAATCCCCAGGTAGCTATTTAGCCTCCAAGCAACTTTGTGTACTAGAGGAGCACAAAAACAAGTGGGGGTTGGAGAGGATCTGATCCATTGGCTTCAAGGGAGTATTTAAATTCTTTCTTCCATGGATTATTTGTGAGAGGAATTTTAATATCTCAAGGACCTGGATATAAAAATTAGGGTATAGACTTGCAAGTATTCATCATCTAAGACTTTGCACAGCAGAGATTATGTATTCAATTAAATTAGGATATCATTTGTTTCTTCTAATTGATTCTTCCCCAACTGTGGAGTGTTTCCGTTTGTAACAGTGTCCAGGAAATATCTGAACATATAGGTACATATAGAAAACCTGAGAAGGTACATTAAATTTAATTTTGAGCTGTTCAAAGTTCAGCAATCATAGAATCTTAGAAATATAGAGCTGTAAAGGACCTTTGAGAAGTCATTAAGTCCAGCATGATGCACTGGGGCAAATCAAGTATAACTGGACCATCCCTGACAGGTGTTTGTCTAATCTATTCTGAAAAACCTCCAATGACAGGGATTCCACTACGTCCCTTGGAAGTCCATTCCAGTACAGAACTATCCATGTATTTAGCAAGCTATGCCCTTGAAAAAGTCTTCTGTGGTGGACAGTCCGTTTGCATTCTATCTTTTAGATTAGTATCTTCCTGTCCTAGAGGAAAACCTGGTAGCCTGCATATCCAGGAGGCAATGAAAATGTTGGCACTACCTCAACTGCCCAGTTGCCTTATTTGTAGACTGATTCTTAGGAGAGGGTGTTGTTTGATCTCCTGGGGGAACAAAACAGCAACGTGTTCTCCCTAAATCAAACTGGAAAGAATGCTCTCTCTCCCTTTTTTCAATCTACTTCCATGTTTTGTCACGTGGGGCTGTTTTGGGGGTTTTGTAAAATGTAACCAGTACCAAACATATCAAACTAGAACTATCCAGTTATAGAGTTTCCAACTAGGGGTGGGGGAAGTTAAATACCACCCTTGGTCTTTGTGTCTGGAGCTTTAATAATGTGATTTTGGTTTCTTCTAATGCCATATTAAATTGCTGTGGATAAAGTATGGGGAGGACTGGAAGGAAGTACAGCACTCAGTGAAGAATGTTAATTGTTATCAAGGTGATTCAGTCAAACAGAGATGATGGTAAGATATGCCAATTTTGAAGTTCTTAAGAAGTTGCAGATTTAGCGTTGTTAATTTAGTGAAACTTTGTGAGATTTTCACCTATAGCTATTTGAATCCCTCAGGGGATAACTGGCAGGGAAAAATAATTAACGTCTTCTTAGGCTATTGCCTTGGAGTGTGTCAAATTTATACAAAAACCAGATACAGTGCTGTTGGCCTCTAAGACTTCTTCACAGCATTGATTGGAAGCTTGTGTTTCACAGAGATAAAGCAAGATGTCAACTGTGAGATCAATTTTTTGTGCTTTGTCATGGCTTGTGGTGCCTTGAACCTCTAGAGAATCTCTGGATAGCCACTTGCAAGTGGCTCAATGGATAGAGCAAACAGAAGAGGTCTCTTGTGCTGGTCTTCAAGAAAAATATTTCTAACAGGGTGCTGTTCAAATAAAGGAATGCACATGGAAAATTGTAGAGCAGTTTGATGGTTAAAAATTGATGTCTGAAAAATAAGTGAGGCTCCAAAAGAACCCTTCACATGCCTTCTCTGTATCTAATGCTAGCCTGCTTTTATTCATCCTGTTAATGTGATGAATGATGATTAATGTATTATGGTTTGTGGCTTTCCATGGAATAAGGCCAGATTGGGTAGAGTGAATTAGTATTGGTCAGAATAATAATAGCTAGTTTGGTAATACTTCTGCTTGTTTTTTATTCTCCAAATTGATGAATGATATTGGCTGTTATGACATACAAACTTTGGATTTTTACCTTTTTTCAGATGTCTGGTTATGCTAGCTTTCGAGGGAGAAATAGGCAATTTTACAAGGTCATAAGAGTGATGAAATATTGTGTATTGGGCACTAGAAACTCCTGGAAAAAATTGTAGAATTCACTACTAAAGCTGTCCTGCTCTGGAGATTTTCCATATGAAAGGTCCCAACAGTACGTTAGCCTTTGCCTCTTATTATCTCTGCTTCAAGTTGTGATTTTTCTTTCTTAGTAATCTGCAAGAGTTTTGAGGTTGTTAAAAAAAACCCCTATGTATTTATGTTGCTAGGAGGAGTTGTTGAGCAGGGAAAAAAGATTTTGTAGAACATAAAAATGTGCCTTCCATTGCTTTGTTATAACTTCTTTTATTGTCTTTGCTTACAGCTGTAGGTGTAAGGATACATATCTTAAACACATGCCTGGCTTTATGTTTTTGGGCATATGAGAGATGTACTTGTGTTCTCAGTGTGATAATGTGGTCAAATTGCAACTGACCTCTTAAACTGAAGCTTTTGCTTCTTAGGAAGCACCAACTGTTTCAGAGTAGCAGCCGTGTTAGTCTGTATCCACAAAAAGAAAAGGAGCACTTGTGGCACCCAAGAGACCAACAAATAAATTTGTTAGTCTCTAAGGTGCCACAAGTACTCCCTCTCTTTTTGAAGAACATCTGAGGAACAGTTGGGGGGGGGAATTAACATGGGGAAATAGTTTTACTTTGTGTAATGATCCACTCTCAGTCTTTATTCAAGCCTAAGTTAATTGTATCCAGTTTCCAAATTAATTCCAATTCAGCAGTCTCTCGTTGGAGTCTGTTTTTGAAGTTTTTTGTTGAAGAATTGCCACTTTTAGGTCTGTAATCGAGTGACCAAAGAGATTGAAGTGTTCTCCGACTGGTTTTTGAATGTTATAATTCTTGACGTCTGATTTGTGTCCATTTATTCTTTTACGTAGAGACTGTCCAGTTTGACCAATGTACATGGCAGAGGGGCATTGCTGACACATGATGGCATATATCATATTGGTAGATGCGCAGGTGAACAAGCCTCTGATAGTGTGGCTGATGTGATTAGGCCCTGTGATGGTGTCCCCTGAATAAATATGTGGACACAGTTGGCAATGGGCTTTGTTGCAAGGATAGGTTCCTGGGTTAGTGGTTCTGTTGTGTGGTGTGTGGTTGCTGGTGAGTATTTGCTTCAGGTTTGGGGGCTGTCTGTAAGCAAGGACTGGCCTGTCTCCCAAGATCTGTGAGAGTGATGGGTCGTCCTTCAGGATAGGTTGTAGATCTTTGATGATGCGTTGGAGAGGTTTTAGTCGGGGGCTGAAGGTGATGGCTAGTGGCGTTCTGTTATTTTCTTTGTTGGGCCTGTCCTGTAGTAGGTGATTTCTGGGTACTCTTCTGGCTCTGTCAATCTGTTTCTTCACTTCAGCAGGTGGGTATTGTAGTTGTAAGAATGTTTGATAGAGATCTTGTAGGTGTTTGTCTCTGTCTGAGGGGTTGGAGTAAATGCGGTTGTATCGTAGAGCTTGGCTGTAGACAATGCATCGTGTGGTGTGGTCTGGATGAAAGCTGGAGGCATGTAGGTAGGAACAGTGGTCAGTAGGTTTCCGGTATAGGGTGGTGTTTATGTGACCATCGCTTATTAGCACCGTAGTGTCCAGGAAGTGGATCTCTTGTGTGGACTGGTCCAGGCTGAGGTTGATGGTGGGATGGAATTGTTGAAATCATGGTGGAATTCCTCAAGGGCTTCTTTTCCATGGGTCCAGATGATGAAGATGTCATCAGTGTTGCGCAAGTAGAATAGGGGCATTAGGGGACGAGAGCTGAGGAAACGTTTTTCTAAGTCAGCCATAAAAATGTTAGCATACTGTGGGGCCATGCGGGTACCCATAGCAGTGCCACTGCTTTTAAGGTATACATTGTCCCCAAATGTGAAATAGTTATGGGTGAGGACAAAGTCACAAAGTTCAGCCACCAGGTTTGCCATGACATTATCGGGGATACTGTTCCTGACGGCTTGTAGTCCATCTTTGTGTGGAATGTTGGTGTAGAGGGCTTCTACATCCATAGTGGCCAGGATGGTGTTTTCTGGAAGATCACCGATGGAATGTAGTTTCCTCAGGAAGTCAGTGGTGTCTCGAAGATAGCTGGGAGTGAGGTAGCATAGGACCTGAGGAGGGAGTCTACATAGCCAGGCAATCCTGCTGTCAGGGTACCAATGCCTGAGATGATGGGGCGTCCAGGATTTCCAGGTTTATGGATCTTGGGTAGCAGATAGAATACCCCTGGTCGGGGTTCCAGGGGTGTATCTGTGTGGATTTGTTCTTGTGCTTTTTCAGGGAGTTTCTTAAGCAAATGGTGTAGTTTCTTTTGGTAACCCTCAGTGGGATCAGAGGGTAATGGCTTGTAGAAAGTGGTGTTGGAGAGCTACCTAGCAGCCTCTTCTTCATAGTCCGACCTATTCATGATGACGACAGCACCTCCTTTGTCAGCCTTTTTGATTATGATGTCAGAGTTGTTTCTGAGGCTGTGGATGGCATTGTGTTCTGCACGGCTGAGGTTATGGGGCAAGTGATGCTGCTTTTCCACAATTTCAGCCTGTGCACGTCGGCAGAAGCACTCTATGTAGAAGTCCAGACTGTTGTTTCGACCTTCAGGAGGAGTCCACCCAGAATCCTTCTTTTTGTAGTCTTGGTAGGAAGGTCTCTGTGGGTTATTATGTTGTTCAGAGGTGTATTGGAAATATTCCTTGAGTCGGAGACGTCAAAAATAGGATTCTAGGCCACCACAGAACTGTATCATGTTCGTGGGGGTGGAGGGGCAGAAGGAGAGGCCCCGAGATAGGACAGATTCTTCTGCTGGGCTAAGAGTATAGCTGGATAGATTAACAATATTGCTGGGTGGGTTAAGGGAACCACTGCTGTGGCCCCTTGTGGCATGTAGTAGTTTAGATAGTTTAGTGTCCTTTTTCTTTTGTAGAGAAGCAAAGTGTGTGTTGTAAATGGCTTGTTTAGTTTTTGTAAAGTCCAGCCACGAGGAAGTTTGTGTGGAAGGTTGGTTTTTGATGAGAGTATCCAGTTTTGAGAGCTCATTCTTAATCTTTCCCTGTTTGCTGTGGAGGATGTTGATCAGGTGGTTCCGCAGTTTCTTTGAGAGCGTGTGGCACAAGCTGTCAGCGTAGTCTGTGTGGTATGTAGATTGTAATGGATTTTTTACCTTCAGTCCTTTTGTATGATGTCCATCTGTTTGCATGTGGAAAGGAAGATGATGTCTGTCTGTAACTGTACGAGTTATTTCATGAAGTTGATAGATTTCCACTCCGTATGGCTAAATTCAGTGCCTTGCATAATGACAGGTTTCAGAGTAGCAGCCGTGTTAGTCTGTATCCACAAAAAGAAAAGGAGGACTTGTGGCACCTTAGAGACTAACAAATTTATTTGAGCATAAGCTTTCGTGAGCTACAGCTCACTTCATCGGATGCATTCAGTGGAAAATACAGTGGGGAGATTTATATACATAGAGAACATGAAGGAAATTCTCACCAGCAACCACACACCACACAACAGAATCACTAACCCAGGAACCTATCCTTACAACAAAGCCCATTGCCAACTGTGTCCACATATCTATTCAGGGGACACCATCATAGGGCCTAATCACATCAGCCACACTATCAGAGGCTTGTTCACCTGCGTATCTACCAATGTGATATATGCCATCATGTGCCAGCAATGCCCCTCTACCATGTACATTGGTCAAATTGGACAGTCTCTACATAAAAGAATAAATGGACACAAATCAGACGTCAAGAATTGTAACATTCAAAAACCAGTCGGAGAACACTTCAATCTCTTTGGTCACTCGATTACAGACCTAAAAGTGGCAATTCTTCAACAAAAAACTTCAAAAACAGACTCCAACGAGAGACTGCTGAATTGGAATTAATTTGGAAACTGGATACAATTAACTTAGGCTTGAATAGAGACTGGGAATGGATGGGTCATTACACAAAGTAAAACTATTTCCCCATGTTTATTCCCCCCCACCCCATATAAAGCACTTATAATCCTGCCAAATAAAAAATTATTTTTATCAGCCTACTGAAAGGCACCTCTGCCAAATTTCAGTTTTCTACCACATCCTGCTGAGGTGCTAGAACTGTACAAAAGAAAAAAGATGGCAACATTTTTTATATTGGCAAAAGTGGGGTTTTTTTACTTTGTTTTTTTAAAATAGCTTAACTGTTTTTTCTTCTCACCTTTTTTTTTTTTAAAGATTCACTCTTAGGCTGAAAATAAATGAGCAAAATTTCATCCCCAAACAAAAATATTTGACAAAGCATGTGAAAATGGCCCTTTAGAATGGAAACACTTGTGCAGCTTTTACAATAGGTGTCACTGTGTGCTCCACATATGCTAAAGGTTGGGGCTATCCTGGTGGTCTAATGAGAATGAAACACAATGTCATGTGTGGGATCCACATTTGGGTAATGAGCTTTCTTCTGAGTCCTGTTTCTGGATTGAATGGAAAAGGCTTACTTACTATAACACATTTTTATATTGCAGTTTTCTATAGTATTTCTTTGAAAAATCTACAACACACTATTCAGAAGTGGAAATTTGTTTTTTAAGTTATATTGACCAAAGCAGTTATGGTCTAATAAAAATGGACAATTTCAATCATACAAAAGTGTTATCTTAATATAATGCAGCAAGCGGGATTAAGTTTAAAATCTGCCTTAATCCAGCATTTATTATTTCAAAACAACTAATTCCATAATGGCATTTGCTTCTGTTTCCAGACGATCCATTTTACCACAAGGAAGCGACTCAGACTCAGTGCCCTAAAAGAGAATGCTAGGATTTGTCCCTGTCTGTTTTTTCTGCTTTTTCTCCTTTTGCTAAATCTCCAACAATTACAGTTTATTTCTCAAAAATGGCAGAGAAATACTGGTGTAAAAGTAATAAATATGATATTTGGAATAACCAGTAAGCCATACAAATAATTTACTACAACTCCATGAAAATGTCTTTCAAATAAAGCATTAACTTTTAACCCTGGTATCTTTTAACTCTAGGTATTTGAGCAAGCTTCCCTTGTATAATTCAATAAAATCAATAAACAACATCTAACATTTCCATTTATGTTATGTGAAGTGTGTCAGATGATATTACTTATCCATCTTATCTTTCACATTAGATGTAATTTACAACCTATATATTTCCACTAAGGACTTTTCTGGCAAAAAGGTGAATTTTCCCAAATTCCCTTCAGCAGAGGTCTGTTTTTCATTTTAGCTACAGTGAACATTTTATAGTGGCTTTTTGGCAACATATCTGAAACAAATTGCTTGTCTGAGTCCAGTTGCATATGGATGTGTCCAATGTCCACATAAAACCACCATAATTGTCATCCTTTGTTCACTGTCTAAAACGTGAACAAAACCAAATAGAGAGAGAGAGAGAGACTGAATAATCTAAGCACCGAGGGCAGCTCCTCCAGGTCAAAGCTAGACAGTGTGTGGAAGTTAGCCCTCCTAATAACTGGTCTGTCCATGACTAGTAGATAAATAGATAATTTCAGTGTAGTACAGTCAATATGACATCTGTCACCAGAATTATATTACACAAACAATAAAGAATAACCACAAAAAAATCTACAAAGTGCTACAAATAAGGGCCAAATTCACTTATCAAGTCCAACTGGTTGAGCTAGATGCTATGGGGATGCACAGAATGGGAAAGAGGAGGAATCCTTTTCCTACACAGCTGCTCCATGGAACCATTCTAGATGCTACTCCTTCTTAGTGGCTGGAGAAATTTTCACAGCCCCCAGGTCATCCTTTCCTCTAAAGAAATACATGGAGCAAGTTCTTTCAGCAGAGTTGAATGGAAAAGCTAATTATTACAGCAGCACTGATGATGCAACAAGATGAAATGGTTACTTCCTGTAACTGTTGTTCTTTGAGATGTGATGCAGATGTTTATTCCACTTAGATGTGTGTGTGTCCAGTGTGCTGAAGCCAGAGAATTTTGCCTAGCAGTACCTGTAAGAGGGGCGGCGCTCAAGCCTTGTGGTGGTAGCCCCTCCCCTGGTTACATGAGGTGGCACCGTCCCGACCCCACTCAGTTCCTTCGCACCAAATGCCCCTGAGATGAGACTCTGATACAGATGGGACAGAGGGTGGGTCATGGAATACACATCTGCATCACATCTGGGAGAACCACAGTTACAGGAAGTAACTATTTCTTCTTCTTTGAGTAGATGCAGATGTGTATTCCACTTAGGTGACTCATAAGCAGTACCCATCCCAGGAGGCAGGGCTCAGAACAAGGACTGCAGGACCGCCCTTCCAAAACTTGCATCCATCCTGGAAGACGCAGTGATGGCATAATGGTTCATAAATACACATATGGATGACCAAGTAGCAGTCCTGCAAATGTCCAACATGGAAATATCACTGTGGAATGCTATTGACATTGCTTTTGCTCTCATCAAATGAGCTTGCATTCGCTAAGGGGGTGTAGTTAGTTATTCACTAAGGGGGCGTAGCTAAGCTATATCATATGCAGTCTTGATACAGGATGTTATCCATTTAGAGATGGTCTGTCAAGAGACCGCTTGCCCCTTCATGTGATCTGCGAATGACACAAACAGGCTAGGTGACACATGAAACAGTTTAGTCCTATCCAGATAGAAGGCTAATGTATGGAGACGGTGTTCCCACAGAGACGAGCTTATGAAAGAAAATGGGTAAGTATACTTCCTGGTTCAAATAAAACTGAGAGAGCACTTTAGACCAAAAATTTGGGTATGGTCATAAAGTCACCTTGTCTTTGGAGAACTGTGTGTAAGGATGCTTTGCCATCAGAATCTGCAACTCACACACTCTCCTTGCGGATGTAATCGCTAGGAACACACTATTCTGACACAAGAGCAGAAAGGGACAAGATACTAGGGCTTGAGTGGAGGACCTATCAGCACTGCTAGGACTGTGTTATGGTCCCACAGAGGAACTGGCTCTCAGACTGGGGAATGTAGGCAAAGAAGTCTTTTTAAGAACCTTGCTACTATGGGATTGGAGAAGACAGATCTTCCTTGGATGGGGGGATGAAATGCCGATCTCACTGCCAGATGTACTTTCAGTGAACTAGACACAAGTGCCGACATACAAGAAGGTCAGAGAACCAGTACTGCCTCGGCCAGACCAGGGCAATGAGGATGAGCTTTGCCCGATCTGTCTTCAGTTTGAAGATGACCTGTGGAATGATTGGGATTGGGGGAGGGTATAGAAGAGAGCTGAGGGTGCCTTATTCCGGGTGCCAGCTGAGATAGAAGGCTTTGGACCTGGCACCCGGAATAAGGCCCCTGAAAGAGCAGAACAGATGACATTTCTGGCAAACATTCTCGAGGAGTGTCCAACAAGGACCAGTGGAGGAAGATGGAGCAATTTGTCCAAGGAGCAAAGAGTCAGATGATAAACTCTCCTGAGCCACATTTGAAGGGACAAAGGCACCACCTTGCAAACTGAACCACCTGTGTGCAAGCAGAGATGTGGCCCAAGAGCCCCAGGCACATCTGAATTGTTGTGGAAGGCTGAGACTGCAGACTGAGGAAAAGGTGGCAAATCACCTGAAAACCGTTAGTCAGCTAAAAGGCTTGTAGAGTCTATTAGGGCCCCTAATGAACTCTATTTTTCTGAGTGGGAACCAAAGTAGACTTCCCAATGTTTAGGATAAAACACAGACGGTGAAGCAAGCACAGTGTAGTGTTGATGTGAGAAAGAGCTTCCCCTCTAAATCTGCCCCTCAGTTACCAGTGGTCCAGCTACGGCAAGATGTGGTTTCCTTTCTTTCTGAGATATGCCATGATGATGGCCATGCATTTGGTAAAAACCCAAGGGGCAGAAAAGAGGCCGAAGGGAAGCACCGTATACTGGAAATGGAGCTCTGCCATGACATATCAAAGGAATTTTCTGTGGCTCTGCAAAATCACCACATGAATGTAGGTGTCCTAAAGGTCCAAGATAGCAAATCAGCTGTTCTGATTGCAAAGCTGTTTTAGCCACCAAGCAGCCTTTAGTGATGAACATCTGAAATTGCTCCCTCAATGCTTTGAGCATAGCTGTCCAGTTGACAAAGTCATACTTGTGGGTGTTCTCCAGCAGGAACTCAGCATGAATACCCATATGCCACAACAGATCCTGGTATGCCTTGAAATCCTCTGGTATCAAAGGGGAGAAAGTGCCTGGTATTGTGGAATTGTTTGGGAATAAGGTTGAGGCAGTTCAGTGTGACCGAGCAGGATCCTACTCCAGGGCTGACAGATCTGGGAGGGATCTGGAGGCTCCTCGAGGGGAAGCATCACTGGTACCTGGATCTGTGATGGATCGATGGTCACTGCCACAGACCTGACCACCAATCTTGACTTTGAGTGGGATGGGGAGTGGGACCTTGATGACTGAGGAGTGTCCCATGGGGGCCACTGGTCTGGATAGGGCATTGGTAGCCAGTAAGCACCAGGCCAGCAGCGAAACAAGCACCAAACCTGGTACCCATAGTGCTGCATGAACGGCTCTCACTCAGCTGATAGGGAGCAGGAAGAGGAAGATTCGGACTCAGACACCGAGGGGTCCAGGCCTTGGGGGATAGTGGTCTGCCCAGCCCGGAGGGTGCACCCAGCCGGTCCTACTTGTTGTGGCAAATTGCTGGCACTATTATGATGGGTCCCGTGCTTTCTCTTCTTGTGGGCGGGGGTTCAAGGCGCTGTTTCTCGCCCCTGATCTGGGGTATTAACTGTCCCACTAGTATCCCAGAGAAGGGGAGTGGAGAGGGAGGCACCCGGGCCCGCCCTCTACTCCGGGTCCCAGCCCAGGAGCCCTAGGGATAGCGGCAAACCACTTGAACTAGCGATTCCTTCCCCTGGGCAACTTTCCTCTCTGGCCCCTCAGCTTGTGGGGCTTCCTGCCCTCTCTCTGTTTGGGCCAGGTTTCTCCCAACCCCTTGTGTCTGTGGAGTCCCTCTGCTCTGCACAAGCTGGGTTTCCCTTTACCTAGCATCTTGGTCTTCTGGCTCGCCACAGTTCTTCTCCAAACTCTCCTCTGCTTCCCTCCAAACTGCTCTCCTTCAAACTGCTCTCTGCTCCAACACCAAACCACTCTGCTTCAACTCCTCCAACTGTTCGATTGAAGCAGGGTTTTTTTTATCAGGTGACTGACTTCAGGTGCTTTAATTGGCTTCAGGTGCGCTAATTAATCTACAGCAGCCTCTCTTCCCTCTACAGGGAATAAGGCTCTCATCATCCTGGGGCTTACATATCTCCCCTCTATCATCCTCCTGCTGCCCTCTGGCCATTCTTTATCACATTGTTCATAGCCCTGAATGACAAAGGGGCTGGCACCAGAGGGGGAAACGGTACTGCTGGCACCGAGTATATCTCTTTCGTTTCTGGTGCCAGGAGTGGTGTTGACCCTGAAATCAGCATCGGTACCAAAGTAACCAAAAGTTCCAAAGTGGAAGTCGGTCACTGCTGCCATAGCAACATTGCGGTGTTGGCCATAAGGGTACCAAAGTACCCAGTGCCGAGGAGGTCCCCTGTGCACTGGCCCCATTTCCACTGAATGTGGAAGGGAATCATTGGGGTGTGGTGCCGACAGACCCAACAGGTTCAGGATCCCAGCCAGCCAGTGTGGCTACAAAGGACACAGCCCTGGCAAAGTCCTGGAGCAAGGGAGAGGTCAGGACAGGGAGGTCTGCTGCTGCCTGATATGCTGCTGGCGTGGAAGCAGCCAGTGCCAGCATCTCCCACGTTGGTACCAAACTCAACTGACACCCCAGGGCTAGAACTGGAGTCACTGGTACGGGGTCTCTGACATCCCTGCACAGTGCTGGAGAGCAGATGACAAGACCTGCCTCCATCCCGTGCATCAGCATTCATCACATGCTTATCCACACTTCCTCTGGGGGAAGAAGTCGAGACCCAACAGCCTTGGTCAGTATTATACGATCTTTTCCTTGGTGCACTCGGTGGGGGATGACTCATCTGTTTCTTCAGAGAGATGCCAGCACCGGGACACAAAGCAGCAGCACTCTCCATGCTGACCTTCGACCTGATGAGGGCCTCGGTGCTGAAGCAGACCATGTGACCTGTTTGAGCAGGGGCTGCTTCTCACGAAGATCCCTCACCATTTGCGTCTGTTTCATGATGATCTGCAAATCGATCGTTGATGCGGGCTTCTAGACACAGAAAACACTGCATGTGGGGATCACTGTTTGGGATCGCCCTCCCAAATGACGGACAATGTTTAAATCCTGGTGAGGGCATCAGTAGGGAAACTTAAACAATAACTAACTAACACTAAGTCTGACTATATTAGCGGTACTAATTCATTATATACAATTAGAGAACAAAATCACTAGAGGAATGTGAGGTAAAATACTATGCAGAGCTCTGATTCCAGCCACCGGCAGTAAGAAGGAGCTGAGGAGGGTTCGGGGTGGCGGCGTCTCCTATAGCCACGGGAGTGGTTATGGCCACAAGGTGCAAGACAGCCCCCTACGGGAACTCCTAGGCAAAATTCTCCAGCTCCAGTGTGCTGGGTGTGCACGCACCTAAGTAGAATCCATGGCTGCATCTACTTGAAAAAGAACATCCAGCTTGTGTGTCTCTCTCTACGATCACATTTGTCCATTATGATCTCTCATGTACTGAAGTTAATAGAAGAGCCAAGTATAAAAACTGCATATAAGGCCCCATCCTTAGGGTGCATTTGAGGATTTTGTTAAAAAACCCAAAATCATTTGGATAGTGTAAATTTATGACAGTGCAAAAAAAGTTCCTATCACTTATATATAACAAGTTATGTTTTAAAATACAATTCTGCAGGACTCATGATGGTAATAAAACAAATTACCACTGAAAAAATGAAATAATAAATAAAATTCAAGTGAGTTGCCTGGCTTTACTACAGATATTAGACAAGCTCAGTGCATTCTCTCCTGAGAAACGTCAGACAGATTCTTGGTATGCGGACTTGCTGAGCAAGAAGGGTCCTCACATTGACCCTATCGACCTTAATGGTTCAGGAAGAGTAAGAGAGACTATTAGGTCAATGATTCATTAACTCAACATCTCTGACCAGGGCACAACATGAGAGCATTTTGGAGTCATTACAGTCTATCATGTCAAGGATCCACATACAAATTAATGATTCCTACCTACATGCTAATCGAAGGCATATTAAAATTGTGCTCTACACATATTTATCCAGTAGACTGTGAAACAAACAAGCATTGTGGAAGATTGAATAAATGTACATAGCGTAATAGAGGAGATTTCATTACATGTAGTTTATATATATATGTACACACACACACCTTTTTCTTTTTAAAAAAATGTTTCTATTAAAATAAAAGCCATCAAGCTCAAAATAATTACATTACTATAATTAAGAAAAATCAAGGGTCTTATAACCTTAAAAAAGTCAGGAAATTCAACGTGAAGGCTGAGATGATTTTGCCTTGACTCATTTCATTAGAGAAAAGAAAAAGTCATAACAGTGGGAGGTAAAAATTGAGAATGATCCAAGTGTTGGCTTAATTTTTTTTGCAGTCACACTTTATATTAAGTATATTTAATATATATATAAATGTAAAGTGTGTCCTTTTACATTTTATTTTAATCCTGCATCCTGAAACTTTTTTGAGGGGAGAGGACATTCAGGTGAGTGGCAATAGGATGAAAGCAGAGGGAGTTCCTAAGTGGGGAGGGGCCAGTGGCAGCTGAAAAAACAAGGAGCGGGGTCCTGTCCTTATGACAGTTCCAACAGAGTTTGATAGAAATTGATAACTTTTCTTTAGGATTTTTTTTTCAAGCAATCCTATTGAATATAATAGATAATTTTATCCATGCCAGAGAATTATACAGAAAGGCTAAAATATCAGTAGAATAAATTTAATAAATAGAGAATGATAATAGACAGGGGTTTATAGAGTAATTTCTATAAAAACTATTACATTTCTGTAGAATACTACAGGTTTCATTGCTATTTAATCCCATAGGATTTTTCTATAAGGGTGATCATCTGAGGGACGTTTGGGCAGGGAAAGCTGGAACAACATAGGGAGCAACAGCAGCATGTGATAAGAGCAGTTGAATGAGGTGGGATAGGGAGAAGCAGTAGAGAGCCAAGAAGGCAGATAGGGAAAGAAGTAGCAGTAATAAAAAGGTCATTTTCCATCCTATGGTTAGAAACCAGGAGTTCCTGGCTCCAGACTAACATGCAGACACTACACCACACGTCTCTTATATAATCTGTGCCAATGGTTTTAACACCAGTGGCAAGGGCCAAAAAGCCTCAGGAGAACATTCCCAAGGGCATAAGTACCTAGTCACTATAAGAAACAGAAAAATATTAACAAGAACATTTAGAAGTACCATGAAAGGCAAAGTGTACTATAAAAAAAGTGTAGGTGGCAAAAGTCAATTGCACTTCCTTAGCTACCCAGACAGAACTTTCACAAGTGCTTCCATCCACATACCTAGACTCTTGTGGACATTAATAAGTATATAAATAAATAATTATATCTATTCAGATTGGTTTCATTTATTTATTTGAATTGAGTAATTTATATAATCCAAAAAAGAAAGAGAGCCAAGTAGGCTCAAATGAACATTTATATGTAAAAATTATAAAACTCAAACCAGGTATTAAACAATTACACTAAACACATTAAACTCTAACTGGATGAGTGCATATTCAGTTCTACTGCACACTGCAAATTCAGTGGCCTCCATGTTTTAATTTTCATCTTCCTCTTCCTTGGCTACCTATCCGTTCCTCAGTTTCTTTAAACTGTGTATTAAAGAAGTGGTGGACTTTTTCTGGAGTAGTAAAACATAAGCCCTTCCAATGCCCCCCACATTGCAGACATAGTTTTGCCTGGCAGATTAAAAAAACCTCAAGCCTCCTCTCCCAAATTGTTGTTTCACTGATGCACCATTTCTCTTTCTTTATATTTTTTTAGCAGGGCAAACAGCAACACAGCTGATAAGAACCAACAGGACTGTTTTAAAACAGCACCTCACAATATAGGTTACATAGATCCCAATGAACATGAAAACAGATGATCTTTGTGATCATTTGCCATTAGTATTTATCAGAAATGTTGTATAGTAGGCAGAACAGGGAGCAGTGTAGAGGTTTCATTTGCAGGTGTTCATGCAATTTGTCTTTCTGGTTAAACTTTACATGAGTTTGCACCTTTTTAGTTTCACTTTTATTTTTCTTTTGAATTAAATCAAAACAAATTTAACTCAGACAAAATGGCCATGCATCTATGGGAAACCATAGATCAGCCCAAGTGATTTAGGTTAGAACTGGGATAATGACAGAGGATCTGCTTAATCACAGCATAGAAACTCAAGATGAAACAAAATTATTATATTAGAATCCTGCCTTCAGGAAACATTTCCTATTTAGCCAGTATTTGGCCTGTTGGTTGCCTACAGTCATGTTAGTCATAACAAATTAGAGGTGTTCAAAAGTTTTGTATAAGCAAAAGTGAAGAAAGTGTAGTTTGTATTTTACAAGCTACCTACTCATCTTTAAAATAACTAGCTGTACAACAGATGATCCAGCATTAATAATAAGTTATGAGAGTAAGATTGGGTAATCGATTTTTTCAAAATAATATAATGTTTTTATGTTAACTATTTTCATATTGAGATTTACATGTAGTCGGTCAGTTCCAGTAGCATCCATCTCCAGTACAGAGTAGGGGGATGTGTGCATTTTTGGACTCACCAGAGAGTTTTATGCTATTGCTTTATACTTGTCTCATGAACACCACAGAGAAAAAGGAAATTAAATAGTCTGCTAATGCTTAACGCACTGTTACAGGATGCAAAACACACATTCAGTGAAGCTTTGGAGTACACACTTTTCAAAAAGAACATACACACAGCAATCTGCAACCATCAGGAGTGAAGCAATGCCTGTCTACAAAACTCATGCCTCAGGGCTGCTCCACCTTGAGACTTTTCTCTCATCACTCCTCCTTCTTACAGCTATCTTACAGGACTCTGTGTATGCTCAGTTCAGTCATCAGTCTATCATTAATATGAGTCACCTTCATCATATTGGCCTATGGGGATGGCGAATCATGTTCTGTGGAAGTTCAGAGATGTAGCTAAGGGGAAGTCTGAGTCTGTGAGTGAGATGCAGAGAATACTTCAGCTAATGAATCATGCTAATGCTTTATGGCAGCTGGGTTTGGAAGCTCGTGTGTGATTCTCCATGGCCCCAAACTGTGGAATTAGAAATTCTGGTGTGAGAGAGCCCAAAGGTATTACTTTAAATATCTTAATTAAAAGCAATCCCACTGCACATTAAAGTAAATGTTAGAATTTGTCTTTCATGTATCAGGAACAGAAGCATTTGGTCTTAAAGAAATACAGTCAAGGATGATGAGGAAATCTGAAGTACATGCTTGGGCAGATAGTAGGCTAATGTAAACACCATCCTAACATTTAGATCAAAACCAATGCTAATGGTTCTGAACAGTTCAAACACAACTCAGCACAGCAGGAAAATCGTTCACATTTGAAAAGGCTGTAAACCCTGGGAGGATGTCACAGGGGCTGTATATCAATAAGTGCAAGTCTTACTAAATAACTCTTCAAAGTAATTATTCATGATCTCAATAAGAAAGTAGTACAAACCTTCAGCAGTTTGACACTGTTGCCTTTAAAAGAACCCATGGCTATTGAATATCTGGCACTTTAAGGACACTAGTTAGAAGCTCAGTTAATTAAAATGTCAGTGGGAAATTATCCTTCCTGTACACATGATTTAAGAAGCTTTGGGATTTATGATGAAATCTGGGCCATTTTGTGCTTAATTCATTTGTCATTATCCGTTTCTCTAACTCAAATTATTAAAACCCACCAGATTAACATCTGGTGGTTGGCAGTGGAAGAGGACTGGTTAAAAGACTACACTTAATTGTTGCTTAGGGGTTTGAATGTACACTGTAGTACTAATCTAATATAACAAGCTTTAGGATCCTTTTTACTCCTGGAGGAATTCTCCGGAACAAACAGCAATGGTTTCAAGTTGCAGTGGGGGAGGTCTAGGGTGGATATTAGGAAACACTATTTCACTAGGAGGTGGTGAAGCACTGGAATGGGTTACCTAGGGAGGTGGTGGAATCTTCATCCTTAGAGGTTTTTAAGGCCCGGCTTGAGAAAGCCATGGCTGGGATGATTTAGTTGATGTTGGTCCTGCTTTGAGCAGGGGATTGGATTAGATAACCTCCTGAAGTCTCTTCCAACCCTAATATTCTATGATTCTTCTGCGCAATGCAAAATTTATGCTGAATTAATGTTCTGCGCAGAACTCCATGTTTTCCCCGCAGAATTGGGGCTGCAGAGCTGCTGGTGGCCATTAGGGAACCTGGACTCTGCTGATCTCAGATCTTCAGCTCGCAGCCAGAGTGTGCAGGGCCTCCAACCTTTGGAGGCCCTGCACACTCTGGCTGCCTAACTTGATCCTCACACTTCTGAGGATGGGAGAGGACCCGGGAGACCAGGCTCTGGCAAAGGGTGAGAAAGGGCAGGGCCTCACTAAACCGCATCCCTCAGCAGAACAGTAAAGAAGCTGGAGGGAGTAAAGGCTCGGGGGGGGCGGGGAGCGGTGCAGGTATCTGAGCTGGGGAATGCGCCCCAGCTGGGCTCTGGGGGGAGAGGGTTGTGGGTGCCTGGGCTGTGGAGGGTCCCACCCAGTCTCCTTCAGAACTCCCCAACTGAAACTGGTTTGATGTAGGGGTTTCTTTAACTCTCTCTTCCAGAGGGAATCTTTTTTGTTGTTGTCTGTATTGTTATCATACTTGTTGACAAGTATTTTGAAATAAATTACCAAAATAATTGAAACTGGAGTGATTATATTGTGTTATTTTGACAAATAAAATATTCAGAATTTTGGAGAATTTTAAAATACTGTGTGCAGAATTTTAAATTTTTTGGTGCAGAATTCACCCAGAAGTACCTTTTGGATGAAAGATATTAAATAAACAGTAAGTAATTATAATTAATTCAGTAATCTGAGACCAAGATGTGGTATGACAGCTTACCCGTTATAAATGTCTCTCTCCTCTTGAACTCTTTTGCATTTCGAATGTGAAAACCGCCAGGGCCAGTTAATCTTATTGAGCCCTCTAGGTAAAGTGCCTTCTTCTTTCTCTCCACCTACATCCCCTAAATTTATAAATTTCTCTTTACAGACTTTTCCCACCTGTATTATTATTTATTTTATAGTTCCCAACAGTATACTAGATGCTTCATTGTCCCTATCCCAAAAAGCATACAACCTAAAGCCTCGTTCCTGCAATTGATAGTGTGTGATCAGACTGCTATGTTCATTTTTTTTAAAAAAGTAATTCTCCTAGATGAGTCTCTCAGTGGGGTTTTGATTAAACTATGGAAACTTCTCATGGCAATAAGAACAATCAGTTGGAGAAGAAAACATCTAGTAGTTCCAGTTGCAAACAGTTCTAAAACCAAACTCCATTGACTTCAGCAGCAGTCTGAACAGTGCACAGGCATACTCCACATCTTATCAGTTATAGGATCAAAGCCTAAAATTGCAGATATGAAACAATGGGTGAGGGTGATAGACACCAGAAGGGATAAGATGAGGAAGGATTAGGGGTATAGCCATATGATTACACAGTCACTCAGTTTATGCATGTGCACATCTGACTGGTTTTGTAAAAACAATAGTTTAAAATAAAATAACCCCTTCACCCCCACCCCCCCACCCCCGAATAGTAATAGTGACTCCCTTACAAGGGATTAACCTCAGTACAGTTACTTGTATTGTCATAAGTAATTATGAGATAAAATAAAAACCCAAATGAACAATTTAAAATAATATAAAAATGAATCTTACTGACAGGTAGTTGAGAGCCCATTGGAATTTGGTCTTAGAATTGTTTTAAATCCAAATCACTTGAAGTACGTCATTCTAACTCATAGTTCTCATTTCCAGGAGAGATTTCCACAGTTTAATCACAACCCTGCTGATGTACACTCAGCTAGGAGAATTGCCATTTTTAGAATGGGAATATAATTTAGAAATACATTTCTAGGAGTCCACAAAAGAAACAGTCAACATTCCTTGTTTGTTTATTCTTACTGAATTATCTTCACCGTAAGAACATTATCACTCCATATTTTGTAATGAATCATGCCTTAAGAAATTAAGTTTCTTCCAAATCAGTCTCACAGCACAAAACACTGCTGCCCATACTCTACAGTGCCAAACTGTAGTTATTTATAACAGGTAGTATATTAGTGACACAGCAGCATTAATAGTAGCAAAAACTTCCTTTTGGCACTAAATGAAGCAGATATGATTTGAAGACACATTGAGTTTTAATATGTTGAGAGAGAGGGATCCATTTTTACGTAGTCATTTTTCTTAAACCATTTTAAAGAATGGGCAATCATTGTCCTACTGCCAGGGTGATCATATTTTCCCAAAGGGAAAATGGGACACCGCATGGGGCTGGCCTGAGGCCCCACCACCCACCAGCCTTCCCTGTCATCCGTTTGCATGGGGCTCTCCTCTAACTCCCCCGACATGCAGGTCCGGCCGGAGCCCCCCTGCCACCCAACCACCCAGAGGGGCGGCCCAAACACCCCTGCCATCTCTCTGCGCACTGGCCGATCCAAACTCCCCTGCTGTCGATGGCCGGCCCAAGCCCCCCGCCACCAGCCTGAGGCCCCCCACTTCTCCGTGCGCATGGGGCCAGCCCAAGACGCTCTACCAACAACCTGTGCAGGGCTGGCCGGGCCCGAGCCACTGGCCTGAGCCCTCCACCCCACGCAGGGCTGGCATTGCCACTCGCCTTCCCTCCCATCCCCAACCCCAGCACATTCCTCCATGACCGGCTAGGGGTCGCACTCCACTTTTTTGGCAAAACTGTATTTGTCCGGTTTGCTCTTGCCAACTGCAACTGATGGGTG
This sequence comes from Natator depressus, assembly GCF_965152275.1. Taxonomy (NCBI): domain Eukaryota; kingdom Metazoa; phylum Chordata; order Testudines; family Cheloniidae; genus Natator; species Natator depressus. The sequence goes on along the minus strand of NC_134234.1, from coordinate 323,104,335 downwards.
GGACAGGGCTAAAAAAAGGGACTTTCTCAGCCAAAACGGGACATACGGTCACCCTACACAATGCTGACTATCTACTAGATAATAAAATAAGCACGAAAGGATAAACCAATAATTATATAAGGTTAGACAAACTGCTAAAATGGTTTCCTTCCTTTGTTTTGGTTAGCAGCTCGAAATATCATCAGGGGGTCAAGAAATGTTTCAGTTTTTTAAGATTGATTTAATCCCTCATGGCAGATGGAAATGCTGGTCAAAAATGTTTAAAATTTAGTGTTTTCCATTTTAACAATGACCTTTGTATACTTTTTAAAGTAAAATTGCTATATAAACTTACCAATGGAAAATTGAAGGACAGAAGCTGTGGTTGTGTTAAGGCTAGTGGTGGTCTAGAGGAGGAAAAACATGAAAAATAGAAGAAACATTGCATTAAACCAGCAAAACAATATATTCATAACCTTTAAAAAAATATGGGAGTCCTGTGGATGCCCAGATCTCCCATGTATAAATCATTCATTTCTAAACCTTTCAGATTGACAGATCATGGACATTTCAGTTATGCCACTCAGATTATTGGTATCTCATAATATGTCACAATGAGAAACTCTTTGTTTGTGGCAGTACAAATTTTCTATAGAGCCAGTTCATTTTTCCATGTGTTAGTGCTTGATCGGTGATCAGAAAGATTTAAAAAAATGAAACCATAACTTCAGTGGGACTCTCCATAGGCTCAAGGATATACACTAGCAGATCCTAATGTAGAACCAGGGCCTAAAATTGTAAAATGGAATAATAAAATCTAGCTTATCAGCTAAACTCAAAACTTCACATATATAGCATAACATAAACCAACTAGGTTTTGTACTTATAGCTAAATAACTGTTATGATATGAAGTGTATATAATCAGGGATTGAAGTGGGAAGAATAAATTCAGAAACTTTATTCATGCTCCACCCAACATGCCCCCTCCTCTGATGGCTCCCACACAAAACCTCATCTGTCCATGTTGAGAAGGTTTTCTTGAAAACCATTGAGAGCTAAAAACTTTAACATTTGCTGAAAGTGGTAGTATCACCCAAGAAGTACCAGAATGAAGTTCCAGTCCTTTCTGGCTCATTTTGAATCCTGTAATTAATTATATTGGTAGATAGCAAGCAAAATTATTGCTTAAAAAGTCTCCTTGACTGGCACATTGGGGAGGGGGAAAAAGGAACTAAATTAGTACTGTGACTGTTTACAGAGATCAACATGTAACAAGATGAAAGTTAACCTCAACCCTGTTTTTCATGAGAGGGCAATGACTCTGTGCAGTGTCTTGTTCACATAATTTATCATTTTATTATAACTGTTTATTGTTTGTATTACCATAGTGCCTGGGAGCCCTCATCATGGACCCATTGTACTAGGCTCTGTACAAACACAGAACAAAAAAGAGATGGTCCCTATGCATCATAGAAAACTCAGGGACCAAGACTCTTCCATCAAATTCACAGCAGTTGATATTCCCGAACAAAGCAGTGCATGCCATGTGACAAGAAACTCTTTTTGTATGTGTGGGAATAGGGGGAAATCAAATAAGGGGTGTGAACAAAGGAAGAGTAAAATCAACAATGGAAAGAAGAATGGCAGCTTATAAACATATTTACTGAAAAAGTCAAGTGCACAAGTAAAAGCCAGTTTTGCTGAGCAATCTGAATCTGTGTCACCATCACTTAAGTGGCCTTGGCAGTATTACAAAGATAGTTTTAGTTTGTAACGATGAACAATGCAATTTCTGTATAATTTACCTGAGGCTTGAGGTGTACACATGATCTCTTTCGTTATCAGGCACACCTGCCTTCTTTTATTAACTAATATTTCTTGAAAAATATATATCAGTGTGGACAACCTAAGGTAAATCCTATTTCTCATTTATGTCCGAGTTCCCATATTTCCCGTTGACAGCATATTAGGGCAAAGATGCAGAACAGAAGCTTGTTCTAAACTTAGATGCTTTTTGATTCTTTTTCAGGACTTCAGTGCCACAGAACAACTGGTAGTGCTTAGTGCTATGCATTGGTATTTCGGTCTTTTGGGAATTTCAGTCGATTTCCTCATCTTGGCAAGTGGATATCCCAAGAGTGCACTCTGCCCTAAAACATCAGAGCTTGCAACAACACCAGCGGGTGAGAATGGAGACAACAGATTTAGAGGTATTAAAGGTGAAGAAAGAATGTCCTGAGGGATTTCTCTCCTTGAAACCAAAACAAATCCTACTGCTACTTTGTTGATGGATTCCACAACATTTTTTTTTAAAAAGTTCTAAAGGGTTGAGGGTTTTAAAAGTTTGATTTGGACATCTATACTGGACAAATAAGAGGACTCTGATTTGATATGGAAGATAGATAGGTCAGTGTTTTTGTTACAGTTTTGGCCACACAACTTATCCATACTTGAGACCATCTGCCACTTGAAATGCAACTAATGTCAGTATCAAAGAAGATCACATGTTAAGACGGCCCAAACAGGGACGTGCTACAGCAGTGATTAGCAGTATGGTCCCAGGGAGACTTAGAAATGACAGAGGTTGATGTCTGAGAACTGGCTTTTGAACATACACATGCATGCATGCTACATTCAGAGGGGAAATTTCTTATAGATAATTAAAATATGATCTTAGTAAAAAAAGCCAGGAACATTTCTTATGGTTGGTAATAATCTGTGAACTAAGAAGGACTTCATGGCTATATATTAAAGGCTTTTCACATCATGTGAAGCATCCACTTTTTAGAAATGCATCTAAAAACCTGGCCCTATGTGTACGTGTCCTATGCTGAAACTATACCTCTAACTCTTTAAGATCTTCCTAATGAACAGCAGTAGCTTCTCAACAGATATAATGAAGATTTGCTTAAATAATTAAAAAACCCTTTAAAGAAACTTTAACTCTTTATTCGTGTCCTTTTAGTTAGGATAGGTTCAACACTGGCATTACGTTTATCCTGCCAAATAATAACGTGCTTTCTGGCTTGAGTTATGAGCAGCTATTATTTTAATTTACATGCAGTTAATTCTGTTGTATGGGTTCTAATTTAAACAGAAAAGCCTTCAATTTATCAGTGTTCTGTGGCTCATATCTTCAGTAGATTAAATGTATCAATTACCATGGAAGAGGTATTCTCGTAGAATTAAATTAAACTGTTACCAAAAATTAATTGGCCAGTACTTTTTGATAATTAAATCTTCTTTTAATGGCTTTATCCCTTTATAAAATGATGTAAATACAGGTTGTGAGGAACTGCTTACATTAATTATGCCAATCAAGGCAGTAGGGATTGGGGGCTGCAGATAAAAAGAAACCTGCATTTTCCAGAAGGGCGAGAAATTTAAATGAACATATATTGTTTTGCTTGCAGCACATCAGCAGCTATCAGTTTCCCTATGATTCCAGTCGTGGTGATGTCCCAACCAAACAACATGTGTGGCTTGGCGTTAAAATCCTCTATATCAGGAGTACTAGACTGCTGTTCTCAATGGCTTCATGGGGGAATCAGTGGGAGGATAGGGAGATCAAGGGTCAATGGCTTCATGGGGGAATCAGTGGGAGGATAGGGAGGTTAAGGGTCAATGGCTTCATGGGGGAATCAGTGGGAGGATAGGGAGATCAAGGGTCAATGGCTTCATGGGGGAATCAGTGGGAGGATAGGGAGGTCAAGGAAACAAACCAGCTAATTCATTTAATTTTGCAAATTCCTCTCATCTTGTTTAAGTATTTCAAAGCAAAAATAAAATGTACAAGCACCCTGAGCCTGAGATGTGAGCAGGGATTTCAACAATCATGCGTAAGGACAACAAGATAAAGGACTGGTTTAGGATGGAGAAAGGAAATCTGATTATTTAAGGAGGAAGAGACCTGAACATCAGGGATGAAAAACAATCCTGAACTGCCCGAGGAAGGTAAGTGAGAGTCAGGTGGTAGCAGGGGGATGGAATAAAAAAAAAATAGAAGAAAGAGTTAGAGGAAAAATAAAATATTACATTAAAATTCATCATCTGTGCGACAGAGATGCACTGTCCGGTGACCTAGGCGCTGGACGGGGAACGAGTAACAAACTGGTTCTAGTCTTGGCTCTAGCACGACTCTCTCAGTGACCTTGGATAAGTCATTTAACCTCTTTGTAGCTCAGTTTCCCTCTGCGTAAAATGGGATAACATTTACCTTTCTCCCAGGGATGGTGAGGTATAGAAATGCTTTTATAAGGTGCAGTAATTATTATGCTAGAATGAAGACTTGTAAGATTTTGATTTATTCACATCTGTTAGGCATAATGATCAATACTTTCAGTTTCAAAGGGTATGGTATGGTAGTGCCAGTTAACCACCAGGTCATGTGACCACTTTAGCCAATTACAGTCCAGTTTTTTAAACCCAAATTTATAATTGCAGAGGGTACTCTAAATTATACATATTTAGTGGACCACAATAAATTAATTATAATGAAAAGCATGGCATCTAGGTGTATTTGCTCAATATCTGTACTGTGGGCTGAATTTCAAGCATCCTAAACAGCAATGGGTCACAAAATGTGGAAGAAGTATCCCAAACATGTGACTTCAATTTTTGCATGGACAAAAAATGGAATCTCTTTCTTCACAAGTATATCAAGGCATTAAACGAGACACGGTACATGCAAATAACATTTAAAATAGCAGACAGAGGCAGTTCAGCATCAATGGCAGAATTCTCTCACAAGGTTTGGGTATAAGTGAAATGAGAAACAGTGAGGTTCCGCTATATCCATGAAATTTTTGAAATATTTTTAAATGAGTTCGCCCGTCACCATAACACATGCATTTGTATTGTGTTTGTCAAATACCACAAGGCAATGCAAACATTAACAGCACATATTAATATGATCAAATTTAGCATGCATATAAATGGTAACAGATATATGCTATTCAAATGTGTGCATATTTGGCAAGGTTGTATTATTGTCACCAATGTGTCATTTAGTGGTTTTGTAAAATGAATGTAGTTTACACCCATATGGTATTTTATCAGTACCCTGGCATAAATGGCCACAAGTGATTCAAGGGGAGTTGTGCCTGCTTAGGCCAGGGCTAAATTTGGTCTCAGGAGTATTGTGTAAGATATAATATTACCAAAACTCCCTGTCTTCAAAAATCACAAGACCACCACTCCCCAAACAAGAAAATCTTAAAAATCATTAAGATTATTTTAAAATTGCCTACATTTTGGCTTGGATTTCTGACTACCAAACTCCTCACAGAAAGCATCCCGCCTCTTTTGCACATGCATCTGTGGTCACCTGCTCAGAGCCAATTGTAGGATTGCTGTATAATTATACTTTGTTTTCCATACCCACTGGATCCCAAATTAATGCAAATCATACTACTTTGATACTAACATCTATTTAACACCCAATTTACACCCAATGTGTAATATTTATGGTGACAGATACTGCAATCCCATGCAGTATCTTTGAGGACCACTGTATTAAATTTATAAATGGTTTACATATGATTATGTTCTACTCCATGGGGGAGGGTTACCATAGCTCCTACAGGAACTAAAAATAGGGTGGGGGGAGGGGATTAAGATGAGTAACTGAGACTAAACAACTCCAGAGATGTTACACCAACTGGGGTGGTTTGCATGTACTGGTTCTGGTTAAAACTGGGTTTTCCAGAGACTAAGAAACAAAGAAAGGGCTTGTGGTATAAAAGGATGAGCTGGAACTGACTCATGGCCTTTCTGATCAAGCAGATTGATAGGATCTTCTGTCCAAGGGGGGCCCCAAGCCTTGTGAAAGGGTTGGAATGACTTTGGCTTACTGGGGCCCTGTATGACTGAAGGATGAGTCCTGGTATGTTTAGTGTGTGTTTAAACCTTTTCAATGTTTCAATAAGTTTTCTCTGCTTATACCTTAAGAATAAATGTGCTTACTTAGAAAGAGCTGTGTGGTAACTTGGAATTGCTGGCAATACACTGTTCATAGCCCTTGGAGAGAAAGCAACACACAGGCACTGACCTTTAGGCAGAATGGCTTGCTGGGGATATCACACTGGCAGGCAGGGAGTTGTGCAACCTTGAAATCCCCAGTCAGAAGAGGGGTCCCTGCCCAGAGGCAGGTGATAGCTGGAAACCAGAGACCTGACTGGACAGTCCTGGAGCGGACCAGAGAGGTGGCAGATATCGGTGCAGTTATCCTGAAACTGTGACCTCATTTACCTCACCACTGATTTTGGCAGAGACGTCTATGGAACTGGCAGGTAATTAATCCAGGCTGCATGTGACTGCTTTAAAGCCACAGAGTGCATTATTCCCCAGTGATATTTTACACAAACAAATTAATTTTTTTTTACTATAAAGAAAATAAGACACAGCCAAATAAAATAAGAGAGGAAAAATTGAGACTTTATTTTGTTTGTCTAAAATGAAGAAAGCATTTCAGGCCCCAAATTTGGTTTTATATTCTGGCCTCCCAACCTTTTCTAAACATTTAAATAACTTTCATGAAAGTTCATTCAAAAGGTTTCCTGGCCATGTGCAAAAAGCAAGCAAAATATTTAGAAAAAATGTGAGGAGTTTTAAACATTTAACTTTACTATCCTATGCATTATTGAACTGCTTAAGACTCTCTTTGCTGAACACCAAGCTTTCAAAGCACACCCAGCATCACTGTGGTTGATGAGGTCTGAATTCAAAACCTGAAGTCCCATGACCCATGCAAATTAGCAAACATCCACTTACCAGTTCTCTTGGACCATATGGCTCACAGAAAGTGACAGCATTGCCATGCATAATTACACCGCACTGCTCTCCAACCTCACAGTTACTACATTCAAACCTGCAGGAAAACCAGAACACATCAAGCTGAAAATTATAAATCATACATCTGGGGCTGTAAAAACCTGCTAAACTGCTAAAAGAAGAAGGTTTGATTTTGACACTCAGACAAATGGGACGATTTAGTTATCCCAACACTGAATTTAAAGGGCAATCATACGTGACAGATGTCTCTATTTAGGAGCGACAAAACCTAAATTTCAGAAAAACGTTTACTTCCCCACCCCACTACTGTCCATCAAAAAAAGCTCTGACAGATTTGAAAGAAGTGCCCCTACTTTATTTTCAAATGTGCCCCTAATTATGGTTTTCCAACTTCATTTTCTCTGGGGCTATATTCCTTTCATAATCTTTACAACTCACTTAATAAACTATATACAAACCCAACACCATACAATCAACAATTTATTTCCATTGCAGAACAAACCAATGAGGAACTGTTAAAATTGGATAGGCTGTGTATGTCAGGTGGTCTCACTGTGAGTTATTAAAGATTATGTGGATACTGATACCACTTAGGTCTAGAGCTAACAGATTTTTTGCTTTGCTTGCCAAACTGAAAAATTGTAAAAAAAGTAATTTCAGGTTGACCAAAAACAGTTTGTGGGTGAACCAAAACAGTTGAGTTGAATGAAACATTATCTTTAACAGAAAACAATTTTTTCAGCTATTATGTAGCATTTTTCAAAGACTAAAAGCGTGGGGCTTATTTATGGTGTTTCTAGTAAATTGTCTTGGTCATAATAAACAATGTGACAAAAGGAAACAACAACTAAGGTCACATATATTTCAAACATCAGCATACTACCTATGGACCATTTTAAACATGTTTCCTGGAGTAGTTTTGTAACACTGGACTCATTTAGTCATAGACTATAATAGATCTTATTTAAATAATCCATATTCCTGCTAACAATATGCTGTTACTCATTTTATGTGCTTTTACTCATTTTAAAAAAAGGCTCCAGAGGCAACCCTGGCAATTACGGACCGATAAGCCTAAATTCAGGACCAGGCAAATTGATTGAAACTATAGTAAAGAACAGAATTATCAGATACATAGATGAATATGATTTGTTGGGCAAGAGTCAACATGGCTTGTGCAAAGAAAAATCATGCCTCACCAATCTATTAGAATTCTTTGAGGGGGGTCAACAAACATGTGGAGAAGGGTGATCCAGTGGATATAGTGTATTTGGACTTTCAGAAAGCCTTTAAGTCCTCACCAAAGGCTCTTAAGCAAACTAACCAGTCATGGGATAAGAGGAAAGGTCCTCTCATGGATCAGTAACTAGTTAAAAAACATAAAACAAAAGGTAGAAATAAATAGTCAGTTTTCAGAATGCAAAGAGGTAGATCGTGGTGTCCCCCAGGGATCTGTACGGTGACCTGTGCTGTTCAACATATTCATAAATGATCTGAAAAAAGGGGTAAGCAATGAGATGGCATTTGCAGATGATACAAAATTATTCAAGATAGTTAAGCCCAAGGTTGACTGTGAAATGTTACAAAGGAATCCCACTAAACTAGGTGATTGGGTGACAAAATGGCAGATGAAATTCCATTTTGGTAATTTCAAAGTAATGTACATTGGAAAACACAATACCAACTATACATACAAAATGATGGGGTCTAACTTTGCTGTTACCATTCAAGAACGAGATCTTGGAGTCATTGTGGATAGTTATCTGAAAACATCTGCTCAATGTGCAGTGTCACTCAAAACAGCTAACAGAATGTTGGGAATCATTAGGAAAGGGATAGATAATCAGAAAGAAAATATCATAATGCCAGTATATAAATCCCTGATATGCCCACAGCTTGAATTCTGGGTGCAGTTCTGGTCACCCCATCTCAAAAAAGATATATTAGAATTGTAAAAGGTAGAGAGAAGGGCAACAACAATGAATAAGGGTATGGAACAGTTTCTGTATGAGGAGAGATTAAAAAGATTGGGACTTTTCAGCTTGGAAAAGAGATGACTAAAAAGGAATATGATAGAGGTCTATAAAATCATGACTAGTGTGGCGAAAGTGAATAAGAAAGTGAATAAGTGTCTGTGATCTATGGTCACCTGCTCAGAGCCAATTATAGGATTGTTGTATAACTTATAGTTTATTTTCCATACCCACTGGATATTTATTCCTTCACATAACACAAGCACCAGCAGTCATCCAGGAAAACTAATAGACACCAGGTTTAAAACAAACAAAAGGAAATACTTCTTCACACTATGCATACAGTCAATCGGTGAAACTTGTGGCAGGGGATGTTGTGAATGTCAGAACTAGAACTGGGTTCAAAAAAGAACTAGATAAGTTCCTGGAGGATAGGTCCATCAATGGTTATCAGCAAAGACAGTCAGGGATGCAAACCCATGCTCTGGTCCCTACTCGTTGATTGCCAGAAGCGAGTATTGGACAACAGGAATGGATCACTTGATGATTGCCTGTTCTGTTCATTAATTAATCTTTATTAAATACACTCTTAATAAAAGGGATTAACTGTAGTGGTAGAAAAAGAAGCATCTCTTATGCCACATTCCTTTTTGAGGTGAGATCCACTGAAAGTGAGCACTCTCATAAACAAAGAGAAAACTTTGACAAGAACTAGAAGAAAAAGGAATGCCATTGAGTGGGAGTAGTTTTCAGTTGATAACGGCATCTGAAAATACTTCCAGTGCCCATGAAGAAGCCTCTGCCATAGACTGGAAGGAGAAATATTTGCAGGATGAGCGGTGGTTGGTGGGACTGCAGATGACCCAGCCAAGTTCTGAAATATCTGCTTCAAATACACTATTCACTCATCAAAGACCCAAACAATGTAATAAACAAGCAATACCAAGATTTAACAGAAGAAAACCTTTATGTTTTTAACTGTGGGCACATTTTCAGAACAACTGTGAGAATTTGCCTAATCCCAATCTAGTACATCAGCAACTGATGGGTAGACCTCAGAGCAAGTTTGAGCCAGGAAGAAAAGAAACTAACAACTCTCAGAGCAAAGCTGCTAGTCAATGGGTTCAGGAAACAGATGCTACCCAAATGAGTGTGAGTGAGGCCATCCAGCAGTTAGTGGGACCTGCTTGTCATGGCTATGTTTACCTAGATGGGGTAAAGAGTACCTGCCTAATAGATACTGCTTCTCAAGTGACCTGCATATGTGAAACTTTCTATTATGAGTATTCGTCTTATCAAAAGTTACAGTCTATTGGCAATATACTTCAGATAGAAGGGGCTGAAGTGGTCCTGACAGGAAGAAAATCAGTGACAGTTCCACCTGGCACATCCAAAACAGTGCCCAGAATTCTGAAATTTGCTGTGAATGAATTGGAAACTGTTGTAATGCTGGAAGATCCAGGTATTGCAGTTGGACCTGGTGGGCTAGCAGTTCTGTCTCAATTTGTTAAAGTCACTCGCTCCAGTATGAGAATAGGGGTACAAGTCAAGAACTTAACAAGGAAGGACGTCATATTGAAACCTCACATTGTCATTGCGAAGGGGTAAGCAGTTGAGTGGATAAAACCAGTACCAACCCAGGTTTCAGCAGTTGCAACTGAAAAGAGGGACAGTGTTATATTACATTGGACTTTGAAGGATCCCCTCTCAGTGCTGCTGAGAGGGAAAGGATTGCTGAGACTGTCAGTAAGGAAGCTTATAAAGCTTTTGCTGTTCATGATCTAGACTTTGGAAGAGTTTCAGGAGTGACATATCGATTGAGCTCACAAATAATGTGCCTCTTAAAGGAACAACTGGAAGGGTTTTGCCTTCAGATTTTGAAAATCTATGCGAATTGGTGGCCCTTGGAGAGGATGAGGAAACATAGTCCATTTGCATCACCTGTGGTGCTGATGTGTAAGAAGACTGGAGCTCTTAGGATGGTGGTGGATTATTGAAAACTGAGCATTACCCAAAAGGATTCCTATCCATTATCCAGGATAGAAGAAACCTTTGCCTTATTAGCAGGATCTAAATGGTTTTCTGTATTGGATCTAAAGAGTGGATACTATCAAGTTCCAGTAGAACTCACAGACTATCCAAAGGTTTCAGAGTAACAGCCGTGTTAGTCTGTATTCGCAAAAAGAAAAGGAGTACTTGTGACACCTTAGAGACTAACCAATTTATTTGAGCATAAGCTTTCGTGAGCTACAGCTCACTTCATCGGATGCATACTGTGGAAAGACATCCTTCACTATGCCGTTTGGTAATTGGCAATTCAAAATGATGCTTCAAGGTTTGACTAATGCTTCAGCTGCCTTCCATTATAAATGTGTATTTTTACTGGAGTCTAAGAGCTGAAAAGCTGCACAATCAAAGTTGAATGAAACATTGAAAATAAAAAGTCTCCCCAAAGGATGACTAAGAGATCAAAGTTTTATCTCCCTCTTATAAAATCTCCCTTATAAAACTCATGGGTGCATACATATATTTTTCCCAGATCAGATTGGCAGTGACCTTGAGAATTTTTCACCTCCCTCTGCAGCATGGGACACGGGTTGCTTGCTGGGCTCATCTGGGTATATCTCAAATTAATAAATTCCCTGCCATTGCAGGGGCCTTGGGCATTGGTGCATCTTGCCCCCTCCAATTCTCTGCTTGTGGCACACAACATCTTAGTTTCCTCAGGATTATAATACTTTGGTCTAATTTTGGTTGTAGGTCTAGTGTGTGCGTGGCTGGGTGTTGCTGGTGGCCTGAAATACACAGGAGGGCAGACTAGATGATCTGGTGGTCCCTTATGGCTGTAACTCTAAGATTCTATGATATACAATCAGAGTCATCAGCTGATTGGGATGACATATGGGATTTGGCTCACACTGATGACAGAATACTGACTGTAGAGAACAATTAACCAAAGGATAGCAATGTCAATATCCAACAGAAACTAGACCTTCTACATCAAACACTTAGGTTCGCATTCATTCCTGACATAATTCTATTGGAGCAAAGGATGAATTTGTTCCATCCCATTTATTTCTTGTTGATACCAATTTGCACTCTGATAACTGGCATTTTTAGTCTCTTGGTCATGGTGGTCATACCTACAGATTTACATAAACGGTGTCTCTTATTTACAGAAGACCATGAGCTACTGTTCACAGTAACTTTTGCCTTCTGTATATTGTGACATAGCACTGCGCATCCAACTGAGTTGGCTATTGCTCCCCTTTGCTGGTTTAGCCTATGTTTTAGGGCAGATATACAAATTGGTCTTTGATTCTATTAGATTTACTATGGTATAGTTAAGCTTGTCCATTGACTGATCCCATAGGTTTCTCTCACATAGACTGCCTGAGACTTGGACATTTCCATGATATTAAGAATGATATGCAAATGGTTTCCCCGCGTTCTGTTGTAGTTCAGTCTGTTTAGGGCTTTTTTTCTTTACTTCCACTTTTCATTTATTCTTTTGATGGTGTATTCTTCATGAGATCAGATGAAAGGTAAGGAGACATGAGATGCCAGTGATTCACTGCTGGCACAAAAGATGGACTTCTGCAGTGCTCATAACTGATTTGTATAAAAATCCCTATTTGTTTTCCCCCTTCTCCTAGCTTATGTTACTTGCCTGTCTTTCCTTAGTCTCCTCTAAGATTTTATATGAACTCCTCAAAGCTGGGCTGTCCACTTTTTGAATGTCTGAAAAGCCTTTAACACATTCTGAGTGCTAGCATAAACAAATCAATAAAGTAGTAATAATATATTCCTGCTCAAGTGATGGAACCACAGTTACTGGGGCCTATGACATTGTAAAATCATCTGATCAACTTGTCATCTTCTTCTTCTTCTTTGATTCCTGTCTGTCAGCTCAACAGCACAGAAGGGGCCGAATGAAATCTTTTCACCACTTTATCATATACCAGCTTCATAGCTTCTTTTATCTTTAAATCTTTTTGTTTTATGTCATTCTTCACCATGTCTATTCAAAATATCCTTGGCCTTTCCCCATATCACCATGTATGGTATCCTTTCTGGGTCCATTCTTGACATGTGTCCAAACCTTCGCAGTCGTCTTTCTTGATTCTTCTGTAACAGCTTTATTTCTTGCCCTAGCCTTTTTTTCTCTCTTCATTTTTAATTTTTGTAGTCTTTAAATTCTCAAGTATTCTCTTCTGCCAGGTTCTAGTTCTTCGTCTCAGAGTTTGATCTTTACCTCTTTCTCTTGTCTTCCAATTGTCATATTTTTTGTCTTTTCTCTTTTTATCTTCAATCCAAATTTTGTGCTTTCCTGATCTACTTTGTCATTTATTCTCTGTAAATCCTCCTTGGTCAATGCAGTGAGGTCAATATCACCTGCAAATCTAAAGTTATGCACTGTCCTACCACATAATATGACTCCTCCTGTTTCATCTCTCAGTGCTACAGCCATTACTGCTTCCAGTACTCAGTTAAACAAATCTGGTGATAGCATGCATCCTTGTCTAACTCCTATGGTCATCCTGAACCATTCCATCAGTTTCTTGTGTACTCTCACCTTACACACTGTCTTGTTGTAGATGTTTTCTGTCAGCTTGATCAGTTCTTTGGGCATCTCATACATTCTTACAACTTGCTACAGCTCTTTCTGACAAATGCTATTGAAAGCCATCTTGAAGTCCATAAAATAGTTGCAACAGGTTCATTTGTGTTCTGTGTACTTCTCTGGTATCTGTATAATCATGAATTACTGATCTGTTGTACTTCATCCTGGTCTATATCCTGCCTGTTCCTCTGTAAGTGCCACATCTACATATCTCTTCATTCTCCTCAGCAATGTCTTGGTGAATGCTTCGCCCAGCACACTCAGTAATCTGATTCCTTGGTAGTTCTTGCATTCACTTTTATCTCCTTTTTTATAGACTGGTTCTATTATAACTGTCCCCGATTCATTCAGCATTTGCTCTTGTTTGTAAATCTTAATGGACAACTTGTGCATCACCTTTACCATGTGTTCCTCACCTGCTTGCAGCAGCTCTGTGGTTGTCAATTCCCAGCACCTTTTTCTTTTTCAAACTTTCTATCAGGATCTTTATTTCTTCTACGAATTTTGATATCTGCTGTCCCTCATTTGTGCTGGGTAAGTTTCTCCAGGACCACTTCAATCTACTCTGGTTTTGCACATTGTACAGCTGTTCAAAATATTCTTTCCATTGCTTATTCTTTGCTTGTTCATCCTCAATTACTTGTCCGTGATTGTCTTTCACTGCTGACATCTTCAACTCATATGTCTCATTCAGTTCTCTTAACTTGTGATACAGTTGTGTTGTATTTCTCTTCACACAGTTTTCTGCTTCGTGTATCCAGGTGTTTGTCTCTCTGCTTTCTATTTTATCTCTCTGTTCAGCCTTTTGTACTCATCTCTTAGACTTACACCCTCCTATTCTCCTTCATTGTCCTATGCTTGTCACTCAACTGCAGCACTTCAACCACTATCCAACTTGGTTTCTTTGTTTTGGGCTTGTAGTCCAATACTTGTTCAGTCACTCTCATAATCCCATTTTATATACTATTCCATGTCTTGTCAACATTCATTTCTTCTTTCACCAGAGATTTGCTGAGGACTGCACATATACTTGTACTATTGTAGCTGCACTGGATTTGATACTGAATCTTGCCTTCAGCATATGAGGAGATAATGGGTTAAATGCCATAAAAGGCTGGCTTACCTTCGGCTTTAGAACCAATGCAATTCTGTCATGGCATCCACCATTTTCTTTTCTTGATGTCAGTATCCTATGGTCATCATGGTACAATTTTCCTTTCTCATAATGTTCAACTTATGCATCATTACTGCAAGTGCTTCAGCCTGGATCAACTTGTGAGCAGGCATAATGCTGTCCCAACAGATGGCCATAAGCATAGTCAGCAAAAAGACTGTCCATGAGTACCACATGGAGCTGTTTATGGCACAGTAATTAAGACATTCAAATGGCTGCCTGTTCTGAGTTATGGGCCAGTGAAAATGAGCTATCGAGCTATTGGATGGATTCACTTCACTTCCAATAGTCAGATACTATATAATAGTGTATAGTGTATAATAGTGTATATTATAATATATTATAATATTATACTATAATATTATATAATATAATTATTTAATATAGTATAAATATATAAATATAATAATAATAATATATAAATATAAATATATAAATATATAAAATAAATATAATAATTTATAAATAATATATAAATATAAATATATAAATATATAAAATAAATATAATAATTTATAATATATAAATATAAATATATAAATATAATAAATTATAATATAATACTATATTATAATAGTGTATATTATAATATAATAGTGTATAATATATACACTATATAATAGTGTATAATAGTGTATATATATATATATATACATATATATATATCTGGCCTTGCCCCATCACTATATATATATATATAATAGTGATGGGGCAAGGCCAGATGGCTATAGAAAAGTGGTGGGAGATAGATATATTAGCTTCAGGCTAAACAAGTCCCTGGTACCAGGATCGAGCTATTGGATGGATTCACTTCACTTCCAATAGTCAGATACTATATAATAGTGTATAGTGTATAATAGTGTATATTATAATATATTATAATATTATACTATAATATTATATAATATAATTATTTAATATAGTATAAATATATAAATATAATAATAATAATATATAAATATAAATATATAAATATATAAAATAAATATAATAATTTATAAATAATATATAAATATAAATATATAAATATATAAAATAAATATAATAATTTATAATATATAAATATAAATATATAAATATAATAAATTATAATATAATACTATATTATAATAGTGTATATTATAATATAATAGTGTATAATATATACACTATATAATAGTGTATAATAGTGTATATATATATATATATACATATATATATATCTGGCCTTGCCCCATCACTATATATATATATATAATAGTGATGGGGCAAGGCCAGATGGCTATAGAAAAGTGGTGGGAGATAGATATATTAGCTTCAGGCTAAACAAGTCCCTGGTACCAGGATGAGTTAAATGGCAGCTGCTCCAGGTCAATTAAGACAGCTGGGGCCAATTAAGTACTTTCCAGAAGGCAGGGAGGACGCTAGGTTGATTGGGACACCTGAAGCCAATCAGGGGCTGGCTGAAACTAGTTAAAAGCCTCCCAGTTAGTCAGGTGGGAGTGCATGTCAGGAGCTGTGGGAGGAAGTTGTGCTGTTGGAGAGACTGAGCAGTACACACCATATCAGGCACAAGGAAGGAGGCCCTGAGGTAAAGGTGAAGTGGAGTTTGAGGAAGTGGGGGCTGCTGTGGGGGAATTAGCCCAGGGAATTGTATGTGTCATGTTTCTAAAAGGTCAGCTACCATAGCAGATACTATTAGGGTCCCGGGGCTGGAGCCCAGAGTAGAGGGAGAGCATGGGCTCCCCACCTCTTTTTGCCCCCATGATTAATCACTGAGACTGGGAGACAACAGAGACTGTGCAAGGGAGGATAGCTTCTCCTCACCGGCTTATGATGAAAATGGGTCAGTAGACTGTGACCCTTGTCTCTAGAGAGAGAAGGGCTACGTGGAGGGTCACAGTGAGCCTCTGAGGCTAGCGAAATCTGCCAGGAAATGTGGGACCCATGGAGGCAAGGACAGACCTTTGTCACAATATATAAATGCTCGTTCATCCACATGAAGATAGTTCTGAGTCCTGGTGGTTAGTGTTTCATGCAGCTGCGCATTCTCATTTACCAGTTCTTCTGGCTTCCCATGAGAACTCTCCTGAGGTAACTGAAATAAGGTTCTTTATTGTAGCTGACTTTCTGCAGAACAGAACAACTTTATGAGAACCCAATGCCCTGCAGATTTATGAGCGTTAAGATGTACTGAGTGATTGATGTAAGATTTTCAGATGCTTTTTCTGGATGTGGTGAATTATTGATTGGATTTGTTTTTCTCAGTCTCTTCAGATTTGGCCCTGGGTCAATTCATTGTAGGGCTGGCTTTCTTTCACCAAAGTCTATTACAGGAGTCTCTCCTTAAGGTCAGGTTCAGTTCTGTTTTCCAAAACAGTGTGAGTTTTATACAAGAAAGTAGTTATATATTATACAAGAAAGTAGTTTTTCCTCTATACAATCACATTAAGGTACTCTTAGCAATTAATATTGCTGCAGCTTAGTAAATCATTATGAAAGAATAGTTATGTAAGCTGGTGAACCTCCTATTGACTTCATTATGATTTCTGTCCACTTAAACCAGGGCTGAATGTGGCCCATAATTTTATTTTTCTTTACAATACAGGGAAGGTGTGTATGAGGGGAAGTCAGAGTATTATCAGGAGAAAGGCATAGGAAGGGAAGGTAGAGAATATTTGTTTTGTGTCTTTCCAGTGATTCTTCTGAAAAAGAATGTATCATGTCTATCATGTCAGCATGCATAAAAGATAGGAATAAGAAAAAATCAATTTCAGGGGACTTTTGAACATTTCTGACCAGCTCGGAGTGGTATCGTATCTATAATAATAGCACATTAGTGTCCAGAAAATACACAGATCAAACTGCTTTCTTTATTTGTGAATTTCATTATTCCATTCCATAATAAAAATAAGACAATCCAGAAGCTATCAGTATATTCAGGAAATTAGCAGAAGCCAGACTGAGAGTCAGGAATCCTGATACGTTTTCCTTACTCTTCACTGTTGTATGACCTTGGGTAAGTCACTAAAGCCAACATTTCCCCCAAGTGTCCACTAATATTGAGTTTCTTGATTTCTGGGTGTCCAATTTAAAACATATAGGGGCTCATTATCAGGGTGCTAAGCACCCACATATCCATTTGAAAGCTATGGATGCTCAGTATCTCTGAAAATCAGATTCTAAGTGTTTCAAGTTTAAGTTCCCAAATTAGCAGACACTTCTGAAAATTTTGGCTTAAACATCTCTTGTGGCTCAGTTTCACATGTTTCTAAGACTGGGATAATACTAACCTGACTCGGAGGGTTATCTTGAGAAGTAATGAATATTAATCAAGTACTTCAAAATTCTCATAAGAGATTTACTGTAAAAGAGAAAAGTAATAGTACTCTTCTCAGTTAAAGTCACTTGGTTTCTGACTGCATCCAGATTATCAAGAAAAGCCATCACTCAGTCAGTCACTGCTGATCACGTACTAGATATATTTACGTACAATTTTGAAAAACTGACCGAGATATTGCGACACAAAGTTCTTCTGTAGACAACTTGTTCAAGTTTTTTTATATCGACTTCATGTAACCTCAGCAAAGTAGATGTATGATTCCATTTTTGCTCAACTATGTTGCTGATATAATTGTTCTGCTTGATTATAAGCATTATTTTTATTTTCTGTCCCCAGATTTTTGTTTTTCATAGCTCAGATCCTGCATGAACCCTTGCTATTTATGTATGTGCTGTCTCTCAGCAGGGAAGTATTGTCTATAAATATAGTGTAAGGAATACTCATGCACTAGTAAGGGGATAAACTAGATGACCTAACAGGTCTTTTCTCTCTCTAATTTCTAAGATACTATGAATACAAAGTGGTTCAGCTGCTCAGATACTTTTCTTCCATAATCTCATCTATGAAATATATTGTGAAGAGCTCTGGATAGCTGTCCTTCTAATAATCTGATCATTCATCTTCTTTAGGATTATTTTCTCATAAGAAGTATGAGTAATCCTGATCTCAAATCTTCATGTTCCATTTGAAATGTATTGCTCCAGAGTTAATTGCTCAGTAGCTTGACAGAAACATATGGACAGTAAAATAATTGATATGTATTTCCCTAGATCATCATTATTCTCTTGCATGTATAGAAATAAGAACACTTCAATTTGCTGCGCTTCACTTCCTCTTTGTGCAAACAGTAATGCTAATTCCTTATACCATTTGTACTGCAGGAGAGCAGTATTAACTGTCCTAGCTAGGTGTGTCCCTTTGCATAGTCTTTGCCACTTTCTTGCCTTACATCTTCATTCAACTTTCTCTTCATTTCTTTTGCTTAGTGTCACTATTGATAGATGTTCATCTAGATGTCCTTTCTGCAGAGCTCCCATTGCTTTCCTCTGCTCTCTACAAATGCCACCTCTGTCCATTTCTACTCTTTTCTCATTGTGCTGAAAGACAAACATCTGTTGTTACCTTGTCCCCATTTGTCATCTTGTTTTCTACCAGCTCCTTGTTTCCATCTAGAATACACTAGATTGCTGACGTTATATTGCCTGATGTCTTCTATGATCCAAGAAATGTAACGGGGACAAACATCTCAAACAGCCACATAAATCTTTGTGACGTTTCATTCTTGGCTTTACTGCAATTTGGAGATCGTTTTAGGACCTTTGTCTCCTTCCACAGAACTTTCACCCACCTCTTCGCCACTGAAAATATCACTATATATCTGAACACTTCATTTCTCATAGCCTATGAATAAGAGTTGGAGTCTGTTTCTTAGTGATTGACTTCATACGCTCTGCTTTTCTTCATGTCATCGTCTAAGAGGTGGTTTGTTTGTTTGGTTTTTTTTTGGTAAGTGATCGCTGTTATGACTGTTGATGGGATTTGAGATGAAACACAGTTTCATGCTGGTAATGAGAGCTGCTGGACTTAAGCCAGTAGCAGCTTTTATTTTAAATCATTTTTTAAATTTACTGACTATACCCATGAGTATGCTGCTTATCTTGAGCAGCCTACTGTTTGAATGAGAACTTTTGTACAGCACAGGATAGATCACTGACAACAGGTGTTCTTGACTAATTTATAGATCTTAGAGGTTTTTCCTCTCTCCAGTTTTCTTGCTCTGAAGTTAAAGCATTGCTCTTAAGTTAACAATTTTTTTTTCTGGATCTGCTTTCTAATTTTGTAGCCCATTCTGGTTATTTAGCACTTTGCTATAACATTCTCCTCAGGGAAAGTTGGAATGTTGTGCCATAGGGTCACTATCACTGCTATAAAGAGTACACAAATACTAGCTGTAATGACCCTTATTTAGTCTTGGTGTGTGAGTAGAAATTTATCTTAGTTGCACTGTCCCTTTGCAACACATGTGAGGAGTTATAAATCAATAGGCAGTAACAGCCAGATCAGTACAATGCTCCAGGACAAAATACAGTTATTTCATGTGAGGCTTCTACAAGTGAAGAAGTGACATGCTCAGTCTCTACAGGGTCTCAGAAAATTAAACACATATAGCCATGAAATGGCCTGTCTGTGCACTTGAACTGTGCATCCCTGGCTGCAGCTGTACGTGCCATGAAGGTACTCTGGATGGCTGGGGCAGCATCAAGCACATCCAAATCAGAATTGCTATTTACGGATTGGGAAGAATAGACAATAGAAAACATGATAAACCTCTTTTCATCTTTACACAAATAATGGCTAGAACTAATTATTAGTGGGGCTTAGTCTCACTAGCCCCTAGTGACCAGCCCCCACTAGAGCTGCATGCAAGGCAGCTGCTACTACATTCTGAGCAGAGCAAATCAGGGAAAGAATGGGATGGGAAATACTGCAGTTGCAGTTACAGCAATTGTTTGTGGTAAAGAGAGGATCTCACCAGCTGCCAGGGGAAAAATGCGATTTTAGGGTAGTTGGCATAAACGGTTAGTAATCCCTGACTTAACTCCAGCTACACAGTCAAGGAAGAATGAGATTTCTGAATTAAGCAGGTCTTCACTGAAGGCAGTGTCTCTGGAGAAATCCTCTATGCAGCAAAGTGCAGGATACCTTACAAGAATTATTCTTTTCCCCTTAATTTTTTTCTAACTTAATTTATTGTTGCTGAAAGGTATCAGGCTTATTATTATTTCTAAAGGTACCAAAAGACCTGTGAGGATCAGCGCCCCATTGGACAGATGTATAGTATGGGATAGACATCACAATGAAGACTAGAGTCCTTTATCCAAATAGCAGGTATGGCACTAGTGCAAAGTCCCTTCACACTGCCACACCAATATGTCTCAAGGTTATTAGAGGGACCAAATCTAGGGGACAGGAGTTCAGTCCATGGCCTCTCTGTTGAGACTTCTAAGAAGCAAGGATGGACTTATGAATAGGGCCCAGTGAATAAATAAGTTATGGAGGCTCCCAGTATCTAGGCCCTCTGTGAGTGATGAAACATCTGTTGTGGAAATAATGCCTTCTCTCATTTCTTTCCTTTAAGTCTATTTAACACACTGAAGCTAAAATTATCTTCATTGCCTGCTACTCTGTATCCCATTATAAAGCCCTTGATCTATCCAATCCCATGAAAAATGAGATATTTATATTGTGAGATTCTAGATTCCCATTGCATCTGCCCAGAATTCTTAAGGAGAACATACAAAATGTAACAAAAAGAGAAAAAGATAGCATTAGAAAAAATATATGCAACAGACAAATATCTGTGAAATTCTTATAAACTACAATCTGGATACATAAAAAGGTGAAACTCTAAAAGATGTCACCAGGAGGAAAACAACATATAGCAGACTGTAATAAAAAAGAAAAATTAAGTCAGATCTCCAGCAGGGAAAATATACTTCAGAACCAGCCATAAGCACAAATAGAACTAAAGCAATCACTGTTCATCAGATAAAAAGCAGAATTTGAATTGCATGGAAGAAGCTTTGCATTTGTCAAGAGTTTCATTGAATAGAATAAGTTAACCCACCAAACTTTCTCTGTCTTGAAGGAAACACAACCTATAAGGCAGTTGTATTAATTGAATGGGGCAGCAAATGGCAGGGACCATTATTAATAATCCCATCCAAATGAAGGGCTGCTTTGGGGGAAGTAGCCAAGCTAATTCCTGGTGCCCCTTTGTGGTGGATGTCCAATGCAGGTACTCCATAGGGAGGGGCTACAGTGATCAGATAAATGGTTTGGTAAAGGATTTAAAGGAGGTGTTTGTTAAAGAAGCGGAATGGGAGTGGGTGGGTGGGTTGGGGCACCTATGACTGGTATGGCTGGGAACCAACCCACCCCCCTTCCTTTATAGCCCACTTTAACCCTCATTGGAGGGGGGATGGCAAGATCCCAGCAGTGGATTGGCTGGGGACCAGGATGGAAAAGAGTGGGGGAGGCTGACAGAAGCCCCCAGGTAGCTATTGAAATGATCATGGAGTTACCTGCACTGTACACTTTTATCTGCCAGGTAGTCGCAGATATCTAATAATAAAGTTGTGGCCTAATTAAACCACATCCAGTGTCTCCTGTCTTTAATCCGGTATAGCTGGCCAATGTTCACACTTAAAATCTTTCTCTTAAGACTGATATGATAATAATAAAGGGTATTAGCTGGTACCCAGGAGAATTATAGTTTACTGGGTTGTGCGAGTGCCATGATTCCCTTTGGTAGCATAGTGTGGCCCTGATAGTGTGGTAATGCTGCTCCCAATCTTCCTCTCCTGGTTCCATATAAATACCCATTTACCGGACAGCGGGTTTGTGACATTACATGAAAGACATCCATTTAACAAGTCATTATTGACAGAACTGTGACATTACAATGGCTTGGTGAAGCTGTGTTTGTACCTTTAGAGGTTGGGGGATGAGGGACACACAAGACTATTTTATATAGATGAATATATATAGCTTTGTTATATATCAATACAGTAACTTGCCCTTGTCAAGAGTGATCTTGCAATTTAAGAACATTTGCATGTTAGTGCCTATGGTGTACTGTAAAATGGGAATTTATAATGGAGTCTTGTGGCTTTAAGAGCCAAAGTGCAGTAGCAGTATCTCTGGGATACACTTGTAAAAGAGAGCTTTATTAATAATTGCTGATTTGTTCCCAGTTATAAGGTAGATATACAATTGTTATAATTATTTACCTCATTTGAAGTTACAGTGTGAATCATCTCAATGTCATCCTCTCACATTTATCTTCGCATAAATGTCATCATTATGTATAGAGAGACAAGGTAGGTGAGTTAATATCTTCTACTGGACCAACAGAAGTTACACACTTAGCCACTCCCTCAGAAGTTGATCCAAAAAAGATATTACCTCACCCACCTTGTCTCTGTAATATCCTGGGATCGACACGGCTACAGCTACACTGCAAATCATTATGCATATCCATCGAGACAAATTCTGGTCCCACTGAAGTTAATAGGAAAAACTCCCATTGACTTCAGTGGGAGAAGGAGTTGGTCCATTATGGGTAATGATGTTGCATCTGTTTAAAATAATGTTTTTGATTTCGCGCAAAATATAAACTGAACTTTAAATTTACTAAGGATACAGTGACACCACTCAAAGGAAGAATGATTTGGTGGCTAAGGCACTGGGCTATGACTCAGGAGAGCAGGGTTCAGTTTACAGCTCTGCCACAGATGTCCTTGGTAAGTCACTTAATCTCTCAATGCCTGAGTTCCACATCCGTATAATGGGGATTGTACAGCCTTTCTTCCACCGTTTGGGTGAAATCCTGGCTCTGTTGAAGTCAATGTTGATTTGCCATTGATTTCTACGGGGTTAGGATTTTACCTTTTGTCTGTGTCGTTTATATAGGTTGTGCTCCTGCAAAGACCAACACACTTATTTAACTTTGCATACTTTGAGTAGTCCCACTGAAGTCACTGGGGGCATCTAGATGCTTCCATAATACAAATACATAACCATAATAATAATTGAAGCATATTCACTTCCTAAAACAAATGTAAAGGGAAGGAGAGACCTGAAACTTACCACATACTGGGATTCAATTCTAGCTGATGATAAGAGTCAAAGTCATCTCGTAGGATAATGCTGTCACTATGCATTTCAGCTAAAAAAAGAAATAAAGCACTGTAGGAAAGAATTCCAGTGTAATGGTCCATTTTGCTAACCAACCCTGACAATGTGTTGCCTTACCTAGAGCAAAAGTATTTCAAAACTGTAATGTAAAAACAACAAACCTAACAAAGCAAACATCAGCTTTAAGCACATAAGTGTTGTAATGCAAGGTTTTCTGGGGAAAAGTTTCTTATGGTAGTGGTCTGGTCTCAATTCATTCACTCTGGATGTAACATAAACAAACAGATTTCATAGGATTGAAAACAAATGTTTTAAGGGACTGTGCTACAAACTCCCCTTCACACTGATTCTTGTTTCTAAATAGAGTTGGAAAAATTCCTGCACTGACAGAGAGATGGACTAGATGATCTAACAGGTGTTTTACATCTCTAATGTCCATGGACTTGACTCTGGTAGCTTACATCAGAGTAAGTAAGATCAGAATCAGAACCCATGATTCTTAGTCTCCTGTGACCATACTTAGGAGTATATTAATAGTTAGTGATGATAATTTTTTTTACATATTGCTCTATAAGCATCGAACACCATTTTTCCCCCTAGATTTGCTTTGTGGACCAAATACAGTATATTTCTGCCCAAATCAAACTTTCTGTGGTTTTCAGCCTTTATGTTTACCGTTTCTCTTTGTCATTTTGGAAAAGTTATGCTGACATAAATGGACAAATACCCTTGATACCCTTAGGCCTGGTCTACACTGGTCTACGAGAATAGTGTAGCTGAAGTCGACGTATCTCAGATGGACTTAGAATCACTTACTTCACGTCCTCGCGGCACGGGATCGACGGCCGCCAACTCCGCTTCCGCCTCTCACCCTGCTGAAGTTCCGGAGTCGACAGCAAAGCGATCGGGGATCGATTTATCACGTCTACACTAGGTGCGATAAATCGATCCCCAATAGATTGATCACTACCCGCTGATCTGACCTTAGTCATGCTGAATAGTGTAGTACTCCACAAATAGTCTCACTGAAGTGAATGAGACCACAATGGAGTAAGGTACTACTCAGCGGGAGCAAGGATATCAGAATCTGGCCCAAACTGATAAACACACTATGAAAAAGCCTTTGGTGCATTCCCACATTTTAAACATTTTGGAAATGATAAGCCTGATCCTGACCTCACATGGTTTTACATCAGTATAACTCCAAACACTTCAGTGGTATTACTCCTGATTAACATTTGTGTAAATGAGATCATAATCAGACTCTGTGGGCATATCCAAAAATTTTTTTTAAAGCCAGCAACAAATAAGTATGATCACTGGATAGTACTGAACAGTGGGACACACAGCCTTATAGTCTCTCTTTTTTAAGCTCTATTTTAGGACTCAACAGCCGCTCTTTCAGTGCATTGTAGGCACTCTAGCACAGGTATATAAGGCAAAATGGACTGCAAACAATGGACCAGAACCTCAACTGTGTCCATATTCAGAGGTACCTACACTGAGTGACACCATCTCTGAACTATGTTAAACAGAACACACAAAACTAGCCAGAAAAAAATCTGTTATGATATTCAGTCAGATCAGGAATTCAACTAGAACACAGAATAACTGAATCTTTTTCTATTTGTTTTCATAGCACATAAAGCCAGACAGTGGCCTATTGCTCCTGTGCTGACATACAAGAGTAATAAGCAGGCTAATGTGCCCCTTAATCCCTTGTGCCAGTGTTTCATGCCACATGGATTGGAAGGAGTGGGAGTGGACGGAGTTTTGACTACCCCTCCCTCAATTTACCCAGCAACACAGTTAATGCAGCAGATCAGGAGTTGTACGATTCCTCAGGTATAGATCTTTTGTAGTTTGCTCCCTCCCTGAAGCAGCAAGAAGAACAGGTGCACAATCTTCCCATCGGGCTGCTCCAGGGATGGTGCACGAGAACAGTATCTCTTACTACAGGCTAAATCACAAACTGATGATCTAGCCTATAATTAGAGAGGAGAGTTATGAGACACTATGTATTCATGCTGTGAGAACTCAGAGCCAATAAGCAAGTGGGAATGAAAAAATCATGATAAAAAGCAAACCAACCAGAACTAGTTTTAATTTGATCCCTTTTAAATAAGTCTCATATTTATTTGTATTTCCCCAAAGCAACAATTTCTATATGACTTTATAGGTTATTTATGTATAAAAAACTAGTGATTTCAAGTTTATGACAATAATAGTAAACACTTTTAGCACATACCTAGATGAGGATGCAATGAAGCTTCTGTCGGAGCTGTGGAAAATAAAGACACATAATATGTGAATTTTGACTAAAATAGGAATTAAATACTGTATTAAAATTCTGTACAGTGTAAAATAACTTGTAATAGCATACATGTTATTAAGTCATTTATACAGAAGTTTTAATTTATGAAGAACATGGTATAAATTAAATAATATGATAAAAACAAACATATAGAAAATGATGGTAGACTTGTTCTCTACTTAAAAGAAAAGTCAATAAGTACACTAAATAACAATTACAAGCAGTTTCACTTGTAGACAGAGAGAGAACATTTTTAAAGTGGGGCCAGGAGACATAACTAAAAATAATTGGAAGATATTAATACAGGAAAAAATTGAAAAAATTCCTGAGATTGAGATCTGTTAGACTATGGAATAGTTGCCCAAGATAAGAAGCAAAAGAATGCACACTTGGGTCATTTAAATTGCACTATACAAAGAATTACAAAATAATATTATAAGGAAAATCTTGTGTTCCCAGGGGAATGGGCCAACTGACTTAGGCCCCGATTCAGCAAAACACGTAATCATTTGTTTAACTTTAAGTAAGTGCTTAAGTGCTTTGCAGAATTGGGTCTTTGATAGGTCTTTTCCATCTGTGATTTCCAGAATTCCATGACACAATAAAATATATGCAAAAATTTACAAATCTTATGAGATTTTGATCTTTTACTAACACTACGTAATGATAATCTGAAACTAAACCAGAGAAGATTCTGAATTTGTTCCTCCTACCACAGAGACAGGCTGGGCAGCCGAATCTGAGCAATCTTATGCAGAAAGCATGTAGAAAACTTGCAGAGAGGAAGAGCTTGACTCTTACTAGATAGGAACATCCTGAATTAACCAAGTTGATCACCACATGGAAAAATTTTGTGGATCGTGACTTTGCTGATACAATGATAGAGGAAAATCAATCTTTCTTCATTTGCTGTACAGATATGGTATAGGTTTAAAAAAACAATTTATGCTATAAATAGTCAGACTCAGAACAAGACTTCTGTCACTGACATTGTAGCCATTTTCTTTTCCACATTACTAGATGCAGATCATCAGTAGATCATAGAGACATGTGAGGACAGAGCTGGGGAAGAGGATGTTTAGAAGCCACTGTATTGCTGGTCATTGACACAAGATTATGATAATGTAGGCCACTGATGTAGCGATCAATTGGCTGAGCAGGATTTCTTCCCAGTGTCATCTGAATTTAAACAGGTCATTAGCTATTGAGAGCAAACCAATAAAATAGGTTCTGTGCTCCAAGTAGAGAGATATACCCTGAACTGAAATGAAGCTAGGAGGCCTAATTCTAATTCACTCTTAGGCTATGCCTACACTGCAAAGTGAAGGTGTGCTTTTAACATGGGTAGGCATACCCATGTTAACTTTAATCTAGCTAGCATGGGTAATAACAACAGTGTGGATGTGGTGGTACAGGCTTTGGCAAGAGCTAAAAACTAGACTAACAAGCCCTCCAGGGACCCTTTGCAGTGTAGACATTCTCTAAAGCTCCTGTTAACAAGCCTTACTGTAAATGAGAATGCAGCTCATGATGTTTTGAAGAATGTTGTATTAAAAAAACAACAACCTGATGCTATCTTAAATTACTATGTAAATAGTAAATAGGCAGCCTAGGGCTCAGTGCTGCAACCCCCAGGCTACATCTACAGTTGAAGCGGGGAGCGTGATTCCCAGCTCAGATGCCCATATCTGTGCAATCTCTCATTAAGTTAGTGTCTAAAAATAATAATGTAGTCAAGGTAGCATGGGCAGCGGTGAGTGGTGTCATGGGCTAGTTGACCGAGTCCCATTGGTACATACTCAGGGCAGCTAGCCTATGTTACTACTTGCTGGTGCCTGCGTTACCTGTAGCTACATTACTGTTCTTGACAGGTTTCAGAGCAGCAGCCGTATTAGTCTGTATTCACAAAAAGAAAAGGAGTACTTGTGGCACCTTAGAGACTAACAAATTTATTTGAGCATAAGCTTTTGTGAGCTACAGCTCACTTCATCGGATGCATTCACTTCATCATTCTGAATGCATCCAATGAAGTGAGCTGTAGCTCACAAAAGCTTATGCTCAAATAAATTTGTTAGTCTCTAAGGTGCCACAAGTACTCCTTTTCTTATTACTGTTCTTAGCGCACTAGCTCAATGAGAGCTATCACAAGTATGTCTACTCGAACTGGGAATCATACCCCAAGCTCAAAGTGTAGACATAGCCTTAAACGCGTAAATCCCATTGACTTCGGTGTGTCTCTTTGTGTGTGGACAAGGAATTCAGGATTAGGTTCCTAAGAGGCTCAATAAAATAAAAGCACAGGCTTTTCAATTATATACACAACACACTGCAAAACAAATCTAGTTGTAACAATGGACTGCCCATCAAACCAAACTGATGATAATTATGCATATTTATATTAGCACAACTAATTATTAATTTCAAAAACAAAATGTGGAGTTAGACAAACACTAAATGTAGAACAAAATACTTTTCTGACAAATAAACATTGTTGAGGGGGACTACATTCCCAAATCTCTACTGTATCCAAATGCTGATATATTTTTGCCTCAGGTATCCCTTCACCTAATTTGTCATTCAAATTCCTCAGCTAAAGATGACAAATTATACAAGGGCTATGAACTTACCATTTAATGAGTGATGAACCTAGACTTTCATCTCCCCAGGAATAATTTATTATATTTTATATTTTATTGCAATGCAGCACTGTTTTGACCTTCAGGTATTATAATTAAGGTCCCAAAGTGTTATAAATTTGGAGCATAACACAAAATTGATTGTAGTGGTTTTCTAACTATTCTCAAATCTTCCCTTTTTATCAGTCCTAAGGATTACTTATTTTAAAGCAACGTAAATTACACGCAGGCCAATACTGCACAGCTGAGAGGCAAATTAAGTCTCCTCAAGTTATTGCACTAAAGTTAAACAAAATAGCATATGCTCCAAAACAAAGTAATAATATAGAACCATGAAAAATGCCTACTTATTTTTAAAAGTATCATAAACTATAAAAAAAACTTGACAAATGAGAGGGGAAAAAGAGTATTTTAATATTTATTTAAAATTGTGATTCTCAGTTAACAAATCCCCCTCAGACACACATGTGGGTAGCTTGAAATGTATATGGCATATGTGTGTGGATTAAAAATGCATATGGCTTCGATGGAGATGACATTCTCTTTTTTAAAAACTATGTAAATGAGTTGATTACACGTTATTTAAATAGCAATTAATATAAATAATAAATAGTTATAGTGCATAGACAGTGCTTTACCACACATGAATTGTGCCATGCAAAGAATAGTCATTGCCCAACAGTGCTCAGGCACGAGCAGGTACAATACAGAACAATACAAGGAAAATGAGGAGGCTTGCCATACAATGATTGGTAATCTTTTCCAAGTGTAGAGGGCAGCATTGCAGAAGGCACATAGTAAGGAGAGATCGAAGGAGAGAAAGGAAGCTGTGCTGGAATCATGAGCAACACGAAAGGAATAAAAAGGAGTGGTGGAGCCAATGAAGTCAAATATATAAGAGAGGACAGAATTACAGAGTCCTTTGAATTAACAGTTTGAATTTTACGTGGACAACGAGTGGAAAGACACAAGTAAAGGGAAGATGTTATTACATCATCAGGAAAGGAAGCAGTGTTTTGGATGAACAGGAGAGGAGAGAAATGGGAAAGGGGAGA
This sequence comes from Natator depressus, assembly GCF_965152275.1. NCBI lineage: Eukaryota > Metazoa > Chordata > Testudines > Cheloniidae > Natator > Natator depressus. The sequence goes on along the minus strand of NC_134234.1, from coordinate 323,074,765 downwards.
TAAGATAGTGAGAAACTGCAGTAGCTGACATGTTAGCTAAATAAAAGTCAGCACTACCCAGAACTGAACTGCTAACATAACACAAATTAAATGTGACTATGTCCCATCAATGCCAGTGCAGACTAGAGACACCTGAAAGTGGGTAGGCAAAAATGACATGTACAGGAGGGTTCAGAGCCTGTTTACAGCAGTAAGTAAACATCATAGTGTATATAACTCAAAACAGGCTAGGCAAAGCCTACCATAAGGAGCCGCCCATAATCCTCGCTTTTACAAGCAAAATCCTTAATAAACAAATTGACTTTGTGCTGAGCTCTAATAGCTAACAAATTTGGGCTCTGTTAGACCAACAGGGGAAGTGAGTTACTGGGTGATCAGCTCTCCTCGGAAAAAGTCTTGCCCAGAATTTCAAATCCAGGGACTGTTGGCTGCAGCACATCAGTTCCTCACAAAGGGGCATATGAATAGATGCTCATGGTATGTTGTGAAGAATATGTAAGATGCTAGTCTCCCTCTTTTTTTCCCTAGCAGATTGCAGCCAATACTTTCTATTTACTATAAACAACTATTGAAACACTGAGGTTGAACCTTTCTCTCCAGAGTATGTTGCCGTAGGATTGCTTTACTCACATGGACACACAAGTCAAGGAACACTGTGTCGTTTCTGATCTCAAGCCCTCTGCGTAGTTTTATAAAATACTATCGTGGTCAAGCATCGGAGCCTATATTCTGTTTTTAATTTGTTGTTCAAAGTATGCCTAGAAAAGTCTCCAATTTATGTTTCAATGCATGAAAAAATCAGCCTATCAAGCCCATGTTGCATAAATATTGCAGAAAGTGACTGGAAGAAAATAGAGAAATGAGAATTTGGGCTGAATCTCAGGATAAACTTCCCTGCAGTGATATCCGTAAGACTGTGGAGTAGTCTCCTTAAGGAATTAGTGGAAAACCCATAACGTGTGCCATTTAACACTAGACCGGACAAGCGCTGGAAATTATGCATCAAAGGGACAATTCTGCACTGGCAGGGAATAATCTGTTTCCATCTCTAATTTCTATGGTCCTCTGAATATGGCTGCGAGTTTGTCATGCAGGTCACGGAAATCACTCCATTCCATGACTTTCTGTGACCACTGTGACTTCTGCAGTGGCTGGTGTGGCTGGCCCAGGGGCCACCTGAGCAGCTCAGGCCAGCTGCACTGACCAATCCTGGGGCAGTCTTGGGCCACTTTCCCCCCTTCCCCAGCAGCAGCAGGAGTTTGGGTGGGGGGCTCAGGGCTAGGGGTTGGGGCATGGGAAGGAGTGAGGGCTCTGAGTGGCGCTTACCTCAGGGGGCTCCCTGGAAGCAGCAACATCCCTTGGCTCCTTGGTGGAGGTGCGGCCAGGGGGTTCTGCATGCTGCCTCCGCCTGCAGGCACTGTCCCTGCAACTCCCATTGATTGCAGTTCCTGGCCAATGGGAGTTGCGGAGCCGGCACTTGGGGTGGAGGCAGCGCACAGAGCTGCCTGGCTGCGCCTCCGCCTAGGAGCTGAGGGATGTCAACACTTCTGGGGAGGCCCGGACTCTGGTAGGGAGCCTGCCAGCCCCGCCAACCTGCATTCCCCCCCAGAACCTGCTGCATCCCCTGGGCTGCCCCCACCAAGCACCCATGGGCCACCTCCCTACCTCAAAATTTAATCAGGAGTATATAGTACAAGTCATTGACAGATCATAGGCCGTGAATTTTTGTTTACTGCCTGTGACCTGTCCATGACTTTTACTAAAAAATACCCCTGACTAAAATATAGCCTTACCTATGACACTTCTCTAGTCAGCTGAAACTACATTAGCCACCCCTCTAACCACTGATACTCTCCTTATTCCAGAGTACTATACTATTAGCTATCTTTACCAAAAGCTTTACTATTTCTATACTATCCTACCCCTTCTAGAGCTATGTAATGTAATTCAGCAGGTCTGATGCTTTGCCAGCATGATTTTGCTTCAGTAAGTGTTTATTAATATATTAGTTTTATTCCACCCTAATCAAGGAAACATGTGAACCAATCTTCTCTCCCACTTCTTTTGGCTACTAAAGTGAACCATTAATGTAAGTCTTCAAGGATAAGAACTTCATTTATCACTAACTTTCTTACTTGTCCCAACGTGAACCTACAATCTCCTTACTTTTCTGTCTTTTTGCTTATATATTATTCATTTTCTTATTGATTATATTATATGATTTAGTTTTCTTGATATACATTCGTTTCTTTATGCATGTGTTGACATTTACACTCCTTTGAATTTTGGCAATAAATTTTTATATCTCCATTCTTCTTCTTCAAGCTTTAATAAGACTCAAACACTAAAGCTTACATTGGTCCACACAGATCATTCTGTATTCTTAAAATATGTATTATAAGCTGAAACACACATACAATTAATAAGTGACTACCCTAAATTTTTTCTGTGTTCTTTCCTTATGGTATCATATTTCCCCTTATTTTAAGTGTGTATTTTGTTTAATGTCAGTGGAGAACTTCCCTTAATACTTTTCTCTTTTAGTCTTCAAACTTTTTTTTTAAAAAAAACCTAACAAATAAAGAAAGAGTCTGTTCTCTCTCTTCTTTGCACAAACATAAATCCCTATTAAATATATTAGGATTACCAATGCTTATTCAAGGAGAACAGACATAATGATTACTGTTTCTCAGATATTCTCCCCTACTTTTTTGTCTTCCTTTATATCCTCTGTTCTATTAAATACCAAGTCAAGTAACATGTCTACTGAATTTACTTTTTAAAAAGCAGTCCTGTCGCAAATCCACAAAATTGCCCTATGGTCTTATTTCTCTCTGCTTAATGTACTATAGCTTATGTCTAAATAATTTTGTTGCATTACTTTCATTATAGCCCTTTAACATAGTAATATTTTGGGACAGAAGGGGGACATGAAACCCATTTAGATCCATTTGCCTATCTGTCCCACAAGTATATTGAAGGGCTGGTCTACACTAACACTGTAAGTCGATCTAAGTTATGCTACTTCAGTTACGTAAGTTAAGTAACTTAAGTCAACGTAACTTAAGTCGACTCACAGCAGTGTGTACACCATGCTATGCCAACGGGAGACACTCATTAATGATCTGGAGGATGGCGTGGATTGCACCCTCAGCAAGTTTGCAGATGACACTAAACTGGGAGGACTGGTAGATACGCTGGAGGGTAGGGATAGGATACAGAGGGACCTAGACAAATTAGAGGATTGGGCCAAAAGAAATCTGATGAGGTTCAACAAGGATGGAGGTTCAACAAGGTTCAACAAGGAACAACAACTTAGGATGGAAGAATCCCATGCACTGCTACAGACTAGGGACCGAGTGGCTAGGCAGCAGTTCTGCAGAAAAGGACCAAGTGGTTACAGTGGACAAGAAGCTGGATATGAGTCAACAGTGTGCCCTTGTTGCCAAGAAGGCTAACAGCATTTTAGGCTGTATAAGTAGGAGCACGGCCTGCAGATCGAGGGACGTGATCGTTCCCCTCTATTCGACATTGGTGAGGCCTCCTCTGGAGTACTGTGTCCAGTTTTGGGCCCCACACTACAAGAAGGATGTGGAAAAATTGGAAAGAGTCCAGCAGAGAGCAACAAAAATGATTGGGGGCTGGAGCACATGACTTATGAGGAGAGGCTGAGGGAACTGGGATTATTTAGTCTGCAAAAGAGAAGAATGAGGGGGGATTTGACAGCTGCTTTCAACTACCTGAAAGGGGGTTCCAAAGAGGATGGATCTAGGCTTTTCTCAGTGGTAGCAGATGACAGAACGAGGAGTACTGGTCTCAAGTTGCAGGGGGGGAGGTTTAGGTTGGATATTAGGAAAAACTTTTTCACTAGGAGGGTGGTGAAACACGGGAATGGGTTACCTAGGGAGGTGGTGGAATCTCCTTCCTTAGAAGTTTTTAAGGTCAGGCTTGACAAAGCCCTGGCTGGGATGATTTAGTTGGGGATTAGTCCTGCTTTGAGCAGGGGGTTGGACTAGATGACCTCCTGAGGTCCCTTCCAACCCTGATATTCTATGATTCTATGACATAGCTTCCGCCTCTCAGAGAGGTGGAGTACAGACATTTATGGGAGAGTGCTCTCCCATTGACTTAGCATGTCTTCACCAGACCCGCTAAATTGACACCTCTGCATCGATTGCAGCAGTGCCGATTTAGCCAGTAGTGCAGACATGGCCTTATTAATACATAAATACATATTTTAAAAACATACTGACATACTGTATTTACAGTTGCAGTTATAATACTATGGGTTGGATTGAAAGAATAAAGGAAGAATTCAAACTGCCCATAGAAGAAAATGAAAACAAAGCTATCACTGTCCTCTGCAGAGACAGTGAAAAATGGCAGAAGGGGGGGGGGGGAGAGAAGCAGTGAGTGCTAAACCATGCTAAGCAATTCCTAAGGAGATTTTACTGGTTAAGAAAACAGTTGTTGAGGAAATAAACAAAACTGGGAGGGGTCTGAGTGAGGATAGAGAAAGCAAATGAAATGGCTACAAAGAGGAGGTAAGAGCCAGCATGGAGGCATTCAGCTTCATAACATGGTTGGGCTCCAGAGACAACAAACTCAATAAGGAAGAAATGGTTGAAGAAACTCTAGGAGAAAGACAGAGAGAAACTTTGAGGAAAATAACCCAAGTGTATGTTCTTCTGCCTCTTCTCTTGGGAAACTGCTCCACAGTCTCTAACGGCTCTCAATCTCAGGAAGATTTTGCTGAGATTCAACCTATTTTTTTCCTGTGTTAATATCATCCAATTATTTGTAGTTACATTTTCTGGACCCACACTAAAAATGTTCTCTCTCTGTCTACAAGTGAAGCTAGTAATTTTTTCAGGAAAGTTTTCCAAATGACTCCATGATTGCCACATACTGTTAAGAAAAAGTGCACACAAAGAATTTAACTGGAAGAGCCACGGCTGAGGGAGACATGCTGCTTCATAGAGTTATAAATACTAAACCTAGAAGGGACCATTGTGAACTATTCTGACCTCCTGTATAACAGGTGTGATGGAGTGCCCAAATCCCTCACTGGAGAGGAAGGGGTTAAGGAGCTACTCTGGTCCCGACCAACTCCACCCCACCACACCAGCAATGCATGCAGGAGAAGCTTAAAGGAGGAGCAGAGTAGCTCACTTGCAGGCAGCAAGTGAAGGTGAGCAGATCTACACCCTGAAGCTTTGCAAAAGGAGCAGTGTGACAGGCCCAGCTGCTGGGGTTCCTGACTACTGATGCTCTACTCAACTTGCTGAGGGAAAAGGACTCTGAACATTTGCTAGGCTGGAGACTTCTTTGATTTATTTTGTTTACATGTCGTTAATTTTCCCTCTTGTGTGGGAAGGCTGGTAGGAAGTGATCCAGGGAGGCAGTCGCATAGCACTCCAGGGTTCAGGACTCAGCTGCCTATTTTGGGGCCCTGGATTGGAACCCAGTGGAGAGGTGGGACTGGGTTCCCTACCCACCTACTGATGAGGCTGGAGGCAAAAAGCCTATCCCTGATACTAGAATCTCAGGACTAGGAAGTCCCCATATCCCAGAGAATCCTGACTCTGAGACTTTGGCCAGGTGAAGCCTGAAGCCTCTTGCTGGACTGCAGAACTAACATTTGTTGGACTCTTTTCATAACCAGGAAGCGGTGGATACGACTTGTGGCCTAGTTGGAGGGCTGAGTCACAGAAGTGGACAGACCACTGCAGGGCAAGAGCGGCTATCAATGGGGGATGCTAAAACAGAAAAGCATCTTTCACACCCTCCCCGACCACTTGGCAGTGTCTGTGGGGAGTAGACCCTTTCATAACACCCCATAAAACTTCCCAGAAATAATTCCTGTTTCAACACCAGCATATCTTTTAGAAAAACATCCAATCTTGCTTTAAAATTGCCAGTGATGGAGAATCCACCACAGCCCCGAGTCAATTGTTCCAATGGTTAATTACTTTTACTGTTGTAGAGGTATCAAGGTGGCAGGAAGTGTTTGGAAGAATGGAGCTCCAGGGCCATGTGCGATACAAGACCAATGTGCAAGATTTGAGTTGATAAGTAAAAAGACTGTGTAAATGTAATGGGGAGAAAAAGCAGTGGGAGGGTTAACCTAGACATGATGGAAAACTCAATGGCTGTGAGGATATGAGGAGAGACTGGGATGAAGCGGGAAATGCCTGAAGCCATCTCAGGAATGCTGAAAAAAGGGTACTGATATCTGGCAACCATCTGGCAGCAGATGACAGAGTTTCAGATTTGAGAGGCAGAGGAACCAGCAGAGGTGCTGCAGCTTCAGGTCTTTTATTCTGTGCACCTAACATACAACTCCCAGACTCAACTAACAGCTGACCCCTTTATTGCCATGAATTCAGAGGACTTTGAGCAGTATAACAACCGATCATTTTGTAAGGCACCACACACTTTTCAGATTATCATTAAGTCTCAGACTTCACACAAGATTGCAGCAATATAGAATGAAAGAAATAAAATTCCTTGCTAACAATATTACTGCGAAAGAATCCTGGGAAACCACTGTTAAAGTCAGTACACATTGCCATCTGTCCACTGCAGCTCCTCTGACCAAAGTCTCTGACGGCATAGACAAATCTCATTGTTTTGACCATATTCTCCTAGACTACCCTGCTGCTGCCAGTCATATGCTCTTTCTCAACAACTTGTCATTCCTTAGCTTTCATTATGCTGATCTCTCCTCGCTCTTCTACCTCTTCAATCATTTCTTTAGCATCACTTTTAGTGGCTCCTCATTCCCTCTCCTACTCTTCATGTGGTTCTTGCAGGGCTTTGTCTTTGACTTGCTCTACATAGCATTCTCACTCTTTCTTTGAGGATCTCATCTGCTCACACAGCTTTGATTGCCATCCTTATGTTATTGGCTCTTCAAGTCTACCTTTCAACTCCTGACTGGTTTCCACCCATTGGTCACAGGGTAGTTGGTCCCCATGGATAGATTAAGCTCAGCTCCCCTAGACCACAGCAGGTGAGTCCAATTCAGCTAATTAAGAGGGCTGGGCTACACCTGGGCCTATAAAGGCCTGCTAGTGGGGAGTTGAAGATGGACTTACATAAGCTGTGACCTGGGGAGGGAAAGCCACACCAGAGTGGAGCTAGCTCCTATGGTGGGTCCTGGTAGCAAGGGGCTCAGGGAAGCAGCTTTGGGGTGGTTGCTCCAAGGAGGATGCAGAGCTGATGGTGACTAGGAAACTGCCAGAAGTAGGCGTGCCAGAGACCCCTGAGACTAAGGAATGAGTTAAGACAGTTTTCTGGTTTTTTGGCTAACTTCTGTTAAAGAAATAAACCTCCCGCAAAAGCCGGGGTGTGATGGCAAATGCTTTGGAGCTGGGGAGAAGCAAGGCCCGGTGACACCATCCAATCTCATCTCTCAGCCCATGTCTCTGAGTCTTCACCTAGGAGCTGCATTGTCAGCGCAAACTTAACATATCCAGAACTGTACTCCAGTGCTACACTCTTGAAATTCCGTCACTGTTCACAGCAATACCATCTTCCCAGCCTCCTGCAACTCCCCCTCTCTCTTGCTCTGCACATGAAGGCCATGTCTAGAACTTGTCAATTCTTCCCCACATTTCCAAAATCCAACCTTTCCTTTCTGTTCACATAGTGAAAACACTGATCCACACTTTCATCATCTCCCATCTTGATCACTGTAATCTTTGTACAGCACCTAGCATAACAGGCTTCTGGATCATGACTAGGGCTCCTAGGTGTTACAATAATAACAATATTAACTATAAATTCATTATGGCTTCTCCAACATCTCCAATCATGTTCTTCTAGTTCATTCAAAACACAGCTGCTAATAACATCTTCCCAGCTCATCATTCTGACAATCCTCTTTGAATCCCTCTAGTTGCTTCCCAATTTCCACCCCCCATCAAATTAAAGTTTCTTGTCCTCACCTTCAAGGCTCTACATAACTCTACCACTCACAACTCAGTTCTGTTTGTTTCATTCTCTTGATCAAATATTCAGCTGCATCTTCCTATAAAAAGCTGAACATAAAAACATTCCGAAACTCATCAAAAATATCTGCAGTTCTGTCTGATGCTTAAAGGGGCTTATCTTGTGGGATTTTCCCTCATTTATGAATCTGCATGATGCATCTCTGATTTTGGAATATTTCTTCTGGATTGACCACAGACCTACTTTTTGGCCAGTGTTCCACTGTCTCTTCTAGCATGGAAATGGGATTGTTGGCACTGTATGCATAAAATTCTGAGTCAGTGTAAATGCAGAAATTCCTTTGCTTTTCCACCATAAGTGTTGAATACCCACTTCAGCACCAAGTGTTTTAATGAAGGGTGTTCAGTGTAGTATGTCCTGTTTGTAGACATACTTTCGCAATATAAGATTTATTTTCAGATCATTCATCAAAAGGATTTATATGATAAGCTGTAGCAACAATTTGATTTTTGAAGAAGTTAGTATACTTCAAACACTCCTGTTTAGCTTTAAAAATGATCAAATGTTGTAGATGACTAGCAGAAATCTGATGACCTACTTTTGCAATATGGGAAAGCAGGTTCTCTACAAAATACCATCCAGATCAATGGTAAATGAAACTTTAGCTGTAGGCCTATTGCATTTTTTTTACAGTTAATACATTCCTAGTTATTCAACCTGTATTTCTGACAAAAAATAGAGGTTAGCATGTTTAAAAAGTTTCAGAGTATTTTAGAATTTATTTTAATTTTTGTATGTTCCTTCTTGTTTAACAATTGGGACCTACATATGAAATCCCGATCACTCATTAGAGGGTGCAAATGTAAAAGGGCAACTGACTTGAGGATATAAAAAGATCCTAACTCCAGATTTTCTCTGATCAGTAAAATAGCCTCGTTCCATGATAAATTAAACTGATATGAATAAAAATGTAGAAAGTACATTTGGCATTAAATTTTAAAATGCAGTAGTTCTCACCTCCCTGTTCACACAACTGCTGTGCTAAGGCATCCTTGAATATAACTTGGCCTCTGTGAGTAGCTGTAGCCCTGGAAATATAAAGAGACAACAATAAATAATGTGGCAAACTTATTTACATAAATGGACAGTCAAATGAAAGATGAGTTTCTGTTTTTTTTCTCTTCCCCAGTCCTGTTTTTGGAAGAATAACTTGTTTATTTTTATTTTGCTTTACTTAATTTTATTTACTTTACTTTGCTTTACCTGAACCAAAATGATTCATCTACTAGTAAAAAGACACCATGATATGCTATTCACCAGCACAGAACTCAGCAGAGGACATCAGATTTTAGGTCACCACCTGGATAAGACTAAGCATGTTACAAAATTGATGTGCTTTGCCTGAGAAAGGCTGTTGTGGAAGGTAAGAGGAACACAGGAGAGATGTTCACAAAGCAGCCCCTGTAAAATCCCTACCAGCTGATCCAGCAAGCAATAGTGATATTAATTCTGGAGAAAGTGACATTTATTTGCACTACTCTTCAAAAGTAATGTATCTGCCAGAACAAAAAAGGAATAAATGTAAAATTCAGTCTTTTGGATGCAGTGGGTTCACAAGGCAAAGCCCACCGAAAGCTGCCATAGTACTGATGTCCATCAGTGAAAAAGCTCCTTCCTCAGGAGCTTTAATTTGCCTTTTGATCATGCATGTAAGTCCCACTGACACTAACTAGAGTTACACATGCGTATCAAGCTTGTCATCTCAATAGATATAATAGGAAAATGTTCATATAAGTTGCAGATATTAGGGATTTTATATCAGTGTTGTAAACCTGGGGCTACATCATGCTCTCATTGACTTTAATGGAAAAACTCTAGCTAATTTTGATAATGGGTTCAGAGGGCATGTCTACACTGCATCTGTGTTTGAACTTCCCAGCCTGGGTCCACAGACGTGCTAGGGGGGCTCCTGCTAGTGTGCTAAATATAGCTGTGTACACATTGGGGCTTGGGCTGGAACTCCAGCTCTCATCTGCAAGGACCAGTTTGCAGAACTGGAGCTATAATGTATAATTTTATTTGTTTTGAAAAATAATGTATAAAATGTACTTTTTCCACATAAAAGCAATACATATTGTATTTAGGACAAATGCATTTCATTCTGTTCAGCTTAGTTACAATGGCACGTTTATGAAGTGAACTGATCAATAGAATTTAAAAAACTAAATTTAATAATAGACTAAATTGTTTTCATCAAGTTTTGAAGAGGATTGGCCACAGTATTTGATCACTAAAAAGGCAAACTAGTTAGTAGTCATCAGTGTTTGATCATTAGAAAAACAGAGTAGCACCCTCAGTGTCTTTGTCTAGACCACCTGGAGAAAGAAAATCCTTGGCTCCTTTAAGGAATGCATCCTCCCTTCTCTCCTTATGGGCTGGAGGAAGGTAAGAGGGGAGCTATGTGGCTGATTCTGATTGGTTCGACAGAAGAGTGCAGCATAAACCTATTGGCTCCCAGGCACCAATTATAAACCCTTCCCCCTGCCCTACTGCACCATTGTGTGCTGGGAAGAAAAGCACCTCCCCAGCATTTCTTCCCTTTGAATTAGAGCAGGGCTGAGTTTTTGGGCCTTGCTGTGGGCTTCCTGCTGGTTGGCTTTTGGGGACTGGGAAGGAGTGTTTCCTTCACTACCAAACTGGTCAAGACGGGTAAATTTTTTCTTCTTCCTCTTAGCAGCCCAGGGAGCCAATGGGTAGCTTAGGTTGTAAAATTCATTTTGTCACAACTTGTCAGGAGCCCAATGCAGTTAATTGTTCAGTAGGGGGTCCAATTCCCTGATAAACCAGAACTGGAAGTGGATTAGGAGAAGGCATCACCTAAAGAAGTGGGGAATGGGGTTGGGGCTCCTAATATCTGGTACAGTAAGGAGAAAACCCCCTTTTCCATCCCCTTTAGCCCTTAATGAGGGGAGAGCGGTGGGGTCCCAGCACTGGTACTAGGACCAGGCTAATGGGATGGGGGGCTGAGAGCAGCCCTTCACCAGGTGGAACAGACTACAAAAAGCAATGATCTGCACTGGATGAGAGTTATTGCTGGATAGTTCCCAGATGTGTTAATAAAGCTGCAGCTTAATGAAACCACATTCCTGATGTCTTGTCTGTCTTCCTGCAGTGTCTGGAACAATAAGTGTGAGTTGTACAACACATTTGTAAAATGCAAATGCAATGAAAAAATAAGTCCCAAGAAATCTTCACACTCTTTTAGGATTTCAAACACTTTTTACAGTTGTGTGAAATATGGCATAACTTATATAACATTTCTTTATTAGCACATGCTGTCTGTGTTATTGTGACCCAGTGGCCATATAGTATAAAAGAAAAGGAGGAGAAGAAGAGGAAGAAATACATTATTTTGGCACATGAAGACAACAAAGAATTCTGAAAACTTTACAGACTCCTTTAAAAAACTTGAGCTAAAATATAGCAAGCTTTCAAAATTCTTAAAGCACCATCCTGGGTACAGAACTCACACATTGTTTTTAAGGGCTCACAGTTCTGAGTTTATGAATATTCAGGGAGATTATTTATTATTTCTATTATATTTACACACTTACCCTCACAGTGAAAAATGGGTACATAGGTTAGAATAGTACCAAAAAAAATATTCTCCAAATTGGAGAACATATGTTTTGCAATCCATAGGAGCAATTGGCCAGCCTTCTTGAAAGGACTAGATATAGTGAATATAGTCAATAGACGAAATACCAGAACATTCCAAAGCCAGTTGTTATTAAAAATCCAAGATAAAGATGTTTGACATGTATATATATATAGTTATGTGTTGTACATGTGACAAAATCAGGCTCCTTGTGCTCCTGTGCACACATAGGAAAATGCCACAACAGAAGTGGGGCAGACATTTTCCCTTTTGATTCTGTTCCTCAATCAAACCAACATATGGACAGGGCCTCTTCACAGACCCTCTAGAATGGAAATTGTCATGTTGGGGGTTGGGTGAAACCTCTGTGAAGCTGGTGGGCATAAGAGCTGCCTTCATTTAGGATAAATTTAAAACATAATTCAACTCCTTTAAAGATCCGGTAATTGAAACAATAGGAGATGCCAGCCAAAACACAGGCACATGGCAAGGTTGGAGTAGGAGTTCAGCTATCCAGTTTGAGGGATTTTTCCTGACATTTGAATGCAAACGCAGGAGGCTGGGTACTGGCGGTAGTGATGGATGCATATGAGTGTGAGACAGAGAGAAGCCGCTGACAGAGAAAACAGCAAGGAAGCCCAAGAGACTGCCAAAGGAAAACTAGTAGTATCTCCCTATGAAAAAGCTAAGAGACTTTTTGGGTAGCACATTGGCTAAATGAATCTTGAAACTGTGAGCAAAGAAACTGTCTCCTATTGTTTGATTCTTACTGTGTTCAGGGAAACAGGACTTTATCTATATTCTTTGTAAATAAACAGGATTGCATCAAAGAAATACCTGACTCCATCATTTATTTCTTTCCTTAATGGAAACAACCCACAAGACCCTGAAAATTGGCTAAGTGCACAGCTCAAAAGGGGTAACAGAACCACTCGGGAACATTCTGGGGTAGATTTTCAGAAAGCCTTTGAGAAGGTCCCACACCAAAGGCTATTAAGCAAAGTAAGCATTCATGGGATAAGAGGGAAGGTCCTCTCATGGATTGATAACCTGTCAAAAGATAGGAAACAAAGGGCAGGAATAAATGGTCAGTTTTCAGAATGGAGAGAGGTAAATAGTGGTGTCCCCCAAGGGTCTGTACTGGGTCCAGTCCTAGTCAACATATTCATAAATGATCTGAAAAAGGGGGTAAACAGTGAGATGACAAAATTTGCAGATGATACAAAACTACTCAAGATAGTTAAGTCTCAGGTATACGGTGAAGAGTTACAAAGGGATCTCACAAAACTGACTGACTGGGTAACAAAATGGCAGATAAAATTCAATGTTGATAAATGCAAAGTAATGCATATTGGAAAACATAATCCCAACTATACATACAAATGAGACAATCTATATTAGTGGTTCCCATTCAAGAAAGAGATCTGGGAGTCATTGTGGATAGTTCTCTGAAAACGTCCACTCAATGTGCAGCAGCAATCAAAAAAGTGAACAGAATCTTGGGAACCATTAAGAAAGGGATAGATAAGACAGAAAATATCATATTGCCTCTATATAAATCCATCGTACGCCCACATCTTAAACACTGCATGCAGATGTGGTTGCCCCATCTCAAAAAAGATATATTGGAATTGGAAAAGGTTCAGAAAAGGCAACAAAAATTATTAGGGGTATGAAGCATCTGCCATATGAGGAGAGATTAAAAAGATTGGGACTTTTCAGCTTTGAAAAGAGATGACTGAGTGGGAATCTGATAGATATCTAATAAATCATGACTGGTGTGGAGAAAGTGAATAAGAAAGTTTTATTTACCCTTTCACATAACACAAGAATCATGGGACACCCAGTGAATTTAATAGGCAGCACGTTTAAAACAAACAAAAGCAAATACTTCTTCACACAACACACAGTCAACCTGTGGAACTTGTTGCCAGGGGATGCTGTGAAGGCCAAAACTGTAATGGGGTTCAGAAAAGAATTAGATAAATTGATGGAGGATAGGTACATCAGTGATTATTAGTCAAGATGGCCAGGGATGCAATCCCATGCTCTGGGTGTCCATAAGCCTCTGACTGCCAGATGCTGGGAGCAGGGCCGGCTCCAGGCACCAGCATTCCAAGCAGTCAGAAAGGGGTGGCAGAGTTTCCGCGGCGGTGGCAATTCGGGGTCAGCTTCTCCGTTCCGCCGTCCACGGTGGCAATTTGGCGGCAGCCTCTCTCTCTCCTGCTGTCCGCAGCAGTAATTCGGCGACGACAGGTTTTCTCACTGCTTGGGGTGGCAAAAACGGTAGAGGCGGCCCTGGCTGGGAGTGAATCACAGAGTATGGATCACTTGATAATTCCCCTTTCTTGTTCATTCCCTACAAAGCATCTGGGATTGGCCACTGTCAGAAGACACAATACTGGGGTAGATTGGTCTGACCCAATGTGACCATTCTTCTGTTCTTCTGTTCCCTATTTATGCATCCCAAGATCACACTTGCTCTTTTGGCCACAGTGTCACACTGGGAGCTCATGTTTAGCTGATTATCCACCACGAACTCCGGCATTTTATCAAGAAGGTATAGGAGGGGGTTTCCAGAGTGTATGGCACTTTAACTGACCCTCAGCCAGCACAACAATTCCTATAAGACTATGGCAAGTGGCATAATTTAGAGCAGCCCTTAGGTTGTTCTAAATTATGCCAGAGGCTGTTTTGGTCCCTGACTGGACCAGGATCAGGGTTGACTGATTTAAATCACCAAATGGAAAACCTTGATTTAAATAATTGATTTTAATCAACTTTTCTGTTTGTACTTTAGTTGTTTTCTAAAGAAAGGTGCATTCTCATTGGTTATAACCATTAAAACATGTTGACTTACAACAAAATAGAGCTTTTACACTAGATTTAGTACACCTTTTTGCTACCCAGGAGGGTAAAGTATAACTATATATATTTATTTGAGCAATTATAAGCTTAATATTTTCAGCTTCTCATTAATTGTACATTTTTAGTATGTTGGAAAATGGTGAATGCTATATTGCTTATTTACTAGATAATTAACTTTTTGCTCATGATTTGTGTCAAACTGCATTAGGATGGTAACTGGAATTTAATTAAACACACAAAACGCAGCATACGGAATTTATTTTTATTAAACTGAACAACCCTAAATATTTTGGATACAGAAATGTCTTTTATCAAAACATGATTTACATTTAAAACTATATGATTTATTAAAGGAACAAGAGGGATTAACTGTATTCAGTGAATTAAACTGATTAGTTTGGGTCAGCTAGGGAAAATTTTCAAATATGCCTAAGTAAAAGTGACTAGAGATTTACTTCCTATTCATCTAAGTGTCTCGAAAATGAGACAACAGTCTCCTAAGTTACTTAGGCTGTCCCTCAATTTTTAAAACTAGTAGATTTCATCCTTTCCCTCCATGTTTTTATTTATAGACTGGAAGAGAGAGAGAGACAACTTTTCCTCCTTTTTCAACTCCCAATTGATTTCTCATCTTTGAATGAATTAGTCCAAATGAAGAAAATATTCTTTCTGTGCCTGCAGAAGAGGCTACTGCTTTCAAAAGCTGGCTTAGCACTTCAACAAACTTTGGTTCCAGGTGCTTAGCTAGTGATTTCCACCAGTTCAGTGGCGTGACTTTCTTTAAATCATCATCACAAATGTACTGATTTAATAGTTCACCTCCAGCCCGGAAATTTATTATGGCTTGCATGACTGATGGGTAGCTATAAGATGCCCATGTCATAGCACCATCTTCTTCAGCAGTTAGGCATCTTCCCTAATATTTCAAGTTGAGGCTATCCACAGAAAATGAGGTGGAGTAAGTGCTTGACCCATCCACTTCTTTACTGCCCACAATTTAACCTTGTTGTTGAGCATTTCTTTCTTCAACGTCTCTTGACGTTCCTTCCAAATTTCAACAGCATCAGCAACACAGTAGCAATCTTTTTGCAGTATGTCCAAGGCTTTAGAAATAGGTTTCAGTATATTCAGCATATTATCTACATTTCTCTTTAGTCTGATGTTGACTGCTTTATCATTTACTTACATAGAAAGATATGATAGGCAGCCCATAAGAATGGTGCAAAAATTAGTTTACTAACAAGTTGATCCAGATTGTTCAGACATGTCCACATCAATCATCATCAACATCATCAAAGTCATTGCCTTCTGAGAAGAATTTTTCACAATGCTGTTTCATTTTGACAACCAGGCTTTGCATCTCTTTGTTGCACAGTTAACATTTGGCACATGTTCCTTTTTTTACCCAGAGGTACACGTATTTTTTTTAAAATATTCCCAAATAGAGTCTTTTTTTACAATCTGCACCCATGCTAGTATTTGTCTCCAGTTCACAGGTGCTGAAATCAACACTAGAGGCTGCACGCCGAAGAATTTTGTCTCTTCTTCCCACAGTGTCCTGCTTTAACACCAGTGTTGCTCCTTTCTGGTTGCACATTGCACTCCTTCTCCCTTGTTACAGAACTCCTTTGCCACACTCCCCACCTCACCCCATCTGGACCCCTAGTAAAACAAAAGAACTAACAGCAGCCCAAGATTTCTGCTTGTGTAAACCACATGCCTTTTGCACTGCAGTATTTTATTTGTTTAGAAATAGAGAGGGACTCAGATGAGAAATTAATGGATTTCTGTTTGTTTGTATCTCTGTGTACATGTGTAAAGAGAATAAGACCATTTACTTGAAGTGCCCAGAACCATCCAGAAACAATTGCTGAAAGTTATTGGACAGATTAGTGTTTTTCCATGAGCTGAAAAAAAAGTTTCTATAGTGTGTGGAGTCATAAACATTCATAATTTGAGAACGAAGCCAATCAGAGTTCAGTAGGGAGAAGCTTTAAAAGAGGAGTATGATACTAGCCAAGTGGGCTCAGTGTATGATCCTGATGAGATACATGATGGTGTCTCCTGGGGTCAGAGGCTGGGTCCCTATGTCTGTGGTGACTTTGACAGTCTCTTGCACCCAGTAATACAGCCGCCGGTTTCTCCACAGGATCAAACCACCTTTTGTGCCATATTTATAAAGCTTAACCTTAAAAGTTAGATATTTTTCCTCTGATTCTTTTTTTATATAGAAAAGCAGCCCCTTTAACTTAAAGCTTCTGATAGAGGCTCATGGAGTTAGCATTTTAATTTTTTTACTTAAATGTTTTAAGAGATTTTAATAAATTTAGGCCTTAATAGATTTGGTATTGAATTCGGATTTTATTTTAAACCAGTTTATTTTTTTAAAACTTGCTATAATTTACATAACAATCAAAAATCTCATTTAAATAAAAATCCAATTGTTTTCACTTTTTTTCAAAAAAATCATCGACTTTTTATCCACCCTGCCCAGGAACAAAAGAGTAGAATGATGGCTTAGAACTACCTTTCCCCACTCCTCTCCCTCAGCTACACCAAGCATAAATCCAGCACAGCTGAGGTCTGAGCCCCTAAATTTGGGGTTGTGCATTAGTCTAGGATTTAAAAAAAAGGTTAATAATGATTTAAATAATAGGCATTTATATACTGAAGAATTCCAAAGAATTCAAGAATAATCTAAGGCCTCAATCCTACAACCACACACGAGTATCTTTATATGCATGAGTATCCCATCAGTGGTATGAACGTACAGATTTAGGGCACCATTCACTTGCATAAAGTTACTCACACATGTTTGCAGGATTTGGGCCTTAAAGGGACATATAAGTATCATTTCTGCCTCCAAAGTAATGGAATCATCACATACCAGCACTACACAACAATTTGAAGCAGAAAACAAAGATGAATACCATATCTAACTGTGTATATTTGTGAGAAAAATGATAGGGTCCCAGATTTTTCATGTTTAAAATAAAAAAAACCCGACACATTTCTGAGAGATGTTCTAAATGAAATTGGCTCACTGAGAGTTGCCAAGTTACAACCTGTGCTGAACGGTAGATAAGAGAGAGAAGGAACACTTAGAACTTCATAATTAGGGCTAGTGGCATTTTGTGGGAGAAGGGGAGGTAATGGATTCTGTGATATTTCTGGCCATTGTCAGGGTAAAAAAGGCATGTGTGCAGAGCTGCTGCTCTTGTTGCTTTGGCAGAGGCTGAGGTAGGAAAGCAGTTCTGAAGAATAAGCAGCAGTGTTTTTTTCCACATTCACATTTATGCATTGCTGCAGGGCTGAACCTGAAGGCACTGGGATACCACTGTTAAAAGGTTTTAAACTATTACTTACTTAAATTGTTCTAATCAGTTTCTACTTGAAGATAAACTTCAGGCATTTTAAATATCAGTTTGTGACTTTGGTCTCCCTCCCTCCCCCCATGACTGTGTCTTTTTCGTATGATTTATCATGAAAAACCATCAGTGCTAACATGCAGCTGAAATTGCAGAAGGAAATTTGGCAAGCAAAATGTAATTACCCCATATGGGAATTTAGCTAGGCAACTGGGATTAACCCCCTATTCATAAAGCTGTCTAAAAGATGAAAATGGATTTGGGTAGGCATTAAAGTGGTCTATAAATATTTGATAGCTGCAAACACCAAGGACCAAATTGTGACACCAAGAACCAGCTCACGCATGGGAACAGTCCCACTGAAGTCAGTGGGCCAAATTACAAATAAGATGTAAGATAGTGTGACTTAGACTCCCTTTCATTTACTTAGACTTCTTTACACATAAGTAGAGTGGGTCCAAGTAAATGTAAGAGTGAATATGAGTTACACCACTTTATATATCACTTCTGAATTTGTCCGAGTGGTATGACTCACTTGAGTAAAGTTACTATAATTTGAGCCCAGGACAGAGAGATTTATTTGGTGTGATTCACAAAAGTATAACCTGGAGTAAATAAGAGGAAGTTGAGAAGGGGGAAATTTAGGCTGAATATCAAGAAAAACTTGATGGGAAGCGGTAAAAGCCCCTTTATTTGAGACATAAAACAAAATTAGACAAAATTCTAAAAATGGACTGTAGGGACCAATCCTACAATTCCAGAAAGGTTGACTGAATGACCTTATAGGTCTTTTTCAGCTCTAACCTCTATTTTTATAAGATATTCCTATGAAAGCAGCATAGTAACGTTCTTTTATGTCTCATCTGACAGGTGCTATCTTCAGCAGCTGTGTGCCCTAGTCTCATGCTGGGGCATTGGTTCAACACTGCGGCAGAGGAAAGTGCACCACCTACTAAACCCTCAGCTACATGTTCTGAAGCAGTTATGTTTTCTCCCCTGCCCAGTTTGTGTGCTGGAGCGCACGACTGAGATATGGAGGTGTCCCAACGTTCACTAGTTATGCAGGTAAATTTCTTTTTAATCATTAGCTTTAGAAATAATTACACACAACACTCTTTTACCTAAATTACCTCTAATAAAGAAGAAAAATTAAGGAAATGATGATTGAGCGGTATTCAAAGTTAGAGAGTCATATTCACAGACCTCCCAACAGTCCTGGGTTTTTGTCCTGCTTTGACCTACAAAGCCTGCTGTCCTGGTTGAAGCAGCTCCTGTCCTGCAGGGCTGGTTGGGCTCGGGTCCCTGTTCCAGGATTTGTGTCCTGCTTCTCCTTCTCCTTGCTCCCAGACCCGTCCCTCTCCCTCTCCCAGTCCCAACCCTCGCCCATTCGCTCCTTCCTCCCAGCCCTGCCTCCTTGAGGGCCTTTCCTGTCCCCTCCTCAAGTCTGGCACATGCTCAGAATATTGGAGCTGAGCCCAGCCAGTCTGCTGGGACAGAAGCCACAGGAGCCACCTCTGAGGGGTGAGTGTGGGATGGGCTTTCTCTGCAACTCCCCCCCCACCTGCAGGGCGGGATCCATCCTGGTTTAGCCACTGGGAATGTTGGGAGGTATGTATTCATCATTAATAAATCATCTGATACGTTACTTGAATCATCATAATGCTCATGCTTTCCTACATATCTGCACTGGGGCCTTCCTTGATCCTGCAAAGTGCTGAAAATTGGACCCTTGTGAAAAACTGATTTTTCTCTTTGGTGGCTATACAACAAGAACAAAAAAAGGTTTGGATTTTTTTTATTTTTCTGGCAAAACAAAGTTTTTAAAAAATTCTTTGGGTCAAACAAAATGTTTTCTTTCCTCCAAAATGAAGTGTTTCATTTATTTTTTTGAGGTTTTATAAGCTTTTAAAAATTAAATTGAGTGAAATTCTGAAATGCCTTTCTGTAATGAAAAGTCAAAATGTTTTGTTTTGAAAATGCTGAAATGAACCATTTTGACATTTCTTTCCAATTTTTTTTACATTTTCGGTGATTGAAACAAGTTGCTAAAATTCACCCAAATTCAAGAATGGTTTTGGTCAACCCAAATCTGCATTTTTCAGCAAAAAAAATATTTCCACAAAAACATTCATCAGGCTCTACCGAGAACCCTTGAGTTCTACTGGAATCAAGTCTTAAATGCACACTGATCCATTAAGGGAGATATTTTCAAATCTCTAACAGAGTTGGGAAAGTAATGAAAATATTTTGTTGATAGTTAAATTAACCATAATATATGTTGTAACACAGCTATATGTTTCTCACACAATGCTTAGCTAAGCACAGCATGTCACCAAACAAATAGTAATAAATCTTCGAAGGCTGCTCTCAATCATCTTGGGATATGCTGCCCTCCAGCCTACTATCCTAACAATTTACCAAACACAACAGACTCCCACTGACTTCAGTGGGCTTTAGATCAGGCCCCATGTGCAAATAAATTAATATTTTTGTTTTCTATATATTCAATAGGAAAAAAATCACAATGGTCCAATGTCAGAGACTTGATCTGTCTAGACCTCTGTTCCACTTTAAATCAAGTTATTACCATAAAAGGTTAAGTTAAAACAGTTGTTTTATAGTTAGGGATGGATCTAAAGGTGTTTACCGGTTGCAAAGAAGAAAAACAAACCCTTTTTTTTAAAGCCTAGACATCACTATGGAAAACAGATGCCAGTTCAGTTGCTTTGATTTTTTTTAACTACCTTTAAAGCTTGTTGTGGGTGAGTGGGTGTGTGGGCGAGACGGAGAGACTGCATTAGAGACTTCTTTAGCCAAGACTAGGTTGTCAGTAACAAAATATGCATCAGTATGGTGGTCTCTCTTGCAAATACCTCCATTGTGTTTGGGATTAAGGAGCTATTGGTCGAGTGATTGAGACAAAAAACAAAAACAAAAAAACAAAAAATCCCATTAACTGAGCACTTTACAAGATGGCCATAAGTCTACATACCTTACAAGATATGACCTGAATGGGCAAGCTCAGACGGAGCCTTGTCTCATTCAGTGCACTCACATGCAAACATGCATTTTTAAAACAGACATCTTTAAAATACACTCTATATGAGGCACTTTTAAAGTGTGGATTGGTCCATGCACACTTCTGTGCATTGGACTGATTTGTAGATTTTAGAATGTGTACATGGTTCAGTGCACATTTACAAGATGTGTAGAGAATAGGGCAATGTTCCTGTGGGCCTCAATCTCATTCCTTACAAATCTTCAGTACATTTTTAATGGTGTAGAATAAATTATCATGCACAGATGTGTAACAAAAATATATTTCTTCAGAATGTTAGGCAGCCATTATTAAAAATAATAATGTTAAAAATAGTGATACAAATAAATATTTATTGTGCAGGTGCAAAGTGTGATTTTTCATAACTGAGTTAAATCAAATCCAGTTTTCACCACTCTATTACAAAATACTTCTCCTCCATGACAACTATTTCCCTGCCTAATTTCAACTTTCAACCCCTGCCATTTTGGAACTGGAGTTGTTCAAAAGGGCTTTTTTTTTTAATGGGGAAATTTGGTTGTTGGGTTTTTTTTGCCTAGCTCAAATGGCAAAAGTATTCCTCAAATTGTCCACTCAAAGATCACCTCTGGAGAAAGACAAAGCCTATAAAAATGTCAGGCCACTAGGTAATGATTTTAGAAAATTATGAGCAACTGAAAATATAGGCTTAGAAAGGAAATACCTAGGAAACTTTAAGTATGGGTGCAGCTACTGCTCCACCAGCAGTACTAACAAAAGTTTGTTAGTGTACGAAACACTGTCATTAAAGCATATAGTTAAGGTTGCCCAACCCTTTCCATTATAGCCCATATTTTCAGTTGTTGTTGACTCTGACTAACTTTAACCTTTTTGGCTGACATTTTGCCTATTTTATCTCTGCCTCAGGTTTAATTGTTTGGAAAGTTTAAACAAAAATGGTATAGTCATTTCTAAGAGTACGGTCAATTAAAATATATAGGTTTGTTAATTCTAAATATATTCTAGCTTCTGTTTAGTGGCTCTAGTTTTTCTGTGGTTTGGTGTAGAAAGTTACAGTGGGATCCCACACATGCTCAAGTGCTATCCTGAATAGGGATGTATTTAAGTACATGTTTAAGTGCTTTCCTAAATCAAGACTTGAATGAGGCAAGAGTCCTAAAGTAAAAAAAAACAATGTGATATGTAATTAAAGACTGCATCATAATGGATACAGAGAAGAGGACAGAATAAAGGTTGCACAGCCAACCTTAATTCTGATACTTCCCAATTTATGAGTGCTTGAATTTGCAATCTTTATTACGTTCTTTTAACATATGGCGTTGTTGATTTTGTTTTTGAGGGGATGGGAGCAGAAATGAGAGGTTTGATAGAATAGTGAATATATAGTATAATAGAGGGAAGGAAGAAAGTGGAAATCAGACAATTTAAGTTGTGTATAGGTGCTTATATCCCCTCTCCCCAATATCCCTATAATATAAAGATGATTTTTCTCTACTATACAATCATATGTAAATAAACTGATTAGAAACTACTTTTCTGTTTTCTGTAAACAGATTATGAGAGACAGTTTTTGACAAAGCTTGCCCCCCAATTACAGGCATTCTAGTATTTTTGAGTATTTTGCCATAAGTCTGACTAAAGGAAAGCAAGTTCTAATGTTTCTATACTTTAAATAAAGGGTTATTATAGTGGCATCTGTCAAGTGAGTCAATTCACATAAATAATAGAACAAGCATCCATTGTCTCTCTGCTGAAACAGTGCCAACAAGTAGGTTTACCTTTTCCAGCCAGGAAATCATGTTTGTAGCCTCTGTAGTCTATCCTATTACCCTTTGAGTTGTATCTGGAATACTGATTGCATATGAAGTTACATACCGTATAGAGTTTAGATTTCTGATTTAATGAGTATGAGTATTAAAAACCCATACTTATTATAATCTAATGATTCTATTGCACTTCTTTGATATTTAAAAAAGCAAAAACAGATTTATTAAATTGTGAGTCTGGGTACACCATTGACAGTCTCCCAAAGCCTACATTTAATTAAGATCTAATTCAAATACTCAGATTATACTTTCATATAATTCAGGAAAAAATCTTTGGCATTTCCTATCATAGCAATAGGCATATTACTACTTACTAAGCACTTACTTAATGCCTGACATCTTCAAAGCAATGTACAATCATTAACTAAAGAGATTTGTCATTATATAACTATTTTATTTGCTTGTACTGTAAATAAAACATTTTACATAAAATGGTGTACCAAGAATGTGTTCTGAAGTTTGCAAAACTGGTAAGATTTTAGGTGTCAGATCAGATTAATATATGAAAGAAAGTCTTATACAATTGTGTCTAATTAGGTTAATCAACACTTATTCTGACAACTGCTTTTTATGTAATACTAAAGAATCCACCACATCATTAAATGTGACACTCTGCAGACATACTGTAGTTGTTTGTAACATGGCTTTGCTATGTAGTTGAGATTATGCCAATACATTCTATCATAGTGCTGTCAGTCATAACTGAGAGTTTGGAGGATTCTCTAAATTTAAGAACCTCTCCATAGTTCCACTCAAGTTATTTCAAACTCATGACACATTTGCTACAAAACTGCTTACAAAAATCAGCAAGCACACACATCATCTGAGTAAAGGATCATTTAAATGAAAAGGTTTTATGGGGTTTCAAATAACACATAAAATGCATGTTAATTAGGGTTGCCAACTCCCCAGGTTTGTCCTGGAGTGTCCAGGATTTCAAGATTAATCTTTCATTAAAAACCTATGTCATGTGATGAAACCTCCAGGAATATGTCCAACCAAAATTGGCAACCCCAGTGTTAATTAAAGCAAAATCTGAAACACTGTGCTAGATCCTTTGGTTAAGCCAAATTGGGCTTAGTGAAATATTGACTGGTGGGGGCAAAGGCGATTAAAGCCATCTTTGCAGTCCACGGCTCCTGAGCCCTCTGTTCTCCAGTCAGCTTCCCAGCTCAGATTAGAGCAGCCTTGTATAACTTATACGAGCTGCCGACAACCCCCAAAGGACTGTTCCAGCAGCTATGGATCAGCTGGACCAGATGAAAGCTTGAACCACACCTCTTGCACTAGCTCTATATCACCCATAGAGAAATCCTCCAGTATCCAAGTTAATCATGCTTTTTACATAAAACTCATTTGAACATTAACTATACAGTATGCAGCTGGTGTCTGCATAATACTAAAACCACAAGCATACAAAGAAAAATAAAACCAGCAGCTTCTGTTCAGCCTAAAATCAGAAAATTATATACCAAGCATGGAACACTACTCAGACAACCCCTCAGTCCACCCCCATATACCAGCTGAACATTACAATATTGATATTTGTATTATGAGATTTCTCTGTTCTCTTCCATTCTTTCTATATGGTTTAGCTACATTTAAAACTTACTGGGTTCTGAAAAATTTATACAATTCAATAAAAAGAAATTTAGGGAAGAATTTGCTTCTGACAGTTGTTATTGATGAAATTTTACTCTCTGCTTTTCCAAGAAGAAATTACAGTTCCTATTTGCCTCCAGCATATTGAAAACATGGTGGATTTCTTGACAACATGAAGGGTTACTAATCATAGAAAGGTTAGTTATTTCTTGTCCATTTTTAATATTTCAGATGGGTTTATATGCTGGAAGAAAAATATATAACCCTGAAGAATAGAATTACTGAGGTGACATATTGTACTAGCAGAAAAATTAATTACATTAGCCAATGAAAGAATAACACATTTGTTAAGTATTATATTGCCCCAAAGTATTAATATGCTATGGGACACTGTTCCTTCAGAAGTGAGATTTTGCACTGCGGAATTTACGAAGTCCAGAATGTAAAACCTGTAGCCATCATCTTGTACAAACTCTGTGGAGAAGTGACTTTTCCATGACTGCTTTGAAGCATATCCAATGCTCAAACAAGCAATTAAATCCCCTAGACAATGCTGAAAGTGGCCATGACAACTCACATATCATGGCACATGGGAGAGAATCTCCATGGCTGTTTTTGAAACATTTTAAGTTTTTTTTAATTCAAGAGGAATACCTGAGTTTGGAAAATAATGGCAAAATATTTAATGAAGACAAAACAATTTATAAAACTTTACAATTAGCCTTGAAGATTTGCACTCAGCCATTACTTTGAATTTCATCCATCTGGTAAGAGAATAGCCCTGAACTGCTTTTGAAGCTTTCAAACTTTGTTTATGTGATAAAATGCTGATGTGAATATTGCCTTGCCTCAGATACGGTTCAATACCAAGAATGAAGTTCTAAAAGTTTCAAAAAGAGTGCAGAACTTGCTCTTGAGTACAGTGACTCCAGTGGCAGGCCCTCACATAGCTCTGAGGGGCAGGATCTTAAAGAAGCAATGAGCCTGAAAACTTTTAAAATAAGGGACTGTACTGTATAGGACTGTGCAGTAACACTTAGTAAATATACTAGTGTTTAAGAGCCTGATCAACAGTCCATTGAAGCCAGTAGGATTCTTTCCACTAGCTTCAGTGGACTTTTGTTCAGGTACTAAAAATGCGAATGTCATTATTTGCCTCCTTATATGATATATTGCCAACTTGTTTGAAGTGTAATCCTAGTTTCAGGAACAAGTCACCTAAAATAAATAACTAATAACAAACACATTTATCTGGGGATGTTTTTATATGCACCCTTAATTTATATATTAATACACCATTGGAGGTAACCTGTACCCTCATTTTAAAAGATGGAAAAACTGAGGGAAAGAGACATTGTAGTTTAAATTTTCAGAAGTGACCACTAATTTTAGGTGAGTCAAGTTTTAAGTGCTCAACTTGAGACACACATAACCCCACCTCCACGACATGACTTTCACTGTCACTGTGGACTCACAACTCCAAAAAAAGTCAATGGAAGCTGACAATTTTCAGCACGTCTGAAACTCAGGACCTAAGTGTCCCAAGTTACTGCACACTTTTTAAAAAATTTACCTCACTGACTGCTGGAAAATAGTAAGAATGTTGTAGAAATGATTTCCAGCCTAGTAGTAATTGGGTCTTCTTTTTTGTATCCACAATTTTGTTCATTCAGATGCCTAAATTTATCTAAATTTCACCCACAAGTGTTTGCACATGCAAAAATGGGGGATGGGTTTTGAAAATGTTGCCCTGTGCGCTCAACAACACTTGCGCAAGAATTTGGGTATTAGAATGTGTTTACTTGATAATGGAAACGTTAGCAAGGATATCAGGATTATTTTAGACTAAAAATGCACTGTTATCTCTAACTTCCATCTTGTCATCCATCAGAGAGAGGCAGAGAGGGCCACAATTTCACAAGTCATTTGGACAGTACCTTTCCCTATCAACACTGTGCTGTTCTGCCAATACTGAGTTTGATTCCAAGTTCTGCTATGAGACATGGGCCCATGACTCTCTGACCCAGAAATGAGAGCTACCAAATGAGCTACACTGACAGTATCCTGTGCTTTAACTATTCACTGGGGCTATAAAAAAAAAACAACCCCTCTCTCCAAAATATTCAGGTCCGTTTTTAAGCATATAATAGAATATTAATGAATAGATTCAACAAGCACAGTCTATCCTTGAAAGAAATCACATTAGATTAAAGTAATAGGGAATATACTGGTTATATGTACATATAGAATAGATGGTTGGTTTCAGCTCATTACTACAAATTCATATTTTATTTGAGCATAGATTTGTTTTAAAATATTTTGGCAGAGTGATCACAATGCTGGAAAAAAAATTGTAGAAAAACCTGTTGGTAGTGCTGAGATTTTTTATTACAGACCCAACACAGTCCCTGTTTTCCAGGACAGCAGAAACTGTCAAGGTTAGCAAACATGGAGTCAGCCTCCCACTCTTCATTTATTTCTTAATGACTAGCTACAAGGAATGCACTGGGAAGCTGCAAGAAAGGTGAACTTTTCACATACACACAAAAAATATCATCCTGTTAAATCTGAAATATTGTTGAGGATCATAAATTAAGTTGTTTGAAAATCCTCAAAAACTAAGTACTCAAAAGAGCACATCTATCAGAGACATATTGTACAGGAAGATGTATATTCCTGTGGCTGTATACAAGACCTGCCTGATTTTCTTCATGGAAATCTATGTGTAATTACATTTCTAACAACAGTCATGCTTTAAGTTATAAAATAAACTCTGGGTAACTTTTATGATAAAACCTGATTTTTGTTTAGCACTCAAATTCTGATTGACTTTGCAGGTTGTTACTTACTTTCAGGACTGTAAGTACACGAATGCACTAAGGAAACACCAGAAAAAGTGGGCTGGATTCAGCCTGGCGTTCTGCCATCACGAACTGATGGAACCCAGTTTCCATCACCCTGGTAGTAGAAAGTCCACCTGGGGAGGGAGTGCAAAAGCACAAGCTGCTCGCAGCCCCTATGTCATCAGAGCTTACAACCAGCTGGGCAAACTCAGGAATGAGAGGGCAGGGGCTGGCTGTCCTGAAGTTATTTTGAATCAGTGGAGCTCCTAGGCACTCTCCTTTGCAAAGGGAACTCCAGAGCATATTTCTCAACCTTTTTGATACAGGGATCGGCTTGCTACTTGCCTAAACTGTGTCATGGAGATCTCAGGGGCTAGCACTGGTCCTGGTCACTGAGAAACACTTCTCTACAGCCCTGACAGGATTTTAAAGCTGCTCTCTCTTGGCAGCATCCCCTGATAAAGAGAAGCAGCATACCACCTGCTGTCCTTAAGGTGATGACTCCCTTCTGGTGCATCTGTAGTGAATCTGGCTGGATATCCACATATCATCTTATGGAAGGACTTAAAAACTGACTCTAGACTTAGGTAAAATTCCAGGAGGCTGCCCAAAGAAGGCATCGCCAATATTTTCTGAGTGAAATACTTGCACATCCAATGTCCTTCTATAGAGAAACTGACATGTTTGCCTAACATATGTTCTGAAGTCTTGAAAAATTACAGAGCACACATGACATCCCACACAACAAGGCACCTTGCCCACTTATGAATTTATATGACTAAGAATCACAAATTTTGAACAAGAGCCTTGAAACAAACAGAATGAATAGCGGCCAGCTCTTAAATGGAACAAGCATATGGCATCCAGATATAATTACCAGTTTAGAAGTAGACAAAAAAAATCTGTGAATGCCATCTAACACCAAAGCTGTAAAAACAGCAATGACTACACACTAATTTAGGATATGCCAAGAAGAAAGCCAGATTTCTCTCAGCAGCAAGCATTAACCCTGGTATACTGTACAATCAGATTTCAGAGTAGCAGCCGTGTTAGTCTGTATCTGTCTCTAAGGTGCCACAAATACTCCTGTTCTTTGTACAATCAGAGGGAGTGTGAAAAACAATCTGTCAACAACAAAAAGTAAAGAAGCACCTTAATATACAGCTGTTGACCTATGAACCCTGCAGCCTCAGGAGTCACCCACTTTCCAGGGATCCCTCAATAGAAAAAGCTTATAATAGGTACTGTTCTGATGTCCCTATGCAGTGTATGAAGCCCCCTACTCCCTCTTTTTGTTTTGTTATTCACGGATCCTTTTGTTATGACCTCAGGCTAACCCTGTTCATTTGAAACTGCAGACCTGATATACATATATATTATATACTTATAATATTAAAAGGACACACATTTTTTAACTTCAGAATTTACCAAATATATATATATATATATATAAAATTTGGATAGATAGATAGATAGATAGATAGATAGATAGATAGATAGAATGAGCTGTGTGAAACCTTGCTATGAGGTTGATAGGAGCGAGCTTATCTTTCAATCAACATAACTGTAAATGTAAGCCCCACCTAAGACTAAAGGTGTGTGTGAACCCATCCAGGGGGTTTTGGGCTGAGCATTGTTTTGGGTAAGTGTGTGTGGGAGTGTGAGGGAACACACAGATACTGAGGTGACAGACAAGAACAGAGAGACAGAGAGAGAGACCGAGAAAAAGAAGGAAATCCAGGCAGTAGCCTGTGAGCACAGTATGACTGGAAAACAATAGAGAGAGAGCTTTGGAGTCAGGTGTTGGCTAAAGGAGCTTGGTGGGCTGGTAAGCTAAGAAACTGCTCTTTTTTTGTTCTTGGTTTCTTCTTCATTCAGAGACACAGGACTTTATACGTTCCTTGTAAATAAACAAGACAGCACCAAAAGAAATACCAGACTCAATTTCTACTCCCCATAGGAATGCTCTCAGAGTTTCAAACTTTGTGTAGCTGCTGGGGTCAAAAAGGGGCAACACTGGCATCAGAAACGTCTTTTTTTTTTAACAAATATACAGCCTGCACTCAAGCGTTCCGGTACTTCCAGTTTGGCACTATATATAAAGTGACATCGAAAAATCAACTCCTTACATAAAGGAAAATAAAAGTCGTCATAGTTATCTCTAGCTTCTGTCTGTTGACTACAGGATGGATCTCGTCCCAGTTTCCACTCTAGACTCTTCTCATCCATGCTTTTGCTCATATTGTCTAGTTAAAAGGGAAACCGTTCATTTCTTGCAGAGCCGGCTCCAGGCACCAGCATTCCAAGCAGTCAGAAAGGGGCGGCAGAGTTTCTGCGGCGGTGGCAATTCGGCGGCAGCTTCTCCGTTCCGCCGTCTGCGGTGGCAATGTGGCAGCAGCTTCTCTCTCTCTTGCCATCCACGGTGGCAATTCGGTGGTGACAGGTTTTTTCACTGCTTGGGGCGGCAAAAACGGTAGAGCCAGCCCTGATTTCTTGTATTGTATTTTGCAAATGTCAGCAATGATCTGGGGAGTTGCTATTCAAGATTAGGAAATGGGTATTTACTGTCCAATCAATATGAACATTAACATTTTTTTTGTTCAGTTGATGTCTGAAATGGCTATCAAGATTGTTCTTATTACAGAGTAATTCATCCATCACATTAAGCACAATAAAACACCCCAAATTACAGAACAAATTTGTTTTTCAAACATTGAGGATAATTCTCCCATGACTAAAATACTGCCTGTTGATTTTTATTTTAAAGGAGTTGCACACACAAAACACACACACTAATATATTGTACTGCATGTTCTTTTTTAAAACACTACTCATGTTCAGAAAGCTATTATAGAAGTCAACACTTAAACTGTTATCAGTATGAAGTCCAGGATACACACCCTAACACACTTAAAACTGCCTTCACCAAACAAGGACACTCTACCAGAGAAGTCGATCTCCTCATGGAACCGGCCACCCAATACAGACAGGTTTCAAAGTAGCAGCCATGTTAGTCTGTATCCGCAAAAAGAAAAGGAGGACTTGTAGCACCTTAGAGACTAACAAATTTACTTGAGCATAAGCTTTCGTGAGCTACAGCTCCCTTCATCGGATGCATTCAGTGGAAAAGTATTTTCCACTGAATGCATCCGATGAAGTGAGCTGTAGCTCACCAAAGCTTATGCCCAAATAAATTTGTTAGTCTCTAAGGTGCCACAAGTCCTCCTTTTCTTTTTGCCAATACAGACACTGGATTTATGGCTCACTACAACAATTTACAACCCATTAGCCCTCTTTTGTCCTATGACTGCAGAGGTGTTGGCTGCTCCATTTCCTTGAATGGTCTCTTTCAACATGTTTACTCCTTATGCTAAACAATCTCACCTTGTATTTAGCTAAAAAGAAAAGGACTACTTGTGGCACCTTAGAGACTAAGGTGCCACAAGTACTCCTTTTCTTTTTACGGATACAGACTAACACAGCTGTTACTCTGGAACCTCGTATTTAGCTGTGACACTCTGAGTACTTTTTCCAGACCTGAAGAAGAGCTCTGTGTAAGCTTGAAAGCTTGTCTCTTTCCACAATAGAAGTTGATTCCATGAAACATATTACCCTCACATACCTTGTCTCTCTAATATGCTGGGACCAATATGGCTACCAAAACTGCAAATCAGCATAAAGAACAGAAATCCATTTTTAAAATTTTTGGTAATCAGCATAACATGAAAAATCGATTCCTATATTCCTGATGTCAGATATGTTCCCACAACCTGCTGTGTGAATAGTAAAACTAGCTTCTTGCACTTAGATTTCTCAAAATCAGCCTCAATGCATGTATGAATATGCATCCAAAAGGCATGTATGAATATGTTGAATTATATGTTTTTATGATGGACCTAGCAGCTACAGAAATTAACCCAATAGGATTGATTAACTGGAGAACAGCATTCTCTCAAACAGTTCAAAGCTGTTGCACCTAACTTCTGTTTCTTCTTATTCACATCAGAATGAATCAGTAGAATTTCAAAGCACAAAAAGCCCTAGAAATGTGTAAAATTTCACAGTATGTTTATAACTTCCTATTTTTATGGATATAAACACCTTTTGGTGCTGGTAATAACAAACTGTGTTCAGCATAACAGCTGAGTGAGAACTTGGACAGTAGCCCAGTAATTTGAATTCCATCACCACTTCATCTTGCGCAGTAGTTTCCCATTTTAAAACATAACTCTCCTAAACAGATGACATGTGAAGTTATGAAGAGAAATTACTCTATGAATAGATATTTTAGAAGTAATGAAAGGTGAACTTTTGAGTTTGAAAGTAATCATTTTGCTGTTATCCTCTGATCTTAAAGGATGAAACAGATATTATGGGGATGAACACATTCATATAATGAAATAGGAGCATAAAACCCTTTACTCAGGGGCGTGTGCAGGAATTTAAATTTCACTGCTTTTAGAGGGGCACATTCTGTGCCCTTGCTGCAGCCCCGGGCTGGAGGAGCTTGCGGCCAATCTCTCTCTCCCCATCACGGCCCACGGGCCAGAGGAGCTCACACTCCCCGCCCTGCTGCCAGAGGAGTTCTGTGCCCCTGCTGATTATTGGGCGGGGGACATGCCCCTGCTTGCCCCGTCTTGTACACGCCCCTGCTGTGCATGTTTATATTCACATGTAGGTGAATAGGATGCCCTGACTAACACGATATCAATCTGCTTTGTGTGCCCAAGACACAAGTCATTTAGATACAATTTTTTACCAGTGAACTGTGATTTTATGTGCCCAACTTGAGACACCATAAACTCTGATTTTCAGAGGTGCTGAGCAATCATCACTCCCAAAGAAGGCTCAAGGTATTGAAACATGGGCAGGCAAAGATTGCACATCTTCAAAATTAATGGCCACTTTTTAAAACTTTGGCCATGTTTTGTTTCAGTTCAGGAAGAGATGGGCTTTTAGGAATTAAATTATACATTCAGTCATGCAGGGGCATTGTTCATTGTGATGTTCCTAGCAGCGAGGCATTAGGGGTGATAATTCTGGTAATGGTGATATTCAAGACAGTGGCACTAGCCTACTGTTCAAGCACAAGGCGTTGTGAATGGGTTGAGGTGGAAAAAAGCTGGTGGAGTCTCCTGTGCTTTTTTCTATTTCTCTGTTTCCTTCATTTCATGGCTTTGGGCTTACTACTCCAAAATGCTGATGTACGACAACTCTAGTGTCTGTGATAGCTGGGGAAGGCCTGTTCATTATTCAAGGATGTCAAGAGAGACTCCAGGTCTCACTGACATCTCTCCCTTGCATCTCATTGTTTGTCTGTACGGTAGTAGGGGGATGGAATCATTCACTCAACTTATGGAATGGGGAGACTCGTCTTGGTGGCTCCATGCCTGCTGCTATGTGGGGGGAAGGTTCACCCCTAAAGATCAGAGGTGTACACTAAAGGTGCTAAGTGCAGCCAGTGGGCATCTAACCCAAAATCCTTTGTGGCTATTTCTGTATTTCTATTTCCTTCCTCTGTATAAGAGCTCTGATACTATGGCAATGAGTGCAGTAGATCTGCACAGTAGATAGATGGATTATGGTTCCCTTTTTCATCACACTCTTGCGTGTGCTGTGGCACCATTTCTGAACTGACATCATTCTTTATAGGGTGCAATTTTATTCTTTTGGTTAATTAATGTTTTTCTTATTGTGCAAAATATGCCTTAGAACATACCTATATACAAATATCAAACAATATGCATACCTCAGCAAAACCAGAGAAAATAATCCTACAGAGAATTACAGCACAAACATTTATATACAGAATTAATAAAATTAAATATACTAAATTTATGCTTAAATAAAGGCCTCATATTCTTATTATCTCTGGATGGCCTCAGGTTTGATAAAATGTTCTAATGAGACACATGCATTCATTCTCTTAATATACCAGGATATTGAAGGTACAGAGTCTCATGTCTCATTATGCATACTCCTGGCAATGCTGCCCCATACATTATCTTTGATGTCTGTTTAATATAACTGTTTTTTAAATTGATGCTATAGCTGCATGTACCCTTGTCTCACTTGCCTCATACATCAGTTTTGTTGCTTCTGCTGCTGCTGCTTGTACATCCTGTCTCATATGACTTTGCTCCTTCTTGGGTATATAACCTTTACCTTCTCCCCGTATCCATTTTTGTCCTTTGTTCCCTATTATCTTTTTTTTCTTTAGACCCTGAATTTTTAAAGCTGTTCTCTTTAAATGGTTCCCTACCCGCCTTTTAAAAAATGATAGGATGCATGGTGCCTCCAGTTCCATGGGCAGAACCCCGAGGATGCTGGCTGGCAGGGTTTGGAAGATGAGAGTGCAGGTTCTCCAGCAGGTTCCTTCTTCCCTCAGGTTTTACCAGATCCCTTCTCTGAGTGCTCTGCAGTTTTGAAGGTGGTGCTGACGGAGGAGGGGAAGAGCTGCTATGATATTCTCCCCTCCCTAGGCAGTGGCTATCTGTGTCTCTGCTGAAATTATCTTAGGACCTGATCAAACTTCCATTAAAAGTCCATGAAAGAATCCCATTGATTTCTGTGGACCTGGGTCAGGCCTTAAAGCAGTACTAACTCAGGCCCTATGCCTGTATCTGCCTCTCTGAGCAATTTTTGTGCAGGTGCAATAACTTTGTCAGTTACATCATGGCTCGCAAAGGAGCCATGCTACCTGATATGGGTGAGCAGGAAGAAGTAGCAGGAGGAGGGGGAAAGGGATTTTCTTCCTTGCCACTGCCTCCCCTATGTATTCCCTTCCTGGAAGGGAAACTCCTTCCTGGAGTTTCTAGGACCCCAAGCCCTTTCCAGTAGCTGTCCCCGTGGGCTGTTACTTTGGCTGTACAGTTTTGCAATGCAAAAGTGAAAACAAAACAAAACACTCATTAGAATTATCAAATTTTTAAATTAAAACAGGCAGATTATTCTCATTTCTTGGGAATCCTGTGTTCATATTCTTCATATTTTCTTTCCTGAAGGCCATGTTCCCTCCTTCTCAGAAGGTTAATCAACCTTGTTCATCAGAAGGGGGATGTATCACATCATAACATAAGGACATAAGGACTGCACTTAGGACGGAAGAATCCCATGCACCGCTACAGACTAGGGACTGAATGGCTAGGGAGCTGTTCTACAGAAAAGGACTTAGGGGTTACAGTGGACAAGAAGCTGGATATAAGTCAACAGTGTGCCCTTGCTGCCAAGAAGGCCAATGGCATTTTGGGATGTATAAGTAGGGGCATTGCCAGCAGATCGAGGGATGTGATCGTTCCCCTCTATTCAACATTGGTGAGGCCTCATCTGGAGTACTGTGTCCAGTTTTTGGCCCCACACTACAAGAAGGATGTGGAAAAATTGGAAAATGTCCAGCAGAGGGCAACAAAAATGATTAGGGGACTGGAACACATGACTTATGAAGAGAGGCTGAGGGAACTGGGATTGTTTAGTCTGCGGAAGAGAAGAATGAGGGGGGATTTGATAACTGCTTTCAACTACCTGAAAGGGGGTTCCAAAGAGGATGGATCTTGACTGTTCTCAGTGGTAGCAGATGACAGAACGAGAAGTAATGGTCTCAAGTTGCAATGGGGGAGGTTTAGGTTGGATATGAGGAAAAACTTTTTCACTAGGAGGGTGGTGAAACACTGGAATGAGTTACCTAGGGAGGTGGTGGAATCTCCTTCCTTAGAAGTTTTTAAGGTCAGGCTTGACAAAGCCCTGGCTGGGATGATTTAGTTGGGGATTGGTCCTGCTTTGAGCAAGGGGTTGGACTAGATGACCTCCTGAGGTCCCTTCCAACCCTGATATTCTATGATTCTACGACTCTGAATTCTGACATTTTATTTTGATTTCATTCTTTAAAACATCCTGTTTCCATTGCCACAATAACAGTTCACTAAATAATAAAGTTTAAAATAGCACACAAAAATATTCTTTTTTTAAAAAACAGACAATTTTGTTGATTTTGATTTGTGTGAAAATATTAACGTTCTTCTGTGAATGAAACGCTTGATCGTTATCGATAACAAATTTATGTTATGGTAGCGCTTAGAAGTGTCCCAGTTCTGCAGCTAGGCAATGGACAAACATATAGTAAATGATGAACATGAGTAAAAACCTCAGTCTCTTTCATAATTATCACAAACCTGATATTTTATTTTAGTAAGCCATAGTTATAACATGAATAGTTAAATCTTGTTGATTCAAAACTATCATATATATATATATATATGAATGATATTAGAATTTATAAAAAGAAAAGGAGGACTTGTGGCACCTTAGAGCCTAACCAATTTATTTGAGCATGAGCTTTCGTGAACTACAGCTCACTTCATCGGATGCAGGTTTCCTTTGAGGATGAGGACTGATAGGTCATATATAGACCTGGGACTGACATGGCTACAAAAGCACTGCATATTAGAATCAGAGGTACCGACTTCTAGTTTTCCCCAGGGGTGCTCCACCCCTGCTCCACCCCAAGGGCCCTCCCCCATTCCACCCCTTCCCCTGAGGCCCCGCCCTCCCCCTGCCTCTTCCTGCCCCCTCTGCACCTCCTTCCTCCAAGGCCCCACCCTGCTCCACCTCTTCCCACCTCAATTCCACCCCCTCCCTGAGGTTCCCCCCTCTCCCAAAACCTCTCCCCGAGCTGCCAAACAGCTGTGGCTGGTGGGTGCTGAGCATCCACTATTTTTTTTCCATGGGTATTCCCACCCTGGAGTGCCCCCAGAGTCGATGCCTATGATTAGAGTTTATACACACTTTTGAGAGTATCCAGTTTAAGATACACTGTCAGGTCAAACTTCACGCAAAATTCAGGCATTATAAAAATATTTGTTTACAAAACATAGGATGTATAGAAATATTTCCATAAAATTAACAAAAGGAGAAAAAGATACAATGAAAATAGTTTAAAAAAATCCCCTATATTATTTTCAACCCAAAGTATTGCAGTATTGTGCTAGTTCATGAGGACCTTAAAGTGATATGGAGTAGAAAAAAATTGTAAGGAAAAGAAGCTCTATTTTAATTGTCTATATTGAGAGAAATGAAAAAGTATAACAACAATAAAATAGAGAAAAGTGTATTAGATTTTTCAAAAAATAATTTTAATAATCAAAGACGCTGTTTGTAATATGGGCAAGGAAGTTTATTTTTCAAAATATACATATCCCTAAAGTATCACTTTAACTATATTCATGTAAATACATTCCTTTTCTGTGCTGTGGTAAAACAATAACCAATTGTCCCCAAATAAATAAAAAACAAATGTTATTCACTGAAAAACTGCACTGCATTGCCATATATTATTTTTACATGGAGCATAAGGACACGCAGATAGAGCCTCAATATAATCAAAGAGGTACTGTAAAACATATTTGTGACAACTCCTAACCTAACCCACACCTCAGTGAGAGATTGGTGCATCGTATGAATTAAACATAATTTCTGATTTATGTTCAGTTACCCTTATACCAAAAGCTATAGTTGCAGAGTAGTGTCACTGTGAATTCATTTAATGATATTGATGACACATCTAGCCCGGAGAATGCAAAGTAACAAGCAGCGCATAGCATGGTTTATAAATCACTCCTGTAGAGTAGTTCGGCAATAAATAACAAGCCATTAATTCACTCTAAATTATACTACGATCCTTAAACTATGCGTGTATCAGATTGTAAACGGCTGTCACTTCTGGTACAATGATGGAAATCGGCAACATCTGATAAAGAAATTCTATCAAATTAAATTGTGTAGACCAGAATTCACAATTAATCTGTTTTGGATTCTTCCTCATTTCCTCCTTGAAACAAGAGGAAGAGCTCAAAGAAAAAGTGGAAAAATGCTATCCTTGATGTTATTCAAATTCTTAGATAATCAACTGCACTGGACCGTTATTCAGTTCTTGAATTACTGAGTTATCCTTTCAGTTCTGTAAAGAACCAGTTAAATTGCAGATAGATTTCTATTTCAGAAGGTATCTAAATAATCAGGATTAAGCTAGCTACTTTAGCCTTTTTACTTTGCTAAATGGGCCAGATTCTGATACCCTTACTCATGTTGAGTAACAGTATCTTACTCCACAAGAGGTCCCATGTCACATGACTAGCACATGACTAGCACTTCACTCCACAAGGGTTCCAACTAACCTTGTGGGACTACTGCTGGAATGAGGATAGTAGAATATGATCCATAGTAAATATTGCATTACATTAAAGTTAAGCAGCAGGAACCATAGAGGAAATTCGCTTACACAAAGAATCACTGACGTTAAAGATACTTGACAGATGTTAAAGTCATATAGTTGATCCCTCTGCCAGGATAAATTTGTTACATACAGTATAATTTCTAGTACTTTGTGAAGTTTAGTTTCAGTGTTGGGTTTTCCATAATTATATGGTATAGATTAAATGTCTCTCTTTGTCTATGTTTTGGGGACAGTTATAAAGATATTTAATAATACTTAGCAGTTTTATATTATCAAATACTTTACAGGCATTAAGTAAATATTTCTCATAATCCTATGTAAATCAAGAATATTATCCCCATTTAACAGGTAGTGGAATGGAGACACAAAGACGGAAAGGCCTAAACTTGTCAACTAGCATTGCGGGTGCTCAGAATCTCGAAAAACAGGTCAAATATTTGAGGAGCTGAAGAGAGCCTTACTGGAACAAAAATGAAAATAACTTTCCATAATTTCTCCTACTGTATCCCTAATGGCCCTGGGCAGGGATCTAATTTTCCATATAGAACTCTTCCAAACCCTTATTTACTCTGAAGCGCCTAGTCCAGTGTTTCCTAAACTTGGGACGCCGCTAGCTCAGGAAAAGCCCCTGGCGGGGCGGGCCGGTTTGTTTACCTGCTGCGTCCGCAGATTCGGCCTGGCCTGCCAGGGGCTTTCCCTGAACAAGCAGCATCCCAAGTTTGGGAAACACTGCCCTAGTGATTGGACTTCTCTGACTGCAACAGATTACACAATAAAGCTAAAAAGTCCCTAGGCCTTGTTGAAGGACCTAGATGTCCTGCCACTTCACCCCTTTTTAAAAATGTACCTGATCAAATTTCCTTCCCCCACAGATCTTCATGTTTTCCAAAATAAACCTACTAATCTACAAAATGGAAAACACAATTAACAGCTTGCTCTAATGGTCCAGATAGGATATATACATCTCCTAATTTAACTTCCCCTTTGAACAAACCATTCAGTTTCACACCATTTTAAATATGCTGTTAGGATATCAATATAATTATATCCCACATAAATGAACACCGATATGAAAATTATGGCTTAATTTTTCCACAAACCTGCATCATCATTAATGAGATTAAGGATTACATTGTAATTTTTGAATATAAGGAAATTATATATTTGGGTTTAGCTGCTGGGATCCTGCCCTGTTTCTTATCCCAATAATTTCCAAACTGATTACATACTAAAGGCTATATACTGTCCTTGATCTGTGATTAATTTCACCAGTTGCAAACTCAGATTGATGGCAGTGTAATTATATTTGTGCACATAACTGATTTTTCAGTTTGCTGGCCTTTCTGAAAAAAATGCATTTCAGGTAAACCTGAAACAAAACATTTCATTTAAATTTTGAGCATTTTAAGGTATTTTTAAATTTCTTAAAAATAAAATTGAAGCATATTTCAAAATGAAAAGTTGTTTTAAATCAGAAAAACAAAAATGTTTAATTTTGAAAATGTCTTGAATTAATATGCAAACTTGATACCATTAACCTGGGTTTGAACAGAGACTGGGAGTGGCTGGGTCATTACACATATCTATTTCCCTTTGTTAAGTATCCTCACACCTTCTTGTCAACTGTCTAAATGGGCCATCTGGATTATCACTACAAAAGTTTTTTCCTCCTGCTGAGAATAGCTCATCTTAACTAATTAGCCTCTCATAGTTTGTATGGTAATTTCCACCTTCTCTGTATGAATATATATATATCTATCTATATCTATCTTCTTACTAGATGTTCCATTCCAGGCATCC
Organism: Natator depressus; assembly: GCF_965152275.1. Taxonomy (NCBI): domain Eukaryota; kingdom Metazoa; phylum Chordata; order Testudines; family Cheloniidae; genus Natator; species Natator depressus. Next base: position 323,035,579 of record NC_134234.1, on the reverse strand, counting down.
GATGAAGCGCGGGCTGTAGCCCACGAGAGCCTCATGCGCTAAAACATTTCAGTGGAGTGTTGGGGGTGGATGGGGCAGAGGTCCTGGGGGAGGTGTCAAGGAACGGGTGTTGGATGGGGCAGGAGTCCCGGGGGGCGGGGGTGGGGAACAACCCCCTCGTGGGGTGAGGAGGGAACCCGTTGTTCAGATTTTGGCAGCTCATCACTGATTTTATGTACACTAGATCAGAGATAGTAACAGTCAGGACTTTTCCAAATAAAGACCCAGAGTCTGAGACTGCTAAATAGGTTCAACATCACTGTCATTCCATTGATTTTAATGGATACACTCCGCAGCGTGACCGAGAGCAGAATCTGCTCCAAAGTATACAAACAATGGATCCACACAGTGGGCCAGAACCTCGGCTTATGTAAATCTGGTCCAGTTTGTAAAACTGGTCAAAATAAAGCGTTAGCATATAAAGAAGCTAAATGTAGAATGTTCAAAACATAAAGTCACTTACCTCTTTTCTAGCTGCTACTCTAGTTATGACATTAAATTCTAATAAAATGCTAAAATACAAGAACTCACCATAGCAAATGCTATACTTTTCATACTTTGATACAGGGGTTAATGGTCAATAACTGAAAAGTTTATTTTTTCTTTATTCTTAGTTTGATGCTGTTTTGGTAATGCTACTGCTGTTTTAACTCCATTCATATAGACTCTATAAATGCATAGCTTCAGAATCTGCAGCAGGCAGTCAACTTTCAGCTGGTGAATTCTCTGTAGCATGCTGCCCAGCTGTGGTTAAAAGTACTTTCAGCCTTTGGCAAATGCTCTCTTAGTGACAGTATATCTGCAGGAATGCACAAGCTTGAAAGGTATTATTACGTTGCCATTTATTATGCTAATTTAGTTAAGGATCTGTCAGAATTTCATTATAAATCTTATTTTCAAGGGATTCATAAATCAACCGTGAAATGTATTCGGGGGGGAAACTTCTTACAAAGAAAAGAAGTCCTAATAACATTATTATTTTGCCAGTTCAAAACAAAAATGCAACAAGGCTCATTAAAATTATATTTATTAATTTTTCAAAGAAAATTTAAAGGAATTAGCAAAACACTATTCCTTAGAGCACTGCAAAATTTCCAAAGCCAGGCAAAGCCTGAGTTTCACTCACCTTAGGGTTTTGTTACTAAACCAGAATGAAGATCAACAAAATGTTACTAATCTCTAATGAAGATCAACAAAATGTCACTTACTTGGCCTAAGCTTTGGGTTTCATACTGCTTTGAAAGCTTCCTCCACTCCCTCTATTAGCTCTCTCCTCCCCACACGTATCCTGGAACACTCCCCCGTACTTCTGAAGTTTGGGGGGACTCTGTTTCTGCCGTCCCTCAATCTAATGTTACTGAAGAGGGCTCATTGGGTCCTTCCACAAATCATCTGGGGTGCTGGGTGGCAACTCACCCCTTCAGACATCTTTCAGAGGCTGTGGTCCCTAAATCCACACAATCCTGCAGAAACAGTAATAGGAAACCACTTGTTCTCACTTTTCCTTTCCAGTTCATTGTGCTCTTTGGCCAAAAACATCCCAGAATCCTTTGACTGCAGTGGCAAGCGGTTTACTCAGCTATTAGTCAGGCTTCAGATTGGTAGCCAAGGAAAGCCCAAAATTACCCTACAAATGCTCATAAAAATTTTGTGGTGTCCCAAAAGGCAAAGAGAGTGGACCTTGCTGGAGTTTTGGATTCATTCAAACTCAACAATAGCAAGCAAGCAATCTCCCGAAATGCTTAAGGTCTGTACATCATTACAAAGTACTAAAAAATAAACCTCTAAAAGCTTAATAATGAAAAAAGGCCAAGTGCAATTTGTAACTACTAAAACTAATGGGTTTCATACAGTTCTGCTTATCTTCTGTATAAGTCTAACAAACTAAAATTCAAACTCCTAGACTCTTATGGGCTGAAAGTCATGTCCTATGTTCAGGGGTGGGCAAACTTAAACTTTATGGAGGGCTGGATAGGGAAGGCTGTGCCTCCCCAAACAGCCTGGCCCCTACCCCCTATCTGCCCCCTCCCACTTCCCGCCCCCTCAGAACCTCTGACCCATCCAACCCCCCCTGCTCTTTGTTCCCTGACCACCCCCTGACCACCCCCTATCCAACCCCCCCTGCTCCCTGTCCCCTGACTGACCCGACCCCTATCCACACCCCTGCTCCCTGACAGGCTCCCCGGGATTCCCACGCCTATCCAACCGCCCCCTGCTCCCTGTCCCCTAACTGCCGCCCGGAACCTCCTGCCCCTTATCCAACCCCCCGCTCCGTACCCCCTTCCCATGTTGCTCAGAGCACCAGGACTGGCAGCCACGCCGCCCAGCCGGAGCCAGCCACGCCACTGTGCAGTCTAAAGCACTGGGTCAGGCCGGCAGCTCTCGCAGCCGTGCTGCCTGGCAGGAGCTCTCAGCCCTGCCGCCCAGAGCGCTGGTGGTATGGTGAGCTGAGGCTATGGGGGAGGGGGGGACAGCAGGGGAGGGGCCGGGGGCTAGCCTCCCTGGCCAGGAGCTCAAGGGCTGGGCAGGATGGTCCTGCGGGCCGGATGTGGCCCGTGGGCCGCAGTTTGCCCACCTCCGCCTATATTACTGCAAAGTAAAATTTCCCCTAAGTCCTTATATTTGACCAATGGCCTCAATATCATGTTAAGGTATTAATGATCTCCTTAAAGGTATTATATAAACAAATACATGTACAATCTGTTCAGTAGATATGCTAGGACTGTATTCACTTTCAAGGATAAAATCAGAAAAAATTAGAAAATTAATTTCTAAAATGTAACTTATTTATAGTGAATACATCAGTTTCTTGTGCAGGTAGCTAAACTAGGGCTCAATATTATAACAGTAGTGTAAAAGGAGAAAGAAGTCATTCATATACATTTGCTACCACAATTAGACCTGAGGAATCAGATTTGAAAACAGGAATACATATGTCTAAATTATATTAAACAGGAAATATTTAGAGACAAAGACCAGCGAATGCAGAAGTAAACTTTTCCATGCTAAACACTCAGACTCAACTGCACTCAGTTTGTGTGGATGTGGAACGCTGGAGCAGAGCAGAGGAAGCAGAGAGGACCTCCCCCCCACACCCTTTTGTGCACTCAGAGAGCACTATGGGGATGAAAAATACACAGAACCAAATCCCAACCAAGGGTCAGGAGAGCAGGCCCAGTATTTGTGTATAGGGAGTGAATGTTGCACCTTTCGAAAGTTTGGTACAATGACTAAGTTCCTAAAGCTCCAAGAGGCATTTTACCTCTGGCCTCCTGCAATCCATCCAGGACTGTGAAATTCCTCATCATTCCCAATGTGTGGCTTTTGCTTGAGAGCCACAATTGAACTCCTTAACAAAATGAGGGGAAAGGTCACCATAGAAACTGTTCTAACTGGATTATTCAAGGAACATAAAATGAAGAAACATATTAGGAAAAACTCTGCTTAACTGTAAAGAAAAATATGTTTGGAAAAACATACTATTGTATCCTGAAAACATTCTCTGAAGTCCTTGTCTGGGCCAGAAATGTGAAAGCTAGCTGCATCTTTTCTTCAGAACCAAGATAAAATGTCATCTTTGTCTTCAGAAGAACTTCTATTTTTGACATAAAACAAAAGTGACACAGAAATCCCTTGAGACTCGTGGGGTTCTTTCAACAGGGACAAATGTTTACTGTGTTAAAAAACTGGGCCTTAATCAAGAAATGCTTTATGCACTTGTGCAGGGGAGGAAAGGGAATTAGGTGCCCTTTAGCTCCCTTATACAGGCTATCTTAATTATTGCTCTGTGCACAGCCAAGAGAGCAGTCATCATAGGCTCAGCATCATGGCTTTGATATAGGTGGGGAAGTGGGAGGGGCCATGGCTCTACCCTCCAATGTGCCAGCCATTGCAGCTGAGCTGGCAGGGAGAGCAAAGTAAGCTGCACCAGTTGTAAGCCTAGAGCAAGGAGGACAGGCACTGAATTCTGACTGTGACTTACAATTCAGTGCCTGCCCAGTTTGCTCCTGCAACAGCACACCTATATGCCGCTACTCACTCTGGTCTCAGTCTAGCCCTTTCTAAGTTCCATTATTCAAACGAACAGCAAATGGGAGGAAGTTGCATTTCTCACCAACTTATGTATTAACAGTTAGTGTAAAGTACCAGTCAGAATCAGGTTCAGAAAGAACATCAAACTCTGATTGCTCTTTTGCCCTTCTATACTGAGATCAAATCAAACAAAAGAAAATTAAGGACTCCTACTGAACTCCAGGCAGTGACAATGTTCCTCCTCAAAGGGTACGTCTACGCTGGAAATGCTACAGTGGCACAGCTGTTGTAGCTCTGTAGCGTACTTACTACAGTGATGGAAAGGGTTCTTCTTCTATCACTGTAATAAATTCACCTCTCTGAGAGGCAGTAGCTAGGTGGACAGAGGAACTACTCCATTGACCTAGTGGTGTCTACACTTGGGCTTAGGTTGGCTTCACTACGTCACTCAGGGGGGTGAATTTTTCACCCCTCTGAGTGACAAAGCTAGGTCGACCTAATTTTGTAGGTCAGATATAGCACTACTGTGTAGTGCAATGATATTTATACAATGTTAACTTAAACTGAGAGTTTACTGGTTTGAAACTTTTTTTGTTCTAAAGTCACTCAAAAATTGCTTTAATTTGTTAAAACTAAAGAAGACAATTTACAAGTGGATAGTAATAATATGATCTAATAGTCTGTACTATTTCAAACACAATAAAAGGTCTGGCTAAAAATATCACTGACCTTTTGAGCAGTGCCAGCCCTAGAAGGCTAGGGACACTAGCTCCTAAGAAGGCCACTCCATGCAAAGTAAAGGTCAGCCTGCCATGGGAGGCAGGAAATCCCCCAAGTCTCCAGCTCCACAGCCTGGATGGCACAACTTCCCTGGCAAGGGTGGTGGGCAGGATAAAACAACCATTCATCTCTCCATCAGGGCTAACTAGTGCATGGAAATTACAATGGCCCTAGAGATGCCCCACCCACCCTTCACCTCGGAAAAGGGCAGAGGACTCAGTCTGGGCCCAGCCTTTAAAAAAGCAGGCTAAAACAGCAATAACAATGGTACAGTACCTGAATTTGTTTGGGACCCTTCTGCCTCCCATGGTGAGTTGCTGGTTTGCGGTGTGCATAGGAAGGTAGAGAGGGTTGGACTCCCTTATTCACCAGACTCCAGTAGGGAAGAAGTTCCTCTGATAGTCACACTTCAAGCGCTATTTTCTTACAAAGCAAGCAGGATGCTCCCCTTCTGCTATTCTTCCCATGGGGTGTTCCACATCCTTTCAACTGCCCGGCTCGGTGCAGACTGACGAGTTATGACTATTCATCAGCACGTCCCTCCGTGATCTATTATAAACCTTGCAGCGCCAGTGGCCTCACTGCTCCTGCTAGCATAAAATCCAACAAAGTGACTCTAAGGGTCTGATTCTGTGAGGCGCTGAATGCCTTTTGAGAAGTGCTAAGTATTGCAACTCCTATTGATTTAGGACCAGACTGTGATGGCTCTTGAGCAGCCAGGCACTGTGTTGTAGGGAGGAGGTGTATGTGGAGGAAGGCTTGCAAAAGAAACCTCTTCTATTTGCATTGTCACAGAAAGGCGTTCCGCCATAGCAGTTCTTTTGCTTTGGAAAACACTGCTTGCTTCTGCTCCAACCCAGGAACCCACTCACCTGAGTAGCGGTGGGGAGGAAAAGGAATGGTGCTCCAAGAGAAACAATCTGCTCTATCCTAAGGGATGGAGCAGAGAACATATCCCCATCCACAATCTCTCCTTGGGTAGTGTGGCTTTGCACTGCCTCCCATACAGGCATAAATGCAACAATCTAGCGCTTAAATGGCAGTTGAAGGTGCTTGGCACTTCTCAGAATTGGGCCCTAAAAGAGTTTCAGTGGCTGCCTTTAAAATCATGGTAGTTCAACCTTAGGCTGGAGGTTCAAATTCTGAGGAGGAACTATTTGTCTTTCTATATGTCTGTACAGTGTGTGACCCTAAGAAAACTTCAATGCCAATTGGCACACTGCTGTCATGATATATATCCAAAAGTTGGCATGTAATATATCACTGGAAAATGAATAACTCACTGATTATTAATATTCTTGCATGATGTATGTATGGTAAAACCACAAAAGACTACAGATATGTGCTGGAGATATGTTTTTAAAAACGTATTTGGCAAAGAGTGCCTAAGCCATGCTTCTTCCAGAACAAGGAATGAGATTCCTTCTGCTGGAATGTATCTCCAATGTAATTTAAGCAATGTGTGACAAAAGGCAATGAAAAGCACATTTACATGCAAGGTAAACAAAGCCACCGGGAGAGCAAGTGGAGAGAGATCACTACTTAACAAATGCTGAGGGGAAGCTTTCCTGCCTCTTGAAACAGGGGCAATGAACTTTGGGAAGGACATAAGAATGGCCACACTGGATCAGATCAGTGATTCATCTAGCCCAATATCCTGTCTCTGACAGTGCCCAGTGCCAGATGATTCAGAGGGAATGAAACAAATAAAGTAAATCAGAGTGATACATCCCCTGTTCTCCAGTCCCAGCTTCTGGCAGGTGGAGGTTGGGGGACACCCTGACCATCTTGGCTAATAGCCATTAATGGACCTATCCTCCATTAACGTATCTAATTCTTTCTTGAACACAGTTATATTTTTGGCCTTCACAACATCCCCTGGCAATGAGTTCCACAGGCTGATTGTGCATTGTGTGAAGAAGTACTTCCTTGTGGCTGCCTATTAATTTAACCCAGTGACCCCTAGTTTTCGTGTTATGTGAAGGGGTAAATGACACTTCCTTATTTACTTTTTCCTTTTTCCATTGTGCATTACATTGCACTTTCCAATACTGAATTTCATCTGCCACTTTGTCATCCAGTCACCCAGTTTAGTGAGATCCCTTTGTAACACTTCACAGTCAACTTTGGACTTAACTATCTTGAGTAATTTTGTATCCCCAGCAAATTTTGCCACCTCACTCTTTACGCCTTTTTCCAGATCATTTCTGAATATGTTGAACAGCACTCGTTCCAGTACAGATCTTTGGGCCTGCTATTTACCTCTCTTCATTGTGAAAACTGACCATATATTCCTACCCTTTGTTTCCCTATCTTTTAACAGTTAATGATCCCTGAGAGAACTTTTCCTCTTATTCTGTGACTCCTTAGTTTTCTTAAGAGCTTTCGGTGAATGACCTTTTCACAGGCTTTCTGAAAATCTAAGTACACTATATCCACTGCATCTCCGTTGTCCACATGCTTGTTGATTCCGTCAGAGAATTCTAATAGATTAGTGAGGCATGAGTCCCCTTTACAAAAGCTTTGTTGATTCTTCCCCAACGTATCACATTTATCTGTGTATCAGATAATCCTATTCTTTACTATAGTTTCAACCAATTTTCCTGATACTGAAGTTAGGCTTACTAGCTTGTAATTGCCAGGATCTCTTCTGAGCCTTTTACAGAAATAGGCATTGCATTAGCTATCCTCCAGTCACCGGGTACAGAGGGTGATTTAAGCAATAGGTAACATCCACAGTTAGTGGTTCTGCAATTTCATATTTGAGTTCCTTCAGAACTCTTGGGTGGATACCATCTGGTTCAGGTGACTAATTACTGTTTAATTTGTCAATTTGTTTAAGTTAGACCGGAACAGTAGTCACAAAGTATCTGTGTGGAGCCCTGCTCCCTACCTCTGGATAAGGGGCTAGAGATTTATGTGTCATTAAAACTCCATGCTCCACTTAGATTATTTACATCTTAATATTACATTCTTTCTCTCTCTGCCCCCCTTTTTTGCTTTAGCAAAGAGAGTTACAGTAAATGTATCAACTTTCCAAAACACTAATGCTAGCAGATAATATTTACAGAGGATGAACACCATATTCACTACATTATCTGAAGAAAATACACTTTTCTACTAATCATACTGGATCACACAGACAATACTGCTAAATACAATGAGATTTAGACAGTCTAGCCTTTTGACTTTTTGAGATTTAAAATACACTTCCATGGCTATTGTTGTTTTTAACTTTCATATCTTCAGAGGCTATTATTTTGCTCTTTACATTTTGCCAAATTGTGATCTTCCACATGTTAGGGAAATTCTCATGCCATGGAGGCATCATTTAAGCCATTTAAAAAAATGCTTCATCATAGTTTATGACAGATGAACAACTTCTAGCTCATCAGCTCAACAACTGCTAATAAGCAGCTCTAGTTTTTTAATGAATAAGGACAGAGTAAAACATTATTTTAAGTATCCATTAAATAATGCTAAATCAATCCTGATTTACACAGAATTTCAATGGAAACATACATGATAGTCACATTAATACTAAATGAATTCATTATGATCAGTGTTATTACAGTGAATCACAAATGAATTCTTAATGATGAGAAACTTTATGTGTTACATAGAACACGAACTGACAAGAAAGCCACTTAGATACACCTTCCTTATTCTACTACATTGCTAACTATTAATATATTCAAAAACTTAAAAGGAAAGCATCAGTGTTTTAAAAATAAGCCCTTTCACAATATATATAATGGTCAGGAACAACTGTAAGGTTTTATTCTTTTTAAAGGTTCATTTTTCCCCTTTATAAATAGAAGTTCATTATAACAGTTGTTAGAATAATTAAAAAGTGATCACTGTAGGGTTCAGGGATTAGTTTGTTTGTTTGTTTGTTTTTTAGCAACCAACCAAAAGAATGGAGAGTTTATAGGTGTCCTTGTCTCACTTTTACAACCTCTTTGTTTTTGACTTGTAGGTTTTAATGTGCATCATAACACCTCTCATCCTGCAGTAAGATACTCTCTGGGGATCACTTGCAGAAAACAGGACACTGAGTCCATAATTAAAGTAATCTCTTTCCAGGCAGATGCTTCAGTTGGCTCTGTTATCACATATTACAAAAGGCATCTTGAGGCCTATAAAATGTGCAGCAAATGGCTTTGGAGATGAGAAACAGCAATTTTTCATCTAATTTTGATCCATAGACATGTAAGTACTGCATTGCCACTTCTTGGTATGGAGCCAAATAACTATTGTGGTTGTTGAAATGAGCCTGGCAGTAACCAAAATTAAAGAGTACTTCAGCTTTTATCCTCAGTCAGTAAGGTTTTTTGTAACCCATCTTTGCGCTTAGCAAATAAGCACGCCATCTCAAACATGAGAGTTAATGCCTAAATGTGGATTTGGAAGAAAGGCTTTATACAGCTTAAGTTGTCATTCATATTCTCTATATATTTGCTTAAATTAAAGCCATAGTTCAAATTGTGGTCCTAACATCTTCACTGCTTTGCAAAATAGTCTGCAACATTAACTGGAAACATTTTTCCAGTTTATCTTTTGTATACTATTTTAGGACACTTAGGACATTGCTCTTTGAAATCTGTAAGTAGGTTCTGCTAAGTAATTTGTTCACATCACTTATAATCCTTTCCATAAACACTAATGCTGATAAGTGCTGGATGAGCTTTATGAAGCACATTTTTGGTTCCAGATTAAGACTCCTGAGTTGTATGTAGCCAAAATTTGACCTCAAATTAGTAAAACATTGAAAAGGAAGACCGACTGTTTTGTATTATTCATGTCTTACTGCTTACTGTTTTAAATCCTCCCCTGCCTATGTGGAAAACAACATAGATTAATAGAGACCTGCTTGTTTTCAAGATATTATAAATGTATTTCACAAAAAATATATTAAATAATGTATATCTTATAACTTGGTTCAACTGAATTATGCTGAGTTAAGGAGGCTATTTAGAAGACTATACATAATATGTTAGAATTTTTCATCACTAAGGAGTAGAGGATCCAAGTCAGCCAACAGTAATAGTATGTTTGAAAAAATTATCTTACATTGTTACAGTATCTGTAAAATACTTGTTACAGGAGTTGCCATTAGGACATCAGCACTTATCAACGGTAGCTACAAAGTGGTGTTTGAGACACTGCATTTATTTTTTCTTACAAATAATAAATTATAATATCGATATCACTATAGCATGTTGGAGCCCTAGTCATGGACCAAGACCCATTGTGCAAGGTGGTGTGCAAACACAGAACAACTGATGGTTCCTTTCCCAAAGAGCTTACAATCTAAGCAATACTCAGTAATAAGGTAATATTGTGATGCCTCAGATATATGTATGGTCACTATTTGCAAATGATGACTTTTTTTATAGTCACCACTGTAGGCAAGGCTGGAACCATTTTCTAGGACCTGATCCAAAACCCAGTTAATAGAATGGAGTCTTTTCTATTGATTTCAGCAGGCTTTGAATCAGGACCATAGCATTTGTGGGGATGTACGTGTCACAAGATTGCTAGAAGAAATACATGAAAAAGGGCATTCTAAATGGCCTCAGAAGAATTTCACATTCTTGGCGGCTGAAAAATATTCAAGTGAATGACAAATATCAATAATATGTTCATCCTGGGACAAGTCTCAAAGACTTTGCTCATTTTCTATACAGATCTTTCTCAGTCAAAAATCCCATTAAAGTAACTAGAAGGTTTGGTCAAAATAAGGACTGAGTAAAGGAACTGTGTACAAGAAAACTAGAAAGAAAAAACTAAAATAGTTGTAATTCACACTGTTAGTTGTTTCAATGCAAGTCTGTGTGTGAACACTCTTTGTTTTGGAACAATAGTGCCCTGTTTAGATATAACTTAAGCCATATATTGAAATAGCTAACTGACCAGCTTAAATTATATGGAAATAGAGCGCTCTTATTCCAGAATAAAGTGTGTCCACATACAGACTTGCACCGAAATAGCTAAAGATGTGATTAACAACCAATTTAGTTACAGTATTTGAGTTCCAGTTTCCATGTAGACAAGCTCTGATTAAGGACTCTAGGATTTGGCACTCTGCTAGAAGTATTAACAACAATACAACTTAATGACTTTCCCTGAAATTAATCCTCCAGTCAGTTATTTTGATTATGAAACCACACCATTTTGATGACATATTAATAGTAGCAGAATGTAGATTGTAGCAGAATATAGCTACATAGGAGGAAGCAAAACAGATTAGCTAACATTTCATTTTTTATTGGTTGGAATTATTTAAAATAATAATAGATTTGGTTTTTTAAAATAAACTTAATTGAGATGGGAAGAATAGACCTCAGAGCTTTCTACAGTTTGAAAAACAATCAGGAAGCATGTGATGGGATATACTTCCCATATTGTTCTTGACATGCCCACCCTGAGCTACTGTAGGGTCACCCAGCAGAGGGTCAAAGCCTATTTTTCAGGGGAGGAGAATAGGAAACATGGCAGAGATTCAGTGATTGGAGAACCAATGCAGCTGGTGCTAATTTAAGTTTTGCCACTAACTTCAATGGGGCCTATATTTCATTCCTTGACTTTTGGGGGACATAAACTTCAAAGAAATGCCCTTTTAACAGAGACTGAGGTGAAACAATTAATTTTCTTATTTGTGTTGGACAAGCATTATTTGCTTCCCGCAAAGTCCCCAGCCCTCAGGCACACATAAGAAGTCCTGATGAATACTACATTTGAAATTAATCTCTGCTGTACTTCATCCAAAGAAGAAGGGAGAGGGAAATATCATTCAGTTTTGCTTTTGTACATCAAGAGTAGGAACAGAGCATCCTAATGTGTTTTCTACTGACTATTTAAACAATCAAACCAAAATTTCAAACAAAGTCTAAACTGAAGCATTAAAAACACAAAAAAATTGGTAGTCTCTTTCTACAGCAGGACTATTGCATATTTAAGTGCTTTGCTGGATTGAAACTCTGCGGCACCTTGCAGGGTAGAGCCCCTAATTATATTAATTCTATAAAAACAAAGTACTTAGCAAAATTCTCTTGCAAGAAGTCCAGTGCCTCCTGCAGATGCATACACACAATGCTCTTATCTGAAACTCATCCATGCATTAAACATTTTCTGTATTCTCCATTCCAAAGATTGCATTAAAATTATCTGACTCACTCGACTGTCTATAGGTTCATCCCAAAGCTGAGATCTTATAAAAGAGTTCTGTGCAGACATTCTATCTGGCTGTGGAAATTTTTTTTGTAGGACTGGGGTCTACCTTCCTAGTACATCTCTGTGTGTGTGTGTGTGTGTGTGTGTGTGTGTGTGTGTGTGTGTGTGTGTGTGTGTGTGTGTGTGTGTGTGTGTGTGTGATGGGAAGGAAGGGAATAGACCATAGTTTTATATATTATTCATCTCTACGATGTCACAGTGTGACTCACTCAATGTTCAAACCCCACTGATTAGAAACACCCAGCATTTCCACAACAGTTCAAGCAATTTCCACTTCATGTCCATTTCAATGAGCATAATTCTTCCAGGGGCTCATCTTCAAAACCTAATTATCAATCAAAATATATACCACCCAAGTAATGGGTACATTTCTCAATGGGGAATAAATTAAAATCTAATCTCAGCTTCTAAAATTCTCCAATGAACATTTGTGAGAAGGGAAGTATTCTCATTGCAAATGATTTATTATTTAGACTGTACCAGCAGAAAATGATCAGCTTCCATTTTCTCTCATGCAGAAGGTGCCAAGGTCCAATATGGAAATATTCCAAAATTTTAACAAAACATCCAAAGGCAACGCTAAACAACAGCCTCCTGCTACAGTACAAGTATGTGATATACAAAAGTTGTAGCTGTACAAAGGAGAGAGGAGGGAAACAGGGTATTGCTAACATTGTCATGACATTTTTCAATTACTATTTTTGGCATTGCATGACTCAATTGAAAGCAGGAATGTATCCTTTACAACCAGTAGAGACAGGGAAAACCTATGCCTATCATTTGAGCAGAGTCCAAATAACCTTTTGGCAGAACTGGTGTGTCCTTTTCTTTTAAATCATTTTTCACATGCTCACTCTTCCTGATTTGTGCTGATGTGAGCATGTTGGGTCGCGTCAGGTACTTGGCAGACTGCATCCCCGGAAACAAGACAGCACCATGCACTTTATGGTACGAAATGGCCTTTTTTTTTGTGAGACCTTTGAGAAAGAATTAAATTACTGGACAATCCTCCTCTCCTCAGAGTGAACTCTAAAGTGAATAGCTTCCTTCCTCAGGCGAAAAGGCAAAATAAGATGTAAAATGTCATGCAGCTCTTCCCTTTATTTGCAGTCCTTTATCATAGAGCTAATCAGGAATTTTTTAATTAAATTTTTTGGTTGGAAAACGTGGATTCATCCAAACTGAAAGTTTTCACGGAAATGTATCAGTTTTGATTACTCTTTCATTAGGAAAGATTTCTCAGGTCCAGAACGGAACAGTTGGTCAAAACATCAGCCTGAGAGAAAAACAGCCAATAGCTCAGTGATTAGAGCTGTCAACTGGCATGTGTGAGACCTGGATTCAAGTCTCTGCTCTGCTTGATTTGGAGCTTTGACTCTCCCACATCCCCAGTAAGTCCCCTGACCACTGGGCTATTCTGGGGTAGGTTGTTCTCAGTCTCTTCTGTTGAAGCTGTTACACTTTATAAATAATGAAGTAGTCATTGGGCCAGAGGGAGACTGATTATAGCTCAGTGGTTAGGGCACTGAGTCAGACAAAGTAGGGACTGAACGTTGGTCTCCCACATCCCAGGCTATTCTGGGGTCTCTCCAGGGGTGCTGGAACTAGGGGTGCTGGGGGTGCTCCTGCACTCCCTGGCTTAAAGTGGTTTCCATCATATACAGGATTTAAAGTTTTGTTCAATGGTTCTCAGCACCCCCGCTATAAAAACTGTTCCAGCGCCAATGGGTCTCTTTGTTTTTTCATGAAATGTTTCAGAAGGTCTTGATTTCATCCCAATGTGACTGAAATGAAACGGCGAAACCTCATCATTTTTCACAAAATGGAATCCTTGTTTTCCCAGCCAGCCCTACTTTATTGCTTGCAACTGCCAACTGCTCCGCTCATTTAGAAGCTCTTGGCCCTAGACAACGATGTGGCCTGTATAAACAGCCCTGGAGTGGTGGTGAATTCCATACTGATGTTGCCTAGTAGCTCCACAAATCAGCAAAACAAACTGCTAAAACCATCTAGAGAAAGGGATCCAAACAAAGCCAAAGTTTTGATTCTCAAAATTCAAACATGTAGATCCCTTCCACATGCTCTGTCAGCACCAGAACTGCTATCACCTTACAGGACTATACACAAATTAGATTGTCATAGTCTATGGGCTTGATTCACCACTCCATCTGAGGAGGTGTGCTGAACACAGCCTGTGCCAGCTCCCATGATTCTGAGCCACCTTGCCTCTACTAAGCAGCCCTAACTTTCATCACTGGTATAAGGTCCCTTATGCAAGTGGAAGTTCAGGTGTAGTGGAGCTTTGCCATGTTCCCTCACACCCCTGTCCCATCCACACTGCACTCTCAGAACACCCCAACATGCCTCTTCCCTCCTCATATGCAAGAGGTCCACTGGCAGAGCTCCCCAGTGGTCCCCAAATTGTGGGGCGCAGAGGAACATTCAGGGGTGTGTGCAGAAGGGCCTGGTTCAGCCCCCATGGGAAGCAGTCAGAGAGTGCCACCCAGCCCTGCTCTGCCCCTAGCCCAGCTCTGGCCCCAGCCACAGCTCCATTCCGCCCCCAGCCACAGCTCCACTCCACCCCCTGCTCTGCCCCCAGCCTAGCTCTTCCCTCATTCCCTTTCCGTCCCCAGGCCAGCTCTGCCTCTAGCCCCAGCTCCTCCCTCCATCCCCAGGTCTGCCCCCAGTTCCACCTTCAGCCCAAGCTAATCTGCTGAGTCAACTGTGCAGTAATGAAGGGGGGACGTGGACAGATTCCATTACTGGTGCAACAGGAAAAAGTTTGGGCACCCTAGACTGTGGGAATTCTTCACTGGTCATTTCCAGCTGCTTTCAGGCAGTGTAAAATAAGCATCCTTGGTGCACCAGAGATGCAAGATCAATTTCTGCAGAATCAGTGAGGTCTAAGCTGTTTGGGGATCATATTCAACAGAGCCATAATGATACCATGTATGGTAGTTAGCAGTTAGTATTCACTGAAAAATGCACAAACACTGAAGATAAAAGAAATAATCTGGGCACCACATCAAAATGAGACCTGTTTAGAGCCAAGTTCCTAATCAACTATTGGCCTGTGCTTTTTTCAGAAATGCTTCACATAATGTTGATTGGCAGCATAACAAAGCTTGTTTCAAGAGAAGAGTCTAGGGAAGAGGGAATGCTTTGTGTCAGACGCATCACAGTTCCACTAAACTGAAACACCAGAAGGAGCAAACAGTCATGTTTTTTTTAAAAAAAGCATGTTATCAAGAACACTGAAAAATAAAACAGCCGGAATATTGGGTTAATATTTGACTCATTCTTAGGGATCTAGCACATGGTTCTTAATTGCAAACAGCAGCAAAAGGAAAAGTATTCTAGGTTCATTCATGTCTGGTGTTTCACCAAATGTTTTAAATGTAATTCTGCAGTTATCATGCTGCATTTTGTCCGTGATGAACAACTGTGGGCAAGGATTGTGTTAGCTGGACAGTGTACCACACAAAATTTATATCAACTTTATTTATTGAAAGACCCACAAGACTCTTCCTTGAAAAAATACATACTGCAGTAGCTCACTCCAGTTCTAAAGAACCAGAATTCTATGTACTACATGATTTAATATATTGTTGATCAGAAAGCAGCTATTGTTGCATAAAACCGGCACAACAATGGTGGAAAGAGTACTTTGCTATATGGACAATAGTGGAACACATCTTCCGATCCTGAAACCTTGTATAATTTCTAACAAGAAAGTGAGTGCTGAAAAAGTAGCCTTAGTCCAAGCAATAACGTGTACCCAGCTGTTGAAAAATAAACTAGAGAAAACATGGGCAAACTTCCAATTCTGAGTGGCCCTTTCTCATCTCATACAAATTAAGGCTGGTGAGAATTTCCAGAATTGATAACCCTTTGTTTTTCAAGGAGGCAATGTGGCGCCCCTCCAGTGGATAGGGAAATGCAATAGGACTGAGGAAACCTGAGTTCTCTTTCCAGCTCTGCCAATATCCTGCTGTTTGATCATAAGAATTATCCTGCTTGGTTGTTTGACTAGTGGCAACCATGGAGAAAAACGTCTAACCATGCTGGTAGATGTATAAAAATTTCTCAGCTG
This sequence comes from Natator depressus, assembly GCF_965152275.1. Lineage (NCBI taxonomy): Eukaryota > Metazoa > Chordata > Testudines > Cheloniidae > Natator > Natator depressus. The sequence goes on along the minus strand of NC_134234.1, from coordinate 323,019,399 downwards.
ACACAACAGCTGCCATGACCCCCTGCCTGCTGCTTCCCGGCCCTCCCTCCCCAGCACTGGGCGGGTCCTAGGCCGCACACCATCACCCCCCCTGAACACTCCAGGGCTGTGCGCCACTCCCCCCACCCAGCACATGCTGCACCTCTGGGCCACCCGCAGAGCACCCACAGTGCCCCAGGATGCCCCCACCCCAGCACCCAAATTTTAGCCAGGGGTATATAGCACAAGTCATAGACAGGTCACCAGCCATGAATTTTTATTTACTGCCCGTGACCTGTCCATGACTTTTACTAAAAATACCTGTGACTAAAACGTAGCTTTATATATCATCCATTCTTTGTATTGAATTAGTCAGGGGTCCTATGGAAAAAATAGTATGTGATCATGTAATTAAAGACTCTTATCATAATGCATATGTACATACCCTGGGGCTGAATTTAGCTTGCCTGGGCAACCGTTTGAGAACTTGACTTTTCTACTTTAATGTTCTTTTGTTGTTATTGTGTGTGGGTAATAAATACAATACAGACTAACACGGCTGCTACTCTGAAACCTGTCATATTTAACTTTGAAAGTATTTTCCTGTATTTCTTTCAGTAATTATTTTTAACAAACTAAAAAGTTAGTAAACAGGCTGTCTTAAATGACAGTTTAGCTAAGTGGTTTACCAGGAGATTGTGGTTCACTCAGACAGTATGTCACTTTTCCACCATGGTTAAAGGACTAATATAGCAGACTGTGTAATCTTCTTGGCTGTTTGTTCAATATTTCCACAATTCTCATCATGGGGTTTCTATAAATGTTTTAAATGGGGAACCAGACTTTTAAATCACAGCCTTTATTTTATGTATTGTTTGTACAATATGATATTTCAGGTTCATGTATTAACATAGCTGCCAACTAACAGCAATGGTCCCGGACACATAGACATGCAAATTTCATTTCTGGAAGAGAGTACTTAAAATTTCCCAGAAGGGAGTTGTATTATTAGGGGATTATAGTAACATGACCACATGGAAAAAGCATATTTGATTTCCTGTAACTTCACTTTAAACCAGGGGTGCCAAACGTCTTCTTTGGAGAGGGCCAAATTACATTTTAATTTATGGCCGGGGTGGCCAACCTGTGGCTCCAGAGTCGCATGCGGCTCTTCAGAAGTTAATATGCGGCTCCTTGTATAGGCACCAACTCCGGGGCTGGAGCTACAGGTGCCAACTTTCCAATGTGCCAGGGGGTGCTCACTGCTCAACCCCTGGCTCTGGCGCAGGCCCTGCCCCCACTCCACCCCTTCCCACACCCACCCCTGAGCCTGCCATGCCCTCGCTCCTTCCTCTCCCCTCCAGAGCCTCCTGCACACCACGAAACAGCTGATCGAGAGGTGCAGGGAGGCAGGGGGAGGCACTGATTGACGGGGCTGCTGGTGGGTGGGAGACGCTGGGAGCTGGGGGAGCTGAAGGTGGGGGCTGCTGACGTATTACTGTGGCTCTTTGGCAATGTACAATTGGTAAATTCTAGCTCCTTCTCAGACTCAGGTTGGCCACTCCTGATTTATGGCCTTTGGACTAGGTCTATTACAAAATTAGGGTCATATTCTACTCTCCTTCAACAGTATGGTTGTCTGCACTACTATTCAGTCCCCACTTTTGTTGGGCAATGCTACTACATGCTGCCTCAGACAATATGCACCTCAGGGTTGAATATAAGGGTGCTAATCTATCCCTTAGTAAGTTACTGTTACATTCAAGTTTACTTAGGGGAAAAAATGAGGTAAGGAACTTGTAGGACCACAGCTATTTCTGCCCTTTTTTGGCTATTTGCACATGCAGGTACCCAGCATGTACACACAATTCCACTAACTGTGTGAATTAGGTGACAAAATTATTAGAAAATAAGAGTATTTTTTAGTATTTCATTAGATTTAATTTACGATGCATCAAGATGAATGGGGCAGTTCAAATCTCTTAGATCCGTTGTTATATGCTACCTACAGATTCAGTAAGACAACACTGTAAAGTTAACAAATTCAGTTCATATTTGAACGGAGTTTTTTATGACCACAAGGTCTAAAAATATAGGTTTTTTTAAATAATAGCTTACATTCTGCAATCAGAATCTTTCACGGATGCTTGATAAATACTTAAATAGGCAGTAACAACTCCAGGTTAATCTCCAGGTTAGCATACAAGTTACGTGCAATGTGTTCATAGCAGCAATCAAAATGATATTTTCTTCAGTGGCTAATTAAAAATAGAAATGTATGACACATATATACTTCTAAACACATAGAAAAGAATATTTTTCTATAACACACCGAATATTGCTCTATAATATTGTATTTATAGACTTCTGTTGTAAATTATTCCAGAGATTAAAGCACAAATTGCTTTTGCAATTGAGGTCATCCTTATCACTTTCACAAACTGGTAAGTGAAGCTATCTATAAAAGCACCCATCTTAACAATCTAAGCTATAATGTTATGTATCACCTTGCAAAGGAGTCAAGCCGATACAAGCAGGGGCTTAACTAGGTTAGTGTGAGCTCAAAGAACAAACTGTAACAGCAACTTTTAATAGAAAGATATTATGCTATGCAAATTTCCATACAAACAGTTAAATGACTTATTGGCCAAATAAAGGGCCTGATTTTGAAAGGTAATCAGCATTTACAACTCCCATTGGTTGGGAGTCACAGGTGCTCAGCACATCTTAGGATCAGTCCCAAAATTTTGCCAACAAAACTACTCTACTCGACATTAAACATTTTTAAAATTTACATTGCCAGAGTTCATCTTTAAGTATCTCTGGTGGGAAGACAGAGAAATATTCAAATGTATCATATTAAGCTGCTATCAGAAGCTTTCTACTGCTTGGAAATATCTGTACTTTTCATTTTCATAAGCAATGTATTTGTAAAAGGGTGCCACTATATATTTATTGTTGATTGATTGAGATATTTAGACAACAAGAATAAGCAATAGCTCAAATGCTGCCAATCTAAGCATAGTTCATTATCTGATATTGCACAGAGACAGAACAGATCTTGTAAAATTGATGCATGTCATCACTATGCCCCAGATTGTGATACCTTTACTCATGATATATAGTATGCACTGACTTCAATGAGACTACCTATGGAGTAAAATATAAAGAGAGTAAAGCATGAGTCGAGAGAGCATGAATAAAGGTATCAGAATCTAGCCCTATGTGACTTGCAGTATAAGTCTGTGTATTCACATGATCCTATACATAATATGAATATCAAACTACATACAGTTATAAAGAGAACCGGGCTGAGAAAAGAAGAGAAGAAACTTAATCTTGCATTGACCTCAATGAGAGTTGAGTGTGCTCAGTCCCCTTTAGGATTGAGCTCTAACAGAGCACAGAGAGACCAAGGGTGAAATCCTGGTGCTATTAAAGTCCATGGGAGTTTTGCCATGGACTTCAATAGGGACAGGATGTCACTATAAGAGCCTGGGTTCTCCTCTCACTGATTTTACAATAGTGTAACTCCAGTGACTTCAATCAAGTTACTTCTGATTAATATGAGTTTAAGTAAGAGGTGGATCTGTCCTAACATTCAGAAATGACCTTGGCATTCCCATTCCCCAGACCTTGGCATTTAAGCATATCAGTGATGAAGATACTCCTCACATACCTGCCTGGCTGGGATTAAGGGATGATGGTTATTGTAAGAGATGGAGAAGATTAAGAGCTACAAAGAGATACAATATTGGTCCTAAATTGAAAGGATGACCTTTTGGTGAAGCTAGGCAGTGTAAATGAGAGACCATGCTCCCATGAATAGAGAGTGTAGGATTAATAGAATGATCAAAATTCAATAATTATGAGTTGAAACTCAATCTTAAACTGGAGATTATTTAATTCTATATTCCACTCCTGAAGTCTTTTAAACTGGCATAGTTCTCTACTTCTAAATAAATACATTACAATATTTTAAATCATGTCATTAATCTAAGTGTGGATGCTACTAACTTGAATTCATTGTGTTTTTCGTTCTCCTACACATACATGTCTGGTGAACTCCACCCCAGTTCAGTAGTGTTTAAAAGTTACTATAGGACAGCTGTTAGGTGGCCTGTGAGAGATTGGTTTGGTGGTTTCTGTCAAGTTCTCAGGGCAGAAGTATAAACATTACAAAAAATCCACTGACATAGCTGGCACTAATTAGCAGCAATTTGCTATCAGTCTCAGCAGAGGTCAAGGACTGAATGGCTATAGAGGCTGAATTGAGACAGACATACTGGCAACAGCATGGAGAAGTTTGCATTACTGCTGTCTGTGGTGTTCCTGTTCTGTTGGTAAACAGTCTCCTGGGTACTCATTCTGGCACCTTTCAAACGTATTAAATTTGCACTAATTTTTAAACTAGATTAGCAGTTAAAGGTGGTGGCATGTGTTGTTTAAAAGTTAATTTTGTCCAGATGTCTGTTAAGGAACAGCTACATCCTACCAAGCAGAACAATGATGAAGAGCAACGAGATCAGCCTGTAGTTGCCCTTGTACATTGACATATGATGCTGGTACTTTGCCTGAAGCCCACACTTTTAAGAACAGTTGATGCAGCCAGTTGTTCACTGGTTCCAAGACACCTTTGAGTAGCTGAGGTGGAATACTATCAGGTTCAGCAGCATGTCCATTTCATAACTTTTAGACGGCCTTGCATATTCCTCAAGTGACAGAGGATCAGTGCTTGTCCCTGGGTCTCCAGCCATGCGGTTCGTGTAGCTCTGGACAGTTGTCAGCGGGTGTGTAGTTCAGTGAGCTTTCATAATGTGTTTCCTATCAGTCCAGGACCTCATCTATCAATGAGCAAAGAGAGCTGTCTGGTTTTGTTAGGGGATGTTAGAAGGCTGTTTATGGCTACCAGGCAGGTATGTGATGGCTCAGGCAGGATGCAGATTGTTGTACTTTAAGCTTTGTCATCCAGGTAGTTGATGTAGATCTCATGATCACGTTTTGCCATGGCCTGGAATATGGCTTTCAGCTGTTTATGTTCTTGGACAACTCCCTGTTTGTGTGCTTCTGCCTTTTTCGCTAATATAGCAAGCACTCTTCAGAAGGCCAAGGTTTCTTGAGAGACCACCTGAAGCTGATTATTTCAACAGTGGCGTGGTGTGTAATCTTCACACCGGTATTGGTGTGAGAGTGTGTGTTCAATCACAGCTTTCGCCACCTTTCTGAACAGCCTCACATGTGCAGCAGAGTTGCATTCTTGCCCTAGCACTATTCTGCTGAGCTATCGACTGGATATTAGGATTTGCTGCTTCACACCTTGGAATCAAGGTTGGTCAAGAAGTGTTCACCAACCAAGACTACGCCAATGATACTACCTTGCTTGCAGAGAAGTCAGAGAATTTCAGCCACATCCTCCAAGGTCTTTAAGACATTGCCCGCACTATGGAATTGAATATCTCATGGCAGACGATCAAGCTCCAGAACCTCAGAGTTGGGCTACCAGAACCCAAGCACAGCTCAAGTGGTTGCAGCAAACTGGACTTTCTTTGAGAAATAGATCTTACCACCCCTCACATGAAGTCCATGTCTCATTTATGGATGCAAAAATGTCTTCATGCTGAGACAAAGTTCAGGCTCTATCAAACCTATATACTTTCTCTATCACTATACTGGTCAAAAACCAGGACCCTTTTACAAGCAGACTTGGAGTGGTTAGAGACATTCCATACGTGCAGTCAACACCAAATCCTGAGCATACAGCAGTTTGACTTTGAGAGAAATGTAATAATCTTGCAGAGATCTGGCCTTCCTTCAGTTGCTCATTATATTCGAAAAGCAGCATTGTAAGCTCTTCAGACATGCCACAAGGATGGACAAAAATGCCCCAATTCACCATGCTGTAAAGCTCTCCATCAATAGATAAAGGGGTGCATGCACTGTTCCTATCTGTTGCTGCCCACCGGGCTGCTCCAGAGATTCATGGATTCACAGGGTTGAGCCAGATCCGGGAACTTTACTACACGATGTAGGTCATTGTGGTCACTCTGGCTGGTGCAGTGGTGCTCAGTAGACAATGGATGTTTGATGATGATTCAGAAACATAAATTGCTTACATTTTCCTAGGACAGGTGCCTTCCCTAGTGTATACATTAACTGTTTATACAAACAATTAAAGGTAGGGTTTCCAGTAGTGATCATTGATGGCCTAACTGTGCTCCCATTAAAGTTAATGGGAAAACTCCCATTGGTTTCAGTGGAAACAGTTTTATGCCAGCACTGAGGGCTTTTGAAAACCCACCCTAAATTTGTTTAAATGTAAATCTGCGGTTATAGTAACTTTTAGCTTTTCATAGACCTGTCCTCCAGCTCTCCTTGAAAGTGAAAATTATACAAAATACTGATTCAGGAATATAGGAATTCAATGCAAAATGCTAGCAAAAACATGTTTTGGAAAGTCACCACTCCTATAAATGACCTGAAAATCCCAGACTTGGGTAGGACCAACAATTATTTCATGAGAAATCCTTTAAAAGAAGAGAAACAAACATCTGAGAAGGAAAGGAAATAAAATAGGGGTAGAAAGAAGAAAAAACATCTTCTTATCCTGCTCTGGATTTCTTTGTATAATGACCTCCTCCTCCCAGCTAACTCAAAGTATAGACATGAGCATGGACTAGAGCTGGATTAACAGTTTCTATACTGTTAATTCATCCTCTATAGCTGGGAGGAGGAACCATTATACAAAGGGAACCTTCAAAACTATGATAATACAAATAATAAATATTATGAAGAAGTTGCGATGACGTAACAGTAAATTTTCTTCGAGTCACTATGCACAGCTGCTGTGCAATGCTATGTGCTGTAGGAAACATCTCTGGTTGAATCATGAAAATAAAGAGGCATGTATATATTCTGAATAGGCCACCATCATTAATCTTAACTACTTTCTGATTCCAATTTACCATTTGAGGTTTTAAAAAATAGGATAGGGACATATATCTTCACTGTCATTGCAGTTTGTGATATATTAAAATCCAATCTATGCTCACTGTGCCCTAAGAATAGAAAGAATGCCGCACTGTTAGTAAAGGATAGTATTAATGACTAAAATTTAAAAAGCAGCCTATCAGTAGTCATTGCATTCCCCACCTGCACTTATGTTCCCCAACAACCAACCCACCCACTGTTTTAAATATAAGAACAACTTAAGATTTCAGTCACAGTATGTGGAACTTTGATACGCGCAGCTTGTCAGTGGTGATGGAAAGGAAAAAAATCCTCATCTAAAACACAGACAGTACAATTAATTTTGACTAGCATAACAGATGCCACTATTTTGAGTGACAAGAGACATGCGTGTAGAAAGCCTTAGAAACCTCAAACTGTTTGAATTGTTCACCTATTAATTATGGCACAGTCTGGCTTTAATATTTTTTATGAATGAGTCAGGCCTGAAATATGTCTATTTCCAACCCTACTGTAGGTGTGTTTCCCTTTAGAGACCTAATTTACCAGAACTTTAGGCTGGATGAATGGAAATTGCTTTTTCTAATTTTTTTTAAGGTGACATACAAAAATTATATTACATTGCTAGAATACGAGGATATGTTATGCTTTGCAACTTTGACAGCACTTAATATGACACAATATAACCTAATAATGATTCAGGCTTTTCAAACAAAATTACTGGAGAGAATCAGTTGGAGAATTAATATCCTTTTTTTTTTTTTTTTTTTTTACATGTAGTAAGCAAGCTGCATTACCCAAAAGAAAAAAATATAAAGTTGTTGGCTAAGATTTTCTGATATTTCAGTATGATAGGTTTATTCTGTTTTATGTCAAGACTTGGAATCTGGACAATATCAAAACAGAGCTGTCAGTTACTAAATACCTAGGATTATGAATGGACACAAAGTCAGTGGAAATCTGGAAGTGATATAAACAGTCACTGGATAACTAATTATCAGTTGATCATTTACATCCACAATATGATCGATGGCTACAAGAACTCAGTTCCTACTCAAATGCCAGGCTTTCAAAACCCTGGATGAACCTACAAATTCAACCCCACCCCATTTTTGTTTCACTGGAAAATATTAGCTGGAGAAAGATGACAGGATATTGGTTTTTGGGTAGACAAAAAAACAGAACAACAAAACGCAAGAAATGTTTAGGTCTGGAAGATGGGAACGGTGTGGTGATGAACACTAAAAAGATGGTAGAGGTAAGGAAAAGGTATTTCCAAAGGCTGTTAAATAAGAAGAGAGAGTTGTGAGTGCAACCATCACCAACAATTACGGAGAAGCCTCAAATGGTATTGATCTCTGTATAGGAGGTAGAAAAAGCACTTAATAAGATGAAGAATGGTGAAGCAGTTGATGAAGATGAGATAACTGGGCAGTTAGAAATACTGAAATAAAGTGTCTTCACAGAGGAGTACACATTTCCTGGCATCCTCACGATACCAGATGATTGGAGAACAGGACTGATTGTCCCTCTTTGAAAGGTTAAGGGTTGTGCAAAGAATCATAGCACCTATGAAGGCATCATCCAGCTAAATCAGCCTCTTAAAGTTCTTGAGAGAGTTTTGGAGGTAAGGGTTAAGGTGCAAGGTGGAGGAAAATATATGAAAGGACACATGGCTTTAAGAAGGGAAGGGTACTATACATGCAATATTTGCAGTGAGATAGAAGTTTGAAAGAATGATAAATGGAGAGCATAACACCCAATCACCCAGGGGTGAACACTTTGCACAAAGTGATCACTCTATATCTGACCTATCAGTCCCCATCCTGAAAGGAAACCTGCACACTTTCAAAAGATGAGCCTGGAAGCTTAAATTCATTACTTTGCTAGACACTAAAAATCATGGCCTAAACAGAGACACTGGATTTATGGCTTATTACAACAATCTATAACCCACTAACCCCCTCTTTTTGTGCTTTGACTGCAGTTATTAACAGGCCATTCTACCTTGAACGGTCCCCTTACAATATGTGCTAACTATTTATGCTAAACAATCTGTTCCACCTTGCATTTTGCTGTGATGTTGGGAATATCTCTCCAGGATCTGAAGAAGAGCTCTGTGTGGTGCAAAAGCTTGTCTCTCACCAACAGAAGTTGGTCCAATAAAAAATATTACCTCACCCACCTTGTCTCGCTAATATCCATGGGCCGACATGGCTACAACTACACCGCACATAACTGCTCTTGAGAAAGCAGGACTTGGTTCTACATGAGCTGGTGTCTGGAGTACTGAAATGGATCGGAGGGAGACTGCAAGAAATGGAGACGATGGAGGAGCCGTATTGAGGGTCAAGACCGAAGATGGTAACAATACATGGAATTTTGGAGAGTTTTGAGGTGACTGAGATTGAGACAAGGCAGTGCGCTGAGTCCACTTCTCTTCATCCTATCTATGGAGTTAATTAGTAAGATAACTGAGCCTGTGGAGACAGAGAAAACTGATGTATGTTGATGATCTGCTTGTGATGGAATGCATCCTTCTATCTGCACTATACATACTATCGTACTCATCTTTGTAGAATGTATGCCTTGTGAGGTATCATTTGAAAACTCATAACTTGCTGGTCAATCTTATCATGGTGAAATATACATAGCAACATTGCATGTGAAGTTATAAACTTCCCCCACATGATGTTAAAAATGTATGTTCAAAACTCATGTAGCACCAAACTGGTCAAACAGGCCTGTCCTTAACAAAGGAGTATGTGTTTGCATTAATTTGTATTTAAGCAGTAAACAGAGTCATCAAGCAGAAAGGGGAAGGGAGGAAACAGGAAACCTGCATCGGAGCAGACAGTGGTGAAAAAATCCAGCAGGGAACGTTCTTCCACACAGATTTTGCATCTGCTGGTCTTCCAGCTCAGCAGCCCAACGTGCCCCACTGTGGCTGTCTTAACCTGGATCTGTGGGCAAGCTATTGTGATGAACGTCAACTCCTGGGAGAATTCTGCACCTGCACAGAAATTTTTTTTCTCCACAGAAAATACATTGGTTTCAGAGTAACAGCCGTGTTAGTCTGTATTTGCAAAAAGAAAAGGAGTACTTGTGGCAACTTAGAGACTAACCAATTTATTTGAGCATAAGCTTTCGTGAGCTACAGCTCACTTCATCGGATGCATACTGTGGAAAGTATAGAAGATCTTTTTATACACACAAAGCATGAAAAAATGGGTGTTTCCCACTACAAAAGGTTTTCTCTCCCCCCACCCCACTCTCCTGCTGGTAATAGCTTATCTAAAGTGATAACTCTCCTTACAATGTGTATGATAATCAAGTTGGGCCGTTTCCAGCACAAATCCAGGTTTTCTTCCCCCCCCCCCCCCACACAAACCCACTGTCCTGTTGGTAATAGCTTATCTAAAGTGATCACTCTCCTTAGAATGTGTATGATAATCAAGGTGGGCCATTTCCAGAACAAATCCAGGTTTTCTCCCCCCCCCCCCAGCCACAAACCCACTCTTCTGTTGGTAATAGTTTATCTAAAGTGATCACTCTCCTTACAATGTGTATGATAATCAAGGTGGGCCATTTCCAGCACAAATCCAGGGTTTAACAAGAACGTCTGGGGTTGGGGGGGGGTAAGGAAAAAACAAAGGGAAATAGGTTACCTTGCCAACTGTGCCCACATATCTATTCAGGGGACACCATCACAGGGCCTAATAACATCAGCCACACTATCGGAGGCTCGTTCACCTGCACATCCACCAATGTGATATATGCCATCATGTGCCAGCAATGCCCCTCTGCCATGTACATTGGTCAAACTGGACAGTCTCTACGTAAAAGAATAAATGGACACAAATCAGATGTCAAGAATTATAACATTCATAAACCAGTCGGAGGACACTTCAATCTCTCTGGTCACACGATTACAGACATGAAAGTTGTGATATTACAACAAAAAAACTTCAAAACCAGACTCCAGCGAGAGACTGTTGAATTGGAATTCATTTGCAAATTGGATACAATTAACTTAGGCTTGAATAGAGACTGGGAGTGGCTAAGTCATTATGCAAGGTAACCTATTTCCCCTTATTTTTTCCTTACCCCCCCCCCCAGACGTTCTTGTTAAACCCTGGATTTGTGCTGGAAATGGCCCACCTTGATTATCATACACATTGTAAGGAGAGTGATTACTTTAGATAAGCTATTACCAACAGGAGAGTGGGTTTGTGTGTGGGGGGAGGGGGGAAGAAAACCTGGATTTGTGCTGGAAATGGCCCAACTTGATTATCATACACATTGTAAGGAGAGTGATCACTTTAGATAAGCTATTACCAACAGGAAAGTGGGTTTGTGTGGGGGGAGGGGGGAAGAAAACCTGGATTTGTGCTGGAAATGGCCCAACCTGATTATCATACACATTGTAAGGAGAGTGATCACTTTAGATAAGCTATTACCAGCAGGAGAGTGGGGTGGGGGGAGAGAAAACCTTTTGTAGTGGGAAACACCCATTTTTTCATGCTTTGTGTGTATAAAAAGATCTTCTATACTTTCCACAGTATGCATCCGATGAAGTGAGCTGTAGCTCACGAAAGCTTATGCTCAAATAAATTGGTTAGTCTCTAAGGTGCCACAAGTACTCCTTTTCTTTTTGAGAAAATACATTCTGCCCCAGAAATGCTGCAGTTCCACCTTTTGCCCACCAGAGGCTGCTGTGGTGCCAGAACAGCTGGCAGCATTCATGCTGCAGGCTGTTCTGATGCTATAGCCGCTTCTGGTGGGCAAAAGGCAGAACTGCAGCACTTCTTGGGCAGAATGTATTTTCTGTGGGGAAAAAATGAATTCTGCCTGTGCGCAGTGACACAGAATTCTCCCAGGAGTAATATACTGAGAAGAATGGCAGGCAAGTAGAGGGTAGACAGAGTGTGCATGGAAAAAATTAGAGAAAGATGGACTTGGGACTCTCAGTGATAGATAGGCTGGAGAGTGCACATTTGAGGTGGGCTGCATATGTGATATGAATTGGAAAAGAATGACAAGCAAAGAAAGCTTGGGGAGAAGATAACAGCAAGAAAAGATGTGGAAGACTGAGGATATGATGGAAAGACTCTGTCAAGAGAAGTTAGAAGAAAAAAGGACTGGAACCCCAAGACCTACAAAGCCGCTATGGACTGGAAGGAATGGTGAAGATTAATGGGTACCTCCAAACCTGTGTAAATGGGAAAAGGCATCAAGAAGTGAAGTGAGAAAATGTTTACCTTAATTCTTTCAGGCCTCAAAGTATAAGGGCCTGATTCTGCCAGGTGCTGGTCAACTCCAAGATGCTGAGTGCTCTTAATTCCTGTTGAATTCAACACTTTTCAGGACTGAGCCCATAATCCTTATAGTTGCAAGTTTATAGTGCAGACAGTTTGGACAGTTTAATTATTTGCAAACAACAGTCACATTGACTAAACATACTGTTAGTCTGATTAAAAAGAAAGAAAATGGCAGCATAGTATATTTGTGTACAAAAATGTTCATGGTAGATTTATGTGATTATACTTCAAAATGTTTATACTGAACTAGTATTTATTATATTTATTTAGCCATTCAACGATAAAAGAACCTTATTGTTTTTGATAACTGTTCCACAAACTTACATGAAATTCACACAGCCTGTTCCTGCAGGTGGAGCAATCCAAACGAAACTGAGATTTGTCGTTGGTAGATGACTCACATGAGATGCAACCACACTGCACATAAACTGATTTCCAAACTGACGATCAGACATAATTCCTAAGAGAAAGACAGAAAGGTATGATAAAAAGCAGTATATTTCAATGACTCATTGCAATGTTTTAATAGTGTTATGTAATGTATCTACATCTACAACTTTTTGCTTTTGTGAATCGATGTTGCTCCATTATCTTCACAGATTTGAACAAATTAAGGATCTGGCCCATAATCTTTAAAAGAATGCAAAAAACTCTACCAACAAATTTAACACTGTTTATAAGAGTTCTATCACTTTAAAGTCATTTGCATTTTGTTGCAACAACTTTTTAGGTATTTTTGAATGTGGGTGTCTTACATAAACAACTCTTTGGAATTCACTGTAGTTCATCATTAGATAAAAGAATTGTATCACTAAAACAAAGCAACAACACTAGCGGGCAGCAACCTTTTTTCGACTCAGATCCCTTTTGTTGTTGCTTACAAATTAGTGCACAGTTCCATTATTTTTAACACCTTTGAGCTTGCTCTCTGAAGTAACTGGAATTGTTCCCTGAAACTAAAAGCATTCTTACTCAACTGAATTACTACATCTTTAATCTTTTATACATGGTACATTAAACAATAAATGTTTAAGCTGTCCTTTATAATGTAGTTATCAAAAGCAAATACCTTGTTTCTCATTACTTGCTTCAAATATTGACCCTTCAACTCAGAAAACAGTCACATTGACTAAGCATATTGTGAGTCTGATTAAAAAGGAAAGCAAATGGCAGCAGTACATTCATGTATAAAAATGTTCATGTTAGATGTTATGTGATTATACTTCAAAACGTTCATACTGAGCTAGTATTTATTCTCAGTTCTATTTATTTCAATTCTGATAAGAATAGATGCCACTGGCTCTAGACTTCTTTGACAAATGTTTTGAAGTACAATTCTTATGAAATGCAACTCTAGCAATTATGCTTAACCTCTTACTCGCCTAACCAACAATGACCAAGCATAGAAAATAAACAAAAATCCCCCTTGCCATTCTCCTGAGAATTCTAGATCTTCCTCAAAAGCGAAGAGATGACCTTTGCAACATACCCTACTGATTCCAGCTATGTGGGACCAGAGATGGAGTGATTTTTAAAATGGGAGACCTTCGTGAAGAATACTCAGCAGCATCCTCTCTATTAAACCAAGTATCAGAGGGGTAGCTGTGTTAGTCTATATCCACAGAAACAACAAGGAGGCCGGTGGCTCCTTAAAGACTAACAGATTTATTTGGGCATAAGCTTTCGTGGTTAAAAAACCCACTTCTTCTGATCCATGCATCGGAAGAAGTGGATTTTTTACCCATGAAAGCTTATGCCCAAATAAATCTGTTAGTCTTTCAGGAGCCACCGGACTCCTCGTTGTTTTTATTAAACCAAGGGAGCTTCAACTTGACTATCCTCAGAGATTGCAACTGCTGTTCGGAGAGAAAAGTGGTCTCTCAAGTAAATCATTTAGGGCTTTGTAGATCAAAACCAACACCTTAAAATCCACTCAGGAGGCAACAGGCAGCTAGTGCTTATCATGGACAATGACTCAGGGCGAGATACACAGCTTAATAAGTGGGCTGACAAATTCTGCACCAGCTTCAAATTCCAGATAAATTCAAGGAATAAACCTGTGAACAGTAATCTAGAGGTGACACTAAGGCATGGATGATCATAGTTAAGTGTGTATCTGTAACAAATAACCACAACCTTCTACCCAGAAACAGATGGTGGTAGGCGGAGGAGGTGGGGGGAGAGAGAGGGAAATACCTTTTAGGCCATTATTGCAACATCTAAAAGCAGCAGGGAATTGACCAGGCTCCCAGGTTGTGAATTTGAGTATTAAATACTCGACACACACACCCTCAATCACAGAGGCACAGATTATCCTTGAAATATCATAGATTTGCAGATATTAAGACCAGAAGGCATCATTATAATCATCCAGTCTACCCATAAGTGGCACAGAATTTCACCCAGTAAATCCTAATCAGCCCTATAACTTCTGGTTGAACTAGAGCATATTTTTTAGAAAGAGAAATCCAATATTGACTGCAAATGATGGAAAATCCACATACATAAATTGTTCTATTGGTTAATTATGCTCACTGTTGAAAATGTGTGCCTTATTTCCAACCTGAACATCTATAGCTTCAGCCTCCAGCCACTGGATTTTGTTGTGCCTTTGTCTGCTAGGTTAAAGAGCCCTCTAACCAGAGCTGGATGACATTTTTGAACCAAAACTTTTTTGGCAAAAAATGAAGATTTAATGACATCAGAACATTTTACAAAATCATGTCAGTGTCACTGAATTATTTCAGTTTAAAAAAACCCCTACAAACTGCCCTTCAAATAAAATTTTAACAAAACCAAAAATGTTTCATTTAGACAGTTTCAAAACAAAACATTTTTGTCTATTTGAAAAGGCTTTTTATTTTGAAATTTTGTTTACATTTTATTTTTTTTAATCTAAAAAAATATAAACATTTAAATTTAAATGAAAGTTTTCATTTTGGAATGAAGAAAATATTTAAAATTGTTTTTTACTTTTCAATTCACTGAAAATTTTGAAAAATCTGGTTTTGGGTTGACTCGAAAAGATTTTTATTTTTATTTTTTAGAACGGCCAGCAGACCAAAAAATCTGTTGTTCAACCAGCTCTACCCTCAACTATCAGAAATCTTCTCCCCATGTAGGTACTCTATATACCATCAGGTCACCTGTTACAGAAACTAAATAAATGAGCTTCTTTAGTCTTTCACTGAACAAAAGATTTTCCAGACCTCAAATTATTATTGTAGCTCTTTTCTAAGCTCTTTCCAATTTGTCAACATCCTTTTAGAGTGTTGACACCAGAACTGGACATGGTATTCCAATATGGATCTTACTAATGCTGTATACAGTGATAATAGCACCTCCCTATCTCCATCCCTGCTCATACACACAAGGACCATACTAGTTTTTAGCCACCACATGGCACTGGCAGCTCACATCCAGTTGGTTTACCCACAGTGACCCCTAAGTCTCTTTCAGAGTTATTGCTTTCCAAAATATAGTCTCCCATCCTGTAAGTGTGACAAACCGGTAATTTCTTTGTTCCTAGAAGTAAGATCTTGCATTTGGCTATATTAAAGTGCATCTTGTTCAAGTGAGCTCAGCTTACCAAATGACCAAGATTGTACTGTAGGACTGACCTGTCTTTATCATTATTTATCACTCCACCAATTGTTGTGTTATCTGCAAATTTTACCGGCAACATTTTTCTTCCAGATCATTGCCAAATACATTTAACAGATCTCTGAGATCCCACTAGAAAAATCTCCATAGGATGATTTCCCATTTACAATTATTTTTGAGATCTAACTTGGCTTTAATTCACTTCCAGTCATCTTCATTAAATGAAATGGGGCTTGCTGCAGAATTCTAGCTCTTTTGTGCATGCACACACACACACACAACATGCACACTGTGACCCCTGAGCAATTTTCTCAGTTTTTTTTAAAAGTGCTAATTACACTTTTTGATAGAAAGGCTTTATGGTTTTATCCATTTTTGGAGGAGTCTTGTGCTTTTCCCCCCTCACTTAACCTCCCCCCATCCTTTCCTGTCTACATTAAATCTCTCTCACCATACTGACCTTGATAAAAGCATCTTTTAAAACAAAGGTTTCTTTGAAATCTTTATCTTTGTTATCTTTGGACTTCTTTCCCAGTAATTTAAAGTTGGAGAGGTGCCAGTTACATCATCTCAGTTTCCTAGCCCTCCTTATCCTCCGAGGCTATGTCTACACTACAGGTACTACGGTGGTACACCTGCAGTGCTGCAGACCAATGGAAGGGCTTTTTCTGTCGCTGTAGTAAATCCACCCCTCAAGTGGTGGTAGCTAGGCTGATGGAAGAAGTCTTCTGTCAACCTCGCAATGTCTATACCGAGGCTTAGGATGGCTTAAGTACGTCACTCAGGGGTGTGAATTTTGGGGCATTGATCTCACGAATTGGGAAGAGCTGGCTGGCCATAGACTGCAATGGCCTCACATCATACATGAAGCCTCAGTCCATTTTAAAGGGAATTGCCTTGCTCTAAAGGCTGAGAAACGGCAGAGGAGGAAGGAATGCATACAGCATCCCAGCCAGCATTGTGCTTTCTCCAAGCAACCACCTGTCATATATGTAGAAAAACCTATAGAGCATGGATTGGGCTCCTCAACCATCTTAAATCTCATCAGTGACCTCTCCCCCTCTGGCAGACATCATCCTTCTATCAAGGGATAGCCAACGATGAATTTTTCACAACCCTGAGCGATGTAGCTAAGTCAACCAAAGTTTTAGATTTAGACCCTACCTTAGTGGACAGTCTTAGAGCCTAGATGTTAAGCTGTGAGAGACATTTTCCCTGACTACATAGCCACTTCAAAGAAAGTCTGGTTGGCAGTTTTGAACTTGTCTCTTGTTCTTTCTAACAATTACGCTACTGATGAGATATCCAGGCTGTTATAGCTTTCTGCATATGCTTGCTCTTATACATTTGTGGTTACATTTCATTAAAAGCACCTGGCCCTTGTGTGGAGTTTTTCCTTTCTTCTCCATATATGTATTTAATATGTGAATCTGAAATCAACCGCCAGGGTAATTCAATTTTTAATTAAAACAAGATCTGTGCCACAAAAGAAGTATTTTTTTCCATTGGCATTAGGCTTAACTCAATTCCAACTTCAGCCCCTGGACTCAGTTTGAATCTGTACTGGCAGAGTGCTACGGGTGCACTGAGAGGGCAACATCCCCTAGGGGTGGCTGTGTTGTGCACATACAACTACTTGCCTCCAGCCCGGGGTGGGAGTCCATGTCTCTGACCCATTCCCACACGCTTTGAGTCAACTCCTGTTCTCATGAAGTCCCTGTTAAAAATTCCCACTGACTTCAGTGGTGCAGGATTGGGTCCTTAGAGTTGGTGTTAGGGAGGTGGTAGCACACATGCACAGAGATCCTGCACAGTTGGAAGTGGAACAGCTCTCCACTGGCTGACTGGCAGTAAGCTATAGACCACTGGTTCTCAATATTTTGTATTGGTGACCCCTTTCACACAGCAAACCTATGAGTGTGACTCCCCTTAGAAATTAAAAACATTTTTTTATATTTAACACTATTATACACACTGGAGGCAAAGCTGGGTTTGGGCATGGAGGCTGACAGCTCCTGACCCCCCTATATAACAAACTTGCAACTCCCGAGGGGGGGTCACAAAACCCAGTTTGAGAACCCCCTGCTATAGACTTTAAATGGCTCAATCAAAAGAGTAATAGCACTCAGAGTAGAGACGGACAGAAACCCCACTCCCTTCGAAAGCCAAACAGAAAGTGGTAGAAGACGAAGATCTACCACTGCACATCCTTCAACGAGTTGGGGAGGAGCAGCAGTTTGGGGAACCTGCTCCTGTCCCTTCTTTTCTTCTGTAGCCACTTCCTGAGGGTTACTGACATCCCTGAGCTTTAGGCACTTGACGGTCAGAAAAAGCATATAATACACCAAGCACACACAACATCCTCAGAGTTTATTTTTATGCTTTTTAAAAGGAACCACTTTGCAGTGACTTGGAAAAATTCTTAAAAATGAAAAAGCAACTCATTCAATTTTTCCACAGAAAATTTTTATTTATTCTTTAGCGTTTCTCCTACTTTCTATAAATCTCCAATTCTATTTACTTACAGTATCTGTACTCCCTGGGATTAACTCCATTAGGGAGGTCGGCATCCTCAGAACATTAAAAAAAAACCCAGTATGTTGCAACTTTAGCAAAATATAAACCCCCTTCCTTAAATGTCTTACTGTAGCTTAACAACAAATCACTGTGGTGAAAATAATGAACATGGGGTTGAAAGGATTGGAAAAAATATTTTAAAAATTCATGAAAATAAAGGCACAGTGAATATTTCCCACTTGCCTCCAATGTTCTTGTGTTCCTCTGCTATGAAAAGCAACAGCATTTCACCTCCTGATGGGAAACCCTCTTCCCAAACAGAATGCTGGCTCAGTGAGTGAAAATAAACAAGCACAAATATAAAGGAGGCTTCCACTGCAAACAAAAAATTAGAAATAAAAATAACTAATTATACAACAGTTCTCAAAAAACAGTGAATGGCTGTGTCATAAATATAAAGGGAAGGGTAATCCCCTTTAAAATCCCTCCTGGCCAGAGGAAAAATCCTCTTACCTGTAAAGGGTTAAGAAGCTAAAGGTAACCTCGCTGGCACCTCACCAAAATGACCAATGAGGAGACAAGATACTTTCAAAAGCTGGGAGGAGGGAGAAAAACAAAGGGTCTGTGTCTGTCTGTATGATGCTTTGGCCGGGGACAGAACAGGAATGGAGTCTTAGAACTTAGTAAGTAATCTAGCTAGGTATGTGTTAGATTATGATTTCTTTAAATGGCTGAGAAAATAGCTGTGCTGAATAGAATGAATATTCCTGTCTGTGTGTCTTTTTTGTAACTTAAGGTTTTGCCTAGAGGGGTTCTCTATGTTTTGAATCTAATTACCCTGTAAGGTATCTACCATCCTGATTTTACAGAGGTGATTCCTTTACTTCTATTAAAAGTCTTCTTGTAAGAAAACTGAATGCTTTTTCATTGTTCTAAGATCCAAGGGTTTGGGTCTGTGGTCACCTATGCAAATTGGTGAGGATTTTTACCAAACCTTCCCCAGGAAGTGGGGTGCAAGGGTTGGGAGGATTTTGGGGGGAAAGACGTGTCCAAACTACGTTTCCCAGTAAACCCAGATAAAGTTTGGTGGTGGCAGTGGCAATCCAAGGGTAAAATAATTTTGTACCTTGGGGAAGTTTTAACCTAAGCTGGTAAAAGTAAGCTTAGGAGGTTTTCATGCAGGTCCCCACATCTGTACCCTAGAGTTCAGAGTGGGGAAGGAACCTTGACAGGCTGTATGCATCCCACAAACAACTTCTGACACAGAACAGTCCTTATTTTAAGGCTGTGGGGTTCCTGGTCCTAGGACAGTCAGTCTTAAGGGGCCATCTGGAACTGCAGACCTTTGTAAGCCAGTCCCAGGACTTCCAGGCTCCAGCATCATGAGAAGGAGAGTATGAATCCAGCAGGGAGTCCTGGGGCTGGCTTGGCCCCTGCCATGGAGAGGCACTAAGCCCCGGTTTCAGTCAGGTCTCCACAGACTGCCAGGCTCTGTACCACAGGACTGGGAGCTTAACAGCAGTGGCATAAAAAGGCCCCTAAGGGCCCTGGTACAATAGGTTGGGGTCCTCCCCCATCCAGCCTCCTTATCCTCCACTCCCCAGGGCTGGGGACCTGCATGCAATTTTCCCTGGCAACCTTCTTTGGGAGCCACTCAGCTCAACCACAGTGGCACCCAGACACCCCCTACCTGCCTGGTTCCCACACTCTGTACCCCCGACCTGGCCTCACTGCCCAGCCCCCAGAATCCATCACAAACCCCAGTGCACCTCCTTCCCACACCTTTCTGGACGAGCTCCTCACTGTTGAAGCAGCTGCTGCAGGGCAAGAGGTGGTGGTGGCCAGGACAGGGGCCAACAGCTATCTGGCCAGCAGAGCACACAGGGCCCAAAGCACCAGCAGTGGCCAGGAGCAGCCCCAAGCGATTGTTTTGCCAAAGTGAGTGTTTTGCCAAAACATTTAGCTCCAACGATTTGCCATTTTCCGATATAACTTGGTGAACATTTCCAACCTGCTCTATATAGCGTTCTAATAGCAACAGGAAAGGGAAGGCAGGAAGTGGGGGCATGGATCCTTATCTCTTGAGTGACTCACATGGAGAAGGATGCTGCACTCTATAAAGGAGAATAGCCCTTGGGTCCTGAGGAGTTTGGGGAGTACCTAAAGAACACTAATGAACCCACAGAGATTCACATGCACTCCTACCATAATTTACAAAGTCATAGGAAAGTCTTTGTATTAGTCATGAGTCATATGTGTCAACTACGTAACGTTGATCAATTGGAAATAAAGTTCTAAAAAGCAAATTTTTTAAAAAATATTTCTTTTGCACACCTAGATTCATGGCATACTCCCCAAACATTTTGAAGATTAAATCAAAATTCTAATTGCATTTTATATGCTACACCAGGTAGCAGAAAGCTTAGAACTTGGTTTTTATTTAAACCAAATATGTCAATGAATGAAAAGGTTAATATTAGATAAGAATGTAAAATGAAAGACCCTAGGTGTTCTTGTTACTTCTGAGCTGGGAACCTTGGGCATCAGGTATATGTGCTCCTTCTCAATGACATATTTCGGAGTGACAGCCAAAGGCACAAAAATGAAAAATTCTATAAAATATCAAAAAATGACGCTGTACATGTCTTGCTCTTCAAAATCTCTCCTAGCTCTTTTGGAAATTATTTATTGAAAGTCAGACACTGTAGATTTAAATGTACACACAAAGTGCATAGAAACAGTATTTATTGCAGAATGTGTCTTTTCATTGAATATGATCTCTGTTTATCTATGATGGAAGAAGTAATGTTTTATTTCCATTTTATTACTGCAATTGAAGAATATTTCAGCCCATTACCTTAGATCATTATCAATCATTTTTCATGATTCAGAAACCTTTGCTTTATAATTCTGTAAGGCAGTAGGAAGGAAATTAAAATCCTTCCTGCGTAATTTTTTGTTACATAAATATGCATTTTAAAAAAGAATGTAAGAATTCTGTGTTAATAAGGTTCTCACTAAAAGGGCTGATGTGTGTAAGGAAACTTTTAGTTGCCTTTTTAAAAAAAACTATTAAACTATTAAAACTATTAAACTATAAAAACTATTAAAAACTATTTTTTTTTAAAAACTACATCCAAATACACAGTAAGGGCCTCCTGCAATCCTTACTCATGTGAGTATTCTCATTAAAATAAATGGAACTACTCACTTAAGTGCTACTCAGAGTGAATAAGGGTTACAGGATCCGGACCTAAGTGAACTGAACACTCATACCTAAAATACATTGCTGCTGATTGATTTTTTTCTGGATGGTTACATGCTGCTTCACGGGAAACACACATATCTAGTTTGATAGAATGAAACAGACTTCTAAAGCACTTCTTGGCTCTTGCAATCAGCTAAGGGTCAGCATGATTTTATAAATTATTGATTATTATGAAAAAAGAATAGACTAGCAATTCTAGCAGATGCAGTCTTCTACCCATCAATATACAAGCTTTACAGTGAAGCCTTGGGATTATTTTACTGTTATTATTACTCCTCCATTATTAAACAATAAAGCCTTTCAGTGCTCGTGGTGATGTGAAAAATATTGCCCATAAGCTAACATGAATTTTGTGAAAGAGGTGAATAAATGGACAACAGTTTAACTGACTCTGTAAGTAAAACCTTTAACTATTCTGGTATCCAGAAACAAACCAGGGCCTAGACAGAGTCACTGAATCCACTGTAGGTGAACCATTACATCTGTGTGAATCAGGTTGCAGGACTTTTAATATCTACTTTATAATCTTTTATTGGATATAAAATTATAAACATTATCTTAATATACATAAAAACAATAATTTATTAGGAGTTCAACTCCCGATCCATTACATGTTTGGGATTCAGACACGAACTAGAGTGGGCCAGATTGTGAATACACTTACAAATGTAGTGCTTTATGACCATGCACACTGACTACAGTTGTAAGCAATTTGCTTGGAAAGGTTTGCAAGAATGAGCCCATAATATACAGATTTAACAAATTTATTCTGAAACATTGAAAATTCTGCTTAATCTCTTTTTTAATCTCCTGCTTTTAAAGGACTGTTAAAAACTTACTGAGAGGCCTATTGTTAGAATCTGCTTGGGGGTACATTTTTCATTTCACAGATTTATGAATAGAAGTCCCAATAAACTTAACAGAAGTTACACATTTAGAAATTCCAGTGCACAGGGAGGTGAATATACCCTCTACTCTGCATAATTCCCCAAAACACTGAATGAGATCCCTTGTGTAATTTGTGATGTCTGTGTGAGTTGAAGGACGGGATTGTGGGGATGCTGATACACAATGTACTGGCAGTTTAAGGGTGTTCACTGTCACTGAGGTGAGAGAATGATTTACAGCTGATGTGTAAGTGCTCCTTAGAGAACAATATGACATAAAATGCTCTAAGGCAAATGGATTTAACAACAGTAAACAGGAACCAGGAGTTAATATAAATAGAAAATGTTAATAAGCTACCTTACTACTGAAGTCATAAAAGAGAAAATTCACTTTTCAAAGACTTCCACAGGCCCCTTCACCACAGCTGCCAACTTTCACGTTGTAAATAAGCACCTCGACTATCACAATAAGCCAAAAATCAAGCTAATCCCATTTCAAAACAAGCCAAGCCCTAAGAACCCCAACACTTTATGTGACTACATCCCTCCGGCATGTAGTCTGGGACTGTGGTGGGCCCGCTGTGCACCCCTGACTCTCTCCCCACCTTGCCCCTTGTTGCCCCCCGCCCCTTATCCCTGCTTGCCAGGACCTGATAAAAAAAAGCAACAAGCTACAACAAGCAACAAGCTACAAGCCAAAAACTACCCAACAAGCAACTCACAAGCCAATTAAGCCAAAAACAAGCCCAATTTCTGCGTTTTTTTCATGGGTTTGGCATATCTGCCCTTCACCCACTTTCTATTTTTAAATGCATCCTTACTCTCTTTAGCATACCAGCTTTCTAATGCTGTCTTTTACTATATCTTTTGCTCATAAAAATCTGTTAGATGGACACCTTCATTCTGCACTGCTGGCTTCACAGGTCTTACTTAGCGGGGTATTCTCTTTTGGAAAAATGGCTGTTTTATATTATATCTCTGGTTTATATTAATTTCTCCATTTATATAATTATGGTAACTGGATCCTAAGCCCTTCATCAGTGTGAACAGCTTTTGTGCAATTTTCTCAAAACTTTGCATTAGCCTAAATCTTTTCATTTTGTAAGTTTTAAAGCTTCTCCTAGAAGCTCAAATATCAGACATACTATTTGGTAGTTTTTGTGTCCGTGACAAGTTTGACAAAGAACCTCTGTACTGTCAGAGGCACCAGAAGTAGCCCCATTGAAGATAATATACCCACTCACATGAGTAAAGATTACTAATGTTTGAGATCTACAGGTGAAACAAGCTGTATAAGAGATAGTTATTATTATAAATGTAAGTATTTGCTGGATCAGGACTACTAATAGCAGTAAATGAATTCTGGTTTTGTCTAACTTATCCTCTGAACCTTCAAATATGTTACAGATACATCAAGGTTAGTTCACCACTTCTATAAGATTATTCTCAGAGACAAAGGATTTAGCATGATATAGCATAAGGCATACTGAAAAGGAGGAGTTTACACAGTAGTTCACGTCAATTCAGTTGAAAGATGGACACTGGTATAGTTTAATAATGAAGATGATATTTTTCCTCTTGTGAAAAAAGGGAAAATACATAAAAGTTCCCAAACATCTATAAAATTGAAATTAAAACCCAAAAGAAAACCTGTTGAATCAGCACCACTCTTGGCAGCAAACGGCCAGATTCTCAGTGAGGGGAAATTGTTATGCTGTTTTACTCTAGCTGTGAATCTGGTCCCATGTATTTAAGACAAAAGGGGGAGAAGATGCGGGGAGGAGTGGAGTGAAAATATATATTGGTTGGTTCAATGGTCAATGGAGCAACTTCTATTCAAACTGACAGTTTTCAGGAGTTCTCTTGTAGTTCACATGAACTATTCTAGATGAGTACAGATCAGAACGCAGTGTGAAAGTGCCATAATTACTCTGCTTTAATAAGCCTAAAATATATTGTTGGTTTTTTTCCATCTGTAAATGAGAACCTATAAAATTCACAGTTTATGTAGTAATTTTCTGCCCTGATCAACAAATTTTCTAATGCTCAGGCAGTACAGTGGGAGCAGAAACCTCCCTCAAATCTGTAGGGGTATGTCTACACTGCAATTAAAAACCTGTGGCTGGCGCCAGCTGACGGGCTCGGGCTAAGGGGCTGTTAAATTGCGACACAGATGTTCAGGCTTAAGCTGGACCCTAGGCTCTAGGACACCCAGTCACGTGTGTCTAATTGCAGTGTAGACACATCCTCTCTGACTTCTACACCTGGGCAGAAGATGTGGGAGGGCCAAAGGAGGAGTGGCCAGAGTTCAGTGCATTCTGGTTACCCACAGCTGGAATGCTGACACTTTTATTAGCTTTGCACTGTATTACTTTTACTAATCAATAATGCATCAGATATTTGTTAGTATTTAAATTAGCAGTTTTCTGGAGGAAACAGTGTTTGAATACTGGTAATGCATACTGAGGTACTTATCAGATTGACCACAGACCATTGAAAATAGAACAGTAAACACTAAGGAGAAAACCCACAGAATAGGACACTTCCCGCCCCGTCACTTGAAAGTAATAACAAAAATCTTCACACCAAAGGAAGCAAAAATAAACAAAACCCAGCAGGAAAACAATCAAACCCTCCCCATTCCATAGCACTGCTGATAACATTCTCATTAGTAAGGAATACCATATATATCTGCTATAATGTCCTTCTGGCTGTATTATCTATATTAATGGACATTTACTACAAACAGAAAACCTTAGTATTACGCTGCTATTTCCATCCAGCATAGCACGCAATCAGTTAAGGAAAACAAGAGGGCAGAAAATAAAGTCATGCTGCATTTCATACCTCTGCTAGAAACATATTAAGACTTAATATCAGCAATCCCAAATATGCAAAAGCAATTCCAGATCAGATATGGGAAGGGAAAATAAAATAAAACTCTCAGGAACAGACATCCTTTTGTAAATGATCATACAGTATAGGTAGTCATTTAAAAAGAAGCCCATTGTTAATGGAAAGCTTTGTGCTCCAAAGCGCACTTTATGACTGAATCTTAAGAATTAGACTTGGTGGGCTAGGTCCATTCCATGGCCAACGTGTTTAGGATTTTTAGGCATTATATTTGAGTGTTTCATCCAAACTAGTTTTAAATTCTTCTAGCTATGGGGTTTCAAACATATCCCACCTCCCGGTTATGAGGGTGTCACACTTAACAGAGCTAGCTACACCTCCATCCCCTTGATGGTCTCTCTGAGTGCACCCCCACAAGTGTCAGACCTCATGCCTTTACCTCTTCTTGGGTGGAATGCTTCAGCTGTAGTGCCCTGTATATCAACCATGCTTACTCATGCCGTTCTTCTCTTCGGAAGTCTGACCAATGGTGGATATAGTGATCAAAAAGCCTGGAATTTCTTGTCTCTTAGCAACCTTCAACTGGCTTATCTTGAGCCATTCTTATCCCTTCCTGATTGTTTTTCCCTAAAGCTTCTATTAAACTAAACCAATATATTCACACAGTAAACATCCCAATAGCAAGGTCAACATACAATAGTCATAAATTATTGCAGAATACATCCAGTTCCATCACTGAGAGGATGGATCTTTCTTCCTCATCCTTATTGTAAGAAGGGATAAAGCCTGAGGGAACAGACCTTTGCAATAGTGAGCCATCAGAACTCACTGACCTATACTCTTCTAAAGATGAGGCACAGCTAGGTTACTACTGATCAGTACATATGAGATGGCAGCTCACCCCACAGCTGCATCTAAAAAGTCAGGCCTCTCCCATAAATTAGAGAGCCCCAGGAATTTGGGGACTTTTGGCCATGGGTTCCCAAAACTACAGTAAAAATGGACTATATCAGAAGTAATTATTTGTATGAAGAACCAAGTTGCATGGTCAGGCAGTAGAACAGAAATGGGTAAAAAAAAAAAAAGCATTTAGAAACTAGCTAGTTCTGAGTAAATTTAGAATTAATAAAGAATTAAAGGATTAATAAAGAATTAAAGGAGGGGGATATAATGAATGCAAATCAACATGGGTTTATGAAAAACAGATCCTCTCAAACTAACTTAATTTTTTTATGAGATTACAAATTTGGATCTTTGTGTTGACATAATATATTTAGACTTCTGTAAGGTGTTTAACTTGGTATCACACAACTTTTTCACTAAAAATCTAGAACGATATAAAATTAACATGGCACACATTAAATGGATTAAAACTAGCTAACTGATAGGTCTCCAAAGGTAATTGTAAACACAGAATTGTCTTCAAGCGGGTGTGTTTCCAGTGGGGTCCAGTGGATCGGCTCTTGGCCCTATGCTATTTAACATTTTTATTAATGACCTGGAAGAAAATATAAAACCATCACTGGTAAAGTTACAGATGACACAACATTTTGTGGAGTGGCAAACAGCGAAGAGGACAGGTGCTCTGAGTCAGAGCAATCCGGATCGCTTAGTAAACTGGGCAAAAGCAAACTGTGTGTGTTTTAATACGGTTAAATATAAATATATACATCTAGGAACAATGTATGAAGGCCATATTTACAGGATGGGGGACTTCATCCTGGGGAGCACAGAAAACTAAAAAGGTAGGTTTCCAATATTCACTGAAGCAGACTGACACATATTTTACTTTTAAGTATTTTCTGTTAATTATGGACAAGGCACGTGTCCTGTGACTAGATAGTTTTCACAGTTTACAGCTAAAGTAGATTGTCAATCATGTTTAAGACTGGTTTCAGAGTAGCAGTCATGTTAGTCTGTATTCGTAGAAAGAAAAGGAGTACTTGTGGCACCTTAGAGACTAACAAATTTATTAGAGTATAAGTTTCGTGAGCTACAGCTCACTTCATTGGATGTGTATGTGTATGTGTATTCCACTGTATGCATCCGATGAAGTGAGCTGTAGCTCATGAAAGCTTATGCTCTAATAAATTTGATAGTCTCTAAGGTGCCACAAGTACTCCTTTTCTTTTTATGTTTAAGATTGTATAACATCAGCTCCTAATTTAATGTCTTTATAGACCAAAGGGATTTCATGTCTATTGACCTAATTTGATGCTAGCAATTCATCAATTGTTATTTGGTGCTGTACAAAATATGATGTTACCTATACCTAAATTACTGTTTATGAGACCTTCATGAATTTCTTGTCTTTATTTTGCATTTTATCTCAGAGTTGTCATAATCTATTTTGAAAGCATTTGTGGAATTACTTTTGTCTCTTTATCTGATTGAAACATTTTGTAATACTAGAGTACACAACTGGCTGGGATGATTTAGTTGGAGATTGGTCCTGCTTTGAGCAGGGGGTTGGACTAGATGACCTCCTGAGGTCCCTTCCAACCCTGATATTCTATGATTCTATGAACCAGCACTGAAGGCTTTCACTGGCAATATGCCAGAGGCCCAAAGGCTGCACCTATTTTCAAATATTTGGAGACAAATGCAGACAATTATATTTTATACAGCACCATAAGGGTAGACAGCACTTTACAAAACACATATAAAATCAAAATATATTTTGAGAGCAGCAGCAGAAAGAGTAACAATGGAAAGACTGAATTGCATGGTAGGAAATGTCAAAATTAATACTAACATCTGAATACTTATCTTTGCAACCTTAATGTTCCTTAATATAGTTTAAAATATGTAAATTCCTAGGTTTTATTAAAAAGGCAAACTGGAAAGAAAAAAATATCTGGCATGTGCAACCATGTTGACCCCTATGCATGGGTCATAAGCAGGGTTTTAACCCAGGAATTCAAAAGTCACAGCACAGACTTCTACCACTTGAGCTAAAATAGTAATTGGTGGCAGCAGTAGACTGTTATTCTCTGTGTGGTCCAGCTGCTAGAGGAGGATGCAACACACACTTTGCCAGTGGCTTACACAACTATTTACTACACAGCAGTGGAATGTTGAGAATCATGTTTCATGGGCTGTGATAGGAAAGTGTTGTCTAGTGGGTAGAGATAGGACAGCCAAACACTAAGATTTTGTACATGCATTCACAGAGGTAGCATGGCTGAGTGGATGAGATTTGTTATATTAAAGATTTATTCCCTGCTCTGCTAGTGGAAGATCTTGTGCAACCTCTCAGTTATCTCATTTGTAAAATGGAGCAAACTATACTTGGTTGCCTCCAAAAGTAGGAGCATCAAGCCTTGCTCAGAAATAAGGACAGTGAAGTGCACAAAATTAACAGCAGTCAGGACAAGAGGAGGGGCAAGAACTCATCTCCCAAGAGAGTACACCTTTTCCTAGGCCAAGGGGATGGGAGTTTTTCCCCACAGGCTGGAGATCTAGCTCTGTGCCTGTTATGTAAGACACTCAGTAGGAACTGGGAGCATGCTCTGTGCAGTTGGCATGTAAAAGCTCCATGAGGCTGGAGTACACTCACTGCAGATGGAATGCTCAGAGAATTTAACAGCTAGCCTAAAACGAGTTCCACTGAACATGTGTAAATGGCAATTTTCAGAGACTCGTAACAGACATATCTGGGTGGGTTTTCATGAGGACAGCAAAAGGCATCTCCCAAACCCTAGAACTATCCCTCAAATTTCAAATCTTTGCTTCTCAAACAGATGATTGGTGCGTGGGGGGGGGTGGATTAATTTCAGCTTGAGCAGTTCAAGTTAGGTAACGTTATAAGCAACTGAAAACAGGTTTTATAACAGAAAGTGTTAGGCAAACTAAACTACCAGCTCTCCTAGCTGTTGCTACCAGCCTCACTTTTAACAACGAGGACTTCAAATAAAACTGATTTAAAACTATCAAAACAAACAATTTCGATAAGTTTCCCACATGAAACTTGGAACAAAGTGGATCTGAAAATTCCTGGTCAATCAGTTGTCTCTGAACTTTGGCCTCAGCTTCTTTGGGTTTTGCTGAAAACAGGTCTGCAAACAACCTGAACTTTGTCCAACTGATCAACTTAATAGGATACTTTTAATGCTCCTATTTCTTCACCATTTGTTGGCAAACCAGAAACCTGTCCAAACTGTCCACATAAACTAACCATATTGTTGCCAATCTTCTACTTGCACAAAACCAAACACCCTTGCCCTGCTCCCTGTCCTATCACTCCTGAAAGACCCCACCCCTTCTCGGAGTTCCCACCCCCTCCTCACTCCATTCCCCCTCCTTCTGTCGCTCACACTCCCCATTCTCCCTCACTCAGTTATTTTCACCAGGCTGGCTCAGGGGGACAGGGGTGCAGGCTCTCCAGGCTGGGACAGAGGGGTGCAGAGAGTGGGAGGTGGATCATGACTGGGATAGGGGGTTGGAGTGGGGGGGGCATGAGGGCTCCGGCTGGGGGTGCGGGCTCTGGGGATGAGGGATTTGGGGTACAGGAGAGGGCTCTGGGCTGGGTTATGGGAGGGGGCCAGGGGTACAGGCTCAGTGCGGCGCTTACCTCAAGCAGCTCCTGGAAGCAGTGGCATGTCCCCACTCTGGCTCCTACACGGAGGCATGGCCAGGCCTGTCCGCAGGTGCCGCCTCCACAGCTCCCATTGGCCGCAGTTCCCAGCCAATGGGAGCTGTGGAGCCAGCACTTGTGGTGGGGGCAGCGTGTGGAGCCCCCAGACTGCCCCTACACATAAGAGCCAGAGAGGGGACAAGTCGCTGCTTCCGGGAGCTGCACGGAGCTGGGCAGGCAGGGAGCCTGCCTTAGCCCCGCTGCACTGCCAGCCAGACTTTTAACGGCCCGATCAGCAGTTCCTTTTCGACCGGGCATTCCATTCGAAAACCACGTACTGGCAACCCTAGCTGTCCATGAATAAATTTCAGCTTTCTTTGGAGGACTGTTACCTTGCAAGAAAAATATCTTAACTGATGGATTCTAGTTCTGAAGCTGTGATTTGGATCATTTCATTGTGTGGTGATGTCCATCAGAAATGCAAGATCACTGAGCCTCTTTTAGTCTTCAGCTATACCAACTGATCAATGCTTTTCAGTTAGAAGGGGCTTACTTGTGTCTTGTCTACACACAAAACGTTGTATCACTACAACTGCTAAAGCAATACAACCCCCCAAGCATGGACATAGTTATACGGCCATAAAGATGCTTTATACCTATATCGCTATCACAGAACAGGAAGAGGGATAAGTTATACCAGTATAAGGCACTTTTACATTCATATAACTGCATCCACATGAAATTGTACCAATATAGCTATTTTCAAGAGTCAAAATAGTTAATAGCAGTACAAAAACTGTGTGGATCAGATCTTGGAAGTTCATCAAATCTTACACAACCTTTGATCTGCTGAGCCACCAAACCTGACAGCCATTCAGCTGTATTCAGCTAGGATTTCCTCACACAAAGCCTTACTTAGCAGTGGTTCTGGCCATGTGATCTAATTTCAAGGATGACCATTTAAATCCTTCCCATACAGCCTTTGCTAAGGTCTGATACAGTGGTACTGAATTAATTTTTCTTCACACCTACTGAGAAAGGCAAATCATGCCATTCTTCACTCCTTCTACTGAAGAATCACCAAGAAGTTGTGATGCCAGCAAATTTAGATAATGCAGAGATACCACATCTTGCATCACATTCTTGAGAGGCCTTTGGCTTTAAATTGAAGCCAGGCCATAAGCTTTCATGAATTACATAAACCTTCTGTTAGCCCACAAATAAAAAATTAACATTTAAATTCTCAGTAGAATCAGCAGATTCAATGGTCATAAGAACACTAGCAATTTATTTTTCATGGCCCTGCACAATTTAGCTCCAGCCAGCTTCTCTGCTCTCATTTTTATTACTCCCCTGCCTCATTGCCTTCACTTCACCCAAGCTGCATCTCCAACAGCTTTCTCTGCCCCGTTCTCTTCCTCTTGACTTTATCTTCCTCCATGCATCCGGAACTTTCTCCTTCCTGACTTGCTCCACTAAACCCTATATTCCTTTGTGTTCCTCCTCACTTTTCTTCCATGAGACTACAAACACAAGTCCTTCCAAGAAAGAAGAGCAAATCATTGTAATACCTTCTCCATCCTCCTCAAAAAGAAGCGGAATTCTGAAGATGCCTGACAAATATATGTGCTTAATCTGATTGCTTTTTGCTCCCCCTGCAAAATAGCCTTGGTTCACAGTTTT
Source organism: Natator depressus (assembly GCF_965152275.1). Classification (NCBI taxonomy): domain Eukaryota; kingdom Metazoa; phylum Chordata; order Testudines; family Cheloniidae; genus Natator; species Natator depressus. Next base: position 322,987,746 of record NC_134234.1, on the reverse strand, counting down.
TCTCTTCAGACAGGTAAGCACCCTAGAGCAAGAACTTTTCTATGAATGTCAGTAATATGTCAGGCAAATATATTACACTAGAACAAATAATAGATAATGATAATACTGTTGAGGCAGAATGTGATGTCAGATCATTCTGTTTCTCTACATTGTACAGACATTTGAGTGAGAGTCAAATTTTCAGACTTCCAAGTTGATTCATGACAACAGTTGAGGGGCATTGCTTCATGAAATCCCCATAATTTGAACCTTAGCAGTTTCATAACTGGCCTATGTAGCAATTCCAGTTTGACTATTGACCTTCTTAACAGATTCTATTAAGAAGACAGCATGTGAATAAGAGAGGCACTTTTCCAGTTGTGTTAATGACCTTGATACTCACTGAAGTGGCTGAGTTTCATATTATAGTCACTCTTCATTTTGTTTTCCCATTGCTACTTAGCATAGCAGAAAAATGATAGAAACTCTGTTTTCCAAGACATACTACAATTCTGTGCACAGCAGCTCCTGAAACTTTTGATTCTTGCCTTCTGATTTCTATTCATTTAGCTTCATATAATCCTTTTAGACTTTTCAATGGCACTTGAATTAGTACTGCACAATATTCTGATTAAAAATTTGCACTCCACAAAATCTATAAAGTGCAATGTAAATGGATTAAGGAACGTCTAACCGACAGATCTCAAAAACTAGCTGACCATAGAGCACCATGATTGAATAGAGGTGTTTCTGGGCCGAACCCTATTCAACAATTTCATCCATGATCTGGAAGTCACTGCTGGCAAAATCACTGCTGATAAAATTTGCAGATGGCACAAAGACTGGAGAAGTGATAAATAATGATGAGGGTAGGGCAGCCATGCAGAGCAATCTGGAATGGTTGGTAAGTTGAGCCCATTCAAACAAAATGTGTTTTAGTACAGCCACATGCAAAGTGGTATATCTAGAAACAAGGAATGCAGGCTTTTTCCTAGACATAGAATGGGGGACTGTATCCTGGAAAACATAACTGAGAAAAGGATTTGGGGGTCATAGTACACAAGCAACTCAACATGAGCTCCAGGTACAATGTGTGGCTAATGCGATCCTTGGATGTATAAACAGGGGAGTAGTGAGTAGAAACAGGGAGGTGATTTTACTTTCTATATGGCAGTGGTGAGATTGAAACTGGAATACTGCATACAGTTCCAATGGCTATATTTTACAAAAGTATGTTGACAAACTGAAGAGGGTACAGAAAAGAGCCACAAATATGATTTGAGGGCAGGAGAAAAAGCCTTTATGGTGAGAGACTTTAAGAGCTCAACCTGTTTAGATTATCAAAAAGAAGATTGAGAGGTGTCTTGATTACAGTGAATAAGTACCTAAGGACGGAGTGAAAATGGGACCCCACTATGCTAGGCTCTGTCCAACGGAGTAGTAGACAGTTCCGGTCCCCAGGCTCTTTCAATCTAAACAGGCAAGGCAGGCAGCAGGGGAAAGAAATATAACAAAACCAACCAAGCAAGCAAAATAAAATTAGATTGGGTTTTGTTGGGAGTGACTTGCCTCCTAAGGGCTGGAGGGCCGAGGACCAGCCAACCCTGATTACTGGATCGGATCAGGTAATTACCTATAAAGGGCAACAGGTGGCTGCAGTGAAGGAGGGAAGCTCAGGAAACTGCAGGACATAAGAAAGGCTCGTGCAGGGAAGACCCTGATACCAAGGGTTTGGGAAGCTGGAGGGTGTGACCGACAGGAAAAGGAAGCTATCGCCAGGGCTCCAGCCAGAAAGGACGGGCACTGGTGGTTCTGGGTGGACCAGAATGGGTCAGAGGAAGAGCTCCAAGTGTGGTAGAAGAACCAGGGCTGAATATGAATGTTTGTGTTACGGATATGGACTTTATTTGGGGACCCTGAGGACTGTTTGAATCATTTCTGTTATTAAACCAGACATAAACCTAGGTGGGGATGCTGTTAGCCATAAGAGAGACTGTGTAAGGAGTAGGGTGCCTGCAAAGTGAACGCTAGCCATGAACAAATATTCAGTAAATGGCTACAGCAGGAAATTAGCTAAATGGAAAGGCAAAGGAAGGGTGAAGGGACACTGAAGGAAAGAAGGGTGAGGAGGACAGGATAGGGAAGAAGAGAAGGAGGGAAGGATGGACAAGGAGAGCAGGTTGAGTGAGGCTAAGATGAAGAGACTGTGAGGGAGTGGACTGGAGAAGGTTGTAGCTAACAGCCAATCAGTGCAGGGAAGAGAATTCAAATGTCCAGAATCAAAACAGTAGAAAATGCTCTGATGATATCATCAGTATCCATCAGTCCTTGCTGCAGAACTGCTACTTCTGTGTTGCTCCTGCCATATTTGGTTTCTTTGGCACAAGGGCGTGGCTCGTCACTGGTACTCTTCTTCCCCCAACTCACATGGCTAAGGGAAGAGGGGCCTCCCACAAGGGTGGATGTCAAAGTAGCCAGTAGAGCGGTAGTATCAGGAGATCACTAAGCCCTGTGACAAAGGTATAGTTTTTTCTAATACTGACCCAGGAAAGGTAGATCTGTTGGGCCCATGATAACTAACCATACCCGACTAGCATTTTAGCTAGATAAGTCTGTTAAAATTAGCAGCAATCAACTAGCTAGCAGTGATGATCAGGATTCAGCATTAAAACCTCATTAGGAGGAATAGGGTCAGTTTACACCTCTGAAAGTTATCGTTTCAGGCTCTGTGTTGATCCAGATGTTATCCATTCATATTCATATTCAGAAGGTTTCCTTAAAACTTATTTTTTTCAACAAAATGCTCAAATTCTGCAAAGAATGTCAGAGTTTACATGGGTTGTACAACACATGCTTAATATATGTATATAAAGTACCACTAGCCAAAAATAAGAACTATTTTAGAACTGAAAGTATATTTTCTTGTTAAGTCTGAATATAATTGATGGGGAGGAGGAAGGGGAAGCAAATATAGTTGCAACAGCCACAAAATGACATTTATTAACAATAATTCTCATAAATATTGTCTAATTTGATCTTATGAAATAAATGTTTCTGCATGAAGCTTTCTTGCTGAATATAATGTAGTGATGTGTCTCCTTCATTAGGAGGATAACACTATTTTCCTGTCCAGTTATATTTCCCAGTTTGACCATTTAAAAAAAAACTTAACTTTTACGAAAGATTATTTCATTACACTGCCTCCCTGAAAAGCTAGGGATTTGTTATTTGTCCTTAGGGCACAAAAATACAAAAAACAGCTGTGAAGAACCCATGTTCCTTTGTCTTGATTACTGTAATTTCTATCTTATTTACAACCTACTGCACTATTGACACTTGCCCCCCTAAATGATTCAAGTGCTCTAATAAAGTAGTCCCTCGTAATGGTAACACAGTTAAAAACACAAGACCAAATTGTAAATTTTGACAGTGAGTACCCCAAGAAAATTAACTTGCAAATAAACTGGACTGAGATTTAATGTATTAAAGTGCAAGTTTTTCTAGACTTAGAAATTATATTAAATGCTTGAAAAACACAACATCTCTGATTTTTGTTTATGATTTGTGGAAGACATAAAACCTTACTTATGCCTCAGTTTTGTTACCTCTGAAATGCTACCAGTGGGCAATATCTCATTTTTATCAGGGGCACTACTCCAGATTTGACATATTTCTTCCCTAGTGCCTTTGTTTGCCTCCAGGAGGTTTTGTACTGTGACAAGTACACCAGAACACATTTTGTTTTATTAGTAAATCATGCAGGGAAGTGTGTCAATTAAACAGACAATGAAAATCAACGAAACAGAGCAGAATATTTTGTTAGAGTTCACAATACTATGAAGTGATTTCCAAAAAGACCCCCTAGTCAAATTGATTTCTTAAATGTTGGGATATGTTTGTGGGACTTAAATAGTAAACACTGTTCTTTTAAAGCCCATATGGTAATTATTAGTATTTTCTACCAACCTGCCTTTGGCCAGAACATTATCCATTCAAATACTAACCAACAAATCAATATGCTCCATCTTCCAACACTGTGTGCTCAGGGTTAGCAGGCTGAATATATCTGAGACACAGTACAACATACAGGTATTAAACTGATGTCTCTTTCATGCAGATTAATTATGGCACACCACTTTAGGAACACAAGTGTAGATATTAATCTGTAAACTCTCAGCAAATCAGTGGAATTGTCTCCAAATATTATACAAGATGCCATCTTGAATGCATAGATTCTTAAATTACAGTAATAAAGGAGAATTATAGTAGGCTTGTGTTTCCTCCAAAATGTGGTGAAGATTTGTGAAAGATTACGGTAAATGAAGCTGAAGAGCCTCAAACCATCTCTCACAATTGACCCAACTGAAGCCTCAGTGGGACATTGTAAATGAACCAATTCAAAATGAAATACTTTCTGAGTCATTCACTAGAGACATACGGTAGGGTGGAATTCAGCCTTTGAGTACATATGGGAAACTACCTAATGTAACTCAATAAGGCAACACATGAAAAGCCACTTTTTATTTTGAGATTCCTTCCTCCTGAGAATTTCAGAGGCTTTCAGGTAGTGTGAATTTCCACAACAAACACTAAAACAATCTACAGTACCTTAAGAGTAGCTACTTCTCCTTTCTTCTAGTCATGAATCATCAAGAACACTTCAAACAAATTCATTGAACAGAGATTCACTGAACAGGTCTAACTTCTGCAATATTATTATGAAAAAATAAGTAATTTGTTGAAAGAAAACAGTTGTAGTACAAAAAGAAAAGGAGGACTTGTGGCACCTTAGAGACTAACAAACAAGTACTCCTTTTCTTTTTGTGGATACAGACTAACACGGCTGCTACTCTGAAAGTTGTAGTACATAAATTGATAGTTATTCCAAAGACTGAATCTTAAACGTGTATATACTCTCTTTCATCATAGGAAATAGATAATGCTGTTTATGCTTCTCAAAATCCAAAGCAGCTAATTGACATTTGTAAAATCTCTAGAATCTTGTAAAAGAGCATTCTCACTTGGGAATGAGCAGTATTTACTTTATGTGAGAGAATCATGACAGGGAAGCCCTGAGAAAATCACATAAGCACCATGTGGGACATCTAGGACAAAGGACTAGTTCTTGATCACAAGCAACTGACTAATAGGAGAACTCTTAGTTAATCAAATGACATATTACTTACTGTACATTAAAAGAAATCGCTGTAGTATTAGCTTAAAACCCCAATTTCTGCTTAACAAGAAATAAACAGACCTAGCAGAATAACATAGAACGGCAGAAAAAAAATTGATTCATAGCAGGTAAATTTTTCCCTATGTTGGTATCTGATACCTTATACATCTACAATGTAATTAAATAATGATCATATCACATGAATCAAGACAATCAGCACCACAGCAAATTCTCTGCTTCTGTCTGAGTGTAATACATTTGGTGGTATGGGGCCTCCTCAAACCTCCAAGAGAAAAATAAAGGCAATTCTGAGGGCTTGTCCTCACTGCAGAGTTACCTTGAGTTATAACTTCAGGGCTGTTGTGTTTGGACAGCATCTGAGTTAGGGGCACCACTCAACTCAACAGCAGTGGTGCTTTTAATTCGAGCTGGCTGGCCCATCGGGGGCATGGGCGACAGCTTGAGTTAGCACAACTTGTCAGCTGATAACAGTCACTCTGTGCAGCTCATATGTTGCTCTGAAGCATAGCCATTCTCACTTTAGAGGAATTAACTCAAGTGTAGATACAATAACAAGTTAACTCTGCAGTAAAGAAGTAGCCCAAGAGTGCAAACTTGCAGTTCCCTGTGTCCCTTATGCAGGAATAGCCCAGGTAGGGGGATGATAAAGTACTCGGATAGCTTTTGTATATGGAACAGCTGATATACTGCAAAGCAAAGTTCAAATGTAAAAGGCTATTAAAAATTATAGTAGGGACTGTCCATAAACTACATAATGCTTTTTTGGTGATTTTTTCAAGACTCACCCACCCCTTGTACCACTGAAACAAACATGCAAACAAACATTAAGAACCCACCTACTGCATTATGTAATTTATGGACAGCCCCTTACTCACCAGATGTTACTGGAGAGGGAAATATGACTGAATTAAATCTTGATCCTTTTCCAAAAAATCTATTTTTAAGCAAATACATCAACATCATGGTAAAACTCTGATACTTCTGCATAGTCTGTAACAAGTGTTATGGCCTTATAGTTCAACTAAATGGACTTGTTCACCATGAAGAGCCCCTGCAATTTGAATCCAAAACCAAACAGGATCGGAAATTGTTTTGCTAGTCAGTCTTCCTTTTGTGACTTAGAAATGTGTTTGAATCATTGGCTTACATTCAAACTGCTTTCAGCTGTGACAATGCCAAAACACCCACAATATCACTGCACATATACAGCACCAATTGCCAAATTTTACAACCAAAATTTAGTGTAGCAAGACTAATCCATATGAAAAGTTAGTTAACAGAGAAAATTAACCAACTATAAACAGACTGCCTTTAAAATGATCGGTTTCTGAGTATCAGCCGTGTTAGTCTGTATCCGCAAAAAGAACGGGAGTGCTTGTGGCACCTTAGAGACTAACCAATTTATTAGAGCATAAGCTTTTGTGGGCTATAGCCCACTTCATCGGATGCATAGAATGGAACATATAGTAAGATATATTATATATATATATTATATATACATATATACATACAGATAAGTTGGAAGTTACCATACAAACTGTGAGAGGCTAATTAGTTAAGATGAGCTATTATCACCAGGAGAAAAAAACTTTCATATATATATCTTACTAGATGTTCCATTCCATGCATCCGATGAAGTGGGCTGTAGCCCACGAAAGCTTATGCTCTAATAAATTGGTTAGTCTCTAAGGTGCTACAAGTCCTCCTGTTCTTTTTTTAAAATGATCTTTGGGGACAGAACACGATGTGTCTTTTCAGTCTCTAAGAACTTCTTTACATTTTTACTCGAAGTACAAGTGTACTATTCTACCTCTTCTGATTGGCCTGTATATTCAAGATTTAGATGTGCATACAAGTAAATTTGCTAGGAAGGATATAGAGGCAATCCTATGTAGTTTCACAGAGGAGACTATGCCATAGCCTGTATTTATATCTTTTGTGTACATCTAACCTGTTAAAAGGAAGGAGTGACTTTTTGTTCCAGGCTTTATTTTCAGATACTATTTGTAACAAGATATGTATGTTTCTTATTACTACATTTGAGACTTGAGCACTAAGAAAAGTTAGTTGTCTGTGAAATATCTCAGATGTATACATCTGCCTTGCTTGTTATTAAAGCAAAATGCTTCGTGTAAATATTGTACTTTAAGAAATCTAGTCAGCCAGTCTGGTCCATCCCTGAAAGTTTATCAGATCTAGCTAATTTTCATTAAGTACAAATTAGTAATTGTAGCTTCTAAGTAACATTTCTTAAATTAAACATTCTAGGCCTGGCTTGATATAAGTAACTTGCTTCATTTCTTAGTAGGCATGATAAGGAAGGTGAATGGAAGATTAAGTTACCATAACAAGCAGTATGCTGGAGTGAGGATGGCTAGCTAAGATCAGCAGGCGCATCCGGGTATTAGTAAACAAGCCTAAATGTAAGACAAGGTAGAGGTCATATTATGCATGAACAGTGCATAGACAGAGCATGCTGTACAGGGATTGGTTCCTACTAAGTAACCAAGCCAATTCCAAAATGTGTGATGCAATGGATAGTAAATGCAATGCAATGTGTAAATGCATATAAAGGAAGAGGTTTTCTGTGCAATATGAGACATGTAGTACACCTTGTACCCACCCCCTATACTTCAGTCTGGTCAACTCAGCCTAGCTTTGCTGTATGCCAAATAAACTTACCTGAGTGATGAAATATGGAGTTGAACTGAGTTCTTGGGTAGCCTAGGGCAAAGAGGTCTCAGAGGGAATCCCAACAAGCATGGCCATGAGACCAGAAGCTTATGAAACCTCATGGGCTATCCACTTTAACCAACTACTTACATAGTTGTGGTGCTCACTAACATATTACTATGTTCTTTGTTGTTAAATATAGTATATTTCTTGTTCATTTTTAACATGCCCTCTTTACTAGTTGCTTCTCCTACTACCTTTGTCAACGTAATGTTCCTTTTCTGCAAAATGTCTCTGGCAACTAGTTTCAGAAGGAATATGACTGATGTGATTAATTGTCCCTACTAATCCTAGCAGTACTTGCAGTTCTGATGTCTTGTATGCTCCATGAGCCTGCACTGATTCTTCATATTATTCAATAACCACAACACAGAGCCTTTGTGGAGCCATGCTGGGTGCTAGGTCTAAAAATAGTGCAGGAACAGTTTTGTATTTACCAGCAACTGGACACAGATGTAACTGGGTATCATAACTGAATGTGACAGCTGCCTTTCGAAACGTCCTGTAGTTGACTATGCAGAAGATCCAGGAAGCTAGGGCACTCAGAGCAGAGGCTGAATTTTCCAAATGGCTGAACCACCCACTGTCAGCTTTGAAAATTCCTGATTTTAAGAATGTCTGAAACTCAGTGGCCAAATGCACCACAAATATTTCTTGGGGCAAGGAACATGTCTTGCTTGGTATCTGTATAGCAGAGTATATCAGAAGTGCAAAAATAATAGTACTTTATTGAGCAAAAGGTGCCTTGTGTTTTCAAAAAGTCACACTTGTGATTAAAAAAGCAAAAAACAAATTCCCAGGTCCAGATCTGAGATTTCTATTCAAATTAAATCTTTAGCCAAACTTCAATTAGATGCCAGAGTGCTGTTTCATTTCTTTGATATTCGTTGAGAAAATTGCAGCGAAAGCAGCTTGTATGCATTTTAGTACATTCAAATTTAGTTCAAGTGAACTCTGGCAGCTTAAGACTGAAGATTTTTGTAAGAGTTCATTAAATCTTTGCCCTTCTTAAGTAAAGTTTATCCCCAAAGTCCCACACAAGTGAATTATTACTATTAGTTGGTTACGAGTGCTATGATATTACTGTTACATGTTCAGTGATAAAATTAAGAAGGTAATTGACTGAGAGAAATCCCATCCAAGACTATTAAAGGGAATCTAGGGAGAATGACATTCCTCTTGTAAAGTACTGACTTTAATATGCTGAGTGCACAGATGGAATATTTTATATTTACTATTTGAATATGAATTCATATTTAAAATTTAGATCTGCTTTTTAACAAGTCGACATGGAAATGTCTTTTTTAATGTTTTTTTCTGCTGCAAACACAGAGTATCTATAGCAAAAGAGCGCATCCACAGGCTTTGTTTGTTCTGCTTTAAGCTTGTGAGTCATAGCGTCCACACAACTCTGTACTTTTTCAAAATAGCTGCCCAGCATTCTAGGAAGATACCGCATGATGTAGTTTTCTACTGCTAGGCTCTGTGCACTCTTGGATTTTTCTCACAGTGCACTGGGAGATACCTACCTGAATCGACTTGAATTCGGGGATTTGGGGTCAAATTAAACTACTCCCACAATTCCTCTCCTGGCATTCCATAATTTATCTGTGTTTTTTAACCATTGTCATTTTTGAACTGCTGTCAGGCAACATAGAGAAAACACAGCTGAGCACCACAATCCTGACCATTGTTAATATGAACAGGCTCCTCCACGTGCATTGGTGTTCACGCAGCTGGATGTCTTTGGATGGGTTGTGTAGGAAAATAGGCCACATTATATATTGGTGAACTTTGGGGTTAAATTGTGTTGGGATATTACCATAAGCAATAGGCTCAAAGCATGCGACCAAAAAGAATGAGATCATGAGAAAGAAGAGCGGTTGTGGTGTTAAACTTGCAGTGACCCTTTGAAATATCAGTGTTACCTCATTTAAGATTTGGGCTCAAGTAACAGAAATAAAACAGTTAATTGGGTACCAGGTGTAGTAAATAATTGGCAATATAAGAAACTGCTTCCTCCGGCCTTAGCTAATGTTGGATAATTGGCAATGACATCATTTGTTTGTTAAAGGGTATAAAAAAGTAAACTCTTAAAAGGTTCATTGCTAATACCTGCCTGATCAAGTTGGAGTTGACCAGTATGTACCCCTGGGTTTAGCTCCTTCGCAAGTATTTTGATCAAATGCATATATAATGTTTTGTCGCTCTTTGGTTGTAGTAAATTGCTTATTTAGGGTTTTCAAATGTGTTTAAAGCAACTGCATAAATACCATTCAGCCTTTGGATTTAATAAAGGAATTTATGATTAAATTATTATTCATGCAGGATATTACCATGACACTAATTCCAGCAGGTTAGGAGACAGCCACCATAATGCTGTGATGATTTGAGTAGAGGAGGAGATGGGGATGAAATCAAGCAGTTACTTCTGCAGGCCATTTTCTTGGTGTGGCTTTACTCAGTGCAAAGCTGCTTCTGGGTTCAGCCAACAAGCACAGACTGGTGGGAAAAGATAGTGCTGCAGACCTAGAATGACCAGTTGTGGTGACAGAGCTTCAGGAGGTCAAAGGCTACTTTCCTAGAAGCCTGCAGAATTCATCCCAGGGCTGCCATGATAGAACATCCAACATGAGGGTGCCTCTCAAAAGGGAGACAAATGCAGCCATCACCACCTGGAAGATTACTACCGCTGATTACTACCGGTCAATAGCTAATGAGTTTGGTGCTGACAGATCAATTGTCATGATTGTCTCAATTCCAAGCCCCACTGCTCTAACCACTAGACCCACTGTTCTACAGGTTCATGTGGAACCATGGGGCATGGCTGCTATAATGGCTGTATACTTGCCATGAGCTAGAATCACAAAGATGCCCACATGGCTGCATGCCAGCATTTAAACGGGGAGGTGACATCCGTTGAAGATGAGACTGTAACAACAGAGGGCACACAGGTACACAGGCCAATCCAGGTGAGAAGCTATGCAGTATGGGGTAGCAGTAGAAGGATTACCAGAAGCCAAATTGTTCATCTAAAATATGACAGCCTCTATATGCATCCATATAAACATTATCCCCAAAAAACTCATTCCAGTATAGAAATTATTTTACTCCCAAAGCAGATTAATTAATATGGTATAAGATGCCAGATAATTAAAAAAAAACTTGTGTGTGGACACAAGGCAATTTATTCCCCCAGCCCCCCCCAAAAATACCCATGTAGAAAGGGCCTAAGATTTCTGTCCATTTTGCTAAAGGAGCAGCTCCACTAGCTCAAGGCTGACCGGGCTCTCTTTTCTAACCTACACTTCATTACCACGTATCGTCTTCATCCAGAAGCTAGTGTCAGTATTTATTGATTCATTTTACTGATAATTACACTGCCCTTGTAGTAAGTCAAAGAACGTCAAGGTGACCATGATGCCATCTGACTGCAGTATGTCTGTAATGTCACAATACATTTGTGTCTGCTAGTCATTCAAAGACAGATATATAAAGAGCATGAGTATGTTTAAAAAGCAGACTATTGACTTTATTAGTAATCTGTTATGTAACATGTTTCATTACTCCCTGTATTATATGTCTGATACAATGTTATTGTCATGGAGAATGCTATTTATATTTTCCACCATTCCTAGTAAACTATTACTAATAACTGCTTACATTTGCATAGTACCTTTTACCATAAAGGTTCCAAAACCACTCTAAAAGCTTTAAACTCGATATAAGAACAATTTCCCCACCATCACTGAAATTCAGAATTCACTAGATATTCTAACTGAGTAAGTTTTACTGTTGTAATTACAGGGGGAAATTTAGGCAAGAAATTACCCAAGTAAAATTACTCAAGTTAGAATTTTGCAAGGACACCATGACCAACACCCAATGTCTTTTGATACTCATGGTACTTAATAGTATTGAGTCCTCAGTTTTACATCACATCTGAAAAATAACTCCAACCATCAGGATACAGTGCTTCAGGGATCAAAACTGGAATATGTTTATCAACTCTTCTGAGATGAATGAACACTATTGGATTTCCTATATCACCTTGATTTCTCTTGTCTAAGCACTAACTTAGCCCAAGCCTGCTGAACTCATGAGATAGATGGTTTGGCTACAGGCCATCTTTGGTTTTAATAACTGCATTACTTTTGACTGCTGCCAAAAGTCAGATGGGGATTACAGTATGGTGCCTGGTTTGAGTGTCATAAATCCCTATCTTTTAAGTAAATTTATATTTTAATATCAATTTTTTTAAAGTAAAAAATGTTTTATTTAAGAAAATTTCTAATATGGTTTATTCCACGCACTGAATAAATTCCATAGCCTTTGACATATAGATTACCTTCAGATTTATCCAATAGACAGCTGGATTTTTATACCTCTTATTTTCATCTTTGAGCCTATTTTTCATTCATCTATTCTCGAATTTCAGCATACATTTAAAAAATATGAAAAATATGTATATATTGATTCCAAAGCTGAGGAGTATTAGTTTTAAAATAAAAGATTTCATGTTCCTTGCCCTGCTTGGACAACAGCAGTTACTCAACAGAAATGAAAACTAAATTCTAGGAAGGGTTTACACAAAGATATTCCTTTTCACATTAAAGAAACTACCGTGCAGTTTTCTTATACACTAACTTGTAAATTAAGCATAAAATAGTGTTGAAAAATTATACCTAAATTACTCAAGTTTTTCCGCCTCCAATTTATTAAGAGTCATCAAGATATGTAGTCAATTGTTCTTTTCACAAGTGCTATACACAGACATAGTAATAATACATTTTAGTTTACAGGCTATGAAAAAGGATTTAACAAGAATAGGAAATAGCAGGATGAACATTACTATAATTTCTTATAAACTATAAACTGAACAGCATTCCCACTTTAAGTCTTGGCAACTTTTTATGTTTTAAAAACATAGCTGCCTGACCTTCCTCAAACATAGCTGCCTGACCTTCCTCATGCCAGCTTCCACTTGTAACCCTACAGTGTTGTATATGCTTTTGGTGCAGTAACACCAGCAAACACACCTGACAGATTCCTAAAAGCTTTCTTCAGATGTGGGACTGGACTTGACCCCTTGACAGACTGAACCTGGCCTTTATTGCTGTCCTTCTCACCTGGCAGAAGGGTTACATATGCACATGTGCCTGTTTGCAATGCATATTTTTGTCCATAAAATATTTGAGGGTGTCTACATTTGCAATTGCAGGAACTTGATCTAAGTAAACTACTGTCTTCAGAATAGCCAAGCTGTGACCCTTATATGCCCACACACAGTTCGGAGGGGATCTGGCAGAAGGGGTCAATCTTATGGGCGAAAAAGGCATGAGAGTCTGTGCCTACTATAGCACGCTCCCCTCCAGAACATGGAACGGAACCCAAGATTCCTGAGACTCACCATTCCTCTGAAGTCAGCAAATATCTGTGAAAACCACTGGCAAAGTGTGTATCTCATCCCCTTCTAAAGGATGCAACCTACTATTGCTGTCAGTTACTCTCTTAGTTCAAGTGCCAGAGGTCTGCGTAGTGGATATAAGAGTTCCAACTCCGCTGATGAACCATGGGGATATTAGTCTGATGCCACATGATGGAATTTCTGTTTTTTAAATTTGCTTTTTTTAAAAAGATAGGTAATTATGCAGAAATTAACTGACTGAACATTAAGGTTGCAAAGTTAAGCAACCAAAGCCAACATTAATTCTGCCCCCTTGTGCAAAAACATAATGAAATATACTTTAATTACCTGATCACATCCTATATTTTCCCCAGAACCCCTACTTCATTCAGTGCACAGGATGGTCTTAATCTAGGGATGAATGAGAGTTGTGCAGCCAAAGAGGCTGTTGCCTGTTGGACCGAGGCCCCATTTGTTGCAGAAGTTGGAACGTATGTAGTGAACGGGGTGGACTACTGAAGGAAGAAAAAGGATGGTTTTATGGTTAAGGCAGTTGAATGCTGCCCCGAAGAATGGATTCTATCACTGCCTCTACCATAGAGTTCCTGTGTGACGCTAGGCAAGTCACATAAACCATATTTTTCACAAGGGGCCATTAACTGTGTCTTCCTCATTTTCCGGACGGCTAATTTCATAGCCTGGGGTCTGATTTGCAGATGTGCGAAGCAGTTACAGCGGCAGCTGAAGTCAGTGGGAACTGCACTTTGAACATACAAAGTGCTATATATTGGTAAAACTGGGCACCAAAACTAGTGAATATTTTTTATCTCAATCCCGCTGCACCTCAACTCCCCATCTGAAAAATGGAGATAATAATACTGCCTCACCTCACGTCAGTGCGAGAAAGATAAATTAATTAATATTTGTGAAGCATTTGGATATTATAGTGATGAGCACCACAGAAAAGCCCAGGAGGAAATTAAATTTTGCTCTGAAGGCAGAATTGTTGAATAGCATGCAGTAAACAAGGCCTAACACATTAACAATGAGGATAAAATAAAATGTTGAATAACTGCTCATTAAGTAAACTCTGCCCATTCTTTGCACTGAATGAGGCAAGGTTGCTGTGGGAAAAAGTAGTACGTGATTATGTAATTAAAGAATGCATGATAATGCATATGCACGAGGGTCTGAATTAGGGTTGTACAGGCAACCTTAATACTAGTGTTTCCTAACTTTTGAGTTCTTGAATTGGCAGCCTTAATGTTCTACTAACATAGTTGTGTGCCATATATAATCAGACAGAAACAGTAAAGTGAAACAGATATCAGCAGTTCCTACTGGTCACTTATTAATATACTTGTGTGATGCATATATGGGGTGTGTACAAACAGTTATCGATATGTGCTAGAATTATGTTATTAAAATGTGTTTGGCAAGCCATGTATAAGTACCGTCTGCCTTAGACAAAGGAATGTATATTTGTTTGTCTGTACAGCCTGATCATCAGCCAAAGACCACGAAGGGCCATTTACACATAAGGTAAACAAAGCTATCACAGTGTCTCCACCTCAGCAGGAGAGAGAAACTTTATCTGGGCTATAAAAACATGGGGTCTGAACCTCAAATGATAAGTAATTGAATCAACTGTGTGTATACAATATTACTGTATTATAAAAGTATATCAGGTAAGGTCTTATAAAAGCTAATGGCACAGTGGTGGTTAATATGACTGTGAAATGTACGTATTAACACTATATGATGAAATATGGAAATATGGATACTCAATGGTATTATGCTTTAAAGTCTGTGACCAAACACAGAGAAAAACAGGTTATCCCGCCCCACCCCCAATAGAAGGAAAGGTAGCATTGTGGAACCAGAACAATTGAAGCCCTATTTACATATGAATCAGCAGGGAATGGGAAGTCCAGCATGGGAAAGAGAAAGGTAAGAACAGCATGAGGTCATCCTGACTCTGGGGACAAAACAATGAGTTTGGGAAGATAATAATCTTATAATAAGGAGAGAGAAATGGATTAATCTTTGGACAGACACCAGGGGCCAGAGCTCTTGCAAGCTGAGAACGATGGGCCATTCAACCAAGGGGATCGAAGTCTCTGGGAACTGAATATATGTGGGAAACCTGCTTAGGCAAAGATCTTTCACTTAGGAAGACAATGGAAACCAGCACCTTGTACTTCTGTGGAAGGTCCTGACTGAGAGAACACCAGCCATGGCGGAAAGAAAAAGACCATTAAGAAGTCTACCCTGAACCAAGGCTGTAGTTTGTTGAGTCACATCTTAGCCACTAGAAAGCATACTTTTACTTTAGTTTGTTTGTGAAATTTTCTAACTTTATTCCTTCTACTTGGTATCACTTAACCTATTTGTTAATAAACTTGTTTTAGTTTTACAATAAACCAATTCAGTGCTGTGCTTGAAGGGAAGGGTGTATTTATCCCGGTTAAGTTAATAAACTGTAATGTGCTTTTAAAAGGAGCAAATGACCCTTGCTATTTCTCTGAGTGTTCCAGGAAAGGGTGGGACACTTCAGGGCAGATGGCTTTGGGGAAGTTTGGGACTAGTAGTGTCTTGGGATCACTTCTACAGGTAGTAACCAGAAGCTGGTGGAAACCAGGATGGAACTGCTGTGTTATAGGCAGGCTGCTGGGATCAGAGTGCTGAACCAGGGCTGCACAGCACACAGACTCAGGGAACTGCATGCTAGTTGGCTGGCTGTTGGTGTCCATGCTGTGAGCCATAGCAGCAGAGCATTAAAGGCACCCAGGGTTAAAAGGCAGGTGGTGACACAACCCCTTACTGATCTGGACTGCACCCCAAAACATGACAGTCACAAACCCATTACAATGAAGCATTGTAAAATACCTGTTGCTGAATTCCTCATTTTATTGTAATCATTTTACTAGATGTATAACAGCAAAAGGAATTCTCCAGTCATTCCAAATGTTAAAGCAGTGCTTTATTAAATGCTTTTATTAAAAATTAAAATGCAATAAAACTTCAAAAATGCTCTATTTGTTCACCTGAATATATTCTGGGTCATCCCCAGGGAGAACAACAGATGTATCAAATAGTTGGAGAAGCACCACTATCTAATAAATATGCGTGCCAAATTGACCCAGAATTGGCCCCAGTACAACTGTTTACCACTTTGGCTTTGGCTATGTAAACTGCTTGTAAACGCTTTCTCATTTGAAAACCCTGGAGCTCCTTTACAAACACTGTATCATCCCACAAAATAGTCTGCCTCCTTCCCATTTGTCCAACCAGCTGATCAAATTATCTGTAAAACATTAAGTGCTGCCTAATGCTATTAATCTCTTACCTGCTACTCTGTAACATGACAATGATCACAAATAAACACAATTTTATGCATTCCTCGTTTTGAGAAAGGATAAGTCTTGTTATCTTTGATGTCACTACCTTAAGACATATGAAAGGGTATAGTCACAGGAATATGAAAACTATAGAAAACTACTTTCAAAGCTTTTACTGCTAGAGAGAGATTTTACAAAAAATAAAATATGGGCTTGATTCCATCACCCTCACATACATGAACTTAGGTATCTTATTCTAACATCCTCACCTTACTCCACCACTCCATAGGACTACTTGCAGAATAATGTCAACATGAGAGAGGGTGATGGATTAGAGCCCTAATCAACTAAAAGAATCCAACCTTAGATTTTTTGCATAGTCTTTTTTCCCCAATTATCCTCCTCTCTATTGCTGGGACAGTTAGAAGTACAATTACATTGGAAGAACCTCCAGTCTTTTAGCAAGCAGAATATTCAGAGATCACAGTACTCCATTTGTGGATTAGGTGAACCTAAGCAATTATTGTCAATTTTATGATTATGAAAACATACTGGATTAAAAAAAATCAAATTCTATATGTAATGCGTATGACAGGAGACAGGAACTTTTTATAGGAAGGGTCAACTTCTGACTGTAAGTACATTAAATAGGAATTGACAATGCCATGACATTTTATCTTTAAAGATTTCACTGTCATTATGGTTCTGGTACAGAATGTTGACAATGAGAGGAATCTTAAAACTATATTCAAATATAAACTTTCTTGACCAATGTCAGCTTGGCATCAACTCACACTTTAATTACTGTTAACAGATTCTCCCAGATATGACTGCTATACAGATATTTTATCTTCCTGTTAATTAGTAATTATGCTTTGGCAGGAAAAACACTGTTTCTTTCCAATTATTCCAGAACTCAGTGATTATTTAAAGTTGGCTAATTAGCAGTGGGCGGCTGGTACATCTTCTGGGCAAATTGTGTTTGATAATCCCTATTAAAATATACATGGCGGTAGTTGACTTGTAACAAAAAAAAAGTGGCAGTTCAAAGGGTGTTAGATACAGCACAAGGCAAATGGGGGCCTATTAAAATTTCCCCAACTGTTCTAATGAGAATGCCGAGGGTAATTTCTTCCTAGTTTACCATCTGTTTGGTTTCTGGCACGTATCTCTGGTGTGAAGGGAGGGTCCTGGAGCCTATTTGGCTTGTCACAAAGTAAACCAGGGATCTGAAGCAAGTTCAGTAGTTCACAAAGCAGCTCTCCAAGAGCAATGTTATGTGCGTAGCTGAAAACTTTTTTTAAGAATAACATTTTACCGAATATTCCCTACTTTTGAAAGCTGTGAGTAAAGCCATTGGAAAAAAACTTCATAGGCTCACCTAGGCATAAAATTCAACAGCTGGCTTTTTTCCATCTCTTATAATGGTAACGGGAGATGTTTTTCCTTTATCTAGAGCTGTAAGCTAAAACATTACTCCACAAATATCTATATTTGAGCATAAGTCTCTGAAGGGTAGGTAGTGATCCTAATACACAGATCAGTGTAGGGGCAGTGGAAGTGCCCTGCTGCACTAGGAGCTCTCAGATTACTCCTTGGCAAATTCTGTGCAACTGCAGTGCAGCAGAAAAATGCCCCCTGCAAAATGGTTTCTGCGGGGAAGCAAAGAGAAGCTGCACCAGTGCTTCCCCTAGCTGCAGGAAGCTCTGCAGCATGGGGGTGGGGGCGGTGTCAGGGTGCGGGGGGGGGGTTGAGGCTGGGGGGGGGGAGGTTCCAGGTGCAGGGGTTGAGGCTCAGCAGGGGTGTTGTTGCTGGGGGGTCTGGATGCACCAGGGTTGGGCGAACAGAGGGAGCAGCTCCCTGTACAGTGACCCCTCCCCCCACATGCACACCTGGAACCCCCCCCCACCAAGCCCCCTCCATATCAGGAGGCTCCAGCACCCAGACCACCTCACCCCACAGAGCCCTCCAAACTCCCACCCTGCCGAGCCTCACCCCTTGCATCATGAGCCCCCACCCCACCAAGTCCCACTCCCCCCCTCCACTGAGCCCTAACCACCTTCACCTCGCCCTGCCTTGCAGAGTCACATTCCCCCTGCACCCAGAACCGTGCACCGAACCCCTGTGCACCCAGATTCCCCCCCACACCCAGAACCCCCACCGAGCTGCCCATACCCAGATTGCCCCACACAGAACCCCAGTACTCTTGAAGGAATTCTGCATCGAAAAATTTTAAAATTTAAAATTCTGCAAAGTTTGAATATTTTAATTGTCAAAATAACATAGAAACACAATAAGAATATAATCACACCATCTTCAATTATTTCGGTAATTTATTTCAAAACACTTGTCAGCAAATAATTGAAAATAGTGTGATTATATTGTGTTATTTTGACAAATAAAAATGCAGAATTTTGCAGAATTTTAAAATGTGTGCAGAATATTTAATTTTTTGGCACAGAATATTAAATTTTTGGTGCAGAATTCACTCGGGAGTATCAGATGAATTGTGATTGAAATGGGCCCAATTCCTATGATGGCTATAGGGAGCACAAATCAGAATGACTCCAACTGCATGCTCTTACAGGGTGCAGCATGCACTCCAGACACCTCATCTCATGCACTGCACTATCTTCCTCCTCTCACTCCCCCAACCCCCATCCCTGATATAACTTGAATCCAATTCCCAGTCCCTCACTCTCACCAAACCCCACATCAAATCTCCAGTTTCCTACCTGTAATTTTCACCCCTCTTGCTGTCTCCCTCCTTCTCTTTTAAAAGAGAGTGCAGAAGGTCTTGTAGCTTCCCAATAGGGCCACTCATTGCATGCTGAAGCCTTCCAGTTCTTTGCTCCTCAAAGTGCAACACCTCTTTGAAGGAAAATGTCAGAAGAAGAGATTTCCTGCTTTACAGCTTTGCATAAGAGGTGCAGTCCTGGGGTACAAGTAACCATAAAACTGAAGGGTGCAATAAGCAAATATACTAAGACGTAGCAGTGAGGCCATCAGCCATGTTCATGGATTCCAAAGCCAGAAGGCACCATTGTGATTGTCCGACCCCCCATGCATAACATAAGTTGTAGAACTTCCCCAAAATAGTTCCTAGGACATATCTTTCAGAACAACATCCAACCTTGATTTGAAAATTGTCAGTTGGGCCCTCATACGTGGGGAGAGGGATAGCAGTTGAAGAGGGGTAAGGAATATAATCAAGGATGAAGATGAGTCCATAGGGAAGGATATTTGAGGACTAGAGGGGGAGTGGGACAAGGAGGGAATCCTGGAAAGGACAAGGAAGGAGAGTGGAGACTTGAAGATAAACAACACTAAAATGAAAATTGAGCTGAGCCCAGAAACACCAACTGCACTAATTGAGGACTAATGGTATAAGTGATGATACAGAAAGATGCAGCTTGAGATATCTTTAGTGAACTAGTATATGCCAGGAGATCTCACAAGGAGAAAATAATTCATATTAAAAAGTAGGTTTAAAGCTTTTTTCTGTGCTGAAAGATTCTCACAGCCTGCTTAGTCAGGCATACGGCACATATTTCTGTCTTCTCTCAGTTCTGATTTTAGCTTTACAGTTCATGTCTAACTGAGCCTGACCAAAGCTTCTGTTTGGGTCAACGGACAAAGATTTAGGGCCTTCGTTACATTTTACCAAAATCAGCTCACTAATTCCTTCCTAACACGATTGTTAGACAAATTTTCAAATTAATATTTTGATAAGATGGTAAAGTCCACACAGGAAAGCAGAAGTGACCCATTCACTTGGCCAGAGAATATATGTTTTTATGCCTATAAACAAAGAAACCTAACCCCTTTGGAATAAACCTATCAGTATAACCCACCCCTACCCTCCCACCCCCAATGATTCCAAACAGAGGAAACTAACTTAGGGCTTGTCATCACTACATTGTCACCGTGAGCTACAACTTGAGTTTTGACCCTAACCTGACCACACACAAAAATCTCTAGCTTTAAGTGGTGCTTAAAGCTTGAGCTAGCTGGCCTGTCAGCTGGTATGGGCTGAAGCACCGCTGCTTCTGATGCTGGAGCCAGTAATGCAGTGGGGCTGCAACAGCTTGAGTTACACCCCCCCATCAGCTGCTAATCCAGTCACTCTGTGTACCTTCAGAGTTGTCTTGAAGTGTGGCCACTCTCATCCAAGCTAGGCTAGCTTGAATGGAGTGACATGAGTGGAGTAACTTGAGCCAACTGTCACAGAGAAGAATTAACATCATTTGGGACTCTAGCAAATGTTTTTCTAAGTTAGGTAGTTAAAAGATAATTATCGTGACAGCATGAAAGATAGATCTATTGGAAAGATTTCATAGATTTTATCGCCAGACAGGACCATTAAGATAGTTTAGTCTGACCCCCTACATAACACAGGCCATTAAACTTCCCCCTAGTAATTCATGCAGTAGAGAGAATTTTATCCCAGTGTTTCCCAAACTTGGGAGGCCGCTTGTTCAGGGAAAGCCCCTGGTGGGCCGGGCTGGTTTGTTTACCTGCCGCGTCCGCAGGTTCGGCCAATTTCGGCTCCCACTGGCCGCGGTTCGCCGCTCCAGGCCAATGGGGGGTGAGGGAAGCGGCATGGGCCACAGGGACGTACTAGCTGCCACTTCCCGCAGCCCCCATTAGCCTGGAGCGGCGAATTGCAGCCAGTGGGAGCCACGATCGGCCGAAGCTGCGGACGCAGCAGGTAAACAAACTGGCCCAGCGCGCCAGGGGCTTTCCCTGCACAAGCGGCGTCCCAAGTTTGGGGAACACTGTTCTATCCTACTACACAGATAAACACTACCAAGCCCAGTGTCCTAGTTTTCATCCCTCCCGTTCTTGTAAGGGCCAACTTCTGTCAAGTTTCTTCTCCACAAAATGCCACACACAAGTCTCCAAACTGACGTTTTTAGGCCTCACACAGTCTCAGCCAATTTTTTTTTTAAGTTCAGTTCCATATGTACTATGACAATCCCACCCACATATGATGGACAGATAGGTAGATCTGCTTCTCCAATAACATTCAGTTTCATTTTTCTTTTTGTTATCAGCCTTTCTAGCAATGTGCTTTATGTTTCTTTCAAAAAGTAAACATATGCCATTGTCTCTGTTGTTACTTTGCTTCCAGTGACCCTGAAATACATGAAACATTGTGGCTAATATATTTTTAAAACTACTTCATTCCTCTAGGATCTGATCCTACAGTGTACTGATTGCTATTGGGGAGGCCTTCACCACTTCACAGGGAAAGTTCCCAAATGAGCCTAAAAACTAAACGCTGTTATCACCATTGCTCTCATGGTTCTTTTTTACTGCCAGTGTTAGGAGAGAGCACAATAGCATCAGGTCATTGTGATCATCCCAATGATTTTCTTGAATTTATATTTAAATTTAAGAGCAAGCAAAGAAAAATAGCAATTAAAAATTAAATGAGATTTTATCTAAAATACCATTTAAACAACTCTGCTCAGATAACACAATAAGCCCTACAGTTTGCATGGTTAAGCTGCAGCTCAAAAGACAGGTCAGAGATGGAAACCTTTTTTCTGCAACGCATAAAGGGATATTCATAATTAAACAGCGGACTTCCTCAGGGCATCATGTTTCAGTATTCATATCGACAAGAAAAATGAGATATTTCAAACTGTGCATGACTGATTTTGCATATCTTCTGCTTTAATTTTTTTCTGGCCTTTAGGCTTTGAGATCCTTTTGGTCAGGAGTGCACATGTTTTAGAGAGTCTTGTTATTGAGTCTTTTTAACTACTATTCCAAGAATATGTTAACACTTAAAGAGTTAGGTTACAAAACGATATCTGACACATAAAGAAGAGATCAAGTTTTGTTTTGTTGTGTATGTTCTATAAATACTGGGCACAGTGAGGAGCACAACATAACACACACATTTTATGTATGATAATGCCAGTGAAGAAACTTAGGGAAAAATATATTTGCCTTTTTGTAAATGACCAATCCTGTTTAGACCCTATTAAATATCTTACTTCACCATCACTCTTAGTTAGACCTAGTTAAACATAATATTTTCTGCTTACTTTTGTGAGTTGTTAGGAAATTACTAATATTCTCTGATGTTTGATTTAAACTACTTAACATTTCATACTGCAATATTATAGTTGACAGTAAACTGGCCATCCCAGAAATTTGAGATATGTACATAAACCCTGTACAATCTCTATCATTTACAGTTTTCAAATCAAATATGAAGGTACCTCATCTACATCATGGATCTGGATATATAAAAATACTATACAACAATGGTACTCAACCTTCCAGTGACTCACAGTTTGGTATGTGATTCCCATGCTGTCTCAGGCACCATAGAAAGTACCTGTGATATCGGCATTTTGCCTCCCTCTGAATGGTTCTTATGCAGAGCAAGAAGACACACAAGCTAAGTGGAGTTGGGATGGGTGAAAATGGTGCTGTTTGGTAGCTACCATCAGTGAATATTAATGAACCAATATTTGGTATTAAAACCTTTTTTAAAAAATTGGGCTATTTTATGTTTTGGAGGTGAAACAGATAAGTCACAGACTCAATGATTTTGTTTAAGAATGATAATAACCTGCTATGTGTGTTTGCTATCTGAAAGTTACCAAGAAGTTATAAGAGTAATGTTAATAATGTGCATTGTAACAGAGAGTGTTACATCCTCCTAATTATTTAAGATTCTTATAAACAAGGTGTTTACAGTTTAGCTATAAAATGTACACAAACATACAAACAGGTTAGTGCAAATGCAAAATGTGTATTTTTCTGTCATTCAGATATGCTGCAGCATAACTACCCATTTAGCGGATCAGAGATATATTTATACTGCAGGCACTGCTTTTACATCTGTTTTAGGAAATTAAGCCCCAATTATTTGTTTTCAGAAGCAAGGGCCATAATAAAGTTAAGTCTTACAGAGTAAGTAACTGTGTCAGTAAAAGACCATCAAGATAAAGTAGAAGATTGGATGCAACAGCTACATCTCAATGAACAGATAAAGTTAAAGGTCACAAATAATCATAGTACCAAAAATGTCCATTCTATTTTGTACAAAATGTTCTTGGTTGGAGTTAATGACTGTAGAGACATCTGTTATCTGAGAATAAGCAAGAGTTCTTATTTTAAAAAAAAAATCACCAAGTCTTGACCAAATGTAGAGAGTTTATGTATTACATGCCGTTTATAAAAGTTGTAAAACAGACAAAGAAACAAAGGTAAAGGACTTGTATTGTGAAAAATTTTGGCAGCAGAAGATGAAACCATGCAAACTGGATTTACTAGCAGTGGGTTTCTCCCAACTCTGCATATGACAACATCTTTGTGATTTTCACTTAGTCTCCTTTTAAAATCTAATTTATATTAATGCAGAAGATGCTTCCAAGAGATGAACTGCAAAAACAGGTGGCTGCAAATTATTCGTACACACTTGGGGCGGGATTTTCAAAAGTGCTCTGCATTGGCCTACTTCTACCATTGGCCTAACTTTTACCAATGAATTCAATGATAAAACCTTCAGAACATTTGAAAATCCTCCTCCTTAATCTTTTACTAAAACTCTGGACAAAAATAATCAATCAGTCATATAATATATATTGAATGGAGTTTTGGTTTAAATAGAAAGCTATTGTTCAGTCACTGGAAAAAGTGGTTGACATTATTGCCCAGCGGAGTTGGTTTTCCAATCTGTTTCTTTATGAATTAAATGCTTCCAGTTAAATGCTGCACATTATACCATTTAGAAATGACTGTTTTCCTTCAGTTACTCTGCTGAGGCTTCTCTTTCAGTTCATATGATTCTTTCAGCAAGTAGAATTGCTCCAGCAGTAATAGAAGCATCCACCTTAGATAAATATATGTGAAATGTATGTGAAAACTGTTCTCACTTTTCACAGTTATCCCTCACATTTGTAGTGTAATCACTAGTCCCTTCCAGGCCAGGACTTATGGGAAACCTATGTGTTGATTATCAGCAGACAGTGTGTTTAATTAATATTTGAGCTACACTGCTACGGATAACTAGAGGGCCACCTAACCGTATCAACAGCCCGACTACAGAATCACCTTTTTATTCACTACAACTCGGTCCTGTCTCTTTTGTATTATCATGGACACAGTAATATTGACTAAAAACCTGTTTTTATTCAGAACAAATTTTGGGGTATGTGGGTGTAAATAAATTATTTTCATATGCATAGGGGCAGCTGTTAGTGACTTCTCTATTCAAATTGTCTAACACTTTCCATTACAAACAATTCTAGCAACCTTTTCTTTGAAGAACTCTCAGACCTCCATAGTTTGCTGCAGGCCTTTGAAATTCACCCATAAGAACCTCCTCCAGCTAAAAAAGTGTCTTTTCTTCGGCTCATGAAGTTCTTCTGAAACCTTGTTGAGATCAAAACTGTTAAAAGTATCACCATTTCCCTTTTTTCACTTGCCTTCCTCAGGTAGCATGACAAAATTGTAACTGACTACAAAAATTCTAACACTGGATCCATCTTGCTTCCAAAACTGCAGCAGCACTGGGAGAACCTAGAGCAGCTAGGGGAGAATAAAGCAGGGAAAGAGTTGGGCTCCCCCAAGCAATCTCATGGTCCTAACATATGGCCCCAACTCTGGGTGGCACCTAATAGGGCAGGAGCCCTTACAACTCATGGTGGG
The DNA here is from genome assembly GCF_965152275.1 of Natator depressus. NCBI lineage: Eukaryota > Metazoa > Chordata > Testudines > Cheloniidae > Natator > Natator depressus. The sequence goes on along the minus strand of NC_134234.1, from coordinate 322,962,413 downwards.
GGGAGGGAAAAGTGTGGTGTTTCCTCCATAACCCCCTCCCCTAGACCCAAACATGGTGCCAGCAGCCCATCCCCCACTCTGGAGGCATGAGTCCCCCACATCTGTGGGGTGGGGTGGAAGGGAAAAAGAGCCTGTCAGGGTTCCCTCCCCACCCTGAACTCTAGGGTACAGATGAGGGGACCCACATGAAAGACCCCCTAAGCTTATTTCTACCAGCTTAAGTTAAAACTTCCCCAAGGCACAAATTCTTTGCCCTTGTACGCTGCCACCACCAAGTGATTTAACAAAGAATCAGGGAAAGGGCCACTTGGAGTTCCTATTCCCCCAAAATATCCCCTCAAGCCCTTACACCCCCTTTCCTGGGGAGGCTTGAGAATAATATCCTAACCAATTGGTTACAAAGTGATCACAGACCCAAATCCCTGGGTCTTAGGACAATGGAGAAATCAGTTAGGTTCTTAAAAGAAGGATTTTATTTTAAAAAAAAGGTAAAAATCACCTCTGTAAAAATCAGGATGGAAAATAACTTTACAGGGTAACAGAAGATTCAAAAACACAGCAGAACTTCCTCTAGGTTTAGTTTCAAAGTTACAAAAAAAACAGGAATAAACCTCCCTCCAGCAAAGGAAAATTCACAAGCAGAACAAAAGATAATCTAACACGCCTTGCCTGGATTTTATTTACAATTTTTGTAACATGAGAGACTTTTAGGATGGTTTATAGGAGAAGGAGTTTTCTGACCTAATGCTTATCTGCTTCCCAAGAGAATACACAAAAACAAAGCCTTCCCCCCCCCCCCGACCCAAGTTTTGAAAGTATCTTCTTTCCCCATTGGTCCTTTTGGTCAGGTGCCAACCAGGTTATTTGAGCTTCTTAACCCCTTACAGGTAAGGAGGAATTCTAGGCTACCCTTAGCTGTATGGTTATGACAGAGCCAATCCAGGATAATCCCCTGGATGACTACCCAATGGATGTAGCACATGGTGCCAGAGTCTGTTTTTCTCCTGCCTGGGGTAGCAGCCTAATCTGCCACCACCAGCTAACATAATTAGTCCTATGTCTCAAGTGGGAAAAGTCTGTGCTACAATGCTGACAACTCAGGGTTCAAATTCTACAGATATGCAATGGAGGAAGGTTTTTACAATTGCAAAGAAAAGTTTGATCTACATTTTTCCCTTAACAAAACCCTAGAAAATTATATAAAAAGCTACATTAAAAGAATGTTATTTAGGTCACAGAGTTAAGCTCTCAAATATTAAGAAATGCTAGCTTCATGCTTCCCATGCAATTTTAATTTTGTCCCATTGTACATAGGCAATATGGAACAGCCTTTAATTACATGATCACAAATGATTTTTTCCAACAGGATATAGGCTTCATTCAGTGCACAGGTTGGATGCACATGCGTGCCCATCTATCATTTCCTAAGGTTCAAGTTTTTGCTTTGTATGTATCACTTTGCTATGTATCACTTATTCGTGTGTGTGTCTGTTTGTTTGTGAAAACAGTGCCAGCAGAGGAGAGATCATTTCCTCTCTAGAGCAGCTCAATATTTCCAGAGGTAAGGAGTATCTGTTCAACTTTCCAGTAAGGGAAAGGTGACCACTCTTGTAGTGTCATGTGTGTGAGAGAATCAGGGTCTTCTTGTGGGAATTGGTTCTCTGTGGAATGCATGCAATTCTGTGCATCTAAGGCATGTCTTTGGGATGGAGACTTTCTGATTGGTTTTCCCTTTTTTTTTTTTTTAAACACACACACACAGTTTAAGGAGCTGATCCAAAGCTCATGGAAGTTATTGACTCCTACAGATTTTGGATCAGGTCCCAGCACTCAATATAAAGTCAATTTATTTAAATAATTGTGTTCACCTTAATTTCTCTACAAAACTAAGTATTTGTTATCTTGAGCTGCAGAATATTTTGAATTACAACAAATACAAGTCTAGGTTTGTTAATCACATTAGACTTACCAAATCCAAAAGCGCTAGAGCCACCAATACTTTGTGAAGCCTGAACGCTGGTAGACGTATAGAGTCCTGTTACCAGTAAGCCATCGAAGAATGTACTTGTCGAAATAGTCACTGAAATGAAAGATATAAAAATTCTGTAAGGACCACTCAATTGTGTGCTGAGTTCTGTACTCTTTCTAAGGACAAGATTCTGCCATCCTTACTTCATTGAAAACCTTGCTACACACACACACACACACACACACGCACATGCACACAGTGGTTCTTCTCATGGAGAAGCGCAATTGGATAAATAAGAGTAGCAGACTCTTGGAGCTCAAATAATGAACTTCAGTTCTGTGTAAGAAACTGTCCTGAAATAATACTCTCACTACATATAAAATGATTTAGTGACTGTAAACTAGTTTGCAAATGTAAATTTCACAAACATCGTTGCTCAATATCTAATCAGGGTTCCTGATTTTGGAATTTATTTTTAATATTTTTTCAGGGTTTATTTTTAGCAAAGAGACTGTATTTAGAAGAAAACAATTGGTGTTTGTTATTTTTTTACTCCTAAATTAATCATAAATCATTTATCAGTAATAATCTGTCACATGAAATGGACACAATTGAGAATTACAGCATCAGGATTTGAAATTAACATCAGAGAGGTCACTCATCTCTATCCGATAAGCTCCTTTTCCTAGAAGGCAAAACAACTCATATTAAACGAAATGAACTGGTTTTTAGAAAATTTCAACATCGTCAGTAGAACATGTGGTTTACAACTGGCTGTCAAGACCACAGAATAAACGACATAAGCAATAAAATAATTAAGGTTTATAGTATCGCTCTTTCTGGATTTCAAATGTGTGCTACATGACAATAGTAATATACTTTAGTGTATTAAGCAGTTAAGTCATATACGCACATAGGTCATTACAGACCAAGTATATTAAAATAATCCACTGGATAATTTTAAAAAAATATTCTTAGCTATATCAGTTAAAACCATTGTCCTGATTTTCTTGACACTTGCAATTTTCAGCTGAAAATGCATATTATTTAGGAAGGCATTGAACACTGAAAAAACAACAACAATTCACAAATTTTGCAGTTTATTCTATAAACATTCATCCTCAGTTTTTTGCTTTGATGTCTTATCAGATGTTATCAATTTAAACAGAAAATCCTATGTACAATCTGCTTGAATGTTCTATCCTAAAACGGCCAGAACTATTAAGTGACAAGTTTTTTTCTATTATGTAAATGCAATATACATAGCAATAGCCTCTATGCCTGGAATGACCTCGCTGATCCCGTAATGCCATGCAACCTCCTTTGCCTCTTTAAAATCTATTGTCAAAAACACATTTCTTCTGACAGTTTCTAACACTTGCCCAAATACCTATATATTTTTTTAAAATGGAACTAACGTAAAGCACAAAAACTAAAGCAAGCAACTAAACTATATATCAGGTAAATTCCCTCCCCCTCGCGTGTCTTAGTGTTTGTTTGTAATCTACTTTGTAAAATCCGTTTTTCTAAAGTGTCTGTAAACCATGTTTTACACCTATAGCTGTGTATAAAGAACAAAGACTAGCAATTTCGTGGAGGCTATCAAAGGCCCAGTTCCTGCACAGAGGTGCACACAGGCAGACCTTTGCAACAGTGAAGAGTTCCATTGAGTTGATTGATGTCCCACACAACTTTTTGCATGATAGAGACCTTAGTAACTATCACAGGTTCCTCTTCCACCCACCTTTTCATACACAGAGCTCAACGATGGACTGTAGTCTCTGATCACTTCAGACTCCCTTATCCTCCAAACTTTTTTGGTTCTAAATATCTGGCCAGATAGGGCAAACATACTCTCCACCCCAATGTAGTCCTTTCTTACTCCTGCTAGAAATGCCAGGTGCTGGGGATGACTCAGTAACTGAAGCGGGGGTAGGTGGTGAGGTACTGGTTCAGGGTTCTTTCCAGTAACCATTTAAATCAGTGTCATGTTAAGACATTCCTAGTACATTCAGCAGCAGGACTAGTCTGTTGTTCTGGCTGTATCATCATCAGTCTTCAGTGGTTAATCTGTGGTACACATTCATACCAGTTGTTTTGAGGGGTTTGGTTTTTTTTATTAGTTGGACCTGTAAAAACAACAGGGAGAAGGCTGTTTCGGTTTTTAACTAGAGGATTAACATCCAGTGTGTTTAATTTACTCCTAAATAATTTACAATTAAATTATCTGTATTTATTCTAATATTCAATAGTACTATGAATAATTCCAGGACAAAGAAAAACTCCCAAGAAGTTTAACAGGAGTTTCACCTGAGTAAAGAGAGCAGGTTGAGAACCCTAATCTCCATTCTACAATGCATCCCCTCATAACATACATGTCAAAACAAACAAACAAAAACAAATGAGAAGCAGACCACAAAAGCAACAAGACTTCCATAAAGTAAAATAATTTTGAAAACAAAATAAAATGAAATAAAATAAAAAATAAAAAACAATGAATTCTCCTTTCATCTGATGTTGAAGTAGTGAATTTTGCAGGGTTTATTCTTTCCTTTGTACTTTTTAGTCTGGAAAAAGGAAAATGTATGCTCTAAATTATGCTTAAGCTTTATTTTTGAAGACTAGAAAAAACAGTGGGTGAAAAGCATTGATCGAGTAAGGGCACTGGGCCAGTCCTCTGCTACCATTTTGTTTCGCTGTGAGGTAGCCTTATTCTTTCTTGAATAAATGGTGAGCACTCTCTCTGGGACAAAAGGGATATATTACAATGCCCATATTTGATTTTGGACATATTTGCTTGATCACCAATCCCCAATTTACATGTACATGTAATGGATCAATTTTCATTGCTGAATAGTATCCAACACAGTATGGTTTCCCCATTAAGCCTGTGGGAAACTGCAGATTGCCTTGAAACACTTTTTAATGGAGCACTAAATTGTTGTTATACATTTGTAATACATTGTAGAATAATTTCAGAATTAGTTCTATAAGAGAAAATAATAAGAGTGACATTCTCAGAAGGTGTGAGTGACAAAAAAGAAGAGTGACATTCTTTTAGGACTTATCTCAATCCAATGGGGAAGACATCAAATAGTTCATCTCAAATGAAAGACGATATGTTGTATTACATATTAGTACTAACAATCATGAATACGAAAGCTATGCTAACGTACAGCCCAAAGTACAGGACTGTGATTTTATATCAGGGACAGGGACTTGTTATTACACGTTATTTTGCCTTCTGTGCTCCAGAACAGCAGCAAAATAATCATTTTTCAGTCATTTGTTTCAGCCCATATAGTGGCTTGCTTGTTAAACAGTCAACAGTGTTTCTTTGCAGCCTGGAGGAGGGTGGAGTGGGAATTAAAGTCTAGGCCGGGGTAGTCAACAGGAAGACTGCCGGCCAAATTTGAATCAGACATTTCTGAACAGACTCCACAATCTTTTTATTTACTTATTACTATCATTATTGTTGTTTGGGGTGGGGAGTAGTATTATTTTCTCTGGAGTCTGAACCTTTACTATATCTTAACCAAGAAATTTGGACCCCTGACAAAAAAATAATTGACTACCCCTGGCCTAGACCAAGGCCTACCTAGGGGGTAGGGATTGGCCTCAGCCCTGCAAGTGGTGGCTGTCTCACTGCGGCAGCTGTTTTGTGAGACAGTGGCCTGAGAGAGATTGTGGGTACCTAGCAAAGAGTGTAGGAAATCCCGTCACTCAACTTTATTCCCCCCCACCACCCCCACAAAAATACTCTTCCTCATGGGATAACCAGGGGAGCAAGAAATGTACCTCTCACTTCCCTGGCCACATTACTGCGAGGAGTCATGGATCTGCAACTGGGGAATTGGGACCCACTGGGCTGCCTCCAAGAACTGTGCTGCAGGCACCAATCCAGCTGAGTGGTGGGATGCCACCACATGCTGCCACTGAGAATGTGAACAGGCTGCCAAAAGCTGCTGGCAGCCTGCCTAGAAGGGAAACAGATCAGCAGGGGCTAGAGGGGGAAGCTGGTTTGATTCCCTCTTCACACACAGATCACCAGGGCAATGAGGAGAGTCATGTGAGAAAGTCATTGGAAGAAGGAAGCTCATAGGCAAACAGGTCATAGCTCCACACAGGAAGCCCCCACCTACCCTCAGATAGCCTAGTGACCAAAAAGGGAGTGACAGACTGAGAGCAGGATATCTTTCCCTGAGAATCTGACCAGAGGCACCAGCTTCCTCTGGGCCCCGGGGGTGCTCAACTCCCTCCCCCCCTCCCCCACCTGCCCCCAAACCCTCACCCCCGCCTGGCCTCTTCTCGCCCCGCTCTGACCCAGGCCCCACCTCAACCCCCACCCCACTCCTTCTCCCAAGTCCCCGTCCCACCTCTTCCCGCCCCAACTCCACTCCCACCCTACCTTTTCCTGCCCAGTTCTGCCCCCTCCCCTGAGCACACCCCGTCCCTGCATGACACGGAACAGCTGATCATGGTGGACGGGAGGCACTGGGAAGGAGAGGGACGAGTTGATCGGTGGGGCTGCAGGTGAACGGGATGTGCTGGGGTGGGAGGAGTGGAGCTGGCTGCCGCTGGGTGCTAATTACCCACTAAGTTTTTCCCGTGGGTGCTCCAGAGTCGGCACCTATGACTCTGACCCAGTTATCCTGGGAGAGACCCTAGGAAGGGCAATAGTGTCTGCCAGGGGAATAGATAGGAGTGGTAGCATTGCTGATTATTAAGGTTGCTCTACACTTCCCAAAGACCCTGTATTCAGTTGCTTATAACTTTGCCAAATTTTAAGCATTTAGCCCAAGATCCCTGAGTTTCCCAATTCCTCTACTGTCAGCAAATGGCCATGAAACCCACTGGCAAAGCATGTACCTCATCCCCCTCTAGTGTCAGTCCCTGTAGAGGAAGACAACCTACTATAGCAACAGTTACTCTATTAGTTCAAATGCCAGAGATCCGTGTAGTGGATATAAAAGTTCCAACCTTGCCAATGACACACGTGGGTGTCAATATGATGCCACACAATTGAATTTGTTTTTTCAGTTTGCTTTTTTTAAAAACCTAGGAAGTTCACACAAAAAACAATGTTAGACGAACATTAAGGTTGTACGGTCAAGTATTCGAAAAGGTAGAAAATGCCAGAATTACATGATCACATACTATTTTTCCACAGGATTATAGTAAATAAAATATATCAGTTCCAATTTCTGATAAGGTGTCCTGAAATCTGAATGTCCAGGAAACAACCAATAATGGTCAGCACTTAAGCAGAGCTCTACATCTTCAAAACATGTAATAAACAGCAACTAAATAATAAAATGTATACATATAGGTCTGATCCTGCAAGATGCTGAGCATCCTTAGAGAGCTGCTGAGTACATTTCACGGGAAGCAGAGGATTTTTGACAGCTTCTCTCAGGAGATTCTTAGAAGATGACTTCCCATGAGCGGCCTTTATGTTAGCAGGAATCAGACCTAAATTTGGTGCCTCCTTTGGAATTAAGAACTAGAAAGCTCAAGCAACGCTTGCAACTATTGTATCTCAAGGGACAATCAGATGGCCAAGAAGCTGCCTGGAAGCAGACTGCATCTGGATGTAACAGTATCACACAAGAGATAGATCAGATTTTCAAATTGTATTTAGTCATAGGCGTTTCTAAGGCACTCATCACTATAGTACTGGAGCTATGCTCCATCTATATTTCCAATATTTTATGAAGAAAAAAGATAAGGCATGCCTTTAATTCTTTTTTAAACAGTTGATTGTCTTTTCGCCTTCAATGTCTAGATTCACTGACTCATCAATATGTTGTATATTACCCAATATACAACTTTTTAAACAGAGATGACTCTGGGTGTCTACACTACAAAAAACACAAAGCAGCAAGTCTCAGAACCTGGATCAACTCACTCAGGCTTGTACTTTGGGGCTAAAAGTAGCAGAGCCTGGGCCCTGAGACCCATCCTCCTCACTGGGTTTCAGATCCCAAGCTCCATCTACACTGCTATTTTTAGCCCCATAACATGAGCCCAAGTCACCTGACCCAGGTTCTGAGACTCATTGTTGTGTGTGTGGGGGGTGGGGTATTTTTGTTTTGTTTTAGTTTGTTTCTGAGGCCTGAGATACCCTTTGGGTTCAATGATTTTGAGAGTCATGTAGTCCTCTTTGCTGTCCCTGAAATCAGTAGATTTTCAGCAGCAGTTACTGGGAATCACTGACCTCTAGAATTGCAACAATTTGTGCACCCTTATTCAGCATCCCACAGGATCAAGCTCTTATCTAGGATACTTATTATGGACTAGACTGCAACATTACAATCTGCTGTGGTCGAGGAAGAGATCACATAATGAACTGTGCCTCACACCTTCTTGTCAACTGTCTAAATGGGCCATCTTGATTATCACTACAAAAGTTTTTTTCTCCTGCTGATAATAGCTCATCTTAATTAGCCTCTCTCCCTCTTCCTCTCTCTCTCTATATATATATCTTCTTACCATATGTTCCATTCTATGCATCCGATGAAGTGGGCTGTAGCCCACGAAAGCTTATGCTCAAATAAATTTGTTAGTCTCTAAGGTGCCACAAGTACTCCTGTTCTTTTTGTGAGAGTCACAGTTCACTGATTTCCCCCTTGTTCCTGGAGCAAACTCATTTACAACAGACCTTGGTCAACAGATTCTTCCCCTGCCATACCCGTTCCTCATTCCTGCCCACATGACAGGGGTGCGGCAGCCTCCTCCATTCTGCCATCATCCCACACCAATCCTGTGGCATTTCAGACCTTGCCTTATTCTCTCTCCTTCACCTCTTCTCCATTCTGCTTCCCATCCTTGCCTGTTGCTACTGCTGCTGCCCTTGCCCCAGGGCTTCGTGCTAGCTGGGCACCACAGTGGCCTCTACGAGGAGCAGCAGCTCTTGCCTGCTGCCTGGCTGGATGTGTCTGAATCCAGCTGTGAAAAAACACCCCCCTGAGCGCAGCAAGTTTCAGTGCTGTAAAGCACCAGCGTAGACAGTGACCCAGCGCTGGGAGCTACGCCCCTCGTGCAGGTGGTTTTTTCAGAGCACTGGGAGAGCTCTCTCCCAGCGCTGGTGCCACGACCACACAAGCCACATTAAAGCGCTGCCACAGCAACGCTTTAACATTGCCAGTGTAGACTAGCCCTAAGAAACAGAAGAAGGGATAGATACTTATATTACACTGCTGAGAACTCTGGCATCTCTCTGTAACTCTGAGATGTTAACGATGCCCTAATTAGAGACAGGATCTTTTGTGGGACACATGATTTCATCTTAAAGGAGAGATTGTTGAAAGAAACTGATCTAATCCTATGAAAATGCTCCAAAACAGCAAAAGCAGCAAAAACTGTCTGGGAAAGGATCAAAACAAGGACAGCCACTAGTGCAGAACAAGTATGATGGTTCAGCTAAAGGAACCCAGGATGCAAGACAGAGACAGACTGACTGAGAATGCAGGCATCCCAGTCTATATACAGTGAAAAGCAATACAAAATGCAGAAAGAAAAATGCCCAGCTTATGGACAACTGTGAAAGGGGCCTGGGAAATAGAACCACTTTATAGTCCAATGCCACAGCTACCCCAGGAAGAAAAAAAAGCAACTGTACATGCAGTGATTGAGAGACTTCCAGTGAAGATATCAGCAGTGTAACTTTAGCAGATCCAAAGGCTCTCAATGAACATGCACTGCAGAAGAAGGCTATCAGGCACTCAACTGCCATATTTGCACTTATGCTATTGGATCAATGATCAGTTTGATTCCAGCTGCACTGCTAAGACAGCTGCAATGTAATCCCAGCAACACTGATAAGCAACAATATTACGCTGGAGAAGTATGACCTGGTGCTGATGATGTACAATAAAACTATTCAGAAGCCAGTGGGTAAACACAGACAATTGATAAGAAACTCATGAAACAAAAGGCATTATTGTTTTGAGTTCTAGTAGTTCACAACCAGGAGTACCACCTACTGCTGGGCAGCGGGGCCATGCAAGCCATGAATTCGATTGCAGTACAACTCCAGAATATAGCCATTGTGACAGAGAAGGAAGAACAGTTACTGTGGGCCTGTCCAGCATTCTAACATTAATGGCATATTCCAAAGAGATGAACACCTAGAGTGTAAGCTGAGGTTGTAAACAGACCCCCACGTTAAGCCATGAGACTAATAAAACAGTAGGCCAGATGCAGAAACTAAAGAAGGAACTTGCAAGCCTGTAAAGAAGCATCATTACACCTGTTGAAACCAGCACAGAGTGGATCAACTGCCTCTCAGTGGTGAGAAAATCTTCAGGTAAACTGAGGATTTGCACCAACCCAAAACCAATGAAAATAGCACTGAAAAGAAGTCACTACCCATTATCAGTGATTGAGTACATACACCCAATTTCTCCAGAGCAAAAACATTCACTCTTTGTGATGTGAAGAATGGGTTCTGAAATATTAAGCTGTATGAGCCATCCAGCCACCTGACAGCCTTTGCTGCATATTTTAGCAGTTATTGTTGGATATGAATGCCAGTGCTTAATTTGTGCCAATAAATTGTGCTGAGCCCTGGCATCTCTAGGCTTGGCAGTTCATAGTCCCAGCACCTCTGGGCTTGCTGCATCAGTTATGAAAGTAATAAAAATTGCTTGATCCTAGTCACCTCTTTCATTACTAATTAAGCAGTGATGAAGGCTTCTGGGCATTAGCCTGGCTCCAGAGGTGTTCCAGTGTAAACTGAACCAGGCACTAGAGGTACTCCCAGACACCAAGACTGTAGCTGATGACATTCATATTGTAGCAGAAGGAAATGTCAAGGAAGAGGCAATCCAGGACCACGATACCAAGCTGCAACAACTCCTAAATAGGTGCCTGGTGGCGTGGAATGCTAGGCTGCGTTCAGACAAGCTGAAGCTGAGGAGAACCGTAGTCCCCTACATTGTGCATCTGCTACCTGAGGGATTCTGGCTGTACCCTGAAGACTCAGAGCCATTAAGGAAATGCCCAGCCAAAGGATATGAAGGGATTTATAGGGATGCCAACTAGCTTTCCAGAATCTGTTCCTGACTATCAGGAGCCTGTGAAGCCTTGAAACAGTTAACACACAATGATGCTGAGTGAGAATGGTCAGACACCCAAGAACAGGCACTTGAAAGAACAAAGAAAATCATAAGCGAGACACTACTCCTGAAGTAGTACAACCCTGCAGAGCAGCTAGAGCTACAGTGTGATGCCTCAGAAGAAGCCTAGGAGCAGCACTGATGCAAAGCCAGAAGCCCATCACATTTGCAAGTAGATCCCTGACAGATACAGAAAGGGGATGTGCTCAGACAGAAAAGGAGCTACTGGCTGCGCTTTCTGGAACAATTCCACCATTTCACCTTTGTGCACAAGCTGGAGGTGCAGCCTGATCACAAGCCATTCAAAAGCATCTTGAAGAAGCCACTGTTGAGTTCATGCAAGCGACTACAACGCATGTAATTGAGACTCCAGTGCAGTGGGATGAGGATAAGGTACTGCCCTGGAAAGTCATTACTGGTGGCAGATACCCTGAGCAGGACATAACTTCCAGAGTACAACACAGATGGCTCTGTGGAACAGGAGACAGTCTGTCAACACGCTAAAATATCACTGCATCTCTTCTGGAAGGCACCAGGCGTCCCAACACAGCACCGAACAGGACGGGTTGCTACAGCCAGTAAAACATGCCTACTCCAGGGCTGGCCAGACCGCAAGGTACAAGTGTCATAGGGGGCTATTCCCTATTATCAGGTGAGGGATGAGCTGTGTGCACAAGATGGGATTTTGTTTAAAGGGAATTGAGCAGTAATCCCTTCTGATTTAAATGCTGACACGAGAGAGAAACACACTGCACACCTGGGGATACAGGCATGCCTGAGATGAGCCAGGGAGCGCATCCACCTGACAGACATGAATTCCAAATGAGAGCATATGTGCAACAGTGGAGGTATGCAAAGAGTAAAATGATCAACAGAAGGAGACCTTCAGCCTCATGAAATCCTAACCCAACCCTGGAAAAAAATCAGAACAGATCAGTTTACTTTAGCAGGAATTACATTGTCACGGTAAACGACAGCTCTAGTTTCTGGGAGGTAGACTATCTGGATGACACTCAGGCAAGAACTATGATCTGGAAACCAAAAGGTTTTTGCAAGGTATGGCATGCCTGACACTATGCTCAGACAATGGGTACACCACAGCAGAATTCAAACAGTTCAGTGCCAAATGGGACTTTGAGCATAAAATGTCTTCTCTTGGGTACCCACAAAGCAACAGGGAGAGTCAGCAGAAGAGACTGATGGCAAAGGCAAAAGAGAGGAAGGGATCCTTACCTGGAAATGTTGGATCATCACAATACACCCTCCCAGGGGCAAGACAGTAGCCTAGTACGGGGACTGATGGGCTGGATAAGTAAGACCCATGAGAGGTAATCTATTGCAGCCCAGAGCAGGAATGATGGTCAGGACACAGAAACAGTTAAGAGAATGCCAAGCTAGGGCAGACAGTCTGCTACAACAAAGGAGCTAAGGACCCGAGGCCCCTACCTACCGGTGAGCATGTTTGGGTTCAGCCACCAAAAGCAATGGCATAAAGCAACAATCCAAGCTGCAGTTGGGACAGGCCAAATGAGGTAGCTACAGAGTTAAAACCAAAGAATACTGCAGAGTAGCGGCAGACAGCCAGCACACCCAGGTGGATAGGGCCAAAGGCCAGAAGGACCTAGAGTCTCAGCCATCAGCTCACCTGATGTAATAGAGTCAGAAGAAATGAGGTGTATGAACAACATGGCAAACCAACAGGACACCAACCAACAGAATGAAGACAGCAACAGGGTGGAAACAAGTCACCCACCAACAGCAACAACACAAACTAGGGGCTGACTGGTTTGAAGACCAGCATACTTGAAGGACTGTGAGGCCTAACAGGCTACAATGGGCAGGTGGTAGAGACCATGTCCATAGGGTGGCTATGTACTAGTAACCTCCGGCCCCAGCAAGCACTTGCACAAGACACCACCACAGCAACAGTTAAAAAGGCAAGATGCAGCAATTTGCATGGAACTTGGAGGGAGGTGCACAGATTGCAGGAGGAAGGAGTTTGGATGAGACACCCCAGGAATTCAGTCTGTTTGCACATGGCCTAAATGCTAACTGCAGTTGCAGCACCTCTGCACGTAGTTCTCTTAATAAAGAACAAGTTTAGTTTTAGAAACATGGAGTCCTCCCATGTTATTACTCAGCATGCTCTACATGAAACAGGAGCATCATGGTGTACTCTATTTTGTAGAACCCAAGGAAGTGTTCCAGCACTGTACTACTCTATTCTGACTAACTGGGTTTACCTAATATGGGGTCAGATGCTGTCACTGCCTCAGTTTCCCCTTCTTGGGGTTCTCAAAAACTCCATCAAGACTCCTGTGCAAGTCATATTATACCCCTTCTTGTGGTGCAGTTTATTAAAACACAGTTCAAGTGTCAATTTAAATCAAAACATCTTCCCCCAATACCCCAATTTTTTCAGTTTTTCCTGGGTTGAAGCAATTCTTTCCCAAAACTCAGGTCCTGCTGCCAGGCACTTCCTCAAGTCTTTTACCTCTAAGGCTGTAGATCCTCTCAAGGTTTCTGCTCCTGCCCCTTGAGGCATTTCCCGCTGGCTGGTATGGAGAGTCTCTTTCCCAGTCTTCTCTGACCCTGGGTCCCCTGCAAGTTTTCCTTCTTTGTTGCCTTTGCATCAAGATTTCAGGCCCCAGCTCGCTCATTCTCAGCTCATCAGATCCCTCTGAGCAGAGGCGTTCTACCAGGCCCACTCTGGGCTTCTCTAGAGACCCCTCCCCCATGGTCTGTCTGTCTGTTTGTCTGTCCTATATGAAATCCCTGCCTCTGGGCTACCATCACATGATACCTGACCCAACCACTGGCCTAGGCCCAATCCCAATTCCATCACCTGCAACTGCCTGACAAGGTACAGAGGGGCAGAACTCAATCCCTTTGAGGGCCAGCCCACCCAGTTACACTTTGATTACACGCAACTGTTGGGAAGAACAGAAGAAAATGCACAGTCAAATTGTTGCCAGGTTTTTCTGGCTTTATTAAGTGTTTGGCAAAGTGCTCAGATGCCACAGTGATAAATTTTTTTAAATACTCAGATACATTTTTAAAGCAGTGTCTCTTGACCTTATTTGACCACACCCCCTTCTTTGTGTCTGTAGTAGTTCACACCCCACCCTGCCCCGCCACACAAGAACATGTACCAATTAAAAAAAAAATCAACATGCAACTCTCACTAAAATTTTAAAAACAAGAAGGCATTGATTCAAGCAGAGCCAACGATTCATTGTAACAAGGGCAAAAGCAAAACTGCAATTCTGGTCTATTCTTACAATTAAATGTGCACACCGCATCATAGCAAACGGATTAACGTACAGATAGCAATGACTTTGTATACTGCTACGCAAGCTTAACAGAAATCCATCAAAATGCACAGCGCCATCTAGAGTCAAATGCACAGCGCCATCTGAGGACCTGATATGTCTGGAGGAATTTTAGCTTCGCGAGTTATTCATTGCTGTGGGTAAAATGTGAGCAGTAAGGTTTTTCCTAAAGCTTCTCACACGCACACACACCCTGAAAACATTCTGTGCCGTCCTCCCTCCCCCTGTTTGAGAACCTCTGTTTTAAAGGCATGCATGAATACTGCAAATAAAAATGATAATAAAATATTTATAATTAAAGTGATGTGTGTGTAGTTAGAAGGATCCCAGATGCCCTATAAATTTAGTTACAGTCAGTACCACATTTGTAGAAAAAGTTATTTAAAAACAAATAGTGGCACATATGCTAATAGCAAACTAAACCTGACTACATATAGAAATAATTTTGCTTTCAGGAGAATCCAAAAACATAGGAACCCATCGTGATGCATCAGTTCCAAATATGAATTCTAGACACTTCCTAAGGATAGTCTGAATCACAACCCTCGAACCCATCCAACAAAAATAAAAGCAATAAACGTAGGGGGAGGCTTAGTCATACTGGGTACTTATTCTCCCCAGATTGATGAAGAAAAAGCAGAGGAAAAAATATTGCAGCATTGTTACGTATGGAAAAAATGTACAGACTGAAGGCAGGCACAGTAGCAACGTGACTGGTAAACTTTGATGTGCTTTGGATTAGGCCTTCATGTATCACCTCCACTCCACTGTTACCAGTCTTGACGCCCCCTCCCTGTTCATTTCTTCCATAAATGTATCTAGGCCTTTTCCCAACCCTTCTCATATATGAAAACTCCCTACCTGTTCCAGTTTGCCAAGGCAATATCCCCTTACTATTCAAAACCTTCCAAAGACTCTCTATTTCCATGATGCCAACAAGAAGCTAGTGAAAAATAGCATTAATTTGTTAAAAAAGAAAACAAACCAAAAAACCCCAGAAATTTCCTTCCTCTAGGAAGAGGTTCTCAACCCGCAGCCTGCATGCGGCCCAATTAGCACACAGCTACAGCCCAGCTCAGCTGTATGCTAAAGGCTGTGGGCTCTGGGCTGCCGGCTGCCACACAGCCCCACACGGCAGGCTTGGGGTCTGGGCTGCTGCGTGGCCCCGCACAGCAGGGTCCGGGTCCGGGGTCCCGGCTGCTGCTCGGCCCCGCACAACAGCGTCCAGGGTTGCGGCGGGGTTTGGGGTTGGGGTCCCTGTCCCCTTCCCCACACCCGGCTCTCCGTTCCTGGCCCACTCTGTGGAGGGGTCTCTGGGTGGAGGGCACTGGGCATAGGGGTTTGTGGGGGGGTGGGGTTAAGTGGGGGCACTGTGGTTCTCAAACTGCAGCCCAGGTAACACTTTGTCGGCCGCATATGCAGCCCACAATGATAAATAGGTTGAGAACCACTGCTCTCGGCCTTCCAGTGCATCATATATGCTCTGTGTACATCTTATTCAGAGTAAACGGCTTTAGGAGCATGGGCAATCTTTATTTTGTGTCCTGTACAGTGCCAGGAACATTATCGGTGCTTAATAAATGATATACAACACACAATAACGTTATTTCCTTAATATCTGAAAAGTTCCACAGAATGTTGCCAAATGTCTGGATCTCGATTTTGTAGCTCCGTGACAGCTTTTTGAACCCTGAAAATTAGAAATAGCATAAGGAATAAACAAATTACTATGGGCATGAAACAAAATTTAGTCAAGAAAAATATCCAACAATAGCTGTCCCTGAAATCAAATGGCCACTAGCAGATGCTGTCAAGAGCCAAAATTGAAATATGCAGTTGTATTGCATACTGAAACCAAAACAGTGACCACTGAAATACTACTTGCTATAACGATTAGTGGAATGATTATTTTTATTTATAGAGTGCAAAAAATACTAAAATCAAAGCCACTTTGATAGTACATTACAAAAAATGTTATGCCACTTACTAAACCCCACCAAGGGAAGACAAAATACCCAAGTAGAAGTTTAGCAGACGCCATTAATGAGAATTATTGACACCAGGTACGAGACATTAGCCTGTGCTATAGCTCCAAGTGACCTAATGTACAATCTAAAATCAACTGATTATTGAGAAAGAGACTTTTCCAATCATAGCAAGTTGTCCACATAATATAGTCTCTTATCCAAAGCCCCATAAAGTCAATGGAAAGACTCCCGGTGACTTCAAGGAGCTGTGGATCCGGCCTATAATGTTTAGGTACTTTATCTGGTTTTTAAATTCTCAGTATTACAACAATTTTAATACATTCATTTTACTACACAAAGTGACAGGCTCACATTGGACACTAGCAGAATGAAAATAATGTGTTCTAAAACCATCAGAAAAATTCTATTTTATTTCTCCTAAAATTTAAAAGCAGCTAAACCACTTTAAATCAAATTGTCTTTTTAAAAAAACATGTTCCTGTACTGAAACCTGGCCAGCTTTCAGTCTAAAATGATTTTTTGGGCAGCCACATAAACACTTCAACAACAATTCCTAACAGGCACTCCAACAGACCCTTAATGATAACAGCAGGAACAGCAGTACTGAAATCCAACAAATTTATTTTGGTGCTGTATCCAGGCATATAACAACTGTATCAAGACGCATCTGTTGGAAGTGATAACACATGCAGCCTTACAGACAGTCAGTTTCAAAAAATGCTTATACTGCAAAAGTAGTCTCAGTGTGTAAACTTATTTATATTCCACCTTGTGGTGGTGGTGGGTGTGTGTACCCAGCAAATACCAACATCACACTAAGTCTGAGTCTGAAATTTGAATTTTGCCATGATTCTATGAATTGAAAAAATTAGATTTTTCTTTGAAAAAAATTAATTATTGTGATTAACTTTTAAGTACTGTAAAGCCAGGAACAGTAGTGCAAAGTTACTGACCTCTGTGTTTTAAGCCTTTCAAGTTTATGTGAGGTTGGTTGCTTGATACCCATACATGAAAATTTCATAGTGTTGGCCATGCTCTCAATAAATTATTAAATAGATATGAATATGAGTGTAGTGTTCAGATTTTCAGCAGAGTGGTAAATCCCTTTATTCTCCTGTTCTCAAAAGATAAGCAGCTATTGTCTACATAACTAACAATAGTATCTTTAAAAAAAATAAAGACAACTCAGAAGAGAATAAACATTCTTGTCTGCTGGAAATTTATTATAACCCCGTAATCTCAAAATGTTTGCAAGAATTTTTTTTGGTCTTGTTTTTAGCTTAGGAGAGCATGTCTGCTAAGCACAGGCTCTTGAATATGTTTATCTCAGACTAAAAGAATACAAATCCTCTTACAGACACATGAACTGTGATTATGATAAGCAAATAGAGTGGAGTGCATCAGTTCTAGTGACATTGGAGAATAAGGAAACATTTACCAATTAAAATATATAATATGAGGCATAGCTCCAAATATACATAATAGTGCTATCTTTTCTACAGTATATTTTCTGATTTACTAGTTGGAAAGGAAACTCTTTGCAGCTTTGTCCTACAATTCTTTTTTTATTATTTTTTAAAATACAATGGGCCAAATTTTCATTTGAGCTAAGCCCTCTTTACATCACCCTGTAGTGTATAGGGGCTTAACTATACACTCATTTAAAGGCCCCTTTTCACTGTCAAAGTGGCATAAAGATGCCTTGTATAAATGAGAAGAAAGTCCAAGCTATTTACTTAGCTTAAGGTGCAACTGCACTACAAAATTTCATACCTGTTTTCCACCATCAGTGTATCTGCACCAGTGTGAGCAATAGTGTAAGCACAAGTATAGACTAGGGGGCATTTTCAGCACCTTGTTTTGAAACCCTGCTCTAACTTCAATGGGATTTGTGAATTCTCAATCTCTGAATTTCAGGTCACTTGGATTTACATGCTTAATTTTAGCATACCCTGTTTTGAAAATGTTGGTCCTTCCTCATCAAGCACCATTCATGTCAATGGGATTCCTTATGTGAAATAAGCACAGACCTGAGTTAAAGTAAAGAGCTAGGACTCCATCATGGTTTAAGCTAAGGAAAGGAGTGACAAGTAAAAGTATTACTGACCCCATTTATGTTTAACTTTTGTTCTAGTCTTCTTTACAGAAATGAAGTTTAACTGGTTGGAGGAATAATAATAAAAGCTTTTATACAGCACTTTTCACCCATAGATCTCAAACGCTATACACAGAAGGCCAGTATCATTATCTCCATTTTACAGATGGGGAAACTAAGGCACAGGATTGAAGTGAGTTGCCCACGGTCACCCAGCAGGCCAGTGGCAGAACCAGGAATAGAAGCCAGGTCTGAGTCCCAGTCCAATGCTCTGTCCACTAGGGATGATGATTGCACAGTATTACTATGACACCTTGGTACTGGAGTGACTGACAAGGAATCCAGCCAGTTTAGAAGGAAGAGCCAAAGTAGAAGCAGATAACAATCACAGAATGAGGCCACAAAGAGGAGATAATGGAGCTCAATGGGGAAATTACTGACAAGGTAGAGAGCATCCAACTCCCTGTTGGTAAGCACTGACTCATTTTAACAAATATTACTTTTAAACAGCTTCACAAAGGTGTTCTGATGGCAAGGGTCATATGTACAACTTAGGCTTCACAATGCAGCAATAATACAAACTGTATACATGTTTTCTGACAACAGATACCTAGAGCTGGTTGGGAATTTTTCGACTGAAGGTTTTTTGAAGGGAAAAAAAAAGCCAATTCATCAAAACCAAAACTGTTGACAAATCAGAGACAATTTTGACAAATCTCCAGACTCAAAAATACATTAAAAAACAGTTTAAAGTTGTGTTTCAACATTTTCTAAATGAAAAAAAAACCTGTTTTCTGATTTGAAACAATTTGTTTAGAAATTTAAGCTAATTAGACTAAAAAAAGGTTAAGCAAGAAAAAGTTTGAAATCAAAACAAAACATTTCAAAATTTTATAAACAAAACATGTCAATTCACTCTAACCAAAAAAAATTTTAGTTTTTCCTTTTGTGAGCATTTTTGAGATTTTCACTTTTTCCTCCCAATTAAAAATAGCGGGAAAAAATTTGAACCCTTGAAAATATTTGAGGGAAGAGAAAACACCATTTCAGCTCTTTTTGGAAGGTCTCCTGGTATACACTACATAGAAAGTATGGGCAAGAATGAGGCAGAATAACCTAAATAAGGGTGAGGGCAAAGAGAAGGAAGTGAGTAATCTGGCCAGGACAGTGGGGATTGCAATGAGATGGGAGTTACTGAGAACCTTGAACAGAAGGCACAGGACTAGCACGTCTGAAGCTAATGATTATAGGAACAGGGCACAACACTGTACAAGTGCATGTGACAATTTTCCAAGGGCAGACTGTATGTGTGATTCATAAACAAAATAATTCTACCAGAAGCACACAGTGGTTGCTTAGTTCATCCACCATGCAACCTGTAACAAAAAACTACAAGGACCACCTATGTTTTCCATTTTAGTTAAATGGGAAACATCTGTCTAGAACATGGGACTGTACTTCAAAATAGCCTAGAAACTGGCCCTGTAAATACATGCTGGTTGGGGCAGGCAAGTGTGGATTTACACAGAAAAAAACTCAGATATAACCATAAGGAAATACATTAGTGATTATACATATTTTTAGCCATACGTGCAACAGCTGAATTGTGGATAAAAGCATATTTAATCTTTTGACCATAATACAGTATATTAATATTATGCGTATCTTCTCAGTCCCGATTGATGAAAAAAATATGGATCAAAGCTTCAATTCAGTGCAGTACTGAACAATTTGTTAAAGTAGTAGTGGTCAGAGCACAAACAGATGGCAAAGAATAAAAAAGGTATTCATTTTATTCTTTTGATATTTTTAATATCTTTAAAGGAAACTAGGCCAAATAATGAAAAATACTGAGTTTTAACAACAAAACTTCTAAAATAAGAGAGATTACAGCTTAAGTGTGTCTATGTCTCTTGCATCTATAAAGACATACATTACTAAATGATTCTGAAGCACAGATAATCATAGTAAATACAGTATATATATTTATCATTTTTATTTTACAGTATAATTGTAGAGGATAAGGTGGCTCAGGGAATTAATAAACTAACCCATCTCATTCAGAGACCTGGGACCAAATTCACTGCTGGCATTAGCAACTGCAGTACCTCTGTAGCTATACCATTTTCTGACAGTGTTAAATTTGTTCTCTGATTTCAAATCCTGGATTAAGTCTCATTTAAAATGAGTTTGCTGGTCTCATCATATTCACTAGCAGATATCTATCTACATCACAAAAATAGAGCACAGTTTGTCACAACTGCCAGGGTCTGCATGAGAGGCTGAGAACTAGAGCAGCAGGTGTATTGCAGGCCAGGATTAAGGAAGATTTGGCAGGGCTCTGGGGGAATATTTGCACAGTGCCTACTCCACACTTAGAAGCAAGCTTTCACATTAACAAAAACTAAATTCACGTACAGGATCTGAATTTGACTGGGGACTTAACCCACCTCCTTTGCATCCAGAATTTCACCAGTATAAATAATTGCAAAGTAAAAGTGCATCTGTGCTTATCTATCGTTGCTAGGGTTGCCAACTGTCTAATCACAGAAACGCAAACACCCTTGCCCCACCCCAAAAGGCTCTGCCCATGCCCCACCCCTTCTCTGATGCCCCGCCCCACTCACTCCATCCCCCTCCCTCTGTTGCTCACTCTCCCCCACCCTCACTCACTTTCACTGGGCTGGGGCAGGGGTGCAGAAGGGCGTGCGGGCTCTGGGCTGGGGCCGAGGGGTTCGGAGTGTGGGAGGGGGCTCTGGGTTGAGCCTGAGGCAGGGTGTTGGGGTGCAGGAAGGGGGTGCAGGGTGAAAGCTCTGGGAGGGAGTTTGGGTGCTGAAGGGGGCTCAGGGCTGGGGCAGGGGATTGGGTGTGGGAGGGGTGAGGGTTGCAGGCTCTGGGAGGGAGTTTGGGTGTGGGAGGGTGCTCAGGGCCAGGGCAGGGGGTTTGGGTGCAGGCAGGGGTGAGGGATGCGGGCTCTGGGAGGGAGTTTGGGTGCAGGAGGGGGCTCCGGGCTGGGGTAGGAGGTTGGGGTGCAGGAGTGGGTGCGGGGTGAAGGCTCCAGCGGGGTGGTGCTTACCTCGGGTGGCTCCCAGTTGGCGGTGCAGCAGGGCTAAGACAGGCTCCCTGCCTGCCCTGGCTCCATGCAGCTCCCGGAAGTGGCCAGCATATGCCTGGGACCCCTGGGGGGGGTAGGTGGTTCCACGTGCTGTCCACACCCACAAGTGCCGCCCCTGCAGCTCCCATTGGCCACAGTTCCCAGCCAATGGGAGCTGCGGAGTTGGCACTGGGGGTGGGGGCAGCATGCGGAGCCCCCTGCTCCCTCCCCCCACCCCCAAACAAGGCCGCAGGCACATGCCAGCTGCTTCCGGGAGCTGCGCGGAGCCAGGGCAGGCAGGGAGCCTGTCTTAGCCCCGCTGCGCTGCCAGACTTTCAGCACCTAAAATCTCCCGGTTTGGCTTCAGTAGCCTCCGGGAGATAGGGCCTGATTCTGGGAGACTCCTGGCAAAATCAGGAGGGCTGGCAACCCTATTAGTTGCAATTAAGATATCTAACTACATGCTTTGTTGGACTAAACAGGTAAGTAGACATCTAAATAACACCAGTTGAGCCCACAATGATTTCTGATGCAAAATTATGCCCTCAATTACTTGTGCAATGCAAAATGGCTGATTCAGAATGGAAGGTCACCTCTCAACCAGGCCCAAAATTCAGAAAAAAAGCAAACAAACATGTATATAGTATACAGAGAAAGTAAGCTGCAGTACTAAGAAACTTTGTTTTAAAGTTTTTAAAAATCCATAATTTTGCTGATTTTGTCTTATATTTAGAGATATAAAGGACACTCATGTTCCCCTTTAAAATATCTGGACAACATGATGGCTCCTTTCACTATTATGAATTAAAATAAAGACAAAAACAAAGAAAATATTTGACATATCAATCAGTTACTTTATGCCCTCTTTCCTCACCCATAACTAAAACCGTTTCTATCTGGAATAATGTCAGTGATATTCCTATCTATTCACAGCCACGTCCATAGTCTGAATCACAGCTTGTTAGAACAGTTACAGTTGTTGGCTTTGTGAAAAAGAAAATACTGCAGTGGTTTGGCTCGAAAATGCCTATAGTTTATCAGTTTACGCTCAGCTGCTTTGCTCCATAGAGGTCTTCCATATCCCACAGGAGACAATTAATATGAAGAAGTATCTTGTAGAGTAGAAGGTGACATTCAGCATGCTAACATGTATTACAAGATGGCAGCAGGGGTAGAGAACAGGATAGTTATTTGCAGCTACACAAGCTATATCATTTTCATTTTGGTCATGGTGGTCAGCTGTGCAACTTTCCTTCCTATGGTAGTTATGCAGCTAAAAACAGGTGTGTCTGAGACACAGACATGGAACAAACTGGATGGAATGAAAATACAGCATGCCTCATTCTTAAGGACTGTGTGGTGAGGTGGGAGTGTGTGTGAGAAACGGCAATGTTCTTGGTGGCAGAGAGCTTGAAGAGAAGTGATATGTTGGCTCTACGTCGCTACTGTAAATTGTGGGGGATACCAAATATTCTATAGTTCTATAACTACGTTAACTTTTGTTTATTTATGATAAAGGTTTCTATTGCTTCAGGTGAAAATAAATAAAGCATAAAATACAGTTATGTTAAGTGAGGGGGTTTCTTTCCCGCAGCAGAGTAAGGCCTATAGCTATAACAGTGAATCCTCCTAGTGGAGATGTAGCTTATACCGCCAAACAATTAGCTTATACCATATACTAGCAAAATGACCTTTTTTTGCTGGTATAACTGCATCTACAAGTTTGCTGGCATAGCTATGCTGGTAAAACTTTTAAGTGTAGACCAGCCCCTGAGTCAGACCAAAGTAAATAAGACAAAGAAGAAAAAACAGAAAGAAGCAAAATTTGACAAACTTAGCAAAGTTTATACAGGGAGAACAGTAATAATCAGACATATGCAACATAATGTGGAGAATTTCAATTAAGTCATATAGAGTCTAGTCATTTATACCATATGCAAAGCTCTACAGAGTTACCATATCACCCACTATGCTGCACCTTTCTATTCTTGGAGCTATCACTTTCCAACTTTGAATAAATATTGGGCTACCAAAGATGTCTATTAGGCAATCCTAAATGATTCAGGGTGGGATACTAACACTGATATTCTAGCTGATCAAGAGGCCAGGACTTGAGTGAATTTTGATGTTCCTTTTTCAGCCTTCAGCTCAGATGCATATAAAAAAAATCACAAACTGCCACTTCATCTTTCATGTTTAGATTACTACTAAACTAGGCGAAGGTAGAATAGTCACCTGAAAAGGACGATTGATTTTGATGCACACATGGTCCCCAAATCCTCAGACCACAGAGCATTTCCACAGTATACGGACTAAAGAGATCTCAGGTGTTTGTCTACTCCACCAGCCGACATCTATATTTTTTTAAGCAAATTCTGAGCAGTCTGGCTGGGGTCCAGTATAATTAAAAGTTTTTTTCTTTGTTATAAAGTCTAAACTTGAGGTTGGAAAAGGAGCACCTGACATTCAGCCTGAGTAGGTCCTACTGGTCTCAGTATAGTCTGAAGATGGCTTCCCTAGAGGAATCATTCTTTTTGACAAAGATAATCAATAGGGGACCCTTAGAAGCAACTATCAAATGTTGCCCAATCCAAATGAGCTAAATAACATATGGTAAAACACCAAAATTAGTTATAGCAGCTGATATTGTATCAAGCACTCTCCATGAGAGAAGGGCAATAATACCATGGGCATACAATTCGGAAACCCTTTATACAGTCATTCTTTCTTATACACTCCATATCATCAACTTCCCTTCGCTCTGAGATTATGGGCTGCCCCATCATATCATAGAATCATAAAATCATAGAATATCAGGGTTGGAAGGGACCTCAGGAGGTCATCTAGTCCAACCCCCTGCTCAAAGCAGGACCAATCCCCAACTAAATCATCCCAGCCAGCGCTTTGTCAAGCCTGACCTTAAAAACTTCTAAGGAAGGAGATTCTACCACCTCCCTAGGTAACGCATTCCAGTGTTTCACCACCCTCCTAGTGAAAAAGTTTTTCCTAATATCCAACCTAAACCTCCCCCACTGCAACTTGAGACCATTACTCCTCGTTCTGTCATCTGCTACCACTGAGAACAGTCTAGATCCGTCCTCTTTGGAACCCCTTTCAGGTAGTTGAAAGCAGCTATCAAATCCCCCCTCATTATTCTCTTCCGCAGACTAAACAATCCCAGTTCCCTCAGCCTCTCCTATTAAGTCATGTGTTCCAGTCCCCTAATCATTTTTGTTGCCCTCCGCTGGACGTTTTCCAGTTTTTCCACATCCTTCTTGTAGTGTGAGGTCCAAAACTGGACACAGTACTCCAGATGAGGCCTCACCAATGTCGAATAGAGGGGAACGATCACGTCCCTCAATCTGCTGGCCATGCCCCTACTTATACAGCCCACAATGCCATTGGCCTTCTTGGCAACAAGGGCACACTGTTGACTCATACCCAGTTTCTCATCCACTGTAACCCCTAGGTCCTTTTCTGCAGAACTGCTGCCGAGCCATTTGGTCCCTAGTCTGTAGCGGTGCATGGGATTCTTCCGTCCTGAGTGCAGGACTCTGCACGTGTCCTTGTTGAACCTCATCAGATTTCTTTTGGCCCAATCCTCTAATTTGTCTAGGGCCCTCTGTATCTTATCCCTACCCTCCAGCATATCTACCTCTCCTCCCACGTTAGTGTCATCTGCAAACTTGCAGAGGGTGCAATCCAGACCATCCTCCAGATCATTTATGAAGATATTGAACAAAACCGGCCCCAGGACCGACCCTTGGGGCACTCCACTTGATACCACTGCCAACTAGACATGAAGCCATTGATCACTACCCGTTGAGCCCGACAATCTAGCCAGCTTTCTATCCACCTTATAGTCCATTCATCCAGCCCATACTTCTTTAACTTGCTGGCAAGAATACTGTGGGAGACCATGTCAAAAGCTTTGCTAAAGTCAAGGAACAACATGTCCACTGCTTTACCCTCATCCACAGAGCCAGTTATCTTGTCATAGAAGGCAATTAGATTAGTCAGGCATGACTTGCCCTTGGTGAATCCATGCTGACTGTTCCTGATCACTTTCCTCTCCTCTAAGTGCTTCAGAATTGATTCCTTGAGGACCTGCTCCATGATTTTTCTAGGGACTGAGGTGAGGCTGACTGGCCTGTTGTTCCCAGGATCCTCCTTCTTCCCTTTTTTAAAGATGGGCACTACATTAGCCCTTTTCCAGTCGTCTGGGACCTCCCCCGATCACCATGAGTTTTCAAAGTTATCAATTCATCATATAATGTAAGAGGCAATCTCTGAGGTCTAAGTCTCTCAAATGTCACCATACAGCATGTATTACAGGAGGAAGGATTATGGCAGCCTATATGTAGCAGGGGCCAGTATACACTGAAACAACTGGGTATTAATAAGCTCTATCTATACATCCCCTGGGATGTACAGTGCAACACACTTGCACTAAAGGAGTACTTATAAAGAGTACTTGGCTCAACATAAAGGTAAAAGAATATATTGCAGTAAAATAGTGGCCGCATAGGACTTCACTATTTTGGCTGTGTCTTACACCATGGTAACTCATAACTCCATGCAACAGCAGAGGTGAAACCAAGACCCTTTTTACTCAAAAAGCCCAGGCCTCACACTTGAACTGAAGAAGAATCAGTCATTAGAGCTGAGCTAAGAATTTCTCTCCTGCAGGAAATTGTATTTTACTTCTGTTTTCATTCCAAATTGGGATGAAAAGTTGAAATATCATTTTCCCATGAAAAATTAGATTTTGTGGAAATGGCATTTTCTGTCAAAAAGTCACTGCTGACCAGCTCTAGCAGTGATGTTCAGGGTCTGTAGCACACAGCTGAGCAGTTCTGAGTCCACCCAGCACAGGATGGCACACATACTTTGTAGCCAGTAGGTTACAATATTTTGGGGCAAGGTAATCTAAAGCTTTCTTAGGCAAATACGTTTTTTCAAGAGATAGTTTACCTCCAAAGAAACATTACTAAGCAGTATTATCCTACAAAAAGCATCAAACTGAGAGTGAGCTCAGTGCATAAAGCAGTCTAGGCATTATATTCGTTTGGATAATGTGTACATTATCCCTTAGGAAGACAGTGAGGGCCTGGCATTTACTCAGATCCAGAAGAACCCAGTCTAATAAAAAGCTAGATTGTGTCATTTAGCCACTTCCCTGCATAGGGATGGTGTGAAGCCCCAGGGTTCCAGTGGGGAGTTCCAGGAGTAACAGTCTCTCCCTGGGTTCCCTGGTACATTGGAGGAGTATGCGAGCTGCACCAGGCTTTAGATAGTACATTCTTCTCCTCCAGGCACACATGGCTAGCTCCCAAGTTCTGGAACTGTGATCGTTCCTAGTTCTTGCATGGGGTGTGCAAGAAGAGATACTTGGTGCTTTCTCGTCCCCTCCCCATCCACCCCTGAAATGGCCAAGAAGAAATATAGGCCAATGAATTCAGATTATATCTAACTATCCCAGAAAGTAACTTACTAAGAGCCCAAAGGCTGTCATTCAAACAAGTTGTGGGACTGACATTACTGGATGGAAAAATAAAAAAACCCAAGCCTGAACATCTACACTGCAATTAAACAGCCCCGCAGACTGAGTCCCGCAAGCCCAAGTCAGCTGGCTTGGCCGCGGGTATTGAATTGCAATGTAGACAAGACTAGAGATAAGCAGGGACAGAGGGCACTCGTGAAATGCATAAACTGTACCAGAATAAGCAGATTTCTACCTTGGACTACAGTAAATTGATCTGCTAGTCTATTATTATATGTGAGACACTTTTAAAGGACCAGTCTTGCTGCAATCAGTGGGGCTTTGCCAATAAATTCAGGCCTTGTCTCCACTTCCGCGCTGAATCAGCGCCACTGCAATCAGTGCAGCAGTATTGATTTAGCAGGTCTGATGAAGACATAATAAATCAACAAGAGAGTACTTTCCCGTCGATTTAATTAATCCACCTCAACAAGAGGCAAAAGCTACATTGACAGGACAGCATCTCCCGCCGACACAGCGCAATGTAGACACCGCATTAAGTCAATGTCAGTTATGTCACTCATGGGGAGGAAGGGGGGATTGTATGATTTTTTTCATACTCCCAAGCAACATAACTTACATCAATTTAAGCACTAGTGTAGACTTCTGTTACTGCTTTGGGTACTATTGCAGTACAAATCACCAATAATAACAATAATTAATAATAATGTCATCTCTCCTTCCTTTTTGGAGTATTCCAAGATAGAGGAAATCTTTCTCTAGCTAATACATCTCTTCAGAAGGAGCCTTTTTGGAAAAAATAGGTAGCAACCTGCCCCTGTAGAATTTGCTGACTCACTTGGACTGAGATTTAAGAACACTGTTTTCTCAAGGATTTGGCAGTTAAACAAACATTATGGGGGAGGGACGCCAATTGTGCATTTAATTTAGCTTCAGAGTAAGCCTGTGGCCTCTCAGTACCAGAGATGCTTTCTTTACCTTTCTGCTATAAGTAAGAGCTGACTATGTGGGCTTGTCTGGGCTGCCAGCCTTCCAAGGAGGCCTTTTTCCTGAGGAAAAAGGTATTTTTTGTAGGCAGACAAAATGACACTGCTGAAGAAATCTTACAAATGCAACATGCAGTATGGAACAATTGGAAGAAGTTAATAACTCCAAGCTAAGGCAGATGAAGAAGGGAAGTAAATTCCAGAACTCAGGACCCCTGACAATGATCTCCCTGCCAGCAGCCCCTTCATTTAATCCAGGGAGCTCCAGCACCTCTGCTGATTTTAATTAAGGCAGCATGTACTGGGAGAGAGGCAACCTTACAGGGAACTGAATATAAAACTATTTACAAATGTAAAGGTTAAAACCAACACATTGAACTCCATATCATAGAATCGTAGGACTGGAAGAGACCTCGAGAGGTCATCTAGCCCAGTCCCCTGCACTCATGGCAGGACTAAATAAAGAGATTTGAATCTGTGACTCCTGCATTCCAAGACCACTGCGCTAACCCCCGAGCTATGGAGGAAGACCTAGTGCTGCTTTCAAAGTATTGATAAGATAGCTTTCTTTGTCACTGAAGGTGGCTCTTACAGTAACTCCTCACTTAAAGTCATCGTGGTTAACTTTGTTTTGTTGTTATGTTGCTGATCAATTAGGGAACATGCTCGTTTAAAGTTGCACAATGTTCCTTTATAACGTTGTTTGGAAGCCTCCTGCTTTGTCCACTGCTTGCAGGAAGAGCAGCCCGTTGCAGCTAGCTGGTGGGGGCTTGGAACCAGGGTGGACTGGCAGCCCCCCTATCAGCTCCCCGCTCCCCTAAGTTCCCTGTGCAGCAGCCACCCAGCAGGCTATCAATTGCTGGCTGTTCAGCTGTCCCTCACCCCACTGCCATGTGCTGCTCCTGCGAGCCTTCTTAGGTTGTTGTGCTTGTTGTGCGGGGGGGGGGGGGGAGAAGGGGCTAATGTCAAGGTGTCCCCCTCCCCTCTGCTCCAGCCCCTCGCTTACCCCATTTCCACAGAGCAGGGGGACAGACGACAGGGCTCAGGATGGAGGGAGCGTCCTGGGAGCAGGGGCTGTCTCAAGTTGCTGATCTACTTAAAAAGGCAATGTACTTAGAGTGGTGTCAATGTACTTAAAGGGGCAATGCGCATCTCTCTCTCTCACACACAGTCTGTGTCTCTGTCTGCCATGCTGTCTCCCCTCCCTCCATTCGTGCTTCCTTGTAGAGTGTGAGGCTACATTAACAACAATGCGTTAACCCTTGAGGGCTCAGCTGTTCTAGTTCATCATTTAGCAGTAAGGCATTCCCTGGGAAATATCCCACCTCTTCCACCCTCTGACTTCACCGCCTCAACCAAGCTTCACAATCATCATTGCTGTGTACAGTATTAAATTGTTTGTTTAAAACTTATACTGTGTGTATATATATCTATATATAGTCTTTTGTCTGGTGAAAAAAATTTCCCTGGAACCTAACTGCCCCATTTACATTAATTCTTATGGGGAAACTGGATTTGCTTAACATCATTTTGCTTAAAGTCGCATTTTTCAGGAACATAACTACAACGTTAAGTGAGGAGTGACTGTATTTATTTGGGGTAACAGATTTTCCTCATGTAAATATCCTGAAACACTGAAAGGATCCATTTCAAACTTTCCAAAATATTCACCTTTGGGATGACAGCAACCATATGAAAAGGGTCACCTTTCAGAAAGTTTTGAACATTTTATAAGCAGAAAAGTGCCTCCCAGCCATAACTATAGTCCTGCTACCACAGTATTACAGTCCATTTTAGAACTCACTTCAGCACTGAAATTCAGCACCAGGACTAGCTCAGACCCTACTTGCATTTGGCCTGGTCTCCCATCCTGAGAGGTACCTCATCTATTTCTTGAGCTTTTTCATTTAGGGCTTGTCTACAAGGCAAGTTACTGAGCAACAAGCCAGGGTGTGATTCTACAGCTCACTAGCTTGCCATGCACTAACTCCTGCCACAGAGCACTAAAAGTGCCATACTGCACTTTGATGTTCTCAGAACACGTTTAGTGTGCTGTAGCAACATGGCAAGTTAATGCACAGCAAGCTAGTGTCCTGTAGAGTCATACCCTGGCTTGCTGTGCACTAATTCACCATCTAGAAATTCCCTAGGCCATATTGTGCCTTGTGAAATAGTGAGGCTCTTCCATGATCTTCTGGGGCTTAATCCTAGCATAATTTCAACATTGACTCAGTTCACGCACATTTATCATGTGAATGATAACCAGATCAGAATAACTAAGAACGTCAGTAAAGGTAAATCACAGCTTCTTAATTTTTTGGCATACTAAGTCTGTTCAAATTTAAGCTTGACTTTTTTAAAGGAAGTTATACTTTAAAGGGATTTTAAGCAGCAGCTGTCAGCTAGACTTTAATTATTAATTCTGCAAAAGGTATTGTGAAACAATGAACAATAACAGTAAAAGGTTCAAATATTAATATTAACCTACAAATAAGAGAGATAATGTTTTAAACTGGACCAAGAAATAAAAGATGAGTACCTGGTCCTACAGCACTAGATGAAACACACAGCTTAAATTATATCCAATCAGGCAAAATACAGATATTAAACATTCATGAGATGCTCAGAAATATTCTGAATTAATCAGCAACTGCACATTTAAATGTTTAATATTTAATGATACTACTTCTACAGTCCTGTAGAAATATTAAATTTTACTATGTCCCTTATAAAATGAACACCAAGAGGATTTACCATACATAATATTTGAATTGTGGTTATAGATTTTGTGCTGGGCTGTATTTGGTGGAAGGCATAATTATAATGTATTCAGCTGCAACTGAAATTCTCAACACTTTCACCACAGATGAGATAGGGATCACAATGAAAATAACAATGTTAAACGAAAGGTAAGTACATCTGGCATTTGATTAAGTCTCCCATGCATGATGGATTACTTATGAAGGCTTACTAAAAATCATGCTTTCATTAAATCTCTTAGAGTGTAAATGGAATGCTAAAGGCATTTTACATATCACAGAGTATTAGTGTTAGTGTGTTAGTATAGTAAATCTTCTCCAAAACACCAGCTGTGGAAACAAAAAATATCTGTCAACAAATTCTTTCATTGCTAAGAGTAAACATCTCTGAGGCTTTTTGCATTACTGGCAATATTGGTACTTTAAAATATAAATTATAAGAATTATGAAAGTAGTTGTCTAAAATAGGCCTACAAGAAACCAATGCCTGCCTCCTTTTTAAAAAAAAAAAAAGAGAGAGAGAGCCCTGGTCTACACTAGGACTTTAGGTCGAATTTAGCAGCATTAAATCGATGTAAACCTGCACCCGTCCACACGATGAAGCCCTTTATTTCGACTTAAAGGGCTCTTAAAATCGATTTCCTTACTCCACCCCTGACAAGTGAATTAGCGCTTAAATCGGCCTTGCCGGCTCGAATTTGGGGTACTGTGGACACAATTCGACGGTATTGGCCTCCGGGAGCTATCCCAGAGTGCTCCATTTTGACCGCTCTGGACAGCACTCTCAACTCAGATGCACTGGCCAGGTAGACAGGAAAAGAACCGCAAACTTTTGAATCTCATCTCTTGTTTGGCCAGTGTGGCAAGCTGCAGGTGACCATGCAGAGCTCATCAGCAGAGGTGACCATGATGGAGTCCCAGAATCGCAAAAGAGCTCCAGCATGGACCGAACGGGAGGTACGGGATCTGATCGCTGTATGGGGAGAGGAATCCGTGCTATCAGAACTCCGTTCCAGTTTTCGAAATGCCAAAACCTTTGTCAAAATCTCCCAGGG
Source organism: Natator depressus (assembly GCF_965152275.1). Classification (NCBI taxonomy): domain Eukaryota; kingdom Metazoa; phylum Chordata; order Testudines; family Cheloniidae; genus Natator; species Natator depressus. The sequence goes on along the minus strand of NC_134234.1, from coordinate 322,930,513 downwards.
CATGAAGGACAGAGGCCATAACAGGGACCCGAAGCAGTGCCGCGTGAAACTGAAGGAGCTGAGGCAAGCCTACCAGAAAACCAGAGAGGCGAACGGCCGCTCCGGGTCAGAGCCCCAAACATGCAGCTTCTATGATGAGCTGCATGCCATTTTAGGGGGTTCAGCCACCACTACCCCAGCCGTGTTGTTTGACTCCTTCAATGGAGATGGAGGCAATACGGAAGCAGGTTTTGGGGACGAAGAAGATGATGATGATGATGAGGTTGTAGATAGCTCACAGCAAGCAAGTGGAGAAACCGGTTTTCCCGACAGCCAGGAACTGTTTCTCACCCTGGACCTGGAGCCAGTACCCCCCGAACCCACCCAAGGCTGCCTCCTGGACCCAGCAGGCGGAGAAGGGACCTCCGGTGAGTGTACCTTTTAAAATACTATACATGGTTTAAAAGCAAGCATGTGAAAGGATTACTTTGCCCTGGCATTCGCGGCTCTCCTGGATATACTCCCAAAGCCTTTGCAAAAGGTTTCTGGGGAGGGCAGACTTATTGCGTCCTTCATGGTAGGACACTTTACCACTCCAGGCCAGTAACACGTACTCGGGAATCATTGTACAACAAAGCATTGCAGTGTATGTTTGCTGGCGTTCAAACAACATCCGTTCTTTATCTCTCTGTGTTATCCTCAGGAGAGTGAGATATAATCCATGGTCACCTGGTTGAAATAGGGTGATTTTCTTCAGGGGACACTCAGAGGAGCCCATTCCTGCTGGGCTGTTTGCCTGCGGCTGAACAGAAATGTTCCCCGCTGTTAGCCACAGGGAGGGGGGAGGGTTGAGGGGGTAGCCACGCGGTGGGGGGAGACAAAATGCGACCTTGTAACAAAAGCACATGTGCTATGTATGTAATGTTAACAGCAAGGTTTACCCTGAAAGAGTGTAGCCAGTGTTTTATAAAATGTGTCTTTTTAAATACCGCTGTCCCTTTTTTTTTCTCCACCAGCTGCATGTGTTTCAAGGATCACAGGATCTTCTCCTTCCCAGAGGCTAGTGAAGATTAGAAAGAAAAAAAAAAGCACTCGAGATGAAATGTTCTCCGAGCTCATGCTGTCTTCCCACACTGACAGAGCACAGACGAATGCGTGGAGGCAAATAATGCCAGAGCGCAGGAAAGCACAAAATGACCGGGAGGAGAGGTGGCAGGATGAAGAGAGTAAGTGGCGGGCTGAAGAGAGTAAGTGGCGGGCTGAAGACAGGGCTGAAGCTCAAATGTGGCGGCAGCGTGATGAGAGCAGGCAGGATTCAATGCTGAGGCTGCTGGAGGACCAAACCAGTATGCTCCAGTGTATGGTTGAGCTGCAGCAAAGGCAGCTGGAGCACAGACTGCCACTACAGCCCCTGTGTAACCAACCACCCTCCTCCCCAAGTTCCATAGCCTCCACACCCAGACGCCCAAGAACGCGGTGGGGGGGGCCACCGGCCAACCAGCCACTCCGCCACAGAGGATTGCCCAAAAAAAAGAAGGCTGTCATTCAATAAATTTTAAAGTTGTAAACTTTTAAAGTGCTGTGTGGCATTTTCCTTCCCTCCTCCACCACCCCTCCTGGGCTACCTTGGTAGTCATCCCCCTATTTGTGTGATGAATGAATAAAGAATGCATGAATGTGAAGCAACAATGACTTTATTGCCTCTGCAAACGGTGATCGAAGGGAGGAGGGGAGGGTGGTTAGCTTACAGGGAAGTAGAGTGAACCAAGGGGCGGGGGGTTTCATCAAGGAGAAACAAACAGAACTTTCACACCGTAGCCTGGCCAGTCATGAAACTGGTTTTCAAAGCTTCTCTGATGCGTACCGTGCCCTCCTGTGCTCTTCTAACCGCCCTGGTGTCTGGCTGCGCGTAACCAGCAGCCAGGCGATTTGCCTCAACCTCCCACCCCGCCATAAACGTCTCCCCCTTACTCTCACAGATATTGTGGAGCACACAGCAAGCAGTAATAACAGTGGGAATATTGGTTTCGCTGAGGTCTAAGCGAGTCAGTAAACTGCGCCAGCGCGCCTTTAAACGTCCAAATGCACATTCTACCACCATTCTGCACTTGCTCAGCCTGTAGTTGAACAGCTCCTGACTACTGTCCAGGCTGCCTGTGTATGGCTTCATGAGCCATGGCATTAAGGGGTAGGCTGGGTCCCCAAGGATACATATAGGCATTTCAACATCCCCAACAGTTATTTTCTGGTCTGGGAATAAAGTCCCTTCTTGCAGCTTTTGAAACAGACCAGAGTTCCTGAAGATGCGAGCGTCATGTACCTTTCCCGGCCATCCCACGTTGATGTTGGTGAAACGTCCCTTGTGATCCACCAGAGCTTGCAGCACTATTGAAAAGTACCCCTTGCGGTTTATGTACTCGGCGGCTTGGTGCTCCAGTGCCAAGATAGGGATATGGGTTCCGTCTATGGCCCTACCACAGTTAGGGAATCCCATTGCAGCAAAGCCATCCACTATGACATGCACATTTCCCAGGGTCACTACCCTTGATATCAGCAGATCTTTGATTGCGTGGGCTACTTGCATCACAGCAGCCCCAACAGTAGATTTGCCCACTCCAAATTGATTCCCAACTGACCGGTAGCTGTCTGGCGTTGCAAGCTTCCACAGGGCTATCGCCACTCGCTTCTCAACTGTGAGGGCTGCTCTCATCTTGGTATTCATGCGCTTCAGGGCAGGGGAAAGCAAGTCACAAAGTTCCATGAAAGTGCCCTTACGCATGCGAAAGTTTCGCAGCCACTGGGAATCGTCCCAGACCTGCAACACTATGCGGTCCCACCAGTCTGTGCTTGTTTCCCGAGCCCAGAATCGGCGTTCCACAGCATGAACCTGCCCCATTAGCACCATGATGCATGCATTGGCAGGGCCCATGCTTTCAGAGAAATCTGTGTCCATGTCCTGATCACTCACGTAACCGCGCTGACGTCGCCTCCTCGCCCGGTATCGCTTTGCCAGGTTCTGGTGCTGCATATACTGCTGGATAATGCGTGTGGTGTTTAATGTGCTCCTAATTGCCAAAGTGAGCTGAGCGGCCTCCATGCTTGCCTTGGTATGGCGTCCGCACAGAAAAAAGGTGCGGAATGATTGTCTGCCGTTGCTCTGACGGAGGGAGGGGCGACTGACGACATGGCTTACAGGGTTGGCTTCAGGGAGCTAAAATCAACAAAGGGGGTGGCTTTACATCAAGGAGTATTTCAGGCAGGACTTCACGGAGGGTTCCAATAAGAAATGGTGCACCTAAGTTATTGTTCTTATTGGAACAAGGAGGTTAGCCTGGCCTCTGATTGATACATGGCTAGATTTACCTCGCTGCACCTTCTCTGTGAGTGACTGCAGTGTGACCTAGAGGAATGAGTCCCCTAGACAGGGGAGGAGGCAAATGAGTACAAAACAAATCTGGTCTATTTCTTGTTTTGATCCACTCCATCTATCTTTTACATCTTTGGCTGGCAGCAGATGGTGCAGAAGGACTGCATGCCATCCACATCTCATGGCTGCTCAGCAGAAGATGGTACAGTACGACTGCTAGCCATCGTCATCTCTTGCCTGCCTGGCAGAAGATGGTACAATATGACTGCTAGCCATCGTCATCTCTTGCCTGCCCGGCAGAAGATGGTACAGTACGACTGCTAGCAATCCGTATTGCCTGCCTGCTCACCATAAGATGGTTCAATAGGACTGACTGCAGGACTAAAGAAAATGACCTGGTAAAGTCACTCCAAATTTAGTCCCTGCGCCCATGTCTGCCCAGGCGCTCCCAGCCGACGTGGCCAGGAGCACCTCGGACACGATGAGGATGGCTACCAGTCGTATTGCACCGTCTGCTGCCAGAAGGCAATGGGTTGCTGCTACTGTGTAGCAATGCAGTACCGCATCTGCCAGCACCCAGGAGACATACAGTGACGGTTACCTGAGCGGGCTCCATGCTTGCCGTGGTATGGCGTCTGCACAGGTAACTCAGGAAAAAAGGCGCGAAACGATTGTCTGCCCTTGCTTTCACGGAGGGAGGGAGGGAAGGGGGGACTGACGATATGTACCCAGAACCACCCGTGACAATGTTTTAGCTCCATCAGGCATTGGGATCTCAACCCAGAATTCCAATGGGCAGCGGAGACTGCGGGAGCTGTGGGATAGCTATCCACAGTGCAACGCTCTGGAAGTCGACTCTAGCCTCGGTACTGTGGAAGCACTCCGCCGAGTTAATGCACTTAATGCACTTAGAGCATTTTCTGTGGGGACACACACACTCGAATATATAAAACCGATTTCTAAAAAAACGACTTCTATAAATTCGACCTTATTCCGTAGTGTAGACATACCCAGAGAGAGAAATTTTAAAGGAGGGCATGTAGAAATACAACTACATGAACAAATCTGTAAAACAGGCAAAGAGTCCTGTGGCACCTTATAGACTAACAGACGTATTGGAGCATAAGCTTTCGTGGGTGAATACCCACTTCTTCGGACGCATGTAGTGGAAATTTCCAGAGGCAGGTATAAATATGCAAGCAAAAATCAGGCTAGGGGTAACAAAGTTAGTTCAATCAGGGAGGATGAGGCCCTCTTCTAGCAGTTGAGGTGTGAACACCAAGGGAGGAGAAACTGCTTTTGTAGCTGGCGAGCCGTTCACAGTCTTTGTTTAACCCTGAGCTGATGGTGTCAAATTTGCAAATGAACTGAAGCTCAGCAGTTTCTCTTTGAAGTCTGGTCCTGAAGTTTTTTTGCTGCAGGATGGCTACCGTTAAATCTGCTCTTGTGTGTCCAGAGAGATTGAAGTGTTCTCCCACAGGTTTTTCTATATTGCTGTTCCTAATATCTGATTTGTGTCCATTTATCCTGTAAAACAGGTGGTTATAGGATTTTCTGTTCTCATCAGAGCCTACAAAATTGCATCCACAACTACATGTGGGTGCAAAAACAGGGGCCAAGTAAAGGCCTTCTTTAAAAACTAGGCCTATTGTGTTTGTACCAATAATGAGCCACCAGGCTACAATACATGCAGACCTCAAGACGCTCTTTTTGAAAACCAGGGAGTGAATTACTAAGACTTCAACCATTTGGAATGGGAGTTTTTCCATGTGTCTTTTTGTTTAAATCACTGTAGTACAATGTTCCAATCATATTGGTTTAATTTAACTGATATTTTTGGGAGTATTAAATGTATCTTAACCAAAATCTTACCTGGAAATGCATAGACTTATTTTAATGAAAAACCCAAAACAAACAAAAAACCCAACCCTGTTAATGCAATGTTATTGTTGATAACTGAAACAAAAGACAATACTTTGCACTTAGACTTATTTTTCAGTTTTCATTCGAAGGATTCTCAAACACTTTACAAAGGTAGCAAACATTCCTCATTTTAAAGTTGGGAAAACTGAGACAGAGAAGAGATAAGGACTTGTCCAGTATCTGAAAGTGATTAAGTAGCAGACCCAGGAACAGCACCCAGATGCTCTGATTTCCAAATCCTTCAGTGGCACTATTCATGTGCTTAAAGTGCTTAACCTTTTGCACATGTTTAAGAAGTTTGCTGAATTGGAGCCTTAACCACTAGACCATAATGCCTCCCATCTGTGATACAAAATTTAAAGTTATGATTGTCTTAGCAATATTTAGCTGACCACTTTGTGCAATGATTTCCATAGCATTTTGTGTTATTCTATCTGCTATACAGTTTTATGTCTTAATATCTTTGTGCAACATAACCAAGTTACAGTTGCTGTGTACATCATAATTTTGAATTCCCTGACTTCTGTGCATTTAAATTCTCAGCCATAGCATTGCATTCACTTGTAGTAGCTTTTGGAATTCAATTTCCATTTTAAAACAAAAACAAAAAAAAAACCCAACAACATCAAACACAAAAAGTGATTGCTTATGGGTTTATATGATCACCTATTGAAATAAATGCTACATGTGTAGCACACCGGGTATATAAATGCACAAATATGACAAATAAGACTTTTTTAAATAGTAAACCAAATTTCTTCAAATACATCAAAAGACATATTAAGGAACAAGAGTCAAACTGCAGACTTCAGGAGGAGTTCTACGTATTACAAGGCTGCAGAATTGAGTCAAAAGACTATGTCAAGCTTGAGATAGTAAAATTAAACCATTTCAAAATTATTTGAAAGAGTGGGAAAAACAGATTTTTTCCACTTATCAGGTTAAAAATTCTTTGTTTGTTTTAAATTCAACAATAACTTTAAAATGGCCATATAAAATTACAGTAGAACACTTCCAAAACTCCCCAAAACAATTCACCACTTTGCTGGGGAAAAATATGTTAAACAATATCCTTCCGAAAAGTAAGATTATCAGAAAGTTAAAAGCAAATGAAAATGCATTAAAAATGAAAATGTCTCTCAGCGATACTATAGTATTCCATACATCTTTCTGTGTTGCGGCGGATCATGGAAATAGTACCAGTAGCACAATTGTAAAGCATATTGGAAAGGCAGGTGCTGCTGTTCATTGTTATGCTAAGAAACTCCTAACAATCTTCTATAGTAATTGCAGCTGTCTTCTTTTTTACCAGTGAAAACAATTATCCATCTGATTAGTAAATGAAACCACCTGCATTTAACCAGCTATTAGTTTAGCTACTTATAAGGATGAAATGTCTTTACAAACAGACAAGTAAACATATTTCGATGACACTTTAAAAAACGAACTGCATTTTGAAAGTTTCATCAATATATTAATTGAAAGAATGTTTTGATACACAGAGGAATGATTTGCAGCTTATCCAAACATTGTTGGGAAAACATTTTCTGAGACTTGAAAAGGTATCCTAAAAAACCCACCAACAAATATTACAGTATCATATGCCTCACTCAAAATATTGTAAAAGCACAATTACTATAAATATATTTTGTTACTGAATATATCTATCACACTATAGCATTCTAAAAAAAAAACACATTTAAATGTATTCAGTCCGTTTATATGGCCAAGGTTCTCTCTCTCTTTTTTAAAAAAACATTACGGTTCTGCTTCTCATATGAGAAAGCAGTTCCTTTTCAATATGTTTCACTTAGTCTTGTAAAATTCTACTTGCCCACTTGCCCGGGGCATTTGATGGTTGAGTAAAATATTATTAGGTTTTTCATTATCTCAGGTCAGAACAGTAAAGAGCAGGCAAGCAGATTTTGTATCTGAACTGGTAAATCTTCATGGCAATTTTGCAAAGCTGGCTTTACTATTCCTTTTATACTCTCAAGACCTCTGCCTACTTAGCTATACCAGAAAATTCAATCAGTTTCCTCCTGCGAGATGCACAATTATCAGCGTAAATATTACAATCCTGGACACAAAGATTTTCATTAATTTCTTTAATATCTATTCATCTTATTTTTAAAAAAATTGACCTCACAATAATTCACACATTATGTTCCTCCTTGTGTGTGCCTTATATTAGCCTCCTGTGTATCACATCAGAAGACATACGTATATGTGCAAACTCTGCTATTTTATTTACCTAACCATGTCCAATTCTTCTTAAAACTGATAACCACTCTTTGTCTCCTATTCTGCTTTCTTAGATTTAAGGGAAAGTGAGCAAACAACTTTTAGATTATTATTATTGTATAACATTTTCCTTGCTGTTAACAATACACAACACTTGCTTTTAATTAATTGCTTTTGTAAATGTTTGTCTGCCTCTGGAATGGAGCTGGGAAGCTCCATTCTCCATCAGGTTTCAGATTATATCGAAGGACATCAACCTATCACCAACAGAGTGTTTCAGCATCTGAATCTATACTAGTATGGTCTGCTTTGACAAGGGCAGGTCACAAGCTGAGACTTTAGGTAAAGATATCCATAAGTGACTATAATGCTAGTCATGTTATGAATTAGGATTGCCTCATCTTGTGGTGATGGTTTATAGCAAAAGGATGAGAATGGAAACAAAAGAAAAATATGTGAAAGAACTTCATGTCCCAATCAGGCCCATGGCTGGACAAACTGTAGTGGGTGTGTGCTGATTAGCGGCAAAGAGTCCTGTGGCACCTTATAGACTAACACGGCTACCCCTCTGAAACTGGTTAGGGGCACATCCCTGATACTAGCTATCCTCGCTTTTATAAACGCCAACATTTAGACTTCTCCAGGATGGAGACTCTGTACTGATGTAAAAGCAGAGAATAACAGAGAATCTAGACAGATCTTCTCTCTTCATATTTCCCTGCATTTTAGAAGACTGTTGGTATTTCAAAGAGCTTTGATGCAAAATGTACCTATAGTAATGAATCTGGAAAGCAGAGGACTTCAGCCTGCAGCCCCTCCCCACTTTACTTCTCTTTTCCCATGCCAGGTAAAGGGAAATGTCCTGAAAGAGGAGGTGGCTGGGGTCTGTTTGGGAGCAGCGACTGTAGGAAAGCAAGGAGCTACAGGAAAACTAAAGCAGTGGCCAGGTGACAAGCAGAAAGCTGGAGAGAAGCTGAAGGCAGGAATGGATGCAGAATTGCGTGTGGAACAAGTTATGAGTGCTGGATATTGCAGCTGGGTGCAAGTCTGTGTAAGACTTATGAGGTAGTAGTAGCAGCTGGGCAGGCAGCCAGTGCAGAGGGGCCTCAATGAGAGACACTAACTGAGCCTTGGCTGGAATCTGTGTGATGCTATGTATAAGAAAAGTGACATTTATATCACTGCTGTTACCATTATTAAACAATTTCCATAAGTCTTGTACAACGTATGTCATATAAGGTATTAATGGCAAAGTTATGTTTTGCTTAGTGGGATTATCCTTTTTATATACATGTATCATCTTTGTATCTGAAGTTATGAATATGGTCTGTGTATCCCAGGTGATACCCCTCAGACAGATTTACACCAGGGCTAGCCAGCTATGTGTTGATGGCCCATTAAGGACACTCCGCTCTTACAATGAGCCACTGAAGAATCTCATCCCTCCCATCCTTCCTGCGGCTGCTTCAGACAGGGAGGAGCCAATGGCCACCCCTTATGATTCAGCAAAATATGTAAGGGCATGCGATATGGTCACGTGACTCTGAACTCCATCGTGGGCCAGTAACTTTCCACATACAGGGACCGTGGGCTTTGTTTGGTACAGTAAATTTCCATGCACATGACAAAGGATATCAGAAACACCTGAGGCATCCCCACTGTGCCTCTTACTGGCTCTAATTCTCTGGACAGTGGATTTACAACTAAAAGGAGTATTTTGAACTATGGACTGAGGACCATCCAATCTTTTGGAAGTTACCAGAGAGAGTTTTGCAAGCCAGCAGTCTATTCCACCACTGCTACAAACCTGATATAAGGACTTTGCAATCATTTGTAATTATATGATCAATTAGCCATTTATAACTCTTCTTTTCTTTTATTAATAAATCTTTAGTTAGTTTGCTGAAGATTGGCTGACAGGGTGGTATTTGGGTAAGATCTGAGGGCTTGTCTTCACTATGGGGGTAAGTCAACCTAAGTTACGCTACTCCAGCTACGTGAATAACATAGCTGGAGTCAGTGTAGCTGAGGTCGACTTACCCCACTGTCTTCACTGCACTGTGTCAACAGTAGAAGCTTTCCAGTCGACTTCCCTTACTCTTCTCAGAGAGCTGGAGTACTGGGTTTGATCAGAGAGCGCTCTGCCGTTGACTTAGCTAAATCGATCCCTGCTGTATCAATTGCAGCAGCATCAATCTCTCCATACTGACGACCAGCCCTGAGATACATATTGATCTGGGGGTAAGTGAGTGATCTTTTGGGATTAGTAAGAGTCTCACGTATGGTGAAATGGGTTTTCAATAACCACTCACTATATTATACCTGTTTATCTAAATGGGAACCAAGAGCTGGAATGCCTAAAGGGGACTGTGTTTGGCTTCTGGTTAACCAGTGTGGTACTGCAGAAGGTCTTTTCTTACCGGCTTGGTGAATCTAATTATAGAATAAGCCACCAGTTTGGGGGATTGTCTGCCCTATTTCTTGCAATCTGCCCTGATTGTGGCATTCTGAGTGTGGTCCATCCCAGGCACCCAGTCACAATCTGTAAACCCCTCTTTGCTTGAATAGAGACTAGACTGAACAGGGCACCCCAAGTACCTGGGGCCTGAAGATCCCTCACCATGGACTGGAGAGACAGAGACTCAAACATTTACCACTGTCACTCATTTTGAACTGTAACTGGTTAAACCTGTGTACCTAGAGCATTTGCAACCTTCCCCATTCTTTCCAGCCCTATTCAAATAACCATTCCCTTAGACATGTGTCTGAGTAGTTATTGGGATCCACCAGGGCTAGTGCCTACAAGTTCTAGTTGCTGAAGTACCTACAGTACTTGCCTGAGTCATGGTGCACCGGACACACTACTGGCACCCTAGGAGTTCTGGGTATGGACCATCCCCAATAATTACAGTATTATTTATCGCCTGTCCCCTCAGAGGGTAGGGGGAACTGGGAGAGGGAGAAGAGAAGAGTTGCTTCCTGGAGGGCATGGAGATATTGTGAGATAGGGTTCTCCCTTTTCTCCTGGAAAGGAGGAAGAATGGCAGTAGAGGGGACAATTCATATAGAGAAAAGGAGATGAATAGGGGACTCTGAGGTGGGAAACCTCAGTAGGCAGAGGGGTTGCAAGCACTTTGGAAGACAAGATTAGAATTCAAAATTATGTTGACAAACTGGAGAAATGGCCTGAAATAAATAGGATGAAATTCAGTAAGGCCAAATGCAAAGCACTACACTTAGGAAAGAATAGTCAATTGCACAAATACAAAATGGGAAATGACTGCCTAGGAAGGAGTACCGCAGAAGAGGATCTGGGAGCGATAGTAGATCACAAACTAGATATCTGTCAACAAAGTAACACTTGCAAAAAAAGTGAACATCATTCTGGGATGTATTAGGAGGAGTGTTGCAAGCAAGACATGAGAAATAATTCTTCCACTCTACTCAGCACTGAAGGTGTTAACTGGAGTACTGTGTCCAGTTCTGGGTACTACACTTCAGGAAAGAAGTGGATAAATTGGACAAAGTCCAAAGAACAGTAATAAAAATGATTAAAGGTGTAGGAAATATGGTCTAAGAAGAAAGACTGAAAAACTTGGATTTGTTCAGTCTGGAGAGGTTTCAGAGTAGCAGCTGTGTTAGTCTGTATTCGCAAAAAGAAAAGGAGTACTTGTGGCACCTTAGAGACTAACCAATTTATTGGAGCATAAGCTTTCGGGAGCTACAGCTCACTTCATCGGATGCATTCAGTGGAAAATACAGTGGGGGAATTGTATACATAGAGAACATGAAACAATGGGTGTTACCATACACACTGTAACGAGAGTGATCACTTAAGGTGAGCTATTACCAGCAGGAGAGCGGGGGGGGGGGGACCTTTTGTAGTGATAATCAAGGTGGGCCATTTCCAGCAGTTGACAAGAACGTCTGAGGAACAGTGGAGGGTGGTGGGGGGAAGATAAACATGGGGACATAGTTTTACTTTGTGTAATGACCCATCCGCTCCCAGTCTCTATGCAATCCTAAGTTAATTGTATCCAGTTTGCAAATTAATTCCAATTCAGCAGTCTCTCGTTGGAGTCTGTTTTTGAAGTTTGTTTGTTGGAGAATTGCAACTTTTAGGTCTGTAAGCAAGTGACCAAAGAGATTGAAGTGTTCTCCAACTGGTTTTTGAATGTTCTAATTCTTGACGTCTGATTTGTGTCCATTTATTCTTTTACGTAGAGACTGTCCAGTTTGACCAATGTACATGGCAGAGGGGCATTGCTGGCACATGATGGCATATATCACATTGGTAGATGTGCAGGTGAACGAGCCTCTGATAGTGTGGCTGATGTGATTAGGCCCTGTGATGGTGTTGTAAGGATAGGTTCCTGGGTTAGTGGTTCTGTTGTGTGGTGCGTGGTTGCTGGTGAGTATTTGCTTCAGGTTGGGGGGCTGTCTGTAAGCAAGGACTGGCCTGTCTCCCAAGATCTGTGAGAGTGATGGGTCGTAGATCCTTGATGATGCGTTGGAGAGGTTTTAGTTGGGGGCTGAAGGTGATGGCTAGTGGCGTTCTGTTATTTTCTTTGTTGGGCCTGTCCTGTAGTAGGTGACTTCTGGGTACTCTTCTGGCTCTGTCAATCTGTTTCTTCACTTCAGCAGGTGGGTACTGTAGTTGTAAGAATGCTTGATAGATATCTTGTAGGTGTTTGTCTCTGTCTGAGGGGTTGGAGCAAATGCAGTTGTATCATAGAGCTTGGCTGTAGACAATGCATCGTGTGGTGTGGTCTGGATGAAAGCTGGAGGCATGTAGGTAGGAATAGCTGTCAGTAGGTTTCTGGTAGAGGGTGGTGTTTATGTGACCATCGCTTATTAGTCCCATAGTGTCCAGGAAGTGGATCTCTTGTGTGGACTGGTCCAGGCTGAGGTTGATGGTGGGATGGAAATTGTTGAAATCATGGTGGAATTCCTCAAGGGCTTCTTTTCCATGGGTCCAGATGATGAAGATGTCATCAATGTTGCGCAAGTAGAGTAGGGGCATTAGGGGACGAGAGCTGAGGAAGCGTTGTTCTAAGTCAGCCATAAAAATGTTGGCATACTGTGGGGCCATGCGGGTACCCATAGCAGTACCACTGATTTGAAGGTATACATTGTTCCCAAACGTGAAATAGTTATGGGTGAGGACAAAGTCACAAAGTTCAGCCACCAGGTTTGCCATGACATTATCGGGGATAGTGTTCTTGATGGCTTGTAGTCCATCTTTGTGTGGAATGTTGGTGTAGAGGGCTTCTACATCCATAGTGGCCAGGATGGTGTTTTCAGGAAGATCACCGATTGACTGTAGTTTCCTCAGGAAGTCAGTGGTGTCTTGAAAATAGCTGGGAGTGCTGGTAGCATAGGGCCTGAGGAGGGAGTCTACATAGCCAGACAATCCTGCTGTCAGGGTGCCAATGCCTGAGATGATGGGCCATCCAGGATTTCCAGGTTTATGGATCTTGGGTAGCAGATAGAATACCCCTGGTCGGGGTTCCAGGGGTGTGTCTGTGCGGATTTGTTCTTGTGCTTTTTCAGGGAGTTTCTTGAGCAAATGGTATAGTTTCTTTTGGTAGCCCTCGGTGGGATCAGAGGGTAATGGTTTGTAGAAAGTGGTGTTGGAGAGCTGCCTAGCAGCCTCTTGTTCATATTCCGACCTACTCATGATGACGACAGCACCTCCTTTGTCAGCCTTTTTGATTATGATGTCAGAGTTGTTTCTGAGGCTGTGGATGTCATTGTGTTCTGCACAGCTGAGGTTATGGGGCAAGTGATGCTGCTTTTCCACAATTTCAGCCGTGCAAGTCAGCGAAACCACTCTATGTAGAAGTCCAGTCTGTTGTTTCAACCTTCAGGAGGAGTCCACCCAGGATCCTTCTTTTTGTAGTGTTGGTAGGAAGGTCTCTGTGGGTTAGTATGTTGTTCAGAGGTGTGTTAGAAATATTCTTTGAGTCAAAGACGTCGAAAATAGACGTTGAAATCAGACGTCAAGAATTATAACATTCAAAAACCAGTTGGAGAACACTTCAATCTCTTTGGTCACTTGCTTACAGACCTAAAAGTTGCAATTCTCCAACAAACAAACTTCAGAAACAGACTCCAACGAGAGACTGCTGAATTGGAATTAATTTGCAAACTGGATACAATTAACTTAGGCTTGAATAGAGACTGGGAGTGGATGGGTCATTACACCAAGTAAAACGATTTCCCCTTGTTTACTCCACCCCCTACCCCCCACTGTTCCTCAGACGTTCTTGTCAACTGCTGGAAATGGCCCACCTTGATTATCACTACAAAAGGTCCCCCCCCCCCCGCTCTCCTGCTGGTAATAGCTCACCTTAAGTGATCACTCTCGTTACAGTGTGTATGGTAACACCCATTGTTTCATGTTCTCTATGTATACAATTCCCCCACTGTATTTTCCACTGAATGCATCCGATGAAGTGGGCTGTAGCTCCCGAAAGCTTATGCTCAAATAAATTGGTTAGTCTCTAAGGTGCCACAAGTACTCCTTTTCTTTTTAGTGGGAGAGGAGAAGATTAGAGGAGGAGGGGGACATGATAACAGTCTTCAAGTAAGTAAAAGGTTATTGTAAAGAGGAGGGTGATAGATTGTTCTCCTTAACCACTGAGGACAGGACAAGAAGTTACAGGCTTAAATGGCAGCAAGGGCGGGTTAAGTTGGTCATTAGGAAAAACTTCCTAACTGTAAGCGTAGTTAAACACTGGAATAAATTACCCAAGGAGATTGTGGAATCTATGTCACTGGAGGTTTTTAAGAACAGGGACACCTGCCAGGGATGGTCTAAATAATACTTAGTCCTGCCTCAGTGCCATCTGTGATTTGTCCTTCATCAGATGCTGATGGTGCTTCAGTCACTGATTGGAATGCCAGGAGCCCCAGAAATTCCTCAACCGGGAAGGAACTTTTCCTGCTACTCCCATGTCACATTCCTCTTCCTGCCAAGTCATCAGTCCACCAGTGAAAGAAGAGGAGCACTCTCTGACGCCATGGATAAGGAAAGGTGGGGGAGTGCTCCCTATGCCTTTGGCAGAGGATGGGGACTTGTTCCCTTCCTTTACTATAACCCCTCACTTTTAGTGAAATATTTCTGATTAAGAGAGTCTTTATTGTTTTGTTAAATCATTCAAATTCTAGGTGATGTTACATAACCCAAATGGTTCCTTACAAAGGGATTGCAGTGAAAGTAGAAGCAGAGTACATAGGCCAAATTAGTGAAATAAACATTTTCACAGATCTTTTTTAATTATCATTCAGTGTTCTGGACGTCTATTATAGGCACTGCAATTCCTGGTACAGTAAGGCTAAGCCATGACTGTAGCCTATCTTGTTAGGGTAGGTTTGTCTCATTCTAAATTTTTTGTGCTTCATTTCTTGGTTTTTAACCAGTAGTATAACTTGCTTTAATTTAATTTTGACATTATAACAAAATCTTTACAGACTTGTGGTGACACGGTTTTGTTCCTTTTGACATTGTAATATTTCTAAAAGACTTGAATTTCAATGTACTATACATCTTTCTGCTATAATCTTGACGTTGTTAAAAAAAGACACCACAGACTTGCAATAATATAGTTATGAAACCACTGAGATGTAGAAAAACCCCATTTAAGTGAATGGAGAATTACTATCTTTACAAAAAAGATGAAAACTGACTACAGGGCATACTTTATAGTCATTTTCATGAAATGTCATGGCAGTGGAAAACTGGTTTTATACAGGGTAGGAAAGGGCTTTGATTACAAATACTTTAATGGTACATATTAGACAGGGACACTGAAAGATAACCAATTCGTTTTTGTAAACTGTCTAATAACTTGGGATTTTTGAGTCCACAACATGAAACACATAGGGTCTGAATTTCCAAAAGTGCTGAGCACCCATATCTCCCATCAACTTCAACTGGAGTTCTGGGTGCTCAATACCTTTAAAAATCAGCCGTACGTGTCCAGAGTTGGACACTCAAAAAATGAGTCACCCGAGGCTGGCACAGAATTGAAAATTTGGGACAGAGAGCTTTTATGCTGTAAGTAAGAGTGGACACTGTTCTGCCATTTTGTAGGCAATTTTTGTGCCCACCAAGGAGTGCTTTTTAGGTTACACTATGTTCTGAGGTGGAGAGAGTATCTTCTTTTGTGTTTGTACACTATCTAGCACAGGGGTGGGCAAACTTTTTGGCCCAAGGGCCACATCTGGGTGGGGAAATTGTATGCAGGGCCATGAATGTAGGGCTGGGGCAGGGGGTTGGGGTGCAGGATGGGGTGTGGGGTGCAGCAAGGGGGTGCGGGGTGCAGGAAGGGGCTCAGGGCAAGGGGTTGAGGTGCAGGAGGGGTGTGGGGTGCGGCAGGAGGCTTAGGGCAGGGGATTGGGGGCTCAGGGCATGGGGTTGGGGTGCAGGAGGGGTGCGACAGGGGCTCAAGGCAGGGGATTACTCATAGAATATCAGAGTTGGAAGGGACCTCAGCAGGTCATCTAGTCCAACCCCCTGCTCAAAGCAGGACCAATCCTCAACTAAATCATCCCAGCCAGGGCTTTGTCAAGCCTGACCTTAAAAACATCTAAGGAAAAGATTCCACCACCTCCCTAAGTAACCCATTCCAGTGCTTCACCATCCCCTTAGTGAAAAAGTTTTCCCTAATATCCAACCTAAACCACCCCCACTGCAAGTTGAGACCATTACTCCTCGTTCTGTCATCTGGTACCACTGAGAACAGTTAGGGGGCTCAGGGCAAGGGGTGCAGGAGGGGTTCAGTGACACTTACCTCGAGCGGCTCCAGGGTGGTAGAGGCACGCAGCTGGGCTAAGGCAGGCTCCCTCCCTGCCCTGGCCCCGCACCGCTCCCAGAAGTGGGCAGCATGTCCAGCAGTGGCTCCTGGGGGTGGGGTGGGGCAGGCAGCTCCGCCGTGCGCTGCCCTTGCCTGTGGGTACCACCCCCAGAGCTCCCATTGGCTGTGGTTCTCCATTCCCAGCCAATGGGAGCTGCGGGGGGCAATGCCTTCCGGCAAGGGCAGCACACGGAGCCCTCTGCCACCCCCTCCCCAAAGGACATGGTGCCGGCCACTTTCTGCTACGCCACAGGGCTGGCAATCCTGCGAGCCGGATTGAAAGCCCTGACGGGCCAGATCCACCCTGCGGGCCATAGTTTGCCCTCCCCTGATCTAGCACAATCATATGGCAATCCTGACTGGAGTCTTTAGGCACTGCTGCAATAAAAAAACGTTATTGAATAGATGTATTTATTTCTAGTTACCTTTTATTTCTCTGTTTTCTCTCTATTGTTGCATTTTGCCAGTCAGTCTATTTTTATTTAAGATAAGCTGACTGGGTCTTGGAAACTCTTACTGGGAAAAATCAATGTACAGCACCTTGAAGAGAAATTAAATGATGACTCTATGCAAGTCAAAATCCAGAGTGGGTAACTAAACAGGCATAAAGCCATGAGCAAAGAAGGCTACAATCTTTTCACCCCAGGCAATCCCAACAAGGAGCCCACGCAAGGACAAGTGTGGGGACAGGGAAAACTGAATGATCTGAATGGTAACGTTTAATATGTAACCATATTAGGCACATACATAAAATCATATTCTCCTGTTTGAGCATTCTCATCATTTTAAACCTACTAAATGCATCCCAGAAGTGCCAAACAAAACAGCTTTGGAATACTAATTAGGGACAGATTTTCAAAAGGATGGTTTCATATTTATGGTCACAAATTGCAGCTGCAAAATTTGTGTCTGCAAAGTGAATTGTGGGCACATATCTGGATACTTGCACTTCTAATTTCTTGATTTGAGGAATAAAACAGCTGGGTAAGCACTTTGATTTACACCTGCAATTAATTTTGCAGGCTCAGATTTTGTGGTTGCACTTTGTGCTCACAAAACCACCCTTTAAAAAAATATGCCTTCAGATATCTACACCACTTAGTATTAATACTTATGAAACTTCACATTTAATATTGCTTTTCAAATATTATCTGATTAATCCTCAAAACATCCCTGCAAGATGGGGTAACTGAGGCAGAGAGGTTAAACAATAGAGGTGGTCAGAACATTTTCAAATAAATGTATTTTCATCAAAACAAGCAGTTTAATCAAAGCTGAAATGTTTTGTGGAGATGTGTTGGTTTCCAAGAAGTTTTTGACATGAAGGTTTCTGAGTTCCAGGGCTCACTGGTCACTTCTGAACAGAGAGGGAGACCCAAATCGAAAACCTAACCACTTCAATCAGGAAATGGATGTTTCAGCACAATTCCGTTTCATGAAAACTTTCAAAAGGTTTTGATTTTGTTCCAATGTGGAACAAAAACACATTTTGAAACCTCAAAAGCTGTGGAAAAACAGAATTGTCATCCTCCAGACTGCTCTGTTTAATAGTTTGCCCAAGCCCTATGGAGGGAGGCAGTATCAGAGCCAGTATTAGAACTAACGAGCCTCTGGGTCACAGTGCTCTACTGCTAACCAACGCATCACTCTTCTCTCTATACAACTGAGTTTAAGTTACTAAACTACTCGCAGTCTGTAGCTACAAATAGCTTGGTTGGTGAGCATGGATTTTTTAAAAAGTCTCCAAAGCATCTATCTGAGCATTTTATGTGCTAGTCAAGCATATGTTTCCCCTGCCATAAATTGATGACAATAGTAAATTTTAGAGGGTCTGGAGGCTTGATCACCCAGAAGGTTGATCTTGTTTGGTTTCATTTTTGGTTTTGATGAAATTGAATGTAGTGTGCTGCACAGATAACCACCTGTGTTAAAAGGACTGGAAGATCCTGTATGAATTTTGAGATAATTTTGCATAAGCACAAGAGCCAAAAACTAATTTTAAAGCCATGTTTTTAGTCCAGTCTAGAGAAGACTGCCTGATCTCAGGACATCAATTGACCACTTTCCATACCAAGAACAAAGCAATGGAAAAGAAGAGTAAGATCATGAAGAGATGTTCAATATATGCAAACATAGAATGTGAACATGAAGATGGATTAATTTAACTTCCAACTCAAATAGTCATCACTATTATTTCCTGCCCTGGTACCTTATACTAAGGGAATTGGCAGACCTGGAGGAGGAGAACAGAAAAAAATGGAAAAAGATATGAAGATATTTAAAATATATTTGTAGACACATGCATAGAAATATAGATGATTTTACTTGATGAATCCTCATATCTACTGTTTCTATAATCTTTCTCAGTTTTATTTTTTCTTCCTGTGGGTTCTGGGAAATATGTTTGATGTAAAATTGATAGTTATTGAACATAACCTGTATAGGGTTCTCTCTATTAATAGGTGCTATATTAAATGAAAAAAAAATGTTACTTTAATGTAAAATTAAGGATACAAATTTAATTACAAATGTATGGAAATGAAATAGCTAAGGATATCCCATTGACATTAACTTGCCCACATACTGTATAACCAGTATATATTTAGTAGTGTAACCATCTAATAATTACAAACATATGGGAATCTTAACTTTAGCATTTACTGGCATTTTTTGTGTTTCAAGTGCTGATTCTATGAACTCTTACTCATGCATGTAATCCTTTTCACTCAAATAGTTACAGTGAAATCCACAAGACTACTCAAGTAAAGATTCCTTGTGTGAGTAAATATCACAAACTCAGGCCCTAGACCTGTAAACTTAGCATTGCATTCATAGGTTTGTTTTTGTTGGTTTTGTTTTTGTATTTAATTTGTTTTTGCTTTTTTTTTTAAAGGAAATAGAAAAGAAGAAAGAAAAAATCAAAATCTTCTTCTCTTCTCAGCACCTCTTTTTCCAGACTCCCTTCCTTCTTCTCAACCCCGATAGTCTTTTCCTGACCATTAAGAGGCATTAAGAGACACGCCCATGAGCCTGGCAAGGGGAAGCTGAGCGAGTCCCAACCAAGATAATCAGAACTCCAATACTGCTGCAACACTTCAAATTCACCAGACCATAGCTGTCCAGCAGGAAGCAGAAGTGATGTTCAGTCCCAGACAAACAGCTGAGCTGGTGAATGCCGAGAAGGAGACACTAAGCAACTGCAACCATATTGGAGAACCAACCATTATAGACACATAGGCGCATTGGAGAATCCTTTGTAGATTGCTAACACCTTTGTTATTGAGCATACTTTGGAAGGATTTTTAAAACACTTATTTTAAAAAAACAAAAATTGAATTTGGCAAAGCAACCAGTCCTCAATAAGAACAAGTCACAGGCCATGTTGGAGGTTTGCATAGCTATTTTTGAGCTATTGGCTCCAAATCGTCTAATCATTTTACTTGCCCAAGGAGCTGAGCTGTGTGCTGGGGGAATCTCCTTCAGTACTGGAGTGAAGAAGTTCTCCTTCCAGGTCATGGAGTGGAATTAGAGCTGCTACATCCAGCTTCAGAACTGGAATAGATTCAATGTTGTCTACACCACCTCATTACAGCAGCTAATGAATTTGCCAAGCAGTGCTCTTCCCTCCCCCACTGCCTACCCTCCCCCCTGCTTCCAGATAGTTTCTGCATGTGTGTAAATCTAATAGCATCATTGGCCTAATTTTTTTATTTTTATCTTGGAAACCAGCAAGATATAAAGTGTTTGTTCACTTGATACTGTGACAAAGCTCTGTCCTTGTCTCCGTGGGTCCCACATTTCCTGGCGGATTTTGCTAGCCTCAGAGGCTCACTGTGACCCTCCATGAAACCCTTCTCTCTCTAGGAACAAGGGTCACAGTCTACTGAGCCATTTTCATCATAAGCCAGCAAGGGAGGTGAGGAGAAGCTATCCTCCTTTGCACAGTATCTGTTGTCTCCCAGTCTCAGTGATTAATCGGGGGGGGGGGGGGGGGGGAAGTGGGGAGCCTGGGCCCGCCCTCTACTCCGGGCTCCAGCCCAGGGACTCTAATAGTGTCAGCTATGGTAGTTGACCTTTTAGAAACATGACACATACAATTCCCTGGGCTACTTCCCCACAGCAGCCCCCACTTCCTCAGGCTCCACTTCACCCTTACCTCAGGGCCTCCTTCCTTGTGCCTGATATGGTGTGTACTGCTCAGTCTCTCCAACAACACAACTTCCTCCCACAGCTCCTGACATCCACCCCCACCTGACTAACTGGGAGGGTTTTAACTAGTTTTAGCCAGTCCCTGATTGGCTTCAGGTGTCTCAATCAACCTAACATTCTCCCTGCCTTCTGGAAAGTTCTTAATTGGCCCCAGATGTCTTAATTGACCTGGAGCAGCTACCATTTAACTTATCCTGGTACCAGGGATTTGTCTACCCTGGAGCTAATATAGCTATCTCCCACTACTTTTTTATAGCCATCTGGCCTTGCCCCGTCACAGAACATTTCATTTAACTCAGAGGATACTTGAGCATATTAACAACCATAGAAACAATATAATACTTTTCACTTTAATAGATCTTTTTCTAATCTGAAAACCTGAAAACACTTTACATGTTATGTAAGTCCTTACAACACTCACATGAGGTGGGTAAAGAATATATGAATGAATCATCTGACACTGAAATGCAAATACTAAGGTATATTGTGGTAACTATTTTACAGTGCATATGACATTACATTACAGTTTAGGACAGGATGTGAAGAAGTCTATTCCAGTTTTTCTAAAATAAATAAATAAATAAATACAATTCCAACAAGATACTAAAGGATTCCTATTTTATTAATGCAATTTCTCATATAAATGAGAGGTTCCATTTCTCTACTGCAAGAAGTCACCTTAAATATACAGCACAGTAGTACAGAGACTGCAGTATTTACTGGCATTTCTGAAGTCCTTGTGAAAGCCTTTGGGACGTGTCTTCAAAGCTGAAAAATAATAGGTGCAAGTAGCATGGCACAATGGAACTGAAAGACTTGGGAACTGATTCTCTTATCATTTACGCTGGTGTAACTCCAGTAGAGTTGCCTCCTGTTTGCACTGGTGTGAGAGAAGTGGA
Source organism: Natator depressus (assembly GCF_965152275.1). Lineage (NCBI taxonomy): Eukaryota > Metazoa > Chordata > Testudines > Cheloniidae > Natator > Natator depressus. Next base: position 322,909,031 of record NC_134234.1, on the reverse strand, counting down.
GTGGAGTGTAGGTCTAAAGCAGGTGTTGCCACAGTGTTACAAAATAAATATTGGGACCTGCAGTATGTTAAAGGAAGGACAATGAGAATGTGAGCAAGGACACAAGGTTCCTTCCCCACTCTGAACTCTACGGTACAGATGTGGGGACCTGTATGAAAGACCCCCTAAGCTTATTCTTACCAGCTTAGGTTAAAAACTTTCCCAAGGTACAAACTTTGCCTTGTCCTTGAACAGTATGCTGCCACCACCAAGCAATTTAAACAAAGAACAGGGAAAGATACTTCTGATTGCCAGTGACCAGGTGGAAGTGGCTGAACAAATATGCTTCAGTGGGACTCCATAGACAAAAGAGAGTATCAGGCTGTATCCCTTCACCCTCATCACACTCTGAGAAAATTGCTGGATTACACAGGAGCTTGTTCAAAGAATTCTTTTAAAAGGCCTAAGTCATCAGCAACCTAATATTACCTTGAAAGAGAGTGCTGATGATTCCATCCATTTTTACTTTAAAATTGCTATAGAAATTTTGGGAAAACTATTTTTAAAGCTTAAAAAACAAAAAGGCATAAAATATGCAGTTTCCTCCGAACTGTCCTCATAAAGACCCTCTGTGCAATAAAGACAATGTAAGTAATAATTTTAAAAGGAAAATTAAATTGAAGATTCTCATCTCACATTGCCACCAACCAGTGATGAGCTGCCAAAATCTTAACAACTGGTTCCCTCCTCACCCCACGAGGGGGTCATTGCCCACCCCCACCCCCCCCCGGGACTCCTGCCCCATCTAACCTCCCGCGTTCCTTGATGCCCCCCCCGGGACCCCTGCCCCATCCGCCCCCCTCCCCTGTCCCCTGACTGCCCCCAGAACCGGGCAGGAGGGTCTCGTGGGCCACCGTAGTGGGTGCCCACCCCACCCCTAAGAGCCAGAGGGACCTGCCGGGGGGCAAGGTGGGGAGTTCTGGCGGTGCTTACCTGGGGCAGCTCCCAGGAAGCATCTGGCAGGTCCCTCTGGCTCCTAGGGACAGGGGAGCGTAGCTGGGGGGGAGCAGCGGGAGCAGCTGCTCCCCCCACTGATCACATCAAAAGTGGCGCCTTAGGCGCCTACTCTGTGGGTGCTCCGGGGCTGGAGCACCCACGGGGAAAATTTGGTGGGTGCAGAGCACCCACCGGCAGCTCCCCGCCCCGCGCCCGGCCCCAGCTCACCTCACCTCTGCTCCGCCTCCTCCCCTGAACGCACCGCCCTGCTCTGCTTCTCTGCCCCCACCCCGGTTTCCCGCGAATCAGCTGTTCATGCGGGAAGCTGGGGAGGGCTGAGAAGCAGGCGGCGGCTTCGTGCTCAGGCCCAGGGAGGTGGAGGTGAGCTGGGACGGGGAGCGGTTCCCCTGCACGCGCCCCCCGCCACCGGGTTACCTGCTGCCGCGCGGGCGGCCCTCCTCGCGGAACCCCCCCCTTGCCCCAGCTCACCTCCGCCTCCCTGGGCCTGAGCGGGAAGCACCCATGGAGTCAGCGCCTAAGGCGCCACTTTTGGTCGGTTGTTAAATTTAGAAGCCCTTTTAGAAGCGGAACAACCGGTTCTAAAAGGGCTTCTAAATTTAACAAGCGGTTCCAGCGAACCGGTGCAAACCGGCTCCAGCTCACCACTGCCACCAGCTAATTTTCACCCACTACTGAATATCAGCAGGCTGGGCTTAGATATGTGTACTCTCTCCCAGCCTAGACCTACAGCTCAATTTTTTCTGTTTTACTCAGACTAGCTCTTGGCTCTTTCCAAGAGTGTCTCTTTTGAAAAAGAGTATTTTAAGGTACTATCTTAAGCAATTAGGGTCATAAGGATAGCAAAGCTGTTCTGAGCTGCAAGGAGAGGCTAAGTCATCACAGGAGGAGAACAGAAAGCAGCACAGTGATGAGAAAAAATGATATGAGACTCAGGCCGATTAAATAAGAGCAGTGAGAGACTCAGGCAGGGCATGCTGTGAGGCAGGAAAAAGATTAAATGGAATACAAATGGGAGCAGGATGAATCATAGAATCATAGAATATCAGGTTTGGAAGGGACCTCAGGAGGTCATCTAGTCCAACCTCCTGCTCAAAGTAGGACCAACCCCAATTAAATCATCCCAGTCAGGGCTTTGTCAAGCCGGGCCTTAAAAACCTCTAAGGATGGAGATTCCACCACCTCACTAGGTAACCCATCCCAGTGCTTCACCACCCTCCTAGTGAAAAAATTTTTCCTAATATCCAACCTAGACCTCCCCCACTGCAACGTGAGACCATTACTCCTTGTTCTGTCATCTGCCACCACTGAAAACAGCCTAGCTCCATCCTCTTTGGAACCCCCCCTTCAGGTATTTGATGGCTGCTATCAAATCCCCCCTCACTCTTCTCTTCTTGCAGACTAAATAAGCCCAGTTCCCTCAGCCTCTCCTCATAAGTCATGTGCCCCAGCCCCCCTAAAGTCATTACAAAAATTTGCACATCTAAAACTAAAACTATTCAAATGCTCACACAAAAAAATCAAGTGCTCAGACTCGTTTAGATTCACTTACTTGCTAAAGAGAAAAACATATTTAACTGCATCTCCTCTCGTTCCTTTTTTGACTCAGACTTCCTATTTACCCACACTCCATAATCTTAGTGTGACTCTTGTCCCTGAACAAAAATGTAAGCTCTTTAGGGAAGGGACACTGCCTCAATATTTGTTTTAAGTGGCACATGTGGGAACAAAACAAACAAAGAACCCTCAGTCCTCTCCTATTTTTCTGATGAAAACTGTCCTTACCATCTCTGCAACATGTCCATGTTTGTCACTGCCTCTACTGCAGCTCTGCTGAGATCTCCCTTCATCTCGTCTCATCCTGACTCCCTTCTCTATGTCCTCCTCAAGGCCCAGGTCTCCAGATCCACTATGTATTGAAAGCTCACTTTCCACAGACGGCTGGAGGAGACTTGTGAGGATACAGGCAAGCCCCTTGTTAAGAGAACTGACTTTTGTGCTCCCACAAAAGAGAATTTTAGCTTTCATTTTAAGAGAAATATTTCTAGCCCTTTTCCTTAAAATAAGCCTGGAAAACATAAACAGTTGTGAAATGATCTTCAGGATTGAAAGGAGCAAGCAGCTGGGGTCCAATTCTGAAGCCAGAGGCTGGGATGGGACCTAAAGATGCCCCTCTGACAAACACACTTTTTAGATGTAAAATAAGTCAGTTATATGTGGATTGTATCTCAAAGAATCATCTCACTAGCCCACCTCAAAATCTTCAGGCCAGCACTGTATGTGAGTGGTTTAATCAGGGTGGAAAACAATCAGTTACATTTCTGAGTGGTCAGCAAAATGTTGTTTCACAGACATGCCTAAAAATGCAAAGCTCCACTGTGCTTTGTAAGACTTTCAGCCACCTTTAAGCTTGGAGCAAATAGGTGCTGCACACTCGGGCAGCTGTTACACCACTGGTATGCCCAACATTGCTGCAGCCTGGGCACCTAGTAAAGGGGAATTCCCCTTCTGCTTCCCCCCGCACACTCGACCCGTGATGCTTGGATGCACCTTGTTCTCCACCCCAGCAAGCTGCTTCGGAAGTTCACAAAGGGGATAGAGGAGGTACGCCCAGACTGCTGTTGCTGCAGTAAGTGGGAGCTCTGCAGCTGTTTGCCCATCCCTCTACTTGAGCTCCTACACCAACTAAGGGAAACTTGCTCTCCCACTAGACACCCTAACACCAAATAGGGGAGACCCACTCCCCAAACTGATGCCATCAACTGTTGAAAGGAGACAATCAGCAATCTAGGGAGATACACCCAACTCTAGAACCAAAGGGGATCCAATTCCCCAATCACACAGCCAGCCAAACACCAGTGGGGACCAATCCCTATCTGACCAATCACCCCACAGCCAGAGGCCTCGATAACTTACCAGCCACCATTGCTGCTGGCAGAAATCACAAAACAACATGGCTGCCACCACCACTGTAGTTATGAGGGATGGCTGCCAGCTAGCACAGCCATCTGAGGAGCTACCAGACAGTGCTACAAAGGGAAAATATGGTGGAGACAGAGAGGAAGGAAGGACTGATGGATCTGGGAGGGTAGTGTTGGAAAAACTGATAGATTTTGGGAGGCAGAAGGGTATGGAATGTATGATTATGGGGGGTAGAGTATCTGCAAGATCAGTATTTTTAGAGGGGATGGCATGGATTGACACAACTGGAGGGAGGGAAAGAGCATACTACCAAGAGACTGTCTCGTGTATCATCAGCTGAGGCACAATTATTTTGAATGAGCACATTATTGTCACCTTTTCTCAAATAATTCCACTGACATCCCACTCACTTCATGAGCCAGTTGGAAAGTGCTTTTTCCCCCTTCTTATAACTCTACATTGGGTAGCTCCATCCTGATTCACTGACCTGGTCTCTCTCAATATCCATATTTCTTCCCTGTGTTTGTTTAGTGTTGGCCTCTTTATTTCTTCACACTGTTAGGCCACTCTTGCTGTGAGAGCCTTCTCCTCTGCAGTTCTGATTGTTTGAAACACTCTTCCCCTATCTCTTTTTCTATTGTCAGCTTTCCTCTAAAAATATCTCTATTCTTTTGTCTATATGTCACAATTCCTCTCCCTCTGTTATTTTGTATTTTAGTTTTGCAGCTGTGTACAGTGCCAAGCACAATGGGGTCCTGGTCCATGACTAGGGCTCCTAGGCTCTATGGTAATACAAATAATAAATACAATTATTAATATTGAACTCTGTAAAACAGTTTGACACAGTTGGCTTGAAAGTCACTGCACAAAATAAACTGAACTTACTGTAATTTTTGTAAGCAAACAGAGAAAAAAGTCAATATTTTGGCTACAGACTTCTGTCAAGTATGGAATATCACCCAACATGTCCTTCCTTTAATCAGAGCTGTGTTCAGGGGGCCATATTGTTCCCTACTGCAGACTGCTGTAGGGGACAAATTCCAGAACCAAGAGCCCTCTGCCACAATATATGACTACAACCTACCCTCAGAAATTCAGCTTTATAGACAGTCAGCAGAAATATTCCCGATAGAGACAAATGTCATGACAGGACATAAAGGGAGAAGTGATTTTATAGATAAATGGGTCAACAGACATTTGGGGTTTGACAGATTATTCCCAACACATCAAGGTCCATCTGCAACAACAAATGGATTAACAAGAATTTAAATCGTCTCTTTAAATCAATTTATGAAGCCAACAATCTACTGTTTGAGATCCGAAATGACTGAGCAGCATTATTAAGAAAACTAAATCCATAATGCAACATTAACTGAGAATGTTTTTATCCAGTAGAAGTACTTCTCAGTAAGTGTACAGGACAGATGAATGCCTGCTAAAAACATTATACAGATGTTCATACCACTGAAGACAGAGAGAAACAAACGTAGGAAATTACAGAAGGTCCAAAGCAAACTGAAAAAGCTGATAATGTGTAAATTATTGAACTAGATTGTGATAGTGTAAAGAACAACAACAGTAAATAGTAATAAACAATATTAAGGAATGCATAAAAGGATAAAATGTAACCTGGAGAATGGTCAAATAAAGAAATAGAATAAGATATTTCAAAATCACAGTATACTTTAGAGAGATTACTGAAGAGACTGAAACCACAAAGCAGGAGAAAAAGGTGTAGTAAAAAGGTTGACAATGACAGACATGGTACCAAAGTGAAAATTCTCCTTTCACATTTACACAGTAAGTCTAGACACAGGACCAGATTCTGCTCCTCTCCTCTTAAGTCTTTGAAATGCATTCTCTCGGTTTTCCCCATTGTGTCTCCTCTATGTGTTATTCATTCTCCTTGCTTTCTTCCTACTTGCCAGAATGACTGAGCTATAGTAAATGACCTTATCGGCAGGTATTTTTAAAAAATAGGTGCCTTGCTCAAAAAGTGCCCTGAGGCACCTAACTAGGAAAACTCCTGGAAAATATAGACTCAAGCACAAAACATTCAGTGTAAGAAAACCACAACACAGGAACCTGAAGGACATTCATGGTAAGCATCTACAATGTCTCCATGTGCTAATGAAAGAAGCATTAGGACAACAGGAAAACAAGCATTAAATGCACACAATGGATTTTACCATTATGGTCATTACAAGTGAATGGGATTATTCACATGAGTAAAATTAAGCACATGCTTAAATGTTTGCAGGATTGGAGCCATAGCAGGCAAGTAATAGTCAGCAAGGGCTATTTTTTTTAAGAGTACTGTTTACAGTAGACTAGTGAGAAGAGTTCAAAATTATTTGACTATACCTGAGTGTAACAGGGCAGTCTGACCCTTTAAGGGCTGGGGAGCAGTCAGCCCTGTTATGGAGAGGAGCCCAGCAGGAAGGTGCTGGGAATCATCCAACACAGCTTGATAGCATCTAGTGATTGACTCTGATGCTTCCTAGCTGGGGTATATAAAAGAGGGCAATAGCTCCAGGAGGGAGCCTGTGATGAGGAGAGGGCCAAGAGTATGCTTTCCTGTGGCTTCAGGACAAGAAGCCACTGTAGATTCCTTGAGGCTGGGGAAGGTCCAGGCTATTAAGCTACTGGGAGATAAGAAGACCCCACAATCCCAGTTGAGAACAGGACTGTAGCTTCACTTTCCTACCCACCCTACTTTTTTGTTTTTGTTTTTTGTTTTAAAGAATAAATAGAGCTTAGAAGCAAGGATTAGAAACTGAACGGGGCCTGACTGATCATTTGTCCAGGCTGAATTACCAGGTCCACCAGGCTACAATGAATTACATTTACCCTGCACTGAAGAACTTAAGTTACTTCTCTCAAGCTAGCCTAACTTGAGAATGGCCACAGTGTGAAATTACACTCAAGTTGCTGTGGCTACAGTGGCTCTGTATTTACTCATGTGTGGCCCTGAGTCTTCTGAGGGCATATCCCATGGTTCTTTGCATTGCAGTATGCTGAGTTACTTAATTCTTTCCCAGGGAACTGGGGGAAAACTTTTCTGTCCTTTTTGGTCAGATGGGAAATTGTGGGAAGGCTCTGAAGGACCAGCCACATGCAAGTGGAGCTAGTTTGCATCCATACTGCAGAGTGGTCATGTTAGCAGCTCACCTATTGTGCTGTTGCCTATAACCTCTGACAGCCCAACCAACTTGAATTAAAATCACCCCCGTTCTTGAGTTTAAGGGGTTTTGTGTGTAGATGGGACATGAATTGGAGGCAACACTTGAATTCAACTTGAGTTAACTATGCAGTGGAGATAAGCCCTCTGAGATAGGGTATCCTGGGGTCTACTCTGAGATGAGTTAAAACTATCATGATTATAAATTTAAAAGATAAAGACAGTAAAACGATGCTGTGAATTAGATAGACTGTCTAAACAGGAGCAAGAGAAAGAGATAAATCAAAAAGTGCTATATATCAAAAAAGTGACTGTAAAATGAGCAACTGTGCACCCATGCCTATAATAAAAATCTTTTATTGACGAGAAATAACATGACATAAAGAGTAAGACTTTCAAAATATAAAAATGAAAAAGGCTACATGTTAAACACTACCTAACAAGCCTCATGATATAAGCACAAAGTCTTAAACTCAGTATCATAAATTCAATACCATAAAAAAGATTCAAACTATCATGTTCTTATTAGAGTTTGTGCTGTAGTAGTCAAGATTAGCACTGTAAGGCCTCAAAGTCGGTAGCAGTTGTGAAATATCTCAAAGGTATGGATCTGATTCACAGAAACATCATCATCATCATCATCTTTGTCTGTCTTTTTCACCATCTTGTTTGGGATGCCTTCCAGACTGTGTGCAATTAATAATAAATATGTCCCTAGATAACTACAGAAAACATGGATGAGTCTCAGAATTCCCTAGATGGCCATGATACTGCAATTGTTTGGACACCTTAACAAAATATACCCGCAATAACTTTGAGACTGTTTAAATCACAGCTCGAGAGGTCAGTTTTACAGCTGCCTGTAGAGTCACAGGTACAGTATATATTGATTATTCCTCACACATATTTTTGAAGGGAAAATACCTTGTTCAAAAGGGTTGAATATTGTGTTACAGCTGTATTCTAAGATCACCTGTTTTAGTTTCACATTTAGGGCACATGAGCCTTTATTTTCAGTTTAAATATACTAATCTTCTTAACGGTATAATCAAGCCTCTAATATATAATATTATCAGTTTATATTTAGAAGGAATAACCATTATTATAGTGGTGATGGACATATCTCTTCATGCATCTGACTGAATTACTCTGGATAAATCCCTTTCTCCAATTCATTTCTGCAGAAACAGCAAGCCGCTTTATTTTATTTAAAAGCAAATCATACGTTTTCAAGACATTTATAGTTACTATGTAAAAACCTTCCTTTCATTTAGAGAAACACTTTTTCCCTCCCTACCATATTCCCATGAAAAAATGCCAGTTCGTAGGTTTTTAATTAATACAATATTTTATAGGCTTTATAAGCTCAACAAAAGATACTCCTCTTTGAACAAATGACAGATGTTTAAATTACAATGTTTACATCCCTCAATATCTTTGTATCCATGCCAGGGGGAAAAAAGCAGATAAAATGGAGTTTTTCCTTAAGAGTTACATATTTGGTCATTTGGATAAATTTAAGTAATTTTATATTGGAGCATATTAAAGGATTTTTTTACTATTATTTTAAAAGCATAATGTGTGTTTTCCCAATGTTTCTTAATCTTCCTGTATGCATATCAACAGCTATATACCTCAGCAAAAAAGACTACAAATCTGTAACAGAAATCCAACTCTAATCCATAGAAATCTGGTGTTCCTCCCAGATATTATGGGGAGATTTTCAAAGGCACAAATGGCAGTTAAGCAGCCAACTTCTGTTGACTTTTAATGGGAATTAAGCACCTAATTGCCATTTATTATTATTTATTATTTGAATTATTGTAGCATTTAGGAGCCCTAGTCATGGACCAGGACCCCATTGTTGTGCCTCTACCTTTTAATATGCTCTTCAGAATCAAAGGCCTAGTTTCTAACACCCTTATTCACAATGAATAGCAGTTTACTCTAACAATAACCCATTGTCTTCAATAGGAGCTCGCATGGAGCAAAACGCTAGTCAAGTATGAGAGTAAAGATATCAGAATCTAGCCCTAAATTTATAATTAAGACACTCTCGGTAGTCTTTACAGTTGTGCAAAGTAGTTGTTAAATATGTACAGTTAGTACATAGCTTGTGTGCATGCACATTTGGCTCTTTCCTTTGGTACTGTGTGTACACACCAGGAGTGCTTGTTCCAATGAAGTGTTATTTGGTAGCATTTCTCACCCACTTTGCAAACATTGTGTCCAGGTGTAAATGACTACACAAAGTACAAGGCAGCAGAGAATCAGGTCCTAAAATACTTGTTCAGCTAATTGCAAAGTTAGCTATCACAGGCTACACTAATGCACAGCATTCTTGACCTAGACAAAAGCACAAAGAAAAACATGAATTCATGCCTACTCAAATTAAGTATGACCATTTCAAATGGTAACATAGTTGGCACCTGTTAGAAGTTTTACTGCTAGACTATCTAACAGTGCATCGCAATGTGCATCGAAACAAGCACTCCTGGTGAGTACACCCAGCGCCAAAGCAAAGAGCCAAGTGTGGACACACACAGTGATATACTAACTGCCTCAGCAAAAGTTTGTAGTGTAGGCTTGCCCTTCATTTCACTTGATTAATTTGTAGCTAAACCATGTACTAAACCATGTAGCATGTACTTTGTCAGTAGAATAAGTTCTATTTGTTGACTTCCTTCTGGGGTACATAACGGTAATAATCACTTCATCCAAGAATCCATTTTGAACCTGTTTATTGCTGGATGAAGATTGTTTTTTGTAATAGCAGGCTTCCCCTGTGAGGTATACACATCGGAAGAGTCAAAATTAAGTTAATCTGGACTGACAGTCATCACTTCTTCAGCCAAAAAGTCATCGCCTCTTCAGCCAAAAAGACAAGAGTATCACTGGTGCTCTCTAGTTCCTATCTCTGTATGGTCCTGGGGAGCAGTGGGAAATCTGGGAAGGCATATACCAGAGACTTTGTGCAGCTTTATGAGAGATTATATATTACTTTGCATCTCCAGTCCTGACACATGGAGAAGTCACAGGGTGCTTTACTGCTGTTTCCAGGTGCAAAGAGGTCAATCACAAGAACATCAAATTCACAGTGAGGAGGATACTTCTTGGTGCAAGTTTCACTCTGCTTAATCCAACTTCCACCATGCAGCATTCAGTGTCCATCTTCCTCTTGAGGAGCAGTGCACAGACAGATAGCCAACTTTACTTTGCCTAGACAGAAGACAAGTTTCTCTCTAGATTGGGCTGATTGTGTTCTTCCTACCTTTAGGGAAATCTTATCAGGCACTTTGACTGTCATGACTAGAGCAAGTCTGTTATCCATAGAAAGAGGAGTGCTCCAAAACCTCAATGAATCACAATATTCTACCCAGTGGATGCTGTGCTTTTTCTCCTACTAGTATCCATACCCTGGACAGAAGTGGGACCTGAATGAGTCCGCTCCATTATTCCCAGCTAGTATCTGCCATAAGAATCATTCTAGCTGGTTCTAACGGATGAATCCCTCTGAAAAATCTGATTCTTTGCATCCATCAGCTGCAGAAGATGATGACAGACAATGGGACCTTGACCTCTGCTAAACAACGTGATAGAGTGAGATGTGGTGGGGATAACAGGATTTACTGGATTGGTCTCGTGAACTCTAGTTCACTGAATGACATCTGTTTATGAGATCAGCATTTCCAGCAGACTTCACTAAGAACTCGAGTTTTGTTTCTGTCATACCACTTGTTTTCCTTTGTGGACCTCTTCATCTTCTGTTAACATTCTTCTGAGATGACACCTTGTACCCAGTAGGATTCATCCTCAGCTCAGATCTAAGATGGACTTCCCTGATACTATATATCTGTTTATCATGGTTCAAAGATACTCCAGAAACTGTAACACTCTGTGAGCTTGCTTCAGCTCCCTCTCTGTGTACAGAGCCCTGATCAGCAGAATTTTTAAGGAAGAGATAGGAAACAATTTTCTTCTTCCTCCTTCTTCTTCATATGGCTGATGTAAATGTACAGCAACAACTATAATTTTACATTTAGATGGTTAAGCCAGATATTTGCATCTGGAGTAGCTGAGTGTATTTGCTGTGATGCCTCCTTCGTATTTGTGAATCAGGCATTGATTGTGAAATGTTCCATGGTCTGTTCTGGGTGACCACACTTGCACAGTGGAGAGTCTTTAATTTTCCATTTGTGCAGCAAGGATCCGTATCTGCCATGGTTTATGCGGACACAATTTAGGGTTGCCCATGAGCATCATGGGAGATCAAAGTCAGGGATCTTCTGCATCGGATCTTTCACAAGGTGTTTATTTGTTACTTCTTGTGAATTCCATTCAGCTTTCCAGGATTGAAATTGCATTGTTAAAGGTTAAATGCTTGGGTCCAAAAGGGCTTACGTGACTTCAAGTGGTGGTGAGGGACATTGTTATAGTCTTGGTAGATGGGAAGATGTTCATTTTCCATGACCCTTTAGAATTCCTGAAGTGTGGAGGCAATGGATAGGGGAGCAATATGCAACAGCACTGGCAGTCAAGGTGTTGCGGTCGACTTGAGGGCTCCACCTTCCAGTGTTTGGTTGCACAGCACCAAGTCGAGCATGGCTACTTCTGTTCCATTCACAGTAGTCAGCTACGGGGTACACAAGGGCCACTGCTGATGTTTGTAACATTGATGCTGATGCTCCCCAGTTTGTGCTTGCCAGTTTCTGGACCAGGTTGACCCTTGTCTTCATCTTGGCAGCTACCTTCTTCAGAGGGTTGTGGAAGGTTAGCATGAGATCCAGCTTCACTCCAAGATAGGTCGGAGTGGGGTCATGTCGCACAGTGTTGCCACAGAAGGTCACTTTCAGGGTGTGCATAGCGTTCCTGTTATCAAGATGGAATGCAGTGACTATTTTGTGAGGATTTGACTTGAGCCTCCATTTCTGGAAATATTTCTCCACAGTGTTTAGGTCCCTGTTCAAGCTGTACTTGATGTTGCTGAAGGTGGCTGCTTGCGTTGCCAGGGCAAGGTCATCCGCATATGCAAATTTGCACGACTTTGTTGAAAAGCATCGGCATGAGTACTGAGCCTTGTGGCAGTCCATGGTTAAGGAACTGGGGCGAACTGAGTTCATTGCCCAAGTGGACAAATAGCTGCCTATTGCTCAGCATCATCCCTAGCAGGCAAAGTCTTTTGTGGCAGGGAATGATCCTTGCGAGCTTCAGCATCAGATCTTTAATCCAGATTGGATTATAGGCTGATGAAAGGTCTACAAAGGCTGCACTGGTTTTAAATTTCTTCTGGAATCCAGCCTCAATATGTGTTACAAAGGCCAAAACTTGGTCGCAACAACTGCATTTAGGCTGGGATCCCACTTGTTCTTCAGGGATCACTGACTCAATGAGGGGACTGATTCTCCAGAGAATGATACAATCCAGGAGTTTTTAGGAAGTGCACAGGAGTGATATCAGATAATAACTTCCTGGGTCATCAGTCGGTTTGCCCAGTTTGAGTATGGCAATGACTATCGCCTCCTGCCAGGCTTTTGGGATGCATCCGGGTTCTGGGTTTTGGTGTACAGTTTCACCAGCTATTGGAGTCCTCTGGGACCAAATTGATGAAAAAATCGGGGAGGGGGTTGGAATACCATCTCCATCAGCCACCTTCCCTTTCTTCATTGCAGCTAAACCCTCTTTCAGTTCATAGAATCATAGAATATCAGGGTTGGAAGGAACCTCAGGAGGTCATCTAGTCCAACCCCCTGCTCAAAGCAGGACCAATCCCCAACTAAATCATCCCAGCCAACGCTTTGTCAAGCCTGACCTTAAAAAACCTCTAAGGAAGGAGATTCCACCACCACCCTAGGTAACGCATTCCAGTGTTTCACCACCCTCCTAGTGAAAAAGTCTTTCCTAATATCCAACCTAAACCTCCCCACTGCAACTTGAGACCATTACTCCTTGGTCTGTCATCTGCTACCTCTGAGAACAGTCTAGATCCATCCTCTTTGGAACCCCCTTTCAGGTAGTTGAAAGCAGCTATCAAATCCCCCCTCATTCTTCTCTTCTGCAGACTAAACAATCCCAGTTCCCTCAGCCTCTCCTCATAAGTCATGTGTTCCAGTCCCCTAATCATTTTTGTTGCCCTCCACTGAACACTTTCCAATTTTTTCACATCCTTCTTGTAGTGTGGGGCCCAAAACTGGACACAGTACTCCAGATGAGGCCTCGCCAATGTTGAATAAAGGGGAACGATCACGTCCCTCGATTTGCTGGCAATGCCCCTACTTATACAGCCCAAAATGCCGTCTGTACTTCTTCTTAAAGCCAATATTAATAATACCAAGGTTCTGCTGAAAAAGACCGTGGGAGCATTTGTCAGATCAGAAAGTAATGATCGGAATTGGGGTTGTAGTGGAGGGGGACAATGACTCCACCATACTTATGCAAAGTGGGGAAATGGCCTGTGGAATGGTTTAACCGGAATGTGAAGATAAGCTTCCTTTAGGAACTTGTTCAGATGTTTCAAATGGAGCCCTGCTGTATTTGTTTCTCATTCTCTGAGCCTTTGATAGGGAATGGGTTATATCACTCTGACATGAAGTAGATGATGTAGGTTTCATGCATGTACTGGCAGTTCCATGGGCTACTTGAGACTGGAAATAGGACAAAACTGTCCCTGGGATTCTTGCACAGCAGTGTAGAGTACCGCCTCTGGCCAATGTCCAGTCACGTCATTTTGATTAATGCTCTAGGTAGCCATTTTCTTCCAAACTAAAACCCTGGCACCAACTGGGGGCTAACCCTAGGTATGGCTGGTTCGGGGTCATATAAATTGCTCTGAGGCAACTGAGGCCAACTTACTGATCTTACCTGAGCACCCTGGATTTGTTCCACTTCCAATTCTCTCTTGTACTTCAGGGACTGCTTCAACTTCCCATCTGATTTGTCTTCCTTTCTATAGCGTCTGGCAGGAGCCAGTACTGCAAATCTACTTTTCCAATGACTCCATGAATAGCTTCAGCTTTCCATAAAGTTTCCCACTATAGTACTAAGAAAGCTGAGAACTAATTTGCCAATGTGTCTAATCTCAGTCATGAATGCCACATATACCTTCATGAAACAGATTTGTGTGTCACTATCTTTTTCAGAGAGAAACTTTTGGATATGGCATTGAGAGGGCTCAGGGTTACAAAGCGTCCAGCCACATTGGCATTGCTTGTGAAAGCATGTAGAGGGAGTCAAATTATACTTTCATTATTTCATAAAAATACAGACATGTAGGGCTGGAAGGGACCTTGAGAAGACATCAAGTCCAGCCCCCAGCACTGTGGCAACACCAAGAACATTTAGACCATCCCTGACATGTGTTTGTCCAACCTGTTCTTAAACCCTCCAATGATGGGGATTCCACAATCTTCCTTGAAGGCCTATTCCAGAGTTTAACTACACTTGTAGTTAGAAAGCTTTTCCTAATATCTAACCTAAATCTCCCTTGCTGCAGATATAGCCCATTACTTTTTGTCCTATCTTCAGTGGACATGGAAAACAATTCATCACCATCCTCTTTATAAGAGACCTTAATGGATTTGGAAACTGTTTTTAGGTTCTCCCTCAGTCTTTATTTCTCAGAACTAAACATGCCCAGTTTTATTAACCTTTTCTCATAGGTCAGGTTTTCTAAACCTTGTATCATTTTTGTTGCTCTCCTCTGGACTCTCTCCTATTTGTCCACATCTTTCCTACAGTGTGGTGCCCAGAATTGGTCACAGTGCTCCAGCTGAGGCCTCACCAGTGCCGAGTACAGTGGGACAATTACCTCCCATGTTTTAAATATGGCAATCCTGTTAATGCACCCCAGAATGATATTAGTCTTTTTTGCAACTGCATCACATTGTTGACTCATATTCAGTTTGGGATCCATTATAATCCCACAATCCTTTTCAGCAGCACTACCACCTACCTAGTTATTTCCCATTTTGTAGTTGTGCATTTGATTTTTCCTACCTCAGTGAAGTACCTTGCATTTATTTTTATTGAATTTCATCTTGTTGAATTCAGACCAATTCTCCAATTTGTCAAGGTTATTTTGAATTCTAATCCTGTCCTCCAAAGTGCTTGCAACTCCTTGCAACTTGGTGTTATCTGCAAATTTTATAAGTATAATCTCCACTCCATTATCCAAGTCATTAATTAAAATATTGAATCATACCAGACCCAGGACTGACCCCAGTGGAACCCCACTGAATTTGCATCAGAAGCAGGAAGATTGCCAAATGATCAGTGGGGCCACTGGATGATCAAGGTGCTAAAGGGGCACTCAAGGAAGACAACGCTGTTGAAAAGAAGCTAAATTAAATCTTTGCTTGCATCTTCAATGGTGAGGATGTGAGGGTGCTTCCCACATCTAATCTATTCTTTTTAGATGACAAATTTGAGGAACTGTCCCAGATTGAGGTGTCAATAGAGGAGATTTTTGGAATAAATTGATAAATTAAACATTAATAAGTCCCCCGGAACAGATGGTATTCACTCAAGAGTTCCAAAGGAACTCAAATATGAAATTGCAGAACCACAAACTATGGTATGTAATCTGCCACTTAAATCAGCCTCTGTACCAGATGATTAGCAGATAACTACTGTGACACCTATTTTTAAAAAAGGCTCCAGAGGCAATCCTGGCAACTACAGGCTGGTAAGCCTAACTTCAGTAGCAGGCAAATTGGTTTAAACTAGAGTAAAGAACAGAATTTTCAGATATTGATGAACACAATGTTGGGAAGAGTCAACATGGTTTTGTAAAGGGAAATCATGCCTCACCAATCTACTAGAATTCTTTAATGGGATCAACAAACATGTGGACATGGGTGATCCAATGGATATAGTGTACTTGGACTTTCAGAAAGCCTTTAAGGTCCTCACCAAAGGTTCTTAAGCAAAATAGTCAGTCATGGGACAAGAGAGAAGGTCCTCTTATTGTTCAGTAACTTTTTAACGGATAGGAAATAACAACTGGGAATAAATAGCCGGGAATTGGAAATGGCCGGGAATTGGACAGACACATTGAGCTGAACTGTTAGTCAGAAATTTGAAATCAAAGTTTGGAATTTTCCTCAGAAAAGCTCTGCTGCACAGAGGTCTGCTGGGAATGCAGATACACAGGAAGGAACTCTGGAGGGAGGAGGGAAGCCTTCTCCTACTGCCAGGTCTGGTTCTGACCCCAAGCTGCAAAGAGCTGACATACCTACCCATTGTAATAGATATGTAGAGAACAGGATAATTCCTAGAACATTCAAATTGAGTTAAGGATACACTACATAGAGTCACTAAAAGAAAATCGGCGATAAATACCTTGACAGACATTATTTTAGGAAATAAAAAATGATGGTAAGCGCTACTGAATTAATACAGTAGAGATAGAAAGAAGTAGTGCAAATATATTTTTCATATAGGAACTAAACAACTGTTAAGAAAAAACATTATAAGGTAAAGCTACTATTTCAAAGGAGGAATGGATCAGACAGATTTATTAGCCTCCTTTTGTTCAGAAATATCATGGGCCAGATCTTCAGTTCCCATTATTGCTATGCCAGTTTACATCAGCTGAGGACCTTCTCCATCATATGTTCCTGTTTTAAAAGACTGGGAGAAGATAATGATTAAGGAAATGAAAACTATGGACTCATAGATATTATTCTTTCCATATTCCCGGGTGACTAATATTACTATAAGGAGACTGGATTTGGTGACCTGCAGGACACTCTGTAAGATTTCCCCGTTCTTCCAGGATTTTTCTAGGGAAGGGATGGACACTAAGGACCGGAGGAGGGATTGATGAGAGGGAGTCTTCCTAGAGACTGGGAAGGTCTCTTTCACAGGCAGCCTATTCTTTGTGATTATACAGATTTTAAATGTTGCATTGTAAGTGTTTGCCATTTGCCTAGACCATTGGCTAGGGACAACTGGAAAAAGTTGGAATAAAATAAATATTCCAGATACACATTTATACACTGTACAACTTTATGCATTATGAGAAAGCAGGAAATGTTAACAAAAGAAAGGAAGCATGTAAAAAAGATTGAAACTTTCATCAGAGGCTATTGGAATTCTCATAGCAACTCTAGGATCATTAAGGAAGATCGTATGTTCTAGAAGGTAAGATAGTGTTGTTTTCTTTCCTGGTTATATAACTAACAGAGCCATGACAAATCTGGTGGTCCGACCTAGGGCATGACCCTGACATAATAAATAAAAGGTAAATGTGGAAGCATCCCTCATTTTTGACCTTGTCTTTTATCAGAATTAAAGTGATATGATAATAAGTGATATGCAAATAATGACACAGCATTTCAAAACCATGGCATTTAAAAATGCCGACTGAGGAAATATATGATCAAATACAGAAAGTTACATGGCATTCGGTCAATGTCTGATCCCTGCTTAATTTGGTAAATCTGTTTCAATAGGAGGTAAAATAAATTAGGATTCTGCTGCCACTAAATTAATCCTGAAAGTGGTTCAGGAGTAAGCATCACGTATTTGGCTTCCTCTTACGGCTTGTCTACATAGTGAGATAATGTACACTATAGCTCATTAATGTGTGGCGTATTATTTAGTCCATGTAGCCCCTGCTGGTGCTCACTAGGGAACTTTTATTGCACATCAACAGAGTCTACATGGACCATTCCAAGCACGACCTGTTAGTGTGCATTAGAAATCCCAGCCCTAGTGAGTATTGCTAGTCAGTGCAGACAAACCCTTAGACTACTTAGTGTGTTTCAAAGGTGGTCACATTAGACTCTATTCTACATGCTAGCATATTCTGCTATTAATAAAGCAGTCTTCACAAAATAAGGGGAAAGAGATAAATAGCTACAATTTATTTCCAAAAAGCTAACAATAATAGGAACATAGGACTTGCTATACCAAATCAGTCCAGTAGTCCATCTAGTCTGTTATACTGTCTCCAAGAATGGCCAATGCACAATGCTGCAGAGGAAAGTACAAGAAGAAAAAAGAAAAATCATAATGGAAAAACCTGCCCACAAGACAGCCAGCAGTTGGCTTATGCCCTGAAGCACAAGGATTTATATATCATGTTAAATATGTATATTTTTATCCTATGGTATCTAACATAACTGTAACAATTTTCATTATCCTTATAATTGTCTGATCCTTTCTCAATCCTGCTAAACTTTTGGTCCCATTGATATCTTCTGGCAATGAGTTCCACAGCTATATTATGTTGTGTAAAAGTCTGTTCTTTTATCAATTTGAAATATATAGATCTGATGTATAAAATGTATGTAAATATTTATATTAAAAACAAATACAAATACATAAGAATTGTGTGGATATTTTAATTATATCCTTCTCCACCATCCTTTACATATTGCTTGTCTTCCTAGATTTTGTCAGAAACTCAGCTACCTCCAGGCTCAGTCCCCCTGGCTCCAGCCATTGGCTTGCCTCCTGACTACGCCTCTGGTTCTGTCCTCTGATTCTGCTCCAACCACTAGGCCAACCACTAGCTTGCACTGCCTACAGCTCAGTGTGTGACAGTTTGAGCAGCCCACTAGAAAATAGTAGGGACTTTGCCCAAACCATGGAGCTCCCTTCCAGAACAGCCCCAACAGGAGCCACCTTCTCAGACGTGCTGGGGTCCTGCAGGAACTTCATCATGAGCAGATGCAGCACTCCAGGCCCAGGTACAAGCCGAGACCGCATTTTCTGTCCCCAACAACTCTCACATCCACTGTCCGTGAACCCAAGCTGGCCCTACCCGATAAATTTGATGGGGATCATGCCATATTTTATGGATTTCTTAACCAATGTCATCTCCACTTCATTCTGCGGCCACAGTCTTACCCCATGGATTGGTCCTGAGTCGGCTTAGTACTTAGCCTGCTCACCAGACAGGTCCTCAAGTGGGCATCCTTGCTCCTAAATGGTCCAGTCCTCTCCTTGAACATTTTGAGAGTTTTGTATGGACAACCGCAAGTATTTTTGATAGCCCTACTTGAGAACATACTGTAGAAGCTGCTTTCCGCACCCTCCAGCAGGATGTCAGGTACATCACCAAATATGCACTAGCCCCAAACTCTAAGAACCAACAGTGCTTCCCCAAATTTAAAGTTTCATCTACAACAAGACATCCTTTATCATGGGGATCATCTCTATATTCCCAAGGGCAGCTTCAGGCACTACGGTTGTGCCATGACATGCCCACAGTGGGACATTTCGGCCAATTTAAAACCTGGACCCTGATTGCTAGGTACTTCTGGTGGCCAATCCTATGAACTGATGTTAAAAACTATGTTAGGTCAGATGGTATGAAGAAACCTGGTCCACCATCTTCAGGAAACACACCAGGAACTCAAAGAACATTTACTTGCTGCTAAAAAAACCCACATAAGCACTACACCGATCAAAAGTGAGAAGTCGCCCCTAACCTTTCAGTAGGGGATAAGGTTTGGCGTTTGACTTAAAAACTGAGAACAGACCATCCTTCAGCCAAACATGACCACCAATACCTGGGTCTTTTCAGATCACTGAACAAATATACCCAGGGGCCTGCAAGCTTCAACTCCCAGAATCCCTCAAGATTCGCCCCATCTTTCATGTTTCTCTCCTTAAACCATTTGTTGACAACTCCTTCTCCAACTGAGGGTCCCTGGGAGGAACCCTGGAGGAGGGAGGTACCATCAAGAACTCAGCTGTCTGTGGGCTTCATTGCCTAGCAACGCAATGAATTTGGTAGAGCCCAATAAACCCTCACTAACTGACTGTGCTCCCTGATTGGTCAGAAGGGCCAACAGGTCCCCATTTAAGCCCTAGCAAGAGCAGCACGGTGGCTGTTCAATGCATTCCATGCCAAGAGTTCCACTGCCCAGCCCTTTCTCCACCCTCTTTGCCTACTCCACTCCATCCCTAGTCTCTGCCTACCTCTGAACTCCTGATTCCTAACTCCTAGCTCTGACCACTGGCTTGTCTCCTGACCACAACTCCAGCTCTGCCCTTTGGTTCTATTCTGGTTCCTGACTCCCCATGCTCTGACCATTGGCTTTGCCTGCTGACCATACCTCCAGTTCTGTCCTCTGATTCTGCTCCTACCACCCGTAAGACTCCTGCTCTGACCACTAGGTCGCACCGCCTACATCTCGGTGTGTGACAGGTTTCAATAATGCAATGAGTTCTATGTGGGAGGGCCTTTGCAGCCACACAAACCTCAGTGCATGATCTGGGTCTTAGACTGCTTTAAGGCAGGAATAATATTTTCCTCTCTGTGTATACAGCACCTGGTATATACTGAGCACTGTCTTAATGCAAACAATAATAATTCTCCTCTCCCGCAATCATTTTGGCACCCCAGCTTTAATATACAATCCATTTCTATATGCTGATTCTGATTTCTATAATGTGGGACAATGCAGCCTTCCTTACAGGAGGAGGCAACCCTCTGATGATGGGAGGAAAGAATTTAAAGGGTATTATGCCTCTCTTGCAAATTTGTAAGAATGAATCACTTGAGTCTGTTTGGACCTTGAACCTCCACAAAACCCAAGTCTGACAATATCTATAAATGAGCCATCTGCTGACCACATATTTGGACCCAGAATTAAAAATGGTGGTAGTTGCACTCCTTACAGTTTTAAATCTCCTCTAGTGAAACACTGTCTGTAAAAGGCTGTCAGCAGTAATGCTGTCTATGTTTTTCTTATGAACTTCATAGAAATAAGTCCGGCATTGTTCAATTTTGGGATCTGGATCTCAAAAGCAGATCTTTATTTTTAATTTACAAAGGCTCCCATCATTTGGTCTTGGAGTTATACAATAATTTCAAAATTAAAAGACACACATCATTCAGCTCTATACTAAGACCATAACAACCCAATCAGGCACAAACTTAAGAGAAGAGATGGGCCTTAAAATATGTCCTGAAGCTAAAATATGACAAACTCATAATATAGACTATATAGAGAATAGAGCAGAATATTAAGAAATCATTTTATATCTCCATATCCAGTTTATTCAAGAGAATATATTCTGACTACAATGGAATCTCAGTAGGATGCATTCTGTGAACATTGGTAGATCAGATGTATTTTGCCAACGCTGAGCTCAGAAGGATTCCTTTTATATGTCCTGTGGAAGTGTCCCACTACTGTGGAGATTTTTGAAAATAGGGGAGAGAGAAGAGATCTGACCACTAACATTTTCCTTATTTTTATTACTTTTCTCTTCTCTGCCACCACCCTCCAGCCTTTGCATCCCTGTGCCTAACTGGACTCCTGAGACCAACAGATTCTACATGCTTCTTTAACTTAGAAGAAACTGATACTTCTAAAAGGTGGAACTCTTCACTCTTTCTCAGACCAAACACTGGTATAAATGAATGAATGAATGAAATGGAAGCTTTAAAGAGAACAGTCTGGCAAAATTTGAAATGGAAGCAAATTTGGAAATTTGTCCTCACTTTCACCAAAACAAACCCACTGATATTGCACCCCACACTTTATTCCTGGATATTCCAATGAGCCCTTTAGATTATTTGAATAATTGAATATGCTTATAGAAAACAATGGTTGTAATTGATGCTGTGTCACACTGTCACACCCTTGTACCTCATATAGCTCCTTTTCCCCCAATCATTTTCTTTCTGTTACCCTCTCGCTATGGAGTCCATCATATTATTTTTGTTTTTTTATAACCATCTCAAAAATAAGCACATAAATAAGAATTTACTATAAGAATAAGCACTATACAAAATGGGTAACAAAATGATCCATTCCCCTTAAGAATAAAACAAAGAGTGCTGAAATAAAGAGATACTAAACTACATTATTTATTTTTACAAGTCATGTGGTTGACCAATGAAGGGGAAAAGGGTTAGATTTTCAGGAACATTTTATAAGAACTTACCTACTACTGGACATAGTTTTTCAGTACCTAACAAAGGAATAGTTCCTGACAATATAGAGTACATCTAAGAATAGCAACAGTCATTGATGGAAACTGATAACATTAGAAGAGACTTTTAGAAGTTTGACCAGCTCTGGAAAAAAATAACTATAGAAAGTGGAATAGAAACATAAGTCTCATTAAAGAAAACTATTTTAGGAGTAGAATTAGAGCTTTCACATGTCAGTTTGACATCAGTCATGCGAAAACAGTTGGATGCTGCTTTTAAGAGATCTAAAGATTAAGCAAACGTTGGAAAAAACAGGCACTTTTGAGTTAAGGGCAGCAAAAAAATGTTGTTGAAAAGTGAAAAAATAAGATTGTATTAAACTATCTTGTTAGCATTATTTATAAAATTACCACTATAAATGTTCATTTCTAGATTTTGTATCTTTAAAAACATTTAATATAATTGTGCAATGAAAATAACTATCTAAGGTACAGATTGTATATATGTATTTCCACCCATCTGCCTATCTCCGTTATACAATTGCACAAAAATTGGTATGATGATGAATGGAAATTGATTATACGATAGACTGGTAATAAAGTAATACAGGAATTGCCATAGAGATCTAAATTTAAGTTAAATGTTCTGAATAAGATGCCGAAGAAATATTATCCCATTTTGCAGATGACATTGGAAGGCCCAGGAGGAATATAAATTATATAAAGAAAGATCAGTATCATTTACCAACATGCCAGTAGAAAATCAGTTGGGCCTGATTCAGCAAAGCACTTAAGCGCATGTTTAAGTGCCAGTGTTTCACCAGGAAGTAAGCATGTGCTTAAAGTTAAGCAAGTACATACAAGGTTTACTGAGTAGGGATGGACTTAAGTACATGCTTAATTGCTTTGCCAATTCAAGGCCTTAATTAAGCATAAAATAAGCTAAAGAAAGAAAAAATATCTGCCAAAGCAAATAAAATTAATCACATATAAGAACAGGAGATATTCTAAAGTTCTCTTTATTCAATAAGGAATTACTTTAAAAAAATATTTATTGATTCCAGAGACAGGGCCATATTCAGAGGTGGTTTTTAGGGATTTTTAATCATGTATTTTGAGGCATTTTTGTATAATTCTCATCATCAGAGTATCTGAGCAGATCACAAACATTAAAGAATTTAGCTTCAAAACATCCCTATGAGACAGAAAGGTGTTATTACCTCCCATTTTACGGATGAGATACATAGGCACAGAGTGATCAAGCAATTTCCACAAGGTCACACAGGAAGCCTGTGGCTGCAGTCGTAATTGCCTGATTCCCAGTTCATTTTCTTGATCACAAGACTGTTTTTTCTCTCTCAATGCGTAAGGTGGTGTGAGATGGGCAAATGGGTAAAAGCAGGTATATGAATCTACATGGCTCTAAGTTGGTATTACTTACACACTGAAAAGCCAGAGCAAGCTGTAAGAGTATGAACTATAAGTAAAAGAATGGGGTCACTTTAATAAATATACACTTTCTTACACCCTTTCTTACTTGCTTCTCCTGCTACATTCCTCTCTTCCAGTCACTTGGCATGTGGGTTTCACCAGATTACACTCCTCTCTGAATTTGGCCTACCATATTTATGATATTTTAGTAAACTATTTTTAATCACCTGTCCTTAATAATTGCCACATATTTAAAACTCACTTTGTATTGTACATCAGTAGGGCATCCGAAAATCCACTATTTTTGTTTCCTTATGAGAGAAGTTTTAAAGGATATTTTTTACATTACAAATAGTGACACACAGTGTATTTGCATTTTACAGTAACATTAAACATATTGTTTAAAAACAGAATTGTCCCATGTGATTTCTTCAGATTGTATGAATTTATTTTCTTAATGTATTGTGTTTGTTAAAAGAATAATTAAAATAATTGTCTGTGTACGTGTTGTGTATAACACAAACATGTTTCAGATGTGATACAGGGTCCGCATACAGCAGAGCAATTAGTACCTTTCCCTTTCTTTTCCTAACAGTGAGCACTGAATTAGTGTACCAAAAATGAAAAAAACAAGCTGTACAAGTTGGAAATATTGTATAAGATTATTTTACAAAAACGTATAATTTTCTCAGAACTATTGCTATATAAACTAATGATTTATTCAAGATCATTTGTATGTACTTTGTTCTGTACTCATTAGAATAGGATTAGCTCTTAGAATACTGATTCATGTATTGTTCCCTACTATGATAGTATGAAAAGATACTTTAAAATTCTTTGTGAATTTAAAATTACTGCACCAAATTTCAACTTCAAGGACTGACTTAAAAGAAGCAGCAGTTGCTTGCACTCGGTCTGAATCTGATCCAATGAGTCAACTTACAATTTAAAGTTCAATCAAAACATTGAGAATAAAGCCAGAGTTAATAAATTATGTGTGATGATACAACTGAAGTGGGCCTAACAAAAGGCATATTCAATGAGCTGACTCTCATTGTCTTGCACCTTGTGTACTCATTTACACCAGTGCAAAGCGATTGTAAAACATTATCATTCTGATTTAGGGTTGTCAATTTTGGTTGGATGTATTCCTGGAGATTTTATTACATGACATAATCTTTAATGAAAGATTAATTTTTAATTCCTGGAGATTCCAGGACAAGCCTGGAGGGTTAGCAACCCTATTTAGCTGCATTTTATATCCCTTCTGCACACATATAAGGGCCCGATCTGAGTCCTCCCACTGACTTCAATGGCCTTTAGATCAGGCTGCAAGGGCCAGATTTTCAAAAGAGCTCAGCACCCAGTAACTCTCACTGTGACACCTATGTCCAAATTTTCAAAGGGCTAAGCACATAACTTACTGAGCTATGTTGAAAATCTAGCCACGTATATGTATTGGTGTCTGGTGAAAACTGGGCCCTGGTTGTGGATGCTGAGCACTTTTGAAAGTCTGGACACAAATGCCTACACAACGTGCAAGGCAGTTGAGAATCAGAACCAAAAGCATTATTTTTGGTCTGGATCTAATGCTCACACATCTCCTGAGCCCCTGCAATCACTCATCAGGATAAATACAGGCCTTTGTCCAAAATTCACAGGAGCTTGGCAACATCTGAAAGTGGGTACGCAAAAATGACATGTAAGGGTGTGTTCAGAAACCAGTTATAGCAGTTGATAAAGATCACATTGTTTCTAACTCAAAACACCAATGACAAAGCCATACCTGCCTAATTTAAGGACCCTCCTCTGATTTGGATTTTTTTGTTCCTGGGTGATAATTTCTCACTTCCCTTTGCAATCCAAAACACATATAACAGCACAAGCCCCAAAGGCAAGAGGTACAACATTCTCCTCTGAGGCTGTGATGCTGCTCTACACTGACATCTATGGAGAGAGCATGAGCAAAGCAGCACAAAATTTGCACCTCCCCTAAGTCTCTATCTAGGAGACTAAAACTGTCAGCTCCATAACACGTCCAATCCCTGGTCACCTAATGCCTTGGAATCCACACAACAGGCAGTCATACTCAAGAGTGCTTTCACACGTCTAGGATAAAACACATTTTTCAAAGGTTACACGCTTCGGTCTAAACATTGACTTCAGGCTGAGACCTGGAAAATAAGGTGTTAGCCATGGAATAAGAAGTTTTAGTTATGTATTTTTGGGGGGAAGAAAAACGAACAGTATTTAAGAGTTTCTGAAACAAATGTGTTCTTTTAAGCTTTTTTCCTCCTAGTTTTATCATTAACTTTTAAAACCTAAAACTGGATTTTTAATATATGATATAGATTGGAGATGATGGAGAAAATATAAATATGGCTAAGTATGCGTCTTTTACACATGCAGTTTACTACATGTGGGCCTCAAACTATTTTTTAAAGAAAGCTCTATAAGATTTTTAGCAATTGGATCAAAAGCACGTTGTCTATCTTAAAAAGTAAAGACTGGAACTCCCTTGGAGGTTTAGTAATTAATAAAGTAAAAACATTATAACATCTTTTAATCCAGTTTTTTAAAAAACCAAGAACATTGACACAAAAATGCTTACATAAAACTACATTTTTGAGATAGAATAATAATCAGATAATTCAAAGTTAAGAGTTTAATTCCATCTTTAACCAAGTGCTGTTATATCTTTCTCTTAACAAGGTGGTTTAAGTTTTTACTTTTAATTTCCTCACTTTTTAAAATGTATTCTAAAATTAGCTTTTGTTCTGAAGTTGTGAAATACTACCTAAGGATACAAAGAGAGAGAAGGAGATGTAGTGAATGCCTCTTAAATAACATACAGTGACTATGGATTTTAAAGGTTCTACACATACAGGCCTCTTGTATAAAGAAATTACTATAATACCATTAAATTATACCATTACTAGTTTACATAGTCACTTTATGGGAAAAACCAAAAGCATGTACACTATTTCACAGGAGCTAAAACATATGTATATGTGGTGGGGAAGTCAGCAAGGTGATACACACTATTAAATCAGGGAAGTAAAGATTTTGCATGAATGGATAATTTACTTACATCTGTTAACTCTCTTCAGTTTGGGCAGTTAGAAAAATGAAGTTATTCATCATGACAGTGCATGATTTCCCAATAAAACTTGATTGCTCCGTCTTCAAGACAAGCTGTAAACATTTGACCTAACACTCTCACTTTTGGCTCTTATAGATAAATCCCCTTCCTGGGGTCATATTGAGTGACAAAGCTCAATCACCCCTCATGTCAAGCCTGTGTCACAATCGTATTGGCTGATTAATCAATTAAAGATATTGGTGACCTCCAAATGGCACCTATCAGCTCTTTCAGTGCACATATATCAAGGAAAGGGACTACAGTTTACTCAGGAGCAGAGACCATTCTAGCCCATTGAGGGCCCTAAACAGGAATATTTTGGGGAGCCCCTCCACCCCTCACCCCCACACACAACACGTATTAAAAAAGTGAATAGAGGAGAGGGGCCCCTTTTGCTGCTCAGGGCCCTAATCAATTGCTTAGCATGCTTATGCCTAGTGTTGGCTCTGTTCGGGAGAGATCTGATACAAAGATCACTTGAGTCAATGGAAAGACTTCCACTGATTTCAGTGAGCTCTGGATCAGGACCTAAATGAATGATCAGAACCAGAATTTCCATTAAAAAGCAGGTGTGTTTCCTAAGAGAAGGGGACCAGAATGCCCAGGCAGTTTTACAACACAGATGTAATCCAGAGAAGTTGTATTCAAATACAGATAAATGAAAATTCACTTCTTTAGGCTACTATATTTTTGACAATGGAACAAAGTAGAAGGGAGCCCTCAAGGATTAATTTGTCTTCATAATTTACATCAGAAATGACATACAAACTCTATAAGTAATCGTTTATTTTCCTTTCATGTCACAGTTAGTACAAATAGCAAAGACTGAAAACACCTGCAGGCCCTACTAAATTATCAGGATAGGTCTAGAATATTTTGATGTTCTTGAAGTCCTCATTAAATCCATGAAATAGCTTAGTGTTAAGTACTTAAATCTCTATGGCAGGGAAGTAGCCAGCAGGCTCTCTATTTATACATACGTCCTGTAAAACACACAACCTCTGCCCACATTTTCGGTTTTATTAAATTAATAGTTTGATAGTTTGAAATATAGGTACCAGCTAATTTTCGTTGTTGTTGTTGTGATATTTCATCTTGGTCTAACACAGAATGTACAGTTCTGATGTTAACATCTAAAAAAATAGTGACATTTGAAAATAAATCTCTACAAGAAAACAGTGCAATTTTCCAATAGGTATATGGAGTTGTTTAACACCACTGAACATCAGGAGAATTATGATGGGGGGCTAATATTGCATGAAAATGTGAGACCACTGTGGATCATTCACCAATGTGAACTTTTCCAGCAAGCCATGTAATTCCCTGCGGCTGGACCTGCAAGCAACACTATATATATATAAAAGACGGCAAGGTTACAAATCCAAGGACCAAGTATGTAAAGTGTCCCAGTGATGTTCTGAAGAGATTCCTCGCCACACAAAAGCTCTGGCAGGTAAATAGCCTATCCCAATATTATCAGCTGATAGATAACAGAACTAGAGAGAGGAGTGGGGAGTATATATTTGATCTGTCTGGGGAAAGCAATGAGCATTTAGAGGTGGAAGCAGATGATCTGGGGGGGGGGGGGGGAGGAGATTCCTTTGGCTTCCCCAGCCCAGATCAATCATTCCTTATGCACATTTCAACCAACTTTCACCCACACACCCCGCCCAGGGGCGTAGAGAACTCCGCGGACTAGGCGAGTCGCCCAGCGGGCTCCCTCGCGGGCGGCAAGTCCCCGACTTTCCCCCTCTCCCCGCCGCCCCCAGGGGCCAGGAGCCCCCTCCCCCCCCCCCCAGCTCCCCAGCGGAGAAGGCGAGTGGGGGAGCGGGAAGAGGCGCGGGCACCTACCGTGATACTCCTGGCCAGGTACGTAGAAGGTCGGGTTCCCCGCGAGCTGGAGCGACACGAGCACCTCTCCCTGCTCCCCGTCCCCGGCCAGCTCCCCGTGGTGGGTGCAGAGGAAGAAGAAGGGCGAGAAGCGGGGGTAGTAGCCCGCCGCCCCCTGGCGCCCGGGGAGCATCAGCCCCAGCACGGCCACCAGCACAGTCCACCCGCGAGGGAAACCCGGCGGCGCCGGCTGCCTCCGCTCCATGCTGCTGCCGCGGCTGCCGCCCCGCACGCTCCTGCAGGGCAGCGCCGGCGAAGGCGGGGAGCAGCCGACCCCAAACCCAGCCGCGGCAAAAAAACAAACAAACAAACAAACAAAAAAAAACAAAAAGTTTGCGCGGCGGCCGCCCGGGAAGTTTGGCAGCTGGGGAGGAGCCGCCGGCCGGCTGCGGGCAGCTGCGCGGACTCCCCCGGGGCCGGGGGTCGGGGAGCAGCCGCCCCGCTCTGCCCGCCGCCTCAGTCCCCGCACCTTCGCCGCGCCGCTCCCCGCCCGCTCTAGGGCAACCTGGTGGGAGCCGGGCGAGCGCCTGCCTCGGCCGCCCCTCAGGGTGTCAGTGACAGGCGAGGGGGGGAGACGAGGCAGAAAACGCAGGGGCTGGAAATAATTTATTTCCCCGGGTGGCTGGGCAGAAGGGAGGGGGGAAATCCCTCCCCCTTTTTGTTGTTGTTGCGAATGAAGAGGAGACGGGCAGGGGCTGGTTGGGAGAGTTAGGCAGAGCCCGTTTGCTCTGTCTTTGTCTGTATTGGCTGCTCCCTCCTCCTGCTCCCCTGGGCTTGTGACATTTGCTAAAATTATTTAATAAAAAGTGGGGTTGGCACCTTGGGACTATCACCCAGAAAGGAGAGTTCGTGATCTACGGGAAAGAGCCGTTTCTTGTGAGCAGAAGCGTTTATGGGGATGGTACATTTGGGTTGTAATGTATATTTCAGCCCTGACCTATGTAATGGAAAGGAAAGAGGAGCCATGGCCAAAGGAGTAAGTGCAACAGGGACTGCAGGGGGAAATGAGCGGCTGGACATGAAGCGCTGGCTACAGGAATACTGCATAAAAACATACATTTTTAACAGAGGATGGGTTGGCAGAAGGACCAGAGCATCAGGAGATGGGAGTAGACCTGCCAGGCTTTAATGCATCTTCCCACCCCACAGTTGGATCCCAACCAGTGCCCAGATACAGCCACTGTGAGCATTAGTGACATGATGTAATTGGAAAGGAGAGCGTACCTGCCAGCAGTTTTGAAGTGCAAAAATCGGACAGTCCAGGGGGTCCCTGCTGGATTAATTTCATTGCCAGAGGGAAAGGTTCCCCCTTCAAGGAAGAAGAAGTAGAATGGAACATATCTTGCATCTGTCCTACATCTTTTCCTCTCCTCATACAGCCTGCTTCCCTGGCCCACCTCCATGCATCTGATGTAGATTCTACATACTAGACCCAAGGGAGGTCATCACCATCTGCTGTACCTGGCTGCAGTGCCAGCCCTACACCAAACTGAAGCAAACCCGCTACTAGCAAAATTTCGTTACAATTTTTCATTTTATTCAGTCCTGTTCAGTAGCAGAGAGAATTTTTACTATTGTTTTTGACAAGCCTGGATCAGACCATGAAAACACTCACTCCCATAGAGACTCCTCATAAAGAGAGGGTGGCCTGTGATGAAAGGGAGAAGACAATCTGCAACCCCATTCCAACTGACCTAATATTCTGGGCCACTGCCTTGGACGCTGAACCTCTTGATGTTCTCAGATGAGACTCAAGCTGGCTCTGTGTCTTCCTTTTAAAATCTATGTATTTATTTTACTTTTATGAGTCTCCATGAATTTCAGTGCTCATGAAAGTGATGGGCTAATAATATCTTTTGGTACAGCCAAGCACAGTGGAGGCAAATGCTCTGCAAGCTCGCTCACAATTGCTCTGCCAATACAGTACATTTGGAGTCTTGCTATGGAATACTCACTTTTTCCTAAGAAGAGATTTCCAGCAATGCCAAACTGTGCCAAATTATGCCAGGTGATTTTATGAAGTGAACATTGTATGATTTAGGCCCCTTAACTGAGCCATTCCCCAAACATATTCACACTTAACTCTTCACCACTGTGGGCATGGCTGTACAGTTTTGTGCAGGACTGGATTTACAATTTTGGGGGGAGCCAACAAATTCATTCTGGGGTGTTGCCAAACATAACTGACTTTTCTATGTATTAAAAAAGAGCAGGTGGAGAGAAGAGGGAATCTGTGGGCCATCACTTGCTTCCACTGCTGCAGGAAAAGTGGAGCCCAGCTGCTTCTACTGGGATGTAGGTATAGTTGCCAACACTGAATTTTTTTCAAAGGAAAATTCTCCAAATAAACATGCATAGCTAATCTGCCAGAGGGATTTGGGGCCTGATCTACTTCCCACTGATGTCAATGGGAGTACTTCCACACATTTCACTGGGAGTTGGATAGGGCCCATTCTCACAAATTTTCGGTCATTTTCTCTGTCTTTGTTTCCATTTGCTTAGAATCCACAGTAGCTAACAATATTAATGCAGGTTCTCAAAACAGCCCATCCAGTAATTTTCTTCCTAAACTTACTGAGATAGGTAACACCTACCAGGTAAGTGAAATAAGGTAAAGGATTGCAAGCAAATTATGTGTACTAACCTAGAAGCTGGGTGTCTCTCCTTGCTTATTTCCTTCCTCCATTTCTTTATCCTTTTTTTGCTCCTCCCATGTCCAACCCATCCTACCTGTCTGTCTCCATCTCACAGCTCCTCCTTTATTTCTTATTCCTCTTTCTTGTCTTCTTACCTCTACTTTCTTTGAAGAGCATCAGCTCCTTCCTCTTCCACACACATTTCCTCTGCTTTCTCACATATCTCAAGAATCATGCCTATCAAATTTTCTGATTTTGGTTGCTCTCTCATAAATTCCTGAATGGGAGTTTCAATCTTCCAGGGAAACAAGAAGACTCTACCTACAAACATCCCTCGGCTCTGGGTCTCAACTAGGTCGAGCCAGGATATGGCTGGAGTAACCTAGCTGAGACTCTAGCAGGAGTGTTGGCATAAAGCATTTTACCTGGACATCCTGTTAGACCTCAGAGACTGTGGGGTATGTTGGAAGTAGTGTGCCTTACAGACCTGGTTCCGCTCAGTGGGAGCTGCAGCTGTGAGGTTAGGAGGAGCAGCACCACTGGACTCAACCATCCTTCACCCTTCCAAGTTAGAAACATTGTGTTTTATGCAGTCTGCTTTCAGAAAAGTGAGAGTGTTGAATCTTTCATATGAGATTTTA
Source organism: Natator depressus (assembly GCF_965152275.1). Classification (NCBI taxonomy): domain Eukaryota; kingdom Metazoa; phylum Chordata; order Testudines; family Cheloniidae; genus Natator; species Natator depressus. Next base: position 322,877,300 of record NC_134234.1, on the reverse strand, counting down.
GCAACTAGTGCAGTGACTCCTTGACTGGTGTAGACAGTTAAACTCCCATGATACATTTTGTAAGAGCATAAGTTTGCCCCAGTGTCTTTGGCCAGTATTTCCCATTCACCACTCTGCTATTTAATAATAGTAGAGAGATTATTATTACTCCAATTTATATAGGAAAAGTGACTAAAGATCAACCTATGCATCTCAAAATGAAAACAAAAGCTATAATAAATAATTTACATTTTATATGGCCTTTGATCGAAGGATCCTCATGAGCCATCTAATAAAGCCAGACAAAACCCCAGCATCATTGTGATATATGGTAGAGGATGTGGGAGATCACAACACGGCATGGCTGCAGTCCATACTGACTTGTGAAAGCTGAATTGAATGGCATGTAAACAGCAGCTTCTTTATTAATTTGGCTATGGTATGTGGTTTTGCAAGGTGCAATGTCCACTGTATATGTTGAACATTTTTGACCTATAAAGAAAGAGCCAACATTAGAACATATTGGATACAGATAAACGGTTACATGGAACACAGTAGGAGAGAGCTATTTTGCCATTTTGATCATCTGGCTGATTCTGATACTGATCCCGTCTCCACATTCTTTACAGATAGCACCAAGATAAAGGAACTGACTAGACTTCTACATATGCAGATGAAAAATCACAGAAATATTCTCACCATAGTATCCAAGCGCCTTGCAGCAGTGCATTAAACAACATGACTACACATCTGTCTTGTGTTGTTTGAAACTAGTGATGTCAAAGACCCATTCATCCATTGTTCCACAGCACTCAAAGTCTTTAAGGAGAATCAGAAACAAGACAGGAAGTTGAAATACTTTCTATTTCACCACAGCTGATAAGGATTTTAAGATGGAGACACACGGTGAAAAGTTAAAAGTGGAAAATCTTCTTTCCACTGGATATTTCTATTTAAAACTCAGCAATGCAAACAAACTACATTTTCTATGCATGTATTCCACCCATGACCACAGTAAAAGTGCATATGCTGCATCTGTACTTCTTACTTCTTTAAAGGTTTCATTGAAGATAAATCACTGATGGATAAGGAAGAGTGGTGTGTTTGATACAGATAAATGGTTTCATGAGAAACCATCTTTGTACCTGATACAATGGCAAAATTGCTCATGAACACTTCATCCTTGAAAAAATATTACCACATTATTAGAGGCAGTTTTACCCTTGGGCTTAACATGAGCTGTAGCTCAGGCATGTTATTAAGCTCAGACAGTAGGGATGGTTTTTAACTGCACGCCAGTGGATGGTCTAGATATTGGGATACAAGGTATTCAGCAAAGAATTCCATTGTAACTGCAGGACACAGTCATATCAAGTCACTCAGAATATATTTTCCATCCCACCCATTTTTGCCTCAGCAATGCAGCTGAGAAAATATGAAAAACCGAGATCCCCACACTGCAGAATACAAACTAGGGACAATCAAGACAGATCTATTCCAGGTAGTCAAGTTCTTCTCCAGCTACCTCCTACTTACAGGGTCAAATCATGATCCCATTAATTGAGGTCAATGGGAATTCTGTCGCTGTCTTAAACGAGATAAAAATGTGTTCCTTTCTTCTGTAAAGTTCAGTAAAAGCTGGGGCATCTATCCTATGAGTGCTGTCTGTGCACATCAGAAATAGTTAGTAGCTAGTCAAATTTGCCTTCCCTTTCAAAATAAAGTATTTTGGTTATTAATTCTTCTATTCTCTGTCCCTATTTATGCAACAACTGCCTCAATTACTTACCAGAAAGGGCTGGGGCATCTTTGCCATGCCAAAAAATCCTTCTGGATGAATTCCCTTTTTGTGCATGGTACTTGTCATAGTCATACAGCAATGCAATTTTTCTTGCCAGTTACATGAACTTTGATCTTAAGTGAGGCATAAGTCATTTCTAAACAAAGCCTTAAAAGTTAAACTGTAGGCAACTTCCATGCCTAAGTTATTACGAGATTTTAATTTTTCTGTGATGGGAACAATGGAAAGTGTTTGCCTGCTTCATTTTCCAGTGGAGTGGTATAATATGTATTTTGTTTTCTGGCAGCTCTGAATATCACCATTTCATCTGAAAATATAACATTTACCATCATATGTTCTCCTTCTCTCTCCCTTAGATTGCATTTCCAACAAATTATTTTAAATGAACATTTCCTTATTGCTCATTAACATTAATGAATTATGAATATAAAAGAGAATATTGATGACGTCTCTCTTTTAACAACAACCTGGCACGTCTTCCTAATGTGTCAAACTCTGTTAATGTTACAAAATTGGTCGGTTTCGAGCCCACTCCCATACATTTGTCATTGATGTTGTAGCCATTTACAAAAAAAAAAGATTTAAAAAATGCCTTCAAATCAGCAAAATAACATCAACAACATTCCTCTGTGTGATTTAATAATGGAAATGTTAGGCATTACAACTTTAATGTGCATGAAACGTTTATGTTTTGTCATGTTGTTTTGAATTCTGCTTTTTTCTACTATAAACTATTCAGTATTCAGATCTACTACAAGCAACCTCTGTTTAGTTTATAAAACAAACCAATGGTACCTTGTGTGATTCTGACCATAAAACTTATTTTAAACTTTCTGACTATTTCTCATATATGAAGATGTGCACATCAGACAGGCACACAACCATTCTTAAAAATGGGGTCTGAGTTCTCTGTAGTTTTAATTACTTCAGAGAACTCATGGATTTTGTTTCCTTCAGTGCATGGTCTGGAGGTTATATATAGGCATAAGAATAGATTCTTCTCTGTTTCTGATCCAGTGCATTGATGCTCCCTATGAATATATCACAAAGACTGTATGTCAATACATTTAAATTGACACTGGTAATTTAAAATCTCTTGATCAATTTTTTATTTAAAAATTTGCTTTTGGGTGTAATTTGAATAATTGTGTTTTTAGGAAACATTTTCCTGTACAAACATTGATGTCCAATAATGTTGTTTCCTACTGTATATTTGTAACCTAGGATTTCTGAAAAAAAATGCTAGATGTTTACATGTGTAATACCTGCCTGCTGAGGCTTCCAAGGTTTTTATTAACCTGCAAATATTTATCCTCAGTAGCCTTTATCTGAAGAATTTTTTAAATGTCAGTGGCCACAAAAGAAACCCTTAGACCATTTTACAACCTAAATTATCTCTCCACTTCACTATTCCCACTAAAATAACCTCAAGGACCTAAAGTACACATGACTAACAGCCTATGACAATTTTGACTGTTTACCTTTTTAAGGAAGCTAGAATTCAAATGTGAGGAAGTCTGTAAAAGATGTTCCTTCTGTTCCACCTAATAACTGTTAATCCTACAGAGCATCAGAAATCACACAGTCGACCAATATACTTTACTGCTGTTGCTGAGAATTTGTCTTAACATCAATGTGTTTAAAGTGTATATAAAGTGCATGACTTATGATGAAGATGAGCTCTGTAATCAAATGTCAGTGAAACTGTGCATGAGGATTCAACACTTTTCTCAAACATATACACAATACTGGTTTGTGCAGGAAGAGCACATTACTATAATTCATTTTTTTATATAGTGCCTGTCAGGAAACGCATACAAATGACAACTAAATGTAAAAAACACAGATTAAAGTCAATTAAAATTCTTTAAAATGACTAAAGTTATACCAAAACCTTGAGAATTAGTAGAAAGTAGAAAGTCTAAAAGACTCATTGAAATAAGGCTAAGCCTGGAGCACTTCTCAACTCAGAAGAGAGGGCGTTCCAAGGGTCAAGAGTCACAACAGCAAAGATATAGGCAGCACACATTCTAGCTTGACACACCACCGCCCAGAAGTAAAAACTCCACGCTCTCTGACCTATGGGGTGAGATGAGACATACACAAGGTGTCAGAAGCTTGGTAACTTATGTGAGAACTAGCCTATCAGGGCCTTCAAATATTAAAATTAGAACCTTCAACTCTATTTGCATATCAACAAACATCCAGTGCAGGGAGCAAAGCTGCAGGTAGGCAGTAACTCTTTGCCCAAGCACAGTAACTGAGCTGCCGCATTCTGAACTACAAGCTCTTTAGGGAAGGGACTGTCTTTTAATACATATTTGTAGAGCTCCCAGAAAAGTGGGGCCCTGATCCTGAGTGGGCCTTATTGGGGCTACTGTAATACAAATGGTAAAAACAAATCTGCCTTGTAGTCAGCTCAGTATAGAATGCATTGAAGTACTTCTGTGTCCTCTATAGCAGGTTTTCAATGCACCGTGACCGCCTTCTGACAACAAAAATTACTACATGACCCCAGGCAGAGGGTGGAGGGGTGGAGCCCAAGTTCAAGCCCTGCCGCTCTGGGGTGAAGCCCTTGGACTTCGGATTCAGCCCCAGGTCCCAGTGAGTCTAATGCTGGCCCTGGCAACCCCATTAAAATGGGGATGCAACCCACTTTGGAGTCCTGACCCACAGCTTGAGAACTGTTGCAGACTATAACAGTTCCCCGAAAGAAACACTCTCTCCCATCTATACAGGCACTTTCTGGCCAGCTAGTACAATTAGATTGGGGCCAAAGTGGGCTGGCGTACACAGGTACAGCCCAATGACACTTTTCTAGGTTCTGCTCCAGGAATAAGCGGAGGAACAACACAAAAGTGCAGCAGTGCAATGGTCTCACCTTTATTTGCTGCTCTGCCAGCTTAGGGAAGGGAAAGGGAGTGGTGGGAGAGGAGAGATGCCATGTGTGTTTGTGTATGTGTGCATACTTATAGAATGGCAAAGCAACCAGGAAGAGAGATGGTGGGGAAGCAACAAAGGAACAGGACCCATGAATAGAGAGAACAAAAATAACTTTTCATTCTTTTCATTCTCACTTTTCATTCTCCCAGTCCCAGCATCCCCCACATGTTTAGGTCCTACTTATTATGAAACTTATGTAAAAAGTCAGCTCAGGATTGCACAGAAAAAGGACTGAATTATTGTTATTTATCTTCATTCATATTTTGGCATTCATAAATTGTCAAATGACTTGTTTTTCATAATAATCCCTAATCCAAAAAATATGGGAAGACCATATAAAATGGGCCCAGGGTGTGGTAAATGCTGAGAGGGTGGCACAGGGTGTGTGTTTTTAGTGAGGAAATGAAGAGTAGAATAGAATTTTATGCCAGTTCTGACCCAAAAAAGTGACTTTGGCAAGCAACAAAACAAGATGGACTAAAGAAATAGAATTGCAAGTTATTATGAAATAAAAATTTTAAATATAAGAGCAAGCCAGAGCTTTAAGAAAGCCAGAATATTGCACAATGCGCAGATATTTTTTCCTGATTACAAATTGTCTACTAGAAATATAAAATTCATCACTTGTGAGTCAAATGTTTCTCCCACCTCTCTTTAAGGTCACTGAGAAATCTTTTACAGTGACTGATTGTCAATGAAAATCTCCTTCATAGTGCAAAATATACAACAGGACATGATATTATATTCCTAGGCAGGGATGATGGTTATATCATTAAGGCATGAGTCTAGGAATTAGGAGATCTGGGTTCTACTCCCAGCATGGCTACTGACTTCCTGTGTGTCCATTGGCAAGTCACTTAACTCTTCTGTGTCTCAGTTTCTTTACCTGTAACATGAGATAATATTTACCTGTTTCACAGGGGTGTTTTGAAACTAAGAGCTAGATTGTACTGGCAGATATTAAATAGAGCAGATTTTCAATCACAGTAAGGCTCATTTACACTGCCAGAGTGATGTTAACAGGGCCTTAGTATAGTTAAAAATCTGGCCAGTGGATTTTAAAGCCAGAGGGTACTTTGGGGATCATCTAGTCTGACCTGCTGTTTAACACAGGCCATAGAATTTCACAAAGCAATTCCAGTAATTTGTGGCTGAACTACAGGATAGTTTTGACGTTAAGTATTCACGTAACAGACAATCTACCACATCCCTTGGTAAATTGTTCCAATAGTTAATTACCATTACTGTTAAACAATTGCAACTTATTTCCAGTTTAAGTTTATCTTACTTCTACTTCTAGCTATTGGATTTTGTTATGCCATTATCTGCTAGCCTTAAGAGCCCTATAGTGTCAGATACATCCTCTCTGTGTAGGTAATCATACACCATAGAATCATAGAATATTAGGGTTGGAAGAGACCTCAGGAAGTCATCTAGTCCAACCCTCTGCTCAAAGCAGAACCAACACCAACTAAATCATCCCAGCCAGGACTTTGTCAAGCCGGGCCTTAAAACCCTCTAAGGATGGAGATTCCACCACCTCCCTAGGTAATCCATTCCAGTGCTTCACCACCCTCCTAGTGAAATAGTGTTTCCTAATATCCAACCTAGACCTCCCCCACTGCAACTTGAGACCATTGCTTCTTGTTCAATCATCTGCCACCACTTAGAACAGCCTAGCTCCATACTCTTTGGAACCCCCCTTCAGGTAGTTGAAGGCTGCTATCAAATCCCCCCTCACTCTTCTCTTCTGCAGACTAAATAACCCCAGTTCCCTGAGCCTCTCCTCGTAAGTCATGTGCCCCAGCCCCCTAATCATTCACGTTTCCCTCCACTGGACTATCTCCAATTTGTCCATATCCCTTTTGTAGTGGGGGGACCAAAACTGGACACAATACTCTAGGGGTGGCCTCACCAGTGCAGAATAGAGGGGAATAATCACTTCCCTCGATCTGCTGGCAATGCTTCTACTGATACAGCCCAATATGTTGTTGGCCTTCTTGGCAACAAGGGCACACTGCTGACTCATATCCAGCTTCTCGTTCACTGTAATCCCCAGGTCCTTTTCTGCAGAACTGCTGTTTAGCCAGTCGGTCCCCAGCCTGTAGCAGTGCATGGGATTCTTCGTCCTAAGTGCACTTGTCCTTGTTGAACCTCATCAGATTTATTTCGGCCCAATCCTCCAATTTGTCTAGGTCACTCTGGACTCTATCCCTACCCTCCAGCATATCTACCTCTCCCCACAGTTTAGTGTCATCTGGGAACTTGCTGAGGGTGCAATTCATCCCATCATCCAGATCATTAATAAAGATGTTGAACAAAACTGGCCCCAGGACCGACCGCTGGGGCACTCTGCTTGATACTGACTGCCAACTAGACATCGAGCAGTCGATCACTGCCATGATCAAGTCACTTCTTACCTTTCTTTTCAGTAAGCTAGTAAACTGAGCCCCTTAATTCTCTCAGTCAGGCATGCTTTCCAGTCCTTGGATCACCACTTCAAGAGCACCCCCAAAGAATGAATTGTGCTTCGGAGAAGTATGATTCCTTCTTTGCTACCAGTAATCTGCTAGTGGCTCTTACCAGTACGGACATGCTACTGGCTCTTACCAGCTCAGCTGCCAGAGTATTGGGAAGGAGCAAGGTGGGATGGAGTCAAGGGTCTGCCTATTTCTGCCTCTCTCCTTAAAGACTTGCTCAGGTGGAGGGGAATAGGAGGTCTGCAGCATGCATTTACCTCCTGATACCTACAAGGTCCCGATAGGATGCACAGGGATATTTGGGATATTCTCCCTTATGCCTTTGCACAGCCATGTAGACCAGGCCACTCTCTGGCCCTAAATGAATTAATATTTGTCAAATATTTTGGGAGCCTTGAATGGAAAGCACTCTAGAAGTGCAAAGCACAGTGTTCTTCTTCTTTGGAAAGTGGCCTAGAAAAGTAGTAAACAAGGCAGGAATCCCCAAAAGTAAGCCACCTACTGTTTTCTCCTGGAGATAAAGCAGAATATTGTTCCAGAAAGTATTGTGTCATTTACTGTGAAAAATAAGATGTCCGAAAATATTGGGGAAAAATAAAAAAGAAAGAAACAAGCAGCTTAAAGAAACCTCTTCAAATGAAGCCAAGGTAAAAAATGTAACTATATCTGACATACAGAGCAAAATATTATAATATGTGAGTTCATGTATTCAAAAGAATCACTGCCGCAGGAAATTCATGCAGATAGAAAAACATTTGCCATAGTCATAGGGTTACGATTGTTTGTTGTAGATCATTTTATTACTACCGCTTCTGAGGAAAGATCTACACTTATAGGCATGAGTCATAAGCATCTGCTTGTACATAGTATTATGTCCCATTGCACCCTCTTGTTTATTATAGCATTAAAAAATGTGGACTGCAAAGTATACGATTTCTGACACAGCCTTGTTGCGTATGTCACGATCCTTACATCATTTTCACTAAGCTAGTACTGCCCATTTTTCAGTCCCATCAGTTTAATAGAGTAAATAAATAAATTTTAAAATGAACAGCTCTATTTGGTCTAGTATCCGTTTACATATATCAGTGTCAAGTACCATAATTATGGAAATTAACAGTATAATTAAATATTTCACTTTTTATTTGAATAATAATAGCAATGACATATAGTACTCAGTTTCTCCCTCTTTTATGAGTGTTAATGGCTGAATTAATCCCTAGCCTTAGGGAAAAATTTCAGAAGTGCCTAAGTAATTTAGGAGTGCCAGTTTCAGCCATATATAGTAAGCTCAATACATTTAGCAATTTCACCTCTGTGCATCCTTGGGGGATAAAACAGCAAAGTAACAACAGATGAGTTTAGTAATGTACAAAGCAAACTTTATTTAAGAAATCAGATATACAATAAATCACTTAACCACATATCAAGAAATATTGACTTCATTCTTTTTCTAGTAACCTTAATTAAGTTATATTCTGTCTATAGCTATTTCCCAGTCAGTAATCTCCACCCAATTCCTAAGTGTCCTAAGGCACTTCACCATGTAGACATTTACTTGGAAGAGCTGGCTTGGAAAAAACAGATGACTGTTGCATAGCTAATGTTCACACCTGATCAATGGCATATGCAGGCTCAATGGTGTTAGGAGAACACTATATTTTATTTTCATTCCATGTTATAATAAGACCGATAAAGAAACTATTGATAAATTATATTATTCCTGCAGGCTACTGGGTGTGCAGGATCAAGATAAATGTATATTTTGCTTTCTATATAACTCCCACAGTGCTAAAGAAAGCTAATAAATAATGACAATACTTTGCATGTACATAGATTCTATTATCCAGGGCCTCTGAGCACTTTATAAATGAGGGGAAGAATTACAACTCAGATTTTATACAAAAAGGAACTTGGGCTCTAACCAGTAGACCACATTTTTTCTCCTACGTGTCCCACCTATTAGAAAAAACATTGTAATGATATCACATATGTTCCAGCCCTGCAACCTTTACTCGTACAAGTAGTCCCAATCATACTTTATTTTTTGGGCACTGGGTGATTACCACTGTGAATAAGGGTTACAGGCTTAGGATCATAATTACAGAAACTCAAATCATTGCTCTCAGATAGTATTACTGCCACATTCTGTTAAAATAATTCAATATATGCACGTGACTCTGGTACTTGCAAACCCCAATGTATGTTGGCTTTCATCTTGTGCAGTCGTTTACACCATTGCAAAGTAGGTATCAAACTTTGCAGCACACAGTTTTAAAAAATCTGCTCCATAATATCCAAAAGTACAAAAAGTAGCATTAGAAATTGAGATTTCTCTTTTAAAAAAAAACCTATGTTTTGAACAGTGGCATTACGCCATACATCAGGTGATGAACAACTCAGATGTTGTTAATATTATTGACAAAACAAACATTAGATGACAGAGGATTTAACTAATTAAGTATGGACACAAGTTTTGTTTAAGGCTGAAAAAAATATTTTCAGTTCATTCAAAACGTGGGTTGATATTATTGGCACGATGACTGCTTCACATATGAAAAGCCTTTTTCCATGTTCAAGGCTGGAGTAGAAGAAATGATGCTAGGAACACAGGTGCAGATGGTGTACAAAAGGAAATATAATTTTAATATCCTGAGTGCAAGGTTTTTTAGACTTCATCTGCCCTTATATTAACACCCTTGATTAAATTTCATATAGCCACATTTATCTTTCTCAATTTCTTTTTTTCCCAAAAAACAAATTGTAAAGAGATTTTCTTTTGTCACTGTTCACGATAGGCTTTATGGCTGAAGCTGTCTGTTTATCCAGAGTACAGACACACAATAGCTAGTGTCTGTCTATGGAGAGAGCAGCCGTAGGATTTGGGTTAACTCTCAATGCCCATTCAAATCCTTGGCTTCTTCCGAGACTGCCAGCAAGGGTGCTTATTAGTGCCAAATTATGAAGACTTTTTTGTATATGGATTGTGGACATCTGCCATTAAAAAAAATGGACCAAGGTCACCAGCTTATTTCAGCAACAAGCCATCAGATGATCCCCAACCTTCCAAAGAAGTGTTCAGAGCAGAAGTAGATTCCATATCAGAATGCCACTGTGTGGCCTTGGCAGTATGTCATAAGTGCTTTCCCCAGCTGTAAAATGAGAATTAATACTAATTATCCACCTTTCAAAGCACTTGAGCTCTTTACCTGAAAGGCAATGTACAAGAAAAGTTTTATGATGATGATTGTTATAGTCCTTTTTTTGGCTACTCTATAGAAAGTAGCTTGTGCTGGGTCATCACAGAAGTTCTACTCAGGTTTGCAGTACTTATGTCTGTGCTATAAGACTGAGATTTTGAAAGGCACTTAATCCTGAAATTAAATGGAAGTTGGACACCTAGCTCCCTTAAAACCTTTCCAAAATCTCAGTCTAGAGAACACTTGCTTCATTGATCTGTTACATATATTGGTCTACAAAGTCGTGATTTGGGAAGCCATTTTCCTTGCTATATCAGTCAGAGGATAGTTGTCAAGATGGATGGATTTCAGTGGGAGACTGAAATAGGGAAATATATGACTTGGAATGAGGTTGAAATAAAAAAATAACCCTGACCACTGTTCCCTCTAACCTGTGCACGTGTGCACACAGATCCTAAACCCCATACACATGGCGAAACACCACGCCCACAGAAATTTGCACAGAACCACAACAATTTGCACAGAAGAAATTTTTTGCGCACACGGCCTGTCAAAAATTAGAGGGAACATTGACCCTGACTGTCCTGAACCTTTTAAAGGACAGGACAAAAAGCTCACAACTTAGTGTCTGGACTCCTAAGAAACAAAAAAGACCTACAACCAACCAAATCTTGCTTTGCACAAGCTTTTGTGTGAGTTGCTCAGCTTGGCTCTCATGAATCTGCTGTTCGTTTCATCTTGTTAATGGCATTTTCTTATTTCCCACTTTGTGGCATATTTTCTCTTCTGCTGACTTTGTGAAGTTTTCAGGAGGCTGCTGGCAGCTCTGTGAACACTCAGAGAAACTTTGGGAGAAACTGAAAAACAGCTGATTAGTTGCATTGCCCTCTTGCTGAAATTATTGAATTTCGTGCTGTTTACTAAGTCTCACATACTTATTGATTCAATGTTTTGTAAATTTAGCTCTCTCCCGTCTCAGCTAATGTGTGGGCTCAGACACACTAGGCTGCTATTTATTCTATAAGTGAGAAATTACTTGATAATTTATGGGTTGTAAACCCAAAATTGTACAGGTTTTACCTTAGGGAAAGAATAAATACATGTCTCATTTCAACACATTTTAGACAACAGGCTCCTTTTTAATGGTGCCTTTTGATTTTTAATTTGAAATGTGTAGACACTTTCAGATAGGATTTTCATATGGGAATATCATGCTATTCTGTCAGGCTTCATATTTCCCCCCTGAAGTTCTTAGAGAAGATCTCACTTATTTGAATAACAAAGCTGTTAAATTTGTGTAGTCACTGTGAATAAGAGGAGCTTGATCAAGGATTTTAGTTTGATTAAGAAATGAAACAGGGTTAGGAGAATAAACACTGCATCAACAGTGTGAATCCTATTTAAGTTTAAAAATGGATTATATATGGTATATTTATACACTCTGAAATTAGGGAATATTCTTATCTTGATGAGAAGGGATTTATACATACAGCTATTAAACCTAATAGAGCTTTTATGTATAATATTTGCATACTGAGAGGAGAATATAGTCCACAATGCATCTATAATGCAAAACTGGTTTAATGTTGGGGCTTTCTTAGGCAATGATGTTTGACATTACAGTTCAAGGATGCAAAAGATCTATTGATCCGTGAGTTAAATAGTGACCTCCGTTTCACCTCTTCATAGTACTTTGTAGGTTGTTTTTTTAAAGCAAACATACCATAGTAATAAATGTTTAGACCCAGGTAAATATAAAACCTTCCCTTAATATGTCATTAAGAAACAAAGTAGGGGAAAAGATGTTTAATTTCACCAACATACCTTAAATCCCAATTTTTCTTCATTCCTCCTCTAGAAATAAGTGTCTGTTCTAAGGGGAAATTCTACACATCTTATTTTAATGATAACTCCGTTCATTTTGGTCTGTAATGAACTCTCAAGCCAAGATGTGTGCATACGTGGGGAGGTGTTGTTTGGGTTTTTTTGTTTTGATTTGTTTTCGTGTGATTAATTTTTTATTAATTGTCATAAAGAAACAAACAAAAAATATAGCTTATATATATTACCTAGTGCCACCCGTTTAACAGGCTATCCAATAAAATTATGCAACTATGCAACTTTACAACTTGTCAAAGGTTCAATTTTTGTTAAAAAGGGACTCTCGGCAAAGGCGGCTGAGTGGGCTTGCCGTGACCAAGTACAAGTGACACCCAGAACGGTCACCGGTCGGGGAATTTGTGGGCAAGACCACGGTGGTCTGTCGGCAGGGTGCCATTGTGTCCCATGGAGACCGATCGGCGAGGCGGGCGGTGGGTTGAGGCCATCCCAGCAACCAACATATCTGGTTGGGCCCAACTCCAGTAGCAGTAGGGAAGTGGCAAAGCAAGCAGGAGTCAGCTTTCCTTTGTAGGCCCAAGAATCCCTCAGCTTGCATCATCGCTATATCCCTCTGCAACTGAGGAGACCGAATTACAGTTCTCTGTCACACTGTGGCAAAGCGCCCAGTGTGGGTTTATTCTGCCAAGACCAGGCAGTAGACAAACAGCTTGAAAGGCTGAGGCTCGTGGAACAAGGACTATTCCTGTTGCCACAATGAGTGCATGGGCCTACAGAAGAAGCGGTTGGACACAGGTGCATAATAAAGAGTCTTTAGTGTCTGGTGTTCACCTTTTTGGGAAGGGTAAAAATCCCCAGGCTACTGATTTATTCAAGGGTGAAGAGTCATCAGTAGAGCTTTCCTGCATCTAGGAAGCCCTTATGGGGGAGGGATAACTGAGTGGTTTGAGCATTGGCCTGCTAAACCCAGGGTTGTGAGTTCAATCCTTGAGGGGGCCGTTTGGGATCTGGGGCAAAAATTGGGGATTGGTCCTGCTTTGCGCAAGGGGTTGGACTAGATGACCTCCTGAGGACCCTTCCAACCCTGATATTCTATGATTCTATGAAAACCAGACAATGCAACACCAGACAATATTACACGGACATAACACATTAGATAGGCGGGTAACAAAAAAGCAAACAAACAAACAAAAGACATACACAAATAGGCAAAAAAGGGAAAGTGGGGACACAGGAAGGGAAAAAGTGGAGACCCTGCAGAAGTTGGGTGGAATGGTAGTCTGGCATTACTTGAGCTATCTCAGCATTTCTTATTCAAATGTATCAAAATAGCGTTCAAATTCTTCTAATTCATATACTTGCTCACTATGTTGATAAGCTATTTTTTCTTTCTCTGCTAACCCAGACAGGTCCAAATATCGCTGCTTAATGCTGGGCATAAGCCTGCTAGTTCATTTTTGTAAAATCATGTTCTTGGTAAGAAACTTCCAGAACCAAAGTCTTTGTGATGAAGTTAAACCCATCGTAGTAGTTACATAACCTAGGATACAATTTTCACTTGAGGTTTGGTTGCTGAAGCCAAGCACTATTTTCACTCTTGTGTCCACCTCTTTCCACAGCTGCCTGACTGTTGGACAATGCCACAGCATATGAATCAGGGTTCCTTTTTCTTTATTTCTGCGCCAATAAACACCAGAGGACAGGGCCCCCACCTTGTACAATCTCTGTGGCATCCAGGACATTTTGAATAGAATCTTTTGCGGCATTAGGTATAGCCTGAGATCCACAAAAGCCTTTTTTAACATTTCGTAATATGCTCTGCCCCTGAGGTTCTTTTAAGGGCTATGATAACTCCCCTTCCCACACTTTCACAAAGAACTCCAGACCAACGGCGTTCCTCTTCATTAGTGGACATGGGCCTGGGGAGTTTATGAAGCATTTCCAAGGTTCCCAGTAGCTCTGGGCCCTCTGGCAGTCCTAGGGCAACTGGGCCAAAATGATACTTTAGCAAGTGTTTTAGTTGTAAGTACTGCCACTCCTCTGAGGATGGCAGGTCATATCATTGCATTAGTGTTAGAAGAGCCCTAATTCTTGACTAATTGGGAAATCCATATGGTGCCAGTTCTCCAAATTATAGTGGTTTTTCTTCTCAATTTGAAAGTCTGGGTTACCCAGCTAGGTGCTGTTGCATGACAGTGAGATTGAAATTGATACCTCTTAACCAGGATAGCCCAGACCCTTTGTGCAACCACCACTCTGGGCACCTTATTTTTCTCCATTGAACAAAAAGAGGAACTGAGCAGACCCACAGAGGAAATGAATTGCATTAATACCCATTCAGTTGCCACCCATGTGGATATAAGGGTGTTAGCATGCTGGAACCAATCTGACATCTGTAACATTATAAAAGCATAATAGTAATTTTGTAGGTCTGGAAGCTCAAACTCCCCGTTGGCTCTGGGGAACTTTATTTTTTAAAGTGATAGTTGTGGGCATTGACCAGCGCCCCATAAAAGGTTCTAAAAATGTTATCACATTTTCTAAAATAAGATGGAGAAAATAAGATGGAGAACTATATAGGCCAGTTAGAATATAGTGGAGCCTAGGCAGAATATTCATTTTGATTGTATAAACTCTTATCTGCAGACTCACAGAGACTGGAGGCCACCTATTTTTATTACTAGTTATTTGAGAGAGTATAGGTTCTAAATTTATCTTCACTAGTTTGTTAATGTTTCTTCATACTTTTATACCTAGGTACTTAAGTGCTTCAGTTTGCCCATGGAAATTCCATTGAGAAAAACCCACTACACGACAAGCAGGAACTATCCAATGACAATACTTGTAAATATTGACTGAAATCATAAGTCACTATAAGCTAAACATACAGATGTCAAACCATGCAGGAAAGTTTTGCTGTGTCAATGTGCTCTGGTTCACATCAATAAGATAATTATTAATCCTGTGGTAAACAGAACTTTGATCCCATGTTTATTTTTAGGTGATTGACAACTGAAGATTTTACAAAAATGTAATTTTGACAAGTCGTTCTCCACAGTAATCCATTGTGTCAACTCATAACACAATGTCCAGTGCAAGAGTTATAAAAGTAAATTAGCCCATATGAATGGTGCTGGCATAGCATATTGTAGAGTGAGTAGAGAGATCTGTCATCTGAGACAGACTGTTTATTCCTTGATTCCAAGCCATGGAGGTTGAACACACGAACATAAAGCATGGTGTAAGAAATGCACTGTGTGTGAGTGCTACTGATTAGCCAGAGGTGATATTAATGACCATGGCCAGGCGGGGTGGGGAAAGGGAAGAATATGGAGTCCTTAAATTTAAGAATGCAGAACGAATTCCCTCTCCCTCTTGAGTGTGTGTGTGTGTGTAAGGATGGCTAAAATGGAGATAATATATGTATGCTGCACAAGGCTATTGTAAGGTAGAGCTAGACAAACATTTTCAAACAAAACTCTCTCTCTTTTGGGGGGGCGGCAAAAAATGTAGATTTGTGTTGACCAAAACATTTTGCAAAATCATATCAAATTTGCCAAATTGTTTTTATTAGAAAAAAAATTCTGAAAAAAATCAAAATGTTTCATTTTGAGATTTTCAAAACGTTTTTATTTGAAAATACTTTTTATTTAGAAATTTCTTTCAAATCATTTTTTTTTAAAAAAAGCCTTAAACAGAGCTCACTATTAAAATGATACATTTCCTTTCAGGTCAGATAAAATGTTTTGTTCACCCTGAAGCAAACAGTTTTTCAACTTTTTGGTTTGCCCATTTTTTCCCCAATTTCTTTGGAACTGCCAACTCAACTGAAAAGGTCAATTATACACACAGTTCCATCGTAAAGTTTAATTAAGATTAGTGAGAAACTCAGCTCTTGCCCTGATGAACACCATCGACATGCCAGAAAGCATCAGATGTTTTTAAAAACCATTTTCATAGCATAAATTTAAGTTATGCTTTTCCATTTGTTAAGGATTGTACCATCCCCAGCTTGATCATATTGGTTTTTTATTTTCCTTCTTCCGAGCCTCAGAAACAATGGCCAGGGCTGCTTTTCTCCAGTCAGAGAACTGAAAAATTTATACTTCATCTAAGTGGTGCTACAAACTACTGCACAAATTCTTTGCACAGTGCCCTCCAAAATGAAGCAGAATCCTATACCTCCATTTAAGAACTATTAATTGACTTTTCAGTTTAGTGGCTGAACTAAAAAATCCCTCCTTCCCCCTCCCCTCCAGTTTTGCGTGTCCTGACAAGACAATTTCTTTTGTTTTTTCTTGCTGAAACAAAAAATCAGCCCTTTCCCCCTTTAGGTTGAATGAAACATTTTGTCCAATCTAACACAAAATGTTTCATTTAGGTTTTGGGTGTTTTCCCCTCTTTTCCCCCCTGCTAAATCTAGCTGAATTTCAAAATGAAACACCACTTTGAAATGAAAAGTAGAAACATTTAATTTTGAAAATGCTGAAAGGAGATATTTTGACTATTTCATAATTGTTTCCCCATTTGTTTTTATCTAAAACTATTTGCTGGATTCAACCCAAATTCACAAACAGTTTCAGTCAACTGCATTTTTCAGTGAATAAACTATTCATCAAAAAAAAAATTCACAGCTCTACTCCAGTTTCATTACCTTTAAGACACATAGTTTTTATGTGTACATGCATACACCTATATGCATGCATATGCACATACCTTTAGAAGAAAGCCGGAGGAAAGAAAGAAACAATTGAATGCACCGGAGGAAGAAAGGAAGCACTCATGATATCACAATCAATAATGAAATCGCTGATTTCAAATGGGAGCACTCAACCCCTTGCATGAGGCACTCGGCAGTTCACAGGATCAGGCCCTCTTATCTAGGTGGATCAACCTGCCCGATGAAGGCAAGAGCTTCCACTTATAGAGGAAAAAATCTTGGTAATAACTAATAAGCCACAAAAGGAGATTCTGAAAATATGTATAGCAGAGTAATGGAGGTTTTCATAAAACATCCCCTTTTTTAAGTGTACCAGAGCAGGGCTGTGTTTTTTTAATGTACTTTGTCTTGTCTTTAAGTGCTTAACTATTTAGACACTGCTCGCTTGGGTTAATTACAATCCAGATTCCTACCTGGTGAATACAGTGATGTGATGCTGATGTGCACTATGGCCTAGATATTCCAGAGAACACAGCCAATTCATTTTGTTCCACTACTCAAGTCTAGGGCAAGTGGATATTCATAATCCAGGTGGTTTGGGGTAGATTGACGAAGGGCAGAATCTGTATTTTTTCCTCTTGGTCTATTTTGTTTTCTAACTGTGGTGTTTATTTTATTGAACACATGCTCAGTGTTTGGATAGGCAAATATCTAACCTAATCTAATTAAATAAAATAAATAATACATGTGTTAGGCATACACCAATAATCTAAACACAGATAATATGCTTAGTTCATGGAGTTATATTTGAATTTAAGAAAGAATTCTAAAGTCATGGGCTGGAATATGAGTTGTCTTTTTTCCCTCAATATAATTTGTGTCATGTAATTATAAAGCTCTTGTGTATTTGGACTGTAAGATCTATGGAAGAGGAATGTGACTTCTCAGAGCTCTGTGTAAATTTACAGCACTAAATACATGTTTTATAATGATGATGATAAAATAATAATCATAACAGAATGTAATCAAAATGTGTGTCATAGCTTCAAAGGATGGAAATGGAGTGAAGGATGATGGAAATCCATCTATCTGCTTCTGCAGATTTGCACAATCAGTCAGGCTCTGTCTGTCAGGCATTACCTGCACACCCAGTTTTCTTGGGAATCTATAAAGATTTCCAGCAGGCAATTTATGTCAGGCTCCCTCACTGTTCTTTGTCACCCATTCCATTATGTGGAGGTTATTAGCATATCTACAAAATAATGCTACTTCACAGTTCTATAACACCTTTTTTCCTGAGACTCTGTCCTCTGACCAGGAATATATATTTCCTAATGAAGGTAAAATGCTCAAAGATATGCAGGGGTCACCCCCATTCAGCACTGAAATGCAGCTTTTCTTTCTTTCTTTCTTTCTTTCTTTCTTTCTTTCTTTCTTTCAAGAACATAGTCAATGTGAAGTAAATATCCTCATATTGGTAGCAATAACTAATATATATGTATAGGTGATTTAGAGAAAAGTACAGGTGAAATACCAGATATATTTGGCATGTAAAAACCAATTCTCCCAGCTTGCCTGCCCTCTAATAGTGCCTATATATCACCACAAACAAAATTAATACTTACGGTAGTGTAAGTTATTGTTGATGACTGATAATGGGATTACTGCTTCTACACCCAAAGCATGGCATTTGAAATCACATTATTTCATGCTGAAGGAAAGACATGATTATCACATCCTACTTATCAATGTGAGGTTCAACCAGTTATCTATATAGGTTCAGTGTAGAGCTCCTAGATTTGATAGAATATTATCATGTTATATGGAATTCATGCAGGGCATGCTGCTGCAGCTATAAATCAAGAGAACACCTCAGATGGTGGCTGGTTCTCCTTGGAACAGTATTGCTAAGCTCGTGTTATGTTCAATAAGCCTCTCCATGTAAAGGTTATGGTGTGATTAAAAAAAGGTTTCTCGCGATTTTAGTGCTCATAAAAGGGCTTGGATTTATACCCTTGGAGTCCTCTGTTTAGACACATAATAAGCACAGTACAGGTTGTAACAAGCTTTTCCCCAGCTCCTTAACGTTGTGTTTTAAGCCTGGCTAGCTAATACCCCTCCCCAAAGGGTAAGATTTATTTAAAGGGTTAATTTAAAATATCCGTTTCATCCTTGACCTCTCTGCTGGCACTGGCCACAGGGGCACCAGCTAGGGTGTTGGCCTTGTGAGGGGAACAGCTATGCATTAGCAAATACTACTGGCTGCATACACTGGGTCTGATCTCTTTTCTCAGGGTAATGAGGGCGTCTATAAGAACACCCCACCCCCCCCAAGATGAGGTTTCACTCTGATTGTAAAACAGACAGGGATCTGAGCCTGTGGGATGACCCTTGCTAGAGGGAGATACCATTTTCCCAGTCCAGCAAAGCACTTAAATACAGGTGTAAACCCAGTGGCTTCAATGTGACTCCTCACATACATGAAGTTATGTACATGCTTAAGTACTTTGTTGGACTGAGGCACAGGATGGCTGGCTGCACGTCACAGACAACTCTGGACTGAGCACTGATAGGGGAGATAAAAATAACAAACCTAGAAAAGATCTAAATACTAAAAGCCCTCCTTTAAATTGTCCTTTGCTGTGATGCCTACAATAATCTTGATCCCTGCCTATCGCTGTCGTGCTGATACATATCATCTCATTGTTTCCTTGTACTCCCCTGTCTGTATCTAGATTATATCTAGATTGCAAGCCCGTTGGGACAGGAGCTGTCTTTTTGGTCTGTGTCTTTATAGTGCCTAACACAATGGGGTACTGGTCCATGACTACAGCTCCTAGGTGCTATGATAATACAATAATAAATTATAACAAAAATAATAAAATCCTGCCCAAATTAAAAGCTGAGGTAACAACAAATAAACACCAAAGCTTAAAAGGAGAAATAACTAATTAACATTTTTGTTCTGCTGGACTGAGCTGTTCTATCTGCTTGAAACAAGAAATGAACTAGAATTCTCAACTGGAATTGACCCTCCTACAGGAGCTGAAAATATGAATTCGAAAGACTAACTTGTCTCCTTCTGCTGATAGGAGGCCATATTTTCCATAGTCTGGCTTGATCCAGGAGGGATAGAAGAAATTGGTATAATAAATTTATATAAACATATTCCTACTTAAGCCTTGAAAAGGGCAATTCTATTCTTAGGGACCAAATTTGCACAGGTGGGATCTTGTCTCCTCAGCCTTACGGTTATTTAGGGCCCCTATGTAAACCTCGTTGAAATCAATGAGTCTTTCCACTGATTTTAAAGTGCTTTGGATCTGGCCCATAAGCTGCTGGAACTAAACCTCAGAGTCATTTTAATCGTAATTTATAAGGAGAAATCAAATATAGAATTCCAACAGTAACTTAATTCTTAGACCAACTGAATGTTCTTAATTATTGATTTCAAGAAGGTAGCCTGAAACACTAATTTTCCTTGAAGACTTTCCCCTTGTGCTTTTTCCTCTCATAAATAATGTCAGCAGCTTGAGTGAGGCACTAAATGTATGGTGTATGCTTCTGATGGAGTGCACAAACCCCACCCTGGGCCCAAAGGGGTTAAAGGACAGTACTGGGCCCGGGTAGCCCCAGGTAGCAGGGCAGTTACCCTGCTCTGGTGGAAAAAGGCTAGGCTGATTAGGGAAGCAGCCACAGCTGGGGCCACACCCCAATCAGGCCACACTTGGCCCTGTTATGATGGCTCAGGGAGGAGGTAGGTCAGTCTCTTTCTAGCTGTGGAGAGAGAAGGACCTAGCTGCTGGGGAATAGGGTACTGGGAGCAGAGCAGTTCTGGGGAAGGGTAAGAGGAGCTGGGGAGTTCCAGCCTGGCAACTCCCCAGGCTGAGGCCTTGGCAAAGGCCTACACGGGTACTGGGGCTGGGAGGCGCAGCCCGGGTTAGGCAGAGGCAGCTGGTCCAACCGCCTTGCCAATGATGAGTGGCCATGACAGACTGCAGTTTGCCCCAGTGAGCGGGGGCTAGATGATGACTGGCAGTAGCTGCTGAGGCAAGGTGGGAGTAGAGGGTTGGGGGTTCCCCTGGGAGGGGAGACCTAGAGTTTGGGGGTATTGCAGGGGCAGAACCCTGAGGTAAAGGGCACTGGGGTCCAGGAGGGACATGGGGGGGGCCTGAGGCAGGTGAGCCACTGGCCAGCAGAGGGTGCTTCAAGGCTGGAAATGAGCTAATTCCCTGGATGACCAGCAGGAGGCACCGTGCTGGTGAGTCTGTGGTCTGCTATACCCCGCCCGTCCAGATCTGCAGAGCATGCTCCAGTAGGAGCTCAGAAGGAGATGCTGAGGAAGAAGACAGACCTAACTTCAGGGCTCCTGGACAAGGATGCTGAAGAAGCCTCCCGGTGAGGAACAGGACTGTGTGCTGAGCCCAGTTGGGGCTGAATGTTCAGTTGGCTTTTCTTTTTCTTTTGTTATCTTTTATTTGCCTTGGAGCCGTGGGGAGAGACAGATGGTAGGAAGTGACCAGGGAGCGTAACTCAGAGGGCACTCCAAGGCGTCCAACACTGTTGAGTCTGACAGGGCCCTGGGCTGCAGCCCTGGAGAGTGGAAGGGGCACAAGCCACATTCCAGTCTCACTGCCCCTCTGATCAGAAGAGAGCAAGGACACTGCAACCCAAAGTGAAGCTAAACCCATCCTTGGGTATGGAACTGGACTGAAAGGCCTTCCAGTTGGGAGGGGACATTGGATGCACTACCCTCTAGGTAACCTGGCTCTCCGAGAGCTCTATTACAGTGCTGCTCAGGAGTAAAATAGATCTGTAGCCAAGTAATCAGGAGTGCTCTTCTCATTGGAAACTAATGCTATTTATTAGCCTTTTTAAAAAAAAATTAAAAATTGTTTTCAAAATGTCCTTTTTCAAAAAAAGGAATCTGATTGCTCAATTAATAGTGATAGTGCTATGTAGTTGAGGGAGGACAGAAGGTAAGGAGAGGACTGGAGGAATGTTTCAGCCAATCGAAATGTGGCATTCAGCCATATTCATCAAATTTCTGAATTAAGTCAGTTTGGCAGATTAGATCATTAAGTAAGTGTCCCATGTGCTGGAGACATGTCTGCGTTCCGTGGTATACATTCTAAGGCTTGGCATAGATCCCACTGGCAATCACTGAGCATTTATCTATAACTTTTGGAAGTTTCTCCTTGAGATTTAATGTAGGGGTTTATGGCTTGTTGTTGTTCTCCAACCAGTAACAAATCAGGAGTAACTACATTAAAGTCAATGGGGTTACACCAGCATGAAATTGGGCCTGGTTCTGATATCACACCATGGGGTAGAGATTTAGGGCTTTTGTCTGCTGCCCTGCAGTGTGTAATCACTTAGACCTGTGTGACAGAGGGCCAAGGGAGTGTAAAATCCTGCCAAATCAGACTAAGGCTATGTCTACACTACAAAGTTAAGTCAACTGAAGTTATGTTGATGTTCATCCACTGCTGTAATTAAACCACGTTTGGACGTGCCTTGTGATGGCTGAGCACAGCCACATTTGCTGGTCTTGCATCAACAGAAAGAACAGTGCACCATGAGTAGCTATCCCACTGTGCAACTCACCACCATCTGCCACTGGGTGTTCTGGGAAGGGATCACAGTGCCTCGTGGAGGTTGCCTCATGGAGGTGGTCCCATGATGTAAGTTGTTTTTTTTGTTTTTGTTTTTTTGTCCCATCATTCCATGAGCTTCCTACTACATTTCACACCACTTTTCAACAGCCCCTGTAAATTGCATGCCCTCCTCTCTATCTGAAAGCATGGATCCTGCACTGCTCTCTTGTATTGTGATAAGTGTTGTCAAGGTTCCTTCCCCACTCTGAACTCTAGGGTACAGATGTGGGGACCTGCATGAAAGATCCCCTACGCTTATTCTTACCAGCTTAGGTTAAAAACTTCCCCAAGGTACAAACTTTGCCTTGTCCTTGAACAGTATGCTGCCACCATCAAGTAATTTAAACAAAGAACAGGGAAAGAGCCCACTTGGAGACGTCTTCCCCCAAAATATCCCCCCAAGCCCTACACCCCCTTTCCTGGGGAAGGCTTGATGATAATATCCTCACCAATTGGTACCGGTGAACACAGACCCAAACCCTTGGATCTTAAGAACAATGAAAAATCAATCAGGCTCTTAAAAGAAGAATTTTATTTAAAGAAAAGATAAAAGAATCACCTCTGTAAAATCAGGATGGTAAATACTTTACAGGGTAATCAGATTCAAAACATAGAGAATCCCTCTAGGCAAAACCTTAAGTTACAAAAAGACACAAAAACAGGAATACACGTTCCCTCCAGCACAGCGAATTTTACAAGCCATTAAACAAAAGAAAATCTAACGTATTTTCTTGCTAGATTACTTACTAACTTTACAGGAGTTAGAAGGCTTGCATCCTTGATCAGGTCCCAGCAAAGGTCTCACACAGACGGACAGAACCCTTTGTCCCCTGTCCCCACTGCCCCACAGATTTGAAAGTATCTTTTCCCCTCATTGGTCATTTTGTGTCAGGTGCTGGCGAGGTTACCTTAGCTTCTTAACCCTTTACAGGTGAAAGGGTTTTGCCTCTGGCCAGGAGGGATTTTATAGCACTGTATACAGAAAGGTGCTTACCCTTCCCTTTATGTTTATGACAAGTGTTATGAACACAACACTGCTGATCCTGCAGTATTTCATGAGCTGCAATTCTGATGATGACACCATGATGTCTGCCTTGCTGTGTGCCCTGGATAGAAACAATTCAAGCTTGCTTTTGGCATTCACTGAGCAGCTGCATGTAGTGGACTGTCAGTTCTGGGCTCTGGAAACAAGCACTGAGTGGTGGGATTGCACTGATATGCAGATATGGGATAATGAGCAGTAGCTGCAGAAATTTCGGATGCGCAAAGTCACCTTCCTTGAACTGTGTGCGGCGCTTGCCCTGCGCTCCAGCACAAGGACACCAAAATGAGAGCTGCCCTAATGGCTGAGAAGTGCATGTTGATTGCTGTGTGGAAGCTGGCAACTCCAGACTGCTACTGATCAGGTGGAATCAGTTTGGAGTGAGGAAATCCACCATGGGGGTTGCAGTGATGCAAGTGTGCAGGGCCATTAATCGCCTCTTGCTATGAACGACTATAACTCTGGGCAAAGTGTGTGAAATAGTGGATGGCTTTGCAGCAATGGGATTCTCTAACTGCAGCAGGGTGATAGATGGCAAGCATATCCCCATTTTTGCCCTAGATCACATAGTGACTGAGTACATCAACAGAAAAGGTTACTTTTCTATGGTATTGCAGGCACTGGTGGACCACTGGGGTCGTTTCACTGACATCAGTGCAGTGTGGTCAGGGAAGGTGCCTGACACATGCATCTTCAGGAACACTGGCCTGTACACAAAGCTCCAAGCAGGGACTTTCTTTCCAGACCAGACAATTCCAACTAGGATGTGGAAATTCCACTAGTGATCTTTGGAGACCCAGCTTACCCCTTGTTCCTGTGGCTCATGAAGCTGTACACCAGCAACCTTAACTGCAGCAAGGAGCTCTTCAACAACAGGCTCAGCGGGTGCAGAATGACTAATGAATGTGCCTTTGGCCATTTAAAGGGTAGCTGGCGCTGCCACTTTGGCAGGTTAGAACTCAATGAGGAAAATATTCCTGTGGTCATAGCAGCCTGCAGTGCTCTGCATAATATGTGTGAAGCTAAGTGGGAGAAGTTTCCCCAGGGGTGGAGCATTGAGGTGGGGTGCCTGGCTGCTGCTTTTGAGCAGCCAGATACCAGGGCTGTTACAGGGGCTTAACGGGGAGCTTTAAAGAATCAGTTTGACAATGAGCCACAGTAATGTGGATTTCTGTAATGCATTAAGCCAGGCACTGTCTTCTTTCACCGTAGTATAAACCTTGTAATGACTGCAGTGTGCACATTAGGATTACAATCCAAATGCACCGATTACCCCTGTCTATGAATTTCAGCAGCAACCACCGTATGTAAGAGACAAATACAGATTCATTCTCTTTCTATAAGTACGTTTTTATTAAACACTGATGCAAACATTTCTATGTTCTGCAAGGAACATGAAAATAAAGAGCACATTTGCCAACGAGGCTCTCACAGCTGGGTAGACTTCCGGCTGTCATTGTGACACATGTCGCTCGGGGTGGACTACATGGGGTACTGTGATGGCCCAGGAAAGTGTGAGGAATGTGTGTAGCAAAGGAATGGAAGGCAGTTCTTTATGGGATTCAGGTGGAGGTAAGCATAGATGTGTTCCGTGTGAAGTTCAGTCAGGGACCTCAGCATGTCTGTTTGGTCCTGGAGTAGCTGTATCATCCACTCCTGCCCCTGTTTCCTCTCCTGTGGAACTTTTTTTATTGATAGCCGCTCTCTGCTCACAATCCAAAGCATCCAAGGATTGCAGCACCTCCCAGAACATGTCTTCCTTACTCCTCTTGTTTTGTCTGATCAGACAGAGCCACTCAGCTGGTGTGCAGAAGGAGACCCTCAACGGCACATCTGCAGATGCAAAAGAAACAATAGACCGAGGCACTGTTGTGAGTGCACTCACAGCCTTGATGCAAACAAGTTAGGAACACCACTTTCTCACTTTCCCTTGGCAGGCACACAGCACGGCAAGAGCCCCAGCCATGCTGAGTTTGGCCCATGTGAGAAGGGGAAAGAAGGAACAAAGGGGGTGGGGGGAATTTCAGAGGGGTATCACTACAAGCACCTAGGACCACTATTCTGAATACTGGCACCGTTTACCACCGACGGGAGTGATAGCAACTGATATCATGCTCCTGAAAGTAACTGAGGATGCAAGGGCGCAGCTCCTGCATGCATTTGGCTGCAGACTAGGTCCATATGCTGCTTGCCTATGTGCTGCTATGGTGCCTGCAAAAGTAATTACCTAGTGGCATGGCAAAGTTTCCTACCGGGGGGGAAGAAACAAGGCTTCCCTCCCAAGAAACCTGCAACAGAAGATTGCAGAGTACCTCCAGGAAAGTTTTGTAGAGCTCTCTATGGAGGATTCCTGGGACAGCCTGGTGTGCATAAACAAATTTTTCTGCCGGGCCACCTCTGCCTAGCTGCACAGGGGAATGAGAAGCAAATACAAATGGTACCTGTGATGGTTATTTCAATCTGTCCTCTACCCTGATTTAAAAAAAAAAAAAAAAAAGAGCACTACCTCATGTCTCCCTGCAGTATTGAAGCATGCATACTTACTGGGGCATCTCTCTCCTGCATCAGGCATGCCAGAGATGAAGTGCTGGGACTGGCTAGACCCCTCCAAAATTAAAAAGAGGTGGTGGCTTGCCATGCCACCAGTCATCCCTGTCTCCTGTCCCCCATCCTCCTCCAACTCCACTTCCTCAGCCACCTCATCATCCTTGGGTTTCACTTCGCTGGCCACTGTCTCCCTTGGCATAAATCATAGAATATCAGGGTTGGAAGGGACCTCAGGAGGTCATCTAGTCCAACCCCCTGCTCAAAGCAGGACCAATCCCCAACTAAATCATCCCAGCCAGGGCTTTGTCAGTCCTGACCTTAAAAACTTCTAAGGAAGGAGATTCTACCACCTCTCTAGGTAACGCATTCCAGTGCTTCACCACCCTCCTAGTGAAAAAGTTTTTCCTAATATCCAACCTAAACCTCCCCCACTGCAACTTGAGACCATTACTCCTTGTTCTGTCATCTGCTACCTCTGAGAACAGTCTAGATCCATCCTCTTTGGAACCCCCTTTCAGGTAGTTGAAAGCAGCTATCAAATCCCCCCTCATTCTTCTCTTCCGCAGACTAAACAATCCCAGTTCCCTCAGCCTCTCCTATTAAGTTATGTGTTCCAGTCCCCTAATCATTTTTGTTGCACTCTGCTGGACGCTTTCCAATTTTTTCACATCCTTCTTGTAGTGTGTGGCCCAAAACTGGACACAGTACTCCAGATGAGGCCTCACCAATGTCGAATAGAGAGGAACGATCACGTCCCTCGATCTGCTGGCAATGCCCCTACTTATACATCCCAAAATGCCATTGGTCTTCTTGGCAACAAGGGCACACTATTGACTCATATTCAGCTTCTCATCCACTGTAACCCCTAGGTCCTTTTCTGCAGAACTGCTGCCTAGCCATTCGGTCCCTAGTCTATAGCGGTGCATGGGATTCTTCCGTCCTGAGTGCAGGACTCTGCACTTGTCCTTGTTGAACCTCATCAGATTTCTTTTGGCCCAATCCTCTAATTTGTCTAGGTTCCTCTGTATCCTATCCCTACCCTCCAGCGTATCTACCACTCCTCCCCGTTTAGTGTCATCTGCAAACTTGCTGAGGGTGCAATCCACGCCATCCTCCAGATCATTAATGAAGATATTGAACAAAACCAGCCCAAGGACCTACCCTTGGGGCACTCCACTTGATACCGGCTGCCAACTAGACATGGAGCCATTGATCACTACCCGTTGAGCCCAACAATCTAGCCAGCTTTCTATCCACCTTGTAGTCCATTCATCCAGCCCATACTTCTTTAACTTGTTGGCAAGAATACTGTGGGAGATCGTGTCAAAAGCTTTGCTAAAGTCAAGGAACAACATGTCCACTGCTTTACCCTCATCCACAGAGCCAGTTAGCTCGTCATAGAAGGCAATTAGATTAGTCAGGCATGACTTGCCCTTGGTGAATCCATGCTGACTGTTCATGATCACTTTCCTCTCCTCAAGTGCTTCAGAATTGATTCCTTAAGGACCTGCTCCATGATTTTTCCAGGGACTGAGGTAAGGCTGACTGGCCTGTAGTTCCCAGGATCCTCCTCCTTCCCTTTTTTAAAGATGGGCACTACGTTAGCCTTTTTCCAGTCCTCCAGGACCTCCCCGATCGCCATGAGTTTTCAAAGATAATGGCCAATGGCTCTGCAATCACATCTGCCAACTCCTTTAGCACTCTCGGATGCAGCGCAGCCAGCCCCATGGACTTGTGCTCGTCTAGCTTTTCTAAATAGTCCCGAACCACTTCTTTCTCCACAGAGGGCTGATCACCTCCTCCCCATGCTGTGCTGCCCAGTGCAGTAGTCTGGGAGCTGACCTTGTTTGTGAAGACAGAGGCAAAAAAAGCATTGAGTACATTAGCTTTTTCCACATCCTCTGTCACTAGGTTGCCTCCCTCATTCAGTAAGGGGCCCACGCTTTCCTTGACTTTCTTCTTGTTGCTAACATACCTGAAGAAACCCTTCTTGTTACTCTTAACATCTCTTGCTAGCTGCAACTCCAGGTGTGATATGGCCTTCCTGATTTCCCTCCTGCATGACCGAGCAATATTTTTATACTCTTCCCTGGTCATTTGTCCAATCTTCCACTTCTTGTAAGCTTCTTTCTTATTTAGGTGTAAGTGACAGCACAAGATGCAAGGCAACAGAGGAATAGACTATTGGTAGATATTTCACTTCAAAGCCTCCCCCTGTAAAGCCAGAGGATGTCAGAGCCACTCTCGCATATTTTTTGAGGAATTGCTCTTCTCTCAGCAACTTATCGCTACGGACACTCTATCACTGTATGCACAGCCCTACTACTGGCACCGAGCTGTTTGAAAATGGTTGAAAGTGGGATCATTTGAGCTAAACACTAGCTCCCACCGCCAGTGATTTCCTCCTGTGCTTCATTTAGAGACAACTTGCAAATTCTGTGGAACATACTGGCTGCCAGGTAGTTTGCAGGGTCAATCCAAGGTCCTGGTTTTAATCTCAAAATGCCTTAATGGTTTGGGTCCCATGTATCCAAGATTGACTTTCTCTTCATATGTTAGCCTGCCAGCTGGGGTTAGCTAGGAAGCTAGAGCTAGAAGTCTTTAGATTTGTTATTCTGGGTGCTAAGGAGAGAGGGCTCTTGACACTGTCTCTTTCCCTTGGTATGGAAAAGCCTGTTGCCCTTCAGGGCATGCTGCATCTGTTCATTACCTAGGCTTTGTCTGAGAGGATTCTTAGAAGCGGAGGATGTTGGGTTTCATTTTTCTGGAATGGGGAGTTTAGCTGATATTTAGTATTGCGCGATTGGATTGCCTCACCCATGATAAAACCCTCAACTTCAAAAGCAGGCTCAAACAGCTGCCATTATTCCCAACATCGTTATCTGTGGGCCAGTTCTCACGCACGGTGAATCAGGGCCATACGTAAAGCCTTGCAAATCCATGGATATCCGCGGATGCAGATGCGGCTGTATGGTTATCTTTGTGGATTGCAGATCGGATGTGGATCCAAACGTTTGTATCCACACAGGGAGATGTGCTGCTGTAGTGGGTGCAGCTGTGGATACATATAAAAGTTGGAGTGTTGATCATGGGTCAGGTACAAGTTAATTATTGCGGATGTGGATCCAAATTTTTGTATCCGCGCAGAGCTCTAGCCATGTGCACCATTGCTGCCTCTGGCCTCAGTCTCTAGCAGCACAACCATCTCTTTTCTCCCTCCCTCTTCTTCCTTTCCCACCCCATTACTTCCTGTCCCCCTTGACTAGGAAGTCACCTCTGGGAAAGCCATTCAACTTTCACACCTCTTGAGGGTCTCTGTAGATTACTTATGGTAAGCAGTGCTGATCCCAGTACAGAGAAAGGGAAGATCCCTGAGATAACTAGCAGAGGGGCAAAGATCTGTCCTCCATCCTTCACCCTGCTCCTACAGCCCCCACATCCCAACCATCCCTTCCTCTAGTGGGCGGAAGATTGGCCTTGGCTCTCTCCAGAGCCCAACAATGCGATTTCTTGACTATATTGCAGGGGTCACTAAACAGTAATGTAAGGCATTCTTTATCCCAAGGGATTGTGTATGTTGCTTTTTGTTGACCTGGCTCTGTGGACCCCAGCATGGCAGCGCATTGCATTGTCATGAGACCACTACACTTTTCTATTTAAAAAGCAGCCAAGAGCAAGAAAATCTCTGTACTCAATGGGCTTGCTGGGGGATGGGGGGAGAGTCAGCAATGATTTTGACCCAACAGGCTTCAAATAAAATGTAAACATCTATTAATGTCTTTGGGAGATTCTCTACAACAAAGCATGAACATATGTGTTATATTTTTTGTTTCCAGACAGCCAGGTTGACCATACATAAAAAATGTGTGATGAAACACATCATGTAAAATGAAGGCATTTTGATTCACGACGCAAAATGAAATAACTATGCAAATTATTAGTAGTTAATGTAAAATAAAGTTTCACTATACACTATTTATGTTCTGGCACAGAAAATCTATAATTTCACCAAGGTGCATTCAGTCTCTCTATAGTTTGTAGAATTTTTAAAATGAGAGCTTCTAAAGTTTAATGTAATATCTAAAACGCCTAAAATATGGAGATTAAAATCTCACTACTCTATGCATAGTAACTGAATGAAATTAGTGCTTAAGAAATTGCGTGTACAAGAAACTCTTCTTCATTTTGCCCAGACATTCTTTGCTTTAAATTCCATATTTTCCTTAGCCGCTTTTTGCACTTAATATCCCATATGAGCTTTCGTACTTTTACTAGGCTATTTCTTTTTTGTTTGTATACGGGGTCTCGCCATGGAGATGTGTCCCTCATATGAAGGCATCCAGAATAAGAAATGACATGCAATGCCTTATTCTTCCAGTTTAATTAATGTTATGACAACTTGGCAATAAGGCTACAGTGGAGAAAAGGTCTCTGCAGGGAAGTGCAGGTTTTGAGCAGTAAGGAAGCTGTCAAAATTTTACTATATATCTACAGTATCACACTGAACATCCAAAGATTTCTGGAAGGTATCTGTAGAACAGAATTCAAAACAGAAAAGGTTAGCATAAAATTGTCGCATAATCTACTGAAAATAAAACAAAATACTTTCTCAGCAACTTACAAGCACAGATTCTTAAAGCAACATGCACTGCTTTATTCTTTTGATATAAACACACTTCAAATTCAGTATTTTTAACCAGCCAGAACCATTTGACATGTAAATAGCAAATGGGTTACTGACACTTTTGTGGCCTGAGTTTTTCTATATATTTAGACAAGAGAGAGAGCAACTAGTTCTAACCCTTTCAGGCTCTCCCAAGGTCCCTTTCAGCCCTATGTTTCTATTATTCTGTCTCTCCATTCTGTGGTTATCTCTGAAGGCTCTTTCTGGGTGTTGTATCTGCTGGCTTGTCTCTTCTGTTCCTTTGGATCAGTTGTCCCACTTGCGTAGTTACCTCGTATGACCAGGGTGCCACTGCACCTCTCACAACTTCTTTAGACCTGTCCTCCTTGTGTCACTCTAATGGCTGGATCCTCAGGAAAAGTACCCATCTTTAAAAACTGGAAACAAAGAGGAGCTGGGGAATTTTAGACCAGTCAGCCTAACTTCAATTCTTGGAAAGATATTGAAATAAGTTATTAATCCAATTTGTAAGCAGCTAGGACAATAGGGTAATAAGTAAGAGGCAACATAGATTTGTAAAGAACAAGCCATACCAAACCAACCGAATTTCCTTGTTTGTCAGGGTTACTGGCCTAGTCATTAGGAGAAAAGCAGTAGATATGATTTATCTTGATTTTTAGTAAGGTTTCAGCACAGTCCCAACATTACATTCTCATAAGCAAAGTAGGGAAATGTGGTCTAGCTCCTACTATAAGGTGGGTGCATAGCTGGTTAAAGACCATACTTAAAAGAGTAGTTATCAATGGGTTCTGCTACTGCAGCTAGATGTAGACAGAATTTGGACAGAAAAATTGTCATTCCTGTCAAGCTCGGTACCCATTTCACGTCTATTGGAGCTGGCACGTCTCTGACTTTCTTGATCCTGTTGAGATCTGCTTTCTGTCCCTCTGCTATGAGCAGATGTCCAACATATGTCACCCCATAGTGTTTAAGTTACATTTTTTTCTGGATGCAGTTTTATGTTCTTATCCTGCATCACCATAGAAAAGCTTGTCGTTTTTTGTTGTCTCGTTCTGCTTCTGTATCATTGTTCCCTTCACCTACAATGAAGTTATTCGCAATTATTTTCACCCCAGGCAGCCCTTCCAGCACTTGGGCGAGTCTTCTTTGGAACACCTCTGGTCCTGGGCTTCTGCCCATCGACACGCGCAGCCATCTGGAATACCCAAATGGTGTTGCAAAAGTTGTCAGCGTCCTGGACTCTTTATCCAGCCGTAAGTGCCAAAACCCATTCCTCACATCAAGCTGTAAAGCTTCTGGCTTCCGAAAGTTTTGGCAAAATGTCATCAATTTTGGGCAATGGAAGTGGCATCTTTTCAGTGCCCAGTTCAATGGCTATGGGTCTATGGAGCTGTGTAATTTGCCCAATGTGGGTTTTTTGTTTTTACCACCACCATGCTGCTTACTCAGGCTGTACTGGCCTCTACAACTGCTATGATACCCCTGCTCTGCAGCCTTTCAAGCTCCTTGTGTGCTGGATTATGTAGGGCCACTGGAATTTTCCTTCATGCTAAGCACACAGGTTCCACTGTGGGATGTACTTCCAGTCGCACCCATTTGCCGTTGCCCGTATGCTTTTAAAATTGTCTCTATTGTCCACTGGATTCTCCCTTTTGTTTCTTGCACCACAGCTATAACATTCTGACACTGTACCCTGATCAGATCCAGTGTTTGTATGGCTGAATTCCCCAAGAAGAATCTGTGTGCTAACCTTCCACCATCACAAACTTCAGTTGGTACTGTATGTTGTTTGTTATTCCCCTGCTATCAGTAAATAGCTGCAAAACCCATGGCAACCTGTGTCTCATTTCCATCTTGTGGTTGGTCCACATGGAGCCTGACAACCTGCTGCTATCCATTACTCAGCTCAAGTGGCAGAGGTCTGTGCTGCGGGTTTAAAGGCTCCAGTGTTGTTGATCAACCATGTAGGAGTCAATATAGCTACACCTACTGGAGCCTCTTTTTCTCTGTCCCACCTTCCTCCCAGTTTAAATTTTTAAAAACCTA
Source organism: Natator depressus (assembly GCF_965152275.1). Classification (NCBI taxonomy): domain Eukaryota; kingdom Metazoa; phylum Chordata; order Testudines; family Cheloniidae; genus Natator; species Natator depressus. The sequence continues at coordinate 322,844,461 of NC_134234.1, read as the reverse complement.
TGAAGTGACACACAAAACTACATTAATAGAATTTTAAAGGTTGTAACATCAAGTACTTAAAAGTTACAAAATGGCAGAATTAAGGATGCCTGTGCAACCTTAATTTAGACCTCTTGTGCATATGCCTTATGAGATAGCATGTGATCATGTAATTAATTAGGTTATTTTTTTTCTCCTCACACACACATCTCTATTAAAACAATACCCAGTGAAGCTGCTCGGCTCACATACTTCTGAGTTTGTCTCATAAATGCCTTTCTTTGGAGGACTCAATTATATCAGCTACCAGCTTCCATGAAAGAGCTTACTAGTTTATAGCAACTATCTTAAATGAAGGGCGGTAGGTATACTCACCAGTTTCAATTAGGCTTAACCCAACCCTTAATACCATGGTAATAAGCACTTTATAACAACTAGAAAAAGCAGAACTAAATCAAGTCTTTTGCCACTGGGAAGTTGAATCATTTCCCCTCCCCCACATCCTCCCTTGTCAATTTTCTTCTTACCACTTTCTCTTCCTCTTTGTAGGACAGTGTCCTGGTATCTGGGGAGGGTCTGGGGAATGGGGAAGAGACTGAAATTCCATCTGGCTCCTTGTCATTCTCTTGTCTGGGAGCCCCATTGGTGTTCTGTCTCCCAGGGGTTGGAAGGAATCCAGGGGGCTCCTCACCAAGCATGGTGGGGTGGAGGAAGAGAATCCGCGTAGTCAACTCAACACAAGTGTGCTAAAGATTCATATGTCCCTTCATGCTTCAACCACCATTCCAGAGGACATGTATCCATGCTAATGACTGGTTCTGCTCAATAACGATCCAAAGCAGAGCGGACTGACGCATGTTCATTTTCATCATCTGAGTCAGATGCCACCAGCACAAGGTTGATTTTCTTTTTTGGTGGTTCGGGTTCTGTAGTTTCTGAATCTGAGTGTTGCTCTTTTAAGACTTCTGAAAGCATGCTCCACACCTTGTCCCTCTCAGATTTTTGGACTGCACTTCAGATTTTTAAACCTTAGGCCAAGTGCTGTAGCTATTTTTAGAAATCTCACATTGGTACTTTCTTTGCTTTCTGTCAAATCTGCTGTGAACGTGTTCTTAAAATGAACAACATGCTGGGTCATCTGAGACTGCTACAGCATGAAATATATACGGCAGAATGTGGATAAAACAGAACAGGAGACATACAATTTTCCCTCAAGGAGTTCAGTCACAATTTAATGAACTTTTTTTTTATAACAAGCATCATCAGCACGGAAGCATGCCCTCTGGAATGGTGGCAGAAGCATGAAGGGGCATATGAATGTTTAGCATATCTGGCATGTAAATACCTTGGAATGCTGGCTACAAAAGTGCCATGCGAATGCCTGTTCTCACTTTAAGGTGACATTGTAAATAAGAAGCAGGCAGCATTATCTCCCATAAATGTAAACAAACTTGTTTGTCTTAGCGATTTGGCTGAACAAGAAGTAGGACTGAGTGGACTTGTAGGCTCTAAAGTTTTACATGGTTTTGTTTTTCAGTGCAGAGATGCAACAAAAAAAAAATCTACATTTGTAAGTTAGTTTCATGATAAAGAGTGATTTCAGTACAGTACTTTGAGGTGAATTGAAAAATACTATTTTAATATTTTTATAGTGCAAATATTTGTAATAAAAATAATAAACTGAGCACTGTACTTTGTATTGTGTTGTAATAGAAATCAATATTTGAAAATGTAGAAAAACATCCAAAATATTTAATAAATTTCGATTGAAATTTAATAGTGAGAAGTGTAAGGTTATGCATTTAGGGATTAATAACAAGAATTTTAGTTATAAGCTAGGGACGCATCAATTAGAAGTAACGGAGGAGGAAAAGGACCTTGGAGTATTGGTTGATCATAGAATGAGCCGCCAATGTGATATGACCGTGAAAAAAGCTAATGCGGTCTTGGGATGCATCAGGAGAGGTATTTCCAGTAGGGATAAGGAGGTTTTAGTACCGTTATACAAGGCACTGGGGAGACCTCACCTGGAATACTGTGTGCCGTTCTGGTCTCCCATGTTTAAGAAGGATGAATTCAAACTGGAACAGGTACAGAGAAGGGCTACTAGGATGATCCGAGGAATGGAAAACTTGTCTTATGAAAGGAGACTCAAGGAGCTTGGCTTGTTTAGCCTAACTAAAAGAAGGTTAGGGGGAGATATGATTGCTCTCTATAAATATATCAGAGGGATAAATACTGGAGAGGGAGAGGAATTATTTAAGCTCAGTACCAATGTGGACACAAGAACAAATGGATATAAACTGGCCACCAGGAAATTTAGACTAGAAATTAGACGAAGGTTTCTAACCATCAGAGGAGTGAAGTTTTGGAACAGCCTTCCAGGGGAAGCAGTGGGGGCAAAAGATCTATCTGGCTTTAAGATTAAACTCGGTAAGTTTATGGAGGAGATGGTATAACATGGTTTTGGTAATTAAATATTCATGGTAAATAGGCCCAATGGCCTGTGATGGGATATTAGATGGGGTGGGATCTGAGTTACCCAGGAAAGAATTTTCTGTACTATCTGGCTGATGAATCTTGCCCATATGCTCAGCGTTTAGCTGATCGCCATATTTGGGGTTGGGAAGGAATTTTCCTCCAGGGCAGATTGGAAGAGACCCTGGGGGTTTTTCGCCTTCCTCTGTAGCATGGGGCACGAGTCACTTGCTGGAGGATTCTCTGCTCCTTGAAGTCTTTAAACTACGATTTGAGGACTTCAATAGCACAGATATAGGTGTGAGGTTTTTTGCAGGAGTGGTGGGTGAAATTCTGTGGCCTGCGTTGTGCACGAGGTCAGACTAGATGATCATAATGGTCCCTTCTGACCTAAATATCTATGAATCTATTGTTTACAAGTGCAATTAATTGTGATTAATTTTTTTAATCGCGATTAACTTTTTGAGTTAATCGTGAGAGTTAACTGCAATTAATCAACAGCCCTAATAATATCCTTTTGATATTATTTAAATACTCATATATGTTTGGCGATTAAACCAGCACTATATTAGACCAATATATTGCTAGTGTAAAAAATTATATTACTTACAACGAACAGGGTGATCTTCAGAATGTCCAAATAATGCATTTCAACTGACTTTTTTTTTCAGAAAAAACCTCCCTCCAATGTAATTTATTGCACACACATTTTCACACTGTGTACCTAGAAAGAACTCCATGCATGTGCTTTTGAAGGAAGCTGGAACACAGAACGTATCTGTAGATTTTTTTTTTAATCTAATTTTCTTTAATTGTTCTGATAAATTAAACACACAATATAATGAATGCAAGAAATAAAACCACACACTGTATATAGTTTAACAGCTGTACTGCATACAATTTATCTGGATCGACTAACTGAAGACAATGGACAGGTTATGGTGAAAGTTAAGACAAAAAACCCATGCTTTTTTCTGGTTTCAGAGTAACAGCCGTGTTAGTCTGTATTCGCAAAAAGAAAAGGAGTACTTGTGGCACCTTAGAGACTAACCAATTTATTTGAGCATAAGCTTTCGTGAGCTACAGTTCACTTCATCGGATGCATTCGATGAAGTGAGCTGTAGCTCACGAAAGCTTATGCTCAAATAAATTGGTTAGTCTCTAAGGTGCCACAAGTACTCCTTTTCTTTTTGCAAATACAGACTAACATGGCTGCTACTCTGCAACCTGTCAGTATAGTTAGTCTACATCAATTCTCCACACTTCAATCACCTTGCCCATTCTTATTCTGCTGATTTAGCAGTAAGTTTTATATCACTGGGAGATGTCTTTCAAAAGGGCAGAGAGAGGAATTAGTTTTTAAGGATAGTTGTTTTGTCTAATGGGTCCTTAGCAAAGATGACAACTGCATCTCTCTCAAAATGTACCTCATTTAGAGGGACATCACTCATTTTAGTCCCAAAATTACCTACATCTCTCACAAATTTGAATCTGTTCCCACTTTTAGGTTGAAAATTATTTACATCAAATAGTCACGAAGCTGATGTTCTGGAGTTATTTACACTAAAGGAAGAAATCCCATAGCATTTTCAGTTTCCTGCATAATTAATTTGTGTCCCTTATTTTGGGTCTCTGTCATACATTGTGCCCCACATTTGAGCCTTAGCAGCTTGAGAAGTATGGCAAGAATGGAAATATTGAAGAGAGAGGCGCCAGAGAATGAATGTTCTGCTTAGCACTGTACAAGAGATTTAAATTGTCCCTTGACGTATGTATTCCTTAGTGCAAGTGAATGTATATTTTCCCAGTTGCAAACTATAGTAATACTTCTATTTAGTCGTACGGCTGGATTACTGCATAACAAGGCATTTGTCAAGGTTTTTGACTCTGACTCGTATATCAGCAGACATTTGCCAAATATGGACCATGAACTGTATTATTTATTCATAATTTCAGGCTGAGTGATTCCCACCAGATTTCTGCTCAAATGTTCAGCCCAAGTATGGTTGGAGAGAGTTAAAATGATGGAAGAAGGAACTGCAATTGTGCAATGTTAAACAATAAGCTCTTTGGGGCAGTAACTGGAGGTCTTGTTCTGTACAGGACCTAACCCAATGAAGTTCCTGACCTGGTTGTGGCCTTGAAGAACTTTTCTAAAACACGTATGGGTATACTGAAAAAAATCATTGTTATAATATAGTCATTTTCAGAAACATCTTTTCCAGTTCCAAATTTTCATTATTTTTTTAAGTTCAGCAATAGTGTAATTCTAAAAAGGATGTTATGAAATGTAATAAAAAAAAATCAAGCAACTAATATGACATTCGCTGCCATCACATTGTTCAGTCTGCTGGCATGTTCTATCTCTTCCCTCCACCCTCTGTCTGTCTTGTCCACTTAGACGGTATGCTTTTTGGGAAGAGACTACCTACTCTGTGCGTATACAGTGCCTAGCACAATGGGGGCCCCATTCTTGGTTACACCTTCAGCACTACCATAATAAACGTAATTAATAATCATAGAATTATAGGACTGGAAGGGACCTTGAGAGGTCATCTAGTCCAATCCCCAGCACTCATGTCAGGACTAAGTATTATCAAGACCATTCCTGACAGGTTGTTGTCTAACCTACTCTTAAAAATCTCCAATGATGGAGATTCCACAACCTCCTTAGGTAATTTATTCCAGTGCTTAACCACCCTGACATTAGGAAATTTTTCCAATGTCCAACTGAAACATCCCTTGCGGCAATTTAAGCCCATTGCTTCTTGTCCCATCCTCAGAGGTTAAGAACAACAATTCATCTCCCTCCTCCCTGTAACAACCTTTTATGTACTTGAAAACTGCTATCATGTCCCCTCTTAGCCTTCTCTTTTCCAGACTAAACAAACCCAATTTTTTCCAATCTTCCCTTGTAGGTCATGTTTTGTTGACCTCTAATAATTTTTGTTGCTCTTCTCTGCACTTTCTCCAATTTGTCCACATCTTCCCTGAAATGTGGAGCCCAGACCTGGACACAATACTCCAGAAAAGGCCTAATCAGCACGGAGTAGAGCAGAAGAATTACTTCTCGTGTCTTGCTTACAATACTCCTGCTAATACATCCCAGAATGATGTTCGCTTTTTTTGCAACAGTGCTACACCGTTGACTCATATTTAGCTTGTGGTCCATTATGACCCCCAGATCCCTTTACGCAGTACTCCTTCCTAGGCAGTCATTTTCCATTTTATATGTGTGCAACTAGTTGTTCCTTCCTAAATGGAGTACTTTGCATTTGTCCTTATTGAATTTCATCCTATTTACTTCAGACCATTTCTCCAGTTTGTCCAGATCATTTTGAATTTTAATCCTATCCTCCAAAGCACTTGCAACCCCTCCCAGCTTGGTATCATCTGCAAACTTTTTAAGTGTACTCTCTATACCATTATCTAAATCATTGATGAAGATATTGAACAGAACCAGACCCAGAACTGATCCCTGCAGGACCCCACTCATTATGCATAACATAATAAGCAGCTGCAGGTAAACCCCAAAACCTCTATATTTGAACTGTTGTGCAATTTGAGACTCTGAAATTAATGCAACCACATGACAAGAAAAATATTGGATTTGGCTCAATTTGCTGTCACATTACAAAGATCAATGTATTTACATACATTAGCCAATGTTAAAGGAAACCAAAGGTCCAAAAAGGCCCAGAAGACTGGTACAACACATGTACAGTAGAACCTCAGAGTTATGAGCTGACAAGTCAACCACACATCTCATTTGGTACACAATTAGGAAGCAGTAGAGACCAAAAAAGGCAACAGTACAGTACTGTGTTAAATGTAAACTACTAAAAAAATAAAGGGAAGGCAGCATTTTTCTTCTCCCTAGTAAAGTTTAAAAGCTGTATTAAGTCAATGTTTAGTTGCAAACTTTTGAAAGAACCACAATAACGTTTTGTTCAGAGCTATGAACATTTCAGAGTTACGAACAACCTTACATTTTTAATATTGTTTGGTGTATTAGTTTTATTAAAGGCTTTGGGGATAGCATATGGTGGGTGGTAGCCCACAATTCTGCCAAATGACACATGGAAAAGAAAAAAGGGTGAGTTGGATTTTAATTTGTGCCATACTCTCAGGATGGTCTCAAAGGTATACCCAGCTCCTACATCTACTGATCTGTCTTTTAAGCACATTTGCCCAATCCATTGAACCAAACAGTGTCAGGCTGGCATTAGATGCATTTCTCTTTTATCATACAACAATTTGAGGATGTTCTTTAATAATTTGTATGTTGAACATCATGGCAAGAAAACTAGTTGTACTCCCCTATAGGAGGCCAGATTCACATTTCCGATGTCTATGTATCTCTAATAAACCCATCCACCATAGTATCTATGCACCAGCAAAATTATGTAGAGAGTATATAGTCTAGAGGACTTTGCTTTCCACCATCCCTTGTATTCTTTTCACGTGTGCATATGGAGTTTGCTTTTGACTAGAAATAGCAGGAATAATCACATAAATGTGGCTGGGACACACTTCTATTTTAGGAACTTTTTTTTTTTAAATGCTTCTTACATTTTATTCTGAACATGCTAAGGATTTGGAGTCATCCTGATTTCTGGTGAAAGGGGATTCCACAAGTTGGATTTGCCACCAATAAAACCTTACCCATCATCTTTGAGAGCTTCAGACTGGGCTTTGCTTATGTCAGGGTTCCTGATGTGGTAGACTTTGGAGAAGAGTCAGGCCCCAGCCCTTGGAGGACTTTGTAGACCTTAAAGCTTATCTGGAATTGGACTAGATGACAACATAGCTTGCAGAGCTGTGATGTGCTCCTGTAGGTATGTATTACACAGCAGGTGATCCAGTATGTGTTCAGCCAGCTAAAATTTCCTAGTGTCCCCTGCTTTCACTCCCAGGAATAGATGCTGGAACTCTCAAAATCCTATACTGCACATTCTTGCTCAAGTTTCTAGTGCAATTAAAAAAAAAGCCATTTAGTGGTTAGCCTAGCATCTGATTCTGAAAAGAGAAGGGAATTTAGAATTTATTACAAACTACGGTTACCCTATCATACATGATTTTTGGTTAACAAAAAAAAGTTTTTGAAGTACTGAAAACTTGGGATGTTTTGAAAATTAAGTGTTGGAGTTTCTCAGCAAGTGTGATAAAGGCTTTACGATATGATAACATATGTTCAACTTTTTGCTTCTTTCAGACTGTAGTGTTTTCTCTGCTAAGAAAGCGTGCAACAGGTACATCATGTTATTTGCTGAATCTTTATCTTCCATACACATTAATGCAGAAGAACCCATGCTGCACCAAACTATAGCATATACCCTGGCTTTAGAGTGTACTTACAAGTATATGTCAAACTAGATTGCTTTGCTTCAACAACACACTATGCTAAAATATTTCCACTGAGAACTGCACAAGAATTTTGCACTCAAGAAACTCTGGCTGAGCTCAAAAGAACTATAGGAATATTTAAATAAAAAGCTCCTTGAAAGCTGGTAAGTGGAAAAGCCCTGCCAGTACTGGCATCTAGAATGTAAAGGATAGATTTAGCAGTCATACATTTTAAAATTTGATTTTTTTAAAAAACGTGGTAAAAAGGAGGTTTTAAGGTTAACATTTACAAGTGGGTCTCAAGATAAATTCTGTGCTGATAAATTTGGGGTTTTCCTATCATAATCCCTATATATGTGAGTTGAACATCTAATCTATATATGATCCACAGATAAGCATACACCAGCTTGATTTTAAACATGCACTTACGTTTATTATATTTTGCTGCTCCACTCTCTTAAAATGGTGGCGTTAGGAAAAGCTGCTTTGGCAGGCAATTGCAAAGATTCCTGCAGAGAGGAAGTGAAAAGACTGGGCATTCAAACAAGGGCTGCTGCCATGTTCAAAGCACAGGAGATAGTTCATAGAGCAAAATGTAGTCCTAAGTAAATGGGTTTCAGTCAATTTCAGTGTTAAGATAACATCATTAAGAGTAGAACAGATTGTGCTCAAACCCTGCTGTTTATAATTAACACATTGCTTCCAAATACTCCAGGGTCCCCGGTAAATAGTCCTCTGCTCAGATCCACCCAGACCAATCAGGATATTTTCATCTGATTGCATGCTGGGCCAGCACCTGTTTGGACAAATCCAGGAGAGCCAAAATGCTCCTCTCCCTGGCCAGCTAAGTAGATAGAGGAACACAGCTTGCTTTAGTCATTGTCACGGTGTCCATATGGCTGTGAGGCTTGTTTTCACAAGAAATCATACAAGTACTTTATTATGTCGAAGTTCACAGTCCTGTAAACAAAAACATACAGTATTTTAGAACAATAAACCCTCGAGTGCTCAGACTGTAATCTGTTTGGTGACAATGCACACAAGACACTCTTCGCAACAGATAGCAACCAATTCCTCAGAGATAAATAAAATAAGACACTGAATTACAGAATTTAAATTGTATATAGACATCATTATTTATAGTATTAGTCTTTTGATTGTTTAAACTTTAGAAGAATTTAATACATCAATAAAGGAATCCCTTACCAAGGATTTAAAAAGATTGAAAGAAAGAATCTTTAGGCTGTAAAAACAAACTTAGATCTAAATTGACAGCAATTTATTTCTTTAGCCTGGTAAACACGATACACTAGTTGGAGATGCAGAGCAGCAATCTTTTAAGCTATTAAACATTTTGTTCCTCTTCCAAACCACCTGTTTTAGCATTATGTACTGCATAACTCCTTCATCTGTACTCATTTGCAGTCTGCATTCTTTCAGTCTTGACACTAGTTGACCCATGTTCATAGCTAAATTTGAAAAATCCAAGAATGCTACTCAATAGGATAGAAGATTTTAATGTATACTTTTGTACTTTGATGGCGGGGAGATTAAAATAGCAGTGGAGTAAAACATGTAATTAATTGTTTTCTCCAAACTCATTCTGCTGTACAATCTAACATTCAGGTTTTTGGGGTTACTATTTGAATAAATGACCAAAATTACTGGATATAATGACAAGTATAAAATTAAAAAAGTATTCAGTGCTGCAAAAATAGCTGATCACAATGCAAAGTAAAGATTAACTAATTGGATGTCTTATTTGTCAGGCCGCTCATTTTATATTCTTGGCTCACACATCACTTTGCAATCTACATTTTAAAAAAGTTTCTACAAAGTATTGTATTGGGCACAGAAAATCCAGAAATTCCTGAGGTATATAATCATATGTTTTCTGAAGTCTACTTATTAAAACCATTATAAAGCTAAATGAAGTGAACTATGGCAATATTATATTCTGTAATGTCACAGAGAAGTACAAGTAAGTACCTTACTTATAAGGCTTTCTAAAGTAACACTCACACATTCTGACAAACGTTAACCTTACCAGCTACTAAATGAAAAACTATTGTAATCATCATGTCATCATGATTAGTGCCAGTAGTGACCGTATGACAAGACCTGCCACATTCAACACACACAAAAGCTTCCTCCTACAGTTGCAAAGGAAGACCTGAATTAACCTACTTCTTAAATTTGGAGGTATCTGAACAATAGTTTAAAACTTCTAATGACATATGTGCCCCTTGCCTTCAAACTACAACAACCGAAAAAATGTAATAGCACGAGGCAAACAAAGGAGTTTGTCTGCAGAAGGTACGAAGACCCGCTGAAATATTTTAGAACTATGTGATAAATGGATCTCTGTGGCAGAGAAGAAAATTACTGCACACAAGTAGCATTGACCATGTAGGAATTCTACAGGGAGGAGAAATGTGACTATGTACCTCTCCACAAAGGTAACTTTGCAAACTTTAATTTCTGTTTCAAAAACAAAGGGAAATTACTTTGATTTTTCCTTGTAGAAGTCCAAAGATAAAAACCGAAGGGCTTGAATGACAGAGAGAAGGTATTACTCTCTATCCTTTCAATACATCAGGCTTGCATTAGGAAATATGCTGGGTAATGGAGATGAGAAACCAGATGACTCCCACAACTGGGACTTTTATTTACTAGCAATTTGTTTTAGCACTATCATATCAAGGCACAAGAAATCAGTAGCCTGCTTGGTAGCCAAGGTGGTGAATAAGCTCCTTTTCTTCTGCTGCTGATAGGATGACTTTTCCCACAAGAGGGAGACACAAGCAGCGGGAGTAGAAACTAAAGGCAGGTGCACCCTTGCATGGTAGCATGATCTGCTGCAGTTTGCAAATGAATCTTACTAGATCACAGAGATAAGTTTCACCCTGCAGCTGGCACTATGGAGTATAGGCGGAAAAATCTCTTACGTGTAGGATTACAGCACCAACCAATTTCTTTTGTAACTACGGCCTGTCATTCTTAGAAAAACATGACAGACAGTGGGATGGAAAGGGGATAGAAATAATGGAAATGAGATAAAGAAACAGAGAAGGAAAGGGAATGAGAAAGATGTCAGAAGACATAATAGAGATTTTCAGATTCCAAGGCCAGAAGGGACCATTGTGACCACCTAAAACTTCATCAAAAATAATTCCTAGAGCATATCATGAAGAAAAACATTCAATCTTGTTTTAAAAATTGTCTGTGATGGAGATTCTGCCAGGACTCTTGGTAAATTGTTTCAATGATTAATTACTCTCACTGTTAAAAATGTACACCTTATTTCCAGTCTGAATTTGTCTAGCTTCAACTTCCAGCCTTTGGAATATGTTATATCTCACTGCTAGATTGAAGAGCCCATTATTAAATATTTGTTCCACATGTAGATACCTATAGACTATATTCAAGTTACCCCTTAACATTCTCTTTTGGTAAGCTAACTAGACTGAACTCCTTTAGTCTATCGCTATGTTTTCTAATCCTTTAATAATTCTCATGGCTCTTTTTTGAACCCTCTCCAATTTATCAACATCTTTCTTGTACTGTGGGCACCAGAACTGGACACAGTATTCCAGCAGCGGTCACACCAGTGCCAAATATGGAGATAAAATAAGTTCTCCACTCCTACTTGAGATTCCTCTGTTTATGGACCCAAAGATCACATTAGTCCTTTTGGCCCCAGTGTTACGCTGGGAGCTCATGTTCAGCTGATTATCCAACCCCTCCTCCCCCAATCTCTTTCAGAGTCACTGCTTCCTAGGATAGAGTCTGCTATCCTGCAAGTATGGCCTACATACTTTGTTCCTAGATGTATATACTTAGCCATATTAAAATGCATATTGTTTGCTTGTGAGTAGCTTACCAAGTGATTCAGATCACCTGAATTGTGAACTGTACTCTTCATTATTTACCACTCCCCCATTTTTTTTTGTCATCTGCAAGCTATCACTGATGATTTTACATTTTCTTCCAGGTCATTAATAAAAATGTTAAATAGCATAGGGCAAGAACCAATCCCTGTAGGGCCCCACCAGACATACACCTCCACTCAACGATGATTCCCTGTTTACAATTACATTTTCAGACCTATCAATTACTATCTAGGTATGGCCCCATCACTGTAGTATCTCAACAGGTCCAACTAATTGGAAACAAACATAATCTCTCCCCTTCACAAAAATAGCTTGAATAGTGTTGTGTATGCACGGGTGTATGCAGGTCCTACTGAGAGACAGCTGGGCTAACAAGTTATATTTTGCATTGAGTTCTGAAAGTGGTGAAGACTGACAACTGCTCTCTTGCAGGAGTGAGTTCCACAGTGTAGGTTCTGCTCCTGTGCTCCGAGCCTCCCTATGCTGCTGGGCAGTGTCATAGTTCCAATGGAACGTAGGTTTGGTGGAAGGTCACATTGCAAAGGGAGAGCTAATCTCTCAAGTGGCCTGGTTCAATCCAATGGAGCACTTTGAATATCAGGACAGAGTCCTTGAACTGGATTCTATTCATTTCAGATCCAGTACAAGCAGCAGAGCACCAGGGTGCTTTTGTTCACAGCAAACTGTCTTGCAGATGAGCTGCTGTATTTCTTTTTTTTTAAACCAGTGGAAGTTTTTTCCAGACATCATTCACGTGGCTTAATTCCTGGGCACAGTGACTTACAATAAAGCCTGGAGGGCAGGATTGTGTGGCTCACACTCTGGCCAGGCCCTGAATCAGATAGGATTAGGCAATGTTGCATATGGAACTGGGTGTTTTTTGCTGACAAGACTATTTGGACATCCAATAACACGGAGAAGTCCAAATGAACCCAAGGCTATGAGTCACAATCTAAAGGTAGGTTCCCTCAACCGTTGGATGTGTTAGAGGCGGACAGATCTTTGAAGTGCTTCCTTTCCTCCTGCCAGCATCCCATATCTTGCCTGGGTTCAGCTTTGGCTACCTGCTCCTCATCCACGAGCTGATTCTGTATTTGATTAGACACAGAGAAAAGGTGGAGGACAGGGGTATTTATATTTGATGCAAAGGAGACGTAGGGATGATTGTTGTCTAAGTACTGCATACACTTCTTCCTGGGCTGTTTCACCAACTCTAACTGCTTTGTATAGCTAGTGACTAGTACGGGGAGAGCTTGAGCCCTGTCAGAGACCACAGGTAAATGAGGGCTCCAGAGGAACAGATTTTTTTTTTTTCTGGTTTGATTTAGCTTATATAAATTGGAGATCACACAAGAAAGAATATATAAGAATTCTCATAATCTATGCTGGTTTTTATATATTGTTGGCAACAAATTTTGTGTTAAGTGCTAAGTATTAGCTAGGGTTGGGCTACCATTGTGATGCTGCATCCCATATTCTTCATAAAATATTCTTATAATATGAATATGGCATAACTAAGATACATTTTATGCAAGATGGGTCATGTGAGGTATCACTGGAAAGGTTATGATTTGCTGAATGTTATTATCCACACATGTGTCAGTCCTGTATCTGAATTAATCAGAGCTCTTCTCTACTACCTCCCTGCCTAAGAAGGAAGACTACTGAAAACACCTGAAGAAACAAAGGAACAAAGCTGGGGAACAGCAAGGAGACAGGGGTAGCCTGTGAAGAGAAGTAACTGGAACCCTGAGCTGCAGAAACTCTGCAATCTGCCTAAAACAACATTTAAGTGAGAAATTACTATTTGTAACCTGTTTCTTTAGTGTAAGCTTAGTTTGTGTGTTTTGTTTTATTTGCTGAGGAACCTGCTTTGTTCTGTTTACTATCCCTTATAATCACTTAAAATTTACCTTTTGTAGTTAATAAACTTGTTTTTTGTTTATTTCAAAACCCAGTTTGTGCAATTCATAACCTGGGGGGGGAGGGGTGGGAAGAGCGGTGCATATCTTCCTCCACATTGAGGGGGGGGGGATTTTTATGAGCTTACGCTGTATAGAGATCTACACAGTGCAAGACAATATAATTTTGGGTTTACACTCCAGGGGGTGTGCGAACAAGAGTGCTGGGCATCCCCTAGCTGAGTCCTCCCACAGAGAGCTGATTGCAGACTCTGTGTGATTCTACAGCTGGGTATGTCCCTGCCTGTGTGTGTGTGTTGGAAAGGGGCTTGAGAGTCTGTCACAGAAGCACAGTGTAAGGGAAACCCAGGCTGATAGGACAGGTGGGCTCAGTGGGATCCCAGCACATCCGATGGCACCCCAAAGGGGGGAGGGTCCAACCCATCAGAACCATAATGTGCTTTTTGACAATGTAGTGGATCACCATTTTAGAGCAATATTTTCATGGAAAAAGCACTGATCTGTATTAGGGACATAGAATACATTACAGTATTCACAATTGGGGTTCTGACTTAAGTCTGATAACATAAAACCAACTTAAAACTGAATGAGCTAAACTTATCCCTCTGTAATTCCACTAGAAATTAATACAATGCAGTTTCTAACCTGAAGGCTGCCATTTTGTTGAGGCTAAAATGCTCTTTGAAGCTAAAACCCAAGCAACAGGAAAAGAATTGGACATCTATGAAGCCAAAAGTTTGGTGGCTTGCCCAAGAATTTTTTTTTTTTTAATTTAAGTGATCAATATAACCTGATTATCTAGTACAGATGCTCCCCGGGTTACGCAAGACCCGACTTACACAAATTCGCACTTACGGAAAAAGTTCCATAAGCCCAAAATAGGATTTTCGAGTTGCGGAAATATTTGCGTAACGTACGGGTATACGTTTCCGACTTACGCAAATTCGAGTTATGCAAGGCTTTCCGGAATGGAATGATTGCGTAAGTCAGGGGGCGTCTGTATATTATCATTGTGGATTTCTGTTTCACTTTTTTCTTTGTATAATCTTTTTCTTTGATTTCTTAACTCCTCATAAGACTTGTACTTTGTTGTATTCTGAATTTGATATAAGGTCTATATTTGCATAGCTTTTTCTTTTGATGATCAATCATCTTGTGCTTCTGATTTGCTTGTTACAGTGAGTTCCTTCCCCATTGCAAAAACAGAAGAGAAAAAACCCAAAATGTATTTTAAGAACAATCCAAGGATATCTGCATTTAATAAGTAAGTCTTGATTTCAGAGAGATGCTATTTGGACACAATTACCAGGTTAATTAGAATTTGTAACCAGAAATCTGTTAACAGATTGGTATTGAAAGTCTTTGGTGTTTTATTTTTCATTAGTTTTGAAACTAATAATTATAAAGTAAATTAAAAAGATAATATTCCAGTATTCTTATTAGATATTGTGCAAATTTCTGCTCTATTATTTTTCTACACAAGTCCAAGTCAATATTTAAAGATTCTCTTATGTTGCAAACTGAACCTCCTATAATTCACAGGATACTTCCTCAGAATCCTTATCTGTTTTTAAGGTAATTTTGAAAAATGCTGGTAACTAAGCCCAGAAGGCTACAAACATCAAAAGGTCAGAGTAACTTGGCAAAGACAGCTCACTGGAAATTTCATAAGACCTCCCCATGTTGCAGGAGCAAAAAACGAGAGCTATAGACTTTGAGCCACATCTGTCAAGCAAAAGCTTTCTGTCCCAACTGAAAGCAAGTACCTTGTAAGTAAAAACAAAAGCCTCCAAAATAAAACAACACAATATAAGGAATATTTTTAAAGAAATTCAAACCACTTCAATAAGGCTGATTTCCTTTATTGTATTTTGAACTAGCATAACACGTTGTAATGGCTCAATGGATAGAAATGGCAGAATTATTTGATAGGAACACATTGACCACGTTTTGAAAATGATATGCAGCAAAATATGAAAAAATTCTGTTCAATCAAGATGAGGAGATAACTTAAGGGAGGAAAATAAAGGGCTAATAGAAGAGCTCCTTTCCCCACGTTTCAAATTCACAATCACCTCGGTATAGAGACAAACTTTTATGGCACTACACAAGCATGCTTTATAGAAATGAGTGAAGCAGTGCTGCTATGTTCTCATCATGCACCCTGTTTAAACCCTTTGGGGGAAACTAAAGCAAAAAACAGCAGACTGATTCTGGACAATCCAAATCCCGGCAACAGCAATGCAGGAGTGGTTCTTGTTGATTCTTTTCTCTCCATTCTTCAACTCAGTACTGAGGGGCTGTCAGCTGCAAAGCATTCAGCAATAGAGAATCTCATGGTCTGTCACAGGGTGCTTCTTAGTTGTCTCTTAGAAAAGCATGCAGATTCCTTCCTTGCCAGGCAGCTGACAGTGAGAGGCTATGACATTGTTAGCTACAATCTTCATGGAAAATGTGGCAGAGCCATTTATGTGAAGTTTGATATTTATGTGGAGGCCCTACCAACTACTTTGCTGCACTGTGATATTGTAAGAGTTAGTCAGTTTGAAGTTGCGAATGTTTCTAAGCCTGCTGATGTAGCCTGAAACAACCCATCTTTACAAACACTTCAACATCCATCCATCTGTTGGAGCTTCAACAATCACCACACCTCCTGGGGCTATAAGAGAATCTGACAAGAATGGACTGGATCTCACAGACTGGGCTTCTATAAATGATCTATAGTTGTTGTATTACCTTACGCAGACAGCCACTTTTTCTCCCCATGATGGAAGCACTGCTGTTCTCCTGACCTCATCTGGGACATCTCAACAGGGGGCGGTGAAATTACACTCCATATTTTTCATAGAAATATGGTTATGATATGAATATGGTACAACTAAGTTATACTTTATGCAAGATGGCCCACGTGAGGTATCATTTGAAAGGTCATGATTTACTGAATGTGTTTATCCAATTTGTATGCATGTATCATTTTTGTATCTGAAGCTGGGAATATTGACCACGTCAAATGTGCTATGTTGGATGAGGCCAAACAATGTTAGTGGCCTACTGAAGAAATGCACACAAGCATAAAGATTACCCCAGGAACTGTGTGCAATAGAAAGCTCTCAGAGATAGCTCTACACAATGGGAACAGTTTGATCCGGGTCAGATAGCACTACACAATGGGAATTGTTTGACCCAGATCATAGCAAAAAAGCTTTCCAGCAAGTGGGGAGAAGATATAAAAGAGGGACACTGACAACAGGAGAGGACCTCACTCTCCCTACAACACACCTGAAATCACCTGAGGAACAAAGACTGAACTGTGGGAAGTGATGGTCCCAGGCTGGAAGGATTTTTAGCCTGTGTAAGAAAACCTGGAAAAGCCAAGGCAACTTGTGCCTTAAGAATCTGCCAGCCTGTTTATCACTCAGGGTGAGAATCTGCTAATTTGTATCCTCCTATCTAGGTGTGTTAAGCTCAGTTTGTGTGTTTTGTTTCATTTGCTTAGTAATCTGCTTTGTTCTGTTTGCTATTCCTTGAACCACTTAAAATCTGCCTTTTATAGCTAATAAAATTTGTTTTGTTTATTATTAAACCCAGTTTATGCAATTTCTAACTGGGGAGGGTGGACAAGAAGTCATGCACATCTCTTTTTACACTGAGGAAGAGGGCAGATTTTTATGAGCTTGTGCTATGCAGATATTTCTATACAGTGCAAGACAGTATTATTTTGCGTTATTAAGGGGTGTGCATGTGAGTGCTGGGGGAGTCCTCTCACACAGAGCTGACTTCAGTCTGTGTCTGCAGCAGGGTGTGGCCCTACCTGTGTGTGTGCTGCAAGAGGCTGAAGAGCCTAATTCAGCAAAGCAGGGAGCGGGAACCCAGACTGGTTGAGCAGGAGAGACTCAGTGAAATCCCAGTACATCAGGTGGCATCCCAGAAGAGGGGTCCAACTCGTCACAGGGGCCAACAGTTACCAGCCTGCTGTGGAGTTCTTGAAAACTTCCCACACAGCCAGTACCTGTCCCCTTCTGCCCCATTCTTATTCTGCTAGGAGTGACAATCTCCATAATAACCACTATACCTAGATTATGATGGAATTATAGAAGGGAAGACTGGAAAAAACTGTCAGTTGATCAGTGAGTACATAGTGTGCATACCACATAATATTCTGAAGAAAACGCTTACACTTGCTTCTCAAGAGCAATTTTTGAAGCAGCCACTAAATCCATCCCATGTGGCTAACAAAAGACTTGTGTATCCCGCTTAGATGTGGAATGCACTGAACTTCTGAAGCAGTGTGAAAAATCTGGTAACTTAGAGACAGCAAACCACTGACTACCTCTATGTCTGTTTCAGGGAATGTTAGGAATAAGTTACATCAACTACAGATGTGACAAGGTCTAGCAGGAAAGCACAGTCATTCAGAAGGAAGCTTAGCACAGCACAGAAACCACTAACCACACACCAGTGAAAGTGTCCCCAAACAGCATCACCACACACCTAACCAATATGACAAAAGCCAACAAGAACAAGCCATTTGAGGAATCAGTAAAGAGGGAATGGCACCCATAAAGACTGTCCCCACCTTCATGTGAATATATCTTTCAGCCTTTATCCACTGAAGATGTGGAGAGAGCACTTCCGAAAGCAAGAAAAACATGTGGCCTTGACAAGATTGCACCAGAAATTCTGTTTCATCTTCATAAGAAGAGCATAAAGTGATAGTCAACAGCTATACCAAAACTGGGAAAGCACCAATCAATTCCAGCTAGCTACCATACGATAATCACTTCTGAGCTGTACTTACAAACTTTTGGAGCAATTAATTCCGCAAAGAATCATGCCCACAGTAGAACAGGATCTGAGTGATGAACAGGGTAAGGTTCCAGACCTAGTTCTTGATCTTACCACCTGTACAAAAAATGGTTTCCAACAGAAGGAAAAAAGACACAGCTGTGTTTCTTGACTACTGTCTGGCACATTGGCCTGTTGATCATGTTGTCAAAGATGTCACCCCGAAGGGTGTTATAGCTACAGAAATGATCTTTTGAAACAGACAATTCCAGGTGATGCTAGGAAATAAACTGAGCACACAGAGGATCCAGAAGAACAGATTCCCTCAGGGATCTGTTTTTGCCCTACCTTTTTCAATACACTTACAGAAAGATCTGCCTCCAACAATCTTGAAGCCATTTAAGTATGTGGATGACATCTGCCTAGCTTCAAGAGACAGGGACTTCAAAAAGACTAAGGACAATCTGAACCAAAATATGGCAGCTATCAGTGGCTACTTCAATAATTGGTGTCTTAAACACAGTGTGTCAAAGACAGCGTCCTCATGTTTTCACCTCAGAGGACTCAATATCTTGAATGGAAAATGATTAGCACATGACCCAAAGCCAATATATCTAGGTGTAAGAGAAGGTTACTCACCTTGTGCAGTAACTGAGGTTCTTCGAGATGTGTTCCTCTGTGAGTGCTCCATTTTAGTTGATTGTGCACCCTGTGCCTCTAGTCAGAGAATTTCAACAGCAGTACCCAACTAGGCCACACATTCGCTCTCCCCATCTCACACCTGTGATGGTGGTTGATTAGCACTGTGCGGCCTCCCCACCTCTCAGTTCCTTCTCTACTGCAGAGTATTGATGAGAACTCTGAAGTGGAGGTGAGGAGGGAGGGTAGTGGAGCACTCATAGGGACACACATCTCGAAGAACCTTAGTTACTGCACAAGGTCAGTAACTCTCTCTTCTTCAAGTGATGTCCTTGTGGGTGCTCCATTTTAGGTGACTGTGCCCCTTGGTGGGAGGAGGGATTCGGAGTTGGTTATGAATAGACAAGAGGACAATGTGTCCCAGCCATGTGTCAGATGCTTAGACCTGTTCAATGACGTAGTGTTGTATGAATGTGGGAGGTGATGTCCAACTAGATGTTTTGCAAATGTCAATAATAGTCATGTTGTTCAGGAAGGCAGCCAGTGTGGCTACAGATCTCGTGAAGTGTGTTCTGACCCATGGGGGGAGGGGTTGTAGGTCATGTTGTCAGTAACAGAGGTAGATGCAATCTGAAATTCATCTGGAAAGTCTCTGCTTAGCAATGGGTTGCCTTTGGAACGTTCCGTGGTGGAGAGGAACAATTTAGGAGTTTTCCTGAACAACTTGGTCTGTTCATGATAAAAGGCTAGCATTGTTCTGATGTCCAGGGTGCGGAAAATTGCCTCTTGTCTATCCTTGTGAGGTTTAGGGAAGAACGTGGGAAGATGACTAGGTTGATGAATGTGGAAGGAAGAAGAAACTTCAAGCGAAACTTTAGGGTGAGGTCTGAGAGTGACCTGCCATAAGAGCCCCTATTTCTCCCACATGTCTAGCGGACATGATGGCAGCTAGGAAGGCTACTTTCATGGAATGTGTAGAAGAGAACATATGGCCAAAAGTTCGAATGGGGCAGTTGTGAGAGATCAAAGCACCGAAGTCAGGTCCTACAGGGACATTGGGGGCTCTGGGTAGAGGTTGCACACTCCCTGGAGGAATCTTGGTAATTGGGTGAGCAAATTGGGTTATCTTAAGGGGTGGTTCTAGAGCAATGCTGTTTGCTCCGTTCATTAACTCCATTGACTACCAATGAATTTGGCTGAGGGTGTGTGAATAGGAATTCCATCCCTTTTGAAGGGACATAATATTTTTTGTCCTCCCTCTTACATGTGGGTGGGATGGTAGCGGGTGAAAGATGATTGTGGCAGGTTCCATGAATGCTGTGTTAATCAGGAGGGCAATCTTGGAGGAGGCGGACGTGTGGAGTATGTCCAAGAGCTCGTGATGTGACTTAGAGATCTCTAGGGGTATCTGGGGTGTGTCTGCTATTCTTTTGAAGAGTTCTTGGAAATTTCTGAAATCATCTCCAGCAGTAGGCAGAGGGGGCATGATAGTCTCCTCTGGCGAGAATGAAGTGGTGGTAGCAGGAGCTGCCTCCTGATCTAAGACTACTTCTATCTCCTCAAAGGTCTGTTCGGGAGGGGCATCTGTTGGCACTGTGAGTTTTGGTGAAGAGTGCCTATGTACCTTCATGGTGCCACTCAGGTTTGGGGCAATACTGTCTATAAGCTGCCTGCGGGTCCCAGAATGCCCACTGACGTGGGAAGGGCATAGGCTTAGGCCCCGACAGGTGACCGTACCATCCCTGAAAATCAGGCTGCGGCACATGTTGAGGGTGCTCCTGATGTGCAGACCAAACACTGCCTTGTATAGGTGAAGAGTGTTGGGAGGAGAAAGCCTCCCCTTCCTTATCCCCCTCACTACAGAAAGGAGGAGCAGATCTAGTTGGTGGTGTGAGTGGCCGTGAAAGTACCAAAGCAGTATCAGTACCGAGGAGAGGTGATTCTGGTACTGGGGCACTCGTCAGGTCCTTTGGTGCAAGAAACTGTTGAGGTTGCAGTACTGATGAAGGTATCTGTGTGAAAGGCGGTATGGAGAATTGTGGTGGTACTGGGAGACAACGAGGTACCGATGGGAACGGAGCCGGTGTAGACCATGCAGAGGATGGCGTGGTAATCTGTGGTGCAGTATCTATGCTGTGCATCATAGAGCCAAGAGGTGACATTGTTGTCTAACATGCAGAGTCGCTCGGTACCGAGCGCTTTGTCTGTGCTATTGGTGCTGAAGTGGAGGGGGCAGTCTTCTCTGCCCTCTTCTTAGAGCCTGCCTGCTTAGGGTCTGTGGCTTTGACAGAAGCGCCGGGAACGGCGGTCCCTGCTGACTCAAAGGTACTAAGCTGCGGCGTGTTCGGTACCGATGTGGTGGACAGAGTCGGGGAACGCTTCCTCTGACACAGTCTTGGTGGGGGAGTGTTAGCTCTCCTCTGTCCACGTCGTTTAGGAGACAGGTTCCTTCCTTGCAGGGTAGAGGAGAGGGAACTGTCAGAAACCGCATGTGGTGATAGGGCGACAGGAGAAGTTTGAGATCCCGAGTCTGAGGCGGGAAGGAGGGACTTCTCCGTCAGGATAAATTATGGTTTAAGGTCCCTCACTTCCCTTGTCTGGGCCTTAAGACTGTGGCACTCTGTGCACTTTTGGGGTACATGAGTTTCCCCCAGGCACCGGACACATTGCAAGCGTCCGTTGGAGATTGGAATTGCCTCGTGACAGGAGAGGCAGCATTTAAAGCCAGGAGACCCTGGCATTCTGAGGAAAAATAATGTCCCTTAAGGGGATGAAATGAAAGAATTTTTTTTTAAATGCGGAGAAAAGTAGTAAAGGGATCTTAATCAAAAAACCTAATTACACTATACTAATTGACTAATCTAACTAAACTAATTCTGAGGTAAATTGAGTGAAAGCACTGCCAGAGCTCTGACTAGGGACCAAGGGCAACTGAGAAGGAACTGAGAAGGGGGGTGGCCCAACACTGCTAATCAACTGCCGCCACAGGCGAGAGCCGGAGAGAGCACATGTGCAGCCTGGCCAGATACTGCTGTCAAAGTTCTCCGACTAGAGGCTCAGAGCGCACAGTCACCTAAAGTGGAGCTCCCACAGGGTCATCACTCAAAGAAGAACTCAAGGTTGTACACTTAAGTACCTAAAAGGACACTTCACCAAGGTAGTTCAGGAGATTAAGAACTGAAATGGCCTTCTAAATAAGCTAGTAGGCTCAACTGGGGGAGTTAAAGTGCAAACACTCTGCTACTCAGTTGGAGAACAACAACAGGAACAATAAGACCAAAAAACATCAAGTGGTTACCAGTCCTTTTTAATATCCCACCTCCTAACATCAGGTGTTGTATTGCAGCAAAAATACAGGAGATGCCACAACTACCACTTTTTAAAAGATACATGAGAGGTGCATTGCCGCCGACTCATCAGCACATGACCAATCTGGAGTATGTTAGCGACCATCTCTACAGCGGATGCTGTCACATTATGGTGAGCAGAATGGGAATGAGCTGCTCTCTGTCAGAGACTCCATCACCACTCAGCATGATGAGAGACAGTGTGGCAGCTCAATGCCAGGCAATCTCTTGTAGAAATTCAACCATTTCAGATGTGGAGTGGTGAGATGTGTGTGAAATGACCACACCTGGTGACTCAGGAACAGCCCTCTGTATTGCTGCGGTGCAGTTGAGGATGCTGCACACCTACCAAAGGCTGTTCATCTTGTGCTGGTCTATCCCTGATGCTACTGAATGGCTAAAATGTGTGGGATGTCTACTTAAACTCTTTGATATTTTTGACTCATACATCTGTTTTATCTCCCTACTTTATATTTTGAACCTTTTCCCATTTTTATTAAGCTACTGGTACTTGTGCATTTGCTAATAACAGTGGAAATTAGTAAAAACACAACAGAAAATCCCAAACCTGTCAATACACTGAATGGTGTATGGAGAGTTACGATAACACCAAGACCAAGGATATGAATTTTGAGCCACCTCCCTATGTATGCAATAAAAATTTGGTAGAGGGTCTTAACTCTTTATTTTCATTGTTGCAGAGACCACAACTATCAAAACATGGATGCAAAGAAAAGAGGAAGGATGGCCTTGAGGTGAAAGAACTAGACTGGGATTCAGGAGATCTGGGTTCATGTCTCAGTTCTGCTACTGACTTTTTAATGTGATCTTGGGCAAGTCAGTCTCTCTGGGCCTTGATTCCACAGAATAATATTTTCCCTTTTTTTGTCTTGCCAATTTAAATAAACTCTTTCAAGCAGGAACTCTCTCATTATATATCTGTATAAAGCCTAGCACAATGAACATCCTAACTTTGGATGTTGTCTCTATCTACTACTGGAATACAAACAAACAATCTATTCAATCCTCTACTGTGCACTGCAGGAAGCCAGTATAAATGGTTAAACAAATAATTGGTTTTGAAACCTAAACCTTTTATACAGGTCAGTGCATGGAACATTAAATGCTATTTAACAATCTTACCTTGCAATAGCCCTGATGAAGTCTAGAGAGACTGTACATTTGTACTTTGGTCCATCAAGCTTGTCATCATGGCCAACCAAGGTCAAAAGCTGGAGTGTCACAAGAGAGGTGATCTAGAAACAAGAGACATCACTGAAACATTACTCACTTTTGCAAACAGGAATAACAATGACCAAATTTTCATTTGTCACCAACATCACTTTTCCAAGGTCACCAAATTTTCCATATTTCATAAGGAAGTTCTATATTTGGCTATACTGTCCCACTGTTCTGAAACCAGCTGACCCAGAAGGGTGTAAATTCACATGACCAGTTCTGCAGCAGGAGCAGCCTTATGCATAGGTTGAAACCTAGGGCACTTCATATCAGAAGTTACCCTGAAATTCTTCTTAAATACCTCTACAGTTCCATTATCTCCCTGCACTGGCACTTTCTAAGTCTTGACAGCCACCTGAGACATACATCAAGTTCACGTCCCTCACATGTGGAGACCACCTTTTCGAATCGGCATACTCAGAGTTTTATACCCCAGAGCCCATTGTGCCAGATTAGACCACATTTCAAAAACTCATTGAATCACCCTACCCTGCCATGAGAAAGAAGCCCCAAGGTTGGAAGGCAGGATGAAGGGTCCTGAAGATCATGTGCTAAGCCAAAAACCCATCCCTTGGGGAGTGGGCCAGGAAGGAAAGATAGAGGTATGTGTGTGTGTGTGCACACATGTATAGACACTCGCACACACACACTATCTTGAGAGATCGATCAATGTGTACAGATAGACATTTCTCTCTCTTTTCCTTCTTCCAAAAGATGATCTCTTAGCAGAGTTGGATATGTATGTATCAATACATACATATATACATACACATACACACACACATACGCACACACACGCACACTCAATGCCATTAAAGTCTTGATAGTTTCCACACTGTAGTATTGAGGGTATACACCATATTAAACACAGGGAATACACTTTGCTACTTACTTTAAATGGTGCCCAAGCACACACTAAAAATAAAAGAAAGGAATGAGTATGGAGACCCTAGAAAAAGTGTGAATGGTGAGAAACAAATGAGAGAGAGAGAGAAAGAAAATGACAGAAAGGCGGAAGTACAAATGTAGAGATATAGGAAAAGAGTGAAGCTGGGAGATACAGAAATAGAAGGGAAAAAGACACAAGAAATACAATATGAAAATACATTTAGTTTAATAGAACTCCTGAAGGCTAATCTGTGTTAAGTGTATCCCTCAAGGGTGATTTTTATTGTTATCAGCAGCAGCAGCAGCTGTAGTAATAAATATTTATACTGTATTATACTAGCACCCAAAGACTGCAGTCAGGATTTAGGTCCAGTTGTGCTGGGCACTGTACAAATACAGAAAAGAGACAATCCATACCATAAAGGGTTTATAGGCTAAAGCCAAACTGTTATTTACAGGGTTTATTTTTAAATTGTCCACATTGGTGGCTATTTTCTCCTTCTGACTCCAAGATTGAGGGCGGGATGCCAAAAAGTTCTTTGCCAAAGGCATCTCTGAACTTGGTGTGGTGTGCAGGTGAGTTCACTGATCAGTGTCCCACTAGCTCTGCTTGCCACTGCAGAGCAAGCTGGGTACTAGTCATAAGAGGAAAGCTTTTTGCTCAGAGCACAATGGACTTTGTAGCAACTAGCCATCAGGACTCTGCTGGGGGGAAAAGGAAGAAATGAAGGCCCCATTATCCCCAACTCCATCATCCGGAATGACAAGAGGATGACAGACAAAGACAAAACTATGTCACCATCTTTAGCCCGCACACCATTACTGGCTGCTCAAGCTTTGTCTTTGTCTGGCTCCTTACTGTCACAGTTACTCCTGGGGGAATTCTGTGCCAAAATATTAAAAATTCTGCATATTTTGTCAAAATAACACAACATAATCACTCCAGTTTCATTATGTTGGTAATTTATTTCAAAATAGCTGTCAACAAGTGTGTCAACAATACAGACAACAGCAAAAAATATTCCCCCAGGAGTAGAGAGTTATAAAAAAATCCCTAACAAACCAGTTCCAATTGGGGAGCGCTGAAGTGGGCTGTCTGGGGCCCCCAGAGCCCAGACACCTGCACTTCCATCCCCCCCCAGCCCAGTTGCAGGGCACCCCCTGGCCCAGACACCCACACCCCTTTTCCCCCAGAGCCAAGCCATGGGGCACCCCCTGGCCCAAACATCAGTCTCCCCCTCCCATACACCAGCCCTCCCTCCCCACAGAGCCCAACCATGGGGCAGCCCCCAGCCCTCCTCCCCAGAGCCCAGCCGTGAGGCAGCCACCAGCCCATACACCAGCCCTCCACTCCCCACAGAGCCCAGCCGTGGGGCAGACAAAGGTTGAAGGGAAAGGAGGACATTGATGAAGATACATACATTAAGAGTATAGCAGTAGGAATATATTACTGACCACCTGACCAGGATGGTGATGATGACTGAAATGCTTCAGGGAGATTAGAGAGGCTACAAAAACAGAAAACCCAATAATAATGGGGGATTTCAACTATCCCCATATTGATATATTCCCATATGTCACCTCAGGAAGATGTCAAGCTGTCTGGAGGGGCTCAAGAGCATGAGTACTAACTTCAAGGCAGACCATTAAGAAACAGGGCACAAACCCCTTACTGATTGTGAGTTCTATACTTAAATTTCACCAACCAAGTATCAAGTGTAAACTCCTCAGGCACTATAACAGCCTGACGACGGAGTCACAGACAGTCCCCTGGGTAACCCAGTCTATCTTGCCACCTACACATGCTTGCCTCTGTAACAGATGGTCCCTTACACCAGATACTCTCAACAATGTTTAGGTTACTTCCAATCCCAAAGGACCTGTCACTTACCACAGGTCAATTGCACTTTAGATTTTACACCGAAGACAATGCTTGTAGCCAATCCTATAATATACTAACTAAAGATTTATTTACCAAGGAAAAGGTTATTTACAAGGTTAAAGCAGGTAAACATACATACATAAATGAGTTACACTCTTAGGTTCCAAAAGGAGATAGAAACTTCTGTAATATGCAAGCTCTATATGTCCTTTAGAGCTAACCTAGGCTAAGCAGCTGGGGATCCCATCCTTATGCTTAGAAAACTTGCCCTTCCAAAAGTCCAAGCAAAACAGAGATACAGTTTCTTCTCGTCAGGATTTTTATCTTCCCTCCAGAGTTCAAGCGATGGGATGAGTTCACCCGCATGTCTCCTCTTCTTGGAGGGGAGTGCAGTGGAAGACAATTAATAAAAGTCTTTGTTCTTTGATGTTTCACAATGTCTCATTTCGTTTCAATGGGCCTTCTTGGTGGGCAGGACCTAACACCCTCTGTAGGAAGCCAGCATTTTACAATAATTAATGCTCCTTTCCTGTTTGATGACTTACACAATCACAGAGGATTACAATGCAAACACTTAATATCACTTTATAATATGAGGTGCAGATGTTATAAGTGAGATTAATATATGCAGTAAGGCTGTGAAACAATTACAGAAATTAATCATGATTAATTGAAGTTTTAATCAAATCATTAAATAATAGGTACTATTTATTTAAATATTTGTGGAGGTTTTCTACATTTTCAAATATATTGATTTCAATTACAACACAGAGTAAAAAGTGTACAGTGCTCACTTTATATTATTATGGATTACAAATATATGCACTGTAAAAAAACAAAGTAAGTATTTTTCAAGTCACCTCATAAGTACTGTAGTGCAATCTCTTTATCGTGAAAGTGCAACTTACAAATCTAGAATTTTTTTTATATATAACTGCACTCAAAAATAAAACAATGTAAAACTTGAGAGCCTACAAGTCCACTCAGTCCTAACTTCTTGTTCAGCCAATCATTAAGACAAACAAGTTTGTTTACATTTATGGGAGATAATGCTGCCTGCTTATTTACAATGTCACCTGAAAGTGAGAACAGGCATTTGCATGGCACTGTTGTAGCTGGCGTTGCAAGGTATTTACATTCTAGATATGCTAAACATTTGAATGCCCCTTCATGCTTCAACCACAATTTCAAAGAACATGCTTCCATGCTGATGATGGGTTCTGGTTGATAACGATCCAAAGCAGTGTGGACTGACGCACATTCATTTTCATCATGTAAGTCAGATGCCACCAACAGAAGGTTGATTTTCTTTTTTGGTGGTGCGTTTTGTAGTTTCTGCACCAGAGTGATGCTCTTTTAAGACTTCTGTCTGCATGTTCAACACCTCAACCCTCTCAGATTTTGGAAGGCACTTCAGATTCTTAAACCTTGGGTTGAGTGCTGTAGCTATCTTTGGAAATCTCACATTGGTATCTTCTCTGTGTTTTGTCAAATCTGCAGGGAAAGTGTTCTTAAATCAAACAACATGTGCTGGGTCGTCATCCGAGACTGCCATAACATGAAATATATGGCAGGATGAGAGTAAAACCACAGAGAAGGAGACATACAATTCTCCCCAAAGAAGTTCAGTCACAAATTTAAGTAATGCATTAATTTTTTAACAAGCGTCAGCAACGTGGAAGCATGTGCTCTGGAATGGTGGCCTAAGCGTGAAGGGGCATACGAATGTTTAGCACATCTGGCACGTAAATACCTTGCAACACTGGATACAAAAGTGCCATGCCAATACTGTTCTCACTTTCAGGTGACACTGTAAATAAGAAGCGGGCAGCATTAACTCCCATAAATGTAAACAAACTTGTTTGTCTTGGTGATTGGCTGAACAAGAAGTTAGACTTAATGGACTTGTAGGCTCCAAAGTTTTACATCGTTTTGTTTTTGAGTGCAGTTATGTAATAAAAAAAAAAAAATCTACATTTGTAAGTTGAACTCTCACAATAAAGAGATTTCACTACAGTACTTGTATGAGGTGAACTGAAAAATACTTATTTTGTTTTTTTTTTTTACAGTGCAAATATTTGTAATAAAAAAACAGAGTGAGCACTGTACACTTTATATTCTGTGTAGTAACTGAAATCAATATATTTGAAAATGTAGAAAAACATCCAAAATATTCATAATAAATTTCAATTAGTATTCTCTTATTGTTTAATAGCAATTTTTTTTAATCTAGTTAATTTGTTTTGAGTTAATCACTTGAGTTAACTACGATTGACAGCCCTAATATGCAGCATCCTACAAGCATTTCATAAAGTATAAACACATACTTATAAACTTAGCATCTATTTTAACAATACTAACACACCGGTGAGCCAGATTAGTTTCCAGCTATGTATTGGTTAGTGTTCTGTTGAGACCTAGGGGTCTTGGCATGAGGTGGCACCTGGTCTGCCAGGCGTCACAGAAGGGATGAAGAGAGAAAATTTCTGGACACCATTAATGACTGCTCCTTGGAGCACTAGTCCTGGAACCTAGAAGGGGAGAGGCAATTCTTTATTTAGTTCTAAGTGCAGCACAGGATCTGGTCCAAGAGGTGAATATAGCTGAACTGCTCAGTAATAGTGACCATACTGTAATTAAATTTAATAGCTTTGTAGGGAGAAACGTACCAAAGAGACCCACCACAGTAACATTTAACTTCAAAAACGAGAATTTTTTTTAAACACAGAAGCTAGTTAAATGGATATTAAAAGGAACTGTCGCAAAAGTGAAATGCCTGCAAGTTGCATGGAAACTATTAAAAAAATATAACAGAGGCTGAAACTAAATGTATACCCCAAATAAAAACAAACAGTAAAAGGCCCCAAAAATGCCACATCAGCAAAACAGCAGAGTAAAAGAAGCAGTTAGCAACATAAAGGCATCCTTTAAAAACTGGAAGTCAAACTGTAGTGAGGAAAATAGAAGGGAGTGCTAACCCTGGAAAGTCAAGTATAAAAGTATAATTAGGCAGGCTAAAAAAGAATTTAAAGAACAACTAGCAAAAATTAACAGCAAAAGTGTTTAAGTACATCAGAAGCAGGAAGCCTGCCAAACAATCAGTGGGGTCACTGGACGATCAAGGTGCTAAAGGAGCACTCAAGGAACATAAAGCCATTGCAGAGAAGGTAAATGAATTCCTTGCATTAGTCTTCACTGCAGAGGATGTGTGGAAGATTTCCACACCTGAGCCATTCTTTTTAGGTGACAAATCTGAGGAATTGCCCCAGATGGAGGAGTTGAGGAAGTTTTGGAACATACCAAAAAGTTAAACAGTAATAAGTTACTAGAACCAAATGGTATTCACTCAAGAGTTCTGAAGGAACCCATATATGAAACTGCAGAACTAACTGTGCTATGTAATCTATTGTTGAAATCAGCCCCTGTAACTGGTGACTGGAGGATAGATAATGTCATGCCGATTTTTAAAAAAGGTTCCAGAGGCAATCCTGGCAATTACGGGCCAGAAAGCCAAACTTCAGTACCAAGAAAATTAGTTGAAACTATAGTAAAGAACAAAATTATCACAGACAGATGAACACAATATGTTGGGGAAGAGTCAACAGGTCTTTTGTAAAGGGCCCTCATTAATTTATTAGAATTCTTTGAGGAATCAACAAGCATGTGGCGATCTAGTTGAAATAGTGTACTTGGACTTTCAGAAAGCCTTTGACAAGGTTCCTCACCAAAGGCTCTTAAGCAAAGTAAACAGTCATGAGATAAGGGGGAAGGTCCTCTCATGGATCAGTAACTAGTTAAAAGATAGGAAGAAACAGTCAGTTTTCACAGGGGAGAGAGGTAAATAGCAGGGTCCCCCAAGGATTTATGCTGGGACCTGTGCTGTTCAACTTGTTCAAAAATATTCTGGAAAAGGGGATAAACAGTGAGGTGGCAAAGTTTGCAGACAGTACAAAATTCCTCAAGATAGTTAAGTCTGAAGCTGATGGCAAAGAGTTATAAAAAAAAAAATCACAAAACTGGGTGAATGGGCAACAAAATGGCAGAGGAAATTCAATGTTGATAAACGCAAAGTAATGCAGTGATTCAGTCCATTAAACGGATAAGAACAGATACTACACTTGATAATTGCCCTGTTCTGTTCATTCCCTGTGAAGCATCTGCAACTGGACAGTGTTGGAAGACAGGATACTGGGCTAGATGGACCACTGGTCTGCCCAGAATGGCCTTTTTTATTCATGGGTGGTGTGGAAAATGAGAAAAGAGGATAACAAAATAAGTGAGGAGTTACACACCAGGAAGAGGGGGGAAGAAGAAAGTGTTTCAGATGAGCCACACACAGAAAATGCTGCCTCCAAAAAGCCACTTCTGGAAGAAGTGTCAGGATTGGCGAACCATTTGACTGGGGCAGGAATGAAAAAAACAAACAAAAACGAAACAAGTGCAGAAAGGAGAAATATATTGGTGCAATGCTGCCACAGCTCTAAAGGAGCAGGTGGGAGCTTCAGCCTGGGAGACTATTTCTGCAAATGCACAGGGATGTTCTGAAAAATTCATCCTGAAGTGCAATACAACAAAATGCAAATATTGAACTGTAGGACACAGATTTAAGATAGTCTTTTATACTTGTGAATATATTCCATTAGAATGCAGCCTCATTTGTCCTGCTTAGTTGACGTACATCACAGCAGAGTGAGAACATCAGAATATACTGATGTAACTACTTTGGCCTTATTTAAAAAAAAAAATTCTGATTGCTCTGTTGCCCCCTCTTTCTGTGATGCTGTGTGTTGGGGGGAAGGAAAGAAGATGCTCCTAGTTACTTCCCCTCAGCTGGTGACAATGCACCATGACACAGTGACATTGTGTCGTTCAGGATCTGACCAGGCAGAAAAGATATAATGGAAATGGTCCTACATTTCAAAAGCAAAATGTTAACAAGTCTGTATGTGATTAAATATAATGTACTAAAGAGTTTCTTAAGTAAGAGTAAATGCCTGCATTAGGCAACCGCATGCAAATTCAAACTATCAAGAAAGCAAGTATTTAACCACAGTAAATGTATGTGTAAATAAGCAAAGGAACGCTAAAGGAATATGGAACTTTCAAGCCTTCCTTACTGGTTAAAGGTATACCCCAAAATTGATTACTTTAAAATATTATTCTAATCTCCTTAGTATTTCTTCAGACCCCTAGTCTGTGGTGAGCAAAAACTAGGTTTACTAGGAATGAGACAATGTTTATAAATAAGTGTAACTATTTAAATTTTGGTTTATAACATATGACAATACAAGTCTGAAAACTATGATACGATTACTGCTTCATTTGTTCCCACAAACCTGAATATTCCATAAATTACCTTAGATCTATAAATTATGTTAAAGGCAGCTGATTCACAATTCCTTTTGTTAATGTCTATAGCACTCTGGAAAAGTGAGAATATAGGAAATTACTCAAATTCTAATTTGCAAATCTCTCTGGTTTCAATTTAATGGCACTCCCCTTACCCCTAAAGTTGTTATTTTATCAAATCCTTTAAGTTTAAGTCAGAAGAGTACATTTTTCTACATTCCTCACTCAATTAGGTCTTTATTCAGTCAATGAAGAAGCATAATGGAGTAATCCGTTATTACAACTGCTATTTTACACCCCAGTGCACCATTATTGGCTAATCATTTTTGCAGGATATGCTTGCAGCTGGCCTCCTACATTCAGAGACTACCAATGAAAGCAGGTCATATCCCACAGAAGGAATGGCATGAGGCTCATAAAAGCTTCCAATGAACACACCATAAGCCTTGATAGCTTGGAGCTGGACCCATCTAAATATTATGTAGGCTGTAGAAATCGAAAGTGACCTTGCTGTTGCATTACAAATGTTCCAGTGATGCATTAATAACAAATTTTGACCAATTTCCCCTACTGTCATCAAATACTGTATATGGAACAGAAGGTCAGTACCGTATTGTAAAATTGCTTACTACATCCTCTGCCTATAAATCAGAAATACTGTCAGGCTGGATACCAAGTTTCTGATTAATGTTTTAAGCTTAACGTGCTACAAGATACGAAAGTTTTGATAATTTTTTTAGAGTAAAACAAGGTTATTTACCTGGTCAATTGCAGCCCTCCAACTATGCTTCTTCCATAAATTCTCAATCTTGTAAGTTTAATGCAATGCACAGGGGTCAAAAATCACTTTGTAGTGAATGTTTAAACAGAGTTATAAGCCTACAGGTTCAGATACTGAGACTATGCTTAAAAAGCAAAGGTAGATAAGCCTGCTATTTCCAATTCATGCAGAGCAGCAAACAGACATTCCAAACTCTAAAGACATTGGAGAGAGAAAGAGTGTAGATCTAAGGGAGAAACAAGGTATGAGAACTACAAATTACAGTTAAGCAATTTCCTTTTTTCCTTTCCCAAATTGCTTCCACAGTTCTCAACCCCCGAAGACTAGCAAGCAGCAACCATTAAGAAATTAAGAGTTGCAATAATTAAACAAACACTGCCCTACTAAACTGGGCATCTGACTGCCCTCCAACTCTAAACAATAAAGCTTCTAGAAAGTGTGCTTTGAGTTCCAAGTGGCAGTTTGGCCAATATCTGCACCAGACACAAGCAGACAGACGAGCCACTTTTACTACAGATGACTGAATTCTAATGCTCACTCAGTGTGGGTCATATTCTAAACACTCAGCAATGCATGTGAGAGGCGGTTTGGATAAATACTCCTTAAAGATTATTTGGGTGTAAAAAGCTGAGACTATTGAGGTAGCTGCTAGATAGGAAAACACAGGAGGGAATACAAGGATACTGATGGCCTGGTGTACCGTCATTGTGATTAATGTATAAACAGGTCTTTTATATCTATAGATATACTGTATATATAAACCCACTTAGAAAGATGTGTACAGATGTAATTTCCCCTATAGTGATCCCCAAAAGACAATGTGTAAGTGATGTCCTAAAATGTTTTAATCCTAAAAAAATAAAACCCTAAAGATGTTTTGACATCTAAAAAGGTATGGAGTCTAGATTTCCCTGGATCACAATGAAGTGTGGTAAAAAATATTTGGAGGATGATGGTCTGAACCAAGTGGAACTCGGACAACAATTTAGTTATAAATTTGCAAAGAGAACAAAGGACAACTTAGAGTGAATGGTGGATCATTCATTAAAGACTTCATTTCACTCACTCTTCTCAAAGATCTGATTGGAATTAAAAATCAAAATACTAAAAATAAATAATACTTAGCTCTTATCCAGTGATTTTTATCCATATATTTTACAATTTCCTTAGTGGCAGGCAAAATAAAAAGCACTCCGCTAAAGGCTCAGAAGGTGACTCCATTAGCACTGTGTTGTGATCCAGCAGAAATACATTCACCAGTTCTTAAAGGAATCTTGTAAGATGGCATGACTGAACATAGTGGAGCTATCTGCTGCATGATGACATGGTCATGGGGCTAAAAGATGTGTGTTGTGGCTAGTCCAAGATAAATTATGTGGAAGCAGCCAGGCCTTGCATAATTTTTCTGTCAGATCTGGGGAAAGTCATGAGCAGCAACAGTGTTTTGTCACCTAAGGCCATCACTTTCTCACTTTGTCTGCTGGCAGAAAATATTTTGTTGGATTTTCTAGCAGCATGAGTTTCTTTCATTCATCATTATCCTCATCCCCCTCACCTTCCCCAGCCAAGCTCCATCTACCAGTCCCCTCACTGATTTAGTTGGGGATTGGTCCTGCTTTGAGCAGGGGGTTGGACTAGATGACCTCCTGAGGTCCCTTCCAACCCTGATAGTCTATGATGATTCTTTGACACAATCTAATTCACATTACTGCTGGACTGCAAAATATCAAATCTATTATGAGTGTTTTTCCCAAATGAAGAAAGGTTTAACACCTCTGCTAGCTGGTAAAGCATTCCCTGAAATGCCTGGAGGTCACTAGGAGACAAGTGCTTCGCTGGATACAAGCCCTACCTCCAGGAGCATATACGGAGGAATCTACACTAAGCCTGAGTTTGCTGTGGATTCAAATAGACGCAGGGGGCTCAGGATGAGGAGACTGATGTACGCCAAGCACAGAAGCCTCATGACAGAGATTAAAGAGGAACATAAACAAAGGTTGAAAATAGGGCAAACCAGTCAGGACCAAGCTGGCTGCTTTTTTGTGGGGGGATAATGCCAAAAAGATATGGAAGACCGAGTCTAATTCCACAAATGTCTACAAAGTGAAGTCTAAGTACTATATGCACCAACAGGTGGAGCATACCCTTCCCAAGTAGACCTTCTGCTACATAGGAGAAATAGGTGGAAGATGGTCATGAAGCATCAAAATAGTGTAACTACCACACTGGAATACCTAAGCATCAGAAATTGTATTGTAATGGGAAGCCAGATGTGTGACGGTAAACTGATGCAACAATATTTTGTTCCTGACACAGTCTTCTCTTGTAGTTTTCTTGTGATTAAGCTATGAAAATAGAAAAAAAGACTTTTCAAAATATCTGAAAAAAACTTGAGAGTAAAGAACAAGTTAAGGAAAGATGCCTAATGGACAGAAAGTAGGGAAACAAACCCTTGTCACTCCACAGCCCTTATAAAAGGGCTAACCAGTAAAAGGTTTGACATAGTCTCTAGTGTGTTACTGCCAAAGCAAGCAAGTCTAGCCACTAAAACTGTGACTCTCAAATAGCGTGTGGCTATGTAAGTTAAGTAGGGGCTCAAGAAAAGTCCTTTGTACAGAGACCTAAATACATTTTCCAAAATCTTAGCACACTGCTTACATTAGCTGATTCTTATGCCCTCCATTCAGAAGCACTACTTTAGACTAATCTGATACAGAGAATGTACAGGTTCTACACTTGATGCGCCAGGTACACAGAAAAAAAAGAACAGGGTGGCAAACCTTTAAGTGCTAGTAGAAACTGAAAGAGAACTGACATCAGTTTGTACATTTAGGGGTTCTGAAATCCATGAAGCAGTGGCAGAATGTACCATATGCTGGGAGGGGGAAGAGATGTATGCAACCCTTAAAACACTTTGGAAGTTCTGTCTGAGTCTTGTCCCCAAAGTTAAGACAAAAGAATGGGAATCCACTGCAACTTGTGTTTTCGAAAGAAACAATTTCAAATTACTGACATCCTTAAATATATTACTGCCCACACAATACAGAGCTATACTAGTTTAGTACTTTGTGAAAATGTAACAGGGCAGCAGGACTCTTCTGGTAATTCGTCTTGTCAGCAAGTTTTAGAACCCTGCATAAAGGCACTGACATTCTGCTTTAATCACAGGGGTAAATCAGGCTTATGAACTTAAACTCTAGACATATGGGACGTGGCAGTGACTTTCTAGACAGAGGAAAATGGAGAGTTAGGCAGAGGTATTCCTGTGACAGCTAGTCACACAGGAAGCAGAGACTATGTTTTCTGTTGTATTATTGTTTTGGGGTTACTAATAAAGCCAAGCCCCAGGAAGGCAATGCGTTTGGATGTTAACTTGGGGTCTGTGCACTCCTCGGAGGATGGGGGACTTGCAGTTTGATATATAATAAAAAGATTCCCATTAAAATTTCCATATTCTACTAAATCTTAATAAGGTGATAATGCTGTTTTACAACTGTAGATTTGAAAAAAATATCACTATTTCTAAAGTTCAGGCAGCGTAAACCCTGGCAAGTAATGTGTTTTCAAACAAAAATATAGAAAAATTTATTCCATGTTTGGAAAGATATAAATGAAAGTAATCGTGCCTCTTAGCAAAAAAATTCAGTTCTCAAAGCTTTTTCTTCATGGCATGTGTTACAGTGGCTGTATTTCATTGTCACAAAAGCTTGGAAAAAACATCTGGTGAGAACAGACTTGAAAGTAGCCAGAAAAACTGTGTGGGTGATTTTAAAAAAGGACATTTATCAAGAATATTTTGAACGAAAGAAATTAGAAGTAATATTCTAAGACTGTTCAGAAAAGTAAAATTGGATGTAGTTATAATTTAGTCTTAGTAGAAAAGACCACAGTAACAGTAAAATGTTACATACCAGTGACTGAAATTTTCTGAAAGGGTAGTTAGGAAGTCTGGAGAAGAATTCTTGACCTTCAAGGCATGACGGAACAGGTGTCAAGGCTATGCTGAAATCCAACAATGACTACATTTCCCCTGAAATGTAGTTGTGTGAGAATGATCCTTGAAAAGTGTGTATTTGGGTAGGTGGATTATCAAGGGTTAGGGGTGACAAATAGCAAGTGGCTGAGGGTGGTACCCTGAAGAGAACACACCTTCTGAAATACTTCTGAGCCCTACTGGTCAAACTTAGAGGCCTATCTCCCAGGTATAAGAGAAGCCACACTTAAAGGCAATATCTTTTTCACCAACCAGCTATAGTTAAGAGATGGAATTTGCATAATTTCTTAAAGGGTAACAAAGACCAGCTTTGTCAGGTCATTAGGGCTGTGTGGAGGAGAAAAGAGCATTCACTGAGAAGACCCTGCCTCTTACCAGGAAGATAATGACAAACCGGAGAATATTCACAGAAAAGCAATAATTGATTAGGGGCTGGATAGACCGATTTACAAGGAAATATATAGCCTGGCTAAGTGAAGACTGACTAATGGTAGGAAAAGTCCACCAATATAGATAACAACTGTATGAGATAGAAGGGAGGGGAATTATTCAGCATAGTTTAAAAGGGGGAGGAGGGATATAAATAGAATCAATGCCATGAATGTAAAGGGGACAATTAGGCTGAGTATTAGGAAAACCTCACTTACATAAGAGCTATTAGCCTATGAAACAGTTTCCCAGAGGGGTGATGGAAGCCCTACTGAGTGGTACTTGCAAAACTAGGCTAGACAAACCACCAGTAAAACAACAGAAAACAATTCTGCATTGGCAAAAAGATGTGCCACAAACAGAGGCAGATAAAAGGAGAGTTTTGGAGGGGGTAGCTGCAGACTCAGTGCTTGAAAATAGTGGGATTTGGTGAGTGGTGCATGCAGTCTGCCTAGTTCGTTTGGTTGACCGTTTGTTCATTCTGTGTACAGGCTGCACAGCTGGGCTGTGGGCCCAGAGGCTCTACTCTTAGAGCTTGATCAGTGCCTTGCTAAAGGCCCTGAGGCTCTAATCCTTGGAGCGCCCAGCTGTTTGAAGACAGAAGTAAATTGCTCTCAGGTGGTGAGGGGGTTGAGCTGAGCTGCTCTAAGCAGGGAAGAACTTGTTATAAAAAGTCACTGGCAAGGAGATCTCATGAGCCAAGAATAGAAGCAGCTAACAGGAGAGTTTTGGAGGAAGTTGAGAGAAGGCGTTTTAGAGACTTTCACTCTAGAGTAAGCCGTGTTGTGATATCAAGATGGCCAACGATACAGACCTGAAATGGTTGTACCGTGTTCTCTTTCCTGCCTACAGCCAGAAGGGATGTCCTGTTCACAAAGTGTAAGTTGGTGACTGTCCTGGAGGAAATGATTCTTGGACTGCAGGGGCACCTTGAGAAGCTATTGAGAATCACGGTAGCTGAGGAGTTCCTTGGCAGCCAGGTTGGAAAACAGCAGTACCCCACGTTCAAGGAAGAATGGAGGTGGCCACCAAGGAATCGGGGAGAAAGAGGAAGTCAGAAAGCAGGCCAGCAGGTTTGTAAGCATCAGAGGCAAGAATTCAAGGCGACATTCTACACAGCAGGAGACAGATGGGGATGGGGCAGGCTGTGGCCACCAGAAAGAATTCCACACAGCTGTAAATGTAAATAGATACCAGGTCCTCAATGTGGAAATATTGAAGATACCTCTCAAGATCAGGCAAATCCAACAGATGAGAGAGCTGTACAGGACACACGTGGATGGCAACTTGGCCCAACCTGTAAGAAAATTAAGCTTGCCCACAAAGAGTTGTCCAACCATCCAAAGACAACAAACAATAGTTGTTGGAGATTCAATTCTCTGAAGAACTGAAAGAACATTCTGCAAGGGACAAGTGGACAACAGGACATCGTGCTGCTTTGCTGAGCCAAGACATGAGACATCACTCTAAGACTGGATAGGCTTCTAATGTCGACAGGCAAGATTCCATTGGTGATGGCTCATATCGGCATTAATGACATGGTCTTGCGGGATAGTAGTAGTCCATTGCTAATGATAACGACAATATTGTCGCAATTCTCATCTATGGCTATGCATATGACTCTGAAGTTCAAACCCTCATGCACAAAGTCAGCTGAACTGAGAGCATGGAAAGTCTGTATCCATGATGTTTGATGCTGCTTGAACTTGTTGCATGTCAGTCCTGTTCTGAGCCATTTGCTCAAGTTCTTCGAGATTTATGCCAGACCACTGGAGACTGCTCTTCAAGCTATCTTTGAAGCACTTATATGGACAACCCTTTCTTTTTGCCCTACCTCAGCCCCCCATACAGAATCTGTTTTGGGAGGTGGTGGTCTTCCATTCTGATGACATGTTCAGTCCACCTACATTGTCCTCTCAGTAGCATTTCCTCAATGCTGGTTGTGTTTGCTCTCTCAAGGACCTTAATATTGGTCACTCTGTCCTGCTGGCAAATGCTCATTATTGAGCAGAAGGCGTACATGTGAAATTGCTCAAGCTGTTTAATGTGCTGTCTATAAAGAGTCCATGTCTCAGAACCATACAGGAGAGATGTTAGGACCACTGAACTATAGATCTTCAGTGTGGTGGAGAGATGAATGTTGTGTTGCTCAAGGAATTTTGTTCGAAGTCAGCAAAAGGCAAGGCTGGCTTTACTGATTCTGGAGACTAATTTCCTTACCAAGGGAACTGTCAATAGGAAGATGGTTATGCCTAAACATTTTAACTGATCCACATTTTTCAGCTATTTGCCTGGGATGGAGATGGCTGCTGCTGGAGCACTGGAACGAGGTGGTGGTTGGAACAAGACCTCTGTCTTACCGAGACTGATGGTAAGGCCAAAGAGTTGAGATGCTCTTGACTTGTGGGATATCTCACAGATAACAGAGGACTTCACGGAACTCGGAAGCATGCTGAAGAATATCCAAGTCTTCTTCTTTGAGATCATTCCTAACTCATGAACAAAAGAAGACAGAAGATTCTGGAGTGAACCGTTGACAGGTAAGCGGTGTAGGGTTTTGATTTTGTGGAACATCCTTCTATGGTGAGATGGCTGTATAGTTCGGGTGGCCTTCACCTCAGTAGAAGGGGAACCAATCTTCTCGTGGGCAAACTGGCTAGAGTAGTCAGGACAGCATTAAACTAATAGCAAAAGGGGAGGGTAAAAAGATGGAAGATAAGAACTCAGACCAAAATTGAAATTGCCTACACACTAATGCCAGGAGCCTGAGTAACAAACAAAAGGACTGGAATTGCTCATTTATGAGCATAAGTTCGATCTAGTTGATATTAGTGAAACCCAGTGGGATGATTTGCACTATTGGATTATTAAAATCAATGGTTACAACCAATTTAAGAAGGACTGTATGGGCAAAATGGGAGGGAGAATAGCACTCTATCAGGGGTGGGCAAACTTTTTGGCCTGAGGGCCACATCCAGGTTGCGAAACGTTATGGAGGGCCGGGTAGGGAAGGCTGTGCCTCCCCAAACAGCCTGGCCCCTGCCTCCTATCTACCTCCACCCACTTCCCACCCCCTGACTGCCCCCCTCAAAACTCCCGACCCATCCAACCCCCCGTTTCTTGTCCCCTGAATGCCCCCTCCCGGGACCCCTGCCCCTAA
This sequence comes from Natator depressus, assembly GCF_965152275.1. Classification (NCBI taxonomy): domain Eukaryota; kingdom Metazoa; phylum Chordata; order Testudines; family Cheloniidae; genus Natator; species Natator depressus. The sequence continues at coordinate 322,804,350 of NC_134234.1, read as the reverse complement.
CTGCCCCTTCCCCCCATTCAACCCCCCTGCTCACTGTCGCGACTGCCCCGACTCCTATCCACACTCCCACCCCCATCCAATCCCCCCTGCTCCCTGCCCGCTCCAACCCCTATCCACACCCCAGCCCCTAACCGCCCCCGGGACCCCACCCCCTCTCCAACCCCCCTGCTCCCCATCCCCTGACCGCCCCCCACCAGAACCTCCACCCCATCCAACTGCCTCCTGCTCCCTGTCCCCTGACTGCCCGCCGGGACCCCCTGCCCCTTACCACGCCGCTCAGAGCGGCATGAGCTCACAGCCACGCTGCTGCCCTGCCCGGCAGGAGCAGCGGGCCAGAGCGCTGGCGGCACAGCGCACTGAGGCTGCAGGGAAGGGGGAACAGCGGGGGGGGGGGAGGGGGGTTAGCCTCCCTGGCCGGGAGCTCAGAGACCGGGCAGGACGGACCCGCAGGCCAGATGTGGCCCGCGGGTGGTAGTTTGCCCATCTCTGCACTGTGTCAAAAATGGCATTACCTGTTTCTAAGTTACTGATAACTCGAAGAAAATGATCTTAGAAAAAAAGCTGCATGATCATTGTGAATTTCAATTTGAGTGACATACGCTGGACATCTGATGCTGCCAGCACTAAAACATCCCTGGAATTTCTAAATAGTATATATGACAATTTCCTAACGCAAGAACTGTTGCAGCCACATGGGAAAATTCGTTATTAGACCTTGTATTAACAGATAAAGAGGAACTGATTGCTTAGGTACAAGTGATCCTGACCTGATCACATTTATAATGTGTAAGCAGAATAAAGTCAGATCAGTATACACTTGGTGCTTTAACAGAGCCAATTTTAAAACCTGAAAACCATTAAACCAAATCAGCTGGGAGGAAGAATTTAATCAGAAAAATGTAAATGATAACTGGGAAACATTGAAGAGCACCTTAAAAGATGCCCCAAAAGCCACAATCCCATAAAAAGCTGACCTTGTTTAGAGAAGTGAAGGCAACAATAAAAACTTTTTTTTAAAATGATAGATAACAAATGGACAAAAGGGAAAGTTGATGGTAATTAATATAAATCAGAAGTTAGGAACTGCAGAAAATTGATAAGGAAAGCAAAGGGACACAAGAGGAACTCTAGGGCCAGCAGTGTTAGGGACAATAAAAAGGAGTTTTTTAACTACATTAGGAACATAAAGAATCCTGACCATAATATTGGACCGTTACCAGATAGAAGTGATAGAACTGTTAATAATAATGCAGAAAAGGCAGAAGTTAAATATTTCTGTTCTGTATTTGGGGGAAAAACAGTTGATATAGTCTCATCATATGGTGATAACACTGTTTCCATTCCACTAAAAGAAAAGGAGTACTTGTGGCACCTTAGAGACTAACCAATTTATTTGAACATAAGCTTTCATGAGCTACAGCTCACTTCACTGGATGCATACTGTGGAAAATACAGAAGATGTTTTTATACACACAGACCATGAAAAAATGGGTGTTTATCACTACAAAAGGTTTTCTCTCCCCACCCCACTCTCCTGCTGGTAATAGCTTATCTAAAGTGATCACTCTCCTTACAATGTGTATGATAATCAAGGTGGGCCATTTCCAGCACAAATCCAGGTTTTCTCCCCACCCCACCCCAGTATGCCAACATTTTTATGGCTGACTTAGAACAACGCTTCCTCAGCTCTCGTCCCCTAACGCCCCTACTCTACTTGCGCTATATTGATGACAGCTTCATCATCTGGACCCATGAAAAAGAAGCCCTTGAGGAATTCCACCATGATTTCAACAATTTCCATCAACCTCAGCCTGATCCAGTCCACCCAAGAGATCCACTTCCTGGACACTACAGAGCTAATGAACGATGGTCACATAAACACCACCCTATACCGGAAACCTACTGACAGCTATTCCTACCTACATGCCTCCAGCTTTCACCCTGACCACACAACACGATCCATCGTCTACAGCCAAGCTCTGCGATACAACCGCATTTGCTCCAACCCCTCAGACAGAGACAAACACCTACAAGATCTCTATCAAGCATTCTTACAACTACAATACTCACCTGCGGAAGTGAAGAAACAGATTGATAGAGCCAGAAGAGTTCCCAGAAGTCACCTACTACAGGACAGGCCTAACAAAGAAAATAACAGAACGCCACTAGCTGTCACCTTCAGCCCCCAACTAAAACCCCAACGCATTATCAAGGATCTACAACCTATCCTGAAGGACGACCCAACACTCTCACAAATCTTGGGAGACAGGCCAGTCCTTGCCTACAGACAGCCCCCCAACCTGAAGCGAATACTCACCAGCAACCACATACCACACAACAGAACCACTAACCCAGGAACCTATCCTTGCAACAAAGCCCGTTGCCAACTGTGCCCACATATCTATTCAGGGGACACCATCACAGGGCCTAATAACATCAGCCACAGTATCAGAGGCTCGTTCATCTGCACATCTACCAATGTGATATATGTCATCATGTGCCAGCAATGGCCCTCTGCCATGTACACTGGTCAAACTGGACAGTCTCTACGTAAAAGAATAAATGGACACAAATCAGATGTCAAGAATTATAACATTCATAAACCAGTCGGAGAACACTTCAATCTCTCTGGTCACGCGATTTCTGATCTCAAAGTGACTATCCTTCAACAAAAAAACTTCGAAAACAGACTCCAACGAGAGACTGCTAAATTGGAATTAATTTGCAAATTGGATACAATTAACTTAGGCTTGAATAGAGACTGGGAATGGTTGATTCATTATAAAAAGTAACTTATTTCCCCTTGTTTATTCCTTCCCCCCCCCCCGCACTGTTCCTCAGACGTTCTTGTTAAACCCTGGATTTGTGCTGGAAATGGCCCACCTTGATTATCATACACATTGTAAGGAGAGTGATCACTTAAGATAAGCTATTACCAACAGGAGAGTGGGGTGGGGGGAGAGAAAACCTTTTGTAGTGATAAACACCCATTTTTTTCATGATCTGTGTGTATAAAAACATCTTCTGTATTTTCCACAGTATGCATCCGATGAAGTGAGCTGTAGCTCACGAAAGCTTATGCTCAAATAAATTGGTTAGTCTCTAAGGTGCCACAAGTACTCCTTTTCTTTTTGCGAATACAGACTAACACGGCTGTTACTCTGAATCCATTCCACTAGTATCTCTGGAGGATGTTACAGAGAAGTTACTAATGTTAGACATTTTAAAATCAGCAGGTCTGGATAATATTGTGCCAATTTTTAAAAAGGGTAAATAAGATGACCTGGGTAATTATAGGCCTGTCAGCCAGACATCGATCCTGGACAAGATAACAGAGATGCTGATATGGACTCTATTAATACAGAATTGGAGGGTAATATAATTAATGCCAATCAATATGGGTTTATGGAAAATAGATCTTGTCAAAGTAACCTGATACGTTATTTGAAGAGATTACAAGTTTGACTGATAATAGTAACGAGTTGATGTAATATAGTTAAAACTTCTGTAAATTGTACCACACATTTTGATTAAAAAACTATATAAACCAATATAAAATTAACATGGCACACATTAATGGATTAAAAACTGGCTAGCAAATAGGTCTCAAAATGTAACTGTCAACAAGGAATTGTCATTGAGTGCATGTGCTTCCATTAGGGTCCCACAGAAACTGGTTCTTGGTCCTATGCTATTTGACATTTTTATCAATGACCAGGACGAAATCAAAATCATCAGTGATGAAGTTTACATATGATACAAAAATTTGGAGAGGAGAGGTAACTGATTCAGAGCGATCTGGATCGCTTGGTAAGCTGGGCTCAAGCAAACAATATTTGTTTTAATACAGCTAAATGTCAATGTACACATCTAGGAACAAAGAATGTAGGCCACACTTACAGGATGATAGACTATCCTGGGAAGCGGTGACTCTGAAAAAAATGTGGGGGTCATGGTAAGTAATCAACTGAACACGAGCTCCCTGTGACACGCTGTGGCCAAAAGAGCTAATGCAATCCTGGGATGCATAAACAGGGGAATCTCAAGTAGAGATGTTATTCGACTTCTATATTTGGCACTGGGGCAACTGCTACTGGAACACTGTGTCCAGTTCTGGTGCCCACAATTCAAGAAAGATGTTGATAAATTGGAGAGGGTTCACAGAAGAGTCATGAGAATGATTAAAGAAGTAGAAAACATGCCTTATAGTGATAGATTCAAGGAGCTCAATTTAGCTTATTTAGCTTACCAGAGAGAAGGTTAAGGGGGACTTGATTACAGCCTATGGGTATCTACATGAAGAACAAATATTTATTTATGTGTTCTTCAATCTAGCAGAGAAAGATATAACGTGTTCCAATGGCTGGAAGCTGAAGTTAGACAAATTCAGACAGGAAATGAGGGTAATTGTCTATTGTGAGAGTAATTAACTATTGGAACAATTTACCAGCAATCACGGTGGATTCTCCATCATGGACAATTTTTAAACCCAGATTGGATGTTTTTCTAAAATATATGATCTAGAAATTATTTTGACCAAGATATACGGCCTCTGTTATACAGGAGATTAGACTAGACCAGGGGTCGGCAACCTTTCAGAAGTGGTGTGCCGAGTCTTCATTTATTCACTTTAATTTAAGGTTTTGCGTGCCAGTAATACATTTTAACGTTTTTTAGAAGGTCTCTCTATAGGTCTATATATTATATAACTAAACTACTGTCGTATGTAAAGTAAACAAGGTTTTCAAAATGTTTAAGAAGCTTCATTTAAAATTAAATTAAAATGCTGATCTTACGCTGCTGGGCCGCTCAGCCCACTGCCAGCCTGGGGTTCCATTCACCTAGGCCAATAGCAGGCTGAGCGGGACCTGCGGCCGGGACCCCGGCTGGCAAGGGGCCGGCAGCCAGAACCCCAGACTGGCAGGGTGGGGGTGGGAATGTGGGGGGTGCAGGAGTCAGGGCAGAGGGCTGGGGGTGTGGGCTAGGGTCGTGGACTAGGGTCATGGGGGTGCTCCCAGCCCCCTGCCCAGAGCGACTCACAGCAGGGGGCTGGAGGGGATATGCCCTGATTTCACCCCACTTCCCCACCTCTTCTCCGCCTCTTCCCCGGAGCAGCAAGCGTGCTGCAGCTCCGCATCTCACCCTCCCGTGCAAGGGCCAAAAGCTGATCGGCGGGCGGGCGAAGAGCGGGCCGAGGCGGGCAGGATTTTTAATGGCACGCTGCTGCCTGCTGGGATCCCAGCCACCGGCCCCGCTCAGCCTGCTGCCGGCCTGGGTTCGACAGCGGGCTGAGCGGGGCCGGTGGCTGGGACCCGGCAGGCAGCAGCGTGCCATTAAAAATCGGCACGCGTGCCATAGGTTGCCGACCCCTGGCCTAGATGATCACAATGGTCCCTTCTGGTCTTGGAATCTATGCATCTAGATGATCTAATAGATATTTTCCATCTCTGGAATCTACAATTCTCAGTTACCCTGTCCAAAAAGGGAGTACTAATAATAACTCTTTAGTTTGGCTTACTTTCAACCACAACTTTCATCTGTTTTATGGTTTTGAAACCAAAACCTATTGAAAAATTAAGGACGGTCATTCTCCAATTAGGGTATGACATACTTGGGTAAGTGCCTTCTTACTGTTCTCTTTCTGAACCATATTAAAATGTACATAAATCCTAACGTTTTGCAGCCTAATGAAAATACATAGCTTTTTTTAGAGCAAAAAATATAACATTGTTGGCTGCACTTTCTCAAAACCCACTGCTGCTGGTAGTTACATTCATATAGATGTTAAAACCACTACTATATAACGAAAGGCAGTTTGAAAACCAGATGTCATTTAGAAAACACATTTCCAGCAAAATGACTGTGCAGAATTAGTCTCATGGAGTTAAATTCAATGACCCCAGTACAAATTATGCTAGCATAAAAAGCTGTTCAAAATGATTCAGTCAGAAGCAGTCCCAGAGTATGTAAAGTATGTCAGCCTTTGTAAAACCAAAAGAAGCACTTCCTTCTAAAAATTATTTGAACAATGAGTAAGGTTAAGATTTTGTCATGGTTATTTTTAGTAAAAGTCATGGACAGGTCGCAGGCAATAAACAAATATTCATGGAAGCCTGTGACCTGTCTGTGACTTTTGCTAAAAATAATGGGGAGGGGGCTGACAGGGAATGACTGAACTCCAAGGCAGGGTGAGGCTGAGAACCCTAGCCCTGCTGCAGGGTGGGGGTGGGGCAGCACCTGCTGCCCGTGAGGCCTGGGAGCTCTGGGGTCTCCCCACAGCCTGCAGTGGTTTCGAGCTCCGGGGCTGGTAGCTGAGAGCTGTGGGGGACCTCCATGGCACTGAGAGCTGCTCCCGCCACCTGACAGCTCTGGCCCTGCCACCCCAGGGCGGAGGTGGAAAATGTCACCGAGATCTCTGGGAGTCACGGAATCCGTGATCTCCGTGACATAATCTTATCTTAATAATGAGTAACAATCCTATAATACAATTTTTTTTAAATTAGGATAATCTTTTAGAAAGTTAGTATTGTAATTATAACAGATGAAAATTTAGTTTTCATAAGGTCTTTTAAAAAGGAAAGGCTATTGTTCTGAATGAAGGCAAGTCAGAATATTACAGTATAATACCAAAAAATGGCATTTACTTTTCAACTTCAATGTCAGATGTCTGTTCTTCCATGTTGCTTTGCCCCAGGTTCTTAACATTTACCCTGGAAGACACTAAGTTGGGTAATATGAATATCACCTAACAACACTGTCACATCTTAACTGACTCCACCACTTAACCTGAGAGATCATTTCATAGTTTAACAAAATGTGGAATTCTTTTCTAGTATTTGGCCTACAACTGTCTGGTTAATTGCATCCCATTATTTTTTATTATACCTTCTTCTGCGCCCTATTCTCTCTTTCCAAATTGTTTATATTCTTCAAATACGTATATGCAGTCATATCCCCATAGTTAAAGCACTGCATGACCAAGCTATATGTATTTTCTTTTATTCTTTCCTCCACCTAAATTACTCCATCCACCTCCATTTGTTGCTCTCCTCTAAATTCCCTCCTCTTTGTTGATGTCTTTCTGATGTTAAGAAGTTCAAAACTGAAAGCAGTATTCTAAGAGCAGTGTCACTAGTCCCACACACAGAAACACTACTCCCATCATGGCTCGTGACAAAGGGTATGTCTACTCTACAATGTAAGCCCAAGGTTAGTGGGATTCAAGTCAGTGGACTCCAGGTTAGAGAACCCACGGCATGAGTGTCTACACTGATTGTCAACTTTAGGTTAAAAATTTTCTAAGCCAGGCTTGAATCTGGGGGCTCTGGCATCCATACTGCAGTACACAGACCTGAGTCCAACTAACCATGTCCCAGACTACCTAGTGCCCTCCTGAAATGTATCCATTCTAGGCCTTTCATCACAGTGCAGCACGGGACTGCATCACAGTGCAGCACAGTCTCCACCCTGCTCGTTACAGGAAGTTTGAACAGTCTGCAAACACCTTCTTCTGGGCTGTCATTTTGGTCTGTGCACTCCCAGCAACCTGAGCCAGCAGCATGGAGAAGGCATCATTTGAAGAACTTATCTCGCTTCTGCTTTTGCTGTTTCAGAAAACGAGCTGAGCTTCCGTGAGACAATGGAGCACATTGTGACAGTATTTTTTTAACCCACCAAAGGCACCTGACAGAGTTAATGGAGCAGGAGAAGGAGAGAGACATGTCAGACTCAAACTGGCTGATACTGCTCACAACTCTCAGTATAGCTGCAGCTAGCAGTTCTGGAGCACAGCCACAAGCCTAGACTGGTGGGGCACCATCTTGCAAACCTGGGATGACCAGCAGTGAGTGCAAAACTTTTGCATGAAGAAAGCTACATTTCTGGAGCTTTGTGAGCAGCTTGCACTGACTCTCCAGCGTAAAAACACACACAAGGCCAACCTTGCTGGTCCAGAAGTGGGTTGCTACACTCTTTTGGAAGCTGGCTACCCCATAATGCTACAGGTTTGTTGCCAAGCAGTTTGGTGCTGGAAATTCAACTGTAGGTAAAGTGGTGGTGGAGGTTTCTGGATCGATCAGGCATGTGGTTTACCCCAAGATGGCAGGCATAAAAGATATTCCTGAAGTAATTACTGGATTTGAGATAACAGGGTTTACAAAACTACACTGGGGCTGCTTATGAACTCATATCCATACTTTGCCCTCCTCAAAGAACACATGAGAATATAAGCCACAAAGAGTAATACTCCATTGTTATACAGGCCTTTGTGGACTAGAGGCCAATTTATGAATGTCAAAGTGGGCTGCATTGGAAAAGTTCATGTCGTCGATCAGGAGTCTAAACTCATGGACAGGCTAGGACACTATTCCACCAAATGACACTGTCATAAAGGGAGTTACTGTCCCCATGGTTATTCTGGGGGGACCCTGTGTACCCTCCTTTGCCTTGGCCTATGAAACTGCACTGATATCAGAGGCCTGGAAAAAGAAGGTTTAATTATATTCAGCAGGTTGTTGAAAGTGCGTTTGGCAGATTTAAATCCGGTTGGGAGATATCTACAGACACATTTAGATTCCAGTGTCATCCATGTGGTGCAAATTATTATGGCTTGCTGTGCTCTTCACTATCTTTGTGAAGCCAAAGATAGTACCCTTTGATTGCAACTATGACAGTGATGGACTGCTAAATCGGTACACTCAGCCAGAAAGTGCACCTACCACAGCTGGAGCTCGATGCACCCAGGCAACAGAAGTAAGGTGTGCTCTCACATTATGGACTTGCAAGTGCCAATGGAAAATAGTACCTTTATGAATGTGCTGAAAGTGTGTGTGTGTGGGGAGGGAGGGGGGATTGATTGCCATGCAACATACTTATGAATAACCTGACCACTTACCATGTGCCATTATCATACCAAAACACCAGTAACAAGAAAACCTTTACAAAAAGTGCACAATGAAACCAAGTATAAGACAGAAGCCCCCTACTGTTGCTTGTTCTCTGCTCCCCCCCTTCTCCTTTCCTTCCTTCCATATTTACTGTGCATTTGGTACCAGGGGAGAGGGGTGGAGGCATTAATGGGGGAGGGAATAAATATAGAGGACTGCATGGGGTACAATTGCCCTGCCCACTCAGTCACACGGCCCGACTGTACAGGCCATCCAGCCATGGAGTTGTCCAAGCTGTTCCTGGACTTCAACGCAGATTACCAGCGAGGGGAATCAAGCTGTGGTGTGGGTGGAGCAGGAGCCAGTACTCTTGCAGCCACTAGTGATAGGAGCCACTCAAACAGTTCTTTCTGCTGAGCTCTGTCATCCTACCCTAGCTACCATGCCTATTCCAGGAACTGCAAAGTAAATACCTGCTCCCATACTGCAGCCCTGTCCTCAAGGTGCACAGCCAGCCTGAGCCTTCCTGCTGGCCTCTTGCTATGCCTTTCCTCTAGCTATAAGTCCCTCTGTCTTTGGTACTAGGCCTGCTTGTTGGCCCTGTCCAGAACTTCAACCAGCAGTTCATCACAGACACAATTCCTCTTGGAACGGTCTGCAAAGATGTGGTAACCTAGGCTTCTGCTGCACTGTGAGCAAGCCATGAAAGTATTGCAGCCAATAGAAGTTGAGAGGCCTGGAACAAGACAAGACACAAAGCATGACAGGTTGGACCCCCCAAGTCCAGGATGCCACCTGATGTGCTTGGGTTTCACTGAACCCACCTGCTCCACTAGCCTGGGCTCCCTCTCCCTGTTTTGCTGAATCAGGCTCTCCGGCCTCTGGCAGCACACACACACACACACACACACACAGGTAGGGACACACCAGCTGTAGAATCACAGAGTCTGCAAGCAGCTCTCTATGGGAAGATTCAACTAGGAAATTGCCCAACGTGCACACCCCCTTTGGGGAGTAAACCAAAATAATATTGTCTTGCACTATATAGAAAAGACTGAATAGCACAAGCTCATAAAAATTCACCCTCCCCCTCAATGCGGAAAGAGATATGCACAGCTTCTTGCCTCCCACCCCAGATATGAATTGCATAAACTGAGTTATATTATAAACAAGAAGTAAGTTTAAAAGGTAAATTTTAAGTGATTATAAGGGACAGCAAACAACAAAACAGATTACTAAGCAAATAAAACAAAACATGCATACAAAGCTTAAGATCTTAAAGAGACTGGTTTCAAGAAGCAATTTATCGCCCTAAATGTTGCTTTTCGGCTGGTTGCAGAAATTCTTGAAGGTTAGCTTCCCTGCTTACAGCTTAAATCATCAGACACCATATTCACAGACCAGATCCCTTTTCCAAGCTGGTGGTGGGAAACCACTAATTTACGCAACCAAGTATTCAAATGTATAATGACTAAACAGCACATCTACGACTACATTAGAGTTGTAAACTCTAGTCAATGGTATTAATCAGTTAACTGATCCAAAAGAATCTGCATGGATGCCTAACTTTTGTCCATTTGGAGGCGATCAATCCTGAAACAGACAAAAATCACTCTCTGGATAATACGCTGGTTGAAACCCAAAAATCAGAAAATTATGAAAAACATTTCCATATATCTATTGTGGAGACAAAGCTAGTTAAAAATAAAACTAGCTTCCAACTGTAAGCCCAATTTTGACCCCCATTTAATTGTACTTGCACCAAATGTATCTGCCTGAAATTACACATACATTCTACTTCCAGAAGAAAAAAAAACCCCTAATGGTCAGTTTGAGGATAATTAGACAAGGCATTTGAGATAAGGGTTTAAATTAAAAAAAAAAAAAAAAAAAGGTGATTCCACCTGGAAAAAAATTTTCCCAACTTTTTTGGCTCACTATAACTTCAAAAGGGCTTAGCCTAAAAACAAACTTATTTTTATCCATTTTTGTCTTGGCAAAGAAGAGTTTGACCGGTTTGTGGAGGGTTTCAGTGGAATTCTTTAGTTAAGTACAGTTTATGCACATATTATGGGCTCTGTATGATTCTTAACTCTGAATTCAGTATTTTATGGAACTGAGTTCTCTAAACAGTGCGTAAGTGTCCTGCTCTGACACAGAGTTCTTTCTGAAGCACACTTTGCAATGGTATACATTAGGAACACTGGAAGAGGAGGTTAGCTACTTGTAACTGGAGGTTCTTCAAGATGTGTGGTCCCTATCTGAGGGTTATGCGCATGCGCCAGAGCTTTTGAAAGTAATATTGCTTGGCAGTCCGCACATGCGCCCTTGTATTCCCCCATGGTTTCGCCTGAGGCAATAAAGGGCATGTGCACGGACCACCGAGCCATACTACTTTGAAAACCTCTGGCTCTGGGCACATGGCACATGCACATAACCCTCAGTGGAATACAGATAGGGACCACACATCTTAAAGAACCTCCAGTTACAGGTAAGTAACCCCATCTCCTCCTCCTCAAGTGACGGCCCATGTTGTATTCCACTAAGGATGATTGACAAACAGTACCTAGATAGCAGGAGGGTGCGAGGAAGATGGCAGAACCGTGGAACGGAGGACCGCTGTGCCGAATGAGGCATCTGTCGCAGAAACAATGTACTAGAGCACAGTGAGAGGAAAAGGTGTGTACCGAACTCCACATGGCTGCCTCACATATTCTTTACTGCTTATTATTTACAATGGCACCTGAAAGTGAGAACAGAGGTTCGCATGGCACTTTTGTAGCTGGCATTACAAGGTATTTATGTGCCAGATATGCTAAATATTCGTATGCACCTACATGCCTAGGCCATCATTCCAGAGACATGCTTCCATGCGGATGATGCTCATTAAAAAAATAATGCGTTAATTAAATTTGTGACTGAACTCTTTGGGGGGAATTGCATGTCGCCTGCTCTGTTTTACCCACATTCTGCCATATATTTCATGTTATAGTAGTCTCGGATGATGACCCACACATTGTCGCTTTAAGAACACTTTCACAGCAGATCTGACCAAACTCAAAGAAGGTACCAATGTGAGATCTCTAAAGATAGCTACGGCACTCGACCCAAGGTTGAAGAATCTGAAGTGCATTACAAAATCTGAGAGGGACGAGGTGTCAGAAGTCTTAAAAGAGCAATACAGAACCTGAACCACCAAAAAAAAATAATCAACCTTCTACTGGTGGCATCTGACTCAGATGATGAAAATGAACATGCTTTGGTCCACACTGTTTTGAATTGTTATCGAGCAGAACCTGTCATCAGCATGGACGCATGTCCTCTGGAATGGTGGTTGAAGCATGAAGGGACATACGAATCTTTAGGGCATTTGGTATGTAAATATCTTGTGACGCTGGCTACAACAGTGCCATGGGAATGCCTGTTCTCACATTCAGGTAACATTGTAAATAATAAGCAGGCAGCATTATCTCCTGCAAATGTAAACAAACTTGTTTGTCTGAGCAATTGGCTGAATAAGAGATAGGACTGAGTGGACTTGTAGGCTCTAAAGTTTTACATTATTTTGTTTTTGAATGCAGGTGTGTTTGGTTTTTTTACATAATTTTACATTTTTAAATTCAACTTTTATGATAAAGAGATTTCACTACAGTACATGAAATGGGGGGATTGAAAAATACTTTTTTTTTTTTACACTGCAAATATTCATAATCAAAAATATAAACTGAGCACTGTACACTTCGTATTGTGTGTAGTAACTGAATATATTTGAAAATGTAGAAAACATCCAAAAATATTTAAATTCATGGTATTCTATTATTAATAGTGCGATTAATTGCTTGTCAGCCCTAATTTTAATAAAACATTCACAATTCTTAAAACACACATTAAAAACCTTGTTCAAACCAGTTATATCCAAAATGTAATGGTAACATAACCCTGGGTCATATCCTGGCTAACTCTAACTTTCCCACAACACTGTATCTCCAACTTTCCCACACTAGCAACTTCAATTTGTCATACTCTTCTACACTTGCTAACTTTAGCTCAAAACCTAGCTTCTATGTATTTGTTCATCTAAACCATCCTATGGGATACAGGAGTGCCAGCCAATCAGGGAATGATTGAGGGCTATCGTTCATGTCCCCTTAGGGCAGGACTTCCTGCAATGCATAGCCTCCTGGGGGCAACCCTGCCTACGCCCCTCATGGTGACAAGGAAGCAGTGTCTGTCTCGAACCCTGCAGACCCCAGCTGTAGGCCCGTGGGTTCTTCCAGAGATAGCCATTCTCTCCCCTTTCAATACCTTCTCGTATTAGCAACATAAAAAGAAAAGAAAAAGTTTTAGGTTAAGTACAAACTCAAGACCTAGCTAATGCTCACCTCCCTTTCCTAACATACTTCCCCCATACTTGGCCTTGGCAGTTCTAGATGTGATAGTGCTCGTGCTTTCTTGTGAATAGGTTACATGTATACTGTTGTGTAAACCAAAATGGATGTGGCTCATGAGGCCTGGAGCTACAGGCAAAACAACAGAATAGCCAACTGATTCCTGGCTGGACTGGCAAGGTATTCAGATTTTAAGTATGGCAACTAGCTGTGATTCTGTGATGTATACGCAATGCTTAGTAAAGGGCTCAAAAGAAATGTATCCACATGTGCTGCATGTTCCACATACTGCTCATCTACTGAACGTAGCTATTGTTCATTGCAATCAAACCTAATGAGTCCCATGATGTGACCAAATTTGTGGTATATTTTCCAGAAATATTTAAACTTGCCAAGGACAAGGGGAGTGTTTTTTAAAGACTGTGTGATCAACAATGTGAGCCCATCAGGTTTGCGTGCGCACTCTTACGCTGTGTTTCCTGTTTCAAGGCAGCAAAATTCAATCATGCATATTGGGACTGTGTCAGACTCTCCAACTGAAGAGGATGCAGTCACCTCAAAGAAGGCAATGAAACTTTGCCAGATGGTTGAGAACGATGGAAACCAGTGAGAACTGTACTGCAAACTATATTTTCTTCATGTATTTTTGTGACAAATCCACAGGGTTTCATTTGCAAATGGACACAAATGCACCCTGATACACCGCATTGATACACTGTTTAATTGTGATATTTACAAGTTATTGCTGATTTAGATGAAACCTAAAAAAGAAGTGGAACTCAAGTCAATGGGCTTCAAAAGGCAATTCCTTTAATCAGCAATGAATGCTTTTGCATCAGAATTTCAAAATTACCTAAAGGCACCCATATCCCGCAATGTATCCAAGAGACACTGGATCAGGATCACTTTTTCCAACTGTAAAGTGTTTGATCCATTTGTCAAGGCCCAGATGTCACACAATTTTAGTGACTAGGAATATACTCTGTGCATTTTCCCTGGCACAGTATAAGAATTCAAGCACAATTTTGATTTGTACATGGCATGTGAAGTGACCTGTCATGACAGTGTAACAGCACTTGAATACTGCAGAAGTAAAATCCAGTCATTGCCTGTCACGTCCAGCATGGCATTACATATACTCACAGAGCAAGTAACTTTAATGTTTGTGGAAAGATCATTCAGCCTGTTCAAAAAAGTTCAAGACAAACACTGCATGTGCCTCTCCGAGGACCGACCTGGGCAGCTCAACATTCTGTACTATTATAAGGCCATAAGCTCAAAATTTGGAGAGCTTTTGAAAACTGGAATAATCTGCTGGCTCTAGCAAAAGATTACACATTCCAGTACTTCTAAAAAAAGCCTGATATATTATAAATTTTTATTTCTCAAACCTCCTAACTGTGGGAACGGAAGACTTTATAGGCAAATTCTAGTGATATAGGCGGCTTTTGAACTAGGCTTGTTTTAAATTGACTAGTGAATGAATAGTAGAAACATGTATGATTTGTTGATGTAAGGATATTTAGGCATATGGTGTTGACAATTTGTGCTTTAACGATTTATGAATCTTTAGCTTTTTGAATCTCAAAGTGTAGGGTCAGTATCTACCCCCCAAAAAACTTCCTACAACAGTGAACATTTAAATAGATAAAAACAAACACTGATATTATTTGAAGTTATAAAAAAAAAATCATTCTGCCAATCTTAAATATAGTTAACTGTACAAATAATGGTAATAGTAAATGACATGTTTTTAAGGGTGACCACTATAAGCAATCATAGCTGTAGCTCAATATTTGAATCTGACCAATAGATAAATGAGGTCAGGAAGTATTAACCTCTCAGGTCCTGAAAGCGATCAGAAAATTCTTAAATAAATAAGAAATCTAGTTGCTAGTTGGAGGGAAGGCCAAAATAATTGATATTGGTTAGTCCAAACTCCTCAGATATCCAAAGGCTCCAGGGCTTTTATACACAGAGTTCAAAAGTTCAATCAAATCAGCTACTTAATAAAGAGGCAAAATAAAACTCATCCCAATCAAGGCATTAGATTTTAATCACAACTTTATTTCTACAGAAACTGTTCTGTGATTCTATGAATACCATCATCAGCTCTAGTGTGGAACTGAATCCTTTGAAATACCAGGCATACTTCCAATAGTTTGATTGTTTCCTTGACCGCTGACAGGGTTACAACTAAGTTGTATAATCAAAAGTTTGTGTGTTTTTAAGTCTGTATAGTCACTTCTAAATAGCAGATCCTATCCCCTAAACCTTTCTTAGTGCACATATCTGTAATGGTCAAGACTGAATATTTTTGCCACCCAGACAGTTTGTTCACTCTCTCATTTGTGTATCAGTACAATACTTATTTAGATGTTGTCACATATTAACAACTTTCCTAACAGTATAAGTGGAAAAATAAGATTTTAGAAGGTTTACAAATTATTCTGCCAAATAATTTTGTGTACGTAATTTCTGGATTACTTGCAAATTGCTTTTAGAAGCTTGAACAAAATCTCTCTTCCCCAGTTGTCTTTGCCCCACTTGCCAAGTGTTGAATTTGTGGGTTTTGAAACAATACAGCTGTATTTGTTTATTAGTGACTTCAATTGCAGTGTCCCTTATGACAAGAAGATATCTTTCTTTGTGCACCATTTACACAACCAGTATCAATACTACTCAGAATAGTGCTAGTTTATTAAGACTAATGTGAGAGTTCTGAAACTCAAAGGAGGAAAATACAGGAGCAAAGTGCAAACTCTTCGGCGCTCATTTTCCTTCTTTCCAAATCCCTGACCTGCCATTCCACAAACTCCTTAAAAAGATAAAATGAAGCTGAAAAGACCACCTTCTCTCACTCTCAAGAGTGCATGAAATGGAAAGTAATACTCAGATGGCACTGACTGTTTAAAAAAACCCAAACATGATCATATGTTTGTGTCAACACTAGCAAAAAAAAAAAAAAACTTCTTAATCAATGTGGTACTTCTCACTGAAAGTACGAGGGCTACTAGTAGAACAAACATTTTCTCTCTGATTCAGTATATATAAGAGGTCAAATTAAGGAAAAATATTTCTAATTTTAAAACCTAAATCTTAAAAATTAAATCTTAAAGACAAGAGTTAGTTTTTCAGTTAAAAAACCCTAAGTTTTGATATTTTTATTAATATATATCACCTTATGCAAACCTATAATTTGAAATTTGCAATACTATTTTCTACAGATGGCATTTTTATTTGTAATATAGAGGAGAGAGTATTGTTCTTGTGGTGAGAGGATGGAATTAAATCATGAAATATTCACTTTTAATTAAGATTACTGTATCAAAGGCAAGACTTAATGCAGAATTGAAGTAAGGATCAAGGTTAATGCCTATTCTGAAGAGAATTTACATAAATTATGCCTTCCTACTAAACTATGAGGCTTACTTTGTCAATTTATACTGTGTGATCATAAAAATTAGAGATGGAAAGTATCTAAGTCATCTTCTTTCTCCTCCCCCCAATGCAGAACGCTTTAGTAAAAGTATATTTGTGTGTGCTTTGTCCAGTGTCATTTTAAATGATTCAAGAAGTGGAGTCTTCCACTAAACCTCATGGGAGACTACTAAATAGTTTAAGATACCACTGACTGAAGCTTGTTCATAGTATTAAAAGCTATTTTCCTCTAATTTTTTGTTTAATTACTTCTAAATTATTCTTTTTCTGGTATTTACAGCCTTCAAATACTTGCAGACAGTTATATTGCAGCTCTGTAGCTATTTTGCCAAAATTTGGGGGGGTGGGGACATCTCTCTTGGGCTGTACATCACCAAGCACACATTAATAAGTATGCATGCACATTTCCTTTACTCTTTCTTCTGACTAGAGTCAGTCCCCTCTAGTCCCCAATTCTTGCCGCTTTTCATCCCTAGGTTTTTTTTCATTATAACCACTTTCCAGGTATTTCTCACTAATAGCTCTATTTCAGGTTATTTTCCTCTACAAAATCTTGCTTGAATTTATCAGCTTCGGCCTTCATTAGTTTCACAGCAATATGTAATATTGATAAGAAAACAGAAGCAAAGCTATCCCTTTCCATTCCCGCCAAAAAACACATGCACACACAAGGAAGGGACAGAATAACCTGTATTAAATAGTGTTTTATTATAATTTATGAAAAAAATCATACTAGTGTGAGTTCTCTACAAATCCATGCTGTTTATATATCTGGTTGCTATTATTCTCTATGGCCACAAATTTCTGAAGTGACTAGTCATTTTGGAGGCCTTGATTTTTGTTTGTTCAATTTGACACATTAAAGGAATCTGGTTTCCAGAAGATGGGTGCTTAGCACTTGGTTTATATTTTTAAAAATGTGATTCACAGTTTTACTAGGGAATGAAGACAAATTAATTGGATATTAATTGCAATGATCACTTTTCATTTTGAAACTCACCACATTTGGTTGGTTTTTTTTTTTTTAATATTTTTTTGCTGAAGTCCCAGTAATCCATGAATGTTTCTAAGTGACTGCTAATGTTCAGTACATTCTTAAGAGATCAGCTAAAGAATCTTTGATACTATGGTGCTGAATACTATAAAAAATCCTAATAGCTTTACTCACACTGGCTGAAATCCTGGCCCCACTGAAGTCAGGTGTCAGCCCCTAAGTAGTACCCTACTCCACAAGAGGTGCAATGGATTTAAAATGAGATACTTCTGGGGTAAAGCACTAGTCGACGTGAATAAGGTCATAATCTGGCTCCAGGTATTAGCATGAATATTGTCCAGACCTTTTGGTTTGTATATGCTAACTTTTCCCATGTATTTCCTGGTTTTCTATCAGCCACTATATTATGGTATGACCATAGTCTCCTAGACAATGTGCTACACAATTCGTTGCCAAATTGTAACTGTTAAGCTTTTGACTAGTGGACCAAATAGCTCAGGGAACTGGTAGTGGTATACAGAACCTTACATTTATAAGTCACATTTGTTTAGACAGATGAGTCTGGTATGACCAAAAGTTCCTATTTCTGATGGCAGCTTAATGTGTTTTATAAAATTACTCATAGTCTCAAAAAGTAGTTTGTAGCGTGTAAGCGTCCAGATCACATTCAACAACAACTCATTTGTCACTAACTGACAACCACATTATCTGTCTCAGGAGAAACCAAAAGTTGAATGGGCATGGAGGTTGAATTCACCTGATGATTCTTCTAGACACTAGAAAAATACAATGTAGAGGAGATTACTCTGTGATGCTGTATGCATTCCATAAATAAAAAGATTATGTCAATCTCCTGAGTGGTCAATCTAGCATCTTTCAGAAGCATTACATTCACACAAATTATTATAAAGCTTCTCCCTATACATTCAGCATTATGCATCCGCTAGAAACCATGTCAGGCTAGAAAATAGGTGCTGCAAACAGTTTTCCAGAGCCAAGTGCTTATGAATAAAGGAAAAAGGCTGAAAAAGATCATTTTGTAACCAGAGTCTTCAGTTTTCTGCCCATGTCCTTTCAGCAATCCTTCAGTCAATCTTTTTGTTTTCAATATAAGTTATAATAAGTAAAGTGTTACCATTATTCTCCAAGTTATCCTTGGCCATTCTTTTTCATGCTTCTTGCTCTGATACCTAGGTAGCAGTATACCAACATGTCCATTTTATCTAGGTCACAGGTACCCTGAATTATACTCACCACTATCCAGTCACTAAACAAGATCAACTTGGCTTTTACATCTCTAGTGTATCAATTATAATCAATGCCCCTGCTACTATCACTCCCATTAGAGCCAAATTCATCAGAATTTGAATTCACTGCCGCTTCAAGAAGCTGACATCTTGTTTCACAGGCTACTGAGTCTGATCATTTGATTATTAGAAAGAAAAATTTATAAAATATGTACACTACATAAACATGAATTTAATATATACATTGTATTTGCATTAAATTGATTACAATAACTAAAATTACTTCTCTCTTCAGATATATAAATATCTTTTAATATTGAATTTACACTGTTATAATAATCTACCATCACAACTTGCTAGAAATGTCTGCATATACAACAACATCCATACATACCATTTGTATTTAGAATTATATTGCAAGAACAAATACTAACAAACAAAACAAAAGTGGAATATTTAAAAATTAAACACTGAATTATTGCTATTAATCTGCTATTAGTGTTCTATATGTGGATAGCAGCAGGGCAACTGAGATTATCTCCATTCAAATATTCAAGGCTGCCCCATCAGATGTTCATGACAAATCTCCAAATCAGACAGATTGCATTTGCATTCTGTCCATATGATCAAAAGTTGTATTAAAACATTTCAGTTTTTATTTAAGCTGCTAACTGTGCCTAAAAATTAGTTATGAATAAAAAAAGTTTATATTTTTTTACACTCTAAACTTTAAGTAATTGAGAAATGCCTGGCCTTTTATTCATCTATGCATTTCTAGTGCACTAGTTATATATATGCCCCATTTACACAGATAACATTTCAGTTTAACTAAGGGACCCGTCTCTCCACCCTTTCCTCATACTATGTTTTCCTGTAGTGGGATCACTTTCAGTATTGTCTTTCAGGAGACACTGCCAGGCTTTTCTGCTGCTACCATTATTGAGAGAAGGCCTACGCAAAGACATAAGGCTTGTACTTTGACCTAAAAGCAGCAAAGCTATGGCTCATCTTTCTCCCAGGGATTCCCACAGAAGTAAGGTCTTTGCCAGCAACACACTCTTCTCAACTGCCCGAGTTCCAGTGCTTGTTGCTGGGTTAACCAACAGCAGCCCTCCTAAAAGGGAGGGCTGACACTGGCCAGCCAGCAGTGCACCACCATCCATAGTGTGTCCCTTCCCAAATTACACTCTGCAGCACAACTGGTTAAGTCAGTCCACAGGATGAATTCATAAGAGGGGGGGATGGTCAGGAGTGCAAGTCATTGATGTCTCTGGTCCTTCAATGGCTTTCACAGGAAACCCGAGATTTGTGGAGGGCAGTTTTTAGATTACTGAACTATGCTATGCCCATCCTTTTAAGTCACCATATAACTGTATTGCAGAGTCCTCTAGATTTCTCCTCTCCATCTCTATCAATGTTTTGTTGCCCCTTTGTTACATAAGTGAAATTAGACTACAAGATCTTAGATGAGGGTCCTTGTACAGCATCTATGTACCGTGAGACTTTCTGCAGAGTTTTCAACCCTGAAAATAATAAATAATCATCATCCTCTGGTCAGACATGCTACCCAGGTATTGCAGGACTTTTAATGGAACATCAGCACCTTGCTGCATTCAGGACAAGACCATTAAGCTTCACTTTCTTGGATCAAGTTTTAGGTTGTCATGGGAAACCAGAAAGTTGTATTTTTCTTAGCCTCATTCTGTCACAATGTTATATTTTTAAACAAGCTACAATAATTGTAATCTTTTGCGTCTGTTTACCAAGTATATAAACTTTTCAGAGTGAAAATTTACTCTAATTTCCAGCTCCATATCTTCTGAAGTCCACTCCCCAAAATAATATATTTGTTAATTTCCCCACAAGAACAGCTACATTATTCCAATTCTTACTATTCACCATCTATGAAGGGGCATTCTTTTGTCAATAGGCTTCATATTTTAAAATCCTGCCTTCCAAATTAACTGTACTGCAGCTGCTTCTTTTGTCCACGATGCTGTGTCAAAGCCCGCTGTTCCCAATTAAATGAATAGAAAGCAGCAAAGGGTCTTTGGAGGAAGGGGGGGGGGGTCAAGTAAAAAAGTCAGTGACTAGAACTGTACTTGACAAAGTAGAAATACATCTCTCTACAAATATTTAGTCACGTGATAAAATACATTCTTTAACATTCCATTTTGTTACCCCTTTGTGCTAAAATAAGTTGTCCATATACACATTGGTATTTCATTTTTGACAGCACCCAAAATTGTTATAGGTGCCTCCCAATACAGATAAACTAATTTTAAATATGATGCAACAAAGGCACTCAAGTATCTCAGTGGTATATATGTACAGAACAGGAGTGGGGAGCAGTAACAAGACAGCAGGAGGGGGAATGAACCAACCAGGAAAAGAATCTAACGCTATATCTGAATCTTCCACCAGGAATACTGGATCATATTTTGTGTCTTTGCATCATGGCAGACAGCGATGCTTGCAAATCCATAGGGCCTTATGGGGAATATAACAGAGAGGAATACAGATTTATAGCTATAAAATCTACCACTAAACCCTCTGATTCTACCTAATCCAAGCACAAATATCACTACCTATCCTAATACTGTCCCCAAATTTATTTTTATGAAACGGAGAGCATTTTGGAATAGAATTATGTATACAGACACTAAATAGTTAAAAGATACGTTAAATCTGTCACATATACAAGCTGGATTTAGATACAGAAGTTAAGAGGTTGTGCAGTACTTGCTTAATTAATCTTTGCTCTATTAACAGATAAAACCAGATGTACTATTATGTTCTTTGTTCTCATCTGCAGAGGGGATGAGCAGATTATTTATCTCCAAACAATAGGAGTTCGTGTACTACAGTGTGGATTTTTTTTTTTTTAAATCTGGAAGGCAACCACTAACAAGCTTCAGCTGGAACTGCTTGATGTAAAAACAATGTGAACTTGTTCCTGGACTAATAAATGATGCATCTTCCATTAAGAAAAATAAACTAATTTCCAAATGGAGGGAGGTTGTTTTTTAAACACATTTTTTTATTGACCACTTTTAGATACTGTGTATTGTATATTGAAATAACTTTATTTTTTTCATTGATAGTCTTAATGTTGCAAAAGTTTTAAAAATGTATAAGTAACACAAGGAGAAAATAAAAAAAAGTAATCAGTAGTTAATCAGTATATGAAACCTCCTCCACGCTACACCTGATGCAGTCTCAGGTGCTACCACAGTATGAAAGAGTATTTAGTGTTCTACTCAGAGGGCCACAATATACGTGCTCCATTTATGAATGTATATAATGAACATATTGCACTGAAGCAGTTACGCGCTATTGTCAAGATTGCTAGCCTAAACATTCATTTGCTTTGAAAGCTCTTTATTTTTAATCTGACTGATGTTATCTTTGAAAAGATCAATCATATACCATATTCTGGCATTACTATACCCTAATACTTAATTAAAAATCCAATATACTGTGCGCTCCTCACAAAAACTGGTACAAAAAAACCCCCCAATCCCCTGTCAATGTTCATATATTGGCTTATTTATGTTGTGCCTATGCAAAATTTGTTTAAAAAATTACTGGAGCCAAGAAACTAAAACTAAACAAGGGAAGACTTTCAAGGTAGGTCAACTTTTAGGATTAATAATCTTGACAGAACGTTTACCATTGAAACTTATTAATTTTCTGTGCTTCCGTATAGATTGTACCAGTGTTAAAGTTCTGCCCCCTAGCCTCCTTCCTTCCATTATATCATAAGATTTTCTTCTGAAAATCTGTTTGAAATTATTGTAAATTAATATAATCTTTAGGAGAGGGATAAAAAAACAGATCACATCTTTTTTTCTAAACCACTGAATGTTTAGAAAAGTGAAACTGTACAATTGGACTCTTGTCACTGGAGGCTCCTTGGTATAGGGATTGTCTTCATTTAAAGTGCACTGTATAGTACACAGTATCATCAGTGTTTAACATGTGATAATACAGGTGTTTATCATCTCACTTTTGCAAAGTCACATACAAGCCTTAGTGTAATGTAAAGTTTGAATGAATTCAGCTTTCCAGTTAACAAGTTATATCATAAGCAGCATATAAGAAAGGCTACTGAAGACTCCTTCAGTATATAATCACAAGCAACAAAATAATAAAAAGCAGCAAGATATTAAGGTTTGCAACTACCTGGAGAGTCATACAGCGTCTTTGTTCCAGGAATGTTTGGAGATCCCTGGCAATTTTCTACCTACTAACCAAACCAGGGGTACAGAAATTTACTGCTCTAAATTATTAGAAAGGAATTTTTCTTTTTAATTTAGCTTCTGAGTAAGACAACACTTTTATATTTTAGGAAACCGACAGCACAAATTATATATCTAAAATTAATCACAATACTTTAAAATCCAATTTAGACCATTCAACAAAATATGGCTCAGACCAATTTTTCCCCAAAGAAAAACTTTTTTTTAAAACCTCTTAATCCTACAGAGCTTATTAGTAGCTGCTTCTCCATAGCTTTAAATTACAAAACATTATTTTGATTGAGATCTGAGTCCAGGGTTTTATTTTATTCACAGCCATGCTGAGGCTTGAAGTTGTTTAGTCAGTTATTTAGTTAAAGAGAAGCATTGCCTGCTCATTTTCTTTAGTTTAACAGCAGGCTCTCAAACTGCCATACTCTGTTGAAGTGCTAACCCATGATACCCTGCTGTGTTCCATACACAGTTCCCATTTTTGCTTACACATTTCTGCCAGATTTGTCTAATAAACAAGTCATAAGAAATTATGAGGAAAATAAGAAGCAGGGAAGAGGGGACAGTTGATTTACTGCCTTCCTTTCTTCTTTATTTCCTAAAAGCCCTTACATTTATTAGGGATTGTCTTGATCTTTAGACAAATACGGCACAAACATGGACACATGTGCATACACATGTACAAGGAATGTATATAGTGGTGACCAAGTGCAATAGTACAGATAAACATTTTTAATGGGGTATTGTTTCTTGTAAACACAACAGTAAAAGGAATGTCCTCCTAATAACTCAACTCTGATGAGCACGGAGCAACCGTGCAGCTTTTTCTCAACCACCAGGCTGCAGTCATAGCCAGGGACTCTGAGTGATGTACAAAGGACACAGATTCCCTGGTTGTGTAAGAGAGCCCATTAGCATGACACGGCTAAATCCACCGCCCTTCCCCACCCACCCCAGCAGACTCTGCCACATTCCTGGTATCTTGTCTTTCTTCTTGCTGCGTCCGAGACAAATATATTTTTGTTTAAATACATTAACCCTAAATACTGCACAAAGATATAAATTCTGTTTTAGCACAGTTCAGTTTTTACTTGGAGGACCTATGATCTGACCATGCTCAGCGTGAGTGTCATCTTTGTATTTAAATCTAGGGCTGGGAATTGAAAGATCACTTATTTATCTGTATCCCAGAAGCTATAGCATGGTGGAAACCCTCAAGGCAAAATAAATTGTGATGAATTAAAACTGAGGAAGCGCATCCTTAACTTTTACAATCACCTCACTTTTGAAAGCTTAATATTTCATCCTCAGTGTTGAATTAACACTTTTCTATATATTGGGGGGAAAAAAATTCCCACGGGTCAAGTCCCTCAGACACACACGCCAATTAGAAATAGTGTATAATTTTGAGGGCAACCGCAGTAAAATATTTCCTGACTGGAAAAAAGTTAGTGATGTTGTTATATAATGTCCAAATTTGGAAGCATGATCTACATAATTCTTTCTGGGGTGGGTTTTAAATTTCTATGATCTCACAAACTATTTCTGACATTCAGCAAGAAAACAAGAAACGTCATTTCTATACGAAGTAATCTCTATTGAAAACCAGAATCATCTCCAGGTTATGAACACACAAGTCAGTTGAGACCAAGATGAAGCAGGATAAAAATGAATTTCACCCCCACAGCCCAACACATTTCCCAAGTTTACAATAAATATTTCAGTAATCTCTGGTGAAGTATTAGCACTGGCTCTACCTTACACTGCGAGAGGGAGGGGGATGAGCAAGATCTTACTGGTCCCTCATGGAGAAGAGCACTTCCAAGCCAGTAAAAAAAAAAAAAAAAAAGGAACATATTTAAAAAAAATCAAGTTGGCACTGTCTTTTTAAACTAAATTTTAAAAACTCAGAAACCAATGGGGACTGTCTAGAAACAGAAAGATTTTTGCTTTTAAACCAGTTTTCAAAAAATTAACTTGTTTCTGTTTTCTGGAAAGACCCTTTGGGGAAAAGCCACCATGTATGCTTTGGCCAAATCCTCCCTGTCTGTGAGAATGACTGCATGCTCCCTTTTCATTTTCAACTGCTCTTTTGTTGCTCCTGTTACTCTCAAAGAGGGCCTGGAGTAAAACATACACAGGTGCAATCCCCAGATCAGTGCATGAAAGTGACGGCATCATGCTAGAACATGAGGAAGGAAGTGCAACTGATCAAACAGAAAAGATTGAAGCTGACTGTACACTAAGTGCTGTCAACTGAATAAGAGAAACTAAAAGAAAAAAGGAAATATTTGTTCTTTTTTTATTTACAAAATCAATAATCTGAGCTGTTAGAAACATGATTTTTAAAAGCTGGCTGTGTCCCTTTAAGATCGTATTGCATGACTGGCCTAGTAGCGTAACAATAAACACACCAAAATCAGGCGTAGGAACAGATTTGGAAATCTAATTTACTACACCAGTGAGACTGAGCACTACATAGTGTTGCTACCTTTGGTCTCCTGGGGGAGGATATGCCATGGTAAAAAGAGCACTCCAGCTGACCTATTCAACAGCGGAACGGGCAACAAGCATGGTTCCTTCAATCTGTATAGCAGGTGCCACACTTTGTCATCAAGAAAAAAAGAGGAATAAAATATAAACAAAAAACATCAGCTATTCTTCAGAGAATAAACAAGATTTATTTAAATTACCCTTTTAAGCTGCTGGGGTCAGTGAATGAGTCTTTTAGTAAACTCTGTAAATTGCCACATAAACCTACAGTGTTATGTAAATAATATATAAAAATGAGTTATTCCCAAATCCAATCCACTTGAGACAATGGAGAAAACGAATAAATTTTTGATGCTTCTGTAGGGGACAGTTTGACTTTTAAGCAATGTCCCTTTGGCTCCATCTTGCTGAAAGCACATTAAATATGCTTTTTTTTTGATGGCGTCACGTTAAATTAGCATTTAGCGTAACAGTCTTTAAGAAGGATAACTGTAAATATGAAATATATCCTTTTTCAAAGTTAAAAGGCTCAAACTCCAGTGTCAGTTTCATTTGGAATTACATCCATTGCTTTGCCATATTAGAAAGTTCCTCCTCTACACTTGAATCCCAGACAGTACCATGTATATGTTACAGTTTGCACTCATTTTATGAGTAATACCCGTGGCAGACCTGTATAAATTCAGTTGCTTTTGCTGGTGTTAAACACACCAGAAACATGGAACAAATGAACCACAAAAAACTTTTTATATTGCATGCTCACGACTTATGAAATGATTGACAACAGAAACAAAAACAGAAAACATCTGGAAATGGCGGGAGGATACAGGGTTTTTGCAGAGCTCCAGTTTTCTAATACTACTCCACTCAGAAATACATATAATTCCTATTTTGAATTTAACCCAAGCGGGGGGACAGTAGACATCTTCATTTTTTGATCCAAATAAACATCAAACTCCTTTCAAATTACCCAGCATAGTTTGTTCTACTATAATACTATGTGACAGTATAAAGTGAAAATACAAATAAAACCCAATTCTATTCCAATCATTTTTCAACTATAAACACACTTAATTATTGGGCATAGAAGGGTATACGCCTCTCCATTTCCGCACGTTTCTTTATTCTAACCAATATTTGTTACAATTATTATTTATACAAGGTAGAGCTCTCAGACCCAATTGTGCTCTTTTACCATGGTATACCCTATTTTGCTGATTGCCATAACATACACACAGTAAAAGACAGCCCTCACATCAAAGCCTTTAGTCTTATGACAGTGACTTTAATGGGTTTATTGATATACTTAAGTTAAATGTGTGCATAAGTACTTGTAGAATCAGGGCCTAAATTAAGGCATGACACACTAAGTGGGTCCAACAAACAATCAGAGGGGAGGGGAGGGGAGGGGAGAATAAGATTAGAAAAATGCCAAGAGTGATAGGACTGTGTAAACGGGCTACATGCAGAATTTGCAGGAAGTTTTCATTTAGTAAAAGAACAAAAATATGTTTTTATAATAATAGTAATACCTGCTGGCCTAGCCAACTCTGGGTCACAATTTATTTTAGCGATCATGGTAGAAGCAAGTCTTAAGAGGGATGTGGAGGACTACAGTGTAGTGGTTTAACAGATTAGTTCAGGGAAGGTGTACCATATATAAAAGGTGGCACAGAAGAAACCACCTATGAACTAGCAGGAGAAGAGAACTAACAAGAGATGGAGGTTAGCATTATTTGCCATCTTTTAGAACGTAAATAGAATAGAAAATTGACTGTCCAGGTAATAATATTAGCAGCACTATTTTGAATGGACCTAAGGGTGTATGAGCGTATGTGTGTACAGTAGCTGTCCAAGATATGAGTGGTCAGGACTATAGTAGTCAACCCAAAAGATAAAGCCTGGATGAGAGTATTTAAATTTGTTTTGTTTTTGTATGGTGAGAGAGAACACAGAGAAATCATACATAAATTCACAAGTATGGTTTTTATTAATACCTATTAGGCTTTAAACAGGGAACAAGAAAAATACAATAATCTTCAACAGTTTTCTCTCTTAAATGCTGCACAACTAAAGCCAAATTCTCATCCCTCATGCAAAGGCAAAATTAAATGGACTCACAGAATCTTCCTCCCAATGCGCATAAAGCAACTAGGTAGCTTCTCCAACAACCAAACTGTAGTAATATTACCTGCCCTACACTGAGGTTTTAGCTAGTGGATCCATATATACACTTGGATCCAGGTATAGACACTGACTACACCCCAGTTGTCCCATAGGGCTGTCACAGATGTGTTATAAAGCAGGGCTCAGTGGTGTGTAGAAGATGGAATCCTCTACAGCCTTTATTCAATCTGCACCAGCAAATCATGGTGGCTCCACTGTTTTTAGGGCCTTATGTAATTGTAGGATTTATTCCCATTTTTCATTAATAACATTTGTTCTCAAAGTTGATTTGGCAAATACCCAACCCAATAGGATCAACTGTATTTATGTATGTTCACCCAGGTATAGAAAGTTGTATTAAGGGATTATGAAAGGCAAATATAAAATCTTCAGCTTATTAAATGATTAGACAAAAGTGTGTCTAAAGAATAACCTCTAAAATAGTATGTTTCCTCATTCTAGAACTTCCGTGGTTTAGGAGCCTGCTTTCTATCTGCCCTTTTTTCCTCTTAAGTTCAAAAAATATTGATGCCTTGTCAAAAAATGACTTCAATGACACAAAAGCAACCTATTGGAAACATTTTAAAACTATACTAAATATATTAATCTTACCATTTCCAGTAATGTCTTATCTCTGGCCAATTAGAACAATCCAGTTGAAAAAAAATAAACATTTCAGAAGAAAAAGATAATTCAAAACCTTTCTAGTGAACAGAACGCCTTCACAGGCAAACACACACAGTAATAATAGAAAGGGGGAGGGGGGAATCTCAAGTTTTCCTCAAATACATTAGATATTCTCTGCAAATGTGTGAAACTGTATTTAAAAACACAGTACTAAGGCCAAAATGAGTTTCAACGTTTAAAGTGGTAATTAAGAAATTTCTTTTGAGAGAAGTTTGATTTGCTGAAAGTCTATGCTAACAAGAGAGGGAAAAGAAAAGAAAATAAACGGGCCAAATTTATTCCCAGTGTAACTTTGCTGATTCTAGTGGAGTTACACCAGGAAAAATTTGGTCTCATACATCTCATCAACCAGAAAGTTCAGTCTTATACAAAAAAAGAACACATTTACTCACATAAAAAGTTAAAGGAAGGCCCATTTATTAAGGGCTATGACTAACAATAAAAGGCAAAACCCAGATGAATCTTCAAATTACACCTTGAAAGTCTATATTGTAAAAAAACAAAATTAGATTTAATAAATCTTAGCATTAACAGAAAATTAAAAATCTGTATGTCTATTCATTTTTTATTGATGGAAAGACTTATTTTGAAAAGTTAATGAGTAGAATTTCTGCATGGATAAAAATTTGGCACAGAAATGAGAATCAAGACATTGTCAGTGACATATTCTAGATTTTACAGCAGCCTTTACAAGTGATTAACATTTTCTCCTGAAAGTTAATAAACTTTAGAGATGAGATGGGCTCATGTTTTTGAAAATTCATTGTGAGACTGTACCTAAATGTAACAAGTGGCTCTAAAATAGAGCTTTTCCTCTGTGGATCACAAAGTAGATAAAATAAAATGCTGTTGAACAAACTAAGAGCCAACTATTACTTTGAAAAACATTTTTAAACAGTGTACAGACTAATTTTCATATAGCTTCTTATTTGTGGATTCCACAAAGTTTTATATATACAGACTAGCAAAATAATCAGATTTTGTAAGAATTATACAAATCTCAAGGCTTTATTTTAATGTGAACAAAACCTTTAATGAGTAAAGGCTTACAATGTGATGAGTGAAATATCGAAATAGTCTCATAAATGCTTAAAAACAATAAAAACTTGTTCAACCTATTTTAAATTCTGGTTTTAAAACTTAAATTATATTCTGTTAAAATGTATTTGATATTATTCCAGTTAGAAACTTGAAGAAAAAAAATGTATTTAATTGAAAATCTAATGTAATAAAAGATGTTATCACAATCAGCGAAAATCCATAAAATTCAAGCTCAAAGTTGATTGACAACCCTTAGCTTTCTCTTGGTTGTTGGATGTTTATTACAACCTTGTTATTTATTGCAGTTTTTAAAGTTTAATCTACATATATTTAAGAGGAAAACTTTAACTATTAAAGATATAACTTGACAACAATGCCATCTAGTGTACATTTTAAATGAGCATGATGCGTTTGTTTTTAAAATATTTATCCTGTAACATACCACAGAGAGCTAGGGAGGGAAATATGCTACGTACAAATTGTATGTCTAAAATTGAAGAAGGGTTATAGGACAGCAAGGATATCTTAAGTGTTCAATACCTAACACTGAGGTTTGTTGGTGGTGGTTTTTTGTGTTTTTGTTTTGGTTTTTTCGTTTTGTTTTTGGCGGGCGGGGGTTAAGAAGGATGTAAAAACCTAACTATAATTAAGCATATTAGAACTTATTCCCTCGGAGATGCAGCTCTGGCTCAAACAGAAAAAGCACAAGGAAAACCAGTTTTTGAAAGCAAATGATAAGAGGCAACTTAAGAGGAATAAAAGAGGAAAGCAGGAAAGTATTAGAGATTTATAGTGACCCTCAAAGGTGAAGGTGAGAGTGTTGAGAATAAGGTTTATAATATGAAGCTAGCTTCAGCGTTAACAATGGAGCAGCTATTGCTGCTTGATAAATCCAAACTGCTAATGAAAACTGTAGGTTTCTTTCTGTACACCATATACTATAGTTATGCTGCCATCTACTGAAATGTTATTTCATTAAGTATTTAGGATTGTGTATAGGGTAGTTAAAAACAGGTACTTGAAGACAATATTTGATAAAGATAATCAATAAGGTTCCATTGAAAAGGAGCCAAGATACAAAGATGTGCACATAATCACAACACACACCTCGTGTGATCTTTCACTGCTGGAACCCATAACCTTTCCCCGTATCTTTTGTTGACCATTACCCATTGCTGTAATACAGTAAAGGATGCCTTAATTTAAGAACATAAGAACAGCAATACTGGGTCAGACCAAAGGTCCATCTAGCCCAGTATCCTGTCTTCCGACATTGGCCAATGCCCAGAGGGAATGAACAGAACAGGAAATCATCAAGTGATCCATCCCCTGTCGTCCATTCCCAAACAGAGGCGAGGGACACCATCCCTGCCCATCCTGGCTAATAGCCATTAATGGACCTAACCTCCATGAATTTATCTAGTTCTTTTTTGAACCCTGTTATAGTCTTGGCCTTCACAACATTCTCTGGCAAGGAGTTCCACAGGTTGACTGTGCGTTGTGTGAAAAAATACTTCCTTTTGTTTGAAACCTGCTGCCTATTAATTTCATTTGGTGACTCGTAGTTCTTGTGTTATGAGAAGGAATAACCAACACTTCCTTATTTACTTTCTCCACACCAGTCATGGTTTTATAGACGTGTATCATATCCCCCCTTAGCAGTCTCTTTTCCAAGCTGAAAAGCCCCAGTTTTATTAAGCTGTTCCATACCCCTAATCATTTTTGTTGCCCTTTTCTGAACCTTTTCCAATTCCAATATATCTTTTTTGAGATGGGGCAACCACATCTGCACACAGTGTTCAAGATGTAGGCATACCATGGATTTATATAGAGGAAAAATGATATTTTCTATATTATTTATCCCTTTCTTAATGATTCCCAAGATTGTGTTAGCTTTTTCGACTGCCGCTGTACCTTGAGCGGATATTTTCAGAGAACTATCCACAATGACTCCAAGATCTGTTTCTTGAGTGGAAAACGCTAATTTAGACCTCATCATTTTATATGTATAGTTGGGATTATGTTTTCCAATGTGAATTACTATACATTTATCAACACTGAATTTCATCTGCCATTTTGTTGCCCGGGCACCCAGTTCTGAGAGATCCTTTTGTATGTCTTTGCAGTCTGCTTGGGATTTAACTATCTTCAAATTTTGCCACCTCACTGTTTACCCCTTTTTCCAGATCATGTATTAATATGTTGAATAGGACTGGGCCGAGTACAGACCCCTAGAGGACACCACTATTTACCTCTCTCCATTCTGAAAACTGACCATTTATTCCTTCCCTTTGTTTCCTATCTTTTAACCAGTTAGCAGTCCATGAGAGAACCTTCCCTCTTATTCCATGACTGCTTACTTTGCTTAAGGGCCTTTGGTGAGGGACCATGTCAAATGTTTTCTGAAAATCTAAATACAATATATCCACTGGATCCCCCTTGTCCACATGCTTGTTGACCCTCTCAGAGGCATGATTTCCCTTTACAAAAAACCATGTTGACTATTCCCCAACAAATTATGTTCATCTATGTGTCTATAGTCAAGAACAAAACTGTCAGTTTGCCCGGTACTGAAGTCAGGATTAACGGCCTGCAATTGCCGGGGTCACCTCTGGAGCCCTTTTTAAAAACTGGCTTCACATTAGCTATCCTCCAGTCATTTGGTACAAAAGCTGATTTAAACGATAGGTTACAGATGACAGTTAGTAGTCCGGCAATTTCACATTTGAGTTCCTTCAGAACTCTTGGGTGAATACCATCTGGTCCTGGTGACTTATTACTGTTTAGTTTATCAGTTTGTTCCAAAACCTCCTCTAGTGACACCTCAAGCTGGGACAGTTCCTCATATTTGTCACCTAAAAGGAATAGCTCAGGTTTGGGAATCTCCCTCACATCCTAAACAGTGAAGACCGATGCAAAGAATTCATTTAGTTTCTCCACAATGGCCTTATCGTCCTTGAGAGCTCCTTTAGCATCTCAATCGTCCAGTGGCCCCACTAGTTGTTTAGCAGGCTTCCTGCTTCTGATGTACTTAAAACATTTTTTGCTATTACTTTTTGAGTTTATGGCTAGCTGTTGTTCAAATTCTTTTTTGGCCTTCCTAATTATATTTTTACACTTGATTTGCCAGAGTTTATGCTCCTTTCTATTTTCCTTATTAGGATTTAACTTCCACTTTTTAAAAGGATACTTTTTTGCCTCTCACTGCTTCTTTTACTTTGTTGTTTAGCCACGGTGGCTCTTTTTTGGTTCTCTTATGTTTTTTTAATTTGGGGTATTCATTTAAGTTGAGACTCTATTATGGCATCTTTAAAAAAGTTTCTATGCAGCTTGCAGGGATTTTACTTTTGGTGCTGTACCTTTTAATTTCTGTTTAACTAACCTTCTCATTTTTGTGTAGTTCCCCTTTCTGAAGTTAAATACTACAGTGTTGGGCCACCGAGATGTTTTCCTTGCCACAGTGATGTTAAATTTAATTATAGTATGGTCACTATTACCAAGTGGTCCAGCTATATTCACTGCTTGAACCTGATCCTGTGCTCCATTTAGCACTAAATCAAGAATTGCCTCCCCCTCCTGTTGGTTCCAGGACTAGCTGCTCCAAGAAGCAGTCATTTAAGGTGTCAAGAAACTATCTCTGCATCCCTTCCTGAGGTGATATGTACCCAGTCAATATGAGGATAGCTGAAATCCCCCATTATTTCTGAGTTTTTTATTTTAATAGCCTCTCATCTCCCTGAGTATTTTACAGTCACTATCACCATCCTAGTCAGGTGGTCTGGAATATATCCCTACTGCTATATTCTTATTATTCAAGCATGGAATTACTATCTATAGAGCATCTATGGTACAGTTTTGGTTCATTTAAGATTTTTAGTTCATTTGAGTCTACGCTTTCCTTTCACATATAGTGCCACTCCCCCACCATCATAACCTGTTCTGTCCTTCTGATATATTTCGTATCCTGGTATTACC
This sequence comes from Natator depressus, assembly GCF_965152275.1. Taxonomy (NCBI): domain Eukaryota; kingdom Metazoa; phylum Chordata; order Testudines; family Cheloniidae; genus Natator; species Natator depressus. The sequence goes on along the minus strand of NC_134234.1, from coordinate 322,770,780 downwards.
GTGTCCCATTGATTATCCTCATTTCACCAAGTTTCTGTGATGTCTATTATATCAATATCCTCATTTAATATGAGGCACTCTAGTTCGCCCATCTTATTATTTAGACTTCTAGCATTGTATATTAGCACTTTAAAAACTTGTCACTTTTTAGCTGTCTGCCATTACATAATGTAATCGAATGGGACTTTTTCTTTTGACTGTCATGATCCTCCAAACACTTACATACATATTTAACTTTAAGCATGCAAGTAATCGAATTGACTTCAACTGAGTCCATGCTGGCACAGAGACCCACCAGTGCAGATCACATTCCAGAATCCAGGAAGTTAGCAATTAAAATGTTTCAGAGCTTTATAGAGATGGATTTTTTTAATTCATAATTGATGAAGAAAAAAAAATTATCCAGAATCTTAGGTTTAAACTGCTGACTGACAGCTCATTTCTCATTAGATGACAGAAAGCACTTTTTACCAGGGGATTAACTATACTGCAAAGTCAAAACATCCCAAGCTTATGATTACTTTTGAGAGAACACAGTAAATCTTTTCAGAAGTTCCAGGCAATTTAAAAATACAACAAAAAACCCAAGTAAATCTGTACTCACCTGGGAAAATATATTTGCAGTTGGAGCAACTTTGTTGTCCACAATACTGTATAATATTGCTAACAATCTGTCCAGGGGGAATGGCTTTGGCCCAAGGAGGTGATTACTGGTCTGTAAGAGAGAAGGCATTCAATTAAATGGATTTTTCTGGAGCACAGCACCACGGGATCTTATTTATTATACCTGTTAGTCTTTAGGTGGCAATTTATTTACAGTATCCCTTCTCAAAGGCCCACAGCCACTGTATGGAAAACATTCAATAGATACACAGCTCTGAATTTACACAGAGACCCATTTAATCTGGCAGGTGTCCAAAATGCTTTATGCATAATTAAGAACACATTTAGGACATAAAACAATTTTGTCAAATATATATAGTGTTAAAGGTAAAAAAGAATTATTTAGTCCTAAGGACAGAAGTTGGCAGACTATATTTCACGGCATTCTCAAGTTGTAAACAGCTTTATTTTATTATTTATTAGTGTTAGTGTGCTAGGATCCTTCATGTGAATGTTCTACAGTCCCTAGCTGTAGCTAATGTTGCAAAAGGGAAAAAATTCTATTTTCTCACAGGTCTTCAGTTTCCTGTCAGTCATAAAGAGCCCAACTCACTTAGGACTCAACTGTGCCAGGCTTATTCAGATTCAGCATTATCATGGGACTACTCAGGGAGCAAGGTACAACCCTCACACTAAGGGTAACAGAATTGAGTGCTAAACAATGTAAGTCAGTTTTATCCCAATTAAGAACTGTTAACAAGAGCTTCTGTACCTGATGCTTACTCTTCACTTATCATAAAAATCATAATACCACTGTCACACAGAATAGTGACTTCAATAGAAGAATATGACATCTAAAATAAAAAATAAATAAATAAATAAATAAAAACTGTTCTCCTGCAAGATGTTTATAAACAAAAAAAGGGGGAGGGGAAAAGAAAGATACAGAAAATAAGAGTTGTCTCTAGCAAAAAAAAATTTCCTAAATTTCCCATGTTAATGGGTCCTTCAGGAACTAGAGAGAGTTTTTTTTTTTTTTTAAACACACTAAACTGTTATATAGAATTGTCTAGGTACTTTAGCAGGGAGAGTACATACATCAGAGCACCTCACAAAAAATTATCTTCACAACACCTCTGTAAGCACCTCTCTATTTTACGGACAGAGAGCGGATGCAGAGAGATCAATGACTTCAAGATTACATAGGAAGTCTGTGGCAGAGCCGGTGACTGAAAGTAGATTTTGAATCCCAGGTCAGTGCCTTAGCCACAAGACCATTTTTCCCCTCTCCTGACACTGTTAAATACAAAAGTGGGCAGTGTGATTAACTGATTTAAAAAACAAAAACCCCAGTAAACAAGTCACCCAGAGCACAAGTACTGGATTTGATTTATTGTTATTGTCATCACATAACCTACTACACACCCACACAATCAGAAGCTATATTTGCCAGGCAAGTGGCTCTTAGAAGTCTGTTAGCCTCAAATATGTTGTTACTTTAAGCATATAAATACATAAAGAGAACATTTTGTATATTTTGCTTATTGAACACAAGTGCTTTATTGGCATTTTTATTTCCAAGAGGTCCATCCATTAAGGAGATTCTACTAGGAATTTTACTTTAGTCACGTTCTCAGAGTCAGTACCTTAACCTAAGCCCCTTTACTTAGAGCAGTGGTTCTCAAAGCCGGTCCACCGCTTGTTCAGGGAAAGCCCTTGGTGGGCCGGACCAGTTTGTTTACCTGCCGCGTCCGCAGGTTCGGCCGATCGCGGCTCCCGCTGTCCGCGGTTCGTTGCTCCAGGCCAATGGGAGCCAAAAATCGGCCAATCCTGCAGATGCGGCAGGTAAACAAACCGGTCCATCCCACCAGGGGCTTTCCCTGAACAAGCGGTGGACCAGCTTTGAGAACCACTGACTTAGAGCAACCACATTAGTTTTTATACATTCCAATGGTAATTGTGCTAAAAATAATTTCAATTTTAAACAATTTAAGAGTCTCAAAGTCATGTTATAAAACCCAAACAATGCTGTAATGAATTAATTTGACATCTATATCATAAAAGCACTCAGGTAGCATTTTGAGCAATCCTCCCAATACTTCCCCCCAAAAGAGAACATTTTAAAGATGAGGAAAAATAGGGTAGATGGGATAAATGATTTGGCCCCAGAGACAATTAGCGTCAGAGCCAGAATTAGAACTCGGGAGTTCCTGGCAACATCTAATCTCTCAAACTACTGTCGTGACATCCTTTTAGTTTAGGATGTCATTTGAATAACTTGATGGAATCGTTTCTTTTTAATGTAGCGCAGGTCACCTATCTCCCTTTTACAGGCCTGTCTCTCCTCTTTTAGGATTTGAATAAAGTCAGTAACATTACTTTTACTTTAACTCCTTCCAGTAAAGAAAAATCACCACCAGTAGTCATAGGAGCTTTGTAATTGCTTGCCCTATGTTGCACCTAAAACTTTCAAGTTCTCCTGGGGAGTAGGATTAACTGTGGAAGCTGGAAACAAAGAAGCTTTCCTGGGCACAATACTGAAATTAGCTACGAAATTCTGCTCTGAGACTAACTCCAAGAGACCCTCATTATACAGGATTTTCTAAAATTAGGAATATACCCAAGAATCTGTAATGCTCTCTAGATTTCTGAATGAATGGAATAAGAATTAGGGTCAGGTCCAGGGGTGAGACTGGCAGCAAGTATCTGTAGACGGGTGGGAGAGAGGAGAAGTGAACGCTTGTTCCTATATTCTGGACAGAAATGATTGAGGTACATGCCATACAAAAACAAAATTAGTGAAGGAAGCCCTTGTTTAAGATGGTCTGTATCAGGAATGCAGGCAGGTGGGGATGCACCAATGTCACAGAGTAGAATTTGGTTCAAAGAGTAACTTTCACTTTATTTTTTTACGTATATACATATACTTTAATTAGCTAACAGCAATAATTAGAGTACAAAGATTTGCGTAACCACAGTACAGATACTTCTCAACAGTACTGGGAATTCACAAGTCTCTCTACTGTGACTGACTCCCATACTTTGAAGTTTCAGACTATTTACTAGAAACAGTACCTTGTGAAAAAGCCCCATAATTTAACAGGGATGGAATTAAATAAGATCCTTTTCAAAAGAATTTCAAAAGCAGTTTATAGAATTCTTTAGCAGAAACTATGAAAATTCCCATACGCATAGTTTAGAAATTTTCAAGTCTCATTTCTATAAGACTTTTGTACAAGGAGCTAAGCAGAAAAACTCCAATATACATGAAATACTTTAAAACTTATAAAAGACACTTTCCCTTTCAGAATTTTTTATACTTTTTTCTTTGTATTTTTTTTTAAAAGCTCTTCCGATTCATTTTGCTCTTTCCCAGCTTTCTTCACCACAAACACCTTGTACTTTCTTCCCTGAAAAGCTCCCTCCACTTCAACTAAGGCTTTTCTCCTAGTTGGCATTACTTGTGTTTACATTCTTCTTTTACAGTGGAAGATTCCCTACCTCTCGGTTATTTGACTTAACTCTCTGATCACACCACAAGTTTACACCGCTTCACAAAACCCTATCAATGTACCCAAGCTTTAAGATTTCTTAAAGGAGTGACAGCCTGAAATATTCAAAAAGAACAGAAGCTCAACCAGGACCCATCAGGTTTAGATCTACCTCATTTCTGTATGGGGAAAAGGGAATGGGCTCTTAACCTCACGTGGCTGGGGATTTCATGCTCTCACCATGCTACTACAGTTCTCTCTTTTCTGAGCCAGCCAACATGTTTGAACTCCCTCAACTGACAAAGAGAGGGGGCATTTTAAATTGGAAGATTGACACAACAGGAGTCTATCACACTGGAACTGGATGAGAGGTACAGCACCAAAAGCCAATAGAAAATTGAGGGTATGTTTACACTATCCGCCACATTACGATAAATCGACCCCCAAGTGTTCTCCCGTCGACTCCTGTACTCCACCGCTGCGAGAGGCTCAGGCGGAGTCGACGGGGGAGTGGCAGCAGTCGACTCACCATAGTAAAGACACCGCGGTGAGTAGATCTAAGTACGTCGACTTCAGCTACATGATTCACGTAGCTGAAGTTGCGTAACTTAGATCAATTCCCCCCCCTCCCCGCAGTGTAGACCAGGACTCAGTCTCAAAGACAACACCTGACATACTTGAACATACAAAGTATGCTTAGGGAGATGCTGCAGTTGCAGCTCTATCTGGCAGAACTCTCAGTAGGGCTTGCAGTATCAGTCTATCAGTTATCTAGAAAGGGGTATGTCTTACATAAGCAGAAGTGGGAGGTTTGCTTGTTCTAGAAAAAAAATTATGGCCTAACAGACTGAATAAGGAATTAGGAATCAAGATCTCTTAAATTTTTAGCCTGGCTCTGCCCCTGACTCCTGGTGCCCTTAGGTAAGCCACTTAGGGAAAAATTCTTTGCTGGTGTAAACTAGCAAAGCTCAATTACAGTCAGTGAACCTCCATGAGTTTACATCAAAGACTGGGCCTTCGATCTTTGTGTCTCATTTTCCTCACCTGTAAAATGGGAATACCTACCAACCAATGTTTACACCTATGTAAGGGACTTGGTCAAAGAATAATAATATGTGAAATGTAATGTGAGAAACAGGATACTGCAATTGCTCCGGAAAGCCACTTAAAGTGTTGCATAGATCAGATTAAATACAGATTAAACCCTAGAATACACTTCTCAGTTTCTTATATGGAACCATCTCAATACCCAGGAGCTGAAGTTTAGTATCAAGGGAACACATTCAACTCCAAGCTATTTTCCATACAGTAAAGGTGTTTTCTCAATTCTAATAAATGGAATTATGTAGAATACTTTTAGGGGCTCCAATCAGAGATTCTAATTAGAATCAGTCTTACTTTGAAGCTAAATACTGCAAGGAAGTAGCTTGAATCCCAGGAATTAGATCATTCAAGTCTTAAGAGCAGCTTCCTATACTAGCAAAGCAAGGCTTGCAGTCTGACTCAATGGTGGCTAGAAAAAAAATGTCACCCTATACCAATGCCCTAGCCAAACAAAAAAACAAACAAAAAAAACAATTTTAGGTACACGTGGCAATGTTCAATGTAAATAGTAATTCAAAAAGGTTCATTTTAATTTGAGAGAAAGAATTCTTCCTTTAAAAAATATGGTTTGTGATCATGACATGTGCTAGATTAACCATACAAACTGGTAAAAGTCCGCTATTTATCTGAAAGTCATTTATGTTGTGGGCAGCAACAAAAGCTTCTTCAATCCACACCACTCATGTGCCTCAACCCTACTGTAGGGTAACACTTACGCTGTGTCTACACTATGAGCTACGGGTGTGATTCCCAGCTTGCGTACACAATCACTGAGCTAACAAGAGTATGAATAGTGAAACCACAATAGCAGAGGCGGCAGCAGCACAGCTTAGCCATGCTGTGACCCAGGGACATCTTGGTGTCAACTGGCAGAGGGGTGAATAAGGTTTAGAAGGCTCCACTGCATCTGACATCTCCAAAATAAGAGTGCCAAAGGGTGGCATGTGAGGTCTCAATACACTGGTCATTTTAGTCATTGTGAAATATATGAATGAATAATATTTAAGATAATACGTATTCAGACTGGAATTATGTTCTTAAAGCCTTGAAGTTAAAAGCAGGTCACCAGGAGGTGACTGGCCTTGGACAAATTCATTCAGGCAGGGGATTGGAGACTCATCTCTTTTTGTTTGGTCAAGTGTGAATTGTGCATCGTCTCTCTCACAGGTAAGCCTATCAGCATGCGGAGCCAGATGCTAATTAAAAGACTGCAAGGTCAACAAGAGGGAGGCCACAGGGAAGAACAATTAGCAGGGGATGCCCTGATTATGAATATGATCAAAAAGCTATTTTGATATATCTGGGACCGAAAAGGGGACAATGTGATTTGTCTCATGAATGGAAGATCACAGCCAAGCCTGGCTGAAATACACCAGAAGGATTTTGGATTAATTTTTGTTCTATATGATAGGACAATGTCTTGTTAGTTAAATATAGGCTTTAGAAAGTGTTATGATTTTATATGTAACCGTTTCCATTAATTCTACTTGCTTCTTCTTGAGTCTGTATTTTTTTTGTTAATGTTTTGTTTTTCCTACAAACATATATAAGTACTGTGTGCTGAGTGGAGTGGTGATCCTGAAGTGTAACCAGTAAGCTGGTGTACACTATTCCTTTGGGAGCAGTGGATCTGTGAATTCAGAGTGTCCAGTGGAACAGGGGCAGACACTCCAGGGGGACACTTGTAGTGTAGTGCTCAGAGGTTGCAGTATACCTTATCGTTACCTGTAAAGACAGAGCAGGGCCTGCAGAGGCCTGGAAGGCAGTGCTTGTATTGCCAGAGGCTAGTAGTGTTGGGGAACTGACCCACAGTAGGCGCAGATAAGGCTTCCTTGTCATAAGGGAAGGTGCCTCACAACTCTGGGCGTCCCCAGGAAGTGTCACGTGGCAAGTGCGTCCTGATCAGTTTCAGGCTTGTTTGTACTCGATGAGAGGTAGTGCAAGTATGTGTATGAGAGCTGGGAACCACATCTCTAGTTTGTGGTACAGATGCAGTCATAGGAAGTTTAAATCTACATGCTAATACTGCTAATAAGTGTGTGCCAGTTAGTGACAAGTTAACAGGCAGAGGCTAACAAACCCTGGAAGTAAGCAAAGGTTTAAATCAGTGAAAACAGAAATAGGCAGGGGCTTTATTTAAAAAAATTGAAAATAGGAAAAGAATTTGTAAAAAACAAAAACAGAAAAAGGTAATTGACTCAGAATCAGCAATTTGTGCACTAACTAGTTTATGTCACTTCATGATCTTGTCACTGTTACATTGACCTCCTTCCTCTTCTTACTCCATGTTACACTCACTTTTTGCATCTTGTTTTACATTAGATTGTAAAATCTTTGGTGGCACGGACCACATCTTACTATGTGTTTGCACAGCACCTGTGGGTGCTTAAATAAACAAACAAATAGAAATAAAATATTTATAAATATAAAACTTTTTTTAAATGCAAGTACATCTGTCCACTAGGGATTAGACAGAGACATCAATCCGTCTCCAATAAACTATGACGCTAATGGTGCTAGCCCTTGGTCACAGTCAGTCAATATGAATCCAATTCAAAATAGAGACCATGAACTGGAGGGCTCTATGTCCCATCATCAAATCTCTGGTTATCCAGTTGCTTTGTGTTCCTGCCTTTCCCCATCTTGCCACCTTAAATGAGATATTACTGCCTATAGGAAAGGGAGCAAGGCACCTCCTGCAGCTGGAGGGGAAGGATGAAGATTTGGGCTGTGATGCAGTATTTATTCATTCCTGTTTCTCTTTCCCTCCCACAAGACCTGTGACCACAACTTGAGATGTGGATGTTTTTCAGGGTAGAGAACAGTCCTGAAAATAATTAGAATCTTTGAAAATCCTCTGGAGTTCACATGTCAGAGACAAGACACACGAGAGTTCTATAATTAAAGGATACTTGCTTTCCATGGAGTTAAGGATTTACAAGATAGATGTTAATATAAATAAGTTTAACATTTCACATCATTCTAGACAGGTGAAATTATGTGGATTAAGAATTTTTTTTTTTTAATATACCAATTTACACGTTACTCAGTCATAGGATCAAATTCTCTTCTAGCGTACACTGGTGTAACTGCATGGATTTCAGTGGAGTTGCAACAACTTATTTGGGTAAAGGGTTTGGCCACTATTCTTTAAATCCTTTCTCCTGATGGAATAATTACAAAATTTCCTTAAGGAACATACATTTTCCTCACACACAACAGACAAGCAGTCAAACTTTAACCCTGAGTGACTAAAGTTAGGTTCCTAAATCCATATTTAGGCACCTAAAAGTGGTCTGATTTTCAAAGCTACTGAACATCTAACTAACAGTGGGGTTTACGGGTACTATGACTAAGGTGAAGATTTTGTCATGTTATTTTTCGTGAAAGTCACAGACAGGTCACGGGCAATAAACAAAAATTAATGAAAGCCTTGACCTGTCTGTGACTTTTGCAGCTGCGGTTCCATGGTTTCTCCCACTACAGTAGTGGCTGGGACCTGTGGGGTTCCCCCTCTGCCCACAGCGGCTGAGAGCTTTGGGAAACAGTCACCCTGGAGAGAAAATGGGACACCCCATCCGCTCATCCGAGGTGTCCCCCTCCCCCTAAGCAAGGCTGTCGCCCGTCACTGGAACCCTGAGGCGGGCCCCTTCAGAAGTCTGTCACCTGTGGCTAGAACTTCGCAGGAGACCCCCACCCAGTCACTTGCTGCTGCTGTCAACTGTTGCTGGAACCCTGCCAGGGCCCCACTGGCTGTCGGTTCCAGAGTCCTGCAGCCGCTGGGGCTGAAGCAGAGAATGTCATGGAGGTCTCTGGAAGTCACGGATTCTGTGACTTCCATGACCTCTGTGACATAAACATAGCCTTAACTATGACCTGTCATAAATATAAAGGGAAGGGTAAACGCCTTTAAAATCCCTCCTGGCCAGAGGAAAACGCCTCTCACCCGTAAAGGGTTAAGAAGCTAAAGGTAACCTCGCTGGCACCTGACCAAAATGACCAATGAGGAGACAAGATACTTTCAAAAGCTGGGAGGAGGGAGAGAAACAAGGGGTCTCTGTCTTTATGCTGCCTTTGCCGGGGATAGACCAGGAATGGAGTCTTAGAACTTTTAGTAAGTAATCTAGCTAGGTACGTGTTAGATTATGATTTCTTTAAATGGCTGAGAAAAGAATTGTGCTGAATAGAATAACTATTTCTGTCTGTGTACCTTTTTTGTAACTTAAGTTTTTGCCTAGAGGGGGTCTCTATGTTTTGAACCTAATTACCCTGTAAGGTATTTACCATCCTGATTTTACAGGGGGGATTTCTTTTTTATTTCTATTTACTCCTATTTCTATTAAAAGTCTTCTTGTAAGAAAACTGAAGGTTTTTTCATTGTTCTCAGATCCAAGGGTCTGGGTCTGTAGTCACCTAGCCAAATTGGTGAGGCTTTTTACCAAACCTTGTCCAGGAAGTGGGGTGCAAGGTTTTGGGAAGTATTTGGGGGGAAAGACGTTTCCAAACAGCTCTTCCCCAGTAACCAGTATTTGTTTGGTGGTGGTAGCGGCCAATCCAAGGACAAAGGGTGGAATATTTTGTACCTTGGGGAACTTTTTGACCTAAGCTGGTAAAGATAAGCTTAGGAGGTTTTCATGCAGGTCCCCACATCTGTACCCTAGCGTTCAGAGTGGGGGAGGAACCTTGACACCTTCTAAATACCAAGTCCCATATTTAGCTAATACATTAGTGCCTATTCAGTTAATTTTATAGCTAAATATGGATTTGGGAGACAAACTTGAGGCACCAGATTTGAAGATTTTGGCCTATTGTTCCTCTCACATTGTATGTGCACAGAATTTTGCCCATAAAGTTTAAACTTAGTCTCAGACATAAAAAAGAGGATGAAGCAACGGGTCTCTGCTTTTCTAACATGAGCCACATCAGTATTTTTTTTTATAAGCAAAACCACTGCACCACTTCACATCTGAAGGAAAAGTGGTATTGGTTTAAAAAAGTAGAAACATGAGAAATGTACAAATTGATGTTATCTAACAAGATCAGAAGTGATCTCCACTACATGATTGTAATTAAATGTAATGCGTGTCCTCTTAAAACAAAAATATGTCTATTAATAATAACAATGCCTTGTATGAAAAGTAAACATCAAGTAAACCAATAAACTAGAGATTATAGCATGCAATGCTCTTGTATGCTCTTTAAATCATACATTCAGGTGGCAAGGGGAAAATATATAGCCACTACTACAGGTGAAAGCAGTATTTAGTTGTGAGTGAGGATTGAAAGCTAAATAAATACCTTTTCATGTTTTTTCAAAAAGTTTGTCTTCTTGATTTTCCCATGATGCTGTAAACACAGAAGCAAAATATGAGCAAATATGACAGCAAAAAGTTAATGTTATATAACTTGAATAGGATGGGGGGGGGAAAAAATCAACGAACGTACAACTGTTCATTACATATTTATAGTAATGTACTACTACCATAGTTCTGCCTACTTATCACATGCCAATTAGTTATCTTTGTCCTTAACAACATACTGCTTATTCAGTACCTAACACACTCTAGGCATAACTTCTTGGCTCCCTCATATATAAACTGTGTGAACACTAGGTGAAAACTTTCACCCTGCGGTGTTGCTATGTTTGTAAAGTGGTTTATGGGGGGGGGGGGGGGAATGTACAAATTTAAAAATCAGAAAATTAAATACTTAGCCATCAGAAAATAAATTTGACACTAATCAGAAGAGGCAGAGAGCCATTTCTATGAGTCTCCTTCCACCTCACCCCATCCCGTGCCTCAAAATCAGCTTGAGAAAAGGCCATAGCGTGTTTCCTTTGTCTTTCTAGAAATGGGAAAGCGGCTGCCCCTTGATCTTTAAATGCATCCAGTTTGCACCTACATCATTTTTGAAGTCTATACAAGGAACTCAGTTTTATTTCATTTATATTTAAGATGACAACAGGATAGCCACAAAATAAAGCAATAAAGTGTCAAAAAGAGGCCAACATACAGGATGTGAAGGTCACGTCAAGAGTAGACAGGTAAAAATGTAATTGGAATAAAGAAAGTAGCTGATGTCCTGTGAGCAGATAAAATTCATCTAGAAGGATTGTGTTGAGGGAGAAAGGATTGGATCAAGGAAGGGCAAAGTACAGGGGCTGGGGAAGAAATAAGGAATTGATGGAGGGGTAAGGGAAAGATAATTGGAGTTTTGAAAATTACTTGGATTGCGGGTGGTGGGTTATATGAATTATACTGCTGCAGTTGAGTAGTTACATTAAAATCTTATTTGTAATATATTTTTAAGTTATGTCAAGGCTGCTTACAGTACATAGATAGGCATCCATTTTAGCATTAGTATAAAGTACAAAATACACATGTACGCACTTCTTAAAATAAATTCTAAGCAGATTTTCAATATGGTATGCAATAGAACAAGACCATTTTTTCTTTCAATCCTACTTTGCACAAAACGGTGGCCTCCTGTCAACTGTTATCCTTTTTCAAAAGGGCACTTAAAATGTTTTAAGAGATTTTAAGGGAAAAATTGTACGTTAAATTGTACTGGAATTTTCTTTCAACTCATGACATCACTGAGATTTATTATTTTGATGTTGTAATTGTTTGTCAACATTCTGCTGCTTTTAATTTGCAACATTGTCTCAATTTATCTACAGTGGTAACTATTTTAATAATAGTAGTATCGCCTTTAATGGTCCAACGTTCCTTTGGTTCACACCTGTTTAATTATGAGACTTTGGTTAATGATTCCAATATAAAGTTTTTTGCCCAAATCCCATCAGATCTCATTACAATTCCAACCATAAGTTCTCTTTCTACAGCTCCCAGGACACACGGACACAGGATTAGAAAGCTTCTCCCTAAGTGCTATTTGTTCTAGCTTTTGAGATATTGCTAATTTGTGAACTTGGCCTTAACACCTGATTAAGTGCTCTCAGGTGATACTTGTGGTAGAAATGGTGATTATTCATGCTTTATCAATGATTGACAAGATATTTAACTTGACTAATTAAAAAGCCAACAAATTTATTACACGGCCTCGCACTTCAAAGGTCTTTGAGGAGCATGTTCCAACTACGCATTTCACTGCACTGAAGAGAAGCACCAGTATGCCCATGCACAGGGACTGAAGGACTGGAGCCTGATTTCAGACATGCTACAATGACGGAGATAAATAAAGCCATATCTTTTCACCACTCATAATTTCCTTGTTCTTTTTAGTATATATAAAGAAAATAAATGCTTTTGTTGACTTATTTCCCACAGTTAAATTTAGATCCTGAGGAGAGAGAGAAGTCCGCATGAAATCAGAAGTTAAAACAGTGGAGTTATTATTCAGCAAGTAAGTTCTTCCAGTGATATATTTCTTCCCAAATGTTAGAAATGAAATATTTGGCTATGTACACATATCTGTAAATTATTACAAATAATTCTCTCCTCTTCTGAAGTACATACAAAATGATACAGACCAATGTGAAACATTTAGTTTTCATTATGGGCACATATAACCACCATAAAAAATGAACACCACGTCCAAGTTTATTACTTAATTAGTATATCAACACTAAGGACTCCAGTATATGTATCTCAAAACATGGACAGTATATTTATAGGTTTTGCGATGGAGGGGGAAAAAAAAAAGATTTCTTAAAGAATTAGCAAGCTTCTATCCCTCAGCGTTCTCACTCTCCAATTTCTTATCCTTGCCTACAACACCTACACATTTTACAGTATAAAAACTGTTGCAGCTACTAATATAAATGGTAAGCATAACTGCTCAATCACTTTGCTTTTTGTTGCAACCTTTTCCTCTCCTCCACCGTCTGTATCTTGTCAAATTAAGGCCTCTATTCTTCAGACAGATGTACTAGTGCAAACCCTTTAGATCCACATGGAATTCTGCTCTCTTCCATGGGATTCAAACTGTGAATAATAGTACACACCAGCGCATCGATTTGCAGGATCACAAATACTTCAGGGAAGGGGACTATGTCACCTTATAAATGCCATGCAAGACAATAGTGCTACATACATATTATGCATATTTTAATTATCAGAACAGTTCATTTTTCATATTAAACATCAGTAATGATGTGACAATTGTCAACATACCACAATATGTGATCCAAAGTCAGTTTTATTCAAACCAAATAAATAAGATACAAAAGAGAACTGAAAGTAAATGACCTAAAGGCGTTCTGACCTGAGTGAAGAAGTACGCATGACTCCGGCATACAGCAGTAAGAAAAAAATACATAGTAGTTACCTTAAGGAAGAACCTCTTATCTGTCCTGGCAGGATTGTAGGATGCAAGGTATGCAGCTATTAGAAGGAATTTAGAGTAATAAGGAAGTTCTACGTGAGCATGTGCAGAAAGTCCTATAAAAACAAACACAGTTTATGAGTCACCGAGGGAGCATTCTAACCGTGAGAGGCTTAAAATTAGACCAGTAAGTTTTGTTCTGGTTCTCAAGGGCAAACATATTGCAGCATTCCTCTTCTCTGCCTGCTCCATTCCTGAAAGTCAGCAGAGATGGATATTTGCTACAACCCGGGTATCCCAAGAGTAAAGCAGGCAGTGCTGTGGAACAGTGTGACATGCATAGTTGGCCCTTGAATCAAAACAAAACCAGCACTCAGTTTGCTGGTGGACTGCCCTAGGGCTCCCAGGCATTACAGTAATACAAAGATTAAATAAATACAGCAACAGATGACAATTTCCTTCAATATCCAGGGGAAACCTCATTGAATGTATGTATCATTGTGGGATAGGGTTTTTACGTAATTCCATGGAGGACAGGGACAACAGCCCTCCAGGGACAGTGGGTGATTATTAGGCAAATTTACTCAGGTTGTAACACTTTCAGAGAGCTACCACCACCTGGAGAAAGACTCACATATACTGGTTCAAACTGGATTCTCCAGGAACCAGCAGGCACAGAAAGGATTTTTGGATAAACAGCCTGAGTTTAAACTGACTTAGGGCCATCTTTCTGATTCAGCAAGTGGACAGGATCTCTGGTCCATGGTTGCGGGGATCCTTAGGGAAGGACTTTGGCCTACTGAGGCCCCATAAGAGTGAGTGTTCTTGTTCTGTGCAAAAGGAATAATGAACTAGTAACCAGAGGAAAACCCCTGTGTGGGGTTTGAAGAACTGTTCACCAGCCAGAGCCCTTGTTGGAGTCAGGGGATGACCTCCAGTAAGCTTATTAGCATGCGTGTAGGGCTGTTGGTTTTGTTTTTAGTGTTTTCTCTGTAATGCTTTCACCTTAAGAATAAATGTGCTTACTGAGAAAGAGCTGTGTGGTAGGTTAACGGTGGGCAATTACATTCTTTACTGTATGTATGTATGTACATAACAGCAAAGCAGACCGACTTAGGGAACCTGAATTTGTTGGGGAGGTCACAGTATAGGCAAGGAGCTGTGCAGTCTAGAAGTACCCTGGTCACGAGGAAGAGAGTTACAGGTCTCCACCCAAGACAGGTGATGGCTTAAGAGCCGCAAGTGTAGAGGGGATGCCCTTGCTGAACCATGGAGGGGGAATACAGGTCCAGTTACCCTGAACTGTGACAAATACCACTACTAAGAAGACGACAGATTTCATGAATGATCTGGGAACCACTGAGCTATGATCTTTGTTTGCTGAATTGGTTTAAAAAAAACAAAAACAAAAAAACCAACCATCCTCACATTTTAAAACAGTTTCAGGCCAATCTGGTTTAAGACAGTTTGGTTCGCTAGTGTGGATATGGCAAAACTGTTAATCTGTCCTCTTCCCAATTGAGATTTGACCTTCAGGCTGCTATAAACTTCTCAAGGAACCAGCTCCACAATGAGCCAGATTCCAACTAGGGAGCCAAATTACATCTTTGAACACACATCGACACCCGGGTGGTGGCTGGTTTCTCAGCTGTAACTCAGCATCTGGACATTTAGTTTTTTAATTTTATTTAGGATTGGAAACCTTTTACCCAGTGATGAGCTGCCAAAATCTTAACCACCGGTTCCCTATAAAAAAGTTCTGATTTAAGGGATGTGCCCCAGTATGTATTTTTTGTACCAACAGGGTTCCCATACGTCCGTATTTTCCCGAATGGCGATTTAAGAACCAAAAAGCCTGATCTGTCTGGGAAAATACGGATGTTAACCCTGCCTAAAGTTCTTTTTTAAAAAGATGGGCCTGAACTAGAAATGAGCTCCATTTCACATGTGTGGGTCCCCGCCACTCCCTGGGGGTGTGCTAGGGTGACCAGAAGTCCCGATTTTATAGGGACAGTCCCGATTTTGGGGTCTTTTTCTTATATAGGCTCCTATTACCCCCTACCCCCTGTCCTGATTTTTCACACTTGCTGTCTGGTCACCCTAGGGTGTGCACATGTGTGGGTCCCAGCTGCTCTATGTCCCCCTCATTGAAGCAGGTGTGCAGGGTTACTGCCCTGGGAACTGCAGGGCACCAGTGGACGTGGTGCCAGCTGCAGATGGGCGTGCGGCAGGGCTAGCTGGAAGCAAGGGGTGCGGAGCTGGCTGGAGACAGGAGGTGTGGGGGTAGCTGGAGACGGGGACTAGCTGCGGGCAGGGGATGGCTGGAGGCAGGGGCTGGCTGCGGGCAGGGGCTGGCTGCAGGCAGGGTAGTGGATATTCACGGGGAGAGCAGTAGGACGCAACCCAGGCCCAGCAGAGCAGTGGGGGACCCACCAGGCAGCAGCGGGAGCCCCAGGGCCAGGGGTTGGGGGAGCAGCAGCAGCAACAGGGATCATGCCCAGGGCCAGGCGGCAGCCCACATGGCTCCCCGCAGCGCAGCGCCTCCGGCGGCCAGAGGAGGAATTACATCACTTCCTGGTCGGAGCCCATCAAAGCCTCAGCGCCCCCTGCAGGGAAGCGGGTTAACAACTGGTTCTAAAACTGCTTCAAAATTTAACAACCGGTTCGAGCGAACCAGTGCAAACCGACTCCAGCTCACCACTGCTTTTACCTTCAAAACTCTCAGCCTGATTTGTTTGGTCTAGTCTACTATACATGCATTTTGCAAGTTTACATATATTTTACATACACAAGAGTATTCTATGATGTGTATTTCCTCCTTCCTTTCACCCTTCCATTTCTACACTTTTCTCTTTCCCCACTTTCTTCCAGTCACTGTAATTTTTTTTTTTTTTATTTAAAATGTGTGTGACCAGCAGGCTGCCTTATCTTCGCTGCTGGCTGGAGAGGTCAGTTTCCTAGAGGGTCTTATTTTGTGACTGCTCAGTTTTGTCTTTTCATCTAGACTGTTCCCTGCCCTATGTAGCTTGTCTTCTGTGCTTTGTACAATACCAAGCATGTACCTGTCAACGCTCAAACAAAAAATGCAGGCTTTAATCTTTGTACGTTTAACGAATAAGGATCAAAACAGTGGAACGTGTTTAAAAGTTAGTGTAAATTTCAGAGTCCACAATATAATTGTGGAGCACTTGAGAAGGGTTATTTACAAGTTTCCTTTCAGGTAGTCATGAAAGCACGGCATATTTTTTTCAGCTTCTACTAACAGTCAAGTAGCTGTTTTATTCGTACAGTATTTTAATTAAAAACACAATCCCAGATAAAAGAAACTCCTGCTTGTAGACAATTGAGTTGAATACCGAAATGCCTGTGTTCCTACTCCATCTTTCTGACCTGCTGGGATTAGCATTATGCATTGAATAACTGTTTGCTTAATTACATCCACAGTACAGTTTATTACATATTAATTTCTCTTTAGAACAATGCTAATGTCAGAAATGTTATTTACCAACAAAACCATTTTCCCTAGCGTATAAGCTTTAAGTATCCTGAAAGTAACTGAGTAAAATTTCTCTTTTTTGAGCTAATCAGGAATAAGTGTATTGTTGTCATTTGGTGAAAATAGGAGGTTTAGGAATAACCCTATGATTCTATTTCCCTTGACCAGACACACTGCAAAAGTAACATATTTGTTTAAAAAGTAAAGGTCTGAATCTCACTCTGATCACTACCACATTATCTATAAACTATCACCACAGCTTTGACAGAACATACCGCATCTGAGTGCCTCTCAAAAGAAGAGAGTCTTACCATGGTGGAGACTAGGGGGAAAAGATGGTCCAAAAATTCAGAACTGGGCAAGAATCTATTGCTGAATGGCAGAGGGGCTTTTCAAAGAAGACATTTTAGTAATCTCCTAGCCTCTGTTTACCAGAAGCTGGGAATGGATCACTTGATGATTACCTGTTCTGTCAATTCCCTCTGAAGCACCTGGCATTGTCCGCTGTCAGAAGACAGGATACTGAGCTAGACAGACCTTTGGTCTGACCCAGTATGGCTGTTATTATGTTAATCTTCCCTGAAGAGTAATTGAAAACTAAAGAGCAGATTAAGACTTAACTCTCAGTTCTGCCTAACGGGTGGTGGCACAGAGCTGCACTACTCCAGAGGCAGCAGTAGAAAGGAATTGTGACAGTCATGATTCACATACCTCTCAGCCACAACTTGTCCAGGGTTCCTGTTTTGTTCAGGTATATGCTGTGTAAGCCCATTACCAGAGGCAGCATATTTCTCCTTCAGATCCAGCCATCTCTGCTGGTCATGCACAGGGTTGTGGATCAGCCTACTCCCCACCCTTTTGCACGTAGGAGTAGTGGTTTATTTTCCCCCCTCATGCCCAGGCTCAACATCCAGGCATATTCTGCACCAAGGAAGGAGGTACAACCTAGGCCTCAGTAAAGTAATTCCATTCAAGTGTTTGTTAGGGATCAGCAATCATATCACTAAATAACTGCTACCATAACTACTACTATTTAGAATTATTGCATCTATTCGATACCTTTCAAGTGCCCAGGTTCTCCATCATCCTGCTGTATTCTCTCCCACTGTGAGCTAAAAAAAGAAAGACAGGTGTTTAAAGAAAGAATACCTGTTATATCCAAATGAAAAGGAGAAGTTACTTACCTTGCAGAGTAACTGGAGTTCAAGATGGTTTTGTCCCTATGGGTCCTCCACATCAGAATCCATGGACTCGTGAGCCAAGATTTTGTGAGCAGGTCCAGACCTGTGCCCTATGCATCCTTGTGCTCAGGTACAAGGTATACAGGGTGGGAGAGGCTTGCCACCACTACGGTTCCTTCTCAAACATAGTCTATACAGAATGGGAAAGAAAGAGTCTATACAGGAAGAATGGGCTCCACCTAACCCAAAATGGAACCAGATTGCCGACATCTAAAATTAAGAAGGTTGTAGAAGAGTTTTTAAAGTAAGGGCTGAGGGAAAGCCGACAGGTGCAAAGGAGCACATAGTTCGGATGGAGACATCCCTTAGGGAAGTATCTATTAACGGCAATTCTCTATATCCTAGTAAACAAGATAGGAATGAAGTTGATAGAGTACAGGTAGGAACTGAAGAGAAAGTCAAATGAAAAAAAAGAGTTCCATTCAATTACATCACATAATGGCAGACAGCTAAAAAATGAAAATTTTTATAAAAGTGTTTGTATATAAATGCTAGAAGTCTAAATACTAAAGACGGGTGAATTCGAGTGCCTGGTATTAAATGGTACACCCACACCTTGAATACTGAGTGCAGTACTGGTTGCCAACCTCAAAAAGGTACAGAGAAGGGCAACAAAAATGATTAGGGGGATGGAACAGCTTCCACATGAGTAGAGAGTAAAAAGACTAGGACTTTTCAGCTTGGAAAAGAGATGCCTAAGAGGGTATATGATAGAGGCCTATAAAATCATGAATGGTGTGGAGAAAGTGAATAAGGAAGTGTATTTACCCCTTCACATAAGAACTAGGAGTCACACAATGAAATTAACAGGCAGCAGGTTTGTTTTAAACAAAAGGAAATACTACTTCACAAGCTACACAGTCAACCCATGGAACTTGTTGCCAGGGGATGTTGTGAAGGCCAAAAGTATAACTTTTTGGGTTCAAAAAGGAATTAGATAAGTTCCTGGAGGATAGATCCATTAGTGGCTATTAGCCAAGATGGTCACAAATGCAATCTATGCTCTGGGTTTCCTAAGCCTCTAACCACTGGAAGCTGGGACAAAAAATGGATGGATCACTCAATAATTGCCCTGTTCTGTTCATTCCCTCTGAAGCATCTGGCATTGGCCACTGTTGGAAAACAAGATACTGGGCTAGATGGACCATTGGTCTGATCCAATATGGTCTTTCTTGTGCTCTTAACGACTCTGAAGCTGAGGGGAAGGCGGGTGGGTAGTACAGTACCGACATCTCGAAGAACTCCTGTTACTGTACAAGGTAAGTAACCTCTCCTCCTTCGAGTTATTGCTCCTATGGGTGCTCCATGTTGGCAGTTTCCCAAGGAGCACCCCAACTGAGGGGGAAGGGTGCTGAGGAGGTGGATTCAGTATGAGCCAAAGAAGAGGCTCAAAGGCCACTTCTAGAGCTGATGCACCGACAAGAGCAGTGTTGAGAAAACGTACTGAAGACCAGGTGACAGCTTTGCAAATGTCCAAGATGAGTATGTTCTTCAGTAAGGCCGTAGAGGGAGACTGAGCCCTGGTGGAACGGGCCATCTCCCTAGGTAGAGAACGCACCTTCGAGGCTTTGTTACTGGTGAGGATGCATCCTGAAACCCATTTTCAGTCTTTGCCCTTTCATTCTTTCTGCCATGGAAACAGGAAAAAACAGACTAGGAAAAGCCAAGAAGCTTAATCCTGCCAAGGTATATTTTTGTGTATCCAGCACATGGAGACTCCCTTGTTCTTGCAAAGATCGAGGCTTGGGGTAATACACTGGTAGATGAATGTCCTGATTAATATGGAATTCTGATGAAACTTTAGGCAGAAGACAGCAATGGGGACATAACGTCACCTTATTGCCACAGAACAGAGTGTAAGGTGGGTCAGCCTTAAGTGCTCCGAGTTCCCCTACTTTTCTGACTGAGGTGATGGCTATGAGGAATGAGGTCTTAAAAAGGACAAATGAAGGACAACTCCCTGTAGGTTCAAATGGAGGGGGTTCTCAGAGCGTTGAGGACTAAGCTGAAGTCCATGTGTAGCAGGTTCTTCATAAATAGGTAAAAGTTAAACAGAGCCTTAATGAATCCTGCAATGGTTGAGTGAGCAAAGACTGAAAACCTCATGAGGAAGTGAAAAGTTGTAATAGCAGCAGGGTGAACCTGAACTGAGCTCAGTGATAAGCCTGTGGTTTTTAATTTAGCAGGTAATTGAGAACGTGCATGAGGAGAGACTCAAGAGGAGGTACAGATTGATGGATACACCAGGCTTGAAAACATCTTCATTTCTGTAGGTAGGCTTTCTACTATTGAGCCATATCATTTGGTCTTCTGAAGACCAGTCCTGTTGTGCGCTAGAGAGCCACCTAGGAGTCAGGCACGGAGGTGGGTCACACAGTGCCTGACTGCTGGGTGAGGAGATCTGCTGCCAGAGGAAGATGAAGTGGTGGTCACAGGGACAGACAAATCAGATACCTGCCTTGGCCATGATGGCACTATGATGATGTCCACCACTTTCTCTTGTGTGGACTTATTTAGGACCTTGAGAAACAACGGTGCTGAGGGATAAACAGAGTGACATGTGAGGCCAAGAGCGTAAGGAGGGCATCTCACAACAAGTTGTGACTGTGCCTTCCCCTTGAATAGAAGTGTCAGTACTCTGCATGGATGGTGTTACAAAGATCTCTCTCTGGGGAACCCCAGGTGTCTGAAATACTGTGTCACTCAGTTCCCACTTCCTGCTCAGGAAGTCTGCTACAGTGTTCTTCGGTCCCAGTAGATAAATCACTATGGGCAGGTCTTCACTACCTGCCAGATTGGCGGGTAGTGATCTATCTTATCTAGACACAATAAATCGATCCCCAAATGCGCTCCCCGTCGACTCTTGAACTCCAGCTCACGAGAGACAGAAGCAGAGTCGATGGGGGAGCGGCAGCGGTCGACTCGCCGCTGTCCTCATGGACAGGTAAGTTGACCTAAGATACGCCAACTTCAGGTACGCTATTCACGTAGCTGAAGTTGGCGTATCTTATGTCGACCCCCCATTAGTGTAGACCGGTGCTAAGATCTCTATGCGGTGAGATATGTACCCCAATTCCATAGTTTTATTAATTCTGTGCATAAGGACTGGGATATTGCTCTTCCCTGGCGATTTATAAAATACATTGCAGCCCTGCTGCCCAGCATTACTCTGAGTGGCCTTGATGTTGGGTAGGAAGTGATGGCAAGTCTAATGGACTGCACTGAATTCTAAAATGTTGATCTGGAGAAAGGTCTCCATTAAGCTGTGAAATCCTGGAAATGGGTGCCCCAGCCTACTAGGGAAGCATCTATAGAGATTATCTGGGGGGACATGAAAATGGAACTCCCAAAGCAGACCTTTTGAGGCTCCTTCCACCTATTGAGGAAGCTGATGACCCTCTGAGGTATGACACCCACTTGGACAATTTATGCACAGCCAAACCTGAAGAAAATAAGTGTATAGTCTTGCAAGGGATGTTATGGATATACAGGCTGCTATGTGGCCAGGAGTTGAAGGCAAATCCTCACTGTGGTTTGCAGGTCTGATGTATTGTGGAAATGAGGCTGGACCTTATAGCGAGTCTCTCCATGGGCAAATATGCTTTGGCTGTAATGGTGTCCAGAATGGCAGAGGCCCAAGGAGTGGGAAAGAGATAGGGTCCTGTTGGTTACTGATTGCACCTCGAGAAAGGAGTGCGTCGTTCAAATAGGGAGAGACTATTATTCCCATCTGACAAGGATGAGTTGCTACCGCCAAGGGCACTTTTAAAGACCCTTGGGGCAGCTGAAAAACCCAAGGGTAGGATGCAGTAATGGTAGTAGTCTTTGCCAAGAATGAACGATAGGAAACGTGAGATAAGGGTGCACAGCTATATGAAAGTGTTTATCTTGAAGAGAGAGAGGGAGGGAGGGAGGGAGAGAGGGAGAGACACATACACAGACCAACCCCCGCAGATCCAAAGAGAGAATGATCACTTCCAGGGTTACTAACCTGAATCAAAGAGAGGATGAAGCTGTTCAAAGTCCTGAGATCTAAAATCAGTCTCCATCCTCCTCTTGTCTTGGGAACCCAAGTAGTACAGTACCTGGAGTAGAACCCTCCCCTGATTGAATCAGTTCCGTTGGATTTTATCACCACAAAGACTGCAAGAGATTGTACTTCCTGTCTTAAAAGACCCTCATGACAATAATCCCTGAAAAGGATTTAGCTTCCAGTTTTTAAAGGATGCCTTTTTGCCTCCAACTACTTTTTACTTTGCTGTTTAGCCACGGTGGCAATTTTTGGTCCTCTTACTGTGTTTTTTAATTTGGGGTATACATTTAATTTGAGCCTCTATTATGATGTTTTTAAAAAGTTTCCATGCAGCCTGCAGGCATTTCACTCTTGTGACTGTACCTATTAATTTCCGTTTAACTACCTTACTCATTTGTGTGTCGTTCTCCCTGGCTTTCTGAGCCTGTGTTGCCTGCATTCTGAGCAGCATATATGAGTTTGTTTGTTTGAATGGTGTTTACAAAATACAGGGTACAGTAAATACATTGATGCAACATCGGTCATCTATAATTCATTTAGTACAAAAATCTGGGTTATTGTGGTGAAAATAGTGTATCAAGCCTTGGTTCAGGAACCAGTCGCCCCTTCATACCATTGATTCTTATGGTAAAAGTGGTTTTGATTTACAACGTTTTGACTTACGACACAATTCGTTCCTCAGAACTGCGTTGTAAGTCCGAGGACTCCCTGTAATAGGCATTAGAGAAACTTGGAGTGATGATAATCTATGGGACACGGTAATACCAGGGTACAACATACATAGGAATGACATTAGGTGGTGCGGTAGTGGCACTGTATATGAAAGAAAGCATAGAGTCAAATAGAGAAACTCTTAAATGAATCAAACTGTACCTTAGAATATCTATGGATAGAAATTCCATGCTTGAATGATAAGAGTATAGCAGTAGGAAAATACTATCGACCACCTGACCAGGATGGTGATAGTGATTGTGAAATGCTCCAGGAGATTAGAGTGGCTTTAAAAGTAGAAAACTCAATCATAATGGGGGATATCTGCAGTCCCTCAGTATGGGATTCTGAGATGAAGTTTTTAGACACCATTAATGACTGCTTCTTGGAGCAGCTATTTCTAGAACCCCCAAGGGGAGAGAACTCTTTAGCAGTTTTTGAAGATCAGTGTTTCTTGCTGTATTTGAGCACCTATGCTGCTTCTTTCTGGAAGCTGCTAACAACAGATCTGAGAAGTTCTCTCAGCTTGAGAGTATACAAGTGCTCTACCCAATGGGCACAGATCCAAAGATTCTGATGCTTTTTAAAATGAGCCCCTCAGATACTCCTCACAGGTCACTTTATAGTTTTAGGAAAGTCTTTGGATGTCAGATCCAACAGATTAACAAGGGGGGGAGGAGGGGGCTTTATTTGGGTCCTTTAGCCACCAAAGCCTTTTCTGTGAGCAAGGCTATGGTTTTTCACTCAGATTGAATCACACAGACACATAATTTTTGAACAAATACCCTTCATCCAAACACAGATTATGCTTGTCTCTAAAATACATCTTGGTTCTGCACTTTTTTTTTTTTTTTTGCCTGTGCCATTATGGAGACAGTCTCTAGCCCCTCTCACAAATAAAAGTTGATCAAGAATTTAATTCACCACCACCCAGCCACCTATAAATTCTTAATGCTATTTAAAAATAATCCCATGAAGAGAAGAAGGTTTTTGTTCCATGAAAGCAGGAGGTGAAGGAAAGAAAGGAACTGCAGGTCAATGATGGTGCAGTGGATTTATAAACCTTGCCCCAATAAGATGATTTTGAGGAGCTTGTGTGTTTGCCTCTCATATTTATAGTACCTTAAAGAATCCTGAGGTTTGCATAGTAAGACATGAATGATACACTGTGGAACTTCAGAGGCAATTTTTAAAAGAGCATTTTCAGTTATCCTTATATATTCTGGTGATGGATTTCCATGTTTCAGAAGTCATGAATTATTGAAAAGCACCCTATATTTTTTCCTCTATCTCCTACCAAATCAAATTATGAGATTTATTGGATTATAAGCATGTTTAAAAGGGGTTTTCATTTTTGTAAATTAAAATGTAAGTCAATAATAAAACCCCAAAAGCCCAACACTGAAAAAACCCACCAACTAAGTATACCAAAAATTAAAGACTATAGAACAAGACAGGACACTTGAGTCATACCTAACACATCCAATGACAGCAGAAACACCTTACCGATATCTGACCTTTGTTATAACAGGGAGGAGCTGCTGACAGAACATTATCCATAAGGGGCTCTCTCCTTTAGATGGCCCTTTCCAGACAGTCTGAATTATTGTTGACTTTCCAGGCATGATGCAACGTCCACCTGTTTGCCTGGGCATTGGTGAAAGACTAAGCAAATCTCCATTGGTGGAGGACTGCTTCAGTGTCCAGTTAATAAACAGTTTTATATGCTTTTTGCCTTAAAATCTGCTTCACACATTAACTTAATAGCTTCGTAACATCTCATAAAACACACTGAACACTTGTTTGCATTTTCCTATCTGAGACACACAAGTATAGTTGTGGTATTTTATGGCTACAAAGAAACCGTTAAAAGAAAAAGGGAGAGTCAGTCTGACAGGAAGAAATACTACTCACCACATATATGACATTTTAAGTAAGGCTTTTTTGAGAGGTGGATGGCTAAAAATATAAAGGGACAATTACCTGGATATTTCCCGGAGATAAACAGTCTGCATTGCTTTCTTCAAATGAGATTCAATATTTTTCCAGAGTCGACGTGTGTCACGTTCATTTGCTGCGTAGAGTAAAAATTAGCTTTCTTAGTGTAAACTCTGAAAAAGTGTTTAACCTATAGAAGAGTGAAATTCAATTGAATAGCTGAATGGAGTCAGACACACCAAATAATCAATGGGACACCCTGACATTCTGAAATATTTGCATTACCATGATACAGAATTATCTTCTACTGATGTGAACAGCACGCTGCAAGGCAACAATGCTGTACTGTGGTTACTTTGTGATACTCCATGACTATTTAACAGAATAGCTGCTTTCACTCTCCACTCCTAGGCCTGAGAGGTAAGGTAGTTTCTCCCTTGTCTTAGCTGTTGAGGTATGGGGAGAAGTTGTATAGGAGGGAGCAGCTGTTAGTGGAGGGAAAAGGGCTTGGCAGCAGTTTCCCTCTGATCTCCATAAAACACTGACTAAAAGCTTGTTAATCTGCTTCTGCTACACTCCAAATGTTGCCTTGTGTGCATTAGAACACAGGAACGGCCACAGTGGGTTAGACCAAAGGGCCATCTAGCCCAGTACCCTGTCTTCCGACAGTGGCCAATGCCGGGTGCCCCAGAGGGAACAAACAGAACAGGTAATGACCCAGTGATCCATCCTCCGTCGTCCACTCCCAGCTTCTGGCAAACAGAGGCGAGGGACACCATCCCTACCCATCCTGGCTAATAGCCATTAATGGACCTATCCTACATGAATTTAATCTAGTTCTTTTTTGAACCCTGTTATCGTGTTGACCTTCACAACATACTCTGGCAAAGAGTTCCACAGGTTGACTGTGTGTTGTGTGAAGAAATACTTCCTTTTGTTTGTTTTAAACCTGCTGTTTATTCATTTCATTTGGTGACCCCTAGTTCTTGTGTTAGGAGAAAGAGCAAATAGCACTTTCTTATTTACTTTCTCCCCACCAGTCATGATTTTATAGCCCTCAATCATATCCCCCCTTAGTCATCTCTTTTCCAAGCTAAAAAGTACTAGTCTTCTTAATCTATCCTCATACGGAAGCCGTATTAGACAGTAAAAGCAACACTGCTGTGATAGTCAGAGTGAATGGAAAGTGAATCAAAGCTGGGCACTCCAGAAGAGGCACAGGTGGAGCCGCACCGTTTTAAATGTGGACTGCTACTCAGGCCTGGTCTACATCTTAAACTTAGGCTGACCTAGCTACGTCGCTCACTGGTGTAAAAGATTTATACCCCAAGAGACATAGTTAAGCTAAGCCCCGACATAAACACTGATAGGCTGATTAAAGAATTCTTCTGTCAACCTAGCTACCACCTCTCGAGGAGGTGGATTTACTACAAAGATGGGAAAAACCTCTTCCATTGCTGTAGCAAGTGTCTACACTACAGCGGTGTTGTTGCAGCACTCATAGAAACAGCCTAATAGAAAAGCAAAGCACTTACCTTCTCCTCTGACCACTGGTTCACAATATTTAGTAAAATTTAGTGCAGCCTGCAGGGAAAAAAAGACAGAAAAATTGACAATGTATTAGACATGGTCAGTCTATACTGTACAGCATCTAACACATGTCTGGGTGACGTAAAGTGAATAAAAATATGTTTCAACTACTAATTATGGCATTTTGCTTCCAAGGTTTTCACTCTGACTTAGGTCGTAATGTTTCACAGTGTTATATTCAGGAATACAAACAACAAGATGACATTCACAACAAAAGCAAAGACAAACCTCCACAAAAATCTTTTCACTATATTGATATATAAAAAAAATTCAATACAGCAATTGTGTCTTTTTAAACCAGTAGTGCAGAAAGTAACTTACTGAAGACAAGTTTATTTCCTTCACCCTTTTTTGGTTAAAACTCATTGTTTCATCAGTGCTGCAAATATGTTCAATAATAGATTATATATATTTACATGCAAATGCAGAGAAGAAATTATAAAAATCACAATTTTCAGAAACCCTTCTTCCACTTTCAAATAAACTATTTTTGCTTAAGATAAGAATTATTTGTTCTACTCTATCTAGGCATCTAATGTATACTTTTTCCAATTTGTATAAGCCTATGAAGTTGGATATTTACTAATTGTGATGGGGTGGACTCCCCACACTACCCCCGCAAGAGCTGAATTAAGCCAGGTAGGCCCAATCAGCTATTTAGGCTGCAAGCAGGGGCAATTTAGGCTGGAGGCAGCTAATTAAGGACAGGCTCACCTGTGGAGGAACAGGCAGGGCCTGTATAAAGCCTAGTAACTGACTGCAGAAAGGGGAGCTGCTGCTGGGAAAGGCTGCAGTCACTCCCCAAGAGGGGGCAAGAGCAAGCCAGGCAGATAAGATATGCAGGAAGAAGCCCAGAAAACCAGCAGCAAGAGGTAGGTCTGTGGCGGATTTTTAAAGGGTCCTGGGGCTGGAACCCAGTGTAGAATGTGGGCCTGGCTTCCCCTACCAGCCACGGTGGGAGTGGCTAGGGCATTGGAGACACCAGTCAGACAGCAGGTCTGGAAAGACTGTGAATACCCTAGAAGGGGAGGACTTTAGTGTCCTGGCCAGAGGACCAAGCCACACAGAGGAAGCTACAGACCCAGGAGTGAGCAGGGCAGCAGAGTGAGACAAGACGGGAGAAAACCATGCTGGAGGGAGAGCACAAGCTGGCACAGCTAAATCCCCAGGATGGCCAGCAGGAGATGCCATTTGTGGTGAGTGGACCCTGTGACCCTTATACTTGGAATTTTGTAATACAGCAACCTTTCCAACTAATGACTTTGCCCCCATATCTTTAGAAAGCTCTATGCAGCATTTATAGTAATACCTAGACATCAACATATTGATTTCAATGCAGCTTCAAAACCATATTTACAGTGATACATCATAAAACACATATGCAGCAGTAAAATGCAGTGTGCATTAATCTAAATTCTATTATATGTAGAGTAGTTCAGAAACTTAACATATGCCATGCAAAAGACCTTTCACATACAAAAGCCTGTAGGATTGGGTCCTGAAACCCTTACAGACAGTATCTTTATTCATGTGAGTAGACCAGTTGATGACTTTGGGACAACTCCAATTAGCAAAATTACTCAAGAACAGTGGTACCCAAACTTTTCCTATCAAGCACCCTGCTTACCAGTAATGGAATCTGTCTGCACCCCGCCCCCATTACTGCACAGCCAAGGCTTCCTCAGTTCAGGAGCTTGGGCTGAAGGTGGAGCAGGGGGAGGAACTGGGGCTAGAGGCGGAACTGGCCTGGGAGCGGAGAGGGAATGAGGGCTGAGCTGCAGCAGGGGGTCAAGTGGGGCCGGGTGGTACTCCCTCCCCACCACCCATGGGGGCTGGCCTGGGCCTTGCTGCACAGACCAGAATGTTTCTCTGTGCCCTTCTGGGGGGGGTGGGTGCTCCCCACAGTTTGGGGACCATTGCTCAAGAACATACATGCCTGCAGGGCTGAGCCCCTCAAACTTGAATGACTCAACTACTGTAGCAAATCCTTTCAAGCATACTGTATCTATAGGTAAAAAAAGTGTAAAAGTAGATGAAGTTTAGCTCTGGTGCTGTTGTTGCTGGGGATCCTGGCACAGCAGGAAGTCTGCCCCATTGGCATGGGGCTGTTCGAGTGCCGCACAAGTAGAATGTTTCCTGGCCTCCCCATTTCCTCTCTCCTCCCTATCAACTATCCTTTTTTTTTTTCCCCTACGAAGAAAAGGAGGTTGAGTCAGGCCATACACTCCTTCTCTCAAGCCCTCAAGAGTGTCATCCCACCCCCCGAACTTAAGCTTACAGAGAGCCATACAGGCTCAGGATCTAATTTTAAATTAACAAAAATCTAGGTGGATTTTTAAGAGGAAAAAAAGCCACTACAAAAAGAAGCCTGTATCCTGCAGTTTATTGTACTGACAGGTAGAGAATTAGGAATAAACTCCAGTAACAGCACAAGATCACAGGTCTAGCCTGTCTCCAAGAAGAAGAAACACACTGTACAGACTGCTGGACATATGAAGTTCTAGGGAAACTAGCTGGGTAGTATGTGTGGCAGCTCTACTCCTATTTTCACAGGACTCTTCTTTCTTCTTAGCCAGCCTTATTTGTGCACTATTGGGCACTTTTACTTCTGAGTTATGGTAATTTTTGCAGAATAATTAAATGACTGTACCACAAGTGTTTGCATTGCTTAAGATTTATTTTCAGTATGCTGCTCCTTTTAATAGGATTAAAGAGAACATACATTAAAGATACCCTGGATTATTTTTCTCTGGTGCATTCAAAATTGCAGCATACGGTTATCAAAACTAACAGAAAAATTACATTTTCAACAAGATCCTGTGTATGCCAGCGTTGTATCTTGACTATTTTGTTGCTCCCACTGATTCCCTACTCCCACTCACCAAGAGATACATAACTAGCTTGATGTTCAGGAAAATAACTTATTAGGTGCCATCCATATAGTGTGTCGGTGTCAATAAAAATGCACCAGTTAACATACTAAGTAATGTTCAAATACAGTGTGCATGTGTGTTTAAATGAGAATATAAAACTTAATATATCAGAAAGTTAAAACAGTAAACACATTAAGTGGCTTCATACTCTAATATTACAGCGAAAAGCCACTCTTTGAACAGCTCATTTAACAGTCTTGTGAACAGGATAGTAGGTTGTGGGTTTTTTTTTTTTTAAAGTAAACATACATATAATCAAATTACGTGTGTAACATTGATGAGAACTGAAAAGAGCATAATGACAAATCCTTTATGCTAATTTTTATTCTCTATGTATTCTTAAGAAAGACTGCTTCTAACTTAACTTCACACTCTAGCATGAATCTTCAATTTTATCAGTGAAACATAGTAAACAATAGTTTACCAAGACAGCTATAGATACACAGATACAGGGGGAAAAAAGCTGGGTCTGATCTTGATCCTTTTATCTACTATTGTCTATACTTGTTTAACCATGCAGTGATCTCAAAACTCAAATGAGCTAAAGATCAAGGGACCTGTATACAACAAAGATCCATAATCTCTTATTTCTTTATTAATTCAAGTTATGCAATCATAACCACTGAAATTGTGTAAAGACAATCATGCTCCTTGGCAGTAACCAAGTAGCAGCTCATTACTGAACAAGTAACCACTGATTTGATGTTTCATAGGTTAGATTTAAGTCAAAATGTAGAGATGCAAAAATTAAATGATTAGGTGCATTTTGAAATAAACCCCTCATTTTATACTTTGTCTGAATCGGGCAGATCACGGACTTGAACCTGTGTCTCCCACATCCTAGGTGAGTGCCTACACCTTCCCTCTCTAAATTTGAAAGGTCTTGGTTTTGTCCTGATACAGAACTGCAAACATTTTTGTGAAATCTTCAATTTTTGTGGGATAGGAAAAAAGTTTCCCACCCAGCTCTACTTTAGTCAGCCAAGATCTCACCTCTGCCTAGCTTAGCTATTAGCCAATTCAGTTTTATGCAGAATAAAGATGGCCTCCCTGCCTTTACTCAGAGCTTTTACAGTGAAGCTGGTCTGGTAGCAAAGAGGGGAAGGAAGAAGGCAATATGGGGGGAAACCACTCTCTTCCCCTTCCCACAACCCCAGTCAGAATTTAGGGTTGGGGAGGGGAAAAAAAAAGAGGGAGGGGGGAAATTAACTGAAAGACGTGCATGGAATTACCAAACGTAAGCTATGGCTGACTACTGACCTCTTGCTACTTTTACCAATTCAGAATTTAAGCTTGATTGTCAAGCATTAAGGATACAGCATACATCTATAAAAATCTGAAAGGTGAATAGAAGTGTAAAAATTCCATACCCCCATGCTCCTTTGCTTTGGTTACTTCAGTGTTCCCAAGATAGACAATTGAATGAAGCACAAATTTCCTAAAAACCCAAGTCTGCCAGGCAGATCATGATCTGATCTCACTCCTTGAACAATTAACTCCGATTTGATAGCAATACAGACAGAATTAAAGCTTTCCATATTTTAACATGTATTCATTATTCCATTAACTAGCTTAGAACACTATACCATAAGCCATCGTTTACTTCAGCTTTTGTGAAATTCAGTGGTTTTCCCATAGTCTGTTCAAAACAAATGTGTATGCACATATATGTAAACTTATCTGAATACGAACGAATTCAATCAAATAATTAGTTTTGCTGAAGTCAAGAATTTTAACTTATTACACAAGTCACTGTCAGATAAAATAAAACATTTCTTTACCTGTTTGCTTTTGACTTTCTCAGTTTGGAAAATGGTAATAGAATCAGTTTCATTTTTAAATTATAGTAAATTTCACTTTCAGATCCTCTGTGCACCGCTGCAATGTTTGGGTTATCTGTTTCTATTAGAATTTTTAATAGGAGTATAGAAACATTTACAGAACTGAGGACCAATAGAAAAGCTTTTGGATCAAATTCAGAAACCATGTTTCTATAAAACTATGCACCAGATGTAGTCTGTAGTAGGTGTGTTTAATTGCCTGCTGTGTACTGCTTTTTTGAAGTGAAAATTTACATTTTCATATCTATACAATATAGCAAAACGTAAGAAGTTTTGCATTTAATTTCCAGTGGAAACAAAGGCAGTTTTCTTCACTGTAAAACTGCCTTTATGAAGTTGTGCTGCTCTCTCTCATCCACTGTTTTAATCAATGTTCATTTAAAAACAAACATAGCCTCTAACAATTGTAGTTTAACTGTATCAGGCAGACTATCTGCCTGATATGCTTCCAAACTATGCAGTGTATCTAGAAGTAAGAGGATATGACTGGAAGTCAGGACTCATGGGGTTGTCTGCCTGCTCTCCTAATAACTCACATTGCCTGAGCAAGTCATTTGGGCCCAATTTTTCAAAGTGCCTACTAATTTGGGATGCCTTCATACATAGCTGCTTGACTTGAATGTTATACTCAGACACATCAAGAACTCATGACTCCAACTGATCTCACCTGAATAATCAGTTACATATTCAAAACTTGAGGTATGCATAATTAGTAGACTCTTAAACGTTTGGCTTTTACTTACTATACTAGCTACAGTACTTAACATGGATGTTATGAGATTTCAAGTTTTAAGGCTCTGGTGCATCAGTTTATTGCAAGTGCAAGCAGGAAGTCTAGAAATTCCCTCAGTGACCCTCAGCTAAGGGAAGCCCTCAAGATAGCTAAGTCCAAAGCAGACGGCAAAGAGTTACAAAGGGCTCTCCCAAAACTGGGCAACAACATGGCAGATGAAATTCAAATTTGATAAATGCAAACTGGAAAACAATCTCAACTCCTAGATATAAAATGATGGGGTCTAAATTAGGTCTTACCACTCAAGAAAGATCTTTGAAAACATCCACTCAATCTGCTGCAACAGTCAAAAAAGCTAACAATGTTGGGCATCATTAGGAAAGGGATAGATAAGACAGAAAATCTCATTGCTCTACATAAATTCATGCTACACCCACATCTTGAATACGGAGTGCAGATGTGGTTGCTTCATCTCAAAGATATATTGGAAATGGAAAAGGTTCAGAAAAGGGAAACAAACGATTAGTGGTATGGAACAGCTTCAATATTTAGAGAGATTAATAAGACTGGGACTTTTCAGCTCGGAAAAGAGACAACTAAGGGCGGAAATGATTGAGGTCTATAAAATCATGACTGGTGTGGAGAAAGTAAATAAGGATGTGTTATTAATTCCTTCTCCTAACACAAGAACTAGGGGTCACTAAATGAAATTAATACACAGCAGGTGTCAAACAACAAAATGAAGTATTTCTTCACACAACACAGTCAACCTGTGGAACTCCTTGCCAGAAAATGTTGTGAAGGCCAAGACTAACGGTTAAAAAAAGAACTAGATTAAATTCATGGAGAACAGGTCCATCAATGGCTATTAGCCAGGATCGGCAGGAATGGTGTCCCTCACCTCTGTTTGCCAGAAGCTGGGAAAGGGCAACGGAGGAGGATGGATCACTAAGTGATTACCTGTTCTATTTGTTCCCTCTGGGGCACCTGGCATTGGCCACTGTCAGAAGACAGGACACTGGGCTGGATGGACCTTTGGTCTGACCCACTATAGCCGTTCCTATGTTCTAATGCACACAAGGCAACATTTGGAGTGTAGCAGAAGCAGATTAACAAGCTTTTAGTCAGTGTTTTATGGAGATCAGAAGGAAACTGCTGCCAAGCCCTTTTCCCTCCACTAACAGCTGCTCCCTCCTATACAACTTCTCCTCATACCTCAACAGCTAAGACAAGGGAGAAACTACCTTACCTCTCAGGCCTAGGAGTGGAGAGTGAAAACGGCTATTCTGTTAAATAGTCATGGAGTATCACAAAGTAACCACTGTGCAACATCCTTGCCTTGCAGTGTGATGTTCACATCAATAGAAAATCTGTATCATGGTAATGAAAATATTTCAGAATATCAGGATGTCCCATTGATTATTTGGTGTGTCTGACTCTATTCAACTCTTCAAAGCTGAATTCCACTCTTCTATAGGTTAACCCCCCCTCTCGCGCGCCCCCCCCCCTTTTTTAAATAGAGTTTACACTAACAAAGCTGATTTTTGCTGTATGCAGCAAATGAACATGACGCACTCTGGAAAAATACTGAATCTCATTGAGGAGAGCAATGCAGACTGTTTATCTCTGGGAAATATCCAGGTAATCGTCCCTTTTTATTTTTAGCCATCCACCTCTCAAAAGCCTTACTTAAAATGTCATATGTGGCAAGTAGTATTTCTTCCTGTCAGACTGACTCTCCCTTTTTCTTTTAAAATCAGTTTCTTTGCAGCTCTGGTGAGGCCCTCCTTAGAGACAAGACTGATATAAGCCCCCAGGGATATAAGGACACCCATACCTCACTAACTGATTTAAATAAGCCCAGTACCTTTTGATGCAATATGCTTATGACATGCTCTTTATCCAAACTGAACAATAAATCTAGCCTTTGAGATTTTGGACAAGAAAAATAAATCTAGAGGATCCCTCACCAGATGTCGAAGCTCTTTCAAGTCCCTGCAGACTGTGTAGAAGACACCAAGCAGAATATTAATGTACGCAGCATAGAAATCAGCAGAATATTCTGGAGGATGATAATGGGACAGAATCTTTTGTAGATGTCCTGTTCAGATATAAACAAGTTTGAATTTTTTCCCCAAAAAGTGGCGATTGTCTTATTGTACTAATCATATTTTAAAAATTAAGTGCAACACAAGCCAAACAATGATAGTCAGCTGTACAGTAGAACCCAAAACAGCAAAAAGAAAACCCTACCAAGAGGGGTAACACAACCAAAAATGGCCCGGTTCCCTCAAAATAAAAAAAAAAAAAAAAAAAAAACACACCCCCCCCCTAAACTTAACCATTACAATGCTAAACCACACTAACTTTACTGACAACTAATTACAAGAAAAGCCTTAAACCATATGCTGCCAAAATGGCAAAGGATATAGAAACAGTCTCAACATCTGCAGCTAACCACAGCTGTGGGGGAGAAACTCAGATCTCCCAAGATGCTCTTGTACTTCCATCAGCTGGCTGAGCTCTTCCTGTGAGGGCCATGTGCATCTCACTAATGGGGATCCCCAGAAACAATTCTCAAACAAGAACAAAAAAGTAAAATGGGATTTCTAGTCATAATGGATAAGGTAGATTGGGCTTTGCGGACTAAAGTGGCATAATAATTGGCGGTGGTATGTTCTCAGACTGCATGCAAAAGCAAAATGTGTTATGGGTGTTCCCTGGGAGGAAAACTGAGGACAGGAGAAGGCTGGAGTCTCTGACCCTGGTGGGCAGTTCACTAGTTAGCATGCAGTGTGTGGTTTGAGATAGGGGATCCATATTGGAAATCTAGATGAATTAAGAAGGAGGGTATCTCTGATGCCTAAGTAGAGGGTGATTGGGAATATAGAGCTTGTAATTTTACCAAAGCCACCTCTAGTTATTAAAAAACAAAACACTGCCTTCTGGATTCTAGTAACCAGCATACACAACTGTCACATTTTCTAACTGATTTAAAGCTGAAGCTTCAGCCTACTCTCATTGCTTAACAAAAAACTAAGGGCTTGTCTACATTACCCGCAGGATCAACAGGCAGCGATTGATCCCGGGGGGCGTGGGGGGGTGTCGATTTATCACGTCTAGTCTAGACGCAATAAATTGACCGCCGAGCGCTCTCCCGTTGACTCTAGTACTCCACAGGAACGAGAGGTGCAGGCAGAATTGACTGGGGAGCGTCAGCTGTCGACTCACTGCAGTGAAGACACCACAGTGAATAGATTTAAGTACAAGGACTTCAGCTATGTTATTTACGTAGCTGAATTTGCATAACTTAGATTGATCCCCCCCCCCATGTAAACCAGGCCTGGGTGTTTGAAATGCTTAGATGGAAAGTCCTTGATGCAAAGTACTAATATTATTCATTCAACAAAAAAAAAAAAAAAGTAGAAAAAAATTAAATTACCTATGCTGTAGTCAGGAAAATACAAGGTGAATGGCTCCAAGCATCCAGTGTTTGGACGAAACAGTTCCCACACAATTTCACTAAGGAAAATAACAGTGACATTTCTGTCTGTCTGTAAGAGAAGAAAGAGGGAAAAGGTCACCTTGCATATTAAAATATTAATCAGAAGAACAAGTGTTAGGATTTTTCATTTGAAGAATTTCATCAAATTTAGTGTTTAACACAAATTATTAGCATATTAATAAAGTCTTTTGGTGGCCTAATCAAGGAGCTCATACATTTGCAATTTTCATAATTATCTGGGATTCCTGTATCTCTCTTGCCGTTTAATTGACATTTAAGCTACTAGGGACCTGGGGTACCAGGCAATATGAAGTTGCTTCCCTTCCCAAAATTAAGCCAACATTTCACTTCAATAATTAAACCCAGAATTTCATTAGGAGATTGTACAGAACAAGTTGAGGAGGTAAAGGAGGACCAATATTTTGTGAAGGGAACACACTCAGGCTTAATTTATAAAGGTCATCTGACTCACGACACTACAAAGTTAGCTCTGTACTTAATTGATTGCTTTGCCATCTTAAATGTGGTTATGACTGGTAAGTAACTAAACCTTCACCTCAGCGAAGTCTGTGGCAATATGCAAGTTCCAACTTAATATTAAGTTGGTCAATAGATAAGAATATTTCTATATGAAAAATAATTTTACACAGTTCCCACAATTTATTTAAGAATGAGAGAAATATTTCTGATGTCCCCATTAATTTTTTTTTAAAATATCTGAGAGCTTACTTTAAAAAAAGAAACAGGCTAGCATATTCACATATCATATACAATTTTAATAGAATGTGCAATTCCGTTATTCCACATGTCATTGTGGGGGTCATCTTCATCTATCATTACTGTTAGGAAAGATTTTCTTCAGTAAATGAAGACTACATGGTTAAGGTAAACCAATCAATCCTCAAAATATTCTGAGCTTATACCATACAAATATAATGCTATATTCTTTAACCTCTGCAGGTCTTTTTGCAACTGTACTAAAAACTCAGCAGTAGAGAGAGATGCTTTCCAGTATGATTCTTCCGTGAAGAGATTTCAGAGTTCTAGAAGCAGCCCATAAATTGAAAAGTAAAAAATTTTGTTTCCTCAGGTTACTTCCACAATACAAAAGTCACCAGAAATTAAGAACCACTGAAGTAAACAGAAAAGTAAAGTAGTGTGGCACATGGATTCCAGAAAGTGCAACTGAATAAGGGACTAGCACAGATCATCAGAAAAAGCATAGCGCATGCAGTTCTTCCTTACATACACTTCTGTTTCTTGGTAGCTTCAAATATAATAAACAGATTTACAATAGGCTGATGTGCAATGATTCAGGATACAGTTTCCATCTTGCTCAAAGATATTCTTTAAGGGAAAGGTAGAACAACCTATTTATTTTCCAGTGCTTATGAATTACCTAAATATTGTCCCCACCACAGGCAAGGGGATTGATATGCTTCTCTAATCTACCTCTACAGCTGCAAATCAATCAGCAATTTAAAAAATATTTATTAAAATGTAAACAACCACGTTTTTCATTTATTTTACACTAGGTCTTTGAACAAGTTATTTGCTAAGAAAACATGAGGCAGAAAGTGAGTGACACTGACACGCACCTACAGAAGTGTCTTGCCAGCAAGATCAACATACAGCTACAAAGTGTCCCATCCACTAACTCAAGCACATCATCAAGTCTCTACAGCTTTCCACAGCCATTGGAATAGTCACTTTCACAAAACGACACAGCCCAATGGACAACAGAGAGGCTCCCACTAACTTCAATGGGCTTTAACTCAAGTCCAGTTGTTATACCAATAAATTATAAACCAGCAGGATCTTATTAAAGGGAAAAAGGCAAAATACCACATTTATTGTGAATACAGAAAGAATCATAGTAAGCAGTTAGTTACAGCTATAACATTCCATTCAATCTCATATTTATTCACACATTCATTCATACACACACACACAGGTTCTGCAAGGTTGTTATCATAGTTACCAGCCTTAGAGTTGCTCATGCCAAGCCACTGGCCAGGTGGCCTGGACATGAGGAGGGAGCAGGGCCTTGTCAGATGCTCATCTGATGCTCCTGGAAGTTGGTTTGCAGAATCAGACCCCAAAGTTCTCACTTTTTAGAGTCTCTTTTTATAGGAATTTCTTCCTATGCCAGTCTATGGGAATTGCTTCATCATGCTGTTGCTGAATCAATCAGCAGATAGCACATTCCTGACGGCTCCAAGAAGTTATCTTGTTCTTTGGTTCTCCCATTCTTGAGGCTGTTGGGTGGATTCCAGTCTGCCCTCCGGGGGTCCTCTGGTTATTTCCACTTGACGCCTTCTTCAGCCGATGGACACTGGATTCTTAGGCTGGCACCTCCCTGATCATTCAGTTATTATCCACACCAAGCATCCATCCACATACATCCTCTATCTCTATTTTAATCACAATTGTTAATACAACAAAAGGGCGAGGAGTCTCTGGGTGCTGTTTCTGTTGTTAGAGTATTGCTTTGAGTCTCTGTGAATTGCTTTGAGAACAGACTCTGTCTTAGAATGTACTAACACAATTAGCAGCTTGCAAGTTTCACACAGAGGGAGAGAAACAGTACCAAAAACCAAGAGACCTCTTAATTAGTAATACCCTGGAATGTAAACTCTGGGGAATCAAACTCATTTGTGATTTTAATACAGAACTTCTTTAATATGATCCAACACAGTCCTTTCCTAAATCATTAATTAGCAAGAGCAGCAGAAAAATATATTCTGTTCCTATCCCAAACAAAATCCCAAAAGAGTAATGCCTTTGCCTTATTGCAACAGGGTAAACTCTTAAGAGGCTGTTACACACACACCAAAAGTCAGAGAGCCTCTGCGGGTGATAAAAACAGGGCTAGCCACAATTGCATAACCAATGTTCCAAGAGTCCTTGCACCTGTCTCCAGGAGGGCCATCACAAAGGCTTCTCAGACAGACACTGTTGGAGAAATTGCAAAAAACCAAAAACACTCCAGGAATGTGGTTCATCTGTCCAACCCCGCACTCGCTACACTTGGGTTTAGCTCCCACTAAAGCAGCTGTTTCAGGATGGTTTGCACCCCCACACAACCAGTTGCCAAGCTTTAAGAGCATGCTACCGTTTAACCAACACAGTAGGCTGAGCTGTGGTAAGCTTTTTTCAGTTAGAAGTTGCTCCTTATATAGCTTACAGTCCTTCCAAGATTTTTATACTCTTTGGCAACTATTAAAAAACCTTGAAGAGTGGCAGAATTTTGTAATCTCAAAAAGCAATACATATTTTAGAAGATGCAGTGTACAGTGGAAGCAGCTTCAAAAGAATGCATAAAAGAGCAGACCTTACAGGACAACATATTAAATGGAATAATAAACAGAGCACAAGAAGAAAGACCATGATGATATTTAAATTCTGATTTGAGTTCTGCCGCTGAGCAAAATTCTGCAAAAAGTTACAACTTCCAGGAAAAAAAAAAGTTATACCCAAACTTCTCTACTCTAGGGAGTTCACTGGTAGTGAGACTGGCTAGATGATTTAATACCCTGTATTTATCTTTAACTTCTATGAAATATACATCAAAAATACTTTACCCAGTTACTTACCATTTCTTGTAGTCTAAGAAACCCTGGCAACACATTTGCCTCCATTTCCCTCAGCTGCTCTGCTTTATCCAGCACCTTTTAACAAACAACAAATTTTATTATATACTCAATTTTATTCTGACCTTTTATGTGGATTTTAAAAAAAACTTTCTAGTCCAGCAGATAGAGCCACATTTCACCCATACCTTTGGATGGCAAAGGTAACTACTTAAGTGGTAAGACACGAACAGAGCATGTCTGGGGGATTGCTGTTTTAAGGGTGATAGGAGCAGCCTTAGCAGTTTAGCCATCCAAGAAAAGTGATAACCCCCTAGAAACCAACTTTGTCATGTCTTACTGCAGTTATGAAGTGGAAATGCATCCGTGAATTATTTGAGTTATTATTCATAAAGCCATGACATCGGAAACGGCCAATTAAAAGTTCCATTTTTATCCAGCATTATGTTTTTTCAGAAGATTAAAATATCCCACACATTATTAGGATATTGCATGAATATGTTATTACAAAAGAATACTTTTTTCCATCAAGATTACCTTTTACTAAATGTGTTTGAGGAACTGCTTAATTTTTTCAATGTAGCTATCCTTCTGAGGTTCATAAAGAGAGACTCCTGGGGAAATGATGCACAGAATTCCTCTGTCTCACATAATTTTGTATTTTCCCACATAACATTTATTTTGCCTAAGACATGTTGTAGTTCCGCCTTTTCCCCACCAGAGGCCACTGGGGCACCAGAACAGCCAGCTGCCTTCATGCTGGCTGTTCTAGCGCCACAGCGGCCTCCTGTGGGCAAGAGGCAGAACTGCAGCACTTAGGCAAAATGGATTTTGTGTGGGAAAATACAAAAATTCTAAGCCCAGTGCTCCAGAATTCCCGCAGGAGTAGAAGTTCATCAGAGCACCTGCCGGTGGAGCGAGGTTAGGACAGAGTGGGTCACAAAGGGCTGCTGGGGGGAGGGTATGTATCACAGACTAGGGTTGAGAATGGCTAGTGGGGGGTACAGACTGGCCCATGGGCTCAGGAGCTAGTAGGGTGACAGTGCTGAGCACAGGAATGGGGAAGGGGGGCTGAAGAGACCCGTGGGGATGAGGAATTCAGGGACCGGGCAGATGTGCCTGACAATGCAAGAGGCTTGGGGTCAGCCAGAGTCTGCATGGGGGAGGCATCCCAACACCCTAACAATCTGCCTTTGCCCCAGAGAAAAACCTCCCACCCACACCCAACACCCTCCAGGCTCTTTCCCTCTCCCTCACCTCCTCTGTTACCCCTGACTCCCCCAAGCCTTTGCACTGTTTCTGACAGAGGCAGAAAATACAGTTCTGTATTGTAATTTAAATGAATTACACAAAGTTCTTACTTGGCATATTAATACAGAAATCTATTTGTCCAAAAAAAAAAAAATTACAAGAATCTTTTTCCCGCTCTGTATTGTTACAGACATACTTGCTGACAGATTTTGAAATAAATTACCAAAATAATTGAAACTAGCATGATTACATTGCGTTATTTTAGCAAATAAAAATGCAGCATTTCCAAAATTGTGCATAGAATTATTGATTTTTTGGTGCAGAATTCCCCCAGGAGTAAAGAGTCTGATTTTCTTCTATAATAATGTATTTTGGCCTCAAAAATTAGGTCCAGAGAGTTACAAGATTCTTTGTATTATTATGTGGAAGTCTAATACTGCTCCAAGAAATAACTAAAAAAAAAAACAACAACACTATGTGGTAACTATTAGTAAATATCAACTTTTTAAATGGGCACAACTGCATATAAACAATTACTATATTGAAGAGAGAAATGGAGGCCTTACCCAGAGTGAAAATATTGCGGATTATAATTCATTAAAGAATTCTTAAGATGAACACAATTAATACCTTCACTGAAGAATAAAAGAGGGAAAACACAGGTTTATTTTATGTTCCACTTACTACGCTGAATTTAACTACTGATATTAAAGTTGATTATTTCTTTTGGATTATTGTTGCTGTAATGACACTACAGATCTGTAGACGATTATATTATTCTGTTCTCATTAATGAGTGTCCTTTTCAAAAAGTTTTATTTATGCTTTTTTTTTCCCCAAACCATTGAAAGGCATGAATCTTCATTGCTCATGGAAGAAGAGCACTAGGTAGAAAATTAAAGAATGTCAAATTTAAAAAATGGTATTTCATGATCACACAATACTGGGACGGACATTATACAGCAGTACCCCAGTCACAAAGGCTCATGTTATTGGAATCTGTTTTATTCAGGTAGTAAAGATTACATTATCCCAAGATTTCAGACTGAAGTCTGATTGGACCAGAACTCAAGATATCTGTTCTGGGAAACCTGAACTGCTCAAGTTTACTCAGAATTTCTTATAGAGGGAACACATGTATTTTTACTCACCAGATATTCACTAGTGTTCCTTTAACAAAATTCCCTTGTAACTGTTGAGCATCAAGTTCTAAAAACTTGAATTAAGCATGTGTTAAGCAACTGTTTTCCATAGGCTGCTAGCATAGAGAGACCATGGCATATCATGTTGACTAACACTGTCTCACTGTTTATTTGTACTCCCCCATCCATCTAGATCCATGTGTCTCTTGTCCTGTACTTAGATTGTAAGCTCCTTTGAGCATGAACCAGCTTTTTGTTCCACGTTTGTACAGCACCTAGCGCAATAGGTTCCTGGTCTATGACCAGGGCTCCCAGGTGCCACTGCAATACAAATAATTAATAATAAAGTGGGAAGCAAACAAATTGGAATGCCTTTGTCCAAATCCACATCCAAATTGGTTGGTTTGGCCTTTTCAGTTATGACTAAGCAATGTATAGCGTCTAACAATGCACAGCTAGGGTCCAGGTCACTGAAAAGATATATAAATGAATCTCCAAGTCACTTTCTATATCGCCCCTTTGCACCATAATACATACCCAAAGGCTAACATCCCAAACTGACTTACTAAACTATTAATGAAAATATTAAACGTTATCTATTATACTGAAGAGATTCCCTCTTCAGACTTATTTTTTTCTGGCACAGTAGTACACAATTTAAAAAAAAAAACAACAGATCAACATATCAGACTGGGTTTTTTTGTAGCAGATAATATATATAGTGATGACATGACCAGTTGTACGCTAGTAGTTGTTGGTGCACCTCTAGTGGCTCATCACCCACACACTCAAATACCAACAGCCTATAATTGCAGATGTTATGAATCCAACCAGAAAGCAATATGGAATAACTTTTGCTAGATGTTTTAGCTTTTTTTTTTTTTTTAATATTGCTACAATTTCATTGTTAAATCACATTATAAAGAACACTAATTCTAAATGTAAGAATAAATACAAGTCATATCAGCACCATCTTTCAAATAGATAGAACAAATCATTTTGTCTTCATGCTCAATACCTGTTCTTGGATTAGAAGTCTTTGCCTGAGAGCAACCATTTATCTTAATGTTCTCTGATTTAATTAGGGCTGAAATATTTTAAATGATTTACCCCAGAAATCAAATAGAATAATATTAGTTTTGCCAGTTTATGCTGCCAGTATACAGTTCTTTCATCAATCTCAATTTAAACCATCCTTTAATAAATCCAGGGGAGACAAGTTAATTCCCACAAATTGATTTCCGCCCCAATTCCTGTCTGTTTCCATTAACAGAGTTGAAACACGCTAATTTATCACGTAATTCTCCTCATCTAGCAACATTTTACCCAATACAATTGATCATTTCACAGTATTTAATGCCCTGTCTTCCAATATCAATTTTCAAGTAACGTCTAATATTCTGAGGGACAGTAATGCTAAATAAAATGTTCCTACGGATATTTAAATCAAGCATTTTCCCCTCTAAGTCATATACCGATATGAAAGCAATGGTGTTATATAAAATTCCCTGGCACATATTTCAACCTTACAGTCATGTTTAAGAATACTCGTTTTACTTTTGTAGCTATCTATTAAAAAAAGTTCTGACTAACCTTCCATGTTCTTTAAATATTCAAACTTTATTCAAAACACTCCTGTATAAGTTACAAGATATTAATGCATCCACTAAACAGAATATGAACTTCATCAACTCAATACTGTACGTATTTTAAAAAAATATAAAACATTTAGCGGGTGCCTGCAAAATTACATGAAGATGTTTAAATACGCTTGTTCACTTCTTCCTTACTTGACTTCAAGTAAGGCAAACCACCACACTCAATTGGTTAGAGGGAATATTTAAAAAAAAAAAAAAAAAGTCTTCCAGTGGTATCAAACTTGCGATCTGAACACCTTCAATTTTAGTCACATGGTCAATTTGGCCTCCTTTAACAAATCTTTTGTTCCCTTTTTCCCAAAGAAAATACATTCTGGAGAGTGTGTCCACTATTTATATTATTTGAAGTTCTCTGCTACTACAACTATACTTCATGCATTATTTTTCACTTGGAATACAACTATAGTCTTTCTGCTGGACTCCTTTCTTCCTCCATCCACTGTTCACATGAAGTACAAAATTTTGCCAATTTAACTTTTCATTGCTCTACTTTTCTCCACACTGGCTGCCTTTACAGGTAAGAACTGAGTTTTAAATCTTGCTACTGAAGATTGAAGTTTTATGGGAGTTAAACAGCCCTTTTTATAAGGGAACCAATCAGTGATGAGCTGCCAGAAGCTCAAGAACTGGTTCCTTCACTCGCTCCGGGTCTTCGGCGGCACGTCCTTCAGTCCCTCCGGGTCTTCAGTGGCACTGAAGGACCCGCTGCCGAAATGCCGCTGAAGACCCGGAGCGAGTGAAGGACCCACTGCAGAAGTGCCGCCGAAGGCTCGGAGCGCTGCCGGGTCAGTAAAATTTCACATGGGAGCCTCCCCAGCCGAGAGCTCAGGCAGGACGGACAGGACGGTTCCGCGGGCCACATCCTGTCCGTCCCGCCTGAACTTCCCCACCCCTTTAACAACCGGGTCTAAACCGGCTTCAAAATTTAACCACCAGTTCATGCAAACCGGTGTGAACCGGCTCCAGCTCACTACTGGAACCAATCAGCATGACCTCTAGATTAAACCTGTGCTAGCCTAGCTACCCTCTCCACTTGGGTACTCCCCATGTAGCTTCCCCTATTCCCCCATTTGGTTTCTCTCTAATAGAACTATCTCCCAAAAGAGATTTGTGAGGTTGACTCTCTGCCTCATTATAAATCAACTCCGTTCTCACTACTGGCAACATTTTTTTGTTAAAATGTTTAGTTAACTATTTAGCACAATTTACTATTAGTATTTGCATGTGAATAATCTTCTAAAAAGAGACATATAGGGCCTGAGCAAACCCCGTGAAATCAACTGAAAGATTCTCATTTATTTCAATAAGTTTCAATTTGGGCTCACACAGCACAGTACAGAAACTCTATGAGCAACACCTATTTTTTCATACATACAGGAACTCTGATAAATACAGTTAAGCAAAATAAAAACAGGAGAAACATGCAA
This sequence comes from Natator depressus, assembly GCF_965152275.1. Lineage (NCBI taxonomy): Eukaryota > Metazoa > Chordata > Testudines > Cheloniidae > Natator > Natator depressus. Next base: position 322,726,205 of record NC_134234.1, on the reverse strand, counting down.
ATTAAATTACTTACAATATATACTGTTTGATTCTGTAGATCTTGAGTAATAATTTCTTGCTTAAATAGACGTACAAAATCATTAAATGTGTCACAAGGCACATGAGAACCATGTTTACTTTCAGATGAAAGGTTCTGCAACTGGGTCAAAATTTCCTCTAAAAGGAGCCTCGAAGTAAAGCATTCAACACAGTTCACAAACACATGAGGAAGCTAAAAAAGGAGAAGAGAGAGACAATTTAATTATATTGAAAGAAATACAAAATGATAAAAAATAATCTAAATGGTTAAAAATCAGAGCTCAATATTCTAATTTCTTTGCTCCCCAGACATAGGAATAAACTGCATCACCCCCAGCAGGACACAATATTTACAGAAATATGATCAATAATGGATTATCATATGTGTAGCAATTCAAAATTTTACATACCACAAAGGGCAACTAAACAGATTTTAAGCATATTATCTTGTGACAGAGTTACTAATATGAAACATTCAGTGTAAATTATGTTTAAAAAACTCTTCAAAAATACATCCTTTTTTCTTCTTGTGAGTTATTCTGATAAAAAACACTTTTTAATCTATTACACATTACTGGGTCTAAAGCGTCTGACTCAGTCTGGGTCTCAGACTTCCATTTGACAGTAAAGTTTCATGGTAAATAAATCTAGAATTTAGTTTAAATAGAAAAAAATATTTGGAATGCAACTTCCACATACGCTCTTGAGACAAGGTATTGATATATAGTTCCAATGCACTGTCAGAAGCATGCACCCATGATTTATCTGTGAAAATGTGCTGATGATTGGAAGCATTACATATAGCATGATGTGTATTCAAAGATATTCCTGCCATGAGCTTTTACAGTGGCAATGACTGTGCTTCACTATTTCAGGTTCTCATCTCCTCACTTCATTTCTCAAATCAATTTCTGCAACACTTTTCATTAACAGAAGCCCTGAGATCACCTCACAGCATTATTTATATTGACATTTCAAGGCGGTTATGCTACAATTTAGCTGTATCAGTTTGTTTTGGGTTGCAGGTCTGTGTGAACACAGTACACAACTCGTACTTCTTTGGTGTGTGAAGTCCTGTATAGTCAAAGCATTGAAATACATAAGATTCTTATTTCCATAAGGTTATTAGCATATTTAACTCCTTTCAGAGTGGATTATAAAAATGACGACTTTTTTATTTTGTTATTTAAATTATAATAAGTTCTTTTAAAAAATAAGCCTGTTTAAAATGAAATGTGAATTTAATACAAAATATGTGAAGGCCTAAACATATTATTTCTTAAAACATTTAAATAAAAAAATATTCTGAAACCATGAGCTTTTATGAAAAGCTGAGTTGAAGACTGTTTTTCTATATAAAGAAAGAATCAGTGGGAAAACATCTAACTTTTGTGGCCAAGCTTCATAAATATAGCACAATAGGTCAGCCTGTTATATTATTTTTCTAGGCTGACCTGAAATAATTAGTTTAATTCACTGACTACCGTTAATCCCTCTGTTTAATAAATCATTGAGTTGTAAATGTGAAACATATTTTGACTAGAGAAGTTTATGTATCCAAAACTTTTAAGGTTTTGTTTAATAAAAAGTAAGTTTTACATGCTGTTTTGTGTGTTTAAACAAACTCCATTTACCATCCTAATGCAGCTTGAGACAAATCATGAGCAAAAAGTTAATTATCTAGTAAATAAGCAATAAATCAGTCACCATTTTCTAACATACTAAAATGTACAATTAATAAGTATCTGAAAATATTAAGATATAACTTCTTAAATAAATGTATGTAGTTACAGCGTACCCTCCTAGCAAAACGAAGTACCAAATGTAGTGTTAAGGCTCTATTTGGCTGTAAATCAACATGTTTTAATGGTTGTATCAACCAATGAGAATGCACCTCTCTTTAGAAAAATAACTGAAGTACAAATAGAAAAGCTGATTAAAACATTTAAATTGAGGCTTTGCACTTGGCGATTTAAATCAATCCACCCTGACTACATGACTGGTCAGAGGAATGAAACTGACCATTTAGAAAGACAGCACGATCTACGTACAAACTTCACCAGAACACATGCCCCTAATCATCTGAAAACCCAGAGCTCTTCTTATTTTGTTTACAGCAGAAGAGTTCAAGTTTTGTGACTTCTTCCACAGCCTCAGCCATTACTTTGGGGGGGCTGGGGGAGGAAAGATCTCAGCACTAAAATGAGCTTTAAAATTAAAAAGGTGTGTGTGTGGGGGGTGATTTTACTGCTACTTCTAAGTAAAATTTCAGGCTTGTCAATTTTGGCAGTATCTTTTTAATGTTCAAAAGTTAAGGTTGTCTGCCTTAATGGAACAACATAGAATAATAAAAATGGAACCAATCTGTCACTCACATATATATAAGGAATGAAAGGTTACTTATCTAGCAACTGTAGCTCTTAAAATAGGTTGCTGGCACAGAACCTCACACTTCAGGAAATATATGTTCTTCACTGAACATCAAAACCTTCTGGAAAGCAGTAGTCACTAGGACACACACATTCCTTGCAGAACCAAACCTCACATGCAAGGTTATATACAGAAGCCCCGGTACTGAGCTCATTACACTCCTCCCACTTAATTAGAACCCATATAAAAGGCTCAGTGGATGTGGGAAAGTGTGGATCATGCTGACAACCTACGCAAACAATGTTTAGTAGAAAGCATCCTTATCTCCTTTTTTGAGTACTGTAAAGAAGAGTCTCACTCATGGGAGATTAAGTAGCAGTAACCACCATTCAAAGGACAATTTGTTTAAGACAATTTAAAGAACCGTTCTCACAAACTGCACAAAGATCTAGTTGTAAAGTCAAGTGACTGATGTCTAAGTGTATGGTTTCAACTCAATGTAGCATAACTTGGCAACATAGATATTCTTCAGACAAGCTGTAGAGGCTACTTTGGACCTAACGGAACATGCTCTAAGTCCCTCACATATGGAGATGCCCACAAGGATGTAATGGTTACTAAGTATACAAAACCTTTGTCCACTTCAGGCCTTCTCTTGGACTTATCCTAACTAGAGATGTAAATATATAGTTTAAAAAGATAACTGTTTAAATGATTAAAATTTTATCATTTAACCAGTTAACCAATTAAAGGGAGAGGGGCTGGGTCTACTCCAGTACCACCATCGATGCAACAAAAATTCAAGTGGTTAAGTGCGCAAACAGGATGCAATTTTTAGCCAAAAAAAAGTCATGTAAAGGAAGAGGCACATCAATAAAACAAGGTAAGAGAAGCCAACAGGGTGGACAAAGTTAGGGTGGCCTAGCTCTAAGATTCTCAAAGCTCATATTTTATATGACATCTTATTTGCCTTATCAGATTGCTCAAATCAGATCTTAAACACTCTTAACTCACGACTGCAGGTTTGCAAAATGAGCTTTCAGTTATGGCAGTCTAATGATCTCTCTATATTATTTTTATTATAAATATTTGCATTGTAAAAAGGATAAATAGTAATTTTCAGTTCACCTCATAACAAATACTGTAGTGCAATCTCTTTACATTTGTAAGTTGCGTTTTCACAATAGATTTATTTTGTTACATAATTGAACTCAAAACACAAAACAATGTAAAACTTTACAGCCTACAAGTCCACTCAGCCCTACTTCTTGTTCAACCAATCACTAAGACAAACAAGTTTGTTTACATTTAAGGGAGACAATGCTGCCCACTTCTTATTTACAATGTCACCTGAAAGTGAGAACAGACATTCACATGGCACTGTTGTAGTCATCACTGCAAGGTATTTACTTGCCAGATATGCTAAACATTCGTATGCCCCTTCATGCTTGGCCACCATTCCAGAGGACATGCTTCCATGAATTGTATGTCTCCTGCTCTGTGTTTTACCTGCATTCTGCCATATATTTCATGTTACAGCAGTCTCGGATGATGACCCAGCATGTCGTTCGTTGTAAGAACACTTTCACTGCAGATGTGACAAAATGCAAAGACGGTACCAATGTGAGATTTCTAAAGATAGCAACAGCACTTGACCGAAAGTTTAAGACTCTGAAGTACCTTCCAAAATCTGAGACAGATGGGGTGGGGAGCATGCTTTCAGAAGTCTTAAAAGAACAACACTCCGATGAGGAAACTACAGAACCCGAACAACCAAAAAAGAAAAAAATCAACCTTCTGCTGGTGGCATCTGACTCAGATGATGAAAATGAGCATGCGTCAGTCTGCACTGCTTCGGATCGTTATCGAGTAGAACCCATCATCAGCATGGATACATGTCCTCTGGAATGATGGTTGAAACATGAAGGGACATATGAATCTTTAGTGCATCTGACATGTAAATATCTTGCAATGCCGGCTACAGCAGTGCCATGCGAATGCCTGTTCTCACTTTCAGGTGACATTGTTAACAAGAAGAGGGCAGCATTATCTCTTACAAATGTAAACAAATTTATTTGTCTGAGCGACTGGCTGAACAAGAAGTAGGACTGAGTGGACTTCTAGGCTCTTAAGTTTTACATTGTTTTGTTTTTGAGTTCAGTTATTTTTTATACATAATTCTACATTCGTAAGTTCAACTTTCATGATAAAGAGATTGCACTACAGTACTTGTATTAAGTGAATTGAAAAATACTATTTCTTTTGTTTTTACAGTTCAAATATTTATAATAAAAAATATAAAGTGAGCACTGTACACTTTGCATTCTGTGTTGTAACTGAAATTAATATATTTGAAAAAGTGGAAAACATCCAAAAATATTTATATAAATGGTATTCTATTAAAATTAATCACGCAATTAAAAAGTTTTTTTTTAATTGCTCGAGAGCCCTAATTTTAATCATGAATTAAATCAGTGAACAGAAAAACTTAATTTAAATTATTGATTTTAATCTTATTTTGCATTTGTACTTTAGTAATTTTCCTAGAGAGAGAAACATTCACTTCAGTTAGTATATTTTGGTACTTCATTTTGCTAACCAGGAGGATACGCTATATCTATATATATTTATTTAAGCAGTTATATGGCTTTGCACATGAGTTATTCAGATTCTTAATTTTGTAATTGTTAGAAAATAGTGAATGCTGCATTTCTGATTACCAGATGATTAATTTGTTACTCATATACTGTACAGCACCTAGTGCAGTGGTGCCTTGAACATGATCAGAACTTCTAGGCATCATTGTAATACAAATAGCCAACAACCAGTAAAATTTGGGTATTTAGTATTTGTAGCATGCATACCAATACAGTTTTATAAAATGGATTTAAAGGTGAATTTCTCAGCTCAAAAAAAGTGATCTGTAAATGACTGTCTCAGACCAGTGAGTGATGGCTGTCTGGGCTGACTGCAGCAAAGACATCTTAGTTTACCACTCCTCACTTTAAAAAAAAAAAAAAAAAAAAAAAAGTCTTTGTTTGCTTGTTTTTTTTAATTTCTAGCCAGGCTTATGATGATCAACATTGGCCCTTTATTAATTACCATTCACCCACCTTTCTGTACTAGACCCACCAACTCCAGAACATTTCCTTTTATCAATTTTGAATGTTATGAGTTTATTCTATTTTAATTTGCATTGTGTTGTGCAGCATCCAAAATGCCTTGATGAGAAGGAAGATGTTTTATGTGGCATCAAGCAATAAGTGGGAGAGATACTGTAAGAATAACAGACAAGAAATAGGAGCAAAATAAATTGTTCTTGCAGTTCTCCACCAAACTGAAAGTAGCTAGTTTGGGAACTTTTTTTTTTTTTAAATTCCTCATTGGCTCAAAGTATTTTATGAATTTCATAAGAATTTATTCTTACCTCTAACGTTTCTAGAAGAGTTTGCATCACATAGGTCTTGCCACTAGATGTATGTCCATAGATAAAGATGGATGGGAAGCTAAAATGCTGACGCTAGAAAAAAGTTAAAAAAATGTTAATATCTAACACTCTCTTTATTTCTGAGATTTAGAGAACTTTGGCTCATCTAGTTTTCTGCCAGAAAAAAAGCTTTGTTTTAAATTGAGAGTCAAATACAGTACACTCCAATTAAGATGCAACATGGTATTTTATCACGTTGATTCTGTGGTCCTCCAAACCTGAGAGCAGGGTTCAAAAAAGGCCCTAAAGCCACCACTGAAACTCCCAGAACATTAAGGCTGTGTCTTCATTAGGCAAAGGGTGCGTTCTTAACTCAGGTTAGCTAACCTGAGGTAAAATTCTAGTGAAGACAAGGCAGTTTGTTGGCTTTACTTCAATCTGTTAACTAATAAGAAAATGACAACTGGGATTTTAACTCAAGTTAGCTAACCCAAGTTAGATCATGTCTTCTTTAGGGGAAAAAAAAAGTGTTCTGGATTCTGTCACCCTTACTCATGTTGAGTAGTAACTTACTTGTCAAGATGTCCCACTGATAATGATGGCACTAATTGCAGAGTACTATTCAACATGTGTAAAGATGTCAGACTGGCCTTACGGTCGTATTTGCCTTTGACCCTTTAAGGGTACATCTACACTGCAAAAAACAAGATCATACTATGGCACTAAAAATCAGACTCATAGATGTGTAGGACTGGAAGGGACCTCAGTAAGTCATCTAGTCCAGTCCCCTGCACTCAAGGCAGGACTAATTATTATCTAGACCATCCCTGACAACTGTTTGTCTAACCTGCTCTTAAAAATCTCCAATGATGGAGAATAGCAGTTTAGATGTTCCTGGTTGGGCTGGAGCTCAGGTCCTGAGACCTACCCCTTTCCCAGTTTGCAGAGCTCAGGCAGGAAAGACTGCACTGCTATTTTTAGCACTGTCGCACAGCCCAAGTCTACAGACCCAGCTGGGCTCCGTGTCTTACTATGCATTTTGGGTTTTTTTTTGGCAGTATAGATTTACTTTCTTTTAGAGTCAAAAGGCTGAATATCAACTTCCACCCTCCAGATATTTTCTATAATGGAAAGCAATTAATTTAGGCTTACAACTCAAAAAAAAAAGTGTAATTTCTTAAATTATGTAGTGATAAATACAAGTTACAAAAAGGCTAAGACAGAAGATATTGGAACAGGGAAGGAGAGGGAGAAGGACAGAGAGGGAGGCAAGCCTCCTCACCCATAATACCTAAAACCCTGGTTGTTACCCAGTATAGTAGTATTCATGCTATATTTCTCAAGGTAAACTTAGAAATCATTTTAAGGGCTAATAAAAAATTAATATCTGAAGCTCTGCTATTGTTTCACAGAGCCTGAGCAGCCATTTTTTCAGCTGCTGCTATTTAAAATTTTACCCAAACCATGTAAGTATCTTAGGAGCCTAAGTCACTTACATGCTTTGAAAATTTTACCCGACTGTTAAAACCTATGTCCCTATGATTAAAGGGATAACCCAAAGCAGTTTAAATTTAATGAAAAGGAGGAAGTGGGAGGAAATTAAAAAAATAAAATAAAAATGAGAGAATTGAGATTTGAGGGAGAAGACTGGAAGCAAATCCAATTCATTCTGAAGATATCTTTATTTTTTGTCAAAATGTGCCCATTTAACGCAGCTGTACATTTTTTTTTTTAAATTAACTGAGGGCTTGGCTACACTTGCAGATGTAGAGCGCTTTGGGTCAAACCAGCCTTCATACAGCGCAGTAGGGAAAGTGCTCCAATCTGTCCACGCTGACAGCTGAAAGTGCACTGGCGTGGCCTCATTTGCAGCACTTGTAGCTGCATTGGGAGCAGTGCATTATGGGCAGCTATCCCAGTGGCTGCAACATGCTTTTCAAATGGGGAGGGGGTGGGGTGGAGAGTGTTGTGTGTATGGGAGGGGGGAGGAGAGTGGCTTTTTGGGGTGCTGAAAGTATGTCAGCACACTGTCTTATAAGTACAGACCCCCTTCCCTCCCCCGCCTCTCTCTCACTCACAGCAAACATTAGTTGTTTGTTTTTTATTCAGAGCTGATAAGCAGCCCACACTCTGGGAAACAGAGCTTTGAAAGAGCCACTTCCGCCCCCCCGCACAGTTCATAACAAAGACAAGGGAGCCCACTTCAGTTAATGGAATTATGGGACATTTCCAGAGGGCAATCAAAGTACTCTAAGGTAACTCCTCATTCACACTGACACTGTAGCATCTCACCCAATATGCAGCAAACCTTATCCCTCTGGGGAGGTGGAGTACCAGCAGCGCTCTGGCCAGGGAGTCAGAGCGCTCTACATGCCTTGCCAGTGTGGATGGGGAGTGAGTTAGAGCGCTCTGGGCAGCTTTATTGCAGTATCATGTGCAAGTGTAGCTAAGGCCTGAGAAACCCAAACTGACACAAAGTTAACAGAGAAAACATCTTCTGAATAACAATGAAACTAAATGCACTCAGGTCATGACTTCAAAACAAGTGCCCGAGTAAAGGTAAGTCTTCAATATGTCCTGAAGGCAATGCTTGAAAAATTCACTCTCCAGTGGCAAGCAGAAAGCTTTCCTTGGAAAATATGCGGACAGCCTAAGCCATAAAGATTCTGCAGAATTTAAGCTTTTGTTTAAAAACAAATTAAGCTTCCAGCCTTTATAGCTACAATAAATACATCAATATCCAGTATTTAAGCTTTAGAATCATAGAATATCATTGGAAGGGAGCTCAGGAGGTCATCTAATCCAACCCCCTGCTCAAAGCAGGACCAATCCCCAATTAAATCATCCCAGCCAGGGCTTTGTCAAGCCTGACCTTGAAAACCTCTATGGAAGGAGATTCCACCACCTCCCTAGGTAACGCATTCCAGTGTTTCACCACCCTCCTAGTGAAAAAGTTTTTCCTAATATCCAACCTAAACCTCCCCCACAGCAACTTGAGACCATTACTCCTTACCCCTGTCCTCTTCTACCACTGAGAATAGTCTAGAACCATCCTCTCTGGAACCACCTCTCAGGTAGTTGAAAGCAGCTATCAAATCCCCCCTCATTTCTTCTCTTCTGCAGACTAAACAATCCCAGTTCCCTCAGCCTCTCCTCAGAAGTCATGTGTTCCAGACCCCTAATCATTTTTGTTGCCCTTCGCTGGACTCTCTCCAATTTATCCACATCCTTCTTGTAGTGTGGGGCCCAAAACTGGACACACTACTCCAGATGAGGCCTCACCAATGTCGAATAGAGGGGGACGATCACGTCCCTCGATCTGCTTGCTATGCCCCTACTTATACATCCCAAAATGCCATTGGCCTTCTTGGCAACAAGGCCACACTGCTGACTCATATCCAGCTTCTCGTCCACTGTCACCCCTAGGTCCTTTTCCGCAGAACTGCTGCCTAGCCATTCGGTCCCTAGTCTGTAGCTGTGCATTGGGTTCTTCCGTCCTAAGTGCAGGACCCTGCACTTATCCTTATTGAACCTCATCAGATTTCTTTTGGCCCAATCCTCCAATTTGTCTAGGTCCCGCTGTATCCTATCCCTACCCTCCAGCATATCTACCACTTTTTTTTTTTATAAATACCTTGTAAAAAAAACTCTATTGCGGTACCAGACAAACTATCAACATCAACATCATTACAGTAGCTAGAGCATCTTGTGTTTCCAAGTTTATCAGACACCTACTAGCCAGAGGCTGATATGAAAGATAGATAATACAAGATCTCAAATTACAATGTAAACAGCTAGCCTAGCGCAGAGTAATAATGCATTTAAGTTTGTTTTCATCCTGTCCATAAAAACAAACATTTTAGTAGAACATCTATGATCTACCCAAATACACAATATAGAAAGAGCTACCTCTCCAAATATTGACATGAGTGATGACACTTGGGATTCTCGACAGGGCACCATACTTTCCAAGTGAAGCAAGGTAGCTTCAGGATACTCTGGATGTTCGAAATTAGGCATTTTGATTCCAGTTTCTGTCATCAGTCATCTAACTGCATATGCATGTCACCTTCCAAGAGGCAAGAAGGACCAAAGCGATGATCTGGAAAATAAAATGTTGTTATTTTTTCCTGTGTGGAGAAATAAAAGTAAACTAAATAAGAGGTGACAATCTCTTCTTATAATCAGACTTTGTAACCAAGGGCAATGATGATCAATTACTTATATCACAGTAGAACCCAAAGACCCCATTCAGGACTGGGGCCCAATAGTGCTGGGCCTTATACAGAAATAGAAACAAAAAAAGAGAACCCCTGCCCTGAAAGGTTTACAATTTAAAGACACAAACAAAAGGACAGGGGTAGATACAACAAATGAGCAATCAATATGCTATCACAACTTTGCTAGTTACATGAATTGCAGTTTTTTACTTTATATTTTGAGGGTAGATAGGAAGTAAAGGAGTAGAGAAAGGAAAGGAGAGAAATAGTCTCAGCTGGTCATCTGCTTAGCCATGATTAGCAAGCTGCTATCAGTAAGCATCACAGCAGAGACCAGCCTTATAGAAGGATATGAAGGATAAAATAGTGGCTCTTCAGATATTATCAGGGAGTTTTCCTTAAGCATAAAGGGCAGCATGGCAGCAAGCATAGAGGTGTTTAAGCAGGCAGCTGACTGGTGGGTGATAAGGGATAGGAACACTTGCAGAGTAAAAGCAGGGGCTGACACCATAATAGGTTACTAAGTCAGTTAGGAGATGGTGCTAAGTTATGAAGAGACTTAAAAGGTAACAATAAGAAACATATATTTGATGTGGAAGTCAATGGGGAGCCAGTGGACACCTCAAAGAGGGATTCAATGTGATCAGAACGATAAACCAGAAAAATGATCTTTAATCTGAACAGACTGGAGGAAAGCAAAAGTTACAGCAGTCAAGTCAGGATGAGGGCTTTGATGAGTCTTCACTTAGTAGAGAGAGGGAAAAAAGGCTAGATTTTAGAGATTTGGTTTTTTTTAAAAAGCAAGATTAAAAACACAATGGCCCAGTCAAAGATGACATCTAAAAGCTACAGTGCCTGAGTGACAGGGAGAATAGCGGTGTTGTCTACTCTGATAAAGAAAATGGCCAGATGGGAGAACCTGAGAAGACAGACTTAAAATATATATATATATATATGTATCTTAGTTTTGGTGATGTTTAATTTAAAATGATGACTGGACATTCAGGAAGAGATGTCAGAAAAACAAGCCGAGATAGAACTAGATGAAGCAAGATACCTCATTAGCTGAGAGATAGACCTGTGAGTTACCAATGTCAAGATGGTACACCAAGTGCTTTACAAACTTTAAAATACCCATGGGAGGCAAATCTTTTTATGCATAGTGTACAACAAAAGAAAAAAGAACAGCATCTCTGTTTCTGGACTGGAAAAGGGGGAACCAAACAATCCTGATTCTCAAGGTTTGCCACCCATTTCTTCAGCATGAAAAAAAAAAAACAATATCATGGTGTGAAAGTGCATCTTGACATCACACTATTTGTGCTGCCTATCATGACATCGCATTAGTGCATGAGGACAATACAATCACCTTATTTTGCCACCTCCCAAAGGCACTACGTTATATCCCACTCAGGAGTCAGAATAAGCCCAGGACTCACCAGACAACCGACCCTGCATATCAAGACTTTGCTGCAAGCTTTGAGGTAGGCGGCTACTTTACTAATGCCACAGATGTACTATCCCCCTTAATTTCAGGGGAAGGAATTCAACCGTGTACCCCTGCTCCCGCCAGCACCCTGTCATTGTCAGGGCAGGTGGAAACCGCGGGGCGCCATCGCAGTAGCCATTATCCCCCACACCTTTGCAGCAGGTAGCAATCCCGCCCAGGCCCACACCCCCAGCGCTATGCGGGGGGGAGACGGATTTAGCATAAAAACATCCCCCAGCTCTGCCCACGCTTCGGCCCAACGGCCAGCGGAAGGTGGCTCAAGCGAGCAATCCCGCCAGGGGCCACCCCACTCTCCGTGCCCCTGCGCGCCAGGTCTTTGCCCCACAACTCCGAGCCTGGCCCCGGCTGCGCCAGGACATGGGGGCCCCTCGCCCCTCCGCCCCCAAGACACTGCGGCGCTCGGGGGGATCCTGCCCCTCCCCTTCTGGGCCCTACAGTGTCGGGGCAGCCCTGACGCGCCCCCGCTGATGGGGGATCCCGGTCACCGCCCCGCTCACGGCGCCCGGGGCCCAGGCAAGATGCAGGCGCGCTCCCAGCCCCCGAACCGTCCACTAGCAGCCGGAGCCGGACACTCACCCCGACCCGGCACGCCGCCCTCCGCGGCCTCCGAACCGAGCGCCCGCCCGTGCACATGCGCACCTTGCGCCTATGGTCCCTTGAATGCGCACGTGCCAACTGTTTGCACATGCGCGTTAGGAAATTGAACTCTCCCAGCGTCGGCGCCCATATTGTGCCCACACCCGAGCTTAATGGGGGAGACTGCGCCTCCTAGGGGAGGAGGTGGAGCAGCCCGGGGGTTGGCAGATGGGGGGATGGGACGGGGAGCCGCTCGGGAGGAGCCGGGAATGGCAGATGTGTTTGGGACAGGGGGCGGGATAGCTCCCTGGTTTGAGCTTAGGGGTGAGGGTTGTGAGTTCAATCCTTTAGGGGGCCAGTTAGGGATTTAGAGCAAAAATTGGGGATTGGTCCTGCTTTGAGCAGGGGGTTGGACTAGATGGTCTCCTAAGGTCCTGTCCAGCCCTGATATTCTATGATAAGACTGGGAGCAGCTAGGCTCTGGAATGGTGGCTAAAGCATGAAGAGGCTCATGAATGTTTAGCATATCTGGCACTTAAATACTTTGCAATGCCAGCTACAAAAGTGCCATGCAAACATCTGTTCTCATTTTCAGGTGACATTGTAAATAAGAAGCAGGCAGCATTATCTCCTGTAAATGTAAACAAACTTGTTTCTCTTAGCAATTGGCTGCACAAGAAGTAGGACTGAGTGGACTTGTAGTCTCTGAAGTTTTACATTGTTTTGCTTTTGAGTGCAGTTATGTAACAAAAAAATCTACATTTGTCAGTTGCGCTTTCACAATAAGGAGATTGCATTACAGTACTGTATGAGGTGAATTGAAAAATACTATCTTTTATCATTTTACAGTGCAAATATTTGTAATAAAAATAATATAAAGTGAGCACTGTACATTTTGTATTCTGTGTTGTAACTGAAATCAATATATTTGAAAATGTAGAAAAACATCCAAAATATTTAATAAATTTCAATTGGTATTCTATTGTTTAACAGAGCAATTAAAACTGCGATTAATTGTGATTCATTTTTTAATCACAATTATTATTTCTTAATTAATTGCGAGTTAACTGCAATTAATCAACAGCCCTGATCACTTTGAATTACCTGAAAGAGAAAGGTTGGATCTTTAGTAATTGTTCACAAGAGAACTAGGTTTTAATTTGCATGTTGAATGGACTAATTGCAGTCTTTGCACCAAACTGAGGCTACACTTACACTGTCCCATCCTCCAGGCTGGGCGAATCTTTATTTCTTCATGTCTTTGTTTATGACGGAATAACTCCTAAAAGGGGCTTGATTGGACCGACTAGGTGGACAATACCAACACTAGCTATATTCTGCCATCAGAAAAAGGTGGATTTAGAGGGGAAATATTGACCGAATGTTAGTCAGCCTTAGCTGAAATGACTTTTCCTCTTCTCCATTTGCAGCTAAGCTGTTGTTTGGCTCCATGGATTTCTCTCACCTATGTCTGCACCAAAATTGCTGATCAAAATGAAATATCTACAATTCAAGAGCATTGTGTGAATTTTGGAGGATTTGAGTCATAAACCAGTGACTAGATTACAAATGGGACAAAGATAGCATTTTCAACTGTAAAGGATCTTGGTCTAGTATTGCTTCTGTTTCATTTTGCCTTGTATCAGAATTTCAAGAGAAAGAGTACCTCTAAGCATGAATAAGACACAAACTATATGAACACTTAATTTGGCATCATCATTTGAAAAATGAAAATGGTAATTGCTTTACCAAACCACCATGTGTGAGTCTACTGAAAGGAAATCACTTATCCAGAACCTGGCTTAGCCCTGGTCTACACCAGGAGTTTAGGTCGAATTTAGCAGCGTTAAATCGATGTAAACCTGCACCCGTCCACACGATGAAGCCCTTTTTTTCGACTTAAAGGGCTCTTAAAATCGATGTCCTTAATCCACCTCTGACAAGTGGATTAGCGCTTAAATCGGCCTTGCTGGGTCAAATTTGGGGTACTGTGGACGCAATTAGACGGTATTGGCCTCCGGGAGCTATCCCAGAGTGCTCTGTTGTGACCGCTCTGGACAGCACTCTCAACTCAGATGCACTGGCCAGGTAGACAGGAAAAGGCCCACAAACTTTTGAATTTCAGTTTCCTGTTTGCATGGTCACCTGCAGCTTGCCACGCTGGCCAGAGCTCATCAGCAGAGGTGACCATGATAGAGTCCCAGAATCGCAAAAGAGCTCCAGCATGGACCGAATGGGAGGTATGGGATCTGATCACTGTATGGGGAGAGGAATCCGTGCTATCAGAACTCTGTTCCAGTTTTCAAAATGCCAAAACATTTGTCAAAAATCTCCCAGGGCATGAAGGACAGAGGCCAAAACAGGGACCCGAAGCAATGCCGCGTGAAACTTAAAGAGCTGAGGCAAGCCTACCAGAAAACCAGAGAGGCAAACGGCCGCACCGGGTCAGAGCCCCAAACATGCCGCTTCTATGATGAGCTGCATGCCATTTTAGGGGGTTCAGCCACCACTACCCCAGCCGTGTTGTTTGACTCCTTCAGTGAAGATGGAGGCAACACAGAAGCAGGTTTTGGGGACGAGGAAGATGATGATGATGAAGTTGTAGATAGCTCACAGCAAGCAAGCGGAGAAACTGGTTTTCCCAACAGCCAGGAACTGTTTCTCACCCTGGACCTGGAGGCAGTCCCCCCCAAACCCACCCAAGGCTACCTCCCGGACCCGCCAGGCGGAGAACGGACCTCTGGTGAGTGTACCTTTTAAAATACTATACATAGTTTAAAAGCAAGCATGTTTAATGATTAATTTGCCCTGGCATTTGCGGCTCTCCTGGATGTACTCCCAAAGCCTTTGCAAAAGGTTTCTGGGGAGGGCAGCCTTATTCCACCCACCATGGTAGGACACTTTACCATACCAGGCCAGTAGCACGTACTTGGGATCATTGTAGAACAAAGCATTGCAGTGTATGTTTGCTGGCATTCAAACAACATCCGTTCTTTATCTCTCTGTGTTATCCTCAGGAGAGTGATATCATTCATGGTCACCTGGTTGAAATAGAGTGCTTTTCTTAAGGGGACATTCAGAGGTGCCCGTTCCTGCTGGGCTGTTTGCCTGTGGCTGAACAGAAATGTTCCCTGCTGTTAGCCATGGGGGAGGGGGGGGAGGGGCTAGCCACGTGGTGGGGGGAGGCAAAATGCGACCTTGGAACGAAAGCACATATGCTGTGTATGTAATATTAACAGCAAGGTTTACTGTGAAAGAGTGTAGCCATCGTTCTAGAAAATGTGTCTTTTTAAATACCACTGCCTCTTTTTTTTTCTCCACCAGCTGCATGTGTTTCAAGGATCACAGGATCTTCTCCTTCCCAGAGGCTAGTGAAGATTAGAAGGCAAAAAAAACGCACTCATGATGAAATGTTCTCTGAGCTCATGCTGTCCTCCCACACTGACATAGCACAGACGAATGCGTGGAGGCAGACAATGTCAGAGTGCAGGAAAGCACAATATGACCGGGAGGAGAGGTGGCGGGCTGAAGAGATTAAGTGGCGGGCTGAAGAGAGTAAGTGGCGGGCTGAAGAGAGGGCTGAAGCTGAAAGGTGGCGGCAGCGTGATGAGAGGAGGCAGGATTCAATGCTGAGGCTGCTGGAGGATCAAACCAATATGCTCCAGCATATGGTTGAGTTGCAGGAAAGGCAGCAGGAGCACAGACCACCGCTACAGCCCCTGTGTAACCAACCGCCCTCCTCCCCAAGTTCCATAGCCTCCTCATCCAGATGCCCAAGAACGCGGTGGGGGGGCCTCTGCCCACCCGGCCACTCCACCCCAGAGGATTGCCCAAGCAACAGAAGGCTGGCATTCAATAAGTTTTAAAGTTTTAAACTTTTAAAGTGCTGTGTGGCCTTGTCCTTCCCTCCTCCACCACCCCTTCTGGTGCTTCTCTCCTCCACCACCCCTCCTGGGCTACCTTGGTAGTTATCCCCCTATTTGTATGATGAATGAATAAAGAATGCATGAATGTGAAGCAACAATGACTTTATTGCCTCTGCAAGCGGTGATCGAAGGGAGGAGGGGAGGGTGGTTAGCTAACAGGAAGTAGAGTGAACCAAGGGGCGGTGGGTTTCATCAAGGAGAAACAAACAGAACTTTCACACCGTAGCCTATCCAGTCATGAAACTGGTTTTCAAAGCTTCTCTGATGCGCACCGCGCCCTCCTGTGCTCTTCTAACCGCCCTGGTGTGTGGCTGTGTGAAACCAGCAGCCAGACGATTTGCCTCAACCTCCCACCCCGCCATAAACGTCTCCCCCTTAATCTCACAGATATTGTGGAGCGTACAGCAAGCAGTAATAACAGTGGGAATATTGGTTTTGCTGAGGTCTAAACGAGTCAGTAAACTGCACCACCGCGCCTTTAAACGTCCAAATGCACATTCTACCACCATTCTGCACTTGCTCAGCCTGTAGTTGAACAGCTCCTGACTACTGTCCAGGCTGCCTGTGTACGGCTTCATGAGCCATGGCATTAAGGGGTAGGCTGGGTCCCCAAGGATAACTATAGGCATTTCAACGTCCCCAATGGTTATTTTCTGGTCTGGGAATAAAGTCCCTTCTTGCAGCTTTTGAAACAAACCAGAGTTCCTGAAGATGCGAGCGTCATGTACCTTTCCCGGCCATCCCACGTTGATGTTGATGAAATGTCCCTTGTGATCCACCAGTGCTTGCAGCACTATTGAAAAGTACCCCTTGCAGTTTATGTACTCACCGGCTTGGTGCTCCGGTGCCAAGATAGGGATATGGGTTCCGTCTATGGCCCCACCACAGTTAGGGAATCCCATTGCAGCAAAGCCATCCACTATGACCTGCACATTTCCCAGGGTCACTACCCTTGATATCAGCAGATCTTTGATTGCATTGGCTACTTGCATCACAGCAGCCCCCACAGTAGATTTGCCCACTCCAAACTGATTCCCGACTGACCAGTAGCTGTCTGGCGTTGCAAGCTTCCACAGGACTATCGCCACTCGCTTCTCAACTGTGAGGGCTGCTCTCATCTTGGTATTCTTACGCCTCAGGGCAGGGGAAAGCAAGTCACAAAGTTCCATGAAAGTGCCCTTACGCATGCGAAAGTTTCGCAACCACTGGGAATCGTCCCAGACCTGCAACACTATGCGGTCCCACGAGTCTGTGCTTGTTTCCCGAGCCCAGAATTGGCGTTTCACCGCATGAACCTGCCCCATTAGCACCATGATGCCCACATTGCCAGGGCCCCTGCTTTGAGAGAAGTCTGTGTCCATGTCCTCATCACTTATGTCACTGCGCTGACGTCGCCTACTCGCCCGGTATCACTTTGCCAGGTTCTGGTGCTGCATATACTGCTGGATAATGCGTGTGGTGTTTAATGTGCTCCCAATTGCCAAAGTGATCTGAGCAGGCTCCATGCTTCCCATGGTATGGCGTCTGCACAGAAAAAAGGCGCGGAACGATTGTCTGCCATTGCCCTGACGGAGGGAGGGGCGACTGATGACATGGCTTACAGGGTTGGTTTACAGGGAATTAAAATCAACAAAGGGGGTGGCTTTGCGAGAAACTGAATGGCCCCCTCAAGGATAGAACTCAAAACCTCAAGGACAGAACTCAAAACTGGGTTTAGCAGGCCGTTGATTTCACAGAGGGAAGGAGGGAGGGAGGAGAAAATGAATACAAAACAAATCTGGTCTATTTCTTGTTTTGAGCCACTTCATCTATCTTTATACATCTTGCTGGCAGCAGAATGTGCAGTACGACCGCTAGCCATCATCATCTCCTGGGTGCTCGGCAGTATGACGACTAGCCATCATCTTCTGCTGGCTGGAGGTTAAAGACAGCACACTTCCGGTAGGACTGAATTGCCATGAGACGAAACAAGGGAAATGACCTGGCTGTGTCACTCCCATGTTTGCCCAGGCGCCCGATTAAAAGAGCACCCAGGACTACGTCGATGATGGCTACTAGTCATACTGCACTGTCTGCTGCCAAAAGGCAATAAACTGCTGCTGTGTAGCAATGCAGTACCACGTCTGCCAGCACCCAGGAGACATACGGTGACGGTTAGCTGAGCGGGCTCCATGCTTGCCGTGGTATGGCGTCTGCACAGGTAACTCAAGAAAAAAGGCGCAAAACGATTGTCTGCCCTTGCTTTCAAGGAGGGAGGGAGGGAACGGGGGCCTGACGATATGTACCCAGAACCACCCGCGACAATGTTTTAGCCCCATCAGGCACTGGGATTTCTACCCAGAATTCAAATGGGCGGCGGAGACTGCGGGAACTGTGGGATAGCTACCCACAGTGCAACGCTCCGGAAGTCGACGGTTGCCTCGGTACTGTGGACACACTCCGCCGACTACATGCACTTAGAGCTCTTGTGTGGGGACACACACAATCAGCTGTATAAAACTACTTTCTACAAAACTGACTTCTATAAATTCGACCTAATTTCGTAGTGTAGACATACCCTTACAGTGCCTGATGGCATGCATGTCAGTGAAATAGGAGGCATGTCACACACATGCTTTAGCTGTAGTGTGTAATGTAGTGTGTAGCTGTGCCATACTACAGGCTTGTATTGTTTTCATGGCACAGTTTAGGTGACTATAGCCAAAAGGCATGATTGGTAAATGCTGTTCATTTCACTGACATGAATTCCTCAATCTCTACTGCAGAATGCTGCAATGCATAACAAATTGAATTGTTCGGTTATAGGTGCAGCCTGTATAATTCAGTGTTTGGCAGCCTCCTAAGTATCTGATGTTGGAAATATTGAAAGGGCAATAGACTACACTGAGGACAAAATATGAGCAATCTTCTTTTAGCCCTAGAGAACAGAGAACAATGGGCTTCCCCTAGTGGCAGACTGGCATAGGCAACCTACCTCCACTTTTCAGGTATTTGTGATAACATTTCTGCCTAGGATAACCCAGATTATCAGAGAGGACACTGGTGTTTCTTTGTAAACAGGTGCCTTTCAAAAATGCTGTTCTCAGTTACTAAGGCAATCTGTGTGTTCTTAGTTTAAACTATTACTTAGGAAGCTTATTATATAGAACAAGGCACCTTGAATTAACAAAAACCAAAACACCAAACCTAGGCCCAGACTGGGAGTTTATTGACTCGGACCATGTGAGTATTTGAAATGCTGATCTGCAGCCACTTGTCATCGGTAACTTGTAGCCAGAAGCACAGAGCCTGGTTCTCAGTTACTTTGATCCTATGCTTGAGTCAGGAAGTGGAGGACAGGGGACAGGGGCAAGGGTAGCTTTCAGGTACCATTGTGTTCCCTATAGTCAGGGGCTGTGCAGGGGCCTGCATAGTCCTTAGCGTAAATTAGAGCAGCCTTTTGGCTACTCTAATTTATGTACTACTTTCCATAGTTCCAGAGAATGTCCTGCAATGTCCAGCCATGTCCTGAGCTGCCCCTATCCCAGACACTGGCAGCAGGGCTGGCATATACCACCCTTATACCAGTTGTACACTAGAAAAGGAGGTTGTCTGCCCAGGAGATATTCCCCAGAGGCCATTTCTGCCCACTTTAAGGTCCCTTTACATAGCCAGAGCAGCATAAAATGGCCTTAGTGTATTATAGTAAGGCCCATAGAGTGGGATCTGTATTTGTGAAGTGCATAATCCTGTGGAAAAATTCTCCTCCCTTTATATTATGTACAGAACTGCTGAAAAATTTATCTTAAGCAAATTTTCTTTCATGTGGCATCTGACCTTAGGATTTGGGCTAAAACCCCTTGTGATTCTGTTGCTGTTACATAGTCACACTAATACTGTGTTTAACATCATTCCTGTTTTTGTGAGTTTCCGAAAGAATATAAAAGACAAGTCCCAAGGCATTTTTGTCAATATGCAGTTGACAAAGTTTTTAATCTATACGTATAAAAGCAGCAAAGCATCTAAACTGCAATATAAAGCAAAACACAAGCCATCACATTTGAGGACAAACCCTTAAACTTCTCAATCTATAAAAAAGCAGATAAATTTTCCCTTGGGTTGATTAACTGCTTACTGAGACTAATAGGAAACCCTGTTTCCTTGTCAGCTTGATCTGGTCCCTCAGCCTATTTTCTACAGACGTCTCAGTTTTATACTTATATCTCCGTAAAATAATCCTGCAATTAAGGGGGGTGGATGCAGAGAGAGAAAGAGTCCATGCTCAGGGGATTTTTTTTTAAATACTGATTTTTGATAACAATAAGCAAAGAATTAACCTCCTGTTTGAGGTATAACTGAAGTAGTTTGTTGGCAAAACCAGAGCAATTTACCAATGAGACTAATATTAATGCAATAACCTCACGTTTTCAATTTACTCCAGCAATAAAAATAGTTATAGGGTAAATGAAAATCAAATAGGGAAGTGTAGGATAAATTTAGGTAGCAGGCAGCTCACTGCATTAATTGTTAATGTAACCTAGATGGAGCTACTATAAGGTGGGTGCATAACTGGTTGGAAAACCGTTCCCAGAGAATAGTTATCAGCGAAGTTCCCTGTAAGTTGCACAGCCGCGAAGCCACCTATTAAATGCCATGCAGGGGAGCCCATCCCCTCTCCAACCCAGCCCTGGATCTGCCACAGTTGGGGGAGGGGCACCTCTCCCCTCCCAGCCCAGGTGCTGCTGCAGGGAGAGAGAGCTGGAGGGAGTCCTCTCTCCCCACCGTAACCCTGGGGCAGCCTACACCGCAAACCCCTCATCCCCAGCCCCACCCTAGAGCCCGCACCCTCAGCTGGAGCCCTCATCCCCGCGCCCCAACCCTCTGCCCCTCATCCCCAGCCCCACCCCATAGCCCGCACCCCCAGCTGGAGCCCTCACACCCCTGCACCCCAACCCTCTGTCCCTGCCCTGAGTTCCCTCCCACACGCCGAACCCCTCAGCCCACCCCCACCACATGAATTTTGTTATGTGCACCAATATGAAGGTGATGTGTCATCACCACCATATTGGTGCACATAACAAAATTCATTCTGCACATGGGTGGGAAAAATTAGAGTGAACACTGGTTATCAGTGATTCACAGTCATGCTGGAAGGGCATAACGAGTGGGGTTCCACAGGGGATCAGTTCTGGGTCTGGTTCTGTTCAATATCTTCATCACTTATTTAGATAATGGCACAGAGAGTACACTTATAAAGTTTGCGGATGATACCAACCTGGGAGGGGTTGCAAGTGCTCTGAAAGATAGGATTAAAATTTAAAATAATCTGTACAAACTGGAGAAATGGTCTGAAGTAAATAGGATGAAATTCAATAAGGACAAGTGCAAAGTACTCCGCTTAGGAAGGAACAATCAGTTGCACACATACAAAATGGAAAATGACTGCCTAGGAAAGAATACTGCAGAAAGGGATCTGGGGGTCATAGTGAATCATAAGCTAAATATGAGTCAACAGTGTAACACTGTTGCAAAAAACCCAAACATCATTCTGGGATGTATTAGCAGGAGTATTGTAAGCAAGACGCGAGAAGTAATTCTTCCACTCTACTCCATGCTGATTAAGCCTCAACTGGAATATTGTAGCCAGTTGTGGGTGCCACATTTCAGGAAAGATGGGGATAAATTGGAGAAAGTCTAAAGAAGAGCAACAAAAGTGATTAAAGGTCTAGAAAACATGACCTATGAGGGAAGATTGAAAAAACTGGGTTTGTTTAGTTTGGAAAAGAGAAGACTGAGAGGGGACATGATAACAGTTTTCAAGTACATGAAAGGTTGTTACAAGGAGGAGGGAGAAAAAATGTTCTTTTTAACCTCTGAGGATAGGACAAGAAGCAATGGGCTTAAATTGCAGCAAGGGCGGTTTAGTTTGGACAGTAGGAAAAAATTCCTAACTCTCAGGGTGGCTAAGCACAGGAATAAATTGCCTAGGGAGGTTGTCGAATCTCCTTTACTGGAGATTTTTAAGAGCAGGTTGGACAAACACCTGTCAGGGTTGGTCTAGATAATACTTAGTTCTGCCCTGAGTGCAGGGGACTGGACTAGATGACCTCTCAAGGTCCCTTCCAGTCCTATGATTATATGGAATTTCCTATTAAATTCTTTTGTAGCTGTACTGTATAAGTAACTATTGTATAACTAATAATTTCAGTAATATGTTAAAATATAGGACTCTTAAACCCTTAGGAGTAGTCCTATTCACTTCAGTTATGAGAAAAGTTCTGTATGTGATTAACTGTTTGCAGATGTAGGGCCTAAAAGGGAAGTTAAAGGGGAAATATTTTGGGTTTTTGTTTTTAATTGTTAGCACACTCCAACTAATGAACAACCTTCTCCCATTACAACCTGTATGTCCTACATCTGGCTCCTCGAGCAAGAAGTGTGTGTGTGTGTGTGTGTGTGTGTGTGCGTGTGCATATGATACACAATTATTAGACAACACCACTTGCTTAAAATATTGGGCTGAGGGAGATTGAAAATATATCACATCAGCTTTCTCTGAAACGACTGAAAGTAAGCAGTATTGAAGCTAACAGATGTGGAAAAGGTTATGTAATATCACTTTGATTAGGACAAGCATCTTTGAAAGAGAAATTATTCAAATATCTGGATTTCAGAAAGATAGAATGAGGCAGGTGCTTTTTAAATGAAAAGCATATACTAGAAAGGAAAGAAAAACAACCTAGAAATCTCAGCAAGTGACTGTTCTAGTAAAACAGAAAAATTTAATTTGATCAATGCAAAATTGAAAAACAGGTTGGTAAACTTTTACACAGCAGCAATGACCCAAGGATTATTTTCACCTTGCTGCCTTGAGTTGATGCTTTTATTAAGTTTTCAAACTGTAATTCTGGAGGCAAATCAAATGCAAGTATTTTCAAACATATTTTAAGGCATTACAGACGTTGCAGCAACAATGAAAAAGCCAGATCTTTTGCTTCCTGTAAAAGGGACTAGATTTCTTTTGTACTCTGAAGAATTTCATTCCTGATTTGAGCCCAGAAGATCTTGCTGTTACATCAGTGGTCAACTCCATTTTGTTTTGAGATATGTCCAGCCTGCTAGGGTTGCCAGGTGTCCGGTTTTCGACCAGAACACTGGTAGAAAAGAGACCCTGGCGGCTCCAGTCAGCAATGCTGACTGGGCCATTAGAAGTCCAGTTGCGGCATAGGCTCCGACTTCTGCTGGCGCCGGAGGGTGCTCGACCCCCCTCTGCCCCCAGCCTCGCCCCAACTCTGCCCCTGCCCCACCCCAATTCCAACCCCTTCCCCAAATCCCCGCCCCGGCTCTGCCTCTTCCCTGCCTCCTCCCCTGAGTGTGCCCTGGAGCACCCACAGAGTCAGAGCCTATGAGTTGCGGTGCAGTGGGGCTGGCAGGCTCCCCTGCCCAGCTCTGCGCAGCTCCCGGAAATGGCAACATGTCCAGCTCCTAGAGGGAAGGGAGGTCACGGGGGCTCCGCGCACTGCCCCTGAGTGCAAGCTCTGCAGCTCCCATTGGCCAGGAACTGCGGCCAATGGGAGCTGCAGGAGCAGCACCTGTGGGTTGGGGCAGCACACGGAGCCTCCCTGGCTGCGTCTCCGCCTAGAAGCCAGACATACCGCCACTTCCAGGATCCACCTGAGGTAAGTGCTGCCCAGAGCCTGCACCCCTCACCCCTTCCCGCACCCAAATTTCCTCCTGGAGCCCCCACCCCCTCCTGCACCCCAACCCCTTGCCCCAGCCCAGAGCCCCCTCCCACAACCTGAACCCTTCATTTCTGGCCCCACCCTGAAGCCCACACCTCCAGCCCAGAACCCATACCCCACCTACACCCCAACCCACTGCCCCAGTCCAGAGCCCACTCCCACATTCCAAACCCCTCAGCCCAAGCCTGGAGCCCCCTCCTGCACCCCAACCCCTTCATCCCTGGACCCACCCCAGAGCCCGCACCCCCAGCTGGAGCCCTCACCCCTTCCTGCACCTCAACCCCCCTGCCCCAGCCCAGTGAAAATGAGCTAGTGAGTGAGGATGGGGAAAAGCGAGTGATGGAGGGATGGAGTTAGCAGGGGGCAGGGCCTCAGGGAAGGGGCGTGGCAAGGGTGTTCGGTTTTCTGCAATTAGAAAGTTGGCAACCCTACAGCCTGCATGGACGCACTGGACATGAGGTTCATGTGAAACCCTTGGTGCTCAAATCCACTATGTACATCCAGTTAATCTAGAGAATCCCCAAAATGGGAACGTTTTCTAGAGGAACTGAGTTAGATGCTGTCTGACAAGGTGATGAAGTTCAAGACTTTTACAGCTGCAAAAGATTTTAGCATCTGTGTCGGCACAGATTTTAGTATCTGTGTTAGCGTCTCATGTAATGGCTCAAAATAATCTAACCACACCTTCCATTCTCAGTTTCTCACCACAGGTACCTGGGTCAAGAATTAGAAAGCTGTTCTAGCCCACACAAGAGCACTTTGTACTAAAAGTGGTTATTGGCAAATTGGATTCTGGGTGACTTTCTGTTTGATTGCTTTGAAATATAAAATCTAAGATGTTGAAATCTAAGAGCTTGAAGATACTGAAAGGGGAAGGGAAATACTGTGCTCTGTTTCTGTGGATCATTTTGAACCAGAAATCTGCAATAGGATAAAGACCTGCTTTTTTCTATAGGAGTAAAAAATGGAGGCACAGAGTGCTCCTGTGGTGTTAAGGGGCAGAAACAACAAGAAAGGCTGCTACACAATCCTTTGCAAGACTCGGGGACTTGTTCTATTGTTCCCAACAGCAACAGGAAGAAAACATTTTCCCTCAACAAATTCTCATAAACATAGGTGGTGGGTATAATAGGCCAGGGGAGGCTAAGCCTTCCCTGTGGCGCAGCCACCTACCCACCGCCTTTCAGAGAGCAGACACCTGGGCTGTGGTGACCCCACCTGCATTCCCATCCCTGCTCTCCCCCTTCCCCCCAGGCTCCTACTGCCTGCCTCTGGCTGAATCCATCCTCTCCTCCACCCTCTCTGCTGTGAGGCCCCCCACTGCATCCATCCTCTCCTCCACCCCCCTTCCCCTGCGAGGCCCCCACCACCCACTGCATCCTTCCTCTCCACCTCCTCCCCCACAAGGCCCCACCGTTCACCGTGTCCCTCCTCTTGGTAAGCAGCAGGCAGGAATTAGGGGTACCTGGAGGCAACAAATGCTCCCCCACAAGTTTTTGTACTTGTTCAAATCGGGCAGGGAGAGCGTTCGGCTCGGAGGAGGGGCAGAGAGTGCGAATGGCAAGGGCCGTGGGGGAAGAGGTGTGTGGAGGAAAGGTGCGACTCGACCAGCGGCAGGGGCCTCACGGAGGAGGGGTGGAGGAGAGGAGGGACTCAACCAGCAGTGGGCGGCGGGCCTAGGGGAGGGAGTGGAACAGGGTTGGAGCATGGGAGGGCCCTCAGGTGAGGAGGCCGAGAGGGGGTGGGGCCTCATGGCAGAGCCATGACCCGGGTGATGGGGGAGCTTCCAGTGCATGGGCCAGCCTACTCAAATGTGGGAGGCACATGCTGCCCATGCTCACAGAGCTTTACTGGGAAGGAATAGGGCACTGCCACAGGAAGGAAGTGAAGAGCATAGCCTTTTAAAATGATTTCTAGAACTCAGCGGTCCAAAGTAATGACACATTCTGCTGGACAGAAAAATATTCATCGATTTTTAAGACAAGAAGGGATCATTCTGATCATCCAGTCTGACCTCTGTATAACATAAGCCACAGAACCTCACCCAGGAATTTCTGCATCAAGCCCATAACATCTGTTTAAACTGTAGCATACTGTTTGGAAAGCTCTCCAATCTTAATTTAAAGATTGCAAATGTTGGCAAACCCACCACATTCCTAGGACGCTTGCACCAATGTTTAATTACCATCACTATTAAATTTCCACTTTTGTGGCTCAGCCCTCCAGCCAGGTCACAGAGTGAATTTTGGTCAATTAGCCTGTAAGCTGCTTAACCCTTTCTGGCCATGCATCACACTTTGTAATTATTTAACA
This sequence comes from Natator depressus, assembly GCF_965152275.1. NCBI lineage: Eukaryota > Metazoa > Chordata > Testudines > Cheloniidae > Natator > Natator depressus. Next base: position 322,700,123 of record NC_134234.1, on the reverse strand, counting down.
GTGGTAGCAACAATGATTTGCATGGTCATATTTTAATCAGATAACATCACAGGGGTGCAGGTGCAGCAAAGCTGTGGGGCCTCCAGCAGGGGGCCACGAAGACCTAGTACACCCCATCACACCCATCTTGGCACTTTAGACCAGGATCAAGTCACCTAAAACCTTCTCTTGGATAAATTAGATAGATTGAGATTCTTAAGTTTCTCAATATAAGGCATTTTTCCAACACCTTGAATCATTTTTGTAGCTCTTTGCTAAATTCTTTCCAATTTGTCAACATCCTTTATGAAGTGTGGACACCAGTACTGGACACAGTATTCCAATAATGGCTTCATAATGCCATATACATAGGCATCTCCCCTGTCCTATTTGATGTTCGTCTACTTATACAGTCTAGGATTGCATCTGCCATCTTACCTACAGCATGACACTATAAGCTCATGTTCAGTCGGGTATCTGCCACGATCCACAAGTCCTTTTTACTTTCACTTCATTCAGGATACAGTCTCCCATCTTATGTGACCTACATATTTTATTCTTAGATAATAGATGTATGTATGTCCTTGCATTTGGCTGTATTAAAATGCAGTTTTCAAGTGTGCCTACCTTTCCCATCCCCATCATCATTTACCAATTCACCAATTTTTTTGTTATCTGAAAATTGTACATATTTTTTTCCAGATCATTGATAAAAATATTGAATAGCATTGGATGAAGAACAAATCTCTATAGGACCCCACTGGAAACACTCCCATTGGATGATGATTCCCATTTATAATTTCTTTTTGCAACGTATCAAAAGATGGTTTCCAGGATTCTACTGTTTCTGGGACCACAACAGAACTGCTGTTTAACTTCAGAGGTTGATGACAAAGCTAATAGGATTCAAAGATACTAGACACTGACAGCTTTTGTAATAGTGAGCGCTGACTGAATTGCTTTCTGCTGAGAATGAACCCCAGACTGATAGCGAGACTAAGATTGTTGATAAACTATCTAGGTGCTTATGTGGTTCCCGCTCATCACCAGAGTCTTCGAGGATTATAAATTTGATTCCCCATGATACTTCACTGCTTCTCAGGAGGGTTATCACCATATTATTATATGAGGAAAGAATTATCACAATTTTACAGATGGAGAATGGAGGCACAAAGTAGTCCTTGGCTGTTAAGAGACAAACAAAAAAGAAGTCTTCCATTAAAACTGGGGATGATAGTGGGCTGCCTCTTGCGCCCTTAACTAAATCAGTTACACTTGCTCCAGCCCTAAGGGGCTCAGCAGAAACCATATGAATTATGTCTTTCACCACACAAGTCACCACACGTCATTTTCTTCTGACATTTTGTTGCTACTTGGGAGTTTAAAGAAATGTGCTTGTTGCTATTTATCAAGAAGGATTCACTCAACTGTAAATAAAAAAAAATCAGTTTTCAATATAGGGCATTTGTCCAGGGATGGTTTTCTACTTTAAGAATACCATACTTGATTTCTCTGTGAAACTATGAACTCTACCAAAACCTGCGTACATGTCAGTATGCATTCTCCTTATACCTCTGTTTTATTTATTTATTTGGATCAAGGCACACTGCAGGCTTTGAATCACTCTGAAAAGATCAAAGACAAAATTGTGTAACATCCATGTAACTTATTTATGAATCAAGTCATGATATTGAATAAAGCTTGATCAAAATATTATCATTCAAAAGGGAACTGCTGACTGGAAAGCTGCTATACACCAGTATAATTCAGATGCCAATATGCAAAAACTGTTCATATTTTTTACGATGTCAGCTTTCACCAAGACTTTTATAACAAACAAACCCACGGCTTCCGTGAGCTGGGATTTTTGAGATTCAAACAAGGAATAAATGCCAAACATTACAGAGTCCATGTGTGTGCGTCCATGTGTGTGCGTGTCCATGTACGTACGTCACATGGTCATGTAGGACTACAAATGACCTATTGTGACAATGGGTCCAGACACTCCAACAGGAGAACTGGGAATTTGAACCCCAAAGAATAAGCAGTTGAATCAACGGATTGTATATAATGTTGTTGCAGTATAAAAATATGTCAAGTAATATCTTTTATGAAAGCTGGTAATGTTAAACTGAATGGTCATTATGAGATATGTATACAGACTGAGAATATGAATTTATTATTTGTGTATATAGAAAACTGTGCTTATAATCTGTGGGGCAGCTTTGCCTTCACCTCAGAGTGGGGCAGTGAGCATTCAGGAAGGGAGGGGCTCTGTCCCCAACCAGTGGAGACTAGTTTCATGCACCTAGCATTGTATAACCCAGGAAAAGACAAATGATGGGCCATTAGAGTTAATGGGAAGACACTAGGACATCCTGGCTAGAATTTCCACACCTGAATAACCATGAATCACCATGGCAGGAAGAGGGTAGGGGGAAAAGAAGAAGGAAAAAGCCCTTTTAAAAAGGAAGTTTGAAACTGAGGTCACCATCCAGAATTTGAGGGCATGTCTATACTACAAGCGTAAGTCGACCTCTGTTAGGTCAATTTACAGCCACCACAGTAATTACTTCAGGTTTTTCATGTTCACACTATCCTCCTTCTATCAGTGGTGTACCCATGTCTATACCCCCTCACCAGGAGCACTTCCACTGACTTAAGAGGGACAGTGTGGGGAACTGAGAGCCAGGGCTCTCAGCTGTCCGCAGCTCTGCACCAGGAAAATGACTGCCACCTGGGCTCTCGGCTCGCCGCTGGGAGTATGGCAGCTGCCCGGCCTCTCAGCTCCATATTCCCTGCCAGGAACATGGCTTCCCCCCAGGCTCTCGGCTCCCCACCAGGAGTATGGCAGCTGCCCAGGCTAGGGTTGCCAGGTGTCCGGTTTTCAACCGGAACATCCAGTCAAAAAGTGACCCTGGCAGCTCTGGTCAGCACTGCTGACCGGGCCGTTAAAAGTCCGTTTGGCAAGCTCCCTCCCTGGCTCCGCGTGGCTCCCCAGAAGCGGCGTCATGTCTCTCGGCTCCTAGGAATGGGGAGGCCAGGGGGACTCCATGTGCTGTCCACATGCCGGGAACCGCAGCCAATGGGAGCTGCGGGGGCAGTGCCTGAAGATGGGGGCAGTGCGCAGAACCCCCTGGCTGCCCCACTGCCTAGGAGCTGAAGGACTTGTTGCTACTTCTGGGAAGCCACCCGAGGTAAGTGCTGCCTGGAGCCCATACCTCTCACCCCCTCCTGCCCCCCAACCCTCTGCCCCAGCCCTGAGCCCCCCCCCACACCAAAACTCCATCCCAGAGTCTTCCCCCAGCACCCCGCACCCCCTTCTGCATCCCAACCCCCTGCCCCAGATCGGAACCCCCCCTGCACTCCAAACCCCTCGACCCCAGGCCGGATCCCCCTCCCACACCCTGAACCCCTCATTTCTGGCCCCACCCCAGAGCCCGCACCCTGAGCCTGGAGCCTGTACCCTTCTCACTCCCCTCTCAGCCCACAGTCCCCTCACACACTCTGAACCCCTCAGCCCCACCCCCTAGACTGGAGCCCCCTCCTGCACCCCAAACATCTCATCCCTAGCCCCACCCCAGAGCCCGGAACATCAGCCAGAGCCCTCACCCCCTCCCCCTCCCGTGCCCCAACCCCCTGCATCAACCCAGAGCCCCCTCTCACAACCCGGAGCTCCCTCCCACACCTTGAACCCTTCATTTCTGGCCCCACCCCAGAGCCCACACCCCCAGCTGGAGCCCTCACCTCCTCCTCCACCCTGACTCCCTTCCCCAGCCCAGTGAAAATTAGTGAGCGAGTGAGGGTGGGGGAGAGTGAGCAACAGAGGGAGGGGGGATGGAGTGAGAAGGGACAGGGCCTTGGAGAAGGGGTGGGGCAGGGAGTGGAGCAAGAATGTTCAGTTTTGTGCCATTAGAAAGTTGGCAACCCTACCCCAAGCTCTAAGCTCTACGCTTCCTGCCAGGAACATGGCTGCCCCCAGCGCTCTCCACTCCCTACTCCTCACTGGGAGAATACCAGCTGCCTGGGCTCTCAGCTCCACTCTCCCCATTGGGAACACAGCTGACTCCCCCGGCTCTACGTTCCCCAGAGGGAAAACTGGAGCTGTGAAATTGACAAGAATGACAGCTAAATGCCAATGTAAGTAATGTTTAGTGTCTACATGGACACTGCATCACCTTAACTTCACCAACATCAGCCCTACACCTCTCGTGGAGGTGGAGTTATGATGTCGGTGTAGTAGGGAACTTACATGGGCAGGAGCAATGGGCAGCTGGTGGGGAGCTGCATGCTGAGCTGATAGCCTGGGGTATCACACTGCCCCTCTTAAGTCAGTGGAAGCGCTTTTGGTGAGGACATGCAAAACCAACAGAAGGACAGTGGTGTGGACACGAACCATTGTAGTAAAGTCAACCTAACCTAGGTCAACTTAAGTTTGTAGTGTAGACATTCCCTAAATGGCCAAGGGGAGCTAATGAACAGGGGGCTGCAAACTGAGGTGTTTGAGAGGGAGTTTGCAGGAGGGAGAAAGAATAAAATCAGCATGGTTCAGAAAGGCCATGTTGCCATTGGCAATACCAATATTGCTCCTGTCTTCTCCACCTACACCTGTGTCCAGACAGAAAACTTGACCATGGATGCCCAGGTCCTAGTGTAGATTTGCAGACTGTAGCCTGCACTTTCCTGTCATAAAAAGCAAGGCTGGAGGGACCTTCTAGCGTGAGAGGTACCTACTGGTAGAATATCTCAGGAGGCAAGTGGGAGACCTAGAGGAGGAGCTGACTAGACTAGGGATTTGGGCAGCATCCGTATACAGGAGAAATTCATTGAAAACATTCATATGGAGACTTCCAAGGGCTGAGGAAGCAATCCAGCTCAGAGGACTGCAGTAGCACTACAAGGGGAGCAGGAAACTTCTCCTTTACAGGAAGGAACCTGGCTGCTGGTTACTTCTGGCAGCAGGCAGTGTTCCATCCTTGCTCAGTCTTCAAGTACATAAAAGGTTATTATAAAGAGGAAGGTGATAGATTGTTTTCCTTGGCCACTGAGGACAGGACAAGAAGTAATGGGCTTAAATTGCAACAAGGGAGGTTTAGGTTGGACATTAGGAAAAACTTTCTGTCAGGGTAGTTAAGCACTGGAACAAATTACGGTTGTGGGATCTCCACCATTGGAGGTTTTTAAGAACATTGAGTGAGAGACAGTCCCCTTGGGTGCTCCAATCTATCTTGCCACTTAGTCAAGCTTGCCTTTGTGATAGACAGTCCCTTACACCAAAAATCACAACAATATTCAGGTTACTCCCAGTTCCAAAGGACCGGTCACTAACCCCAGGTCAATTGTACCTTAGATCTCTCACCAAAGACAATGCTTGTAACCAATCCAATAAAAAGCTAACAAAAGATTTATTAATTAGGAAAAAGAAATGAAAGCTATTTACAAGGTTAAAGCAGGTAAACATACACACACAAATGAGACAGTCTTAAGTTTCAAAAAATAATTGAAGCTGATGTAATGTGCAAACTCTATATGTCCTTTAGGCCAAACCAATCTAAGCAGTTTTGGGATCCCTTGCTTATGCTTAGAAATATTGCCCTCTACAAATTCCAACCAGCACAGTGATCCAGTTCCTTCTGGTCAGGCATTTTTATTCCCTTCCCCCAGAGTTCAAACTGATGGAACAAGTGTTGATGCCTGTCTCCTCTTAATGGGTGTGGGGTGGAGGGCATTCAACAAAGTCTTTGTCTTTTGATATTTCACTATGGCTTATTTGGTTTCAGTGTGCCTTCTGGTGTGCAGGACCAGCACTTTACACTAATTACTGCTTCTTTCCTGTTTGGTGAGTTACACAATTACAGGGGTTTACAATGCAAACATTCAATAAAACTTTATGCCATGGGCTACAGATGATATGAAATCAAAACATACAGCATCCTACAAGCATTTCATCAAGTCTAAACACTAAACACACATTCTTATTAACTTAATATCTGTTTTAACAAGGCTAACAGATAGGTGAACCAGACTGGTTTCCAGCTATGCATTTGTCAGTGGTCAATGAGATTAGGGACCTATGCAAGACCTGGCACTTGGTCTGCCAGCGTCACAGCGAAGACATTGCAGAAGAGAAGGAAGAGGTATGTGAAAGTGCTGTTTGGAGAGGAACGGGCCAGGGTGAAGTACAATGGATCAGTTATTTGTGATAAGACAGATATCAGAGAAGTACATAGAACATAACCAAACCTGTTACAACAAATGTATAGATTTCAAACAGGCTTTTGATAACTTTCCATAACTTTTTGTGCCACAAGCTATCAGAACGTATGGCATCCCTGAAAAATTGATCAAGTTTATAGAAAGCATCTACAGCAAGTTGATGAGTATGGCAAGAATGGACAAGAAGCTGATGGAGTGGTTCAGGAAGACCATAGGAGTAAGACAAATATTCATGCTATCACCAGACTTATTCAGGTTGGTACTGGAAGCAATAATGGTGATAGCATGAGAGATGAAATGGCAGGAGTCATGGTATGTGGTAGGACAGTACATAGCCTTAGATTTGCAGATGATACTGACCTCACAGCATTGACCAAGGAGGATTTACAGAGAATAACTAACAAGGTAGACTGGGAAAGCAGAAATTCAGGCTGAAGATCAGTATGGAGAACACAAAAATTATGGCACTTAGAAGACAAGAGAAAGACATAAAGATCAAACTTGAAGACAAAGAATAAGACAACTAGAACAAGTGGAAAAATGTGTGTACTTTGGAAGCCTACCATTGAAGAATTGGAATTTTGAAGATGACATTAAAAGAAGAATCAGACCATCCGCTACTGCATTTGGAAAACTCTACAAGCTCTGGAAGGCTAAAGAAATTTCAATGAAACGAAAAATTGTCATATATAAGACAACTGACATGCCAATACTACTATAGACGTTGAAATGTTGGTGTATGAAGACTGCCTTTGAACAATAGATGTTGACTGCAGAAATGAACTGGCTAAGAGAAACAGTGAGAGTTTCAAGACTGCAGAAAATAAAAAATTAAGAAATAAGCAAATGGCTTGGGCAAAAAATAATACTATTACAGAAGATTCAAGAAAGATGATTGTGATCGTTAGGGTATGTGTCACAAATGGACTCAAAAAGGACACCATACATGGCAATACATTCCAGAGAGCATAGAACTAGGAATAGAGGATGACTGAGGATGTGTTGGATAGACACAGGTTTCAGAGTGGTAGCTGTGTTAATCTGTATCAGCAAAAACAACAAGGAGTCATTGTGTTGGATAGACACAGCGAAGAATGCCATAGAACAATAAGGTTTAAAGATGAACAAAGCCATGAAGCTGGTACAAGATAGAAAGTGGTGGAAACATTTCATTTGGTCCCACCACTGCTGTTGAGTTCCTAGTCTTGTGGGCTAGGAGTTCCAACTCTCTCTAGTGAAACATAAGATACAGTCTGAGCTGAAGGGTGGTATGAAATGTAAATATGTGTTCTGTCATGTTTTGGCACTATATAATGTGTTTGCTTGTGTGAGTATAACTTTAGGCTGCTGCTACATCTAAGAAAATGTTTTTCAGCCAGAGAGACTCTTAGGCAGAACAGACTTTACTGGCAATGTGCTCAGCGTGTAAGATAAGTGCATCACAGCTGCCTATAAACATTTACTTCCAGAGCTAACTGCTTCTATTTCCAGAACTTGTATCATTCTTTGTAATAGTACCATCTGGTAACGCCCATTAATGTTGGGACCCTGCATGTGGGCTTGGTAGTGGTGAGTCACCCAGGAAAGAATCAGCCATCTTATATGAAGTCTGAGTTATGAAGGATAGATTTTAGGGGCAAATTAAGAACATGTTAGGGTAGATTAAATCTTGACAGCGTCTCAATGAGTTCTGGATGTATGACCAAAAGGTGTGATATTCAACATGATTCTGTAACTGAAAAATAAAAGAGAAAAGATCTCATCTGCAGGACAGCTCAAATGCTAACACTGCAGCAGCCATCACCTGGAAAAGGTTAATAAAGTCAGAACTGTCAAATAAAAGTACCGAAGCTGTAGCATTTATTCCGGTAGATTTGAGGAGACCAGTCTCTGTCATCCTCACAGAAGCAAACTTTGGTATGCTTCAGTCTGGAAGATGATCTAGGTGATACAGTACTAGACAGTACTGAGAGATGCTGAGTACCTGTAACTCCTGCTGAAGTCCATGAAAGTTGTAAGGGCCCAGCGCATCAAAAGATCAACCCCTCAGTGGGAAGTATTAGCATGCAAAAATGAGCTGTGTCTTTGTACATCAGATAGTTACACAAAGCTAATGTCTATTTCAGTTTGCTAAAACAGACACTTTGCTTTATCATGCCTTGAGGCCAAAAGGGCATGGAACATATTAGGACCATTTTTGCAGAATCTTTAGTTTTTCAGATTCAATTAGAGTAAAAATCCATTTTCTGCTTATGAATAAATCTAGCATATCTATCTAAGCAAAAAGTTAAGAATCTGTAGCTTAATAAACACACGGTCATAATGTTTTACTACCTCACAATTTGTAAAAATCAAAAATCGTCCTCCTATAAAAATGTTACTTTAAATCATATTTTCCTCATGAATTATTTTATATTTGAGGAGGCACATTCTTGAGACACTTGGTAAACTAAGTTGACAGTTTGATATGACTACATATTGCACTGATAAGCTTAATACTAACAAAGTCATAGACAAATATCTTATCTTGTCCATAAAGAAACTTGACCACATTGTCAATCGTTGGATTTTTTAACCTTATAAATTTCCTTTTCATGCATCTCATTACATTTTATTTATACAGCACCTTTTATCTCCAGCATTCTCTCATATTCTCACAACAGCAACCAATGAAAATATGAAAAAATCCCATGCAGTCGAATGTTTATCCACTTCCTTTGGGTGTCAAGATCATTAGTAACAAATAACAATGAATATATGTTTTCCAATCCAATTTTATGATTATTATTAGCAACATGCCCCAATAACCAGGATAAGAAATGTGTTTGGTATAAAACTGATGTGAAATTTTATTTTCCCCCACTCCATTCCAGGGCCCTCAATGCAAGATCTCAGTCCTTTGATGTTACAGCCATTATGAAACACTACTGGAGATGGGCCCACCAATACATGGTCAGCTAAGTCTTGGTTTTGTACTGTAGGGTGTAATTTTACTAAGTATTTTCGTAACAAATATATGTAACACAATAAAATGAAATGTTGCTCTAGTTTGCTAAGTAGTCTGGCTCCATGCTCCAGCAGGATTACATAGTTTGAGGGGGAAAAGAAACAAGTTAAATTATACTGAATTACTGTTTTATCCTGTGCAGTTTGAGATTGTTTAAGGACAATTACTACAGCCATGGCTTTTCCAGAAAATGATTGATTTCTGGTGCCCAATTGGAGATACCTTAAAGGAGCCTGATTTTCAGAAGATAACGAGCATCAAAGATGTTAGGTATCCACAAACTGAATCACCCCAAATCAATCACTTTTTAAAATCTTATCCTAGAAAGGCAAACAATTAAATAATTATTATTTATTATTTTGTGGAATTTCAGACCATAACCCAACAACTCTTTAGTATTGGAAAGGTACCTTTTAAAATATTTTACATATCAACAGAGCCACATCTGTGCTTCTTCATTTTTAAAGATGGCTGCCTTGTGTGTTCTTCAGAGGTGAAAACTGCTATGCTGAGTTGTTCCAGCCTTCTAATAATGCTTGAGATTCTGCTGTTGAGAAGCAAGGAGAGGCAGATGCCTGTTTATTAATATATTGCCAGTCATTGGTTTTTCTATTGATCCTGTTTCATTTGTACTGTATTTGAAGGTTAGATAAAAACAAGCACACACACAAAAAAGACATTACAGTTTGTTAAGAAATCAGTACATTAAATATCATGTTTGCAGATTTAATGTAGCCATGTTGGTCCCAGAATATGAGAGAGAGACGAGGTGGCTGAGGAAATATCTTTTATTGGAGCAACTTCTGTTGATGAAAGAGACAAGCTTTTGAGCTCCGCTGAGCTCTTCTTCAGATATTGCCTCACCCACCTTGTCTCTATTAGTAAATACCATGATCATATAGGTATTTTATTTTAACGTCAGCATATTTGAAACCCCAGCATAAAGAGTTAGATTGTGGTGACACAGCAGTGGACAGGTGAATCCCCTTCTTCCTCCCCCCCCTCAGTTATGTTGCACAAGAGTGACACAAAAGAGCAGCCTCTGAGCACAGGGACTGCTCATTCCTATCCTATCTGCCTAGGAGCAGCATGACGAAAAGGGGGTGGGAAAGGGCAAGCCAAGGCCCCACTTCTCTCCGCACCACCAGCTCATGGAACTGGGCTGGTAAATCAACGTGGGCTTGTGCAGAGGGCACCACACACACGCCATGCGCAAGGAGCAGTACTGGAGAGAGTGTGCCTCCGAAGGCAGTGCTTTTCACCACCACTGCATGCAAGGTAGGGGCTTGAAAGCCATAATCTAGCCCATGGCATAGACAAGATAACCAGTCTAATCAAAATAAAGCCTGGATGTTTTCCCTTAGTACAGACAGCAGGACTGATCCCACACTCTGTATTCAAACTTACTGATTACAGGTGAACACATGATGCAACAAAGCCACATAAGGATTAAAAAATAGCTGCAACATGCTCACAATGCAGAAGAAGGTAGACAAAGCCTATATTCCACATGCTGTGGCCACTTAGGGTAAGTTTACATTGCAATTAGACACCTGCGGCTGGCCCAGGCCAGCTGACTTGGGCTCACAGGGTTCGGGCTAAGGGGCTGTTTAATTGTGGTGTAGATGTTCAGTTCAATTGTGGTGAAGCCTGGGCTCTGTGAGGTGGGAGGGTCCCAGAGCTTGGGCTACAACCAGTCTAATTGCAATGTAGACATACCCTCAGAGTACACAGTGGTATAGCTCAAGCACTGGCAGTAAGAAGTATAAGCCAGAGGCAGGCCCAAAAGAAGTCAGTTTCTGAGATACTTTAAATTCAGAAGTGGATACATTTCAAAAACACCTGGACTAAGGAAATAATTGAGACTGGTCAAAAATAACTAGGGATTCTGGCTATTCAACTGGTGTAAGGGATAAATTTGGTACTAGTGACCAATCACCCCCTACATAGAGCTATGACCCATATATTCTGGGGTTTGGAACATGTGTTAATAATATCATTCCGGGGAATCCTATAACTTCTCATACAATGTTGCCACACATATGTTATCAGGACAATACTGACCAGCACATAGTGAGTTTTCAAATGATAACCTTACAAGGCATACGTGGTACACAGATGATTGCAATCGTGTGTAGGGTGTGAATACAGAGGTGTATTCTGTCACAACCACTGAACGACATTTTCACCATAATTTCCACAGTATGCATCCGATGAAGTGAGCTGTAGCTCACGAAAGCTTATGCTCAAATAAATTGGTTAGTCTCTAAGGTGCCACAAGTACTCCTCTTCTTTTTGCGAATACAGACTAACACAGCTGTTACTCTGAAAGAAAATCATATTGTACTAGTAAATATATTTGCAAATCAATTTTTAATAAAATAATATTATCCTTGAGTTATATTCATGTAGGGAGAACATCAAATAATCTCTCCATTTATGTCTGGTATTTTCTCATTATGCCATTTTCACTCAGATTGTTGGCAGTCCAGATTGCAACCCTTGGAGTACAAAAAATTGTATGTAGTTCCTGTTAACATGTCTAGGTGTGACAGCAGATAACATGATGCAGCATTTAGTGGTGGCCAAAGCATTAACCATACTCAGCTCTACATCAACTGTCTTGTTGAAAAATAGTTCACAACTAAGCTAAATACAATACAAGGAACATATGATTCAGCCAGAATTCCTCCAGAGATTCTGAGGCAGTTTATAGGAGTTCTCCTTCCCTTCTACAGGATGAAACATGAGTTCCCCCTTGTGCGGGGCCAGTTCTACTGGTTGGTTTCACAAGGCAGTATCCTCACCACCCCCTATGGGAAGTCTAGTGCTTGCAGTGGTGCTAGACAGATATGGATACCCACCCCAAATGGGGCTACTACTCATTTCTGCCCAAGGGAAGAGAAAGCACCTCTTCCCCACCCCCCAAGATCCTACACTCTGACCCTGATCCAGCAAAGCACTTAAAGCAAAGCCACATTGAAATGAGTGGGAATACTCACATGCTTTATATTAAGCACATGATTAAGTGCTTTACTGAATCAGGAATTGAATGCTCTGCACCTTGAAGGACTGAGCGTCTACCTAGAAACAGCCACAACCTTACTCCTTATTATCATCCTGTATGGAATATTTATCATCCTGTGCTGGATCCACACCATTTTACAGAGCATTGCCAAACAACTGTGCAATTCCAAATGTGTGATGGGGTGGATCGGCCCTGCATTGCTACGGAGGGGGTTAATCCTTCCCTCCTAGCAGAAGAAGCTCCACCCCTGAGCTTCTTGTTAAACCCTGGATTTGTGCTGGAAATGGCCCACCTTGATTATCATACACATCGTAAGGAGAGTGATCACTTTAGATAAGCTATTAGCAGCAGGAGAGTGGGGTGGGAGGAGGTATTTTTTCATGCTTTGCGTGTATATAAAAATCCTCTACACTTTCCACAGTATGCATCCGATGAAGTGATCTGTAGCTCACGAAAACTTAAGCTCAAATAAATTGGTTAGTCTCTAAGGTGCCACAAGTCCTCCTTTTCTTTTTGCGAATACAGACTAACACGGCTGTTACTCTGAAATCTTGCCAATGGATGAGTTAACACCAAAGGTAGCCTTAAATCTGGGAAATGGCCAGCTTTCCTTACATATGTGGGTTTGTACTAGAGTGTAAATATTTTATTGTAGGATTTGTACTTTCCTTTTGATACATAGAGGCAATGATTTACTTGGGATACTTAACTGAATGCTGTTCTACTTCATAAGATTCAATACTTGTATTAGCCTTTAATGCTCAATTAAATAAATATTCTGGTATTTTACAGGGGAAATACACTATAGCAAATAAATTAAACATCTAAGAATGTCATTAGCATCTCCTCTTGCTCCACTTACTCGGTACCTTGCATTGCATTCCCCGTTTGTTTGTTTAGGCTGTAAGCTCCGCAGGGCAGACACCTTGGGCCTGATTCTGATTTCATGTATAATGCCATAACAGAAATAACTGCCCTGACAAAGGTGGTGTTTCACTAGTGCAAAATCAGAGTAAATAAAATCAGAATCAAAGACCTTAGGTTTTCTTTTGTCTGTAAAAATACTTGCACATTCTGGGTGTTGAGAAAAGTAATATATACCCAAATATGTACCTGTATTTAGACATATCCACATTTAAACTGCATGTCCAAGAAACTAGAGTGATTAATAATGCAAAGCATCATTGTTTGTTCACTAGCACTGTCAGAACTCTTGTAATTTCTCCAGCACCTTTTGGAATTTCTGAGACACACAATGAAAATTTTTAAAAAGTATATTTGCACAAATTGTGTGGTCATGGAAACTGATGGAATGTGTATTTGCTTTGTTCTACAGTTCATTAAAGTGTGCCCATCCCTATCTCTTGTTGAATATGCAAAATATACAGTTGCAAACAAAACTAAAATGAACTGAATAGAACCATGCAACTATTAGTCAAAACTGATCATTCCCACTTACAGACTAATGTTTATTACATTCCAAGTCTCTCACATAGCATATGTAGGTATGTTTTCCACATGTATAGTGAAACTGATCGGTATCTCCTTTTTATCCTGTCATCGATGACTCAATTAAAATAGGTAAATTTAAAACCAATAAAAGGATATACTTGTTCAAACAGCACAGTCAGCTGGTCAAAATTCACTGGCACAGAAGACCATAGGATTAAATACATTTTACTGTATCACCTTATGACATTTAGCAGCACTTGTAGTTCCACTATACCTGATAATATTCCTGGTAATCAAATCTCATTTTTCAGGTTGGAAAAGGATTATTTTAGAGATCAGGAACCAACTTGCTGCCCATACAGCATTTGGCTGGGTGCATCATGGGACATAGGGGAGAGTCACTTTCTTCTGGAGTGTCTGGTATAGATTACTGGAAGAGGCAGGATACATGATTTGATAGACCAGATCTAGTATATGAAATTGTGTTCATAGAATATCAGGGTTGGAAGGGACCTCAGGAGGTCATCTAGTCCAACCCCCTGCTCAAAGCAGGACCAATCCACAACTAAAGCATCCCAGCCAGGGCTTTGTCAAGCCTGACCTTAAACCTCTAAGAAAGCCGATTCCACCATCTCCCTGGGTAATGCATTCCAGTGTTTCACCACCTTCCTAGTGAAAATTTTTCCTAATATCCAACCTAAACCTCCCCCACTTCAACTTGAGACCATTACGCCTTGTTCTGTCATCTGATACCACTGAGAACAGTCCAGATCCCCTTTAGGTTATTTCTATGCGATCAGTTTACAGCATTAGGAAGTAAACAGTCATAGCAATTAGTAGCCAGGTCATGGTCTTTCATAAAACTATGCTGAATATTCAAGATACCTAAACAAACACCATAGGACAGTAACACTGACCTATCTGAAGGATAAAAAAAATGGTAATTTACCCGTCTATAGCATCTTTTTTCCAAGGAATTCATAGTACAGTGAATTGATCCTCCCCACACTCTTGTGGCATAATTAGTGATCTTTATTTTACAGATCTAGATACTGAGGCATAAAGACGTTATGTGACTTGCACAAGTCACAAATCTGGTCTCCGAAAGAGTCTGGAATAGATCCCAGATTTCCTAGCTGTCAGCCTCTGCCTTACCCACAAGTCCATCTTTTCCTTCCTTATCAATAAAGGGGTTAACAGTGACATATTCAAAATGCACACTGGGCTGAAAGATCAAAACTAAAATAATGGCAAGACACAACCTGCTCTCACCTCACCCCAGCTGTAGAATCCCTATGGCAACCCACTCAAAGTGAAACCATCCGCACCCACACATCCCATTGTAACTCAGCAGGTGCCCAAAAAAACAATTGAACATGCCAGCAGGTGTTTTTGCCTGTCACCACTCAGATCAGGTAAATCTCTATCATTTTTTCACAGAGATCATTTTTTTTTTTTTTTGGATCATCACTATAATAAACACTGTGTGACTACTTTCATGTTCATTCTCACATGAATCTTTGCAAAAAATAACCATCAGCAGTATCTAATTCACCAGCCTTTGCAACATCCACTAAACAGCAATAAATGGATGTACTTAATAGGTCTTCTGCATTGCACGGGGGAGCAAAAAGCATAAACACAGTGCAGATCAAGAACAAAACAATAATGGAGATATTGCATTGCTTATTTTGCTAGACTTTTTTAGTTCCTCTAATACTCAGCTCTGTTTTAATTTGGAAATGGCCTCCTGTTGTAGGTTTTCTTCTCTGTAACATCATGTTGAGATCGGTCTCTTCCCTTTACCCCCAGACTCAGCATCAAACATCCCCTGCATCAAACCCATTTGAATAGCTGGAGATCTCTGAATACTTTTTTTTTTTTTTAAAGCCTTCACAAAAAGTAGAAAGAGCTGCAGAAATTTCAAATGCTGCTTAAGCAATTCCAACGCCCCTCTAATAGTAGAGTGTCTTGAAATCTATGGGAGGATTTATTAACCTTAGCTTACCACCCTTAATCATATTTTTGGGTGCTCCACCTTTCTGTTTAGTTGTATAATGTCTGTAAATGAAGTTTGTTTGAACCTAGAGAATTAGTCTTGGAATCTGCCTGTATCTTTTTCTAATTCTGATACTATTTCTTTTTCTGTAACAGATTGTGAACAGCATCTCATGTTTGCTCCATTCTGTTGAGAAATAAACATAGCAACTCTAATAAGGAGTTTCTAGATTTAACTTTAGAATCAAGAGAATCTCCAAATTTTCCCATATCAGCATTAACTCCAGCCATACATCTTTCAGCTTTTTTTCCTGTACTGCAAGTATTTATCAATCAGAATTGAGGGAGGGTCAACTACTTTTCATGTGCTTCTGCTGAGAGCCCTACAGGTGTCAATACTTTCCTCAGCAGGGATTTGCAGATGGCTGATAATCCTGACTGAGTCCTAAGACTCTAAAAAAATGTTCATGTTGCCTTTCTGCATCAGTGTCAGTCAGGAATGCAGCGTGATCTGGTAGATGGGGTATTGGCTAAGCAGTCAGGAGGAGACCTGGGTTCTCCTCTTAGCTCAGCTGTGTTTCTTTGGAAAAGACTGTGCCTTAGTTTCCCTATCTGTATAATGGGGATAATGATACTTACTTCATGAGGTGCTCTGAGGCTTAGTGTTGGGAAAGGGCTATGGAGGTTATATAAGCACTAAATAGTCTTGTTTCATAGTATTTTGTCCATTCCCCAGATGTTTTGGAACATGCGTATTAAGTTTTGTGTCTGTTACATATGATACCATTATTCCACCTACAACACAGATACCACCAACACATCTGCAATTCTCTGTTATGCCCTTTGCCAGAAAGGGAGACAATAGATGAAATGATCAATTTTGCACACTGCAACTCCAAACCATATAGTTGGTTGGAAAATCTCTCCAGCTGATTCCTTCCACAGCTATAAAACTCACTCTTTTGGGCAGGAACAGTCTTTCTGTTTAGTGTTCGTACAACATATGGCACAATGGGGCCTTGATCCATGACTGGGGTTTCTGGAAACTGCTTCTATGCATACAATAGATAAATTATAATTATACTAAATTGAATGATAAATACATAGAAACAGTAGGATTTTTTTGTTCAATACAGCTGAACTATAAATACATATGTCCCTCAATTCTCCCAATGGGATATCATCAATAAAAATACAGATATGAGGGCTAATATCCCAGCCTAAGAACAGCTGTGCCTCCTTGGGAAGCAGAGCATAGAGATTCTGCCTTAGCCCTGCTCCGCCACTGACCAGGAACTGCCGGAGCCTGCATCCCACACCCCCTCCTACACACCTACCCCAGCCCAGAGCCCCCACCTGCACCCAAACTCCCACCCGGAGCTGCATTCCCCTCCCATACCCAATCCCCTGCTCCAGCCCTGAGCCCACTCTCCCACTCCAAACCCCCAGGGGCCCCACAAAATCTAATAGCCTTGGGCCCACAGGAGAGTTAATCCAGTGCTGCCTGGACCAGGGGCTGAGGTGCACTAACTTCTGCCCCCGGAGGAGGACCCTAGGGAGCTGCCAGGACTGATATCTGACAAGTACCCCGAGGAGCTGCTGGGACTGCTCTCTGAGTACCCTGAGGAGATGGAGGACCCCTGCACTATGGAGCCCAGTCCCCAGATTGTGGTAGGAAGTAACTCAAGGAAACCGGACTTTAGTCTGGTTTTGCTGCGATAGTGCAAGTCAGTGTGTTTTTGGTAGGATTCCCTCCGTCGACAGTGATGGACACTTTCTCCGCTGTTAGGGCCCTAGGCTGGGACCCAGTGGAGTAGGGTGGGCTTGGGTCATCCTACCCCCTGCTGCCAACCCCACCCTTGGGGTGGCAGCCCACCCACCTTAGTATGAACAACCTGTGTTTGTCTGCTGACTGCCCAGCCAGGGAAGTGGGCTATCAACTGTTTGCTGCTCTACCCCATCCAAAGAGAGCCTATTGCTCTGGCCCGCTCAGAGGGCTGAACCTGACTATGTTGGCTGTCTGCCCTAGCCACGAGGCTGGGTTAAAAACTGCTCCTGGCTCTGCCTTGCCCAGAGCACCAGACTGCATGGGCTGTCTGGCCTAGCCAGGAGGCTAAGCTAAAGACAGATCTGTTGCTAGGCTTTATCCAAGGGGCCATAGAGTGGTGACTTGCTAATTGACTTTTGAGCCATAGTGGCTGCTCTGAGCCTGAGGGCTGACCACTAACCCACTATAGTTTCATTTGTGAAACTGAGACATAGGCTAAATAGCTTGTCCAAGGTCACACAGGAAGTCTATGGCAGAACAGAGAATTGAACCTGGATCTGCCACCTCCTAAGCAAGGACCCTAACCACTGGACCATCATTCCCCTACAACAGATTACTAGAGAAATCTAGAATGTTTCCACTGTAGCTAGAACATGGAGTTGAATGACCTTTTCAGCATAATAAATAAGTCAATAGCCAGTAGTGAATCAGCTTGGGCAACTTCAGAGAATTGGAATCAGTGAATAACTACATGAGAGCAGGAGATTTTTGCTAAGTTCATAGTAGTTAGGAAGCACCATGTAACAACTTTGAGGCATATTCAAAAATACAGAACAGTTGTTAGCTGATCATCATGTATAAGCTTATTTATCTCTTCTCCATAAATTACGGAGATATATTTGCCCCAATTAGCTACAAAGTCTCTTCTGTGGAAAATTTGTTAGAGCTCCCTGTATAATCAGCCAGAGAAGGAACCAAATTCCCATTGAGTAAAAAGATCTTCAAAGGGAAGTGACTTTCTAATAAGTATTTCTAATAGCTGGCTGTGCAGCAAAACAAGGTACCTGTATTTGTAGATACAAGCTCTGTGTGTGCTGAATTTTCCTTAAAATTTCCTTTTGTTGCACCACTACTTAGGTAACTCCAGGTCATCAGTTCCTGACACTTTGAGTGAAGATTAGCTTCAACTAAAGTTACTTTCTAATATTTTGTTTTCTTAAAAAAGGGGGGGGGAATTTAATAGAGAAATGGC
This sequence comes from Natator depressus, assembly GCF_965152275.1. NCBI lineage: Eukaryota > Metazoa > Chordata > Testudines > Cheloniidae > Natator > Natator depressus. The sequence goes on along the minus strand of NC_134234.1, from coordinate 322,681,423 downwards.
TCCATTTCTGCTCAGTCACTAAGCTATGTTATATAGAAGGTGGGAGAACAATTTCTCAAACTAGTATACAATTTTCTATTAGCTTTAGTATATTTAAAATTTTCTGGGTTTGGGGAAGAGAAGGGAAGGAATTATCTATTTTGTTGCTATGCACAAAAATATCTGTTTGAAATTGGAACAAAACTCTGCCTTAGCACTAAAGTTATTCAGTGCCTTTAGCATTTTGGCCTTTCCCTTTTTTTATAAGTTCTTTTGAAATATTAAGCAGTTGTTGGTTATTCTCAGTAGCAAATCTTGGACACATGAGAATCTATTCCAGAATTTTCATAATGACAAAGTGACTGAGGAAAAACAAAGGGAAAATGGAGAAAGGTGTAGAGAGCTCAAGCTGTGAGAGAGGAAAAACTCATGGTATTTTGAAATGGCAATGGGTGAACCAAATGTAATGATCATGGGCTCCCCTGACAGTGAGCTCACATTAGATTTACAGAAAATAAATTAACACTTTACTCAAAATGGCCACCTGGGCATTAAAGGCTGTACTCAGTAACCTAAAACAATAGCCCTTCACTGCTCCAAGTAAAATATTGTCAGTCAAGTCCCTGGCCTGGCCAGGTTTCTTCACGGGACAGCCTGTCTCCCTTCCCTCTCACAACTTTATCCAGAACTGGCCTTTTGGGTGGGGGGAAGCCAGCTTTTTTTATCTTGCCTGATGGGCCCTGATTGGCCTCCGCATGCTCCTGGCCCTTCTAGCCACTGGAGTGTCCCATCTTTATAACAGGCACAAACTAAATTTCCTGTCCATTGCAAACTTCTTGAGCAACAAGAGAAACTGCAACATGGCAAAATAGTCAAATATACCATTACATGTGTTTATATGTGAGTAGCAAGACTTTAAAGTTGACACAGAATTTTACAGGAAGAGATTTTAAAATGGGAATATTATGTTGAAATAACCAACTGCCTGAAAGAATACAAGCTGCTGCATTCTGCAGATAACATAGTCGGTAACCGCAAACAAAGAATTGTAATAATCCAGCCTTTAAAAGGCACAGTATTTGTCATCAATTCTAAATCCCTCTCCACCAGCAAGCATCTCAGCCTGCTGATATTTCAGAGATGGCACAAAGATGGTGTCTCAAGTCTGTGACCAGGTTATCTATTGATCAGTCCCATGACAATAAAACAGCCAAGCTCTTAAGGCTCAAAGATGGATATCAGAGCGCAATATCAGGTGTGATCACCAGGATGGAAGCCTCACTCTGCAAATGCTTCCCAACCTTTCTCTGCTAGAGCCTTTCTCCCCTACTTGTGATTGATATTTTGGAGGATGGGCTCGCTCTACGTCTCTTTTCACTATGTCCCAGCACAGTTGCTACAGTCTCCTTCTCCCTGCCTATTTTCTCTTTCCTATTCTTTTCTGCCTCTGTTCTTGTTTCCTTTTCTGTTGGTTTGGGGTGGAGGGTTGCTTGTTATTTGGCTCCTCACTCATTAGCAGGGTGCATGCTGCTTTGGGCTGATGGCAGCCATTGATGACTTCATGAATGTTGCTAAGGCAGAGAAGTTAAATAGATATGAGCACCGTCAGCACAGAAATGAAAACCAACTACAATTCCTAGCAATGGTCCCTAATTGCAGCTTATAAATGCAAAGGAGTGGTCCAAGCAAAAATTCTTGCCACATTGAAAAAACCCTGTATATAACAGCAATTGTCCCACAGGAACCATCACCAGCCTTGGTGATGAATATAATTTGAAACAGATAATTCAGCTACTGCCTGCAATCGTACTAAAAAGACAAGCCTAAACAGTAGCATCAAATGCTGCTACCAGGCTCAAAGAACTTAATCTGAGTCACCACTGCCTTACTCCAGTTCTACAACAGTGCACAATGGGAATAAGGCCACAGGGACTCGGGCCTGGGAACTCAAAGAAAGCTTGAATCAGCTGCGATCTTGGAAAAAGGCCAAGAAAAGGGCAACAAAAATGATATGGGGTATGGAACAGCTTAATAAGACTGGGGCTTTTCAGCTTGGGAAAAGACACAACTAAGGGGGTGGAATATGATAGAGGTCAGTAAAATCATTACTGGTGTGGAAAAAGTAAATAAGGAAGTATTATCTATCCCTCATAACACAAACTAGGGGTCACCAAATGAAATTAATAGGCAACAGGTTTAAAACCAACAAAAGGTAGTATTTCTTCACACAATGAACAGTCAACGTGTGGAAGTCTTTTTCCAAGGATATTGTGAAGGCCAAGACTATAACAGGGTTAAAAAAATTCCTGGAGGATAGGTCCATCAATGGCTATTAGCCAGGGTGGGCAGGGATGGTGTTCCTTGCCTCTGTTTGCCAGAAGTTGGGAATAGGCGATAGGCGATGGATCACTGGGTGATTACCTGTTCTGTTCATTCTCTCTGAAGCACCTAGCTTTGGCCACTGTCAGACAGGATACTGGGCTAGGTGGACCTTTGGTCTGACCCAGTATGGCCATTCTTATGTTCTAACCTGCAAGCCATCATACATCTTAAGAAAGGAGCTGTCTGTGCCACCTTGTGCTCTGATCAACATTTTCAAATACATCACACGACCAAGTAGCCCCCACCCCTTCCAAAAAACCCAGGCTGAAAAAAAACACTGAAGGGAAGCCCTGGGGGACTGAGGGAGGTGGTATCTGGAGAGAGCCTGCCCAGCACTCACCCCACAGCAGTGGCTCCTGTCCTACAGAGCTGCTCTTGTCTTTCCACTCTGAGCATTGTGACCCAGCACACAGGATCACAGCAGCAAACCTGAGTGGTGTTATGACCCCCTGCACCAGGTCACAATGCTAATCAATCAAATTTGGCCTGGCTGCCCCTCCATCATGTTGGAGGAGTGGCCAGGCCAAACCTGACTGGCACTACAACCCTGTTGTGGGGAGGGGGGATGTTAGGAACCTGACTATGAAATTTATAAAGGGTTGGTAGTTCCTTCCCCTAGGTATAGTATTCTGAAAATAGATTGAGCACTAGTATACTCATGTTAGTGCTAAGGCAATCATATGCAATTTCCATGCAGAAAAGACATGCACTCTCATTAAGCCCCATTAACTTTGAGGTATCTTCCTTTCACATTCAATATTCTTAATATCAGAGTGTACCATGGGGGGGAGAGCAAGGAATCTAGTCCACTACATGCCAGTGGCTGTTTCCTCTAAAATCATACGGCTATATCTGTCAGGAATTCTTGAAACAACTTCAACAGATCCTGAATTTTTAATAAGATTCATGAGTTCAGAGACAGAAATCAGTGTGCTCAAACAGTTGGTATCCCAACATATCTAGGATGTCAGGTTAGAGACTGCTGTAAAATGAAACAAAAAAGACAACTACATTTTAGAAAGAGAGTGATCAAAAAATGGTCTGAAAACAAAGAGTGACTGCTGAAAAGTAGAAAAAGACAGGTCAGCAGAAATGGGCCAGAAAGAGCAAGAAGTAACCTATGCTAGAGCCTGCTTCTTCATTCCACCCCATGCTCTGGCAGCATAAAGGGGACAGAAATGCCCACAGAGAATACCCCAGCTGTGAAGTAGCTTCCCAACTGGAACTAATGAATGTCCCTACAACAACCCTCTTGGTCCCAGCATAGAGGGCATACCTGCGGCAGTGGAGAACATAGCTGAGTGCACAGCACTTTGGCTATTCTCAGCTGCTGCTGAACCTGAGTGGGTATTGGAGCTGACTAAAAGTTACAGCATACAGCTTCAGCTGATGAGTTACATGCAGGAAAACATGGACATAACCCACATTAAAGAAAACACATGCTATATAGATTCTGCACTATATGCTTACACACAGAGACTTGTCAAGAGGAGGCCATCTACACTGTGCAAATACACTGACAATCCAGGCCTTCCTGCACATCTCACTTGTCTGCACACAAATCAGTCCTCACACTTTTCCTACAAACTGTTCATATTCACCACAGTAATGACACAGTACCTGTGGCATCAGCAACACATAGGAAACAGAGGCACCAGGAGTGTCACAGTCAGCTGGACAAAGTAAAAATTAGGTAATGTGGTATATGGAATCTGTGACACACTCTATATGATTTTATAAAAATATGCTAATGAGTGTGAATATAATGTAACTGGAATATGCTTCATGCAAAAGGTCTCTTGTAACGTAGCATTACAAAGCTTATAATCTACTGAGTGTGGTCATCCTGTTTGTATAAATGTATCACTCTTGTATCTGAAACTAGAAATATAAAATATAACTCTGAGGGCCTATTGTAATTATACAAAGCATGGGCCATTAATGGTGGTTTGGAATCTTGATGGCTCCCATTAACCAGGACAATTGGCTGTAGATGGTTCTGTTTCACTTGTAAGTCTTCCTGTATAGGTGTGTGCTGGCAAGTGGTTAATGAAGTCTTACAGTGACATGTGATCATATAACCTGAACTGGAATCCATCTTTATCCTGGTGCTTTCCATTGAGAAGGAGGTGGTGGGAACCTAAAGAGGGACAAAGGATTCCTGCCTTATGCAAAAGATATATGTGAGTGCAACAGAACAAAGAGAGGCAGCCATCATGAGAGATCCCCTAGCTACCACCTGAGCTGAAACAAGGCTGTACCAGGGGAAAGGATTGTGCCCAGACTAGAAAGGTGTCTGGTCTGTGAAAGAAACTTATTGAAACATCTTTAAGGGTGAGATCTTATCTGTATTCAGTTTTTATTACTGTACTAGACTTAGATTTGCATGTTTTATTTTGCTTGGTAATTCACTTTGTTCTGTCACTACTTGGAACCACTTAAATCCTACTTTCTGTATTTAATAAAATCACTTTTTACTTATTAATTAGCCCAGAGTATGTATTAATACTAGGGGGAGCAAACAGCTGTGCATATCTCTCTATCAGTGTTACAGAGGGCGAACAATTTGAATTTACCCTGTATAAGCTTTATACAGGGTAAAACAGATTTATTAAAGGTTTGGACCCCATTGGGAGTTGGACATCTGAGTGTTAAAGGCAGGAACACTTCCTAATCTGCTTTCAATTAAGCCTGCAGCTGTTAGGGGATGTGGTTTCGACCTTGGTTTGGGTTTGCAGCAGGCTAGCAGGTCTGGCTCAAACCAGGCAGGGCACTGAAGTCCTAAGCTGACAGGGCAGGAAAGCAGGAGCAGAAGTAGTCTTGGCACATCAGGTGGCAGCTTCCAGGGGGTTTCTGTGATCCAACCCATCACAGACTCCATTAGCAGTGCTAAGACATATGAGAGTTACAGTTTTGTTTTGTTTTTGGAGGTATCAGAGGTAGCTCTGTTTATGCAAATAGAATATTAACATACAAAACATGTAGTACTAAGCAAATGGTACATCGCTCCCACATGCCTACAAAAATCAAGGGAGTCTATTAAAACAACAAATTCTCAATAGGGAGCAGAGGATTCTAAACTTTCGGCTGGCACTCCGGTTTGCGCATAATGACACAGAACTCGTCTTTCTACCTCCTCCAACCTCTCTACCAAGGCATGATTCGCTGTTTCAAGGCCACGTACATGAGGCTTATGTTCTCACAGGTACATAGCGCTATGGATGCTGATCCCAATCTTAATGTGATGGAAGTCCTTCAACACTGCCGATTGCATCACTTATATTAAACAGGCAATGGATGCAATCAAGCCTGAAACAGTCAATGCATGTTGGTGAAACCTATAGAAAGAATGTGTTAATGATTTTAAGGGTTTCCCAACCATTGACAAAGAAATGAAACACATTGTTCAGGTGGCCAGGCAAGTGGGTGGTGATGGCTTCATCGACATCTTTGAGGAAGAAATTGAAGAATTAATTGAGAGCCATAGAGAAACACTGACTAATGAGTTAGAGGAACTGATAAAATCGTCTTCAGAAGACGAAGATGATGACGAACAGGAAGAGCCAGCAAGTTGGAATCTTCATAAATTTGCAGAAGTGTTCCAAGCAGCAAAACACTTGAATGATTTAATTTCTGAATATGATCCCTCTATGGAACGAAGCCTCAAAATCACGTCGTATTACGGATGATTTGAGACTGTATCGAGAAATGTTTGAGAAGCGCGGGTGGGAGGGAGCTTACCTGCTGCCAGTCCCCCACCACCAAGCCAGAACTCTTGACCCAGGCGGAGGAGGCTGCCGAATAGATGGCCTGGCAAGCCTCCACCCACGCCAAGTCGCCAGGGTCCTGGATCATGAGAAGCACGTCATCAGAGTACGCCGACAAGACCAGCCGCAGCTCCAGCTCCCACAGCACCACCCCTGTCAACCTCCTGCGGAGGAGACAGAAGAAGGGCTCGATCGCCAGAGCGTACAGCTGGCCCGAGAGGGGGCACCCCTGCCGTACTCCTCGCCTGAAGCTGACCAGACACTCTGCGGAAGTGTACAGCACCTGGAGAAAACCCACAAACTGGGGTCCGAAGCCAAACGCCTGCAGAGTGCTCAGGAGGTACCCGTGGTCCACCCTATCGAATGCCTTCTCCTGATCTAGGGACAGTCTGTCGTTCACCCTCCTATCTCCACGCCTGAGTTCCAGAAGGTCCCGAAATACTGCGGTCCAGGACGGTGTAGGTCTGGTCTGGGTGGATCACATCCACCAGCACAGACCCTAGCCGCAGCGAGATTGCTTTCGCTACAATTTTGTAGTCCGTGCTGAGGAACGAGATGGGACACCAATTTCGTAAATCGCAGAGGTCCCCCTTCTTCAGCAATAAGGCGAGCACAGCTCGCCTGCATGAGAGAGGGAGGACGCTGTTCTGCAGAGACTCGGCCCAAGCCGAGGACGTCCCAAAACATGCGGTAGAACTCCACGGTCAGCCTATCTATGCCTGGAGACTTATTGGTGGGCATACGACGGAGGGCTTCTGAGAACTCAGCCAGAGTGAGAGGCAACTCTAGCCGGTCTCGGTCGCTCGCGCTGACCGTAGGGAGCTCCTCCCAAAGCACTCTGCAAGCGCTAGGGTTGGTCGGATCCGGGGAGAAAAGACTTGCGTAGAAGGCTCAGGCCCTCCCGCACATCTCCGCTGGTTCCGTGAGGGGGGTGCAGTCTTCTGCCAGGAGGCAGGTGACATGTTTCTTGGCCCCCCTCATTTTCTTCAGGGCATAGAAGAAGCGGGAGCCGCAATCCATCTCCCGAAAGAGGCAGATGCGGGATCGAACAAAGGCGCCCTGGGCCCGATAGTCCTCGAGGGCCCGGAGCTCCTCCCGCTTCTCCTGGCATGCTCCGCAGAGGAGCGGGTCTTCAGGGCTGGCGGCCAGACGCCTCTCCAGCTCTAAGGCCTCCCGTTCCAACTGCTCTATCACCGCATTTCTCCGTCGGCTGCTGCCCCGGGTGTAGTCACAGCAGAAAAGCCGGGCGCACACCTTCCCCAGGTCCCACCATCGCCGCGCCGAGGGAAAGGCATGCCGCTGCCCTCACCAGGCCAGCCAGAATTCCTGGAAGGACATCACAAAGCCTTCATCCTCCAACAGGCTGTTGTTAAAATGCCAACAGGCTGGCCCCAGCCTCTCTGCACAGAGGGAGGCTGTCACGGTGGCTAGGTGATGGTCAGAAAATGGGGCCAGCCGAATGCTGGAGGAGTGGGCTCCTGAAAGATGGAAGCGTGATAGATAAATGTGGTCCAACTGGGAGTGGCTCGACCGATAGGCTTCCACCCGGACAAAGGTGAACGTGGAAGTGTCATCCGGGTGGTGGTCACGCCAGATGTCCACTAGGGAGTGATGTTCAACTATCTCCCAGAGGGTGTCTGCAGCGGCCAGGCACTGCTTGGTCCCCGAGAGGTCTCACTCCTCGAGGGTGGTATTAAAATCCCCTCCCAGGACCAGGCACTCATGAGAATCTAAGGCGCCAAGGAAGGCGGACGCCTGCTGATGGAATTGCAGCCGCTCCGGGCCCGATGTCGGGGCATAGACGTTAACAAGGTTAACCACGAGCCCCTCTATACGGACCCGGAGATGCAGCAGGCGACCCTGCATGGCCTCGGCGACCCCTAGCACCTCGGGCCGTAGGTCGGGGGAGAATAGGGTCACCACTGCAGCCTGCCAAATCGTGGAATGGCTGAAGTAAACCCTGTCCCCCTCCTCCAGCCACCAACTATCTTCGGCAGTCAGATCCGTATGGTTCTGGGTTTTGGGAGGCGAGCAGCTGGATAGTGGCGCCTCCCGATCAGGCTCGAGGGTTAAGGGGGTGGGGAGGGAGCTCTCAGTGATACCGGGCGCGGGCTCCATGGTGGATTTAGCGGCTACAGCATCAGGAGGTGGATTATCTTCTGTTGGGCCCCTGCCCGGGAAGGAAATCAATTGCTTTGCACCAACGGGGGGTGTCCCTGGCGGCTCGTGTCCCGGTCGCATGGCGCCGGCTGTCACCTGAGCAGGCTCGGTGGTCGTCAGCGGAGTGCCATCAGCAGCCAGGTCAATGGAGGAGTCCAGGAGCTCCTCAGAGGTGGGAGCAGAAGCAGCAGTTAGGGGGAGGGAGCATGGGGAAAAGGGGTGGAGTGAGGTCGCCCAAATCAAGGTTTGCTGGCAAAAGGTCATCCTCCCCCTGGACGACCAGGGTCAGATCTAGGGTCTCCATCTCCTCGAACATGGAGGAGAGGACACTTTCCGTCACCCCGGGGTTCTCCCCGCTGGCACCCGCCAAAACTGTTGCCTCGGGTTCACGGGGGCTTCGGGCAGTGTCAGGACAGACAGGGCTTCCTTGAGGGTCTCGGAGGGGAGGGTCTCCCGTGGAGGGGAGACACTACCTTCTGGTGCTACCACGTCTTTCCCGGCTGACACCAGTGGATGGGACGCACTCGTGGGCAAAGCGGAAGGTTTGGCATCAGTGCCCCCCTTCCTGGTCTTCCGGGGGGCCTCTGCCTTGGGTAGATGAGGTGGAGTTCAAGCCTTCCGCTTGCCTTGCTTCCCCTGGACTAGGGCCCAGCCCTCCATGGCATCATCTGGGGGCTGGTTAGCAGGGGTTGTATCAGGGGGTAAAGGCGATGGCGCAGGGGCTTGGCGGGGGGACGGTGGGGCGGCATAAGGGAGGGAGGATTCTCCCTGGGGCAGGCTCTCTCCCATGCCTGGTGGTATCTCTGCCACACCCTCCTCCATAGGCCCCGCCAGATTGTCAGCAGCGAGGGCGGGGCTCTCCCGCTTGTCTGGGCGTTGTAGGGGAGGTGCCCCTTGGGCCTGAGTGGGAGAAGTGGTGGCTCAAATAGGAGGGGGGGCGGGTTCAGGTATCGGGTGGCCAGGGGCGTCAGCAATGACAGGGCCGATGTCCTGCCGGATCTCGGGGATCCCAGGTGCCCCTCCTTGCCAGGCTAAGGGGCAGTCCCTCCGGATATGCCCTGATACCCAGCAGAGGTAGCACCGGGCTTCCCCCGTGGAGAAATACACCCAGTAATGGGCCGCCTGGTGGGGGACTAGGAAGGACCACTTGAGTGCCTCTCCGTCACGTGCCACCGACGGCAGTAGAAGCTGCACTTGCAGCCCAACGGGAGAGGGCTGATGACAGAAACAGGTTTCCCCAGGGTGGAAAGGACAGGTAACAGGGCAGCATTGGGGAGGAAAGGAGGGACAGAGGTCAGGACCAGGTGGATGCCCAGGTCCTCTAGCAGCTCTAGGGGGACAAACACCCCCACCCCCCCCCACTGCCAGGTCCCTCTCCACCACTTCCTGGGCAGCAGCCTCCAATGCTAAGAAGAAGATGACCTTCCCGTATATTTTGGAGGCCGCCACAATGGCCGAGGGCCCCACCACCCTTGCCAACGCCCGCACGTAGGTCTCCACGTGGGGTGAGGCAGGCACCAGGAGGCATCGGACTCCGTGCTTCCTTGTCATGGTGGGAAAGGGGCCCCGGCCACTATTGATGGTGGCGGAGGCGGTGGGCGGGAGAGATGATGAGGCAGCAGGCGGGGGGGCTGCCGCTGCCCGGGCATACATCCTAGGGGCTGAGGGAGGGACATCTGCAGAGCTGGTGGAGGGGGCAGCAGTGGAGGATGCCGTGGTCGGTGGCAAGGCTGCAGCAGTGGGGGTGGCCCCTGCCACAGAGGGCCTGGTGGTTTTAGCGGGGCCCTTCCCCTTCTTCTTGCCCTGGCCTTTCCCACCAGCTGGGGGGGCTTCCCTAGAGGCTGGGGGGGCAATGGGCATGGCAGCAGCAGAGGTCACCCCGGTGCCCTCCATTGCCGATGCCCCAGCAGGGGCAGTGGCAGGTGATTGACAGGAGTTGGGGTCAGGTAGAAAGGAACAAGCTGTGGGGTGGACAATTCGGGGGGGGGGGGGGCACATGAACCACTGTACGCTTGTCCAGAGAGTTTGGTTGGCTGGCGCTTCTGGCCCATGCAGTGGAATCAGGGGGAGCAGCTAAGTCCAGAGGCAGATGTTAGACAGCCAGCAAAGATGGTGGAGGCAGTTGTGAAGATGGGTGCGTGGGGGTTGGGAGGACACAGATGGATCAGGGGGCAGCTCTGTACCACATCCCCTGTGTCCTTACAAACACAGTTAAGACACAGGCAAGGCTTCCCCCCACACGAGAGCACAGTTCGAAAGTTACTTAGTCTTAGGCCCCCTCCACAGCGATTTGTAGATTCCCTGGGGGGTGTTCCTCTGGTAGGCGGCTTTTTCTCTGTCTGTTCCGGGTCGCAGCTGCAAACATTCCAGGGATGCCGGAGCAGATGATAAGAAATTCTCTCAGCTGGAGATGGGTCCGCAGACAAACAGCAAGTGGCTGGGTCTGGGGTCTGGGTCCTTCCACTCCCCCACTCCGGGGAGTGGGTCAGCAGGCCCCCCCCCTCAGGAGAGGGGGGTTTCAGCTGGAGCGGCAGCAGCGTCCAAGGGTGGAGCTAGCAGCCGGCCAGCACTCTAGCAACAGCAGAGAAAGGAAAAAAAAACAAAAACAAAAAGAAAAGAAAGGGGGAGAGCGTCTGGCCCACTCAGGGGGGCAGAAGCCGAAAGCAGGGGCAAAAAGCAAGAAAAGCCCAGGCCAGAGGGTAGGAGTAGGAGAGCAGGCTAAGTAGGTCCCTTTTCCCTGGGTAAGGGAACAGGGAAGGTGTTTTCTGTTACACAATAAAATTCATTTTTTTTTTTTGAAACACTTGCAAGGAGTTACCAAAGAAAATAAACAAACTTTGCCACAAAACAACGCAAACAGAAGGTATAACACAGCAGCTTTCAGGAGGGAGAAGTGTTCAGGCTAGCCTGGGCCCAGAGCGGGGGGGCTTCCTCAACACTCGTGGTCTTCCACCCTCCTGAGTTACCTGGTGGCCTAGAGCGGGGGGGGCTTCCTCGACACTCGTGGTCTTCCACCCCCTCGAGTTACCTAGTGCTGCGCCCAGTGTCACCGATTATCCCTCTCCTGAGAGTGCCCGGCAAGATGGGCGCAGCTGCGGGGTGGGCGGTTTGGGGGTGGGGGGGTTAGACACCCATGTATTATAGGACCCCTCCTAGATGACAGTAATGATGGTATCCACAGCGGCAACGGCTGGGGCTGGCATCTCTTGCTCTTCCCCTCAATCAAAGGGTCAGACGGAGGGAACCGGACGGGGTCACCGAGCAGAGAACCCCGGACAGCGCCCACCGCTCCTCGAAGGCGTCAAGAGAGTCGGTGGACGCCGCCCAGAGGAACTCCGCCCGGATACGTGAATGTACTGAGGATCGGAAAAAGGCCCTACAATCGCAGGATGTTTCATGGGCCAACCTCCTCTCTCTGGTTTTAAAAATGGCTGTTTTAGCCAAGGCTAGGAGGAGGTTAACCAGGAGATCCCACGATTTTGTGGGGCCACGGATGGGGAGTGTATAGATAAAGAGGTGAGGGGAGAAATGAAGCCAAAAGCGCAATAGAATATTTGTGAGGAGCCGGAAAAGGGGCTGCAATCTGGCACACTCTAAATATACATGCACCAGGGTTTTCCTCACATTACAAAAAGGGCAATTATCCGGGATGGGGGTAAACCGTGTCAAAAACACGCCCGTGCTCACAGCTCCGTGAAGGAGCCGCCAACTGATGTCCCCGACGGGCCTCGGGACCAAGGTGGAGTACAGGCTGGCCCACTGAGGTTGCTCACCCTCCAAAGGTGGCAGGAGGTCCCGCCACTTTGTATCGGGGCAGGACACCAGGGTGTGGGCGTGAAGGGTGTGAAGCATGAGTGTATATAAATATTTCTGTGGTGCAATTTGAAAACTGACCGGCTGCAGTTCATGCAGCCGGCTTGCAGTGAAACGGTGAGGGGTTTGTTGGGATCGGCAGGGTAGGGGCCCAATGGAAAGGTCCGGCGGGCCTGGGGTAGAGGATGGGGGGGGTGCGCCCTCACGCAAGGCTCGGTTGACATAAGCCCGAGCAGCGGGGGTCAAGGCGGCCTTCACCTCCTGAAGTACGCGCCGGGGGGTACAAGGGCTGGAGAGCCCCATGCGCCGAGCGAGCATCAGGGGATCCAGCCAGTCTCTCCGGTCATAGTCCAGGAGGTCTCCGACCCTCGTGACTTCCGCCAGGACCAACCTCTGGCACACCGAGCGGGACTCTGCCACCTGCACACGGAGTTGGATTGTGTAGCAGGGGCTCCGTGAGGAGATCTGCTCCCACGGTGGCCGCCACAGACCTGGTCGTTAGAAACAGTTTCCAGGTCCGGAGGAGGTCCTGGTAGAAGACCGGCAGCCCAGAGAGGTCTCACGGAAAACCTCTCGGACAAAGGTAAAAGAGCTGCCGGTCGTATCGGAGCCCTTGGAAGCGGCGCAGGAAGGCGTGCGCCAATATGCTCCACGTCGAACTACCTGCACTGTAAAGGAGCCTCTGCAGGGCCTGGAGGCGGAAAACGCGGACCTGGGTGTACAGACACTTCAGGCCCTGCCCTCCTTCCTTCAGGGGTAAATGAAGAACTCCAAAAGGGGCCCAGTGCATTCCTGACCAAAAGAACTCTAGAATCAATCTCCGGAGGTGGGTCAGGAAACCCGGGGCTGGGGCCAGGGTGTTGAGCCGGTACCAGAGCGTGGACAGGACTAGTTGGTTAAGCACCAGTGCTCTCCCTCAGAGGGAGAGACATCGGAGTAGCCTCATCCATTTCCGGATCCACTCTATCACCCCGCCCTCTAAATTTTGCCAGTTCTCCGGCGGGGAAGGTGCGTGGCGGAAAGATAAACGCCGAGATAGAGCAGTGGACCTGCACTCCACCGGATGGTCTGAAGCACGGGTGGGAGGGAGCTTACCTGCTGCCAGTCCCCCACCGCCAAGCCAGAGCTCTTGACCCAGTTGACTCGGGTGGAGGAGGCTGCCGAATAGATGGCCTGGCATGCCTCCACTCGCGCCAAGTCTCCCGGGTCCTGGACCACGAGGAGTACGTCATCGGCGTACGCCGACAGGACCAGCCGCAGCTCCGGCTCCTGCAGCACCAACCCTGTCAACCTCCTGCGGAGGAGACAGAGGAAAGGCTCGATCGCCAGAGCATACAGCTGGCCCGAGAGGGGGCACCCCTGCCGCACTCCTCGCCTGTAGCTGACCAGTTCAGTCAGGGTCCAGTTGAGCCTAACCAAACACTCCGCGGAGGCATACAGCACTCAGAGAAAACTCACAAACTGAGGTCCGAATCCAAACGCCTGCAGAGTGCTCAGGAGGTACCCATGGTCTACTCTATCGAACGCCTTCTCCTGATCAAGAGACAGGGGAGCGAACGACAGACCATCTCTCCGCCTGAGTTCCAAAAGGTCTCGGACTAGGAATAGGTTGTCAAAAATGCTGCGACCCGGGACAGTATAGGTCTGGTCTGGGTGGATCACATCCGCCATCATGGACCCTAGCCGCAGCGAGATTGCTTTCGCTACGATTTTGTAATCCGTGCTAAGGAGTGAGACGGGATGCCAGTTTCGTAAATCGCGGAGGTCCCCCTTCTTCAGCAACGAGGCGAGCACCGCTCGCCTGCACAACAGAGGGAGGACCCCGCCCTGCAAGGACTCAGCCCAGACAGTGACTAGGTCTGGGCCGAGGATGTCCCAGAACACGTGGTAAAACTCCACGGTCAGCCCGTCCATGCCCGGAGATTTATTGGTGGGCATGCGAGGGAGGGCTTCCGAGAACTCGGCCAGGGTGAGAGGCAGCTCTAGCTGGTCTCGGTCGCCCACGCTGACCATGGGGAGTTCCTCCCAGAGCACCCCGCAAGCGCCAGGATCGGTCGGATCCGGGGAGAAAAGGCTTGTGTAGAAGTCACGGGCCCTCCCACACATCTCCTCCGGATCCGTGAGGGGGGTGCCGTCTTCCGCTAGAAGGCGGATGACGTGTTTCTTAGCCCCCCTCGTTTTCTCCAGGGCATAGAAGAAGCGGGAGCCACAGTCCATCTCCCGAAGGAGGCGGATGTGGGACCGGACGAAGGCACCTCGGGCCCAGTGGTCCTCGAGGGCCCGAAGCTCCTCCCGCTTCTCCCGGCACGCTCCGCAGAGGGACGGGTCCTCGGGGTTGGCGGCCAGGCGCCTCTCCATCTCTAAGACCTCCCATTCCAACTGCTCTATCGCCGCATTTCTCCATCGGCTGGTGCTCCGAGTGTAGTCACGGCAGAAGAGCTTGGCGCGTACCTTCCCTAGATCCCACCATCGCCGCACCGAGGGAAAGGCACACCACCGCTCTCGCCAGGCCAGCCAAAACTCCTGGAAGGACGTCACGAAACTCTTGTCCTCCAACATGCTGTTGTTAAAGTGCCAATAGGCCGGCCCCGGTCTCTCTGCACAGAGGGAGACCATTATGGTGACTAAAATGATGGTTGGAGAAAGGGGCCGGCCGAATGGTGGAGGAGTGGGCCTGTGAAAGATGGAAACGGGATAAGTAAATACGGTCCAACCGAGAGTGGTGTGACCGATGGGCCTCCACCTGGACAAAAGTGAACGTGGAAGTGTCATCTGGGTGATGGTCATGCCAGACTTCCACTAGGGAGTGATGTTGAACATTCTCCGAGGAATAGTCTGTGGCGGCTGGGCTCAGCTCGGCCCCTGAGTGGTCCTGTTCCTCGAGGGTGGTGTTAAAGTCCCCTCCCAGGACCAGGCACTCATGCGAATCTAGGGTGCCGAGAAAGTCGGACACCCGCTGGTAGAATTGTGGCCGCTTTGGGTTCGTTTGCGGGGCATAGATGTTAACAAGATTGACCACGAGCCCCTCCATACGGGCTCGAAGGTGCAGCAGGTGGCCCGGCACGACCTCAGTGACCCTTAGCACCTCGGGCCGTAGGGTGGGGGAGCACTAGGAGCTGAGAGTGAGAAAGCAGACTGTTGAAGGACTGAGGTGTACAAGCATTATCAGACACCAGGAGGAAGGTCCTATGGTGAGGATAAAGAAGGTGTTGGGAGGAGGCCATGGGGAAGTAGCCCAGGGAGTTGTAGCTGTCGCACAGCTGTTCCAGGAGGCACTCTAGACAGCTGCATTCCACAGGGCCCTGGGCTGGAACCCGGAGTAGAGGGCGGGCCCGGGTTCCCCCCAGATCCTCCCAACTCCTGGTCAGACACAGGAGGAGTCAACCTGGACTGTGGGTTCAGAAAAACGGCCAAGCTGAGGGCTGCTGTGAAGCTCCAAGGCGAGCAAATCCGTCAATAAGCACAAGACCCACCAAGGTAGAGCAGGAACTTTGTCAATATATATATATAATATATATAAATATAAAATCTCTTCTTACTATATGTTCCATTCTATGCATCCAATGAAGTGGGCTGTAGCCCACAAAAGCTTATGCTCAAATAAATTTGTTAGTCTCTTAGGTGCCACAAGTACTCCTGTTCTTTTTGAGGATACAGACTAACACAGCTGCTACTCTGAAACCAAGGAGAGGAAATGTTAATTCTTTTCTGAAGTAGCACAGTATACGCTTGAGGAATTTCTTTTGTTGATGTTAATAGTGATGCATTTGGTATTAATGGCACAAAGTAAGAAAGAGAGTGTACAAGCTTGCAGAGGTCAATGTGCTGGTAACTTACCAAGTATTTACTCCTTATAATAATAAAATGTAATAGTCTATTTTTATGCTTCTGCTACAACTTTGGGTTTTCCCTTATTAAGCTGTAAAAATTCAAAATTACACCTTTTGTCTTGGTTTGCTGTTGCCTCTCCTCACAGTTAGCCTAGCTTAACCTAGCCTGGATCAGCACACATGCATATAATGATAACATTCAAATCCACTCATTTTCAAGTCATGTAGCAAGCCCATGGGTCATCATGACCCACCACACTCTGTTAATGCCACCAGCTTTTGAACACCATGAAGTATTTGCAATATCCTGCCAACAATTACACAGCACCTGGTTTTTAGACTAAAGCACTAAAAGTGAAAGAATTATAAAAATCCAGAGTAATAGATGAACATGTTTTGTGCATTGGAAACTGTCTGCACCCTTCCAGCTATGAAAATGCTTTCCGTTCATAAACATCTACTGACATCCACTAGGGGGCTATAATGGTCACTGTTTAGAAATTGTGCTATTCTTCACTTTCTGTTCTTGACATGCAGTGATTGGGAACTTAATCAGTTTTCCCCTGTATAGGAGCAGTTCTTTCATAATATTAGTTAGACCTGGGAAGACAATTAAGGATTGTGCAATGAATCAGCGAAACAGGCAAGTGCTACTCCCAGGAACCTCCTCCTCACTGATCTATGACCTTTCGAGTTGGCCATGTATGCACATCTTCTTCCCCTGGCCAGTAGCAAGCCAGGAGCAGCAGGGAAGGTGGGTGCAGAGGAAACTGCCAGTGAACTGTGTGCAGAGCATGCTTCAGCAGGAATGGGGGAAATGCATATGGAACAGGACATGCCTGTCAGACATTGCAGCCAAGTTCAGGTCTGTGTGGAACATGTGTGGAAGCTGCAAAGGGACCTCCCATAAGAGACACCACTAGCTGATCCTAGCCTGGAAACCTGCAAATTCCTATTTGCTTGTAATAGTCTGGAGTTGGCACCCCAGTCGAAGAGGCCTAACCATTGGTTGGACTGCCTCCAGGGACCCAAACAAGAACTCCTACTGTTTCACATTGAAGTTGCAGTTCAACCTGACCAGGCTGGAGCCTCAGAGGGTCAAGTCATTTTCTGACTTGACCCCAACCCTTTCCCCCCGAATCTGAGCCAGTACCACTGCCACCACCTCCTGCACATGGGCTTGGCTCTCCTCCTCCTGACCATGGGGTTGGTGTGGTGGAGGCTGCATGCAGCAGCAGCTGTGTGCCCTGCTCGTGCCGTCTGCTGCCCCCTGCTGCCCTGTGTGTGTGCTGCAGAGTGAGAGGCACTGTGACTCAGTGGCACACACACTCCACACCACACACAGCGCAGCAAGGTGGCAGTGGGCAGCAGGAGTGGGGTGCACAGCTGCCACCATGCTGACCCCATGGGCAGGAGGAGCAGAGCAAACCTGACCCTGCCTGAACCCAAAAGGATCTGGTTGTTTCCCCACTGAGACCCAACACTTGTAGTTGGGTCCCATCGGGTTTGAGTCAGGTCGCAGGACGCTAAGCCACACTTCCTTTCACCCACTAAAACGATGTTGTGGCAATATTTGATAAAGCAGCTACTACTTTCTGATTGCATAATAACCCCAAGGGCCTGATCATCCTGCCAGAACTTCTACGCTTGAAAATAAATGTTCCTTGTTACTGATTTGCTGAGTGCCAACAGTGTGCTCCGCACTGAACAGATGAAAGCTGACATGGTCCCCACTCTTTTAGTCTAATTTAGACTAGAAGTATTTTGGAAAAACAGTTGGAAAAACCTTTTGCAAAAGTGTGCTTCAAGGAAGGAGCAATTCGGAGGAAGCCAGTTTAGTGCACAAGAGTTTTCATTTGCTTATTGTCCTTCATTCATTTGACAAAGAGGGACTGTAATCTTTTTCAGATGGAACAGAAATTAATTCAGATACCTTTTGTTTGAATGGCTTTGCATTGTCATCAGCAGGAACATGCACATCGCTGGAAACACTGTTAGCATGATAGTCTTTGTTTTTTTGTAGGCCTCATAAAAACAATGCTGTCTCTAAGAATCTTCTGGCAAGGTAGATTTTCCTTTTTAAATAAATAGAGGTTTATAATCTACAACTATTCCTAATTAGAAAACTTTCAGATAAAATATTAGGCCTTTGTAGACCTATCTCAACAGTGACCTGGTAAAGGGTGCCAAAAAACTAGAATTGTCATTACTGACAGCAAACAACCAAATTGGAAAACAGATGTTTTTTCCTTTTAAGATCATTTGTATCAGGTAGCTAACCTGACTTGTTTTTCTCTCAGTAAAAACACTAAGCATTTCTCCTACAGCTATGAAAGGAAGAAAGAAAAGGATTGTTATATTTTTTTCTATTTTTTGATACTTTGCGGGGGGGGGCTCAGATACCATGGTGATATGGGTCCTATAAATAGACAGACAGATTACTGCATTGGCAGTTGCATGCAGTACGTGCAACTCCAAAAAATGAAACACTCACATGACTGTCTGAAATTAGTTCCCCCCAACTATCAGGCATCTTTTATTTACATACCCTGTGGGTAATGTCATTGGCCTGTGTGGGTCACTATTCGCTCTTCTACCCTACTGCCAGCATTCTTTTAATACTAAAATGGCTTCCATGGCCACATTTGGTTTCAAAAGCTTCCCTATTTACTATATAATTTGCCAGATTTCACACTTAAATTTAAGGTCCTGAGCTATCTGATGTAATGAAGAGGTATGTGGCTTTCAGTTGTTCCTCCGGATAGACCAGTACAGAAATCCACAGATTCTTGTGCTAGGTTTATGAAATTGTCTTTTCTTCCCAATATCAAGCATAACATCTGTTCGTTTACGGATTCCTCTTCCTGACATCTTTCATTTCATTATCTTCTCTTTGCCAGAGTGCATAGGCATAGAACCTCTGTGTGTGAGTGTACGCATTAATGGTTCCGGTTTAATCATTTCAGTAACATCACTCCATAGGAAAACCTTTCCCAAATCCATATGGTCCTCTTCCTACTCCGCTGGGTAGCTTTGACAAGATGGCAGCATTTCTGTTACGCTTGCCGCCTTTATGTCTGATCTAAACATTCCAACTCAACAAGGTCTTCACCCAACTTCCTTATAAGCGGGTTACAATCAGTATATCCTTTGATTGTATGTGAAAATAATCTTGAAATTTCTCTATTATGTCCCACTTAAGTATTAAGGGTTCTAATATTAAAGCATTATAAATGCTGTGGATGCAGTTTTACTAAGATATCACTCCTGGTACAATAGTTATTATTGTATGCAGTACTAAGGCATGTCATGGTATATAAGTACTATTTCATACATTTAAAAAGTAAAGCTGTCTTCTTCCCCATACTTTGAAGCCACTATATGAGTAGTTGGAGGATGGTGGAATGGAATGAAGAGGGGAAACTATTAAGAGAAATAGATAGGAGAAGGAAAACTATGGAGCAAAAGACATGAAAGGGCAAGCTGCCAGTTTTGGAGAGGAATACATACATGATGAAAGAAGCGTTAAGGAAAGAACAGAGGTCCTTGAAGAGAAAAGACAGGGAATATCCATGGCAGCAGTGGCACTGGAATACTTTTTAGAGTGGGGTGCTGCACCCCCTGCCGTCCCCTAGAGCTGGGGCCAGGAGCAGGGCCATTGGTCCAGGAAGGTGGGGATGTGGCCAGGACAAGGGGTCTGAGGCTGGGGCCATGTGTTGAGCCCAGCCCCAGGCGCAAGGCAGGCAGCTGGGAGCCCCGTGTAAAACCTGGGGGTGCTGCAGCACCCACCACATTCCTAGTTTCCGCACCTATGCATGGCAGCGGTTGGAGGGAAAGAGTTTGGGGGGAATAAGAGAGAATTTAGGGACCCCTGACACATTTTCCTTTGTGTGGCAGTGACAGAAAATGTCCCAAAAAGGAGAGAGGTCAATCAGAGGTTTACAGGAGGTGCTGTAAGAGATGAAATCTGGAGAAAAGCATTCAGGACAAGAAATACAAATTAAAAGAGAAAGGGATACAGATACAAAATTGAAGGGAGATCACTGAGACTCACAGGGACAATCTATGACAGAAATGAGACAAGAATGGTGAAATGATGGAAAAATCAAGAGCAATATAAAAGTTTTTAGAAACAGTACAGAAAAAAGAATAGATAAAAAAGGGAGACAAAAATAGGAGACACAGGCCTGTTTGTTACTGTAAATCATAAATCATTCGATTAAATAGGGTTTTAAAGAGTGTTGTTCTTGCACCTTGAAAAAAGCAGCATCAGATATTCTGGACAGGGTCTTAATAGCGTTTCTGCACATTGCTCCTGAACAACGTCGTCTATGCTATGGTTAGTGCGCAGTCCCAGCCCGCAGTCCCATCTGGTTCTTGATGCGCCATATCTTCTCTGTGACCCTCTATAGTTCCCACTCACTCACAGTAGTCTGGCAGATTGACATTGTCTCACTGCTTCGCTCTGGATGTCTATAGAAAGGTAAGTTGGCAGCCTGGTCTGAAGGTGAGGGAAGCATTTTAGGACATGTATCTGGGTCATGTAATAGCATGTGCTGGTTATTGAAATGAGCAGATATGCAGACAGTTTAGCTAATCCAATTGTATTACTGACGTCAACAATGTAATCCGTCTGGAGTTTGGAGTCACACTCCAAATATCAACTGTGGCAGTTTGGACTATAGTGAATCCTCGGGGAAGAATAACTGTGCCTTTTAAATTCTATACTAGCATCACTCAAATGTGTTAGAGCTTGGGTGCCTCCTAGTTCAAAATAAACACATGAATTTTAACTGATTATGTCTCACTAAATTAATAATCCAAACCCCTTAACAAAAATACACTCATTGTGTACAGACAGGAATGTGCACTCAAAATAAAAATCAAGGTCAGCAGCAGTGCAAGTGGTTTCATAAACTGTGCTAAAATGACCAGCCAAACCTCTCCTATTCTATATTGGGTACTAGCGCCACAGCATTGCCGCTAGTTAACAAAAATATTGGTGACTCAGAGTTGGGAAAAGCGGGTCTCCACAGCTGCAGCATGTGGTCAGTGAGCCTGACAGGCTCTTCTGTGAGGCCTGTGGATCCAGCACAGAGATGGTTTGTGGTCATTTGCCTGAGAGAGGTGGAGAGGTTTTTCGGTTTGTTGGTCACAGCATTCTCCTAAGTACTAAGCTGCACCTCTGCTTCCCTGATGTGAATGATGGGATGAAATCGCCAAAGACACGTGGCAAGACGTTTAGGATAAACCAGGGATACAAATGCCAGAGCTCACCTGAACAGCTCAGCCCAATGAGTAAGTTACTACAAGTTTTTTGGCTCCATGGTGTCCTCTGCCAGAGGAGCAGCTGCTATTTGCTGATGGGAGAATCACAACCAGAGCAAGAACTTCGTTTGCATAAACACATCCACATTTATTCAAAAACGCTCCTTATTTACACACTTGCGCTTTCTCCAGAGCAGCAAGGGAATAATGACTAATGTGCCCATCTCTATGTGGTCGCAATCAGTTGCATCACGGAAACGGAGAGGAGCAAGCCTTACTACTGACTTGTGAGCAAAACACTCCAGCAAGACAAGCAAATGGGCACAGTAGCTAACTCTTAGCAACTGCTTCATCATACCTAACTCACCCTTACACAGCAAAGTAATGGTGAAAGTCCTCCTCTTGCATCACTCGTGTGATTTACCACAATCCCTAATCCATTCCAGCCTGGGTACTAGCTCCTCCACAGCACTGAGACTGCTTTCCTCAGTGCTGTGGAGGAGTGGTAGAGTAGTGGAGTAGTGGTAGTAGAGTGGTCAGTGATCTCCTCCACTCTACTACCAGGCCTTCCTCACACTGTGTATTTTTCTTAGCCTAAGAGAAGCATTATACACTGTTTACCACAACACACAGCTATTACTCTGAAAACTACCCTCCTGTCTCTAGTTCCCTCCTCACCTGCTTTTACTTCTGTCTCCCTAACCATATTTTCTTAATCTCTAAGGGTGATTGTGAGCTCAGTGGAGTAGAGAATCAAGCCGCTAATATACGGAAAACAAAGTGGCCTTAGCGGACCAGATAATCCAGCCATAAACTTATAGGGTGACCAAATGCTCCGTTTCCAGACCCCCTTTTTTCTCTCTACCTCCTCCCACTTGAGCAAATCATATAACAACTTCACCACTACTTCCATGCTGATACTAACTGGCTCTAGCTTTCTGTATCTAAACACCACAGGCTTGTCTACACTTCCATCTCATCTAATTCCTTAAGGTAACCGTAGGAGGAAGAGGGCCTGAAACATAAGCCCTTGTATCAAAGCCCCGATATGAGGCCTGAGCTAAAGTAGTGGTCAAAACTTTGCTGATATAAAGCAAAATCAGGCTGTAAGCTAGAGGAAGGCCCTGCTCACAGAATCTGGCAAGAACAGGGCTGATATTGCAAAAACACACATTCCTAAGTAGCATTAAGTACAAGAATATACACGCAAACACATTCTAGAAGGATGGTACCAGAACACCCTGATACCAGCACATTCCCCAGAGATAACGAACACAATGATGCATCTTAAAGATAAGATCAGGATGACGGATGATGGATAGGGATGTTTTGATCCAACCAACAGGTACAAGGTGATGGGTGGTGATTAGCTACGTCAGAGGGGGCAGTAACTAACAACATCAGAAGGTGGCACCTAACTACGTCAGAGGGGTAGTATGTAACTTGCTTGTATTCGGGTATAAAGATGTATCTCAGAGGAAGTATCTTTGGCCAGCCTGTGGGGCAGTGGAAAGTTCCGCCACTGACTGAGCTGTGTCCATTGTCACAAACATACACGTGCTAGTGTAACTGTAGACATTGATCCAGGAAGCTAGGACCATGCTTTGTCGGCAATAAACCTGGCTGGGTGCCTGCATACCTTAAATAATCTTGTGATTATTGGGCAGTTCGCTCAAGGTCTGCTGTGCCAGCTGTCTGCGCAAAGCTGGAACAGAACATAGGAAAAAACACACACACACTCAGCCAAACATCAATCAACACTGGTGACCCTGACTACTGATCTGGTAAGTAAGCGAGCTGTCCTTTGTAGGAATCGTGATCTAACATGACAAAAAAACCACAAGCCGTCCCGTTATAAATATTTGTGGTCAAGAATGGGGACACAAATAAAAAAGTGGCCTTAGCAAAATTAAAAGATGAAACTGGGTCCACTGCATTGCAACCATCACCATATAATAAAAGCCAGGTTCTGGTAAAACCTAAACCGGGACCTAGACTCGTGCCTGTCAGAATGGGACAAGGAAAAAGTAGCAAACAATACTTTCACTAAATTGGTACATCAGATGAAGGAAAAAATAGAACAGTTTACAAAGCACATTAGAAAACAGGAGCTGCGACTCAATAGCAGGAAAGTAAATAAAAAAAACTTCACAGTAAAAAAAACTAAAATTAAGCATGTTAACACTTAAAATTCACACATTAACATATGGAGTTGCCCCAAAACAGCTAGCTGCAGCATGTAAGGGCACTCCTGCAATCCATTTGCACACAAAAGCAACATACATTTGGGAAACAAATTCAGGTTTTACAAAAGCAGGTAACTACCCCCACTCACCTCTCAGAGCCAGGATAAAATACCGGGGTGTGGATTCCCAACTGCTTTAACCCACGGAACCACACTGCGCACTCATAGCTAAAAATATAACCTTTTTTCTCAAATATTTTTACAGACTAGTTAAGTTTTCTTTTATATCCTTTCTCAGTTTGCTAAACTTGCTGCTGCTGCCTGTACTTTAAAATACCTTGATAAATACCACTGTATTTTCCACTGAATGCATCCAATGAAGTGAGCTGTAGCTCACAAAAGCTTATGCTCAAATACATTTGTTAGTCTCTAAGGTGCCACAAGTACTCCTTTCCTTTTTGCGGATGCAGACTTACACGGCTGCTACTCTGAAACTTGATAAAGTTAATCTCTCCCTACCTTCCTAGGTTATTCTTCCCCCATCTACACCCTACCCCCGCCCCCACTTCTGCTCTCTCTCTTTGTTTTAAAAGTTAAGTTATAGTTTTTACAAAAACTTCCAAAAGCTAACGCAATTAAACAGAACAAAAACAAAAACAGTGTAAAAACTTTACTTTAAATAAATCCAGTAAATTAATTATTTTAAACACACACATACAGCCAAACATCTATCAACAGTAACATCTGACATTATACATTGCTGCAATTGTTGGACCTTGTGAGGTTTTCTATGACTGATGCTTCACAGAAAATTAATTGAACCTGTATTAAATTTACTGCTTTCTAACCACAGGGAAGAATCATAATTCATTTGTTCAAGGAACTGGGTGTGGAGAAGAATGCCAACATCAGGCTAGGACAATTCAAGCACAAAACAAATTGTACCTTGCCAGAAGGCAGACAGATCAAAATGAATTAGCTTTTTCAAACACTTTTTAAACCATACAAAGGTTTATGTTAGAAAGAAATTTTTTTCCTTTAACCAGTCATGTTATCAAAAGCAGTCACCTCACAAAAATGTCATTGCCTAATAAATCAAAAATAAAATTTTGGAATGAGCCAATGAATCTGCACTTATTTTTCCAGAGATAGTTTTATTTAATAATATGGTATGCGTATGCATGAACTTTCTTGATATGATCTTTATTATTGTTTCACCTGTCTTGAAATGGGAATTACACATGCTTTGATAAATTGATTGAAATGTCAGCAACTTTCACTACAGCTCCACTAATAAGTGATTTTACAATCTCCACTTAAAAGTTAGTTTTGAAACTTCCCAGAGCAATTACTCCTGAGTGAATCACCAGAGAGAGCTTGAAATTCTTACAGAAAAAGTGCTTTAAGGGCACTATTTCCCCTCTGTCTCTTGAAGAAGGTCACCTGTAGCACACAAGTCTGTGCTGTGTCAGAACTCTAGTCCTCTGCATTTTGCATATTGATATCAAGAAACACGGAATTTAAAATGCAGACCTCAAAGCCTGATAAACATTTCTAGGGACATTTCTGTGCAAGTGCATGTAAAGATTTTTAACAATAAAAATGACACAAAATTTTAGTCTGAATTTTAAAGCATTATACTCCTTGAAGAATACATTATTTAAAGTGGATTTTTTCCCACTCCTTTAATCTAATCTAATGCTTCGGGTAGGCATGGCTTTATTATTGATCTCCATTCTTACATTGGGAATAACAGGAGCATTGCTTGTAGTTTAAATCTAACACAGCAGATGGCAGCAGTAAAAGTAGTTATAAAGTATGGATTACCTGCCATTTACTTCCCATATAATCAAGGTCTTGTGTACTCTGTGGGACACTGAAGCTAAATCATGCACCAAGGCCTTCATGTTTCTATGGCAGAGAGATACTAAGGCATATTGAGGTTTCTATGGCAGCTTCAGATGAATTCAAAAAATAGAGGTTTCGACTGAATTAACTATGGAAAGGAAGAATCCCGTCATCACAGAATTTCTCATATTATTTATGTGGCTATTAAATTCAATAGAAATTTCAGTTCTAGAATATTTTCAGTTTACTCCAGTCCCAAATTTTCAGCATGCTGCAGAATTTTGTATTTACTATACATCATTTTGGAAGTTGTCAGGGGAAAGTTCATTAGTCCTGAAAGGGGTGGAGAGCAGTCAAGGTTTCTGGATCCACTTTCATTTGAGGATTTTGGTCCTGGAGAGGTAATACACCTCCTCTTTCCATCATTTTTCTCGGCAGGGGTAGAGAGGACCTGAAATTTGAAAGCGGGCTTGGATGCCTTCTACCTAGCTTCACTGTGCCTCCAATATCTGCCTCCATATCCAACAATGATGAACAGGCAGTTCAACTGTAAAATGGTTAGGTATCAACTTTTAAATGGTCATCATTATGATTCACAGTAAGCATTCCACATGGGATGAATGGGATTCATCACTAGTTCATGGCCCCTCTTACAGTGATTATTTCAGCTGCTCTCTGTCTGCAGACTTAGGAAGAGAACACTATATCCATTTATGTTTAGTTCACACACTGGAGATTTTTTTCATAACTATGAGAACTAGAATTTTTATAAAAATGATTGTTTCTATTTTGGAGCAGAATTCTGCTCCAGGGAGGGAATCCTGCAGCCACATCTGTGAGTGGAAAAAATAAGACTTTGAAAACAGTAGATGCTACTGAATAAAATTATTCAGTTTTCCTCTTGTAATTAATAGTTTTCCTAATACTAACTTCAGGTAAATAGTAAGAGAACCTTTATTACAGGAAGAGATTTTGGTTAATATATTCTCTGAATAAAAAGATAACCCAAAAGTTAAGATTTCTAATTACTTTAAAATTTATTTGTGGGCAACTGCATCATAATCTCAAAAAGTCAAGTTGCTATCCATATTTTTATTTCAAACTTTTAAAGCACACAACTCCTATTAAAATTAATGTGAATTGTGCAAAACTATGGAGAGAATAGAACCATCATAATCAGAGGTTAGAACTTAAATAGTTAAATTATCCATTATTATATGACCAGGTAGTAGAACAAAGAAGAATTGAAATTGTGTGCGTTATTTCATCATTATTTTTCTTCTGTAGTGTGGAGATCACATTCTGAGAGAGGAAAAAGGGAAAAATGTAGTCCTATAAAATCCCAGACATAAGTGGGTGCTATTCCCACTAACTTTGAAAGGAACTGGGTTTGCTTTCATTTAGTCTATATAATATAAAATGAAATATGATTAGACAAAATAAAATATGAGTCTCAAAGGATTAAATCACACAGTTATGAAATCTACAAAGGAGGGAAAACCTGAACATGAAACCTGAGAAATTCAGAACTCTGCCATCACAAGATTTCACTGATTATTTTAAGTGTGTTGAAAATGATTTGTTCCTGTATGCAAGTTGTTTCTGTACCTAAGCGTTCCTAATCTCCAGAGATAAGACAGCTGAAAATAGCACAAGTGAGGATGTGAAGATAATTTTAAAAGATGCTGCATAAAGGGAAAGGATTTGCTTTTCAACAGCCTCAGGTTTTCCATTTTCTATTTACATTTGGGGGTAATATTCTATTTATTAAATATATCTTCAGTTAAAACCAAAAAGAAAATGGAGAGCAAACAACAAATTTAAAAAATAAATAATTAAATGAGAAAACATACTTTGCATTACAGTCTGAATTGGAGAAGGCAAATGATAAAAAGAAGAAACCTTGGAACCTCATTTACATATATGTATTACACATATGCAGATCTTTAGGAAAATTAGTACTTATGTATCCATTTACCTTTGACTCTATTTAGAAAGTAATCCTATTTAGAAAGTACCAGAGTCCAAAAATGAATGTTATAAGAAACATGTCAGGGGTGGGCACCAGTAGTTTTGCCCAATGGTTAGATCCAGTCAGAAGGGGCCAGGAACCAGAGCTGGGGGCTAGGGGTTGGAGCTGAAGTTGAAAACAAGAGCCAAGGGTTGAAGCCAGAGTCAGGAGCCAGGAAAGGAACACAGGGCTGGAGCAGAACAGAAACAAAGCAGGGGCAGGACAAGAGTAGGACATGAAAAGGCAGAGGCAAGAGCGATTGCAACTATGGGCAGAAGCACTAAGCAGCTGGTGACCAGCAGCTGCTGCTGCTTCTGAGCTTAAAAGAAGGCCTGCTGGCTCCTTTCAGCCAATCAGGTGTGCCAGCCATTAGGCAATCCTACCACAACCCCACTGAATTCACTCAATCTGGAGGCCAGCCTATCTAGTCCTCAGGTTCCACCTGAATGTGCTCAATCCTGACAGTACCCCCACTCCACCTGCCCTCAGGGTAGCTTTTTAGGAGTCCTCAGCCCAGGCTTCTCTGGATGAGTTTGGTGGAAGTCCCAGGGTGGATCTGGTGCATGCCCATTCCCCGCTGGATCCCTTGACCAGTCATCAGAATCATGGCCCTCCCAACCCACTAGATAGTAACGCTTACCTCACACTTGCTTGGAGTCCAGAATCCGTTGGACTAGGTATTTCTCTTGTCCCTGGACCTTTATGGGTGACAGAGGTGGGTTGGACTGACTGGGGATTGGGTTTTCTACATTAGGAAGGAAACATGGAATACTGGGTCTTCATTGACTCTGATAGCCGCAATTTGAATGTCACAAGGTTGATTTGCTCAAGGATCTTGAACAGACCTATACATTGGTGGTCTGACTTGGCTGACAGCCAGGTTAACCTGACGTTTCTGGTTGACAACTAGACCTTGTCCCCCACAGTAAGGTGGGTACCGCCTGGCAGCCCTGACTGAGATAGTGCTTATAGGCCTCTTTAGGGCTTCTACGTGTTCCATGAGCTCCTGCTGAAGGTGGTGCAGGTGAGTTACTAGATACGCTGCTGCAGGAACCTGGGAAACTGTGGATATCGCTGGTTGGAAATGTGGATGGAAACCATAGTTGACACAGAACAGGCTTTGTTGGCTGGAAGCATGGATCAAATTATTATAGGTGAATTCTGTGTAAGGTAGTAGAGAGACCCAGTCATCCTACTGATAATTCAGAAAGCAATGGAAGTACTGCTCTAGAATCTGATTTGCCCATTTCATCTGTCTATTAGTCTGTGAATGGTATGCTAATGAGTTAAGGAGTTCTGTACCTAGTAGCTTAAAAACTTGCACCAGAAGCAGGCAACAAATTGTGGGTCTTGATCTCACACAATGCCAGTTGGAAGTCCATGGAGCCTGGACACATGTTCTAAAAAAGAGATGGGCTGTCTCCAAGGTGGTAGAGGCAGTGCGGGAAGGAACAAAATGTGCCATTTTGGTCCAAAAATAGATCACTACCAGCACTACGGTGCAATCATTGGAACAAGTCCAGAAACTTGATGGACCAGGGCTGGGACAAGGTGAGCAGATTCTTGGTTCAGGAGCAAAGATCAAAAAAGCTAACATGTTTCTTGATGAAAGAGTGCATACCCATCCACCAACAATTCCATGAAACCAAGCTTCGTGCTGTTTTAGTCTGGACAAAAGTCACAGCATGTCATGGCAAAATTTCAGAACTTTGAGTTGAGATGGGTCATTGCGGATATAAATGCATTCCCCATGGTGGAAGATCCCAGTCTTCAATTGGAAATCTGAACTGGGCTGTGTATCTGCATTGTCCAAGGGATGGCTGATCTGGGTAGTGAATGGGTCATGAGGCAGCAGATACCAAATAATGGAGATTAGGCTCTTGTCCACTGTTCCATTGAGAAAATTGGCCAGTTTAAGGACTGTTGAACAAGGTCCTGTGTGGGATACAATGTAGTCATCCTTGCAGGACAAAGGGCATCTACTTTTCCTTTTCTAGTACCCGAGCAGTAAACCATGACAAACTAAGATTGGGCAAATAGTGACCAGCAGATCTGATGCTGATTTAAGTTTTGGACTGTGCAGATATTTCCCCTTATTGTCAGTAAGGGCCTGAACTGGGAACCGGGCTCCTTCCAGGAGGTGGCACCACTCTTCAAAGACTTCTTTGATCACTAGTAACTCTTTATCCAATGTTCTTTTTTCAGGGGTTAACTTTAGAGAATAAGACACACATTGGTGTAGTTGATTATGTGGAGCTGTTTATTGTGACAGTATGGCTCTGATTTCAAAATCTGATGCATTGGCCTCTACAGTGTATGGCTTGGTGAGGTCTGGGTGGATGAGAATGGGAGCCACTGTGAACACACTCTTTAATTAGTCAATGGTGGATTGAGCCTCAGGAGACCAGACTAATCGGACTTCCATTTGGAGAAGTGCTGTCATTGGGATTGCCAGGTGGGAAAACCCCTTGATCAAACACTGACAAAAGTTGACAAAACCTGAAATTTCCATATCAGGTATGGAAGGCAGTCTTCCACTCATCCACTTCCCAAATATGGACCAGATTATGAGCTCTGTGGAGGTCCAGTTTGGTAAAGATCTTAACAGAGCACAATCTCTTTAAGAGCTCACTGATGAGTGATGAAGAGTATGACTCCAGATGGTTTCCTTATGCAAGGCTTGATAGTCTACATACAGAGCCATCTTTTTTTTTTTTGCCACAAAGGAAATGGAGGTTTCTGCTGGGGACAGGGATGGGCAGATGAACCATTTGTCTGAGATGTTCTCAGAGCACCCGCAGCTCAGGATCTGAGAGGGAAGAGATACGTCCAAAAGGAACCTTGGTTCATGGCTGGAGGTTGATGAGGGAATCATAGTGATGGTCTGGCGGCAGGATATTGGTAGTCTTCTTATCAGACATACGTGCCAAATCCCTGTACTTTGCCGGTACAACCAGGACTACTGCAGGAGTTGCAGGTACTGGGCTAATCCCTCTACCAGGATCCCTGGGTTTCCTCAGGTTTAAACGATGGATAGCCTCTGGCATGGAACAGAGTTTGGGGAGACAAGACTATTGGCAAAACATTGAGCAAAAACTGACCATGCCCATGTCCCAATTGAATATACAGATTGTGTGCTGTGAGCCAGGAGATGACAAGAATGACTGGGAAATGGGGGGAGTGAACCAGATTGAATTTAGCCTGAGCCCCATGAGCCTGAGTCAGCTGGTATAGGTGAGCCACAGCTGTCTAATTGCAGTGTAGACATACCCTCTCTCTATATTGTGGACAACCTGGGCATTTTGCTTTGTCTTGCCCATGGAAGACCGAGCCTTGAGGAACCTACCTCTAGTCGGACAGTTCACCTTTCAGCAAGACCTATTGTAATCTCCTCTTTAACCAGTTCCCTACCCACCTTTCAATTCTCATATTAATCCCTCATATTAATTCTCCAATTTAACTAATTATTTTCCATGTGGAACTGTATCAAGTATTTTACTGAAATTGAAGTAGATTAGATTTACTGCATTTCCTTTGTCTAGAAAATTGGTTATCTTCTCAAAGAAAGATCAGGTTGGTCTGGCAGAATCTACTTTGTATTTTGTCCCAATTACCATTTACCTCTATGTCCTTAACTACTCCTCTCTTTCAAAATCTGTCCTAAAACCTTGCATACAACTGAAGTCAACCTAACAGGCCTGTTTCCCAGATCACATTTTTTCCATTTCTTCAATATAAGTATTATGTTTGAAATTCTGCAGTCCTAGGGTATGACCCCCAAGTTTATGGATTCATTAAAAATTCTTACTATTGGTCTTGTAATTTCATGTGCCAGTTCCTTTAACATTCTTGGGTGGAGATTATCTGGGCCCCCCAATTTGGTCCCATTAAGCTTGGAGTTTGGCTTCCACTTCACATGTGGGAATTTCTACTTCCATATCCTTGTCCCCATTAGCCACCCTGCCACTTCCCCCAAGCTCCTCATTACCCTTATAAAACTGAGTCAAAGTATTCATTTAAGCATTGGGCCATACCCAGATTATCTTTAATCTCTGCCTATCCTCAGTGCTTAGCCATTCCATTTCTTTTTTTCTTGTTTTCTTTTTATTTATATGACTAAAGAATCTTATACTATAAGTTTTGATTTCTTTTGCAAGATCCAATTTTCCTTGGCTTTTGGCAGTTCTCACTTTTTCCCTATACTTTCTGACCTCTAAGAGGTGGCTTTCCTTGCTAGATCCATCCCTTCTTCCATTCCTTGTAGGCTTTCCGTTTTCTCTTAATAACCTGTTTTGAGATGCTTGTTCATCTCGTTTGGTCTCCAACCCTACTCTATGAATTTTTCCCCTTTTCTTGGGATGCAGACTTCTGCTAGTTTATGGAACTTTGACTTAAAGTAATTCCAAGCCTCCTCCACATTCAGATCCTTGAGTTCTGAAGTCCAATCCACTTCCCTAACTAATTCCCTTAATATTTTTCAAGTTTGCCCTTTTGAAATCAAAGACCCTATTTGCAGACCTATTTTTGTTTATCCTTCCGTTTAATTTATACTGAATTAACTCACGATCACTCGAACCAAGGTTGTCCTTTACAACCAGTTCTTCTATACTTACCAATACTAAATCTAAAGTGGCATCACCTCTTGTTGGTTCAATGACTATATGTTGAAGAAATCTGTCAGCTGTCACATCCAGGAATATCATCTAGTTATCTATTTGCAAAGGCAGGTAAATAAATGGAGAAGTTGAGCTGCTGAGTTTAATATCCTAATGTCATTCAATTAGTAAATGGCAAATCAGAAATAGGCCTTCAGGGCTTCTGATTCCCAGTCCTGTGCTCTAAATATATGAGTTAGATCCTTTAGGATTAATGGTGCAACATCAGTTAGTAGTAGGTGTAGTTATTATAGGGACTTTTGGGTGTATGGCCATTCAGTGGTATTTTGGGCAGAAAAAGAGATCAGTGCTATATTATTAATAAACAACTGAGTATTCATCAAAAAGGTCAAGATGTGTTGGGAACAGAAAAGAGACATACAGTATGATGAACACCATCTCGTTTGGCTTATCAGCTGCTTGGGTATAGGGAGCCAGGCACGATGATTATCTATTTAGGATACATTTCTCTAACAGCCCAGACTGCTAATTACATGTTAATTAGATTTGGTGGTGTTATAATTCATGTCCAAAACCTGGATAATGTGGTCACATATTTTGTGTGACCCTTTTGGAGGAGACCATACATAAAATGAACACAGCTGTCCAGTTTATGCTTTTTGCCCAGTTGATTGATGGATATCATAGTCACGCCAGAGTAAATGTGATGGTGGATCTGGGCACTGAAAGATGAAGGTCTTTCTGACTTACATATAGACTCATGAAATTTGAAATTTAACTTCACCTGACATGCCAGTTGTTTAAAAATGGATCTTAATTCTATCTACTTACATTTTAACACTATTCCTCAATATTCCTTCCTTTGAAATAAGTTTAAAAATATCCTTTGAACCCATTTGTACTCTCTTTCTTTCAATCACCGTCTCTAGTAATTTATTCCATATATTATCCTTTGGGAGAATGAGTTTCCTATTTCACTCCTAATTTTTTCATTTTTAGACTATTTTAACACCTTACTAGTGTAGAAAGGATTATCTATATTGACTGTACTGATCTATTTCAGACCTTTGAAAACTTCTATTCTATCCCTTGAAATCTCCTCTTTCCCAATAAGAATAAACCCAGCTCCCTTGCCTTCACTTTATAACTTGTATCTAGCACACTTGGTGTAATCATTGTTGCCCTAGACTGTACCCTCTTCAAGGTAATAACATTTCTGTGAATGATGATTGATATTTCACACAGTATTTTAAATAGTGTCTGACACATGTTTTTCACAGGAACAGCATCATTTTTTTTGTAGCCTATCCTTCTGCTAATACAGCCTTGTATCTTGTTTACCTTTTTTGCTGCAGCTGTAGGGTGGGTTGATAGTTTCAATTATTTGTTTCACAAGAGCTCCCATATCCTTTACCTGATTACAGTGCTGTCTGATTGTTCCATTTAGCATCTATTTCTTGGGCTGGTTCCTTGATCCTGGACTAATTATTTTACATAATTCTACACTGAATTGCCTTTGCCATCTGCTGGTCTAATCAACTTAATGATCCGTATCCTCTGGAATAGGATTATATTATTCCTCATTATTCACTCTGCCTCCAACTTTAGCATCCTTTGCTAACATGGAGAATCTGGCCCCAGTTCTTGGCTGCAGTCACGAAGCGGACAGCACAACTCAGGCAGGAGGTGTTAAGAGAGCCACCTTCACCTACTTCCATCTTAGGCATAGTGTGTACCAATCTGATCCCCTGGCATAAGTCAAAGCAGCCTTTAGGCTGCTCTAAAGTACACCAGCTGTCATTGGTCCCAAGGGGCCATTATAGTAGCCAGAATCACTGTGGTTCAGTGAAGTCCTGGGAATCTCCCCTTTCCCTGGCTATGCCCCCTGTGCAAACCGATGGGGGGGATAAGACAGGAGCCTCTATGCTGGCTATACACCACTGAAGGATCCCCTACATTGGATGATCTTCCTGTGGCTGGCTAGACTGACTTTAGGGTCACTTTGCACCACCAGCAAAGTGCAAGGCAGTTTCAAGGCAGCCAGACTGGGGCCATTGTTTTAAAATAACTGGTATAATAATTTTGATATTCTATTCTGTTACATTCTATTAATCAGAGGCCCTAAAACAGACCCCTGGGCTACTCCAGTTGTAATGACTGTAAAGCGCTATAAGTGCTAAGTAATATCTTATCAATATTTTCTCCAGTTTTAAAAATCTACGTCTCTACAATAAACTGAAACAGTAATAAATGGCAACAGAATTGTTATTTAAGATTTTTTGTAGAGTCATAACAGTTGATGCTGTTTGAAGAATCTTTATGACTTTTTCTGATGACTTTCAGATCCCTGGTTGAGAGTCTGCAAATCTAGCAAATAGAAAAAGTATCATTATCCTTGCAAACTGAACATTGCTCAGGTATGGGAATCAGAGAGACAATAAATATACAACCCCACAGCAGTATTTTTAAAGAGTAAAGTTTCACATTAATCAAATTGTACTTCTTTGTTGTGTTATCTTGCTACAAGTCTTAAGATATGTTTTTCAGAAATGAAAGTGGGTTCCTGCAGATCTGAAACGATGGATACAGATGCTGGGTTCTGTTGCAGTACTGCATATTAAATATGTATTTGATGCATGGGGAAATGCATATGCTGAAGACGTCTTTTAATTTCCTGTAGGGTTAGTTTGGTGAGGACACCTCAGCTGGTTAAGTCTGGGGGCAGTCTGCTGGCTAATTTCCCCTTTGTGGGGCTCAGTCTTTCCCCGCTGCCTCCCCCCACCAAAAATTTTCCTCACTCCAGAAAAAGACTCCAGCAGTGGAGAAAGGCTCTGGCAGGAGGAAAAGGCTCCAGCAGTTCTCCATAGCTGGAGCCTTTCCCCACTGCAGTGAAAGATTCCAACAGTCGGGAAAGACTCTGGCGGAGGGGAAATGCTCCGACAGCTCCCCTTGCTGGATCTCTTCCCTGCCATAGGGAAAGGCTCCAGCAATTGGGAAAGACTCTAGCAGGAGGGAGGCAGCAGTGGATAGCAGTGTGGATGGGGAGGCACCACTTGGGCAAGTAGAGAGCATGTATGTGTAAGCAGAGTCAGTATGAGCTCTACCCTGACATCTGGTGGCAAGTTTTGGCGGGTTGTGGAAAAGAACTTCAGAGGCTGATCTCATTTGCCTAGGCACACCCACCCCGCCTAGATGGTCACTTTGGCTGCTGTAGGAGCCCCAGTTTCTCTGTTATTGGGGCAGGAAGAATAAACTGTGATTATCCTGATTATGTGAATCAAGGACAGTGGAACTGTACTTGGCCTTTTGTTATGATGGAGGGACTCACCATCAACCAAGCAGCACTTGCTAGGCAAGGGTCATGGGTTCCAAAACCCAATGAATTGAGAGAGGCTGAGGACAGGTATTAATACATGGTGGTGTGGGCCTGCAGGTGAGGGCCCTAAATGATAATTGCACTCCCTCCACTGTAGAATATCAGAGCTAGTTCTGATTCCATTAGGAGTCTAGTTACGGGCTGCTGAGCTGAATTCACTTTGGGTCAATGGTGCACCAGCACTGAGGCTCCCCTACTACAAGCTGAAATCATTGAGTTCTGTGTTAATTAGTAGTGGGGGGGCTGAAGATATATTGCAGAGCAGCTCGCGGGATGGTGAGTGGAGTGGCTGGCAGAGCAGAGCAATTTATGGGACAGCTGGTGGAGCAGAGTGGAGTGAAGCCCCATGGAGAGGTGGGGCAGTCAGCTTCGGACCATGTAAGGTGCCCCTTAACCCCCCCCCCCCATTTTCACCCAGGCTGGGAGGTAAAACTCTGCAGATAAACTTTTGAACTCTGGGGCTGTACTGACCAGGGACAGAGACTTTTGGGTTGTTGGACTTGTCAAGGTTCCTTCCCCACTCTGAACTCTAGGGTACAGATGTGGAGACCTGCAAGAAAGACTCTTAAGCTTACTTTTACCAGCTTAGGTTAAAACTTCCCCAAGATACAAACTATTTTACCTTTTGCCCTTGGACTTTATCGCTGCCACCACCAAACATCTAACCGGTATATTACTGGGAAAGAGCCCATTTGGAAACGTCTTCCCCCTGCCCCAAATCCTCCCTTACCTTTACACCCCCTTTCCTGGGGAAGGCTTGATAAAAATCCTCACCAATTTGCATAGGTGACCACAGACCCAAACCTTTGGATCTTAAGAAGAATGAAAAAGCATTCAGATTCTTAAAAGAAGAATTTTAATAGAAGAAAAAGTAAAGAATCACCTCTGAGAAATCAGGATGGTAAATACCTTACAGGGTAATCAGATTCAAAACACAGAGAATCCCTCTAGGCAAAACCTTAAGTTACAAAAAGACACAAAAACAGGAATCTACATTCCATTCAGCACAGCTTATTTTCTCAGCCATTTAAAGGAATCAGAATCTAACACATCTGTAGCTAGATTACTTACTAAGTTCTAAGACTCCATTCCTGTTTTGTCCCCGGCAAAGGCATCACACAGACAGAGGGAGAGAGGCTTTGTTTCTCCCTCCCCTCAGCTTTTGAAAGTATCTTGTCTCCTCATTGGTCATTTTGGTCAGGTGCCAGGGAGGTTATCCTAGTTTCTTAACCCTTTACAGGTGAAAACCCTCTGGCCAGGAAGGATCTTAAAGGTGTTTACCCTTCCCTTTATATTTATGACAGGACTTTTGGGACTTTGGGTGAGTTTTGGGTTGCTGGACTCAAGAACCAAAGGGAAAGGACATGGCCCAATTTGCTTGGGGTGGGGTTTTGCTCATGGGTTGTTTTATGAATCCTGTTGGTGGTGTTTCCCCAACATAATGCCACATTGTTTCTTTCCGTTATTAAAAGGCTTTTGCTACACTCAGATTCTGTGCTTACGAGAGGGGAAGTATTGCCTCTTAGAGGCGCCCGGGGGGCGGGGGGGGAAGGGAGAGAGAGATTTGTCCCAGGTCACTGGGTGGGGACTCGAGCCGGTTTTGCATTGTGTTATTGGAATGGAACCCCTAGATACTGAACCCGGCCCTTGTTGCTGACAACTCTGACAGGCAGAAGGGTTACATATGGTTTGTACTCACATACATACCTACATCCTTGAGGTGTGTCTTTCCTCTACTTCCCTAAGCCATGCCGCACTGCCTATATTGCTATTTATACCCATGCTAGAGGGGCTATGTACGCTACACCAGTGGTTCTCAATCAGGGATCTGGGGCCCACCAAAATAAACCAGAGAGCAGGGCCAGCATTACATTTGCTGGGGCCCAGGGCAGAAAGCTGAAGCCAAAGCCCCATAGCCCGGGGCTAAAGCTGAAGTCCGAGCAACTTAGCTTCATGGGGCCCCAGGCAAGTGCCCTGCTTGCTACCACCAAACACCAGCCCTGGCTTTTAATCTACTGGATATGTTGAAAAACAGTTTTGTTGTGGCACAGGTGGGGAGTGGAGTTTTTTTATAGCATGTTGTGGGGGGGGGGGGGAAGGTTAGAAAGAAAAAGGTTGAGAACCCCTGTGCTTCATGCTGCTGAAAGGGGAGTTTAGTGTAGACGTACCCATAAGGGATTTTTTTTTTATTTTGGCCATTCCCCCTTATCCTCCCAAAGTCATCCATTGCTGTAGCATTGTTCTGTAAGAGAGCAAAACTGATTTAAACAGCTTCTTATATACCTTAAGAGGCTATTTAGGTCCCTATTCATCCCTGCATTGATGCAGAGTCCAGCGCAAGGAGTAACAGGGGCTTGTATCCCCCTCCCCCATCTTGGCTCTACTAGGGGCCATTTCAGGCCTCGGCACAGGTTATGACACTAGTCTAACACACACCCAGCTGCCCATGGCCCCCACTACCCTGTGATAGCCAGTGGAAAGCTGGGGCTGTTATGCTAATTTAGGCCTTTGCCATGTCCAAGCCTTTGCATGTCCAAGTCTAAGAGGGTAAAAGGTGACAAAGGCCATCTTAAAACTTAATAAAATAAACAAAATTTGGAAGCAATCAAAATGGTAGAAACTGGACAATGTTTAAACAAAATGATGATTAAGGGTTTCAAGGTTTCTGGGGATGTCACAAAACAATTGTAGCAACAGGTCAACATGTTAGGATAAAAAGAAGTGCACATGAATGGAATTACTGGGTGTTTCTTTTAACTGGTCAATTTCAATTCAATCAGTTTGACCCTCCTTGATGGACACTGATTTTCTGTGGGTCAGTAGGCAACTTAAGCTTCCAAGAAAGAATAGGGGAAGAAGAAGAAGAATGATGTCTCTCCATTCTGGGTACTACAACCTATTGTTCCCCCAAAATTGCCATAAAATCCTTCGGCTTCCATCTTCCTGAACCTGGATGATAATGTAAACAGACACTGAGAGGGAACCTGACCTGATGACATCACCTCAATTGGTTCAACTAAATTCTAAGCAACACCTTCAATGTGAGCCTAAGTTTCTTGCTGTCACCCCCATCCCTCTGGTGTTAATTTCCTCCAACTTATTTCTTCTGTCTCTCTCTCCTATCTTTAAATCTGGGAGCGTAATGTACTAAAGTTATTCCATGGGCACGTTAGTGATAGAAAGGAAGAGATGTGTCATTTGATTCATAAAATGATATTTAATCATAATTTCAATGGTGTCACCCTCTATGGCATGGTGGTAGGGACTCACTACTCGCACCCCCCAGATCCAGGTCCTTCAGTTGGTGGAAATTTTAATATCCATTTTCTATGATGCTATGTTATCATTCAAAAGCTCTTTCTCCCATGAACACATGATACCAAACGTGACAGACCTAGAACAATTATGTAGATATATAGTCAAGAAAGTGTTTAAAAATCAACCTTTTAACATTAAAAATGAACATAGGGCTTCATTGCTTACATAAAAAGACACGGCTCTTTGGTAATCCTAAGGAAGTTAGCCTTAACATGTAGGACTGAAAATATTTTATCATAGTCAGCATCAGTGTCATTTCTATCAAGGGCACCTCTGCTAGACACACTGATCCTCATCCGTGCTGCACTCGCACATCTCTGTACAAGGTAGGCTGCTGGCCAACCATTTGCAGTGTGGTGAACATCTGGTCTTTGCACATAAGCATTTGATTAGCTGAAGGATTGATTTAGGAGTGCATGGTATTTCACACAACCGATTTAATCAGTCAATCTTCCAAGACCCATCTATGCTCTGACAGGGGAGGGTAGTTTTAGATGCACTCGATCATTCTGGAGCCATTCCATTGCTTGATAATTTGCTCTCTTGACAACAGGCATAAATGCAGCCCTTGTCAGTGGAAGTTTTTCCTCCTTTGTCTGCTTCTTGGAAAAAAACATCCACAAATGGAGCTCTGCAAGTGTCATAGTGTTGGTCTTCAAATGGTAAATTCTGCATAAACTGGAATGCTGCCCTGGCAACATGGGATGAGGATCATCATGGGATATTATTAGCTATTGAACAGGGTTGGAAGGACCCACGTCTAGCCTCACGACACGTTTTGATTTAGTTCTGTGTATGCATTTGTACATGCGTTTCATCTGCATAAGGAATGTTAACTGAACCAAGTGATCAGTGGGGTTAGCAGGGATACATACGTGGGTCATTCGCTCTGGCACCTTGTGTAATGCCAACTTAAAGGACTATACCTTTCTCCTAAAATGGTATGGTACGGTATGTCGTGGATGCCTGGATCATTTGAGAGTACATCTTCAGTCTCTTCATCTGAAGTCATACTCAATGATTTTTTGCTTCTGGAGTTCATCCCACTTTTGTACAATAACCAAGTGAGATCAAGGTTAGTGAACATAGAAAGCTGTACTATAGTCAATTTAACTGCTGTTTCATTGAAAACTGGGCTTCCTAATTTTTGGACTCTGGTAGAAAAGTAAATGAATCAGGAAGCTCCTTCAAGAATGGTTCTTTGCTGCTCTGGGCAGCACTCGAGGCTGGGACTGGTCCCTGATAATATTCTCCTGATAGCAGACCATAACAGTAGAATGAAGGGTACGTTTCCCATCTGCTGTATCTTCAAGGAAATCTAACTTAGCAACAGCACAAAATATAAACTTACCCTTGACTAGGTCTGGGCAACGTACAATGCTTCATTCAGTTCCATGTGGCAAAGAACCTTATTTGCATCTACAGTCTCCAGGCAAAGTACTTTGTTATAGTCAGTGGAGGAGCCAATGCTGTGCGTAAGGGACATGAGGAATTTGCTAAGAGTTTTGGAATGAATTGTTAAACCAAGTGCCATTTGTAGTGATAGATTTTGCATATGCCGCACCAGATTTTTTATGAAGCAAAGAGTGCAGTGGCATGGCCCCCCTGCCACAATGACAGGGGGACCCCCAAAATGCAGGACAAATCTCATCTGACAACCTGCCCCTGAGATCTGGCTGGTGGCACAGAAGGGCTCAGGCAGGCAGGCTTCCTGCATTCTGTGGTCCCATGCTGCTCCCAGAAGCAGCTGGCTACTGGCACATCTTTACATGCCCCTGGCAGGCAGGAGGCGGCTCTGTGCGCTGCCCCCAATCCAGGCAGTGCACAGAGACCCACTGCCCCTTCCCCCTAAGGGGCACGCCAAGATGTGCCAGCAGCAGGGCTAAGGCGGCTCCTGCCCATGCTGCCTCCATCCCTCCACGCCATGCCGCTCCCGAAAGCGGCCAGCATGTCCCTGGGGTGTGTGTGTCTCTCCGCGCATTGCCCCTGCCCCAAGTACCAACTCTGTAGCTCCCAATGGGAGCTGCAGGGGCGGCACCTGCAGTCAGCAGCACGC
The DNA here is from genome assembly GCF_965152275.1 of Natator depressus. NCBI lineage: Eukaryota > Metazoa > Chordata > Testudines > Cheloniidae > Natator > Natator depressus. The sequence goes on along the minus strand of NC_134234.1, from coordinate 322,640,814 downwards.
AGACACCCTGGTCCCTCCATGCCTAGGAGCCGCTGCCAGAGGGGTGTGCCAGTAGCTTTGGGAGCCCCGCTGCCCAAGGTAAACGCCACCTCCTGACTCCTGCCCCATCCCAACCCCCTGCCCCAGCCCAGAGTCCGCACCCAAACCTCATCCCAGAGCCTGCACCCCTCACCCCAACCCCCTGCCCCAGCCCAGAGCCCGCACCCAAATTCCCTCCCAGAGCCCAACCCCCAAACCCCTACCCCAATCAAGGTACCTCACTTTATTTTCATTTACTTCCTAGATGAGAGAATGTTCTTTTTCTTGGCTGGGTCCTGAGTGGGAGCCCTGAAAATGAAGCTGAGTACAGCGCCCCACTAACTCTAAATCCACCACTGTGCTGCACAGTTGTGTACGTGCTGGATGCCTGCCTTTCACTTAAGCACTTGTACATGAGGCTTTGGGATAGAGTGGCAGTTTTGTGTGCTACTTGCTTACGGTCATACTTGGTTGTGCTAAAGTCACGGCGACCACTGGTACACCACTTAAAGTAGTAGTAGTATAGGTCACACAATATTTTCCTCAGATATGGATCCCTGAAACTCACTAACTGCAGGACAATGTTTTTCCATTAAAATTTAGCAGATGCAGAGTCTTCGTACTATTTGCCAGACAACAGCCTAATTCTAGTGACACTTCGCCAGGTGCTAAAGTGGCTAATAAGGTTGCTTGCTATGTGCTGTGCCTATGACTTTTCAGTAGCTAAACTGCAAGTGAGAGACAGAAAATGAAACTGCATCTTATCGTGTCTGTCCTTTCATTTTGTTTTAAAAAGAACAGGACTGGACTCCAACAGCCCCAAAACTACCATCTAAAGCTGACTGTTTCTTTTCACTCCAATGAGGGAATTTAACACTATCTTTAATACCCTTGTAAAAGGGTGTCAAGCAAAGACTTTCTTTGAAAGACTGTTACCTGGGGTTCTTTCAACGAAAGCTCTTGGTAACTTTTACTTTGTGTGAGGTAGTGTCAGGAAATAAATCAGGGGAGACAGCCATCTGACTGATAGATGGCTGGCACAAACATGACAACACAAGAGTGCTTTCACTTAAAGCTAAACTTTAGTCTTAAGCACTTACACACATCCGCAACAGGTTAGTAGAACACCCCCAACCCTTGATAATTACCAAAGCTGAGTGTGGCTCTCGAGTGGCACAGCGGCAGGCTTCTAGTGGCCAAATCATCCGTCTGTCGGTGGGGACTGCAAGATGTATCCAGAGGGAGAGTCCAAAAAGAGTCCAACTACCTCAAACTTTTCCCCCTTATTTGTACATTAGGCATGTCCCTTAAAGAAAACTTGTTACAAGTAGTTTCAGTGGTCCAGCAAAAGATTCCTTCTGATTATTGATTAACCAGGTGTGGGTTTTTCCAGAGTTTTCAGCCTTGAGGCCCCCCAGTAGACATTCCTGGGGCACATCCTGCTCTTCTAAGATGCATGTATCAGCCACTACAACAATTCTTATCAGGAAGGACGCAGGGCCAAGCTGCCCTCTCTGTAGCACCCAAAGACCGCCTTCCCCTCCTTCCTTGGTTAAGCTAAGCCTGCTGACTTGGCTGCTTTTAGCAATAAGCCATAGTGGTTCCAGGTACTTTACTGGTTTGCCAAAGTCTCCCTGTACATATACAGCTAAACAGAAAATTAATTGTTCAGTGCCTAGCACAATGGCATCCTAGTAGATGAGGGATTGTAAGTGCTACAGTTAAATAATTAATTTCCAGATGTTTTAATCCTGTCTAATAAAGAGTTAAAATGAATTTTAAGGTGGCTGTATGCACTGGGAGTACGCAAACCTCAGACTGCACTTTCATCGCTTGTGAAACCAAAAAGGAACTATTGTGATCTAGTCTGACCTCCTAGACAGCACAGGCCATAGGCCTTCTGTCAAGGTTCCTTCCCCACTCTGAACTCTAGGGTACAGATGTGGGGACCTGCATGAAAACCTCTTAAGCTTACTTTTACCAGCTTAGGTTAAAACTTCCCCAGGGTACAAATTATTTTACTCTTTGCCCTTGGACTTCCACTGCCACCACCGAACATTTATCCGGCTTTATTTTATTAGGAAAGCATTGTTTGGAAATGTCTTTCCCCCCAAAATCCTCCCAACCCTTGCACCCTACTTCCTGGGGAAGGTTTGATAAAAATCCTCACCAATTTGCATAGGTGACCACAGACCCAAACCCTTGGATCTTAAGAACAATGAAAAAAAGCATTCAGTTCTTGAAAAGAAGAATTTTAATGGAAGTAACAGTAAAAAAGTAGTAACAATAAAAAGAATCACCTCTGTAAAATCAGGATGGTAAATACCTTACAGGGTAATTAGATTCAAAACATAGAGAATCCCTCTAGGCAAAACCTTAAGTTACACAAAGACACACAGACAGGAATATCCATTCTATTCAGCACAGCTTAATTTCTCAGCCATTTAAAGAAATCATAATCTAACACATATCTAGCTAGATTACTTACTAAGTTCTAAGACTCCATTCCTGTTCTGTCCCCGGCAAAAGCATCACACAGACTTTGTTTTTCCCTCCCCCCAGCTTTTGAAAGTATCTTGTCTCCTCATTGGTCACTTTGGTCAGGTGCCAGCGAGGTTATCCTAGCTTCTTAACCCTTTACAGGTGAGAGGATTTTTCCTCTGGCCAGGAGGGATTTTAAAGGGGTTTACCCTTCCCTTTATATTTATGACACCTTCCCTGAATGAATTTCTATTGTAACTAGAACATATCTTATCTTACCTTGATTTTAAAATTGCAAATGATGGAGAATCCACCACAACCCTTGTAAGTTGTTCCAATGATTAATTATCCTCACTGTTAAAAATTTGAGGTTTACTTCACACCTGAATATGTCTAGCTTCCACTTCCAGCCAGTAGCTTATTATACCTTTGCCTGCTAGACTGAAGAACTCTATCAAATTTCTGTACCCCCTGTAGGTACTTTTAAACTGTGATTAAGTCACCCCTTAGCTTGCTCTTGGTTTAATTAACCAGATTGAGCTCCTTGAGTCAACCACTACAAAGTAGGTTTTCCAGTCCTTTATTCTTATGGCTCTTCTCTGAACCCTCTCCAATTTATCAACATCTTTCTTGAGTTGACACCAGAATTGGACACAGTATTCCAGTAGCGGCTACACCAATAGCAAATATAGAGGTAATATAATCTTCCAGCTACTACTTGATAATCTCATTTATACATCCAAGGATTGCATTTGCCCTTTTGGCCACAGCATTGCATTGGGAGCACATGTTCAGCTGATTATCCACCATGTCTCTCGTCTTTTTCAGAGTCTCTGTTTTCCCAGATATAGTTCCCCAGCCTGTAAGTACGACCTGCATTCTCTGTTCCTAGATGTATGACCTTATTTGCCCATACTGAAATGGATATTGTTTGCTTGCTCCCCAGTTATATATATCAATCCGGATTGTTCTGTAACAGTGCCCTGTCTTCTTTAGTATTTAACACTCCTCCAATCTTTATGTAACCTGCACAATTTATCAGTAATGATTTTATGTTTTCTTCTAAGTCATTATAAAGACATTAAATAGCATAGGGAACCCGCACTAGAAACACCTCCATTCAATGATGGTTCACCATTTACAATTACATTTTGAGACTTATCAGGTAGTCAGTTATTAATCTATTTGATGTGTGCCATGATGATTTTATATGATAGTTTCTTAATCAAAACATTGTGCAGTACCATGTCAAACACCTTACAGAAGTCTAAGTATATTACATCAACACTATTATGTTTATCAGCCAAACTTGTAATTTCATTAAGAAAAAGATAAATATCAAGTTAGTGTGACAAGATCAATTTTCCATAAACCCATGTTGATTGGGATTAATTATATTACTCTCCTTCAATTCTTTATTAATTGAGTCCTCTTTCAGCAATTCATCATTTTGTCTGGGATTAGAGTCAGAGTGACAGGCCTAGAATTTACCTAAACCATCCAGTTTACCCTTTTTACATATTGGCATGACATTAGCTTTCTTCCAGTCATCTGGAACTTCACCAGCATTCCAAGATTTATTAAAAATCAACATTAATGATCCAGAGATCTCCCACACCCACTCTTTTAACTCTTGGATACAAATTATCCAAGCCTTCTGATTTAAAATGTCTAAACTTAGTAGCTGCTGTTTAACATCTCCCTTATTTACTATTGGAATGGGAAAAAAAATCATCATCATCATCATCTGAATACATTATGTGGCTCTTTCCCAAACATATAACAGAAATATTTACTAAACATTTCTGCCTTTTCTGTATAATTATTGACACTTAATTGTTTAATGTTATAACAAGGATTTTAGAATGCCTTAACCCTTTGGGGCCTGAGGCCTATCCTACCTCCATTTATCAGTAGAGCAGGTGGTTGAAGAGAGTACAGCTGTGGTGGTCCTAACTGTAGCAAAGTTTCAGCTCAGCTCGCCCTCGGTACCCTTTGTTCCTTCAGGCAGCTAGGTCCAACTCTTTCCAAACCTAGAGAGAGACTAACCCAGTCCCTGGCTCACAGCCCTTTTATAGGGCCCAGCCTGGCCCTGATTGGCTGCCTCCCAGCCTTTTCTTATTGGCTTGCAGCCCCAGTGCTCCCCAAGGGCTGGCTTTTAACCCTTTCTGAGCCCTCTGCTCCCAGCTTCCCTCCTGTGACAGCTTATTCTCTGGCAGAATGGATGCAGGGCAACTGTATACACTGGGCCCATAATGACAGGTTTCAGAGTAGCAGCCATGTTAGTCTGTATCCGCAAAAAGAAAAGGAGACTGGGAGTGGATGTGTCATTACACAAAGTAAAACTATTTCCCCATGTTTATTCACCCCCCCCCACTGTTCCTCACATGTTCTTGTCAACTGCTGGAAATAGCCCACCTTGATTGTCACTACAAAAGGGTTTTTTTTTTCCTCTTCTGCTGGTAATAGCTCACCTTACCTGATCACTCTCGTTATAGTGTGTATGGTAACACCCATTGTTTCATGTTCTCTGTGTATATAAAATCTCCCCACTGTATTTTCCACTGCATACATCTGATGAAGTGAGCTGTAGCTCATGAATGCTTATGTTCAAATAAATTTGATAGTCTCTAAGGTGCCACAAGTACTCCTTTTCTTTTTACTGGGCCCATAGTGTCCAGTGAGAGTGTTACACAGAATTTTATTGTTGTTTCTCCTTACTTCTGAGTTTTACTGTTAAAGGGTCATTACTGTAATCCCATTTGAGAATAAGACTCTTGTATTCTTTACAGACGGGAATTATACTTACTGCTTTCCAGACGGGAATTATACTTACTGCTTTCCAGACCTCTTCAGTCTCACAAATCTAGTGAGCTTTTTCAAATGGCCATTAAAGGCTAACTCATTTCCCCGAACCAAGTGTTACCTGGACCTGGTTCTTTGCCTACTTTAAGTGCATCTAACCATTTTCTAACCATTCCTGTTGTTAGATGTATAATACCTAGAGCAGCTCCTTGTCTGTTGTCCCTGAAAAATTGATCCCTGGAAGCGATTCCTGGAACACTGATTTATAGTACTATTTCGTTTATTGCAGAAATGTAATTGGTATTATTAGCCCTACAAATCATCACATACTTACAAATGTAGTGATGTTTCATTCCATCATTTTCCACCTCTACCAATGAATGCTGCTCATTTTTTAAATGAAGGGCTTTTATTTAATTTTATCCCAATACACAGGATTATACTTTGTGTTAGTAATAAATTGGACTCCAGTGGGTGGTACTATTTTCCACCTTCCAAGACATTCTTGGTATTTTTGTTGGCTTTGTGGGAGGGAGACATCTGCTAGTATTTAATTTGTTTGTCTTTTATATTACTGTGTTGTGACTACAATAGATACAGCATCAGATCCTCAGATGGTATGGAACCATGTTGACACCAGCTGAGAATCTGGCCAATACTGTCTGATTTTCACATTTCTTTGTCACATTCACAATGGGAAATTTAAAAAACACTTTGGTGTTTGTCGGGATAGAGAGACCACCTATTGAGAGCAAAGGTGAGACACTGCATCCCATATTCCTCATAATGATATTATGAGATATTATGACATAGTTATAACGTATTCTATGCAAGATAAGTCATATGGGATGTCATTGAAAATATGCTTATGTCATTTGCTTAATATGATTATCCTACTTGTATGCATGTATCACTTTTGTATCTGAAGTTATGAATATTGACTATGTAGCTGTATTTCACATGTAGTTACACCTGGGTAACACCCACTAGACAAGATGTTTTCATTCTAGATAGCTGGGTGAGGATGGGCCTATTCAGGACAATGAGCCATTAGGAAAACAATAGGCCTTAGGAGAAACTTATCTCCCACCTGGGGAGCCTTCCTGTGAACGCTCCAAACAGCCAGTGAGTGATGGCTCTACAAGGACATGTGATGAGACCACATGTCTCTAGATTCCATATTGGGATGTCAGTAATTTTCCACAGCGGTCTGGGAACTAAGCTTTGAAACAAAGGGTTCCCGCCATATGCAAAAGCTATATAAGGCAGGCAATGACATCATTTGGGGTTCTTCACTGACTCCCCACCCAAGAAGGCTCCTGGAAACACCTGAGGAACAAAGACTGAACTGGGGGAAGTGCTGGACCCAGGCTAAAGGGATTTTTAGCCTGTGAATGCAGTACCTGGGGATTCCAAGTGCAGCTTGCCCCTTAAGAATCTGCAGCCTGCTTGTATCATCACTTAGGCTATTCATATCCAATCTATTTCATATATTAAGCTTAGTTTGCATTTTTCGTTTATTTGCTAGGTAATCTGCTTTGATATGTTTGCTATCCCTTATAATCACTTAAAATCTATCTTTTGTAATTAATAAATTTGTTTATGCTTTATCTAAACCAGTGTGTGGGAATCATAACTCAGGGACAAAAGACTATTGTATATTCCTCTCCACATAGAGGGAGGGGGGCGAATTTTATGAGCTTGCGCTGTTCAGTTCCCTGTGCAGCTCAAGATGGTATAATTTTGGGTTTACACTCCAGAGGGGGTGCATGCCTGAGGAGCTGGGAGGTGCCCTAGCTGGAGGCTTCCCAGGCAGGGACTGGTCAGAGAGCCTGCCTGCATGTAACTGCAGCTGGGTGTGTCCCTACCTGTATGGTAGTGAAAGTGCAGGCTAGAGAGAGGGCTTTGCAGCTTAGCTCAGAGCAGTATAGTGTAAAAGGGAGCCCAGGCTGGTGAGTCAGGGAGTCTCAGTGGTACCCCAGTTCCAGGTAGCACCCTGGAGGGAACCCATCACAAAAGGATAGCTTAATCTCCATGCCAATTTGATCCTTGTCCTCTCAGCTGAGGCTGGCCAGATGATACCAATAAATGACTCCTTCCAAGTTTTTTTTTCTGTTTCCCTGTAAACATTTGGAACAGAGCTCTGACCAGTGAAAAGATATCAAATAAATTTTGGAATCTAGAGACATGGGGTAGATATTAAACAGAAACCTAGGAGTTAAAAATAACTATATCCCATTACTAATCATCAGAACAACCCATTCCCTGCTAATCTTTAGACATTTTAAAACCACACTAAAGCACTCCAGAGCAAACATTACCCTTATGATCCTGAAAATACCCAACTTTAAATCTGATCTGGCAAATGAATTAAATGTATATTATTACACTACGACTCTTCCTTACATGTCTTAGTAATTAAGATATTTCAAGTTCTTTTGCTAGAATAATTACATGAAGTAAATATTTATACAGTACATAAAATACTATTAGGTTAGGTTACACAGACAGCCAGCAAAAAAAAAAAAGTCTTCAAAAGATGCTGAAAGTTGGAGAAAGAAAGAACCATATCTAGATTGCGATGACATTTCTCAGGACATGCTCAGCATTACTCAAGGCCATTGATAAAATGTATGGTTCATTTGACTGGCAGGAGTCCAAATAGCAAAATCAGAATTTGCAGACATCTTGGTTCTCAACATAATGTGGAACCTGCACGACATTTTAAAGTTCATTTTATCAGAGAACTAACGACTGGCGTAATTCCTCTGAGTTTAGAGGAAATGATTCAACAATGAATTTGGTACACTTATTAGAAAAATATAAATCAGATTATAATTACCAACTTAGAAAAAATCTCTTTCCTTTTGTTTTAGGAAGTGGGAATTTATGAAATAAATGAATGCATGTGAATTCCTTTTAGTCCCAAATACACAGAGACAACAAGCCTTCTATTTATACACAAAAAGAGCAATTCCATATTTCTGATAAAAATAGTAAATATCTCGGTTTCTAAAATTTGTGTTTTCTCTAATGTTGAAAGGTGTAGGCAAGCACAAGTCTGAACTCTACACCCTTCTCTGCATTAGCTGCAGGAATTGTATCCTGATCTCTTTCCCAATGCAAAATATTAACCTTTGCCAAGCACATTATGCAGTAATTAAAAAGAGGTCTAGATCCTTTATCAATCAAGATTTCAAAGACATTATAACGGACAGATGCTACTTCAAGCTCAGATGAAAGCTTCTCATTATCATGATCTCAATTTATCCACTATATGGTTCTATAACCACAGCTAAACTCAGGGAAGATTTAAAAATTGTGGCTTTGTTTGAAAAAGGAGAACTAGTTCCCCGCTTGCAATTAGTAGGTGAAAATCCAGCAGAAGAATTTCACTGATACATGCCTCTTTGAAAAGGAATCTTACATGTGTACTTGACAGGCTGAAAGTGAACCAAGCAGTCTCCATAGAAAATGAATGAATAGTGGTTGTAGATGAAAAATGATCTTTATATCTCTAGGGAATGAATAATTCCAAAATACAATTTAGGAGTAGGATGACCAATAGGTTACAGCAGCCAGGACTACAGATTTTTTTAAACTTGGGCTGTCTGATCTTTTAATTTAAACCACAAATAAGGAAAAGATGGAGAGTGCCCTTCAACTCCGGAAAGCAACATAAACAAACTATAGTGAATGCAGCTCAGTAGGTTTGTATTAAGTCCTTTTAAGTGAATACATTTCTGATGATTGTGATTATAAATGATGCCTGATACATTCATTTAATTATCAGATCTTCTTATGATTTGACTTACTGGTGAGAACCCTCAGCTTCCTGCCCCTCAGAGTCTCAACGCTGATTGGCTGAGCTAGGGACTAAAGCTGGCCCCTTTCTACTCCATCATTTTACCTGACAACTTAGAGAGTTTAACAGGCTGCAACTCTCCTTTTCCTATAGCAACAGAGAGCTCCTGTCCCCAAGAGCACCTCCTTGCAACTGAGTTTTGATGACCTTTGATCAGGGCCAGATGTTTGATAGATAATCAACTGCCCATATGGTCTCTTTCCTTTTAAATTAGCTTCCCATATGTAACCCTTCTGCCATTTGGAGTGGGCAGCAAGAAGGGCCAGGTTCATTATCTAGGGATTCCTTTTTAACAATATAACACACAACCAGCTCAAGCCTCCACCCAGTAACCTAACCTAAAATTGCACATAACCCTCTGGGCATCTTTAAGAGGTGATACTTTCCCTCTCACAAGCACAGAGTCTGAGTGTAGTAAGTTACTTTTATTTAAAAAGTAATTTAGCAATAATTTGGGGAAACAGCATAAGAAGGATTCATAAACACAAAAGCATGAGCAAAACACCCACCCCAGAGTACACTGGGCAATGTCTTTTGCTTCAGATTCTTGAATCCAACACCAAAGTTCTTGTAGTATGCCTCCCACCTTAACACCCCATTCACAGTTGTTGTACCTGGTCAGTCTGGCTGCTTGCTTCTCCCGCTGGCTGCTCCCACCAGTCAGCTTCTGCTGCTACCTGCCTCTCTGCTGTGACCTCTGCAGGTCAGTCTCCTGAGGTTCCACCCAACTCTTAGTGCTTGTCAGCTCTTAGCAGGCTGGGCAGAAATGCTGTCCCACCACAAGTGATTTCAGCTCTTAGTGAGCACTTAACAAAGCAAAAGACTCCTAATGGGGCCTATTTAGCTCTATCTTTGAACAGAGGAGAGGAACAGATTAAACCAAACTGGGGACCCTTAGACAGAATCCACACTTCCTGGCAGGGACACCTGTCCCTACCCCCTCTTACTTTCACAGAGGTCTGGCATTCGAGCCCCTGGCTTAGCGAGTTCCTTTCACCTCAGGGTGACCCCCTCAATTGGGACAGGTTAAGCACAGTTCTGCTCCCTTTTACTCATACAATAAAGATAACAATATTGATAACATTTCACTACCCTTGCATTCAGTACTAAAGTGATTTGTAACCCAACACCAGCCAAAGTTGATCACTTTGAGCAACACAGCTTCTGTCAGCTGGATACCTACACAGAGTAGGTGTGTTCATGTAAATACAGTTTGTTCCTGAAGTCTCTCCCCCTCCCAAACTAGCTGCCAGAGGAGCACTCATTCAGAACTTGCTTACACATATGTAGCCTGGGCCCAGACCCCCTTAAAGGGACCAGCAACTACATGACACCTCTGTACTGACATTCATTAGTCTACATGGAATATGGGAGCTATTTATCTAGATTCTTCAGTTACTATCACCATAGTATTTGAAGGCAAAGTATCAGAGTGTCATTTTTCCTGTGGGGAGGCAATCTCTCTTCCCTCTTAACAAGAGCCCGACTTTATTGTTTTAATTCAGTATAAAGGAGCATGAGTATGGGGGAGAGTAGGGCTTGTTTACACTAGAAGGTTGTACTGCTTGAGCTCTACTAGTGTAGTTAAACCGGTACAATCCCCCTAATATGGACACAGTCATATCAGTATAAAGGTGCTCTTTACCAGTATAACTAGTCCATTACAGGGAGGGGAATAAGCCATATCAGTGTAGGGCCCTTTTATAAAGATATAACTGTGTCCACACTAGAAGATATTGTGGGACAACTATTTTGGTGAAAAGAAAGAAATGCATCCCTAACCAAAATAGTTATACCAGTACAAAAAATTGTGTGCAGACCAGGCCTTTAAACACTAGCAGACACCAGAATGAAGGTTGCTTGCACAACCATTCCATTGTGCATATGTGTTATGATACAGATTCCCAAGTGTGGCCTTGGGGTTAATTCCCCTCCCCTCCCTGCAAGCTACCAAGGAAAGTGGTGGTTTCTCCATCTCTTGATGTCTTCTAATGAAGACTAGATGCCTTTCTGGAGTGTGCTTTGGTCCAAAACTATCTACTGTGCTATACAGGAGGCTTGTGATATGCAGGGGGGTCAGATTAGATGATCTAATGGTCTCTTCTGGCCCTAGAGTCTAGAAATCTCTGAAAAACTGAGTGTGACACACTAAGCAGCCTCTGATGTTTTCATATATAGCCTGCTTGATGCCCAAAACTAACAATGAGTGAGTGGCATGATACAGGGGGAGCAGCTCAAACATCAAAAGGGGCTGGCCAGGGGCAGGACATTAGCCCTGCAGGGCAGGGGTGGGTGTGGCAGTGACATCACAAGAGCCTGTTGCAGGATTTCAGTTTATTGGTCAAAGGAGGTCGGGAAGCGGTGACTTCACAGAGGGACCCTGACAACGGCCAGGCAGGAAAAGGCTGCAGGGCAGGAGCACTCTGAGACCCCCAAGGCATGCTGCGACGAGTCTCTTCTCAAGGTCTCTTCTTGAGGACTGAAAGAGAATTCAGGTTCCCATACATGAGGGTGAGGAGGAGCCTTTTTGGATTTTTCCCATTTCCCAGTACTAATTTTGCTGGAAAACTGACATCCCTGTTGGGAAGGTAAGAGCCTCAGCAAGGTTTGGTACCTATTCAGCCTGATCCATCTGGTGCCGGCCAAATTCTAGGCACAGAAATCACTAGGTTAATGTGGCAGAATTTTTTCCCGACCTAGGCCTTTGTCCGTTAAAATCACTGGGGACATTGGCATTTATCTTTTATGGTTTACCTTTTCCCTGCTTCCCCCCCTCCACTGGTGAGGAGGGGGTTACTCTCCAGCCCTCACTGTGGGAGGCCCTCAGACGGAGGTGGGAATGGAAAAGTGCTCTGACAGTGATCCTCACTGGTGACCTGAACCATCCTTTGGTCCATCTGGAGGGGACCCTCAGCTTCCTGCCCCTCAGGGTTTCAATGCTGATTGGCTGAGCTGGGGATCTAGTGACAGGAAGGAGACTCAGGACTTTATTGTTCTCTTTTAAGACCAAGCAAATAAGCCATAACCAATCATATGCTTGATGAATTTTGCTGCTTCTCTCCATTAATTTTCTCTGAGCAGTTCATGATTCTCTCTAATGTTCTAGTACTTCTCAAATACTTGCTGAATAATTACTGTGAACAGTTGTTGGTTTGTAGCTCTTTTGAAATCACTTTATTCTGATCATACAGTGTATGAAATTCAAGATTGATGGTTAGTTTGAAAGTCAGGACTCCTGGGTCCTATTCCCAACTGTGCCACTGACTGGCTGTGTGATGTAAGACAAGTCCCTTCACCTTTCTCAGCCTTAGTTTCTCCTTCTGTCAATTAGGGATAACAATCCTCTCATACCTACCTCATGGTGGATGGAGATTGGGGAGCCATGAAGATCCATTTGAGAGTGTCACTAGTCGCAGTGTATAATATGAGGTGTCCTATCATGTTGCATCATGGCAGATTATGATGTAATGCAGTAGAACCCCATTTATCCAACCCTTATTGTCCGGCTCTCCACGTTAACCAAACAATCAGCACATAGAGGTCCAGAGGCAGTCAATTTTTCCTGTGACCACAAGGTGGCGCTGCAGCCTCGCACCTTCCTATTCTCCGGATTATCCAAATGATTGATTATCCGATTTGGCCCAAGTCCCAATTAAATTTGATAAACGGGGTTCAGTGGTATAATAGTTGAAGTAGTCTATTTCATTTGTATTTTATTAATTTTAAATAATTAAGAGGAGCAACTACTTAGCCCAGACTGAAGCAACTTGTCTAGTTTTCCAGATCGAAGTATCTCCTCTTTGTGTATAATGAGATAATTTAACGGTATATGTAGGGCCCTACCAACTTCAGGGTCAATTTTGGTCAATTTCACAGTCCTAGGATTTTAAAAATCGTCAATTTTATGGTTTCAGCAATTTAAATCTGAAATTTCATGGGGTTGTAATTGCAGGGGTCCTGACCAAAAAAGGAGTTGTGGGGGGGGTCGCAAGGTTATTGTGGGGGGCGGGTTGTGATACTGCTACCCTTACTTCTGCGCTGCTGCTCGCGGGTGCTGCCTTCAGAGCTGGGCGCCTAGCCAACAGCAGCTGCTTTCTGGTTGCCCAGCTCTGAAGGCAGCGCAGAAATAAGGGTGGCAATACTGTGACCCCCCCCCTCAAATAACCTTGTGACCCCCCCGCAGCTCCCTTTTGGGTCAGTGAAAAGGTTCCCCAAATTGAGAAACATTGGTATCCCCTGTGAAATCTGTATAGTAGAGGGTAAAAGCACGCAAAAGACCAGATTTCATGGTCCGTGACGCGTTTTTCATGCCCGTGAATTTGGCAGGGCCCTAAGTATATGACAAACAGGAGGAGATGTTTTTGTTCTGCAAAAAAATATTTTTGCTAAGAATTTTCAACCAAATCGACTTATGATTTCAAAAAACAAACTTGTTTAATCTTAATAGGATTTTCCAACAGAAAATTGTTTCAATGAAAATTTCCCACCATCTCAATTCCTGAGGTCTATCCCTGCCTCTGGGGGGTTTGTTGTCTGTTGGTTAGCGCAAGAGTGAGAACTGTTAGTTTTTCTCTCTGGGTCTACCATCGCATTGCTGTGTGACCTGGGGTAGGTCTGCTGTGTGACCTGGGTTCCCCTACTGCCCCCTTCTCTGTATCTCAGGAGTCCAATCTGTTCAATGGGAAGGGGACACTGCTGTAACTCCTGGCAGTAGTGAGTCTGGGTGAGATAATGGGCATTAAAACACTTTGTGGATGAGAAAGGGTCGTTTCAAGGTGTTGAGCACCAAGGCATTCTAAAAATTGCTAAAATGTCTAGTCTAGGAAACAAGAAATGGCCGGAGACAAATTTTAACCATCGGTTTCTGACTCAGCTTTTCTGTACTTAACAAACCAGGTGCTCTACACCAGTTCTCTTCTGAGATCCTAGAAAAATATTATCTTCACATCCATTAACAAGATAGTACCTATGTTTAAAAAAGGGAACAAAGAGGACCTGGGGACTTACAGACTAGTCAGTCTCACTTTGATACCTGGAAAGATACTGGAACAAATTATTAAACAATCAGTTTGTAAGCACCTATGGTTATAAGGGCCAGTATGCATGGATTTGTCAAGAACAAATCATTCCAACTCCATTTTCTTCTTTGTCAGGGTTACTGGCCTGGTGGATGCGGGGAAGCAATAGACATGAAATATCTTGGTGTTAATAAGGCTTTTGACACAGTCCCACATGACAGTCTCATAAGCAAACTGGGGAAATGTGGCCTGGATAAAATTACTATAATGTGGGTACAGAACTGGTTGAAAGACCATACTCAAAGAATAGTTACCAATGTTTGGCTGTCAAAGTGAGAGAGCGTATCTAGTGGGTTTCTGCAGGGATTAATCTGGGTCCAGCACTATTTGATATTTTCATTAATGATTTGGATAATGGAGTGGAGAGTATGCTTACAAAATTTGCAGATGACACCAAGCACTTTGGAGCATAGGATTAGAATTCAAAACGCCCTTGCCAAATTGCAGAATTGCTCTGAAGTCAACAAAATGAAATTCAATAAAGACAAGTGCAAAGTACTTCACTTAGGAAGGAAAAGGCAAATACATGACTACAAAATGAAGAGCCTGATGTCATCCTGCCATGAATCCTTGCCAATTGCCTGTATTGGAATGTGAATGAGAGAGGCAAGGATACTGTTTGCAGTTTGACAGGTTCTTGTTCTCTTGCAGCAGGAGGACATCATGGCCAAAGTAATGCACCAGTTCCACACCATCAGTTCCTTTTGCCAGCTGCCTGAGGTAGTGCAGGGGCTGTGCCTCTTGGGACGCCTGTGATGGATGTATGAGGGGTTAGATAGAAGCCCTGGGCCACTGTGATCCCACCCCACTGAAACTGTAGAACCTGCTCCAGATGGAGGGGGAGTGTGGTGAAGCAGAGAAACCACCCACCAGCACAGAAGGGGATAAGGAGAGCCTTTGGGCCCAGCCAGCCCTGCATCATTATACTGCAGCTAATGCCAGGTGTGTAGGGGAGAGAAAAGGAGAGAACCTGACTCAGTTCGGGGCTGACTGGTGAAGAGACAGGAGCTAGCTGCCTCCCCACCTGAGGGAAGGATCAGTAGCCTGCCAGGCAAGGCAGCCACCAGGAACCCAGCACTGTCTTCTGGATCAAAGGAGATGGAGAAAGAGTCCTAGGAGCACCTGGCCTTAGAAGAACCCTTGGTGACAGACGTGCACCAAATGTAGACTTCCCCTTGGGAGATCTCCTACTCTGGAGTTAACTTACACAGGACCCTGGGCTGGAACCTGGTGGAGCAGGAGGTCCTGGGTTCCCTTACTGCCCCCTGCCTTAAACACTGAGGCACCTTGACCACAGAAGCAGGAGGCAGGAAACCAAGTACTGCAACCACTAGACCAACTGACCCTCCAAGTCCCCTGTTTACAAGGAGTTTAGAAGGGAGCAAGACAGCTCAGAAGCAAGAGAGACAGCAGAGAATGAGAGACTTACCTTGGGAGTGCCTGAACAAGGGTGCAGCAGGAGTCCTGGGTGCAGGAAAGGTTTTGCTAGCAGCAGCTACCCCAGGCCCGAGAGAAGAGGCTAGCCCTTCCCTAAGACTAGGGAACTCTGGGCTCTAACTTCTGGAGGATCACTGATGTGGCATTTGACCATATGCCAAGTAGGAAGGCCTGGGCTCCCATATGAACCGCACTTTTCATGGAGTGGGGATAAACACCTTTTCCCTCCCTTGGAGAGGATAGAGATGTTTTAAACCCTGACTCAATGGTGTGCCACTCACAGGCGACATGTGGGTTGAAGACCCTTTCCTCTGTGGGGATGTTGGACTGTATGCATTGTATTGGACTCTGTTAACTTCAGTTGGTGAAGTGACCTTGTGGGTCAAGTCACTACCTACCAAAAGGTGGACTGCCACAGCATTGGAGTGATTGCTGGAGGGAGGCCAGAGACAGGGGAGAGTTGATACCCAGGGACATGATTATTAGGGGACACCACACCTAAGCCTAGCCCCCAGCACAATTTGCCGGAGAAAGCAGGCAGCAGGTCTGGGATGTTGCCATGAGGCCCAAAAAAGAGAAAAAGGATAGATACTGTAAAATTATTGAAGTGGCTATTAGACAGCCAACAATAACAGGCAGCCCCACTGGAGCAACAACAGGACCATCTGGTCCAACAAATGTCTGCCCAGGAGCAACAACAGGAGACAACAGCAGCAGCAGCAGCAGCTCATTCAGGAGTTGGCAGTGCAGCAATAAGAACAGCAGCAATGCATCGTCCAACAAATAGTGACCCTCTGTGTCAGGGTGTACTCACCCTGCACTGAACAGGGAAGGGTTAACCCCACACTGGGGGCTGAGGAAGCCATGCCCCCTCACCTCTCTGGGCATGCTCTAACTGAAGCACCAGTATAAAAAGGAGCAGCTCAGCTCAGTCAGGGCTGACCGCTGAGGATGGAGGATGCACGTCGCTGGCTCCAGCCCAGGAGCTGGAAGCACCAGATACCGGAAGCCAGGCCCATTGAGGCCCAGGCAGATACCCAGCTACCTGAAGACGCCCAAGGGAGGACAGAGATGCTGAGAGCTGCACAGGCCGAGAAACCGGAGACCGCAGAAACACCCAGACCGCCATATCGGGAGACAGGGTAGGAGGTAGCACAGGAGTACTATACGTAGCTTTTGGTTCTTTAACAGTAGTAAAGTCAGCATGTTTCAGTAGGATCCCCGCTGACACAGTAACGAGAGTACGTATCGCTGACAGGGGCCTGGGCTGGGACCTAGTGGATTAGGGAGGGCCTGGGTCCCTCAGTCCCAGCCATCACCCCCTCTGGGTGGTGGCCCATCTCCCTACAGCCGTTAAACTGTACTATACTGACTCTGGCGATTAGGCCACACTACTCCAACCGAGAGGGCAGCTATACTGACTCTGACCATTGGGCTACGTGGTCCTAAGGGAGAGGCTCCCTATATTGACTCTGGCCATTAGCACACAGTCCTGAGGCAGAGGGCAGTCATATTGACTTTGGCCATCGGGCCATACCGCCCTGAGGGAGAGGGCAGCCATATTGACCCTGGCAATTAGGTAACATAGCCCTGAGGGAAAGGGCCCCTATATTGACTCTGGCCATTGTGCCAGGTGGCCCTGAGGTTAAGGGCAGTCAGCTGGACTTAGCCGTGGGGCTGCAATGCCCTTGCCCTGCCCAAGAGGGGGAAGGGGTGTATTCGCACAGCAACTTCCTCTTAAAACTTTAGGGGTTAAATGTAAATCCTGCAGCAAGACTCTGACTCCAACCTGAAAGGTGATCTGGGTAGATAAACCCCTTTTCCCTCCCTTGGAGAGGATAGAGATGTTTTAAACCCTGAATCAATGGTGTGCCACTCACAGGCAACATGTGGGTTGAGGACCCTTTCTTTTGTGGGGATGTTGGACTGTATGCATTGTATTGGACTCTGTTAATTCAGAAGGGGGCTAACTTCAATTGGTGAAATGGCCCCATAGGTCAAGTCTAGCAAAAGGTGGACTACCACAGCCCTGGAGGGATTGCTAGCAAGGAAGGGCAGCGACAGGGGAGAGTTGATACCCAGTGACGTGACTATTAGGTGGCACCACAGCCAGCTGTTTCAACAAATGACCACCCAGGACCAACAACAGGAGACACAACAGCAGCAGCAGCTAATCAGGAGTTGGCAGTGCAGCAATAAGGACAGCAACAACATGTCATCCAACAAATCCCTTTTACAACTTCAGGTGTCAAATGTAAATCCTTCAGCAAGACCTTCAAACACCACTCCAGCTCGAACATTCTGATAAAACTCACAAAGAAGAGGACTGAAGATGACCCAGAACGCATCCTCATCACCTTTGACCAGGTTGCCATGGCAACACAATGGTCACCTGAGCACTAGGCTATTCTATTGGACGGGCCCTAACCAGGGTGGGGTGAGTAGGGCAGCAGCCCCTGGCACAGATCTGGGGAGGGGGCAGAAAAATGGGACAGAAAAATGATGAAAAAATGAGAGAGGCTTGAGCCCTGCAGCGGGATGGAGATCCCGGTGGTCCAGCAGGACCCACTACCATAATAGCAGGAGTGGGATAAAAATTCAGCAAATAATGGGGGAGCGGGTGGGAGTGGGTATTGTGGGGCAGGATGGGAGCAGGATTAAAAAAACACTTCTCCTGTGAGGCAAACAACATGAATATCCCAGCCAGCAGCTGCCGGTCTCTGGCCGCCCAGCTCTAAAGGTAGTGCCACCGTCAGCAGCAGCACAAAAGTAAGGGTGGCAATACCATACCATACCATGCCAACCTTCTGTGCTGGTACTTGAGGTGGCATTGCCTTCAGAGCTGGACACCTGGCCAGTGGCCTGCACTCTCTGGCCACCCAGCTCTGAAGCAGGGCCGCCACCACCAGCAGCCCAGAAGTAAGGGCAGCAATACCATACCATGCCACCTTTACTTCTGTGCTGCTGCTGGCAGCAGCCCTGCCTTCAGTGCTGTGTAGCCAGGCAGTGGCCACCGCTATCCAGCTGCCCAGCTCCGAAGGCAGCGCCCTGCCAGCAGCAGCATGGAAGTAAGGGCGGCAGTATCATACCCTGCCACCTTACTTCCTCACTGCTGCTGCTGGCAGCAGTTCTGCCTTCACAGCTGATCAGCCATCCAGCTGTGGATGGATGAAAACCCAAGAGTGCTTTTGCTGGAAGAAAGACCCACTGAGGGCCTGATCTTGCATGGTGGCCCAGATCCTTTAGCAATGTTGATGGCTCTGACTCCAACCTGAAAGGTGATCTGGGTAGCAGATGCCTGTAAAGGTTGTACTGGTGCAGTTCACACAGATCCTCCTGGTTGTGGGACAGGAGTGGTTGTTGCGACCTAGACCCAAGATATTGGCTGATGTGATGAGCCTGGTGGCGAATTATAAGGCAGCTGCTGAGTCTCTGAGGCCTGAAGCCGCCTATCTCAGGGGACTGCTTCCTGCAGATCTATGGGCCAGATGAGGAGGGCAGCCTATGAAAAACCATGTAACTTGCCCAAATCCACAGACAACCACAGGTGGCAAGATCCTGGCAATCTGGCCTCGCATGGACTATAAGGCCATGGAAAAGCCTGATCCCAAATGAGGGCCCTCTGTGGGCATCCATCTTCCCTTAGATGATCGGGGGCTGAAGGCAGTATCTCAGTGGGAAGCTCCTTTGTTTGTGGACAGCCTGGTTATTTCCACCGTGACTGCTCCTTCACGGACTGCAATTATTGGCAGCCATAGACGGCAGACACCAGGGCTCGGAAAAGAGGCCTGGCTAAGAGGTTAGTCCCAGTGCAGGTTATTTGGATAGATGTACCAGGACTGCAGCCACACATTAGTTAGGAAACAGTGAGCAGGGCTTGTAGACATCCTTGGAGATACCATCTATCTCCAGTGCACACATGGTGATGTATGCCTGTATCCCAGTGTGTGGAGGAGTCCCATTGTACTTGTGCCAAAGCTTGATGGATCAACTCATTTTTCCATCAATTTCCAGAAAATAAATGCACTATCAGAATTAAACATATATGCTATGTCTAGACTGGATGAGTTGCTGGAGAGATTAGGGGCCACCACTTTGTCAGGTCAAGAGTGGTATTGGCAGATTCCTTTGACACCCCCACTCACAAGAAAAGACCTTATTCTCCACCTCATTCAGTCAATATCAATTCAAGACCATACTCTTTTGGCATTCATGTATCCGCCGCCACCTTACAATACCTGAGGGGCTGGATACTCCAGTCTCATGGACAACATGCCACAGTCTACATCAATCACAGGTTTCAGAGTAACAGCCGTGTTAGTCTGTATTCGTAAAAAGAAAAAAGAAAAGGAGTACTTGTGGCACCTTAGAGACTAACCAGTTTATTTGAGCATGAGCTTTCGTGAGCTACAGCTCACTTCATCGGATGCATAGCATATCGTGGAAACTGCAGAAGACATTATATACACACACCTTACCCATAACTATTTTACATTTGGGGACAATGTATACCTTCAGATCAGCGGCACTGCTATGGGTACCCGCATGGCCCCACAGTATGCCAACATTTTTATGGCTGATTTAGAACAACGCTTCCTCAGCTCTCGTCCCCTAACGCCCCTACTTTACTTGCGCTATATTGATGACATCTTCATCATCTGGACCCATGGAAAAGAAGCCCTTGAGGAATTCCACCATGATTTCAACAATTTCCATCCCACCATCAACCTCAGCCTGGTCCAGTCCACACAAGAGATCCACTTCCTGGACACTACAGTGCTAATAAACGATGGTCACATCAACACCACCCTATACCGGAAACCTACTGACCGCTATTCCTACCTACATGCCTCCAGCTTTCACCCTGCCCACACCACACGATCCATCGTCTACAGCCAAGCTCTGCGATACAACCGCATTTGCTCCAACCCCTCAGACAGAGACAAACACCTACAAGATCTCTATCAAGCATTCTTACAACTACAATACCCACCTGCGGAAGTGAAGAAACAGATTGATAGAGCCAGAAGAGTTCCCAGAAGTCACCTACTACAGGACAGGCCTAACAAAGAAAATAACAGAACGCCACTAGCCGTCACCTTCAGCCCCCAACTAAAACCCCTCCAACGCATTATTAAGGATCTACAACCTATCCTGAAGGATGACCCAACACTCTCACAAATCTTGGGAGAAAGGCCAGTCCTTGCCTACAGACAGCCCCCCAACCTGAAGTGAATACTCACCAACAACCACATACCACACAACAGAACCACTAACCCAGGAACCTATCTTTGCAACAAAGCCTGTTGCCAACTGTGCCCACATATCTATTCAGGGAACACCATCACAGGGCCTAACAACATCAGCCACACTATCAGAGGCTCGTTCACCTGCACATCCACCAATGTGATATATGCCATCATGTGCCAGCAATGCCCCTCTGCCATGTACATTGGTCAAACTGGACAGTCTCTACGTAAAAGAATAAATGGACACAAATCAGATGTTAAGAATTATAACATTCATAAACCAGTCGGAGAACACTTCAATCTCTCTAGTCACGCAATCACAGACATGAGGGTCGCTATCTTAAAGCAAAAAAACTTCAAATCCAGACTCCAGCGAGAAACTGCTGAATTGGAATTCATTTGCAAATTGGATACTATTAATTTGGGCTTGAATAGAGACTGGGAGTGGCTAAGTCATTATGCAAGGTAGCCTATCTCCCCTTGTTTTTTTCCTACAAAACCCCCCCCAAGACGTTCTGGTTAAACTTGGATTATTGCTGTGCACATTGTAAGATGAGCTATTGCCAGCAGGAGAGTGAGTTTGTGTGTGTGGTTTTTGGAGGGGGGTGTGTGTGGGGAGGGGGGGGGGTGAGAAAACCTGGATTAGTGCTGGAAATGACCCACCTTGATTATCATGCGCATTATAAAGAGAGGTTTCAAAGAGGGATGGGCTATTACCAGCAGGAGAGTGAGTTTGTATGTGTGTGTGGGGGGGGGGGGAAGGGTGAGAAAACCTGGATTTGTGCTGGAAATGGCCCTCCTTGATGATCACTTTAGATAAGCTGTTACCAGCAGGAGAGTGGGGTGGGAGGAAGTTTTGTTTCATGGTCTCTGTGTGTATATAATGTCTTCTGCAGTTTCCACGATATGCTATGCATCCGATGAAGTGAGCTGTAGCTCACGAAAGCTCATGCTCAAATAAACTGGTTAGTCTCTAAGGTGCCACAAGTACTCCTTTTCTTTTTTCTTTTTAGTCTACATCAATGGTATTGTCATTTACAGCTATAGTGGAAATGACCATTGAGGTCATCCAATTAATCCCCTTTCAAGGGCAGTAACTAGTCTGCAAGAGACAACTGGTTGTTATGGACATGATATGAAAATATAGGACTATGGGCCAATCTCATCGGCTTCCTAAAGACCTCTTGGACCAGGAGCGCATGTGGAGAAATAAACAGTAGAAATAAATGTTTAAAACCTATCTTAAGACACTGTTTTTATTAAATATCTGAAACAGAGGGGGAATGGAAATGCATAGTATATTGCTATATTTTTAACCAGAACTAGCTATTAATATAATAGTTTCCAAAGTTTTCAATGTGTTGTCAGCCAGTCTCTTATGAATGATAGCTACTGTTAGAGCATAACATATGATATGTTTTCAATATTCTAGGGATGGTTTTTGTGCATCTTGGACGCAAGAGGAGAAATAATATCGAAAGTCAAATGACTACAGACACCCAAATGTATGAAATAGTCCCCCCTGGAAATATGGACCTCAATTTTCCAAATGAACTTTGAGTATGTCAGGTTTTGGCTTCCCGATATATGACACCAGAAGATGATCTGAGTTTCAGTGTGCATGAACCTGCTTCCCATGCTCAGCTCTTTCTGAAAATCAGGCCCCATTAAAGGTGTCTAAAGAAATGAGATAAGTATGCTTGTTGAAACTGGAACCTCTGACCCTGGGAGTTTTTGTAAGGTTCACAAGTAGCTGACATCCTTACTCAACAATTCTAACCAAACAGGTTGGACAATCACAAATATTCCTCAACATACTCCTGTAAAAATGGCATCTTTCATGACAATTCTAATTGAAGGGTTGGTGCTCCTCAATAAACAGGACATTTAATACCTCCTCCCCTCACCCCTGCCCATTGATCCATGTGTTTACATAAAAGATATAATGATAATATCAACTAGACCACAGTGATCCATATGCCTCAGCCCTAACCAGGACTGGTACAGTAGCAACAGTCAGAGACAAGAGATGCCTAGAGGCTGTTTTAAAATGGTTTGGACCTCCTAAAGTGCTTCTGCCAGACATAGAATCAATTGTATTTAAAAGAAGCTTGCAAGAATCATTGACCCTGCTCAGTGATATATTATCATGACAGTATAAGAGTGTAGGAAAATTCTCAGCTCTTTTATGAGCAGCAGAAGATTGTGAAAAATAGTTGGAGGGGTGGTATCAAATTTTTAGGAAGAGTTTTTAGTCTTCCTCACACTTCAGGTATGTCTGTACCTTATTTCTCTGGGAAGAGACCATTTTTACTATGGTGCAAGTCCAGAGGTATAGGAAGAAATGGTAAGATCACAACCTTGTACTATCTTTAACAGTGGGCTTTGCAGTAGCCAGTTGATTTTTGCTATTTATAATAATAGATCTGTAGTTAAATTTTACATTCTTCCCATCTGCGTAGTTGACCACACTAGGCCCACAGCTTGTGCAGATCCTCAAAACCATGCATTTGCATAGCATCCCTCTGGAGAGCTGCACCTGAGCTCAGATCCTACTCCTGGCAGCAGCTCCACATAACTGGGCTTGATGAAGGACGATTCAATGAAGGCTGAAAGGAATCTTCTCCCAAAGGCTCTGGAGTGGTAGTGATACAGTACTTACCTCTTCTGCACCAGGGTAAAGCGGCCAGTATATCTGCATAGTGGTGGATCCATCATTCCTACCAACACACCTCTCGCTACTCATCTCTGCCCTGACGACCAAAGTGTGCTGTACAGGTATGCAGAGGGTGCTCTTGCACAGGCTCAAACACCCTGCTCTCTGAGCAGCAGAACCACACTAAGTTCTTCCTTATCTCCCGCTGTGGAGGAGGGGATAAGATCCAGACATTGGTACATGTTAAAGAACAATAACAAAAGGGAAATATTGTGGTGCTTGGGTACTACATTCTTTTACTATCCCTTTTGCTTTTAATTTTGAAAACAAATTATATCAAACATGTCTAAAGCCTGTGATGTAGTTGAAGATGAAGGGCCAGAGTGTGGTTCCTTTACACTGGTGTAGGTCTATGGAGGCTCCACTGACTTCAATGAAAGGTTTCTGGGTTTGTATTGGTGTGAAAGAGATCTGAGTGTTTAGTATGATGATTAAAATGCAACCTGTTTTTTTTCCAAATCAGAAATAAAGTCTTAATTTAATACACACACACGAGAGAGAGAACGGGGTACCTGTTTTTTTCTAATGCCTGAATAATTAAAGAAACAGCTCAAGTAATTTGTTGAAATGTACCCTCCCCAAGAAAAATCACCTTTGGGCAGAGAGATTTAACAAGAGAACTTATAACTCCAAAAGCTAATTTTAAAAGACAACTATGAAGGAGTGAAAACAGGGAGGTGGAACATAATGGTACTTTCAACCTATGTTTATGTTGGCTTTCCCTCTCACGCTGACTCATATAATAGGATATTCCAGTTCTTAGGATCTGAAGGAATTAAGCACAGTCTCACATATTTTTAAAATGCAGTGTCTATTTCCTGTTTACCTAGCTAAGGCAGATACTTTTCCCTCTTATGCAATCTTGCAAATAAGCTTTTATTTGGAGTGGATAAGGGTGTGTTATAAAAAGACGTATAGCAATTTAATAGCTGAAGGTTCAATAACCTACAAGATGAAAAATTAAAGTATCATGTCATTCAGGAAACAAAGACATACTTTGAACTCAACAAAGGAGAAGATATATCCCCTTCGTTCCTTGGGGAGGCATTTTAACCTGTGCTAGAGGGCCAAATAATATCACACTCTGCCCATAAAAGAATAAGGAAGAGGCAGTTAACAAAAGATTTAGAGTTAAAGGTAATATCGCTCTCGAGATCTTTTCACATGAACCCAACAAAAAACTTTTGCTCAGCTAAATTCTTCTTGGGATGCACTGAATTGCCTACCACAAACCAACTCAGCAGAGCTATGCACTCTTAAATCACAAATTCGGTGTGGGTGCCAATAAGCCTAGTAAACAACTTATCCTTTGTCTGGCCCTTCCTTTTTCTGTCTTGTCTATTTAAGCCCCAGTCCTGCAACTGACCGCACCAGGGCAGACTGCTGCTCCATAGAAGTCAATATTATTGGGCTTTGCCTGAGTGCAGCAGTCTGTCTGCATGCTATTAATGGCAGAACAGGGCCTAGAATGTAAGTTCTTCAGGGTAGGGACTCTCTCTTACTATGTGTGACTGTGGTGTCCTGATCTTGGCTGGGGCCTCTTGGTGATACTGCAATACAAACAGTAGATAAATAATAAACTAATGGCTAGGGCTGTCAAGCAATTAAAAAATTAATTGTGATTAATCGCACGATTAAAAATATTAATCGTACGATTAATCGCATGATTAATTGCACTTTTAAACCATAATAGAATACCATTTATTTAAATAGTTTTGGATATTTTCTACACTTTCAAATATATTGATTTCAATTACAACACAGAATACAAAGTGTACAGTGCTCACTTTATATTTATTTTTATTACAAACATTTGCACTATAAAAAGTAATAGTATTTTTCAATTCACCTAATACAAGTACTGTAGTGCAATCTCTATCATGAAAGTTGATCTTACAAATGTAGAATTATGTACAAAAAATAACTGCATTCAAAAATAAATCAGTGTAAAACTTTAGACCCTACAAGTCCACTCAGTCCTACTTCTTGTTCAACCAATCGCTCAGACAAACAAGTTTGTTTAAATTTGCAGGAGATAATGCTGCCCGCTTCTTGTCTACAATATCACCTGAAAGTGAGAACAGGCATTCACATGGCATTGTTGTAGTTGGCATTGCAAGATATTTATGTGCCAGATGCACTAAAGATTCATATGTCCCTTCATGCTTCAACCATCATTCCAGAGGACATGCAGCCATGCTGATAACGGGTTCTGCTCAATAACCATACAAAGCAGTGTGGACCGACACATGTTCATTTTCATCATCTGAGTGAGATGCCACCAACAGAAGGTTGATTTTCTTTTTTGGTGGTTCGGGTTCTGTAGTTTCCACATCGGAGTGTTGCTCTTTTAAAACTTCTGAATGCATGCTCTACCCCTCATCCCTCTCAGATTTTGGAAGGCACTTCAGATTCTTAAACCTTGGGTCAAGTGCTGTAGCTATCTTTAGAAATCTCACATTGGTACATTCTTTGCGTTTTGTCAAATCTGCAGTGACAGTGTTCTTAAAATGAACAACATGCCTGGTCATCATCCAAGACTACGATAACATGAAATATATGGCAGAACGCAGGTAAAACAGAACAGGAGACATAGAATTCTCCCCCAAGGAGTTCAGCCACAAATTTAATTAATGCATTTTTTTTTACGCGCATCAGCAGCAGGAAACCATGTCCTCTGGAATGGTGGCTGAAGTATCAAGGGACATACTAATGTTTAGCATATCTGGTATGTAAATACCTTGCAATGCCTGCTACAAAAGTGCCATGCAAACACCTGTTCTCACTTTCAGGTGACATTGTAAATAAGAAGCAGGCAGCATTATCTCTCATAAATGTAAACAAACTTGTTTGTCTTAGCGATTGGCTGAACAAGAAGTAGGACTGAGTGGACTTGTAGGCTCTAAAGTTTTACGTTGTTTTGTTTTTGCGTCTAGTTATGTAACAAAAAAATCTATATTTGCAAGCTGCACTTTCACCATAAAGAGATTGCACTACACTACTTGTATGAGGTGAATTGAAAAATACTATTTCTTTTGTTTGCCATTTTTACAGTGCAAATATTTGTAATAAAAAATAACTCTATAAAGTGAGTGCACTCTACTTTCTATACCAGGCTGTAACTGAAATTAATATATCTGAAAATATAGAAAAAATCCAAAATATTTACTAAATTTCAATTGGTATTCTATTGTTTAACAGTGTGATTAAACTGCAATTAATCAAGATTAATTTTTTTAATGGTGATTAATTTTTTGAGTTAATTGCATGAGTTAACTGTGATTAATCGACAGCCCTACAAATGACTAATTGTTTAGAGGCTACCAACACAAATCCTTGAGGTAAAACAATTTGCAGAGAAACAAATAACAGCAGCGAAACCCTTGAGGAAGTAGAATCTCTAGTTGTCCATGTCATTACAGGAATGGATATACATGGTTAGATAAAGCTAATAGGGTGTGGTGACTTCTGGAAGATAAAAGAGGCCTGGTTCTGATCTCAACACCAGTTTTACATTACCACTGTTTAACCGGAGTTACCACTATTTCCCACCTATATAAGTGAGATCAGAATCAGACCTAAGAAGCAAGCTATTTCTTTTTTATGGTACCTAGTCCCAACTTAATCTCGACTGCTTTCCTAATCTAGACAAGTCCTTTGAGGCCCTGTATGTGGTTCCAGTTTTATTAAAGTGCCCCCTCACTCTGCCTGTTCTGCAGAACTAGTGGAATGATCCTCACAAAAGCGCTCCCCACACTAACCGACACATGAGAGAGCGCAGGTAGCAATAAGTAAATGAGTAGGTTCCTATGGAATAGTTCAAGCTGCTGCTTAACACTAGCTCCTACAACAGTCTGGTCTCCCCACCTTTGCTGGATGCTGTTTCACAGGATGGCACCTCCTTTAGTTATCGGTTACCATAGAGACAGAACAGCATGCACAACAGGGAGTTTTGTGCAGCAGAGCTAGGGAGATGGGAACAGGGACGTCATCAAGGGTAGAGCTGGGCACCTGGTGAGAGGCAGTCTGGGCAGTGGTGAGGAGACTGTCTATTTGCAGAAATCATTTCGGTGAGCAGGGAGAGGAGTAGGAGGGTGCTTGGAAACAGGAAAAGATTTGGGGCAGAAAGGGGAGAGTATGGAGGTTTCA
The DNA here is from genome assembly GCF_965152275.1 of Natator depressus. Lineage (NCBI taxonomy): Eukaryota > Metazoa > Chordata > Testudines > Cheloniidae > Natator > Natator depressus. The sequence continues at coordinate 322,613,016 of NC_134234.1, read as the reverse complement.
GAGACAGGAAGGACTGGAAAAGATTTCAAGATACTACTAGGGAAGAGGTAGAGTGCACTGGCTGTAGTTAGAAACGTAATGAAAGCACATGTTCCCTAGCTTCGCTTTATTACTTTCCTTCTGTACACCAGAACAGACTCGGGCTAAACCTCTGATGAGCAATACAGAAATAGGGAAGAGAGAACAGAAGTGCAGGATGAAGTGAAAGGTGTCAGCCAGGTCAACGTTGCCAAAGAGACAGAACCAGCAGTTGCCTAGAGCAACAAGTCATTCAGTAACTGTTTGTGGATGACTGCACATTGATAGGTGCAGACATTTGACAATTTTCCTAAGGCAATAGTCAATTCAGGTTATCAATTCTGGAGGGCAATCTGCTATTGCCAGTGAAACGCATCAGTCTGATATATAAGGAAAGGCCTAGAGCATTGCAAAGATATTGTATGAGAATCAGCATTTCTACTGCTCAAGACAATCTAGAGGCACCAATAAACATCTTTAAACATCTGGATCACCTGGATCGATCAGTCTTCAGCTGTCGTTAAGACTGCGCCGATCACAACACATCCGCCATTCTTCTCGCACTCTCACCTTTCTTCTCCGTGTTCGTCTGAAACGTTTAACAATGCCATCTTCCCATCTTCTTGGAGGCCGGCTGGGTGGTCTTTTCTGTTCTTGTGGGTACCACTCAGCTATGATTGCGGTCCACCTATTGTTCATGAGCCGTGCTGTGTGGCCCGCCCATCGCATCTTATTATGTCTGCTTTCCACGACAATATCTTTCACACTGCTGCATTCTCTGATCATTTCATTTGGGATGTGATCCATCTCCATCTCCCTTTCTGAGCCTCACAGCGCTCCTATCCTTCCAGTTGACTTCCAACTCCTTCTTTTGTCGGGTTTCGCAGACACCGAGGATGTCGCATTTTATCCTTTTCTTCTCCTCCATCCGATGGTTTAACATTTCCTCCCTCGCCAGCAACCTACAATTGTAAGTACACACAGCGAGGGTTGTCTTTTTCCATGTCAGCCTAGCACCTGATATTTTTAGCAACGTCTCATCACTCGATTTCTGTTCCGCCACCGAAGAACGGTTTGATGACACACAGGGAACTGAGGCCCATTTACTCGTGTTGTTTTAGCCATTGACTTCAAGCCACCCCACTGGCTGGGCAGGCAGGCATGCATACCTCCTCAAGCTTAGCTAGCCTTCAACCTCTAAGGAGAAGGAAAAGCGCCCTTTCCTCTGAGAGAGCAATCCCCCTCCCTGGATTGGGTAGTCCGACACCTTTGTAGCATGGTTAGACCTGCCAGGGCATATGTCCAGCTACCATAGCTGTCAGATAGCCAAGGTCAGCACTGTGCCACAATGAGGGGATAGCTCAGTGTTCTGAGCATTGGTCTGCTATAAACCCAAGGTTATGAGTTCAATCCTTGAGGGGGCCATTTAGGGAACTGGGGCAAAAATTGGGGATTGGCCCTGCTTTGAGCAGGGGGTTGGACTACATGACCTCCTGAGGTCCCTTCCAATCCTGATACTCTATGAGGCGCTGAGGTTGGATTTTGCAGCATCTTTAATACAATCAAACAAAACAATTTCTTTACAAACATCTCATAAGGGAAGAAGGTGTATAACCTGTTTATTCATTAGAATATATCTCTGATAGCTACATGCAGTACAATTTGCACAGGATTTGTATATGTTTGTGATGAGACTCTAAAACAAATAAACAATCTTTCACAGCCACACAGAATAGCAGCAAAATGAGTTAGGTTTTGACCAGTGATACTCAGACTGAGGGTCTCAAGCCGCAAGTGGCTCTTTAACGTGTCTCCTGTGGCTCTTTACAGATCATGATATTAAAAATCTGTGTGAATGAATATATGGTACTATAGTAAATGAAATAATGAATTCACACTACTGTGGCTCTTTTGGGGAATGCTGCTCACTAATTTGGCTCCTGAACCACTGAGGTCTGAGTATCACTGGTCTAGACCCATGGAAAGAAGATAGGGATAGGTATACTGCCCTGGCTATTTATTTGCTGTTAACGGTAACATAACATTTATAATTACACAGAATTTATTGCAAAAGGGTCAACAAAATTTCAGTGAAACAGTCTTCCATCAGAAAATGCAATTGCACTGAAATCAAAATTTTCTGTGGGAATGAGTTGATTTCAAAAAAATTTGACAGAAAACTTTCAAAACTGAAATGGAGTATTTCGTTGAGTTTCACATTTTGTTATTTCAACTTTTATATAAATACAATTTATATCTATTTGTATTACATTTAATATTTTATAATATTTCAACTTTATCAAAACTGTTTCATAAGGTCATGTAGAGGTTTCCAAATAAAAATATTTTGGAATTTCCATTCTGCAAATATTTCAAGATCTCAACTTTTCATTCCAGTTCAGGACAAAAACAAATTTAGAAGAGTAAGAATTTCCCGAGGGACAGAAATTCTCTTTTTCACAGCCAGCTCCTAGGTAAAAGCCAAATCCTACATCCCAAAGAATGGTTGCAGAAATGGTGCACAGCACTTCCACTATACAGGTGATCCAGTCACACAAGGGCCATACAGGATTTCACAACCCTGCTTGTTATGCAGCTATACTTTGCAATGGCTCCATGCCAAAAATCCTTAGAATTTTGGGTGCTATGTTGGTGGGGAGCAAAATGTTATTGCAGCAGCTCTGCAAGTGATCAATGGGCTGGGAGGGAGGGATGAATTCTCTCCCTTAACTCCAGGTTTACACAGGCTATGCAGAAGGACCTGGATTTGATTATAACTTTTTCTCAAACTTGTACAAACAGTATTCAGAATACTGAGACACATTCAAAGTACTGAGTTCTTCAAACCACTAATTTCAATTTTTAATAAATCTTGGAAAAGTGGAGATCTTCCAGAAAACTAGAAGAAAACTACTTGAAGAGAGTAAATGGGTAATTATAGCCAGATAGCCTAACATTGATCCCAGATAAAATAACAGAATGGCTAATACAGGACTTTGTCAATAAAAGAATAAAGTATGTAAATATAATTAATGGCAATCAACATAGTTTTATGGACAACAGGTCTCAAACAAATTCAGTGTTGTTCTCGGAGATCACAAGTTTGGTTGATAAAGGGAATTGTGATATAATATACTTAGATTTCTGTGAAGCATTTGACTTATTGCATGATATTCTGATTAAAAAGTTAGCACTATGCAAATCAATATTGAAATAGAATATGAATTAAAATCTTTCTGTATTTCATATGTAGTTCTTAAAGAGACTGATCAATGAGTATGTATGTATGTATAGCTGGGATTATGTTTTCCAATGTACATTACTTTGCATTGATCAATACTGAATTTCATCTGCCATTTTTTAAAAATGTCCCCCAGTCCCCCAGTTTTGTGAGATCTGTTTGTAACAGCCTGCCATGGACTTAACTATCTCGAGTAATTTTCTATCATCTGCAAACTTTGTTAGCTCACTGTTTACCCCTTTTTGCAGATCATTTTTTACTGATTTGAGGTCTGCAAAATAAACCATATAATGAGAGACTTAGGGAGTGCAATCTATTTAGCTTATTGAAGAGAATGTGAAGAGGTGACTTGATCACAGTCTATAAATACCTATGTGGGAAGATATCTGATTTTCACAGTTCTTTAACTGAGCAAAAAACAGCATGACAAAATCCAATATCTGGAAGCTGAAACTAGACAAATTCAAACTGGGAATGAGGCAAAAAATTAACAGTGAGGGTAATTAATCATTGGAATTGTCTTCATCACCAGAAGTCTTTAAATCATTTAAATTCAAGATGATGTCACAATCTATGCACTGACCCCTCTTCTGAACGGGCACCAAGCTGTTGTAAACAGATCCATTTCCTGGGTCCATGTGCTTCTAAGTACCCCTGGGCCTGGCCAGGGACTGGCCACTGTTCCAAACTCTGGGTTTCTCATGCAGTTTCCCAGGTACAGACCCCTAACTGATACCCTTCTTCTGCAGTGAAACACACAGTTTGGCCACCTCGATACCACAACCAGAGCCACAGTCCTGCCCGAGCCCCTAGTGCTCAGAGATATTTCCCTCCAAAGTCCAACTGGCTGTGGGAGCTCTGGTTTCCTTATTGCGTCCTTCATGGAAAACATGGTAGCAAAGCAAGGGACATAGACTTAGCCCTAGTCTACGCTTAAAATTTAGGTTGACATAGTTTGGCACTCAGCGGTGTGAAAAAGCCACATCTTTGAGTTCCACAGCTATGCCGACATAACCATAGGCACCAACTTTCCCCGGCACAGGATTTTCTTCACCACAATACTTTTATTCTTTACCAGCACTAGGGTTACAGATCTATGGAAAACAACAAACTCCTGAACAAAATCACCCCCTCAGTCTGATCTCACCCCATCTGGGAATCCTGGTTCTGGTCCAAGTCCTTAAGCCAGGTAGCCCTTCTGGCCTTCTTGGCCTGGCCATCTTGCTTCTGGCAGTGGAATGGCTTCCCTTGATTGGATAAGCACTCCTTTGAAAACTGACTCCGTCCCCTGTCTTCCCATGTGCTGCAAACTGTGGGGAGGACCACTCTCCCACCCACTGGCTTTTGTGTAGAGAGGCATTAAAAGTTAATGGCCCTGCTGGCAGACAATCTCTCTTACTAGCTCTCTCCCAAGGGTTCATACCTTTCTGACCTCACAGTCAAAGAGAATGAAGGCGAGCTTCCTCCCACCTTCTGTCCAGATCTCCAGCCCTGGACCTCAAGAAAAGAAAGTGCACAGTCCCATTCTCCAAGACCCCTTTCTACCTCCTTGCCCAAGGCCTCTTCCTCCACGGTAAACTGGTGCAGGTGTGACATCACACACCTTGGGTGGATCATCAGTTATGGGAATTGAACGTGGCACCTCTGGATCTTAAAATACAAGCCTCTATTGTGTAAGCAGAGTCAGGATGAGCTCCACCCTGACATCTAGTGGTGAGGTGTGGCAAGTTGTGGAAAAGAACTTCAGGGGCTGATCTCATTTGTATAGGCACGCCCACCCCACCTAGAATGAGGCCATAGCTGCCCAAATGGTCACTTTGGCTGCTGTGGGATCCCCAGTGTCTCTGTTATTGGGGCAGGAAGAATGAATTGTTATTACCCTGATTATGGGAATCAAAGACAGTGGAACTGTACTTGGCCTTTTGTGATGATGGAGGGACTCGCCATCAACTAAGTAGCACTCGCTAGGCAAGGGACATGGGTTCCAAAACTCTGTGAATTGAGAGAGGCTGGGGATAGGTATTAATACTTGGTGGCATGGGCCCCCTGGTGAGGGTCTTACATTCTAATTGCACTTCCTCCTCTCTCCACTGTGGAATATCAGAGCTAATTTTGATTCTATTAGGAGTCTAGTTTCAGGCTGCTGAGCTGAATTCACTTTGGGCTAATGGTGTACCAGCACTGAGGCTCCCCTACTACAAGCTGAAATCACAAAAGAGCTAAACTTACTAAGAGCTGAAATCACTGAGTGTTGTGTTAAGTAGTGGGAGAGCCTGAAGATGTATGGTGGAGCAGTTTGCGGGACGGCTGGCAGGGCAGAGCAGAGCTTTGCAGTTTGTGGGACGGCGAGCAGAGCGGCTGATGGAGCAGAGCAGTTTGTCGGATACCTAGAGCAGCTCATGGGGTGGCTGGCAGAGCCATGGAGAGGTGGGGCCATCAGCTTTGGACCATGTAAGGTGCCCCTTAACCCCCCTGCCCCCATCTCCACCCAGGTTGGGAGGTAAAACTCTGCAGATAAACTTTTGAACTCTGGGGCTGCCCTGACCAGGGACAGAGACTTTTGGGTCGTTGGACTTTTGGGACTTTGGGTGATTTTGGGTTGCTGGACTCAAGAACCAAAGGGAAAGGACATGCCCCAATTTGCTTGGGGTGGGTTTTTTGCTCAGGGGATGTGTTATGAATCCTGTTGGTGGTGTTTCCCCAACATAATGCCACATTGTTTCTCTCTGTTATTAAAAGGCTTTTTGCTACACTCAGACTATGTGCTTGCAAGAGCGGAAGTATTGCCTCTTGGAGGCGCCCAGCAGGGGTGGTATATATTTGTCCCATGTCACTGGGTGGGGGCTCGAGCAGGTTTTGCATTGTGTTATTGGAATGGAACCCCTAGATACTGAACCTGGCCCCTGTTGCTGCCAACTCTGACAGACAGAAGGGTTACAATTGCATAGGCTGAAAGACCCTAAGCTCTGTTAGCCACGGCTGTGGCAGGCTCATCAACATCTAGATATGGCCCAGACACCATCAGAGGGTAACAGAATGCAACACAGTTGGTGTGGGTTACACAGGGGCTCACAAGCAGTCCTTTCCCAAACAACGTACCCCTCCCCCAGGATCCTTACTAGGCTCTTTCTACAGTACCCTCGCAGCTGGATGCCCCAGTGCAGGTGTCAGGGTTCCCTCCCCACTCTGAACTCTAGGGTACAGATGTGGGGACCCGCATGAAAGACCCCCTAAGCTTATTTCTACCAGCTTAGGTTAAAACTTCCCCAAGGCACAAATTCTTTGCCCTTGTACGCTGCCACCACCAAGTGATTTAACAAAGAATCAGGGAAAGGACCACTTGGAGTTCCTATTCCCACAAAATATCCCCCCAAGCCCTTATACCCCCTTTCCTGGGGAGGCTTGAGAATAATATCCTAACCAATTGGTTACAAAGTGATCACAGACCCAAACCCCTAGGTCTTAGGATAATAGAGAAATCAGTCAGGTTCTTAAAAGAAGGATTTTATTTTTAAAAAAAGGTAAAAATCACCTCTGTAAAATCAGGATGGAAAATAACTTTACAGGGTAACAAAAAATTCAGAAACACAGCAGAATTTCCTCTAGGCTTAGTTTCAAAGTTACAAAAAACAGGAATAAACCTCCCTCCAGCAAAGGAAAAATTCACAAGCAGAACAAAAGATAATCTAACACACCTTGCCTGGCTTTTACTTACAATTTTTGTAATATGAGAGACTTTTAGGACCGTTTATAGGAGAAGGAGTTTTCTGACCTAATGCTTCTCTGCTTCCCAAGAGAATACACAAAAACAAAGCCTCCCCCAAGATTTGAAAGTATTTTCTTTCCCCATTGGTCCTTTTGGTCAGGTGCCAACCAGGTTATTTGAACTTCTTAACCCCTTACAGGTAAGGAGGAATTCTAGACTACCCTTAGCTATATGGTTATGACAGCAGATCTTACCCAGACCCAGTTACTGAAGAATTAAAGCTGCTGCTGCTGGAAGAGAGATTATTTATATCTCTAACCTCTTCTCCAGCACACCTTGCTATAGCCCATAATTCCCAGTGTTCCTCTGAGAAATACAAGACCCAGAATGCCTTGTTACTTGAACAGGGTTGTGCCAAGGTGTAAGCAGTCCTTAAAGGATGCAGTACACCCCGTCCTAAGACCAAAATTGCAATGTCTTTTTGCCACTATATTGCATTACAAACTCATGTCTAATTTACCATTCAGTATCAATGACTAGTGCACTTCTAACATTACTCCTTCCAAGTTTTTCTCTCCTTAGCATTCTGATCTCTCACCCCCCAAAATTAATTAATTTATTTAAAGTGTGGCTAATGTTGCCAATTTCCCACAATGACATTTTTGTTACTTTTTTGCTCAGGGCTATTAGAATGATGGTTCTACTCAGACCTCAGCAGCACCATTAAATTAAAAATATAGTTTAGATTCACCCTTGAGTTGAGGATTATTTGAGCAGCACACTAAAGGTATACATTTATTCTAGTGGCATCCTAAAGCTAAAAACTGAGCTTAGTGGCAGCTTTAAACTATAAGTATAGCAGAGTTCTTAAGATAAAGGCTTAGGACCCAGTTCAGCAAGCTACTTTAGGACATCCCTAACTTTAAGCACATGAGAAGCTTCATTGACTTCAGTAAGACTATTGGCCTGCTTAAAGTTAGGCATATGCCTATGCTGAGTCAGGGCATGACTTGGGCAGCACCATTAAAATTGAAGCTATTTTAGTAGTTCAGGAACAATCTTAACTTTTAAAATGTTCTGACTTCAGACTAATTCCTTTTATCATCCTTAATCTTTCATTAACACTAGTTTTTAAATTTTGTATATTATATATATTACACACAAATAATTCCATTAAAAGAACATTAAGATTGCAAAATCAAGCTCTCAGGAGTTAGGAAATTCTTGTGTGTATATTTTTATGATAAAGTCTTCAATTATGTAATCACTTACAATTTTTTTTCCACATGGTCACTACCTCATTCAGTGCATAGGATGGAAGGTGCTGAGTTAGTGAGCAACTATTCAATATTATGTTTTCATGTCAATGATAAAGTGGTACTTACTTATGTACTACATACCATTCAAAATCTGTTCTGCATGCAGAGTTATTAATTTTCTCATGAGCTTTTCTATGGGCTCATCATTATAGTTAGGCTTGGAAAGATTAGATTTTTATTGGCAAATGTTGATAAACGTCAATTTCACCATACATACACAAAACGATGAAAAAATACTTCGATAATAATCAAAATGTACAGATAGGCAGAGTAAGAAAAGTGCTATTTGAGAACTTATTAAAGTTCAATTTAAGGATATTTACTTTGTATATTTTGACATATGACATTGACAATTTGTGTTTTAATGGTTATAAAGCTTTAACTTTTTGAATCACAAATCTACTGTCATTAAATAATTAACGTCTAACCCCCTGATTGTCTAAGTCCTCCTGATAATTTCCCATAACTGTAAAAACTTAAATGGATAAAATTTAAAAAATGCTTAAAAACATTGATTGATTGATATTATCTGTCAAATTATAAAAAAATAAAAATTGAATTCTTCCAAGCTCAATTATAGTACCTGAGTGCTTCACAAACATTAATCAATTTATTTGCACAACGCTCTCCTAAGGTGTGTGGGTGGTGGTATTATCCCCATTTTACAGATGGAGAACTAAAGCCGGAAAGATTAGGGTCAAAAGTGCCCACTAATCTTGGGTGCCTGATATGAGACACCTAGCACTTGATTATTCAGAGTACTTAGCATTATAGCACTGTAAATATTCAAGCACAGCTCCTGTTGGCTTTCAGTTGCACCGGTGAGAGCTCAGCACTTCTGCAAATCAGACCCCGGGGTCTCAAGGTGGGCAGTCAGAAAATGAGAAAATGCTTTATGTGACAGCCGCCAATTTGGCTGACACCAAGGATTGAACCAGGGACCTCCAGAGTTAAAAGTAAGGGCCTTACTACAGTTTGAGCCAAGCTCTCAAGATGAAAGCTGTAATAGACTCACTTTCTCTATTGCTCAAGCACAGAGAGGGGGACACAACCTTCATTGACCAACAGATTACAGTACAACAGAGAGAAACTGAGTCCTTGTATTTAACCACTGCAAGAGAAGTTTCTCCTCAACTCAAGAACTATAGGTCTGTGTTTTGGGGGTTAATGGAGCAGGGTTTTAAGCTGTACCTTTGCAGGTCTGTGTGACTTATATAGTAATTGTAGTATTTGTTTGTAGCAACAGGGTCCTTAAAGAATTCCAGCCAACTCGTTTATTTCTGCAAAGCACGAAGAAAACTTGTCAAGCTGTTTTTGAGTCACAGGTCATTAAATATAGTCCTGAATACAGAACCAGTCAATTTCATCTACAGTTAAAGTTAATGGCCACACATCAGGCCAGATCTGAACACCAAGGGAACCCTCCACATTTGGTTTCTCCTCCTTTTGCATGGAAAGAGCAATCAGTCACAACTGAGACACAGTTCTCCTCCCCCTCCTAGGATCCTGAAAAGGACTCTCTATAAGGTTGGAGGGAGGGGGCAGGGAATGGATGAGCTGGGAACAGAGAATGAGTGGCTCTGTGGGGGTTAACCACCTGTCCAGGTTCTCCCAAGATTGTCCCTTTTCGAGGTAGCTGTCCTGGGAAACCTGTAAGAGTGCTCAGCACACACTGCCAGCTGTCCAGTTTTATGGGCTCAGGATCATCCACTATGTCCCTTTTTTTGTGTACCTCAGAGGTGGCAACCCTAGTTCTGTGTTGGGTAGAGTCAGAGCTGGAGGACACACACAGTTCCCAAGAGATTTCCCAAGGAAGATGGGTACAACCTGATGGGGTACCATCTTTCCCCCAGTGCCCACTACATGGTGAAGAACTCCCCTCTAATTGGGGCTATACTGCCAGGTAGCAAGGGGAAGCCACCAAAGTGTAGTGACTTAAATCAACTGAATTTTTAAAAATATATATAAATGAGGTTTTGTAATATTATATGAAAATAATCAACATCAACAGAAAATCATAGAAATGTAGGACTGGAAGAAAGCATGTGAGGTTCTTTAGTCCATTCCCACATACTGAAGCAGGACCAAGTACACACAGACCATCCCTGACAGGTGTTTGTCTAACCCAGGGATTGGCAGCGTTTGGCACGTGGCCCGCCAGGATAAGCTCCCTGGTGGGCCGGGCCGGTTTGTTTACCTGCCACGGCTGCAGGTTCGGCCGATCGCAGCTCCCACTGGCTGTGGTTTGCTTCTGCGGGCCAATGGGGGCTGTGGAAAGCCGCGGCCAGCACATCCCTTGTCCCGTGCTGCTTCCCTCAGCCCCCATTGGCCTGGAGCAGTGAACTGCGGCTAGTGGGAGCTGCAATTGGCCGAACCTGCAAATGCAGCAGGTAAACAAATCAGCCCGGCCTGCCAGGGGGCTTACTCTGGCGGGCCGTGTGCCGAACGTTGCTGATCCCTGGTCTAACCTTTTCTTAAAAATCTCCAAAGACAGGGATTCCACAACTTCCCTGGAAACCTATTCCAGCACTTAACTATCCTTATAGTTAAAAAGGTTTTCCTAACATCTGACCTAAATCTCCCTTGCTGAAGATTCAACCATTACTTCTTGTCCTACCTTCACCTGTTATAGCAGCCCTTAACATATTTAAGAGTGTAATCGGGTCCCCTTGCAGTCTTTGTTTCTCAAGACTAAACATGCCCAGGTTTTTTAATCTTTCCTTGTAGGTCAGGTTTTATAAACCTTTTGTCATTTTTGTTGCGCTCCTGTGGACTCTCTCCAATTTGTCCACATCTTTCTTAAAGTGTGGCTCACAGAACTAGACACAATACCCCAGTTGAGGCCTCACCAGTGCTGAGTAGACCTGGACCATTACCTCACATGTCTTAAATACAAAACGCCTGTTAATACACCTCAGAATGATATTAGCCTTTCTTGCAACCGCATCACATTTTTAACTCGTACTCAGTTTGTAATCCACTATGACCCCCTAGATCCTTTCCTGTAGTACTACTGCCTAGCCAGTTATTTCCCATTTTATAGTTGTGCATTTGATTTTTCCTTCCTAAGTGTAATACTTTGCACTTGCTTTTACTGAATTTCATCTTGTTGATTTCAGACCAATTCTCCAGTTTGTCAAGGGTGTTTTAAATTCTGATCGGTCCTCCAAAGTGCTAGCAACTCCTCCCAGCTTGCTGTCATCCGCAAATTTTATAAGCATACTCTCCACTCCATTATCCAACTCATTAATGAAACTATTGAATAGTACCAGGCCCAGGACAGACCCCTGTGGGACCACACAAGATACACCCCCTTACTCTGATGGCAAATCATTGATGACTGCACTTTGAGTATGATCTTCCAACCAGTTTTGCAGCCACCCTATAGTAGTTTCATCTAGACCACATTTCCCTACTTTGCTTATGAGAATGTCACATTGGACTTTGTCAAAAGCCCTACTAAATCAAGATATATCACGTTTACTGCTTTCCCGCCCCCCCCCCCATCCCCTCCACTAGGCTAGTAACCATATAAAAGAATGAAATTAGGTTGATCGGACATGATTTGTTCTAGACAAATCCATGCTGGCTATTCTTTATAACCCTATTATTTTCTAGGTACTTAGCCCAAACACCTAGCCCACCCAAGCCTCCAGGCTTAAGAGTCCAAGCCACAACACCCACACTGCTATTTTAGCATGCCAGCCTGAGCCCGACTAGCGTGAGTCTCTCTACCCATGCTGGGAGGCTCATTCTCAGCTGCAGTGTAGATATACATTAAGTGTCAAAGTTCTTGATAGAAAAAAAATCTCTATAAAATCTGAAATTCAACAATTAGGAAACTAATTAGAGAAACAAATACCAACATCCACTTTAGCAATTTAAGGCTATAAAATGAGAAGAACTAACAACATGCAAATAAAAAAAATCTGATATAAATTTTAAAAATCAATTTACATTAAAAAGTCATGAGTTAAATAAAACAATTTTTTAAAAACTAAAAACAAAACACAAAAACCAGTTGTGATTTGTATCCACGCTAGCAGCAACTGTGGGAGGGCACAGGGCTTTTTCATGAATGCGCTGGTGTCCTGAGCATCCCCCAGGGTCCATTCAGAACCCAGGGATTCAAAGGGTTTGGGGATAGGCCCCACAACTTATTTGTGGGAGTGGAGTCAAGCCCTGACCCTAACAGATCAATCAGGGAGAAATCCCAGACGCACACTCTCTCTAAACTTTCCTTTCCTTTAACCTCCTCCCATGAGCTTGCCCATGGTCAGGAAGTTGATTTACAGGCAAAATTTTCAAAAGTGCTGAATGGTGTTAGGCTTCTAAGTCACTCAGGCACTTACATTTTTTTTACCCTGTTTCTTATTTGAGTCACGGTATCCTCAGCAGCATAATGCTATCTAATACAAATAATTAATAATAATGATGCCTACAAATAATTATTATTAATAATAATGTCATACTAAGCATTGGTGCCATGTTGGAACACCGAATGAATGCTCACTTAGAGGCAAGAGCACCACTTTCAGAATCATTAAAACCACTTTTGCAGCTCCTGGGTTTTCTTTACAAATTCCCCTATCTGCATATTGACCAGGCCTGAATGTTAGTGAGGATTGTACTGTGCCTAATATCTGTATTAGAACAGTTGCAATTTTCTTTCTATCTGTGTAAAAGATACTAAGTTGCATGAGTACTGAGATCCTAGCAAATCAACCCCAGCCTCACTACTGAACAATTCATTTCACTTACTTTTGCCTCACCCTTACACAGTTCTAAAATTAGAAACAAGCAGAAGCCTACTGGAAACACTATGCAGCATCTTAATTGGATTGTCACTAGGGTAAAGTTCTACTTCTGTCAGCAACTAGCCACCTTGTTAGCATCATGCAACCTATTGCTTTTTAAAAGATGGAAATAAAAATGTCCTTCTGTTGCTACATACCAGGTAGCTCTTCTTTCATAACTGGGAAGAGTGAACATTTGGAATATACATGGGATAATGTTGAAATAGACTAAAATATTGTAAAAAAAAAAAGGCATTTGGTTCCACTTTAGATTAAAGTCTGTATTTAGTCACTTCCAGTATCTAAAACACAACCACCAGAAACCAAAAATAATCACGTACTAAATCCTGACAGAAGAGTATTGCTTCACTAAGAACTGAGTAGATATTTTAGAATGGAGCCATATAATTTATCAATGCCTCTGTAACAACTCTGAGATCTTCAGCCTCACACATCCTGTAGACCAGTGGTGGGCAACCTGCGGCCCATGGGCCACACGCGGCCCGTTAGGGTAATCACCCTTCCACTAGACAGTTTGTTTACATTGACTGTCCACAGCCATGGCCACCCACAGCTCCCAGTGGCTGTGGTTCGCTGTTGCCTGAGGGTGATCAATGTAAACAAACTGTCGCACAGCCCACAGCGGATTACCCTGATGGGCCGCATGTGGCCCACGGGCCACCGCTTGACCACCACTGCTGTAGAAAAATGGTTGAAGTATGATTGCATACTAACGCATAACTCTCAGGCTCCGGAAAGATGAGAATGCACCTTCGTATGCAGAAGAGTTAAAATGAGTGTCAGCATCTGAAAGAATTCACATACCAACCTTAAACTCAACACAGTCAGAGAAACCTGAGCCCCTTTCCACATGTTAAAATCCAGCCCAGGATACAAATCCTGATCTAAACTAAGAGCCCATTCCACACTTTCACTACACCAAATACATATCTAGGCACCAACCTATGTATGCACATATACCTGAAGAGGTAGTGCAAATATACAAGAACATATGGCATATTTCCCTTATTCACCTTGGTATTGAAGGTGGGCCAGATCCTAATGTCCTGGCTCCATTCCTTTTGCACCACTGGAGCAATGCAAAGGGGACAGAGAGATTCCTGTGGTATAGGAAGAATCTCTGAATGGTATAAAGCCAGAATAACTGGCCCTATCGTACTCACTGCCATAAGCATGGGGGCATTCCTGGGCTGGCCTGGGTCTGGAGTGGATGGTCCCAGACTGCAAAGTGGTCCTTAGAGAAGTAGTCTATCTGGTGTAATTTAAAGCAGCTCTTAAGTTGCTTTATGTTATATTCGGGGCTAGATTGTCTACCTGGTGGGCCATTGGATCAAGGGAGCATAAAGGTGTTTTAGAGCCACCTTTTCTCTTCTGCCTACCCACCCTTGATCCCAGGCTGAGTGCAGCATGAATGGTACTGGGGACCTGGTCTACTTCATATATGCATATCCACTGTCTCATGTACCACTTGTGTAATTGCTACTACCATTTATTTGGGAAAAGCCCTCACACCTCAGCTTTCGGGGCACTAACCACCCCCCACTGGTCTAGTGAGCATTCCTTGCCTTCCTCTTCATCCTTTTTCACAGACTTCATCTTTGTTTATACAAATAAAGTGTAAATGATTAGCTTTTTATGGTCCCTATTTTGTAGCATATTTTCAAGAGATTATTATTGAAAACTGGGTTTGTTCTTTGTTCTCCTTTCCAACATTTTCCTTCCCCTCTCTCCACTTTTACTTTTTTTCCCTGTCTTCACTCCACTCTGAAAACCTCATGGTGTGTCTTTTCCGGTCCCTGTTTTCCCTCAGTTTAAATGTTTTTAAATTATTTATATCCTTCACATATTTTCCCATCTCAAAGACCATTTACCTTTCATCTCTCATCTCCCATCAAAATCTCCCTCCCCACCAACCTGGTATTCTTCAGCATGCTCCCTATTCTTCCCTCTCTTTCTCCCCTTCTATTCTCTTTCTCCATATGTTCTTGCAATTGCTTCTTCCATATACACATCCCTTCAATTTCTGCTTCTACACATAGCCCTTCTACTTCACCTTCTTCCACACATCTTCACTTCTCTTTCCTCCTTCCTTCCTCCTTCACTTCTCCCTGCCTGCATATCTATGGGGGGAGAAGGGGATACATGATCTGCTCCCTTGCTTAGCAACTTTGTATTTTGGGGAAGGGGGAAGTTGTAGGTGCCTGACTTTCTCTCCCATTACTGAATGTCCATGCGGTATCTAATTCTGCCCTTCCACTCTCTGCTGGCTGCCATAGACAGGGACTGGAGAGCGTGGAGGCTAAACAAACCCAGATTAGAGGATGAGCCCCACCTGAGGGGAACCAGATTATTCCAGCCAGTATAAAAGGAGGAGCCATTGCAGTGAAATAGGGAAAGCTCAGGAAACTGTGGTAGAGTTGGCAGGAAGTGAGCCAACAGTGTGCTCTTGTTGCCAAGAAGGCCAATGGCATTTTGGGATGTATAAGTAGAGGCACTGCCAGCAGATCGAGGGACGTGATCGTTCCCCTCTATTCGACATTGGTGAGGCCTCATCTGGAGTACTGTGTCCAGTTTTGGGCCCCACACTACAAGAAAGATGTGGAAAAATTGGAAAGAGTCCAGCGGAGGGCAACAAAAATGATTAGGGGACTGGAACACATGACTTATGAGGAGAGGCTGAGGGAACTGGGATTGTTTAGTCTGCGGAAGAGAAGAATGAGGGGGGATTTGATAGCTGCTTTCAACTACCTGAAAGGGGATTCCAAAGAGGATGGATCTAGACTGTTCTCAGTGGTAGCAGATGACAGAACAAGGAGTAATGGTCTCAGGTTGCAGTGGGGGAGGTTTAGGTTGGATATTAGGAAAAAACGTTTTCACTAGGAGGGTGGTGAAACACTGGAATGCGTTACCTAGGGAGGTGGTGGAATCTCCTTCCTTAGATATTTTTAAGGTCAGGCTTGACAAAGCCCTGGCTGGGATGATTTAGTTGGGGATTGGTCCTGCTTTGAGCAGGGGGTTGGACTAGATGACCTCCTGAGGTCCCTTCCAACCCTGATATTCTATGATTCTATGAGGAAAGCTTGGCCCTGGGCAGAGAGGCCTGTGAAAGAACCTGTCCAAGCTGGGGAGAGACTGCAAAGGCCCTGTGTTAGGGTGCCTGCCTCACATTGGGCTCCAAGGGGTTAATAGAGCCCTAAAGGCTGTGCAGGAGGCAGCCCACCAGAGAAGGGCTGAACGGAGCAGCCAATCAGGGCCAGGCAGGCCTACATAAAAAGAGAGCTGCAGGACAGAGGAGTGCAGCTCTCTTTTGGGAGCCCAGGGAGGAAGATGTGTGTCTCTGGAGGGCTGAGAGAACTACCAGCATCCTAGACAGAGCAGTGCTGCTAGCAGGGACTGCGAGAGTGAGAGGCAGCTTCTGGCTGGCTGCTGGGATTTGCAGGCTGAGGCCCTGAGACAAGGGCAAATAGGTTGCTGGGGCCACAAGGAAGTGGCCAGACAATTTGCTGTAGTAGCCGAAGAGCAGACTTCAGGTCCCCTGGAAGGGGGGAGCACAGTGTGGCATGGCTGGAGGGCTGTGTTGCTGAAGAGGATGCTGCGGTTCTTCAAGAGATGTGGGTCCTAGAGCAGGAGTGATGGTGGTGAGGCACCACCTGGAAAGAGTACAATAACATGCAGAGCTAATCCCCAGGACAGCCAGCAGGAGGTGCTGGGGTTAGTGAACCCTGTTACAGGCCCCAGGCAGGAAAGCCTGGGAGGAGGAAGAGAAACCTTGGGTTGTGTAGACTTCGAGGGGATTCTGAGTTCTAATTACTGTTTGTTTTGTATTAATAAACCCACTCTACAAGGAGGGGTACTTTTTCCATCAAGAAAAAGCTTGGTGATGTTTATTTGAGCTGTCCAAGGAGAGAAACTGAGGGAAGCTGCCTGCAGTGTGGCCCTAGGCCATAAGGGGGCAAACCAGAGACAGCTGGCCTGGTTACAGATCCATATTGGGATATTACTGACACTAAACAGTAATGCCAACAGCACTTTACACAGGCATTGAAGATAGTGATTCTAGTAATCTCTCAGGTGTTCTTCACACTCATGTCACAGAAACAGAGCAAGATGCTGTTTCCCATTCCCCAGAATGGAAATCTCACCAATACAGCCCTGCCATGGGGGCAAGTTGGCTAAAAATTCTGTAGAAATTATAATAAAAAAGCAGAATGTAAAAGTTAATGCTTTTTGATCGACAGCAATAACTCATCAGTGAAGAGCCCCTGGGTTGCCATGGCAACAGGAATACTGCACACAGGGACTGCTGTCTTTCTCACTCTTATTATTCTCTGCAATAGTTTGTTGGCTCTGGGGTTTAAAGGGAAACACTCTGCTCACTTTGTGTAAACAGCCTATTCTAATATTTACATCTTGGCTCTAATAACACAAATTACAATTTGGGGTTAGAAAAAAATTCTGATTTGGACTGGTAAGTGTTTTAAAATTCCAGCAATGCTGGTGCCCCACTGAGCTGTTGCGAAGCCCAAAATGTGCTCAGAGAAATAGATTGAGCTCCTTGAATCTAACTCTATAATGTGTTTTCAAATCCCTTAATTATTCTTGTGGCTCTTTTCTGAACCCTCCCCAGTTTATCAACATTCTTCTTGAATTGTTGGCACGGGAAATTGAATTGTTGGCACGGGGAATTGTTGGAACAGCATTCCAGCAGTGGTCACACCAGTACCAAATATAAAGGTAAAATAACATCTCTACTCCTATTTGAGATTCCCCTGTTTATTCTTCCCAGGACTGCATTAGCCCTTACGCCATAGAGGCTATGTCTACACAGGGATAACAAACCCTAGCACAAGTCAGCTGACTCAGGATCATGGAGCTCAGGTTCCAGGGCTGAAAAATCACTATCTTGAGCTCTGGGACTCTCGGAGAGTGAAGCCAGCTGACCTGGGCCAGCCGCGGCTGTTCCGCAGGTCTTTTATCCCTGCGTAGACATGACCAGAGTCACTCGGGGAGCTCATGTTCAGCTGATTAACGACCAGGACCCCCCAATCTTTTTCAGAGTCACTGCTTCCCAGTTCCCCATCCTGTAAATAGGACCTACATTCTTTGTTCCTAGATATAAACATTTATATTTATCCATGTTAAAACACTATTTGCTCGGTCCAGCTAACCAAGTGATCCCAATTGCTCTGTATCAGTGACCTGTCCCCTTAATTATTTACCACCCCTAATTTGTGTCACTTGCAAACTTTATCAGTGATTTTATTTTCTAGTAGGTCACAAATAAAAATTAACTAAATACCATAAAGCCAAGAACCAATCCCTGCAGGATTCCATTAGAATCACACCCATTTGATTCCCCGTTTACAATTACATTTCGAGACCTACCAGTTAGCCATCTTTTAATCCATTTAATCTGTGCCAGTTACTTTTATCTTTCTAGTTTATTTAATCAAAATGTCATGCAGTGCCTAGTCAAATGCCTCACTGAAGTGAAAGTATATTGCATCAACACTATTACCTTTATCAACCAAACTTCAGAGGGGTAGCCGTGTTAGTCTGTATCCACAAAAACAACAAGGAGTCTGGTGGCACCTTAAAGACTAACAGATTTATTTGGGCATAAGCTTTTGTGGCTAAAAAAACCCACTTCTTCAGGTGCATGGAGCCTTCTTCAGATGCATGGAGTGTCCATGCATTTGAAGAAGTGGGTTTTTTTACCCACAAAAGCTTATGCTCAAATAAATGTTAGCCTTTAAGGTGTCACTGGACTCCTTGTTGTTTCAACCAAATTTGTAATCTCATCCAAAAAAAGATATCAAGCTAGTCTAACAGGTTCTATTTTCCATAAACCCATGTTGATTGGCTTTAATTAAATTACCCTCCTTTAAAACTTTATTAATCAAGTACTGTATCAGCCACTCCATTATTTAGCCCAAGACTGGTGTCAGACAGGCATCTAATTACCTGGGTCATCCCATTAACACTTTTAAAATATTGGCACAATATTAGCTTTCTTCCAGTCTTGTGGAACTTCCCCAGTGTTCCAAGATTTATTGAAAATCAACATGAACAGTCCAGCAAGCTTTTCAGCCAGCTGTTTTAAAACTTTTGGATGCACATTATCTGGACTTGCTGACTTAAAAATTTCTGACTTTAGTAGCTTTTGTTTAACATCCTCCCGAGATTCTAGTAGAATGGAAAGAGTGTTATCATATGATATGACTATATCCGGTGTTTTTTTCACAAATTTGGAACAAAATATTTATTGAACACTTCTTTCTTTTCTGTATTATTGATAATTCCACCATTTCCATTCCTTATTGATTTTTCTATAGTTCCTTGTTTCTGATTTATATTCATTACTATCACTTTCCCCTTTCTTCCCTTTGTTTAATATATTTATATATTTTTATAGCTGCCTTCACTTCCCCTCTAAACCAGGTTGCCTTCCTCCTCAATTATTGGATGACCCAAAAACCATAAACTATTCTTAAGCAATTCCCAATTTACATTTTTCTGATTAAATTCTTCCTCCCAACCCCTCAATCAACCACAAAGGATTTTAAAGTATAATTAAAACACAACTTCAATAAAATCCATTTTTTTTAACAAGAGAACTTTTCTCTCTTCCCTCTTCTCTCCCCCCACAGCGCCCTCCCCCCCCGAATGCTTTAAAAAAAACCAAGAGCACCAAATTAATGGTTAGCAAGCACAGGGACCTTTCCTCTCTCACACCATGTACTCACTTCCCTGAGGATTGCCACAGATGTCTACCTCCAATACTCCTGATTCCTGAAAGTAACCAACAGAATTAGTTAATGGATATACATACACACACCCCTTGCTTATATCTCCATGGTGCTCCAGCTCCCATTCATCACCCTCACTGCAAGGTTAGGTAACATGGTGGTAAAAGTACTTGTGTGTGGCCTGCACACCATTGTTAGCACTGGCAGAGCTGCACCATTGCTGAAAACCATGTAGGATGTACCTCAGGTGACACTCTCGTGACCTTCATGATGATTCCCTGAATGGAGTTCCTTCATGACTTCAGGGACCTCACATCATCGGCAGAGCAACCTTTCAACCAGGAGGTGGGAATCTGACCTTTAAATTAATCTCTTCAGAGTTCAGAAACAACTACTAACTAACTATAGGACCTACTAAGATGTTGAGAGCTTGAGTGAAATCGATATGCTACACTTTGAAAACTAAACTTACTGATAATGGAGATGTGACATTAAAAGCTTTCAGCTAAGTAGTGCCAGACCTTAAGCATATTTCCAAACTGTTGGTTTTGAGGTACAGTGTTTCTCCAGTTACAATGGACAGAATGTACTGAATATTAAGGCTACAGGCTACTGTTTAATAACTGAGTCCCTAACTCTGTTTCTGAGTTCTTTCTGACATCAGGATGCTGGCACGTCTGCTGGAACTTTGGCAGTGAAGCTTTTTATTTACTTTGTCTTGCCCTATCACTAGTAGACCCCAGAACAATAAGTCATCTTTTCCTAAAATCCTCTGGTTGCTCAGCTGTACCTCAGGTTTCCTGCACAACTGCCTGTTATGTTGCTGGAGGAGGGAAAGTTCCCGCTTCATATATAACTGTCAGAATGTAACTTTAAGCATCTAGGCCATTGTGAACTATATTTATCTTTCACAAGATAACCTCTTTAATACATCTCAGTAAGAGCTGACTAACATCCAGTATTTGGGGGGAAAATTTAGAGAACCTAGAAAATAAACAAGAGGAATTAGAAGTAAAAGATGTAATCTTAGGACTACAATCTGGAGAAATTCAGGAGAAATATTTGTTCTTTTATTGTCCATTATATTCTCTTGTTATCCATTCCCATTAAGGTGAAAAGCACCATTAAGAAATCTCAGTACCACAAAGTCACTCCTGCTTGTCAGCCTCAAATATGCCTACAGGAGGCAGGAAACATTATTGTCCTTATGTTTGTATTGCAGTAGTGGCTGAGGAGCCCCAGACATATTTAACTCTCATCTGGTACAAAGTGAAGTTTGTATTCCTCAAAAGAACCAGAAGCTCAGCTCTATTGGTATGATGTGTAATAGATCTCCAAACTGACGCCTTATATTGTCCTGCCTGCTGGCACTAGAGTTACATTTGGACATTTTCCAATTTATGATGATTTAGTACTTTGAAAAATAAAAACAAAACAGAAGTTAATCAAAAATAACATTTTATACAACCCATTTCATACATCTGACTCTTAGTGAAAGCCATGAGATGTCTGAAGCTAGCAAGTACGGCTAAGTAGCCTAGCCTTGAGGTTGTGGTGTTTTTTTTTTTTAAGTACCTAAGACTCTCTGGCTCACAAATTCAAATTCTCATGTGTCAATGCTTCTATGATAAATAAAATGTGTAATTCACTGTGTGTGAGGGTCTTTCATTGAAACCTTGAAAACCAGGTTCTTATTTGCTTCTTTTCTCTTGTGCCTTCTCTTCTCTTGTGTGCCTTCTTTTCTCTTGTCCCCCACCCCCATGATGCCTATTTTCAAAAGGCTCCTGGATTAAGAGAGCTGAAAATTAGACCTGACAAGAGTATGTTCTGGGAGTTTGGGGGATCTTGAAAAAGAACTGAGTGCCAAACAGCTTTGCTACTGCTGCCTCTGCACATGTAGGCACCCTCTCTGCCGTCCCCTTATCTGGTCCAAGCAGCCGAAGGCATCACTCATCTATTCGCTATCAAACTCCTGCTGGACCTTTCTGTCTTCCCCAGTCCCTGCAGACATGACATGTCACTGACCTGGTATCAGCTCTGCCCAGTTCCTCCACCACCCTACTTCATTCCCCTAGCCTCTGAGGCTAACAGCAATTGAGCCATCATGCTGCTGGTCTTGCCTCAGTCCAGTTCCCTCTCAGCCTCTCCTCTGCTGAGGATCATTTAGCTCAGTGGTGGGCAACCTGCAGCCCGCAGGCTGCACAGGGTCAGGGTAATTCGCTGGTGGGTTGTGAGACAGTTTGTTTACATTGACCGTCCGCAGGCACTGCAGCTCCTCGGGGCCACGGTTCACCATTCCCAGCCAATGGGAGCTGCAGGAAGCATCGTGGGCCGCAAGGATGTGCTGGCCACCGCTTCCCATGGCTCCCAGTGGCCAGGAACAGTGAACTGCGGCCACTGGGAGCTGCAGGTGGCCGTGCCTGCAGACGGTCGATGTAAACAAACTGTCTCGCAGCCTGGCAGCAGACAACCCTGACAGGCCGCAAGTTGCCCACCACTGGTACTTAGCTGGTACTGGCTCTGCTGGAATACACTCTAAGGCTGAACATGACATATTTCATTAAATATAACTTTTAGTAACATTGAAGCTTTTAAACAATTACAATAACCAGAGATCTGGCTGGCCATCCCTTAGCCCCGTTCCCCCGCCTCCCCCCCAAAACACCCCCCCCCAAACAGGATAAACTCTCTAGAAGATATGACGTTTTTATAGGTCAATGCTTCTGCTAGCTTCTACTGAGCCTCTGAACTATTGGACTTAGTCTCAAACTGGTCAGAAAATTTCAACAAAAAAACAGAAACCATTTTCCACAGAGATTTCCCCCCATTTTCTGAGTATTTCTAATTTTATTTTAGTGTGGCTCTCTGGCTGCATCAGCCATTGCTATCAGTGAGAACATAATCTCCCAATAATTGGAAGAAATCACTTGGACTGCAGTGGTATAGCATAGCCCCTTTCCTATCAGAGCACCTGCCCCCGTACTGGTTCCTTTGCACTGCGGCTCTGTGCAGTCTCAGGGAAGGGCAATCTTCAAAGAGCTTTATACATGTACTTTCAAATAACAACTCAGGCTGAAAAGCGCAGGTCTCAGGCCGTGCCTTTAACTGTAATAGTGACCAAATCATCATTACCATATGCTAATTGTCTAATACATGCTAATTGCTCCAAAATGTTCAGTGCAACAAACTACACCAGGCCAAAGTCATGTGAACAGAGCTGCCTGTCTCCAGTGATTCTGTTTCCTGCCTCCACTCTCTCATCCATCACAGCACAAGCAGATAGAGCATTGCTGCTGTGTTGGGACACCTCCTTATAACCATGTCTAGCTGCTTTTCCCACAATATTCCCAGAGCCCCCAGTTACTGCCTCTTTTGCACAGGAATATCAGGCTCAGCAGCCAATGTAGGGCTAATGGGGACCACCTCTGCCTTTACTTTTTGGCATGCACCTGCATGAACCATAACTAACTTACTCAGCTATATGGGCCTGTCCAATTCTGAATATAGACTGTGCTCTGTGACAGACTGACAACAATATTCTGTATGAACTTTATTGAATTAAGTTAAACCTTATTGAATTGGTTTTAATATCTTTAGGATCCATTCTATTAAAAATGCAATTGTGTATGTGGTATTGTCAGCATGTCCCTTCTCTAAGAAACTGGCTAATGCAATCTCTTGCAAAGTATTAGGAACTTCAAAGGGGCTTTTGGAACAATATCTGTGAAGTGGATTTCCTAGGAAGTACCAGAAGTAAAAGGAATGCAAATGGCCCATTTGAAATTCACCCTTTTGAAGCTACACCCTGGACAGGAAAACACATTGTTTACTAATTATCTGCTCCTCAAAAGTCCAGCACTAAGGTCCCAGAACTGTATAAAGCATGGACTAAACGTGGGATGAATGTGCTTGTTCTGAGCTGAAGCTGTGATGAACTTGTGATGACAAAGGAAATCCCTGGGTGGGCTGATGAAGGACTGCTCCTGCCAGAGCCCACATTAGGCTTACCAGATATCTCCCAAACTCTATGAGCATGCATGTATGTTCTTCTATTGTTTTAAATGTTTTCTCTGCAGTGCTTTTACTGTCTGGTAACTTAATACTGTTGACAATCACTCTGTTATCAGTCTCTGAAGAGAAAGCAAGCAGTTTTGCTATCTCCGCTGGGAATAATACAATATAGGTAGGGAACTGTGCAGCCTGGAAATATGCCAGTCAGAAGGGACTGAGATGCAGGTTTCCATCCCTAGACAGGCAATGGCTAGGGAGCTGGACCACTGAGGGAAGATATAGATGCAGCTGCCTTAAACCGTTACACACATCTATTCTTTAGATCACCTCCATAACCAAGCCCTTTTGGGTGCACCCATCCTCAAGCATTCACTTGCTGTATGTGTGCAAAACCACCCCACAATGAAAACCCTATTTGTGCCTCCCTCATGCTTGCCTCCAGAATTTGTGTGTTCAGGTGGCTTGATACACATGGAAGCTGTTACCATTTTTACCCTAAATATTCCACAGCAGTGGAGAATCCCACTTAAAGTCAGATCCTGGAGTCTGGCCACCACTGCTGCAAGTGGCAGGTAGCTCAATCTTATGCCGACAGCTACTGCCCCTGCCTAGGGACTGGTGTCCAATCTTCCGCTCACCTCCCTTGTGCTGTAGACAGCTACTGGATTGTGGGGGACAAAGGACAGTCAGTGCTGTTCGCAGTGTTGTAGCCCTGTTGGTCCCAGGATTTGGGAGTGACAAGGTGGGTGAGGCGATATCTTTCATTGGCCCAACTCCTGTTGGTGAGAGAGTCCGTGTGCCAGCATGAGCGAGGGAAGTTAGGCAGGTGCCCCAGGCTCTTCCAGCTGTGGTTATTCCAGCCCCCAGAGATGCCTGCGAGAGGCCAGTGGTCTTTACAACACTAGTGACAAGCTTCTAAGCCTGGCGCTCTGTGGGGGAGCCCTGGTGTTTCCAAGGCCAGGTGCACAAGGAGAAGGGGTAGAAACCTCAGCTGAAAACCCAGGAAGCCCACACTGCGGCTGAGTTAGGGGAGCCTGGAGGCTTTGCCCCGCCTAGGAACCCCGCGCGTGCCGGGTGGCCCTGCCTGCAGATACCCCCGCTCCCAACTTCTGCGAGCCCCCGGGCCGCAGCCGTTCTGTCCGCGGCCTCACGGCAGCCGGGTCCCAGGCCCCACCCCTTTGCGCGGGGGCAGAGCGCGGCTGCCCCCTGCCCCCCACGCCCAGGGCAGCTGCCCACCGGAGCGCGCGCGCCTCCCCCTCCGGCTCGGCAGCGGCGGGACGCGGTTGCGCAGCAGCCGCAGCCGCCGCCGCCGGCGAAGCAGCAGCAGCGCGCCTCGCCGCGCCGGGGGCTTTGCACTCGCCGCCGCAGCGCCGGCGACGGCAGCAGGGCGGGCTCTCGCCCGGGCCAGCGCCTGCCGGCTGGGGATGCTCGCCCCCTAGGCGGCGGCGGGGGATGCCGCGAAGCGTGTGACGCTGGGCGGAGGGTCTGGCTGTCGCAGCGCCGGGGCGGGCAGTGCACCGCGCGGGGCTCTCTCGGGGAGGATGCCCGGAGCGGCGGCGGCAGCCTCGGCGGCGGCGGGGATGCTGCCGGCTCAGGAGGCGGCCAAGCTCTACCACACCAACTACGTGCGGAACTCGCGGGCCATCGGGGTGCTCTGGGCCATCTTCACCATCTGCTTTGCCATCGTCAACGTGGTGTGCTTCATCCAGCCCTACTGGATCGGCGACGGCGTGGACACCCCGCAGGCGGGCTACTTCGGGCTCTTCCACTACTGCATCGGCAACGGCTTCTCCCGGGAGCTCACCTGCCGGGGCAGCTTCACGGACTTCTCCAGCCTGCCCGCGCGAGCCTTCAAAGCCGCCTCCTTCTTCATCGGGCTCTCCATGACGCTCATCATCGCCTGCATCGTCTGCTTCACCCTCTTCTTCTTCTGCAACACGGCCACCGTCTACAAGATCTGCGCCTGGATGCAGCTCACCTCGGGTGAGTCAGGGGCTCAGCCAGCACTGCGGGCGCGGGGAAGAAACTTATGCCTGCTGCGGGCACCCGGCTCTCACGGGTTAATTGGGGGGGGGGGGGGTTGTCATGCAACTCCCATTCACCAGCACCTGCCCCCAAGGGTTAATCAACAGTCTCCTGGCAGGGAGAAGGGGGGTTGGAGAAACATACATGCACTGGCAATCGTTTAGACTGGGTTACTATCCGGCATGCAGTGAAGGGGCAGGGAAAACGCAAATCCCTGACGAAGATGAACACTGATTGTCCAGGGGTAATATCCTCCCCGCAGAGATGGGACTGGGGTGGGTGAGTGGGTATGTGTAGGGGTGTCAAGTCAAAACTTCCGTGCAGTAACTGTGCCCGGAGTTAAAGTCACTCCGTGGAAGGAGAGAAGTAGGGAGATCATGCTAATACATGAAAAAGCTTAACTGCATTAACAGTTTAGATTAGCTATCTGTATCCGACCTTGTCTACACTGTGATTGCCTGTAATGTACTGAAGCATATGCTAGAGTAACATATGACCGCTGTCTCTTCCCCTCGCATCCTCATAAAAACAGATGTGTGCCTTAGAAAGCCGCCCCAGTGAGCAGAAATTGTTAAATAAAACAGAGAGGAAACTAGAAACTAAACCATATACCTCCAAGCCAGAACATCCATTTGGACAGGGCTGGCATATTAAGAAGTATAGTGAAACCACCAGCAAAAATCTGTCCTCTAGTAGACCAAAGGTCATAACAAAATGGTAGGGGAAACCTGGGGATGCTATAAAGAGGCCACATAGAACACAAAAGATTGACTGCTGGAGGTTATTTGCAGTAGTATTGTAACCTGTTGAAGGTTAGACCTTAGTGCGAATTTCCATGTAGTTACCAGGAAACCTTCCTCCTTTCAGTAACATCACAGGATGAAGGCTTGTTATTCTTGCCAGGCTGGAGGGCAGCTGAGGTCGTTGGATTCTGTGTGTGTGTGTTTAACAAGATTTATTTCCTTCCCCGCCCGCCCACCCCCACCTCCATGGCAGAAAGGTAGAAATCCCATTGTAGTTATTATTTTCAATGTAAAGGTATGCAAACTTCATCTGAAATTCCTCATCACAGGCATGTAGTGCCTTCCTCAGGAAAGTGCATGGGGAAGAAGGAGAAACACGGAGAGAGAAACCCTGAGCTCCCCTAGTATTCCCTCCCTCGGTTTCTAAACAAGCTATAGTTTGGGTTAGGAGAGAGGAGCAGGATGGGGAAGGGTATAACAAAGCTTTGAAGAGCCTGTGGAAAATCTTAGGTTTTGGCAGCAGGAAGTAGAGGAGAGAGGAATGAGATCCAGAGTTAAGAAGGAAATAAAAGCAATTTTCACAAGAGAAAAAATTCTGTAACAATCTGGGGAGGACCTGAGCATGATGTCTAAGCACAAATCTCACCTGCCCTCCTGCGGAAACCACTGAAGTTGAGGTTTTTGCTTTGCAGAAATAAGCTGTTTGGAAGCACAGGGAAATGTCTCCAGAATTGGTATTACAGTTACTTCTTCAGTCTCCTTAATACAGCTAAATTCATTAATTTTCACAGCTCTGATTCTTCCAAGTTGTTTGTTCACTATTATTTAATTTGCCGTTTACAGTTACTGGGTGGTAGGGATTTCTTGTCTGTTCAGAATGGGTTTTCAAGTTCTTCACGTTTCTTATGTACTGTTTGTTTATGTATTCTAGGTATACTTGCTGGTTGTTTTGTTTATAGTGTTTAAGTTTCTGCACAGAACAGTGGCTTCCTTTATCACTTTGGGACTGATCCTGAAGTCAGTTAAAGTCAACGATAGCTTTGCCACTGACTTCAATGAGAATAGGAATTGGCCCATTATATTTGCACTGGGAATCCTGTGTGATATTAGCCACTTCTTTTTCTCTCCCATAAAATACCTTCAAATATGCTGTTAGTTTTATGGATCCTCCTTGAAGCCGGGAGGTGCAAGCTGCATTTCTTTGCACCAGTAAGGTCCCCGATGCTCTACTGGGGATTTGCTGTCTACCAAGACAGGTGGAGCTTTGACCTGTGGCCAGGGCTCCACAGAAACCTACCTGGTCGATGGTGCTGTGAATATGCACTGAACTGGTGCATCCCCAACCTGCTTTGGTCATGCACCTTACACGGCAAGTGCAGTTAACTTTCCAGATCACTGGTATACTTTCCAACACCAGGGACCCCGATTTACACAAACAGAAGCCACTGTAAGCCAGGAATGATTTTTGGCTCTGTGACTTTATTCCTGTGCAGTTGAGAAAAAATGCTTAGAAATCACAGCACAAATTTGGCTGTTTGAAAAAAGAGTTGGTTGGATTCGAACCAAGCTGCACACACACAAGGGTTGCACTGATGACTTGTGTTTCATTTTTCAAGCAAATCTGAAGTGCGAGATTTTCAAAAGCCTCAAAGTTGGCCTAACCACTCCCATGGAAGTCAACAATGGGAGTTTAACCATCATCTTCAATGGGAGCATAATTTAGCCAGTGCTGAGTTCAATTGAAAATCATATCTGATCTTTTTCATTCCAAAATGAAAATCCCATGGAAATGAACTTATAATTATAACGCTGGTTGGTTGTCTTTCATTGTCAGCTCTTTGTGAAAGCCTTTGGGGGAGAAGGACTAGAAAGATACAGGATACCAAAAGGGTCGGACACTGCTGCTTGCTTAAATATTATATCTTAATTTCGCTATTATCTGATCATTCAATTTAAAATCAGGCTTCAAAAATCTGCCTCAAAGATAAAGAAATGTGACTGAAAATCCACAATTGTAGATCCTTGCAGGTTGCATGCTTTTAAGATTTTATAACAGAAGGCGGCATGTAATTGCTGTGGAATAGTGGTATAACTAGAAAAGAAAATCAGCATTACTCCGTTTCAGTTGTGCACTTCCACAAGTTCTGTCACTTTCTGTTTTTGTGTTGTTTCATTATTTTAAGAGTATAGGTCATTCAGCATAATAAGTATACAATGTGGTTCTCATAAATAAATGTTATAATAATAAATAAAATGTTAGCTAAATAGACATATGTCTATTTAGTTCAAGAACCAAGCACCTTTGAAGTAGTAAAATATGCATATTTCTACTGAAGTGTGTTGCATATTTTATTTTGATACATCCTAAAATAGAAGAACACAATGTAGTGCTTTTATTAAATTTGGCAATAGTAGAGGTGCTGCATTTACATATGAAGGATCAAACACGAAGGTTGATATCTTTTGATGATACCACATTCAGTTCTCATTCAGCCTAGGGGATTTCACTTGAGTTAGGGCGGCAGGAATGGGCTAGGATTTTGGTTTTAAAAAACCTTCAGGACATAGTTTATAATAACTCATGTAGGAGAGACTAACAGATGATATGGCCCTTATTTGGAAACAATTTTTATTTGAATAAAAGGTAAGTGATATCTGAAACACACACACTTTAATCTCTCTTTCTGGGTATGTAATGCTTGATTAGCCAGAAGAATGTGAGAAAAATTACACTTCAGGCTCTCAATTATGTAGCTGTAGAAAGCATATATTAAATTCCATAATGATTTTTGTCAGTGTTCACACTCTTTTTGTCATTACACATGTACGGATATCAATAGGCAATTTCATATACTGAGAGCCAACTATAAGGGCCCAATTTTCAGTCCATGACCTCCACTCTTGCACCTGCAAAACTGTACATTCAAATATTTATACATGCACTTTGAACAATTTGAACACCTGCATGCACACAAATGTTGGACTCTACACCAATTTTCTGTGTTAGAATCTGTATAGACCTAGACCAGAAGCAGGTACAGGTATGTGCATGTACAACTTTTCCCCTTCACATGTGGAAACTGGTTATTTTGCTCCTTATTATTTATCAAGCATCCAAAGCATTCTAGGTGCCTCACAGATCAAGTCATGTCTCAATCTTCTTTTTCACAAACTAAAGAAACTGAGCTCATTAAGTCTCTCACTGTAAGGCATTTGTGGTTGCTTTTTATGTTTGTTTTGGTTTTCCTGGGTCACTGTAAGATTGTAAGTTCCAGGTAAGGAAAAAGTAGACAAACACAAGGAAAGTGCAGAAACATCTATTAAACCACGCTGGTGTGGAATGCATAGCAATATACAGGCTTTTAAATAGAATCATAGTTCTGTGCACTGATTAAAATGGCAAGTGGGGTGGCGTCAAAATTAAAGGGCCTGATTCTCCACTATCTTGCACCTTGTGTTGTCATTTACACTTGGGTTAAGTTTGCAGGACCAGATAAAATTCTTGCATGAAAACTAAAAGAGCTGGCTATGGAGGTCTCCAAGTTATTGACATGGACAGTTAACAAATCTTATAATACTGGGTAAATGCCAGAAGATTGGAAAAAAGCCAGTGTTCTACCAATATTTTAAAAGGATAGACTGGAAGACCCAGGTAATTGTAGGTGAGTTCTCTTGACACTGATTCTTGGTAAGATTACAGAAAGGCTGATCTAGGATGCAATCAGTAAAGATTTAATGATGGAAATATAACTAATGCCAATCAACATGGTTTTATGAAAAATAGGTCTTGTCAAACAAAAGTGATATAGTTGATGAGATCACAGATTTGATTGATAAATATGGCTGTATTGACATACTATAAAATGCATGGACTTCTCTAAGGAATTTGACCAAGTCTCCCATGATATTCTGATTTAAAATAATAGCGCTATACAAAATAAATACAACCCATATTAAATGGATTAAAAACTGCCTAGCTGATAGATCTCAAAAAATAATTGTAAATGGGGAATAATCATTCAGTGGAGATGTTTCTAGTGGTATCCCACAGGGATCTGTTCTCATCCCACTGCTATTCAATATCTTTATCAGTGACCTGGGAAAAAAATATAAAATCATTGCTGGTAACGTTTGCAGATGACACAAAAAATTGGTGAATGGTAAATATAGTAAGTGTAAGCAGAGTCAGGATGAGCACCACCCTGACATCTGGTGGTGAGGTGTGGCAAGTTGTGGAAAAGAACTTCAGGGACTGATCTCATTTGCATAGGCACACCCACCCCACCTAGAATGAGGCCATAGCTGCCCAAATGGTTACTTTGGCTGCTGTGGGATCCCCAGTGTCTCTGTTATTGGGGCAGGAAGAATAAATTGTTATTACCCTGATTATGGGAATCAAGGACAGTGGAACTGTACTTGGCCTTTTGTGATGATGGAGGGACTCGCCATCAACTAAGTAGCACTCGCTAGGCAAGGGACATGGGTTCCAAAACTCTGTGAATTGAGAGAGGCTGGGGATAGGTATTAATACTTGGTGGTATGGGCCCCCTGGTGAGGGCCTTACATGCTAATTGCACTTCCTCCTCTCTCCACTGTGGAATATCAGAGCTAATTTTGATTCTATTAGGAGTCTAGTTTCAGGCTGCTGAGCTGAATTCACTTTGGGCTAATGGTGTACCAGCACTGAGGCTCCCCTACTACAAGCTGAAATCACAAAAGAGCTAAACTTACTAAGAGCTGAAATCACTGAGTGTTGTGGGGGAGCCTGAAGATATATGGTGGAGCAGTTTGTGGGATGGCGAGCGGCTGGTGGAGCAGAGCAGTTTGCGGGACGGCGAGTGGAGTGGCTGGTGGAGCAGAGCAGTTTGTTGGATGCCTAGAGCAGCTCATGGGGTGGCTGGCAGAGTGGAGCCCCATGAAGAGGTGGGGCCATCAGCTTTGGACCACGTAAGGTGCCCCTTAAACACCTCCCCCCCCCAAATCTCCACCCAGGTTGGGAGGTAAAACTCTCTGCAGATAAACTTTTGAACTCTGGGGCTGCCTTGACCAGGGACAGAGACTTTTGGGTCGTTGGACTTTTGGGACTTTGGGTGATTTTGGGTTGCTGGACTCAAGAACCAAAGGGAAAGGACATGCCCCAATTTGCTTGGGGTGGGTTTTTTGCTCATGGGTTGTGTTATGAATCCTGTTGGTGGTGTTTCCCCAACATAATGCCACATTGTTTCTCTCTGTTATTAAAAGGTGTTTTGCTACACTCAGACTTTGTGCTTGCGAGAGGGGAAGTATTGCCTCTTGGAGGCGCCCAGCGGGGGTGGTATATATTTGTCCCAGGTCACTGGGTGGGGGCTCGAGCCAATTTTGCATTGTGTTATTGGAATGGAACCCCTAGATACTGAACCCGGCCCTTGTTGCTGCCAACTCTGACAGGCAGAAGGGTTACATAAGGAAAGGTCAGTTTTACAGAGTGATCTAAATCATATGGTAAACTGGGCATGCTTGATCAACATGTGTTTTAATACAGTCAAATGCAAGTTCCTACCTCTAGGAATAAAGAATGAAGGATGGGATTTATAGATGGGAGATTGTATTATGGAAAGCAGTGATTCAGAAGGGGAATTAGGATCATGGTGGATAACAAACTGAACATGCCCTCAGTGTGATGCTGTAGGTAAGAGAGTTGATGTGATCCTTTTGATGTATGAACCAGCAAGTATCAAGTAAAAGTAAGGAGGTGATATTACCACTCTGTACAGCATAAGTGAGACCACTGCTGACATAATGTGTCCAGTTCTAGTATCTATGCTTTGAAAAGGATATTGACAAATTAGAAATGATTCATAAAAGGGCTACAAGAATGATCTGAGGTCTGGAATAGACTTCCAATGAGAGCCTAAGAAGCTGAATCTGTTTAGTGTTTCCAAGAGACGGTTAAGAGGTGACTTGATTGCAGTCTACAAGTATTGACATGGGGAAGAGATTTCTGGTAGTAGAGGGCTTTTTAATCTAGCAAAGACATAACAAGAACCAGTGGATGGAAGCTGAAGGTAGAAAAATGTGGACTAGAAATAAAGCGCACATTTTTAACAGTGAGGGTAATAAACCATTAGAGCACCTTACCTAGGGGGTTGGTGGATTCTCTGTTGTTTGAAGTCTTTTTAAAACAAGATTGGATGTTTCTTTCTAAAACATATGCTGTAGCTTATCCAGAGGTTATGGGGTTGATGCAGGAAACACTTGGTGAAATTCTATGGCCTTTGCTATGCAGGAGGCCAGACTAGATGATGATAATGATTCCTTTTGGTCTTAAAATCTATAACTAAATAGCTGTATAATGGTACAAAGGAGAATTCTTCACTCACACCTTTTTTAGCATTTTGCACTCACTTTTCACCCCCTCTGTATAAATGCAGTGAGTACACAAGACCTAAGACGGTAGAAAATCAGGCCCAGAACATCCATAAGGTTTTACATAGTTTCAACAGCGATACCAGCTCTAGTTAAATTAAATACTTCCTCACCAGATTGAGCTGACTGAGCTTTTTAGTTCCTGTTGGGAAAAGTGGGCTGTGGATCTGTTAGGAAACAATTCTGATAAAAGGCAGAGAGGGCCCTGACTGCAGCCAAACCAATGCAGATTCAGTGTATTGTGGGGGCAGGATACCAAATCCCTGCACAAAGAAGAGTGAGGTTGTGCATTGCGTGGGGTCCCTGCATATAGGGAAAATTAGGAGCTGGCCCATAAGAGAAGTGAGGGCGGGGCTGCTACAGCCACCGATTATCTTCAGTGGAGGGGACAGTGCAGGAACTGAAGGGGCTACTGGAAATTTGAGGCTGCTTTAGTGGCCAATTTCTCTACGTAAAAGAATAAATGGACACAAATCAGATGTCAAGAATTATAACATTCATAAACCAGTCGGAGAACACTTCAGTCTCTCTGGTCACTTGATTTCTGATCTAAAAGTGACTATTCTTCAACAAAAAAACTTCGAAAACGGACTCCAACAAGAGACTGCTGAATTGGAATTAATTTGCAAATTGGATACAATTAACTTAGGCTTGAATAGAGACTGGGAGTGGTTGAGTCATTATACAAAGTAAAACTATTTCCGCTTGTTTATTCCTCCCCCCCCCACTGTTCCTCAGTTAACTCCTAGAAATGTGCTGGAAATGGCCCACCTTGATTATCACTTCAAAAGGTTTTCTCTCCCCCCACCCCACTCTCCTGCTGGTAATAGCTCATCTTAAGTGATCACTCTCCTACAATGTATATGGTAAACATCCATTTTTGCATGGTCTATGTGTATATAAATCTCCTCACTGTATTTTCCATTTTATGCATCCGATGAAGTGAGCTGTAGCTCACGAAAGCTTATGCTCAAATAAATTGGTTAGTCTCTAAGGTGCCACGAGTACTCCTTTCCAGGGGGGTTGTGACCCATCAGCTGGGAATCATTGAGAGAGTGGATCAGTGGGGCAAAATACGATAGTGCATGAAGTTGTCCAATCAACATGAGGAAGAATTCCATTTACCTGGAAAAAAAATCCGTATAAGAGAGGCAAAAAGAAACCCGAGAGAGGGCATGAAAAAAGGAGAGCATCAAGCATGGAACATTGGCAGACCAGGTACTTGTGCATGAGTGGTAGGGTTTCAAAAGCACTCAGCATTGGCCTATCTCCCAAATCTGTGGGAGGTGTACTATTGACTTTGTTGGGAGCAGAGTTAGGCCATTGCTGAGTATTTTTGAAAATCCCACACAGAAGATTTAATGAAGAAAGTTTCTATATAAGAAAATGAAACAAGGATGAGGAGCAGCATGGTACAACTAGATACAGTAGAGTATATTTTATGAAATAAAGTCAGGTGAGTTTCAAGCATGGAGACATCTATACCTTTTTAGAAGTGTAATGTACTGTGGTATAAACAGCCTAACTTTGATCCTACAAAGATAAAAACACCAGACATATCAGGACCAAAAATTTGTAGCATGATCAGACAGTCTGGACTCGGTATTTGAAAACCAACAGGATCCAGCTTTGAAGAATGACAAGGTCACAGTAGTGAAACATCACAAAGAAATAAAACTAAAAACATGTGTTCGCTCAGAAATGGTGAACTGGAAAAAGAAAGACATGAAGAAATCTAAAGGTGGAAAAGTCTGCAGAATTTGATAACATCATTTACATTGTGGCATTGTTAAAAAAATGCAGTGGCAGCATGACAGAGCGGATAGCTAGAATATGCATCATTGTGAGGAACAGTATGCAAATCCCAATTACTAGGAAAGAAAATTACAGCTGGAATCCTTAAGAAGGAGACTATAATGTACTCCAAGATCTGTCTATTCTAAGAGAGATATTATCCATCTTCATGGCTGGCAGATTGAGAGATGCAGAAGACTTGAAGCAAGTTGCCCTTAGAATGAGACGGTCATATATAACATGGGAAAGGGATGCTTGATTTTCTCTATGAGAAGCCAGATGCAAATTTCTGAATTTCATTTAGTATAAAAAGTAGCCAGTAGCCTCTGTTGAGAGTCTCTTTGACACTAGCATATCATGTGCTATTTCAGAAAAGATAATTCAATCCAATAACTGAGACTATATCAGAAAGAAAGGGCTGAAGGATATATGGTTTATGATAAATTATGATAAATAATTGATGAGATGTCATATTTCACCCTCCTCCTTTTTCTGGTTATGTTTTAGATGCTATAAATATGTGTGAGAGTAAGATAGACATAGACCTTACAAGGTCAAATTAAAATGTGCTGAGTTATGATGTTTAGAAAATACCACTAGTGAAACCTTGTTTTTGTTGGCATAGGGCCAAAATCTATTTGCCTTATTTGCAGGAATAGCCTATTGAATGAGACAAGTAGTCTCATGTAAGTAACGTGAGCAGAATCTGGCTCATAAGAGTGTGCCCTCAGTCTGCATTTGGAAGTGATCTTAATTTCAGTTCAATAATACTTTCTTGACATGAGGAGTTATTAATGTTTCAAAAAATATAACCAAAATAGGAACAGATCCCTCAGGGTCAGGGATATGGGGTGGGGAAGGGATGTGCCAGCAGATGCATATTATTATTATTATTCCTCCTGTCATAAATATAAAGGGAAGGGTAAACCCCTTTAATATCCCTCCTGGCCAGAGGAAAAATCCTCTCACCTGTAAAGGGTTAAGAAGCTAAAGGTAACTTCGCTGGCACCTGACCAAAATGACCAATGAGGAGACAAGATACTTTCAAAAGCTGGGAGGAGGGAGAGAAACAAAGGGTCTGTGTCTGTCTGTATGCTGCTTTTGCCGGGGATAGACCAGGAATGGAGTCTTAGAACTTTTAGTAAGTAATCTAGCTAGAGATGCGTTAGATTATGATTTCTTTAAATGGCTGAGAAAGGAACTGTGCTGAATAGAATGACTATTTCTGTCTGTGTGTCTTTTTTGTAACTTAAGGTTTTGCCTAGAGGGATTCTCTATGTTTTGAATCTAATTACCCTGTAAGGTATCTACCATCCTGATTTTACAGAGGGGATTTCTTTACTTCTATTAAAAGTCTTCTTGTAAGAAAATTGAATGCTTTTTCATTGTTCTCAGATCCAAGGGTTTGTGTCTGTGGTCACCTATGCAAATTGGTGAGGATTTTTGCCAAACCTTTCCCAGGAAGTGGGGTGCAAGGGTTGGGAGGATTTTGGGGGGAAAGAAGTGTCCAAACTACGTTTCTCAGTAAACCCAGTTAAAGTTTGGTGGTGGCAGTGGAGATCCAGGGACAAAGGATAAAATTAATTTGTACCTTGGGGAAGTTTTAACCTAAGCTGGTGAAAGTAAGCTTAGGAGGTTTTCATGCAGGTCCCCACATCTGTACCCTAGAGTTCAGAGTGGGGGAGGAACCTTGACACCTCCCAACAACAATATCCCTATGGGGAATATGCAAAAAGTTATTGCATCCTAATATCCCTCTGCATCATGGAACATCCTCCTGGTTCTTTACCTCCTGAAAGTGAGTAGGCAAGAGAAGCCCTGGCAACAGTTATATTGGAAGGGCTCAGATAATAGTATGATGGCACAAGGTCTCTGGATGCGTGACCATGTGCATCTGGTAGATTCCTGGAGACCAGTAGGTTCCCAGGCAGCATTCCCTGCTCATTCTGTGGCTATGCACATACTGAGAAAGAGGAATACTTCTCAGCATGCCAAGGACCAGAGCTGGGACGCAGTGTGTAGCAAAGACCCAAAATGAGGGGCACAAAAATTAACTGTGCAGGAAAATTAAAATCATATGGTATTCATTCCTTTAGTTTAAATGACTCTCTAATCTCAATATAATGAGTCGCTTTGTGATTTGATTTTCAATTATATAAGTAAGGGGAGGCCAAACTTTTGTGGACTATAGGTAGCTTTGGGACTAAAATGAGCAATGTCCCTAAAAATGAGGCGCACTTGAGACCTGTGCTAGGAGGTGTGCAGAATGTATCCACCAATTTTGTAGAAAGTTGTTACGCTTTTTGGCATACAGAGAAAATATGGGCCATGGTTGTCAAAAACAGAAATGAATCTTACTAACTGATTAGGACAGTGTGTTTCAGGATAAGATTTCTCCCAGGAATTCATCTACTTAAACTCAGCTACTAAATCTTAGAGTATTATGTTCCCCAACATGGCAGTGGATCTTCACTGGGAAAGCTTAAAGTGTAGCTTCCCAAAGAGTTAATTTAAGGTTCTTAGATTAATTCCCTGAGAGAGAAATTATGGTCTCTGTCTTTCAGCAAAATAAGAATTTATCATTCTTATTGCTTTTTCTCCTCGAAAGAAAGTTAATTACTACTTGGCTGCTTCTTCTTAATATTTCTCTTTCAGATTACTCGGTAAAATTATATCACCGATTAGTAAAAGAATGACACTTAACTGCAAGTATAAGCATTATACCACAATAATATCGTTTCTCAAATTAGTTATCTAAGGTTTGCTGCAGATATTTCTTTCCCTGTACAGGGGTGGAGGGTTCAGATTGCAAGAGAAAGCTAAACAAGTCTCTTCATTGACAATCTGTTGATTCATGTTGGATGGGCTTGCTTGGCAATTCCTTGTTAGTTTTGAATAAACTGTGGCCAGGGAACCTGTAACTTGGGGAACTTTAAAGAAGGATTGGATGCCTGTAGTCTTGTGAACAACCAGATTTATCAGCAGATTGCATCTTTGGCAAACAGACTTCTTTCTGGCTAAAGCCATCTTTTATTACTTTTCTAGGAAGTGGCATCCATCAGCATAGCAGTGCTACTGTAGAGAGCATCCTTCACATAGGACCAGATTTTCACAAGCGCTCAGCTCCCAATTTAGGTGTCTAAATGGGAACTGAACTCTTTACAAAATAGCCATTAGTGACTATCTTTGCTTTAAAATGTCATGCCTTGCCTTCTTGAATTCCTCTTCCTCGTATCAAATTCAAAGCCCTATTGGCTTGCCAGCCATTCATGTTTGAATTTAAGATGTGTGAGATGGTTTGCATCTTTTTGAAGAAAATGGTGCTCCTTTTTGACCTGAGCAGCTAGTCAGAATTTGGGACTCGGGGATGTTCCAGTTGGAAGTAGAAATTGATGGAGTCTTTGTTTATTTATCTATTTTCTTTAATGCAGTTTTGTTTATTTACAAGGAACACAGGAGGAACCAGGAACAAAAGGAGCATTTTTTAGCTTACAGCCCCAAGCCTCTTTAGCCAACAGACCCCAAAACTCTTTCTCTATAGCTTTTTCCAGGATCACACTGTGCTTACAGGTTGCTGCTTGGTGCATATACGTGCACTTCCCCATTTCCCCGCCCCCCCCCCACTAGTCAGCAAACCCTCTTGGTTGTGAACCTGCCCAGGAGATTGCACTGTCTTTTGTCTTGGGGGGGTGGGAGGGCTTTTTGTTAACTCAACCTGACAGCAAGGTTAATTGAAGGGTGCGTTCAGACCCAATCTCAAAGAAGTTTGTGGTCCAAGCAGTCGCCAGTACCTCTCAGCAGAACAGAAATATACATCAGCTCGCACACCACTTCGCACATCACCAGTTGTCAGGCAGGTGGCCTGGTGGTTGCATCAGCTTTAATTTCAGAATCCATTTGTGAGGAATGGCAAGTCTAGATGAATGCTCTTCTCTATTCTATTTCATTTACTGTGCTCATCACCACACTATGCTTACTTTCTCCAGTTAAAAATAAACAAAGTGACCAACATCTGTCAGTCAGGCAAGTGGGCTTTCTTTCTGCCCCCTTCCTCCCCATCTTAATTTCCATTTCTGTCTTGCACTCTGACCAAAAAAGAGCCATTATTCTCCTTCGCCCCCAGGGAGACAATCTAATGGGATCACAGGACACAACTGCTGCATTAAGATCCATTATAGCAGCTTTTTGTACCCACAATATGCATGTAAACTGGGATGTTTATAAGAGAGATTAATCTTTATAAGAGAGAAATCTACTGTTTGATTGTATAGGACTAAAGGGAATAATAACATTAATCTCTAAACCTGTTTTAAAAAATCAGGGCTTCAAAAAAAGATTGTTTACAAACTGCAAATTCTACAAAATATTTGGTGTAGTATTGCTAAGCATGTTACTTTGGGAAGATACCCCTTGTCATCGACATAGCGTAATTATTTTGTGATATCAGGCTGCTATGGAAACTATTTTACGAAAGATCAGAGTAAAGATGCAACTAAAATCCTTCTAACTTGTTGACATTCAATTTACCACTGGACTCTATTTTGTGTGTAAGTAGGTTTATCTAATGCAAAAGGTGTGAGCCTGACCCTGCGCTCCTCACTCAGGCAAAATAGAAGGCTTGCATGAGGAAGGACTGCAGCAGCAAGTTCTACGTCTATATTTTTTATTATTTCTTTCCCCCTCCTTATCTCTGAGATATCTTATTCCCTGGGTGTTTGTGTGAGAGAAGAGGGATCTTTTGTCAGCAAGGGAATTTAATGGATCAAAGAACCATGTATAATATGTGTTAGCATGAAAAAAAGTACCTACTGAATTACAAATTAAGTATATTCTAGACTCCTAAAAAGTCTTTACAATCTAGTGCATACAACGAACATATGTGAACCTGGACAATGAGTATTTAAAACCCTCAGAGGTAGCTCTGGTGATCTAGGTATCTGGGGGAATTCCTGGCCGCATTGAAGTAAATGCCAATACTCCCATTGATTTCAGTGGTTCTAGGATGTCACCCCTGGTATATAAAATAGTCAGATTCAACCATATAACAAGGAATTGGCTGTTGTGATTGCAGAGTTATTGGCCATTATCTTTGAACACTCGTGGTGATCAGGGGAGGTCCCGGATGATTGGAAAAAGGCAAATATAGTGCCCATCTTTTAAAAAGGGGAGAAGGAGAACCCGGGGAACCACAGACCGGTCAGCCTCACCTCAGTCCCTGGAAAATTCCTGGAGCAGGTCCTCAAGTAAATCATTTTGAAGCACTTGGAGGAGAGGAAGGTGATCAGGAACAGTCAACATAGATTCACCAAGGGCAAGTCATGCCTGACCAACCTGATTAACTTCTGTGATGAGATAACTGGCTCTGTGGATATGGGAAAAGCAGTGGACGTGATATAGCTTGACTTTAGCAAAGCTTTTGATACGGTCTCCCACGGTATTCTTTCCAGCAAGTTAAAAAAGTATGGATCGGATGAATGGACTATAAGGTGGATAGAAAGCTGGCTAGATTGTCGGGTTCAACAAGTAGTGATCAATGGCTCGGTGTCTAGTTGGCAGCCTGTATCAAGTGGAGTGCCACAGGGGTCAGTCCTGGGGCCGGTTTTGTTCGACATCTTTATTAATGATCTGGATGATGGGATGGATTGCACCCTCAGCAAGTTTGCAGATGACACTAAGCTGGGGGAGAGGTAGATATGCTGGAGGGTAGGGATAGGGCCAAAATAAATCTGACGAGGTTCAACAAGGACAAGTGCAGAGTCCTGCACTTAGGAAGGAAGAATCCCATGCACCGCTACAGGCTGGGGACTGACTGGCTAAGCAGCAGTTCTGCAGAAAAGGACCTGGGGATTACAGTGGATGAGAAGCTGGGTATGAGTCAACAGTGTGCCCTTGTTGCCAAGAAAGCTAACAGCATATTGGGCTGCATTAGTAGGAGCATTGTCAGCAGATTGAGGGAAGTGATTATTCCCCTCTATGTGGCACTAGTGAGGCCACATCTGGAGTATTGCGTCCAGTTTTGGGCCCCCCACTACAGAAAGGATGTGGACAAATTGGAGAGAGCCCAGCAGAGGGCAACGAAAATGATCAGGGGGCTGGGGCACATGACTTATGACGAGAGGCTGAGGGAAGGAATTGGGCTTGTTCAGTCTGCAGAAGAGAAGAGTGAGGGGGGGGATTTGATAGCAGCCTTCAACTACCTGAAGGGAGCGTTCCAAAGAGGATGGAGCTAGGCTGTTCTCAGTGGTGGCAGATGACAGAACAAGGAGCAATGGTCTCAAGTTGCAGTGGGGGAGGTCTAGATTGGATATTAGGAAACACTGTTTCACTAGGAGGGTGGTGAAGCACTGGAATGGGTTACCTAGGGAGGTGGTAGAATCTCCTTCCTTAGAGGTTTTTAAGGTCAGGCTTGACAAAGTCCTGGCTGGGATGATTTAGTTGGTGTTGGTCCTCCTGAGGTCTCTTCCAACCCTAATCTATGATTTCACTGAGTTTTAACTACCGTAATTCCTCACTTAAAGACATCCTGGTTAACGTTGTTTCATTGTTACGTTGCTGATCAGTTAGGAAACATGCTC
The DNA here is from genome assembly GCF_965152275.1 of Natator depressus. NCBI lineage: Eukaryota > Metazoa > Chordata > Testudines > Cheloniidae > Natator > Natator depressus. The sequence goes on along the minus strand of NC_134234.1, from coordinate 322,571,613 downwards.
ATTTAAAGTTGTGCAATGCTCCCTTATAACGTTGTTTGACAGCCTCCTGCTTTGTCCACTGCTTGCAGGAAGAGCAGCCCGTTGCAGCTAGCTGGTGGGGGCTTGGAACCAGGGTGAACCGGCAGCCCCCCATCAGCTCCCCATTCCCCTAAGTTCCCTGTGCAGCAGCCACCCAGCAGGCTATCAATTGCTGTCAGTTCAGCTATCCCCACTGCCACGTGCTGCTCCTGCCCCCTGCCTTGGAGCTGCTCTCCAGCGCCTCCTGGGGGGAAAGAAGAGGGTGTCACAGGGTTCCCCGCAGGCTTTCTCCCTCTTGAGCCTGTGCCCTCTGTTTAGGCTGGTATAATAGAGAATCTTCCACGCCTTCTTTTGCTGGATCACCCAAGTGTCTTTATTTACAGTGTTCATGCAGTTCCCAGATCCCCCAACAGCTAGTGCCCCATAGACCCTCCCCAGGGTCTCCTTGCTTTTGAGGCTTCCTTCTTTGGTAAGGAGACAGCAATACCACCCTCCTGTCTCCTGCCAGGCTAGCCTCCTAATTGAGGTTTGTCCAGGGCTTTTATAGCTCTCTTATGCATCAGCCCAGCTGTCAGTACTTAGCTCAGCATGTTCTCTGAGCCAGCCCTCATTAGGGCTTGCAGCTGGGCTCCCTGCTGAATACCTCAGTCTCTACTCCTGGCCAGAGAGCAGGCTGCAGCCAGCACTTTGGCAGGGCCTTACAGGGGTTTACTCCTGCCCTGCCACAGGGGGCTAATGTCAAGATGTCCCCCTCCCCTCTGCTCCTGCATCCCGCTTACTCCATCTTCCATAGAGCAGGGTGGACACACGACAGGGCTCAGGACAGCGGGAGCTTCCTGGCAGCAGCTGCCATCTCAGCTTGCTGATTAACTTAAAAAGGCAGTGTACTTAAATGGGGTCAGGTACTTAAAGGAGCAATGTGTATCTCTCTCTCACACACAGGTGTGTCTCTGTCTCTGTTTGCCATGCTGTTTCCCCTCCCTCCATTCATGCTGCCTTGTAGAGCGTGAGGCTACATTAACAACGAGTTAACCCTTGAGGGCTCAGCTGAATTCTAGTTCATCATTTAGCAGTAAGGCATTCCCTGGGAAATATCCCATCCTCTGACTTCACCCCTCAACCAAGCTTCACAATCATCATTGCTGTGTACCAGTATTAAATTATTTGTTTAAAATTTATACTCTGTGTGTGTATGTATGTATGTATGTGTATATATATAAAATAAAAAATAGTCTTTTGTCTGGTGAAAAAAATTTCCCTGAAACCTAACCGTCCCTATTTACATTAATTCTTATGGGGAAATTTGGATTCGCTTAACATCGTTTTGCTTAAAGTTGCATTTTTCAGGAACATAACTACAACGTTAAGCGAGGAGTTACTGTATATGGGAAGTTTGAAGAGTCGATGACAGGGCAGAGTTAAGAGTTGTGCCCTAATTTAAATTTATCAGTTTCCTGGATTTATAATGCTTAATTTGGGGGTAATTACATCATCCCTGTAATGTATTGTATTCTTAATTACTAATATGTACTTCCAAATTTAGCTCCCTCTTAACATTATTTTAATCCCAGACAAAAACTAAGACATATTCTTATAAAGTCATGTCTCTGAAAAGTTATAAAAAAGCATTGGTGTTTGTACTATACAATATTGTAGCCACTGTTAATTCCCGTATCGTATTTCATTCTATCCACAACTCACTACACAATTCAAATGTACTAACCTACTGTATAACCAAAGGAATTAAAGCATCATTCTATGGTTAGTACAGTATGATGAGAGAAAATTCATCTTTATGATACAAACGTAAAGCTATCATTGCACAGTCAATTTTATATACAGTGCACTCTCTTTAAAGAAGGATGCAAGTTAATTTGGTATATAAGACATTGCCAGTGTATAGCCAAATTAGGATATAATGACATAGAATATGGTGGGAGTTAATAGATACCGTAGCACTGTAGATTACAATAAAACTATAGTGTCAGTAAAATGATTTGATTAGTCTGCAGCCAGTACGCCAGATCGTTACATGCTGTAAAATGCATAGCCAGGTATTGTATAACAAGATCTACGGCAGGAACTGCACTCTGCAGCAAATTACAGAGGGAGCCCAGCCTGTAAAATTGAGTACACTCTTTCTTTAGATGGTACAATGTAATATGAGTCTGTAGCTAGAATAGTATGGTGTGAGTCAGTTCCCAGAAAAATGGAAATCAGGAGCCAGTTGTCCTTTGTGGCTCTGTCTACATTACAAGTAGAGTGTGATTCCCCTGCTCATGTACACATACTCTCATTGAGCTAGTGCGAGTGTAAATAGCAATGTTGCTGTGATAGCATGGATAGCAGCAGCGGAGGCATGGCTGACCCCTGCCTTGTACACACCTACATGGTTTTCAGCCAGGTTTGTACTTGGCATGGCTCAGCCATGCCTCCGCTGGTGCTACACTTCTAGTTACACTCGTGCTAGCTCGATGAGCGGTAATGTGAGCCTGAGTACGTGAGCAGGAGACTGACATCCTTGCTTGCAGCGTAGACATAGTCTGAGTGATTAAAGTCCAGAGAAAGGGAAGTGTGGTATGTGCACATCTACTGTGGTACCCTGATAAACTGCCTAATTCTAGTGACTAAGCAAATGGCCTATTAATACTTTACTAATCTCTTGTCCACTTATCTTATTAAAAAGCCCCAACCCGTTGAAGACTCCAAACTGTGCACTTGTGTGAGACTACAGGAATCCTAACATTGCCATAACCGTCACCCTCATCTTCTGCCTTTCCATCCCCTTCCATTCTGTTCTGCCCACCCCCTGGTTGAACACTCTCCCTGTCTAGACTCTAAGCTCTTTGGGGCAGGAACTATCTTTTATTGTATGTGTGGACTGAGCCCAGCACAGTGGGTCCTTGATCCTGATTGTGACCTCCAGTCTCTACTGCAGTACAAATTATAGTAGTAATAGTAAGCTATTTTTATGTTAGTGGTGTCTGAATGGTCCGTTGTGCACACAGTAGCTGATCAACAATGGCAGTAAATGTGTGTGCAATAGTAGGCCTACTGTATGACTTGTGGGCACGTGTGATTGGATGTATAAACCCCACACCAGTGCTGAAAGGGTTAAAGATCTGCTGTGGGCAAGGCTGGCTTTGCCACTCCAGCCCTGTCAGTCATGTCAGAGGTGGAATAAAAGCTTAAAAGCAGGACGTTCCAGACAGTTGAGCAACTCTGGGAGAGAGCAGATGGTGGCTCTGCAGCCCCGAGGAGAGACTCCTGGAAGCATTCAGGGGAATTGCTTTCAGGAAGGCCATTCACCAATCCCCCTGTGTCTACAAGGAGACAACTGATTCTGGTGTACCAGCCAGGTAGGATAGGTTTGTCAAGTCCCAAGGCGAGCCGTTAGGCTGTTGGTACCATTATCCTCTACCCTGTAATGGAGACCGTGGTGGATCAGGTGGCCTACTGGTTAGCATCTTTAGCACCAGCTTCCTGTGGGTAGGGTTTGCAGTCCAGTTTCTCTCTCAATTAGGGGTGCAGTGAGGTGGGCAGGAGACTTATGGCCCTCCTGTAGTAGGAACACTTGGTAGGGGAGCCTGGGCGCCCCCACTCCACCAGGTTCTGACCTAGGGCCCCAGGAGGGTCAACAGTATCTGGTTCCCAAAGGTGCCTTCTGAGTTCCACTCCATGGGTCACTTCCTACCATCTGCCTTTCTCCACCAGCCTCCAGTCCAATATGAAGGCAAAAAGAAAAAGCAATCAAACTGTCAACCCCACTGGGCTCAACATGCAATCTTCCTCCTTTGGGAAGGCTTCTCCAGTACCCTTGTCCAGAGCCTTCAGGGAAGGTTTGTCCTCCTCCCCGGCCTTCCCCATTCTGAGCTAGGTTGCTCCCTTTTCAACCCTTTTGCCAGTTGGCGCATGCTCTGAGGGTTGGGGCTGTCTGGGCCCAGTACTGTCCTTTAACCCCTTCAGGCCCAGCGTGGGGTCTGTACACCCCATCACATAGCCCTTTGGGGCTAGGGTATCTGGAACCATAGTAAAGGGACAAGGAGAGTGGGAGCCAGGCCCAGGAGCCCTATCCCTTCAAACACAGTCAGGCTATTTGACTCAATTTTGTGTTTTAGAGACTCCTGCTTAGATAGACGGGCACTCTGAAGATTTTTAAACATCCAGACAGTAGTAGGTACCCATCAGCAGCCCAATCACTGACAACAAGTCACATTGCCTTTCTCTGCCTCAGTTTTCTTGTCTGTAAAGTGAGAATAATGATACTTACCTCCTGTGAAAAGTGTCATAGGAGAGTCATGATATTTTTAAATTATAATTATTATTTTTATTATTAATTACTTACTTTTATTAATTGAATGCAAAGTTTAGTGTGCAAACTTCTGGCCTCCTTTGTAGAATGTGGCCACTTAAGCTTATAAAAACTCAGAGATCACCAGGCAACATTTGACAAGTTAACACACCGCATATGAATAGAAAATGCATGAAATATGTCAAATACCATTGTGTGGTATGTGTGGGGAAATACTGAATTTTCCATGGCAGGCAGTGTTGCTTAAAAATAAGGAGCCGCTGAATATTTTGTGCATTCTTCAAGAATACAGTTGATTGTTTATCAGAAGTTATGTTGACTTCTAAATAGAACAATGCAGAAATATTGATTCAGTATGTTTTTGTTACATATTAAATGCTCTAAAATTGTTTGCTATGCTGCAAGATACACAATGGCGTAGAAAAAGAAGAGAAATTGGCCCATTCTGTTAAAAGGCTGTTCCTGTTGCTCTATCCATAGTAATCAATGTAACAAATGAAAAAACTCTAATTTCCATGAATGGGAAGTATAAGCGGGGTCTGAATGAGCTCTCCCCTGACATCTAGTGATGGGCCAGGGGAAGACACTTCAGGAGCAGACTGTGTTTGCATAGACACCCCTACTCTGCCTAGGTGCGAAGCAGATGGAGCTGCTTTGCCAAAATGATCAATTTTGGCTGGTTTTGGGTTGCAAATCACCCTAGTATTTGAATGAAGGGGGTAAAAAGGGCAGCAGAACTGTGCTTAGCACGCCCTGATTGAGAGTGGCACCCTAAACTTAACCTCTCTCGCTAAGCAAGGGTAGAGATGCCAAATCCCAGCAAAAATGAGTGGGTGGGAATAGGTGTGTCAGAGTTCCCTCCCCACTCTGAGGTACAGATGTGGGGACCCGCATGAAAGACCCCCCCTAAGCTTATTTCTACCAGCTTAGGTTAAAAACTTCTCCAAGACACACATCCTTCCTTATCCTTGGATGGTACTGCTGCCACCACCAAGTGAGCTAGACAGAGATTCAGGAAAAGGATCACTTGGAGTTCCTGTTTCCTTTCCTGGGGAGGCTTGAGAATCATATACCAACCAAATAGGTAAACATGGTGAGCACAGACCAGACCCTTTGGTTTTTAGTGTCCTAAAAACCCATCAGGTTCTTAAAAGCAGAACTTTATAATAAAGAAAAAAGTAAAAGAAGCACCTCTGTAAAATCAGGATGGAAGGTAATTTTACAGGGTAATAAGATTTAAAACACAGAGGATTTCCCTCTAGGCAAAACTTTAAAGTTACAAAAAAAAAGAATAAACCTCACTCTTCGCATAGGGAAAATTCACAAGCTAAAACAAAAGATAATTTAACGCATTTCCTTGCTATTACTTACAATTTTTGTAATTTTAGATCTATTATTTCAGTAGAAGCTGGATGACTTGCTTGGTCTCTCTCTTTTTCTCGAGAGGGAACACACAGAGAGGACAAACCAAACCTCCCCCCCCAACCGGATTTGAAAGTATCTTCTTTCCCCATTGGTCCTTTTGGTCAGGTGCCAACTAGGTTATTTGAGCTACTTAACCTCTTACAGGTAAAGGAGGGCTTTTATGCTACCCTTAGCTGTATGGTTATGACAAGGTGTTATTAACTGGTGGTGTGGACTGTGCTTAAAACAGTCCTGGGAACCATGTAATCTGCTTCTCTGCAGTGTTTAATGATAGAGCTGATTAGACTCAATTGAGAGTCGTTGTATGTGGTTTGGGTTGCTTAGAGAGCTGATATTGCTGCTGAGCAGATCTAGGGGCTAAGCCTTAGACGTTGTGTGGGGATAGTTAAAGACAACGCCGAGACTTCACTGGCTGTGAGGTTCTGCACTAGCTGATGAAATCTATAAGAGCTGGGTTAGGTGACAGAATGTGGTGATGCAGGAGCAGCAAGCATTGGTGGCCAGTGGTAGCAGAAAGCAGCAGCAGTCAGCAGTGGCATTGCTCAGTGCCTGCTGGGTTCCCCCGTGTGGGGGAGGTGAACCTCTGTGAATGTACCTCTGAACTCCAGGTCTTAGCTAATCAAGGACAGCCAACTGTGAATGGAGTGCAGCAGAGGGAGAAGGGAGTGGTGTGTTAAGAGATGTTTGTTGGTCAGACTTTCATACTGCAAGGTGAGAAACTGAGGCAAAGCACACTGCCCAAGGCACTATGGGTGGGTGTTTGCCTATGTCACATGGTTTAGAATTGTGGTTGTGGTGTTTTTCCACATTAATGTTGGGTTCCTTTTTTATCTTAAATTTTATTTTGTTGTACACACAGAGAAGTATTGCCTCTTTGAGGTGCCCAGGGGTGGTGGTTAGTTTTTCCAGATTACTGAGTGGGGGCTCAAGCTGGTTCTATTTTGTGGTGGTAAGAGAAACCCCTAGACATTGAATCTGGCCCATGTTGCTGCCAGCTTTATCTGGCAGAAGGGTTACAGAAGACAAACAAAATCAAACATATTTATGATGGTACGGCATTATGTGCAACCAGCTGTAGGATGACGAGCAATGGCATACATATACCGACATATTGGATTGTTATTCAAGACAATATATTCTGTATGTTTATCTTTGCATTAATGAGGGACTCCGTTCTGTTTTGACATCTGTCACATTGCAGTCATGACGTTGCAGTTACAAATTTGAGAACAAAATTCATGGGCATTATTTCAACCTCGTACTCTGTGTACAGAGTACAATGTGTGTGATACTACAAATTCAGTCCAGCCAGCCTTTTCCCACTGATAATAGGACTTGAATGACCTGGTAACATTCTAATGTTTCATGTTCACAAAACAGGTCACATAAGTTGAAACACATCAGTTCAGAGGACCTGATCGTCAGTGGGGCTGGCTCCAGGGGAGAGTGAAGAGTGATTGAGACACCTGAGGTTTAGTCTCCCATGTTCTTGGTCACTAGGACACTATGAGGAGTGTTGTACTTCCTTTTTTGACTGTCTTTCTTATAAAAAAGCTACCAGAATGGTAGCTTATCCAGGTATATAACACATGACACATTTATTCACGGTAGCCGTGAACATCAGCACAGTAACCCTCCTCTGCGTCTACACTGGTGAGGGATTATTCAAACGCTGTTTTTCATCATCCCCTTCGTATCATTGCATTGTAGATTTTCTGTCAGTGAGAATTCCTGCAGAGAGCAGAGGTTCAGTTGAAACCTGGGGAGTAAATGAGGCTATTCAAGCACATTTTGGGGCCGTTCAGTTGCAGACACCAGCTTAAAGGCCCAAGAAGATTCAGCTTGTGACTTTCTTCTACTTTCCCCTACTGCCCAAATGGCTCTGCGTGCCAGCTGAGGGGGTGGGTGGTAACAGTGGGGACAGTGGTCAGCCCCCAGGGAAAGTGATGATGATGATGATAATGTGTCATAACTGGGCCAGGGCAGTAAGAATGTTTGCAGACTGAGTTAGAGGAATAGCAAAGGGTGGTTTCCTGCAAATAGGTGGAGAGAGGGAACCTGCTGTGTGCCCTCTATGATCAGTTGTGGACCTTCTCCCTTAGCTGGGCAGGCCAGATCTTTGAGATTTTCAGTACACTCAGGTATGCTATGAGCTAAGCCAGAGTGAAGAGCTTTTCTCTTTGTTGACGACTGGCCCTAGTTAATCAAATATCTTCCTCACTTTTTGATCTGTATTTGCTCTTTCTGAGAACAGTCTGGTACACAGGAGCTAATTCTCCTCTTCAGGGGTAACATAGATGCCCATGAGGAAGTACAGGTAGTTTAGCACTAAGGGAATTTGAAAGTAAACATCCTTTTAAAGTCTACTACAGTTGTGGCTGTTGGCTGCCAGAGGGGACCTCAAGGGATTCCACCTTAAACCTTTGACAGCAACTGTGCACTCACTTAAGATGCAGTGCTATATGTCAGATCCTGGGTATTCTGGGATCAGGGAGCAGCCTGGAATGAGTTCCTGTGAATTCTCATGGATTCTGTATTTACAGATAGCACCTCATCCTAACCAGGGCTATGCTCAGGGTTTGGTTTTGTTTGTATTTTTGCTAGAAAGGTTGATATGAGACTGTGACTAAAGGGGTCAGAAAGAAACTCCTGTGAAATAGCCCTCCTTTACAGTACTGAAAGTACCTAAATATCTTGCTCTTACAGTGACACGCATCTGATGGACATTTCCTAACCTTCCCTCTAAGAAAATGAGAGACAGGAAGTGATGGAGGTTTTGCCCTTATCTGACTTGTTGAAATTATGGCCTGAGGGTGCTGATCTGGGGAAGGACTGGCCACTATTCTTGAGCTGTGATTGCCATGCTTCATAGGGGGATTGTGGATGGAAACTTCAACCACAAGTATCTTGAGGAATCCACTCTGATGCTCTTTTGCCAGCAGGCTGAGCCAGGAAGGACAGTTTTATAGTCTGATGAATTGCTGAGAGGAGCCATCCAGACTGCTCTTTGAGCTGAGAGCCTTTGAAGGGGACTTCCTTGACCTTTATTTTGTCAATACAGCTTCTACTCCATGGCCAGAGCTAGAGAGCCCTTCTGGCAAGAAGCAAAGTATCCAGAGTGTTGGCAGCCAATTTTATGGCATATTGAGTGATGTCATTAAGGGAACTGATAGCAATCCATCATGTAAAGAACAGCTTCTGCTGTTCCAACATATGGGAAGAGATTTAATTCCTTACTTTCTCAGATGTTGGCTATCTGTTCAGTGGCGGTCTGGGAGAGTTCGGAGGCACGGAGTGATCCTTCCTGATTATTTTGCTGCCAGCTCAATTTTTTTCCTGGGAGCGTCCCTCCAATTTATGGCCCAGAATGTCTGATAGAGAAGCATTTATATTCAGGGGAATAGTTGAGAACTTGGTGCAGGGTGCATTACTACATTTAATTTAGACCTGGAGATCCAGGCTTACAAGCAGAGGGTGTACCCTTTAGTGTGAGTCACTGGAGTAACTTTGGTGTCTGGGATGGATCAGGCTATGTAGTCTAATGTACTGACAAATGAGAGGAAAGGAAGGGAGCTTTCTTTCTGGAATTCCACAAATAACCAGCATAAGTACAAGTACTCTTCCTGATTAAACTTAGTCTGGATTTCCAGCCTTTTAGCAACATGCTAATCAGGTAATTTCAGTCTTCAGAAGATATTTGCTCTGATGACTTGCACTCTCTTGTCAGCCTTTGTTTCATCTGAAGATGAATTAATTTCACCCTCTGTAGTCTCCCTGTGAGTGTGGGAGAAAGGGGATAGATCTATGGCAAGGGGCCTCAAAGAGAACAGATCACTAGAAGCAGAGAGAGGAGAGGCAGCTCTTTTGCCTGCTGGAAAACAGCTCAGCTTTTTTTGTGAAGTTCAAGGCTGGTTGTTCTCTGCACTCCAGGTCACAGAAAAGAATTACTGAGTAGGAAATTCTTTAAAATTGTGGCCTGGAACTGCTGTGTCTTTTTGCAGTACTGGCTTCTTTTACTATAAGAAGCAAGAAATCTGTCTCAAAGGTGCTGCAAGCAAGGCCCAGAGCCCGCGGGCTAGGGAAGAGCTCTGTCCTTCCTCTCTCCCTGCAGATGGGAGAGTGACGTGAGGTGGTCGTAGACCGATGATGTGAGCTGATAGCTCCAGTTATTCCCAGAATGGGAGACTGTCATAAATATAAAGGGAAGGGTAAACCCCTTTAAAATCCCTCCTGGCCAGAGGAAATCTCCTCTCACCTGTAAAGGGTTAAGAAGCTAAAGGTAACCTCGCTGGCACATGACCAATGAGGAGACAAGATACTTTCAAAAGCTGGGAGGAGGGAGAGAAACAAAGTGTATGTGTGTCTGTCTATATTCTGTCTTTGCTGGGGATAGACCAGGAATGAAGCCTTAGAACTTTTAGTAAGTAATCTAGCTAGGTACGTGTTAGATTATGATTTCTTTAAATGGCTGAGAAAAGAATTGTGCTGAATAGAATAACTATTTCTGTCTGTGTATCTTTTTTGTAACTTAAGGTTTTTGCCTAGAGGGGTTCTCTATGTTTTGAATCTAATTACCCTGTAAGGTATCTACGATCCTGACTTTACAGGGGGGATTTTTTTTTTATTTCTATTTACTTCTATTTCTATTAAAAGTATTTTTGTAAGAAAACTGAATGCTTTTTCATTGTTCTCAGATCCAAGGGTTTGGGTCTGTGGTCACCTATGCAAATTGGTGAGGCTTTTTATCCAACATTTCCCTGGAAAGGGGGGGTGCAAGTGTTGGGAGGATTGTTCATCGTTCTTAAGATCCAAGGGTCTGGGTCTGTAGTCACCTAGGCAAATTGGTGAGGCTTTTTACCAAACCTTGTCCAGGAAGTGGGGTGCAAGGTTTTGGGAAGTATTTTGGGGGGAAAGACGTGTCCAAACAGCTCTTCCCCAGTAACCAGTATTTGTTTGGTGGTGGTAGCGGCCAATCCAAGGACAAAAGGGTGGAATATTTTGTACCTTGGGGAAGTTTTGACCTAAGCTGGTAAAGATAAGCTTAGGAGGTTTTTCATGCAGGTCCCCACATCTGTACCCTAGAGTTCAGAGTGGGGGAGGAACCTTGACAGAGACTGACATAGGCTCTTCCTTCCTCCTGTGGGAACAGTGGTCGGGCCCTGCAATATTCTAGTGTGATATGCTGGCCAGTGTCAGAATAGCCTAGAGTGACTCAGTTTGAGCTCTGCCAATGTTCAGAGAAGTTCCCCCCACTATCAATTAATTCATAGAGTTTAAAGCCAGGAAGGACTATTAGATCATCTAGTCTGACCTCCTGTATAACAGAGGTCATAGAACTTCATCCAGTTACTCCTGTATTGAGTCCAGATATGGTAGTAATTGTTCAATTATTTTGCAAGGCACTGCAGTTAGATGTAGTGGCTGCTGTTTGTCAGAATCAGTCTTTCCCTTTCCCTTGGAATTTTACTAAGTTTGGTTCCCTCCAGACTTTCCCTGGTTCCCTCTTCTTTGAAAAATAATTGTGTGTGGTTCCATAAGTGCTGTGGGTATAATTTTTATAGGTGAGAGGATGCTTTACCCTGTAAATAATGGTTTAATAATGCTTAGCATTCAGACAAAGTTTTTCACCCATAGATCTCAAAATGCATTACAAAGGAAGATAGGTATTGTTATAATTATTTCAGTGGTTTTACAGTCTGGAAACTGAGAAACAAAATGATTTGGTAACTGTCCACTGTCACATTGTGTGCTGATACCAGAGCCAGCAACAGAACCAAGGTACCCTGACTCTCACTCTGTTGTCCTATGCAGTGGGCCTAACCAACCTGGTGTAGCCTCAAAGATCAGTCCTGCAAAGTGATGAGCATCTCCACAAGGTGCTGAGCAAAGGAAGTTGAGGAATAACTGTTCAGTTTGTAATGACTCATGCTGCCATATGGAAATGCCCATTTCTAAATAGCTCTTTGAGCTTCCTCTGATGGACTCCTAGGAAAATGATTGGGATGTTACTCTCAATATAAGTGGCCAGAGGAAAGCGTAGAGCCTGCTGAATGCAAGTACACTAAACAGATATAATATAAAAAGAGTAGGAATTGATAGCTATATGAACTAAAATGCGACAGTTGATGAAAATTTGAATTCTAAAACCAACCCAGTATTGATAACCCCAAGCATTCAAACATAATGAGTAAGGATCCCCCAAAACATAAGATTGGCTTAAAAATAATAAGATTTTAAAAATACTAATACATTTCTTAGAATATTAGGGTTGGAAGAAACCTCAGGAGGTCATCTAGTCCAATCCCCTGCTCAAAGCAGGACCAACACCAACTAAATCATCCCAGCCAGGGCTTTGTAAAGCCGGGCCTTAAAACCCTCTCAGGATGGAGATTCCACCACCTCCCTAGGTAACCCTTTCATTTGTTTTTTAATTTTCCTTTTTGGTGTTTGAGCCTTTAAGATTCACATTATCAAACTTTCCTCCACAATCATGAAAGTTAGAAACGTACTTTAAGAAAGAAAAAAAAAAAAGCTGAAATTATCACATAGCCATGGGACTCCAGGAGCTGGAACTTAAAAAAAAAAATCTATCAAATATCATTAGACTCTTGATAAAAATTTCAAGAGTGAGCGTCAGTGTGGGCAACCTGAAAGCCATTTCCCAGTCCACAAAGGAGGACGGTGTCCTTTTGGTTAGGGCCAGTAAGCAAAATTTAACCTGTACTTTGATGCTGAAGACCCTCAGCCAAAATCTGTGATATTTTTGTTACTCAAACAAGAGCACTCTTACACTTTATCCAAGCCGTTGACAATTTACAAACTGCTCCAGAAACTCCAGGTAGCCAGGCTGAGCTCTAACAGTGATATATTTCCATTTTTTTTAAAGTAGGAAACAAATAGCTTGATTTGGGAGAAGTATTGGAAACCTGGGGAAAATGACATGGCTTACCAAGAAAAAACAGGCTCTTATTAAGAAAAATTGGAGTCTCATAAAGGACAGATGTGTGGAAGGAAGGATAAATATAGCTTCAAGAACATGATGTTAAAACTGAGCAATAGCACAAAGGGGGGTTGTGGCAAAGTGGAAAAAACCTGCTTGGAGAGAGAAATTTGGCTACATAATGGTTGTCTATATTACCTGAGGTTAGAAGCTAAAGCCAACTCTCGTCAGTTTTTAAAATAAATCATAACTGTATAAGTTCAAATAAGCTACAAGACTTAATCCTTTATCATAAGTGTTCTCTAAAATGGAATATAAAGTTAAATAAGATCTTTTATATTCAAATATCATTTTCCAGGGGTATGTCTGTATATTTTTTAACTTTCCCTGATTGAGAGAAATCTCGTCAGTATTTTATTAAAGAACAAGTAGTGTCTTGAAAAAGAATAACTGATAAGTAGGGCCCTACTAAATTCAAGGTCCATTTTGGTCAATTTCATGGTCATAGGATTTTAAAAATTGTAAATTTCATGACTTCATATATTTAAATCTGAAATTTCATGATGGTGTAATTGTAGGGGTCCTTACCCAAAAGAGGGGCGGGGGGGGGGGGGGCGCAAGGTTATTGTAGGGGGGTCACAGTATTGCCACCCTTACTTCTGCACTGCTGCTGATTGTGGTGCAGCCTTCAAAGTTGGGTGGCTGGAGAGCGGCAGCTGCTGGCCAGGAGTCCAGCTCTGAAGGCAGCACTGCTGCCCCAGCAGCTCAGAAGTAAGGATGGCCTGGTATGATATTGCCACCCTGACTTCTGTACTGCTGCCTGTGGGGCACTGCCCTCAGAGCTGGTGGTTGTACCTCTTGGAAGACCTCTGCGTTCTCCCAGGAGTAGGTGTACTACTGATTGAGAACCACTGGTATAGGGTAAAAGTACCCCAAAGACCAGATTTCATAGTCTGTGATATGTTTTTCATGGCTGAGAATTTGGTAGGGCCCTACTGATAAGTGACTTTTTCCCCTCTGTACTCTGCAAAGTTGGACTTTGTTATGCTGTCTGGATGAAATATTCACCATAATACTGGCCCTTTGCTTGTACAATTTGTCCAGTATTTGCTTGGAGATGTTTAGAAGTAGTGCAGCAGAAGATCCCTTGCAACAGCCAGCATTTGCTGTGGATTACTCTTCGTTCTGGTATATCTTGGAGGTGATTCATTGGATGAAGTGATGAAATGGCTATATATCTTTAAGTCTAGCAATCATTTATGAGTGTGGTGGAACTGAGTTTCCTGCACTAGGTAGGAAAGGCTCCTGCCATTTATATTTAAGGAGAAATAAACTGGAAGGCATGAACCAGCTCTAAGCAGGGCACATTTTGAAGTTTAGAGTTGAGGGGTCAGGGCGTTAAGGTGTTGCTAATTTTTTGCTTCTGTTCAGTTACTGAGAACAGAGTTCCTGGGGTGAGAGAGGAGCTCCTCCATCCTTTTCTCGGGTAACATTGAGGGCTTGCTGGTAGGGGAAGAATCGTATTGTGGCAACAGTACATGGAATAAAGAGCTCTCACTTCTAGCCCTAGCTCTGCCATGCATTTCTTGTGTGACCTGGGACAAATAATGTTAAACTTTGGGTACTTATATTTTTCCATCAGCAAAACAGAGGTGGTGATGGTGGTGATGATGATGTGTACTATGGTAGCACATATAGGTCCCAACTGAGACCAGAGCCACACTGTACTGGACACCATACAAACATGCAGTGAGACACAGTTCCTGCCCTGAAGAGCTTACAGTCTAAATAGACAAGACAGACAAGAGTGGGAAGGAAACAGTGACACAGTTAATGGAAGTGACTTGACCAAGGTCACACAGCAGAATTGAAAATAGAACCTAGCTCTCTTGTCTTGCATTCCAGCCATTGGACCATGATGCCTCATGAGGGCACTGGGAACATTAATTCATTCATTCCTGTAAGGTGTTTTGAGATGCTTGAATGCTGGTCCAAGAGGTGGATATAGCTAAACCACTTGGTAATAGCAAGTATAATATAATTAAATTTAATATCCTGGTTTGTGGGGGACACCAAAGAAGCCCACCACAGTGGCATTTTATTTCAGAAAGGTACAGTCTCAAAAGTGAAATGCCTGCAAGCTGCATGGAAACTTTTAAACAAACACCATAATGAAGGCTCAAATTATCCCCCAAATTAAAATCATAGTAAGAGGACCAAAAAAGTGCCTCCATGGCTAAACAACAAAGTAAAAGAAATGGTTAGAGGCAAAAAGGCACCCTTTAAAAATTGGAAGCTAACTCCTATTGAGGAAAATCAAAAGGAACATAAACTCTGGCAAGTCAAGTATAAAAGTATTAGGCAAACCAAGAAAGAATTTGAAGAGCAATGAGTCAAAGACTCAAAAATCAACAGCAAAAAAAATGTTAAGTACATCAGAAGCAGGAAGCCTGTCACACAATCAGTGGGGCCACTGGACGCTTGAGGTGCTAAAGGAACACTCAAGGAAGATAAGGCCATTGTGGAGAAACTAAATGAATTCTTTGCATCAGTCTGCACTGCAAAGAATGTGAGGGAGATTCCCACACCTGAGCCATTCTTTTCAGGTGACAAATCTGAGGAACTGTCTCATATTGAGGTGTCATTAGACGTGGTTTGGGAAGAAATTGATAAATTAAACAGTAATAAATCACCAGGACCAGATGGTATTTATCCAAGAGTTCTGAAGGAATTCAAATATGAAATTGCAGAACTACTAACTGTGATATGTAACCTATCATTTAAATCAGCTTCTGTACCAGATGACTGGAGGATAGCTAATGTAATGCCAATTTTTTAAAAAGGCTTCAGAGGCGATCCTGGCAATTATGGGCCAGTAAGCCTAACTTCAGTAGCAGGCAAATTGGTTGAAACTACAGTGAAAACAGAATCATCAGACATATAGATGAACACCATTTGTTGGGGGAAGAGTCAACATGGCTTCTGTAAAGGGAAATCATGCTTCACCAATCTATTAGAATTCTTTGAGTGGGTCAGCAAACAACGACAAGGGTGATCAAGTGGATATAGTGTACTTAGACTTTCAAAAAGCCATTGACAAGGTCCCTCATCAAAGGCTCGTGAGCTAAGTAATACTCCTGAGGGAATTCTGCGCCAAAAAATTTAAAATTATGTGCACAATATTTTAAAATTCTGCAAATTTTATTTGTCAATAAATGTGGTTCCAGCATGGCAGTGGGGAGCACAGGCCACTGGCTGCATTGAGGTGGGAGATCACCCTGAATTCCCCACATCCCCCGGTACAGAGACTCGGCAGTGAGGCTGCACCTGACCCTGACACAGTGCAAGGGCTGGGCCTGCCCTAGAAATGCCCTGGGACCCTTTCCCCCTGCGCCAGGTGCACCAGGTATGGGCAGGCAGGCTCAGCCCAGCAGGATCCAAGTGTGGAGGGATCCAGGTGTGGGGTGAGAGGTTTCTGTGTGGGACAATCTGGGTGAGGGTGGCTCAGTGGTAGATCTGGATGTACAGAGGCTTGTTGGGATGTTCTGGGTGCAGGCGCAATGGGATTCTGCAGGGGATCCAGTTGAAGGTGGTTGGGTCTTGAGGGGGGGCTGGGTGTGGGGAGATGGGACTTGGTGGGGGTGTCTGGGTGTGGGGGGCTCAGTGGGGGTTCTGGGTGCTGGGGGAGTGGGGCTTGACGGGGTGGGGGTCCAGGTGCAGCTGGTTGGGGATGAGTGGGGTGGGGGTCTGGGTGTGGGGGGCTTGTCAGAGGGGTCCAGGTGTAGGGGGATAAGTCTTGTCAGGGTGAGGGCTCGATGGGCCTGCTTAATGGGGGAGCCCCAGCTGCTGCCAAGAGGAAGCCGCATGCCATGCTCCCACTTCTCCCTGTGATTCCCCTATCCCTTTTCTTCTCCATCCCCCTCCCCTCACTCCCACGTTCCCCTCCTCCTGCTCTATTCCACCTCCCTTCCTTCCCCACTGCCTCTTCCCCCACCCTCTCACCCCCCCTTCCCTCATTTTCCCCACCCCACCTTACCCAGCCCCACCACGGGCACTCTCTGTTGCACAGAATAGAAAACATGAAGGCTCCCAATACACAGAAGGGAGCATGACTGGCACTAGGACCCAGGAGGTGGCTTTCAGCCGCAGAGTTAGCGGAGTAGAGACACAGCCTCCTTCAGCTGGGCAGCTCTGCGCTTGCAGAATGCGGGGGCGAGGGTGGGCAGTGGAATGTAACCCCGTGTGCCTGCCATGCCTTGCCTCTGTTTGGAGGGGGGCAATCCCCCGCAAAAAACTGCACTCATGGTCGCTGTTTTCTGCAGGGAAACACAGGAAATATGCGGGGGATGGGGGAAGCTTTTCTGGGGGTGTGTAGTCCCACAGAATTCCCTAGGAGTAAAAGTAAGCTGTCACAGAATAAGAGGGAAGGGCCTTTCATGGATTAGTAACGGGTTAAAAGACAGGAAACAAAGGGTAGAAATAAATGGTCAGTTTTCCCAGTGGAGGGAGGCAAATAGCAGAGTCCCCCAAGGATCTGTACTGGGACCAGTGATGTTCAACATATTCATAAATGATCTGGAAAAAGGGATAAACAGTGAGGATGCAAAATTTGCAGATGATACAAAATTACTCAAGATAGTTAAGTCCTAAGTAGACTTTAAAGAGTTACTAAGGATCTCACAAAACTGGGTGACTGGGCGACATTTAAAAAAAATGGCAGAGGAAATTCAGTGTTGATAAAGGCAGAATAATGTACATTGGAAAACATAATCCCAACTATACATATAAAATGATGGATCTAACTTAGCTATTACTACTCAAGAAAGAGATCTTGGAGTCATTGTGGAAGTTCTCTGAAAACATCCTCTCCGTGTACAGCAGCAGTCAAAAAAGCTAACAGCATGTTAGGAATCATTAGGAAAGGGATAGATAATAAGACAGAAAATATCATAATGCCCCTATATAAATCCATGGTACACCCACATCTTGAATAGTGCATGCAGATCTGGTCACCCCATCTCAAAAAATATATATTGGAATTGGAAAAGGTAGAGAGGGGAGCAACAAAAATGATTGGGGTATGGAACAGCATCTGTATGAGGAGAGATTAATAAGGCTGGGACTTTTCAGCTTGGAAAAGAGACGACTAATGGGGGATATGATAGAGGTCTATAAAATCGAGACTGGTATGGAGAAAGTGAGTAAGGAAATGCTGTTTACTCCTTCTCATAATACGAGAACTAGGGGTTACCCAATGAAATTAATAGACAACAGGTTTGTTTTAAACAAAAGGAAGTACTTTTTCACACAATGCACAGTCAGTCCGTGGAACTCTTTGCCGGGGGATGTTGTGAAGACCCAAACTATAACAGGGTTCAGAAAAGAACTAGATAAATTCCTGAAGGATAGGTCCATCAATGGATATTAGTCAGGATGGGCAGGGACGCAACACCATGCTCTGAAGTGTCCCTAGCCTCTGTTTGCCAGAAGCTGGGAGTGGACAACAGGGGATGGATCACTTGATGATTGCCTGTTGTGTTCATTCCCTCTGAAGCACCTGGCATTGGCCACTGTTGGAAGACAGGATGGATGGACTATTAGTCTGACCGAGTATGGCCATTCTTATGTTCTTATAAAAATGCAAAGTGTCATTGTTATTACTATTATAACTATTTTTAAAATTTGTCATGCTTGCTTTAAATCTGTATTTCTGCTACTCCCACTGAAAATCAATCTACAGTCTATACTGGTCAAGTTGAGTTCAGAAATCCTGTGCAATAGCATTCATGTCTCCAGCATGTAGGATTTCCAATGCACAAAAAATTTCTTGAGATTTAAAAGAAAAGCAAACCCAATGTAAAAATGACACGAAGACTGTGGCACAAAGCAAAAACCTAAGGAAATTCTGATTTTAGTTTTTTTTCACTGCACCCTTGATTTATGTCATTGTACCCTTGACAGGTATAGGTATTATGATTATGCCTTTCTCAGACACGTCAGACCTACTGTCTAAATCTTAGGCATATGTTAGGGATGGAGTGAAAGCCTGATTTAGAACTGTGTTAGTATGTGTCTCTGGTGCACCTTGGTACAGCTCGGCTCTTGGACCAGTTAATCCATGGATCATGGGCATGACACCATGTGCATACTAAATAACGCTGAAGCTCACTAAAAACTCTTGTGATGAATACTGTGCATGTATAACAACAGCTTTTCTAATGTTAACTCAATTTTTCATTTTTTTTTACTATAAAAATGACAAAGGTCCTAGTGCCCTTATGGACTAATGGCTATGAAATGCCTTTTGTGAAAAGGAGCATTTTAAGAATTTGGTTTAGAATCATGTCCTTAACCACATTTATTCTATTCATCTGACATAAATATAGCTAAAATAATTTAAGTGGGAAGAAAAAAATTCTTGCTTGTGGGGTTTTGGCTCTAGTTGGAAGGCAGTGTGATCTCAATGTAGGAGACAGGATTTCCTAGATTCTAATCACAGTTTTGACACTGACTTTGTGTGGCCTTGGGCAAGTCACCCAACATCTCTGCCTTGGTTTCCCCATCTGTAAAACATGGCTGTGAATTACCTCTTCCCAGGAATGTGGAACTCCATTAGTTAATGTTTTCAGAGTGCTTTGTAAATCAAGACATAATACTGTGTATGTCTGTAGAGCCTTTGATCTGAGAATCTCAAAATGTTTTGCAAACATTCACGAGCTAAGCCTCCAGACACGCCCAGGAAGAAGGGCAGTAGTGTTCCTATTTAATGGATGAGGAGACTGAGGCACAGAGAAATTAAGACCAACATTTTAAATTTCCAGGACTAAATTAGGAATTTTAATAAGTAACCTGATTTTCAGAGGTGTTGAGTACCTGAAGTCCACATTGAAATCTGTAGGTTCCCAGAAAATCAGGCCAGTTATTTAGGGTGGCTAAATATGTATCTAGATGGGTGACTAAAATTATACAAGTTTAAAAATGTTGATCAGGGTTCCACAGGGAAGATGTGGGACACCCAGGAATAGAACCCAAGTCCTCTGACTCACTTCTGTGTCTTAACAACAAGATCACGCTTCTAGGAATGTCAGTTGTTATTAACTATCTTTCACTACAGAGTTATAAATCTCTCAGAAGAAAGGCTTTTGCTGGAAATCTAGACATCAGCCTAACTAGAGCAATACAAATGGCTCCAATATAAAAACATAGCACAGATTAACCTAGTATCCAGTGAACTGCTTTTGGTGAGGTGTTATTTAGCACTGAATGACCTTTTCCATCACTTTCTTTCTATGAATTATAAATAGAAATGAATCCAAGATTATCTAAAGTCACAATATTCTGGTGCTGCTGACATTAACCTTGCAGTAAAAATATATAACGCAATGTGTGTCATTCAGAAATCTTTAAGTTACAAATCCTGCCCCCTTCCCTATGCAGAGGACAGGAGGCCTAAAAGTAGTAGAGCCAGAGAGGTTCTGCTTCATGAGGGTGGAGGCAGGGTGTTGGGAGCTGTGTAAATCTCCTGCATGCTGTGAAGGACAGCTCTGCAGATGCTCCTCACCCTCAAGCATTATAGGTATGAGGTAAGGCAGAAGAGGATTAGGAGTGGTGCCAGTGGATTTGTGACTACCTAAATCCATGGCTGTATTCCTCCCACGGAGGAAGAGTGCAGTGCCCATGGGGCCATTGCTGCTGCAAAGCTGTAGTAGTAGCCAGGAAGTGGCTCTTCTACTGCACCACAGCCTGGGTGAGCAGCTTCCCGTCCCCAGCCCATTTAGTTGCATTGTGTGCTTTCAGTAGAATTTGGCCTTATTAAAGGGCAGCTTTTCTTTCCCCCTCAGACGCCTTATTCTTAGATTTTTAATCTGTATCCCACTGTCATAGCAGCCATTTCTCATGCACTGGAATTTTAAAACTTCTCGTACCATACCAATGGTATCTTAGGTTTTATTTCTCTCTCAATCGCTAAGTCGGATGTTAGATTGGGGTGGGGGGGATTCATATAAAAGACCTTCCGTAGGTGAGCGGGGAGGACTGTGGGGACACTGGAAAATAAAAGGGGGAGGAAGGAGTAGAGCTGATGCCCCAGTGCCATCAAGCAGTAATGATGCCTCAATGGCATCAAGCAGCAATACAAAGCCAATAGGGCAAAGAGGGACAGAGTCTCAGAGCCATCCTGTAAGGAAGGAGCTGAGAGACAGGAACAATGTGGTGATTTGAAATTCCTATAAGTTAGCTGGAACTGGAAGAGAGAGAAGCTGTTTAAGGAGTAGTGTTACAAGTGTAAGCTGCCTCTGTAGCTTGCCAGCCTATATTTATTAAGTTTAATTGTCATAAACATTAGACATGAAGTCAAACTCTGCCCTCCCTCTCGAGTAACACCACTGAATGCACCAGTGGGTGGTAGGATTGTGAAGACAGAATGAGGCTGATAGGTGTGAGATGCCAGCCTATTAAGTCTGTGACATTACTACTACTTGAGTTCCTTCTTCCACACTAGAGTAGAAAACGTGATGCTTTTTGGGGTTCCCTAAGGTGTCTGGGGAGAATCACTGTCACCTGCACAAGCTCCACTCTTTCCTGCTGTAGGCTAGCAATTTACATACCCCACTTCATTGCATTTGAGTGCCTAGTCTAGGGATGGGCAAACTTTTTGGCCTGAGGGCTGCATTGGGTTTCTGAAATTGTATGGAAGGCCGGTCAGGGGAGGTTCTGCCTCCCCAAATAGCCAAGCATGGCCCGGCCCCCGACCCCTATCTGACACCCCCCTGCTTCTTGCCCCCTGACACCCCCCCAAGACTCCTGCCCCATCCACCCCCCCTGCTCTCTGTCCCCTGATCGCCCCCGGATCCCCCTCCCCAACTACCCCCCACCACCCCATCCAACCCCCCCTCTCCTTCCTGACTGCCCCCTGGGACCCCTGCCCCATCCAACCACCACTTCTCCCTGACCATCCCTGGACCCCCTACCCTTAACTGACCCCCGCCGTGTCCCATCCAATGCCCCCTCTCCTTCCTGACTGCCCCCTCGGGACCCCTGCCCCCATTCAACCCTCCTCTTCCCCGCCCTCTGACCACCCCGACCCCATCCACAGCCTGGCCCCTGACCACCCCCCGAACTCCCCTGCCCTCTATCCAACCCCCCTGCTCTCTGCCCCCTTACTGTGCTGCCTGGAGCACTGGTGGCTGGCAGCACAGCTGCACCAGGACAGACAGCCGTGCCGTGCAGCACAGAGCATGGGGTCAGGCCAGGCTCTGCAGCTGCGCTGCCCCAGGAGCTCGCAGCCCCACCACCCCGAGCATTCGGCGCAGTAAGCTGAGGTTACGCGGGAGGGGAAACAGCGTGGGAGGGGCCGGGGGCTAGCCTCCTGGGCCAGGAGCTCAGGGGCCAGGCAGGACCATCCCACGGGCCGTAGTTTGCCCACCTCTGGCCTAGTCTCTTGTCTTCTGGATGCCCTCAATGTACGCTGATCTGTTGCTTCTCTGGAAGCAGTGCACCCCATTCACTGGTTTCACCTTAGTTCAACAGACTCCTTAGCACAAGGCACTTTGACATGTCTATAGTAAAACCAAATTGAAGTTTATTTAACAGAACTTGAGGTAGAGATTCAAATAAAAGCAAGTATAAGGATTGGAAACATACAGTGACGAGAAGAAAAACAAAGTGCAATGAATAGCCTATACTTATTACCTTATTAGAAAGCAAAGGAATTTATTTCTCACCCAATGGTCGATCCTTGCAGCGCTTGTCCAGTTCAAAAAGCTGGGATCCACCTTTCAAGAGAGAGCCCTGCTAGCAGAGTTTGTTCTCTGTAATGGATAACAACTTGTCATTTTTTTCTGCTCTAATACATTTACAGGGAATTGTCTCTTAGGCCAGGGGGCCCTCTCTTCAGAAAGTTCTCTTGGGGTTCATTTGTTGTTGTAAATGCTAATGTCTCCACCTGGTCCAGAAAGTTTAAAAAAAAAAAAAGAAAAGAAAAGAAAAAAGTGCTGTCTCCCCAGATGTTCATTGTTCTTGATGCTGATTGAGTTAGCTCTGAGACCTTGCCTTGCTTCTGGTGGCAAGTCTAAGTTCAACTGTTTTGCAACCTGATAGTCCACATTTTGCATATCTCTCAAAATATTTCACCCTACAAACATCTTGCAATAACCATGATGATCAGCTAGTTTGTAGCTTTCAGCAGAAGCCACACATGACCTCCTTTAGTGAAATATTGAGAAGTTGGTTTGGCACTGGGGTAATATACTTGCCTGGGTATGTTTTGTGTTGCAACATGGCAAGTGGGAGAGCAAATGAACTGGCTGGAGTGGAGACCCAGGCATTGTGACCTGCTTGCCTGGCTGCCGATGGAAAGTCTACAACAGCTTTAAAGTCCTGATATCCCAACATGAGGCCAAACGCTCCCCTCCACTCTGTGACACCATGGAACTGGATGAATGCAAGGTGGGGTAAGAGACCCTCCAACTCCTGGAAGGAGTGAGAGCTCTGCCGTGTGCTCCCTCTCCCTAGGTGATCATGGGAGGCCCTCTGTATTGGACACTGCATAGTTTGGGCCACATATGGGGCAGGGCACAGCAGGAGAGGAGCAGAGCCAGAGAGCTATCGCTCTGTGCAGCAACACCCAGTTGGCTTCTGACGGGAAAACCATGGGAGAGAATAGTGGTCTAGCCCAGCGTTAACTCTCCTTCTGGGGCT
The DNA here is from genome assembly GCF_965152275.1 of Natator depressus. Taxonomy (NCBI): domain Eukaryota; kingdom Metazoa; phylum Chordata; order Testudines; family Cheloniidae; genus Natator; species Natator depressus. The sequence goes on along the minus strand of NC_134234.1, from coordinate 322,548,220 downwards.
TCTGCCCTGTCCTTTTGCAGGGATGAAAGGGGGACTGAGCCAATGGCAGCATGGCGGTGTGAGGTTTGTGGGCTCTGTGCAGCTTTTCAAACCCCTCCCTCTCTAGGGGAGCATGAGTCAGCAGCTCCCCATGATTTAACTCACTGAGTAGTTTCTTCCCTCCCATGGGTTTCTCATCAGGAAGGGATAATGGGGCCAAAGGGATTTTTCTTTTTTCTTGGTCTGTAGAGCACCATGAACACCAGTGATGCTGTGGAAGAATCTTATGATTTATACATCTCCTAATTCACCAGGCCACTACAAATCCTGATTCCATGCCTATCTAAGCTGTCATCTCTCCTTGCTCTCATCCCTTCTTAGTGACATTCTCTTCCCCCAGCTGCCCAAATCCTCCTGCATCCTCCTGACATTTTACATTGCTGCCAGCTTGACCTGCATGGCTATCTGATTCTCCCCACTTCCAATGTGCAATGCAGTGTCGGATGCCCCTACTCCTTAGGTCTTCCTTGTCACAGGGCCACACGAAAGCTAGGGCCAGCTTGACTAATGACTGAAGAATGAGTACAAGTGCCAGTGATTTCAAAGTGTCTTTATGGCTAGGAACTAAGATTTGTATTTGGCTTCTAAATTGGCACCAGTACAGGACGGTCATGAGAGAGGATCTTCACTAGACCCGCTAAATTGATCCCCGCTGCATCAATCACAGCAACGTTGATTCCTGGTAAGTGTAGACATGGCCTTAGACGTGGCTCTTGCACCTCATTAATGGAGGTACAGCATGCGCTCCACCAGTGCTGTCCAGCCAGTGCACTGGGGTGAAGGGCAGCATTCCGACCACATTTGCCTATGTCCTGGTCACACACTTTGTCTGGAATATCATGCCTGTGGTTGATCTATTGCTACCCCTGCATTGTGTTTAAGGAGCACGTGCACCGCGATCCTTTCTGCCAATCCTCAGATGAGCAATAAGGAGACAGAAGGACTTCCTTCACATTCTCTACTCCTTGTGCAGTCTGACAGAGATAGAATCTGGACTTTATGATACTGCCCTACTTTATAACTCACATATATTGACAAAATGTGAGGCCACAGATTTCCTGCCAGTTGTTATCCTTGATAATAAATATCCCCTCCAACCACATACCTATAGTTGTTGCCAGCCACCTCACACTGGAACCCCTATGGGATATCATCAAACAATTACAACCACATCCTGAAAGAAGTTTTTCCTGAACCCCTTCTTCTGGCCTTCAAACAACCCCCCAGCCTCTCCAAACTCATCATCAGAAGCAAGCTCCCCACAGACCAGGACACACCAACTCAAAGTGGCCCCAGACCCTGCTAGAACAGTAGATGTAAAACCTGCAGACATATCTCTACTGCTACAATGATCAATGCTCCCCACAACACACCTTTCAAGATCCATGAGTCCTACACATGCCTATCACATGTGGTGTACCTCATCCCCAATAACAATGTGAAACCAGACCATCACTGTGCTTTTGAGTGAACTCTCACAGAAAAATAATAAAAGACAGAAACACCACATCACCTGTGGGTGAGCATTTTTCACAAAACGATCACTCCATAGCTTCCTCTCAGCCCTCATCCACCTGCACAACACCTTCAAGAACTGAGTCTGGGAACTAAAATTCATAATTTAGCTAGATAATAAAAAACAGGGACTGAATAGAGACATTGGATTTATGGCTTATTACAACAATCAATAACTCACTTAACCACCCCCATCTAGCTTTCTCCCCTCTTCCCCCCGCCATGACTGGTGAGATGTTAACGGGCTACTTCATCTTGAATGACCCCTTGAAATATGTGTTAACTGCTTATGCTACATAGTCTGTTCCACCTTGTATTTAGCTGTGACACTCTGAGTACCTTTCCCAGATCTGAAGAAGAGCTCTGTGTAAGCTAGAATACCTTCCCTTCCTTCCTTTCCCCACCCTGTGCCTATGTTCATATAGATGCTTAGCTGATGTATAAATAACAATGTGTACATGTTTAATCTATTCCTGGGCCCATTCAAAAGGTAAGTATGAGACTTCATCATCTGTTTTATGAATGGAGGTGGTAGCTCTGATTCAGTGCAAGTCATAGATATACCTTATCATTGACCAAACAGTTGGGTTGCACTCAGTTAGCCTGGCATGGTTTGACCTGGGTTTGTGATGTAAAACAATGCTGTGATTGATTATTATTTGTATTTTGGCTGTGCCTACAATGTGGTAGGTGTTGTATAAACATAGGAAGATGCACTCCTTGCCCTGAAGAGTTTACAAGGTAAGATGACAAGTAAAAGAATGAAGGATGAGGAAGTGCAATAAAATGTAGAATCAAAGGTGGGTTTCTTTTTTCTTTTTAATATTATACCTACTATTCCCAACTGCCCCTTTACTCGGTCATTATTAGTGGACTAATTTCTTGGTGGTATCACAGTAGAAGTGAGTCTTTAGAGGGATTTGAACAAGGAAACAGTAACCTTACAGACTAGTTCAGGGAGGGTGTCCCATGTGCCAGGGATGGTGGCATCAAGTGGCTGAACTATTTTAACCTGTTTTAATAACTTATGACATTGGATCTCTCAAGAATTTTTACTTGCCTTGGAAAAGGCTAAAAGTAGCATTCATAATTTTATTGTGAAAATGAATCATGGGTTAGCATTTTTCTTTTGTCCACTTCTTTACCCTTTATTGTCTAGATCTAATAATTCACCATCTAGTTGAATCAAAGTGCTGCACTAATTGTATGATATGAATTTTGAAAAGCTCCTTCTCTTCCCCAAGAATCTTCACCTGTGGAAGCCTATAGAGACCAATTCTCTTGCTTCTCTTATTCAGTATCTGTTGGCGGCTAATGGTAAAGACCATGAGATACTGTGGGATCTGATACCATTGGTATGCAGATGGTATCCAACTCCGTGTATCCTCCACAAATGCAAGAAATAGGATTCTTGAATGAAGCAAGGACCTGGATGAAGAGAGGGACTGACTGACTGTGAACTCATCATCCCGGCGCTCTGAATGCTAGTCATATTCTGGGTCCATTTCAAGGTCCTTGTCCTTATGCTTAAGTCTCTGACTGGGTTTGGGCCTGGCTGTCACGGTGACTGCCTCTCCTTCCAATACCCACTACATCTGCTATGATCATCAAGCACACGCAGGCTCATGGAGCCCAGGCTTACATTTGTGACAGCTGGAGCCAGGCATGGTATCAGTGGAAGGCCCATGATTATGATACTCTCTTTCGCAGCTCAGTCGATGGGATATGTCACCACCACCTTTAGGGTGTGTTGCACAATGCACCTGTTTAAGCTGGCATTCCACAAATGCCTGTGTAGACCGACACTCAAGGTAGCTGAAAACAAACACCAATAGGTGATCACTACTGTAGGACACCGTGATCCAGCAGAGAGGACACTGGTATGGGACCCTATTCTTGGCTCTGCCATTGACCTACTGTTGACCAGGGACAAGTAACATAACCTCTGCGTGCTCTGTTTTCCCTCTAAATCTTTGTCTGTCTTGTCTGTTTAGACTGCAGGCTCTCTTGGGCAGGGATTGCCTCGTTCTGTGTGTTTGTACATCTAACACAGTGGGACCCTGATCTGAGTTGGGGCCTCTAAGCACTTGTGTAAAATAAAGAAGAAGAGTAAAGACAGTAAGTAATCATTTTAAGGGGACATGGAAAGAGTGTCTCTTTGCAGAGATAACTGATACATATTGTGTAGAGGTACTAATAATATGGTGATGAGAGATTGTAACCATGCCTCAGTGGGTCACAGGTGGAGGATACCAAATTCAGGACGAACTGCTGAGAAATAGGGCAAACACAACCCATAACTGGTGGTTATTCTTTCATAAGATATACCAAACCAGCAACAAAAGTAAACTCCTGTTTCACCACACTAGCTAACAAGAAGTCATAAAAGCAGTTTCCCTGGGCATTCCAGTTCTTATATCACCACCAAAAACACTGGATTCAGAAATGAGTGGTTCTTTATAACCAGTCTCATCAAATAAACAGTTCTTCTGATCCCAAAGGACCAGCCACACACCCAGATCAATATATAACTTAAATCTTACCCAAAAATCATGCTGATGCCAATCCTTTAGTATCTTAAAAACTAAATCTTTATTCATAAAAAGAAAGAAAGGTAAGAGTTAAAATTGGGTAACAGAATCAAATACATACAGTAATTGCAAAGTTCTTGGTTCAGGCTTGTAGCAGTGATGGAATAAACTGCTGTCTTAATAAGTCTCTGCTTGCTTCCAAATCATTGGAAGGACCTCAGTCCCTTGGTTAGAATGCTCCCATTAGTATAAGTCCACAGTCCAGAGATTTGAGCAGGACAGAGGCAAAATTGAGTAGTTTCCAGGGCCATTTATATCCTCTGCCATGTGGAGGGAAACCCATTGTTTTAAACAAAAACCTCAGCACAGGTAGTGGAGAATCACAGGTGACCAGATAGTGTTTGGAGTCATATGGGCAAGTCACATGTTCATGCCCAATTTCGCTGAGTCATTGCAGGAAGCCATTATTTATATTCCAGACAGCATGTTTATAGGACAGTCCACTCAGTGTAGATGGGCATCTCCCATGGTCCATTGTGAGTTAAGTGTCCTTTTGATGGGTCACTCAATTTGAATAGCCCCTCCAAGATGTGCTGGCTAACTACTTCATGGGCGTTACCCAAGGAGCAAACATTTGAAATCCAGGTATAGAGCCAATATTCATAACTTCAAATACAAAAATGATACATGCATACAGATAGCATAATCATAACCAGCAAATCATAACCTTTTCATAGATACCTTACATGCCACATTTTGTACAAGATTTGTTGCAAATATTTAATAGTTGTTGCAACAATGATCTATATAGTCATATTTTAATCAGATAACATCACAGGGATATAGAAAAGCAAATAATAGAAATGCATAATAATTTTATTATAAATGCTAAAGCTCTGCACTGTACCGTGTCCATTATTGTCCTTCTCCTTCCTTCTACTTATTTTTCTTCTGTTTATTTGTATAAATGATTTTAAGGAGCAAAATTTAACAAGCTACAAAGAGTGAAGTTCAGCAAAGAACAAGTATGTGCCTTACAGCTGACATGAGCTGCAGAAGGCATGTATCAACAGCCTAGTAACTTCGTTCTTCTCTGAGAAGATCATGCTACTTACAGACTAGCATCAGCATCAAGGTTAAATAATAATTGACTTCCAAATGGGACAGTGAGGCTTCCAGTACTCACTGTCAGTCCTTGGAGCTTATTTTTCTCCTACACTGTGCCTAGAGACTATATCTGAAGTAGGTAAGATCACTAGAATCAGGGTGAGATATGAGAGAGGCTACAATCTATGGCTGAAATAACATAGATTGCTTTTACCTGGATTTCTCTCTGTTGTTTACAGGGGGAAGGGAGCAAAGGACTGTAGTGCCAAAGGATTGCTGACTGCATGAGTACTTATCCTGTGCCGGGATTTAGGGAGAAGTGTGTGGTTGTGGTAGGCAGCTCAGGCTATGCTTAGTTAGGGAGCTAGAAGCCAGAGAGAACTACAGGATTTATTTACAGTAAGATGAATATAATCTCCAACACTCCTTCATGTTCATTACAGCAGATTTCTGTCTCTTCTCTACCATAAGAGAAATTTTATGTATTTTACAATTTAACGTTGACTAAGAAGGTTCCTCTTGTATTCGAGTTTCTTTGTGTGCAGGACCTGCATGTAATCAGTTTATTTTATTAGCAATTCAGGTGTGACCAGTGGATTTTTTCTATATTATACTGGTCGATATGCTGCCAGTTTTGTGGCAAATAAACATTTTTACAAACAGTAGGGAGTTTGGAAAGTGCATGTGGTGGATGTTTATTACTCATCTAGATTCATCTTTCCCACCTGTAAATGGCTGTGAGTGGGAGACCTGGAAATGAAAGCAGAACTGTTCAGCCAGATAAATAAGTGAGAGGTGACAGTGAAACTCATGGTTTTAAAAGTAAAGTGCAGCATCAGAAAATCCAGCAAACAGTACTTGGAACAGAATGTCTGGGAATGAGGCAGATGAAAGTGAAGCAGCTATGGTGACAAATACATTGAAACAAGTAAAGAAGCAGCAACAGAAGTTGAGACATACAGGTGAGGGGAAAAAAACATTTAGGATTTGGGAAGGTATGGGGAGCAAGATGGGGGAAAACCCTATTGCCTAGAAACCCAGGGCATGAAGTAGTGCTGTTGGGAAGTAAGTGTGTCAGAGTTCATGCTTGTAGTGCAAGAACAGCAAGGGGTTCTGGGAAACACACTTGTTTGCATTTTTAAAAACAATGAAAAATATCTGTAACGCTACAAACTAGATTCTTCAGTATTTTAGGTAATAAAGTTTCCCATATTAGTTTGAACCAACCGAGGATAATGCTAAAGGCCCTGGACCAAGTAAGCATTAAAAACATGTGGCACAGAAGAATGTGCTTAGGCATATGAGAAACTTAGACATAAGTGGCATTTCCAGAGTTCATGGAAAGCTCAATATCCTTGGGTTTCATGTCTGTATTAGAATTGATGCCCTACGTGTACATGATCACTCTGCTGCTCATGTAAAATGCGTGGAAGCAGAAATGGTGTCTCTATCCCAAGAAGTTCATATTGTTGTTTTACTCCATAAAATACACCATGAAGGCATCATAAATTTGTCACCTTGTTTAACTCCATTTACAGTCAAATCTAATTTCAGTTTTAGAGTGTTTGAAATACTCTACAATTTGCAGGCCAAAAGACGACTTAATCTTGAATTAAACTGTATTAATAATCCTGGAATGAAACACTTTATAGGGGAAATTGCAGCATCTCTTACAACAGTGTCCCCAAAATACCGACAGAAGGCTAGGTCTATTGCTGGCCTTACGGGTTGATACTGACAGCAAAGAGACTGCTTTCCCATCCTCCACAATTATCTCTGCTGACATAGTAGACTTAGAGTCTGGAACAGCTGGCCATGTTAAACAAAAAGTTAAAATACTTTTAGGAGTTGTGGGTATCAAGGCAGGAGAGCTCAAATCAAAATTGTTTGAGCAGTGGACACAGGCAGCTCAAATAGCATGCAGGCCAAGTTTAGATGAGATACTCTCCATGTTGTGAACTGTGTCAAACACTACCTTCAGCGTGCTACTCTGGATCCCCAAATAATTATCTATGTCATAAAAAGTTGAAATTGATATTTTCAAATTATATTTATGTTCCAAAAGACTATTGCAACTTCAAGTTTTTGCTGATGTCTTTGGAGGCGGCTGTAGCTGTTTCAGAGGTGGCCACCCTGTACACTGGGTTGCTAGTGAAGCCAAATCACTGATCAAAAATGATCATTTGGTTGTCACCCATTTGGAACATATGGCTGAAACTGACTGGGTGCTGATATAGCTTGAGTTAGGGAACATTCTTTAGGAGATCAAGACAGTCAAATTTGTGAACGTGTATTTCCTGGTGGACTTAATCACCAATGTGAATGAAGTCTCTTTTCAAGAAGAGCATCTCTTGTTGTTCGAGGCTTTGCAAAAGCCGGACAAGTGCTATGCGTGAACTCACAGCATCGAAAGACAATCCTGGCCCTTATATCTGAAAACTTATCCTTAGGGATGGCAAATTCAGAAGAGTAAAGATTTCTGGGCAGAAATGGGAGTAGTACTGTCCTCATTGTCCTATAGCATTGCAGTGTCAGAACGTGGGTTTTCCAGCAAAAAAAAAAAAGCCCACGCAGATACATGCAGCAAAGCACATCCCAGGTTTTAATAAAGATCCATGTGACTTGCAAGGTATAGATGTTTTCCACAGCTAGAGGGCTATTCTCTACTTTCTTGAAGGGAAGCCAGAAACAACACCCATTCGTGGCTATAGTGAAGATGTGGCAGCAACACCAGACAGCACTAGTGGAGGACTAGATTGGAGCAGTTCTGTAAAATCGAACGTAGGTTTCCAACCAGATGGATGTGAACCCTACTGTTTAGGAATTTGAATTTTTCCTTAAATTTGAACTAAATTATTACGTAGTCTCAGTTCTGACACTCACACTCACATTGGTGATGGGAATTTGATTTTACATTAAAATCAGGACAAAGCTAAACACTTAAGACTATGTGAGAGACAGACATACTAAAAGAAAAAGAATAAATATTATATTCTGTGGCTTAGTCGTCCAAATCAGAAGAAGCAAGATGCAGAGAAATTCCTTTACAGGAAAATCAGCAAAAATATCTTCTTTGAATTTATGTAAGAGAATCCTAGCACAGCCTGAAAATTTAGTACAATCACATTTGTTTGTTTGACAACCAGATGTGAAGCTTTAGGTGCCTTTTGACAGGTGATCAAAACATTCTTTCCCAAAGCCTGATGGGGGGAGTGTTCTACATTAAAACATATAGTGAATAGAAAAGAGTACCTGAAGGGTGGATGAAGGAGAGAGGTAAAGGTGTCTGGAGACAGTGTGATAGGCTTTATAGCTAGATGTTTTTTTCTGGAAGCAAAAACAAGGTAGTGACTTGTCTGGTATTTCAAAGATGATGAACGTAAACAAATGGGTGGATAGATTTGTTCTAAATGCAAAGGAAAAGTCAGTTGTACATCAGGAAATGAAAAGGTTCATAGGAGATTGCACAGTAAATGACGAAGTGAGAAGAGGAAGCTTTCTGCAGATGAATTTAATGTGTTGTGTTCTTTCCATCTGGAAACTTCGGAGGCTGAAAGAACAAAACTATAAATGAGTGCTTTGGGGTTAGTCACTGGTACAAGCTATGGGCTTGATTCTCTTCTCACTGATGCTGGTGTAATACTGGAGTAACTCCTCAGAAGTGAAAGGAGCTATACTAATGTAAAATGTCTGGTAAAAGTCTGTCTACACTAGCAACTGTACATGTGTTCATGCGTGTGATGTGCCATAACCCTCTTGTCCACACCTAAACCCCAGAAGCACGTGTCTGAAGGTGAGTACAGGGCGAATAAGCTAGCATGCCTGAGGGGTGTAAATACATGCCTCATCTGTGGCATGGCCCTGTTCCTTGCAGTGTGGACAGGGGTAAAGTGTGTATACAGGCCTCGAGTTTCAATAGTACTCTGCCCCCCTTCCCACAATACACTGAACACTTTTTTTCCTGACTCTTTAAGGTCCATGTCCCCCTGTTTTCACTGTAGTAGCATGCTGCACTGACCACATCAGAACAGCTTTCCACTGCATTCTTTACAGATCAGTATAGGTGGCAATGGATCCAACTCCGCGAGCAGCCACCTGGCCTGCTGACCATACCTGGGTGCTGATCAATGTGTAGTTGGAGGACATCATCCTCCACACCTTCGCCTGGAGTGGCAGGAACATTCACCTGTACTGGAACATTTCATGGAGGCTGGATCAGGCGGGCATCCAGTGGACTCTGGCCCAGTTCCAGGAATGCATCAAGCACTTGAAGCTCCTATACTGGAAAGTCAAAAACTCAAAGTGTTGCTCAAAGAGGGCTTGTCATACACGTCCCTTCCACACAGCGCTCAACTCGGTGCTGTCAAGGGCTCCCAGTACAGCGCCTGAAGAGGCTCACAATCACTTCCTCAACCCCACTGACCTCATTGTCTGATGAGATGCTGATGAGGGCCCGGGTGAGGAGGCAGCGGGGACCATGGACAATGCCCGTGAAGACCCAGGGGACAAGGATCATGTGATTCTGCACCTCTTCCCGGCAGAGCCAGCCCATCCCCCAACAAACCCCAGGAAGATTCTGAGCCATGGCAGAAACCGGAACCTCAGGCCAGTAAGGCCATGTCTACACTACCTGCAGGCGGGTAGATCGATTCCCGATCGCTCTGCCGTCGAGTCCGGAACTCCACCACGGCGAGAGGCAGAAGCGGAGTCGACGGGGGAGCGGCGGCCATCGATCCCGCGCCGCGAGGACGTGAAGTAAGTGATTCTAAGTCGATCTAAGATACGTCCACTTCAGTTACGCTATTCTCATAGCTGAAGTTGCATATCTTAGATCGATCCCCCCCAGTGTAGACCAGGCCTAAGTTACAATTAACCCCCCCACCCTCCCCATAATATCCTCTCTTGCTCTCGTGTTAAATTCTTGGTTTTAATATCCAGGGCATTTGAAGTACTGTGCACTGACTTTTCCTCCCTAGATAATATGCTGTGCATTATGTCGTGTCTCCGTGCGTTTGAACTGCAGTGCTGAAGCCCCAGCATTGTCACACCTCATCCCCTTATCGCACTCATCCAACTCTTCCCCTTCCATCCAGCCCCCACTCCACTCCATCCCAAAATGATCACCAATCAAGACAGTTATAAATCAATGATTTAATTGATTTGTGATAAACCGCTATTGTGCATTTGGCTAAAGCTATTTCTTAAAAACAGATTATTAAGGAAAAATCATTGTGCCCCTGTGTCTGTGCATTTATTGGCCAGTTGTCTGGCAGCGGTGGTCCTGGGGCCACGCAGACCGGGGGAAGGGAGAGGACAGATTGGAAAAATCTTTTGGGTCTGGGAAAGTTGTAGGAAACTTATAGTTGGTTGTCTAAAGTTAGTAACAGCTGTCTTTGTTCCTTGGAAGGTTACACAGTTTCAGTGCTTTTTCCACCCCCCTGGATCTTACCATCCCTTTACAATTGAGTTGCACGGAACAGGGGTAGGTGTGTGGTGGTAAGGTCTGGGAAGAGGAAGGGAACAGAGCACCGTTATAGAAACCATTAGTTATCTGAGGAAATATTAGTCACAGCAGTCCTTTCTCTCTTCAAAGACAAAAAATTTAACATTCCTTTGGATGGTGTTCATGGTTGCATTCACTTAACTTTTTGAAATTTGTTGTTGAACTTTTAAAAAAAATATTTTTAATTTAGAATCACAGGGTATTTGTTGTATCTAAATGTTCCAAGTCTGGGGGGAGCAGCCACAAACAAGTTCCCAGAGACACAAGGCTAGTTAATGCCTCTGCAAGGTGTCAGCAAAATCAAATGACTGGTTAAGTGGCCATTCTTTGGCAGGAAAGAGAATGTGAGCAAAAACCTACATCTTGACAAAGAAACAGCTAGGGGTCTCCATCCACATAGACTTTGTCTCCTGAATCTCAGCTGGCGATGATTCTCAAAGAAAAGAAAGGACTGTAAAAGGAGAGAGGAGATTCGCTAAATTTTTGCTCCTTTCTCTCTACCCACGGCTTCCATAACACCTGAATAACAAAGAAAACAGCTTTGGACTGGGGAGGGATCCTGACTGAAAGATTCAGCCAATAAGACTGCTAAAACATGCGGTGAGAGAGACCTTTGCTTTGAATTCCTTCTAGCTTGTTAAGTTAAGCATTAGTTGTGATTTACTTTTATTGTAACTAGTTGTGACTTTTATGCTTCATTACTTGTAATCACTTAAAATCTCTCTCTCGGTAGTTAATAGACATGTTTTATTGTTTTATCTAGTCCAATGTGTTTGGATTGAAATGTTTGGGAAACTTCATTTGGGATAACAGGGTTTGTGCATATCGTTTTCTATTAGTAAAATGAAGGACTTTATATGAGCTTGTATTGGTCAGGAGAGAGCTGGGCAGTGCACGTTCCTGGAGGAAAGTCTGGGACTGGGAATTTGTTGCTGTTTCTCTGCAAAGTAATTCAAGGATGGCTGGCGCTAGCACTCTTGCAGTGTAACTGTGAGTAATTTTCATGCCGGCAGCTGTGTGTGAGCAGACCAGGAGTGGTTGCTCTCACAGCAAAGCAGTGTAAAAGGCACCCCAGGTTGGAAAACTGAGGAGACACAGCTGTTCATTGGTCCAGATTTTACTCTGGATAATATCACAGTGTCCTCTCCCTACAATAGTATATAGCTAGCAATGGTCATTTTTGCATTCTCCCAAGGATGCCTATGAGAGCATGTGGATCTTGCTGCTTTCTTAAAAGTTTCCACTCCGGAGGTGAGAGCAAAATGATCCTTATAAAATCTCCCCTACCCTGTTTTAATTCTTTGTCCTTCTGTCACTCCAAGAGTTGCCCCTTGAATACTAAGGGGAGGAAGAATAATCTTGCATTTAAGACACAGGATTTGGAATCAGGAGATCATATCCATTTTCAGCTTGATCACAAATGGGGACAAGTCTGTGACCTTGGGCAAGTCATTCTGTGCCTCAATGGCCCCATCTTTAAATAGGGATATTAATACTTCCCCACCTTGCAAGGCTGCTCTGAGGCTTGGCTCATTGTTTGTGAAGTATTTAGAGATTCTCAGATAGAAAGTACAAAGTATTTATAACTGATTATGACCCACCCACATTGTTACCCTAACCGGTACTGTAATAGGGTCAAGTAGAAGGAGAAAGGAGCACTAGCAGTAAGCGCACAAAGGGTGATGTGGACCTCCTTCATTTCCTCCCCCTATTCACCATGATTATCCTGCATTAGCCTGCCCTGCCAGAACCTCACTGGTCTGTGATCGCGTAACCTGCAAGCTGGGAAACGTGCTTGTAGTCCAGGTTTTTGAGTCTACTGGAGTGTGGATTGGTGAGGTTTTATTGTATGCACAGTGTGTTGACTTCATATTTCAGTGAACATCAAGATTTATTGCACTTCAAGTTAAATATTGACCTTAAGTACGCCTCAGTAAATATTTACCTCTGGGTCAATATATCTTGATATTCATCTCAGCAGAAGTCAATATCTTTATTTTTTTGTAAATGGAGGATCATTGAAAGGAATACAAAAAAGCCAAGTAAGAGTCAGCTGATAACAGCATGAAGTTGCTAACTCTGAAAGAAACGATTGTGAGTGTGGAGAGGCAAAGTATGAAAACCAAAGGATAATTTTAGTCCTTTAAAAATATAAATAAAAATACGTGATAGGCTCATTCTTTTTAGAGAAAGCACACAGAACACAACTGCAGACCCTGGAGCATGTGTGTTTGAAAACACAGGGGATAACTCAGATACAATATGTAATCAAATTAGAAAATGGATATAGATTGTATTTGGAAATAGAGTTGAAAAAATAATTCATTGAGTAGCTCAGGAGGGAAGTGTGGCTGGGGGAAAGCCTTCATGATGCATATATAGAATGATTTGCAGGGGGCACAAAAATTAATTCGACAATGGAATCTGTGGACCAGTTCCATCCTATAAAGCATCAGAAATGTACATTCACATGTTCTGTGGTACTCCTTCTCATATATGCTGACAGTGCTTTACTTCTAATAATGGAACAGCCACTTCTACCTTGGACAGAGTCATGAGGAGCCACAAAAGCATTAAACATGTTTTAGATTGCAGTACAACACCTATTTTATGAACTAATTGGGGACTGAGAAGTTAATAAAATAAAAAAGTTCATAAAATTGCACATCTCATAATAAGTCAACTAATAAATGTATACAGTGTACCTGATTTTTCTTGGAGAACTGCATCTCTTCTTTGCCACCAAATCTGTTTTGTTTTCAAACCTGCACACATCCTTGAATGTTAGCTGAAGGATTGAAGTCACGTTCAACTGCGGAAAGATGGTTCATATAACCAATCATTCATAAGATTGACGTTCATAAAGTTGGGGTCCTACTGTATAAATACATGCTGTTTTCCTCCCTCGTGTGGCAGCTGCTGCATCATCAGGATATTGCACGTCTGTCTTAGATCCAAAAGCGAGAGCCACTTACCAGACTGTAAAAGATATGCAACTCAAGAATTACCGAGTAATGAAAAGTGATGTATGCAGTTTGACTACCACCACAGATGTCAAATTGCAGTTGATTTTAAGTAGTTCCAGTTCTCTTACATAGGCTTTGTGTAGATATGTGAGGTTAATTAATAGCTCTCTGAAGGGGGAATATAGCAAATTAAAACAAGCAAACAAAAACAAAAAGAGAGGGTAGTCGTATACCCAGACGGTCTATATCCCTGAAAAGAAAGAAATGAGGCAGATTTTGCCCACTTTACTGATGTTGTCTAAGACATATCCATAGGGTGCTTTTCATATTTGCTGCACTTTACTCCCATTTTTGACTTTTTTTTCCTCTCTCCATTGATAAACACTTGGTTTGATGAAGTTACACTCTCCATCTCCCTCTCTCATATCTGAGTTCTTATCAGAAAATTGCAGGAAATAAGGCAATTTTTTATTTGAAGAGCTCTATCTTCTTCCTAATTCTAGGACAGAATGGAGAGTAACACTACTTACAAAAGTTGTATGCCGTGGTGGTGTAGCCCTGTTGGTCCCAGGATATTAGAGAGACAAGGTGGGTGAGCTCTTTTGTATAAGCTCGAAAGCTTGTGTCTCAAGAACTTCGTGTAAGGTTGAAAGCTTGTCTCCCTCACCAACCAAATTTGGTCCAATAAAAGATATTACCTCACCGACCTAGTCTCTGTAGTATTTACAAAAGTCAGCTACATCCTAAAAGAAAGGTGAACATTTTGTTTGAATAGCTGATGTTCATACTCCAGTATATCTGTTACAGTTGTAGATTTGCGTAAGGGTAGAAAGTTGACACTGACAATATTATCTGATCAGCTCGTATCCTTGTGTGGGCTATTGTGCAAGCCATAGAGGAGGAAAAATAAGGGAAACATTGAATTTTAAGCAGTATTATGCTATTCCAGAACCTCAAGGTGATTATATAAAACTGAATGATACAGGGGATATTGGTGATATTACCTTATGGGAAGGAGCCAGAGATATAATTGAAGAAAACTGCTTGATATAATTAGTAATTTAAAAAAAAATGGAAATAATTACTTTAAGAAAAGATATGCAAAGATTGAAAATTCTTCATAAAAGTACAGGAAATCAAAAGCAATACAGAGTACTTAAAAACATAAGATGAGAACTTAACATGCTACTAAGCAAAAAGGCAAGGTCACAAATAAAATTAGCTAAAAGAACCTTTTATGAAAAGGGCAACAAAGCTGGCAAAATTCTGGCATATCTCCTTAGAAGGAAAGCCCTCAAGAAAGCAATTTGCCAAATAAAAACTGAGAGGGCAATGATCAGAGATCCTAGATCTATTAAAATCTGCCTTTCAGGAGCCTCCAGCTTTCACCCTGACCACACCACACGATCCATTGTCTATAGCCAAGCTCTGCGATACATCCGCATTTGCTCCAAACCCTCAGACAGACAGACAGACAAACACCTACAAGATCTCTATCAAGCATTCTTACAACTACAATACCCACCTGCGGAAGTGAAGAAACAGATTGATAGAGCCAGAAGAGTTCCCAGAAGTCACCTACTACAGGACAGGCCTAACAAAGAAAATATCAGAACGCCACTAGCCGTCACCTTCAGCCCCCAACTAAAACCCCTCCAACACATTATTAAGGATCTACAACCTATCCTGAAGGATGACCCAACACTCTCACAAATCTTGGGAGACAGGCCAGTCCTTGCCTACAGACAGCCCCCCAACCTGAAGCAAATACTCACCAGCAACCACATACCACACAACAGAACCACTAACCCAGGAACCTATCCTTGCAACAAAGCCTGTTGCCAACTGTGCCCACATATCTATTCAGGGAACACCATCACAGGGCCTAATAACATCAGCCACACTATCAGAGGCTCGTTCACCTGCACATCCACCAATGTGATATATGCCATCATGTGCCAGCAATGCCCCTCTGCCATGTACATTGGTCAAACTGGACAGTCTCTACGTAAAAAAATAAATGGACACAAATCAGATGTCAAGAATTATAACATTCATAAACCAGTCGGAGAACACTTCAATCTCTCTGGTCACGCGATTACAGACATGAAAGTTGCGATATTACAACAAAAAAAACTTCAAAACCAGACTCCAGGGAGAGACTGTTGAATTGGAATTCATTTGCAAGTTGGATACAATTAACTTAGGCTTGAATAGAGACTGGGAGTGGCTAAGTCATTATGCAAGGTAACCTATTTCCCCTTGTTTTTTCCTACCCCTCCCTCCCCCCCCCCCAGACGTTCTTGTTAAACCCTGGATTTGTGCTGGAAATGGCCCACCTTGATTATCATACACATTGTAAGGAGAGTGATCACTTTAGATAAGCCATTACCAGCAGGAGATGGGGGGAGAGAAAAGCTTTTGTAGTGGTAAACACCCATTTTTTCATGCTTTGTGTGTATAAAAGATCTTCTATACTTTCCACAGTATGCATCCGATGAAGTGAGCTGTAGCTCACGAAAGCTTATGCTCAAATAAATTGGTTAGTCTCTAAGGTTCCACAAGTACTCCTTTTCTTTTTGCAAATACAGACTAACATGGCTGTTACTCTGAAACCTGTACCAATTTTTGTACATCACAATATGAATATTCTATAGCTCAGATACAACAATATTATTTTAAAAATAAAAATGGCAGTTCTGTCAGAAAACAATGTAATTAGATTAGAGGAGCCAGTATCTTAAATGGAGATTGAAAAGGCTATAGACAGGTTAAAATTTGCGAAAAGCCAGGACCAGATTTCTATCCAGCCAAAAACTGTGAAAGTTTTAGGCAAGAACTTTTATATAAAATGTCTTTGCTGAAATTCTAAAAAAGAAATTCACACAGAAAAGATGCAGCAAGCTACTATTGCATTGATTCACAGGGAAGGTAAACTCAGAAATGACTCTGGTTCTTAACAATCAAGCTGTTTTAAATGTATGCTAATAAGAATGACAGTAATATGAGACTATAATCAAAACATTGATATTTTAAAGACCAAACAGGCTTTATTATAGGGAGGCACTTGTCAGATAATCTATAACATACATTGAATTGTATACATTCAGCCTGGTTGAAGAAACAAGAACTTGCTTTGTTATCTCTTGATGCAGAGAAGGCTTTTGATTGAGTTGAGTGGCCAATGTTAACAGACTGTCTTTCAACTCCTATTGATTTGGTGTCAAGTTTAGAAAACACTGAATGTCTTATGTTTAACCCAAGAGTTAGTATTCTGGTAATTGGCTCTTTTATTAAAGATTTATACCACTGAAGAGATATGAACTAGGGATGATCTTTGTCAATACTTATTTGTTCTAGCAGTAAAGCTGCTAGCTGGAAAAATTAGAGCTCATGTGACAACGAAAGGACCCAAAACTGAAACATAACACACAGCCTTTTATTCAGATGATATATTAATGTATGTTATGTAAGTCATACCTTCAATATTTTCAGTTCTTCAGGAGAATGTTAGTGTTAGCCAGCCGACAGGCTATACAGTAAAATATTTTTTAAATATTTAAATATTTTAAATATTTTTTTAAAACTGCCTATACTGACATCATATCACTTTACATGGGCCTTTACAAAAATAAATTATTTAGATATATATGAAACTGATAAAACACACTATTTGTAAAGCGAGCTGCCCTTCTCTTCTGCAGTAATTCCAGGAGGAGATGCTAGGGTCTAATTCTATATATATTAAAATTCTATAATAATTAAATAATTAAACTATAAATAATATTTATTTATTTTAAGTAAGATGAGGTCCTCTACAGAAAATCCGGCTGCCTCATATTTTTTACCTTTTCTGTATCCTCCCAATAAAAATATCCAAGATTTTCTTTGGAGAATTAGAAAACAGCTACTAGATCTTTATGAAACACCCTTGAGTTAAAAAATAAAATTCTAGTTACCCTCATAACTAGGAGCATTGTGCTCCTAACTTTAAGTAACATTATAGGGCAGCTAACTTGAGAATGCCTGCAGCTGTGAATAATGGAAAATAGAATTCTTACTGGATTCAGGTAGAAAAAGAAATAGTCTAATTTAAGGCCCTGATTCAGCAAGTAAATACTTAAGCACATGCCTAACTTTAAGCACATTGAACTTGTTAAATCATGGTCTAAATCCTACTGTCACTTGGAACGCTTCCATGAAAAATTGAGCGGCTTGAATGTTCAAAGGTTCCCTCTGCTTTTCCTCAGACCACCTTCAATTGATCTGATTCTCACAGGGTTTTCCTAGCATGCTTAGAAATGCTAAGAAGCTAACTGCTGGCTCTGAGTTCTTCACTGCTGTACTCTCTGTTCAGTCTCCATCAGGGTTTTTCACTGCATTTTATTTTACCCCCCTGGTCAGTCTGTCATGTCTCTTAAAGAGGTAATAGCAGTTTTGTTCCCAGTGCCTCCTTTGCCCTTTATACCCACGAGAGCTGGTTGAAGACTGCATAAAAATTTGTCAAATAGTTTATCTGATGAAAAATGGCAAACTTTGGGGAGTAATGTGTGCCATATTATTTGGCTAGCGCTATCTCCATTCCAGATCAGCCGCAGCCTAAAACTGAAAGATCTTCTTAAATCTGATTCTTTCTGCAATTTTGTACTTTATTCTAGTATGGTAATTATCATCCCATGTGGAGACATTTTGTCTAAATAATTTAGTAATACTTGCTAAATACATCCACGGTTGACACCATCATGTTTATATCCAATTCTGGAAGAATATGTGTACTCTTTTTCCATTCTGTCTCTAAAGGCCCAATCCTGTAAGATACTGAGTAATATCAGCTCCTATTGACTTCAGTGGAAGTTGAGGGGTGCTGAGCACTTTGCAGGTTTAGATCCTGTTGGAACACTATTTTATAACAACCACTCACATCATGGTGTGCAGACACATTAATGTAAGTGAATATATCATGCTATTGCTTGATGTTTATTATTGCTTTACTGTTGTTCGTTATTTGTATAAAAGTTGTACATTGAGACTCCAGACAAAGGTTGGCTGGGCAACCTTCATTCTGGCATTTCCTAAGTTTTGAGTTCTTGACTTTGCCACCTTAATAAATGTCTTTTAATGTAGTTTTTATATGTAATATCTATAGTAAAGGATAAATGACATTAAAATATCTGAAAAGACAGCACCAGAAACAAGGATTTAACAAAAATAAAAATCTTTATTTAAAATAAATAAGAATTTGAGGCCTAAAAGAACTTGACAACAACCCTTTAACTAACCCAGACTCTTCCCACAGCTGTGTTGGCATTGATGGTGCTGGTGCGCAAAGACATTTTGGCATCATAGTCTTATACATGTTAAAGTTGTTATTAAACAAAAATAGCCAAGTCAATTTCAGCTCTTTACAAACTGCACTATAATAATTAGTGTTTGATAAAAGGAAAAGGACAAAAATCAATAGAGAAGAAAAATATTTATACTCTTTTAGGAGGAATGGAAATGTAAAAAAAAATATCCTAGAAAAGTGTAGTTAAAAGTTTCCTTTCAAGAAAATGAAGTAGAAACAAAGTAAACAGGCATCAATTGTTCAGAAACTCAATGTGGTAAAAGTGAAAATCTTTAGGAATAAATAAGGTGGATAAAATCTACATTCATTGTAAGGGGTAAAACAAATCTTTACGCAGAGCAGCAGTCAAATTTGATAAGCAAATACATCAGTAATAATATCACAAATAAAACTACCATAGGCATGTGACCTTGCTGTTATGGCACAGGCATAACTCCCATTGTTTTCACTGGGAATTTTGTCTGCATAGGGACTGCTGGATTTAAGGATCTCCAGGATAGGTAATATAGGGCCATATTTTACAAGCACAAAAATAAAAATTAGTGATAAGGTATTCTTTATAATTTTGTTCATTTTCCAGGGAATTGTTTTTTCCTCTGCACTGGTCAGTTTTGCACAAATCCTGGTTCTGTTAAAATCAATGGGAGTTTTTTACTAAACTTTATGAATAGCTAAAAATTAGAAAAAGATGAGAGAGCATATTGGGCAACAGTTGTTCCATACCAAATATAATGCATATGGTACAGGGAGTAAATTCCAAAGAAAATCCATTCAAGCAAGGAGCATCAAAGAATTCAAGTGAAACCTTGAATGAGTTATTAAACAACAAATGGTCTGGGGATGAAAGTAGAAAAACAGATATGAAAGGGAAAAGATCAGATGTGATGAGCTTTATTCTGTAGCTGTTTTGCCTTGCCTGTAATTTGGGTTGGAATTCATTTTGCATAGCGCATACTATTCATAGGTTTTCTCACCACCATTTCCTCTGATGATTCAGGCTCCTATTGACTTAAATAGGAGCAAGAAACAAGGGTATTATAAAATAAGGGCCCGATCCTAGGAGGCATAGCTGCTACTAAAGTGAACCGTAGTTCTGGGGGCTGAGCACTTCTTAGGATCAGGCTGTGAGAGACTAAAATCCCTAAAAGTTACTATGCACCTTTTGGACTTTCCATCATTTGTATGCTGTTAAAATATCAATACTCTAAATGAAGATAGTGACATTTTTCTCCAGTTAAGCATTTTGTTTTTAACCATTAATTGAGGAGGCAGAACTGTAACTCATCTGTTTTGCTGATCAATTTCTCCAGATTATGTAGTAGAGTGATTTTTTTTCCCCCCACAGTTCACTGATTTCTTTAGTGATTTAATATTTGGAAGGAATTATTCAGCTTCTTAGAGGTAATTTAAAGTATGGCTTCATTGTAAATATAAACACTCACAAATAAGGTTTGCTCAGTTTGAGTGCACAGCCAGGGTGCTGGTTATTATAAATGGTTGTAGCCTGAAGTTGTTAACATATGATGGAAGACATTGCAAAATTATTTTGGATTATATGAAAAAAGGTCCTGTTCCTAATGAATAAGTGTCCCTATTGCAAAACCTAGCACCATATTTGGGATTAATCCACCTCATTGACAAAAGAAGCATGAGATAATGGTCATGGGTATTGAACTACCCTCTTACCCCAGAAAGTGGTCCCTGTAAATATATTTATATATAATTATATCCTAGAATCATAGAATATCAGGGTTGGAAGGGACCTCAGGAGGTCATCTAGTCCAACCCCCTGCTCAAAGCAGGACCAATCCCCAATTTTTGCCCCAGATCCCTAAATGGCCTCCTCAAAGATTGAACTCACAACCCTGGGTTTAGCAGGCTCAAACCACTGAGCTATCCCTCCCCCCAAATATAATCCTTCTTTATTATATATTAATCAAGCCCCTTATCAGCCTTTTTTTGCCTTGGCTGGTAGGCCTGTAATTACTCAGATCATCCAGTTTACCCTTTTAAAATATTGGCATAACATTTGCTTTCTTCCATTTCTTGGAACTTCCCAGTGTTCCAAGACTTATTGAAAGTCAACATTAATAGTCCAGAGAGCTCCTCAATCTGCTCTTTTAAAACTCTTGGATGCAAATTTATCTAGGCCTGATGATTTAAAAATGTATACCTTTAGTAGCTGCTGTTCAGCATCCTCCCTGAATTTCCCAGGTGTCTGGAATGGATTAGGGGCTCTGAATCTGGGAATCCGAATCACCAGATAAGAATTTTCATTCAGGCAGGTAGTGTCCTCGTGCTTTGGTAACTGTTTCAGCTAGGAATGATGACAGGAACAGCAAGAATAAAAATTGTATCAGAAACAACGTGCAGTGTAAAAAAAGATCACTGTCTTTGCTAAATTTCTTTTAACTAGTTTTTACTACCACAGTGTTGGTTATACCAGTGTATATCAACATAATATAAACAGTAATAATAAGCAATATTAGAAAGATGTCCTATTATTAAAGCCTACATAGTGCAAATATTAGGTAAATTTTTTTAGATTAGTCATGTATATGTGGAAGAAAATTATTACATAGTTTACTCTGGGAAATAATCCAGACAAAGGGACAAGAAAACTTTGTGAATGACAAAAGATAAAGAAGTAGAACATATAGTATTGTCATTTAGAGGGAGAAACTTAAAGGAACACATGAAGAAATATAGTAGAGTTCTCTTTTGATGTACAAGTAAGAATAATTAGGAGACATAAGCTAGTATTAGGAGCACGTTACAGATGTGCAGAAGGATACAATATGTAGTAAAACAATTTTCTGATTGTGGATGATTTCAACAGCAGTTTATTTTTGGAAATGTATGAGCTTTGGTAGATGAGGAAATAAATAGCATTTATAAATTATTACTTTCTGAAGGTTTCTCTATTTATCTGTGGTCAATATTTTTTTCTTATTCAGTGATTAAAAGTATAAGCAAATTAGAAATATTACAGAAGATTTCTGTCGGAGAAATGCTCCCAAAATAGACATGACTATTTATTAGATGTCACCACTGTATCAAAGTCTTACTCCAAATTAGAAGCTTTTTTTGCTTCAGAATCTCAGACTGAAATCAAAACATGCAGTTTTAGTTGTTTCCTCATAATTAATATATATAGTCTCACAAACAATATTATCAAAGAGATACATAATCTCTCTTCCTTTCCCATGCCACTAAATACTGTATGTCCTCATTAGCAATTCAATGTTAGCTGGAAATGCAAAATATCTTGCAAGTGTATCAGACAGAAAATGTCAAAGCTGTGTAAAATTCCACTTAATGTTCCTAGGATTAAAATCATCATTCTCAAGACTGACCTATTTTGATAGTGGTTTCCTCTGACAGTTACACTGTTTAATAGTCAGTCTTCAATCCAGCAAAGCATTTACATGTGTCCATAACTTTGATTAGTCTCAATGGGACTAATTTGCTTAAAGCTAAGCTTTTGCCCAAATGCGTTGCTGGATCGGGGCCTTAGACCCCACTATTCGGGAGGCTGATCCCCCCCCCCCCCACTGATCTGCATGCAGAGGTAATCCTCTGTGAGGATTTCCCCTTTTTACTGCAAAAGTCACCTCTATGGGACCATTCCTCTCCATACACTTTGTAGCCTGCTGGGGACAGTGGTGCTAGAGGGAAACTAGATAAGCAGGGAGCAGAGCCAGAGGGATGGACATTATTTCCACTCCCACCTCACAGAAATTAGGTGGAAAACATAATACAATGCCAGGCCCCATATGGCCCTGTTTGTCATCTCTGGGTACTGGTGGCAGCCATGGGGCAGCCCCGGTAGCGTGAGTTCAGTGTCTGAGGGTGGCGCACTGTGGGGCCAGAGCCAGTATGGGGTCACTGGACTTCCACAGAGGTTGGCCAGGGTCTCCTGTGAATTGTGTGGGGTCTGTCAGCGTGGGGCTGGAAGCTGTTATCATGTGAGAGAAAAACCTGCTTCCCTGATGGGATGAAGTTGGTGGGGGGGCTGGCTCCACAAGGGGATTCTTGTGCCTCCTCACATTAGTTTTTCCAAACAGAGGGGTGACCTTGACCTCGACCTCGGTTTTCTTCAAAGACTGTTGAGCACTGAGGGCATATTCTTACTCATTTTTTAAAAATGTCAATAAAAGACTTTCTTTCAGAGGTACAGTGCTGGAACCCCAGATGCTACTGTATTGCGCCCGGGCAGCGGAAGAGTGAAACTGGTCAGCCCTCGTGTCACTGTACTCACAGTGAAGAGCAAAAAGCAAACTGAACAAATGGTGTCAAAGAAATTCCTTTGACACCACTTTCATCCTTAATGATCCACATGGTTCTGAGTGATACAGGTTTCAGATGACACTTTAATGGTCACCTTCTACAGTTTTCGTTTCTGAAGTTCATCTTTGGGGTTTTATTTGTTTCTCCTTTTTAAACTGCTTGTTCCATTTACTAACAATGGGACAAATCCCACTCTTGTCCTCCTGAAGCCAATGGGGGCACTAGCGTGGCATTAGAGCAAGGCAAGAGGTATTGGCAAAGTGTATAGCTGTCCTAAGCTATGACATAGATACAGTGATAGGGGTTCAGATCCATATACAGAGGCTCAGATCAGCCCTTCCTGTAGTAAAATCGTCTGTGGGGAGGAAGAGCTTTGGGAAGGTCTCCTGAGGGAATTCCTACCCTGTTACTCCGTTGGCTCAGGCAGGATTTACCCCCTGTCCATGGAAGGAGCCACAGGGACAGCTCAAAAACTGGTGGATCCCCAAGGACCTGCATGAATCCCAGGGATCTGTGAAAGGCCAGGGCCAACTGTGCAGAAGCCCTATACCTCACTGCACTAGCTGTGCCCCCTTTGGAATCCACACTCCTGCCAGCACAGCTTCATTGAAGCCACACTATGGAGCTAGCCAGGTGGGTGGGGCTCCATGAAAAGGTAACACAGACCCAGTGTCCTTTTCTGCCTAAGGTCCATGAGGCAAGAGATTCAAAGATGTGCCTCTCCCTGGGCTTGTGTTGGCTTGCACACATCACCGCAGCCTGCACAGACTCTTCCAACCTCCCTCTGCACAGGCTCCCAGTGCAGATCACACTCTGCTGGGTCTAGAGTAGGGGAAGGTGGTGTTATAGAGCAACACTGGGAGTGGGTCAGTTGTGTGGAAGGGTGCCCCTCTGTGTACAGATCAAGAGGAGTGGTCCGGCCCAGAAGAGTATAGCGTTGTTGAGGAGATGGTAGCCCCATTTCAAAATCCTACTTTCAGTGGCTTGCAGTTTACACATTTGAGGATTAAGCTATTTCTCAGCCTAAGTCCGGGTGGGCAGATTCTGGCCATTAATTAAGGGATATATTTTGATTTGTATGAGAAAGGACCTATGCAGTGCTTGGGGCACTTCTACAAAAAATTGTGCTAGCATTAAAACCAATGTTTCACTTTTTTTTAAAAGTACCCATTTTTATGTTCTGTCTTTGTTTTAAAATATCAGACTTGCACCCTGATCCTGCACTTGATTTCATGCAAGCAGACTGTTGTGCTTACCCTGAAACAAACCGTGCCATGGCTTGTGATTGGTGTAGTGTGAATAAAAAAAATCATCTGAAACCAGAGAAGAAAACTCTTGATTGCATATTTTTAAAAAACCCTGTAATCTTTGATCTAAGGCAGTCGGTAACTCTTGTGGTAGATGATCTTTTTGCCATCTCCTGGCTTTATCTGTCTGAGTCATTTAAATTTCTAAAGCAACTATTACTTACCTGTGCCATCTGAGGAATTCCCTTTCCTCTGGAGAAGGACTTTCCTTGGTGATGCTAATTTACAATGCAAGATTGTCATGCTTTCCCTTACACTGAACACTGAAGAGCATATGTATTTAGACATATTTCAATTGGAATTTTTTCACTCCTATAAAGTAAATGAGCTTTAATTGTTGATGATTTGTTGGGCTTTCTTATACTTTTTACATAATATTAATTATTTTATTTGATAAAATATGATTCATGGACAGACTTGTACACAGATGGTATATCATAGCAGCTTTCATGCCAGCATTATGTTCTGTTCCCCACACTGGCTAAATTGTCGTACTGAAAACCATAAGAGGAAGTAAAATTTTACAACTACCTGTCTGATAATGGAATATTATAATGTTTGCTGCCCATTTTTAATGAGACATATTGATCTAGTTATAATTATTTTTTGTTATTTGTGTTTCAACTATTTGCATATAACATCAGATTCATTTATTATTAATCTATTTATATTACAGTGGAGCCCAATATGTGCTAAACTGGTTATAGATAGATGTGAAGACACAGCTTTTTTTCTTCAGTGAATTTAGTATTCAGGCAATTTACTAAACTGAGGATGGGACTTAATATCTGTTGAAGTCATTGTGTAACCCTGTTCTATCGCTCCCTCTTTCTTTCCCCTTGTTGTTTTTCTCCATTCATCCTCTGAATAAATATTTCCCTTTCCTATATTCATTGTACTCTTCCGATGTGTGTGTGTTTTTTCCCTCTAAGGGGGTCGGAACAGGTGCCCCTAGAGTGGAAGAGATTTTCCCTGATACGTTCCTGTGCGCGCCTTTTCTTGGCCAGAGCCGTCTGTAGAGCAGACTCTATCTTGGCCGGGAGGGCACTAAAATTACAGATAAATAGTGAGTGTAGGGCCTGGAGTTAAATAAGTATTTGCAGGATTGATCCCTTAGGGCCAGATTCTGACATCCTTGCATTGTGTGATACCTTACTCAGTGAGTTGTTCCACTGAAAGCAATTACTCAGCAACTTAGTAATTACGTATCACTGTGTTGCACTGTTGCTTATACTGTAGAAACAGGATTGCAGCCCCATTGTGTTAAGTACTGTATACACATACAAACTGATGAACCGTTACCCACATTGATTTCAGTGGGATTACTCGTGTGAGTAACTGCTTACCAATGTGAATAAGGGCTTCACAGTGTGGCTGATTGAAGACGCCGTCCCTGCCTTGAGGAGTTTCTGATCTAAGGGTCAGACTGCACCACCCTTACTCCTGTTGAGCAGCACATTACTCAGTGAGTGGTTTCATTGCACTGTAAAAAAGATAAACAAAAGAAATAATATTTTTCAATTCACCTCGTACAAGTACTGTAGAGCAATCTCTTTATTGTGAAAGTGCAACTTACAAATGTAGAATTATTTTTTTTTACATAACTGCACTCAAAAACAAAACAATGTAAAACTTTAGAGCCTACAAGTCCACTCAGTCCTACTTCTTGTTCAGCCAATTGCTAAGACAAACAAGTTTGTTTATATTTATGGGAGATAATGCTGCCCGCTTCTTATTTACAATGTCATCTGAAAGTGAGAACAGATGATCACATGGCACTGTTGTTGCAAGGTATTTACGTACCAGATATGCTAAACACTTGTATACCCCTTCATGCTTTGACTTGTAGATGGCACTTGTCTTTTGTTTATCTTTTACAGAGCAAATATTTGTAATGAAAAATAATAATATAAAGTGCGCACTCTACACTTTATATTCTGCGTTGTAATTGAAAGCACTATGTTTGAAAATGTAGAAAAACATCCAAAATATTTATAATAAATTTAAATTGAGCTATTATTGTTTAACAGTGTGATTAAATGGCGATTAATCAGTTATTTTTTTAATCGTTTGACAGCCCTAATATAAAGTGACACACCATCGATTTCTCCTATTAAAAAGAATTCTTCTCAAAACCCCAAAATAAAAGTTACAATTCAGCAGCTCTTCAATCCCATTCAAAGATCACTGTTCGCAAGTAACCCACTCGAGAGTCATTAACCACTGTGTCCTATTTCCTTTAACCCCTGTTCCAGGGCCCCACTTTCCAGGCCTCCTACCTGAGAGTTTCTCTCCCATGAGTTTTCTTCTATAATCCCAAGTCAGGTCTCCTGCAAGAGGGCTCCCTGCATTGAATCAATCCACCAGGCCTCCTTGCCTGTCAGTCCTATCCATGTTCAGTGGAACTTTCCTTCAGGACCAACCCCATGTGCCTGGGAACTTCCCACAGCAGCCCTCTGCTCTGGTCTTTTGCCAGAAGGCTCCCTGCAGTGTTACATGCCCCAGATCTCCTTTCCTGCAAGTCCTACTCCTGTTCCTCCGGACCTCCCTCCAGAGTCAACCCCTTGCTTATGAACCCAGCTTACACTAACCATGCTGGTTCTTCTCCTTTTCCTAGGGGCCACTGCACAAGCCACCCTGCAACTTGGCAAGGTTCCCCAGCTCTAGCCAGTCCTCCAACAGTTTTCCTCACAACTTATCACTTGCAGCTCACGGTTACTATTCTTCTTGTGGTTTCCTGCAGCTCCTTCTCTTAGGTAGGGTCTACACTTAAAAGTTAGGTTGACATAGCTATGGTGCTTAGGGGTGTGGAAAATCCTGCAGTCTGGCACTGTCCCTTCTGAAGATGTGGATAGGTCAATGGAAGAATGTTTCTGTTGACCTAGCTATTGTCGCTTGGGGAGGTGGAGTTTCTACAGTGATGGGAAAAACCCCTCCCATCACTGTAGGAAATGTCTACACTGTGCCGCTGTAGCACCTGTAGTGTGGATAAGGACTTAGGCAATTCTCTGCTGTCCCTTCTGTGTCGTCTTTGGTCTCAAGTGGCTCTCATCTGCCCTTCCCGACTCTTTCAGGCAGCTCTCGCTTCCCTTTTCCTGTCTTCCTTCACAGACCTCCTCCACATGCCCTCCTTTAAACCTAATGGGGGTCAGATGGCCAGTCACAGCTGCACTGGCCTCTTCCCTCTTAAAGGGCCAGTGTCCCACTGTGACAGTGTCATTGTTGATCTGGCTGGATTGAAACTGCCAACCTTTCACTGAAAGGATATGACATTGTGTTTGAACATGAGGCTTGGAATGAGTTAGACTACTTACAATCCTGTCTAACAAACTTGATCTCCATTGTATCTCTTTATTGAAATTAATTTTGTAGTCCTAGAATACTGTGTAAAGGAAGCTGCTTCGGAGCAGAGGCCTGGTTGTAATTAAGGTGTGACACGCAGGAATTTCAGTAAGAGACTAATTTTTTTTATGGTGGTTGGGGGAGGGGGTCTTCACCCTGTACGTGACGTGACTCAGGTTTACAAAAAGGCTGTACCAATTTTAGGGATCGATATCCACTGCCTCTAGTAGCCACTATTGCCTGATGCTTAGTTTCATGACATAAGAAGTATGGTTGCATAGACAGGTTCTGCATTGGGCTTCTTGATCCTGTGTCTGATCAGGCCTGCAATGTCATGAAGAAAGGATTCCACATCTTCTCCATAGTTGGGTGATGCTGTGCGGCTGGGATGGAAACAGAAAACTCATGCGGGGACAATGTTTTATTTCAAGTCCTAAGCCCTGGTTGGATGGATCTTGGCAAAAAGTGGGTTTTCATGTGTTGTATCCCATTCACATTAAAAAGCAGGAGGATATGGCTCCTTATCTTTGAAATTATTTGTCTAGTTATCAAAATTTACGTATTTTATGGAGTCCTCTTTTATCAGAAATTTCCTCTGCTTAATTCTCTATCTAGTTTCTATCATCAAATCTTCTCACCAGCCACATCATAATGGCCATGAAATCCTATATGGGGTCTGCTATAACCATAGTTTTAATCTGTTGTAGAGAATTGTAGGGCATATGTTATGTTTGATATTGGGATTCACTTTATTTCAATGAAATAAAATCAAACAATTTTATGTTATTTCTTTTAATTGCCTGTGAAGTTGGTTTGTCTAATTCTATAATATACTTTATAGAGCCAAATCCTGCTCCTCTTACCCAAGTGAGTGTTGCCAGTGAGATTACTCATATGATTAAGGTGGCACAATTTGGCCCTAAATATTGCTAAGAACTGCTGTTTTTGGCATTCTGGAATAACTTGTACCTGTGGGCTCACTTTTATTTATTTCAGTCTTAACACCTCCAAACATCATCTGTGTTGATCAGCATAAAAGATATCAGTCTCTCCCTTCCAACCTATGTGTTACAGCATTAGTTTTCCTTGGGTAGTAAATGATTTAATACTTGGGAATTTCCAGTTGATGTCAGACTGGAAACAGAATCTGTCCAACAAGGCATATCCTCCAGACTGTGATGCCTGTCCCTCCCCCACAGCAGCTGCTTGCACAAATAGCCTCATTGAAGTCACTGGGACAACTCATGTGAGTCACTGCTTGCCAGAGTGAGTATGGGGTTGACAATCTAGCCTAACTATCCGTTTTAAGAAAAACCACAATTCTATTGATGAGATATATAAAAATAAAACATTAGTACAAATGTAGCAGCTGTTAACTTGCTCCCACAGAACTCCTATTGACTTCACTGGGGACAGGATTGGGCCCCTTGCTCCCAGAGCTGGATGTATTTCTGTTGACATGCTGCATCATGATTGTGCACAGGAAAGGAAAACAGGGAGCTGTGCTGGCATTGGCTTTATTAGAAGTATGGATCAATATTTCTCAAATGGAGAGGAACAACAGTGGTAGGGAAAATACATTTGATTTTCAAGCTTCTTCGAAGAACAGAAAAATTGAATTAGAAACTAGAAAAGAAATTGGCAGCAGCCTGTTACCATATTCCCGTGTAGAACGACAGTGAATATTGACATGTGTTAGTTCTTCTGGGAAAGCAGGATTGCATGGATACGGAGCATTATGGCTGGCCCTCTGCAGGCACACAAGCTCCTTCTCCAGAGCCCTGCCTTGTGCAGTGGGATCACACTGGCCCTACTGTCAGGGAGACTTCCACACTCAAGGATGAGAGGGTTGGATTTAGCTTTGAGGCATAATCCAGCCCATAACAATTGTGTGCCATGCTTTTTCACTTGCATTTGACATTTGAAGCTGTACCTGTCATCAGGTTTCAGTTTGTTCTAATTAGATTTTCTTCTCTCTTTTCCCTTTATTTTCTCTCTCATTGGCCATAAATTACGGGATGTCAACTAAAATACTTCCCGGATTTGTCTGCTCCATTAAGTGTTCATTTACTCAGTGATCCCCTTGGCTTGAAGAAGGATTTTTTTTTTGTCCTGCTGATGGTTCTGCCAAGAGGTTTCTTTCAGTTTCTCAGTGAATTTCTGTCTGATCTTGTATTTCCACCTGATTTTGAGTTAGGGTTTTTTGTTTGTTTGTATATTTAAACTTTGTTCTTTGGCTGATCCTGAGTTTCTGCATGGGGGTGAAATCCTGTTAGCCTTACTCAGATGTGTAATTCACTGAAGTTCATTTTGGATTGATTGCATGAGTAAAGTGAGCAAGATTTAGCTCTCAGCTTGTCCCATCAATATATGTTGTAACTACTAAAAATAACATGGAGTTAACAGAGAAATGGGTCTTAACTTCAAAGCTGAATGTTAAAATGCTATGTTTGGTTCAGAAAAATAATTGTTATTTAAATGACTTTACTGTGGAGCCATTAAGTAAATTGACAGAGTTTCTTTCAAGTTTACGGAAATTGGAAAAAAGGTCAGACTCACTCTTCCTAGTGTAAAATACCAGAGAGGCCAAAATCTGCTTCCTCCCAGGCAGAGAAGTGAATTTTAGTTACACCCATGAGTCCATTCTTCCCTTGTGTAACTCCATTGACTTTAGAGCCTTCATGGTAGATTGAAAAGACTGAAATTTTCACAGGGATTAGAACATTTTTTCCAGGCTCTTGTAACGTT
Source organism: Natator depressus (assembly GCF_965152275.1). Classification (NCBI taxonomy): domain Eukaryota; kingdom Metazoa; phylum Chordata; order Testudines; family Cheloniidae; genus Natator; species Natator depressus. The sequence continues at coordinate 322,517,525 of NC_134234.1, read as the reverse complement.
GCAGTCTCAAAAGTCACAACTCACAATTTCACCCAAGCCATCAGACTATAGAAAAGCCCAGCCTGGGAAGGAAACATATAACTCATTTATTTTTCACCCCAGAAGCCAATGGAGCACTGAATCTTTGCAGAGAACTGCCTTACTGTCTGCTGCTCAGCCCAGCTCTCAAACAGCACCCAGGTCACCTAAGTCCCATCCCATAAACTGTTCTGGTCTAGTCTGCACAACCTTCCTGCTAGCTATTCTGAGAAGCAGATGGGGTTTGGGAAGCAGGAGGGACGGAAGTATAGAATCCAGCTTTTGGCAGATTGGCCACATGGGGCAGCGTTCATGATAACGCCCTGAGTCCCATCATGGTTGCTGCTGTTAACTTCCTCTCCAGCCCCCATTACTTTGTCTCATATGAGCCATTGATTCTTTAGGAGGCACAAACCCAGAACAGTGTCAGGAAAGTGATGGGGCCTCTGCTGGCTCTAGACCTGGAGAGACTGGAGCTGCTGAGTCACTTGGGCCATGGGCTCTGCCTGTTACTCAACGAGTGCATTTGTGGTTTTGCTATTGAAAGCAGGCAGCTGAGGGTAGGGGAGGAGGTGCTTATAAGGTCTTTTATGTTGTATAAAGAAGGCCTGTGAGGGGGGCTTTGTTATTGGTATTATGGTAGCACCTAGAGGCCCCACCTGAGATCAGGATGACATTGTGCTGGGTGCTGTACTGACACATAATATGAGAGAGAGCCTGGGCTTCAGTGAGCTTCCAGTCTGTGGGGAAATGGTGAGACACAGAGAGGAAGTGACTTGCCCAAGGTTGCACAACAGGTCAGTGGCAGAGCCAGGAGCAGGAAGCCAGGGCCCTCTCTGGTGCCCTGGCCATTAGACTCTGCAGCCTCTTGCTGCTTGTTTCTTTACTTAAACTTCAAATGCCAAGTCTTGAGTTTTTCTGAGTGGCATCTTGTTTTTCAGAGGCCTTTGTGGGTGACTTGGGGTTGAGCACTGGAACTCTCTCCTGCCTTCGTTGCAGAGGCAGTGTTGATGCTTTACTTTGGGATGACAGTGGAACTGGCGAAAACAAGCAAACAGAACCCAAGCATTTTAAGCAGTTTGATTCAAAATCTCCTCCCCCTCACTGAATGGGATTTCACTTCCATGGCATGTGTGGTGTCCTCATTCCACCGGTTCTTACCTGAGATCCTTCCAGGGATGGGCCAATCTGAACTTCTAGGGTATGTCTGTGCTGTAAACCTGGGCTCAGACTTAGGTTTGAGCCCCAAACCCACTTCTGTCCACGCAGAAACCAGTCTGACTCAGGCCAGGAACTCGTCTGGACTTGGGCCCATGGACCCTACTGGGAGGGTGGGTCAGAGCCCAAGTCTTGCTTAGATCTGGTCCAAGCCCTGTCATTTTGCAGTGTGGACACAGGTCATGCTGTTTACTGCTGTATGGACTTTAGCATAGTTGTGAATGCTGGGTTCAGCAATTGTAAACCCAGGTTTACAATGCAGTGTGGACAACAGAGCACAGGGTGGGAACATCTGAGACCACAAGCCAGATCCCCCAGATTCCAAGCTTCCCAGCTTCAACAGTGACTTTCCTCTAAACTGCCACTGTGCTTCGAGTGTTGCACAATACCTCTGAAATGGCATTCTCAGGCTTTGGGAATAGCCCCCCCTCCACCCCTTCAGCAGTGTGAGGGTTTGTACCAGCTGAGCTCATCAGGAGTTTACCAGTGCATGAAGCAGGTGTAAGTCCTGATTAGTTCAATTGGTACCAACTCTGGCTTGCCCTTTTCTATGCTTAGAGGAAGGCTTACCCACTAGCTTGGGACACGGGAGACCTGGGTTCAATTCCCTTCTCCATCATAGACTTCCTGTTTGGCTTTGGGTAAGTCACTTGCACTCTCTGGGCCCCAGCTCCCCATCTGTACAATGGGGATAACAACCCTGCCCTGCCTTCCAGGGGTGTTGTGAGGACAAATTCATTAAAGATGGTGAAACAGTCAGATACCAGGCAGGGAAATGGGGGCCATATAAGTATCTAAAAGAAGCAGTCAGCATGGGGATGACTGCACCAAGGGCTGACCTTGGAGCTATTGCTGAGCACAGACAAAGCCTCAGAAAATAAATAGTACATTATTCCCATCAGCCTTGATGTTTTTCCTGCTGAGGCTGCTCTGGCTGCCTAACTTCCTATATCACTATAAGCAAAAGTTGTAACTAATTTTTTAAATCTCTTGGTTGCCTGTTTGAATCCAGCCCTGGTGTTGGTAGTGGCAGAAAGTCATTCTGTATGACAGAGGCCTATGTGAAATGAGTTGCTCATCAGTCCAGTTCCTCAGATGAAGCATGACACTAGTTGGCAGCCTTGTCAAAAGAGTCAAGGACTGCTTTGGGCCATGGAGGCTGGCTTATCCTCTCCCCTCTGGAGGTGTTTCCACTGGGGCAGGGGTCAGATATACATCAGGATGGCAAAGCATGGGGGAAGGTAGGTTGAATATGAAGATGACCTTCCTGATGGTAAGACCTATTGATCTGTGGAATAGTCTCCCAAGAGAAGGGGTTGGATTCTCCACTTCAGATCTGTGAATGCTGGTTGGAATGATGTACAAGTGGGAAGTCAGGAGTCAGTGGGTGCCTGTGATTCTTTTCTAGATTAAAGTGCTGCTGACCGCTACATTTTTTGCATGGAGAATATGATCAGTCTGGTTTAATTACACAGAAAATAATCCAAGTAAAATAAATCCATTCAGTAAATAGGAAACCAATTTAATGACTAAAACTCAGGGGAGGGCATGGACATCTAAATGTTTATCCAAAGTGGCAGGGACATGTACAATTTTTTCTCGCAGGAAGTTTGGATTGAAGGAGATCTTTTTTTTAATATCAGCTCATTCTGATGGCCATGGAACCGCAGTGCTGATTTCCAGACAGTGTGCGGTAGCCCTTTTGTACTGGCCTGTAGCTCTGCTCTATTAAGGCAATCATATCGCTAAGGCTTTGTGTTGTTTGCAACAGTGCAACTAATTAGGTGTAGCTACCATTGTGGCTAACAGCCCCAGTGCAGATAATACCTAAGGTAGGATGTGCATGATGAATGTGAATGGAGAAGATGAATTGACCCACATGTCTGAGATGAGTAACCATGTGCAAATGCAAAGCGGCCAAGCTGTTGATAATGTTAGGAGAACTCAACGGAGATTATGTCGTCCAGAGAACAGAGTTCACGTGTGATTCAGAGATGTGTGGTCTGGAAGCAGCTGCAATAAATGAAAGAGAAGGCTGGAGGCAGTAGAGGTGAGTTCTTCGAAAGATGGCATGTGTAAGAATGATTTTAAGACAAATGAAGAAGTTAGGAGGACAGTAGGATGTGAAATCCAGGGTGTGGGAATGGCTACAACTGAGAAGATTACAGCGTGGGATGCTGTAGAAGGCAAACAGATGATAGGATGCCAAAGAAAATAATGCAGACATGACTAAGGTCAGTCCAATGTAGAAGCCAACCACTGACTTGATGGTTGGACATTGTGTGGAGGGTGTGACCTGGTTGGGCTTAATGGAGGAACAAGTGTGTATCCTATCTCCTTGGTTTACTAGTTCTCCTGTACTGTCTGCATCCTACTTTACCCATCTGCAAGACCTGCGGCCTATCTTCCTAACTTCCGCTATGCCTCTCATCCATGCCCCACCCCTCAGATGTTTTAAGGTTTATTTAAGCTATGGCAGCAGGAGTCCAAATCCAAACAGACCCAGTGAGGTTAATGTGACTGGGTCTGCCTTCTGAAGTTTACTGAATGGAGACTAACCCTCCATAGCAGAGAACCAAGCTTCACTTCTTAGCCAAGTTTTCCTCCCTCCAGTGCCCTCTGCTACCATAGTGGGCATGGAAGTGGTGGGGAGGGGGAGAGGTTTGCAGGCAAAGTAATTCTGTCCTCCACTTTTTTTAGGTAGAAATAACACTCTATACAATTTTACAGTAACTGTGTAAGATACCTTCATTTTACTCAGTCTGGCATTACAGCTGTGAGACTGAATCAGTTTTACAGGAATTGGATGAGTGCAGTTGTACATAGAAATGGACAGGAGTTAGTTGTAGAAGTTTGTGTCCTGATTCCTTGCCACCTTGCAAGTCAGAATGGTGGTGTTTGTCACCTGCTTGGCACAAGTGGAAATAACCACAGAGAAGCAAGACAGTAGGGAACCAGACCTAAGGGAGTAAGTTTGGGTGTTATGTTGTTTACAGATAGCTGTTAGGCAAATGATTTGGGGTTGGCATGGATGTTAATATTGCCTTAGCTGGTGATTACTTTTATTTTTGTTAACTGTATTGATAGGAATTACACTTGAGCCATCTTGACTTAAATTAATGAAGGACAAAAGTCTGTGAGAGGGAAGTGCTAGCTCTACTACTAACCAAACACTTCTATTTATAAGGTCCAGGAATAGATACTGCAGTGCTGGCAAACACTGCATTCACAATTAGTATTATTTTTAACCTCTGTTTCACTTCCTCCATCATAGCAGTCTTGCTGCCAATAGAGCTAATTGAATGGAAATTTGTGTTAGAAATTAAACATTCAAAACACATGCTTGCCACCACAAAAGAACCATTATCCTTAATGGGAGCTATGCGTGCATATTGAGTGAAAGAATTCATCCTTTTGCTTTTAATTCCATATCATTTAGAAGTACCAAATCAACTGGTAGGAGTGTGTGTTTTGTTTTCATCATCCTAAAGTAGAAAACAATCAAATCATAATTAAGAAGAAATAATTATCAATCTACCCTTCTTGCTTTTCTTCTCCTTTTGGTATTCCAGTAAATGGTTATGCACACACAGTCACAGAGCCAGAGTCAGTGATAAGCAGTATCATGTGGCCAAACTCCAGTATTTAATCTTGCAGCACTTCCATCTAGATCTCTGGCAAGTTCACAAAATAGTTGATATGATGACTCTATAATTACCTCATTTTGTAAACATGCACTGTTTAGCCGATAGCACAAAATGCTCCTTCAGAGCTGTTACAGTTCATCAAGTAAATACTTATTTGGGCACAAAAATGTGTATTATTTACCTAATAGACCGAGATCTCATGTCAATCCTCAGTATGGCGCTAATTCATTGTTATTATGGGGCTAGATTGTGGCTTCAAGCCAGAGCCTGAATTGATTGGAGAAATCAGATGCATCATGCCAATTGGACCTTTGGGGCGAGCATACGCAATAGCAACATCTGCTATAACAGGGTACAGCATATGGTCTTTACACCAGGCCTCTTCCACTTTCTGGTGGAGAAGGCCATGGTCCTACTCACCCCTGAACCTGTGGTATTTCTAGTGCCACAGTTGGCACTAGAATTCCCCTGGTTCTTGTGTGCAGAGAACCTGGTGGTTCTTCGAGTACTGTCTCGGTGGGTGCTCCACTTCAGGTGTTGGTGCGTCGCTGTGCTGCCGATCGCAGATTTTTGGTATCAGTGCCTGGTTGGGACGCGCATGCACAGTAGCTGTCTTGCGGTACCATTGGTGCTTCGTCTAGCGCTTGCGTGGCCCTCAGTTCCTTTTCAACCGTCCTCAGCTGCAGAAGGAACTCCAATGGCAGTATCAGAAAAAACGTAGAATAGATTTTAAAATAGTTAGTTTTAGTTCTGCTAGTTAGATAGTTCATCGCTAGTCTTAAGTTTCCGTTTAAGCAATTAGACTTTCCCTGTTTAAAAAAAACAAAACTCGGAGATTCCCCTCCATTTCTCTATTTAGTTGTACAAAAGTTGACAACAACAATGCCAGGCTTGCCTGGGTTTAAAAGATGCACTTTGTGCAAGGATGCTTGCCTGTCTCTGATGGACACTCGCAGTGCTTCCGTTGCTTAGGGGAGGCACACATTCTTCAAAAATGCGCCCATTGCAGCAACCTCAAAACCAAAGCAAGGAGGAATAGGGATCTCAGACTTAAAATGATCCTTATGGAAAAATCCCTAACTCCACTGTCTGACTCTGGAAAAACCCCAATGAGAGACTCTCTGGGTGCCTCCTCCCTGAACAAAGCAAGTACCCTTTCCTCCAGAAAATCGAGGAAGAGGGAAACATCTCCCACACATGGAGAACCACTAAAGAGAAAACAGTCTCTGGCGAGATCGCTACCCTTGGTGCCGATGGCCAGCAGGATAAGCACATTTGATGCTCTGGGCACCTCCAGCACTGTCCGTACTGGGACCGTCGCTGGCAGGGACAAAGACTTGAGTAGCAGGCACAAGTCAGCCTCTTCCTCCATGACACCAAATACTCCCAGGAAGGACACGGTGCTGACAGCATCACCGACCACGATGCCACCTCCACCAGTGCCGACTTCTGTGGAGCAGTTGCCTGAAAAAGCTAAAACAGCAACACCGGCACCGACCAAGGCAACTCAAAAAGAGCTGCACTGACCGGACTGACCGCCCAGGCATGTGCACATAAAAGCATGGAACCAACGTCCGCGGTATCGCGTTCCTTCATTCAACCATCAGACATGGCTGTATATTCCACTGCAGGGTCTCCTGTAGTTGGCACTGACAGTTCCCCAGTGCCAACAGCATTGAGACAGCAGGACTCACTGTCTTCTCCTCAATTTTCCCCAATGAGGAACATGACCTGGAGGAGGGAGTCTTCTGCTCTGTACACTCATCCCCCTCAGGCACCGAACCATCGAAGTAGAGGGGAGGAGTTCGCAGAAAGGACTTTCCCTGTTTAAAAAGGACTCTACGGTAGAGAAGGAACCGAGGGGGTTTGGCCGCGCGGGTGTTAGATGAAGTGCCAACGATACCACAAGACAGCTACGTGCACGTGCGTCCCTACCGGGCACTGCTACCGAAAATCTCCGATCAGCGGTGCAGGGATGCACCAATACCTGAAGTGCCGCACCCACAGGGACATACATCTCGAAGAACTTCAGTTACTGCACAAGGTGAGTAACCTTCTCTTCAGGCGTGAAAGGAGGAAGTCTTCTTGGGTGCTTCCTTTCCCTGGCCCTATGTGACCCACAAAACTAAGCAGAGTCTAGCCCATGATGTGTATATTAAACCATTAGGAAAACCATCCCTGCACTTGATTCTGCCTTTTCTTACACCTGTGCAGCTGCATTGACCTCAGATGGAGTTGCATGGGTCTAACTAAGGGGTGGGTGTGTGTGTAAGAGAGATAGAGAAAGAGAGACAGACGTGCTTGAAATAGTGATGAATTACAGCAGCTGTTTTATTTTTCACAGCTCTGAGAGGACTTGTTTCTTATTAGGGATTATAGCACCCTTCAGGATTTCATTTGAGCAAACACTGATTTTGAGTAATAGTGCAAAAAATGTCTGAACCCATTAGCTTCTATTGTCTTGTCGTCATAGTACTGAAAAATGTCCAAATTATTTGAAAATTAGTAAAAAATTAGACCTGCACTGAGAGTGTTGTATGGCAATTTTAAACCTGGACACATTTCTATGACTGAGTTGTAAAGGATTTGAAAGGAGATGTATATAATAAAAACATTGAAAGACCTTTAATGCAGCTGCACTAGTTCGGGTGCCACTTAATACAAAAGGGATGCAAGTATGACTGCTTTCCAGTCTGGAATAAAAGTGACTACAGGAGTGCAAATAATTGATTTTTTGGTTTGGCCACCAAACCGAAAAAATTTTTTAAAAATTGTTTTGGGTCAACCAGAAATGACAATTTTTGGACTTTTTTTTTTCTTGACAAAACGAACCCTCTCTCCCTCCTCCACCCTCCAAATAATTTTGGATTGAATGAAAAAAATTGTTTGACCTAGGACAAAATGTTTAATTTGGGGGTATTGTTAATCTTTGTTCGTTTTAGTTAAATTTTTCTAAATTTCACAACAAAGCATATTTCAATCAAAAAGTCAAAATACTTTGTTTAGAAAACGTTGAACCAAAACATTCTGAATATTTAGAATTCCCCCCTTTTGTGCAGTCGATATCATTGTGGTGTAAAGATTTGGGATGTGGCTGCGGAGGTTAAAGGGGTCACCCTACATATTGGAAACCTGGATTGCAGGGTCCATGTTTGCTACAGGCTGTAGTGATCAGCTGGCTCTGGTTTCTATTGTATTAGTCATGTAATTTTAAAATAAGAATATTTTAGTTGCTTTATACAAGTAGTTGTTGCTTTCAGGTGAAGAATGCCACACTCATGGATCCCTGCAGAACTGGAGGGAAGGGGATTCCACATGGAAGCCCTTTCCCTTAGCAACACTGCCCACCTTCTCCATCCTCAACTTTCTATAGCCCTACCAGGGGATTCTCTGACTGCAGCTGGCCCCATACCCACCCCCCCCCCCCCGCCTCCCACTAGGCAGGAAGTATTTCCATACCTCCAAAGGGAAACTGCACATGTTACTGGAGCCTCTGTCTGTCAAAATTGTACCATATGACTTTGCCTTGCCAGTTTATAGGAGAATGCCTGATGGAGACCAGGTGCCCCTGCCTTATCTCCCCTGTCCCACCTTCTTACAGTCCAAAGAGTCATGGAGATCTAGGTGAGGCAGTATTCTCCGGCTATATCTGTGCATCCCCCCTACAGGATTTGTAAGCACCTGCTTCCCTCAAATATTTTCTCCTTTAGTCCGTGTGCCCATAATTTATTATTCATTTAGATCAATATATTTGTTTTTTTGTGATAACTTTTAATCCACTGGAAATATCAAGATTGACTTAAAGGCAGCACATAAATCGAATGTATTTTGAAACAAGCATGCAATTTAATTTTTTTTCTAGTTCGGTATTGGGCTAGTTGCTCAATTTACTTTAGTCCAATATGCATTATTATTTAGGATGGTACCCAGTAAATTAGTGATGTGACAATTAATTGAAAATGTTAAAATGTCAAAATTTTGGCAATGTACAGCTATCTTCCCAGGGATGGGATTGAGTTGTACTGCTCTCAATTTAAAAAGGTATATATTTAGGACAGCTTTTTGTGTAACCATAGTGTATAATCTAGATTTGTTCTCATCCTCAATAGTAAGAATCTTTGGCCATATTACTTATAAGTCTGTAAAAATTTTACAGAACTGGGCCAAGTTCAATACTGGTTTTACGCTAGTGATATCAGTGGAGTTGTCTCCTGGCTGAATTTGGCCCTCTGGTTGCGTGTTTAAAATATTTAAGCATGACGTAGTAAGCCCCCTCTTTTTGTGTAATAATGAATTCAAAAAATGAACTAAATGGGTGTATGAATAACAATTTCATTCTTTAAAAGTAATTTGACCTGATCTGGAATAGATACCATTAAATATTCTGTCAGAAACTAGTTGGTCTCCACTGTTTGTTAGTTTGCTGTTATGTTTAGAATGCTGTGCACCAAATTCTGCTCTCAGTTACACTCAGGCAATCCCCTAGAAGTCAGGGGTATGTTCGCATAAATTCCATGAGCATTTGACTCAGTGAATTGAATACATTGAGCAGTGGAACTGAAAGCATGAATAAGACATCTGTCTTCCTCTGTGTGTCTAGTTATCTCTGTTCTCATAATGGTGCTCATCCTTGTAGTATTGGGGGTGATCCTGCTCTCATTGAGATCATTGGCGAAACTCCCATTTATCTTCAATACGCGTATGGTTGAACTCTATAGCCTATCTTACAGCACCAGGCGCCACTCCATGTGTGCATGTGGAGGTGAAATGGGACCCTCTGCAGGCAGAGACAATACATAATTCTTGATAGTGGGGAAGGGGCACAATTTAAAAGTTCAGGGGGACACACAACCACCTCACATTGGTTTTCAAACTGTGGGGCACACCCCCCCTAGAGGGTGCGGAGGAATTTTTGGATGGGTTGAGCAGTGACACTAAGCAGCTCGGGCTAGTCCTGTGCGGCAAGGGTCAGTTGGGCCAGCTCTGCGTGGTGGGGCTCAGAGTGGGAGCGCCACCTCCACCCCTGGACTCACCTCAGTGGGGCACCCAGCCTGTCTGGGTTGGGCATAGTGCAACCAAAAAATCTGGAGGAGGCACCCTGCATGCTCCCCTGACGCATCACCTCTGTCTGCTGGGGCCCATGGGGTTCCAGGTCTGAGGACTTGGAGGGGCTGGGGAAGAGCCTGGATGTGGGCAAAGGAAGAGAGAAAAGCATCTGAGATGACACCAGCACTCTAGTCAGTTAACTAGCAATATCCTGTTTTAAATGTAACATAATCTCGATCCCCTAACCAGTCTGAGACTTCATCTATGCTGCTGTGTGCACCCACAGTCTTGCTCACACCCACAAGCAAGTGAGCTAGGCCAGCCTGCCCCGAGAGTCCATATTGCAGGGCCAGACACAGTCAAACCCTGTTTACCCACATCCACACTGGTGCTCCTCATACACGTGCTTGGTACTGTGATTTGGGGATGGGGGGAGTATCCCAGGGGTTTTTGCACTACACCACAACTGGAGCTGCTTTAGGAACTGGTTTTTGTTGAATAGTGGGAGAACTTACCTATCTTTTCTTGACCCCTGTGCAGAAGTCAAAGTAGCCCACCATCACATTTAGCTGAGGTTCTTCCACCTTGGCAGTTCTGTCCATTCAAAATGAGGCGCAAACCATGGATCCACTGGATGAGCTGCTCTCAGACATGGATACATTAGATGACCTGCTCCTACTTGTGGGTGAATTGCTTATGCAGTGGAGTAGGTGTTCAGCAAGAGGCTGGATGGCATTTCAGAAGTATGGGCAGCAACACTACTCTGAGAACAAGGATAGTTCATTCATGGCAGACTGGACAGACATGAATGCTGCTATTGCCTTGAAAGCTTCCATGCTCGTGCACTGTTCCAACTTTACAAAGGACACAGTGCAATGAACTATCCCTCTCACCTTCCCAGTGATGCATTTTGTGAAAGGTCACAAGCTTTAGTTCATGAGCTTTCTTCCCCATGCAGTCTGGTTTGCTCACAATGGCTTGAATGTGCCCATTAAACTCTGTGAATGAAGGAGGAACCTGAAGCAAAAGGTTAAATTTGATGAATGTCTAAGCCAGCAGGAAATGTAAAGTTTTGTGACAGCATGATCCAGCTGTGGTGCAGCATGAGTTCATTCCGAATGTGATTCTTTTTGGGAGAAAAAGAGCCATAGCAAGCCATAAGTTCTATTGAGAGTTAGGCCAGAGAGAGGAGGAGAAAGGAGAGCAGAGGTATGGGAATGAATCAGGACAGCTGTAACACAGTGCTTTTGAGAGGTTTGCAGGGAGGTCAGAAAGTATCTGAAAGAGCAAGGGAAAGAAAAAGGAGAACCCAGAAACAAAGCATAAAGGTTGAGATGCTTTTCCTTCCTGTCCACACAAAATGATTCTGAGATGGGAGAGCGTGGACACTAATTTATTATGACAAATGATGCGTTGCTGTTTTGTTTTCCCAGAGAACTAATCAGATACAGCTTAAGGCCCAGAATTCTGCAGACTTCCTTTCTAGGTGGGTTTACCATCCCATCACATGTTGTTCAGATAGGGTCATATGACCTTGTGGAAGAACAGCCTCACTCTGTGGCTGTAGTCACAGACCATGTTCTCTTTCACACAAGAGGACTGTCAGCACCTGTATAAAGTACCCACTGGGCCAAGTGAAATAGGCAAACTTTCCAACATTCAGTGTTGCGCTTGGATCTTTCTGTGAGGAAAGGATTTTAATGTTCAGAATTCTCCGACATGCTTTGTAACAGCCACTGCCCTTCAGATTTCACCTTCATCTGAGCATATAAAAAAAAAGAAGTGATGATAATTAAATGCATGCTAGCTTGAGTTATAAATATTGCTGGGGGAGAAAGGATGATATGTATTTTGAGCTCTGAGCTTGCTGATTTGGAGGGGAGTATCCAAGTGTAACTTTATCGCCCTCGTGGCCAAGATGGAGTCTGCTTTGCAGGCAGCTTTGACCAAGACAAGGTGCAAGAATGCAGCAGGGAAAGTCCCTTCCACCCCAGGGGCATCTGTTCCAACCCCCTTAAAGTGAACCCACACACGCACCAGAAAAGTACAATGAATATAGGAAAGGGAAATGTTTATTTACAGAGGGGTGAAAGGAGAAAAACAATAGGGGGAAATATAGGGGGAGCGGTAAAACAGGGTTGCATTCAACTTAAGGCCATGCTCTCTAAACCCCAAAGGGGTTACATAAGGAATGTTATACATGGGCACATTCCCCCTATTTTCCTTCATTCTCCACCTCCCCTGCATGGGTGCTGTCATACAGCTGGCTACCAGACATATTTCCTCCTCTTTCTGCCTGCAGATCATAATCTCCTGGCCTCCAGCAGCATCTGGAGTTTGAGGGCCTGCAGCAGGTTTAAGATTCTGACGTCTGTGCTGCCCCCTTAGATGCAGAAAGAGAAATGTTCCCTTACTCCATATAGGAAGTCAGATATTACCTGTCTGTTCTCTGGTCATGCTTTGATGTCTTGGCCTGGATGACATGACCAGAGAAGAGCTCACCCAAGCCCTTACCCTGGTGACGAACTGGAGGAAGGGGTTGGCAATTACAAATATGCTACTTGTAAATGTCCTTAAAATACCAGACACTTTTAATTGTCATTTTACTGTAAGTGCTAATTAAATCTGAGCAATGCAGTTGTGGGAATGGGTCAATCTGAGACCTGTGGTATATTGCACCATGTGGTGTGTATGTGGATTAGAAATCCTTTGAAAACAGTAGGCCAAACCCTGCTCTTGCTTATACTGATGTATCTCAATGCAGACTTCAATGCTGATTGTATGGGAGGTGCTGGTTTATTGGCAGTTAAGTTTTTCTTTTTTCTTTGCATGGTAGCTTACAGCAGGGTTAATTCTGATGAAGAGTATTTTAGGTTCTGTCAAAGGCACTATCATATTAGTTAGGCACCCTTTTGTACATTTTAGTCTAAATCTAAATAATTCCACCAAGTAATTGAGAACAGAATGTGGATGGATATTGCACATTTACTGAAGCTGCATTTCAGAGTTCTATACTTCAGGGTGTTGCACTATTTTATAAATCTATTACCAGTTACATTCTTTTAAATCACAGCTGACTTTAAAGTAGAAAATGATGTCCCAAAGGGCCAGACTCTTATCTCAGTTACTCCCCTGTAAATTTAGAGTAACTTTGCAGAAGTCCACAGTTAGCACTAATTTCATGCAGTCTCTATGCTCTGTAGGCCTGACTCCACTGACACCAGTTTTACTGTGGAGTAAATCCACTGACTTCACTAAAGTTACTCCTGATGTGTATTGGTGCAAGTAAAAACAGACTCCAAATTTCTGAGCACAGTGCTGAGAATTGTGAGTGGGCCCTATGCGGAGAATGTACCATCACACAGCCAGGCCTAATGTGGCCCAGTGGAGAGGAATCTTATTGTTAAGGCACTGGACTGGGACTCAGGAGCTCTGCCTTCAATTCCCAGCTTTGCTACAAGTTTCTTTTATCACCATGGTCCAGTCACTTAATCTCTCAGTTTCTCACTTGTTTAATGGGGATACTAATACTTATCTTATTTGGAGCCTATATACTATAATAACAAAACAAAAAGCCCACCACATCCACAATAGTTGTCTCTATTTCATCTAACTCCCTTCTTTGTAGAGCTTGATGTTATGGTAATAGGTTCAGTGTGGGTTGATATTATATTGTGCATTTGGATTACCTAAATGAATACGTAGTAGTCTTTATGAATAAAGAAGTTAGTACTTTAATGTTTAACAAATGTTTTTAGCCTAATGTACTGCCATAGTCCCTTTTAAATTAGCTAACATATTATACATTAAATATTGAAGTGATCTAGTCTGAGCAAGAGAATATGTGAATGTTACACAACAGCTGAATGCTAGATGCATTTTAGAGGCCCAATGAAGGAGGAGAGATGCTACATCTTTGGGAGCTCAGCCTGACTTCCAATCAAATAGCTGATCTGAAATGCCGAACACAAGCTGCATTTCATTTAACAATGCTGCTAGCTAGTCCTTGATTGAACACTTTGAACCTGATCAGAATATAATTTGTTTTGGTATTACAAGAATCACTTATATTAGCATTTCCAGGAGATCAATAACAGATTTTAATGCATACTAATAAAAGAGCTCTTAAGTCCAAATACGCCTTAATTTTCACAAGAGAAGCACCGTTCTTGCTAATAAAATATCTTTGTTGAACGGGAAGCAGTGAAATGGAGCAGTGTTTTCACACAAATGGCTCAGAATTATGCTAACAAATTCTGCAAAATAAAACCACACTAATCATTTTCACAGCTGTGGGAACATTTAAATGGCGCATCCTAGGGAAAATGCTTGTTTGTGGGAAAATCTTCACATCTTGCTGAATTTTGTTGTTGCTGCTGTTTGGTGTTTACTGCAACGTGCTTTTCTCTTAATGACAATAAAAATCTCCTAATGAATTCGATATCACAGAAGTTTGTTGCCTGCCTGCATACATTATCTTTTTCTGTGAATTTATAACAGATACCAATCCTACATAAGAGATCATCGTAAATTGGGTATCGTATTGATTGATTATGTGTACCAAACACAGCATCTGTCTCTATAGAAATTTTGATCAGTGGACATACCATTGCTACATAAATGCCATTCACAGCAGTTTAAGAATGGGAAGAACCTTTTATCCAGATATTCCCACCCCTCTTCAAACTCATACCGTGGGCATGGTGCTTAGCATACCGGGGCCCTGATCCTGGTGGGGGCCCATGGATGCTATTGTAATATAATACTTTTTAAATTGATATGCTCATATTAAAAGGTCCATATTTATTACTGGGTTACAGTTTGGTTTTTCACAGTTTATTCTTAATTTCCTCCACCATTTTGTGTATCATAGGAGTAAGTTCAATCGACTGAAATTCTGTGCATCTTATCATAGAATCATAGAATATCAGGGTTGGAAGGGACCTCAGGAGGTCATCTAGTCCAACCCCCTGCTCAAAGCAGGACCGATCCCCGACTAAATCATCCCAGCCAGGGCTGTGTCAAGCCTGACCTTAAAAACTTCTAGGGAAGGAGATTCCACCACCTCCCTAGGTAACGCATTCCAGTGTTTCACCACCCTCCTCGTGAAAAAGTTTTTCCTAATATCCAACCTAAATCTCCTCCACTGCAACTTGAGACCATTACTCCTTGTTCTGTCATCTGCTACCACTGAGAACAGTCTAGAGCCATCGTTTTTTGGAACCCCCTTTCAGGTAGTTGAAAGCAGCTATCAAATCCCCCCTCATTCTTCTCTTCTGAAGACTAAACATCCCCAGTTCCCTCAGCCTCTCCTCATAAGTCATGTGTTCCAGTCCCCTAATAATTTTTGTTGCCCTCCCCTGGACTCTTTCCAATTTTTCCACATCCATCTTCCACACCTCAGGAGCCAAAACATACCCTGAAAACTTGATATTGGTGGGATTGTGCAGCATTGCAATGCCTCCACAATGTGGAAGCTGGAAGGAGATCTTACTGATCCCATCCTGTCATTCCCCACACTTCTATCCTTGCACAGTAATGGCTGCTTCCTCTCCATAACAACCAGCCACACATTTGAGGGCCCATGACTTGTGATTAATTCTCCTCAAGTCACATCAAGTAGCACAAGAATTTTAAAACAAGGATTCATGTGACCTCTCTAAACTTTACTGACTATCATGTGTTCCAGAGAATCGTTGTTCTGACTAGCCTCTGTGCGAGGTTCCTTTTTGTGACAGTAATAGTAATACTCATTCAAAGTGTCTGGGATGGTTTTGCTATCAAAACCCTAAGTCTGACCAGACTAACTATGAAAAAAGATTTGTGCCTTTCCCATTTATCACACAAAATATCGGTTTTTAATGTCTTTCTCTTTTTCAAATCACTCAGAACAGTCTGAGTGCTCTGGGTTCCATTTAGAATGTGACAAGTAATAGGCTTGCTGTGTGAATGTGAATATTGAACTTTCATAATAGGGCTCTGACTTCTATAGCTTTCTTATGTACAGGAAACATTAAAACTTTTTACTTATATAGTGCCTTGCAGCTATGTAGTATATATAGCCAAATCTATATATTACAAATATATATACAATATTGCCAACCTCAAGTGATAAAAAATTATGAGTCAGAGCCTTCAAAATCATGAGATTGGCCCAAAAATTATGAGATTTTTTTCTATATTGTGGTGTTGTGCGTTGGCCCTGTCTTTTGATTTTTGAGCTCCCCCTGCCCATCACCCGTGTGTGCATATGACAATTAGTGTTGCTCACTCTCCTAAATTTATTGGGTAAAGTGATTTTGGCCCTTGCTGCAGGAGCTCTCACCTGCACACCTCTCCATTCCCCGCCCAACAATTAATCCTCTCTCTCATTCCCCACATCAGTTTTGTCCCCGTCAGTTCAACCCCCACCATCATCAGTTCAGCCCTCCCCCAGCCTCACCTCTTCTCCTAGGGTTCTTCACCCCCCCCCCCCATCTCACTGGCCAGGGGGCCTGCAGTAAGGTCCTCTCCCCCCTTCTCAGGTTGGGGTTGGGGCAGCTCCAGAAGCTCTTTATACTCTTCTGTCCCTTCCCAGGCTGGTGTTGCAGAGGGGAGGAGTAGCAGTGCTGTCCTGTCCCCACTATTCACAGGAGGGGGAAGAGGAGGTGGGATGGAGGTGCACTGAACTGCTGGGCTCTTTACACCTTCCGCCCCTACCCTTCCTGTGAGAATAGCCAGCGGAGGGGAGAGACTGGGCCAGCTGCTTGAAGGGCTGAACTTCACAAGGGGGCTGGAGCTTCTCAAGTCATCATGAGATGAGCTCCAGCCCCACCTGGAATCCCACCACTGATGGAAAAACCACAAGAGTGGGCAATACCGTGTATAAGTAAGCCTTACAACATAGGCACTCATTAGCCATGTAATTCATGCAGCCTGAAGCCGTAGAGGTAGGGAGCTCGCTCTTCAGACCTGTTGGTGGACAGGGAGAAGAGCTACCCAGAGCTGATTCAGAACTCTGGATGCACAGAGGCTTCATGGGGATAGGTGCTCTCTGCTGCCATCTGTTGGTGAGCAAGGGGAAGCTACTAAATGGGCGAGGCCTCATTTGCATTTCAGTTATGTGGCAGCTGGTGACATTTTGGTCAAAGGACTGTTACATTTTAAATTTGGGGTGAATAAAACACTGTTATCCCTGTCAGGAAATGAAAGGACAAGAGAATAGCACCAAATATATCCTTGTGAGTGGTCACTTTGATCAAAATGTAGTCTGGCACAGTGGGTAGCAGAGAGTGGTGAAAGTCCCAGATCTAGAGAGAAAGAGACTCCTGTTTTTTGGTGAGAGTGCCTCAGTGGTACGGACTCTGTTCAGAGGCCTAGATGCCACAGATCTCTCTGAAGAGGCAGCACTGGAGGGCATGGAGGATACAGCAGTGGCTTTGAGGAAGCTTTTATTGACGCTGCAGAGGGCAGCAACATAGCTGAGGAGCTCTGGTGAGGGCCCTCTACCCAGCAGTTGAAGTTGTAATCACTTCAGCTGGCCAGGTGGTAGAGCCCCTGGAGCAGACCAGGCAGCACTTCCCTTAGGGGCTGCAGATGGACCTGCCCAAACTGTGGACTCTGCCAACTCCAGACTGCAAGCAGTGAGTGGGGATGCAGTGGAGGAGAGGCACGAGGAAAATGGCTATTGCAGGAACACATTTCCTTGTTGGACATTCACGCTGTGTGAGGAGGACTGAGTATGAACCTATTCCAGGACATCCAGAGGCAGCGCGAGGGAGGAGGGACATGTCACTTTATAGAAATATAAAGCTATTGTTTATTTATTATTGCTGTCTCTCCCAGGTTTATTCTGATTCCTTTTTTTTCCCCCTAAGAACGTTCTCATTATTTTATACTGGTTGTTACTCAGAGATTGCAAGGGGCCAAATATTGCCTTTGAGGTTTCCCCAGGGAGGGTTTCCTAGGTTTCTGAGTGGGGGCTCTCAAGCCAGTAAAGCTCAAGCTTTCAGAAGAAACCCCAGAATATTTGAACCTCGTCCTTTTTCCTGCCAGTAACACTGGCAGAAGGGTTACAATGCCCACTTATTATAGGGAAAATGAGGCACAAAGTGATCGTGATTTTTTTTCCAAGGTCCCACAGCAAGTCAAGGGTAGGGATAGAACCGGATCTGGATCTAAGTTCTGTGCCCTCACAACTGGACAATCCCGCCTTCCCTATTTGCATAACACTAATAGAAACAGTGTTAGTATTGTTTTCAGATGGACTCAGTCTGTTTTTCAGTCATTTGTTCAGTTTACATGCAAGGCTTGACTGGGATCTGAAATTCTCTTTGCAGATGAAGGCCCCAAAACAAACAAAGGAGCGCTGTGCAGTCATTCTGCACAGAGGGCAATATTAGTGTAAGCTCCTTATCACTAAAAAAAGAAAAGGTGGCTGGAAATAGTTCCTGCAGAGTTAGTTCCTCAGTGCTGTCTGCCATTTGCAGCCTCTCTCACCTGCACCTGTCCTGAATCGACACACTGGGTGTAATCCACTCAGCTGTGGGGAGGGATTTTCCTCTCTAATTCTAATGTTCCCATTAGAATTTCACAACACTGCAATTGAAAAATACACACACACACACACACACACACATTTTATCTTCATAGGGATAAGGACAGCATCACTGACATGCTGTTACAATTACTGAGACTGACAGTGCAATTCACAATACATATTCCAACTAGTCCCTGTGAGCGCAGGACCAGCGCAGAGCTGGTGCTGTGTCAGCTCTTCTCCTGAGCAGCCCCTGCTGTCAAAGCTCCTTGGAAGAATCCTGCACCTCTGCCTTCCATGGGGGTTAATCTATGTTCCAAGTACAGCTGCCCCCATGAATGCAGGGACTTTCAAGTTGTAACTGTTATGTTATACGGAAGTTGAATGCATGACTTTAACTCTTCCCCGTCACACACAGCAACAGGAAATACCAATAAGTATTTGTGACCTGGCTGACTCATAGACATATGCACATTTCACTACTGTAAATCAGTGGTTCTCAAGCAGAGGTGTGTGTACCCCTGGGGGTATGCAGAAGTCTTCCAGGGAGTACATCCACTCATCTAGATATTTGCGTCGTTTTACAACAGGCTACATAAAAAGCACTAGCGAGGTCAGTACAAACTACAATTTCATACAGACAATGACTTGTTGATACCACTCTATATACTATACACTGAAATGTAAGTAGAATATTTATATTCCAGTTGATTTATTTTATAATTATATGGTAAAATTGAGAAAGTAAGCAATTTTTCAGTAATAGTGTGCTTTGACCCTTTTCTATTTTTATGTCTGATTTTGTAAGCAAGTAGTTTTTAAGTGAGGTGAAACTTGGGGGTACACAAGGCAAATCAGACTCCCGAAAGGGTACAGTAGTCTGGAAAGGTTGAGAGCCACTGTTGTAGAGCATTATTTATCTCTGGTCTGGAGTAGCTGAAATGTGGTCTGCTTTTTGTAACTAACTACATAAGATAAGCAGATGTAGGGACAGGTTTCCCTTGAACTCTGGCATTTGTTAGTGTTTGATCCAACTGCCACTGAAATCCATGGGAGTCTTTACCCCAGTGGTTCTCAATCTGTGGCCCACTGGTCGCTTGTGGCCCCAATGAGCACACATTTGCGGCCCATGTGATATCCTCTGGGCTGTACAGGTAATGTATATATTGTGTGGATTCGGCCCACATAAAGAGCTGCATATGTGGCCAATGGTAAATAGGTTGAAAACCACTGTTTTACCCTGAAGAAGAGCTCTATGTAGTTTGAAAGTTTGTCTCTTTCACCAACAGAAGTTGGTCCAATAAAAGATATTACGTCACCCACCTCAATGTCAGTTTACTGATGAGTCTTAAACAGCAGATGGTATTAGGCAGCAGAGCCCTGTGTGGGACTGTTTTTTTAATCCTGCTTCTGTCCTGTCCCCCAATACCCACTCCCAGTCCCACATTGTTTCTTGCATTTTTATCCCGCTATCATTCGCAAAAACCTTCGATCCTGTAAATCCTGCATGAGAGACAGATTCCCCCATGCTGCTACAGAACAAAAAACAAACCAAAAATGGTTGGTTAATATATATTATACGTAAACAGAATTCAGACACAATTTTTACCACTAAAAGAATAAAACAAATCTTGCTTAAACCATGTGAAAAAAATACTTTAACTCCTGTTATAATATACATCAAATCTCTTTCTATCCCTCACTTAAATTTAAGTATTAAAACCTTCATTTAAAAAAAAGAAAAACGTGCATTACGTTGCTGAAATTCTATTTCTGACCAACTGATGAGAGATTTAGTGTTTTCCTGCAAATTACCACAGTCTGATATATATATATTTTTTTGCCCACCTAATCCCACCCCCAACAAAGTACATTTTACCCGCTCCCAGTATTATGGCTGTGGGTTCTCTGGGATCCCAGTCCTGCATCAGGGCTATAGTAGGCAGTATATCATAGGTTCTTTACACAGGCTCCTTCAACTCTTTGTCCATATACCTCTATAATTTCTTTTAAAACCAGTGAAATTCAATTAAACAAACTACATTAATGCAATATAATAGCTAAAATTTTGCACACACGGAAAGCTGTAAAATAAAAGTTGACAGTTGTCACAGCTAATCATCACCAGGTATTGAAGGGTGTGTGCGGTTCAGAAAAGACAAATATAGGTAAAGGTGGTGGGTTAACATTGTATGTTAATAAGGAGGTAGACTGTAAAAAGAAAAGGAGTACTTGTGGCACCTTAGAGACTAACCAATTTATTTGAGCATGAGCTTTCGTGAGTAAGCATTGGATGCATACTGTGATGAAGTGAGCTGTAGCTCACGAAAGCTCATGCTCAAATAAATTGGTTAGTCTCTAAGGTGCCACAAGTACTCCTTTTCTTTTTGCGAATACAGACTAACACGGCTGTTACGCTGTAGACTGTAAAGAAATTCAAAGTGATGCAATGGATAAAATGGAGTCTATTTGCATCAGCATCACTTTGGGGAAGAAAGTTACCAGAGACTCCCTTGGGATAGTGCTTGGGGTGTGTTACAGACCCCCAGAATCTGACTTGGATATGGATAGAGACCTCTTTTAATATTTTTAATGAAATAAATACTACTGGGAATTGTGTGATTATGAGAGACGTTAACTTCCCAGATATAGATTGGAGGACAAGTGCTACTAATAATACTAGGGCCCAGAAAACAGGGAAAGAAGAAGTGGGACCACTAAGGACTGTGGGATTGAGGATGGGGTGGAGATTAAAGGTAATCTAAGCATGGCCCAACACCTAAATCAATACTTTGGCTCAGTTTTTAATAAGGGTATTGAGGATATTTGCAGGTGTGGCAGGGTGGCTAATGGAAATGAGGATATGGAAGTAGAAATTACCATGTCCGAGGCGGAAATCAAACTCAAACAGTTTAAGGGGACTAAATCAGGGGGCCTGGATAATCTCCATCCAAGACTATTAAAAGAACTGGCACATGAAATTGCAAGACCAGTAGCAAGGATTTTTAATGAATCTGTAAACTCAGGGGTTGTACCCTATGACTGGAGAATTGCTAATATAGTACCTATTTTTAAGAAAGGGGAGAAAAGTGATCCAGAAAACTACAGGCCTGTTAGTTTGACTTAAATTGTATGCAAGATTTTAGAAGAAATTTTGAAAAGAGAAAGTCGTTAAGGACATAAATGTAGTTGTAAATGGTAGTTGGGATAAAATACAACATGGTTTTACAAAAGGTAAATCATGCTAGAGACTAACCTGATCTCTTTCTTTGAGCAGATAACTGATTTTTTCAGACAAAGGAAATGCAGTAGATCTAATCTATGTGGATTTCAGTAAGGCATTTGATACAGTTCCAAATGGGAAGTTATTAGTTAAATTAGAGAAGATGGGGATTAATGAGAGAATTGAAAGTTGGATAAGGAACTGGTTAAAGAGGAGACTACAATGGGTCATGCTGAAAGATGAACTCTTAGGCTGGAAGGAAGTTATTAGTGGAGTTACTCAGGGATCAGTCTTAGGACCAATCTTATTTAACATTTTTATTAATGACCTTACCACAAAAAGTGATCACAGGATGATTATGAGCTGTAAATGTAATGTGGCCATGAAAAAGGCTAATGCAGTCCTGCAATGCATCAGGTGAGGTATTTCCACTAGAGATAGGAAGTGTTATTGCCATTATACAAGGCATCTGGAGTACTGTGTGCAGTTCTAGTCTCCCACATTTAAGAAAGATGAATTCAAACTGGAACAGGTGCAGAGAAGGGCTACTAGGATGATCAGAGGAATGGAAAACCTACCTTATGAGATGAGATTCAAAGAGCTTGGCTTGTTTAGCCTAACCAAAGGAAGGCTGAGAGGAGGCATGATTGCTCTCTCTATAGAGTTGATTGCTCTCATCAGAGGGTTAAATATCAGGGAGGGAGAGCTGTGGTTTAAGTTAAGCACCAATGTTGACACAAGAACAAATGGATGTAAATTGGCCATTAATTGTTTAATTTCAAGCCTAAATTTATCAGAAGAGTGAAGTTCTGGAACAGTCTTACAAGGGGAGCAGTGGGCAAAAAACCTAACAGGCTTCAGGACTGTGCTTGATAAGTTTATGGAGGGGATGGTAGGAGGAAACAGGCTACATGCCAATGTAGGCAATCTGTGACTGCTATTAGCAAATATCCCCAATGGACTGTGATGAGACACTATATAGGGAGGGCTCTAAATTACTATAGAGAATTCTTTTACAGGTGTCTGGCTGGTGGGTCTTGCCGAAATGCTCAGGGTCCAACTGACCACCATGTTTAGGATTGGGGCTGGGGTCAGCCCCGTATGCAGGTGGCACTGGGTGTGGGGGAGTCAGCCCGAGACCTGGAAGGCATGGGGAGGGTGAATCCTGCAAGGTGAGCGTGGCTCGGGCGAGCCCCGGGCCATCCTGTTTTTACTTTAAGAAATATGGATACCCGGGTGGGGTGGGGGCGGTGTCAAGAGCTCTTCTCTGCTGGAGCTGGGGTGAGAACCATGTCTTTCTCTAGCCTGTTCTCTTCCCACCCTCCGGTGGTGGCTTGCGTTACTGCGCCTGACCAGACAGGTTCTCTGCAGCAGCTAATGCTACCTTCCCACCCAGAGGGTCTGCGATTAATGCATGTTAAAAAATTTAATGCGTTAATTGTGCTGTGTGTTAATCACACGCGTTAACGGCAATTAATTGACAGCCCTAAATATTACCAATGTTCAGGAGGACCAAATTACAATTGCTATGTAAACCATAACTTTGAATTTCTTGACTTTCATACATGTAAAATCTTTCCCATGTCTAATGTGAAGTTTTTCCTTATGTTCTGGTCAAGAGTTCAGTTTCTTTCTTTGCTTATGTATTTCTTATTAATTGGAGCTTCTCCTTGCCTTATGGTTTCCCTCACTGTCATTTGGCCATGTTGGAATCTAGAATTATAAAGTTTTTCCGTCTTGTTCTTTATCTGCAAGAACAAACTTACTAATGCAAAGAGCAATTTAGATGCCATCCAAAAGTTTGTATTAACATTCTATTTGCTGATGACTTCAAATCTAGAAAGGTTATATAAAGCTGAAACTACATTAGCATTTGAATGGAGTACTAACCATTTGCTAATGATTTAAGAGTTACAGTTTACTGTCCCTGAATGTTTCATCTTGTTTAATAGCTTTTAAATTAGTAGAATAAATGCTGCTAATAAAAAAAATCATTAAAATTGCATACAGTATTGGCTTATTACATGGTGGAGAGTTTGCAAAAATATACTTTATGATTTAACCTAACAGTGGTATTTGGAGTTGATTTAGGATTCAAAGGATATACTTGGTTTGCACATAGTACTATCTCGGGAATATAAATAATTCTAAATAAAATGTAGCTAAATACAAACCATATTAGCTCAGAGGGATTAAGTTATACCTCATTGTTTTTCCGACCTACCAGACATGTAAAATAGGTTTCAAATTCAGCATTATTATTAATAACAATACTGGCATACCAGGGAAGGTGGGGATCCAATGCTCCAGTGGAAGGAATGGCTCTTTGTGGATCCTGCTGAGTTTTACTAGATTCTCCCTTTTATCTCAGATCAGGCTTGCCAAAAGAGGAAGAGATGCCTGTCGCTAGGAGAGAATAAGTCATGGACTTTGGGATACATTTTCCACTCTCCTGCAGGTTTGTCCTCAGAAAAGCAGCATGTAGCAACATTTTAGTTTATCTGTAATTCATGCATTTATGTTAAATTTTAAAAGTTGTTTGCTTCTTTGTTTGCCTTCCTAGGGGCTTCTGAAGTGCTTTTCATTATAACGAACCAGAGTCTTAGGATCTCTTGAGCTTAGGATCTCAGAAATTGAACAATTTAAAAACTTTTATTTTATTACCAACCCCTTCACCAAAAAACCCTACTTGCAATGTTTGTCAGCTGATTAGAAATTATACACATTATATAATGTTAAACACCTATCTAATTATATCACTATTTATTACGCAAAATCTTTTCTGAGATAGGACTTGTAATCCTCTGAGGATATAGCAAGGAAAGTGTGAGGAATCAAACTGCTGTTTCACACAATTATTATGTGTTATTCTATTCCCCTACATCTTCCCCCACCCCTTCCTCCATCATTTGCTAACCAAGCAGCTGGACAAGAGATCTGAAACTTCTAGAACTTTCCTTATCACAATTTACTCTTGACGTTCCACTTTACATCTCAGATGAGTACCGTAGGGTCAAATCACCCCTCAGATATTATTTAAACTTTCCAGCTACCTTTGAAAAATCACATACAAAGAAGGTGTTGCTGAAATGTTATCTCTTGGCATTGTGATTTTAAACTGCCAAATGTAAAAAGAAAAATAATTTTGTGCATTTTTCATATTACTAGACAATAGTCTATTGTATTGTATTTGATTTGCATTCTTGCTGTGGAAACATTGAAAATTAATTATACAGCAATACTGGTGCACAAAGAAGAAAGCATAAGGTTAATGATAACCTTTCATTATATTGTTCAAGAGATGCTTTTTAGGTTTGGAATGAACTTGGTTGTTCATGGGAAGTTCCTGGATTGATAGTCATTTAGATTGGATTTTTGGTACAGCAGAAATGCAGTCTTTCTCACGCTACCTTGACAATATTCTTTAACAACAGTGTGGCGCAGGGTCTGAAACGCGCATTGAAATCCACTAGTTCAGTGAGAACTAACTTGGACTGTGACATTCTGACACCATGCACTACACAGTATTGGTGTACTTTCTATTGTCCTGACACTTCTGACCTCCAGGGGATGAATCAGTGCTACGTGCATTTTAGCTTGTTCTGAAATTTGTGAAGTTCAGGCACCATTTATTAATTTCCCCCCAAACTCAAGGATCTGTGCCAGATGCTTCTATGAATTTATATTATCATGGGTTATTTTATTCCTCTGTCCTTCTGTAATCTTGCTGGCATTGCAATGGAGGCTGTTTTCTGCCTAGTTATTTTTCAGGGCTGGTGGTTAAATTCCATCTGGTCTCAGTATTATCACTTATAGAAGATGCACAGAGTGAGGTGTTAGGGGTACAGAGTTAAAGTGGTTCCAGACATGTGACTTTCCATGATTTTGAATATTGGGCTTTTTTTAAAATTTAATGTTAGCTTAGATTTTCCTGGCTAATAATTGAATATTTAAAGCTATGGTGTTCCATTACATGTTCTCCCTTTAACTTCCTGATGCTTTCTCTGTCTTAATTTTAAATTACTGGTGTCTTTTTCTAGGAATGTTCTATAAATTTTGCTGCTACATGTTACAATCCCCCCCACCCATGTATGACTGTTTATGATAGACATTTTTATGGCATTGTAAATGTCCATTCATGCTCTTGCAGACTAAGGTAGAGGCTATTTTTAAAATTTTTATTTCTGTGTAACCAGAGAACTCCTTAACTCTCAGCATCTGCTAAGATTTAAAACACACTAAGAAAGTCTAACATTTTCAGTGTGTGTTGGTTTATCAGTTTGCCAGTTACAAATATTCCAGCTAAAACATTCTACCCAGCTATGTCAGAATATTGCACCCAAACCATGCTTCTATCTCCAGCCCTTCTCTAATATACTCCAACCTCCCTAAATGCTTGTAAGGAAAAAATGGCCTTTGAAGCATCCCCAGAAGAATAATGAATCTGAACTCTAGCAGAACTAGGGGGAGAGCCTATTCCAGAGAATGCTTCTGCCAGCAGTTCCCTCTTTTTTTATATCAAGAAAGCTTCCACACCACAGCTACTTGTATCTGGCGAAAAATGGTGATTAGGGTGCTAACTTGGGAAACCTGGGTTCAATTCCCTGCTCTGCCACACATTTCCTATATGACCCTGGACAAGTCACTCAGGATCTTGCTACCTCTGAGTTCCCCATCTGTAAATTGGTATAATAGTACTTCCCTACTCACAGAGATATTGTGAGGCTAAATACATTAAACATTGTGAGGTGCTACAGTAATGGGGTAGATAGGCAGGTAGGTACATAGGTAGATAGATCTGCAAACTTTTTTGTGAACAAAAATCCCGTTGTACAGCTGTGGAAAGCAAACAAAAGGGGTAACAAAGACCATCAACAGGAATTCATCATTTGACTTGAAACACTTTGGGAATACTTTTTTGCAGTATTCTTCTAGCTTTGGTAGGGACATATATATGGTCCAAGGTATAAAGCAGCAATCAACAGGTTAATAAAAAATACCATGGCCAAGTTCTTTACTCATTTGCCATGGTAGAGTAAGACATAGCTCTGAGACATTCCCCCATTTGCACTTCATATTCGTAGTAGGTCAGTATTCTTATTTTGGTTTAACATGCACATTTATTTTTGTGCTGTTTCTTTTAGTGGCGCATACAGGGATTCTGTAGGATGGTAACCATAGTAACAGCAGAACAAGGGAGATCAGCTTTCACCCCCAAAATGCATATCACAGGGTTTATGTTTGCTTGTTCTTGGATCTGATGGTTCTTGAATATTAGGAAGGGGTAAGGTGAGCTTGTTTATTTCACAATGATTAAAAGAGAAATGCATAGATTGGAATCACAGTACAAGAGAAATGTTTGTAATAGGGAATATTCTAACATGTCTAGGAGAAGCCAGGTATAGACAGGTATAAAGCAAAAAGAAAATTATATTATGATTTCCTATTTAAAAAGAGTAACAATGAGAGAATTTTCTAGCCTGAGGTTTTCTCATTGGCTTAGACATTTTGTCAGGTTAATGAATGCCATCAAATGATTTCAAGGGTCTATTGAAAGAGGTACAGGCAATGGAAACCTAAACCAAATGAGCACATAACAAATAAGACTGCACACTTGTACCATAATAAATGCCATAGTGACAAGCATTAATGTACTGTGCAGGGAACATGGTATTTTCAAACAGGGCATCTAATCTTGGGTGCCCAACTTTAGACATCTAAATAGCAAGCAGCCACAGTTCTTTTTGGCTTCACTGGGAAGTTTGTGTGCTCAGCACCTCAGAAAATCAGGACTAAAATTGTGTCCCAAAATAGAGGCAGCCTGCTCTTTTCACATTTAAAATGGAATTGTTGTTTGTTGTTGTTTGTTTATTTACTATTTACCAGATATAAAGTAATCTGGCTAGCTAAACATGATTCCAGTTTTTTTTTGGACCTGCATGAGATAATATTTATAGGAAAAAAGACTTTTGGACCATTGGAAAAGTCTGGATGGTGATTTGGCTGTAATGATTCTTCCAGCAAATTGACCTATTCTGTGGTTGTAATGATACCAACATTCCTCTTGTGAGCCTCGTCAGTGCAGTTACACTTGCTACAGGTCATAATTTGACACGAAATGTATTGTATTCCTGCAGAAATTGTAAAAACTAGGCTTGGTGCTTTTTTTCCTCTTTCCCTCTACATAAGGAGATCTGTTCCTTTCTGTGGACTAGTTGTAATGATGCTGCCTCTGGCGGGACACAACTGAGAGTATCAATTCAGGACAAATTGCTTAGAGCAGGGCAGTCACAGCCCAAAGCTGGGTGTCCTTTATTACTAAGGCACACCAAACCGGCCAAACAGAGAAGACTTCGGTTTTACCCCACTGGCTAACGAGAAGTCATACAAGCAATCCCTCAGATAATCCAGTTCCTTTGTGTCATCATCAGCACCGCTCCTTATGGGGGTGACTGGTTATGAAAACCAATACCCCAGTAAAAGAAAAAAGGTTCTCCCGATCCCAAAGGACCAAGCCCCAGACCCAGGTCAATATACCAGCCAGATCTTACCCACAAATCACGCTGTTGCCAATCCTTTAGAATCTAAAATCTAAAGGTTTATTTATAAAAAGAAAGAAATATAGATGAGAGTTAAAATTGGTTAAATGAAATCAATTACATATAGTAATGGCAAAGTTCTTGGTTCAAGCTTGTAGCAGTGATGGAATAAACTGCAGGTTCAAATCAAGTCTCTGGAGTACATCCACAGCTGAGGATGGGTCATTCAGTCCTTTGTTTAGAGCTTCAGTGTAGCAAAGTTCCTCCAGACATAAGAAGGAGGATAGAAGACAAAATGGAGGGGTTTTCAGAGTCTTTTATATTCTTTCTCTTGTGGGCGAAAACCCTTTTGTTCTCCTGTGCAAAATCACGGCAACAAGATGTCAGTGTTTTTGGATAGGGCACTTAATCTGCAAATTCCTTTCTCAAGAAGCTGACCAAATGCTTCACTAATGCTACTTAGAATTAAACACATTAAGATACAAATACATAGCCAATATTCATAACTTCAGCTACAAAAATAATACACACATACACATAGCATAATCATAACCAGCAAATCATAATCTTTTTATAGACACCTCACACAACAACCTTTGTACAATATTTGCTGCAGATATATAACAGTGGTTGCAACAATGATCTATACAGTCACAGTTTATGTCAATAACGTCACACTAGTCTCCCAAAGGAAACAGTGGAAGCTTCAGTGCTAGATTCATTTAAAATTAGACTGTGGGAAATAGCTGAGCAGGGACTGATCCTGAATTAGCCAGAGGGATGGAAGGAATGACAACAGCCTTTTCCATTGCTAATGTCCATGCCTGTGCCATCTTGATGACATTCAGATGAATCACTACATTTACAGTTGAATAAAAACTGAAGCCTTCGATGTACAATATGTGGAACATGCTATAGTACACTAGGGGCATATATAAGAAAATAAAATATTCTCATGTTGTTTGAATGAGATGACATTGGAAAACATAATCCCAATTATACATATAAAATGGTGGGGTCTAAATTAGCTGTTACCACTCAAGAAAGTGATCCTTGAGTCATTGTGGATAGTTCTCTGAAAACATCCACTCAGTGTGCAGCGGCAGTCAAAAAAGCGAACAATGTTGGGAATCATTAGGAAAGGGATAGATAATAAGACAGAAAATACAATATTTCCTCTGTATAAATACGTGGTACGTCCACATCTTGAATATTGCATGCAGATGTGGTCGCCTCATCTCACATGGGTCTGCGGGGGGCTTTAATGGGGGGAGAGGGAGGGCGCTGGGCATATGGGTCTGTGTGTAGGGGTGTCTCTGGGCAGGGGACCGCTGGGTATAGGGAGTTGGGGGGGGATGCTGGGCAGGGGGTCGGTGTAGCGTGTGGTGTGGGTCTGCTCCGGAGGGGAAGGGGCAGGCTGGCAGCTTAGGGCTGGGTGGGCCAGTGTGTGTTTGGCGCAATGGTTCTCAACCTGTGGCCCACAGTGGTAAATAGGTTGAGAGCCACTGCTCTGTATAAATTCAAGGTGCCCCCACACCTTGAATACTGCGTGCAGATCTGGTCACCCCATCTCAAAAAATATATATTGGAATGGGAAAAGGTACAGAAAAGGGCAACAAAAATTATTAGGGGTATGGAACAGCTTTCGTATGAGGAGAGATTAATAAGTCTGGGACTTTTCAGCTTGGAAAAGAGACGACTAAAGGGGGTTATGATAGAGGTCTATAAAATCATGACTAGTGTGGAGAAAGTAAATAAGGAATTGTTATTTACTCCTTCTCATAACACAAGAACTAGGGGTCACCAAATGAAATTAATAGGCAGCAAGTTTAAAGCAAACAAAAGTATTTCTTCACACAACACACAGTCAACCTGTGGAACTGTTTGTCAGCAGATGTTGTAAAGGCCAAGACTATAATAGGGTTTAAAAAAAGAACTAGATAAGTTCATGGAGGATAGGTCCATCAATGGCTATTAGCCAGGATGGGCAAGGATGGTGTCCCTAGCCTGTTTGCCAGAAGCTGGGAATGGGCAACAGGGGATGGATGGATCATTTGATGATTATCTGTTCTGTTTATTCCCTCTGAAGCACCTGGCATTGACCACCTTTGGAAGACAGGATACTGGGCTGGATGGACCTTTGGTCTGCCTCAGTATGGCCGTTCTTATATAACAACAACATGGTGGTATGTAAAATACAAAAGCAGGTCCTTTCTCTGAGATTACTTTGTAATATAGGATTGCCAGCCCCAAGGATTCAAAAATTATGAGTCGGGCCCAAACAGTCATGAGACTTGCTTTAGAATAACGAGACTGGCTTTAAAATAGTAAATTTTAAATAGTTAAATTAAAAATAATAAAATTACCTTCTGGTTTTTGAGCCTTTATATTCAAGTTTTTGAGCTTTTTGCCATAACTATAAAGGCCAGAAACTTAATTTAAAAAAATGATATTTAAGTTTCTCATTTAATCATATGACTCCAGGAGATAGGGCTTTAAGAAGAACACCAATTACGGTGAGACTTGTGGTAAAATCAAAAATGGGTAACATTGCTTTTATAATAGCTTAATCTTTAATAGCCTTCTTGACTATACATTTGCATTTTTATAGGAACCTTCTCCCAGCATAGCTTTCGGGAGACTGGCTTTTTAGATCTAGCACCATCACGCAACTGGAGGCCTGAAGTGGCTATACTCTAACTGGCTGCTGTTTGGTGCCTCTCTTTCTATTTCTTCCCACTGGCGAGTTTTCGTTCTTAACTCCTGTTATGCTTTTGCTTATTTGTCGTCAAGCCCTCTCCCAGGCTCCAGCATACATACAGGTAGGGATACACCCACCTCCAGTACATACAGAGCTGTGATCAGATCTCTATGGGGAGGCTACAGCTAAGGCATACCTCCCTCTGGAGTGTAAACCCCAGATTATACCGTCTTGTGCTGCACAGAGATCTGTACAGCTTAAGGTCATGAAATTCACCCCCTCCCTCAATGTGGAGAAGTATATGCAACAGCCTTTTGCCCTGAGTTATGATTCCCACACATTGGTTTTAGACAAAGCACAAATAAGTTTATTAACTACAAAAGATAGATTTTAAGTGATTATCAGGGATAGCAACCAGATCAAAGCAGATTACCTAGCAAACAAACAAAACACGCAAACTAATCTTAATGTACTAAAGAGATTGGATATGAGTAGCAAATTCTCACCCTGAATGATGATTCAAAAAGGCTGCAGAGATTCTTAGAGGGCCAGCTGTGCTTTCAGCTTAAAAACTCCAGGTGTTCCTATCACAGTCTAAAAATCCCTTTAGGCTGGTCCAGCACTTCCCCCCAGTTCAGTCTTTGTTCCTCGAGTGTTTCCAGGAGTCTCTTTGGGTGGGGAGCCAGTGAAAAACCACAATGATGTCACTTTCGTGCTTTAAATAGCTTTTGCATAGGGCGGGAACCCTTTGTCTCAAAGCACCGGTATTCCAAGATGGAGTCCAGTACCAGGTGACCTGGTTACATGTCCCTGTAATGCCACAGCAGACATTGTTTGGAGGCTGTTTCTAGCATCCTCAGGAAGACCCCCTGGTGGGAGATAAACTTCTAAGGCCTATTGTTTTCTCCTAATGGCTCATCAACCTGAATGGGCCCTTACCAGCCAGCCATCAAGACTGACGGTCTTTTGCCTAGTGGGCGTTCCTGAGGTGTAAACACATTTGTAATACAAATATATTCCTAACTTCAGATACAAAATATTCCTAACTTCACATACAAAAAT
Source organism: Natator depressus (assembly GCF_965152275.1). NCBI lineage: Eukaryota > Metazoa > Chordata > Testudines > Cheloniidae > Natator > Natator depressus. The sequence goes on along the minus strand of NC_134234.1, from coordinate 322,485,553 downwards.
GATACATGCATACAAATAGGATACTCATATTCAGTAAATCATAACCTTTCCAATGATATGTCACATGACCTATCTTTCATAGAATACATCAGAATTATGCCATAATCATATCATATATCATCATCATATCATTGTGAAGAATATGGGGTGCAGTGTCACAAGTACATTCTTATGACGACTTGCACTTACATGCATATTGTATCTTGTAGACAGAAATATTTGTTTCCACTAGTTCAAAATAGTTTTTTAAAGCAGTCACAGATGGGTATGTGTTTACAACAGTGGTGTTAAAGAGCACATTCGGAGCAACTAATGTATGAAGACGGTCAAAGGTCAAGCTGTATCTTTCTCTGCCACCCCCCTCCCTGCCATCGCCTTCCATATGGACAAGACAGGCCTATACAAACAGTGACTCAGTATTTGGTTCTTTTGGGGTGAAAGGGGTGAAATTATGAGGAATTTCACAAACTCCCATGGGCAACAGAGCACCACTTTGGGCTGGCACTTCCTGCACCAGCTAGAAAGAATGTTGGGAAGGGGCAGAAGAAAGGTAAGTGGAAAGGCTCCACTGGCCAAAACTCCCAGATAGAGGACATTCAACAAGCAGCATCCCAGTGGCTGTGTGACAGCTCTATATGCTGGATCCTATCTTTGTCTTGAGCTCCTGCATAGCTTCCCCATGCAAAGCCATGTGTTTGCTCAGGCTTTGCTCACTGCCACAAGAATTTGACCTAAAGGCATTGAGAGAGTGCTCTTTTATCCAGAGTTAGGACCACAGGAGAGGGAGACTGTCATAGCTTACACCAAAATAGTAAAACAATAATAATTAATAATGGAATGGTTGTTTATTATTTAATGAAAAGATTTCAGTGACAGCAGAAGTCTGAGCTATTTGGTTTGGGAGAAAAATTAAACCTCTTTAGGGAACATGCAACATACAGTGCAAGGTAGAATTGCTAAATGTATATTTAAGGGAGAAAAGCAAGAGGGGATGAATGAATGATTTAATAGAAGAAAGAAATCATGCTTTAAAAGATTCATGAATAAATGCAGTTAACGGAATCAGTCACTGTCACAATTAGTAAACTATGTCAATGTGAAAAAAGTTCTTCTTGCCAATTAAATGTATTGAAAGTGAAATTTGTAAAAGGACCTGTCTCGTACAAAATGCAAAGATGATTAATTGGTATTTTTAACAGAATTAAAAGATTTACTTTTTTCACTGGAAGAGTTTGCTTCCCAGCCTCCTCCTTTTACTTTTATAATGCTCTTAAAGAGCGTGAAAATATTCTTTCATCAAGAAAAGGTATATTTCCCTCCTTTTGCGTAGCTCAGAAATATCAGAAATGTTTTAAGTTCAGACTTTCCAAAAATATTCACCTTAAGGCTGAGACCAAACCTAGAAAGTTTAGCTTGAAAAAGATGTTTTCCCCATGAATGTTAAAAACAATGAAAGGGGTTGTATGAAGATTAATGGGTAGATGCCATACACTGTTATGCTGACTGCCAGCTAGTTTCCAAGGAAACTCATAGAATGCAGATTCTATGAGTTACTTTTTTAGGGGAAGAGGAATGTCAGTTAAACTAGTCTGGGAAGTGAGTCCTGTAAATATTGGAGAGGAAGTAAAGCCCAAGGCTCTTTTGGTGAGAGGACTTCATTTATAGGTTCAGGTGCCCCTCCTAATAGGAGATAAATAGGTTGGGCTACAGATTTGACTGGTCACCAACCGGTAGATTCTCCAATTTTAAAAGCCAGATTTGGGGATTGAGGACCCTAGTTAAAGAATGTAGGTTATTGTTTATGATACCACAGAAAAGGAGGACTTGTGGCACCTTAGAGACTAACCAATTTATTTGAGCATAAGCTTTCGTGAGCTACAGCTCACTTCATCGGATGCAACAGAACTTTGGCTAACTGCTCCTATACGTATCCCTGTAAGTACCCATGGGATTCCGGTGGGTTTGCACTTAGGGTGGCTAGCCCATGCTGCCACTGCTACTCCCCATGCTGCAGCAGCTGTATTACTATTTTTAGCATGCTCGCTCAGATAAGAGCTAGTGCATACACGAGCTGGGAATCAGACCCGTAGGTCCTAGTGTATACATAGCCTGCGTGGTGGGTCTCTCAATAATTTATTTTTTGTTCTGGCTGTGTTCAGTTCCCTCTTACTATCCATCTATATTTGGACATAGTCCATTATCAGTATTAGCCTTTGTAAAAAATAATGTTATCTCTTCTGTTTTCTCCTCCTGTGTAGAAACTTTTATTTAAAGCAGAAATATTAAGAAACCACAGAGGGTTGGAAAGTCTGTGTCCACATTCAGAGCACTCTCCTAAATACTCTTATCCAGATCCCCAACTGGTGTAAATCAGCATAGCTCCACTGAAGTCAATGGAGCTCAGCCAATTTATATCAACTGAGGGTCTGGCCCCTTATCTGAAGATGAGTCTGCATAGATTATCTTTATCCCCTGATAAACTGCAACGCATAAAATGACCAGGGTTAAATTCTTGGCAGTAAAACCTAAATTTACACCCTGCATGACCCCACTGACTTTGGCACTGTGTGAAAGTCAGGGAAGAAGTTGGCCCAGCACTTGCAGCGCAGTGAAGACACCAGGATAAGTCAATCTAAACGATGTTGACTCCAGCTACGTTATTCACATATATGAATAACATAGCCGGAGTAGCGTAATTTAGGTCGACTTACCGCAGTAGTGAAGACAAGCCCTCAGTGTAACTCACAAATTGCAGGACCAGCCCTGGATTTCAGATTTTTGAGGGGACAACAGAACAATGGAGTGAACAGTCAGTTGGTTCATTGAGACCATGTGCTCCAAATCAATTGTGTTTACCACTTAGTATGGGGGTCACTATTGCCAGGTGCAGCTGGAAGCCTGCAGCCAGTTTGCACTTGTATTGGTTACATTTAGTTCTTACTGTAGGTACACATTAAGGATGAGACAAAACACATAATGAGTCACTGTATCGTTCTCTAGCTACATATACTTTATTATAGTAACATTAACATGAAAACTCCTTGCTTTTGTAGGCTTTTAAATCTCACACTTCATGTTACTTTTATAGACTTGGTGTTTGTGTTTTGGTTTGTTTGGGTTTTTGGGATTTTCTAGTAGTGGTGTAATTTGTACTGACATTGTTTCACTTGGTTTTGACATTGTATTATTGTCTCCACAGATTTGCAACAACAGCTGCATGAGATTGTGAGATCACACTAAGTGGCATTCAAGTAAATAGGGAGTTATAGTTGGTAGAGACACATGAAATGTAACCAATGTGCACAGTATGTAGCTAATTTCCATGCCTAAATATATCAGCTATTTTCCAAACCTCCATTTTTAAACCTAAATATATTTTGTTTCTTCAAAATATCTAACAGGGTTAGTCCACATAATTCCCTGGAAAATTTTACTTTAATGTCTTGTTTTGTGTCCAGTGCTTGGTGCACACAAATCAGTAGAGCCCTGCAAATCCGCGGATACCCGCTTTATATCCATTGACCATTTTCGCAGATGGTGGATTAGATGCAGATATAAAGTCTGTATCTGCGCAGGGCTCTAAATATAGGCTCTGGAAGGCAGGGAGGCAGCTGGCTGCAGCTCATAACCTATGAGGCTGCTTCCTCACCTTCCAGAGCCTGTTTCCTCTTCCCCCCATATACAGAGAAAGGGGAGGTGATAGATCAAGACAGGCAGCAAAATCCGCCATGCTTCTATTGCTGCAGTTTAAGCAGCCAAGCAATTCAGGAAACCTCTCCTGACTTCCTTGCTGTATCAGATCAGTTGAAGAGGGAGGCACCTACTTCTGCAAAGTCAGGAAGCCAGACTGACTGACTTTGCAGAAGCAGCTGCCTCCCTCTCCAACTGACCTGATACAGCACAAATGAATCACTGGCTGGGCAACTGGAGAGCACCTTCACCCCTCTCCTGTGCCCCTAACCCCTGCACCCCCGTCCTGCGCCCCATGTGGGGAAACCGACCTGGAGTCATGGAGCTCCTGTCTGCTCCTCGCTCCCCACCAGAGTCCCCCTAGGAAGATGACCTGCCAAGCTGAGAGGTGCCCCGGTAAAAATTAAGCACTGTGGCCCTGCAATAGTATTCCCCTTGCATGCTGCCACAAGGAGAACAGTGGCTGGTGCAAAGAAACTGGAATTGCTGAGCTCTAAGTGTGATGACTTATAAATCACAAGCTAAATAGGCAGCAGACTTCCTTATTTTATAGATCAATTTGTGATTTTGAGCTTTAATGACTTGAGACATTTATTTTATTATTTTTAATGTAAAAGGCTATTTGTTCTGATGCCTGTTGTATAATAAAATTGTTTAAAATAACAATAACAATAATAATAATAGTGTGCACATTTATTAAGCCATATAGCTTTGTTATACAATACACAGCACGCACACAGACACTCCTCTTGAGAGGCACTGTGAGTTAGCATGCTGCTGCGGGTGTGGTGCGGATGTGGATACAAATAAAAGGCAGGGTGTGGATTGGGGGTCAGATACAAGCTGATTCTTGTGAATGCAGATCGGATGTGGATCCACATTTTTGTATCCACTCAGGGCTCTAAAGATGAGGAGCAGCATTCACTTTAGCTGGCTATTTGTCTGGTATTTGCATCAGGTTGCCAAAGGACCATGCTGTGTCGAGTGGCTGCTCCCTAGCACCCCCTCTCCAGCCACCACCTAACTTGCAGATTCCCAGCTGCAGGGTAAGGGAGAACACATTGTGGTGCTGCTGTTTTCCTTCCTTTCATTGGATTCATGGTCTTTCCACCCAATTTTCCTCTCTTCTGCCCCTTTCCATACCAAGCAGTGGAGAGGAGAATTTGGCTGTTATCCTGGAGAGTGCAGATTGTTCAGACTACTCCGCCACTAATGTGTATAGTTTGGTGGCAAGTAGACTAATTGCTAGGCAATTTTCATGGGGTCTCCAAGATACTAACGAGAACTATATATTGCAGTATGTCTTCACACACTAGCTTTATTCTTGGAATGGATGGAGTTCAGCCAAATGTACTAATAAAAACATAACGGATCAAGTTGTGTTTCTGACATTAAAAAGATGCACCTGTTAAGAGAACCAGAGACAGATTTAGAACAGAGCAACCTCAACTGTTAAATCAACTTTCAACTTTCAGAAGGCTAAAGCGTCATTTTTTTTTTGTAATGTGCAAAACCACCACTAAAAATCCCCATAAAGCTGTCCCTCTGCCATGCTGTACTCACCTCATCCCTCTTCTTCCTCCTCTTTCCTATTAAAACTGGGATTTTGGCCTACGGAGCTCACATCACGGGCCATTTTCCTTCCTACCGTCCATCCAAAACTGTCTGCCTGAAATATTGCAGGCTGTGCAGAAACTGACTGAGACATCAATTTGAGGCAAACAAGACGGCTGATTGAGACAATTAACGTTGATTAATTGTCAATTGATTATCAGTCAGTGAGCCATTTTAGATGGAGAATATATGGTGAAGGGATAAGTCGACTCAACATAAAGGACAATTTCACGTTGATAAAAGGCAGACTGGAGAATGTTGAGAGAGAAAACAGACGGATCAGAGATCAGTCAGATGGGAAACAAAAGGTGAAAAGGACAACAGAACAAGGGAATAAGACCAGAAATGAAGAAATAATTAAAGAAAATGAAAAGAAAAAAGACAAAATGATTACAAAGCTAGCCTGAAAAACACAAAGAAAAAGACAAGTTCTAACAGAATACTGAGGGGAAGAGAGAAACTACAAGTAGTACCATGAACCCAGATGAAACAGTGGTAAACCAAGGCTTTAGTCAAAGATCCACCCTTTGGACACCCTTTAGCTGATCTAACCCAGATCAATTGCCTCCATGCAGAGATTTGCATCAGTTTAACTAAATCATTTAAAAAACACACCATTAGTTAAACTGTTTAAATATAGGCAAGGCCCAAGAAACAGTAAAGCAACGGTAGTTGTCTTTAAACCAACACTTGTGTTTTACGACATGATACTGAACCAGTTCATGCTATTGAAAAGTGCAATGGGCCTGGGAGTTCATAGCATTAAGGCAGCTCCCCCAACACATGTGAATTTTAATATTTTAATTTGAAATATCTTTAAATCTTCACTTTGTTTATATGTGATTAAATTCCCACTTGGTGTAATAAATAATATAGAATGAGACAGCTTCTTAGGAAAACTCTAGAAGAGCTGAGTTCAGAGACAGGATTTTTTTTCTTAAATTCTCCAGTCCCTAATGGGAAATTATAGTAGTAATAACTTTGGCTATGTTAAGCATTATCTACATCAAAGAAATTTAGTTTAATACTAAAATAAACATTTGGTAAAATGGTTACCTTGAATAATAAAATCTAAACCACAATGGAGGAAATAATGCTAATCTTTGTTTTGCAAATATTCCCCAGGGTCCTTTTCAGAAATGAAGCTAAATGCTCTTCAGCAAATACCAGGCCTCCTTTTATTTTTTCCTTCTCTTGGCTTTTGTAATGGCAATCTACTTTTCCTTTCTAGCGAGGTGCTTATACCAGCAGTATTAGTCTATATTCTATTCTATCCTCGTAGACTCAGGCTCATAGACTTTAAGGCCAGAAGGGACCATCATGATTATCTCGTCTGATCTCCTGGATTTACTGGGTTAAATTCAGCCCAGCCCACTGAAGTCTGTTAAGTTGTAGGGGTGTAAGTTGAAAACAGTTTTTTGCCAATTTTGTTTGAAAAATTCAGTAGAATTTTCTAGGAAGGAAAAGCATTGCCTGTCTACCCAGCAACTCACTGATTAATTGAAAAATACTAAGGGTCACAGTCTGTCTAGCTCTTATATGGGTGCAACCTAGCATCATCCCTACTCCCCAGGGGCATATAACGTGCTCCACAGAGGTCAGGGAAGAGACTTTTCAGCAGGCCAGTAACAAAAAGCAATACTGTAGAACATTGTGTGAGAATACATGTGCTGTTAAAAAATGAGTATTGAATATTGTAATCCGGAAAAGGAGGCATCATATTTTTGGTATTGCAATTAGTATTAGAATCATAGAATCACAGAATATCAGCATTGGAAGGGACCTCAAGAAGTCATCTAGTCCAACCCCCTGCTCAAAGCAGGACCAATCCCCAACTAAATCATCCCAGCCAGGGCTTTATCAAGCCGGCCCTTAAAAACTTCTAAGGAAGGAGATTCCACCACCTCCGTAGGTAACACATTCCAGTGTTTCACCACCCTCCTCGTGAAAAAGTTTTTCCTAATATCCAACCTAAACCTCCTCCACTGCAACTTGAGACCATTACTCCTCGTTCTGTCATCTGCTACCACTGAGAACAGTTGAGATCCATCCTCTTTGGAACCCCCTTTCTGGTAGTTAAAAACAGCTATCAAATCCCCCCTCATTCTTCTCTTCCGCAGACTAAACAATCCCAGTTCCCTCAGCCTCCCCTCATAAGTCATGTGTTCCAGTCCCCTAATCATTTTTGTTGCCCTCCGCTGGACTCCTTCCAATTTTTCCACATCCTTCTTGTAGTGTGGGGCCCAAAACTGGACACACTACTCCAGATGAGGCCTCACCAATGTCGCATAGAAGGGAACAATCATGTCCCTCGATCTGCTGGCAAATGCCCCTACTTATACATCCCAAAATGCCATTGGCCTTCTTGGCAACAAGGGCACACTGTTGACTCATATCCAGCTTGTCATCCGCTGTAATCCCCAGGTCCTTTTCTGCAGAACTGCTGCCGAGCCATTCGGTCCCTAGTCTGTAGCGGTGCATGGGATTCTTCCGTCCTGAGTGCAGGACTCTGTACTTGTCCTTGTTAAACCTCATCAGATTTCTTTTGGCCCAATCCTCCAATTTGTCTAGGTCCCCTCTGTATCCTATCCCTACCCTCCAGCGTATCTACCTCTCCTCCCAGTTTAGTGTCATCTGCAAACTTGCTGAGGGTGTAATCCACACCATCCTCCAGATCATTTATGAAGATATTGAACAAAACCGGCCCCAGGACCGACCCTTGGGGCACTCCACTTGATACCGGCTGCCAACTAGACATGGAGCCATTGATCACTACCCGTTGAGCCCAACAATCTAGCCAGCTTTCTATGCACCTTATAGTCCATTCATCCAGCCCATACTTCTTTAACTTTTTGGAAAGAACACTGTGGGAGACCGTGTCAAAAGCTTTGCTAAAGTCAAGGAACAACACATCCACTGCCTCATCCACAGAGCCAATTATCTCGTCATAGAAGGCAATTAGATTAGCCAGGCATGACTTGCCCTTGGTGAATCCATGCTGGCTGTTCCTGATCACTTTCCGCTCCTCTAAGTGCTTCAGAATTGATTCCTTAAGGACCTGCTCCATGATTTTTCCAGGGACTGAGGTAAGGCTGACTGGCCTGTAGTTCCCAGGATCCTCCTTCTTCCCTTTTTTAAAGATGGGCACTACATTAGCCTTTTTCCAGTCGTCCGGGACCTCCCCCGATCGCCATGAGTTTTCAAAGATAATGGCCAATGGCTCTGCAATCACATTCGCCAACTCCTTTAGCACTCTCGGGTGCAGCACATCCGGCCCCATGGACTTGTGCTCGTCCAGCTTTTCTAAATAGTCCCGAACCACTTCTTTCTCCACAGAGGGCTGATCACCTCCTCCCCATGCTGTACTGCCCAGTGCAGTAGTCTGGGAGCTGACCTTGTTTGTGAAGACAGAGGCAAAAAAAAGCATTGAGTACATTAGCTTTTTCCACATCCTCTGTCACTAGGTTGCCTCCCTCATTCACTAAGGGGCCCACACTTTCCTTGACTTTCTTCTTGTTGCTAACATACCTGAAGAAACCCTTCTTGTTACTCTTAACGTCTCTTGCTAGCTGCAACTCCAGGTGTGATATGGCCTTCCTGATTTCACTCCTGCATGCCCGAGCAATATTTTTATACTCATCCCTGGTCATTTGTCCAATCTTCCACTTCTTGTAAGCTTCTTTTTTGTGTTTAAGATCAGCAAGGATTTCACTGTTAAGCCAAGCTGGTCGCCTGCCATATTTACTATTCTTTCTACACATCAGGATGGTTTGTCCCTGTAACCTCAATAAGGATTCTTTAAAATACAGCCAGCGCTCCTGGACTCCTTTCCCCTTCATGTTATTCTCCCAGGGGATCTTGCCCATCAGTTCCCTGAGGTTGTCAAAGTCTGCTTTTCTGAAGTCTAGGGTCCGTATTCTGCTGCTCTCCTTTATTCCTTGTGTCAGGATCCTGAACTCGACCATCTCATGGTCACTGCCTCCCAAGTTCCCATCCACTTTTGCTATTCTGATGGGCTAGACTTTCTTTCTTGATCATAAAGTCATAAATCAAAGTTTATGCATGGTTCCCTTTTGGGATATTGATCTGCATCCATACAGACAGCCTAGCAAAGCCTTTTTAAAATTAATACAGCTCTCAAGAGTGACTGAGCAAAGGATTAGTGTAGAAGACTGTTAATCAAATTAAGTGTTTCCTAAAATTCTGTAATACATTTTCTCCACAGAGGAAACAGTGGTAAGAAATGGTTATTACAATACAAATTATTTATTATGTTATATTTCATAATTCCAAATTGAAATATGTTCTCTTCAATGAAATGTGGTATTTGAATATTATAGCATGAAACTTTAAGGCAGACTCTCAGGGGAGAAAAGAGGATTAATGGTAGGACAGGAAGGTCTGATAAAAGCTCAGATCCCTCTCATTTCAGTCAATCAAAAGTCCAATGGAGAAACTCATGGTCATCTCTCTATTTTAGTATCTTATAAAGATGCCCATCACCATAATATCTCAGTGGATTAACTTCAGTGGGAGTTTTGTGTGAGTTAGGCAAGGAGGATTTGGTCCAAATCACAGAATCAGGAATGTTAACATGAAGGGATATAGGTCCTGATCTTGCAGCCTTTATTCACTTGAATAAGGACTTCTTCTGTGAGTGAGGATTGCAAGTCTAAGCCCTTAGTCTTTTCTGTGATTGCAAATTCCCTGCCCTTTGCCTGGCCTCAGTAGCTTGGGTGAGCAGCTGCGCAGAGATACATAATGTGGGATCCTCCTGCCAGGCTGTGGAGCAGCTGCAAAACTGCTCCACAAAGGCTACGTCAGCCGTACCTGCCTCAGGGGTGAGTGGGAAATGGTAGGGTCCTTGCAGTGGCAAATCGTCTAGCCCCAGCCAACTCATGCCTCACCCTATCCCCCATGCTACTCTGGGGGAAATTGTGCAGAATGGACTTAAATACAGAAAGGGAGCGTGCACATCTAGTACATCCCCTACCCCCATTTGTGGAGGGTAACCCTATCAAAAGGGTTTTTCCGTAGCCACAGAGGCCAGGACCCTTGATGCATGCGATCAGGGGAGGAAATTTATGCACCTAGAACACTGTTGTTGCTTTCTTATTAATAATTATTGTATTTATTATCCGTAGTAATGGGTGAGGTGTGGCTTAGCTGTATAAGTCCTTACACGTTGCAGGCAAAGACTAGGCCCCTTCCCCGCATGCACAAGATAAATAATCTCTTAAATCACGAAGTACATGTATTTACAAATATTTTTAAACCAGGATTGAGAATTAAAAAGGGCAAATGGCTATTTCCCAAGTAGATTGTATAATATAAGCACATATTATTGTGCATTTAGAAATCCTTTCTTTACTACGGACAATTACAGATCATCCTAATAGTGCTTTGTAATGCACAGAGGTGATTCATATGGAGAACATAACAGTTCTTAAAAAAAGAAGAAAAGAAACAGTTCAACATCTTCAGTGTCTATACACAAATGAAAGGAGTATGGAGAATAAACAGGAAGAACTGGAAGCAGTACACAAGCTAAATTATGACTTAATTGGCTTCACAGAGGCTTGTTTGGCTAAATATCATGAATGGAAAATTGGTATAGAGGAGTATAGCTTTTTCAGGGAATACAGGCAGGAAAAAAGGGAGGAGGGTTGCATTACACATCAAGAATACATACACTTGTTTTGAGGTCCAGAGGGAGGTGAGAGGCAGGAGGTTGAAAGTCCCTATGTAAAGATAAAAGGGCAAAGAACAGGGGTGAGGAAGGAAGAGAAGGTGGATAAGATATCTCTAGAACACATAATAGAAATATCCAAAACACAAGACCTGGTAGTAATGGGAGACTTTAACTACCCCGACATCTGTTAGAAAAGTAATATGGCAAAACACAAAATTTCCAATAAATTCTTGGAACGTATTGAGGTTAACTTTTTGTTTCAGAAAGTGGAGGAAGTAAGCAAGGGCACAGCCATTTTAGACTTGTATCTGACCAACAGAGAATTGGTTGCTAATCTGAAGGTAAAAGGCAATTTAGGTGAAAGTTGTCATAAAATAATAAATTTAATGATTCTAAGGAAAGGAAGGAGTGAAAGCAGCAGAAAAAAAGGATAATGGCCTTCAAAAAAGCAGACTTTAACAGACTCAGAGAATTGGTAGATGAGGTCCCATAGGAAGAAAATCTAAGGAATAAACGGGTTCAGGAGAGCTGGCAGTTTCTCATAAAGACAATATTAAAGGTACAACTTCGAACTATCCCAATGAGAAGGAAAGATAAAACAAATAGTAAGAGGCTAAAATTGCTCCAACAGGAGCTCCTTAATGACTTAAAAATAAAAAATGACTCCTACAAAAAGTGGAAGCGTGGAGAAATTGCTAAGGAAGAGTACAAAAGCATAGGACAAATATGTAAGAACAAAATCAGAAAGGCTAAGGCACAAAATGAGTTACACCTGGCAAGGGCCATAAAGGCAATAAGAACATGTTATTTAAATACATTAGGAGCAAGAGAAAGATGAAAGAAAGTGTAGATCCACTACTTAGTGGGTTAGTAGACTTAATAACTGATGACATCAAGAAGACTGCTTAATGCCTCTTTTGCTTCAGTCTTCATTAAAAAGGTTAATGCTGGCCAGATACGCAACACAATTAATGTTAACAACAATGGGGAAGCAATGTAATCCAAAATAGGGGGGAAAACAAATTAAAGAATATTTAGATAAGTTAGATGTATTCTAGTCAGCAGGACCTGATGAAATTCACCATAGGGTACTTAAGGAACTTGCTGAAGCAATCTCAGAACCATTAGCAGTTATCTTTCAGAATTCCTGATGGGTAGGTGAGGTCCAAGAAGACTGGAGAAGGGAAACTTATTACCCATCTTTTAAAAGGGAAACAAAGAGGACCTGGGGAATTATAGGCCAGTCTAACCTGGAAAGATACCTGGGGCAAATTATTGAACAATTGGTTTGTAAGCACCTGGAGGATAACTGGTTTATAAGGAATAGCTAGCATGGGTCTGTCAAGAACAAATTATGCCAAATCAGTTTAATTTCCTTCTTTGGCAGGATTAGTGGTTTAGTGGACAGGAAGAAAGCAGTAGATGTGAAATATCTTGATTTAAGTAAGCCTTTTGTTACTGTCCTACATTACATTCTCATAAACAAACTAAGGAAATGTGGTCTAGATAAAATTACTATAATGTGGATGCAAAATTGGTTGACAGACCATACTCAAAGAATAGTTATGAATGGTTCACTGTCAAACTGGGAGGCAATATCTAGTGGGGTCCTGCAGGGGTCAGTTCTGGTTCAGCACTATTCACTATTTGATCAATTACTTGGATAATGGAGTGAGAGTATGCTTATAAAATTTGCTGATGACACCAAGCTGGGATGGATTCTAAGCACTGTGGAGGATTGGACTATAGTTCAAAATGACCTGGACAAATTATATAATTGGTCTAAAATCAACACAATGAAATTCAATAAAGGCAAATGCAAAGTACTTCTCTTTGGAGGCAAAAAATCAAATGCACAACTATGAAATGGGGAATAACTGGCTAGGTGTAGTACAGATTAAAAGGATCTGGGGGTTAGAATTAATCAAAAATTGAATATGAGTCAACAACATTGATTCTGATAACTGAAAGAGTCTTCGAATATTTTAAGGGCTGTTATAAAGAGGACTGTGATCAATTGTTCTCCATGTCCATTGAAGGTCGGATAAGAATTAATGGGCTTAATCTGCAGCAAGGAAAATTTAGGTTAGAAATTAGGAGAAACTTTCTAACTATAAGAATAGTTAAGCTCTGGAATAGTCTTCCAATGGAGGTTGTGGAATCCCAATCATTGGAGGTTTTTAAGACCAGGGTGGACAAACACCTGTCAGAGAAGGTCCAGGTTTACTTGGTCCTGCCTCAGCACAGGGGGCTGGAATTGATGGCCTCTCTAAATCCCTTCAAGCCCAACATTTCTATAATTCTCGGAATGAGGAACTAATTCAGATTAGAGAAACTATTAGAAAACTGTGCAGAACTTTTATATTAGGCTTTTTAATGGACTTTTATATATTTCAAAGACGGTTAATGCATATGTTGATACCTATATCTATATATAAAAGATTGTGTATATGTAAAATATAATAGACATGTACGTGGAGCTATGTGATAGATTGCAGTGCCAGGCTGTACATTCCTTTTATCATGCGCCTTTCCCCACCTCATCTGCATTTTGCCCACTTATCTACATCCCCCAAGACTTAAATTAACATTCATAATCTTCATCTTCAAACTGCTGCCATTTTTATAAAATCAACCACCAGAAAAATGTTCCTTATTTTCTTCCAAATCTATGCTGACCTGAGATCTCAGATGAACAATATAACTTCTTGGAACAACGACAAGTGTAAGATCAATATAATGAGTTCCTGCAAATCCTAGGAGCTTTCTATAAATTGAAAGGTGAGATTTGTTTCTAATCCTGAGATACAAGACTTTAAAACCATGACATTTTCAAAGTACAGAAAAGTTGTTTTAGAGAATTTGTAGAGATGCTTCAAATTAGTTAAATAAGAATTTAAGAATGGCCATATTGGATCAGACCAATGGTCCATGTAGTCCAATATCCTGTCTTCTTACAGTTGCCAGTATCAGATGCTTCAGAGGAAATGAACAGAACGGGGCAATTATTGAGTTATCCATCCGCTGTCATTCAGTCCCATCTTCTGGCAGTCAGAGATTTTAGAACACCTTGAAGCACAGGGTTGCGTCCCTGACCATCTTGGCTAATAGCCATTGGATGGACCTATCCTCCATGAACTTATCTAATTCTTTTTTGAACCCAGTTATATGTATGGCCTTCAAAATATCCACTGGCAATGAGCACCATAGGTTGTGTGTTGTGTGAAGAAGTACTTCCTTATGTTTGTTTTAAACCTGCCTTCTGTTAATGTTGTTGGGTGACCCCTGTTTCCTGTGTTATATGAAGGGGAAAATAACACTTTCCTATTCACTTTCTCCACACAGTTCATGTTCTTACAGACAGCAATAGTTGTCTCTATTCTAAGCTGAACAATCCCAGTCTTTTTAATCTCTCTGCATAGGGAAGCTGTTCCATACCCATACTCATTTTTGTTGCCCTTCTCTGTACCTTTTCCAATTCTAATCTATCTTTTTTGAGATGGGATGACCAAAACTGTACGGAGTATTCAAGATGTGGGCATACCATGGATTTATATAGTGGCATTATGATTTTTTCTGTTTTATTATCTATATTTTCCCTAATGGTTCCTGACATTCTGTTAAGTTTTTTTGACTGTTGCTGCACATTGAGCAGATGTTTTCAGATGTATTTATTTCCCGTAACTCTTGTATATTTGAATTCATGGTAACTAAGGCACCTTGTCTTACAAACAGAAGGATAAAAAACCTGTCCCTATATATACATATCTGTCAAAATATCTTTGCACTTAGGTGAAATATGCAAAATAAGACCCTGATCCTGCAAGTTATTTGACATGGGCAGATATGTGAAGCTCCATTGATTTCATATTGCTAAAATGTTTCATGCTATACATTGACAGCTCATATGGTGCACAGGATGATTTTAATTTATGAAGCTGACACTGTCAACCTCATTGATCTTCAGGGCAACTTTCTGTGGTTTCAAGGATCTGCCCAGACAAGGACAACTTGCAGGGTCAAGACCTAAATGATGGTGTGATATAAAGTACTGATTGACACATTGGGATAACACATTCATAGCTTCACTGCTCATGAATAACCCAGTCATTCCTATCTGTGTACCATCCCATCATGTATCCTATGTGTAAACTTTTAAATGATTCTGTTGCATTATATTTTAATATTCTTTTTCCTAAAGGCCTCACCATTGATTTATGTGTTATAAGCATTCTGAATCATTCATATAATCATATTTTTTCACACCATATATTGAAAGCTAGTGTGGTTCCCATGCATTGTTCCAAAGTTCTCAGATCTGTAAGAATCATCTTTTTTCCATGTTTTTGAGAAAGTTTTGCTTTTTCGTATAAAGTACATGTTGATGGGGGACAGGTGTACTCTAGTGGGTCAAGCAAATTACTAGAGGCCAGTGTCTGATAATCTTAGTCACAGAGTAGTCTCTTTCTTCTCATGCAGTCCCATTGATTTCAGTGGGGCCAGCCAAGGGATATAGTACTATTCAACATGGGGTGTTAGAACAGTGCCTGGGTGGTTATAAAGTCCCATTTGTTATTCCAGGTACCTATTTCCATAATCTCCTAGTACTTTGTTATCTTGACCTTTGCCTACATTTTTTCAAATGTTTTTGGGAGGCAGTGTTAAGTCTGAATGGGTGGTATCAGATGAGTTGGGAGACAGTGAGTGATGAAGGATTATATGGCAGCATGGAACTTGCTGGACCCTGTAACGGTTTGTAACCAAGACTAATGAAGCATGTTTTTATTTCTCCTTCAGTGGCTAGACCACATATAGAGATGTATGAGTCTGTTATTGCATCTGAGATAAGGAACCATTGGCTTTAATGGTCACTTAGCTCAAGCTATAGCGGCTCATGCATTCAGATCCAGAGGTCCCAAGTTCAATTTTCATATGGGGCCCAATAATAATACCTAGTGCTTTACAAAGGAAAGTCTCATTATCCCAAGGTCATCCACCATACCAGTAACAGAGCCAGGAGTAGAACCCAGGTCTCCTGAGTCCAATGCACCAGTGCAATATTCCCTAGGCAATGGTGCCCCCCACCCCTTGCTTAAAATGATACCCCTGGTTGAGTGATCTATGAGGACTGGCCACAGGCCCGTTGGATCTAAAAGCATTTGTTTTGAAGCTGGACTCCATTGAAACACACTTTCAGCCTTGTCTCTTGTTTAACAACCGGGGGGGTGGGGTGGGGTGGGGTTGGGTTGGTTGGTTTACAATTTATAATTAATGCATATAATTATTCCCTATGGTTGATGGAGCTAATAAGGCTCATCAAGTCTGGTGTGTTGGTTAATTAGATCAAGTCTATAAACTTTGAACATGAAAAGCTTTGAACATGAAAGTACTGTTTCAGTACTAAACAGTATTATTAATAGTATCTTGTTTTTTAGATTCTTATCGGAGTATTGGATTGCACTTGACTTATGTGCATGCAAGGAGATCGTGTGCATTGGCCAAATGTGTGATTCAACCCAGCGATTTCAATGGAAGTTGTGGATGTGCAATGAATGTGTGAATAGGCTCTTAATAAGTGTGGCTTGACATGTCACAAAAAGTTACATCCATTCTCTTACTCTTTCCTCTCCTAATTTACAAACGCCAGGCCCAATTTGATCACCCCTACTTCCAGATATTGAAAGAATACTTAATACTGCACATTACATTACAAGAGAAAATTCAGAAACACAAAATAAATCCATGCATTAAGGAAAACGCTTGCTCATTTTCAAGTAATCTCTTCAGTTTACATAGAGTTCATAATACACAGGCAGTTTACATAATTTAACAATTACATACCTCTGAATCTATAACTGACAAGCCTAACTTAGTCGGACTGATAAATTACAGGCTGCATTAAGTAATGGGAATGATTTCAGAGTATTCTGTGGGAATGCAGCTGAACCACTACAATGTGTCTCTTTATTTTTAAAGGGTTTATTTTAAGACCTTGGTTGCTATCATAAACACTCTGTTCAAGTTTAACCATGCAAGTAGGTCCATTTTAAAACAGTCATTTATTTGTCTAGCAATAAACAATAATTTATGATACCCAATATTGGTTTACTCTTACTCTCCAACTTTTTGGCAGTGACATAATGGTGTTTAGTTGCTTTTGCTGAAAAGACTATGTAATTATCATCTGTATTATTATGTGAGACAAAAATACTCTCTGTGTTTAAGAAAATAATGGTTTGAAAGTTGGAGTGGGGCCTGGAATTTATTTTGGTTTGAAAGTCTCTATCAGTGTTAGATCAGAGACATCTGTTCTCCCTTCCCATGGAAAAAAAAACTGCAGGAAGAAAACTTATCAGACTTTTTTCCTGGGGAGAGTCTCGTGCAGGGGTAGCTCCTGGAAGCGGCGGCATGGCCACCCCTCTGGCTCCTATGCGCTCCAATGTCCCCACTCAATCAAAAATTATTGCAAGGACAAGAGACACCTTCTGATATGAGTAAGAATCCTGGCTTCAAGTTTCAGTACAAATTGCATTGTCTGCCGGGATCTGCCAAGAATACCACTAAATATATGATTACATTAAGCAAGTCCTAAAGTGTCCAAACCATTAATTATCATTAAGGCTGCAAGTTTGTCACAGAGGTGACAAAAGGCACAGGTCACTTTCTGTGACCTCCATGACTTCTGCAGCGTCTGGTGCACCTGGCTGACGGGCAGCTCAGACAGCCCCTGTGCCAGGTGCACTGGCCGCTGCTGGAGCAGTCTCAGGCCCCCACGCCCCCCCACACAGCAGCAGAGTTTGGGTGTGGGAGGGAGCAGGAGGTTGGGGCACTGGACGGAGTGAGGTGGGCTCTGGGCGGCACTTATCTGGGGGACTCCCGGGAAGCAGCTACATCCCCCTCACTCAGCTGCTAGGTGGAGGTGTGGCCAGGCAGCTCCCATTGGCCGGGAACCTGCCAACCCCCACCTCCACCAGCACCATGCGCCACCTCCCGCATCCCCCCTGCACCAGCGGGGGGCCTGGGCCACACACCGCTGCCCGTGCTGTCCCAGCACCAGTGGGGGTCCCAGGTCATTCGTCACCGTTCATGCTGCCAAGCAGCTGAGCCATCCTCCCTCAGCACCCACGGGGCCCCTGAGCAGCCCCCTCCACCCCCAGTTTTATTCACTGGTATTTTTAGTAAAAGTCATGGACAGGTAGGTCACAGGCCGTGAATTTTTGTTTACTGCCTGTGACCTGTCCGTGACTTGCATGTTAAATCCGTCCTCCAGAAATGCATAATTTGTTGTTTGCTAAAACTACTTTTTCAGGCGCTTGAGTGGATTTTCAAAGGAGCTTTGATGGGGGTAGGGTTGGGTTACTACAAGACTCCTGGTAATTCTGGAAGAAAAACTTCATTCAACATTTGTAAAAGGTTCCTCCCATATTTTTGTGTGACAATGTTAGGCCTCACAAATTAAAGCTGACCAGTTTTCTTAACTTGTGAAGAAAGTTAACACAGTGAAGTCATGCAGGGAATAACTCTGTAAATCGTATAAACACTGAGGATAAAAAAAGATGCAAAGTTAATTATGCATTAGTGCATATATATTATTCTGAATGGTGTGTATATAACTTTGGAAAGTAGGTGGGAAATATTGAATTAATCCATTATTTTGTTTATAAAGCATTCAGAGGTGTATTAGGAAGGGACATGTCGGAACACAGGTCACTGCCTAAATAACTTGCATTCTCAGTGTTGCAAACTCTCATGATTTGAATGTAAGTCTTGTCATATTTAGTGTTTATTTTGAAGCCCCAGCTCCTGGAGTCATGTTATTATGTGGAGAATCTCAGCTTTCACTTTTAAGAAAATAAGGTTTTGTCACTTATAATTGCAGAGTAAAGCTTGAAAATGTAAACCTTAAAGGCATGATATCTAAGAGGCAAATAAGAAGATCCCAAAAGTATTTTTAAATCACATGATTTTTAAGCTAACCTCATGTTTTGGGGGTGGGGGTGAGGAAGAAGGGCAGTCTGATTAATTTTGAACTTTTGGATTTGGAAATACTGCAATCTAGATAGGAGCTTGATGCTACATATTCACATGAATAGCCCTTACTCAGTTGACTAATCCCACTGAAGTTAATAGGCTCAATCCAGTACTAGCAAAATCAGTGGCAGCTGCCCCTGACTTCAGGGGGAATCAAGCCACACTGATTGAAGACCACTTGTGTTACTAAAACTTTGCATGATCAAGCCCATGCTTTGCAAATACATAATAACTTTTTTCCAAGGATCCCAAAGTACTTTACAAACAATGTTAAGTGAAAATCCACTTGACATTGACTTTTGCTGAGTTTAAATTGCTTTGGTGATGCGATGTTTCACATAGAATTTTCCACAGGGGTGAATACCATTGATGTTGGGAAGGAAAGTGTTTGCAGTATCTGGATTGCCATGGAAATTTCAAGGCAGATTTTCATGACGAATTTAGAATTAGTTTCAAACTGGGATTGGTGATCATATGCTGGGAATTGCATAGACAAAGCCATGCATTTCCTTTTGTTTCCCAACTGACTGAAGTGCACAGAAATGTCAGCAATGCCATTTTGCATGCTCTTCCAGAAAAAAAAAAACAAAAAAACAATGTAGTGGCTGTTGTTTTTCCTTGGGTGCGAACCCTGGAGTTTCCCTAGTAACTGCTCACAGGGATTTATACAGCATGTCTCTCCTCAATCTGTCTGGCAGCTAGTGGCACAACTTAGAGTAATTCTGTGCATTTCCCTTCTGCACTATTGGTGGGGGATGAATTCTTACCTCCCCAAGACCCTCCTGGATTGGCTCGTCCTGACCTGCAACCTTCCCCCATCCCTGCCACAGGACACCAGAGGAGGGAACAAGCCTGTCATCCCCTAGAGCTGGTGAAATAATTCAATGAAGTTTGTGTAACCCACTCATTGTGATTCTCTGTCCCTCTCTAGTGGTAGCTGAGCCACAGATAGAGGCTGCTGAACATGCTATATCAGCCTGGGCTAATTGACTTTAATGTTTTAGCTCAGGTAGTAGAGGCTCATGCGTTTAACTCCACAGGTTTCAAGTCTGATCCCCACTGCCAACAACACCCAAGGGATAGTGTTACAGGTTGGTAACAGAGGATAGTTTCAATCCATCAGCCTCTGGAGTTGTGGACCCAGCACAATTCCATGTGGTTTATGTTCACAATCCAACTTATTGAATGAATTATTTGCCCAGCTCTGGCATCCACCATAGATACTGTCTGCCTCTGGTCCTCCATACCAATTAGACAGCACCAGATAGAGGTAATGGGAAGGTGTCAGGAAAGGGTCAGTCACAGGCACGGAAACTGGAACAGGACAGAAGGTCACAGGCACTTCCAATTCCCCCAAAAGTTCAGATACTTTGGATTCAAACTTTGAGGTGCTTTTTCTGAATTGAACTCCAAACCTTGTAAGGTTTCTCCATCACTAGCTTTGTGTAATTTAAATGTTAAGTGGGTTTGTTGCATGCTGTCACAGTTCAGAACAACTGCACCTGTATTCCCCCTCTGTCATCCACCAGGCGTGCCCTCTTCTAGGCTTCTGGCTCCCAGACATCACCTCTCTTGGGCAGAGAGACACATCTCTCTCTCTCCTGAGTGAGGTTTTTCCAAGCTGCACTGTTCCCTGCCTACACTGTGATATTCCCAGCAAGACAAATTGCCTAAAAGGCCAACATCTGCACTTTGCTTTCTCTCCAGAGGCTATGTCCAGTGTAATGGCCCCAGTTACAAGTTACCATACAGCTCTTTCTAAGCAAGCACATTTATTCTTAAGGTGAGAACATTACAGAGAAAACATTTGAAACAATAGAAGAACCTACATTCATGCTAAAATGCTTTCCAGAGAAACCGCAGTTCCAGCCTCGGGCTCTGGTAGGTGTCAGTCCTTCAAAACTCACTACTGGTTATGAGTTATGGTTTCCCTGTGGTTATGAGTTCATAATTGTCTGAGATTTAGAAACAGAACCACCATGAATAGTTCAGTCTCTCCTTTATACAGCTTGGGCCCTTGGACCCATGTAACAGGTGATCAGCAGACAGCCCACTCCTCAGGGCATAGCTTGGGTTTTTGCATAACTGGAGGTGGGCAATTTGCATTCACCTCCTCCTAGATATTCCCCAGGAAAACCACTTAACACTTTTTGTTCCAAAATCCATTCTTAGTGTCTGGCACATTGTTCACTAGAGGTCTTTGAAAACCTAGGTCTACATCTCCTCTCTCAAGAGGTTATACACAGTCCTGGCCTGCTATAATAAATAAAACATTCACAAAATACAATGGACCCCAGAGTTTCTTAAACTTAATTCAGTAAGGTCTCTCAAGGATATTGCAGGAAATTGCCATATCTGTCACACATGCCTTTATATGGAATGGTTTACTGTGTGCTTTTGCAATGGAGAGGCTGAGGTTTGCATGTTTTGTTTTTTATTCTTTCTCTCATGTTCTTAGCAGCAGGGCAAGAATTACTTAAACGGGCAAAGGTTATTTCTGTTTGGGATTCACAACTAAGTAGGGCAAAAAACTGTGGCCAGCACTAACACAAAATTGTAAAGTATGTAAGCTGTGTGTGTCACAGGCATTTACTTGGCGAGTGGGATCAGTGCAGTGTATACAGGTATTGTGATGTAAACCAAGTATAATTGAAATCCAAATCATCCCCAGAAAGAACAGCACTTTAGTCATTAAGTGGATTAAATGCTACCAAAAAAACCCAAAAAACAAAAAAAAAACAGGAAGAACTGGGGCACTTGAAAGTAGAGGTGGAAGTGAAAAAAGTGGTCTTCCAAGATATACAAGCATCATTTAGAATATGATTATGTGAAAAAAAGAATGCATATATGTTAGGGGCTTAGTCCTTCACCCACTTACTTCCCTGGTCCTTCTTGCATGAACAGAGAGCAACAATACCCAAAGTCCAAAGGTGTAAACAATTCAGTGTTCATTGGGGTGAACTTCCAGCAAGCATGATTCCAGTTTCCTTCCTTAGCGTTCCCCCTTCCCAGCTCTGACACCACAGAGCCTTATGTGTGTCCCTGTTCCCATTCCCCGCCTTAGCAAAACATGATTCCAATTTCCCCACCCCCATCAGGATTCAGGGGGCCTGGGGTCTTCGGCGGCAGGGGTCCTTCCGCTCCAGGTCTTCGGGGCACTTCACCGAAGACATGGAGTGGAAGAACCCCCCGCCGCCGAATTGCCTCCGAAGACCCGGAGCAGAAGAAGCGGCGGCGAGTCCTTCACTCTGGGTGTGTTCGGCAGCTCTGAAGGACCCGCTGCCAAAGTGCTGCCGAAAACTCTCGTGAGGGCCCCTGAAAACTCTTGTGGGGGCCCGGGGCCTGGGGCAAATTGGCCCACTGCCCCCCCCCGGGCGGCCCTGACCCCCATTCCCTGTTCCCATTTCCCCCCTTAGCAAAACATGATTCCAATTTCCTCACCCCCATTCCCTGTTCCCATTCCCCCCCCTTACTTCCTAGATTCATAGATATTAAGGTCAGAAGGGACCATTATGATCATCTAGTCTGACCTCCTGCACAACTTAGGCCACAGAATCTCACCCACCCACTCCTGCGAAAAACCTCTCACCTATGTCTGAGCTATTGAAGTTCTCAAATCGTGGTTTAAAGACTTCAAGGAGCAGAGAATCCTCAAGCAAGTGACCAGTGCCCCATGCTACAGAGGAAGGTAAAAAACCTCCATGGCCTCTTCCAATCTGCCCTGGAGGAAAATTCCTTTCTGACCCCAAATATGGCGATCAGCTAAACCCTGAGCATATGGGCAAGATTCACCAGCCAGATACCCAGGAAAGAATTCTCTGTAGTAAGTCAGATCCCACCCCATCTAACTTCCTGACTGACTGCAGACTGTACAGTAAAACTTGAGTTCTGCTTAGCTATACCTTAACCAATCATTTTACTGAAATTTAACTAACCAATCCTAACATATTGTAACATGATTATTTAACGAATTATATCCCACTACCTTAATTAGTTTACACTCAGCAAAATTAATTATACAGCAGACAGAAACAATCACAAAACCAGACAGAAATTATACAGACAAACAATAGGGAAATGGGGACTACAGTGATAGAACAACACAGAAATGAGGATTTCACATCCCAGCTATTGATAAGTGAGTTCTTGCCAGACAGGATGCTATCAAACTAAGTTTCCTTTTACATCTTCTCGGCACTTCCCTTTCTCTGGAGGTGATCGGCATTATCAGGACAGGGATTGTATTTCTAACAGCCCAATAGCACCTTATTTCAATGTGACTAGTTTGGATTGTAAAGATGTGGCCATATGCTTCCCAGCTTGTGGCTGCCTCTACTGCTTAGCCGAGGCCTTAGCTTAAGAACAGGGCCTCAGACTGTCACAGTGAGAAAAGGCCTTATACAGTCAGACAGTGATTTTGATTCTCTCTTTTATACCTCTATAACTAGCTAAATGATAAACATATACCTAAATTCTTAAAGTATAGGCCTTTGCAGACAGGCCTGAATATCTATATCCTAACACTTAATGTGATGCTGTAAAGCAGAAACAGGAAGCCTGAGTGAAGAAGCAGAAAGAGGCTCTTACAAGAATTCAAGAAAGTGAAGACTGGAAAGAAGGTATTTGA
This sequence comes from Natator depressus, assembly GCF_965152275.1. Lineage (NCBI taxonomy): Eukaryota > Metazoa > Chordata > Testudines > Cheloniidae > Natator > Natator depressus. The sequence continues at coordinate 322,461,899 of NC_134234.1, read as the reverse complement.
AAAAACTCAGGAAGACACAGGCAAAACATGAAGCATTTACAAAACAGAAGAGTGCAAATGTGTTAAAACATGCAGAGACAAACAAAGGTGCTGCAGAAAACTGGATGTGCTCTGGTAGTGAAAAGACCGAACCAGGAGGGCGACTACACCTTGTCTTCAATTCAGGGTTATGCAAAATAGCTGATAATAAAATACGCAAGTTCTTTAAGGTATAAAATATTGCACTAAACTACTCCCAAAATCCTGGAAAACTTCAGCAGAGACAGGATTTGAACACCTGGTCCTCTCACCCACTGGACAGGTCCAAAATGGAATTGTCAACTGGGAGATCCATTTTAGCATTCATAGATTTCAAGACCCACAGGAACCACTGTGATCATCTAGTCTGACCTCCTGAATAGCACAGACCACAGAATTTCCCCAAAATAATTCCTAGAGCATATCTTCTAGAACAGTGGTTCTGAACCTATTTACCATTGTGGGCCACATATACAGCTCTCTCTGTGCTGTGTGGGCCAATACACACAATATATATACTACCTGTATGGCCCTAAGGATGTCATATGGGCTGCAGCGGTGTGCTGATTGGGCCATGGGTTGAGAACCACTGCTCTAGAAAAACATCCAATCTTGATTTAAAAATTGTCAGTGACGGAGAATCCACCATCACCCTTGTTCCAATGGTTAATTACTCTCACTGTTAAAAAAAATTTACACATTTCTTAGATGCCATTCTAGAACCTCACAGGCATTTTAAGGATTCTTCTGGCTGACAGTCAAGCTACTCTGTATGTTCAGTTCCTTTCCTGGCATTGTTTATTGCATTCAGGTTGAGTGGAGTCTGTGACTCCTGGAATGCTGGAGAAATTGGGAGGTCCTGAATGAAGTATGGCTACCTCAAAGGGGTGGAGCCAACTTGATGACATGAAGAAACCGATGCAAGCTGCAGATCCTATTCATACCCAAGTGTGGCAAACACTTGTAGGCCCAGGATTTAGTCCATAAAAAGCTTGAGTTTATCTTAAACCAATTCATTTTCTTAAAATATATTGCTTCTTCACTGATTTTAAGTGCTTTATTTCTGGCAAACACTCCCTCAGTTCAGTTAAATATCAAAAACATTTCATGCAATAGTAAGATGGTGATCCTTGCAAAAATGCTCAGGAGTTTTACATCTTAACTAAGATGTTGACTCAAAAAGGAGAGTGCAAAGAAAGAAAAATACAAAAAATGAATTTGTAAAGTTAAAAAGTAACTGACTATGAGATTTACCGAAAACAGAAGGAATTGTGCAAGGCTAGGAAAAATACCATGTGTGAGTAGCATTCCAACTAATACATTAGAATGTTTTTCAGCCACGTTGGCTTCACCAATATAACAGGCCAAACTATGTATAGAAACAGTTTAAGGGAAGCCATAGCTGAAACCATGTTTCAGTCTGGTTTTCAAACACAGCTCAGAATTGTAGTAGAGACCAAGCAAATGTATCTTAGGAAATTTCCTTTGATCTTTGTTGCAACATCTGCAGTAAATGTTGAAGTGGAATGTTTGATACTGATTCCTGTGTATGACTTATTTCTCCCCAGTCACTACACTATGCATATTTCAGCTAATTTTATGAATTAGAATGCTCTTAATTTGTAAATTGATGAAGTTTTAGGGCCAGTTATCTGGGGCTCTGTTAACACAAACGCTGTCCCATGGAGAGGACCGTGACATTTGCTTTAACATCTAATTTATTTTAGGCATTTAATTATATATATTTTAGCACAGTGGAAATATGTTATTGAGGGATAACAGAAAATTGAATCTAGTACCTTTTGCACATACAAATAATTAATCTCTGAAATTTTGTAGATTGCGTGCCAAAACCCTTTGCCCGCCACGTGTTGTTTACATTAATTTCATAAAAGAAGAACACATGACACAGGGTTATAAATATTTTGACTCTATGAAGGCTAATTTTTTACAAGAGATAAATTTTAATATTGGAAGAAACTCTTACAACAAGAAAACAGAATTTATCCTTAATGGTATTATCAGATTCCTGAACAAGTTACTGCCAGTTTTTAGTGGTGGCTTACTTTGGAAATGGTATAGAATGCATACAGAAAGTCCAATTTATGCATAAATACTGTTTTGTTCAAGGCAAGGGTGTTGCTGTGGCTAAAGTGGAGAAGTGGGAGGGTGCAAATCTGGATTCTTTTCCTGGTTCTGACACAATATTCTTGGGCAACCTTGGCCAAGTCGCGTCAAGTTTTTCAGAAGTGGGGGAGTGCCTCCATTTTTGGGTATCCAACTTGGGACACCCTTGGACCTAAATTTTTTCAGAAGTGCCAAGTATCAGTTTCTCCCATTAACTTCAACAGTGGTTGTGGAAGGGCAACGCCTAGGGCCAAAAGCAAGGCACAGGTCATCCAAATCAGTGGCCACTTTTGAAAGTGTGAGCCATAAGTAATATTTTGAAAGATTTGGAAGATTTGAGTAATGGAATGCTGTGGCCAAGTAGATTCTCCATCCAGCTCAGGAGAGGATTGTGGATAATGGGCTGGGACCACCTGATAAAAGTCCAACTCCAAAACTCTGCCTTATAGGGATTCAAGGACCAGGCTGGAAAAGAGTTACAGGTCTGGAGATCAAGGCATGTGGAGTGACTCCTGCAACTGATCCCAGCTGCTCTATTTTCCTATTTAAGAAGAGGAAGCCAAAGGCCAAACTGAAGAAGATGAGGTTATAAATTAGAAACTCAGAATGAGAAAGTCTCTCTCTATTTTGAGATTGTGTTTGTACTCTAAAAGGAAGAACTCACACTGGGACTGTTAGTTCCTGAAAGAAGAAGCTGGGAGGATGGAATGTGCAATTGGAAGAGCCCATCCTGTGACAGTCTCAGATCAGGAAAATAAGAAATTACTTACTGTAACAGTGTGGATTCATCTTTTGTGAGTGCCCCTTCTAGTCGGGTGTGTCTGTGGTCTTTTAATAGTCCCAGCCCTGGTATTGGGCCGTACCCCCAGGGCTTCCTCCCTGGAGCCAATGGTTTTGCCCTCTCTGGTCTGTTTTGGCCCCAGCAGGGGGCCTCTGGGCCTAGTCCACCCCGTCACACTTCACCTTAAATTTTATTTGTTCTTTCATCTTGTTAACAACTATGTTATTTAGCGAGCTGGTTGAAACCTGGGGTTTCTGTTTCACAGGAAATTTTCAGGTTTCAGAGTAGCAGCCATGTTAGTCTGTATCCGCAAAAAGAAAAGGAGTACTTGTGGCACCTTAGAGACTAACAATGCTCAAATAAATTTGTTAGTCTCTAAGGTGCCACAAGTACTCCTTTTCTTTTTACAGGAAATTTTGACATTTTGAAAGTTACTTTCATTCCAGCTAGGAAGGAAATCACATTTTTAAAATTTCCCACAAACTGGAAATTCTGAAAAAAAAAAATCCATTTTAAAAACTTATTTTCAGAAAAAAAAATTGTTCCAAAATGAAATGTTTTAATTTTTTCCATTTTTAAATTTTTACACTATTTCATCTCATACGTTATAATAATATAATAGCCAAAATATTCTGCTTTAATTTTTATATTTTTTAAAAAGTCATTAAGGGCAGTTGCTACTTAGTACTAATTGAAACATTTTATTTTCTAGCTCAAACTGTATTTCCTGTTTGTGTTGTAAAGAGACAGTTTGATACTTTGATGTAGAAAATAAGCACTCAGTGTACTAAGCGTAAGAGCAGCTGTTTTCAATATCCTAGAAAAAATTATTCCAGGGTAACACAAGCATAATGAAAACAGCTCTACTACTCTACTTCTTTTTACACCGTGCTTATCTAGATTTTTTAGCTCAAAATGTCAGACTGTTTTATTACAATACAAAAGGAGACACTTTGATTTACAAATACGTTTCAATCAGTTCTAAGTAGCAGCTGCCCTTAATGATTTTTAAATAAAATCAATTAATAGAACATTTAACTATTATATTACGTCATAATGACCTGTCGTCATGTACGACTACACTGGCATGACATGAAATGTAAAATTAAAATTACAAAAAATTTCAAAACAAAATTTCTAAACTTTACAGAAGTGAAATTGTGGTGGCAAATTTAATCAAAATTGATATGATGCAATGAAAATTTGTTTAATCAAAAACAGACTTTTCCCACGGAAAACTGTTTTGATTAAAATGTTCTGAGCAATTGTAATTGTTTACATGTGCTATGGTAGTGCCTCCGGGCCCAATCATAGATCAGGGCCCCACTGTGCTAGATGCTGTACAAACACAGAACAAAAAGACAGTCCCAGGCCCGCAGAGCTTACAATCTAAAGTAGAAGACAAGACACAACAGATGGATACAGGAAGCAGATGGCTAGCACAAGACAATGAGACAAAATTGATGCAAATAATGCAGTGCTGCTATAATATCGCAAACTGAGTTAGTGCTTGAAATTAGTGCTTCATTAATTACCAGAATATTCATTTTATAGCAGGTTACGCTAGGGTCAGAGTGGGTTGAAGGTGAGCGGGTGGTGTGTCTGTTGGAATTTACAATAGGGATGAGGGTTAAGAAAAGGTTTTCTTGTGAACAGGGCCAGCCCTTTGGGTGGGCAACATGGGCAACTGTCCAGGTCACTGTGGTCAGGGGGTGCCATGGTCAACCCAGGCACACACACAGCCAGTCCAACATCTCTTTTCCCCCCAAGTGCTGTACCTGGAGCTGGGACTCCTACCATGTGCCAGGCTCCAGCTGCTAGTCCCTGCCAGGCTAGGGAGGGATGGGACTTTTCCTCTTCACCAGCATGGGCCATTTCTGGGGCTGGGTCAGACCCACCTCTGGGAACCTTCCCTAGCTGCAGGAAGCTCTGCACTCCTCTGTTACTCCCACCCCAAACACACACTTCCTGCCCCCATCGCTCCCCAGCTGCAGGGGAGAGGTCCCTGTACAGGGAGGTGCCCCCGCCGCCCCATTCGCCCAGGGCACCATTTGCCCTGTACTGCATTCAATCTCCTCATTCTCAACTCTTATTTTTTGCAAGGATAACATGGTGTTTATGTAGTTGTTATGAATAATTCTGTTTTAAGAAATGAATTGTATAGATTTTTATATGTGTGTGTTCATTCTTCACTGAAAGTACATGATAAAAATATATTGGCAAGAAAATTGGGTTGGAGAGGTCTTGGGCCAAATCTTTAACACCCCATGCAACTCAACTGCAATCAGCTAAATTTCATAGGGTAGAAGCAAGAATGGAATTTGGTCCTTTAGGGTTTTTGTATATATATTTATTACTCATTCCTAGTGATATGTGTTCATACCCTATTGTGTGAAAGTTTTGAGGCACCTATCCCTTCCCTGAATCCCATCTTGCTCTTCTTTAAGTTGGGTTTTGGTGGGAAGGTTTTGGGTGATTCCTAAATCTATGACTAATTATGCACCAGAAGTTGACTTTTCAGAAAAACTTATCTGTTATTGTTTTTAATTTCTCAGGTGTAATTCATAATATGCATTTTTTAAAGTAAAACCAGGCAATGAATTACAGATGTCAGCCATGTCTAAGCAACTGTCCAAGAATCAGGATCCTTTAGAGCTGTTCTTAGTACGCTTACAAATAACATACAGCAATGTGCTAAATACTACTGAGCTTTAAGGTCAGAAGGAACCATTGTGATCATCTAGTCTGACCTCCTGCAAATTGCAGGCCACAGAACCTCACCCACCCACAACTGTAATAGACCCAGTGGTGAGCTGGAGCCGGTTCACATGAACCGGTTGTTAAATTTTGAAGCAGTTTTAGAACCGGTTGTTAACCTGCTTCCCTGCAGGGGGCGCTGAGGCTTTGATGGGCTCCGGCCAGGAAAGGATGTAATTCCTCCTCCAGCCGCCGGGGGCACTGCGGGAGCCATGTGGGCTGCCGCCTGGCCCTGTGCAGGAGCCCAGGTGCTGCTGCTGCTCCCCTGGCCCTGGGGCTCCCGCTGCTGCCTGGTGGGTCCCCGGCTGCTCTGCTGGGCCTGGGCTGCATCCTGCTGCTCTGGCTGCTCTGAGCCGCTCTCCCCGTGAACACCCACCACCCTGCCTGCAGCCAGCCCCTGCCTGCACCAGCCCCCCGCACCCCCTGCCTGCACCAGCCCCTGCCACACCCCCTGCCCGCAGCCAGCCCCTGTCTCCAGCCAGCCCCACCCCCTGCCCGCAGCCAGCCCCTGTCTCCAACCACCCCCGCACCCCCTGCCTGCACCAGCCCCTGCCCGCAGCCTGCCCCTGTCTCCAGCCACCCCCACACCCCCTGCTTGCAGCCAGCCCCCGCCGCACCCCCTGCCCGCACCAGCCCCTGCCGCACCCCCTGCCCTGCCTGCAGCCAGCCCCTGCCGCACCCCCTGCCCTGTCTCCAGCCAACCCCTGCCGCAGCCCTGTCCTGTCTCCAGCCAGCCCCACACCCCACTGCCTTGCCTGCAGCCAGCCCCTACCTCCAGTCAGCCCCTGACCTGCCTCCAGCCAGCTCCACACCCTCCTGTCTCCAGCCAGCTCCGCACCCCCTGCCCTGCCCGCAGCCAGCCCTGCACCCCCTGCCTCCAGCTAGCCCTGCCCCACGCCCCTGTCTGCAGCTGGCCCCAAGTCCACTGGTGCCTTGCAGTTCCCAGGGCAGTAACCCTGCACACCTGCTTCAATGAGGGGGGCAGGGAGCAGCTGGGACCACACATGTGCACACCCTAGGGTGACCAGACAGCAAGTGTGAAAAATCAGGACAGGGGGTGGGGGATAATAGGAGCCTATATAAGAAAAAGACCCCAAAATCTGGACTGTCCCTATTAAATCAGGACATCTGGTCACCCTAGCACACCCCCAGGGAGCAGCGGGGACCCACACATGTGAAATGGAGCTCATTTCTAGTTCAGGCCCATCTTTTTGAGAAAGAACTTTAGGCAGGGTTAACACACACCCCTATTTTCCGAGACAGGTCAGGCTTTCTGGTTCTTAAATCGCCGTCCGGGAGGAATTTTTAAATTGTAAAAATTCCTCCTGTGAAAATACGGATGTATGGTAACCCTGTTGGTACAAAAAATACATACTGGGGCACATCCCTTACATCAGAACTTTTTATAGGGAACCGGTTGTTAAGATTTTGGCAGCTCAGCACTGAATTAGACCCCTAACATCTGGCTGAGTTACTGAAATCCTCAAATCATGGTTTAAAGACTTCAAGTTACAGAGCATTCACCATGACTGAAAAAGTTAAATATTTGTGAAGGGAGTCAAAAATTGAAATTGTCTAGAAAATGGAATAACATAGCTAAGATCTAAAGATATATGCTGGTCTAGTGAAAAGCAGACTTGAAAGCAACAATTTCTTATTAATGGAAAACAGTTTGATATAATCCAATAATAAGTTTTTAGCTTCCAGTGTATTTTAGAAATGTACAGATAAGTTTCATAACTTCAGAGAAGTTGCATAAGCCAGGATGGTGATGAGTATATTAAAATGTCTTAAATCATGTGAAAAGCTTTAGGCTGTCCAGAGACTCATAAATGTGTAGAAAGAAATTAAATCTCTAAGGAGAATTATTAAAATATCTCTCCTTCCTTGGAGGATTTGTTTGGCTCTTGAGCCGTGTTCCACTGCAGTATGTACATTCAGAAAGGCTGAAAGCAAAACAGCTTGGCTGGAGAACAGTTCTTTTTGGGCAGCCCCCAATTCTGAGAGGTACTGAACTCTCCACTGTTGAAGTCAGTAGGAGTTAAGGGAGCAAAACACTTTGAAGGAGGTGTCTAACTTCCAGAATAAGATTTTTAGGCTGTTGTGAGAGATATGGCAATTTCATGCAATATCTTGGACAAACCTTATTGAATTCAGTTGAACCTCATTGAATTAAGATTCTATATTTTAGGAGTTCATTGTATTAAAAATGCAAATGTGTATGTATTATTGTGGGACTGTATGGAATGTCTCTAGGGAGGAGACATGGCTAATGTAAAGACGGGGAAGTGTTATGAGCTTCAGAGGTAGGGTTACCATATTTCACACTCCTAAAAAGAGGACACTGTAGGGGGAAGTGGGAGCCGGAGGGAGGATACAGTTGGGGGAGTTGGAGGGGGGTGCCTGTAGCAGGGGTACTCACTGGAGGGTGGGGAGTGTTGCTTCCTGTCATGGTGGCACGGTGGCTCCAGGGTTGGGAGCTAGGGCCTGGCGGGGTGGAATCTGGGAACTGTGACTGCAGGGGAATGGAGCAATGAGCTGTCAATGCAGGGGAGGGACCAATCGGGGCTCTTTCTGTGTTGCAGCGTCTGCTCTGAAAAAATCCGTGATGTTTCCTGTTGTTTGAAAAATCTGCCCAGACAGAGGACAGAGGCTCAAAAAAGAGGCAATGTTTGGGAAAACCCAGGCATTTGGTAACCCTATTCAGAGGACATTTTGAAACAATATGCTAGACAAAGTTATGATTGAAAGGTAACTTTTCACCTCTGGAATCCAGCCTTTTGAAGTTGTGTCCTGAGGAGAAACCCATTGTCTACTGATCACCTGTTAAATGAGAACAAGATTAGAGGTCCCAAACTGGATTAAAGAGTGACTCACAGATTCATAGGGATGCTTTGTTCAGAGGTAACAGCTGTTATGAACTTGTGACCACAGAAAAACCTAATTATGCTGTTTATAGCCTCTGAGGAGAAGGCAAAACAGGCCAGGCTGATGCAGTCTGTCTTGCTGGGGAATTCACCGTGTAGGCAACTGTGCAGCATAGAAGTACCCCGGTCAAGAGAGAGAGATGCAAGTCTTTGCCCAAGAAAGGTGACAACTGGGGAGCCAGAAGCCTGAAACCACAGAGGAGGAGTACAGGTGCAGTCACCCTGAACTGTGACAGGTGTGTCTAAATTAGTGAACTGAACTGTTTGGTAATTGAGCTGATGGGATAGTGGTGATATAAGAACAGTGTGTCCACACTAGACATACTGTTTGGGTCTAAGTTTTTTCCCCGCTTCCACTCGTGTTTTATTAAGCCATTGCAGTTTCACTGTCCTCTGGGTTACCTATCCTGCAGTTCTTGGCACAGCTTCCTTAAGCAGTGGCTTCTTCTGTGAGATTTCAAAGAGCTGTCAGGGAGCACAGGGAGTTGTGGGGAAAGTAGTTAGACTCCCATAACCCCCTTGGAAACTCCCATAAACTCTGAGAGCCAACACTTTTTCCTAAGCCTACTCTCAAGATGGTGACCAAAATGAACATCCAGCTCTTCTTACTCAGCAAGAAAGTTCTCTCATGGAGCTTTTGAAAAGCAGTTTTGAGGCATCTGTGATGGCTGCAGTGAATGTCTAGGCAGTGCCCGTGAAGAGCCAGAGCCAGGAGTGGGTAGAGTTTATGCTACAGTGGTGGTGCACCCCCCACTCCTGGACAAGCCAGCTCCATGGGGTACTTGAGGATGTTTTCTGGGAGAATATGCTCCAAACATGACAGGCAGTGTTTCCACCATAGCCCTCCCTCCCAGGTTATGTTAGGGGAGGACAGCTCTCAGTTTTTGCAAGGGCCACTCCATAGGAGCATTGCCAGCTGTGGGAACAATGGGAATGCACCGATTCAGTGTATCCTTGGACACAGGGGGATATTATCACTTAAGAAGTGGGTAAGGTGCCCTGCTCATGTCTTCTGCCTGGCTAGCACCATCCACTTTTTGGTCCATGCTGTCTTTCTATGAGCCCCCAAGAGAGCAGAGGTTGCAATCTTTGTTTCTCACTGCACCCTTTCCTTGGCCCTCGTTTATGCTAACAGAACACAGTCCATTAAAAAAGTGATTTTAGACAAACATTTGGAGTCTAATTTTTTAAAAGTTAGATGTGCAATTAAACTACTAATAAACTACTAATTTATGGATGCATCTACCATGATTATCAGGTGTTTGTACACACAGATGAACTGTTACAAAACAGGTTGGCCATGAGTGTGTTCATAAAGCTCATTTTCTTTTTTGTAATCACAAGTGTAGCTTAGACATGCAATTGCACATGCAAAGAAGGGCAAAAAGTTTTTGAAAGTCAGTCTCTTATATGGTTCCTTTCTGATGCAATCTGCCCGCTTTGACTTCTCACTCTCCCTCTTACAATGGTCACCTTCTGCATCCACCACACCATACTGTGCATCACCTTCATTCACTCTTGATACATTACCTGACCAAACTAAGTAAGTTTACTTGATAGTGCTACTCACAGACTTCCGCCGGTCACTTTCTGTATCCACTGGGCAATGCAGTACATCATTCAGTGACAAATTTGGTAGCTGACTCAAATGCAGAGCTCTCAGAACAATTTAGATTTCTTTTACTGCTTGACTATATGGCAAGTGTGCAACAAGCCAGGCTGTGAATCTTCAGCACACCAGCCTGCTGCCTACTAATTTGCCTTGTGGACATGCCTGCTGTGCAGTAAAAGTCCCAGTGTGCAGTTTGACATTAAGCTGCACTCAGAGACTTTTATTGCACCGTAACAGTGTTCACAGAGCAAGTCAGTAAGTGTAAGCTAGTACTCTGTAGATTCACACTCTTGCTAGCTGTTCACTAATTCACTATGTAGACAAGTATTTTAGGCTCTTTTTCAACATAAATATATCATATTTACCGTGGCCTTAATGGCAAATATCCATCTTGAAAAATGATTGTGTAAGCACCAAAGCAGTTCAGTTATTAGGTGTCGTGCATTACTATGTGGCTGTGTTACTCTGTGTTTGTTGTAATATTATGGCAATAACCTCACATACTACATAGTAACTATTCCAGAATGTGCTGTAAGAATTACGATATTATAGCAGAGTCCTGACATAATAGGCATTGGTACCATTGTGGAAAGGAAAAAAAAATTATATTTATCTTCTAGTAGCATGCAATTCAAAAATTGCAATTTTGTCCTGTCTAGCCCGCATTTTATACATTTACCTTGCTTTTATCCTTCAATGACGATTCAAGAGAAACACAAAGATCCCATGTTATCATTGTTGATGCTTTATCTTGGCAAATGGTGCACAATATTTCCTGCAGACTTGCTAATGTTGCCATTTCTAATTACTCCCACTCTTACCACATTTACAGTACTAACTTGCTGTCTATTGATACTCATTATGCAGTTTTCCTTTAATAGAAAGCTATTCTTGGGAGCCAAAGAAGTCTTGTGTATAGTACATAAGGTGGGAGTCTAGAATAGCCCGTTTCAGGAATGAAACAGCAGGAAAGCCCAGCCATTATTCCACAATAAATCTAGAGCTGTGCGAATAACTGAGTGGTTTGATGGCTGAATTGAAAAAAGGGGGAGGGCCAGATTGTTTTGGGTCAATCCAAAATGAAATAAAAAAAAACTTTGATAAAATAAAAAAGTCCAAAATTGTTTCAGTTGAATGAAATATTTTGTTTGTGGGGATTTGTTTCTTGTTTTTGTTTTGTTCTTTATATAAAATTGAAGCAATTTCAGATTTACTAAGGTGCCATCTCGGGAATGTTTTATTTTTCACGGTGTGTGTGTGTGTGTGTGTGTGTGTGTGTGTGAGAGAGAGAGAGAGAGAGAGAGGGAGGTCACTGTCTTGCTGGTATGGGCTGAGTGGAATAAGGATGGAATGGTTGGTCAGGAATGAGTCTAAAAACAAAGGATGGATAAAGGAATTAAGTTCTTTGGGGGCATGGATTGTATTTCGCCATGTGCTTGTACAGCATTTAGTGCCACAGGGCTCCAGGCTTAATTGAAGGCCTTCAGAGGTCTCCACTCTACAAACAAAAATGGTAGACAGAGGTGTCCTTTGCTCTGACTCTTTGGGGTAAGTTTTCAAAGCTGTGCTAAGTGACTTAGCAGCGTGGCTCCCACTGAGATGAAAGTGTGTGCTTCATGCTATAACTGGGATTCAAACAATGGCCTGCATGACTGAGCAGGATGCTTGTGTCAATAAAGCAGTGTCACAGCATATAGAGCATTGTGTAGCAGTTTCATGCCAAGGTCCAATCACAGAGTCTTTTTGCATTCAAGACCAATCACAGTAGTTTTCTGAAAATATTGTCATTTGGGCTTGAGAGCCAGCGGTTCTCTCACCAGCCCAGCAAGGTTCAGCAAATGATTGGCCAAGTTCATCACAGCTGCCTGGCTCTGGGCACTCTATTGTTGAAATGACAGCCTTTTCCCCGCAGTGCTCTCAGCCTTCCTAGAGGATAATCTCTAGGTCAGTTCACTGGCTCTGGCTAAGCCCCAAGAATCCACCTCTTCTTGAGTAGTTAAAGTCCAATAGACAGTCTTCTGTCCCAGACCCATGTCAGGTGCACAACAGTCCCTTCTTCTTCACCTTCATATGAGGGGTCACCTCACTAGGGGGAAATATAGGGAGAACGTACCCTCTTCTATGGGTTCCTAATTTGGGATCCCTAAAGAGTTGGACAGTTTGCCCCATAACCAAACCAAAAAACCTCACTCTTTTCCAGATAATCTTTTTATACTTCCAGCCTAAATGGCTCACCTCCTGCACTTTGAAGAGCACTGACTCATAGGACTCTTCTACCCTTTCTGATTGACTATTCCTCTTTAAGGACTCTCCCAGCATCCACCAGGATCTCCAGCAGCAGCAAACCATTCCTGGTGTTGTCTTTTGTCCCTGCTACAGCACACCCTTCTTTGGCCTCATCTCTTTTTAGGAACAGGAACAGTGTTTGCCTTCTTCAGTCTTTTTTGACCTCATCTGTCCTCCAGGAATTCTCAAAGATAATTGTGAATGGTTCTAATATTGCTGCAGCTAGTGCCTTAAGTAATCTACAATGAATTTCATGAGGCCCTGACAACTCAAATACAACTAACTTATCTAAATATCCTTTAACCTGTTCTTTCCTTATTTTTCTGTTATTGTTAAGAATATTTGTGTTGAGTATCTGGTCACCACTAACCTTTTTAGTGAAGAGTGAAGCAAAATAGGCATTGAACACCTCAGATTTCTTTATACCATCGGTTATTAGCTCTCTTTCCCCGCAAAGTCAAGGACCTATACTTCCCTTCATCTTTCTCTTGCTCCTAATGTATTTTAAGACCTCTTCTTATTTCCTTTTATGTCCCTCGCCAGGTGTATCTCATTTTGTACCTTAGCCTTTCTGATTTTGTTCCTACATGCTTGTGCTATTTTTTGTACTCCTCCTTAGTAATTTGTCCAGGCTTCCACTTTTTGTTGGATTCCTTTTTTTATTCTCAGGTCATTAAAGAGCTCCTGATGCAATCATATTCCCTCTTACTATTCTTCTTATCTTTGCTTTGCATCTGGATGGTTTGCAGTTATGCCTTTAATATTGTGTCCTTGAGAAACTGCCAGCTTTCCTGAACTTCTTTTTCCCTTAGATTTTCTTCCCATGGGACCTTATCTGCCAATTCTCTGAGTTTGTTAAAGTCTGCTTTTTTGAAGTCCATTGTCCTTATTCTGCTGTTTTCACTCCTTCCTTTCCTTAGAATCATGAAATCAATCATTGCCCTCAGATTTGTTACTAATTTTTGCCTGTTGGTCAGAATCAACTCTGTGGGTGTGTGTTAGAAAACATGTCTGGTCGTCTTTGGAGTTTTCAACATTTTATTGGGCATGGAATCCATAATTAAGAAAATTATCAGATTTTTTTGTTTTGTATTGTTTTTCTATTGGATAACTCTGAAATGACTTGGATATCAAGCTTGGTATACATGTGAACCTCCTATGGATCTATAAACAGGGGTGCTGGAACAATTTTTATAGTTGGGGAGCTGAAAGCCATTAAATGAAACTATAAAACCTGTCTATAATGGAAACCACTTCAAGCCAGGTGGTGCTGCAGCACTCCCTGCACCCCTACTTCGAGCACCTATGTCTATAACATTACTTAACATATCCATTGCTGTGGTACCTGAGTGCCAATCAGGAATAAATGCTTCGTCTTGCTCAAAGAAACAAAAATAAAAAAATTCTGGTTGTTTGAAAATGATGAATGAAGAAAATGATGCGTGTGCATTGTACTGTTTTCAATAACTTCAGAAAGGGTGAGCAAGGTACAATCCATCAAATGTTCTGAGATGTGTGTTTGATGGGTAATACCTATATATGTCTGAGTGTTATAGACATGGGGTAAGGAAACCTTTCCAAAGGATCATATATACACGGCCATCCATTTGCTCACAGACAACAGTGGTTTGTGTGTTCTCAGACTGAGGGCAGTACATGGCACTAAGTAGCGTGTAGCAAGTTTATATACTCTCTAAATTGTTTGGATCTTTTACTCAGCAAGTGTTATTTGACAGGCCCCTTTTGTTGCAAAGATAACCCCGCTTAACTTTCCAATTTGTGAAATTCTTTTTAAAAAGGATGGTTGTATCAGCATTAAAGAATCTAATTTAATTTGATTTTAAAAGTTAAACAGGTTTGTCCCTGTTACATCAGTGCCTGGCTATCTAGATTACCCAATGCGTTGAGTTGTTACTGTTCTCTGTCCTTCAACACCTCTTTTCTTCTGATTTTAATATTTCCTCTTTGTTTTATGACGTGAGCTGTAGCTCACGAAAGCTTATGCTCAAATAAATTTGTTAGTCTCTAAGGTGCCACAAGTACTCCTTTTCTTTTTGTGGCTACAGACTAACACGTCTGCTACTCTGAAACCTTTGTTTTATTTGTCACTATTGTTCTACTCAGCTGGAACTTAAACTCTTAAGCTTTTTTCCCCCTCTCAAGTTAGGGGCTAATGTTGTTTTTGAAAGTTTCAGCCTCTAGCCAAAACCTTGGCTTCAAGGCTTCAATGGGACTGCTCCTAACAGGAAGTGGAAATTGTCCTTCCACTTGCTAAGTAACCCTGCTAGTTCTGGATGGAAAAGTCCCTTCATCAGTTTCTTGCTGGGAATAATTCCTCACAAGTAAGGATAAACCTTCATTTGATGTTTTGCTTTCCTGCATTCTCCATTGTGCCCAGGAGCTTAGTGCTGTGTATATATTCTTGCCAGACTGCATTTATGATGTAACAGAAAATATATTTATTTGTATTTAGAGCTTACATATTGAACTGTAATACAGTTGGTAAGCTGAGCACTTGCAGCTCTTTCGTGGTGATCAAGGATGGTGAAAAATGTACCCCAGCAAAAATTACTGGTATTAATCATTTAGGTAGTGTTGTCAATTGAAAGGGTGATTTCAGCAATATCCTAAACTCCATCACTTGTACGAATTTATGTGGCAGTATTGAAAGGGGATGATCCTTTATAGCTCTTTCCCTCCATTCCTTTCTCCATTTTAAAAAGATTGGTTACACTTGTATTTTTGTTCATCTTAAAAAGAACACAAATAATTTTATGCCAAAAGCTACATTTTATAATTCTGAGGTTAAGATTTTAACCCACTGTGACAGGTTCGGTTGCAGAGACCCCCTTGGGACTGTTACCTGATGTGCTGAGACTACGTCTGAGCCCATTTTCTCTGCTAGTTTGGATCTCCAGAACCCTGCTTTGTTGAGCCAGACACACAAGCCTGCTGCAACACAGACCCAGGGTCTGAACCATTCCCCCAAAGCTGCAGACTTAACTGAAAACAGCTTAGCAAGTGCTCCAGTCTCCAGCACCCAGACACCTAGCTCCCAATGGGATCCAAACCTCAAATAAATCCGTTTTCCTCTGTATAAAGCTTATCTGGGGTAAACTCCTAAATTGTTCACCCTCTGTAACACTGATAGAGAGAGATGCACAGCTGTTTGCTCCCCCAGGTATTAATCACTTACTCTGGGTTTATCAATAAACAAAAGTGATTTTATTAAGTATAAAAAGTAGAATTTAAGTGGTTCCAAGTAATAACAGACAGAACAAAGTACGTTACCAAGTAAAATAAAGCAAAAACACACAAGCCTAAGCCTAATACATTAAGAAACTGAACACAGATAAATCTCACCCTCAGAGATGTTCCAATAAGCTCCTTTCACAGACTAGACTCTTTCTTAGTCTGGGCCCAATCCTTTCCCCTGGTACAGTTCTTGTTAGTTCCAGCTTAGGTGATAACTAGGGATTTCTCATGACTGCAGCCCCCTTTTTTCTGTTCCACCCCCTTTTATAGCTTTGGCCAAAGGTGGGAATCCTTTGTCTTTCTGGGTTCCCACCCGTCCTTCTAAATGGAAAAGCACCAGGTTTAAGATGGATTCCAGTATCAGGTGACATGGTCACATGTCACTGTAAGACCTCATTCTTCATTACCCACAGGCTGGCCCCCAGGTACACAAGAAGGCTTGCAGATAAATAAACCATCTACAGCCAATTGTTTTAGTCAATGGGTGCCATCGAGATTCTAAACCACCATTAATGGCCCATACTTTGCATAATTACAATAAGACCTCAGAGTTAACTTCATATTTCTAGTTTTAGATACAAGAATGATACATACATACAAATAAGATGAACATACTCAGTAGATTATACGCTTTGTAATGATACCTTACAAGAGACCTTTTGCATAAAGCATATTCTGGTTAGATTATATTCACATTCCAAGCATATTGTCATAAAGCATATGGAGTGCAACATCACACCCACATGTCATGAAATCCAACCACTTTGAGCTGCTCATGTGTATGCATTGCAATAGTGCTACCAGTGATGGGTGATGGGACAAGGTGCTATGCTGACCCTGAGGAATAAAAATCTTGCGATGTCCGATCAGAATTTCATGCCCAACATGCTGTACAGTGGGTTGAAGTTCACCTCTATCTTTATGTACTGAGATTTTTAAAATGCACCTCAAAATGCCCTGTAGGAACATATACAATTAGTGAAGAGTTTTATTTGCATATAACATTTTACTCGACCTCAGTTAAAGAAGTCAGCTGGCTCTGGATAATATCCTTTCCCCCCTCCCAAAAAAGAACCAAGAATCAGCCTAAATCATCACTTAAGCAGGATCAAGCTCTCTGAAGCCATTGAGGGAGGACGGGATGTGCTGAAATAAGTGTATTGAAGTGTAATTAAATCTGTAAAGTGCTTTTAAAAATGGCCTTATGGGATTCTATGTTTGTTTGTGTTTTGATGACTCTGTATTAAATTTGATCATTGTGCAATTAAAAACATTTCTTTCTTGAGTGCCATTGCCACAGACTCATCCTGGGTTATGAATCATGCTCACTTTCTGACTCAGTCATCATCAATTCTGAGTTGATTGATGTGTAAGCCACAATAGATCCAGCTCATTCTCCAATACAATAAGAACTGGGTTAGACCAATGGTCAGTTTAGCCCAGGGTCCTGACTTCTGACACTGTCCAGGATGAATGAGGGAATAAACAGAACAGGGCAATCTTATGTGATCCAACCCCTGTCATCCAGTCCCAGCTTTTGGCATTTAGAGATTTGAGGAAAACCAGAGCATGGGGTTGCATCCTTGACCATCTTTCCTAATAGCTATTGAGGATCTATCCTTTATGAACTTATTTCATTCTTTTTTGAACTCAGTTATACTTTTGGCCTTCACAGCATCTCATGCCAACAAGTTCCACAGGTTGAATGCATTTTGTGAAGAAGTACTTTCTTATGTTTGTCTCAAACCAGCTGCCTATGAATGTCATTGGGTGACCCTTGATTTGTGTGTTATGTGAAGGGGTAAATAACACTTTCCTATTCACTTTCTCCTTACTATTCATGACCTCTATCATACGCCCTCCCTTAGCTGTCTCTTTTCTAAGCTGTACAGCCTGTGACGGAATGCACCACTGTATTCATACCCTACACATTATTTTAATAACTGTTGTACAAAATATGCCTTGTCATTTGAAAACTAATAATTTGCTGGTCAATAATATCAACATTATATGTAAAGTTATGAACATAAGCTGAAATCAGGACTGAAGTGTGTTTGCCAGACAAGTCTGGGGAATGAGTACCTGTTTCTCCAAGACAAAGGACAAGCTGATGCCCCAGCCAGGTTTCATCAAAGCTGATGGGCCCTCACCTATCAAGTGGTCATTCTTTGGCAAGGAAGAGGGGCATGAACAACCAGATCTGGTCTTAGCAAAGAGCAGCATGAAACTTTTCCTGCACCAGGTGCCAAGTGTCCTTGCTCTCAGCTGGGAAGAACTTTATTTAGGAGTCACTCTCAGGAAAATATATTTCAAAAGGTGACTGAATTATAAAAGGTTTCAGAGTAACAGCCGTGTTAGTCTGTATTCGCAAAAAGAAAAGGAGTACTTGTGGCACCTTAGAGACTAACCATTTTATTTGAGCATAAGCTTTTGTGAGCTACAGCTCACTTCATCGGATGCATACTGTGAAAAATACAGAAGATGTTTTTATACACACAAACCATGAAAAAATGGGTGTTTATCACTACAAAAGGTTTTCTCTCCCCCCCACCTCACTCTCCTGCTGGTAATAGCTTATCTAAAGTGATCACTCTCCTTACAGTGTGTATGATAATCAAGGTGGGCCATTTCCAGCACAAAGCCAGGTTTTCTCCCCACCCTCCCCAACAAACCCACTCTCCTGTTGGTAATAGCTTATCTAAAGTGATCACTCTCCTTACAATGTGTATGATAATCAAGGTGGGCCATTTCCAGCACAAATCCAGGGTTTAACAAGAACGTCTGAGGAACGGGGGTGAAAGCTGGAGGCTTTCAGAGGTTCGTTCACCTGCACATCTACCAATGTGATATATGCCATCATGTGCCAGCAATACCCCTCTGCCATGTACATTGGTCAAACTGGACAGTCTCTACATAAAAGAATAAATGGACACAAATCAGATGTCAAGAATTATAACATTCATAAACCAGTTGGAGAACACTTCAGTCTCTCTGGTCACGCGATTACAGACATGAAAGTTGCGATATTACAACAGAAAAACTTCAAAACCAGACTCCAGCGAGAGACTGCTGAATTGGAATTCATTTGCAAATTGGATACAATTAACTTAGGCTTGAATAGAGACTGGGAGTGGCTAAGTCATTATGCAAGGTAACCTATTTCCCCTTGTTTTTTCTTACCTCCCCCCTCCCCCCCGGTTCCTCAGACTTTCTTGTTAAACCCTGGATTTGCTGGAAATGGCCCACCTTGATTATCATACATATTGTAAGGAGAGTGATCACTTTAGATAAGCTATTACCAGCAGGAGAGTGGGGTGGGGGGAGAGAAAACCTTTTGTAGTGGTAAACACCCATTTTTTCATGATTTGTGTGTATAAAAACAAACATCTTCTGTATTTTCCACAGTATGCATCCGATGAAGTGAGCTGTAGCTCACGAAAGCTTATGCTCAAATAAATTGGTTAGTCTCTAAGGTGCCACAAGTACTCCTTGAATTATAAAAGTAAGGGGGCAAAACACCCCAAGTTATCTCTCCCTATCCATCTCTTTTCACCTAAGAAGACAAAAGAAACAGCCATTGGACTTTGGAAGCAGATCCTGGCCTGAGAGTTCAGTCAGCAATGTACTGAAAATGTGTGGTAAGGGACTTAATTTTGAACCAAGTCTAGTTTGTTAAGTTTAGAAAGCATTTTATCTTTATTTTTCTTGTAACTGTTTCTGACTTTAACACTTCATTACTTGTACTCACTTAACATGTATCTCCTTGTAAGTAAATAAGCTTGTTTTATTCTTTAATTAAAACTAATCCAGTGTTGTGAATTGTTGGAGTAACTCCATTTAAGGCAGCAGACTGTTGTATGTTGATCCCCTGAGAGGGGCAATGGACCTAATATGTCTGGACTGTTCAGGAGGGGGCTGGACAGTGCAGAACACATTTTTGGGGAAAATCCGGGATTGGAAGTGTGTTGGGGTCATCCTGCAAGTAGTAACCAAGATTGCTGGAAGCCAGAGCGTGGCTGACATTTGCTGACAGGCTGCTGGGGTCAGAGCTGCTGAACCAGGGTTGTGGCTATACACCCGAGACTCAGGGTGGGACCTATATGCTGTTTGTCAGGAGCCCAGGTTGGGAGCTACAGCAGCAAAGCATTGTGAAGTCAGGGCAAGTTGTGACACAGCCCCTCACTGGACTGGATTGCACCCTGGAATGTCATACAGAGTAGTTTTTTTAATCTCTCTTCACATGGAAGCTGTTCCATACCCCAATCATTTTCACTGCCCTTCTCTGCACCTTTTCTAATTCTAATATATCTTGTGTAAGTTAGGGCAAGCAGAACTGCATGAAGTATTCAAGGTATGGGCATACCATGGATTCATAGAGTGGTATTATGATACTATCTGTTTCATTATCTATCCCTTTCCTTATGGTTGCTAACATTCTGTTAATTTTTTTGAGCGCTGCTGCACACTGAGCAGAGGTTTTCAGAGAACTATCCACACTGACTCCAAGATCTTTCTTGAGTGGTAACAGCTAATGTAGATCCCATCATTTTGCATGTGTAGTTGGGATTATATTTTCCAATGTCCATTACTTTGTATTTATCAACCTTGAATTTCATCTGCCATTTTGTTGCCCAGTCAGCTAGTTTCAGGAGATCCCTCTGTATTTCTTCTCAATCAGGTTTGGACATAACTATCTGGAGTAATTTTGCATCATCTGCAGATTTTGCCACCTCACTGTTTACTCCCTTTTCCAGCTCATTTATAAATATGTTGAACAGCACAGGTCCCAGTACAAATCCGTGGGGGACCTGTTGTGACAGTTGGGCCTACAAATTTACGCAAACTGTGAGCTCAACTGTAAAAACCATGTAAAAGTTCATAAGATATTACAATGACCTGTAATAACAAATTTTGATGGGAAAAGGTAGGAAAGGGAGATCGAATAACTGAATTATTCTAAATGAGATGGCTAAGTTGATATGATTCAAGGACAGTGTTGAAATTATGCTTGTTAAAAACAGGAGACTTGGAATCGGAATTTAATGAGCCAAAATTTATATGTTTGGTATTAGGCCTCCTTAGTGGACAAAATAATAAAGGGATCCCTTTTGGTGGCCTTAAAAGAAAGCCATTTTGTGGGGCAAGTACGGACAAGAATAAAAAGAAAAACAGAGAAGAACAGACAGAGGTTACTGGAGCAAGCTTCACTGTCAGGGCTTCCACTCCACAGTCTCATGGCAACCCAGACCTTTTTTGTCCTAATCTTGAAGGATGCCCTAACCAAACTAGGCCAGAGAGCGGGATCCAGATGACGTCACCATCTGTACCACCTCCAGCTGAATCCTGAACAACACCTGGGAAGACAGTTATTATCACCATTGGTACTATCCAAGAGACTATCAAACAAGGGAGCTTTTCCTTCTAAGACTGGACTTTAACAACAATAACAGCAGTGACACCTTCAGCCCATCTCAACTAACTTCTTTTCTTTTCCCCAAAAGGACAGTTATTACCATTTTTGACATCATCTAATACAGTGCTTCTCAAGCTATCTGATGTGGGGGACTGGCAATTTTTTTTTCCAATGTGCGTGCAGACCAGCAGCTGATGAGTAGCACTGATCTAATAGACTGTCAAATAACAGGGGCTGTTTTCCTTTCCTCTCTCCAGCTAAAAGGAAGGGGAGGGAACGAGATGTTAAAATGAAATCCTTATTTAATAATTTACATTTAAAATACTTCAACTGTTTTTCCTTCCTTTCTGTACCTAATAAAAGATTAAAAGGATTTTAAATGGTGTGTTTGCCAGGGTGCTAAGCAAGCAGATGTCCCTGTGTACCAAGCCCTGGACCTTGTTTAATGTTAGATGGTGACTGAGTTATGTTAACATCGTTAGCCCATTTATTTAATCAAAATAAATACAACAGACCCTGCTATTCATGTCTCTCCATTGTGAAAACTGACCATTTATTCCTACATTTTGTTTCCTATCTTTTAACCAGTTACTGATCAATGAGAAGACATTCCCTCTTATCCCTTGACTGCGTACTTTCTTTAAGAGCCTTTGTTCAGGGAACTTGTCAAAGGCTTTCTGAAAGTCCAAGTGCACTATATGAACTGGATCACTCTTGTCCACATGTTTGTTGACACCCTCAAAGAATTCTAATAGGTTGGTGAGTCATGATTACCCTTTTCAAAAGCCATGTTGATTCTTCCCCAACATATTGTGTCCACCTTTGTGTCTGATGATTCTGTTCTTTACTGTAGTTTCAACTAATTTGCCTGGTACTGAAGTTAGGCTTACCAACCAGTAATTGCCAGGATTGCTTCTGGAGCCTTTTTTTAAAAAATTGGTGTTACATTAGCTATCCTCCAGTCATCTGGTACAGAGGCTTATTTAAGCAATAGGTTATTTACTACAGCTAATAGTTCTGCAGTTTCATATTTGAGTTTCTTCAGAACTCTTGGGTGAATACCCTCTGGTCCTGGGGACCTACTACAGTTTAATTTATCAATTTGTTCCTAACCCTTCTCTACTGAACTTCAGTCTGGGACAGTTCTTCAGATTTGTCACCTACAAAAGAATGGCTCAGGTGTGGGGATTTCCCCCACATCTTCTACGGTGAAGACTCATGCAGAGAATTCATTTCACGTCTCTGCAATGGCCTTGTCTTCCTTGAGTGCTCCTTTAGCACCTTGATCGTTCAGTTGCCCCACGGAGCGTTTGGCCGACTTCCTGCTTCTGATGTACTTAAAAAAAAATTGCTGTTAGCTTTTGTGTCAGCATCCCTCTTGGATAGCTGTAGTCACACCGCCGATGGTGCTGAGTACCATGAGGAGAAGCTTTTCAAAATGCAAAGAGATGAGCCAAATTCTGAAGCTTTAGTCATATTTTTACTCACTAATTACCCAGGCAAAGTCCCTTTAACTCGAGTGAGAGTTTATCTAAGTAAGAGCCTCAGGATTTGGCTCAAGGGAGTTGAAAGCACTTTGCGGGATCAGTTCCACATTCAGGAGTGCTGTTATAGAGTTCTTACTAAACTTAGCCCTTACGG
This sequence comes from Natator depressus, assembly GCF_965152275.1. Classification (NCBI taxonomy): domain Eukaryota; kingdom Metazoa; phylum Chordata; order Testudines; family Cheloniidae; genus Natator; species Natator depressus. The sequence continues at coordinate 322,439,082 of NC_134234.1, read as the reverse complement.
GCCAGATTTTTATAGGCATTTAAGTGGGTAAATCTCTTTGAAATCAACGGGAGATAGGTCCCTAATACTTCCTAAGATACCTGGAGCTGTCGTCTGCTGAATGTAGTATTCCCTCCTCTACAGAGGCTTGATCTTTCTTCTCTGAAGTCCATGGGAATTAGGGTTACTACAAGCAACACCTCCAGATATCTTTTAGGTATTCAGAGCTAGGTTTGATAAGAACACTGTTTCCATGATTTCAAAGACCATGTATTGTGCTGAAAGTCTTTGGTGGAGCTTACCATTTCCTGGTGCAGAAGACAGACAACATCTCTTCATACTGATCTTAAAACTAGGTATGTTTAAACTTGTACTTGCCTTTTGCAAGAAACAGGATAACTAAGACTAAATTATTTTAAACCCATTATTCTCAGTATCTCTAGCTCTATTACACTTTGCCAGTGAAGAAAGCATTTTTGAGTAACATAAATCATCACTGGCCTGAGGAAATGGCTGCTCCCTGCGTTGTTTTCCTATACACAAGTTCATTCATTGAACAAGTCCCATGCGCAAGATGGGTTGAAAACAGAAATGGCAGAGGTAAATACGAAGGTCTATACATTAATCAGAAAGCTTTTAAAAATTATTAAAACTTTCTGTGCTCTCAGTTAACTTACAAAAATTGTTTTAGAGGTACAGAACATATAAATTAGATATATATTTAAATTAGAGCATAATTTTGGTTATTTATTGTATTCATTTACGAGCTCCTTGATATTGAAATGTAATTTTTATTCTAAAATCTTGAATGGCTTTTTCTTTGGTGTAAATATTTTATTATGTTCGTAATTATGTACATTCAGGGCTCTCAAATATACATATAAATGCTGTAATAAAGATGTAACCAATAAAAATATGAGTTTGTGGTTTTCATTTATTGTCTGGAGACCATATAAAATGCGACAATCTCCTGTGTTTTTCCTAATGCTGAATGCTAATTTCTGTTGCTGCAAAAACGTCATTAGTGAAAATAGATCAGTGTTGTTCTACTGGGAAATCTGGCAAAACACTGACATGGTGAAATACACTTCTCTTTGCTCAGGCCTTTAACCCAACAACGAAGTTACAGAATAGCCATTTGCAGGCCTCTTGAAATCAATCCTTAATAGGATCACAAACAGGCCATTGCTTAATTAAAGGAGTAGAAGAGAGTCTAGGTCCTGTTTTAGTATACAATGTCTAAGTCCTAACATTGAGCCGAATGCAATTAATTAGATTTATGCGTATGGCACCTAAATACCACCAGGATTGGTGCATTATACATGGATAGGATGTCTAAGGAATTTAAATAATATTACCTTCTTCTGAGGCCCATGGATTAGGAATCAGAGAAATGTATCTTTGCAGGAAGTTGTCAAAACAAGTGTCACATCATTAGGAATGGGCAACTGTTAGTGAAAACAGATTAGCATCATGTCCCAGTGCGTCTCTCTATACAGCAGCAAAGATACAGCTATAGAGTGATTTGTTTGGTGCTGTACCTAGAAAGGGTAATGCCCTCATTGGTAACAACAGAAATAGAAGATGGCAAGGCAGAGAACAAAAATAAAGGTGACTCCTCACCTCAAATGAAACTGCCTCAGCAGGTTCCCACTGTGGTGGTCGGTTGCCCTGTCCTGTGAACCATAGACTCATTCACAGTAGCAAAAACATTAGGGGATGCATGTGAACAATGGGTTCAAATGTTCTCAACTTGGTTATAAAAGACCCCATCCATCATCTTCACCTTGAAGTCTTTAAACCATGATTTGAGGACTTCAATAGCTCAGACATAGGCGAGAGGAACAGTCAGCATGGATTCACCAAGGGCAAGTCATGCCTGACTAATCTAATTGCCTTCTGTGACGAGATAACTGGCTCTCTGGATGAAGGGAAAGCAGTGGACATGTTGTTCCTTGACTTTAGCAAAGCTTTTGACACTGTCTCCCGTAGTATTCTTGCCAGCAAATTAAAGAAGGTATGGACTGGATGAATGGACTATAAGGTGGATAGAAAGCTGGCTAGATTGTCGGGCTCAACGGGTAGTGACAATGGCTCCATGTCTAGTTGGCAGCCGGTATCAAGTGGAGTGTCCCAAGGGTCGGTCCTGGGGCCGGTTTTCTTCAATATCTTCATAAATGATCTGGAGGATGGTGTGGATTGCACTCTCAGCAAATTTGCGGATGACACTAAACTGGGAGGAGAGGTAGATACGCTGGAGGGTAGGGATAGGATATAGAGGGACCTAGACAAATTGGAGGATTGGGCCAAAAGAAATCTGATGAGGTTCAACAAGGACAAGTGCAGAGTCCTGCACTTAGGACTGAAGAATCCCGTGCACCGCTACAGACTAGGGACCGAATGGCTCGGCAGCAGTTCTGCAGAAAAGGACCTAGGGGTTACAGTGGACAAGAATCTGGATATGAGTCAATAGTGTGCCCTTGTTGCCAAGAAGGCCAATGGCATTTTGGGATGTATAAGTAGGGGCATTGCCAGCAGATCGAGGGACGTGATCGTTCCCCTCTATTCGACACTGGTGAGGCCTCATCTGGAGTACTGTGTCCAGTTTTGGGCCCCACACTACAAGAAGCATGTGGAAAAATTGGAAAGAGTCCAGCGGAGGGCAACAAAAATGATTAGGGGACTGGAACACATGACTTATGAGGAGAGGCTGAGGGAACTGGGGATGTGTCGTCTACGGAAGAGAAGAATGAGGGGGGGGGGGGTTGATAGCTGCTTTCAACTACCTGAAAGGGGGTTCCAAAGAGGATGGTTCTAGGCTGTTCTCAGTGGTAGCAGATGACAGAACGAGGAGTAATGGTCTCAAGTTGCAGTGGGGGAGATTTAGGTTGGATATTAGGAAAATCTTTTTCACTAGGAGGGCGGTGAAACATTGGAATGGGTTACCTAGGGAGGTGGTGGAATCTCCTTCCTTAAAAGTTTTTAAGATCAGGCTTGACAAAGCTCTGGCTGGGATGATTTAATTGGGGATTGGTCCTGCTTTGAGCAGGGGGTTGGACTAGATGACCTCCTGAGGTCCCTTCCAACCCTGATATTCTATAATTCTATGAGAGGTTTATCGCAGGAGTGGGTGGGTGAGATTTTGTGGCCTGCATTGTGCAGGTCAGACTAGATTATCATAATGGTCCTTTCTGACCTTAATATCTATGAATCTATGAATCTCCTCTCTTTCCACCAGCTGAATCTCTCTAGGAACCAACTGTCCCCTTGGTCATCCTCTTTTTCAGATTTTTATTTGATTTTTTTATCTGTGTGTGCGCATGGGTGTGGGTGTGTGTGAAGTGAAGATAGTTTTAGTGTAATTTAAATAGTATTGTTTAAGGGTTTCCTGTAGACTGACTGTTAGTCATTAAAGGTGATCATTGGAAGACCTTCAAAATATCAGACACCAGAGTCCTCTGGGTTCAAGAAGTGTTCCTCATGTCACAGCGATATGTTGTCAGTAGGCCAATGTATGCTGCACCTGAAGTGCACTTTCCTTGGGATTGGTTGGCCTGTGCCGTTTTTTACCTCCCATTTTCGGCTGAATGTGTGCACAGGTTGAAAGTAATCCTGCCAAAGTAGGTCTTGTTCGCTAGTATTCTTTCTTTCCCAACACCCAGCTCTCTTTTACCAAAATTGAATAGGGATCCAAAACCCAAAGAACTGAAGTCCTTGAACCCAGCTTCACAATGGCAGGATCTCCTTGTCATGGATCTGAGTGCCAGGTGTCCTCGGTACCTCTGTGCTTACTGTGGAAAAAGCTCACCAAATCTATTCAAGTGCTCAGGTGCTGAGGTGAAGAAGTACTCATCCAGGCCAAGACAAATGGAATCAGTGTTGGTTTTGCATAGTATGATGTCTAAATCCAGACATGTTCCACTGCTGTCCAGTTCTTCATATATGAGGGAAAAGTCAGTAAAAATTTTCAAGAGATTTCAAGTATGAAGTTAGGTCAAAGTTCAGCAACGTCATTGGGTCTAATCAGTCCCAGCTATTACCTTGATAAGATCTCTGTCCCCAGAGCTGCTTTGAGCATCTTTCTTTGTGTATGTCTAATGCTTAATTTATTTGCATCCATACATTGTCTCTGCTTGCATTTGCAATAGAGTCTGACAAATGAAATCCCTGCTGCTCACACTACAAGGACTTGGAGAATCAAAGTCCTACATTGCCAATGTTTAGAGGCAATATATTCTGAAAATTCCAGTTACTGGTAAGTAATCTTCCTAATTTTAAAAAGTGGGTCATGGATGAAGATAATTTGTCAACTAATACTCGCTCTTCTCTGGCAAAATAGAGCATTACAAATGCTGTCCATTACAAATGCTGCTCTCATTTTCCTGCTTTCTGCTCTTTCAGAAGCTACATGTATCTCCTTTACATTCAACCCCACTTATATTGAATCTATTTTCCTATGTTAAGTATCCTCACACCTTCTTGTCAACTGTCTAAATGGGCCATCTTGATTATCACTACAAAAGTTTTTTTCTCCTGCTGATAATAGCTCATCTTAATTAGTTAACCTGTTATAGTTTGTATGGCAACTTCCACCTTCTCTCTCTCTCTCTGTGTGTGTGTATATATATATATATATATATTCTTACTATATGTTCCATTCTATGCGTCCGATGAAGTGGGCTGTAGCCCATGAAAGCTTATGCTCTAATAAATTTGTTAGTCGCTAAGGTGCCACAAGTACTCCTGTTCTTTTTGCGGATACAGACTAACACGGCTGCTACTCTGAAACCCCACTTAAAACTCCTTAGATACTTGAGATGAGATTGCTTCCACTTTATGGGAGATTAGGGAGATTATTTTGTTTTGGAAACCTGGTTTGTTTTCCTTTCCCAGCTGGTCATGAATTTCTAAATAGATTTTTATCGTTGGTTTTGCATCTCTTAAGTATGTGTTAGTTTTGGTTTCGTTGTTGCTGTAAAGTAATCACAAAACACATTAAGAACATTATGACTCTATTGTATTACAGTTGCCCAAGCCTTACCATATATGTAATTGACAAAAGTTATTAAAATCAGGTCATGCTATCTTCTTTTACAAAGAGCCATCTGTTGTGCATTTCTCTAAGTCCAAATTTTTAAAGTACCATGAATGCAGCATGATAACACCAATAACTCATAAGACAATAATATAGTAACTAATCTCCAAAGAGATTTTTAAGGGAGGGATTTACTTATGGCAGGTGCCAATGAACGTGGATGGAATTCCAAGCTGTGCTTTGTAACTAACATTGTGTGGTGACTGCCAGGAATCTGATAAATCTAATTTATTAAATGCACACTTAGATACTCCAATGATGAGTGCTTTAGAAATACGTATAATAATAACAGCTCAATGGAAATGCCTCAGATTCATAGCGTTTAAAGCCAGAAGGGACCATTAGATCATATAGTCTGATTTCCTGTGTATCACGGGCCAACATTAATTTTCACCAAGATACCAATGTATTAAACCCAAAGACTTTAGTTAGACAAAAGCATTTCAGTCCTCAAAAGACTAAACTGTTCACCACAGGGAGAGAACTGAGGTACACCAATGCCTGAGGCCCCTGTAATGGCAGGGAATTGATCAGGTGAGATATGTGCAGATGATCCTAGCAGACTAACCAGGCCCCCTGCTGCAGAGGAAGGCAAAAAACCCTAAAGGTCCCAGACAAACTAGGGGAAAATTCCTTCCCAACCGCAAATCTGGTGATCAGTTTGACCCTGAGAATGAGAGCAAGAAACACCAGCCGGTTTTGACTTAATACAAAGATGAAGGGTGATTATGCATATATGGCAATTTCCTCTTAGGAGACAATAGCCTTAGACTTGGGCAATGAAATCCCTTGATACACTTGAAGGTCTTACTGCATTCGTCATAGTTGAATCTTCATCTCCACTTTAGTTAGTGAGTTAGTGAGTTACTTTCTTTTCTTTTCTACAGATCTCACAATCTTGACTGTCCATAAAGTAAACTGTAACGTAATGTATGTTGCACCCTACATTTTGCTGTTTCATTTTGAACTTCTTATATTTGGTTTCACTCTTATTTTCAAAGGAAATCATTGTTTCACTGTAATGTTGATGTCATTGTAGTTGAAACCCATTGAAAAAGGGATACATGTGCATTTGAACTGGCAGAACATGGAGTGATTGGCACTGGAAATAAGAGCTTGTTATGTTATATATTGAATATATTTACTGATAAATCTGATCTCACAAATTCCATCCAAAACTATACAAGAGAACTCAAGAGCATCATATCACTGCTATTTATCAACAGGGAGTTCCACTAAATCCCTCAGTGTAAACACTTTTTAAGAATTAAAAATGCCAAACGATATGGATGCTTAATCCTGGGCAGAGTTGTTTGGGGCTTGTCTGCACTTAAAACACTGCACAGGCACAGCTGGAGTGCTTCAGTGAACACACCACCTATGCCAATGGAAAGGGGTTCTCCCATCGGCATAAGAAGCCACTTCCCCAAAAGGCAGTAGCTAGGTCAATGGGATAATTCTCCCATTGACCTAGCGCTGTCTACACCAGATGTTAAGGGGGTTTAATTGCGTAGCTCAAGGGTGTGGATTTTTCACACCCCTGAGCAATGTAGTTATACTGACCTAATTTCCTTGTGTAGACCAGGCCTGAGTTAGTGAAAACCTGATTTACATATTTTTGTGGATCCAAGCCTCAGTTGGAGGGAAATGCATACAGGTGTTTACATAGGTTTTGTGATTTTCCTATGAGTAAAGTGTGGTTTTTTTAGAAATTCGTCTGCAAAGTCCATGTGTTACTTGCTTCAACAATCATGTGTCCCTCATGGTTAAACTATAAACTGGAGTGCCCTTGAAGGTGGAGCTCGGGGCAGGGTGTGTTTAAGATAGTGGGGAGATTTGGGAGTTCAGCACTCATCCTGGGGCCCAGGGCAACTGGCCCATGGGAGACCCATTCGCTAGCAGTGGTACAAGACAGATGGTCTGTGCCTGGGAAGGGTGCCTGAGAGGCCAGACCTAGAGACTGTAACTGGAGCCTGCATGAACCCAGGGGAGCTAAGAAGCATATGGATTCAGTGTGTGGATGCAAACACAGCTGCCTGGTGAGGATCCTTAAGGGGGAGCTTAGCTGGGACTATGACAATTCACAAATAATAATTAAGGCTATGTTTTAGTCACGGGTATTTTTAGCAAAAGTCATGGACCGGTCATGGGCAGTAAACAAAAATTCATGGCCCGTGACCTGTCCATGAGTATTACTATATACCCCTGACTAAAACTTTTTTGGGGTGGCAGCTCATGGGGGTGACCCTTGGGGTGTTGCGGGTACTTGGGGGGGGCACGGCCTGGGGGGACACCACAGGGGCTTGGGGTGGATGGTGGTGTGGCCTGGGGGGGGGGGCACCGCGGGTACTTGGAGGGTGGGAGGGTTGGTGGGCTGGGGCAGGTTCCCTACCCAGCTCCTGGGAAGCGGCAACCTCCACCTCCTAGCTCCACGTGCTGCCTCCACTCCACCCCAAACCCCTGTTCTGCAGCTCCCATTGTCTGGGAACCGTGGCCAATGGGAGCTGCAGGCTGAGGTAGCATGTGGAGCTAGGAGCTGAGCGAAGGGAATTCCTGTCGCCCTTTTGGGGAGCCCCCCCCCCAGGTAAGAACCACCCCTCACCTCAATCCCCAACCCTAAGTCCCCTACACCCAAATGCCTGCTGCTGATGGGTGGTGGGGCCCAAGACTGCCCCAGCAGCAGCCAGTGTGACTGTCCCAGGGGTTGCTTGAGGGGCTCAGGCAACTCCCAGGCTAGCCGCACGGGCCATTGCAGAAGTCACGGAGGTCACAAACATGGAGCCTGAATAATAATGGATTAGAAGGAACCTGATTTGGTTCGTAAACTGTTTGCACAGAGAGGAAGGGACCATAGGCGCTGACTCCGTGGGTGCTGCGGCGCTGGAGCACCCCTGGGGAAAAATTAGTGAGTGCTCCACAGCCACTGACAGCCTAGCTCCCCCCACTCCCACCTCCTCCTTGCCTCCTCCTCCCCCAAGCACGCCGTGTCCCCACTCCTCCCCCTCCCAGCGCTTCCCACCTGCGACCTAACAGCTGTTTGGCGGTGCTTAGGACTTTCTGGGAAGGAGGGAGAGGAGTGCAGATGCGGCGCGCTTGGGGGAGGAGGTGGTAAAGAGGTGAGGCAGGGGCAGGGACTTTCGGGAAGGGGGTGGAATTGGGGCGGGGCGAGGATGGTGCAGGGGTGGGGCCACGAGGGGGTGGGGGTTGAGCATCCACAGGACAGAGGGCAAGTCGGCGCCTATGGAAGGGACTACATTCCAGTATTATACCCAGTTACAAGCACAAGAGAGAATTTTGTGACAACATAGAATAGAATAGAATAGAATAGAATAGAATGTCAGGGTTGGAAGGGACCTCAGGAGGTCATCTAGTCCAACCCCCTGCTCACAGCAGGACCAATCCCCAACTAAATCATCCCAGCCAGAGCTTTGTCAAGCCTGACCTTAAAAACTTCTAAGGAAGGAGATTCCACCACCTCCCTAGGTAACCCATTCCAGTGTTTCACCGCCCTCCTAGTGAAAAAGTTTGTCCTAATATCCAACCTAAATCTCCCCCACTGCAACTTGAGACCATTACTCCTTGTTCTGTCATCTGCTACCATTGAGAACAGCCTAGAGCCATCCTCTTTGGAACACCCTTTCAGGTAGTTGAAAGCAGCTATCAAAGCCCACCACATTCTTCTCTTCCGCAGACTAAACATCCCCAGTTCCCTCAGCCTCTCCTCATAAGTCAGGTGTTCCAGTCCCCTAATCATTTTTGTTGCCCTCCGCTGGACTCTTTCCAATTTTTCCACATGCTTCTTGTAGTGTGGGGCCCAAAACTGGACACAGTACTCCAGATGAGGCCTCACCAGTGTCGAATAGAGGGGAACGATCATGTCCCTCGATCTGCTGGCAGTGCCCCTACTTATACAACCCAAAATGCCATTGGTCTTCTTGGCAACAAGGGCACACTATTGACTCATATCCAGCTTCTCGTCCACTGTAACCCCTAGGTCCTTTTCTGCAGAACTGCTGCCGAGCCATTCGGTCCCTAGTCTGTAGCGGTGCATTGGATTCTTCAGTCCTAAGTGCAGGACTCTGCACTTGTCCTTGTTGAACCTCATCAGATTCTTTTGGCCCAATCCTCCAATTTGTCTAGGTCCCTCTGTATCCTATCCCTACCCTCCAGCGTATCTACCTCTCCTCCCAGTTTAGTGTCATCTGCAAACTTGCTGAGGGTGCAATCCACACCATCCTCCAGATCATTTATGAAGATATTGAAGAAAACCGGCCCCAGGACCGACCCTTGGGACACTCCACTTGATACCAGCTGCCAACTAGACATGGAGCCATTGATCACTACCCGTTGAGCCTGACAATCTAGCCAGCTTTCTATCCACCTTATAGTCCATTCATCCAGCCCATACCTTCTTTAACTTGCTGGCAAGAATACTGTGGGAGACAGTGTCAAAAGTTTGCTAAAGTCAAGGAACAACATGTCCACTGCTTTCCCTTCATCCAGAGAGCCAGTTATCTCATCATAGAAGGCAATTAGATTAGTCAAGCATGACTTGCCCTTGTCATGGATGTTAAAAAACTAGGATCTTATCACAAAATAGTCTGTGCCCTGACTGTTGCATATATGGAAGCTCTTGCGTAGCCATTCACAGAATCACAGGGTTGGAAGGGACCTCAGGAGGTCATCTAGTCCAACCTCCTGCTCAAAGGAGGACCAATCCCCAATTTTTGCCCCAGATCCGTAACTGGCCCCTTCAAGGATTGAACTCTGTATATGGAAAAGTTCATGGGGGGTCAAAACTAAAAGAAGCAGCACATGGGCAGAGGGAGAGATGTGCAGAGAAATAAGGTCGGGTTAGAGAAGAAAAGGTGGCAGGTTAAACTGCTGTATCCCTGTCCCCGTTCCATACTGTAAAGCCACTCTTTCATCAGAGATTGGCATACCCTAATCACTTTTAATTCACTTTCTGTTATAAAAATATAGTTATTAGTTTTTACAACAGGTAAGAGTAAGTTGAAAGTGGTTTTTGGACCATAAACTATTGCTAAAAAGACAGTTGGGCTTTCGGGAGAAAGGAGAAGGGGTTCAAATATAATTTCCATTAATCATTTTGAGTTGAAATTAGTAAGAATGTGTTTATTTTACTCTATTAGAGTAAGGGTTTCTCTTCCCTGGCCGATGACATGCAGCTTTGGCATATCTAGCCCAAGTTTGCATAGCCTTTTTTCCCCATCATATGGAGCTATATTTCTAATTAGCTCCCCATTACTGCACCGGTTCTGTTTTGGGATTATTGTTTCCTGAGTATTTTTCACCCACTAAATATTTGTGGTTTGGATTATTTTTCCTCTGGATGGATTAGCTGCTTCTTCCCCAGAGACTCTTGCTGTGCGCTCTTCTTTAATTTTTATTTTTATTTTGGCTTGGGGATGTATTTGTCTTCAAATGACTTGTTATTGTTTGCTTGTTTTGGTATGTTTTAAATGCTTTTTAAACAATTACACTATGCTAAAGCTGTTAAAATGTAAAGTAAATTTTTTCTTATAGATTAGAGATGGCACAGTTGTCACCCAACCATTTGAGACATGAGGGGAGGGCTAGGAAGAACGGTCTGTCCTTGTCTGGGAAGGAACTATCTGGGTAATTTTTGGCAAATCACTTACTCTCCAGTTCCTCAATTTCTTCATCTATAAATTGAATTTAATTTGTACTACCAAATTGGGATGTTGAGGCTAAATTAATTAATGTTTGTAAAGTACTCTGAACATCTCAGATAGGAGGTTTCTTAGAATGCATCACTTTATTATGTTAGGCCCGTAGCCTGCTTCTGCTAAATAACTCCATTGGGAACATCTTGGAGAATGTAGATTCTTCTTTGGAATACAGAAGAACAAATAATATTCTATCGCCTCTTGATTTAAAACCAAAGGCAAACTGACCCACTTAAAAAAATTATGGCATACTTCAGTAGATTAGTTTCTCTAGATAAAACTAAAAATAGGGCTTATTAATGGACAGTTAATTGGTTCTATGAGTTGAAGAGATAGCAACTTAAAAGGCAGCTTGAGCATGCACAGAAGAGTAACTAATAGAATTGAAACTGTTCGTAGTGGCAGGAAAGGGAGTTCACTGAAAGCTCTCTGAACATTATTAAAATTTCATCTTCAAAGCAGTTTGTGCAGGTCCCATTTTTACTTGAGTGGAAATTACACAGCTCAGCCCCCACATACCACTTAGAAAAGGGCAAACATCCAAGCCAGTAATGGGGCCTTTTGTGTAGCAACTACAGTCGGTGCTCAGTAGTAACTTCTACAAGCACTTAAGCCTGGACAAAATCACTGCAACAGGCGATGCAATTTCTGAGAGAGCATAATTTAGGGAGACAAATTATTGTCTGAATCAAAAGGCTCAGAGCCAATTACTGCCCTGTGATAATCATGCCTGACTCCTGTTGACTTCAACAACAGACTTGCACGCATGCGAGAACCAGATTTTGTCCTAAATTTTGTTTCCTACTCAGTAGTTGAGGGGAAAGTGGTAAGAATGCCTGTATTTGAGCAGATTCCTTTTTCTGAGCATTACATAAATAATTTATCCTGACTGCTATAGTGTACACCCTTGATGGCAGTCTCAGTAAAGAGGGCAAGAACTGACTTATAGGCACGGAGAATTAACTGCCTTCTCAGAACTACAGGTGGTCTGTCCATGGTCCTCAAGCCTAGCGGTGGAGAATTGTTTCCATTGCTTTATCTAGTCCAGTGTAAATGACTCAAGCCTGGGGCTTTGTCTCTACACCTGCTTCTTGTGGAAAATCCTTGCACAGTCTCAAAAGAGACTGAGGGGCCATGAGGTCTGGCAGATGAGGCTCCATGCTGGTTCCTCCCTCATAATTGCTACAATGCAAATTATGTCTTCCAGCTGCAACCTTTGGTACTAAATGAATAGACTATTGAATTTGGGCAACACCTGGTTTGAAGTGTCTGCCTCTTTTCTTTGTCTGGAGAAAACCTGTTATTAATCCCCTGACATGCCTGGTTTAAACACCCTTTAGGACATGTCTACACTACTGAGTTAAGTTGACTTAAGTTACATCGATGATCAGAAACCGCTGTATTTACAGTGGAGCACACAGTTGGTGCTTTAGCACCTCCAGAGAGAGCAGTGCACCATGGGTAGCAATCACACTGTGCAAATCACCGCCTTCTCCTGCATGGAGTTCTGGGAATGGATTTCAGTGCATCATGGGGTGGGGCCACGTCCCATAATTTCAAGGGCTTCCGACAGCGTTTTGTGCTGTTTTTCAGCTGGCCCTGTAAACTTTGCGCCCACCATCTCTCCCTGAAAGCTTGGATCCTGCACTGCTCTCCAGTCTTGTGATGAGCGTTATGAACACAATGCGGCTGATCCTGCAGTATTTCATGAGCTGCAAATCTGAACAGGAATCCATGGCGCCTACTCTGCTGTGTGTCATGGAAAGAAACAATTCAGGATTGACGTTGGCATTCACGGAGCAGCTGCACGTGGTGGACTGTAACTGTTGGGCTCGGGAAACAAGCACCACTGGTGGAATCAGATTGTGATGCAGGTATAGGATGATGAGCAGTGGCTGCAGAACTTTTGTATGTGCAAAGCCACCTTCCTTGAACCATGTGCAGTGCTCACTCCTGCCCTGCAGCACAAGGACACCAAAATGAGAGCTGCTCTAACGGTGGAAAAGCGAGTGGCGATTGCTATGTGGAAGCTGGCAACTCCAAACTGTTACCGGTCAGTCATGAATCAGTTTGTAGTTGGGAAGTCCACCTTGGGGGTTGCAGTGACGCAGGTGTGTAGGGCCATTAATCGCCTTCTGCTATGAAGCACTGTGACCCTGGGCAATGTGTGGCTTGTGGCAATGGGATTCCCTAACTGTGGTGGGGCTATAGCAGGTGCACACGTCCCAGTTTTGGTCCCAGACCGTCTTGCAACAGAGTACATCAATAGAAAGGGTTACTTTCCTATGGTATTGCAGGTGCTGGTTGATTACCAGGGTCATTTCACTGACATCAATGCAGGGTGGTCAGGGAAGGTGCATGACACATACATCTTCAGGAACACTGGCCTGTATAGAAAGCCGCATGCAGGGGCTTTCTTTCCACACCAGAAGATTACAGTAGGGGATGTGGGAATGCCCATAGTGACCGTGGGAGACACAGCCTATCCCTTATTCCCATGAAGGAGTCCTATGAAGCCATATACTGGAAACTTTTACAGCAGTAAGGAGCAGTGCAACAACAGGCTCAGCAGGCACAGAATGACCATCAAATGTGTGTTTGGCAGATTACATGGTTGCTGGTGCTGCCTTTTTCACAGGTTAGACATCAGTGAGGAAGATATTCCCATGGTCATAGCAGCCTGCTGTGCATTGCATAACATTTGTAAAGCCAAGGGGGAAAAGCTTCCCCAGGGATGGAGTATTGAGGTGGATTGCCTGGCAGTTGATTATGAGCAGCCAGACACCAGGGCTATTAGAGGAGCTCAACAAGGGGCTATTTGAATCAGGGAGGCTTTGAAGCAGCATTTTGATAATGAGCTGCAGTAATGTGTCTTTCTATAATGAATTGAGCCAGGCATTATTTACTTGCCACCTTGAATGACCCCTGTAATGATTCCAGCCTGAGCACTAACTGTAGTCTGCAAATGTGGCAGTTGCCACTGTATTTGAATTTCTGTTACAACCATGCTGTGTAGGTCACAAATAAAGAATCACTGTTTTTGTAAGACTCAATTTTTGTTGAACAGCAGTACACAGATTAACATTTCTTACAAGGGACATGACAGTGAGCCGCACTTGCTGATGGGAGGCTCTCACAGCCGCATGTAAGTCCAGTCTAAGCTGTCATTATGGAAAATGTTCCTACAGGTGGAGTGCAAGGGTACTGCGACAGGCCGGGAGAGTGAGAGGATTGTGTATGGGGAGTTTGGGGAGGGCAAGGAATGCAGTTCTGTATGTGCTGTAGGGGGAGGGAGCATGCATGTGTTCTGCCTGCAGTGCAATCCGGGACCTCAGCATCTTTGTTTCATCCAGGGTCTCATGCAGAGGTCTAACCCTTTCCAGGGATGAGTCTGTTACTACACCCAGGCCAATTGACATGTGTGGAAATGGGGCCCTTGGTGATGAAGTCAGCAGTGGCACTGACCATGTTTCTTGCCTCCCATTTCTACCACCTAATTGATACTCAGATCAGAGAAACCATAAAAATGGCCTGTGAGGCCCAAAATTGAGATCTGAGCTGACAGCCAGGAAGATGAAGCAAGGGCTCATTTGTCTCCAAATCAGACCCCAGGAAACATGCTGCCTCTCCCCTGGAACTGTTTTAAAGGTTAAGAATCTTGGTCTCCCTCTCTCCTCTGCCCCCAGTGAAGACACACAGAACTTACTGCAGCCCCAGGATGGCATCAGAAGAGGTGAGAGAGAAGGTTAGGGTAGATGTCAGGCTGTTCGGGAGTAGGTAGTTCATTTACAAGTTTCTCACTCTCAGTTCAGCTGTGGTACAGATACCCTTCTCCCTATGCTTTGTGCACTGGGCATCCTTCCCCAGGTTAGGTCATCTTGGTGCACAGCCAGTTTGTCAGCTGCTGCTGAGGTGTAAACTGGGCTCAGATTATGGCCTTTAGGAACAGATCCTATTCTAAGTGAGTTACTTACAGGCAGTATTCCTACTGCATCTCTTTGTTATATTCCATTGGGTGCCAGTGTAAATTCTGTTCCTTTATTTTTACACTCTCTTGAAATAAGTCCATTCTTTTATTAATATTATTATTTAATGTGGCATGGTCCTGACCTCAGGATGTTTACAATCTTTTTCAAACACAGAATTTGCAGCTCAGATATGTGTAATACACATGGTGATTGTGCAAACTTAAAGCACAAGGGACATCTAGGTGAGAGCTCTGAAAGGTTTCCCAGAAAAAGTGTGTTTTGAGGAGGGATTTAAATTAAGTGAGGGAGTTTTAACATTGAGAGAGGTAGTGTGGTCCAGTGACTAGGACATTGGCCTGGGACTCATGAGACCTGCATTCCGGTTCTGCCATTAACTGGCTATATGACTTTGGACAAGTCATTTAGTCTGTCTTTGTCTTTTCTCCCCGCCCCTCCCCCCCGCTCCCAACTTTTCTGTCTTATCTATTTAGATTGTAAATGCTTCAGGCCACAGATTGTCTCTCACTAAGTGTTTGTACAGTGCCTAGCACTTGGTTGCGGTCTCTAGCTGCGACAGTGATACATATAATGTTTTTTCTAGTAGTAATAGCACTTTCATAGCACTTTTCATCTTCAAAGCCCTTTATAGTGTAACTGCAGCACAGCCAATTCACTTAGGCAACCATAACATTTAGACACTTACCTTTTCTTAATGAAATCTTAAATTCTGAAGAATAAGATGGCATACACACACACACACACACACACACACATTTGGCCCCTATCCTCCACTACACAACTGAAAAGATCCAGCCTTTTCCCATTTTATGCTCAGTTGTGTCCCTGGCAACTGGAGACAAGGATGATGATAAAGTAGAATGCTCAGGGTGGAGGCTGACTGCCAGTTCTTGCAAAAATCCTCCTACTTCCAAGATCATAGTGCTATTTCCGATGACTTAGAGGACATTTGCACTTCTCCCAGGCCCCCTGCAGCACCAACAGCCATTGGCCAACATCTGCCAACCACGTTCACATGGCCCTTTCCGGTGTGCAAATGTCAGCGGAGACTGCTGCTCTCTATTTTGCAATGTAAGTTGGGGTAGGTTCACGTGTACGATGTAGAGCAGCTGTTCCCCCAACTTCTCCATGCTCCAACAACCATGCCCCCTCGCTGCATAGTAGATCTTCAGTGGAAGTGGTGCAGAGTGGCTTGGGGCAGGAGGAAGGTACCATGTCCAATGCCACCTTTCCCTTTCAGACCCTCTTCCTGCACCATTTTCAGTTTTGTTCTTCTCTGCCATGTGCAGTGGAAGGAAGCATATTGCATTAATTCCTCACTCCATTTAATTTGAGTCTTTATTACCTGTTATGAAATTTTAATAGATATTGTTCTCTGCTATAATTCTGCCAGTGAATTAACACATGCAGAAAAGAGCCCGATGTTGGCATAGTAATAAAACATGCTTAGTGAGGGCAGAGGAATGTAGGGATTTTCCATTAGAGAATATCATTTGAAATTGCCTGTACTGAGCTTTCAGTATTAAGCAGTCATACTCAATAACACTATTCACTGTATTCTACACCAGTTCCATCCCCAAGCACTCTTTATTTAAACATGATAGCTTATGATACAAGTGTCACCAGTCATTGAAAACTGCATTAACATGCCTCGTTGGTCTCCAATAAGTTTTGAAGTCAGGTGAAGTCTTTACATGTTGACTATTTTGGCAGGCTACATTGTTCTACAGTTTATCAGTTGATAACTTTTGCTGCCTCAGAGTCATTGTGTTTCCCCAAGTGAAGAACCTCTGGCTATGCTCTGGAAATATATGCGTTCCACAGAAATGAAAAGTTATTAAATCAGTACTGCAGGGGAATGCAGAGGAATGATCTGTTTGTAATTCTGGGGGAAACAATTTAGAACACAGTTTCTAAAGCTTAACAAAATTACTTAAAATCTTTCAGAGAAAGAACCAACCTTTTTCAGCTGGTCTCCAAGGATTTTGTTTATCTTTCAGATCGAGTTGCTGCAAAATACTGATAATGCACAAATTCCATGAAGCGTTAAATCTCTGTCTACCAGTGGCTTGCAGAAATTAATCAAATTACCTTTTAAAGTTAATGCAGTCGGTGAGAAGAGTTTAATGATATTCAAAACCTTCATGGTAATAATTACAGTTGAAGAGGGTCAGTCAGTTGAGAATTAATGCAAAAAGTGCACAGAATGATAATTTGAATTAAGGTATCAGACCTTGCATAAAGCATTGGGAAAGGGAGCCATGAAAATAAAATTCATTCACTTCCATTTGATGGGATGAAATAAACTAAAATTTGTTAGGATTTGAACTAAAGGATGAATTTGAGGTTTGAGCTGTAGTAGATAGAAGGGAGGGACTAGAATGCAGAGAAAAGAAGATGGAAAAAAGAAGAGATGAAAGATGGAGAGGGTGGTTATTAATGAATGTCCCTCACTGTTTAAACCCATCTATATCTCAAAAGTGACATGAAAGTGAACAGCTTTATTCTAGCCTCTGCCACCCACAAGTTTCGTCTTGCCCAAATGTTCTTTCTCTTTATTTGCTTTTCACCAATATAGCAGCTTGTGTACGTTTTCCAGGATTTTAAAGAAGGGGGAAAGATGAATCCCTGTATTTTAATACATATTTCTCAGTTCCCTTGCTTACTGAACAATGGAGCAACTGTAAAATATTTCAGGTTGCAGAAGTTCAGGGAACCCTCACATCTCGCCCTTCCTTTTTCTTTTTCACAAAAACAGTTAAAGGAAAGTTCTGTACATCAGGTAAGCTTGTACGGAGTTGACAGTTGTTGTAAATATGTTCTATGGCCTTCTGAGCCTGTACTTCTTCCAGTGATTAGAAACTGAAAAGACTGTTGGCCAAGATCTTTAAAAGTGAAACACCATTAAGTGGCCTCACTTTCAGAGGGTGGGTGCTCAGCACTTTCTGATAAGCAGGCCCCTATAGCTGTTTCAGCTTAAGCACCCCAAACTGAGGCACTACTTGCTTTTGAAAATCTTAGCCTACAGCAATATCCTCATCTGCCTAAAGAAATCATAATCAACGGCACACATTTATTTCTCAGTTTTCATTTTGTCTCATGTATGTGACTAAAATATTCCTATTTTTGTTCCATTCTTCTGAGAATAACTTGTCAGTTGCTGTCTTTTACACACAATTAAATCAGTTCAGACATCATATTGTGAATGTTCATAAAAATTGAGCCAATGTTTCTTTTATGGTTAATTGCACATTGAACTTTGCATGTGCCATTTTCACATTTCGAGTTTCGGTGCAGATTAGCAGTTCAAATTCTTATTCTGCATGTGTGAAGGGATTATCAAATATACCAAATGAACCCCCTATAGAAAGTCTGTTTACATAGCACAGTGATTATGCAATTGGACCATGAGGATATGAATTATAAATGTATCCTCTGCTGTTTTATATCAGTGGTACTCTGGGTGTTACAGACTGAGTACCAGCAAATTTAACCTCAAATGGGCTTCCAGAGGCACAGTATAATCATGTTCAGTTGGTTCATTGCAATCTTTGTTATTGTGTCAACTTGTGATGATACTACACCATTGAGATGCAATGTCATGACCTGAGGATGCATTATCATCATCCTACCTCCACCAGGGGGCCTCCCTGAACTGTTTCCCCCCTGCTACTGCAGCTGCTGGGTGGGAAGGGACATTCCAATTTTACTTGCGGGGGGAACCCCCAAAACTTGCTTCATCTCTTCATTGGTTCTCATGGTGCAGGCATGTGTGCTTTGTGTTGTTCATACTGCCTTATAAAACAAATGGAGTACAAATTGGATGTATACCCTCCAATATCCTCGTGTATTGGCACAAAGAGATTTGTATCTGCAGAATCACAGGTTGAATATGACTGATTTAGAAGAGCTGATGTGACATGCTGCACTTTAGAAACAAACATCACTCTTCCCAGGATTTGTAAATACAAGACCTTGTAATAACACACGAAGGACACCTAGCATCCCACATAGTTAAAGGCTTATATCCAGATAAGTTAGAAACCCATTTATTGCAACCCTCGCTTTCAGTTACACTAGAATAAAACTTGGCACTCATTTAGCTTTGATGCAAATATTTTTGTTTGCAAGTTTATTGTTACAGAATTTTAGGCTAATTGGTTTGGCTGTGTTTGATTTATAAATCTGGCAAAAATATGTTGAATTCCTGTGGTGTGAAGGGTTTTTCTGAATAGCTGAAAAGTAAAAATGGTATCAATATAAAATGTTACAGTTCATCTCTTTGTGATTTTGGCATTTTCAAAAGAAGAAATATGTGAACACCCTAGGAAATACTGTGACTACTAAGCATATTCATTCTGTCTATGTGTGTGGATACTTTTTTTTAAAACTAAGCTTCAATTTTCATGTGACATATAAGAGTAGAGTTTAACTCTCACTTCTGTATTTATTTCAATTGCAGGCTGTGGTGATATTGTGCATGTAACACTTTTCATGATGGATCAAGTATATAGAATCCAATGATTCACCCATTTGGCTGGTGAAACATTTTCTTTCAAAACTTTTGTTTTATGTATATACAGAAAATTGGGGTTTTCTATGGAAAATTTTGACTTTCTGGTCAAATGAATTTTTTGTGAAAAGTGTCTGCATAAAATTTACAAATTTCGTTGAAAACCCAAACATCCAAAAAACCTAAATGCTTTAGCTAACAGGAAAAATTTTGATTGAGAAATGCCACCATCGTGCTGCATGGACGTAATAGTTCAGAACACTCATGCCCTAGTTCTCCTCTGTAGTCTAGGCTTCCCATCCATGCTAATTTCCCAGAGTGCATCATGACCATATAGCTCCAACTGCAGCAGTTCAGCAAGGGGATAGGCAGTATGCATCATGGGAGATGCAGTCTGGCCAGGGAACCTGGCCCATAAAAAGTAGTGGGAGTAGAGACATTCAAACTTCCACGAGGCACCACAGTGGCATTTCCTAATCAATATTTTTCAGTTTTTGACCCACAAAAAATCAGTTTTTGATCTTTCACCAAAAAGTCAACATTTTTAATGGAAAAACTTTTTTTTATGACTAACTCTACCCAACAACGTCAGTAGAAGTAACTCATGTGAAGGAATACTCGAACCTGG
The DNA here is from genome assembly GCF_965152275.1 of Natator depressus. NCBI lineage: Eukaryota > Metazoa > Chordata > Testudines > Cheloniidae > Natator > Natator depressus. The sequence continues at coordinate 322,419,170 of NC_134234.1, read as the reverse complement.
GTTTAGTTGATAGACTTCAACAAAGTTCTTAGAAAACATTCGTCCTTATCACAAAATGAAAGAGCTTTAAATTAAGTGTTAACATTATTTGGTGAATGTTTTCAACAAACTCCATTTCATTCTTCACAATTTCTGATATTAATGTGTTTCATAGAATCATAGAATATCAGGGTTGGAAGGGACCTCAGGAGGTCATCTAGTCCAATCCCCTGCTCAAAGCAGGACCAATCCCCAACTAAATCATCCCACCAGGGCTTTGTCAAGCCTGACCTTAAAAACTTCTAAGGAAGGAGATTCCACCACCTCCCTAGGTAACGCATTCCAGTGTTTGACCACCCTCGCAGTGAAAAAGTTTTTCCTAATATCCAACCTAAACCTCCCCCACTGCAACTTGAGACCATTACTCCTTGTTCTGTCATCTGCTACCACTGAGAACAGTCTAGATCCATCCTCTTTGGAACCCCCTTTCAGGTAGTTGAAAGCAGCTATCAAATCCCCCCTCATTCTTCTCTTCCGCAGACTAAACAATCCCAGTTCCCTCAGCCTCTCCTCATAAGTCATGTGTTCCAGTCCCCTAATAATTTCTGTTGCCCTCCGCTGGACACTTTCCAGTTTTTCCACATCCTTCTTGCAGTGCGGGGCCCAAAGCTACAAGAAGGTTTTAAAGTTAGCCTTGCAAATATGTTAGGGAAACTTATCATCCCAGGCCCAAATTCTATTTGGCAGCACTTTTCACTGCTGATTGGGGAAAAAACCTAATGATACTTTACTTGAGTATAAAAAAGTTACTTGCTTGAGCAAATAGTGAAAAAAGTTTTGAAGAACCGCATTAAGGTATTAACTAATGACATAGGGTGGTATTTTAAAAAGCATCTAAGTGTCTTACGAGCACAAATTCCATTAACTGCCAATGGGATTTATGCTCCCAAATAAAGTAGATGCTTTTGAAAATGCCATCTATTCAGCCTTAGGACACTAGTTAATTCTGAAGTATTACACACCATAAGGACTGGCCACTTCCCAAGGTCTGTAAGGCCATTTTGGGAGTCTTGCCCAGAGTGAAGTGCAGCTGGCTGCCTCTCCCTCATATTTTATTCCAACCCCATCTCTCAGGTAAGGATACAAGTACATGAAGAGGGCAAGTATGGGGTGGAGAGAATCCAGAGTCCAGAGCAGTTGCATACCAACAGGTCAGCTATAAGCTCAAAAGAAGTGGTCAAGAAGTGCTAGGATCATTGCCCACTCCAAGTGGGCAAAGAGTCTTCTTCTGATTGTTGAGGTGGGAATGTCAGGGTGGGAGGAGGAATATACTTGTCCTGGGGAACCTTAGGAATAACACCATTTTTCTGTGGGACTTCAGTGAATTTGGATATAAAATGAGTGATCTGTTGTGCCTTATAGAGTAATGGATATAGTTGTAAACTAAGCTCCATAGTTCAGTTGCACTGGAAAACTCTGCTCAAAGGGAAATCTAAGACTAATATAGCAAGGTTATAAAGTTCTGAATTCAGATACTTTGGGAGAGCCCTGAAGGGAAATTTGAACAGTGCCTGCAGACACTATGCAGGTGTAGTCAAGCCTATTAGTCTCTTGCTTTCATGTTCAAATTTTATATAGCCATGACAGCAGACTTTCTTTGTACATTCTGCTACAGGTTCTTTTAACAGTTATCAGTGCAAGTCAACATTGTTCAAAGCTGGGTGTATGATAAAGGCAAAGCAGAAGAGTCGCATATTTTTCCATTTTGAGCTTGTATTTGTTCCCTTCCCTACTCTCCCCAGTGCTGTTTGCAGCCCACATGCTGACACAGTCTCTCTCTTTCTGTGTTTTGTTTTCTGAATCCTGGAAAGCCTTGTGTTATTTCTATACGTTCAACTTAGAGTAGAGTTTTGATGACATAGGAGATATAGGATACTTTTGCCTGCTGGCATCAATTATCCATGAGATGGTCGAGTTCAGGATCCTGACACAGGGAAGAAAGGTAAACAGCAGGATACGGACCCTGGACTTCAGGAAAGCAGACTTTGACTCCCTCAGGGAGCGGATGGGTAAGATCCCCTGGGGGACTAACATGAAGGGGAAAGGAGTCCAGGAGAGCTGGCTGTATTTCAAGGAATCCCTGTTGAGGTTACAGGGACAAACCATCCCGATGAGTCGAAAGAATAGTAAATATGGCAGGCGACCAGCTTGGCTTAATGGTGAAATCCTAGCGGATCTTAAACATAAAAAAGAATCTTACAAGAAGTGGAAGGTTGGACATATGACCAGGGAAGAGTATAAAAATATTGCTCGGGCATGTAGGAATGAAATCAGGAGGGCCAAATCGCACCTGGAGCTGCAGCTAGCAAGAGATGTCAAGAGTAACAAGAAGGGTTTCTTCAGGTATGTTGGCAACAAGAAGAAAGCCAAGGAAAGTGTGGGCCCCTTACTGAATGAGGGAGGCAACCTAGTGACAGAGGATGTGGAAAAAGCTAATGTACTCAATGCTTTTTTTGCCTCTGTCTTCACTAACAAGGACAGCTCCCAGACTGCTGCGCTGGGCATCGCAACATGGGGAGTAGATGGCCAGCCCTCTGTGGAGAAAGAGGTGGTTAGGGACTATTTAGAAAAGCTGGACGTGCACAAGTCCATGGGGCCGGACGAGTTGCATCCGAGAGTGCTAAAGGAATTGGCGGCTGTGATTGCAGAGCCATTGGCCATTATCTTTGAAAACTCATGGCGATCGGGGGAAGTCCGGGACGACTGGAAAAAGGCCTATGTGGTGCCCATCTTTAAAAAAGGGAAGGAGGAGGATCCTGGGAACTACAGGCCAGTCAGCCTCACCTCAGTCCCCGGAAAAATCATGGAGCAGGTCCTCAAGGAATCAATCCTGAAGCACTTAGACGAGAGGAAAGTGATCAGGAACAGTCAGCATGGATTCACCAAGGGAAGGTCATGCCTGACTAATCTAATCGCCTTCTATGATGAGATTACTGATTCTGTGGATGAAGGGAAAGCAGTGGATGTATTGTTTCTTGACTTTAGCAAAGCTTTTGACACTGTCTCCCACAGTATTCTTGTCAGCAAGTTAAAGAAGTATGGGCTGGATGAATGTACTATAAGGTGGGTAGAAAGTTGGCTAGATTGTCGGGCTCAACGGGTAGTGATCAATGGCTCCATGTCTAGTTGGCAGCCGGTGTCAAGTGGAGTGCCCCAGGGGTCGGTCCTGGGGCCGGTTTTGTTCAATATCTTCATTAATGATCTGGAGGATGGTGTGGATTGCACTCTTAGCAAATTTGTGGATGATACTAAACTGGGAGGAGTGGTAGATACGTTGGAGGGCAGAGATAGGGTACAGAGGGACCTGGACAAATTGGAGGATTGGGCCAAAAGAAACCTGATGAGGTTCAATAAGGATAAATGCAGGGTCCTGCACTTAGGGCGGAAGAACCCAATGCACAGCTACAGACTAGGGACCGAATGGCTAGGCAGCAGTTCTGCGGAAAAGGACCTAGGGGTTACAGTGGACGAGAAGCTGGATATGAGTCAGCAGTGTGCCCTTGTTGCCAAGAAGGCCAATGGCATTTTGGGATGTATAAGTAGGGGCATAGCGAGCAGATCGAGGGACGTGATCGTTCCCCTCTATTCGACATTGGTGAGGCCTCATCTGGAGTACTGTGTCCAGTTTTGGGCCCCACACTACAAGAAGGATGTGGATAAATTGGAGAGAGTCCAGCGAAGGGCAACAAAAATGATTAGGGGTCTGGAACACATGACTTATGAGGAGAGGCTAAGGGAACTGGGATTGTTTAGTCTGCAGAAGAGAAGAATGAGGGGGGATTTGATAGCTGCTTTCAACTACCTGAGAGGTGGTTCCAAAGAGGATGGTTCTAGACTATTCTCAGTGGTAGCAGATGATAGGACAAGGAGTAATGGTCTCAAGTTGCAGTGGGGGAGGTTTAGGTTGGATATTAGGAAAAACTTTTTCACTAGGAGGGTGGTGAAACACTGGAATGCGTTACCTAGGGAGGTGGTAGAATCTCCTTCCTTAGAAGTTTTTAAGGTCAGGCTTGACAAAGCCCTGGCTGGGATGATTTAATTGGGGATTGGTCCTGCTTTGAGCAGGGGATTGGACTAGATGACCTCCTGAGGTCCCTTCCAACCCTGATATTCTATGATTGATCCTTAAAAAAGAAATACAAAACACAAAAGATAATACAGCAGGGCACAGATTATCCAGTAAGTTCTTGGAATGCATTAGAGACAACTTTTTATTTCAGAAGGTGGAGAAGGTGACTGGGGGAGAGGCTATTCTTGATTAGATTCTGACAAACAGGGAGCAACTGGTTGAGAATTTGAAGGTGGAAAGCAGCTTGGGTGAAAGAGATAATGAAATGATCAAGTTCATGATTCTAAGGAATGCTAAGAGGGAAAACATAAGAATAAAGGCAATGGACTTCAAGAAGGCAGACTTTAGCAAACTCAGAGAAATGGTCGGTAAGATTCCATGGAAAGCAAGTCTAAGGGGAAAAAAAGAATTCAAGAGAGTTGGCAGTGTTTTAGAGAGACATTATTAAGGGTCCAAAAGTAAACTATACCTAAGTATTATAAGAGGCCACCCTGACTTATCCAGGAGATCTTCAACAACCTGAAACTCAAAAAAGAGTCCTACAAAAAGTCGAAACTAGGTCAAATTACAAAAAATGAATATGAAAAAAACTAACACAAGCATACAACACAATATTAGAATGGCCAAGGCAAAAAATGAGATTAAACTATGGACATAAAGGGTAACAAGAAAATATTTTACAAGTATATGAGAAGCAAGAGGAAGACCAAGGCCAAGGTAGGCCCAGTAATCAGTGAGAAGACAAAGACAATAACAGAAAATGCAGCAATGGCCAAAGTATCAATAAACGCCCTTTTTTGTTTGTTTTCACCAAAATCAGCAGTGATTGGATGACTAACATAGTTAGCATCAGTGAAATTGGATAAGATCTGAGGCTAAAATAGGGAAATAACAAGTTAAGAATTAGACAAGTTAGATGTCTTCAAGTAAGCAGGGTCTGATGAAATACATCCTAGAATACTGAAGGGACTGGCTGAAGAGATCTCTGAGCCATTAGTGATTATCTTTGAGGACTTGTAGAGGATGAGATAGATATTCAAGAACTGGAAAAGGGAAAATATAGTACCTATCTATAAAAAGGGGGAATAAGGACAACCTACAGACTTATAGGCCAATGAGCTTAACTTCAGAACCTGGAAAAATAATGGAGCAAATAATTGAACAATCAATTTGTAAGCACTTAGAAGAAAATAAGATCATAAGTAACAGTCAACATGGATTTGTCAAGAATAAATCATGTCAAACTAACCTAATATCCTTCTTTGATAGGGTAACAAGTCTTGTGGATGGGGGAAGCAGTAGATGTGATGTATCTTGACTTTAGTGAGTCTTTTGATATTGTCTCACATAACCTTCTTGTAAACAAACTAGAGAAGTATAGCCTAGATGAACCTACTATATGGTGGGTGCACAACTGATTGGAAAAACATATCCAGAGAAAAAGTTATCTATATATAGCCATGGTTCACAATCAAGCTGGAAGGGCATATTGCTTGGGGTCCTGCAGGGATCTGTCCTGGGTCCAGTTCCATTCAATATCTTCATAAATTATTTGGATAATGGCATAGAAAGTACACTTATAAAATCTGTGGATGATACCAAGCTGGGAGGGGTTGCAAGCACTTTGGAGGACAGGATTAGAGTTCAAAATGATCTTGACAAACCAGAGAAATGGTCTGATATAAATAGGGTGAAATTCAATAAGAACAAATGCAAAGTGCTACGTTAGAAAGGAATAATCAATTGCACAATTACAAAAAGGAAAATAACTGCTTAGGAAGGAGTACCATAGAAAAAGATCTGGGGGTTATAGTGGATCACAAACTAAATGAGAGTCAATAAAGTAATACTGTTGCAAAAAAAAGCAAATTTCATTCTGGGAATGAATGAACTGCTGTGTGAAGAGTGATTCTTTGAACTCTCCAGCCACACCCAACAGCCTTACCCCAGGGCCACATTCCATCTCCCATACACCAGTGTTAGGGTTTGTCTGCACATGGAGTATATAAACAGCTATTCCTGAATAACTCCCTGTGTGGACAAGCCCTTATACTGTTGTTACTCCATTGGCTTCAGTGAAGTGATATCTGATTTGCACTGCTGTGAGAGTAGAATCGGGTCCCCATCTATAAAATAAGGATAATGCCATCATGCTTATCTGTGCACTCCTTTGGACCCCTTCACTGTTGTTTCATAGATTCATAGATATTAAGGTCAGAAGGGACCATTATGATCATCTAGTCTGACCTCCTGCACAATGCAGGCCACAGAATCTCACCCACCCAAATTGTACCTGTCTCCCAAGTATTTAACATTCCTTTACCTCTCTTTCACCCTTCCAAGCCTGGTGGTAGGAATCTGTTGATTAGATTATAGGCTTTTGTTTATTTGTACATGTTATTAGGTTGGAACACAATGACCCTGTCTGCCCTAGGAAAAAAGGTGTGCTTTGACCATAGGTGCTGACTCCGTGGGTGCCCCGGGGCCGGAGCACCCACGGGGAAAAATTGGTGGGTGCTCTGCACCCACTGACAGCTCCCCGCCCCAGCTCACCTCCGCCTCCTCCCCTGAGCGCGCCATCCCCACTTCTCCTCCCAGTGCTTGCTGCCGCGACACAAGCTGTGGGAGGGAGGGGGGAGGAGCGGGAACGTGGCGTGCTCAGGGGAGGAGATGGGGAAGAGGCGGCGTTGGGGTGAGGCAGAGGTGGAATCGGGGCGGGGGGGCGCGAGCACCCACCGAGGCCGGAAGAAGTTGGTCCCTGTGCCTTTGACAATGTGATAGTTAACATGTTGTAAAATCCTAGTATACCTCAATCCAAGTATAGTTGTCATCTACTTCAGTTTAGCTGATCGAGGTGAGCCAAGGCTCCGTCCTGGTTCAGGACCTGAAACGTTGCTATTCCCCCCTGTAGCTTCTTGGAAATGGGGCAGGAGTGGTTAACTATCCCATGCTGTGGAGAAGTCTAGTAGGAAAAGTATGGATGAAATTTTCTTGTCTGTAGACAAAGATTATCCATTAGAACAGCAACTGCTGCATGTATACCACGCTCTGTCCTGAAGCCTGCTAGAGGACCCAGAATACTGACAACTGACAGGTAGCACTGGAGACCCCTTTTTTAACAAAATCTTCTTGATTAGCTTGCTTCAAAAAAGCAAGTTAGACACTGGATAGTAGTTTAGAAGGTCTCAGGTGTGAAACAAGGTTTTCTTTGTAACTAGAGAGCTTATTACATGGTTGGACAATTGCATTTCACCAGGGTGTGATGAGGATTAATTAGTTTTACAAAACATTGAAGATATAAAGTACTCTACAAACTATGAGGATTAATATAGAACAAAGTTATCATGATAAAATACCAGACAATTTGAGCACATAACACATTAGTAAACAGCTTGCTCGTGGCACTGATAGTTGTAGAAAATGGTGACATATTTTGGAAAGCATTAAAATTAAGTCAAGAATATGGGCTCAAATGTGCACATATTATTGAGTAAATCAAAAGCAATTTAGCTCTGTTTTGGGTATTCTACAAAAATCAGCTTCATAAATAGTGGACACTTGCATAATATTGAGCATTTATCCTCATATATTCTTATTGAAAATCATGGAATAGCTAATTCACAGCAGTCAATTTTTAATTTACGTGTAGTGTGCAATTTATTGCTCTGGAGACTAAAGCGTGTTTTAAAACCACATAATGGACACTGTACTGGCAGCAGCCTTGCAGGCTTCCCCACCCTCACCTGCCAATGTGACTGATCCCACAGCAGAAAGCACCAGTCCTTTTGGCGAGCAGATAATTTAGTATCTATGCAGTCCTTGGCTTCTCTGCTGAGACTGCCAACAGAGGTGCCAGTTAACTTCAATTAGAGATGAACAGTGTGTTATTAGATGTAGACTAGATATATAATGAAGCTTATATGACCATAAATTCTCAAATTAAGTGGGTACCTATAATGCTTGCTAACACAAATATTGCAAATAATGAAAAAAATACTAATTTCTGTTCTTGAAAAATACAGAATTTCAGCCATGTTCAGAAGTGGACTCTGAATTGTATGCTTGTTTCTGGTGGAGTAGAGGTGAATGTCATAGTGTCTGAAAGGAGAAACACTGCTTCTGTACATCACTGAGCCACTTCCCACAATTTACAGTGCTGATACCCTGAAAGGGGGAGCGGGGCTGCGCACTCTGGTGGATCAAAGCAAGTTCGATATAACACGGTTTCACCTATAACCCAGTAAGATTTTTTGGCTCCCGAGGACAGCGTTATATCAGGGTAGAGGTGTATTTATTATTTGCAGTGTCATAGCACCTAGGAGTTTCAATCATGGACCAGGACCTCCTTGTGCTGTACAAATACAGAACAAAAGACAATCCCTGCCCCAAAGATATTACAATCTAAGAATAAGACAAGTGACAGCAGAAGGATACAGACAGACTTGACTGGGGAGTACAAGGAAACAATGAGACAGTACTGGTCAGAATGACAGGTAGTGGTGTCAGCACACCAGCAGCCTAACTGTTATAAAGTGTTTTGTAGGCATCACAGCAAAGGAGAGTTAAGAAGAAATTCGAAAGAGGAGGATGAATTAGTTTTGTGAATGTTTATGGGGAACGCCTCCCAAGAGTTAGAGGCAGCTTGGGAGAAAGTAGCAAGGCACTTATTGGAAAATTTAACAAGTGAATGATGGAGGCTGACATCAAGGGCAGATTGGAGGCACAAGCTGAGGTTTCAATCCTGAATGAGAGATGGTAGGTAGGGTGGGCATAGGCCTTGAAAATAGAGACAGGTAGTTTAAGTTTGATACGCTAGAGATGAGGGAACCAGTGAAGGAATGAAAAGAGAGGAATGACATGGTCAAAGCAACAATCTATGGAAATGATCTTTGCAGCAGCATTCTGAATGGTTATCAGTGTGGGAGGATTGCATTTGTCAAGGCCAGAAAACAGGATGTTGCAGTAATCAAGATGTGAGATGATGAGAGCCTGGTCAAGAATTTTAGCTATGTGACTGGCTAGGAAACACCATATCTTAGAGATGTTATGCAGAAAGAATCTGCAAAACTTATGGTACATCCACACTACAACACTGGGGGGGCAGAGGGGAGCTAATCAGTACTTTTCATGAAAAATCTCCTATAAATCATATATTTTGTCACTAAAATAATGGATATGACAAACAAACATACAATCATATAATTATTGTGTTTTTGTGTTCGTCTCTGTTGCTCTGTTCCTCCCTGTCTTGTCTTTTCTCCTGTCCACTCTCTCTCTCTCTCTCTCTCTCTCTCTCTGAGTTTTATATAGCTTCTTTTACCATAGTGTCTAAGGCCCTGATTCAGGAAAACATCATTATTCAAGACATCACTTAAGTATTATTCTAAGTGCTGTTCCGAGTAGGGATGGACTTAAACATGTGTGTATAAGCACACTCCTTAAGGATATGTCTACACAGGGATAAAACAACCGTGGCAGGCCCGGGTCAGCTGACTTAGGTTCACAGGGCTTGGGCTCTGGAATTGAAAAGTCACTGTGTAGATGTTCAGGCTCTGGGTGGAGCCTGAGCTCTGGGACCCTGCAATTTTTAGCCCTGCAGCCCAAGCCCTGTGAGCCCGAATTAGCTGACCGAGGCCAGCCACAGCCATGCCCTGGATCTTTTATCCCTGTATAGATGCACCCCCAGTGACAAATCAAATATGGTATCCATACTACTTCTGCATGGAATTTCAAATGCCCAATAGCATTTATCTATGTTCTATTTGAATGTGCAATTTATCTATGTTCATTTGAATGTGCAATCATTGAAATAAATTGTTTATTTAACTGCATGGCACCCCAAATATATACACACAAATGCACAAGTATGGGCATTGCCTGGGTATCATAACTAATTGCTCATAAGCCACCTGGCAAATCCATCTCCCACTTGAATGCAGGAAGCCTCATTCTTCAATATAACTTTCCCATCTCTTTCACACAAATAGATTAAATAATTTCTTACTGTCTCGGTTCAAATTCAGGCGTCTCTTCTGCCAGGAGAATGTTGATACAATATATAGTGTTGAATGATGTATTGATTTCTTATTTTTTGTAGCTGAGATCTTGTCATATGATTCATGTCAATAAATGATGTGTTAAACGTCATGTTATATTTTTACATTTCATTGACTGTTTCAGAGCATTAGCTATACCTATTCCCCATCCTCAGCACTGATTTAAAAGTAGTAGTTCTCACAAAATAAACACGGCAAGAAAATAAAATTGCCTCTGTTTATACCAAAAGAAGACAGTGTAAGGAAGGAATCAGTAGAAAACTGTCTTTTTCAAATACCACATACCCGCATTTATGTATTTTTGTAAGAAACTCATGATTAGCCAAGTTGTGTGAAATAGACTATTTCCCTGGTAAGAAACCCCAAAACCAGGCAACACAACCTCTGACCCAAATTAAAATACCAGCACAAAAGTTAATCCAACTTTCCAGGGAAATATGATGTAATCATATCAAACAATTTAATGTTGCCATGCCAAACTCTACATATAGGCTGGTTAACCTGGAATCTGCTTGTTACTTGGTTTATTGCACAAAACTGATTTATTGCACAAAATACTGGCTAATTTCCTACTAGCAGGGTTACAATGGACTGCAAATATTATTGTGTTACTTCTGGTTTATATATTTTGTTTGTATAACATCATTTATGTTCTGTCTACGAGGTTAGATAATTTACATGGGATCATAGGAATTGCCATGCTAGATAAGACCAGTGGTCCATCCACTCCAGTGGCCTGTCTCAACAGTGGTTATTCCACATGCTTCAGAGGAAGGTGCAATAATTTCCGTAATGGATCGTTATGGTGTTATCTTCCCCTAAGGGAAGTTTTTTCACTAATCACATATGCTTAGTGGTTGGACTGATAATTGAAGCATAAGGGTTTTTACAGCTTATTAAAATTCTATATAATATAGAAGTGGATTTTCCTGGATGTCATTAGGTATGTTCTCTGTGCCTTCTTTTACTTTTAAATGGTTAAGGAAAAAGCAATCTAAATAATTTACCAACAGGCAAGTTGGTCATCAGTTGACCCGTCTGAAAAATCAAAAGTATTCTTGACATTTACAGATCATGAAGGTTTGGGGTTTTGTGTGGAATGTCAATTTCTGTGAACAACCACATAGGGAAGAAAGACAGTTTTGTGTTTCAAGACATTAGAATGGAACTCAGAACACTGGGGGGTCAATTCCTGGATCTGCCACACATTTCCTGTGTGATCTTGAGCAAATCACTTAATCTTTCTGTACCTCAGTTTCTCATCCATAAAGGCAGAATAATACTTCTCTACCTCAAAAGGATGTTGTGAGGCACTTGGATACTACAGTGACAGGAGTTATATTAGTCCCTAGAATGATGGATGTGAATTTTATAACTATTTTAACCTTTTATTTGGAAGACCAAGAGCCTGATTCTCCACTTCTTTATGCTGGTGTAACTGCACTGAAGTCAATGAAGTTTCACCCTTGTAGTGGAGTGTAGAATCAGGGTCTATGGTTTTAGGGCTCATATTATCTTACATGCCTTGTCTAAGATCAAATGCTGTAATTATCAGTGAAGACCCTCTGGGGCTGATTCTGATCTCACTCAACACCAGTTTTTACACATAAGAACAGCCATACAAGGTCAGACCAAAGGTCCATCTAGCCCAATATCTTGTTTTCCAACAGTGTCCAGAGACAGATGCATGAGAAGGAAGGAACAGAACAGGGCAATTATCACATCCATCCCCTGTCATCCAAACCCAGCTTCTGGCAGTTAGAGGTTCAGGAACACCCAGAGCATGAGGTTGTGTTCCTGACCATTTTGGCTAACAGCCGTTGATGGACCTATCCTCCATGGCCTTATCTAATTCTTTTTTGGACTCAGTTGTTCTTTCAACAGCTGTAACTCCATTGGCTTCAGTGGAGAGACTCCTATTTACATGAATGCAACTGAGGAACATCAGGCCATCCGTGTCCAGAGGGTAACATTCCACTTCCTCTTTTGCCAGTATACCTGCCTCATTCTTCATAGATCTATGCGCAGGGCATCAAGAAAGTTCAGAACCAGTCCATGTTGTTCATCATAGTTCCCTTTTCCAAGCTTTGATATAATTGTGTTTTTCTGTTGTGTGTAATATACATCTGTCAGCTCTCACATTTATGACTGAAAGGCACAATTGGAGTTTTTAACCCAGCAGTAAGTACACAAAGAATTCTGTTTTAAGGTTACCTCTACATTTAGTCATAGTGCCCAATTACACAATTGTGTCATTCATAATTAACTGCTAGCATATCTATTGGAAAAAAGTTGGTGACAGGTATCTTCTGAAGAGTTGTTAATTTTCATTGACTGCCTATATATCTATTATCCTCTCTGTTTAGGATTGTCAGGTTTTTTTTTTTAAGAGTGTCAAGTTAATTTTAGGTTTCAGAGTAGCAGCCGTGTTAGTCTGTATTCGCAAAAAGAAAAGGAGTACTTGTGGCACCTTAGAGACTAATAAGTTAATTTTAGTTAGTTTAGAGGGCCCATGGATAAAGCTTTGTTTTGAGTAAATCTGAAAAGCTCACAGGACACAGCAGCTTGTTTACATATAGACCTAGATGAAAAGTGGAATACCTTTTTATGTAGTTAACCTTTTTAATAACTTAGATGCACATTGAATAGATTTTCAGAGTATTTGGTGTGTACGTTTATGCTCTTTTTTCATAACGTTTTAGCAATGTTGGCTTCTAATGGATAGGATTCCTACTTTCTTTTTGTACTTTTTCATAGATTCAGGAATTTATAGATTCAAAACTCAGGGGGGACCATTGTGATCATCTAGTCTGACTCCTTATATAACACAGGTCATAAAACGTCCCCAAAATAATTCCCAGAGCATATCTTTTAGAAAAACATTGAATCTTGATTTAAAAATGGCCAGTGATGGAGAATCCACCAGGAGGCTTGATAAATTGTTCCAATGGCTAATTATCATCACTTTTAAAAATGTACACTCTATTTCCAGTCTGAATTTGTCTAGCTTCAGCTTCCAGCCAGTGGATTGTGTTAGATCTTTGCTGGATGGAAGAGCCCATTATCAAATATTTGTTTCCAAGTAGGTACTTATCAACTGTAATCAAGTTACCCCTCAGTCTTCTCTTTTTTAGCTAAATAGATTTGCTCGTGGAGGCTATCACTAGAAGGTACATTTTCTAATCCTTTATTCATTCTCATGTCTCTTTTCTGAACCTTCCCCAATTTATTAACATCTATTTTGAATTTTGGACTCCAGAACTAGACACCGTATCCCAGGAGCAGTTGCATCAATGCCAAATACAGAAGTAAAATAACCATCTACTCTTACTTGAGATTCCCTTGTTTATGCATCCAAGGATCACATTAGCCCTGTTGGCCACAGCAATATTCTGGGAGTTTATATTCACCTGATTATTTACCATGACACCCAGATTTTTCAGAGTTGTTGCTTCCCAAGATAGAGTCCCCCATCCTGCAAGTATGGCCTGCATTCTTTGTTCCTCGATATATACATTTACATTTAGTCAATTTAAAACAAATATTGTTTACTTGTGCCCAGCTCACAAAGTGATCTGGATTGTTCTGTATCAATGACCTGACTCTTTATTTATTATTTACCACTACCCCAATTTTTGTGCCATCTGCAAACTTTATCAGTGATAATTTTATGTTTTCTTCCAGGTCATTAATAAAAATAATTAAATAGTGTTGGGCCAAGAGCCGATGCATATGGGACCCCACTAAAAACATACTCACTCAATGATGATTCACCATTTATTAATACATTTTGAGATCTATCAGTTAGTCATCTTTTAATGTGTGCCCTATTAATTTTGTATCATTCTGTTTTCTTAATCAAAATGTTGTGCAGTAACAAGTCAAACACCTTACAAAATTCTAAGTATATTAGATTAATACTATTACCTTTATCAACCATAAATCTCATAAAAATATATATATCAAGTTCATTTGACAGGTTCTCCTTTCCATAAAACAATGTTGATTGGCATTAATTATATTACTCTCCTTTAGATCTTTATTAATCGAGTCCTGTATCAGCCCCTCCATTGTCTTGTCTGGGATCGATGTCAGACTGACAGGCCTGTAATTACCTGGTCATCCCATTGACCTTATAAATATTGGCACAGCATTAGCTTTCGTCCAGTCTTCTGGAACTTTCCCAGTGTTCCAAGACTTACTGAAAAATCAGCATTAATGGTCCAGCAAGCTCCTGATCCACCTCTTTAAAAACTCTTGGATGGAAGTTATCTGGCCCTGCTGATTTTAAAATGTCTGACTTAAATAGGTGATGCTTAACATCCTCCTGAGATACTAGTGGAATGAAAAGTGTTATCATTGTTATTTGATATGACTACATCATCTTTTTTTACCCACATACAAAACAGAAATGTTTATTGAACACTTCTTTTTCTGTATTATTATTGATAATTCTATCATTTGTGTCTAGAATGGACCAATTATTAGAATTCTTATATTCACCTAATATACTTTAAAAACGCCTTATTGTCCTTAAGTCTGCTGGCCATAGATTTCTCTTTGTGTCCCTTTGCTTCCCTTATAAATTTTCTACAATTCCTAGCTTCTGATTTATATCCTTTACTATCAACTTCCCCTTTCTTTAAGTTTTGTGTGTGTGTGTGTGTGCTGCCTTCAGTTCCCCTCTAAGCCAGATCATTTGTTTAGCCAATATGACCTTGTTCCTCAGTTGTGTGATTGTGGCTTTTTGAACATTTGGTAAAGTGTTTTTAAACAATTCCCAGTTATCAGTCACATTTTTCTGATTAAATTCTTCCTCCCAGCTGATTTGGCTCATAATTGTTTTCAACTTTGTGGAAACTGGCCCTTTTCGAGCACTGAGTGTGTGTGTGTGTGTGTGTGTATATATGTATATGTATATATATATATATATATATATATACCTGGTCTGGACTTTATTTTGTTTGCACATTATAATTGTGATCAAGTCATGATCTCTTGTATCTAAGCCACATTCATTTTTAGTTCTATGATCAGTTTCTCATTATCGTCAAGATGAGATCTAGTATAGAATTCCCGCATGTTGAATGCAAGTCTTTTAGAGTTAGGAAATTGTCATATATAAAGTTTAGAAATTCCAAGGATTCTTTAGTGATGGCAGCATGACATCTCCAGCATATGTCACTCAGATTGAAGTTCCCTGTGATCATATTATAGATAGATGTGTAAGGAGCCAGTCATCCTGTTCCCTACTGTGATTTGGTGGTCTGTAGCAGACACCAACTAATACCCCATCTTGTGCACTATCTGTTTGCAAAAACATTCAAGATCACTTTCTTTGAAATTATCAGTGACTCAGAAACAGGTAATGCCATTTTTGCCTTTTAAAAAGATAGAGCATAGTTTTCTGAAATGCAGTGAAATACTGTGAATCTCTGACCATCAGGTAGAGCAACCTGTAGTTTTGAGAATTACAGTTATCCAAAATATAAAATTTTGTGCTGGAACCTAGAGGAATTCTTACTATGCCAAGGAAAATTATTTCATGCTACTTTCAGCAGGTCATATTCTGATAATGTAATGTTTCAGTGGCAGATTGTTCCAAATTCCTAACAAAATGATAGGGAATCTAAGAATTGTAAAGTCTTTTATCTGGCAGGGAGGGGAGTAATGGCAAGAATCTAAACGATATTGTCTTTAAGAACATAAGAATGGCCATACTGGGTCAGACCAAAGGTCCATCCAGCCCAGTATCCTGTCTAGCGACAGTGGCCAATGCCAGGTGCCCCAGAGGGAATGAACCTAACAGGTAATGATCAAGTGATCTCTCTCCTGCCTTCCATCTCCACCCTCTGACAAACAGAGGCTAGGGACCATTCCTTACCCATCCTGGCTAATAGCCATCAATGGACCTAACCTCCATGAATTTATCCAGTTCTCTTCTAAACCCTGTTACAGTCCTAGCCTTCACAACCTCCTCAGGCAAGGAGTTCCACAGGTTGACTGTGCGCTGAGTGAAGAAGAACTTCCTTTTATTTGTTTTAAACCTGCTGCCCATTAATTTCATTTGGTGGCCCCTAGTTCTTATATTATGGAAACAAGTAAATACATTTTCCTTGTTCAATTTCTCCACAACACTCATGATTTTATATAACTCTGTCATATCGCCCTAGTCTCATCTTTTCCAAGCTGAAAAGTCCTAGCCTCTTTAATCTCTCCTCATATGGGACCCGTTCCAAACCCCTAATCATTTTAGTTGCCCTTCTCTGAACCTTTTCTAATGCCAGTATATCTTTTTTGTAGATGAGGGGACCACATCTGTACACAGTATTCAAGATGTGGGCATATCATGGATTTATTTTGGGGAATAAGATATTCTTCATCTTATTCTCTATCCATTTTTTAATGATGCCTACCATCCCATTTGCTTTTTTGACTGCCACTGCACACTGCGTGGACGTCTTAGAGAACTATCCACAATGACTCCAAGATCTTTCTCCTGATTAGTTGTCGCTAAATTAGCTCCCATTGTACTGAATGTATAGTTGGGGTTATTTTTTCCAATATGCATTGCTTTACATTTATTCACATTAAATTTCATTTGCCATTTTGTTGCCCAATCACTTAGTTTTGTGAAAAGAAAAGGAGGACTTGTGGCACCTTAGAGACTAACCAATTTATTTGAGCATAAGCTTTCGTGAGCTACAGCTCACTTCATCGGATGCATGCAGTGGAAAATACAGTGGGGAGATTTATATACATAGAGAACATGAAACAATGGATGTTACCATACACACTGTAACGAGAGTGATCACTTAAGGTGAGCTATTACCAGCAGGAGAGTGGGGGGGCGGAAAAAACCTTTTGTAGTGATAATCAAGGTGGACCATTTCCAGCAGTTGACAAGAACCTCTGAGGAACAGTTGGGGGTGGGGGTGGGGAATAAACATGGGGAAATAGTTTTACTTTGTGTGATGACCCATCTACTCCCAGTCTCTATTCAAGCCTAAGTTAATTGTATCCAGTTTGCATATTAATTCCAATTCAGCAGTCTCTCGTTGGAATCTGTTTTTGAAGTTTTTTTGTTGAAGAATTGTCACTTTTAGGTCTGTAATCGAGTGACCAGAGAGATTGAAGTGTTCTCCGACTGGTTTTTGAAAGTTATAATTCTTGACGTCTGATTTGTGTCCATTTATTCTTTTACGTAGAGACTGTCCAGTTTGACCAATGTACGTGGCAGAGGGGCATTGCTGGCACATGATGGCATATATCACGTTGGTAGATGTGTAGGTGAACGAGCCTCTGATATTGTGGCTGATGTGATTAGGCCCTATGATGGTGTCCCCTGAATAGATATGTGGACACAGTTGGCAATGGGCTTTGTTGCAAGGATAGGTTCCTGGGTTAGTGATTTTGTTGTGTGGTGTGTGGTTGCTAGTGAGTATTTGCTTCAGGTTTGGGGGCTGTCTGTAAGCAAGGACTGGCCTGTCTCCCAAGATCTGTGAGAGTGATGGGTCATCCTCCAGGATAGGTTGTAGATTCTTGATGGTGCGTTGGAGAGGCTTTAGTTGGGGGCTGAAGGTGATGGCTAGTGGCGTTCTGTTATTTTCTTGATTGGGCCTGTCCTGTAGTAGGTGACTTCTGGGTACTCTTCTGGCTCTGTCAGTCTGTTTCTTCACTTCAGCAGGTGGGTATTGTAGTTGTAAGAATGCTTGATAGAGATCTTGTAGGTGTTTGTCTCTATCTGAGGGGTTGGAGCAAATACGGTTGTATCGTAGAGCTTGGCTGTAGACAATGGATCGTGTTGTGTGGTCTGGATGAAAGCTGGAGGCATGTAGGTAGGAATAGCGGTCAGTAGGTTTCCGGTATAGGGTGGTGTTTATGTGACCATCGCTTATTAGCATCGTAGTGTCCAGGAAGTGGATCTCTAGTGTGGACTGGTCCAAGCTGAGGTTGATGGTGGGATGGAAATTGTTGAAATCATGGTGGAATTCCTCAAGGGCTTCTTTTCCATGGGTCCAGATGATGAAGATGTCATCCATGTAGCGCAAGGAGAGTAGGGGCATTAGGGGACGAGAGCTGAGGAAGCGTTGTTCTAAGTCAGCCATAAAAATGTTGGGATACTGGGGGGGGTGTAAGAAAACCTGGATTTGTGCTGGAAATGGCCCACCTTGATTATCATACACATTGTAAGGAGAGTGATCACTTTACATAAGCTATTACCAGCAGGAGAGTGGGGTGGGGGGAGAGAAAACCTTTTGTAGTGATAAACACCCATTTTTTCATGATTTGTGTGTATAAAAACAAACATCTTCTGTATTTTCCACAGCATGCATCCGATGAAGTGAGCTGTAGCTCACGAAAGCTTATGCTCAAATAAATTGGTTAGTCTCTAAGGTGCCACAAGTACTCCTTTTCTTTTTGCGATCTATTCAATGTGAGTAACAGTATCTCAATCATAAAATCATAGAATCATAGAATATTAGGGTTGGAAGAGACCTCAGGAGGTCATTTAGTCCAATCCCCTGCTCAAAGCAGGACCAACACTAACTAAATCATCCCAGCCAGGGCTTTGTAAAGCCGGGCCTTAAAAACCTCTAAGGATGGAGATTCCACCACCTCCCTAGATCACCGATTCCAGTGCTTCACCACCCTCCTAATGAAATAGTGTTTCCTCATATCCAACCTAGACCTCCCCCACTGAAACTTGAGACCATTGCTTCTTGTTCTATCATCTGCCACCACTGAGAACAGCCTAGCTCCATCCTCTTTGGAACCCCCTTTCAGGTAGTTGAAGGCTGCTATCAAATCCCCCCTCACTCTTCTCTTCTGCAGACTAAATAACCCCAGTTCCCTTAGCCTCTCCTTGTAAGTCATATGGCCCAGCCCCCTAATCATTTTCATTGCCCTCTGCTGAACTCTCTCCAATTTGTCCACATCCCTTCGTTAGTAGGGGGACCCAAAACTGGACACAGTTCTCCAGGTGTGGCCTCACCAGTGCCGAATAGAGGGGAATAATTACTTCCCTCGATCTGCTGGCAATGCTCCTACAAATACAGCCCAATATGCCATTCGCCTTCTTGGCAACAAGGGCACACTGCTGACTCATATTCAGTTTCTCACCCACTGTAATCCCCAGGTCCTTTTCTGCAGAACTGCTGCTTAGCCACTAGGTCCCCATCCTGTAGCAGTGCATGGGATTCTTCCATCCTAAGTGCAGGACTCTGCACTTGTCCTTGTTGAACCTCATCAGATTTATTTTGGCCCAATCCTCCAATATGTCTAGGTCACTCTGGACCCTATCCCTACCCTACAGCATATCTACCTCTCCCCACAGTGTAGTGTCATCTGCGAACTTGCTGAGGGTGCAATTCATCCCATCATCCAGATCATTAATAAAGATGTTGAACAAAATTGGCCCCAGGACCGACTCCAGGGCACTCTGCTTCATACCGGCTGCCAATTAAACATCGAGCCGTTGATCACTACCCGTTGAGCCCGACAATGTAGCCAGCTTTCTGTCCACCTTATAGTCCATTCATCCAATCCATATTTCTTTAACTTGCTGGCAAGAATACTGTGGGAGACTGTGTCAAAAGCTTTGCTAAAGTCAAG
Organism: Natator depressus; assembly: GCF_965152275.1. NCBI lineage: Eukaryota > Metazoa > Chordata > Testudines > Cheloniidae > Natator > Natator depressus. The sequence goes on along the minus strand of NC_134234.1, from coordinate 322,399,391 downwards.
ATATATCCACCCGCTAGTGTTGAGTGAGTTTATGTAAAAAATCCTAGAGACACGCCTCAATGGCCAGATCTGTAGAATCTGAGTTGGAATCCCAACAAAATTTACTGTAGATTTCCAGTGGCCCTAATCACGGTCCAGCCAAAGATAATTGAATGTGTAGATTCGTTTTTTCACCATGGTTACAACAAAATCAGATCAAGTATTAAAACGTTAATCTGAAAACACATTACAAAAAGGTAGTTAATGTGCATATCATGTATGTTTTAAAAATAATTTACATTTTGAAATAACCACAGAAGTACACAAACTAAGTTTCTTATAATGGGAATTTTCCAGTGACTTCGGTGGGAGCAGTGCTGGGCCTTTAGTATTGTGACATGACTTTTAAATAACAGCATCAATGTTTGGCCAAAGATCAGTAGCAAAATCATTAAAAGTATTGACATTAAAGTAGTTTAAAATGTTGACTGACTTAAGTCAGTGGGAATTTTGCCTGAATGAGGACTTAAGGATTTGGCCTCATTTTAGTAGAAACATCCAGCTAATGTGCTTTATCCAGTGTAGAATGTTCTTTCAAATGAGTCCAAACTCCCTGGATAAAACATATTAGCTGGATGTTTCTTCTAAAAACAAGCCAAATCCTTAAGTCCTAATTCAGGCAGAACTCCCACTAACTTCAATAAATCAGCATTCTTTTTTAACTATTTAAATGCCAACTTTTCTAGGTGCCGTGATTGAGTAGTGCAGCCCTATTTAGCAAAACTCAGCACATGCATAACTTTAAATACGTGCTAAATAGGATGGACTTAAGCACATGCTTAAATGTTTTTCTGAATTGTAGCCCTAATGATTTTGCTGCTGATCATGCATCAAGTCACAGTGTCCTTACAGACGTTAAACTCCCATACAAGTGAATGAGAGAGGAGATGAAGTCAATGGGAAATCTGAGTAAAGCCTTCATGATCAGCAGTGCAAAAGTTTAAAATGCTGACATTGTCACCTTATTGTGATAATTTAGGTGGTGACATCACTGTTGTGTTATTGTTTTAGTTTGCAGACTCAGCACAAAATACAGCATCGGTCCACATACAGAATATTAATAGGTTTCAGTGTAGTAGTGCAACTGGAAGGACTAGAAATGTAATTTGTTAAAAATTAAAGTTTAAATTCTGCAGAGTGCATTGGAATCATCAAGTATCTGCATGAAGATCCTAAATCTGAACTGGAGAATAGTACTTCCAGGGATCAGAGCCACAGTCAACATTTCAGAGTATCAGCCATGTTAGTCTGTATTCGCAAAAAGAAAAGGAGCACTTGTGGCACCTTAGAGACTTACCAATTTATTTGACCATAAGCTTTCATGAGCTACAGCTCACTTCATCGAATGCATACTGTGGAAAATACAGGAGATGTTTGTTTTTATACACACAAATCATGAAAAAATGGATGTTTATCACTACAAAAGGTTTTCTCTCTCCCCACCCCACTCTCCTGCTGGCAATAGCTTATGTAAAGTGATCACTCTCCTTACAATGTGTATGATAATCAAGGTGGGCCATTTCCAGCACAAATCCAGGTTTTCTCTCCCCCCCCCACTCTCCTGTTGGTAATAGCTTATCTAAAGTGATCACTCTCCTTACAATGTGTATGATAATCAAGGTGGGCCATTTCCAGCACAAATCCAGGGTTTAACAAGAACGTCTGAGGAACAGTGGGTTCATACAGGTTCTACCTTGATATTAATCTACTTTGCATCACAGTGGAGTGTTATTTTTGACTGGACCATGTCACACCTCACTGGGCTGCTGATGGAGGAGATATGGCTTTGTGCACCTGAATGTTTTCTCTGTCACAGTGCAGTCATGGTCTCTTTCTATCAGAATCATTTTCTCCTCTTTGGGAAGATGACCGAGTTGTCCCATGGTATGAAAACTTTTGAATCAAGACTATAACAGAGTTCAAAAAAGAACTAGATAAATTCATGGAAGATAGGTTCATCACACAGGGATGGTGTCCCTAGTCTCTGTTTGTCTGAAGCTGGGTTTGGGCGACAAGGGATGGATCACTTGGTGGTTACCTGTTCTGTTCATTCCCGCTGTCAGAAGACAGGATACTGAGCTAGATGGTTTGACTCAGTATGGCTGTTCTTATGTAAACATTACAAAACAATATTTAAGTGTATTTTCAGTGTGAGCTTTATATTTTCTTCAAGAGCCTTGCTGCAGTTAACCAAGCATTTTATTAGCAATATGGATTTAAATTTACTTCACTGCATCCATCAGTCACGTCACAGGTTTCACTGTTAGGAGGGTTTCAGATTTATCTCTGCCATTACTTTAGGGTTGTCTCTGGCACTAAATCATACAATGCACACATAATTATGAAGCTGATCTCTATGTTGCGTCTGTAAGGGTCTCTTTACAACTGTGTATCATTTGTTATGTTGCCATGTTGCCTCATTGAGGACTGGTGCCTGTAATAATTTTAGAGCGAGTTTGGTGGGTTACTTTTGGAGTTAGATACTCCAGTGGAAAGTACTTTATAAATGCCAGTCAAGGATATGGAATTTTTGGAACCTGTAAGAATTCCTGGTGTTTCAGAATTTCTTGGTGTTTCAGAGATTTTGCATCAAGATAGGGTATGTGTATTGTGACAGGGTCAGGCCAGATGGCTACAGGAGAGTGTTAAAAGGCAGATATATTAGTCCCAGATTAAGCAGGTCCATTTTCCCTGGGTAAGGTAACAGGGGCAGTTTTTTGAAACAGAAAAGAAATTTATTTGTAACAGTTACAGAGATTACAAAAAGATAAAGAAAAACTTAGCAACAAAACAACGCAATCAGAAGGTATAACACAACAGCTTTCAGGAGGGAGAGGTGTTCAGGCTAGCCCAGGCCCAGAGCGGGGGGGCTTCCTCGACACTCGTGGTCTTCCACCCTCCTGAGTTACCTGGTGGCCTAGAGCGGGGGGGCTTCCTCGACACTCGTGGTCTTCCACCCCCTCGAGTTACCTAGTGCCGCGCCCAGGGTCACCGACCCTCCCTCTCCTGAGAGTGCCCGACAAGATGGGCACGGCTGCGGGGTGGGTGGTTGGGAGGGAGGGGGGCACACCCATGCATTATAAACCCCTACTAAATAACAATAATGATGATATTCACAGCAGCTAGCGGCTGTGGCTGGCATCTCTCGCTCTGTCCCTCAATCAGAGGGTCAGACGGAGGGAACCGGACGGGGTCACCGAGCAGAGAACCCCGGACAGCGCCCACCGCTCCTCGAAGGTGTCAAGGGAGTCGGTGGACGCCGCCCAGAGGAACTCCGCCCGGATGCGTGAATGTACTGAGGATCGGAAAACGGCCCTACAATCGCAGGACGCCTCATGAGCCAACCTCCGCTCTCTGGTCTTATAAATGGCTGTCTTAGCCAAGGCTAGGAGGAGGCTAACCAGGAGATCCCGCGACTTGGTGGGGCCACGGATGGGGAGTGTATAGATAAAGAGGTGAGGGGAAAAATGAAGCCAAAAGCGCAAAAGAATGTTTGTGAGGAGCCGAAAAAGAGGCTGCAATCTGGCACACTCTAAATAGACGTGCGCCAGGGTTTCCCTCACATTACAGAAGGGGCAAGTCTCCGGAACGGAGGTAAAACGTGTCAAAAACACGCCCGTGCTCACGGCCCCGTGAAGGAGCCGCCAACTGATGTCCCCGACGGGCCTCGGGACCAAGGTGGAGTACAGGCTGGCCCACCGAGGTTGCTCCCCCTCCAAGGGTGGCAGGAGATCTCGCCACTTTGTGTCGGGGCGGGACACCAGGGTGCGGGCGTGAAGGGTATGGAGCGTGAGTGTATATAGATATTGCCGCGATGCAACTTGAAAACCGACCGGTTGCAATTCATGCAGCCGGCTTGCAGTGAAAGGATGAGGGGTGTGTTGGGATCGGCAAGGTAGGGGCCCGATGGAAAGGTCCGGTGGGCCTGGGGTAAAGGATGGGCGGGGTGCGCCCTCGCGCAAGGCTCGGCTGACATAAGCCCGAGCAGCGGGGGTCAAAGCGGCCTCCACCTCCTGAAGCACGCGCCGGGGGGTGCGAAGGCTGGAGAGCCCCATGCGTCGAGCGAGCGTCAGGGGATCCAGCCAGTCCCCCCGGTCGTAGTCCAGGAGGTCCCCGACCCTCGTAACTCCCGCCAGGACCAACCTCTGGCGCACCGTGCGGGACTCCGCCGCCTGCACACGAAGTTGGGGGTTGTGTAGCAGGGGCTCCGTGAGGAGATCTGCCCCCACGATGGCCGCCACAGACCTGGTGGTTGAAAACAGTTTCCAGGTCCGGAGGAGGTCCTGGTAGAAATCCGGCAGCCCGGAGAGGTCTCGCGGAAAACCTCTCGGAGAAAGATAAAAGAGCTGCCGGTCATATCGGAGCCCATGGAAGCGGCGTAGGAAGGCGCGCGCCAATATGCTCCACGTCGAACTACCTGCACCATAAAGGAGCCTCTGCAGGGCCTGAAGGCGGAAAACGCGGACCTGAGTGTACAGACACTTCAGGCCCTGCCCTCCTTCCTTCAGGGGCAAATGAAGAACTCCAACAGGGGCCCAGTGCAATCCTGACCAAAAGAACTCCAGAATCAATCTCCGGAGGTGGGACAGGAAACCCGGGGCCGGGGCTAGGGTGTTGAGCCGGTACCAGAGCGTGGACAGGACTAGTTGGTTAAGCACCAGTGCTCTCCCCCGAAGGGAGAGACATCGGAGTAGCCTCGTCCATTTCCTGATCCGCTCAATCACGCCGCCTTCCAAATTTTGCCAGTTCTCCGGCGGAGAAGGGTGCGTGGCAGAAAGGTAAACGCCGAGATAGAGCAGAGGGCCGGCACTCCACCGGATGGTCTGAAGCGCGGGTGGGAGGGAGCTTACCTGCCGCCAGCCCCCCACCGCCAAGCCAGAGCTCTTGACCCAGTTGACTCGGGCGGAGGAGGCTGCTGAATAGATGGCTTGGCATGCCTCCACTCGCGCCAAGTCGCCCGGGTCCTGGACCACGAGGAGGACGTCATCGGCGTACGCCGACAGGACCAGCCGCAGCTCCGGCTCCCGCAGCACCAACCCCGTCAACCTCCTGCGGAGGAGACAGAGGAAAGGCTCGATCGCCAGAGCGTACAGCTGGCCTGAGAGGGGGCACCCCTGCCGCACCCCTCGCCCGAAGCTGACCGGTTCGGTCAGGGTCCAGTTGAGCCTAACCAAACACTCCGCGGAGGCGTACAGCACCCGGAGAAAACTCACAAACTGAGGTCCGAATCCAAACGCCCGCAGGGTGCTCAGGAGGTACCCATGATCCACTCTATCGAACGCCTTCTCCTGATCGAGAGACAGGAGGGCGAACGACAGACCGTCTCTCCGCCCGAGTTCCAAAAGGTCTCGGACTAGAAAGAGGTTGTCAAAAATGCTGCGACCCGGGACAGTATAGGTCTGGTCTGGGTGGATCACGTCCGCCATCACGGACCCTAGCCGCAGCGAAATTGCTTTCGCTACGATTTTGTAATCCGTGCTAAGGAGTGAGAGGGGACGCCAGTTTCGTAAGTCGCGGAGGTCCCCCTTCTTCGGCAGCAAGGCAAGCACCGCTCGCCTGCACGACAGAGGGAGGACCCCGCCCTGCAAAGACTCAGCCCAGACAGTGACTAGGTCTGGGCCGAGGATGTCCCAGAACGCGCGGTAAAACTCCACGGTCAGCCCGTCCATGCCCGGAGATTTATTGGTGGGCATGCGGCGGAGGGCTTCCGAGAACTCGGCCAGGGTGAGAGGCAGCTCCAGCCGGTCTCGGTCGCCCACGCTGACCGCGGGGAGTTCCTCCCAGAGCACCCCGCGAGCGCCAGGGTCGGTCGGATCCGGGGAGAAAAGGCTTGCGTAGAAGTCACGGGCCCTCCCACACATCTCCTCCGGATCCGTGAGGGGGGTGCCGTCTTCCGCTAGAAGGCAGGTGACGTGTTTTTTGGCCCCCCTCGTTTTCTCCAGGGCATAGAAGAAGCGGGAGCCGCGATCCATCTCCCGAAGGAGGCGGATGCGGGACCGGACAAAGGCACCTCGGGCCCGGTGGTCCTCGAGGGCTCGAAGTTCCTCCCGCTTCTCCCGGCACGCTCCGCAGAGGGACGGGTCCCCGGGGCTGGCGGCCAGGCGCCTCTCCAGCTCTAAGACCTCCCGTTCCAACTGCTCTATCGTTGCATTTCTCCGTCGGCTGGCGCCCCGAGTGTAGTTGCGGCAGAAGAGCTTGGCGCGCACCTTCCCTAGATCCCACCAGCGCCGCACCGAGGGAAAGGCACGCCATTGCTCCCGCCAGGCCAGCCAAAACTCCCGGAAGGACAGCACAAAGCTCTCGTCCTCCAGCAGGCTGTTATTAAAGTGCCAGTAGGCCGGCCCCGGTCCTCCCGCACGGAGGGAGACCGTGACGGTAACTAAATGATGGTCGGAAAAAGGGGCCGGCCGCACGGTGGAGGAGTGGGCCTGTGAAAGATGGAAACGGGATAGGTAAATACGGTCTAACCGAGAGCGGTGTGACCGATGGGCCTCCACCCGGACAAAGGTAAACGTGGAAGTGTCATCTGGGTGATGGTCACGCCAGACGTCCACTAGGGAGTGATAATCGACTATGTCTCGGAGAATGGTTGCGGCGGCCGGGCTCGGCTCGGCCCCCGAGCGGTCCCGCTCCTCGAGGGTAGTGTTAAAGTCCCCTCCCAGGATCAGGCACTCGTGCGAGTCTAGGGTGCCGAGAAAATCGGACACCTGCTGGTAGAATTGTGGCCGCTGTGAACTCACTTGCGGGGCATAGATATTAACAAGATTGACCACGAGCCCCTCCAGACGAACTCGGAGGTGCAACAAGTGGCCCGGTACGACCTCAGTGACCCCTAGCACCTCGGGCCGCAGGGCGGGGGAGAACAGGGTCGCCACTCCAGCTTGCCAGGTCGTGCAATGGCTGAAGTACACCCCGTCCCCCCACTCCAGCCGCCACCTATCCTCGGCGGTTGGGTCCGTGTGGGTCTCCTGCAGGAAAACCACAGAGTACCCCCCCTCCCGAAGGTAGGAGAGCACCTGGGACCTGCGGAGAGCCATCCTACAGCCCCTGGTATTCAGGGTTACAATAATGAGAGGTGTCATGCGGAGGGCCGGGGGGGTGGGGAGTTCTCATTGGTGGGGGTGCTCATGGCCCCCGGCGGGTCGCGTAGCAACCCGTGTCCCATCCCATAAGTAAGTAGCTCTTTCCGGAAGCCGCGGGCCCGCTCGTAGGCCGCAGCACCGCGCCTCCCTTGCCCTCTGCCCTCCTTCATAAGGGCCCTTGCGGCCTGAACAAGTTGATCGAAGTCCCCCCATCGCTGGAGAGCCAGCTGTGCCCTATTGCGGGCACCACGGGTGTGCTCTAAGAACTGCCGTAGTGCATGCCGCAGCTCATGGGGGGATGGGGTTACGGTTTCCGGGGTACTCCCCGATGGGGTTCTTAATACAGCCTCGAGGTCCGCTAAGGCGGGTAGGCAGGGTGCGGACCGCCGACGGGGCGTCTGACAGGCTGGGGTTATTAAATCCATCTCGTGCCTTGGAGTGGAAGGGGATGGCAGGGGGAAAAGCGCAACTCCTAATGAGTCGCAACTAGAAAACGTAAAGACTGCTCCCTGGGGGGGGTCTGCAAAAGGCGGAAAAGAAATAACCCCAGGGGCGGCAGTAGCCTTGCAGGAGGAGGGAAATTGAACCGGGACAGGGGTGGGGACAGGGGCAGAGGTAAGGCCCTGGGCTTCAGGAGGCGAGCAACAAAAAGAAGATGCCTCCTGAGCAGGGTCGGGGGTTAAGGGGCAAGGGAGGGGGCTCCGAGCAATGCTAGATGCTGGCTTCGGGGTGGTCGTGGCAGCCATGGCATCAGGTGATAAACCACTTTCCGTGGGGTGCTCACCCGGAAAGGCAGTCAGGGGGAGAGAACATGGGGAAAGGGGGCCTGGGGTGAGATTGCCTAAAACGAGGCTGGCCGGCAGTAAATCATCCCCTCCCTGGGTGACCGGGGTCAAATCTAGGGCCTCAATCTCTGCATACACAGAGGAGAGGCCGACTCCTACTACCCTGGGGGCCTCTCCGCTAGGGCCCGCCTCAACGGTCACGTCGGGGTTCGTAGGGAGTTCAGGTGGTGTCCGGTTAGAAGGGGCTTCCTCCGGGGCTTCGGAGGGGAGGGTCCCTCGCGGAGGGGGGATTCCTCCCTCCAATGCCAATCTATCTTCACCTCCCAACACCAGCGAATGGATCTCACTCGTGGCCGAGGCGGGAGGCTCAAGGTCAGTACCTCCCTTCCTGGTCTTCCGGGGGGCTTCCGCGTCAGATGGATGCAGCGGGGCTCGAGCCCTCCGCTTGCCTCGCTTCCCCTGGACTACAGTCCAGCCCTCCATAGCATCATCTGGGGGTTGAGTAGCAGGGGGCGGAGCGGGGCGCGGAGGCAAAGGTTCAGGGGTTCGGGAGGATAGCGGTGAGGCAGCAGGAGGGGCGGGGGGTTCTCCCTGGGGCGAGCCCTCTCCTGCACCTGGTAATAGCTGTGCCACACTCTCCTCCAGAGGCTCTGCCGAGGTGGTTACAGCAAGAGCGGGACTCCCGTGGTCGCCCGGGCGTTGTTGGAAAGATACCTCTTGGGCCCGGACGGGGGCAGCGTTGGATCGGGTGGGAGGAGGGGTGGTTTCAGGTGCCGGGTGGCCAGGGGTGTCGGCAACGACAGGGCCGATATCCTGCCGGGTCTCGGGGGTCTCAGGTGCCCCTCTCCCCCGGGCCAAAGGGCAGTCCCTACGGACATGCCCCGCCGAGCGGCAGAGGTAGCACCGGGCCTCTCCGGTGGAATAAAAGACCCTATAGCGGGCTCCCTGGTAGGGAACTAGGAAGGACCCCTCAAGCGCCTCTCCGTCACGCACCCCCGCCGGCAGTGAAATCTGCACTTGCCGGCGGAACGAGAGGACGTGACGGAGGGCGGGGTCCTTGCAGCCTAACGGGAGAGGGCTAATAGCAGAAACAAGTTTCCCAGGGCAGAAAGAGCGGGTAACAGGGCAACATTAGGTAAAAAGGGAGGAACGGAGGTGAGGACGAGGCGAACGCCCAGATCTTCTAGCGGTTCTAGGGGGATAAACACCCCTCCTACCACTAGGCCCTTCTCCACCGCCTCCTGGGCGGCAGTCTCCGAAGCCAGAAAGAAAACGACCTTCCCATACATCTTGGAGGCCGCCACAATGGCCATGGGTCCTACCACCTTCGCCAACGCCTGCACGTATGCTTCCACGTGGGGCGAGGCGGGCACCAGGAGGCAACGGACACCGTGCTTCCTGGTCAGGGCGGGAAGAGGGCCCCGGGCGCTAGTGATGGTAGCGGAGGTAGTGGGTGGGCGAGATGAGGAGGCGGCAGGCGAGGGGGAGCCTGCCGCCGCCCGGGCATACGTCCTGGGGGCCGGGGGAGGGACGGTCGCAGAGCTGGTGGAGGGAACAGCTGGGAGGGGTGCCACGATCGATGATGAGGCCACAGTGGTGGGGGCGGCCTCTGCCATGGAGGGCCCAGCGGCTTTAGCGGGGCCCTTTCCTTTCGGCCCGCCCCGACCCTTCCGTCGAACTGGGGGGGGGTTCCTAGAATCTAATGGGGCAAAAACCAAAGCAGCAGTAGTAATTGCCCCGGTGCCTCCCACTGCCGAGGCCCCAGCGGGGGCGGGGGCAGGGGTTCTAACAATGGAGGCGGTGGGAAAATCTTGAGGGGTGGGCAGGGGGGTAGATGGGGAAGGGACAACCAATTTCGTTGGAGGGGCCTTGCGTCTCTCCATCTCTGCCATTGTAAGCAGGGAGAGACAGGGAGACACCGGAAGAAGGGGGGGGGCAAAAATCGGGGTCCGGTAGTAGGGGTAAACTATGGGATAAACAATCCGGGGGGTGGGGGTTGGAGGGAGGACGACCCACCACAATTGTCCAAAGAGTCTCGTTTGGTTGGTTGTTATGTCCGGTCCGAAAGGCAAAGTCCAAAGCAAACAGCTGGATCCGAAGGCAGATGGCAGATCGCCAGCAGGGACGAGGCAGCGGGGGCCGTGATAGTCGTAGTAGTGGTGGGGGGGTTGGGGGCACCGGTGGATCTGGGGGTAGCTCCCTGCTACACCCCTGTGCCGCCACAGACGCAGCTGGAACGCAGTCAACTCCCCCCCCCCGAGGGTATAATTCAAAGGAAATCCCTCAGTCTTACGGCTTCTCTCCACGATGATTCACGGCTGCTCGGGCGAGTTCTCCGGCCTCTGGCATCTGTTGCAGCTGTTGGCTCTGTCCCAAGGCTCTCGGCAGCTAGGAATGTTGTAGTGATAAGAAAAAAGTCCAGGCAAAAAACAAAACGGCTGGGTCTGGGGGCGTCCACTCCCCTCTCTGGACAGCGGGTCGGCAGTCCTCCCCCCCTCTTCTGGGGGTTTCAATTAAGCAAAAAGCAAAGTCCAAAAGCAGGCGTCTGGGGGGGGGTGCTGGCAACCGGCCAGCACACTGACGCAGCTCAGAAAAGCGGGAGAAAACGAAACCAAAAAAACAAAGCGTCCGGCCCAAACGCGGGGGGGGAAACTAAGCAAAAGGAAAAGTGTGAAAAATCTGGGCCAGGGGGCTGCAGGAAAGAAAGGAAAGCAGATAGCTCAGGAGCGAGCGAAAAAACGATTCCGTCTCCTAACAGGGGAGGTTTTTTTTTTTTTTAAACAGAAAAGAAATTTATTTGTAACAGTTACAGAAATTACAAAAAGATAAAGAAAAACTTAGCAACAAAACAACGCAATCAGAAGGTATAACACAACAGCTTTCAGGAGGGAGAGGTGGTCAGGCTAGCCCAGGCCCAGAGCGGGGGGGCTTCCTCGACACTCGTGGTCTTCCACCCTCCTGAGTTACCTGGTGGCCTAGAGCGGGGGGGCTTCCTCGACACTCGTGGTCTTCCACCCCCTCGAGTTACCTAGTGCCGCGCCCAGGGTCACCGACCCTCCCTCTCCTGAGAGTGCCCGACAAGATGGGCACGGCTGCGGGGTGGGTGGCTGGGAGGGAGGGGGGCACATCCATGTATTATAAGACCCCTCCTAAATAACAATAATGATGGTATTCACAGCAGCTAACGGCTGTGGCTGGCGGCTCTCGCTCTGTCCCTCAATCAGAGGGTCAGACGGAGGGAACCGGACGGGGTCACCGAGCAGAGAACCCCGGACAGCGCCCACCGCTCCTCGAAGGTGTCAAGGGAGTCGGTGGACGCCGCCCAGAGGAACTCCGCCCGGATGCGTGAATGTACTGAGGATCGGAAAACGGCCCTACAATCGCAGGACGCCTCATGAGCCAACCTCCGCTCTCTGGTCTTATAAATGGCTGTCTTAGCCAAGGCTAGGAGGAGGCTAACCAGGAGATCCCGCGACTTGGTGGGGCCACGGATGGGGAGTGTATAGATAAAGAGGTGAGGGGAAAAATGAAGCCAAAAGCGCAAAAGAATGTTTGTGAGGAGCCGAAAAAGAGGCTGCAATCTGGCACACTCTAAATAGACGTGCGCCAGGGTTTCCCTCACATTACAGAAGGGGCAAGTCTCCGGAACGGAGGTAAAACGTGTCAAAAACACGCCCGTGCTCACGGCCCCGTGAAGGAGCCGCCAACTGATGTCCCCGACGGGCCTCGGGACCAAGGTGGAGTACAGGCTGGCCCACCGAGGTTGCTCCCCCTCCAAGGGTGGCAGGAGATCTCGCCACTTTGTGTCGGGGCGGGACACCAGGGTGCGGGCGTGAAGGGTATGGAGCGTGAGTGTATATAGATATTGCCGCGATGCAACTTGAAAACCGACCGGTTGCAATTCATGCAGCCGGCTTGCAGTGAAAGGATGAGGGGTGTGTTGGGATCGGCAGGGTAGGGGCCCGATGGAAAGGTCCGGTGGGCCTGGGGTAAGGGATGGGCGGGGTGCACCCTCGCGCAAGGCTCGGCTGACATAAGCCCGAGCAGCGGGGGTCAAAGCGGCCTCCACCTCCTGAAGCACGCGCCGGGGGGTGCGAAGGCTGGAGAGCCCCATGCGTCGAGCGAGCGTCAGGGGATCCAGCCAGTCTCCCCGGTCGTAGTCCAGGAGGTCCCCGACCCTCGTAACTCCCGCCAGGACCAACCTCTGGCGCACCGTGCGGGACTCCGCCGCCTGCACACGAAGTTGGGGGTTGTGTAGCAGGGGCTCCGTGAGGAGATCTGCCCCCACGATGGCCGCCACAGACCTGGTGGTTGAAAACAGTTTCCAGGTCCGGAGGAGGTCCTGGTAGAAATCCGGCAGCCCGGAGAGGTCTCGCGGAAAACCTCTCGAACAAAGATAAAAGAGCTGCCGGTCATATCGGAGCCCATGGAAGCGGCGTAGGAAGGCGTGCGCCAATATGCTCCACGTCGAACTACCTGCACCATAAAGGAGCCTCTGCAGGGCCTGGAGGCGGAAAACGCGGACCTGAGTGTACAGACACTTCAGGCCCTGCCCTCCTTCCTTCAGGGGCAAATGAAGAACTCCAACAGGGGCCCAGTGCAATCCTGACCAAAAGAACTCCAGAATCAATCTCCGGAGGTGGGACAGGAAACCCGGGGCCGGGGCTAGGGTGTTGAGCCGGTACCAGAGCGTGGACAGGACTAGTTGGTTGAGCACCAGTGCTCTCCCCCGAAGGGAGAGACATCGGAGTAGCCTCATCCATTTCCTGATCCGCTCAATCACGCCGCCTTCCAAATTTTGCCAGTTCTCCGGCGGAGAAGGGTGCGTGGCAGAAAGGTAAACGCCGAGATAGAGCAGAGGGCCGGCGCTCCACCGGATGGTCTGAAGCGCGGGTGGGAGGGAGCTTACCTGCCGCCAGCCCCCCACCGCCAAGCCAGAGCTCTTGACCCAGTTGACTCGGGCGGAGGAGGCTGCTGAATAAATGGCTTGGCATGCCTCCACTCGCGCCAAGTCGCCCGGGTCCTGGACCACGAGGAGGACGTCATCGGCGTACGCCGACAGGACCAGCCGCAGCTCCGGCTCCCGCAGCACCAACCCCGTCAACCTCCTGCGGAGGAGACAGAGGAAAGGCTCGATCGCCAGAGCGTACAGCTGGCCTGAGAGGGGGCACCCCTGCCGCACCCCTCGCCCGAAGCTGACCGGTTCGGTCAGGGTCCAGTTGAGCCTAACCAAACACTCCGCGGAGGCGTACAGCACCCGGAGAAAACTCACAAACTGAGGTCCGAATCCAAACGCCCGCAGGGTGCTCAGGAGGTACCCATGATCCACTCTATCGAACGCCTTCTCCTGATCGAGAGACAGGAGGGCGAACGACAGACCGTCTCTCCGCCCGAGTTCCAAAAGGTCTCGGACTAGAAAGAGGTTGTCAAAAATGCTGCGACCCGGGACAGTATAGGTCTGGTCTGGGTGGATCACGTCCGCCATCACGGACCCTAGCCGCAGCGAAATTGCTTTCGCTACGATTTTGTAATCCGCGCTAAGGAGTGAGAGGGGACGCCAGTTTCGTAAGTCGCGGAGGTCCCCCTTCTTCGGCAGCAAGGCAAGCACCGCTCGCCTGCACGACAGAGGGAGGACCCCGCCCTGCAAAGACTCAGCCCAGACAGTGACTAGGTCTGGGCCGAGGATGTCCCAGAACGCGCGGTAAAACTCCACGGTCAGCCCGTCCATGCCCGGAGATTTATTGGTGGGCATGCGGCGGAGGGCTTCCGAGAACTCGGCCAGGGTGAGAGGCAGCTCTAGCCGGTCTCGGTCGCCCACGCTGACCGTGGGGAGTTCCTCCCAGAGCACCCCGCGAGCGCCAGGATCGGTCGGATCCGGGGAGAAAAGGCTTGCGTAGAAGTCACGGGCCCTCCCACACATCTCCTCCGGATCCGTGAGGGGGGTGCCGTCTTCCGCTAGAAGGCAGGTGACGTGTTTTTTGGCCCCCCTCGTTTTCTCCAAGGCATAGAAGAAGCGGGAGCCGCGATCCATCTCCCGAAGGAGGCGGATGCGGGACCGGACAAAGGCACCTCGGGCCCGGTGGTCCTCGAGGGCTCGAAGTTCCTCCCGCTTCTCCCGGCACGCTCCGCAGAGGGACGGGTCCCCGGGGCTGGCGGCCAGGCGCCTCTCCAGCTCTAAGACCTCCCGTTCCAACTGCTCTATCGCTGCATTTCTCCGTCGGCTGGCGCCCCGAGTGTAGTTGCGGCAGAAGAGCTTGGCGCGCACCTTCCCCAGATCCCACCAGCGCCGCACCGAGGGAAAGGCACGCCACTGCTCCCGCCAGGCCAGCCAGAACTCCCGGAAGGACATCACAAAGCTCTCGTCCTCCAGCAGGCTGTTATTAAAGTGCCAGTAGGCCGGCCCCGGTCCCTCCGCACGGAGGGAGACCGTGACGGTAACTAAATGATGGTCGGAAAAAGGGGCCGGCCGCACGGTGGAGGAGTGGGCCTGTGAAAGATGGAAACGGGATAGGTAAATACGGTCTAACCGAGAGCGGTGTGACCGATGGGCCTCCACCCGGACAAAGGTAAACGTGGAAGTGTCATCTGGGTGATGGTCACGCCAGACGTCCACTAGGGAGTGATAATCGACTATGTCTCGGAGAATGGTCGCGGCGGCCGGGCTCGGCTCGGCCCCCGAGCGGTCCCGCTCCTCGAGGGTAGTGTTAAAGTCCCCTCCCAGGATCAGGCACTCGTGCGAGTCTAGGGTGCCGAGAAAATCGGACACCTGCTGGTAGAATTGTGGCCGCTGTGAACTCACTTGCGGGGCATAGATATTAACAAGATTGACCACGAGCCCCTCCAGACGAACTCGGAGGTGCAACAAGTGGCCCGGTACGACCTCAGTGACCCCTAGCACCTCGGGCCGCAGGGCGGGGGAGAACAGGGTCGCCACTCCAGCTTGCCAGGTCGTGCAATGGCTGAAGTATACCCCGTCCCCCCACTCCAGCCGCCACCTATCCTCGGCGGTTGGGTCCGTGTGGGTCTCCTGCAGGAAAACCACAGAGTACCCCCCCTCCCGAAGGTAGGAGAGCACCTGGGACCTGCGGAGAGCCATCCTACAGCCCCTGGTATTCAGGGTTACAATAATGAGAGGTGTCATGCGGAGGGCCGGGGGGGTGGGGAGTTCTCATTGGTGGGGGTGCTCATGGCCCCCGGCGGGTCGCGTAGCAACCCGTGTCCCATCCCATAAGTAAGTAGCTCCTTCCGGAAGCCGCGGGCCCGCTCGTAGGCCGCAGCACCGCGCCTCCCTTGCCCTCTGCCCTCCTTCATAAGGGCCCTTGCGGCCTGAACAAGTTGATCGAAGTCCCCCCATCGCTGGAGAGCCAGCTGTGCCCTATTGCGGGCACCACGGGTGTGCTCTAAGAACTGCCGTAGTGCATGCCGCAGCTCATGGGGGGATGGGGTTACGGTTTCCGGGGTACTCCCCAATGGGGTTCTTAATACAGCCTCGAGGTCCGCTAAGGCGGGTAGGCAGGGTGCGGACCGCCGACGGGGCGTCTGACAGGCTGGGGTTATTAAATCCATCTCGTGCCTTGGAGTGGAAGGGGATGGCAGGGGGAAAAGCGCAACTCCTAATGAGTCGCAACTAGAAAACGTAAAGACTGCTCCCTGGGGGGGGTCTGCAAAAGGCGGAAAAGAAATAACCCCAGGGGCGGCAGTAGCCTTGCAGGAGGAGGGAAATTGAACCGGGACAGGGGTGGGGACAGGGGCAGAGGTAAGGCCCTGGGCTTCAGGAGGCGAGCAGCAAAAAGAAGATGCCTCCTGAGCAGGGTCGGGGGTTAAGGGGCAAGGGAGGGGGCTCCGAGCAATGCTAGATGCTGGCTTCGGGGTGGTCGTGGCAGCCATGGCATCAGGTGGTAAACCACTTTCCGTGGGGTGCTCACCCGGAAAGGCAGTCAGGGGGAGAGAACATGGGGAAAGGGGGCCTGGGGTGAGATTGCCTAAAACGAGGCTGGCCGGCAGTAAATCATCCCCTCCCTGGGTGACCGGGGTCAAATCTAGGGCCTCAATCTCTGCATACACAGAGGAGAGGCCGACTCCTACTACCCTGGGGGCCTCTCCGCTAGGGCCCGCCTCAACGGTCACGTCGGGGTTCGTAGGGAGTTCAGGTGGTGTCCGGTTAGAAGGGGCTTCCTCCGGGGCTTCGGAGGGGAGGGTCCCTCGCGGAGGGGGGATTCCTCCCTCCAATGCCAATCTATCTTCACCTCCCAACACCAGCGAATGGATCTCACTCGTGGCCGAGGCGGGAGGCTCAAGGTCAGTACCTCCCTTCCTGGTCTTCCGGGGGGCTTCCGCGTCAGATGGATGCAGCGGGGCTCGAGCCCTCCGCTTGCCTCGCTTCCCCTGGACTACAGTCCAGCCCTCCATAGCATCATCTGGGGGTTGAGTAGCAGGGGGCGGAGCGGGGCGCGGAGGCAAAGGTTCAGGGGTTCGGGAGGATAGCGGTGAGGCAGCAGGAGGGGCGGGGGGTTCTCCCTGGGGCGAGCCCTCTCCTGCACCTGGTAATAGCTGTGCCACACTCTCCTCCAGAGGCTCTGCCGAGGTGGTTACAGCAAGAGCGGGACTCCCGTGGTCGCCCGGGCGTTGTTGGAAAGATACCTCTTGGGCCCGGACGGGGGCAGCGTTGGATCGGGTGGGAGGAGGGGTGGTTTCAGGTGCCGGGTGGCCAGGGGTGTCGGCAACGACAGGGCCGATATCCTGCCGGGTCTCGGGGGTCTCAGGTGCCCCTCTCCCCCGGGCCAAAGGGCAGTCCCTACGGACATGCCCCGCCGAGCGGCAGAGGTAGCACCGGGCCTCTCCGGTGGAATAAAAGACCCTATAGCGGGCTCCCTGGTAGGGAACTAGGAAGGACCCCTCAAGCGCCTCTCCGTCACGCACCCCCGCCGGCAGTGAAATCTGCACTTGCCGGCGGAACGAGAGGACGTGACGGAGGGCGGGGTCCTTGCAGCCTAACGGGAGAGGGCTAATAGCAGAAACAAGTTTCCCAGGGCAGAAAGAGCGGGTAACAGGGCAACATTAGGTAAAAAGGGAGGAACGGAGGTGAGGACGAGGCGAACGCCCAGATCTTCTAGCGGTTCTAGGGGGATAAACACCCCTCCTACCACTAGGCCCTTCTCCACCGCCTCCTGGGCGGCAGTCTCCGAAGCCAGAAAGAAAACGACCTTCCCATACATCTTGGAGGCCGCCACAATGGCCATGGGTCCTACCACCTTCGCCAACGCCTGCACGTATGCTTCCACGTGGGGCGAGGCGGGCACCAGGAGGCAACGGACACCGTGCTTCCTGGTCAGGGCGGGAAGAGGGCCCCGGGCGCTAGTGATGGTAGCGGAGGTAGTGGGTGGGCGAGATGAGGAGGCGGCAGGCGAGGGGGAGCCTGCCGCCGCCCGGGCATACGTCCTGGGGGCCGGGGGAGGGACGGTCGCAGAGCTGGTGGAGGGAACAGCTGGGAGGGGTGCCACGATCGATGATGAGGCCACAGTGGTGGGGGCGGCCTCTGCCATGGAGGGCCCAGCGGCTTTAGCGGGGCCCTTTCCTTTCGGCCCGCCCCGACCCTTCCGTCGAACTGGGGGGGGGTTCCTAGAATCTAATGGGGCAAAAACCAAAGCAGCAGTAGTAATTGCCCCGGTGCCTCCCACTGCCGAGGCCCCAGCGGGGGCGGGGGCAGGGGTTCTAACAATGGAGGCGGTGGGAAAATCTTGAGGGGTGGGCAGGGGGGTAGATGGGGAAGGGACAACCAATTTCGTTGGAGGGGCCTTGCGTCTCTCCATCTCTGCCATTGTAAGCAGGGAGAGACAGGGAGACACCGGAAGAAGGGGGGGGGCAAAAATCGGGGTCCGGTAGTAGGGGTAAACTATGGGATAAACAATCCGGGGGGTGGGGGTTGGAGGGAGGACGACCCACCACAATTGTCCAAAGAGTCTCGTTTGGTTGGTTGTTATGTCCGGTCCGAAAGGCAAAGTCCAAAGCAAACAGCTGGATCCGAAGGCAGATGGCAGATCGCCAGCAGGGACGAGGCAGCGGGGGCCGTGATAGTCGTAGTAGTGGTGGGGGGGTTGGGGGCACCGGTGGATCTGGGGGTAGCTCCCTGCTACACCCCTGTGCCGCCACAGACGCAGCTGGAACGCAGTCAACTCCCCCCCCCCGAGGGTATAATTCAAAGGAAATCCCTCAGTCTTACGGCTTCTCTCCACGATGATTCACGGCTGCTCGGGCGAGTTCTCCGGCCTCTGGCATCTGTTGCAGCTGTTGGCTCTGTCCCAAGGCTCTCGGCAGCTAGGAATGTTGTAGTGATAAGAAAAAAGTCCAGGCAAAAAACAAAACGGCTGGGTCTGGGGGCGTCCACTCCCCTCTCTGGACAGCGGGTCGGCAGTCCTCCCCCCCTCTTCTGGGGGTTTCAATTAAGCAAAAAGCAAAGTCCAAAAGCAGGCGTCTGGGGGGGGGTGCTGGCAACCGGCCAGCACACTGACGCAGCTCAGAAAAGCGGGAGAAAACGAAACCAAAAAAACAAAGCGTCCGGCCCAAACGCGGGGGGGGAAACTAAGCAAAAGGAAAAGTGTGAAAAATCTGGGCCAGGGGGCTGCAGGAAAGAAAGGAAAGCAGATAGCTCAGGAGCGAGCGAAAAAACGATTCCGTCTCCTAACAGGGGAGGTTTTTTTTTTGAAACAGAAAAGAAATTTATTTGTAACAGTTACAGAAATTACAAAAAGATAAAGAAAAACTTAGCAACAAAACAACGCAATCAGAAGGTATAACACAACAGCTTTCAGGAGGGAGAGGTGTTCAGGCTAGCCCAGGCCCAGAGCGGGGGGGCTTCCTCGACACTCATGGTCTTCCACCCTCCTGAGTTACCTGGTGGCCTAGAGCGGGGGGGCTTCCTCGACACTCGTGGTCTTCCACCCCCTCGAGTTACCTAGTGCCGCGCCCAGGGTCACCGACCCTCCCTCTCCTGAGAGTGCCCGACAAGATGGGCACGGCTGCGGGGTGGGTGGCTGGGAGGGAGGGGGGCACATCCATGTATTATAAGACCCCTCCTAAATAACAATAATGATGGTATTCACAGCAGCTAACGGCTGTGGCTGGCGTCTCTCGCTCTGTCCCTCAATCAGAGGGTCAGACGGAGGGAACCGGACGGGGTCACCGAGCAGAGAACCCCGGACAGCGCCCACCGCTCCTCGAAGGTGTCAAGGGAGTCGGTGGACGCCGCCCAGAGGAACTCCGCCCGGATGCGTGAATGTACTGAGGATCGGAAAACGGCCCTACAATCGCAGGACGCCTCATGAGCCAACCTCCGCTCTCTGGTCTTATAAATGGCTGTCTTAGCCAAGGCTAGGAGGAGGCTAACCAGGAGATCCCGCGACTTGGTGGGGCCACGGATGGGGAGTGTATAGATAAAGAGGTGAGGGGAAAAATGAAGCCAAAAGCGCAAAAGAATGTTTGTGAGGAGCCGAAAAAGAGGCTGCAATCTGGCACACTCTAAATAGACGTGCACCAGGGTTTCCCTCACATTACAGAAGGGGCAAGTCTCTGGAACGGAGGTAAAACGTGTCAAAAACACGCCCGTGCTCACGGCCCCGTGAAGGAGCCGCCAACTGATGTCCCCGACGGGCCTCGGGACCAAGGTGGAGTACAGGCTGGCCCACCGAGGTTGCTCCCCCTCCAAGGGTGGTAGGAGGTCTCGCCACTTTGTGTCGGGGCGGGACACCAGGGTGCGGGCGTGAAGGGTATGGAGCGTGAGTGTATATAAATATTGCCGTGATGCAACTTGAAAACCGACCGGTTGCAATTCATGCAGCCGGCTTGCAGTGAAAGGATGAGGGGTGTGTTGGGATCGGCAAGGTAGGGGCCCGATGGAAAGGTCCGGTGGGCCTGGGGTAAAGGATGGGCGGGGTGCGCCCTCGCGCAAGGCTCGGCTGACATAAGCCCGAGCAGCGGGGGTCAAAGCGGCCTCCACCTCCTGAAGCACGCGCCGGGGGGTGTGAAGGCTGGAGAGCCCCATGCGTCGAGCGAGCGTCAGGGGATCCAGCCAGTCCCCCCGGTCGTAGTCCAGGAGGTCCCCGACCCTCGTAACTCCCGCCAGGACCAACCTCTGGCGCACCGTGCGGGACTCCGCCGCCTGCACACGAAGTTGGGGGTTGTGTAGCAGGGGCTCCGTGAGGAGATCTGCCCCCACGATGGCCGCCACAGACCTGGTGGTTGAAAACAGTTTCCAGGTCCGGAGGAGGTCCTGGTAGAAATCCGGCAGCCCGGAGAGGTCTCGCGGAAAACCTCTCGGAGAAAGATAAAAGAGCTGCCGGTCATATCGGAGCCCATGGAAGCGGCGTAGGAAGGCGTGCGCCAATATGCTCCACGTCGAACTACCTGCACCATAAAGGAGCCTCTGCAGGGCCTGAAGGCGGAAAACGCGGACCTGAGTGTACAGACACTTCAGGCCCTGCCCTCCTTCCTTCAGGGGCAAATGAAGAACTCCAACAGGGGCCCAGTGCAATCCTGACCAAAAGAACTCCAGAATCAATCTCCGGAGGTGGGACAGGAAACCCGGGGCCGGGGCTAGGGTGTTGAGCCGGTACCAGAGCGTGGACAGGACTAGTTGGTTAAGCACCAGTGCTCTCCCCCGAAGGGAGAGACATCGGAGTAGCCTCGTCCATTTCCTGATCCGCTCAATCACGCCGCCTTCCAAATTTTGCCAGTTCTCCGGCGGAGAAGGGTGCGTGGCAGAAAGGTAAACGCCGAGATAGAGCAGAGGGCCGGCACTCCACCGGATGGTCTGAAGCGCGGGTGGGAGGGAGCTTACCTGCCGCCAGCCCCCCACCGCCAAGCCAGAGCTCTTGACCCAGTTGACTCGGGCGGAGGAGGCTGCTGAATAAATGGCTTGGCATGCCTCCACTCGCGCCAAGTCGCCCGGGTCCTGGACCACGAGGAGGACGTCATCGGCGTACGCCGACAGGACCAGCCGCAGCTCCGGCTCCCGCAGCACCAACCCCGTCAACCTCCTGCGGAGGAGACAGAGGAAAGGCTCGATCGCCAGAGCGTACAGCTGGCCTGAGAGGGGGCACCCCTGCCGCACCCCTCGCCCGAAGCTGACCGGTTCGGTCAGGGTCCAGTTGAGCCTAACCAAACACTCCGCGGAGGCGTACAGCACCCGGAGAAAACTCACAAACTGAGGTCCGAATCCAAACGCCCGCAGGGTGCTCAGGAGGTACCCATGATCCACTCTATCGAACGCCTTCTCCTGATCGAGAGACAGGAGGGCGAACGACAGACCGTCTCTCCGCCCGAGTTCCAAAAGGTCTCGGACTAGAAAGAGGTTGTCAAAAATGCTGCGACCCGGGACAGTATAGGTCTGGTCTGGGTGGATCACGTCCGCCATCACGGCCCCTAGCCGCAGCGAAATTGCTTTCGCTACGATTTTGTAATCCGTGCTAAGGAGCGAGAGGGGACGCCAATTTCGTAAGTCGCGGAGGTCCCCCTTCTTCGGCAGCAAGGCAAGCACCGCTCGCCTGCACGACAGAGGGAGGACCCCGCCCTGCAAAGACTCAGCCCAGACAGTGACTAGGTCTGGGCCGAGGATGTCCCAGAACGCGCGGTAAAACTCCACGGTCAGCCCGTCCATGCCCGGAGATTTATTGGTGGGCATGCGGCGGAGGGCTTCCGAGAACTCGGCCAGGGTGAGAGGCAGCTCTAGCCGGTCTCGGTCGCCCACGCTGACCGTGGGGAGTTCCTCCCAGAGCACCCCGCGAGCGCCAGGATCGGTCGGATCCGGGGAGAAAAGGCTTGCGTAGAAGTCACGGGCCCTCCCACACATCTCCTCCGGATCCGTGAGGGGGGTGCCGTCTTCCGCTAGAAGGCAGGTGACGTGTTTTTTGGCCCCCCTCGTTTTCTCCAAGGCATAGAAGAAGCGGGAGCCGCGATCCATCTCCCGAAGGAGGCGGATGCGGGACCGGACAAAGGCACCTCGGGCCCGGTGGTCCTCGAGGGCTCGAAGTTCCTCCCGCTTCTCCCGGCACGCTCCGCAGAGGGACGGGTCGCCGGGGCTGGCGGCCAGGCGCCTCTCCAGCTCTAAGACCTCCCGTTCCAACTGCTCTATCGCCGCATTTCTCCGTCGGCTGGCGCCCCGAGTGTAGTTGCGGCAGAAGAGCTTGGCGCGCACCTTCCCTAGATCCCACCAGCGCCGCACCGAGGGAAAGGCACGCCACTGCTCCCGCCAGGCCAGCCAAAACTCCCGGAAGGACATCACAAAGCTCTCGTCCTCCAGCAGGCTGTTATTAAAGTGCCAGTAGGCCGGCCCCGGTCCCTCCGCACGGAGGGAGACCGTGACGGTAACTAAATGATGGTCGGAAAAAGGGGCCGGCCGCACGGTGGAGGAGTGGGCCTGTGAAAGATGGAAACGGGATAGGTAAATACGGTCTAACCGAGAGCGGTGTGACCGATGGGCCTCCACCCGGACAAAGGTAAACGTGGAAGTGTCATCTGGGTGATGGTCACGCCAGACGTCCACTAGGGAGTGATAATCGACTATGTCTCGGAGAATGGTCGCGGCGGCCGGGCTCGGCTCGGCCCCCGAGCGGTCCCGCTCCTCGAGGGTAGTGTTAAAGTCCCCTCCCAGGATCAGGCACTCGTGCGAGTCTAGGGTGCCGAGAAAATCGGACACCTGCTGGTAGAATTGTGGCCGCTGTGAACTCACTTGCGGGGCATAGATATTAACAAGATTGACCACGAGCCCCTCCAGACGAACTCGGAGGTGCAACAAGTGGCCCGGTACGACCTCAGTGACCCCTAGCACCTCGGGCCGCAGGGCGGGGGAGAACAGGGTCGCCACTCCAGCTTGCCAGGTCGTGCAATGGCTGAAGTACACCCCGTCCCCCCACTCCAGCCGCCACCTATCCTCGGCGGTTGGGTCCGTGTGGGTCTCCTGCAGGAAAACCACAGAGTACCCCCCCTCCCGAAGGTAGGAGAGCACCTGGGACCTGCGGAGAGCCATCCTACAGCCCCTGGTATTCAGGGTTACAATAATGAGAGGTGTCATGCGGAGGGCCGGGGGGGTGGGGAGTTCTCATTGGTGGGGGTGCTCATGGCCCCCGGCGGGTCGCGTAGCAACCCGTGTCCCATCCCATAAGTAAGTAGCTCTTTCCGGAAGCCGCGGGCCCGCTCGTAGGCCGCAGCACCGTGCCTCCCTTGCCCTCTGCCCTCCTTCATAAGGGCCCTTGCGGCCTGAACAAGTTGATCGAAGTCCCCCCATCGCTGGAGAGCCAGCTGTGCCCTATTGCGGGCACCACGGGTGTGCTCTAAGAACTGCCGTAGTGCATGCCGCAGCTCATGGGGGGATGGGGTTACGGTTTCCGGGGTACTCCCCGATGGGGTTCTTAATACAGCCTCGAGGTCCGCTAAGGCGGGTAGGCAGGGTGCGGACCGCCGACGGGGCGTCTGACAGGCTGGGGTTAGTAAATCCATCTCGTGCCTTGGAGTGGAAGGGGATGGCAGGGGGAAAAGCGCAACTCCTAATGAGTCGCAACTAGAAAACGTAAAGACTGCTCCCTGGGGGGGGTCTGCAAAAGGCGGAAAAGAAATAACCCCAGGGGCGGCAGTAGCCTTGCAGGAGGAGGGAAATTGAACCGGGACAGGGGTGGGGACAGGGGCAGAGGTAAGGCCCTGGGCTTCAGGAGGCGAGCAGCAAAAAGAAGATGCCTCCTGAGCAGGGTCGGGGGTTAAGGGGCAAGGGAGGGGGCTCCGAGCAATGCTAGATGCTGGCTTCGGGGTGGTCGTGGCAGCCATGGCATCAGGTGGTAAACCACTTTCCGTGGGGTGCTCACCCGGAAAGGCAGTCAGGGGGAGAGAACATGGGGAAAGGGGGCCTGGGGTGAGATTGCCTAAAACGAGGCTGGCCGGCAGTAAATCATCCCCTCCCTGGGTGACCGGGGTCAAATCTAGGGCCTCAATCTCTGCATACACAGAGGAGAGGCCGACTCCTACTACCCTGGGGGCCTCTCCGCTAGGGCCCGCCTCAACGGTCACGTCGGGGTTCGTAGGGAGTTCAGGTGGTATCCGGTTAGAAGGGGCTTCCTCCGGGGCTTCGGAGGGGAGGGTCCCTCGCGGAGGGGGGATTCCTCCCTCCAATGCCAGTCTATCTTCACCTCCCAACACCAGCGAATGGATCTCACTCGTGGCCGAGGCGGGAGGCTCAAGGTCAGTACCTCCCTTCCTGGTCTTCCGGGGGGCTTCCGCGTCAGATGGATGCAGCGGGGCTCGAGCCCTCCGCTTGCCTCGCTTCCCCTGGACTACAGTCCAGCCCTCCATAGCATCATCTGGGGGTTGAGTAGCAGGGGGCGGAGCGGGGCGCGGAGGCAAAGGTTCAGGGGTTCGGGAGGGTAGCGGTGAGGCAGCAGGAGGGGCGGGGGGTTCTCCTTGGGGCGAGCCCTCTCCTGCACCTGGTAATAGCTGTGCCACACTCTCCTCCAGAGGCTCTGCCGAGGTGGTTACAGCAAGAGCGGGACTCCCGTGGTCGCCCGGGCGTTGTTGGAAAGATACCTCTTGGGCCCGGACGGGGGCAGCGTTGGATCGGGTGGGAGGAGGGGTGGTTTCAGGTGCCGGGTGGCCAGGGGTGTCGGCAACGACAGGGCCGATATCCTGCCGGGTCTCGGGGGTCTCAGGTGCCCCTCTCCCCCGGGCCAAAGGGCAGTCCCTACGGACATGCCCCGCCGAGCGGCAGAGGTAGCACCGGGCCTCTCCGGTGGAATAAAAGACCCTATAGCGGGCTCCCTGGTAGGGAACTAGGAAGGACCCCTCAAGCGCCTCTCCGTCACGCACCCCCGCCGGCAGTGAAATCTGCACTTGCCGGCGGAACGAGAGGACGTGACGGAGGGCGGGGTCCTTGCAGCCTAACGGGAGAGGGCTGATAGCAGAAACAAGTTTTCCCAGGGCAGAAAGAGCGGGTAACAGTGCAACATTAGGTAAAAAGGGAGGAACGGAGGTGAGGACGAGGCGAACGCCCAGATCTTCTAGCGGTTCTAGGGGGATAAACACCCCTCCTACCACTAGGCCCTTCTCCACCGCCTCCTGGGCGGCAGTCTCCGAAGCCAGAAAGAAAACGACCTTCCCATACATCTTGGAGGCCGCCACAATGGCCATGGGTCCTACCACCTTCGCCAACGCCTGCACGTACGCCTCCACGTGGGGCGAGGCGGGTACCAGGAGGCAACGGACACCGTGTTTCCTGGTCAGGGCGGGAAGAGGGCCCCGGGCGCTAGTGATGGTAGCGGAGGTAGTGGGTGGGCGAGATGAGGAGGCGGCAGGCAAGGGGGAGCCTGCCGCCGCCCGGGCATACGTCCTGGGGGCCGGGGGAGGGACGGTCGCAGAGCTGGTGGAGGGAACAGCTGGGAGGGGTGCCACAATCGATGATGAGGCCACAGTGGTGGGGGCAGCCTCTGCCATGGAGGGCCCAGCGGCATTAGCGGGGCCCTTTCCTTTCGGCCCGCCCCGACCTTTCCGTCTAACTGGGGGGGGGTTCCTAGAATCTAATGGGGCAAAAACCAAAGCAGCAGTAGTAATTGCCCCGGTGCCTCCCACTGCCGAGGCCCCAGCGGGGGCGGGGGCAGGGGTTCTAACAATGGAGGCGGTGGGAAGATCTTGAGGGGTGGGCAGGGGGGTAGATGGGGAAGGGACAACCAATTTCATTGGAGGGGCCTTGCGTCTCTCCATCTCTGCCATTGTAAGCAGGGAGAGACAGGGAGACACCGGAAGAAGGGGGGGGGCAAAAATCGGGGTCCGGTAGTAGGGGTAAACTATGGGATAAACAATCCGGGGGGTGGGGGTGGAGGGAGGGCGACCCACCACACTTGTCCAAAGAGTCTCGTTTGGTTGGTTGTTATGTCCGGTCCGAAAGGCAAAGTCCAAAGCAAACAGCTGGATCCGAAGGCAGATGGCAGATCGCCAGCAGGGACGAGGCAGCGGGGGCCGTGATAGTCGTAGTAGTGGTGGGGGGGTTGGGGGCACCGGTGGATCTGGGGGTAGCTCCCTGCTACACCCCTGTGCCGCCACAGACGCAGCTGGAACGCAGTCAACTCCCCCCCCCCCCGAGGGTATAATTCAAAGGAAATCCCTCAGTCTTACGGCTTCTCTCCACGATGATTCACGGCTGCTCGGGCGAGTTCTCCGGCCTCTGGCATCTGTTGCAGCTGTTGGCTCTGTCCCAAGGCTCTCGGCAGCTAGGAATGTTGTAGTGATAAGAAAAAAGTCCAGGCAAAAAACAAAACGGCTGGGTCTGGGGGCGTCCACTCCCCTCTCTGGACAGCGGGTCGGCAGTCCTCCCCCCCTCTTCTGGGGGTTTCAATTAAGCAAAAAGCAAAGTCCAAAAGCAGGCGTCTGGGGGGGGGTGCTGGCAACCGGCCAGCACACTGACGCAGCTCAGAAAAGCGGGAGAAAACGAAACCAAAAAAACAAAGCGTCCGGCCCAAACGCGGGGGGGGAAACTAAGCAAAAGGAAAAGTGTGAAAAATCTGGGCCAGGGGGCTGCAGGAAAGAAAGGAAAGCAGATAGCTCAGGAGCGAGCGAAAAAACGATTCCGTCTCCTAACAGGGGAGGTTCCAGAACAAGAAGGAACTTGCTGGAACAAATTCAGGCAGGCAGGCTAATTAGGACACCTGGAGCCAATTAAGAAGCTGCTAGAATCAATTAGGGCACGCTGGCTAATCAAAGCACCTGAGTTAAAAAGGAGCTCACTTCAGTTTGTGGTGTGCTTGTGAGGAGCTGGGAGCAAGAGGCACTAGGAGTTGAGAGTGAGAAGGGGTACTGCTGGAGGATTGCGGAGTACGAGCATTATCATACACCAGGAGGAAGGTCCTGTGGTGAGGATAAAGAAGGTGTTGGGAGGAGGCCAGGGGGAAGTAGCCCAGGGAGTTGTAGCTGTCGCACAGCTGTTCCAGGAGGCACTCTAGACAGCTGCATTCCACGGGGCCCTGGGCTGGAACCTGGAGTAGAGGGTGGGCCCAGATTCCCCCCAAACCTCCCAACTCCTGAGCAGACACAGGAGGAGTTGACCTTGACTGTGGGTTCCACCAGAGGGGAAGGTCTCTGGGCTTTTTCCTGACCCACATGGTGGATCAGCAGAGACTGCTGGGATTGTTCTTTCCTTTCTCCCATGCTGGCCAGTGATGAGGTTAGCTGAGCGAATGGCAGGTTTGAGCCACTAGCAAAAGTGGCCAAACTGAGGGCTGCCGTGAATCTCTGAGGCAAGCAAATCCGCCAAGAACCGCAGGACCCACCGAGGCAGAGGAGGAACTTTGTCACAGTATATAGTTTTCCAACATAAATGTAGAAAACCAATTGGTTAACTAGTGTTTTAATAATGAATGGGAGTCCCCTAGAATCCAAATTGCACAGATGACAGAAGTTGTTCCCATAAAATTGTCAGCACTGTGCAATCTATTTCATTCCTAATAATTCAGGCTTTTCAACAGTGTTCCACCATTTTAGTTTGCTGAGGTCAAGGTCGTGTTGACCCAGGCTGGTGCTTCAAGTATAGGCAAACCAGACTATCAGAAGTCCCTGGCAGGTACAAGAATTGAGGCATTTACTTGCATCTTAATTTTAGATAACAAAACATTCTGTTGACTGAAAGAATATCCATCATCTAACTACCACATCAAATAAGTGTGACACAGCCTTGATTACTTTCAGGAGAGCTCTAAAGTGGGTGTATGAGAGTATTCAAGAAAAAAGGATTAATTCTCTGTACTATAACATTCACAGAATTTTCATAAAAAGGAAGCTTTGTCCAAACCTCAACATTTAATTCTTCCTTAGGGCAACTACCCTGATTCCAACCTCTCGTGGGGCAATACATGCTTAAGCAGCTTTGTCACACGTGGTTGTAGATGGGCTGGTGATCACACAGGTCATAATTATCTTTAAACTGTACTTAAGCACAGGAGTTAAACTCAATTGTTTGTTCTGTGTAGACTGGACCATATTCTGGAAGGACAGGGTTCTCACCCCTCTCACATATTACATGTGCAGTCAGAAATAGAGAAAGACTAATGCTTTCCAGCTAAGACTTAAAAGGAAAACCATGATCTCTACAGAGCTGGACAAGAGGAGGCAGCAGCAGCAATTGATGAAGCCTAAAATAATCCATTTTAGTTAAGAGGAAAAAGGGACCTGGGATTACCAGTGATTCAGTGAAGAGTTGTTACATCCTTGGTCTCCTAAGGCTAAATCCTTAAAGTTACTTTTATGCACCTCCTGAAATTTGCAAACCTAGCCCTCTCCTTTTCTGTATTCAAGAGAAACTCAGTAACTTGGTAACAATTGAATTTTATAACAGTATATTTGCAACATGTTATAAAAACAGATTTCTTCTTCAGAAATAGAAACCTTTCCAACTCCCAGCCTGACTTTTTACCCTTCATCAAAGACTCTGCAATACCAGGGAGTCTCAAAATTCCCCATCAGACAGTGAATCAGTGGCAGCAGAATCCTTTGGGAAGTGAATTTTTTTTTGAAGTAATGGGCATCCTAAGAAGACCCCTTTTAAGAGCCATGGGGATAACATTCATCCAGCTGAGGGAACCCCCAAAAACCTAAGTTTGGTTTCTAATTCAGAGGTGTTCATCTGAATTCATGTCCATTGAAAATAAAGCTATCTTTCTAGCTTAATATATTTTTTTGTGGTGAGCTCAACTATCGATCTAAAAAGCTGAATACTCTAATTCACAGCATTCAAGGTTTACTAACGTAACTCAAATTGTACGGCAGATAACAATGCCACTCTGGGAAGACTTTCAATTTAGAGATAAAATAGAAGAAGACTATATTCTGTATTTCAGTATTAATATAGTTCACATCAGTGATATTGCAACTCTTCCTTTGGTGCCAATGGCCAACTGCAAACACCGGAAAAGGGGGGGAAATTACAGCATAAAAAGTGAAAACTTTCTATTGAAGTGTAGATTTAACAAAAATACTAATATGTATTGCACATATATATCATATATAGTTTCATAACTTATTACATTATTTTTTTCTTTCCATTCCCTCCCCTCCCCCGAATGATATAAATGCAAATTTAATTTAACTGGCAACATTTGTGTGGATCTGATTGATATACTTGAGAAAAGTGAGATGTGTTAGTATACAGCTATTCAAATAAAATATACAGTTAATTAAGCGCATTCACTTCCATGCACTCTATTTAGGAGTAAATCCAGACTGGGGTTTGTTTTGTTGTGGTTAAGTTAACAATAAAGGCAAACCCTAACGAGGGGATAAGTTTGGATACTAAACCTCTGTCGAACTCAAAATATTTGGTTTCCAAGTAATTTTATTTTAAAAATTACTAAAAATATTTAGTTAGAGAAACAAGGAATGATAGACTAGCTCTTGCTAATTGTTTCTTACTGCCAAATCAGGGAAAATCAAATCAAAAGATGGAACTATTGATACAAACTATTCATGAGACTCACAGGAATTGTTTCAGAGGGGTATCCGTGTTAGTCTGTATCAGCAAAAACAACGAGGAGTCCTTGTAGCACCTTAGAGACTAACAAATTTATTTGGGCATAAGCTTTTGTGGGCTATAACCCACTTCATCAGATGCATGGAGTGAAAAAAAGTAGGCAGGTATAAATATACAGCACATGAAAAAATGGGAGTAGCCTTATCAACTGTGGGGTCAGTGCTAATGAAGCCCATTCAATTAGGGTGGATGTGGCCCATTCCCAACAGTTGACAAGAAGGGGTGAATATCAACAGAGGGAAAATTACTTTTTGTAGTGCTAACAAGGCCAATTCAATCATGGTGGATGTGGCCCATTCCTGTGACTCCCCCTATTTATTCAGGGAATCTTTTACATACCTTAGGGGATGCCATGATCAAGGCCAAGCAAAATAATAATGATTACCCAGGGCTTTTTATTATTAAAGAAAGAAAAAAATATTAAACACAAATGATATAGTTGGTACTTCTGTTACAATCTCTTCTATATGTCTCTCTGTGGAGGGCTTCTAATATAAGCTGCATCTTTAAGAGTGGACTGAATCCATGGCAATCTTTGTTTGGGAAATTAAGAAGAAAGTAGTTTCCAAAAATTATTGCGTATTCAGTTTCAGTATCTTATTAGATACTTGAAAACTGTTTATGATTGGGCAAAATAATTTTGTTTAATGGCAGGTGAATCCTATTGATTATTAATAAATAACCATACAGTTTATAATTGGACAAAGTAAGACAATCTTAACTAAATCTATGAAACTGAAGAAAATATTCAAATCGGTTACTTAGAAGAAGTCATTTAGGGAGCTGTCTTGAGACAGGCTAATTACAAATATTAAGAATCTTTATTCCAATTAAATCCCACTAATTTCTTGTTTTACCAATGTTTAACCCCTTCCTCTTCTCCAGGAAATCATGATCTAACCACCTTGTGATTAACAGGAGAAATTGTTTGTATTTCAAGTTACAACAAAATTTCAAAATCTCAATAAAATCATCATAAGAGTTTTAAATCTGATTCCTTGGCAGCGTCTTAGTTAACTTAGTTAACGTCTCAGCAATCCATGTTGAAGTCTTGGGGACGGTATCCTTGGGTTGGTTTCTTCTTGAGTCTTCTCTTTTTCCTTAGCTGTCTGTGGCAGCTTGCTTGTAGAGATGGACAGAATGGGTCGTGGTATGCTTGTTGTTTGAGCAGGCTAGCAAAAATTGTGTGTAAGATGAGAACTCACTTAAGAGATTTTTATACCCTTTTCATTCCCATTTCCATGAAATTAGGGAAGTATACTTCTTTCAGGCTTGTTCAGATTCAGAGTTGGTTGCTGTCATCCTTTCATTTGCTTCATGCCTTCGGGGTTGATTTAGGTGATACCTTCAGCTCATGAATATGCAATCTGCCTAATGAATATGCAACACTTCTTTAATTGTCTTTGTTCTTCTTATGGCAGAAAACCATCAGATAACTTTGAAATTTAGTTTGAACTCTTTCTTTTTTATTTAGTCCATTTACTGAGATATTCTCTCAGTTTTATTAGAATTTGATAGGCAATGAAATTCTCTTTTTGAAAAATCCAAACACTCCTATTTTTCATATTAAAGTTTTAGTTCTCAGT
Organism: Natator depressus; assembly: GCF_965152275.1. Taxonomy (NCBI): domain Eukaryota; kingdom Metazoa; phylum Chordata; order Testudines; family Cheloniidae; genus Natator; species Natator depressus. The sequence continues at coordinate 322,368,352 of NC_134234.1, read as the reverse complement.
ACAGTCTTTTAAAATTAAACAACGATTATAAAGTCTTTAGCTTAAATAATTAAAAAGTCGATGAGTCTTATAACAATTTTTTGGAGAGCTGATCCTTGTCTTCCAGAGTTGGATGAGGGTTTGCTTGTGCACTGCTAGTAATTAATTCCCCATTAATATAAATATTCTATACTTAAATGGCTTCTTACATTGCTAAGTAGTTTAGCAAGGTCATTAGACCATGCTGGAATCATTTTACCATTTACATAGCAATGATATCAGGAGCTATCTTAGGAGCTTTGCAGTTAGCTAACATATTTGCAAGACTGCGTTTCACAAAGGTGTTTATTTCTTAAATGTTGAAATGGCAAACAAAAGTTTTAAACACCTCCAGCTACACATGTTTTTCTCTAAAGATTTTAAGAACACAAGCAGATTTTCTTGCAAGAAGGTGGTAATTGGTAGAGCCCATTTACCCAGATTTATTGCTCTGAGAACACATCCTACATTCCTTTCACAGTCAAGCCTCTTCAAAAACCTGGTTTCAGAGTGTTAGCCGTGTTAGTCTGTATCAGCAAAAAGAACGAGGAGTACTTGTGGCACCTTAGAGACTAACAAATTTATTTGAGCATAAACTTTTGTGGGCTAAAGACCACTTCATCAAATGCATGCAGGGGAAGATACAGTAGGAAGATTATATATACAGAGAACATGAAAAAATGGGGGTTGTCATACCAACTCTAACAAGAGTAATTGATTAAGGTGGGCTATTATCAGCAGGAGAAAAAAAAACTTTTGTAGTGATAATCAGGATGGCCCATTTCAAACAGTTGACAAGAAGGTGTCAGTAACAGTAGGGGGAAAATTAGCATGGAGAAATAGTTTTTAGTTTGTGTAATGACTCATCCACTCCCAGTCTTTATTCAAGCCTAATTTAATGGTTTGCAAATTAATTCCAGTTCTTCAGTTTCTCGTTGGAGTCTGATAGTGTGGCTGATGTGATTAGGTCCTATGATGGTGTCCCTTGAATAGATATGTGGACAGAGTTGGCAACAGGCTTTGTTGAAAGGATAAGTTCCTGGGTTAGTGTTTTTGGTGTGTGGTTGCTGGTGAGTATTTGCTTCAGGTTGGGGGGCTGTTTATGTGCATTGGGATATCCCGGGAATCCTCTGTAGAGATTTCAGTGAAACTTTCCTGGAGTCACTCTGCAATCCTCTGCTGAAGGTTTCTGGGTAGGCTGCCTTGTTTCTTCCACCATGGTAGGATACTTTCCTATGCCTCTCAGTGATTACTGCAGCAGGCACCATTGCAGTACACAGTCTAGCAGCTTATGGGCCCTGGTGGCAGCTGTGTTCTCTCTGCCTCTTACCCTCAGGAGTGAGATATCTGCTAAAATCACCACCGCCCGTGGAAAATGGTGTCAGTATTCAGTTCCATTGCCCTATACCAGCAGTTCTCAAACTGTGGGTCGGGACCCCAAAGTGGGTCGCAACCCCATTTTAATAGAGTCACCAGGGCTGGCTTAGATTTGCTGGGGCCTGGGGCTGAAGCCCAAGCCCCATGACCCAGGGCCGAAGTTGAAGCCCAATGGCTTCAGCCCTGGGCATTGGGGCTCAGATTATAGGCCCCCTGCCTCGGCTTCGATTTCCCTCCCCCCCAGGGGGCAGGGCTTGAGCAGGCTCAGGCTTCGGTCCCCCCTCCTGGGGTCATGTAGTAGTTTTTGTTGTCAGAAGGAGAATCATAGAATATCAGGGTTGGAAGGGACCTCAGGAGATCATCTAGTCCAACCCCATTGCTCAAAGCAGGACCAATCCCCAATTTTTCCCCAGATCCCTAAATGGCCCCCTCAAGGATTGAACTCACAAGCCTGGGTTTAGCAGGCCAATGCTCAAACCACTGAGCTATCCCTCCCACCATTGCAGTGCAATGAAGTTTGAGAACCCCTGCCCTATACAAATATACTCATATCCATAAGCTATTGCCTCCTCATTTCCCCAACCTCCCCCCAACCCCCAAGGGCCATACTCACCATGGCTGATACTCTGACTAGCGCCGTGCACAAACAATCCCAAGCAAAAGTGAGAATGCAGTGCTTACAATTTTGGGGGATCAAGGGGAGTGAGTTCAGTATCCTAAGTTTTGATTTCTATTGTGAATAGAATTTACATAGAATCGTGTGTTATATATGCAGCTGCTGCCATTTACCCCTTCAGGGTCTCCCCATCCACACCTATAGAATGCCTCAGCCAGACATGGAGGAGAAAGCCCTGGAGAGTGTGTGTGTGTACCTGAAATGGAAATGTGCGTTGTTTCCCCTTCATAATTTGTTCCCTTAATTTATTAACTTTTAAATGTTTTTTTAAATGCCTGGTTCATGTTACAGAATAAAATTCTATTTTTGGAACAAAGTTCATCTTTATTAGTTCACAACTAGTGCCGAGCAGATTTCCTATTACTTCATTTTCTCACAGAACCCATAACATCATTCAAAGACAATATTAGTAGGTGCATTGACAACATTATCTTCCTACAGACACGGCAATCACTACAAGATTCATACTGGACCACAAAAGAGCAAGGCTGGGTAGAACACATTATAGCAACACATACTGCTCTGGCTCACCGTTAAAACAGTCATTCGAAGTCTCCCTGAGCTATAAAGCTCCACGTTGAGCTCTTCTTATAGCCCTGGTATCTGGCTATTCAGATTCAGCAGACAGCTGCTCCACCTTCAACCCAGCAGAAACGTTCCCCCTTTGCTTCACGGATATTATGAAGGACACAGCAGGCAGCTATAACCATTGGGATATTTTTTTCACTGAGGTCCAATCTTCTGAATAAACACCACCAGCATCCATTCAAACAACCAAAGACACATTCACTGTCGTTCTGCACCTGCTGAGCCTGTAACTGAAGCAATCATTGGTGCTGTCAAGGTGTCCAGTGTCCAGCTTCATGAGTTGGGGTAGGCTGGCTCGCTCAGGACCACTATTGGCATTTCAACATTCCCAATGGTATCATAGAATCATAGAATATCAGGGTTGGAAGGGACCCCAGAAGGTCATCTAGTCCAACCCCCTGCTCGAAGCAGGACCAATTCCCAGTTAAATCATCCCAGCCAGGGCTTTGTCAAGCCTGACCTTAAAAACCTCTAAGGAAGGAGATTCTACCACCTCCCTAGGTAACGCATTCCAGTGTTTCACCACCCTCTTAGTGAAAAAGTTTTTCCTAATATCCAATCTAAACCTCCCCCATTGCAACTTGAGACCATTACTCCTCGTTCTGTCATCTGCTACCATTGAGAACAGTCTAGAGCCATCCTCTTTGGAACCCCCTTTCAGGTAGTTGAAAGCAGCTATCAAATCCCCCCTCATTCTTCTCTTCTGCAGACTAAACAATCCCAGCTCCCTCAGCCTCTCTTCATAAGTCATGTGCTCTAGACCCCTAATCATTTTTGTTGCCCTTCGCTGGACTCTCTCCAATTTATCCACATCCTTCTTGTAGTGTGGGGCCCAAAACTGGACACAGTACTCCAGATGAGGCCTCACCAGTGTCGAATAGAGGGGAACGATCACATCCCTCGATCTGCTCGCTATGCCCCTACTTATACATCCCAAAATGCCATTGGCCTTCTTGGCAACAAGGGCACACTGTTGACTCATATCCAGCTTCTCGTCCACTGTCACCCCTAGGTCCTTTTCCGCAGAACTGCTGCCTAGCCATTCAGTCCCTAGTCTGTAGCGGTGCATTGGATTCTTCCATCCTAAGTGCAGGACCCTGCACTTATCCTTATTGAACCTCATCAGATTTCTTTTGGCCCAATCCTCCAATTTGTCTAGGTCCTTCTGTATCCTATCCCTCCCCTCCAGCGTATCTACCACTCCTCCCAGTTTAGTATCATCTGCAAATTTGCTGAGAGTGCAATCCACACCATCCTCCAGATCATTTATGAAGATATTGAACAAAACCGTAAACTGATGGTTAGGAAAGAAAGTCCCCACTTGCAGCTTTCTGAACAGTCCTGTGTTCTTAAAGATGTGTGTGTCGTGCACCTTCTCTGACAAGCCCACTTTGATGTTGGTGAAGCATCCCCAGTGATCCACCAGCACTTGCATTACCATAGAAAAGTATTCCTTTCTGCTGATGTACTCTGTGGCAAGGTGATCTGGTGCTAAAATAGGGATATGCGTGCCATCTATTGCCCTACCGCAGTTCGGAAACTATTGCTGAAAAACCATCCACTATATCCTGCACATTGCCCAGAGTCACAGTCCTGCGTAGCAGGAGCTGATTAATGGCTCTGCACACTTGCATGGCAACAGCCCTTGCGGTGGATTTCCTGACTCCAATTTGATTCCTGACTGACCGGTAGCAATCAGGCATTGCAAGTTTTAGCAGTGTGATCAAACTTGCTTCTCCACTGTCAGTGTAGCTCTCATTTTGGTGTGTCTGCACTGGAGGTGAGTTCAGCACATGGATCCAGGAATGTGGCCTTGTGCATCTGAAAGTTCTGCAGTAGCTGTTCGTCATCCCAAACCTGCATGATGATGTGATACCACCAGTCAGTGCGTGGTTTCTCAGGCCCAAAAGGGTGCTCCACCATCTCAAGCTGCTGCGTGAACGCCACCAACCTTGTTTTTCTATGTGCCACAGCAATCTAGCCTCCAAGGAATCATGGAGGCTCCTCTTGTAGCTCTGCAATTACTAAAGGATCAGACGCCCCATGCTTGCAATACTCATGACAATAATGCAGAGCTGTGCAGGCTCAATGGTTCTACCAGAAGTGGCAGACAGAAAGGGTCCAACTGCTTAGTTACATTTCCCCTATTTTGTATCTTTGCTGTCTTTAATGTCCCCTGGGGTGGAGTGGTAACAGTAGTGCATGGACATCTTATGCCACATGGAATGTTGAGTGAGGTAGAGGGAGGCCCCGATTTTGAGTTTTCCTGGGCTGTAGAGGGAGGCAAGTATGGGATTGTTGAAACTGCAGGTCTACCAGAGTCTGCAGCATCTCTGTTTGCTCTCTGGGAAGTGCCATTATCTCTTGCTGTACGTCCCTCTCCTTTTCCTGTGCCTTTCTCCTGTCCACTCTGTCCTTCTCCATGCTGTTTGCAAGGATGATCCTCCAGACCCTGGTATTGTTCTCTGATGCAGCTTTGGCTTGCAGAAGGGATGTGTGGATCTACAGGGATTTTAGAAAGGTGTGAAATATTATGGAATTCAGATGAAATGATGGAATGGAGAACACTGCATTATGGGAAGTCGACCCCATGCTCCCAGTCACCCCGGCACAACTCATTTCGGCCCCATCAGGCATTGCAAAAACTTCCCAAAAAATGCACTGGATATCTACCCACTGCACTGCACTCTGGATCGATACCAGAGATTTACTTGGATAAATAGCGTTAGTGTTTTGAATTAGGAACAGTGCAGGCATATGCACATTGCAGAGACTAACTAGTATGGATGGATGAACTGTCTGAATAGAAGAACCTGGGATATCTTGCACTAAGATTTCCCATGTTAGATTCTTTTTGAATGTTATTCATTTTACTTTTTAATATGAATGAGCTAGATTTTTAGAATTCGTTCTGCATAATATGACTCATGTACCTGGAAAACAGAAACAGATGCATACTTATACTTTAGCAGACCCAAAATGGATTCCCTTTAATATTACAATTGTATTATTGATGTAAAGTATGTTTTAATAAGTCTAGTCTTCTCCATTTCAGGTAATCACTTTTCTAATGTATTTAAAATAAATTTGATTGAAAATCATCCTTTAGACTAAAAGATGGGTTACAGTACTCAGTTATGAAAGCATATCTATTTTTACTGTAACCCAGTGGTGCTCAAATAATAGTCTGTTGCTCATTGGTGGTCCAGACAGCATTTCCGGGCAGTCCACAAAGCTGTATCTGTCAAAATGAAAAAACCTGTCAGTCTTCAACATCTGTGCACCTTCAAGCAGTGATTCTTCTTGCTAGTTGTAGCCCAATCTTATTAGTCTTTTAGGCTTTCCAGATACATTATTAGATTTTGCCGTCTTCAGCTGCTTTGTGTGCTTCATTGGTGTAAATTTAATTGTGATTTGCCAAGGGCATCAAATTTGAAGGCTAGCATATAGGAAGACAGAAAAAAATTGCAAAATGATCTGGATGCATTAGAGTGGGGACTACAGGCAAGGAGGAAAGATTCAATGCTAATAAACATAAAGCTTTTCAATTAGGGAGGGAAAATAAACAGCAAAGATACAAAATAGGGAAAATGTAACTAAGCAGTTGGACCCTTTTTTTAATTTCCTTTGTTTTCATTTAATTTTTTTCCTGTGTACTGTCTTATATTACTTTTTCCCTATGTTCAGATGCTACAGTTACTACATTAATGGTGTTGAATCATTATTGAGAGGATAGGAAACACCATATTAGATCAAACTAGTGGTCCATCTAGTCCAGTATTTTGTCCCAGAGATTCTTCCTAGCCCTGTCAAGCTTATGACATAAAGATCCACACCTCTTCTGAAAATGGTTTGTCCTGTATAATGTACCTGTAAATATTCTTATCTGTGTAAATGGCTAATCCTTTTATTAATCTTATTATGCTCTTGGTGCCAGTGTCTAGTAGCAATGAGTTCCAGAGATTACTTATACATTTTAAAGTATTTCCTTGTACCAGTTTTAAATTTGCTGCCATTCAAATTAATGAAATGTTTCCTTGTTCTAGTGTTATAGATGGGTGTAAATAGGAGCATCTGATTTAAGTGCGCTATACAATCCATTATTTATCTCTCTGTACATATACCATTTTATGAATTTACTCTCTAAACAGTCCCAATCTTTTCAATCTCTTCTGATACGGATTTCTGTCAATACCTCTTAACATTTTCATTACCCATTCTGAACCCCTTCTATTGGTGCGAAATCTTTTTTGGGATAGCTTGACAAGAACTGAGCATACTGTTCCAGATGAGGGTGAACTATTCATTTATATAAGGATATTATCATTTCAGTTTTTTTTATCCCATTCCTTATATTGCGTACCATTTTGTTTACTTTTTCGACCACTGCTTTGCACTGACTAGAGGTTTTCATTAAGAGTCCACAGTGACATCCAGCTGTTTTCCCTTTGTGGTTACAAGCAATTTAGAACCTAGTAATGTGAAGTAATTGTTCAAATGATTCCTTCGTATGTACATTACCTTGCATTTGTCAATGCTGCCCATCTGCTTAACTTTGTTAGGGGCCTTTGAAGTTCCTCACAGTCTTCTCAAGTCTTGAATATCCTAAATGATTGTGTCATCTACAATTTTTGCCATCTCACTGTTCGTTCTTTTCCAAATCATGAATAAATATGTTCAACACCACTAGTCTTAGTTTGGAACCTTGGGGATCTATGTGATAACCTTTTGCCTTGCTGAAAATTGACCATTTATTTTACCTCTCACCCAGTGACTATTAAATGTATTTAGCCTCTTGTGCAGAACTTTGTCAAAGTCTTTTTGAAGGTAGACCTAAATTGTGTCAGCTTGTTCTCTTTGCATCCACTATCTTGTTCAGATGATTAAGAAGGGAGTTGTCCATCTGGTGCCCCATATCTTAATAAGTGTTCCACATTATAAAAAGTTAAAGAATCACTGCTGCAAACAGTCATTTGCATTCTGTCCCTGTCATCTGTTGAAGGGCAGGAGAGGAAACCTTCTCAGCTGTAAGATTTGACAGTTTGCAACTTTTGCCTTTTTTTTCTTGTCTGTCAATTTTGCAAGCCTGGCTTTCCATCACTTCACCTAATATTCATCTACATTATATACCATAGAGGCAGGGCAGCTTTTAAACTTAATTGATAATGTAGGAGGGCAGGAGGCATTAGAACAGCAGCTATCAAAACACAAGGGACGGCCTTGAAAGAGAACCTCTGAGAAAGGAGGATCCCAAGTTTACATGTTCTGTTTTTTTTATATTCTTCATGAAAGGAAAAATATATTGTAGCACATTCTGAGCACTGAAGACTATAACAAATTAAAGAGGGAAAAATACAGTGGTTTTTGTCCTTATAATAGTAAAATATTTTATTCACTCCCATCAGGTAGTATCTGGGTGACCTTCAAAATAATATTTATCAGTTTATCCTTTAAAAGGAAGAACCTTTCTTCTCTCCTCCTCCCTCCCCCCATCCTGATAGTTGACTACTCTCAATAGAGCATTGTCAGGGAGACATTTGACTAGACAGCTATTTAGAAAACATCCGCCTAGATCAATGAATCTTGCAACTCTCTTAAAATTGACAAGACTCTGGCCTAGCCTGAGTTCTAGTGTGAACTCCATAAGAAATATGGAACTCCACGGAGAACTCCTTGCCTGCTAACCCCAATGAGTTTGAACCTGAGTTTTGTCAGTCAGTATCCTCTCAGAGCATAGATAACTCTGTGGTGAAAGGGGGCTGAAGAAAGAGGTTCTAGACAGCAGAGCTTTGACTTATTTAGGGCTTTCACAGTTCTGTGCCCAATGCATCCCTGGTATATAAAAAATAATATCAATGGAATTATAGCAGGGGTTCATTTAGCACACACTGTTTTATTACCCGAGGCTCATAGGAAAGTTGTTAAAATAATAATCCTCAGTAAATAGGAAAAGTAATTACGAATGTTCAAAAACATATCTAACTCTCATAATATACATTCTGGAGGAAAAAGCTAAGTTAGCATCAACTTTTATTCCATCAAAAACATGATTATAGGAAAATATGCTGGACAGCATTTGTATAAACACATTCATTAATGTCACTAACCATAATATAAATATTATAATAATCCCACTTTGATGTTAGTACCTGTGTATTACCATCCTGGAACAAAATTTTGTGGAGGAGGACATGGTAATACAAAAAATTTCACAGCTGAGTGAAAGATGAGGGTTGGCACATTGTCTCCCAATCCAGCAGCCCATCAGGTATGTGGAGCAGGCAGGTATGTGGGCAGCAAAAGTAGTGGTGGCAGGTACTTGATGCCCCAGTCCTGCAGTTCCCCAACCAGTTTTATGGACAACTCTTCCTCTGCATGCTCCTTCTCTTCCCCCATTCCCAGAGTGGCCAATCTAATGGTAATGCTGGTAACCAGTGTCTGGCCCTGGTCTACACGATGAGTTTAGGTCGAATTTAACAGCGTTAGATCGATTTAACCCTGCACCTGTCCACACAACGAAGCCATTTTTGTCAACTTAATGGGCTCTTAAAATCAATTTCTGTACTCCTCCCCGACGAGGGGATTAGCACTGAAATCGATATCGATGGGTCGAATTTGGGGTAGTGTGGACGCAATTTGACGGTATTGGCCTCCAGGAGCTATCCCAGAGTGCTCCATTGTGCCCACTCTGGACAGTACTCTCAACTTGGTTGCACTGGCCAGGTAGACAGGAAAAGCCCCGCAAACTTTTGAATTTCATTTCCTGTTTGGCCACCGTGGCAAGCTGATCAGCACAGGTGACCCTGCAGATCTCATCAGCAGAGGTGACCATGGAGTCCCAGAATCGCAAAAGAGCTCCAGCATGGACCGAATGGGAGGTACGGGATCTGACCGCTGTATGGGGAGATGAATCCATGCTGTCAGAACTCCATTCCAAAAGACGAAATGCCAAAATATTTGCAAAAATCTCCAAGGGCATGAAGGACAGAGGCTATAACAGGGACCTGCAGCAGTGCCGTGTGAAGCTTAAGGAGCTCAGGCAAGCCTAGCAAAAAACCAAAGAGGCAAACGCCCACTCAGGGTCAGAGCCCCAGACGTGCCACTTCTATGATGAGCTGCATGCAATTGTAGGGGGTGCCCCTACAACTACCCCACACCTGTACGTGGACTCCTGCAAGGGAGTCTCACACAACAGGGATGAGGATTTTGGGGATGAGGAAGATGATAGTGCACACCAGGCAAGCAGAGAAACTGTTCTCCCCGACTGCCAGGAGCTGTTTATCACCCTGGAGCCAATACCCTCCCAACCCTGGCTCCTGGACCTTGAAGGCAGAGAAGGCACCTCTGGTGAGTGTACCTTTGTATATATAATACACGGTTTAAAAGCAAGCGTGTTTAATGATTAATTTGCCCTGAAGACTTGGGATGCATTCGCAGCCAGTACAGCTACTGGAAAAGTCTGTTAACGTGTCTGGGGATAGAGCGGAAATCGTCCAGGAACATCTCAATGAAGCTCTCCTGGAGGTACTCCCAAAGCCTTTGCAAAAGGTTTCTGGGGAGGGCAGCCTTATTGCGTCCTCCATGGTAGGACACTTTACCATGCCAGGCCAATAGCACGTAGTCTGGAATCATTGCATAAGAAAGCATGGCAGTGTGTGGTCCCAGTGTTTGCCTGCATTCAAGCAACATCCGTTCTTTATCTCTCTGTGTTATCCTCAGGAGAGTGATATCATTCATGGTCACCTGGTTAAAATAGGGGAATTTTATTAAGGGGACATTCAGAGATGGCCGTTCCTGCTGGGCTCTTTGTCTCTGGCTGAAAAGAAATCATCCCTGCTGTTAGCCATGCGGTGTGGGGAGGGGTGAAGCGATCATCCCAGAGAATTCGGGGCGGGGGGAGTTAGTTGGATTTGTGCTGCACGTTAACCCGAAAACATCAGCCCCTCCTTTTAAATGGCCAATGTGTCTTTTTCAGTTTTACTCTCCCTTTTTTCCCTCCCACAGCTGCAAATATTTCAACGCTGCCACTAGCATCTCCATCCCAGAGGCTAGCGCAGATAAGAAGATGAAAAAAACGCACTTGCGATGAAATGTTCTCTGAGTTCATGCAGTCCTCCCGCACTGAAAGAGCCCAGCAGAATGCATGGAGGCAGACAATATCAGAGTTCAGGAAAGCATAAAATGAACACAAGGACAGATGGCTGGAGCAACAGGAGAGGTGGTGGCAGCATGATGAGAGGAGGCAGGATGCAATGCTGAGGCTACTGGAGGATCAAACTGGTATGTTCCGGTGTATGGTTGAGGTTCAGGAAAGGCACAGACCCCACTGCAGCCCCTGTGTGATCAACCGCCCTCCTCCCCAAGTTCCATAGCCTCCTCACCTAGAAGCCCAAGAACGCAGGGGAAAAGGGGGCGGGGCGGCTCCGGGCACCCAACCACTCCATGCCAGAGGACTGTCCAAGCAACAGAGGGCTGGCATTCAATGAGTTTTGAAGTGCAGTGTGGCCTTGTCCTTCCCTCCTCCTGCACCCCACCCGGGCTACCTTGGCAGTTATCCCCCTATTTGTATGATGAATTAATAAAGAATGCATGAATTTGAAACAACAATGACTATATTGCCTTTGCAAGCGGTGATCAAAGGTGGGAGGGGAGGGCGGTTGGCTTACAGGGAAGTAGAGTAAACCAAGGGGGCGGGTTTTCATCAAGGGGAAACAAACAGAACTGTCACACCATAGCCTGGTCAGCCATGAAACTGGTTTTCAAAGCTTCTCTGATGCGCAGCGCACCCTGCTGTGCTCTTCTAATCGCCCTGGTGTCTGGCTGCACGTAATCAGTGGCCAGGCCATTTGCCTCAACTTCCCACCCCGCCATAAACGTCTTCCCCCTTATTCTCACAGATGTTGTGGAGCACACAGCAAGCAGTAATAACAATGAGAATATTGGTTTCGCTGAGGTCTAACCGAGTCAGTAAACTGTGCCAGCGTGCTTTTAAATGTCCAAATGCACATTCTACCACTTGCTCAGCCTATAGTTGAACAGGTCCTGACTACTGTCGAGGGTGCCTGTGTATGGCTTCACGAGTCATGGCATTAAGGGGTAGGCTGGGTCCCCAAGGATAGCTACAGGCATTTCAACACCCCCAACAGTTATTTTGTGGTCTGGAAAGTAAGTCCCTTGCTGCAGCAGTTCATACAGACCAGAGTTCCTGAACATGCGAGCGTCATGTTCCTTTCCCGGCCATCCCATGTTGATGTTGGTGAAACGTCCCTTGTGATCCACCAGTGCTTGCAGCACCATTGAAAAGTACCCCTTTCGGTTTCTGTACTCGCTGCCTTGGTGCTCCGGTCCCAAGATAGGGATATGCATTCCATCTATAGCCCCACCACAGTTAGGGAATCCCATTGCAGCAAAGCCATCCACTATGACCTGCACATTTCCTAGAGTCACTACCCTTGATAGCAGCAGCTCAGTGATTGTGCTGGCTTCTTGGATCACAGCAGCCCCCACAGTAGATTTGCCCACTCCAAATTGATTCCCGACTGACCGGTAGCTGTCTGGCGTTGCAAGCTTCCAGGGGGCTATCATCACTCACTTGTGAACTGTGAGGGCTGCTCTCATCTTGGTATTCTTACGCTTCAGGGCAGGGGAAAGCAAGTCACAAAGTTCCATGAAAGTGCCCTTACGCATGCGAAAGTTTCACAGCCTCTGGAAATCATCCCAGATCCGCAACACTGTGCAGTCCCACCAGTCTGTGCTTGTTTCCCGGGCCCAGAATCGGCGTTCCACAAAATGAACCTGCCCCATTGCCACCAGGGTGGCCAAATTGCTGGGGCCCATGCTTTGAGAGAAGTCTGTGTCCATGTTCTCATCACTCTTGTCACCGCGCTGCCGTCGCCTCCTCGCCTGCTTTTGCAGGTTCTGGTTCTGCATATACTGCATGATAATGTGCGAGGTATTTACAATGCTCATAACTGCCACGGTGATCTGAGCGGGCTCCATGGTTGCCGTGGTATGGCGTCTGCAGGAGAGCAGAGTTGCAGGGGAAGCGGTGGTTGGATGACCAGTTTTGCAGACCTAGTGCACCGTCTGCTGCCAGGACACAACAGCTGAGCGGGCTGCACACTTGCCGTGGTATGGCGAGACAAGAGCAGCCGAGCTGAGTTGCGGCGGATGACAACAGTCATATAGAGGACCGGTGAGACCACCAAGAGAGCAGAGTGGCAGTGGAAGCAGTCGTTCAATGATGACGATTTGCAGCCCTACCGCACCGTGTGCTGAAAGCAGTATGGCACCCGCACGGAAAAAAGGCGCGAAACGATTGTCTGCCATTGCTTTTGTGGAGGGAGGGGCAACTGACGACACGTACCCAAAACCACCTGCGAGAATGTTTTTGCCCAGCAGGCATTGGGAGCTCAACCCAGAATTCCAATGGGCGGCGGAGACTGCAGGAACTGTGAGATAGCTACCCACAGTGCAACGCTTTGAAAGTCGACGCTAGCTGCGGTATTGTGGATGCGCTCCACCGACTTAATGCGCTTAGTGGGGCCACACACAATCGACTGTATAAAATCGCTTTCTAAAAAATCGAACTTCTATAAATTTAACCTAATTTTGTAGTGTAGACAAGATGCAAAATCACAGAGCACACAACAGGAATAAGGCTGGTCCAATCATTGTATTTCTACTGCTTTTACTGCAGTTTTCCCAATATTCCGGAAGAGGTGTCTGTTACTTAGTATGGCTCTTTCCTCTTTGCGTACATGTCCGTGGCTCCACTTCCTTTTTTATAGATGGAAGAAAGGCAGCCACAAACTGGGTCTGGGAGGGATTTGTATAGCTTTTTAACCCTTTGCACAGCCCTGCCACCACAATTTGTCCCTTGGGTATATTCGCCGATGCACAGCACAGAGAGCAGAGACCAAAGTTAGTAGGCAGTCATTTCGTCTTTGATTCTTAATCAGGCTCCCTAAAAGTGCAGCCATTGGATGATATGAATGTTGTTGATATTGTTGTTTTGTGAGGTTCTTTACTATAGAATATGTAAGCGGTCTACAGTTTCTTTGCACAGTTCCATCCTTAATAATCTATTATGGCTAAAATGGGTTGCAGTAAAAAACAGACCTTTTTTTGCCTCCTGCCAATTAAAATGGATTGTTTAGAAGGATGTGTGATACTCTGATGCTGAATGCTCTTAATGAGCTACTTTAATTGATGTGTGTGTATTCCCGTTTAGACTCTTGCAACTAAGCATTCTCAGCATTTTTACTTGCTAAGGCAAATCCATCCTTTCTTGTAGATTATTTATAAGGCTAACCCATTGCATACTTACAATGCAATGGGTTAGCCTTATAGAAATCCATGGTTAGAAATCCATGGTTACTTATATACAAGATTTAATTAACTATGACCTAAAGTATATGACCTTCTTCAGTAACCAGAAAGGGAAGGGTCAGAATGAGATGGAGGTAATTGAAGGGTCATTAATGTCAAATGATAGCTTCTTAAGCAAGGGTTTAACCACTGATTAGTTAAGGCGGATCAGTATCTTGCCTACTCAGAGGGGAAGGTATTAACGATCTCCATCAATAATTGACCTAAAATCTCCCTAATGGGTCTCAGAAGCCATAAAGGAGCATGCATCTCCCTTAATGTTTCCTTGGCCTCTTTATAAGAAACTAGGTGAAACTTCCTTGATGAAGATGGCACATGGGTCTCCTGTTTTGATACTATTTCTATGGAAATAGAAAAGTACAAATCCAATGTATCTTATCCAAGGCATCTGGATCTCTGTGCAGATCCCACATTCTGCCGTTTTGCACACACAGCTGCAGCCCAGCTGGAGCGGAGCAGTGACTCACTTTCTGTACTCTCAGGCATTCTCCTTAATGGAAGTAGCCAGAGAAATATATTTCTTAACCTTTAAATTTATCAACTCCTTATTAAAAGAACCGGAGCTTAAAATTTTACACCGATTTAACACCTGGTTAAACACCACTTAACAACTTGGCAGTAGCTAAATTCATCTTTATTAAGTGGAATTTATGCCAAGTTAAGCAGCAGTCATTGCCATTCATTATCATCAGGCTTAATAGCTCTTGAGAAGGCCCCATTAAAGAGGCTGTCCTGATTCAGTGTCTTCCAGTGAAGTACAGAATATGGTAATATTTATCTTTTATAACTCACCTTTCATCCTGAAACACTTTAGAAATGTTATCATTCTTTAGTACTATGGTGATAAGCCTCTTAGCAATACTTAGATTAGATAGAGACAGCATCACTGAACTGCAGCAGCCATTGGGCTGGAAGGCAATGATCAGCTGGTGCATGGAATGATGTGCCATGTTCAGGAGAAGGGGAAATTTTGTACAAAACACCAAGGCAAACTCTTGTTCTTACAGATGCTGCATGAGCTCTTTAATATCCACAGAGAACTGACAGGGAGTTCAGCTTATTAGGTCTTATCTGAAAAATCTACACATTAAACTGCACTGAACTCCACTTACCTACCTTGAGGATTAAAGGCTCAGCCAACCTGCAAAGATTTGAATGAGTTCTTCCTGGTGGGGTAAATACAGTAGTTCTAACCTCATGTTTAGACATCATCCCTTCCAGCACAATATAAAAGCTTCATTGCCTCTGTATATCATCTCCATCATTTGCTGTGTAAATGTATTTGTCGCATGATCTTGAATCCTTGTCAGAAAATATATATCCTGAGACTTTCCCCATTTAACAAGCTCTTTGGGAGATTGTACAGTCTTGGGTATAGGGAAGAATGTTTATTCTCCCCTGTGCAGTGCTATCTCCTGCTTCCCAAGTCACCAGAGCACCTAATGTCTACTACTTAGACCGGTGACACCATTTTGAAAAGTGGTTACGTTTTTGGGTGCCCAACATGTGACACCTTGGGACATGTTTTCAGAGGTGCTGAGCACTGCAGCTCCTAATGACTTCATTTGGAATTGTGGATGAGCAGCCCTCCTGAAAGCCCTGAGCATGAAGCACAGTATACTGTATATCAACACTTTTGCTATGGAGTAAGCTTCTTCTGTCTGTCTGGTGAGTGTACATACCAGGGGGTTGTTGTATCCCCATGACATGGGTTTGTGCTGTGAGCAGAACTCCAGGAGTTTAAGAAATTCTGCATGGTGAACTAACAGTCCCCCCACCCTTTTTTAACATGTTTTCCATGTTCATCAGGCTTGTGAGCCTAGGGCAAGATTAATTAAAATCAGTGGAGCAAAGCAAATTAAGCACTTAAAAGTGCTCTTTGGGGGCTATCAAAACTTGAATAAATCAAAATAAATATTCAAATATGTGGACGTGGGGCTTCTTATGTGACTTTTATCACTGAGCCCATTCATTCCCTCCCCCCCCACATCTGCTCTTCTCAAGGCCCAGTAGATGCTCATCCCTCAAAGTGTTTCTCACTGAGGCACCTCTGTGCATTCCAGGACTCTAGTCACATACGCCAAAAATAGAATCACATTCAGAACACAGGACCCAGTCTTGCAACCCTTAGTCACAATAGTAGTTCTGTTCAAGGCACTAAAACTATTCATCGGGATAAATTTTGCAGCACTGGGCTCATAATTCCGATACAGTGATCATGGTCTGAACATTTGTATTTCGTTGTACAGGTTTCACTACTTTGCATTTTCCACCAGAACAAACATGATGATCTCTTGTGTGGAGAAAGTCTGAAACTCATGAGTTCTGAGAGATGTGACGGTGTACAACGCTGCACCAGGCAAGAAGGGGTTAAAATGCAGCTTTGGGTTCAGGCAGACCCTGCCTCTGTCCCCACCCCACTGCAACTACAACACATGCCAGTATTGAGGAGGAGCCTTAAACTAGGAGCAGCTCACTTCAGAAGGTCCCTGCCTGGGGAGGTGGACAGGCTTCTGACTCTGAGCTCCCAGAAAGGAGCACAGCAGATAGCCAAGCTACCTTTGGCTTACAAAGCAGTAGTAGAAATGGCTGGAGATCCTGGTAGGACAGAGAAGTTGGCACTGCTCTTTATTGATGTTAATTTAGTTTCCTTTCCTTTGTTGCCTTTAGAAATGAAACTGGGGACTTGACCCCAGGGAAAACCCCATGCCATCCCCCCCTGTCATAAATATAAAGGGAAGGGTAACCACCTTTCTGTATACAGTGCTATCAAATCCCTCCTGGCCAGAGGCAAAATCCTTAAGAAGCTAAGGTAACCCCGCTGGCACCTGACCCAAAATGTCCAATGAGGGGACAAGATTCTTACAAATGTGGATTGGGAGGAACAAAGGGTTTGGTCTGTCTGTGTGATGCTTTTGCCGGGAACAGATCAGGAATGCAAGCCTTCCAACTCCTGTAAAGTTAGTAAGTAATCTAGCTAGAAATGCATTAGATTTCCTTTTGTTTCATGGCTGGTAAAATAAGCTGTGCTGGATGAAATGTATATTCCTGTTTTTGTGTCTTTTTGTAACTTAAGGTTTTGCCTAGAGGGATTCTCTATGTTTTGAATCTGATTACCCTGTAAGGTATTTACCATCCTGATTTTACAGAGGTGATTCTTTTACCTTTTCTTTAATTAAAATTCTCCTTTTAAGAACCTGATTGATTTTTCATTGTTCTTAAGATCCAACGGTTTGGGTCTGTGTTCACCTGTACAAATTGGTGAGGATTCTTATCAAGCCCTCCCCAGGAAAGGGGGTGTAGGGCTTGGGGGGATATTTTGGGGGAAGACGTCTCCAAGTGGGCTCTTTCCCTGGTCTTTGTTTAAACACTTGGTGGTGGCAGCATACTGTTCAAGGACAAGGCAAAGTTTGTACCTTGGGGAAGTTTTTAACCTAAGCTGCTAAGAATAAGCTTAGGGGGTCTTTCATGCAGGTCCCCAGATCTGTACCCTAGAGTTTGGAGTGGGGAAGGACCCTTGGCACTCCCCTCCTGCTGAGAATATGAGCCCCCTGGGGAGAAGGTGGGCTGACATAGGAAGTAGCCCAGGGGAAGAAACAAGAGGTCTGACCAGACAGACCTTAACCATTTGCTACAAGGTTCCCTGGCCTGGAACCCAGGGCACAGGGAGGGACTGGGTTCTCCTGCAGTCTCACTGGGGGCATTAGCAAGAAGACCCCCAAAACAAGGGGTCAGATGGACTCTAAGGCCTTGGCCAGAGTTGTCAAGCTGGTGCCAGGTCCTGGGACTAGTGGGTGAAAACCTTGGCTTACCCTGAAAGGGTTGAGGGCTGAGTCACAAGGCAAAAAGGAACCATCAACAGACCTGGTCAGTAGGACTACAGACAAAAAACCTGGAATGCCACTCCTACCCACAAGGCAGTGCACCAACTGGTGAGTCACTTTGCCACAAGAGACGGGGTAGACACCCACTGATATTACTAGACTGTGTTGGGGATTAGGAAGCAGGCTGTAGCAACCATGAGCAAAAATAGTTGCTGTCTACTTAGGCTGTGCTCAGGGTGCATACTGGGTGCTGCTGGAGACATAGTTGCAGACATATGAAACCTTTTTAGCACAGATTGTTGAACATCTCACTTTTTAAAAAAAGGAATCTGGAAAACCTCCAAATTATACATCTGCTCCCATCTAAATTGCCCGTGACAGGAAGAACAATCTGATTCTCCAGAGCTCTGGCTGTTCTGTTAGCAAGTAAATCTGCACTATCTGGCACACAGGTGTTTCGCACACAGCTGAAAGTGAGTCACTGTGCTTTTCTCACCATCCTATAGCATTGGTGCTGAGAAGTGCTGATGCACTGTTTCCTCCAGCACCAATCATTCTTATTATTTCTGTGCATACTATACAACCGTTCAACACACTTTTTCAGCTACCAAAATAGATGGGGTATTTCAAACCTAAAATTTACTCTAGAAATTGGACATATAAATTACTTCTTTATTTATGTGATGAGAACAATGGTGATGTACATTGCATTAATGAGAGCCAGAATGCCCAGAAATAAGACCAAAGATTTTTTTCAGCCCTAGTCAGTGAACGTATATAGTGACTCTTCCCAGGGAGTTGTGGGTTCTTCATGGGATCTGTTAAGATTGTTAATTGTTGGCTATGGGAGATTAATACGTACTAGACTAGTTTCAGGAGTCCATAATAATCATTGTTCTTCAATGGACTGGGATCAGGCCCGTGAAGTCAATGGAAAGACTCCGATAGAATTCAGCGGGCTTTAAATCTGCCTTCAGTTGACTGACTTAGAAAATGCCTATTCAGAGGTAGAAGGCATGGCTACTGCTTTAAACATTTCTTGCTAGGCAAATGACTGACTTGGAGAGCAAGGTGGGAATTTGCAGTCTTAGAGTGGCTGGAATACCAAAGAATTCTGAATATGGGTCTTCGGAGGCCTTTTTCCTCTAATTACCTTAAAAAATTATTTCCTGGGGAGTTGCTATCAGAGAATATCCTCCAGTTAACTGCCCAGAGACCCCTACCTTGGAGAAAAAACTTTCTACCTCTCCCAGGATTCCCCTTATTGCTTGTGAAACATTAAATTAGGAACAAGATCAGGAATTCAGCCAGATCCCTTGGTACCTTATTACTTTCAGAGAAAGCCAATTAGGATTTATCCAGATTCTCTCTCTACATTGGTGTCTAACAGATGACCATTTCTTATTCCTAAACAGCAGCTTCATGCTTTGGGATTGAGGTTTGCCCTTTTATACTTTGCTAAGATTCAGTTGGACTGGAAAGGAAGTTGTCACAACTCTGGCTGAACTCCCCCTGCCAGACACCCACCAGGCTGCTGAGTCGATGTGCTTTAAGATGCCCTGGGGCTGAGTACACTTCAGGCACAATCTCTTTAGCCTTTACACTCCCCCTAGGCATAGACGCCTTGTCAGGCACCCCTTCTCAGAAGTGCGATCCCATGGTCCAGCTGCCTTAGGCTTTAAGATCAGTGCTGAACTCCCACCCACTGCAAGACCCCGCACTCTAACAGATACTCTGGTTTACAGTTTAACCCTTCAGGGACACATGATAGTTGAAGCCAATAAACCACAGACTTTGCAGATGGATTTCTAAACCAATCACTCTTTACTCAACAGATATATAAATCCATGCAAAATAAGAAACACCTGCACATGATTCCCTATCTCAGTTTCCTCACCATTCTTGAGTGTTCTTTGGGATTTAGTTCGTGTCCTTGCAGGGTTCCTGGACTTCACTTCTCCATTGCAGTCTTCTCTTCCTACTCATCGGGGTGAGAGAAAACTGGTCTTAACAGACCTGATTCTCTATAACTTCTAGCCCCTCTACTATGTAACCCACCAGGTCAGCCTCAAATTCCTGATCAGGTGATCAAGATCACCCATCAGGTGGTCTGTTGCTTGGTTATCACCCACCTGACAACCAAACTTGAAATAACTAGCTTTACCTAGGCTGCAGCCGCCTCATTGTTCTGCTAGGATAGGGTTCATTCAGTTGTTGATGGCCTTTAATGTTTCATTCAAATGTAAACTGCCAGGCACCATTTCCTGTCTATTTAACATAGGACCTGTGATACAAGACTACAGCAAAAGACAGCCATAAGTTATAAATGTACATAGTTCCTAAAAGGAAACTGAAATTCAGATTCCCCAAACCATCGCATCTGAAGAAGTGGGTATTCACCCATGAAAGCTTATGCTCCAGTACGTCTGTTAGTCTGTAAGGTGCCACAGGACTCTTTGCCACTTTTACAAACCATCACAGACATTGATATTTTTCTTTCCATGAAGGAAGCTTCAGTTTTCCTAGTTAACAGAAGCTAGTCAAACATTACCAAAAAGAAAAGAAAAGTCCACTAGCATTTGCTTAAATGCAACAAATTCACTTCAGCCCTGTTTGCATCCATCTTGTGTTTTCTTTCCACAAACATTTGACTGATGGAGTTTGATTGGCATGAAGCACACAGAAAGAGAATTTATTATTAATTATTTGCATTACAGTAGTGCTCAGAGACCCCAACTGTGACTGGACCCCCAGTGTGTTGGGCTTTATATAAACATATGGTAAGAGACAGTCCCTGCCCTGAAGAGTTTAAAATTAAGACCGAATGGGCAACATGTGGAAGAAAGGAAGCATTATTATTCCCATTTTAGATATGGCCAACTGAGGCACAGAGATATTAAGGCACCCAGCAAAGTACTTCAGTAAATGCTTAATTTAAACCTGTCAGCATGACCATTGAAGTACTTTGCTGGATTAGCACCTGTGTGACTTTGCCCAATGTCACTCAAGAAGTTTATGGAAAGGCCGGGAATTGTATCCAGGTATCCAAGTCTCAGACCAGTGCCTTAATCACAGTCAGTTCTTCCCCTTTATTATCTTCTCAAAGTGGAATGTACTTGCAGAAGTACATATTTAAAATGTGTCATCTGAGTGTTTGTGCCAGAAGTGTTTTCACACTCATCCAGTCAAGGATAAACATAATCCTATATGATTTATCTGACGAATCACAGTTAACTGGCAAAGCTCAGATAATTATGTTTGGAGTAGGGAATAGTCAAAAAGGACTGACTAATCAATCCAGAGCTTTTTAAAAAAAGTCAAAATATAGATGAATACATCTGAGCAAATCATGTGGATATTGTGAGAGAAGAAAAATTGGTGAAATGCTTCACATAAAAATAGTTGAAATTCTTCAGATAAATTATTCATTGCAAATTATTTGCTCATCTCAAATAGACCCCAATCCAGCAAAGCACATAAGCACATATTTAACTTTGAGCACTTGAGTAGTCCCACTGAAGTCAACAGAGTTGTGAGATAACTGTTACAAAAGGTAAGGGTACTAGGCCAGTTTAAGCAAAATGTGGTTTAAGAAAACCTCTGCCATCCTTTAAGTTGGTTATAGTAGATTAAAAATGCATATAGATGCATACATAATGAAACTGGAAGATTGTTTAATATTGTATATAAAAGTAGTGCCATCAATAATTTTTATCCACATAGCTATCCATACCAGTAAGAGTGCACCCAGCTCTGGGCATTGATTTGGTAGAGGCCACTGCACAATGCTGAAATCCTTGTGCTCACAGACTCTCACAGGGGATGTAGGTTGTAGCCAGCAGTTCATATGCAGGGCTGATGTAGGACACGCTTATAGAACTGATATCCATTTTCATAAATTGGGATGGAGTTGTAATTCAGAAATACCCAAATAAAATAATAACTGCTGGTGGAAAGTTATGACAAAAAAGTTTTTTTTTGTTGGGATCCATCTCTGGGTTACTCTCTTCCCTACTGCTTTTTTTTCTGTTGGCAAATGGTTCTGTGATGGAACATCACCATCCCTGCACAATTGTTAAACTGAGAATTTGTTATCTATTATATGCTCTGAGGAGCAGGATTTTCACTGCTAGCAAGTCTGATCTATTTAGAAAGTCTGTATTGGATATGTCCAGTATACCTGATTATTAAACACTTGGCCTGTACAAAGAATTGACTTGTTACTAAAAATAAATAAAAATCAGTTTTAAAAGTATTTTCAAAAAGCTGTGTGACACACTGATGTTCTTTGTGACACAGTATATCTCCCCTGATCTCAGCATAAATGAAACTCTAGCTACAGCACTGTTTGGTTTCCTTGGTTACCAGTGACTTCTGGTGTTAAAGTGTCTTCTTGCTTTTGGGCTGCACTGACAAAGGTTACAGGTTATGGTTGTGCTTTTGCATGAATAAAAGCAGTGTATTTTTGTTTATTTACATAAAATACTAGCTCACTATGTATGTCATTGTATTAGTTAAAACAATTTACAGATATAATCTTTTTTAAAACAATGTTTGAATTTTACGTACTGAGGATACATTATTTCTTATATTTTTCACATTTGAAATTTGATGGAATACCTTCCTTTATAATCTTTGTAATTCTGAAAAAAGGCCACTGGATACACACAATACATAACAAAAGTTGTACTTTATAGGTGGTCAAAAGATACCTACTACGTTCATTCAGCTTATCCTCCCGTATCATCGAATGCCAGAGAGCTGATCTTTCTCACATAGAAATCAGCAGCAAAACTACCACTGAGTCCAGTTAGAGCCAGCTTTGTCTCTATGGGTCCCAGTTAAAGAAAAGTGTCAAGAATATGAAAGGTTACAGCACCCCAGCAATTAAGTGATATTCTCTGATAGGTGTTCCTACCACACTATCTAATTCAGCCATTTGCATCTGCAGCTACAACATAATTACTATAAAATATCATTGAATGTGTTGATATCATAACTTAAATCAGCAATTCATTAAATCCTTTCACAAGAAAATGCCAGCATTATAAACCATCTTAGTTAGGAAAAGAACACAATTGGGATAAAAATAATTAAATCCAACAAGTTTAGTTAATTTTATTATTAATAACATTTTAGATCATTGCAGCTGTAATTTTTTAAAATCTTTCTTCTCACCATTTGCAGAGTGTTTTTAACATTGCCTTTCACACCATTTGGACAATGAAAATAGATTAGACCCAACATTTCGCTTTAAGTTTTCTAAAGTATAGGAAACACTGTACTCTTGTCAAGATCTGACTGTGGGATAATGATCATTTAATGAATGATTGTTAATGTTTTTAGTCTTAAATAAAGAGCCCTTGCCCCGAAGTCAGTAAGCTTTTCCACATCATACAGGGGCTTTATCAATGCATTTTTCTTGATTGCTCCTTTTTACTTTAAAAATAATGGGCCAGATTCACTGCAGTTGCTACAGTGAAGTGTAAATTGCACCTGCTTGTTCCCACTAATTCTCCTGCATGCCATAGAAATCTTGCTTTGAGGGAGGTCAGACCATGCTACTGCAGTTCAGAGTTTCCTACCTACCAGTGGAGTGCAGCTTTGTTTCCTGCCCTGGCCTCCATCATGTAAGTTGCTAAGAGGATATACAACATACCTGGCCACAACTTCTTCAGAGCACACACCACCTGCATTCTGTAGCCAGCTTCCACAGTTGCCATCTCCTCTGCCAGTGTGCTTTACACAGTAGGACTTGGCAGCTGGGTTTTTGCCACGTCCACAGGAGCTGAACCTGCCTCAAGGTTCAGTGTTCGGTTTAGCTGGATTCCGTGGGGGTGAGTATACTTGTCTGCATTTCTTATTCTACTATTTCCACATCATGGATTTTAAGAATGTTAATCTTTGACTGCAGAATCTCTCCAGGAATATTATAAGAAGACAGAGATAATAACGCTATCACAATGCATTTTCTCCTTTCAGTTGCGTATTCTTATCAGCCTCACATTTTAATTCAATAGAAATGCATTTAGTTAGTATAAATGCAGTTTTACCACTTTTCTCACCTATCCATGTAGCCAAGCTTATTTCCTGTTTCAATATGGGGGAAAAAAGGCTTAAGAGGTTAAAAAAAATCATAATCAGAGAAATAAGAGATGAAAAAATATTTTGGGTCATCTAGTCCCTCTCCCTACCAGTGCACGATTGTTGAGGTATCAAAATTACTTTATTCCTCCAGATAAATTTTTGTGGCTCTGCACATCTTTAAAAGCAGTGCTGTTTAGAAGTTGGAAAATGTATACAATGGGCCAAGTTCTGCACTTCCTCAAGTCAATGGGACTGAATGTTTAGACCATACAGAATTTGGCCCAATGTTGAATGTCCCAAACTTGCAATCTTTTGTGCAGGTGTGTACTATTGTGTCTGCGTGGGGTGCAGCAGAAATCAGTGGGGTCTGCTATGCTCACAAGGAGGGCCATGGGAGTCACTGGGGCTATGCATGGTTGCAACAGTCCACCCACTTGCAGAAAGTTGCAGGACTGGAGCCTAATCATGTACAAAGAAAAGGAGTACTTGTGGCACCTTAGAGACTAACAAATTTATCTGAGCATAAGCTTTCGTGAGCAACAGCTCACTTCATCGGAATATTTCCAACACAGCTCTGAACAACATACTAACCCACAGAGACCTTACTACCAAGACTACAAAAAGAAGGATTCTGGGTGAATTCCTCCTGAAGGTTGAAACAACAGACTGGACTTCTACATAGAATGCTTCCGCCAACGTGCATGGGCTGAAATTGTGGAAAAGCAGCATCACTTGCCCCATAACCTCAGCCGTGCAGAACACAATGCCATCCACAGCCTCAGAAACAACTCTGACATCATAATCAAAAAGGCTGACAAAGGAGGTGCTGTCGTCATCACGAATAGGTCGGAATATGAACAAGAGGCTGCTAGGCAGCACTCCAACACCACATTCTACAAGCCATTACCCTCTGATCCCACTGAGGGTTACCAAAAGAAACTACACCATTTGCTCAAGAAACTCCCTGAAAAAGCACAAGAACAAATCCGCACAGACACACCCCTGGAACCCCGACCTGGGGTATTCTATCTGCTACCCAATATCCATAAACCTGGAAATCCTGGGCACCCCATCATCTCAGGCATTGGCACCCTGACAGCAGGATTTTCTGGCTATGTAGACTCCCTCCTCAGGCCCTAAGCCACCAGCACTCCCAGCTATCTTCGAGACACCACTGACTTCCTGAGGAAACTACAATCCATCGGTGATCTTGATGAAAACACCATCCTGGCCACTATGGATGTAGAAGCCCTCTACACCAACATTCCACACAAAGATGGACTACAAGCGGTCAGGAACCGTATCCCCGATAATGTCACGGCAAACCTGGTGGCTAAACTTTTGTGACTTTGTCCTCACCCATAACTATTTCACACTTGGGGACAATGTATACCTTCAAATCAGCGGCACTGCTATGGGTACCTGCATGGCCCCACAGTATGCCAACATTTTTATGGCTGACTTAGAACAACGCTTCCTCAGCTCTCGTCCCCTAATGCCCCTACTCTACTTGCGCTACATGGATGACATCTTCATCATCTGGACCCATGGAAAAGAAGCCCTTAAGGAATTCCACCATGATTTCAACAATTTCCATCCCACCATCAACCTCAGCCTGGACCAGTCCACGCAAGAGATCCACTTCCTGGACACTACGGTGCTAATAAGCGATGGTCACATAAACACCACCCTCTACCGGAAACTAACTGACCGCTATTCCTACCTACTTGCCTCCAGCTTTCACCCAGATCACACCACACGATCCGTTGTCTATAGCCAAGCTCTACGATACAACCGCATTTGCTCCAACCCCTCAGACAGAGACAAACACCTACAAGATCTCTATCAAGCATTCTTACAACTACAATACTCACCTGCTGAAGTGAAGAAACAGATTGACAGAGCCAGAAGAGTATCCAGAAGTCACCTACTACAGGACAGGCCCAACAAAGAAAATAACAGAACGCCACTAGCCATCACCTTCAGCCCCCGACTAAAACCTCTCCAACGCATCATTAAGGATCTACAACCTATCCTGAAGGACAACCCATCACTCTCACAGATCTTGGGAGACAGGCCAGTCCTTGCTTACAGAGAGCCCCCCAACATGAAGTAAATACTCACCAGCAACCACACGCCACACAACAGAACCACTAATCCAGGAACCTATCCTTGCAACAAAGCCCGTTGCCAACTGTGTCCACATATCTATTCAGGGGACACCATCATAGGGGCTAATCACATCAGCCACACTATCAGAGGCTCGTTCACCTGCCCATCTACCAATGTGATATATGCCATCATGTGCCAGCAACTCCCCTCTGCCATGTACATTGGTCAAACTGGACAGTCTCTACGTAAAAGAATAAATGGACACAAATCAGACGTCAAGAATTATAACATTCAAAAACCAGTTGGAGAACACTTCAATCTCTCTGGTCACTCAATTACAGACCTAAAAGTGGCAATACTTCAACAAAAAAACTTCAAAAACAGACTCTAATGAGAGACTGCTGAATTGGAATTAATTTGCAAACATGATACAATTAATTTAGGCTTGAATAGAGACTGGGAATGGATGGGTCATTACACAAAGTAAAACTATTTCCCCATGTTTATTCCCCACCCCCACCCCCAACTGTTCCTCAGACGTTCTTGTCAACTCTTCCCTCCCCAAATCTGGCTAGTCTATGATATTCAGAGACTAAATTTAAAAGTGTTTCAGTGGGGTGTGTGATGGTTTGGGGAATTTGTACTATTTATGAATTCTGTGAGAAATTATGAATTTTCTGTTTGTATTTTTACCAAGATGCAAACTCCATATTAAATGTGAGGCCCTGTAATGTGTGGATTATTCTTTTGCCTCCAAGGAGTAGTGATCCAGAGATGACAAGGGAGAGCTATTAAATCAGGAAAGTCCTCTACTCAAATACAAAGATCCTAGACAACAGGCTGGATTCCACACAAGAGAACTGGTCTGTCAAAGGAGAGGTCACCTGGCAATGTAGTCACCCAGTAGAGTTGTGTGATCACCGGGGGAGGCCGATCCAGAAGTTACCTAACAGCGCTGTGGAATGTTAGGCAGGGACTGCTCTATTCAGAGTCTTAGGCCATTTTAACCAGCTCAAAAAGAGGGAAAATGCTACAGGAGCCTGAAGAAGCAGGAGGAACCCTGCCTACATTAACTCAATCCCCCAAGAACCCCCCAGAGAAAGATGAACTAGTATGAGGGGCATTTCATTCAGGATACTTGTTGTTTTCTACAATATCTGTACTTTCTTGTGCTACTAGGTAGAGGGCAATGTTTTTTTAGAATCCTGTGCAAAACCTGTCTCTGTGTGTTACACCTATCTTGTGCCCTTGAAGAGTTAACCTATGGACCCAGAATGCTCTCACTGCTGGAGTTCTGGAAGACTATGTGTTTAGGCTATGAGGGAGACTGGGAAAGCAGCACTGGTCCAAGTAGCTGGGCAATTAGACTTTAAGATCTCCGCTCTTAGGAGGGGGCGCTAGAGACGTTCTCTGCACCCTCAATGTGTGCCACGAGACCCCAGCTGTCAATGACAGGGCATGGGCAGTCATGCTCAGTGGTTAGAGCAGGTGTCAGCAACCAGATGCCACCTCCAAAGGCCAGAGCCAAAGTCAGGAATTAGAGCCAAGGGTCAGAACCAGGTTACCGGGAGTGAGGCAACACAGGAGCAAAGCAGGGGCAGGACTGTGACCAAGGCAGGAGCTATTGCAGCCATGGGCCAACGGTTTGAGTAGTTGCTGAGCTGCTGCTGGGTTTAAGAGATGGTCTGCTGACTCTTTGAACCAATCAGGTAGGGTAGCCAATCAGACAGCCTGCTACAGGCCAGTTGTGCTCATTTGGTTGCCTGGATACTGGCTCTGCTGCGGGCCCTGATTCCTGACACCAGCCAAAGTAATGCCTGGGCTCTCGTCAGATTCTGGAGGCTTAAAGCACGTGGAATCCCTCACAGCAGACTGGTAATTGTCCAGGAGGGGAAGCCCAACCAGAGCTATGAGAGTCAGTCAAAATAACAAATTACAATAGAGTATTGAAAATGGCTTCCTTAAATAGCAAATTGGATTTTATAATTAGTATTTTCTTATTTTAATCTGTGCACTTATTGGTCTGCCTTCCCACAATGCCCACATTCTAATGTTTCCAGGGGAAATGTTTTTGAATGTTTAAAAAATAAAACTGAAGGAAGTTTTGAAACATTCATTTGGAACTAAAACATTTCTAATCAAAATATTCCGATTTTTGTTTGTTTGTTTGTTTTTTAGCACAAACAATTCAGCAAAAGTGACATGAATTCACAAAATGTCTTGGTTTTGCTGAATGTGCATTTTTTGTTGAAAAACGTTTTGGCTGGAAATTCTCACCCAGATCAACTACTGATTCCCTCACAATCCACTCTTCCAGGTTCCTGACCTGAAAACATTTATCTCTCCTGTCCTACCAGGGTCCTTGCCAGGCATCGGAACCAAGCCAATATATATGTATAGACATTTAAACATAATGTTAACCCTTGCTCAGTATACCCATGAAAACAGCTTTGTAGTTTCCCAGAATAGCCGCAGGCAAGAAAAAGAAGAAAAAAATACAGCATTCTTCCATTTTAAGCATTTGCTTAAGTGTTTATCAGTTAGGCCCTGATCCTGCAAAGAAAACAGCTGGAAAATAAACACAGCTAATAATTGACTCAAAGAATCATGCTGTACATATTTGATACCAATCATTCCTAACACTTATCCAGCTTTTAATCTTAAAAGCTTTTTCCAAATATTAAACTAATAAAATTAAATCATAGGAGTCTTCTGATCATAATACATGTTATAACTTTGAAGTACATCAAATTTTAGAAATTAGGGCAGGGAACGTGTTTTGTACAGAGTTAAATACACTGTCAGCTTTAAAAAATACTGATAACAGGAGATTCTAGGAATTGATAATGGTACTGTATATGGAGCCTTTTGCCTCCAAGTCAGTAATTCAAATCCACTTAGGGTTGGTAGTGATTGAAAGCCATTACAATCTAGGTAGTGGCTTATAGGAAATGAGACAATGGTTTTGGACCAGTTCCTAGTAGACAGTTTCTGCCATTACCAAAACTGGCAACTGTGTTGGCATTCTCAACAGAAAGACCTAGGCCTAAACAAATATGGAGAATGAAACACTGTATTGCCCCAATAGATGATCCTTCCAGGCCAAGGTTAAGACCCTTAGAGTGGGGCTGGGGGCAGCTTGCACTGCTACTGCCCAATGTTATATGTTTTGTAGATACAAAATTTTGCTCTTCATGACTGTCAGATGCGTGCTTCAGCATTGTGATCCTGATTATGTACCCTTTCTGATGTTGGTGAGCTCTTGCTCACCTCCTACTGAAGTTGCTTGAAAACAGTTGTAACTTTGACTTGGATGTCACTAGAACAGAGCATCTAAACTGTCTCATTCTGCTTTCCAGCATCAAGTATGCATCATCTGATACTTTTCACACCCCATCATATCCAATTAAGCATGCAGTATAAAGCTAGAGGTGAAAAGAGCTTTGGTTTAGAAACATGATGATATTTAACAAGAATACCATACGGAATTTGCTGTATAAATAGCTTTGTTCTGCTTTGCCATAATGTCAGCTACTTGTCACCTGATTAAATATAAACTTAATTTTTTACCTTGTAACACTTCACGTAAAACTGTCAAATAAATACATATCTACACAATTATTTTTTTAAATTACTAATTCATGTAATCTGAAATCTTTCTACATACTACTTCACATTCAATTTAATTTGCCTATAAAATAGCATGTCAGTAAAACCTTATTTTTAATTGTGATAACATTTTTAAAAGTTTGAAATGACTGAAGGTGAAAATGTTGTACAAAATTTGTTGGTTTTTTTTATAATTTGGGCAACATAGTTATTGTTTTAGGACTGCAATGGTGGTTGTGAAAAGAGCAAAACACTGAGGAAAAGTAAATCACAAAAAGTATTCATTGGAAAAGAATGGTAATATGTGGCTTAGACGTAGATCAGGGAGGCAGACTCTAGAAGATTTTCAAGTCATTTGATGATTATCATGGAGAATAATTTTTATGGGCCATATTGTGCCTTTTAGTATTAAGCAGAACTTCTCCCATTGGCTTAAAAATGAACCCCTGATTTGGCCTTATGTAGTTTTTCTTCCTGGCTGAAGTCTCAAAGTCTGTACTGCCTCCCCATCATCCGTGGCCCTTGCTACTGTTTGATATCATGGGTTCTCTTGGGCTCTGTGACTCTGTCCTCTCATGATTCTCGTACCCCTCTTGCTCTTCTTTCAGTGTCTCTTTTAGCAGCTTTTCCTCTTTTCCATTCTCACTCCCTGATGGAGTCTCTAAGGGCTCCATTGTTGGCTCCCTCCTCTTCTCCCAGTTCATTAAATCCTGTCACTACTACTTCCACAAAACTTCGTCACTTCCTTTCTGTCCTGAAAGTTATATGGCTTCTCCACACTCTGATCATCTCTAGCCTTGACCTCCTTACAATCTCCTCTTCCCTGTGCTTCTAGATATTAACCTTGTCCTTCTCCAGTCTATTCAGAATACTGCCACCTAACTCATCTTCCTAACCTGTTGCTCTGACTGGTATAGCTCACTCTTTGGATCTCTCCACTGCTTTCCTCACTGCACTGCATAACAAAGTCACGCACCTTGCCAGTATCTCAAGGCTCTACACTTACTCATCCTTAATCTATACCTTTGACCTTGTGCTCTTTTGCATTCCTTCCCAGACTTCTTCATTCCATCAGTGATGCCAGCCTTGATGTCCCCTTTGTTTTTCTTTTTTTATTCCCACTCCAACCTAGATGCCTTCTTCCATACTGTCTCTAGGTATGCCTGTCCAAACCAATTGACCATATCACCTTCCTTGCCTCACTCAGATCCCTCCTAAATACTTACTTCTATCATCTTGCCTATGAAAAGTGATAGAGAAAAGGATAAAATGAGAGAGAGAAAAGAATCTTAAGTTAACGTTTATCAAGATGTGTATATGCCTCCCTCAATTGCTACATGATATTATTGTCATCCTTACCTTCCTCAGCTTCCCCTCTCTCACCCCTTTGTTGTCTGTTCATGACCCTCACTAATTGTCTAGCAGTCTGTATGTCAGATTTAGACTGTAAATTCTTTGGAGGAGGAAATATGCCTTTACATTTTGAATGGTCCAAAATAAAGACTAGTGATGTTATATTTCTTACTGCCTGTTACTGAGAATTAGGCTTTGAGGCTAATGAATCACCACGGAGGAAAGACAGTTTTCAGGTGACTAGCACAGTATTTAGATTTTGGAAAATGTATAGTTTAATCAAGTGATTCTTAGCTTATTTGAAACTGATTTGTGTAATTTTTTCACCTCTCAACTTGTGTATTCTAGTTAACAAGCTTATCAGTACACAGTGAGTAGTCATCTCAACACCTCTTATCTGCAGAGGCCGCCTGAGGTAAAACTTCAGTGTGCTACCCCCATCCTCATAGGCCTAAGACAGCAGATTCAGCCCAGACGCCTTTTCATCACTACAGCCGGGTAGCTGGGCCAAATTAAATTCTGCTGTCCTTGGCAGTGCCTAGTTTGCCTATAGCTAGAGCAAACCATGCTTACCAGCATACTAAACCTAACTTAGACATTTTAAATTCAAGGACAAAACTTCTTCCTAATCTGTTCTTGTTGGGTGGAAGATTGATTTGTCTTCCAAGGCTATATTGGCAGGTGAAAAGGGTTACTCATGCAGTGAAGTAGATGTGCAAATTTCTTTCTAATTCTTCAGTCCAAAAGCAAATTTGGCACCAGTGCATAATTTCTGTGACGAAAACAATACCTGTAGGTAATTAAACTGAAGTCTGTGAGAGGATCTGTAATTCAGTAAACATTATGTGCTATGAAATGATTGTGCTGAGGGGAGTTATGAAAGTAGTAATGTGAATAACTTTAACCCAACATCAGAAGTTGTTCTTATCTAGTATCAGTGTTAAATCCCATAATTAGGAAAAATGCGCCATTCCCCTGAAAACATGTTAGTTGATTGTTCCTTTTAATTACGACAGGTACTTAAATGTCCACAAGAAACTATTTTTTTAAATGACTGAAAGGTGCACACTGCTCACTTAAATGGATTCAGAATCCTCTCAGCTCTTATTATCTGCCTCTGATGTCATTAAGAATAAATTAATCAAATTAGTAATATAATACATTTACCAGGATATGCATTTATAAGTTAAATTCTAATGTCCTTGATTCTGCAATTAAACTCCCAGAGACATTTTTAAAAAAATAAAATTTCATTTTAAACTTAAAGGACTAAATTCACAACTGCTATAAATGGGCAATACACATGCACAAACACACACACACACACACACATATATATATACACACACATACATATATTATGTGTAAAATCACAAATTCAGTAATAGAAATGCCTATATACATACATAAGGTGCCTGAGATATAGTTGCTGTGGAAATCTTTTTTTTTTAATGTCTTAACTTTGAGTTTCAAATGGCAACCATAAAGTTGCAGTTAATAACTTACAAAAAGTTATCATGCCAGTTGACAAATTAGAAGTTACAAAGGGTTGCTCAGGTGAATAATTTCTTCTATGCTGGAAAAAAGAACATCTGTTTATAATCTAAAAAATGGTTGCATTTTCAAAATGTACCCCTTAGTAGAAGGGTGGCATTTATGTAATGACTATATAATTACATTTTTTTAAGTGATTTCCCTCACTCTGCTCTGTAGGAGATGACATCTGTGCAGCTTATCATTTTAATTGTATTCTCTGTTTAGATTTTCTTCTTGAAGCTTACCAATGCATTGTTCACAGACAAAAATCCCTTCCTACTTATAATACTTCATTCAATGAAAACAAAACCTGTATTGGCGGAATGTTTTAGACTTTTGAGAATTTAAATGCAAAAGTGCTAGGAAATTCAGCTGTGATTCCTACATAAACTCTGACTCCCTTGCCAATGCATTGTATTTTGCTTTTGAATATACTGTTTAACTTTATATCGTAACATTGGCATGTGATGTGGGTGAATTGATGTTTATATTGTAGTGCTAATTGCAGATAAATCTCAATTACGTGAATGACTTTCAGGATGCGGTATAGAGAAATGAAAGAATCGGAAGTTTGCAAAATTGGAATTCCAATTTTGAAAGACATTTCCAAATTTCCACCTAATCAGAATGTATATAGTCAGAATTTGTCTATATACTATATGTTCTGTAATAAGTTCTTTTAGGAAATTTTGTAATTGGTGGACTTCATTCAGCTTTCTAACAGGACAAAAAGATCTGAGGACAGATTTTGCACTGACATACACCCTGTATAATTCCAGTGGAACCAAAGAGGTTGCAGAGAGTGTGAGGCAGAACAGAAGCTGGCCCAGTTTTTCAGTGTCAGACACTGTAAAATAAAACAGTTTTCAAAACATAACATAGAATGTCAAGTTTCAGAGTAGCAGCTGTGTTAGTCTGAATCCGCAAAAAGAAAAGGAGTACTTGTGGCACCTTAGAGACTAACACTAAATAAATAACTAAATAAATTTGTTAGTCTCTAAGGTGCCACAAGTACTCTTTTTCTTTTAACACAGAATGTGTAACAGAACACTAAATTGTATTGTACTGTTCAGCAACAAGGTGGCATTGTGTGTAAAGTACCTTATTTAAGCTAACCTCAGCAATATCTGGTAATACGTTGAATGATCTTATAGAGAATATATCTGGTGTGTATCTCTCTGGGAAGGAAGGTCTGTGGCCAGTCCATATCTAGTACAGAAGCCTGACCTGCAACCTACTGTGTACAAGCTGTTCATGACATGGTGTCAGAAGTAAACTAGTGCCAGAGGAGAATAGCAACAAAAGGAGCAAAGCAAGAAACATTGCAAACAGAAGGAAAAAAGCAACAAAGATTGCAGGATCTCATCAAAATTTCACTCTTCAATGCCTTTGAAATTGACTGAGGATGATGTCACCATCGTCTGAGAAGGGACCATGACCCAGTGGCAATAGTAGCCGGCTCATACTCCACTACCCATGACCTGCTGTGGACACAGACCACAGGAAGTCCCACCTCAAGGGGTCTAACAGTCAGTAGCTTCATGGCTCCTGATAGAATCCCTTCCCTATATAAACTCAAGGGGCATTTCAGGAATTGGCCAGGCAACAGTATGAATCTTCTGTAGCAGCCACTGCCATTCCTGTTTTCTGTTCTTGAACTCCTGGCTGTGACCTCTACTTGTTTTGGACATCACCTCTTGACCTAGACCCTGAAACCTGACTCAGACTCTGATCCTTGGTATTGACCCTGGCCAGAACCTTGACTACGAACTCCTCCACTACTCTCAGCCTCAGGTTTGACCCTAGTCAACCATGGATCCTGACTGCCCATGTCAGGATGTTGACACAAAAGCTATACATTCAACACGCATGTGATTGAATCATCAAAGACCAACAACCTTCTCAGCCACAGCATGGCAGCCATAGGTGAACCTAGTGAGAAGGGTGGAAGAACTTGACAGAGTATTTGACGATACTGGACTTTTGAGAGGAGATCCAATACAAATAAACTTAAGAGACAATGCTGAGCCATACCATGTGCAAACACTTCTACCAGACAGACCTTTGAAGAGACTAGATGCAGATTTATGCGAATTCTGAGGACATCATTGCCTGGTTGTAGTGGACTATTTTTTCAGGTGTTTAGAAATAATATACTTGAAAGACATAACATGGCACAGTGATATCAAGAAACTGAAGTGCACTTTTGCTCACTTTGGTATTTAAGAACAATTAGTGAAGACAACAGACCACAATTCACTGCAGCAGAATTTAAGTTATCCTGAACAAAATATGATTTTGATCATTGCCCACAAGTGAATGGAGAGGCTGAGAGAGCTGTCCAGACAACCAAGGAAGTCCTTCAGCAGGAAGATTCATTCCTCGCTTATCTGAGCTACAGATTAACACCAACAGTAGCTACTCAATAATTCCAGCTCAGCACCTGATGGGAAGATAACTCAGAACTACTGTTCCAACTTTGCAAAAGAGTCCATCTCCAAAGTGACCAGACATGAAAAGAGTAGCCAAATTGGATAAAAAGGCAAAAAAAGCTTATGAACACTTTTATAATAGATGTCAATCAGTTAGAGAATTGCTGGGTCTAGAACCTGGTTACTGTGTTTGTGCAAACTGGATGGAGAAAAAAGATGGACAATTCCAGTTGTGATAAAGAAAAATAATTCAGCACCCAGATCATATGTGATCAAGACCGACAGTGGAAAGTTCTGCTGGAACTGTCGATATCTATAGTTTGTTCCTCAGACAGAACAATCAGCAGAGCACACTCTACACATGGTGAATGCAGAACAAAAAGAAGACTCAAAGATTCCAAACAACCACAGCCAGTCATTGCAACTAATGGACAGACAGATAACCAAGCTGTTATGCATTTGGGTCGTGTAATTAGAAAACCAATATGAAATAGAAACCTTAACAGACTGATCCATACTGAACTTCAAAGATAGTGTAAATTTTGTAAAGGGTAGAAATCGTAAAGGGAGAGATGGAATGGAATGCTAAACTGTACTATACTGTTCAGCCACTAGATGGCATTGTGTGTAACATACCTTATTTAAGCTGACCTCAGCAAGATTTGGCAGTGTATTAAAATATCTTACAGTGAATACATCTGGTGTGTAAAAACAACGAGGAGTCCTTGTGGCACCTTAGAGACTAACAAATTTATTTGGACATAAGCTTTCGTGGGCTAAAACCCACTTCATCAAATGCAGGGAGTGGAAAATACAGTAGGAAGATATATATATATACAGAGAACATGAAAAGATGGGCGTTGCCATACCAACTCTAACGAGACAAATCAATTAAGGTGGGCTATTATCAGTAGGAGAAAAAAAAGCTTTTGTAGTGATAATCAGGATGGCCCATTTCAAACAGTTGACAAGAAGGTGTGAGTAACAGTAGGGGGGAAATTAGCATGGGGAAATAGTTTTTAGTTTGTGTAATGACCCATTCACTACCAGTCTTTAATCAAGCCTAATTTGATGGTGTCCAGTTTCCAAATTTCAGACAGTTGGCAAGAAAGTGTGAGTAACAGTAGGGGGAAATTAGGTTTAGGTTTTGGAATGACTCTGGGTAGAAAGCTGTGTGGCTGGTCCATATCTGATACAGAATCCTGACCTGCTAGTAGCACCCCTGCAATCTACCGTGTGCACAAGGTATACATGACAGACTGAGGCCTCTCTACTAGAAAAGTGCAAATCAAATTTGAAAATCAATCTAGTTTAAACGGGTGCAACTCCCCAGTATAAACACACTTAGTGTATGTCTACACTGCAGTCAGGGGCTGTGACTGCAGCTGATGTAGGCATATCTGAGGTAGTTTTGATCTAATCTAGCTTGAATAACAACAATAGCAGTTTAGCCTGGCAGTATGGGCAGCGGCACAGGCTAGCCACTTGAGTACATCCCTACAGTCCTGGGCTGGTTGTACATAGGAGGCTAGCCCTGTGCCACTGTCCTGTTGCCATGGCTGCACTGCTACAGTATTTGGGTATGTCCACATGTGCGTCAACCCAGGGCTCCAGGAAGAGGTTCTGGAACACACTTCCAGTAAGTGATAATATTGAAGTACCAGAACATTCTTACAGTTCCCCAAAAACGTGTTGGAATGGAATTCCAGAGTGATCAATCATTACTTGAGTCCTGCTGCAGTCACACCTCCCAACTGCAGGGTAGACATACCTTACACTGGCTTAACACCTCTTGTCAGCTGTCTGAAAGGGGCCATCTTGATTATCACTACAAACGTTTTTTTCTCCTGCTGATAATAGCTCATCTTAATTAATTAGTCTCTTAGAGTTGGTCTGGCAACTTCCTCCTTTTCATATTCTCTGTATGTATATATATATGCTCTTACTGTATGTTCCATTCTATGCATCTGATGAAATGGGCTGTAGCCCACGAAAGCTTATGCTCAAATAAATTTGTTAGTCTCTAAGGTGCCACAAGTACTCCTGTTCTTTTTGCAGATACAGACTAACACGGCTGCTACTCTGAAAACTGGTTTAACTCTTACTTCTAGCTGTTTAGGTTGGTAAGCAACTGGCTTAAGATAAATCGGTATAAACAAGGCTCAAACTGGTTTAAGTGCATCTACATTAAAGAATTGCATTAATTTAACTACCTCTATTTTGAAATTTCTTCAGCCTTGTCAGCATTCAATCTTACACTGGTTTAATTAATGGTGTATTTTTAAAACAATTTAGCTAAACTGGTGTAAATTTAGTCTGTAGACAAGGTCTTAGCTAAACCATACACTTTTAGTATAACAAGGCCTAAGCCTAATTATATTTACAGCAACAATAGCTCTTCTGTGTATTGCCCTGGTTTCCCCACACTCAAACAGTAATCACATAGATTTTCATTGTTGCTCTGCAAAGAGGCTGGCCAGCCCTTCCTCAGCAAATCATTAGTAGGCTCTCATGGAATCCTGAACAAGGTTCCAACAGCTTGAAACAACACCTCTTTCCCCTCCAAGGCATCTGGAATTGTCGAACACTTTGAACAGAAAGAGAAACCCATCTTCTGAGTAAAAGTGACTGGAAACATCCTTTGGATGAATAAGATATGAAGAGTTGCCATCTTCTATCTATATCCTTATGACTCATCTCTGCCAAGTAGCCTCTCCATGGCCCTGATTCTCATCCCATATACACTATAAAGACAAGGTGGATGAGATAATATCTTGAATTGGACTAACTTCTGATAGTGAAAGAGACAAGCTTTCAAGTTTACACAGAGCTCTTCTTCAGTTCTGGGAAAGGTACTCAGAGTGTCACATCTAAATACAAGGTGGAACAGATTGTGTAGCACAAGGAGTTAACATGTTGTAAGAGACCATTCAAGGTGAAGTGGGCAGCTAACACCTCTGCAGGACAAAGGAGGATTAGTGGGTTATAGATTGTTGTAACGAGCCATAAATCCAGCGCCTTTATTAAGCCTATGATTCTCAATGTCTAACAAAGTTATGAATTTAAGCTCTCAGTCTCATCCTTTTGACAGTATTGTGCAGGTTTCCTTTGAGGACAAGGACTGAGTGGTCAGGTACAGAGCGATCATTTTGTGAAAAGTGCTCATCCACAAGTGATATGGTGGTTTTGTCTTTTATCATTTTTCTGTGTGTGCTCATTCAAGAGCGTAGTGATTATCTTCTTTCACCCACATAGCATTTGTTAGAGAATTTATTGCTCTGGATAAGGTACATCATATCTTGTGATTGGCATGTGCAGGACCCAGGGATCTTGAAAGATGAGTTGCACGTGGGGTATTAATCCTCATGGCAGTGGAGATATGTCTACAGGTTTTGTATCTCTTGTGATGAGGGGATCTGGTATGGCTTTGAGTTAATGGGTCCTAGTCTGTGGGGAGCTTTCTTCTGATTGTGAAGTTGGGGGGTTGTCTGAAGGCCAGAAGAAGGGGTTCAGGAAAGATTTCTTTCAGGATGTAGTCCCCATTGAGTATGAGTTGTAATTGTTTAATAATAGTCCATATGGATTGCAGTGTGGGATGGTAGGAGACAACTAGGGGCGTGTGGTCAGAGGGTTTTTTTCATTTAAACTATGTTAATCAGGCATCACTCCACTGAAAACAAAGGAACTAACTCAGGTGTAAAACCTGTATGAGACCAGAATCTGACCCAGGGTATGTAAATGCAAATTCACCTACATATGAAACATATACACCCAGAGAACTGCAGATTTTGTACATATAAAGAGTTGTATTTAGGAAGGTTTAATATTAATCTTAAAAAAATAAATGCACTGGACAGTTATGCACTAAGAAAAGGGAACTGTCAAAATGACAATACTCTATGGTAAAAGCTACAAATGGAATAAAGCCAAAAGCCTTTCTAACATGATTATAATTACACCTTAGAATATTCAAGATCTATCATGAGCATAACAGCATCCAAATGCCTCGATCATCTATATATATTCTCTTTGATAGAGCGATGGGAGTATTATATTTAGCACAGTTGGAACTAAAGTGTCTGCTTTCTTTTAAATGTCAGCATTTGCTGCTGGTTTGTTGTTGTAGCAGGGGAAGGGAAATCCCTAGATGCAGAAGGGGAGAGAAAAAAGAAGAAATGACAGGATCCTTTTGGATGATAAGCCAGTAGGTTACCATGCACTTAATACTGAGCATTCTACATGGGGAAAAAAGCTCCAAGCCCTCCTTTATAAAGGGCTGGGGGGTTCCCAGGAGCCTCAGAATGTCCGGCAGGCTCCCAGGGAGGGTTGCAGGAAACCACCCCAGGATCACAGCAGAGGGAGGCAGGGCAGCAGTGGAGAACAGCCCAGGTAGCAGCTACACACCAGGGCCTGGAGGTTTTTTCAGATAGAAATGGGAGAATGCTTGGGTTACATGTGGCTGTGTCTACTCCCCACCCAAGTGGGGCTGAGGTTTTCCCAGCAGCATCAGGGAGACAGCGAGGTCTGACAGCATGTGCGGCATTGGGGTGGGCAGCCCTGGGGCAGTGGTGGCATCAGCAGGAAACAAAAAAGTATGATACTCTCCCTCTCTCCCCTCCCACATTTCTTCCCCACACCCCATTGTGGGGTGGATGAGTTGAGGTCTTTAAATCTCTTAGTTGTGGTGGGGCCAGAAACTCCCTTCTCAAGAAACTTGGGGGAGAGGGTAGGTTGGCCCCAAAGCGGTGGTGCCCAGATGATTTCCTTTGGGCAGGGGGTTGAAAGCACAAGGAATGAGCATGTACTGTAGTCTTGGCTGCCAGATTCTAGTGTCCAGAAAGTAAATGGTAGGCAAGCAACCCCTCTAAGTGTGCAGGCAGCCGGCGGGTAGTGGCAGCAGCCAACAGAACATGGGTCTTCCTAACAGGCAGAATGTTACAGATCCAACACCTTTAATCCAACATAGGGCAGGAATGTAGTGACAGGGGCCAAAGCTTCTTTGCAGGTTGGCTGGTAGGTTAGGAATGTTAGGCTGGCTTGTATGGAGACTGAGATAGAGATGGCTAGAAGGGCTGGGGCATCCAATAAAATTACTTTGTATGAACTACAGTCTTGGCAATCATCACTTTCACAGCCCAGGTAGGGCCTTTGAGATGGGTAATTTGCATTTGGCAATCAGCTGCCTCCTTAGTCATGGCCAGAGCCAATTTATTATTAGGAGCAAATCAAGAGATGGAGAATTTATTGAGTGCTGGACAATCTCTGAATCAGTGCCCTAGGGTTTCCTTGAAGGGAGGATTGGATGCCAGAGTTAGACCTGATTTGGAGGAATGGGGGTGGGAGGATGAGGTCTGGGGTTTTCACCAGGGCAAGTGGTGGTTCTTGGAGGGGAAAAGACACCCCTATAGGAGCTCTTTCCTGTCTTAGAGGCAGTGACTAGCGCAGGGGAGACGTTAGGAGTAAGAGAGGCCATTTTGAAGTAAAAAACAGGCAGTGGTCCATGCTGGTAGCTGCCAGTTCTTCAGGTCACTCATAGGTGGGCTGAACATGAGATCTGGTGCTGGGAGCCACTAGGGAATCCATTCTGGCGCAGCTAAGCCTCTGGATCCAATCTGTGGTGTCATGGATACACCATGGGCTGGCATCATAGGCTAATTGAGTTTCTTATTCAGAAGCACACTTTGCAGGAGAATACTGGGTTACCAGGATGCTGGTAGTGGGTTTTAGTTAGGCTACTGGAGGGCTGGTCTGAGATGCCACAGCAGAGGGTCTGGTGAGGAAGCCACCTGGCCTTCACAGGTGGACAAGGCCAGGAGAGGAGTAAATTTGGTGGTGGCTAAAGTATGTGAGTGGAAAAGGTTTGTAATTGTCCATTATGAAATTGCATATTTGAGACCTGAGTTATTCATGGAAGTGGTGGCACAGTTATCTGACGGGAGTGGATTTGATTCTGGCCACTAGTAGGGAAGAAACTATTACCAATCTGGGAATGTGGCAGGATGGGTGGGGTTGTGGCATAGCTAGGAGTGGAAATTTAGGTGGGCCCCCAATTTATCATGGCTGGGCTGTGACAGGGTCTATCAGGCCTTCTCTGTGCCCTGCTGGAGGCATCAGTGCCCTGACGGTCCCTGCCCTAGCAAAATCCACTCCGATCGGACAACCAAGAAGACAGTCCTACAGAGGCCTAGCCGGGCCAGTAGGAAATATTGATCAATCAAGAACCAGCAGCCCAGTTAAGGTTTGCCTGGAGTGCTCGGGGGTAGACTTAGGAGAGACTGGGACAGAGGAAGAGCGCCTCAGGGCCAACCTAGGCCCAGGTCAAGGCCTTAAGTGCTTGCATCTGAAGGGTTTTGCCCCCTCTATGTTTAAAGGCACAGACAGCCGAATCCTGAATTGTTATTTTGTTACTTGTCTTGATTGTTTAAAGAGTGATGCCAAGCTTCAGGCTATGCTGCCCCAAGCAGGTGCTCAAACTTGCAGGTTAAGGTGGGGAGCATCTGCAGTACTGTGTGTGGCCCTGAAGGGGGCACTACAGAGCAGCACCACATCCCACGTGGGCAATGACCAAAGTGCTGAGCCCATTGTAATAAAGATTCCCTGTCACACTGCTCCGTCTGTAGCACAGGCAAGTCGCCTGTGCCTTACTGCTCTCAGCAGCAGAGCTGAGCCTGCCAGCACGTTTGCAGTCACATTCCAGCAGGGAAGGGCATCCCAGGCCATGGACTCTGTGCTCACACAGGCTACTTGGGAGCTAGATCCACCCCATATGGTGCTGACTTTCTGGGTGGCTCAACCCTGGCTTGCAGCAATATTGGGTGGGTTTGTCTACAATATAACAATGATGTTCCAGGGGGAGCAGAGCCTGCCTCTGCAGGCTGGCAGGGGTAATGTGGATGGTCCTCAAGGGAGTGCGGCGCAAGGTGCCAGGGTATCTCTTGGCCAGCTCCTGCACTGGCATCCTCTGTGCTGCCGAGCCAAGCCTAGCTGCAGAACGACTGTCTTCTCCCCTTTGCCTTTATGTCTGCCCTGCCTCTTCCCCACCCGTAATGGTCCCCTCCTCCCCGACCTGTTATCACCCCGCCTCCTCTCGTACCCCTAACTCTCCCTGCCTGCCCTTACTGCTTAGCCCCCTGACTTTTGCTGCTGCTAACCCCCCTCTTCCCCACCCTTTAACCCTTAGGTGAGGAAGGGTGTTTGAGTCTCAGCAATGGTGCTGGAACAAGGTTAAGGGAGTGAGGGGACTGACTGCAGCCCTTCACCCAGGGAGAATGGATTACAAAGGAGGGATGACCTGCATTGCATGAATTATTGCTGGATAGTTCCTAGATGTATTACAAAATAAAGCTGCAGCCTAGTTAAGCCACATTCTGGGGGCTTATCCATCTATTTATGGTGACTCAGGCAATGCATTTTAATCCTCTTCTGCAACTTTACTGTAATTTCAGCCTTGGACCTGAAAGGTGCAGAGGCTGCCAGTCATCCCAGATCTTGTGATATGCACAGATGGGGTCCAATATTGCCAACCCCAAACAGAGATTAGCTTATAAATCATGAGATTTTATTAAAAGTAATACATTTGGGATACTCTTTATTTACCTCCTTTTTTTTAACCCTTACAGTACACTTGCGTCACATTTTCGAGCTTTTCTCTGCAACTGCAGGGGCTAGAAGTTTACTTTCTTGTTTTTTTAATTAAAAACTGAGATTCTTGTGTATTCACATGAATCCAGGAGCTGAAACTTTTAAAAAAACTGAAAATCACAATAAACTCATAATAGTTGGCAACACTGTAGAGCTATAAAAATACCAAAATTCATTTTAAATGTAGATTGGGCCCAAATCCTAAATTCCTAACCACAACATTCCCAAACTTCAGAGGTGGCTAGATCTGGGGGAAACAGATTTTCTCTCGGAGGAACAAAACACAAATGGCTGTTCTTGTTTTGTAAAATAAACATTTCATTTCACTAGTGCAGATCACAAAATTGATGACTATGAGATTGGCAGAGATTAAGTACAGTAGTCATTGTTTAAATATTACATCATCTGTAACAAAGTGTGGAAATAGCAAATATGTTTGTATTGTTTTCTTTTAGTAGGTCTTCAAATGCCTAACTACATTTTATCCTGCCAATCTTTATGGTCACTTCAATGGGACTATTTGCATGAATAAGGATGACTCTCAGGATACAGGATTGAAGGATAGAACCTTTAGCTGATTGACACTGATTCCTTATAACTATAACCAACGAACACTGTAGCTAGACATATAGAATGAAATCCTGGCC
Source organism: Natator depressus (assembly GCF_965152275.1). Classification (NCBI taxonomy): domain Eukaryota; kingdom Metazoa; phylum Chordata; order Testudines; family Cheloniidae; genus Natator; species Natator depressus. Next base: position 322,325,061 of record NC_134234.1, on the reverse strand, counting down.
CGACTGAAGTCCATAGGGGTTTTGCCATTGACTTCAATGGGAGCAGGATTTCACCCACTGGGTCTTAGTCTCCACTGAGAGGCAACTTTTGTAGTCATTTCCACCTATCCAAAGAGGGCGTAGAACACTAGAAAATCAGACTGGTAGCATTGCATACCCACTGTACACTCATTTTGCACAGGCGCTGGGTAACAGCGAATCAGGCTCTTAGTAGTCCAATAAAGGAAAGTAGCTTGTGCCGGTATGGCGTGGCTTGACGACAGCTGTGATGAAATCCCAGCCCCACTAAAGCCAATGGCAGAACTCCCATTGACTTCAACAGGGCCAAGATTTCACCCATGGAGAGGTAAGGAAAGATGTGCAGCAGATGATGTAGGGTCCCCTTTCCCCTCCTGTCTCCAGTGCATCTACACAGGAGGCAGCCAGACTGTGGCCCCTTAAATTCTATGGTCTGTGTTATATAGGAGGATGGACTAGTTGGTTACAGTGGTCCCTTCTGGTTTTGTAATCTATTAAACTTTCTCTTTTCACTTTCATTGGGTTTACACTGATGTAACTCCATTGACTTCAGTGAAACTACTCCTGCCTAACAGCGTAAATAGAGGAGAATGAAGTCCCTTGAGTGGAAAGGGAGATACTAGCATGGTCCACAGCAATAAACACCCCAAGATAGATTGGATGGGTACATTGTACTCATGGCCAGTGACTGCCTCCTGTTTCCTTCATACACCTGCTCGTGCTCAGAGGCCAGCACTGGTGAGAAGTAAGAGGAGTAGGTGTTGCTTCCACTGAATGTGCTCTCCCTAGCATCTCAAGAGGCATTCTTCCTGCCTCTGCAAGTACTGTACAATGCTTCTGTCATCTTTTTTTGAGTGCTGTGTCTAAACACAGATACTTGTGCATGCCCAGAGAATTTAATCCTTCGTGGACTGTTACACTGTTCTTCCCCCTTAATAGATTTGTCCCCAAAGTCTATGCACACAAAATCCTTTAGGAGATACTGTATTCTACTTACACAAAATTCCCACTTGTTTATTTTTGCCTAAGAAAGGGGAGTTGGACCGCTAGACCCCTGGATTACTAGTATGATCTGCAACCTCTTACTGACCAAGCAAATTCTTCTCTTGTTTAAAAAAGCAGTATAGACATTGTCATTTCATCAAATTGAAATGTACAGACCATCTCTCCAAATGATACGTTCTTGTAGAGTTTATCACTAAGCAGTTATATATCATCAAAGGGCTGTTGTTCTGCAGAAGTTACATGCTTTATTGTAAGTGACCAGGCAGTGATAATGCATCACTGTTAGCAAATAACATTGGAAGAGAGCAGTCATGGAGGGCCATGTTCTATCCATTGAGTTAAAATTAAAGTTAGATATTATTCATATTGGTAAACAAAATATGTCTTAAAAGTGTAAAGAAAAAAATTAAAAGCAATACTAAAGCTCCAACAAAGTTCTCCAGCATTTATATTTGTTAGTGGTTTGTAATGGCTTCAGTGTATTCGTTTTGTAAAGTCCAGCATTGAACTTTGGGCCCAATAGACAGAGGCACCTTAGAAACTCAAATAAGCATCTTTGAAAACTTAGTACAGATGGGAAGTTCTGGGTTTTGCAAAACATGTAGACAGATGCAATTGACCACATCTCAATAACAGGGAAACTGAGAAACTGCCTAGGGAGATAGTCAGGACTGTGTGAGAAAGGAAGGTAGAAGTCCTAGGTGGAGAGACTGGTACAAGAAGAGATTATGACAGAAGTCAGGAAAGAATAGAGAAGCAGCTGCAATAAGCACATGAGAAAGTTGAGTGAAATTTTGGCTAAATAGTGAAACAGTTCCTAGCAGGAAGACTAGAAAGGAAAACATTTAAATAGATAATCTGAAGAACAGAGTGGAAAATTTGAAAACAAATAGAAGGAAACTCAGTAGAACTTTCTAAGGCTTTGTCTACACTACGCAGCTTTTAGCGACATGGCTGTCTCGCCCCTGCCATGCCACTAAAAGTCGTGCAACGAAAAAACTTCCACACCCAACAAGCAACATTAGCATTGTCGGCAGAAGAGCGCTGCTGCCAACAACACACTTTTCACACTGGCACTTGTCGCCACAAAACTTTTGTCTTTCAGGTGTTAGAGGGGAAAAGGACTGAAAGGCAAAGGAGGTGTGTGTGTTAAAACAAGAGACCCTTATGCTTCCTGTCTCCCTAGGTTCGGCCTCCCTGTCCAGGATCTATCATCTGGTAGAGCCCCTTTCTCCTGCAAAGAGGACCCTCCCTAAATAATGAGGAGTCCAGCAATAAAGTTAAAATCAAATAAAGTGTATTGAAGGGTTTATGACAAAGGGTGGGACAAATAAGAAGGAGAATAAACAGCAAAATGACACAATACAGTGATTATCCCCAAACTCAACCCTATAAACAGATATATATATATATATATAAAAACCTTCTCCACGGATTGAAGCGACAGCGGTTGCTTGGGACCTCAATCCTCCAGCTAATGGTAAGCCTTTGGAGAGGTTTCTGTAGTCACAAAACATATGAAAGTGAACCCAACCTAACACAGGGAGGGGTTGTTTTTTTTTAACACCTCTGAAAGACAAAAGTTTTGTCGTTCGATTGCCAGTGTAGACAATACATAAGATACCCATGTGCTCAGGAAAGGGAAGGACATGTTGTGTCCCTTGTCTAGCCCCCGATGCTAAAGGCTGTGCCCTGATGGGCTCTTCCCAGGCGTTTTAGTTCAGTATGTTGGATCCTTCTTAGTTCCATGATATTCAAGTAGAAGCAGCAGCCAAGAGTGTTTGTTTCCATCTGTGCCATACAAGGAGGTGCAGCTCTTATTTTTGTGGGTGCAGATCTTGCTTCAGTTATCCATGCCTGTATCACCTCCAGAATGGAGTATTGCAAAGTGCCGTTCCTGGGGTTACACCTCCAAATAGCTAGGCATCTTCAACTAGTGAATGCAGCTACCTATTTAATTAAGCACAAGGAGCACATTGTTTCTGTGTTCCATGTCCTTCACTACCTTCTAATTAGTTTCTGGGTGAAAATTAAGGTACTGGTTTTAACCTGTAAAGCCCTAAGTGTCTTAAGAAGTTGCTACCTTAGGCTCTGCAACTGCCTTGGCATCACATAAAGAGAGAGGCAATCAGGTGGGGGGCTCGAATAGCAGGTCTGGGGTTCAAGAGGAGGGTGCAGGTAATCAGTACATTTTCAGTTGAAGAAATCTCTACTCTGAACCCTTTGGGATAAGAAGATCCAGAATTGCTGATTCTGTTTCTCAGGTTTTCCCAGCTGGGTGGCATGACTGAGGTATGAACAGGCTAGGAGTTTAGTGAACATTGATCCATACTGGAAGGCTATATGGATTGTTTTTCTTTATAAATAATGTACAGGCTGCTAGAGCTTAGGCTAGGAACTTTTAACATAGCTAAAAATCTCAGACAGTTCTCCCCCCTTTCTCAGGCCAGAGAAGTAAAAATAAATGGGAAGGTGTTTAATGTCAAGAGATAAATCAGTCTGTGGTTTTGTGGACATAGTATAAAACTCCTTCTTTGTGCAGTGTGTGAAAGAATAAATGGCAGATGGAAAAAGTTCTGACTTGTATCTGAGCAACATATAGTAGGTGGCATGACTGGAGAGAGGGAAACTGCTTGAGAAATAGTAACCCTAATCTAATTAGTTTCTTAATCAAGGTTAAGAACACACCAAAAGGGAAGAACAGGGAAGGGTTGGAATCAAGAAGGCTGCCTTTCCACAACATAAACTTTGGAAGACTAAGGACATGCTGAGTGGAATCCAATGTGATAAGGCAATGAGACAGAGAAGGAAAACGTTGCAAGAAAAATTACTGTGTGTTCCAGAGTTATATACAGCATGTAGTAAAAGTTCAGTGCAGACAACCAAAGGGCAAAAAAGCAATCAAGGATAAGAAAAAGGCACAAGAGCAGTTTCTTTTAAAAATGATGTCAGGTATACAATGAATGGGAAATTTAAAGAATGAAGCGAAGGTAAAGGAAATAACAAAAGTGAGAGAAGGAAATTAAGATTTCATAAGAAGTAAAGGGGGATGATGTATTTTTAAAGTTTAAAAAGGAGACTGAGGTCACACATGGTGTCAGCTGTGCCTCTGAGAGATGGTAGAGTTAACCTAGCAAAAGAAATAGGCATTGAAGAAAATGTAAATGAATTATTTACCTCAGTGTTCACAAGGGAGGCTAGAAAACTAATGCCAGAGATAGAGATTTCTATGGGAATAAAAAGAAATTCAGAAAGGAATGCTGATGCATCAGAACAAATAAATGAAAGTGAAGTGCCTGAAGATTGATAAGGCACTGCGATTAGATGAGCTATTACAGAGTTCTAAACGAAGCAAGACAGATGGGACAGGAACTTTGAACAGAGGCATCCAAGAGCAAATTGAAAATGAAGTGCCTAAGAACACTAGACTCTGGGACTCTCCATACAGCCTTTACTTAGGGTAACATTTTTAAAAACACCTCAGTGATTTAGGAGACGAAGTACCATTTTCAAAAGCCATTTGGATTCTTAACACCCTAAATCCCATAGAGGCTGCATGGACAGCCCAACAGTGAATCCAGCCTGGTGTATGTAGTGTTCTTATGTTCTCTAGATCCCTTCTTAAATATGGTTTCTGTCTGTACCAGAGCTGGATTAAGGTAGGCTCTCTAGGTCTGTATGTAGGACCCTAGCTCCTGAAGCCACAGGATGAGATCAGAATTTCAGGTTTGGGGTTTTTTTTAAATTTCTAGTTCTAGTTTCAAAGTAAACCTTAAAAACATGAGCCCAAGTGAAACTAATGCAACAATATCTGCCTGAATGTGCAGAGAGCCTAAAACAACAGCTTTGAGAGGTGTCAACTGCCATGTTCATCTTGACTATGAAATCTGCTGCTCTGTGCAGGCCCCCAGCATCGGGCTCCCTCTGTGTGAGAGAGCCTATCCTGCTGCCATCTCATCGTAGGTGGGGTGATGGCACTGGGATGGGGCCATGAAGCTGCCCTGTGTGGCATGTACCTAGTTCCCATGTTGCCTTAATCAGCCCTGGTCCACACAGCACCCAATTTAAGAACTGATGAATCTTAACCAGGTACCACTTCTGTTAGTGGCCTTACCTGCCAGACACTTTGGTTTTTTTAAGTGGTTAGGCACATGGCTATTTTTTTGTGTAGATTGATACTCCTACATCCACTCCTACATCCCACAACCAGTAAATCAAATCCTCCCATAACTTTCTGTATTCCACAACGTGGTTTCACATTCAAATGACTAATTCAGGGCAGAAGTGAAGGAATCAGTGGGCAGCTCTGAGAAAACACCCGTAACTTTGGCATGAGCAGCTGCTGCCAGGGATTGTGGGATAGGGACCAGAATACACTTCTAAAAGAGTAGTTGGGTAGAAGTGCTAGATGTGGACACCAACCACTGGATTGCCAAGGCAGAAAAGCTACTGAGATGACAAAAATTGAAATTGTGCAACTCATAACCAGTTAAATTAACCCAGCCTATAACTGGTTACAAAATCATAGTGCAGTGTGGGCACCTCACAATTAAGGGTAGAAAACATTTTCAAAACTATTCCCCTCTTCCCCCCGCCCCCAACTTTGCACTGGATAGCATTCAGCACTTGCAGTGCAGAGTGCTTTCCCTCTTACTTTATAAACATTAAGTAATCAACAAGGATTAAACCACAAAATAATACAGAGGATGTCCACGGTTAGAGGTCACCCTATTGTTCATCCATTTGCTTTCTTTATGTTAAGGTTAATAGGTCAGTCTTAACCATGCCTGTCACAGGATGACTGGCTCCTTTAAGGGGAAATGGGACCAAACACACCTGTGCCATAATTAATTAACTGTTTTGCAGCCTGAGAGGTGTCCCAAAGGAGGGTCAGGTGATAGCTTAATGGACACTTGGACCTTATAAGAGGCCTGAGAGCAATCACTTTTGCAGTTGGAACTACAGGGAGCAGATAGGTGTCTATGGAAGGCCCTGAGCCAGGGTTTGCAGGGGAAAGAGTACTCCAGAGGAACAAGCCGGGGGCCAGCACTCTAACCCATAATGGAAAAAGAGACTCTCAAACGTAGCCCAGATATGGGTTGGGAATAGGGCCCAAAGGGTTAAAGAACAATTTTTAGTTTGGACTTCTTGTTTTGGGACTTGGCTGGAAAGTTAAGACACATCTCCAGAGCTGACTAGCATATGGAGAGCTGAGGAGACACACCTTGTGGAGGGAAATTGGAGCAGGGAGTGCCTGCAGTGCAACACTTTACCAGAATGGGATGCTATGGAACAGCCATGCCCATGTGCAATGCCCTCTCTTGTTCATGCCTTAAAATATGAGGTGTCTCTTCATATCATTAATGTCTTTATTTGACCATTATATAACTGTATACTATAAATTAATTTCTTCACCTCAAGTAACTGCTTCTAGCTTCCATTTTGGGGCCCAATCCTGTGAAGTTATGAGAGCCTCTTGTTAAATGCTGTTAATGTTTGCAAGGGTGAGCTGTACCTTTGACCCCTCACTTAACCTCTCTGTGGGCATCATTTCAAAGTGACAGGCCTGCATTTCTCTCAGGACTGAATCTTGAGATTCACCCTGCTCTCGCACTGGATTCCCAGCTCATAGCACCCTTGTTCACCAACCATGTCCTCAGAAGGTCCAGCTGCGTTTGATCCCTGCTATAGACTTCTCTCTGGGAGCCTGTGACCCCCACTATGAAAGTGCAGTGACTCAGAGAATAGCTTCTTCAAAAGACAGGTTTCAGAGTAACAGCCGTGTTAGTCTGCATTCGCAAAAAGAAAAGGAGTACTTGTGGCACCTTAGAGACTAACCAATTTATTTGAGCATAAGCTTTTGTGAGCTGAAAGTATTATTTATTTATCCACAGGAACACGATAGAGGGAACCAGGGTTAAAACAACAAAAGGCCTATATGTATATTATCTTACCTAAATCTTAGCCTTTCCTTGCAAGTTTACAATAGGTCCCCCTTTGTCTCAGTCATATCCACAGCATGGGGGCTAGTTGAGGCAGTCTGAACCCCTGCAGTCTATTCATCTCACTCTTATCCTTCAGTCAGTGACACTCCCACAGTTTGCTTTTTATCCATTTCAAAGTCCTTTTATCCTGGTCACCAGAAAAGGTCATTCTGATTTATGCATCTCACTGGGCAGGTGAGAGGCAGACTTTCAGACGTGGATTCATTGTATTATCCATTCGAGCACCAGCAATTGGGGCTGTCTACAGCCATCGCCTTTGGGGTCCTGCAGAACAAAGTTAACTAAGACTGATTTAATCTTTTGTTATCCTTTAGCCAGCAAAAAAATAATCACCAAACCCACACATAAATATATAATGTTCCTAAAAATCAGTACAGATCTCTCCCATGTTCTTCGCAGAGGCTTAGTGCTCTCTCAACTGTCAGTTGTCAAAGTCATTGGGAATAGAGGGTGCTCAGCATCTCACTGGTTTGGGACACTGGTATGCATCCGATGAAGTGAGCTGTAGCTCACGAAAGCTTATGCTCAAATAAATTGGTTAGTCTCTAAGGTGCCACAAGTACTCCTTTTCTTTTTGTTAATACAGACTAACACGGCTGTTACTCTGAAACCTGGAAAGAAAGTGTAGTTTCAACTTCAAATGGAAAAAAGGAAAGAGAGACAGAGAGGAGGACATAATCACTATTACTTGGCCCTTTCCCCCAGGCTGTCTAACATTATACAAAACTCAGATGCTCTGTTAGATGGACTGACTGTTGCTGATAGTTTTTCTGCAGCTAGGTTCAGAAAGACATCAGTTCTTGAAAGGCAGTAAGTGTCACTCCTGAATATCAACTGAATAAAGAAGTGATACAGCTGAACAGCCTCAAGGGCCTATTGTCTATTCCTCTTCTCTTTCACTGAGCAAAACTGTTAAAAGGCCAGGAAGAGCAATAACAGACATAAGTAAAGACCAGCAAATGACAAGCTGTGCAGCCATAAGCACATACATGTTCCTCAGGTGCATTATGAGGGATGATGCAGAAGTCAATGGCTTTATCATCCATTGCCCTACTTGTCTGTGTGAGAGTGCATGGCTTAGATTAACAGGTATTTATCCTTCATATGTCCCAGTAAGACTATTTGTAATTATGTTTATTAAACCATATTATTTCAAGGTAAAAGAGAAGAGACAGTATCCCCTTCTGCTTCCACTTCCTCCATTTTTCAGGTGAAGCCCTCCTCCTTTTCTGAAACATTTTGTTTTCAAGTCATTCAGTATTAAAGTGCATTTTCCCATTGTGGTGGGTTGCCTTGTGGGAGCTGTACTTCAAGAGTGTGAAGCTCTCATTCTCCCCTACAGGCAAGGCTCCCTGGCCGGACTACATTGCCCATAATGCACCCAGAGTCATGCGACTCCCAGGTTGCACCACACAGCTTGGTCAGAGGGAAATCAGCAATTACTTTATGGAAGATGAAAAGGAGTACTTGTGGCACCTTAGAGGCTAACAAATTTATTTGAGCATAAGCTTTCGTGAGCTACAGCTCATTTCATCGGATGCATTCAGTGAAAAATACAGTGGGGAGATTTATATACACAGAGTACATGAAACAATGGGTGTTACCATACACACTATAAGGAGAGGTTTCAGAGTAGCAGCCGTGTTAGTCTCTATTCGCAAAAAGAAAAGGAGTACTTGTGGCATCTTAGAGACTAACACATTTATTTGAGCATAAGCTGTAAGGAGAGTGATCACTTAAGATGAGCTAATACCAGCAGGAGAGCGGGGTGGGGGAGGGAGGAGAAAACCTTTTGTAGTGATAATCAAGGTGGGCCATTTCCAGCAGTTGACAAGAACGTCTGAGGAATGGTGGGGGCGGGGGAATAAACATGGGGAAATAGTTTTACTTTGTGTAATGACCCATCCACTCCCAGTCTCTATTCAAGCCTAAGTTAATTGTATCATGTTTGCAAATTAATTCCAATTCAGCAGTCTCTCGTTGGAGTCTGTTCTTGAAGTTTTTTTTGTTGAAGAATTGCCACTTTTAGGTCTGTAATCGAGTGACCAGAGAGATTGAAGTGTTCTCCGACTGGTTTTTGAATGTTATAATTCTTGACGTCTGATTTGTGTCCATTTATTCTTTTACGTAGAGACTGTCCAGTTTGACCAATGTACATGGCAGAGGGGCATTGCTGGCACATGATGGCGTATATCACATTGGTAGATGTGCAGGTGAATGAGCCTCTGATAGTGTGTCTGATGTGATTAGGCCCTATGATGGTGTCCCCTGAATAGATATGTGGACACAGTTGGCTGATTTGAAGGTATACATTGTCCCCAAATGTGAAATAGTTATGGGTGAGGACAAAGTCACAGTCTGCATCACAATAGGTTGTGAGTCTATTAAACAAGGAGGAATGTCACAGCACCAGTAAGAAACTTTCTTTTCCTCTTTCTACTTACCCTTCTATCTCTTTTCCTCTTGCGACTGGTTTTTATTATTTATATTTGCTTCTTGGCATGGCAATGCTGAATAACACTTGGTTGAACTGTTGTTGGTGATATTCTGAGATAATTAGCTTAGGTATTGAACACATTGACCATTTCCATTTCATGTCTCAGATGATCAGTTACCCCTTTTTCCATAAGGCAGTTATTATTTTGATTGTCATATACCTTTAAGTCATGCTGTCAGGGAAATTGTGAATGCAGTTAATGTCTCTCTCTCTTACCAGGTGTTTCACTGTATTGACAATCTGCATGGGACGTTTCTTTAGTGGGCTGGTACTGGTCTTTTGGTGCAGCCTAGTGCCACTGCATGCCTTCCCTGTGTTGTCCCCAAGGGTAGGGAAACCCCTGGGGTTTCAGGGTTTAATTCCCAGCCACAGTTCAATGGCAGCCCGTGAAAGCACTACCAGCTGGGAGCTGCGACTATGCTCCCAGCTGGGGTTGACAGACAAGTGCTAGCTCAAGCAAAGCGAGTGCACTAAAAAGAGCAGTGTCGCTGAGGTTAGCACAGGTGGGAAGTTCAAGCTAGCTGCCTGAGTAAAAACCCGCCCAGAGCTCCTAAGTATTTACTCATCTATAGCCTGAGCTACTGCCCGTGCTACATCGCTCTGTTTTCGCATGCTAGCTTGAACGGCACTCTCCCAGCTGCAATGTAGACATATCTGGAGGGGGAGGGGGCGTGGTTGCTGACCACAAGACAAGGCAAGGAGCTGCCTTGTGTGGCCTGTAGGTTTTTTTTGTGTATGTATTTATTTTAGTTTACTGCTTGTAAAACAGTGTAGCAAGAATGCAGCTTAAGGCTTTTGCCAAATTGGAGTCAATTTGGATTAAATATGAGCCCCTGTGATAAAATGGTTTTGGCACTCAAACCTGACCTTTCCTCTCTTCCCTGACCTGCCCCAGGACTGCAACAGCTTCCCTTTCACTGGTTTGTCAGTGCTGCTGGCATCCATTTCTTCAATGACTGTAAGCTTGAATAATTGATAGAGGTAACTAAATGCAGGTTTCTATTCTTAATAAAGTTCATCTTGAGCACATCAACACCAGAAGGCACCATATCCTGCTTTCTGTGCAACAGTGTGTGGGCTTTCTAAAGACTGAATTTAGACTCTCTTTATTTTCAGTATGTAAGCAGTTGCTGGCTGTAAAGCTGTCAGACTCCTGAAGGTCTGAATGACTGAAATAGTGACACGTACTATAGAATCTGTTAGAGACTTGATTATATCAGTTCCTTTTGTGTGTATGGTTCCCCCCCCCCATCTTGTTTTTGAATTAAAATATCTATAAAACTTATACTTGTTTACATTGAAAATGATGGTCATTGCCTTCCTTGCTTGTCCTACTCACCAATGTGTTTAACTTTGCTTGTGGTGTTGGTTATGTGGAGGCAGACTGATTTTCAAAGTGTAAAGCCAGGCTACAGTACCTGCTGGGGGTTCGAGGATGTGGGATTTGGGCTAAACTAGGGTTGGCTCAAGGCGGGCTGGGAGTGGAAAGAATATAGGTATCTGCCCTTCACTCTGTGCTCCGCCATGCCCCATCTGTCAGAATGAAGAAGTAGGACACCTTTCTGTAAAGGCAAAGTAGAAAAACGCAGTATTTATCCCTGTTTACTGATGTCCCCCCATCTCCACCCCTTTGGCCATATTTTCTAATCTCTTTTGGCATGGCCATCTCCTTTACTATTTTTAACTTCATCAGCTCAAAACCCGACCTTATTTTTTCTCTTTGTCCCTCTCCCTAGTCTATCTAATTACTCTTCCTGGGTCTTCTATGCGTTGGTCTCCTCTCCATTCCCTTTCCTTGCTCTGTCTTCTACCTCCTCCTCCTGTTCTTCCACATTACCCACCTCTTTCATTCCATAGCCACTTTCTTCCTCAGATCACACTCTTCTCCTTCCCCTCCTTTTTTCTTTTTCCCCATTCTCTTTCTGTCCCTCCTTTATTTGTTATCACTGTTGTAGGCACCCTTTACTAGCTGGTTCTCTGAACTTAATTGAGAGTGTTCCGGCTGGGGAGATCCTGTGTGCTGCAATCCAGCCTTAGAGACCACAGTTCTCATGATGCCTTGGGGAAAGAGCGAGAGACTTCCTCTTCCAGAGAGAGCAGGCGGTGGACTTCATTTTTGGGAGAGGAGCAAGATTGCTGGTGAGGAGCTCTCTCCATACGAGGAGCTGCTGCTAACTGCTGCTAGGAAACCAAAAGCTGCTGCTGAGAGGTGGGGCTTTGATCAAGCAGGGAGCCTCAGAGGCTGTTAGTGGCTGTTGGAGCCATGGGAGAGACTATTGCTGTGCCTAGAGCTGACTGAGGTGGGCCTGCAGTGAAGGAACTGTGAGTAACAGTAACTCCCACTGTTGTTTGGGAAAGTACTTGCAAGGGAAGAGGCCAGGGTGGATTTGATCATGATTTAAATCACTAGTCAGGAAGACTCAATTTAATCATGGTTTTCTACACAAAAGTGCATTCTTGTTGGTTGTTATAACCTTAATATATATTCTTCACAACTCAGAGATAGATGTAGGTTTCATTTTTAGAAGGTACACCCTATACATTTTTAAACAGTGATTTAATTTGAAAACTTTTCAGATTAGTTTTACAGCTATATCAGAAAATGAATGATTGTTTGGTTATTTCATTTACCAAAGGTAATTGAAGCAGATATTTATGAAGTCCATTGGGAGGTGAACTATCTCCAATTCAACAGATTAATCATTAATATTTGGAGGATTGCTGTATTAGGAGGAGAACATCACCAGACAGGCATTTAAATTGTTTTATTTAACTAAAACAACATTATTAAGTATTATGAATTTTTTTCTTCAACAGCAAACATATAATATTTTAACAAAACAAGCATATGTCCCTCACTTCTCACATTTATCTCCAGACTTCTTCTCCTTGTCCAGTTCTATTCCATCCCCAGCAATCTTCTACTCATAGAATCATAGAATATCAGGTTTGGAAGGGACCTCAGGAGGTCACCTAGTCCAACCCCCTGCTCAAAGCAGGACCAATCCCGAACTAAATCATTCATTGAACTTTTTGAAACTTTGCACTTTTAGAGAGAGGTAAGGGATTGACTTTGTGTACACAAATTTGCAGAGGGACAATAGAGTTGAGGTCTGTTATTTCTCACCTCTATATATTATTTATTTATTTAAGAACATTTTTGCGGTTAACAAGCATGTTATCTCTGGAGACACAAACCCACAATTTGAGAACTGCAAAACTAAGCATCTCTGATGGTATCTTCTAGACCAGATGTGGGCAAACTGTGGCCCACAGGACTGTCCTGCCCAGCCCCTGAGCTCCCGGCCAGGGAAGCTACCCTGACCCCTTCCCTGCTGTCCCCCCTCCCCTGCAGCCACGCCGCCGCACGGGCAGCACTCTGAGCGGCAGGGCTGCGCACGGCATGGGCGGCACGGCAGCCAGACATGCTGCTTTGAGCGGCATGGTAAAGGGGGTGGGGGAGTTGCATAAGGGGTGAGGGGATCTGGGGGGCAGTCAGGGGACAGGGAGCAAGGGGTGGTTGGATGGGGCTGAGGTTCTGGGGGGGTGGTCAGGGGACGGGGAACAGGGGGGGTTGGATAGGCATGGGAGTCCCGGGGGGCAGTCAGGGGACAGGGAGCAGGGGACAGTTGGATCGGTGTGGGAGTCCCAGGGGGCCTGTCAGGGGGTGGGGGTGTGGATAGGGGTTGGGGCAGTCAGGGGATAGGGAGCAAGGGGGTTTGGATAGGGGGTGGGGTCCTGGGGGAGTGGTTAAGGTCAGGGGGTCTTGGGAGGGAGCTGTCAGGGGACAAGGAGCGGGGGAGGGTTGGATGGGTCGGTGGTTCTGAGGGGGGCTGTCAGGGGGCGGGAAGTGGGAGGGGTCAAATAGCGGGCAGGGGCCAGGCTGTTTGGGGAGGCACAGCCTTCCCTACCCCGCCCTCCATACAGTTTTGCAACCCCAATGTGGCCCTCGGGCCAAAAAGTTTGCCCACCCCTGTTCTAGACTGAGCATTGAGTCCCATTGGGTAGATAGAAAGATTAACCTAAATAATCTATACAGAAGCCCCTGGAGCCCCATAAAATTGGGTCGCTAATCCATGAACTATTGGAACTCATTTAACAAAACTTTTCTCAAACATTACATGAATATATTGTCTCATACTATAGAATTAGAATTTATAATCCCTATTCCATAATGAGATCTCTTTGAGCTATAATGTATCTTAATTAAAACTATCTTTAGATAGGTTTTTTCCTCAAAAAGCATTTTATCAAAAAAATCCGATTTAAATCAAAAACATCCAATTTTTTTTTTAAATCATTGATTTGTATCTACCCTGAAAGGGGCACAGCAGAGAGTCTGAGGAGAGACAGAATGATCTTCCCATCGAACCAGGACCCAGACCTCCTGACCTTTGGTGGGGGCCAACTCCAATTTTCAGAGGGGTTGTGCAGCTTGTGGCCTTGGCTGGACTGATAGAACCAACAGAGTGCTGTCTCCAGCTTCAGATCTTCAAGCGCACCCACACAAGTGTCTAGGACTCTGAAATCCAGAGTGTACGCTCCAGGGTGGGGTAAATGGTGGCAGTGTAAATGCCAGTTAAATACATTTCATTTATTACTGTATACTATATTTGTTAATTGGTTGTATTCAACTGCCCCTTGTGGGTTTAAATTAGTAGTGACATTTAATCTTAGTCTGTTATACCCTGTTTAAATTGTTAAGTAAAGGCGTGTTAACTCTAATTTAAGTATATTGGATGTATATTATTTATAATTGGCATTTCTGAGTTAGACCCATGCCACAGTTTGTTATTATTTATTATTGGAATAGGTTTTTCCTGGAGGTTCCCAAGGCACACCATTGAGTGTGTACTGGGGCCAGCCAGGTGACGGCACCGCCAATTTAAAATTCCTTTAGGAGTAAAGGGACTGCAGCAGAGGGGTGGATAGAGGATTCCCACGTATCCAACATCACCACTGGGATACTCAGGATCTCCTTTAATGTCAACAACATCAGGCACACAGGCGAGTATTGCCGGCTCCTGAGTAACCCAGGGAGGAAAGGGAGGGATTACACTGTTGTTATTTATATTGTGGTAGGAGCTTCTGTGACATCCGCTCCTGCACTTCACACACTCACACCCCTGCCTCTCCATTTGCCAGTGCCTGCTCCCTATTCTCATTACAATGTCTGTTTTCCTCATGTCTATTCCCCCTCCTCAGTCTGGTGTCAGCTCATTGGACTCATCCCCATTGTCTCCCTGCAAAGGCTCTAATGCAGCAGTTCTCAACCTATTTACCATTGTGGGCAGCTCTCTCTGTATAACGTGGGCTGCATCCACACAATATATATACTACCTGTATGGCAATGAGGATGTCACATGAGCCACAGCTGTGTGCTGATTGGGCTGCAAGCGGCCCCCAGGCCACAGGTTGAGAACTACTGCTCTAATGAGCCTCTCCACCACTAACCCTGTGAATCTACATATTTCCTTCCAGTCCCCTCAGCTCGGTGGGACTGGCAAGGGGAAGAGAAGCACAGCAGCTGTTCATGGCTGAGTAAGTTGCAGCCTGCGTGCTGATATGCAGAGGCACCATAGAAGACTCGTCCGGAGAGGACACCCCCACATGACAGGCACCAGACCTTGTGCTGTGATTGGGTTTATAATCCTGCAAGTGCTGAACTTCCAGACTCTGCCACCAACTAGCTTGCACAGTTGCTGGCTCTCTCAACCTGTACATTACCTCCTGCTCCCTCCATTCTGTCTGTCTAACGAGCTATTTATACCACGCTCATCACTGTGCTGTCTGAGAGCCCTGCAGAAAATGCAAACCAAGTGGTCCAAATCTGACCACAATTTGACGTGTCTTTTGTTTTCACCCTCCTCTCTTGTGCATATATATGAAGATCATCTCTCTCCTTTCCTTTCCTTTCCTCTAGCATCATCTAATACCCTAACAATTTGGGTTTTTTTAAAAAGAACATTTTCTCTTTCTCTCTTTTTCCTCCTTTCCTTTCTTCCCCAGGACCCTCCTCCCACCAAGAGGTTGGTGATTATTGTACAAGGGCCACAGATTTTGATGTTACTATCTCCTTGAACCCGGGCATTGGGCTTTCTTCCATCCACGTTTCCCATCGAGCTGATGGCTCCTTCAACCCAGACCTCACCTGAATGCTTAGTGTAGCAATACACTGGATGAAATCCTGGCCCCGTTGAAGTCAATGGGAAAACTCTCTTTTACTTCAATAGAGCGAGGAGTTTACCCACTATCTTTGTAAACCACCTGTAAAGGACAGGTCCTGAAAACCAAGAATCTCTCTGGATTTTAGGGACATGAAGTCTTCTGTGTGTGTATAGTAGTGGATGACGGTGTGTCACCTTTTCCTCTTACTCCATTCTTTCTCTCTCCTACCAAGCAGCACGCCTCCATTGCATCTCATGTGCAAGTAAATTGTTCATGCGGCCAGGAAAAGATGGAAGAGATCTGCTTGTTGAATGTGTTGAGAAAATGAGAATTGGTCAATAGCAGTTATTTCTATAGCAATTAGCTTTTTTATAAATAGAAACAAACTCATATGTGCACAGTTTTAATGGTGAGAATAGTTAACCATTGGAACAATTATCAAGGATTGTGGTGGATTCACCATCACTGGAAATTTTAAAATCAAGATTGGGTGTTTATAAAAACGACCAATCAGGAACTACTTTGGGGAATTCCTATGACCCCAGGAGGTCAGAGAAGATGATAACAATGGTCCCTCTAGCATTATAATCTATGGTATTTTCCATGAAAATATGTCATCTGTATTTGAGGGAAGTATCTGACCATAAACTTTAGTTACTTACTGTTTCAACCTGAGCATGTACAGTACTACAGGGGAGTCTGATAATATTTGATTGATCTGAGTGGCAAGTCAGTCAATGCCATAAATAACTCAGTCTGTTTTTCCAGTCTCTGAAAGTGTCATTTCTGTACCATTCCTAGTGTCTTCCATTTCCAGGAGCTGAAATTTTAGACTGCCACCAATTTCAGTGATTTGTCTTGTCACTCACAGCCCTGAAGAAACTGACAACTCATAGCGGACATTTGAGAAAAAGCTATTAAGAAAATGTATATCTGGCATGTTTGAGTTATATTAATTAATTATTACAGAGCTTGAAAGATTTACCAAATGTCTACTAGCGTTAGCCAGAGGGATAAAACTATTAGCCTAAGTCTGATGTGAAAGATGTGGGAAGATCTACAAGTGAAGTTCAGGGGCAACAACTCCATTGCCTTGACTGTTGCTCCTAAGCAAAAACAGAGTAAAACAGACATGATTCTTATCAGTTTCACTGCTCCCTGCAAAGAGTTCTAAGTAGTAGCAGTGAGATTATTCAGCACCTTGTCAATTTCACTCTGCTGAGGATTGGGGAAGCTATAATGAGCAGCAGAGACACTGGAATAAACTATCTGGAGACTCGGGAAGACTGCTAATAGGCTACCTTCATTTTGCATTTGGAATTAGGGTAACATAAATATAACTTTTTTTTGGTGTTGTGGTTGTTAATGGAGCCCAAGTTTTGTAGAAATTGATGGTTCATTCAATAGAGACAGCTTCAGTCACTGAAAGCTTCTGGGATTTTAAAAATATCCGCTGTTAAAGAATTTCTACTCAATCAAGTGGAGTTATTGTTTACATATTTTAGTTGCAAACAATGGACCATATCCTTCAGGCTTTACTACATACCTTTTTCAGGCTATGCTCCTATTGAAATCAATGGAAGTTGATACTCAATAGGATCTGCAGGATCAGGCTCTGCATCTGTATTACCAAGAAATTTCTCTGCAGTTCAACTGTAATTGCAAGATAATTTATCTTTTTTTAAAATGGTTTCTATTTTTAAAAGATATCTATGAATCCAAAAGCTGCTTCCTTACAGAGAATATTTCCTAATCCTCTTTAGAAGGATTAAAATGTAAAACATTCTAGCAATACAAAAGAGAATCTGTAGGTGGATTTTATACCTGTCTTTTCTCTCTTTAAAGATTTTATATTCTTGCAGCTGATAAATGAAAAGTTACCAGAGTTATAGTATCAAACATGCCTATATCTTTTTAGGAATTAATTGCAAAAAGCTTTCCTAAGTTATTTTGTTTATGTTAACCTCTAAAGTTGTGACATGATTCCTGCATCTGAAGATGCAGTCAAAAGGCATTTTAATTTGCTCAACCAGCATATAGTCAGCAAATCACTGTAGGTTTAATTGTCCTAGAAAGTATTACTGGAAGATATATTTTCACACAAATGAGCTCTTCAGTAAGAATTTGTAAAATGCATTAGGTACAAACAGGTTTTATTAATTAAAACAAACATATATTGAAAACATTCTTTTTCCAGCTTCCTTCAATAACTTACTTTTGTGATGATCCTAAGAAAAATGCCATTCCTAGTTGATGTTTGCACTATCTCTTTCATACTGTCTCATCATAGCAATTGAGGGAATCTTAATACCCATTTCTAGTTATATTCCAAGACCAGAGTGCCACTGAGCAAGTACTATTTTGTGCTTTTGGGTGGGGGTAATTTTGTTTTTTTGCAAAAGAAGTTGGTTTTTTTGGGGGGGGTGGGGAAAGGGGAGGTGTGTAAACTGATAGGCTTAACTTTGTCTTGAAATAGAAAGAACTTGTACCACCTCCTAAAAGTTCACTGTAGCACCAGCCGCTGTAGAGTAGATACAGATCAGCAGCCGTAGAGTAGTTACATTCTGCTCCTAATTGTACAAGTTATAACATATGTACATCACTGTAACTAGATCAGAATTTGTCCAGCAACCTTTTAGAGGGCCTGAAGTTACTGATACATACATTTTTCATGAATCCAGCTAGTTCCTTTGAATTATCCATTGATGCAGGTGGCTTCTCGCAGAATATTATATACTGTGCATTAAGACTCACAAAAAAATTCAGTGTCCATATTTGAAACATGCATTCAACTTCAGTGACATTATAGAGGCCACTGAAAGTTTGGATATACTTTTAGAAGAATAGTGTGCCCCCAGTGTACCAAACAGCCAGATTGAAGAGGCAGAGGTTTGCACTGGAGATAAGACATGTCTTCAAGCTAGAAAAGCCAGAACAGAGACACTAAAATGGATAATTTAAAGCACAAGGATTTGCTGATTTTCATTTAGACAGTATATACTAATAAATTAACTAATTTAACACAATTTTTATCTTTAGATTCTTCTTCCTTTTGTATTGCTTTTTTAAAAAATGTAAATGATATTAATTACATTCACGTAGTCATGATGGGCCTGACTCCACAACCTTTACACTGAGTACTACTGACACAGACAGACCTGTTAGCTGCAGTGAATTTATCTGTGTGAGCAAGAGTTCCAGCACTGGACCTTATAGGCATAAAATTCAAGCATGTTGCCTTGATATGAAATGTGTCTTCAATACCTAATTGTGCAGTTCCCTAAGCCAAATATCCCCTCCCTCTTCCAAGGTGAACGTAAATGCAGAATGATTAAAAATTGCTTGTCCTTTCTGCATAGATGGTGGGTCTGATTTTTCACTGCATTACATCAATGTAATGCCTTTGTGACTACCGGTGTAACATAGTGGAAACTCAGGTTTGGTGCAGTTATTTCTGTTTAGCACTCCAGTCAAATAGTTTATCTTTTAATTTCCCATGAAATGTCAAGTACATATTTTCGCAATCAATAATTCAGATTTAGTGAAGTAATAACTCAGTGGAGGGACTCCACATATGCTTATATTAGTAAGGTTTGGGAATTTGTCTTTATGCTGTTTTCTCATCCTAGTAAGTGAGGGAAGCCAGACAACCACTTCACTTGTGAATGCACTCACACAGGAACAGGATAAAAGACAAAAACACCACATCACCTATGAGTGGACACTGTTCACAAAGTGATCACTCTATAGCTCACTGATCAATCCTCATCCTCAAAGGAAACCTGCACAACGCTTTCAAAAGACAAGCCTGGGAGCTTAAATTTATAACTCTGCTCAACACTAAAATTATGGATTGTACAGAGACGCTGGATTTATGGCTTATTACAACAATCAGTACCTCCCTAGCCCTCTCTTTTTGTCATAATGGGCCACTCTATCTTGAATGATCCCTTACAATATGTGCTAACTACTTATGCTGAACAGTCAGTTCCGCCTTGCATTTTGCTGTGATGGGGAGAGTACCTTTTCCAGACCTGAAGAAGAGCTCTGCATGGCTCGAAAGCTTGTCTCTGGCACCAACAGAAGCTGGTCCAATAAAAGATATCATCTCACTCACCTTGTCTCTCTAATATCCTGGGACCAACAGGGCTACAACTACACTGCATATGGCTGAGATTCATATAATTTATGGATTTTTTTCCTCTGTTTTTTCCATTTATTTACTTTTGGGCATTTGGCAGCACTTTATGCATATTCAGTTTCACCGTTTTCCCTGTATAATCAGCTAGTTAATCAGTTTTGTCCTTTTTTGTGTGTGTGTCTTTCATGCAACAGCAAAGAAGAGAAAAACGTTCTGAGTAACAGGAAAATGAAACCACAAAAATTGGCTGGGGGTTTCAGGGACAGGACTTTAATTTGTTTCTTTCGTTTAGCAGGTTTCAAGTTGGTGGTGTGTCAAACTTTCTTACATTTAATATTTAACTAGATTTCATAATTGTGTGACATATTTGGTTTTTATGTAACCTATTTTTGAAGTTCTGGATAAAAAGGTTGTGTTTTAATAATAAAGTATGTAGATATGCAAAAAATGAAAGTTTGGACACATGATCCCATTATTCTCCCTTTGTTTTTGTTTTTTTCCAAGCTGCCTGTCTCGTCCTGGGCTGTATGATTTTTCCTGATGGCTGGGATTCAGATGAGGTAAAACGGATGTGTGGTGAAAAGACAGACAAGTACACACTTGGGGCTTGTTCAGTTCGTTGGGCATATATCCTGGCTATTATTGGAATCTTGGATGCCCTGATCCTCTCGTTTCTGGCATTTGTGCTTGGCAACAGACAAGACAGCTTGCTAGCAGAGGAACTCAAGTTGGAAAACAAAGGTAGGATTGCCTATACTCTGTGCTGCCTCAAGGGCAAATACTTAAAAAAACAATTATCTCTCTTTTTAGCAAAAAAAATCACACTTTCTTATGTTGTAATTTACTGGGGGATTTTAATAATTTTTTTAGTTCCCAAATCAAAGAACTCCTTAAGTTACAATAATTTCTGCTCTGTTATAGAACTTACTGATTTGTGCTTAACATTCTGGAAGGAGTAGATAAAATATTTTTTTTTTACATTTCGCCTTAGTTTCCTGACTTGTTTCGTATTTCATTATCATTGAAACTTTACCATCTTTAACCTTGTCCATACGCCTCTCTGCATTTGTTCTTATTTTGTTTCCTTTAGGATTTTGCATTGTAATATGAATACCTGCGGGCTGCGGTATACTCATGCACAGTATGTTACTGTGCAATAGAAAGTAACAAAGGAATGGATGGCTTGGGAGACTGGTAATGAGCTATGTAATGGATAGCCCAGGGGTAGTCAATAGACAGACCGCAGGCCAAATCCAGACTATCAGATGCTTTTGAACGGACTTTGAAATCTTTTTATTTACTTATTATCATTATTGTTGTTTTGTTTTATTATTTTTTATTATCATCATTGTTATTATTATTTTCTCTGAAGTCTGGACCTTGACTATACATTGACCAGGAAATTTGGACCTTGACAAAAAATAATAGACTACCCCTGCGATAGTCTTTGTAATGCGGTGCCATGGTCTAGTGGATTGACAACAGAGCTCCAAAGTCACAACACAAAAGTTCTAACCCCTGTTCTGATTTAACTCACTGTGTTGCCTTGGGTTGGTTTCTTAGCCACCTCACATGGATTTGGGGTAGGTTAGTAATTGAATGTTTATACAGTGATTTGAGAATGTGGCATTCACCACCCGTCAGAAGCCAGTAGAAGCTTAAAGCTGTTTGTTTGGCAGCATACATTGTGTATAGCAGTTCATGTCAGTCCTGTTCCTAGTGCACAGCTGTCCACATCTCTGAAAGCACCTATCTAATTGGTGCTAACTGGCACAGTTGGGATCAGTTAGCACCAATTAGATAGGTGGTGCTAACTGGCACAGTTGGGATCAGTTAGCACGGAGGCCAAAGACTGATTTGACTTGAAGTCTGAACTAACCCACACAACTCTAGGACTCACTAGTGCCCTATTAATGTTAAAGTGTCTAGGAAGGCTTGTATTATCATTGCCTTTAATCTGCATGTTCTGTGGATAAACTGAGGGCTTCGTTTTCCAGGTCTGTCAGTGTGGCATCTTTCTACAAGAATGACATTCACTTAACATTTTAAAAGGAAATTGTAAAAGGAAAATTCATCTCTGTGTCTTCTAAGTATGGCTAAAGCACATTTAGAATTTTTCTCAGGAGACCCAGTATACAATTGAAACTAGAAGTGTTTCGCACAGGGTCAGAATTTTGGCTTGCTTATCTGAATTCCACCTACCAGAATTTCAGAAATACATTTTTTTAACTGAAAGTCTTTAATAAACATACTAATTCAAGGTATACAGCTAGATGATAAAACACTTTCACCCTTAAATTTGTGAATGTTTGTGTGTATCTTAATTTGTTTCCCAAAATTTGCCTTTGCTCCAATAGAATTATATGATTATACCACTTTTATACCAACTGATCTTGGTGGCATACATTACAGAAGACTTGGGTCTGCTCTAGACAATGCCAGCTGCAATGGCCCCTTAAGAGCTCTTCAAAAATTACTGGAGTGGAAGGCATCCTGGCCACTCTCTTAGCATGACCTGTACACCAGGGAGGCCAGATAGCATGGCATGCAGCTGACTGTGCTGGCTCTGCATCAGCCAGAGATTCCCCTATGAAAAGGGAATGCCCAGCTGTCCACTTATGTCATCCTCCACCACAACAGGGCCAGGCTATGGACCAGAAATCTGTCTTCACATTTTCTGATATTGTTATGGAGTAACTAGGCATGAGAGAATGCAATAACGTATAAGCATAGAAACATTATTACCTGATACAGAAAAGCACAGTTCACGGGGTCATTATTAGAGATTATTAATGGTTATAATTGTAAAATTACTCTTGGGTCCAATCCTGCAGTCCTAATTCAAGCAAAACTCCCACTGACTTTAATGACAGTTTGTTTGAGTAAGCCCTTTGTACCAGAATTATTTCTAGAAATTGGAACAAGGAAGTGTATACAAAACAAGGTGATAAAGTGACAAAATCACAGAAAAGAACAGTCTGTACTCCTCTGTTGTTTTTGACATTCAGAATAGCTAAATGTTAATAGGTTAATGAATGCTCAAAAATAAGAAACATGTCTTAAAATTCTGAACTGGAGAGGACTGAGACAAGTGTTCCATATGCAAGACAGCTGTATTTTTTCACCATTTCTTACTCCTCTCTAGTTTACTCAGGTTTGAGAATAAATGTAACACACTGGTCAACATGTGTTCTAGGTTTGATTACTATAACACAGTCTGAAATGTAGTTTTCAATGTATAGTCTATATGCAGTTTTTCTGATACGTAAATTCTGTGTTACAATCTGTATATTTTTCACACTAAATCAACTATAACCTGAAGGAGAGAGGCATCTCTAAAAAAGACTTTCACATGCTACTTATGCACAGCTATTCTGTTCTCTCTTTTCATTAATGGCATATTTTGCTTTTTGTTACAGGAACCAACAATAGTGGCTTAAAGCACTGTACATTATCAAAATTAATGGCAATGAGAGTGATAGCACACGGGATAGGAATTAATCTTGGTTTTAGGCTTCATCAACACCATTTAAAATGAGCCAGCAATATCAGGCATTTACCTTGATGTGTTATAGAATAGCATAATTTAACATGTTGAACTGTATTAATTTTAATTATGTAAAATTCAGGCTCTAGCCAAAGCATGAAGTGATCACAAGAGATGTATTTTCAATTTCTTTTGGGAAAAGACTGTTATGGCAGAATGTTCTAGTTTCATGCGTGTTATGAAGCATCAATGTATAAGTGTTCAGGTTGAAACTCTCCTCTCCACAGGAAGAGTTAAAGTTACCCCATGCAGTAAACTCCACACAGAGAGACGTCAGTGGGATTGTGTGGGTTAAAGCACTCTCCTTTGACTGGTTGGGCTGTCAGACCAACTTTTCTGAGGTTCCTTGGAAGGGCAGAACAGCTACAAGAAAGGAGGGTTAACACTCAGGCTCACCTTTTGAGACCAGATGGTCCCAGGTGAGCAGTTTGAACTAGGGGTTTCCCAGCCTAAAAAGCCCCAGGGCTGAGACAGGGAAAGGGAATAGTGTGCTAGTCAGGAGAGCCAAAGACAGAGACAAGAGCGAGTTGCTCCCTGGTGACGGGTCAGTGGTGTCTTAGCTGAAGTTTCTGTAAGAAGGAATTAATTTCCCGTGTGCAGTTTTCACCGTCTCTGTTGCAGGTGAACGGGACTTGTGTACATTTGGTAAATAAATAAAACAGAGTTAAAAATCCCAAAATTTGCTATTGCTTAGAAAGGGGCAACAGTGCACTTGCTAGAGATCCTGTATGACTAAGTGCTCTTCAGCGGTCATGTCATGCCTAAGAAAGATAGCTTGCTCACATACACATATGGCTTATAATAAATGTGCATCAAATACTACAAAATCCCTCACATGTTTCCATCAGGCAGATACAGAAATATACAAGTCTGTGTTTTCAAACTTAGGTGCCTGAATATGGATTTGGATGCCCAATTTTAGGCATCCAAGTTCGAAAATTATGGCCACAATGTATACAAAAATTCAAATAGTCATCATCCAACTGAAGCAGGCATGCTGGGCTCCCTTATCCTCCAGCTATTCACAATAAGCTCCGCTGTTCCCCCTTCATTCTACAGAATCAAATCCCCTGAGGTCTCCTGAGATATAAAAATCTAATATATGAAAATTCTTGTTTTAAAAGTTGGCACTTAATTTTCTGTAAAATAGCTCCTAAAATTTAACTATTTTTATTCTAGTCTCTTTCTTTGATTGACATTTTCCTTTCCTTGCCATGGCTGCCCACCTCTCTTCCATCCTTCATTTGTACAAGCTTAGGAGTGATCCACATGTTTCCTCTAGCTCAGGGGTGAGCAAACGTTTTGGCCTGAAGGCCCACATCAGGGTTGCAAAACGGTATGGAGGGCCGGGTAGGGAAGGCTGTACCTCCACAAACAGCCTGGCCCCCACCCCTATCCGCCCCCTCCCACTTCCCGCCCCCTGACTGCCCCCCTCAGAAGCCCCGACCCATCCAACCCCCCCCCCCCCCCGCTCCTTGTTCCCTGACCGCCCCCTCCCGGGATCCCCCGCCCCTGACCGCCACACTGGGATCCCACCCCCATCCAACCCTCCCTGTCCCCTGACTGTCCCGACCCCTATCCATACCCCCACTCTCTGACAGGCCCCCCGCCCCACTCTTTGTCCCCTGACCGCCCCCTCCCGGGACCTCCGCCCCTAAATGACCCCTGGGACCCTACCCCTTATCCAACCCCCCCGCTCCCTATCCCACCCGTCCCGGGACCCCCCAGGACCCCACCCCCTATCCACTCTTATTGGAAAGCCTGGGAGGTGAGCGGGCGCAAGCCGCGCTGCCTGCGTGGCTGTGAGGGAGGGGGTACAGCGGGGGAGGGGCCGGGGGCTAGTCTCCCTGGCCTGGAGCTCAGGGGCCAGGCAGGATTGTTCCGTGGGCCGGATGTGGCCCGTGGGCCATAGTTTACCCACCTCTGCTCTAGCTCCATGCTCAGGGTGTTTTTTACTGCTTGTAACACAAAACCAGCTTGACCAGTTGTATTCCTACTTTACAAGGAAGAGGAAAACTACCTGGGTGCTATTCTTCAGTGAATCCATTGCTGCAGTCAAACACCACATTTACCAGATAAACCATGCAGACCTGCAGAGCTGGGACTAAGAGCCTAAGACAAATGTTTATTCTTAGGTGCCTAAAAGGAAGAGTCAAATAACTACTCCACTTTCCATAGCTGCTGAATAAAAATTGAATCACTCATTTCAGTGCCTAATTTTAGATGTGGAAACTTGAAAATCCTTGCCCTAGTTGATAGTTCCCAAACACAATTCTCTGCCATTTGAACTAAGGCAAAAAACTCTGTTAAAGTGGTAAAGGACTCAGATGTTCTCTTTCAGCTGCAACCAGCTACAAAAAAGTCACGCTGCTCATACATATACTATAATCATTACAATTAGATGCAATTGCTAATTACTTTGTTTAATTACAATCCGCTTTCTTCAAATACAGCCTACAACATAGGGCCTACACAATGAATTTACAAGGCTTTTTAAAATTAAAGGAAGTTTGAAGGGTTAGTACCAAGACATTTTTGATCCAGAGGTTCACAAGGAAATGTTAAATGCAAATCCAAAAAAATGTAATGATCTATAATTAAAAGGCAGTTTAACTGACTCTCTTAAAACTATATCTGAAAAAATCTCCACCTCCAGCACCAGGCTATTTTAAGGTTACACCAGCTTTGCCAGCCAGAGGTATATGGGAGATAAAAATTATGATTGCAACCTTAGCTGTGGTGAGAACATCACCTCTCCGTAATGAGGAATCTGCCTACACCCAGCACTGCACGTGGGGTCTAACCACAGCTTCATAAAGACAAATTATAACCTCTCCGTTCCTACATGTGATACTTGCAATAGAGCATTCACATTTGTCCCCCCAGCAGTCTGCTGTGGTATTAAATAGATGGTCTGTGTCTAAACTGCAGTGGCCATCTATTTCTAGTAATGTAACTCGACAAATCCATAGTACTTATGGACTACATTTTGACCTCAGATACATGCAGGCAAATCCTGTTGATTTCAATGGAAGAGGTGTGTATGTATTAGAAGAATGAATAGGATTCCATACTTTCTGTAAAAAGAACAGGCATACTTGTGGCACCTTAGAGACTAACAAATTTATTTGAGCATGAGCTTTCGTGAGCTACAGCTCACTTCATCAGATGCATTCTGTGGAAAATACAGCGGGGAGATTTATATACACAGAGAACATGAAACAATGGGTGTTACCATACACACTGTAAGGAGAGTGATCACTTAAGGTGAGCTATTACCCGCGAGGGGAAGGGGGGAACCTTTGCAGTGATAATCAAGGTGGGCCATTTCCAGCAGTTGACAAGAACGCCTGAGGAACAGCGGGGAGAGGGGAATAAACATGGGGAAATAGTTTTACTTTGTGTAATGACACATCCACTCCCAGTCTTTATTCAAGCCTAAATTAATTGTATCCAGTTTGCAAAGTAATTCCAATTCAGCAGTCTCTCGTTGGAGTCTGGTTTTGAAGTTTTTTGTTGAAGAATTGCAACTTTTAGGTCTGTAATCAAATGACCAAAGAGATTGAAGTGTTCTCCGACTGGTTTTTGAATGTTATAATTCTTGACGTCTGATCTGTGCATTTCCTATGTCTCAACTTGCATTAGGATCTGCTAACATGATCCCAACATCTCTGCAAAGTCACATGGTTAGTACAACTCCACACAAGCATAGGAGTCTTTGTGATAGTTCTTGGGGTACCCAGGATTGTAAATCACCTTGTTATCCCCTGCTGCCAATGTGAGCATGTCTTGCCTGTGCTTAACTGGGTGTCAGCTCCCTGACACTGCCAGGCTGTTAGCCCAGAGGAACGTGTGTGAACAGCTACACCAGGCCTTACTTTGCCTTGCTAATTAACCGTAGATGCACCTGAGTCCCTAAGCCCCTTTGAAGTGTTTCGCTGTAGTATCCAGCCCCTTCTCCACGGAACACTCATAGAAATACCAGGTCAGCTGTCCCCAAGTGCACACCAGTTTGAATGATTCAACTCAGGATCAGCATCTAGCTTAATATCACAGCACTTAGATATAAACATAGTGAAAACAAGGATAAGTTTATTATCAAAGATTCAAGTAATAGTGACAGGTTTCAGAGGGGTAGCCGTGTTAGTCTGTATTAGCAAAAACAACGAGGAGTCCCTGTGGCACCTTAGAGACTAACAAATTTATGCCAAAATAAATGTGTTAGTCTCTAAGGTGCCACAAGGACTCCACATTTGTTAAGTAATAGTGAGTAATGATATTGGAAACAAAACGTTACATATACAACAAAATTATTACATGCTTTCTAGAGTCTAAACTTGACTTAACAGGTTAACTTCTTATATAAAGTTTTATCTTAGCTAGTGTCTTCAGAGGCGGATTAGGGGTTTGTGGGGCCCTGGGCCACAGCAGGTGGGGGCCCTGGGCCACAGCAGGTGTTGCCGCTCCCCACCCCTTGCACCTCAGTCCCTCCTCTTCCCCTCCCAGTGCTTCTGTGGGAAAGTGGGGTCAGGTTGCGAGGACTTCCCTGGAAGAAGCACTGGGTGGGGGGAGTGGGGCAAGCCCACGCGCCCTGACCCCGCTCCCCAGCAGCAGCGCCAGGAGGGTGGTTGGGGTGCAGGGGTGCCTATTTGTCCAAGACCCTGGGCACAGGCCCTGTTGGCCCAGTGGCCAGTCCACCACTGAGTGTGTTTTGCAGTGTTTCAACCAAAGTTGGCTGAGATCCTGTTTTCATAAATGTAAATACACTACACATTTACTTCCTTGGTGCACAATAAGGGGGTGTCTTCTTTGCCTTCTACTTACAGTCCCCAAAGTTAATTGTCTGTATTCCGAGATAGTATAAATTGCTGTGGCTTCTTTTTCCTGTGTGCTGCTTCTCTATTGACTTTGCATCTTTCCATTGACTTTGTATGTAAATGGGTATCCACTGTGTTAACTTACAATGCTTAATTAACATCCCGAGGGAGAGAGAGACGTGAATAAACATCTTTTGGCTGACAGGAAATCTTTCTCCATCTCTGCTGGTACCTTTATACAGACTCTAAGAACATATTTTCAGTGTATATATACATAAATCTTTACATAGTGCCTTTACATAAATTTCACAACAATATTGACCAGTGTGACCCCAGCTGTCATTTAAGACCCACATGACATTCTTTGATGAGCCAGCATGTACATACCAGAATCAGGATATTCCTGTAACTCCCTTGCCAGTTGGCATTAAGGGGTTTTTGGGTCACTGTCCTCACTGGTCGGTTCTAATGGAGAAATGGGTCCAGGATAGTAAACCAAATATAACTTAAAACTGTCAGGAAGAGGCTGCTGTGGTGCTAAAGACAGCTCTTCACTTTTGCTATTGAAGCTACATGGTTTACCCCCCACCACCCCCCAATGCAGATCCTATAGCAGAATCAAGACCTTTGTTTAGAAATTATACAGAGAGACTGTAGAGAAGAGGCATTAAGATTACAGAGGAGTTAGAAGAAATAATCTATGGCGAAAGATTACATACATTAAATATGTACTGCCTTGCAAAATAGTCTGCTTATACAGTAGTATGCAAATTCATAAAGAAATTTGCCAACAAAAGGAGGAGAAATTGTTCTAATTTGAAATAAATAAAATATTTGGGGTTTAGAAAATATGTATATAATTTACCAGCGAGATTAAAATAGAGGCCTTCAACAGTAAATTAAAATAACTAATAAAGTAAAGGACTATCCTGCACTAGTGCAGGGTGATGTATTGGATAATCCAAGAGTTCCTTTCCGGCCTAACTTTCTGTGATAAGATAAAATCCCCTCTCCCCCAAACATATGCATGCATTAGTCTACTGAAAAAAATGAAAAACCATGAATTAAGGGTGTCCGCTCCCCACTGATTAATGAAGGAAGAATATGGAGAATGGCATTCTGCTTCATGGAAAGAGGGATCCCATGCTGCTAAACTCTGTGGGGAGCCTCATTCAATAGCAATATTAAAGAAAAAAACTGTCCTCCTAATGAATCAGTCGAATGAGGCACACAATGCTGCCACTTCAAGGCATACTGGTAGATGTTTTTTTCCCTAATTAGATTTAATAGTGCCTAAAATTAAAAATAATAATTTTGACTGCCTGTATTATACGTAAAAAAGAACCAAAGGCTCAGAAGGTAGGTGATACAATTCTTTTAGTGAATTGAGGTGAAGGGATAAGCTGAAGTAGTACAGGGCACTTGGCTCATAATGGATTTTTCCGTTGATCTACATCTCTGTTCTGTACGTCCAGGCCTAACTTGAACCCCTTTCATGACAAAAACAGTGTTCACATCAGCTACACATCTTTCTAACAAATGCAACACAGAGGCAGAATATACAATGTTACACCAAATTAATGGAGTTGCAGCTACTTGAGCCAGGACTGAATTTGTTCCACTATATCCAGAGGAACACAGATTGATTGGTTTCAGAGTAGCAGCCGTGTTAGTCTGTATTCGCAAAAAGAAAAGGAGTACTTGTGGCACCTTAGAGACTAACAAATTTATTTGAGCATAAGCTTTCGTGAGCTACAGCTCACTTCATCGGATGCATTCGATGAAGTGAGCTGTAGCTCACGAAAGCTTATGCTCAAATAAATTTGTTAGTCTCTAAGGTGCCACAAGTACTCCTTTTCTTTTTACAGATTGATTGTTGACGGTGTGTGTTTTAAATCCACAGCTATTCATCTAGTTTCTATAAGCAGGAGAAATAGTGAGTGGCATAAATGTAAGGTGTGAGCACCGGGGTGAGGAATGAGTCCCAATAAACTGCAGGATAAAGAACATGTAGTAAAATTTCATATCAACACTAGAAGTTGCGTTAGAAGTGATGTTATGTTATGTCCAAAACTGAATAAAAGTCAGGAAGTGTTTGCTTGCAATGCATAAGCATAGACTTTAGGTCCCCTCTAAAATTTTAGGGATTGCATTAATAAAGAAAACAGAGTTTGAAACAGAAACTCATTTATCTCACTTTATTGTCATCATCTCTTCTCATGTCTCCTCCACAATCATAGTTTTTTCCAGTGTTGGGCAAATGATATGGTCAGTCTGTAGCCCAGGCGAGATCTTCCATGGTGCACAGTTCCTCCAGCAGCTAGCAGACCAATAGATGTTTCATGGTTTGTGTTTCACCACAGTCACGTGTGTCTGGATCACTGGAATAGTCCTGCTTTCGTATATTGACTTTTGACCTACTGACTCTTGTTCAGAGGTGATTTAAATATCTCCAGGTCAACCAGTCCTTCTCCACACCAGCAGGAAGGCATTTGGCAATGTCAAATGTGCATTTGGTTTGCGTCATATTTCCAGTCATGTAGCAGTCAGTGATTTTTGAAGTGGTTTCATTGCAGCTAGGAAGCTTTTCTGTGGTGGAGCCACGAGGTGGATGTCTGGTATCTTCAACCTGTCATAATCATTCCATTTTGCTTGTGACTGCTCTCCTGATATCCGGTGGAGCAATTCCAGCAAGCACATAAAGGCTGTTCACGTCTGTTGGTTTTAGACATCCTATGATATAGTGGCCGCAGTCATTCAGCACAGGGTCCAACTTCTTTGAATGAGCTCTTTCCCACACCAGACATATGTATTCAGCTGTTGAACAGCAAAATGCAAATGCAGTGGCTCTTAGTGTTGGTTGGTTCCCCATTTTCAATTGCAAGCTTCCAGAGTATATTGTTCTGGGCACTAACTTTGCATCTTCTTCTAAGTTTAGGTGCTTTTCAACAAGCTGTGATAGGCAGTTATCCAACAAGTTAGGATAAGACACTCATACAGTCAGGGGTGAAAATAACATAAAAGTATTACCAGTAGGGTGGCCTGGCTCTGGGCCCCTGGAAGGGGCAGGGCCTTGAGTGGAAGGGGGGGTCTGGTGATCAGCCTCTCCCAGCCAGTCCTTCTGCGCTGCCTGGCCCGTGCTGCTGGCAGTGATTTAAAGGACCCGGGGCTCCAGCCACTGCTGTGGTAGCAGCGGTGGCAGCCAGGAGCCCCAGGCCCATGGGGGGGGGGCAAAAGGGGCAGCAACGTTAAAGCGCTGCTGCAGCAGTGCTTTAATGTCGGCTGTGTAGGGGCCCATACCAGCAGCTACTTTTTACCAGTACGCTGTACTGGCCCGTACCAGCCCACTTTCACCTCTGCAGACAGTTTAAAGAGCTGACATAGTAGTGATATAGGCCTGGAGTTCTTCGGCTCCATTATGTCCTTTCCCAGCCCCAGGAGTGCCACAACACATGCACATCGCCAGAATTTGAGTACTTTGTATATGGCTGAGCATGTGGCTCCAGTGGTGTTTAGTCGTGCTACAAAAC
Source organism: Natator depressus (assembly GCF_965152275.1). NCBI lineage: Eukaryota > Metazoa > Chordata > Testudines > Cheloniidae > Natator > Natator depressus. The sequence continues at coordinate 322,293,333 of NC_134234.1, read as the reverse complement.
TACACATTAAAGCAATACTTTTTAAAACATGAGTCAAAAGAATGACTTACAAATCTGAGAAGGTTCCAACCAATGATGTTCACCCAGGGTTTCTTGAAATGAATTCTTCTGCAACACCTCTAAGCTGTCAATCGTCAGATTTGTCTGTCCGTACCAGTAAAGCCATGGTTGTTTCTGAACTGACTTTAATGGTCTTTCTGAAAGCTGACAGTTGGCTTCTCGCAGATGAAGCTGAGCTATCAGTCAATCCTGATTGAAATCGTTATTATACATTTGAAGCATGCCTTGAACTTGTGTTTCTGTTACATTTTGGAGTTATGAGAGTTTCAAGATTTTGAATCATATTGTTGTTCAAATCTTGACTGAATACTGGACACTGTAAAATCAATTACTTCAAAATAGCTGTAGTTCTAAAATTCTTTTGCTGAATTTGGGTCGTTGGATTCACCTGTGTCTATCTGCATTTTCTTGAGAATTTTTCTCTTTCTGAAGCTCAGGCATTTCAATTATCTCCAGCTTTAAACTGTTCTGGTAAATTTGTTACTAGAATAAATTATAGCTTGTATTTGATCAGATAGCCTGAAGTAAATTAAGGGTCATTTTCATTTTGAAAAAATTGACCACCTGTTGCTGAGATGCCAGCCCCTCTTTTGCTCCCAAGTTTTAGTGAGAGCAAATGAATATGGTCACTGGCTCCCATTGTGTATAGGAGATCTGGATGTTATCCAGCTCTCTCTCCTTCTGCTCCTCGCTGGAAGGAGAAGAGGAAGGATGGAAAAAGGACCCATACAGTTCTCCCCACAGAACAGAGAACAAACAACCACCTTTGTTCTCTTCTATATTTGCATTAAGTTGAGCCACAGAAGCACCTCAACATAAGCACTGCTGTTGGACCTAAACATGCTGCAAGTACTCTCTGCCTCCTCATATCCTTGCAAGTTTTCCTCCCCTACCCCCTGAACGTGCTGTGCAAGCCTGTAACAGTTTTGCACAGTCTGGTCTCAGGTGTTAAGCACATCTCAAACTCTGGATTAATACAAATAGAGAGTTACAATCCAAAGAATATTTTCCACCTCTTTGCAATTTTAAGGCTCTCTAGGTCAAAAGCAGGGCCTAATGGGTAGACAGCATTCTTCAACTACTTAATAAATACAGCAGTGTTGCTAACTGCAATAAAGAGTAAAGGTAAATAATTTGTTGCTTCCTGAACACAGCAGCAATAGTCCAGATGCATTATATTACATTTCTACCTTAGCGATCTATAAGATGAGTGATGAGTGCACATTAGATATGAATGGTGAAAAACAGCAGCATTATCAAATACCTGATAACTTGGATGCATCTTTAATCTATAATATATGTAGTACAATAGTTTCCTATTTAATGATGACTTTTAAAACTATATGCTTAGAATAGAAAGCTAGTTTAGCATAATTGAAAATGATTAATTTTATACTAAATATTTAGTAATGGTACTCTTTATTTTAAGTAACTCATTGATCCAAAACATGAATCTTTGGGGCAGATTAGACCTGATCCTGCAGTTCTCTCTCAGGGAGCAAAACGTGTAGGAGTTTTGCCCAAGTAAATTGAGTCCATTATTGCAAGTCACAGAAGTTTTAAATAGCCCTCAGAGTCTTATTTAAATTATTGACAGAATTCTTTGAGTGCAGTATTTCAGGTACCATTTCACAAGTGTTTTAGGAGTTAGTATTTGATATGGTATCAAATAGTGGCATGCTTCCTTTGAAGAGCTAATATAACACTGTGCAATAATGCCTGCTAATACACCTGCAAATAAAACTGTGATAAAGCACAAAAGATCAGTCAGTTGTTATACCAAAGAGCATACACGTCCCTCAGAGTAACTGAAGTATATCAGGTATGATTCAATATACTTAGATATAAATGTCAAAGACTTAACTGGAATTTGGCCATAGGTGTCACACTGTAAAAGTGTGAAAGCATCATCTTTGGGATGAGAACAGCCATGAAAGCACAAGACTAGCATCCTTAACAAAAACACGGTATTTGGCAGCATGGCAAGAAATGATGCCAAATGGTTAAGGAAAAAATAAAAACCTGTAGCAACCTTTTAACTGCTGGCTTTATGTGCCCTTTCAGAATTCACCTTCAGAATCTAATTGCTGAATTTAGAATGATAATTGAGAACCCACTGAGAATTAATTGGCATGTGGCCTTTACACTTTCAGCAGCAACACTAGCTATCTAAAGAGCAAAGCTAACCTCCTTTGTTCCATCTCATTTTTGTAGGTATTCTCTCTGCTGTTCTGCAGTTGTTAACTTTTATTCTGTATGGGCAAAATTGACACGTTGAGAGCAATAAATCTGCCAGTCAAACACCATAGCTGCCTTGTTTTCCTGAAGAGGGATGAGAAGCTTTTCTTAATATATCCTTCCAGGTCTTTGTGACATGACTAGCAATTGAAAATTAACAATAGCACTCAAAATCCATCTAGCTTTGAGGCACCAAAATCCATATAGCTATAAATCCCATGGCCACCAATTAATCTATAAATTAGTGAGGTTTCAAAAAAACTGGGCCCAGTCCTTAAGAAATATTTCTGACCGGAGTACATCTTATTGCCCTCATGAAGAGAGGGACTTAATTGAGGGAGGGATTCAATCCTGTATACACTCAAGCCAACAGACAAGCAGCTAGCATCTGTGGAAATTTTCTGTGAGAATATTTTCTCTTGCCCATCAGCTGGATGTTTTAGGCACAATAAAACTCACTCAAAACCTGGATTGACAAGGGGACTAAAATAAGGTAAAAAAATGCTAAGGATTGTGGATTAACACACTAACAAATGAGTTTTAGTGTTTAAGGGCCATATTGTTTCTTTTGATGCCACAAGCAGAGGGCATGGAGATGAACAAGATCTGGTCCCAAGGGCATGGAAGAGGAGAATGCCTCCTCTGAGACGTCAGCAGATGTGAACCTCTGATGTGTAGATAGGGATCTAGAGAAAACAGAGTGGGGTTGAGAATAAAGATGAAACAAAAGGCCTCTGCGCAGATCCCCTGACAGCTGCTGGTTTGGGGGACCAACCTTTCGTCCTTCTGAGTGCAGGCTCGACCACCATCCAGAAAAGAATGTGTAGGAAGCTCTGTGAGGGCAGTCTTGCTGGGCCCTCTGTGCCTGTCAGGGAAATGTGATAATAAAACTTTTCATGTGGTACAGCTGCTGAAAATGTGGTGATCTCTTCATATGTTCCCCCTCTCCACCCAGTTCTTTATTTTACAAGGCTGGATGTGCGAGCACATACTTACCTGTAGGCACAAGATGCCACCTTCTCAGCTGCTACCTGCTCAGAGCACACATTTCACAGTAACCTTACAGTTCTGTAAATATCCATTTAACTAATACTGGGCACATAGTGCCTAAAGAAACATGAATCACACCATATTTCCCAGCACTCTGATGGCTGCTGTTCCAAGAGTCTACATCACATAGATAGGCTACATTAGAAGAAAGGTCAGGCTTTGTTTTGCTTCCACTAAATGGTATCAGTGGCATGTAGGAATCCTTGGGAGCATTTAAAATACAACAAAAGTTATCACTTTAATCATGGGTGTATGGGGACAAGTGGAGTTTATCAAGGGCAGTTTAAATATTATGCAGAATTAACATTTAAAAACATCTTAAAAAATAATATCCCTACAGTCTCTTGAAGGACAAAACATGCAAGCTTTTAAGAGTATTGGTACATACAATGATGATAATACTTTCCCAATATAGCATCTTTCATCTGATTCTCTCAAAGCACCTCACAGAAATTAAATTAATTAATCCTCACAACACCCCCGTGAGGTAGGTAGGTATTATATCCTTTTGTTCAAATGGATGAAAGGTTAGGCATCCAGCCCTCTCATTTAACCACTAAGGCCCCTAAGTTTCTGTAACCCCACTGAGCCAAGCTCATAGCTGAGACCAAAAGAAAGAAAGCATAGACACCTTTGGAGGCTGAATGCAAATCTCAATGTTTTTAAAAGGTGAACTGAAAAGTGAAAATTAAAGCTGAGTTAAACAGATTTCTATTATGAAAACTTCTACTTAGCAGGCTTTGTGGGAGGAATTCATCACAAAAGTAAGTTTTACGTCCTTTTAAATTTAATTCTTTTTTCCTGCTGTGATATATTAATTGTGCTTCCTGGTCCATGGAACACATTACAAAATGCAACATCATAAGTACTAGAAATCTGATTGCTTGATGCATGGTGCAGTCTGAGATATTTTCAGTGAACCAGGCAGCACCACAGAAGGTATTTTTTAAAAGCAAGATACAGATTTAAAAGGGATATAACCCCTTATGCTTCAGGACATAAGACAGATAATCACTACACCTGCCTGCTGTTAGGAAGACACTTCCTATCTGGGCACATTGCTGTGTGGCTTTTCATCCCTTTCTGTAGAATCAGGTTAGAGATCGGTTCTAGTATGGAAATTGCTTTGTTCTTCTGTTCCTGTGTTTTAGTTCAGTTCCCCGCCCTCCACCACCCATTCAGTCTTGTTAGTGGTGTGCGGGGTTTAGCACAGATCTGTCTTTCATTCTATTATTTTTTCCTTTTCAACTGACTTTTAATAGCACTAAGATTCCAGTTGTCTCCAGTTCCTATAGGCTTAATTCTTCACTGTCTGGGACTGAGGTTTTAGTGGTTCCTGAAGGATTCATGCAGGGTTCGTGCACTTGGCAACATTCAGGGCACACCCTGAGTGTTGTGTAGGAGCAGTGCACACACGGCTCCTCTCAAGGGCATGAACCTTGGAAACTCGCCCAGAGGACATGAACCGTGGGAAGCCTCCCAGGACTGGGCTCAAGGCCCGAGAGCAAGGAATGTGGTAGATAGAAATTGATAAATAAGAATATTAAACAAAGCCAGTGTATTCCTTTTATCTGTTGGAGTATGTAATGCGCAGGAGGAGGGGGAGAATAAAAGAGAGGATGGAAAGCTGACAAGGCAGACCAGCCTGCTTGCTTGCTTAAAGCCTTGTTCTGTCTTGTATTTGGACCGCAACAGGTTCCTAATACTTGAAAAACTAACTCATGAAAGAAAGAAAGGTTAAAAATAAAAATGAAACTGATGTGAAGAGAAGAGTAACAGGTCAGTACTGAATAGTGGAACTAATGTGTAATCAGAAAATCAGTACAAATATTAAACTGATAACAGTAAATTAATAGTCTCAACTGTTGATAAAAACTGATTTGAAACCCTCAGTGAAATGTGCTATAGGAAACATGAAGTATATCTTTCAAATTATGTATTTATAATTAATTTTAAGTATTCGATTCATCCCTCCTGTCTAACCTGATCTTCCTGTGTCAGACTCCTCAGTTACACTCCATAGCCATGAAACCTCTGTCCCTCCCTTCCTTTTTCTTCCTTTCCTCTCTGCCCCTCTCTGCCCCTCTCTCTCGCTCTCTCTCTTTCTTTTATAAACCAAGCCACCCTATTTGTATCTCTTCTGCTGGCAGAACCTATCTGTAGGAATTTTTTTCTCTCACTGTTTCAGACTTTTTTGTTTCCTTATCTTTAGGGTCAGGTCTTTCCTCTTCTTAACTTTCCCAGTTATAGAGAAAAGATTATATCTGTGTTCAGTCATGTCCTGGAATAAAAATAAGAGGGATTCTCCCAGTGATTTTTTTTTTCCAATACATTTCTGGTGTTGCTTTTTGAGTTCTAAAAATAAATGCATTATAAATAGTCCTGTCATTCTTAACCTGCCTAGAAAGAAGTAGTTTAATGTACATTGAGGCCCAGTAGTGTTATCACTCAAATCAAAGCCCTCTGCTTTCAGCAATTCTGCTTTTTAATAGCAAAGAGAGTACAACAATGTAATCATTCAATATTGTTAATATTTTAAACTTTGTTTCTTAGAATGGAGCATTGTGACCTGACTAGCTCTGATGCCTTGTAATGGCACACTGTGCTTTTCATTTCTAGGTCACTGGTTCAAACCTAGCCCATGTTTGATGAAAAGTGACTGAATTGCAACCATAGGATGGCTGATGGCTAAAATATGTAAAACAAATTGCTTAATCTCAGTCTAGTTGCTGGTGGACAGATGTCCATATGACAAAAAGCCCATCGCAACCAGCAGTCTTGCTAGCAATCTCATCAGGAACAGATGGACATAGAGACTAAAATCCAAAATGTCATGTAATTTTGAGTACTTCAGATTTTGGGTGACCAACTTTAGACATCAGTGACCTGATTTTCAGAAGTGCTGAGCATCTGCACTGCCTATGCTCTTCAGTTGCAGTTGTCACATAGCACCTCTGAAAACTAGGTCCCAACTGTCTCAAATTGGGCACGAATTACCTGAGGCTTTTATGAAGAATTTAACCTTAACTGCTCTCTCTCCCTTTGAGGTTGTCCCTACAGATCAGGTTCACAAAAGTGATGAGCAGTGTAAATATAGTGATAGCCCTGACAATATGCATTAACTATGTGCAGAGCCAGAAGGTAACTTAAAATGACTTGGTGTATCTGCCTTATAAAGTACAACTATCTCTTTGCAATCCCCCTTCTCCTCAGCAGTAGAATCCTATTGAATTAGCAGAGTGATTTAATCTAATAGCTGGCTGTTCTTTTTGTGGGTTTCCAAGAAATCCAGTCTCCTGGGATAATGGTAGTGCTTTGTCTGCCACTTCACAGTGACAGATTTCACCCCAACTCTCAGTGAACATATTGATTTACTTAAGACTAAAATGGGCCTGGATGCAGCAGTAAGTCAGAGGAAGAGAGAGATGGGGCCTCTTCCATCTGGCCCATGGGGAGATAGAGGAACAAGAAGAAATCTGTCAGGATTAGCGGAGATGGACTAGGCTGCCTTAGGGAGGAAAATCAAGAAGTACATTTGGAGGCGCCTATGGGAAGAATCTAGTGAGACCCAGATTGGTGTGAAAAGAAAGACCAGGGGAGTACATAGGCCTGGAAGAGAAGAAAGAGAGAGAGCCTGTCATAGGGTCATCAAAGTTTTTGGAGGTGTGGGCAAACTTTTGGTGGATCTGGGTTCTATTCAACTTTTGTCTATAGCTCTCCTGAACATAGCTGATACTCAGGGGTGAAAGTAAGTCTAGGGACTTACCGGTATGGGGCTGGGCTGGGGCTGGCTCTGGCCCCTGGAAGGCGCGGGGCCTCAGGTGGAAGGGGCGGGGCTGGGGGGTCAGAGCCAGCCCCGGCCCACCCGGTACCGGTAAGTACCTCCTTCCCCCTCCCCTCCCCCCGCTGGGGTAACAGCAGCAGCCGGGGGCTCTGGCAGCGGTTTAAAGGGCCCGGGGCGCTGGCAGCGGCCAGAACCCTGGGCGGTTTAAATCATCCCCGGAGCCTGCCGGAGCCCTGGGGAACCAGCGGTGGGGCTCTGGGGACGATTTAAAGGGCCCAGGCCTTGGCCACTGCTACCACCCAGGGCCCTTTAAATCGCCGCCCCAGCCCCGCCGCCGCCGCCACCCCAGGGCTTTGGCAGCAATTTAAAGGGCCGGGGGCTCCAGCCACTGCAGGGAGCCACAGACCCTTTAAATTGCGCCTGGGGAAGCTGATCCACCCCGGTACGGCGCACCGGCTCTTGCAGGTATGCCGTACCGGGGCATGTACCAGCTTACTTACACCTCTGCTGATACTGTACATTTATAGGGTATAGGCATCTTACATTCTTCTATCTAGAGTCCAATAGTCAGTGTCAAGATGGGAAACCAGATGGGGATACGGGCAAAGAGATTCTAAATTTTAATTTATCTTCATGCAGAACTTTCTAGTTGTGACCACTAGACCAACCAAGAGGAGGACTATGACTTTTCAACACTGTACTCAAGTATCCCTGGAAGGTCTCTGTAAAGGCACCCAGCACTTTCCTGTAGCCAGAATAGTGCAGGAGAGACCCACCCACACGCATGTACAGTCAGGGGCACTAGGACTCAGAAGGTCCCTTCCTTCTCTCCTCCCCCCTCCCTACCATGTGGCTTCAGTGGAAATCTGTGGAGAGGAGCTAGCCAGAGACTTCAACCAATAGGAGCAGAAGCAGCCAAAGCAGGGACCTTTGGATCACTGGACATTCAGAGAACTTTCTGTAGTTTGGCTGGACTTTGGCTGCTTGCTTCAAACCCTGGATGGTGTTCTTCTGGGTATTGTCAGACTAAATCCCCACTCTGGAGAGAGCATGTTCCCTTAGCACTGTTGGGGCTGTATGCATACTTTCTCACTTTACCAAACATTCAAAGTGAGGTGATACAAAGGATCCAGGGCCCCAAGATCTATTGGCTAGGGCTACACCAGTGTCCATATTATTGTGCTGTCAAGGTTCCTCCCCCACTCTGAACTCTAGGGTACAGATGTGGGGACCTGCATGAAAAACCTCCTAAGCTTATCTTTACCAGCTTAGGTCAAAACTTCCCCAAGGTACAAAATATTCCACCCTTTGTCCTTGGATTGGCCGCTACCACCACCAAACAAATACTGGTTACTGGGGAAGAGCTGTTTGGACACGTCTTTCCCCCCAAAATACTTCCCAAAACCTTGCACCCCACTTTCTGGACAAGGTTTGGTAAAAAGCCTCACCAATTTGCCTAGGTGACTACAGACCCAGACCCTTGGATCCTAAGAACAATGAACAATCCTCCCAACACTTGCACCCCCCCCTTTCCTGGGAAATGTTGGATAAAAAGCCTCACCAATTTGCATAGGTGACCACAGACCCAAACCCTTGGATCTGAGAACAATGAAAAAGCATTCAGTTTTCTTACAAGAAGACTTTTAATAAAAATAGAAGTAAATAGGAATAAAGAAATCCCCCCTGTAAAATCAGGATGGTAGATACTTTACAGGGTAATTAGATTCAAAACATAGAGAACCCCTCTAGGCAAAACCTTAAGTTACAAAAAAGATACACAGACAGAAATAGTTATTCTATTCAGCACAATTCTTTTCTCAGCCATTTAAAGAAATCATAATCTAACACGTACCTAGCTAGATTACTTACTAAAAGTTCTAAGACTCCATTCCTGGTCTATCCCCGGCAAAGACAGAATATAGACAGACACACAGACCCTTTGTTTCTCTCCCTCCTCCCAGCTTTTGAAAGTATCTTGTCTCCTCATTGGTCATTTTGGTCAGGTGCCAGCGAGGTTACCTTTAGCTTCTTAACCCTTTAGAGGTGAGAGGAGATTTCCTCTGGCCAGGAGGGATTTTAAAGGGATTTACCCTTCCCTTTATATTTATGACACGCCCCCCAAATCTCAGCTAGGGTGAAACACTGGCTGGGATTTCTTCCTGGAGCTCTAGGAAAAACAGAGTTAATAAGACACATGCATCTCTAAATATACTACCAAGTACATAAAGACTAACAATATTTTCTACATCTCAAGGACGATTTTAACCAGTTGATTCTGGGAAACTTTCACGGGAGAGTGCATCAGCCACTTTGTTAGAAGCTCCTGAGATGTGTTGGATATCGAAATCAAAATCTTGGAGAGCTAAACTCCACCGAAGAAGTTTTTTGCTATTTTCTTTGACGGTGTGAAGCCACTTCAGTGCAGCATGGTCGGTTTGCAGGTGGAAACGCCGTCCCCAAACATATGGGCGTAGTTTTTCCAGAGCGTAGACAATGGCGTAACATTCTTTTTCAGTGATTGACCAGTTGCTTTCCCTCTCAGACAGTTTTTTGCTGAGAAACACTACAGGGTGGAATTCTTGATCAGGTCCTTTCTGCATTAAAACTGCTCCCACACCACGCTCGGATGCATCTGTGGTTACTAGGAACGGTTTGTCAAAGTCTGGGGCCCTTAGTACAGGGTCAGACATGAGTGTCGCTTTAAGCTTGTTAAAGGCCTTCTGACAATTTTCGGTCCACTGAACAGCATTTGGCTGTTTCTTTTTGGTTAGGTCTGTCAGTGGGGCGACGATTTGGCTGTATTGCGGTACAAATCGTCTGTAATAACTGGCCAAACCTAAGAAGGATTGAACCTGTTTCTTTGACTTTGGGACAGGCCACTTTTGGATAGCATCCACTTTGGCCTGTAGGGGGCTGATAGTTCCTTGACCCACCTGGTGTTCAAGGTAAGTCACTCTGTTTAGGCCTATTTGACACTTCTTAACCTTAACAGTTGGTCCTGCCTCCCTTATGCGCTCAAGGACTTTTTGTAGATGTTCCAGGTGGTCTGCCCAGAAATCCGAAAATATGGCCACATCGTCCAGGTAGGCGACTGCATATTCTCCTAATCCCGCTAGGAGACCATCTACAAATCTTTGGAAGGTGGCGGGTGCATTTCGCAGCCCGAAAGGGAGTACATTAAATTCATACAGCCTGAGATGTGTGGTGAAGGCTGACCTTTCCTTGGCAGATTCATCTAGCGGTACCTGCCAGTACCCCTTGGTTAAGTCCAAGGTAGAGATGAACTGGGCCCGTCCCAGGTTCTCTAATATTTCATCTGTGCGTGGCATTGGATAGTTGTCTGGGCGAGTTACAGCATTTAGCTTATGGTAGTCCACACAAAAACGTATTTCCCCATCTGATTTGGGAACTAGAACCACTGGAGATGCCCATGCACTTTCAGAGGGGCGGATTACACCCATCTGTAACATATCCTGGATCTCCCGTTCTATAGCAGTTTTAGCTTGAGGAGACACTCGGTAAGGTTGGACCCTAATTGGGTGAGCATTACCTGTGTCAATGGAGTGGTATGCCCGTTCAGTCAGTCCTGGGGTGGCTGAGAACGTTGGCGCATAGCTAGTGCACAGCTCCTGGATCTGCTGTCGCTGCATACGCCCAAGGGTCATGGAGAGGTTCACCTCTTCCACACCACCAGCACATTTCCCTTCGTAGTAGACACCTTCAGGCCACTCAGCGTCGTCTCCTCCCTGGGCTGTAAACTGACAAACCTTTAATTCTCTGGAATAAAAGGGCTTTAGAGAATTAATATGGTACACCTTAGGCTTTCGGTTGGAGGTGGGGAATGCTATGAGATAATTAACAGCTCCCAGGCGCTCCTGGACCGTGAATGGCCCTTCCCACGATGCTTCCATTTTATGGGCCTGGAGCGCCTTTAAGACCATGACCTGGTCCCCTACATTGAAGGAACGCTCTCTGGCATGTTTATCATACCAGGCTTTTTGCTCTTTTTGAGTATCCTGTAAGTTTTCTTTAGCAAGGGCTAAAGAGGTTCGGAGGGTGTTTTGTAGGTTGGTTACAAAGTCCAGAATGTTAGTTCCTAGGGAAGGTGTAAATCCCTCCCATTGCTGCTTCACCAACTGCAATGGCCCCTTAACCTCATGGCCATATACAAGTTCAAATGGGGAAAACCCTAAACTGGGGTGTGGTACAGCTCTGTAGGCAAAGAGCAACTGCTGCAACACTAGGTCCCAATCATTGGAGTGCTCATTTACGAATTTACGTATCATGGCCCCCAAAGTTCCATTAAACTTCTCCACCATGCCATTTGTTTGATGGTGGTAAGGAGTGGCAACCAAGTGATTTACCCCATGAGCTTCCCAAAGGTTTTTCATAGTTCCTGCCAGGAAATTAGTCCCTGCATCTGTGAGGATGTCGGAGGGCCAACCTACCCTGGCAAAAAAGTCTGCTAGTGCCTGGCACACACTTTTAGCCCTGGTGTTGCTTAGAGCTACTGCTTCCGGCCATCGGGTGGCAAAATCCATGAAAGTCAGTATGTACTGCTTTCCTCTGGGTGTCTTTTTCGGAAAAGGACCCAGAATATCCACAGCTACTCGCTGAAATGGAACTTCAATGATGGGGAGTGGCTGGAGAGGGGCTTTGACCTGGTCTTGGGGTTTTCCCACTCTTTGGCACACCTCACAAGACTGGACATAGGTAGAAACATCCTTGCCCATTCCCTCCCAGTGGAATGACCCCCCCAAACGGTCTTTGGTCCTGTTCACCCCAGCATGGCCACTAGGGTGATCATGGGCTAAGCTCAAGAGCTTGGCCTGGTATTCAGTTGGAACTACCAACTGTCTCTGAGGATGCCAGTCTTCCTGGTGTCCACCAGAAAGAGTTTCCTTGTATAAAAGTCCTCTTTCTACAACAAACCTGGATCGATTAGAAGAGCTGAGAGGCGGTGGGTTGCTCTGTTCCGCCGTCCAAGCTCTCTGGAGGCTTTCATCTGCTTCCTGTTCGGTCTGGAACTGTTCCCTTGATGCTGGAGACATCAGTTCCTCATTGGATTGTGGACCTAGGCTTGGTCCCTCTGGAAGCGATATAGGGGATGGAGCTGTTTCTGTTGACTGTGAACCGCTCTCCGCTGGTGCACTATGTTGGGATTCAGGCTCCGGCTGAGCCTCTTGTGTCGGGTTATCGGCTGCTGCCAGTTCAGGGTCGGTGGGGCCCTCTGGTGTTGAGGTTGCAAGTACTGGATTCAGTGCTGACAATTGGTCTGGTGTTGGTTGTTGGTTGGTGTTGTTGGTTCCGGTTCTGGGACTGGTTCCGTCTGGGTCTCTGGGACTGGATCCACTACTGCTGTTGCAGACATTGGCCTGGGGTCCGGGTCCATCACCTCTGACCGGGTCCTGATAGAAGTTTCCGGAACAGAGCTAGGCCTCACGGCTTGTTTAGCCTGGCTGCGGGTGACCGTTCCCACCCTCTTGGCCTGATTCACATGATTGGCCAAGTCTTCCCCCAACAGCATGGGGATGGGATAATCATCATAGACTGCAAAAGTCCACATTCCTGACCAGCCCTTGTACTGGTTACCTTTAGCTTCTTAACCCTTTACAGGTGAGAGGAGATTTCCTCTGGCCAGGAGGGATTTTAAAGGGGTTTACCCTTCCCTTTATATTTATGACATGTGCTATCTCAGCATTCTTCAAAAGCAGTGTAAGGGAGTTTCTGTTCCCAAGATTTCCTTATTCTCAAGAAAACAGGCAAACTTTGTCCTTAAAAGATTCAAGAAATTCTTTAGAAGATTCAAGTAAAAAATTGTGACCTTAGCTTCTGTAATGTCCAGTTAAGTCCTCAGAACTGATTTTTAGCTCTTGACCTCAAGCATACATATATCTAGCTATACCTCAGATCAGTACTGAGAAATGGTTACCAGAGTAGTGTTCCCCACATGCTTAGCTGCATGTGGAGGAGGGGGAGCTCATCTAAGATGCCAAGAGATCCATATTTATCCTTATTTAGACTGGCTGATTGATCGTATTCACCTCAGAAAGTGCACCCTGCCCCCGGACAATTTGTTCCCTGTTTCAGATGAAGATTAACAAAGTAAAATTAACCTTCATACTATCTCAGGTGATAATCTTCATAGGAGCTACTATCAGTTCAACTGGCATGGCACATCTGCTACAGGGATAGACTTCTGCAGATTGGTGCATACTATTAAAATAATCAAATCTCAGCTGCAAATTACATTTGGGATTTACCTGAGATTACTGAGGTTCATGGTTTTCTACATTTCTTCACTCTGTTTTCTAGGTTCAGTAGAAAAATTTTACAATAAGTAGAGCCTTGCAAATCTGCAGATGTCCACGGACCATCTTTGTGGGATCGTGGATGGATGAGGATCCAAATTTTAAATCTAGAGCCCTGAAAATCTGTGAATATTCACAGACCATGCTTGTGAATCGGATGCAGATACAAATTTTGTATCCGCGCAGGGCTCTAACAATAAGTTTACCTCGCTTGGTCAATCCTGATTGGCCACTATCCATCCCTGTAGAGGTCACGGATTCTTCTATGTGGTTTGATCATTCAGAGAAAGCGTGCATGTTAAATAATCATAGTAGACGTTAGCTCAAGGATTATGTAACTTTAGGGACAAATTTACCTTCTTATTCTAAAGATATCTGTATCAGAACAGACTTGAGGCACATTGATAGCAGCAGTGGGGGGAATCTTACACTGCAAGTGGTCGTGCTAAAACTCTTCTATGGATAAATAGAGGACTTCGGTCTCTACTGCTGTCAACCCAACACCTTTCAAAAGCACATAAAGTAATTTCCTTTTAAAAGAGAAATAAAAATTCTTTTAGTTTCTTGAGTGGAAATCTCTTTCTCAGAGCTATCAGCATCTCAGAGAAATGGTTTAAAAATATCAATTCCAGGAAGTTCAGCATTCTGGCATTGCAACATTCCTTTTGTTACAATTGCAGAAAAATTGGTATAAAAGCAAGGGCTGTTAGTGTTAGCTCAAGCAGGCTTATGCTGTGAAGCTGTGGACAAGTTCTATCATACAGCTCTGCAAATGCACCTTAGTACAGTCTGCAAAGCTTTTTTACATTTTAATCTTTCCCCAACCCACTCTGACAGACAGCCTCTGATGCCGAATTGTTTGGCAGTTTTTTTAACTGAATGAGTGTCTGGGTTGGTATAAGTAAAGCCCTCTAGACTCATTTTACTTGTGGCTGAGACAAAATGCAAAACGTCTGCCTTTTTAGTAGAAACCCACTGCTCCACCTAGCCTTTAGAATATTTCTTTCCTTTAGCAAATTGTGTTCAACTCACAAAATATAAACTGCGTGTACTTGACTCTAATCTATCACTGCTTTTATACCAATGTAACTTTTTTAATTTAGGTGATGTTAATGCCTATATTGGTGAAGTGAGATCAGAATCAAGCCCAATAACCTTTGCTCTAATTAACACTTGAACAGATTCCTTTTTCTGCTAATGTAAAAAGCTATTTCTGCTCGGATTGTGCAACTGAATAAACTTACAATTCTTACACCAGATAGTTGTCTAACTAAGTCAAAAGCTACTAAAAGTAGAGTAGAGGAGTGTCACTGTTCTAATCCTTCTGTGAAAGACACAACTTCAATTCTTGCAGCTGATCCCCCTCTTCTTGGGCTTGCAGGGACTTGGCCCTTATCAGAAAGGAACATATTGTTTCTCTGTGCATGTGCCTCTTTGACTTTCTGCAGCGCCCTTCTGTCTGATCTGCTCCCTGGAGAGTTTCATCCAGCCCTCTGCCACCAAAAGAAAGATATTGCAAGGTGGTGAATCAATGGAAGAGAGTAAGAGAGAAGGGATAAGCAGGATCCTCCATAGAAGGACACTGAAAGACATACTGAGAATGGAAGCATATGTTTGTATTTAATCTTAAAATGCATCCCTTTTGTTCAGTGCTGAAATAGTAGCAAACATCAGCAGAGCGAAGGTGGTACTATGTACTGTTGCTATTTTGCTCACCAGCCAAGAAGCAGCACAATCACAGTTTGGACTCTTACTTGTACTTTTGAATTGCTAATTTTCATACAGTGGCAGCATGGCCTTGTGGTCAGACCAGAGGACTGGGAGTCAAGAGATCTGGATTCTATTCCCAGTCCTGCCCCCTTGCTGTATGACCTTGGAGAGGGCACTTAGCTGCTTGGGGTCTCAGTTTTCCCATCCATAAAATGGAGATACTAATGGGAGTGGACGACAGGGTATGGATCACTCAATGATTACCTGTTCTGTACATTCCCTCTGAAGCACCTGGCATTGGCCACTGTTGGAAGATTGGATACTGGGCTTGATGGACCATTACTCAGACCCATTTTGGCTGTTTTTATGATACATGCCTGTCTTAGGCACGTGCGAGGATTGTTTCATTAACGTTTTTAATCCTCTGAAATCCTTGGCTGGAAGGTGTAATAAAAGCACTTATTATTATAAATAGGAACTTCTAAAAACAACCATCATAATGTAGTCCTGTGGACAGACTTGAAAGAAATTGCTGTCTGCATAATGCAAGGAACTATGGGTAAGTGTGTGACTTTGATCCTATAGCACATGTAGTCCAAAGCAGGGATCAAAAGGCTGTTGTACCTGCACCAGTACAAGTGGATATTGCTAGACATCCACTTCTGCACTGAGGAGTAGTGAGTCTCAAGACCTCACGTACCCCTTCTGTCTTGTAAATATGCATAGTGGAAAGGGGGCAGAATGTGTGGGGAGAATGACAGAGTCTGGGGAGACATCCTCACTCTGATGAGCTGCTTCACTACATATTCCGGTCTAGCCTGGTGCTAGGCAGGAGTCACTTGGCAGTGCATAGCAGGTCTCTCATTAATGCTGGATTGGATTCCTCTGCACACAGTTCTGCTTGTCACTTTTTACTTACACAAGCAACATTCCCCACATGGACACTGTGTAGGACCAAACCCTGTCTCTTTCCCATTGAAGAGAAAAGTACAGCCTATAGTATTAAATTGTTGCCATGAGAAACTTTAGCCTGTGTGGCACTGTTGTTGACAGGGCTGGGTGAATACTGCAAAATGCGGGTTCACCAGCATTTTTCCAAATAAAACCCATGAATTCACACTGGTATTTAAAATCATCTTTGTTTTCTGTGAACGTTCATGGGAGTGATGTTCTCACACACAGTCATGTCAAGAAAGTGAAAATCTCACAAAAACGTGGGCAAATATCTGTTTGCAAGGAGGTTTGCATATGTTCAGATGGCCATTCTGAGATCTTTGAAACGTTTAGAAACAGACAACAAAGAGAGAAATCAGACGTTCAAGTCAAGAAGCAGAAACACCACCATGTGAATGAAGGAACCGTTTGCACATCACAAATAGAAGCTAACAGAAGATAGAGTCAATGTGAATAGCATGTGCAGAACCAATGGGCTGAGTTGCTAATAACAAACAAATGTGTCAAACTCAAGTTCTGTTAGCAGATAATTCACAAGAGAAGAAAGGGCAAAATTTCCACTGAGTTCATTCAGATGTGATTTCTGCTGTCAGTCAAAGAGCGAGAGAGGTCAATTGGTAAGGCAGATAAGTAGTTTTTTCTCAAAGTGTAAGCCATTTCTGCCTCTAGATTGATCAGAATTGGAGCCTGCAATGAACAGTTGTGCCTTCATTTCCAAGGTGCTGTGCATACCATTTTATCCTGAGCCAGGAAAATCTTCATCATCTTCAGTATATAGGTCTCAGTTATTAGCAGAGGGTCACAATCAAGGAGATGTGTCACCAGCTTTACAGTACTGTGATGGGATGTACAAACCCCTTACTGGAGACAAGCAGGTTGAGGATCAGCTCTGGGTGCAGATGGCTGTGCCTTGCCACACCTGCAAAGCCTGCACAAGCCTGAGCCAGATCTCGGAAAGGGAAGCTGAGCAGCTTAGAGGGAGGCAGACAGTGGAAGGGAGCAGACCTGTGCTCTGAGCTCTAAGGAAGAAGTCCTGCAGGAGCCCTTGTTGCCAGAGGCCTGGCAATAGTGACCTGACAAAGTCTGCAAAGGAGGGACTGGTATTTGTTTATGAAGGTCAGAAACTCTATTTTGTGTTCAGTTCTTCAGTTAGATAAAGGGGGCTCTGATAGGAAGTGACCCAGGGAGGCAGCTGCTTAGCACCCTAAGGTGCAGGACTTAGCTGCCCAACACTGAGCCCTGGATTGGAGCCTGGTTGAGAGGATGGGCCAGGTCTCCACTAACAACTCACTAAAGAGGGAACAGCATTAGGAGCCTATCTGTTGGTGGGAAACCCACATCTAGACCCCAAGTCCCTGACCTAAGGAGAAAGCCCTTGCAGGCATCTGAAGACTACCCTATTATTGGAGTTTTGATTGTGTGCCCCTTAAGGGGAGGGCTGGAACATAGGACGCAGCTAGAAGCTGAGTTGCAAAAAAGGTCAGGCCACTCCAGGGTGCAGCTATAGTGAGAAAGGATGATGTCCAAGAGGAAGACAACCTGCCCCACCCCTGCCTGGCCACAATGTGGCACTGGCGATGAGCATTCCCCATCACAGGTACATTCTAAATAAAACACAGAGCGATCCATTTAAAGATGTTTGAAACCTTTGATAATTATGATGCTTCAGTGGCAAATGGATCAGCATTGTGCACTAATAGAATTCCATCAGACTTTATTTACCTGGTAGCATGATTTAAGAGATGGGGAAAGCACTTCAAGACATATTTTCAGACTCTAACATTTTCTTATGTAACAAAAAAAATAGTGTACATTGGTTTGCAGTCAAGCATTGCTATTGCCTGGAAGTACTTGTCTTCATCTGACCCATTATCATTTCAACCTAGTGTAAGAGGTTGCAGGGGGATTTCTTAAGTCTGGTAAATAACAAATGTAGGGATTCAGTTTGCTGAGTGAATTAAAATAAGCATATTGGATTATAACTATATTTATAGTTTTTACACACATCGCTGTAGTGTCTGGGCAAGAGGGAATACTGCAGCATCCCAAAAGCATGGCACAAGAGCTAAGTTCATAGCTGTTCCCAAGCCAAGGAAAACATTGACAGACCCAAAGAGCTACTAACCCATTTCTGTGCTCTGTGTTACCTATAGATTGATCGAAAAACTAATCCTGATGCAGATTAATGAGGTAATTCATCCTTAACTGCCTCACATTCTGGCTGGATTCAGGAATGGACGATGCACCCAAAACCAGATGCTTCATCTCACTCGTCATAGAAGACGCATTAGCATCAGGAAAGAAAGCTGGTACAGTCCTTATTGATCTGTCTACGACACTGTGTGGCACAAAGGTCTGACTGCCATGCTGCTGCAAGTTATTCCTTCTCGGCCGATGATGCAGTTCATCCAAGATATAATTAGCACCAAAGCTTCATTCTGTAAGTCTGGAAGAAAATAAGTTTCCTTAAACATCTCCACAATCACCTTTGTTCATTACATACATATACAACTTCCTGAAATGCAGGCCAAGAGGTGTGCATATGCTGTTAACATCAGTATTGCTGGTTTCAGAGTAACAGCCGTGTTAGTCTGTATTCGCAAAAAGAAAAGGAGTACTTGTGGCACCTTAGAGACTAACCAATTTATTGGAAATGACTTCCAAAGGACTGAAGGGAATCTCAGCCAAGATGTGAATGCTTTGACCACTTACTTCCAGAAATGGAGCTAGTGGCAACAACTTTCCATCTAAACAATCAGCTTGCCAGTTGACCCATCTGATCTGTGTCCAAGGCCGGCCACTGACATCCAGTTGTCGCATACTTGAAAGTAAAACTTAAGTATAGCCTGACATACCAGCCTCACCTGGAACACCTGAAAATGAAGATCTCTTCCTGTACCATCTTGCACAAAAAACACCTGGAACCTTCTGGGGAGCCGACCCTTCGGTCCGTCATACATTTGCATTGGCCCTGGTGTTTGCTCCAGCTGAATACTACTCTGCAGGGGCATGGGCATGGGCATGACTGCCACACTCATCTTGTTGACACAGAGTTGAATTCAGCCACTTCTTTGTGAAGAATTCCCAAAACCTGATATTGAAGCGATTTCAGAGTGATCACTTGCATTCCCCATAACATTCAACCATGATTCACAGATAAGTCACATTGATGTGACACAAATTGTGTAAAATGGGGATTCTTTTGATCTAGTACTGTACCCTGTAGTACCATCCCAATCACAAGAGAAAGCACATTATCCTTAGTGGTTTCTTTGTTGATGTCTGTGCTAGTTATGGGTAACCTACCCATCAAATTGAGGTAAAACTCTTCATCTGAAGTTTCTTTGGGTTGACGAGAACATGGGCATGGCAGACATAACAACCCATCAGCATTGCCATGCTCAGTATCTTTACGGAATTGAATAGTATAGGAATGAACTGAAAGTATCAATGTCCATTGTTGCATACATGTAACAACTAATGATCGAATTCCATGTTCCGGTCCAAAAATTGAAAGTAATGATTGATGATCCATCAGCAAGGTAAAAAGTCTACCATACAGACAGGTATGGAACTTCCAAATTCTGGAGATAATGCTGAGAGCTTCTCGCTCTATTGGTGCATAGTTCTTTGCAGGAGTAGTGAGTGTTCGGGATGCAAAGGCAGTTGGCTTTTCCATGCTATTAGGAAAAACATGGGAAAGAACTGTTCCCAATCCATATCGTGAAGCATCACAAGCCAATTTCAATCGTAGCAAAGCATCGTAACAAAGCCCTGGCTGGGATGATTTAATTGGGGATCGGTCCTGCTTTGAGCAGGGGGTTGGACTAGATGACCTCCTGAGGTCCCTTCCAACCCTGATATTCTATGATTCTATGATTCTATGATCAAAATGCATTAGAACTTCAGCTGATGTCAACAGTTTCTTTGCTTCTTTAAATACACACTCACACTCTTTAGGCCATTTCCATTTTTTCTTCACTTGTAATAGTTCATGTAAAGTGCCATTACTATCGCCAGATTAGGCAAAAATTCACCATAATAGCTAAGCAGTCTTAAGAATGAAGATAACTGTGACATGTTCTCTAGTGATGGCACTTGAAGAACTGCCTTTTCTTTATCTGGAAGTTTCCTTAAGCCTGTGGCATCAATTACAGGTCCAGGATATTCAACTGAAGATTTGAAAAACTCACATTTGTCCCAATGTACTGCCAGTCTATGATCTTCCAAACGTTGCAATACAGCATCCAGATTTTGAAGATGAGCCTCTTGATCCTTTCTTGTAACAAGGATGTCATCCAAATAGCCTTGAACTCTGTTCAGTCCCTTCAGAATCTCATTCATGGCTTTCTGGAAACAGAGCAGGTGCCAATGTGATATTGAAAGACAACCTGTTTTAACAAAAGAAGCATTTTTGTGTGTTGATTGTGAGACAGTTGCAAAAGGCCACACCAATCTCCATTTGTAGATATGCATTGAGCAAATCCAATTTACTGAAACACTGTCCACCACTAATAGTAGCAAACAACTCTTCAATGCAAGATAGTGGATAGTGATCTGCACATAAAACTGGATTTAGTATAACTTTGAAATCTCCACAAATTCACACTGAGCCATCTTTCTTGATCACTGGTATGATGGGTGTAGCCTTCTCACTGTATGAAACCATTGACAAGACTCTGATGTTCATGAAAGGGTCCAAATCAGCTTACAGCAGAGGCTTCAGAACATAAGGCACAATTCTGGGGTTGCAATATTTTGGCTGACTCTCAGACTTAACAGTAAGCTTTATTGATACGTTGGTCATCTGTTTAAGCTCTTTTTTTGGAAGTGTCTGTCCTGTATTTCTTGAACATTTTGAGGTGCTTTCAGAATCAACTTGATATTGGTCCAGTTCACATTCAGCTTCTCAAGATCTGCCAGATAATTGTGGATACTTTCCTTCAATCACATACAAGAATAAAACAACTTATTGTCCATCTAATTGAACTTTCAGCTGGCATATCCCTTTGGGACTAACTTTTCTCTGGTATGAGTCTTCAAAACCATGGAGGTTTCTTCCAGGGGAACTTTAACAAAGTCTGGTTATAGGTAGATGCAGAAATCAGTGAAACAGCAGCTCCCAGTGTCAAGCTCCGTTCTTGCAGGAACTCCTTCATCTCTGACTCCAGCTTCTGATAACATATGTTGTCTTAGGTCTTGGTCAATGTCACTAGAGCTCTTGTCTTAATTCTTGACTTCAGTCCTTTCTTAGGTTCAGTCTTCATAGGTGTCTTCTTGAATGTACAGTTACTTTATGTTGATGGTCATTGAACTGTGCAACAGGTCACAGCGATGTGTCCTTTCTCCTTGCACTTTGTGCAAATAACCTGATAAGCCCAGCAATCCTTTAAGAGTGTGTAGTTTGTGCACAATGACCACATGGATATTCCTTGTGTTCCCATGGTCTTCTCTCTCACTGATTCAGGAGATGAACTTCTCTGTTCACACTAAATACCAGAAAATCCTTCTCTTTCGTCTCCATTGCAACAGCCATTTCAACAACCTTCTTGAATGTAAGTGTTGATACAGTCAATTACTTCTTCCAGACCTGGTCGTTATGTAACGCTGAGACTAACTGGCCACACAGGGAATGACTTAATGTTTGTCCAAACTGAAAATGCTCTGTCAACTTCATTAAAGCAGCAACCAACTGTGCTACTGACGTTGATGTCACTGATGGGACTGATATTGTTCTGCTATCATTGATGGGATAGGAGAAAAATGTCCCTGCATTGCTGCAATAGTTGCGGCATACGTGGCAGTTCCAGGCACAGTGGGAGATAGTATGCATATGCATTTGGACCCATCACTGTCAGCAAAGTTGAATTTTGTTGTTCATCTGGAATAGTGTTCCAGGTTACAAATTGCTCCAAATGTTCAAAGTACACCACCCATGATTTGCGGTTTTCATCAAAATCCCCAACATTGCCTACAAAAGGTGCCATTTTTCTGCCTTCCTGTTGGACTTCATGCCTCCTAGATGCCTTTTCCACAGGTAAATTCTTTTTTTCCCCACTGTGCAGCAGCTGCATGTTATTGTCCTCTGCTGGCTGCACACTTACACACTCCTTTGGTTGCACTTGAGGTCCCTCTGTTGGCTACAGATCCTCAGTGCAGGCTAAGGCTGTTTCCCTCTCTGCCTGCTTGCACATGATCTGCAAAGATAGCTGCTTACTTCCCCATCACTTCTTTATTTGAACTGTTCCATCAGTAAATGCAGAACTCTTATCCTTCGTTCTGTCTTTGACTACTTCCCCCTTTTTAGCTGGCTGGTCCATACTGTCCCAGGAGCAAAACTGCAGTCTGTTACCCAGAGCTTCTAGCTGAACTTAACCTCTTTTTATAGTATTATCTTAACCTTTATAGTATTAACCAGTTACTTGTTTTTCTTCTTGTTCAGACAATGGGAACACTGGATACTCATGGGATAGCCCATCCTTGTCACCAAATGTTATATTTCTGGAGCCAGTAGAGAAGGAGATAGACACACAGACACAGAGAGAGCTGATGGAAACTCAGCTGTCTGCTGTGGTGGCTTTATTGCTCTGGATGAAAAACTTAAACTAACATAAAAGTGATACTTTGCACTGGGGGGCAGAGTACAGAGCCCCCTGAACATTTAAAGGGCAGGGCATCACAATAGTGCTACTGAAAAGGATCTGGGGGTTACGGTGGATCACAGATTGAATGAGTCAACAATGTGATGCAGTTGCAAAGAAGGTTAATATCTTTCTGGGATCTGTTAACAGAATGGTCACATGCAGGACACGACGGATGATTGTCCCACTCTACTTGGCACAGGCGAGGCCTCACCTGGAGAACTGTGTCCAATTCTGGGCACCACACTTTAAGAAAAATGTAGACAAATTGGAGAGTCCTGAGGAGAGCACCAAACTGAAAAAAGGTTTAGAAAACCTGACCTCTGAGGAAAGATTAAAAAAACTGGGCATGTTTAGTCTTGAGAAAAGAAAACTATGGGAGGACCTGATAAAAGTCTTCAATATGTTAAAGTCTGTTAGAAAGAGGATGGTGATCAATTGTTCTCCATGTCCACTGAAGGTAAGACAAGAAGTATTGGGTTTAGTCTGCAGCTAGGAAATAGCAAAAGCTTTCTAACTATAAGGGTAGTTAAGGTCTGGAATAGGCTTCCAAGGGAGGTTGTGGAATCCCCAGCATTGGAGGTTTTTTAGAACAGGTTAGACAAACAGGTGCCAGGGATGATCTATGTATACTTGGTCCTGCTTCAGTTCAGGCAACTGGACTAGATGACCTCTTGAGGTCCCTTCCAGTCCTACATTTCTATTATTCTGTGATATTATTCCTTATAAAGAGAGGGCACAATGGGCTAGATCATAGGTGGGCAAACTACGACCCGCTGGCCACATCCGGCCCGCGGGAGCGTCCTGCCCGGTCCTTGAACTTCCGGCCGGGGAGGCTAACCCCCCAGCCCCTCCCCTGCTATCCCCCCTCCCCTGCAGCCTCAGCTTACCGTACCACCAGGTTGGGGGGGAGGGCTGCACTGCAGGGGCAGGGGAGAGCAGGAAGGGAGGCTCACCTGCAGCCACAGGGGAGCAGGCGGGCGGTGCAGGAGGCGAGAGCATGGCGAACGTAGGCAGAGGACTCAGGAGGAGCACCGGGCGGCTGCACAGCTGGCTGGAGAGAAGCAGCACTTTGAAGGGGAAACCGCCGCTTCTCTCCAGCTGCGCGGCTGCCCCTGCTCCTCCTGAGTCCTCCACCCATGTTCGCAGGACCGCATTCTGAAAGGGGCTTTAGAGGGGGGGTTGGATAGGGGGTGGAGTCCTGGGGGGCCTGTCATGGGGCGGGGGTGTGGATAGGGGTCAGGGCAGTCAGGGAGCGGGGGAGGGGCGTTTGGATAGGGGGTGGGGTCCCAGGGTGGTGACTAGGGGCAGGAGGTCCCAGTAGGGGGTGGTCAGGGGACAAGGAGTAGCAGGGGTTGGATGTGTTCTGAGGGGGGAAGTCAGGGGGCAGGAAGTGAGAGGGGCCGGATAGGGTTAGGGTTTGGGGAGGCACAGCCTTCCCTCTCCAGCCCTCCATACAGTTTTGGAATCCCAATGTGGCCCTCAGGCCAAAAAGTTTGCCCACTCCTGGGCTAGATTCAGTGTTGCCCTGCATCTTGTGTGGGCATTTACACCTGTGCAAAGTGAGTATAAAGCACTGTCAGATCAGAACAATACCATTTTACATCTATTTGGTGTTGGTGAAAATGGCTACACAAGGGGTAAATCAACAGTGCTTAAAAAACTAATCAGACTTTCTTTCAAGTTACTACATTGAGAATCCTTTCAATATTTAGTCTTTGTATTAAAAGGCATGTTCACTGTGGTTAATATGCCATTGAATCTATGGAAGATTTGAAGTGGAAATGAAACTGGGTCATGCCTCTGCAAAATCTAAATAAGGTATAATTAACATGCCCATCAACTATCAAAGATGTGATAATAGTTTGCAAACTGTTCATTAATTATGTACAATAACAGTAACAGGTACAATGCTGTCTCCACAGCTGAAAGCAAGGAATGCTTCTCATGCAAACCTGCAATCTCTCTGTGTTCTCAGAATTAACCATTTCTTTTTTAAATGAGTAAAATGTAAATGAGGGTTAGAAACAATGGGCTGGATTCTTTAAGGAGTCAGTAATTACTGACTCCCAATCCCTTTTTTGTTTAATTTTGTGAATTATGAAACAGTGTTTTAAATTATGAAAAGTGTTTCATCAGTCATTTGGGAGCTGGCAAAACAGAATAGCAATGAGCTTCTTTCAACAGAAACACCAGACTGGCTGCTGAAAATGCATGAGACTAAGTGCGCAATCTGGTATTCACCACACACCCCAAACTGCTATTCTCTCCGGTAGGGGCTTTGGGTGTGTAAAGAATGCAGAATAAGGCCCTGACTTTGAACTGGCAGAAGGGATCGTGCAGCCATTGTTCTTCCTCACGGAGAACTTGATCCTGCGTTACTAGAGTCAATGGGAGTTTTGCCATTGATTTTAATGAGAGTGGGATCACAATCAGAGTATGGTTCTACGCTAACTGCATGTCTACATGGGGACTCTCAGGAAAGTTAAGCCAAATTAACTAAAGGTGTCTTTGAAAGTGCATTAAACCCCTATGTGGATACTTTCATTCAGAAGTAAAGTGGCCTTAGTTCACTTTAGGCCATTTTAGTTAGTGTCCACACAGGGGTTTAAGTGTGCTTTAAATTCATACCTTCAGTTAATTCGGTTTAACTTTCCTAAATGTCCCCACATAGATATACCTTTGTGAGTACAGGCATTTAAGGTTGGCACCATCTAGCTCAGTGGATCTGCTCCTTGAGCGTTTTCAGAATCACAGCTGGTGACTTCAGTAGCATATACAAATTATTTCCAAGGTTTGTTTGGCAGTAAAAACTAGGTATGTACTACAAATATATGTAGATATATTTACACACTTTCTGGCTCACACAAATTTATAATGTTAAAGCCACATGCCTGTTTTTCTCCATGTTTAGAAAGGATTTGTATAACAGTGTAATATTATTACACATTGTAATTACACATCCTAATTACATGATTATGTGTCTTTACACTAATTACACAATTAAATGCCATTACAGAAATTGTGAATACATTTGAATCAATTAAAAGTTATTTTAAAAAAACACCCTGGGAATTGACACAACAAAAGTACATAATAGGTATGTAGCAAAGCTACAAAATACATAGTACAGTGTCCAACTGTATCTTTTTTGTAGTGGTTCCCTCCTTAAGTTCCATTACCTTATTCTTTATATTGGCTTTACCTTAGTTTTGTTGTATACACATACACTACAACAGTAAGAACAGAGCTAAATACAGAAATTATGAGTAAATCTAAGGAGTCAACTTGTGCTGTATGTACTAGAATTACAGGACACAATTTCATAATTGATTTCAATGCGACTCTTGTGGGGTGAAACATAAAAAGATCAGGATGACTTTATGGTTTAAGAGGATTGGTAATTAAATATAGTAAGAGCATTTTACTTACTGGCTATTGGTTGAAATACAGCCCAGGCCATTAATGACTGAAAGTTACCATGTGGTAGCTATTCTGTGGCTGAGTGACATGAGTTTGATTGTCCAAATCCAGTTTCCAGTGGACATAGGTCCACATTACTGATAGAACAATTAGAACTAATTAGCAATCTTGTTGGCAGTCTCTGTAAAGAAACCAATGACTGAATGGACATGAAAACCACACTCTAGCTTCTAGAAGATGATTGTGCCATTCTTACTCACATTGAATGGTACCTTTCTCCAGGATTAGCCCAACTGATTTCAATGGAGCTACTTACTGCTTAAGATATTATTCAATGTGAGTAAGGATAGCAGAATCAGGCCCTTTGAGCTGGTCTCTCCAGGTGAGCAATGAAGCCCATTGATGGGACCCTGCCAAGAAGCTTGCACTGCTAATGTGTGCACCTTGCCTGTTCTCCGGAGACCAGGTGGTGTCGTTCCGGACTGTCAACCCAACAGTTTCTGTAAGCCCAGCAGGAACATGGAGAAGTTCTAAAACCCAGGAAGTGTTCCATGTGAAAGGGAACTTGATTGACCCATTCATTCCCCCTCCTCTCTAAGGGAATAGCCTCACTAACGTCAGTATAGAGAATGAGTGGAAACAACACCTTTATGATTTTTATCTTCCTTTTCAATCCCCCTTACTTCATTAATTTTTAAACAGTAATATTAACACATCCCCGGCAGTTTTTGTATCCATTGATTGCAGTGCTCCAGCACAAAGGGTACACAAACAGCTCCTCTCCATTCACACTGCTAGCCCACATTGATGGAGCAGGGATTTCGCTAAAGGAGAGTTTCCTCTGGGGATTCTTTCCAGAATTTTATGATTTCTCTTTGCACATGGAATTGGGAACGCTATTCGGCCTTGGTAAGCAGACTTCCATCTGGAGTATAACCATTAGAAACTCAGCAAACATGTCTCAGGAGACATTATATCCTTTGCAAGAAGCTCCTTTTTTCCTGCAGGCATCAATAAAAGTTTCACTCAGGATAAAGATACTGAATATAGCTTCCCTGTTTTTGTTACGTTTCATGTAATTTGTTCTGTTTACAGTTCATTTTGCAGTTACAGCCTCCATTTTATATGGCGGGGTGGCCAAACTTACCAACCCTCCACACTGCATATGACAGTCTTCAGAAGTTCAAGAGCTGGGGCGCACCTGCTGAGGTCAGGGCTTCAGCTCCGCTCCTGTTGAAGCCTCGAGCCCCAGCAGGCACACCCCATGGGGATGAAGCCCCAAGATCCCCCTCTCTGCTGGGCAGAAGCCCTGAGCCCCCTCTCCCCACTGGGCAGAAGCCCCTCTCCCACCACCCCACTGAAAGGCAGAGGTCAAAATTTCCCCCACCCCCAGTCTGTTTGGTGGAGAAAAAGTGGGTCGTGGTGGGGACACTGGGAGCCACACTTTAATGGTAAAAGAACTGCATGTGGCTCGCAAGCCACAGTTTGGTCACCCCTGTAATATGGTTATTGTAATGGGGGGGAAACAGCTCCATTTACACTTCCCCCACACACTCAAAGGCAGAGTTGTCACTTACCCAGTAGGGCAGGATTACTCTGCTATAGATTAAAACAACAAGGAGTCCGGTGGCACCTTAAAAACTAACAGATTTATTTGGTCCTAAGCTTTCATGGGTAAAAAACCACTTCTTCAGATGCATGGAGTGAAAATTACAGATGCAGGCATTATATACTGACATATGAAGAGCTATAGATGCTGCCTCTCCTACACTCCTCTACCTTCTCCAAGGTATTTGTTTCTTACAATTCACTCACTATATTCATATGCTGGATAAGATGTTCCTAGATTTTGCTTGCACTGACAGACCCCATAAATCCAGGGATACATTGTAGCTCTTTCACTCATGAGGTGCATTCCCTTTCCCTGGCATTGGGCAATACTATTGCACAACGATGATGATGATGGGGTTCAAACACTGGTTTCAGGCAGATCTTACTGATGATTGGACTGCTAATTAATAATGCTGCTTTCCTGGACTTCACCTCCCAAATGCATTTGGCCTGTACAGGTAGTGGATTTAATTCCGATCTCTCACCAGTTTGACTTCAGTGGAGTTATTCCTGATTTACACAGTAGTGAAATCAGACTCGGACTCTGCATCCCCTACTCAAACCTATTTAGTGATTATTATTTATTTTCCTGTACAGTTGAGTCTTTCTTTTTTGAAATGTCATGGGCCACTCCCAGTAAAATCACTGGCTGGGCAGGCCTGAATCACCCCTGGACTACTCTGGTTTTACGTTCTTATAACTCTGTTGATTTCATTGGAGTTACACCAGATCAAAAGTGGAATAATGCATTGGTGAAACCGTTCCACATACTACAAAACTGTTAGCTCTTTCAAGTCTTCTGTGGCCAGTTTACTTTTCTTTTATTGGAATTAAAATTTCCTGCAGAAAAAAAAGGTCAAATTCTACACTGGCCTCTATGTGAGCCCATTGATTTCAAACCTTAATGCACAGCTTATGCCTCACCCATCAGAAGAGGGCCAAGCGGATGCCAAGTTCCTTTTCCACTGAGGTACTTTCCAGCTCCCAAGCACCAGTGATCGCTGTAGGGCATCTTCTGCTCCCAGCTAAGATAGGGAAGGGCTTGGACTCTCTGGGTAGTGCGAGTGGCTTAAAGAACCACTGTAGCCGTTGCTGGAGTGGTTGCTGGCGGTTGTGCTGCTCCTTCATGAACTGCAGCAAAGTCTGCTGCTGTCCTTAGATTGCAGCTGGGGCTCTCTGCTGCTCCATCATTCATTCCAAGAGCATTTTGGTTAACCCCCATCCCATCCCCTTGTGCAAATGATATTAAATCCCTCCTGGCAACACACATAAAAAGACTATCATCCAAGTCTGTTCCTAACACAGTAAACACACACTGGATATGGTCCAAACTTACCCCTTTTCTTGAGATTTGCCTTTACTGTTAACTCACACAGTAATGCAATGTAACCTGAGCCTCAGCTTGCTCTTGAACTTGGCTGTTTTCAAGGTTTTTTGCTTTGTTTTGTTTTATTTCTCCCCATGCAGGATCCCGCCGAATTCAAAAATATTGTCTGTTGGACAAAGGCAAGGGGCATCGACCATTGTAAATTATTAAGCATGTTTAGAAGGTTGAGAGTTTAGAGAAAGAGAAATACAGAGTAGTCCTAAAACAAGCCAAGGACCAAGGTTTGCTGGATGCATCTGATCCGTTGACAAATAGACACAAATGTAGTGTTTTCTGAGATATAGTTCAAGTATGCATCAGAAATATTACAGTTACAAGGAAAATTGGAAAATTATAAATCTATAACAATGTAGCACCGTCATATTTCCAAACCTACTTGCAGGCCCTTTTTAATTATTTGACGACATGATCCTGCATTTCTTCCACAAGCAAAGATCCCATTGATTGTAATGAGATTTTCTTGATTAAAGAGACCAGAATCACTCCCTCAGTGTTTGTTTCTTCAAAGGGTAATCTGTTGGGTCATCAGTGCTAGAGGATGTATTCCTCTATCCACTCACATGTGGCAAGCCGTGCAAACTTCTCTCTTGCTGCCCTGTTAATGTCTGTTGCAGTCTATTCATTCTGTCTATTAAATATTAATTCTGGCTTTTTTCCAACTTTATATTAACCTTACATTAACTTAATGAACTCCCAGGCTCGTTTGATAAAGTTGTACTACAAAGGAAAAGTCTTCAGGGCCCGTTTCTCCACGGTCTGACACCTTAGAGTCATTTTCCCCTGTGCAAAGTGGATCTATGATCATACCAAACCAGAGGCATGTTATTTTACACTCTCACTTTTAGAGATGTAAACAACTACACAAGGGACAAGGAGCAAGCAGAATTTAGGCCAAATTATTCTGTGGTTTCTTAGAACTACTCTCATATACACTGGTGTTATTAAGAGACGAATTTAGCCTTTTATTTCTTGAGCACCATAAAACAGAAGTTACTAAGGCACAACTTTCATGAACAGGTGAAACAAACAACTAAATACTGGACTCTGTTTTGTAATGTAGTGTGCCAAATTAATCCCTGGAATAACTCCAGTGATGTTGATGGATTTACACCAAGGATCTATTTGGCCTATTGGCCCAGGTTGACAAATCCCTGACTGACGATTAATATATCAGGTGATCTCCAAATGAATTTAAATTTTCCCATTATTTGAATAATCTGTAAGTAGGTGAGGGATATTTCTACCATACATCGACATCTTGAAAACAATTTTCTAAAACCAAGCTAGGTGTTGTTTTGACAGGTTATCTGAAAACAAGATACAGTGTCACTCTACTGCATGTGATTTAATTTTTCAGTGTGTAACTTGCATAGAAATCTCAAAATGGCTGAATGCTTCAGAGCAAAAGTGGTACTTGAACAAATAAATCATTAAAACACAAAGCACATGTTCTAGATCAAGTGGTCCAGCTGACACAGAAGAGGGACTGCTCCACTGACCTTTTTGCTTTTCACAGCATTTCACTATTCATGCTATATGAGTTTCAGCATGTCAGGAGCATACTGTGTACAGTAGCATCATTTTTGTACAAGACTAAAAATGCAGAAGAAATGTAAAATGATAGGAGGAAACATTTTATTCCCCACTGGGGTTCCTGCCAACCTTGATCTAACTATTCCTTACTATTCCTTTTTTTCAAATATTGTTTTAATTTTTGCAGGGGAAATTAAAAAACAACTCTTTTTTTTCTCTTTTTCAATAGCCTTAGTCCCAAGGCCAAGACATTTCACTGGATACGTATACAATAAAATTAAACTTTACTTTCTATAAGATTTAGGAAAACAAATTATTCATTTAAGATTCAGGGAAGATGGGGAAAGACTTGCAGCATTAGAACCAATCTGACTCTTATCAATTATTTGATGTCAGAAATGTATTCCTTCCGGGTAGAAAGATGATCTTAGATAGTGAAAACCAAAGACCGGGTTGAAATCAGTTATCTTTCATTTTTTTTAGACAAAGGATTTACATTTAAATTTGACTTACAATATTTTGTTTTTCTTGTTTTTAATCCCTTCACAGTCAGAGTTAACCACTTTCTACAAAAATATGTATAAAACTATAGACCCTCAAGGTCATCTTTATGTGTATGTTCTATTATTATTGTACATAATCCTTTTTGTTTTTGTTTTCTAATCTAAAAGCATTTGGAAAATGCACAAAGAGGTACAAGTTCTGAACAATTTGCTAGAACCAACAAAGAAATACAAAGATTTTGTTGACTTCTGTTTTGGGGGGTGGAAGGTCTGACAAAGCCTTCCTAGATACTTTTCTTGTAACCAAAGGACCAGTGCTTATTTTGATTCACTATAATCCCCAAGACTGAAGAAGCCCCAAGTATCAAATGCCTGATGTAATAGCTTGCATCCTAGCAGAAGTAAAATGCTGCTGTTTGTTTTTTGGTTTCTAAATAAAACTCTTTAAGAAGCAGAGAAATGATACAACTTTATTTCTGATCCAGCTTAAATTTAACTAACTCCCATCCAAGGCATGCACATCTGAGAGATTGTAGGTAGGGACTTGGGAGCACTCTCTCATCCCATGCTTCTACCCTACCAGCCAACATAAATTCACTATTTCACTCTTTGCCTCGGAAAGGGAAATGTGCCAAGAAGCCAGCCCTTGAATATTGTCAGCATGGAAGATTTGCTGGGGGAAAAAGGGATACATACTTATATTTTACAAATTCAAATTAGGGACCAAATCTACTGCAGGAAGAGGTGCAAAATTACTTGCTATTAAATCTGATTAGCTAATAGAAAAATGTCAGTTGATCTGATCCATATGCAAAGCTGGCATCTGCACAGAAAACTGGACTCCAGGTGTGGTCTAATGTTACACTTTCAAGCTGCAGGTTGAAGTTTGAATCCTGTAATTGGTATTTTAGTATACACAACTTGGGTAACTTTGTGAAATCTCTAGGTCCTTGCTCTCTGCAGAACCCTGAAGAGCACCTGTGTGTGTGTATGTATATATATATATATATACATATATATATATATATATATAGATATATAGATATAGATATATATAGGCCTTGCATGTTGTATATAGTTAGTAAATATGGTTCTTCTTTGAGCAGTGTCCCTGTGGGTGCTCCACTTTAGGTGTCTTGACACCCTGCACTTGTAATCAGAGATTTGTAGTAGCAGTGCCCAGTTGGGCTGTGCACACACCGTAGCCGTCTCACGCCAGTCCAAATGGTTACATAGCGGTGCACAGCCAACTGTCTCCCAGCTCCTTATCTACCGCTTTTGGCTTCAGTCGGAGTGACCAGCAGTGCCCTCTCTTACCTCAGATAACCTTAATAGTTCATAGTTGTTCCCGATAGTGTTAGCTTAGTTGTAGTTAGCGACCGTATCCCCTTGCCCTTTATATTTTATATTTTACTTAATTTTTCTTCTAAAAAAAATAGAGAGAGAGAGAGAGGGAGAAACCTCGTGACAAACTTGAGTACTCTCTCCTCTGCAAGTTAATAAAAAGAAGACTAAAGGAGAACTTCGAGAAGTACCGAAATGAAAGGCTCTTAAAGACAGCTGAAGATCGCAGAAGCCTCAAGAAATGCAAAAGGGAATTGACACTGTACAGGTCAACAATAATAATGCTGAAGAACAGGGATGGAAAATCAGTAATTGATAGAACAGGGATGGAAGCAGTCTGCAAAGATTTCTACGCCGAACTGTTCAAGTCTCAGATAAATGTCCCAGTACCAACACTTCAACAGACCAACGATTATGTACCCCCAGTCCTTGTAGGCAAAGTTCGACATGCAGTTCACTAAATGAAGGAAGGAAAAGCCCCAGGTAAAGATGAACTGACAATCTAAATGATAAGAGCTGGAGGCCAAGACCTCTGCTCTTGCTCAGAGGTTTAGCCGTTACTTGGAAATGCAGAAGATACCATCTAGCTGGAAGGAGTCCAACACCATTCTGCTGAAGGGGGATCATGAAGACCTAAAGAACTATTGTCCAATATGCCCGCTCTCACATGTCTACA
The DNA here is from genome assembly GCF_965152275.1 of Natator depressus. Taxonomy (NCBI): domain Eukaryota; kingdom Metazoa; phylum Chordata; order Testudines; family Cheloniidae; genus Natator; species Natator depressus. The sequence continues at coordinate 322,260,108 of NC_134234.1, read as the reverse complement.
AGCTGTTCACCAAAATAATAATAGACTGTCACAGAGTCTGAACGAGCAGCAGCCAAGAGAGCCAGCAGGCTTTCAAACGAATTTCAGCACACTGGACCATATTTTCACTATAAACCAGCTATTGGAAGACTCAAGGGAATACAAATTCCCTTTACGCATTGCCTTCGTCGACTATGAAAAAGCGTTCGACAGCGTAGAGATCAGTGCAGTGTTGAAAACTCTTGCAGAGCAGGGCATTGGCACAAACTGTATCAAACTATTAAAGGAAGCAAGTTTTGATTGCACTACAGATACAACTTTATTTGATACCCCCTTCACATCTCAGTTAAGAAAGATGTGAAACAAAGAGACATGGTTTCAACAAAACTCTTCACAGCCTGCCTCGAAATGGTAATGAGGTGGATAAATTGGAAAGGTGGAATCAACATCAACAGAGAACAGTTAAACCATCTCAGATTTGCGGATGATATTGTGGTGTTCGCCGAAAATACTATCAAACTACGGAAAATGGTGTGAGAACTGAACACAAAAAGCAAGGAGTCGGACTGAAAATTAACCGCTCCAAAACAAAATTTATGTGGTCTGATACTTTGCCAAAAGCCCAAATAACTATCAAGGGAGAACAAATAGAAGAAGTTGAGCAATATGTCTATTTGGGACAAGAAATTAACATGCACCATGATCAGGAAGATGAACTCTTGCGAAGAAAGAAAGCAGGTTGATGTGCATTCAGTTCTATCAAGGATGTCCTCCAAGGAAAAATCAACAAGGCAACATGCACCAGCCTCTTCAACTCAACAGTACTGCCAGCAATGTTGTACGGCAGCGAAACATGGACGTTGACAAAGACAGAGGAGCAGCAACTGTCTGTCACGGAGCGGGCGATGGAAAGAAGAATTCTGGGAATTTCAATCCAGACTGAGTCCCCAGTGAAGTGATCAGACAGCAGAGTGGAGTGCAGGACGTCGTCGTTGAGAGCAAGCATAGTAAAATGTGATGGGCTGGATATATAGTGAGGCTCACTGACAATCGATGGACTGCAGTTGTCGCCAAGTGGTAATCACAGGAACTGAAACGACCACTTGGCCAACCTCCAAAGAGATGGGAAGATTTTATGGTGAAAAGAAATGGCCGCACATGGAGAAGGAAGGCCAGGATACAAGAAGAATGGGAGACGCGTTGTGATTGGCGCAATCTATACAAGGACTGAAGGACCGATCAATCAGGGTGGTAGAGAGAGAGAGATTTTCCTTTCCTCTTTTACCCCTGCCTCCCCACTAGGTACTCAGCTATTGTTGAAAGGAAGGAAGAAAGGAAGAAAGAAAGAAAACAAACCAGAGTTTATCGCTGTTCTTTCTCCAAAGGACTTACTATCTCAGGCATGCCTGTCTCACCTGGTTGTAAACACTGCCTGACGTGCAGACTCTCTTTGCTGGCCACACAAAGTGTGTCCGCTGCCTTGGCGAGATACACATTATCCAAAAGTGCAGAAAACTGACAGCCAGGACAAGGAAGGCCAGGGATCTCCAATTGAAGCTCCTTGTGATGGAGAAATCCCTCAGACCAGTCCCCAAGTCCAAGATGCTTCCTGGCCAACGGTCGCCAGCAGCAGTGTACTACTGCTAAGGAGCCTGATCCTAGAAAGGCTACCAAAAAGCAGCCATTCATCCCCACAGTGAGAATTGCCTAAAAGAAAGTGATCTCCAAATGAAAAATCTGCCCCGCTACCGACAGTACTGAGAGTGCCGGACTGCATGGCACCTGGAACATCCGGTACCAAGACTTCCTGAGGAACTAAAGACCCTATGTTGTCAAGCTCTAATGGAGGTGCACACATTAAAGTCCCAACTCAGCACTTACGGAGCTGAAGAAAACCTCGGCACTGAGCAGTACCATGGCGCCACCTGCTGTACCTATGCAGCACAGCTCCAAATGATCGGCACCGACAGCTTCAACTCTTAATTCCTGGTCAGTGCACGATGCTGTCCCTGGCACCAAGTTTCACAGTCCCGCAGCAATTCATGAGGCATGCGGACCTGATAGTGGCCTCAACGCCTGAATCTCCTCTACTCAGTATTGACAGTACCCCATCTAGACCGGGACCAGCCTGGTAACCACTCCCTGTGGATCAGCCCCTCCTATTTCCAGTGATGAGGAAAAAGAGGATGAGGCAGTAATATACACTCCTCGCCACTCCTCACCTAAACCTGGACCTTCTCATCACCAGATAGCTACAGACATGCGGGGCTGGTATGATTAACCCTGGGCACTGCCCCCTATACCATTCTCACCCAACTGGCCATACTGGGGTATGTGGGCAATGTATAGGCCCAAAACCTCAGGCCCTCTAACCTGCCTAGGTCCAGAGCAACACAGTCCCCTTCACCAACTGTCCCAGCACCCTCAAAGATGCAAGAGGAAGAGACCGAGGAGCCTGAGGATACAGCTGAAGGTGACACTTTGCCACCCACTCACATCTCATCTTCGTCACCAGACGAAACGATAATGCCACCCCGACACACACACTACAGGGGATGATTTCAAATATTTTCAAGACCTCTTCAAAAGGGTAACTGAATCCCTGGACATTTTGCTAGTACAACTACCAGAGACCCAACACAAGCTCACAGACATACTCCAGGCATCCCCAGCGGTAAAGATAACCCTGCCTATTAATGATGCTATCATGGAGCCTGCAAAAAAAATCTGGCAGACACCTGCTACAGCCCCTCCCTCATGTAAGAGGTCTGACAAAAAGTATTACATGCTAGCAAAAGGAGATGAGTTTTATTCATCCACCCCACAGCAAACTCTCTGGTGGTGGATGTGGTCAACCAAAGGGGAAAATAATACCAGTCCAGAGCGACCCCATATGATAAGGACTGGAAAAGCCAAGACCTCTTCGGACGGAAAGCCTATTCCTCCACCACACTCCAGTTCCTCCTAGCCAATTATTTGGCCCTACTGGTAAAATACACAATCTGCTTGCGAAAATATCAGAATTTATTGAAAGTTTACCTAATGACAAAAAAGAGCAATACAAGGCAAACATTTCTGAAGGGTCGCTCATTGCCAGGACGGCCCTACAGGCCTCTCTTGATTCTGCAGACATGGCAACACGGTCCATCAGTACATCCATGGTCATGCGCCATCCATCCTGTCTCCAGGTTTCTGATTTCCCAAGGGAGATCCAAGCAACTATTGAGGACTTACCCTTTGAAGGTCAAAGATTATTTGCAGACAAAACCAAAGTCTCTCTACACACCTTAAAGGACTCAAGGGTGACCTTAAAAACCCTGGGCATATACATACCTGCAAATAAAAAGAAACAGAGCAGGTTTTACAACCAGAGATTCCGGTCTACACCATACTCCCAGCCACAAAGACAGTGCGACCAACAGCATAAACAAAAACAGAACAGATGTTGGCAGAACCAAGATCAATCTTAGATGTCTCAACCATCCACCTCCAGACAATCATTTTGAAGGTGTGGTTGAGGGCATGAAACCTCCACACTCTCTGATTCCAGAACCAGATACGGTCCCCTGCCCATTCAGAGACCATCTCTCATCGTACTACCCAGTCTGGAACACCATCATGACAGACAAATGGGTTCTAGGGATTATCCAGAAGGGCTAGTCCATCCCCTTTATTTCTGTCCCATCTACCCACCCCCCTTCCCCATTCCCCTTCAGGGACCCCTCTCATGAGCATCTGTTACAACAGGAAATAAACCACCTTGTACAGTTAGGTGCCATGGAACCTGTATCATCACAACACAGGGGGAGGGGGTTTTATTCTCCTTACTTTCTAATGCAGAAAAAGAATGGCAGGTGGAAACCCATCCTGGATTTACAAAAACTCAACATATTTGTTAGAACACAAAGGTTCAAAATGGTGACTCCAACCACAGTAATTCTGGTATTACAGAAAGGAGATTGGCTCTCAGCCCTCAACCTCCAGGACACTTATTTTCATATTACCATTCATCCTTCACACAGAAGGTTCCTGAGATTCACCCTAGGGAAACAGCATTTCCAATAGAGAGTACCACCCTTTGGCCGGTTTACTGACCCAATGGTTTTTTCCAAGGTTCTCACTGTCGTTGCAGCTTACCTCCACAGACAAGGAGTGAGGATATTTCCATACTTAAGACCACTGCCTGAAAAGGGCACCAACACAGCAATAAATGCCATGCAGAGCACAATAACCCTGTTCATGGGCTTAGGGTTGCAAATGAATGTACAAAAGTCCACAATGGTTTCTTTCCAAAAGTTGGAATTCATAGGAGCCTACATCAATTGTCTCACAGCAACAGCAATGTTACCCCAACAATGCTTCCTCACTCTAGTCAACCTAATTTCAGCAATGATGGACAGCCCACACACATCTGCCAGAACATGCTTACAACTCTTGGGGCACATGTCGGCGACAACATTTGTTGTAAAACATGCCAGACTCCACATGAGATGCTTACAGGCCTGGCTTCGAACGGTGTATATACCGCACAGACACTCTCTCAACAGACACCTCACGGTGCTATGCAGGGTGAAAGACTCACTAACATGGTGGACACAACCACAGAACATCTGCTCAGGAGTCCCTTTCCAACAAAAAGCTCCAACCATGACAATCATGAGAGACGCTTCCCTAATTGGTTGGGGGGCACATCTACGTGACAATATGATCCAAGATGGCTGGTCCCCAGCGGAGTCCAACCTGCACATAAACTTATTGGAGCTAAGGGCAGCCCGAAATGCATGTGAGCTCTTTCTCCCTTTAATCAAGAACAGTGCCATCAAGATCGTTATGGTCAATATAGCATGCATGTTTTATATAAACAGCCGAGGGGAAGCACGATCGTACTCCCTACATACAGAGGCAATATGCCTTTGGAATTGGTGCATCACCAACAACATAGAATAAAATAGCAAATCAACTAAGCAGGGATTTTTCACAAACCCATGAGTGGGAGATGGATCCCGGAATTCTCAAAGCCATATTCAAACTATGGGGACTCCCCACCATAGATCTGTTTGCAACAGCTCAGAACGCCAAATGCCCACAATATTGCTCCTGGGCTGGATTGGGACACCACTCCCTAGGTGATGCTCTCCTCCTAAAATGGGAGGCGCCACTGATGTATGCATTTCCCCCGACTCCTCTCCAAAGCCAAGATCAGGCAGGACACATCCAGGATCATTCTCATTGTACCCACATGGCCCAGACAAACATGGTTCCCATACCTGCGCCAGATGACTAAACCACCTCGAGCCCTTCCCTTAGTGCCTCACTTTCTATCACAAAATGTGGGATGCATCCATCACCCCAACCTTGCAGTACTCCACCTCAAGGCCTGGTTATTCCATGGCTGACGGGGATCGAGAAGGACTGTTCTGAGGAAGTGAAAGATATACTACTGAACAGTCGGAGACTAAGCACAAGAAAGACGTATGTCCATAAGTGGAAACGATTCTGCACTTGGTGCCAGGACAAACAGATCTTTCCACAATCAGCCCCACCATTGAGAATCCTCAACTATATACTGGGGCTTAAAAAATCAGGGCTAATCACAAGCTCCATCAAAGTACACTTAGCTGCCATCACCTCCTTCCATGAAAAGATGGACGGAGTCACTATATTCACTCGACAATTAAACGCTTCTTTAAAGGCATAGGAAACACTTATCCCACACAAAAAAACCCTACACCCATGTGGTACCTCAAACTTGTTCTACACGGTCTCGTGGGAAAACTGTCTGAATCCCTTGCAACTTGCTCTTTGTTGCACTTATCAATGAAGGTGGCTTTCCTCATTGCCATCGCATCCCCAAGACGGGTGGGAGAATTAGGTGCCCTCATGGCACACCCACCTTATACAATATTCTTTAAATAAAGTAATCCTATGACAGCACCCTAACTACGTACCCAGGGTCGCCTCCCCTTTTCATTTAAATCAGCCCATTTACTTATCTGTATTTTTCCTGAAGCCACATGCTGATGGCAGGGAGGCCTCACTCCTCACATTAGACATTTGCAGAGCATTAGCTTTCTACATAGAAAGAACAAAAACATTCAGAAAATCACCTAGACTATTCATTTGCATAACAGAACATTTGAGGGGTTAAACCATCTCAAAACAGAGGCTATCCAAATGGATATCCGGATGTACCTATTTGTGCTACCAAAACAACAATCTGGAACCCCCACCAGAGCGTTAGCAACATCTGAATCCTTTCTCAATAATGTACCTATCACTGACATTTGGAAAGCAGCTACCTGGGCATCAGCCCATATTTCCACTAAACACTATGCTTTAGAACAACAATAAGCAGCAGATGCTCAGTTTGAACTTACGGTGTTATCCACTGTCAATAGACCAACTCCAAAGCCCCTCCCATGCACTACTCAATAGTCAGCTAAAGTGGAGCAACCACAGAGACACTCCTCAGAGAAGAAGAGAAGGTTACTCACCTTGTGCAGTAACTGAGGTTCTTTGAGGTGGTTGTCCGTGTGGGTGCTCCACTACCCTCCCTCCTCCCCTCTACTTTGGAGTTTCACACCAATTCTCTGGGATAGAGAAAGAACAGGGGAAAGTTGGCTGCGCACCACTACGTAATCACTTGGACCGGCACGAGACAGCTACGGCGCATGCACGCCCAACCAGGCACTGCCACTACAAATCTCCGATTACGAGCGCAGGGTGCCAAGACACCTAAAGTGGAGCACCCATAGGGAGAACCATCTTGAAGAACCTCAGTTACTGCACAAGGTGAGTAATCTTCTTTTATTTGGATCCCAATGTGGGTCCTTCATATTAAGTATGTTGTGTAAAGAACAAAATACACAACCATTATTTTGTTGATTCTCAATCTGGGAGGGACTGAGAGGATCAGATCTGCCATGCTCAATAACAGAACCTGTTCACCAATCAGGAAGGAAACAACTGAACTTCCAAGGAAACCTATGGTAGTTTGGCCCTCTCATAGATACCTTAGTGCTGGTACGGTATAGAGACAAGGTGAAGGGAGATTATGTATTGTGAGAAGCAAAGCTTCCACTGGTGCCTAACCACCATATTTCATATGTTGGCCGATTCCACTTTGCTTGGGTGAGACCAAACTAGTGATGGCTGAATCTTTAAAAGTTAAGTCCAGAGAAACCCACAAGAGTTTTGGCGGTTTGTCTGAATTCCTTTTGTACACTTATATTTCAAGGAGAAATAGCTTAAACCTAATTTCACAATAAGACAGTATGAGAAGAGACTGGGATATTCTGTTGACACAGATCAGAAGAATATTAGTTTCTTTCAGTTTCAGATCACCAGCACTGTAGAACTCCCAACCTCTGCAGTCCAGGGAGCAAAAGACTGTGCTTAAATAAGGTGCCACAAGCTAGCTTCTTGTGCCTTGCATCAGTCTTTCTGCTTTTAATTTTCTCAAGAATTAAACACTATTCTGAGGTGGAGTTCTTGCTCTTTAGGAGGCTATTTCTTAAGTATTTCTTGTACTTGTTTTATTAAAAGAAAATCAGGCGCTCATGCTAATAGAATCTATCCTCAGGCACCAAAAAAGAACAAATTATAATATTCATTTGTATGCTGGTACAACTGAGATTGAGGCTCCATTGTGCTAACCTCTGTACAGAGTAAGAGAGAGTTCCTGCCCAGAATAGCCTATAATCTATTCTAAAAAGAAAAGATAGAAAAAGGGGTGTTGGAAGGAAAGTCATTTTATCCTCATTTTATAGGTTGATACCTGAGGCTGTGAGAAATTAAGTGACTTATGCTAAGTCACACAGGAAGTCTGGTGCAGAGCCAGGAATTAAACTAATATTTTTTGAATCCCAACCCACTGCCTTAACTGCAAGACCAGCTTTCCTCTCCCTCTGTTCCTTTCATACAGAAGGTTGTGGTGATTGCAAGGAAGATACCCTCCAGTGAGCTCTGGGGAAAGGATGTCCTCTATTTCCATATTGCAGAAGTGTTGGCAACAGTATAAGAGACAGCCAATATCATAGAACCCTAGGAGTGTAGGATTAGAAGGGACCTCAATAGGTCATCTAGTTCAGTGCCCTGCACTCAAGGCAGGACTAAGTAATAACTAGACCATTGCTGACAGGTGTTTGTCTAATCTGTTCTTAAAAACCTCTAACGACAGAGATTTGACAACCTCCCTAGCAATTTGTTCCAGTGCTTACCCATCCTGACAGCTAGGAAGTTTTTCCTAGTGTCCAGTTAAACCTCCCTTTCTGCAACTTAAAGCCCCATTACATCTTGTTCTATCCTCAGAGGTTAAGGAGAACAATTTTTCACCACCTTCTGTGTAATAACCTTTGATGTACTGGAAAACTATTATCATGTCCCCGCTCAGTCTTCTCTTCCCCAGAGTAAACAAACCCAATTATTCCAATATTTCCTCACAGATCATGTTTTCTAGCCCTTTAATCATTTTTGTTGCTGTCCTGTGGACATTCTTCAATTTGTCCACATCTTTCCTGAAATGTGGCACCCAGACCTGGACACAATACTCCAGTTGAGGCCTTATCAGCACAGAGTAGAGTGAAAGAATTACTGCTCATGTCTTGCTTACAACCTCCTGCTGATACGTACCAGAATGATGTTGGCTTTTTTTTGCAACAGTGTTACACTGTTGACTCATATTTAGCTTGTGATCCATTATAACTAAGGCTAAGATTATGTCACAGAGGTCACAGAATTTACAGATTTTCTGCTTCAGCCCCAGAGCAGTGGGGCTGGATCTGTCACCCAGCAGGAACCCCAAGGCACTCAGTCTCCATGGGTGGTGGGGGACCTGGAGCTCCAAGCTTCTGGAGGTGGCGGGGGGCTTCCGCAGCTCCCAGCTGCCGCCAGTGGTGGGTGCTGGACACACACCCCCAACCCCTTCCTCTCCCACAGCAGGATTTGGGCTTTCATCCCCTCATCAGCCCCATTTTGTCACAGTTATTTTTAGTAAAAGTCAGGGACAGGTCACAGGCTTCCGTGAATTTTGGTTTATTGCCCATGACCTGTCCATTACTTTTACTAAAAATAACAGTGAAAAAATCTTAACCTTAACTATAATCTCCAGATTCCTTTCCTCGGTACTCCTTCCTAGACAGTCATTTCCCATTGTGTATGTGCACAATTGATTGTTCCTTCCTATGAGGAGTACTTTGCATTTTTCCTTATTGAATTTCATCCTATTTACATCCATTTCTCCAGTTTGTCCTGATCATTTTGAATTTTAATCCTATCCTCCAAAGCACTTGCAATCCCTCCCAGCTTGGTATCGTCCGCAAACTTTATAAGTGTACTCTCTATGCTATTATCTAAATCATTGATGAAGATATGGAACAGAACCAGACCCCAGACTGATCCCTGCAGGACCCCCCACTTGATATGCCCTTTCAGCTTGATTGTGAACCACTGATAACGACTCTCTGGGAATGGTTTTCCAACCAGTTATGCACCCACATTATAGTAGCTCCATCTAGGCTATATTTCCCTAGTTTTTTATGAGACGGTCATGCGGGACAGTATCAGAAGCCTTATTAAAGTCAAGATATACCACGTCTACCACTTCCTCCCTATCCACAAGGCTTGTTACCCTATCAAAGGAAGCTATCAGGTTGGTTTGACACGATTTGTTCTTGAGAAATCCATGCTGACTGTTATCACCTTATTATCTTCTAGATGTTTGCAAATCGATTGCTTGATTATTTGCTCCATTATCTTTCAGAGTACTGAAGTTAAGATGACTGGTCTGTAATTCCCCAGTTTGTCCTTATTCCCCTTTTTTTTTAATATTTGCCTTCTTCCAGTCCTTGGGAATCTGTCCCATCTTCCTTGAGTTTTTGCAGATAATCGCTAATGGCTGAGATATCTCCTGTCAGCTTCTTGAGTAGTCTAGGATGTATTTCAACAGGCCTTAGTGTCCAAAGCTGACCCACCTTAATATTGTACTCTGAAAGCTAAATATTTGGGGTTCGTTCAATATCCAACATTCTGGGGATTGGATGTCCCAGGATAAACTAATGGGATACCAAGATTTCATCTCTAGGCTTCTGGTTCAGATGGGCCTAGGGCAATAGTGATCATAAAATTGTTGTTGCATTGGGTTGGAGGAGGGGGTAAAATGGGGCCCAGCCAGGCCAATCCTCCTCCCCTACCCCCAAGCACCACTGGTACTCAGAACTTTCCTGGGGTGTGGGCATTAGGAACCATCCACCGCTCCCTCCCTCAGCCATATGGTCTTTGAAAAAGAAACTTCAGGGAGGGCCCAGCCAGAGATTGAAGACAGCAGAGTATTTGCAAAGAGTGTCAAGCAAGGGCACAAATGTCATCAGCATGCTTTCTGCAATTTTTATTCAGAATGTTCTTTCCGGTGCTGATTGGCTGTTTGCTCCAACCCTTCCAACTCCCTCCCTTCCATTGCCTTTCCATGTAGCTAATTCCCTCCAAACATAAACCACTGAAAATATTTTAAATAAACCAAAATTGCAGCACTAACATGACATTTGCCCTCACCACATTGCTCACTGGTCTTGTGTGTGCTATTCATTTCCCCTACCCTGTTTGTCTGACTTCACTATTTAGATTGTAAACTCTTTGTATCTAGGGACTGTCTATGACTCTGTGTCCATACTGTGACAGAACAATGTGGCCCCTATACTCTTATTAGAGCTGTGTGGGAATCAGATTTCTCATTTTGGGAGAATTTTTTTTATTCTGATATTTCTTCCATTCTGGAACAGAGTGAAAACAACAAATTCTCACAAACCAAAATTCCTATCAAAAATTTACATTTTGGGATCATCAAAACGTTTCATTTTCACAAAACTCAAACACTTTTGTTCCAATTTCAACTTTTTCATTTTGGGGACATTTCAACTTTATCTAAATCCTTTTGAAAATCATTTTGGAACAAATTTTCATCAAAGGTGGCACTTTTTTTCAGAACATTTCACTTTTAACAAATCAACATTTTCCAATGGAAAAATGCCCTGGCAGAAAATTTCCAACCAGTTCTGGTTATTTTTAATTATTATTTGTATTACCATAGCACTTAGGGACCCTAGTCATATACCATGACCCCATTGTGCTTTACAAACACAGAACATAAAGATGGTCTCTGTCCCAAATTGCTTACAAACTAAGTATATGACAAGAGACAACAAGTGGATACAGTCAGACAGGGGAGTACAAGGAAACAGGGAGGTAGTATTGGTCAGCATGATAGGCAGTATCTCAGCACACCAATGGCCTAGCCTTTGTCAAGTTTATTGTAGGCATCATGGCACAGAAGAGTTTGGAAGAAGAGGATGAGTTAGTTTTGTGGATGTTGATGGGGAGCTTCTCCCAAGTGTGAGGTGCACCATGAGAGAAACGCGAAGGTGCTTGTTTGAAAATTTAACAAGTAGGCAATAGAGGCTCGCATCATGCACCAATCAGAGAAAGGAATTGACATTTCAATAGTGAATGAAAGTTGATATGGGCAGGGGACGGGATAGGCCATGAAGGGCCTTGAAAATGAAGACAAGTCGCTTATGTTTGATGCACTCGAGAAGAGGGAGCCAATGAAGGGATTCGAAGAGAGAAGTGACATGGTCAGAGCAATGGGCTATGGAAATGATCTTTGCATCTGCATTCTGAATGGATATGAGTGGGACAAGATTGAATCGATCAAGGCCAGAGAAAAGGATGTTTCACTAATCAAGACACAAGCTGATGAGACCCTAGACAAGTGTTTTAGCTGTGTGAGTAGATAGGAAAGGCCATAGCTTAGAGGTGTTATCCTGAAAGAATCTGTAATATATAGGCATAGAATGGATGTGAGGACCTATAGGAAGGTCTGAGTCAAAGATGACAGGGAGGTTTGGGGCCTATGTCACAGACAGGAGGGTGGAGATCAAGAAAAGAAGTAGTAGGGAGGGCTTGTGAGGAAAAAATTAAGAGCTCTGTTTTAGCCTTGTTGAGCTTGAGCTCATAAATTGGTTTCAGAGTAGCAGCCATGTTAGTCTGTATTCGCAAAAAGAAAAGGAGTACTTGTGGCACCTTAGAGACTAACAAATTTATTTGAGCATAAGCTTTTGTGAGCTACAGCTCACTTCATCGGATGCAATTTGTTAGCTCATAAATTGACATCCATATCAGTGGAGAGAAGGGAAGGCAGAGAGGAGAGGGCTGAGAGGAGACAAGAGATCATCAGTGCTGATGGACTGGAAGTCACAGAGAGAAAGGGTGAGTGACAGGGCATGCAGAGGAGGCTGATAGGTATTGCTGAAAGAGATCAGGTGACAGAGAGCTGAGAGAGAGAGCAGAGGTGAAAAATGTGTCAAGTGAACAGCCCTTTTGGTGAGTGGGAGAGTTGACCCAGGGTTGCAAGTCAAATGAGGTGAGGGCAAGGAATGTGCAACTAAGGGGTTGGATGAACATAGAACATAGAAATTGAAGATGGACAATATTGGTCCCTGTGCACTATCATAATAAACATAAAGATGATTGTCAACTAAGTACTGTTCAGAGGCCTGTCTGAATTAAAATGTCTAAAACTTTACACCTCAGAATAGAATTACTGAGAGCTTGATTTTTATGTAAAACCCAGTGAAATCAATGGAAATAATTCCATTGATATCAGTGGCCCTGGGATCAGGCTATAAATTACTACTTGTTCCACAGTATGCATCCAATGAAGTGAGCTGTAGCTCACGAAAGCTCATGCTCAAATAAATTGGTTAGTCTCTAAGGTGCCACAAGTACTCCTTTTCTTTTTACTTGTTCATGTGAAATGCTGGGCATAGTCTGTAATAGTGTTTTGTGGGTTTTGTTTGATTTTTTTATTTAACAGTCATACTTTTGGGGTTGAACATTATGAAGTTCAAACACATTTCGTTTCCCTGATTAGGGATTCTGTTAAAAATGTTAACTTCTTAGTATAGCTATTTTGTCTACCTAAGACAGCTTTCATAGATAAAGAAGAAGGTATTATTTCTTACAACAATGAAGTCTTTAGTAGAACTGGAGTTATCCAAAAGGAAAACTTCAGTTGCAAATGTAATTAACATGTATAGGTTAAACATTATAACTTGCCCAATTGCTACAGTGACCAGATTCTTTCCGATCCAATTTTTAACATTGTGGGATTTAGTTATGATAATCCTTCCCACTTCTTACTTGGGGAAGTCTCTTTTACCTTCCCATACATATATTTCCTATGTGACAGCTGGTTCCATTTTAATAAAACCCAGAGCAGTAGCTTCAATGGTCTTCCATTCCCTCTTTTGTTTGCAAATCTAAGTTATAAGATACCTGATCACTTCAGTGAACAACCTCTTAACCCTAGTCTCTATTTTTTATACTGTATCACCATGATGAATTCACAGACAGGAATTTCCAGGTGGACAGTCAATCATTTAATAAGCCTGTCTTCTTGCATATGGTTCATTGATTTCCCTTTTAGCAATACAAATGGCTACATTGTCAGAATAGGTGTTCTGCGTTCTTGAATTCATTTCCTCAAGTAGCCTTAGTTTTATTTCCTGCCTTATGATTTCTATCAACCGTTGCTGCTGTAGATGCACTTCCTGCAGGCTTTGTGTCCTGAAGCATCTCATTTTCTTTTTACTTGTACCTTGATTAACGTCCTTCAGAAGTCTTTCTTTGTGTCACTTGATTGCCAAGCAACTGCTCTACAAAACACTTCGCTGTGGTGACCTCATTTAAGGAACCTTCTTCTTTTGATATTTGTCAATAACTTTCCATTCATAATTCCTGTTTTGTAATACCAGCCATTTTATCCTGATCTTTCAATTGAATTTATCATTCAAATTCTCATGGTTTTATTTAATTGTTAAATCACCTAGAAGAGTATGAGGGTTTCAGTCTACAAAGGTGTGAATTTGGGGTATGATTTTCTCCTCACATATATTTGTGTAAATCAGGAGTGATTCCACTAAAGTCAGCGGAATAAAAGGTGTGTCTAACTGGTGATGGTCAGTTAGTGAAAGTAGAATTGGGCCTGAATCGTTTGTTTTCCTCTCTGATCTGTTTCCTTACACTTGTCTCTACTTTCAAGAAAAAAGTCAGGAAAAGTTTGTGTCCGGGCTGTCTCATGGACACCTCTTCTCTTCACAATTGTATAGGCCACCTCCCCTTTCATTTGCAATGGCACAGTTGCTTTCAAAGTAAAGTAATATGAGGAAAGTATGTGATATATTTTTAGCTTCTTTTCATGTGATTTAGGACCAGGAAACAAGGTGGAGAGCCAGCATCATGAGACAGACAAAGTAGACCTCCAGCAAGTGCTCTGCACACCACTGATGGACTACAAACCACAGTTTGAAAGCCTCTGATGTGCTAGAACACTATTTCTCAAACAGTCCATTGCAATCCCCAGAGGGGTCACAAAAGGCATTGGAAATTTTATTACCATCTAAAGCAAAGAAAATGTTGCTCCCCTGCTCCCCACATACCCTTACCCTTCAAAGGCAGGTGTTCTCCAGCAACCTCTTGAAGCATGCACACGAATTATGAGGTTTATCATTGTTAGTGTTGATACATTTTATAGCAAGTTGTTTCAATCTAATTTTCTTTTTATTATTTGTCTCTTACAAAAGGGTAAATGTATTAAAATATGAAATGCAGTTCCATGATGCAATCACTTTTCCATTGGACAGACCGAGTGTAGGAGTCAATCTCTGCAAGCATTTTACAATGAGATTGACAATTTAAAGAAATTAGAAATAGACACAGTCAGTTTCAAAGAAGGTGGAGATTATTGTCTTGCTGCAGTTGACATCATAGGCACTTTCTTTTAAGCCTTTGCACTCCTTAAAGTAAGTTGCTGTAGGTTGAAAAATTTAAAAATATACTAGAGAGCATGTGTCAGATGCTACAGCACCACCACAATAAATATAGCAATTAAGAGGCTGGAGGTATTGACTCATGGAGAAAGATTACAAGAAGTTGCATAGCTTTGCTAAACAATGACTAAGTGAGGATATAACTCTTGTATCCACTTGAAGGTCATTCACATCAAGAGGAAAAATAATTGTTTGTGGGTGGCCACAGGAAGACAAATAGGAACAACAGAGTGCAATTAAGAAAAAAGAAAAGAAAAGGCTAGGCTTACTGGCAATGGTGAGACAGGTTAGTTTGCAAAATAGCTTCTCAGGGGAAACTGTTTAAGCTCCATTGTTGGAATCATTTAAAACTAGCTTAATCAAAGCTTTAGAAATTCACTGTAGGAAACACTGCTACATTGGTTGGGGTAGAGGGTGTCCTGGATAGCTCCTCCATCTCTAATTTCTGGTGTTGCGTGATTTAGTTTAGTATTTTATCCATAAAATGCAATGGCCCTAATTCTCCTCTCACATAAAAGTAGTTTGGAGTAGCTACACTGAAGTCAGTCAAGTAATACTTGTAAAGACCAGAGAGTATGTATCAGATACTATGGCACAACCAAAACACAATGTAGCAATGAAGGGGCTGAACTGATTGCCTCATGGAGAAAGATTACAAGAAGTTGCCTAAGTGAGGCTATAACTCTTATATGCACTTGAAGGGCATTAACACCTAGAGGAATATATTCAAAAATGTTTCACAGTGAAGAAATAGGACCCAACAGATTGTGCTTTTTGGAACCAAATCCTGGTACTGGTTCCACAGCTAGATAGGCTCCCCCATGTGTCTCCGCCACACCAGGGTCCAGCCAAGGACAGGATTACAGGGGGCTGTGCTTAGGGTACACACCCCTGCATGGTTCGTTCTAAAGAGAGCTTCTGAATGGCAACAAAATAGATTCACAGAGCTTAAGGCCGGAAGGAACCATCAGATCATCTTGTCTGACCTTTTGTATATCACAGGCCACTGAATTTCACCCAGTTACCCCTGTATTGAGCTCAGTGACTTCTATTTAGCTAAAGCATATCTTCCAGAAAGGCATCCAGTCCTGCTGTGAAGACATAAAGAGACGGAGAATCCACCACTTCCTTTGGTGGATGTACTTAGAAACTGTAATCTTTTTTCTTTTGATAAGCTAAACAGATTGAGTTCTTTAAGTCTCTCAGTATAAGGCATTTTCTCCAGCCCTTGAATCATTTTTTTGGCTCTTTTCTGCACCCTCTCCAACATCATTTTTGAAAAGTGGAAATCAGGCCTGGGTGCAGTATTCCAGTACTGGTCTCACCAGAGGTAAAGTCACCTCTCCTATCCACTGCATGCATCTGATGAAGTGGGTTTTAGCCCACAAAAGTTTATGCCCAAATACATTTGTTAGTCTCTAAGGTGCCACAAGTACCTCTCCTATGTATTCATCCAAAGATCACATTAGCCAAGTTGTGCCCAAACTTTTCCTGTCGCGTCCCCCTTACCAGTACTAGAATCTGTTCGCACCCCCTCTCCCCCCATGATACACAGCCAAGGCTTCCTCAGAAGAGGAACTTGGGCTGAAGACGGAGCTGAAGGCAGAACTGGGGCTGGGGGAATAGCTGGGGCTAGAGGTGAAGCTGGCCTGGGTGGCAGAGAGGGAATGAGGGCTGAGCTGGCTGCAGCAGAGAGGGACTGAGGGCAGAGCTGGGTTGGGGATGGAGGAGGGGCCTGAGTGGAGCTGTGGCAGGGGGCGAAGCGAGGCTGGGGACAGAGCAGGGGGCAGAGCCAACTCTTTTAGGAAAGGGGTGGACCAATGCTTTGAGAGAATACAAAGAATGCTGTTCCTTAGATGCCTGGCTGCTGTGTCTTGTTCACATGCTCAGGGTCAAACTGGTCACTAGATTTAGGGTTCGAAAGATATTATCCCCTAGGTCTGCTTGGCAGGAACCTTGAGGGATGCTCACTTTCCTCTGTTGCATGGGGCAGGGTTCGCCTGCTGGTATCATCTAAGCATATTCCATCTAATCCAGAGGTTCTCAAACTGTGGTCCGTGGACCACAAGCTCCATTCAGGTGGTCCGTGGATAGTTTCCTCTACGGTGCATGCCTGGGAGGTCGCACACGACGGAATGAAGGGCCACCCACCTAATCAGTGGAGCCGTGCAAGTGTGGCTCCACTAATTAGGTGCCTGGACCCTGGAGAAGACGCACATGTAAGGTGAGGTGGTGGCCTTGGAGGGAATAGGGGGTAGGTGGGAGGGGGCAGTGGGGTGAGAAGAGGGGGCAGGGGGAATTTGGGACATGCAGGGCTGTGGTGACCAGAGAAAGAGGCGACTTTCCACAGCTCCCGGGCTGTGGCTGCTGGGGAGAGACAGCCCTCCTGCCCAGCCTCAGCTCTGTGGCTGCGGTGGGGGAGAGACCCTCCTCCTTCCCAGCCCCAGCGTGGGAGAAATGGAGAGACCCCCCTCCTTCCCAGCCCCAGCTTGGGAGAAATGGAGAGACCCTCCTCCTTCCCAGCCCCAGCTCAGAGACTGCCGCGACAGGGGATAGAGGGCACATCCATCGCATTAGAAAGGTAAAACTACTGATATTAAAATATGAGTTGTGTGCTTTTATTTGTAGAACAAAAAAACTTTAATTATTATTAAGGGTTTTTTTATATAGCGCTTTTATCCAAAGTGCTTTACAATAGTTAGCTAACAGTATAAACAACATTTCGAAAGATCATTAAGTAGTCCTCTGAGACCTGCAGCAATTTTCAAGTGATCCGCGAAAAAAAAGTTTGAGAACCACTGATCTAATCAATTCCCTGCCATTGCAGGGGCCTTGGATATTGGTAGCACCTCAGTCTTTCCTGTTCTCTACCTATGGCATGCAACAGTTTGGTCTCCTGTGGTCTAACTAAAGTCATTTGGGGTTAATACAGGGCTATCTGGGTGAAATTGAATGGCCTGTGATATGCAGGAGGTGAGACTGGATGAACTAATGGTCTCTTCTGGCGTTAAATTCTATGAAACTATGAAACCCGGAGGTGCAAGTTAGCCTAGTCTACTGATTTAAAATGTTTCTCTCTAATAGATGTTGTCCAACATCCTCCTCATTTACTAATGGTCTGGAAAGAACTTTATCATCCTCATGTAATAGAAGTACATCATCCTGCTTCTTTCTAAACGCAGAACAGAAATATTTATTGAACACTTCTGCCTCATTAACGTTACCATTTATTGCTATGTTTCTTTTGTTCCTAATATACTTTAAAAACTAGTTATTGTCCTTAGCCCTTCCAGCTATGGATTTTTCCTTTATATCTTTAGCTTCCCTTATGAGTTTTCTACATTCACATAACTTCTAATTTATATTGATTGTTATTTAATTTTCCCTTTTTCCATTTGTTACTATAGTGCTATTTTACTTCTGACTGCTGCCTTCACTTCACCACTGAATGAGGATGAACCAAAGTTATCCTCTCTCTTGAGTGTGGAGCTCTGTCACTCTGAACAAAGAGCTGGAGCACGGCAGAACCTCTGCCAGCTTTTTGGTTGCAAAGGGTTTCCAGTTACCAATTGCCAACCAGGCTGCCCGCATAGAGCTGGATGTTCATTCTCAGTTCATTTTCACTTTCACTATCCACCTATAGGAAAGCTGCCACTATGAAATGTAATTAGGTGTTGATGACCACCAAACTGATACAGTTAAACAAAAACCATTGAGTAGCTATGTTAAGATTGCCAGATAGGCAATAAGGCTTGCTTCTTAACAGTCTGTTCCACCCTTGTATTGAGCTGTGACACTCTGAGTTTGTTTCCCAGACCTGAAGAAGTGCTCTGTGTAAGCTTGAAAGCTTGTCTCTCTTACTACCAGAAGTTGCTCCAATAAAAGATATGACCTCACCCACTTTGTCTCTTAATACTGAATGACTGTAAGTTACATTATTTGGTCTACAAGTGTTGGCTGTTACTAAGTATGAAATTTCCCTTTAGTCCGTAGACGCTACTTTGCTTACCATTGCTCAAAATACTTTATGTTGCAGTTTTGTCTTTGAAATCTGCACCTTTTAGAGGTTGACCACATTTAATTAAGTCTATATTTCTCCTGAGGAGATGAAGGAATGCATTATCTGCATCTGAATTACAATACCAGCTATACAGATATAATACACAAACCAAGCTGGGTGAATGAGGGACTTATAGCTACTTCACCCTGAACTGTGCATTTATACCTTCTACAGGAAGCATGTTAAATTCCTGCTTGTACAGATGGCATAAGTGCCCCTAAACAGATTCAGGCAGAAGAATGCCTGGGGGAATATGAGTAACTACTTTAGTTTGCTATCAACATGCTAAACTCGGCTCTCACTTACACCCACACGGCCACGGTGAATTCACTGGGAGTTGTGGCCCTATGCCAGGGCTGAATTTGGTTCAGTTATTTATCTTTAAGTTTTTTTAAATAATTTCTTACTGTGTTTGCTAATTATAAATGCTCAGCATATGGAGAATTTTGTGGAAGCACGAGTATGGCATGTGGGAGTTAAGGCTTGTCTGGGAAAGGGAGTAGGTCTGACACTCAAGCTACTCTTTTTTTAAAAGTTGTAGCAAGGTTTGCTGGTGAGCACACACACTACAGCATCCCTGCAGGCATTATGCCTGCTCTTGCCTTATGCAGCTGCAGAGCCTGATCCTGTGAGGTGCTGCCATCAGCTCCCATTGGATGAAGTGGGAGTTGCTGGCATTCATCAGCTCAAAGTAGGCTCCTAGCATCTCCCGTGATCAGTCCTCTCTGCCTCCAACAGTCAGGTGGCATAAGGAATATACTGGCTTTATGTGGTGAGTCAGCGAGTGATGGTCCCTGCCAGTAGCTAGTCCACACAGAGGATAAGGGGCCTACCAGTAGTGCTAGCTAAGGGCATGCTTCTTTAGCTTAAGTGGTACAGAAATGTGTTTTTTAAGCTAATGTCATCCCTGGCTCTCCAGCTGTGTGGGGGATTTATCTAGTATTGGTGGGCCAGTGTCTAATATCACTTACACTGGTTTTAAACCAGTGTAACTCCTGATTTATACCAGTGTGAGATCCTAATCTATCCCCAAGTCCAGTCTATAGCACACTGATTTACTGTGGTGTGTCCCTGGTTCTAGGAACCTTAAGTTGGCTTTAAATGATCTTTTTTCCCCCTAGGTGAGCCCTCTTTTATACAGTAATTTTGTTTTAAAACTGATTAGTCACGATTCCCTTCAGGTCTGAATTACAGATAATATAGAGAAGCGTAATGCTAAAATCCTTTTAGATTAAAAATGCCATATTATCTGTTCCACAGCAGCTCTTTTCTAATTATGCTATATTATGATATAAATTACTCTGTAGATTTGTAAAGCATGACTTGGAAGCATTTTATATCCTGTAAGTGTTTTAAAATTAATTTGTTCTTGAATGTGTCCATGTATGAATGAGTTTGGCATAAGCCTTTCAATTTTATGCTCCAGTACAGAAAGTGTACAAAGTACAAACTGTAAATCACCCTCTACATTCACTGAGATGGCTGCTCAGCTATGAAAAGAGTCTATCCAACTATTTTAAAGAAGATTTAGATGCAAAAATAATAATGTGTGCAGTGGAGTTTACATGCAGCTCTGGGACATTCCAATCTAAAACACTGCAACTCGTGAAGTCCCAGCAGGATGAAGCTTCCCACGTATTTTGACTGGGTTGCAAAATGACAGGTAGAAATGATGTGGAGGCAGAATTAGACCCCAGTTCTGCCATAAGCTCCGTGTTAGTGTAGCCCAGCATTCACATGGAGCCCAACTAAAGTCAGTGGGCGTATGTGAAACACATTGTAGGGCTGGGACTTAGTTTGGAGAAAGGCGATGTGTGCTGGCTGAGTCTAAGAGTCTGTTGCTGAGAGGTGGTGAGCAGTGAGCACCTTCCACTCCCATTGAGGTCAGTGACCGCAATGTGTCGTTGAACTAGATGGGAGTTAAGGGAGCGCAGCACCTCTCCAGAGGGGACCCTGAGAGACATCTAGGGGAACAGCATTAAAAGGAAATAAACTACTCCCTGCCTGATCCAGCTCCTATGGAAGGAAATGGCAGAGCTCCTACTGACTTCAGTGGTGCAGTAAAGGGCCCTTTGCTTCTTACATTGTTGGTCAGATTAATAGTTAAAATCTGAGTCTGAAATGTATGTCCTGTAAACAAAAAATGAGTCTTCTGTTGTGAGGGGCAGAACTGTTGCGGAACAGATTAAAAAATATTGTATGTTGGCTATAATGATCTGAATGGCTTTTAAAAATTAAAGGAAATGGAACGATTAAGTAAAAGAAACCTCTTCTGATTGATTCTGCTAGAAGATCTTGAAGAGACAGGAATAAGAGTAGTTGGGAGAGGAAATAAGAAACACATTTTTTTTTAAATTGAGTCCTTATGTTAGCAGTCATAATATACTTGTACTAGTCTATATATTAAGAAATTGTGATGGATGTTTCCACATCCTTTAATCAAATGAGTTATATAAGGCTCATAACTTGTCTGGAAATGAAAAGGGATATGTAAACTACGTATTATTAAAGCTATTTTTTTCAAAATAAGTAGAAGCTCTGTTTTCCAAACTCTTTATAATAAACGTATAACAAGAATATGTACATATTGTTTTTTTCAAAAGTAAGTAAATATTATTCAAAACATTACAGCATCATTTTGTACCATTCTTAATTTTAAAAGGGATCTAATTACAAGTTCATTCATACCTATTATATATGTACGCATTTCAAAACACAGCAAACCTAGTAAATGATATAATCTAAAACTTGACACTTAGGGAACGTCTACACTGCCCTGCAGTTTGGACTAATGGGGGTTAAATAGTGCTGCGTACCAAAGTGCTGTGCTGTAATTCCTCTGTATGTACATTAATGCAAACTAGGAACCTTTTAGATCAATGCCTGCCGTGTTCAGTAGTCTAGGAGAGTTACAGTACAACACTTCGGTGCACATTGCTATTCACACCTCTGTAGTGTTGACCTGCAGGGCAGTGTACACATGCCCTTAGATTTGGTATGTTTCTCTGTCAGGACTTCATGTGAGTGCTCAGTGCTAGGATCCCTAATTGAATACTATGGACTGGACTGGACTCTTACAGTCCAGCCTGAGGAAGGGGTACTGCATAGCTGCTCTGCCCCAGGAGTAGGGCAGGAACGCTAAGCATCACAGTCTGGTTCCTGCTTCCCCTATGCTCTAGACAGGCAGTTGTGGTGTGGGTTATTACCCCTTGGTGCTGCCTCCAGCGTGTTGGCTGGTATATTGGGGGCAGTTAGTCAGTATCCTGATCATTCCCCACCTACAAACTGAGTAGAGGAGTAACAGCCCAGAGGTAGATGTTCTCATCCCCACGCAAGCTTTAGCAATGCAAGTAGCCCAGGCTTTAGAATGTAAGCCCCCAATCTTGCAAAGCATTTAAATACATGTTTCAATCCATCCCTAGTCAGCAAAGTGTTTGAGCTCACGTTTTTAAATTCCATTAACTTAAGAATGTGTTTAAAGTGAAGCCTGTGCTGAAAGTATTTTGCTGAACATGGATGGATGGTTGAATTGGGAGCCTCAGAAGTATAATGGGAAATGCTGTGTGCTCCCAGCCACATTAAATCAATTAATAAATTTTTTGGTGAAATTACCAGGTCTATCTGGTAATTTTCATGGGATCTTTAGAAGTCCACAACCATATGTGGCACCAGATTCTGCACATGGGGCTTCCATTGATTCCATTCAACTCTGTGCACATTCAGGGTCAGAATTTGGCCCATAACATCAGGAGGATGGCAGTAGCTATGGGTTAGGTCTGAGATGCCCGGCTTTCTAGACCGCAATATGCATGAGTAGCTCCACAGTGCCCAAAAATCCACATATGCAGGAGGTACTCAGGGATGCCATTCATTACTATTTATTTTTGTAATGCTGTATCCACAATGAAGTGATTCCCAGAGTTCTGCCTGTCAACGTAGTATTTGGGAGACTGACTTTACCATGTCTTCCCATTGGCAATCCACATGGCAGCGTCCCTCTTGGAAGCACCAGTTTCAAGGGAGACAAATCTGCAAATGACATTACAGAAATGGGCGGCCTCCTGCTTCTGTTTAGGGATAGCTCCAGTAACAGGACTATAGTGATAGATGAGTGCCTTTATATTTGGGGATTTCTCAAAATGTCTTGAATCAAATCGACCCAATTGTATGTCTCTTCATAATTTACTTTAAAACCAAAGCAAAGCTAAATTCAGTGATTAGACTGTATGAATCTTAATGCTGAACTGAGCACAGAAGCCTACCTGTACAAATAGAATTTGGTCCTGTGCTTCTCATTCAGCCAGAACTTTCATTGATTGCAATAGACGTTTTGACTGAGTGCTGGACTGAGCCCACATAATTTATAGGGGGTTTTTTTGGAATATGATTTACAGTCAACCATAGAGAAGAGCAAATAAGATGGCCTTCAGGCAGAATTTCAAGAAAGGAAATCACTGAGTCGTTTGGAGGGAGGATGAGATTTCCGTGTAGGTGAGGAATCCTTAGAATCATAAATGAGAGAGCGATTTCCAACTGTGGAAAGTCTATAAGATGGGGAAAAGGAGGAGAAGAGAGGAAGTCAGTACTGGAGCAGTGAAATTAACAGAGAAGGAAGTAGGTAGATCTAAGGGTAGAAAGGTGGGGTGGCCTGTTTCATGGGGAGTTTGGAAAACCAGGTGCTAGTTTTGAATTGGATTTGAGATGGATAGGAGGACAGTGAAGGTGAGAGAAGGGTGACATGGTTCTGTTTTGTGGAATTGGAGAGTATTCTGGCCACAGCATTCTGGACACTGTGAATTTAAGGGACAGGGATTTAGGGAGACTAAAGAGTTACCTTAACTGAGCAGTCAAGATGGGAAGTGAATAAGTATACAAATAAGGCTTTCAACAGACCATCAAGGTAAGAACAAATAATATTATTTTATTAATCTAATAGGCAGATCCTAATCCTGGGTGCCCTCAATTCCATTGGAATTGGAAGTTGAAAATGCCCAGCACCTTGCTGGAGGCATCCAGCACCTCACAGGATCAAGCCCTAACACAGCAGAATAACATTTATATATTGCTGAAGTACATGCATATTGTACTCACTGGTGTCAAGGTAGCCTTTCACCATAACTGCTACTCATTTGAGGATCTGTGGGTCATTCATTCACTGGTACTTTGAGGACCTGATGAAAGTGTCTCTGATGACCTGCTGTTGAAAATCTTCAAAAACAGTTCAAAGGCAGGCTTCATTTTAGGAGATGTTCATGTCTGAAAAATACTAAAGAGGGTATTGTTCAAGAGAAATGTGCTAACAGCTCTACTCTAAAATAGATACATTGTATAGTCTGATGTATTGTTGAAACTCTCTGGATATTACAAAAATAGTCCCTTAAAATTTTGTTCTACAAATGTTCATCTGACAGATCTAGCCTCTATAGAAGTTTCCAAAGATTCAGATGATGTACTGCTGAGTTATCATCATCATCTACTGACGCAGAACTCTCAGCCTCTTCATCTAAATATATACTTCTATTAATTGGTACAATATTTAAGAGAGGATGCAAGGACTAGATTAATTTACAGGGGCTGTGCTGTGATGTATAATTTTAAGTAATTGCATCTCATTCTCAACATAGCAAAGATCTTTTTCAGTTAGTGATCTGGCACCGTTTCATATGTCTTGTCGGAGTATTTTCACTTTGCAGAAGTGTCAATTGCCATATTTCCATTAACTCTCCACTGTCCCCTCACAAATGGAACTATTTCTTAAGATTAATAGTGCTTATAATAAAAATGCTTATCCAAAAACCCTCTTCCTTTAATTTTGTCAATCACAGATAAATTAGAGTGATCCAGTGGGTTAAGTGTAAATGAATCACACATGATCCTGGGAATTTAGCAACTGAATCAATTATTTTCCTTTTGGTTATGCTGTGGTTATTATAAATAACCTCCATGCTTAATCAGTGGAGACTTAGTCTATTAATTAAGAAGACACAACAGGGCATGTTTTATTGTAGTATTAAATCCTGTCAGTTCCCATTGGCAGGATGCCATCAATACTTCTAGAAGGGTATTATTACTCTTACATACATAATGGAGCATTTTATTGGCGTCACTAACAGATGTTTTGTTGTTGCTTAAAAACAAAAATAAATAGATTTACACCAATGTAACAGAGAACTGAGTTAGACCCTCTATGTCTTATTTTAGAGACAAGAGCTTCTAATAAATGTAATTAATTCCCCCTGTGGCCCTAAGCTGAGGGGGTGCTCAAAATTATGACCACTCCAAAACTAGACTACATTTTTGTTTGCTTATGTTGCCTCTTTTTGACCTGAGCAGCTAGTCAAATTTCAGAGTCTGGGGAATGTTCCATTTAGGAGCAGAAATTGGGAGACTGGTATTTTCTTTGCTGCAACTTTGTTTATTTACAAGGAATGTACAAAGTTCTGCTTCTCCAAATGCAGGAGGAACCGAGAACAAAAGGAGCAGTTTCTTAGCTTCCAGCCCCCGAGCCTCTTTAGTTAACACCAGATCCAAAAGCTCCCTTTCTAGCTTTTTTCAGGGTCACACTGTTCTCACAGGCTCCCGCTTGGCTCTCTTGGTTTCTCTGCCTCTGTGTGTGTTCTTGTCTGTTCTTCGTTTCTGTGTGTTCTCCCTTCCCTCACATGCACACACGCACCTGGTCACAATACTTAGTGGAACCACACCACCACCCTCATGATGCTAGTTCCTGGGCCGACTTATTAGGCTTTGTTTTAGGTGTGGCCCTTAACCTTTTCTTACAACTATCTTAAATGAAGGGCTTGTTTACATATCAGTTTGAAGGAGATTTTAATTCAACCAGAACAAGATTTCATCCAGCTCATATATATATAAACATAAAATGCCAAGTGCTGATCTCAGTTACTCCACTATCAATATGCACTAATTCCACTGACTTCAGCAGAATTATTCCAGATCTATCCTGGTGACACTGCGGCTATGTACATGGCAGCTGGGAGGGTGCTGTCCACACAGGTACATAGACACACGCTAGCTCTGCTCAAGCTAGTGAGCTAAAAATAGTAATGTGGCTGCAGCAGCAGCCCAGGCTACCACCTCAGCACAAACCCAGGGACTTGGGCAGCATTGGGCTTGGGTGGCTAATCCTAGTCACCACCACCACCACCACGCCACTTGGCCACACTGCTAATTTTAGCATATTAGCTTGAGCAAAGCTAGCATGTGTCTGTCTACCTGTACTGGGAAACACCCTCCCCCCTATACCCTGAGAGCAACATTTGGCCCAAAGCATTTGCTTTAGTGTTCAACATATGACACAGGAGATGTCACTTAGGGCCAGATCCTGCTCACTTTACCCACATGAGTAGTTGACTTGATTTAAATGGGGTCAGTCAAGTGAACAAGGTTCAGCCCTAGGCCCCAATCCTGCAAACACTTTATGCATGAGAATAACTTTTACACTTATGAGGAGCACCACTCCACTCAGTGTAGGAGTACCCATATGCATGAGTTCATTTAAAGGACTGGAGCCTTAGTCAGAGCATACCTGAATAGGATAGGAATTTTATTGGGTTGTCTCTCAAGTATACCACTTTAGTGCCATGAGAGTGAGTTGTAATGACTGCTGCTTAATCAGAACAGAATCAGCATCAATTCCATTTAACAGGAATGAATTCAGAGAGAGTCAAGGGACTAAGTAGTATTACATAGGTGTAAAATTCTAAACTCCAGTCTTACAATACAGAAGCAGAGAAATAAATATTGAAGAAGAAACATGAAATGCTGGTTAATTTCATTTATTCAGTACAGTATTATATTTCCAGGTTTTTTCAGCCTCTTAATCAAGACAGCTGCTTTGCCTTGTATCTCACTATACAACCAATGTATGCATTAATCAACAACATCACAGAGTCTTTTATGTTTCATTGCCTAAATAATGTGCACATAGGAGGCAAGCCAATACATCATTTTATGGAGGTTACACCAGTAGCAATATAAGCAAAGTCAAAGCTTCCACGAAAATAGAAATCCAGCTATGTCCTAAAAAAAACCCCAAATTCATGCATTTCTTACCATCTGCTATAAATCTTCGGGAAGGTTAATATATTATTTTTACTAGAAGCATATCTATCATTCAATCAATGGATTTAGATGTTTTCTGGTGTGTCTTTGACTTGTTTGAAACGGTAACTGATACTTCAAACCAACTCTTCCGTCCTTTTGGAGACAGAGCATAGTTTGTCAAAGTGATACTGGTACTTGATCTATGTTCTTGGTTAAGAAATGATTGTCTTGGTCTATTCCGTCAAAAGTATCTATTCCAACTTTTCCTTCTAGGTTTCTTCTTGAATACTACAAATTAAGGCCACTTGTCTACTCAGTTTGAAATTCCTGTGTGAAAACTTCTCTCTCTTCCATCATTATTACAGATGTTAATTGTTTAATAATGTTGAATAAACATCTGCATTCACAGTTTTCCTCGTGAAAATTCTGTGCTTGTGGGTAACTTTTAGTGTCTCCATCATATGCACAGTTTACATGTATTCATACAAATACCTGCATACTTAAAAACATAAATAAAATAGGGAAACTGAGGACCTGATCCTTTGAGATGTTGCGTATCCTCAAGTCCCATTGACCTTCATGAGAGTTGAGGGAGCTTAAAACCTCACAATCACAGGCCCTCCATGTGTGCATAATTAATAGCACAAAAGATTTATACAATTAAAACCTAATGCACTGTGACTACTTGCATGAGTAAGGATTTGGCAGGCTTGGGTTCTTTAAAATGGTACATGTTGTTTTGAAAACACAGCTAACAGCAATGAGCAGTGTACCTGCAAGACCAAAATATGTCTTTTTAATTTAATGCTGTAGCATGTCATCCAAAAGCATGAAAGATTTACATAGATCAGGGTATACTTAGGGACACATCTCAGGTGTGGTTTTATCACTGATCCAACTAATTACTCTGGCTTGTGGTAATTTTTTTTTCCTGTTACATCTTTCTTCAAATATTTTTTAAAGCACTCATGCAGACACAACATTTAAAATTGCTCACTGCTGGAAAGATGTTCCGAGGAGTCTTACTTCTGTCACAACGGAAGAAGTTGCAGTATTGATCAAGGCTGTTTATTTTGGTTTTCTTCGGTCTTCATCATGTTTTCCTCTGTAAATTTTAGTTTTTCATCTGGTTCCTTGGTACATCACTGAATCATCCTCACAACTTGATTTTCACAAAGCTCCATTTCTATGGTTAGCAAAATAGACATAAGCACATCACTAGATAATTTCTTTCATCCCCTCCACACTGTTAGCACTAAATAAAATAATGAGATCATTTACCAACTAAACAATGTGTAAGATTTCATTTTATTTTACCTTAACCATTCTATTTTTCCCTCCCTCCCTCACAGACGATGGAAATGCTTAAAACAAACTAAGGTAGTATGAAACTGACTAATGTAAGTGTAAGCATGGCACCCAGTGGGACGAGCTGTAAAACGTTTGTGTGCTTCTGCCAAAATATGTTGCATGGCTTTCTGCTGTTGTCTTGTGTTTCTGATGTTAGGCAGCATGTTTCAGTAACTTGTAAGCATTTCATTTTGTATTTATATTCCTAATTTTGGATTTGTAGTTTTAAATACCCACTTTTTAAAATAGTCCTTGGCAAATTATCATAACATAGCTGCAAGCACTGTAAAAATTATTTGTTACAATAGTGTCCAGAAGCTCCAATCAGGACCTCAGCCCATTGGGCTAGGTTTTGTAGAAACACAAAATAAGAGAGCATACATTTGGTATTCACATGAGTTAGGAGCAATGGGCCAGATTTTTAAAGGTATCTAGGTGCCAAGTGTGATTTTCGAAAGCACCAAGGCACTTCAACCTCATTGATTTCAATAGATGTTAGGCACCTATATGTTTGTGGAAAATCCTACTACGCATCCTAATAACTTTAAAAATCTGGCCAAGTGTCAATAATCCTGTGAACTCTTCTGTGGTTGTCCCTTGAAAATAACCCTCCAGATTGGCCATTATAGAATTCACGTCACGTTAGTGTGGCTGATTGCTACATACATCTAAGCCTTTCCCATGTGACTGCTTTGTCACTAGTCTTCTACCCTGAAATGAGTAACTTTTGTGTTACTTTATGTAACCCTTCTGCCTGTCAGAGTTGGCAGCAACAAGGGCCAGGTTCAATATCTAGGGGACCCATTCCAATAACACAATACAAACCGGCTCGAGCCCCCACCCAGTGACCTGGGACAAATATATACCACCCCCGCTGGGCGCCTCCAAGAGGCAATACTTCCCCTCTCGCAAGCACATAGTCTGAGTGTAGCAAAAAGCCTTTTAATAACAGAGAGAAACAATGTGGCATTATGTTGGGGAAACACCACCAACAGGATTCATAACACAACCCATGAGCAAAAAAAAAAACCCACCCCAAGCAAATTGGGGCATGCTTTTGTTTGGTTTTGTTTGCTTTTGAACCACCCTTTGGTTCTTGAGTCCAGCAACCCCAAATCACCAAAAGTCCAATGACCCAAAAGTCTCTGTCCCTGGTCAGGACAGCCCCAGAGTTCGAAAATTTATCTGCGGGGCTTTACCTCCCACCCTGGGTGGAGATGGGATGGGGGTAAGAGGCACCTTACATGATCTGAAGCTGACCGCCCCACAGCTACATAGGCCTTTGCTCCGCTCCGCCAGCCGCTCCACGAACTCCTTCGCTCAGCTCAGCTCCGCTCCGCTCCGCGGCCCACAAGCAGCTCCCGCCATCCCACGAACTGCTCCACCAGCCGGTCCACAAACTGCTCCACGTCCCACCAACAGCTCCCGCCGTCCTACGAACTGCTCCGCCAGCCTGTCCACAAGGCACTCCAGCCATCCCGCAAACTGCTCCACGATATATCTTCAGGCTCCCCCACTACTTAACACAATGCTCAGTGATATCAGGTCTTAGTCAAGTCATCTCTTTGGTGAATTCAGCTTGTAGTAGGGGAGCCTCAGTGCTGGTGCACTATTAGCCCAAAGTGAGCTCAGCAGCCTGTAACTAGACTTCTAATGAAATCAAAATTAGCTCTGATATTCCACAGTGGAGAGAGGAGGAAGTGCAATTAGCATGTAAGGCCCTCACCAAGGGGCCCATGCCACCAAATATTAATACTTGTCCCCAGCCTCTCTCTCTATTCACACAGTTTTGGAACCCATGACCCTTGCCTAGCGAGTGCTACTCAGTTGATGGTGAGTCCCTCCATCATAACAAAAGGCCAAGTACAGTTCCAAGCACAGTTCCCATAATCAGGGTAATAACAATTTATTCTTCCTGCCCCAATAACAGAGACACTGGGGATCCCACAGCAGCCAAAGTGACCATTAGGGCAGCTATGGCCTCAGTCTAGGCGGGGTGGGTGTGCCTATGCAAATGAGATCGGCCCCTGAAGTTTTTTTCCACAACTTGCCACACCTCACCACCAGATGTCAGGGTGGAGCTCATCCTGACACTGCTTACATTTATATAATGGTTGTTGTGTAGAAATCAAACATATTGTACTTTCACAGTAATATGTCCAAAAGATCATTCTCGGCCAAAGAGATTATATTTTCCTTTTTTAAAAAATACCTTTTATAAAATGTCTGAGTGAATAAAACACTCATGATGCTGAGACTAATAGCACTACCCTGAAACAGGCAAGCTTTCCTACACAGCTCCTCCAGTGCTTCCCATTAATGATCTTCAACACCCTTGCTGTTCCCATCCTGGGTTTCTCTTGAGCAGAGACAGCCACTTACATTAAACTGTGTCATGGTTTTGTGATGTGCACAAGCTGGGAGTTGAATGAAACCACCAAACTCATTTTCATTGTGCCCTAAGCTATCATTTGAAAGCAGATCACCAGAGGTGACAGGTCAGTGCACTAGCCCAGTGTGCCACTTAGCTCCGTGTTTCTTTTCTTTTTGGACACTAGAATAGAAGCAGTGAAAAGCAGTTAGTTATGCTGTGTATGCTCAGTTCAACTCCTCACAGTTGAACTACTCACTCGGGGTTTCATAGTTATATTTTATCATTAAATGAAAGTACAACTTCACCACAACATACACATTGCTCAAGTGCATGGAATTAACAATACACATTGTGTGATAACAGAATAACTTACCAGAACTATGTCTACCTTCTAAATTATTGTGGTTATACAACTAGAAATTTGACAGCCATCTACATGACGTTTTTACAGCTCTTCTCAATTATCCAGCTTGAGAACTACCGCTCTCTTCCTTAAGGCACTAATGATTAGAACTAAAAGAGCTTTAAAAAACCCATCTAGTGAGCAAGGTCATCTTTTTATTCCCTAACAAAACAGATCACTGAGCTAACAAGGCTAGGGAAGCCTTAATTAATGTCAATAGAGCATTTTAAAAGCAAAGGGAAAATAGGTCAGTAAAAATAGTACTCTAGAGAAGTAAGGAAGATTATTTTGTGAAATCATCCCAAGAGAAGCCAGGGAGCCTTATTGTCAGATATTGCTAATGCTAGGGGTGGATTACAGAAAAGTGTGGGAATAACTAACACTGTTTTGTGACCTCACAATTTTCTTCATTGTGGGTTAGCCAAACCAGGTAGAGTCCCTGCAATGAAGACACAGGCATGAGCTCAGAAATCAGAACATGTATTTATTTCTGCAAGAGGGTAGTGAGGCAGCTCCCCTCCTCTTGCTCATGCTGCTGACTCCTAAAAATGCTTTTGCTTTTCCTCCAGGCAGAAACTGCATGCCCACTCTCCACTTCCTCAGAGTCACAGTGTCCTTCCCCTCTGCACTGCAGAGACAGAGCCAGCACAGTAATCCTGTTACAATTCTATTCATCTCTGTAGTACCAAGGATCTCAAACGCGTTACATACCTAAATTAAGTGTCACATCACATCCCTGTGGTAGAGATAGATTATCCCTTATTTATAAAGTGGAAAAAGAAGGAGAGACTGGCCACAATCCAACAAAGCATGCTCTTAACTTTAAGCATGTAACTAATCCTACTGATTTCATAAAGATAAGCACAGACTTAAGTGGTTTACTGAATCAGAGCTATAGAGAGGACTAACTGACTTGCCCCAGGTCACCCAGAGAGTATACTTCATGCTTCAGCCTCTGGCCATTCATTATGATGTTTAGTTTCCTCTTAGCATTGGCATGGTGGAGGTGGAATGTGCTAGAGACTGTCATGCTGGTGTTAGGCTGAAGGCACCATGTCTTGCGGTAGTTGGCTTGCTCTGCAGCATCGTCACTCAGGGTCATCTCCAGATCAGAAAAAGTCAGAGCCTGTAGCCTGCAGCAGATGTCGTCTGCGTAGATGACTGGGCTGGTGGCAGGTCATTTCTGTACAGGTTGAACAAGGTTGGGCCTAGAACAGACCCCTGTGGTAATCTGTTCCTCTGTTTTTTCCAAGCACTTGTTTTCTCACCCACATGCACCTTCAACCATCTGTCTCGGAGTAACAGTTTGATGGCATCAGTAAGCCATGGTGGGAGGACTCTTGATATTTTAACAAGTAGACCCATGTGCCACACCATATCATACACTGCAGAGAGGTCAAGGAAAATACCACCTGTTTCCAGGTTTCTCTGAAAATCATTTTTGATAAATATGTGATTAGCACAAGTACTTGGTCACATGTGCTTCAACCTTGTCAAAAGCCTACTTGCTCAACATTCAAGATGTTCTCCACCTCTAGTGTTATTCACTGTAAAATTAGGCATTCTAAGACCTTGAGACACACAGAAAGCAGCGATATCAGGCGGTAGTTTGATGCCTGGTTTGGGTCTTTACCAGGTTTTGGGAGACTGATGACTTTTGACATGCACCAGTTTTGCAGCCAGAGGCTGAAGCATACCCAGTTTATTTAGGTCTGACCCTCAATCGAACATTGACATACAAAAAGCCACTTGAGCAAGACAGCAGCGAAGGTCAAGACACGCAACAAGCTTCTCAGCAAACTGGCAGGTTCTTCATGGGAAGTAGATGCTCCAACCTTAAAGGACTTCAGCCCTTGCCATATCATATTCAATAGCAGAGTACTGTGTGCTAGTATGTAATCAGTTGGCACACACCAAACTTGTAGACATGTAACTCAATTCAACAATGCTCATCATCACATGAATTCTCCGACTGACTCATCTTTCCTGTCTTCCAGTTCTGAGCCACATTTCTCCCCCTTACATCAGGAGGGAGATTGCAGCTGGCAAACTGCTTGAAAAGGGATGTGCCAACCCAAATTGGCCCTTGTTCAAAGACTTTTTAGTCCACTGGCTATACGTCTTTCATCACGACACCCACAGTGGTCGAGGTTGCCACGCCAGGATGTGATAGCAGAGTCCTTGTGGTGGAAAGACTGTTCCTTGTCCAATCAGTTCCTTGTCATAGACCCTACTGCTCACCTGCCCAGCTTTGACCTGCCACGTTGTCAGTGGGCTCTTCTTAACCAATTCCGGATTGAGCAAGGCCTCTGTGCAGTCAACCAGCACTGTTGGGGTGTTCAAGATAATCCAAGCTGCAGCTGCACCACAGATCAAACTATGATACACATTGTCGAGGGGTGCCCACTAATGAAAATTCAGGGGTGGGCTCCGAGAGCTCCACTTGGCCACTAAGAATGCTATTTCTTGCAGGGGTGCCTGAATAATGTTGATAGTGAGGGTGCTGAGAGCGATGGAACCAAACTGTAAGGCCTGTATATAATGGAATCCACTTCAAGCAAGGGGGTGCAGCAGTACCCCCAGCACTCTTAGTTCCAGCACCTAGGATTGTTTGGCTCAGCGAATATGCAAATGCTAAATAAATTGTATCAGAGGGGTATCCGTGTTAGTCTGGATCTGTAAAAGCAGCAAAGAGTCCTGTGGCACCTTATAGACTAACAGACATATTGGAGCATAAGCTTTCGTGGGTGAATACCCACGAAATACCATGCTGCATCTGACGAAGTGGGTATTCACCCACGAAAGCTTATATTCCAATACGTCTGTTAGTCTATAAGATGCCACAGGACTCTTTGCCACTAAATAAATAAATAAATAAATACCCAGAGAGTCAATGGAAGAGAACCCTGGTCTCTAAATTCCCAATGTTGGTCCCCCACCACAAGACCATACTTCCTTTATGTGAGAGCTGTAATGACATCCCTAATGACAATGAAAAGTGGGATGATCTACCTACCCTCTGTGAGCACAGCATGATAATAGCAGGTGTTGCATTTGCTACATGTGGCTGCTGCCAGGAAGGGTAGGCTGAAAATATAGCCCTTTCTTTGTTATGGTACCACATGGTGTCCCTCTCTACTCTGTTAATTAGCATTCAGTCTGTCAACATAACCCAATGGGAGGAGGGAAAAGAAACCTAGGAAAACCAATAGCATTTTATCACCCTGTCAATAAATTAAGCTAGCAATTTATTGCTATACCTGGGTAAGCACACAGCACTGGTGTACATACAGCTGTACACAAATGGTTGATTTAGGATTTTCTAGCTAGCCAGCAGTCTGATTTTTAGGGGCACGTTCTCATGGGACGTATCTTTAAATATACTTCCTTTTTGTATTCCTATTAACAATAATTGCTGTCATGGTTTCACCTTTAGTGATCAACTTCTTAACCGCAGAGCTTTCAGGGGGAAATGGTGCTCTGAGAAATATTGAAGACAAAAAGACCATTTACCTGTTCCAGTGGAACATCGATGTACCTGTACTGCACCAGGTTTATGTTTCAAATCAAAATTCTTATCAGAAACCTAAATAGGCTGTACTGTAGGGAATGATCCTTGACTTTCTGGGATAGAAAAGGGTGCTATAATAGTACTATTCCGTCTCTAACTTATATGATGTTATCATATTCAAAAATGCAAGAATGTTCCCCCTCTGGTACTGGAATGAAAAAGCTGGCAGATATGGTTTTAGATTTCACAAGAGGAAAAAAAGGATGGATGATGCGGGAAGGAGAGCATACCACCTTAGCATCTAGCTTTCTTTCTCAGGGCTAGCCAGGAAGAAAAAGCAGCAGGTTTTGTCACCTTACTCTTGACCCTGGAATGCAGAGGGAACCATCCTCAGGAAGTCCACTAAATGTGAGAAGACAGTTATGTTGAAATAAAGACATAAAGCTATCTTCAGTCTGCAACATGTTAGGGGGTTTTGTAGTAGGCTTCCTGGACACCTAAACCCAGCTCTGAAAGCAGTGCTCATATATTCTCTGAGGTGCTCAAAGTCAGCTTATCTATAAGGGGAAGAAAATATTGCTTCCATCTAGTTTGTACTTGAGGATATCTCAAGAAGTAAATCAAAGAATGCTAGGGATAAATCTTTGGAAAAGAGCATATCAAAACTTTGTTTAATTTGTTTCCACAGCTGTTGTAAAACTAACTCACTGGAGGCAACGTAATCTGAAAGTGGAATCTATTATTAAAGTGGGAAATGACTCACCAGAAAAGCAAAGTCTTTATGTCTCTCCCTTAGCATGGCTTTGTGGGTGGCATGCTTGCCTGTGGGTCAGAAGCTCCCAAACTTCACACTGCTACCTATTGCATCACTTCGGGGAGTGGGATTTCAGCTTGGAGATCACATCCTTTGGCTGCAATGTTACACTGAGTTCCCCGCTTCCTGTTTCTAGTGACTGTACAGGTTGAAGAGAGAGAGAGAGAAAATCCTGGTGTGTTGGCCAAGATTTCCTCTCAATAACACTATTTCTGAAATTCAATGCTGTGTATTAGCTGCGCTGAGCACACAGTGGCTGCTACAATTGGCTACAGACACTCTCACTACACTACTAGCATCTAATTGGTTTATAAACCTATCTGCGCTAACTTAAATATCAGAGGCATTTTACAACACAAAGCTCCATTCTGGAACCAAACAATCTGGTGACCTCCGTATCTGAATCTGGAAGCTTGTGGTGGAATCAAATATCTGATAAACTAAGCCATTTGGAAACAAACAGGAGTTCCCCTGAACTCCTCCCCTGAGCACCGCCCTGCTCTGCTTCTCTCACTCCCAGGCTTGCGCGCCAAAGAAGCTGATTGGCGCCGCAAGCCTGGGAGGCGGGAGAAGCGGCAGCGTGCTCGGGGAGGAGGCGGAGCAGAGGTGAGCTGGGGCGGGGAGCTGCTGCATGCGGCTCCCCGGGCCGAGGGGAGGGGGCGGCGGCAGGGAGCTGCTGCAGGGCGGTGGCAGGGGGGCAGCGCAAGGTGGAAGTTTCGCCTAGGGCACGAAACCTCCTTGCATCGGCCCTCCCCAGATACATCAATCCTTTTCTCACTGCTTCTAAACAGCATCCCCGCAGGCTGGTCAAATACTGAGGGGCTGTCATTGGATGGTTTCAACAGCCTTCCATCTGCATTGCATTTTAAAATTGTAGGAGGGTGCCCGAACATCGGTTCCTGCATGCCTGTTTTAGCGACCTAAGAGCTAATTCAGGGGCTCATCAGTTGGCACCCAAGTTTGAAAATTAGGCCCTGGATCAGGGACAACTCTTTAGACATGTGAATTACAACGATTCCATTGTTGGCAGCAACAGCCTGTTATTATTGGTTCTAATTAATAAGTGAGTCCTCTGACTTCTTCAAGGCAACATTCGTAATGGATTAGATGGATGGGAGATGTCATAAAAATCTAATGAAGGTTAATTGTGATAAAATAGATTTTTGTATATTGGAAAGCAAACTCTGATTGTGTGTCAAAATTCATAAACAAAAATATGCACATCTATTTTATACTGATGGGGGTAGTAGGTGCGTCCAAGAACTATGTGTTTAAAATTGCGAGCCATAATTTTCCTAAGTGACTAGTGATTTTGGGTGCCCAACTTAAGACATCTTAAAGAGGATTGATTTTTTTTTTTTTAGAAGAATGGGTGCTGAGACTTTTCTGAAAACTAAGCGCCTCTAAGATGCCCCAAGTTAGGCACTCAAAAATAAGGGCACCCAATATATCTAGTCACTTTTGAAAATCTTGGCCACAATGCATATCTATAGTCTCACTGCAAGGAAAGAGTTTATGTGAGTTGTGAAAATGTTATTTAGTATAGTTTTTGTATAACTTTGTAGAATATAGGTAAGTCTGATGCATAAAATAACTGCATTGTTTGCACATTTTAAATCTAATTAATATCAGTTTGTGTTAAATATTATGAAGCCTTGTCCACATGCTTAGAATTCCTTAGTGATTGCATTTGTATTGTTTTTCAATAATGTTCCAGAAAAAGGGATTTTACCGATTCCTACTTTTGTTGTTTGCTATGTACCTAGTATGAAATTTCATCCCACAATCTTGACCTAGAGATTTCTAAAAGTTTGCAGTTTTCAATCAGCAGGCCGGCTACTTATGGTGGCAAAGTTTATCAAGTGCCACAAAGCAGTCTCCTTCACGTACTATTCGATGAGTCTATAGGAATGGTGCCCAAATTTTTCCTGTCGTGTCCCGCTTTCTACCAGTAATGGAATGTGTCCAGGGCCGGTGCAACCACTAGGCGAACTAGGTGGTCGCCTAGGGCGTCAAGTGGTTGGGGGCAGCGGTGAAGCAGAGGTGAGCTGGGTCGGGGAGCTGCTGTATGCGGCTCCCCGGGCCGAGGGAAGGGAGGGGGCGGCAGAGAGCTGCCGCAGGGGTGGCTCCCCGGGCCGAGGGGAGGGGACGGCAGGGAGCTGCCGCGGGAGGGGCCCCTGGGCCGAGGGGAGGGGGCGGCAGCGGGGGGGCTCAAGGTGGAAGTTTCATCTAGGGCACGAAACCTCCTTGCACCGGCCCTGAATGTGTCTGCCCCCCCCACCCCCCCGGCTCCATTACTGCACAGTTGGCTCAGCAGAGGAGCTGGGGCTAGAGGCTGAGCTGGCCTGGGAGCAGCGGGGGAATGAGGGCAGAGCTGGGCTGGGAGGGAGCAGGGGGTGGGGTGGGGTGGGGTGGAGCTGTGGCTGGAACTGGGCAGAGGGCGGAGCAAAGCTGCAGCTGGGGCCAAAGCTGGGCTGGGGGCAAAGCAGGTAGAGGTGGCACTCCCTCCCCGCCCCCCCATGGGGGCTCACCTGGGCCCCATTGTGCACCCCCCGAACGTTCCTCTGTGCCACACAGTTTCATAGAATTATAGAATATCAGGGTTGGAAGAGACCTCAGGAGGTCATCTAGTCCAACCCCCTGCTCAAAGCAGGACCAATCCTCAATTAAATCATCCCAGCCAGGGCTTTATCAAGCCTGACCTTAAAAATATCTAAGGAAGGAGATTCCACCACCTCCCTAGGTAACGCATTCCAGTGTTTCACCACCCTCCTAGTGAAAAAGTTTTTCCTAATATCCAACCTAAACCTCCCCCACTGCAACTTGAGACCATTACTCCTTGTTCTGTCATCAGCTACCACTGAGAACAGTCTAGATCCATCCTCTTTGGAACCCCCTTTCAGGTAATTGAAAGCAGCTATCAAATCCCCCCTCGTTCTTCTCTTCCGCAGACTAAACAATCCCAGTTCCCTCAGCCTCTCCTCATAAGTCATGTGTTCCAGTCCCCTAATCATTTTTGTTGCCCTCCGCTGGACTCTTTCCAATTTTTCCACATCCTTCTTGTAGTGTGGGGCCCAAAACTGGACACAGTACTCCAGATGAGGCCTCATCAGTGTCGAATAGAGGGGAACAATCACGTCTCTCGATCTGCTGGCAATGCCCCTACTTATACAGCCCAAAATGCTATTGGCCTTCTTGGCAACAAGGGCACACTGTTAACTCATATCCAGCTTCTCGTCCACTGTAACCCCTAGGTCCTTTTCTGCAGAACTGCTGCCTAGCCACTTGGTCCCTAGTCTTTAGCAGTGCATGGGATTCTTCCGTCCTAAGTGCAGGACTCTGCACTTGTCCTTGTTGAACCTCATCAGATTTCTTTTGGCCCAATCCTCTAATTTGTCTAGGTCCCTCTGTATCCTATCCCTACCCTCCAGCGTATCTACCTCTCCTCCCCATTTAGTGTCATCTGCAAACTTGCTGAGGGTGCAATCCACACCATCCTCCAGATCATTTATGAAGATATTGAACGAAAGCAGCCAGAGGACCAACCCTTGGGGCACTCCACTTGATACCGGCTGCCAACTAGACATGGAGCCATTGATCACTACCCGTTGAGCCTGACAATCTAGCCAGCTTTCTATCCACCTTTTAGTCCATTCATCCAGCCCGTACTTCTTTAACTTGCTGGCAAGAATACTGTGGGAGACCATGTCAAAAGCTTTGCTAAAGTCAAGGAACAACATGTCCACCACTTTCCCGTCATCCACAGAGCCAGTTATCTCGTCATAGAAGGCAATTAGATTAGTCAGGCATGACTTGCCCTTGGTGAATCCATGCTGACTGTTCCTGATCACTTTCCTCTCCTCCAAGTGCTTCAGAATTGATTCCTGGAGGACCTGCTCCATGATTTTTCCAGGGACTGAGGTGAGGCTGACTGGACTGTAGTTCCCAGGATCCTCCTTCTTCCCTTTTTTAAAGATGGGCACTACATTAGCCTTTTTCCAGTCGTCCGGGACTTCCCCTGATCGCCATGAGGTTTCAAAGATAAAGGCCAATGGCTCTGCAATCACATCCTTTAGCACTCTCGGATGCAGCGCATCCGGCCCCATGGACTTGTGCTTGTCCAGCTTTTCTAAATAGTCCCGAACCACTTCTTTCTCCACAGAGGGCTGGTCACCTCCTCCCCATGCTGTGCTGCCCAGTGCAGTAGTCTGGGAGCTGACCTTGTTCTTGAAGACAGAGGCAAAAAAAGCATTGAGTACATTAGCTTTTTCCACATCCTCTGTCACAGTTTGTGGACCACTGGTCTATAGTGAGCGTGGCAATAGAAGGTATTTACAGAATTTACCAGAAAATTAAGGCAAAAGTGAGAATTATACGACTCCCTTGAAAAGCATGGCAACTATGCAGTAGTACATGGCAATGCAAATGTGTTAGTTCATAGTAATGTTGGAAATAACCTGTATAATTTCTTATATGGAAAGTACAAGTTTCTAGTACTTGTTGTCACAGAGACACCTGCACTCTCTTATCCACCAATAAGGAGATGCGAACATAATTAATGTAAAAATTTCTTTAGAGGAACTAGATTTAGTCTCTCTGGTGTTGGAACAGGGCATATTTCTCTGACCTTTCACTAACACTGACTCAGCAGAACAACAATAGAGCAGTTTCCACAGCTTAACAGATTCATCCAGGTCACTCTGCTTCCAAGACCACATCACTTTTCTTCATGTTCTCAGCTCTCAGTTATTTTAACATACACAACACCTAGATTTATTTCTATTATCTGCCAGTTGCACAAAATATACGAGCAAGATGCCCTTTGAACTGGTACGACAAACAGCTGCTACATAAGGCTGCATGAAGAAAAGGTCTAAACTTCCACCAAATCCACAGCTCCGTGACCCATCAGACACCTTGGTGCTTTGCATAGAGGGAACCTTGCACACATATACTGTGTAGAAACAATCTTGGTGCACTGAAGAAAGTAGCTAGAATAGACAGATATAGTTATTTTGGAATGACAGATCTGCTCTCAGAATGGAGCATAAAATAGTTAGCAAATGCATGCAGTAGTTTGAGGTTATTTTTAATTTTGTTTATTTGGGGGGTGAAATTTCTAAGACACTAGAAGTCTTTGTAAGTTGGACTTCTTATTAATTGTGAATCCAAATTTCAACTGTGGGAAAGGCTCAAAAAATGGGAATAAAAGAGCAGAGTTCCAAGTCTCATATGTCTGGGTCAAGGTCATTCTTTGAAGCCTTGTTCCTAACCGACATTCCAGTCCCATTCAGTTAGAGACAAATGCCTTAAGTGGCTGCTGCTCCCCAAGAGTGATCTGGCACCATGATTTTGGATTATTTCCCTGTCCATAATGGTATAGTGCATGAATAGGATACATTCCAAGGTCTGTGGTATCTATATTATGTCCTTTGCTTCCTGGGTTGAGGTTGAGGCTGAGGAAACCCACAAGACGGAGCAGTGATTTGTAGAATTTAAGGTCAGAAGAGATGCAATATGTGGGGTCGGCTGCTCCCCCTGCCAGTCCATCAGTGAAGCCTCTGCTGCATGCCAGGTCTTGTCCAGCAGGGCCCAGCCCCCATCCTGTTTCCAGCCGGCACTGGCTGCAAGCTACAGTGGCTGGTGAGTGCTGGCCGGTGCCAGGTGGCAGCCAGTTACGTGTCGCCTCTTTTGCACTATGCATTGGCCCTTTACATGCTCCCCCTCTTGCTGTCCTCTCCCTGCTTTGCCCCTTCAGCCCCCCAACCCCGCTGCTCCTCCATATCGCCCCCGGTCGGGCACATCCCACTCCCAGCACTGTGGGGAGAACCAGCCCCTGGTCAGAGTGCTCAGCTCATCAACAGCCTGGCCAGCAGGTTTCTTCCTTCCCCCATTGCCTCTGGCTGGGCTAGTGCCCCGGGAAAGCCCAAGACCCTCCAGCCCAGGGCGCTGGCCAGGAGGAGCCAAGCCCTGCATATGCCAAAGCTCCGCACAGCACTGTCACAGGGAAGGCTCCCTGCCCCTCAGCTAAGCTCTGGAGTGGCAGGAGGGAAGTGATTTCCAGCCTGCTCATGCCCCGGCCCTGCAGGCTCCACAGCAGCCCCCTGGGCAGGGGCTTAGCACCCTCTTCACCAACCCCCACCCTCCTGCGCCCCACTCTGGATCCTGCCGGGAGTGTGGGGCTGCTCCATACCCTAGGCACCTTTCCCT
Organism: Natator depressus; assembly: GCF_965152275.1. Lineage (NCBI taxonomy): Eukaryota > Metazoa > Chordata > Testudines > Cheloniidae > Natator > Natator depressus. The sequence goes on along the minus strand of NC_134234.1, from coordinate 322,218,464 downwards.
GCTGAGCCACCTCTCTGGCCCGGTTCGCTGAAGCCCCTGCAGTCAGGTTCCCTGGGCCCTGGTGCACAATTCAGCCTTAGGGCTTAACCCCTTCCTGCCCAGGCTGTAGCCAGGGGACAGGAGGTGGCTGGGTTATGTCTGTGGCCAGCAGCAGCCTGGAGGTGTTAGCTGCCTTTCAACACTGTGCGGGCAGGAAGGGACAAGCTGCTTCCAGTGGGAGGGGTGGGGAAGAGATGAGCTCTGCAATGACATGCGCTAAGTCATCCCTTCCCCCCTCCTCCTCCTCTCCTGAGACTGGAAGCAGCTCCCATCCCTTCCCTCCCACAGAGTGGCAAAAGGCTGCTGCTGGCCATGTTCTGGTGTGAACCCTGGCAGAAATCTGGGAAGGGGGGCATGTGACCCTGCATGCCCCCCACACACACACACAAGTGTTGCCTTGGGAAGATGCGGTGCCAGGTACCAGGAGAGGTGGGTCCATCCGAGGGGCCCAGCCAGGCATGGAAGTCAGAGAGCGCCAGGTAGGGAGGGTCAGGTTGGTCAGTCACCCTCCATAGGTGAGAGAGGTGTACAGGAGTGTGTGTGTGTGTGTGCGCGTCATCCCCCCCCTCCCCCCGTATGTGCCACCCCTCCCTGTGTGAACCCTGAAGCTTTAAAGATAAAAAGGTAAATAAAAAGAATCCAACTACGCAGGTTTTTTTTAACAGGGTCTCAGTCTTCTTGATGTTAATTTGAACATTTGTACTGTGTAGTTCTGATTGATTGCCATTGAACTCGCTTGAGTATGAGTAATTTTACCAGGTGTCCCATATTCAGCGTAGGGAAATATGGTCATCCTATCCCATGAATCTGTCACATCCCTTGGTTGGCTGTCGCAATGGTTAATTATGAATTAATTATCCTCACTGTTAAAAAGTGTGCTTTATTTTGAATTTGAATTTTTCTAGGTTCAAATTCCAGCCACTGGATCTTGTCACAGTTCTGGCGTTCATTTGTTATGTTGTCATCTGCCCGACGGTGCAACAAGGGTCAAAGTCTCATTCTGGAGCATAGTGCTTGGCTAGTTTCCCTGTTGGTACTAGCTGCTAGTGGGCAGGGCCATGGCCCCTCGCTTGCCCTCTCAGTGCATCTCTGATAGAGCTGTCCAGGCACAGAGAGGGCAGCATGTTACACTCTCTGACAAAGTGGCAAAGAATACCACCCTGGTGTGTGCTCCCTGGGAGCCTTCAAGAGGAATTGCGGCAGAACCAGCCCAAGTTCCTCCAGGGAGCTCCCGCTGTAACGCCGCTCCTACATACAAGTTCCCCAGACGTTGCCAAGGGCAGAGTCTAACCCCAAATTAGGCCTCTTAAAGGATGACTGTAGAACTGTAGATTGTAATTTGGATGTAAGGTCCAAATTAGATAGCAGGTTTTGTCGGAGCAACAGCTGGAGCTACAAATCTGGCAGCTCCATCAGATGCATCTAAAGCAGCTCTAAGGGAGTGCTTAGAAAGAGCTTCTTGAATAATGCCTTTGAATAACTGTTTATAAGACTCATGCACAAGGTTTAATGAAGGCAGCATCCTGATTTACAAATCGTATCTGGAAAACAAAGCTTGGTAATTAGCTCTCCTCATGAAAAGTGCTGCTGAGGAATAAGCTTTCCTTCCCCAACAGTCATGCTTGCTCGACTCTTTATCAGGAGAAGCAGAGTGAAACCTCCTCTGAGACTTAGAACTGTCATTAGCCACAGCTAGAAGTCTGGAGAAGGATGGGTGAAAAATCAACTAAAGTCTTGTTTACATAATTGATAGAATCATTCTGGTTTCTTAGCAACAGGAAGAAAAGAAGCTGCTTGAGATTTGAGCTGTTTGGTCAAATGCAACAGGCCATCACTTTTCATAAGGGTCACTTTATTTTTAATCTGTAGCGGTTTAAGGTTCATGTTCCTTCTTAGACACAGAGGACCGAAGCAACTCTGCTTCTATTGCCAAATAATTTATGAGCTTCTGAAAAGCTCTCATACTACCAGGAAAGGAAGCATCATCATCAGACACATAGTCTACTGAGGACCATTGCACCAGCTAGAGTGACCATGGTTGATGGCATTGCACCAGGCATTGTGTAATTCAGTTCCTGGATTTCACTCAATCCTGTGAATCCACAAATCTCTGGGGTGGCCCCACAGGTGGTGCCAGGTGGGGTGAGAGCATGCACCCCTTCAGACGTCGACAGAGAATTTGAGAGCACGGTGTGCTGGAGTGTTTTTGCCCATCTTGGTGACATGGCTGAAGAGTATGCAATGCCACTTTGGAATATAATGAGCTACTGAAGGAAGGCCAGGTCTCTATGAGAGTATGACATTTCACACACAAAGTGAAACCACTTTATGCTCAGGGTTTGGTGCTGACAGCACATATGGAAAACCTTGAATTTCTCCAAATCTGCTGGTAAGAAGGTCCAGGCTACTGACCCATATAGCAATGCAGGTAGTACACAGATTTGATAACTGTTGAACTCAAGACAAAGACATTTTTGTGTCCATAAGTGACACGTGGACTTTAGGCAAGAGGTGATGAGATCTATTTGTCGAAGAACGTCTGGTCTATTGTGACCATTTAAACTCTGCTTGCATCCCAGGCAGATGATCTCATCAGTGCTTTCTATGGTACTCGAACCCATCTGCACCAGGGGTTGTGTTAGCCCAGCTACAAGATTCTGGACCTTGGTCTTCACCACGAGACACTGAAACCTATAGAGCAGCAATGTCTTGGAGACCTTGAAGGGCAGAGCTGAAATTCTCTGACTTCTCCACAAGCAAGGCAGCATTGTCAGCGTAGGACTTGGTCAGTGAATACTTCTTGACTATCCTTGATTCCAGTGTGTGGACCAGCAAGTCCTAATAGTCAGTCAATAGTTTGACAGAATAGTGCCAGCGCAAGAATGCATCCCTGCTGCACCCCAGCGGTTGTATAGAAATGCAGCTACAGCCATGACCCAGTGAGCACTCTCATACCAGTATTGGTGTGACGATCATGCATCAGATTTAGCAGAACATCTGGAATGCCAGTTCCTTTCAGTGCGAGCCAAAGCACTGACCTGTCAACTGACTCAAAAGCCACTTTGATGTCAAAATATGTCATGTGAAGTGGGCAGTTAAATTCTTGGTACAGCTCAGCTAGAAGCTGGAGGGGAAAGCCATAGTCCATTGTCAACCACTCAACTCTGAAACTTGATTGATGTGGACAACAGTATCTATTAAGCATTGGCTACATCCTGCCAAGCAGAATATGAGCTAAGACCTTTCCAGGGACCAATAACAATGAAATTGGCCTGGAGTTGCCACACTTGGTGTGAGATCCTTTGCCCTTGTACAGGGACACTATGATGACATCTTTCCAGTCTGCTGGTACTTTGCCTGATGCCCACTGTTTTCAGAACAGTTGCTGCAGGCTGATGCTCACTGGTTCCAAGGTGTCTTTGAGCAGTTCAGGAGGAATTCCATCAGGTCCAGCAACATGTTCATTCCATAATTTTGGATGGCCTTTCATACTTCCTTGAGTGACAGAGGGACAGTATTCATCCCTCGGTCTGCAGCCATGCCATTTGCCAGATCATGTAGCTCTGGCCAATTGTCAGCAGATGCGTGGTTCATTAAACTTTCATAGTGTGTTTTCTATCTGTCCAGAACCTCATCCACTGATGAGCAGAGAAAGCCATCTGATTTCATGATGGGAATGTTAGAAAGCTGTTTATAGCTACCAGTCATGCACTTGATGGCTCTGGATGCAGGGTGGAGATTGCTGTGTTTTAAGCCATCCTCTACTTCATCAGCCAGGGAGTTAATGTAGATCTCCTGGTCATGTTTTGCCATGGCCCAGAAAATGCCTGTCAGCCATTTATGTTCCTGGACAACTCCCTGCTTGCATTCATCTGCCTTTTTCATTAATATATCACAGGCCTCTTAGGAAAGCCAAAGTTTTTTGCATGACTATCTGAACGCAGTTGTTTCAGCAGTGGCATATGATATAGTGTTATGTATACCACTCCAGGCAATCTTCACGTTGTCTAAGGGAGCACCCAGGTTATGTGTGGGATCCTCAACAGCCTGTGTATATTTCACAGCTTCAACAGGATTCTCAGATAGACACTGGACATTGTGCTGTTGATGGACGTCTGGCTTGTGAGGAGATGGAAAATGCAGTGAGAGCTGAGTAACACCTAGTCTATGGTCTGAGTTTGCTGGTATGTCTGCACCACTGAAGACCCAGTGAGATTTCACTAGGGAGCAATTTCTGACAAGGTTATGGTCAGTTTCTTTCATAGCACATCCATTGTCTTAAATCTAGGTCCAGTGATGGTTGTTAAGGTTGCTAAACCAGAAGCCCAAAATAGACAAGCCCTAAGTGGCACATAATGTCAAAAGCTGGGGGTGGTGTTATTTGGGGAACCCAACCCAAAGTGACCTATCATGATTTCATACTCAGCTCAGTCTCAGCCAGTCATGGCATTGAAATCTCTGAGCACTAACCCATGTGTCATGTGGTAGAATTAACTGGATTTTTGCTGTTAGCTGGTGGCAGAATCCATCCTTTTCAAAAAGGGATGCGTCTTCTGTTGGTGCATAGGTCACAGTGACAGATAAGTGTCCACAATGATGCTGGAGCTGAGCATAGAGTAAATGTGGAGTGATGTGCTTCTATGTGGTTAAAATCTGTGCTGGGGTTGTCTAATAAGTGCCACACCCGGAGTTCAGGGTGACCCCCCAGAGTGGAGGAAGGTTGTTCCTTCACAGTGGCTTGATTGCTTGGTTTGGTAGACAGGCTTCTGTGATGCCAGTAATTATGATCATCATGTAGCAGTTGAGTTCTTTGACAAGAGCTGTCTTGCACCCAGTACTGTTCAGAGTTACACAATCCATGTGGTGATGCAGAACATGCTTCTAAGGTCCAATTTGGATTTCCAGGAAGTTGTGGTCATCGGGTCTATGCCTTCCCTAAGAGGATTTGGCCCATGCATGCAGAACACTCCCCTCCTCTTGGAATTGGTAACATCAGGTCTTTATCCCTGGTGCTGTTGTCACAGTCTGTCATTGCCTGTTTCCCCTTTGTTTCACTCTGCTTTCTTGGGACTGGGGACACAGAGAAAGGTTTTATTTTGGGGGACACCACCACCCTTCCCAGGAATTCATCCACCAAATGCCATTGATTCCTGATTCTGAAGGCAATTGTTTCAGCAGTGGCATGTGATATAGTGTTATGTGTACCACTCCAAGCAATCTTCATGTTGTCTGAGGTGGTACCTGGTTATATATGTGATCCTCAGCAGCCTGTATATATTTCACAGCTTCAACAGGATCCTCAGATAGACACTGGACATTGTTCTGTGGATGAACATTATGAAGAGCTGGCTCTTACTTCCACCTTATGTGGTCCACACATCTACAGTCATCATTCATCCACCTTCACCACCACTGGGGAAATTGGCCATCATCCACTGAGTCCATCATTGGTCCTCTCTCATTACCTAGAGCAGGGGCCCTTATCAGGTACTACCAGCGGGAGACAGGTGGACCCAGTGCTTGAGTGTGCCCGGACAACGGCACCCTGAAGTAGAGCAGTTTGTGACACACAACTACCCACAAGCCTTGAAGGGGGTACCCAGGAGGGGATGGCAAATAGGCAAAGGAGATGGAAATAACCTACCTGATCAGATTCTTATTTAGTAGGTCTTAGAAGTGTGATTACTTCACATGTGGGAAGGTTCTGTAGTATTAAATGCCAATATGGAGGGTTTATTCTATAATCTTTCATTTGCACACTTTTAACAAGAATGAAAAAGAATGAGCATGAGAAATTCCTGCATCAACATTCATGGTACTCTAAGCCACAAGACGCTGAATTCAGGGGAGATTTTAACCATCCTCGTATCAGTTGGGTAACAGCTACAACCAAATATGCATTATCAAAGAGGTTCCTAAATTATATAGATTACAATAGGTAAGAAACCACAACCAGAGAAGAAGTCAACTTGCATCTACTTCTTAATGAAAGGGAGTAATTAAGTGAGAGTGACAGAATGGTGGGGAAGTTCAGAACCAGTGATGATGAGCCTCTTTGAATTCTGCATGCTAAGGAACAGATTCATTTTCTTGATGCAAATGTAACTGGCTGCTCTTCCTGCATAAGGCATGCTCCTAGTCTGTTGGGAGATGCATCTGCTGACAATACAACAGGGATAACGAAATCATAACATTTTCAGTCTAGCTGCTTTGTGATCAGCGCTTTTAACTCCTCAGATACTGGTTTAGGTCTGTCTTCCTAGTGACCAGCAATTTCATTCTGCAGCAATTCCCTTAAGCAAAACCATAGAGAGATTTGAGGGGAATTTTCCCAAATGGTTTCATATCCTCATCTCTGTAGACCTACTTTATGTCTTGGAGAAGACGTTTCAAGTATATTTTTATCTGGATTAGTATTTAAATCATATTTGCTCTATTTATGTCCCATTCAGACACACTGGTCGTGCTCTCACCCATATTATCAATCTCATTAGCATATAGATAGTCACTCTGATACTAGTACCATGATATGTATCCATACTCAGTTCTTATGAGTCCCTGTCTTTTAAAAAAAATACCATCATCTACAAAATACTACCAGAAATATGTCTCGAGGCTAGAAAACATTCTGCAGGTTTCATTCATCAGGCTCAGACTGAATTAGGAGAACGTCATCTCTCAGACCCAACCTGGCCCACTTCAAATACATCATGCTCTGGTGAGATACAATAATGGGTCTCTGGCCAAGTATTTCTGCATTTCAGGATAAAGCCCTTGTGCCACACCCCCTTTCCCTATGAGCCCTCTTGTTTCTCACTGCTTGGTCACTAATGATGTCTGCACCTTTTCATAGGAGTCTTTCCTAATCTGATCCTGTGGCAGCTGTTCCTTTCAATCTGCAAGAGACAATCAGATCAGCCCTAAGGTAGTCATGTTGCATCTCATTGTTGCGGGCTGCATCTTCTTCCATCCAGCTAGTAAGAATTTAGTTCCTTCTCATGGTGTTTTCTCCTGGCTTTCTCTTTCTCTCTCCTCTGTCAGGTTGTGACACATCTTCATAAGTATGTCAGCCACAGATAACTGCTGCAGATATTTATCTATGCTTAATTGTATGTATTCTTCAAATATTTGACCATATTCTGGTTATAAAATTAATGTGGGTAAATCAGAAATTGATGCAAAGTAATTGTGACTGAAGTGTGTTAACACTTAATACTACAGTTTGCAATCATAATTACAATATATTTGCTTTTTAATTACTATCTGGCTTATTTATCTCCATGAGAGAGACTTCCCAAGAGTGTCTTTCTCACTAGAATGTTTTATTTTTACAGAAAAATGCAGCCATTGAGTGAGACGGAAATTACTTCATTATTATTTAAAATGAATTCGGCCTGTCAAAATGAGCTCATTGCCATGCACAGTGCTTCCTTCTTAATTCAATCTCAGCCTTTCTAGCAATTGAAATTCTGTACTGAGATGATGTACACAGTAGGCTTTTCTAATACATACTAAACCTTGTTTTAGGAAGAGTAAGGATGCATATATATTTTTGAATAGGGCGCATAGTTATAGACCAAGTTTTGAAGCAGAGTAAAAAGAATGTCACTCTTCCATAGGACATGTAAACTGCTTTGCCAGCTCAGAATCAAGCTGTGAAGATGTCTAAGGGGAACAGAAGGACTCTGCTGCCTGACCCTGCAGTTCTTCAGATTTTGCTAGCTCAGGATAAAACTAGGAAGAAATATTTATATATAAATAATTGGAATGCTAGCTATTGCTGCTCTTTTTTTCTTAGAATAAGAAAGAAAAAAGTGAACAGCAGAGGAGGAAAGAGATGCTTGAAGAAGATATTGAAGGATATAGGAAGATGAAAGCTTAATGATGAGGTGGAAGTGCATTGCCACCTGAGGAAAGAATAAAGAAAATAGGGGAGGTTCAGGGAGGAGAGAGATCCATCTGAACAGGAGTCTGAAAGCATTGTGGTGTGTCCATCTGGAGGGAAAAGAAAGGAAGGAAAAACCAATACAATGGACTTTCAAACTTGCCAGATCTGTGATTCCAGCAGAGTTAAACAGTAAGGGCCAACTCCTAGGGCCCTTACTTGGAGCTCAGTGGTATCTTTAGAGCACTTTGGAGCAGTATGGAAACTGAATACACCCTTTAAGGTGGTTCAGCGCACCCTTCCCTCTGGGGGGCCAGGAGGAGGGGCAGAACCTCTTTAGGAGCATCCTTTCACTCAGGTGAATCCAAGTGCTGCTGCTGAGGGTGTAAGGTTCCTTGTTCAGTCTATCCCTTGCACAAGCATGCAGGAATCTGGCTCTCAGTTTTTGTCTTAGCCAATGTTAATTTTGTCTGTAAGGACTTTTTGGTTTGGACATGAACAGTTTCTTCAGGATCTAGAATCAATGGAGTGGGGGGAGGGAGGAGAGAAAGAAAGTTAAAAAGTTCTTCCAGTTTCAAATTGAATTTCTCAGAACCTCATTTAGGTCTGTCTGTAGTTGGTCATTAATTTGCATGTGCAGAACCTTAGCAAGTGAGTATTAGTGTGATGGGAGCATTGTTGTGGAATCAACTGAATGTTTTAGAAACTAATTGGTGGTTTGCCCTCCCTTCTGGTCACTCTACTTAAAGAGTGCAGCAGAAGAAGAAGGGGTTGAGTGACAAATCATTGAAAAAACTTTCATTGAGGGAGACCGAAAAGATTCATCTCCTTTTTAAAGTGAACAGTAATGAGAGATGATAGGATAAAGTATACAAAATAATGAATAATATGGAAAAGGTAAATCAGACTCTCTCTCTCTCTCATGTTATGCAAGAACAACTGCAAAGTCAAAACTAAGAATAGGAAATACTTTTTCACACACAAAATTAGCCTTTGGACTCACTGACACAGGGTATCATTGTGGCCAAGAGCTTAGCAGGTTTGTAAAGAGTGGATATATATATATGGATAATATTTGAGAAGGGATATAGACCCTCACGTCCTGAGCATAAACCAACTTCTAACTAACTGAATTAGATAGACACTTACCCTGAGCCAGGTTATCCCATAACTGCCTTACTGCAGGGTTTCCTTGCGCTTTCTTCTAAAGCAGCTGGCCACTGCTGGAGATGGAACGTAAGAACATAAGAACGACCATACAGGGTCAGACCAATGATCCATCTAGTCCAGTGTCCTGTCTTCCTCCAGTGGCCAATGCCAGATGCTTCAAAGGGAATGAAAAGGACGGGGCAATTATCAAGTGATTCATCCCCTGTCATCCAGTCCCAGCATCTGGGACTCAGACAGGATACTGGACTAGATGGCCCAGTGCTCTGATCCAGTCCAGCAGTTCCTATGTTCCTGGGAAAGTTTTTCTGTTTACCAATGGTTTTGTTGGGGAAGAGCGCGCCCACTGCTGTGTTTCTGCCTCCTCCAACGAATGCCATCTGACACTGGCTTCCCTTAGCAAGGAATATTTCCTTCCCTGTGTCACTCATGTTTATCCCCCAAGTTCTCTGGTTTGTAAGCAACAGTAGGTTACAAAGTGTAACCTAAATAATGTCCCAAAAGGTTACTCAAGAGAGCCAGAGGCTCTACAGTCCCAAAACAGTGAGTTGATATTTGGCCTGGACCCACAAAGGGAGCGAGGTTTGTAATCTTATAAGTTTTAGCCCAAGGGTTAGGGTACTCCCCTAGAATGGGGGAGCTGCTGGTTCAATTCCTTCCTCTGCCTGAGGAGAAGGGAGCGGAACATGGATTCCCTACATCTCAAGTGAGTGCCCCACCACTGGACTATAGAGTGAATCTCACTTTTTCTCTGGCCCAGATAATAATTAATTAAAGTGAAATGGCTTCAACAAGAGACACCACATCAGAATATCGCATAGTCCAGTGGTTAGGGCACCCACCTGAGAGGTAAGGAACCTCTGTTCAAATCCCTTCACCTCATCAGGTAGAGGGAAGATTGAACTGGGATCTCCCACATCCTGGCTGAGTAAGGGACACTGCCTCCTGTGTCCCCGGGCTGTTTTGTGTGGCATCAGGCATGCTTTGAGTACACCTCCTGGATCACACCCTGCAGGGAACAGAAACATTCCTCAACCTATCTTCCCCTAACTTGCAGGTTGCACTGGGAGTTAGGCATGAAATAGGGATTTGGATGCCTGCCTGAGGCAGCAGTCTGTATGCCCAGAGCCAGAACTTCGGGCACGTAGGGAACTTGTACAGCAAAAATGTAGGTGTCGCATGAGTTTAGGCACCTACAGGATTAGGCAGCAGTTATGTGGATCGCAGTGCTGCCTAAATCTGGGCTTTAGGCACCTAAGTCCCTTTCCGGATCTGGCTTTTTCTGACTTGCCTGCTGCCCAGCCTGAGCCACCCTTAAACTAAGGGGTGGGAGCCTTTAAATTCCAGTTCCCAAGCCCTCTCCAGTGCTGCTGACTCTCTTGTGTTGCCTACAGAGTACAGCCACCCCAGTGATGCTACAGATTTAGAAAACTTCCATCCATTCAGTGGAAGTACTGTATTTCATGGGTTTGTTTCTTAATACAGGGCACATCTACACTGCAATTAAAAACTGCAGCTGGCCAGTGTCAGTTGACTCAGGCTTGCGGGACTCGGGCTAAGGGACTGTTTAACTGCGGTAGACATTCACGCTTGGGCCGGAGCCTAGGCTATGGGATCCAGCAAGGGGGGAAGGCCCCAGAACTCAGGCTTCAGCCCAAGCCCAAATATCTACACTGCAAATAAACAGCCCCTTAACCCAAGCCCTGTGGGCCCAAGTCAGCTGACAAAGGCCAGCCTCTGTTGTTTAAGAGCAGTGGAGACATATCCATGAAGCCCATATTGCTGACCTGACTCAAGCAAATAGTTTCATGTAAGTCAGTGGTATGGCGGATTTTGTTGTTATTTACTGTGCAAGTGTAATTGAGGACAGAGGTTGTTCTTATATTTTAATTTTTTATAATATATGAGTGCTACCCTCCACTTAAAACATCTTCTGTGGGGGAATTGGACAATACAGTAGAACCTCAGAGTTACGAACACATCGGGAATGGAGGTTGTTCGTAACTCTGAACAAAAGTTTACACCTGAACTTTCAAAAGTTTACAACTGAACATTGATTTAATACAGCTTTGGAACTGTACTATGCAGAAGAAAAATGCTGCTTTTTAACCATCTGAATTTAAGTGAAACGAGCAGTGAAACAGTTTCCTTACCTTGTTCAATCTTTTTTTTAAACTTTACCTTTATTTTGTTGGTAGTTTACATTTAACACAGTACTGTACTGTATTTGCTTTTTTATTTTGTCTCTGCTGCTGCCTGACTGCATACTTCCAGGTCCAAATGAGGTGTACAGTTGGCCAGTCAGTTCATAATTCTGATGTTCATAACTCTGAGGTTCTACTGTATTTCATATTTCGTATTTACAAACATTCTATATTTCCCAGTAAAAGTTGATGATTGATACATTTTGGATTTTTTTCATAAAGTCAAGGAGCAGTGAGAGGAAAAATTCTGTGTAATTCAAGTGCCGCTGGTACTTCAGGACAGGTGTAGATGGATAACGTTGTGCAAGCTGTCAATCCCCCTGCCAAGGAGATATCTCAGTCTTGTGGCATCATCTGTCCAGTTCTGCGATGAAGACATGGCTTTAAATACAAAGTCAAAAGAACCACTGGAGCTAATGCACAATGTGGGGAAAGAACACAGGAAACTTTCTTTCTCTCCCTTGAATGTCTGGGCAGAGAACAGTCACAAACCCTGGTTTTGCTGGTATTCCCTCAGAAGCACAAGGTGGTGCAAAGTGCTCACAGCACTAAACATGCTGAAGGGGGGCGTGCAGACCAAAGTCAGCTTTGAGTTGAGCATGTGTTACATTTGGTTCCAGGGGATAGTACTTCCCATACCTCTGGGGACACTGGGGTCACCATCTGCTTTTTCCCTGCAAGTGCAATACTTCCTAGAACTACTATTGCTGTAGTGTATCTCATTGCCCCCCTTCAAGCAACTGTGACTTTAAATGCCACAATCCAAATCAATGTATAACAATCTATTCCTGTTATATTAGAATCTTTCCATCTCTTTGCTGATGCAAATTAATCAGAAAACAGATTCTACATTGATCACTGTAGGGTTTTTGGACAGAAAAATACAAGATCTGGAGAAGAAATATTACTTCGCTATAAGAAAAATATACTGATAGTTCTAATAAATTGATCTTGCAGAAGCTTATCACTTACTTGAAAAAAAATGGACCAGATCCTTGGCCCCGTTCTGGTTACTTTCACCTCTCAAATAATGCATAGAAATCACAAGCCAGTTCATCCTGCACCCCATGTTGGAAGAAGGTGTGGCTGAGGCAAAGGGATGTGGCCAGAAAGCCATTTTGCTAAAGTATTCCCTGTCTACCAGAATGTCCCCCCGTAAGGAACTATAAGAAGTCAGACATCATTCAGAGAAATCCTGAGGTTGTTCAATGTTATGTCAAGAACCAATCCAAGCCCTGGCCAGCACTAGGATCTGAGAACCACAAAGGTGACCCAGCCCATCTCCTCCTCCACTATCAGCATCATCATCACCTCTATCAGGCATCTCTCAGCCCCAGCTGTGGATCAGGACTAATACATTTTGGGGGCATACAGCCTAAAACTTTGGGAATCAAAAAAATGTTCAATTTGTGTGGTTTCTGGTGGCTGTTGCTGGTGAGATGAAAAGCAAGGACTATCTAGACTTGTTTAAACTGTATTTAGAAGAGGGTTTGGATATTTGTGAAGATTCTTTGCCTCCTGTGGTCAGAGCAACCTTCAGCACATGGCCCATCAGGGTAATCTACTGGTGGGCCGCAAGACATTTTGTTTACATTGACCGTTCACAGGCACGGCCCCCTGCAGCATCCAGTGGCCAGGAACAGCGAACCACAGCCACTGGGAGCGGCGGGGGGGAGCCGTGCCTGCGGATGGCTGCATGCCAAGGGTTGCCAATCCCTGGGTTAGAGCCTTCTTCATCCCTACCTAGCAACCTCTTTTTGTTACTCAATCATCTTTGACTTCTGTTTCAGGAGCAATGAGTCATTTCAGACTTTTGAAACTCACCTGGATTGTTACTTTCATACTTACATCTGTCAGGGTGTGGATTTTAAGGTTTGCTTAGCAACTTGCTGATAAATTATTTTGGGAGAACAAAGTGTTGGCTTTTCCAAATTTAACACAAGTAACTATGAATCATCAAGAACATTTTATATATGATATCTGAGGTTAAACAAATTAGGGCTGGATTTAAAATGTTTTATCTGCATCAGCATCAAATTATATATAAAAAGCGATATTTTTCAGATCAACTGGTGGCTTTGTTTTTGCAGAATAAACTTCATAAGCTCTCTAAAGACTCTTCTTCTAGCAGTACCAAACTATTGTTTAATGAAGAATCCAAAATTTGAGAAATTATTATTGTTGGATTTTGAAAGTATACAAAATATTTCTTAAATTGTCTAATTTTATACTTGTTTGGAATTAAATTACATGTAAAGTTAGTTCTTTATGCCACTTATTTTGAAATTAGATGGTATTTGTATCGGAATGAAATGATTAGTGTGTGAGTACCATTGCCCTCCAGTGGCTGGAACCAGAACTTCCCAATTGTCTAGGTCCAGGATACACTAACAGCTGCTAATGGATCTTCATCTTGAGCTCAAGCGTTGGAGGGCCTGTGCTTTGGGATCAGGATGATCTATGTTTTATCCCCACTGCCACAGTGAAATATGGAGTGTCCATGAAGCCCAGGTTGGCCACAAATTCATAATTCTGTCGTTAATAGTATTTCCCAATTGTGTCATGAATGCACGTTTTCTCTTTTTTTAAATAATATTTTAGGTAACTGTCATAATTTTAATTATGTTAAAATAATGTATTGCCATGAGATCTCAGTAACTTCCTGAATTCAGCAATCTGCTGAAACCAGAGCACCAGCTCCATTACTTCCATGAGCACTTAATACAAAGAATGGGTATTTGCTTCATACAATTTCTTTTAAAACTATTTCTTCCTGACTGAAGCATGAATTGACTGTAATGCACTATGTGATTAATTGCATTAGAAATATACTTACGTTTAGCAAACAAATGCTAATGGCAGCCTGCTGTTAAAAAATAGAAGATAATGTTGCTACAGAAACAGAAGCTTTGGGCATCTTTCTCTTGCTAATTAATGGAAATAAAACCCTCATGCCCCTAGCCTATATCCTTGTGAGAGAAAGTGCGAGTACCCATATGCAAGTTCAAGGCTAAGACCTGCAGTTTGGAAAATTGTGTGCATCAGTGACTCATAGCTCGTCTTCTAAGGCTTTTATATCAATATAACTATTGCAATTAGGGAGTGTGAGATAGAGGTAGAGATATAGTACCAAAACTAAAGGAGTACTTGTGGCACCTTAGAGACTAACAAATTTATTTGAGCATAAGCTTTCTTGAGCTACAGCTCACTTCATCGGATGCATGCAGTGGAAAATACAGTAGGGGGATTTTATATAGAGAGAGAACATGAAACAATGGGTGTTGCCATACCCACTGTAACAAGAGTGATCAGGTAAGGTGAAAAGAACAGGAGTACTTGTGGCACCTTAGAAACTAACAAATTTATTTGAGCATAAGCTTTCGTGAGCTACAGCTCACAGCAGGAGAGAAAAAAAAACCTTTTGTAGTGATAATCAAGGTGGGCCATTTCCAGTAGTTGACAAGAAGTGTGAGGAACAGTAGGGGGGAAAAATAAACATGGGGAAATAGTTTTACTTTGTGTAATGACACATCCACTCCCAGTCTTTATTCAAGCCTAATTTAACAGTACCAAAACTGTTATACCGGTACAACTATTCCCCTCTCTTCCCTCCACAAATTCCCTATGTGCCATTCTCCTATTCTCTTCTCTTTCAGGGACTTGCAATCTCTTCACCCTCTGCCTCATGCCAGGGGCTCTGTGTCTCCTCCCATTGTCCCCTCTCCTTATAGCAGGCTCCCACATTCTCCCCCCATGCCAGGAGTTCTGTGTGCCACTCCATTTGCCCCCTCCCCTCCATGCCACGCTCTCCAGTTTTTGGGAGGCCTGGGGCAAAATCTGAAATTCAGGCTCCCCCACCCTTGCAAAAAAAATTACTACTGAGGGGAAGCCTGGTGGCTGGGGAGTGGGGTTTGGAGTTGGCAGGTCACTCATCCAGTATTAAACCAGACTGTCCTGCTTTTCTAGGGTTTGTCCCTCGTCCAGTACTCAGACAACACCAGATATTGTTTTTTCCAGTATAGGACAGGGGGTGGCATTTTCAAGAGCACACCACTTTGCCCCCGCCCACACTATCTCACATGCAAAGTCACACCAACGAGGGGCGGGGGGAGCAGCATGCTCTCGAAAATGGCACCCACCCGTGTGGCGTGAGTTCATACACACATCACACCGGTGGGGGTGGGGTGGAGTGGGGTCAAGCCCACAGAGGTGCAGCCCCACACCATTCCTGGAAGTACCAGAATATTCGGTGTTCCATGAACATGTGAGTGGCCACCTTAATTTGGAGTGTGAGCCCATGCTGCTCTTCACCCCACAGCAGCAGCTCCTGCCTCATGGGGCTGAGCCTACCTCTCCGCTCCAAGAGTTGTGACCTCAAATTTGCCATTCACCCACATTTGGCCTGGCTGTCCTCCCTCCTTTCCCCACACCCTCATCATGATGGAGGGGCAGCTGGGCCAAACCTGAATGGCACTGTGACCCAATATACCAGGTCACAGTACAATCTGGTTGCGGGGGGGCTCTCAGACAGAAGGCCCAGGACAAACTTCCTCTTTTTCCCCCTCTCTGGGCAGCCCTGACTTTATACCAGGGCTCTGGCTGCCCCCCCCTCCTCCTCTGCCACATGCCAGGGCTCTGAGTGCCCCTCATTCCCCCCATTTTCCCCTTTCACCCAGGCCCCCTTACCAGGATCTTCCATTCTTCCCCCACCAGGGCTCTGTATGTGCCCCTTATTTCCCCAAATTTAGGGGCTCTGTATAAGCCCCTTTCCTTCCCATCCCCCTTCCCCCATGTCTCCAAACCAGTCCCCATTATCCCCCAACAGCCAGGGGTTCTATATGTCCTCTAGTCTCCCCTGCATGCTAGGGGCTCTGTGTGTCTCCCTTACCCACCACTTCTATTTTTGTCTTTTCTTTCTCTTTCAGGGTTTCCCCCATTTTCCCCTTTCATTTGTTCTGATTTTCACCAAAATCAATAGGGTTCTGGCCATTTATGCCTAGCACATTCCCTGACATTTTGGAATGGATCAATTACAGAGTTCAAAGGTTATAATGCTACAGACAAACAAACAAAGAAATGCCATTGAGATGATTTGTTAGGCCATGTCTACATTACAAACTTGTGTTGACTCAAGTTACATCAGCATACAGCTGCTGCAGTTAGTACATCGTTTATATGCATGCATACTTGGCTCCTTGTGTCAGCAGTGTGCGTACTCTCCAGGAGTGAATGTATCAACTGTGGTGCACCATGGGTAAGTATCCAACTGTGCAACTTGCCACCATCCAGCTCACTGTCTTTTGGAAAGTTTTGGCAATGCATGATAGGGCCAAAACAAGTCAAGCAGAGGTGACAGGGAGCATGGGATCAACTTCCCAGTTTGCAACTGTCTCCATCCCATAATGTCATCTATAGCCCATAATTTTTGCACCTTTTTTTCAAAATCCAATAACCCCATGCAGTCCTCCTTGCTGTCCCCACCATTTCTGACAGAAACATGGAGCCTACACGGCTCTCCATTATTGTCATGAGTATTACAAACACAGGGCACATGAACCTGCGGCATTTGCAGAAGCGCAAGAAGAGCTGTGGGGAGCTCTTCTAATTGATTCCTTGGAGGACAGATTGCTGTAGGACACAGCAAGATCCAATTCAAGGATGTTGGTGGCATTCATAGAGCAGCTGCAGATGGTGGAGTGCCACTTCGGGCCCAAGAAACAAGCACTGACCAGTGGGGTCGCAGTGCAGGTTTGGGAAGATGAGTCATGGCTGCAGAACTTTCCAATGTGCAAGGCCACATTCCTGGATCTGTGTGCCAAGCTTGTCCTAGCCCTCCAGTGCAGGGATACCAAAATGAGAGCTGCACAGACAGTGGAGAAATGAGTGGCAATCGCACTGTGGAAAAGTGCAACACCAGATTGCTACTGGACAGTTGGGAATCAATTTGGAGTCAGGAAATCCACTGCAGAGGCCATTGCCATGCAAGTGTGCAGGGCCATTGATTGCCTCCTGCTACGCAGGACTGTGACTCTCGGAAATGTGCAGGACATAGGGGATGGTTTTGTAGCTGTGAAGTTCCCTAACTGCAGTGGAGCAATAGATGGCACGCATATCCCTATTTTAGCACCAGACCATCTTGCCACAGAGTACATCAACAGAAAGGGCTACTTTTCTATGGTAATGCAAGCGCTGGTGGATCACTGAGGATGCTTCACCAACATCAGTGTGGGCGGACCAGGGAAGGTGCATGACGCTCACATCTTTAAGAACACAAAGCTGTTCAGAAAGTTGCAAACAGAGACTTTCTTTCCCGACCGGCAAATTACCTTTGGCAATGTTGAAATGCCAGTAGCGATCCTGGGCAACCCAGCCTATCCTTTGATCTCCCGGCTCAGGAAGCCAGGCACCGGCCACATCAACAGCACCACAGAACAATTCAACTACCAGCTCGGAAGGTGCAGCATGACAGTTGAATATGCCTTTGGACATTTGAAGGGAAGCTGTCATTGTTTACTCACAAGATTGGACCTCTGTGTGAAAAATATCCAATCATTATAGCTGCCTGCTGTGTGCTGCATAATATCTGTGAAGCAAAAGGGGAAAGTTTCTGCTGGGGCAGCGGGTGGAGATGGAACAGCTCTCTGCTGAATTTGAGCAGCCAGATACAAGGGCTATTAGAAGAGCTCAATGTGGAGCTATAAGTCTCAGGGAGGCTTTGAAAGACCATTTTAATAGTGAGCCAGAGTAGCGTGTGTTGTAGTAGTGTGCTCTACCTGGCCCTGCTCTTTTGAGGCCTGGTATGAGTCACATGATGGTTGCTGTATATGTAGGACTACAATTATGGCATTGTTAATGCACGTATTAATTTTGTTTGTGAATGATCTTATGAGTTGTGTGATATTCTGGACTAACAGGTAACTGGTCGCTTTCAGGACTGCTGAGCACCCGCCAGCTTATATTGTGAACTAATAGATGAATTATGTTCCAAATAATAGAATTTTATTCAGTAACAAAATGTATGCAAAAAAAACCCCAGGCAATTAAAAAACAATAACATTTAAAACTTAATAAAATTTTATAAATTAAGAGAACAGAATTTATGAAGGGGAAAGAACATTCTTGTCCATTTCAGCTACACATACACCAACTGTGGCTTTCACAGGTCAGTGTATGTCAAGCTGTGATTGTCTTTAATGTCCCCCGGGGTGGAGTAGTAGAAATAGTGGACCGACCCCTGATGCCATGTGAAATGGTGGGGGGCTATAGGGAGGTCCCAATATTGTGTTCTCAGTGGTCTGCAGAGGAGGTGAGTCCTTCAGCATCTCTGTTTGTTGCCTGAGAAGCCCCATTATGTGCATCTCCCTCTCCTTTTCCTGCCTGGACTCCTGAACCTTTCTCCTCTCCATTCTTTCCTTCTCCAGCCTATCCGCAGTGTTCATCCTGCAGGCCCCATGCTCGCTACCTGATGCAGCAGTGACTTGCAGGATCTCCTTGAACATGTCATCCTGCATCCTCGTCTTTCTCCTCCTTATCTGGCTCAGGCATTCCATGAGCATGCAGGGGAGACCCTGGCGGCCATAATGGCAGCAACTGCAGATAAAACACGCAGAGGTACCATTGTCAGTGTATTTACTATGGAAAGCGAAATTTAAGATGCTGAGCTCACTCCACTTGCTCCCCAGAAATGTTAAGGATTACATTCTCACTTCTTCTTAGGATTGCTTGTACACAGCCCCAGTCACAGCACCGACCGTGGTGAGTACGGCCCACCAGGGGCTGGGGAAATTAGAAGGGAATTGCTCGGTTGCATGATTCTAGTAGTATAGGGCAATGGAACTGAATATTGGCACCGTTTTCCATAGGCTGTGGTGATTTAGCTGCTATCTATTCCTAAGGGTAACAAAGGCAGAGAGAGCACAGTTGCTTCTGGCGTCCCGTACCCATTCAGCTCCATATGCTGCTAGCCTGTATACTGCAATGGTGCCTCTGGAGTTATCACTGAGTGGTGTGGGAAAGTGTCCTACCATGGTGGAAGAAACAAGGCCGCCTTCCCAGAAATCTCCAGCAGAGGATTGCAGAGTAT
This sequence comes from Natator depressus, assembly GCF_965152275.1. Taxonomy (NCBI): domain Eukaryota; kingdom Metazoa; phylum Chordata; order Testudines; family Cheloniidae; genus Natator; species Natator depressus. The sequence goes on along the minus strand of NC_134234.1, from coordinate 322,199,086 downwards.
CTCCAGGAAAGTTTCATCAAGATCTCTCCGGAGGATTCATGGAACATCTTTGTGTACATAAACAAACTGTTCTGCATGCCCCACCTCACCTCACCCTCCAACCCACTTCACTCTAGAGTGGAACGAAAAGCAGATAGCAACTCTACCTCTCTTGGTTGTACCACTTTCTCTTCTAGCACGAATAAATTAATGATTAGGCAAAAGATGTGTCCTGCTAACAGGGGGCATCCCTGTTATTTAAAATTTAACTACATGCTTATATGAGGTGCCTTTCCCTGCATTGGGCTCACCCATGCTTGACTGGCAGGACTGGTTGGACTGTGATGAAGTTGAGAACAGGTCCTGGCTTGCTGCACAGCTGGATCCCCCTGTCGCCTATCCCCTATACCATAATCCTCCTCCTCTTCCTCGTCCACAACCTCCTCCTCCTCGCTGTTCATGGCAGGGGCCTGTGACTTGGACTCAGGGCATGCACGAGGTGGGGGAAGCAGGGGCACAGACTTTCCCAGTAATTAGTGGGAGCACAGAGCTCCACCAGCCCCAGGCCGTGGCAGGGGCATGGAACATGCCCTCCAAAAGCAGTCAAATTTAAATTCCTGTGCATGCCCCTGCTTGGACTCCTCAGAAGTATCCACAGTGCTCTTGGGGGTGGTGGTGGAGGCTCTGGCGAAGATGGCATGCAGCTCTTTGTAGAAGTGGCAGGTCTGTGGCTAAGCGCCAGATCAATTATTGGCTTCCCTGGCCTTCTGGTACACCTGCTGCAGCTCCTTGGCTGTCCCGTGGCTCTGCTGCTGGTCCCTGTTGTAGCCCATCTCCTGCATCCGCCGAGCCATCTACTCATAAATGTCCATGTTTCTGTGGCTGGATGGGAGCTGTGCCTGCACAGCCTCTTCTCCCCACAGGCCCAGGAGATCCACCACCTCCTGTGTACTCCAGGCAGGCGCATGTCTGGAGCGTGTAGCCAGCATGGTCAGCTGGGCAGTTGCACTGAACAATGGAGAGCTGCTAGGTGTGCTTGCCAAGCCAGGAAAAGTTATTTCAAAAATCTGCAGGACTTTAAAGGGGGAATGGGGTCTTCTGGTCTCCTTAACCCTTAGGCAGCGGAGTTCACAATGGTGACCAGAGCAGTCAGTGTGGGGCATTGTGGGACAGCTGCTGGAGGACAGTAACAGTCAACATAAGTAACACAGTGTCTACACTTGCACTCGTCAACCTAAGCTCATGGACCGTGGCTCTACGCCGCTTGGGGCGGTGGTATTATTATCAGCATAATAGGGCACTTACGTTGGTGGGAGCCAAATTTAAGTGAAGACACGTGCACAACTAGGTCAATGGAAGCTGCCTTGTGTCGACCTAACGTTATAATGTAGACCAGGCCTTAGACGCATGTCTGTTGTGCCCCAAACCCATAATCTCTGGGCCCTGGGTCTCAGACTGTTCCCCTTAACAACCTCTGCCCCTGTCTTTTTATATTGAGCCAGAGTTCTTTGTTCTCTCAGCTCACAGGTTTGGACTGGCTGCCCAAAGCCAGTCTGGGAAGCTTCTGTTAGCCGATGGCCAGGGATGTTTGGTGAGGTGCCAGCTATGCCCGTTTATACCATCCGTGACTTTAACCGCTAGGACGCACTGTCCCTTCGCGGCGGGCAGCCCGGGCTAGGCTGACGGATGCCCCAAGGTCCTAACCACCCGTGACTTTAACTGCTAGAGCTCAGAGCTCCTTCACAGCGGGCAGTCAACACTGACTGACAGGTGCCCCAATGGCAGCACTAAGAGCCTCTCCACACCCGTGACTTTAACTGCTAGAGCTCAGAGCTCCTTCGCAGCGGGCAGTCAGGATTGACTGACAGGTGCCCCAAGAGTTTGCCCCGTGGAGGCGGCACAACTCAACGCTAGGCTCTTAGTACTCTCACCTAATGGCCAGGCTTTATAGCCAAAACGGCTGAGGTTCTTTAATTGTGTTGGCTGCTTTACAGTAAACCAGAGAAACAAGTCAGGCTTATGCACAAATGGTTACCAAAATTTATTAAACTAGATTCTAATCATGTGGTTACAAAATTGCTAGTGCCTACTTATTTAAGTGTAGAGATGTTACACACACAAACAAGTTACAAAACTGAAGCTACAATCCCAAAGAAAGAAAACAAAGTATAGAGCTCTATTTCAAAATATGTGTACACTAAAGATAGGAGATCAGGTGTGGGTGCTTCTTACCCTCCTTGCATCTCTCGATTCCAGCGGTGCCAAGCCAGGATCGGTCACTCAATTCCGCGGAAAGACGAATAAGGGACAAGGCTTAGGGACCCTCTGAGCTGCAGAAGCCTTGGGAGGCTGTCACTTATCTGACCAGCAGATAGATAGTGAAAAGCACTCAAAAATCATGGTGCTGTAGGTCCCCTACTTATACCTCTGTACTCCTTTATTCTCTTTCTCCTTTCTTGTGCCAAATTGGGGCTGGTCTATCTGGGTGACGCCAGCTCTCGCAAGAGTAGTTTACACTTGCAAGGGAGAGAAACAATAAGTGTCAACTACTGGACATTCCTTTTATTAGGGTAAATATTTTCCCACCTAGGATGTTGGTGTGTGTGCATCGTGCTGTTTTAGTAGGGGCTAAGAGCCATGTCTGTCACAGCGCCTCTGCCTGCTGTGAGCCCAATCGTTGTATATGTTCCCAGTGACACATTGTAGCAGCACACCTGTGCTTCTCTCAGCTTCAAAGGCTGTGCTGGAATTCATGTTAAGTGCCCTGTGGTTTTTGGCTCCCGTGTGTTTCCAGCAATGCTGGTCTGAGGGGGGGGGCTGGCTGTCTGGCTACAGCTTCACAGGAGGTCAGAGCATCAAAGTGAATGTTTCCTGCATTGGCTTCTCAAGTGTTTGGTGAAAAGTGTATATCAGGAGCCCTTCCCCTTCAGGAGTACATTTCCTGACAATCCTGCTTGTGAATTAACTCACACAATTACTGTCAATCATTTTAATTATAAACATATTTTTAAAAGTCACCTGGTGCTTTTAAGAAGCCTGAAGAAGCCAGACAAGCCACGACAAGTTCTTCCTGCGTAACCCTGCGCCTCTGGTCCATTCCCTACTCCCCTTCCATGCATTGTCCCCGCTGTGATGGTCTGTGTTGAGCAGTAGGTTGTAAACTCTTCAGAACAAGAGCTGCATTGTTTTTAATAAAAAGAAAAGGAGTACTTGTGGCACCTTAGAGACTAACAAATTTATTTGAGCATAAGCTTTCGTGAGCTACAGCTTACTTCATCGGATGCATTCAGTGGAAAATACAGTGGGGAGATTTATATACATAGAGAACATGAAACAATGGGTGTTACCATACACACTGTAACGAGAGTGATCACTTAAGGTGAGCTATTACCAGCAGGAGAGCTGGCAGGCGGGAGGGGGAGCCTTTTGTAGTGATAACCAAGGTGGGCCATTTCCAGCAGTTGACAAGAACATCTGAGGAACAGTGGGAGGTGGAGGGGGGGTGGAATAAACAAGGGGAAATTGTTTTACTTTGTGTAGTGACCCATCCACTCCCAGTCTCTATTCAAGCCTAAGTTAATGTATCCAGTTTGCAAATTAATTCCAATTCAGCAGTCTCTTGTTGGAGTCTGTTTTTGAAGTTTTTTTGTTGAAGAATTGCAACTTTTAGGTCTGTAATCGAGTGACCAAAGAGACTGAAGTGTTCTCCAACTGGTTTTTGAATGTTATAATTCTTGACGTCTGATTTGTGTCCATTTATTCTTTTACGTAGAGACTGTCCAGTTTGACCAATGTACATGCAGAGGGGCATTGCTGGCACATGATGGCATATATCACATTGGTAGATGTGAGGTGAACAAGCCTCTGATAGTGTGGCTGATGTGATTAGGCCGTATGATGGTGTCCCCTTAATAGATATATGGACAGGTATAAATAAATAATAATGAGTCTTTCAAATATTTATTATTTTCAATGAGGTTTTTTTCAGTTTCACAGGGGATCCACTTATGGGGTGAAATAATGCAAGAGCTGCTTTCTCAATCTGCTTTAATTCCTGGGTGACAGAAATACTATGAAAAGACCAGATCCTACTTTACTTTGGCCCCATAAATGATTATGTGAGGCTAAAAACACCAACACACTCACAGATACTGAGCCATTCAGGGTATTTGGATTCTCGGAGCCCTAGAGAGTTCTTCCTTTCCTTTCCTTTCCTTTCCTTTCCTTTCCTTTATAAATGCCCACACACCATGGTGATAGGTGCTTTAGAAATGCAGCTAGTGCTATAGAAGTGCTGATAAGAATTCATCTCGGGTGCAATTTGTCTGAAGTTGATGGCTTTACACCTAGGATAATTTTGCCTAGTAAAATATTATTTTTAGCACCCAAAATTATGCTAGGCACTCCACAGGAGACAGATACAGCCAATCCCTGCCAAAAAGAATTTACAATCTCAATTTTACGTATTATTCTCCAACCTTTTATAAGAAAGGTAGGACATTGTTCTTTCTTCCTGCCAAAAGATTTTACAAGCTGTGCTCTAGCCCACAAAATGGAGCCATAAAAGTTCAGCCAGTCTTTATTCTGTATAAACTTGCTTTGTGTTCAGTGAGGACTAGAAATGATAACCCAGGGTGATTCTGTGCTTATAGAGGGTGACTGCATAAGACTAGAACTTATATGATTGATCACAGAAATTTCAAAAACACTAAAAAAAAATCTAATGGGTTCAAAGTGACGTTTTTCATATATAAGCATGAGCTTGTTCTCATCTGTGCAAAAAAAAGAAAAAAAAAACTCACTGAAAATGCCTGGTTAGATTCATAGCAGTTCTTGGTTTTATGACTGGTGCTGACTCTGCTGATTTTCATAACAACCCCAAACAGTTTCTCAAGCGAAACAGATCATACAGGAAAACATAGCTGGGAGCAAGTTTTGCGTGGAAGTATTCAAAATACCAGGCTAAGAAAACTAAAATTAACTCTTTATTTACTGGAGTTAGCATTTCCTGGTGCCAGACATCAACAGTTCCAGACTTCAGCACTGACAAGGGTTAGGATGCTCAGGAGCTAGAAGTCACAACTGAAAAAGATCTTCCCATGCTGCTTTTTTTTTTTAAAATAACAATAACAATCAATAGTTTATGCTCTGTCATGTATTTGAGACATCTGTCATGTTTCAGCTTTAGATGAATGTATGTGAGAATTCAGAAATAGCACAAGAAGGAAGCTCTCTGTGGTTAAATTTTTCAGTTCACTTTAATTGCTAATCATCTGCAGCAAATAATTAAAATACATTATTATATTAGTACCAAGCCAGAGGGAAATCCATCCACTGTAATGTTTGAGTAAATAAATCGATACAATTTACAGTCCACCTACATGGAAACTTCAGAGCTGGTATTACGTGATGCCATAGATGTGCATTGTGCTTCGTGCTTTACAAAAGGGATTAAGAGTAAGATCAAGCCCCAAATCCATGGTCCAAATCCTCCACGGGATCCATGCAGTCAAACCCTTGCACCCATACAGAGTCCCACTGGGGTCATGGGTATGGCTACACAGGCCATTAAAGGAAGTCTCCCAGTCTGAGTTCACGGACTTGGGCTTGCAGGGCTTGCGCTAGCACTCCAGAAATAGCTATATAGACAGCTCTTTGACGTTGCAGCGTGGGCTGGAGGTCAGACTTTCAAGCCAATGCCCCACACACACTTCCCTAAGCTTCAGAGCCCGAGCTCCAGCACAAGCCACAACTTCAAAGTGCTGTCTACACAGCTATTTTAGAGCACTAGTGAGTCTGTCACCCCGGGCTGGGAGGTTTGCCTCCACAGGCTGTATACACATACCCAATGGGACTGTGTACATGTGAAGGGATGTGCCCATATGGATCCAATTATAGGTTTGCAACCTAAGCTAAGAGAAGAACTATGGAAGGAGATGAAAACACATGGAGGAAAGGGAGGGAAGGATGGGGCTGAAGACAAAATGATTGTCTGGTTATTAAAAAGATTAGGAGTGTAGTCAACTCTCATCATATTTTTTCAAAGCACTCGCTTCTGGAGTCATGTGATTGTGTGAGACCCTTAGCTCTTTTTTTTAAAGTAAATTTCTAGCTCTCATGGCTGCAGAAAAAAAACTTGAAAAACGTGAGCCTTAAAGGCTCAAACACCATGAGGCAAATGCAAACATCCCAACATTTAGTTTTAGAATCTCATAATTTGTAAGTCACTCATGGTTTTAGGTGCCTGACTCATGAGTTTTGAATGGTTGGGGTAGGCATATTTGCATTAGTGGCATACATCTAGATGGTTGCACTTTTCTCCATCACTAGATACATATGATTATAATTCATCATTTGAGACTTCCTTAAGAAATGGGTTTTGAGAAGAGTGAGGAGGTGAAGTCAGTCAAGAAAGGTTTTCAAGGCACAGGGGGCTGCATGAAATAACACATTATGTTAGTCTCTAGAATTCACTTGGAAATGCTGATAGACAGCTATATAATTGCAACATGTTTTAAGTTTTCTGTTTTGCTTGACCACTTTTTGTAAGTTCATGCATAATAGGCCTGATTGAGGGTCCAAGATATCCAATAGCCATGCCCCAGTGAAAGTCCAGCTGCTTATGTTGCTGCCACCACCCTCATATCCAGTTGCATTTCTGGGACAGCATGCTGAATCCCAAAGCCCCCTTAATGCACATAGAGAGATAAGTATGTTTGTCATGGTGCTCACAGACATCACTGATTCTGCAATGGTTTTCCATGAGCACCAAGATTAATTTTTTTAATATCATTGGGTTTCAAGTGACGTGCCTATCTGTCCTTCCTGAAAGAGGGTGTGAATATGCTAGCCCAGTTGGCCTAGCCAACAACCCAAATATTCACAGTGTAAGCTCCATATATACACTCATTCTTCTCAAAGACTGTACTGATCTTTGAAAGTGTCACCATTCACTTTTCTAAGTAAAGATACTCAAACACAATAAATTTCAGTGTCCGAGGTAATGATTTAATCCCCTCCTCTCTCTAGGATATTTGTCATCACAGATTTACTCACATGCCATTCACTAACAGAAGCAATTGACAAGGATTGTGACAACTGGCGTATATTAACCCAGCTGAAGAACACAAGCCCTCAGTCTAGAGAAGAAGTGTATTATTATTATTCAATTATTTCAACACCAACAATATGTCCAGCCCTGTACAAGATACAAAATGAAGTCACCTGCTCTGAAGAGTTTGCATTCTAGAAGATAGATACAGAGAAGACAGATGCACTGGGCAGCACACAGAAAAGAATGAGCTGGAGGGAGGGTGGGGGGGAGTTTGGGCACCATGCATCGCTACTGTACTCAGCACTGGTGAGGAGGCCTCAGTTGGAAGGCTGTGTCCAATTTTTGGCACCACACTTTAGGAAAGATGTGGACAAATTGGAGAGCAACAAAAGTGACAGAAGGTTTAGAAAACCTGACCTATGAACAGAGGTTAAAAAATCTGGGCATGTTTAGTTTTGAGAAAAGAAAACTGAGGGGGTGACCTGATAAACAGTCTTCAAATATCTTAAGGGCTGTTATAAAGAGGACTGAGATCAGTTGGTCTGCATGTCCACTGATGGTAGGACAAGAAGTAAGCATCTTTATCTTCAGCAAAGGCAATTTAGGTTAGATATTAAGAAAAAATTTCTAACTATAAGGTTAGTTAAGCTCTGGAAAAGGCTTCCAAGGGAGGTTGTGGAAACCAAAGCATTGCAGATTTTCAAGAACAGGTTGGAAAAACATCTGTCAAGGGTGATCTAGGTTTATTTGTTCCTGCATTAGCGCAGGAGGCTTTATGACTTCAAGAGGTCCCTTCTAGCTCCACATTTCTATGAATCTGTGATCATAGCAGAAGGAGAGAGAGCTCTCTCTCAAACAGGTGTGTGACTGGACATGCAAAAGAACAGATCATACTTGTACAATGCTCCAAAATCATCCAGTATTGAAGTTGGTTGAAAAAAATGGGAAAATGATGTCACACAAAAATTTAAAGTTGTTTCTATTTTGCAGAGTTTGACATGGAGCCATTTTTCCATTCACTACCTTTTCTGACATTTTTACTGAATTTTTTATTGACATTATTTTTAAAAATCTTCAGTAAGAAGAAAATGCAGTTTTCAGTAAACTAAACATTTTTATAAAAAATTGAGAACATTTCACAAACACCAGACATTTTGATAATGCCAACAATTTTTCACAATTTTTTGAAAGGCCATTTTAAATTAAATGTCTTCTCATGCAAAAAATTGACCAGTTCTATCCATAATTTAACAACCTGAACTACACAAGATCACTATGGGAAGTCTGTGTCTGATAGTATTGCCATTAAATCTGATCAATGTCATCAAAGAAGGGGAAAAGCAAGAACTATTTCTTTACAACACACATTCCTGTACTATTATCAGAGACTATGGGGTCTTTAACTCTGGTCCACATGGTTCTTAGGAGCCAGAAAGTGCCAACCCACCAACAGTCACTAGCAATAGAAGCTGAACTGCTTGTTGGGTTGTTTCCATTAGGAGGAGAAATTGATGATAAGATTGAACGCAATCCTGTTTATTTACAAAGAATGTACTCAATATCCTGTTTCCCTGAACACAGTCAGAACAAAGAGAGGCAGTTCACTTCTTCAGATTCCAAGCCTCTTTTTCAGCTAACACTGTGCCCAGAATAATCTCTCTCTCTCAGCTTTCTCCCAGGGTCACACTCACTGTGCTTCTCTGGCTGTCTCCTACCTTTCTCACACTAACAAACGTGCAAATCAATTTAATGCCCCACCCTGTGGATTTGCAATCAGTTGTAGGGAAACTCCTTATTCTTCCTGAGTTAGTTCTTGCTCAAGCCTTCCCATGTGGCCCAGCATGTTGGGCAGTGGGTTTTATTATTTCAGCTATTTGACTCCATAATGGACCTTAATCACGTCTTCCATTTAGCCTGAATGAAAAGGGGCTAGCATGTCTATCAGCACAACAATATAGAAGAAAAAAGTGGAAACTTATCTTTAAAACTCACTGCATCTTACTAGATGCTAAGATACAGTCTTGCTGTAATCAAGAATGAAGCAAACAGAGAACAGGTGACAAAGATTGCTGTTTTCAAACCTGATGCCTAATGTTAGGCACCTAAGTCTATATTTAGGCACCTAAGGCTATATATATCTACACTACAGACCTGTACCACTGCAGCTGTGCCACTGTAAGGTCTCCCATGTAATAGCTCTATGCCGACGCGAGAGAGAAAACAGTTAAGGGACACTTAGGGATCACAACAACCGTCATTTCTTTGGATGTCCAGGACAGATAGGGAAAGACTGCAGCAAACCAGAACGAAGAAATAAAAATCGGTGAATAAAAAAACCTGATTTTTGCCTGACTTGTGTCCTACAACTCACTAGAGAAAGCTGCTTAATAACATAAAAGTCCTTATTGGTGAAGGCATTTCTGTGTCCCTCCAGTTCTCAGCAAAACTCCGAATCATCCATGCCAGCAAAACCTCTTTTGAGACATGATTCCCTTCTCAAAACTCCCAAAAAAGATCACAGAGTACTATTTAAGGGACAAAGGCAAATTGATGAGGATTCCGAAAAGGAATTGTCAGAAGAAGATGAGCTTGTGCGATGCCACCTGACTTGCTGCTCTGTGTTAAAGACAAATTCTTTGGGAGGGAAAGAATGAGGGGGCTGTGTGTTATATTTGTTTATGATGCTAAACATGTCTCTCTCTCTCAATCCCTCCCTGCGCCCACTATAACTTATAGCCTTGGGCCTGATCCTGCAAATCATTACTTATTCTATAATCCAGGGATCGGCAACCTTTGGCCCACGGCCCGCCAGGGTAAATCCCCTGAAGGGACGGGATGGTTTGTTTACCTGCCGCGTCCACAGGTTCGGTTGCTTCCCGCAGCAATGGGTGCTGCGGGAAGTGGTGCAGGCTGAGGGATGTGCTGGCCTCTGCTTCCCCTGTTGGCCTGGAGCGGCGAACTGCAGCCAGTGAGAGCCGCGATCAGCCGAACCTGCAGACGCGGCAGGTAAACAAACTGGCCCGGCCCCCCAGGGGGCTTACCTGGAGGGCTGCGTGCCAAAGGTTGCCAATCCCTGCTGTAATCCTTTCTCCTGTGAGTGAGCCAAATAAAGTCAGTGGATCTGCTCATATCAGTGCAGACTGTCATAAATAGTAACCGATTGCAGGTTTTGGCTTCTTATTGGTGGTCTCTGTCAGCAGTGAGGACTGAGTAGGTACAGACACTGGACTGTTGGTCTCACCAGGTCAGAGATGAGACAAGCCGGCAGGGTAGTGAGGGGAAGCTGGACTACTGTTGCTGCCTGCCTTGTAGGCAGCAGACACAGAAGATTTCAGAACCTGTGGCTGCCATCTCCCTGCATTTAGGTAAGTTTAAACAGTGGTTCTGTTGAAAGAAGAACTAGCTGGCTGTGAGCAGCTGCCTTTCTCAGTCTGCTCTAAAAGACAGTCCACACACTGTGCAGAATCAAAACTCACCCTCTTCCCATGAGATGTAGCCTTGTTAACAGAGAAAGGAACTGAAAGATAATATGAAGTCCCTTCCATGCCTTCTCACTAGGTTTGGTTGCTTCTAGGGTTCCTTCCTCAAAGGTGTTCAGCCAAGACCCTAGTTCATCCATCAGATTCACAGACTCTCTTTGGGTAGAAGGCTATTCCCATCTTCTTTATATCCATAAACCTCACCTGGTAAGGGAGTCTTGCTGACTCACTGTTACAGGCCCCACTAGGATCCAAAACACTAGCTACTAGGGCAGATGTGGGCAAACTACGGCCTGCGGGCCACATCCAGCCTGCGGCACCATCCTGCCTGGCCCCTGAGCTCCTGGCCCGGGAGGCTAGCCCCCGACGCCTCCCGCGCTGTTCCTCTTCCATGCAGCCATGCCACTGCGTGGGCAGCATTCTGGGCGGTGGGACTGCACGCTCCTGCAGGGCAGCGCAGCAGCGTGTCTGGTTCCGGCCAGGCGGCGCAGTGGCCAGACATGCTGCTCTGAGCGGCATGGTAAGGAGACCGGAGCCGGGGGGTTGGATAAGGGGCAGGGGGTCCCGGGGGGGGCAGTCAGGAGACAGGGAGCAGGGGCGGTTGGATGGGGTGGAGGTTCTGGGGATGGGGAACTGGGGGGGGTTGGACAGGTCAAGGGATGGGGAACTGGGGGGGTTGGATAGGGGGTGGAGTCCCGGGGGGCAGTTAGGGGCAGGGGTCCCGGGGGGGGGGGGCAGGGGACAAGGAGTGGGGGGGGTTGGATGGGTGGGGGGTTCTGAGGGGGGCAGTCAGGGGGCAGGAAGTGGGAGGGGTAGATAGGGGATGGGGGCCAGGCTGTTTGGGGAGGCACATCCTTCCCTATCCGGCCCTCCATACAGTTTCGCACGCTAATGTGGCCCTCAGGCCAAAAAGTTTGCCCACCCTTGTACTAGAAAGTGTTCACAGGAGAACGCTTCCAGACTGTTACACATGCCATAGCGCATACTAATCTAAACATCGCTACCATTTTGAAAATAGTTTAAAATATAACAATTTTAGGTTAAAAATAATCTGTTATGCTTGAGGAGTAGATTCTCTCCTGGCATTCCCATGTGGATTGTTATATCACACTATTCTGTGTTTCTGTCCATAGTAATTGTATATCACATTATTACAAAGACCAAATAACACATAGAATGACATTTACTAATGCAAACCCCCACCTCAAAAAGCCCCTTCAAATCTTTCAAACATCAAAAGAATATGAAGCTAATAACAAATGTGAAAGGAAACAACCAAGACTGACCTCTGCACATTAAGGGGCCGTCTCATCTCATTCCCTAATGTGCCTGATCTGTTGTACTTTGATATGTGGAGGTCCTACTTAATTATGTATCCCCTTGTTTTAATTGATTGGACTATTTAAGGGACACCAAATTAAAACTTACATTTCTTTCTGGAGCTGCTTTACCTACTAGTGTTACAAATAGCACCTAAAATTATGCCAATTAAAAGAGATTAGAAAATAATGTTTCTCTGTTTTGTCACTTTATTCACCCTGTGCACTTGACAGCATTTTGTGTACAATTACTTTTAAATGTTCTCCCTGCAGTCAATCACTTCCTCCTGTGCAATGTGGGTCTTTCACCCACAAAAACAGGAGAGAAAAAAATAAAAATAAGAAAATGGGATTGAAAAGCCACAAAAATTAGCCAGGAGCTCAAGGGCACTGGACCCAGTGGGAGCTTCACGTATGCAAGGAGTGCAGGTTTGGGTCCTTGATGTTCCTTAGGTGTATTTTGCTGTTGCTCATGAATAATTATCAGAATGACATGGATTATTCATGTCTGTGGTAAAGTAATTTATTTGAGCATAAGCTTTCATGAGCTACAGCTCACTTCATCGGATGTAGCTGTAGCTCACGAAAGCTTATGCTCAAATAAATTGGTGAGTCTCTAAGGTGCCACAAGTCCTCCTTTTCTTTTTGCGAATACAGACTAACACGGCTGTTACTCTGAAACCTGTGGTAAAGTGTTACTAGACAAAGCACTATACCCAATCACAAGATGAATTGTCAACAGAAAATAGTGCTATCAGTAATATGACAAAAACAATTTTTTTGGATCCTCCAGCCATTTTTCTGTTCCTCCTTTGTATAAGAAAAAGTGGCATGCCGTTCAGTGGTTAATTACTACCATTATCTGCCTCATTTGCCTTGAAATCAGCCTGTCAGATTTTAAGAGTTTTATTATGTAGCCAGGAACTGAGCTTTCTGCAAATAGAAATGGCAAGATTTCTCTTTTCATGTGAGCATTTGGAAAATTCTTGAATGCTTCTGAAAACATTCATAAAGCCTGTTAGGCTGAAAGTTAAACTACTGCCCCTAACAGAACAACAAGTAATATAATTGTAGCAGATCTAATGAGCAGTAAGTGGCCTTCCATTCAGAATTGTGGTCCTCTATTCCATGGAGTCTGAATATAGAATCTGTTAACATCCTTTTTTTTTTTTTTCCTATTGCTTTGCAAGAAAATGCTGCAAACAAAGAAGCCAGGTCACTTATCAATCTATCAATGTAAACTCCTGTAATTCTTCACCGGAAAAGGCAACATAGAATCTTACTCCTTGGGTTTTTTAAAACTTTTATAAACATCTTGATATTTCTTGTATACGCTACACAGTCTCTGACCCTCAGCATTCTCTGCTGGCAGAGTCAGGCTTTGACACCCATGGATGACTGTGTAAAAGATAACTGCCAGATCCTGCTTGCTAGTCTACAACTAAAGGGAAGAAGTGCTGTGTTTACCTTAGGCGTTGGCTAAACAAGAGGCCATTCCTGATGTTCTATCAAAAAGGTGCTGGAACAGCATGAGCATTCACCTACAAGCCGGCCCCAAACCAAAGAGGTTTGGCTAGGAAGTTTACGACCTCTTGAGTCTCCCATTCAATAGGACAGCCTTGCTACTGCTGTGCATAGCTGTGGGCAGCTTTACATCTATTGTGTGCCCCAGAATCCTGTACAAGTGCTGCCACAGCCCCCCCTTTGCAGCGCTGCTGCAACCAAGGCAAAGGGTGCTTGCTGGACACATTTGGAAAAGAAAAGGCACTTTCTGCGGATGAGTGAGTGGAAGCAGATACTACATGTAGCCCTCCAAAAGTCTTCTCTCCTCCTCATCGCCGGGAAAAGCAATGACATTGTCTTAGGCCAGCCTATTATTCAGGAATATTTTTCATTATAAGAATTTAGGGGAAGATTTTCAAAGACATGAAGAGCAGTTAGGCACCCAATGTCCACTTGGTTTTGGGTGCCTACCTGCCCTTCATCCCTTTCCCCTTAATCACAGGTACATATGTAACCTTTGGGTGGGATAGAGTTCACTTCATTACACTTCTCCAGTGCCTACAAAAACCCCAACTCCCATAGAAGAGTAGCTGGAGACCCAGAGTTCAGTCTCTAAGGATTTTCAGCAAGGATTGCACAGGGTCAACCTCCCGACATTCAAGTCCCAAAAGGAACTAAAGAAATTAATTTAATTAAAAAACTTTATATTTTTGTAATCTAATTTTTACAACATGACATGGCTATGTTATAATCCACAGACCTTTCCTTCACAGTTATACATAAACATATATAAAGAAAACAAATTAAAATCTGAACCGTTCAGTCCCCACAGAAATACAGTGAGAAGAAACTGAAACTTCCCAAAAGCTTAGGGCTTGTTCACCTAAGTCTCAGTTTGAGGCTTTGATCCCCAAATCTATACAGTCTGCTGAGTCTAAAACAACATCTTCCCTCCACCTGCTTGTAGGAATCTTCAGTTGGAATCCACGCAGACTCTTCCTCTGCTGAAACCACTGCTAGTCAGTAGCTAACAGATTAACCAACCACTCAGTTAAGTGTACAGATTTAAAGAAAATACAAAACTGAGAATAGCAAAATAGAAAAGACTCTTTCCCCATTACTACATTTAAAGAAAAGTTGGTGACTCAGACTAGTTGAGACAATTTAGCCAGAACTGTTTGGCTAAAATTAGGATGACCAGATTTCCCGATTTTATAGGGATAGTCCCAATTTTGGGGGCTTTTTCTTATATAGGCACCTATTACTCCCCACCCCCTGTCCTGATTTTTTACCCTTGCTGTCTGGTCACCCTAGCTAAAATCAAAACAACATTCAAAACATACAATTAAAAGAGAAGTTATTTTTCCCTTCCAGTCTCCCTTTGCTATAATTAGCATTGCCCAGGCTTCCCTGTTAGAGGGTTAACAATATCACTGACCTGCTGCAAAATGTTTCAGAGTTAGGGACAATAGGCTGCTTTCTGCTCCTGGGCTCAGCTTCTCCCAACTCACACAGGGCACATAGCCCCCCACGAAGCAGCTGCCCTGACTGCTTGCCCTCATGAAGTCTGACCACAGCAACAGGGAACCTACTGGAGCAGACCCAAAACTACCACACCGAATTCCAGAAGCTTCTGGATGTGGAGTGCTTAATCTGCCTAGCAACACTAAGTAGATGTCTTCACTGCTGCTATCGAGGCTGCAAAGCAGAGCAAAGAAACGTTGGAGCTTGGGACGCTGACCTCCAGACACAACTACTTCCTGTTGTTGGTGATAGGAGTGCTTTCCTCTCCGTCTTCAAGAGTTTTCCATCTTCAGAATGAAGGTCTCATCCGTATGGATGGTTGCCCTGAGCTTTGACATTCTGGACTGGTTCTGGTCTTTGAAGTTGAATGTAGCAGGTATACAATAAAAAACCTGGTTTGGTTAGGGAAAAAATAAAACAACCAATGAACCAGACATGGCTCACTCCTACCTCCCCCAATGGATCTCTTAAGGAGATATCTTCCTATTAGGCTCATGGGTTACACATACACATGTATGGATGCTGCCTGTATAATGATGCACGTTAGTTTCTGATTTCTGTGTTGCAGCAACTAAGCGTGGATTTTTCAGAAATGCTCAACATTAAACTTACTCTGTTCCCATTGAAGTTACTGGTAAAATTCCCATGGACTTCAATGGAAAGAGATTTAGGCCAAGGCTAAGTACTTCTGAAAATCCCACCCTATGTATCTCTAGTTACAAGGTGCAGTTCCAGATGATAAACAGAAAGTGAAAGTATTTGAAGCACATAATTAAAATTACAGTAAACCCTATGTTCTTCTAGGACTGGCCTAGCTCATTGGCAGCAGTTTTGTCCAGGACCAGGAACAATTCAATGAAGAAATAAAAACAAAAACATTAACAAATTCTGCATGCCTCATATTGGGATTAGACAGTCATCTCCTCACCCGGTGTTTTATGTATCCAAACTGCATTGCGTGTCTATTTTAGATTGTAAGCCCCTGGGAGCAGGCACCATAGCTTCCTTTCTCTCCTGTAGTACACCAAATATAGTGCCAGCATTCAATAAATAATAATAAATAACGGGTCAGTGGAGCACTTTGGGTCTCTGGTGAGACGAGGAGGAAATTTTACCAGTCGCTTATTTCTCAAGCGACTCCTAGCAGCTGATCTGATTTTGGAATAGCATTGGTCTTGGCCTCATCAAGAAAGTCATTTTCTTTCCCTCTCTAACTTAGTAAGACACTTGTAATCACAAGTGTTTGGAGAGAACAGCAAAGTAATAACCCCTAGAAGGCTGGCATTTTTCAGACTACCAATCAAATGCATGGCTAAGAGGTTGTATAAATATGTCTGCAGAGAATTAATCAGATAAAGTGCTGAGACTGTTGCAAAGGCAATGTATTCAGCCTTTGAAGGATGAAGACCCTTGCATTATTCTCTATAAGTGCTGTTTATCTGAATGTCCTTGCCATAAAAGCATGTTGTGGACTATCTGAAACTTCAGTCTGTGTATTTACTTTGGGAAGGAGCAGCCTGCAATGCTCTCTATTATTCATCTTCACACCAAAGAAATATTGATGAGCTCCCTCAGAAAACGTGCATAAACATTGGAATGCTGTAAATCCCTCAAGCAGAGACTGCATACCAACTCTATCATCAACAATCGGCACGTACCCTAATTGAATGGATCAAGTAGGAACAATAATCATATCACCAGGATGTGAAGCCTTTCAAAATCTCCAAATAGATTGAGAATCTAACAGCATTGCAATTTAGGTAGTTGGACAATATAGCCTTCACAGAGACTGCTTTCATTAATTTTGGTTCACGTGACAGCTCTAAAAAGGATTTGTAGGTAACTCCGATGCAAAGAAACGTCAAAAAGTCAAAAGCATGTGACATGTTACAAGGTCAAGCCAGACTGAACAAAATGAGTGACTTATTTATGCAGCTTCTTCTTTGCACAGCACTAACTAGGAGTCTGTGACATTTATTAAATGTCCTCTTTCCTCTGTATAACACCTGTGTATAAAATTTTGCAGAAGAATTAATAAAGATGTTAATATGTTGCAACCCTAATGCTGAATTTCAAATGTTGCTGGAAATCCAATAATTATCATGCCAAATATTGTCATGCCTTTGAATAGCAAATACAATAACTTGTGATAAAAACCCTTTTTTTAAATGCTCCATTTAATCCTACAAACCTGACATTTTTCATGGAGGTGCCACAGTATATTATTAAGGCCTGTACATTTGGTGTTCCTTGTTAAAATTGTCCCATATCAAATAATTTCTCTGTTATGCCATCTATCTGTATTTGTCCACATATATTTTTGTCATAGCCTTCCCATAGCTATTAGATGTAGTAGAGGCAGGATGATGAGTGGGCCGACCAGGGGACTTGGAGTCAAAAAAACCTGGTTTTATTCCTGATTCTGCCACTGACTCACTCTTTGGCTGTGGGAAAGTGATTTAGCTCTCTCAGCATCATTATTTCTATTTGTGAAAGGAGGATAATTTTAACAGTAAATTAGACCACATGCTTGCCTAGGTACTGTGGGGAACAATACTTCACTGAGAAGGAAATAGATGGGATGATGAAACAGATCTTTACCTTCTTTATCATCTATGACTCCATAATGATACTTACTCAACTTTATAAAATGCCTTAGGATCCTTTTAATCAGACATGTGCGCATTTCTTGTCTACTACTTGTCCTTCGCTATTGGCGCATTCTTTTCATGGGGACAAGAGGAAGCTCTGCTCAGAAAAGTGTAACTGATCATTTCCATTTGTAAAAGGCAAATTATTAGACCCACTGTATACTAACTTCATTAAAGTATTGTTCCCTCACAGATCACTCTAAATTGTGTATTAGTTTTCTGACAAAAGCAGAATAGTCCCAGTCATCATCACCAGTGCTCTCCTTGTACACAGATATAGATAATCTTCCTGCGCCATTTGTTTTCTATTGTCTAGTTCCAGCAACAGCCATTGTAAGTGTCCTCTTTATAAAACACATCTAAACATAGCATGTGAGCTGAGCATTATTTCTGGTGGAGACCACACTCCACTTGGTGCAGGACTGGGGGAAGTGGCAAAGGTAGCTTTCCTCAATCCTATTCTCAGTCCCTGGAACAGGTTTGAGCAGCCTCAGGGCTGCTCTGACTTGTGCCTTGTTGCCTAATGGCCCCAAGAGGCCATTCCAGCAGCTCAGAATAGTTAGAGGGCAGTGATGCACATTATGCTGGCTGCGACACCAAGAGAATTCTCATCTCCAGTGCTATATCCATTGGCTTTACAGACCTTTGTGCCAGCACAGCTGGCATAAAGGGGCCAGAGAGTAATGATGAATCAGTCCCATTGACTCTGTTCTCCAGCCCCATGCATGTGAGCACAGAGCCCCTTCAGTCAGGCTGTGTGTTTATGTCCAGAATTTCACCCTAAATACTTTCTCAGGCAAAACTCCTGCCAGTGAAGATGTTGCCAGAGTAAAGACTTCAAGGTTCAGCCTAAATAGTCCAGTTATCAGGGAAATTTTAGCTAGTGATCCGTCTGCAGATCTCCACTTGTACAATAACTTTTTATTCAAATTTAGGGACAAATACTGACCTACTATCCACATACACACATATCAGGAGAACAACACACAAGCCAGTATGGTTGGAGGAGGATCTTGGAGAAGATGGCTGTCCTACATTTGGACGCCCTGAAAGGAAGCAGAATGTGCCCTCCACAGGGCCTTCACAACAGCAGCAGTGGAGAGACATACCAGTCCATGGCTTAAGGTCATGTGTATATGGACACATCAGCTATGCCATGGTTTCTGTGCACAGTACCCTGGGTTTTATTCCTAATTTAGATGCAATAGATTGCATAAAGGGAGGGGAGGAGGCTTTCTGCAGCAGCAGCCTATTCACAGTAAGACTGCAGTCATTCCTTTTTTGCCCTGAACATGAATTTATGTTTATGTGGTACTGAAAATCATGGAGGGGGAGGGAGGGGCATACCAGTGCATGATGGATGATGGTATGTGTTGAAAACACCTCTATTATTTTGGGGGACTGTCCCTTTGAAATCTACCAGACTAACGTTATTTATTTATTTTTTTAATGAGGTTTGTGTATGCAGGCATTTGAAGTAAATCATAAATACTGAATAGAAATCTCAGGACCTTGATTTGATTCCTGATATTATTCAAACAAATGTGACTCTCACACAGTACATGCTGCATCTTTATGTTCCCACTGTTCAGACTTCAGATGAAACAATCCCTTTATTTTGACTTTTCTTGTCGAATAATAGATCAAAACTGATTTCAAGGATTCCACCCTACAACTCACAGTGATAGTTGGAGATTAAAGTTGATGACCAATGTTATCTTTTAAAATGAATGGAAATAAAAATAGTGAAATGTATTTAGAGTATTGATCAGAAGATAGCACTGTGCCAAACTCAATAGCAATGACTGTCTGCTGGCAATAAACTGACTTCTCTCTTCTCTCTGTTTTGCACAGTCCTGCTACGCCAATCCTCACTAGAATGAGCACAAAACAAAATGAGTAACTGCTTTTGTACATCAACATTTAATGGAAAGAAGCTTGGGAAGGAGCCTTCAATGGAGAAGAATGTTGACAAGTGCAAAAATGCCTGATTGGTAAGAGCTGCTTTCTAAACATAGATCAGCCAGGCATGGAAGTGATTTTCTGAAGAGAAATGCAATCATGGATTACACACCAGCTCATTAGAAACTGTCACTGAATACAGCATTCAGAAGACATGCATGAAAAGTCACATTTAGGGAATAAATTAAAAGGGATGTAGTTGTTGCTAGACAAAACTTATGTAATATATGCATTGAAAAGGTTTGTAAACTCATTTTTTTATTCAACTGAAAAGCAAAAAGCTTTAAAACCTTTCACAGTAGAGACACAGTTAACTCAAGACTGTTTCTGTTCCAGTAGCCAGGAAACTGATAGGACATCACTCTTAAATAAGCATTTAGAAATAGACTCTCTGAATGTTTCCATCTCCTAGAGGAAAAAGTATTACTGCAGCATTTCTGCACTTTGTTTATTTCACTGTATAATAAATTGGTTAAAAATGTAAAGCTTCTCGATTTTTACTGCATATGTCTTCTGTTTCATTTATGTCTGTAACAAACTTATAACTGAAGAATTATTTCGGACATATATTGTAGTTCTGTGAAGACCTATATACAATAAGTTACATCTTTCTGAATGTCATAATACTGTTGATTCCCATGCTCCTATTTAAGGTGGCAAAATAAAGCCACTTATTTACAAAACGAAAAGGGAGGGGGAGAAATTACTTGACACCTGAAATGTAACACACAGCTGCAGTTAAGCACTTTTGTATTTTTTCCTGTTCTATGTCGTATAACCACTTAATGAAATCCAATGGCCTGTATTATACAGGAGGTCAGAGAAGATGAGCTAATGGTCCCATCTGGCCTTACAATCTATGAATCTGTCTAGTAAACAGGTACATTTTACGGAAAACTGTGTAAAAGCTCTGAGCCCGATTCACTGCTATGCTCTTGCTGCTTTGTGTGGTGTGAAGCAGCTGGAGCACAGCAGTGACTGTGGCCCTTCGCGTTTTATTTTGCTTATGTGGTGCAAGAAGCATGTCACCACTGAGTCGTTCTGACTTCAGTGCAACATTTTGTTGCTGTTCATAAGGTTCCTTGCCAGGCAAACTCATTCTGGAAAGGAATTGAATAGTAAGAGCAGTCTGAGGCCTGGGATGTGATCAGATAATTATTCTAGAGAGGAGTATTTTAGAAGTGAGCAGCCTTTGTGTTCCCTGATGCAGTTCTAAGTTTGGAAGATTTGGAACGCCAGTATTATACTTGCTGGCATTCAGAAAAAGTAGCTAGAATAACAATTGATTATTATTACAGGCCCCAAATAACAAATAGCTCTCAAAGAGGGACAGAGATAAAACATGCTTTTAACTTCTGGTTGTAAATGAGCCACTGCAAAACAAAACTCTTCTGCATCTAAGTGCATGAATCTCAGTTATGCTTCTTTGGCCGAAGACAGTCTGTGACCAAACTGTCAATAAATAATGACTAGTTATTAAATAGCAATTTTAGCTGTTTGTCAAGGTACCTATATGGCCCTGATCACTATAGTAACTGAACACCTAACATAAAAGCTTGCCAAATAAGTTTACAGATAAATTTGGGTGGGATTTTCAAACACTCTGTCCCTTAGCCCAAGTCTGCATCCATTGTAGCCAATGGGAGTTTCCACTGACTTCAGTGGATGCTGAGCACCAGTGCTGAGCACTTTTGAAAGTCGCACCCAAAAGTTGTCCGCCAACATAAATCTATTCCTAGTCTCTGTCACCAAAATAAAGAGGAAGGGTATAACAAAAGTGACTTACGTGAGTGGGGTCGGAAGCTCATTAAGCCCCCAATTCAGCAAGGTATTTAAGCATGTGAGTAATCCCCTGAAATCAATGGGACAACTCACATGCTCAAAATTAGGCACATTTAGGCCCACCTCGCTAAATGGGGTCTTAATAAAGTTTGTCATCATTTACCAGTGTTGGTATATCATAGGCACACTTTATTCTCAAAAGTTTGTAAAGAGGTTTACCTGAATGTGCTACAGTATCATTGTAATCATTTAAGCCAGGGGTTACATTGTATTCTCGGATTATTGCAGTCATGATATTTTTTTCCTGCAATAGAAACTACATTAATTGGGTTTCTCTGTGCCATGCAATTTTGTTACTGCCTACTGAGTTTTGCATCATAGTGATTGTATCACGAAAAAGCCCACTTTAGACATATACAAATGTTGAAAAAAATGTGCCATCACAAGACCTTGTGGCTCTACTATTTCAATTAAAATGTACCATATGTACATAAATAAAGCAAAGTTACAAGGATGTACATCACTAAATGTTAATTAAGTCTAAGTAGTATGTTTTTATCTTTTTAAAAGTGAACGCTTTCCCATTCCATTCCATTGTAATGTCAAAAATGTGTGTAATTTTTTTTAAAGTCAACAAACTGTAAAGAAAATTGTTGGAATACCTGACTTTCTGTAAAAAACTAAAATAAAATAAAATGACTACAATAATTTTTCTTACTTTAATATATGCTTAGCATTAAAGTACCTAATAAATGTCCATGATTAATTTTTGTAGCATACTAAAATAGAGTATGCTCATGCTTTTCTCCAGTTCACCTGTGGTAATGACTGCTAGTACTGCAATCAGTGTCCCCATTTCTAGACCCTATCCAGGCCCCACCCCTGCAATGTGACGCATAGGGACACACCCCTGTGCTCATGTGGAGCCCCAGTAAAGTAAGTGGTCTCTGGATGGGCACATGGACTGTCCAGACCCATCATATTTGCAGGCTTGGGCGTTATTTGTTAAATGCTCTTCATTCTCTTATTGTAAACTTGGTTTCATAAAATGCAAAATAATCAGGAGTTGAATACAGTAAAGCCATCTACATATAGCAAGGTTTTCAAAGCCACCCAGGGGATTTGGATGCCAAGTGCCCATTAATTTTAATAGATTGATTACTCCTAGGCAGGTTTGTAAAGCTCAACTTAAATATTTTTGTGGAACTGAATAAAGCTCAGCGATTTTTTTTCAATTCCAGTTTATACTTTTGTCACAAATGGCCATTCTGTAAACAGAAACCAAGTAATAGCTTGATTTCAGAAAGCATATTATATCATCTCCTTTACATTGGCCTTAAATGCTTTTTAAATTATTGAGGCCCCCCATTGTGATAGGCACTGTACAAATACATCAATAGTCATGGTCAAAGAGCTTACCATCTGATTGTTAGTGTTGTGCAAAATCCTTATCATGAAATGTGAAATATCTTTTCTGAATGAGATTAAACCTAGCTAGCTCCC
Source organism: Natator depressus (assembly GCF_965152275.1). Classification (NCBI taxonomy): domain Eukaryota; kingdom Metazoa; phylum Chordata; order Testudines; family Cheloniidae; genus Natator; species Natator depressus. The sequence continues at coordinate 322,176,330 of NC_134234.1, read as the reverse complement.
CTCTCTCCATCTCTGATTGGCTGCCCAGGTCAAATTTACTCCTGCAACCCCATTAATGTCAGTGTATTTTTGCCTGGCTATATCAGGTCAGGATTTGGATCTTCAGGTCTGTTTGGAAAAACAAGAAGATAATGTCTGTCTTTGGCAAGACCTCCCCATGGTAAAACTGGTTCTAAAGTCTAAGGGTGCAAATCTTCACTTACAACTGCTGCATACCTCCTAAAGTCAACTGGGATTGCAGCAGATGCAAACCATTGCAGAATTTAGCCCCAAGAAGCTTTGTGAGTTTTATTGGTAAGTGTACAATAGCTGTTGCATCCACTACCATACTCCGGTCCCCACATGACCTCATGTATGATTGTAAATTCATTTGGGATATAAAGACAAGCTCTTTGGCTTTGGTCTTGAATTTTTTATCACAGAGGGCTTGTCTTCACTACCGGGGTAAGTTGACTTAGGTTACGCTACTCCAGCTACGTGAATAACATAGCTGGAGTCGACATAGCTTGGGTCGATTTATCCCAGTGTCCTCACTGCACTGCGTCAACAGGAGACACTCTCCAGTCGACTTACCTTGCTCTTCTCAGAGAGCTGGAGTACCAGGGTTGACCAGCGAGCGTTCTGCTGTCGACTTAGCAGGTCTTCACTAGACCTGCTAAATCGACCCCTGCTGCAGCAATTGCAGCAGCGTCGATCTCCCCATAGTGAAGACAAGCCTAGTGGCTTAAGTCTGTACTTTCAAACTCTGAACACCTGCCAAATTTTGCAAACTCTGAGCACCTGCTACTGTTCCGTAATATATATCTTCTGAGGATAGTCCCAACCAGATTATTAAAGTACCTTTAAGGCTGATCAACGTTTGTGCCTAAACAATAGGACAACGTCTTTCATATGTTATGAAAGTGTCATTAGTTTCAGCTGGGAAACCGACTGTCAGTGATTTGAAGTGAAACAAACTGTCCAGTTAAAAAAGTAAAGCAGGATTCAATTTGTATAGTTGATATATGTATATGTTTATGGTGAATAGTTTCTGAGCTAATCCTCAGAGTGGAACATGGAGCAATTTTCCCCTCCACTAAAGTGTATGGGGTTTTAAACATGTTTTTCCTTTCCAGGTATTTTTGTACAGAAGGGGATGGTCTGGCCCAGGGTTGTTATATTAGCTGACAAAACCTGCACAGGTTAATGGTTAAAATGCACATGCAGCCATTCCCCCTGGTGCTGTGCGCTTCTGTATTCTCACAAGCTAGGCCTCATTGGGTCTAGTTAGTACTTGGATGTGAGAGCTCAATGGAAACCCAAGTGCTGCAGAAAGTGGCATTTGTGGTTTGGTAGGTGATACTTGTTCCTTAAAATCAGTATTGAACAAATGCCACAGCCCTGATTACTGACTTCCAGTGGAAATTAGGTCCCTTCCTGCCTATGTGGCTTGATCCTGCACCCATTGAAGTGAATGGCAAAGGCCCCATTGACTCCAATAGAGCAGGAGCAGCCCCCTAGTTTGTATATCATTTTGTTACATTTGTAAAACACTTTGGGATGAAAGATGTTAAACACATGTATGGACTCATTCTGCTCTTATACAAACCAGTTTTACACCAGCATAACTGAACTGATAGTTATTCCTGGTTTACACAGGTAAAAATTAGCGCAGAACCAGGCCCTTAATATTTATTATTAATCAAACCATGAAACAAAAATTGTCAACACCCTATCTCCTGGGTTATATTCCTATTCCATCTGCATGAAAAATATTTCCACCATGAACATTTTCAGTTTCAACAACTGAAGATGATCTAGAAGTATATAAATGCCATTAACAGGTGTAATCAGTTTTCTATTATAAGGCTTCCCAAATTCAGGCTTTAGGACAGATATACAGGAACTTTTCTGTTGTTCCAACCCAGATTCAGAAGTGAAGCCTGACAAAGGAGGAACTCAAAACTAGATTTCTGGTGGCCTGAATCATATTCTCAGCTCCAAACCAGAGATTTCCTTAGTGACCGCAGATAAACCACTAGCTCAAAATTTTCAAACTCAGAAGCCTAAAGTAAGGCCCTGAATCTATTTAATATGGATCCAATTACTCTATAATAATCCAATCCAATTAATACTGAGTTAAGTGCCTGTGGTGAGATGTACAAACCCCAAACTGGAGAAGAAGGGGTTAAGGAGCTGCTCTGGGCCTAAACAGCCCTGCCCCATCACACCTGCACAAGCTGGAGGTACAGCTTAAAAAAGGGAAGCAGAGTAGCTCAGAGGTAGGCAGACAGGGATCAAGTCACACCACATCACTGCTTTTCCATGCCTGCTGCCCAGTGATATTGACCTGAATCAGAGGGGCTGTAAAGGAGGGGCTGGTGACTTTTGAAGGTCAGAAACTTTATTTTTATATTTGGCCCTTTCCCTGTGAGAAAAGGGGATACTGATAGGAAGTGATCCAGGGAGGCAGCTGCATAGCACCCCAGGGTACAGGACGTAGCTGCCTACCACTGGGCCAGAGATTGGAACCTGGTGGAAAGGATGGGCCTGGGCTTCCATAACAGTCCCTAAAGAGGGGACAATGACAGAAGTCTATCACTCAGCAGTTGAGGAAGACCCTGATGATACAAGGGTCCAACCCCTGACCCAAGGGGGAAGCCCTGATGCCCTTGCTGATTTATGATGAATTCTGCATTATTGGACTCTATGTATTGGACCCTGAAAGGGATGGATTTGCATGTGTGACTCAGACAGAGAGCTGAGCTGCTAAAAGGACAGACTACCACAGGGTGGAGGTATAGCGAGAAAGGGGAATGCCATGGAGAAATACAGCCTGCTACACCCCAGCCTGACCAGTAGGCAGCATCTGTGGTTAGTATTCCCCTTCACAGTGCCTAAGTGAAATCATCCAGATTAGAGAAGTTTTGGTTCTGATTGCCCTCTGCCTGAGCTCCCTCATTTGTTAAGAAATGGGAAAACAAATATGTACGTCACAGGCTGTGCTAGGAAGCTAAATAAATGACTGCAATGATAGTGCAATGTACATTAAGATTCTCAAATGGACGGTGCTACAGAAAGCAAAGGATTATTATAATGTGGCAGAGTAAATAGGGTTAGTTGGCTGGGTTGCTGTGAAAACTGAGGGCAGATGCTCGAAGAGTTTTCAGGCTTTGTTCTAGGTTAAATGCCATCAGAAAAAGAGCCATTTTATTCAGTTTAACTGAATACCCTCCCGTGTTTCAGAGTGAGTGCACGTGGAGGATAAGCAATCAAAAATACATAAAGTTGTTAATGGTTTGAAAGGGCTTGTTCTGGTTTTTAATTTTATCAGCTAGACAGTGTGAAAATTCCTCATTTTTAAGTATATCAATCCATTTTGAATTAAATATAGTTACAATGGAATCTAGGGCACTAGAAAATTCTTCAGAGGCAAGATAATTTAGGCATACAGAAACCATTTATGGTATGTGACATTACTGGTTTGTGTATATTTATGCTGCCATCTAGTGGCAGATGTTTTAATAGGTTTTGTTAATTCAGAACGGTTTCCAATCCCTATTTTTCTATTTGTATTTATAAAAAGATCAGATCAGTAAAAATAATACTTATGTAAGCTTACATGCCTCCCATAATATGGACAAACCCTTTGACTAAACTGGCAGTGTAATAATTTGTACTGCAAGTTTACTATAAAAACCGTGTGAGATGGGAAGAAATTAAACTTAATTTTTATTTGCATTCCTGGAGTGAGTAGAGGCCAAACCTTGAACTGGTGTGGATGAAAGCTTTGTCTGCTCAACCATTGGCCAGCACAGTTTAGGTCCATTCACTCAACAAGGGCTCTTCAGAGACCGTGTTTTGCATTTCTCAGGCAGCAGTGATACTGATTCAGCTTTTCCCCCATCTGACTCTGCACTCTTTCCTGGACCTTACATTCCTTGTTGAAGACCACCCAGCTTCAGATTCAAATTCACAAACTTAGGGTTCATCTCCAGGTTCACATTGCTGTCTGGGAACCGTAACAAACCCTTCACAGAAATGCCTGTTATTTCTTCAACACCTTTCTCTCTCCCCCACCCATGCAGCTTCTCTCCTCTCGGCCTCTCTGCAGCCAGGTGTTCAGTCCAGTGTACTGAATCTGCAGGCTCACTGCTGAGGCCCTTTCCCCTACCTGAATGATCTGAGGAGCCACAGGTCAGTAACTGGGTTCAAGGGAAAATGAAAGTCTGTATCAATCACCTCAGCCAATAAAGAGTAACAGGTGGAAGGACACTGGACCTTCTTACAAAGTCGGTATCAGGGACCCTCTGCCCTCTTGAAGCTCAGCCAGGAAGCAAGAAAGATCTTCTGTCCATATGCACCCAACATACTGAAAGGCCTAACACCTCTGCAAAGAAGAAGAAAATGGCTGTGATTGGCTGGAGAGAACCAGTACACAGTGGGCGTAAAGCCAAGGCAGGGATAGAACTCTAGACCAGAGCGTGAAGCTAGGGAGGAAGAGCTGGGAAACAGCCCAGGCCACGTTGCACTGTGAACTTACAAAAAGACCTTCCAGGCCTTCAGAAGATTCATGGCTGGGAGCACCAACTCTGTGGTCAGAAGAGGAGTAAGGACTGGGAAGTACCAAATGAGAGCTGCCATTTAAAGAACTGCAGAAGAACTGCATGAGACAATGATGCTAAAATGTAGAGTCTGCTCACCTCCGATCCTTTTAGAAGCAACCCATCTGCTACATTCAGGCTGATGGAGTTCAAAAGAAACTGGAGAGCAGACCAGTTATTGAGACTCTGAGTGAATGGGGGCCATGGGAGACAGCAGGGATGGGGGAGGAGGAGCCTCAGACACTGGGAAGAATACTGAAGAGGGCTGAAAGGAGCAGCTAGCTAAAACCAAACTACTATACTAGGAATATACAATACTACTGGTCAGCACATCTCCAGACCTTCCTTGAGGGAGCAGCAGTGGTTAATGGGGTTGCTGCATTAAGAGGGCCCAGATACTAAGATAGCATAGATAAGTGGATGAAATAGGGTCAGATGGTAGGCCAAAGGATATAGACTTTCAAGCAGCTTTGCAAGGTTCAAAATGTGCTAATTAGATGGTCCTGAGAGGAGCGGGACATTGGGTTTAGGCACTACTTCAAAAGAGAATAGCTCTGAAATGAGCTAAAGGTAATTGTATACATCTAGGAACAAAGAAGGTAGACCATGCTTACCGGGTGGGGGACACTGTCCTGGGGAGCAGTGACTCTGAAAAAGATTGGGGTTTGTGGTGGATAATCAGCTGAACATGAGCTCCCTGTATAATGCTGTGGCCAAAAGGGCTAATATGATCCTTGGATCCATAATCAGGAATATCAAGAGTAGAAAGGTTATTTTACCTTTGTATTTGCCGCTGGTGTGACCACTTCTGAAATGCTGTGTACAGTTCTAGTGTCCACAATTCAAGGCTGTTCAAAAACTGGAGAGGGTTCAGAGGAGAACCACAAGAATAATTTAAAGGATTGGAAAACATGCCTTACAGTGATATATTCAAGGAGCTTAATCTAGTTATCTTAACGAGAGAAGGTTGAGGATTTGACTGTACAATAGAAGAACCTACATGGGGAACAAATATTTGAAAATAGGTTCTTCAATCTAGCAGAGAAAGATATAACATGATCCAATGCCTGGAAGTTAAAGCTAGACAAATTCAGACTGGAAATAAGGTGTAATTTTAACAGTGAGGGTAATTGAAACAATTTATCAAGAGCTGTGATGGAGTCTTCATCCACTAGCAATTTTAAAATTGGATATTTTGCTAAAACATGTTCTCTAATAATTACTTTGGGGAACTTCTATGGCCTGTGTTATATAGGATTTCAGACTAGATGATCACAATGGTCCCTTCTGGACTTGGAACCAATGAGCTTAGGGAGCAGCATACACCCACAATGCAAGGCATGAGGGATTGTGATTAACCATCCCTAATCACATTAGGGGCTGGTAGAGGCCTGAGCCCTGTCATCCTACAGGAAGACCACTCCAAGCAGCGATCCTGGGGATCACTGACATAACTAATGACAAAGAAGGTTATGCAGCAAGTCTCCAATGGGACCATCTGATTCTGTCAGGAATGACAGGTGCAGTCAACCTTATCCTGTATGGGCAAAGACAAAAAGCTTCATGACTCTCTTCAAGGAGGGATGAACTGGAAGGGATGCTCCCAGGTACAAGGCCATAGGTACTCACAGGGTAGTGGCAATGTATTACTACTGCAAATCAAACTCAATCAGTTGCTTACAAATTTTGGTCCATGAGCTCCTTCCCGCTGCTCTTCAGAATGAACTGTTCTGAGAACCAAGCAGTGATAGGGTGAGGTATTGGGTCAGGAGGCTATCACAGTTCATGGCAGCTGCACCTGTATTCCATCTCCATGGTTCCATCAAGGGCATCTCCTCTTATGCTTCTGGTTCCTCAGCCATCAGCTCTCTTGGGTGGAGACACACATCTTGCTCCTTCCTGACTGGGATATTTCCAGGTTGCAGAGTTCTCTGCCTACACTGTGAATTTCCCAACAAGTCAGACTGTCTCAGCAGGCCTGCTTTGCCTTCCTTTCTCAAAGCCTATAAACAGTGTACTTGTTCACAGTTAAGTTACCACACAGCTCTTTCTAAGCTAGCACATGTATCCTTAAGGTGAAAGCATTTCAAAGAAAACATATTAGAAACAATAATAGAATCTGCATGCATGCTAATAAGCTTACCAGAGATCACCCCGGTTCCAGCAAGGGCTTGGCCAGGTGAATAGTCCTTCAAACCCCATCTTGAGATTTTCTGTGGTCACAAATTCACTAGAGCTGTTAGCTCAGAACAAGCACATCCCTAAATCTGTGATTTTTTTTTCTCTTTTTTTATATAGTTTGGGTCTTTGATCGCTACAGACATGAATAGGTAATCAGTCAGACAATGGCTTTCTCCTCAAGCCATAGCTTCAGAAGATTGGGGCTGGAAATGGGGAATTTGCATTCCCTTCCCACCCTCCCACCCCCCTCAATGTTTCCTAGGAAACCCATTTAACTCTCAAAGTTCACATTGTTTCCAATAGTCCTTTGGGAAGTGTTATGAACTTCAAGAGACTTAACACAGTTCCCTAGAGACATTACATACAATCCCACCATAATACATAACATTTCCATTTTTAATAGAATGAACTCCTAAAATATTTAAACTTAATGCAATGAGGTTTAATTTAATTCAATCAAGTTTCTCCAGGAAATTGCCACATCTGTCACAGAGGCATTTCCATAACAGGAGCTCTCTCAAAGTGCGCCACTGAATGAAAAAGGGTGAGAATCACCACTCATAAATCTTAACACATATAGCACTTGAGTAATATTTTGTACAGGGTTTGCATACTATCTAGCTGTAACCACAACAAAGCAATAAAAACCATAGAATTACTTCTGAATTAGCAGATGCCTCTGTAATGTGTGTGGAGTATATTGTAAAATATGCTGTTCCCTTTTACACTGAGCCCAAACACTTTCACACAGGTGCTCATAGAGGTCCAGAGTGGTTAATGAGCAGGACAAAGTGACCAGCTCTAGGAGTTCACAGAAGCTGTTGTAATGTATGTGGTCACACATTCCAAGACATACTGTTCCTTTCACATCAGTCTTGTGAATTTTTCATAGAAGCATGCTCAGAGGTCCAGTGTTAATATATTTACTGGTGATAATTTTGAGTTCTCTTTCTTCACTTCGTATGAGGGTGTGTTTAGTCTGTGCTGGCAAAATCTTCCTGTGGTTCCTCTGTATACTTTATTACAGAGTTTTTTGGGGGGTGGGGAAGAGAGAAATATAGACTGTGGTAGATCTAGATTTATTTTATTTGAGAATTCAGCACTGCTTTTTTCTCATTACTGGCCTGTGGCTGTACATTCATCAGTGCTGAAGCTGATGATGAACCAAGCGGAGTCAGGCCAGGCTAGAATTTGAATTGGAGACCTCTCAGAATAGTCCAAATGGTACATTAAGTGGACCTGGCAGTTCAAAATGTGGACTTTTTCCATGCAATTGCTTTAAAATGCATGGTTTTTTTTTAAATCTTAGTTTTGCTGAGTTAAATTGGATGAATAAGAACATAAGGCCACACTGGGTCAGACCAAAGGTCCATCTAGCCTAATATCCTGTCTTCTGACAGTGACCAATGCCAGGTGCCCCAGAGGGAATGAACAGAACAGGTAATCATCAAGTGATCCATCCCATCACCCATTCCCAGCTTCTGGCAAACAGAGTCTAGGGACACCTGTGAATGGACACAGGACATCAGTTTGAACTGTAATATGTTATCTAAAATTGTTGAAAGGACAAATGAAGTCAAAGAAGTTGTGTTAATGTAGAATCATAGAAGATTAGGGTTGGAAGAGGCCTCAGGAAGTCATCTAGTCCAACACCCTGCTCAGAGCAGGACCAACCCCATCTAAATCATCTCATTGTCAAGCTGGGCCTTAAAAACCTCTAAGGTTGGAGATTCCACCACCTCCCTAGGTAACCAATTCCAGTGCTTCACCACCCTCCTAGTGAAATAGTGTTTCCTTATATCCAACCTAGACCTCCCCCAGTGCAACTCGAAACCATTGCTTCTTGTTCTGTCACCTGCCACCACTGACAACAGCCTAGCTCCATCCTCTTTGGAACCTTCAGGTAGTAGAAGGCTGCTATCAAATCCCCCACACACACATACGCTCTTCTCTTCTGCAGACTAAATAAGCCCAGTTACCTCAGCCATTCCTCATAAATCATGTGCCCCAATCTCCTAATCATTTTTGTTGCCCTCCACTGGAATCTCTCAATTTGTCCACCTCCTTTCTGGGCGGGGGGCAAAACCGGATGTGATACTCCAGATGTGGCCGAACAGAGGGGAATAATCACTTCCCCCAATCTGCTGGCAATGCTCCTACAAATGCAGCCCAATATGCCATTAGCCTTCTTGGTAACAAGGGCACACTGTTGACTGATATCCAGCTTCTCGTCCACTGTAATTACCCAGGTACTTTTCTGAAGAACTGCCACTTAGCCAGTTGGTCCCCAGCCTGTAGCAGTGCATGGGATTCTTCCGCCTTAAGTGCAGGACTCTGCACTTGTCCTTGTTGAACCTCATCAGATTTCTTTTGGCTCAATCCTCCAATTTGTCTAGGTCACACTGGAGGGTAGGGATAGGGTCCAGAGTATTTACTTCTCCCCCCCAGCTTAGTGTCCTCTGCAAACTTGCTGAGGGTGCAATCCATCCCATCATTCAGATAATTAATGAAGATGTTGAACAAAATCAGCCCCAGGACTGACCCGTGTGGCATTCCACTTGATACTGGCTGCCAACTAGATGGCGAGCTGTTGATCACTACCTGCTGAATTTAGTATGTTAGCACTCAAATGTGATGGTTAGATGACCTGCAAGCACTTGTATGAACTCACATTTTGGCATAATGGACCTGGAAACCTGAAATCATTTTGGTGAGATACTAGAGGCAGTGATGATTGATCATCCCTTGTAGATAATTTTGGGGCATTCCTCATCCAGTACCCTTTGAGGAATTTTCAGGCCTCAGATGGACCCACTCAGAAGCCAGACAGAGATTAATGTGGATGTCAGGTTACTAGAGGTAGGCAAAAAAATTCCAGGCAAAACTTGTTTTCACTGAGTAATGCAGATTTGGGTTAACTGAAACATTTTGTGAATTTGTGTCAATTTTGTCAAACTGTTTCAGCCAAAAAGAACTTTTGGAAATGTCAAGACAGTCAATTTCAGCATTGCCAAAACGAAACTTTTTTTTTAGGCTAGCATCCCAAGGGGATTTAGGTGCTATTCTCAATACTAGGGTGGGGGTAGTATTCCCCCAGCAGCCCAATGGTTGGGGCACACATCTGAGATGCAGGAGACTCAGGTTCAAATTCCCACTCTAGAGTAGGGACTTGAACCCAGGTTTCCATATCCCAGGTGAGAGCCTTAATCATCAGGCTTTGGGATATTCTGAGGAGGGGCTCTTTCAGTCTCTCCTATTGAAACTCTTCTGGTTTGTATAAATAATTAAATATTCATTGAGACAGCATCAGAGAGAATGCCTCTATAGCCCCGTGATTAGGGCCCTCACCTGGGAGTGGAGAAACTAAAGAGCCATGAATATGTAATTAGCTATAGAAAGTAGAACGGTTTCAACAGCAAAACTTGAGCATTATACTCTATAGCCCTGTGGTAAGGGCATTCAACAGGGATATAGGAGATCTGGGTTCAAGTTCCTGCTCCACAGTGGGGATTTGAACCTGAGTCTCCCCCCTTCATCTCTCTTTTGTGAATGGTGCCTATGTCCCTTGTGACTCTAGCCTTTTGTTTCCAAATTTCCTTCACTTTAAAAAAAAAAAAAGTTAAAGATGCCCAAAATCAAAATATTTCATTGGGGGCCAAAGCATTACATTTGACCCAAAAGTCCATTATTTGCTCAGCTCTATTCACCACTACCAGATCTGCTGGCGCTTAAGCAACCTCTTGACGGTATGATTTAAGATTCCTGCTACCTCTTCCATAGTATATTACTTCATTCAGTCTAATTTTGCTACTTTTCTGTTCCCTTTTCTCCTGTCTACTTGACTCCAAGCTGGACAAGCTTAGGAGGGGACAACTCCTTTTTGCCATCACCAGTGTTGCCAGTTCTCAAGGTTTTCAGTTTGAGTCTCATGATAACTGGTGTTTTTCTTAGAGCCCCAGCTCCTGGAATCATGCAAATATATGGGGTTCTCAGATTTCCTTTTTTTTCTTAAATAAAACTTCTAGCCCCTAATCATGGAGAAAAGAATGAAAATGTGACACCAGCACACCCAAAAGGCTCAAAACCAAGAAGGCAGATAAAGAGACTGCAAAATGGATTGTTTAAATCTCATGGGTTTTTCAACTCCTCACATGCTACTTTGGGGTCTGACTCAAGATATTTAAAGGTTTGGGGGCAACAAACACAGTAATTAGTGTGAAAGGCTACAAAAGCCATTAGTGGCCTTGCCGTGGTGTGAGACCATGCCAGCCAGGTCCTATCCCAGACCATAAAGGAACATAGGGTGCAGAAGTGAAAGCAATTTGTGTATGTCCCTGACTCACATTGTACAATTGTCGACTGGCAGTGTGCCAGGGAAAAAGGAGCGCCTCAAACAGAAGATTCACTATTTCTTCCTTATCTTTTTTTCTCTTACGTACTTTTATTATGTATGTTCTATAAGGTTGAATTTACAAACATGACTGTCCGTCCTTTATCCCCCCCAAGACAGACACGTGGTATTAAAAGCATCTTTTTAAACAAAGGAGTTTATTGATTGTAACAGGAAACAAAGGGAACCTTTCCAAAATGAATGATTGTTTAAGTTGTGTGAAGTTTCTGTTTTGTTTCGTTTTTGTCACTTGTGGAGTGGTTGTGACAGCAGAGTCCAGAGTCCCTTACAAAAACTCACAAACCAAAATTAACTATTTTAATGTTATGACAGTAGAAAGAACGGTCCAGGAACACCTCCAAGCCCTCAAAGCTAATCAGCACTGAGCCAGTGCCCAGCATGATGCTAGAAGACACTGAACTGTGGCAGCAGTGTAATGCTTCTGTATCCACTCGGGACTTCATTGTCATTAGGTATGCTTCACACCACTACTGTGGAGACTGTCAATTGGGACAGCAAACAGAAACAGGCCACTTGAATGAAAGGAGAAGATATAGTAGCTACAGCAGTACGATTTATTTTCTTTATGTATTAAAGCTATTAGAATTCAACATAATCCCATAAATGGGAGCAGGTATGTCATTCCATCCAGTAGCTAGCAGGAATAAATATACAGTAATTGCACTGGTTTGTATTTATACTAGATTCACCACTTCTGATGTACAGAAAAAACAGCTGGTCTGTGGCAACATTGGCTGGTGCTTGCCCCTGGCAGAGAGGGACCCAGGTGCCCGCTGGGCAGGGGCAGCACATTCCCAAGTGGGATGTGCACGGACAGTAGTTAAGATAGCTGCACATGCTGCCACATTACACATAGCAAAAAAAATCTGCCATACTACTTTTTCTGACCAGCAACCGGCAAGGCACTAGAAAAAAAAACCCAGACTGGTCAAATGAGCCAAAGGGTATAGGTCCAATTATGTGGCCACACAGGGCCCACATGGTTTTTGTAAAGGAAAATCCATGCCTCACCAATCTACTAGAATTATTTGAGGGCATCAACAAGCATGTGGACAAGGAGGATCCAGTGGATATTGTGTACTTAGATTTTCAGAAAGCCTTTGACAAGGTCCCTCACTAAAAGCTCTTAAGCAAAGTAAACTGTCATGGAATAAGAGGGAAGGCCCTTTCATGGATTAGTAACTAGCTAAAGGATAGGAAATAAAAGGTAGGAATAAATGGTCAGTTTTCACAATGGAAAGCAGTAAATAGTGGAGTCCCCCAGGGGTCTGGGGGACATACAGTATTCATAAATGATCTGGATAAAGGGGTAAACAGTGAGGTGGCAAAATTTGTAGATGACACAAAACTACTCAAGATAGTTAAGTCCCAGGCAGACTGAGAAGCGCTACAAAAGGATCTCACAAAACTGGGTGACTGGGCAACAAAATGGCAGATGAAATTCAATGTTGATAAATACAAAGTGATGCACATTGGAAAACATAATCCCAGCTATACATATAAAATGATGGGGTCTAAATTAGCTGTTACCACTCAAGAAAGATCTTGGAGTCATTGTGGATAGTTCTCTGAAAATTTCCACTCAACGTGCAACAGCAGTCAAAAAAGTGAATAGAATGTTGGGAATCATTAAGAAAGGGATAAATAATAAGATAGAAAATATCATATTGCCTCTATATAAATCCATGGTGCACCCACATCTTGAATACTGCGTGCAGATGCAGTTGCCCTATCTCAAAGATATATTGGAATTGGAAAAGGTTCAGAAAAGGGCAACAAAAATTATTAGGGGTATGGAAAAGCTGCCATATGAGGAGCGATTAATAAGACTGGGACTTTTCAGCTTGGAAAAGAGATGACTAAGGGGGGATATGATACAGGTCTATAAAATCATGACTTATGTGGAGAAAGTAAATAAGGAAGTGTTATTTACTCCTCATAATAGAAGAACCAGGGGTCACCAAATGAAATTAATAGGCAGCAGGTTTAAAACAAACAAAAGGAAGTATTTTTTCACACAATGCACAGTCAACCTATGGAACTCCTTGCCAGAGGATGTTGTAAAGGCCAAGATTATAACAGTGTTCAAAAAAGAACTAGATAAGTTCATGGAGGATAGGTCCGTCAGTGGCTATTAGCTGGGATAGGCAGGGATAGTGTCCCTAGCCTCTGCCAGAAGCTGGGAATGGGTAACAGGGGATGGATCACTTGCTGATTACCTGTTCTGGTCATTCCCTCTGGGGCATTTGGCATTGGCCACTGTTAGTAGACAGGATACTGGGCTATATGGACCTTTGGTCTGACCCACTATGGCCTTTCTTATGTTCTTATGCCATAGCATTTGTGCGGGGACCAGTGTATTCTACGTTCCTCCCCAAAAAGGGGGCAAAGAGAAGGTGGGATCATGGCCCTGTCCCTCCTTTTGCACTAGCCTGTGGAGCTGGGCCTTTGCATCAGGGGAGCAATCTGCTCCATCCTAATGGATGCAGCAGATAGACTGCACTTTTCAATCTGCATATTCTTAGCACTGCTTCTTGTGCACAATCTCTCTAGTGCTCTTCCCAGGGCAGGGCAGTCCTGTACTCTAGACTATATCTTAAAAGCAAAACTCTAGCATGTCATGTATGCAAGCAGCTAATTTAGAAAGAGTTGAGGAGGTTAATGGATGACTAGATCAAGGTCTGAGAGAAGATGGTCAATACTAGGAAGCTCTTTACTAGGAAGTAGACAAAGGCTTAACAAGTTCCAGTAGTTGGAAGTTGAAGCGAGACAAATAAGGCAAAAAAATTTCAATAGTGAGGCTAATCCACCATTGGACAGTTTTACCAAGGGTTCTCTATCACTTGGTGTTTTAAGTCAAAACTGGATATGTTTGTAAAAAAGATTTTTCTTTCTCAGCCACAAGTTTTGGGGCTTGATGCAGAAATCATTGAGTAAAATTCCCTGCAGTAAGAGGACAGACTAGATGATCCAGCTTTAAACCTAGGGATGGTTTGCAAAGCATTTTGTGTTCCAGCTTGATGAAAGTTTTTATGTAAACATAATATCATTATTACTTAACTACAAATTGTTTCCACACTAAACGGTTTTCTATGGATATAAACACTGGTTTTGTGAATTCTTTATGAGAGGAAAAATGGCTGTGGGTTTAATGCACGTTTGTCAAACAAAGTTATCTATTGTATTTGTACTAGTGAGATTACTTATGTATCTTGCAACAAGCATTCTTTAGTTGGGAAGGATAAAGTGAACTACAGCATAACACTGTTTATCCTTGAGGGAACCAATTCTGCATTTCTTATGTGTCCTGAACTTTGATTTAATGGATCCTCTAACTTCAAGATATGGAAATTTTCAGATGCACAAGGAATGCAAGATTGTGTCCCAGTCAGAGACTATTTTCCCCAAATTTTCCTATTTAATGCAAGAGGAAAAGATTAAAACAATTGAAAGCATCCTTAAAGCCAACCTGCCCTCCCTTTCTTGAAACTTCTCCTGTGCTATATAAACTGAATTGTACTGGAAAATAAAGTTCACAATTAAAAGTGGCATTTTGTTAGTTCTTTTGCAGTGTTTAGATGCCATGTTCACACACCAGTTTGGTTTTTAGGATGAATTACTAAGAGTGATACATGGGGATATAATTGAGAGTAAGGAGAAGGCATTCAGGGGAGATATAAGCTGAATTTCACAATATCTTCCTGACAGTGAGAGATGCTCAACTGAGCAATAATCTCCTCAGGGAAGTGATATAGAAGTCCCAAAGTATGGGGATTTTAAATCTAGAAAAGATATTTACCACTAAAAAATATTTACCACTGGGAACAACCCTGCATTGGCAGAGACTTAGACTGAATGATCTCTGAAGCTTTTTCTGTTGCTGAGCCTGAATCTGATCCCACTCATGCCAGGGTTACGCAGTGGATGTCACTGGAGTTTATTTATTAGCATGTCTGTTGGGATAAGAGGCCCCCAACCAGCTTCACCACCCATTGTGAAGTCCATACTGATGGTCCCTGCCTCAAAGAGTTTACAAGCTAAAAGGAATTTGCCTGATTTATGCAGCCAACAGAGCAAGATCCTCTAAGTTCTTTCTTTCTGTGACTTCTCCCATGCCTGGCCACAGAAGCTCCAGAAAGACCAACTCGGTGCTTCTAGGGCTTCCTTCACCATCTCAAAGGTATAGAAAGTGTCTTAGCACAGGTTGGGTAGGATTTCCACACTTTGTTTGAAGTTGGACACAGCAGGCTTTTCACCTACTCCAGTAAGTTAGCTCCAAGTAGTTCCCCTTGTTTGGTCAGTTTTGTTGACTTTCAGCTGTCACCAGCCTCTTCTCTACACATCAGGGCTGGGACTGTCAAACTGCCTAAGGTACACAGCACTCATTTAAATTCTATTTAATTTAAGCTCCTTTGAAAGAGAGGTGTCAGTTAGGGAGGGGAGAGGGGCACTTACCCACCCCACCCCCTGGAGTTTCATACCTGAGCCGGGCTCCAGCTTGCTCCTCATGGACGAGCACAAGCATGCAGGAGCACTGTCCCTTTAAGACAGGCATGCAAAGCTCTCTGTGTGCAAGAGTCACGCAACCCCACCCCTGAGCTGTCAGTCAGCTGGAGGGTGACCAGACAGAAGTATGAAAAATCAGGACGGGGGTGGGGGATAATAGGAGCCTCTATAAGAAAGACCCAAAAATCAGGACTGTCCCTTTAAATCAGGACACCTGGTCACCCTAATCAGCTGGGTGGCTTCTTTGTTGGCCACAGCCCTTAGCTAGGGCTCCCCTGCCTCACTCACTCCCACGCATACACTGCTCTGCTTGGGGGGCTTCATGTAGTGCCTCTCCTGGCCAAAGCCTGGGGCTTGCACTACCACTGGCTGCTACTTCATTGAGCTTTCCTGGGGCTGTGGGGCGGGAAGCAGTGTGGATTGCTGGTCCCTGGATCCTGCATCTCCTTCACCGCCAGGCTACCAATTGCAACCCCCTCGTCTTCCCTTCCCTCCCCTTCCCCCACGCCCCCAAAGGATTTAAGCTAATGTTCTCACCTTTGGTGAGTTCATCATATTTTTGAGAAGGTTTCTAAGCTTTCACAACTGAAGTAACAGGGGTGTGCACAGGCATTTAAATTTCACTCCTTTTGGAGGGGCACATGCCATAGGAGATACATGGGGGACATGTGGGGTCAAGTGCCCCCGCAGATTTCTGCTTGGCCTGCTGGGGTGGGGCAGTGAGAGGGACCCTGTCCTTCTCCAACTGTGCCTGCCCCCCAGCACGCTTAGTCTCTGTCCAGCAGCTGGGCCTGGGCAGGGAGCAGAGAAGGCAGGACCAGCCATTTCTCATGCCAGCCGCTCTGGGTCACTGCTCTGTGCAGCATGGCAGCTGCCTGTGAAAGCCAAGCTGTGGAGGTAGCCGCTTGCTGCACCCAGCCCAGGCCCAGCTGCCAGTGACAGGGGTCAAGTGAGCTGGGGTCCCCTCTCCCCCTGGCACCTTTCTGGCCTGCTTGTCCCCTCACCCCAGCAGCTGGGCCCGGTTGGGGAGCAGGCCACTGCCACCACCTCCCCAGCCGAGCTGTCTCTCAGGAAGTGCTTTTACTGACATGGTGTAGCATTATTTCTAAAATGCCTAGGACAGTGCCCTAAAGAAATTAAAGGAAAAAGATCAGAGAGGGTAAATGATGCTCAGCATCAAGACAGTGGTGTAGTTCTGAATTATCCAGAGGGGTTTCTTTTCAGATCTCCTCAACTCTAGTTTCAGCTCCAATGTTACAAAAAGAGCAAGAGCTGCCTCCAGAATGCCCCTTCATTTACCCAAACACAAGTATTGGATGATAACTTGTGATGTATGTGTTTAAGACCTCAGTTTAACTTTATATCTGTGTACCCCTTGTAAAATGGTTTGCCTCTCTCCCCCCTCCCCCCCACACCCATGAAAGGGTTCTGTTGTGGATGCTCTCCATACAGATGGACTTTTTTCCATAGTTAATTCATTGCAGTTGGTCCTACTCAAGGGTCTAATGTTACTGGAAGGCAGTGTTGGTTCCAATCTTTACAGAAGTTTTACAAAGAAACATCATCAAGTAAGTTCTAGTAATTAGGTGCACTTTAATACTTACAGTAAGCTGTGCTAAGTGAATTCTTCAATATAATGTGCCATTTAGGGCCTCTGGTAAAACCCCTATCTGTAGCACAGTTTCCAACTGAAATTGCAAGTAACAAACCCAAGGGGGCAAATTCTGCTCTCCTTAGCACTGCTCTAAATCTGGAGTAATTGCCAGGGCTTCAACCATTATTCTGAATTAGGAGTTGTGTAAATAAGAACAGAATATGATCCATCTTATTTCATTTTTAATTTTGACCTTACTGATTAAAGACTTTGAACAATATATTTGAACCTCCTTAATATAAACCTGGGGTTCACTGAAATTCAACTAAATTTAGAATTTCAATCAATCATTTATGCTTTGGAAAAGTGATGTGCAGGGGGTCAGATTAGATGATCTAACAGTCTCTTCTGGCCTTAAAGTCAACAAATCTATGAAAAATTGTGTGTGGCATGTTGAGCAGCCACTGCTATTTTCTTCATGTGTAGCCTGCTTGATCCCTGGAACAATGAGTGAATGGGGTGATACACAGGGAGCGGCTCAAACATTCAAAGGGGCTGACCAGAGCCAGGACATTAGGCCTGCAGGGTAGCCCTGGGTGTGGCAGTGACATCACAAGGGCCTTTTGCAGGACCTCAACTTATTGGTCAAAGGAGGTCAGGAGTCAGTGACCTTACAGTGAGCCTCTGACAACGGCCAGGTAGGAAAGGGCTGCAGGCAGGGACAATCTCAGAGACCCCCCATGGATTTCTTGCAGTAAGGCTCCTTCTTGAGGTCTCTCCTGGAGAACTGAGAGAGAATTCAGGTTCACATACATGAGTGTGAGGAGCTGTCTCTTTGGAGTTTTCTCCTTTTCCACTACGGATATTGCTAGAAAACAGACAACCCTGTTGAGAAGGTAAGAGCCTCAGAGAGGTTTGGTACCTCTTCAGCCTGAGCCATCTAGTGCCAGCCAAATTCTAGGCACAGAAAACACTAGGTTAAGGAGATGGGAGAATTTTTTCAGTTGTCTGTTTCAGTTGGTGGCCATCACCATAATATCTGAGGGCAGAGTATCACATTTTTCCTGTGGGGAGGCAATCTCTCTTCCCCCTTAACAAGAGCCTGACTTTATTATTTTAAATCAATTTAAAGGCGCATGAGTATTGGGGAGTGTAGGGCTTTGTGGTGTTTAGATGCTGCTTGTAATTATTAGAACTGGGAGCACTGGCTGTTGGGAGTCTGAAAGGACAGGAAACAGGAAGGGGGGGGGGAGTTGAGGAGGCTAAGTGAGAGCTACCAAGGGTGCAGCAGCAGCTTGGTAAAGAGGTTTCCACTTTAAGAATAAAGTCCTGTTGAAGTTTTAGTACCTTGCCTGGTTGTTACAACATTTTAGCAACAAGGATGGATCTTCTGCCTCTGAACCCACCTGCAGCCTTTCTGCAAAGCCCAGGTAAGCCTCCAATTGCTTGTACTGCCTGGATCCATATGTTTGAGACTTATCTGCTTGCAATCAGTGCTACAGAGATTTCTGAAATAAGAAAGCATGCTCTGCTAATCCACTGCCTTGGAGCAGAAGGGCAGTGTATATTTTACACTTTTCCGCTTGCAGATGATAAATATGAGACTTCACTCACTGCATTAAATAACTTGTTTGTGCCAAAAGTGAATGTAGTAGTTAATCGCTACAGATTTTGCCAGTGAGAAGAAAACAGGGGAGACTACAATGCAGTATATTGCTTCCCTGAGGAGTCCGATTGTAACTTGTGACTTTGGGAATACGGCAGATGAGATGATTAGAGACCAGCTCATTGAGAAAACAACCATGCTTCATGTAAGAGAATGCTTACTTCTAGAACCACAACTTACACTAGAAAAAGCGATAACCATTGCTACTCAGATTGAGTCAGCTACAGCTGAAGCCAAAATAATGAGCATGGATACAGGAGGCACAGTCCAGGCTGTGACACCTTTTGCAGAAAAATTCACTATTGCTGCAGACAAACGACTCCAAGAGGAAAACTAATGAAAAACCACCAAATCAGCAAATTCAAAATACAGTAAAAGCATGCTTTTGCTGTGGATCCCCACAACACCTTGCAAGCTACACAGGATGTCCGGCAAAAGTAGGTCAGTGCAATCATTGCAAAAAGATTGGGCATTTTGCTAAAGTATGTCGCAGCAGCCAGTTCAGGTGCATGCAGTTACAATACCAGATGTTACTGTGCTGAGTGGACAAAATCACTACTGCACATATCCAGAACAAATAAAGTGTACTGTAAACATTTCCACCATACTCTCAGGCAAATCACACTCTAGTCAGCTAATGTTGGACACTGGCTCAGCAGTATCTATACTACCTGATTACATCTATTTGCATTACTTTAAAGATGTGCCTCTTACTGAACCCAAACTTCACTTGGTGTGCTATTTGAAAAACCATATTCCAGTACATGGCTGCCTGCCAGCAATAGTTACTTTTGGTGATTGCTGTGTAACTGCAGAGTTCTACATTGTCCACAAAGTCTCTCCTATCCTTGGCAGAGATTTATTGGCTGCTTTAAATCTCAGGGTAGTTAATGGATGAATTGATCTTCCTCAGCAAGGCACTCTTGCAGTACACACACCAGTTTCACCTGGGACCTAACACCAGGTTGAGGAGAAACTCGGCTGTGCTTATAGGTTTCTGCATAAAGTTAAAATGCGGAATAATGTGATGCCTGTAAAACAGAAGTTACGGAGCTTACCCTTTTCAGTCAGGGAAGCTGTTTCAGAGGAACTTAGAAAACTTGCTCAAAAGGACATTATTGAGGAGATTGACTCCTCAGAATGGATTTCACCTATAGTAGTGACACAGAAGAAGGGTGGAGGCATTCGCCTTTGTATGGACTTAAGGGAGCCAAATAAAGCTATTGTGATTGACAGCCATCCTCTTCCTCACATAGAAGAAGTATTTGCAGAACTCCGTGGAGCAAAGATGTTTTCTACTCTTGGTTTGCAGAGCACATACTACCAGGTTATGTTGCATTGAGATAGCAGAGACCTCACAGCATTTATTACACAAGAGGGACTATTTCATTTTAAACATGTTCCATACGGTCTCACATCTGCCCCAAGTGCTTTCCAAAAAATGATGTCATTGATTCTGAAGAATCAACATGGAGTTCAGTGCTATCTGGATGATATTATCATGTTTGGAAATACTTCTGAGGAGCAAAATTCATTCCCAGTTATGCTTCTGTCATTGAACCGTTATGAGAATTACTATGGAGAAGTTCAACCTTAGTGTGGACAACGGATGCACAAGCTAGTTTTGAAACAGTGAAAGACTTGACTGTACATAGTCTGGTACTTGCACTATTCAGTCCGGCATTGCCCACAATTGTAACTACTGATGCGTCTGATTATGGACTTGGGGCTGTCCTCACACAACTTCATGAGGACAACACAGAGGACTGTTGCATTTGCTTCAAGGACACAAGTAATGCTGAGAGAAAATATTCTACAGTCGAAAAAGAAGCACTTGCTTGTTTCTGGGCTACTGAAAAATGGAGAACTTCAAGTTGTGCACAGACCACAGCCCTTTGACGACGTTGCTCACCACGAAAGGACTGGGAAGAGCAGGATATCGTATTGCTAGATGGTCTGCAAGACTACTCTTTCAATTATGAACTGGAATATAAGCCTGGAAACCAAAATGTGGTAGCTGATTTCCTTTCTCGCCTGCCTTTGCCTTCACCAGATCGTCCACCGGAGGATGACGATGTAGTAGTTGCGCTTATTACAAGCACGCTTACTGCAGTTACAAGAGAACAATTTCAAGCTGCTTGTTCAGCGTGTCCAATTCAACAAAAACCATGGGAATTTCTGACAGAGATGGCCCAGTAACCATAAAAACCTTGACCCAGTTTTGCTCTCTTATTTTAGAGTTCGGGACAAACTTTCTTTGCTTGATGGCTGTGTGCTACGAGGTACACACCGGCTACTTGTGCCAGAAGAATTACAGTCAAAACTCATACACCTGGCACACAATACTCATCAAGGAATTGTCAGAACCAAACAACGACTACGGGAATCTGTATTGGTGGCCAGGGATGGACTCTCAAACTGAAGCACTCATAAAATCCTATGTCACTTGCCAAATGCATGATAAGACAGCAGTGACATGTACCCCTCCATTACAGCCTGTTCCTCTTCCTGAATCTGTGTGGGGAAAAAGGGGCGATTGACATTGTACGACCTCTGATACTGCTCCAAGTGACTGCCGTTTTGCCATCACTTTAATAGACTATTTCAGTAAATGGCCTGAGGTAGCGTTTACATTGCAAATCTCTTCTGCTACAGTAATTAAGTTCCTCTCTTCAGTTTTTAGCAGGGAAGGTAACCCCAAAGAACTGGTTTCAGATAATGGTAGTCAATTTAGTTCCCTGGAGTCTGAAACTTTTCTAGCAGAGAGGAACATTTTACAGAGACGGTCATCCCTATGGGGAAATCGAACGGTTTAACAGAAGTTTGAAAGAGTTTGCAAACAGCTAAACTGGAAGGGTGATTGTGGATAACCTTCACTACTGATTTCTTGCAAGCATACTGGGCTACATGACATGCCACAATGCAAAGATCACCCCCAGAGTTACTGCATGGGAAACAGATGAATACTAAACTGAACATTTGCTGGATTGTTACAGGCATGACCTGATGCCCCAACCAAGGATGATGTGAGAAAAACAGTTGAACAGAACAAAGCAAAGTCTAAGGCTTTCACAGACAAGTGGCGGGGTGCTAAGGAACCAAAGTTTGAGTGTGGTTCTTTCGTTAGAATACAAAAACCTGGAATCTTAGGCAAAGGGGACCATAAATTCACAGCTCCTCTTAAAATCATAGCGAAGAAGGGACCTTACACCTATCAACTTTCTGATGGGCGGGTATGGAATGCTTCTTATCTTGCACCTGCCTATGCACCAAGAGGAGATTATGCCAACACTCAGTCTTCACTGGATGATTTCACCATATTATCAACACAACAAGACGTTGCACTGGAACCGGGGCTTGAGAGACGGCCTGTCGGACCCAGACAACCACCTGTCTGGACTAGAGACTGTTATGTAGCATCTACAGTGTTTTCAGTGTAATATTTCTGCCAACAGTATAGTGTCTTGTTTCATATTTTGTTCCTGTGGTTAGAACAACACTGTTTATTTTAATTGGGGGAGTTTCTTAAGAGAGGCAGGAATGTGGTGGTTCGATGCTGCTTGTAATTATTAGAACTGGGGGCACTGGTTGTTGGGAGTCTGAAAGGACAGGAAACAGGAAGGATGGGCGGGGAAGTTGAGGAGGCTGAGTGAGAGCTACCGAGGGTGCAGCAGCAGCTTGGTAAAGAGGTTTCCACTTTAAGAATAAAGTCCTGTTGAAGTTTGTTAGTACCTTGCCCGGTTGTTACAACAGGCTTGTGTACACTAGAAGGTTGTACTGCTTGAGCTCTACTAGTACAGTTAAACCGGTACAATCCCCCTACTATGGACACAGTCATATCAGTATAAAGGTGCTTTATACCAGTATAGCTATTCCAGTACAGGGAGGGGAATAAGTCGTATTGGTGTAGGGCAATTTTATAAAGATATAACTGTGTCCACGCTAGAAGTTGTGTCGGGACAACTATTTAGGTAAAAATAAATAAACAAATGCATCTCTACCCAAAGTAGTTATATAAATACAAAGAACTGTGGCCTTTAAATGTTAGAAAACAACAGAAAGAAGGTTTCTTGTACAACCTAAGTGCAGTTCCACGATGCATATATATTATGATACAGACTCACAAGTGTGGCCTTGGCATCAATTCCCTTTCCCTCACTGCATCAGTTTCCTCCAAACTACCAAGGGAAGTGGTGATTTCTCCACCTCTTCTTGTTTCTAATGAAGACTAGATGCCTTTCTGGAGTGTGCTTTGGTCAAAAATTAGCTACTGTGCTAGTGATTGTGGGGTAATCTGAAACAATCTTTGAGTTAGGGTGTGATAAAATATTGCTCATGTGCATCATTCAGATTGTTGCAGTACCACAAGGCTTAAAGTACCTAGCCTGCAGGGCAGTGGTGGTGTTTGGTTATTTTTGAAATCTACTTGTCTGTAGTCTAGCCTCTGGAATCACAGTTAAAGTTGTTTTTCCCCCGCCCCCCCACCCGCCCGCCAAAATCTGAAATGGTGCCCCTGCTTTGCAATTCCCAGGTAGGAGCAGATTAAGAGCTGCAGAAGCCGTGCACAGGCAGAGCAATACCACAGCCTGCTGGCCTGTTGCTCTTCTGTAGCTGCAGAAGGACTGAGCACCATTAGCTAATGTACACCAGGAAAATAAAACAGACGGAGGGAGAAGGGAGTCACTTGCTCACTAACCTATGAAACAATTGTTGCATACATAACCAACACCTGAATGCAGTTAGGAAGAAGTGATAGGGAGGGGTGGGAAACTGCCTATCATGGCTGGCACTTTCCTTATTTTCTGCTTATGCATTTTGGCCCTTTACAAAACTACCAAATCAGAGCAGGATTCGCTTCACATAACAAGAATCATCTCATTACAAACTACCTGTAATTCTATATTTAACATAAAATCAAACACAACAACCCCACCTTCCTGATAAAAGGGTGAGAATGATTATTGCAGGGGTGGCCAGCCTGTGGCACTGGAGTCACATGCGGCTCTTCAGAAGTTAATATGCGGCTCCTTGTATAGGCACTGACTCTGGGGCTGGAGCTACAGGCGCCAACTTTCCAATGTGCTGGGGGGCGCTCACTGCTCGACCCCTGGCTCTGCCCCAGGCCCTGCTCCCACTCTACCCCTTCCCTCCCTCCCCTGAGCCTGCCATGCTCTTGCTCCTCTCCCCCCCCCCCTCCCCCAGCCTCCTGCATGCCATGAAACAGCTGATTGGGAGATGCGGGGGAAGAGAGGGGGAGGCGCTGATCTGCTGGGAGCAGGGGCAAGGGAGCTGATGGGGGGGGGGGGGCTGCTGACATATTACTGTGGCTCTTTGGCAATGTACATTGGTAAATTATGGCTCTGTCTCAGGCTGAGGTTGGCCACCCCTGGATTAGTGTATGTCTAATCCTCAGACAGTGGAGAGACAGGGGAATTGGGGCAGCACAACTGGAAATTGTTTAATGGAAAGCAACATATTACAAAGACCTACAAATGGCTTATGATCTACCTGCTCAGCTCTCCCACCCATTAGAACAACATGTTACATTTCTGTTCTTTGAACTTGCTCTTAAATGTAAGTTAGCTAAACCACTTTAGAAGCATGAAAGAGTCCAGGTCAGATTTAGAGTTAATGTATAACTTTACTGAAACCAAGGGAGTTACCGCCACTCATGTCATCTCTGATCTTGAGCCCTTCATTTCCTTATCTTTACAGAAGAGTTAGCAAATAAAGCACATGCTAAAAAGTAGTAAACAGTGCTGGGAATAGTTCATTAAGTATTCTACCATGATTCTGGTGATGGACTGTAGCAAGGGAGTAGGAGAGCAATGAAAGTCTTTAGGCTCCTAGGAACATAAATATCTGTGTGGATCAGGGAGTAGGTCCTTAACATAACTAACACTGCAAATTTTCAGACTTAACACTTTAGTATCCAGCTCAGGATCCATCATATTTGGAAGACTTAGGAGATATTCATTTATTTACAACTTCTCCAGTCATTTGGACTCCTAAAAGAGAGAATTTCCCATGCTAAGATTTGGCAGGGTGCTGGATTGTTACTTCTGCTGTCTTCTCCACAGGATCAGCTGGGCTGGGCCCTTAAGGGGACCTAGGGCTCAGGCTCAAACTGAGCCTCAACCTGTACCTGGTTTCTCTTCTGGATCATGAAAACTGTAATTTCCAGAGGGTCATGTAACTACAGGCTGGAAGCAAGGCCTGCAAGGAGACGTGCAGGAGGCTAACATGGAGCTTTGATAAATTTCAGAACAAGATTATATGATGGGGTTGCGTGTGATTGCTGGGGACTAGATTTGATGACTCAGGAAGTCCCTGTGAACGAAGAGTCTGTGGTATGGAACAAAAATCTATGGAAGAGGCCTGTGGCAGGGGCCTAGGGAACACAGTGTGTCAGCTGAGCTCTTCAGAGACCAGGAGTCTGACATGAGACTGCCAATGAGTTCGTGAACAGAGGGAAGCAGCAACAGAACCTGGGAAGGTCTTAATGGAGGACTGCTACAGACAAGGCCTTAAAGAGAGACAAGCATTGTAAGCAGCATCCCCATGACTAGGGCTTCACACTGGTTTCTGGGGCCCTGAAACTGAGCCCTCTGTCCTTCCAAACAATTGACAGGGAGATAAGAAGCCCTGTGGGGAGGATGGAGAGCAAGCCCGAACTGCACTCACCCCACAGTAGTGGCTCCTGTCCCACTGGGCTGGGCTCAACTCCCCGCTCCAGCTGTTGTGACTGGGCACGCTGGGTCACAGAGCCACTCAGGTAACTGAAGGATTGGCCAGGCCAAATCTGCGTGGCACATGTGTATCCCTGTGGACCAGGTTGCAACACCATGCACTCAAATTCCATGGGTTTAGGGGCCCCTCAAATGAGGGCTTTGTGGCAAACTACCCCTTTTGCCCTCACCTCTTCCCCAGTTCTGCCTGTGAAGCAAGACAGATAGTTTGAGAGAGACAGCTATAGGGTTGCCAGTGTCTGGTTTTCGACACCCAAAAAGGACCCTGGTGGCTCCAGTCAGCACTGCTGACTGGGCAGTTAAAAGTCCAGTTGGATTGGGGCTGGCAGGCTCCCTACCCTGCTCCCACAAGTGGAGGCCTGTTCCTCTGGCTCCTAGGTGGAGGCGCAGCCGGGGGGCTCTGTGCACTGCTCCCACCCCAAGTGTCGGCTCTGCAGCTTCCTTTAGCCAGGAACCGCGGCCAATGGGAGCGGCAGGGACAGGGCCTGCGGCATGGGTGGCGGGTGAATCCCCGCTTTAGGGAGGATAGCCTGCTGGCCTCGCCCCTTCTGCCCAACACCCCCCACACACACACGCCAGACCCCCCAAATCCCCACCCCCACCCTGTAAAAGGAGACGCCCTGACTCTGAGGGGCCCCTGTGACTGGAGGAGCCCTGGCCCACCCACCCCAGGCACAGCAGGCCAAGCCACCGCTGCCTGCCCCCTTGACCCCACCCCCACCCCCTCCAGCGCCAGGCCAAGCCGCCAGCCCCCATGCCTCTGACAGACCCCCTTGCCCCTGATTGCCCCCCCCAGAGTTGGGCAGTCCCAGCACTGTGCCAAACCGCCAGCCTTCCCAAGCGCCGGGCCAAGGCACCAGCCTCCCCAAGCACTGGCCCAACCCCAGTGCTGGGCTGGGCCGAGCCGCCGGGGCCCCTGGCCCCCGAGTGCCTGCTGGCCATGGCCTGTGGGCAGAGGAAGCACACAAAGCTGTCTGGCGCCTCTGCCTAGGAGTTGAGGGACGTATCACTGCTTGCAGGGAGTCGCCCAAGGTAAGCGCAGCCTGGAGCCCACACCCCTTACCCCCTCCCGCACCCCAACCCCCTTCCCCAGCCCTGAACCCGCTCCTGCACCCCAAACCTCTCATCCCTGGCCCACCCCAGAGCCTGCACCCCAACCACCTGCCCCAGCCCAGAGCCCCCTCCCACACCCTGAACCCCTCACTTCTGGCCCCAGCCCAGAGCCCGCACCCCCAGCCAGAGCCCTCACCCCCTCCTGCACCCCAACCTCCTGCCCCAGCCCAGTGAAAATGAGTGAGGGTGGGGGAGAGTGAGCAACAGAGGGAGGAGGGATTGAATGAGCACGGCATGGGCATCTCGGAGAAGGGGCAGGGCAGGGGGTGGGCAAGGGTGTTCGGTTTTGTGCGATTAGAAAGTTGACAACCCTAGACAGCTACTGTTCAGGAGGGTCCCAGGGCCAGAACCTAGAGCAGAGGGAGGGCCTGGGCTCCTTTATGGTGTCACCTAGACTGGTGTGGAAAAAGTGACGCTGTGGCCTGGAGAATGTGAAGGTTTGCTCCGTGTTCCAAGGGGAAAAGAAGAACCTCTCTCCTGAGGTGGGAGAGACTACTGAGGCCCTTGAAATGAGGAATGAAGGGCATGTTTGTGGAAGGCCTGTTTTTGATTGGCCTTTGTGCCAGAAGAGGAGGACTTCTGCTTTGGGTGAAGGGCCAATGCACAAATCACCCTACTAGCTTACAGCAGCCACAGCGAGAGAACTGGGGCAGCCATTACATTCTCAATAAGCTACACTGGAACTGTTCAGGGTGATGAATGGCTTGATGGAACCTTGCTGCTTGCATTCTTTAGCAGAGTCAGCTTCATCTTGCCACAGTTTATTATGGGGATAAGATCACTTAGCCTAAGACCAGGCTTTCAGTGTGTCTGGGTCTTGGAGGAGACAAATGCTAGATCTTCTCTGTTTGAGTTTTGGCCTCCTTTTGTGCAGTGGAGTTTTGGAGAGGCTTGTGCAGCTTAGGATACTACCGGCAAACTAGACCCATGTCCCACCTGGCTGATAAAATCTAGTGGAGAGAATTCCCATGTGTCATATAACTCTAACCCCACACTTCCTTCCCCCTGCTAGGCTCTTGGGTGAAAGAGGGTGTGACTGGGGTAGCCCCATGCCCTCCCAATACAATCAGCTGCAAGAATGGTCTCTTGAGGCAGCTAGCACTCTGGACCAGACCAAGCCCCAGGATTAGGGAGTAGATATGAAGGTGGTTTACCTAGCCTCTGACCCTAATTGTCTCTGGCCCTGCACTGAACACAGCTCAGCTGGACTGGTAGATCTAGCTCCAGGGGTCAGAAGGAGTTGTTGATTCTGCCCTTTGGGAAACAATGGTTATGCCTTGAACCGCTAAAGGTGTTTTGATGTTGTAAATATCAACCTGCATAAAAATGTCACCTGCATAAAAAAGACAAACTCTGAAACAGTCCCAGCTTTCAGCAGGATATAAATTGCCCTTTGCAACTGTCCCAGAAGAAGAGACCCGACCTTCCCCACTGTTGTGGACAATAGCTCTTCTCTACTGTCCCCATAGGACTTACTTGATTCCACATCCTTTTCCCAATCTTAGCTGCAGAAAAATTGTCACCTCTGGCCCCTCCTCCAAACCAGGAGGAAACTTGGGAGAGTTCCTGACCACAGGCTTCACACCTCACTGTGGTACAGAAAAGCCTGGCCTTTTTAGCCTATGCACTCACCAACGTCTGGCTTGCCCCTAGGTAAATGATGAGAATACAGGGGTGCTGGAAAAGAGTGGGAGGGTCTCACTGTTGACACACTTGTGACCTTTGTTCACCGAGAACCCCAGTATCTATCTGTCTGGCCTCATATTTTGAATTTGGCTGCAACCCTTGCTCCAAGTGCAGGAAATAACACTTCCTTCCCTTGCAGAGCCCCACCTTCTTTAACTGGAAACTTCTGCTTCTCCAAGTGCTTTTTTGAGTCCAGGCCAATCTAAACACTGAGTAGCATTCAAAGACTCTCCTTCTGAGCTCAATATGGCTGACCTCCAGCTGTGACGTTTAGAACGCACTCAGGAGTCAGATCGCACAGCACTTTTTCTTAACACCACAAGTTCACAGGATCCACTTGAAGCTTCAGGAGGCACTTGATTCAAAACCCATTGACTCAATGATGAGGGTGTTTCCACTGACCTCAGTGGACTTTGGACTGAGTCCTTACTTTATAATGGGCATAAGCACAGTCACTCCCATGTTGACATTATACTGGCTGGTCTGTATAATCGCTCCCATGATAGCAACGTGATAGCTATTCTTACATCCCTGTGTTAGATATTTTAACTCCTCCAAGGCAGCACATCCAACTTTGAAATAACATGGATTTTGAAAAGCTTTAAAAACTGTTAATCAATTGCTTTTTCTCTCAATCCTGTGCTCACCTGGCTTATTTTCCTCAAAACGCTGCCACTGACGTGATTGACTCTGGGGCTAGGCTGTTTTGGTGTTGGCTCCAGCCGAGTGCGGCTTGTGATTGGCAGCTCTGATGATGCTGGTGTTTGTAACAGTTCTGAAGTTGATTTTAGTGCTGATGGTGTTTGTAGCAGTCTTGTGGGTAACAGCACAGGTTCTTTCAGTCCCTTATTGTAGAATATCAGGGTTGGAAGGGACCTCAGGAGGTCATCTAATCCAACCCGTGCTCAAAGCAGGACCAACCCCAATTTTTGCCCCAGATCCCTAAATGGCCCCCTCAAGGATTGAACTCACAACCCTGGGTTTAGCAGGCCAATGCTCAAACCACTGAGCTATTCCTCCCCCCCCCCCCCCCCCGTGGAGCCACACAAACGTCTTTGGGGGCCCAGGGCAAAATCTGAAACAGAGGCATCTCAGCCCTCAAAGGAGCCTCCCCCTCCCCATTCCTTACTTTACTCCTCCCTGCTGGCAAGCCTCACCTGGGGGATGAGTCCATGTTGCCTCCTGGCTGGTCCCCAGTGCTAAGAGTTGCTGCTGTGGTTTTGGCAACTGGCAGGTGAGGGCCTGGCATACAGCATGTTGCAGGCAGGGGTCTCTCTAGCTATAGTGGCACCATGACCCCATGCACCAAGTTGCAATGCCACTCACTCAAATTTAGCCTGCCTCCCCCTCCATCATATTGTTTCATGAGTTTGGGGGCCTTCTCAAACAGGGGTCCTGGAACAAATTGCCCCACTCCCTGGGCAGTCCCAACCACAGGATCGGGGCTATTTCTTGAGGTAACCAGTTTTCACCTTTTTCTCACACATCTACTGGCATCTGGGATGTGTCAGGTTTTTCCAGTAAATCTCCAATTATCTCAGATTGTCAACTTCCACATAGGATCAGGGCTGGTCTTTGAGGATAACAAATTTCAAGCTGCTGTTGCTCATTCTCAGCTTGACCATTTGCCCAGCTGTCAATCTAAATAGGGTTTTGTGTAATAAAATTTTTTTAGTTAATTTACCTTGCTTCCAGACTGTATTTATAAATTAGGTATTCACTTAGTGCTTGTCTACAAAAGGGTTTTAAACTTGATCAAATCAAGTTAATCCAGTTTGAAAATACTCTATGCAATCCATCACTGTGCTCTAATTCCACATTTATCATGAACTCTGGAGCCCTCTTGCAAAGTGGACTAGGTTTGATTCTAATTATATTAGTTTGGTATATTGTTCATGTGGATGCAATTTCTGCACACCACTTTTTTGCATGCTTCCAATGACTATTCCACAGAGTGCTTTGCAGGTCGGCCATTACTGACCTGTGCATTTACCTGTGTGTCATCCCATGCCTTTGTGTCAAGTTCCCAGGATGACACCTTCCTCCTTTAAAAGGTAGCACAGAGCCAGATTTTGCTCCTAGATCCCAGTGTATCATTATTCTGGCAACATAACCATGGTAGCTCCCCAGAAGCCCCATAGCATGCCTCTCCTAGCTGCTTAGAGTTGTACTGAGACCCTGGATCTCATTGCCATCTGGGGAGCGAGAAGTGTCCTTGCAGGAAGCTGTTGGGGCCAGCCACTGGAATAAAGACCTTTTTGTGGACACCTCAAAGCAGATGTCTGGGAGGAGTCATGACCAGGATGCTGAGCAGCACTAGACAAAGAGCAAGCAGCTCACAAGAAGGGGACTCAATGAGGGACACAAGGAGACAATCTGGCACCAGACATATGACCTGTCCATTTTTTGATGAGGTGGTCAAGATTTTGCACAATTGTAAACAGAGTCAGAATGAGCTCCACCCTGACATCTGGTGGTGAGCTGTGTGACTTCAGGGGCTGATCTCGTTTGCATGGGCACACCCACCCTGCCTAACATGATGGACTGCTTGCCCATATGGTCACTTTGGCTGCTGTGGGATCCACAGTCTTTGTGATTGGGGCAGGAGTAATAAAGGGTTGTTATGTGAATCAAGGTCAGCAGAACGGTACTTGGCATTTTATGATGGCGGGACTTGCCCTCAACTAAGCAGTACTCACTAGGCAAGGGACATGGGTTCCAAAAACCCAGTGAATTGAGAGAGACTGGGGACAGGTATCTGTACCTGGTAGTATAGCCCCCTTCCTCTGTAAAACTGATCAATAAAATTGTTTTTAATTGTTCACTTTATTAATATAACTTTATAAGCAAAGTTTTATTAATGAAACAACATTCATTCATAAAACTGGTTACCTCAATAACTGGCTAATTGAGTTTCACTTTCAATCCAATTGCTGCTTAAATTGCTGAAACTTACACTGTTTCAACATTGTAACTTCTGTTCACTGTTTGCTATTCCTTACACTTGTCCATATTGTAACTCAAACTCCATTTCTAACTTGTCCCAAACTCCATTTTAAAATGCTCACTTCATTTTGTAAAAGCTTGCTGCAACCTTCCTTTTTGCAAAACCCTGCTGTAATCTTATTAGTTTAGATGTGTGAATGAAGTATGTATGGATGATGGAATCAACCTCCAGCCCATCCTGATGAAATAAAGTGTAAACACCCAATGGCCGAAGATGCAGACAACAGCCCTGACAAAGTAAGAGGAGTCCACCCGCAAAAGAAAAGAACAAAAGTACAGTTGAAGAAACATCAAAGCCAGGTCCTAGGCTGAAAGTCATGTCTGCAATTGAAGGGTGATCAATCACACCAAACCCAGAAGCAGCGTGACGCAGCAAGACCTATAGACTCTGGATTCAAACTAAAGCCTACAACAAGGATGGGTGAGATGGAAGACTTTGGAGGGTAACATTCTGCTGCCAACATGGAAGGGCATTGGTGCATGCCCAATAGAGACCCAGCTCTTCCTCGTGCCTGGCTTTCCTGGCCAGTGAGCCACCACAAGCTACGAACCCAAGCCACGAACTCAAGCTACATTCAGGACTGGTAACTATACAGCAGCTGCAGAACCTGTGTGTGTATGAACGAACGTGTGAATGAATGTGAAACTGAATGAAATGTTATAGCTAGAACTGACTGCCTACTATGATTCTTTTTGTATTCACAATGAATGTGGCATTTTGTCTTATCCCCTTTAGTAAGAGCCTGCTGGTTTTTATTTTATTGGTATAACACCCCAAGGGCCCTAAACACTAATTTGACCCATCCTCTCTCCACTGTGTAATAACAGAGCTAATTTTGACTCCATTAGGAGTCTTGTTACATGCTGCAGAGCTGAAATCACTGATACCTAGGTCTAAGCATTAGACCTACTTTGGGATAGTGGTGCACCAGCACTGAGGCTCCCATACTACCAGCTAAAATCACTGAGAGCTGAAGTCACTAAGAGCTGAGATCACTGAGAGTTGTGGTAAGGGGGGTGGGCCTGAAGACAAGCTGGTGAGTGGACAGCAGGATGGCTAGCACGGAGAGTGGAGCGGAGCGGATAGCAGGGCGGCTGGCAGAGAGGAGCGGACGGCTAGCGGAGCGGATAGCAGGGCGGCTGGTGGTGAAGACTGCAGCAGAACCCCATGGAGAGGCATCGCACTTGGCCATCGTTCCGAGCAGCAGAGCATGTAAGATGCCCCCCATACCTCCCTCCACTTCCACCCAGGCTGGGCAGTAAACTCTGCAGATAAACTTCTGAATTCTGAGGGGGCTACACTGACCAAGGACAGACAACGTGGAGGGGTGAATTTTGGGTTGCTGGACTCAAGAACCTCTCTGGGGCTGTACTGACCAAGGTCAGAAACTATGGGTGGGGTGACTGTTGGGTTGCTGGACTTAAGACCCTGAGGGGAAAAGGACACTGCCAAACTTACTTGGGGGTGGGTCTTTTGCTCATGGTTGGTGTTATGAATCCTGTTTTGTGGTGTTTCCCCAACATAATGCAGCATTGTTTCCCTCCCTTATTAAAAGGCTTTTTCTACACTCAGACTCTGTGCTTGCGAGAGGGGAAGTATTGCCACTTAGAGACACCTAGGAGGGGTGGTATGTAATTGTCCAAGGTCACTGGGTGGGGGCTCGAGCCGGTTTTGCATTGTGTTATTGAAACAGAACCCTAGATACTGAACCCGGCCCTTGTTGCTGCCAACTCTGGGCAGAAGTGTTACACAATAATAGGACAACCCATCAAAGACATCACTCAAAGCCTGTTGCCTGTGCTCTCCCTGCCACTGAGGATGACCAGCAGACACATGGGAGGATGAGAAGAAGGATGCTGGAGAGAAGCTGTCCTTGAGAGCCAGGATCTTTTTGAGACATGGGACCCTGACACCCGCCAGCTGGAAAGCCAGCCCCAGTCCTGCCCTGCTGCAGCAGATCATAATTCCTGCCCTGCATCGGCTGAGCCTGGATCCCAGCCAGAAACCCAGACTGGGACCAAAGAGCCAGATCCTATGGAGGGAACTTCGGCATGTAAGTACCTATCTTTTCTATTTATTATTATTGTGCTATACTGTGGTTCTGGCTTTGGTTCTCGGTGCCCGATGGTTGAAGCCATTGTAGATAGATGTGAGCTAGGAGCCCTTCTGCGTATCCAGCCCCTACCTTCCTCCTTCCCATGCTGTCCACTTGCCCCACACACATGTGTTTCCAAAATGGTGGTTGCCCACCAAGGAAATCAGCCTGTCTTTACCCAGTCCTCCCACAACAGATTTGAATAACTAAAGCATTCATTTATGCAAAATTTAAGAGTTTATTGAGACAGTGCTTACAGGAAAAGAAATCTGGTTATTGTTCATAGTTTCCATGAAGAATAAATGGACATTGCAAGCCCAGAAAAGGTACAAACAATACTGCTCCCCCCGAGGTACAAATGCCCTGAAATAAGCATTCTACCTGACAGTCGCTGCAGGACCCTATCTATTTTTCTCTGCTCTTTCTACATGTCTGCTTGGGAAATATAGGAGAACTTAAGAGTGAGAAATTACTCAATTTTGCATTATTAGGGAACAGCTGCATGCCTGTGTCCAGTGCTTCTATATTGTGATGCCAACTTTTCCCAACCTAGTGCTAAAAATTTCCCAAATCTTCCCAAATCTGGTGAAAAATTCCCAGCAGTGCTTCTGTATCCTGGAAAATTTCCCAAAATCTGGGAATTTTTGAGTAAAATGTTTCAACTTGGGAAATTGGGAATTTTCATTCAAAACATTTTACTCAAAAATTCCCAGATTTTGGGAAATTTCCCAGGATATAGAAGCACTGCCCATGTCCCCCAGTATAGCTTGCAAGCCCCTTCCACTCCTGCGGCACTTTTAGGGGGACCATCCTGGTGAATAACTTCACAGCATAGCTTGTGGGTCTGCCCTATGCCTTTTTGAATAAGCTCATTCTCTGGTCACCTGCCTCAGTGTAACGTCAAGAGTCCACTTAACTTCAGTATCTGGAAAGATAATGGAGCAAATAATTACGCAGAAGCAGTGTTAGGTTTATGTGGACAACCCCTGTAACACACTGCAAGTGCAATCTGTTCTTCAGTCAATTTGCAAATATCTAGAAGATAATAAGGTGATAAGTAACTGTCAGCATGGATTTCTCAAGAACAAATCATGTCAGACCAACCTGATAGCTTTCTTTGACAAGGTAACAAGCCTTGTGGATGCGGAAAACCCATAGACATGGTACATCTTGACTTTAGTAAGACTTTTGATACTGTCTCGCATGACCGTCTCATAAACAAACTAGGGAAATACAACCTAAATCAGTGGTTTTCAAACTGCGGGTCATGACCCACTACTGGGTTGTGGAATGTAAGGCACTGGATCACGGTGGCTCTGGTCAGCACCAGCGACCAGGCCATTAAAAGTCCCATCGGCGGTGCTGCCCGGCTAAGGCAGGCTAGTCCCTACCTGTTCTGACGCCATGCTGCACCCCAGAAGCGGCCAGCTGCAGGTCCGGCTTCTAGGTGGGGGGGCCACAGGGCTCCATGCACTGTCCCCACCCCAAGCACCATCTCCGCACACCCAGTGGCCAGGAACCAACCAATGGGAGCTGGGAGAGGAGGGTGGTGCCTGCGGGTGAGAGCTGCACAGAACTGCTTGTGTGCCTCCACCTAGGAGCTGGACCTGCTGCTGGCCGCTTCCGGGGCACAGCGCAGTCCATGATGCTAGGACAGGCAGGAAGCCTGCCTTAGCACTTCTGGTGCACCACTGACTGGGAGCCTCCCAGGTAAGCCCACGCCCCAACCCTGCACCCCAATCCCCTACCCCAGCCCTGAGCCCCTTCCTGCACCCCCAGCCCAGACCCCCCACACACACACCCTGAACTCCTCATTCCCAGCCCCACGCCACAGCCCTCACCCCCACCACCTCAATCCTCTGCCCCAGCCCTGAGCCCCTCCCACTCCCCAAACCCCTCATTCCCAGCTCCATTGGGTCATGGGCATCAACAATTTTTTTCAACTGGGTCACCAGAAAAAAAGTTTGAAAACCACTGGACTAGATGACCTCTCAAGGTCCCTTCCTGTCCTATGTTTCTATGGAAAACAGCATCAAAGGGATGTAGAGGGGATTACTATTCTGCTTCTGCACACACACCCTCGCATCCCCGCGCTCCCATAACCTATCTTCACCATAGAAGTGCCTCCAGCACACCAAAAAAAAAAAACCCCAAAAAACTTCAAAACCAAAATGGGAACATAATTCCACCCCACCCCAAACCTCCCTAACAGCATATGCAGCAGACAGAAATCACAATACTTTCAGCACTCTCCTCACACACAGGCCACTTAACATCTCTGAGTTCCCCCAAGATTAGGAAGAGGCTCAGGAGGAAAAATAACATTTATATATTAAATACTATCATGAGCTGTCTGGAACATGAACAATAAGTGACTTCCCTCCACCCCATTCTCCCACAGCCACAGCACCTGCAGCAGCCAGACTGTTGTGGACAGGGCCTCTTTGTACTGCTGAATGGCTGGCCAAACTGAGGGGGCAAGAAAGGAAGACTTGGGATGAGATGTTTGTAGAGCTCATGGCAGGTTTTCAGAGACAAACCAGCCTGGTTAAGAAGTGAAGGCTGTACATGAAAACCCAGAGAGAAAGAAATGCAGCTCTCTCAAGTGAGCATTGGCAGACAGAAATGCAGAGGCAATTCATGGATGTCAGGGTACCCTCCTGCAAAACATGCTCTCGAGTCCTGCTAGGTCAACAGGTCTTGCAATCCCATAATCTGGGACCCACGCATGTCCTTCAGTCCCTGGACAAAACTGGCTAGTGGGACCAGCAACAATTCCTCTCTGCCATCCGCATGCAGCCATCCTACCGATAGCCATTCCTGTCTCAGAACCAGCCTCTAGGCTCTGAGAATGCTGGCTCTTGGGAGCCCAGCACTTTTGAGCCGACCAGTACCCCGACAATTTTGAGGCAGGGAACTCAACCCCAGGCCCATTATGGACAAGAAGAGGCAGAGGGAAGGTGTATATTTACCTGTGACTTTAAGGCCACCGCCCCTTCTACACACACATACTTTGTTCTGTTTGCACTGTTAGTATTGTTAAATTTCCAGTTTTGTTTGCACTGTTGCTTTTATTGAAAGCTTGTTTGTATTTGGTTAGTTAGTAGATTGTTTAGTTGAATGTATTTTCAAATATAAAAACCTAGTTATTTTTCCACTGATTCAATTGAAACTTTATTTTTGGTTTTATTGTTCTGAATAAAAACCATTTACAATCCATCCACTATGAGTCATTATTGCGTTTAACTCAGAAAATCCTCTAAATCTGAAATAATTCACAGCGTTTTACAAAAGTACATAGAGAAGCTTCCACTTCCACCACCTATGCCTAATACCCCGGGCTAGCAGCTGCACGTGTTCAGGCATGAGATTCAAACTATGAACAATAGGTATCCATACCAATACCTGCCTGGGTGTTAAAGTTTTCTGCGGGATGCCTTACTAGCTGCTCAAACTGCAAGTCTCTGAACCTCAGCTTCCCACCCATCATTGAGGCTTTCCCCCTGGCTCTCACAAATATTGTGCAGAACACAACATGCTGTAATGGTTTGAATATTTTTTTCTGCTGCTTACAACATATTCCACAAACAGCACCATCTGCCTATCAAATAGCCAAATGCACACTCGACTGCCAATCTGCAACTACTCCGATGATAGTTAATATGTTCCTGACTTCTGTCCAACTGGTCTGTGTATGGCTTCCGCAGCCAGGGCATCAGAGGATAAGCCAGGTCTCCCAGAATAATCGGGCCAACATCCACATCATTAATATCCAGAGTCCTCCTAGGGGCGAGGAGTCCTTTCTCCATTAATTTTAAAAAGAACTGACTTCCAAAAAATCCTGCATTTGTTTGTAAACCAGTGGCCCACCAGTCCTTAGAGCACCCTGGAGAAATACCCATTCCTGTTTATAAATTCTGCACCCTGGCTGTGGGGGAGGGGAATGATAGGCACATGGGTTCCATCAGATGCCCAAATACAATCTGGGAGCCCAATGCCTGCAAATCCACCAATAATCTTCAGAGTATTACCTAGCTTTAGGGCCCCATCAGACAGCACTTTATTAATGGCACAGCAGACCTGCACGAGAATAGCCCCAGTGGTTGATCTCCCCACGCCACATTGGTTGGATACAGACTAGTAACATTCCAGCCTGGCCAGCTTCCAGACAGCAATGGCGACCTGCTTTTCTGCAGGTATGGACACCACATGTGAATACTCTGTTGCTGAAGCTCCAGGATCAGTTCTGTGCAGATCTCAAAAAAGGTAGCTCTCCCAACCCTGAAGTTCGCTCGCTAGTGCTTGTCATCCCAGGTTTGCAGAACAATCCTCTCCCACCAATCCATGCTGGTTCCCTGGGTCCAGCACGGGAGTGCGTATGGGGTGTGCCCAGGCACATCCTAATGTCTCAAAAAAAAAAAGTGGCTTTGCGTTTTAATTTAATTGCATGATACGCTCTTTTAGTTTTAAAGTATGGATTGTTGTATTATGCAATAAGCGCCGAATTGCATACTATAGATGTTGTAGAAATGTATAGAAAGCCCACGTTCGCTTGCAGCATGCGTCCCCGCTACTGCGGCGCTGCATTACCATTGGTTCTCCCTTCCCCCTCCGACTACTATTCTAGAAAATTCCTTGACCTATACAAGTGGCCGCGTCAGGCGTGTCCAGCGCAGTGTCTACAGTGTTTGTAATCTTTGTCACGTGTACTCTACTGAAATAGCACAACAAGTCCATGGCTTTACATTTTAATTCAATCATATGATACCCCCTTTTAATTTTAAAATACGGATCAGTTCATTGTTAAGATAAGAAAAGGAGCAGACAAACTGAATTATAATGAATGTGCTGACAGTAGTGCAAATACCTCAGACTCCTCGGTTAAGAACTGACATGAAGATAGTGCCACCACCAGTTCCAGTGCATGCAATAAACTGAGTAATGACCAACAGAAACAGACTTTGTCTCTTAGTTCAGGTCAGTGTAGTTCCTATTCAAAGCCATCAAACATTCCATCTGATGACCCGGTCTGTGATATTCCAAAAAATAGATTAGAACGCCAGTCTCAATTACCTAGAGGTCCTTCTCAGCCTAGATTGAGCATGTTTCCTAGAAGTAAAATAGGGAATAAACAAAGAAGTTTTCAATCTGATTGGTATGAAAAGTATAGATGGTTAGAATATAGCCCATCAAAGGACGCAGCATTTTGCTTTTACTGCCGTTTCGTCTCCTCTAATGGTGCAGCAAACAAAGGTTACACTGATCCAGCATTTATTGATAAGGGATTCAGAAACTGGCATAGGGCTAATGAATGTTTTAAAAACCACCTACTGTCAAAATCTCATGTGTTGAGCTGTTCTTCATGGTCAAGTTTTAATGAAGGGAAACCTACTGATGTATTGTTGGATGAGGGCAAGCAGGCTTATCTGTCTAAACAAGAAGAACAGTGCCATAACCGAAGTGTAATGGAGCGACTGATTGACATTGTTCTGTGTTTGGCGAAAGGTGGGAGACCATTGAGGGGTCACAATGAAAAAGCTGACAGTGTTGAGAGAGGTTTATTTCTAAATCTTGTCAATATGCTCCAAAAATATGATTCCATAATGGCAAAGCATGTGCAACAATCTCCTTGAAACTCTGCCTATCTGAGTAATCGCATCCAAAATGATTTAATTGTGGCCTTGCACAACGTTGTGCAACAAAAGATTGTGTCTTCACTAAATGGAAAAATAGTCTCAATAATTGCCGACGACACTACTGACTGTGGACACCATGAACAGATGTCCATTGTGGTTCAGTATTTTGACAGTGAAAAACATAGTCCAGTTGAACATTTTGCATCTGTTCAGAGACTATTAACAGTTGATGCTCAGTCTATGTTTGACCAGTTAAATGACGTCCTTGGCATTCTTAAAATTGACTGGTCATCCGTGATGTCTGTCTGTTTTGATGGTGCATCGACTATGTCTGGATGTACTGCGGGAGTTCAAATGAAATGTAAAGAAAGAAACAGTGAAATACTCTATGTACATTGCTATGCACATTGTTTGAACCTCATCCTAGTAGATGCATGCACTTCAAGTAAACAAAACAGAACTGTCTTTGATTTTTTTTTTTTGTATTGTTCAGACTCTTTATGCCTTCATGGAGGGGAGTCCTGTGCGACATGCAGTAATGGAGAAGATTTCACAAGAAGTAGGATCCCAGTTGAAGACTTTGAAGTCACTGTCAAACACATGATGGGCATGCAGAGCAGAAGCAGGGGCTACTGTAAAACAAAACTACTCCATCATTTTACAAGCTTTATAAGAGATTATCAAAACAACTCGCCTTCCTGATGCTAAAATAAAAGCCAGGGGCCTTATGCAGTAACTAAATTCATTCAAGTTCATCTTTGCCCTTCACGTGATGCACGCTATTCTCCAGATGGTGGTAAAAGTGAGTAAGGCTCTTCAAGTTTCAGATCTCAACTTACTTACTGCAATGACGGGGTGAAAAGCTTGTGTAACTCTTTGGCTGCGATGAGAAGTGGCCCAGAATATTTTCTATCTATTTTCAATTACAGTGTGAAAATGTGTGTAGAGAATGATACATCGATTCCCCCAGTTAAGAAGAGAAAAATGTCCACTGGTATTGATGACGCATTTGAGTCCCAGCATCACTTTGATACAAAAGAGGAGCAGGAGAGAATAACTTCATCTTACCCACTCCTAGACTCAATGATTACCGGCATTGACTAGCAATTTGAACAGGAGACTTGTAAAATTGTGACTGCAATGGGAAAACTGCTAAGCTTAGACATTGGCAGGGACAATATGAGAATCATTGCCAACAAATTTAAAGAGTCCTTGGATGAGTTGGAAGCTGAAGTCAGATTGCTTCAGGGTTATGATGGAACTGTTCCTAAAGGTAGCATTACGAACACCACCGGAGAGTGACTTGATTGGCTAAAGGAATCGGATCGGCCTTCCATGTTCCAGGCCTTTTACAAATCTATTCAATGCTTTGCGGTCTTATCTGTTACAAGCTGTTCGTGTGAAAGAGCCTTTTCAAAACTAGCACATGTGAAAAACAAACTAAGAAGTACAATGTCCCAACAGCGCCTCCACTCACTCATGATTTTGTACATTGAACAAGTATTGGCTTAGTCAGTTAATTACAATGATGTGACTGAGGAATTTAAGTCCATAACACCTGGTGAGCGACGTCTCATTCTGTAGGACAGAAAGATGAAGAAACCTTAAACTGTTTTGGTCAATTTGGGTTAGCTCATTATCTGGTTAAAGATAAAGATCATGAAAATTGACTGTATTTTTGTATATGCCTGGTTATCGCTGCACCAAAATTTGGTATTTTGTGTCTCATTTTTTTAAGTTTGTATTTTTTAAGTAAACTTTAGTTGTTAATTTAAAAAAAATAAGTTTAGTTAAGTTTTAGTTTCTTTAGTTTGTTTGATGAATAAAAAATAATGCCCTTTATGATTGAGTATTCAATAAATGTTCGCATTAAAAAAAAAATTCCTGGGTGCACACCCTAATGAAATGTGCGGCACACGCCTATGGGGCCCAGAAATGGCGCTGAACGCTGTGCAGCTGCTCCTCTAATTCAAATAGCTCAACACTGTCCTCTTCCTCCTCATCCTGCTGCCAGAGGAGTTGCTGCTGCTGCTGCTGCTGCTGCCATAGAATATTCTGCTCCTGCATCATCTGCTTGGTGGTGTGCTAGGTGAGGTCCAATGCCAGATTCATCCGACTTTGTCTGCTGTAATACAACCCAAGCAACCTCTATATATTCACACTTGGCACCAGGGAGCATTGTTGCTGTCCTGCTGGCAGACTGTAATTTGAATATGGCACGAGCCCACCCAAAATGGAAGTATGTGGTGGAGACAGCAGAAACGTGGGGTTAAAAGAACTGTGTTTGAACACACCTGGCTGCCCACAATTCAGTGAACACAATCTCAGGCTGCACACGGCTCGAAAGCAAAGCAGAGGATCATGGGATACCCCGAGAATGCTATGCCCGCCATTCACAGCAAACTGCTTCATGTGTTCATGAAAATGGAATGGGCAGTCTGTGTGCGCACTATAAGGGCATGGCTACACTTGCAAATGTAGAGCACTTTGAGTTAAACCCGCCTTCGGAGAGCGCAGTAGGGAAAGCGCTGCAGTCTGTCCACACTGACAGCTGCAAGCACACTGGCGTGTCCACATTTGCGGCACTTGCAGCGGCATTGGGAGCGGTGCATTGTGGGCAATGGGTCCTTTCCCAATGCCCCGTTATGCGTCGGTTCGCATCCCAGCAATCCCTCTGCTTCCAGCCACAATTGGCACCATCTTTCAACGTTTTTTGTACTGCACGCTCTGTCTTCCCTTTCGGTCTGCGGGAATGGAGCCCGAACTGCTGAGGAATATGCTGACGAGTCTCGCCAGCACATCACATTTGGCAGTCGAGTTACTCCTTAAGATCCAAAGTGACAGTGAGGACTCTGACAATGATATCGACGCGAGTAACGAATACGACACGAGATTGTTTGGGGCATTCACGGACATGCTCATCACCATGGAACGCTGCTTTTGGGCTCGGGAAACAAGCACTGAGTGGTGGGATCACATCATCGTGCAAGTCTGGGATGACGAGCAGTGGCTGCAGAACTTTCGGATGAGAAAAGCCACTTTCATGGGACTGTGTGAGGAGCTCACCCCCACCCTGCGGCACAAGGACATGAGATTGAGAGCTGCCCTGACAGTGGAGAAGCAGGTGGCTATTGCAATCTGGAAGCTGGCAACTCCAGACAGCTACCGATTGGTCACTAACTAGTTTGGAGTGGGGAAGTCGACTGTTGGAATCGTGTTGATGCAAGTTTGCAGAGCCATTAATCACATCCTGCTCAGAAGAACCGTGACTCCGGGTAACGTGCATGACATTCTGGCTGGCTTTGCACAAATGGATTTCCCTAACTGCAGAAAGAAAAGGAGTACTTGTGGCACCTTAGAGACTAACCAATTTATTTGAGCATAAGCTTTCGTGAGCTACAGCTCACTTCATCGGATGCTGTAGCTCATGAAAGCTTATGCTCAAATAAATTGGTTAGTCTCTAAGGTGCCACAAGTACTCCTTTTCTTTTTGCGAATACAGACTAACACGGCTGTTACTCTGAAACCTAACATCAGAGGGGTGATAGATGGCGCACACACATGCCAATTCTGGCACCAGCCCACCTAGCCTCTGAGTACGTTTAATCGGAAGGGCTATTTCTCTATGGTTCTCCAGGCCCTTGTGGATCACCATGGGTGTTTCAATGACATTAACGGAGGCTGGCCCGAAAAGGTGCATGACACATGCATCTTTTGGAACACTGGCCTGTTCAGGAAGCTGCAAGCCAGGACTTTTTTCCCAGACCAGAAGATCACCATGGGGAAGTCGAAATGCCCATTGTGATCCTTGGAGACTCCGCTTACCCTTTTAATGCTGTGGCTCATGAAACCCTATACAGGGAGCCTTGACAGCAGCAAAGAGCAGTTCAACAACAGGCTGAGCTGGTGCAGAATGACTGTGGAGTGTGCTTTTGGCTGTTTAAAAGGCCGCTGGTGCTCTCTGTATGGGAAGCTGGACCTGGCCGATAACAGCATCCCTGCGGTTATAGCAGTGTGCTGAACCCTCTATAATATTTGTGAAGGGAAGGGTAAAAGATTCACTCAGGCATGGAACTTGGAGGTTCAACACCTGGAGGCTGAATTTGAACAGCCAGAGAGCAGGGCTATTAGAGGGGCCCAGCACGGGGCTGCAAGGATTAGGGAAGCCTTCAAGGAGCAATCTGAGGCTGAAAGCCACCAGTAATGTCTGGTGCCCTGCACGGGAGTGAAGTGCAGTGGTTCCAATGTTAGTAAGAATCTATGTTTGCTACGTATGATACACTGACTTGCAGTGCCTGTTGCTTTCCTGGGCTAAGGTATCTTTTACGTTATGCAATAATAAAGAATGTTTTCAAAGCAAAAAAATCCATTTATTGTAAAGAAAATTCATGTATTGAAAAGAAACACAACTGCTTGGGAAACTGAAAGGGCAAGGGGGTGGGGTGGGGAACGGTACAATCACAGGTGTGTGTATGTCCTGTTATCACACTCAGCCTTCCTGTCTGGAGCACTGTGCAATGAATGCTGCACTTCAGGATGGCTACACTGCATGGTGATGGGGGCGGAGTGCAGTGGGTAAGGGTCATAGTTTTCAGGGCTGGGTGGTGAAGCTACAAGTGTTGGAGGCAGCTGGTGGTGGTAAGAACCTAGATGTTGGGGAAAGTGGGTTGGAGGTGACATGGGGCACAAGGGAAAGAGTTTTGGGACAACGGCTGCGGGGGGGTCGGGTGCGGTAGTGCTCTGCCTGCATGGCTACGAGCGCCTGGATCAAGTCCACTTGGCGCTCCATGATGCTTATCAGACGCTCTGTGCTTTGATGCCAGGGATCTGCATTCTGCTGGCAGACCCTCCTTTCACTCTCCTACAACTCGTGCACTTTTTGATTTTCATTAAGGGAGTGCTGCATGACTTCATGCAGCATGTCCTCTTCGCTTCTACGTGGCCTCTTCCTGATTCTTTGCAGACTCTCAGCCGGTGCTAACATGGATGGCTGAGATCTCAAGGTTGCATCTGTAAAGGCAAAATGCAACACTTAACAGGGGTAGCATTGTTCACACCAGACAGAGCA
Source organism: Natator depressus (assembly GCF_965152275.1). Lineage (NCBI taxonomy): Eukaryota > Metazoa > Chordata > Testudines > Cheloniidae > Natator > Natator depressus. The sequence goes on along the minus strand of NC_134234.1, from coordinate 322,132,035 downwards.
ATGATTCCCCCGTACTTAAGGAGGGCAAGCACAGTCTACACAATAGCATAATTTGCCCGTCCCAAACCGAGCGCACATAACCCCTGGGAGCCCCAAAATGGTGAGTAAACACAGGGTCAATGGGGACTGTTTTATGGCTGTACTATCCTCTGGGTTTCTGTGCCTTGGGGAGAGCCAACAGCTGCAGGGGGCCCCTATACTGAACACTGTCCCCATATTTTCCAGAGGAGTTCGTCCTGGAAGATATCTCGCTGCTGAGGGTGACCTGGGAAGCAAGGGAGGGTCTTCTGTTACAATGCAGCTTCCGCCCTGGCCCATATGCAGCTAGCCTGTGTGCAGCAATGGTCCCCCCACCCCTCACGGCACAGTGGCGTGGACATGTTAGCCTGACTAGGACAAGGACCACAGGGGCTCTCCCACAAAACCTGCGCAAGTGCATTGCCTACGTTCTGGATGAGACCTTTGAAGAGATCACTGATGTCGATTACCGCGATGTGAGAGAGCACATCAACATCCTATTCCGCATCTAGGCATGCAGCCCTAACCCTCCTCGCCCCAAGAGCCCGCACCGAATAACTTCCTTCCCAAAACAAAAGCTGCTTACCGGGAGCCTCCTCTGGTGTTTGTCCTTCCCCAAGCACCGGCCGCCGCGACTGGCTACCTTCCTCCTGGCTTGAGAACAGCTCCTGGCTGCATGCATCTAGGGATGCCAGGGTGTCTTCCTCCTCCTCAGCACCCTCGCTCCCACTTTGCTCCCCCTCCTCCTCCTGCCTTGTTGAACTGGGCTCTGACGTGTCCATGTGGTACTCAGAGTGGAGGTGGGGTCGCCCCCGAGTAACACGTCCAGCTCTTTGTAGAACCGGCAGGTCACGGGGGCAGCACCGGAGTGGCTGTTTGCCTCGCGGGTTTTGCGGTAGGCATTCCGCCGCTCCTTCACTTTAACCCTGCACTGCACTGCATCCCGGTCATGGCCCCTTTCCATCATGTCCCTTGATTGCTGCCCAAAGGTATCGTAATTCCTACGGCTGGAGCGCAGCTGGGACTGGACAGCTTCCTCCCCGCAGACACTGATGAGGTCCAGCACCTCGCCATTGCTCCATACTGGGGCTTTGCCTGGCCCGTGGAGGCATGGTCACCTGGAAAGATTCGCTGAGTACTCCACGCCTGGCTGAGCAAACAGGAAGGAGCTTTTCAAAATTCCCAGAGAATTTAAAGGGTGGGTCTGACGGCTGGTCACCTGAGGGCAGGGCAGTAGAGTTCAAAGTGATGAGCAGAGTGGCTAGAACAGGCATTGTGGGACACTTCTGGAGGCCGATCAGTGTGCATTGACAGACCAGGGCATCCGCACTGGCGCCACGGCGCTCCAGCACACGTCATTCCATTCGCTGAGGTGGAGTACCAGCAGTGCGCTAGCTGTGGAGTCAGAGCGCTCTACGTGCCTTGCCAGTGTGGCTGCATCGTGAGTTAGCGTGCACCGGGCTGCTTTAATGCGCTGTAACTCGCAAGTGTAGCCATGCCCTAAGTGTGATGTGTACTACTGGGCGCTACCTGCGGCATGTCAAAGAGTTTCTGATTAAATTCCCTGTGTAGACACACCCATAGATTTGATTATATCCCCTCTGTCAAGACACCCATTTCACTGAGCTCTTGTAGAAAGTAAATTTCTTGTTCCTCTGCTCATTAGCATTTTATCTTGGTGTATTTCTACAGGCTTGTCTACACTGGCACTTTACAGCACTGCACCTTTCTCGCTCAGGGGTGTGAAAAAACACCCCCCTGAGCGCAGCAAGTTTCAGCTCTGTAAAGCGCCAGTGTAGACAGTGCACCAGCGCCGGGAGCTGCGCCCCTCGTGGCGGTGGGTTTTTTAGAGCACTGGGAGAGCTCTCTCCCAGCGCTCTGCCGTGACTACACAAGCTACGTTAAAGCACTTTAATGGTGCCAGTGTAGATTAGCCCTAAGTTCTAAAATAGTGCAGGCAAGGCCAAATGTGTCAGGGCCTAGCCCGGAGTAAGTGTCAGTGTTATGACTGGGGTGATGTATTTTGACCAGCCCACTTTGGACCCGCTTTGTCTGGCCCCGATAATATCTCTGAACTTCCAAAGCAGTGGACAATGTTGGAGCAATGGCCAAAACATGGCACACTCCCTCTTCTATGGTCAAAGTGTTTCAGTCCCTCTTTGTAGGGGGTGTTTAATCTCATATTTTAGCCAATTTCCAACTTGGGCAATAACATTCTAATTACCTCAGATCAACTCTGGTCATTGCAATTGAATAAAGGGCTGGATTATTACCTAGCCTAACTGTGTGCTGCTAAACAGTTCCCATATTTCTTTCAGAGGTGGTTGCATTTTAATGGTGGTTCAATGATTTTTTAAGATGATAAACTAGAATCACTCTGCCTGGCCTAAGTTAGTGCAAATTGATCCTCTCTGCTCTGATGAGGACCTCGGTACTGGAACGGGAATTCCTTCCTGAGGGAAGGCACATTGAACAGTTGGTGTTTTTTCTGCGAAGGACCACTTCAGTTTCTGTCATTGTGCTCCAGAGAAACCTCCAACAGCAGAGGCTGCTACTGGGGTAGATACACTACATCAGCTTGCAATTTGGCCCCCTGGCCCTCACTCCACTCAGCGAGCCCTACCCATTCTTGCTACTCTGCCACAGTACTGCAGGCCCCTTGATTGACCCACTGCAGCCTTCTCTTGGCAGACTTTCCCCCAGGAGGGCCTACCTGTGCCTCGGTTTATGCTGGGAGAAACTGCTATGAATCTGGTCTACAGGCTTATAAAGCTTGATTAAGCACTTTAGTGCCTTGCATTTAATCCAAGACTCTGTGAATATCATCATCACTGCTATTCTTGCAGAGTACAAAGAAACTATAACCACAATATGAGATCCTTTGTGGCATGTTATTTTATAGGAACTAAATAATGACATAATTACTCAGTATGGCATCATAATAGGTTTTGATAATTATTGTCACCCACTGTGTTGCCATAAGTACTGATAGAATGGACTTAAGTATAAATACCAAATAGACCATTACAGAAGTACTTATAAGTACAAGTGTACCTAGCCTTTGGAAATAGTACTGAAATTAAGTAAAAATACAACTATAAGCGCAAGTGCTTTTAATTCCTGTATTTCCTGCAAGTGTCTGGTCAATATATGGGTAACTGCTGAAATAATAAGCACACAGTGGAAGAGAAAGAAAGAGATGCAGCTACTGTGTGGGCACTAAGAGGTATGTATCTGCCTGCTCTGCTCTGGCGCAACTCATCCCTTCGCTGGGCAGGGCAGCGAGTCTCCCTGCTGCTGAGCTGGGCCAGGGAGCGACTCGTGAGTCTCCGCACTGCAGGTTGCGGTGACCAATCAGGAATGAAGGGGGCAGGACTGCCACCCTCATTGGCTGGTGCAACTGCGGGGCCAAGAGAAGAGAGCGCTGGTAGTCAGAACTCAGGGCCTGGAGCTCCCAAGACAGGACAGTGGTTCTGTGAGACAACCAGAATCCAGGACACTTGCGAGGGGTGTGATGTGTTTTTGAAACAATTTTGGAAAAGTACTTACAGATTTAAAAAATTACTTAGGCTCTAAGTACCTTTAAAATGTAAATGCAAATATCAAATACAGGATATATGAAGTACTTAAGTACAGGTGTGCAGAGTTCTTCAGAATACTTAAGTACAAATGGGAACCTTGCTTTCACCAAAACTCTAGATTTCCTTACCAAACCTGCCATAGAGAATATCTGCAAGTTCATAAACCAGTCAGTATCTTGGTATAAGGCTTTGATAATCTCAGGCTTGAATCTCTTGGCATTGCTTTTATCCACACTGCTGAATCACCAGAATTACGCATTCAAATAGGAATTTACGTGACTGTCCTAGAGCAAACATGCAAATGCCAAATGAATTCTCAGCAGAAATGATATTTTTATCAACTTCACACCTTTGAGATGAGCAGTGATTTGATTTAAAACAGAGTATTAGCTGGAGACAGCACTAGTGTTTTACCTTTGGCAGCAGCGCAGACTGATGAATTAGCTGCTAGCATTTATCACAATGGTGAAGTGTCACTTACGTTGCTATAGTAACTACAGGTGCAGAACAATCATAGAACCAAGCAAATCTCAGTGTGGACTGGGTTAAACAGAGTTACATCTAAAGCTGTTTCTGCCTGAAGGCTGGTAAAGCATTAAACTACAAATCGTGTGGTACAGAAGTTCTGAGGCTGTGGAAGAGCTAGAGTTGGAAAGTGGCAATTGTTGAAACCTACTATCTGAGTCCTGGTCTACCCTACAAAGTTAGGTTGACATATGTTGCCTTGCACTGACCTATTTGAGCATATGTCTATACTCTCATTTGTCTCTGGCTAATGTAAGTGCCCAATTACAGCAATGCAATAAAACCACCTCCCCCAGTGGCTTGGAGACATGGTAGACCTACTGAGGTCAATGCTGTGCAAGTGTAGACGCTGCATGATCTATGCTGACCCTAACATGTCCCTGTGACCGGGACTGCTCTGGTGAGAGTTGTGAGTGCCACTGCCCAGAGGTCATGGAGACTGGAAGCCACTAACCCCCACCTCCCCCCAACACTCCCACCCAGCGTATTTTTGAAATGCCTTCTTGATTGCCCACCTTGGTGAGCACACCTAGCAACTCTCCCTTGTGTGTGACTGCCCAACCAACCACTCCGGCTCCACCCAGTAGATGCCTGGAGCAGGCTCAGAAGATCCAATACCTAGCTACAGAGAGAAGAGGAAGCCATAGAAACATGGACATCTACAAGCAGACTGTGCAGGGGATCCAGGCAAAGGGGTATGACAGAGATCAGCAGTGGTGCTGCATGAAAGTGAAGAGACTATGGCAGGCATACATACTGCAAGGCCAGGGAGGCCAACAATAGATCTTGTGCTGCTGCACAGCCTGCTGCTTTTACAATGAACGGCATGCCATACTTGGCGAAGACACCACCAGCACCCTGCAGACCATTGTGGGTACCTCAGAGGACCCTAAGACAGAGACCCCTGCTGTGAACAGTGGGGGTGTGTGGTGAGAGGAGGGGTGAGACATGGCACAGGCCCATGAGCCAGGACCTGTTTGAGACTCCCCCACAGTCTAGCCAGTCCCACCAGGCAAGCCTGATGAGGGGGAAGGAAACACAGGTAAGCATGTGCATGCATTTTTCCTTATAATGTTTAAATTTAAATACGGCACCTGGCCCATCTCCAAGTTAACAAGACAAAGGTATTGTCTTTTCATTGCTCTACTCATACAAGAAGAGGTAGAGGTACATGTGACAGAATATACCCCTGTGTTAACACCCGACACATTATTGTAATAATTACAAGGCATGTCTTGTGAGGTCTCATTTAAAAACTCATAATTTTCTGATCAATAATATCGTGGCAAAATGTATGTAGCAGCATCATATGTGAAGTCATCAACTAACTGAAATCATGACTAAAAGTATATTTTCCAGTCTGGGAAGTGGCTAAACCAGTTCCTTTGAGACAAAGGGAAAGCTGACACATCAGTCAGGTGTAAACAAGGAGGGAATGCTTCTCAAAGGGAGGACAGGGCTATAGAAAGCAGGGGAAGACAACCCCTCTCTCTCTTCCTGCCCAACGTATTCACTGCAACTGAAGAGACAAAGGAAGCTGCCGTTGGACTATTGGGGAGGGATCCTGACCTAAAGAGTTTGCTCAGTAAGACTGCTGAAAGCCTGGGGTGAGAGAACTTTGCTTTGAATCTAATATAGTTTGTTAGGCATCAGTAAGCATTTTATCTTTATTTTTTTTGTAACCATTTCTGACTTTTATGCCTCATTACTGGTACTCGCTTAAAATGTCTTTCTTTGTCATTAATAAACTTGTTTTATTATTTTATCTAATACAATGAGTTCAAGCTGAAGTGTCTGGGTAACCCCATTAGGGTTAACAAGGTATGTGCATATTATTCCCTTAAAGGAATAATGGACTCAATATATTTGTACTGTCCAGGAGAGGGCTGGGCAGTACAGGACACACATTTCTGAGGGGAAATCTGGGACTGGGTCTGTGTGTGATAATCTTTAAGGCTGGTAAGAGCCAAGGTGTGGTTGGTTGGCTGCAGCACACACAGACATAGTTGGGAGTGACTACATGCTGGAGGCTGTGACAGTCCAGGTTGGAGGCTACAACAGCAAGGCCAGAGACAGAGTAAGGCTTTGTCAGACCCTGGGCCAGAGCAAGTGGGGGGCCCCTCCCCAACCCTTCCACCTGCAGTCCCCCACGCCTCCCCCAGCACTACTGCTGGGGAAATTCGGGTTGGGAGGGGGGCTTCCCCTGCTCTCCCAGTGCTCCTGCTGGGGAGCAGAAGAGGGGAGAAAGCCCCCCACGCCCTGACCCTGCTCCCCGGCAAGAGGGCTGGGCAGGTGGAACAAGTCAGGGTGCAAGGGCACCCATTTTTCTGGAGGACCCCAATTGGCGGGTTCATGGTTCACGCAGTGGCTGGTCAGAGAGCCTGCATGTAACTGCAGCTGGGTGTGTCCCTGCCCATGTGAATGCTGGTGGCACTATAGGACCAGGAGTGGGTCTGCAGCTTGTCACAGCAGCACAGTGTGAGAAGGAGCCCAGGCTGGTGAGTCAGAGGGCTCAGTGGTACCCCACTTCCAGGTGGCACCCCGGGGCAACCCATCACATAGGGACCAACATTTTATAGATTCATTCAAGAGAACAGCCTCACCCATCATCAGCCCCTACCCGGCCCTGGAGGGCCACACTCACCGTGGCTGGGAAATGCACCAGGACATAACAGATCTTCTTGGGTGGGAGAACCAAATGCTGCAGACCCGGTTGATTACACGTCCAAAAATTCTGGACTCTCCACCCTTTGTAGTCCTTGGAGAACTTCATGGTTGCTGCTCCCTACCCTCCCCTTGCCGCAGGGCATCATGGACCACATCCTTACCCTTACCGTTCCATGCCAAGGGACAGCAAGGAAAACCACAGCTTCACATAGACTGAACTGTGAGAACCATTGCTGATGTATGTGTAGCCACAACAGACTACCTTTGTGCACTCAAATGTACAGAAATGTTTACCCTTTTTCCAATGTTAAAGTTCCACTCTGTTAATTTATGTTAAAAATTTGTATTATATTGAATTGACTGGTTTCAGAGTAACAGCTGTGTTAGTCTGTATTCGCAAAAAGAAAAGGAGTACTTGTGGCACCTTAGAGACTAACCAATTTATTTGAGCATAAGCTTTCGTGAGCTACAGCTCACTTCATCGGATGCATCCGATGAAGTGAGCTGTAGCTCACGAAAGCTTATGCTCAAATAAATTGGTTAGTCTCTAAGGTGCCACAAGTACTCCTTTTCTTTTTGTAAACGTACAGTAGCCCCACATAAATGTACTGCAAGCACTACACAATTTTTATCAGCGCTCAAAGCCCCAGAGAACACTACGGTGGCTGACCCTTAAGGTACTCTATCAAAGCCTCCCTCAACCAATAGCTCCATGTTGGTCTCTTCTAAGGGCCCTTGTGTCTGGCTGTTCAAAGTCAGCAGACAGCAGCTCCATCTCTGCCCTCTACACTAGCAGCAGCTTTTCTGCCTTTGCCTCACAGATTGTCAGAGACCATGAGTCTTGAACACTGCTCCACAGGACACTACAGAGCTAGTAAGTTCTAACCTGCCACCCAGTGACCTGCTAACCAGTGTCAGAATAGGAGCTGACCAAGGACTCCAGTCCTAGAATCCAACTGGCAGTCCTGATTGGTTCACGGCTTCTATATAACCCCACCACAGGAACAGGAAGTTGTCCATGCAACTGGATTTTCCCTGCTTTGGACTGCTTCCCCTGTGATATCTGCTCCTACTGCCTGCTGCTGATCTCGTAACCTGACCCAGCTTGCCTACTGACACCTGATTCTTAGTTTGCCCTCTGGCCTGGCTGACTCTGACCTCCTGGCCTGGCCTGACTCCTGCTCTGACCACTAGGGTCAGACCACCCACATTGTCCCATTTGTGACAAAGATATTATGCAGGACACAACAGGCAGCTATAACCACTGGGATATTTTTCGCACTGAGATCCAGTCTAGTGCGCAAACACTGGTACCCTCCCTCCAATCTAACAAAAGCACATTCAACTGTCAGTCAGACCTGCTGACCTGGTAGTTGAATCTTTTCTTGGTGCCGTCCAGGTGGCCGGTGTACAGCTTCCTGAGCCAGGGGAACAAAGAGTAGGCAGGGTACCCCAGAATCACTATTGACATTTCAGTATCACCAGTGGTAATCCACTAGTTGGGAGAAAGTGTCCAACTCCAGAATGACGTCCCAGAATGCAATCCTACTCACGCCTCTGTCACCAGTGCAGCTCTCACCTAGGTGTCCCTGCACTGGAGGGATGGGGCAAGCTTGGCACACAGATCCAGGAATGTGGCCTTTTGCATCTGAAAGTCCTGTAGCCACTGCTCGTTTCTTGGACACAGAAGCTTTGCTCCACTATCCACAGCTGTTCTGTGAATGCCACCGAACTTTGAATTGTTTTTCTCTATGTCCCTTAGAAATCGTCATGTCCCTCCCCTTGTTGCGGCGCTTCCAGCCTGGTGGAGTCCCCAGTGGCTGGTGAGATTCCCCCCTGCAGCCACCAGCACACAGGAAGGGAGTGGTCAGAACACATGGTTTTCTGGCTAGCTCCAGTTGCAGATAGTCCCTGAAGGATGGCTGTCAGCTGGTGCAAGTTATAGCAACCCCAGGCTAGAGCAGGGAGCCAAAACTGGCTGTTGGTTCTCAGCTTCTCTCTTGTCCCATCTTCTGGGCTGCTCTAGGTAGCTCTGTGGGTGAGGCAAGACATCATGTGCTTGGTGCGCTCCGGGACATGGGTAGAGCTGACGGAATCCCTGCCCTGCTTTCTGGGGCTGCCTCAGCCCAGTGGGGAAGCAGGCAATGGAGTAGCCATGGCCATTCTCCCCCTTTTCCTGTAATGCACCAGGTAGCCTGTGGGGGAGCCACTGAACAGCTGCAGCTGGGAAGCAACAGCAGTGGCTTGGAGTGAATCTCAACTCAGACCTGGAGCTGGCTGGGTGGCAATGCATCCTGCAACCTCCCTGCAGCAACAGGGCTGGTTCAAACGCATTAGTTGAAATTTTTCAGGGAAAGGCTTGGGAAATATTTTCAATTAACAAACAAATACAAATTTTCTTAACAAGGAAATAGACACTGCGTACAAAGCATAGCAACACTGTGTGTCAGTCTTATCTGCACAAGGGAGCATTCAGAACATTGCTTGTACAAAACCAACAAAGTGCATGAAGACTGTTTATGAAATGGAGAGGGCTTCATTTGTAGTAATAATGGGACACTTTGTAAATAGTTACGCAAATGCTCTGTGTCATGGGACTCTGGTCTGACAGAAGCAGGCTGACCTTCAAGGCATCCTACAAGTCTTGTCTGTTTGGTCAGACTTTTTGCTGAAGTGGATAATTAGGCAGGGTCTGCAGTTTCCTTTTTGTGGGAGGGCATTTACCTTTCAATTGGGCAGTTTGTAAAGCTGTCATTTATAGTATGTGGGGGTTTATTGCACATGTCCTTGGAGAGCTACTGATCAGAAGAGTTTATGAACAAAATAAATGAAGGGTAATCCAAATAACATTGTCAATTAGCAGAGAAAATAATCTTGTTCACTAATAAAATGATACATCATTCTGGGCAAGATGCTGGAGTAAGGAGGGTCTGGAGGGTCTATGCTTGGCTGGCGCCACTAGGAGGAATTCTGGCATGACTCCATACTCCCTGCTCTGCAACCAGCCAGTAGCTGTTGTTGGGTCCTGCTTTTAGCCAGTGCCATCCCTGTCCCATTTCAGATAGCTATCACCCTAGGGAGTGCTAGTGGGGTGGGGGGGCAGGTACTACACTCCCTAGTGGGGTTCTTACCAGCCCTTGGCAGGGAAGCAGAAGGGAGAGGGAGCTCTTTGCACCCTCACGTCTTACTCCTGCATGTAAGAGTTGGCCAGAAACTGTACAATATACTAATGTTGCCACTTTGCTGACTGGTAGCAGAGTTTGGGACCTTGCTGGTCAGTTTCCCAGTTGAAGCAGGCAGTGTCACATAATTTCTTCATGTAGCTCAGTTACAAAATGGGGACGTATCCATTAAGGTTGCCAGGTGTCTGTTTTTTTAACCAGAAAGTCCAGTTGAAAAGGCGACCGGGCAATGTCCGGTCAGATGTACTGACCAGATGCTCAAAGTCCGGTTACTGCAGGCTGGGGTTGGGGAGAGAGTGTCAGCCTGTTGCCTGGCCCTGAAGTGGTGGCTCCCATGGCAGCACATATTGTACCGGCTCAGGTGGCCCCTTTGAGGAGCATGGTTTGCAGCAGAGGACAGAGTGCAGGGGCCCACAGCAAGTGGCTAAGGGGTTCCCAGTGGGCATGGAACATTCCCCTGGAGGGCAGCTTTGGGGCATGGAGGGCTCAAGTGGGTGGGGAAGGGGGCTGCTGGGCAGGCAGCAGAGGGGGACGCGGGACCTGCCATGCAGGAGGGCTGCACCCTACCTCTCCAGCAGGGCTGCCTGGCTGCTCCCAGGCAGCTGTAACACTCTTCTGACTTGCGCTCCCTGGCTGCCTACTGATGCTGGGGTTTGCAAGTCCCTTGGGGCTGCTCAGACTGGAGTTGAGAAGGGAGAGCAGCAAGCGATGGGGGAGGAGGGGAGAGGGAGGGACGGGGCCTGGGGAAAGAGATGGGCCGGGGGGGGGTCCAGTTTTCAGAAATTAGAAAGTTGGTAACCTTAATCCTGTTTTCTCAAACAGAGTTGGAGACAACTGGCACACAGGCAACAACTCCCTTTTGCAGAAACCACGGGTAAAACACTGCTGTCCTGTCCCAAGAAGCACCTGGCTTGAGCTGATTCTCTCTAGGATTTAACACAAAACTAAGTTTGCTTAACAATTTTCTCTTTCTACCCCAGTCCCTGAGCCTGACACCTAGGAAAGTCTTCTAAGGACCACATGGACTTTCAGGGTGGGTCTGGGCATCAGCTCTCCTTTTGAGCAACTGCTTGCAATACAAAAGAAACCTCACAGCTTTGACTTCCAGACAGAGTGCTTTAACTTACAAAATTTTCTTAACTAGGGTTTGGGTGTTTATCCCACAACAAACCTACCTCTTCTAAGCCCTAGGCTAGTGTCCTGACCATCTTCCTCTCTAGCTGAGCTAGTGTAACTATGGTCTGCAGAATTGTTTACATACACAGGAAACTTTGGTCTGCTACCTCAAGACTAAAATTTTAGCTAACGTGCAAAAAGATGTCCTTTAGGCTGAATGCCATGCTTTTCAAGATCTCCCTGTCGGTTCTGTCATGGCTATTTATATTACTTTATGCTGTGTAATTCTAGTCATGTTGGTGCTAGGATATTAGAGAGGCAAGGTGGGTGAGGCAATATCTTTTATGGGATCAACTTCTGTTGGTGAGAGAGAGAAGCTTTTGAGCCACACAGAGCTCTTCTTCAGGTCTGGGAATGGAACTCCCAGCATCACAGCAAAATGCAAGGTGGAACAGATTGTCTAGTAATAGTAGTTAGTAGTTAACACATATTGTAAGGGACCATGCAAGGTAGAGTGGCTCTTTAACACCTCTACAGACAAAGGACAAAAAGAGGGGGGCAAGTGGGTTACAAATTATTGTAATAAGCCACAAATCCAGTTTGTCTGTTCAGTCCATGATTTTTAGTGTCCTGCAGAGTAATGAATATGAACTCCCAGGCTCATCTTTTGAAAGCGTTGTGCAGGTTTCCTTTGAGGCTGAGGACTGATAGGTCAGATATAGAGTGATCGCTTTGTGAAAAGTGTTCACCCACAGTATATGTAATTCACCCGAGAGGGTGGTATTTTTCTGGAATTGTTTACCAGAGTCCCAGGGTTTGCAGTAATCCACTGGTTTCCGCTCTTGGGGAAAACTGGGTAACCCTCCTCCATAGGACTAGAATACAATCCCTAGCTCACAAAGATACATATAATAACATAACATTTATGGCTACTCTCTTGGCACATCTCTCTATAGCAGTCTTTTGAAGTTCCCATGCCTCCAAAGTCTCACATCTGTCATAGTTAAAACTTGGTTTATGTTCTGGTGCCCCCCTCTTGGTGGTTGGGTCTGCTCCAAAACCCTTCTACAGAAACTATTTTACTTATGGATATTTCTGATTATAGCAGATGCCTCCAACGCAGTTTATGAGAGAGCACTGGTGCACCATATATCTTCATATTTTTCATAGTTACCCACAAACTCATAATGAATGTTGAGCCAAGTAATCAACAAGTCACTTCACTGTGAGTACTAATTATAGACACTAGTGGCTAAGTTTGACTAAATGGACAAAAGGTACCCTAAGCTTCCATGTTAAGACCAGTGATGTTTAATATTTTAATCAGTGAGCTGGAAAAGTGGAGTAAACAGTGAGGTGGCAAAATGTGCATATTAGACAGAATTATTTAGGATAGTCAGGACTAGAACACTCTGAAGAAATTCAGAGTAATCTAACAAAGCTAGAAGAATGGGTTGCATGAAGGCAGAGTAAGCCATTATTGACAAATGTAGGGTAAGGTACATTGGAAGGAATCATTTGAACTGCTCAGCCACCTTATCTGGTCCTAAATTAATTGTAATTCCTCAGGAAAAAAGACCTGGGTGTCACTGTGGACAGCTCAGTGAAAACTTCTGCTCAATGTGCTGCAGTGGTCAAAAAAGCAAACAGTGTTTGAATGAATAAGGAATGAAATGGAGAATAATATGGAAAAATATTATAATGCCATTATATAAACTAATGGTATTCCCTCACCTGGAGTGTTAGGATTATTTTATTTCAGAGGATAGAGTAGAAACAGAGAGGTTCAAACATGCATTGAGTTATCAGAAGCCCCTATTGGCTAGTCTATGCTGGCAACACTAAAGCTCTGCCGTGTTGTGTGGCTTGTGGGTCGCGCCAGAGCTCTGGGAGAGAGCTCTCCCAGTGCTCTAAAAAGCCACCTCCACGAGGGGCGTAGCTCCCAGCGCTGGGGCACTCTCTACACTGGTGCTTTACAGCACTGAAACTTGCTGCGCTCAGGGGTGTGTTTTTTCACATCCCTGAGTGAGAAAGTTGCAGCGCTGTAAATTGCCAGTGTAGAAGGATTTTCATGTGAAGAAACTGTAAAGATTGGGGCTAGTTAGGTTAGAGGAGACACAAATAAGAGGGCACATGGCACAAGTATACAAAGTAATTAATTATACAGAGAAATACATACAGAAACTATACAGAGAAAGTAAACTGGGTGCTCTCTCTCATTCAATCTTACAGTGGAAGACTGAGGGGGCACACAATGAAATTGAAAGACAACACATTTCAGAGTGATAAGTTTGATGTAAGGGGGAAAACACCCTTAATTAACCCATGGAACTCACTGCCATAAAGTATCATTGAGACCAAGAGCTAAGCAGGATTCAAAATAGGACATCTGTAAGGATAATAAGAAAATTCTCGATTACATTAGATAGGATAATTTTTTTTAGAAGAGATATAAACCCTCATGCTTCAGGGTATAATCCATTGATGGATCACAGGAAGGAAATTCTCCTAATAACAGTTTATCCCATAATTGTCCGCTGAGCAGTTTCTTCCACTTTCCTTTGAAACATGTGGTACTGGTTACTGTTGAAGATAGGATACTGCACTAGATGGACCACTGGTCTGATCCAGTCTGGCAGCTCCTATGCTTTGGGTCTCAGCTGTCACATAAACTAAATTCCATTTCAAAGATTAGCAGGAACTCCTATCAAAAGAATAAGCAAATTTCCTGGCCAAATATTTGAGGTAAACTATATTCTGGATCAAAATACAGACAGCTCACTCTATATTTTCTGATAAACAGTGGTGGATTAAGGCATGATGAGACAGATCATCTGATGCCAGCCTCATCATCCCCACCAGGTAATGATCTGGTGGGCGGGCTTGTGTTCTTTATCTGTCTATAACACATGTAGCCTTAATCCATCCTTGAATGAAGTGGCCCATGATGGCCAACATTTTCATAGCTGCAGAGGGGACAAACAGGATCGATCTAATTAAGCATCATGCTTGCAAATGGGTATTTTTCTATATTTGGAATATCAGAGCCAAGCAGGTCATTCAGCAGCTGGCAATGTCTTCTGTGGAAGATAGACTTCAGCCTGAGAGCAAGGGAAGCAAAATTGGTCTCCATGGCAATAGGTGAATCAGACAAAGATTGGCACTGTGGGAGCTGAACAAGGAGGAGGGAGAGGTAGAAATCCTAAGACTGCAGCATGTATTCTCATCTTCCCAGCATGCCCCCCTACACCAGGGCTTGCGGTGGCCAATGTAGAGCCCCCAAGAGCAGCCAAAAAGTGTTTGCACCAGAGAAAGTCTCCCCAAACCTTGCAGGCTGTTTGAGTGGGTGGACAGAATACCATCCCTGGTCGTCATGGAGGTGTAACACAATTCTCTACTTGCTGCTATGTTACTATGTGCTAGGTTTTTCACAAAAGAGTATGGGTAGGTGATTGGTACCAGACCTGTAACAAATAAAATCTAAATGATGGAACTCATCACTGTGGATCAGTGGAACTGACAGCCAATGCCATATACCAGGGAAAGGGAGTGGAGGAAAAAGAACAACCCTTATAAAAAAGGTTTGCTCCTGGATATACAGGCAAGTCCAAATCATGTCCTGATATAGGCAGGGCACTATTGTTATCAGATATCCAAAGGAACTGCTTCAGGAGCTTGTGTAGATGATTCTTATTTGCTCAAGGTCACAAAACAAGTCAGAGGAAAGACCAGGAGCAAATGCTGACAATAAAATGTGTCTGACTTGTCATGGGCAATTTCAGCTGAGCCATTTGTGTAGTAGAGGAAGCAATTCCCTGTCATTGTGAAAAACAATCCCAAAATAGACACTTTAGAACTGTTTAAGTCTGCCCAGCACTGGAAAGGGATGCTATCGTGCCCATTTTGTTACAGCAGCCTTCCAATTGTGAAGTCAGTCTTGTCTTCCAGTGGTGTAAACTTGGAATTAAGCCTTAAGGTTTAGTTCATCCTTAAATTTTCCTCTTTCGGGGATTCTCATGCAAGGTTTTGTGATTGATTGTAGTATAGCATTGCAGGGAAACGATCCCTAAATTAGAGCATATCCAAGTCTCCGCACACAACTGTATTCTTACTAAGGTTTCTGAATTTATTTCTTTTGACTCCTCTTAATTCTACCGTTTTCCCAATGCCCAGAAGAGACAATCTGAGAGCTAAGTCCTCAACTGGTGTAAATCAGCATTCTTATACTGTAGTCTAATTTTACACTAGCTGAGGATCTAGCCCGGGGTCGACAACCTTTCAGAAGTGGTGTGCCGAATCTTCATTTATTTACTCTAATTTAAGGTTTCGTGTGCCAGTAATACATTTTAACGTTTTTAGAAAGTCTCTTTCTATAAGTCCATAATATATAACTAAACTATTGTTGTATGTAAAGTAAATAAGGTTTTTAAAATGTTTAAGAAGCTTCATTTAAAATTAAACTAAAAGGCAGAGCCCCCCCGGACCGGTGGCCAGGACCCGGGCAGCGTGAGTGCCACTGAAAATCAGCTCGCGTGCCGCCTTTGGCACACATGCCATAGGTTGCCTACCCCGATCTAGCCCTACCTATCTGTTATTGACTATAAATCTTTCCGTAGTTTAGCTCTCCATTATCACACTGATCTTATTAAACAATGTTTCTTGTTTACATTCTACTGGAGCACAGTTCTAATGGGAGGTCTTTCTAACTCAATTGTCTGTCAGAGGAGATTCATTTAGTAGTATTGCTCCTAATCTTGGAAACAGGCTCCCTACATAAATTAGATCTACCTGTGAAATTATAACAAATGGTGGCTTGAGTGGTTTCTCGGATTTTCTTTTTAACGTTAAATGCCATAGAACAGTCACAGTCAGGAAACTGCTTTTCCTCACAGTTAACTTCTCCTTAGCGTAAAAGAGAAAAAATTAGCTTAGTAATGACAATTTGTCATGACTCATTGGATTGATTTTTTTGGTTTAGTTTGAAAGTAATTCTCCTGTAATCCACTATAAAGATATCTAAAGTGAATTCTAAACACTTCCTAAGTCAAATATTGCAAGACAGAAGTGAGATTTGAGAAGATAATATGGTTTGTGATATCTGTATATAACCTTGTTAGGTTTTGTTTCCTTAAGAGCCTAATTAACAAATGCAATGTTCTTAGAATGTTATTCCTGGGGCAGCGAAGACTAAGCTTCTACAAAGAAGGAAATAGAATTTAAATTCATTTTTGGCCATGCATAAATTTGTAGTTAATTATATATTAATGAAGTATAAAGTGTTCTTTGTGGCCAGTTACTCTAAATGTCATCTTTCCTCTCCTGAAGTTTTAGATTTAAATTACGCTAAAAGGAATTTTTTTTAGTGTAACTAACAAAATGCATTTGTTTCATGTGGTTTTCTACTCACTTTCTATTCTGGGAATCTTTCTAATAAATATCGTCTTGCATCCAAATGATCCCAAAACATTAAAAAAAAAAAAATCATGGGCTGAATTTTCAAAGCTAGGCATATGCAGTTGTACATTTACATCTGTGTGTACCTAACTAATGTATGATGATAGAAATACACATGTAAATCAAGTATTTGTGTATGGTCTGTTAGATGCCTAACCAGCAATGTTCACTTGCAGTTACCTAACTAGTAAACCCACATTGGGTATTTATGTAGTAAAATGGTCATCTAGGGCTTAACTGGGTTACTGAGAATATTATGGGTTGGAGCCATGCTCCACTCCTCTCTTACTGTTCAGTTTTTGCATGTTTTCGCCCATTCTGTTATGCAGTTAAATAAAGCTGCATGTTCCCAGCCTGCAATACTGTAAGTAAAGTGTGTTTCTTGTGCACCCTTTAAAAAACTGGTGATGAGGAAAAACATAAGAATGGCACCTTTGCATAAAATTGTGGAATGCCGAAAATGAGGATTGTCAGCAATATGTTGACAGAGTGGACCACTGTTTTCTTGCAAATGAGATAAGGACAAACAGAAATCAATTTTCCTCAGTGTCAGTGGCAGAGTGGTCTGCCCCTGGGTCAGCGGGGACTCCCACAGAAACACGCTGACCTCACACGGTACCACTCGCGATCCCTCCCTGGGTCACTTCCTGCTGCGATTCCAGGCATTGTAGTTCACTGAGCATCAGGACTCCCAGGCTCCTCAGTGCAGGTGACTCCCTGTAGATACAGCCCTCCAGTCTGGCTCTCAGAGTTTCTGTTTCCTGTAGGCAAAGGCTGTGATGGCTCTTCAGCTGGAGCCTCTACCCAAGGTCCTTCCCCTCCAGTGGTCAGCCTAGAATGAGCTGGGCTGCTCCCTTTTATACTGAGGCAGTAGTTGGCGCATGCCCAGCATGGTCTGAGGGATGGGACTTCCGCCACCCATAGTGTGGGGTTAATCCTCTCTTGTCCAGCGCAGGGTATGCACACCCCGTCACAAGGAGTTAGGGGAGAAGGGGAAAGAGGAGGGGAGTGCTGGGGTTGGGTTGAAGGGGGCACAGGAGGAGTTAGGGGAGAATGGCGCACAGGAGGAGTTAGGGGAGAAGGAGGTGCAGGAGGGGAGTGCAAGGGTTGGGGGAGAAGGGGGCACAGGAGGCGTTAGAGGAGAAGGGGAAAGAGGCGGGGAGTGCAGGGGTTAGGGGAGAAGGGGGCGCAGGAAGGGTTAGGGGAGAAGGCTGGCCCTACCAGGGTTGGTCTTAGGGAAAATGATACCTTAGATGAACCTGTATTTTGCACCCCACCTCCCCATTCTCCCTGGCCCCTGCTCTTTAAGAAACAGTTCTTTAATGTTTTGAAGGAGCCATTGCAAGCCTCTGTCCATTTAACCTTTCTGGGGCTAGTGTCCTTCACCTGTTCAGTAAGGTGGGCTGCTTTCATAGCAATGCTTGGTACATACTGCCTGTAATAGTCAGCCAAGCCTAGGAAGTGGTGTACCTGCCTTTTGGTCAATGGTATTGGGTAGTCAACTAGTGCCTAGACTTGTTAGTCAGTGGGTGCAGCCAGCCCTTCCCCATCCTGTACCTGAGATACTGCACCTCCCTCTTCCCAAGTAGACACTTGGCCGGGTTTGCTGTAAGCCTCGCCTTCCCAAGGGCCCGAACAACTGTGGTGACATGCGTCATGAGGTCCTCCCAGCTGCAGCAATAGATGACTATGTCATAGAATCATTCACAATGTGTGTGCGGGGGCGCAAGTGCTCCCGCTGAGCCCCACTAGGTGGCGCCCAGAGCAGGGAAGTAAGACGGGGCTGGCAGCACAGCTCCAGAGGGAGCGCGGGGAAGCCTGTTGGATCCACTGCTTCACCGGCAGGTGCATTTACTTGTTGGGTACATGTTTGGACAAGCCTGCCAGTGCCTAGAGTGCAGAAGGGAGCTTGGAGAGTTGGGATAATTGTGGACGAAACAGTGGGGCCTGGGGGAGCTGGGGAGGAGCCCAGGGAGGCAGCAGGGGCCAGGAGCAATGGGAAGGGGTGGAAGTCCAGGGGAGGCAGGGGGGATGGGTGGGGGGACACACTGCCTGGAGCAGACCTCAATATGGAGCTGTAGGTTGCCACTAGAAAGACAAAAAGAAAAGGAGTACTTGTGGCACCTTAGAGACTAACCAATTTCAAGTACTCCTTTTCTTTTTGCGAATACAGACTAACACGGCTGTTACTCTGAAACCAGAAAGACAGCAGAGCTCCTGCCTGTTAGTGAGGGGGAAAATCTCAGGAACCATTTCAACTGAGTACCTGTTGCAAATCCATAGTCAGGCCCCAGCTGCTGGGTCTCTGGAGAGGCAGGAGGTGCAGTAGGAAGAACCCAGGGAGCAGGTTTGGTGATACCTTTGCCCAAGATGCACACCTCCACGGCAAGCCCCAGGGCCCTGGTTTAGAACCTGGTGGCGCGGGAGGGCCCAGGTTCCCCTACTACCAACCCACAAACTTGAGCCACTAGGCACTTCTGCTGATTGTGACCTCAAAACCCCTAGGTGCTATTGCCTACCCACAGACTTGAGCCATAAGGGGGTATAGGGAGTAAGTGCTCTGGCCACTAGGAGACACCCCCCAACCCATCATATACTCAAGCAGTTAGCCAAATTTTGGGATGCTGCAGGATGTTTCCGTTATGAGGGTAACTTTATGATGGAGCTAGGTATCTTTGATGTAATCCTGTTTATTTACAAAGAATATACAAAGTCCTGTTTCCCTGAACAGAGGAGGAATCAAACAGGAAATAAATTATTTACTCACAGCTCCAAGCTTCTTTCAGACAGAACTTGGCCCTGAGAAAAAGCGAGAGCTTCTGGGCCATGGTAGCAGTACTTCAGTGGCTGTGTCTGGTGCTTTTTTGCTGCATTTTCTCTCAGCCTCTCTAGTCTTTCTGCTACTTCCCTCAGCTTCTCTAGTCTTTCTGCTATTTGCCTCACAAACCCAGCTCCACCAATTAACGCTTTAGGCCCTGTCTTTGCTAGATCAGTCACTAGGGAACGCCCTGGAGCCGCACGATTCAGTTTAAAAAAATAGAGACTGTTTGGTTAGCTTGTTTTAGAATCAGCAGAAAACAGTCTAGTTAATAAGGACTTTACTCACTTTGACTTATACCTTGCTCCCTGAGTAGTTAAGAAGACTACTTGCAGAGCAAGGTACTAACCTAACTAATGGTGGCAGAATCAGATCCTAAATAAATAGCAGCTATTATTTGTTATCAAAAAGAAAAGGAGTACTAGTGGCACCTTAGAGACTAACCAATTTATTTGAGCGTGAGCTGTAGCTCACGAAAGCTTATGCTCAAATAAATTGGTTAGTCTCTACGGTGCCACTAGTACTCCTTTTCTTTTTGTGAATACAGACTAACACGGCTGCTACTCTGAAACCTGTCATATTTGTTATCAGTTTCTCAGTGCAGGATTATTTTAAAAAAGATTTAAATCGTAAAGGCAAGACTATACCAGATTGTAAAACTAATTTAAGGCAGCTTGGATGTTGAACCTAAATTGTTCCTTTTGTTGCCAATAATATTCAGTCCTTGCAATGTTGCTCTGACAGTACAGTTTCTGTTTGTGTTTTCTGCCTGGTCATTTCCTCCTACATTTTGATTGACTCATAGTCAGTGGGCCTGTTTCTCCTCAGACTGTTAAGTTAATAAATCTGGACTAACTCCACAAAAATCAGTGGAGTTACACTGGTGTAAAACTAATATGAGGAGAGTTAGGCCAATCTATTTCTCTGATCCATCACTTGAAGTATTTTTAGGTCAAGACTGGATTTTTTAAATTAGGCTCTTAATGGACAAATTACTGGGGAATGTTCCATGGCTTGTATTATGCAGGAGTTCAGACTAGATGATCATAATGGTGCCTTCTGGCCTTAAAATCTATGATAATAGAACTAGGTGTCTTGTCAGAACAAATATTTTTGTTTTGATTCTTTATATTTAGGTTTTTTGTTATCTAGAAAAGTGTCAGAGGAAAAATGTAGTTGAGCAATACAGTGCCACAAGGGCTCCTTTCTAAAGCAGAAGAGAATGCAAGTCCTCACAAAAGCAAAACCCGGAGGAATTGCATTAATATGCAGGGGAGATATTCAGTCTAACTGGTTTGCTATTGGTAGTAAGTGTCTAATCTGGAAATTCAGTAAATGATTAAATTTAAAAAGATAATTGTTGAATTCCTGATACCTTTATATAAAAGGCAAAAAGCGATATGCACTCCTGAAACCACTTTCCTGATGAGATGCAGCTTTCCAAAGACTAATATTCTTAGTTCTAATGGGACAATATCAAAAATATAATCAGTTGCATAGTGAGTTGTGCAGCTGTCTGTTCCTGATAGTTCGTATAATCAGTTAACATCTTTCATGCTTCCTGTACCAACAAACCAAGTCAGATAAGGGATCTTTTGCCCCCAAAAGACAGTGACTTACATTCAGAGCTGCTCCTGCTGTACTCACACAAAACAAACATTAGTGTCAGATATTACAAAGAATAACTCCAATGAATATTACTCCTTGGGAAATTCTGCACCAAAAATTTAAAATTCTGTGCAGAATATTTTAAAATTCTGCATATTTTATTTATCAAAATAACAAAATATATTGACACTCCCCCTGTCAGCCCAGCCACCCATGCCAGGAGGGGGCAGGACTGCTTGGAGGAAATCACAAATTCTGCTGGGAACATTAATTCTGTGCAAATTCTGCATTGTGCAGTAGCACAGAATTAGAGCAGGAGTAGAAGGTAATGTCAATTAATTCAAGTGCTATATAGTTCAACTAATGGAATTTGATCCAGTGTGTAAAAATGTCCCCTTAATTTTTGTAACTCTTTGGTTTCCTTAATTCCCAGATCATGTATTTTGTTTTAGCTGGACTGACATGAAATGATAGTACAATTAAGCTAAACCACAACGTAAATTCCTTATGACATTATACATACACTTTTTTTACTTTAAGGAAATAACTTTTTATTTCTAATAAATATTTAAGCTCTTCTAAACTGAATGTGGTTTTGGCTGGCAAGGTGTTTTATTAGCAAACGCTGAAATAATTTACCTGCAGTAATTCAAAGTGGTTTAAAAGTGAAAAATCAGTTTCTTATTCATAGTGTGGGACTTCCTTAGCATACTTTCATTTTGACAACAGATATTCTGTGAAGCTAATTCCTACTGCTTTTCATGAGCAGTTGGTGGCAGATCTACCACGATGTTAAGAATAGATAATTTCCCTTGCAAAACATGTTTCAAGGACTTTTTTAAAATATAAGACCTCACATAATTACAATCTCCCATCTAAATTACTGGTTCATATAAAACCTATTTAAAAACTTACCTTGAAATATGAAGTATTATGCAACAATAAAACTTGGCAATAGAACTTAAACTGGGCCCCTTTGATATGACCAAGAAAGTATTAATATAGATTTAAACACATTTTATAAAGGCATCCCCAACTTTAACATTTAATACTTAAGCCGTGTACCCTTGTTTCACCCAGATCCTCTACCTCAATATGGCGCTTTGCATTGCTGCAGAGGTGCCCAATGGCCATAAGGGTGGCATAACCATTTTCCTAGGGATTCTCCCACCTGGAGGGGAACTTTTGGCAGGTGTAGGGTCAGCTACCACCCGCTTCCTTGGCCGCTAGCATAGAGTGTAGCCACGATTAGAGAATGGGAACGCAGCTGCAATACTCCACTGGTTCTCAGCTTCTGGAACAGCCCCTCACGCTGCTCTGAGTTGCACTGTGGGCCAGACCAGTTCTTAAGTCAACCCAGGATTGGAGGGGCATAAAGGGGATTCATTACCACATTTACAACCTCTTCTCTCAGATGCACTAAGTACAGTTCAGATGCAACTGAACTTCCCTGTGTCTCTAATCTATATTGCAAACTTCTTGAAATAGACAGCAGATTTTCCCTTATGTTTGTACAGCACTGAGGATGCTGTCAGCCCTCAATAAATAACTATTACAATAAAGGCCAGGTTTGCAGTTATCCATGGACTCAGGGTTTTTAGAGACACAGTATTCTCCCATGGACATGGCACTAGCCTAGGATGAAGCAGACAGGGTTCTAGTGCTGGGTCTGCCACTTTCCTGCCCAAATCAGCAGGGCCTGGTGCTATTCACGCCAGGGTATTGAAGGAATTAGCTGAAAAAATTTCAAAGCCATATTTGCAAACTCATGGATGATAAGAGAGGGCCTGGAAGACTGGAGAAGGGCTAACAGTGCCCATTTTTAAAAGGGGGAAAAGGAAGAGCCAGGGAACTATAGACCAGTCAGACTGACTTTGATACTTGGGAAGCTACTAAAGCAATGTATAAAACATTCAGTTTGCAAATACCTGGAGAATGAAGGGGTAATTACTAGCAACCAGCATGGATTTACTAAGAACAAATCATGACAAACAAAGTTGATTTCCTTCTTTGACAAGGCAATTGGTTTGGTGGATAGGGGGAATGTGTGGACATAACATACCTGGACTTCAGCAAGGCTTTTGACACAGTCCCACATGACATTCTGATAAGTAAGCTAGAGAAATACAGGCTTGGCGGAACTACCATTAAGAGGATATATAATTGGTTAAACAACTGCAAATAAAGAGTAACTATTAATATAATGATGTCAGATTGGTGGGGGGTCTCAAGTGTGGTTCCACAAGGATCTGTTCTGGATTTGGTGTTGTTTAACATCTTTATAAATGACCTGGCTGTAGGAATAGAGAGCACAGTGATCAAATCTGCAGATGACAAAAAGCTAGGGGGATTGCCAAAACTTTGGAGGATAAAGCTAAAATTCAGAAAGATCTTGATAAACTGGAGAACCGGGCTACAGAGAACAAAATGAAATTCAACAAAGACAAATGTAAGGTGCTACATTTAGGGAAGAAAAGCCAAATGCACAAATACAGAATGGGGGATAAATGGCTCGGCAGTAGCACTGCTGAAAAGAATCTGGGAGTTGTAATGGATCACAACCTCAACATGAGTCAGCAATGGGATGCTTTTGGAAAAAAAGCAAATGCAGTTTTAGGTTGCATTAACAGAGGCATAGCATGCAAATCATGAGAGATGATAGTACCACTTTACTCAGCACTAGTTGGGCCTCAGCTGGACAGTGTGTCCAGTTTTGGTTACCAATGTATAGAAAGGATGTAGAGCAGTGGTTCTCAACCCGTGGGCCGCATGTGGCCCAATTAGCACACACCTGTGGCCCAGCTGTGTGCTAAAGGGCAACGGGGTCGGGGGCTGAGGCTGCCACGTTGTAGGGTCCAGGGTCAGGGCTGCCACCCGGCAGGGTCCAGGGTGGGGGTTGGGTCTGCTACCCAGCCCCCGACAATGGGGTCTGGGGTCAGAGTTGCCGCCCGGCCCCACACAGCAGGGTTGGGGTTAGGGTCAGGGCTCCCGCCTGGCCCCGAACAGCAGAGTCCGGAGTCAGGGTTGCTGCCAGGTCCCACACAGTGGGGTCCAGGGTCTGGGGTTGGGGCTGCTGCCCTGCCCAGCAAGATCCAGAGTCTGGGGTCGGGACTGCTTCCCGGCCCTGCACAATGGGGTCCAGCTTCGGGGCTGCCACCTGGCAACATACAACAGGATCCGGGGTCAGGGCTGCCGCCTGGCATATGTGACCCACAGTGATTAATAGGTTGAGAACTACTCATGTAGAGAAACTGGAAAGGATCCAGAGGCAAGTGACAAAGATGATCAAAGTGATGAAATGCAAGTCTTTTGAGCACTGTCAACTCTTAGATATACCCATTTCAATCAAAAGATTTAAACACACACATTAATGTGGTAAGTACACTTGTTTGTTATTTTCCTCTAAAGCTTCTAAGATTCTGGAAACTAATTGCATTCTTCATTGAACTAATTCAGATGCAGCTGATAACCTAAGGAAGGTGATTTGCTTTCAAGCTGCTGGGCTTTTTCTGATCTTACTTTTCTTGTTTTGGCTGTAGCTAAATTCATGAATGATTTTTCACAAGCAGCCAGCACAGGACTTGGCAATGTCAGGGCTTCCAGCAGTGAGGTTAAGACCTACAACCATAAGGAGCCTTCTGTGGATAGTTGAAAGTAGGTTGATTTCAAGAAGGAACAAGAGACCACACACTTAGCTCAAATTATTAGTGATAACATCCTACACTTGGAAATGACAGATTTTGCTTAGAGGAATTATATCTCTTTCTCCAATTACTTACCTTTGCTGGTTCTACTGTGCAAACAGCACAGGTCACTTCAGGGCATTTATTATATACATTGTGACAACCCAAGCCATGATGGGATAAATCATGCTCCCATATTCACCACTGCATTGAACCTCAGCTACACGCATGGCCCCACAGTATGCCAACATTTTTATGGCTGATTTAGAACAACGCTTCCTCAGCTCTCGTCCCCTAATGCCCCTACTTTACTTGCGCTATATTGATGACATCTTCATCATCTGGACCCATGGAAAAGAAGCCCTTGAGGAATTCCACCATGATTTCAACAATTTCCATCCCACCATCAACCTCAGCCTGGTCCAGTCCACACAAGAGATCCACTTCCTGGACACTACAGTGCTAATAAACGATGGTCACATCAACACCACCCTATACCGGAAACCTACTGACCGCTATTCCTACCTACATGCCTCCAGCTTTCACCCTGACCACACCACACGATCCATCGTCTACAGCCAAGCTTTGCGATACAACCGCATTTGCTCCAACCCCTCAGACAGAGACAAACACCTACAAGATCTCTATCAAGCATTCTTACAACTACAATACCCACCTGCAGAAGTGAAGAAACAGATTGATAGAGCCAGAAGAGTTCCCAGAAGTCACCTACTACAGGACAGGCCTAACAAAGAAAATAACAGAACGCCACTAGCCGTCACCTTCAGCCCCCAACTAAAACCCCTCCAACGCATTATTAAGGATCTACAACCTATCCTGAAGGATGACCCAACACTCTCACAAATCTTGGGAGAAAGGCCAGTCCTTGCCTACAGACAGCCCCCCAACCTGAAGCGAATACTCACCAACAACCACATACCACACAACAGAACCACTAACCCAGGAACCTATCCTTGCAACAAAGCCCGTTGCCAACTGTGCCCACATATCTATTCAGGGGACACCATCACAGGGCCTAACAACATCAGCCACACTATCAGAGGCTCGTTCACCTGCACATCCACCAATGTGATATATGCCATCATGTGCCAGCAATGCCCCTCTGCCATGTACATTGGTCAAACTGGACAGTCTCTACGTAAAAGAATAAATGGACACAAATCAGATGTTAAGAATTATAACATTCATAAACCAGTCGGAGAACACTTCAATCTCTCTGGTCACGCAATCACAGACATGAGGGTCGCTATCTTAAAGCAAAAAAACTTCAAATCCAGACTCCAGCGAGAAACTGCTGAATTGGAATTCATTTGCAAATTGGATACTATTAATTTGGGCTTGAATAGAGAATGGGAGTGGCTAAGTCATTATGCAAGGTAGCCTATCTCCCCTTGTTTTTTTCCTACAAACCCCCCCCAAGACGTTCTGGTTAAACTTGGATTATTGCTGTGCACATTGTAAGATGAGCTATTGCCAGCAGGAGAGTGAGTTTGTGTGTGTGGTTTTTGGAGGGGGGTGTGTGTGTGTGTGGGGGGGTGGTGGTGAGAAAACCTGGATTAGTGCTGGAAATGACCCACCTTGATTATCATGCGCATTATAAAGAGAGGTTTCAAAGAGGGATGGGCTATTACCAGCAGGAGAGTGAGTTTGTATGTGTGTCTGTGGGGGGGGGGGGGGGGGGAAGGGTGAGAAAACCTGGATTTGTGCTGGAAATGGCCCTCCTTGATGATCACTTTAGATAAGCTGTTACCAGCAGGAGAGTGGGGTGGGAGGAAGTTTTGTTTCATGGTCTCTGTGTGTATATAATGTCTTCTGCAGTTTCCACGATATGCTATGCATCCGATGAAGTGAGCTGTAGCTCACGAAAGCTCATGCTCAAATAAACTGGTTAGTCTCTAAGGTGCCACAAGTACTTCTTTTCTTTTTTCTTTTTACGAATACAGACTAACACGGCTGTTACTCTGAAACCAGTCTCTTCATGGGGGAAGAAAGCAGGCACTGGGACTCCAGTGGTCCTAGAAAGGGAATCTGCTGCTTTTCCCTCCTCCCGAGAGTTCCCCATGCACTGGCTTATGTATTACACAGCATTAGATGTGATCACAAAGAAGTCTCTTGTACTGAACAAAGAAGCTAAGAATCTCACAATATAAACAATCCCATGAGCAGAGTGATAATATAACTTCAAAAGGTTGGACTGATCTGCTGGGAACCACCCTTTCCTCTGAACTTGCTGCTGTTTCAAGGTGGGAGGCCTAGGAACTGGTACAACTAAGGCCTAGGAAAATAGTACCTATAGACTAAGGGAGCCAGTAACTGCCACTGGGCCAATTCAAGCCTGTCCTCAGGCACGTGTATATAACTCCCACTGACTTGAATGAGAATTGTGCAAAAATAGCTAAAGCCAGAATTTGACCCTTAGGACTAAATGGTGCTGCAATGCTCAGTGGAATTCACATCCCTGAGTTAGGTGCCTGGCTCCCTGTATAATGCACAAAGGCCAGCATGCTGAGCAGGGAGCCACCTAAGCTAGCCAGGAGGAAGGATGCTGAGAAGAATCTGTCCTAAACCGCATCCCCCTCAGGGAGATAGGTGCCTATGACAAGGCTGGAGGGAGGCGCCTGGCTCCACTCAGGCTTCACCGCCATAAACCCTCTCATGCAGTTAGGCACCTAAGCCTGGTCAGCTCTTTTTGAAGAAAAGTCAAGGAGCAGGATGATGTGGTGGTGCCTCCCACCCATAACTTTTAGCCCAATGATTAGGGCACTTATCCAGGATGTGGAAGACTGTTTCAGTTTCCTCCTCTGCCTGATGTGAAAAAGGGATTTCAGCTTGGGTCTCGCAGGTGAGTGCTGTATCCACCAGGTTATGGAATATTCCAGGGCTGGTTTCTCTTAACCTATCCTGTTGAAGCTGTTCCACTGTATATAAATAATTAAAAATGGAGCTGGGGGAGTAGAACATGGTTCTCCCATCTCCTGCCCCTTCTCTAGCCATCTTGTATGGGTTTAGGTGTGCTCTGAGCATGCCTACTGGCTCGGATCCCAAATGTAAGAGAAACAGGGGAATGCCCAGTTTGAGAAGCCTGCTGGAGCTTAGATACGAGTTAGGTGCCAAGCTACTGCATCATGTCAGGACTTTCACGGCTGTGCACATGGTCAGTTATTGAAATGTAGGTGCCATGGTGTACAGGAAGACTTTGGCGAACCAGTAAAGTGCCTGAAACCACTATTGCTTATTGCTAAAAGCAGCCAAGTCAGCAGGCCGTAAATTGGCCATGTAGCGGCCTTAGCTTAATCAAGGCAGGAGGGGAGGAGGTTTTGGGTGCCACAGAAAGGGCAGCTTGACCCCGCGTCCTTCCTGCTAAGAATGTTGAAAATGCTGTTATATGTACTTTAGAAAAACAGGAAGCATGTCTATAATGTGCTCTTAGGAATGTGTCTTTCAGGGTCCCAAGGCATGTACACTCTGAAAAAAACGTATCTGGTTAATTGATGATCATAAGAAAACCTTTTGCTTGACCTTTAAAAACTGCTTGATTAGCAAGTTTTCTTTAAGTGATATGTCATTGTATTACTGATGTATAAATAAGGAAAAAAGTTTGAGGTAGGTAGACTGTTTAGGAGGGTTTCTTCAGGGATGCTCCCTCTGGACGCATCTTGGGGTCCCCACTGGCAGATGGAAGTTTGTCCAATGGAAGCCTGTTGCTGTGCCACTCGAAAGCCACACTCAGCTCTGGTAATTATTAAGGGTTGGGGGTGTTTTACTAACCTGTTGCAGACGTGTGTAAATGTTTGAGACTAAGTAAAGTTAAGGTTTAAGTAAAAGCACTCTTGTGTTGTCCTGTTTGTGCCAGCCATCTATCGGTCGGATGGCCGTGTCTCCCTTGTTTTATTTCCTGACACCACCTCACACAGAGCAAAAGTCACTAAGAGATTTGGGTTAAAAAAAAACAAACGGGTAACAATGGGCACCTACAGGGTTAGGTGGCAGCTGAGCAGGGACTTTGTGAATAGCTGTGGTGCCTACATGTTGGACTTAGGCATCTAAAGTACAGCCAGGTGCCTAAGTCCTTTTGTGAATCCTATCCTCAGCGTGGACCCTCTTATATGTTCCTGTGCTTAATGACTACTGCTATTAGAATTGTAATAAATGTTCTTATCATACCCTGCACTTCTGTAGCACTTTCCAACTGAAAGCATTTCACGTTAGTTAATCTTTACAAAACCCCATGAAATGGTTATGTATAACCATTTTTACAAAGGGGAAACTGAGACACAAAGCAGTCACATAGTCATTGGCAGAGCCAGGATTTCCAATGCTGTGTTTTAGACCAGATTCCCTATCCTAACACCACACTGAACAATTTTAGCACTTGCATTTTTATTGTAAATGTATCAAGGATAATCTATTTAAACAGCTGCTAGGCTTTTGCTTTATCATGTAATCTTTGCCCTCAATGAGTCATTGACTGTGAAATCATCTTAAAAGATATTGTATCAAATCAACTTAAACCATGACAGAGTCCATGTGATACAGAAAACAAGAGAGGCACTTGCATGAAGAAATATACAAGACTCATGATGAGATCCTGTAAGCCACTGTTTACTTGCAATTGCTACTATTTGAAATGAAGCAAGACACAAGAGACATTAATTCTCAGGAGCTCTTCAATCTGAAAGAGTTACAGTCACAAAACTAGCTGCAGAGTGGCTGCCATTTGCCAGTCACCATGTGGCCATAAATAGCACCACATAATGTCAGGATGCCTGATACTGCGCTGGGTCTGATCAACCCCTGTATAGGAGTAAGAGGCCCTGTCTAAGGTAAATCCCCGAAGGAAGTCCAAGACGACAAAATAATGCCAGCAGGAGCAACAGCATATATTTTATATGTTCAGATTGTCTCTGCACCTTAGAGAGGCATCCAGGGATTTGGGCACCATATCATGCCCATCACCGTGACAGTGAAAAGTTATTGTCATAAAGAAACAGCTTCAAGAGCTATGAGTGTGTGGTGATACAGCACTATAAAGATCAATTGCAGTAGGCAATAAGCCATCGAAAGGTCCAGCTTTCAGAGACCCAATAGTCTGGTTATTTCATTTTAACTGAAAAGAGTTTGCCTTGTGTGTTTGTCTTCTGCTCTATTGTTAACTCTGTAAATAAACTTATCTCAGTTCCTCTGGAGTTCTGCACCTTTACTTAGTAAGAATGTACCTGTAAAAATGATGCATTCTGGGCCTTCAACTACGAATCTAGAATAACAGACAGACTGACTGTAACCTATAACAAATGTTTTAAATTTAGTTTACACTTATTTATCAGACTGAATGCCTCTCAGGGTATGTTAAGTTGGAGCATTCAGCACATATATAATAGTGGAATCTTTGTGTATGTCTCAAGGGTTAATGTGAAGTCTAAAATTTTTGTTATATTCTTAACATTAAATTGATGTGGTGAATCCTTTGATTTCAGTGCACCACTAAAATCGGATATTAAACAATGACTGCTACTGTTGAGTAGACTTACAATCTTATTTTCTCTATTTTTGAGGCAAGACATTTCTGTGTGTCCAAGAGAATCAAACTGCCTTTGGATGGTGTGTATATTTGGAATAGCTTACATTTTATGCATGGGGAAAAATAATGCCTCCATATGTCAAAAAATTAAACAAGAATTATGTGCACAATAGTGAGATAAAAGTCAAAGCATATGTCATCATTCTACATGCAAACTAAAAATGGCTCTGAAACTGACAGCCATACTGTAATATGTACAGTATGCAGTCCTCTGTGGAAAGACTGTGTTTCAAATGTTCAAAGGAAAAAGTCCACTAGGGGGCGCCTGATGTCTCAAAGATCAAAACATTGCCTGGTGTAATGCACTGCATTTTCTGCAGTACTATGTCATATTTCTAGTGCCAGCTAAGGGTCAAAAAAGGATTACTGACAGGAGGGGGATACAGTTGTGGATAATTCCTGAGCCTCAGATGCCTTAGCCTCCATCTCATCACTGTATCATATTTGAGAGTAATTTCCATTAATTATTGGAAATTTTGATTCTCTGAGGCCTTGTCTTTTTTTTTTTTTTAATTGAAAAGGTAGATTACTTGCAGCTCAAAAGCCTGACATTTGTAGGTAGTTTTAAAATGGTGGTGAGATGCAGCAATACCTTAAAGATCTGTTAAGAAGAGAGTTAAAAAGGAAACAAACTTTTAGTATGATTTAGCCTGGCAACTATCCAAACTCTGGGCTTTGGCAGATTGCTGGGTGGTTATAACAGAAGCCACTTCCTTAGTAACAACAGGCATATCAACACTATTGTGCATTTCCTGGGGATGGGCTTTTGGGTATTTCAGTCTTGTGGGTAAGAGTCTGAAGCTGTACAATGTTGCCTGTACAGATCTGTGTGATTTAAAAACAAAACACCATTGGCACACTAGGGAAATCTCCCATGTGTATCTAACTCAGAAGAAATGAATCATGGTATTTTTCTTCTGCCCCTGTCTCTGGGATCTCTGACAGCTCTATTTAGTTTCAAGGGAGAAGGCAAGCTTTAGTGGAAGTTTGCCTCTGAGGGTTCCTCTACAGCTGCAGATGACTCACTCTAGGAGAGCCCTTTCAATGAGCTTTAAAGAGACATGGTCACCTGCGTTTTTTTTTCTTTTAATAATTATTTGCAAACCACTTTAAACTTTTGATACAATATCCTTTAAACAGCACAGCTTGTCTTTCTTTCTTTTTTCTACCCCATTTTTACAATATGGTAGGAGGAGCAGGCCTGTGAGTAACACCAACAAATGTGCCAGGTCCTCTCTCCTACCGTCCTATCAAGATGATACTCCTGCCTCTTTGGTAGCAGCAGCACTCTTAAGGCAAAGCTCCTCAGATTCCAAACTCCACCCCCATGATTCCTCTACAGGTCTCAGGAAGAAGAACCCCTCCTTCTCTGCTGCCTTGCTTCCCTGCTCCCATTGTTTCCCCACTCCATGGAGAGAGATGAGGAGGGACGAAGGGATGCTTTCTAGGTATCCTCCACAAGCTTCCATTGCTGCCTGGTTCTGTATAGTTCTCTGAGAGAAGCTGGGGGATCCCTGCCACAGGCTTCCATTGCTTCCTAGCTCTGTGCAGGGGTCTGAGGCTCCACGATCCTGCCTCAGTTTCCATTGCCCCACAGATCCATATAGGGACTGTGGAATAACAAAACAGGTTCCAGTTGCTCCTTGGCCATACATCCACAAAACAAACTATGAGTACTTGTGGCACCTTAGAGACTAACAAATTTATTTGGGCATAAGCTTTCGTGGGCTAAAACCCACTTCATCGGATGCACGCAGTGGAAAATACAGTAGGAAGATAGATATACACAGAGAATATAAAAAATGGGTGTTGCCATACCAACTGTAACAAGACTAATCAATTAAAGTGGGCTATTATCAGCAGGAGAAAAAAAACGTTTGTAGTGATAATCATGATGGCCCATTTCAAACAATTGACGAGGTGTGAGTAACGGTAGGGGAAAAATTAGCACGGGGAAATAGTTTTTACTTTGTGTAATGACCCATCCACTCCCCGTCTTAATTCAAGCCTAATTTAATAGTGTCCAGTTTGCAAATTAATTCCAATTCTGCAGTTTCTCATTGGAGTCTGTTTTTGAAGTTTTTTTGTTGGAGAATTGCGACTTTTTGGTCTGAAATTGAGTGACTGTTTGAAATGGGCCATCCTGATTATCACTACAAAAGTTTTTTTCTCCTGCTGATAATAGCCCACCTTAATTGATTAGTCTCGTTACAGTTGGTATGGCAACACCCATTTTTTCATGTTCTCTGTGCGTATATATCTTCCTACTGTATTTTCCACTGCATGCATCCGATGAAGTGGGTTTTAGCCCACGAAAGCTTATGCCCAAATAAATTTGTTAGTCTCTAAGATGCCATAAGTACGTCTCGTTTTTTTTGCTGATACAGACTAACACGGCTACCACTCTGAAACCATCCACAAAACAGTGAAACTTACTACTCAAAGTGCTATCAGACATACAAAATAACTGAACACAAAAGAGAACAAAATAACTTGCTTCACTTACGTCTTCCAGTTTAAGTAATCTCTGGTAAGACTCTTTTTAGAGCTATGGTAGCAGGCTGTCTACAGTTTCAGACAGCCATCAATGCTTTGACTACACTTGGTTCATGTTTTCAAGATTTTCTTTGTAACCATTTTGTTGTAATCTCTCTTTTTTTAAATTAAAACTGATATTCTCACATCACTCCAGGAGCTGTGACCCTAGATATTTGGCTATGGCTTGATCTGGCACTGAATATAAAAATGTATATGTTGAATGTCTAAACAAATTACACATGATTTTCTGAAAGAAAAGTTTCTTTACTGTAGGATTTTTTTTTATAATGCATCATCTGTAAATCAAATACAAACAAATAAAAATTAGGTAATAACATGCATTCAACCGTTGCTGTTATCTATTAATTTAATATCATGTCCTACCTAATGACTGGAAAATGCAGTAATTACATTTATCTTGTAAAAATGCAAGTCATTATTTCCCCTTCAACTTTAGCACAACAATCAGACATTTAAATCCCAAAGGATGCTGAACATTAAAAAACAAAACAAAATTAAACTAAATTAAATTAGGAAACCCACTGAATGCATCCGATGAAGTGAGCTGTAGCTCACGAAAGCTTATGCTCAAATAAATTTGTTAGTCTCTAAGGTGCCACAAGTCTGCCTTTTCTTTTTGCTGATATGGCAAGTATCTACATTTTTTAAGCTCTGATATGGGTGGCGTATAGTGAAAAGATATTTTAGGAAGCAAATATAATTAATTATGAATTCAGGGTGAAGTTTTAAATAGCTTTTCATATGAAATTAATTTTGGAATCAGTACCCTTCAAAACAAGCTTCAGCATTAAATGGCATGAAATAATCATAGAAGATAATTTTATTGAATGTTCTGAAATCTCAGAAGGTCTCATTCTCCTTTCACTTCCTGCTGATTTATACAAAACATAAGTGGGAGGAGATGAGACTCACTGAATGCGAAACCTGCTTAAAAATAGGACAATGATTCCTGATATATTAGCAATTACTGCTGGCCTGTGCTATCTGCAGAGAATTGAGTTTGTGTAAGTTTCCTCCAAATTCTAAATTAAAACACAAACACACACACACACACAAATCTCCCAATCTACTGACCAAATGAAAATAACTTACCTTAGAATGTAAAGTAAACAGTGCTGTGCTTCAGCTGCTGCAGAAGGTGCACATTTAACTAATCAAGTCCAAACTCCCTTTGAGTTCAATGGGAGCTGGATTGGGCACCCTGTTCCTAGAGCTGTTCTTGTATGCTCACTGACACCGGTCCAGAAACAAAACCCATGATCTTGGCTTGTACTCCTAGGTAAACTTAATAATTAATACTTGGCACTTAGTGATATATATCTTCAAAGCATGGTGAAAACAGTGACTAATTAAAATTTGTTATAACACTTGTTGTTCTGATGCACCTGTAAAGAGAAATAAATAAAATAATATATAAGGCTGTATTGTGCCTTACTGGCACTAGTCTGCATCCTATTCAATGTAGTTTCTTATATCATGCTCATGACCTGAGTAGTACCTGAACTCCAGCACACTGGTGGCCATCCACAAAGGGGACTCATTCTCTTCCTAAGAAGAGATGAGTGTGCAAAGGAATGTTTCGGTTTTGAATTTTTAATAATATATATTATATACATACATATGTTGCTATATGTTTTAGTAGTTAAAGTAAAAGAAATACACCTTACACTTAGAGTGGAAGGTAGTGGGTTTCCAACAGTCCCTAGTTCCTGGGAGAGTTCATTTCAGTCTTGCCCAGCTGCATATTGCATTGCTTTAGTCCAGCTGAGCGGTGACAAAGGCTTGAGTAACTGAGGCCAGGTCATTGGTTACCAAGATGGGAGGTTACCTTGTACCCCCTTCCTCACTACCTGTGAAGAAGTCAGGTACATTGTAGCTTTTGTGTGTGTGTGTGTATTCATTTTTAAAACACTGACATAGGAAAGAACTTCTTACAGTAAAATTTGTGAAGCGTTATTATAAACATTAATGCTCTATATTCAGAGATGCTTAAAAGAAACAGCAACTTGGGCCAGCTGATGTGTGGAAACTCATTTTGTTTAATAAATTTTAAGGGCAGAAAGGACCATTATGGTCACATAATCTGGCCACCTGCATAACATAGGGCATCCACACACGAACTTCTGTATCAAACCCATAACTTCTGTTTGAGCTACAGCAACTCTTATAGACAGTCAATCTTCATTTAAACACTAAGTAATGGAGAATCCACCAAGTCCTTATGTAAGTTGTTCCAATCATTAATTACCTTCACTGTTAAAAAATAAAATGCCTTATTTTGTTTCAATCTGTCTAGCTTTAAGCTTTGAACCATTGGATCTTGTACCTTTCCCTGCTACATTAAAGAGCCTGAGCCTCACTGTCATAACTTAGCTATTTAAGTACTTGTATATCATGATCAGATCACCTCTTAACCTTCCCTTAGGTAAACTAAATAGATTGAACTTACTGAACCTCTCCCTGTGAGGCAGGTTTTCCAGATCTTGAATCATTTTTGTAGCTCTTTGCTGAATCCTTTCAATTTTTTCAACATCCTTTTTGAAGTGTAGACACCAGACTTGGACCCAGAAAGTTTAGTTACAAAACTAAAAATGTAGTCCACATTAATAGAAAGGCTTGCTAAGGCTCACTCACATACCTGCCAAGCAAACCTGGGTCAGTTTCCAGTAAACCTAGGCCAATGTATAGTTTTCCATTGAAATTGCAGGGAGCTTGCAAATTGCAACTTTTTTTAAAAATAAAACCAGCTAAAACTCAGTTTAGATTTTTAGATTTTTGTTGGTTTGTTTGAGTGGGTTTGTTTAATTGCAAAACTGAAAGCAGAAGTTTGGGGAACAGCATTTTGTGCAAACTGATGGACTCGAACCAAAAACTACAAAACTATTTGCAGGAACCTCTGAAGTCCCTGGTTTTCACAAAGATCTGTCTAAAACATTGTTTTAAGATAATTTTGTATGCGAAGAGGTGAAGGGGAAAAAGGAAAGGGATGTGAGTGAAGCATTCAGTCGGAAACATACAGGAGTTCTAAATGATTTAAAATGTAGATCTTATCTTGTTCATTCGAAGGCCTGCAATCATGTGTTCCCTGTAAGATGAGCAGTTGGGCGGCCGCCCAGGAGACAGTCAAGTGCCCTGCAGTTGATTAGCAGAGCCACGCACACCCAGCTGGCAGACCGTGTTCAGGTGCCCCTCCACCCCACTGCTTTGCAGCTTTGTTGCTCCTGCAGCTGCTCCCAGGACCCTCCTGGGGGCTGTGCAGAGCAGGGGAGGAAAGAAAGTGCTGATATCAGGGTGACCCCTCCCCTGTACTCCATCTCCACAGAGCAGGGGACAGGGCTCTGGACTCGCAGCAGCTCTGAGGTCTGAACAAGCCTTCTGGTGAGTGAGTGCCTTAAAGAGACAGAGACTTCCCCAGCAGCCAGCACACACAATCTCTGTCTGTCACACACACAGTCTCACCCCCTCCCCATGTACCGCACATGGGGGGGGGGGGGGGAGGGGGGAAGCATTGTTCAGTAGGAGGGGAGCTTTCAGTGAGTGCCTTAAAGAGACAGCGGATGGGCGTCTCTCAGAAACTTCCCCAGCAACCAGCACACACACAGTGCGTCACACACCTCCCAACACTGTTACTTCTTGGTACTTCCTGCAATGCACATATTCTCTGTAATTTTATTCTTTCAAAGTGTGTAATTTTAGTTTCTTGACTGGTCTATGCATTTCATAATTTTTATTTTTCTCTTACACTTAAATTTAATTCTTTGAGTAGTGAGTTCTAAAATGCCTAACTTGTCTTGGCTAGAGTTAATTATCCCTATTGGTAACTTTAAAAAAAAAAATTATATCTACGTTTTTTGCCTCCAGTGATGGTGCACATCCTCACCTTACCTTGGTGCACATAATTTATTCCACACATGGGTGGAAAAAATTAGAGAGAACATCGCTGCTATTTAATCCTATGTTATGTGCCATAAATTCTGGGATTGCTGAACATTCAGGAGATTGGCAATAAAGGGTGAGTCCTTTCAGATGATTGCTGGAAGAGAACACAGCTTAAACATTCTTTTGGTAATCTTGAGCTCTCAATATGTTAAAACTGCCTAAACCACAGTTTGACCAACAAAGACACAGACAAATAAGCCAAGCAGGTAACAAACTGCACTATACAAGTAGTGACTTTTTTTTTTCCTTGTAAAACGATGCTATTGATACTTCTTTCCCACACTAAAATTGCTGATTTTTCTTTTTTGGTTTTAATGGACAAAATTAAAAGCAACACCTCACTCCTAAAATGTATTGTCCAAAAAGACAAAATGGGGGGGGGGGGGGGGCTAGCGGGGAAAAAGGAAAAATTAACAAAAACAGCAAAAAAAAAATCAAATAATCTCACAGCTATTACTGCTTGTATTGGGCTGAAGAACAACTTATTCTGAGAGCAGGCACATTAATTTCAGTGGGACTGCTTACTGAGTAAGGTACCACTTGGCATAAGTAAGAGTGGCAGATTCGGATCCATTGAGCTCCAGTTTAGTTTTTACAGTGCCTGATATTCTCTAGATCCCTGACCTGCTTTACACTATAATAACTGAGCAGCAACAGTGCAGTAATTGGGAAAACAACAGAAATTGTGTGTCTAGGAGCAGTCTGAATTATTTTATTTTGGAATTTCGTGAATAAAAATAACCTCAGTTTTTCCTATTGACACAGGTGCATACATATAATTGTCACGCTGCAAGTGTATATACAGTTAACACCGCTGCTGAATTACCAATAGCATCAAACATTATAAGGTACTTTTACTGGAAGCACAGTTATGCTGTATTCTTTTCAAAAGATCCACTTCTGTGTTGCGCTGAGTTTCCTTCAACTTCCATGAACCTCCATAGGTTCAGCACCTTGCAGGACTGAGCATTATTTGAACTGCTAAAGTTCTTTTGCATTAATATTTTTCATATTCCACACTTTCCCATACTTAAGATCAGAGTGCATGCAGAAACCAAAAAGAACAATGGACAGTCCTGTGAATTGCTTCTCTGTACAGGATGTAGGGTGGAGTCCTACTGAGCTTGTGTAAGACGGCTGGAAGTCCAAAACCACACTCTAAAAACAAGCCTTTTTTTAAAAATGAATAGTCTCACAATAAGGAGGCCATTATGTTTGTTTCGTGAAATGCAGCCTTATAAACTATCAGGAACCATGCATGCTTTAAAATACTTTTATTTATTAAGATCTTAAATCATTAGACTATACATGTGCCCTAAATTACAAGAAATGAACTTTAATTATAAGTGAAAGGCTTTTTTTTTTTTTAAATAAAAACCGTCTAAGACCTGTGTTCAGTGTCTTTTTAATACATCCACTCCTCACACACCTAAAGCAGATCAAGAAGCTGCTATTCCTGATGATATTTAGGTGTTGAGAGTTATTCCTTTTTTAGTAAAAACACTAAACCCTGAGTATATGTCCTTGCTGGTACAGTAAAGAGGACATGGTTTTCAAATACCCTGTTTTAAGATGTACTTGTATGTAATTTTAAAAGCAACCCAAATATTTTGCTAGGGGCAAATCCTGCCCCCTCCTCTGAGAGTATGCAGGGCTCTCTTGCACCAGAACTAGTTTGGTTGGCAACTACGGTTGCCAACCCTCCAGGATTGGCCTGGAGGCTCCTGCAATTGGCATTGATCTTCCGGTGACTATTGAAAGCAATCCGAGAGGTTTTAATAGGATATTTTAAGAAAATGACATATATGGGGGGGTAAAAATCTGGAACAGCTTCAGTCAGAGTTGGCAACCCTATTTGCAACAGGTGGAAGCAAGACTTAGGGAGGCTACGAAGGGGTGTAGAGTCCTGTGCAATGTGAAAGCAGCACTACGAATATGACCACTGCTCCCAATGAAGCAGAGGAGCAGATAGTGCAGCACCATCATAGAAGGCAGCATACAGCCCACTGCTCTATTTCACAACATTCCACCCTCAGAAGTTGAAAAAGGTTTGTGTTGTTTTATTTCAAAAACATTTCATTCATCTTTAAAATGTTATCTTTGTTGATTAGGGGAAGGAGGAAGTTTTACTGAGCTATGGAAAAAACAACCACCAAAAAGGCATGTGTTATATTTAGGGCCCTACCAAATTCACCGTCATGAAAAACAGGTCATGGACTGTGAAATCTGGTCTTCCCTGGTAAAAATCTGTGTTTTTGTGTACTTTTACCCTATACAGATTTCACAGTGGAGACCAGCATTTCTTAAACTGGGGCTCCTGACCCAAAAGGGAGGTGCGGGGGGGGGTTGCAAGGTTGAAACACTTTTTTCTCTACGCCTTCAGTGGAAGCAGGATAGCGGTGGCTGGTGGCCAGGCATCCAGCTTTGAACGCAGCGCCCCGCCAGCAGCAGCACAGAAGTAAGAGTGGCAGTACCAAAACCTCCCTACAATAATCTTGTGTGCATTAGGGGGAAGAGGAGGGGGAAGTAAAACTACTCCAAGCAACCACTCAAGGAACTAAATATCAGTTGTATGTTTTTTCTTCTTTTAAAATGTTTAGTCTATTGCTAGCATCATTTACATGAAAACATGACCTTTAAAGAATTCACCTACTTCTCCTGAATATTTGTATTGATGTTTTAATTGCCTGTTTGTGTGATCACAATTAGTTGCTGCAGAGAGGCTTCTGGTATTTAAGGACTTCTGTTACAATCTGTCCCTAGCGGTTTGTGATACAAGTAAAAAATACAGAATAATATACAGTTAAAATATAGTACTGTTACAGAAAATTAAAAAAATACAGCAAACAGTTCACACTGTACTCAAGCACATCGTTAATTGTTAAATAGCTGCATTGATGGAATATCTAGTATCAAATCACCAAAATGATTGCTTTTGTAATGATAAAGTTTTGTAGTGCATTACCTTCACTATAATTTTCACTGGTAGGTGAGTTTAATATTGAGGCTTTCATTATAATGGTATTTTCCCATGCTCAACTTTCTGAACAATTCTGCTTTGGAGCTGAAAACTTTGTTCTGTTCCAAGAAGTTTTTCTTCCTCCCCGCTCCAGCCATTTATTACTAATGGGGCAGGGGAGGGAAGAAGGGGAAAAATAACTTTTCTAGCATTTTAAGGTCTATTTTTTTTCTAATAAAAACTTCTAAAATGGCTGAGGAACGTCTCAAAGTTTGTGATCCTTTCCAATTTTGTTTCATTGAGTTTGATTAGCATATGCTCTAGTCCATTATCCAAGCTATGAATTTAAAAGTACTCTAATATTAGAGGCAGAACAGAGCCCCGCTATATACTTCATTCAGCATCACCTCACAATCTGACAATTAGAAATTATTACATTCTACATTGTTTAGCTGGTTTTCTATGTTTCAACTTAGCTATGATCTTGTCAGAAATCCTATGCTGTGCAGGGTTGGGTCTTATGTATGTGGGAAAGTGGCAAGAAAACCCAAAGGCTGAAGGAAGTAAAGTTTATGATTTGATAGGTGGTATTCTTCCCTTAGAGATGGTATGCTCATGCATTGGTTCAATACTATTCGCTACTTAAGATGCTGTCTTTCTGATGAGACGCAAGATTTGAGGCCCCATACTCAGGCACAGGGAGGCAGAGGACAGACCACTGGAGTGGGACTCAAGAGACCTGGGCTCTATTTCCAGCTCAGCCACTGACCTGCTGGGTGATACTGGGCAAGTCACCTCATCTCCCTGTGCATCAGTTTCTCTATCTGTAAAATGGGGAGAATGATCCTTACCTCCTTCATAAAGGGCTTTGAAATCTACAGATGAAAAGCACTATGTGAGAACGAGGCATTATTCCATAAGCTAGTTAATTAAATAAATAAAATAAGTTAGACTGTAAATTGGAATTTGGCCAGGACATCTACTAAAAAGTCTCCCTGCACTTTCATTTGGACAGGATTCTTTTCTAAACTATGCACTGTTAAACTGCTGTAATATTTCACCCCAGAGGTAGCTGTACTGCAGTGACTGGTGAAATGATTCCTCTCTATGGATTGAGTCAGTTTGTGATCTTTATGCATGAAAGGAGTATTGTTAACACAAGCCACTTTCAGTCACATTCGCAGGAGTAAAGCAGTTAACAATAAAGCAGAACTTTTCAGTGTGCATGTCACTCCACCCAAGATTTATGGGAGATACCTTGGCACAGAGAAAGACTGTACGTAACAATGACTGAACTGACTAGAGCAAGATACAAACTAACTCCGAGTTGAAAAGAACAATGAAAAACAGAGTTTTGACGACATCATAAACCACAAAGAATTAATTCCATGCAGCTTACTTCTGTTTTTGTTTGAATATGGTGTTCAAACTTCTCTAAAACGTCAGAATTTTTTAATTCTAAACAATCCCATGGCTAGTATTATTGGTAACTAAAAAAATACTGGAATAAATATAAAAATTAGCTATAAAAGTAAAGCTAACTCCATCACTTACGTTCACTGTTTTAAAGGATTAAATAAGATCATTCTGGAAAGCATTCATGGTGTCTTGAGTTTAAAAAGTGTGTTTGCCAAGTCAAATTTTATTCATCTCTACACATATTACACTCAAAAAAACTATGTTAAGATTGCAAGGTCAAGCACGGAAGTGTTAGGAAATGCCAGAACTAATGTTGCCTGTATAACTTTAACATGGCCCCCTTGTACATACATGATCACATACTATTTTTCCTCACAGGACCCATGCCTTATTCAGTGTACAAGATGGATGGTATTCACTTAATGAGCAGCTATTCAATATTTTGTTTTATCCTCATTGTTCAATGTATGGCCCTAGATCTTATTTACTGCACACTACTCTAATCCTCCTAGGAGACTGAATTATTAATTTATTCAGTGCCTTTCCTATGCAGCTCATCATTACAGTATCCAAGTACATCATAAACATATCTTCACAAAACCTGTGGGGTGAGGCAGTATTATCCCTGTCTGACAGGATGGGGAGTTGAGGGTCAGAAAGATTAAGGTCAAAAGTATCCACTAATTTTGGGTGCCCAATTTGAGACACCCAGAACCTGATCAGCAGCCTTAGCACAGGAAATCTGTTGGAAAGTCAGGGATAGAATCCAGTTCTCCAAACCAGCATTCAACTGCTTTAACCACGAGACCCTCTTTTCTATTCCTGTAATCCTCTCTCATTATATACATACCTTCCAGGTTATGCAAAAAATAAGGCAGGGGTCCTACAGATAGCCTCCTTTACTGCACAACTCAGATTCATCCCCAATGTAAGTCCACCCTTTGCACTGAATGAGGTAGTGGCCTCAAGGAAAAACAGTATGTCCTCATGCAATTAAAAATTGTAGGGGAGAGGGACATGGACACAAATTAAGGTTTCACAGGTAACCTTCATTCTGGCATTTCCTAACTTTTGAGTGCTTGACTTTTCAACCTTCAGTGTTCTTTTATTTCACATAGTTTGGCGTGTGTAATATCCTAGGTTTTTTTA
The DNA here is from genome assembly GCF_965152275.1 of Natator depressus. Lineage (NCBI taxonomy): Eukaryota > Metazoa > Chordata > Testudines > Cheloniidae > Natator > Natator depressus. The sequence continues at coordinate 322,089,759 of NC_134234.1, read as the reverse complement.
AAAGCAGACTAAAAAATAGAAATTCCATCATGTGGCATTATATTGACACCTACATGGCTCTTCAACAGGATTGGAACCTAAGATCCACTACACAGACCCCTGACTCTTGAGCTGAGTAACCAATAGCAGAAGGAGGTGGTCATCCTCCATGTGGACCAGCATTAGAGGGAGATGAGACATAGTTGCTGGCAGCAGAAGAATGGTGAGACAAGAATAATACCCAGCTCTTATAGAACACTTTTCATGAGTAGATCTTAAAAGTTCTTTATAAAGAAGGTAATCTTGAGTTCCATTTCAGACTATCGAGGGGAGTATATTCTTGTGATCACAGCCTCTTTTCCTAGTTCCCCCAGGCTTGATCCCTTCTGCCTCATCCTCTCCAACCTGTCCCTGACCCAGTCCTGTCTCCTTTTTTCAGTTGGGGTCTATAGTTAGGGCCCTCCCAATTTCACGACCATGAAAAAAAATGTATCACGGACCATGAAATAAGCCCTTCCCCATGAAATCTCATATCCCCCTAGCTGCTGGGAGTGCTCCAGGAGGGGGGCTCCTAGCTGCAAGCCCCCACCGGGCTGGAGGGACAGGACTTGTCCTTCCTTTGCATGGCATCTCTTGGGGGTGGGGGAGATCAGACCACCTCAGAGTGCCTCCCCCTGCTGTAGGAAGCTCCGGTGCTGGCAGCAGCCCTGAAGGTTCCTGCAGCTGGAGGAGGCTTGTGAAAGTGGGTCCAATCTCCCCCTTCTGCTAGGAGTGCCCCAGCTGAAGTCCCCACTGTCAGAAGGTGGACTCCAATGGTTATGACGTGTAAACATCTGAAAAATGTGAAACTGACCAATTTTAAAATTCTTTGGCTATGAAATTGATCAAAATGGACTGACTTTGGTAGGGCCCTAAAATCCTTAGGCTTCTCATCCTAGTCCCAGTATCCTTGCCTGGACATTCCCGGTACCCTCCTCTCTCCTTGTAGCGCCTCTCAGTCTCTCTGTCTGGGCTCCTAATGTATGGAGTTTTGTCATAACCACGTTGGTCCCAGGATATTAAAGAGACAGTTAGGTGAGGTAATCTTTTACTTGACCAACTTCTGTTGGTGAGACAAGCTTTCGAATTACATAGGGCTCTTAAGAGCTCAAAAGCTTGTTTCTCTCACCAACAGAAACCAATCCAATAAAACATATTACCTCACCTACCTTGTCTCTGGATTCCTAATGCAATTTCTGTCTGTGCTCCCCATCTCCCTCAGCTCTTTGTCCAACCAGTCCCAATTATCCCCCTGCACGCCATCTCCCTATGAGGTATGTCTCTGCTACCCCATGACCATTTTCTCCACCTACTGCCTCCTACTCTCACTCCCTTTTGTCCAGCTAGTTCTAGTTTCCCTCAGCTCCTTGTCCAATCTGTGTTCTTCCCCATCCTAGCAAACTGGCCCACTGTCTCCCTGTCCATCATGAGGATACCAAAGGCCTACACCTGACACAAAGGCTGACAAATTTCTCATTGCTGCTCCAAAGCACAGGGACACTAGAGCATTTCAAAGAAAAAGGTCTCAAGAATGTTTTAACATGTACAAAACATTTTTTCCTAGCCTCATTCTTGGAAATGGCTGTACCATTTTGGCTGAAATAAAACAAACAACCCCCCCCAAAGTAGACACCCGGCATGGAAAATTTCAGCCCAAATGGTTAAAAAGTTTTGCAAAGTTATAGGCAACTGAACACAGTTTCATGATGGGAAGAATCAGGCAACTATCATCAAATCCTTTATAATGGCCATACGTTTGAGGTTTTACTGTACATTCACCTGTCTATAAAACACAACCTAGGAAGTACTTATAGATATGATTGATTTGAAAACAGATCTCCCATATCAGCAGATATTCTGGGACACTGCCCACTGCCCACCGCCCAGGTCCCGTAGGTAAAGTTGAGAGGGCGTTCTTAGTTTGAGAATCCTGCCAGGGCTTAGGTGTGAGACAGAGTGCTGAGAAGCTCAGTGGCTTCAGAAGAGACTGTTACTAACCTTCTGTAACTGTTGTTCTTCAAGATGTGTTGCTCATGTCCATTCCATGTCAGGTGTACATGTGACACGTGCACCATTGCTGGAGATTTTTTCTCCCAGTGGTATCTGCAGGGCCAGTTCTATTGCCCCCTGGAGGCCCACACTCATGCACCAGTATAAGGGGCACTGCTGGCTCTGCGCCCTCAGTTCCTTCTTGCCATCAACTCCGACAGCAGGGAAGGATGGCAGGTCATGGAATGAACATGAGCAACACATCATCTTGAAGAACAATAGTTACGGTAGGTTAGTAACTGTCTTTTCTTCTTCAAAGTGCTTTCTCATGTCTATTCCATGTCAGGTAACTCACAAGCAGTGCCCCTGGCGGTGAGCTAAGAGTTCACAGGCATGTTGATTGAAATACAGCTCTCCCAAAGCTGGTGTCATCCCTGGGTTGCCGGGTGATGTGTATACAGGCCCAAGGACTGCAATGTGGCTCTCGAGTCTTTTAAGACTACACAGCTGTGTGTCCATCCGGTCCGAAAATAGCGAGGACCCTTCAAACAGAAGGTCCTGCACCTCCTGTGACAGCCCTGACAACCGCAGCCATGAGCCTCCCCTCATTGTGATCGCTGATGCCATCGACCTGGCAGCTGAGTCTGCCATGTCCAAGGCAACTTGGACAGAGGTTCCTGCCACCGTCTTTCCTTCCTCCACAATGGACAAGAATTCCTGCTGCACACCTTGGGACAGTGAATCCTTAAATCAAGCCATGGTGTTCCAGACACCAAAATTGTATCGCCCCAGCAGCACATGCTGGTTTGCAATATGTAACTGGAGGCTCACAGTAGAATAAACCTTTCTACCATTAAAGAGTCCAAGCATTTTGCCTCTTTTTTTGGGTTGCACTGGCCTGGTCCTGCCTATCACGCTCGTTGGCTGTGGTGACCACTAGTGAACCCAGGGGTGGGTAGGAGTACATGTATCCATACCCCCTTGCGGGCATATACTTCTTTTCTGCCCTTTTAGAAGTTGGGGACAGAGATGCATGGGTCTGCCATAGCACCTTCACCATTTTGAACACCCTTTGGTGCATGCGCAGAGCCACCTTCACAGGAGCCACACCAAAATGTCAAAGATGGGGTCCGTAAGCTCTTTGAGATCCTCCACCTCGGGGCCCAGATTGAAGCGATGCTCTTGAGGTGCCCCTGGTGGGCTTGAAGATTGTCGTGGGCCACAGGGTTAATGGGCCACATGAGCACCTCATTTGGGGAAGATGAGGAAGAAGCAACTGGTGGGGGAGGAGCTGGATCCACAGTCTGTTCCAGGGCCCCTTCAATTGGGAGTACCACGGGGTTCTCAATGCCGCAGTCAGAGTCCAATGCAGGTTCCAGTACTGGCTGAGATAGGGCTGCAGATGTTCATTCAGGAGGTCAACACCAACAGGGGTTGCCAAAAAACTGTCCAGGTGCCAGCAGGAACCCCCACTGATTCCAGTACTGACAATGCACTGGCCATTGTCCTGGGGCCCATGGATGGACCAGCACCGATGTCTATCTGGTAAGCTAGGCAATGATGCCTCTTCCGTGGCGGCGCTGACTCTCTCTTGAAGTCTGATGAGGATTCCATGAGGAGGGCCATGGCAGTACTGTTGCGCCTTCTAGCCAGCTAGAATGGGACTCCAGGGAGTGAGGATTTGGTATCGGGGAATGACTGTGGAGACTCGAGTGAGTGGTGCTGGGCTTGCATGAGTAGTGCCACACAGCCAGAGAACAGAGAGATCTCTGGAGATCAATGCCTGGGATCCAGTGAATGGCGTTGAGAGGATGGAGACCAGAGCTAGCCTGCTATGCCTAAGCAAGAGAGAAGACTGTTCCAGCAACCGTCATGGGTGGTAAGAAGGAACTGAGAGGTTGAAGGGCTGGTGACGCTGCTTATATTGGCACATGAGAATGGGCCTCCAGGGGCAATAGAGCTGGTCCTACAGATACACTGGGAAGAAAAAAACTCCGGCAACGGTGCACACAGTGTGTGAACATGTAACATGGAATAGACGTGAGCAAGAACTTGGGTGATTCTGTGCATGTCAACCAGCAGAAACTTAGGTGTCTATAGAGTTAGGGAGTATAAGTGGAGGTTTTGAGTATCTCAATGGTGCCTAGATATTGAACTTAAGTGCCTAAAATGGTAGTGAGGCACCTAAGTCCCTGAATCTAGCTCTAAGTCCCCTTTTAAGCACTAAAATTAGTAGCCTAGTTTTCAAAAAACACACAACTCCAGTGTTGGATGCTCAACACTTTTGAAAATGTAGCCCTTCATTCAGGTGCCAAAATATAGGTTGGGGAGCCTAATTTAAAAACTCACTTGTTAAACCTTATAAAAAAATTATACTAAATTTATAGGTTAAGTGTACAGAAGTTCACTTACATACAGACTATATACAAGGACTAATATAAAAAGCTATAAAGATAATGGAGTACAAATAAGACACAACATCTAATGAGAATGAAGATGGCACTAGCACAATTTCTGTGTAGTTGTGGAAACAGCTTTCTAGAAGGAACAGGCTAGGACAAGACCAATACTTGGCATCTTCAGCTCCACCCTTAGAGGCACTTCTGCATGCTAAAGCAAGTGTTTGTCTGCCTTTTACTGTAGTCATTTCAAGGCCAACTCTGCACACACCTGCACTGCCAAGGCCTGTTCTGCACACACCTCCGCAATTCAGGTTATCACAGAGATCGTTAAATCAATACAAGAGGTTATGTACTCCTGTGATACCTGAACAATGACTAAAGTGCAGTGTGAAAGAAATAGCTCACATAGCAGCCTTCTTTTAGAGATTTTTCTTATGGCTTTGGCATGCATATGAACTAACTCGTATTAGTTAGTACACTATATGAGGAGCATGTGATGTTAAATGACATGTTTTGTAGCAGAAATAATTAGAACCACTTGTGTCCCCCATCACTTTATAAAGCAAAACATTCTGTATGCCCCCCACAGATCAAAACTATCAAATTACTACTTTTAAGTCTAAATTTCAATCTAATGTTAAATTCTGCTTTCGAACTCTGATGTTCACACATGGACTAGACCTAATTTTATTAATTTTTTACTTCTAGTAACTGTTTTCCAATTATAAATTAATTGTAGTTCCTTCAGAAGGTGCATTGGGATACGCTACTCTAGCTTTATAAAATGGGCACGCACTAAAGTCTGCAAATGTGAAGGGCATGTGACTACTGTCAGTAAGAAGAAAGGAGCAGTTGATGTGAAGATAGCAAATGGTTATTACACATGCAGTTGTTATAAACAAGCTTATATTCAGGTGAAGCTGGAGTATACAGTTTCATTATAATTTGTACTATGAGCAATGCCTGTGACTAGAATCAGAACCAATCCCTGAAAACTGTCAATTAAAAAAAAAAAAGAGAGAGAGACTTGGTCAACTTTTAATGGGGATTTGTTTTAGAGGTTTCCATGTGTGCATGACTGAAATCAGAAGTAAAACATTGTAATTTTAGTGGCCCTGGTACATTCTTAGCTTCTCTTTAATTTTTGTTTCAAATAATACAATCGTGCTGTGATTGCACTTGCTATATGACTTATCCACAGAAAATGTCAGCATGATAGATATAAAGACAAACTTGACAAATAGTTCCTGCCTCAGAAAACAAGTCAATCTCTTAGCAGCAAACCCCGCCCCCCCCCATATAAATCAAACTATGCCCCAGCTCTCTATGGGCAAAGATGGTGTTGGGGTTACAGATAACCTGAAAAACTTGAAATAATTACTGGAACACGTAGCAAATATTATGTAAAATGTATTGTAATTAATATGTTTCTTCTACCCATACAAGTTTTTATATAGATAAAACAGGCACTTTTTAAAAAAAGTATGCAGTATTTTCCCCTGAAATGCTATATAGGAGTGGTTATGCAATTTTCACTATAAACATTGTGGACTACAAGAAAAAAATATAAAAGGAAATTTAGCATAAAGATGTCACTTAAAAAAGAATCACTTTTCAAATGTAAAAGCGTATGATTTAAATATAGTTTGAGTAATGAAGACCGACAAAATGTGATACAGATGTTTCTGCTCAGATTTGAAGTCAAACTGAATAGGCAGCCTCTGTTACTCACTACAGAATTAGGGAACTGCTTTATCTGACAAATAGGAGGCCTGGTTCTCCTCTCACATATACATACTCGTCTCACACCAGTGAGAATCGGTTTACTTCAGTGAAATTATTCCTTATTTACACCAGAGCAGGTGAGAAGAGAATGCAGTCCAGGACATTTTAGAATGAAAAATATCCAAATAAAACAAAATTTAAATCACCTTTTAACCTTGGATGTTACTAATAGGATTAAATGTAAAAAAAAAATAAAATAAAATAAAATAAAAAGACTTCTGGGAAAAAAGTAAATCAAACCAATTTTTTATTTCTATTTTGCAGTTAGTTTTCCCTTATACATATTGAATGGTTGCATCTGTACAGCCAGCTGGTACTTCACACGTCTTGTGTGCTAATATGTGATTATGCTCATGTGAATAGAAAAGAATGTACATTTATCTATACCACTATGGCAGCTAGGCTCCTAGTATAGTTATATCCATAAAGATGATAAAGGGCCAGATTGTGCCCAAGATATAAACTTGCATTGATGATGATGGTGCAGACCAGCCATACCCCATGGGAACTCCAGAAGGGACTGTGTCAGAGGCACAATCCCCTGGAGCTCAATAGAGCACATGGAGCGTGCAAGCTGCACTATCCCCTTTCTCTGCACCTCTGTATGTGGTAGGGGAAGGGGGGCATGCCCTCCCCATTCTCCATGGCTTTAGGGGCACTAAGAGAGCAGTTTCTTCACTCCTCTGAACACAGGACTGAAATACAGTGGGTGTACACAGATGGAGGGGTGTACGTGCACAAGGACTAGACACAATCTAGTCACAAAGGAGGAAGGATGGTCATGTGCTTAAGGCACATGCATTGGAGTCAGGAAACCGTTAGCAGCCTTACCACAGTTTCTTATGTTTATTCCCCAATTTCCTCATCTGTAAATTGGGGATAATACCACCTACATCACAGCAAGTTGTGTAGATAAATTCATTATGAATGTCTATGAAGTGGTTTGATATTCTTGAATAGGAGGTGCTATAGAAATTCAAAGTACCAGTATGATATCTGAGAAGGGGTGAAGAGCTGTTTTGTATTTAGACATAATGATGCGTTATTATGTCACTATCATAACAGCGAGCCTGATTCTCAGATTGGGTAGGGGTGAAGAAAGGAGAGGAAGAGAAACTAAAATGGCTGTCTTCCTATTTGTTTTCTCAAGGAGGAGGGAGTGGAGTTTCCCACCCCACTGCACTGAACAAACTGCAAGTGCACCACCACCGAACACCAGGGCTCCCAAAGGATCACCAGGAGACCAAAACCTTCCACATGGTTCTGCAGCCTGCTGTGGCTCCAGCCCTGTTCCTTGATAGCATGGTTCAAATGGAGCCACCCTGTCAGGAACTACTGTGGTTATGACTTCCCTCAGGATCCCTCTTAAGCAGGAATGTAGCAAAATAATACAAGCCCTTGCTGTTATTTTTCAGCCCTGAACTCCAGAGAAATAGGAGGGGAGGCAATAATTTGTATGCCCCAGACCCTCTATTTCCTCCCCACACAGATCATTTTGACTGGCCTTCACATCATCTAAGTAAATGAAATGACACATCAGAGGGGAGGAAAACATCTGTGCATAAGATTCCCTCCACATATGGCTCTCAGTGACATAACCAGTACAATGCTACTCCATTTTCATGCTTCCTAAATTTCTGCCTACATTTACATCTGCTTTGCTTTCCACTTCAACCAGCCGTTGCTTCCCTCCCAAACACCAGGACTTCAATTAAATGTCTAATTTCCCCCCACTCTCCAAAAGAGTTGTTCTGATTTGCAGCCCATCTTCCAACAGCGATCCAAATTCTTGCAGAGTTCTACTCACACAAGTAAATTCACAATGTCCTATTAACCTTACCTCATGTCTTGACCAGTTTGCCTATTCAATCCCTAGCAAACTAATCCTAACTCATAGTTCTCCACCTTCTTCCCCTTCCTTTATACTTGGACTTCTCTATATTGTAAAACTTAATTGTTACATGTTAACATGGTAAAGATTTAACAAACAAGTGTTAGCCATGACACAATTTTAAACACAACAGTCCTTGTTTACAGTGAGAGGCTGTTATGTTACATTACACAGATATTTCCCAGTACAGACAAACCATTGTTGCGACACACACCACTACACCATTTTGCCTCTTGGAGGGAGGGGCAGGGCAAGTTGCACTTAATCAGTGAACTTCCCGAGAACAGAAAACACTAGGGCTCAGTAAAGGCTCGTTTACACTGGGGGAGGGAAATTGATCTAAGTTATGCAACTTCAGCTACATGAACAACATAGCTGAAGCTGACGTATTTAGATCTACGTGGTGTCTTCACTGCGGTAGGTCAATGGCTGACGCTCTCCAGTTGACTCTGCCTGCGCCTCCGGTACCCTGGTGGAGTACCGGAGTCGACAGGAGAGCTCTCGGGGGTCGATTTATTGCATCCAGACTAGACGTGATAAATCCACCCCCACTGGATTAATTGCTGCCCGTTGATCCAGCAGGTAATGTAGACAAGCCCTAAGAGTGATCTTTGCGGCAGGGCCTCTTCCCTGCATGCATGGACTTGGAACATGAGGAAGTTTTGAAGCGCTTGATGACTTTGCAAAGAGTCGTATTAAATGTTACCAACTCCAACACGGTCTTGGCATGCTTGTATAGGGAAAAGACTCTGCCAAGATAATTTATTTAGCCTCTCAGAAGGAGCAGAGCAGTACATTCTTTTTTATCCCTCAGTAGTATTCGATATATGAACAGCAATGCAGCCACGGGTAGGCCATGAACTTTGCCATTTGCAAGTTCATTTTTCCAATGCAGTAAAATATTTTAAAGTGACTAGCAAATGGTTTTTAAAATCAGTCAGCTTTGTAAGTTGCAAGTTATTAGCTATTTGCATAAAATCAGACAATTTTTGTTTCAGTATTAGACAGAATGCATGATTTATGGTGCTATATAATTAATATAGCAGAGTTTCTCAGATTACAAAACTAAAAAGCAAATCCACAGGTAAGTTTATCCAAGTTTTTTTTTTTCCTTTGGACAAACTGATGTCATGCCACACAGCTCCACTGCAACTTGAATATATTATACAGGAATGTCACAGCTGCCAGGCAGACTTGCTTGACTGCTGAGCAAATCCATGGCTAGCACTCAATTACTATACTGATTGGGCCCTATACCTTAGATAGATAGAAGTTTCACTACAAAGCTAGCCAGCACTACCTTGAAGAAATTAAATTCTTCACATCAGTGAAAATAATTTTTGGTGAGAGCTAGATTTTTCTAAAGAGCTCAGCTCACTTTGGATACCTCTATAAAGGCCAAATTTTCAAAAAACTGCTCAGCCTCTGCAAGCTCCTATTGACACTTACACACAGGTTTTCAAGAACTTACTATGTAGGGCATAAGTTATACTGAAAACCTATTTTGATTATGAGAACTGAGGCCTTTTGGAAAAAAAAAAAAATCTACCCTTTAATGCGGTCTCATACTTGATATTTGTGACATTCAGCACTTAACTGAGTGAAGTTATTTTAGGGAGAGAACTGTAAAAACTGTAAAACTAAGTTCACCGGGGGAAGGAGACCAAAGTCTTGAGGTAAGTGGGATACCGGGAGGAAGCACGAGAAGGAGCGCGCGGGAAGGGACGATCAGCGAGTTCTCAAGTGCCTATACACAAATGCAAGAAGCCTGGGAAACAAGCAGGGAGAACTGGAAGTCCTGGCACAGTCAAGGAATTATGAGCTGACTGGAATAACAGAGACTTGGTGGGATAACTCACATGACTGGAGTACTGTCATGGATGGATATAAACTGTTCAGGAAGGACAGACAGGGCAGAAAAGGTGGGGGAGTTGAATTGTATGTAAGGGAGCAGTATGCTGCTCAGAGTTCAAGTATGAAACTGCAGAAAAACTTGAGAGTCTCTGGATTAAGTTTAGAAGTGTGAGCAACAAGGGTGATGTCGTGGTGGGAGTCTGCTATAGACCACTGGGACCAGAGGGATGAGGTAGACAAGGCTTTCTTCCAGCAACTCATGGAAGTTACTAGATCGCAGGCCCTGGTTCTCATGGGAGACTTCAATCACCCTGATATCTGCTGGGAGAGCAATACAGCGGTGCACAGACAATCCAGGAAGTTTTTGGAAAGTGTAGGGGACAATTTCCTGGTGCAAGTGCTGGAGGAACCAACTAGGGGCACAGCTCTTCTTGACCTGCTGCTCACAAACCGGGAAGAATTAGTAGGGGAAGCAAAGGTGGATGGGAACCTGGGAGGCAGTGACCATGAGATGGTCGAGTTCAGGATCCTGACACAGGGAAGAAAGGAGAGCAGCAGAATACGGACCCTGGACTTCAGAAAAGCAGACTTTGACTCCTTCAGGGAACTGATGGGCAGGATCCCCTGGGAGAACAACATGAGGGGGAAAGGAGTCCAGGAGAGCTGGCTGTATTTTAAAGAATCCTTATTGAGGTTACAGGGACAAACCATCCCAATGTGTAGAAAGAACAGTAAATATGGCAGGCGACCAGCTTGGCTTAACAGTGAAATCCTTGCTGATCTTAAACACAAAAGAGAAGCTTACAAGAAGTGGAAGATTGGACAGATGACCAGGGATGAGTATAAAAATATTGCTCAGGCATGCAGGAGTGAAATCAGGAAGGCCAAATCACACCTGGAGTTGCAGCCAGCAAGAGATGTTAAGAGTAACAAGAAGGGTTTCTTCAGGTATGTTAGCAACAAGAAGAAAAAGTCAAGGAAAGTGTGGACCCCTTACTGAATGAGGGAGGCAACCCAGTGACGGAGGATGTGGAAAAAGCTAAATGTACTCAATGCTATTTTTGCCTCGGTCTTCACAAACAAGATCAGCTCCCAGACTACTGCACTGGGCAGCACAGCATGGGAAGGAGGTGACCAGCTCTCTGTGGAGAAAGAAGTGGTTCGGGACCATTCAGAAAAGCTGGACGAACACGAGTCCACGGGGCCAGATGCGCTGCATCTGAGAGCGCTAAAGGAGTTCGCGGATGCGATTGCAGAGCCATTGGCCATTATCTTTGAAAACTCATGGCGATCAGGGGAAGTCCGGGACGACTGGAAAAAGGCCTATGTGGCCTATTTTAAAAAAGGGAAGGAGGAGGATCCTGGGAACTACAGTCCAGTCAGCCTCACCTCAGTCCCTGGAAAAATCATGGAGCATGTCCTCAAGGAAGCAATTCTGAAGCACTTGAGGAGAGGAAAGTGATCAGGAACAGTCAGCATGGATTCACCAAGGGCAAGTCATGCCTGACTAATCTAATTGCCTTCTATGACGAGATAACTGGCTCTGTGGATGAGGGGAAAGCATGGACATGTTGTTCCCTTGATTTTAGCAAAGCTTTTGACACGGTCTCCCACAGTATTCTTGTCAGCAAGTTAAAGAAGTATGGGCTGGATGAATAGACTATAAGGTGGATAGAAAGTTGGCTCGATTGTCGGGCTCAACAGGTAGCGATCAATGGCTCCATGTCTAGTTGGCAGCTGGTATCAAGTGGAGTGCCCCAAGGGTCGGTCCTGGGGCCGGTTTTGTTCAATATCTTCATAAACGATCTGGAGGATGGTGTTGATTGCACCCTCAGCAAGTTTGCAGATGACACTAAACTGGGAGGAGAGGTCGATATGCTGGAGGGTAGGGATAGGATACAGAGGGACCTAGACAAATTAGAGGATTGGGCCAAAAGAAATCTGATGAGGTTCAATAAGGACAAGTGCAGAGTCCTGCACTCAGGACGGAAGAATCCCATGCACCGCTACAGACTAGGGACTGAATGGCTCGGCAGCATTTCTGCAGAAAAGGACCTAGGGGTTATAGTGGACGAGAAGCTGGATATGAGTCAACACTGTGCCCTTGTTGCCAAGAAGGCCAATGGCATTTTGGGATGTATAAGTAGGGGCATTGCCAGCAGATCGAGGGACGTGATCGTTCCCCTCTATTCAACGTTGGTGAGGCCTCATCTGGAGTACTGTGTCCAGTTTTGGGCCCCACACTACAAGAAGGATGTGGAAAAATTGGAAAGAGTCCAGTGAAGGACAACAAAAATGATTAGGGCACTGGAACACATGACTTATGAGGAGAGGCTGAGGGAACTGGGATTGTTTAGTCTGCAGAAGAGAAGAATGAGGGGGGATTTGATAGCTGCTTTCAACTACCTGAAAGGGGGTTCCAAAGAGGCTGGATCTAGACTGTTCTCAGTGGTAGCAGATGACAGAACGAGGAGTAATGGTCTCAAGTTGCAGTGGGGGAGGTTTAGGTTGGATATTAGGAAAGACTTTTTCACTAGGAGGGTGGTGAAACACTGGAATGCGTTACCTAGGGAGGTGGTGGAATCTCCTTCCCTAGAAGTTTTTAAGGTCAGGCTTTACAAAGCCCTGGCTGGGATGATGTAGTTGGGGATTGGTCCTGCTTTGAGCAGGGAGTTGGACTAGATGACCTCCTGAGGTCCCTTCCAACCCTGATATTCTATGAAAATATACACTTTAATGGAAAGACTTCCCTTAATACTAAGAATTAATCCCCATCCCCACAAATCTGGGGGCCTAAAAAGTTGAAAATGTTCCAACACCTCTTGTGTTTTTCCCCTTAGTATTAAGCTGCTGCAAGTTGTCAAGTGTCTCAAAAAAAAAAAAAACCCCCATCTGAAAATTAAATTGGTTCATAGTATCGGGAGTTCCTTTTATATAGGGAGCACTATGTCACACTGTGTATCGGTGAGCAAAGTCTACACCTGATCAGTTCAAGAGTCACAGAGGTGTAAGTTACCAAGCTTGAGGCCCTGTGTCTTCACACCAGCTCCCACATCTAGCAATAGGGCTCTTGAAGAAGCTATTGACCAGAGCTGCTAACCAGCTGCTACACCCAGCATCCTTCCTCAGCACAAAGACTGGATAAGAGTGGATTGGAAAAACATTAAACTATGAAAGTTGTGAAGGAGGGAAGGAAAATGATACTTTTTGCATCACTCCCCTTCATCTACACTTTATTTCACCCTGGATCACAAAGGAGGTTCCATGGAGTAAGGTGGAAAAACCCTACTAAAATGACTCAGGCCAAGTTGTACTAGTAAAGTGCTCCTAGTATAAAGTATTCTATATGAGCAAAGCAGTCCTAGTACGTACGCAGCTTGTAACAGGAGAACTGCACTTTATCCCAGTCCCACTCCAGCAAAATAACATACTGTCAAAATGCAGTTTTGCTGGTATAATAGTATCTGAACTAGAGATGTTTGCTGGTACAGCTATGCAGGTCACCCCTGACCAAGGCAGCTAAAGTTTGTAGTGTAGATGGGGCCATACACCCCATCCATACATACCCTAAGGTCAGGATTCTCTGGCTCACTGTATCATGCACCCAAACAGTGGATAGTACAATGTGGCCCAAAGTAATTTTGTTAAGGACCGACAGCATGCTTAGCCCTGCCCTGAGGGGACTGCAGTCAAATACTTAATAAAAATTAAAATGATCTGCACAGCCAAAGAACTTCAGAGAGTTTTTGTTTAGATAAGATTTTTCTATGAATAGTATGAGTATACAGACCCTAATGGTTTCTTTGGAGCCTTTCTGGTCTACAGGCATTATTTAAAATGTAGATGACTGACCCCCCACTGTAATAGCTACATTGCAAGCATTAGTCTGTTAGTGAAGTCCTTTTTAGTGTGTAACTCATTGATACAGAGGAAAAAGTGGCCAAGAGGCCAAAAGTTAGCAGGACTAATAGTGTTGGAAAAATTTTACACACAAAAGTAGTAGACATCTTTTAATTAAGAGATCAAACATTGAGTTGTTTTGCTTTGGCCCTTCAGCCAGAGTCTTTACTCGGACAAAATTTCCATTGAGGCCAAGATGAATTTTGCTGGAGCAAGGACTGCTGGACTAGACTCACAGGATTTGAGAAGAGTGCTCAAGAGGGACTGAACTAAAAGGAGAACCAGATGTCTACTTTGATATAGGGACATTTTCTGCTGCCATTACCAATCCACTAGATTTGCAGTTTTGGAATAATCTGTTTTTTGGTTTTATTCTATTGTAGGCTAGTGTTGAATGCAGTATAACAAATGCCATATCTAGAATTCCCTTCAGCGAACCATGTTTGAAGGGCACTCACATATTACTTGAAGGCATATTACCAAAGCACATAACTTCCAAGTAGGTTCTATTTCCCTCATGCCCACATACAAACTGGAGGCTTCAGTTGCAACCTCCACCAAATTTTTACTGCTGTTGTGTAGTATTGCCATCCTTTAAAGGTTTCAGATATTACAGTAAGGGCAAACAACAGATGTGATATTAAAATATCTGAAAAGTTTTAGAAATAGCTTGTTGCAAACATGTGACAAATGTTCACTGAACAGGTTTAGATATACTTGCTATTGTAAACAGGATGCAAGTTTCCTTGCAGTAGCTACCATGTCTGTATAATTGGTGCTTAACCTTTCACTACAGAAAAAAATTCTTACAAGAAGCCACATGCTTCCTGTTATTTAAGGAGCTAGTAATCTACTAAAAATCCTTAACTTTATACACTGGAACATGTGAAAGCAGATCTGAAAAAGGGGACTTGTTAGCATCGTAAGTCCCTTTCCCTACTTTTTACATAAGAGCTAAATATTTTAAGAAATATGGATTGCAATTTGAAAAAAAAAGTTATTTTGTAACCACTAACAGAAGTAATCCATTCAAAGTTACGGAGTCATGAACAGTTTGGCTTTGATGGTCTCCATCAGAGAAGCTAGAAAGACGACAAAAGGAAAAAAACTCATTCATAGAAGGTTTGATATTTTAAATATATTGTTTGCATAACCAACCACATTGGAGTTCAATGTATCTTATTTGTCTATACTTTTAGAGTTGAAATTTATGAATTGTTTAAAAAGTCTTTATATATAGTCTATACAAATACTTTGTTTTTCCCCCAAATCCCCTGTCCTCACTTTAGTTTGCCAACAACAGCTACAGCAGGCCCAATAGCAAGTTTCCCCATGTAAGCACTAACATTTGGCTTACATGAGTTAGGTAGCAGCTGCTCGTCTGTACCAATAGCTAACATTAAAATAAATGAATTGTTGTGCAATTGAAATGGAAGTAGAAGCAAGGTCTATCTATATTTGTACAGCACCTAGCATAAACCTAGGGCATCTTCAGGACTATGGTAACACACCCTACACTGGAATAGAGCACATGGAGGCTGAATATTCTCCAGGCTAGACCTTTAATTTTAGGATTTATTTTCCTTATCACTATGGCAAAGCCTGAGTTAATGTCTTGGGTGTAGTTAAAAAATGAAGCTTTTCTTTTCATTTAAATTTTTAAACCTGAATAAGGGGATGGATGAATTAAGAGTGGTGGGGGACTGGATAGGTTCACTTGAGAATTGTCAGCATGTTAATTTTATATACTGTATTCATATTCAGCAGTTTCAGAATGTCCTTATAAGAAGAACTTAAGCAGACCTGAACCTCTTCACATTTAAGTGGCATGGCTATCAGTCAGTTTTTTCTGCTCACTTTATAGAAGCCTAACAGAAACCTCTTACCACAAACTCCAGAACACATTATCTAGAGATCAGTCACCAGCTCCCCCTGTGATGAGGTTCAGTCAGATCTCAGCAGCTAGGCCTAGGGCAAGGTTGAACAGCACATCAGAAGAAGTCTTTCTACTCTGAATTAATGGTGACAGAGGTTATATTGTACTCTAGGGTCCATATTCAGGTTAGACACTAAACCAAAGTCTTAACCACCCATATCAATCCTATGCATTTTTATTTTTTTAAACCATAAAAAAAGTTTTATCTGGACAGGAATCAGTATGTATGCTTGCCTTCTGTCCATTTAGACTCCCACTGAAGTTTCTATTAGGTAGCCTTCATTAACAGTCTTCAGTTACGTTTACAGTGGTGTAATCATGCTGTACATTAATAGCTACTGCATTTTAGTAAAATGGAGTGCTTTAAGGTTCATTAGGATGAAAGGTATAATTTTTTATAAAGCTCAGATCCATGACATTAGAAGCAGTGGATGAGAGACAAATGAGCATGCACGCTAAACAAAGGAATTTCCCTTGCTTTTATAACAGAACTAGCTATACCTAAATGTGAGATTTGGCACTTTGCACACAGCAGTTAAATAGTTTCTCTTCTTTTTTTTAATTAAAAAAAGGAAGAGGGTTACTCCTTTAGGATAAAGTTTTAGTCACTTGACTGGTAAAAGACAACACTATCTATTTGTTAGTCTAAGGTGCCACAAGTACTCCTTTTCTTTTTGTGGATACAGACAATCTATCCAGTCATTTTCTCCCCTTCTGTACCAGAAATCAACATAGCTCTTCTAGTTGTTGTCTTTGAGGACAAGGATCAGTAGTCCCAGCACTAGAGATTAAGAAAATAGAGTGGCTAGCTAGCTGAATCCAGACAGTCTGGCTCCTACATGAAGTGTGGTTTTTTCCTTCAACCAACAGGACTGTGGAATACAACTTGTTAAACATTGCTCAACCTATTAGAACAAGTTTAAAAATAGAGCCTAAAAACAACTGTAGGCTATGCCTTTATATGCATGTGAATTTGTTCCAGCATGTCACCCTGGAATGGTAACCACTGAAAAGTAGTTTTAAAGTTGAACTACAAATGCAAATAGTACGTATTAGTGAAACAAACAAAATTATCTTTTGGAAGTGAAAAAACTTTCACCAAAATAATTCCTGATTTGAGATTTAATGAGAAGATTAAGTGGCAAATAAACCTAGTTAAAATAGTGGTAAGTTACCACTCTAAGGCGGTCTCTACACTGGAGACCTTATAGAGGCACATCTGTACTGCTACAGCTGTGCTGCTGTAAGGTCTCCCATGTAGCTGTGCTATGCTGCTGGAGAGAGCTCTCCTGCTGGCATAATTAAATCCACCCCCAACACGCGGCGGTAGCTATGTCTCCTGCCGACATAGCACTGTTCACACTGGCACTTTTGTCAGTGAAACTTATGTTGATCAGGGGTGTTTTTTCCACACCCCCTACTGGCAAAAGGGCTAGTATAGACTAAGCCTAAGGCCCTGTCTACAATAAGGCAAGTCAACTGAAGGTATGAAGTTAATGCATATATATTAAAAGGTGTTAAAACCCTTGAGTGGATCTCTCACTCAGGAATAAAGTAGTTTTAGTTCAGGATACTTTACTACTGAGACCATACACAGCTTTAACATCCTTTAATTTATGTGCTGACTTCACACCTTCAGGAAAGTGAAGGCAAATCAATTGCATGGCCCCATACAAATAAACCTTAAGAGCCTGAGCAGTTTAGTATGGTAAAGTCCTAGTTACAGTGTGCCAGAAATTGTTTAGAACCATGCTTATGTAGACACTGGTAAAGTAGGTCTGGCTCAGAACACAAGTCAGTATGGCTCCTATAGTTCAGTATGTAACAGTTTAAAACACAATAGTTCTCTAGTTTGAGAGAGGGCCTAGAAGCTTGGTTCTTTGCCTTTAGATGATCTGTGAGAGTGAAAGTGTCTTGCCTAGACACTACTAGCTAAACAAAACGAAAGCTGTACAGCTGTCCTTAATTTGGGCCACAGCTCCTTTTTGGAGGAATAGGCAAAAAGCTCTGACTTGGGCTGCAGTCTAATTCTGGGCTCTCTACAGTAAGGTGGAAGGAAAAACAAAATTGTCTCAAAAAGTGAGACAGTTTTGGGGGAGGGGAAGGAGCAGAAGAGGGGTATCTACCAGTCAAATGAATGAGATGTCATGTTTAGGATCAAAAAATCCTTGACACACTAGCATGCATCAGGATTTTGATCTACTGATGGCTGCTCTGCTATTCATCCTAGTTCAGAGACTGCTTTCAGCACCCAGGGCTTGAGAACGCAAAAAAGTTTTCATTTAATACCTGAACAGCCATTTACATTTCCTTCTTAACACAAAATATGAACCCAGGCCCCTTTCAACAGGGGATGCATTAGAACCACACAAATTGACAAATTTTATCCACTGTTAAGTTAGATTAACATAAGTTACTCTTTTACGGAAGTTTCTAAAATAAAATATTCTTCACACACCATAAATCAGGGGTGGGTGAATGATGGCCTGCAGGCCGGATCCAGCCTGCAGGACTTGCTCCCTGTGGTGCTGTAGGCCCTGCGCTGCTCTAAGCAGCAGCCAGCACCACATTCTTGTGGGGGGGGGGGGAAGAAGAGGAGAGGCAGCGCAGAAAGCCCTGTGTGTTGCCCTTGCCTCCAGGCACTGTCCCCCCACAGCTCCCATTGGCTGGGAATGGGGATCTGCGGCCAATGGGAGCTTTGGGGAGGTACCTGGAGGCATGGCAAGGGCAGCACATGGAGCCCTGTGGCCCACCCCCCTTCCCCCAGGGGCTGCACAGGGACATGGTGCTGGCTGCTTCCTGGAGCAGTGCAGCGTGGGGCCAGGGCAGGCATACAGAGAGCCTGCCCTGGCCCCGGTGCATGCTGCTGCCACCCCAGAGCCACTTTAGGTAAGCGGCACTGGGCCAGACCCTGAACCCCTCCTGCACCTCGCACCCCAACCCTGTGCTCCCTCCTGCAGGCCACACCCTTCCTCTACCCCAATCCCTTGCCCTGAGCCTGTTCCTACACACCACACCTTGCACTCCCTCCCACACCCCAACCCTGCATACACCCAGATGTGGTCCTCAGCCCAAAAGGTTTTCCCACCCCTGCCATAAATTATGGTATGTTCATATTATAACTTAAGCATTGACACCTGGCAAAAAACTTCTAAAATGGGCAAATGTTTGGATTTTCTACCAATATTGATTTTGGTTATGCACATACAATAAAGGAGAGAAAGGTGCAAACAGCTTTAGTAGGGCAGAGAAGCTCTGTCATTACCTTATGCAAGTCTCCCCAACTCCAAAACTATACTGAACCCCCTGCACACCAGTGGCTGACTATCTCCTGCAGAACGCTAGAGCTAGTTGAGATCTGGGAGCAGTTTACAACCTTTTGCTCAAGTCTCTCCTCACTTAGCCCATACCTAGAATTCTGAGATACCCCACCACATACTGCAAAACAGCCTTAAGAGAAGTATCATGGTTCATGCTGTCTCTATTCTGGAAGGGTCTCCCTCCATTAAAGGCAGCATCATGGGAACAGGCACAAGAAATTCACTGAACTCTTTGTGGAAGTCAAAAAGGGGGAGGAGAAGAAGTGTCACGTATAGATGCACAAGAGCAGGGGTCAACAATGTTTTGTTTTATGTAGCAAGCTAACAATAGGCAGATTTCTTACACAGAAACTTAGTCCATTATACATGGAACCCTGGTGTAAACTTAAGAAATAAATGATGCTGAATAAGAGTTATTGCAGGAGTTAGGGATGCACATTTGAGCAGGTCAGACTGGATAAAACTACAGTAAGACAACATATTAAACTTTCCTAGTCTCTTCTGCAGCTAATAGGTTGAAGCTGCTAAACTGTATCACTTCTAAGATGTGACAACACTGAAGCGGTTTTGCTCTCAAACACAAGAAAACCTGCTATTGCAATTAGATTAGGCTTGAGCATATGCCAAAAATCTTCCTGGGGCCCAGTGTATCCCAGGTGTCAATCACATGAGTCAGAACCTCAACAGCAGGTCTTTAAACTCAGACAAAATGCTCACACCAACGTAAGCAACATCTTTCTAACCCAATCCCAGATACCTCCCATGGAACATTCTAGTACCTTGCCTAATGGCAGAAACACACAAGAGGAACAATTACAGTTAAGTGGTACTTCAACTCTGGACAGAAGGCTCACAAATCCAGTTGTTGCAGTTATCTCTGAAACAGGTCACCTCTACCTACCATGTCTTTAAGACACCTGTGGGGGAAATAACGGATCTTATTCAGATATCTGAGAAAGCAAAGTATCAGATTATCTCTCCCCTCTGGGTTTTTACTATTCATTTGTCTTTCAGTTTTGAAGAGTCAAATAGCTAGCTGCCCCTCACTTCAGCAGGTTCAGGTAATCCCCCAAATTCAATTTTATTCACTGGCTTGCAGTGTAACTTAACCGTCCAGTTTCAAAGCAAAAATACTACCACAACAACCCATTCCTCCATTAGCCTGGTTCTTCCATTTTTTGTTAAGAAGTTGTATTCGGTTTAGTCTACAGTTAATCAGAGTTTCTATAATACAAAGCCACACTATAAAATTGCTATTTTTAATAAGGCTACTACATCCAAGCTATGACCTATATTAAACTAAAAATATTAACAAATGCTCAACTCAGAAGAGTATTTTGAGCATTTAAGCCTTCATTTTCTACTCTCCCTCCCTTCTACCCCCCTCTCAAGTTCTAGAGACCACTCCATCCAAGTCACCATTACTCCAGAGGCACTGTACCACTAAAGTTTCCTGAGCCAACAGTGCCCCCAGGACTCTATGCTATATAATACAGAAAAGTTAGTGGACCCTTATGTCTGTCATACCCTCATCTTTCCCCCCCTACCCCTCTGGGCTGGATGAAGAAAAGGAAGTAGTGCTGTGCAGGCAACGCTGCCTATCATAACAGAATGGGATAGGTCTACATGCAGCAGAACCCTCAGCTCCAGCATGAAATCCAAGGGGCACCAGCTAGTCCTAAGTGCACCTCATTAACCAAATAAAGTTTTGTATTCAGTCACTTCACATTAAAGAAGAGGTACAATTCCAATTTAAAGGGACTGAGGGCAACTCTACACTACACTGATGCAGCTGTGCCATTGTAGCACGTCTGATAAAGATATGTTATGCTGACGGGAGAGTGCTCTCCTGTTGGCATAATTATTCCACCTTGGCAAGAAGTGGAAGCTGCAATAACAGCTGTGTGGACAGTGCAAAAGTCACATTTCTGGGGGCAAAGAGAGCTTTTCCCACTCCTGAGCAATGCAAGTTAGACTGACTCAAGCAGTAGCGGAGGTGTACCGCAGTAGCTCAAGCAGTAGCGGAGGTGAGTTTAGACTAAACGGGATAGTCTCTACTGTTAAAGAGAGCAAATACCTTTATCTGGCCCTCTTTTCTTCTGCCCTGTTGTCCCTTTTTGTAAGGCTCTGCTTGTGCCTCGTTACTTTTCTGCTTTCCCTCCCCCCCTAGTTTGTGCCAAGGTTGCTCATATGGGCTCTATACAGCCCTTGTGGCATACATACCAAAGCACCACAATCAAATAGAAGTATGTATATTTGTTTTCACTGTGCTCCTATGACAATGTAAGATATGCACTGTGGTTAAGAACAGCACAAGCATTCTCTGCTACTGTAGTGGCAGGGACAGAGGAATAGTAAAGTGGTGGAGATTCTGGAACAAATCTTTGCAGATCCAGATAGATCAACAACTCCACTAGCTTCAAGTATCTAAATTAAGCAAGTATGTTTTTGTAAATGTAATCACACGTTTCTAGAACAAAATATTTTGTGTGTGTAATATTAAAAAATAAGATCATTTTCTTCAATCAGTGTCATTGCCAGATATTCAGCTGACATGCTCCTTAAAAAAAGCCTCTCAAACTTACTGCATCTTTTCATAAAGAAGACTGAATACAGAAGTTAATCCCCGAGATGCGGTCTTAACAATAAAGTAAGTTAGACAGTCCAAGTTCTTAAACCTTTGAGCCTCAAATAATTAAGTTAGCCATCTATATTTCAGTGTCTAATCTCTGCATTTATCTTGAATTACATGTAGGAAATTAAAATAAAAGAAAAAAGGAGAACACTATTTGATGTTGGATAGAAAGGAGGCCCTTCTCCCTTAGTGAAGTTATTTGCAACTATGCAAAAGTACTCAGACTACCTCTCAAAGTAGCATAGATGCCAGTCACTCCAGGGCTATATGTCAGGCTAAAAGGCTGTAACTGGGACCACATTTAGTTATGTAACTAGACTCCAACCCACCCATGTGACTTACAGATAAGTCTTGATTTGTGTAACTTGGTAGCAAATATTTGTAGTATTTTTAATGCAACAGTACACAATCTCCAGGATAAGACATCAGACAATGCATATTTAAGTTCACCTTCCTTGCTCACTACTGTCTGGAAAGAGAGGCAGATGCAAACAGAATATAAGTGAACAATTTAAGAGGGATAACACATTAGTCCCTCTATGGAGAAAGCATAGACTCCTCTAGTTTTAAATTTGCTAATGTTTTGTTCAGTCTAGTTTTAAGTATGGCATCTTTAAAAGACTACCAGGATTACATAACTATTCATATTTTTATATATATACACAAATATGAATAGTATATATATATATATATGCGCATGCAAATCCAAGAGTTAATACATTGGATGCAATTGCAATACTTCAAATCAGATTTTCTATATATCTGTAGTCTGAACTACCTGTTATTTAACTGCATCATGTTCTCTAAGTGAGAGAGGCTGTTCCACTGGAAAAGCTGGTATCACCCCAAAAAAATATTAGTCAACTTTTATGACTGGTCAATCCTATGAAGGACCTTCATCATTCGTCCTTAGTAAGCCACCTCTGCAAGTCAGTCCAATGTTGAGAGGGAGCACACAGCAGCTCACAAAAAGGAGTATATTTGCAAACTGTGCAGAGGGGACTAGGATAGTTAAGTGTCTCACTAAGATGGAGACACCAACAAGCACTACCACAGGTTATCTAACCAACAAAGAAGGAGTTGCTCTTACAAGTGAAATAAGGAGAGTCAGGCATTTTAGTCACCCAAAGTGGATCGCAAATGTGACCTAATTTAGATAACAGCAATCAGACACCTTACAGCCTTGTCCGGGAGTTGTGAAAAACATTACTCTCCACCCCCATACCCTCACGGAAAGAAGGCTGGGACAGGGACAGGAAGAACGAGAACTTTCCTCTGCAGCAGCCAAGCTCAATGCAGAGAAGAGGTGGAGGAGGAATGAACTTCCCCCAGAAGGAGCTGCCACATCCTGGGGGTGGGGAATAGGACAAGAAGCGAGAACTTTCTTCAGCAGCACCAGCTACACCCTTCTACAGACGGGTAATAGGGAAGGGAAATAAAAATCCACCCAGACTCTCCAGCCTGGGGCGGGGATGATGGGGCGGGGAAGGAAGCGCGGACTCTCTCCAGCAGCAGCCGCCATCTCCGCCAACTTGGTCTGCAGCCAAACAACCCCACAAGAATGCAACGCGGTCACATGACCTCCGGCGGACGTGCAGCTCCCGTCCCTCTCCAGGGAGACCCTACGCCATCTTGTACTGACGCAGTTACAAATACAGGCACAGCTTGGCCCGCTCCCCCCGCTTATCTCCTCGGTCTCGGCACCGCTTGGGTGACGGTTGTCAAGGCCTTCTCGTTCCCTTCCCATGAGCTTGCCTCAGTCTCCGAGCCCTCACGGACTCCCCAGCGCCGGGATCATGGCGCCCGTTTTCTCCCTTTGCACCAGCCTCCCCCGACAGCTCCTGAGCCCTGCCCAGCTGCGGCTGCCCCTGCTGCAAGATGATGTCAGCAGCAGCCAATCCGGGCGCGCCTGGGCAGCCGAGCCAGCTTGGCGATTGGCTTCAATGCGGTCCGCTCCCCCCTCCTCACTCAGTCCTCACCGCGGTTCGCTGCGGAGAAGTGGCCAAGGCAGAGATGGGGGAGGGGAAAGAAGGGAAAAAAAAAAACAACAACAAAACCAAACCCACCAAGATAGCAGCCGCCATTTCGCGCAACAACAGGCAGAACCCGAGCGAGCAGCCCAACCAAGCGCCCTATGGAGAGAGAAAGAGAGAGACAGACACACACACACACACGAGTTAGACAGGAAAAAATATCCTCAGACTCCGCCAGGGCCACAAGACGTTTAATCACTCCCTCCCCCCATACTCGATGCCTCGTTACAGCCGCCTCCTCTGCATCCAGATCCCTTCCTCTTGACTCCTTCCTGCCGCAGCAGCGGTTCTTTACAGCCCCTCTGTGCCCAAAGCATGGGGAAGGCGAGGCTCTAGCGCCGCTGCTAGCGGCTTCTCCGGCTACCCGCTTGTGGCGGCTCCATCGAGGCAAGGTAAAGAGCTGCCAGCCCAGCTTTTATGTGGTGCCCCGAGTTTGCGCACTGAAGGAGGCTCGCTCAGCCCCTGGTGGGCGTCGAATGAAACCCCAGCCGCCGCCGCCTCCCCTCCCTCACTCAGCCATCGCCGGAGCGGCTGAAGCCAGGCGGGGAATGCGGGGCGGTGTGTGGGCAGCACACACAGGGAGGGGATGTGAGGGAAGGGCAGGAGCTCAGCATAAACAGGGGGGCTTGCGCCTGCCTCACACACATTTACCTCTTGCTCTGCCCGTGGCGAGTCCACAGCAGGGCTGCCCCAGACCTGCCCCCACAAGTGTCATTCGCTAAAGGGGAGCCTGGCAGGCAGAGCTCACCCTAGTGCCCCAGTCTCGTTCCTTGGAGGAGGAGGTTCCTCGAGGCAGGCCTGGGCTAAAGTTCAGTTACTTGTGGAGAGACTTCCTCAGCCGGATCTGCCTCAGGTCTCCACTAACTGGAGGGGGAGGTCCCCTCAGCCAGCAACCCTCCATCGTTCACCAAATGGGCTTCAGTCTCTTATCCCCCGTCTCACTCTGCGTGGGGGAGATTGCCTCGGTCTGGCCGCCTCCCCCACAGTCTGTGGGTGTCAGGAGGGCTGGCCCAGGCTCACAAGAGGTCAGAGGGTAGGCTGGCGCAGGTGGTAGGCTGAAGACAGGTTTCCGTGTCTGCGTCCCTGCGGAAGACAAGGTCTCGCTCCGCGCTTTAGGTCCTCCGCAGCATCATTTAGGGCCCGAGCCCCCCCACCGCCAGTGGACTCCGCTGCACGATCGCCCCGAGCCTCCACCCAGACCCAGTTCTCTCGCCCTTGCCGTTCCCTAGGCTGCCCCTTTCTAGCATTTTTCGATCGGGGTCGCGCTCCCTGGCCCCGGCCGTCGAACAATTTAATATCGTGAGGAAACCTCCTTTGTTAAATGGAGATGGCACAAGGGAGGACTTAACGGACACAGACTGCGCTCCAGCCCACAAGCAAAATGGCGGCCGTTTGGCTTCGCCCTGGTAACCTTGCCCCTGCCGGGCGGGACGGGTGAGCCCCGTGCAGTGGGAGGGAGGGGAGAGCGGAGGACGCCATTTTCCCAGAGAGAGGCAGTGACATAGAGGGAGCGTAGGAGGCTGAGAGGAGGGAGACGGGAGCAGCAGCGGCAGCGGGGTTTGTACACGGGTCCCAAGGCAAAGGCGCTTCCGAGCTGGTCCCTGCAGGGTTCTGAGTACCGAGCCGGTCTGGGGGACCCCTCTGCTCGTTCCTCTTTACCAGAGCCAGCTGAGGGCTGCGTCCTGCCCAGGCTAGGGATATCCGCAGTGGGGCCGTTGCATTGTTTTGGTTGGGATAGGAAAGGGGCTCAGCTAAGGGGGAGCTGCTGCCTGGCCTGTGATCATTACAGGTGAGTCTCCTGTTATGATTATCGTTCCTGCCGAGGGGGAAGGGGGGTTCCTAGTAAGAGTTAAAATGTTAGGGAGGCATCACTTTACATCTGGGAGGGGTGGGGTGTGAGGTCCCCTCCCCTCTAAACCGTGCATGATTCTGTATAAATTGCTTTGGGTTGTGTTCCATGTTCTGTGGGTTGGTTTTAAAATGAAAGGGAGTCGTTATATCTTGTGAATATGGCGGGTTACTGTGACTGGAGGCGCCGAGGGGATTTTTTTTTTTTTGGCAGTTATGCCGGATTTATGCATTATGATTAAAACCAAACAAACCCAAGAGGGGCTATTATGTGACATACAACATAAATTTCTGTAGACCCAGCATTGAAGAGCAGGCATTTGTAACAGTATGATTGCGTATTGGGTTGTATGCATGAAGCTTAGGAAATAGTCTCCCTTATCCTGCATATTTTTGTTTTGTGATGCTAAAATGGCTCGTTATAGGCCTAATCTCTCTCCCTTCCACACCCCCATCTCCCTCCCTCTCTCCCTCCCTCCCTTTTAACATCTCTTCTGTGGTGTAACCTGGTCAAACGGAAAACAGTTCTAAAGAGTTTCTGTGTCAATTTAAAAGGGGATGATTCTCCCCACCCCCTTTGTAGCGACGGTAAGGAGCCTAAGGTATATTTAAAATACTCATCTTCGCCTCCTTGTTTTAGTTTTTATATCTAGTATTCCTGTTTCCTTGTGTGGCACATCTAAATCTTTTTTTTTTAATTGAAAGGCATTAGTGGAGTAGACCCTACTGCTGCAGATGTAGGGGAGGAGAAACAAACGGTCCACTGTGTAGTACTAAATAGGGGAGAAGAAATATAAGTAGTCCGATTAGAAAGGTCCTGTATTCCTCTATATTCAGTCATTTAGGAATGTCCGGTAGTTAAAAGCCCTGAGGTTCCTAAAATTGTATACACTACATTTGATTAAAGTCGAACTTAAGAATGTTTAGCCTTAGTTTATGTACATCATCCTAAAGGGATTAGTAACGAAAAGGCTTTTTTGTTTTTTGAGACCTACCTCAGTGAACTGAAAGAGATGGCTATGACCATAGGTAGGATACCTAAATGCTTGACCATAAACATTGTACTTTTTAAGTTACTTATGGTAAATGTGGAGTAAAAATTGTAATTTCCCTCTTTTGTCCTTTAGAGATTCTAAAAATGGCGGCCCCAGGCTGATGTTGTGGTAATCTAATCAGCTCGGGTCCTCCACACCCCATGCAGTGCGTTTGTCTGCAGCACATTACTGGCTTGTTATGTTTAAATGAAAGGCTGTTTTCTTCAAATCATGTACAAAACATGTCTTGATTTTACTATGAATAAAATGCTGTATCCCAGCTGATTAATTTTACTGGTTATGTGTGTGAAAGGCAAATGAACGAGACCACTCTCACCGGTGGGGGTGGGGGAGACGATAGACTCAAGTAGCTTCTTGGGGGGTGTGTTTGTATCTTGTGTGATGTGATATGCATGCCATATTAATCTCTTCACTTTTGTTTTAATAATGTTTTGGAATAATTCCTATATCCATGCTAGTTAATCTAGATATGTATCGCAATACATCTGTTACTAACACAAGGACCAGTAATACTTATAAAAAAAGACAAAAGATTAAAATAATCCTAACTAAATTCTTAGTCATTGCTTTTGTGAATGTCAGGTTAATCTTTGACAAAATACTTTTTTTTTTTTTTTTTTTTTACTGGAGATGGTGGTGGTAGTTTGGGAATACTAGTTTAACATTTTGATGTTACTGTTCAAGGAATTATCCAGACAAGATTAAAACCTGTTACTTTGCTTCTTCAGATGTAAAGCTTTCTTGCCCATGTGTAATTTTTCAGCACGCGAATCTTTTTTTGTTGTTAACTCATTAAATATATATATACTGTAAAGTGTAAAAACTCTCATACTGTACATAAACATTTAAGTGAAACTACAATACCTAGTCTTTCTTTCTTCCTGTCCCAAATGACATATGAACCTTTTAGTATCATCATAAAGAAGATGGGGGGAGGGGAGGTGGAGAAGCAAGGAAGCATTCTTTTAGTAGTTGATATATTGAATGCAAAATTGAAAGCCACAAATCTCAGGAAACTTGTCATGTTTTTAGTATGTTAAACTAAAATTACAAAAGGTAAATAGAAATTTGTAAATTCAAACTCCTGCTGTCCCTACTTTAATGAGATGCAAGTTCCCATTTTAGTATATTACTGGAATCTTCTGGATTTTAAGAGCCAAATGTGAAATACTATTCCAGTAGCAAACCATTTTTCAGTGCATGAATAATTTTAACTTTACGAATATTACCTTGCACTGCTATGGAAGAATAGATAATTTGTTCTTTATATCTGTATCAGCTAAGCAATAAGACTTCGAAGGTATGCATTAACAGCCCTGCAAGGCATACCTTGTGTGTGGTGAGGCCAAAGGCTTGAGTGACTTAAACCACACAAGTAGTGCATTAATAGGACAGGGCATGCATTACTGGACCAACATATTGCTATAATATGAATTTTTAAAATTTAAATCCATATATTATTTCACTCAGTTATATATTTTCAATAATTTGGGGATGGCTAAAGGGTCTGTGGTAAACTTATGGGGTTTTCTTGATTAGAATTCTGGTAATTTCCATAGGTTTCTGTTTTTGATTCTGTTGTCTACGTTTCTAATGCTAATAGGATTTGTGTGCAAATATCGAGAAGCAAAGGGGTATAGCTTGCCCCTTTAGGTGGTAGTTTCAATATGACTAGGGTCACAAAAGCAGAATCTGAGGTATACTCTGCAACACTTGGTTTAAAACAAACAATATCCTATACCTTAAAGGTGATATGAAAATCGTCTGTTGTCTAAGTAACATCTTTACCACTAGACTTCCTTGGGAATCAGAAGGTCTTTCTTGGTGACCTTGTGTGAGTCACTTTACCTTTCTCTGTTTCTCCATCTGTAAAATGGGGTTGGTAATACTTTACCTCACAAGGTGTTTTAAGGCTAAATTCATTAATGTTTTTGAGGAGCTTGGATATTATTATGAGGATGATTAACACAGTAAAATCTATAAATAAATCCAACAAATTTTAAATTTAAAAAATTGTCCATGAGACTTAGTTTGAAATCTCAACATTTCTGACACTCTGTTTTAAGGTCCAATGTACCAATGTGTTTCCAAATGTCTGACTTAATATCTGGGTAGTCCCTCAGTAATCTGGACTCCAAGTACTAAAACCATCTATATATTTTGGTCATCTGCATTTGGAATGACTTTAGTGATCTGGGAAATACCTTAGGATATCAGAGAAAAATATTGGGGATGGTAAATACTTTTTTTAGCATATTTGCATGAGAGTACTAGGACTCAGATTATTTCTCTGGATTAGATTTCTGTGGTTTAGTTTTCCTGTGTGTATAATTGGTTTAATATTTTGTTGAGGATTGGTTGATATTTATTAAGTGCTTTGATAGCCTCTTATTTGTTAAACTAAACTTTCATTGGAATCTTACTGGCAATTTTTTTTATTAAAAGGTACATTGTTTTTAGTTGGGACTTTGAGAAACAGCAAGAATATAGAAATTGATTTCAAAATTTTAGATTCCTTAAAGGTCTGCAGGATTATCCTTAGAGCCCCAGTCCCCAAGGACTTAAGCACATGCTTAACTTTGTCTAATATGACTTCAGTAGGATTAATTGAAGAGCATAAAGCAGTGGTGGGCAACCTTTGGTCCATGGGCCACACGCGGCCTGTTAGGGTAATCCCCTGGCAGACTGTGAGACAGTTTGCTTACATTGACTGTCCACAGGCACGGCCACTCGCAGCTTCCAGTGGCCACGGTTCACCATTCCCGGTCAATGGGAGCTGCGGGAAGCGACGCGGGCCACAAGGATATGCTGGCTTCCTGATTTTTGTGACATCAACACATTTATTTACATTTGTTTATAAATCTCTCAAAAGCAAATTCTGTGGGACTGTGACCCAGGAACAGGAAGTGCATTTAAACAAACCACGATACAGATACAGTAAGTCAGAATTGTTATTATGATTGAAAGTATATCTTCAGTTTTATAGGGATGTCCTACCTATGTGGCCTTCAGTTGAATTCTGAATACATCTCTTAAGAATCTGTATTTATGTTTTCCATAGTTTGAAAGCTAAAACCTTAACTTCACTGAGAAGCAGGTTTCTCTCTAATTACAATTATTTATGTATTATTTTGTTTCTATTCTTATCGGACACAAACTAAAAATTTAAACAAAAGTTAATCCTGCCTCCTAAAATAACATTTAATTGTCTCTTGCACAAGATTTTGGACCCTCTTCATGCTACAAAGGAAGAAATTGTAATTTTGCTGTAATTTCCCAAGATGAAACTCTACTAATGCTGTCTTTGTAGTCTTGTTAAAATGGAGTATAGCAACAATTTCTAAAAAACGTATATGTAAATGTTGCTGGATTTTTGTATAATAGCCACTAGAAATTTGTGAGATCACTGAGATTTTTCTTTCAAATTTCATAAAGATTGTTGTGCTGGTAGACAATTACTCAGATAAATTTATAGAACTGTCCATAAAGATGAACTTTTACTATTATATAATACATTTTAAGGATCACTGTGAGCCTTAAGTGGAGACTGCAGTTTATTCTACTAAATGATAACTTATTATTTGTCAGATATCTGGTTACTTTACTGTTTCTCTTTCTTTAATTAAGCCTCACTGCCAAAATATCAGTGCCTTGGATCCTTCTATTCAAAGGACTAGGAATATTTTAAATAGCTTAAGTTTGTAAGGTGTTCCAACATAATATTAACTTTTTTTTCCTTAAAATTTTCTAACTTAACAAGTTTTAGAAATATTATGCTGGATGTAATTGACAATTTTGTTAACTTTCATTATGTCTTGACTAGTCAGTGGAAGATTACTCCTCAACTAGTAGGTGTGGTTATAATAGGGCCATGTTTAGAGCCATCTGTCTGTTACATCAGGCAATTGGTATTCTTTGCCTAGACAGCTGATCATGTCTTAACAGTTGGTTTGAGAGACTCTTTAAATGGTGTGAAAATATTTTTCACAGTAGATATATTTATTTTGAAGTTGAGGATCAGTTATCTAGTTGGGGTGGTTCAATTTTAAGTATAAACTTTAAGCAAACTGATAAAACCCCACTTCTGACATTTTTAATAATTATGCAAATTTAAAAAAAAACAAATCAAAAATAGAAACCGGAAATGTTTCCTCCCTCAAGGGATTTTTTTTTTTAAGTCATTCACTTCCTGTCCCTGCTGTTTGCTCTCATTCACTTCCAAGTCACGCACAACAGCTACTTAGGAAGTTTTCTGCATGTTTGTGTTTGCATCCAACAAAGATACTGAGTGGTCAAAAGTCGCAATTCCTGCCTGTGTCATTTGGAAATGAATGTTAAAACCATCATGGGCTAATGCTACAACAGATGTCAGCTCAGAATTATGCTGTCACAATTTGAAAGACAAACAAAAAAAAAACCCTATAAAAATCAACTTTTCTTCCTAAGAAGAGAAAGCACCAAGCTACCAAAATAAATAGAAATTAGAGTCCCTAAATATAACATAATTGCAAATTGAGTAATTTAGTTTTGGATGGACATTGCAACTGAAAATGTTAGTGATCAGTGCAATGTCTTGAAAATGGGAACTGTAGTTTGAAGGGGATTGAAAATGCTTAAATTCTGTGTGCTGTGACTTTCTTGAACGTGGCTGAAAGAACTCTTGGGATTAAAACATGTAACAATATGTATAATGATATTATAACCAAGAAATCTAGCCAAGATTGGGTTTTTTGTATTTATACAAAAACAGTATTTATATAAAACAGTATTTTTTGTATTTATAGAGAGGAAACTCCCAACACTGAGGAAAAATTAAAAATTCCTATTTATTTTAAGGTTTAAAACTTCCAGTCTTCCTGGGTTTGGATTTCCAGACTAAAACGTAAGGAGATCAAACCTTCCAATTCCTGCAGGTTTTCCCAAGACACAAGTGGAAGCTCTAATCCAGCATCCATTCAGACCAAATGCAACATATGGAAGTGGGGGGAAAACTACATGTGTGGGAATCCTACATCAGTGGAAAAAAATTAGAATAAAATAGAAGAGTTTAGCTAAAAAGTCAGTCTTTGACTCAAATGAAATAATTTATCCTCTGGGTATTACAAATTTGTAATACCAAGTGGAACAAAAACTACACCAGAATCTCCCGATACCTGAGAGTTTTTTCCATGCTGTTTATCAACTGAGAGTTGTAATTGTATCTGGTGAAGGCAGTAAAACATTTGGTATGCTTTTGTCTCAGTTATAGGAAATACATGGTTAAAGTTTATTACTTACTTCTGCCTATAATAAAAAAATGCAAAACAACCCACCCCTGATTTAAATACCGCATTCAGAACTCAGATTCGGAATATGTTTCTTGAAAGATTTGTTATAATCAAGAATTTTCAGTGGATGAACCAGTGATAAGTAAACTGTCACACATCAAAGAAAATAAATCCATAGCTTGCCACCCCACTAGATGAGATGTGCTTATTGAATATTGATTACACATAAATGCAGAAATACTCTACTTATTTGAAATGCTCTTTGTGAATTTTGATGGTGTTATATGCTAATGAACTTTGAGATCTATGGAAGCTTTGACTCTGTAGTACACTTTCATAGAGAATAGTTTTATTAACATCTTTAAAATATCCCACTGTAATCTACTGCTCAATAAGTATGTCAGATCATATGTTTGGAAGGAAACAACTGGTAGGAAGAACGATTTAGGAAAACAAGTTTTGTTCTACTGTGTCACTCTTTTACTAATTTTGTTAGCTTGATGTGTCCTATGAGATCTTACCTAAAAGCATTTTGCATGTAACAGTAATAGTTATGATACAGAATTATTGTGAATGAGGTGACAGACACTGTTTAATACAAACCAACCAGTATTTCCTGTAAACTGATAAAGAACAAAATTTTGCAATGTCCATGCTAAAAGAATAAACTTTTCCACGATGCTCGTTGGTTTCCCCCCATTTTACCATCTTGGTTCTTGACTCTTTCTAAATGTCTGGTGTGACATGGATATAGGTAGGCCCTCATCTAAGTAGCATTTTTCTCCTCCCTCAAGACAGGCAGCAAATTATTTTTTCCCCATTTTGTGTGGCTTTAGTAGTTACAGCAGGAGACACTAGGTATTTGAGCATCATGTTCCTTGTCTCCTTCCCCCTTTTTTGTTTATGTAGAATAAGTGACTGTCAGAGCTCTGTCTCATTCCTCAGTCTGTTTACCCTTTTAATAATTGATTGTCTCTCATTTATCTCACATTAATTCCAAAATCCACATTAATTTTTATTTCCTCGCTACCATTCACTCTCTTCCTAGCCTCCATGTTCTCTCACTTTCACTCAGATAGGAGGAGAGAAAAGGGGAAGCCCTGAAGGTTCTTTAGTGGACTTACAGAAGTATCTGGGAAAAGGGGGACACTGATCTTCTTCTACCACTCTGATCCCCTCTAGAAGGAAGCCAGTAGGGCCTCTGGAGCACTCTCCATCCCTTCACCAGCAGAGTGAGGCCCAGTGGAGAGTAGCTTCCTTTTGTTTCAGGACTTAAGTTAATAGACAAAATGACTTCTGGATGGGATTTATACAAGAGTCTTTCTTTTCTCAACTACTTAGGGTTGGCGTAATCTATGTAATGAGCTGGAGCTCTTTGAGAGCTCCAGAGACCATTTTCAGATTGGACATTGGAGAGATGGACACCTTATTGTTAGTTTTCCCTTGCACAAGAGTCTTGAATTCTCTGAAGGTGGCATTGAAATTGTGGCTTGCTGGTCCCCCATTCCAGATTTATTACTGCCTTTTGCTAGTGGATCGGTGGTTTTTCCAAGCCTGATGGAAACTCATCTTAAGTGTGGAGTATTGTTAATATTACACCTACTGATAATGTTGCTTTTGCATCTTCGAACCTCCATGTAAACAGTGGTGAAGTAGTTTCTGAATATAGGGACTCAGTTAAAGGGGAAACCAAGAAGAGCAGCTTTTTTCTGGGGCAGTTTGACTTTGCTAGTATTGAACATAATTTTTATTTATTCTGCTGCATATGGAGGGCTTTGGAAGTGATGGTGATGGAGGGTTTTTGGTTTAGTTTTGTTTTTCTCCTGTGAAATTCCTCATTCTGGGGTGTCCTGGCTCCTTTATCTTTCTCCTCCTTCTGTCCCTTATTTTCTGTTCCTCCTTCCTTTTTTATTCATCCTTTGTTCTCCTTAGCCTCAGAAATTTGGAATGATGGATGCTAGTCAGTTTCTTAGGTTACCATCGTGGGCTACCCAAGAGAGCCAGTTGGGGTCTAAGTCTGGACTAGCGGTAGTCTCTAAATTTGCACTGTTGGGACTTGGCTATGGTAAAGGATATTGTAGCACCTGGGAGTTGAATGTCCCCTTATAAACTCTTAACAAAATCCTTACTTCTTTGAGGGCAGGAGGGCTTCCTTCGAGATCTGGCCAAAGGTAGTGTACTTCCTTAGTAACATCCAACATAAATGTTCATTCAGGGTACCTCGCTTAATTGTTCTACATATCATTGGAATATTCTACACGTGATCTAATCTCTATATTAATATTCCAAATAACCAGACTAGTGTTTATGGAAAACATATTCCTAATATTCTGAACAATGATAAATGCTGTAGTGTAGCCACACCTAAAATTGCTTCTTATGAAGTTTTTCCTTTAGTATATGTTTTTTTTATACTTAACAAAATATTTTAAGGGTCGGGAATGAGAGTTTATAATATGATGGTGCTGCCATTACTATGGCATTGAAGGAGGCCATGATAAAAATTGTTTCTGCTAATGAATACAAAACTATATATTAAAATGCTTAATGTGGAGGAAAAATAGGAAAATGTTCATTATCTATGTTCTTGTATGTTTAAAAAGTTTACCCAAAGAGAGAATTTATAAATATTTGTGCTTAAAGTATGGTTTCTTTTCCCTTTGTGCAGGTGCCTGCTCCCTCTCCTCACTTTCGGATGTTAGTATAAGGCAGGGTTGGGTCTTCTTTCAGTTTTTTTTAAATGATTTGTGGCTTTTGGCTAAGTTGTGTTATGCTGAACACCAGCACTAACATTTAGTGTAGAATGGATTTCTTTTTCGCTAAATTTCATACCAACCTATAGAAAATATTATAAATAAATTGAGGGTGGGGGAAGTAACTTTCTGCCTTGGAAGCTTGTTCGCCCATGCTCAGGAGTGGGAGTAGGGACTGGATAACATGGAAAGAAATACACATCTTTTCCAGTGAAATTCACCTTATTTCTTTTGATTTGTTCACATTCCCTAAAAATGAGTACATGTCCTTTTTCGTTTGTGCTCCTTGACAATTATACAAATAGACTACCTCCAGGAAATTACCACTCTGGTTACCTTAAAATTAACATTACTTTGGCAGTAGTTTTACCCATTGTTTTAGTTGTACATGTTAATTTTTTCTGAGCACATGTACAGAGAAAGAAGTATAATACATTCAAACATTCCATAAACAATTTGCTTCTCCACAGTAATCACAAAATGCATAATGTAGCATAACAAAATTTTAGGAACAAATATTATTCTGAGCTGGAAAGACTTAAAATGTCTATTCAGCCTACCAAGTATAAGTAGATTCCTGTTCAGATGGTATTGATGCCAGGACTTAAATTAGGGAAGCAAAATTGTATTGTTGCTTATGTATAAGAACTAGTGGATTTTCTACTTGCAGCCCATACCTTTTCCCTTCCCTTTCTCAAATCTGCAATTAGAAATATGACTCTTTTTCCCACCCCCCAGACTTTCATTCTGTATTGCTCAGGGAATACCTTCCAGTGATAGTGTATTGTGATTCCGTCTACATATACAGTGTAAACTGCAGACAATCTTAGTATGACTGGATCCCCAAGTTTTAAAACATTTAAAATATAATGGTCCTCTTTTTGCTGTATTTTATAGTCACTTTTATTTGGAGAAAGTTTTTTTTTTTTTATATATGTTGTTAGGCTGTATCAAAATTAGAGGCTCTTGCCTATCTTTCTATCTGCTTCATTTGCTTGTTGGATGCAAGTTAGATTTTATTCCTCAAGCTGTGAATTTATCAGTTATAGAATCATAGAAATATGGGTCTGAAAGGGACTTCGAGAGTTCATCCAGTCCATCCCTGCACACTGAAGTAGGGCCAAGTATATACCTAGACCATGCCGGAAAAGTGTTAGTCTAGCCCAGGGGTCTCAAACTCAATTTACGTTAGGGCCAGTGCCAGTCCACAGATCCTCCCAGCGGGCCAATAATGTCACTGAAGATGGTGTTCAGAAAAGAAAACCTTTATATTTTTTTATTTAGAATTTCTTAGAAATAATAAAGCTGTCATACAACTTTATACAATTCTTCGCCTGCCAGAGAGTTTTTAGTGTTTGCCAGACACCTGGCAACGCTTCCGTTCTGTCAGCTTGCTGATGTTTGGCCTCAGTGACTGAGCAGTTGAAACCTTCAGGATTGCAGCAAGGTGTGCATCAGATAGTTGTGTTCGGTATTTTGACTTGTTTATATTTATTGTGGGGAAAAAAGTGACACTGCCTTCAGGGCTGACTCTGCCCTGCAACTAATGATGCTGCCTCTGCCCGGCGACTAGTGATGATATCTCTGTTCCTCTCCCCCAGCCAGTGGGAGTTGTGGGTGGCATTGCCTGCAGCAGACAGAGCTGGCAACGTGGCTGCATGGGTCTTTCCTCCGCGGGCTGCAGTGGGGAGGTTTTCAAGCTGTAGATGGCCTGCAGACCGGGACTTTGAGACCCTTGGTCTAGCCTATTCTGAAAAACCTCCAGTGATGGGGATTCCACAACCTCCCTTGGAAGCCTACTCCAGTACTTAACTATCCTTATATTTAGAAAGTTTTTCCTAATAGCTAACGTAAATCTCCCTTACTGCAGACTAACTCCATTACTTCCTCTCTTACTTTCAGTGGACCTGGAGAACAGTTTGATCATCATCATCTTTATAACAGCCCTTAGTATATTTGAAGTCTGTTACCAGGTTCACCCGTACCTCCCTCAGTCTTTGTTTTTCCTTAAGACTAAACATACCCTGTTTTTTTTAGCTTTTCCTCATAGGTCAGGTTTTCTAATCCTTTTATCATTTTTATTGCTCTCCTGTGGACTTTCTCCAGGTTGTCTACATTGTTCTTAAAGTATGGCGTCCAAAACTTGATACATTACTCCAGATGATGACTCACTAGTGCTGAGTAGAGTGGGACAAGTTATCTCCTATGTCTTCCATGCCACACTGCTGTTAATACACCCCAGAATATTAGCCTTTTTCACAGCTACATCAAATTGTTGAATTGTTTTCAATTTTTGATCCACTATAACCCCCAGATCATTTTCAGTAGTACTGTCACCTAGCCAGTCATTCCCCTATTTGTAGTTATGCTTTTGATTTTTTTCATTCCTAAATGTAGTGCTTTGCAGTTTATTGCTTTGCTCTTTATTGAATTTCATCTTGTTGATTTCTGATCAGTTTTCAATTTGTCAAGGTTGTTTTGAATTCTAATCCTGTCTTCCAAGGTACTAGCAACTCCTCCCAGCTTGGTGTCATGCACAGATTTTTATAAGCATGCTCTCCACTGTATTCTCCAGGTGATTAATGAAACTATTGAATAGTACCAGACCCAGGATAGACCCTGCAGGACTCCCTAGATACGTCCCTCCAGTTTAACAGCAAATCATTTGATTATAACTCTTGAGTGTGGTTTTTAACCACTTGTGCATGCACGTTATAATCATTTCAGTTAGGTGACATTTCCCTACTTTGTTTCTGAGCACGTCATGTAGGATTGTGTTAAACGGCTTACTGAAATCAAGATATATCACATCTGCTGATTCCCTCTTCATCCACTAGACTAGAAACCCTCTCAAAGAAGAGGTAAGGTTGGGTTGGCGTGATTTGTTGTTGACACATCCATGTTGGCTATTACTTATCACTCTGGTATCCTTTAGGGGCTTACAAATTGATTGATAATTTGTTCCAGTATTTTTCCAGGAATCAAAGTTAGGCTGACAGGTCTGTGGTTCCCCAGGTCCTTTTTGTTCTCCTTTTTAAGGACTGATGCTAAGTTTGCCCATCTCCTGTCTGGTCCTCCATGAGTTCTCGAAGATAATCACTCATAGTTCCAAGATTGCTTCAGCGAGTTCCTTAAGTATCCAAGGGTGAATTTTGTCAGTTCCTGCTGACTTGTATACATCTAAGTTATCTAAATGTTGTCTAGCCTGTTCTTGCTATATTATGTTGTGTGTTCCTTCCCTCTTGTTAATATTAATTATGTTAAGCATCTGGTCACAACCTTTTAAAACCTTTTAATGTGACCTTTTTTACTACATGTAGTTTCACCATTTGGAACATAGCAGGTGCAAGTTGTAGATTTTTTTTTTATTGTGGCAAAATATCCTCAGATTTTTTTGGACATGGGTTACATAATCACAGTATCTGTTTGTGGTGATTTATAAACAGTCTGGTAACAGTTACATGTGATTTCAATTAAGTTTGCCAAGAATGGAGTTTCTTCCAGCCCAAGGCCAACCACGTTGTTCTCCAACTCAAGTCTTTACTAGTTCTGTGTTTTAGAAGCCCAGTGTATGGTCGGAAGTCCAGTCTTCTACAGGGCAAATGAAAGTGTTACCAACTTGCTATTTAAAAATGACCTGCAAAAGAGAAAATAATTTGGCTTTTTCCCTCTTCTTTATGATGTATGAATAAGCAGAAGGTTTGAAAGCTTTTCTGTTTCTGCTTCATTTTTACATTAGCTATTCAGGTCTTGCAAACTGTTCTTGAAAACTATGGTTGGATAGAGAACTACAAATTTTATGATATGCTAAAGATGTGAAACATTAATTTTATTCAGGCTATTTAAAGCTGTAAACTTCTATTTAAGACACATGATGCAGAGACTCTTTTTAAGGACTAAGCATTACAGCCCCTTTAAGTACTAGAAGAATCAATAGCTGGAAGTTAAAACTGGGCAAATCAAAATAAGACACATTTTTTTAAGAGTGAAGGTGGTTAACTAATGGAACAAACTGCTAAGGGAGGTGGTGGTTTCTCCATCTCTTGAAGCCTTCAGATCAAGACCGGATGTCTTTCTGGAAGATATGTTTTAGTCAGACACAAGTTATTGGGCTCAACATGAGAGTAAATGGTTGAAATTTGATGGCCTACGTTGTATGCGAGGTCAGGTTGAATCATGTAGTAATCCCTTCTGGCCTTAAAATCTATGAAGAGAGAGAGTTGAAAAAGTTCCCAGTGTATATCTATGTCATTCAGAGTCCTCCAACAAAAAAACATGGAAGGAGAAGACTTAACATTCCTATTTTTAAGGTCTTGCTTACATGAGAAAATTGTGGTGATTTAGAAACTGATATAGCTAAATCAGTGCAACTTCCTTCTGTGAAAACTCTTATTTAGAGTTGAGTGCCTTACGTCATCTATAAATAGGTAGGAAATACCTCGTTGTACACTTAAAGGAACATCAACTTTAATCCATTTTTTTTAATGAAGAATAATAGTTTGAGGTTTTGAGGTATTTCCCCTTCTGAAGTTTGATTATGTTGGGGGCCGGGGGAAACAGTGAAATGGCCTATACAAAGTGCTGTTAAATGCACTAAGTCAAATGTAAAAACAGACTTCGTTAATTTTTTCAGTTATAGTCGTGTGTGTGAGGTGACTGTACTG
Organism: Natator depressus; assembly: GCF_965152275.1. Taxonomy (NCBI): domain Eukaryota; kingdom Metazoa; phylum Chordata; order Testudines; family Cheloniidae; genus Natator; species Natator depressus. The sequence continues at coordinate 322,050,409 of NC_134234.1, read as the reverse complement.
TTTATTTCCTTTTAAGGTCTCCATACACTACGCCAAAAAAAAATAAAAATCACTAATACTACCAACACTTGTTACCGTCATCTCTAAAAACCCTTATATTCTCATACGCAAATGAGAGTCCAGGTATTGCAACATATAGAGTGCACTAACTTGAGCAAGTTTTTACACCACTTGTAGTGGTACGTCCTACAGAGATAAATTGCTAGTGTAAATTGGAAACCTCACAGGTTGCAATCTCACCAGTATAGCAGGTTCTCCTTGACTTCAGCTCTGCTTTTGAAACACCATGCATAATAAATGAGACAATGAAATAAAAATATTTTAATTTTTATTAGAAAAAGAGTAACAATACAAATCTAGTGAACATCAAAACAGACATCAGTAGGAACCTGTCCTCTGCTACTATACAACAAAATCTAAGTAAAGTTAGAACACTAACTTCATTACCATTTTAAAAAAAACTTACATTGAAAATCTAAGATGACTGAGATGCATTTCCCATGCATTGGACACCTGAAAGATGGCTGGTGGGAGGGGAATTAAGGAACATTATTGAAATGCCATAAGAACACAAACCAGAAAGTGCCCTCCCTCCACCCACCCCCAAAAAGAAAATCTGGTATCTCAGACTTACTACTCCATAGATGTTCCACCCACCACTTGCCTTCTGAGGGGCAGGAACATGCCTCTTTTAATGGTCCTGAGAGGAAGAAAAAACTATTAACCCAACTGAAAAAGTAGACCTGCAGCCCCCACTCAGCCAAAGTCCCATCAAAGCAAGCAGGACAGTGGCAATTTTTAAAAGAAAAGTAAATGCAGTTTCAGAAGATATGACCAATTTGCGTGCTGCCTCAAGCACTTACAATAGTGCCAGGTTAAAAGAGAGTGGGGGAAGAGGGTTCAGATTACTTTTTGCTATCACTTCATTCCATCAGTAATATAAGGACATAGCATCACACCATCTCCACGCTTTTTTTTAAAAACAATGCAGAATGAATCTATGGGAGTAAGGGCAGAAATGTCAATCTGTGGCTGGTACAACATGAAGAATTTCTTGAGTATTGTTCACAAGCAACACAGGTTTTGGTCCTGAGCTAGCTGGGGATATGTAGGTGTTGCAAAGGCAGTGCATTCAGCTCCTGGTGGTGTAGTTTAAGGGCATACTACCCTCAAATACTACTACAGCTTTCTTTGCTGAGGTAAGGAAGCTTGCTATGTCCTGTAATTTTAAGATGGTAGTGATAAATAATGAAGGGGTCTTGAAAAATCTCTTTTTGTGGAAAGTACGACATAAGAGTTTTAGATCAGTTATACAAAGTGGATAAGTAGATCTGTCTTCCTCTTAAAGGGAAAGTTCTTTGGCTGTAATATAATCAGTGAAATTTATTGAAGTTCATCATTTTTCTGGTTTTATTCAAAGTGGTTGAAACTGGGCCAAGAATTTAAATGACTAGTCTGCCACTGAAAGACCTACATCTAAATGGTGTGTGTGATGTCTCCTGACCTGTTTTTTTTCCCCTCTTACAACAATTTTGAACTTAATGGTGCCACTGCCTTTTCTGTTTACATCAGTACTGAATATTCCCTCTGCAGCCCTCCCAATTACTTTTCTGTACTGTTCGGGCACCTCTTGAATTAATACCATAATCACAGCAAAAATCAGTCTAGGTCATTAGACACTAACGTGCTAGTAATCACATTTCTGACTTTGGAACACACATTGGCAGTAAGTCCTGTAGGTTTGTACGCCTTCAGAAAACTAATCTGTTCTCTCCCTGCTTTATTGAATGTTTTCTGATTAGTAGTTTTTATTTTCTTAAGGCTCAGTTTTGCCAGCCACATCTTATACTTCCTCTTATAACCATTGTCCAGACATAGGTCACTTAGTCCAACCCAAATATCTTGTGTACACAATGAGCTTATTGTTGGATAATCTTAGTTGCTTTGTGCAAGAAAATAGACGTGATAGCACATGAGACAGGTGGCATAGTTCTTCTCCACATCCCTTGCACCTCCTCTTTTGTTTCAGCCTCTGCTGATGTGTGGCTTTCCAAATCTTTACAGTTTATTTTTTGACTGGCTGGCTCAACACCACTGAAAATTACAGGCAAGGCAAAGTCACATCCAGACTATAATAGCTCTAAAATGTTACCATTGAACCTCTCCGTCCCAAACCGTTTTTCAGAATAGGTTTTCCTAGTTACATTCTGGCGTTAATTAATCAGCATTACTGCCTGGGGGCTGACTGGTTCAGTGCATAGGTAACGTGCAGCCTTTCATTTTGTAGCTGCTAGTTTAGATCAAGCTGAGATTTGCAGAGACCCAACCCAATGTTGTTACCATTTGATGACTGTCTAGTTTAAATGAGCGGATCGTTGTCTCAGTCCAGTTTGGTATGAATTGGCACCCTTTTTTGAGAGTCTCAGAAGGGAGGTAAGTAAGTGGAAATTGAACTTCACTCAATTGTAGAGGTGGTCCCTCCAGTTTAATGTTGTAGCCTAAAAGTAGGATAGTGTGAGAATTTGTGCTGCTGGTGCCCGTTATCTGTCTATCTTATGTATTTACAGTGCATCCATCACCGTAAAGTTTGATGTACCTTTTTTTCGGCTTAGAGGACTTCATTTCTTGGTCTCTCAGGAGCAATAAATTGATTGTAATAAAGTAAACATTTGTACTGTTCCTAAGATGTCTCTATGTAAAATACAGTGTGGTGTCCATGGCATCTGACAAAACATAAACTACCATACTTCTGTAAATAGTAGGAATTATCTCCAGGAGATAGGTGACCTGACGTCTCTGCAGTTAGTATATTTGGTAATTTGTCTCATGGGCTAAAAAAGACATCTTCTACTCCAACAAGAACAAGAGAGTTGGGAATGGTGAAATATCCAGAGGCCTTAGTCATCTCATAAGGAAGTTTAATATGATCTACTCTAGACTTTTTTCTAGTTTATTAAATGTGTCTTTCTAATATTCTAAGCATGTACACTTTTAAAAATACAAAATCTTCTAATTAGATCAACATCAGTGTGAAGTCCTTCCCAATCCACCTCCGGGAAATTCTTTGGAAACTATCCTTGTCAATAAATTAAGATTTCTGTTCTAAAGCTAGGATGCTGTTAAAAATGCCTGGTCACTAGTATGCTCCCTTCAAATCAAAGGGCAGTTATATTAAATACTGCAGTTGATCTTAACTGTTGTGGTATCCCATGAGGAGAAAAGTGGTCTTAAAATAGCCAGAGCCCCAAACCTTTATGACTTTATGGGTCAAAACCAACAGCTATAAAACTGCACCCTTAAACAAACTGGAAGCAAATGTAGTTTACTGGGCACAGGAATTCTATGCTTCATCCAAGAAGCACTGCTCAGCAATCTGCATTCTGCACAGTCGAATGTTTGAGGCTGGTCTATAAGTGCATTGCAGTAATTCAGTGTGGAGGTAAGGAAGACATGGATAGCTGTGCTGAAGTGTATCCCTAAAAATAAAGACTGATAAATGGAGAAGTGCCATCACTTTGGGGTTGAGATCTCACCTCAATTGGCTAATCACTGCTGGATAAGTTACTGCTGACTCAGTACACATTTAACTTACTACTACAGTTCTGTGGAGTAGGAACACTACAGTGATATAATTCTGTTCACCCCTCCTTGTGCTCATATTCTGTACTTTTGTGGCACCTCTGCAGAGGAGAAGAAGAGAAGGTTGGAAGCACAGTGTCAGGGAGGTGGGACTTTGTTGATTTATGTATGAGTCAAAATAGATTCTCACTCTCTCTTGTTAGCCATTTTGACTCTTCAGTGCTTGTCAGAGTAAAATGTAGCAAACTTATGTTAATCAGAACCCATTGGAAGATTTGTACAATATATAATATTCAGAGTTGTTCTTGAATAACAAGGAGACATTTTGTTAAATAGTCGTAAACCGTTGTCTAACTCATCACCTGGAGAAACTGATCTTTGTTCCTTAAGCATGCATGAGTTACTTCACCCCCCTTCTTCCTCATTAAAATGCATTAAATTGAGTGGCTTCACTTTTTCAGTTTTGCATTATTTGCTAATAAAGCAAGAGTACAGTAGTAACATTGAGCCTAAAGGTCCAGCAGTCATTTTAATACATGTTAACATTTTATTATTCCATCAGAAATGTTATATAATTTTGTCTATAATCAGACTATGTGAAAGCTCTTCAATGAAAAAAATTAAAAATAACATTGTCCTGTTTTTAAGGATCTCTCTGAGTTTTAAATTATCACGTAGAATTTGGAAGAAAGAGTTAGGATACCTATCAGTTATCCACCACATAATAACCAAACGAAGGAAGAAGAATGTTATTTGCTGAAAGTTGAGTGGGTAAAATGAGAATTGTGGCCATATTAGGTTATCTGGTGGTATACTCAGTCCATTCTAATAATGGCCAATCATGACTGAAGTGAGAATTTTGAGTGTTTGTGGCGTTACGTATAATTGTATATATGAAAATTATGATTTTTATTTTCAACAAAATAGTTATTCAAACAGAGTGGTGAAAGTTTTGTTCATTTATATACTCTGTTTTGTATGCAGTCCTTTACTTTTGAATTCTAAAACTTTGTGGTTTGATCCTATACTGTCTATGTTCATCTTTAGATTTTTGGCTCAGATTTTTTGATTGAAAGTATGGGAAGAAAGCTTCCTTCAGAAGTATTTTAAGTTCTATGAGAGCTGTCCTACTGAAGATTTTTAGGTATTTATTTTTTTTAAAAAAAAAAGCCCATGCTGGTAGGGTAATATACTAAACTAAAGCAAATTTTAAAGGTTTATAATGTTTGCCATAATCTGACTATTTTTTTTGTCTTCATGCTGATAACAAAATGAAATTATTGTAAGATGTCTTAGCACAGGGTGCCATTTTAAAACGCATATGGAACTGCCGGTTTAAAATGATTTGTTTTCAGTGTTTTTCTTATTTTTAAACAGGGTTTGTGGATGCACTTAGATGTTTGCAATGAGCACTGTGGCTGGCATGCCCCAGTGTTTTGGATACCAATGCACAGGACTCCGTAGTAATCGAATTTATCAGAAACGAACGTCATGAGCATAGTGATCCCGTTTGGGGTTGACACAGCAGAAACTTCTCATTTGGAAATGGCTGCAGGCTCAGAGTAAGTATTTTTAACATAACTGCTAACTTTGTTATTTTTTCTTTTTGTGATGGGCATTTTTGAATAGAGCTAAGAAGACTTCCAATATGGTTTTACTTAATAGTTTGAATTTTTAATAGCTATTTTAATTCACCTTCTGTAGCTTTATTTTTTCTTCACGTTAGTTCTCTCTCTCTCTCTCTTTTTTTTTAAAAGAACGAAGCAGTATTTGTCAGCAGTTCAGTTTATCAAAGGGGATAGTTTTAAATAAAATATACTTTACTGCTTTAAAATTTTTTCTCGTGTTGATCATTTTGGCTTCCTTAAAGTATGCATCAAAACCTGTTTGGTTGTATTTAGAGTCACAGATATCTCCTTTGGTGCATGGAATGACGTACATGAAATACTGATCATCCGGAAGGGTGTTTTAAAAAATACATTTGCGTAGTTTATATTTTTAATTTTGTTATGCATCTGGTTACATTTATTTCTCTCCCAATATTTTAGTCTTTCTATTTGGTAATCCATTGTTTTTGCTTTCATAGCTGAAGTGGGTAGCTTAAAGGTTTAGGTGTATGTGTGAAATAACTAGACAGACTCCTAGGAATCACAGGTTCAACTCAGCCCTTCGTCTTTTTGAGGTAGATAAAATAGTCAAAACTCCATTTGCTTTGTTCAGTGTCAATCAGATGATACTTAAAGTCTGGCCCAGTCTGTCTTTTATAGACATCAAAGACCTCATGGCACTCCTCTTAAGAGTCCTATGATTTATAGAATGGTAGGATTGGAAGGGACCTCGAGAGGTCATCTAGGCTAGTCCCCTGCACTGATGGCAGGACTAAATATTATCTAGAGCAGTGGTTCTCAGACTTTTGTACTGATGACCCCATTCACATAGCAAGCCTCTGAGTGCAACCCCCTTTATAAATTAAAAACACGTTTTAATATATTTAACACCATTATAAATGCTGGAGGCAAAACGGGGTTTGTGGTGGAGGCTGACAGCTTGCAACCCCCTGAAGGGTCCTGACCGCCAGTTTGAGAACCCCTTATCTTGACTATCCCTGACATGTGTTTGTCTAACCTGCTCTTAAAAATCTCCAATGATGGAGATTCCGCAACCTCCCTAGGCAAGTTATTCCATGGCTTAACCACCTTGATAGGAAGTTTTTCCTTATGTCCAACCTAAACTGCCCTTGCTGCAATTTAAGCCCATTGCTTCTTGTCTTATCCTCAGAAGTTGAGACAAATTTTTTCTTTCTTCCTTGTAACAACCTTTTATGTATTTGAAAAGAGTTACCATGTCCCTTTTTAGTCTTTTCTTCTCCATACTAAACAAACCCAGTTTTTTCAGTCTTCCCTCATAGGTCATGTTTTCTTGACCTTTAATCATTTTTGTTGCTCTCCTCTGGACTTTTTCGGATTGGTCCACATCTTTCCTGAAATGTGGCGCCCAGAACTGGACACACTACTTCAGTTAAGGACTAATCAGCGTGGAGTAGAGTGGAAGAATTACTTCTCATGTTTGCTTACAACACTTCTGCAAATACATCCCAGAATGATGTTTGCCTTCTTTGCAATAGTGTAACACTGTTGACTCATATTTAGCTTGTGATCCACTATGACCCCCCAGATCCCTTTCTACAGTGCTTCCTAGGCAGTCATTTTCCATTTTGAATGTGTGCAGCTGATTGTTCCTGCCTAAGTAGAGTACTTTGCATTTGACCTTATTGAATTTCATCCTATTTACTTCAGACCGTTTCTTCAGTTTGTCCAGATCACTTTGAATTATAATCCTATCCTCGAAAGCACTTGCAATCCCTCCCAGCTTGATATTGTCTGCAAACTTTAGAAGTGTACTCTCTATGCCATTATCTAAATCATTGATGAAGATATTGAGTGGAACCAGACCTAGAACTGATCCTTGTTGGACCCCTCTCGATATACTCTTCCAGCTTGACTGTGAACAACTGATAACTACTCTCTGGGAACATTTTTCCATGCAGTTATGTGTCCGCCTTATAGTAGCTCCATCTAGGTTGTATTTCCCTAGTTTGTTTGAGACGGTCATGCGAGACAGTATCAAAAGCCTTACTAAATTCAAGATATATCATATCTGCCACTTCTCTCCCTATCTAAAAGGCTTGTTACCCTGTCAAAGAAAGCTATTAGGTTGATTTTTGACAGGATTTGTTCTTGACAAATTCATGCCGACTGTCACTTTATTACCTTATCTTCTAGGTGCCTGCAAATTGATTGCTTAATTATTTGCTCTATTCTCCTTCCGGGTACTGAAGTTAAGCTGATTGGTCTGTAATTCCCTGGGTTGTCCTTATTTCCCTTTTTATAGATTGCCACTATATTTGCCCCTTTTCCAGTCGTCTGGAATCTCTCCCATCTTCCATGACTTTTTGAAGATAATAGCTAATGGCTCAGATATCTTCACAGTCAGCTCCTTGGGTATTCTAGAGTGTATTTCATCAGGCCCTGCTGACTTGAAGACATCTAACTTGTTGTATTCTCGCCAATCTGATTAAAAATATGTCCCTGTTGTTGTGTGGTGTGCTGAGCATGGTTGCCACTCTCCACACCAAAGGTAGCTGCATATCCATGATGTTTGTGGATTCTTTTGGGATGAAACACAGTACAAAATATTTTTCATGGAGTACAAGTGACTTTTTTTTTTCATTTACACAAAGTAGTAGTATCAGCACCATCCAAATGATCTCAGCATGTCTAAGAATAACATTTGTTAATTTTTGTGTTTCCTCTTTTTTCTTTGCATTATCAGAGTATGTAGCAATGCAGTGGATTTTGATTTTGGCAGGGGGTGAGGGAAGTAACCCAAAAAAATAAAATCTTGCCTTTATAGAGAGAGAGGGTCTCTGTAATGCACAGTATAATATATGTGCTTATAAATCTTAGCGATGATTATTTTTAAAAAATAAGTCAATGGGAGATGCTAGTTACTCAGCATTTTTGATCATCAGACTGTTCGTTTATTTCAGAGCCGAACTTTAGTCACCTATTTTGGAAAAATATTAGGTCATATGTAAATTATATTTAGAATCCAATAGGAAAGTCAAATTTTGGACCTATAACTTGTTGTTTCTTTCTAGTCTTTTGAAAGAACTTGCATTTTGAAACTTGCCAATAGACTGACAGTCACAATGAATATAGATTAAATGTTCTTAATCTCTTTCCTTAGGCGTCTTGCCCCCACCCTCTTACACATACAGTTTTAATTTTGTCCTGTTGAAACGATACAGCTTTCATGTTTTTGGACAGTTTAAGAACATATTTGCATGGTTTAGGTGTTGGAAAAATAGACAATTTGTTTTTACATATTTTCTTTCATGCTTCAGGTCTCCTGAAGAACTTCTGAAGTAATAAGATATTAAGTAAAGGCAGTGGGGTAGGTTTCATCAAGATAGATGAATTGGCCATTGTAAACTTGAAAAATGGCTTGCATGCAGCCTTTAACATTAAAACCTGTTGAGTCAGGGTGGGGAATTTTCCCTAAAACATGAGCATTTGATCTTAATTTCTATGAAGAGTGAAATGAGTTTCCTAGTTTTCACCTGGAAAGCTTTTAGAGACTGGGCCTAAGAAGACATCTGTTAGTGTGCCTTTCTTGAAGGGTATCTCCTTATGTTGCATAATCTATCCTTTTATACTTAAGACCATGTGAAGAGAATAAGTGGCAAGAGATGCACAAGCTTATGCAGTCAGTATTGTAGGCTGGTTGACATGCCACTGTTTATGTCAGGAAAACCAAGGATTCTACACTGATGTTTTAGTGACAACAGAGAATCCAAGACTTGCTTCAGCTAGAGTTCAAAACTGAGATGCTTCCAACAGCCAAAGCCCAGAAAAGGAGAGCTAGGTTTTCCTGGTTTTGAAAAAGTAAAGAGCCAAAGAAAACAGCTGGGTGTATGTGTTTTCATTTTTGTTTTTTGTGTTTGTGTCCTGCACACTCTAGGGGCATTAGGTGTCTGTTATTAGTTAGGCTGATGAGACCGCATGTGTTCATTGGTTGTAATGTTGATGAACTTAACTGCTATCATGGCTGCAAAGGCTTCTGGGGGTCAGGGGCAAGATTTTAAACTCTGAGTTGCTGGGTGCTTTGTGGGGCATCTGAAATAACTTAAAATTTGCCATTCTTGAATTTGAACTTCAAAACTCATTTAGTTTGTGGATTTGTCCAGGATCATGCACAGAAAAGTTCTATTTTTAAAATAAAATGTAGGAACAGTCCTACCCATCACCGAAGAGGACTGCTTAGAAGCATGAGGCAGGTAACATCTTCTAGTGGATTTCCGTCCTATAAGGGCAGTAGGTATGTCCCTTATTGAAGGAGGCAAATGTAGAAACTGATTAGCTCTTACTTGCAATTGCTGAGTTCTTAAATAGGGTTCATCAGATGGAAAATGAGTAGCCAAGAGAGAAGCAGCTGTGGAATATATAGAAATAGCAAACAGTTTTATTTAGTTTTCCTTGATCATAACTAATTTGTATTATGTCAACTTAAAATCAAGGGGGAAAACAGAATACATGATAGATGGTATACAGGAACGGGTTTAACTATTGACTATTCTAGTATTGTAATAAGGACCACTGGGAAATGTTAGATTGACATAACCACCTTCTGTTTTTCAAACACTGCTTTTTTCTAGAAACTGACACTTTGGACATTGATTGCATCAATAACAATGATAGATCCTTATTGAATATACCTTGGCCCTGAAAGGAGGCAAACCAGTTCCCTGTAGGCCCGTTTCTGCTTCCTAAGATGCCAAAGCATGGGGGAAAATGGGGGTGGCAAACTTGACTGTGTAGGAGAATAATCTTCATTGAAAAAGGAGACCTGGAAATTTAATCATCCTTTCTTCTGCCCTTCCAAACAGAGGGCTGAGGCCTGTAAAGAGAACACTGTTGTAGTTAGTTACTAGAACAGTATGCATAAATTTGAATATAATTATTATACTATTCACTTTGAACCTATTAAATATTAAATGTTACAATTTTGGGGGAAAAATCACAGTTGATGGTGAAATAAACTGCATGTCTTTCTGTACTCAGAATTAGTTAGGAATTATAAAGGTGCTGCCTCATTAGGCCATATTAATAGAAGATCTATGTAACAGAAGGCATTATCTGTGCTACGGGTATGTACCTGAGTTCCTCTGGGTGCCTCTACAAAATCTGACGCACAAAATTGTGTAAATACAAGACAACATGCTTTAATAGCGAGAGTACAATATAGACATTGTACAGCATATAAAAGCAGTTTTCAGTTTGATGTGAAGAACACTAGATGGACTGAAAGTGAATATTCAGGAGAAGAGAATTTTTAAAGTGTGTGCCTTTAGTGGAAAAGGATCTTGAGATAGTAAGACTCTAGCCTAATTTTTCTTGCTGTGAAGGGACAGAGAGCAATAGACATTGCCTTGAATAGAATGGCCTTATTAAGGGCCTGAAATGCTCTTGCTGACTTACAGGAAGTCGGTGTAGTTCCAAGCATCAATGTTGAGTATTCATGGTCAAGTGTCTGGGAAGTCATGCTGCCACGTTCCACGGTCTGTAGATTGCTTTCAGAGTTAACCCCAAATAAAAGGCTTTACTATAGTTTAGCCTAATGATCACAATACATGGGTCACTGTAGCAAGTTCTGCATCTAGAAGAAAAGGGAACTTTATGATGTTTTATATTACTTTTTAAAAAAAATTTTAAACTCCTTCATAACCATTTTAAACACCTTCATAACTGTGGAAATCTGGTCTTCCAGGTGCGGGTCATGATAAAAAGTAGTAGACCTACCTTGCAAACCACGTCAGAAATCAGTAAACAATTGCCAAAGATCAGACAATGTTCTCTACCTAGTTTTGCCCATGAAATACCAGCTGTCTTGTATTCTTTAACTAAAGTATTACAATACATTTTGTGTGAAACACAATACATTGTTCTACGTCATATTTTCTTATCTGGGTTGAATTTTAGCCAACCAATATTCATATGAATTGTAGTGCAAAAACCTGTCAAATTGTTGTACATAGTATAATAACTTGTTTTTTCAGAAAATTTGCAAAGCTGCTGAGGCACACTAGGAACAGGTGGTTTTCAAATAATCCCCCCCCCCCTTTTTTTTTCTTTTAATAAATAAATGCTGCTTTTGAGTTTATAAGGCTACGGTAAATGACCTTAAAAACGTTAGGCTGGGACTTTCAGAGGAGCCTAAAAGAGTTGAGATCCTAATTACCCTAGGCTCCTTTGAAAATCTGTCTTAATGAGCGTCAGTTTTTTTTGACATCCACGATTTAAAAAAACCTGTTGCGCTCCCAGCTTTCATATAAACTTTATTTTTGGTGTTAAGGGTGAGAACCACTCAGATTGTTTTGACTATTCATTATAAAAAGTTAATCATGGAAAGAAATGGTCCGCTTAACCCCCCTTTTCAGACCCCTTAGAAGAAAATAATGGTCTTTAGCTAAAAATTTTTAACCACGATTCAGAGTATAGATGACTTCAGCCATAAGCCCATAAAACTGAGTTTATGGAAACCTTAACTGATATCTTTAACAGCCTTGTGGTACATTGGTTTTTTTCTTCTTCAGCATTATTTATTTAATTTATTTAATTAATTTCACTAGGGCCATCTGCTGATAGAATGGGGTATTTTAAGACTGTATAGTAATTGAGTGTTAATTCTCAAGTGATCTAGTTCTAGATATGCAAGTTGTCTGACCCAAAACCAGAACTGAGACTCTTAAATGTGGCTTAAATTTTTTTTAGTGTAGCTGAGAAAATCTAGTACTGTTTTCTAATAGTAGAAAAACTTTTAACCCATTGGAAGATTGGGATTTGGGGACAATGTTTTCTAGCCAGAACACTTCTGAATGTTTAACAGTTTCTAACCACTCTACCACTCTGTTAACTGATAGACCACTTACATGTACATGACCTCACCCAAGGGGTTTTGTATACATCTTTGAGACGAATAATTTGGTCAGAATCCCACTCAGATAATTAAAAATTTGTTATTTAGGGCATAATAGTGAGTGCTAATTTGTTGGGGTTTTTTTGGTTGGTTGGTTTGTTTGTTTTGTTGTTAAAGCCTATGTAGGCTGCTGGCCTGTTTCCACATCACAGGAAGGTCACAATCTTTTCAAGCTCTTCCTTCAGGGTACAGTTTATTCAGCAAATACAATAAATCAGTTCAAGATAGGGTTTCACACACAAACCCAACCTTCTGCAAGGCCTTTTCCTTGCATCAGGAGACCATTTGCTTTATCTAGCTCTCCTTTCCAGCTGAGATACTTGGTGGCTTTTATAATTACTTGACCATCTCAGTTTGGAGGTTGCTTATGAGAAGCAGGTGAGGCTGAGCCCAACTCTCCTTAGAGGGCCAACCACCCTGTGACATTGTGTCTCATGCTGTGTGTGTGTATAGAAAAACATTAGAACAAAAAGAAAAGGAGGACTTGTGGCACCTTAGAGACTAACCAATTTATTTGAGCATAAGCTTTCGTGAGCTACAGCTCACTTCATTGGATACATTTAGTGGAAAATACAGTGGGGAGATTTATATACATAGAGAACATGAAACAATGGGTGTTACCATACACACTGTAATGAGAGTGATCAATTAAGATGAGCTATTACCAGCAGGAGAGCCAAGGGTGGTGGGGGGAGACCTTTTGTAGTGATGATCAAGGTGGGCCATTTCCAGCAGTTGACAAGAACGTCTGAGGAACAGTGGGAGTGCGGGGGGATAAACATGGGGAAATAGTTTTACTTTGTGTAATGATCCATACCACTCCAAGTCTGTATTCAAGCCTAAGTTAATTGTATCCAGTTTGCAAATTAATTCCAATTCAGCAGTCTCTCGTTGGAGTCTGTTTTTGAAGTTTTGTTGTTGAAGAATTGCGACTTTTAGGTCTGTAATCGAGTGACCAGGGAGATTGAAGTGTTCTCCGACTGGTTTTTGAATGTTATAATTCTTGACGTCTGATTTGTGTCCATTTATTCTTTTACGTAGAGACTGTCCAGTTTGACCAATGTACATGGCAGAGGGGCATTGCTGGCACATGCTGGCATATATCACATAGGTAGACGTACATGTACATTGGTCAAACTGGACAGTCTCTACGTAAAAGAATAAATGGACACAAATCAAACGTCAAGAATTATAACATTCAAAAACCAGTCAGAGAACACTTCAATCTCCCTGGTCACTCGATTACAGACCTAAAAGTCGCAATTCTTCAACAACAAAACTTCAAAAACAGACTCCAACGAGAGACTGCTGAATTGGAATTAATTTGCAAACTGGATACAATTAACTTAGGCTTGAATGGAGACTTGGAGTGGTATGGATCATTACACAAAGTAAAACTATTTCCCCATGTTTATCCCCCCGCACCCTCCACTGTTCCTCAGATGTTCTTGTCAACTGCTGGAAATGGCCCACCTTGATTATCACTACAAAAGGTGTTTTTTTTTTTCCCCCCTCTCTCCTGCTGGTAATAGCTCACCTTACCTGATCACTCTCGTGAGTGTGTATGGGAACACCCATTGTTTCATGTTCTCTATGTATATAAATCTCCTCGCTGTATTTTCCACTAAATGCATCGGATGAAGTGAGCTGTAGCTCACGAAAGCTTATGCTCAAATAAATTGGTTAGTCTCTAAGGTGCCACAAGTACTCCTTTTCTTTTTGCGACTACAGACTAACACGGCTGTTACTCTGAAACATTACAAGAAGTTTCAGTTGTGAAGTTCGAATGTCCCTAAGTACTAGGGAAGTAAACAGTAAAAATAAGATGATTCCATTGTTTATAAACACCGGGAGTAGGCTTTTTTTTTTTTTTTTTAAACGTATCGTCTTGGTGGGTCAGGACAGATGTATGGTACTGAGAAGCTACAGAATGGGGCCTGTTCAAAAGATTTCTAAATACAGTGCCTCAAGCGCACATCTTTGATATCAAGAACATAAGTGAGGAATGCCAAGTCATACATTCTTTTGACCCTTTTCCTCTTGAAAACTCAAGTTTTTGCAAGATACCCACAATAAGAGTCCTTGAAATCCAGTATTTTAAAAAAAATTTAGTGAATCTTCACGAAGTACATACTCCTTACTCACTTCATTGATGTGATTCTTGACTTTGCACATTGCATCCACTGCCTACTACTGTATCACCCTCTCTTGTTCTGTCCCATGTGAAACTTAGTCCCTTATCCTCCAGTCATTTACATACATGCTGCACTTTAAACATGTGAATTATCCAACCTAAATCCATAGGAATAGTCACAGCCTTAAAATGGGTAACAATAACCCTTGGATTTCTTTGTTTTCTTTGGTTTTTAACTTCCATGTTTTTACTTTGGTAGTTGCTGCTTTCCACTGTTTTATGTGATTATATGGATGCTTGTTGTCAGGACAGTCACATAATGGAAGCCAAGTCCACCAATTATCCCCAAAGAACTACAATAAGTAGCCAGCACTTACAGAAAGTGGGATTTATTGTCTGAATTTAAAGAGCACTTCAAATCCCTTGCGAAGCCCAGTTACTCTTTGGACTCCAATTTGATTGTGTGGAATGCACAGACTGCCACCTTCAGGGTATATATTGTAAGGTAGAGCAGGAAATTTTGGTGGTTAGGCTCTTAAGGTCTTTTGATTAAGTATATACTATTATCAGTATCTTTCATTGAATTATCTCACATTTAAGAACTTGACATTTTTACAACTCACGATAATGGCATCTAACAAAGAAAAGTTTCTGTAATAAACTTTAGCATTACTGAAATGTAGACTGCATATTAAAATTTTTTCCAGGGAGTTTTGGTACTCAGATTGCCTGTTAGACCAAATAGTTCTCCAGTTACTAGGGAAAACGAATAAGATCCAAATAATCCCTGGGAAAAATGCACTATTTAGTGGAAAACAGGATAGACATGCTACCTCCTTTCACTTTCAAAAAGTATTAAAAATATTCTGCTTAAGGGATGGACAGCAGTCTCTTGAATTGGGAGAGAAGGATATGAAAGTGACTAGAAATTCTGGAAACTTAGCTGGGCTGTACTGGGCAAATATCCACTCCTTGTGCATCAGAGCTTTGAGTATCCAGATCTTCAGGATTAGTATTATTTCCATTGCAGTAGGACCCCAACCAGAAAACATTGTACCTTCAACATGACATTATGAGGATAGTGGAGAATCTGACATACCTTTTCAAATTTTGTTTTCTTTCTAGAACCTGGGTTCATAAACCTAGGGAGGCTGGGAGATTACAATTCCCCAGATGGGGGAGGGATGCCCCCAGATGCTTCTGTTACATTGTATAGAAAAGGTTGAGGACCACTGCTGCTCCCTCTGGTTTCTTTACTGAACAACCTTTTTCATCATTCCCTTCCCAAAATGAAAAGGCAGTCAGTGACTAGAAAGGTTTCAGAGTAGCAGCCCTGTTAGTCTGTATGCACAAAAAGAAAAGGAGTATGTGTGGCACCTTAGAGACTAACAAATTTATTTGAGCATAAGCTTTTGTGAGCTGCAGCTCGCTTCATCGGATGCATGCAGTGGAAAATACAGTGGGGAGACTTTCCTCTGCATGCATCCAATGAAGCGAGCTGCAGCTCACGAAAGCTTATGCTCAAATAAATTTGTTCGTATCTAAGGTGCCACAAGTACTCCCTTTTCTTTTTAGTGACTAGAAAGTTATTGTAATAGACGGTATGTCACAGAGTAAATATCTTCCACTTAGGAAATGTTTGTATTCTTCCTTAACACATTTTTTTCAATTCTCAGCAGTATCTAGTAGCAAGAGTCCATTATTCTGTGAAAAATATTCGGTTCAATTGTCATTACTTTTAAGACAATTTTGGTGTAGCTGAGGAGATACAGTATTTGTGTGTTTTAAAGATAGATGTGGAAGTTCTGAAAGAACTTTGATCTAAGTATTTTCAAATATTTACATGGTTCCTGTGTGATTGATTGTGTACTGTTGATGATAGACTTGGTTCTGCGGAATACACAAAGCAGTAGACAGTCCTGCACTGAAGAATTTACGGTCTATGAAAGCTGTACAATATTCTAATCTCCCTTTATCCTAAAGTCCCCTTCTAATTTTTTGTGGCTATACAAACTTTGCTGTTTTTTCTTTCCTTTTCTTTCCTTTTCTCTGTTCCTCTGTGGAAAACCTGCTTGCATAAAGGGAAAGTGACTAGCCAAGTAACTATACATAAGGTGAAAAGTTCTCTCAAATTCATGAAGTAAACAAATGAATATAGTCATAGATACTCAGGTCAGAAGGGACTACGATGATCATCTCGCCTGACCTGTATAACACAGGCCATGGAATGTCCCCAAAATTATTCCTAGAGCATATCTTTTAGAAAAAACATAAAGATGAGAGAAAATGACTTTATTACAAAAGGTTAAAATAATACAGAAGTGTGACTTAAGTAGTCAGTGTTCCTCTAACAAAACTAACTTTGTAGAATTCTTCTTTTCATGACATAGAGCAAAAAAAGTGTGTGTATATACACTATTATTTTCTGTTAATAATTTGTAATTACAAATTAAACCAGAGGAAAAAATATGCACAATATGAATTGGGTCATTACACATATTGAATCTGTTTCCCTAGGTTAAGTATCCTCACAACTTCTTGTCAGCTGTCTAAATGGGTCATCTTGATTATCACTACAAAAGATTTTAGCTGATCTTAACTAATTAGCCTCTCACAGTTTGTATGGTAACTTCCAACTTATCTGTGTGAAAAATAAACAAATAAATAAATATATAATATAAATCTTCTTACTATATGTTCCATTCTATGCATCCGATGAAGTGGGCTGTAGCCAACGAAAGCTTATGTTTTAATAAATGTGTTAGTCTCTAAGGTGCCTCAAGTACTCCTGTTCTTTTCACAATATGAATGTTTGTTTAAAAACAAAACGAAACACACAACCCTCCAAACTAGCTTTAAGTACCCTGAATCCATGTTTTGTTAAATAATTTTTTTAAACATACATATCACTAGACTCCTTTTGGATGATCAGTATATTAGAGTTCATTGAATTTTCATTTTAATTGTTGGGAATAAGAAAAACTTTTGTGAACTTCTTAGAGAATAGTAGCAGACGAAGATGGCTTTTTGTTAGTTATGAGTTGGCATCTTGCCCTGGCTGGCCCTGGCAGTGATTTGCTGTCATGCAGAGGTTTCATTTGTGAGCTCCAGGTTCCTTTGAAATTTACCCCAGTGGTATGGGGCCCCTAGATGAAATGATGAATAAGTAATAAGTTACTGCCAATATGTAATAAGGTCAGAATTAACGTGTTGGGCAATTCCATAAGTAGGGCCAAAAAATCTAGCTCTCATACTTGTGTTGTCTATAAATATTATAAAACTTCTAGGAAAAAGCAATCAAATATCCTGTTACTTTTTCTTTTCACACTTTCCCTCTTTCTACATTCTTTTCTCGTTTTTTGCAATTTTTTCTTCAGTAATATCACCTTTTAATTTTTCTTCCAATTTTGTTTTGAATATCAAGCGCTTTATTTTTTTTTATTTACTCTGTGCATGTTCTTTCCTTCCCAGTCAAAAACTGTTGTGGAACCTGATTGGCACCACAGATCTCTATAGGGGGTTATTGGCACTGCACTGATGTTCTCACTAGATGTCATTGTGGAACTTCATTAAGTTGCGGGTAGTGATACGAATATATTGATAGACTTCTGTAGTTTCATATGTATTGTCCCTTGTTGCTTCTGTCGTTATTAATGATGCTAATGTGCCTCTTCTTGCAGTCACTTTATACGATTATGTGGTATTGTACAGCCTTTTCTAATGATAAACCAAGTTTTATGCTCAGGGTGTCTGAACTGCTGCAGAATTTACTTGCAGCTAATGCCTATAACAAGATCTCATATGTCAAAGATCCATTTGAGCTATATGTCTGATGTTCTAGAAACTTCTTTCTTGGTGATATGTATTTTATGCTTCCTTTGGGGCCGCCACTTATGAAAATGGGTCTTTTTACTTTCTAACAGGAACAAAATGTAAATACTTATCATTTATAAAATGAAAAAATACAAGTAAAAGCAAATACATATGAAATATTGTATGTAATGGTGTACATCTTGCTTTTCAGACCAGAATCTGTAGAAGCTAGCCCTGTGGTAGTTGAAAAATCAAACAGTTATCCACACCAGTTATATACCAGCAGTTCTCATCACTCTCACAGTTACATTGGTTTGCCTTATGCGGTAAGTTTAAAAACTTAGAGTATTTGTGTGAGGTTCCAACTTTTTTAATCAAATAGTTTTGAGGCATATTTAAAGTTCCTTATTGTGTGTGGACAGGGGAAGAAGGGGGTTACTTAAAAGCCAGATGTACAAAAAGACAAGCATACTTTTTAGAGTTCTGTTTAATGCTCTTTTACTGTTCGTAATGCTTGGAATCTTAAAAACTTTGCATTCCGGTTTTGTTCTTTTCTATTGAATAAACATTGCTTTGCTCAAATGAGCTTCTGAGTGGATGTATATAGAGCAGGGATGGGCAAACTTTTTGGCCTGAGGACCACATCGGGGTTGCAATGGAGGGCCAGGTAGGGAAGGTTTGACTCCCCAAACAGCCTGGCCCCCGCCCTCTTCTGCTTCCCGCCCCCGACCGCCCCCTCCTGGGACCCCCCCCATACCTTAACCCCCCCCCCGACCCCATCTCCATCCAACCCCCCCGCTCCCTGTCCCCTGACTGCCCCAACCCCTATCCACACCCCTGCCAGCCCCCCCCCCCCCCCCGGACTCCCACACCTATCCAACCACCCCCTGTCCCCTGACCGCTCCTCCCCAGAACCTCTACCCCATCCAACTGCTCCCTGCCCCCTTACCAAGCCGCTCAGAGCAGCAGGAGCTCGCAGCCCCGCCGCCTGGCCAGAGCCTGCCATGCTGCCCGGCAGGAACCGCGGGCCAGAGCACGCTAGTAGCGCAGCAAGCTGAGGCTGTGGGGGAGTGGGGACAGCAGGGGAGAGACCGGGGGTTGGCTAGCCTCCCCGGCTGGGAGCTCAGGAGCTGGGTATGACGGTCCTGCGAGCCAGATATGGCCCGTAGGCTGTAGTTTGACCACCTCTGATATAGAGCCTATATTGGCAATGTTCAAAACTGCTGCTGATGCAGTAGTAGTAAAATCTAGACTTTGCAGCTAGTGCTTCCGGAGTGATTTGATATTGGTACATAAACAGACACTTATTTTTCAAGCTGTTTTATCTCCCTTTTCTTGTTTGTGTAAAGTTAAATGTGGATTTAGATATCTAGGCACCTGCATAACTGGTCTTAGTTTAAAAAGTTCGATGGGAGCTGCTGGAATCACAGTATTTTTGAAGTGTGTAAGGCATTATGTAGGTGTTTAAATGTGAATTTAGGAGCATAACTTTGGGCTTCTGTTTTTGAGTGTTTTCATTCTGGCTATGAATTTAGAAACCTGACTTCCAAACAAAAGTGGGTGTAGGAATCCTTCTGAGGAGTTTGAAAATGAATATTGGTTACATGTCAAGATAACTGTGGGTTTTTTTCAAAAAATCATCCAGGACCATAACTATGGTGCTCGTCCTCCTCCAACACCTCCAGCATCTCCTCCTCCATCAGTTCTTATCAGCAAGAATGAAGTAGGCATATTTACCACTCCCAATTTTGATGAAACTTCCAGTGCTACTACCATCAGCACATCAGAAGATGGAAGCTATGGAACTGATATTACCAGGTGCATTTGTGGTTTTACCCATGATGATGGATACATGATCTGTTGTGATAAATGCAGGTAAAATATTTTATATGAATTAAAATGTTAATATATGTTTTTATTTTTTAATCAAACTGTAGTAGTAAGCAGTTTTTGAAATGTCTAATTACTTTAGATTACATTCAATTTTAGGGTAGGGGAACTGCCATCGAAACAGAGGCTCTTTCAAGTCCATTATAGGCCATGTAACTGTCTTAACCGGCAAAATAGAAGTTCAAGGAAGGAAAGAGTTTCACACTTTGTTCCAGTTTGCTATTTTGTGTCTGGCTGCTCCATTGTAAATATTTAAGAGTCAACTCTTCTGTCAGTAGTGGGACTTTTTTTTGCAGGCCATTCACATTACTCATTAAATTCAGTCTAGTCCAGCGTTTCTCAAATGCGGCGACTGTGGCTGCATGCGGCCACGAGGGGCTTTTCATGCATCCACAGCCTCCTGGGCAGTGATGGGGGCAGGGAGAGGTAGCGGTGGGGAAACAAACATACAAATACCACTTTTCACAGAAATGGACTTACTAGCTAGTAATTTTTTTTTTTAAAAAAAAAGGCAACCCAAAAAGCAAAAGAAACAACCACAGAAGACAAGAATCTGCAAAGCACGTTATTTGTTCCGATTTTGTTTAGGTCCAGTAAAGAATAGAGACAAGTGTATATTATTTTTATTATTGAGTCCGCAATAAAAATCTACTTAAATTATGATTTGGACATGTATATATGTGCATATTTATTTGTTTTTCCTAAAATCAATGAAGTAGTTAGGAAAAATTGTCAGAGCAGCCATCAGCAAGAGTTGGTGGCCGCACTCTGAGGCCACCAAAATATTTCTTGAGACCCCTGGTCTAGTCCTTTTGGAAGGCATACTTTCATGTTCTGGGTAATGTGTTTATAATATATCATGCAAAATATTAGCACACTAGTTTTAGTGTACAGTATTTAGGTTGATAAAATAAAAATTTCTGTTAACAGTGAATATTACGTGTAACACTTGACAAGGGAATGTTTTAAGAACAATTTAAAAAAACATGTTGTGTTATAAGGACATTGCTATCAAGCCCTGCTGAGATGGACCAATGAATTTATTAAAAACTGTTCTCTGCTGCAACATTCACTTAGTTTCAGTGCAGTGTCTTACCCTCTGGCGGTTCTAATAACACTTATGCTTCTTATATTTTTAAAGTGCTGAAGGAGGAGCATTTTGTAGAGGACAAATGTGGCTGAGGGATCAGTGCGAATGAAGAAACAGCTATTGGGATGGAAATGCAGAGGGATCAGATCAGTGGAATGTAAAATAAGTAGTCAGGTAGTGGGAGTGGGATAGGGTGATAGTTCAGAGAAATCAATTTATGTGTTGTTTTTCAGGATAGCACAAGCCATATAGAAAATGACTTTGGAAATGTGCCTCTTCTTTGACAGGTTTCAGAGTAACAGCCGTGTTAGTCTGTATTCGCAAAAAGAAAAGGAGTATTTGTGGCACCTTAGAGACTAACCAATTTATTTAAGCATAAGTTTTCGTGAGCTACAGCTCACTTCATCGGATGCATACTGTGGAAACATACTGTTTCCACAGTATGCATCCGATGAAGTGAGCTGTAGCTCACGAAAGCTTATGCTCAAATAAATTGGTTAGTCTCTAAGGTGCCACAAGTACTCCTTTCCTCTTCTTTGAGTAGATACAGCCGTGTATTCCACTTAGATGTGTGCATGCTCAGCGCAACGGAGCTGGAGAACTTTGCATAGCAGTACCCATAGAGGAGCAGCATTAGCGCATTGTGGCCATACCTGCTCCCTTGGATATATGAGGCATCGCTGCCCAGGTCCCCTCTGTTACTTCTTACCACCCGTGGTTGGAGTCAGAGCTCTGTGTGGTTTTCATCTCAGTCCCTCTATTTATTGACTTTTCTAGTTGTATATACTTAATTAATACCCTTAGTATAGTCTTAGTTAGATTTAGTGTGTGTTAGCTGTAATTTAAGTATTTCCCAGGGTTTAAACATAGTCTGTCATGTGGGGTAGTGATCCCCAGCAGTGATCACAACGTGGTGCTTGCTGTGCCTAAGTGAAGCCTACATCAAGAAGCGATGTTCGATTTGCAGATCATTCAGAGAGAAGACTCCGTGAATGGTTATCGTGATGGTGTATCTTAGGAGGAAAAGAATCCAAATCTTCCTGTATCTGGATGACTCGTTACTGAGGGGCAGGTACAGAGAGGAAGCTCTTTCTCATATCGACACTGTACTGTGCTTGCTTGACCATCTGGTTCTTATCCTAAACACTGGGAAGTCAGCTTTGGTTCCCACTCAGAAAATTGAGTTCATTGGGTCCTAATAGACTTAACAAGTTCAAGAGCTTTTCTGCTGACTGACTGTTTTCAGGTGATTTGCCACATTTTGCCGCAGACTGCAGTCTCAGCCTTCCATGACAGTTCGGATGTGCCTGTGGCTCCTGGGCCACATGTCCACTTGCACACAGGTGGTCCAGTTTGCAAGGTTGCACCTCTGCCCCCTGCAAATGTGGCTCAGGATGGTTTATCATTCAACTCTTCACCCCTTGGACAGATCCATCTGCCTTCCCAACTGTTCATGGGCTCCTTGCAGCGGTGGACATGGTCTAGAGAACATTTGCCAGTGCGTTCCCTTCATCTGGCCTTTGCCAACTAGGTCTGCTGTCGCCGATGCCTCCCTAATGGGTTGGGGAGCACACCTGGGGTCACTGAAAGTTAAGTCTGTGGTCAGAGCAGAAGTCCTCACTGTATATCAACATGGTGGAGCTTCGGGTCATCTACAGTTTATGCAATGCTTTTCTGGACTGTTTCAGGGTCTCAGTGGTTCACATACTTTCTGATAATATCACTGCAATGTATTATGTGAACAAGCCGGGGGGAAGCACGCTCCAGGATGCTCTGCCAAGAGGCATTCAGGTTGTGGCAGTTTTGCATTGAGGAGAGCATTACGCTGATAGCCAACTGCTTGCCTGGATTCCAGAGTCATCTCACAGACCGTCTCGGCATGAATTTCTTCCTGAGTCACAAGTGGTCTGAAGACAAGTGTCTTCTGGGTCATCTTTGCAAATTGGGGCATTCTGATGATCATCTTGTTTGCTATGAGGGACAGCAGGAAATGTCACCTGTTCTGCTCTCAAGGGGGGCCTTAGACTGGGCTCCTGTCCAACTCTTTCTGTCTCAGCTGGCACTTGGCTCTCTTGTACTCTTTTCCCCAATCCCAATCATCCCACTGGTCAGTCTCAAGATGAAGGCAGATCAGGCCAAGCTCATTCTCATTTCCCCAGTGCGTCTGAGGCAGTGCTGGTTCTCTGACTTTTGCTGTCAGTTCAACCTCCTGTGCCTTTTACTGTCCATCCCAAACTGCTCACACAGAATCACGGTCACACACTGCATCCCGTTCTCAGCTCCCTGCATCTCATGGTGTCGGTACTTTGTGGCTAAATGAGGAGAAAAGAGCAGTGTTTGGTGGCTGTTTAGCAGGTCCTACTCAAAAGTGGAAACCTCTCTATCAGAATGGCCTAGTCAGTGAAATGGAAGCTGTTTTTGGTGTGGTCATTGGCCCGTGGAATTCAGCCAACACTGGCTTCTATCCAGGACATCTTGGAGTACCTGCTATGCTTTCAGGTTGTCGGGACTTGTGTTTAACTCATTGAAAGCGCATCTAGCAGCGATACTGTTTCATTCCTCTCTTCAGGGAAGATTGGTCGTCTCCAATAACATGGTAGCAAGATTCTTAAAAGGACTACTTTTGTCTCCATTCTCCAGTCTGAGAGCTTGTTCTTCTGTGGAAGTTAGTGTGGTACTAATGGCTTTAATAGGACCTACTTTCAAGCCTGTGGAATCTTATCTGTTTCTGCTTTTGTGGCTGAAAACTGCATTCCTAGTAGCAATAATATACAACAGAAGATTGTGCGAGTTGCAGGCTCTAATGGCAGGGCCTCCTTATCCACAGTTCTCTGAGGGCAAAGTGACTTTAGACAAAAATTTTGGACGTGGTTGTGAAGTGGTTTCTCAGTTTTATTTTAACCAGGCTGTGTATTTACCCATATTCTCTCATAAGTGACATTCATCTCCGGAGCAACAGCGTCTCCATACATTAGATGATAGGCGATGTCTGGCCTTCTTTCTGGACAGGACTAAACCATTTCATGCTTTGCCTTGCCTCGCCTCTTTATATCATATGCAGATTGTATGAAGGATCAAGCGGTCCTTTCACAGACTGTCTCAAAATGAATAACATCCTGTATCAAAACTGGGTATATGAAATAGCTTCAGCTATGCCTCCTCAGCAGGTGCAAGCTCATTCTGTGAGAGCTAAAACAACATCAGTAGTATTCCTCAGTGACATCTCAATACTGGACATTTTCAGGGCTGCTGAATGGTCATCCATCCATACATTTATGAACCATTATTTCTTTACTGCATCTTTCAAGGCGGATGCAAGTTTTGGTAGGGCAGTCCTGCAATCCTTCTTTAGGTAGACTCGGAGCCCTGCTTCCCAGGGTGGGTACTGCTTGTGAGTCACCTAAGTGGAATACATGGCTGCATCTGCTCAAAGAAGAAACAGTCACTTCCTGTAACTGTGGTTCTTTGAGATGTGATGTAGACATGTATTCCATGACTCACTCTCTGTCTGCATTGTAGTTTAGTTTTTGGGCATTCTGTGTGAAGGAGCCTGGCGGGAGGGCAATTGGGGCAGCGCCGCCTCATATAGCCAGGGGAGAGGCTGTGGACAAAAGGCATGAGTGTCGACCCTCTATGGATATGGCTAGGCAAAATTCTCCAGCTCCAATGGGCTGGTTGCGCACACACCTAAGTGGAATACCTGTCTGCATCCCATCTTGAAGAATCAGTTACATTAAGTAACCGTTTCTTTTGACCGAACACGTCCAGTGTGCCGTGGTCACTAAAGATGTGTCAGTCTTAAATGCATTAATTTCAGAAGACTATACATGTGGAATCTTTATTTTTTTCAGTGTTTGGCAGCACATTGACTGCATGGGGATCGACAGGCAGCATATTCCTGATATATATCTGTGTGAACGTTGTCAACCTAGGTGAGTAGCAAATGGCTAATAATGGTGTGTGCATACAATTTTAAACTCTTAACTAAAATATTTAGAGACTATAAAATGAATAAAAGTTGCCTTTTAAAAATATATAATTTTATTGAAAGTGAGTTGATCACAAAGTAGCAAGCAGGTTTCTGTGTTATAAAGAAGCATACCACGCGTGTTAACAATTAAAATTCTTGAAGTGTTAAGCAGAAAACTTGAAAGAGAATTGCGTCTGTTGCTAGGTCATCTGGAAGTAAAACAACTAATTAGACACCTCATCCACTGTTATTTCTTTGGCTCAGTCTTCACTACACTACACTTCACTACACTACAGAGAATGGAGTAGGAAAATACCTTCTCTTTTCAGGTAATAAAGATCAGAAATTGTCAAACTGAAGTTGTAGGAGGAGATGCTGGAAAAGCTGATAAATCAAGTCACTAGGACTAGATGGCATAAACCTAACAATGGGTAGCAAATATGAAATTCTGTTAGTTAGTTGGAAGATAGTGAATGTTAGAACTACCATTACTGAGGGTGATCCAGGAGTATAGCAGGAGCCTACCTGCTACGATTCTGGACCTGTTAGCTGTCATGGTTCTCCCACCACAGTTTGGCTGCTAAGGTGATTTAGCCCTCCAGTCAAGTCATGAGAAGTCCACCCTTTCTAGGTATCGAGTGCAAACAACAGAAAGTATCAGAGGGGTAGCCGTGTTAGTCTGAATCTGTAAAAGCGGCAAAGGAGTCCTGAGGCACCTTATAGACTAAGATGTATTGGAGGATAAGCTTTTGTGGGTGAATACCCTCTTCTTCGGATGCATGTAGTGGAAATTTCCAGAGGCAGGTATAAATACACAAGCAAGAGTCAGGCTAGGGATAAGGAGGTTAGTTCAATCAGGGAGGATGAGGCCCGATTCTAGCAGTTGAGGTGTGAACACCAAGGAAGGAGAAACTGCTTTTGTAGTTGGCTAGCCATTCATAGTCTTTGTTTAATCCTGAGCTGATGGTGTCAAATTTGCAAATGAACTGAAGCTCAGCAGTTTCTCTTTGCCCCTCTGCTATGTACATCGGCCAAACTGGACAGTCCCAACATAAAAGGATAAATGGACACAAATCAGATATTAGGAATGGCAATGTACAAAAACCTATAGGAGAACACTTCAATCTCCCTGGACACACAATAGCAGATTTAAAGGTAGCCATCCTGCTTCAAAAAAACTTCATGACCAGACTTCAAAGAGAAACTGCTGAGCTTCAGTTCATTTGCAAATTTGACACCATCAGCTCAGGATTAAACGAAGACTGCGAATGGCTAGCCAACTACAAAAGCAGTTTCTCCTTCCTTGGTGTTCGCACCTCAACTGCTAGAAGAGGGCCTCATCCTCCCTGATTGAACTAACCTCCTTATCCCTAGCCTGATTCTTTCTTGCTTATTTATACCTGCCTCTGGAAATTTCCACTACATGAATCCGACGAAGTGGGTGTTCACCCACGAAAGCTTATGCTCCAATACGTCTGTTAGTCTGTAAGGTGCCACAGGACTCTTTGCCAACAACAGAATGTGTCTTTTACCCCCATCTTAAGCTGAGCAGTATGGCAAGTATTCATGGCACAGGTACAGCTGACCAACCTTTAAGGGCCAAGTCACCCTGTGACATGGGAATTAAAGAACAATGAGTCCTAAATTTCAGTCCAAGTATGCTGGTTGAGGGAATAATGAAAGAAATGTGCTATGATACGTACAAACCTGCACAGCTTTTGTAAAAAGTAAATCATGTCACCCCAAAATGGTGGATAAGAGGAGGAGAAATGATAAATCTAATTTATTTGGACTTGCAAAAGGTTTTTCAAAGTACTCACAAAAGGCTTTGAAGGGAGTGGGCGAAGAAATCAGGCTTTTTTTCTTCTTTGCTGTATGAAATAGATCTGAGGTTTTTTCATTTTTTAAAGGAGGGGACGGGGTTTGTTCCTGTATGTGGGATAAGGGTTTTTGTTGTGTGTTTAATTTTTTTTATTACATTGGTAATTCAATTCCTTTCCAGGCTGGAAGGGCTAGATTCACAAGGGGAATTTAGGTGCTGCAATGGTTAGCATTAGAGCACTTAACTTTTTGGTGACCTGCTGTCCAGTTGAATTTACAAACCCAAGTTACACACCCGTATTCCTTATATAATGCCTAGGGAGAGTTAGGTGCCTAAGAAGGGGATTCACAAAAGCCATTATGCTGAGCGGAGAGCTGTCTAAGTTAGCAGTAGGAAATGCAGAGGAGAGGGTTAAGTAGGGACTTGAACCAGGTCTCTCACTTCCAGATGAGTGCCCTAACCTCTGGGTTATGGGTTATTCCGGGCTGGGGATCTCAAACTCTCCTGTTGGAACTGTTCCACTGTGAATAAATAATTTAAAAATTCATTGGGCCAGAGAGAAAATGAGTGACTCTATAGCTCAGTGGTTAGGGCCCTCATGTGGGAGTTGGGAAACCCAGGTTCCAGTCCCCTTTCTCCAGTGAGTGTTCAAGTATTTTCTATAAAGAGGAACAACTTCAGCAGGCATATTGAGAGCTTCACCACAAAATACCCCTTTGCCAAGTGGTTAGGGCAGTCACCTAGGAGGTGGGAGACTTGGGTTCAAATCCCTGCTCCACATCAGGTAGAGTAGGGATTTGAACCTGGGTTTCATATATCCTGGGTGAATACTGTAACCACTGGGCTATTGCAGGGCACCAGCACCATTTCTGTCTTGTGTTTGGGTTGGGCTTGCTCTGAGTTTGCCTTGCGGATTGGGCCCTTAAGGTAAGATAGGCAAGGGAACACCAAGTTTGTGAATACCACTAGAGCATAGGCATGAATTAAGCATTAAGCTGCTGAGTGGTGCCAGGACTTAGGCTGCTTTGTGCAGGCCCAGCTGCTGAAGTTTAAGCATCTTGAGGACTTTACTGGTGGTAACTTATCCACCTAGGACTTTAAGCTCCTACAGGGTTAGGTAGCAGCTGAGCAGTGGTTTTGTGAATGCCATTGGCATCTAAATGTTGGATGTAGGTACCCAAGTCCCTTGTGAATGTAGCCTGAAGTGTCCATGGTAACTGGAGAACTAGGGAGCTGTATCACAAAAGTCAAGGTGATAAAAACAGAACAATTGAGATTGGGAGGAATTTTTTGAGACAGCCAAAACTGTTTTGTTAACACCTATTCAACTTTCATGACTGACTAAACTTATGAATAAAGTATGCCTTAAAAACTCAACACCTCCACCCCATCAGATAAATGGTAGAGCTTATAATGAACATACAGTTAGACCCAGTGGTTCTTCAGCAAAACCATGGAAAACCAGATTTGGCGTTTCTGAAATGTTTAAGAATTTTTGCTTCCTTTTTATCTTGAACTCTTTTGACCCCCTTTACATCTTAATTTCTTCACGTTTCTTTTGAGGGATCTTGTCAAAAGCCTTTTGAAAGTCTAAATAAATTATGTCAAGTGGTTCTGCTTTCTCCACTATTTTACTGACATGTTCAAAGAATTCTGGTTAGTGAGACATGATTTTCCATTGCCAAAACTGCTGATTGAACCCAATCACATCATGATCTTTCAGGTGTTTTAGTTATTCCATTTTTAATAGTTGTTTTGACCAATTTCCCATTTAAAGATTCAAGGCTTATTGGTCTGTAATTCCATGGATCAACTTAGAACCTCTTTTAAATATGGATACAACATTTGCTACCTTCTCAAGTGAGTTAGATGAGAGTGGCACTTTTGGATACTATTATGCACAGATCGTATTGTTGCATAATGGAACAGTGAACCAATTTCATTTTTATGCATTACAGCATCCACCTACTGACCATTACAGAATAAATAATAAGTGTGTGTACTGATTACTGTAATTGTCTAAGTGTCTAATGTTTGGCTGCATTTCATACCTAGGTTCAACCATTTAGAAATGTTCTGATGTGTTGACTAAACTGTTCTGAAAATTTTTTTTTATGCAGAAGTTTAGATAAAGAAAGGGCAGTGCTGCTGCAGCGAAGAAAAAGGGAAAATATGTCAGGTGGGTAATAAGAAAATTTAATAAACTTATTAAAATATGTCATATATACTGAGTGTTTCAATGAACTGTAAAGACCCTGAGAATATTTTTATAGTTCTCCAATTTGCAGCCTTGCAGGTGCTTTGAAACTAACATTCTTGCATATAAAATCTGGAATCGAATGAAATATTTTAACCGTATTTTATCTTCTCAAACAAAGCACATCTTGATTTTATATATGTACTAGTCAGTTATGAAACTCTGTAAGAAACGAGTTTCTTCTTTGAGGGATGATCTCCATGTGTGTTCCACATGTGGGTCTGCATGCACACCATCCGCCTGAGTTCAGAGATTTTTAGTAAGCGGTGTCCTCTGGCCTGCATGTGCACAGCTGTTCTCCTTGTGCTCCAAACTGAGAGTATAAGAGGCAGTGTGGACTGACACCTCTCCAATTCCTTTTTACTAATGCATGGTCTCAATCAATCTTCTGTGTCCACAGCTTCGCCTGTTGTTGCTTCTAATTAGTATTTTAGAATTTCACTCTTAGATTTATAACTTTTAGTACTTAGTAAAGTGTAGCTTTAGTTCTCTCCCCACCGTGGGGAAGTTCTCCCCTGAGGGCAAGGACTATGCCTACAGTCCCAGGGTTTAAGAATTGAATTTCTTGCCCCTGCTCCTTTCCAGCGAGTGACAAACACTAACACTGCCTTTAGTGTCTTGGTCATGCTCACTTCTCCACTGAGTGCAGCATCTGCTGCTACTCCCCTCCCTGACTGTGTGAGGATTGAGAGCTCAGACTCAGTGGGGAAAAAAACAGCCAATGGAAAAAGCCATTAGACCCCAGTTGGATCACGACATCTGCCTCAGTCAAGAGGTAGCACCCCTGTGAGTGCGACCTCAGGAGCTGAGGCTGCAACTTCCAAGCTTAAAGAGTCCAAGGCTTCTCATGACAGTAAGTGACACTCACAAGCACAGAGGCAGATCCTACTCTAAATCTGTCCTGAAGAGAAAAGATCCCTTTCCAACCCTTCCCAAGTCAGACAAGTCCTCACACATGGTCCTAAGGACTTAAGTCTTCGTAAACCTCCCCAGCAGGAAAATGCAACGTGCAGGAGTAAGGACCCATCGGTTCCAATCTTTGATCAAGCGTATAAACCAGAAAAAAGACCTCCACTGACATTATCTTTAACATCCAGATGAGACTCTGCGCTGGTACCAACAAGGCCCCAGAGGGATTTGACATCTTCTGCAACCAGGGAAGTGTCTGATCTGACTGCTGTTACCACCAGTTCACTGTACATCACAGGGTGGTCTGAGACGTACATCTTCCCAAGGGATGTTTTTGCTCTCCTGTACCTTCAATCCCCTCTTCTCTCGGGTCCATTCATATTTAGAGGCATTATACCAGAGCAGCAGTTCTCAACCCGTGGGCCGCATGCAGCCCAATTGGAACACAGCTGCGGCCCAGCTCAGCTGTGTGCTAAAGGCTGGCCCACAAGGTGAGGTCCGGGTTCTTGGCTGCACAGCACGAGGGGGGTCTAGGCTGCCCGGCCAGCCCCATAAGGTCCGGGGTCGGGGCAGCTGGTGGGCCCTGCAAGCTCTGGGGGGCCGCTGCCCTGCCACCTGGCCCCTGCGACCCAGGTAACACATTGTGGGCCGCATAGTCGGCCCACAATTATAAATAAGTTGAGAACCACTGCACCAGAGTAAGATAGTCTTCCATCTGCAGACCTGAGTACCCATACATTGGTACTAATGGTTCCACTGGTCAGTTGAGAACCAACCTTCTCATTGGATGAGTTGGAGGCCCCAGATGAGCCTCTATTCCTGCATGAGGAGCAAGCCTGGATGGAAGCTCCAGGAGATTGGGATTCTGTTGTCCACCCAGGTATGACTTTCCAAGGGACCGATGGTTCTCAATGCAATGGGGTCTGCCCCAACTAGTTGACCTCTTCTACTGGCATTAGTGGGATCCTTAATCTAGGCACCACAGATTCATGCATGAACCTTTTCTGCCCTCTCCTAGCTGACACCAACAGGTTCTGTTGAGTATGAGGAGGAGGAAGTGGAGCCACATCTGTCAGCTATTTTATCATCTTCTCCCAATCAGGCGGTCACCCCATCTTCGCTATCTCTGCCTGATGATCACAGGCAGTATCGGGAGCTCTTACTTTGAGTGGTGGCTGAGTTCTGGATCCAGCTTGAAGAGGTTCAAGAGTCTCAACGTAAACTGTTGGACATATTAGAACCCTTGTGTTCCTGGTCAATGAGGCCATTATAGCCCCAGATGGAGTAGTGTGGCACACTTTTTCACCGCCTATGGTCCCACCTCAAAGACGGCTGAGAAGCACTATTTCGTTTTACCTACAGGAGTTTTTGATCTGACATCCAGCACCGAACTCTCTGGTGGTACAAGCAGCGACTGACAGGTCCAGGCTGCAACACCCCCAACATAACACCTTTGGACAAGGGTGCCTCAACCTCCTATGGAGAAAAGCTTTCTCCTACACAAGTCTTCAATTCAGAATTGCTAATTACGAGGCCCTCTTAGCAAAATATAATTTCATCAATTATGTGAAGTTGTTAGAATTCAAAGACAGAGTCTGTTAGGATAGAATCCAATTCCAGAACTTAATTGATTAGGGTAAATCTCTAGCCAAAACATCTCTTCAGGCTGTAGATGCTGCTGATACTGCTTCCAGAGCGATGGCTACTGTGGCTATGAGGAGACGATCCTGATTTGCAGTCCACAGATTTTCCTGGAGCGGTACAAAGTACCATTGAAGACCTGACCTCTGATTCAGTTAACTATTTTAATGAAAAGATTGATCAGTTTCTTCATTCTCTTAAAGGCTTGAAAACCTTTATCTTTGAGTATCTATACATCTGCCCCAAAGAGAGAGCATCACAAACAGAAGTACAGAAAAAGACTACCCATCAACTGTTTTGTCATCAGTGCCACCGTAAAAATGACAGAGGGTACAGAGGCTGAGGTATGTAGTTTTCTCAACATCTGTTGATACACCGCACCCCAACCCACAGCCGAAGGTTTTCTTTTGACAGGATTTTTGAGATCCGCGTTCCTGAATTGATGCCTAACTATTCTACCTCCCAGATTTTTGGTGACCACATTTCCCGTTTTGCCTGCAATTGAGGGGCAATAACAGACAAGTGTGTGCTGAAAATTATTTACTCTGGCTATTTGATCGAGTTTTTGTTACCTCTTACCACAGACCCCCTTCCCAACCCCTTTTCATGGACTAATCTCATAAGGAAATCCTACATCAAGAGGTGCACCTCTTGCCACTTCAACATCAGAGGAGGGGATTTTTCTCCCCATATTTCCTAGTCCCCAGAAAGAACGGAGGGTGGAGACAGATTCTTGACCTATGCCAATTAGATGTATTTAATCAAAAAATTAAAATTCTGTATGGTCACACTGGGATCAAAAATTTCCCCTCTGGAAGAGGACACACAGTTTGTGGCTTTTGACATGAAAGACGGTTAGTTTCACAGAGACATGCGCCTATCCTACAGAAGGTTCTTCAGGTTCTTCCTTAGGCAAGACCATTAACAATTCAGAATCCTCCCATTTGAGCTAGATATGGTACCCAGGGTCTTTTACAGAAATCTTTTTCAGTGGTTGCAGCTTGAGTGAGAAGAAACAACTTTTACTGTTTTTCCATACCTTGATGACTGGCTCCTGATGGGCAGATCCATCAGGGAAGTCCAGTTGGTGACCATATTCCTACTCTGCCTATTGTCTTCCTTGGGAATCTGTGTCAGCCACAAAAAAATCCACTTTCACTCACACAAGGACTAGAGATTTTGTAGGTGTGACCTTGGACTCAACTGCAGCAAGAGCCTATCTCCCGATGGAGAGATTCTACACCCTGATTGATTTGATAAAGCAGGTCACCCTCAGACTTCGGACTACAGTCAGGGTTTGCTTTTCCCTTTTAGGCCATGTGGCCTCATGCATCTAGTTACACCATTTGCTAGGCTCCATCTCTGTTGCCTATAAGCCTGGCTTCAGTCTGTCTACTCATCAGACAAAGACAACATCAGTACCAGAGTAACAGGTTACAATCAATGTTACAGTCTCTCTTGCAAACCCAGAAAAGGTTCAGGTTGGAGTTCCTTCCCTCACACTGACACCCAAAGTGAGCATCATTACAGATGCTTCCCTCTTAGTTTGGGGAGCCCATATGGTTAATCACAAGGAACTTGGACCCCTCTGGAGGCCAGAATGCATCTCAATTTACTGGAATTAAGAGCAGTGTATTCCGCATGCAATACATTCCTTCCACTCATCCAGTCCCAGTATTTCCAGATAATGTTGGACAATATGACTACTATCTTCTCCATAAACGCAGAATGAGATCCCTTTCCCTGTGTGCAGAGACAGTCCACCTCTGGAATTGGTGTAACAGTAACCACATAACTCTCTCAGCAGCATGCCTTCCAAGTGCACAGAACTCCCTAGCAAACAGTCTCAGCAGGCATTTTTCCACAGACCACAAATGGGAGTTTCACAACTCTGTCCTGAACAAGATCTTCACCCATTGGGGAATGCTGCCTTGAGACCTCCTCACTTCACAGGCTAACTAGAAACTCCCCCTGTACTGCTCCAGAGCAGCTCTGGGCTGAGGCGCAAAGGATGATGGATTCTGCTAACCTGGACAGGACATCTCAAATATGCCTTCCCTCTCATCTCGCTAATATCACAAGTGCCCAGCTGGCCAAGAAAGTTCTGATTCTTGGATTGCCTCAGGATTTCAACCCATCCGCCTATCAACATCCAGTCATTTCAGGATCTACTAATGCAATGCAATGCTACAACCAGGCATCCCAGATTAGGATCTCTACAATTCAAGGCCTGGTATTTGGATACCATGTCACAGCAATCAGCACCTTTCATCCTACAGTTGAGGGACACACCTTCTTTACTAATCCAATGACAACTTGATTCCTGAAGAGACTTATTAGAACATTCCCACCAGTGGTGAAACCAACACCACAATGGGATCTCAATCTGGTCCTTTCAGTTATCACCAGGCCTCCCTTCAAACTGTTAGCTGCCTGTTCTGTGTCCCATCTCCTGATGAAAGTTGCCTTCCTTGTTGCCATCACATCAGCCAGACGGGAGAATGAATTGGGAGTGCTCATGGCAGATCAGTCATATCATTTTTCAAAAATTTTTGGAGTTTTTCACATGAATCAAACCATCCACTTAATAGTATTTTTGTTTGCAAAATCTCATGCTTCTGATGAGGAGAGAAGACTTCACTCCCTAAATGTCTGATGGGGCTGGTTTTCTAGCTACAAAGAATGAAAACAATTAGACACCTAGGCTATGTATTGCCCTGGCAGAATGATCAGTGGGTCAACCACTATTTGTGCAAAGACTCGCTAATTGGATCTTGGACTGCATCATAAACTGTTACCAACTAGCATGTATGTTCGTCTCCCCTGCCCCTCCCAGAGAGGATGAGAGCCCATTTCGCCAGAGCAAAAGCAACCACTGTGGCATCTCTGCAAGACATACCCTTAATAGATAGCCTCCCTACATCTATTTGGAGTTCCATCCACAGCTTTACAAAACTTTATGCATTGGTCTAATCTTCTTCTACAGATACAGTTGTGGGGTGGCACCATTACAGACATGCATACCAAATGCATCCTCTCACCCTCCCTTCCCCCAGTTGACTGCTACTTACTGATCTCCCACATGTGCAATACACATAGGGACTATCACTCAAGGAAGAAATGGAGGCTACTTACCTGTAACTGAAGGTTGTTCGAGATGTGTGGTCCCTATCTGTATTCCGTTACCCATCCTATGTCGCCTCTGCTGTGGATCATGACAAGATTCATGATCAGAAAAGGAACTGGAGAGGCATCGGTTCCATGCTGGCCCTTATACCCTCCATTCAGAGCACAAGGAGAACAACTGTGTGTATGTGCACGACCATGTGAACAGTCATCTGAGATTTTTGTCCTAACAGTATCCGTAGGGTCGGCAGTGGCGTCGTCTGGAGTGCCACGCTCATGCACTGCTGGTCCTATGCCCTCTCAGTTCCTTATTACCGCCCATCAGTTGGTCAGAGCATCTTATCTTGCCTTGCAAGCGTGTTAGCAGTGTTAGCCCATTGACTGTCTTCTTTGTATATAGTTCTCAGATAGTTGAGTGTTTAGGTATTAGTTTAGTAGTTAGAGTCCTGGTTGGGACTTTGCCCTAGGCTTCAAACCGTATTCCTCATGCAACAGGCCAGTGCCTATTAGTGACACCCACAGCAGCTGTTTGAAGTGCTAGGGAGCATCCCATATAAAGGAGAAGTACAGGGTTTGTAAGAACTTTCGTCCCAGAATCCAGAAAGAGCAGGATATCCACCTGAAAGCCCTCCTCATGGAGGTGCACTTCATCCGGAGTCGGACCGTTCCCATTCCGACTCTGTACCTAGCACCTTGGCGTCAGTGCGGAGTGCCCTGCTGGCACTAGGTTCCTCCTGGCACCATTGCCCTTCGCCAGTGCCCAAAAAGTGGCGAAAGGAAAGAAGCTCCCCGGCGCTGTCCAAGGAAGGGAAGAGGGCTCTGGACAGAGGACCTAGTTAAGGCCACATGCCCACTCTGGAGCTACAACAGGGTGCCACTACGTTTGGACCCCTAACCCAACCAGGGATTCGACTCCTGGGAGCGGCAGGGGACCCTGGTTCCTTCTGGGGCGTTCGATGCCCAAGGCTGCCCAGGTGGCTAAGGGACTGCCGGTGCTGCATTCGCCACACCCACTGCAGGATGGGGTTAAGGCCATGCAACCCAAGGGCAAGCCAGCCATGAGGCCATCCCAAAGGGTGGTGGAGCACCACCGGTCCCCAGAACACTGACGTATTTCCCAGTCCCCGCAACCTCAGTCACCAGCCAAACAACCCAGGTCTCCAGCACCACGCTCACGATCTCCTTCTACGAGGCATGGGACAGTGGAATCGAGGCATCGGTCTCCGTATTCTGGTACTGACCAGCATCTCACCAGAGATCTCCCTGGTGCAGGTCCCTATTGCCTAGACGAGCTCTGAGGCATTGGTTCCCACCGGTGTGGGACCGCTCACCATCACGGCACCGGTCTCCATTGTCCCGGTACTGCTTTGGGGAAAGGCACCATTTCCCACTCCACCCTGGTTCCCGGAAGGGAACTGGTTTGCATTGGAACCGGAGTTCAGCCCTTCGCCAAGGAAGCATAAATCTCCAGCGGTGCTGGAGACTGGCAAGGCACTTGCGGTGGCTGCATGGCAACAGGGCCAGTGGCCTGCTCAGTGGCCTTGTTGGAGCCCTTGGAGTGGATATGCCTGTGATGCTGTTACCATACTCCCACTACTCCTCCCTGTTTGGACAAACACTGCTGGCACCAGGCTCAGAGCCCGGTGCGGAATCTGACACGGGGGTAGCACAACAGGCGCCGACGCCTAGGGAGCCATCCCCAGAAGCATGGAGCAGTTGATAGCTAAGTTAGGTCAGACTTTTGCCTAGAGGCAAATCATTAGGTGTACATCAAGCCTCAAAGAGGGCATCAAATTTGTATGCATAACCATCAGACCCTTTTTTCACAACGATGTCTGCAGGAGCGCCGTATCTGAGAGAGAAGTTCTTTGGATCACATTAACTGATCATATTTTTGTTTTTACCTTTCATTTGTTTGTTGGTCATGTTGTATTTGTTTTAGGACTGGTTGGTTTTTTTTTTTTTTTTTTTTTTTTTTGATAGTGTAAAAATGTAGTTTTAATCTGGTGTTTTGTGTATTGGATAATTCAATATGTCTCAAAAGACTTCCTGCTTCTAAAAGGAGCTTCAAGTAAACTGAAAAGATGTTCTGTCTGGACACTTGTGAGTGTTACACTTGGTCTTTCTTGGTAAGTATCATGGTTTGTCTGGATGCACTATCTAATCAAAGATGTCACTTCAGCTATCTGGTCTTGGAAGTAGAGTTTGAGAAATCACCTGGCTGTCCCTGCAAAAAGAATCAGTATTACCAATGGAGGAATCTTGTGTGAATTCTCCGGGTTTCATTCTTTGGGAGTCAAAATTTCCTTTAATGCACCATTCCAAAGAATCTTGAAAATGAAGCGAGGTTCCATAGTTGGGAACTGAATAGGTCAGAGCAGTCCTACATATGTTACAGATTCGAGAGCTGAGGGAGTGCTTCCATGAAGGAGAGCAGAGTTTCTGCTTGTGTTCAGGGTAGACGCTAATATGAAGGTAGTTCCTTCCCGCAGGATGATGGGTTTTGTCCTTTGATTTATCGATTACGTGGGCTCCACTATATGGAATTTAGCATTCACTTATTTCCAGGAGTGCCTTGGACTAACATTTACTATGTAACTGTCTAATTATTTGCCACTCATTGTAATTTGTTTGCAAAAAATGTGTGTTCTTTCTATATGGTTTACTGACGCCAGTTTAGACAACAGTTCCAAGAGGTGCAACTAGATTAAGAAAATTTCATTGACTAATGTATAGGCAACTGTCAATCTATTGGATCAAGGTGTACACATAAAAGGTCTAGTCAGATGCCTGATGAATCCACTTATGGCTGACAAGCCCAGTTGGAGAGCGACACAGCTTGTTGCAAGTTTCACAGATCCATATGTTGTCTGGGTTGGCATTTAGGATTACAGCAGGCTTTCTTCTTTCTCCCTTTGCTTCCATCTTCTGGATCAAAGATGCTTCATGTTGAGCTGTACCCAGTTCCAGATGTTCCCTCCAGATGGAAGGGGATTCTGCGCACTCCTCCTAGCTTTCTACATTGATGTTGAATGATTTCGTATCATTTTTGTACATATCGTGGTACCACCATAAAGGGCGATCCCACTTTCTAGAGCTGTCTTGAACCTCGCTGTACAAAATGTTCTTGGGGATATGGTCTTCTCCCATTCTCCTGACATGACCGAGCCATCACAACCTCCTATTCTTGATAGTAGTTTCTAGGTGTGTCAATCCTGTGTGCTCCTGCACTCTGTATTTGGTATTTTATCTTCCCACTTTATTTCCAGAGTCTTACACAGGCATCTCATGTGAAAGCTGTTCAGGCTCCTGATGTGCCTAGCATATGCAGTCCATGTTTCTGAACCATAGTCGGGATAACAGCAGTCAAGTCTTATAGATTCACATCTTCACCTTAATTTGCCGTTGTTCCATTCTGTATTAGCCTGAAATTCTAAGCTGCTTTTCCAATTGTTAGTCAGTTCAGTCTGAAGGTCAAGATTTGTGCTGATCATAGACTCCAACTAGCAAAAGCTGTCGACAGTGCCAAGAGATTTACCCTTCAGGGTAATAATAGCAGGCATTGGTTCTTCCACCTGTGGTACGTGATCAGGTTGACCATCAGTTTCAAGAAGACTGTGAAGTTCTTGCATGACGCAAAAAATCAAGATCTTCTAATGTATAAATAAATAATGGGTGACAGGGGATGGATCACTTGATGATTACCTGTTCTGTTCATTCCATCTGAAGCACCTGGCATTGGTCGCTGTTGGAAGACAGGATACTGGGCTAGGTTGACCTTTGGTCTGACCCAGTATGGCCGTTCTTATAACTAAGAACCTGTTTATTAAATGAACTATCAATTCGATATCTTACGTTTATATTATACACAAAAATCTACATTAAAAGAACATTAAGGTCGCCGAGTCAAGCACTCAGAAAGTTTAAGAAATGCCTGTGCAACCTTAATTTACCCGCTTCTACATGTGTGCTTTGACAGACGTCATTAAAGACTGAAATCTGGCCTGCCTTTGATCACTCATTACATTTGAAAGGAATATTGCATGCTCTTCGGCCATGGTGCAGGGATGGACAAAAACACCCCAGCACACTGTGCTCTCAGACTCTCCATTGATGCATGAAGGAGTACATGTCCTGACCCTACCTGGTGCACCCTGCAGGACCACTCCAGAGACTTGTGGATTCGCAGGATTAAGTCAGCTCTGGGAACTTTTTACCGGGCATCATGTAGTGACGCCATCCGCCACGGTTACTTTGACTGATAGTCCTCAGTAGACCGTACATTTGAATTGTTTAATTACATGATCACGTAGTATTATTTCTTCAGGATCCCTGCCTCATTAAGTGTACATGATGGATGTTCTCCATGAATGACCTTTAATTCAATATTTTGTTATATCATTGTTCAGTGTGTGGCCCAGTGCCTTGTTTACTGCACACTATTCTAACACTGCTCTGAAAATTGAATTATTGATTTTTCTCATGGACTTTTCTGTGGTGCTCATCACTGTAGTATCTTAAGTGCGTCTGAGATACTACATTTTTCACAGCATCCTTGTGAGATGAGTAGGTATTATCTCAGTTTTAAAAATGGGGAACTGAGGCTCCAAGATTAAGGATAAAAGTATCCATTAGTTTTGTATGCTCGTTTTGAGACACCTAAAACATGATTTTTCAAATAACTTAGCATTATATAGGTTTCAGAGTAGCAGCCGTGTTCGTCTGTATCCGCAAAAAGAAAAGGAGGACTTGTGGCACCTTAGAGACTAACCAATTTATTTGAGCATAAGCTTTCGTGAGCTACAGCTCACTTCATCGGATGCATCAGCGGTAGCTCACGAAAGCTTATGCTCAAATAAATTGGTTAGTCTCTAAGGTGCCACAAGTCCTCCTTTTCTTTTAGCATTATATAGTATTTTGTATGTTCAAAGCACTGTCCCTGTTGACATCAGTTGTAGCTGTGAGTGCCCAGCACTTCTGCAGATCAGGCCCCAGAGTTTCAAGTCAGGCACCCAGAAAATGAGGAACAAACAATTAGTGCCATTCTGTGAAAAGTTTGATATAAGGGACTTGCCTAGCATCCATAGGAACTATGTGGCAGAGGCAGGGATAGAATCCAGTTTTCCGGGGCAACATTGGTCTGCTGTAACCACGAGATCATCCTTTCTTTTCTTGCAATCCCCTGCCTCAGTCACTTCATACCCTTCCAGCTTCTGCAATAAATGAAGCAGGGGTTCAGCAGACAAATCTCCCACACTGCATGACTGTCATTCATCCCCAGAGTAGATCTATCCAGTATGTTGAATAAGGCCGCATCCTGTGGGAAAAATAGCATGTGATTGTATAATTTAAGGTGATGTCATAATGCGTACCATAAGTGAGGGGGACGTGAATTAAGGTTGCACTAGCATTTCTGGAGTGAGTGCTTTATTTTGTAACCTTAATAATAATAATAAATCTAACATTTTCCTTTTTTTTTTTTTAATGTGTAATTTCCTAGGTTTTTGGGCTCCCTGACCAATGTCCTTTCCCTTTCGGTCTTCAGCAACTTTCTCCTGCTGGTGACTGCAGGGGGCAGGTCATTGGGACTACAAGAGAGAGTGTTCAGGTGCCCAGACCCCACGTGGCCTGCAGCAGCCCAGAGTTGCCCTTGGAGGGAAAGTCCTGCTTAGCTGTGATGTGACGCATGCTCATTTCAGACAGAATCTTCAAGGAGTCTAGCTGCTAAACCTTTAAGTCTCTACTGAGCATGTGTGAACTCAGATTTTTTGAAGTCTTTTAACTTGGCTATATTGGGATAGAGTTTTATGGGGACACCAAAAGACTCATTCCTGTCATGCCACCTTGTTGAATTCTGCGTGTGGATACTTGCAGCAGCTTACAGGTTGGGACTCCGCTTATCTTAATTTTGGAAACCCAGTATTATAGGTTAAACACTTCCTGAATACCTGATTCTTTTTACAGTGTTTGTTTTATTTTGTTTTATAGATGGGGATACAAGTGCAACAGAAAGTGGTGATGAAGTTCCTGTGGAACTGTATACTGCTTTTCAACACACACCAACTACAATTACTCTAACTGCTACAAGGGTTACTAAGGTTAATGACAAGAAAAGGAAAAAAAGTGGGGAGAAAGAGCAGAACATTGCAAAATGTAAAAAGGTAAGTTAACTTAAACATTTAATTGCTCTTTACTTCTCATAGCTTTCATGTAATGGAATGAATTACTAGTATGTGACATTTTTAACATTTGCCTCGTGTTGCCTGAATTTAGATTAGTATGCAGGATTCATCCATGGAAAGTGATGTATCGGACCTCTTTCCTCTCCCCCCCCCCCCTTTTTTTTCCTTGGTTATCCAGTATTCTTTATGGTGGAATCCCATTAGAAATGGATTGATATTAATTTTTTTAAACTTATAACACATTTGCATACAATATACACAGGCTTACATGGTGTCCTGTGAGGAATCTATTTATAAATACATGGACATTTTTTGCCTCATGCTATTATAACTAGAATATTTCTCGCTCATTTTTTTTCTTCCCACTGCTGCTAATAAAGGGCAAATATTTTTATAGTGCTCTTTAGCTATTAAAATTCAGAAATGATTGATTGATGGTGTTGTCAGTTCTACCTGAGATGACTTGGCATTCCATTCAGTTGAAGTGGCATTTCTGTAGAAAACTGCTGCCAGAAAGTAACCTTTTCAACACAGTTTAGTAAGTGAAGTGTGATTATTCAAAAATTTTTTTTGAAAATATAATTTTTAACCAAGGAAATAACAATGTGTTGTATTTAGAAAATTAAAAAAACAGCTTAAAAGTAACTGTATTGAGGAACCACTACAATAGAATTAATACACTGACACTGTGAAATATGATACCTTGATTTTCTAGATTCATATAAAAATCAAACACTGGATACTAGCAAAATACAGAAATTAAATCATTCCATGATTTTAAGAATATGCTCTGTTTGTGATCATGTTAAAATAAAGAACTGTAACAGTCAAGCAAAAATATTAAAAGAAACTGGAGCTGGAAACCAGAATTTCAACAGTTAGACAGTGTTTTGGCATTTGAAACAAATGTTTAAGGTCATTAATTTATTTTTTAAAACCAAATGCACTTGTAGAAATATCTGATCAGCTGGTAAAATATCACTTGAATGACAGTTCTTAATATAAAGTGCTGATACTCAGTGGTTACCTCCTAATATAATGTAAGGGGATGTTTGAAAAGGCAAACTTAATGGAAAATACTGTGTTTTGAGAGAGAGTTTCCATAATTTTACAAGATATACAATGTACATCCGTAGGCTTTCCAATGTGTGCGCCATTTAATGGGTTTACTTTGTATGCCCATGGAGCATTCTAGGTTAATGTTGATCACTGGCACAGTGGGTGAGGCATCAAGGTGAGTTTGTAATACTGGAAAAAAGGCAAATTTCATGCCACCAAATGCCATTGGACTACTAGCTTTGAAACCTTGGATTTCATTTTATTTGCAACCTTTATATAATGTTTTCAAGAATATGAAAAATGCAAGTGGCCTTCCTTCTTTTTATTGATCTTTTAATGTCACTCTCTACCCTTCCTGTTATTGCTTTTAATGAGAACAGTTGTATTAAGAACTTAATTACCTTTGTAAAAAAGCATAAGATCATTTTCCCTCAGAAAAACTTTCTTAATCTTTAAATATTTTTAAATGACAACTGCATTTTTTTTTTAAGGCTTTTCGCGAAGGATCTAGGAAATCTTCAAGAGTTAAGGTAAGTGTAAATATATGATAATTGTAGATAGATATGGGTATTACTTCAGTTACATTCTGAACTTCCTGCTAACTAATCTTATTTTTGTTTATATGAGAACATGTGTTTGTATAGTTAGACTATCGTCTTATATATTGGTGTTTATATTTATCCAGAATACACCTGCATAACATGTACACGTGTTAAAATACCTTTTTAGTAGAATAACTATTTTCTGGTGGTGGTTAAATAAAGAACATTAGAAAATGACCAATTTGTCTTTCGATTGGCACTGACTCAGCAAGCGCAGGCAATGCTATTTATCTAGAAGTTCTTCCCTTTGAGAAAATATGAGATTTCAAAAAGATGGATGAGAATTTAGAAGAAGCAGCCTGAGGAAGAGTTTCCCATGCCTCTAGCAAGTCAAACAATGATCTGGGATGTCAGCTGTGAGATTGTTTTGACAGTTTTATCTTAAAACCTAATTGGTCTTAGACGACTTCAAAAGATCCATGTTGTGTAAATTAGAACTACAGAATTCTTCCACTATTTTGTTCTTTAGTTATTTGATCCTAACTGTTCCTCCTGTTCAGTATAAACATACAAAAAAGCAGCACAGCCAGCCTAAAAATCATTTGTCTGAAAGTGTTCTTCTTACCATTGTGACAAGTAATATT
Organism: Natator depressus; assembly: GCF_965152275.1. Taxonomy (NCBI): domain Eukaryota; kingdom Metazoa; phylum Chordata; order Testudines; family Cheloniidae; genus Natator; species Natator depressus. Next base: position 322,007,213 of record NC_134234.1, on the reverse strand, counting down.
GCAAATGAATAAAATTGGAAAAGCAGTTTTACTGATGGTAAGTTTCACTTCCTAGTTCTATGCACTGTGTTATGATATCACTCTTATGCGTTTCTTAGAAGGAGCTCACATGCATCATCTGTTAACACCTGTGTTAAGCAGCATCATGGATAAACTGAACTACTGGGAATTCAGATGCTACTGATTTATTAGCTTCTATCAGTTGCTGTGCTAGGTCAGGTAGAAGAGAGGAGCAACAGCACATGGAACAACAAGGACCCCCGAGACCGTTTTGGGAGAAGGAAGAAGCCTTTCATGTAGGGATGGTGAGGGAGGGGCAGAAAACACCTGTCATCTCAGGCCCCTCTATGGAGTTGTGGTGTGGAGGTGGAGCGTGGCTCTGGGACTATAATGATCCTGAGTCATCCGTGGTTCCACTGTGGAGCCAAGCAAGGAAGGACCACAGGATCTGGGCAGGAAAGGCAGAGCTGGGACTAAGAGGGAAGGGGGCAGGTGGGAACTCTCTGCCTTTGACCCCTTTCATAAGAGTTTAAAATGAAGGGGGAATTAACTTCCAACACCTGCCCCCTTGAGGCCAGGAGGCAACAGCAAGAGTTTCCTGCATTCTCAGTCTATCTCCTCTAGAAGCCAACCACAAGCTTGGACCAGGAACTTACTTTTAGATGTTTTTCCATGAGACACGGGTACAGCGGGGGTGGGTTCATTGCTCTGATTCACATTTCCTGACACACCCTGCTCTGTACATGCACTCTGGCTTGTTTGTGTTGGTCACAAATAGTAGTAGTGAGAAAAACAAAATTGGAAAACTTCTGGGGGGGGGTTGTGTCGAAACAAGACATTTTCAAAGCATTTTCAGAAGCAGATACACTTTTTTCCAAAAATGCTCTTGGTGCAGTATTCAGTAAAATCAGATGATTTTTCAGTTGACTATGCCCCTTTTAAAATAACAGCATAAATTCCTAGCTCTTCCTTAATGTGAATAGAGTACTTATTTTTGTTTTGGCTTAGTTTTTTTGAAACTTGTTGACTTATATTAATTTTTCCTCAGGAATAATATCTATTTCTGAACTATACTGAGCTTGGTGATTTTTATGAAGTGGTAGTATTTTGTAAGAAAATAAACAGTTTGATTAATCAAACTGTCTTAAAAGGTACTGCAGAATTTAAAAATTGAATGTTCTGGAAGTACATTGTTGAGTAGATACAACTATGACAAGATCCAGTGGTGTTGGTTGCCTCCTCCCCTTTCCCCCCAACCCTCCTTTGTATACTTTTAACTGATTGTACTGAATTGGTAGAAAATGTTTGCCTTTCCTTTATCCTGTGCCAGCTATTTTATATTTGGCTTTTGAGCTTAAACTTATTAAAGGTTATGCTATTAAAAATCATATATCTTGTTTGTAATTTCTGGTTATTGTGATTTGTAGGGTTCAGCTCCAGAGATTGATCCTTCTGACAGTTCAAACTTTGGATGGGAAACTAAAATCAAGGCATGGATGGATCGTTACGAAGAAGCAAATAATAACCAGTACAGCGAGGGTGTTCAGAGAGAGGCACAAAGAATAGCTCTGAGACTAGGCAATGGAAATGACAAAAAAGAAGTTAGCACCAGCAATCTGATCTTCAAACCTCCCGTAGAGGTAAATAAGTGAAGACGGAACTGTGTAACAAGGGAAAGAAATGCATAACTCATTAAAGTAGCACTAAAATTTGTATGCTTTTATGAGATAGTGTTCCCAGTGTCGTAGTCATTCTTTTCTTCTTTAGGTTTTTTTTTAATCTCTAGCTTATTCTACCAATTGGGAACATGTTAGCAGTAATAGTTTTAAGTGAGCTGTAGCTCACGAAAGCTTATGCTCAAATAAATTTGTTAGTCACTAAGGTGCCACAAGTACTCCTTTTTCTTTTTGTGGATACAGACTAACACAGCTGCTACTCTGAAACCTTTCTTAAATAATGAATCACAGTTGATATTCATGCATTTGTGTGCTTCATAACATTCCAATTTTCTTTATTTTTAAAAACTGCTAGGTGAATGTTAGTGTTCATAAAAATTGCCAGATTGACAGCATGGAGACTAAATTAATCTGTTTATCCACAGAATAGTTTCCACACAGGCTGTAATAAAGTAAACTTCCCCATTCTGCCCTGCTAATGTTCCTCATCTCTGACCTGGGGGAATGCTTGTAGAAGTGAGAATAGATAATTCTCTAGCTCTGCTGATTGTTTTTCTGCCAGGATTGTCAACAGAGGTCCAAATTAAGTGTTGAGCATTTCCTTTTTTTAATCGTTTAAGATAACATTCAGAAGTTCCCAGTAATACACAGTATATATTTCTATAATTATAAATGTTTACAAAAACACTGATACCAAACAGTGATATTGTCAGCCCTGGAAACATAATTCCTCTGCTTACAGAGAAAAGGTTCAACACCCATATTTTTACCAAAAAGTGGTTGACTTAACCCACTCTGGAGGGAACACCCCTGCGGGTGAGAAGGTAGTTGCGTCTCTATAGCTAGTCTATTCTTGATCAATGAACTTAATGCTGGTTTATGGCTCCAATTGACTTCAGTGGGATTTCTGTGCATGCATGCAAAGACAGAATTTGTCCCAGTCACTAGTGACTTGTGCCCAATTTTGAACTTGAAGTGAGAGGTAAATATTCTTCCACTTTATATCTGCTTATCTCATGCTACAATTTTAAATAGGCTTATAAAATTTTTGCCCCACTAAAACTTACATATTGCTGTGAGGTTGTATTGTGCAGGGGGATGGGGGTGGAGGGAGAAGCTAATAAATGCACAGCTGTAAACTATGGCAGATTATCTGTATACAGTTCAAGTTCTGTACTGTTACAACATTCATATAGTAAACTTTATCATAAAAGCATATTTAGAACACAGTAAATCAAAATGGTTTCCTTAACTTTATATTTGGATAAGTGAGTCTCTTTAATATTAACATACAGTACTCTCAGAATTACAGTCCACAGCCTATTTTGTGTAACACAGCTTCAGATTTTCTTCTGAGGACTGGTTTTGTTTGTCTTTCAGTGAAACTTAAGTTTTCTAAATGTCTAAGTCTCTGAAAATGGGATCCAAGGCCACCCTTTTGGGTTACATTTAAGAATTTGTAGTGAGACACTGGTAGGACTACTCATGTTTAAGGTTCTCATTGATACCCGTATGAAATGTTTTAAAAATATTATGGTATGTGTTGCATTTAAAAAGATTTTTAACTGGAGGAATTCTGTCGATTGATTCATCAAATGGAACGTTGCTGAATGCATCAGACTGGTGGGAAGCTCTATATCGTATGGAATAGCCTTCTACTGGGATGATTATTCTTTTTAATATTATGTGTGTGTTCTCTCTTCTTCTTTAGAAGAAATCAATTTAGGGCCCAGTCCCACAGTTCTTGCTCCAACACAACTCATAGAAAACAAAGGATATTTTCAGTTTTATGTTAGCAAGTCCCAGAACCTAGGACTCAAACAAAAAACACTTAGTTAAAAAAGACTCAAGATGGAAAATGTAGTCCACCTAATAGCAACGGAATCCAGCTAGCACTTAAAGTATATGTTGACAATTTTTTTGCACCTTTCATGAACACACATGTGAATGGCTAGTTCACCCTTGCTGTGTAATCCTGTATCCCCCACAAGACTTTCCCATTACTACATTCATCATTATTTAAGGTTACGAAAAAGATTTGGATGTCACAGCATTTGTTATTTTTTCAGTTGTTTCACTCGTGTACTTGTGACTTGCTAATGTTTCTTCTTATGAACTGGTTACACAGTTCTCTCATTAACCCTCATACCAGGTCAGAGCATAAGGTCAGCAGTATCTTCACAGATGTCCTACAGTTTTTTCCAAAATAAACTACCAGTGACAATCAAATTAGATAATACAAGTTATGTCTTTATCACCTAAATTACAAAAGAGAAAACATATAGAAAATACTATATGATAAACATCAGCTGCCTTACATGAGATCTGTGGAAGGAAACTGCAAGCTATTGATAGGGAAAGGCTAATCTTAAGGAAAACTTACCTTATCAGATTTTATAGTAGAAACATCTTTGCCTCTCTCTAGCACCAGCATGGCACAGATGACACATTCCTTTGCCTAGATATAGGCCAATTTATGTAATTTCTGATCAAAACTAATTACAAGAGGTGTGAGTTCTTTAGTTGTTGTGTCCGAGTACATATTACCTTTTGATTAACAGGCATCCTCCCATCTGAAGTTATAGAAATACATACAAAATTTACAATTTCCTTTTTCCTGTTCTCGAAAGTTTTGTTTTAAAATGCATTCTTTCCGTTTGTGTCTTTGTTTGATCAAGGACAGTGATATCTTGGAAAGAGTTCTAGTGTGCAGATGAACCACTTCGGTCTTTAATCCTGGGGAGTTCATAGGCATAATGAAAGGCATAGTTACTAGTTAAAACTTAAGAAACGACTAACACTTCAAATGTCCATTATTAAACATAATATCTAAATTATAAGGGCATTGCTACATTGATTCTCAATCCTGTTTTAGGGAATTGTAGTTATAACTTCTTTATAATTTAAATCTGTAGATAACTGCATTGATAGGAGGAAAAGCCTTATAAGATCAAATAGCTTTTTTTTTTTTTTTTTATTAAAAGAAGGAAATGGCTTCAGTTACCAAGTTGCTGCTTGAAGGGTTGCAGCCATATAATCTGTTTAATTACACTAATAAAATGAGTTTAATTATGCTTCTTAGATTCATTTTGTGTTTTGTAGAGCTATGTGCAAAAAAACAAGAAAATTCTAAAAGCTGCCAAAGACTTGCCTCCAGATGCGCTTATTATTGAATATAGAGGAAAGTTCATGCTGAGAGAACAATTTGAAGCTAATGGGTATTTCTTTAAAAGGTATATTTATTTTAAGAACTCTTTTTTTTTAATAAGTTAACGTTCTTAAATGTGCTATTTTACCGACAACCTTTTTCCTTTTCTGCAATTATCTTATTGCTCTTTTTGTGCCAACTACTGGCATATGTTACTTCTAATACATCAAGAAAATAATACAGCTGCTTTTGAACTTGTATAACAGCTTCCACTTTGGGTGTCAATTAAATATTTATAACACACCTAGTAAGTGTAAGTAAATATTATTCCCATTTTACAAATTGAGACTCAGAGACTAAATGACTTGCTCAAGATTATACATAGAGCCAGGTATAAACACTTGACTTTCTGACTTTCAGTCTTGAGATTTAGCCATGAGACTACCAATCTTTTCGTACTCTTCTTATTATTTACAAAACTCGGCCTCCATAACTGAGAAAAGTTATGTGTTAGACATGTTTTTTGTTTTATAAATCTCAGTAGATTTGGATTGAGAGTTCTTCATTGCTGACTTGCAAGACTTGCAATATAAAGTCAGCACTAAATTACGCAACATAGTGATACAAAACCAGTAAATGTGAAAAAGAACTCTTAATGCTTTTAAAGGGGAAAAACATCCTATCTACCATATTAAAAAAATTTAAACTAGGGTTTTCTTCTTTTTCTTTCTAGGCCATACCCTTTTGTTTTGTTCTATTCCAAATTCCATGGACTAGAAATGTGTGTTGATGCAAGAACCTTTGGAAATGAAGCTCGATTCATTAGACGGTCTTGTACACCCAATGCGGAGGTAAGCGTATAAATATAGGAAATAATTCCTTAGTTAATCTAGATATTTGTTTATTTTGCTTGGCTTGCAGGATATGATGTTCTCACCTGATCCCCTAAATCTTGGACTGAGGGGATTTAATATGGAGGTGATATATAGTATAATGATGGATTAATCTTTCAATATTGTTTCTGGTAAACAAGTTATATATGCTGTTTTTTTAGTATTCTTTCTTTGTAAAGTGCCTAAACACTCAGGCTCAGTACTGTGTGAAGCCCTGAGCACCTTCACCTCTCATTGTTTCTAATTGGTGAAAAGGATGGGACACACTTTTGGAAATGAAAATAAAACAAACATGTATTTTCACATTTAGCATGTTACTCTAGCATGTTACATGCTAATAAAATATTTTCACCAGGACATTGACTCTATGCAAAGAATAAAGGGAAATATATATAAAGAATGAATAGTAGATCATGTCTTGGTATCATTAAGGCATTTTGTAAGAATAATAATTTTTTTTTTTTTTTGAACCTGTGCAGGGCAGCATCAAGAAATATATACATTTTGCTTATTATGAAAAACAATCATTTTTTTGAATACTGGTTTTATCAGTCTCTCCCAATTGATGGCATTGGTGGAGGGAACAACCTGTAGAAAGTGGTCAAGTATATCTGGGTTTTTAAGAATGAGTGTGGGTTTTAATGCGTTATAAACTAATGTATAGCTTTTCTCCTGGATTTAGGTGAGACATGTAATTGAAGATGGAACAATTCATCTTTATATTTACTCTATCCAAAACATTCCAAAGGGAACAGAAATTACTATTGCATTTGATTTTGATTATGGAAATTGGTAAGTATCTTTTAAATTGTTTGAAACATCCTGTATTTTAGGACAATATACTTCTAAAATGTTAGTAATATATTAATTGAGGCTATCATGTTATCACAAATATTCCTATTTTCTTTTACTCTTTTCATACACTTCAATAGTACGGTGCCCTTAAAGTCCTCAATGATAAGTGTATGCCATTGCAGGATTTTCCTTTAAGGGATGTTTTATTATTGTTGGGATTAGTGATAGATCTTTTCACTGTAAATTTAAGTGATTTTTATATCTCCGCAATACTACATACTTGGATTTACAGTGAAAATTCTTCAAACATAACATTCATTTTATGGATTGTTGGATACTATTTGATATTTAGTGTAAGCTAATGTAGAGCTATTCAGTAATGTGCTATTTTTTTTTTTAAATCCACTCTTCTTACAGCTTTACGTACCATTAGTTAATTGCTGACATAATTTAGAAGGAATAGAATCAGACCTAATGTAAATCTCTGTAGAAATGAGAATAAATTATGTTCATGCTATAACCCATCATTAAAGAAGGATGTTCAAGTCTATTGAGCCCTTCCTTAAAATAAGGTCTTAAATTCTATAACCTGTCGATCCACATGTTCTCCTGGGTACAGCTTATTTCTCCTTTTGTGAATTGTGAAATACTCTGGTAGATAGATGCCATTGTTTTGAAATGGTAAAGTAATTAGGGTAAGCGCTGCTCCCAGATATGCATGAACAATTTCCATTGACTAAAGAGCACAAAATTTTGCCTTTAGGCGATGTAGCTAATGCCTTCCTCAGTCATTAAGAGTAACAAAAACACTTCTTCCTAAAGTGAGGTTCCTGTGAAAATTGACTGTTCTTACTGTTTTTTAAAAAAAGCAATAGTTGGATTTAGTGCTTCCAGTGACCTAGTGAGTTCATACGAAATGTACTCAATTTACCAGAAAACTTGTTCGGTATATTCTTCCTGCGACCTCTGCAGACTCTACATCTTCTCTGAAAGACATGAGGAGTAATTTCCTTTTGTCATGTCATTACTATAGATAAATATTCTTCAGACAAAACTAAGCTCTGTTAAGTAGATTTCCCTGTTAGACATTAATATAGTTTCACAAGTGTAATTTAAGGCTTAATTTGGAGGAAGGAATGTATTACAGATTTAGTTGACAGCAGAATTTGACCCATAACATCTTATTACTTGGTGATTGCGTAAACCAGAAAGAAAACAGCTTGCTTTCCATATCCTGAGTTGACTATAGAAGGCTGGTAATTATGGGGGGAATATATATATATAAAAATTTTTTTTACTAGGAAGTAAATATAAGCTGAAAATCTATGAAAGCTGATTAACGAACCACTCAGTACCATTTAAGATTCAGGGCAAACTCTCTGCTGGAGCAAATGGGCAAAACTCTATTGACAAGAGATTGGTGCAAAAAAGCTCTCTGAGTACAATTCAGTGTGGATATTCTGCTTATTTATAAATGCTACTAGAGAAAGTTTTATATTACTGAAACTTGTATAACTTGCAAGATCTCTTGTATACATCAAGTAAAAGTAACTCAATTGACTTATAAATATCTGTTGGGTTGTGTTTCCCAATGTCCAATCCAGACAGACATAAGATAAATCAATTTTGTACAAAACCAAATTGCTCTAATTTTTTCTGTTCATTTTTGCACCAGAGTATGTTTCTTTTTTTGCTTTTTATTTTATTTAGCTTTGTTTAGTATAATAGATTTTTATTTGTTTTAATGGAATTCCAAACTGTAAACTGGGAAGCGGATTTAAGAACCTGTGGATGAGAGTAATAAAATGTAACATTGCACAGCTTGGTGAAAGTTTAAATTAACCCTTTTCAAATATGCTAAAATACTGACTCTTTATCTTGGCAGATGTTAATTTACAGTGAAATGAACAAGAGTGGTTTAACTTTCAAAAATCATACTGCTGTAGCATTCAGTTCAATATTTTTACACCAAATTTTTTTGTATTGACTATTTTAGTAAATACAAAGTGGATTGCGCTTGCCTCAAAGAAAATCCTGAATGTCCAGTTCTTAAACATGGTTCCGAACCTACAGAAAACATCAATACTGGATATGAGACCAGAAGGAAAAAGGGAAAGAAAGAGAAGGACATTTCAAGAGAAAAGGAAACACAGAATCAGAACATCACACTGGATTGTGAAGGAGCAGCCACCAAGATGAAGATTCCTGATAATAAGCAGAGGAGACTTTCTCCCCTCAGGCTATCCATTTCCAATAACCAGGTATTAAAGCAAAAATCACTAGATGGTCAGATTTACAAACCAGAAGATTCCCTGCTTTAGAGTAATTCTTAAAAATCTTACGAGTTATTGGAAAGAGTTGTTCTTTGTGAATTTTAGTGTTGGATTAGCTACTTAAAGTATGTATGCTATTTCTAGTTCTCTTGAAATGACTAGTTGTTTTTTAAAGATATTTTGGTTCTCTTTAACCAGCTGCTTCTCTCACTGAAATGTCTCAACATAAACCAGAAATTCTGCCTCCTAATGCAGATCTGTGGTGTAAAAGCTGCACGCCATGCCTCAAGATCCCAAAACCATCCTGAAGCAGTGTTAGTCACACGTATGTTGTCCCCACAATGCTGATGTTTTTAGCCACACTTACAAATTGGCTTGCTTCCATAACAATTTCTACTACCAAGATTTCAGCCCAAAAAAGATCTTCTGGTCTCTCACTAATAGCCTCCATGTACCTGTTGTATGTTTTTGTGTAGATTGAACACTGGCATAAAGATGGTAAACAGGTATTTATTGAGTATGGATGGGAATGGGGGTTCTAGTGAGGTACCAGAGGTCTTGGTTATAGGTTTGGTTATCTTAGTTTATTGGCATAGAAGAGCAGGTAAATGAGAAAGTAATGAATTTCACAGATCCTAATTTGGAAGGAGCCGCACACAGCAATTAGTAAAGAGAAATTATACAAAGAAATCAGAGATATACCATAATGATGGATTGATTTTTGTTGTTTTTTGAGGGAGGAGAGAATTGATTGTGAGTCTGAGGGTAAATACTTGATGGAATTATGAGGGTAATTTGAAGGATGAAAGAGAGTTGTGTAAGGTGTGGGGTTACTTGGTGGGAGCCATTTTCAAAATTCTCTCAATCGGCCTAGAGAGTAATAAAGGGAACCATCATGGAGGAAGGGATGAGCGATGGAGATCAGGGAATTGGTGATGAATATGCAATTGATTTTTTAAAAATTTTTCATAAAGTTTACATTAGTCTTTTTCATGGGGTACAGTAGACTGACCTACCCAAACAGCTAACTTGCTTTAGAATGCTTCTGGGGTCATAAGGGCTGGCATGTGATTTCTACAGGAGTAGAGCTACAAAGGCAGTATATTCAAACTGCAGTTTTACAGGTAAGTTACTTTCCTTTTTCCAGCCAGGTTGCCACTAGCAATAACTGGTATTTGGAACCTGCTCCTGGGCACACAGAAGCTTATGTAATTTTTATAACAATTGTCACAGGCGTGCTAAAAGTTTGTCAACCTAGAAGAGGCTCAGTAAAATATAAGCACATCTGATATTTAAAAAAGCAGTTCAGTCAGCCAAAATAACGCCTTATGTATGTACTTTGTTTAGTTGTTTTAGTGCTGTGCTCAAGAATTGTACTGTTCATTTCCACTTTATAGCAGTTTTATTAAGGAACGAATGTAATAATTTCAACTTTATTTTTAAGGCAACCACATCTAAGAACAAAAGGTAGAATGTTGGTAACAGATCAATTATTATTGACTCTGCTTTAACTTTTTAATTTTTTGAATGTTATCCTTCTATTGTAAGAGACCTGAAAAACCCAGAAGCATTCCCACACCAAGCATTTTTCAGTATTTATTAATCGGATCTCTTTTGTGTTCCCTATGGTAAGTCGCTAATGTTAGATTATAGTGGAGATATATATAGCATCAGTGGAAAGGGTTATGTTAATAGTTACATAGGTTTGAGTTGACTGCAAATTTATATAAATATGATAACCTATCTTGTTTGACATGACAGTATACATTCCATTTTACTGAAAAAATGAGGTTTAAGATTTTCAAAAATGGGTGCCTAAACTTAGGGTCAAAATTCCTTATTTAGCTGCATAAATAAGTGGCCTGATGTTCATAAGTGTTGAGTGCCCTGTAGCGCCCATTGGTTTGGAAGCTTAATTCTTATTATTTGGTTGAAAAACTTGAGTGAGATTACAATTAAAGAAAATGGTGTGGATGTTTCTGTTTGGATCGGAGAAGGTACTTGAGTCAGGCTATATTTCTAGAGTCATAAAAGAATCCAAGCGGATGATATGTAGCTTTTACATGTTGCATTGGTTAATTGGCTGGTAGCTTTTGAAGTAGTGATTTGAGGATACTTTGCTCTGTGTAGCCTTTAGATTTCCCTAGTTTGAAAGAGTAGTAGTGGAGCTTCTGTAAAGCAGTCATTTCCATCTTTCAGGAGCCAGATTTTATTGATGATATAGAAGAAAAAACTCCTATTAGCAATGAAGTAGAAATGGAATCAGAGGAGCAGATTGCAGAAAGGAAAAGGAAGATGGTAAGTTGGGAAGCAAGTAGCTGCTTAAAGCTGTCACTAGGACTTAGTGATGGCTGCTCTTCCCATGCTAATTTGCTGCCTTTTTATAGGCTTTTTTAGAATCTGAGAATATATGAAGCCAGCACCTCATATACACTTTAACTTCAAATCCAAGGCTTGCTTGTTGAGTGAGAGCATTTCCATTTGGCTTGATCATCACCTCCTGACAAACATGCAAATCTGCTTTTGTTTTTAAATGTGTATAATTTTCTATTGCTTCTGCATAGGTGCCATTACTTGTAGAAAATGCCTAGCTATGGCTTTAAGACTTCCTTTTTATTATTGTACACCACAGTGGTTGGTTATTTGTAAGATACAATCAGGGGCCAAGATTTTAATAACTGACTAGTGATTTTGGGTACCAAACTTCAGACACCTTTAAAGAAGCCTAATTTTCAGAGGCTGGTTGCTCAACAATTTCTGAAAAGTAGGCCTTTTTTAGACATTCTGTCTGTTGGCCACTCAACATTTTAGATGCCTAAAGTCACTAGTTGCTTTTGAAAATCTCAGCCAGGAAATACTTAATTTATTTAAATAGTAGTATGAAAAGTTCCATATTTATCCTTGCTCTACATAAATCTTATTTTAAAGGCAAAAGTAACCTTCAAAACTTCGGCTGCTGTCTTTTACAGACAAGCTTGAGTGAACATTATCTAAGTTTTTGCCTCCACAAAAGCAATGATGTGTATCTAAAATGAATTTGCTAGATAGAGAATTAACCCATTGATTTTTGTATTCAAAATATGTTGTGCATATGCACAATTCTTGTGCCTGCAAAAATTTGGTGAAGGGAGAGAAGTGTTCACTCAAACATATGGTTAGTTGTCTACCAGATTTGTTCATAAATACAGATGGTATGCATAAAGGCTTATTTATTTTTCTGGCACAATCTTAGTCATAAGACAATGTGATACTAAAAATATGTATCTACCGTTTAAGTGGTTGGGAACTTTATGGAAATTTGACCCTTTAAGAAATGGAGTTACATTGGTTGAATTTGAATACTATTTCAAATGCTAAGGACACAGATTTGTTTACAGAAAGCAAAATGAAAAATAAAGTTGGGATTGATACTAAAACTAGTACTCTGTGTGTGTAGAAACTAATACATAGATTTATAGTTTATTGTGCAATTTAGGTACACAATCACATGTTTAGTCTTTGTTTCATGTTTTTAATGTTTGTGTTATAAAACGACTCTACCTTGAGAGGATGTAGGAACTGGTAGGCACACTGAAGAGTTAATAGGGGCAGGAATTGGCAGGTTTGTCACTCAGGATATTTGTATGAATTTGCAATCATAATTTCACACCACTGGGAATACATAACCCTAAAGGCAGGATTCCATGCTTCACATCTCCCCTGAGCCAAAGTTGAATAGCCGATGGTGGCATAGTGTTAGGAGTGCGGCAGTTTTCCATAAAGGGGCATATTTTTGGAGTTTAATGTACCCACCCTGCACACCGTACACAAACCATATCATTTGAAAGCTTATTTTATGTGCATTTAGGTGAGATATGATGTGCATCTGTCAAGTGGTGCTATAAACCTGTAGGAGAGGTGAAACAGTGGTACTACAAATGAGAAAGTGTCGGTCCTTCTTCGATTGATTGCAAGGAGATGTACACGCCATGTGCACGATCGTCGGAAGGTTTTTCCCTGGCGGTACCCATCGGGTCGGCTGTGGAGCCCCCTGGAGTGGCGCTTTCATGGCCGTGTATATAGATCCCTTCTGACCGCCAGTGATGGTCCATTGCAGCAGCTCCTCTCTTGCGTTAGCAAACAATTCCCTAGTGCACTCTCCTTTTCTCCCTGTAAATAGTTTATAACTTTATCACTAACTAAAGCTTTCAGTTAAGTTTTAGTTGGGGGTTCTTCTCTCCCCGCCCTTACCCCCCCCTTTGTTCCCATCCTGGGGAACGACACATGCCTCGGTCTCAGGGCTTCAAGCTGTGTGGGTCCTGCCTGAAGCCCATGCTGAAGGGAGACCCACACGATTTATGTCCAACATGTCTCGGAGAGGGACATCAGTCCGGTAGGTGTAAAATCTGCAGGGGTATTAAGCCCAGAACTAAGAAGGAGTGGGACTTGCGCTTAAAACTCCTTTTAATGGAGTCAGCTCTTCAACCCCAACTGCTCCAGGCCATGTCTGACCCAGCACCAGGCGCTTCTGTGCACAGTGAGCTGGCCTCGGTACAGGAAGCCTCAGCACCGAGGAAGGACTCATCCAAACGGCCACAGCACCGCCATTCCCCGGCACTGAGGACCAGCTCTAGTGTGAGGCACCACTTGCAGTCGCCGCTGCCACACAAGAAAAAGAAAGTTGACAGGGGATGCTCCCTCCTAGGGCAGCAGAGCAGGCTGACACCAGTGGGGTGCGTCCTGCGTTGGGACACCCAGCCTCGAGTCTGCCTAGACTGGTGCCATAGACTTTGGCTTCTCGGGGTGGTCTGTTGAGTCCGGCCACAGTGAACCCCCTGGTGTGGGAAGATTTGGAGGAGGACTTGGATGCTCCCTCCATGCCGGACACATTCGAGGTGGCCAAGGAGTTGATTGCCATGATGGTGCAGTTATCACTACACATCAACGTCAGGGAGCTTGCCAGACATTTCATGCCCCATCTTCAGGGCAAATGTGTATCGGTGTTGACAGACAACACCACAGCGATGTTCTATATAAACAAACAGGGTGGTTCTCACTCCTCTCCCCATGTGCCAGGAAACCTCAGGTTGTGGGACTTCTGCATCGCCCACTCGATAAAGTTGGAGGTGTCTTATTTGTCAGGTGCACAAAATGAACAGGCCGATCACCTCAGCAGATCTTTCCATGGCCATGGATAGTCTCTCTGACTGGACGTTGTCAGCAATATCTTCCTGAGGGGGGCATCTCCAGACCAGTTTGCGACACAAGGCAACAGGAAGTGCCAGCAGTTCTGCTCCTTCCTGAATCACAGCCCCGGTCAGTCGTGGATGCCTTTCTCCTCTTGTGGACGGGACCCCTGCTGTATGCATTCCTGCTGTTCCCTCTCATCCACAAAGTCCTCCTCAAGGTCCAGCGGGACAAGGCTTCGCTGATTCTCATAGCGCCGGCATGGCCCCGCCAACACTGCTTCTCCATGCTGTTGAACCTCTTGGTGGACACACCGATGACCTTGCCCATGATTCCAGACCTCATCACGCAGGACCACGGCCGCCTTCAGCACCCCAACCTGGAGTCTTCACCTCACCGTGTGGAAAATCCATGGCTAAATCCGTTAGAGCTGCAGTGCTCTGATTTGGTTAGGGAGGTTCTCCTTGGCAGTAGAAAGCCCTCCACTCGTGCCACTTATCTAGCCAAGTGGAAAAGGTTCTCTGTTTGGTTCACACAGAAGGGCACCCCTCTGCTGCAATCCTCAGTCCCCTTTATAGTGGACTATTTACTCTACTTAAAGCGGCAAGGGCCGGCAATCTGGTCAATCAAAGTGCACCTGGCAGCTATTAGCTATTTCCGCTTTCCACCTGTTCCCAGTGGAACGGTCAGTATTTGTTAACCCCATGGTTGGACGCTTCCTTAAAGGGCTAGACAGATTGTACCCCCAGGTGCGGCAACCTGTCCTTCCATGAGACATTAACCTGGTCCTCTCAAGGCTCATGGGGACCCCTTTTGAACATCTAGCAACTTGTTGGCTGCTTTACCTCTCTTAGAAAGTGGCATTTCTCATGGCTATAACGTCAGCCAGAAGAGTGTCTGAGCTAAAGCTTTAACAGCTGAACCCCTTTATACAGTGTTTTATAAGGGCAAGGTACAATTGCGGCCACTCTCAGCTTTTCTCCCTAAGGTTGTTTCACAATTTCACGCAAATCAGGATATCTCTTTACCAGTGTTCTTCCCGAAGCCACATGCTAATGACAGGGAACACAGGCTCCATTCCTTAGATGTTGGACAGGCACTGGCTTTTTACACTGAGCCAACAAAGCCATTTAGAAAGTCGATGGAACTCTTCATCGCCATTGCTGAGAGAATCAAAGGACTGACAGACTCATCCCGACAAATCTCATCTTGGATCACGGCCTGTATCAGGATGTGGTATGACCTGGCAAAGATACCAGCCTCAGCATTGATGGCGCACTCCATGAGAGTGAAAGCTTCGTCTACAGCGTTCCTGGCGCAGGTCCCCATTCAGGATCTCTGCAGGGCGGCGACATGGTCATCTATTCATACCTTTACGTCATACTGTGCCATCACACAGCAGGCTAGAGATGATGCCGCGTTTGGTAGAGCAGTGCTTTAGTCTGCAACTTGGTGAATTCCAACCCATCCTCCAGGGGACTGCTTGGGAGTCACCTACTTGGAATTGACAACGAGCAATCACTCGAAGAAGAAAAACCAGTTATCTGCCTTTTGTAACTGTTGTTCTTTGAGATGTGTTGCTTATGTCCATTCCAAGACCCATCCACCTCCCCTCTGTCAGAGTATCCGGCAAGAAGGAACTGAAGAGGCAGCAAGTCGGCAGGGACTTGTATGTACAGCCATGAAGGTACCACTCCAGGGGTCTCCATAGCCCCGAAGGGTACTGCTAGGGAAAAACCTTCTGAAGGTGTGTGCGCTGTGTGCACAATTGACTTGGAATGTACATGAGCAGCACATCTCGAAGAACAACAGTTTCGAAAGGCAGATAACTGTTTTTTGTTGCACGGTTCCAGAAATGCTCTAACACGACTCTGACTACAGTTTTTACTGTTCAAGTTAATTTAAGCACCTTAATATGGTGTGTGTTGGTGTTTAATACATTTAAACAACAATGTATTAAAATTAGGGCTGTCAACCGATTCAAAAAATTAACCGTGTGATTAATTGTGTTGTTAAACTATAATAGAATACCACTTAATTTAAATATCTTTGAATGTTTTCTACATTTTCAAATATATTGATTTCAGTTACATCACAGAATAGTGTACAGTGCTCACTTTATATTTATTACAAATATTTGCACTGTAAAAAATAAAAGAAATAGTATTTTTCAATTCGCCTAATACAAGTACTGTAGTGCAATCTCTTTAACATGAAAGATGAACTTACAAATGTAGAATTATGTACCAAAAAACCCTGCATCCAGAAATAAAACAATGTAAAACTTTAGAGCCTACAAGTCCACTCAGTCCTACTTCAGCCAATTGCTTAGACAAACAAGTTTGGTTACAATTTGCAGGAGATAATGCTGCCTGCTTCTTGTTTACAGTGTCATCTGAAAGTGAGAACAGGCGTTCACATAGCACTGTTGTAGACGGCGTTGCAAGATATTTACGTGCGGATGTGCTAAAGGTTCATATGTCCCTTCATGCTTCAACTGACATTACAGAGGACATGCATGCATGCTGATGATGGGTTCTGCTTGATAACGATCCAGAGCAGAGCTGACTGATGCATGTTTATTTTCATCATCTGAGTCGGATGCCATCAGCAGAAGGTTGATTTTCTTTTTTGGTGGTTCGGGTTCTGTAGTTTCTGCATCAAAGTGTTGCTCTTTTAAGACTTCTGAAAGCATGCTCCACACCTTTTCCCTCTCAGATTTTGGATGGCACTTCAGATTCTTAAATCTTGGGTCAAGTGCTGTAGCTATTTTTAGAAATCTCACATTGGTACCTTCTTTGCGTTTTGTCAAATCTGCAGTGAAAGTGTTTTAAAAACGAACACGTGCTGGGTCATCATCCGAGACTGCTATAACATGAAATATATGGCAGAATGTGGCTAAAACAGAACAGGAGACATACAATTCTTCCCAAAGGAGTTCAGTCACTCATTTATTTAACGCTTTTTTTTTACGATTATCATCAGCATGGAAGCATGTCCTCTGGAATGGTGGCCAAAGCATGAAGGCACATACAGATCTTTAGCATATCTGGCACATAAATACCTTGCAATGCCAGCTACAAAAGTGCCATGTGAATGCATGTTCTCACTTTCAGGTGACATTGTAAATAAGAAGCAGGCAGCATTATCTCCTGTAAATGTAAACAAACTTGTTTGCCTTAGCAATTGGCTGAAGAAGAAGTAGGACTGAGTGGACTTGTAGGCTCTAAAGTTTTACGTTGTTTTGTTTTTGAGTGCAGTTATATACCAAAGAAGTTCTACATTTGTAAGTTACACTTTCACGATAAAGAGATTGCACTACAGTACTTGTCTGAGGTGAATTAAAAAATACTATTTCTTTTGTTTATCATTTTTACAGTGCAAATATTTATAATAAATAATAATATAAAGTGAGCACTATACACTTTGTATTCTGTGTTGTAATCAAAATCAATATATTTGAAAATGTAGAAAAACATCCAAAATATTTAATAAATTTCAGTTGGTATTCTGTTGCTTAACAGTGCAGTTAATCACTATTAATTTTTTTAATCGTGATTAATTTTTTTTTAGTTAATCGTGTTTAACTGTGATTAATCAATAGCCCTAATTAAAACATTTTTATTGGTTTTTCACAGGCAAGTATTTTTTTCAGAAAAGATGAAGCTGTTAGCCTGTGGCAAAAATGGCGAATATCAATATTTTGCAGTATATTAACATGAAATGTTTTCACATCTTATTCTCAATTTTCAGAGTATTTTACAATTGATTATACTAGTTTTCTATATTTTCTATTGAAGTTTGCTGACCAGATCAGTTTCACACTGAAGATTGTGCACCGTTAGTAGTAGATTACGTGCTTATACTTTGCACTGCATAGTGAGTAGATACAAATTTACGTGAAATCCTAATGTAATGCTTCTCCACTTGTAAGCCTTTGTACATACAATGTAGCACCTCGTCTTATTGGTAGAAGGATTTAATTTGTAATTGCCTGTGCAAGTAATACTAGCCTTTGAAATATTCTAGAAACTCGTTTTTTAATTCAGTGACACTTATGCACAAGTCAGTAATAGTGCTAGATGACAATACATAGCTTTGTCTTATGAATATGCAAAAGCTGTGAAAGAAAAGTGGCCTAACAAGAAGTAGTGGAGACAAAGTCCACAAACAAGTTTTTGCCTCTGTACTGAAGACGGACGAAGACCATGATACAGCTCTTACCAGCCATGTCATCAAAAGTATGACAAACCTATTTGGGTGCAAATCACATCCAGTGGACTTTTATCCAACTACATACTTGAGTGCATGTAACGTCAGATGTTCAAGAGTCTACTGAAAATAGCAGATGTTGGTGAAAAACAAATGGGGACATTTGTGAGAGGTGCACTTGATTCTGATGGGACGCATAGCTTCATCAGCCCAGTCAAGAAATCTGGCATCAGAACATGTGCTGACATAACCAAGAAGGTCAAATTTAAGACTGGAAAGGGAGGGACAATCACAGCATCTATCAGTCCTGAAATTGTTTTCCACAGAGCCCTGTCCTTAGCAAGATGGAGAGATGATGCTTCAGTGGCAGCTGTTCTTCACCCAATAAGACCTATGCCTGTGTCCTTCTTCCATGCTGGTGGAACAATAAGAAAAATGGACGCAGCTGAAATAGAGCATCAGATGGAATATCAAGCTGAAAGACTCCATGTGCTAAGACCATGCAGTAAAGAAACCAGAGTATACTCCTGGGGGAATTCTGCGCACAAATTTTCCGGTTTTTATTCACCCTTCATTTTGAAGTAATAATTGACTGTAAAAACAGCACTGTGAGGCTCTGTTTGTTTTGTTTCATTACTTTCTAAATTAAATTTGCTTGGTCTGCAAGGACTAAACAATTATTTTTAGCTGCCAGCACAATAAAAGGAAGACTGTTTTTCTGGCTCATCTACTCAATTAATATTGTATGTAGTAAAGATCTTTTGGTTTGAATTCTGCCATCGGGTACACCTGTGCAACTCAGGTTTTTTTATAAGGCTATATGAGTAGGGCTCTACCAAATTCACTGCCATGAAAAACGTGTCACAGACCGTGAAATCTCATCTCCCCCTGTGAAATCTCTGGTCTTTTGTGTGCTTTTACCTTATACTATACAGATTTCACAGGGAAGACCAGTGTTTCTTAAATTGGGGGTCCTGACCCAAAAAGGAGTTGCATGGGGGGTCAAAAAGTTATTTTAGGGGGCTGCAGTATTGCCACCTTTACTTCTGTGCTGCCTTCAGTGGAGGCAGGAGAGTGGCAGGTAGTGGCCAGGCGCCCAGCTCTGAAGGCAGTTCCCCACCAGCAACAGCACAGAAGTAAGAGTGGCAATACCATACCTTGCCATCCCTACTTCTGCGCTGCTGGTGGCAGCGGCTCTGTCTTCAGAGCTGGGCTCCCGGCCAGCAGCTGCCACTCTCCAGTTGGCCAGATCTGAAGGCAGCGCCACTGCCAGCTGCAGCGCAGAAGTAAGGGTAGCAGTACCACAACCCCCTTATAATAACCTTGCAAACCCGCCCCCCACCCCCTTTTTGGGTCAGGACCCCTTCAATTACAACACCATGAAATTTCAGATTTAAATAGCTGAAATCATGACATTTACTATTTTAAAAAATTCTATGACCGTGAAAATGACCAAAATGGACCATGAATTTGGTAGGGCCCTACATATGAGTATAACTGAAATCAGAATTTTCCCTACAGTTAAAATCTTAAGTTCTGTGGATTCATGAGCAAGCTGTGTCTGCTCTTCAATGCTAATAAGTCAACCTTGGTATTTAAACAAATTTTATCCTGAACATCTACAGGGAACAGATTTATTGTGTAAAGAGGTGCCATGTTTACTCTCTCTCTCTCTCTCTCTCTCTCTCTCTCTCTCTCTCTCTCTCTCTGCTGGGAGCTATCAATGTGAAGTGGACTCCTCGTCTCCTTAGTACTTTTAGTGTGATAGAATTGTGTGGCAGGGTGCATTATCTCTTGACATGCATAATCTCCTTTTTTAACTATTTTGATGGGTTTATGATCATCTCAAGTTTAATATAAGCTTTTGTACGCCAAATTGTTAAACTATATTATAGTTTTGGCTTTAATTATGTTGAGCCTGAATGTTTGTCTGCTTCAGAACTGGGTATCTTGGTACATTAATGCAGACATTATGGACCTGAGTTTCTAATATGAGAGAGACTGATCCCTTGAAGTATAATATGTAGTTTAAATATATCTGTCAGAGGGTCCTTTGTTAATCATTAGTCGTAGCAGTGTTACTGTAGCACCTATGAGCCCCAGTCATGGACCCAGGACCCCATTGTGCTAGGTGTGTTACAAACACAGAACAAAGACTATCACTGCTGCAGAGAACTTAGTCTAAATATAAGATAGAGACCACAGATGAATGCAGTACAAACGGCTGGGAGTACAAGGAAACAGTGAGACATTATTGGTCATCCGTGAAAGGCAATGATCTCAGCACGCCACAGCCTAACTGTTATCCAGTTTTTGTAGGCATCACGGAAGAGGAGGATAATGAAATAGCTTTGCAGATGTTTTACAGGGAGCTCCTCCCAAGCATGAGGGTCAGCATGGCAGAAAGCGCCAAGGAGCATGTTTGAAAATGTAAGAAGTAGAGGCAGGAGATGAGGTAGTTTAAAAATTAGTATTACACCTGGCAATTATAGCCAGTCTGTCTCTTGCGACTGACATCAGGAGCTTGGGTTTATCTCCCACCTCAGTCACCTTAACTTCTCTACTGCTTGTGGACTTATTCTCCTTTTATTTAGCTAACGTGTCTTTGTGTATGGCCCCTTTACTAGGTTTTTTGCATCATTTTCTCTACTTGAACTGCTTTCTTCCTGCAGGTTCAGTTTTGGCACTTTCAGTGATATGAGACTGGTTGATCCCCTAAGGCCAATTTTTGTGGTTTTAAAATCACATTTTGTTTTTATAATACTTTTTCTCTGCTATGTTGCTGTGCAGAAAACCCATGTAAATGGCATACACTCTATTTCATTGTGTTCCAAATACTATAAATGTACAAAGTAAACAATACCAGATTTTCTCTAATATTTAAAGAAACTTTAGCTTTAACGTATGACAGTAATAGGTAAACATTCAGATGAAAGTTGACTCTGTCTTTAACAAGACTGACATTTAAAATGGTCTTGGTTAGGGGTCAGTCAGCACCCCACTAATGTTTTTGGAGGCCCTTCATTCTTCTGAACTCTTTGAGGCTGTCTGCAGACAAAACTGTTAACCCTGAAAACATGATCAGAGTGTAATCTTCACCACCATAGCAGCAAGAAACTTTTTTTTTTTTTTAAATGAAGGCTTAGGAACTGGAACATAATTCTGCAGCAAGGAGTGGAGCCACAGAATTACAGAATACACACACAGTTGCTTATGAGGAAAGACTGAATTAATTCATGCGTATCTCAGTTAAATGCTGTGGGGTAATGGGTGAAACAGCTCTGTCCAAAATATTTCATTGAAAACACATAGGACTACAAATATGAAAAGAAAAATATCCTGAACATCAGGAAATGCTTCCTAAAGATATGGATAAACATGCACAGTATGTGTTGAGGGAAAATTATAGTGACCCATTGCTTTAAGACATTTACCTATATTGGACAAAACATTAGAAAATGTACTATGGAGAGTAATTTTACATTAGCATGGGTATAGTGGATAAGTTGGTCATATAGGTCTCTTTCCATCACTAACTTCTGCCATTACGTGTTAGGGGAAAATTTGAAGAAACGGGGACTTCGTACCTCATCACTCGCCTCAGCCAGACTTTTTTGTTAAGCCCCTGAAAGTCAAATTTAAATGACTGATCCACCTTCCACAACTTGAAATACCTACTTAAATTGGATGTATTAGTATCCTACCAGATTTTTACTAACATAGCAATGCAAAATTAGAACATGCATCTGAAAGTATTATATAACCTGTTAATTTTCATTTGTTAGTAGTCAGTAGTTAGCCTTTTGATTTTTCTAGTCACGTTTGCCAAAATGAGGATTATAAAATATGGATTATGAGGTCTAGTCTCAAACTGTTGCTGTTTTAGCTGGGGAGAAGTAAATAACTTTAGTGCAATTCAGTATTTTTATTATGGAGAAAAAAAAATTCCTTCATAAACTTCTAGTGAGTGCCATGATGTTACCTTGCCTTTGACTAGGGTAATTAGATAAGTGACATTCTATAAAGGTAATTTTGCTCTGTAGATTGAATACCAGATGTATTAAGAGAAGATGAGAACATCTCTCTTAAATCCTTCCAGATTAAAAGAAGGAAGAGATAAAAGGCAATTAAGTCAGTCTAACTCTAAATTAATGAGGGGAAGACTTGCGGATTATGTTCTATACTGCCTAAATGTAATTTTGTGTTAACAAGTATTTATTGTGCTGGAAAACCACTTTCTTTAGGGTATGACAGAATAGGAATGGTTTACTGTTACATATCTTCCCCTTTCCCAAAAAAACTAAGTGATTATATAATATTCATATTTGATCTATCATTTCTTCTTAAAAATATTAAATTTCTGTCAGTCACAAATTTTGAAATATGTATTCTTTGTCTAAAATATACATTATATCATCAGGTGCTCAATCTTTGCATGGTAAGTTTTATGCAAGTGAACACCATTTGACACTGAATTCTGTTTAAATAGCAACCAAAGAGCTATGTTTAGTGGTGTTTCAAGTTGCAACAGGATATGCTCCATCCTCCCATAACCATAAACAAATTTTAAGATGGTAAGGGAAAAGATTTTTGCATTTCTTTCCACCTTCATATTGCCTGCAAAGCTATGGATAAGGTACTACAAAACTCCATTAGGTTTTCATTTCTATCCCCAATAGATATAAAAAAGCAATATGTAACCCAACTTTATTGAACTTGCATTTTAATGCAAAACTTTTAAGATCTCATATGCTTTATAGCAACACATCAGCACATCTGACTGTCTCATATCACATGCATTTGGGAAGTTATTCTGCCTTAATGCTGCTGAGGCAATTGTTAAAGTTTTGTGTTAGAGTCCAAACTTGATGAAGTTGCACTATATGGTGGTGTATGGGGAAGGATTCTCTCTCTCTCTCTCTCTCTCTTTTTTGTTTTGTTTTTTTTTTTTATTTTACAATTTTTGTCAAGATTGATGTGGCAGATTTGTCATCAAATGAAATACAGCAGATTTGCCTTAGCACACATTTTCCATTATGGCTAAAAAATTCTGAAATATAGACAACCAAAATTTTGAACTATATTCTATGTCAATTCATTATTCATCAAACCACCATGAAAAAATGCAAGTAGTAACCAAGTTTATATTTATTTTGGTTTTGCCATTTCAGTTAGATTTGTACAGAATAAAAGTTTAAAGCTCCTATTAAAGCTGAACTCTGTATAGCAACTTTAACTATGCTGCAGATAGTGGTGCATAATAATCCTGCACAATGAGAATAGAATTAAGTCTAAACTACAACTCCATCACCATAATTGCAAATAATATAAAGCTTTACCTTCAGGTATAGTAACTCCTCACTTAATGTCATCCCGGTTAACGTTGTTTCGTTGCTGATCAATTAGAGAATATGCTTGTTCAAAGTTGTGCAGTGCTCCCTTATAATGTTGATTGGCAGCTGCCTGCTTTGTCCACTGCTTGCAGAAAGAACAGCCCATTGGAACTAACTGGTGGGGGCTTGGAACGAGGGTGGACCGGCAGCTCCCCTAAGTTCCATGTGCTGCAGCTGCCCAGCTGGCTATCAATTGCCAGTCAGTTCCCCCACTGCCATGTGCTGCTCCTGCCTTCTGCCTTGGAGCTGCTCCCAGGAACCTCCTGCTTGCTGTGCAGGGGGGAGGGGAGAAAAAGGATGCTAATGTCAAGGTGTCCCCCTCACCCTGCTCCTTTGCCCCATCTCCACGGGGGGGGGGGGGGGGAAGGAAGTGGATGACACTATCGGCTCAGGAGGGAGCTTGCTGGCGGCAGCTGCTGTCTCAACTTGTTGATCTACTTAAAAAGGCAGTGTACTTAGAGTGGAGTCAGGGCAATGCCCATGTCTGTCTGTCTCTCTCTCTCTCACACTCACACACACTGTGTGTCTCTGTCTCTCTGCCATGCTGTGTCTCCTCCTTCCATGAGGGCTGAGCCAAATGCTAGTTCATCATTTTAGCAGTAAGGCATTCCATGGGAAATATCCTACCCTCTGACTCTACCACCTCAACCAAGCTTCACAATCATAATTGCTGTGTACAGTATTAAATTGTTTAAAACTTACACTGTGTATGTGTATAAATATAGTCTTTTGTCTGGCGAAAAAAAAATTTCCTAGAACCTAACCCCCCACTATTTACATTAATTTTGATGGGGAAATTGGATTTGGTTAATATCATTTAGCTTAAAGTAGCATTTTTGGGAGCATAACTACAACGTTAAGTGAGGAGTTATTGTATTAGTAAAACAGGTGCAGAGCTGGAGCTTTATTTTGCCCATTTGTTTCACTATTAGGAGCAGCATAGTTAATTGTAAGTGCCCCCTTTCTTTAACATAAAACGTATTTCTCTATTGTGCCCAGTCTTTACTGGAGCAAGATTAAAATTAGTAGTAGTAATAAAAATACTTCGTCATAGGTATGTATGGCCCTTCACAGAAAATGGAAAGACAGGTCCCTGACTCAGAGCTTTTAATCTAAACATCTGATCCTGTAACTTGTGCATTTACATAAATGGAGCTCTCCATGAGTGCAAGGGGTCTGTCCATGCACAAGGATCAAGACCTGAATTACTCCTGCATTCATAGTGAGAATCTAGTTGCTTTATGTGGCAATGTTGATATATTAACCTAAGGGCACCTATTTTGACACATACCATATATACTCGTTCATAAGCTGAATATTTTTGGTAAAAAAGTGAAGCATCAAAGAGTGGGGGTCAACTTATAAATGGATCTACACCAAAATTTGATGATTTAAAACTCAATGAAATCATTGAATTGAATATCTAATACATTGTTGTTTTGTTTACCTGGAGCGTCTGCAGGCATGGAGCCCCTCAGTTCCCTGTGGCTGTGGTTCGCCGTTCCCAGCCAATGGGAGCTGCAGGGCTCCGTGCCTGTGAACGCTCCAGGTAAACAAAACGTCCCAACCTGCCAGCGGCTTACCCTGACGGGCCGGGAGCCAAAGTTTGCCAACCCCTGAAATATAGGGTCGGCTTATGAAAGGGTCATACAGTTTTTACTATTTTTACCTATCCATCTTTGGGGGTCGGCTTATAAACGAATGAGTATATATGGGATAGTCTTTTAAATTAAAATACTACTTTGGCATATGTAACGTTGAAAAACTCCATTTATTTATATTGTTCCTGATAAGTAATGTTCATTTTCCTCTGGCCATCAGTTTTGCAGTATTCCCATTGTGAAATTGACTTGGAGCAACATACAAATAATAGCCAGAGGGCTTGAGACCTGAAGCTACATGCTATTTTTACTTTTCTAGTATAACTGATTACTGGTAAATGCTTATGTTTAGTATGCTATTGGTTCTAGTCCAGAACAGGAAATCCTGCTTTATGTGTATGAAGGGGCTGGTAAGAATTCAAATGTTGTTCAAATACTATCTCATGATACTAACAGTCATTTTCTCTGAGCTTTGGCTGAATCTGACCTGAACATGAACACATTATATGAATATCACTTAATGTTTTTTTAAGCCCCTTCTTAAAAATCAAAACTTGTGCATTTTGTATCTAAAACTGATGTTCGATATCTGATAAATCTTTATTATATGCTTCAGACAAGAGAAGAACGGAAAATGGAAGCTATTCTGCAAGCTTTTGCCAGACTAGAAAAAAGAGAAAAAAGAAGAGAACAAGCTTTGGAAAGAATCAGCACGGCTAAAACGGAGGTTAAATCAGAATGCAAGGAAGCACAGATTATCAGTGACACAGAGTTTATTCAGGTAGCTATCTGTAACTTAAAACAAGTACTAAATATTACCTTGTTAAAGATTGTTTGGAATTCAAAATAGATTTTTAGTCTAAAACTTTTGAAATCTTAATTCCATGTTTTGTCTTTTGGATTTGACTTCAAATTTTAGTAAAATTTGAACAGAGCTTTGACATGACATGGTATATTTTTTTAATCTTTCAAGAACAGATAAATTAGTATAACCATACTTGAAAAGATAAATTAGTATAACCATTCATAGCAGTTAAATTAAGAGAGTTTTATATACACACAAAGGTTCCCTGGAGACTGCATTAGCTAGTATTTAGAGTTCAGGCGTGAGAGTCAGATTGCACTCTAATCCTAACTCCAAGAGTTTTGTAAGGCTTAGTTTGTTATGTCTGATACACGTGGTGATCTTCAAAGAGAATGTACTATAAATATATTAAATATTATGCATGTCATGTTAATTGCTTAGATTTTAAGTAAGAATAACTTTGTCAGGTATACTTAAAATAAAAATTCGATAAATTAAAACTATGCTGTTTGTAACAGCCATGGTTAAAAGCATTAATCACCAGTGGGAAATACTTTCCTTGCTGAATAGTACTGCATTCTCTGTATTAAATATTTTGCCTTTCTTTACTATGTAGATACTGTAACAGAGACAAGGAAAAGTCCAAAATATTCACAGTTAACATATTTAAGAGCATTATTTATGTAGCACCAAAGGTGTGCTGGGGCATTGCAGACAAACAAGGGAACAAGGTCCTTGCCCTGAAAGAGATTTATGATATAAATAAATTAATTATAGACCAATCTAGTTAGAAACTATCATAAAGTTCAGCAGAGGAATTACCAAGTCAGTTAGACCAGTAGTTTTTCCACTCCAGATTCCTGCTCGACAGTGGCTAGTGCCTGATATTTCACATAAACATACAGGAAACCCCATGCACATGTTTGTATCTTGAGAGGGTATAGGCATTAAATATTTCCGTTGTAAAGCCAGAAACTGGGTTAATAGTCTTTCAAACCTCTAAGAATGAGGGAATCAGTCTTGTTTTATTGTTAGGCATGTATGTAACTACTTTAACTGCTATATCTTGCACCAGGAATCAGCAAAAGAGGAAACTGCCACCAAGCCAACCCCTGCCAAAGTTAATAGAGCTAAACAAAGAAAAAGTTTCTCTCGGAGCAGAACACATATTGGACAGCAGCGTAGACGACACAGAACTGTCAGCACGTGTTCAGATATCCAGCCGTCTTCTCCGGATGTGGAAGTTGCTTCACAACAGAATGAAACTGAGAACACTGCACTTGCAGCTGAGCCTGAAACAGAAACTACTATTGCAGAAATAGTTACTGAAACAGAAGCTCCAGCACTTAATAAATGCCCTGCTAAGTATCCTAAAACAAAGAAGGTATGTCTGTCTATAAAAAGGAACATCTATAAAAAACGGAACTTTAAGGAAAAACAAAAAAATTTAAAAAAACTTTATAGAAAGATACATACTACACCAAAATTTGTGCTTAATGTGATGCATGCTATGTAACTCCTTGACTTTACTGACAGGAACGCCATTATAGATTTTGGCATGTCACTGTTGGTAATCTAAGGGACTAAAATATTTATTGGAATTCTACAACAATTTGGTTACAGCTGATAAAATACATTCTTCTTCAAACGCTTGTTCATGTCGATTCCGTTCTAGGGGTGCATGTGCCGACATGCACCGTTGTCAGAGATTTTTGCCGTAGCGGTATCCTTAGGGTTGGCAGTGGCGCCCCCTTGCGTTCTGTGCTCATGCGTCGGTATATCAGGTGTCGCTGACACTCTGCCCTCTTAGTTCCTTCTTACTGCCTGTCGTGGTTAGTGGGAGCGCCTTCCCTTGTATTGCAAAGGCTAGCAGTTTTTGTCTATTTTCTTAGGGCTTTGTAAATAGTTTTGTTCATAGTAGTTAGTGTTAAGTAGTTAAGTGTAGTTAATAGTTAGCAGTTAAGGTCCCATCTGGGACTTTGCTCCAGGCGGGGTATGCCCTGGTCTCCCGGGTTTAAGCCCTGGGCGGACTGCCACAGGCCTGTGCCTGTAAGTGACCCCCATAGCAGCTGCCTCAAGTGCTTAGGTGAGTCACACATTAGAGACAAGTGCTGAATTTGTAAGAACTTTTGGCTCCACAAACAGAAGGAGCGGGATGTTCAGCTTCAGGCTCTCCAAATGGAGTCCACCATGCAGCACCACCAGGACTCGCTGAATACCTTGGCCTCAGTGAGCTGCCTGGCACCACTCCCTGTTGCCCAAAAGGAAGTCTAAATCTCTGGCACTGGGCCATCAAAGGACCTGCTTCAGGCCACCCAGCCACTCCAGAGCTGCACGCTCACACCCCTCCAGCTGGGGCTCTTAGTCCTGTGAAATGTCCATCGCTGACTCCCGGGAGCAACATGGATAACAAAACCCTGGCAGCACCAACGCCTTCACAGGCTCCCCCGGCACCGAGAGAGCATAGACCTGTGCCGCCAACGCAGCGTGTGCCCCAGGAACCGGCAAAGGCTCCTCACGAGGGCAAGCCAGTCACTAAAACTCCTCGGAGCAGTGGAGTGCCACCAATCCCCCGAGATGAAGCAGCGCTCTCCACCTCCATGCTGCAGGTCACTGGAACCGCATCCCGGATGCTGTGGGGCTCCTCGGTCACGGATGCCACATTCCCGGTCACTGCCGTCTCAACGTGGATTGCCTAGAGCAAGATGCCACTCACCTTCCCGCAGATAGTCTTATAGGTGCAGGTCCTGGTCTCCCGAATCGTGGAAGTTCTCCCAATCGTGTCTCCAGTCCCCCCAGCACTGGCCCCTCAATACCAGCATTGATCATCTCTCTCTGGACACTGGTCCCTGTCAGTAATGTCCAGCAAGCAGACCCAGGTGTCAGCGGCCCCACCGTGGTCACCGGAAGGGGATTCCTCCAGCATGGAAGCCCAGTTCAGCCCCTCGCCTAGTCAGCACGAGCGCGAATGGGCACTCAAGGCTGTGTCGACATGGACTGCACCAACTTGGCAGCATGACCAGTGGCAGGTGAAATGGCCTTATTGGGGCACATGGGGAATACCGGTTGTGGCGATGCCCACTTCTTACCACTCATTGGCACTGCCTTGGAGCAGCAGCTTGCACCACCAATGGCACGCTCATTGGTTGGAGCAGAGGGAATAGTGCCCACCCCTAAGCCTCCTTCACCCACGGGGGAAGATGCTCCAGAACCTCCCCCAGCAGTGCAGTCATCGTCCTCGTCCCTGGATGAGGTGATTGCGGGACCCTCAAGGACAAGCCCGCCAGATGATTTCAAAGAACATCAGGCCCTGCTGCGTCAGGTGGCCGAGAAGTTGGGCCTGGAGGCAGAGGAAATGGCTGAGCAGATGGACTCCTTGTTTAACCTCCTGTCAGCCTCCATCCCTACCCCTCTCGCACTACCGGTGCACAACGGAGTCCTTAAGATTGCCAAGGGTCTCTGGCAACCTCTATCCTCCCACTTCAAAGAGGGCTGAAAAGAAGTTTTGTCCCAGCCAAGGGGTTCGAGTACCTCTATACCCGCCCTCCCTAGGCTTGCTGATGGTCTCTGCGTCCAATGGGCATACCAGTTCGACTCCCAAAAATAGAGGCCAAACAGCTGGATCTGTTTGGGAGAAAGATTTATTCGACGGCCAGTTTGCAGTTCTGGGTGATGAACCATCAGGCCCTCTTGGGCGGTTACAAATTTAACTTATGGGACTCCCTTCATAAGTTCAAAGAGTCCCTTCCACAGGAGTTGACCCAAGAATTTGGCACCCTGGTGGAGGAGAGCACTGTGGCTGCCAGGTGCTCCCTCCAGATGGTGTGGGACACGGCAGCCAGGGTGGTTGTGTTGGCGGTGGTGATTAGGCGCAGCTCCTGGCTTCAGACTGCAGGTCTCTTTCCAGGAAATTCAGACCTCCATCCAAGACCTCCCGTTTGATGTGAACAGTCTCTTTTAAGATCAGATTGATGCAAGGCTGTATGGGCTGAAGGACAACAGGGCCACCCTTTGCTTGCTGGGAATGCACACACCGCAGTGAGGAGGCAGTTCTGGCCGCCCCTGTGCCTAAGCCTTGGCAGTTCTGGCCACTGTTGCCCCGCTCACCTGCGCAGTCTGGTCCGGCAAAACACTATGGGGGGCCGGAAGTGCTCATTTTGAGGGTGCGGTCGAGAGTAATGCCCCATTCACTGTCCAGGATCCACCCTGCTCTTTCCTCAGCCACCTGTGTTCCTTCCATTTGGCCTGGTCCCAAGTCACCTTGCACCGTTGGGTGCTGTACATAGTGTCTCACGGTTACACCCTGCAATTTTTTGCCACCCCTCCCTCCCACCCTTACTCTTCAGGGACCCTTCTCACCAGCAACTCTTCGTTCAGGAGGTTGAGAACCTTCTGCGCCTGGCTGCAGTGGAGGAGGTCCCTCAGTACATGAGGGGAAAGGGATTCTACTCCTGCTACTTTCAATTCCCGAAGGTAAAAGGGGGCCTCAGGCCCCTTCTGGCCGTACGACACATCAACAAGGCTCTCAAAAGTTGAAGTTTTGCATAGTCTCCCTGGCCTCCATCATCCCCTCCCTGGAACTGGGAGACTGGTATGCTCCCCTTGCTTTGAAGGACACTGATTTCCACATTTGCATATTCCAAGGTCACGGGCATTTCCTCCGGTTTATAGTGGGCAAACACCATTTCCAATTTACGGCGCTCCCCTTTGGCCTCTCCTCAGCCCCAAGGGTTTTTACCAAATGTGTGGGGCTGGTGGCTGCTTACCTCAGACGCCAAGGGGTCCAGGTCTTCCCATACATTGACAACTGGCTCATCAAAGGCAGGTCCCAGAACCAAGTGCAGAGACACCTTGATCTGGTGTGTTCCACCTGCCATGACCTGGGCCTGTTGATAAACGAGAAAAAAATCCACCTTAAGACTGGTCCAGTGCATAAGAATTAATTGGAGCGGTTCTCGACTCCACGCAAGCCCAGAGCCTTCCTCCTGGAGGCGCGTTTTCAGACCATGTCTGATCTGATCTCCCATGTGAGAAGCTGCCCGCTCACCACAGCTCACACCGGTCTGCGGTTGTTGGGCCACATGGCCGCTGGTATCTATGTGGTCAGTCACACCCGGCTCCACCTCCGTTCTCTGCAAGCATGGCTGGCATCAGTCTACACCCCCAACTGACACGATCTAGACTGGATGGTCAGGGTGCCAGATCAAATCCTGATGTCCTTGGATTGGTGGTTGGACACTGGGTCGGTGTTGCAGGGAGTCCCCTCTGTGACCCTGGTCTCCGATGCTTCAGACTGGGGCTGGGGAGCCCACCTGGGCGAGCTGAGCACCCAGGGCTGATGGGTGTGGGATGATCTGGCCCTCCACATCATCAGGGAGCTCAGAGCAGTTTGCCTGGCCTGCCAGACCTTCTTGCCCCACCTGAGAGGCAAGGTGGTGCAAGTCCTCATGGACAGTACCACCGCGATGTGTTAAATCAACAGACAGGGCAGAGCCAGGTCGTCAGCCCTCTGCCAAGAAGCTCTCAACCTTTGGCACTTCTGTGTGCAGCATGCCATTCATCTGGTAGCTGCATACCTGCCTGGCACCAAGAATGTGCGAACAGATTGCCTCAGCAGAACCTTCTCGTCTCGCTACGAGTCATCGCTCCATCTGGAGGCGGCCAGTATGATCTTCTGAAAGTGGGGAATTCCCCAGGGGAACTTCGCATCCCACCAGAACAGAAAACGTCATGTGTTATGTTCGCTCGAGGGTGTGGACAGGGGTTCCCTGTCAGATGCTTTTCTACTTCTGTGGTCGGGGCCCTGATATACGCCTTCCCACCAGTGTCGTTGATCCACAGAGTCCTAGTGAAAATCAAGCAGGACAGGGCAAGGGTTATCCTGATAGCTTCTGAGTGGTGTTGCCAGCAGTGGTTCGGCATGCCGCTGGACCTTTCAGTAGCCTAGCCGCTGCAACTGCCTCTCTGGCCAGACCTGCTGTCTTAGAATCACAGCAGTCTCCTGCACCAGAACCTAAAGGCACTGTACTTGACAGTGTGGCTGCTGCGTGGCTAACTGTGGATGAGCAGGCATGCTCGACCTGAATGCAACTGATCTTGCTGGGTAGCAGAAAGCCCTCCACCAGAGTGACCTATCGGGCAAAGTGGAAAAGGTTTACGTGCTGGGCCTTGGATCGGTGTTTCTGGGCCGAACAGGCCTCCCTGCAGGTGATCCTGGACTATCTCCTGCACCTCAAGCTCCAAGGATTCACTGTTGTCAGTCAGGGTCCACCTGGCTGCTATTTCAGGTTTCCACCCTCCATTCCAAGGCAGGTCAATCTTCGCTCATGACCTGAAGGCCTGATTCCTGAAAGGTCTGGAGTGTCTTTACCCGCACGTCTGGGATCCGGTCCCTCCCTGGGATTTGAACCTTGTGCTGTCGAGGCTCATGGGACCTCCATTTGAGCCTCTGGCTTCCTGTTCTCTTCTCCTTCTCTCCTGAAAGGTGGCATTCCTGATGGCAATTACATCCACTTGCAGAGTATCAGAGCTCAGGGTGCTTATGTCGGAGCCGCCCTATATAGTGTTCTACAAGGATAAGATCCAGTTGCAGCCGCACCCGGCATTTCTGCACAAGATAGTTTCCCAGTTTCATATCAGCCAGGACATTTTCTTATTGGTCTTCTTTCCAAATCCCCATAGTTCCAAAGAGGAGCGCAGGTTACATGCCCTGGATGTCTGGAGGGCACTGGCCTTTTATATCTACAGGACACGGCCTTTCCATAAGTTAATGCAACTGTTCTTTGCTGTGGCAGACAGGAAGAAAGGTCATCCAGTGTCTGCTCAGAGGATTTAGTCCTGGATCACAATCTGCATCTGATACTACTACAAGCTCCTGAGTGTGCCTCCACCGATGATTAGTCAAGTGCGCCTTGACTAGAGTGCAAGCATCATCAGTGGCCGCCTTGGTTCATGTGCAGATCCAAGAGATCTGTAGAGCTGCTACCTGGTCGTCTGTCCACATGTTTACATCCTATTATGTGCTGACCCAGCAGGCCCGGGACGATGCTGGCTTCAGAAGAACAGTGCTGCAAGCTCCAAAACCGTGAACTACAAGCCCACCTCCATTGTCACTGCTTGTGAGTCACTTAGAATGGAATTGACATGAGCAAGCACTCGAAGAAGAAAAAACAGTTACCTACCTATCGTAACTGTTCTTTGAGATGTGTTGCTCATGTCCATTCCATTACCCGCCCTTTCGCCCCCTGTTGGTCACTGGTAAGAAGGAACCAAGAGGGCATAGGGTCGGCGGTGCCTGATATACCAACGCACGAGCGCAGCACTCAAGGGGGCGCCACTACTGACCCTACGGACACTGCTAAGGCAAAAGTCTCTGACTACTGCGCACGTGGGCGCATGCACACCTTGAATGGAATGAACATGAGCAACACATCATGAGAACACATCTTACGAAAGGTAGGTAACCATTTTTTCTTTGGATTTACAAAACTTTTGAAGTACATTTTGCAGAATAATTCTGGAGTTCGTGTTTGCTAATCAAATTTCTTTGCCCATGCAAATATTACGTATACGAAATCTGTTAAAAGAAAGTTACTTAGATTGCAAAGTCAAGCAATCAAAGTTTAATAAATAAAAAGGAGACGTATTTTATGTTCTGCTTTGTGATAAGATTTAACTTGTTTTTAACTTTAACTGTTTGTGCCAGGATGTTTCAATTTATTTGTTTTTTTCTTTTGCTGAGAAGGCTGGCTTTCAAGTTGGCTAAATTTAAAAGATCTCAAGAAAAATTAAAGGCTTGAAAGTACTAGGAATAGTGTTCAAAGGAACTTCCATTTTTTATGTAACATGTTACATATAACCTGTAAAGATATCCTACAGCACTAATTAAAACAGCTTTCAAAATATCTTGCACTGTGAAAGATAATAATTCTCTAAACAACTTGTGCAGCATGTTCAAAATTTAAAGAAAGTATTCTTTATAATTAAGCCTCTTCGTTTTCAGTTTAAACCAATTTTTACTGAAAAATTCCCAGGTTTTACAGAAAGTATTATTCAGCTTTTTTTGATTTACACTTTTGTATCATTCAAATATATAAAAATAACTTGTTTTATTAGGAAAATACGATACATTAGTCTGTGTATATATATGCAGAGCTGCCCGTTAAAATAAGGCTATGCATTAGTGTAGAAAATACACACAATAAACACAGGGCACACACTCGAACTCTGAAGTGCATGCACATCTGAATATACTGATGAATCTCATGCCCACCATGTATACATTTCAAGCTGTTAGCAGATAACAGTTTAAAAATTTGACACATTAAAATGGGAGGAAAATGAAAATCTGTATCAGAATACATTTGAGAACACAAGGAAGCATTCAAATTTTTTTTAAAGGAGAAAAGGATGAAGTTGAGTGTATGCGCTGCAAGTGGTGTGGCCCAATTATTAAATGTAAATATTTATAGGCTAATAGTTCTAAGTCTACAACAGTAAACTGTTTATTCAAATGAAAAGTTTTATTTGGGGATTAGAGAGAAATTGTTTTCTTAAACTCAGAGGTGGCATTATGTTTTGAGTTCTGTTTTAGTTTTGCAGCAGACCATATCGATGAATAATGGAATTCAAAGTATTCATCTACTGAATACTTTTTTCTCCATGTCTGTCTGTCCACCAAAATAAACCCCAGTATTTACCCAGAAAAATTACTAGTTTTTTGTACTGATTTTCACCTGTTTTTATTGTTGTGGTAACAAACACTGATAAATTCCTGGGAAAAATTAAAATAAAAACTGAAAACGAAGAACCCTATTTATAATATAAATGTGGAAGAAAATAGTGCTAGACCAGTTTCAGTATTTTGACACCATTAGTAAACAACTCCAAAAATTCAGTTAACTTGCATTATTTAATAAGGTATCTTTTTACCCTTCCACACATCACAAAACCAAAGCATAGCAATGAAGCAGTATATCCTAAACCCCCAGGAATATTTTTGCTCTGCTTACCGCAGATGCCTACCTTTTAAATCACCTTTTAGCTCCTATTGTGAAGGAAAGCTAGAAGCTATTTCTTTTCTTCTCTGTTTGTGACCCAAAGCTTAAAGGAGTAAAAGACACCTGAGAAGTCTGAAGAAAAATCAGTGACTGAAACTAGAGTCCATTTGCCACTCCATAATATTCTAGATGTCCTTTCTCAAATTCGTTTATTGTGTCATTGTGGGAAGCGTGGATACAAATTTTGGATTTTTCTTACTTAAATTGTGTTTTTATTTAAATTCAATAGACTTACCTGTTTTAAAAAAATAACTTTAAAATAAATTTAAAATTGACAACCTATGGTAAACCCTAATTGTAGTATAATTTGCTAAAATCCTTTAAATAAAAAATATGCCACAACAATAAACCCTCTTCAAATTTTAGTGAGTTAAAGGGTACTTCTTTTTAAATTTTATATGTCTATATCTATATATAAAATAAATAAATAAATTAGGGAGAAAACACATCTTTAACTTTTGAGGTCAACTCAAGCATTTATAAATATGTTGCCGTGTCCTGTACTGCATTAAGTACCTCTCTTTTCAGTCTTTAAAATGGAGATAAGATTGGATATTTACAATTTTCAAAATGTAAGTACTTCCAGTTTCTGTTGTTCAAAGAAGTTTTTGCCCTAACTACTTTCGGTTTCAGTTTAGCTAACAGATGAAAGAATATTTTCTTCATGTGGATGGAGTAGTTCATTCAAAGTTGAAAAATAGACTGGAAGTTGAAAAAGCAGGAAAGCTTATTTTCCTGTTCCAATAAGTGAATAAAAAACAGCTGGGAGAAGATAAGATCTACTAATTCTACAATTTAAAGAACATGGGTCCAAATTTTCAAAGCTACTTAGGTGACTAAAGATGCAACAGATAGGTGCCATGTAGGATTTTCAAATGTGCCCCAGCAAGCACCAGTGGCGACCAGAGACAATGCTCCCATTGTTTCATAAATCAGTGTTAGTTTATCAAAACTTGTTTTGTAATTAGAACTTTTTTCTAATGTATTCAATACATTTAAGGAAGTTTCAGCTAATAAGAACAATTTTTAAATGCTGTATTGTACACTTTTAATTGAATTCCAGTTTCTATCCAGATGCAGTTTGACATAAATCCCAAGAAAAAGATTATCATCTAGTAAATAAGAAATGTGCCATTTGTCATGTTCCAATATAAAAATGTGTAAACATTAAGAATTTGAATAATGCATGTTAAATTATGTAATTGCTTATATAAACACATGTAGATATAGTGTATCTTGATTAGCAAAAAGGAATACCATATTAGTGCAATGTCTATATTTGTTTGCAAAGCAGCATGTTTTAGTGGTTATCCCATCCAATGAGAAGGAACATTTCTTTAGCAAAATAAAATACAAATGCAAAACAAGATTAAAATCAGTGTTTTAAATTAAGGTTTTCTACATGCTGATTTAAATAATGATTAAAATAGGTGACTTGATTCTTGGGGGATCAGAGACTTTGATTTTGATTTAAAAAGGCATTTTGGTGTAAGTCTAAATGACAGGATAGCTAAAATGCTGGTGGGTGGTCAACACTAGCATTTCTCCCCATTTCAACCGTTCTGGTGTATAAGTAGCGGTAGAAAATTTTAGGTGAAAAAGTGTAGTTTAGGCATAGCCCATTGAGGGCTGTAACAGTGACATATTGTACCATACTGGGGAATGAGAAGCAAAAATCCTACATGACTGAACATAAGAATGGCCATACTAGATCAGACCAAAGGTCCATCTAGCCCAGTATCATATCTTCTAACAGTGGCGAATGCCAGGTGCCCCAGAGGGAATGAACAGAACAGGTAGATCCATTTCCAGCTTCTGGAAAACAGAGGCTGGGGACACCATCCCTGCCCATCCTGGCTAAAAGCCATTGATGGACCTATCCTCTATGAATTTATCTAGTTCTTTTTTGAAAACAATTTTTATTGCAAGCATATACTTAAGCATTCTGATTAGTTGTTGGGCCACCCATTTATTAAAGCGAGTTGGAAAATTTGTCGATTTTTTAAAATTAAAAATGACCTTTCAATTAAATGGACATGTTTAAACATGTTTTTTCAAGTATTGACTTTCTGACAAAAAAATTTTTGGCAAAGTGAAAGTTTGGTTTTGTCAGTTTTTGGGGGGTGGGATAATTTCCCAACCATCTCTATCAATGCTTTTTCACTAATTCATTTCAAGCTTGGTATAACAGCCTCTGCAGATACTGCTCTCAAGCAATGTTTTGAAGTAAAGAGATTTTACCATCTTTTTGGAGGGAGTAGCTTTCTCTACTATGGTTTACCACTTTACAGACTTAGAGATACAGGTTGGAGTACAAAATGCAACACTTTTGGAAGTTATTGAAAAGAGTGATATACATATTGGAATTCAGCCTTCTTGCTTCCTGTGATTGGAGCTAAATCCCCTTGTAGGACTTAGGGTTTTTTGCAATTCTATATATGTGGAGAAGCCACTTTGGAGAAAGTGCCATTAGTGGTATATTTCAACTTTTAGAGTACATTTTGTTTGGGGTTTTTTTGGGAGGAGGGGAATATATTCAAATTAGAACAGTGAAAATAAATTAAGCTGAAGACAGGACACTAATGAAATCTGACAATGAAGACCTATACATGTTAAGCATTTTCCCATGCTTAGTGGCTTGTCTTGAAATATACTCTGTAATCAAAATATGTATGGTCCTAAGAACATTCAATCTATACACCTTCACAGCAGATACGATTATTTATATTGTTGTTGTGCCTATGGGCCCCAGTCATGGACCATGACCTCATTATGCCAGATGCTGTACAAACAGGAAAAAAAAGAGTACAGTAGGAATTTAACAAAGTATCGGCTTAAAATTTTCAAGAATATTAATGAAAGAACCAGCACCATGATCCTAGTTCAAAATCATGTAAACAATTCCACTTTGTTAGTTTAGCAGTATTTAACATCTAGATCTTTTTGTATTGAATTATTTCACCAGTTATCAAAACTATGCATTTTATTATGATGATCTTTGGCCTTTAGGTTGCCTCATGAGTTTGCACATGTATGTAATTGCGCTGATGTTGTAACTGAATACAAACTCAGTGTTATTAGATGGGATGGGAGGATAATAGAGTAAATGAAGAACCAATTTCCAAATTTTGATGAAATGTAAATTGAACATTTTAAGTTACCATCAGTAGAAAGACAGATTTATGGTTAGGCTAAAATAACAATGTGATTTAGTCTCATTCCAGTCTACCTATTTGCTGGATGATAAATTAATGAACCTTTATATACTATTAACAGAATCTGCTGAAAAAGCAAACTGCACCAACACTTTAACATGTAAAATGCCTTCTGTAAATGAAAACTCATTTCATTCATACTCACTATGAAAAAGACAATCCAACATAAACTGATGATGTGGCTGATTAAAAAAGAACCATGTCAAGGATGGTAAGAAACATACAAGCTAGCTAGAATTTTAGGGAGTGTGAAGAAAATTATCAGTGAGAAATTGCAAGCTGATCTATACTTTAGATGTTAAAGATTTGTAAGTTTACAGTCCAGAAAACTAGATATCGATATATTGTATGAGCCAAAAAGCATATATGATTTACCAAATGCAGAAGGGTTGAGATACTAAACCATTCTGTAAGCAGTATTTAGCAATTTCTTATGTATAACTTTATAAGCATTGACATTTTCCCCTTTTTCTCTAGCACTTGGTCAGTGAATGGTTAAGTGAGAAGATTGAGAAGACAGGAAAGCCTATAGACAGCCTTTCAGAAAGGCCTCTGCGTATAACTACAGACCCTGAAGTTCTGGCTACACAACTGAATTCTTTACCAGGTCTCACTTACAGTCCACATGTATATTCTACTCCTAAGCACTATATTCGTTTTACTTCACCGTTCCTTTCAGAAAAAAGGAGGAGAAAAGAACCCATGGAAAACATTACTGGCTCTTGCAAGAAGGTAATGAATCCTTTGTCTTAACTTGGCTTTAAAATGAAAGGCAAACTGCTTGTTTATGTGGCTTTTCTTTTTTTCCCAACTCCCTCTTATTTAATCACAATTCTTGTTTGTAAGCATGAATCCTGTGTTGGAACTTGCAGTGTTTGGAACTTGCTCTACTGTCTGTAGCATGTTCAGAACTTGTTTCAATTAGCATTAAATTACATCTAATTTTTGAAAGTTCTTTCTTTTTATGACAGCGTTGGTTGAAGCAAGCTTTGGAAGAAGAAAACTCAACAATGATAGACAGATTTAATTCTCCATCTCAAGAAAGATCTAGAAGTCCTGTGATCAATGGTGAAAATAAAAGTCCATTATTATTGAATGACAGCTGTTCCTTACCAGGTGAAGTTTTTAACACCTAAATATTATAAGACATCTTAATCTTTTGAAGTACCTTAATATTTTTTTAAATTACTGAGGAACATGGTTTTCAAACTATAAACGCCCCATATAAACAACAAATATTCTAGTGGACAGTATAGGAAAATTCTCCTTAATATTGGGTATTATGCACTCTTTTCTTTGTTCTTGTCATATTAGAACACTTGAAATATGGGATGAAAATAATTTGTGGTGTACTATAGTTTATTACTCCAGCTAGTGTAAATTTACACATAAATATGGATACCTTTTATTCTTCAGAATTTTAAGGGTTTCACTGAGGGAAAATATGATTTACAGCAGTGCTTCTCAAGCTATCTGATGTGGGGGACCAGCAATTTTTTTTCCCAATGTGTGTGCAGACCGGCAGCTGATGGCTCACGGACCGGCACTGGTCCGCGGACCACCACTTTGAGTAGCACTGGTTTAGAGGAAGTATTTCATATTGATCTGCTTAGACTTATTTTTCAGGTTATAGACCCATTCCTGCAGTCCTTGTGTATCCAAAATGCCTATTCATTTCAATGGGAGAGTTGGTTGCACAAAAAAAACCCCAGAAAAATTACCTAGTCTTAAAATTATTTATTTAATGAGAATGTGGTGAAACTAAGCAACTTTGGGATATGAAGTCTGTGTGCAATGTCTCCTATCCAAAGTTACAAACATGTTGATAGTTTTAATTTTCATGATGTAGTAACTGATGCGTTATTGTAACTTTGGTAATTTATAATGTTTTTCCATCATTTTAGTTAATATTGAAAATTTCAGTTCTTAAAGTCTGCTGCCTTCAGTAATTTGTTAGGATTATAGTTGACTTTTCATGTTTAACACTTTTTTCATGAGAGAGGCATTTCTTTAATTTGACTGCCTGACTGATTTAATGTGTTGTATTTATAACTTTATTTCATGCCCAAGTCTTTACAAAATGAGGAAGAATGACTATCAGATCAGCAAAATATTGTTTCCTAGTCTCTTTTTTCTATTTAACATATAGATCTAACAACACCACTAAAAAAACGAAGACTCTATCAGTTATTGGATTCTGCTTATTCAGAAACCTCCACACCTACTCCTTCTCCATATGCCACGCCAACTCATGCTGATACCACTGCCACAGACCCATCATTGTTTGCTACTCCTCCTAGGATAAAAGCAGATGATGAAACTTGTAGGAATGGTTACAAACCCATATATTCACCAGTTACCCCTGTGACTCCATGTATACATGGAAATGCCATGCACTTTGAGGTAAGATTTTCAGATGAACATGAATATGTACTCCCCCTCTTCTCCCCCCCCCATCTTTTAAATAAGACATTTTCTGATATATATATATATTACTGTCTTGTTTTGCACTTAAAACTCATTTGGCCAGTTGCTTTAAGCACCAAGATTATCAGACTTGGTTTCTGTTCGTGGAACATAAGGTCTTGTTTACATGGAACAGCACCAGAGGGGTATGATTTTGTAAAGTGCTCTAACATGTTGTGCTCTGACTGCCCCATGTAGTTCCTGCTGGCATGCTCTAAAAGGTACCTAGTTCGGATTTTTAGAGTGTGCCAGCAGGGTCTACAAGGGGCAGTTAGAATGCAACACTTTATCTTTATAAGACCATTATAAATCACACCCCTCTGGCATGTTTTACCAGTGCCATGTAGTTAAACCCCAAATTGCTCATTAGGACTACACTGTAAGTTACTGTTAAAGGCCCTGGTTCAGCAATCGGAACCATCTAGGTGAATTCTTATGCTTGTATTGAGCCCCATTTACTTCTCTGGGCACATCCACTTGCACAAATCTTATTGCAAAATCCGGGCCTAAAAATTGTACAGTTATCAACAAGATCTGGATATTATTAGTTTCCTTTCAAAATCTGAAAAGAATGAAGGGTCAACAGTATTGAAGCAGAGATGTGCTTTTCTATATGTTGCATTTTAATATATAATTAATAGCCTGGTAACTTTCGTACGTTGTGGTTATTGTCAACAACAGTTACTGAACAGTTACTTTTATGCCATTAAATTGAAACAAAACCACTTCTTACACAAATTTGAAGAATGGAAACTTAAGTTGTTTCATTCTTATTTCTCGTATTTCTTTGTCACCCTATGTTAAGATTGAACTTGAGTCTTACTAATTTTCTTATTTGTGCAGAATATTTCCTCACCTGACAGTTCCCCAGAAATTAAGAGGCGAGCTTACAGTCAAGAGGTAAGAATCTTTGTGAGAAACTGTACAAAAGTCTGCTGATTCATCTGTACATCTTCATTAGCAGAAAAATCTCTTGTTTTGCAAGACTAATAGTAAACAAACCAGAAATCAGTCAATTGGTGAAAATGTGGCAAGTAATTTTTCTTCAAGCTCAGGTTGTCGACTTCTGAACTGCACATTCCCAATTTTTCTCTTTATTTATCCCTTCCTTGTTATCTGCTTCCCCATCCTTCCACATTCTCCCACTTCCCTTCCATTTGCTGTTCCTTTCTTTGTCCCACTTAGAGCTTAGATCCTCTGTAACTATAGGCACTAGAGGGCAACATGATCCATACATTTGAGAAGACATAAATGAAATTTCTTTCAGAAGAAGACAATCATAAACAGTGCATTATTCTGTAGATTACCAGCAACAAAATTTAAGAGTTAAAGTTGGTGAAATAATCAGTCCTTAATTAGTGTTAATATTAAAAAAATTCCAAAACTCTAAGCACTGAAATGTCTAGAAATGATCAGTAAAGGTTATTTATACATACTTCTAATACTGTTATGTCTTACACATTCAGCTAAAGGCAGTTCTTGAGAAATTTACCTTGTATATTCTAATGGGAGTCTTAAAAATGACTTAAAATGTACCTCTGAATGTGTGGAAAAAAATATTCACTGATACATGTTGTTAAGTACATCTTGTAGGTTAGAATTAACATGGTTGTCAAATTTTCATGTCAGTTGAATATATGAACTGTAAAGCTCATTTAAACAAATACTTCATATTTATAACTGGTTATTTTTAGACACAGGGCTTGTATAATTTTAATTATGTAGCTAGTTTTTACATAAGGTGGTATTGTCTGATTTAAGATTTAAATTACTAGCCTTCTATGATGGCTAGAATGGCATTTCTCTCCTGAAAACATTTAAAATGTCAGTGGTAGTAGGCAGGCCTGCCGATAGCAATTCCGGGCCCCGGAGCAGAACAGTCCGTGGCCTCCCTAGAAAGGGATGGCTGAGGTTTATGACACTACTTTTTATCCTATTTGTAACACATTAGAACCTCTATAAGTAAGTTGTAGTGTTGCTTGAACTTTTTTTTTCCAGTTACAGCATCAGTATTAAACAAATTGTGAGCCTAAATATAAGATGTAGAATTTGTTGTTTTGAATTATATATTTCAGTTAAATAAATACATTATGGAATTATATTAATATATAAAACATTTAAAGAAGCACAAAGTAAGAAAACACCTAAAGTATCAAGTAGGCTAATTAAACACCTAATTGCAGGTTTCAGAGTAGCAGCTGTGTTAGTCTGTATCTGCAAAAAGAACAAGAGTACTTGTGGCACCTTAGAGACTAACCAATTTATTTGAGCATAAGCTTTCATGTGATTCATGTGTAAAAGACAAGGAAAAAACTGATATACAAGATGTAACTGAATATGACCAACAAAGTTAAAATATACAATACAGTACTTGCGTTTCTGGTGCTGTGCGACATCATCACCCAGAGCAATGAGGAGACAGCAGGCATGATGTGCCAAATCTACCAGGAGATCTCCGAGGAGGCAAGGCCAAGGGAAAACCTGCACCTCGTTCCTTGGCTGAGCAGTAGAGGTGGCCTCTCATCCTGTGCTCGTGATAGCAGCTCATGAGTCAGTGCTAGTGGCAGCGAAGGGGGAAACTTAGGATGGCTCGACTGGGTGGCTGAACTGGCTGGCTTGTGTTTGGCAAGGAGTTGTAGTCCTGTAGTGTTGGGGGAGGAAATCTGGTAGCTCAGAGGGACCTTGTTCCTCTTCACAGTTGCCCTGTAGCCAGAGAGCCAGCACGGCAGGCACAGCAGTTCCCAACCAGCCAGAGGAGGCAGCAAGCTCCGCAGTTCCCAGGCTGCTGTTGCTGACATTCTGCCAGACGAGCAGGTGCAGCAGTGTTCTGGCAAACTGTTACTGTCACAGTGAGGGATGGTGTTCTGTACAGAGTAGCAGCAGCAGGAAATTGGATTTCTTTTTTTTATCTTAATTTTTATTAAAAAAATACATATCTATCCCATCTGCTTGAGCCCCTTTAAATTACCGGGCCCCTGCGCAATTGACCCCTGCCTCTCTGTCGGCAGGCCTAGTAGTAGGGAACCCTCTGGCTCTTGTTAGGTGAAGCACTATTTGGAAAGGAGCCTGCCATATGTCATTTAAGCTCTTTAGGACCAGGAACCCTGCTTCTGTTGAGATTTCTTTGTATCATAAGAGCTGACATCTAAAATTTAACACCAGTATTTTGATATTGCAAACAAATTCAGAAATCTTCATTTGATTAAAATGTTATATCTATCAACATATGTAGCAAAAGTAGAAACATGA
Organism: Natator depressus; assembly: GCF_965152275.1. Lineage (NCBI taxonomy): Eukaryota > Metazoa > Chordata > Testudines > Cheloniidae > Natator > Natator depressus. The sequence goes on along the minus strand of NC_134234.1, from coordinate 321,963,262 downwards.
TAAATGTTTGTTTTTTTTAAACTGGCCTGTCCATGAGATTGTTTTTCTCTCCTTAAATGTTCATGTGTTAAGGTAGCGGTAAGGAAGGCATTAAAACAAACAAAAACATCATTTTGAATGTGGCTCTTAAATGTGCCCTCTGCGAGTAAGTGGTCTAATTCTGATTAAAATAATTTGTTCCCATAACTAAAAGGGATTTAATTCTGCTTTAAGGATGCAGTCACTAGTGAAGTCTCAATTATATTACATGTAGTAGTATAAGAAGAAAAGTTATATTGTGAAAAAATATCTTCTATATGCCTTTTTTTTTTTTTCCTTCTCCATGCAGGGATATGACAGATCATCCACAATTCTAGCACTAAATTCTTTCAGAAATTCCAGTCTGACAGAAATGGGCCTGCAAGAAATAAAGACTATTGGATATTGTAGTCCAAGGAATAGGACCGATGTCACCAGGCAGTGCACTGGAGAAAAGGAATCTGTATCAGACCTTCAGTTGGGACTCGAAGTAATTGAGCAAAGTACACTGCATAAAAACTTGGAAGCCCCCTCACATGATAGGACTGATTCTAACAGCCAACTAGAAACTGCTCAGTGTGGTCGGGGTACAATTTATTCTACATGGGTAAAAAGCCCAGACAGGACAGGTGTAAATTTTTCAATGAATTCTAATTTGAGGGACTTGACACCTTCACATCAGTTGGAAGTAGGAGGTGGATTCAGAATAAGTGAGTCAAAGTGCCTGATTCAAGATGATGCAAGAGGCATGTTTATGGAAGCATCTGTTTTTTGTACGTCAGAAGATGGAATTGCATCTGGCTTTGGAAGGACTGTCAATAACGACATCTTGATGGATGGAAATTGCACACCCCAGAATCCTCCACAAAAGAAAAAGGTTACAACTTTAAGCATCATTCATGATTTATTTTATATAGTCCAGTACATGCATAACTGTTATGAGAATAAATAACCACATTAATAAAAACAAATTTATTATTGATCAGTTTTTACAGGTATTACAATGCAGATATTACATTCATTATATGATTAACAGATTACCTTTTTAAAAAGGAACCTCTAATTTTCATACCTGAAAATCAATATACCTGCTTCTATCCCAACATATCACAATACTATAGTTGAAGAGATTCTGTCAGCTTAAAAATCATATGTTGCAAACAAAGAAACTCATAGTACTAGTTTATTGAAAAAGATTGAAGTATAAAGAATATTTAAATGAAACAGTTACAGTACATTTAGGGTATGTATGGCTATAGGCCCATTTGTAACTGTCAGCCATTACAAGCACTAAAATCTCCTGCGTAATGTCTTCAGTAGATGTTACTATGTTGAGTGGTACCCCTTCTCTCTCCTTACAGAATGGGGAACAGGAACACTGGGGATGATGGTGTCTCTCACCTGGCAACTTGCCAGAAGTTCTGCCCCCATAGTCATTAGCACTTCTAGATTTCCTCTTCCTTTTTTCAGACTTTTTGTGACAGTAATGAACAGGGTTTTCCCCCCCCCTTTTCTCTTTCTTTACCCCCTCCAACATGGCAGATCAGCTCAGGAAAAGGAAATTCAAGTCCAGGCTGTGCTCAGATTGAGAGATACATCTGCAGCTAGATACTGAAGGCGAGCTGTGTTGTTCTGACACTCATAGGCATGGTTGTTCCCAGTCATGTCACTGCAGCCCTTTTTCCTTCCAAGGCACCTTGAAGGAGGAGGAAAGGAACCTGATCTCAGCTGAAGCCAAACAGCTATAAACTCCTGCAACTACTCTGCCATTCATCCTCATCTGATGCTTAAGTGAGCCTCATTGTCTTTAAATCCAGGCATAGCCAGCTAGGCAACAAAGGGATTTCTCTACTCCATGCACAGTCCTAAAATCTGTGTTCAGCATACTTTAAAAGTTATAATTTCCTACCCCCTCCTCTCACTGCTGAGGAATGTTCTCAAAAGTACTGTAGTGTAGGGTTTATGTCTACCATACCAGTTACTCATCTCCTGATCAGAGAGAAAATGTAGTTTCACACAAGAGAAATTTCCAAGAAAAGCAGACAAAATTGCAAACCTCCTCTCTCTCCCACCAAAGCTAAGAAATCAAAGGAGGGCTAAAAAGTCCAAAGAGCACAACAAGAAATCAAAGAAACATCAGATTTCTTTATTCTTCCTTCTGTATCAAAAAAGAGAGGAATTCGTAGAAACTGAGGAAGAGCATCCTGAGAGAAAATTGCAGGAAAATCTTTTCCTGTCCAATAAATTTGAAACCATGAGGAGAAAAGTAATTACCAAACTGGAATCGAGGCATCTAAGACCATTTTATAGAAGCATACTGATAGGGGTCAAGTTAAATCCCTTACTTCTAAGATCAAATTAGTTATAGGTGTGTACTTGTTCAATATTATTGTGGCAGCCTAAGAGTTTCCAGACATGGGCAAGAGGCTCATTGTGCAGACTCCAAAATTCTACCAAATGCAGGAACCCAAGGATAGTACATACTGAGGTGGCATCAGCAAAAGATATGGTTTATCCCCTCCATAGGGGAACTTCTTCCCAAAGGAAAATTTAAAGAAACTAAGACAAGATGTCAAGTCTTAAAGCAGCCAGTTTACAGTGGTTTTATCCATGCGTACTTCATGATATAGTACAATGACCTCCAGACCACAGATTGCACCAGTCTAGAACATGAAAATCCTTAGATGTTTATCTGGTATCATCTTTAGTGGCCATTGTTTCTGTGGATACAGTGCATTTTGTTGTGAAAGCTTTGGCCTTCAACACATTGCCAAATGCAATATTTAGCTATACCTTTGAACTGGAAATGACTATTCCAAATGTACAGGTTCTCTAATACCTACCTGAGTTATTGATTGCTTACATGGAGTATAGAGGTTAGGTGAGATTCTGGCCAATCCAGGAAATGACTTCTACATGGATGACGGAGCTTCTCATCTATCTACAATACTGCTGTCATGTTAGTCAGTTGTATCACAACATGGGAGTTCAAGGCTTCCTTTTGAAAGGTCAAGAGAAAGGGCCTCAAATCTAGAAAAATGTATGCTTAATTTCAACTTCAACACCAGTTGGAAGAGAACTCTCAGACCAGAAGACTTGCATGAATTTTGAGGACGCTCTAGAGAGGATGACTGGTCAGACTGCATCTTTGACATCAGAACTGATGGGATTACAGAATCCACGCTTTACTGTTCACAGATTGGGATATGCTTGTATTCCTTAGGCAGTAATCTCTGAATCTTCCTCATGTGTAGATGAGACTACACCTAAACAAAACACTCAGTTCCAAATAATGGAAATAGAGCCTAATAATGATGTGTATATATAGAAGGAGATCTTGATAAGTCTTTCCTTACTGGTATATATCTCTCTCCTCCCAAGTTGTTATATGTGCATCTCAGATCAGGGTTTGTCCACATATGAGTTATTCTGGAGTAATTCCGTATGTAGACACTTATTCCAAAATAAGTGTCCACATGTGGAGTTATTTCAGAACAACTATTCTGCTTTAAATTAAAACCATATCTTATTCTATAATAAGTTTCATGCTTAGACAAGCTCTCAGATCTCTAAATTCACGAGCATCTTCAGAGTAGAGAACTGCTTTGCTGAACAAAGTCTAGATTAACATATTACCTAGGCAAAAGTACGTGTATGCTCGGGGGCCCTTGAGACTGGCTACTATCATTAAGAGAATGTTTGCGAAAGCTCTGGATGCAGATAGAAGACCAAGAGGCCGTGTATTGATAGTGTTTGTGACCGTAGGTGAACCCGAAGAAACAGCTACCACGTTCTGGACTGATATATGAAATTACACTTTTGTTAGACATATGGCGGATTCAGTAGTTTGGGTGCGAGAGTGGGATTCACAAGGCCACACTTCAATTCCATGCTCCACCGCAGACTTCCTGTATGACTGCGGGCAACTCACGTAGTCTGTGCTTCAGTTCCCAATCTGATAAATGGGGATATGATTTCCCTAGCACACAGGAGTGCTGTGAGGAGAAGCATGGTAAAGACTAAGACGCTAATATACTATGGTAATAGAGATGCTGCGACATTACAATGAACGGTAAGCATAGGGTCTCTGTCCAGAAAAGCAGTTTTCTTACACATGTTGTGATTCCATCAGCTCTAGAACATAATACATTTCTGACCTTTTCTTCCTGATGAAGAATATGGAGTATACCCTCAAGAACTGTTCTTGTTCTGGCACAAGTTATACTGCTCTTACGTCAAGGAACTGGGATCTCGACTGAAGAATCAAATATTGTTAAATGAAGTATGAAAATGAGAGACGGTGAAAAATTACTTTGGAAAGCAAATCAACTTTGGGGAAGATCACTGGCGCACTACCTACAGGAACCCTCTGGCTGTGGTGGAATTGTGCCATATGGGGAGAAAATACTAAGCTCAGTTATGGATAGAGGGTTAACAGATGTCCCGTTTTTAAAGGGACAGTCCCATTTTTTTGGGACTTTTACTTATATAGGCACCTCTCCCCCTTCCACCCCCATCCCGTTTTTTCACTGTTGCTATCTGGTCACCCTAGATAGAGACCATTCCTTTTGTTATCATGCAGAGAACGTTGTTGATCTCAAGCTCCTGTACTGCATAATTAGCTTCTTCAAAAGTTGAACCATGTCTGTTTAAAGGACTGCTTTAAGCAAAATGAGTATCTGAATTCCATTTACTTATTTTATGAGTGTGGGGGTTGGGGAGGGAGTGAGACAGAGGAAGACAAGGCATTTAATCTTGCCCTGTCTCACTCCTTCCGCAGGTAGAATGCATCTTCAGTCTTCATATCCTTTCTAATAGGAAAAGAATGAGGCCCTCACCATTGGAACAGTTTGCAAGTCAACTAAATGCTGAGGCTGTCCATCTTTTTCAAAATAAAGTGACCTGAATTCCCTTGGATGGGTCCCTTATCATATCACTGGTCACAGTCTTTTCTAATTTCCCACCATTTCTCTTAATTTACAAAACAGTAAATACATGAAGGATAAGGCAACACTTAGGCTATGTCTACCCTACAGTGTATGTTGCTCACCAAGCAACATAAGTTACACCAACATAAGCACCAGTATGGACAGAGCTATGTCAGTGGAAGAGCTTCTGCTGCCAACATAGCTGCTGCCACTTGCGGAGGTGGTTTTATTATGCTGATGGGAGAACGCTCTCCCATTGGCATAGAGCGTCTTCACCAGACGCAGTGGAGCTGCACCACTGCAATGCTCTATATGTAGACAAGCCCTAATTCTATTTGTCAGACTTAATGGAGATGTTCATAGTTCAACCACTTCCTCCATTCTCATAATGACTTAAGTGGGAGCTGTTGGTACTCAACATTTTTTAAAATCAGTTGTGCCCAAAAATGGATTCAGGATACTAATTTTAAGCCTCTATTTTTTTAAAAAATCTTGGCCATTGGGGGTGCGTGTGTGTATGCAGTTGGTCAGAATCTCAACAGTTGTAAATCTGTGTAGCTTCAGTAATTTTTTTTTTTTTAGGGGCACTATGCCAATTTATAGCAGCTGAGAATTTGCCCCAGTATCTCATGTATTTTCTGTTGTGGCACTTCTGTTCCCTGGGTTTGGGGTTTATGAAGATAAGGCTCAACACAGGTTGCCAGTAATAGACATGAAAGCATAAAGGGGTTAAATCTAACTTGCACAGAAGGCTGATTTCTTAATGAATAAAAATACTGTCCAGGCCTGAATATCAGTATTTCAGCTTTTTGTTTCAAACCCAAAGGTGTACGCTGAGAGCAGCTTTGCACCGATTTTCCTCCTGGAGAGAAGGAAGCATAAAAAACACAGCCTGTTTAAAAATTTATATTTTTAAGGAGACTTCCGAAAGTTACAAATATATATAAAACCTTTAACATTAAGAAATATAATGTACATCATGTTCTTCAGTAATGAAATGAAACCAGTTTTGACAAATAATGTTGTGTATGCTGAATCTCTACCTTTATTATTATATACTATTTATATAATAAAGGGTTAATTGAAAACAAAAATGCATGAATTGGAAATAATTCAGATTGTAATTATTTAAAAGAAAAAGTTATGGAAATCAAATACGGATGTTGCAAATCTTTCCGTATATCAGAACAAACCATCAGCCTGCTGTTCTGTTTTGTTTTAAATGCAAATGCATCGGCGTAAAACCAGAAAAATAAAATAGTTTAAAATGGCCACCACTATCATATGGTAGCTTGAAGTCCCAGTATTTACAATGCAGTCCCCAACAGTGCAGCTTCTGCATAGTGGGACCTTCTCACACTCATTGCCCCAGATCCATTCTCCGCCTTTTCCTAGGTAAGAAATACATGCTTCTTCTGCCTGTACTCCTGTTTCTATTCACCAGATACCAAAGTAAATCATTTTGTAAATCTCTAGAAAAGAGTATCATTAGCCCTACTAACTTACCTCCTCTTACATTTTAGAGACAATTTAAGTGGTATATCCATTTGAAGTTATTTAAAGAGAACTGCTCTGTAGATTTTTATTTCAATTTAATTTTATCAGCAATCAGAAGTTAACTCTGTGTAAAGAAAAATGAGTAAACTTTTCCTCTTATATTTTTTCCATAGGTGTCTTTATTAGAATACCGAAAGAGACAACGAGAAGCTAGAAAAAGTGGTTCCAAGACCGAGAGCTTTTCTCTGGTTACCGTATCTCCTCATGCTGCTGGTGGAGGAAGTATAAGCAGTAACAATGGTGCTAATGATGGGTATAACAGTGGTGAAAACGGGGAGCAAATTGATAACACTGCTAACCTACCTTTACCATTGCCAGCTACTGTTTATAATACAACTCCAGAAGAAGCTGGCAACAACTGTCCAACTAAAGAAGCTTCTTCCAGTGAGAAGAATGAACCAGAAGTTCAATGGTAAGCCATTTAGCACAGGTTGCAAGTTCAGAAAATGTATTTGCGTAGCCAAATAGACAATTGGAGAAGCAATCTGCTACATTTTCACTCTAAATTTGTAGAGTGTCTAGGAAATATTACATAGCATCAGTTTATTTTATTAACAGATATGGGGGTATTTTATAGAATCTAATTTTGTCAAACTTGTATTTTGATTTTTTTTTATTTTCAGTGTGCTACGGTGGGATAACTTAGGAGCTAAGGCAATGGGATACCATTTATAAATACATAAATTATACATTTGAACAGAATACCTAATCTACATTTACTTCATAAAAAATAAGTTTTGGCCAGAAGCCTTTCTTTCAAGTGACTGAACAAATATTTTAGTTCCGTTTTCCTTACAATCACAGAGAATAGATTCCTCAGGGAAGTGATTGGAATATGTATACGCGCTCGGTCCTGTCACTGAAAGTTTGCACGTGGATTATTCAGCACTTAAATATTTTAAAATGCTGTATGGTGAAGAGGTGTGTTAGTAAATAGTCCTATTTAGCCAGGGTGAAACAAATCAATATTTCTTGTTTCTGTGGATTATAAAAGCCTAGATAGGATGGCAGGAGGAAAGGTCAAGATTGTAACTTTCCACATAAAATAGAGTATTTTTTAACTACACTTTTTGGAAAGAACAGCATCCCATCTACATTAGGGTTCCCAATGTTGCTAGCACAGGTAAAGGTGATCTGGTGTTAGCAACAATGGAGAATTTTCGTCACATTTCCCTACTGTAGAGAAGTTCCCCCAAAGCTTCAGCTCACCATGGCCTGAGAAGCTGAGCAGGAAGAGCTGCCCCTGTTGAGCAGCAGAATTCTCACAGCTGGACTTCACAAAACTTTAGGCAGGTTTTTAATGGAGTACTTAAAAAAAAATTAACTTTGCAATGGGGGATCATGCAGAAATTAGTGTATTAGGATGTAAAGGGAGGCACCTGAAGAACAGCAAAGATAAAGCAATCAACCAGCAAACCAGAAGATACAGGGGGAATGGAAAATTCCTTACCAATAATTTCCTTTCTGCTAGTCCCACAATTCTGGGGTGCTCTCCTCTCCCTACAGCTCAGGGAGGCGGATCGATATTTTGGCACCCTCTGGTCTGGCCCTGCCCCCTCTGCTCCTGCTTGCTGCCAGATGAGTTATTCCCAAACTATAAAACTTACATAACATCATTAATAAATATTCCAGAGATAACGAAATAAATATATACATTAGACCAAAGAAGATGGTCATATGGTAACCATTCCACTTAATATCTGACCCTTGACTACTGAACCATCCAGGGTGGGTAAAATAATGGGAGCTGCTGATAGCAGAAAGGAAATTATTGGTAAGAAATTTTCCATTCTGTAGCCCAGCATCTCTCACTGAAGTAGCAAGCAATGAACAGAAGTAGGGAGGGTTATGGGAAAAAAAAGTTTGGTAGGAAAGAAGTACCATCCTTTTTGTGGGGTCACTCAAAAGTCTCTTGATTTCCAAGCCACTGCATGGAGCACCTTCCTGCCAAAGGAGGCCTCTGCAGAAAATAGTTGGTCCACCTTGTAGTGCTTGCTTAATGAAGGTACTAGCTATAGACCATGTGGCTGTTTCACTGATTTCCAGTGGACATGTTCACTTGTTCCAATCATGAGGTTGCTAAGGCTCTCATGGAGCGTGCCATTATTCCTTCTGACACAGGAACCAGTGATGATTTGTAGGCTTCCACAATACATAGTTTAAGCCACCTCATGATGAAGGACTTGGAAGCGCTGAGTCCCTGGCATTTTGGGTGGAAGGGCACAAATAGGAAGCCTGATCTTCGTGTAGAGTCTGTGTGCTTGAGAGATTTTCAACACTCTTCTGACATCTAAGGTGTGCCACGTCTTTTCATTTGGATCTTGTGGTTTTGGGCAGAACGAAGAAAGTGTAACCTCTTGGGAAGCACGGAAGGAGGAATTTACTTAGGAGAAGAAGGGATTCTGGTGTCCTGAACATCACCTTGTCCTCATGTACCATGCAGTAAGGCTCCTGTATAGATAAGGCTGGCAGCTCCGACGTTCTCCTGGTGGTTGTGACAACTACTAAGAAACAAGTTGTAATAGATAAAAGGCCATCTCTAACGTCAAACGCTCAAAAAGATGGCTTGTCAGGGGACTCAGAACTTGCGAAAGGTCCCATTTTGGAAAAAGTGGCCTGAGCACACGTTTGGCGAACCAGACTGCTCAATCTGCCAGGGAGTCTGAGGCTTCTGCAAATAGCACACTACTAAGAGCAGACACCTGAGGCACAGTGGTACTGGGCTGAAGGCCTTGGTCTATGCCTTCTTAGAGGAAATCCTGAATGGTTAGAATTCCTGGAGTTCTGGGATTTTGCACTGTGGTTTTGGCTTTTGTTGACTCTGGACAAGATAGAGAAGTACACTTTTAGCATACTACTCTTCTAGATGAAGCAATGTCTTAATGACTGGAGGACAGAGATCTCAGTACCCAGGCTGTTAGCTGAAGCTGTTTTGGGTCCAGGTGAGGAAGGGGACCTTGTGAGAAGATGTCCAATCTCTGCAGAAGCTGGAGTGGGGGCTCCAGTGTCAGCTGTATCAGGTCTGAGAACCCACGTCTCCTTGGCCAAAAAGGAGTTATCAGTATGATCACTGTTCTCATTTTCTTTTCTGGACCACCCTCCACAGTAGTGGAAAGGGTGGAAATGCATAGAGTAGGCCCTACAGCTAGCTGTGCGATAAAGCATCTGCCCCCATGGATCTGGGGTCTGCCTCCATTGTGAAGTATTTTGGCCTCTTTGTGTTTGTATGATCCATGAATAGCTCGGTTGAAGAGGGGCTGAACATCTGACCAATGAGATTGAAAACCTCCTGATTCAGACACCAGTCGGAGTTGTTGACCCTGCACCTGCTGACCCAGTCTGCCTGCTGGTTCAGGTCCCCTTTAACGTGGAGTGCTCTGAGAGAAAGGAGGAACTGTTCCACCCGTCTCATTATTTCCATTGCTTCCATTTATAGTTCCCTTGTGGTTGTTTAAATATGCGATTATAGTAGTGTTGTCTGATTGAACCAGGATGTGGTTCACCCTTAGGTTGAGCAGGAATCGTAGCAGAGCTAGCTTGACTGCTCTCAGCTCTAGGCTTATGCTATGAGCCATTTCTTCCTTGCTTCAGGTTCCCTGGGGTGTCTGGGTCTCTAAGTGAGCTCCCCAATCCTCCAGAGTGATCTCAACTGCAAGGACTAAAGGATCTGGAAGGCAGATGGCCATACCTTTGCAGACATTGCTTTGGGCTGACCACCATTGTAAGGAGTTGATCACCTGTGTTAGAACGTGTACATGATCTCTCGTGTTCTGTAGAGTGGTCCCACACCTTTAGTATGAAGACTTCTGATGCATGATTGTGACCATGGAGTGATCCCTATCCAGGACACCAGGAGTCCTAGGAGTTGAAAACATAGTATCTGCAACTCTAGAGCAAGAAAATTTAATTCCTGGATGGAACCAGATAACTTTTCTTGTCCCTGATGATGAAGCTATGGGCCTTAAGGAGATTCATTGTCTGGGACGTGGCCCTGTGCACTGCTTACTGCACTGGAGTTCTGGTCAGGATGTCATCCTGGAAGGGGGAAAAGGGGAGTTCCCGTCAACCTGAGTCTCACTATCACCACCACCACCATTTTTGTAAAAACCCTGGGGTCCGAGAACAGGCCCAATGGGAGTGTTCGGTACCAGTGATGTTTCCTGCCACAGACAAACCTCAGAAGACTGCAGTGACGCTTTATGTGGGGATATGCTTCTGCTAGATCTACTGAAGTTAAGAATTCCCCCTAGGACAGGGATAGGGTCTCCATCCAAAACTTATTTTCTTATCCACTTGTTTTGAGCCTTCTGAAATGGAGAATAGCTCTGATTCCACCCCCCTTGCACTTCTGTATAATGACAAAGATGGAGTAAGAACCAAGAGCACCCTTCTTGTGTGGGAACACTTTCTGTCGCTTCCATATGCAGATGAGATAGTTAGTTAGTTTGTTCTGGATCAGATTGTTTTACGTAGTCATTGAACTGGGTGAGTGGCTGAAGAATGGATGCGGTAGAACAATATTTTCAGATTCTGATTAGTTGTACATTTTAGTATGTTAGAAAATGGTGAATGATATTGGTTATTTACTAGATAATTAACTTTTTGCTCTTAGTGTCAAGCTGTATTAGGATTGTAACTGGAATTTAATTAAACACACAAAACAACATATCAAATTTATTTTTATTAAACAAAACACCTTTAAATGGTTTGGGTACATCAACGTCATTGTTTTTCCATGAGCTGGAGAGTAAGTTTCCATAATGTATGGAATCCTAAATATTCATAATCTGAGAACTAAGCTTATCTGAGCTCAGGTAAAGAAGCTATAAAATAGGAATATGAAACCGTTAGGTGAGCTCAGTGGATGATTCTGATGAAATACATGATGGTGTGTCTGAGAGTCAGGGGTCGGGTCCCAACGCCTGTGATGACTTTGCTAGTCTCTTGCACCTAGTAGCACAGCCTCTGGGTCCCCCCAAGGGTCAAGCCCTTAATGCAGCTCATGGCCTTTTATGCCATATTTATAAAGCTTGACCTCAAAAGTCAGACTTTTCACCCCAGATTCATTCTTTATATAGAAAAAAGTTAAGTCAAAGTTTTTGATAGCCTCATGGAGTCAGTATATTTTTATTTAAATGTTTTAAGAGATTATAATAAGTTTAGGCCTTAACATATTTTGTTTTAAATTCATATTTCATTTAAAACAGGTTTATTTTTAAAAAGAAAAACGTATTATTTAAATAAATTTAAAAAAATCACTAATTTTTATCCACCCTGGTCAGAGCCATAGGTGGCACCTGGGTAATGAGCTGGAAGCCATGGCTTAGGCTGAGAACCTTATTGAATCCATTAAGGCATCAGCTATAAATGCTTTTGCTTGGGAGACTCTTTAAATTGGAGCCAAACTCAGGGTGATCTCTGTCCTTAAGGGCTTTGAGATCTTTCAGCCAGGAAGGAGATGATGTTGCAAATTAGGTAGCTGCCAGGGACACTCTGTGACAGAAAAGGCTTCAAAGCCCATCTTTCTATCCATGGATTCCTTAGGATAGAATTCCCCCACTAGGGAGGATGCTATAGTGCATCATCCTTTGGTAACTCAGCAGTAGAGCCCTTTGGTTCTTGAACATTATAGAGCCTGAGGTTACTCTTTTTAACATGCTTGTTCCATTAATTCTTCATCACTTCCTTGAAGGAGGAGTGAAGGGCTGTTGAAGCCTTGGGAGGATTTTGAGAGGTGAGGTTTATGCTCAGGAGTCTGCTCAGGTTTCAGATTCAGAGAGTGCACCTTCCTCAGAGGGGAAGGAGGAGGAGGCAAAGAACTTTATCTTGTGGATTTTTTGTGCTTTCTCTTTTTTTATTTTTTAATCTTTTTAGTTTCTGCTGCAGCTTTGGTGAGGCCTTTTGTAGCTTGCCTTCGTTAGGGCCTGGAGCCCTCTCGAGAGGTCTGTCTCAAAATCCTCCCCCACTGGGTCCCATTCCTTGGAAGGGGGAATTTTTTGTCAGATTCCAAAAAATTGGCTCGGGAAGGAGTGTTCTGCATGATCCCCTGAGTTGAGTGGGCAGAGTTCTTTGCTTTTGGAGCTTCTTCCTGCTCTGCGCTGGGGTTCCTGGTCCATTGTTTCTCTGTTGGAGTTGCAGCTGCCTTGCTTGGTAAAGGACCTCACTTGCCTGTCCAACTTGTAGCTCTGGGACCTAACGCAGTTACGGACAGAAGTCTGGGTGCAACTCACCATCCACCTGAGAAGCCTACCTTACATATAGAGCACTACTTAGATTTGACAGAGTGCTTTCTTGGCTGCTGAGACTGTAGTGGAGGCTCAGGGAAGGTTAACTGCCCCAGGGAGCAGAAGGAAGAGTGACCAGGAGGCAGAACACTGCCTAAAAAAACTGGACAGAAAAGTTAAAAAAAAATGAGTGGGAGTAAAAGAAAGTGCTGTTGTCTGCTGCTGTTGAGGCAGAGTCTGGCAGCAAGCATGAACAGGGGGAGTGTTACTATCATGTGGTGCTAAAACACGAATCCACCTCCAAGAGCTGCAGAGATAGAAGAGCAGCCCAGACATCCAGAACTGTGGGAGACGCTGGGCTGCAGAAATAGAGAGTGATGGGGGGGAAGAGAAAACAGGATAGAAGGAAGTACTAGTCTGAACACTGGATGCTGCTTAATTTTTTCCCCATTAAGCATTATTAGAGACCTTTAAGGATATTTTCAGGACTACCAACCAGGCCTACAGGTTACCATACAACCCTAGCAAGGCAGACAAATACTGCTGGGTGATGAAAAAACACGGCTGACTCCAGAGTTCAGATCAGGTTTATTTCAGAATAGGTACAAAGTGCCACACCCTAGTGATCAGTTGAGGTATGTTTGGTCAATGATCTTGCTGAGTATATACAGACAAGTTTTTGCCTTTGTTTGTGTATAGTCTTAAGTCTGCGTACACCCTTCTATGCCCAAGATGACACCCTGCTGTCTATCAACACCCCTCTTTGATTCATTACATAATAATGATTAACAATATTTATGACCAAATGTAAGATTCCACAATACACTTAATCAATACTATCAATCTTAAATATTTGACAAGGACTTTCTTGGTTTATCCTGATTATATTTGGTGGGGACATTGTGACCCCTCATTGTTAATTCATCCTTGTTCTGCACTGAAATATCAGGGACGTTTCAAGAAAAGAAATTAGGGATACTTAGTAAGCCAAAAATGTTGTTTTGCACTCCTTCCCAGAAAATGATTATTCAAAAGTTTGATGAACCATACTAAACTATGTATAAATTTATATTGATTATGCATTTGCTCATATGTATTACTAACTAGTATGTGAGATCTCTCTCTCTCTCTCTCTCTCTCTCTCTCTCTCTCTCTCTCACATACTAGTTAGTAATACATATGAGCAAATGCATAATCAATATAAATTGATTATATATATGATCCATTAAATACACTTAGGCCCTTTCATGTGGTAAGTTTACTTAATGATTGACTCACCTCCTTACAAGACTTAAGAAACCAAATGTTTTTCAGAAGCCAACAAGACCACTGTAGAGTAATCCTGTAGATTCACTGATAACTAACCAAAACATTTTAGAATGCAGAGGAAGAGTTCCAGTGTTGTCCATTTCCCCTACCAATGCTTGGCACTGCTCTCAACTCTAGCTCATATGGCTTGGACTCTGCCCAAAAAAATCTGTGCTCATGTAGCACCTTCCAGAACTGCTTTACAAATGACAATGAACTAGTCATTACATCACCCTGTGTGATATTATCTTCTCTATTTTACCAATGGATAAACTGAATGACAGAGAACGAGGCCTAAATTTTCAGAAATGTCCACCAATGTTGGGTGCCCAATTTATGTCAGTGACAGAGCATCCTTCCCTTTCTCATCCATGTAGTTTCTACAGTAAGAAAAAAGATCCTGATCTCTAATCTCTTCATATTAACAGGAATTCTGTTAGTGCTAACTTCCTTTTCTGTTCAGATAACATGTTGCAGAAATTGTTGAACTTATTCCATATTTGAAGTGAGAATCTATTAAAATGAACAGCCTAATTAACTGATTACATGTTTGTCGATAGGAACATTCTTTGTCTTTTGTGTATACTGTCTATACAAGAACAAGTGAGTATGCTACACAGTATTCTTGCCCAAACAGCTGCTCTCTCACCCTATGTTTGAGTTTAAATTATATACATCCTGACATGTGAAATGTAGAATTAGATCTCTTTAATGTAAAGAATATTTTGTTTGTTTTTTAAAGGACTGCTTCAACTTCAGTGGAACAAGTCAGGGAGCGAAGTTATCAAAGAGCTTTACTTCTCAGTGATCATAGGAAAGACAAGGACAGTGGTAAGTTGGCTTACTATCAGTCCAGAAAATGGATTCATTGAACTAATCCACATAATAGCTCTTAGCCATTTTAATATTATGTTTAGATCTGCTTCATCTGTAGGACAAGAATCACCTTGTAGTTCATACTCACCATCTCATTCAAATATCATTCCTCAGTTGCAACTTAAGGTCCTTTATTTCCCTGAACTAATGGAAGGTCAGTAAGCAGATGACCTCGTATCATGCTTGCAGTGTTGAATCATATCACTTAGAACTTGAAAAATAGTTCTCTGGAGTTGAACTGTTCAGTAGTGTTTATGAAAGTCTTGTTTATCAAATTTCTACATTTTACTGTGATTTTGTTTGTAGACCCTGATCCTGAAAATCCAGAGTCCACAACTGAATGTCCGTCCCCAGATACTTCTCAAAAGACTTGCAAGAGTCCTTCAAAAGCAAGCAAGGTAATAGTGAGTGTGTGTGTGCACGCGCATGCGTAGATAAGATGCACACAGCACTAATGTGTAGTTTGATTAGATTAGTATGTATAGATATGTAGTACATTTGGGAATGTCTTTCTTGATTGTTTGAAGTGCTTTTCACTTAGGTAGTTGTCAAGAACTTTTTTCTTTTACCTATTATGCATCTGTGTTGAATATGAGCAGCAATAACTCTAGCCAAGTCTCAACCATGTAATATGCCACATAAGAAATTTTTCATCTAATCCAAGTAAAAAGTTACCATTGCTTTCATTCATGATAGGAATTCTCAATTGCAAAGGACTTGCCAACACCAACAAGCACATTTAAGATCATTATACCTTAGCATAGTACAAGTGGTATTGTTTATCAAGATTTTCTGATAATTCCAAAGAATAACCAGACTGATTCATCTGTTTTTTATCCTAATTCTCTGGAATATGAACAGATAAAATCTATTCAATCCTCATAGATCATAGGCTCATTCAAATATGGAATATTTTGGCTCTCTCAGTTCAATTAAAATTTGGTATGTGTTGTGTTGAATGGTAGTGACCAAAGTCACAGTTGCAGTGATTTTTTGGGGGAGACAAATTGTTTCAGTGGTTTTGCATTTTCATTTAAAAAACCAAAAAGATATAATTTTACAAGGAATCTGAACTCTAATCTATGTGCTTAAATTCATATTGAAAATAAAGTGTCAGTTTTTTAACAGAGAGGGTAATTAACACTGATAGGAAGAAAATTGCGTGGTAGCTACTGGCATAATATTAAATGGAGGAATTCAGGTTGTAATGTTCAGTCAGTTTGTTCACATTATCCCAGTTTTAAGATTTGAAGTTTGATGTGAAACCTGTAAATTATTTTGTATAGAACTTGAAATAAATCCCTTAGTATCAGCAGTCCAGGGCTTTTATAAATAACATAGGTCTTCTCCAGTGTTGTTTTTTTTTTTAAAACCTGGGATGCTTTGTATGCTGTATAAATAAGAAGTTTCAGTGCATTTTAGTAACACTGTATCATGAGGATAATGCTACCATTAAGGAAGCTTAGCCTTCCAACTGTATCTATCGTTTTGTTTTTCTTTTTCTTCAAATAATGAACATCCTGTGCACCTGCCAAAGGAAAACAAAATCTTTTTGATTTCTAAAACACTTACTGGGTGAAAGTTATTTTTAAGAAACTGGTTTTTATATATATACTTTAAAACATCTTGGGGTAAAGTTACACTGACTTTGTTCTTTCTCTTCATCTATCTAGCCTTCTTCACCTGGTCCTGTAGTTTCAGTGCAATCAATTGGGAGAACACCCACAAAACCAGATTCTCACTGGGAAACTGCAGTTAATGCTCCAGAGGCTGAGAATGCGAATCATCCAAAATCTGAGCTGCAACAAAAACAACTGACAAATAATGTCCAAGTACTTTCAAAAACTCACCCATCTCAGTCGCATTTGCGTAGTTCAACAGAGCAACTTTCCCATTCACAAAAGCTGCCTTCTGCACCTTTGAAACTGCACTGCCCCCCTTCACCTCATGTAGAAAATCCTCCAAAGTCATCTACTCCTCATGCACCTGTACAGCATGGTTATCTTTCACCAAAGCCTCACTCACAGCAGTTAGGATCTCCGTACAGACCTCATCATCCACAGTCACCTCAAGTTGGAACACCTCAGAGAGAAACACACCGAAGTTTTTATCCAGCAGCACAGAACCTTCAGCCTGGTAGTCAGCAGCAAGCTAGTGGACAGTTGTTCACCCAGGCACCTTCGGGACAATCTTCAGCAACTTATAGTCAGTTTAACCAACAAAATTTGAACAGCAGTGCACCGCCCCCACCACCGCCCCCACCCCCTTCTTCTTCTACTTACTATCAAAACCAGCAGCCCTCTGGAAACTTTCAGAGTTATAGTCAGTTAAAGGGTAGCATACCCCAACAAACTGTTTTCTCTTCCGGACCAAATCAAGCACTTCCTGGCACTACGGGCCAGCAAGCAGTTCCAGGACACCATGTAACTGCAGGGCATTTTTTGCCATCTCAGAACCCCAGTATTCATCATCAGGCTTCAGCATCTGCTGTACCTCCTCCACCACCACCACCACCTGCTCCAGGACCTCATCTTGTACAGCAGCAAAGTTCCCATCAGCAGCATTCTGTAGCACACGTAGTAGGTCCAGTTCATGCCGTGGCAGTAGCCCCTGGATCACACATTCATTCTCAAGCTGCTAGTCACCATTTGCCACCACCACCTCCACCCCCAGGTCCTCTGCCCCACCATCAACCTCCTCATTCCACAACAGGACATCAAGGTCTGCAAGCACAACACCAGCATGTAGTAAATTCAGCACCTCCACCTTCCAATGTTTTAGGCTCTGGGCATCACCCAGCATCAGCACAAGGGATACACCATCCATCACATCAAGGACCCCCACATTTTCCTTCAAGTGCTCATTCAAGTGTATCTTCCTATTCATCACAAGCCCCACATCATACAGCCTTGGGACCTGGACCTCAACATCAGCCTGCTGGAACAGGACCTCACTGTCCACTACCAGGTCAAGGTCCTCATATCCAACCTCAAGGACCAAACAGTATTCCAACACCTACAGCTTCAGGGTTCTGTCCTCATCCTGGCTCTGTAACCCTTCCTCATGGTGTGCAAGGACCTCAGCAGGCATCTCCAGTGCCTGGACAAATTCCTATTCACAGAGCACAGGTGCCACCAACTTTTCAAAATAATTACCATGGTTCAGGGTGGCATTAAAATGGGACCCTTGCTCCTAAACATTTTAAAAATGTTCCTGTAAGATAAACTGTGTATATTTCATATGTACCTGTTCAAGGTACTTTTTAAAGCTTGTACATGATACTTTGTATAAAAGCAAACACCAGTGCTCTTTCATTGTATTCTTTCCATTTTTTTGCTTTTTTAAAATTCCTGAAAATGTGCTGTTCAGCCAGTATTAGGTATATCTCTTTATTTTGTAAGTGAACATTCCAGCAGTTTTTTCTGGCAGTAGATTTGATGCTGCATAATCTTTAAATTTTATTGTTGCAGTTAAATTCATTTAGTGAATGTTTTCTATTACTTTTTATACATATGTAATTAAATAAGTACACTGATAAGAGATGGCACGAATAGGTTTTTCATTTTCTTCTGTCGACAGTTCTTTGTGTGCATATAGCTAGAAAACAATGCAATACAGATTTTTATAGTTTGGCGTGGACATGACTTTTGTTTCATCAGTTATTTACAGAAATGTAATTTAATGTATAGATTGTTTCTAATATCTCCAACAACTGCTGTAAATACTGTTTCTTTTTGCGTGTAAAATTGCTTAAGGCTTCTTTCATTTGATATAGTACTGTACATAATGACAAGTCTCTTTTGCAAAAATGTGTGATCTTTGTGGAAGTAGTACAGTATATGATCTTTAATTTTTTAATATACTGTCACATTGCAGCACTGGTTGGGCATTTTAATTCATGTTAATAAATCACAATTATGTCAGTTTTAACACTGTCCTGAGGGTTGTGTATTTAAGGAAAAAATAAGGTTATAAGTGACTGCATGTCCAGCTATTTAAAAATCTGCCAGGATTGTGAGTGCTATAATTAGAAGTGATGGCAGTACTTTATTTCCTCTTCAAAAATACTCTGAGTTCCCATTTCATGGATATTTTATTCTTCCTGCATGAAAAACTGACTGAGGAAAGCTGACCAATTGCATATTGCACCTCAAATTTCATCTGTGAAGCTGTCCATTAAAGCAGGGGTTCTCAAACTGGGGGGACATGAGAAGCTTTACCGGGCAGGTGGGGAACTTACTGTGCACATTCAGAGCTGGGTGGCCAGAGAGCAGCAGCTCCTGGCTGGGCACCCAGCAGCAGTGCAGAAGTAAGGGTGATAATACATGCCACTCTTAATTCTGTGCTGCCTTCACAACTACTGCTCTCCGGCTGCCCAGCTCTGAAGGTGGGTGGTGTAAAACTACTACACCCACGAAGAAGAGGGGGCAACAATCAAATAAGTTTGAGAACCACTGCATTAAAGGTTAGTGTGTTCTTTTCCTGCTAATCTTAGTGATTAGAGATGAGGAAAAACTACTTGAAATATCAGTGTAGTGTCAGTTTACTGAAACATGTTACATTATACAAAACTAATCCACACAGTTTATGCATTGTACAGGATAAATATTCATACATTGGTACAGTTACAGTCTAGATCCATACCATTCAAATATTGGTTATTCTGATCTTGAAGATAGACCACAGGAACATTTGCACATATTTTAGTACCTATAGGTATGTTTCCTATTCTAAAAGTTCAAAATAGAATTTCAACATGTATTGTTTGTTAGATTTTTGTAAAATAATTCCTGAAATGCACTAAGACATTGTTATAGTGCAGTACTTACAAAAAACGACCACCTACATTGTGAAGAGAAGACATTTCAACATAAAAATGAAAGATTTATGAACTTTATTACCAAAAGAGAGGAGATGGGTATGTTTTTGTGGCTAAAGAGTAACATGGAGGGTAATGGACTTAACAGAAATGAATAAATACAGCCAGAAAGCTTATTGTTAAAATGCAAGTTCAGTGTTTTAACTTTATATCTAGGATAAGATATCTGTATGGTAGCGAAGATGCTGCCACTATGTTTGAATGTGTGCACCAATTTTTATGCTATAGAACATAAAGACAAGCCTTTAATCATCTTATTAAATACCAGTCTGGTAGTAGGACCAATTATCTTAAAACTAATTCAGTTGGCTGTATATAATTTTAATGAAACAGTAAAAGTTTAATTAGTCCTGTGAAACTAGCTGAAGGCATGGGGTGTCAAGTAACTTTTCTACTGTAGCTTATTGTGGATGTTAATTTTTTTTCAGGTTTTTAAGAATTTTATTTAACATTAAATTTTTTAAGAATCAAGAAAAGCCACCAGTTTATAAAAAGCTAGTATATCAGATTGAGTAAAGAGGAACTGTTGCTTTGTCTTTATGTTCAGCTGCTACTGGTGAAAGAAGGCATTGGACTGGTAACAGCATTAGAAATCGATTTTCTTACTACTACAGGAAAGGCAATTCAGTTCCATTACTATTCACATCCTTGTATTTTTTTTCTCCTGAGTCTAGCAACCAAAGTCTACTAGGAACTGGCTAAGACCATCAACTAATTAAACGATCAGATAGCTTACAGTCAATGCCAATGACCAGAGCTTTGAACAAGTAACCTCCTTATCCCAACCCTATAGAGCCACAATTTATTACTTTACTGTGGTGGTCAAAGCCATTGTATTAATAAAATAAGTGAGTGGATCATTAGCTAGCTTGGAAGCAAGAACTCATATTTTGTACGAGACAAAGTCAAAAACATTTTGTCAGTTTAAATTGAGTAGCTACAGCTTTTTGAAAGAAATGGGTAAAAGACAGCATAGTACGTGTCTGAAATGGTACTGTTTAAGTTACCACCATTAACTGAATGTTAGGATACCAGTAACTTTTGTAAAAATAGCTACAGTAGTGCAAAGAGCTGTAATATTGGAATATTTGGTTTGGTGCCTAGAAAGTGACGTTTTAAACTAATATTTCAATTCTTAAGTTTTTCTTTCCTTTCTGTACTGAAAATTTATCACTTGTTGCAACAGGATAAACCTAAAGGCAACTCCTCGGTGAAACAGAAAATTTTACCTCCTGTCTTCTCTTGCTTTCATTGCAGCATTTTGTCTTCACACTATCAATATTATCCTTGCTGCCTTTTTTAAAAAAACAGCTTTCCAGTATGAAGTCCTTAAGTAGATAGCTGCCATTGCTCTCTGCTCTGAAACCCAAATGTTAGCATTGCCAAATGTGGCTGAAAGTCTCTTGAATAATAGCATATTGTGTTGTACTCTACCAAGAGGTTTTAAATAATCTTCATTTTTAATTATACACAGAAGGGCAAAAAGCAAGCAAAGGTTACTTTAACTTAAACAAGTTCGGTGGAATGCCATTTCTGAGTCTGAACAAGCAATGAGTTAACTGTTGCAGGTGCTATTTTAGCTCTGATGTATTAAGTAAAATATTTTAAGCATGTACAGATATTTTACAAATGAATTGTCAACTGGCATTTCCAGTATGCTAGGTTAAAAAACCTACTGAGAAATGTGACTATCAAACAGTTGGATTTACCATTATCAAGCATTTGAATGACCAGCACAATGTCTGAAAAAACAAAACACTTTAATTAGACAACTGCAAGCACCTCAAACAATTGGTTATTGTTACAACACAGAGCTATCTAGTTATTGCAAAGGCATGTGAATAAATTTAAAATGGACAGTCAAAAAAGTGGCACCATAATTATGTAAAACCAGAAATAAACTTACATTCACCCCACTGACTTCTAAAAGAGGGCAAAATACACCTCCATATTTTACATTCTAAAATCTGTATTGCCTATGAATTTGAGTCTATTTAGCTTTTTTCACCCCCTGGAAACATTTACAATTTTGCGTGCAACTTACAAAGGGCAAACTAATTGCTATATATGTCAATTCATGGGGGGAAAAAGCTAGTGCAATTCGTTTTCAGAGCATGTAAAGCTATGAATGGAATGAGCATGAACTGTCTCAAACATTGAATTATTTTGTCCTCTAAATTATATTTGCTTTTTGGTCAATCCTTTTTGTACCTCAAGCATATATTATTGTAAAAGATCAGTAATCCTAGACAGAATATATCCCATGCTCACTTTTAATCTTTTGGGTATAGTACAAATTACAGTGCTTATAAAAAGGCAACACCATATGGTACCATGTCTTCACTATCACATTGTAAGGGAAATTGCTATTTTCTCCTTAAAAGCACTTAAAATAGGCAAAAATTCTAAAAGGGAGTGCTAAATGATAATGCATACTTTATCATTAGAAAGAAGTCTAGCCTTCCTTTAAAGTGCCATTGGTGGAATGAAGTCTTGTAAACCAGAGCCACTTTGTTTATAATCTAATGTACAGGAACTTCTACAAAATGGAAAGTTTACACAAATCCTTAAAGCAGCTTGAAGTCCGCTACATGCAATTTGTATGCTACAAAGCTCTTTAAACTTAGTAGCTTTACTCTGAAATCTGAGTCCCCATCCCATATTTAAATGGAAATAAACATTTACAGGGTGCATTTACATACACTATAATACAAGAATGATGTCCCTTTGTCAGAAAATAAAATTGTACAATTCCTTGCCATTTCTCAGTTCTGACTTGATGTCAAACTTGTAAATTATATAATACTCAGCTAAAATATTTCATCATAAATAGTTACAAAACCTGCCAAAACACAGGGACAGGGGGGAATAGTTTGTTCAAAAGTTTGACATTTGAATGCCACACAACACAAGAAATGATGCTTAAAGACATGTTAAGTGTTTTCTGAAGAGAGTGGGTCAGTAAACTACCAGCTGAAGACAAGACTACCCTTCCCCAAGAATACAGTGCACAAAAAGCAAAATGTCAAACAGTACCTCAAAGCAAAATAAAGGTCTGAGGATGAAGCCAGCTCACTTGTGATCCTGTTAAAGAATTTGTGACAGTCACCATTTAGGTCCGATGCACTGGAAGTGGTTGCTGGTTCAATCTTACATTTGAAGATTCTGCTAAGAATTCAACCATGGATGCCTAAGGCATTCTCCAGCTGAAGCTCGTTTTTCTGGAACCATTTCTAGCATGGGAATCAGGAAATCTGTGAACTGTGCGGCATCTTCATGAGGCCAACCATATTTTTCCACAAGCACATCAAAGAGGCTCCAAGGTTTTAGCTTGGTAATGTGCCGGAGTTCTCCTGCATATAAAAATGTTCTGTTAGAAAGTTCTCATTATCCTTGATTATTACTTGTTCAGTCTCTCTTCCCACTGTATGCCTGAACTATTTAGGCAGGCTAGTGTAGTATGTTACTACAGTTCTCCCTGAAAATAAACCCATCCTGTGTTTTATTCAGTTGAAAAAAATGAAAAACCTTTCTCAAAGCACATTCTGAAGGCATTATTTCCTTTGAAATTACTATACTAGATCTGAAAACCACTGTAAACATACTTCTATTATGTTCCTACCTTCTGCCTTCTTTTGATAAGAAAGCATGTATTTACAATATACTTAGTGATACTGGCTTTAAAAAAAACCAACCTCTCAAAGAAATGCTAAATAAAATTAGAGTGAATACTTATAAAAAATCATCTGCAACAGTGGACGTTTCTAGTATCAAATACAATGAAATGCACTTTAGTTTGGTATCCATAGGTACAGCATGCCCTGTTGCTAACACTGTATGCAAAGACTGTCTGAAAGTCATTTACCATTCATGAGACTGAAGCAAAGTAAGGCAATACTTTTTCAGTTTATACTGGTGAGTTCCATGAGTATTGCTATGAATATTATTACTATTTACAAAATGAGAATACCTCGTCTTTTCATTGACTCTGTTTTGTCAAACTGACAATTATATATCATCAAAAAACAAAGCAAACGAAAAACCATCAGAAAGCCCAAATTAAGAATTGACTTCACACACACATTTTGTTTGGAACATTAGCAATTGCAGATGTGGTCACGCAAACAACTTTAACTTTGTCCCTTCTCATACTATCCCAATACAGCTTCTTCTTATCTATCCATTACTCAGATACATCACCAGTGACATAAAACACATTTCTCTCAATAAATTTGTGTGATGGCATGATAAGTTTTCTGATTGTTCCCATGGTGTCACTATGGAGGCTGAGCAAAGGCTGTTTGCATACTCCGAACATTTGGATGTTTTTGTAAAATGGAGCCTGAATTTGACATGACAAGCCTCAGGTTAGTGCATTCTGAGGAAACTGTAACATTCTCTAGGGGTCTTTGGCTGAGGGGTAGATACTTTGATCACTAACTCTAGGTAAAAGTTTTCTGCAAGAAATTCCACTTGGACTTTTTATATGTTTTAAGAATTGCTCAGTGACAGGCATCCATCCCTTCTGCCCTTCCAAGCTCTGACATGACTGGCAGAGCTTGCAAGCTAATCAGAATGGACCCCATTTTTTCCTAAACTGTCTTGCTTCATTTCCATTCTCCATACTAATTCCTTTTCCCTGCTGTGCGCCTTCCAGAACAAACCTACCTGCACCCTCTGGGGTTTCCTGCTAACTGTGCCCAGCCTCACATCCTTTCGCACATGCACCATGCACACTTTTCAAAGCGTGTATCAAACTGATGTGCATGTATTATGCATGCATCAAACCGGTATGTATTATCAAACTCGTATGTATTATATACACTTCCAAACACAGGTATCGATGCATGCACTTTTGTACTCTCACAAGAATACCTTTTAAATAGCTACGTGTTCTCTCGCAAAACCTAGGGCAGGCTCTTCTACTCATTAGGGATGCCCGGTAGATTGAAATTTGAAGTTTTTATGTGAATGTTTCAGAGATACGACAAGTCAAAGTAGTATTAGGAAAATCTATGAAAAGTGAATAATTAGGACATTTTAAAGCATCCCTCAAATTCCTTGTGATGGGCCCCAAACTTTCCAGAAGTATTCTGCCCTAAAATGAGCTGTGGCCTAGGGTTATTTTAGTTTTGATGAAGTTAGGGAAGAAAAAATGATGTTGAAAACTGGGTTTGTAACAGGACTGGATTCAACTTTAACTACACCCAGACCAGCACCCCTCCAATAATTTAATGGAAACTTCTTCCGCTTTCCCTTCATTTAAGTACTGCTGAATGTCCAATTTAAACCTACAAAAAGTATATTCATAATTAAAGCTGAAAAAATAATTCAAAAGAATTCCTAGAAATGCAATCCATAACTGTAAGAGGCACGACAAGTCAACAACAATAAAGCAGGGGTTTTATGTAACAATCTCACGAAAATTTCTTTGATCATGCACTTTTTCTTGAAAACACACACATTCCTAAAAACAGACATTCAAAAGGTTTAGGACCAATTCTGGAAGGGACATGTGCAGACACACCTGCCAGAAAAGTTATGTACAGTTAGGGATGTATGACACAGAAGTTTTTTGCACAGCCTCGGCTCCCCCAATTGTCTGAAGAGCTTTCTGCAATAGGAGCAAGGGAGGATGTTCTGGTGCAAGGGTCCACCTGTTTTTGCATTATTTCTTTCCCTCCACTCCGTCAAATAGCTAGTAGTATTTTTTTTCCACTAACAACCTCCAAAGGCATACTCAATAGTTATGCTAGCCTAGCCAGCATCCTATGAAACAGATTTAGCTCATGAGGAAATGTAGCCTTAGTAAATACCAGTTCATCCACAGTTTGAAGAGAAGAAAAAAGAGAGAGGAGACTCCGATCTTGAACAACGCAAAACTGTTTTCAGGTTCTATCCTAAATACCCAGTCATCTTCAAGAAAAAAATATCTATCCAAACTGTGAATGAAGGAGGATTCTTTAATGGAGAGGGTCAGGGCCTCTTAGGAGGATGAGTGAGGTGCCTGGCACTGAGGGGTGACCACACTGAGACCATTTAATATGGGTCATGATGAATAAAATCAATTTAATTAAAGTGTTTGTAGAACCCTAAAGGACAGGAGGCAATCAACAGGGATCTTCAAACATGTCATCAGATTTGATTGAAGATCTGATGACTGCAGCACAAGAGGATCTAACTTATAGACCTCCTCAGGTCCAAAAGACGGCTAGTGTAAGCAACAACCCCAGGCTAAGTCAATGGATCCATCCCAACTGATTCAAAGCCTGACCAAGAAGGTTCCCAGATCCATGCACTTGCAACTGAAGTAGGAAGAGTCACAGGGGAGAAATGTAACTGCTGGGGCATGAAGATTCTACAGATGATGACCTGCAAAGCCTAAGAGCTCAACACTCTCCAGAACCTCAGCTGAAACCAAAACAGGAGCTTGATAACAGTCTATCATCAGTACTGTGAGCAGAAGAACCAAGAACAAATCTCCTTCCAGACCCAGAGGACTCTAAGTCAGAGACAGAACTTTTCCACTTCTTATAGATAAACAGCAACTTAGCACTGAAGTCACTCAAGATCCATATGTAGGAATGGTTATGAAATTAAAACAATTAGTTTAGTTAAGAAAATAATGTCCGCTTTATGGTTTGTGGCTAGAAAGGAAAAGGCCCCAATCAGCAATTAAAAGAAAGCTGTGACAATAATAAGAGGAAGTTACTCACCTTGTGCAGTAACAATGGTTCTTCAAGATGTGTGTCCCTATGGGTGTTCCACTGTAGGTGTGTCTATTGATCAGAGATTAGGTGGATTAGGTTTCCCTAATCCCTGTACTATTGATCAGAGATATTTGGTAGCAGTGTCCGTTCAGCTTGCACATGCTCTTTCCCTCCCTTGTGTTGTGCCTTGAGGCTAATTAGCACTGCATAGGCAAACCACCCTCAATTCCTTCTCTACCACGAAGCCTCCGTTGAGAACTCCAAAGTAGAGGGGAGGAGGGTGGGTTGGGGAGCACCAAGAGGGGGACACATCCTGAAGAACCATCCTTACTGCACACAGCGAGTAACTTCCTCTTCTTCTTTGAGTAATGTCCCTGTGGGTGACTCCCGAGCAGAATCCCCAGTGGGAGACTGGGGCTTCGGAGTCGAGTCTGTTATGGATGAGAACACTGTGGAGCTGAAGATAGCATCGGAAGCAGAGTCTCCAGTAATCACACAAGTGTTCTGCGAAGGTACGAGCAGATTCCCAAGTTGCTGCCCTACAGATTTCTGAAATAGGAACAGTCTTGAGGAAAACGACAGAGGTGGAAACCAACCTCATCAAATGTGTGCAGATTGTGGATGGAAGTAACACCGTGCAACCATGACAACAGTGGTTAATACAATTAATACTGCGTGCAGATGTGGTCACCCCATCTCAAAAAAGATATATTGGAATTGGAAAAGGTTCCGAAAAGGGCAACAAAAATGATTAGGGGTAAGGAACGGCTTTCGTATGAGTAGAGATTAATAAGACTAGGACTTTTCATCTTGGAAAAGAAACAACTAAGGGGAGATAGGATCGAGGTCTATAAAATCATGACTGGTGTGGAGAAAGTAAATAAGGAAGTGTATTTACTCAACACAAGAACTAGGGATCATCAAATGAAATTAATAGGCAGCAGGTTTAAAACAAACAAAAGGAAGTATTTATTCACACAACGCACAGTCAACCTGTGGAACTCCCTGCCAGAGGATGTTGCGAAGGCCAAGACTATAGCAGAGTTCAAAAAAGAACTAGATAAGTTCATAGAGGATAGGTCTATCAATGGCTATTAGCCAGGACATACAGGGATGGCGTCCCTAGCCTCTGTTTGCCAGAAGCTGGGAATGGGCGATGGGATGGATCACTTGATGATTACCTGTTCTGTTTGTTCCCTCTGGGGCACCTGGCATTGGCCACTGTCGGAAGACAGGATACTGGGCTAGATGGACCTTTGGTCAGACTCAGTATGGCTGTTCTTACGTTTGAGACCCATTTGGAGAATCTTTGCGCCGATATTGCTACGCCTTTTGACCTTTCCACAATGAAGAGGAAAAGATTAGGAGATTTTCTAAAGGCCTTTTTCCTGTCCAGATAAAAGGCTAAGACTCTCCTAATGTCTAGTGTAGGCAGTATAGCTGCCCTGGTATCATGATAAAGCTTTGGATAAAAGGTTAGGAGATGAATCAGCTGTTTATGTGAAAAGACAAGGTCACCTTGGGGATGAACTTCAGACATGGCCTAAGAGTAGCCTCATCTTTAAAGAATACTGTGAAGGGGGGGGAGCCATTAGTGCTACTATCTCCCCTATTCTCCTCATCAAGGTGATGGCCACCAGAATTGCCATATTCATTGACAGGTATGTAAGTGAAGAAGTGACCATAGGTTCAAAGGGCATTCTAGTCAGGCTCTTTAAGACTAGATTTAGGTCCTATGTTGGAGTGGGATGTCCGGGTTGGGGATAGAGGTTCACTATGCCCTTGAGGAATCTCTTTGTAGTTGGATGGGCGAAAACCAAGAATCCCTCAATTTGCTGATGGAAAGCTATTATAACTGCAAGGTGTACCTTGACCGAACTGAGGGATAGCCCTGACGTCTTGAGATCCAGCATATAGTGCTATATCACAGGGAAGGTGGAAGACTCCGGGTAATTTGTCTGGAATTGCACCAAACCTGAAACCTAATTCACTTTGCAGGTAACTGTGTTGGGTAGCTGATTTTCTACTGTGTAGTAGCACTTCCTGCACCTCCTCAGAACAGCAGTTCTCTATGTGCTGGAACCACAAAGGAGCCAAGCCTTGAGCTGGAGGATCCGCAGGCTGGGATGGAAAGTTTGTCCTTCATTCTGTGAGAGGAGGTTGGGGGGTGGGGGGATGTTTGAAAAATCGCCAGCTGTGTCAGGTACAAAGAAAAATGGACTTAAAATAAACAAAAACAAACCTTCCCACTATTCTGTTGATTGGCAAGAAGGAGGGGAAGAGATAGAGAGGAAGGGCCTTGGAAAGAAAGGAGGTTGTACATTTTATTTGGGTTAGGACTGGAATAAGGGTGAGTTGTCTCAAATTGGTTTCTAGCTGAAATCAGTAATTGGCAATGACATCACCTGTTTGTTAAAGGGTATAAAAAGTAAACTCTTAAAGGGTTCGTTGCTAATACCGGCCTGACCACGCTGGAGCCAACCAATATGGGTCTAAGCACCCTAGGTTTATCTTGGTTGTAAGTATCTTGATTAAATACCTATAAATGTTTGGTTACCGTTTGGATGTAGTAAATTGCTTATTATTTAGGCTTTGGGGGAATGTTTAGAGCAACTGTATAACTCCTTTGGATTTAATAAAGGATTTTATGATTAAATTAGTGTTTGGTGGTGTCCCACGTTAATATCAATAATTTCAAATATTAATTCTAGCATTTTGGAGACCACAAAGGGATGCCAGACTTTAATTTCAGTTGCTCTGAATCCCCAGAGTGAAGGGGTAACGACCGATCCTCTGGGGCAAGTACAGAAGTTTCTTCTAAAGAGAAATTCAGTAACAGAAGGGGACTAGAGGGAGGTACTTTGGATCACTATGTAAAAGAATGCCTGGCAGAGCACAGCAAAGATCTGTACTTGGAGCAAACTCTTTGCAAGTACAGCAAACTGTAAACTTGGCAAACTTGGAGGCTAACTGTACAGCAAACTGTACTTGGAGGCTAACTCTTTGCAGGCAAAGTGCACCACCTTGAAGAATGAGTGCAAAAAAGCACAAAGATAAGCTCAGTGCAGCCAAGAGAAATTGGCTGATAAATGTGTCACTTTGGGAGATAAGTAAGTGATTTAAGGAAAGAGAGAGGGGGGTTAAAAGGAGCTTTTGCACAAATTAACACTGCAGAGTTTGGAGGTAATTAAACAGTCAGGGGTTGTGGAAACCTTAAAGTGTGAAAGTGTTATAAGAAGTGAGTGCTTGATTTGATAATAAAACCCAGTTATGGCAGTACAACTTGGTATAGTCATGCTGGGTGGAACCCTGGTAGTCAAACAAATTATACAATGGAGTCAGGTGGTGGCTACTACCACCACTGTTTTTGGCCCCAGAAGCCTTTTCAGCTATTCTGAAGGAAAATGGGCCCTTTTCCCAAAGGAATGGTCTGTAAATAATCAATTATAAATGACTGTTGCAGGCACAGAGACACTCTGATTTAAGAAAAGGAGTACTTGTGGCACCTTAGAGACTAACAAATTTATTTGAGCATAAGCTTTCGTGAGCTACAGCTCACTCTGATTTAAATCATTTGACTATGGACGATTTAGTCAAAATCACTACAAGGAAACAAGGGGTTTCCATTGGAATTTGCCTCTGAATGCACAACGGAATGTAATCTGGGTACAGCTGTGTAAAAGGCAATTAAAGCAGTGCAATGGATGTTAAGGAAAAATGTTTTGTTTTTTTTAAATGTAAATATATTTATGTAATTACATAAGGTTTTAAGGACCTAAACATACACTCCTGGTTTGTAAATCCCTATTTTGTCTTTTTAAAATGAATTGGCTTTTAAAAGATTTCACTAAAAATCTATTTGCATCTTTCATTCAAGGTTGCAAAACTGACAGACTTGTTTGTGAAACACAGGTAGCTAGTGTTATTTGGCTTTGTTATTTAGCGTTATTTTACCTTGGGGTACCTCAATGGTTTTATAAAGTTTAATATCATGTAAATAAGGACTAGAGGACATGGCTGTGGTGGCCAGAACCTGGATAGTGGGAAGAGACCCTGATCTTTTTTCAGTAATCAAACAGCAACTAAAAGAGTTGTGTGAGAAGAATGAAAAATTAAAAAGATAGTGCACCTTTGGAGCAATAGCAGGGGTGAGGTACACAAGAGAAGAAATGTTAGGAACACTCAGCCTTAAGGTGGCCCTGAGTAAGCAGACAGTCACTTTGATAAAAATTCATGGGAATGCTGAAGCACAAAACCAAAGAGTTACACTTCATGTGAAAACTGACACGGCTAATATAATGTGATAGCAAATAAAAGTGGAAGTTAAACTATGGAAAGAACATGCATTTTCCCCATGGAATATGCAGCGTATGCTGTAAAAGGGGTAAAAGTAATGTAAGCAAAACATGCTAATTAATTAAGATCCTATAAAGGCTACGAAGAGGAGCAATGTTAGTTTGTGTTTTCTTCTTCAGCTGGCTGTGCGTTTTGGAAGCAGAAACCAATCCAGCACCAAGATCAGTGAATATAAGAAATGGAACTATTAAAAATCTTATCCAGAAGTTATGATTAATTGTGATGTAAAGTAAATGTTATTAGGGAATGAAAAGCTATTTGGTGATGTTTTGTAAATGGAAAAAAATAACTGTATTAAAACTAAGTAATTGTATAATAGATTGAAATGCCCTAGGTTGTAAACAAATACAACTAATTGCTTTGGGTTAAATCTATTAATGATGTGCTATACGTAGATGATATTCTGATGCATACTGCTGACAGGGAAAGCCATTTAAAAGCACTGTAAACCTTGTTTGCAGGTGGTTTCCTTCCTGGGACTAACCCTGCAACCTGGCCAGCAACTCCTGACAAATAAAAAGTTAAGTGATTTTGGAGCTGCCCTTCTCTACCTCAGAAACCGCACTGCTATCCCCCGCTGGGCATGACAGGATTTTGTCAAGACTTCATCTCTGACTATGAAGCAATCACTGCACCCCTGTACTAGCTCCTGAAAAGGTAGGTGGGAATTGACACATCCCAGCATACCCAAGCAGTCTAAAGAGGTTTTAACACAGACTCCAGTTCTTCACACCAGATTATACAAAACCTTTTGGATTGCTTTTAGCAACCAGGGACGCAGCCATTTCAGCTGTGTTAATTCAGGACTATCATCACAGGGGAAAAAAAGAACCTATTGCTTATGTTTACAGGGTACTGAATTGAGTTGAAAATCAGCATAGGCCCTGTGAAAAACATGTTTTGACACATTTTAGATATCTGATAGGGTTAGGACACACAAAACTGTTCACTGCTCATACTCCCTTAAAGTATCTTTTTGTCTGGGTCAATCAAAGATGGTACAGTATCTAGTCCTAGACTGACACAGTGGTCCTTGCCACTGGAAGAGCACCAAATTGAAGTCTGTCCTCTGAAATAACCCTCACCTTTGCCTGCAGGACTGTTAATTGAGTTACTCCACATGTGTCCTGGAAAAGTGGCCCTCACCCCTATTATAACATGTAGTGTGGCGCAGTGACTGGTTATGGTAACACAAACAAGTTTATTAACTACCGAAAGTTAGATTTTAAGATAGCAAACAGATCAAAGCAGATTAGCTAGCAAATAAACAAAAACACAAACTAAACCTAACATACTAGATAGATTGGACATGAATTAGCAATTTCTCACCCTGATTGATGATACAAGCAGTCCTCCAAGTTTCCATACACAGGCTAGAAATCCCTCCAGCACTTCCCCCGGTTCAGTCTTTGTTCCTCAGGTGTTTCCTTGTGTGGGGAGTGAAGCCTGCCCAGCTGGGGAGGTTAGGGGACACAGCAGTTCCCACAGCTCCCAGACTGCACCCCAGGGGTGACAACACATCACATGCAGTACTATATTTAAATTCTGAAGGGCTGCACCTCAAGGTTCTGACAATGCATGTTGATGGGTCATCCGAAAAAGGGACCCCAGTCACAGAATTTGCAATTTGGGCTCCCTCGGTTTAGGCTGAACCTGTGCAGTACAGATGTAGTACACACTCAGCACTATATGTGGAATTGGCTGCTGCTGCGGAGGCATTATCACTCTGTAAAAAAGGACAAGTACTGGCTGGTGTAATATGCTCAGACTCTCAAAGGATCTGTGATGCCTTAACATTCCTCCCCTGGTGGAGTATGAATTTATTTTCCAGTGCAGATCACAAGCCTTTACGCTATCAAGCCCTTTTGTGCTATGTATGGAAATGAGCAACTAAACTGGGTAATTCAGCGGTATATGTAAAAGTAAAAGCTCATTCCAGACATGAGGAAACGAGCAAGAAAAACAGCAATCATGAAGCATTTAATCCCAGATAAAACTCTGTTTCCAGCATCAAGGTGGGGAGGCCCTTACTATATAATACAAATAGCCAGTGCTGCAATGTATCTAGTATGGATAGAATCAGGACCTAAAAGCAAGGATTGATGGCTACATGCTATTCAGTTAAAACTGTTTAGGGGTTCCCACTAAGGGAGCATCAGAACTTGTGTTTTGTTTTGCAGGCTGTTGATAGTGTACAGAGGCAGGTGTGATTGTGCTTGGAGAAATGACAGCTGAAAGTCCAATTCAGTTATGGTGTGAAATAAACAATGCTACTGGATATCACATATAATTCTGCAAGTGACCAGAGGACAAGTAAAAACAAGGTGATTGTGTAAGAACTGACAATCACAGCATCAATCCCTATTTTGGGAATGGTACCTTGAACTTTCCATTTGTGTATACTAGGTATAAGGGGTATAGTACATGTTTTGTGTTTCCTGTAAAATTTAATCAAACAAGGGCTTATTAATATATACCCTTTTGAGAATCAGGGAAGGTAGAACTAAGGGTGGAACAAATACCCTAAATTGAAAAAAACCCAAACTGAGAATGCCCCAAGATGGAGGCATGATCCAGTGATGAGCTGATATTAAGGCTCCTTAAAGAAGTGCTGTACTATGATGTTCAGTTTATACATATAACTGTTTAATTTGATTTCACTGCATTCGCCAAAAGGAATATGCCCGCAACAGTTTGTCCAATTTTATGGCAAATGATTATGGGAAAGATCTTGTTAAAAAAAATGCAGAGGTAAAGGCACCTGAATCAATTCAAAGGTGAAGCCAGCAGGGCCTATCCGCCAGTGATGTACCAGGATCGTTTGAAGCCAGAGCATCAATCTGAAACCAGGCAGACACAGAGACCTGGTGGGAACACGACTAAGCATTCCAGCACAAGCTGGCTGCAGCTGTATTGAGCCCAATGAATGAGCAAAGCAAAGAACTCATTAATTAAGAACTTTTGAATGTATATAATATGCATATATAATTAATTTGCTTAAGGAAGTACAGCATAAAGTAAATGAAATAGTTAACCAAACCAATGAATATCATCAAAGCAGCGCAATTGCGGGGGCCATAACATGTTCTGTGTATGGAGAGTATGCACTACACAAAATCAAGGCACCGCACAGATATAGAGAAAGGTAAATTTCCCACTTTTATCACTACAGAGAAATTGAAAACTTGGTATGGCAGAGATCATACTGATTGGTGTAAAACAAAACAAAACCCTCACAAAGGTCCAATACCATCATGTTAACTGTGGAAAAGACACAGGTGTCCTTCTGCCACTTATGCTATCCATCCCAGGTCATTGAAACCATTGTCAGAGTATTACCAGTAGAAGTACTGGAAAAAATAAGATTTTAAAAGAGTTTGTTTCTCCTCCTCAGATACTGTTGCAAAATAATGACATGGTATGGAAAGCTCCAGACTTGTCCTATTGCTTGCACTTGGGGGACACCTAAAGCAATCTCCAAACAGCACAGTACAGATACTGGGGAACTGGTAAAGCCAAAACTGCTCATGCTGGCAAAGATAAATGTTGGGTTGTGGCTGAAAGTAACCATTTTTGATATGGACCTAAAAACTTATTTTCATTGGCCAAGATTCACTGCAGTGATAAATGGAAAGACCTTACTTCCCAAACCCATTTTTCATAATATAACTAAATTACAGGCTGAATTCAGATTATAGGAGTATGCTTTAAAAGCAGTATCCAAGTCTTGGCATTGTATTCCTCTGAGCCTGGATTTTAAAAGCTTAATAGCCAAGAACAGAGAATTCAGGAGTTAACTAACTTCTCCTGGTGGACAGAAGCACATGACGTGGGATTACACCCATGGTGAGGACTGTGATTCAAAGCTTTGGTAGTTCTCTATGTGATTGTGGTAACTGTAATTTTGATTTTGTATTTGATGTTGCAAAATCGTAGAAGAATGTTTGAAATGCTTAATGTAAAACCCACATAGCATGTAGGGTTTTAAGGTGGAAAATGTAGAGATGGCTATGAAATTAAAAGAATTAACATTATTTTAAGCTTGGTTACGAAAATAATGGCTGCTTTATGGTTTGTGGCTAGTAAGGAAAAGGCCCCAATCAGCAAGTAAAAGAACGCTGTGAGAATAATAAGCAGCATTACTAATACTTGCAGTGTGGGAAGGATGTATGGTTAGAGCTGCAGCAACAAGACAAAGAAAATAAAAAACAAGTAATAGCAATGGGGAATTCAATCATTAGAAACACAGATTGCTGGGTTTGCAATGACCAGGAGAACCACATGGTGACTTGCCTGCCAGGTGCGAAGGTGCGGATCTCTTGAGACATCTACAAAGACTTATGCGTAGTGCTGGGGAGGAGCTACTAGTCGTGGCACATGTAGGTACAAATGACATAGGGAAGATGGGAGAGAGGTCTTGGAGGCCAAATTTAGGCTGCTAGGTAAGAGATTGAAGTCAAGGACCTCCATGGTAGCATTCTCTGAAATGCTTCCGGTTCCACATGCAGGGCCAGTTAGACAGGCAGAACTGCAGGGTCTCAATGCGTGGATGAGACGATGGTGTAGAAAGGAGGGGTTAAGATTTATTAGGAACTGGGGAATCTTTTGAGACAGGTGGAGCCTAAGCAGTGGTCCCCAAACTTTTGAGGGTCATGCCCCCCCTACTTGGCCCACCCCCACCCCCCCAGGCCAGGAGCAGGCCATGGCTCAGGGTGGAGTGGGGCTGCGGACAGGAGTAAGGGGGCTGATGGTTGGGGCTACAGCTGGGGGCAGGAGCAGAGCCACGGCCAAGCTGTTGTGGAGGCTGGCAGCTGGGCCCACGGCCAGGTGCAGCTCTGCTCCCGGCATTTCTCCCAGCCTTGGGAACGGAGCCATGGCCAGCAACCGAGGCTGGGGCCTGGCACGGGGCCAGGAGTGAAACCGCACTGAGGCTGGGGATGGGGCCAGGTGAGTGGCCAGGATCCAGGAACATGGCTGGGGGCAGAGAGGACCTGGGGGACGCTCCCCTAGAGGACACACAACACACTTTGGGGAACTCTGCTATACAGGAAGGATGGGCTCCACCTAAACCAAAATGGAACTGGATTGCGGGCAAATAACATTAAAAAGGTCATAGAGCAGTTTTTAAGCTAAGGGCTGGGGGAAAACCAACCGGTGCAGAATAGCATATGGTTCTGACAGAGACATCCCTTAGGGGGGTATCTATTCATGGACTTTCTCTATATCCTAGTGAGGAGGAGAGGATGGCAGATGATAAAATATGGGTAGGATCTGACAAGAAACAGTCAAATGAAAAAGAGACCCATTCAATTACATCACATAATGGCAGACAGCTAAAAAGTGATTTTTTTAAAGTGCTTATATACAAATGCTAGAAGTCTAAATACTAAGATGGGTGAACTTAAGTGCCTCGTATTAAATGAGGATATTGATATAATAGGTATCACAGAAACTTGGTGGAATGAGGATAATCAATGGGACAAAATAATACCAGGGTACAAAATATACTGGAAGGCCAGAATAGGTCGTACTGGTGGGGAAGTAGCAATATATGTGAAGGAAAGCGTAGAGTCAAATGAATTAAAAAGGTTAAATGAACCAAACTGTACCCCAGAATCTCTATGGACATAATTCTATGCTTGAATAATAAGAATATACCAGTAGGATATACTACCGACTGTTAGGGGGCTTATTCTTTCACCCACTTACTTCCCTGGTCCTTCTCACATGAACAGAGAGCAACAATACCCGAAGTCCAAAGGTGCAAACAATTCGATGTTTATTGGGGTGAACTTCCAGCAAGCATGATTCCAGTTTCCTTCCTTAGTATCCTCCTTCCCAGCTCTGACACCACAGAGCCTTACACCTGTGTCCCTGTTCCCATCTCCCCCTTTAGCCAAACAGGATTCCAGTTTCCCCACTCCCATTCCCTGTTCCCATCTCCCCCTTTACCAAAACATGATTCCAATTTCTCCACCCCCATTCCCTGTTCCCATCTCTCCCACACACATGCACCCCCTCCCACCAAGGCCCACAGAATTTTCATGCACACCCACCAAAGCAACAATCTGATCCCCCAGAGACACCCCAAGGCTCAGTGCTCCCATCACCGACCACCTGACCAGGATGGTGATAGTGACTGTGAAATGCGCTGGGAGATTAGAGGGGCTATAAAAATAAAAAATAAATCAATAATAAAGAGGGATTTCAACCCCATATTGACTGGGTACATGTCACCTCAGGACAGGATGCAAAGATAAACTTTCTTGACACCTTAAATCAGGGGTTCTCAAACTTCATTGCACCGCGCCTCCCTTCTGATAACAAAAATTACTACATGATCCCAGGCAGGGGGACTGAAGCCTAAGCCTGAGCCCGCCCAAGCTCCACCACCCTGGGGAGGTTGGGGGAGCCAAGCCCGAGTCCCACTGCCCGGGGGAGGGGGAACAAAGCAGAAGCCCAAGGGCTTCAGCCCCAGACAGGGAGCCTGTAACCTGAGTCCCGCCATCCCAGGCTAAAGCCCTTGGCCTTTGGCACTGGGTGGTGGGTCTCAGGCTTTGGCCTCAAATACCAGCAAGTCTAAGCCAGCCCTGGTGATGACCCACTTTGGGGTCCCAACCCACAGTTTGAGAACCACTGCCTTAAATGACTGCTTCTTAGAGCAGCTAGTCTTGGAATCCACAAGAGGGGAGTAAATCAAGAATCGCCTCTCAAGTGGAGTACAGGATCTTTTCCAAGAGGTGAATATGGCTGAGCCCCTTCGTAATAGTGACCAATAATAAAATTTTACTTCCCTGTGGGGAGCAGAGGGAAACACCAAAGCAGCCCAGCCTGGTAGCATTTAATTTCAGAAAGAGGAACTACACAAAAATGAGGAAGTTAGTTAAACAGAAATTAAAAGGTACAGCACCAAAAGTAAAATCCCTGTAAGCTGCATGGAAATTTTTTGAAGATACCACAGTAGAGGTTCAATTTAAGTGTATACCCCAAATTAAAAAACATAGTAAGAGGACCAAAAAAGTGCCACTTTAGCTAAACAAAGTAAAAGAAGCAGTTAGAGGCAAAAAAGCATCCTTTAAAACGTGGAAATTTAAATCATAGTGAGGAAAATAGAAAGGAGCATAAAATCCAGCAAGTGAAGTGTAAAAATATAATTAGGAAGGCCAAAAAAGAATTTGAAGAACAGCTAGCCAAAGACTCAAAAAGTAACAGATTTTTTTTTTTAAGTACATCAAAAGCAGAAAGCCTACTAAAAAAACAGTGGGGCCACTGGAGAATCGAGATGCTAAAGGAGTACTCAAGAAAGATAAGGCCATTGTGGAGAAACTAAATGAATTCTTTGCACCAGTCTTCACAGCTGAGAATGTGAGGGAGATTCCCAAACCTGAGTCATTCATGTTAAGTGACAAATGTGAGGAAGTGTCTCAGATTGAGGTATTGTTAGAGTAGGTTTTGGAACAAACTGATAAACTAAACAGTAATAAGTCACCAGGACCAGATGGTATTCACCCAAGAGTTTTGAAGGAAC
Source organism: Natator depressus (assembly GCF_965152275.1). Taxonomy (NCBI): domain Eukaryota; kingdom Metazoa; phylum Chordata; order Testudines; family Cheloniidae; genus Natator; species Natator depressus. Next base: position 321,924,878 of record NC_134234.1, on the reverse strand, counting down.
TCAAAGTGTGAAATTGCAGAACTACTAACTGTGGTATGCGATCTATCATTTAAATCAGCTTCTGTACCATGACTGGAGGATAGCTAATGTAACACCTATTTTTAAAAAAGGCTCCAGAGGTGATCCCGGCAATTACAGGCTGGTAAGCCTAACTTCAGTACCAGGCTAATTTGTTGAAAAGATAGTAAAGAACAGAATTATCAGACACATAGATGAACATGATTTGTTGGGGAAGAGTCAACATGGTTTTTGTAAAGGGAAATCATGCCTCACCAATCTACTAGAGGGGGTCAACAAATATGTGGACAAGGGGGATCCAGTGGATATAGTGTACTTAGATTTTCAGAAAGCCTCTGACAAGGTCCCTCACCAAAGGCTCTTAAGCAATATAAGTTGTCATGGGATAAGAGGGAAGGTCCCCTCATGGATCAGTAACTGGTTAAAAGATAGGAAACAAAGGGTAGGACTAGAGGGAGGGATAGCTCAGTGGTTTGAGCATTGGCCTGCTAAACCCAGGGTTGTGAGTTCAATCCTTGAAGGGGCCATTTAGGGATCTGGGACAAAAATTGGGGATTGGTCCTGCTTTGAGCAGGGGGTTGGACTAGGTGACCTCCTGAGGTCCCTTCCAACCCTGATATTCTAGGATTCTGTGATAATAAATGGTCAGTTTTCAGAATGGAGAGAGGTAAATAGTGGTGCCCATCAGGGGTGTATACTCAGATCAGTACTGTTCAACATATTCATAAATGATCTGGAAAAAGGGGTAAACAGTGAGGTGGCAAAATTTGCAGATGATACAAAACTACTCAAGACAGTTAAGTCCAAAGCATACTGCAAAGAGTTACAAAGGGACCTTGCAAAACTAGGTGACTGGGTAACAACAAAATGGCAGATGAAGTTCAATGTTGATAAATACAAAGTAATGCACACTGGAAAACATAATCCCAACTACACATATAAAATGATGGGGTCTAAATTAGCTGTTACCACTCAAGAAAGAGATCTTGGAGTCATTGTGGATAGTTCTCTGAAAATATCCACTCAATGTACAGTGGCAGTCAAAAAAGCTAACAGAATGTTGGGAACCATTAGGAAAGGGATAGATAAGACAGAAAATATCATATTGTCTCTATATAAATCTATAGTGTGCCCACATCTTGAATACTGCGTGTAGATGTGGTCGCCCCCATCTCAAAAAAGATATATTGGAACTGGAAAAGGTTCAGAAAAGGACAACAAAGATGATTGGGGTATGGAACAGCTTCCATATGAGGAGAGATTAATAAGACTGGGACTTTGCAGCTAGGAAAAGAGACGACTAGGGGGGATATGACAGAGGTCTATAAAATCATGACTGGTGTGGAGAAAATAAATAAGGAAGTGTTTACTCCTTCTCATAACATAGTAACTAGGGGTCACCAAATGAAATTAATAGGCAGCAGGTTTAAAACAAACAAAAGGAAGTATTTCTTCACACAACGCACAGTCAACCTGTGGAACTTTTTACCAGAGGATGTTGTGAAGGCCAAGACCATAACAGTATTAAAAAAAGAACTAGATAAGTTCATGGAGGATAGGTCCATCAATGGCTATTTGCTGGGATTCAAAACTATGCTCTGAAGTGTCCCTAGCCTCTGTTTTCCAGAAGCTGGGAATGGGTGACAGGGGATGGATCTCCTGATGATACCTGTTCTGTTCATTCCCTCTGAAGCACCTGGCATTATTGAAAGACAAGATACTGGGATAGATGGACCATTGGTCTGTCCTGGTATGGCTGTTCTTATGTTCTAAAAACTGACTTTAAAGAAACAAGCGCAAACCTCCCACGGTGCCGCGGTGTTGGTCAGCAACAAGAAAAGGCCTTGGGAAGAAAGGAGGCTGTAAATCTTATCTGGATTAAGACTGAAAATAGGGGTGAATTGTCTCAAACTAGATTTTAATTGAAGTCAATAATTGGCAATGACATTATTTGTTTTTTAAAGGGTTCATTGCTAATACCTACCTGACCACACTGGAGCCAACCAATATGGGTCTAAGAACCCCTGGGTTTAGCCCAGTTGCAAGTATCTTGATCAAATGCTTAAAAATGTTTTGTTGCTCTTTGGATGTAGTAAATTGCTTATTATGTAGGCTTTTAAAGCATGTTTATGGCAATTATATAAGTACCATTTGGCCTCTGGCTTTAATAACATAATTTATGGTTAATTAATGTTTGGTGGTTTCCCATATTAATAATTTCAAATATCATTAAAAATTCCAACACCCTAGCTCCTCTGATGCTTTCTGGCCAATGACAGACAGTTTGTAAGCATGTTTTCTTTTCTTCAGTCTAGCTGACAGTTGAAACAAAAGACCCCTTTAAATTCAATCCTTAAATGCAGCTCTTCTCCCACAACCATCTTCACAGCCTTCTGCTGTGAATGACTTTCCAACCAGTGTGTGCTTCAACAGCGCCCTCTGCTCTAATTGACTGGCTAGACTTATTCACAACATTTAGAGGTGAGGCAGTCCCAGTCTAGGGGGATCAGTTCTACCATAGTATTTGACATAGAGAAGGGAACAGACATTCTGGGCTTTCAATGTCTCTTTCATAACAAGTAGCTTGGGCCTTTTTTGAGTGGTAAAGGACACAAATGGCACTCGAGGGAGTCAGTATACAGATTGGAGCCACAGCTGCAGGGCAGAGTGATCTAAATCATTGCTTTACATCACTTGATTTTTTTAATTGATTTAAATCCGGTTGAGGCTTTGTAAACCTAAATTTGATCTGGGCTATTGGGACTTTAGTTTAAACTGACAATGAACCAAATTATAAATGCTGGTTTTGGGGGTGGTGGTTGTTTTTTTTTTTTTTAATTATACTATTGCAAAGGTATCTTGTCTGAATTTTACAAAACTGTAAAAAATCGAAATATTGAAAATTAAGGCCTTGAGTCTGAAAACACAAACTAATAAACTTTATTCACGTCAACAGTGCCATTGACTTCAATGAGACTACTCCAGTGCTTAAAGTTAAATTTGTGCATAATTGTTTGCAGCAACAGAGGCTACAGTTGTGTTTTTTGATACACAGAGGATATTTTTAAAAACAGGAGGCTAAAATTGGACATCTAAGCCCACATATAGGTAAGTGTGAAATTTTCACAAGCACCTAAGTGACTCAGGTGCACAAACCCCACTGACTGCTCATACATCATAGTTTGTAGTTTCTATGGTGTGGCTATTTGTTTATCAGTCTTGTATATGGGTTCATGTATTCTCACAGTAAGGGTGTTCATGAAGCTTGGGTCTTGGGACAATTTTTCAGCCTGAACATTTTAAGTGTGAAAACTTCTTAGTAGAAAAAAATCTATGTAAAATCTGAAATTCTTATTTGAAAACTAATTAAAGTAACAAGTGCATACATCCAGTTTAGCACTGGCAATAATGTAAAGAATTAACATGTAAATAAAAATTCTGATTTAAATTTAAACAGATTTAAATTAAAAATATAATGATTTAAATTAAAAAATAAAAGTAAATAATTACTTTTATCCACCTTACACAGCTGGAGTAGTGTTTGAAACCCAGTTTCCTGCCAGAATCAGCCATGACAATGAACAATACTAATTGATATAATCCGAATCATCAGTTGGTAATGAACAACTTACTTAATAGAGAAGAACAAATCACAAATAAATGGTTCCTACAAAAAGGCCACCAGAACACTTCTCTATAGGACTAAGGGCTATAGGACTCTATAGGACTTTAGTTTTAACATCAATATTTAAAAAAAAAAAAAAAGTAACAAGCCAATTAACTATTTGAAAGGAGAACGAGTAAGAAAGAATTTTAACACAGCTGACTGTGCTGGGAGAAACAACGAGGAGTCCTTGTGGCACCTTAGAGACTAACAAATTTATTTGGGCATAAGCTTTCGTGGGCTAAAACCCACTTCATTTCCACTCCATGCACCTGATGAAGTGGGGTTTAGCCCACGAAAGCTTATGCCCAAGTAAATTTGTTAGTCTCTAAGGTGCCACAAGGACTCCTCGTTGTTTTTGCTGATACAGACTAACATGGCTACCACTTTGAAACCTGGGCTGGGAAAGGAAGTGATGGTTGATTCCTTATCTACTCCTGCACTAAAAGTTCAGATCCACCAGGGGGCACCATGCATGGCCTCACTGAAGACAGCTCTGCCAAAGTGGAAATCTGCAGGGGGGACTAACAAAGGAGAAAGAAAAAAGAAAAGGAGTACTTGTGGCACCTTAGAGACTAACCAGTTTATTTGAGCATGAGCTTTCGTGAGCTACAGCTCACTTCATCGGATGCATAGCATATTGTGGAAACTGCAGAAGACATTATATACACACAGAGACCATGTAACAAAACTTCCTCCCACCCCACTGTCCTGCTCGTAACAGCTTATCTAAAGTGATCATCAAGGAGGGCCATTTCCAGCACAAATCCAGGTTTTCTCACCCTCCCCCCCCCCCCCCCCCAGACACACATACAAACTCACTCTCCTGCTGGTAATAGCCCATCCCTCTTTGAAACCTCTCTTTATAATGCGCATGATAATCAAGGTGGGTCATTTCCAGCACTAATCCAGGTTTTCTCACCACCACCACCACCCCCCTGTGATTACCTGGATTAGTGCTGGAAATGACCCACCTTGATTATCATGCGCATTATAAAGAGAGGTTTCAAAGAGGGATGGGCTATTACCAGCAGGAGAGTGAGTTTGTATGTGTGTCTGGGGGGGGGGGGGGGAAGGGTGAGAAAACCTGGATTTGTGCTGGAAATGGCCCTCCTTGATGATCACTTTAGATAAGCTGTTACGAGCAGGACAGTGGGGTGGGAGGAAGTTTTGTTTCATGGTCTCTGTGTGTATATAATGTCTTCTGCAGTTTCCACAATATGCTATGCATCCGATGAAGTGAGCTGTAGCTCACGAAAGCTCATGCTCAAATAAACTGGTTAGTCTCTAAGGTGCCACAAGTACTCCTTTTCTTTTTTCTTTTTACGAATACAGACTAACACGGCTGTTACTCTGAAACCTAACAAAGGAGAATGAGACAATCATTAGAAGTAAATGAATTCCTTTTTCCACATTATATTAGGCTTACAAAGTGCCCCAAAGGATTAAAATGTCCTCAATAGTAAAGTTTCCTCTTTTGTACACCACAGACAACTTCAATTAATGACAATTTCTAGGTATTTTTAACGTTTTAATGCCTTCTGGTCATTAAGATGGTCAATCTGTGCTAAACTGGTATTTCAGCCAACATGACCTTCATCACAATCCTTACGAAGAGAGCAATAACTAAAATGGCAGTTTATGTGCGCATTTAAACTCACCACCACAGTGAATCAGTGCTGGATTTGGGAATAGAACCCAGCAGTCCCTATTGCTGCTTAACCACCAAACATCACCACTTTCCACCATGAATTTAATTATGAAGTCTGAAGTAATGCTCTGCCATTATAAGTGCTATTCTAAGCTGGTGTTTTCCATGGCCTGCTGAAGAGAGCATTTGAGCATATCTATTAGTATTAACTTAATTTTAGACAAGTAGAAGATTACCCTTTTTTTCATAAATAATAAAAAGAATATGGTGAACTGAATGAGAAGAGAAAATATCAAGAGACACAAGACATACTGCAACTTGACAACAGAATGATTCACCCACATTACCAAAAATTTAAAAAAGTAACTTACATTAGTTAATTCTACTAACCTAATCAAAGACAAAAAGTTAATGGACTCAAGGGAATGACACATTACATTAAAAACATTTTTTGCCCTGTGCCACACAACACACAGGGTAAAAATTTGTTTTAAATGTCCTGTGATACTTAAAATGAGACAGCACTATCCAGACAGAGGATGGAAGCTGTACCCACCCTTATGTCACACAATTATCTTTTCTGCACTCAGTCTAAACACAAATGGTAAGATAATGGCAGAATACATGATCTCTGTGTTGAGTGCTCACTTATCCCATCCCTCAGTTTGACCCATATAAAGAGGGTTTGCTTGAACACTAAATAAGATGAAAACCAGATAACTAATATTTTCCAGAAAGTATTTTAACTCCTTTCAATGGTGCCAAAAAGTGTATATTCCCTGACAGTTCTTTCATATAAGACATCAACTGAAATGGATTGAACATTAGGTCGTATTTGATACACTGCACATATTTAAGCAGTTAAATAGGGTTTCATAGACATTTTACTTAACATCCACAACTTTGTTGAGTACACCATTTAATATAAATGATACAGGGAAACGGTTTTTATTCTGCAACTTCCTGCTCTTCAAAGAATGGTGAGTTCACATTTATCAGGACTCTTCTTTAACATGGTGTCCTCCCTTAAATTGATATATTTCTTCAGTAATCATAAATGAACGTACAATTTCTCCTTTTGGATAGTACTATGCTTTAAATTAGTGTTGCATAAATACCGTTACCTTTTTTGGTGAAAAACTCCTTGGAATATTTCCCCAACATAGCGTATTTTCGAGGGATTTTTCCCAGCAGTTCAATGATCAATGCTATGTGATCTGCATTGGAGAACATTGCCAGCAAAACAGAAACATACAACAGTTTAATCAGTACACTGCATGCACACACTAACACTGGCCCGGTACAGACAGAAATAGATTGATCCTGGTAAAAAAAAATGTAAGGGCACTTCCACCAAAACTTCTTCATCCAAAATCACTGAACTGCAGCCTTTAAAGATAAGATTTTACCAATAAAGTGATTTAAAATATGTCAGCAATTGTTCCTTTTAAATTAGTGCAACTAAAAAAATGAGTTCTTCATAGCTTTTTGTTTTTAATTTGTTAATGTTTATATATCAGGAGTAGATTTTTGTTATATGACTTGAGAAAATGCTCTTTATTGGTATGAGTTACAACCAGCAACTGCTATTCCACTTCTGTCTGCATCACGGCGCCTTTCAAAAAGAAGAGGTACTACCTCTGCGATTGAAGAATTCCCGAGAATATTTTCCAGATAGAGCAAAGTGCCTTGGGATATTGCCTAGCAGCTCTATGATGTGTGCTATGTGGTCTATGAAGGAGAGAAAAAAAGGACACAGGAGTGGGAAGGGCAGGGAAAGGATGGGATAAAAAGAGGAGGAAAGAAACCGGAATTAGTAAAAAATCAGAAATAGTTTCAAATCAACAGTGTTTGCAGCAAACCCATGCACAGGTTTCCAGGGTCAGCAGAACTCCGGCATCCTTAGTCGCATTTAGGAACAATGAATGATGCCCATGTTACCGCTGCAAGGGGCATTACAAGCACACAAGCATGGAAATGGACAGGTATATAGATGGAAGCAGGAGTTAATTCTGTGGGTTTTTTTTAAATTAGTAACCAGCTACTTCAAACAATATATACACAAATGTAAACACCTAGTTCAGTGTCACTCTAATAAATAGAAGATACATTAAAACTCAAGTGTGTTGCTTTTTGTAGCTAAAACGTCTTGTTATTTCTCAGTCAGGTTTTCACACATATGCAAATCTTACAAGAAAGCAGTCTAACTCCTTCAGGCTGCTGTTAAGCAAGATGAATGTGTCTGATGAAGGGGGCTTGCCCACTTAATGCTACAGATGGGACTTAAAATTAAAAAATCTGAATTTACAATCTGATACCAAAACACAATGTTTATCAACAGTTTACTCAAGTACACAGATAAACACTACTGTAAACTGTTCAAACATCTCAGAAGATACATACCCTCATCCCTGGAATAGTCTTCACCAGAATGTGGTTCAAACAAATAGTCTCCAGTTGCAAGCTCAAATGCCTAGGAAATAACAGACATATTTATAACTATTTCAGAAATAATTATTTTAATCTTAGAATTCTGACAATGAAATTTCAAATGTTAAAACAGAGAGAATTACACACCACCTCCATACATGTGCATATAACAAAATTAATTCCGCACATGGACGTAAAAAATTAGAGGGAACACTGCCCCAAACCCCCGGTTGAGAACCGCTGCTCTAGAGAGCATGCTCCCTTGCAACACTGACGATTCATATCCAAGGCTTCATAAGCAGCAGCAAGCCTTAGTCCATTTCTTTGTATTTAATCAGAATCTATGCCTTAGACTGAAGAACTGGAGAAAACAGATAGGGAGTGTGGATCTATGATATCAATTTACCTGGTAATTCCTGGAGTTTGAATTTACTAGGTAAGAAATCTGTCACCTTTGTGTATCATCAACACAGATCCCTGCTGTTGGGAGGTTAATTAACAGCATCAACCCTTAAAGGAGGTGATTCTGAAGAAAACCAGTTAAATAAAGATTGCTATTATGCTTCTCAGAGACAATCACTTCTGAGACACACAGTTTTATCTGGAGGACTCTAGCTTTCCAAGATCCAGTGGCTGAAAGCTGAACTCACTAAAGTTCAAACTGGAAATAAGATGCATGTTTTTAACAGTGACAGTAATTCACCGCTTGAACAAATTATCCAGGGATGTGATAAAATCATCATCACTTGGGGTCTCTAAATCCAGTTGGATATGTTTCTACAAATATACTACAGTTCAGTTACAAGTTGTTCATCTAGATACAGGAATCACGGAGTGAAAGTCTATGTCTTATGATCCGAATGAAGGTCAGACTTGAATCAGGGGTTCTCAAACTGGGGGTCGTGACCCCTTAGGGGGGGTCGCGAGATTACCACCTGGGGGATGAGAGCTGTCAGCCTCCACCCCAAAACCTGCTTTGCCTCCAGCATTTATAATAGTGTTAAATATAAAAAATGTGTTTTTAATTTATAAGGGGGGGTCACACTCAGACGCTTGCTGTGTGAGAGGAGTCACCAATACAAAAGTTTGAGAACTACTGGACTAGATGATCGTAATAGTCCCTCAAGGCCTTAAAAATCTCTGGATGAAGGACCCTCTCTTGAAGTCAGTGGCAAAATTCCTCATAATATCTACAAGACCAAGATTTCATACCATGAATCTATAATATAATGTATTCTGACAGGTTTCAGAGTAACAGCCGTGTTAGTCTGTATTCGTAAAAAGAAAAAAGAAAAGGAGTACTTGTGGCACCTTAGAGACTAACCAGTTTATTTGAGCATGAGCTTTCGTGAGCTACAGCTCACTTCATCAGATGCATAGCATATTGTGGAAACTGCAGAAGACATTATATACACACAGAGACCATGAAACAAAACTTCCTCCCACCCCACTGTCCTGCTCGTAACAGCTTATCTAAAGTGATCATCAAGGAGGGCCATTTCCAGCACAAATCCAGGTTTTCTCACCCTTCCCCCCTCCCCCACAGACACACATACAAACTCACTCTCCTGCTGGTAATAGCCCATCCCTCTTTGAAACCTCTCTTTATAATGCGCATGATAATCAAGGTGGGTCATTTCCAGCACTAATCCAGGTTTTCTCACCACCACCCCCCCACACACACACACACCCCCCTCCAAAAACCACACACACAAACTCACTCTCCTGCTGGCAATAGCTCATCTTACAATGTGCACAGCAATAATCCAAGTTTAACCAGAACGTCTTGGGGGGGGGTTTGTAGGAAAAAAACAAGGGGAGATAGGCTACCTTGCATAACGACTTAGCCACTCCCAGTCTCTATTCAAGCCCAAATTAATAGTATCCAATTTGCAAATGAATTCCAATTCAGCAGTTTCTCGCTGGAGTCTGGATTTGAAGTTTTTTTGCTTTAAGATAGCGACCCTCATGTCTGTGATTGCGTGACCAGAGAGATTGAAGTGTTCTCCGACTGGTTTATGAATGTTATAATTCTTAACATCTGATTTGTGTCCATTTATTCTTTTACGTAGAGACTGTCCAGTTTGACCAATGTACATGGCAGAGGGGCATTGCTGGCACATATCACATTGGTGGATGTGTAGGTGAACGAGCCTCTGATAGTGTGGCTGATGTTGTTAGGCCCTGTGATGGTGTTCCCTGAATAGATATGTGGGCACAGTTGGCAACGGGCTTTGTTGCAAGGAATGTATTCTAAAACTTTCAAGGCACAGAAACACCTTCAAGGGCATACATGTTTGTATACAAAGTTGGATCCATTTAGACAATCCCTGGGCAAAAACGGTCTCCCCCACATGAATTTATCCTGACAGTCTACAAGTAACCTATGTGATTTACAGAAAAATTTAATTTCTTCTAGGTAGGGAAATGTTGTCAGCCACATTTTACTCATGGCAAAACTGAGGCAATAAAAACATTAAACTGAATTGCACAAGATCAGTAAACTGAATTGCACAGTAGGTCAGTGATTCACACATGTCCAGCAACATGCTGTATTCCAAGCCACAAAATTCAGAGGCTTTAGGTCTGGATAAATAATCTGGCCCTGAGCTTGTGAAGGGAGATCCAGAAGAGCTGTAAAATGAACTGGAAGTTCCAAAGTCAGGAAGGAACTCTGAGAACCAGAAATGGCAAGCTCAGGTTAGAGCTATATCACCTCAACTCTGTCATGCCTGATAGTCCTGAAGACTCTTCATAACAGATATAAAAAGGCATACAAGAATTCTTGACTCCAGCCTAAGAAGTCAAAAGCTTGAATCCTCATCCTGAGGGAGGGAAACTATGGGTATGTCATATTTTCCCTTATTGAAAGCAGGTCTATTTAAAGAGAACCCAAACTTCTGAATACTAAAATTACTTGAACGATCACTTGTGCTGACCACTGTATCTCCAATTTAAGTCATCTTCCAAGATGTTGCTTTTTCTGGGTAGATGAAGGGCAAGAGGAGGGATACATTGAGATCCTGACAACTTTTTGATCCACTCTTTCAGTTCACTTTACTCCATGGTTGTGATGGTGTCTGCAAAATACTGTTCTGCCTCTAATTCACAGATTCGAAGGCCAGAATGTAATCATTGAGTCTCACCTCCTGTATAATACATGCCATACATTCAGAACTTCCCCAAAATACTTCATGGAATGTAAGATTTGAATATAGATTAATTTCCTGTAACTCTAACCTATTTATAGGTCCTTGACTTCCACAGGCTTTGAATTGCATGGTGATCCATAGAGCCCTGCAAATCCATGGATATCTACTTTATATCTGCGGACCATTTTTGCAGATCACGGATCGGATGCGATACAAATTTTGTATCTGCACAGGGCTCTAGTGATCCAAATGAGCCCATACCAGAATAATCTGTCACAATAATATCTGGCAGCTGAGGAAAACTGAGACATGTCCCTTTCAGACATTTTTGTCCATCATGCCAGTGAGATAGTGATCTTCAAAGGCATAGTCACTAATGGCTGAAAATGGTCTCAAATGGTTCCAGTATCTATTAAACTGGACTGCTACCTAGCCCTGCTGAAGAAAGTCTAAAAAGTGAAACAACTGTGATTCATAGATTTGTGGATTTATACACAGACCCTGGAAAGTACAAGATCTAGAGCTCCCATCATATATGCAAAGAAATCTCAGCAGCTCCAGAAGTTATATGGTGGTGAAATCACAGAGGATACCACACTGGCATCATAGGGAAAATATAATGGGTTGAGACTCCTCCTTATCAGGATCCTTCAGAAAATCATTATCCAAATCAGATGAGAGTGAGAAGCCATCAATGGCCACCTGGACCTGAGGAGGAGGTGTCTTCACTGATGCAGTAGCTGGGGCCAGATTTCTTAAGAGAATATATGTGAAAGGTAGCTGGTCGTTGCGGATTTCAAAAGATTAATATCTTTTAAAAACTGATTCTCAGATAGAATCCATATAGGTAGGGATTATGTGGTTTGCTAAAATTAATCTCTTGGAGCAGAATAAACCTGGGTGGGATTAAAAAACCGACTTGCAGAAAATCTATTAATAGAAGTGTGGGGACAGAGACCTAAGATATTGAAGAGTCAGGCAGAGAGGTTTTGGACCTGGGAATACTCAAGTGTGAGCCTCAAGTCTCATTAGATCCATGGTACCTGTTCTACTTCAGTGCTGAGCAGAAACTTGATGACACCTCAGAACTGATTCAGCTTCTCCCTTTGTCTTCTTGTGTAGCTTTGACTCCAGGATTTGAACCGTGCAGGTTTCTATTTGTTTGTAGACTATACTGACTGGATAACACAAAGTGAATGGCATTGACCAGGCCATACTGTGGTGCTGAGGCTAACACTAAAATACTTTTTTAAACATCCAACAAGAAACAACCAGAATAACAATTAAAAACTCGCTAACTCTATTAGCAAGGAAACAAGTGGCCACAAAAAGAAGGAGGGGTCAAAGTTTTTGGTCTGTAGCAGTCAAAAGGCTCTGGAGTTGGGTCACAGTTACGTCTCCTTATATAATTTCACATCCAAATGGCTGGTGTCCCAGAAAGCATGTGCAGAGCCACAATAGCTCAGTGCCAAGACAATATGTGCTCCCAAGTATGACAAACTGTGCTATCAATACTTAAAATAAGGCTATGTCTACCCAACAAGCTAGGGGGTAATTCCCCTACTTGCATACACATTAGCCTGAAACTGGTGGATAGACAGCCAGCAAAGCCAAGCTGCGCCTCCACTACTGCTACCGTGGCTGCACGGCTATTTACACGTGTGCTAGCGTGAGGAGAGTTAGCACAAGTACGTGTACACAAGCAGGCGAATCACACCCCCAGCTCATAGCATAGAGAGAGCCTGTGATAGGGCCTCTGCTCCACAATGGCCCATAAGGGGTTAACAGAGCCCTAGGGAGGCTGTGCAGGAGGCAGCCAATTAAGAGAGGGGTTGCAAGGAGTAGCCAATCAGGGCCAGGCTGGCCTATATAAGAAGGGCTGCAGAGCAGAGCAGCTTCAGTCACTTCCTGGAGTTTGAGGAGGGATGAGGACTGGCGGCCTTGCAGGCTGAAGGTAGCAAGCACCCTGGAGAGAGCAGTGCTGCAGGCAGAGACCCGGGGAGCTAAAGGCAGTTCCTGGTGGGCTGCAGGGATCCGCAGGCTGAGGCCCTGAGGCGAGGGCAAAGAGAGTGCTGGGGCCACGGGAAAGTGGCCCAGGGAAATCTACTGAGGAGTCAGAGGGGACACAAGTGGCGGCCATCTACACATCTACAAGGTCCCTGGGCCAGGACCTGGAGTAATGGGCAGGCTTGGATTTCACACACACACACACACACACGCACACACTCGCCAATGAAGAAGTAGCCAGACATTGGGCTGCAGTTGCCACTGAGGGAAGTGGCTGGACAGTGGACTGCAATTCCCATGGAAGGGGGGAGCATTGAGTGTGGCACAGCTGGAGTGCTGTGTCCTGAAGAGGATGCTGCAGTCCTTGGAGCAGAAGTGACAACAGGCGAGACACCACAGGGAGTCAGCATAGTGACCTGTGGAGCTGATCTGCAGGATGATCAGCAGGGGGTGCTAGCGTGCCGAGTCCCACCCCATCACAGAGCCTAAGATTACATTGTTCCTTGAAGTAAATATTGACCATGAGTTTACCTTGATTTATGTTCATCTCTTGGATCAAAAAATCTTTAGTAGAAGTTAATGTCGATTTATGTCTAGTTAATGTCATTTTATACAAGTGACCTGAGACACAGGAAAGTTCAGTGGGTTCCCAAAGGCTAGTGATCTTCACTGACCTTGTACCTGGAATTATCTGTTGGCAATTTCCCAAAGGTATCACAAGAGAAGTAGGTCTAGATGTAAGGGTTTGAAGGAGATCATAGCAGTTTTAGCAGCAGGATTTGCTCAGAGAAGGCATTCCATGTGTGAAGGGAGACATGGAAGAAAGGGCAAAATGGCTGACAGAAGTGCACTATGACAGTTTGTTCCCTGTAAAACTCTCTCTACAATGTCAGGTAATAAAAAGGACAAACACACAAAAGGTATTTTGCCTTATCTCAGCTTGATAAGGAAGGCCTGATACACAAAACACAAGCAATCACAGAGGGAATTAGGGTTCTGTTATTCCCTACAGCCTACTCTCAAAGCCACGGTAATGCCATGAGTGGTTGTTCATTAAGCATCTTTTTCTGTTCTGCTCTATTTTGGTTCTTATACTGTATCTACCATTATACCACCGTTGGAACGTAATTTTCTTTTGTATATTTCAGCATGTGTACTGCATTCTTCAAAGCAAAGCAGCAGTTAGTAGTTATTAAAAGCAATGAGTACCGTCCAACCCTGCTGATGGAAAAATGTGCACCTGGATATTTTTCTTTGTGAAAAGCATCTCTTACTGGAATCTAAATAGTGTCTTCACTTAACTGCTTTCTAAACTGTTTACCTAAATGTGCTTTGGTTCCATGACATTAAGCTTGCAGCATCTTTCCTCCATTTCAAAATGCAAGGCAAGCGTCTCTGATCCCAGTATCCTTCTATACCTGCCCTCTTCCTACAGAACAATATTAACTCTGCCATTTTTATATTTTTGTTAAATATTTTCCCCCTTAGCGATGTGACTACCACTACCTGAGAAACCATGAGGGTCACATTTGTTTTCCAACCAGACTTGTAATTCTCCAGTTTTTTTAAGATGCTAATTCCTGTGCAGAGTAAGATGATTTGTTACACATCCTGGTATGTGCTTCTTATATGCACCAGTACGATGGTATCATCGTGTTCATACAGTGCCTTCGGGGAGACATTCACTCTCTCTAAAACGCTTAATAGGAAGAATGAGAGAGCTACTACTACAATCTGTTAAGAAGAAAGAATGTGAGTAAATATATTTGGTCCCGAACCTGCATACACTTACTCATGTTTAACTTTAGTAATGTGAGTAATCCCATTAATTTCAATGGGACTGCTTGCAGTAGAAAGTTAATCACCTGTATAAGTGTTTGCAGAATTGGGACCTTAGACTGTAATACCACTATTTATTTCATAGACCTCATTTAAGAAGGGTGTCCACTCCACAAAAACACTCCCACTCCCCACCCAGGTTCTCTTTGGGGAAGCAAAAAGCCAAGTACAAGTTTCCTCCTCTCCAATTCCTCCTGCCATTCTATAGTTATGTTTTAGTTGCTTACTTTTAAAAGTTGTTTATAAATGCAATGGTGCTGTTTTCCTTGAGTGATCCAACTCTCCCAGAAAGCTATTTTACTGAGGGCCAAAATAGATCCACACAAACATAACAGAAAAAGATCCTTCTATGACTGTGCTCTCCGAGTAGCCTTGCACTTTAACCATCTGCCCAGACATTAATGGATTAAAAGTGCAACAACGTGAGTTAGACGGTGAGGGTGTTATCATTTCAGATACTTGCCCTTGCTCCAATCCAAGGAGCATAAACAAAGACAAGCAGTGCAATCACAGTTCTCATTCCCATTTCCAGCAGCTGTACAAGCAAAGTAATGACAGAGGTTAGCCCTAACCACATCAGTTTGTTTGTAATTGGCAACATTGAAGCCCTGTATCCTATGGATTTCTGGCTGCTGAAATAATATGAATGCTGTCAATGACAATGTAGGTCCCGTCAAAGGCACATCCAGCTATAATTCTGCTCCTGCTGGGACAGCAATTAAAAGAACGCTCCATCCTCTGGGAATAATCAGATATGGTTTCATACACTGAGGGAATGCAGGATCTCCCAGAACCATGGTGGGAACAGACTCTCCATTTTTGTCTCTGGGGTGGGAGCTGTATGGCATCCTACCCTCATTTGAACAAACCCAAGTTCTTAAAAACGTGTGCATGGGGTGGGGGTGGGGGAGGTCTCATAATACTCATTAGGAAGATGGCTGCCTAGTTCCAGACCTTCTCACTCCCCACATACCAATTTGTTTCTAATAATTACTTTCCTAGCTAATTGGCAATAAGTTTCTGTCATAAAAAATTAATTAATCCCCTGGACAAACTTCAAACTGTTGAATATGGATTCCAATGAAAAAATGAGGCAACAAGAGACCTAAGCTTGAATCACAGAGCATCTAAAGAGAGAGACTGCAAGGCTACAGAAGAATCTAGCCCAGGATATTGTGGCACTGAAAGAATTCCTCACAAACCGACTGGATTCAATCTCAAAAGATATTTGTGGCCTCTCTAAAGATGTATGTAATGTAAAATCCCAAATGGCTCACTTGGAAAACAAGCTACAAAAGACTGCCATTGAAACCAGCGAAATTAAAGAAACTGCCTCCTTAAAGCTTAGACTGGACAAACTGGAACAAAAACAGCATGACTCAGAAAACAAATCTCGAAGAAACAACCTTTGTCTCTTGGGCATTACGAAGGGTCTAGAGGGGAAGGATATTATCTGCCTTCTTCAGAAGCTGCTCCTTTACATCATCTTCCAGCTCCTAGCAGCTAACCAGTTAGATGAAACTCTTCTGTTGAGCTCCTTTGGAACTGAACAATAATGAACTGTATAGCATTGCAATGCATAGAGCAGGGGTAGTCAACAGGCGGACCAAAGGCCAAATCCAGACTGGCAAATGCTTTTGAACGGACCGTGAAATCTTTTTACTTATTATTATCATTATTATTATTACTGCGGTGTGAAAAATGTTTCTCTGGAGTTTGGACCTTGAGCATACTTGACCAAGAAATTTGGACTTTGGCAAAAAATAATTGACTATCCCTGGAATAGAGTAACATTTTAACACTAAGCTGGGGTTTATTGAACCATCTACTGACGGAAGTATTATCTGCAATAATCAGCACAATCTGCACTGTTAGACAGGATCTCTTCACTAACTCTGCCTTTGATGGATTGTGCTATGGTGATCACAATTCTCTTGCAACAGTCAACATTCCTGACATGTAAAGTAGACAATAACCTAAACCATGAATAACACTAGCTATTCAATTTGTGCAGGGCATTTGGCATACTATGACTATTGTTTTTTATATTTTGTACATTTCATATTTAGATTTTGTACTAATTTATATTTGATTTACCAAATTGTAAATGTACATGTGATAATGTGTTTACGTATGAATACATAAACACTTCTGTAGGAATGTATTATACATATTCTAGAATACCCAATCATATTTACAGGGTAATATTTGACTTGAAAATACATTTGTATTTAGAGATGTTTAGATTATTATTAGATAATACAGGAAGGATAAGAGCAGATGGAACCGAAGCCACAAGGGGTCTGAATGTGCCCACACTGGCTTGTTTTAAGTCTGTACATTTTTTTTTTTTTGGTCTTCTGTTACAAATATACTTTGGAAGACACACGATATTTAATTATAGATCTTTTTATATACCTGACCTGAGGCTCAACAGAAGGCATAAATTCATTCAAAACTAACCAGTATCTAATATCCTAGAGATACGGTTTTACACAATCAACAATTAAATATGTATCTTTAGAAGAACATTATATATCTTTTAAAAGTTTGCCATGAATTTTCTTAGAATGTGCTCCTGGAATGGGAAAGGAGTTAATCAAGCTTCCAAAAGAATTAAAATCCTGAGATACCTTTGATCAAAAATGTGCAAACTAGCTTTATTGCAGGAAACTCATCAACAAGAAATAGATACCAACAGAATCAAGAAGAGGTGGAGAGGTGTTGAGTATCATTCATTATTGAATTCTAAGAGCAGAGGCACTTCTATCTTAATTCATAAATGTATAACTTTTCAATGTATACAGAATTGGTCTGATCCTGAAGGAAGATATGTTCTTCTTAAAGGATGTTTCAACTCAAAAAAGTTAATTCTAGGAAGCATGTGCAATCCAAGTGGAAGTAATTCTGATTTTTTCAAAGACTATTGCAGACATTCTTCCCAATAAAAAAGACATTCCTGTAATACTGTGAGGGAATTTGAATACTACTAGACAGACATCCAGACAAATCAAATAACATGAGACTCAGCTCTTGAAAGCACAATAGGCCAACCTTCATTATTAATGAATGAACTTGATCTAAAGGAAATATGGAGACAGAAACCTCAAGGGGCATGACTATACATATTTCTCTACAGTAAATACATCCTACTCCAGAACTGACCTTTTTCTTGCATCTTCAGAACTGATTCCAGCATGCCTAGAAGCAGCTTTTGGTAATATATTAATTTCTAATCATACCCCAATCCTATTTACCATAGACACTGGTTATACAACATTAAAATCTTCTTGGTGGAAGCTGAACACTCTGCTACTAAAAGATACAAAGTTTTCAGTCATACTTTTGGGAAGATCTGAAAAAAGAACTTAGCCTTACTATCATAAGAGAAACCTGGGAGGATATCTGGCTTAATGAGACAGATACTTCCAGTTCTTTATCCTTGTGATTCTTCTAGAACAAGATAACAAATACTACTGGACTCCAGAATGTTTGTTTAAGGCCAGATTGGCAACACAAAGTGAATGTTGGAGATTCAAACAGCCATGTGACAACTTTTCATACATCCTCCATATCTGTCAACAAATGCATGTGTTCTGGAACACCATATTCAGTGCTCTCTCAATAACTTTAAGTGTTGCTATCTTTCCTTCTCCAAGCCTGTCTATTTTAGGGGTGCTGGTTTGTATTACCAGTTAACATTAAGAAATGGATTGCAATAACTATTTTAGTGTCCAAAATACTTATTTAGAGAAAATGGAAATTGGCAAATCCTCCCTCATACACAGACTGGCTTAGTGAGCGAGCTCTCTACTACTGCATTAATGAAAAAAATGACTTTCTAATAGAAACACATTGGAAAAAATATGGGGATGTCTGGTCACATATGAAAAAACTGCATACTTTTGCAGGTTAGTATATATTACACCTTGATATTCCTATGTTCTCATATATTTATGTATTTAGTCACTTTAATAACTGATGCCCTGCATGACCTCTATGGGTTCCGATTTAGTTTGTTTTTATTTTGTTTTTTTTTCCATGTTTTACAAATTATGAACATTTAATTTTATTATTTATATGGTATTTCCATCTTGTGATTGTATATGTTTTATTTCATTATGTGTTTGCATTTTATATAAAAAATAAGATTGAAGTTAAAAAATGTGTACATTATGGGATTTGCTTGGCACGACTATGTGAAAATGCTGTATGTCAACACAGCACACTAGTCTGGATCCTGACTCAAAAATACATACTGGATCCTGTAAATATTAAAAAAAAGAAAGCACAGGTAGAGGGAAACAAAAGCAGTGAAATCTATTTTTTTCATCACGCTAAAATAAAATCCGATCTTGATGACAATATGCAACTGTGGAATATAGTGCTCTGATATTATTGACATGGATTATGATTTTATTCTGATTTCTTTTAACTAGAACAGACATCCTAGGAAAGGCAAATTACTAACTATTTGTATGAGTCCTAAGAATATATTCTAAGGCAACTTATTTGATTTAAAACTCTTATAGTGAGGTGAATGAAGCTTGTTAAGAGTGTACAGTAGGTTGAGGGGGAGCAGATGAAAATAAACATTTCAGGAAAGCACCTGACCACTTCCGCTGTTCGCCAGAACACACATCCAGTCCCTTAAACCTGAATTATCCTTCCTCCTCCTGTTATCTAAGCTTCTTTACTTTCTTCCTTTAAATCTTTTCTAAAACTCATTTTTATCAGTTTCCCTTCTACAACTAACCTCCCACACCTCTTGATTATATAAAGTATGAGACAAATCTTCTTTTCATTATATTATGTAAAAAATATTTTTAAAAAATTCTGGAACTTACAGAAAGCATATACCTAACCCACACAATCAGAAATGCTTATTTTTCATGCTACTTCCATAATCTCCTCTTCTCTCCTCTCTGTATGCTATCTATGGCTTGATCCTGCAAGCAGAGCACCCACAGTTCCCACTAGATTCAATGGAAGTTGTACATGCGCAGCACCTCTCAGGATACGGCCCTTACGCCAACAGTCTAAAGCACCAAGTAGACTGTAAATGCTTCACACAGGAATTGTTTGGCTCATAAAACTTGCAAGGTGTTCAGATGCAGATAGACATGGCAAAGCTTTTAAATTCCTTGAACCACAGAATAATTGACAGAATTTACAGGATCAAAAGGTGTTTCCTACAGAGCTTGCAATGTATGAGGTACAAGGAGTCCATAGTAGCAAATATGGCACTTACAGCCTGTGGACCTTGTAAGCTGTATAGCAGTCCGAAAAGTCACCTGCAAAGCTGACCGCAAAGTTAGCCAGATGGGTTCCACCTACAAATCTTAACTCCTTAGGGTAAAGAAAAAAGACTATTTAAAGACAAAAAATATGTTAAGGTGAAGTGGGCTTGAGTAGACATATCAGTACCTAGAGAATTCCTACAATAATTATATAGTTAGTAAAGAAAACAAACAGTAAAGAGCAAGGAATTCAGAGTTAAGGTTAAACTTACAAGAACCTAGGTATTTGAAAAGATGGAATTATGAATTTAATCTCTAAATTACCTGAACTCTACCTTCTACAGTTGATCTAACTGATAGGAGCCGAGGAAACAACTAAGTTTGATCTCTCTCCTTTACTATTTTTTATTTTGAACACTGGTGAATACTTCTATTTGTAGGATCTTGTAATTCCAGGATCTGTTTGTCCAATTCACATCCAATTTAGCAGAAAAAAAATCTACTTTTTTCCTCAAAACCAACATACCAATTCAGGGTGGGCATGGAGAGTTCATACTCTGTTGTGGCTTTTAGAGTAGAGGCCAAAATCAGGCTTATAGTGGAAACTGAGCTACAATTTTAACTATGAATTGGCTAGGACTACTATGACTACTTCAAACACTAGATTTACTAAAATCCTAATCTCTACACATTTTTAATATTTATATTTTCCTTCTTTGCATGACAGCTCCACAATCCTTCTCGCCTTCCAGGCTTACAAACTCAGTGTAAAATTCAACCCTCTCCCTCACACGCACCCAGTACTTTTGGACAAAGTATTTTTGAAATATAAGGGTCTGGAGAAAAAATAGTCATGTATGGGGTTATTTTAAAATGTAGTGTGTAAAAATGGCCTAGATTAGAAAATAAAGATTTGATTTATTTATTTGTTCTCAAAGAGACCTTGTGCACAAAACCTTTCAAAAGGTTGGGCAGTTAATTCTGAATTTATTTCCTACCCTTTGCTCCTTGAAGAGGTCTCTGCAAAATTATTTTAATTTGTTTTTAAAATCACTTCTACAGTATAATAGGTTTACCTAATTTATAAGCAAAATAAGTTACTTGCATCAGATTTTACAATCCAAGCCCCTGATCCTACAAACTTGAAGAATTAGATAAGTTCATGGAGGAGAGGTTCATCATTGGCTACTAGCCAAGATGTTTAGGGATGCAACCCCATGCTCTGGGTGTCCTTATACCTCAGACTGCAAGAAACTGGGACTGGATGACAGATCATCTGATAAAGTGCCTTGTTCTGTTCACGCTCTCTGAAGCATCTGGCACTGGCCACTGTCGGAAGATAGGATACTAGGCTAGAGTGACCATTGGTCTGACCCAGTATGGCCATTCTTACATTCTTATATGAATATAAGTATGAAGTCAACAAGAAGTCAAAAAGTCTTCTAGTGATTTTTGCCACTTTATAGAGAAAAAAAGAAAGGAGAGAAATTAAACTTAGTTTATTGGACTTACTGGATTTATTCAGTTAATTTGTGACTTTTTGAAAAATGAAAGTTTTTCCCCCTAAACTCTCATATTTCAAAAATGTCTTGTCCAATAAAAAAATGGCTACCTACCTGTAACTGTTGTTCTTCAAGTTGTGATGCAGATGGGTGTTCCATGTGGGTATGCGTGCACCACGCATGGGAGCCAGACAACTTTTCCTGGCAGTACCTATAGGGGCAGTGCATATACCCTGCAGTCGTAATTGCTCTCCCAGCAGCATAGGGGCAGTGCCGCCCCAACCCCCTCAATTCCTTCACACCAAATCTCCGATGCAGAGGGAATGGAGGGCAGGTCATGGAATACATGTCTGCAACACATCTCGAAGAACAACAGTTACAGGTAGATAACCGTTTTTAATTCTTCAAGTAGTTGCATATTCCAAGTGGGTGACTTGCAAGCAGTACTCGCAGGAGGTGGGGCTTGGAGTCTATTTAAAGGACTGCAGGATTGCCTTCCTGAAGTTTGCATCTGATCTGGATGCAGCTGTAACAGCATAGTTATTTGCAAAGAAGTGTATATAGAGGACTAAGTGGCCACCCTGCAGATGCCCAATATAGGAACTTCCTTTAGAAATGCCACTGACATCACCTGAGCTCTCGTGGAATGAGCTGGTACTACTTGAGTAGGCATAGCCTGGGTTACTTCATATGCTGTCATGATACAGGAAGTTATCCACAGACATAGTCTGTGAAGAGACTGCTTGACCCTTTATTCAGTCTGCATGTAAAACAAACAGACGAGGTGAGGGACAGAGAGGTTTACTTCTATCCATATAAAAAGTTAGACATTGCCTGACATGTAATGTTGAAGACATTGCTCCTCTGGGGTTGGAAGAGGCTTAGGGAAGAACACGGTCGACGTATTACTTGATTCAAGTGAAACTGCGAAATCACCTTTGATAAAAACAAAGGGTGCAGCCGAAGGGTTACTTTGCCTTTGGAAAACTGCATGTAAGAAGGCTTTGCCATCAAAGCCTGCAACTCACACACACTCTTTGCAGATGTTATCACCACAAGGAAGGCAGTTTTCTGACGCAATGGAGAAAGAAATTGCCAGAGGCTTGAATGGAGGTCCAATACGAGCCGCTAAAACAGTATTAAAAACCCACAAAGGAACCGGCTCTTTAACCAGTGGGTGGAGTTGAGGGACTCCTTTCAAGAACCTCACTGCCATGGAGTTTGAAAACACTGACTTCCCATAGATAGGTGGATGAAATGCCAAAATCTCTGCCAGGTGGATTTGCAGTGAAATAAGTGCAAGACCAGAAGACTGAAGGTGTAATAGGTACTCCAAGATGTCCTGGATACAAGCCAGCATTGGCTGAACTCCCCTGGTTAATGACCATACTGAGAGCAGCTTCTAGTTGTCCGAATAGGCCACCGTAGTTGAGGGCTTCCAACTATTAAGCAAGAGC
Source organism: Natator depressus (assembly GCF_965152275.1). Lineage (NCBI taxonomy): Eukaryota > Metazoa > Chordata > Testudines > Cheloniidae > Natator > Natator depressus. The sequence goes on along the minus strand of NC_134234.1, from coordinate 321,901,918 downwards.
CACTGAACATCGTTCCTTTTCCTCATCTAATCATGCAGCACCCACGAAGAGATGCAGGGAACTGAGTGTTGGATGCAAAATTTGACCGCAATGCTGAGTTAGGAGGTCAGGATGAAGAGGAAGGAATATGGAAGGCTGAAACGATAATGTGAGGTCGAAGAATCAACATTGTCTTCGCCACGCTGGAGCAATAAGAATGAGCTTGACATGGTCCAATTTCAGCATGAAAATGACCTGTCAGATGTCTGGAATTAGAGGAAAGGCACATTGGAGTGCCGATTCCCAGCTCAGGTGAAAAGCATTGGTCAAGGATTCTAGACTGAGATGACCTCAAGAACAGAACAGATGGCATTTCTTGTTTTCTCTTATGCCAAACAAGTTGATCGTCAGGATACCCTAAGCATCAAAGACAGACTGCAGGAACCTGGGCTTCAGAGACAGCTCTTGAATCAATGAGAAATTCCTGCTGAGGTTATTCATCAATTGATTCTGGAACCCAAGTGATCAGCCAAGGGGGATGTTTTCCTGGATGAAAAAGTGCCAGAGACTGATTGCCTCCTGACAAAGCATTTTGGAATGTGCTCCCCTCACCTGTTCACGTAATACATCATGGTGGTATTGCCAGAGAGTATGAGAAATGCTGCACCCTTGATCCTGACAGGTCTGACAGGCATCATAGATGGCATGAAGCTCCAGAACACTGATATACAGAGAAGCTTCTCACTCTGACCACAGGCCTTGAACTTTCAATGAGTCCAAATGCGCTCCCCAACCTATTAAGGAGGCATCGGTGACTATGGTCCTGGTTAGTGGTGGCCGAGTGAGAGGAACACCCCGGCACACTTTGTCAAGAGTGTTACAGTGTCCACCACTGTACGAAACCCAGGATTGGTGGGAGGAGTCCGATCATCGTGCTCAAGGGATAGTGATTTGGACAACAGACCAACTTCAGCTACATCTAAAGAGGACACAGGTGCAGTCTCGCATATTGGACCACCTGGATAAATGTGGCCATATGGCGTAGCAACCTCAGGCATACTCAGGCTGCGGTTAAGAGTTGAGACTGCAGCTTAAGACATAGGTGATGGATCACCTGGAATTGCTCAGTTGGTAGAAACGCTCCTGACCTTGTAGAATCTATCTGGGCCCCAATTAACTTGATTCTTCGAGTTGGAAGCAATACTGCTTTCCTGCTGTTTAGGATCAGACCTAGATGTTTGAGTAGGCGTAGCGTGAAGTGAACATAAGAAAGGACTTCCTTGCTGGACTTGCCCCTCAATAACCAATCATTCAGATATGGGAAGGTATGAATTCCCTTCTTCCTGAGATACGCGGTTACCACAATCATACACTTGATGAAAAGCAGGGAAACAGAAAAGAGGCCAAAAGGCAGCATGGTGTATTGATAGGGTGACTATCCATGACGAATCTAAGAAACTTCCTGTGGCTCAGGAGGATTGCTATGTGGAAATAAGTGTCCTGCAGGTCCAGGGCTGAAAACCAGCCATTGTGATTCAAGGCCAGGAGGATAGTTTAATAGAGTGACCATATGGAATCTCACATATCTGATGTATTTGTTGAGATCATGGAGGTTGAGGATAGGTCCCATTGCTTCCTTGGACTTGGGGACCAAGAAATACTGGGAGTAGAATCTCTGCCCTCAGTGTTGCAGGGGGACTGCCTCTGTGCCCCCCAAAACCAGTAAATAATGAACCTGCTCAAAGAGCAGTAACTCATAAGAGGGGGTCCCTGAAAAGGGATTGGGTAGGGATGTGGAGAAGAGGGATGGAGAGGAACTGTATGGCAACCTGACCTGAAGGTGTTTAGGACCTGGTTGTCCACTGTAACTGAGTCCCAAACACTATAAAAAGCAGGCCAGCCTGTCCCTGAATCGAGGGTGGGATGTGGGGTGGGAGGAACGGGACAAAGAGGGAGAAGGTACCACTGGGTCACTGTGCTTGACACGAGTCAAAACGGTACGTGTTAGATGCTGCAGAGGGGGAGGGGGCGGCTGGTTAAACCAACAACCAGAAGGCCTTCTCCTTGGGATCTGTGACTCTTTCCGGAGTAGACCAGCTGCAGCAACATTACAAGTGGTATTGCTGCTCCTGATTCCCAGGAGGCCACAGGGCATTCAGGTAAGGCACCGGGGCAAGAGCCTTCTCCCGACTGCAGGACAGATGCCAATCTCAATACCAATAGTGATCTGAGGGTGATCTCTGGCACCTATCTGACGAGGATGGGGAGGATGACCTCGACCTGGATCTTGAGGAATCCCAGAGGTGTTGTGGTAACAATGTGGGAGCCAGCTCTGAAGGGGAAAACCACCAATCAAAATTATCTAAAGCCCAATAAGAAGGAAACATCGGTGCCAAAGGTGAATGGGGAAACACCACCAGATGCACCGAATGAGAAAGACTCCATGCAGTACCAGGAGAGGCGCTGGTAACGACATCATTGATGGGATTTGCCACCAAGACAATGATGTTGCCAAAGGATGCATCAGAATTGAGGGAGCTTTTGGTCCAGGGCCTGACTTCAGCTCTATAGTCTGCTACTAAGGCAGTGTGAGCTGCGGTTTTGAGGGACCCAGCAGCTCTTTGACACGGCGAGAAGGTACCAAGGGCAGAACAGAGGACAAGCTGGTAGATGCCATAGCACCAGATAACTCCTGAACCAGCAGAGAGTCTGGAATCAAGAGGCAAAGCAGGTCTGATGTCACCTGGTATGCTGTTGGCATGGAGACGGTCGGTAATGTTGCCAGTGCTGTTGATAGTGGACTCAACACATGCCCCGTGGCCAGAACCGGAGTCGACAGGACAGGCCCTCACTGTTCTCAGCATGGTACCGGGTAGCAGTTGGACAGTTGCTCCATCCCACCTTCCAGAGTGAGTACAGCGCTGGTCAGCACTCCTCCTAGAATTGGAGCAGGAGTTACCCTGAGACCTGGAATGGTCCCAACTCATTTTATGGGACCTCTTCCTTGCTGCACCAGAGGAGGGTAAACAACCTTTTCCTCTTGGGAAAAACACCTGAGCCCGAGCATGGGGTGGCATCGCTTGTCACATCCGAAGGCGGCTGCTGATCAGAAGGCGGCCTTGGTGCCAAAGAGGGCCTGCTTCAGAAGGTGCTGCTTCAACCACAAGTCTCTCGCCACCTGAGTCCGCTTTGTGAACGACTTGCAGATGGAGCACCTCTCTCTGTGTTCATCACCAAGAAACAACAAGCACCCTATGTGTGGGAGGGGCACTGTTCGGGATGGCCCCCCTACACAATGGACAATGCTTAAACTCTCGTTAGGACATCAAACGGCATTAGCCAAGTAATCTACTAACAATAACCTAACACTTAAACTAAACCTATACAAGAAAAGTTCTCAGAAAACTGAAAGCAAAAGTGTGAGGTGAAGTCAACACACAGAGCTCCGACTCTAGCCATGGGCAGTGACAAGAAACGGAGGGTGTCAGGGCAGCACCACCTTTATATGGCATGAGGAGGGGCTACGGCCACAGAACATCAGTGCCGCCCCAATGGATACTGCTAGGCTAAGTTCTCTGGTTCCAGTATGCAAGGCACACACACCAGCATAGAATACATGGCTGCATCTACTCGAACAAGAATGAAACTTTCTGCAAAACATTCCTCTGTGCCAAAAGACCATGCAAGCACAATTACTGGAAGCTACTACTTTGAGAATGTTGGAAAAGTTGAGGTGGGAAAAAAATATCAAACTTATAGTGAAAATATGTTTATTATCTCAGTTATAGCATTGCTCCTGTGATTACTTGATTTATAAGAAGAACCCTTATAGCCAGGTCCACACTGTAAATAAGGAAGTGTTCTCAATGAATTTTATTTAGTAAAATAAAGTTTGACTGACATAATAAAATAACAGCATATTCTTGTTCTTACCATACAGGCTGTACTCCAGATATCTGCAGGTGTACTGTAACCTGCTCCTATTAAAACCTCTATGGATCTATACTGTCTTGTCTGGATGTCTTCAGTGAAGTGTTTATGCTAAAATGGAAAGAATGGCATTAATGGAAAAAAAACGAACAATAAAAAGGTTTGTTCTCAATAATGAAGGCTAAAAACTTAAAATAAGATTTTTATACTTACTACCCAGCAAGCATTTCCCAGATCAGCAATTTTAACTCTAATTTTATCTGCATTTCTTGGATCCAGGGGATTCACCAATAAATCCGCAGCACGGGTTTTTGCTAGTACAAACAAGAAGTAGAAGTAGAACAATTAGTACCCATGGCATGTTTTTTATTGTCTATAAACAACATTGGTTTGACACTTCATCCAGTTTCTTAAAAACTTGGAGACATCAAAATCATTAGCTGACAGTTATGAGAATTTAAAGTGACACTCAGGTTTCCTTACCTGTGTTTCTAATAACTGCAAATTAGATTATTAAAATGTCTTACAGCCTCATAATTTTGGAAGTTGAAAATTTACCCATTCCCATCCTGTATCACCAGTGAAACATTTGACTTATGATTTTAATCTTTCCCTAATATTTCACTCAAGATCGAAGATATCTAATATGTAACAGATATTTTATTAAGATACTGCTAACTTAAGCATCCATTCACAAGTACAACTCTCTTTCCACAATAATAATTCTGCTATTTGCAGATTAAAGAAAATAAATAGTTTGCATTGGATGATGTAAAATTTACAAGAAAGATTCTCATACAGATTATAAATTGCTAGGTTCTATGTGCTAAGAACAAAATTATTAACTCTGTGGTCTATCAGTAACTCAGATGTACTAGTATGTGGGGACTGGAGTTTGGAATTCATGTTTGGTGTTGTATTCTGGACCAACAAGAACTGAGATTCCTATGAAGGAATTGTGCTTAGCCTTGGAAGGAACTGAGGAAAAAGTGCCTCTCATCTCTGCAGTCAATCATTTGTTCAAATCATTAGCACTAGCAGGTGCCAGCAGCCTCTCCTGAGAATACAGTCAGCACCGAAGGTAAAGATAATTACAGGGATCTTCTTTGAGAGGGAAAAATGACAATCATAACTTGTAACTGTTATGGAAAAAATCATCAATCAAAATGTGTACATTGTTTTCATCTATTGCAAACAAATTACAACCCTGCAAGGGTCAGGAAGTGTCCTCTCCCCTCCCCCCCATGTATTCTATAAGGGTGGTGGGTTTTTTTTTGTTTTTTTTTTAATCTCTTTCCTCTGAACCATCAGGGATGGCCACACCTGGAGATGGGATATTGGACAGGGAGGGCCAGAGCTCTGAGCATTCTCTCTCTCAGGTACTTAGCTGGCTAGTTCTTGCTTAGAATCATAGAATATCAGGGTTGGAAGGGGCCTCAGGAGGTCATATAGTCCAACCTCCTGCTCAAAGCAGAACCAATCCCCAACTAAATCAAGCTTACATGCTCAGGGTCTAACTGATCTCCATATATGGGGTCATGCCACCACTTCCCACAGCTCCCATTGTCCAGGATCGGCAAACTGGGCCACTGGGAGCTGCAAGCGGCCGTACCTTCTGATGCTCTGGTAAACAAAGCGTCTCGCGGCCCACCGGGGCTTCCTCTGAACAAGCCGCGAACCAAGTTTGGGAACCACTGGACTAGATGGTCTGGTGGTTCCTTCTGGCCTTAAACTCTACGATGCTGTACAAATTAATTAAAATTATTACACATTTTAAATTTCCAAAGACAGCTTTATAATAGAAGATTTAATATGGTTGTGTTTTTAAACAGATTGATAAGAATTTTTTTTTAGTCCATTGAATTGGACTATGAAATAATCATAGAATCACAGAAATGTAGGGCTGCAAGAAATGGAGGACATGTCATCTAGTCCAGTCCCCTGCACTGAGGCAGGACTAAGTACTACAGAAGGATGGCCGAGGATCATCCAACCCTGATTGTTATGCCATGCCGCTCATACATGTGGGCACTAATGATACACCATCATATGACCCTGAGCAGATCAGAAGTGTCTACAATGTTCTGAGAGTGAGGGTGAAGGAACTGGGGGCACAGGTGGTGTTCTCATTGATCCTTCCAGTCAAGGGCATGGGCTCAGGCACAGACACACACATCCAGGAAGTAAACGCATGGCTGCACAGATGGTGTCACCATGAGGGCTTCAGCTTCCTTGACCATGGGATGCTCTTCCGAGAAAGACCACTGAGCAGAGATGGGGTCCACCTATCAAGGAAGAAGAGTATCTTTGGATACAGACTGGCTAACCTGGTAAGGTTACCTAGGGAGGTGGTGGAATCTCCTTCCTTTGAGGTTTTTAAGGTCAAGCTTGACAAAGCTCTGGCTGGGATGATTTAGTTGGGGATTGGTCTTGCTTTGAGCAGGGGGTTGGACTAGATGACCTCCTGAGGTCCCTTCCAACCCTGATATTCTATGATTCTAAGGTGGGCTTAAAACTAGGTTCGACAGGAATAGGAGACAAAAGCCCACAGGTAAATCCAAAACATGGAGACCTTGAGGAAGGGTTGGAAGCTGGGAGGAACATGGGCAATCACAACAAGGACAAAGGAGAAACAAGAAGGAATATAGAGGGGAAATCTACTGACCATGTTATATGTTTGTATACTAATGCTACAAGTATGGGGAATTAACAGGAAGAACTAGAAATAGTAGTGAATAATCACAGTTATGACATAATTGGCATCACAGAACTTGGTGGGATAATTCACTACTGGAATATTGGCATAGAAGGGTAGAGCTTGTTCAGGAATGTCAGGCAGGGAAAAAAGAGAGGTGTTTCCTTGTATTTGAAAGATGCATACAGTTGCACTGAGGTTGCAACAGAAGTGGAAGGCAGACCCATTGAAAGTCTTTGGGTAAGGATAAAAGGGATATAAAAAACCCAGTGTGATGTCATGAGAGGTGTCTATTATAGATCACTTAATAAGCAAGAAGAGGTGAATGGGGCTTTTTCAAAACAACTAACAAAATAATCCAAAACACAGGACTTGTTGGTGATGGGTGGACTTCAACTAGCCAGACATCTGTTGGGAATATAATACAGCAGGGTACAGATTACCCAACAAGTTCTCGGGTACAGACAATATAATACAGTCAACTTTTTATTTCCGAACACGGAGAAAGCGATGAGGGTAGAGGCTATTCCAGATGTGATGCTGTCAAAAAAGGGAGGAACTGGTTGAGTATTTGAAGGAAGAAGGCCACTTATATGAAAGTGATCGTGAAATGATAAGAGTTCACAATCCTAAGGAATGGTAAAATGGAAAACATCAGAATAAAGACAACGGACTTCAAGAAGGCAGACTTCAGCAAACTAAGAGAATTGGTAGGTAAGATCCCTAAGGGAAAAAGGAGTTCAGGAGAATTGGCAGTATTTTAGAGAGACATTATTAAGGGCACAAAAGCAAACAAACACAATGCATAGGAAAGCTAGGAAGAGACCCCCTGGCTTAACCAGGATATCCTGAACGACCTGACACTCAAAATAGAGTCCTATAAAAAGTGGAAAAAGTGAAGGATGAATATAAAAAAACAGCACAAGCATGTAGGGACAAAAGGAGAACGGTGAAGACAAAAAATGAAATTAAACTAGCTAGGGACACAAAGGATACCATCAAAACATTTACAAATACTTTAGAAGCAAGAGAAAGACTGACAGGGTAGGCCCATTACTCAACCAGGAGAGAGAGACAACAACAGAAAACTCAGCAATGGCTGAAGTGTTATATGCCTTTTTTGTTTCACCAAAAAAGGTTAGCTGTGATTGGAAAATATACATAGTGAAAATCGGTGTAAATGGGGAAGGATCTGAGGCTAAAATAGGAAAAGAACAAGTTATGAATTACTTAGACATGTTAGATGTCTTCAAGCCGGTAGGGACTGATGAAATACATCCTAGAATATTTAAGGAACTGACTGAAGAGATCTGTGAGCTAGCCATTAGCGATTATCTTTGAGAACTTGTAGAGGATGGGACAGATCAAAGGGCAAACACAGTACCTAGCTATAAAAAGGGGAATAGGGACAACCCAGGGAATTTTAGACCACTTAGCTTAACTTCTATACCCGGAAAGATAATGGAGAAAATAATCAATTTGTAACACCTAAAAGACAATAAGGAGATAAGTGACAACATGGATTTGTCAAGGACAAATCATGTCAAATGAACCTAATATCCTTCTCTGAAAGGGTAACAAGCCTTGTGGATGGGGGTAAGCAGTAGATACAATGCATCTCAATTTTAATAAGGTTTGTGACACTATCACATGACCTCATAAACTAACTAGAGAAATATAGCCTAGAAGAAGCTACTATAAGGTAGGTGCACAACTGGCTGGAAAAGCATACCAGGAGATTAGTTACCAGTGGTTCGCAATCAAGCTGGAAGGGCATATCAAGGGGGGTCCTGCAGGGATATATCCTGGGTCAGGTTCTACTCAATATCTTCATAAATGATGCATAGAGTACACTTATAAAGTTTGTGGATGATACCCAACTGGGAGGGGCTGGAAGCATTTTGGAGGACGTAATTAGAATTCAGAATGATCTTGACAAATTTGAGAAATGGTCTGGAATAAACAGGATGAAATTCAATAAGGACAAATGCAAATTATTATACTTAGGAAGGAACAATCAACTGCATAATTACAAAATGGGAAATGACTGCATAGGAAGGAGTACTGCAATAAAGGACCTGGAAATTATAGCTGATCACAAATTAAATATGAGTCAACAATGTAATACTGTTGCAAAAAAGGCAAACATTATTTGGGAATATATTAACAGGAGTTTTGTAAGCAAGACATCAGAAGTAAATCTTCCACTCTACTCAGCACTGATAAGGCCTCAATTGGAGTATTGTGTCCAGTTCTGGGAACCACACTTTCAGAAAGATGTGGACAAATTGGTGAAAGTCCAGAAGACAGCAATTAAAATGATTAAAGGTCAGAAAACATGACCTATGAGGAAAGACTGAAAAAATTGGGTTTGTGAAGTCTGGAGAAGAAAAGACTGGGGGAGGAGGGACGACACACATGATAACAGTCTTCAAGTATGTACAAGGTTTTTATAATGATACAGGTGATAAATTGTTCTCCTTAACCACTGAGGACAGGACAGGACAAGAAGTAATGGTCTTAAATTGCAGCAAGGGAGATTTAGGTTAGACATTAGTAGACATTAGGAAAAACTTCCTAACTGTAAGGGTGGTTAAGCACTGGAACAAATTACTTAGGGAGGTTGTGGAATCTCTGGCATTGGAGGATTTTAAGAACAGGTTAGAGAAACACCGATCAGAGATGGTCTAGCTAATACTTAGTCCTGACTCAGTACAGAGGTCTGGACTAGATAACCTATCAAGGTTCCTGCAGTTCTACATTTCTATGATTATCTAGACAATTCCTAACAGGTGTTTGACTAACCTGTTCAGTTTATTACACCTTTCATTCTGAATCCATTTTGTAGTATACAGAATGAATTAAGGCTGTCAAGCGATTAAAAAATTAATTGCGATTAATTGCACTGTTAATAACAGAATATCATTTATTTAAATATTTTTGGATATTTTCCACATTGTCAAATATATTGATTTCAATTACAACACAGAATACAAAATGTACAGTGCTCACTTTATATTTATTTTTTATTACAAATATTTGCACTGTAAAAAACAAAAAATAGTATTTTCAGTTCACCTAATACAAGCACTGTAGTGCAATATCTTTATCATGAAAGTTGAACTTACAAATGTAGAATTATGTACAAAAAATAACTGCACTAAAAAATTTAAAAATGTAAAACTTTAGTGCCTACAAATCCATTCAGTCCTATTTCTTGTTCAGCCAATTGCTCAAACAAGTTTGTTTACATTTTCAGGAGATAATGCTGCCTGCTTCTTTCTTTACAGTGTCACTTGAAAGTAAGAACAGGCTTTCACATGGCACTGTTGTAGCCGGCGTTGCAAGATATTTACGTGCCAGATGCACTAAAAATTGATATTTCTCTTCATGCTTCAAACACCATTCCAGAGGACATGCGTTCATGCTGATGACTGGTTCTGCTCGATAACAATCCAAAGTGATGCAGACCAACGCATGTTCATTTTCATTATCTGAGTCAGATGCCACCAGCAGAAGGTTAATTTTCTTTTTTGATGGTTTGGATTATGTAGTTTCTGTATCAGAGTGTTGCTCTTTTAAGACTTCTGAAAGCGTATTCCACACCTCCTCCTCCTCCTCCAATTTTGGAAGGCACTTCAGATTCTTAAACCTTGGGTCAAGTGCTATAACTAGTTTTAGAAATCTCACATTGGTACCTTCTTTGTGTTTTGTCAAATCTGCAGTAAGTGTTCTTAAAATGAACATGTGCTGGGTCATCATCCGAGACTGCTATAACATGAAATATATGGCAGAATGTGGGTAAAACAGAGCACGAGACATGTAATTCTCCCCCAAGGAGTTCAGTCACAAATTTCATGAATGCATTATTTTTTTAAAGGAGCATCATCAGCATGGAAGCATGTCCTCTGGAATGGTGGCTGAAGCATGAATGGGCATACAAATGTTTAGCATATCTGGCACATAAATACCTTGCAATACCGGCTACGAAAGCGCCATGCGAATGCCTGTTCTCACTTTTCAGGTGATACTGTAAATAAGAAGCAGGCAGCATTATCTCCTGTAAATGTAAACAAACTTGTTTGTCTTAGCGATTGGCTGAACAAGAAGTAGGACTGAGTGGACTCGTAGGCTCTAAAGTTTTACATTGTTTTGTTTTTGAGTGCAGTTATATACCAAAAAAGTTCTCCATTTATAAGTTGCACTTTCACAATAAAGAGATTGCACTACAGTACTTGTATGAGGTGAACTGAAAAAGTACTATTTCTTTTAACATTTTTACAGTGCAAATATTTGTAATCAAAAATAATATTAAGTTAGCACTGTACACTTTGTATTCTGTGTTCTAATTGAAATCAATATATTTGAAAATGTAGACAAACATCCAATAATATTTAATATATTTCAATTGGTATTCTATTGTTTAACAGTGCGATTAATCGCGATTAATTTTTTTGTATTAATTGCATGAGTTAACTGCGATTAACTGACAACCCTAGAATGAACGTATTCAAACAGAGAGAAAAGAAAGCTAAAAAGTCCACAAAATATCTAAAGATAAAGTGCTCCCAAAGGACCCATCTTCTTTCACTTTTCTAATAGATATCAGGGTAGTATTCTTCAAAAGCCCACATCAGGATACACTCATAGGCACTCATAGTATCCAGGTCACAATTTTCAAAACTACTTAATCTATGTGCCAAACCTGTGATGCCATCAAGTGGCACGATACTTAAAAGTCCAGAGAACGCCTCTTTTGTGACAAGAAGCCCCCAAATAACGAAGCCCCCAAAATCACTAGTTACTTCAGAAATCCTTGGCAGAAGCATTTAATTTTAAACTTTCAATATAAAGGCCAAAAATTCAACAGAACCTCTATCCGTCTTTCAGTTTGGTAGAAACCCTCATATTTCAAATTGGGGCTTGGATACCATAAGAAGCTTCCAATTAACCTCACTCTAAGGCACTTTCTGACAAATTAAGGCTCGAGCACTGACTGCTGTACCACACTTGAGTAATGTGCCTTTTGCTGTCTCAGTGAAAAAGCACCCAAACATGGCCAACTCATAACTTTCTGAAAAATCTTAGTTCACATCTCCGCAGTATAGGGTATACTTTGGTAGCTAAATTTTTTGACAATTTTTCATTTGCACTAAGCATGATACCTCCCAGGAATGCAGGAGCTGAGCAGAAGCTTATCATGAAATTGCTGCTCTTAGGTGCTGAGGACAGGGAGATTATATCTTCTGTGTCTTAATGCATGCCCTCCATCTCCCGGCTCCTGGACAGCGTAGAAAAAACTGCAGCCTGACTCCCAAGCAGAGGGGATAAGAATCCAATGTGTGGGTGGCGGGAGAGAGAAATGACTGGGACAAACAGGCAGTGGAGGGCAGGGGGACTGGGAGTGAACTAGTGGGAGAAGAAGGGGGAACAATGACTAGGAGCCAGATCAGATGAGGAGCTGGGGTGGGAGGAGAGGGATTAGATTTGGGCTGGCTAAGAATTGCGGAATAAGGAACCTGGGTGGAAGGACTGGAAGCAGTGGGATGGGGAGACTGAGATCGAAGGAGGAGACTGGAATTCCCAGGCAGGGTGCCTGGGAAGGAAAGTGGGATGAGGACCCTGGGGATGGAGACTGGATTCACTGGGTAGCCTTCAGGAGAGAATTAGGACTGGCTGGGCAAGGAGACTGGGACGGTGGGGTGGGGGAGAGACATGACTGGCAGAAGGACAGACTAAAGGTGATGGGTAGAAGGGTCACTGACAACCATAGAACATTCCCCTCCAGAATCTGGAATAGAATCCAAGATTCCTGAGTCATAAGAACATAAGAAGTGCCATACTGAGTCAGACCAAAGGTCTATATAGCCCAGTATCCTGTCTCTCACCATGGCCAGAGCCAGATGCTTCAGACGGAACAAACACAATAGGGCAATTTCAAATGATCTATCTCCTCCATGATGTTCTGGACCTCCCTGGGAAACCCCAAAGCGTGAAGCCATGATTCACAGCACATCACAACGGCTGCTGCCATTGACCTTGAAGATGTATCTGCTACATCAACCACTGATTGAAAAGTGGTCCTGGCAATCAACTTGCCATCCTCAATGAGAACCTGGAATTGTGATCTCTCTTAGTGCAGAAACTTGTCAATGAAGTCCAGGAATTTGGAATCGTTCAAATAATCATATTTAGCCAACAGTGATTGGTAATTAGCTATTCTGAACTAAAGGCTAGGAACATAAGAAGGGCCTTACTGGGTCAGATCAATGGTCCATCTAGCCCAGTATCCTGCCTAGTGCCAGTGGCTGGTGCCAGATTCTTCAGAGGGAATTAACAGAACAGGGCAATATATTGAGCAATCCATCCCCGGTTGTCCAATTCCAGCTTCTGGCAATCACAGGCTTACAGACAGTCTTGAGTGGTAATAGCTAATTTAGAAGCCTTTATTTTGTATGTATAGTTGTGATTATTTTTTCTCAATGTGCATACTTTGCATATAACACTGAATTTCATCTGCCATTTTGTTGCCCATGCAGTGTAGTTGTAGCCATGCCAGTCGCAGGATATTAGAGAGGCAAGGTGGGTGAGGTAATATCTTTTATTGGATCAACAATTTTTGGTGAGAGAGACAAGCTTTCGAGCCACACAGAGCTCTTCTTCAGGTCTGGGAAAGGAACTTCCAGCATCACAACAAAATGCAAGGTGGAACAGATTGTTTAGCTGCAGCATAAGTACTTAACACATATTGTACTGGACCATTCAAGGTAGAGACACCTCTGAAGTCAGAGGACAAAATGAGGATGTTAGCGGGTTACAGTTTGTTGTAATAAGCCATAAACCCAGTGTCTCTGTTCAGTCCATGATTTTTAGTGTCCAGCAGAGTAATGAATTTAACCCCCCAGGCTTATCTTTTGAAAGTGTTGTGCAGGTTTCCTTTGAAGTTGAGGACTGATAGGTCAGATATAGAGTGATTGTTTTGTGAAAAGTGTTCACTCACGGGTGATGTGGTGTTTTTGTCTTATCATTTTTCTGTGAGAGTTCATTTGGGAGCATAGTGATTGTCTGGTTTCACCCTACATAGTTGTTACTGGGGCATTTAGTGTGCTGGATGAGGTATTCCACATGTGATAGTCGTGTAGAATCGATGGAGCTTGTGTTGTGTGGGGTGTTGAACATTGTAGTGATGGAGATAATGTCTGCAGGTTTTGAATCTGTTGTTCTGGCAGGGTCTGGTGATGCTTTGAGTTGGTGTGTTCTGGTCTGTAGAGAGCTTGCTTTTGATGATGATGAGCTTGGAGAGACTAGGGGGGTGTTTTGAAGTGGGAGTGCAGGAAAGATTTCTTTCAGGATGGGGTCCCCATCGAGCATAAGTTGTAAAAGTTTGAGGATATCCAGTATAGGTTCCAGTGTGGGCGGGGGGGTAGGTGACAACTATGGGTGTTTTATTTCTGTATTGAAGTAGATTCTCTCAGGGTATTTGGGTGGCCTGATCCATGACGTGATCTACTGCTCTGATGCGGTGTCCTTGTTTGGAGAAAGCAGTGATAAGGTGTGTATCTCAGATTTTCTCCTTGGAGCATATTGTGGCATCTAAGTGCCTGGCCGTAGGTAACAGATTTCTTGGTATGTTTGGCATGGTTACTGGAACTATGAGGCTAGGTGTGGTGATCCGTGGGTTTCTTGTATATGGTTGTTTGTAGGGTTCCAGTTGCTGAAACTGACTGTGGTTTCCAGCAAATTGATGCTAGTGTGGGAGAGAGTTTAATTGATGGACGGTGATTGCTGAAATTGTAGTGGAAATCTATGAGGGAGTTTACCTGTCTGTCCAGGTAAATATCATTGATGTATATGATCTCAGGTATATGATTTGTTTTGTGGTGCATGTGTCCACAAACTGTTCTTCAATGTAGCCCAAAGAGAGGTTGACATATTGGCATGCTATGGTTGTTCCCATGGTTTGGACAAAGTGCTGTTGAATGTGAAATTGTTATGGGTGAGGATGAAATGGATGAGTTTGACGATGCGTTTGGGGTGGATAGCTGAGGGCTGCCTGTGGTCTTGTAAACATTTGAGGCAGGCAGCTATGCTGTCATTGTTTTCTTTTGTTGCCCAGTCAGCCATTTTTGTGAGATCTCCTTGCATTCAGCTTTGGATTTAACTATCTTGATTTGGATTTAACTGTAGGTATTTGCTTGGTAAGGCATAGGTATAAGTTAAAACAGTACAGCAATGAGCCTATAGGCCTCAGGCCTGTAATACAATGGTTTAAATAAACAAGGCAGAAGACCCAAAAGCCTTGGCATATGCAGCTAACCACAAGTAGCAATAGATCATAAAACAGAATACTGTAATCACTAAACTGATGACAGGTAACCAAAAGATGCTAGCTTGGGATATTTTAAGTTATGATCATCTGCAAATGTCTGACCACAAGACTGCCATGGTAACTCACTGATGTATATTCTAATAAGCTTGAAATAAAAGGCCTGGTAACCTATGGGAGAAGTTTCAGAGTAACAACCGTGTTAGTCTGTATTCGCAAAAAGAAAAGGAGTACTTGTGGCACCTTAGAGACTAACCAATTTATTTGAGCATAAGCTTTCGTGAGCTACAGCTCACTTCATCGGATGCATACTGTGGAAAATACAGAAGGTGTTTTTATACACACAAACCATGAAAAAATGGGTGTTTATCACTACAAAAGGTTTTCTCTCCCCCCCCCACTCTCCTGCTGGTAATAGCTTATCTAAAGTGATCACTCTCCTTACAATGTGTATGATAATCAAGGTGGACCATTTCCAGCACAAATCCAGGTTTTCTCTCCCCCCCCCCCCCAACCTACTCTCCTGTTGGTAATAGCTTATCTAAAGTGATCACTCTCCTTACAATGTGTATGATAATCAAGATGGGCCATTTCCAGCACAAATCCAGGGTTTAACAAGAACGTCTGAGGAACAGTGGGGGGAATAATAAACAAGGGGAAATAGGTTACTTTTTATAATGACTCAACCATTCCCAGTCTCTATTCAAGCCTAAGTTAATTGTATCCAATTTGCACATTAATTCCAATTCAGCAGTCTCTCGTTGGAGTCTGTTTTCGAAGTTTTTTTGTTGAAGGATAGTCACTTTGAGATCAGAAATCGAGTGACCAGAGAGATTGAAGTGTTCTCCGACTGGTTTATGAATGTTATAATTCTTGACATCTGATTTGTGTCCATTTATTCTTTTACGTAGAGACTGTCCAGTTTGACCAATGTACATGGCAGAGGGGCATTGCTGGCACATGATGGCATATATCACATTGGTGGATGTGCAGGTGAACGAGCCTCTGATAGTGTGGCTGATGTTATTAGGCCCTGTGATGGTGTCCCCTGAATAGATATGTGGGCACAGTTGGCAACGGAAAACCTGGATTTGTGCTGGAAATGGCCCACCTTGATTATCATACACATTGTAAGGAGAGTGATCACTTTAGATAAGCTATTACCAGCAGGAGAGTGGGGGGGGGGAGAGAAAACCTTTTGTAGTGATAAACACCCAATTTTTCATGGTTTGTGTGTATAAAAACATCTTCTGCATTTTCCACAGTATACATCCGATGAAGTGAGCTGTAGCTCACGAAAGCTTATGCTCAGATAAATTGGTTAGTCTCTAAGGTGCCACAAGTACTCCTTTTCTATGGGAGAAGGGCACCCCAACATTAATTGGGTGAGGAAATACAAACAAGGAAAAGGGGAGAAATCCCTACTGAATTATGCATAGTGGTGTTAGTGCAACATATTATAAAAGTTGTATCCTCGCCTGCAAGAGATTTGGGAGATGGCAGTATGACAACCACTGGTGATGGTGATCGGAAGATAATGACTAAAATTTCAGGCTGTTCTGCAAGGGATGGATCTATTGATGGTTCCACTGGAGGGAAACCATGACTGGACGATGGAATGGGGGACAGACACTTGCCATAAGTTGCATCTCCTGGTAGTCAGGTTGCCTACATTCTAACTGCACAAAACCGAACACCCTTGCCCTGCCTGTTCCCAAAGGCCACGCCCCTGCTCCACCCCTTCTCTGAGGCCCCACTCCATCCCCTCACTCGCCACCACCCTCCCTTAATAGCTCATTTTCACTGGGCTGGGGCAGTGGGTTGGGGTGCAGGAGAGGGTGAGGGCTTTGTCTGGGGGTGTGGACTCTGGGTTGGGGCCAGGGATGAGAGGTTTGGTGTGCAGGTGGGGGATGGGGAGTAGGGCTAAGGGGTTCAGTGTGCAGGAGGGGACTCCAGTCTAAGGCAGAAGATTGGGGTGTGGGAGGGGCTCTGGGCTGCAGCCAGGGATGAGGGCTTTGAGGTAGAGGAGGCGGCTCTGGGCAGTTTGGAGGGGTTTGGGGTGTGGGAGGGGGTTCCAAGCTGGGGTAGAGGTTGGGGTGCAGAAGGAGGTTCAGGTGCAGGAGGGAGCTCAGGGCAGGGGGTTGGGGTGCAGGAGGGGGTGAAGGGTGTGGGCTCTTAGCGGCGCTCACCTCAGGCGGTCAGCCGCAAGCAGCAACATGTCCCTTGGCTCCTAGGCAGAGGTGCAGCCAGGCGTTTCTGCATGCTGCCTTGGCATGCAGGCGCCAGCCTCTCAGCTCCCATTGTCCGCGGTTCCCAGCCAATGGGAGCTGCAGAGTCAGGGCAGCGCACAGAGCCCCCGTGGCCGTTCCTCTGCCTAGAAGCCAAGGGACATGTCGCCACTTCCATGGAGCCACACAGAGCCAGGTAGGGAGCCTGCAAGTCCTGCCAACCAGACTTTTAGAGGCCCGCCACCAAGGTCCCTTATTGACTGGGCGTTCCGGTCAAAAAATGGACACCTGGCAACCCTATCTGGTGGCATTAGGCCCTTCCTTCATGAGGAAAAGCCCTGACAGTGATAGACATTGGGGATCAGGGAGATAAAAATATCATCAGGTGTAGCCTAAGTCTCTGCTCTCCCTGGTCCTGTACCCCTCTCCCCACAATCTGACAGAGCCACAGCAGTTATAGTTTGCACCACAGTCAGAAGAGGCAGAGCCTATACTGTAGGTGGTTGAGGGTCCCTGTGGGTGCTTTTTGTCAGTGCTGCGGTTCCCAATGTTTAGGCTTAGTTGGAACCATAGGTATCATTGCCACAAGAACATGGTCTGATACCGATGTGTTATGTAAAGCCTCCGCTCAAATGCGATTGTAAGATCTGTAACTTGCATCATTAAGTTCTGCAACCTTGTTGCAGACTTTGTAACTTCAGTTACTGTTAGCACAGCCTTTTAAGCTTTGTAAATTTTGCAAACTCTGTAACCTTTTCAAGTTACCACTTGTATGAACTGCCAAGCTTTGTAATACCCCATCGCGCAATCAAAGAGTGTGTGAACAAGGGAGTGTGTGTGTGGAAGATAAGGGAGCGTGAGGGGGACTGGGCAGAGAGGAACTGCAAGGAGAAAAGAGCCCAGAGCCAGGTGTGTCTGATATAATCTGCCCTGAGAAGGTAATCACGGAGTGCTGTAAAGAAAAGATGCATGAAAGGAACAGGGACTGGGAACGTTTCTCGGTGACGGTCACAGAGCAAAAACTCAGTGTACGTGACAGGAGCGCCCACTTCCAAAATAAAAAGGAAGCAGCCACACACACAAGCAGCTGCTCCTTGACCTGCTCACCAGCCCAGATCCGTGACCGCAGGCGGACACACCAGATCTACCACGCTTCGGCTTCTTGGTTTCCCATGCTGTCTCGGGTAACCCTCCGCCTGTGTAAGTGTGTGGGTACATGGGGGTATGAATGCGGTGTATAAATAAGCTCCTTCTCTTTTCTGTCTGACTTAACAGCAGCATCGTAATAAAACTAATACAAGTGTGACCCTGGGTTGGTTTTTAGGGGAACAGAGGTAACACAATGGAGCCCTGGATTTTTGGGCATTCTTGTCATGACCCTCAGACTTAGGACATTCTAACTCCTTATGGACTGAGAAGGAAGATTGTTCAACATAGGCAGAGTTGCAGCCAACTTCTTTGAAGTGGAATTAGAGGAGAATTTGCGCACGTATTTATGAAAGCACTCTCTGCCTTCCTGGCAAGACCCCAATGCAATCCCTTGCTCCTAAGTAGGACCTTGTGGTAGAAAGTGCACTCGGGGGGGGGGGGGAGGGGGAGAATCTCCCAGCCTGGGTCTGACTGCAGACTCATGGCTTTCTATGTTAGGTTCTCCTTGAGGTGAAGTTCCTGCCCCTCACAGGTACAACTGAAGAAAGAGCAGCAGACACTGCACCATGCTGTGATGTGAGCTTCCCCAAGGCAGTACAGACAAGTACAGACATGGTCATCACTGACCGTGAAGGAGAATGGACAAGAAACACAGATTTTGGAGCCTGGAATCCTGGGCATAGTCCAGTACTCATAAAAAGATACGTGCCTGGGGAGGGGGCAGAGGGGGAAAGGAGAGGGCAGGGTTTTCCGCAGAATGGGGAATCTAACTATAAAACTTAGCTAAAACTACAGAGTAAAATTTGAAACTATTTACTATATATATAGACACACACACCCCCTTACAGATCAAAGAATAAAACAAGGCAAAGCTCTGGACACTGGAAGTTCTGAATCAAGCCATATGGCAATAAGAAGAAACTGGAGAGGCGGTCAGTCCTCTCTTCCCTTTATAACCTCAGTTGGAGCCACAAGGAGAGCGAGGGCTTATGCACGGACCAACAGACATTGCTTTCAAGAATTCTCTCAGGCACGTGGAGCACAGTGCAATACACGTAGGGACCAGCACTCAAAGAATTTCTGCTTTTCCAGTTTACTTTTTTTAAAACATAAGAAATTACACACACACACACACACACAACACTACATTAAAAGAATGTTAAGGTTAAGAGGCTGCTAAGGTATTAGTGTCATGTTAAGGTACTAGTTCCCTGGTGCAGTTTATGTTAAACTAGGTAAGATGGGGGTGCTTATTAATTAAGGCCCTGGACTTTTTTCTAGGTTTTGCTTAGTTTTCTTTTAAGCTTCTTATAGACCTTTGAATTAATTTATTAAAGTGAGGTTCTGTGTCAGTTACCTTACTTAAATATTGAATTAATATATCTACAGTACTGTAGTCTCTTAATCCACTAATTTTAAAATTGAGTACCTATGCCTGGGATGATGCTCGTGCAAACCTAACGCTCATGCCCAATGAACTTTCATATTTCCCCCTATCTGGTTACAGATTTCTCCTCTTACCATCTCTCCCACTGTTTTATTAGGATTGAAATTACCAACAGATTTACCATTAGGTAACTGACACAGATCAAAACACCCACAGGTAAAATCCTGGAGTCTTTGAAGTCTGTGGCAAAACTTCCAATGAATGGAATGGGGCAAGGATTTGACCTGAAGTCTTCCTCCTATGCACCTTCTATACAAGGGGTCTGCAGAGACTTTCTGGTTTTGGGTCTGGATTAGAAGCCAAGAAAAGTCTCTCCTTTGCTTTTAATTTCCTGCAACCTTATCTAAAATGTTTTGCTGTTATAGTCGCTGAATTATAAAATTGTGCCTCATCTTTTTGTAAAAAAATTTTGTCATCTTCTTCACTGCAAAGGATGTCAAGGAGATTCCCAAACCTGAGCCATTCTTTTTAGGTAACACATCTGAGGAACTGTCCCAGAACTCTCCCATTAAGAGTAGGTTTCAGAACAAATGGATAGATTAAACAGAAATAACTCACCAGGATCAGATGGTATTCACCAAGAGTTCTGAAGGAACTCAAATATGAAATTGCAGAACTACTAACTTCAGTATGTAACCTATTAATTACACCAACCTCTGTTCCAGATGACTGGAGGATACCTAATGTAACGCTGATATCTATAAAAAAGGTTTCAAAAGTGATACTGGCAATTACAGGTGCACCTTCAGTACCAGGCAAAAAACCTATAGTAAAGAACAAATTATCAATCACATAAACAAACACAATATGTTGGGGAAGAGTCAAACAGCTTTTGTAAAGGGAAATCATGCCTCGCCAATCTATTACCATTCTCTGAGTCAACAAGCATGCGGACAAAGATGATCCAGTGAATACAGTGTACTTGGAGTTTCAGAAAGTCTTTGGCAAGGTCCCACACCAAAGGCTCTTACACAAATTAACCAGTCATGGGATAAGAGGGAAGGTGCTTTCATGGATTCATAACTGGTTAAAAGTTAGGAAACAAAACGTAAGAATAAATGGTCAGTTTTCACAATGGAAAGAGGTAAATAGTGGGGTTCCCCAGAGAGGTATACTGGAGCCAGTGCTGTTCAACGTTTTTATAAATGACCGGGAAAAAGGTGTGTAAACAGTAAGGTGGCAACATTTGCAAACAATATTAATTACTCAAGACAGTAAGGTCCAAAGCTGACTGTGAAGAATTACAAAGCGATCTCAAAAAATGGGGTGACTAGGCAACAAACTAGCAGACAAAATTCAATGTTGATAAATGCAAAGAAATACACAATTGAAAAAATAATCCCAACTATACATACAAAATGCTGGGGGTCTAAATTAGCTGCTACCACTCAAGAAAGAGATCTTGGAATCATCACTGATAGTTCTCTGAAAACATCTGCTCAGTGTGCTGCAGCAGTCAAAAAAGCTAACAGAATCATAGAATCTGGAAGGGACCTTGAGATTCCCCTTAGTCCAGTCCTCTGCACTCATGGCAGGACTAGTATTATCTAGACTATCCTTAACAGGTGTTTGTTTAGCCTGCTCTTAAAAATCTCCAATAACAGAGATTCCACTATCTCCCTAGGCAATTTATTCCAGTGCTTAAAATGAAGAGAATTTCCTATTCTGGTTTCTGACATTAAGACATAACTGACAACTTAAACCAGCCAAATGGATGAAATATTAAATTTAAAATAATTATAATTGAGATTTACTATTAACATAATATACGGTTAATTTACTATTAACATAATATACATAATAATATAAGCAAAATATTCTAGTTTAAACTAATTTCATCAGTATCCAAATAAAAAGCAAGCTCTCAATGCACACGTCACTGAATAGAGTTATGGCACACATACAACATTTAAATCCATCAATCCATTCCAAAGTACGATTTCATCTACAATTCTGAGATACACAAAAGCATTTACAAGAGGAGGCAAGTACTTACTTTTTGGCAAGTCTCCAGTACTAGACGCTGAAACTGTTCTGCTCCTATCCTGAGATGGGCTGCTCTCATCTCTTTCCGTTACAGATGATCCCTCAGAAACAGCTGAACCACAAGCTACAGATTCTAAAGCTCCAGAGAACATTGAAGCTGAAAATTCAGAGAACTGTGACTCAGGAATTTTATGACGTCCATTTGGCAATTCACCATTAAATTGTTCATAGGAGCTACTATAAGAATAATCACTTTTTGCATTTGGCTCATTGAAGTTATACTCCTCAGGGTTTGGGCAGTCTTCCTCATCCTCATCTTCATCTTCAATCTGTTGTTCCAGTAAGAATGGGCCATTTACAATATGGCCATTTGTTTTGGGGGATTCTATCCACGTAGGGTCTGTGTTAACAAGTTCCTGTTCAACATCATCATCTTTCTCAGTGTTTTCTTTTTCTGTGTCTTCTTTTTCCTCCTGATCTTCTGCTTCACCTTAAGAATGTAATGAACAACGTATTAGATAGTACATCAATATACCTTTTTGAAATTTTCATGATCTTTAACTCCTCAATAACTACTAGACTTCAGTGTAAAGAAACACCTGAATACACAAATATTTTCAACTTTAACTTGAAGTCTTTATTTCATTTATTAGGCATCTCATTTCACTTTTTATTTGGAAATGCTTGTGTTTTACAACTTTGATTATTTTCCAATTTCATCTTTATGTTTTAAAAAAAATATTTTTCAGCAAAGCTAACAAGTGATTATTATTATTCACAATTTGTATTATGGTAATGCCCAAAGGTCACATTATGCTAGATGCGGCACTAACACTCAGGAGAGATGGTCCACCTCCAAAGAGCTCACCGTCTGCAGCCCTGATCCTGCAGGCTGTTACTTATGTGTGGACAGCTGTACCTGTGTGGAGCCCCAGTAAATTCAAAGGGGCTCTGCATGGGCATAATTAGAGCCCTACCATATTCACAGTTCATGTTGGTCAATTTCATGGTCATAGGATTTTAAAAATCATAAATTTTGAGTCAGGACCCCCATTTTGACAAACGCTGGTCTCCCCCGTGAAATCTGTATAGTAGAGGGTAAAAGCACACAAAAGACCAGATTTCACGGGGGGAGACCAGATTTCACGCTCCGTGACGCATTTTTCATGGCTGTGAATTTGATAGGACCCTAGGCATAATGGTCTGCATGCTCAGGACAGCTTGCAGGATCAGAGTCTACACTGAAACAAAACACATGTGGACATACCAAACAGCAAGAGAGAATGAAAGAGGAAGGACAAGGATAATTGTAAATATGATCATAAAGTTACATAGTTATGTGTACAACTTAGTGGCTCCAAATCTCTATTTGTTAATATAAACAAATGAAGCATCATATAAAGAGCAGCACAAATGTGTCTCAGGAAGGGATCTGAGTAAGAGGGCAATGGCCTTACTGATTAGTTCAAGAGGAACATTATATGGCAGTAGGGTAAGAGAAAGCACTAGTAAAGCTGAGGGAGAAGAGGCCAAATAGGCATTCAAGGCTAGCATCACTGTCAGAATGGAGGGAGTGGTGGCAATGAGTTAAGAGTGGATAAGCAGGGAAGGGCACAGTTATGAAGGCCCTTGAAGGTAAGAACAAGAACCCTGAATTTGATACAGTGGCAAACAGGGAGCCAGTAGAGGGACTCAAAGAAATGCAAGATATTGCCAGAGTAAGGGACAAGAAAGGTGATCCTAGAAGCAACATTTTATCTGGAATGGAGAAGGGCAATGTGAAGATTGGGGAGACCAGAGAGAAGTTGGTTACAGGAGTGGTTTTCAACCTTTTTTCATTTGCGGACCCCTAAGAAATTTCAAATGTAGGTGGGGACCCTTTTAGAAATCTTAAACAAAGTCTGCGAACCCCCATGGGTCCACGGACAGCAGGTTGAAAACCACTGGGTTACAGGTTTCAGAGTAACAGCCGTGTTAGTCTGTATTCGCAAAAAGAAAAGGAGTACTTGTGGCACCTTAGAGACTAACCAATCAAGTAATCAAGACATAATGAGGGCCTGAAAGAGAGTGTTTAGCAACATGGGAAGAAAGACAAAAGGCATATCTTAGAAATGTTATGGAAGAAGCAGCAGGATTTGCAGATAATTATAATATTAATAAATTACTTAGATGTGCACAGAAAGGGAGAGGTGGAATCAGAGATGACTCTATAGCTACATTAATTTTATGTAATAAAGATGCAACTTGTTGTTCTGTTACTTCCTCAGGATACTTAGTTATGTCAGCACTTGTAGTAATAATAGATTTTCAGGACCTAAGTAAAATGATTTATATTTAATTAAAGTCTCTTTAATTAAGATTGTTTTTACCTCATCGCCATTTGATCAGAGAAAACTAGGACTGTCAAACGATTAAAAAAATTAATTGCGATTTATCATGCAGTTAAACAATAATACAAAATCATTTATTTAAATATTTTTGGATGTTTTCTACATTTTCAAATATATTGATTTCAATTATAACACAGAATACAAAGTGTACAGTGCTCACTTTATATTATTTTTATTACAAATATTTGCACTGTAAAAAACAAAATAGTATTTTTCAATTCACCTAATACAAGTACTGTAGTGCAATATCTTTGTCCTGAAAATTGAACTTACAAATGTAGAATTATTTACAGAAAATAACTGTATTCAAAAATAAAACCATGTAAAACTTTAGAGCCTACAAGTCCAATCAGTCCTACTTCTTGTCCAGCCAATTGCTCAGACTAACAAGTTTGTTTACATTTGCAGAAGATAATGCTGCCCGCTTCTTGTTTACAATGTCCACCTGAAAGTGAAAACAGGTGTCCACATGGTATTGTTACAGCTGGCGTTGTAAGATACTTACATGCCAGATGCGCTACAGATTCATATGTCCTTTCATGCTTCAATCACCATTTCAGAGGACATACATGCATGCTGATGATGGGGGCTGCTCGATAACAATCCAAAGCAGCATGGACCAATGCATGTTCATTTTCATCATCTGAGTCAGATGCCACCAGCAGAAGGTTGATTTATTTAATTTTTTTTGGTGGTTCAGGTTCTGTAGTTTCTGCATCGGAGCGCTGCTCTTTTAAGACTTCTGAAAGCATGCTCCACACCTCGTCCCTCTCAGATTTTGGAAGGCACTTCAGATTCTTAAATCTTGGGTCGAGTGCTGTAGCTATCTTTAGAAATCTCACATTAGTACCTTCTTTGTGTTTTGTCAAATCTGCAGTGAAAGTATTATTGAAACGAACATGTGCTGGGTCATCATCTGAGACTGCTATAACATGAAATATATGGCAGAATGTGGGTAAAAAAGAGCAGGACACATGCAATTCTCCCCCAAAGAGTTCAGTCACAAATTTCATTAATGCATGATTTTTTTAACGAGCGTGATCAGCGTGGAACATGTCCTCTGGAATGGGTGGTTGAAGCAGGAAGGGACATACGAATGTTTAGCATATTTGGCATGTAAATACCTTGCATGCCTGCTACAAAAGTGACATGAGAATGCCTGTGCTCACTTTCAGGTGATGTAAATAAGCAGGCAGCATTATTTTCCATAAATGTAAACAAAGTTGTTTCTCTTAGCAATTGGCTGAACGAGAAGTAGGACTGAGTGGACTTGTAGGCTCTAAAGGTTTACATTGGTTTTTTTTTGAGTGCAGTTATGTAAAAAAAAAATCTACATTTGAAAGGTACACCTTCACAATGAAGAGACTGCACTACAGTACTTGTATTAGGTGAACTGAAAAATACTATTTCTTTTGTTAATCATTTTCACAGTGCATATGTTTGGAATAAAAAATAATATAAAGTGAGCACTGTACACTTTGTATTCTGTGTTGTAATCGAAATCAATATATTTGAAAATGTAGAAAAACACCCAAAAATATTTAATATGTTTCAATTGGTATTTTATTGTTTAGCAGTGTGATTAAAACTGCGATTAATCACAATTAATTTTTTTTTAGTTAATCGCGTGAGTTAACTGTGATTAATCGACAGCCCTAGAGAAAACCAATTCAGTGTGTTTTATGGTTTTTATTTAAAAGCAGAAACAACTATAAGGCTAATTTATTATACTTCCCTAAAGTACTAAACAATACGAAAATCAGATTGAGTTACAATGTAGACGGCATTAATCCAATCAAGGAGTTAACAATAATACAAATCAAAATTGGTTAACTAACAAGAAAACAATGAGATCAACAATTTATCAAATCACTGCAGAAGCACAATAAATAATCAACTCACAAAACTAATATAGTACCAATGATTAAATGGCTTATTTAGTCATACACAGACTCCCCACCCCCAACCCACACCCTGCAAAATGGCTAAGACAAGTCTTTCCTGGCAGGCATCCCCGTATCTGTTAAGGAAACAAAAAGAAGCGAAGTTATTCAGGAAAAGAAGGAGGATCTGCTCTTCTGGCTCAGATACCGTCATGCAGTGGGTGTTATCTGCTGACCAACTGGCTGGTCTGCAATGTCTTTGACTCCACTTTCTCTGGGAGGGAAAGAAGTAGTATCTGGTTGTTGCGGTGGTGACCTCGGGAGGAGCACACTTCTTCCTTGTTTATCTAGTCCTTTAAGGTAGAAATTCAAGCTGATAATTTCCCAGAGGACAGACCACCTCAGTAATCTTTGGACCAAATTGGGGATCACAGGTTTTGCATTCCACCTTTACTGTCCAGCCAACCCTGGTCGAGTGAGGTAAATCTAAACACTCTTGGGGCCCTTCTTCCGGGGGACTGAATCTTTGTCACATCCACAGCTCCTGATATTGTGTGCCAAATGCATGGCAATGTAAAAACAAGCATCCTGGAGGTTGAAAGCTGCAAACCAATCCCCTGGATCTAATGACAGTATTATTGAGGCTAGGGTAACCATCCTGAATTTCAAATGCGAAATGAAGGTGTTGAGCATTCTGAGGGCTAGGATCTTCTTTGGTATAAGGAAAAACTTAGAACAGAAGCCTGACCCTCTGTAAGGACCAGGACCCTCCTCTATTGCTTTGAGAACTGGGAGAGAATTCTATTCTTAAAAAAGCTTATTATGAGAGGGTCTCTGAAAAGGGAGATGGAAGGTGGGTGAATGGTAGGTGTAAGTATGGAAATGAATCCTGTAGTCAAATGATATCATGCTAGGATCCATTTGCCCGATTTTAGGCAGTTCTATCAGGCCCGCCGATGGAGTAGATACACCCCATATTGGCCAGGAAGGGGTTAATCAGATTCTGTGGGCTCAATAACCTGAACCCCATTACAACTGCAAGAAGTGTCAAGCCTAGAAGGAGGTGTTAAAAGAGGAAAAAGCCCAGCTCAATAGTGGCTGACTGGCAGGAGTGGGAGGGCCTGGTTTGGACCACAGGAAACATACCGACAGCCTGGAGGAAGGCTGGCCTAGGCCAGAGGCTATCCTGAGACCGTTAGATGCCAGAGCTTCCTTGGGGGTAGGTATATCTGGTGCAGGACCTTTATATTTGCTTTGTTCATCATAACTAATCTACTTTCCTTTGGGGATCTGTAGAGGAGTGAGCCCTGTAAGAAAGGGACTAGAGACAGGTTGAGGGAGGATTTAATAGCCAGAACTTACCTGCTTACTACAGGATCCCCAGCTGGAACCCAACAATAGAGGGTGGGCCTAGGTTCCCCTATCAGCCCACTGAGGATGGTGACATGAAGATCCCTGGAAGCAAGGATCCAGGCCTGAGACTAAACTACTGTTTTGCTGGACTTGATTTACCCTGGAAGGGGTGGGACTATATGTGACCTGGCTGAAGTGCCATGTCATGAGAAGAAGTAGATGACTACAGGGCCACAGTGGCTGTAGGCAGGGACACCA
This sequence comes from Natator depressus, assembly GCF_965152275.1. NCBI lineage: Eukaryota > Metazoa > Chordata > Testudines > Cheloniidae > Natator > Natator depressus. The sequence goes on along the minus strand of NC_134234.1, from coordinate 321,874,294 downwards.
GAGGAGAAGACCCTGCTATGCCACACCCAGCTGCCAGGGGACACACTGGCCGTGAGTTACCTATCTATACTCCCAAAATAGGAAAATACAGTTCCCAAATAGTAGGCAAGAAGAGAGAAGGGAGATCTGGTAGAATGATCAATTCGCAGCTCCTGACTGGATTGTCAAAAGGAAGACTTACTAGTTGTAGCCAGATATGACAAGGAGGTGAGGCTTCTGAAATTTTTGTCACTTCCTTGGGGGCTCAGAAGGCCTCTAGTACTATTAAGTAACTGGAATAATCCTCTGTCTAGGGAAGTACTGAGATCTATTGTATCTCCTCATTATTGTAGGGATAAAAATGCCAAGGGATCATAGTGCCAATAGGAAATCTTTGAGCATGTGCAGGGACTCATCAGTTTTCTCACTGAAGAGGTTGGGCCATCAAATGGAAGATCCTCCAGATGACTGAATCCACAAAGTTTGATGCACAACTACTGATGTTTCTATCCAGTGGGAAGCTATATCAGCAGCATACAACACTGTCTGCTACAAGGACCTTTCTATCAGCTGACCTCCAATGATTAACAACTGGAACTGCTCTCTGTATTCCTGTGGCAACTTATCAATAAAGTCTGTGAATTTATTATAATTAATAAAATCGTTTTTGGCCTTGGGAACCTGATAGTTTGAAATCCTGAGTTTGTAGGTTTGCAGATGAGTAATTTTTTCATCCAGGCATTTCAGTTCTTTTTCATATAGTGTCATCTAAGGGCTTGTCTATAGAGTGGGGTAACATGCTACACAGGGGTCAGATTTGAAAAGTACAATAATGTGTTGCACATTAATTGGTCCATGTTGACCCAGCTGGTGTGCATTAAAAGTGTTCCCTAGTATGCTTTAACATGGTACTGTTTTAAACAGCACTATGTTAAAGCACATTAGCAAGGTCTACACAGACCAATTCATGCATCGCATGTTAGTATTCTTTAGAAATCACACCCCTCCATAGAGCACGTTCCCCCACTATGTACACAAGACCTTAAAGTGGTGCTGCTTACTCCATTCATTTGTGGCCACCACAACTAGTAAACCTTGGACCAGGTAAGAAAAGAGGTATTCCACCCCCTTAAGATGGCAAATACTACTTTCTGTCCCTCTTAGATATTGGAGAAATAATTACTGGAGTCTGTCAGACAGATGTAGGAGGCTCTAATAGCACCTCATTAACAGACAGGGCACTTCACCCTAGCATGGTAGTATGTAAGATGTCTAAACGTTTATGAAGTGCTTCCTGAACATACTTCAGCAGAACCTGGGAAGTCTCAGCTACTCATTTCATTAGGTCCTGAAAAATCCTATAATTGTCCGGACATGACAGTGGTGAAAGAATCATTGCCTCATGTCAAGAGGAGGTGGCAGTGGCAATGGCTTGTGGAACTTACATGTCTTCCTCTGTAGGATGTTCTTCCTCTGCTGACTGCTCCTCTAATTGTTGGGTTTGCACTGGGCGTTCCTGAGACTGAGTGGGCTGACATCTCTGAGTCACCCACCCCCCACCAAGAACATGAGGATGTATGAGGTAATGCTTCCTCTAAGTAGCCCAGGGATTCCAAAAAGGCGACTGAGGGGTACTATATGAAAAGAGGAGGAGCCCAAGGAGGTGGGTATCCTTGCACTTGGTAAGCCAGAAAACTCCACCTACAGAATGGTGCTACATCCTAGATCCTCTTTCAAACTGAATATCAGGGGATGGCTCCCAATGGGAGAAATCAGACAAATCTACATCACCTTGATGTCAATCTGATGAAGACTATGAGATCTGAGACTCAAAAGGAGGAGAAGAAGAAGCAGGAGTGGTAAGCAGTAGAATCTGACTTACAATCAGTACCAGAGAGTCAGTTGGTAGTGGTGAAAGTCTTGTAACTTTCCTGGTGTCCATTGTACAGGAGATCAGAGGGATTCAGATCCAAGGCTGTCCATGTGGAGCAAGCTAACAAATACATTTTTAACCTTGCTTCCCTGAGCTTTTTTGGTTCTCTTAGAGAACGATTTGCAGACATAGCATTTGGCAGGGATCTGTGACTCTCCTAAACAAGAAAAAGCAGTGATCATAGAATCACAGAACTGGAAGGGACCTTGAGAGGTCATCTAGTCGAGTCCCCTGCACTCAAGGGAGGACTAAGTATTATCTAGACCATCCCTGACAAGTGTTTGTCTAACCTGCTCTTAAAAATCCCCAATGATGGAGATTCCACAACCTCCCTAGGCAATTTATTCCAGTGCTTAACCACTCTGACAGTTAGGAAGTTTTTCCTAATGTCCAACCTAAACCACCCTTGCTGCAATTTAAGGCCATTGCTTCTTGTCCTACCCTCAGAGGTTAAGAACAACAATTTTTCTCCCTCCTCCTTGTAACAACCTTTTACATACTTGAAACTGTTATCATGTCCCCTCTCGGTCTTCTCTTCTCCAGACTAAACAAACCCAATTTTTTCAATCTTCATAGGTCATGTTTTCTAGCCCTTTAATCTTTTTTCTTGCTCTTCTCTGGACTTTCTCCAATTTGTCCACATCCTTCCTGAAATGTGGCGCCCAGAACTGGACACAATACTCCAGTTGAGGCCTAATCAGTGCGGAGTAGAGCAGAAGAATTACGCCTCATGTCTTGTTTACAATACTCCTGCTAATACATCCTAGAATGATGTTTGCTTTTTTTGCAACAGTGTTACACTGTTGACTCATATTTAGCTTGTGACCCACTAGGACCCCCAAATCCCTTTCCATAGTACTCCTTCCTAGGCAGTCTTTTCCCATGTTGTATGTGTGCAACTGATTGCTTTTTCCTAAGTGGAGTACTTTGCATTTGGCCTTATTGAATTTTGTCCTATTTACTTCAGACCCTTTCTCCAGTTTGTCCAGATCGTTTTGAATTTTAATCCTATCTTCCAAAGCACTTGCAACCCCTCCCAGCTTGGTATTGTCCGCAAACTTTCTAAGTGTACTCTCTATGCCATTATCTAAATCATTGAGGAAGATATAGAACAGAACCAGACCCAGAACCGATCCCTGCAGGACCCCACTTATTATGCCCTTCCAGCATGACTGTGAACAACTGATAGCTATTCTCTGGGAATTATTTTCCAACTAGTTATGCACCCATCTTATGGCAGCTCCATCTAGGTCATATTTCCGTTTATGAGAAGGTCATGCGAGACAGTATCAAAAGCCTTACTAAAGTCAAGATATACCAAATCCACTGCTTCCCCCCATCCACAGGGCTTGTTACCCTGTCAAAGAAAGCTATCAGGTTGGTTTGACACAATTTGTTCTTGACAAATCCATGCTGACGATTATTTATCACCTTATTATCTTCTGGGTGTTTGCAAATTGATTGCTTAATTATTTGCTCCATTATCTTTCCAGGTACAGAAGTTAAGCTGACTGGTCTGTAATTCCCCGGGTTGTCCTTATTTCCCTTTTTATAGATGGGCACTATATTTGCCCTTTTCCAGTTTTCTGAAACGTCTCCCGTCTTCCATAACTTTTCAAAGATAATTGCTAATGGCTCAGATATCTCCTCAGTCAGCTCCTTGAGTATTCTAGGATGCATTTCATCAAGCCCTGGTGATTTGAAGACATCTAACTTGTTCTTTCCCTATTTTAGACTCTGACCCTACCTCATTTTCACTGGCATTCACTATTTTAGACGTCCAATCGTCACCAACCTTCTTGGTGAAAACTGAAATAAAGAAGTCATTAAGCACCTCTGCCATTTCCACATTTTCCGTTATTGTCTTTCCCCCCCATTGAGTAACAGGCCTACTCTGTCCTTGGTCTTTCTCTTTCTTCTAATATATTTGTAGAATGTTTTCTTGTTTCCTTTTATGTCCCTAGCTAGTTTGAGCTTGTTTTATGCCTTGGCTTTTCTAATTTTGTCCCTACATACTTGTGTTATATTCATCCTTTGTAATTTGATGCAATAGTCATTGAGGGGAAAAGCCTCCCACAAAAGTCACAAAATTTAAAGCCAGGGGATTTTGGCATCATTAAAGAAAACTTCCCTCACTAAAAGAATAAATGAAAGAGGGGGAAAAAATCAAGGAGGAGTAAAACCCTTTAAATAAAACTACACTATTTACAGATATAGCCAAGCAGCCAACTCTTACATTAAACTTTCCTCAGGCTTGGCAGAATTTGATTTTTTCAATATAATTTCAACAGATAATATCAGTGTTTATTTTTAAGCTTTTTTATTCTTATCAGTTTAAATTTTCACAGTTGGGGGGTGTCAGACAATAATTATATAATGACAGTAGACATGAGATTCATACAGGTAAGCTTTGTAACTATTAAAACACAAATTGTCAACATGTCAAAATATCTTAAATCAAACTCATGACAAATTCTCAAGCAGCATTTTTCTTACTTTGCCTATCTGTAAATTGTGATTATCAATTAATCCATTTTTGTTAGTGTGTGTACAGTGAAACCAATGTTTACCAACATTTACTGATAAAAGTCCAATTCTTCCAAGCCTAACTATACTATATACAAAGAAAAATATCCTAACACTACCTAAATGCATTTACAAAATGCCACACCAATCACATCAACAAATGGGAAAACACATGGGGCTGGCAGTGAAAGAGGGACAGTCCCAGTAGCAAGGGAGGGAGTCGCTTGCCAAGGAACAATAAGTAGCTCCTCATGGGAGTCTCTGGCACCCTTTGGCCAGCTGGAGAAGAAGGGTGCTGATTGGCCCAGATCCAAGAATGTAACCCAGTGCAGGGGCCATGTGGAGCCTCTTTTGGCTCCAATCCAGCAGCCCACCCTACCCATTTGAACTAGGAATGGGAACCCGGCCTGACAGATGTTCTGGGTCAAGTTGACCACCTGTTTAGGGGATGAGGAAGGATTTTTTTCTCCCATGGGCCAATTGGCAGAGAACCAGGGAGTTTTTTGTCTTCCTCACAGTGCCTGCAAGCCACAGTGGGTTAAGTAGGATTGTGTCTGGTGCCTAACTAAGGTACTGGGGTGGTGTTGCTTACTCGTTGCAACTCGCAGCCAGTTTCCAGTGCAGTTAAGAGACTAAAATGAATGTTTCCCAGAGGTAAAAGACCTGGGATTTTGGTGATGGGCCTTGGGCTCATCTGATAGGATGAGATCTTGTTGTCTTTGTGGGCCAAGGTCAGACCTTGTGGCCATTGCAAGCTGAGGTCTCTTGGGGGGAAGGGTGCTAGGACACACAGAGCTGACTCCTGGGGGATAGGCTGAGGAGAGTCTACTCCATGTTAGGGGTTGTATGATAAGCTCTGTAACCCTGACACCACTTACAGGTTATATGGGGAGGAGCCCTGTAATCCCCACAATGGAACCAATTAAATGTCTGATATAGGAGAGTATGGGTGATGGGCGGGTAGTGCCCCTCCCTTGTGTCAAAAGTTTAATAAAAGTTGTGGCCTGCCACTTAATTCCATGCATGTGTCCGTCCTCATTTTGTCGCTGTGTCCACATCAATGAGAAAGCCAAAGCTAAGGAGTGTAGACACAGAAGTGTTCCATCTCAGGCCAATTGGGATGAGAAGGAACAAAAGTAGTAGTTGGGGTCTTCTATATCCCCAGAATAATGACGAGAGTAGTCCGGGTGCATGCACAGATCAGGAGGATACTCCTAACAAAATATACATCTGCAATCTCTCATGCATGGACATATGTGCAGCAATGTTCCCTCTAATTTTTTCTGTTCATGTGTGAAATGAATTTTATGTGCACCAATATCGAGGTAATGTGTGGATGTGCGCCACCAGTAGAAACAAAAACCCTAGATATGATATATTTTTTAATAAGTTACCATAGGGCTTATTACTCCAGCCAGGACATGTTAGGCATTTTAGAACTCACTATTCAAAGAATTAAATTTAAGCATAAGAGAGCAATAAAAATTATGAAATGCACAGACCCGTCAAAAAACTCAAATAACAGCACTTTGAAAGAATAAAATTACAAAGAATACGTGTGCTTTGCAGGAAGTATCAAGATGTAACAACAACAATAATAAAAGTATGTATTGGGAGGTGAGAGAGAAAGAGAGACACACACACACTGTGAGCGTATGTGAAAGACCCCTTTAAGTAGATCAGCACTCACAAATCCGAAGCCTGCTTGTTCAGACACAGCAGTAACCGCCAGCACATCCCACTCCTGTGCCCTAACATGTTCCCATCTCCCCCCCCCCCCGGCACTGCCTGTGGAGATGGGGTACAGGAGCGGGGTAGGGGACATCCTGACATCAGTGACCCCTCTCCCCCACACCCTGCTCTGCACAGCAAGCAGGCGACTCCTGGGAGCAGCTGGCCAGGGGCTCCAAGGCAGAGGGCAGGAGCAGAGCAGCAGTGGGGGCAGGGGCACCTGAAGTGCATGACACTTGATAGACTGCTGGCTGGCCAGGCAGTTGCACAGCTTAGAAGGAACTCAGATGTGTACCTACAGCTGAATACACATATGGACAAGCACCTGAAGAACAGCAAAGTAAAAATGTTAAATTTCTCTCTCTCACCAACAGAAGTTGGTCCAGTAAAAGATATTATCTCACCCACCTCGTGCCTCTAATATCCTGGGACTGACACGGTTACAACTACACTGCGTATAATATAAAACCTATTCGTTTTAGAGATTTTGTGGGATTAATTCATAATTAAGATAAACCAGTCTCAGAAAGTACAATTAAAGTTCCATCTCAGTTCCAACTCAAATTAGTTTCAGTATCAGGGTAAAATAGAAGTTACTAACCATCATCATTCCCAGGCTCTTCATCCGCTACCTCCTCTAAATCAGCTGTTTTTAGCTTGACCTCTGGGTGGTACTCATCTTCTTGCTCATTTGATGGTACACCCGAGGTTACATTTTCTTCTATTTTTTTCCTTTCAGCTTCTCGCTCCAGTTCTTCTATTTCCTGCAGGCGTTTCTCTAATAGCTCAGCTTGCCTCTTCTGTTTTTTTTTCAGTTTTTTCTTTTTGTTTTTAGATATTTTCCCAACCTACATTTAACGAAGATAAATAATGTCAACTGATTATTCTTCCAATCATCTCACATCAAAGTTTAAATAATTTTTGATAGCTTTATATTTGCAAATTCTCGATATTATGTATGATATTAAAGTATTTATGTTCTCTATTTAATTTTCATCTCAAAAAGCACTTCAGATTATATAAAGCAAAAAAAGTTATGTGGGACATAACCTCAGGCCAGGAGTATTCTGCTAATTAAACTAAAAAGCAAATTATATGGAAAACGGTACAGTAGAATTGACTTGATTCATTTAATCTTACTCAACAGCAACCTCCTTAACCTTTAGACTACTATTGATCATGTTCATGCATATGGAACGTACTCTGCTAACAACGTAAAAATGTTTTATTATTCTTCCAGTATTCCAATTCAGGGGAAAAACAGCTGCTAACAATCAGAAAATGGCTGTAAAAAGGTGAAGAAATTATTTTAGATCATTCACATGTTGTTTAGTTATAACTCCGTAAAAATGAAAAGCAGTTTTATTACCCACTTCATGTCAAAAACATATGCATCACTAATGGCAGAAGGAAGTGATAAAAGCTCTAATTTTCTATGCCATAAGGAATGAGAAAAGGAACTTCCAGGTACAGTAACAACAAGCAGAAGAAAAATTAACAGATTAGAGATAGCAGATTGGTGTAGTTTTACTGTAACATTTTGACTCCATTTTTAATTTTAATTAGGCATCTTTTGTATTTTGAGTTTTCTAATATATATGGAAGTTTTCTTCTTGTGGTCATTCAAAATAATTGATTTAAGTGTAGGAAATGAAGGGCAAATTTCTGCTCTGAAGGGTTCATGAATAGACCCCATAATCTTCAAGCAACTGTGCAGCACAGTCAGAAATAGATCACTGAAGTCAATGGGACTGCTCACAGTGCATAACATTAAGCATGCAGGATCAGGATTATGCCATAAGAAAGATGAAAAATGGCAATTCCTCAACTTCATTCCACATGAAGCTATTATTACAGCTTTGGAGACTGCTCAAAAATGCATCAACACTCATGATAGGGTAAATATTGTGCTTAAAAACTGCAATTATGTATTTTGCCTATAATTCATATTTAATTCTTTTTTAAAATAAATTTATCATTACTGTGAAAGAAAAAATGTACCTTAAAAAAGAACTCCTAGACCACTCTTGATAAAAACTTGCTACAAAATCATGAGAAATGAACAAAGACTGCAGAACTGCACAAAAAGTGCTCATTTAAGGACAAAAGCTATAGTCAGAGGAGCTTCCGTACAGAATGTAAAATGTCAGTAGTCTAACAGTTAATAATAACTAAAGGACAGCAAGATGCTTTAGATATGAGTTATATAAATATACTCACAGGCTTTTGTTGTGGGGCAGTACTCACTAAAAAAGAAAAAATAAAGTCAAACTCACAGGAGCATGTAAGTACATTTTAGAAAAGGATTCTGAAATAAAGTATAAAATATAATATATTGCAAACCAGTGCCTTTTTGTATTTATCAGTACGTTAGTATTGTGTCTCCTTAAAAGTATCCACAAACTTAAAACAATTAGTTGCCTTCATTGGAACAGAGGTGATATGCGGTGGATTCTCTATTACAGGCAATTTTTAAAGCAAGACCGGATGTTTTTCTATAAGATCTGCTGTAGTTCAGACAGGAATTAATTCATGGAAATCCTGCAGCCTATACAGGCAGTCAGACAAGATGAACACAGTGGTTCTTTCTGGTCTTATCCATGAATCGACACATACTGTCTTACTGTTAACAGCCTGCTCATTTTCCTACTTTAAAAACAATTAGTTTTAAAATTTGTCCATCTAAATATAGTGATCAATATACTATGAGAATAAAGCAAAAGTCTCTTATTCAGAATAACACAGTTTAAACAAAATTATTCCACTAGCTGGGTTAGGTCAGGACTCTTAAGCGAGTCCTGTCTAGCCCCCCTGCTGCCAGAAACTTGCAGGGATCCCAGCTACTCCTATGCAACTCAACTCCCCATGACCAGTTCCTGACCTTTCCACCAGGCTGGAAACCAACAGCTGGGAGGCTCCGGGCACTCAACCACTCCACCCCAGTGGACAGCTCAAGCAACAGAAGGCTGTCATTCAAGAAGTTTTAAAGTGGCCTTTTCCTTCCCTTCTACCCTCCTCCCACACCCCACCCGGGCTACCTTGTGAGTTATCTCCCTATTTCTATAACCAATTAATAAAGAATACAGGTGTTTTAAACGATAGTGACTTTATTTCCTTTGCAAGCAAGCTGTGATCGAAGGGGGGAGGGCGGGTGGCTTACAGGGAATTTAGAGGCAACCAAGCGGGCGGGTTTTCATCAAGGAGAAACAAACAGAAGTGTCACACTGTACCCTGGCCAGTCATGAAACTGGTTTTCAAAGCTTCTCTGATGCGCAGCGCTTCCTGCTGTGCTCTTCTAACCGCGCTGGTGTCTGGCTGCGCATAATCAGCAGCCAGGCGATTTGCATCAACCTCCCACCCCGCCATAAACGTCTCTCCCTTACTCTCACAGAGATTGTGGAGCACACAGCAAGCAGCAATAACAATGGGAATATTGGTTTCGCTGAGGTCTGAGCGAGTCAGTAAACTGCGCCAGTGACCCTTTAAACGTCCAAATGCACACTCTACCACCATTCTGCATTTGCTCAGCCTGTAGTTGAACAGCTCCTGACTACTGTCCAGGGTGCCTGTGTACGGCTTCATGAGCCAGGGCATTAAGGGATAAGCTGGGTCCCCAAGGATAACTATAGACATTTCAACATCCCCAACAGTTATTTTCTGGTCTGGGAAGTAAATCCCTTCCTGCAGCCATTTAAACAGACCAGAGTTCCTGAAGACGCGAGTGTCATGAACCTTTCCCGGCCATCCCACATTGATGTTGGTGAAACGTCCCACCAGTGATCCACCAGTGCTTACAGCACCATTGAAAAGTACCCCTTACAGTTAATGTACTGGCTGCCCTTGTGGTTTGGTCCCAAAATAGGGATATGCTTCCGTCTATTGCCCCACCACAGTTAGGGAATCCCATTGCAGCAAAGCCATCCACTATGACCTGCACATTTCCCAGAGTCACTACCCTTGATAGCAGCAGCTCAATGACTGCGTTGGCTATTTGCATCACAGCAACCCCTACAGTAGATTTGCCCACTCCAAATTGATTACCGACTGACCGGTAGCTGTCTGGCATTGCAAGCTTCCCCAGGGCAATTGCCACTTGCTTGTGAACTGTGAGGACTGCTCTCATCTTGGTATTCTTGCGCCTCAGGGCAGGGGAAAGCAAGTCACAGAGTTCCATGAAACTGCCCTTACTCATGCGAAAGTTTCGGAGCCACTAGGAATCACCCCAAATCTGCAACACTATGCGGTCCCACCAGTCTGTGCCTGTTTCCCGGACCCAGAATCGGCGTTCCACGGCATGAGCCTGCCCCAGTAACACCATGATCTCCAAATTGCTGGGGACCGCGGTTTTAGAGAACTCTGTGTTCATGTCCTTATCACCGCGCTTCCGTTGCCTCCTCGCCTGGTTTTTCAGGTGCTGGTTCTGCATAAACTGCACGATAATGCGCGAGGTGTTTACAGTGGTCATAACTGCTGCGGTGAGCTGAACAGCCGGGCTCCATGCTTGCTGTGCTATGGCGTCTGCTCGGGCAATCCAGGGAAAAGGGCGCAAAATGATTGTCTGCTGTTGCTTTCACAGAGGGAGGGAGGGAAGGTTGACTGACGACATTTACCCATAACCACCTGTGACAAATTTTTGGCCCCATGAGGCATTGGGAGCTCAGCCCAGAATTCCAATGGGCAGCGGAGACTGCAGGATAGCTACCCACAGTGCACTGCTCAGAATGTCGATGCTTGCCACGGTACTGTGGACGCACACCACTAAATTAATGTGCTTAGTGTGGACACATGCACTTGATTTTATACAATCTTTTCCCAGAAATCAACTTCTGTAAAATCTGAGTACTTTCGTAGTGTAGCCATGGCCTCAGAGTGCTCCTCTGGATCTAAAAGGTGTACTGGTTTTTAGCAGGTTCTCAAAATTCAACACCATCATACCATGTAGCTCAGAAGTGGAACTATGCAAAGAGCTAAATACTACACTCATCTTCAGTTAGTTCTGGGGAAGTGTTATAAGTAATAATTACCACTGGCTAAGAACAAACTATATAAATAATTCCATCAAATATCTTCATTGAAGAGAATGTTAAGGTTGCACAGTGAGTCACGTAACAGTCAGGAAACAACATCAACATTGCAAGCACAATCTTAAGTGCAATTACTATACAGTCTTTAGTTACATGATCACACATGATTTCAAAACCAACACATTATTTTTTGAAAATTTTACATATGTCTAAAATCATACGTATAATATTCCAGATGGCTGAACCACTCTTGCTCAAACTTTTAAAAAAATCCTCTTCAGGCAAAGACTAAGCTGAAAAGTTTCAGTCTAAATGGTGAATGTTTTGGAAAGTTGTGAAGATCTGAAAACAACGTGCTAGATTGTGGAAACATTTATGGAACCTTAACTGCAAAGGTTGCTAGACTCCTGCTGTAACAGACGACATTATTAAAATACAACTCAAATATTGCTCCCTACACATTTTCCCATAGTATTGTATAATAACTTTCTTAATTATTATCTTTTCCCCATCCCTGTGGCTGATATGGTGGACTGATAAATGACAAGGAGCCACAAGACTGATGACCATTAGAAAGCCACATTTTCTCTAAGTATCCCTTTACTGTTTCATAGTGAACTCTCCTAGCCATCCACACTGTGCAAAGGTGGAAAAGAAGGTACAGTCCCACCTGAACCCTAGGCAAATTTCACAAGCTATTTTATATGTGAGTGGGAAGTATACCTAAAAGAGGACACTGATGTATGTACAATACATTCACTTTTCAAAGCTTAAAGACCAGGGATTCCAAGACTTGATTTAGTTGAGGACTGGTCCTGCTTTGAGCAGGGGGTTGGACTAGATGACCTCCCGAGGCCCTTGATATTCTATGATTCTATGACTTTTGTGACATCACTAGATCTAACTATAATGCCTAGATTAGAAGTCAGACAATTTGAAATTTAAGGTAATGAACTTGGGACAGAATTGGAAAACAATTTAAAGTTACTAACTCTTATGACTGCTGCAGTACGGCAGGGCTCCAGTGCAGCTAATAGCTGTCATTTGAGTTCCCAACTTGAAAAACATGAAAGATTGTTTAGGCACATCATTTCCCTATATTACAGTACTCTGAATACTGGGAGCATACCAACGTGAGAAACAGAAAACATCCCTCAGATGGCTTTCCTGTGGTCTAAATTAATACTTAATTAAACTAGGGATACATTAAAGTAATTAACATTCACACATTTAATTCAGTCATTTAAAATATATAATATTAATGAACTAGAACAAGTTAAATGTGATTATGATGATCTGTTTTCCAATGCAGTTTTACTTGCAGCAAGTTTAACTCTATTACTGTACCTGCTGAGCCAGAAGGAGGAGGAGCACCAGCTTTCTGCCACTCTGTAGCTTCAGCAGCCATTCTACGCACATAGGCATCATCCACACACATCAAGATATTTTCTGGTTTTATATCTGTATGGATGATCTTGCATTTGCTGTGTAGATAATCTAAACCCTGAAGGACCTGCATACAACAAAATCAGTTGAAAAAAATTTTGATAGTCTGACCAACATAAATACATAAATTGTCTTACTGTTTAAATAATTATTCTAATTCAAATGCAATAAAATATGAAAACTTGACTTCAATGTAGTATACAAGTATTTTATAAGATGTTAATATTCTGAATGTTCAAACAGTCAGATATATTTTATACACTGTGTTCAACAAAAGGTAATTTTCCTTAGATATACAATATTACCTCAGCTTCCAATGTGACCAAGATGTTATGATGATTTGTTCACTTTTATCTATTACACCTTTGGCACTTCAAATTTATTTGTTATAAAATCTTGGCCGTCACAGATTATTTAGCCCAGGGCACATTTTTTACATTATATACAGGAAGCACCCTGCAAGTTATCACACAAATCTACATAAATTCTGGTGCAAAATTGGTAACAAGAAAAAAATGACACCCTCATAATATTAATCTGCACTTTTACAGCACTGTCCATCAGAAGATCTTAAAGCATTTTACAATCACAAATGAACTAGGCCTCCAACACCATTAAGAACAGACAGGTTAAGTGAATTATCTGATGTCACTGAAGAAGCCTGTGACAGTGTGGAAAATAGAATCCCTGTGCTTTATCCAAAAGAACCCTGTGCCCCTCTAAACATTTTATCAAGACATTACACAGCACATTCTTAATCCAACCCTTCTCAGAATCATTCAAGATATGATGAATTTTAAAAGCTAAATGTGTGGGTTCAAAAACCTAATACTTGAATCACTAATCTGGATTCGTGCGTGCAAGTCTGGTCCCCTAAATTCCAAAATTTGCTTGTTTATTTGAAAAACCAACTGAAAGAGCAGGGATTATTCTCTTAAAGGACAGAAACCTCAGTTTATCCTGAAAAGATATATGATGACAAGCAGTCCAAGTTTTAGAAAAAGGACACTAAAGTAATATCCACATCAAGAAAGTGCTCGTGATTAGAGCTTGTTGAGAAATGGTTTTCCCATTTTGCAAAAATTTTTGAGATTTAAAAAACTCTCCTGCTCTGCACTGGAACGAAACTGAGAACTTTCAAAAAATGTTCACAAAAAACAGGAGAGAGATTCTCCACTCCAGAACTGACAATAGCCTTGTCGTTCAGGCACTCACCAAGGATGTGAGACACCCAGATTTGACTCTCTGCTCCACATCAAGCAGAGCAGGGACTTGAACCTCTCTATCCCATATCCTAGGTATGCCCTAACCACTTGGCTAGAGAATCAATCCTCTCTCTCTCCCCCACCATTCTAGTTTTCACCAGAAATTCTATCCTTGACCTGACAAACTTTGGGCATGGCTACACTTGCAGATGTAGAGTGCTTTGAGTTAAACCAGCCTTTGTAGAGCGCAGTAGGGAAAGTGCTGCAGTCTGTTCACACTGACAGCTTCAAGCGCATTGGCGTGGCCACATTTGTGGCACTTGCAGCGGCATTGGGAGTGGTGCATTATGGGCAGCTATCCCAGCATGCAAGTGGCTGCAACATGCTTTTCAAATGGGTGGGGTGGGATGGAGTGTGACAGGGAGTGTGTTGTGTGTATGTAGGGGGAGAGAGAGTAGGTTTTTGGGGAGCTGAGAGCATGTCAGCATGCTGTCTTGTAAGTTCAGACAGCAACAGACCCCCGTCGCCGCCCCGCCTCTCTCTCTCACACACAGCATTCCACATGAATGACTTGCTTTGTCTCAGAGCAGATAAGCAGCAGGCTGTCAGAAACGGAGCTTTCAAAGGGCATTTCCGCATTCCTACAGCCGATTCCAAACAATGACAAGAGTGGCCACCTGACTTAAGGGGATTATGGGACGTTTCCGGAAGCTGATCAGAGCGCAGTAAAGCAACACCTCGTTCACCCTGGCGCTGCGGCACCCCAGCAAGGGCACAGTAAACATTATTCCACTCACTGAGGTGTAGTACCAGCAGCACTGTAGCCACGGAGTCAGAGCGTTCTACGTGCCTTGCCAGTGTGGACAGGTAGTGAGCTAGTGCGCCCAGGGCTCCTTTACTGCGCTGTAACTCGCAAGTGCAGCCAAGCCCTTTCCCAATGAAAAGTTTTGGTTTTGACCAATCAGCATTTTCCAGTTAAAAACATTTAAATGAAAAATTCCTGACCAACTTTACTCACGATTCCTCTACTCCATCTACTACAACATCTCCTCATTTTAACAATGTCTATATAACACAGAGACCAAGACAAAGATTCTCAGAGTACATTAAAGGCCCTAAGTTTTTTCCCCCAAAAAAGCTCTCTGTTTTAATGGTAGAAAGACAAGGATTTCAGTGAAGCTTAAGTAACTGATTCTCAGACATAGGACTAAAATTTACAATTGCACACTAGATAAAGTTAAAAATTTTTGCGCAGTTTTGGAATTAGAGGATAAAACCAAAAAGCTCAAATTTTTATTGGACCTTTGTATTGTTAAGATTTAATTTTGGTTGGGGTTTCTTTTAAAAGAAATACATCTTTTGAATCACATCTTTTGATAATAATTAAACTATTATTATTATTTTATTTATTTGGTTCCTGTTTTCCACTAATCCAGCTAAGAAACATTTTTGGTGACGAATTTGAAAGTCTCAAGTGATAGAAAATTATTATAGAATATTGGTTGGTAAAAAAAATGAACACCACAAACATTTTATTTTGTTGCATTAGCAGGGTACATACATTACACAGAAAATAGTTCTTACACACCAGCAAAGAGTACTAAAAGCTTTAATTAAACCAAGTGTATTTAAGAGGCTTGCTGGCACAGTGATCCTTTCTATTACGGTGATGTAATTTCAAATTATTATTTATGATATAAATAACAGTGAGTTTCATGATCTGTGACAAAGAATTATACTAATGTTAGGATTTATAGATAAGAATGTTCTTAGCCTGAACTTTAGTCAGATAGCTTAATCTAAAAATAGAAGGTATGATGCTGCAGTAAACCTGTGTCAGAAAAATATCAAATTCTATACATATCTGTGAGGGACTAAGACCAAGACTGGGCATAATTCCTAGTTTTTATTTACATCATCTGGCAAGGGGAAGATTGAAATGGATAAGAAAAGCTACATTTTCCTGGGTGTCAAAAAATGCAGACAGGAAATATTCCGTTAATATCCCTATAGATATAGTTTAGGGGGATCCAAACTGTGGTATAGTTTCTCACTTGGAAAGGTCATATATATAAGAATTTGACTGCTCCACATCAAGAGATACTTTGCCACCACTTATCAGATTCTCTCTCATTGATAGTTAACCAGGATTGCAGACCATTATGCCTCTGAGAGTCGATTACTTACTACACATGGTTCATTTACACAAAAATCAAGAATGTTCACAGATAGAATACAAGATGCTAATTTTGGATCATTTCAATTTCAGAGCATGTTCCTTGTCAGATAAGCTAGTGCTTTAAGTTTTACTGCCCAAAGGAAGACTCCTTCAACATTAGTAAATCTGCACTTTCAAGCATTCCCACTGGAACAACAGGACTTTCCCTCTGACAACAGATCATTTTGCAGCTCCACAGAATCGGCTCTTGTATAACATTTCATATAGTTCTGATCTGGGGGAAGAAAATAGATCAAACGCTGCTCAACACTGAAGTTAAGTTTCCTATTAAACAACTAAAAAAGCAATTACTGATTAAAACTAGGCCTGAATTATGCAGCTGAATAAGATTATAACCAAATTTTCAACCAGTGTTCTAAATCTGACAAAGCATTTTGTAAAGTACAGATTTACATGGTTTTTTTAGACTGTCCCCCAAGATGTCTGTATTGTATCAAATAGTGAAATAATCTGTTTTAAATAAAAATGTTTATTGTCCAGCAAACAATGCAACAGCTAGATTGTTTCACAACAAAATGTAACTTTCAGTATATCTACTGCACAAGTTTTATTTATCTATGCCAAACCACAGAAGAGAGGATGAAAAGCTGCATACCTTAAGAGATAAACCATCTGGCAGCACTGTGGTTCACTAGTTGTACCATCCATACAATTCCACGTACTCCATTCACCCCATCTCCACTATATGTAACTCTCCCCCGCCTTCCATAACTGATTGTTCACCTACCCTTTTTTTTTTTAAATGAAGTGTATGTGGATTGTTTCAGCTTCTTTGTTGGAGCATAGGTTTAAACTGTATATTTTTAGTAGGGGTTCATTTAATTTATTTGTATTATTTCTGAATTAATTTTTAGTAACTTCATTTTGAAAGTATTTTGGCTTTTGACTTTTTTGCTCATACTTAGTCATATTTTCAAAGTCTAGGGATTTGCCTTCTTTCCTGACAAAATCTGGATTAAGCTAGCTTTAGACCTATTTATTATTGAAAGAACTTTCTCAAAAGTTACTTGAATCTGTATTACCAGAACCAGTTCAATCATCCCTAGATAACCTATTAAAGAAATCAGGATTAACAACGATCATGCACAAAAATATGTGTTGATTCATTAATTTATGCAAACAACCACCTTACAAGGCCAATGGGAAATTATCCCAGGAAAAATACACATTGATCTCATCTGGTTGAGATTATAGATGGACATCCTAAAACAAGAACATGTCAATTAACTGAAATGGATACAATACAATTAGCTGAATCCAGTATGTTCCGTGCAAGCCAGCTGTTCTGGGAATGCCTTACTCTGAAAAAGACATTGGGAATGTATGCTAGAGAAAACTGACCACAATACTAGTCATACACTGACAGTTATTCCTGAATTACGTCTATTACATAATAGGGATAAAAAGAAAAACTCAACAAAAGAATGTCTAAAATGGATCAAAGTAAGTAATTCACATCTGTACAAATCTGACTCAAAACCTAGATGTAAAGGATAGATCACATCACTATCTGAAACAACTTTGTATGACAGGTTTCAGAGTAACAGCCGTGTTAGTCTGTATTCGCAAAAAGAAAAGGAGGACTCGTGGCACCTTGCAGACCAACCAATTTATTTGAGCATGAGCTTTCGTGAGCTACAGCTCACTTCATCGGATGCATACTGTGGAAACTGCAGAAGACATTATATACACACAGAGACCATGAAACAATACCTCCTCCCACCCCACTCTCCTGCTGGTAATAGCTTATCTAAAGTGATCATCAAGTTGGGCCATTTCCAGCACAAATCCAGGTTTTCTCACCCTCCGCCCCCCCCCCCCCACACACACACAAACTCACTCTCCTGCTGGTAATAGCCCATCCAAAGTGACCATTCTCTTTACAATGTGTATGATAATCAAGGTGGGCCATTTCCAGCACAAATCCAGGTTTTCTCACCCCCCCACCCCCCTCTAAAAACCACACACACAAACTCACTCTCCTGCTGGTAATAGCTTATCCAAAGTGACCACCCTCCCTACAATGTGCATGATAATCAAGGTGGGCCATTTCCAGCACAAATCCAGGTTTTCTCACCCCCCCCCACTTTCCTGCACCACTCCAGTATTAACTCTTCTGGCATCATTGTGGTACACAGCATTGCAGCATAAGGACCAGAAGCGTACCTAGACGCTTGCAGGATCTGCTCCCTTTCTGCCTCTGTTACCCTCAGGAGAGGGTTATCGCATATGGTCACCTAGGGGAAACGGGGGAAATTTTAAATGCTACCCCTTAAACCGCAAGCAATTTGACAAGTAATCTGCCCATTTAGTGAATTCTGGCTCACACAACCATGCTTTCCTGAGCGTGCCCTGGTAGTGGTTGGAAGGGATCACTACGTATTGCAACCAGCATTTAAATGAGGGGGAAGGGGTTTTTTCTGAGGTTGGAACCATTGATCCCAAGGATGTCTTCACAAAAGCCGCAGCACAAGAATCATAGAATCATAGAATATCAGGGTTGGAAGGGACCCCAGAAGGTCATCTAGTCCAACCCCCTGCTCGAAGCAGGACCAATTCCCAGTTAAATCATCCCAGCCAGGGCTTTGTCAAGCCTGACCTTAAAAACCTCTAAGGAAGGAGATTCTACCACCTCCCTAGGTAACGCATTCCAGTGTTTAACCACCCTCTTAGTGAAAAAGTTTTTCCTAATATCCAATCTAAACCTCCCCCATTGCAACTTGAGACCATTCCTCCTCGTTCTGTCATCTGCTACCATTGAGAACAGTCTAGAGCCATCCTCTTTGGAACCCCCTTTCAGGTAGTTGAAAGCAGCTATCAAATCCCCCCTCATTCTTCTCTTCCGCAGACTAAACAATCCCAGCTCCCTCAGCCTCTCCTCATAAGTCATGTGCTCTAGACCCCTAATCATTTTTGTTGCCCTTCGCTGGACTCTCTCCAATTTATCCACATCCTTCTTGTAGTGTGGGGCCCAAAACTGGACACAGTACTCCAGATGAGGCCTCACCAGTGTCGAATAGAGGGGAACGATCACGTCCCTCGATCTGCTCGCTATGCCCCTACTTATACATCCCAAAATGCCATTGGCCTTCTTGGCAACAAGGGCACACTGCTGACTCATATCCAGCTTCTCGTCCACTGTCACCCCTAGGTCCTTTTCCGCAGAACTGCTGCCTAGCCATTCGGTCCCTAGTCTGTAGCGGTGCATTGGATTCTTCCATCCTAAGTGCAGGACCCTGCACTTGTCCTTATTGAACCTCATCAGATTTCTTTTGGCCCAATCCTCCAATTTGTCTAGGTCCTTCTGTATCCTATCCCTCCCCTCCAGCGTATCTACCACTCCTCCCAGTTTAGTATCATCCGCAAATTTGCTGAGAGTGCAATCCACACCATCCTCCAGATCATTTATGAAGATATTGAACAAAACCGGCCCCAGGACCGACCCCTGGGGCACTCCACTTGACACCGGCTGCCAACTAGACATGGAGCCATTGATCACTACCCGTTGAGCCCGACAATCTAGCCAGCTTTCTACCCACCTTATAGTGCATTCATCCAGCCCATACTTCCTTAACTTGCTGACAAGAATACTGTGGGAGACCGTGTCAAAAGCTTTGCTAAAGTCAAGAAACAATACATCCACTGCTTTCCCTTCATCCACAGAACCAGTAATCTCATCATAAAAGGCGATTAGATTAGTCAGGCATGACCTTCCCTTGGTGAATCCATGCTGACTGTTCCTGATCACTTTCCTCTCCTCTAAGTGCTTCAGGATTGATTCTTTGAGGACCTGCTCCATGATTTTTCCAGGGACTGAGGTGAGGCTGACTGGCCTGTAGTTCCCAGGATCCTCCTTCTTCCCTTTTTTAAAGATTGGCACTACATTAGCCTTTTTCCAGTCATCCGGGACTTCCCCCGTTCGCCACGAGTTTTCAAAGATAATGGCCAAGGGCTCTGCAATCACAGCCGCCAATTCCTTCAGCACTCTCGGATGCAACTCGTCCGGCCCCATGGACTTGTGCACGTCCAGCTTCTCTAAATAGTCCCTAACCACCTCTATCTCCACAGAGGGCTGGCCATCTCTTCCCCATTCTGTGATGCCCAGCGCAGCAGTCTGGGAGCTGACCTTGTTAGTGAAAACAGAGGCAAAAAAAGCATTGAGTACATTAGCTTTTTCCACATCCTCTGTCACTAGGTTGCCTCCCTCATTCAGTAAGGGGCCCACACTTTCCTTGGCTTTCTTCTTTTTGCCAACATACCTGAAGAAACCCTTCTTGTTACTCTTAACATCTCTTGCTAGCTGCAGCTCCAGGTGCGATTTGGCCCTCCTGATATCTTTCCTACATGCCCGAGCAATATTTTTATACTCTTCCCTGGTCATATGTCCAACCTTCCACTTCTTGTAAGCTTCTTTTTTATGTTTAAGATCCGCTAGGATTTCACCATTAAGCCAAGCTGGTCGCCTGCCATATTTACTATTCTTTCGACTCATCGGGATGGTTTGTCCCTGTAACCTCAACAGGGATTCCTTGAAATACAGCCAGCTCTCCTGGACTCACTTACCCTTCATGTTAGTCCCCCAGGGGATCCTGGCCATCTGTTCCCTGAGGGAGTCGAAGTCTGCTTTCCTGAAGTCCAGGGTCCGTATCCTGCTGCTTACCTTTCTTCCCTGCGTCAGGATCCTGAACTCGACCAACTCATGGTCACTGCCTCCCAGATTCCCATCCACTTTTGCTTCCCCCACTAATTCTACCCGGTTTGTGAGCAGCAGGTCAAGAAAAGCGCCCCCCCTAGTTGGCTCCCCTAGCACTTGTGCCAGGAAATTGTCCCCTACGCTTTCCAAAAACTTCCTGGATTGTCTATGCACCGCTGTATTGCTCTCCCAGCAGATATCAGGAAAATTAAAGTCACCCATGAGAATCAGGGCATGCGATCTAGTAGCTTCCGTGAGTTGCCGGAAGAAAGCCTCATCCACCTCATCCCCCTGGTCTGGTGGTCTATAGCAGACTCCCACCACTACATCACTCTTGTTGCACACACTTCTAAACTTAATCCAGAGACACTCAGGTTTTTCCACAGTTTCGTACCGGAGCTCTGAGCAGTCATACTGCTCCCTTACATACAGTGCTACTCCCCCACCTTTTCTGCCCTGCCTGTCCTTCCTGAACAGTTTATAACCATCCATGACTGTACTCCAGTCATGTGAGTTATCCCACCAAGTCTCTGTTATTCCAATCACGTCATAGTTCCTTGACATCACCAGGACCTCCAGTTCTCCCTGCTTGTTTCCAAGGCTTTGTGCATTTGTATATAAGCACTTGAGATAACCTGTTGATCGCCCCTCATTCCCAGTATGAGGCAGGAGCCCTCCCCTCACAGACATTCCTGCCTGTGCTTCCTCCCGGTATCCCGCTTTCCCACTTACCTCAGGGCTTTGGTCTCCTTCCCCCGGTGAACCTAGTTTAAAGCCCTCCTCACTAGGTTAGCCAGCCTGCTCGCAAAGATGCTCTTCCCTCTCTTCGTAAGATGGAGCCCGTCTCTGCCCAGCACTCCCCCTTCATGGAACACCATCCCATGGTCAAAGAATCCAAAGCCTTCTCTCCGACACCACCTGCGTAGCCATTCGTTGACTTCCACGATTCGACGGTCCCTACCCAGGCCTTTTCCTTCCACGGGGAGGATGGACGAGAACACCACTTGCGCCTCCAACTCCTTTATCCTTCTTCCCAGAGCCACATAGTCCGCAGTGATCCGCTCAAGGTCATTCTTGGCAGTATCATTGGTGCCCACGTGGAGAAGCAGGAAGGGGTAGCGATCCGAGGGCTTGATGAGTCTCGGCAGTCTCTCCGTCACATCGCGAATCTTAGCCCCTGGCAAGCAGCAGACTTCTCGGTTTTCCCGGTCAGGGCGGCAGATAGATGACTCAGTCCCCCGGAGGAGAGAGTCCCCGACCACCACCACCCGCCTCTCGCCCATGCTTCGTGGCCTTACTCACCATGGCTGGAGCAGCAAACTGACTCTTGCAGTAGCCAGCATTTGTAATTACTTTGTGACTTGCAAGGGAGTGAATTGAGAGGTGTTTCTTTTATAAAAAGAATTAACCTTGCACCAGAAACAATGTATGCACTGTCAATGCTACCCTTGTGCTTTGGATTATTTGCAGCTGAAAATTTGTCCGTCGGTGCATCCATAGGCATCAACTTCCCTACTGCCCCGTGGGTGCTCGACCCCCCGCCCCACCCCTGCCCCGCCTCAATTCCACCCCCTTCCCCCAAGTCCCCGCCCCTGTCCCGCCTCTTTACCGCCTCCTCCCCCTCCCTCCCGGAAAGCCCTAAGCACCGCTAAACAGCTGTTAGGCAGCAGGTGGGAAGTGCTGGGAGGGGTAGGAGTGGGGACATGGCATGCTTGGGGGAAGAGGAGGCGAGGAGGGGTTGGGGGGAGCTTGGCTGCCGGTGGGGGCGGAGCATCCGCTAATTTTTCCCTGTGGGTGCTCCAGCCCCACAGCACCCACGGAGTCGACGCCCATGGGTGCCTTCTCCACACCGGGACAGAGACTTTCCCAGATTAGAAGGCGGAAAAAGAAGACTCGGGGGGACATGTTCAATGAGTTAATGTGTGTCTCCGAGACTGACAAGATGGAACTCAGCGCTTGAAGGATTGCACTGTCTGACAGCCTGCACAAAGACAGCAGAACATGCAGGGAACACGAGCGTGAGATGCAGGAAGAGATGGTGTGCATTACGAGGGAGCAAACAGACATGTTGAGGCGTCTGGCAGAGGTTCAAGAAAAGCAGCTAGACAATAAAGTCCCTCTGCAGCCTATGCTGAACCTGCTACCATGGTCACAAGTTCCACATCCTCCTCTCCCAGAAGTCCTAGGATGCGGCGGTGGGGGAGGGGGGAGTCTGGTATCCTTTGCACTCAACTCCAGGGGAGGGTACAAAGACCAGAAGGCGCTCATTCCCCACATTTGATTGTTATTACAGTGCAATTTTAAGAAAGCTGTCCTTGTTTCTCCCCGCCCCAACCGTCCACCCGCCACCAGTGCTATCAGCCCTTTTGTCCCAGGTTATCTTACTATTCTTTGCTGTCTCTCAGTGTTTGTGAGCATAATAAAACTTAATGGATTGAGGAGAAAAGGCTCTTTATTCATTCATCACACAGTGGTTAGTGGGGGTGGAGTTTACAGGGGAGTACAGGCAATGAAGGGGACAGCTTGGTAAGGAACAACACACAAGTGTCATTTTACTGTGGGTCATTGCTGAAATGAGTTTTCAAAGCCTCACAAATTTGCAATGCCTGTTGATGTGCTCTTCTGATTGCCCTGGTGTCTGGCTGCTCAAAATTGGCTGCCAGGTGATCTGCCTCAACCCCACACCCCACCGGAAACTTTTCTCCTTTTGTTTCACAGATATTATGGAGTACACAGCAGGCAGCAACAACAATGGGGATATTGCTTTCACTGAGGTTTAACCTAGTAACCAAACAATGCTAGCGGGCTTTTAAACATCTAAAGGCACATTCCATCAACCATTCTGTACTTGCTCAGCCTATGGTTGAACCGGTCCTTACTGCTATCCAGGCTGCCAGTGTACGGCTTCATGAGAAAGGGGTAGGCTGGGTCTCCCAGGATCACAATTGGCATTTCAACATCACCAACGGTTATTCTGCAGTCTGGAAGGAAAGTTCCTGCTTGCAGCTTTCTGAATAGACCAGAGTTCCTAAAGATGCACGCATCATGCACCTTTCCCAACCACCCCACGTTGATGTTGGTGAAATGGCCCCTGTGATTCACCAGCACTTGCAACACCATTGAGAAGTACCCCTTTCGGTTTATGTACTCTTTGGCAAGGTGGTCTGGTACCAAGATAGGGCTATGCATTCCGTTTATCACCCCACCACAGTTAGGAAAACCCATCACGGCAAAACAATCCACTATGTCCTGCACGTTTCCCAGAGTCACCACCCTTCTTAGCAGAAGTCTATTTATTGCCCTGGTAACTTGGATCACAACAGACCCCACGGTAGATTTACCCACTCCGAATTGATTCCCCACTGACTGGTAGCAGTCTGGCGTTGCAAGCTTCCACAGAGCTATCACCAGCCATTTCTCAACTGTCAGAGCAGCTCTCATTTTAGTATTGCTGCGCTTCAGGGCTGGGGAAAGTTCTTCACACAGTTCCATGAAAGTGGCCTTATGCATTCGAAAGTTCTGCAGCCACTGCTTGTCACCCCTTAGCCGCATAATTATGTGGTCCCACCCGTCAGTGCTTGCTTCCCGGGCCCAGAAGCAGCGCCCCACCATGTCAAGGTCATGCGCGACTGTTGCCAGCATCTGCAAATTGCTCCACTCCAAGGCTTCCAGCAGTGCTGCTTGCATGGCATCACATTGTTCCACACGTTGTCTCCTGCTTCGGCTGAATAAATACTGCAGGATAAGGTGTGAGGTGTTTGTAATGCTCACAACAACAGTGTACAGCTGAGCGGGGTCCATGCTTGCCGTGCTGTGGCGTCTGCGCGGGTAACCCAGGCTTAGGAAAAAAGGCTTGGTTTCTTTGCCATTGATTTCAGGGAGGGATGGAGGAAGTGAGGTAAGTGCATCATGGGATGCTATGTTCCCATAACCACCCACACAACTGTTTTGGTCCTATGAGGCATTGCAAGCCCAACCCAACATTCCGCTCAGCTCCACGCACTGTGGAATAGCTACCTACAGTGCAGCACTCCATAGGTCGATGCAAGCCCTGCTAGTGAGGATGCACTCCACTGACACAAAGAGCATACTGGGGACATTCAAGATCGACTTGCTTAAATTGGAAGCTCAATGTCAACGTACATAAAATCAACCTAAATTTGTAGTGTAGACATACCATAAGTGTCAAAGCTCAGGTCTCTAGAGTGACTAAGTAGTGGGCAGGGGTGGCAGGTTTGTAGAAATTTTGGTGGTGCCCAGAACCCGCCCCCACCTAAACTCCGCCCCCCACCTGCCTAAGGCTCTGGGAGGGAGTTTGGGTTGGGGAAGGAGGTCTGGGGGGAATGTGGGTGGGGGAGGGGGTCTGGGGTGCAGGCCCTGGACTGGGGCTGGGGATTAGGGTGCAGGAGGGGTGCAGGCTCTGGGGGGGAGTTTGGGTGGGGGAGGGGGTCTGGGGTGCAGGCTCTGGGCTGGAGTTTGGGTGCTGGGTGCAGGCTCTGGGCTGGGGCAAGGGGTAGGGGTGCAGGAAGGGGTGAGGGGTGCAGGCTCTGGGAGGGAGTTTGGGTGCAGGCTCTGGGAGGGAGTGCAGAGGGTTGGGGTGCAGGTTCTGGGAGGGAGTTTGGGGACAGGCTCCGGGATGGGGCAGGGGGTGGGTGCGCAGGAGGCGGTGAGGGGTGCAGGCTCTAGGATGGATAGGATAGGATAGGATAGGATAGGAGGGGGTGCAGGGGTGAGGATGAGGGGTTTGGGGTGTGTGAGGGGGCTCAGGGCTAGGGCAGAAGAGTGGGGTGTGGGGGAGGAAGGCTTTGTGTGAGGATGAGGGGTGTGGAGGGCAGAGGGTTAGGGTGCGGGGGATGTGAGGGTTCTGTCTGGGGCTGGGGATGAGGGGTTTGGGGTGTGGGAGGGGTTCAGGGCTGGGGTGGAAGGGCAGCCTGCTGTGGCCCCAGTGGACGGGGGCACTAGGACCCTGAGGCAGCAGTTGATGCCAGAAGCCGGCAGAGCAGAGTTAGCGTGAGCTGCAGGCTCCAGGCAGTGAGCGGGGGCAGCAAGTGGGGGCTGGGGGACACTTGGGGGAGGTGCATGGGGGTGGCAGGCGGGGCCAGGGGAGAGACCCGGCCCCAAACATAGGTGGAGCTGGGCCCCCGGGCCCTGAATATTGGTGGAGCCCGGGCAGGGGTGAAAGTAAGTCTAGGGACTTACCAGTAAGGGGCTGGGCTGGGGCCAGCTCTGGCCCCCGGAAGGAGCGGGGCCTCAGGCAGAAGGGGAGGGGTTGGGGGAGGTCAGAGCCAGCCCCGGCCCAGCCTGTACCAGCAAGTGCCTCCTTCCCCCTCCCCGGGGTAACAGCGGCAGCCAGGGGCTCTGGCAGCGATTTAAAGGGCCCTGGGTGGTCGTGGCGGCCAGAGCCCTAGGCCCTTTAAATCGTCCCCGGAGCCCCGCCATTGCTTCCCCAGGGCTCCGGGGAGAGGGCTCCAGCCGACACTACCGCCCCGGGCCCTTTAAATCGCCACCCCAGCCCTGCTGCCGCTACACCAGGGCTCTGGCAGCAATATAAAGGGCCGGGGGCTCCCGCCACTGCTGGGAGCCGCAGGACCTTTAAATTGCGCCTGGGGAAGCCGATCCACCCCGGTACGGCGCTCCGGCTTACTTTCACCTCTGAGCCCAGGCACCATGAGCCCATATAACTTGCCGTCCCTGTTAGTGGGCACATGTAGTGTCAAAGAAATCTGATGGCTGCTCTGTAATTAAGTAGCAGTCATCAACACATGAACACAGCCTTCAAGCCTTGCAGTGAAAATCTGCTGAGACCTCCTGAAGCTAAAAAGAGCTAAAACATTTTGAGGCTTAAAGGACACAAAGCACTGTGAAGAAATCAAGGTCTCACAAGCCAAAGTTCAAAAGCTAAAAGATGAAGCTGAAGAGCAGAACTTGTGAGTCCAGAGGCGGGAGCCTGGCTCATGCTCTTGAACACAGAGAGTCATGAACCACTAGTTTGAAATAAACAATCACCCATGACTGGAAGGCAAGAACACTTTTTAAAGGCTACCTAAAGCACTGCAACACTGCAATGGGATACAGAGGCATCTGACATGTTAGAGCTCAGATAAGGAGCTACTTTGCTGTCTGTAAAAACAACGAGGAGTCCTTGTGGCACCTTAGAGACTAATGAATTTATTTGGGCATAAGCTTTCGTGGGCTAAAACTCACTTCATCACGGCCATGGAAAACGCACCACAGACCATGAAATCTAGTCTTTTATGTACTTTTACCCTATACTATAAAGATTTCATGGGGGAGACCAGCATTTCTTGAATTGAGGGTCCTGTCCCAAAAGGGAGTTGCAGGGGGGTCGCAAGGTTGTTTTAGGGGGGTTGCAGTATTGCCACCCTTACTTCTACGCTGCCTTCAGAGCTGGGCGGCTGGAGAGCGGCAGCTGTTGGCCAGGCACCCAGATCTGAAGGCAGCACCCTGCCAGCAGCAGTGCAGAAGTAAGGGTGGCAATACCTTACCATACCATGCCATCCTTTTTCTGCTCTGCTGCCTTCAGAGCTGGGCGGCTGGAGAGTGGTGGCTGCTGACTGAGGGCCCAGCTCTGCAAGCAGCAGCAGGGCAGAAGTAAGGGTGGCATCCTTACTTCTGTGCTGCTGTTGGCAGCAGCTCTGCCTTCAGAGCTGGGATCCCGGCCAGGAGCCACTGCTCTCCAGCTGTCCAGCTCTGAAGTAAGGGTAGCAGTACCGCAACTCCCCCTACAACAATCTTGTGACCACCCACAACTCCTTTTTGGGTCAGGGCCCCTACAATTACACCACCATGAAATTTCAGATTTAAATAGCTGAAATCATGAAATTTATTATTTTTTAAATCCTATTACCATGAAATTTACCAAAATGAATCATAAATGTGGTAGGGCCCTAACAGTAAGATATTATGTCTGATCTTTTCCCTCTCTGGCACTTTATTTCTGTAAGTTCATCTCCCCAGCAATTTGGTTTGTATGGTGCAATGTAGGAATGTACATATGAGAGAGAACTCTAAAAGTGGAAATTTCAAAAGTGCCTAATCATCTTTAGATGTGCGTTCCTAAATCATCTGGATACTTCTGAAAATCCTATCCTCGGGTTTTTAATGTATATCACCTGAGGATCTGGTTTTCAGGCAGAGATGCAACTGGTATTAATTTTTTAAATATTATGTTTATATTATTTTCCATTGATCTTGTGTTGTATATTCTGAAGGTGCTCAGTATGAAAGATGAAATTGTGGTCCATTTATTAATCAAGAAAACGGATTTCCTTATTTTCAAATACTCTTAAATTTGTAAGAAACAGATTGACTTAAAAATTTAAGCACATGTTTTGTGAAAGAGCTCAGTATCTAATGGAATATCAACACACACAAAGCAAGCAATGTGCACAAATGCATGTTATAGGAAAGGATACTCTCAACAGCTACCTATGGGAACACCTATGCAATTAATACCTACTGTATATTTCCTGGCATGATCTGCAGTTGAAATATCAACACATGAACATCAAAGTAAAGCAACACTGTGGAAAAAAATTAAAACATTAGCAAATCTTACCTGTCGAATTATACTTTTTACGCAATGGATAGGAAGGCCTTGATAGTTGGATTTGATTATCCATTTTAAGAGATGATGTCCAAGAACTTCAAAGACCATACAGACATCTGGGATTTAAATAAGGATAATTTTCAAAGTAACTTCTTATTTAGCTCAACCATAATACTTTTTTGCACTTGAGCTAAAGTGCCCATCGTCCCTCTAAAAAAACAGTCCTCATGAACAGAATGAAAATCATAACATCATAGAAATGCAGGGCTGGCAGTGACCTTGAAAGGTCATCTAGTCTATCCACCCAAACTGAGGAAGGGTTATGCATACTTAGATCATCTCTGACAGGTGTTTGTCTAACTTGTTCTTAAAAAACACCAGTGACAGGGATTCCACAACCTCCCTTGGTAACTATTCCAGTACTTAACTATCCTTATAGAAAGAAAGTTTTCCTAATATCTAACCTAAATCTTCCTTGCTGCAGTTTAAATCCATTACTTCTTGTCCTATCCTCATGGGCATGGGGAACAACTGATCACCATCCTCTTTGTAAC
Source organism: Natator depressus (assembly GCF_965152275.1). Classification (NCBI taxonomy): domain Eukaryota; kingdom Metazoa; phylum Chordata; order Testudines; family Cheloniidae; genus Natator; species Natator depressus. The sequence continues at coordinate 321,845,394 of NC_134234.1, read as the reverse complement.
AGCCCTTAACATATTTGAAGACTTATCAGGGTCCTGCTCAGACTTCTTTTCTTAAGACCAAACATGACCATTTTTTAAAACATTTAATCATAGATTAAGTTTTCTAAACCTTTTATTATTTTTATTGCTCCATTCTGGACTCTCTCCAGTTTGTCCACATCTTTCTTAAAGTGTGGTCCTCAAAACTGGACACAATTCTCCAGATGAGGCCTCACCAGTGCACAGTAGAGTGGAACAATTACCTCCTATGTCTTACGTATGACATTCTTGTTAATATAACCCAGAATTATATCAGTCTTTTGCAACCTTGTCACATTGCTGGCTCATATTCAGTTTGTGAAGCCCACAGACACTAGTCTGCAGTACTACCATCTAGCCAGTTATTCTCCATTTTCTAGTTGTGCATTTGATTTTCCTTTCTATGTGTAGTTTTCGCTCTTGTCATTATTGAATTTCATCTAATTGATTTCAGACAATTCTCCAATTTATCAAGGTCATTTTGAATTCTATTCTTGTCCTCCCAGCTTGGTGTCATTTGCAATTTTATAAGTGAACTCTCCACTACATCATCCAAGTTATTATATTTGAATGGTACTGGATCCAGAACCTCCCTAGATATGTCCTCCCAAGTTGACCGCAAACCATCAATAACTATGCTTGGGATATGGGTTTTTCAACTAGTTGTGCACCCTTCTTCTAGCAGTTGCAGCTACACCACATTTGAAAATCTGTGAGTTGGGAGGAAGACCTTCAAAGGGTAGATCTGCGACAGCTGTCTGCACCTCTCTGGGGAACCTGGAAAGGTGAAGCCGTGACGCTTGTCTCATCACCACTGTCATTGCAAGAGAGTGTGCAGCTGTGTCTGCAGAGTCCAGAGAGGCTTGTAGCGCCATACGGGCCAGAAGTTGTCCTTCAATCACGAGTGCCTGGAACTGTTCCTTCTTCTCATCTGGTAGGTGTTGACAGAATTCCTGGAATTTGGAATAGTTTATGTGATTATATTTGGCCACAAGTGCCTCATATTTAGCAATATGGAACTGGAGTGCAGCGGAAGAGTATGCTTTACGACCAAAGATGTCTTGCCTCTTTCAGTCCCTGTCGTAGGGGGCTATCCTAAAGTGATGTTTTTGCCCCTTCTCTTGTATTGCATTAACAATCCAGGGAATTCAGAGTAGGATGGAAAAAAAGAAATTCCCCAGCCATACCAAGGACATAGTATTTCTTGTCTGTTCATTTGTAGGTGGATGGTATTGACTCTGGGGTCTACCAGATCACCTTGGTGGGGTCCAACAAGGCCTCACTGATTGAGAGTGCTATCTTTGCTGATGTAAAGGCCTGTAAGATATCGAGCCACTTGTGCTGTTGCTCTCTGACTTCCTCCAGAAGGATCTGGAGAGAATCTGCAATCCTGCGGAACAGTTCTTGGAACGGTTTAAAATCATCCACCGATGTTGGAGGTGGTGGCATTATGGCTTCATCAGGGAAAGATGAGAAGTGGGAGAATCTCTTCTTCCATTTCTTCCTCCTGTTCCTCTAGCGCTTCTGGTTCAGCATTAGGCGGTCTAGACACTGATGAAGATGGAAAGCATATTTGTCTCTGTTTCTATTCTGCGGATGGTTTGGGAAAGTGCACCCTATATGCACACAGCCCCTAGGTCCCAATAAGGCCAATGTGGCAACTGGCATGTGGGGTTGCATCCATGGGGGTCAGTACCAGAGACCTGGATCGCTTCTGGTCTCTGGATATTGAGGATGAGAAGATGTGTGTGGCTGCTCTTGACAGGAGGGTGGAGTGCACAGTGCAATGGAGTACTCCTCCTCCTCCTCTTCCTCATTAGAGAAGGGTGGTGTGGTCCTCAGTGATGAAGGGGAGTGGTGGTGTGTCTCCGGGGAAGAGGCATGAACTGCAGGGAGCTTGTTACGGAAAAGTGGTAACTCTGGAGTATCAAATTTCAGAGTAGCAGCCATGTTAGTCTGTATCCACAAAAAGAAAAGGAGTACTTGTGGCACCTCAGAGACTAACAAATTTATTTGAGCATAACCTTTTGTGAGCTACAGCTCACTTCATCGGACATCCGATGAAGTGAGCTGTAGCTCACAAAAGCTTATGCTCAAATAAATTTGTTAGTCTCTGAGGTGCCACAAGCACTCCTTTTCTTTTTTGGAGCATCAGAGATGATCAAGTCTTGTGGGTACTGAAACTCCTGTGGTACTGGCAGGAGCATCATCAGCACTGGTGGCTGTATACAGGTTGGGGGCATTGCTGGTGCTGAGAATGACTTCTCAGCAGTCTCTCAAGCGGCCAATAGGCGGTACCAAAGGTTGCATTGGTGCCAAGAGCTTGCTTGGTGCCGAAGTCTTGCTCAGTGTGAAAGACTTGGCTAGCACCAAGGGTTTGGTCAGTGCCGAAGCACTCAGAGTTATTTTAGTTGAGACAGTCGGTACCTATTTCAAAAGTCTTGCACTGTCCTTCTCAGTTCTGAGTGGCAGTGTTTTTGCCTGCAGTCCTGCCCATTTAGGGTCCTTAGACCTCCCCTAAATGCTGGTATTGGAAGTGCCTGGACGGTCACAGGCACGAAGTTTCACTCCTGAAAATGATGAGGCTACTGACCTCACAGGGGAAGTCTTTCTCTAAGGCGGCTCCTTAAAGGGTGAACTAGTGTCACATTTCTTTTTTAATCTGAGCAGAAGAGAATAGATTTTCTCTTAATGGTACATAGCGAATGAGGATTGCCAATGACTGTGCCAATGGTGGCTGACACATAGGAGAGGTATCAGGGCCAGGGTCTGAGACTGGTCACAGAGAGCTCTCCATTAGTAAAAGTTTTAGCTTCAGTTTTTCTGGACCGAGCCTTACATTTGAGGCAGTGGGTACACTTTTGTATGACAAGCTCCTCACTGAGACAGCGTACACACTGTGAGTGCCCATCGCTCACGATGATGGCCTCATGGCAGGAGAGACACCTCTTGAACCCAGGGGATCTGGGTATAACCCCGAGAAAGGGAGGACTTCCCAATTGGGAAGGGTGCAGGAAAAAAGGAAACCTATGCTCAGGTAAAGAATAACAGGGAGGGAAGAGAAATGGAAAAAAATATTTTTTTTTCCAGGGGAGAGAGAAAAATAAAGGAAATTTCTAACATCTAGAAAATTATAACAGAAACACTACTATTACTAAAGGCTACAGATGTATGGCGGGCTCTGCTCAGGATTCCGTCCCAGACCAAAAGAGGTTGAGAAAGGACTGAGGGTGGTTGGAGCGCACAGCACTATATAGAACAGCATTTCCCAAACTTTTTTGGCCACGGAACACTTTTTAGCCTATTACAGAACACTTATAATATTATTTTGTAGTTGTTTGGTTTTCAAATAAAAAATTGGGTTATTTATGCTCAAATATATTTTATTTTATAAAAAAAAGCAAAAATACAAATTTAAAATAACTTGAACTAACAATTTCTAACTGGAAAGCGCGTATAAAGTAGTACAAAAATCAAGTGCAAGAGTCAAAATTAAAAACAGTGTTCTACTTAGAAAAACCTGTTTTTTTATCTACACAAACACCAAACAAATTAGATTTTTACTAGGAAGATCTATTTTTATAAACAGAAATACAAATTTGGATTTAATGGGATTGGTGTTTCTGCGTTTTTCTATCACAAATTCGCTTACTATTAGGAATAATGCTGGAAAGTTGAATCCTCATGTCACGTGCCGCATCAAGTCTATTCCTATATTTGTTTTTTGTTGCAGTATAATACGAAAATCTGGTCTCACACAAATAAGTTATGGCAAAAGGAAGGAGCACTCGACCTGCACATTTAGCCACATTAGGGTACTCTTCTATTAGGCTGCTCCAAAAATTATTCAGTGGAAGATCCTTAAACTTTTCTTTCAAATCAGAATCAGAAATTAAGTCAATTAGGCTTTCATAATCATGCGCAGTGAAGCCAACTGGTTTGGCTGTAATTACAAACAGATTTCGAACCCAAGCATTATCATCAGTAGTTGTAGGAAAATATTCTAATAAAGAGGCCTGCAAGTCACGTAAGTGCTGTAAAATGGTGCTGGAAACTTCTTCATGGACTGTAGAATGTAGAATTTCAGTCAGAAATTCATGTAGTGTAGGGAAGCAGTTGAAGTTATTCTGTTCTACAGAAGATGCCCAGAATTCCAGTTTCTTTTTTAACGACGAAATTTTATCCATTGTAGTAAAAATGGTCACATTCTTTCCTTGCAGCGACAGATTAATTTCATTTAATTTTGCAAAAATATGCAGTCTCATTAGCCACAAGGAATTTGTCAGACAGTCATTAAATTTTCGTCCTGAATTATCTGAAGTGAAGAATACCAGTAGTTCACTACGAAGCTCAAAAAGCCTCACAAGCACTTTTCCTCTGGATAGCCACCTCACTTCCATATGTAAAAGAAGTGTTTTGTGCTGACTACCCATTTCCTTCCACAAAATTTTAAATAACCTGGACTGAAGTGGTCGAGATTTGACAAAATTGATAATTTGTACTGATTCATTGAGCGCAATTTTCAGATATGCTGGTATTTTTTTTAACTGCAAGTGCTTGTCTGTGTAGAACACAATGGTTCTTAGTGCTTTCTGGTGCCACACTTATGATTCACATTACAGCTCCCTTCATCTTCCCGATCATTGCCCGAGCACCGTCAGTACATACATCAATACATTTTCCCTAACTAATTTCATGCTTTCTGATCAAATTGGTTGATGCAGTTGAATATTTCTTCTCCAGTCATGTTGCTTTGCAGAGATTCACATAAGAACAGGTCCTCTTCACTAATATTATTAAATCTGTATCGGACAAATACTAGTAGCACAGCAAGTCCTGAAACATCAGTGGACTCATCTAGCTGCAATGAATACTCATGGCAAATTTTCAGTCGGCAAACTAGCTCTTTTTCTATGTCATCACCAAGATCTTTAATACGGCATGCAACAGTATTATTTGACAACTGTACAGCATCAATTTTTTTTTACCAGACTGCTCGTTCAACATGCACGTTACAATATCTTTCGCACAAGGCTTGATAAGCGTTTCTCCAATACTGTGAGCTTCTCCGGCAAGCGTTATACGGTAACTTACTCAATAAGATGCCACTGTTGCACTTTTGTTGTCTGTTTTAGCAATTTTAATCATCGAAAGTTTACAATTTCCAAGTGAGTCACACTGCCTCTTGAAAAAACTTATATCTTTGTCTTTGTATTCAGCATGCTTGGTTTTCAAATGCCTACGAAGTTTAACAGGAGCCAATGAACTGTTTGCTAGTATTTTGCTGCACACGACACACTGCGCATCAGGAACACCTTTATTTCCAACACACGTAAAACCGAAAGACAAATAACTTTCATCACACTTTCATTTCGGTCTTTTAACACCTGCCTCTTCTTGTTTTTTGATATACTTTGGTGGAAATTCTTTCGCCTTGGATAACTCACCAGTACTAACAGATTTTTCGACAACAAAAGACTGCAATTGTTCATCCTCACTTTGAAGTGTCACAATATTTTGCTCGTTAATTTCGGCCACAGTTGGAGTACCAGAAGAACTTGCTTTTTGTTTCAAAGTTCCTTCTTTTAGCCACAAATTCATGGTGATTAGGTTTAGTAACAACATTTAGAAATACTGATTTTTGTCAAATTTTGTTTGTGACAAATATTTATATTGTTTCGAGTGAAACTAGTTTAGTTGTGCTTATCGCACATACGGTAAAGACCCACCGGTTTGAAAGTGTTGAGTGAATATGTTATATTCAACATGGCGTAAAGAGAATGGTGTGTGCATACTGCTGCAGTTCGCGCAGCCTCGAGCAGAAGGGGTACGATGTCACTAACTGAAACGTGCCTGAAAGGGGTAGACATCAACATGCTTGCGTGCCGCGTTCTCTTTAAGCCATTATAGTCAATACGAGATAGATCAATAACCGGAAAAAGAGTTTTATGTTAAATTATAGTAATCCAAAAAGAGTTGTAAACTACGCTTCAAATTTGCCAAATTTAAAATTAAAAAAAATTTAAAGACCCTTTTTTAAAATTATGATTCTTTCATGGAACACCTGTTCACATCATGCGGAACACAATTTGGGAAACGCTGATATAGACACTGCTCACAGCGTGAGACAGTGAGAAGCACATATGCAGCCCAACAGGCACTGCTACCAAAGGTCGCCAATCGCAGGCACAGTGGAGCACCCATAGGGACACTACTCGAAGAAGAACAAACATGATCAGCAAAGATAGTTCAGCAGCAGCAGGGAATCACCAAGCATATTAATGAGGACTGTTTCATTTTAGTGTCTCATTGAAATATGTCAAAAAAATCTATCAAGTCCAGGTGTGCTGGCAGATATTTTCTCAATAACATTTCTCAAACAAAAAAAAAAAAAAAAGAAAAAAAAAAGAGGTTAACATCTAATCAGTAACTCACTAAGAGGATCACATAAGCAACAAGAGAAACTTCATGTACTTATACCTCTCAGTAGGAGAGGCATACCATCTTCTTCAGGAGCCAACTCGGGATCTCCCCACTGGCCTCCATCAGACAGGAGGAACATAACCTCACTACGCTCTGGGCTGGATTTCAACCAATGATTTAGAGGTAAAAAGCTCCAGACCCTATTACCAATCCTCTAATCTATCCAGTCTTCCACGTTTATTATTTCCTATCCTTACTATATTTTACTATATGGCTTTTCATCAGAATCGTTACAGACTGTAATTCTAGAAAGCATCATAAAGATTCAAGTACCCAGTGTTTTTTATTTGTCACTCAGAATCCCTCCTCTAGCCAGTTACAGGAATTAAAGAACACTGCAGCCAATCACATATCTACATTTTATATAAATAAACAATTTAAAGGATAGGAACAAAATAACTGATTAGTTGATGATTCCTCCTTATCTAAAATGAGTGATTACCCCTTCATTTTTAAGTTTCTCTCTCTATATTACAACAGTAACACACATTGGAATATAATCTAATAATGTTTCAACATAAATTGCTTGTTTGTTTTTAGAAAAAAATCTTTTTCAGCCTACACTAATTGAATGTACTGCAGGATTTATTATAATAATAAAATAATAATAATGAAGCACAGTACACTAACTAATGCACAACATATTTCTTAACTATGTTATTTGGAAAGGTTAGAGAAACCATGAACATTGGTCACTGTAAATAAAATTTCAATTTTTTAAAAATATCCTGTCTTCTGATGTTTTAGTGGGCAAGCCTGTTCATCAAGGAACAAATTTAAAATGTTTATCTTTTATTCTTCATTATATTTAGAACTATTAAGCTATTTTCACTAGGGAAAGCGAATTACACACTGTAATACAGTGCATGACTAAATGTCTCTGAGATGGTCTTAAATTTTACTTTTAAAAAAAATTAAAGAAAGCAGATTATTTTGAAAAATTACTCCACCCTGCATACACTAAGACATTAATGTATAAAAACTAAATACTCATTTGTCCTCTTCATTTTAATCTTAATATAGGAAGAATAGCCAAAAAAGGATACGTATTCCATTCATCCCTGAAATTTTGAAGTCATCAATTAACTGTACAACCATGTCTTTGTTTGGATCGTTAGGATCACTTTCACGAACCTAAGCAAAGAAAGAACATACTGGAAATAACTCATCTTCTTAGAAGGGTAATACATTTTTTCTAAAAATTTAAGCAAGATTATAGAGCCTTACAAATAATGACAATGAAGTAATGTCATATATTTAGAAAACAAATTTAGGGAAAATAATGATGTTCGAAAGCATTTACTTCCATTGTATCTATACATAATTTACCATTATCAGTACTGAGCACTCAGTATAATACTCACACATCTGAGCAACTTAATTTCATCCAAGGCTGTCTCTGTATAATGCTGGGCACTTTTTACAACTTTCATTGCAACAAACCTCTTCCCCCTTGAAAATAACAAAAACGTATTCAACAAATGACCAGAGCTAAAAGATGTTATGAAGCATACTTCAGAGGATTATATCTGGAAAGTTTTGGTAATTTTATCTTAAAATTAAGGGGAAACTCCTAAATTCTCAATAATACAGTAATTAAAATATTTGACGTAATTTAGTGCATTATGACAGAGAATAACAATACCTTTAGAACTGTATTTTATGCATTGTTTCTACAATATTGAAATCACAGAATTATTAATATTTTAAATGGTAATGGCTTTAAAAGAAGAATTTCAATTCTATTTTACCATTTAATCAAAATACAATTAGGTTTACTATTAAGGATACAGGAGGAATAAAAACATTAACTTGTTCTCCAGCTCAAGAAAACATGTGAATTCAATAAGCACTGATAATTTGTTAAGAATATAAAACTTAGACTTCAACTTCTGACAAGTTTTATAAAATACATCCTTAACCAAAAGGAGAAAAACACTGTGGACATCTCTATATACAGTTGTTTACCAAACAACAACAAAGACACAAAAAAACACCTGGAGAGCTTCAGCCTGTATCTAAAACAGCAGTTATTGCACATATAACAAATCAGCATTTACTTGATTAGAAATGGAAAAGAGAAAGTTTAAAGGCAAATATATATATATATATATATATATATATATGTAGATCTCTTACTGCATATCCCAGCATAGCCAAACTGTAGAGAAGTGTCCCCATCCTAGCTTCCTAATTACATGATACCGGCCATTGAAAAGATCTCCAATTTTCACTGGATGATAGCCACCTTTCAGAAAAAATAAAGAAGTACATTCAGAAAATAAGCAGATACTTCTAATTACCTGTTTATTCCTTTAATACCAAACACCTTTTAAAGTTGTCCTAAACTATAAATCAGGAAATTGCAGTAAGTTTTTTCTACAATTAAAATATTTTGCCTCAAAAATGTTCTGCATCTTCTAAGCACATTCTTTACACCCTCCCTTGTGGAAAATGTGGAGATTTCTGTACTTCTATGAAAATTATATGCCTCAGTTTACCAGCTTGATATTATTGTATTTGACTGCCCAGAGTTAAATCAGAGGAAGCTGTTAGGGGAAAACAAGTAGGAGACAAAGCCTCCCAAGAGATTACCGAGGGTACTCAAGAGAACTATGGGGGCATCATTATTGGAAAATGCCCTCCTGCAAGACTTGCAGTTTTATTTTTCCCAGCCCCATGCCTAAGATCAAAGGGAACTCAAGCGTTAAAGACTCCAGCCTAGAGAGGAAGGAGGGTGAGCAGGCAGCACTGCCTGGAGGGGAGTATCCGACAGAGGGGCACTGAGGCTACCTCTGTACTACAAGTGATACAGCAGCATGGGTGCAGCCTAGCTATGCCACTATAGCACGGCAGTGCAGGTGCTTCCTACATCCACAGAAAGGGTTTTCTCATCAATTCAGGCAATCCACTTCCCTGAATGGTGGTAATTCTTCCATTGACTTAGTTGTGTCTACACCAGGGGTTAGGTCGGCTTAACTATGGCATTCAGCAACATAGCTAGGTCAATCTAAATTGTAAGTGTAGACCAGGCCTGAGAGAATGTTGCAGTGGCTGGCTCTCTCCCCCAGGCCAAGACTAGGGGTGTCTAGGCTGAGTGGAACATACCCAAAACTTGTAAGGAAAGAATGAAGTTTAGGTAATATTCATGTATGTAGGCCTTACTCATTATTTTAATACAAGACTGTGACTAGTTCATTCCTGTTGACTATTCAACAATACTTTGTTTTTAAAAGGCTGCAGTGTGTCACTGATACATTTTCTGATCACAAAGCTCCCAAGATAGAAGATTCCTGCAGGGACTCAATTCAAATTGGCCCTGCTAAAGTAGCCACAGTGAGAAAGAAGGGTCCTGAAGCCTAGTGGCTCAGTCTAAGAATGGCAGAGTCTTGGGACTCCCCCTTAAGTGAGGTGGAGGCCCAGGGCCTATCACTAGGAAGGATGCACTGAAGAGTGATACAAGGTAGAGCTCATCCTGTTATCCATGACACCCCATAACTGGGAACACAATGTCTTGATTTTAAAAATGCACTGTGGTAACTGATAAAAGATGTGTCTCATTCCCAAACCTTAGATTCTCACCCCTCAAGCAACAACAGATTTATTTATTTATTTTTACAGTAGCACTCCAAATCTGCATCACAGCAGATTTCTTCAAGAGAAAACCTAGAGCATATTTACTCAAAGCAAATACTGAAACTTTGCTATCTACTTCATATTCAAAGATAGCAGATACCTTAGACTTCTTAAGATGGGAAGCCCTGATCTTGCACATGTCTATGCACAGTTCAAAGGTTTTGTCTATAGCAGTCACCTATATTATTCATTTCATCATAAACATTTGGTCAACACACACATACACGCACACGAATCCACTGCAAGACTAAACACCGATGAAGAAATCATCTTACAAACAAAACCAAAAAACTAGTTTGATCATTTAACTAACAGACCTAACTGCATAGCTTGAAGGCTAGAAACTGAAGATCTGGATAAATATTAACTTGCTTCCTAATAACTACAGAACTGGATTGCCATCAAAGGATTCATACCAATTCTCCATAAACTCTAAGTTTAAACTACTAGTTAGATAAAATAAAGATAGATCTCAAGAGACATATGCAGGATAGGGGAAAAGGGAGGAAAGAGCAATACCACTTCCTATTCCTGAAAAGATTTGCAGTTCTGAGAAGTATTAAATCTGTTGACCTGACAGTCAAGATTACATACATCACTAACACACAACTTTCTAAATCATTTATTTTCTTATGAACACTCCATCTGTTGCATTAAAAATATGAAAAGTATGAAACATTATTCCCTGTGCAATCGTTCTCTTGGCAAAAGATACAATTTTCCTCACTGAAGTTTTAAAAGCTAAAAATATTTAAGACTCAGTTTTAGCACCTTTAAGTTACACAGCAAATCTCTGTAATTAAACAGGACAAAATGAAAAATGTCTGAAATATCTTACACCTTCCCTAATAGTCATCAGACATACCAAGGAACACAAATGGGTGCCCATTTTAATGTTTCTTTACACTACTGAAGTGGTATAAATGGGTCCTACTGTGATTATATGACAAAATAATTCCTCTCCCTAAATAATGTTGGATCATATTAAAGTATTTCTGTATTAAAATCACAAATGAGTTTGATTCCCCATAGTTTAAATTCCAGGGTATTACTAATTAAGAGGTCTCTTGGTTTTTGGTACTGTTTCTCTCCCTCTCTGTGTGAAACTTGCAAGCTGCTAATTGTGTTAGTACATTCTAAGACAGAGTCTGTTCTCAAAGCAATTCTTTGTAACAACAACTACTCACACAGAGAGAGACTCAAAGCAACACTCTGTAACAACAGAAACAGCACCCAGAGACTCCCAGCCCTTTTGTTGTATTCATCTCGCTTTGTTAACAATTGTAATTAAAATAGAGATAGAGGATGTATGTGGATGGATGCTTGGTGTGGATAATAACTGAATGATCAGGGAGGTGCCAGCCTAAGAATCCAGTGTTCGTCGGCTGAAGAAGGCGTCAAGTGGAAATAGCCAGAGGACCCCTGGAGGGCAGGGGGGTTATCCAACAGCCTCAAGGATGGGAGAACCAAAGAACAAGATAACATCTGGCAGCACGGAGCCATCAGGAATGTGCTATCTGCTGATTGATTCAGCAACAGCATGATGAAGCAATTCCCATAGACTGGCATAGGAAGAAAATCCTATAAAAATGGACTCTAGAAAGTGAGAACTTTGGGATCTGATTCTGCAAACCAACTTCCAGGAGCATCAGATGAGCATCTGACAAGGCCCTGCTCCCTCCTCATATCCAGGCCACCTGGCCAATGGCTTGGCATGAGCAACTCTAAGGCTGGTAACTATGATAACAACCTTGCAGAACCTGTGTGTGTGTGTGTATGAATGAATGTGCGAATAAATATGAAATTGAATGGAATGTTATACCTATAACTGCTTACTATGATTCTTTCTGTATTCACATTTTGCCTTTTCCCCTTTAATAAGATCCTGCTGATTTTTATTTTATTGGTATAACAATAAGACATGGGGTACACAGTATTTTGGCCCTTCTGAGGCACCAATAGGTGTGTCTCATGGACAGATAAACTGCCAGAGTCTCATTCAAATCAGGACTGTTCTCTTTTAGTAAAGGATCACACTATTAGAATAGTGCCAGTTTCATATCAAAATTTATTTTACCACTACATCACCCTCAAAACTATTACTGTAGTAGAATTCCAAATGCTCTGCTTCTCTGTGTGCATTTTCCACAGCACGTTTTTCTGTTGCCCTAGGCCCCAGTCCTGCAGACTTGCACAAGGGTAACTTTACTCATGAGAGTAGTCAGTGACATCACCCACATATGCAAAGTTATTCCTGTTCATGTTTGAAGCACTGGGATGCTAATTTGCAGTTCTGAAGCACCAGGTAACACCAGTACTAGGAAAAAGGCATTTTGAATATTGGTGTCTCCTTTGCCGTGATTAGTGGGATGTATTTCAACGCTTCATAGCGCAAAAAAAGATTATTTACAAAGCACTAGGTAAGAGAATTATAAATAAACGTTCATACAGAATTAGGAGGCATGATAGGGGTGTTCACCCCACGCTCACCCAGAAGGGGTTAATGGAAGTCAGATGGCCAAAAATAACCTATTAGACTGAAGTCTGAGAGGAAAGCCCTAATTAGGGGAAGCTCATCTGTGCAGGTACAGATGGGGTTTCCATAAAGCCAGGGAGCTGAGAGCAGGAAGGTAGTCCGCAGTCACTTCCTGGGAGAAGGGGGTGTGTTTGGGGGCTACAGAGACAAGTAGCCCACATTTGTTCCCAGAGAGGAGGTAGTAGAGAGGCTGACTTTCTGGGGGATAGAAGCAGAAAAGGGTACAAGCAGCAAGGTTGGCAACTGAACAGACCTTGGCTGCATGTTGTAGGGTTCCTGGGCTGGAACCTGGAACAGAGAGTGGGCCCGGATTCTCCTTCCTGCCACTGGGAAAGTGGCACCAGCGGGACAGTGAACTGCCTGGGTAACTGCAGGAGTGACAGAGACTCTGAAAGCCTATACTCTGGAAGGGGATAATGCTGAGTTACCAGGCCAAAGGGCCGAGTCACAAAAAGGATACTGCAATCCCTGGAGCGAGAGAGGGGCTACAGACCAGATGGAGAGACGGAGTGACAGTGTGCGACCCCTGGAAGGGGTGTCAATCTCCTGAGCTAATCCCAAGAACAGCCAGAAGGAGGTGCCAGCATAGCAGTGAGTGGGGCACTCCATCACAGTGGGGGTTTAATGAAATCGTGTACTTTTGGGTGGAAAAAACACCAGGATTTGTAAATAGTCAGTGTATAAGTAGTACTGCTCAGATCATAATAAAAGCTCTGTTGTGCTTTTCAGTTCTCCACAGAAAATAATGATGTTTCTGATGAAACCGCTGAACGCAAGCATATGAAAGAGAGAGAGAGAGAGAGAAAACCAGAGAGATCATTATTCCTCAATGTCTCTTGAATGTATTGGTAATCGTAGCTGATGAATTCCACGGCTGTGTAGGGAATTAGCCCCTTTGTAAACCGAATGAATGGGAGACATCTCTGGAGGAGAAACTAGAAAATCAGAGAGACAAAGTATTCTAACTGATTGTAGTCTCTTGAGAGTAATCTCCAAATGTTTAAGGTTTTTCAGAAATAGGAGAACAGCAGCATCGTGGTTCACATATGCCTTCACAAATCAGGTAATTGGAATTTTGAGATTTAATTACATTTCTAGACAAGTGGACATTTAAAACAGGCCTGATCTAAAACCCACTGAAGTCAAGGGGAGTCTTTCCACTGATTTCACTGGGCTTTGAATCAAGTCTTCAGGGAACAGTGCCTGGTCTAATTAAATCCATTTCTTGCACACAAAAGAAGTTCCCCCCTTTAATGATATTACATCAACTAATGACCATGACCTCACTGAAAAATGTAAGAGGCCTAACTTAACTATACATATATATTAGGAAAAAGTACACTAGTCATGGTATTCTATGAACTATGTGGGCACTTTTAGATACTTTCATATTTTCTTTGTCTACTTCTTTAATTTCCATCAGTAGATACTTTTAGAAATGTTTTTCTGCCTCTTGTGTTATTTAATCAGAGAAGATAATCAGCCCCAATTCTATACTGATTGCCTAGGAGTACAATAAGGCTCATCAGGTTGATAACTGCACTGTTTCACTTTAGGTTGCTAGTTCAAATCAATCCTAGCCTAGAGACTGAAAAAATCATTACCACCTGAGAAATGTTTGCTGGCCAATGTGAAATGAGCTAGACACCCAAGTAAAGTTCTTAGTAGATGCATTAACAATAAAATCAATTAGGCACTGACTACGCACATTTGTTGGCACAACTAACAGAGGTTCAAGTGTTTAATGTTTATGGAAGTGGAATTACCTCCTCAGTCCCCAAAGCAGCCCCACCTTGGGATTTCAGATCAAGGTTGATTTACTAGAAAAGTATGGTAACATTTCACTTAAAACTTACTGGGGAGCCTCAGATGGTTTTGAGGATGGAGTTAAGAGAAGAGACACACTAATGGAACATGGTAAGTTCCAATTTGTATATTCCTCCCCCTTAATATAAGGTATGGGAACGTTAACAGAAACGGAAAAGGTAGCAAAAGGTGAATATGTGATGCTGGCAGACCAGGTCATGTCAGAGACTATTCAGGTCAATTCACTTGTGTATTATTATAAATCAAAGCGATTAGTGTTTTGGGTGTTTAAACTTCATAAAACTAATGGGATGTTACATGCATTGTTTTCACTTTTCTGTTCCTGTTATAATGTAATAGCAAACATTTACATTATGTATACCCCATAACTACATAACTCATCAGACATCAAAGAAGTCTTGGGGAATGTTAATGAAGGACTTTATCAGAAAATGTGCTAATTCCAAAGCAAACGGCCACTGTGGTGATGACCTGAGGTCAGAGATTCAAAGTGCATTCCTCACCCATTGTCATCAAAGGAAAAGCCCATGTGGGTAGAGACACTGTCAGCTTGTCTTCTGACAGAAGAAGATATAAGAATGGATTCCAAGAAAGATCCTTTATCTCTGAACTGTTTGGATTTTTACAGGGAAGTGTGCCAGATGCAAACTGGAGATCCCAAAGACAATCTGGGTACCTTGAAAGACTTTTGGGGAACTGGCAATTTATTACATCACTGCCACCACCTGGAGTTACAAACGGTGACTCACCTGTATACATATTTTACCTACTTTAATCTCTCAATAACTCTCATTCTTTTTTCTTAACTAATAAACCCTTAGTTTATTATAGAATTGGCTGCCAGCATTGTCTTTGGTGTAAGATCCAGAGTACCAATTGATCTGGGGTAAGTGACTGGTCTCCTGGGATTGAGAGAAACCTGATGTGGTGTGATTTTTGTTTTAAGTGACCATTATTGCAAGACAGGCTAGAGAGTCTAAGGGGACTTTCTGTGACTCTATGGTAAGACTGATATAGTGATCCAGGAGTTCACATTTGTTACTGGTGTGATGAAATCTAATTATAAAATATACCACTATTAGGGGTGTCTGCCCTTGTTTTCTGACAGTCTGCCTTAAGGCAGGCACTCACAGTTGTGAGCCACTCCAGACATACTCTCACACTAATAAAATTACTTACAAACAAGTTAGGAATCAATATAAGCAAAACAGACAGTTACCTTTTCCAGAACTGGTGTTCTTCGAGATGTGTTGCTCAAGTCTATTCCACAATAGGTGTGTGTGCTTGCCACGTGCACCAGTGCTGGACGTTTTTCCCCTAGCAGTACCCGCAGGGGAGGAGCGCTCCCTGAGGTCCCTGGAGTGGCGCCTACCTGGCGCGGTATAAGGTAGCTTCGCGCTCCCCCCACCCTCCGTTCCTTCTTGCTGGACAACTGTGACAGAGGGGAAGGAGGGTGGGATGTGGAATAGGCATGAGCAACACATCTCAGAGAACACCAGTTATGGAAAAGGTAACTGTCTTTTCTTCTTCGAGTGATTGCTCATGTGTATTCCACAATAGGTGATTCCAAGCTATATCTGTTGGAGGTGGGTAGGAGTTCACAAGTTCCCAGGACGGAGGACAGCCCTGCCGAACCCGGCGTCATCCCTGGTTTGGGGGACGATTGCATAGTGCGAGGTGAACATGTGAACCGAGACCACATGGTGGCCCTACAAATGTCCTGGATGGGGACATGGGCCACGAAGGCAGCCGACGAGGCCTGCGCCCGAGTCAAGTGTGCCCTCACAATGGGTGGCGGGGAGACACCCACCAGCTCATAACAGGAACGGATGCACGAAGTGATCTGATTGGAAAGCCGCTGAGTGGAAATCAGCTGGCCCCTCCTGTGCTCAGCCGAGGCGATGAACTGTTGCGAGGACTTTCTGAACAGCCTGGTCTGCTCGAGGTAGAAAGCCAGAGCCTGCCGCACATTGAGCGTGTGGAGACGGCGCTCCTCACTGGACACGTGAGGCTTGGGGCAGAGGACCGGTAGAAAAATGTCCTGACCCATGTGGTAGGAGGAGACCACCTTTGGGAGGAACGTTGGGTGTGGGCAAAGTTGGACCTCGTCCTTATAGAAGATCGTGTATGGCAGCTCGGAGCTCGGGGCCATGAGCTCCAAGACTCGCCTGGCCAACATGACTGCAACCAGGAAGGCCACCTTCCATGAGAGGTGAGACGAGGAGCACCTGGCCAGTGGTTCAAACGGGGCCCCCGTGAGACGAGCCAACACCAGGTTTAGGTCCCACTGCTGGACTGGGGGTCTAGAATACAGAAAAAGACGGTCCAAACCCTTAAGGAACCGGCCAGTCATAGCATGGGAAAATACCATGTGCCCTTGCACCAGCGGATGGAAGGCCGATATGGCTGCCAGGTGCACCTTGACTGATGAGGGCGCCATGCCCTGGGCCCTCAGGTGGAGGAGGTAATCAAGGATAAGCTGCATCACGGTGGCCAAAGGGGAGACACCCTGGTCTGCCGCCCACCTAGAAAATCGGGACCACTTTGCCAAATAAGCGCGGCGAGTGAAGGGCCTTTCGAGGAGGACGTGCTGAACCTGTTCTGAGCACATCCTTTCCTCTCCACCTACCCACTGAGCAGCCACGCTGTGAGGTGAAGAGCCGCTAGGTTGGGATGGAGGAGGCGGCCCTGGTCCTGAGAGAGCAGGTACAGGCAGAGCGGCAAATGCCACGGCCACGGCAGAGCTACCGCCAGGCCCGTGAGGGTCCCATACCAATGCTGCCTAGGCCACGCCGGGGCAATCAGGAGGACCCGGGCCATGTCCGTCTTTATCTTCTCCAAGACCCTGCTGATTAGAGGGACCAGGGGAAAGGCATAGGCATAGAGAAGCTAGCCTGACCAGGACAGGATAAAGGCATCGGAGATAGCGCCCCTCCGGAGCAGAGCCGGGGGCATCACTGGTTCTGCTGAGTCGCGAATAGGTCCACCTGGGGAGTTCCCCACCTTCAGAAGAGCCGGTGGGCCACTTCGGGGTGGAGGGACCAGTCATGTTGCAAGAAAAAGTCCCTGCCCAAGCGATCCGCCCTCTCATTCCGGGTGCCCGGTAGGTGGAAGGCCTTCAGGTGGATGTCATGGGCTATACAGAAGTCCCACAGCCTGAGGGCTTTGTGGCAGAGGATCAGGCCCTGCCTTGCCTGTTGATATAGAACATGGAGGCCGTGTTGTCCGTGAGGACCCTGACTACCTTGCCCTCCAGGTGTGAGCGGAAGGCCATACACGCCAGCTGCACCACCCTGAGCTCCTTGACGTTTATATATAGGGTCAGGTCTTGAGCTGACCACAGGCCTTGGGTCTGAAAGTTCCCCACATGGGCCCCCCAACCCAGGTCCGACGCATCGGACACCAGCTCCAACGACGGGGCCCTGTCCCTGAACGGGACCCCTTGGAGCATGTTGTTTGGGGCGGAACACCACCGTAGGGACGTGATCACAGAGTCTGGCATGGTGAGGACCTTGTCCATCCTGTCCGTGGCCTGGGAAAACTTCAAGGCCAACCAGAGCTGGAGGGGCCTCATCCTGAGTCTGGAGTGACGGACCACATACATGCACGCTGACATGTGACCCAAGAGCTGCAGGCAAACCCTGGCTGTTGTCACCTGGAATCTTGTGACCGAGTCGATGAGATCTTTCAGGGTCTCGAATCTGTCTGGCGGGAGAGAGGCCCTGGCTGGCGCTGCATCCAGGAGCACCCCAATAAACTCTATGCGTTCGGCCGAGACTAACATGGACTTGGTGTTGTTTACCAATAGGCCCAAGGCAGTGCTCGTGGACAGGAGGAGCACCATGTGATCCCTCACCTGCGACTGGGAGGTGCCCTTGACAAGCCGATCGTCCAGTTAGGGAAATATCTGGACCCCCCGCCGTCTGAGGTAGGCCGCTACCACCGACATGCATTTTGTAAACACCCTGGGGGCAGTGGACAGACCAAATGGGAGGCCCGTGAATTGGTAGTGATTCCATCCCACCACGAAACAGAGGAAGCGCCTGTGCCCCTCGAATATGTGGATGTGGAAGTATGCATCCTGTAGATCGAGGGCAGCGTACCCCAGAGAAGGGATGATAGAGGCTAGGGAAACCATGCGGAACTTGAGTTTTACCATGTACTGGTTCAGACCTCACAGGTCCAGGATGGGCCTGAGCCCCCCTTTGGCCTTTGGGATAAGGAAATAACGGGAGTAATACCCCTTGCCCATGAACTCCTCGGGCACCGCCTCTATTGCTCCTAGTCCTAGGAGCCGCCCCACCTCCTGCTCGAGCAGAGGGACGGGGGAGAGGGGTGGTTGGGCAGGAAGGAAGTAAACTGGAGGGTGTAACCCCAGGAGATGGTGTTGAGGACCCATCGGTCTAAGGTTAGCCGTGACCATTCCAGGAGGAAAGCACACAACCGGTTGGAGAAGGGGAGCTTTATTGGGGGTGTATCCCTGATGAGGACTGGCAGGGTGCCCCCAAGCGTCCTGTCAAAAGCGCCTTTTCCCTGCCTGCTTGCCCTTGGAGGACCCAGGTTGAGGGGCAGGCCAAGTCTACCTCTGAGGGAGTCTCTTATAGTCCCGCTGCCTCTTATGGGCGGCCTCATACTTCGAGAGGATGGCCTGGGCAGGAGTCTGCTGAGGCTTGAACTTAGGTTTTGCTGGAGCCGGGACATAGAGGCCCAGAGTCTGTAGGGTCGTACAGGAGTCCTTCATGCCATGCAGCCCTGTATCTGTTTCCACTGCAAACAGGGCTTTCCAGTCAAACAGGAGATCCTGCATAGAAGACTGCGCCTCACTGGACAGCCCAGAAAGCAGGAGTCATGACGCCTGGCTCACGGACACCGCAGAGGCCATGGATCGTGCAGCCGTGTCCGCAGCATCTGAGGCTGCCTGAAGGGATGCCCTAGCGGCCACTGCCCCTTCCTCCATTACCGCCTTGAACTCCTTCCTATTGCGCTCCTGGAGAGAGTCCTCAAACTTGGGCAGGGAGCCCAACAGATTGAATTCATACTGGCCCAGGAGAGCCTGATGGTTTGCCACTCATAACAGGAAGCTCGAAGACAAATAAATTTTCCTTCCCAAAGAGTCCAGTATCCGAGAGTCTTTGTTCTTTGGGGTCGGGGCTGGCTGACCCTGCCATTCCCTGTGGTTGACCAACTCGACCACCAGGAAGTTGGGTGCCGGGTGGGTATACACGTACTCATGCCCCTTAGTGGGTACAAAGTACTTGCGTTCTGCGTTCTTAGAGATGGGGGCCAATGAGGCTGGTGTTTGACACGGGGCATTTGAAATCTTAGCCACCCCTTCATGGAGGGGCAAGGCCACCCTACCCAGTGCCGACCGGGACAGCACGTTAAACAGGGAGTCTGAGGGCTCCTCCATCTCCTCTGCCTGGAGGTGGAGGCTTGCTGCCACCCTTTTTAAGAGTTCTTCATGTGCCCTGAAGTCCTTCTGCGGGGCAGAGGGGGGCGGGGCAGCAACCGCCTCCTCTGGGCGGGGTAAACAGGCCCGTGCGCTACTCTGGGTATCGTCCGGCACCGGAGAGTCTACCACCTGGTCGGTGCAGAGGACGTACGTCCCGCCGACTCCTTTCTCGGGGGTCTGGAGAGGGAGGCCGATGGTGCTTCCGAAGCTCCGGCCACCGAGCGAGCTCCCACCAGGGGCTGTGCCGGAGGCCAAGATGCCCACCGGTACCATTGGGCCAGCCACGACGCTCGGTGCCACTGCACCTGCTGTGGAACCGGTGGGGCCAGCTGTTCGGGTTGGCTGGCCTGGCCCACTGAAGGACAGCTACAAATAGAGGCCGGGCTGGTATAAGATCTACTGCTGTCTCTGGACCATGAGGAGCGGCAGTGCTGGGATCTACATCAGCCACAGGACCGCAATCTCAGCATGGAGGACCGGTACCAATGGTAACAGCTGCTCCGCGAATGGCCTCGACAGGCAGACCCGCAACGGCGAGACAATGGCGACTGACGCCCAAGGCTGAGATGTCTTGCCGGAGACTTGGAGCAGGAGTCCGAGCGGGAACGGCATCGACGACCGTGCCGTGACCGACTGCGGTACCCCCTCCGAGATGAGGACCGTTGGCGACGCCTGCTGCGGTCCCGTCGATATTCACTCCTTGAGGACAAGTGGTGCCGAGAGTCCCAGATGGACGGAACCCAGCCAGACAGTCTGGTCGGCATTGAGGGTGATCCACATGGACTCTGCCCCAAATGGTCGCTGGGTAGTGACCGGCGTCGGGAACGTTCCCTTGACTGAGACCGGTACTGGGCCGGAGGCAACCGCGGAGATTCCAGCGACTGCTTGCCACTGGAGCGTGGGGCCGACATCAGTAGCGCTCCAGGCACCAGCATGGACATAACGTCCTGGGCCGCCTAGAGGGCTTCAGCCATGGATGGCACCCAGACATCCAGAGAGGCCTGTTCTGAAGGGGCCGGGCTACTCTGCTCAATGTGAATCAGAGGCCTGGGGCCCGGTGGGGATCGAGGACTGCCCGACATGGGCCTAGCCTCTGTCCCAGACTTCCCTCGGTGCCACTGCGAAGAGGGAGTCTTTCTGGCCCTCTCGGTGTGCCCCGTGGACGGGGAGCGGTGCCCACTGGTCAATGGCACCGGAGGGTCGCCGCCTACCGACGCTGTGGTGCCAGGTACTGGTTCAGAGTGGCGTGATGGAGTTGGGGTCAGCGCCGACTCCATCAGGATGGCCCGGAGCCTAATGTCCCTCCAAGGCATAAACAACTTGCAAATCTTGCACCTTTTGCTGATGTGGATTTCTCCCAACAGCGCAAACAGTCTGCATGCGGGTCACTTCTTGGCATAGAATGCCTACAAGAGCCGGACGACTTAAACCCCGGGGCGCGGGGCATGCACCGGCCCGGGCTCACTGACTAACTAAACTAAACCAACTACAGGTACTAACACTGAACGAATGAACAGTTCTGGGAACGAGCTACAGCAAAGCTGAAGCAGAGTAGTTCTGACACACCTTCTTTGGCGGCAAGAAGGAACTGAGGGTGGGGGGAGCACGCAGCTCCCCTTATACCGTGCCAGGCAGACGCCACTCCAGGGGTCACGGGGGGCGCTCCCCATCTACGGGTACTGCTAGGGGAAAAACTTCCAGCTCCGGTGCATGTGGCAAGCATGCACACCTATTGTGGAACACACGAGCAATCACTCGAAGCAGCAGCAGACTTTGAGGTTCCTCAGCAAAATTACTTCCTCCATGCTGGGTTCCCTGTGCAGAGACATAGCCTCCTCAATCTCCAAACACAGACTGAGTGGAGAACGAAAGAGAAATGTATTTCTATAGGGCTCCATGTCACAACACCCAGTCCACTCAGTCAGGTTCTACATAAGGTGTTATAAAGGTGGTGTCCCCTACAATTCAGTCCCAACACACTAAAATAAAAGTTACTTATAACTAAGGCTACGATTTAATCACAGGTATTTTTAGCAAAAGTCATGGACAGGTCACCGTCAAGAAACAAAAAATCACGGCCCGTGACCTGTCCATGGTTTATACCATAAATACCCCTGACTGACTCTTGTGTGGGGGAGTGAGCCCTGGGGCCCAAGGCACCAGCTGCAAGGTGGGGAGCCCCAGAGGCCCCACCGCTGCTCCAGTTGCCCTGGGACTGCTGCCAGAAGCCACCAAGCTGCGGCTGCTCCCACTGTCTCCGGGACTGCTGCTCAGGTGGTCTCTGGGGCCAGCCGCACCAGCCGCTGCTTGGGCGATCCCCAGGGCCAGCTACCCAGGGCCGCCAGAGCAGCAGCCGGTACGGCTGGCCACTCCAGCAGCAGTTGGTGCGGCTGGCTGCAGGGCTGCCCAAGTGGTTGGCTGCAGAGCTGTTCCAGCAGCGGCCGGTGTGGGTGTCTCCAGGGCTGTCTGAGCAGCTGGTCCCAGGGCCAGCTGCTTGGGAGGTTCTGGGGTCAGCCCCACTGGCTGCTGCAGAAGTCAGGAAGGTCGCAGAAAGTCACAGAATCCGTGACTTCCGCGACCTCCCCATGACAAATACGGAGCCCTACTTATAACTAATACTTCTAAGATATTGGTGTGTCTGAGCCATATTGTTGGGGTGCTGGCACTCAGTCAGCTGGTCCAAAACTTTTGGGAAATCTGGATCTATTGGAGCCAGGTAAGCACCATCATCACTGAACCAAACATTTGGGACCAAAGCCCTTGCTACCCTCAATGTCATTCCACAAAATCAGAGTTCCAAAACTAAGTAGGCCATGGAAGCTGCCTTAAGGATGTGGAAAGAGCCTTTAATCTTTCAGGAACACCTGTAAGAAGTCTTAATACAATGTCTAATCCATTTTAAATGTGTGGCTGAGACAAACAACCCTATTGATTTATTTCCACAGGTCACAAAATATCGACTGGTAGCTGACTAGTGGAAGACTTTTGTCTTAACTAGATATTTAGGAGCTTATGTGATCTAGCTTCCCCAGACAGATTATGACATTTTGGAAAAAAAACTGGAAACAGAGACTAATACAATGTTTCAGATTAAACTGACTTACTATGTCAGGAAGGAATTTTGGGCCAGGACACAAGATCACTTTGTTTCTATGAAATACTGTTAAAAAAAATTAAAACTACAAAACCTGGAGCTCACTCACTTATGTCTGATATTATAGTTATCAGAAAAGTCATCTTCGGGGACAGATATTATATTTTCGCAAGATAAGTTTTCAATAACAAACAGTGTTTTGATTACTCATATTTTCTTTTCCCTGCACTTCAGATATGACCTGATTTTAATGGCTGCTTCCACAGTATCTAAAATAGGCTCAAGATTTTAAGCCATCTGAAGGTTCAGAATCCCATAGATTAGTATAATTTTTGATACCTACAAATACTGGTTTTGTACAATAGCTAAGAAATCTTAAACTTTTTCCATGCTAGGAAATAGGAACTTTAAAATTATAGTCCGCTAAGGTACACGCTTGCATGAAAAATTATGAACCACAATGACATATTAGCCTAGGCCTGCGACTCTTGGATATGGAATCACAGGTATAGTCAATTTTTATAATGCTTTTTTGTTGTGGCATCTGATGATTGTTAGCTATTTCTCCAAAAATACAGTGTAATTTTTGTATTTCAATTTGTTCTCAAAGGTCAAGTTCCTTTACTACTTTTGAGCAGTCTCAACTCTCTCACTGGATAAATTTAGAGTCTAAGTGAATATTCAGAAATGGAGATATCAAATCTCTTACACATTTAAGCTATAGGACTGTTTGAAAAACAGGATGCTGAAGCAGTTCATTGAAGAACTGAGTTAAATACACTCATCTTCTAGGAATAAGATAGTTCACTTATGCTACCTAGAAAGAAATCCGGTATTCTTTTTCCTTCCTATTTGTGAAAATCTATGTACCCAAAATGTGATCCCAAAGGAAGCCAAATGCAGCTCAACAGAGGTAAAATTAGCATTCTCCAGGACTAACATTTATATCAAATCATTAACCAAGGGAAACTTTCTTTGTAAGTACAGTTATTCTGATAAGAAAACATTTATTTTCCCAGCAGATATAGATAAAACTAAACTCCCAACAAGAAAATGGAAAGGATCCCAATTACTTCACTAGGAGTAGGATCAAGCCCTAAAGATATTAGATATGTTTTGGAACCACACGATTTGATTTACAGATTAATATTTAGAACAAACTTTTTCTTTTTATATAATTTATTTATGCCCAAACTGGTTTAATTACATTATTTTTTCCATTTAACTCTCCCTCTCCCTTTTTTGGCATTAACGAAGAATTTATTTCCATCACGGTGAACTCAGAATAACACCATTATTAGATTAAATTTAGATTATTTCCCACATCTGGAAATACTGCTTTAACTTAGAGTAGGTTTTTAACGGTTAGGAACTGTATTAGCACAGGATCAAATACTGTATGATGTATATGTATTGACATGGCTGCATTGTCATGACATGCTGTTAAAATATACTTTTTTTTATTATAAAACAAAAGTCAATAAAATGCTAGCTAAAATATGAGGTTACCTGAAAAAGAAAGCTAATAACATGGAAAGGAGACATCAAAAATGAGAACTCAATCTAAGACAGCATGTGAAAAGATACATGTATTTTGTATCCAGAAATTAAAATAGCAAGCGAAGATTTGCACATTCATATGCCATTGTGAATAGATAATGGGGCAAATAAGTAGGTCATCTATAGGTTTACAGTTATCAGGCTATACCACCATGAAGTAAGCAAACATTGTGGAAGTCAAATATCCTTGAAAAGAATTTTAAGTACTGCACATTTAATGTAGGTACATTTAAATTCTATTAAGTGCTTGAATACAAACGCTAGAAGTCTAAATACTGAGATGGGTGAACAGGAGTTCCTAGTATTCTGTGAAGATATTGAATATAATAGTGATCACAGAAACTCAGTGGAACAATAATAATCAATGGGGCATGGTAATACCAAGGTACAAACTATACAGGAATGATAGAATAGGTCATGCTGGTGAGAGGGTGGCACAGCATGTGAAAGAAAGCATAAAGTCAAATATAGTAAAAATCTTAAATGAATCAAACTGTACCACAGAATCTCTATGGATAGAAATTCCATGCTTGAATAATGAGGATAGCAGTAGGAATATACTACTGACCACTTGACCAGGATGGTGATGGTGATTATGAAATGCTCAGGAAGATTAGAGAGGCTACAAAAACAGAAAACCTAATAATAATGGGGGATTTCAACTATCCCCATATTGACTGGCTACATATCACCTCAAGATTGGATGCAGATATAAAATGCATAGACACCATTAATGACTGTTTCATGGAGCAGCTAGTCCTGGAACCCACACAGAGCAATTCTTGAAAAAGTCCTAAGTGGCGCACAAGATCTGGTCCATCAGGTGACTATAACTGAACTGCTCAGTAATAGCAACCATAATGTAATTAAATTTAACATTCCTGTTGGGGGCAAAATACCACAGAAACCCAACACAGTAGCATTTAACTTCAAAAAGGGGAACTACACAAAAATGAGGAAACTAATTAAACAGAAATTAAGACAAACAGTCACAACAGTGAAATGCCTGCAAAGTGCATGGAAAATTACCACACCATAATAGAAGGTCAAACTAAATTATAACCCAAGTAAAAAAAAAAAAAACAGCAAGAGGACCAAAAAAGTGCCACCATGGCTAAACAACAATATTAAAGAGGTGGTTAGAGACAAAAAGACATCCTTTAAAAACTGGAAGTTGAATCCTTCTGAGGAAAATAGAAGGGAGCATGAACTCTGGCAAGACAAGTGTAAAAATAAAATCAGACAAGCCAAAAAAGAATGTGAAGAGCAACTAGTAAAAGACACAAAAACTAAACAGCAAAAAAAAAATTTTTTAAGTACATAAGAAGTAGGAAGCCTGCCAAACAATCAGTGGGGCCACTGGATGACCTAGGTGCTAAAAGGGCACTCAAGGAAGACAAGTCTGTTGTGAAGAAGCTAAATTAAGTCTTTGCATTGATCTTCACTGCAGAGGATGTGAGGGAGATTCCCAAACCTGAGCCATTTTGTTTAGGTGACAAATCTGAGGAACTTTCCCAGATTGAGATGTCAATAGAGGAGGTTTTGGAACAAACTGAAAAAAGTAAAGAGTTATAAGTCACCAGGACCAGATGGAATTCATCCAAGAGTTCTGAAGGAACTCAAATATGAAATTGCAGTGCTCCTATCTGAAGTATGTAACCTATCACTTCAATCAGCTTCTGTACCAACTGACTAGAGGATAGCTAATATAACACTGTTTTTTAAAAATAACTTCACAGACAATCCTGGCAATTACAGGAAGGTAAGGCTAACTTTAGTGCCAGGCAAATGGTTGAAACTATAATAAAGAATAAATTATAAAGCACATGAACACAACATGTTGGGGAAGAGTCAACATGGCTTTTGTAAAGGGAAATCATGCCTCACCAATCTATTACCTTTCTTTGACGGAGTCAACAAGCATGTGGACAAGGGTGATCCAGTGCATATAGTGTACCTGGACTTTCAAAAGGTCTTTGACAAAGTCCCATCACCAAGGGCTCTTAAGTAAAATAAGTAGTCATGGGTTAAGAGGGAAGGGTCCTCTCACAGGTTAGTAAATGGTTAAAAGACAGGGGGGAAGGTAGGAATAAATGGTCAGATTTTTACAGTGGAGAGTAAATAGCAGGATCCCCAAGGATCTTTATGGAACCAATGCTCCTCAACATATTCATCAATGATATGGGAAAAAGGATAAACAGTGAGGTAGCAAAGCTTGCAGACAATACAAAATTACTCAAGACAGTTAAGTCCAAAGCTGACTGCAAAGAGTTACAAAGGGATCTCACAAAAATGGCTGACTTGGCAACAAAATGGCAGATGAAATTCAATGCTGACAAATACAAAGTAATGTGCACTGGAAAACATAGTCCCAACTATACATACAAAATGATGGGGACTAAATTAGCTGTTACCATTAAAGAAAGAGATCTTGTAGTCATTGTGGATAGTTCTCTGAAAACATCTGCTCAATGTGCAGCAGCAGTCAAAACAGCTAACAGAATGTTAGGATCCATTAGGAAAGATAGATAACAAGACACAAAATATCATAATGCCACTATATAAATCCATGGTACACCTACAACTTGGAGACTGTGTGCAGTTCTGGTTGCCCCATCTTAAAAAATATATATTAGAATTGAAAAAAGTACAGAGAAGGGCAACAAAAATTATTAGGAGTATGGAACATCATCCATATGAGGAGAGATTAAAAAAGACTAAGACTGTTCAGTGTAGAAGACAGACAATTAAGGGGGGATATGATAGAGGTATTTAAAATCATGAATGGTGTGGAGAAAGTGAATAAGGAAGTGTTATTTACTCCTTTACACAACACAAGAATCAAGGATCACCTAATGAAATTAATAGGCAGCAGGCTTAAAACAAACGTAAGGTAGTACTTCTTCAAACAACGCACATTCTATCTATGGAACTTGTTGCCACAGGTTGTTGTGAAGGCTAAAACTGGTTTTCAAAAAATAATTAGATAAGTTCATGGAGGATAGGTCCATCAATGGCTATTAGCCACAATGGACAGGGATGCAACCCCATGCTCTAAGTGTCCCCAAACCTCTGACTACCAGATGCTGGGACTGGAAGACAGGGGATGGACCACTCATTTATTGCCCTGTTCTGTTCATTCCCTCTGAAGCATCTGGCACCAGCTACTACCAGAAGACAGGATTCTGGGCTAGATGGACCATTCGTCTGACCCAGCATGGCCATTCTTATGTTTTTTAAGCCTATAACTGGATGGGCTGGCAGTCTACTGACAGCACAGTAAGTTACCAGATATATGATCAGATCAAGGATTGAACTTGGTGCTCTTTTGCTTGACTGGAAGCAGATGAACAAACTGGCAAGTCACTCCACTCGGCCCTTAGGAGAAGGGTGTATGAATTCTGTTGCTTTGCTGTAGTCCTTCTGGCTGATTTGGAGATAGTAGTGACAGTTTCATAGGGAATAGCATACAGTTCTTCTAAACAGGAATGGTGGTCATCAAGATGTAGAGCATTAAGGTTTGAAGTGAAATAAAATTGGTAAAAGAAAAAGGTATCTTTGGAGCTTAAAGAACGCCTCCATCCCATCTCATGAAAAGCCTGGTATGTGGAATATTTTTGTAAGAGTAATTGGTGTGGCAATTAGCAAGCTACACAAAAACTGGTTTGGGTTTTTTAAATAAAACTTCATAATTTTACTGTACAACTGGTAGAATTAGAGAAAGATTGACAGCAACCAAAACACATCTTCAACAATTACAAGATTTTACTCTGGCCTTATCCAACTTCAAAGAATATTTTTTAGAAATTCTTTGGTGTATGGAATGCTTTGACAAAATTATGCGCCTATGTGATGTAACATGCATAACACTAAGAACAGGAGTTCTCATGGGGCAATAGATCTGCACTTTTTTGGTTGCTCCTGGTTCACATTAACGTTTTTTGCTCAATATTTACTTCTCTTTCACTTGTCTTGAGTACACAATACAATCAATTTGGTTACCACAGTGAATAGCTGAAGAGTTTCATGAAGGCTTATTTAAGTTTATTTGCATTCTCCACTAAAATAATGTTTTGTACTTTACCAGATTCCCAGTGATGTGGCGAGGGACTTAGAGCAAAAATGCCCCCAAGATATGGTGCCAAGACTCCCGGCAGAAGTTGGGGCAATTAGACTAGCTGATGGGATCTAATTAGCCCATGCTCACCGTAAATCAGGCAAATAGCAGAATAAGAACGGCCTGAATAAAGTTTCCATATAGTGTACAAGGACAGGATCAGAAGATTTCCAGTGAGTGAACGAGAGTCTCAGGATGGTGCAGATAAGTTAGAGGGAAGAATCAGATAAATAAATTCTATTCTAAGTATAGGTTATTACATCATCCCAGTCATCAAAGTACTTGAAAGCCTTGCAGAGTTAAAAAATAATGTGGCTAATGTTGGTCCAAAAATGTTCTCTCCATTCCTTTGCCTAGGGAAAAGTAAAGTAAATAAAAGTGATAAGCATTGAATTGACAGAAAATGGTGACTTTTCTGGCCATTTTTAGGCTTGGTCTACACTTAAAAATTAGATCAACATAATTACATTGGTCAGGTGTGTGGGGAAAAAAAGCACTCCCTGCCCAACACAGTTATGCCAAACTAACCCCCTGTAAGATGAACCTATGTCAACAGAAGAATGCTTCCATCGACTTACAGCTACCATTATTCAGGGAGGTGGTGTTCCTACACCAACAACATAGGCAGCATTTATACTACAGGGTTATGCCAGCATAGCTACAGCGACATAGCAATGCCTGAATAGTCCCTCTAGTGTAGACATACCCTTGATTCTCGCAGGAGTGAACTCCATAATCTAGGACCAGCACTAAGTAAACTCTGTCTACCACACAAAAGCATAAACTTCACTTTAAAAGAAGACCGTTCAAGTGGCTCCTGAGGACCAAAGTTGTCAAGGGCTATAGAGATGTTTACTATTTAACATTCAACATTTTATATAGTGCTTAATTACACAAACCTTTGCAATAATCTGCAGGGTCTTCTTGCTCCTCATCATCAGATCCCAGAATCTCCTCCTCTGGTTCTGGTGGTGCTGGCTCTGGCAGAGGCGGAGGTGGGGGCGGAGGAGGAGGTGGTGGTGCAGATGGAGCTTTCTGTTGAGGCTCTGGCCTGAAAATGAAAAGAAAGTACATTTACTGAGAAGCTTGATCAGGATGCTAATTGAGGGTTGAGCCACAAAATCCATCTTTCAAATTTTAGTGAAATACATCTCATTTATTTTCCCACAGTTATTCTTTATATTATCTGGTAATGCCCCAGGTATTTCCAAAAATGTATGTAGGTAAAGCTGGCAAGACGAGATATAGCTTTCATGTGAAGGTAGACCATTACACTGAAACGGCTCATAAAAGGTTTACAATATCAGGAATAATTAGCCATATAAAAATATTACAAATTCCTAACCAGTATATGAAAAACTGTACATATGCTTTTAGAGTATGAAGTACTTGGAATCAAGAAAGAATATTCCTCAAAGATGACCAATGTGGACAAGTTATACCAAGTCACCTCTGTGACAGCAACAAAGAAGTTTCAAGAACATATTGCAGGGAGCAATCCATCCAATAAACTAGATGACTCCACAGGCTTTTTTCATATCTAATTTCTATCAGTAATGTAGAAAATCACCTCAATATGAAAGGAGCAAGTAGTACTAAATAGGAAGAAAATACTAAGCTTCTTAGCTAGCCTTTGCTCAAAATATGCAATGGAATCAATCAATGGAAACACACAGATTTTTACCACATATGTTTTTGAAACAGTGAATTGTTAAAGACATTTTGTATTCTGATCACTGTTCTGGCTTCTGAAGATCAGAGGTATCCTACAAGTGAGATGTCTTCTTGGTTTAGCTATTTAGAATACATTTCATATACGATAATTAGAATAATTACAATTAGTATTTTGAAGCTCAGAGTTTTGTCAGATTTTCACATTTTGGTTGTCACCAGCTATCTATGTAAGAAAAAGAGGACATTTAGGTACCTTTCTGTTAATCTTTTTTTCTCTCTCTCTCAAATAGCTTGATGTTGTGGGGGGATGGTTGTATTTATACTTACAAATATACAGAAAATCTTATTTGCAGAAAAAGAGATCAGTAATATATTGTATTGCTATAGGTAAGGTTGATCTGAGCCTTCCATCACCAGCCATAACTATCTACACTTATTTTCACATCTGTTGCAAATTCCACCTCTCTGAAAGATCTCACTTAAATTATCAGTGTCTCTCCATTAAAACCACAACAGTTGAGGACAGGAAAATACATTGGTGTAACATGTTAACTTTTCAACTCTGGAAATCTAAATTCAAATACTGCTGTGTGATCATAACAGAAAATTATTTAGGTGGATTTATCTCAGTACTACATATATCCATATCACAACACATACCCCTCCACTTTTATGCACAACATACAGTCTGTTTGGGAAAATACAGCATTTGGAATAGCAAGGTACAGCTGGTCAGAAATAAGTTTAATTGGCAATATGGGGCAGCCTGCACAGCAGCTGCTATGCCTTTGCTCTAAGCAATATTAAAACTTGCATGAGTATCAAATTTATCCCCCCCTACACCTCCTCCAGAAACAAACGGAAGAAGTGTTATTACATTCTGAGTAAATTCTAAGATTTAGAAAGACAATTTTGAATACATTTCAGCATCTTTTTTGCTAAGCTTTAGGCAGGAATTAACAATTTTAAAAAATTAAAGATTTGAATGGGAGAGAATAGAAACAGGGGAAGGAAAAATGCATGCATAAGTCATATAGCTAGAGTCCTGCATGGATATAAAATTTGTATCTGCATCCAATCCATGATCTTCAAACATGGTCTGCGGACATAAAGCAGATATCTGCAGATTTGCAAGGCTCTACATATAGCAATTGTGTTTCTAAATATTTCTCTCAAGGAATTGGATTAATTTTTATTCCTTTTATTCCTTTTTTTTGTTAGCGTCATTCACCTCTGTACAGCTATTTCTGGTTGAAAGAAAACTGAATTTGGTCTCACAAAAACATTCTCAGCCCAATCACCATCAATCTTACTACAAGGTCAACTAATGGACCTGAAATCTACCATCTCCAAAAGCCTGAATTTATTACATAAATGAACAGATAGCATTCAAGCCCAGCTGGAGGTTGACAAAAAGCTCTAATCCATTTTTAAAAAGAATTCACAGTGTAAAGCTCCATGTCACAAACCTTGAAACTTCATCTTCTGGACATGAGGCCATTTTGGATACCGTGGTCAAGGACTGTAAACAGTTCAACATTAAGACTGATGAGCTAGAAAACAAATGCACAATCATGAACTTGCACTTGGTTGGCATACCTGAAAACAGTGAGTCAGGTAACAAGGGCATATTTCTGAATGTTTGGAATCATCATATTGGATGATATGACTTTAGAAACTATAGTAACTAACTTCAGCCATGAGATTCTCCATTGGATAATGTTTCAGAGAGTATGGCAATAATATCCAGGTAGAATATACTCAATTCTCCTTCCCCCCCACCCAGCACCACCATAGAATATTTTCACCAGATACCTACGCAAAGTGGCAAATAGAGCAGAGTGTTGGGTGCAAAGGGAAAGTGTGTTTGGGGAAGGTGATAGGAGAGAAGAGGAAGAGAGAAAGGGGGGCAGGGCATGTATGAAATGGGCAGAAAAGTGGAAAGGGTGGGTGGGGGAGAGAAGGATCAGGGGAAGCTGTGAGGTCAGGAGTGGAGGGCAGGGTTCTGGCACTATAAAATTTAGCAATACATTACTCACTAAACCCTCTCTCTGAGGGAGAGAACTGGACAAGATGCTAAAGTTACAATGAATCTACAGTGATTTAGTAACAAGGAGCTACTGTTCTATTTCTGCACCAGATATTGATAGTACTTAAGAGAGAACTGTGAGTTATCTCAGAAATAGGACTCTAACTTTTCATTACTCATCTTGAAGTAAACACCAAGGAATATCAAGAACGTTTCTCCAAAGGCCCAAAAGTAATCCATACTTTTAGAATTTGAAAAAGCAGATATTTCTGGAGAAATAGTCTAACAAAATGAAGATTCATTTGAGACTTTTCCAACTTACTATATATTTGATTTATTTTTAGAAGAGATTTTTTTTCTGTTATAATCCTTGTTATATTTGCTAGCTGGGAATTCAGGGATAGGTTGTTCTTATTGGCCTTTGTGTATATCATATTAGCAATTGTTGGAACAAGGAAGAATAGAAGGAGAAGTCTTGAAATAGTTTCTTATCTGGCTATTTAGACTTTTACTTACAATGTATAAATTGTTGATTTAAAATTAGAGAGCTCTGTTTTGTCTATGGAGCCTGTAAGACTGGCATCTCTGGAAAGGTTAAATTTATTTGCTGCCTGAGAAGGGGATGAGGAAGGACAACACCTGGGTGATTAGCTATGAAAGCACTTCTCCAGTTTTGTGGGTTTTTTTAAACTGAACACATGCTATAGATCACATAAACCTGATGACTATATCTAACACTTCATTTGGCTGCCTGAATTTCTGTCAAATAGTTTAATAAAAACTAGTTATGATACTTTACCAATGTTAAATGTTGTCCTCTCTCTACTACACTATTTCACAGCACTCAGCTGTGCCAGTGTTTATGAAGGAGCACTAACAGGGTTACTTTACATGTCCTCTCATTGAATGATCAGATACTATGAAAGTTAATCTTGTATCCTTCTTTGAGATGTATGAAATAAATATAAAAATAGTTATTGTTGAGATTTTATTTATAACTATAAACATACTGAAATGCTAATTTTTAAAAATGTTTTATTTATATTTGTTAAGTGGACTTTAAATCACCTTTGGCATCAAAGAGTCAAAATGCTAAAGTTTTAAATTATAGCAAAAAGCATATATACCAACTTCAATTAATATTTTTTAAAACAGCATTATCAAACTTTCTAGGAAATGCAGTAAGATTTCTAACTAAAGATTATTTACATTATTGCACTTTTATAACACCCCAAATATGAATCTAACACACACATGCTAAAATGTACTCACCCATTCTAATTTTTTCTTTCTACAAGGGGCACCCTGCGCTCTGTGATCCATTATAACTGGATTATTCCTCCTCAACTTTGAAAGCCTGGAGGCTCCTCTTTTTAAAAAACAAAACAAAAAAACTGCCTATCTTTAGTATGTTCTGCCAGCAGGTGGAGCTCTTCAGAGAAATGACTCCCTTTCACTCCCCCGTCAATTGCCCAAGCTAAGATAATAAACTATCAATTCTAATTAATATAATTACAACAGATTAGATATCTCCAGGCAGGATACTTATCTTATTTCAGAGTGGTAGCCATGTTAGTCTGTATCAGCAAAAACAACAAGCAGTCCGTGTGGCACCTTAGAGACTAACCAATTTATTTGGGCATAAGCTTTCGTGGCTAGAACCCATTTCATCAGATGCATGGAGTGGAAAATACAGGAGCAGGTATAAATACATGAAAAGATGTGAATTGCCTTACCAAGTGTGAGGTTAGTCTAACGAGACAATTCAATTGACAGCAGGACACCAAGGGAGGAAAAATAGTTCTTAAAACTACAATACCCACCTAGTGAAGTGAAGAAACAGATTGACAGAGCCAGAAGGGTACCCAGAAGTCACCTACCACAAGACAGGCCCAACAAAGAAAGTAACAGAAAGCCACTAGTCATCACCTACAGCCCCCAACTAAAACCTCTCCAGAGCATCATCAAGGATCTACAACGTATCCTGAAGGAGGATCCCTCACTCTCACAGACCCTGGGGGACAGGCCAGTCCTCGCTTACAGACAGCCACCCAACCTGAAGCAAATACGCACCAGTAACTACACACCACACAACAAAAACACCAACCCAGGAATCAAACCCTGCTACAAACCCTGATGCCAACTCTGTCTGCATATCTATTCAAGGGACACCATTATAGGACCTAACCACATCAGCCACACCATCAGGGGCTCGTTCACCTGCACATCTACCAATGTGATATATGCCATTATGTGCCAGCAATGTCCCTCTGCCATGTACATTGGCCAAACCAGACAATCTCTACGCAAAAGAATAAATGGACACAAATCTGACATCAGGAATCATAACAGCCAAAAAGCAGTAGAACACTTCAATCTCCCTGGTCACTCAACAACAGAACTAAAAGTGGCAATTCCTCAAGAAAAAAACTTCAAAAACAGACTCCAATATGAAACTGCAGAACTGGAATTAATTTGCAAACTGGACATCATCAGATCAGGCCTGAATAAAGACTGGGAGTGGTTGGGTCATTATAAAACCTAAACCTAATTTTCCCCTACTGTTACTCCCACCTTCTTGTCAACTGCTGAAATGAGCCACTCTCATTACCACTTCAAAAGTTACTTTTCCTCTCTTGGTATCCTGCTGTCAATTGAATTGTCTCGTTAGACTAACTTCACACTTGGTAAGGCAAGTCACATCTTTTCATGTATTTATACCTGCTCCTGTATTTTCCACTCCATGCATCTGATGAAGTGGGTTCTAGCCCACGAAAGCTTATGCCCAAATAAATTTGTTAGTCTCTAAGGTGCCACAAGGACTCTTCATTGTTTTATCTTATTTGTTTATTATACAAAAAATGGAAATGAAGAATTACAGCAAAGTCAGATCCCAAGCTCTCAATCTCTCTCTCTGTAGAAATGCTCCAAAAGAGAAAAAGGAAGGATTGATGTATTTCCCGTGCAGCTTGAATGTAATGCAAAATTTGGTGATAGCCTGCGTGTGGTCTCGTGGAGCACCAGGTGCCCACTTCAGAGAAGGAAAAATTATGTATGGGTAAGTAAATTTTTCTGTCCTCTCTTGTGGGAAATTGGTGCTCCAAGATCCTTTACAACTGGGAAGTAGGCAGCAGGAAAATCAATCTTTACAAATGAGAGAGAAATTTAAAACACCAGGAAAATTTAACCAAAAGAATAAACAGCTTTTGTTTGAGATGATTTTTGTGTTTGCTAACTTTTTGCTTTTCTTCTTTCTTCCCACACCACATGAAGAGTTTTAATAAAGGAAAAGCAAGAAAGGTCCCAACGAGAGGTTCCCCAGACCTGGCAGATGGAGCAGAGATGGGGGATTGTGGAGCTCCCTCTTGTGGTAGAGGTAACAGGTCCAGCTGAGTGCTTCTCCCAAGGAGTTCTGCATCCCCAGAAGGTACACTGGATAGGGCATGACATTGTGGCGAAGACACCAGATCCAGGGGCAGATGGCCCCTGTGCAGAGTGACGGGGACATGGTGCCTCCCTGTCTGTCTATGTATGCCAAGGCAGTGGTATTGTCCTAGAGTATCTGGATGTGCCGGTCACGGAGAAGAGGCAGGGACACGTGGCAAGCTAGGCAGACCATGTGCAGTTCCAAGTCGTTGATGTGCATGCGCACCTCATTGGTACCCATGTCCCTTGTGCATCATGGCCATGTAGATATGCACCCCATCCAGCTAGGGAGGTATCCATGGCAAGGATGGTTGTAGGGACAGTAGTGGTGAACGGGAGGCTGCATAGCACCTTGGCGTGATCGGTCCACCAGGCGAGGGAGGCGCAGACCAAAAGCAGGACAGTCAGGGCCGAGTCCCGGTAGTTGATTTGGGAACTGCAGACCAAGAGGAGCTACAGTTGTAGACAGCGCATGTGGAAGCAGGCATGCAGTGTCACACGGGTGCAGCGCACCATGTGGCCAAGGAGGAAGAGACAGCAGTGTACTGTTGTGCATGGCTTGTGGCACAGGGTCGCCATGAGGGCCATGAGGGCACAAAGCAGTCCATTGAGAGGAGGGCCCAAGCTGCTACAGAGCCCAGGCACACCTCAAGTAAATAGATGGTCTGCATCGGGAGAAGCATGGATTTTTCCTTGTTGACACAGATGCTGAGGGAGGTGAGGAGCAAGTGAAGAGCAGCGACAGCTGATGTCGTTTTGGCAAGGGTTGGTGCCACCAGGAGCCAATCATCCAGGTAAGGGAACATAGAGAGCCCCAGGCAGCAAAGATGGGCTGTGACGACCACGAAGACCTTTGTGAAGAGCCTTGAGGCCATGACAATGCTCAAGGGGAGTACTCTGAACTGAAGTGGTTGTTGCCCAGACAGATGTGGAGGAACTTGCACTGGGTTGGGTGGATATCAAAATAGAAGTACGTATCTTTCTTGTCAAGGGCTGTGAACCACACCTCCTAGGGAAGGGAGGGAATGATCGATGTAAGCATCACCATAAAGAACTTGGTTGGTGCCGTGACGTGATGGAGGAAGTGATGGTGGCTGATGGGCACAGAAGCTAGGATCTGGGGCACCATTGGACAGGCTCCTAATACCAGGTGTAGGTGGGCTGGTATGGGTGGTAGGGATGTGGACAGAATGGTGGCTTATTGTGCTGGTGGCGGGAGGCCAGGTTGTAAATTCCCAGAGACCAGAGGGTCGCCCTAAAGTCCTTCAGGAAGTGAAGGGCCTCATCCATCTTACCAGAGAACATTTTGTCCTCGTCTAAGGGGAGGTCCTGGACTGGACTTCCCTGGGAAAGCCTGAAGATTCCAGGAAGGCCTCTTGGGGTATACCACCACCTGTCGCCAGCGAGCAGGAGGACATGTCTGTTGCATTCACTGCTGCCTGGAGACTGACCTCATCGATAAAGCTGTCTTCCTCCACCAGGGCTTGAAGCCTGTGTTATTCGTCCTGCGAGATATCCTCCAAGAACTCTCCCAGCTTTGCATAATTATTGAAATCATACCTTGCCAGCAGAGCCTGGTAGTTCAAAATGCGAAACTGCAGGGTAACCAATGAGTAAAGTTTGCATCTGAGCAGATCCAGGCACTTTGCTGCTCTATCTGGAGGGATGAAGGTAGAGCAGTGCTGACCTGCCCATTCCGTTGCCGTGTCCACCATCAGCAAAGCTGGGGCAGGGTGAGAAAAAAGGAAATCAACCCCTTTGGATGTCACAAAGTAGCGATGTTCTACCCTCTTAGCTGTTGGGGTGCAGGATAATGGGTTGTGCCAGACCTCTCGAATGGGGTGGAGGATGGCCTCACTGATGGTCAGAGCCATGTGCGCCAGTCCTTGAAGCTGATATAGGCAGTAATAATCAGGAGGCAAGAGGGTTGGGGGAATCAGGGCTTCATCCCAATAGGAGGATGCCACCATCGGGACCAGTGCCACCGGGTCACACTCTGGGTCTACTTCTGGGTCCAAGTTGGAGGGTTCCAGCAGAGGGGCCCGGATGGAAGGGTGTGAGGCCTGTGAAGGTGGGTACGGGCAGTGATACAGATCCTATCTGGGCCATTGCTGCCATGCAGGTCCAGTGGGTACTATTGTGCCCCAAGAATAGGGATACCACTGTGGTGGGACTGGGGGAAAGCCCATCTGGTGTGGGGGATGCGTCCAGGAGTCTGAGCTGCACCGGAATACCGGGGAAAATGACGGTTCTTCCGCTGAAAAGCCCTCTGAGTCTGAAGAGGCCTCCGGCGGCAGCAACAGGGCCATCGATGTGGACGGTCCCACGACCGTTGGGTGTGGATCCCAGTCCAGGAGGAGTGGCACATCCGCTGGTGTAGGTGGCTGTGGAGCCAAGAGGAGCAGGGAGAACGGATACAGCAGGTTGAGGTGCGCCATTGGGAGCAGCGGTTCAACCCATCCAGGTGTCCACATCCCGCTGACCGCCAAAGCGGGGAAAGGCGATGCACAGTGCGGAGCATGGGGACTCCTGTTGAGGTGGAGAAGCATGCCTCGGAAGGCTGCCATGCTGCACAGCCAGCACGGGAGCCAACTGTACCAGTGCCTCCTTCTTCCTCTTCGCCTTCTTTCCCACCATGTGTGTAGTCATAGGGAGAGACATAGTGGGCTCTGCATGCAACATCTCACCCAACCGGGCATGGCTCAGGTAGGAAACGCTGTGCATCACAGCAGTCCACGATGGGGACCTGCTGTGACGTCCACGGGATCGCTTGCTGCTCTCCTCCTTGGCCTTCTCGTGTTTTGGGCAGGAGGGATGAATAGGGTGGGGTGCACCACTGGTTCCACCAGTCCAGAACTGGACACCACATGGGGCTGGAGTGCTTCCTCCATGAGAAATCTGCAGAGGTGCAGGAGATAAACCTTGCGGATCCGCAATAGAAAGGACCTGCAGATGTTTCAAGGTGCTGTGAGATGCGCTCCCTCCAGGCAATAGAGGCAGCGGTTCTTAAATCCTGGGACATGAGGGCATAGTAACCTGACGACGTCAGGGTGGGCCCTGAATGGGGCAACTATGGACACTAATTACAAGTTATGTACACAACTAAGAGGAACAACTGAACTAACTATATACCATGGATGATTGTTCTCATGAAGGCTGTGAGCACAGAGAGAGAAGATTCTGACTATGATCATGCAGTGGTAAGGGACTACGGGTGTATCGCCCCGTCCGGCCTCTTATAACCTCACCTGGAGCATGAAGTAATGTAAGACGCTCATGCGTGTCAACAGTCACTGCTGCTGAAAATTTCCAGCTCCGGCACATAGCACACATGCACACCCCATTTGTAATACATATAGGGACCATTACTCAAAGAAGAATCCTCATACTCCAGATAGTTCTACTAACAGTACAGTAGAGAAAGGAGACTATGGTGGGTATTCACATGAATAATCTCACCAGCTTCAGTGCACGTGAGTGTGGTGAAAAGGATTTGACCCTATGGTTAGTAAAGACTATGCTAAATATGAAAATATCAGATTGAATTTATTTAAGTACAGATACCACCAGAAGATATAGCTGCATAACCATGCTCTTCTCATCTCCTTGGAAAACAAAGAGCTGACCACTGGAGGCTATGATGCTCTATCTGTATGATTATGACTCTCTTGAGAGTTCTAATTCTTTTCTAACCTAAGAGTGTACTTTTGTTGTAATCTATTTATCTATGGAGAATCAATAAATCAATCAATAACTCTAAAAGGAAATGCCATTTATATAAACACAATTATCTATTATTGGACCCAACTCCACAACTTAAGCACATATTTGTAAAGAGATTAAAATGTGAAAACATTTTGAGTCAGTATTGGCAGACACTGCTATTATAGCTGTAAAGCATCCTGTAAAAGATCATCTACTTTTGCAAAACCGTTCTTTAAATTTGGCAATTCCTTTGAGCAACACCACAGCCAAAACTAAGTTGTGTTAATTTCTTGAAGAACACAAAAGTACAATTCATCTATTTATATATCTATCTACAGCAGTATTAAAGACAGTTACAGGAAGCAGGATTGAACAGTGATAAGAACATAGCAAATCAATGTTGAAAATGGATTTTATTCACAAAATTTAAGGGTTTTTTTAAAAAATAATTGACTGTGTTTTTAGACAACATGTCGTTGCTGGATCCAAAAGCCACATAATCCAGGGTAATTTTTTTTTTTTTTTGGAGAAAGTATTCTTAACAGTATTTCTTAACAGTATTTCCCTGTGCTAGTAAGAGTTGTTTGAGAACCCAAGAAAGATCAATGATGGAACAACCCTATATAGAAATTATTCACTCAGTACATTTTTCAAATTTCCCCCACAACAAGCATTTGAAAATATTTTTCAAGTTCGATTTTTTATAGAAGAAAGTAAAATACACAGATTTCTCAAATGCTGCAATAAATTAATCTGTGGTATCCCAA
The DNA here is from genome assembly GCF_965152275.1 of Natator depressus. Lineage (NCBI taxonomy): Eukaryota > Metazoa > Chordata > Testudines > Cheloniidae > Natator > Natator depressus. Next base: position 321,805,070 of record NC_134234.1, on the reverse strand, counting down.
TAGGTGTCAATTCCATAGACTCTCATATATCAAATAAGCAATGATAGGGTGTCACTGCCAAAAGTGGTAATCTAGAAAGCATCAAATTGAAAATAGGCATAGAGACTACAGAAAAGATTGAAACAGGACAAAAGTAATCATCAGTACAGTCCAGAAGCCTTAAAATTCTATCTGTGCTGAAAGAAAGTAGTGGTGGTTTGTTTGTTTGCATTTTAAACAAGAACTCTGTTAGTTGATGGTGCTCACCCTGCAGGGCATGAAATGCCTTGGGGAACAAAAATGATTCACAAGATGGGTCATTAGTTGAAAAAGATTCAGGAAGACCAAGTAATTTATCTTCAAAATGTAATAGTTAAACTACTACTCTTCAATATAGTAGACATCTAATTTCACTCGTAGAACCACTTATCATAAACAAACATATTTGGCTCTCTCCATTGTCAGGGTATGGACAAAATAAACTAATTAGACTTTTCTTTCTTTAATTTCTATGATCACTATATGTATGTATTCATATATCATGAAGGAAGTGGGTTGAACACATGACTGAAAGTGAGGTTATGACAGGTTATGATAAGAAAAGTAATACCATTCAGCATAGAATTGTACTTTAAATGGCCACACCTAACAAACTGCCAGGGTGAATTAACAAAAAGTAATTTCTGCGGTGAATACATGGACTGCATATAATTATCTATATGGAGCAGCCTTCAATCTCTTAAACCAATATAGCATAGGTTGCTCAGAACTTTAAACTGACATTTCCTGATTCAACAAATTACTTTTAAACCAGCAGAAATCATTCTATACTACATGGTGTGTACAGTGAATATGAATTTAAAAATGTGACTGCAAGGCCAATGTAAAATATTTTTATATATTTATTAAATTCCATAATCCAACATGCTTCAGTTTCATTTCTTATGACTATGTGGAAAACTTGACTTTTCTCATTTTTTACTTTTGTATTTTTTATTTTTCAGCTGGTAACGATTTATGCAAGTAAGGACTCCAGCAAAACAACGGCAGGGTGAAACCATCCACTAGTATAAAAAAACATGCCTTTATAAGTTTCTGTATGGAGAAGAGACTGTTCTCAAAATAATATATAGTTTACAAATGAATTCAATTAGGAGAATAAATAATGTATCTTGATAAAATGTGGATGCCTGGAAAATGTGTCCGGAAATAATTCAAATTTTGAAAATAGATCAGTTTAGTAAGAAGTGGGAGCTTTACATACTATGTTAACTGTTCTGTCTAGTTCTCTAGAAAGATATTGGAATATTCATAAAGAAATACACAAAATGGCATCTTTATATAATAGACTGACAAAATATGTATTTTTTCCAGTCATAATGAAGATTTTAGGATCCTCTGGTAAAGCACCAAGACTGCTGCAATCATTACGCACAACATATCAACTCGAACAGGTCATGGCATGTTAAATGAAAACTGAATGTTGCTTTTGAGAGTTTAAATCTCAAATTTAAAAAGTTGGTTTGCATTTAAATTTCCTTACAAAGTTTAGAAAGCATAACTTGAGCTGACTTTGCTTTGCAATCATTCTTCTATTGTACTGTTTCCCCAGAGTTGCACTGTACCTAGGGTTGCCAGGCACCTGGTTTTCGACCGGAATGCCTGGTCAAAAAGGGACCAGGGCGGCTATGGTCAGCACCACCAACCGGGCTGTTAAAAGTCCGGTCAGCAGTGCTGAGGGTCTAAGGCAGGCAGGCTAGTCCCTACCTGTCCTGGCACTGTGCTGCACCCTGGAAGCAGCCAGAAAGTCCAGCTTCTAGGGGGAGGGGCCACAGGGCTCCGTGCGCTGCCCTCGCCCCGAGCAGTGACTCCGCACTCCCATTAGCTGAGAACCCCAGCCATTGGGAGCTGGAGGGACGGATCCTGCGGGTGAGAGCAGCGCACGGACCCTCGTGGCCCTCCCCGCCTAGGAGCCGGACTGGTTGGCCGCTTCCAGGGCACAGCGCGGAGCCAAGACAGGCAGGGAGCCTGCCTTAGACCTGCTGTGCTGCTGACTGGGAGCCGCCCAAGGTAAGCCTGAGCCTCAACCCCGTCCCAGCCCCTGCCCCCCACAAACCCTCCTCCTGCACCCCAAATCCCTCATCCCCGGCCCCAGCCCAGAGCCCACACCCCAATCCCCTGCCTCAACCTGCAGCCCCCTCCCACATTCCCAATCCTTTGGCCCCACCCCCCAGCCTGGAGTCCTCTCCTGCACCCCAAACCCCTCATCCCCAGCCCCACCCCAGAGCCCACACCCCCCGCCGGAGCCTTCACCCCTTCCCGCACCTCAACCCCCTACTCCAGCCCAGTGAAAGTGAGTGAGGGTGGGGGACAGCAAGCCACCAAGGGAGGGGGAAGGTAGTGAGCGGGGGTGGGGCCTTGGGGAAGGGGCAGGGCTAGGATGTTTGGTTTTGTGCAATTAGAAAGTTGACAACCCTAGCTGTACATCTTATCACAACAAACTCTAATTGTGTTAGAAGATGGTAAGGCTGAAGGAAAGATAGTGATGTCCAATTTCAAGCCTTTGTTTATTCTGATGATTTCACTGTCTACTCCTGCCGGGCAGTGATCTCTCTAGGTTGGAGCACAAGCATATTGATGTGGCAGTGTAGGGAAGAATAATTATACAATGACAACATGCTTTCATTGTCTACAGTGAAAGTTATTAACTTTTAAAATAGGGACTTCCCTCATTAATGTGACTATTTATTTTTACTATGGTTGCACACAAAGTTCACATATAAAAGTGGGAGCCCACAGTGCTAGAAGCTGCACAAATACAGTAGTATTATTGAGCAGTTAATCACTAGAATATTATTTTTGAAGAACCACAAAAGAAGTAGAGTATCTTTTAAAAAGCAAACCATGTCCTTTCATGTCCTGAACAGTTTCTGACTCTGCTAACCAACAGAAAAGTATTTAGGGAGGTTAATAAAAAAAAAAAAAGAAAAAAAAAGACGCACTGGAAATTAAATTTAACCCATTTTTTTCTTGCCGGGTTTAGGATTATAATTGGCAATCATAGCTTTCATCATCTCCACCCAAGTTTTTGGACCAAAAAAGAATGAGTTAATGAATCAGAAGAGCTTGGCTCAGTTATTAGTTACTTCAGACACATGAAAGCTGTCTAGAAAACTTTTTTCTCCCCTTTAAGTACTTGTTCAATAGGAAAAATTTTAATTTTTTAGGCTTTTTTCCTCCACTTCTTATTTCCTGCATTTCCCACCCAAAGTTTTTATATATTTGTCCATACAATTAGTACTACTGAGAATCTTGGGAAACTTTCTGTGGCAGTGTTAGTTATACTTGCACAAATAGCAATGTAGAAGTTAGCCATGTTAAAGAACTTTAGTAGGAATACCTAAAATTTAAATTGCATGTAAGTTACTATTTTTGCAGTATATGAATTAATATTTAACTCACTGCTCCATCTACCATGTCCTGGTCACTCATCTAGAATTCAATGTCTCTGCCATTACATACATGTCTGGATTGTGAATGGGAGCAGATTGGAGTTTACGGTTAAACTCATGATGATGATAACTGCGAGAAAGCACAGGTGATATTGTTCACCATGTATCAATCAACAGAAGCACTGTCCTCAAAAAGCAATGATTTTCTCTGTCATATCCAAAGAGCCCGCCTTCCAGAATTGGTATGGAAGCAGGCAAACTGCAACAATCCCACATTACCCTCACAGGTGAATATGGGTTGGAACAAACACAATGGAAAACTGGTACCCAAGCTAATGACACTGGAGTGAATCCCCAGCAGCTGTGCAGAAATGTGTTACCCGTGGATATGTCAAAGGGAGCATATCACAATGCTGTAGCTGCAGAAATGCCACTGCAGCATGCACTGGGGCTTGTAAATGCAAGGGGTGCGTTGGCACATAAAAACATAAGAACGGCCATACTGGGTCAGACCAAAGGTATCCCTAGCCCAGTATCCTGTCTTTCAACAGGTTTCAGAGCAGCAGTCGTGTTAGTCTGTATTTGCAAAAAGAAAAGGAGTACTTGTGGCACCTCAGAGACTAACACATTTATTTGAGCATAAGCTTCCGTGATCTACAGCTCACTTCATCGGAGGTGAGTTGTAGCTCACGAAAGCTTGTGCTCAAATAAATTTGTTAGTCTCTGAGGTGCCACAAGTACTCCTTTTCTTTTTGTTTTTCAACAGTGGCCAATGCCAGGTGCCCCAGAGGGAATGAACAGAACAGGTAATCATCAAGTGATTCATCATCCCCTGTCACCCATTCCCAGCTTTTGGCAAACAAAGGCTAGGGACACCGTCCCTGCCCATCCTGGCTAATAGCCATTGATGGACCTATCCTCCATAAATTTATCAAGTTCTTTTTTGAACCCTGTTACAGTCTTGGCCCTCACCACATCGTCTGACAAGGAGTTCCACAGGTTCACTCTGCATTGTATGAAAAAATACTTCCTTTTGTTTGTTTTAAATTTGCTGCCTATTAATTTCATTTGGTGGCCCCTAGATCTTGTGTTATGAGAAGGAGTAAATAACACTTCCTTATTTACTTTCTCCACACCAGTCATGATTTTGTAAACCTCTATCATATCCCCCCTTAGTCATCTCTTTTACAAGCTGAAAAGTCCAAGTCCTAAGTATCTCTCCTCATAAGGCAGCCATTCCATACCCCTAATCATTTTTGTTTCCCTTTTCTAAACCTTTTTCAATTCCATTGTATCTTTTTTGAGATGGGGCAATCACATCTGCACACAGTATTAACTGTATTAACCACTGCTATCATGGTCGCACAGTGTTCCTTCCATCCATAACCTGCAAACATTTGATGAGGCTGGTTTTCATCTCTGTCGCCTTCCTCAAGAATGTGGGCGTACCATGGATTTATACAGAAGCAATATGGTATTTACTTCTTATCTATCCATCCCTTTCTTAATGACAGGTTTCAGAGTAACAGCCGTGTTAGTCTGTATTCGTAAAAAGAAAAAAGAAAAGGAGTACTTGTGGCACCTTAGAGACTAACCAGTTTATTTGAGCATGAGCTTTCGTGAGCTACAGCTCACTTCATCCGATGAAGTGAGCTGTAGCTCACGAAAGCTCATGCTCAAATAAACTGGTTAGTCTCTAAGGTGCCACAAGTACTCCTTTTCTTTTCCCTTTCTTAATGATTCCCAACATTCTGTTTGCTATGTGGAACTCTTAAATTATTCCTGTATAAACAATGCGCACAACATACAGTAACTGTCTGCAGTGGAATAAAAATCATAGAAATTTACTAATTTTTCAAATTTTATTTACATTTTGAACTCCAATTTAGAAGGTGAAATATTCAAAATTCAGCTTGGTAAACTTTTTTTTTTCCAGGTTCAGCACATTCAAATAATGAAAGATAACTTGTTTTAACTACTTTTCCTCAAAAATGCCTGACATTTTATTTTATAGAAAATGTGCCCAGTCAATAAAAGAAAAAAGTCTGACTCATCCTTGGTTACTATTACAGGTTGGAATTTTTCTTTAATGTTCCACAGTGCCACATGTTCTCTCTACATATCTTTATTCTGTTGATGGATCTTTGAATTCTCCCAAGATTACTAAAGGTCTCTCTGCTTTGGGGCAACAAGTTTTAATAATTGAGAAATATTACACTGTTCCACAGTGTCACTTTTCTTTGTGTGGTGGGGCTGACATATCCTGAGTTTAGAAGATATATTATCAGTGATACCCTAGTGCATTTGTATTACAACATCCATGTCAACAGCAGTTAAAAAAATTACACCTGCTTATGTATCTTTAGTTAAAAACTGAACAAGTACAACACTGTTCGCAGGGAACCATGAATGCTCTCAAAGTCAATTTATTCACTCAGTTACATTTAAAAAGAACACAGCAATAGTCTACAGTAAGAATGAAGTGCAAAAATGTGGTTTTTAAAAATAATCATCAAGAGTATGTAAAAGATTTATAGTAGTGTTATGGGGTACAACCGTAATAAAAAATAAATGCCAAAATATACCACCACACACAAATAGTGAAATACACACTGTTAGGATACAGATATTCAGGCCTGTCTGTAAAGGCCTATACTCTAAGAATTTAGGTGTATTCTTATCACTTAGCTTGTTATAGAGGTATAAAAGAAACAATCAAAATCACTGTCTGCCGGTGTAAGAGCCTTCTCTTACTGTGACATTCTGAGGCCCTGTTCTTAGGCTAAGGCCTTTGGCTAAGCAACAGAGGCAGCCATAAGCTGGGAAGCAACTGGTCACATCCTCACATTACAAACCAGTCAAATTGAAATCAGGTGCTATTGGGCTGTTAGGAATACAATCCTGTCCTGATAATGCCTATCGCCTCCAGAGAAAGGGAAGTGCCTAGAAGATGTAAAAGGAAACTTAGTTTGATGGCATCCTATCTGGCAAGAACTCACTTATCAATAGCTGGGATGTGAAATCCTCACTTCTGTGTTTGTTCTATCACTGTAGTCCCCAATTCCCTATTGTTTGTCTCATAATCTGTGTCTGGTTCTGTGATTGTTCCTGTTTGCTGTATAATTAATTTTGCTGCTGTAAACTAATTAAGGTGCTGGGATATAATTGGTTATGTAATCATGTTACAATATATTAGGATTGGTTAGTTAAATTTCAGTAAAATGATTGGTTACGGTATAGCTAAGCGGAACTCAAGTTTTACTATATAGTCTGCAGTCAATCAGGAAGTGGGTAGGTGGGGTGTGTGGGGGGGAATGGGAACAAGGAATGGGGGTGGGGAAATTGGAATCATGTTTTGCTAAGGGGGGAAATGGGAACAGGGAATGGGGGTGGGGAAATTGGAATCATGTTTTGCTAAGGGCAGAAATGGGAACAGGGACACAGGTAAGGCTCTGTGCTGTCAGAGCTGGGAAGGGGGACACTAAGAAAGGAAACTGGAATCATGCTTGCTGGAAGTTCACCCCAATAAACATCGAATTGTTTGCACCTTTGGACTTCGGGTATTGTTGCTCTCTGTTCATGCGAGAAGGACCAGGGAAGTAAGTGGGTGAAGGAATAACACACACACAAATACTAATACTAACGCTTCAAAGGGTATGTTATTTTTAATACTTATTTCCCTCCCCTCAACCCACAGAAGCAATACATAGACTTTGCAGAACTTTTAGACTTGAGAGCAATTTTAGCATTGCTCTCTGTCATCCAGCTACATTGAACCCATGGCAAGATAAATCAAACTTCAGCTTGTTGATTCCCAGATCTTTTTGCCCCTCAGATCATATCCATCAAGTAGCAACAGACTTTTGCTGTGTTTCAGAAACTTTTAAGGCCTGTGACCCAAATAATCAACACTTCACCTAGCAGTTTATCAAGAATGTGGCAGCAGGTTACTTGTCACAAAAACCTGAAGAATCTGCTACTTACATGTAAAAAGAAAAGGAGTACTTGTGGCACCTTAGAGACTAACCAATTTATTTGAGCATAAGCTTTCGTGAGCTACAGCTCACTTCATCGGTTAGTCTCTAAGGTGCCACAAGTACTCCTTTTCTTTTTGCGAATACAGACTAACACGGCTGTTACTCTGAAACCTGTCATACTTACATGTAGTAACTGTGGAAGCAGACTTCAAAACATCTGTCAATTATGTGCTGAATAATTCTATTCTTGAGTGATATTTTTTCTCTTTTTAATATCTTTTAGTTAGATATTTTAGACCTATATTCAAGATATATGATGCTGTTATGGAACACTGTCAAACTGTGTTGATTTCTGAAGCTACTTTGTAAGTCTTCCTTTTGATAAAAGGAAAGGTCAGCTGGATATTGTGAAAGTTTAATGGATCACTGATGGTTGATTAAGTTTTATTCATTTGGTATAAAATTCCCATATTGTGTTCTAACTAGGAAGTACAAAAATATTAAGCTCTTGAAAATGTATGACTAATTATTTGGGGATTAATGATTTTGGAAGGGTACAATGCCATTCCCAATTAAATCTCATGAAATAGTTTTCCGTTGTGTCTACTATTTAGATTTTTAATGTTTTATGGGACCGTGGGATAAGGTGTTATGTATTTTTCCTTTGTTCACTATTAAAATATTGTTTTCATACCTGTAGTACACAGAATATCTTTTTATATGTGATAACTGTGGTTGATATTTAGTTCTACTATGTGTTAAATTTTCTCTCTCCTTCCTAATATGAATACTGAAACTATTTATATTTCTCTTCTGAGAAAACCTTCACTTGGTATTTTTTATATATATATTACTAGTATTGCTCTGATGACCAAGGAAAACAGGGCAGAGTGCGGGGGTGGCACAGAATTCTTGATGATACTATTCAGCTATAAAGTAATTGGGAACATAACTAAATATTTTTAATGAAATTCTTCTATTTGTATCAAATTGCCAACAACAGATACAGTAGATATTTTAAAAAATACAGCAAAGTAAAAGGTAAGTTAGAAAAGAATATCTGAGAGAGTTATAACTAAGAGTCTCTTTATACAGCGATTTTTTTAATTTCCTTTTTATTTAATTTTTTTTCAATTCACTTTTCTGACTCTTCCTTGCCTGCTATATGCATCTTCTTCTCCTTGCCTTCAAATACCTGCACAAATCTCCCCCAGCCTACATCTCACATCTCATTTTGTAACTGGTCCCCCCTTCTCCTTTTCACTTTATCAACAATGGAAGCATTGATGCCCCTTCATGTCCTTTTCCTCCCAACTTTATGCCTTCTTCCCCCTTCCCCTTATACATTTCTCTTGCAAGACTCCCTCAGTGTGTCTCACCTTTTCTGTCTCTCTTTCAGGTTTAAGATCTCTGAGGCAGGGATTGCCTTTATAAATCTATTTTGTACTACACATCAAGATTACCTGTTCTTAATAATAATCTGAAATACACAAGTGATTTTCATGCACATTAGAATGGACTACTTTAGAATTTTGTTCACTTTTTTTTATGTAGACTCAAAAGACAATCCATATGCCTTCAACCTAAGAAAACTGATATAAAGATGGCCCTTAAAACTAATATTCCATGCTATGATGATGAAGTTGCCCCAGAGGAAAAGCATATCCTGATGGTTTTTAGAAATTTTTGTTTTGCAATATATACTTGAAAAGAAGTGAAGTTATTTAAGTCATGTTTTCCCATTTATACCCTTAGAGACCTGGAAATGTCAAACTAACTATAACATTCATAAATGAGCCGATGCCAGGAAGCTATAGGCACCATAACTCTTTAGAACCTACCTAGTTTTCTAGAGCTGGAGGATACTGGAAAGGATACTTCCATATATTCCTGGCTGGTTTCACATGGCCCTCCCTATTTGAGTATTTATGCCTTCTGTCCTGAGCACCTAAGTCCTGTCAATAAATGGAATAACCAATGCAGAAGCTATGAGAAGAAAGAAGCCTCAATACCAAGACTGTGGTTTTGAGATATAGCATTTAAAAACTCTATATAGATTTTATTCAGAAAACGTAACATAGTTTAAAAGCTAGAATACAAAAAAGAAATCAAATATCATTACCTTTGTATATGAAACTAATGCATGTTTTTGAATAGATAACTAAAGTGATTCTATCTGATTAATTGCTTTTGATTTATAAACAAAAATAACTTTTGTAGATAAGATCGGTAGTTTCTACATAATCAAGCATATAATGTTTGTTTTATTAATGATTTATGAGCTTTTCTCAGTTAAGTTTCATTCTCTAGACAGATTTTTTTTAAAGAATTAAATAGATGGTCAAACTGCAAAGTAACATGAAATTTCAAAACCCTGGCATTCCTAGCAAATAATTAGGCTGGAATAAAGCACATTATGAAAATATACATGCAAACAACTAGCTGTATGAGGTAATGCAACACACATTAAAATGAAGCCTGCAGCTAAATCAAGCCAATGGAGAACACTAAGCACTGGAAGGTATGGTGTAGGCTAAGGCCTTTCTGCAGTAAGACGCAGCAGCCATAGGAGGACAGCAGCAGCCATGAGCTAAGAAGCAGGGAGTCACAGTACAATATTGGCAAAAAGAAAAGGAGTACTTGTGGCACCTTAGAGATGAACAAATTTATTTGAGCATAAGCTTTCGTGAGCTACGGCTCACTTCATTGGATGAAGTGAGCTGTAGCTCATGAAAGTCTGAAATGAGCTGTAGCTCACGAAAGCTTATGCTCAAGATAAATTTGTTAGTCTCTAAGGTGCCACAAGTCCTCCTTTTCTTTTTGCGGATACAGACTAACATGGCTGCTACTCTGAATACAATATTGGGTAGTTAAGAAGCATTTCTGCCCTAATAGCACCAACAGTGACCAATCAAACAGAAAAATCTTGAGATATGTAAAGCAAACTTTGCAAGATAACACTGTCTGGCAAAACCACTTACCAGCAATTTTGGTTGAAAAGACACCGTTGATTGCTTTTGTCTGTTCTTTAATTTGTAATACTTCATTTGTTTTCCTATAGTTATCACTGTCTATTCTTTATTTTTGTCAAAATTTAACTCAACTAAGATGGTGGGGTATGATTGCTTAAAGAATTGTTACGTAATCGGCTAAGATTGGTGAAAAATTGGTGTAATGCTTTAGTTTAAAATGATTGGTTAAGTTTTAACTAAGTAAAATACAAGTTTTAACTATATAAACTGGGGTCCAAAAGGAAGTTCTTTGGAACCTGATTCCAGGACACGGCCCAAGATCAGAGCTGCCAGACCTCAACACCCTGCGAACCATAGTGTGCAGAAGCTGGAGTCCCCAGATGATCTAATTTTGACTTGCCATCAAGAAAAGTCTGTCTGCCTTATTGGGAGTGGCGAGCATTGTATGCTTAGCATGTATATTCTGTTGATCAATTGTTAATAAATATAGGTTAAGGATATTACTGTTTAAGGCTCTTTCACTGGGAAAAAGTCCCGCAAACCCACAAGATTACGCCCTGAGCCCAGGATGGGTAAGGATGGCTACTTAAATTGACCAGGTTTTGCACCAAGCCCAGGACAAATTAACTGGATTACACCTTGAGCCCATGGTATGGTAAAGGTGGGGTGCCCTAGATTGTGTGTGGGTCCCAGAAAAATAAACTTGAGGTAGAAGATTTTCAAAAGCAGAACACTGGTATGCAAAACAACAGTTATTTACTAAATACTTCTACTTCTGGCCAATACCTAATAGAGAGAAACAGCCTAGCAGGCAAGCACGCTCTTTATCACTGGTTGTCAACTTTCCTTATGGATGGCACCTTCCTTGCTATGACTACTAGAAGCACAAAATCTTTATTAGGAATGTGGAATTAGCAGGTCTTAGAAAACTTTAGATTCAGGAAATCAGAAAGCTTCAGGATACAGAGGCCTTCTTAGAAAATTTCAAAAGGGCCTGCCTTAGGTACAGCATCTCTACAGACCAGTACATGGTAGAGCTGAGGCCGCAGCTCAGTGGACTCTTAGCAGAGGTGGCAGCTGAAATGCCTAAGGAACACATGAACAGTTATGAACTTTTTAAAAGACAGGCCAGAATCAGAAAGGGGCTAACACCCAAGCATGCCCATCGGCGGTTCAGAGCCCTAAAGTGGAAACCGGACGTGGCATTTTCCCGACACGCCTACCACATTGTAAAAAATTGGGATGCCTGGATATCAGGATCAAGCGTTAAATCTCTGGAAGATCTGTCTTTCCTAATGCAAATGGAGCAGTTCTTAGAGGGTGTTCCTGAGGAAATAGAAAGATACATCCTTGATGGGAAGCCCAAAACGGTAATCGAGGCGGGGGAGATTGGAACCAAATGGGCGGAGGTGGCAGAAAAGAAAAAAACTAGTAGCAGTTGGAGCGGATATCAGAAGGAGCAACCCAAGACAACAACCTATCACCGGGGGCAGCCCAAGGCCCCATGTACATCCCAAGGGAAAACCCAAACACCTTATCGTCACCCCACACCAGTCTCCAGCAACCCACCTTGCCCCAGTGACCGCTCAGGTGGGTGATGTTTTAAACGTAATGAGCTGGGGCACGTGAAAGCCAACTGCCCCAAGAACCCCAAACTGATTTCAGTTCATTAAACCGGAGTCACACCAAAGGTCCTTGGGCCCAGATGCCTCCCAGGTACCCTCAGAGCAAAGGGAAACTGTGAGCGTGGGCGGGAAGGTGGTTACAGCATGGAGGGACACTGGAGCACCAGGTGTCAGCTATCCACCAATCCTTAGTGGACCCCAAATTCATCAACCCAGAGGCCCAAGTGACAATTCAACCCTTCATGTCAAAATCTTTAAACTTGCCTACAGCCGAGTTGTCTATCCAGTACAAGGGCTGGTCAGGAATGTGGACTTTTGCAGTCTATGATGATTATCCCATTCCCATTCTGCTGGGGGAAGACTTGGCCAACCATGTGAAGCTAGCCAAGAGGATGGGAATGGTCACCCGCAGGCAGGCTAAGCAAGCTGTCACGCCTAGCTCTGTTCCTGAGCCTTCCACCAGGTGCCTGTCTGTGTTACCAGAGACCCAGACGGAGGTGATGGAACTGGATCCCCTGCCAACGATTGCAACAGCCATAGCGGATCCAGTCCCAGAGACCCAGCCAAAGCCAGTCTCTACGTAAAAGAATAAATGGACACAAATCAGACATCAAGAATTATAACATTCAAAAACCAGTCGGAGAACACTTCAATCTCCCTGGTCACTCGATTACAGACCTAAAGGTCACAATACTCCAACAAAAAAACTTCAAAAACAGACTCCAACGAGAGACTGCTGAATTGGAATTAATTTGCAAACTGGACACCATTAAATTAGGCTTGAATAAAGACTGGGAGTGGATGGGTCATTACACAAAGTAAAACTATTTCCCAATGCTTATTCCCCCCCCCCTTGTTCCCTATCTTTCTCTCTCTGTCTCACACCCACCCACACCCCTGAAAAAAGTTACATTAGCCAAAAGAAAGCCAAAGTAAGACAAAGCTTTCAAATTTTTCAACCTGTTTGTCACTGATGCAAATGCATCCTGACCTCATTAATGCAATTATTATTATTCATTAAAACTAACACACAATGTTCTTACAGTGCATTGGGTTGTATATAAATGGATCTCTTACAAGCCCTGTAAACCTGTGTCTAGAGACTTTAGATGGTTATTCCATTTTGCTCCTTTTCAGGCTGTAATTATTGTAATTTTACAAACTACCACTCATCAACTCACCTGAGATGACTGAAAATTGGCCCTTTGATCTGGCAACACTGTGACTGTCACATAGAACCACCTCCGACTGCAGACAGCTCTCTTTCTTTAGAGGACAGGAGGTGACCTTCTTCTGCTCTTTCACTATCATCAGGGATGTAGAGGGCAGGATGGAAAGTTGCAAGCCCTTCCAATTTCCCAAAGCAGCAGCCACACATTTCTCTCTCCTCCCCGCGCGCCCCCCCCCCCCAAAAAAAAATTAGCAGTATATGCAAGAGGAGTGTCTAGATTTTTTTTCCAAGGCTGGTAAAACTTGTGACACTTCTGTAAGGCTGAATTACTGAACCTATGATTCCATGACTGAAAGCATGGATTGAAGATCTTTCTTTTTTCAAATTTGCCAAAAAATAGTTTTATGGGCACAGATTTTAAAATCTGAAATAATCAGATGTTTGTCTACCTAGACAATTTCTTGGTCAGTCTCTCAATAAATTATTTTAGTTTAATTATCCTGGAAAAGATTGAAAGTAATTTGTGAGATGGAAAATCTTCCTGTTTTCTCTCATGGAAAGGATCACCTCTATAAACATGGATATACTACCTAAGGTGTCATAAATCTTTAAAAATGGTCAAATGTGATTTCCCAACTATATTATTCAAAAAGCTCACATGCAGGAAGAACATTAATCCTAGACTAAGGTTGCAAATAAAGTTACAGAAAGGAGCTCATGTTCTTGTATCAAAACCATCCAGTATCCCAACTTAAAGACAGAGTTACAGCTAGATCACTCAAGGAGACCTAAAAAAGTTTATGAAGGCTTCATAAAGATTTTATTGCAAATCATTTATTTATTTATTTCACTCTTTATTTCATACATGCTCCACTGAGGTTAATTTAAACAAATAATCCCATCTGATTCATCCACAACATTAACACAATGGAAAAGGGAAAGTTAGTTATTTAAAACTATGTTTTTAGAGAGGGTAGTGTCTTTGAAGATCTGCACTTGAAACTGAACCACTGCTGATCTGGAACCTTCTGGAAAACTGACCACTGGATGTGGATGAGTGCTCCCTTATGGAGCTGAACATTTGGGGTCAAAGATATAGAATGTATCATTGACCAAAGCAATTCTGATTCCTTTCCCTCCAATTTAAAATGTTAATAAGGACTCCTAAGAAGTAGGGAAAGGTGGAGTTGGGGGAGTAGAGTGTAGATCTATGGAGATGATATACTTGAAAAACCAGAGTATGACAAATCTTTCTTTTTACAAGAACTGCCCCTGCAGATCCCATTTTGACAAATTACTCAGCTGTCCAACTCACAAAAAGAACACAATTCGCAAAATGGTTCTCCCAAAACAAGCATTAAAATGGAATGCCAGATAAAAAAAAATACTGCTGCAGGAACTTATGATTAGAACATTAGTGACAGATTTGTAAGTCTGCTTTCAATCAAGTAGAATGTGTCCATAATCCTTTCTGAATAAGGACAGTAGTCAAATCATAACATGTGAATGCAGTCTAGTTCACTTAGCCTTAGGCCTGGTCTACACTACGAGTTTATGCTGGATTTAGCAGCGTTAAATCAGAATTAACCCTGCACCCGTCCAGACAATGAAGCCATTGTTTTGACATAAAGGGCTCTTAAAACCGATTTCTGTAGTCCTCCCCAACGAGGGGATTAGCGCTGAAATCGACATCACCGTTTCGAATTAGAGTTAGCGTGGATGCAATTCGAAGGTATGGCCTCTGGGAGCTATCCCACAGTGCACCATTGTGACCACTCTGGACAGCACTCTGAACTCAGATGCACTGACCAGGTATACAGGAAAAGCCCTGGGAACTTTTGAATCTCATTTCCTGTTTGGCCAGGCGAGCTCATCAGGACAGGTGACCATGCAGACCTCATCAGCACAGGTAACCATGCAGTCCCAGAATCGAAAAAGAGCTCCAGCATTGACCGAATGGGAGATACAGGATCTGATCACTGTATGGGGAGAGGAATCCGTGCTATCAGAACTACGTTCCAAAAGACGAAATGCCAAAACATTTCAAAAAATCTCCGAGGCCATGAGGGACAGAGGCTACAGCAGGGATGCAACACAGTGCCACGTGAAACTTAAGGAGCTCAGACAAGCGTACCAGAAAACCAAAGAATCAAACAGACGCTCCAGGACAGAGCCCCAGACATGCCGCTTCTACGCTGAGCTGCATGCAAGTCTGGGGGGGGGCCGCCACCACTACCCCACCCCTGTCCGTGGACTCCGATGATGGGGTACTTTCCGCCATGCCTGAGGGTTTTGCAGATGGGGAAGATGAGGAGGAGGAGGATGAGCTTCGGGAGAGCACACAGCACACCATTCTCCCCAACAGCCAGGATCTTTTTATCACCCTGACTGAAATACCCTCCCAACCCAACGAAGCCAGAGAAGGGACCTCTGGTGAGAGTACCTTTTTAAATATAATACATGTTATAAAAGCAAGTGTTTTTTAATGATTAAGTAGCCCTGAGGACTTGGGATGCATTCGTGGCCAGTACAGCTACTGGAAAAGTCTGTTAACGTGTCTGGGGATGGAGCAGAAATCCGCCAGGGACATCTCCATGAAGCTCTCCTGGATGTACTCTAAAAGCCTTTGCAGAAGGTTTCTGGGGAGAGCAGCCTTATTCCATCCTCCATGGCAGGACACTTTACCACGTCATGCTAGTAGCAAGTAATCTGGTATCATTGCATGACAAAGCCTGGCAGTGTATGGTCCCACTGTTTGCGGGCATTCAAGCAACATCCGTTCTTTAACTCTCTGTATTATCCTCAGGAGAGTGATATAATTCATGGTAACCTGGTTGAAATAGGGGAATTTAATTAAGGGGACATTCAAAGGTGCCCGTTCCTACTGGGCTGTTTGCCTGTGGCTGAAAAGAAATCCTCCCAGAAGTTAGCCACATAGTGGGGGAGGGGAGGGCATTGGCGCTGAGCTGTTCGCATTTGGCTAGCAGGGATCTTCCCTGATACCAGCCACGCAGTGGGGGGAGGGGTAAAGCGATCTTCCCAGAGAATTGGATGTGGGGAGGGGGTTAGTTTGGTTTCTGCTGCTGCACGTAAACAGGAAAACCACAGCATTATATGGCCAACTCAACAGGCTTTGCTTGGTATGGGAAAGGAGGGCGCTGCTGTTATGAAGGTTGCAGAAGCCGAAAGACTATGGCTTACCATGGCCACCTGCAAGCCAAATTCTGTTACCCGGCACTGCATGTGTGATCTCTAACACCAAAGCCACAGGCACTCAATATAAGATGCAAAATGCGACCTTGCACCAAAATCACATGTAATGTGTATGTAATATGAATAGTGTTGTTCACCATGAAAGAGTATAGCCATTGTTCTGTAAAATGTATCTTTTTAAATACTTCACTCCCTTTTTTTCCTCCACCAGCTGCAAATGTTTCAAGCCTCCCTCCTCCGTCCCAAAGGCTATCTCGGATAAGGCGGCCAAAAAAAATGCACGTGCAATGAAATGTTCTCTGAGCTCATGCAGTCGTCCGACACTGACAGAGCTGTGTGGAGGGACACAATAGCAGAGTACAGGAAAGTAGCCAATGAACGTGAGGAGAGGTGGCGGCAGGAAGATCAGAGGAGGCATGAGGCAACGCTGAGGCTACTGCGGGATCAAACGGACATGCTCCAGCATCTGGTGGAGGTTCATAAACGGCAGTAGGATCACAGACTGCCGCTGCAGTCCCTGCTTAACTGCCCTCCCTCCTCCCCAAGTTCCATAGCCTCCTCACCCAGATGCCCAAGAACACGGGGTAGGGGGGGAGGCTCCAGGCACCCAACCACTCCACCCCAATGGACAGCACAAGCAACAGAAGGCTGTCATTCAAGATGTTTTAAAGTGGCCTTTTCCTTCCCTCCTACCCTCCTCCCACACCCCACCCGGTCTACCTTGCGAGTTATCTCCCTATTTTTATAATCAATTAATAAAGAATACATGTTTTCTAAACGATAGTGACTTTATTTCCTTTGCAAGCAAGCTGTGATCGAAGGGGGGAGGGCTCGTGGCTTACAGGGAATTTAGAGGCAACCAAGTGGGGGGGGGGTTCATCAAGGAGAAACAAACAGAAGTGTCTCACAGTACCCTGGCCAGTCATGAAACTGGTTTTCAAAGCTTCTCTGATGCGCAGCGCTTCCTGCTGCACTCTTCTAACGGCCCTGGTGTCTGGCTGCGCGTATTCAGCGGCCAGGCAATTTGCATCAACCTCCCACCCTGCCATAAACGTCTCCCCCTTACTCTCACAGAGATTGTGGAGCACACAGCAAGCAGCAATAACAATGGGAATATTGGTTTCGCTGAGGTTTCTGAGCGAGTGGGTAAACTGCGCCAGCAACCCTTTAAATATCCAAATGCACACTCTACCACCATTCTGCACTTGCTCAGCCTATAGTTGAACAGCTCCTGACAACTGTCCAGGATGCCTGTGTCTGGCTTCATGAGCCATGGCATTAAGGGGTAGGCTGGGTCCCCAAGGATAACTATAGGTGTCTCAACATTCCCAACAGTTATTTTCTGGTCCGGGAAGTAAATCCCTTCCTGCAGCCGTTTAAATAGACCAGAGTTCCTGAAGACGCGAGTGTCATGAACCTTTCCCAGCCATCCCATGTTGATGTTGGTGAAACATCCCTTGTGATCCACCAGTGCTTGCAGCACCATTGAAAAGTACCCTTGCGGTTTACGTACTGGCTGCCCTGGTGGTCCGGTCCCAAGATAGGGATATGTGTTCCGTCTATCGCCCCACCACAGTTAGGGAATCCCATTGCAGCAAAGCCATCCACTATGACCTGCACATTTCCCAGAGTCACTACCTTTGATAGCAGCAGCTCAATGATTGCGTTGGCTACTTGCATCACAGCAACCCCCACAGTAGATTTGCCCACTCCAAATTGATTACTGACTGATCGGTAGCTGTCTGGCGTTGCAAGCTTCCACAAGGCTATTGCCACTCACTTGTGAACTGTGAGGACTGCTCTCAACTTGGTATTCTTGCGCTTCAGGGCAGGGGAAAGCAAGTCACAAAGTTCCATGAAAGTGCCCTTACGCATGCGAAAGTTTCGCAGCCACTGGGAATCCTCCCAGGCCTGCAACACGATGCGGTCCCACCACTCTGTGCTTGTTTCCCGGGCCCAGAATCGGCATTCCACAGCATGAGCCTGCCCCAATAACACCATGATCTCCAAATTGCCGGGGAACGCGATTTTAGAGAAAAGTGTGTTCATGTCCTCATCTCCGCGCTTCCGTTGCCTCCTCGCCTGGTTTTTCAGGTGCTGGTTCTGCATAAACTGCATGATAATGCGCGAGGTGTTTACAATGGTCATAACTGCTGCGGTGAGCTGAACAGGCTCCATGCTTGCTGTGCTATCGTGTCTGCTCCTGCTCGGGCAATCCAGGGAAAAGGGCACAAAACGATTGTTTGACGTTGCTCTGATGGAGGGAGGGGCGACCAACAACATGGCTTACAGGGTTGGCTTACAGGGAATTAAAATCAACAAAGGGGGTGGCTTTGCAGGAAACAGAATGGCCCCCTCAGGGATAGAACTCAAAACCTCAAGGATAGAACTCAAAACTGGGTTTAGCAGGCCATTGATTTCATGTAGGGAGGGAGGAGAAAATGAATACAAAACAAATCTGGTCTATTTCTTGTTTTGATCCACTTCATCTATCTTTATAAATCTTGCTGGCAGCAGACCGTGCAGTACGACCGTTAGCCATCGTCATCTCCTGGGTGCTCGGCAGAAGACGGTGCAGTATGACTGCTGGCCATCATCGTCTCCTGGCTGTTCATTAAAAGATGGTGCAGTAGGACTGCCGGCAGGACTGAATCGGCATGAGATGAAACTTAAAAGGGTAATGACCTGGCTGAGTCCCTCCCATGTTTGCCCAGGTGCCCCTGACCTCATCGAGGTCGGTTAAAAGAGCACCCTGGACTACGTCGACGACAGCTACCAGTCATACTGCACTGTCTGCTGCGAAAAGGCAATAAGCTGCTGCTGTGTAGCAATGCAGTACCGCATCTGCCAGCACCCAGGAGACATACGGTGACAGTTAGCTGAGCGGGCTTCATGCTTGCCGTGGTATGGCGTCTGCACGGGTAACCCAGGAAAAAAGGTGCGAAATGATTGTCTGCCGTTGCTTTCACAGAGGGAGGGAAGGAAGTGGGGCCTGATGATATGTACCCAGAACCACCCGCGACAATGTTTTAGCCCCATCAGGCACTGGGATTTCTACCCAGAATTCAAATGGACGGTGGAGACTGCGGGAACTGTGGGATAGCTACCCACAGTGCAACACTCCGGAAGTCTACGGTTGCCTCGGTACTGTGGACACACTCCGCTGACTACGTGCACTTAGAGCATTTGTGTGGGGACACACACAATCGACTGTCTAAAAAAGCTTTCTACAAAACCGACTTCTATAAATTCGACCTAATTTCGTAGTGCAGACAAGGCCCACTCCCCTACTGACTTACTTCAAAAGGCCAGAGAAAAGTAGATTTTTCAAAATGATTTTTTCTTAACTCAGATGGCTCGTCTTATCTATATAACCGAACACTCCCAGCTAATTTATGAAAATTTTGAAAGATGACAGGTAATTGATTGGTTTAAATGACACTCCATGACAACCTCACTGGTAGGTAGGAATTTTGGGTGATGATGGAAGAACCACTTTATGAAAAATTGTAAATGGAGGACCTGCTCTCAAAATGTGTAGCTGAGTCTCCCAGCAGATGTTATGGTAGCTAGAAATGCAGTCTTTAATGACAGATATATAGTATATAGTTCAATAAATGAATGATACACAATATGGCTATTAGATGCACTTTCAGTGAAAATTAGTAAAGCCCATCTTGACTAAGAAACAGCACACACATTTGTCTAGAAGATGACCAAGTAAAGGAATTTCTGCTATTGTTATTGAATGACAAAATAAAAAGCCTTCTTCTTATTAGTACATAAGTCTTTGTTGTTGAAGGCTGACATTACTGCAAAGTAACTTGTTGAACTTCATAACATACCCTTGTCAAGTCCTAACAGATTCTGTAGTCCATTCAAACAAATGTAAAAATTCTAGTTCAAAATGAGTATCTAGCCATGATTCTAAAATAAAAAGTCTCGTTCTACCAGTAAATAAAATGGAAGTTCCCACATCAGAACTGGGATATATGAGAACATAAGCTGATGAAACTAAAATGGCACTTTCTGAAATATATAGATTCTTTTCCTTCTTAACTTGCTTATGATATGAGGGCAAAGTAGTTACAGCTGGAAGGCATCTGGAAAATTGACTCAAATTCAACATGGAGGCGTCCAATAAAGAGCCTAGATCTCTTCTTGTACACTGTTTGCTTTTGTGGAAAACAAGTCGATCTATTTTCTGAGTATGGATTGAGCCACTGAATATGTCGGAGAGCACTCATGCTGATCCTGAAGTCTGAAACTCAAGTTATCTGCCCAATAAGTTCTACTTCTCATCAATGTCAAGAACTGTTGGAAAAAGCATGCCTCGTTTGCACAGTCTAACAGATTCCTGGCAAAAAATTTGAGGTGTGCGCTCCTCCTTACCTATTCATAAAATACATTGCTGTGGCGCTGTCTGTAAAAATCAGAGCTAAAATATCCTTGAGTTTGGTCAGAAAGGGTTTCAATACCAGACACACCACTGAATTATAGTTTATTTGTATGGAGATTTTTTCCCTTTGGGTGAGCACAATCCATGCATTGTTAGATAACTCATGTGAGCCCCTAAACCCAGACTTAAGTCATCTGTCACCACCTCTCCAGATGGGGATAGTTGAGTACCAGAACCCTCTTTAGCGTATTCTCTGAAACAGCTTGCCAGAGAAGAGACTTAGAATGTTTTTCAAGACTCATACTTCTGAGTAGATGGACTTACAAAAAGAAATGCATGTTGCACTTAGGTAGTGGTGAAGAGGACTAATTCTTAACAGAGTAAAAGGAATCACAAATATGAACACCACCACAAAACCCAAAGAAGTGAGGAAAAATAGAAATGATGTGCTCTGATTTTGATCGAGTAGACATCTAACAACTCTTCGGTCTGGAAATCTCCCTCATGAAGAGAGAGCTATTATGAATCAAAGATTGCCTCAATTAATATTCATTTCTAGGTTCAAAGAAGAATAGATTTTTGTGCATTTTTTCAAAATTCAAAATTTCCAAACTAGAAAGCACATATCTGAAGTGAATTTGAGACCTCTTTGGCAGACTGATTTTCTATTTGCCTGTTTTCCAAGTTTGGCTACCTGTGAATATCCAATCTAATGAACATGTGCAGTTATCACAAGCAGGTATTTGTAGAATCCTAGGAGCCATGTGAAGGCCAAACAGCAGAATTCTGCATTGCTGCTTGTTTCCTACATAGACCAGAAATTACTTTCTGTGAATTGGTTTGATTAAAATGTGAAAATATACATATTTTAAGTCAAGAGTCACAAATAAATCCTGGGTTCAAAGAATTCGATTTTAGTTATGGAATCTGAAACTCCTGATGTAGTGGTTTAGCTTTCACAGATCCCAAATGGGAGGTATTCCTACTATATTTTTTGGAATGAGGAAATAAAAAAAAGTAGAAACTCTTCCTTCTATACTTAAAAGGAACCTCTTCTATCGCCTTCAATTCTACAGTATCAAATCCGTTTTGTAGCAAGTTTACATAAAATGGGTAAAAGGGTGAGTGGAAATGGACTGCAAAATCTTTAATGGGGTGTGGAATTGGATTGCCACTAACATCAGTGGGGCCAGGATTTCACCCATGATATTGCCAAAGTGCCTCACCACAACGCTCTCAATCTTGCTCCGAAAAAGCGAGATGCATAACACCCACCCAAAAAAATAACTGTTTTCAGTATTTTAAAAGATTGTTGGGCTCTGACAGAGGGGTTTTATAAAGTAAAAACACTTAAACTCCTAACATTATTTATCCAAAGTGTTAGGATATAG
Organism: Natator depressus; assembly: GCF_965152275.1. NCBI lineage: Eukaryota > Metazoa > Chordata > Testudines > Cheloniidae > Natator > Natator depressus. Next base: position 321,782,891 of record NC_134234.1, on the reverse strand, counting down.
ATATTCAGGCCTGTCTGTAAAGGCCTATACTCTAAGAATTTAGGTGTATTCTTATCACTTGGCTAGTTATAGAGGTATAAGAAAGAATCAAAATCACTGTCTGCCGGTGTAAGAGCCTTCTCTTACTGTGACAGTCTGAGGCCCTGTTCTTAGGCTAAGGCCTTTGGCTAAGCAACAGAGGCAGCCATAAGCTGGGAAGCAACTGGTCACATCCTCACATTCCAAACCAGTCACATTGAAAGAAGGTGCTATTGGGCTGTTAGGAATACAATCCTGTCCTGATAATGCCTATCACCTCCAGAGAAAGGGAAGTGCCTAGAAAATGTAAAAGGAAACTTAGTTTGATAGCATCCTGTCTGGCAAGAACTCACTTATCAATAGCTGGGATGTGAAATCCTCACTTCTGTATTGTTTTGTCATTATAGTTCCCGCTTTGCTATTGTTTGTTTGTATAATCTCTGTCTGGTTCTGTGATTGTTCCTGTTTGCTGTATAATTAATTTTGCTGGCTGTAAACTAATTAAGGTGCTGGGATATAATTGGTTATGTAATCATGGTACAATATGTTAGGATTGGTTAGTTAAATTTCAGTAAAATGATTGGTTAAGGTATAGCAAAGCAGAACTCAAGTTTTACTATACAGTCTGCAGTCAATCAGGAAGTGGGTGGGTGTGGGGAGGGGCAATGGGAACAGGGAATGGGGGTGGGGAAAGTGGAATCATGTTTAGCTAAAGGGGGAAATGGGAACAGGTACACAGGTAAGCCTCTGTGGTGTCAGAGCTAGGAAGGGGGACACTAAGGAAGGAAACTGGAATCATGCTTGCTGGAAGTTCACCCCAATAAACATCGAATTGTTTGCACCTTTGGACTTCGGGTATTGTTGCTCTCTGTTCATGCGAGAAGGACCAGGGAAGTAAGTGGGTGACGGAATAAGCCCCCTAACACAAAGTATTTTTCTTTTTCTTTTTCCTTCCTAATATGATGTTTTACATTTGTAAACAAGCATAGTGCAAAAACTTGATACAAAAACAAGAAAATTGTGCCTCACTTAAAAATCTAATTTCAAAAGTTCTTACAGTAAGGTTGTCAGAATAAACCCAGACCCAGAATAAACCCAGATTTAGCAAACAAAATGAATTTGAGATATAATCATAGAACCATAGGGGTAGAAGGGACCACAAGGGTCATTTAGTCTAAACCCCTGCCAAGATGCAGGATTTGTGGTGTTTAAACCATCCAAGACAGATGGCTGTCTAGCCTCCTTTTAAAAACCTCAGTGAAGGAGCTTCCACGACATCTCTAGGCAGCCTGTTCCATTGTCCTGCTGTTCTTACTGTTCAGAAGGTTTTCCTGAGATTTAATCTAAATCTGCTACGTTCTAGTTTGAACCCACTGCCTCTTGTCCTGTCCTCCATGGCAAGAGAAAATGACTTTTCTCCATCTTTTTTATGGCAGCCTTTCAAGGGTTTGAAGATCATTATCATGTGCCCCCCTTTAGCTCCTCTTTTCTAACTAAAAATACCCAGTTCCTTCAGCCTTTGCTCATATGGCTTGCATTCCATCCCTTTGTTCATCCTTATCACTTTCCTCTGGATCCTTTCCACTTTCTCTACACCCTTTCTATATATTTGGTGACCAAAACTGGACACAGTGCTCCAGCTAATGCGTAACCATTGCTGAGTAGATCGGTACTATTACCTCCCATGACTTGCATGCTATCCCTCTGTTAATGAAACACAAAATTGCATTTGCTTTTTTTGCAACAGCATTGCACTGTTGACTCATGTTGAGGTTGTGATCCACCACAACTCCCAGATCCTTCTCAGCCATGCTGTTGCCAAGCCAGTTATCTCCCATTCTGTATTTGTGCATTTGGCTTTTCTTCCTTAAATGTAGCACCTTACATTTGTCTTTGTTGAATTTCATTTCATTTTGTTGTCTATAGCCCAGTTATCCAATTTATCAAGATCTCTCTGAATTTTAGCTCTATCCTCCATAGTTTTGGCAATCCCCCCTTGGCTTTGTGTCATCTGCAAATTTGATCAGGATGCTCTCTACTCCTACATCCAGGTCATTAATGAAGACGTTAAACACCAGACCCAGAATAGATCCCTGTGGAACCCCACTTGTCCACTGCATTCCCCCTATCCACCAAATCAGTTACCCTGTCAATGAAGGAAATCAAGCTAGTTTGGCATGGTTCGTTTTTAGTAAAAACATGCTGGATGCTACTGATCACTCCTTCATCCTCCAGGTATTTGCAAATTGAATGTTTTATACACTGCTCTAGTAGCTTTCCTGGTATGGAAGTCAGGCTGACTGGTCTGTAGTTCGCCGGCTCCTCCTTTTCCCCCTTTATAAAGATATCTATGTTAGCTCTTCTCCAGTCTTCCAGGACCTCTCCTGTCATCCATGAGTTTGCAATTATTATTGCCATTTGCTCCAAAATTTCTTCCCACAGGAAATTTCTAATTCCTATAGCACCCTGGGATGAATAGCATCTGGGCCCGCTGACTTGAATTCATTCAAATTAGTCAGAGCTCTGTATGAGAGACCTGGGGTTGAAGACAAAGACCTGCCATGACTGAACCGTGCCTTTATGTATGGCCCTAGAGGAGAGAGAGGGTACCAGGGCAGCAAAAGGCAGGAGAGGGAGAAGTTGGGGAAATGGTCCTGCTGGGACTTGGGCAGAGAAGACGATCCCGGGCAGCAGCAGGCAAGGGAGTGTTGCTCCTGGGTCAAGACAGAAACAAAAAAATGGACAGCAGTTCCCCTATATTAGGGGGTGAGGAGAGGGGAAGTGAAGTCTTCATCTGAGCGAGAGAGAGGCATGCATTTTTGTGTGCATTAAAAGGCTGACTTTTCAACCTGAAATTATCATATACACACATTTGCAGAGGAATAGAAAGTAGGACTGTTGATTAATCGCAGTTAACTCAAAAAAATTAATCACAATTAAAAAATAAATTGCAATTAATCGCAATTTTAATCACACTGTTAAACAATAGAATACCAATTACATTTATTAAATATTTTGGATGTTTTTCTACATTTTCACGTATATTGTATTTTGTGTTGTAACTGATATCAAAGTGCATATTATTTTTGATTACAAATATTTGCACTATAAAAATGATAAAAGAAATAGTATTTTTCAATTAATCTCATACAAATACTCTAGTGCAACCTCTGTTGTGAAAGTGTAACTTACAAATGTAGATCTTTTTTGGTTACATTACTGCACTCAAAAACAAAACAATGTAAAACTTCAGAGCCTACAAGTCCACTTAGTCCTACTTCTTGTTCAGTCAATCACTAAGACAAACAAGTTGTTTACATTTACAGGATATAATGCTTCCCTCTTCTTATTTACAATGTCACCAGAAAGTGAGAACAGGCATTTGCATGGCACTTTTGTAGCCAGCATTGCAAGGTATTTACGTGCCAGATATGCTAAACATTCATATATCCCTTCATGCTTCGGCCACCATTCCAGAGGACATGCTTCCATGCTGATGACGCTTGTTAAAAAAATAAGGTGTTAATTAATTTGTGACTAAATGCCTTGGGAGAGAATTGTATGTCTCCTGCTCTGTTTTACTTCCATTCTGCCATATATTTTGTGTTATAGCAGTCTCAGATGACGACCCAGCACATGTTGTTCATTTTAAGAACACTTTCACTGCAGATTTGACGAAACAAAGAAGGTACCAATGTGAGATTTCTAAAGATAACTACAGCACTTGACCCAAGGTTTAGGAATCTGAAGTGCCTTCCAAAATCTGAAGGATATGGTGTGGAGCATTCTTTCAGAAGTCTTAAAAGAGCAACACTCCGATACGGAAACTACAGAAATCGAACCACCAAAAAAGAAAATCAACCTTCTGCTGGTGGCATGTGACTCACATAATGAAAATGAACATGCTTCGGTCCGCACTGCTTTGTATTGTTATCGAGCAGAACCTGTCATCAACATGGACGCATGTCCTCTGGAATGGTGGTTGAAGCATGAAGGGACATATGAATCTTTAACGCATCTGCCACATAAATATCTTGCGACGTCGACTACAACAGTGTCACGAGTACACCTGCTCTCCTTTCAGGTGACACTGTAAACAAGAAGTGGGCAGCATTATCTGCTGCAAATGTAAACAAACTTGTTTATCTGATCGATTGGCTGAACAAGTAGGACTGAGTGGACTTGCAGGCTTTACAATTTTACATTTTTTTATTTTCGAATGCAAGGTTTTTTTGTATATAATTCTGCATTTGTAAGTTCAACTTTCATGATAAAGAGATTGCACTATAATACTTGTATTAGGTGAATTGAAAAACACAATTTCTTTTGTCTTTTTACAGTGCAAATACTTGTAATCAAAAATAAAGTGAGCACTGTACACTTTGTATTCTGCGTTGTAATTGAAATCAATATATTTGAAAATGTAGAAAACATCCAAACATATTTAAATAAATGGTATTCTATTAACAGTGCAATTAATCATGTTTTTTTTAATTGCACGATTAATTGCAATTATTTTTTTTGATCGCTTGACAGTTCTAATATAAAGCAATTAAAAAGTCCAAAGACAAATTATGGTGGAAACATACCTTAGCAATAAGTATGTTATTGGTAGAATAACAATAGCGAGACTGGTGAAATGTGGCTAGGTAGTAAGCAAGCTTCACATTGATTTCAAAACAGAGGTGTCAGAGACTCAAGGAGTCAAGCATGTGTTTGCCACAAAATGAAAATGGTTATTTGCTTTCAACATTAATAAAATGTATTGTTCAACATTTTGTGAAAATACAGAGAAATATCTAAGTAATTTAACAAACAACTGGGGGGGGTGGCATTTTCGAGTTAGGTGATATGAGTCAAAATTGTCACATGTGCAATTTGACAATTTTGTTTTGCATTTATATTCTATGTTTGTTGTCTAATATTTTCATCCAGCAATCACTATCACTTCAAAAGACCTTATGAAATACATCCACACAATAGTACAGGCTTGCAGTTAGTAACACAATAAAATGGAAGTAACTGGAGTTCACAGAGATACGTGGCCCCTATCCGTATTCCACTGTGGTTATTCCACTGTTGGCAGGCACTCCATGCACTTAAGACCAGAGAATTCTAGTAAGTAGTGTCCCCGCCGGTCACACCTGCACCTTTGCTCTCCTCATGCTCCTATGCTGAGGGGCAGAGCAGACTGATCCCTCTCCAGTTCCCTCTCTTACTGTGCATCAGAGATGATCTGAAGCAGAAAGGAAGGACGGCAGGTAATGGAATAAAAGTAACACCGCTTTTTCCTTCAAATGTTGGTCCCTATGTATATTCACTGGTGGTAGCAAACAACCAGCTCTCAAAAAGGAAGGTCTGAGAATGCAGATATAGTATGGCTGTTTGCAGAGCTTCTGTCCCAAAGGATGTGTTAATGGAGGAAACTTGGACCAAAGTGTAATGTCTTGTGAATGTATGGATGGAACTCCATGTTGTTGCCTTGCAAGTATCAAGCAGAGATACTTCTTGAAATTATGCTATTGAGGCTGCCTGTGCTCTCATACAGTGAGCCCATAACCAGTGTAGAGGAGGAAAACCTGCTACATGATAAAAGTAGGATATAGAGATCCTGTGGGAGGAAATAACTTGAGTTTGGACTCATTCTGCTATGACATCACACAGCCTACACTTTCTGATCTGTTTTGTGCTCTGTAACTAAAATGCCAAAGCTCATCTCATGTCAAGAAATGAAATCTCTTCTCCATACTGGAAGGTTGGGGCTTCTGGACGAACACAGGTAAGTGGATAGCCTGGTATTTATGTGGAATTCCAAACTACTTTAACATAAGAATGGCCATACTGGGTCAGACCAAAGGTATCCCTAGCCCAGTATCCTGTCTTTCGACAGCAGCCAATGCCAGGTGCCCCAGAGGGAATGAAGAGAACAGATAATCATCAAGCAATCCATCCCCTGTCACCCATTCCCAGCTTCTGGCGAACAGAGGCTAGGGACACCATCCCTGCCCATCCTGGCTAGTAGCCATTGATGGACCTATCCTCCATGAACTTATCTAGTTCTTTTTTTAACCCTCTTATAGTCTTGGCCTTCACAACATCCTCTGGCAAAGAGTTCCACAGGTTGACTGTGTGTTGTGTGGGAAAAAAAATACTTCCATTTGTTTGTTTTAAATCTGCAGCCTATTAATTTCATTTGGTGACCCCCCTAGTTCTTGTGTTATGAGAAGGAGTAAATAACACTGCCTTATTTACTTTCTCCACACCCGTCATGATTTTATAGACCTCTATTATATCCCCCTTAGTTGTCTCTTTTCCAAGCTGAAAAGTCCCAGTCTTATTAATCTCTCCTCCTATGGCAGCCATTCCATACCCCTAATCATTGTCACCTTTTTCTGAACCTTTTCCAATTCCAATATATCTTTTTTGAGATGGTGCGATCACATCTGCATGCAGTATTCAAGATGGATATATATATAGAGGCAATATGATATTTTGTGTCTTATTATCTATCACTTTCTTAATGATTCCCAACATTCTGTTTGCTTTTTTGACTGCTGCTGCACACTGAGTGGATGTTGTCAGAGAACTATCCACCATGACTCAAAGATCTGTGTCTCCTGACCTGACTCAGATTCTGGTTGAAATTAGCACTCCATCACTGTCTGAACTTAATCTCCCTGTTCTTCCTTGCCCTAGATTTGAGGGGTTGGCAGAAATTGCACTTCTGGGAGATGTGAGTCTCCACCAAACAAAAGACACACTTGGAGTGGCTGTCGTTCACAGGTATAGCCTCTCGGCAGGAGAAGCAGCATTTGAAGCTGGCGAGCCAGGCATCCCCTGCCAGGAAGACAAGGCTCCCCAAGGATAAAGAGAGGAGGAAAAACTACTAACAACTAACTATACTAACTAATCTTAATAAACAACTATAAAAAGAATGCCAAATAGCCAAGGCATGCTCAAGGCCAGTAAAGTAGAGAAGGAACTTAGGGTGGTTTGTCCACGCATCCCTATACAGTTTCAGTGTCCAGCACAAAGAGGCATCGGAGGCATGTGTGGACTGAACTGGCACTGCTAGGAGAAAAATCTCCAATCAAGGGCTTGAGAAGCGCAGGCACACCTGAAGTGGAGCACCCATAGTAACATTACTCGAACAAGAATAGAACTTTGACAAGCAGAAGCACAGTGAAATTAACAGAAAACAAAACCCCGTGGGAAGCAGTTAAACAATCTCAAACCATGTCAATTAGGTGGTGTTCAGCAGCTTCATTTCAGAAAAATTTGTGGGGAGGAGTTGTTGCGGCACATACAACATTCCATGTGATTATATTATATCCTGAAAAGCTGGGGGAGGAAGGAAGTGGAAGACATAATGGAGAACATAGAGCTATAAAAAATCTGGGCAACTGTCCCCATTGTCCTATAGCAAATGATGCTCTTAGTAGCGTTGCTGCTCTATGAGCAGAAGAGGCTGGCACGGGAATTATTAATGGTAGAGAAGGACCTCTGGAAGACTCGAGTAACAGATTTGTCAGTTTAGATTCATTTCCTTCACCTCCAACATCACAAATGGGGAGACATGACACAAAATTCCTTCTCTCTTCCTGAAGGGGATAAGCTGGGGTGGCCAAACTGCAGCTTGCGAGCCACATGCAGGTCTTTTACAGTTGAAGTGCGGCTCACGGGGTTAGGGGCTTCGGCCCAGCATGGAGGGGGGTCTCAGAGCTTCAGCTCCTCAGGGAGTACCTGCCGGGGCTCAGGGATTCAGCAGGGGTGGGGCATGCCTGCTGGGGCTTGAGGCTTCAGCAGGAGTGGGGCAGAAGCCCTGAACCCCAGCAGGTGCCTCCCGAGTGCGACAGAAGCCCTGAACCCCGGCAGGCGCCTCCTGCATGGGGCAGACGCCCCAAGCCCCGGCAGTCATGCATGGCTCTCAAACTCCTGAAGATTATCGTATGCAGCTTGGAGGGTCGGTACATTTGGCCACCCCTGGGATAGAGCTTCATCTGTATTAGACACCTACAGGCCAGAAAATAATATGTAAATATGACAGGTTTCAGAGTAGCAGCCGTGTTAGTCTGTATTCGCAAAAAGAAAAGGAGTACTTGTGGCACCTTAGAGACTAACCAATTTTGTAGTGATAATCAAGGTTCCCACCCCCCGCCCCCACTCTCCTGCTGGTACTAGCTCATCTTAAGCGATCACTCTCCTTACAGTGTGTATGATAACACCCATTTTTTCATGTTCTGTGCGTATATAAATCTCCTCACTGTATTCTCCACTGAATGCATCTGATAAAGTGAGCTGTAGCTCATGAAAGCTTATGCTCAAATAAATTGGTTAGTCTCTAAGGTGCCACAAGTACTCCTTTTCTTTTTATGTAAATATGGAAACTCAAATCTCACCAGTCTCTTCACCTATTCTTAGAATAGAATATAGCTGATAGGCTGGTTTTCTCACCAGGATACTGCCCTGTATCTCATTGGTAAGGCCTGCCTCCATCCTCCTCTTTCATATTTACCTCCGAGTAGTAGATGTCTTGATAACTGTTTTCAGGCCTCGTAGTTGTACATCCAAGGAGATTTGATCACAGTATTTCTCACTAGCCTTTTTTCAGATAAACACACAATAAACTCATCACTCAACTCCCCTAAACAATTCAAAAACCTCACTATCCTTAAGGCAATAGAATGATCTTTCTATGAAAGAAGTTGAGGACCTGTTGCTGGAAGTGTTTAAGAGAAAATAATTGAAGAACTACTAGCAAAGAAACTTTATGGTCCATGCTAGAATTTGGACTAAATTGCCAAGGAGGTCTCTGTCAGCCCCATTATTTATTATTCAATGATTAAATATGTTCAATAAGTGACAGGATTTAGAAGTGCATATAAAATTAAACAAGCATTAATCAAAGATACTAATTCACACATTCCTTTTTTGCCAATTATTTTCTGCTATGTGCTAAAATTTGATTCACAAGATTAACTCAGAGAAAATGTTTTAATGTTTGCGAACAGTGATCATAACACAATGGGGGAGTATAATAATAAAAGCCCACGAAACAATGATAAAGTATTAAGACTGAGATAAACAAATGCAAGGGAATTCTTAATTAAGTTTTTTTAAAAATCCAAACACTCATGTTATTGCCAATAAAAAAAAGAAAAGGAACTGGATAACTCACAGAATATGGACTAGTGACCTAATGTTATCGTCTGAGAGCCTGTTGATCCCTTATGCAAACTAAACTGGTAGTCTCGGTCAATTTTCTAGAGGAAACACATCCTCCTCAGAAAAGGCACCTACATAACTGGCACCCGTAACACAGAGGAACAAGCAACTGAATGGACATGGAAACTGAGCTACTTGTTTATCCCTTCATGTTAGATGGGAGGCACATGGATAGAGTGGTTTAAATCAGGGATTCTAAACCTTTTTCTTTCTGAGGAAACCCCAACACGCTGTAAAACCTCCATGGCCCACATGTGCCACAACAACTGTTTTTCTACGTATAAAAGCCAGGTCCAGTATTATGGGGTAGCAAGCGGGGCAACTGCCTGCGGCCCCTCACCACAGGGGGCCTCACAAAGCTAAACTTCTCCAGCTTAAGTTTGCCCCAGGGGGCTTGGGCTCAGGATTCAGCCCCGCCAGGACGGGGCTCCATCTTCGGCTTTCCGCCCTGGGCCCCAGTGAGTCTAACACCAGCCCTGCTTGGCTGAAACCCTGAAACCTGCTGGTTTGAGAACCATTGGTTTAGATAAGCTTGCAATGCCACTACCCTGGATGTACTGCTCCTGTACTCAGGTGATTTTAATTTCTATCTAGTGCAGTCATTCAGCACTTCTCAACAGCACCAACATTCACTTATAAAAATTTACCAATTTAAAAACATCATACATAAGAGGAACGATGTTGCTGTGGCACTGGGCTGGAACTCAGGAAACGTGAGTTCAGTCCCTAGCTCTGCCACAGACTCCCAGTATGACTTTGAGCAAATCATTTAATCTCGTTTACTTTTTATCTCACACCTTTTGTCTTGACTATTTAAATTGTCACACCTTCATGGCAGGGGTCTTTTACTAAGTTTTTATTCAGGACTTGGCATAATGGGGTCCAGTCTCGGCTGGGGCCTCTGGGCACTACTATAACAGAATTCTGTTTTTAAATCCACACACACAGAAGACAAAGTATGTACGGAATATAATCCTTACTCCTAAAACTCCCTAGTTTTGTGCATTTTAATCAATTACTGTGCTTTTAAGTAATTAACTCTAACATAGGTTGTGACACTACACCCCATATGCTTCATAGTGATATTATTATATGATTATGGCATAATTATGATGCATTTAATATAAGACGGGTCACGTAAGGCGTCATTCGAAAAGTTATGATTTGCTGAATATGATTATCCTATTTGTATGCATGCATCATTTTTGTATCTGAAGTTATGACTATGTATCTGTATTTCACATGTAGTCACACCTTGGTGACACCCACTAGGCAAAATGCTTCCAGTCTAGATAGCTGGCTGTGAAGGGCCTATTGATGGTAATGGGCCATTAGGAAGAACAATAGGCCTCAGGAGAAGCTTATCCCCCACCAGGAGAGCCTTCCTGAGAACCTCTAGCAAGGTATGCAAGGGCATGTGACAAGGCCACATGACATGGAACTCCATCTTGGATACCAGTGTTTTTCCACAAATTGAGTTTGGGATAATGGGTTCCCGCCATATGCTAAAGGTATATAAAGCAGGGATTGACATAATCAGTGGTTCTTCACTCCCCACACAAGAAAACTCCTGGAAACACCTAAGGAACAAAAGACTTAACTGGGGGAAGTGCTGGACCCAGGCTAACGGGATTTCTAGCCTGTTACCTACCTCTCGTAACTGTTGTTCTTCGAGATGTTTTGCTCATGTTCACTCCAATAGGTGTGCCTGCACCACATTCATGATCGTCAGAAGGTTTTTCCCCCAGCAGTACCCTTTGGAATGGCGCCCTCATAGCGGTGTATATAGGACACTGCCGACCTGCCGCCTGCTCAGTTCCTTCTTGCCAGAAGACTCCAACAGAGGGGAGGCGGGTGGGACTTGGAATGGACATGAGCAACACATCTCGAAAAACAGTTACGAGAGGTAGGTACCTGGTTTTTCTTCTTTGAGTGCTTGCTCACGTCCATTCCAATAGGTGACTCCCAAGCAGTTTCTCTGGAGGAGGGGTCGTAGTTCACCTGATTCCTGACTGTAGGACTGCCCTGCCGAATGCTCCATCATTCCTCGCTTATTGGGTGATGGCGTAGTATGACGTGACGGTGTGGACAGAAGACCATGTTGCTGCCTTGTATGTGTCTTGAATAGGGACGTGCGTGAGGAAAGTTTCAGACAAAGCCAGAGCTGTTGTGGAGTGTGCCGTCAATGGCGGGGGCGGAACTTTGGCCAGGTTGTAGCACATTCTAATGCAGGACGTGATCCACAACAAAATGTGCAGCGATGAGATGGGATGCCCTCTCATCCTTTCGGCAATTGCAATAAAGAGCTGTGGTGACTTACGAAATGGCTTTGTGCGTTCAATGTAGAAGGCGGCTAAGGGACGCCCAGGGAACAGAGCATCCACTCTCTGCCAGTGGCATGAGGCTTAGGGAAGATGACCGGTAAAAATATGTCCTGACTCACATGGGAGACCACCTTGGGTAGAAACGCAGGGTGAGGATACAGCTGAATCTTGGCTTTGTAAAAGACAGCATAGGGGGACTAGGAGGTAAGAGCTTTGAGCTCAGAGACCCTTCTGGCCTATGTTATAGACACCAGAAAGGCAATATTCCAAGAGAGGTAAGAAAGAGGGCAGGTGACCATGAGCTCAAATGGAGGGTCCATGAGCCTGGACAAGACTAGGTTGAGGTCCCACTGGGGAACAGGCTGCCGCACGTGGGGATAAAGCCTGTCCAAGACCTTGAGCAATCGGCCCACCATGGGGTTTCCGAAGACTGATCTACCTGCTGCCCGTGATGGCGGCCAGGTGCACTTTGATAGATGATACTGCCAGCCCTTGCTGCTTCAGGTCCAGTACATAGTCCAAAACTAGGGTAATTGGCACTTGCTGCGGTGGAAAACCCTTCTGCAGGGACCAAACAGAAAACTGCTTCCACTTTGCCAGATATGTGGCTCAGGTGGAAGGTTTCCTACGTCCCAGGAGAACTTCTCTCACTGAGTCTGAACATTTGAACTCCAACAGAATCATAGAATATCAGGGTTGGAAGGGACCTCAGGAGGTCATCTAGTCCAACCCCCTGCTCAAAGCAGGACCAATCCCCCACTAAATCATCCCAGCCAGGGCTTTGTCAAGCCTGACCTTAAAAATATCTAAGGAAGGAGATTCCACCATGGAAGGAGGTTCAACCACGGAGTTTCACACCGTGATGTGGAGAGATTCCAGGTTGGGGTGCTGGAGCTTGCCGTGATCCTGAGTGATGAGGTCCGAACATAAGGGAAGGGTTACTGGTCTGTCGACCAACAGACTTAACAGCGTGGTGAACCAGTGTTAGCGGGGCCACGCTGGCACTATGAGGATCAATGAAGCCCTGTCCTGGCAGACCTTGAGGAGGACTGTGTGTGTGAGAGGGAAAGGCAGGAACGCATAGAGCATGTGACTCATCCACGTGAGGTGAAAAGCATCTGCGATGGAGCACTTCAGTACAGCCCAGGCTCCATCGCAGATGCTTTTCACCTCACGTGGACACTTCACCTCACGTGGACACTGCTGGCACTTCCTATTGCTCCGTGTCGCAACAGGTTTATGTGGGGAAAGCCTCACTTCTGGAAAATTGAAAGGGTGATGTCTGGGCCCAAGGGACCATTTGTGACTGAGGAACAAGCGGCTGAGTTGGTAGATAGCTCGTTCTGCGCCCCCAGAACATACGACACTTGTATGTGTATCGAGTTGGCGATGCAAAATTCCCAGAGCGCTAGGGCTTCCTGGTACAAGAGAGAGAAGCGAGCACCACCCTGTTTGTTTACATAAAATGTCGCCATGGTGTTGTCTGTGAGCATTGACACACATCTGCCTCAGTGTTCTGGAACACTTGGCATGCCAGGCGGACAGTCCTCAACTCCCGCACGTTGATGTGCAGTGATAGTTCTGCCTGCGACCATAGGCCTTGAGTTCTGATACTGCCTAGGTGCACTCCCCACCCCAGCGCCGAGGCTTCCGTGACCAGTGACATGGTAGGTTGCAGTTTGGCAAAGGGAACTCCCGCACAGACCACTTGCGGCTGTAGCCACCAGCGTAGAGATTCGAGAACGGGAGGGGAAAGGGTAACTATCCTGTCCAGTGAGTCTCGGCTGGGTCTATACAATTGAGCCAACCACGCATGGAGGGATCTGAGATGTAGTCTGGTGTGCTGGATCACAAATGGGCATGCCGCCATATGCCTCAGCAGCTTCATACAGTTTCTGACCATTGCAGGGTGGAACTGGTGGAGGTTCTCGATAATGTCCCTGAGGGCTTAGAAGCGTGGCTCGGGCAGGGATGCCCTAGCTTGCACAGAGTCCAAGAGAGCCCCTATGAACTCTATTATCAGTGTAGGTACCAGCGTGGATTTGGGCACGTTTAGTACGAGGCCCAACCTGAGGAACGTGGTTTGGGCCAGGGCCACATGCACCTCCACTTGTGCTTGCGGCTTGGCCTTGATGAGCCAGTCGTCCAGGTATGGGAACACTTGTACCTGATGTTTGCAGAGGAAGGCTGCCACGACTGCCATGCACTTCATGAACACCCTGGGGGCCGTCAAGAGCCCAAACAGGAGCATTGTGAACTGGTAGTGCTGGCCGCTGGCCACAAAGTGAAGAAACCGTCTGTGGGCCGGGATAATGGAGACATGGAAGTAAGCATCCTGCACGTCGAGGGCGGTGTACCAGTCCCCCAGATCCAGGGAAGGAACGATAGAGGCTCGGGAGACCATGCAAAACCTGGCTTTCTTGATGAATGCATTGAGGTCTCACAGATCCAGAATAGGTCGCAGTCCACCCTTAGCCTTGGGGAAAAGGAAATATCAGGAGTAAAATCCCTTGCACCTGAACTCCTGAGGAACCACCCCTAGAGCGAGGAGTGATTGCACTTCTTGGAGAAGGAGTTGCTTGTGAGTAGGGTCCATGAAGAATGACGGGGAAGGTGGGTGGGAAGGCAGGAGGGAACAGAACTGGATAGACTATCCCACCCCTATTTTGCTCAGAACCCAGCGATCTGTTGTGATCTGGGACCGAGCACAGCAGAAGTGGGATAGCAGTTCATAAAGGGAGGGTAAGGATCTGGAGTGAGTCCTGGTGCTCCGTCCTCGGGCGCACCTTCAAAAGTTAGGTTTCGGCTCCAGGGGCTGTATGGATGAGCTCTGGCCTTGGCCTGTGGAGGACTGTGACTGGTGCCACCTATTATTCCTGCCCCTTCTCCTGGCTGAGTCCTGCCTCAGTGGTCCGGAGTAGAAGCAGGACAGGGGCTGGGGTTTGAAGGACCTCCTCTGGAGTGCAGGAGTGTCGATCCCCAGGGACTTCAATGTCACCCTCGAGTCTTTCAGACTGTGCAAGCAGGAGTCCATGTTCTCGGCAAACAAGTCAAAAGGCAGGTCCTGAATGGTGTGCTGGACCTCCGGGAGCATGCCCGAAACCTGTAACCAGGCGGTCCGTCTCATGGTGATTGATGTGGCCATGGTCCGAGCCACAGAGTCAGCTGAGTCTAGGGCAGGGAGGGAGCTCCTTGGTACCACCTTGCCCTCCTCAAGAAGCGCCGCACACTCCGCAAATGAGTCTGACAGGAGCAAATCCTGGAACTTAGCTCACGCTCTCCAGGAATTGAAGGCATAGTGGCTGAGCACTGCTTGCTGATTAGCAACGTGAAGCTGGAGCCCCCGGTCAAGTAGACTATGGCCGAAAAGGTCCAGCTTCTTAGCATCCCGTGACTTTGGGGCAGGACCTGGTTGACCTTGCTGCACCTTTGTGGTTCGCCACATCTACCACTAATGTTCTAGGCTAAGGGTGAGCCTGATGATAGGCCCAAGGAGTCCAAAAGTGCCACTGTACCGGCCCCTGCCACTGTGGGGACCCGGATACCACCGGCGCCAGCACATCCCGCGATCTGTGGTGCTGGGACCGGTGCCAGGACCGGGACCAGTAACGACTATGTCAGGAGATCGACAACTCATTATCGGAGTCCGAAGAGTCGAGCCAGACCATGGAGGGGCGGAGCCCGACAGTGCCGGGGAATGCTATTGCAGTGACAGAGCGCAGCGCCGTAGCATCGTTGGCTTGCCCAGATGTTGAATGGGTGGCAATGCCACCATCGGTGCCACAAAAGGTGCTGTAGTCTGCGCCGGTGCTGGGCCTTGCGCCACTGCCTGGACCAGTGCCGGTGGTCGTGCCACAGGGCCGGGGACTGTGCCATCATGGCAAGAAGATCCCATGTGGCCTCAGAGGTATCCAGAGTGGAGGGGAGATCAGTCTTGTCCTCCAACTCCTCCCGAGTCAGGGAGTCCACAAGCACTGGGTTTGATGGAGCCCCTGGCAGGGCCGGAGTTGACAGTGCCGGGATCTGAGGGCCAGGCCATGAATGCCCTGCCGTAGGATGCACCCCACTGGCATCCCTGTGCTGTTTCTTGACAGCGGATGACCCCTTTTCACCTTCTTCTTCTTCTTATGCAGCACCGGGGACTGAGAGCGGTGCTGCATGATCGAACTCGCTTTGTGAGCCGGGGAGCAGTGTCAATGCTCCCTGAAGGAGTCTTTTTTTGGTGCCGAGGCATTCCACACGGAAGCCGGTGCGCTGCGCACCAGTGTCACCAGTGCTGCTTCCAGTGCCGGCTGAGGGCGAAGAGCTGCCTCCATTAAAAAGGAGCTTGAGGCAATAGTCCTGCTCTCTCTTTGTCCTGGGTCTAAAGCTCCTGCAAATGGAGCACTTACCTGTTTGATGGCCCTCACCCAGGCACGTAAGGCACGATGCGTGCGGATCGCCCTTGGACAAAGGCTTCCAGCAGCGTTTGCAAGATTTAAACCCTTGAGACCGAGACATAACCCGGTCAGGGGAGCTAGGGCGGGAGGGGTCCAGGGGGTAGCCACTACATAGGCACTTGCGAAGCAAGAGACTGAAGGAAGCTCCAACGACCATCATTGGCAGTAAGAGGGAACTGAGTAGGCAGCAGGTCGGCAGGGTCCTATATACACCACCATGAGGGCGTCACTCCGGGAGGCTCCACATCCAACCCAATGGGTACCACTAGGGGAAAAGCCTTCCGACGATCGTGCATGTGGCGCACGCACCTATTGAAATAGACATGAGCAAGCACTCGAAGAACCACCTATGGAACCCAAGCTGCAAAGCAAGTCTGCAAGCCTGCTTGTATCATCAGTCAGGGTGAGAATTTGCTAATTCATACCCTATCTTTCTAGTATTTTAGGCTTAGTTTACGTTTTTGTTGATTTACTAGGTAATCTGCTTTGATCTGTTTGCTATCACTTATAATCATTTAAAAAGTCTGTTTTTCTGTAATTAAGAAACTTATTTTATGTTTTAATCTAAACCAGTAAGTTTGGAGTGAAGTGCTTGGGAAACTTAGCTCAGGGGCAGGGGCTGTTGCATTTCCTCTCCACATTGAGGGAGAGGCGAACTCTATGAGCTTACATTGTATAGTTCTCTGTGCAGTGCAAGACAATACAATTTTGGGTTTATATTCCAGTGGGGGTGCGTGCCTGGCGAGCTGGGGGTTATCTTGGCTGTAGCCACTCTATTGCTGGTTCATGCAGTGGCTGGTCAGAGATCCTGCATATAACTGCAGCTGGGTGTGTCCCTACCTGTGTGAATGCTGGTGGAAGTGTAGGACCAGGAGTGGATCTGCAGCTTGTTACAGCAGCACAGTGTGAGAGGGAGCCCAGGCTGGTAAGTCAGAGGGCTCAGTAGTACCCTAGTTCCAGATGGCACCCCATGGGGAACCTGTCACACAGGTAACACTTTAGACATCTTTGTTTTGGGATTGTCAGGGGCTATGAACACTTCAGAGACAGCGCAATCAGGCCCTGAGGGAAGGTGATGTCTTGTGTTGTTCTGCAGAATGCCCTCAGGACAATTTAAATAAAGCACTGATGAGTTCTAGAGAGAGCTACATCATCATGATCCAGTACCTTGAGGGGGAGGGTAGTAACATGGAAATACATAACTTAATCTGGCACTTCTGCTTCAAACAAAGGTAGTAAACTAATGTACCTTGTTTAATTCAGAACATTACACATCTTATTATCCAGATCTTAATAAAAGAAACATTCAACAGCTAAATTCGAAATTAATGCATTACACTCACATAATCCATTATATTTGCATTTTATAACAAGGGAAAGGGGTACATTTTCCTCAAAACTTATATTATTATTCTTCAAACTTATTCTTTTAAATACAGAAAGACTGAACATGTAAAAGACACTTCTCTTTAAAAAGTACATATGCAATATATCTTTTCACTAATTATATGAAAAAACACAAGGTATACTGTATGTTCCACATGGAAAAAACATTACAAAAACTTGTCCTGAAGAAAAGCTAAATCTTTAGAAAATCTTTTAACAAAAGAACATTAGCATTTCTTGTGTGTAGTATATTACCCTCTCCATGTTTACATTATTACTGAACCTAATTACATCATAACAACACAACTTATTTATTTACAAATTCCATTTAAAATATTACATTCATGTGCATTGTGTTCTTAAATGTAACAATATATCAATACTCAGTTGAGTACAATTTTAAAAATGCACTCAACAAAAATTGCAGTAGAAATTTCACATTAATTTCCAATATTTACATAATATTTATATGAGCATATTGTATATCTCGACATATGCATACAGAAGAAAAAAGCAAATAAGTTTTAAAACAAAAAACAAAAGGGAAAATTTGGTTTCTCCTAAATTCATGTAAAGGATGCAGATCTTACTGTTTTAGGCCTCAATCCCACAATTTGCTGTTTGCAGGCAGTGTACTACGCATGCGTGGAACCTAATGGGATGGCACAAGGGCATCCAACACTGAGGTCTTAAATGTGAACTAAACGGCTTCTTCAAGAAGTACAAAGTACAACTAGGTGCCATCTTTACATTGCCTTTCTGGGCCCACCAGTAGCTAAGTCTATGAGTTTAAACCTTAAATATTATTTTTGGGGGGTTATGAGTTTGTGTCAGCCTCAGGCCATTTTTCATTTTGTTTTTTTCTTTTTAGTTTTGTTTTAAACATCGTTTTTTATGTAAAATTAATATAAGAATGTCCTTTTTTTTTAAACTTCACTTTCTCAATCTTCAGACCGGAAAATCATCCCAGATAAGCATGACAATTTTCAATACAAACTTCACTATTTAGCTTTTTTGTTAAAATTAACTATACCTTCCAGATATATCAGAGCAGCAGTAACCAAAATCTAGTTTAAAGTTACATTTGCATCAACTTTATAGGCATAAAGTTCATAGGCACCAAGGGAAAAGAGTCAGTTACAAAGATATTTATCATTGTTATTATTTCTTTTTAAAACCTAACACATACACACACTCTCTCACACACACACTTAATGGTAACATTCTTTGTAATAGTCATTCTTGGCTACTTGTTATGTAGACGTCTACTTGTTATGTTATGTTTCCTTAGTATATAAGTCAGGCAATGGACAACCAGCAACACTTGTACAAAAATATCTTCTCTTGAACACTACAATAGTCTTTAATACCTGCTGTCAAGTAGATAGAAAGACAGAACTAAAGAAAAACAGAGGAGGAGGATTAACAGGAGAATAAAGAAGATAGATGCAGATGAGAACAAGCAGTAGGGAGACAACAATGGTGGTCTAATTTTTGGTATCAATTTTTCCCCACTATGAATTATGTAGATCTCTGAAATTTAAAAGTAAACTTAAAAACTATTGGCAACCCACTAGATTACCATAACAATATATTTACTACTGCTAAATAACTTTAAAACATTGGAATATCTGGATGAAATTTCAAGGACACAAAACACTGCTGTATGAAGACTGATGCCAAAGTTCAAAAAATTCAGATTTATGAAACCACCAACAGGGAGCCAAAAAAAAAAAAAAAAGGATTTTTTTTATTTACAACATGCTTTAAGGGCACATCCAGCTGTATCACCATCATTTCAGATGATAGTAACAATGGCATTACTATGAGCGGTCTTTAACAAGAATTTTACTTAAAGAAAATAAGTAAGTTAGCACATTGACTAAAGTGAAATGGATATTTCATGTTTTTCACAAAAACTTTAGCCATCCTTTAGCCATTATGGCTAAAATGCCAAAATTTATCATGTCTGTACTCTGATTACAAGTCTATTAAATTAGTTGAGCGTTCTCTATTTTTTGTAATGGTTGTGTGCCTTATTTTCAATATGCTCAATATAACACAACAGATACCAAACTTAGTTTTGACAGGTTTCAGAGGGGTAGCCGTGTTAGTCTGTATCAGCAAAAACAACGAGTCCTTGTGGCACCTTAGAGGCATATATTCTGTATAGGTTGGCTGGCATATGCTAGGTAATACAATCATGGGGCTAGGAGAGGCTACACATCACCACAATCTAATAGTTTTGTAATTTTGTAAAAAAGTCTTCCTGTAACAATTAAAGACATGGATTTACAACAGGAAGGAAAGGAGAAAATAAATTTTTAAAAATCAGTAAGCAAAGCTGCTGAATCTATGACAGATGAAGAACAGAAACCACTAGGGAGATCTCTATTTTTCTTAATTGTTCTTTTTGGTACATTCATGGTGAATGTCATTGAAATACCACGGTAGATGATAATTAATGATCTAGTGCCCCTTTTCTTAAATTGATTTGCTTCTAGTAAAGATCTCCCAATGTTCTGACAGCAATGCTCAAGTTAGCTGAAAAACTAAAGCACTAGATCCTTTCAATTGCCTAAGAAATTAGAATATAAACCATACTTTAATAAGCTTACATAGTTACTGTGTTTTTAAATTTGAGAAGAAGGGTATTAGTATATGCAGAGCACAGACCTGAGAATCAGAAGGCCCAAGGTCTATTCCCAGCTCTTCCATACATGTACTAGGTGATCTTAGATAAATCACGCCTCTGTTTTCCCATACATAAAATGGCGATACTACTACTTACCTATGTCACCAGGATGTTATAAAGATAAACACGTTAATGTTTATGGGACACTGAAATGTCTGCATAGAAAGGTGCACTAGAATGTATGCATATATACGCACACATATATATAAAACATATATATAAAACAAGACAACAAAATGTACTGTGATATAAAGGTTTTATAGTAAAATATTTGAGATGGCCATTTCAATCATGAGCAGCAAAGCCCGTTCTAAAAGCTGGGTTTCCTACTACAGTTTAGGATATATGACCAGAGCTCTCAGTAACAGCAAATTGTCTTGGCTCTGCCCAGCTGGGAAAACCCCCACATGATACTGCTTCCAGTATCATACACATATACAATACTTCAAAAACTTACTATGTTCTATAAATTGGTTCCCAAAACACAATCCCCAAGATATATTTCTACAGGGCATAAGCAGCCCCAAAAAGCCTGATTAAGAAATGAATTGATTCTCACCAAGGGAGCAACAGAATGGCAAACCTGGCCATTCAGAGCACAGAAATCACTAAGTAAAAAGAGAAACCCCAAAGGTTGCAAGTATATTTAGAAAATTAGATTTATTTATTTTGACTGCATCCACTGAGGCCTGAATATCTAACACAGTGTCTGGAGACTGTGTGTAGGGATGACCACGTGGCCACTTTACAAATTTTTTTCAAAGAAAGCAAAGGATTTTTGTACTCATAGAATGAAGATGACTCTGGTTTAATGAGCTGTGACTGACTTAGCATAAAGCCCTTGGCTTTGCAAGCTTCTTTAATGTACAATTCAGACACCTGGAGATCAAGGATTTTGATGCTTTGTTTGCCCTTAGCGTTGGATAGTACCAAATAAAGAGAGCTTTCCAATGTTTCTTTCATGATTAAGTATTTTTTAATCACCCTGCACACACTGAATAAATACCATTCCTCTTCCCTGAGATATAGTAGCTTGAGACAGGAGGAGGGAACGACTGTTACTTGCAAATGAAAGAACACAGTTTTTACGTTGGGGATAAAGGCTTTCCACCGTCACAAAATGGAAAGTGCAAAACTGGGATTCCACTGTCAGAGCTCCCAGTTTGGAGATTTTTTGGGTTTAACTGCTACTAAAAACGGAATTCCTGATGAAAAGGTAGGAGGAGGATACTGGTGAAAGGGTTCCCAAACTGAGATTTTGTTAACACATCTAAAACAAGGTTGAGCTTCCACGGTTCTATTTCATGAGCTTCTTTGAGATTTAGCAGAAAAAATACTTTTTATTTGAGGGTTAAAAGAAATTTGTGTTTGTTTACTTTTATAATAATGGAGATGGCCAAGACACTCTTACATTAGATGCTTATTTTGAGCATGACACAAAAATCCTTCAGGAAATCTAAAATATATGGCATTTTAGCTGATCTGGGTGCATCAAACACCTAATTTACTCAGTCTTTACTACATTAGAATAATAGAAATCTAGTACTGGAAGGAACCTCAATAGGTCATCTAGTCCAGTCCCCCGCACTGAGGCAGGACCATGTATTATTGGCGTCAACCTTCTGAGCCACTAATTTTTTTTTCCCCGTTAGTATATGAATATACTGTCCCTGCATCAGAATAACCTCTCTCTGCCAACTGTCTCCTTCTATCATCCTGGCTCCTAGTCAGAGATTCCCTGGATCTGAATGAGTCAGTGGTCCTTATGTCAGAAGATATTAATGCAGAAGCAAATGAAGATGTGGTTGTGTGGCTAGAATTACTAAGTCTGACAATTAAAGTTTATGGAGGTAGGAGAGAGCCCCCATGATCACAAAAACCTTTTGACACAGGATCTGCCCCACCTATCTCCAGTCCTGGTTCCCCCACAACATCTGCTTCCTCCACTCCTGCTCTCATGCTGTGAAGCAACTCTTGCTGAAGCCCTGTAACTAGACTAACTTCCTTCACTACTAATTCATTCTCTTCTTCAGGTCTGCCATTTTCCTTGATAAACAACTCTACTTCTCCAACTTAACTGGAGCCCATGCCCACAATCCGAGCTGCCTTTTCACCATTGTTTACTCACTCCTCAAACCCTCTGCGCTCCTTCTGTCTCCACCTCTCTCCCTGCACAGAAACACACCAATTTCTTCCAAGAGAAGATATTCTGTCACAGATTTGGTCAGGCTCCCAGATTGCTGTGAGGGGATCCAGACTCTGAATCCCCCATGTGCTTTAAAGTTCCCTGGGTCTCAGGTTGTAGCACTGTTCCCTCCCTTGGCATCTCAGGCACGTTTCCTGGGCATTGACTCTCAGTCTGTTACCCCTTCACAGAAATTGAGTCCTGCAGCCCACCTGCTTTAGGCCTCAAAGACCAGCGCTGATCCTGAATAGATCAACTCCTGACCTTTATAACCTTCCAGTCCCTCTGTCTGATGACTCCAGGATCAGTCTCTTGCTAGCCGACTTTGTTGTTAGGCAGCCTACCCAGGAGAACTCGTTTATCAGGAGAGATGAGCCTGCCTACAGTTTAGAGAAATCACATTTCAATGCAAGAGCACTTAAGTCAATGATCCTCCATTGCCAACCCTGTATCACTACTCCTTGGAATTTCAGTCCAACCACACCAACTTCCTCGTGGCTGGACTTTACAAAAATTAGACAAGCCATTTACAACACACACTTTGCTTCTCTACAAAGGAAAAAGGACACTAAACTATCTAAACTACTACATGCCACAAGGGGCCACAACAGTGGTTCCCTTAACCCACCCAGCAATATTGTTAATCTATCCAGCTATACTCTTAGCCCAGCAGAAGAATCTGTCCTATCTCGGGGCCTCTCCTTCTGCCCCTCCACCCCCACGAACATGATACAGTTTTGTGGTGACCTAGAATCCTATTTTCGACGTCTCCGACTCAAGGAATATTTCCAACACACCTCTGAACAGCATACTAACCCACAGAGACCTTCCTACCAAGACTACAAAAAGAAGGATTCTGGGTGGACTCCTCCTGAAGGTCGAAACAACAGACTGGACTTCTACATAGAGTGCTTCCGCTGACGCACATGGGCTGAAATTGTGGAAAAGCAGCATCACTTGCCCCATAACCTCAGCCATGCAGAACACAATGCCATCCACAGCCTCAAAAACAACTCTGACATCATAATCAAAAAGGCTGACAAAGGAGGTGCTGTCGTCATCATGAATAGGTCGGAATATGAACAAGAGGCTGCTAGGCCGCTCTCTAACACCACATTCTACAAGCCATTACCCTCTGATCCCACTGAGGGTTACCAAAAGAAACTATACCATCTGCTCAAGAAACTCCCTGAAAAAGCACAAGAACAAATCTGCACAGACACATCCCGACCAGGGGTATTCTATCTGCTACCCAAGATCCATAAACCTGGAAATCCTGGACGCCCCATCATCTCAGGCATTGGCACCCTGACAGCAGGATTGTCTGGCTATGTAGACTCTCTTCTCAGGCCCTACGCTACCAGCATTCCCAGCTATCTTCGAGACACTACTGACTTCCTGAGGAAACTACAATCCACTGGTGATCTTCCTGAAAACACCATCCTGGCCATTATGGATGTAGAAACCCTCTACACCAATATTCCACATAAAGATGGAGTACAAGCCGTCAGGAACAGTATCCCCGATAATGTCACAGCAAACCTGGTGGCTGAACTTTGTGACTTTGTCCTTACCCATAACTATTTTACATTTGGGGACAATGTATACCTTCAGATCAGCGGCACTGCTATGGGTACCCACATGGCCCCACAGTATGCCAACATTTTTATGGCTGACTTAGAACAACGCTTCCTCAGCTCTCGTCCCCTAACGCCCCTACTCTACTTGCGCTATATTGATGACATCTTCATCATCTGGACCCATGGAAAAGAAGCCCTTGAGGAATTCCACCAGGATTTCAACAATTTCCATCCCACCATCAACCTCAGCCTGGTCCAGTCCACACAAGAGATCCACTTCCTGGACACTACAGTGCTAATAAACGATGGTCACATAAACACCACCCTATACCGGAAACCTACCGACCGCTATTCCTACCTACATGCCTCCAGCTTTCACCCTGACCACACCACACGATCAATCGTCTACAGCCAAGCTCTGCGATACAACCGCATTTGCTCCAACCCCTCAGACAGAGACAAACACCTACAAGATCTCTATCAAGCATTCTTACAACTACAATACCCACCTGCAGAAGTGAAGAAACAGATAGATTGAGCCAGAAGAGTTCCCAGAAGTCACCTACTACAGGACAGGCCTCACAAAGAAAATAACAGAACGCCACTAGCCGTCACCTTCAGCCCCCAACTAAAACCCCTCCAACGCATTATTAAGGATCTACAACCTATCCTGAAGGATGACCCAACACTCTCACAAATCTTGGGAGACAGGCCAGTCCTTGCCTACAGACAGCCCCCCAACCTGAAGCAAATACTCACCAGCAACCACATACCACACAACAGAACCACTAACCCAGGAACCTATCCTTGCAACAAAGCCCGTTGCCAACTGTGCCCACATATCTATTCAGGGGACACCATCACAGGGCCTAATAACATCAGCCACACTATCAGAGGCTCGTTCACCTGCACATCCACCAATGTGATATATGCCATCGTGTGCCAGCAATGCCCCTCTGCCATGTACATTGGTCAAACTGGACAGTCTCTACGTAAAAGAATAAATGGACACAAATCAGATGTCAAGAATTATAACATTCACAAACCAGTCGGAGAACACTTCCATCTCTCTGGTCACGCGATTACAGACATGAAAGTTGCTATTTTACAACAAAAAAACTTCAAATCCAGACTCCAGCGAGAAATTGTTGAATTGGAATTCATTTGCAAATTGAATACAATTAACTTAGGTTACCTTGCATAATGACTTAGCCACTCCCAGTCTCTATTCAAGCTTATTTCCCCGTGTTTTTTCCTACCCCCCCCCCCAGACATTCTTGTTAAACCCTGGATTTGTGCTGGAAATGGCCCATCTTGATTATCATACACATTGTAAGGAGAGTGGTCACTTTAGATAAGCTATTACCAGCAGGAGAGTGGGGTGGGAGGAGGTATTTTTTCATGCTTTGTGTGTATATAAAAAGATCTTCTTCACTTTCCACAGTATGCATCCGATGAAGTGAGCTGTAGCTCACGAAAGCTTATGCTCAAATAAATTGGTTAGTCTCTAAGGTGCCACAAGTACTCCTTTTCTTTTTGTGGAGTTAGGGTAAGATCTGTTTTAAGGTATTTGAACTGTTGTTGTTGTTATGCTGGAAGGTGTTAAGGGCTTCCATCAAATGGGTCTTTTGATCTATAGACAATAGCTGATGGGTATGCTATCCACCCTTCTTTTCAGGCTAAATGGGAGGAACAATTAAATGCCTCTCTATGCAATAGTGATAGCTGAACCAATAGGAAGCCACTGCCCCAGGCAACAGGCCATGTGGCAAGACTGCTTTGTGTAGGCAGAAAAATTCCAATAGAACTGACTGAAACACAGGAGCTAAGGGACTAGTTGATTGCACCTCTGTGAGAGGCAGAAAATTGAAGAAAGCAAGAGAGACAGTCATGAGTGTGGCCCTGGGAAGAAGACAAGAGACAGAGCTTATTTTTAGCAGAGGCCTTGCTGAAAAGCCAGGCTTGGAAATTGTGAGCCAGGACACTACGTGCTGCTGTTTATACTGCGTTCAGAGAAACAGGACTTTGGGAACGTTCTTTCCAAATAAACAGGACTACATCAAAGAAATTCCTACTCATATAGTTAGTTTCTGTTTCTATTAGAATCTGGAAAAGACTTGAATATTTGCTAACCAGCTGGGCCAAAAAAAAAAGGAACATTCTTTTTACAAACCAGACCATAGAAAGGGACGCTTGACTTACACAGGTGTCACAGGGAAGTTTTTCAGAACTCCAACAAGGGGAAACTGAGGCAGCACCACATTCTGATGCTAGATTGCGTAAGCCCCAACAATACCTTTTAACAGCCCTAGAAAAGAGCATTATTGGTAGAAATGAATACAGTAGTCTTGGCTAGGGTTGATAATCTGCATCCAGGGCAACTGCTTCTTGTTTCTGGTGTCTAGAGAAAAATTCAAAACCTTTAAGTTTATCTTATATGCTTTTTGCATTCATTCATCAACTCAGTACACTTTGCATGCAAGGCTGTACTGACTAAATACAGTCCTTGTAAAACTGTTGCCTTGATCTGGGCTTTCTTTGCCTTGTGATTAGAAAGTACCAGAGATACCATATTCTCCATGGCTACCCAGGGGTTCTTATTCTTTAAAATCTCAGCAGCACTTAGTGGACTGCCACCACACTGAGCTAAAAATTCCACCACACAGGTATTTACCACACCTCCCACTTCTCTTTATGTTACAGTGTTTCCCTTTAAGTTGAAAACCCTACAGAGGCCCCAGAGACCTCTTTGGTAGCTATCCTGTATGTTTCCGAGAATTCAGAGCAACTGAAATTTGTATCTGTGGGGTCCCTTCATGATCACCATTTTGTTGGAATTATTATTTATGAATATTAAAAACATAGGGCATCACCAGATATTAACTTAATCAGAAATTCCTTTATTTAATCCGAAAGCCAAATGATACCTATACAATTGCTCTACACATGTCTAAAGTCTAAATAATAAGCATTACTACATCCAATACAATAATAAAATATTTATAAGTATCTGATCAATTTCATACTTACAAAAGGACCAGACTAGAGAAGAGTCATTTCATAATGGCCACAGCATGATTGGACCCAATCTGATAAAAACCCTCAGATCTGTGGCTCTCTTTATACATTTTAAATACATAATTGTTACCTTCAACTAAAACCCAATTGCTAGCTTCAGCTAAATCTCAGTCTGAGGCAGTTTACCCTTGTTACTTTCCTTCCTCCAAGACCTTCTCTTCTGATCTCCTCTCCCCTCTTTTCTTTACCCACTGTTTTTTATTTCCATTGCTATTGGTTTCACATGGGCCTCATTTTCAAAATAACACTGGTATGTGGGAAGGTTTGTGCTTGTTTCTTATAAGACAGTTTTTCTTTGCCTTGTTACTGCAGTCCCCTATCGTTGAGAGAAAACTTTCCTTTATTTTATTAGTTACTTTTTAATACATACATCCTTGCCATTAAATTCTGGTCTCACAACTTACTATTCTCACGGCCTTCCTTTACTTGCTGATTAGGGCTTTCTTCTACTTACCTGCCACAAACTATAAAGCAAATACAGTAAGAGCTGTGTTATCCAGCACTTTATCAACTGGAAAGCTCTATAAACCAGCATTTCTGATCTTCATTGAAACTCCGGTTTATAGTCTAGGTAGCGTGGGGCCAGCAAGCTCCCTATCTGGCTCCGCATGGCTCCCCGGAAGCAGTGACATGTCCCTGCTGCTTCTAGGCGGAGAAACAGCCTTGGGGGCTCCGTGTGCTTTCCCCTCCCAACCCCGAGAACAGACTCCGCATCTCCCATTGGCCAGGAACTGCGGCCAATAGTAGCTGTGAGGGTGGCGCCGGAGGGCAGAGGCAGAGCAGCCTAGCTGCACTTCTGCCTAGGAGCAGCAGGGACATGTTGCCGCTTGCGGGGAGCTACCCAAGGTGAGCACTGCCCAGATTTGGCACCCCAAAACTCCTCCCACACCCCAACCCTCAGCCCTGAGCCCCCTCCCACACCGAAACTTCCTGCCTCTTAGTTAACTGGAATTTTTGACTTACCAGCACCCGCCATTCCCCCAAAACGCCAGATAACAAAGCTTTTACAGTATATTATTTTCATAACCACACTTAAACTACCTTTAATTCTATAATTTCATAACTATCCTATAGTTCCCCTATGAAATTAAGAGATCCATGCCTGGAACTCCAAACATAAATGTCAGGTAGCTGAACACTGACTGGTGCATTCTTTTGATCTGCTTTTTGCCTGCTTAGCCACTTTGTCATGGAGCTGTGTTTTCCCTTGACAATCAAGCTTCAGACTGATGTCGGGCTCTTTCAGTCTAGCTTAGCAAAGACATTGCTTTCTTTCAAAGAAGGGATATTTGATATCCTGTTGCTTCTTTACATAGGCCAGAGCCATTCGATTGACTGTCATTACCAAGACATCCTGGTTTTTTCCCCACTTTTCTCTTTGGGCTTGAAGGACTAAACTGATAGCCTGCCACACATATCAGTGTCTCTGTACCGTATGGTGAGTTGAATGGGTTCCGCATCAGAAGCGTGTGACATCTGTTACTTTGACATCTGATTCCAGGATGAGGTATTCTAGCTTGAATCAAACCTTGGAAGAATCTACTCTAGAAATAAGATCACCTCTTGATAAACAGAAATGTTGTGACAAGTACAGGAGCAGGTGTTTGGAGAACTAGATAGCAGTAATGACTATGGTCTCTGTGTATTGAGCCTTGCCCAAGACAGCAAATATAAATGTGAGATGAACATCCCCAACAGGCTTGAGAGTGTCTGGAATGTGGAGGAAGGCTGAGTATGCATAGGGTGGATTAGTGAAAGAATCTTGAGTCTTCCTTTCCAAAGGCACATCTCTATATAATCTGAGTTGGGGTAATGATTAAATCAAATTGTACAACACTTAAAAATAAACTGGCTCTTCTGGGAGTTTATAAGGAGACCATAAACTTGGAGTTAGAGATTCATGGATTTTGTATCCTGAGCTAATTGTAGATCTTTAGAAGTCCAAATCAGGACATTGTCAAGAAAGGAACTGATGTGAATCCTCTTCTGACAGCTGCTGCTGTCATTAACACATTGGCAAAGATCACTGGGAATGTGACAAGGCAGAAAAACAGAAAAATGTCTGTATTAATAATGGTCTTGGAAAAACGAAAAGATTTGTTCTGGTCAGAAACTTCCAGGATCTGATACACATATATCTTCCAATCACTACTTTTGTTGCTATTTGCCTGGAGGCAAAGCAGAGGGAGCTAGGTAGGAGTCTGACAAAGCCTGCAGCCAATTAAGTTTTATCCAGGGCTGTCTTTAGTAACTTACTTCTACCAGAGGGAAGGCTTTAAACAGTACTAACATAGCTACAAATACATTTCTTGTGTTACGTTGGTCCCAGGTTATCAGAGAGACATGGTGGGTGAGGTAATATCTTGTATTGGACCAACTTCCATTGGTGAGTCACAAGCTTTCAAGCCACAAAGCTCTTCTTCAGGTCTGGGAAAGGAGCTCCCAGCATCACAGCAAAATGCAAGGTGCAACAGATTCTTTAGCATAAGAACTGAGCATATACTGTAAGGGACCATGCAAGGTAGAGTAGCCCAATAAATTCATTATTCTGCTAGACACTAAAAATCACAGACTGAGTAAAGACACTGAATTTATGGCTTATTACAATAATCTGTAACCCATTAACCCCCTCCTTTTATCCTATGACTACAGAGGTGCTAAACGGGCCACTCAACCTTGAATGGTCCCTTATAATATGTACTAAGAACTTATGCCAAACAATCTTTTCCACTTTGCATTTTGCTGTGATTCTGCGAGTTCCTTTCCCAGGCCCGAAGAAGAGCTCTGTGGGTATGTCTACACAGCAAAGAAAAACCCGCAGCTGGCCCATGCCAGCCGATTTGGGCTCATGAGGCTCAGGCTGCGGGGCTGTTTCACTGCTGTGTAGGCTTCTGGGCTTGGGCTGGAGCTCAGGCTCTAGCACCCTGCGGGATAGTAGGGTCTCAGAGCTCGGGCTCCAGCAGAGCCCAGAAGTCTACACAGCAATGAAATAGCCCCACAGCCCGAGCTTCAGAAGCCCGAGTTGGCTAGCACAGGCCTGTCACGGGTTTTTCTCTGCTGTGTAGTCATTCCTTTTGTGGCTCAAAAGCTTGTCTCTCTTACCAACAAAAGGTGGTTCAATAAAAGAGATTACCTCACCCACCTTGTCTCTCTTAACAACACAGGCAAAGCAGAAGGCCATGCTTGAGAGCAGTAGATGCTGTTTCATTCTTTTCTCTATCGGCCCTTGAGGAAGGAATTTTCCTTCCAAACACAAAAACACAATTACCCAGATTCACTGTATTCTTCACGTCCACTACCTCACGTTTTGGAAGTGTCAATCTGCTTTCTGTTTGGATACATCATAAAATTTCTGTACCTCTTTGAGCCGTTTGTGTTTGCAGGACCACTCTCACCAGACCAGAATTACATTCTCAAAGACAGAATGTAAAAGAGTGCTAAGCCTTTTTTGGTGATGCTACAGAACACCATAAGGTAGTCTCTTGCTTTGAGTCTATGTCTTCAGCAAATTTGCCCCGATGTCAAGGTCTGTTACAACCATGTGCAGTATAGTTTCATACTCCTTTGGAGAGGAGTTTTTTCTGGATCTTTTCTATGTTCTCCTCGACTTTGGAATTCTAATGGTAAAGAGAAAGACAAGGATTTGCTTCTTGCGCATATAGGATTTCTTTCTATGGGACTTTCATTTCTTTTACTTCTGGAAGAAACCAGAGTAAACTGAGAATAATGATAGATTCCTTCTCTTTGACATGTTTTTTTTAGACCACTAAGGCCCTGTAATAATCCTTACATGAAAAGCAGTTAGATAAAATTTGAAACTAACCATATGGGGACAGCGTTTGGACTCTGTTTCTCATATTGGAATGTGAAATATTTTAATGTACTAAAATCCCAGAAGGCGGGGACGGGGGCTGGGGGTGAGGGGAGGAGGGAATGTTTACCTTAAGCACCAGGGGATGGATGAAGTCGTGAGTGATTAAAGTCCTCATTGCTTGTGACCTAAGGAACTGAATAGGTAAGTAGGAATCAAGAGATGGATCAGCTGTGGTTAATCACAAGGAAGATGGTAGAGTACTTACTCTGTATAAAGGGTCCTGAGTGAAAAAACTGTGTTTTTGTAGAAGGACCGCATTTGAGAATAAAGACACTTCCAGTAATTTTTCTGAATTTTATCCCTGTGAGGAACTGGGTGCTGGCCTAGAATAAATGAAGACTGTCTTACCTCTGACCGGTATGCAGTGTTGGCAGCAACTGGGGGCTCCCTGTGCTGAATCTCTATCATGGATGAGGCAGGGCCAAGAAGACTGTGAAGGATTGTCATTGGATGGTGACTATTGAAACAGGCTAACAAAAAATTAGTTATAAAAAAGGTTCCAGAGAAATATTTCAATATTTTGTTGGGTTTTATTTTTAATGCTCTGAAGGTTAAGGTGGCAAGAAGTCTAGATATCATCCATGCAGCTGACAGGAGGCAGAACAAATTTAGGAAGAGAGGACCTGCGAAAAATGTTTTTTTCTTACCTCTCAAAATTAGACTATTCCAAGCCCTAGGTTAGGCAATATTCAGTCCTGAACTAGTTACAGGTTTCACAATCTGGATATCTTACCAGCTTTCAGAATGAGCAATACTAGAAAGGGGCTATCCCCAACTTTCCAATGGCTTACTTTTACCCTTGGGAGACTGCAAGATAAAGGATTTTAAGATAGACATTTATATGCATAGAAATGTTATTTTAAGTCCTTTTTAGCAGCCCTTTAAATATACTGCCCAAAATATTCACACTCAGTGAGAGTTCTAAGTAGGATTTGCAGCCCATTGTGCTGGACTCTGTACAAACACAGAAAAGAAACAATCACAATCTTAAAGAGTTTACTCTCTAAAGACACAACTAGATGAAGGGTTGGGAATGTAGATGAACATGGTGAAGAATTGGCACAACTTTGTTACTGTATTGTAGGTGTGGTTTCAGTTTGGTTTAGGCCAGGTTGTTTTTTTGTTGGGAGTAAGAGGAAGGTTGGGAGTTAGGAAAGAGGAAGCGAAATAGTCGCAGCTGATGACCTGTCTAGCCATAATCACCACGCTGGATACCGTAGGCATCAGGACTGAGGTGAATCTTATGGAGTTGAAAAAAGAGGAGCTAGTGGCTGTTTGGATTTTATCAGGGAGCTTTCCCAAGCATAAGGGGTTACATGGGAGAAAGTACAGAAGTATTTAAGGGAGAAGCTGACTGATGGTTAGTAAAACTCCCAGAGACTTCAAGATAACAAACTTTAAGGTCACAATATTTTTACCTACAAAAAAAGCTATTTTAAGTCAGATTTAGAAGTTTTTATGGCTTCTTCTGAACCCTACAATAAGATTCATGGCAAATAAGACACCTGGGCTTCACAGGTGGAGAGATACCACAGTATATTTTCTAAGACAGTACAGTACTTTCATAATATATAATATAAAGAGAATACATGATGGTATGCACCACTGTAAGGGTTTTATCAGCACTTATTTGGAAGACTTACTTGTGGCTTCACTACTCATTAGTAATGTATTGCAAACTCACGCCAGTAAAAGCTTTATACCACATTACTTCACTCAGGTCTGTATAATAATATAGATATGTGTACGCAAACATACTTGTGTGTATTTGTTTTTAATAGTTTCATAGTGCTCTGATACACAAGAGCTCAGCATTATTTATCCTGTAGTATTAGCAACTGCATGCAGCATGCACATGGAAATGCAACGATTTGACAGGGCACACAACAGTGCACACCTATGTACAGGACAGTACTTCCCTAAACTTTGTTTGGAAGTTTATATTTAGAGATTTAAGTGAAGTCATGATTAAGTCATTTATTAGGCTAAGAGTTTAAATTCATGAAACCAGGCTAAATATACAGTATATTTATGTGCTGGAGTCCTCAATTACCAATCACATTTTTTTTCCCTTAGTGTAACAAAAATAAATCAGATACAAATCTAACTTGAATTGGGAAGAGAAAGATGCACCATTCAAATCATTCCATCCAACCTATTTATACAAATGTCTTTCAATCATTAATTGCCTCCACACAATCACCGTTTTGCTCAGCATTAACTCCTAGTGAAGCATAATATTTATGAAGGATAGTCTTGTACAAGCCCCCAACGTCTCCCCCAAGATAATTTGTCATCTTGGCTCCAATTATACATACAAATAAACATCCTATCTGTGCTTTGTATTTCTCAGAAAGTAGAAAATGTGCTCCCCTGTAATAAAACTACTTCATAAACAAGCTTATGTTGAAGGCCCTTTCAAGAAGAAAACAAGTTCAATTCAAAAGGAAAAAATAATACCAAAGTGGTACACAAACAAGCATCTCAATATCAAAGATGTTAATGAAAACATTACTTACATAGTTACAGTAAAAATATTAAAGTTATAAGTTTTGATGTTAAAGTCATAGCTGAAAGATTCCAGTAAGAACCAGGAATTACGTGAAATTCTGTCACTGAGGACAAAAATATGTAGGAAAACAAGTCCTTAGGGGAAAAAATAAAATCTCTAAATGTTTACCTTTCGAAACACGATACACAGTGTATTTTGGTCTATGTCCTGAAGTGACTGGCAGCGCTAAGAATTTACAACTAATGGATGTTGTGACACTACGCCCCATATTCTTCATAGAGATAAACTTATGATATGAATATGACATAACTAAGATATTTTTTATGCAAGATGGATCATGTGAGGTATCAATGGAAAGGTTATGATTTACTGAATCAGATTATCTAATTTGTATGCATGTATCATTTCTGTACCTGAAGTTAGGAATATAGACTATGTAACAATTAAAACTGTGTTTTCACCTGGGGAACGCCCACCAGACAGTATGCAATCAGCTTGGAATGGGCCATTAGGGAGAACAATAGGATTCTGAAGATACTAATCTCCCTCCTTCCTGAGAAGTTTCCTGGGATGCTGCTTTGACAGTGCAAAGTCATGTGATCATGTCACCTCGTACTGGACACCATCTTGGACTGCTGGTATTTTTCCACTAGGAGGAGATGGGGGTCAAATCTGGAAACAAAGAATTCCCGCCATATGCAAATCCTATTGAAGGCTGGAGAGTGAGTTAACCTAGATTATTCTCCACAGCCTCCCTGCCCAAGAAGGAAAGCTGCTGAAAACACCTGAAGAGACAAAGGAACTAAGCTGGGGTGGGGGGAGGGCAGGGGCTGAGCCATGCGAGAAATGTCTAGCCTGTGAAAGGAATACCTAGAGATTTAAACTGCAAGCAGTGCAGTTTACATTCTAGAAACTCTGCAAGCTGCACAAAACAACATTTAGGGTGAGAATGGGCTACTATTGCCAGTTCATTTAGTGTATTAAGCTTAGGTTGCGTGTTTTGTTTTATTTGCTCAGTAATCTGCTTTCACCTGTTTGCTATCCTTTATAATCATTAACTGCAAAAGATAGATTTTAAAACTTTTTTGTTTATTCTAAAACACAGTTTGTGCAATTCATAACAGGGGTGGGAGGAAGCTGTGTATATCTTCCTCCACATTGAGGGAGGGGGCAGATTTCATTAGCTTACGCTGTATAGATCTCTGTGCAGCGCAAGACAACATAATTTTGGGTTTATACTCCACAGGGTGTGTGCACCCGCGTGCTGGGCAATTCCCTAGCTGAAAGCCTTCCCATGCAGTACTGATTTCAGTATCGGTGTCATTCTGCAGCTGGGTGTGTCCCTACCTGTGTGTGCATGCGCAGCAGGACAGAGTGAGGGAGCCCAGGCCGGTGGAACAGGTGGGCTCAGTGGAACCCCAGTACATCACATGGCACCCCGGGGGTCAAGGGGAGACCTATCACAGATGTGATGACCAGAAAGTTTTTAATTCATGGGTGGAACACTTTATCTATAAATTACTATTTTTTATCATGCAAACATGCAATTTCCACTGCTTTTTCACATCAGCACAATTGTGAATTATAACAGAACTGCTCATGCCTGTACCCCTTTCATATTTTGCTTAAAATAAAATTAAAAAACTGGCACATTAACGGTATCACAGGCTGATTGTTTTAACGTGAAAATTGTACTAAACATCAAGCAACCCTACATGAAGTGCTATTAAAAGCAATGTCAGTTCACTATTTTTAAAAAGGAAAAGTGAAATATAATGTATAATCACAGTGGACACAAAATGCTAACATCATATATTGGGCATAAAGTGGAATGACTTCATTTGCACTGCAGATGTTTATGGCCGCTCTGGTCTACAGACTACTGGGGCCATTGTCCGCAGATGGCATCTTACACTTTTCAGACATGTCAGGAGAATGCCACAAGACATTCCGGGGAACGCCATTCTCCTGGTGGCTTGTAATATCTGGGATAAAATTCCACCAACCAAGAGAGGGAGGTGGCCCAGAGGCAGATGCTCTATTACATGGGTTCATCAAGTCTGTTCCAATGTTGGATTCTCGGGCCATCAAGCCCTTGTAGCTGTGCAGGAATGGACCAAAGGGTGAACAATCACTAAAGCCAACCGTTCGGCTAAGCGTTGAAGAGGACATCTCCCCAAGTTATTTTTCGTAAAAACTGAAAGTTAAAAGCAGCACAGCAAAGAGCGAAGTGCTCTTAAAACAAATTGGAATTGTTCTGAATTAGAAACTAAACCAATTAGAAACTTATTTTTATTACTCTAGTTAAAAAAATGAAACAAGCGCCATGGAAGAAGTATAAAGACAAAAGGATAAAAAGGGGCAAGAGGAAAAGTGAACTCTGTCTTTTTAATATGTATATATCACATTAAATAAAATTAGAGAAACTCAAAATAAAGCAAACACAATTCCAGGAACATGATATATCATTCTGGCTTCAATTCTATTATGATGTCACAAAACCCCACTATAGTTATAATCATGAAATGCACCATTATCTAGCACTTATTCCAAAACATGTTTATATCACATTAACACTGATGCCATGTCATACGAAAGATAGCAAGCTGAATATTGCTTGAAATTGACTTATCCACTTGTGAGAATGTCATAGCCCCACTATTTGTTATCAGCAAATGACAATTCTCTACATCAATACTGTATAAGGGGGGAAATGTGTACATATATAGAACACACAACTCACTTTATGGACCCTTAAAAACCTTGGTTGCTATTCATGAAAGAACGCTACAATATCCTCACTCCCTTTCACAACATAATCTTGCAACAACTAGCAGAAGTTATTTTCTTAAGTAAGGAGAATAGAGACAGTACTAGGCCTGCACTTTCTCTTTCATTATTTTAGATTTCCTCCTCTATTCTCTTCCTTCCTGACAGAATTCTTGGAGATGGACCAATCTAGGGAGAATGTAAATGCATCAAGAGCAAACATTTCATTTGCTCTGAATAGATCAATTACAAAAAGAGAGAGCAGTGAAAAAGGCTCAAGGCTACAAAATGAATGGAAATAAAATACAAGAAAGAACCAGTTGCTGTCCCTACACAATCCCCATCAATAATACTGCACATTTGGATTTTTTTTAAAAAAGACATTGTCAAGATATTTTATGATCTGAAAACATTCTCCTCTCGCTGCTATTTATAAAACACCTTATAACCTGAACACTGTTTTTTCCATCATAAATATACTTACTGGTTTGCTACTGTAAGACTGCTCATGAGTGCAGGCCTAATATTGATTTAAAAAATAAATAAATAAATAAATAAATAAATAGAGCATTGACGTGTGAGTTCATTTTAAAGTAAAATACACATATAGGGTCTGCAAAAAGATATAAAGAAAAAAGTAGGTTAAATATTTTAGAATTATTAACCTTGTCAGTGACCTTTAGCTACACAATAATACCTTTTATCGAACTACATCAATGAGAAGACAGATCACAAATTCCGGATCCAGAAATCACAGCGGTAAATATAGTTTACTGAGCACTTTGTTCTAATCTATGAGAAAGATTAATATACTGTGTGTTAAATTTATTAGGGAATGTTCAGTGATTGTAATGTGACACAGACAGATGAAGTGATTTTTCTATCTTTAAAATGCAAAGTCCACAGACATCCTCTGAAAGGAGTTCTGCAAAATAGGTTCACATAAAGGCACACACACAAGCATGTGCACGTCCACACTTTTAAAAGTGCAGCTGTAGCTTAAAGTGCTGAATGCACCAAATAAATACAAAAGGGGTACAGGACATTTGCAATGTAAATATGATGTTTTTCCTTCTTTTACAGGTTCTTGAAAAGCAGACTCCCTCCCCATGACTGCTGGTCCCAGCTCTCTAATGGCTGCAGCAAGAACTCTGCTGGCAACTTCACGTATCCACTACTGAATAGCCAAAGAACATGCAGGCTTAGGCTACCTGCAGAGAGGGATAGAGCAAGAGGTACAGTAAGTGAGCTTATTCCCAATATTACATGATTTTGTAATATGTTTTCTCATTAATGTTATCTTCTCTTAAAGGAGGACTGTCCTTCAAAATCATGCAAAATAAAAAACATACATAGAGGATATGCTGAAACTTCCCTTTATTTGGGGCAGTTATCACCCTACCCTACATTTCTAAATTTATATCTAATTGAGTCTACTAAATGAAATGTTTAATAAGATCATACAGGAAAAAAAATATTTTAATGCTGATGTAGTAGCCCCCGAATCCCAACTAAGTAATTCCAATTATTTTTGAGTGAATTTCATAGGGAAAAAGTGTCTCATATTTGTATTACTTTCCTTTTTGAGGTTGTTGCCCTTCTCATCAACTTGAGGCCTCCTTGTCCTTAAACAGAGGTGGGCAAACTACGGCCCGCGGGACCGTCCTGCCCGACCCCGAGCTCCAGACCCAGGAGGCTAGCCCCTGGCCCTTCCCCTGCTGTTCCCCCTCCACCGCAGCCTCAGCGCGCCGCCAGCGCTCTGGGCGGTGGGGCTGCGCGCTTGTACAGGGCAGCGCGGCAGCGTGTCTGGCTCTGGCCAGGCGGTGCGGCTCCCAGACATACTGCTCTGAGTGGCATGATAAGGGGGCCGGGGGGGTTGGATAAGGGGCAGGGTGTACCGGGGGGCAGTCAGGGGACAGGGAGGAGGGGGCGGTTGGATAGGGCAGAGGTTCTGGGGGGGCAGTAAAGGGACGGGGAGCAGGGGAGGGTTAGATAGGGGGTGGAGTCCCAGGGGGTGGTTGGTGGGGGTCCGAGGAGGGGGTGGTCACGGGACAAGGAGCAGGGGGGGTTGGA
This sequence comes from Natator depressus, assembly GCF_965152275.1. Taxonomy (NCBI): domain Eukaryota; kingdom Metazoa; phylum Chordata; order Testudines; family Cheloniidae; genus Natator; species Natator depressus. Next base: position 321,744,733 of record NC_134234.1, on the reverse strand, counting down.
GTGTGGGGGCAGTCAGGGGGCGGAAGTGGGAGGGGACAGAAGGGGGGGGCAGGCTGTTTGCCCACCCCTGTCCGAAAGCCTCCATCATCACACTTCCTTGTTAGTTTCACTTCATATCAGGGCCTCTTAAAAATAGGGAAACCTGAGAGATAGCAACTAACCCAGGATCATAAAGCAGGATTTTAAGAATTTGAGCCTTCTTAAAACGTGGCCATTTTTTTTTTCATTTTTATTCCCACCTTCTTCCTACTAAGGATTACTCCTGCCTGACAAGACAGTATATTGATCTTAAAAAAAAGAGCATGCCTTTTCCTCAGGTAGAATCTGCAATCATCAAAGCACCCTTTTCTAAGAGAAGAGAGGCAGAGGGTCAAACTCTCCCTAATCCCTTCCACTCACACTGAGTACAGTTTGTGTCAATGCACAAATCCTAACCTCTCCCCTCCCACCCCGTGAAGGTGCAAGCATCCTCTATTAACCCCTCCTGGCCTGGAAAACATGGGACCAAACCAGAGACTCTACTTTAGATCTTCCACCGGGCAGCTCAAAGTACCAGAAGAGTCCCATGTTCATAAATTAAAATGGAAACAAATACAACGTAAGACTGAATGTGTGCCCAAACAGTAAGTTTACATATAAACATTATGTATATACCATATACAGACTCAATACCTGTGCACAATAGGTTAAGGATAGAGTTTTGCAAACACTTTAAATGCACTAACTTTCATTGTTTAATGTCACCTATTTGATAGTATAGATTTCTTTTACAAAACAGCTTTTTTATATTGTAATTTTTAAAGGTCATAGAAGGATCTGAAAGTTAATAGGGTAGATAATATTGTTTCCTACTGTGCAGCAAATAAATTCAGTATATTTTAGGTTCAGGGAAAAGAAGGTGGATATTTTACAGTAATAATGAAAAACTGTATCTGACAGACTGTGTGAAAGTATTTGCTGATTTCTGACCCTATAAACTGCGTAACTAATGAACATCAACTCAAATCACTAAAATAGTAGTATCTCACAATGCTCAAAAATCTCTGAATATTGTAGAAAGTTTACTGTGCATGCACAATATCCAATTTTTAATAGTTATCTTGACCTTTTCAGATTTACCTTTTTCCTTCAAAATACTTAAAACCATGAGGCAACTTATGAACTATGCACTTGCCAAATTTAATTTTTAAATTAAGGGCATTTTTAATGGATCATGAGCATAAAATGCATCTTTAAAATCCTTTCCTCCTTTTCTAATTATGTATAACAATACTTTAGAGACATAGGTTCATGTTGGTCAGCCATCAGTTTCTTCCCAGAGTTCATACTGTATTTTGACACACATTTTGAGCAACAATATATTTTGGTCAGCCACCAGTTTGTCATAGCATTCAAGCTGCTAAAAATATATTCTAATTGGATTCATCACTTCATCACCGTATCCTTCACAGAAGCCCTAAAAATCTCAGTTAACACCAGTTTCTTGTACTACTTTCACCCTGTCATCCTCTCTCCTATCACCACCACCATTTATTTGGCCTAACGTTTTACAGTTTATATGATATCGAGGTGCTGGGGGATGGATAAACAAAACATCTTAGGCTTTTTCTTAATGACTTTCAATTTATACTCGCAAAAATAACCCAAAGCTTTTCTTACATTTCTCCATTTTGGAAAGGTGACTTAACAACCCACTCCCCCCACCATTTTCTGTATCTCTCATAGCTCTGATATTTTGTCATGCTAGAGCTAGTGAAAAGCAATATCATGGTTTAGTTCACGTCTACCCTCGCTCGTGTCATAAATCCAATTAAACTGCTCATATGGTTTTAAAGCCATGGTTGCCCCACAGCACTTTCTCATTTTTAATTATTTGTCTTTTATCCTATCTATGTTCCCTTAACTTAGATTTCCAGTGCACTGCCATTATGTTTTATTATGTTTAACCACTCATTCAAATACATTTTAGATAACATAATTTCAGCTAAAAAAGCCTGCTTAGGTGTACTAAATTACTAATTACAATTCTGGCAACTCATTTCCAAAATATATAATACTCAGTTGCACACAAATGAAATGACTTAATTCAAATAATATTTTGATTTGAATTGATCTTATGTTGTCCTCAGTTGAAATAATTTTATTAACACAAGTTTCTGTTAAAATTAAATCTCAAGCAAAACAGGAGTGAACAGGTTTGGTTATTAAAAGCACCAAAATAGTCACTAAGAGGACACTGCATGTCAAAAATCTGAATGTCAAATATATATATATATTTAAAAATATCTATGTAAAATGAAACAGCTACTTACAATTATAATAATCTGACTGACAGATAAAATAATTGCTTTAAAAACACTTGAGTCATTTTGTCCTTACCTGCAGGCATGAACCATTATTACTGCATGCAGTGACTGTTCCATTTCCTAGCACAGACTTGAAGCAGCATCACATCTATCTTACAGAATGTGACTAATTTGTGTGTTTGCAATTCCTAAGCTATTTGCAAAGGACACTCCCTTTCAACATAACAGGATATTTAATGGTTCACCAAATTATATTTTCTACTAACCCAAACTGAACAGCAACCTTGGTAACTGTAAAATGATTTCCTCTAATACAAAGCAAAAAAAAAAAATCTAATTTTTGAAACTGAATTTAGAAATCAAGATGCTTTTTGGGTGAAAACAAAAAATTGAACACAGACTGAACAACAGTATATATAAACCAGTAGTCTGCTGTATTATGATTTGCATGCTGCTGCTGATTAGACTTCATTAAAAACAAAAATCAATAACCCTTTGCAAAAAGACACAAAGCTTAACCAAAAACACAGATTCAATCAATACATTACAATAACCAGCATGCAATACATCAACAAAATTAGCAAACTGACAAGAAAAAAATGCCCTATGCTGCTTCTTTGCAATGCTACACCATTAATTGTTCATGCAAGAGATGTAGCTGTACCTTTCTGAAGAGGACGACTTCTCAGAGTTAACTGACATCAGCAGCTCAATCTTCTGCTTGATTTCTGGAAAAATCAGAAAATATTCACAACCAAGATTGCCTGTCCTTGCTTTCCAAAGTCTTATTATCAAATGATTTTTTCTTAATCCCTTTTGTTCAGAATGAGATCACGAGATTCACAGTACTTCTGTAAGGACTGATTCAATGGTGCTCGAAAGGAAAAAGCTCCAGAGGCATCAGGCCTTGCTAAACTATGCACATGACTGTTTATGAAAGCAGGAAGTACCATTTCTTTTAAGCAGAGGGGTGGTTACTCTTTTGAGGTTGAGCTAACATATTTACTAGATGATTCTTATCATAACAAATTACAAACCGCTGCATAAATTCCAGTGTCCACGAAAAATCAAACAAATCATTTGGGGAGTAAATTATTCTGCAGCTTTGCTACCTGAACATATTTACTACCCTTCGGAAAATTCATTTCAAAAGGCCTGAAAAATATGGCTCTTTGAATTATTTTTGTCACAAAGAATGAAGTATTTAATCACTACTTTAATATATGGATCAGAAATCATAAACAGCATATACTAATATCTGAGTTTCTTAAATTAAGATTACAGGGTGCTCTTTCAAATACACTTTGAAGGCCAAATTTAAATGTACCTTCAATTTTTTATTCCTAATACTTTAATTGCCCCTCTTAATGCTCACAACCAATGAACAGCAACACCCATTGGCAGAGCGGGGCTGATACATAATACTTGTCCTAAAAGAAATGGCCTGACTATGCCATTTAGAACAGAAATATTGAGAGCCAGATCAATTTTACTAACAGACTACTGTTGGAAAGGGGGGGGGGGGCAGAAGAAAGAAATATCCCCATACCATCTGTGATTTCTATTTCATGAGATCTCAAAACCGAATACACATGGATGGTTTTAAAAATAAATTAAGATCATCACGTAGCCAGAAGGTCTGTTATTTAAATGTTTCAGATGAAAACCAAAGGGTACTATCATAAATAAAGTTGACTGATTATAATTTAAGATCCTGTTTTCAATTGCTTATAACTTTTCGAAACTTTAATTATTCAGGCTGACCGTTTCCATGTCATGGATCTGCCTCAAGGTACTGCATTTATGTTTCAGCTGAAAAAAAGTTCAGCCATTTCTGAGCAGGAGATTAAGAAAAAGCATGTTTTTCCCATGTTAAAATAAAATCTTACAACCATTTCATTAAGAAGCTAGCATTACCATGCTTTGGAACAAGGGCTTGAAATTTAGCAATCAGTAGGGTGGGGGTCACCTTGCTGCCTGGGGTGCGTCTTTTGCTTTCCCCAAACTGCACAAGTTTGGCTAAGTTATAAGACCCCAAAAAGTCTCAGTTCCCACATGCTCAGTAGAGGATTATTAGAATTTGGTAGCTAAATTTTCCAAAATACCCTGTCTGCACTGAGCATACTCCATCGTGGGGATTCAGGGACTGAGCATGATTTTCCCTGCTATTGCCTCTCCCAGCCATTAGGGGCCATTAGCAGGGATAAGAAATGAGATGTACTTGCATGTGCCCCTGATGTTTCCAGGCAGGAAGGAGGAGGAAGCAACTTGATTCAAATGCAAAGGGGTGAGCCGCAAAGGGGAGGGAGGTGCAGAAACCAGAAGGGAGAGAAGAACTGAGAGGGTCAGGAGCCGCATGCAACAGAAGAGGGGGAGGAGATGAAGCACAAGGTTGGACAGAAGCGGGGGCGGGGGGAATAGGAGCAGGCAGTGTGGGAAGGGAAGCAGAAGCTGGGATACACTGGAGAAGAGAAAGACAAGAACTGGGACCTGTGCAGGGGATAGAGAGGAGCAGAGATGGAGGAGGGCAGAAGTCAAAGTGTGGGAGTGTGGATAGGAGCAGAGGGAGGAGGGACAGGATCCAATGGGGACAGGGACAGGAGTGTTGGGATGGGGCACATTGGAGCAGAGACAGGCTGAGGAGGGGGAGAGGGAACGCAAGGGCAGAAGGAACTAGAACCATTAGAAAACCCTTCCTGACAGAACCTGGAATTGAACCCAGGAGTCCTAAGTCTCTACACCCCTCTGCTGTCAGCAAACAAAAGTGAAATCTACTGCCAAAGCATGTGTCTCAATCCCCTCTAGTGGCTGATCCACATAGAGGACAACAGCCAACTACTTCGACCACTCTGTTAGCTCAAGTGGTAAAGGTCTCTCTGCACTATGAATCTGAAGGTCCAAAATGTGCTAACGACTCAAGTGGGGAATCAGTGTGGTTCCGTATGACAGAATTTCTGTTTTTCCGCTTCGTTTAAAAACAAAACAAAAATACACACCTTAGGAGATGACAGCCAAAAATCTATGTTAAAAGAACATCACATTACAAACTCAAGCGCTCAAGCTAGAAAATGCCAGAATTCAGGTTGCCTGTGCAGTCTTAATTTGGTCCCCATTCATTATATGCATGTGCATTATGATACAGACTCATGTCACATATTTTGCCGCTCTCTCCCCGCTCCCGAATGGATAGTACTCTGGGAATGAATCATGGTGGTGTAATGAAGGAGGCTGTTATCTATAGGACTGCTGACTCATTTGTTGCAGAAGTTGGAAGGTAGGTAGTGACTGAGGCTAGAGGTAGACTGAGGTAGAGACTGCAGGAAGAGAAAGGATGATCTTATGGTTAAGGAAGTTGAATGCCACCCTGGATAATTAGATTCTACCCCTGCCTCTGCCACACAGTCCCTATGTGATGCTGAATAATTCTCTTAAACTAAAGTGTTCACAGCTGTCTACTAATTGTGTGTTCCCCATTTTGTGGGTGCCCAACATGAGACACCTGGGGCCAGATTTGCAGAAATGCCAATCACTACAACTGAAGTCAACTGGAGTTGTGCTTTGAATATGTAAAGTTCTATAAAAAAAAGGAGGGGGGGTAAGTATTCTGAAGAAAAAAAAAAGGCTATAAGTATTTCAAGTTGGACACCCAAATTTAGTGGACATGGGTCAATTTTGCCCCTACTATCTCTGTGGCTCAGTTCACCAGCTGTAAAATGGGGATAATACTATTGTTTAATCTTACAGAGGTGTTAAGATAAATTCATTAGTGTTTTCTAAACCACTCACACACGAGGGTGAGAGCACCATAAAAACACCCAATCAAAAGTAACACCTAGGGCCACAAACTGAATGAGGAGGACAAAAATATTGAATATCTACCCATTCACTGAATGAGGCAGGAGTCCTGCAAGGGAACAAATAGTACATGATCAAGTAATTAAAGACTATACAGTAACTCCTCACTTAAGGTTGCCCTGGTTAACATTGTTTCATTGTTACATTGCTGATCAATTAGGGAACATGCTCGTTTAAAGTTGCGCAATGCTCCCTTATAACGTTGTTTGGCAGCCACCTGCTTTGTCCACTGCTTGTAGAAAGAGTAGCCTGTTGGAGCTAGCTGGTGGGGGCTTGGAACCAGGGTGGACCAGCAGCCCCTCCATCAGCTCCCCTTAGTTCCTTGTGGGCAGCCTCTCCCCACTGCCGTGTGCTGTTCCTGCCCTCTTCCTTGGAGCTGCTCCCGGGAGACTCCTGCTTGCTGTGCAGGGGAAGAGGAGTGCTAATGCCAGGGTGCCCCACTCCTTTACCCCTTCTCCACAGAGCGGTGTGGGGAGGGGAACTCAGAACCAAAGGAGCTTGCTCGCAGCAGCTGCTGTCTCAACTTGCTGATCTACTTTAAAAGGCAGTGTACTTAGAGTGGGGTCAGCGTATTTAAAGAGGCAATGCGCATCTCTCTCTCTCTCTCTCACACACACACAGTGTGTGTCTGTCTCTCCCGCCCCCCGCCACACACACACGATGTGTGTCTCTGTCTCTCTCTGCCATGCTGTGTCTCCTCCCTCCGTTCCTGTTGCCTTGTAGAGTGTGAGGCTACATTAACAACAACGAGTTAACCCTTGAGGGCTCAGCCCAGTGCTAGTTCATCATTTAGCAGTAAGGCATTCCCTGGGAAATATCCCACCCTCTGACTCCACCACCTCAACCAAGCTTCACAATCATCATCGCTGTGTACAGTATTAAATTGTTTGTTTAAAACTTATACTGTGTATATGAGAGAGAGAGAGAGAGTGTGTGTGTGTGTGTCTTTTGTCTGGCAAAAAAAAATTCCCTGGAACCTAACCCCCCCACTATTTACATTAATTCTTATGGAGAAATTGGATTCACTTAACATCATTTAACTTAAAGTAGCATTTTTCAGGAACATAACTACAACATTAAGTGAGGAGTTACTGTACACTGCAAGTCAATATAATTTGGGGTTTACACCTGAAAGGAGGTGTGCACATGAGTGCTGGCTAAATTCCCGAGTTGAGTCCTCCCACGCAGACTGATTTCAGTTTGTGTCTGCAGGTGGGTGTGGCCTTACCTGTGTGTTTGCTAGAGAAGTCTTGAGGGCCTGGCATAGCAAGGACAGGGTGAGGAAGCCCAGGCTGGTGGAATGGGCGGGCTCAGTGTGACCCCAGTATATCAGGTGGCATCCCGGACCACAAGTCCAACCCATCACACTCTTTATGACAGACCTTAACATATTTGAAGACTGATATCTGGTCTGACTTCTTTTCTCAAGACTAAATATTCCCAGTTTTTTAACCTTTCCTCATAGGCCAGGTTTTTATCACTTTTGTTGCTCTCCTCCGGATTCTCTCCAATTTGCTCACATTTTTCTTAAACTGTGGCACCTAACTTGGACACCGTACTCCAGCTTTGGCCTCACTAGTGCCAGATAGACTGGAATAGTTACATTCCATGTCTTGCATATCACACTCCTGGTAATACACCCCAAAATTATATTAGCCTTTTTCATAACTGCACCACATTGTTGACCAGAGGTGTAAGTAAGCCAGTACACGCCCCGGTACGGCATACCTGCAAGAGCCGGTGTGCTGTACCGGGGTGAATCGGCTTCCACAGGCGCAATTTAAAGGGCCTGCGGCTCCCAGCAGTGGCTGGAGCCCCCGGCCCTTTAAATTGCTGCCAGAGCCCTGGGGTAGCGGCAGCGGGGCTGGGGCAGCAATTTAAAGGGCCCGGGGCGGTAGCGGCGGCTGGAGCTTCGTCCCCGGAGCCCTGCTGCCAGAGCCCTAGAGAACCGGCGGTGGGGCTCCGGGGACGATTTAAAGGGCACAGGGTTCCGGCTACCGCTACCGCCCTGGGCCCTTTAAACCACTGCCAGAGCTCCCGGCTGCTGCTGTTACCGCGGCAGGGGGAGGCACTTACCAGTACAGGGTGGGCCAGGGCTGGCTCTGACTCCCACAGCCCCACCCCTTCCGGGGGACAGAGCCGGCCCCAGCCCAGCCCCGTACCGGTAAGTCCCTAGACTTACTTTCACCGCTGTTGTTGACTCATATTCAATTTGTGATCTACTATACCCCCTGGATCCCTTTCTGCTGTACTACAAACTAGCCAATTATACCCCATTTTGCATTTGTACATTTGATTTTTTTTCCCCCCAACTGGTCATGCTTTGCAGTTGTCTTTACTGAATTTCATCTTGTTGATTTTGATCAATTCTCCTATTTATCAAGGTCATTTTGAATTCTATTCCCATTCTCCAAAGTGCTAGCTACCCCTCCCAGGTTGGTGTCATCCACAAATTTCATAAATATACGCTCCACTCCATTATCCAAGTGATTAATGAAAATATTTAAAAGTACCAGACCCAGGACAGACCCCCTTAGGTGGGACCACACTAGATACATCCTCACAGTTTGACAGCAAACCATTGAAAACTACTCTTTGAACATGGTTTTTCAACCAATTGTGCCTCAACCTTACAATAATTTCATCTAGTACACATTTTCCTTGTTTAATTTGGATATCAAATTAAATTTATTTTATGCTATCTGTATTGTAAAAATTATTGGGAGGAGAAGAAAGCTGGAGATTTTGACAGCCGAGTAGGAGACAGTTGGGGCTTTATCAGCAAGTAAGAATGAGTGGTGATTTTTGTATGCAGGAGACAGTGGAGTCTTAGGGCTAGTCTACGCTGAAAAGTTATATCAACATAGCTACATCTCTCAGGGGTGTGAAAAATCTACACCCCGACACAGTTAAGTCAACTTAACTCCCCGTCTAGACATCACTAAACTGACAGAAGAATTCTTCCGTCAACCTACCTACCACCTCTTGGGAAAGTGGATTACCTACAGTGATGGGAGAATCCCTCCCACCGTTGTAGTAAGTGTCCACAGTGAAGCGCTACAACAACTCAGATGCAATGCTGAAGCTATGTCACTGTAGGGATTCAAGGACTGGGGAAGGACATACAACTGCCCCTTTTGGATAAAGGTGAAAGTGACAAATCTGGAGGAGGAGGCAGAATTAATATACCACCCTCAAACCTCTGACAACTAAATAAATATCTCAATATCTGCCATTGTGTGCAATGACAGGTAAGCAGAAATCACATTTTGTTCCTGCTAACATAATCAATAATGAATTATTTAACCAAGTTAAAACTTAAATTAACATAACTGAATTTCAGAGTCAACTCTCTTTGGGATGAATGGAAGCAGTTCATGCTTCTCTCACAGCTATTGTCTCAAGCTGTCTACGATTTAGGCACACATCACTGTGTTATTTCACATATGGTTCACATTCTGAAGATTAACACTGCAGAAGAATTTTCTTTTTAAATGAAAGCTTAGATTCTAGACCACAGTGAAGCCACCAATTTTTAAACAGCCATTATGCACATCGGCTATGCTATCAAAACTTCTGAAACCAGAACTCTCCCACCACTTACTTAGCCATCATTCTAAGATAAACCTTGGGAGAACAAACTTCTAATGCAAGTCAAAGGACAAAAAAATTGAGACAATTAAACACAGCAGCCAACATAAATACAGTACTAACAGGTAGGCCTGGTAACCCAGTCTACTAAGCTGTCAAATAATGTCAAATGACCAATCAACTGATCGCCTATTCTTTAACCAGTCAAATATTGTCAAATATTCCAGCAAGAATGCCCTGATGTAAATGGCAGCTTACCTTATGATTGTATCATGGTGCTATCTGTTAGCAAGCCTACTTAAATGTCTTGATCACTCATTTTACGACCATCTGTTGGCAAAGAGGCAAACTAATTGAAAGCTGAGCATCTTGACTGGCTAGAGTATTCTAGAACAAAGTGTATGTATGTATGTATGTGTATATATATATATCTTTATTTGTATGCTAGACCATCAATGTAAATGGCAGTTTACAAAACAAATTAAACAAGTTAAAAGACTTGGCTCCTGCCATGAAGATTTTACAATCTAAACTGTCACTAGACAAACTTACAGAAATTAACTCAGAAGGGGGAGGGGGTGTACAGGCACCACGACTTTCCCTTAAACAAAAGTTTCACAGCTATTAAACTCCAACAACTCTCCAACTCTCCACAAAGCAAACAACGCACATTAAATACCCATGTAAATAAACCCCCCACTCCTCCCCTCTCAACAAAAATCCCGTACACAATATACACACATAGCCAAACCCGGCTGAGAATATAAAAAGTTCTATGCGTATGAGGGGGTGTGACATAAAATCTTTGTGAGGCCCCTCTCTTCCTGAAGCTGCTTATGTTTCATGCAAAGAGGAGGGGGCATCTGCTTCCTGCCCCATATCCCTCCACATGAGCTAACAGTCTGTAATGACTGGGAGGGAGAGGGCAGCATATCCAAAAACATTTTGACTGGCTGGAATCTTCTGGAACAGCAGCAGTTAGAAACAGAACTGAATTTCTACTGACTGGCTGAAATACAAGAGATACTTCATAATCTAGAGTGCATTACAAAAGTAAAAAGACATTAATGACATAATAAATTAGGTAGAGCCAGGGAAAACAAAAATCATTTGTATGAATTTTTTTTGCTAGACATGAACATGGAAAAACTGTTAAAGCCAAGTACAAGCTCTGTTCTTCCACATACATAACACACTTAGAAAGAATAGAGAAGCACTCATTGAATTCTTGTGACATATGTCCACTGCTGTCAAATTTAGATTATTGCAGTCAAACAGTAAGGCCTGGTGTACACGGGGGGGGGGGGGAGGAGATCGATCTAAGTTATGCCACTTCAGCTACGTGAATAATGTAGCTGAAGTTGATGTACTTAGATCTACTTACTGTGGTGTCTTCACTGTGGTGAGTCAACGGCTGACTCTCTCCTGTTGACTCCACCTGCGCCTCTTGCCCTGGTGGAGTACCGGAGTCGATGGGAGAGTGCTCGGCGGTCGATTTATCGCGTCTAGACTAGACGCAATAAATTGACCCCTGCTGGATTGATCACTGACCGTTGATCCAGTGAGTAATGTAGACAAGCCCTAAGAAGGGGAAAACTGGTCTCCATCAAGATTTGTTTTCTTCTGTGCATTCTCCTTCTACTTCATATTCAGCATCATCATCTTTTGATGAGAACAGTGATATGAGTGACAGTGAAAGGAAAGGTAATTTCATTTCTTCATCTTCTAACAAGATTTTTTCTACTCCATCTGCTTCAGCATTGAAAACTCCTACTCCTGGAAAGCCTTCAGATGTGCATCAAATTAGAGAATAGAATGTCTCATGATCAGAACAACAAATAGGTGACTGGTAACTGCTAATGGGGGTTGGGGAGGAGGCGCACAATGGCAGGCCCCCTCCCTCACCACTACAGCCACGGTCAACTTCCTGCTGACTGCCAAGTCACCCACTTGACCATGGTGCCTCCCCGACCACAGCACACTGGGCGGTTGCCCACGTCACCCACCCGGTAAGGCTGGTCTCGCCAGGGTTGGCCTTCGGGAAAATGGCGCCCTGGGCAAACTTTTATTTTAGTGCCCTGCTCCCCACTGCTTTCCCCAGCCCCCACACCCATAGCCCCCAGTGTCTTCCCCAGCCTCCCACCCATCGCCCCTGGCCCCCGCTGCCTCCCTGGGCTCCCCCGGCCCTGCGTTGCCTTCCCCCCAACTGACTCCTCTAGCTCCAAGCAGGCTACTCCAGACATGTACTCGAGCTGGTAACCATGGCGGCCAGCCAGCTAGGAAGGGATGCGACTCAGCAGGCGTCCTTGCATCCCCTCTGGCAGAGAGCTGTGCTGCCAGCCTGGTCTCAGGTCCCTGCTCTGTGTGTCACCTAGCGGGGCTCAGCAAGAATGCTCGCTGCTGGTGCCTTTCCCAGGCTCATGCCTTCAGCCCCGCTCAGCACAACTCCCACCCTGGCAGAAATCGGGTGACCTCGCATGCCCCCCCCCATGCATCACCTGACATACATTTGCTAGAGACATTTATGCCAACAATACACCATTTCCTATAATCAAAGTTCCTTATATGCTAGAATTTTTTCATAAGTTGCATCCAGTTTACAAAGTAGCAAGTAAGAAATGGCTTGCAGGGAGTCTTCTGAATGCTGAAGCAGACAATCTGAAAAAGAGTTGGTGTTCTTATTGCACAAGCTCTTCACATGTCTCAAGTGGCTGATGGATGATGCAATACTCATAATAAGGGCAGCATTGCCAGTGCTGCCTCCTTGTAGTCAGGTCTAGTCATTGGAGCAGAGGTTGAATCTGACATAGCGTCAGAAGAGGGCCAAGGCTCGCACTGGAATTGAGATCCAGGGACAGGCCAAGGTCAGAACCAAGATCAGAGTCCACAGTCAAGCCAGCATCAGTACCGGAGCCAGAGCCCAGGTGCAAGCCAGGGGTCGAAGCCAGGTGGTCAGAGTTCAAGGACAAGCTAAATCAGTACCATAGCCAGAGTGCAGGTGCAAGGTAGGGGTCCAAGATGGGTGGTTTAGGTCTAGGGGACAAGCCTAGTCAGTATTGTATTTGTGATCCAGATACAGGACAAAGGTCAAAGCTGGGTAATCAGAGTCCGAATGACCAGGGATGTCAGGAAGTGCAGGCAAGGCTGAAACAGATCAGTATCAGGGCTGGAACAAGGTCAGGGTAGCGCAAGGACAAGACTAGAACAGGCTCATAGACTTTAAGGTCAGAAGGGACCATTATGATCATCTAGTCTGACCTCCTACACAACACAGGCCACAGAATCTCACCCACCCACTCCTGTAACAAACCCCTAACCTATATCTGAGCTACTGAAGTCCTCAAACCATGGTTTAAAGACTTCAAAGTGCAGAGAATCCTCCAGCAAGTGACCCGTGCTCCATGCTGCAGAGGAAGGCGAAAAACCCGCAGGGCCTCTGCCACTCTGCCCTGGAGGAAAATTCCTTCCCGACCCCAAATATGACGATCAGCTAAACCCTGAGCATGTGGGCAAGACTCACCAGCCAGACATCCAGGAAAGAATTCTCTGTAGTACCTCAGATCCCACCCCATCTAACATCCCATCACAGGCCATTGGGCATATCTACCGCTAATAGTTGAAGATCAATTAATTGCCAAAATTAGGCTATCCCATCATATCATCCCTTCCATAAACTTATCAAGCTTTGTCTTGAAGCCAGATATGTCTTTTGCCCCCACTGCTTCCCTTGGAAGGCTGTTCCAGAACTTCACTCCTCTGATGGTTAGAAACCTTCATCTAATTTCAAGTCTAAACTTCCCGATGGCCAGTTTATATCCATTTGTTCTTGTGTCCGCATTGGTACTGAGCTTAAATAATTTTTCTCCCTCTGTGGTATTTATCTCTCTGATATATTTATAGAGAGCAATCATAGCTCCTCTCAGCCTTCTTTTGGTTAGGCTAAACAAGCCAAACTCTTTGAGTCTCCTTTCATAAGACAGGTTTTCCATTCCTCAGATCATCCTAGTACCCCTTCTCTGTACCTGTTCCAGTTTGAATTCATCCTTCTTAAACATGGGAGACCAGAACTGCACACTATTCCAGATGAGGTCTCACCAATGCCTTGTATAACGGTACTAACACCTACTTATCTCTACTGGAAATACCTCGCCTGATGCATCCCAAGACTGCATAAGCTTTTTTCACAGCCATATCACATTGGCAGCTCATAGTCATCTTGTGATCAACCAATACTCCAAGGTCCTTCTCCTCCTCTGTTACTTCCAAGTGATGTGTCCCCAGTTCATAACAAAACTTCTTCTTATTAATCCCTAAATGCATGACCTTGCACTTTTCACTATTAAATTTCATCTTATTGCTATTACTCCAGTTTACAAGGTCATCCAGATCTTCCTGTATGATATCCCGGTCCTTCTCTGTATTAGCAATACCTCCCAGCTTTGTGTCATCCGCAAATTTTATTAGCACATTTCCGCTTTTTGTGCCAAGGTCAGTAATAAAAAGATTAAATAAGATTAGTCCCAAAACCGATCCCTGAGGAACTACACTAGTAACCTCCTTCCATCCTGACAGTTCACCTTTCAGTGTGACCCATTGTAGTTTCCCCTTTAACCAGTTCCTTATCCATCTTTCAATTTTCATTTTGGTCCCCATCTTTTCCAAATTAGCTAATAATTCCCCATGTGGAACCGTATCAAATGCCTTACTGAAATTGAGGTAAATTAGATCCACTGCGTTTCCTTTATCTAAAAAATCTGTTACCTTCTCAAAGAAGGAGATCAGGTTGGTTTGACATGATCTATCTTTTGTAAAACCATGTTGTATTTTGTCCCAATTACCATTGACCTCAATGTCCTTAACTACTTTCTCCTTCAAATTTTTTTCCAAGACCTGTTTCAGAGTAACAGCCGTGTTAGTCTGTATTCGCAAAAAGAAAAGGAGGACTTGTGGCACCTTAGAGACTAACCAATTTATTTGAGCATGAGCTTTCGTGAGCTACAGCTCACTTCATCGGATGCATACTGTGGAAATTGCAGAAGACATTATATACACAGACACCATGAAACAATACCTCCTCCCACCCCACTCTCCTGCTGGTAATAGCTTATCTAAAGTGATCATCAAGTTGGGCCATTTCCAGCACAACTCCAGGTTCTCTCACCCTCCGCCACCCCACAGACAAACTCACTCTCTTGCTGGTAATAGCCCATCAAAAGTGACCACTGTCTTCACAAAGTGTATGATAATCAAGGTGGGCCATTTCCTGCAGAAATCCAGGTTCTCTCACCCCCTCACCCCCCTCCAAAAACTCACTCTCCTGCTGGTAATAGCCTATCCAAAGTGACCACTCTCCTTACAACCTGCATGAAAATCAAGGTGGGCCATTTCCAGCACAAATCTAGGTTCTCTCACACACACCCCCGCACACACACACAAACTCACTCTCCTGCTGGCCCACCTTGATTATCATGCACATTGTAGGGGGAGTGGTCACTTCGGATGAGCTATTACCAGCAGGAGAGTGAGTTTGTGTGTGTATGGGGGTGGGGGAGTGAGAAAACCTGGATTTGTGCTGGAAATGGCCCACTTTGATTTTCATGCAGGTTGTAAGGAGAGTGGTCACTTTGGATAGGCTATTACCAGCAGGAGAGTGAGTTTTTGGAGGGGGGTGAGAGAACCTGGATTTCTGCAGGAAATGGCCCACCTTGATTATCATACACTTTGTGAAGACAGTGGTCACTTTTGATGGGCTATTACCAGCAAGAGAGTGAGTTTGTCTGTGGGGGGGCGGAGGGTGAGAAAACCTGGATTTGTGCTGGAAATGGCCCAACTTGATGATCACTTTAGATAAGCTATTACCAGCAGGAGAGTGGGGTGGGAGGAGGTATTGTTTCATGGTGTCTGTGTATATAATGTCTTCTGCAATTTCCACAGTATGCATCCGATGAAGTGAGCTGTAGCTCACGAAAGCTCATGCTCAAATAAATTGGTTAGTCTCTAAGGTGCCACAAGTCCTCCTTTTCTTTTTCCAAGACCTTGCATTCTACAGATGTCAAACTAACAGGCCTGTAGTTCCCCAGATCGCTTTTTTTCCCTTTCTTAAAAATAGGGACTATGTTAGCAATTCTCTAGTCATACAGTACAACCCCTGAGTTTACAGATTCATTAAACATTTTTGCTAATGGGCTTGCAATTTCATGTGCCAGTTCCTTTAATATTCTTGGTCAGGCAAGGCTGGGGCAGGAACAGGATCAAGAGCAGGCTCAGAGACTCGAGAGTTTGACGCAGTGCAAGGCAAGAGAAGAGTTCCTGGTTGGGTAACGCTGTTGCACAGATTGATCTGCAGCTCTGGGGGTTAGGGAAATACCTGAGCCTAGGAGTGGTTCTTCTCCAGGATAGGCTGCTGCTGCATGCCTGAGCGGTGACTCACCACATCTCTGTTGGAAGGACAGCTGAACAAGCAGCCCTAGTTTGGCTGCGGGTTTTGTCTCATAGTTGTCAACTTCATGGGAACTACTCCGCAAACAGTGTTTTTCTCATTCCAATGCACAACTAGGCACCACCACACAGCCCAACATGTTGCCGAACAGTTAAAAAAAATATAATCAATGAACTGGATCCAGAGAAGATTATTTCAGTGACCGACAGCCTGGTTAATATCAAAGCTGCTTAGACTTTGTTGATAAATGAGTATCTCCACCTTCTATGTTATGAATATGCTGCCCACACAATGCCCACAAAAATCTGAGGCAACGTACTCTGGGATGAATGTTTTGCTGATGGTTTTATGTTTATGAATCCTACTTACAAAGTTTTCCCAAATTAATGCCAGGTTACTTCCTTCCTTCTATTTAAAAAGTTTCTTTTCTACACTCAGACGCCGTGCTTGTGAGAGGAGAAATATTGTCTCTTAAAGGCACCTGGGCGGTGGCGTGTAATTTTCCCAGATTACTGGGTGGGAGCTCAATCTGCTTCCGTATTGTATTATAAAGATGGACTCCGAATATTGAACCCATCTCTTGTTGCTGCTGACTCCACCTGGCAGAAGGGTTACAGGTGTTAACCCTACGTTAATTTCATGGATGACGATGACATTTTTAAAATGTAAGAAATGCAAGTATGAAGAAGAAAACCAAAGTTTTAAACCAGAATGGGAGGAAGATTTTGCATTCACTGTTAAAGGTGGCAAACCCCTATGCCTTATCTGCAATGCATCGCTCACTCACTACAAAGCGAGCAACTTGAAACGTCATTATGAAACGAATCACAATAACTTTTTGTCTATAGCCTCCTGAATCAGAATTAAGGAAAAACAAGCTAACTGCATTAAAATTACACCTAAGCAGTCAACAGACACTACTTTTGGTGTTCAGTAAGGAAGATAACACAATAACGAGAGTTAGTTTTATGTAATCGAATATTGCTCATGCTAAATAGCCACATTGTGATGGAGAACTTGTTAAGAAGAATATTGCAGAAGTGGTTGCAATTTTAGATCCAAGTAACACAAAACTTAAACAACTAATCAAGTAAATTTCAATTTTGCACCACACTACAGAGAGGCATATCTCCCAAATCAGCACTGATGTTGCAAACAAGATGCAAAACAATCTAAAGAATTCTCTAGCATTCAGCCTAGTTGTCAACTAGTCCACTGATATACAAGATAGACCACAACTAGCGATATTTGTTTGCTATGTTTCCGCAGATGTAATTGTGAAAGAAGAAATGCTGGACTTAGTGGTGCGAAAGAAACAACCCATCATGCTGACAAAGAATGCACTTGACAAAGACTGACAAATGCCAATGTACCCCTGGATAAATTTGTCAGCGTTGCAACGGATGGAGCACCTGTAATGGTGGGGGCGCGGGGGGAGCCTTATCGGATTCTTGAAAAGTGATCCCAAATTTCCAGAGATTCTCCCTGTTCACTGCATCATCCATCGTGAACATCTTGCAAGCAGATACTTCAAGTATAAAAATATTATGGAGACGGTCCTAAAAATTGTCAATTTTACTCTCTCAAATGGGAAGACTCATCAACAGTTCAAAAATTTCATCGAAGAGCTGGCTCTTGAAGACAAACCTAACAATGTCTCTTTCTGCTGTATTGTGAGGTGGTTATCAACCAGCAATTTCTTAAATAGGTTTGTGGAACTGTTGGAACCTATCAATGCTTTCCTTGAAGAAAAAGAAAAGTCCTAGCCACAACTGGAAGATGAGCAATGGATGCAAGATCTGATGTTTTTCACTAATATTTTGCAGCATCTGCAAACTCACAAATTGGCACTCCAAGGGAAGGATAAGATTATTTCTGACCTTACTCAAACAGTCTTCAGCTTCCAGAACAAGTTAAAGTTTCTGCAAAGAGACATAGTGTAAAGAGACTTCAACCACTTTCCCCATCTCAAGAGTAGGGAAACACATTCCCCAAAATTGAAGCAGAAGAAGATCACAAACTCAAGGAATACAGAGGCAAATTACAAGGACTGCTTGATGATTTTCAGGCCAGGCTTGAAGACTTGCAGAAGTTGAGATCCTGCTTTGCCTTTCTTTTAAAACTATTCATGGTTGATATGATCAATGACAGCTGTCCGATTCCCAAAATCATGGTTACGGAAACATCTACTCTAGAAATGGAACTACTGGAACTCCAGGAGGACCAGGCTCTAAAGATGCTACATAAATCACAGTCTACAATTGAGTTCCAGAAGCAAGTACCAGAAATAAATTATCCTCAACTCAAGAGGACTAGTGTGTGACTCATTTCAATTTTCGCCACAACATACTTCTGTGAATCACTGTACTCAGTGATAAAGCTTGTAAAATCGAAACATCGTGCAGTCCTTACAAATCAACATCTGATCGAGCTCCTCCATACCTCCTTGACAACATATCAACCAGATTTCCAAAGACTTACAACCAGGATGGAGACCCACAAGGCCTCTAGCTCTAAGAGTAATTAGCCATGATACAGTAAATAGGATGTTAATATTTTTTAAAATGCATGTGTAAAGGCAGTACATGTCTTGTGCCTCTCAAACTTCTGAAGAGTACTGTATACAGCTGGGAGGGTCAGTAAGTTTGGCCACCTCTGGCATAGTGCATCACAAACATGTGTATTGAACTCCAGGTGGCCGCTCTGCAGATGTCCTGCAGTGGAATGTCTGTTAGGGATGCTGTGGAGGCAGCTTGTAGAGTGAGCTGTGATACCCCCAGGGGGAGGAATGTTTGCTATCTTGTATCATTGTAAGATGCATCCCGAGACTGAGTGATCTTCTGGGAGGATATAGCTTGCCCAAACGATTTCTCTGTTATGGCGATAGAGTGTCTCAGTGATTTCCTAATGGACTTGATTCTTTGCAGGTAGAATTCCAGGACATGCCAGACATCGAGCAAGTGACATATCCTGTCTTCAGAGGAAGTGTGAGGTTTCAGGAAAAATACAAGTGTACTGTTTAATTGATGCTGAACTTAGAAACAAGCTTGGGAAAAAACCCAGGATATAGTCATGCCCCGGCCAAAAACATCTCCACTGGGCCTGACAGCAGGTTTGAGAAGTTTATTTTCTACTTTTCTTAAGGACCACCTGAATGGGGCCGAACACAAGTGTTCTATTTCCGACACCCATGCAAAAACCAGGCCATAAGGTGGAGTGAACCTGGATTGGGATACTTAGTCTTCCCTCTGTTCTGGGTTAGGAGATCTGGGAATGGGCGGACCCTGATTGGTGGGCAGGCAGACATTGTTAGAAGTTCCGTGAACCAGAACCAGAACTGCCTGGGCCAGAGGGGTGCTAGAAGAATGTTGTTGGCTTTTTTGCAGCATATCTTCCCTACGACCTGAGGAGGAAAGGCATATCTGAGTCTGTTCGTCCGAGATATCAGCAAAGCATCGCCTTGGGAATTGCAACCCATGGCTTCCCTGGAGCAATATAGGGGAGTTTTCCATTCTTTTGTGATGCAGAGAGGTCCCATAGCACAGTACCCCACTGTGTAAATATCTTGTTTAGGACTGTGTCATGAACTTCCCACTCATGGTCTATCAAGAAGCTTCTACTTAATTTCTCTGCCAGAGAGTTGTGAATACAGGGAAAATACACTGCCTGTATCATAATGCAGTTCCTGATGCACCAGTTCCAAATCTAACAGCTTCCTGGCAGAGGGGACAAGATTTCATTCCTCCACGTTTGTTTATATAGACCACCATGTAATATTTTCTGACATCGTCTATATATAGAGAGAGAGTGATTGTATAAGCAGAAGGAAGGCCTTGCACAAAAGGCGGACAGCCCTCAGTTCCAGTTTTACATGTAGTCTGGCCTTTCATGGTTGTCCAGGTGACCACCACACCCAAGGAGGGAGTCATCCATCATAATGGTGGCCCCGGGGGCCAAAAAGGCTGAAGGAAACTCCCACAATGATCTTTTCCAGGTTCAACCACCAAGTTAAGGAGGTGACAACTCTGGCAGGCACAATAACCTGATGGAGACGATGTGGTTCTTGCATGGTTAACAGATCAAGTGGAGCCAACCCTGCAAGTACCACAAGTGGAGTATGGCAAAAGGAGTCACGTAGGCGCATGCCTAACAGTGAGAAGCACTTGTGCACTGTGGTTCATGGTCTGTGGGTGATGTGTGAAATCTGGTTGCTCATTGCATGATACCTTTCTGAGGAGAGGAACGCTCTCCTGGAAACTGAATCCAGCTTTGCCCCTATAAAGTTTATTGACCATGTGGGTAACAAAACAGATTTTTTTTCATTTATGCAAACACCTAGGGCTGTTAAAAGTTGTATGAGAAATCCTGTCACCAACCTGATGTACTGATGAGATCAGTCTATCAGAAGCCAATCCTCCAGGTATGGGAATACTGTAGAGCCCTGGCATCTCATCTGGGCTGCTACCACAGAGAAAAACTTTTGTAAATACTCTGGGTGCTGAAGCCAGCCCAAAGGGGAAGACTCAAAAACGGGAAGTGTTCCTCACATACCATGAAATGCAGGAACTTCCTATATGATGAGCAAATGTCCACATGGAAATACGTGTCCTTCATGTCAAGAGCCATGAACCACATTCCTCCCCAAAGGGAGGGGATTATAGATACCAGTGTATTCATCCAGAACATTAGCTTTTGAATTAAAATGCTGAGTTGCCGAAGGTCCAAGATGGGTCTCCACGCTCCATCTTTCTGGAGGATGAGGAAATACGGGAAGTAGAAATCTCTCACATAGGACTGAGGCAGGATGTGCTCTATTGCCCCTCAGTGTAAAAGGGATTCTGCTTCTCATTGAAGAATTACCTCATGATAGTGGTCCCCGAAAGGGGACTGGGAAGAGGGTTTGGAAGGTGGGAAGGAGAGAAACTCTATGGAGTATCCCTGGTGGATAATCTCCAGAACCCAGCTGTCTGTACTGATCTTGTTCCAGTTGTAGGCAAAGCACGTAAGAAGGCCCCCAAAGAAGATAGGAGATGAGGTGGTTAGCATCAGTGGCTCTCAACCCACATGTCAAAAATGGCTTTTGGACACTGGTTAAGAGTGAGTAGAGGCTGAGACAGTAGAGGAGGCTGAGAAGCAAGGCTTCTGAATCTTTTGGTATTTGTACAGAGGCTCGTTGTGACCTGTTAATAAGATGCATGAGGAGGCGGTGGCCTTGGTCTACAGGATTGCCTCTGGTATAAATTCCCAGGAAACACAGTCGATGTCAAGTCTTTTAGTGAATGCAGTGACTCATGTATTTTCTTATTGAAGAGATTTGATTCATCAAAATGGAGGTCCTGGATGTTGTTTTGCACCTCCTTACAAACTCTGATGATTGCAGAAAGAATCCCTCCTCATGACTAGACCAGTGGCCAAACTTCTGGAAGCCGTATCCACCACATCCTCTGCAGCCTGGAGGGCTACTTTTGCCACTGGCTTCCCCACATCTAAAATAGATTGAAATTGGGCCCTGTCTCTGTGGAAACCTTATCTGTGAAGTTTGCAAGCCTGGAATAGGTATTAAAATTATATTTCGCTACCAACACTTGGTAGTTACTGACATGAAATTGCAAACCTGTGGAGAAGACCTTCCCTGCCACAGGAGGTCCAGTCTCTTAAAGCCTTTATCTGCTGGGGTGGTCTTTAGATAGTATGACCAAGCCCTTTCAGCAGCCGCCTGAACCACCAGCAAGTTTGGGGCAGGATAGAAGAATAAAAACTCAGCCCCTTTAGCAGGAACAAAATACCATAGAATCATAGGGTTAGAAAGGACCGCAAGGGTCATCTAGTCTAACTCCCTGACAAGATACAGGATTTGTTGTGTCTAAACCATCTCTCAGCCCTTTTCAGTGCAGGGGCAGAGGATGCCAGCGTGTGCCATACTGCTCTTGCTGGTTCTAGTATGGTTTCATTGATGGGCAGTGCCACCTTACTCCGTCCCTAAGACTACAAGATGTCCAGGAGCTGGTGTTGAGGGTCCTGGACCTCCTTTAACGGGATCTGTAGGTCACTGGAAACTCTTTGTAACAGCTCCTGGTGTTGGCAGTGGTCATCCGGTGGAGAAGGCAACGGAGGAGTGACTGACTCATCCAGGAATGATGAAACTGCATCCATTCATACTCGAGGCTCTGGTTCCACCTCTTCCTTCTCATACACCAATGGAACCAGCTGATGAGAGGAAGAGAAGCGGTATGAGTCTCAAGAGGGCCCTGAAGTCTATCATAAGGATCCCACGGACCACAGTAAGGACAAAAAGAGGAATAAATTCGTTGAAGGGGTCTCCAAGGAAATCAGTACCAGCAGTCCTGGAAGGGGGAGGGTTGTATCCAGCGGAATGGCAAGCGTAACCCCTTGACTGTCTATCAGGGCTTAACTGCCTCTGCAGATACTGATGTGCACCTCTCCTCTGATTCAATTGAGTCCGAGAACTGCTCCATCAGTAGCGGCAGTGCTGTTGGTACCACGGCACTTCTACCAGATGGTTGGAGGTGAGATGGCTCCTAGGACAGTGATGTAGGCTCCTGCTCCAGAGTAAGGACATCCCTCAGAAGGCCTAGGCCGGAAAGAAGTAGAGACTGTTTAAAAGGGAGGAATATATCTTCCAGTATTATATGTCTCAGTATGCCCTGGCGTCTGAGGGTTTCCCACAGTTAAGTCTGATGGATCCAGTGCATCTGCTGCAACCGGATGGTCTTTAGATTGATGAAGTGGTACCAACAATGGGTCCGGACCCGCCCTCGTAGACAGAACTAGCAAACATCTATCCTTATGCTTCAGTACCAAGGTGACAAATGGAACCAACAGATCTTACTTTTTGTGTGTCTTGTCCTCTGATCTGGGAGTCTTCACTGCAGCTGTATCTTTAGGTTCCCTACGTGATGTCTCACCTGACCTTCGCAGGCTCAAGGAGGAAGCATGTTTCTTATGAAGAGTCCTCAACAGGTATCTGTCCTTGCGCCTATGAGAGTGCCCTCTACTCTTATGTGGTGTTCTAGAAGAAGACTCTTTGGGCTTAGATGCTGAGGGCTCTGCTCCAAGGCATGTGCTTAGAGGGCCACTGCTGGTCAGTTGAGGCCGATGTACAGGGAGGTCTCCCTGGCCCAGATCAGAGAGAGACCTCATAGTCTTCTCCATCGCATGTTTCTGTAGGTGAAGCTCCCGGGCCGCTTGAGTTTTGGGTGGGAAGGAATGACAGATACTGCACTTTACAGAGATATGTGCCAGACAGTATAGGCAGTGCTGATGTTCATCACTGATGGAGAAGAATCAAGGGCAGAAGATATGATTCTTGAATCCCGGGTCTCTGGGGATAGTCCCAGAGCCAGGAAGAGGTTCCCCCACCAAGGAGAAAGAAAACACTCTATGCTATACTATAAACTTTAACTACTAACTACAAATCTAATAATATAACTATTTACAAATGTTTTCTTTATAGGTTACAGTAAAGGAGGACAATTCCAACTCAGGCTAGGTGGTGGTAAGAAGGAACTGGAGAGGTGTTGACCCTCACTGCCTCTTATACCCTCAGTCAGAAACACAAGGAGAGCTCCTGCGAATGCACAGAATGCACTGCTTTGAAGAATTTCTGGACTCGGACATATGGTGTGCATGCATACCCACGTGTGGAATACACATTGGAACCATCACTCGAAGAACCAGTGCTCAGATGCTGTGGGGATGAGCAGCAGTACAAAACAATTGACAGATTAGATAGAATACATAAAGAAGTAACCAGATGTCACTCATGCTCCTTCAAAGACAGTCTACATTTAACAAGCCTTCTGTCTACTTCTGTCTTACAGGACATAATCTGGCCAACTATAATGTAAAATAAGGCTTCTATATTTATGGATGGAAATTAGAATTGACAGTGAGAGCCTGTTCTTGGTCTCTGTCCTTGTGATACAGTGTAGCACAACAGAGATATAATAATTAACAATGATACTGAATCAGGGAATAGTTCCAGCTACTGAAATCGTCAACATCAGGTGCTACCACAGCTGAGATTTCTTCGGAGACCTCCCATCCAAATACTGACCAAGCATGACCCTGTTTAACCTGTGAGTTTTAATGGTTACTTTTCCCAGAGTAACTGTGGTTCTTCGAGATGTTGTAGTCAGTGTGGATCTCACTGTATGTGCACACGCACCTTGTTTTCACAAGACTGGAGTTCTTCTGAATAACGGTGTCCATCAGGGTACACATGCACTGTGCCTCCTCAAACTCTTGTATAAGGACATAAAGGATGGGGTGGCCATGATCTTCCCTCAGTATCCTCACAGTTCAAAGCCCACATTGCTGAACACTTCCAAAAAGTGGGGATAGAAGGCAGGTCATGGGATCCACATTGACTACAAACATCTTGAAGAAAAGACAGTTACCATTTTCCATCACTGGTGTTCAAGATGTGTTGCTCATGTCCATTCAACTAAGGTGTGTGCGCTCCCCACATGTGCCGGAAGTTTTTTCCCTCATCCGTATCCGTAGAGGACCGGCTCTGGCAGCCCCTGGAGCGGTGCACACGTGCCACAGTATATAGGGTGCCGCTGGCTCCCCCCTCCCTCAGTTCCTTCTTGCCAGAAACTCCAACAGTGGGGAAGGAGGGTGGGTTGTGGAATGGATATGAGCAACACATATCGAAGACAACCAGTTACAGAAAAAGGTAACTGTCTTTTCTTCTTCGAGTGCTTGCTCATGTCTAGTCAACTTAGGTGACTCCCAATCAGTACCTCTCAGAGGCGGGTAGGAGTTCACAGATGTGTAGATTGCAACACAGCTCTGTTGAACCCAGCGTTGTCCCTGGCCTGCTGAGTGATGGCATAGTGGGACGGGAACATGTGCACCAACAACCACGTCATGGCTCGAGAGATGTCCTGGATCAGGAAGTGTGCCAGGAAGGCTGCCGAAGATGCCTGTGCTCTGCTCAAGTGGGCTCTGACAATCGGCAGTGGAGGGACTCCCACCAGCTCATAGCAGGTCCAAACACAAGAGGACCTGTTAGATCCAGTTAGAAATCCTCTAAGTGGACAGTGGGAGGCCCTTCATCCTATCAGCTGTAGAGATGAAAAGCTGAGTTGACTTATGGAAAGGCTTTGTCCGATCTAGGTAGAAACCCAGGGCCCTTCTTACGTCCAAAGCATGAAGGTGCCTCTCTGCACCAGTTTCATGCGCCTTGGGGCAGAAGACCAGAAGGAAGATGTCCTGGCTCATGTGAAAAGTAGACATCACCTTGGGAAAGAAGGCCAGATGGGGTCGGAGCTGAACCTTGTTCTTATAGAAGACCGTGTATGGCCGTTCTGAGGTAAAGACTTGCAGCTTGGAGACTCACCCAGCCGATGTCACTGCCACCAGAAAAGCTACCTTCCATGATAGGAGAGACAGGGAGCATGAGGCCAAAGGCTCAAAGGGTGGGCCCATGAGCCTGGACAAAACCAAGTTGAGATCCCACTGAGGGACCGGGGACCAAACTTGTGGGAAAAGTCTCTCAAGACCTCTGAGGAACCTGACTGTCCTGTGATGGGAGAACACCGTCTGCCCCTGGATCAGTAGATGAAAGGCAGAAATGGCTGCCAGATGCACTCTGATAGAAGAGTGTGCCAGGCCCTGGTTCCTCAAATGAAGCAGGTAGTCTAAAATCGACTGAATCGAAGAATGCAAAGAAGAGATGCCCCATTCGGCCGCCCAGCAGGAGAACCTCGTCCACTTTGTCAGGTAAGTCTGTCTAGTCGAGGCTTTCTACTCTCGAAGAGGACCTTCTGGACCCCTTCCAAACAGGCCAGTTCCTCAGGGTTCAGCCATGCAACATCCATGCCGTGAGGTGGTGGGACACGAGGTTGGGATGCAACGGTGACCGTGATCCTGTGACAGCAGGTCCGGTCGGTTCGGCAGGGACGACGGAGGGCTCTCTGCAAGCCTCAGTAGCATCCTGAACCAGTGCTGGTGAGGCCACACCAGGGCGATCATGATCATCTGAGCCTTGTCTCTCCTGATTTTCGCTAGGACCTTCCTGATGAGTGGAATCGGAATGCGTACATCGGGGTTCCTGTCCATGGCAGGAGGAAGGCATCGGAGAGGGAGCCCTTGCCCAGACCCCGTGTGGAGGAGAACCTGTAGCACCTCCTGTTCTGCCTGGTGGCGAACAAATCCACTTGGGGATTTCCTCACCTCTGGACGATCATGCCTGCTACCTTCAGGTGAAGCACCCACTCGTGGTGAGAGGAGAAGTCCCTGCTTATGTGATCCGCTAGTATATTCTTGGCACCCAGGAGGTGACACGCTTCTAGGTGGATTCCATGGTCGATGCAGAAGTCCCAGAGACAGAGTGCCTCTTGGCAGAGGCTCGCGCTCCCCCTTGTCTTTTGATGTAGAACATCAAGGCTCTGTTGTCCATCAAGACTCTGACCACTCTGCCTGACAAGTGAGGCAGGAAGACCATGCATGCCCTGAGCTCTTTGACGATTATGTGTAGCGTCATTTCCTCTGGAGACCACACACCCAGGATCTGGAGATTGCCAAGGTGAGCCCCCCAGCCGAGGTCCGAGGCATCCAAAACCAACTTGACTGAGTAAGGGGTACTGTCGAAGGGAACTCCTTCCAGGACTTGCCCAGGGTCGGTCCACCATCGCAGCGATGGAAGTTTTGTTGCGGGGATGGTAACAAACTTTTCCAGGTGGTCCCTGGACTGGGAGTAGACCGTTGCCAGCCATTGCTGCAGGGGTCGCACCTGGAGCCTGGCATGGTGTACCACATATGTGCATGCTGCCATATAACCTAGGAGGCGCAGGCAAACCCTGGCCATGGTCAGGGGAAACATGAAGACCTCCTTGATGTGGTCCATCAATGCCCTGAATCTCTCCAGTGGCAGGAAAGCCCTGGAGCAGGTCGAGTCAAGCACTGCTCCGATGAACTCTATTCTCTGTACCAGAATGAACCTGGATTTTTTGTAGTTTACTAATAGGCTGAGGCAACAGCAAGTAGCTAACAGCATCGTGACATCCCTTTGGACCTGAGACCTGGAGCTGCCTCTGACTAACTTGTCATAGAGGTACAGGTAAATCTGGACACCCCAACGTCTGATATAAGCAGCCTCCACGGACATGTACTTGGTAAATACCTACGACGCTGTTGCTAGGCCAAACGGGAGGACCGCAAACTGATAGTGGTTGGGACCTACTGTAAACCGGAAGAAGCGTCTGTGCCCTCAAATATGGCGATGTGAAAGTACGCATCTTTCAGACTGAGAGTGGCGTACCAGTCTCCCAAATCCAGGAAGGTGATGATGGAGGCCAAGGAGACTATGCGGAACTTCAGCTTCACTAGGAGTGGTTCAAGTCTTGCAGGTCCAGGATACGTCACAGTCCGCCCTTGGCCTTTGGGATTAAAAAGTAACAGGAATAAAAACCCTTATTCCTGTACTCCGGAGGAACAACCTCCACCGCATCTAGCTGCAGTAACCCCTCTACCTCCTGCATGAGGAGACTCTTGTGAGAAGGGTCCATGAAGAGGGATGGGGAGGGAGGGAGGAAGGAGGGGTAGAAAGCAACTGAAGGGTGTAACCCTGCACCACAATACTGAAGACCCATCAGTCTGATGTTATAGATGCCCATGCAGGGAGGGAAGGAGAAAGGCGGTTGGCAAAAATAGGGGAGGAAGGATCCTGGGAACAGTCCGATAGGTTGCCCTTGGCCATACACTCTAAATGGGCACTTGGCCACTTGCTTATTGCGGTTCGAGCTCAACTGAGAAGACTGTGAAGGCTGGTGCTTAGGATGCCGCTTGCAGCTTCTGCATTTCTTATGGAGAGTCTCCTGGCGAGGGTGGCTCCCCTGGCCCCTGAGGCTGCTGTAGCTTGAACCGCTTGCAGGCAGAGCTGTGCACATATAGGCCCAATGTTTTAAGGGTCGTGCAGAATTCTTGAGGCCATGGAGCTTATTGTCCGTCTGTTCTGCAAACAGGGCTTGCCCATCGAAGGGAAGGTCTTGCATCGACTGCTGAGCCTCCATGGACAAGCCAGAGAGGTACAGCCAGAATGCCCGGCGCATAACGACAGCCAAGGTCATGGTTTAGGCCTGTGCCCTCCTTCATGATTGTCTGGGAACTCCTTCCTAGAAGCCTCAGGAAGGGAGCCCTCAAACTTGGCCCTGACTTGCCACATGTTGAAGTCACAGCATCCCAGGAGGGCCTGATGGTTGGCCACCCTCAACTGGAGAATAGAGGACGAATAAACCTTACGCCCAAACAAGTCTAGTCTCTTGGAGTCTTTATTCTTAGGGGTAGCCCCAGGTTGACCCAGTAGCTCCCTGTGGTTAACCGCCTCTACCATTATGGAGTTGGGAGCAGGGTGAGTGTACAGGTACTCATGGCCTTTGGATGGCACAAAGTACTTGTGCTCAGTCCTCTTGGAGATGGGGGGCAGGGAGGAAGGAGTTTGCCACAGGGCTTTGGTGATCTTTGAGACCACTTCATGAAGGGCCAAAGCCACCCTGGCCAGAGCTGTGGAGCAGAGGACAGCGAAGAGAGAGTCCGAGGGCTCCTCTAACTCCTCCGCCTGAAGGCCCAGGTTGGTGGAGACCCTCTTCAGTAGTTCCTGATCATCCAGAACCGGGGGAGAGGGCCCTGTTATAGTCTGGCGATGACGAGGGAGATGCCGGTACTGACAGGTCCTCCACAACCATTGGTGGCCTAGTGACTTGCTTCCCTACTCCCTCTTGGACCTGCGGGGTCCTTGTGCCCGAGGCTTCGTGCACCAGAGGAGGGCGGGAGAGAGAGGCAGGTGGTCTCTCCAAGGCTCCGGACACTGAGCGGGCGGCCTGGGAGAGCTGGATGATCCCCCACAGGTTCCATGGGAACCATGGCCCCAGCCACTGTATCTGAGACCACGGGGCCAGTTTCAGTGCCGACAATGTAGCTGCTACCACTGGTACCGGAGCTTGTCCCGCCATCAGGGAACCTCGTTCCAAACCAGGGTTGGATCCTGAGCGATCACTCCCAGGCGACCAGGACAGAGCAGATTGGTGGTTCTGCCCCGACTGATGTGGTCACTCTGCCTGGAGTCCAATCTGGAATGGGGTCTTGGGGACCGGTGGCGCTCGACTGATCCACGAAGTCCCGGAGCTGGCGATCTACGTCTCGCACTAGATGAATGGTACTGGGATGAGGAGCGAGACTGGGAGTCAGAACAGGCCCAGTGCGGGGAAGCAGCTGCACATAGTGATGCCTTCCTAGGGGATCAGTGATGGCCCAAGGAATGGTAGCTTCAATCCCGCGATGGGTCTCTGGAGCAGTATAATGGTCTCTGAGATACAGGGTGCCGAGACCAGTACTCCTGCCCGGGGGGGGGGGGGAGAGGAAGAGTGCCTCCAGAGGTCTGTGCCCAGTCGCCAGTGAGCTGTGCCTCAAGCCTCTCTGCCCATGTCCAAAGTCCGAGGACTGAATGGGGCTGCACTGTGTTTGCCTTTCATGGTCAGAGGCGTGGTGGCTACAGGAGGGCAAGTGCTGGCAAGACATTCCCCGCGATAGGGAATGGTGCCACTGAGGTGGGGACCAGGGCAGTCAGAAAGCAGGTTTACACCATCACCGGGGAACCGCAGGAGCACGTGTGGGTGGCACCAGGAGGGGCATGATCTCCTGCACCGCCTGCAGGGCCTCCAGCGTGGACAGTATCTGGAGCTGACAGAGGCCTCAGCCACTATCTGGGGTGGCTGGTGGGGAGTGGGCTGGCCTACACCTCTTGGGCCCGAGATCCCGATGGGGGTGAAAAGTTGCCCGGCCTGGGACCTTGCTCA
Organism: Natator depressus; assembly: GCF_965152275.1. Classification (NCBI taxonomy): domain Eukaryota; kingdom Metazoa; phylum Chordata; order Testudines; family Cheloniidae; genus Natator; species Natator depressus. The sequence goes on along the minus strand of NC_134234.1, from coordinate 321,714,719 downwards.
CACCCAGTCTTATCCTTTCCCTTGCAGGAGGTTGGAGACCAACCTTGCACCATTTTCTTAGGCTTCTTGGTCAGAGACATGGATGGGGACTGGTGCCAGCCAGTGGACGGTCCCGGTGGGGTCCTGTGTACCAAGATCACGGTGCTCGGCGCTGAGTCGGAGCATTGCTCCAGTGCTGGGGTGAAGGCCTGTACGGGGAGACTTTGGCAAACCAGTAAAGTGCCTGAAACCACTATGGATTATTGCTAAAAGCAGGCAAGTCAGCAGGCTGTAAATTGGCCATTCAGCACTCTCAGTTTGACCAAGGCAGGAGGGGAGGGGGTTTTGGGTGCCACAGAAAGGGCAGCTTGACCCCACGTCCTTCCTGATAAGAATTGTGTTGAAGTTGCTGATACATGGATTTTAGAAGAGCAGGATGTGCCCCAGGAATGTCTATTGGGGCCTCAAGGCTGCAAACTCTGGAAAAACCCACACCTGGTTAATCAATAATCAGAAGGAACCTTTTGCTTGACCATTGAAACTGCTTACTTATAAGTTTTCTTTAAGGAACATGTCATTCTATTACTAATGTATAAATAAGGGGAGAAAGTTTGAGGTAGTTCGACTCTTTTTAGACTCTCCCTCTGGATACATCTTGCAGGCCCCGCCGGCACACGGAAGATTTGGCCACCGGAAGCCTGCCGCTGTGTCATTCAAGAGCCACACTCAGCTTCGGTAATTATCAAAGGTTGGGGGTATTTTATTAACCGGTTGCGGACATGTGTAAGTGCTTGAGACTAAGTAAAGTTTAGTTTTAAGTGAAAGCACTCTTGTGTTGTCCTGTTTGTGCCAGCCATTTATCGGTCGGATGGCCGTGTCTCCCCCAATTTATTTCCTGACACCACCTCGCACAGAGTAAAAGTTAACAAGAGCTTTGGGTTGAAAGAACCCCAGGTAACAGGCCAACTCCATAAGGAGCGCTCATAAACAAATATCGTGCTCCTTCTTAGTCCTTGACTTGAAGGACTTGCAAATTTTGCACTTTTCACTAATGTGCCCTTCGCCCAAGCAACACAGACAGCTGCTGTGTGGATCACTAATGGTGATCTTGCAGCAATCACAGGGCTTAAAGCCTGGGGATCAGGGCATGCCTCATCCCAAGGCAAAGTCCCATTCGGGACCTACGAAGTCTCTAACTACAGCTAAGGGATTTACTAACACTATACAGAAAACTATATACCAGGGATTGGCAACATTTGACACATGGTCTGCCAGGGTAAGCTCCATGGCAGGCCGGGCAGGTTTGTTTACCTGCCGCGTCTGCAGGTTCGGCGGATCGCAGCTCCCACTGGCCGCGGTTTGCCACTCCAGGCCAATGGGGGCTGCAGGGAGAAGCATGGGTCAAGGGATGTGCTGGCCACATCTTCCCGCAGCCCCCATTGGCCTGCAGCGGCGAACCGCGGCCAGTGGGAGCCGCAATCGGCCGAAACTGCGGACGCGGCAGGTAAACAAACCGGCCCGGCCTGCCAGGTGGCTTACCCTGGCGGGCCATGGGCCAAACGTTGCCAATCTTTGCTGTATACACTATAATACAAGAATTAATGAGTTCGTATGAACGAGAAAGCAACATTGCTATGAAGCTGCAACAGTTTCAGCACCGTCACCGGCGGCAAGAAGGAACTGAGGATAGGGGGAGCCAGCGGCACCCTATATATTGCGGCATGTGCACGCCATTCAAATGGGCGCCAGAGCCAGTCCCCTACAGATACTGCTGAGGGAGAAAACTTCCAGCACCAGTGCAGGTGGCAAGCACACACACCTAAGTTGAATGGACATGAGCAAGCACCTGAAGAAGAATCATAGTTACCGTAGGGTAAGTAGCTGTTCTTTCTTCTTTGAGTATGTGTCAGGGTGGATCCCACTGCAGGTAACTGGCAAGCAGTATCCTCCTTGGACCGTGGAAGTAAGGCGTTCCAGCTGTATCAGTCAGTCAAAAGACATTGAAGTACTGCTCTCCCGAACTTGGTGTCCAACCTAGTGCCATATTAAGTCCATAATGTTTAACAGCATTCAGTGGATTGCTCTATGTTGCAAACTTGCAGATCTCAGAGACTGACAGAGCCCTGAAACAGATGGAAGTGGCTGCTTGTGCCCTGGTGGAGTGTGCCTTGACACTCAGATAGGGAGAGTCTCACCAGCCATTCAATAGCCGGTGGAAATGCACTGTGTGATCCACTTGGAGATTCTCTGTGATGAGATGTGTTGGTCTTTCAATGAGCCAGATATGGCCACAACAAGGCAGAAAGTCATGCTGCAAGGTTTGGTCCTGTTAAGGTAGCAGAGCAAAGCTCTGGATATATCCAAAGTATGCAGTTTCTTTTCTCCCAGCATTGAATGTGGCTTCAGAAGGCAACTGACTGGTTTAGATGGAATTTTGAGACCACCTTAGGGATGAACTTGGGACTCTCTGTGTACCTTATTTTGAAGATTAACTGTCTGTAAAACACATAGAAGAGGAAAAGCACTGTATATTGCAATTATCACCACTGTTCTGTTTTTTTGTTCCTGCTAGAAGTTGTTGTGCTATTAGAGTGCAAAGTTGTTGTTTTTTAAATGTCTTGTAACTGCTAAGTGACCGAATCTATATGTGAAAGTTTATTTCTACTTTCTGTTTCTACTTCTCAAAAAAAGTGAAAGAGATATGGCTAACTATGCTAAAACAAATTACAATTGCCTCACAAAGTTTGTATAATTATCCCTCAGTCCTCCAAATTGTCCTGACTGTAACCGGTTGCCTTTATTACTAACAAAAGTAATCTTACATGACCTTTATTTTTGGGGCCTACAGATTTAACCATTAGCTAAAGAAGATCATAAGATGAATATCTGAGATAAATAATCAGTTATACAACTATTGTCATGTGGTATGATTCTGGTGCCTATCACATTCCCCTTCAGTTTTGTAATGCACCTAAATGCTAACAACAGTTAAGCATTTAAAAATATCATGAAGTTTTTTCACCTCATTTTCTAAGACTGCACTGTGTTATTTTCTCAAAAGTCAGGCACAAACTCAGATTATCATATACTGTAGAATGACAAATTTAATCACTGCTTTTGAAAAAAATGTAGATTTTATTCAGTCAAACTAACTCAGCCGGACATATGCTAACTCCAAGGATTAACAGACTGGCTATGAAAAAAAACTTTTATATGCTCTGACTCTGTCTCTCCCAGTAGATGATGCTACGTGATTAACCCACAAAGACTAAACTGGGGCAAGGTTTCTTAGATAAATGTTATAACTCCAAAATTGAAGAGATCAGAATTTCCCTTTAATCAATTTTTTCACAAATACAATACAGATCATTTCTTTTAAAAAATCATGAGATTAAAAATTCTCATAGTAAAAAAATTTATTTTAGAGACTTTTTCCCCCTCAGATTCATCAAAGACTGCTATCTAATCTGTCCCATTCAGATTTTTTTATTGTGCCCATCACCATAGTATCTATATGCCTGCCTTTGGTAAATGAATCTATGTTAGGCTTCCACATTGCATCTACCACAATGATATTTTTATGTTGCACAAAATTAAGGGATATAAAAACACAGAACAAAAAGGAGTTTTTCATTCTTCCTTCCTCCAAGGCACAGGAGCATGACTAGATTTGTCAATTTTTTGTTTCGTTTTGAAGAGGATCAAATCTGGGAAAAGGCTTTATCAAAAAGGTATTTTATAGCTCATTCTGAACACAGCCAGACTTTGATTCAGTCTGTATATTTTGGCAAGGAGTTCCACAGCAAGCGTTACCACTGAAAATTCTTTGTTCACAGTGCCAATAGTAGGAACCTGGGTCTATCCAGCTGCATCATCCTTTGTGAAATGTATTTGTGCTGGGAGACCACGAAGGAGGTTAAGAGCATCTCTGAGGTAACTAAATCTCAATAAGCCCCCTTGTATCCAACTGGAGCCTAAACACCTACACTGCTATTTTTTGCCCCAGGGTGCGAGCCCGGGTCAGCTGACCAAGGCTCTGAGACTCGCTGCCGCGGATTTTTTTTTTTTTTGCTTTATAGATGTACTTTTTGTGGCAGCTGCATCCAACCCTAGATTCTGCTGTCTATTCTATATAAATTCTCATACCATGCTCATCACTGTAATAGTTGAGAACTGGTACGCTACTGTTTGTTAGATCCGAATTGTTTTATTTCCTTTCCTAAAAAAAAAACAAAACTGATCAATAAGCAGAATATTTTTAAACTACAAGAAGCTGAATTTTATAGTAAAAAGTATATTAGTGCAAGATAGTTAAAAAGTGAAAACTACTAATTCCCCAGTGGCAACTTTTAAATAATGCATAGAGTGCTACAGGAACAAGAAACTAGCAATATTCTAACCAAGTTTCTTGGTGTTTACAGTTTTAAAGATGTAAGAGTCTTGGTTTTATATAGCATGTCAGAAATCACTACAGGCGTTTTTCTGCATGCTAAGCTAATCTGTACATTGACACTGGAAGTTATGTGTAAAAGGAGGAGAGATTTTCATACTTTACTGTATCAAAGAGTTTGGCTAAATGCCTTCCTCACATTAAAAATGGCATTTAGCCAAAAATCTTTGTCCACAGAATTTCTTTTCTTTCATTCTAATTTTAACTGAATATTTAAAAGTGAAGTTATTTCTATTTCTCATGGAAATAGAAAAGTAAAGTATTGTGTAGTATCATTAAAAGGAATACATTGTGAAAGGAACCTACTATACTGGAGTCAATGAAAATAGAAAATATAAATATAATGAAATGCTTCAAATTAGTTAAGAGGATACAGTAACACTTTCAGGTCTACAGTGAGACCCATTGATTATATTCTGAATTGCAGGCATACACAAGCATGTGATACAAACAGGCAACCACATGTCAGAACATACCTCGGTTACCTCTACTCTGTTCTTTTAAATAAACAGGAAATTGACTTCTGAGGAAAGATATGTATAGGTTGGCTAAGAGATGGGGTGGAGGTGCATCTAAGAACAATCTATAAATATCTGCTGCAAGGGTTGAGGTTAATTATTTAAGATACTACAGGAGGGTTAGACAGAAGAAATAGCATGGATGTAAGAAAATAAAGAAAATAGGGTATCAGAAAAGAATTGCTGACCATAAAATATCAGTTTGTGGAATAAACTCCTGGAGTGGCATGATAGAAAAACAACAATTGGGACACTTATAAATAGTCTGGACAAAGCATGGGAAGACACGCTGTGAGGATCGTGCTTGCAGTAACAAGGAGATGGACTTCTACACCTCTAATTTTTATAATATATTTCTATGACTTAGCTGACACATAATATAACTAGCTTTTACCTATGTACATTTCACACGGTACTTTGCTGTCTTGTGACTGTTGCATTCTGAGATACATGATTGCTCCCATGTCTCTTGTCCATGTCCATGCATCTCCTTCTCCCCAATCCTTCCTTCCTTCTCTCTTTCTCCCCCTCTCCATCTATCTTCCCACTGTTCAGCAACGGTATGAGCAGCCTCTTATTGCCCCTGTTTGAACAGTTGCCTACAAACAGCTCCTTGTTCAGTGTAGACATTGTGACATTAGAGGCGAGTAATCACCCCTCCTTATCGTATTGTGGAGTGGCGGCAGTGTGACTTAGGTAGTAAACCACTCCTCCTCCTCTTCACCTCATTTCTTCTACTACTTTACAAGTATTTTCTTGAGGCTTCGTCTACACTTAAAAGTTAGATGGACTTACTATGTTGCTCAGGGCTATGAAAAATTTCACACTCTGAGCTCCGTAGTTATGTCGACCTAACCCCAGTGTAGACATGGCTAGGCTGATGGAAGAATTCTTCCACAGACCTAACTACTGCCTGAGGTGGATTAACTGTATAGACAGAAAAACCACTTTGGCTGAGGCTGGAAGCATCCAATCGCTACAGCTACATAACTGCAGCAGCATAGCTGTGCCACTGTACCAGCTGTAGTGAGACATGGCCTGAGTGACAGTACTGAGACACACATATCCTTTGCTCTGCTCACCCAGCCCCCACTGCTTTACTCCATTTCCACCTTGTGATCTTCATCAATTCATAACACTAACTGTTAAACTGAAGTGAGTCAGTAAATTATGCCAAATGTGCATGTCTGTACACATATATCCCTTCTTCTCTAAATATTACTAAGTTCAAAATTCTTGTACATTTCAATGCCTTCCTGCTTGCAAAAACAGAGCAAAGGATATTTAGTATCTAGAATTTCTTTTTGACAGGATGTCTCTTAAAAAAAATAAAGGGTTTTAACAATGTTGCAGTCATGGTTTTGGAAGCCGCTAAGATTTATCAAGATCAAGGGTTTTTCTCAGAAATTTGTTTAAAACAATATAAAAGGTCGCATAGACTGTCAACAGTTACAACTGAAGAAGGAATTATTAAAAAAAACTTAAGTGGGTTTTTTTTGGTCTGGTTGGTCTAATATTAAAACACAGATATCCCAACAGACATAAAAAGCAAGGAAATACAAAATTACAACTGCTTCCCCATCTGATGATATTGGTATTGCAAGGATCTCAGTGCAATAAGTGATCTTTCATGCTATATCTACAGTATTTCATTTTATAAGTGTAGCAGACTTTGATTTTACTTAATTTTGTTTCTGTAAATGAAACACATTGTAACAGATAAAAATTGACATCTTCTGAACTATTCTCAGCTAGTCCCACTATCTTCAACCCATAACATGTATCTTCATTTTAGGTCAAAAATGCTGTGTTGGCAATCAGTTATCTCAAGTTAGGACAGCACCAGCAAGTCTTGTCTAGGCAAAGCCTAAGGGTAGTTCCCCTGGCTCCTGCTACTCTGAAGGTTGCATGCTCCAAAGGCAGTCACATAAAACTGTATTCACATGTGGTTTTTTAATACTACTACTTTTATTTTAACTAAGTCAGTTTCCTCTAAGTAGGGTAGACATAAATATTGCTCAGGCATGCAGGAGTGAAATCAGGAAGGCCAAATTACACTTGGAGTTTTCTACAGGTATGTTAGCAACAAGGTGGTGGTCAAGGAAAGTGTGGGCCCCTTACTGAATGAGGGAGGCAACCCAGTGATGGAGGATGTGGAAAAAGCTAATATATTCAATGCTTTTTTTGCCTCTGTCTTCACGAACAAGGTCAGCTCCCAGACTACTGCACTGGGCAGCACAGCATGGGGAGGAGATGACCAGCCCTCTGTGGAGAAAGAAGTGGTTCAGGACTATTTAGAAAAGCTGGATGAGCATAAGTCCATGGGGCCAGATGCACTGCATCTGAGGGTGCTAAAGGAGTTTGCGGATGTGATTGCAGAGCCATTGGCCATTATCTTTGAAAACTCATGGCGATCGGGGGAGGTCCCGGATGACTGCAAAAAGGCTAATGTAGTGCCCATCTTTAAAAAAGGGAAGGAGGAGGAACCGGGGAACTACAGGCCAGTCAGCCTCACCTCAGTCCCTGGAAAAATCATGGAGCAGATCCTCAAGGAATCAATTCTGAAGCACTTAGAGGAGAGGAAAGTGATCAGAGATGTAGTCAGCATGGATTCACCAAGGGCAAGTCATGCCTGACTAATCTAATTGCCTTCTATGACGAGATAACAGGCTCTGTGGATTAGGGGAAAGCAGTGGACGTGTTATTCCTTGACTTTAGCAAAGTTTTTGACACTGTCCCCCACAGTATTCTTGCCAGCAAGTTAAAGAAGTATGGGCTGGATGAATGGACTACAAGATTGATAAAAAACTGGCTAGATCATCAGGCTCAACGGGTAGTGATCAATGGCTCCATGTCTAGTTGGCAGCCAGTATCAGGCGGAGTGCCCCAAGGGTCGGTCCTGGGCGCAGTTTTGCTCAATATCTTCATTAATAATCTGGAGGATGGCGTGGATTGGACCCTCAGCAAGTTTGCAGATGACACTAAACTGGGAGGAGTGATAGATACGCTGGAGGGTAGGGATAGGATACAGAGGGACCTAGACAAATTAGAGGATTGGGCTGAAAAAAATCTGATAAGGTTCAACAAGGACAAGTGTAGAGTCCTGCACTTAGGACGGAAGAATCCCATGCACTGATAAAGACTAGGGACCGAGTGGCTAGGCAGCAGTTCTGCAGAAAAGGACCTAGGAGATAACAGTGAACGAGAAGCTGGCTATGACTCAACAGTGTACCCTTGTTGCCAAGAAGGCTAACAGCATTTTGGGCTGTATAAGTAGGAGCACTGCCAGCAGATCAAGGGACGTGATCATTCCCCTCTATTCTGCATTGGTGAGGCCTCATCTGGAGTACTGTGTCCAGTTTTGGGCCCCACACTACAAGAAGGATGTGGAAAAGTTGGAAAGAGTTCAGCGGAGGGCAACAAAAATGATTACGGGGCTGGACCACATGACTTACAAGGAGAAGCTGAGGGAACTGGGCTTATTTAGTCTGCAGAAGAGAAGAATGAGGGGGGTTTGACAGATGCTTTCAACTACCTGAAAGGGAGTTCCAAAGAGGATGGATCTAGGCTATTCTCAGTGGTACCAGATGACAGAACAAGGAGTAATGGTCTCAAGTTGCAGTGGGGGAGGTTTAGGTTGGATATTAGGAAAAACTTTTTCACTAGGAGGGTGGTGAAGCACTGGAATGGGTTACCTAGGGAGGTGGTGGAATGTCCTTCCTTAGAGGTTTTTAAGGTCAGACTTGACAAAGCCCGGACTGGGATGATTTCGTTGGGGATTGGTCCTGCTTTGAGGAGGGGGTTGGACTAGATGACCTCCTGAGGTCCCTTCCAACCCTGATATTCTATGATAAAATTAACTATATACAGCATTTAGCACCAGTAATGGATTATATGTATATGTTACCAAAAAAGGGAAAGAAGAAATGAAGCAAGAATATTGGAATAACCAATATTTATATACATACAAGAATAACAAGGTTGTATTATTTGGGATTACAAACATTACCCATATACCCATCTACAATTTCTAATAATAATTAGAATAATCTAATAATTTCTTCATAAAAACAGATTCTTCTTACACCTAACATTTAGCTTGAGAATCAGGGTAGAGAAGATAAGAGGAGGCAACAGAGAACAACAGGAAAGTGAAGTGGACTTCGTGTGCCATACACAGAGGGACAAAAGAGAACTTGCAGGCGGGGTTAAGGGAGAAAGGAAAAGTGAGAGGGAGGAGAGAGAATAAGATGCTGTTGTTGGGGTGGAGAGAAAGAGTAGATGGGACGTTCTGCGGGAGAAAAGGTGCATTGGTGAAATGTGAGTAGATCTTTTCAAAGGACACAGAAAGAGAGGAAACAAAGGTAGAGAGTGTGGGGTATTGAGAAAGGGGGACTAGGATAGGAAGATAAAAGATAGAAACTTTTAAGGGAAGAAGCAAAAGCATGGAATGTTTGTTGAGGACTGGTAACAGAGAGCAGCAAGCGAGTGGGGTTAAGAGGGCAGGAAAGAAAGGGGCTTTTGAAAAATCTTTCGAAAGTGTAAGGTGGCCACACGCTCTCATCATGTCTCCCAAATCCTCATGTTCTAGAGCAGTGGCTCTCAACCTTCACAGAGTACTGCACCCCTTTCAGGAGTCTCATTTGTCTTGCATACCCACAACTTTCACCTCACTTAAAAACTACTTGCTGACACAATCAGACATAAAAATACAAAAGTGTCACAGCACTCCATTACTGAAAAACTGCTGACTTTCTCATTTTACCATATAATTATAAACTAAATCAACTGGAATATAAATATCGTAACTTTCATTTCAGTGTATAATATATAGAGCAGCATCAACAAGTCATTGTATGAAATTTTTGTTTGTACTGACTTAGCTAGCGCTTTTTTTATGCAGCCTGTTGTAAAATATCTAGATGAGCTGATATACCCCCTGGAAGTCCTCTGCATACCCCCAGAGGTATGGGTACCCCTGGTTAAGAACCACTGTTCTAGAGGCCTTATAAAAAAGCCTACAAGCGAATTCAAGCTTTGAGCTCTTTTGTGCATCCTGACAATGTAAAACAGGCTTTAAAGTGTCCCCGCCAAAAAAAAAAAAAATAATCTGATTACTTTATTATATCTGAAATTTAGATTTTTGTCTACCCTGGAAAATTCTATAGAAGACTAGCAAATGGAGCAATAGAATGACATCATAAATACCAAGCAAGCAAAACCTGAGGGATTTTTATTCTGACTGTTTAAAACCATGATTGGTAGTTGTTGTTTTGCTAATACCTATTTAAATATAACACTTGGGAGAAAAACTTGCTTTGTTTGTTAAGGATTCAACACTTCCACCCCTTCAATTAAGGGCTGGAAAAGCTCCCAATGCATATCTGAGTCATCAAACCAGCCCTCCAACAAAAACAACAAGAAAAAGACGACAAGACTTGACAGTCCTGATATTTCTAAGGGGGAAAAAGCAACAGAGAAATGGCTGAGGGTGAATAAACCTTCAAGCTTCCTTTATACCCAGGGATTCTGATTTTCTGTTGTACCTAATAAACACAATAAAACATCCCCAATACAAAAAAAATATGAAGTTGGTGTTTATCCAATACTGGAAAAACATCAGAAATAGTTACTTGTATCTAAGGGTATGTCTACACTACGAAATTAGGTTGAATTTATAGAAGTCAATTTTTTAGAAATCAATTTTATACAGTCGATTGTGCGTGTCCCCACTTAAGACCATTAAGTCGGCGGAGTGCATCCACAGTATCAAGGCTAGCGTCGACTTCCCAGAGCATTGCACTGTGGGTAGCTATCCCACAGTCCCCGCAATCTCCGCCTCCCATTTGAACTCCTGGTTGAGATCCCAATGCCTGATGGGGCAAAAACATTGTCGCGGGTGGTTCTGGGTACATGTCTTGAGCCCCCCTCCCCGTAAAAGCAACGGCAGACAATCGTTTCATGCCATACCACGGCAAGCATGGAGCCCGCTCAGCTCACCGTCACCGTACGTGTCCTGGGTGCTGGCAGACGCGGTACTGCATTGCTACACAGCAGCAGTTCATTGCCTTGCGGCACCAGACGGTGCAATACGACTGGTAGCCGTCATTGTTGTCGTCGTCTCCTGGGTGCTCTTCGCCAAAGTTGGTGAGGTCGGTCGGGGGCGCCTAGGCAGACATGGGTGCTCCTGGCAGACCTTGGTGAGGTCTGTCAGGAGTGCCTGGACATAAATGGGAATGACTCCAGGTCAATGCACCGTCTGCTGCCAGCCTACCCCTTGCTCCCTCCTCCCTCCCTCCGTGAAAGCAACGGCCAACAACAGTTTCAAGCCTTTTTCCGTGCAGGCGCCATATTGCTGTCAGCATCGTCATCCACCCGCCGCTTCCACTGCCACTCTGCTCTCCTGCAGACGCCATACCTCAGCAAGCATGGAGCCCACTCAACTCACCGTGGCAGTTATGAGTGTTGTAAACACCATGCACGTTATCCAGCTGTATATGCAGAACCAGAACCTGCAAAAGCAGGCGAGAAGGCAACGGCAGCGCGGTCACGAGAGTGATGAGGACATGGACACAGACGTCTGTCAAAGTATGGACCCCGGCAATTTGGATATCATGGTGGTAATGGGGCAGGTTCATGCTGTGGAATGCTGATTCTGGGCCCAGGAAACAAGCACGGACTGGTGGGACTGCATAGTGTTGCAGGTCTGGGATGATTCCCAGTGGCTGCGAAACTTTCGCATGCATAAGGGCACTTTCACGGAACTTTGTGACTTGCTTTCCCCTGCCCTGAAGCGCAAGAATACCAAGATGAGAGCAGTCCTCACAGTTCACAAGCAAGTGGTGATAGCCCTGTGGAAGCTTGCAATGCTAGACCGCTACCGGTCAGTCGGGAATCAATTTGGAGTGGGCAAATCTACTGTGGGGGCTGCTGTGATCCAAGTAGCCAACGCAATCACTGAGCTGCTGCTATCAAGGGTAGAGACTCTGGGAAATGTGCAGATCATAGTGGATGGCTTTGCTGCAATGGGATTCCCTAACTGTGGTGGGGCGACAGACGGAACCCATATCCCTATCATGGCACCGGAGCACCAAGGCAGTGAGTACATAAACCGAAAGGGGTACTTTTCAATGGTGCTAAAAGCACTGGTGGATCACAAGGGATGTTTCACCAGCATCAGCGTGGGATGGCTGGGAAAGGTGCATGATGCTCACATCTTCAGACACTCTGGTCTGTTTCAACAGCTGCAGCAAGGGACTTTCTTCCCAGACCAGAAAATAACCGTTGGGGATGTTGAAATGCCTATAGTTATCCTTGGGGACCCAGCGTACCCCTTGGTCCCATGGCTCATGACACAGGCAGCATGGACAGTAGTCAGGAGCTGTTCAATGATAGGCTGAGCAAGTGCAGAATGGTGGTAGAATGTGCATTTGGACATTTAAAAGCGCACTGGAGTAGTTTACTGACTCTGTTAGACCTCAGCAAAAGAAATATTCCCATTGTTATTACTGCTTGCTGTGCGCTCCACAATAGGAGATGTTTATGGCGGGGTGAGAGGTTAAGGCAAATCGCCTGGCCGCTGATTACGCGCAGCCAGACACCAGGTCGGTTAGAAGAGTACAGGAGGGCACAGTGCGCATCAGAGAAGTTTTGAAAACCAGTTTCATAACTGGCCAGGCTACGGTGTGAAAGTTCTGTTTGTTTCTCCTTGATGAAAACCCGTCCCCTTGGTTCATTCTACTTCCCTGTAAGCCAACCGCCCTCCCCTCCCCCTTTGATCACCGCTTGCAGAGGCAATAAAGTCATTGTTATTTCAAAGTCATGCATTCTTTATTAATTCATCACACAAATAGGTGGATACCTGCCAAGGTAGCCTGGGAGGGGTGGGGGAGGAAGAAAGGACAAGGCCACACTGCACTTTAAAACTTAAGAATGCCAGCTTTCTGTTGCTTGGGCAGCCCTCTGGGGTGGAGCGCTTGGGTCCCCGGAAGCAGCCCCCCCCCCACGTTCTTGGGCATCTGGGTGAGGCGGCTATGGAACTTCGGGAGGAGGGCGTTACACAGGGGCTGTAGCGGCGGTCCCTGCTCCTGCTTTTCCTGCAGCTCAACCATACACCGGAGCATATCAGTTTGATCCTCCAGTAGCCTCAGCACTGCCTCCTGCCTTCTGTCAGCAAGCTGACGCCACCTATCATCTTCAACCTGCCACCTGCCCTCGCGTTCATATTGTGCTTTCCTGGACCCATGGAAAAGCAGCCCTTGAGGAATTCCACCATGATTTCAACAATTTCCATACCACCATCAACCTCAGCCTGGACCAGTCCACGCAAGAGATCCACTTCCTGGACACTACGATGCTAATAAGCGATGGTCACATAAACACCACCCTATACCGGAAATCTATTGACCGCTATACTTACCTACATGCCTCCAGCTTTCATCCAGGACACACCACACCATCCATTGTCTACAGCCAAGCTCTAAGATACAACCCCTCCAATCCCTCAGACAGAGACAAACACCTACAAGATCTCTATCAAGCATTCTTAAAACTACAATCCCCACCTGCTGAAGTGAAAAAACAGATTGACAGAGTCATTAGAGTACCCAGAAGTCACCTACTACAGGACAGGCCCAACAAAGAAAATAATGGAACGCCACTAGCTGTCACCTTAAGCCCCCAACTAAAACCTCTCCCAGCGCATCATCAAAGATTTACAATCTATCCTGAAAAATGATCCCTCACTCTCACAGATCTTGGGAGACAAACTGGACAGTCTCTATGTAAAAGAATAAATAGACACAAATCTGACATCAGGAATCATAACATTCAAAAACCAGTCGGAGAACACTTCAACCTCTCTGGCCACTCAGTAAAAGATTTAAGGGTGGCAATTTTGCAACAGAAAAGCTTCAAAAACAGACTCCAACAAGAAACTGCTGAGCTTGAATTAATATGCAAACTAGATACCATTAACTTGAGTTTGAATAGATACTGGGAGTGGCTGGGTCATTACACATATTGAATCTATTTCCCTATGTTAAGTATCCTCACACCTTCTTGTCAACTGTCTAAATGGGCCATCTTGATTATCACTATAAAAGTTTTTTTTCTCCTGCTGATAACAGCTCATCCTAACTAATTAGCCTCTCACAGTTTGTATGGCAACTTCCACCTTCTCCTGTGTGTGTGTGTGTGTGTGTGTGTGTGTATATATATATATATATATATATATATATATTCTTACTATATGTTCCATTCTATGCATCTGATGAAGAGGGCTGTAGCCCATGAAAGCTTATGCTCTAATAAATGTGTTAGTCTCTAAGGTGCCACAAGTACTCCTGTTCTTTTTTCCTGGACTCTGACATTGCTTGCCTCCACGCATTCTGCTGGGATGTTTCAGTGTGGGAGGACTGCATTAGCTCAGAGAACATTTCATCGTGAGTGTGTTTTTTTCGCCTTCTAATCTTCACTAGCCTTTGGGACGGAGATGATTCTGTGAGCACTGAAACATTTGCAGCTGCGGGAGGGAAAAAAAGGGAGAGTAGTAGTTAAAGAGACACATTTTAGAGAACAATGGGTAGACTCTTTCATGGTGAACCTTGCTGTTAACATTACATAGCACATGTGCTTTCGGTACAAGGTTGCATTTTCCCTCTTATATTGAGGGTCTGCCGGTTTGGTGTGAGATATCACACATGCAGGGCCGGGCAACAGAATTCGGCTTGCAGGCAGCCATGGTAAGCCACAGTCTTTTGAATTCTTTAACCTTCATAACACGTGGGAATGGTTTCAAACATCAGAGTCCTCATTTCCCATACCAAGCAGCCGTTGGGTTGGCCATTTAAAATGGGTTGGTAATTTAAAAGGAAGGGCTGCAGTTTTGAGGTTAACGTTCAGCACAAACCCAACTAAACCTCCCACACACCCCCAATTCTCTGGGGTGATCACTTCACCCCTCCCCACACCACGTGGCTAACAGCAGGGAAGATTTCTGTTCAGCCACAGGCACACAGCCCAGCAGCAACGGCCACGCCCCCCCCAAACACCCAATTCTCTGGGATGATTGCTTCACCCCTCCCCACACCGCATGGATAACAGTAGGGAATATTTCTTTTCAGCCACAGGCACACAGCCCAGCAGGAATGGCCACCTCTGAATGTCCCCTTAATAAAATGACCCTATTTCAACCAGGTGACCACGAGGAGTGACCATCCAGGAGAGCTTTATGAAGATGTCCCTGGAGGATTTCCACTCCCTCCACGTTAACAGACTTTTCCAGTAGCTGTACTGGCCGTGAATGCATCCCAAGTCTTCAGGGCAAATTAATCATTAAACACGCTTGCTTTTAAACCATGTATTATATTTACAAAGGTACACTCACCAGAGGTCCCTTCTCTGCCTGGCGAGTCCAGGAGCCCGCCTTGGGTGGGTTCGGGGGGTACTGGCTCCAGGTCCAGGGTGAGAAACAGTTCCTGGCTCTCGGGGAAAACGGTTTCTCCGCTTGCTTGCTGTGCGCTAACTTCAACCTCCTCGTCCTCATCATCATCATCTTCCCCGTCCCCAAAATGTGCATCCCTGTTGCATGATATTTCATTGACGGAATCAAAGCACAGGGGTGGGGTAGTAGTGGCTGCACCCCCTATAATGCCATGCAGCTCATCATAGAAGTGGCATGTCTGGGGCTCTGACCCCGAGCGACCGTTTGCCTCTCTGGTTTATTGGTAGGCTTGCCTGAACTCCTTAAGTTTCATGCGGCACTGCTGCGGGTCCCTGTTATAGCCTCTATCCTTCATGCCTTTGGAGATTTTTTCAAATGTTTGGGCATTTCGTCTTTTGGAACGGAGTTCTGATAGCACGGATTCGTCTCCCCATACAGCAATCAGATCCCGTACCTCCCATTCAGTCCATGCTGGAGCTCTTTTCGGATTCTGGGACTCCATCATGGTCACCCCTGCTGATGAGATCTGCACTCACCTGCAGTTTGCCACACTGGCCAAACAGGAAATGAGATTCAAAAGTTCGTGAGCCTTTTCCTGTGTACCTGGCCAGTGCATCTGAATTGAGAGCGCTGTCCAAAGCAGTCACAATGGAGCACTCTGGGATAGCTCCCAGAGGCCAATACCATCAAATTGAGACCACACTACCCCAAATTCGACCCAGCAAGGTCGATTTCAGTGCTAATCCCCTCGTTGGGGGAGGAGTACAGAAATCGATTTTAAAAGCCGTTTAAGTCGAAAAAATGGTTTTGTCATGTGGACGGGTACAGGGTTAAATCGATTTAACACTGCTAAATTCGACCTAAACTCGTAGTGTAGACCAGGACTAAGGGCTAGTCTATCCAGAGCAGTAATGCAGATTATGGCATATTGGGGAACATTACAAAGACATTGCTTATTACAGTATGTATTACTTTAATGAATAATGTATCTAATATACATTACTCATTACAGTACATACAGAGAAAAAGCTCCCAAGCCCCCAGATTTTTGGACATCTACATACAACTCAAAAATTGTAAAAATAACCCCCCCAAAATTATTATAATAACCTCCCCCCACAAAAAAGAAGCCCTATTTATACCCCAAAGAAGCAAAAAGAAAAATAAGGGCCCTAAAGAAACAGTAGTAGAATTACTATAGAAAAATTGAATAGAAGGAAAACAGGAAATTTTTCAAAAAAATTATTAGACATGTATATAAGTAAAGAAAAGTGAATGGAAGGAAGAGAAAAGGAAAGGGGGAAAAGCACAAGGATGCAAGTGTAAATTATTAAAAAAATATTTTAAATATAAGGAAAAATTTTACGCGAAAATACACATAGCTGATTTTGCTTAACAGCATTAAATTCATTACTGGTGTAACTTCAATAAAGTCTGTGAAACTACATAGGGTAAGTTTGGCCCAAGAGATTGTTTAATAAATATGGAAGCACATACACAGAGAGAGAGAAAAACTCTGATTAACTGACCTCTAATAAACAGAAACTCCAAATTAATGATACATCAGTTATGTCCCCTGTGATTACACAGACTTCAGCTCTGTATAACTCCGACAGCCACGCATCAGCTCGGAAGCTCCAAGCATCTGAAATTTCTGGATATCCAAACCACTAATCATTCCAAGATTTGAGATGCATTGAAGATCTTTGCAAAACATTAGTTCATGGTTCAACAAGGATAATCCTGTTGCTATAATCAACATAACAGGAGTCAAATGCAGTCACTGTGCTGTGCTATTCTTAAATCATGAGCATTTCAGGCCAGGTACTGTGTCTACATTTCTGCACAGCACCTAGCCCAGTGGGACCCTGATTTTGACTGGCGGATCGGGGTACTATCACAATACAAATAATATTAGTAACAGTTCCTAATTCATTATTTTGTAATTATTTGTTTTGAATTTTGAAGCAAATGCTATATGCAGAGCAGGCAATTGTGACCACTGTCTCATGTCATATAAACACACTAATTCTACCTAAAAGGAAGGTATGCTAGAAAATATCTTGGTTTTGCATCCCTAAAGCAGGATGAAGAAATGGAGCCTGAGATGGCTGGAGTATGCCACTACCGTAAGGGCACTTATGTCCTTCATCTTGGCAGCAATCTGATATAATAAGGAAAATGACAGAACAGAACAGTTATTTTTATTGAGGGCCAAAGCGTAAACAATAGAACAGCCTGTGATGCAAACAGCAAATTTAATCAGGAGGTGATTGTTTGACAGAAGAGATCATTTTAAATGAATCTACCACTGGAGACTGCCCAAATGACAGGCGGAGGAGAAATAACCCAGTGAATATGGATTGGTATGTTGCGCTGAAACAAAAACTTTTTTCCCAGACTACTTCAGTTTTGATTTCTCTCTTTTGTATACCACTATAAACATTCATAATGAAGTAAAATATGCAAATAATGTAAAATACATGTAACATACAATTTTTTTTAAATCTGGGCCAAATTTATGCTTGCTGAATTTGTTAAAAAGATCAATTTTTTCACTCCTAGTCAGCAAGCATCATTAAACAGCGTCACAAGTGTGACAAATAGAAGTCTAAGCAAACACAGTTCTACATGCTAATAAATATAATACTTGAAATGCTATTTACCACTCTGACTTTTTTATTATTAAAAGCATAGAGTCTGCAAGACCTACCTGTCCTCTCATACAGTCTGTGTCATGGTATCCGTCCAGTCCACAGATATTAGGATATCTGCCCCTTCTCCAATATAATTTTGTGCCCTTTTTTTTTTTTTTTTGCAATTGGATCATATTAATAAGTGAACAGATAAACTGATTTTTCTGCCTAGAATCCATCTCTCCAGCTCATAAATATCTTTTCATTTTGAAAGGGCTACATGTTTGGGGGTTGTGGCAAGGCCCAGGCCCAAATGACTGTTAAATACAGCTCCTGGATTAACGGGCCTCATTACAGAAGATGATCCAATAATATCTAAAATACGCTCTCAGACTCAGAACGCTACCAACTCCTAAACACCCCAACTTAGGAACGCTTATCAGGTTCAAATGTTGGAAATAAAGAACATACTCTGAAATCCACCAGAGTCTGCTAGAGTTACTCATGCCTAGGGCTGGTTTCAGAGTAGCAGCCGTGTTAGTCTGTATTCGCAAAAAGAAAAGGAGTACTTGTGGCATCTTAGAGACTAAGGTGCCACAAGTACTCCTTTCCTTCATGCCTAGGGCTATGATTTTGGCACAGAGGTCACAGTGTTCATGGTAATCATGAATCTGAGTAAAGTCCATGACCCCCACAATAGAGCCCCTTCCCCCTCTGGGTGCAACCTAACCCACACGGCCACTCAGGCATGTCAGGCATCTCTCCCTCCATAGATGGAGACAGAGGGTCATGGGCCAAATTTGATTGGCATTGCGACCTGACCCACAGTGTAACTCCAGTTTGGCACATCCACTCCTGCGTAGATAGAGACAGAGGGGCAGAGAGCCAAATTTGATCAGTATTGGGACCCCGGTGCACTAGGTCACAATGCAAATCAAATATGGCCCTCAACCCCCCATCTCCATTTAAGGTATTTTGTATTCTATTTAAATTACATACAATGTTTTAAGATATATATTAGCCTCTTATGAAATCCTGATTTTCAGAGTACAATGCCAGTTCCCAGAATAAAATGTGTTTTAGACTACTGTCTCCACATTAAATACATTGTTTTGGTAATACATTGATAAAAGGTGGTATAAATTAGAGATGGCCTCAGCCAAAATCCCAGATTAAAAAACCACAGATGAAGCTGTCCATTTCAGCATGACATCTTCCTACTTAGAGAACAAATCCAGATAGGAAAACTGAATGTGTTATGTCTAAGTTTACTGAAATTTCTTTATGCTGATACTTTCTGTCAAATCTTTAAGTTTGGAGGACACAGAACTGACCAATAGGATTCAGAGAAATAGATTTGAAGTGACAAGTGCTTTCAGCCAGTACCTTTCTTAATGAGTAAACATGGGGTGTAGGTAGCTTTGCTTTTAAAAATGGGAATAGGAATCTTTTTATATGTTTCTTTAGCTGTTCTAGCCCCTTAGTTTTTTCATTTATTTTTCAGTATCCAGCTGCGGGTCATCATTGGTTTACAGTTGCATCTTTGTGCTTGCAAAGCAACAAAGGTCATTGAGAAACAAGCCCACTCTGATTGACCGCTGCGCCTGATAGGCCAAGGAAGTCAGCAAGTCTGCTCTTAAACACAACAGCAACAATTGGTCTCTGCTCAAAGCACATGTCTGCAGCTGTGATCTCTGCTGTGCCTGCCTTGCTCCTGTGCTCTCCTATCTGCTCCAGCCCTGCTTGGCTCCTGGTCCCTGGCTCTAACCTTTGCTGCTGTTCATGGCCACTGCCTCCGCATGGCCCTCTAGGCCTGACTGCCCACATGCCAGGTTCGTGACATTTCCATTCATTCTCTTTCTTTACTGTGCTTTTCTATCCCAGTTCTCTCTTCCCTTATCCTGTTTTCTGATTTCTATTTTTTAATCAAACCCATAAGAAACATATAAGAAAAGATACGCAAGCAGGCTAGCCTTAAATGTATCTCATGTACCAGTTATGTATGTCAGTTCGTTGCCAGGACACTTCTGTGGCTGAATTATTTACCTGAGGTTGTAAGTTCCCCTTAATCTCTATTTTCAGCTTCCCAAATACTTGGGGTTTTCTGTTGGGCCATTTATCTGTTCAAAGGTCTCAAGCCTTATGCTAACTTGTTGAAGCTAACGTCTTACAGGATATGGGCCTGTAGGTTTTTTGCATTACTGCTGAATATAATGCAAATCAGAATATAATGCAGAGCAGCAAATATAATAAAGGCAAGCTAGCCCACTGGGCTACAGGCCCCCCTTTGATAGGGTGATTGTTAATGAACTCTATCACATAAGATGAGGACTTTACCCTTAACACACCAGATAACAGGAAAATGGAAATTGCCACTTGTTTAATTAGTACATGTGCCTTTGGGGTTTTCAAAAGTTTGACCGTGCACTTCAATTGACCATAAAAGTAATTTTGAGATATGTAAATTACAATATTAGAGTACTGTCTACCTACACTGTATGTCACCCTCCGCATACAAACCTACTGCGTGGTTAGCCTGGCAGGCTACCGACAACGATGACAACGGATTCTTTTGGTACCTTCCTTCTGGCCACATCACGGTGTGTTTACCTCAAACATTGTATCCACAAATGTACTGATACTCCTTTTTAGAGCAACAGGCCATTGGTGAAATTTTTCCATTTGGGTGATAAACTACCAGAGACAGTACATTGCTGTGTTTATTGTAGACGTTGTTTTTAAGGTGACTTACTGAGTGGATAATTGCAAAGTGACCGAACACATTTTCACCTGGATTGAACATAGGCAAAGAGGCTGTGAACAGGACACAAAAGGTTTTGCCATAATAATCATAGTTAAATAAGAGTTTTAATTAGGGTGCAGTGTTACAGACCCCATACCTGAATTGCTTGGCCTGATGTGGCTGGGGCAGGTAGGCCGGGGCTCCTCTCCGGTCACTGGAGCCCCTCAGGGCTTCTCCTTTTACAGGGTGATGCGGGAGGTTCGGCAGGCCTTGGGCGGAAGGGTTGGGACCGGTGGGCTAGCCTCCCCAAAGTGGGGTTCACCCGCTGCCCATGCACGTCCCACTCCTTGTGCTGCACAGAGAACTAGCCCATGCGGCAGGCTCCTTCCTTCCCTCACTGCCTCTGGCTGGGCTGGTACCCCGGGAAAGACCAAGACCCTCTGGGCGCTGGCCAGGAGGAGCCAAGCCCTGCATATGCGAAAGCCCCTCACAGCACTGGCATGAGGAAGCCCCTCTGCCCCTCAGCTAAGCTCTGGAGTGGAGAGGGAGAGGAGATGGGCCACGCAGGGAGAAGAAGAGATGCCAAAGGACTGCTGGACATTTAATTATTATATCTTACATATGTTGATAACACAGAATTATCTGTAATTCTTACTCTCTGAAGATATTCCTCACAAAAAATCTGCACCCTTGGGTTTCTGCTTCAAGTGTGTTCCCAGATGAGAAAAACTAGAGCTCAAAGTTCAGAACCACAGTTCCTTAAGAGAGGTTTCATAAGCCCGTCCTGAAGAAAAACCATAGTGACCCTGTAGTGCCTCCAATAATCAGTTACTTTCTAGGAAAAGGAAAATGATAGAATATAAAAGCTACTGAAAGTATGTAATTGAAGATGTTACAGAATCTTCTACTCTGTGGGGAGACAAGTAAGCAAGTGGTGAGCTGTTATGATGTAAAGTACTATCTTCAGAGAGAAACAATTACAGGCCAATTTTCTCGTCCGTAAGATATCAATCACATCAGATTTCTCCTATTAGAAAAAGCACCAGAGCAGTATCTCTGAGAAAGAAAAAAATTTACAGTAAAATAGATATTATCCTGAACACTAGGGAAGAAATAATACTTGGAAAACAAAGCTGATTCTTTTTGCTTAAAATACCTCCTAACGGGTTACATGTTTATTTGTTGGTGTTAAGATATAGATATTCAGGCCTGTTTGTAAAGGCCTATACTTTAAGAATTTAGGTACAGGTTTATCATTCAGCTCGTTATAGAGGTATAAAAGAGAGAATCTGTGGAAGGGCCTTCTCTCACTGTGACAGTCTGAGGCCCTGTTCTGAGGCTAATGCCTTTGGCTAAGCAGGAGAGGCAGCCATAAACTGGAAAAGCATACTTGTCATAAACATACAGCTAAGGGTATCATAAAATCCCTCCTTACCTGTAAAGGGTTAAGAAGCTCAGGCACCTGACCAAAAGGACCATTAAGGGGAGAAGATACTTTCAAATCTGTGGGGGAAGGTTTTTGTTTTGTTCTCTTTGTTGGTTCTCTCTGGATCAGCGAAGAATCAGGACAGGGAAAATACATCTCCCAAAGCCCTACTTGAACTAAGCATCTAGATTACAAAAATTGTAAGTAAAGCAAGGAAATGCATTAGTTTATCTTTTGTTTTAGCTTGTGAATTTTCCCTGTGCTAGAGGGAGGTTTATCCCTGGTTTTTGTAACTTCTAAGTTTTGAATCTGGTTGTCCTGTAAAATTACCTTCCATCCTGATTTTACAGAGGTGCTTCTTTTACTTTTTTTTCCCTTATAATAAAGTTCTGTTTTTTAAGAATCTGATTGGGTTTTTAGTGTCCTACAAACCCAAGGGTCTGGTTTGTGCTCACCTTGTTTATTTTTCAAGCATCCCCAGGAAAGGGGGTGTAGGCTTGGGGGGATATTTTGTGGGAATAGGAACTCCAAGTGGTCCTTTCCGTGATTCTTTGTCTAAATCATTTGGTGGAAGCAGCATACCTCAGTCCAAGGACAAATAGAGATTGGTGCCTTGGGGAAGTTTTTAAACTAAGCTGGTAGAAATAAGCTCAGGGGGTCTTTCGTGCGAGTCCCCACATCTGTACCCTAGAGTTCAGAGTGGGGGGAGAACCCTCACAGGGGCCTGGGGCACATGACTTATGAGGAGAGGCTGAGGGAACTGGGTTTATTTAGCCTGCAGAAGACAAGAGTGAGGGGGGATTTGATAGTAGCCTTCAACTATCTGAAGTGGGGTTCCAAAGAGGATGGAGCTAAGCTGTTCTCAGTGGTGGCAGATGACAGAACAAGAAGCAATGGTCTCAAGTTGCAATGGGGGAGGTCTAGGTTGGATATTGGGAAACAGTATTTCACTAGGAGGATGGTGAAGCACTGAATGAGTTACCTAGGGAGGTGGTAGAATCTCCGGCCTTAGAGGGTTTTAAGGCTCGGCTTGACAAAGTCCTGGCTGCGATGGTTTAGTTGGTGTTGGTCCTGCTTTGAGCAGGGGTTGGACTAAATGACCTCCTGAGGTCTCTTCCAACCCTAATATTCTAGGATTCTAATGGATGGTAACAAATCACGTTGTTTTTTGTTTTGTTTTTTTTTGGGGGGGGGGGGGGAGGGGCAATATGTAACTTGTTTGTATCAGGGTATAAGAAGGAGCCTCAGAGGGAGTCTCTCTGGCCAGCCTAGCAGAGAATGGAAAGTCCCACCATTCACTGAGCTGAGTCCACTATCACGGGCATACATATATTAGTGTACCTGTAACCACTGAGGCAGGGCATTAGGATCGTGCTTCGTCAACAATAAACCTGGCTGGGTGCCTTCACTACTGAACCAAGTCTTGTGGTCTTATTGGGCAGCTCGATCGGAGCCTGCCGTATGGGCTAACTGGCCAGAGCCAGTGCAGCACATGGAGAGAACACACATGCAGCCAACGTCTGACAAAAACTGCTATCCTACCCGACTCTTTATCGGATATAATGGTGATTAGAAAGGGAGCCTTGGAAAGCAGCAATAACTCAATCAATGAAATATTATTCTTAACTACAATAATACAGAGATAATACAATTAATATACATATAGTTATAAGTGTGGATTCTAGCACACGCTGGGATACTGGGCAATGAAAACGCAGAGAAAGCAGCGAAAAATGCCTTAAAAATTTGGAGATTAACATAAAGGTCCCTCTTAAGAAACAGGACTTCACACATTTGGTTATGAGGACTTAAGAAGGAATGGCAAGAACTATGGACGTAAGAGAAAAAAGGACAAAGAGTCTATCAAACATGTCCTAAACTTGAGGATAATGGTATACTTAATAGCTATGACAAAAGAAGTGAAGCCAGTATATTCAGAGTGCTAAAAGGTCACTGTGACCTGATGTGAGACAAACCCGCAGCCAACTCAGTGTGGCTCGCTCAGCTGCCCTTCCAACACCATAGCTGTACTGAGTTACCTTCCCACAGAGCCTGCAGTGACTCAGCCTTCAGGCACAGGGCAGCAGCTTATCCCTTAGCAGAGCCTGGGTCAGGTGACCATCAGGCTGAGGTATTTCCCCAACTTCCCCCCACCCCCAAACTGCAGCTCAGACAGCATAACTTCCATGACCGCCATACTGGGGGGGCACAATCTGAAGGGGAGGACATGTGACCACCCCACGCCTCCCCTGCCCAATGACACCCCCGCCCTCAGCCCAGCCCGGGGCCACCTCGCTTTCCCCATCCCACATTACCGGCGGTTGGGGGGGCCTCTGTCCTTCTCTCCCTGCATCTCCTACCCCCTGCATGTTCAGTCACTCTCCCTGGCAGCCGGGTGGGGAGCAGGATGTGGCTGCTTCTGCCTGAGAGCGCCTGGCTGGGAGGCAGCAGCAGCAGCCTGCTCCCTGCCCGGACTCTGGTTCACACGGCCCTTGTACCCAGCAGCAGGGTCCGGGTCGGGGGGTGACTCTCCCTCCCCAACCCCTCATGCCCCCCCTCAACCCTGACCCTCCATTCCCCCCCCCCCCCAAATGCAGCACCTCACAGTTTAGCAAACTCTCCGGACTATCAGCCTGCTCTTGATCTTGTTCTTGCCTCAGCCTTACCCAAACCCTATTCCAGTCTTGTCTTTGCCCTAACCTGACCTTGCTCCAGCCCTGTTACTGACCTGTTTCAGCCTTGCCCCTGCTTCCTGACTTTCCCTGGATCCTCAGACTCTGACTACCCAGCTTCGACCTTTGGCCTTTATCTGGACCCTGGATACAATACTGACTTAGCTTGTTGCCAAACTCTTGATCACCTGGCTTTGACCCCTGGCTTGCACCTGGACTGCAGCTATGGTATGGATTTGGCTTGTCCCTGGACTGACCACTTGGACTTCGGCTACAGCACTTATTCTGACTTGACTAAGGACTCTGATCTCAGTTCTGAACCAGGCCTGTCCCCGGATCTCAGTTCCAGTGCCTTCCCTGTCCTAGTCCTGAACAGAGCTCTGGCTTCAACTTCCATTCCAATCAGTATGCCTGAATATCAGGAAGCAGCCCTGACACCTTGTCATAAATATAAAGGGAAGGGTAAACACCTTTAAATCCCTCCTGGCCAGAGGAAAAACCCTTTCATTTGTAAAGGGTGAAGAAGCTAAGATAACCTCGCTGGCACCTGACCAAAATGACCAATGAGGAGACAAGATACTTTCAAAGCTGGAGGGGAGGGAAACAAAGGGTTCCCTCTGTCTGTGTGATGCTTTTGCCGGGACCAGAGCAGGAATGCAGGTCAGAACTCCTGTAAAGAGTTAATAAGCAATCTAGTTAGATATGCGTTAGATTCTGTTTTGTTTAAATGGCTGATAAAATAAGTTGTGCTGAATGGAATGTATATTTTTGTAACTTGAGGTTTTGCCTAGAGGGATTCTCTGTTTTGAATCTGATTACCCTGTAAGGTATTTACCATCCTGATTTTACAGAGGTGATTCTTTTACTTTAATTAAAATTCTTCTTTTAAGAACCTGATTGCTTTTTCATTGTTCTTAAGATCCCAGGGTTTGGGTCTGTGTTCACCTATGCAAATTGGTGAGGATTTTTATCAAGTCTTCCCCAGGAAAGGGGGTGTAGTGCTTGGGGGGGATATTTTTTTTTGGGGGGGGGAGACATTTCCAAGTGAGCACATCCCCTGTTCTTTGTGTAACACTTTGGTGGTGGCAGCGTTTAACCTAAGCTGGTAAGAATAAGCTTGGGGGTATTTCATGCAGGTCCCCACATCTGTTCCCTAGAGTTCAGAGTGGGGAAGGAACCTTGACACACCTGAACAGTAATTTATATTTACTAAACAAAAACGCAAAGTCCAAAAAATAGTTGAGCATCTTCTGTGGCAATGCAGGGAGAATTACACAGAAAGAAAGATTATTTATGAAGAATTGAAACACCTCACTGAAAGAATACAGTCTGAAAGGATTGGTGAGAGTACCAGGAAAGAGGGTAGCAAAGTACTTTGCTTTTTTAAGGATACAAGACTGGATGAAAGAATATAGATTTTTGCTTTCCAGAAAACTGCTGTAGGTGGTGGTCATAGCCTCACATGCTTAGACTGCTGTGCCACAGAACGACAGGAAAAGAAAAGGCTACAGGGAGGAACTCTGCAATCATTCCCTAGAGAGGAGGGGAACTGGCAACAGACCAGGAGGAGTTCTAGGCGGGATTAAGCTCTGAAATCCTGCCTTGGAATATAGACTCTGGCAAAAACCCGAGATGGGGTGAAATAGCCCCAGGGAGTAAAGGATGCTCCAATGATAACCCAGAGTAGGGCCAGAAGATAGGAAGGAAAGGTAGGAAGAAGCCAGGGAAACAGCAACCAGGTCAGAGCTTGAGCAGACCATGGTTACTGGGCATAGGGTCCCTGGACTGGAACCCAGAGTGGTGGACATGCCTGGGTTCCCCTACCAGCCACTGGGGAAGTGCCACAGACTGGGAAGAAGACTGCCTGCGACAGTTTGTCCAGCAGAATTTTGATACCCCAGTAGGGGAGGACTACAGTGACCTGGCCGGAGGGCCAAGCCATGAAGACGCAACATCATGAGTGATGAAGAGGAAGTAACCTGACTCCAGAGAGAGAGCGTGAGACCATGGAGTGAGAAACCAAGGGAGGAGGTGTCAAACTCTTCATGAGCTAATTCCCCAGATGGGCCACAAACAGGCACCACAGCAGTGAGTAGTGAACCCCATGACAGTGCCTCACAGAAAATTAATACTGACTACAGAGCAAAAGCACACAGATCTGTCTCATGTCTGAGAAAGATGTGACCCACCATTTTCCAATCTAAGTCATCCTTTCCAATCTAAGGCATCCTTTTGTATATCAGCTTGGCTTGTCCAGTCATGTGTTCCTTTCCTGACGAGTGATAACTAGGAATGTCTGCAGGACACTGATCACTCCCACATGTGCAGGGTTTCCTGACTCAAAAACTGAAAGACTTTTTCACTTCTTTATGAAGGTTGTTTTGCTTTTATCTACAAAAAGTTATTTGCAATAAAGTTTTTAAAAGATTTTTAAAAAATCAGGATCATCAAGCCTTTTGTCTTCCCCTGACAAATGAGATTCCTGTTCTGCTAGGGATCATACTGTATAGCAACTTCAACTGCACAAGAAGGCATCCTAGGATTCATTTTACACCTTTGTCAAACTTCACAAATGGGATGTGTAAATGTAAGAAAAAATACTTTATTTTTCTATGAGAGTCTACTTGCTTATGTTTCTGTTAGACTGATACAGAAATATATATTTTGTTCCTGAGAGTTCGTTTTCTGCTGGTGACCTTTGGCATGTCACTTAACCACTCTGCACATTAGTTTCCTACCTGCTAAATGGAAATTATGACACTTACTGACCTTTGTAAAGGATTTTGAGATCTACAGATGAACAAGTGCTATATAAAATGCAAATGGTACTATATAAATTTTAGGTATTAATATCCATTACGTATTACAGGCAACAAAAAAACAATTTAAAGTGTCTGAATTAAAATTAAATGTAGGTGTCACACAATTAAACACTGTCTCAACTGCAATCTTAAGGAAAAAAGTATAACCATTCAAACCCAAAGGCAAATAAGTTTGCTAGCTATAATACCTCAAAATTAGTACAATAACATCCAGATTATAAAACACAATCTAATCATATCAGTTATCATGAACTGAATCTACTAGGTTATCAGAAGCCTTGATTTTGGTTCTATTTTAGCAATACCACAATCAAATAATGAAATAGCTAAACCAGAACTAGACTTGTGCTTGAATAATCCATTGTGATGTCACATTTTAGACATACATGCAATGTTTTACCTGCTTGTAAACTGCCAATAAGAGTTTTTTTCTTTATAAATATAGACAACCCAGGACTTTGTTTTTTCTGATCATTGCCACAATGGTGAAAAACTAGGAGTTCTTAGTCCTTTAATTTTATGTCCCCACTTCCAAAAGTGACAGGTGTTAGAAATCAGAGCTCACATTCAAATTATGCACTGTTTTAAAACTTCCTTTCCTAATCTGACCCAGAAAAATTTAATATGCCATTTTCTATCATTAACTTGATAGACAATATTTTAAATAATCCCCAAGTAATCTCTTCAGTAATCTAAATTTATTGCAATTAAAATTAGTTTCCTCTCATTGTTCTTCTGTTATTAAAATTAAGCAGTGTTGCATTGTACCATTTGGAGCAGTCATCCTATATTGTAAACCTGTCACTTTGAATGCTCTAACACACACCAGGGCAAAATCACACAGGCTTCAAGTATGATCCTTTGAAATATTCCTACCTCACTTAGCACTTCCTACCTCTATGTTGAATGGAGTCCACTTTCAGAGGATGGCTTTTTCAAAATTATATTAAAAAATGTGAAAGTTTGAATAATGAACTGACAAATTTCTATGTCCAACCCTATACTAACACCACTTCATAATATTCATTTCTATAAACCCTATCACATAGTTATATCACCCAAAATAAAGAACTATGGAAAATTAATAATTACTGCAATCCCTGACTGAAGAGTTAAATTAACCCAGTAAACAAAAAATGACAAACTCAGCCCCGGAATACCAATCCAACAAAGCCAGGACCAGCCATGCTGGCTAGCCAGCACGACCGAGATACCCAAGACAGAAAACTCAAATCTCTAAAACTCAAGAACCAAAATTATTCAGTATTAAATTAATAGTCAAATAACAGTTTATATGATCATATCCAAAGCTTGCTTTAAGTTCTAGATATAAAAATAGAGCAATGACAGTTTCTATAGATTTTTTTTTTTGTTTTCCTAGCCACAGCCCTGGAATGATCTCCATAGCAACGCCATTCCCTCTCATACACAAGTTCCAGATACAAAGATAGTGTGATGAAAGTTCTATAGATTTTTTTTTTTTTTTAATTTTTATTTTCCCAGGCGGCACATCTCAACTATAGCCCTAGGGTAATCTCCACAACAATCAAATGTAAGGCAAGAGTTGGGTCAAAGCCCTGATGCAGCCAGACAGCAAACTCCAGGTCATAAATTGCTGAACATGTGTTTTTACAAAAGCTCCACCTTTACTCATCAAAGGCAACTAATTTTCCAGTTACTGTATTAAAAGCCAAAATCAAATTCCATTTAACAAAACTACAAACTAAGTAAGATAACCATGTTACTAAAAGATTTTTTCAACAATACAGTAAAATAATAAAGGTGAAACCAGTATGTTCCTGCTATCCCACACATCTGCAAGTGACATCTGATAAATCTGCTCTTATCTCAGCAAAAGTCAAACTGCCAAATATAGTCCTCAATTCTCTTCATACTGGGGGCTCAAAAATAAAGTCTGAGAATTTTTCCAACTGATATCCACTGTTATTCAAATAATAATTAAGCAAAAACAAGCTTTAGAAACAAAATCCCAATGCAATCCTGTCCCTTTCTTTCCATAGAAAATGAAACCCCTTAGAATATTCAGCAATTTCAGGCAAACTTAGGTAGTACTGAAGCTACTGCAGCATTTCATAATTTACTAGATTCCCAATTTCATCAATAAAATGTGAAAACTTAAGAATAAAAAGAAAACACAGTAAAAGGAAGCACTTACTCCTGAGATAAAAGGCCACTCCAATATTTTCATCATCTTCTCAGGAGTATAAGTGCACAATGCGCACTTTCAGTATGAAAAATGACAACTTCAGCCATGGTTTTTTTTAGTCTGTTTCTATACAGTATAGGGGGTTAAGTGTTCTTTGTTCAACTGTGAAAGTGCTTTTTAATCACTTGTACTTTTTGTCCAGCTTTCACCTTATTTGGTGGTGCATTTATTCATATGAGTAGTGAACAAGGGACAATATCGCTGCATCTCTTTCCTTCACGAAAGTCAGACAAAATATTACATGGGAAGATTTCCCTTGAAGACCATTCTATTTGCCTACTACTAGTCCTGGCTTTAGGCTCCCCATCTACTTCTGATTTCATCATGCCCACCATTCAAGCAAAGGGCTGAAGTGTTCATCTTCCTTCACCTTATCAGATCATTTCTCATAAATATGTAGAATTAACTATTATCATGCAGTATATTTAATTAAGTTTTAAAAATATTACAGAGTAACAGCCTTTCACAAATGTGACCAAAACATATACAAAAATGAAGTTTAGGACAAAGGAATAAAACAATTTAAAGCAGAATGAACATAGTTATTTGGTTCACTAAAAACAGGGGTGGCGGGGGGAATACTGACAACAGAATTCCAATTGCAAAATATAAACTTGAGCCATGTAATCAATATGCACAAATCTTTCTACTGACATATAGGAAGGTAAGAGGTTTTCAGTCTGAGTAGTCCTGAAACACTTCTGATGCATTTGGAATCTTGGATCACAAACAGTTACACACCTCACCAAACTCAGTAACAACCAAATTCCTGTCTTCAAGGACTGTATGTAATCTAACAAGAAAGATTAAAGCAAAAGTAACTCCAAACTGAATGAATTCTCATCTCTGAGAAATCCAGGTGTTCAAGATACCATAGTGCTGAGCGTGGTGTAAGAACCTAAATAGAGTGGAACATCTTAGTCCCTGACCTTGCAAAAAATTATGCACATCAAAGCCAATGTGATTATTCTCATGCTTCAAATTAAGCACATACACAAATCTTTGCAGGATCAGGATCTTAAGTCTGCAGCTTATATTTTAGCAGTGTAAAGATGAAGGCACTGTTTGGGCATGTGGAGTGTCATATAGGGTATATAACCTAGGGGTCTGGCATATCTGTCCTCTACTCACCGAAGCAGTACCACAGCATCTCCACTGCTATTTAAACCATGCTAACTGGGCGTGCAGTGTCTGTACTCTCCATGTCATAACAAGTGTAGACATACCTTATGATTTTAATCAGTTTATATAGATTACGAAATGGGACTCCTTCCTCCAAATCATTTGAATTAAATGCAACTGGAAGACTAGATCTAGACTAGATACTAACAATGACGCAGACTAAACTTGATTCTATAGAAACCCCATGTTGCTAGTGGCACTGTCTAATAAACTGTTCTATTTACCTCCCCTCACATCGACGTCTCAGATGACCTCTTCTTCCTAGGTCCCAGTATAAGAAATCAAATGGCAAAAAGCTTCTTTAACACAGAGTTAACATAACCTGCTGTGTCCTTCCAGAATGTCAAGTTCAGCAAAACTCAAACTTACAAAACCCAGGAAATACAGAGTTATGGTAAAACCTTAACTCTGCCCCTCAGAGCTAGCAGTAGTCACTGAGAATTATCTGCATGCACTCCAGCTGCATTTAGTGTTAGGTGCAGCTGTATTGATTAGTGGAGAAATAATTTGGAGGAGCTTGGAAGAGCTGTGATTATGATATGAGGAGATCTGGGTCTGAGTTCCACCCCATGTGTGTTATCAAAGGAAAGAAGTGCATGTTTACTTTGAGGTTCCAGTCTGTGCATCATTTCAATACAGAATCGTGTAGGTTAGGTCTGTAGCAGGGCACTGTGGTATTCTTGACATAGGTACTGTTAGCGGTGACGTGGGATATGAGAGCAGACTATGGATTTGATTGTAAGTAGGGGAAAGTATAGTTTTAGATGGTATCCTGTGTCCAAGTGTGAAAGGGCTGTAAAAGGATGTGAAGTCGTTGGTAAATTTTCCAAATGTGTTATCCTGTTGGGGGAGCAGATTCAGTTTGAGCACAGGGCATGTGTCAGTAGCATTTGTCTATTACACTGAAAAGGTAGAGTGGGAGCGTGTGTGTTCTGGATGTACTGGGGCAGCACTCAAACAGGGAAGCC
This sequence comes from Natator depressus, assembly GCF_965152275.1. Lineage (NCBI taxonomy): Eukaryota > Metazoa > Chordata > Testudines > Cheloniidae > Natator > Natator depressus. The sequence continues at coordinate 321,682,652 of NC_134234.1, read as the reverse complement.
GTAAGGATGCATGGGCATTTACTTTAACTCTATATTTTCTGGTTTTCAAAAGTTTGAGTGTTGCTGAACTCGACCTTCTGAAAGGGCACTAGCTATCGCCAGGCAATGTTAACCCTATGTTAACAAAGTTTTGTGACATTTAATGTCCTAGTTTCTTTGAACAGAAAAAGAAATATTTGTTGGTAGGAGGTGGTGGTCATTTAGGCAGTTGTAATTCTCACCTAGGTTTGCAGTAAATATGCTGCTGTGGCTAGGTAATAAGAGACCTAGTTTTTATATAGCGCCTTTCACCAGTAAATCTCAAGGAAATTTACATCATCCATATTGTACAGATGGGAAATTGACGCACAGAAAGGTGAGCTGACTTGCCCAATGTCACCCAGCAGGCTAGAGGCAGAGCTAGGAACAGTCCCAGTCAGTGTTCTTTCCACTAGGACACAGAATCATCATGTGATTCCTAAGCGCTCCTCCACATTTTGTTAGAGCCGAGAGAGGATCATGGTTGTCCTTTGAAATGTTTGCAATGTGTAGCTGCTAACAGGGTCAGTGAGAGAATGTCCCAAAATGTTGACAGTTTTATTACATGGTGATTACAGAAACTGTGTGTGTGAGAGAAGACTGGTGTATGTCTCCCGTGCCTCACCATCCCGTTAAGCCATTAGCTGGCACTGTATAACCCATTACCATGTAAGGAATTGCTCCTTGATGTCTCCTTTCCTATGCTGCTGTATACAGGTCAGAAGCAACAGCTATATGGCCCGAGGTGCACACTGAGCTGGGGCCCTCACTCCCACTACCAACCCACAGCTAGGACTCCTACCCCTGCTTCAGTCAGCCTTCCCCAGACATATCCCAGGTATACCCAAATCCATCCTTCCTCAAACCCAGGCCAGTCCCCCACACACTCTCTGGCCAGCCCACACCCAGGGGTGATGTGTACCCATAATAGTCATTTTCTGAATTTCAGATGCTTAAATCTATGTTATCTTCAGTCCCCTCGACCCTAGATCCCAGCTCACATGGAGGGGCAGAGAGAGGAGCTCACACACTCTAAGAGGAGCAGGGTTCCCCAGATCTCAAAACACACAGCAGGCAGGAAGTGGGATTGAGACCCTTGCAGAAGGGTAGTACCTCCCCCCCCAGATCACAGTACACACACAAGGGGAGAATTCCAGGCTGACAAGGCTCCCCACCCCCAAATGCCCAACTGCCTCTACTACCCCTCCCATTCTCCAACCTCTCCCTTCTCGCTCCCCCCAGCCTCTCCCCCTTACTTCAACCCCAAACCCTCTTCCCTCTGCTACCACACATTCCCATGTATCCCCCTTGCCATAAAACCCCTATCTGTTGCTGCAGACTCAAACGCTTCTCTCCTTCTTCTGCCCCCAATCACTCTACTCCTCCCAGGGAACATTTACATGTGTAATTTCCTTTTTAAAAACCCGTTTCAGCACCTTCTGAATATTCTGCAGTACTCAGATTATGTTTCTCCAATTAAAACACACACACCCCTGACAAAGTCAGATATTTCCCAAATGTTCACAGTTTACTCTCAAATTTTTGCCCAGAGCAAGTTTCAAACTTCAAAGTTGCCAGAATGTGCCAACTTCATGAAATGCTCTTGTTTCGGAGGGCTATATCTCAGGAACATGTTACTCAATAACCCCCACATTTGGATCACTAACTCTACTACAATCCATAAGGCATACATTTCAAGACAATCTGTTTAAGCACATGGAAATAAACTAAGTGTCCTATAATTCTGCTAAAATCTAAAGAAGCCACATTATGCAAAATGACACTCAGAAAAAAACAAGCCCCAAAGAAGTAAAATTTTTCAAAAACATCAGAAAGAGTTGGTTCAATAATTATATATCCTCAATTATATTAACTTAATTAAGATTTATAAAAGGTACATAAACCTAAATTTTGTCCTGTTGTGCTTACACAATATAATGTAGACTTTAATTAGGTCAGGGGTGGCCAACCTGTGGCTCTGGAGTCACATGCAGCTCTTCAGAGGTTAATATGCGGCTCCTTGCATAGGCACTGACTCCAGGGGTGGATCTAGAGACACTAACTTTCCAGTGTGCAAGGGAGTGCTCACTGCTCAACTCCCGGCTCTGCCCCCACTCCACCCCTTCCTCCAGGGCAACTGCCCGTTCCCTCGAGCCTACGCAGACGAAACAGCTGATTGTGGCGGGCGAGAGGCGTGGGGAGTGAGGGGTAGGTGCTGATTGGTGGGGCTGCTGGCGGGCGGGGAGCTGATGGGCGGCTGCTGATGTATTACTGTGGCTCTTTGGCAATGTACATTGATAAATTCTGGCTCCTTCTCAGGCTCAGGTTGGCCACCCCTGAATTAGGTGATCACATACTGTTTCTCAAATACAATTTTCTACAACTTTAGAGCACTTTGTAACTTGTCATTCTTTTCTGCTAATTTTCATTGTCCTGTGAGCCCTGCATATCTTTATTTACATTTTATATAATATACTCGCTCTATTATTTTAATGGTCTTGCAATATATAATACCATACATTTTCTTTTCAACTATCAGCCTTTTCAGCACAGCATTCTTAGATATAATTTAAAAAATGAGGCAATAAAGTATACGACTAGTTTATTTTAGGTACACATATGATGGCATATACAGGTCATGTAAACTTGCAAAAAATTAGCTTAATAATTAATGTTCCATCACCTGAAGTACCTATCACACTATAGCCAATTTATAATTAAAATATTCTTCCAAAGACTCCTGGTTTATTTTTTATTTTCCTAATGACAATCATATGCCTGATCTATTATAATTGGGTTTTCAAGCCACAGTTTACACAGTTTCACAAGCAATGTGAAAAGGCATAGATATAGTAGGTTTACGATTTCTGCTCAATCATAGCCCGTAGAAGATATCTTCATCTGGGTATCAAAGTACCCAAGTACCTTATAAAATAAGTTTAGCTTTTGTTCTATTAAGAAGGCTGCAAGAAGAGGTTGAGTACTGGAAGTATATATAATCTGCATGCTTGCAGGGTGAGGAAGATTGGCCCAAATACTGTAGCTTATGCTCCGACATGAACTGCATGAGGCGGTCAGATATTTTAAACTTAACATCTGTATTAATTGAGGACAAATGATGGATTCAGATATTATATGTTTAAAGGTCTGTATAAAGAGGGGTCAGAAGGAAGTTTATAGAAAATTACTAGGATGGGAACAGGAGGTGGTAGGTACTATAGATACAAGGGCAATATTCTAGCAAAATAGCATGAAGAGGGTTCAAATACTGTTCATACAACATTATTCATTCATTCATTCTTCAAGATCTCACTAAAAGATGACTACCCGTTTTGCATCATCTGGTCTAGAAGACAGATGGAGAGATTCTAATGTTCTATATTCTGGATTAAACTTTTTCCTAATTATTGTCATCTTGGTTTCAACAGTAATGAGGTAAGAAGAATGTATAAGCGATTCTACACATTTTATCAGATGCCAGCATTTTCCTTGTCTTTTTAATTACTCTTGCAACTTCACACATTAGGGCCAAATGCAGAAACAACAAAAAAAATCAAAAGCAATTATTGGAAATGAAGAGGAAACAGAGACAGGGGCATTAAGGCCTTGCCTATAATTAAAAATCGGAGTTGCCTAGCTACATCATTCAGATGTATGAAAAATTCACACCCCAGAGCGCTGTAGTTAACTCAACCTAACCCCAGTACAGACACTAGAGAAAGCAACTACAGCCGCTGTAGTTCAGTCACTGTAGTATCCATCTCTCCGAGTGGCAGCAGCCAAGTCAAATTCTTCCAGATTAGGGTGGTTTAACTATAGCACTCACAAGTGAATTTTTCACAACCCTGAGCAACTTACCTAGGTTGAATAACTTACTAAAGATCACACAGTGATAAAATGGCAGAGTAGGAAATTGAAAAAACACCTCCAGACTTCCAATTTTGCACCCGATTTTAAAAAATAAATAAAGGTGATCTGTAAAGGAAAAAATTGGGCTTGTCCTTATTTGCTTCCTTATGATACATAACAAAGGCCTGAATAGTTTTCTCTGAAGTGGGGAAAAAGGAGGAAGTTGGGAAGGGACCTGACTACTTGTTTTACACAGTAGAAATTCAGGTCATGTCTACATTAGAAGACTAATTAGTAGAGACATGGTGAAACTATGACATCTTAAGTACCACGACAGTAAAAATTGAGCAACTGAGAAGAAATTTTTAGTCAAACAATTTAAAACTTTTTTTGTTTACACCTGTTTAGCTTAATGAAGTTGTAGATTTTTTAAACAAACCTTTGGTAACAATTTAACACCCTCATTCCTCCAATTAAGGGGTTAGAGATCACAATAAACATCCCCAGAAATCCAAAACCAAAACAAAGGAAGACCAAATTTGGCATTGCTGATACTTTATATATAATAAAGAAGCAAAAGAGGGCCCAAGCCCCCCTCCTTTTTTTGGCCAATCACCTTTAAGATGAAGTTAACACTGAAACTGCATATTACACCAGATCATTATGTTATATTGCTTTAATTAAAAGACAATGTTAGCATGTTGACAGCATATCAATCTGCATTTCTGATTTCTCAGGAAAGATCTGCTTTCCATCTGAAAGCTAAGTCTGTAATAAGGCCCTATCCAGAAAGAAAAATGTTGCCTGCAAGGCTGCTGATCAGGTGGAAGTTTTTCAAGCTCTCTTAACTATGCAACCCCAGAGACTGCTCCCTCTTCTGAAGAGACAAGTACTCCTCTCTAGTAATTACAAAATGTACCTGTAGCAGACATTCTGTAGTTAAAAACCATCCTTGGCCCATATCTGGATACTATCAAGATTGACAGGAAAGTCCAGGGTCAAAGAGTTAACCCTTCGTTAGCATGTGAAAGTGAAGGTGCATTCTTCCTTTGCTAACTATCTGGAAGCAAATTAGCAACGAATTTTAAATAAGCCATGGCCTGAAGATGTAAGAACTTCCCAACTTGACAGCACCATTTCAGGTGACAGAGAAGAGCTATGTACGTTAAAGAATCCTCTCTCTGCTCCTACCCCGACCAAAAAAAAGAAAGAAAAGAGAAATATACAGGGGCAAGAAGGAGCAGTATATCCAAAACACAACACAGTTTATGGAAAAGAAAGGTTGCCGGCCATATAGAAGGGGCTGGAGACTCCTTCGTAATCCTAAATAAAGCATGCACTTTGCAATTACTTTCTCTCTTTCCAAGGAACAAGATAAGATGTTTTAGCTTTACATTCTGGAAACAGGAGGGAAAGAGAACCTTTCTGTTAATCATGGGAGTACTCTGAATTCATTTTATTTATACCTCTCCAAAAGGCAGACCACAAACATTACATAATTTTCTGCAAGGTATGCTACAACACATCTGTGTTAAACAGAGACAAGTCTATCAAATCAAACATGCAGTTCAAAGAGAACAAATTAAAGAGCAGTGATCTCTTCACAAAGCTTCCCAACTGCCCATCCAAAAATTTTAACTAGTAACTAAGCCATCTAATTGGGTCAATGGTTATGAATGTACAACGTTATGAATGTACAAAGCTCTAAGATTTCTTTTGTGGAATTGTCTTCATTGTATCATTATTTAAGTTTGTCTTTATCTAAGCTCATATTATTCATCATATCACAGACAATTAGCTAGCTGCTTGCATTTACAAGTCTATTTATTCAAACGTGTCAGCCTTCCATAATCAGGACAAAAATATAAATATGAAGTTGTTATTCTAACCAGTGTTTTTATTGTTATTCCACAACATTCATAGTAAAAAAAAAATTAAGAAATGCTTTAACATGTACAGAACTAATTTGAGAAAAATTCAGGCACTTTCCTTAGCGACATGTCTTAAATGTAATGAAAACTGACAGCTAGAATATAACCAGACACCAGGATTATAAAAATTCAGAGAATTTTCCTTCTTCTACAAAAATCTATTTATGTAGCATTTTGGAAAGTGGCAGATATCTTCAAAGTTCCTTGTGGCAGTTACACACACAGGAAGATTACAAATCATTAAAAATGCTCTTATATTTGTTCTGCTATCACCACTTTAGATCACTAATACTGAATTTTAATAATTTAGTTTTCCATTATTTGTACAACTTGCTCACTTGGTGAATTTCACTCATACTGAACAATGAAAACAGTATAGTCACCTTTTAGTTAATTTCACTTTTTTTCTCCTACAGTAGCAAAGTCCTGCAATATTTATGTTGTAAATAACGTAAGAGGATATTTAAATTTAATATTAAAACTTTGTCATTTGTATTTAATGAAAACACTTATTAGGCTTTGTGATTTGTATTTATTTATTTTTATTGAAACCTAATTTGTGGTCTAAACCAGTGGTCCTCAACACATGCTTGGGGGTACACACAGAGGTCTTCCATGGGTACATCAAGTCATCTAGATATTTGTCTAGTTTTACAACAAGCTACAGAAAAAGCACTAGCGAAGCCAATGCAAACTAAAATTTCTCGACTGATTTATACTGCTCTGTATACTATACAATGAGTAGTCTAGACAGGTTGAGAGCCACTGGCCTAAAGTATTTGGCAATGTCCTTATTAAAAAAAAAATCTGAACTAAAACACGTGCAACTGAAATGTTCATATTCAGTATGAGCTAAATGAGTCATAATTCCCTGCATCCAAACTGTACCCTCCGTTCTTTGTCTAAGAAAAATATAGCACACAAAGGAACGTCTTGTCATTGCAGTCACCAAACACAGAATCTGACTTTGCTGATCTTCCTTCTCAGGTGTGCTGTATATTAAGTAAGCTGCCAGTGATAGTTAAGGCCTGGTCCTGCCACAACCACCATGGGGGAGCACTTACCACTTGAGCAGTCCCACAGACTTCAATGACAGAACATATGGTAGTAAGCACTACATTCCATAATAAGTATTTGTAGCATCAGGCACATGTTCCTAAATAGTTATGGAAAAAGGACTTACTTTAAGATATTTCAATACAATGTTTTTACGTTAACTGGTTCTTCAAACATCTGATTATGAAGTGTTTACATTTTCATTAACATTTACATTTTTATTATAAAAAGTGTTTGTCTTTAAGCCATTGCTTACCTGTGTGTTGTTTAACCCTTTCCTAATTGGAATGTTAAAATAAATACCATCATACAAGAAAGCAATGTTAAAACCCATTAAATGTTTGCACACATATTCCAGAGCATAAATCCGAAATGCTCTTGTCCATTCAATAAGTAGAAATACATATAGCTAGTTTGAAGTTTCCCCTACACCACTTTTTACAGAGTGCCAGCTTCCTCGATCACAATAAAAAAAAACTGGATGCAAAGCTGTTTGTTTCTGTTTTCATCAAAATTTTGTTCTACTGTCACATTTTATTCAAGAGTTATAGTTCCTTTTGAAAGAATTTATAAAAATTGATATGTTGCCACCTGGTGGTGTATTTCAATATTATTAGGCATTTTCTAATAACCAAAAATGCTATCATTGGCTTTACAGAGGAGCAACTTAAGGGAGGGAGGCAAACATTTTTTGTAATGTTCTTTTCTAATCTGAACAACATAACTAACAAAGGGGTAGTCGTGTTTGCCGCTTTTACAGATCCAGACTAAGAGTCCTGTGGCACCTTATAGACTAACAGACGTATTGGAGCATAAGCTTTCGTGGGTGAATACCCACTTCGTTGGATGCATGTCTTCGTCGGATGCATGACTGACATGCATCCGATGAAGACATGCATCGGACGAAGTGGGTATTCACCCACGAAAGCTTATGCTCCAATACGTCTGTTAAGTCTATAAGGTGCCACAGGACTCTTTGCCACTATAACTAACAAAGGTAGTTTAGCAGGAAATGCTGAAGTATTTAAACCTAAAGAAGTACTCTCCACTTCCCAAGTAAAAAAATTTCTTCCTGTGGGCAAGCAGAATAAGGGCATAATGTGATAAAATGATTTTGAAAAAAATCATTACGGCTAGGCAGTAACCTAGTCTTGAATGGGTTTCCGGAACTACAGTATGTTCAACACATTACCAGACATACCAACTCTCTCAAATTTATCGCGAGATGGGATTTCTAAGTAAAATTAAGCCTCACTCATGATCTAGTGCTAGAACTCAAAAATAAATTCTGACATTTAAGAGTTCTATCGCAAGAATTTTACTTTTAATATTACTTAGAAATCACTGTCAGCCCCGGGTGGCCGGGGCTCCCACTGTCCCCGCTGCTCGGGGCTGACAGCCATAGCCCCGCCACCCAGGGCTCCCACTGACAGCCCCAACCAGCTGCTCTCCCACCAGCCTAGGAAGTGGGAGAGGGACCCCACTGCAGCCCCCACCCACAGGCCTGGGGAGAGTGAAGAACCCTAAGAGGAGCAGAGGTAAGGCTGGGGAGGCTGCAGGTGGGCTGAAGTGGGTGGGGTAAGTGCAGGGAGGATGAACTGAGGGCAGTGAGGGTTGATGGAGTAGGGGGGCTGAACTGATGGGGTAGTGATGATGAGGGCTGGTGGACTGAACTGAGGGGAGGGGCTGAATTGAGGGGGGTTGGGTGGGGATAGAACTGATGGGGGACTGGAGGACAGGCTTAATTGCTGGCCAGGAGATGGACTGATGTGGGGGTGAGAGCTCCTGGAACAAGGGCCAATATTACCTTATATAGTACATATGGGAAAGTGAGCAACACTTATTGTCACATGCACATATCTTGGGGATGGGCAACAGGAGTTCAAATATCAAGAGACTGACCTAAAAAACACAATATAATCTTTTTTTTAAATCTCATGGTTTTGGGGGATCCGACTCATGATTTTTGATCTCTTGAAGTTGGTAATACTGCCTTACCCTCTGACCAGGCTGGGAGCAAAAATTGTATTAGGTGAAAAACTTATTAAAATTTGATTTTAAAAATGGTTTCTTAGCACAGCCTTTCTTGTAGTGTAGGCAGGACATGTATGCATCTGAGGAGTCTGCTTTTTGTCTTCAGTTTGTCCAAACAACCACCAATTACACAATTCTACTCAACAGCAAACCTTCTAAGGCTGGTTCTGTAGTGGACTCCTTGGCAGCCTAAGGCCAAGATCCACAGATAATTCACCCTGGGCAGTCCCTGCCCTGAAAAACTTACACCCCTCTCCAAAAAACAAGATAGACTATGGAGATATATGTCTCATACAGTGCAAAAAAGGAACAAATGTAAAGACAGTTTTGCTAGCAATTTTGGTTAGATAACTGAAGAGTAAAAATAAATTCAAAAATGATTTCTTAATATTTATGAAGTTTTAAAATTGCCACGTGGCTGCTCCTACAAACAGCCCTTTTCATTGTGATCCACATCACACACAATTATAACTAAAAAATATTGTTTCTGTTGACTTCCTGTTTGCTCTCTAGTTGAAGTTACCTCTGCTTTTGGTATCTCTTGAGAACCAAGAAAATTATGTAGTGTTTAAAGGTACACAGCTGATTGCAGAGACTGGGTGGCACTCTCCATTACCATTATCCTTTTTTAATGTCCCTTTATGTAGGGATTGGTTGACAGAACAGATATTTTAGTTACATTTTGTTCATCAAAAAATAAGAAATCCTGTTTTTCCATGTTTGTTTCCACAAAGAAATAAACAATTTACGTTTCCATCACTACCACACTTAAATAAAATCATGCAAGTAGAAAACCAGACACAAATAAATCCACAGTAAACAAACCCACAGCCAGCATCTTTCATCCAGTAGTTCTGGTATTAAACAGTGTTTCTTCTAGTGCTCAAATATAATTCTAATAATTTCTGAATATTTTGGGATTTACAGTATCTTGTAATTAGTGCATTATTTATTCTTATCTCTTTGGCATTGTCATAGCAGATTTCTTATCTAGTAAGTGTGTTCTAGGCAATTCAACATACATTATGCAAAATGTACAAATTAGTAATACCACAAACCAGTTGAGTGACTGAATAAGTTATACACAAAGGTAGAAGAAATATTGATATAAATATTTAAATCAAAATATTCCAAATAATCCATCACATGCTTGTTATCTTTACAAATGAATGCTACACTGAGACCTAAATGGATATGAATAATTAATCACAAGGAAAATTAAAAAACAAACATTTGTCACTGCTATGTAAACAGATATATGGATCATACTGTCTATAGTTTAAGCAATCTTTGTATAAAATGCCTGAAAATAGTGTTATAAAAGGTATATACTATTTCCTGCTGCTTCTTTGAGCAACTTTACAGAATTTATTTCTAGAATGAAAATAAAGTATTTTAAACCAAACAGTGAACTTGCTATTTAAATACAATTTCAATTCTCTTCTAGAGAAACATTTCTATTCAGTATGCAATGCAACATAGCTTTGTCCACTCTGAATATAAAAGCCTCTCGTGCTTTGTATATTAAGACAGATTCAAACAAAGGATGTTTTCTTTTGCGAATGAACACAAATTTTCTAATCGAGTTCTATATAACTACTTTATATGTGGAAAAAAAATCCCAAAGCCATTGCACAGACTATCAGCACTTAAACAAAGACTTTGAAACTATAATGGACCTAATGAGACAAATTTATGTCATAACTGAATGTCTTGTGTTTTCCTACTCTGTAGCATTGTAGGTGCCATCTGTGACCTCATTTTTTAACAGTGAATATCAAAGTTAAGATCAAATAGTTTTGTTTATTTTTTAAAATTTTTATATTTTCATATGAACTCATAAGTTGGCCTCCTGAAATTTCTTCTTTCCTTTCTAATTGCAGAAAGAAATTCCATTCCCCTTGGCATCATTTCTGATTATGCCGTCATCCACTAGGCAGAAACAGCATTTATTATGGAGGAAAGTTCTGTCTGCAGTTAGATCAGCAAAGCTGTTCCATTCACAATTACACCGATGCCATAGTCTTATATAGTTGGAGTCTTGCGGGGGGAGAAGGGGAGTGTTTAATCTCTTCCCTCGCCCCCCCTCCCCCCCCCAAAAAAAAGCATAGGCACTGCATTAATAAAGAAAACACTGAGTTTGGAATAGAAGCTTGTTTATCTCACTTTATTAAAAGTGGTCAAATTTAGTCATGGTAAAACTACTCATTAAAGCAATATTCATCAACTATTATATTATTTTTAACTCTAGCCCCCACCCCAAATTTAAAAAAAAGTTATCGATACCTCTGCTACAGTCAGCCTACTGGAAATTAGAAATCAGCTCCCTGTGGTCCCCAGACTAAGTTAGACTGCTTTCAGGGCCAGGAGCAAGCTCTTCTGCGCCACTTAAGGGAATCCAATCCAGTTGGCTGGAAGGGAAAAGCAGCCTGTTTTAAGCTCCCAAGTGCTTACATCCCTGCTTGCTGGTGTTTCATAACAGAAAAAGATGCATTAAAGGAGCTGGCAGATAAGGACTGGAGGCACTAATAAGAATGCTCTCTTCATCTCACCAATTCCTGCAGGCTTCTCAGGGATAGTCTACACTACCATGCTACATCAGCACAGCTGCACCAATGCAGATGAGTTGCTGTAGTATGTCTGGTGAAGATGCACTACGCTGACAGGAGAGCGCTCTCCCATCAGCATAATTACTCCACCGCAACAAGAGGCGGAAGCTGCGTCGGTAGGAGAACGTCTGCCACCAACATTGCACGGTGTAGACACCACTTTAAGTCAATGTAACTTATGTTGTTTGGGGGGGGTTCATACTCCTGAGCGACATAACTTACATCAATTTAAGCGGTAGTGTAGATAAGCTCTCAGATTCTCTTGGAAGTGCCGGGGGTCTGGTTCACACCTAGCAACCCTGCAGCAGACTGGCCTGCTTTTTTTTTTTTTTTTTTTAATTCATTTGTGTGTGGAGCTAGAAGGAAAGCTTGTTTACCCTACACAAATCCCTCTTATAGGTAGCAAAAAGTCCCATATATACCAGTCTTTCTGGTCTTCTAACTGCCCGTGCTACCTCCCCTTGCTGCTAATACATGTTGAAATTTACAAAAAATTATACCTGTAAGCAGCAGAAGAGAACAGGGTGGTGGGAAAGGAAAGTTGTTTTTTCTCAAATACTGACTGAACAGTTCCCAACAACCTTTACATTTTTTAAAAGGAGATTTCTCCATCACATCATCATCCACCTTCATAATGGATCAACCTGTCTGTTTATCTGTGCACCCACTACCACTCTGGGGTCATGTTGACCAGATGTCATTTCCCCCATTTAAATGCTGATCCAAAGCCAGGTGCACACCATTTGTGAATAAACACTCTGGAGTCGCATGCCCTTCTCAGCATTATAGCAGCCAGGCCTTGTGTTTCTGCATGGATCCACACAGAGATCATGGATTTCCTTAAGACCTGGTGAGAGAAGACTATTCAGCTCTGCCTTAAAAGCTGCCACTAGAATGCATATATAAGAGCATATATCAAACAAAAAATAAACAACAGAGAGGAGTCACACGTGGGACAAGTTCCAGTACTGCAACAAACAAAAGGAGCGCAAGAAGAATAAAAAAAAAAAAACCCAGCAACAAGACCTCCAGTAATGCTCCCAGTGCCTGCCCCTACTATCATAAGCTGGACTGGATTTCTGTAAAAGAGGCCACCCTAAACCCTGGTATTTTGTGGACAGCACCAAAGGTACCCAAGAGACTGAGGAACCCAACCTTCAACGAGGAGGAAATTTCCTTGGAAAGCCAGGATCTCACCCCTCACCAAGAGCCCAACGTAGACCCAAAGACAGAGACCGCATCAAATATGGTTCCCAAAACCCACATAGACACTTAGCAGGACAATGCGGGGGACAGCATCTCTTCCAATAAACATTATGTGCTATAATACAACTGTATAGGAGGGTTAAGCAGCTTTTGTTCTGAGTACTTGATAGCCACTGTCATTTTGGGCAGATGTGTCAGGAGACTGGGTCATGGGTGGTCATGCCTAGTGGTCACAGTTCAAATGCCAGAGCCAAGGTACACTCTGACCCAGGGCCAAGGATCAGACGCTTAATCAGTCCAGATACCAGAGCCTAGGTTCAGACCCAGAGTCAGAGCGTAGGGTCAAACCCAGATTACCTAGAGTCAGGGAAGGCAGAAGCAGGACCAATCCCAAGGCACAAGCAAGGCTGGGTACAGGGCAGGGTCTAGGCTGGAGCAAGGCTGGGGGCAAGGCTTGGAGTAAAGTGAGCATAGGGAAGCAGAAAATCCAAAGGCATATGCATTGAGCAGCTGCTATCAACTGCAGCTGGGCTTAACTGCAAGCCACCTGACTGCCTTACCGAATCAGGTGGTTTTGCTGTGTTCCAGCTGTGCTCATTGGCTGCCTGACAACTGGACAGGCACAGCTGCAGGCCCTCATTCTTGTAAGCATGTGAGCTGTTATTCCACTCACCCCCCACCCATGCTCAAAATGGCATCCATGCCAGGGAGAATGTAATATCTACCATGTTTATTTCTCGGATATATCAAATCCCCAACTATTGGCAAATCTGGCACCTCCTCCACCCCATGTTCCTTTCCCTCCTGCTTTACTGCCACTCCACTCTTTCCCTCTCATTCAACTGGCAGCATGACAGCAGTTAAAAATCAAACACACTGGCATGCAGGCATGTTTATTTAAATGGAAAATGCTTTTTCTTTTACTGTAATATAAAAAAGTACTTTGCTTCACAGTTTGAGCAATGTCCTGAGTCTTTAGCTACCATATCATTTTATGAGGTAATATTCCCCAACACAGAGATTACAAGGCATTCATAGCTATTTTTATTCAGACTCTTATCATTGTTAACCCACTGGATTCAGAACAAGTACTGCAAAAGTCTGTATTTTGCAGTGCATTTTTGGCTGATCAAAAAATTATAGAATAGAATTTACATTAAAAATAGTGCTCTATTTTGGCACAAACATTGAAAGACAATGTAGCCCTCTCAGGGTCACCTATATAGGTAGTGTTCCCCTTCCACTCCTGCACCGGTTCCAGGAGGGAGGGTAGGACTACACCCTGGTGAACAACTTCATTACACATCTTGCTGGTTTGCCCATTAGTCTTTTGAAAGAGACCCTTCTCTAAATCTTGGTAATATGCCTCAAGGGAACATCCTTTAAAGTGAAGACAGGATGCACATGCAATTACTAACTCGGCTCCACCAGCACCACCACCACTCCTCCTCCCAGATTCCCAACCCTCCAGTGGATCAGTGACCCACAGAGCTGCACACTCAGTTATTAACCAGCCCTCTCCTACCCCCCCTCAAATGCGCCAGTGCACCACCAACCCAGGATTAGTACAGGGGCCCTGTCTCTGTGCAGATACAAAATCTGCATCCGCATCCAATCCGCAAAAATGGTCTGCGAATATAAAGCAGATATCCACGGATTTGGAGGGCTCTATCTGTAAAAGGGGGAGCCAAGGTGGAAAATGTCTCAATTTCACACTCACCCCAGATTCGAAAGAGACTATGGGCATGATATTCCAAAACCCAGGAAGAAGCAAAATGTCATCATTGCTGCCAGGGAGACTATGATTAGTACAACGACTACCCATGCTGCTTCTCAGCTCCTGCACCTGAAGTGCCACAGCCCCCATGGACAGGTGTGTTATCCTCTGAATGCCTGACAAATCTCCAGGGAAGAAGAAATGTCTGGGGAGCTCATGTCTGCACCCCAAAAGATGGATTTGAAGACAGAAGGTTGGAGAAAAGGTTTTCTTACAAAAAGAGAAAAAGGACAGAGAATTGACAACAAAGAGCATGGGAAAAGATATGGACATGCAGAAAAAGTTTCTGGAATTGACAGAGAAGCAGACAGTCCTGCTGAAGAACTTTTTGGTGCAATGTTCCCCCTACTCCAACCCAGTCATATCCTGCAGTCCTTTGAGACCAATGCATACTAGTCTTTTACAATTCCCAGCCCCAGGCACTTCCCTCCCCACTTCATCCCACAAGACAATGAGAACAGTCAATGAAAAAATAAACACTAGTTAAAGAATTTTTAAAAAAAAAAATACAACAATCTGTGGAAAACTCTGCTACAATATATCATTGAGTTCAAGATCATAGCAGGATTCAAAAAGGATTAGACATCTATATGGATAATGAGAATTAGTTACAGTAGATAGAATAAAATAAATGTTAGTAAAGGATATAAACTAATATTCTTTAGGTCATGAATTAATCATTAACCTGATTTCTTCATGCAAAACACATCCATCTACCCACAAACAAGCAAGCAAGCAAATTCCTATAATTCACTCAAGCTATTTTTCCTACAGGCTGAGAAAAAAAACTGGTATTGTTATGTCTATTTTAAAATATTTAGGAAGTGCTGAGATACTGCGGTGACAGAGACCATACAAGTATAGATAGATATAACTGATGGAAAGTAGGAAAAAACTTTCCCATGGATTGGTTATTCCATAATTGTTAACTACAGGATTTCTCGCATCTTCCAGTAAAGCATCTGGTACTGGTCATTATCAGAGACAGGATCTTGGACTACATAGACCGGTGGTTTGATCTGGAATGGAATGCCTATGTTCCTATGTATAAGATATTAGTGACTGACATTTCAAGCTTGAGCTGAAATGTGTACTGCAAGAACTTCGACCATAATTTAATGGAATACTCAATTACATCATTTAAGCAAGAACATTAATTACCTCATTGATTATCCAAGCATAAAAATATACATGGTGGGCGTGAAAGAAATCATTACATCAGCTATCTGGCTATGAAGGTAATTGTATCTAAGAAAAACTGAAGAAACCAGCACATAAGTAATTTCTCTCTATTTGTTCCACAAGTGTCCCACAGTTAAAGAGAAACCATCAGGCTAAACCATGCATGCTAAAAATTTAGTTTTGTTATTTTTCAAAACCATAACAACTGTAATAATTCTGTAATTTTTAATGGAGTTTGTTTAGATTCAAAAGGCCGTTGTAAACTTGAACGGACTAATTTTTTTAAAAATCCACTTCCTAATTAAGCAAGATAGTTTGCCCTATTTTTTTAAAGTAACTTCTGGAAAAGAGGTTCAGGGTTTTTCTTCCTCCCACCTTAATGTTAAGGGAGAAACTGACTGACTATACACAACATGTTTAAGTACACAGACAAACTGACAAAAAGGGAAGATAATTTTTGCTAACTTTTGTCAGTCACGTTAGGTGCTACTGATGTTATCAGCAGATATAATTTTTTTTCATACAGAAGTTTGGTTTTCAAGTTGACTGGGTGCCTAAATAATATTTTGCTGTGTTTGCAACCCAAACATGGCAACATTTTTATGTGCATGTGAGTGAGAAGGTGATGCTAAGGCAAATATTTGAAATTTCATCAAGGAAGATGGGTTTTGGTTAAGACATAAGGCATCTGTAATCCTGGCATTCCCAAATACTTCCTGTGTGACCTCAGTTAAGTTACTTAACCTCTCTGTGCCTCAATTTCCTCACTGGTACTCTGAGGATGATAATACTTACTCTAACTCACAAAAGAGGCTGAGGCTTAATGTATTAATATTTCTAAACCACTTCAACATCCTCACAATGAAGGCTAAACACAAGGTAGTATTAGTTTAATTTAATCTAGAATGACTGAAATGCAAAAAGTAAATAGTCAGCAATAAAGATGAAAAATAAATTAGATTTTTAAAATGTTCAGTTTTCTATGGTATTTTAGGAACCTCAGATATAGCTGCTATAGAAGTGCAAGTTATTACAATCAAATAATGCTAAAATTAAATTTTTGCAAAAACCACATAATCTGTAATCATGCCATTTTAGATTTATAGCAGCTTGACTTGGAATTTGAATAGTATCAGAAAATAAAGTTAAGGTTCTCATAGTAACATGAATAATTCTCTTACAGATCATCACAAAAGTGGTTTACTAGAGAAAAACAACTTGTTCATTTCCTGACCACACATTTAAATTCACAACCTAAAAACTGCATTAGTGTAGGTTTATTTAATTTCCTTGATTTTTATTTTCAGAAAGGAAATAGCCTCACTTAATTTTAGCAATTAAGCATCACAAATAGAATTTGTTTAGGTTAGGAAAAGCAGCTGAGGTTAGGTCAGGGTTAGCTAATGCACTGCTAACCCATCCCAACCTTTTCCCTAACGTTAACACTTTTTAACCTAGATTTAGCAGTTGAGGTCCACCCTAGGATCAAACTCAACCAGCTACATTGAGGTTAAATACATTAACGTGTCAATACTAGGGGAAAAGTTCATGTCGGAGTTTAGGACCAGTCTCCTTTTGTCCATTGTCAGTTCAAGTACCTTGGGTGACTTAATACAGAGAGCTGTTGTATGGAAAACTCCACTTCAGGAATATCATTTCCCAAGCCCCCCTACTCTGATAGGCATTATGGAACATTGTGGATGGGGGGAGGGAATCGAATCTAGACCTAGGATGCTAGGATGCCAATGCTTTATTGAAGGGAACTATAGCCAAGATGTTCTTTTTTCCCCCTGAACTAAGATTCTCATTTTCTGTCATATGAACCCTTCAGAAAGATGGAACTCTCCACATTGAGATGGATTTCTTGAGTGACAAACTTACCCCCTGCACAATATAAGGGAGCAATACCCAAGTCTCATGGCAATATTTAAGGAGCCAACACAATGTCCTTAGGGAGAGGCAGTCAGGTATCAAGTTTTTCCCAGGATTCCATGATGCTTTCTAGTATATCAACAATGACAGAAAGAAAGCCCTGGCTTATCTCTGGATTTGAGATGGTACTACATGGTGGTAGCTTCATAAAAACATAAGACCAACCATACTGGATCAGACCAATGATCCATCTAGCCCTGTATCCTGTCTTCCAAAAGTGGCCAGTGCCAGATGCTTCAGAGGGAATTAACAGATAGGACAATTTATCAAGAGATCCATCCCTTGTCATAAATGCCCAGCTTCTGACAGTCAGAGATTTAGGGACACCACAGCGCGGTGTTGAATCCATGACCATATTAGCTAACAGCCATTGATGGACCTATCCTGCATGAGCGTATCTAATTTATTAACCCAGTTTTAGCCTTCACAACTTCTGCTGGCAGTGAGTTCCACAAGTTGACTGTGCATTGTTTGAAGCAGTACTTCCTTAGGTTTGTTTTAAACCTATTGCCTATTAATTTAATTGAGCAACCCTGGTTCTTGTGCTATGTGAAGGAGTAAATATCACTTCCTTATTCATTTTCTCCGCGCCAGTCATGATTTTATAGACCTCTGTCATATCCCCCCTTAGTCATCTCTTTTCCAAGCTGAACAGTCCCAGCCTTTTTAATCTCTCCTCATACACCCAATCATTTTTGTTGCGTATCTCTGTACTTTTTCCATTTCTAATATATCTTTCTTGAGATGAGGCAACAGGAACTGCACACAGTAGTCAAGGTATGGGCATACCATGGATTTATATAGTGGCACTATGATATTTTGTGTCTTATTATTTATCCCTCTCCTAATGGTTCCTAACATCGTTACCTTTTTTGACTGCAGCTGCACATTAAGCAAATGTTTTCAGAGAACTATCCACCACGATTCCAAGATCTCTTTCTTGAATGGGAACACCAAATTTAGAACCCATCATTTTGTATGTATAGCTGGGATTATGTTTATTTGCATTTATAAACATTGAATTTCATCTGCCATTTTCTTGCCCAGTCAGCCAACTTTGTGAGATTCCTTTGTAACTCTTCACAGTCAGCTTTGTACGTATCTATCTTGAATAATTTTGAATCATTTGCAAACTGTCATCTCACTGTTTACCCACTTCTCAAGATCATTTATGAATATGTTGAACTGCACCAGTCCCAACATAGATCTGTGGGGGACTGCACTATTTACCTCTCTCCACTGTAAAAACTGTGTTCCTCATGTGTCTGATAAGCCTGTCCTTTACGACAGTTTCAACCAATTTGCCTGGTACTGGAGTCAGGCTTACCACCTGTTATTGTCAGGATCACCTGTGGAACCTTTTTTAATGATCAGCATTACATGGTACAGAGGCTGATCTAAGTGATAAGTTACAGACCATAGTTAGTATTTCTGCAGTTCATATTTGAGTTGCTTTTTTAGGGACTTATTACTGTTGAATTTATCAATTTGTTCCAAACCCTCCTCTACTGACACCTCTATCTGGGACAGTTCCTCAGATTTGTCACCTAAAAGGAATGGCTCAGGTGTGGAAATTGCCCTCACATCCTCTTCAGTTTTCAGAGTAACAGCCGTGTTAGTCTGTATTCGCAAAAAGAAAAGGAGTACTTGTGGCACCTTAGAGACTAACCAATTTATTTGAGCATACGCTTTCGTGAGCTACAGCTCACTTCATCGGATGCATACTGTGGAAAGTACAGAAGACGTTTTTATACACACAAACCATGAATCAGGGGAGCTTGGGACCTTATGCCCAGCAGGGACGGGGGACTAGAGGCTTCAGCCCCACGGGGAGCTCAGGACTTCAGCAGGAGCACGGCTGAAACTCCAAGCCCCTGCAGGCGCCTCCCAGGGTGCTGAAGCCCCGATTCCCAGGAGATGTGCCCTGGCTCTCGAACTTCTGAAGATTGTTGTATGCGGCTCAGAGGGTCAGTAAGTTTGGCCACCCCAGTTCATGACGGTCTTATTGAAGACTGCGTAGCTGAAGAGACTGGGAATGGGAATGGAGTATTTTACTTCTGGGTCACTGATTCAGACTGGCAGGCCAAAAGTAATTCTTTAATAGATGTTTGGTAGACTAAACTAACTGATGCTCTCAGCTTAGTGCCTAGTAGACAGGTGTCCATATCACAATTATCACCATCAAAATTGGCACTCTTGTAGTTGACAGTCTCAGTGGAAAGGCAAAGGAGTTAATGGATGTGCAAGAGACTGAACTCCTCTCTCCTAACATTGGTGGTCATTCCACATCAGAAGTAAATCACACCATTGGATCAATGCACAGCATCTTACAGTATTATGGCCTGTGCTATGCTAGTCTTGTGGAAAGCAGAGTCTACTTTCATGGGTATTAAGTCTGAATATAACATGAGCACTCAATTCATTTCAAATTTAAAAGAATTTTGTCTTTCTTCACTTATGAAGGAGTTTTAAAACAATGCGCTGTATGGAATATGTGGGACACTTTATTATATTGATTCCAATATTATAAAATTGCAAGGAATCTGACCCAATATGATGTGTGAGGTATCTGTGAAAATGTTATAATTTGCCAAGTATGATAATCTTGTTTATATGTTTGTATCGCCTTTGTATTATGAATTAAAAAAGATATGTATGGTATATCTGTATTTCCAAACTTTTGCTGTGTTTCTGGGTGACACCCTCAGACTGGCATTAGCACTAGGCCTGCTTGATGGCCCATCCAGGGACATCAGCTGTACAATGAACCCATTGAAAGGAGCCAAGGACTACACCTTATGGGTCAGCAAGCCAAACAGGGGCATGCCTATGAACAGAACTCTGAGGCCTTTCAATGCCATATGCTGTGAAGCTTGTGTTTGGGACACAGGACGTACACGCCACATGGCAAAAGGAATATAAAGGGCAACTGCATCCCCTCCATTTTGTCTTCATTCCTGCTTCTTACATCTGGAGCAACTTTTCTACAAATGAAGCTCTGAACAAATGACTGAATGACCCATCCTAGCTGTGGATGTGTTCCAGAAGGACTTTCAAGCCAGCAAACTTACCAATACTGCTAAGAACCTGATGTATGGATTTTGAAGTCTATATGTATCTGATTGCTTTACCATTAAACAACTCTCTTCCTGTTCTTTCTTTTTTCTCTATAATAAACCTTGAGTTTAAAGGATTGGCTGGCAGCATGGTATTTTGAGTAAGATCCAAACTAATACTGACCTGGCAACATGACTGACCCTTTGGGGTCAGAAGAACATTTTGGTATAGTGGGCAGTTTTTAAACAACTTCTCACTGTACTAGGACCTGATTGAGAGCCAGAGAATTGGAATGCAATAAAGGGGGCTGTGTGATTTTTATTTATTTTTTTTTAAAGCTTCTTGATAACCAGTGTGGGGGATCAGGAGCACAGTTTGTGACTGGCTACGGAGTTTAACTTCAGTGTTACCCACCAGTCTTGGGAGTATCTGCTCTCCCTTTTGCAGCCTGCCCTGACCTTGGCATTTCCAGTGAGGGCTACCCCAGTCACCTGTTGTGTCACACACAATACCAAAGCCCTCTTAATGTTAGCCCATATCACTATAAAAAGTTCTGACTCAATAAGCAACTATATGTGTAAGCCCCTTCATTTTCAGTTTAAACCAATTTTTACCAAAAAAATCACGGATTTTACAGAAAAGTGTTTGTTTTTTTTTTTTCCAATTTTCACCTTTTGTATCATTCAAAGAAGATATATGAATTACGATAATACATTAGTCTGTGTGTATATGCAAAGACGCCTGCTGAAGTAAGGTTATGTATTAGTCTAGAAGATACAAACAAACAGGCATGCATGCAAGCTCCAAAGTGCATGCGCATCTGAACGTACTGATGAATCTCAGACCCATCACGTATACATTTCAAGCTGTTAGCAGATTACGGTTTAAAGATCTGACATACTAAAATAGGAAGAAAATGAAAATCTGTATCAGAAGATGTTTCAGAATACAAGGAAATATTTGAAAGTTTTTAAAAAAGGAGAAAAGGATGAAGTTGAGTGTATGCTCTGCAAATGGTGTAGCCCAATTATTAAATGTAAATATTTATAGACTAACAGTTCTAAGTCTACAACAGTAAACTGTTTATTCAAATGAGAAGTTTTATTTGGGGATTAGAGATATATTGTTTTCTTAAACTCAGAAGTGACATTATATTTTGAGTTCTGTTTTAGCTCTACAGCAAACCACATTGAATTCCATTCATCAAAGCATAATCTACTGAATACTTTTTCCCCATCCTTCCATCCACCAAAATAAACCCCAATATTTACTCAGAAAAAATATTAATAGTTTTTTCCACCAATTTTCACCTGTTTTTGTTATAGTAAAAAAACCACCGATAAATTCCCAGGAAAAATTAAATAAAATAGAAACCGAAAACGAAGGGCCCTATACATGTGATAGAGTGGAATAGTGGTGAAGGTCTGGTGAAATGCATAGTTTGTTAGTTGAAGGCTGAATTTGGCCCTTAACTAACAGCATGAGCCCCAGAGGAGGAGAAACTTAGATGTGCATACCCATAACCCCAAAGAGCCACAGAGAGGTCAAACTACTTTGGAAGAAACCCTATTTGAAAGTCTGGGTAATTGGCAAAATGTCAAAGCTCCTAAAGACAATCAGATCTGTGGTTTGAGAATAAAATTTTCTCTACCATATTTAGAGAGTATTAAACACACTATGAAACATGCTATGAAAATTTTACTTTATATGATAACTGTTTCCTGCATTTGCCATATATACAACCTTATTATGGGCTGTATATTCTTTTCTAAGAAAAAGAAATAGAAAAAGAGCTTACATGCGTGTTATATAGTAAGTGCTGTTGTAATTAAAGGTAAGCAAGTAATTCAGACTAATTTGGTCTGCCTTCAATACATCTTACCTAAAGAGAAACAAGAGGCCATTCAGAGGGACACTGTCATGAATAACAAAAATAAATATCAGCTGTGAAATAAAACACACATAAAACTAAGAAATCTGCCTAAGTACAAAATTTTCCAAAAAACACTTACTTTGGACAGTTCCAGTACGCACATTCATGTTTCCTTATACACAAGCCTAAACTTTGCTGAAGCAAAACACTACTAAATTATGTCAATGTGAGCTTCTCTCTCACCTTTTTCTGGAGCATTTAACAGAAAATTACACATTAGCTGTGAAAATATTTCTGAATATGCAAAGTAGACAAAAAGCATACTAATTAGCCATTGATATACTGGTCTAAAGAAAGAGGATAGGACCTTATTATATTTATGATCTGAAACTGCATAAATTAACACCTTATTCTGCTCAAAGTTCCATAACAAAACTCTCACAGGATTACTCAGTTCTGAAGTTTTACAAAGATGTTGACTTCATACTGTAAGATTTGTTCCCGGATTAATATTTTTCTACAGATTTTACCTTTAAGAATTTACCAGTCTGCTCCTGTATTATGAAGTACATAATTAGTAATGGAGATAATGAAAGCATTAGTAAGTGCGTAGTGTGGCTCATAGGTCAGTCTATTTTTGAAATGTGCCAGCTTAAATTTTACGTCAGTATTTTAACTCACTGATGTATAAACTGTGTGGAATATTCATACTTCATCTTAAAGATTTTTAGTTAGTTATGTAATGTATGTGTCAGGGTTAAATCACCTAAGCCAAATTAAATATAATTCTTTTGTGCCGGAATAAAGTAAGTTATATACAAAGACTATGTTAAAGCAATAATTAGGTTGAGATTTTAATGAAGGAAAAGTCAGGAAATTCAGAATTAAGGATCCCACAGCAACTTTAACTCTGCTCCACTATATAAATGCATACAATAAGACATTGTTTCCCCTCTTTGAACAGTCTGGAAGAGGAAGAGCCACAGTGCAGAGAAAAGAAGGAATGCAGAAAAATACATCACGCTGGACTATAAACTCCTCTGGTAATATGCTTCCAGCACTTGTAGCAACCTTTAAGGGAGGCACAGCACACAACAGGCGCACCTCAAGCATATAGGGCCACAAGCTCAGCTCAGTTCTCTTCTCTTCTCCTGTTGCACTTTGCCACAAAAACATACAGCCCACAAGGGGCCACCAGTAGCATCCCCATGTAGCATGTCACCTTCAGGTGAGTTACAGGGGAAACAAAGAACAAGCAAAGATGACAAACTGGAGGGAAATATATGAAAAAGATGAGACGAGAAGGCAGAAAAGGAAAATAGGACTGGAAAGGACCTCCCAGGTAATCGAGTCCTGTCCGCTGCTACCGCAGACAACCCAGTCATATAATCCCATTTATAAATTAATCAAATTCCATTTTAAAACTAGTTAGGGCAAGGTCAAGGGAGAAAGGGAAAAGTGAAAACGGAAACTGTTCCAAGAAATGGCACAAGGGAGATGCAACTCTTTTCAACAATTAATAGAATATACTTATAATATGGTACAATTTTTACAGTACTAAGCTTTGTGTTTGCTAGTTTTCAAATAAGTGATTCTAATATTACAAATTAACATGCAGATTTTGTAAATGCACAAATTCTGGCTTTTATCACTGCAGCAACTACAACAGAAAGATTACAAAAAACAAAAACAAAACCAAGGACTTCAACAACCCTGGGCTATAGTCAATGCATGGTTTGCCAGAATTCTAAAATGATAACGAGACACTCAATACCATAGTTTAAAGTCAATGTTATTTTCCTATCCCTGAGGACAAAGAAAAACTCAGTCTCCTGTATCTTAGAAAAGTTAGTGTTTTTCCTGATAGCTTTTTAGATGAGAAAAACTGTGAAACAACTACAGTCAATAAGCAGTTTTATTTCTGAAGAGTTAGAGATTTCTTCATGATTGCCTTTTTACAGGCACCCTCCAAATAAGATCATCTCAGAAGTGACACTAAACATGACATTTTAGTGAAACACATTTGTCCTTTATCCAGAATTTCTATACCAAATCAAAAGTTGCCAATTTATTTCCTGAAAAGGGACAAGCATGACATGACAAAACCTAGGGGTACATTTCTAATGAACATACTGAGTTTCAGCAACCTAACTCCCCACTATTATCAAGAACAGCTATTGGCTAAAAGTCTATGAAACATTTAAAAAATATGCAGTGCAGTAACAAGATACTATTTGTATAGAGTACCTTTTACTAACTTAAGTACACATTTAGTCTGAAAATCTCAGTCTTCCCAAACAAACACTGCTAGACAAAAATAACGAGGAGTACTTGTGCCACTTTAGAGACTAAGAAATGTATTTGGGCATACCCTACAACCTATCCTGAAGGACGATCCCTCACTCTCACAGACCTTAGGAGACAGGCCAGTCCTCGCTTACAGACAGCCACCCAACCTGAAGCAAATACTCACCAGCAACTACACACCACACAACAAAAACACTAACCCAGGAACCTATCCCTGCAACAAACCCCGCTGCGAACTCTGTCCACATATCTATTCAAGGGACACCATCATAGGACCTAATCACATCAGCCACACCATAAGAAGCTCGTTCACCTGCACATCTACCAATGTGATGTATGCCATCATGTGCCAGCAATGCCCCTCTGCCATGTACATTCCAAACCGGACAGTCTCTACACAAAAGAATAAATGGACACAAATCAGACATCAAGAATTATAATATTCAAAAACCAGTTGGAGAACACTTCAATCTCCCTGGACACTCAATAAACAGACTTAAAAGTGGCAACTCTTCAACAAAAAAAAATTCAAAAACAGACTCCAACAAGAAACTGCAGAACTGGAATTAATTTGCAAACTGGACACCATCAAATTAGGCCTGAATAAAGGCTGGGAGTGGATGAGTCACTATAAAAACTAATCTCCCTATACTAATTTCCCCCTACTGTTACTCACACTTTCTTGTCAATTGTTTGAAATGGGTCACCCTGTTTACATTGGCCTCATTCCCACTTCAAAAGTGATTTTTCCTCCCTCAATATTCTACTGTTGACATTAGCCCGCTTCCACTTTAACTGAATTGTCTCGTTAGCACTGACCCCCATTTTTTCATGTACTATGTATATATACCTGCCTACTGTTTTTTTCCACTCCATGCGTCTAATGAAGTGGGTTTTAGCCCACGAAAGCTTATGCCCAAATAAATTTGTTAGTCTCTAAGGTGCTACAAGTACTCCTCGTTGGTTTTGCTGATACAGACTAACACGGCTACCACACTGAAACCTGTCAGTGCTAGACAAAAACTTGTCAGATTGCAATTTTGCCATGTTACAGTACATATAGATTGTTATGTTACAGTAAGGTATGTAATATTTTAGCCCATTCTTGCCCTTCTACCTTACCTTCCATACACCATCTGGACAGTAACTCCCAAGGGTGTGGCTGAGATGCCAGGGGCATCTCGCAGTTTAGACAGTGGCAAGCGCAATTGTTCACAACACCAATGCTCCAGAAACGTTAACAAAGCCACTCCTCTCTGAACTTTTTAGAGGGATGATGGTTCGCAGAGCCATGAGGAGGAACCAGAGTGTAGTTAGGGATTGTATGGAAAAATAACAGGGGAGAACAGGAGGTTGGGTAAGTCAGTTGAAATGGACAGAAGCTGACACCAATTGTAAAATAAAGAATTAAATTTAGGAATGGATAGAACACTGAGTACACAGACTAAAGTTGCGGGGAGAGGGTAGAGAAATGTATACATTTATAAAAATTGTTTAGCACAGTGGTGCCCCAATCCTGAGTGTGGCCTCTAGAGACTACGACAATACAAATAATTATTGAAATGATAGTATAGGGGGAAAAAGTAAAAGATGAGAGCTAGGCAGGATTAGAACCGGGGTAAAAGGATGCAAAAATAAGTGATACATCTTTTTCTCCAATCCTTCATTTACATTTGGTTATTTTTGTGAGGTCCTCTGAGCTGTGCTGCCTTATTTTATGTCTTTGAAGATCTTAGCACACTTTTAAGTGTTATAACCACTAATATTCTCAGGGGAAATATTATGATAGAGATGTATATAAAGAGGAAACAAATACGGAGTTAATTTCTATTTTCCATGAAACCAAGCTGGCTGGTATTATGTTTCCATCTTTTAACAACAAAGTCCCACAACAGCTGTCCCATTCTTTTGCACGAGATCAGTGTTAGGCTGGCCAACCTATAATTACCCTGATCATCCCATAAGTCCTTTTTAAATATTGACATAACATTGGCTTCCTTCCTCCCCAGTTTTTCACAATTCATTAAATATTAACATTAGCTTTCCAGAGAGCACCTCAGCCAATTCCTGTAAGACTAAAACATAAACTACTCCTTCTGATAGGCCGGGGCTACTTTACTTTATGCTGAACCCATTGTCTATATCTTTTTAGATGACAAGCCCTTCAGAACAAGAAATATCCCTTCTTTTATATTTGCATAGTACCTACCACGCAGAAGGCAGTCCAGGAGACGAAAATAATAGCGGAAGTAGGAAAATTTTTATTGGACACCTCTTATCTCCAGAACCTCTCTATTTGGTCTAACAGATCATGAAAGATCATCTTTGGAGCATGGTGTAAGGACCATCTCTTCTGGCTGAAGGGAAGGTAGGGGGAACCTTATTTGACATTGGTCAGTATAATGTGGTATTTTTCAGTGCATACGGCTTCAGAAAACTTGGTCTTATCCGTTCTTCCATTGTGCTGATCTGTTTACTTTACGTGTTTCTCCAGGGTGGATCAGCTGAGTGTACAGGATCTGTTGCATGAGGCATGAAACGTCCACGGCTGTGATGGGGAACATTGGTTGAGGGTAAAAGAAATCAATCCATCCTGCGCACCATTGTGTGTCTCAGCCAATGTAGACCAAACCCCAAAATAGTATTCATGCAAAAAGTTAAGGATATTTTTAACTAAGATAAATAGGTTTTTAAACCAATGCAAAAAGTCAGCTCTGTTTACAAACAGACCAGACAACAATGGTCTGAAGTTTATTGCTCCTCAATTAAAGAAGCAGGTTACCACTGGAGGAGAAAATGGAGACAGTCAGTAGCATGAAAAGATATTGTGGATCTTTTCCTTCAACCTGATAGTAGCAGAATGGTGAAACAATCACTTCTCTAGCTATGCCTGTGACTTAACTAGACAGCCTAAACTTTGTGATTAACAGCCTCTCTACCACACCAGAATATCAGCAGACACAACATGTCTGAAATTTGGAATGAAACTTTTATCTGAGACAAGCCCTAATCATGTAGAAGAACAACTAACATGCACAACATGGAACATTTATCATTGAAAGTGGGAGCTCTTTCAAAATCCAGTTTTCACACTTTGTCTTGATAATCTATGTAAGGCCATAGACAGTTCTGCTTCCCATTCAACCCCCTTCCTCTACAGTCTAAGGCAAATTTTATTGAAGTGATCAAAAATATATTTTCATATTGTAATAAGCAAACTGGCATGTGGCCAGATATAAAGGCCTTATCTATTAGAAAAATTAAGAATTCATGAAAGATACATTGGCAACCACCTTATTTTATCTACTGCACATTCCACAGCTTGTAGTTCTTGAGAGTCCAGTGGTTAAAACTTGCCATTGCTATCCACCCGATTTATTTTGTTTGAACAGAGGTTGTGACAGACTCTCCTCCATTCCATGATACTCTGTTGTAGCTGAAAAAAATAAATAAATGAGAAGGGCAATAGCTTCCACTCCAGCTGTCCTCTTCTGAAGGGGAAAGGCAGAAGAAGGGATTACAGAGGGATAGGAGAAACCCCTTTCAAAATCCATGGTCAGAACCTGGCCATGTGGTTTACATTATTTTATAGACTTTTTTAGAAAATAGCATAGGAAAATAAAATAGAGAAATCAGAACAAAATATGGGACACACCACTGCAGCACACTAATGTCTCCTGCCCTTCACCATGATGGATTCACCCTCCAGTCCAACTGCATGTGAAAAGGATTACAAATTGTACTTCCCTGTGCCTGAAAAGGCAAATCGAAATAATGCATTTTTAGTGGACCTATGCTGAACCAGCCTGTAGTTGTAAAAGCAACTGTCCTACTGAAGACAACAGAGAGTTTTACATAAATGTAATGCAATTACTTCAGATTTAACCTTCTCCATGGCATATCTCTTTACTAATTTAACTATTTAGTGCTTGATGAGCAGGTTCTCACAGTTCATCACAGAAGCACTGGATGTTGGCAAATTCTGACTTCATCAAGGAATTCAGAGATTGATGTCTTGATACCTCAATAACCATATTTAGTTCCAACACACCTACCTGATAGTGGCCTTATATGAAATGTTACAGCTTCTGGAGCATTTCCTATTTCAGAAAGCCAATGGTTGCATCCTGGAATTATTTCCTAGGATGAGACACTGAAAGTCTCAGCAAACAGAACAATGCACTGCAACAGACCATGTGCTGCTTTTTACTGTACATTGCATGGATTCCACAAACAACTTTTGTATCCACGTGCTAAACTTAAACATCCAAGTTTGAAAAATTTGTCCTTAGTATACTGCAGGACTACAAGGCCTTACAATTCAGTTGAATGTGAGAGCCAAACAGAACCCAGCTGTCTCTTCCACAATTGTGCTGGTTCTGTAATGCTGAGAAATAAAGAACACTAAACAAGTACGTTTACTACAAAACAGACAGGGAGAAGATCTGTTGAAGGCATCATTTCACAGTCCCTTTGCAAAGCAGACCTGCAGTTAAACAAAAACTGTTTCACAAAGTTCTATCAATGGCTTTGATGACTCCCTTGCCTCACACAGTGGGATTTATCAATGCAATTTATATGTAGTGTATACCAAATCCACCCATTATTCTGAGATCCCAATACTGTAGTGTTTGGGTTAAAAACAAGCCAAGCGAATGTGAAAATCCCCACAATGTATTATTATTATTTCCCGAAGTCAAGTTGAATACTAGCTTTAACAAAATTTTGGGACAAAACTACACAATAGTGTTCAAAAGAGCTACATATCTTTCAGAATTTTACGTTAAGATGTTATATTGTTACCCAAAAGAGTAAACCAGAGAAAAAGGACTAGGTAATGTAAAAGGGGTTAAGGAAACAAGAAATTATACACAGTAGAAAAGAAATGAAAACTGTTTGCTGTAGCAAAGCCACTGTTTCCCAAGGCAACAGAATAGATTGGGGCACTGCATCTGAAAATGCCAACTCGGTATGGCGAGTGGCCAGGAACAGACTATGTCATCAACTGACTGAACACTCATACCTACCAGCACCCAGTTTGCCCCGTGGTTTAACATTAAAAAAATTCTAGTTCTGTGCTCAGTAAAAGTATGTGTTAATATAATGTCATTTAATTAATTCATTCACCAAAACAAAGTCACAAGGCAGCACTCACCAAAAGCGTACTAACCATTGCAATTTTTTCACTGAAGCATCAGTTAAAGTTATTCACTTTGTAGTTTTGACATCTAAACAGATATTGACTCATGAAAATCATAAAAAAAAAGTACAAAATCTAAAAGTAACAACATTTCTACACAATGTCAAATCATTTCTGAGAAATGTGTGTTTCTGAAGTGACAAACAAAAGCATACAAACTCTATGTAAGATGATCACGAACTTTCCTTCCAAAATGTTGTTTTGGAAATAATGGACCCAACCACATAGTACAACTATGCCACAAAACTTGGTTTCTTACATTAAAAAATGTTTAATATGACTGAAAGCACAATGCTTTTTTCACACAGCATTGGAAACATACAGCAGAAGCAGAACAGGATGAGGATGCACAACTACTATCCACATCTAAAGAACAACACAGCAAAAGTTGTAAACCTCTGCTGTTTTTACCCACCCCTGAAAGGGCAGGAAAAGATTGCACCAGAATGATTGAATCTGTTTCTTTATAACTTTCTACATAAATCCAGAAGAAAAAATGGGGATGAGAGGGATGTCCTGGGAGACCACCCATGGAAATATGGCCCATTGGGAGGAAGGTGGAGGGCAGATAAAGAACATGGCAAAAAGTAATCTAATAAATACATGCGAAGTCTGATGGGATTTTAAGGAGAAGCCCATGAGGCTATGGGTTATATAAGAGTGATATGAAGAGCTGGATGGGGGATGCCATATATATATGGGAGGAGCATATATTCTAGTGGGTCCAAAGGGTAAATGGGGCTATAGGGAGAGTAGGTGTCCCAGTGGGTCCGGTCCTCTGGGAAGATATAGGGAAGTGCGGAGCGGGTTGGTATCCCAGTGGGAGTATTATGGCTGGCGCTGGGAGGGGACCATCTCTCCTTGTGTGTCCTAGAAGGAATTTGGGGAAGAGGGGGAGATCCAGGCAGATCTCAGAGTTATGGGAGTGATCTGTCCTGCAAAGATGAAAGACTGTCCAGGGGTGTCCTGTTCCAGCAGAATGAGGGATAGGTGCACAGGAAGAGGTACCCTGTCCCAATGGGCTATGTATACAGGGTACCCTCTGTTCCAGCTAGATGGGGCAAAGGAAAGGATCTCTCTCAGTAGGATATTAGGGGTAATGTGAGGGCCAGCAGAAGTCTGTTCTGGTGGGAAGGGTGGCCCCCAAGTCAGGAGGGATTTCCCCCCTACGGGACATGGGAGGGGCACCCGGGCAGGGAGAAGTGTGCCCAGGCGGCATATTGGAGGGTCCCAGAGTGGCTGTTCTGGAGAAATATGGGGGTGAGGGAAGGGGAATCTTGGGAGAACTCTTTTCACAGGATACTAGGGGCTCCTGGGGGAACTGTTCCAGAAAGACAGAGGTCTGTCCCAGCAGGATACGGAAGAGCCTTCCCCAGTAGGATATGGGGGGTTCCAAGGTCCCATGGGCAGGGGCTATCCCAGCAGGATATGGAGGGAACAAGGGAGATTATCCTAGAGGGATATGGGGTGGCTCGGAGGCGGCTGTCTGGAGGGATATGTGGGAATGGGAGCCTGGGGGGACCACCCTGTGCAATAAGGGGGGTCCCAATGGTGCCCTGGCAAGATGGGGGGACTGTCCTGGAGAGGTCCCGTGGGAGGTCTATCCCAGCAGGATATGGAGAGTCCTGTGGGCGGGAGGCTTTCCCAGAGAGTTGTTGAGGGTTCTTGGGGGACCCAATGCCAGCGGGATGGGGGTCCTGTGGGGGGGGGAAGGCTGTCCCAAAGGGATGTCGAGGGTTCCTGGGGGACCCGATGACAGCAGGATATAAGGGGTCTCGCGGGGGGCAGGCTGTCCCAGAGGGATGTCGAGGGTTCCCGGGGGACCCAATGCCAGCGGGATGAGGGTCCTGTGGGGGGAAGGCTGTCCCAAAGGGATGTCGAGGGTTCCTGGGGGACCCGATGACAGCAGGATATAAGAGCTCTCACGGGGGGCAGGCTGTCCCAGAGGGATGTCGAGGGTTCCTGGGGGACCCAATGCCAGTGGGATATGAGGGGTCTCGTGGGGGGCAGGCTGTCCCAAAGGAATGTCAACGGGTCCTGGGGGAGCCCCATGCTGGCGGAATATGTGGAGTCCCGGGGGGAGGCGGTGCCAGAGAAGCATGGGGGGTTCCTTGAGGGGGCTGTACCCAAAAGATATATAGAGTCCAGATGTCCCAACCCGGTGGGACAGAGCGAGTCCCGCGGGGGGTCCGGCGGAATGTACAGGGGCCGTCCTAGAGGAATGGGGGGCCCGGCAGGTTATGGGGGAGCCGAGGCTCCGCACTCACTTTTTGTGCTTGTCCCTCCTGCCGGCCGCCGCGGGCTGCTTGGGCCGCCGCCTCCGGGCCTGCAGGGCCAGCACTGGGGAGAAACGGGCACAGGTTAGTGGGCGCGCGCGGTACTTTCCTCAGCCCCCACCCCCGAGGAGCCGGTGCCGCTGCCGGGCTCCCGCCGCCGGCCAGGACGGTACCTTTTCGGGAGCTCATCGCTCTGCCCCGCCGCCGGCCCCTCACCCGCAGCCAGCCGGGTCCGAGCGCCGGGCACGCAGCAGCAGCAGCAGCAGCAGCCCCTCCAGAGAGCGCGCAGGCGCAGCCTCCCCCCAGCAGGGCCGGCGGAGGACAGAAGGGGCGGGACGGTGAGAGGGCGGGCAGGTGCCGCCCAGGCCATGGGTCTCCAGCACCCTCCCTTCCCTGCTGGCTTCGTTAGTGCCGCCAAGCCTTGCCCAGGGTCCCGGGAGCGACGCCTCGCGTCCCCAGCGGAGGCTGGGGCCCTCTGCGCTGGGCACTGTACACACGGTACGAAGAGGCAGATCCTGCCCAAGGGACCTTACAAACAAGGCAGAGGAAAGAAGCCCAGGCTGCTGCGGGGAAGCTACTCGCCCCACCTGGCCCATGGGCTCACAGCCAGGAACAGAACCCAGCTCTCCCACCAGCTAGCCTGGTACTCTGGCTGCTGGACCCCAGTGTTTCCCTCTCTTCACCACTCCCTCTTTCATATTAGAAGAGGTTCTAAGCAGTGCTCTCATATTCATGTTTCCTAACACCCTCCAATATATATTCCTGCAACCTTTTTTAGTTTTTTTTTTGTTTTGAGAACCTCTAACACCTTCATTGCTTACAGCTGGACTTGGATTTTGGCAGGGGAACAGCCCTGAGGTCAGAGAGGTGCCTTTTGCTAGTGAGATGAAATTCCATTCAAAGTTGGCCTAGTTATAAACTGCTGAAAATTACCCTTTTTCTCTATGTGGTTTGTGTAGTAGGGCTTGATTTAGTAGTATGCCCCAAACCCTGAGCAGTGTGAATGCCCTCAGTTCAGTATTACACATACACAGCTCAAACACTGCATGAGGCATAGGCGCCGACTGCTACTGGCACCAGTGGGGGCTCCACCACCCTCTGCTCCCAGCCCTGCCCTCACTCCACCTCTCCCACCCCCATTCCAACCCCTTCCCCAAAGTCCCCACCCCAACTCCGCCCCCTCTCTGCCCTATTCTGACTCCTTCCCCAAATCCCCGCCCTGGCCCCACCTCTTCCCCTGAGTGTGCTATGTTCCCGCTCCTCCCCACTCCCTCCAGGAGCTTGCTACAGCTGTTTGGCAGCAGCAAGCTGGGAGCTGGCGGAGGAGCAGGGACGTGGCACGCTCAGGAGAGGAGGCGAGGTGGGGAGCTTGCTTGTCGGTGGGTCCAGAGCACCCACTAATTTTTCCCCATGGGTGCTCCAGCGCCTATGGTATGAGTCACAAATTGAACTGGGAACTCCTAGGAGCAGAGGGTCCTCCCAGCTGCTGCCAGTTTAGTTGTGGTAGTAAGACAGGGAGAGAAAAACCCTGCCCATTTCCTTCTTGGGATATCACATGAAGAAAGAACTGGACAAGAACCCCAAAAGAGGAGACCGTGGTACATAATGGAAGTTGTAGTCTTTTGAAACAGCACAGCTTATAGAGGAGACTGGGAACATGAGGTACATGGACTAACACTCCCATAAGGCAGTGTGGTGGCATTTCTGAATTTAAATCTTTTGGTTTTCTATTTTTTGCCAAAAAGTCAAAATTTTCCATGGGAGGGGGGGAAAAACATTTGTTAAACAACTCTTCTATTCATGCATAAGTCACCACTATTTCAAAGTGTTATTCAACCTCCTCTAGTGGGGCAGGTTCATGTAGGAAAACGTCTCCTCTGTTAAAAGAAAAGGAGTACTTGTGGCACCTTAGAGACTAACCAATTTATTTGAGCATAAGCTTTCGTGAGCTACAGCTCACTTCGGATGCATACTGTGGAAAATACAGAAGATATTCTTATACATATAAACCATGAAAAAATGGGTGTTTACCACTCCTCTGTTACACTCCCATGTAGTTAGCCGGTGGATCAAGTGGTGGAACTCTGTACTGTACTACTGAAGGTTCAGTATTCAGACACTGCTGACACGTGATGGGGGACAGCTCTGCATAACTAAAGCTGATGCTGATCAACACAAGATCTGCCACTGCCAACAATACATGACTTAATCAGAGATGAAGTACCCGATATAATGTTAATCAATGAGACCTGTCTTGATGACACTGCAGGCCCTGTGCTAGCCCACCTCACCCCCCGCCCCCAGGATATTGAGTACACCACAGATCTAGATAGGATAAGAAAGCAGGTGAGAACTGCATTCATCATCTCTGCAAATATCAAAAGCAAGAGAGGTGCTTCAGGTGACATAAAACAACTTAATTTTAATTCATTCATCTGACAATAGAAACCAGAGCCAAAGCCAACATAGATTTTATGCTTATTTACAGACCACCGCAGACAAAAAGATCCATAAAAAAGTTCACTGACAGCTTGTCAAGTGATGGTGAAATACCCCACACTTGTCATCCTGGGAGATTTCAGTGCTCACGCTGACAAGGTTGCAGATGCAAAACCCTCAACATTCATCTCACTTGTCCCACTAGGACTTTCACAGGTCATCTCTAGTCCAACGCACACAGCTGGTCAAACCCTGGACATGATCTCCAGCCTAGATATCATGATAGAAGACATTACAACCCAGCCAGTGTCTTGGCCACACCATCACCCCATTAAGGGAGTGGGAAGAGACCGTCTAGCAACAAGAAAGACCAACGATCCTGATTTAACCTTAAGGACTCCAACAAATTCCAAAACCTGCCAAAGGACAATGAGTCAAAGACTTGGTGAATCATTACCATTCTACAGTGCTCTCAGCCATTGACACACTGGCCCTACAAATGGCCCCTTCTTCGCCATCGTTCACACGGATCCCCTTGGTTTTCAGATATTCTGTGTGGGTGAAGAGAGAGGGGCAGAAACTGAAGCACTGGTGGCTGAAAACAAAGGCTGATTCAGACAATATGAAACAACAAATTTTTCAAAGCTTATGCTAAGCCTATGTTACTGGCCAAGAGAATTTTCCTATTGGCCTCTACTGAGGCTGCCAAATCCTGCCACAAGGAGCTATCCATGGTGGTAAATTGCTTCATTAGTCCTGAGTGCCTACAGTCTGCATCAGAGCTTAGCACCAAGCACTGCAAAGAACTATCATCCTACTTTGCTGAAAAGATCACACACATTCAGGAAGCCTTGTCAAACAGAGATAGGTCCTCTCTGCATGCACCCACCCACCAATAGCCCATCTGCATTCTCAGAGTTTAATACATCCACTCATCAAGAAGTTCTGGATACCTCTGTTACCCTAACAGCATCACAATGCAACAGCAAGCTAATACTGATCATTAATATTATTGTGTGGTATATGTATGGAGGATAATTACAAACATGCAAAATTATGTTATCAAACTGTGCCTGCCAGGAAGGGCTAAAGTTACCACATTCTAGACAAAGAAATGTGGTTCTGCCACCTTGAAGGTATTTCCAATGTATATCAACAGACAATGGTATGCAATTTACATAGAAGGTAAACAGGACCATCAAGCTGATAGGGTGAGGAGATTTCCCTCTGCAATGATGCTCAGAGGTTGAGTTTTCAGGGAACAGATCAATTTGCATTTTAGCAAACACCTGCAGGGGAATAAACCAACATGGAACTTCCTTCACCGCCAAACTCCATGTTGTCTTCCTCAAAGCTTGAATGAACTTTACTTTGGGGGTTAATCTTTGGAAGAATCCATTTTAAAGGTGCACAGAACCTCAGGTTATCTGTTAAAGATGACAAAGGAACCGAACACTTTGGACTTTGTGGGAGATTCTGAGCAAAGGGATGGTCAGCCCTCTAACTGGAAGGTAGATTGGTAAGGAAACTACCTTGAATGAAGGCTGTACCTAGTTTTGTTAAGTCTTAGCATCTAGAAAGCATTTGTCACTTTTATTTGCTTGTAACCATTTCTAACTTTATCCTTTAC
Source organism: Natator depressus (assembly GCF_965152275.1). Lineage (NCBI taxonomy): Eukaryota > Metazoa > Chordata > Testudines > Cheloniidae > Natator > Natator depressus. The sequence goes on along the minus strand of NC_134234.1, from coordinate 321,646,276 downwards.
ACTCAGTTAAAATATTATCTTCTTTTGTTAATAAATTTGTTTTACTGTTAATCTAAACAAACCCAGTGCTGTGTTTGATTTAAAGTGAATGTTAACTCCAGTTAATGTGGCAAGCTGGTGAGTATTGTATCTTCAAAGGAACAAACAAACCTTAATATCTTTCTGCATGGTTCAGGAGAGGGATAAACATTGCACAGTACATGGTTTGGGGAAAATTTGGGACTGGGGATTGTTGGGGTCATCTTGCCAGGTGTAACAAAGGCTGGTGGAGGCCAGAGTGTGGCAGTGGCGTAACAACCAGGCTACTGGAATCAGAACTCCTGAGTCAGAGCTCCTTAACACAGAGACCCTCAGTGCATGCTTGTATGCTGTCTGGAAGCATCCACACAAGAGAGTTATAGCAGCAGAGCATTTTGGGCACTCAGGATTACAGGACAGGCAGTGACAAACTCCTCACTTGTCTAGATTGCATTCCAGAATATGACAAACTGTCACAGGCCAGCCCCTCCTGGAGCACCCTCCTGCAGCACCCTCCTGCAGCAGGCAAAAGCAAGGCAGGTGTGCGTGTTTCAGTTTTATTTCTTCAGACACTCGAGAAATAATCCAAACCAGCTTCCCAAGTATAAGTATCGCCCTTGTGGAGGTCATTTATTACAAAAGTCCAGTGCACATAAATCATAACAGAAGTCCCAAAACCATAGTCCAGAATTCCCCTGCATCATCTAAACAGTACATGCAAAATATAGCCCAGGCACCTCTCACCATACCCTGGTTCTCCAACACAGCTCTCTCCTGTCCTGGTAACAGCCACCCTAGACCTTCCAACTGGAGGGAAACCCCAGTCTTCCTGGCAGGACCCCTCTACTATCCTCTCTGCTGGGAGCATCCTTGCCAGGGGAGCATCCCTCATGTGCCCTGGGCCTCTTGTGGCTTCTCTGGGTCTAGCTCTCCGGCACTGGAGATGTCAGCTGGTAAGCTCCTGCACTGGTCCTCTGCCTTCAGCCCTCTCCAGCTCTTGGCTCTGGCTTAGAGCTAGCAGGTAACTCCCTCTGCTGCTCCTCCTGCCTTGAGCCTTCTCCAGCCCTCTGGCCCTGACTCTCTGGCTTGGGGATACCAGCCAGCAAACCTCTCCTGCTGGTCTTCTGCCTTCAGCCTTCTCCTAGTTCCCAAACATACAGCCTCCTAACCAATTCCTTCCTCTTTCCAGGGAGGGCCTGCCAAGAGCTTCCTGCTGTCCATAGCTTTCCCCAGTGACCTCCTCCTCCAGGTTCCTGACTTTTTTGACTGACTCCCCCTCACTGGGTCTCTCCCTGACCTTTTATAGCCCCCATGTGGTGCCCCACCCTCTGAACTGGACAAATAGGAGCACCTGATCTGCCACGGGAGTGCTGGACCTAGTTCATTCACATAGCCAGCCTCCCTGTGCAGGGGCGGCTCTACCAATTTTGCCACCCCAAGCAGTCGCTGCCAAATTGCCACCATGCCTGGAAGAGCAGCAGTGCTGCTGCTGAATTGCCACTGTGGGACACAGACTGCCGCCCCATTCTGAATGCTTGGGGCAGCATTCAGAATGGGGCGGCAGTCTGTGTCCCACAGTGGCAATCCATCTCCCTCTGACAACACTCTAAAGGAGTCCCAACCCAAGACCTGTGAATCCAATTAATGCCCTTCCTGGCTTGTGAAAGAGAGTCATGAGCAACTGGTACTGCTCCTGATCAAAACAGCCAACACCTCATTCAGAGGAGGAATTTTTCCTTCCTCCTTCAACACACACTAGTCCAACAAACAGTGAAGAAACCCCCTCCAGATGCTTCAGTCCTAGCTGACTATCACCCAGTGTCAAACCTATCATTCCTGAGCAAGCTCATAGAGAAGCTAGCCAAAAGCCAACTAAAGCCAACATTCTAGTTGTGGCACAATCTGGATTTAAGCCAAAAAACCAGAACTGAAACTGCTTTAATGGCACAGATGGATGATCTACTCCTATTAATGGATACAAGACAGACATCCATTCTCGTCCTAGTGGACCTCTGCAGTGTTTGACACTGTTAACCATGAGATACCACTGTCTCGCCTGAGACAGGTGGCAGGAGACCAGGGTAATGCGCTAAAATAGTTTGAGTCTTTCTTAGAGGGAAGCACCCAAACAGAACTGATTGGAAACTGGACCTCCACCACTAGACCCCTCACTTGGGTTCTACAAGGGTCAGTTTGCTCTCCAACTCTTTTCTACATCAACCACTAGCTGAACTGGTCAGATGAAATGCGTGCAAGTGCCAGCAATATGCAGATGATACGCAGATCTAGCAATATGATACCACATACAACTACACCACTATCACCAAGATCGCCAATTGGATGAGATCAGCTCATAGATTAAGAACAGCTGGCTGAAAGTGAACCTGAGCAAAGTAGAAGTGATGCTGGTGGGCAGAGAATAATATTTTGAAGATTTTGCAGCCATGGTGCAGTCTCTTTTGACTGAAGGTTCACATCCACAATTGGTTGATTCAGTTCATAGTTTAGGAGTCCTCTTGGATTCCTTGCTAACTTTGAGCTCTCACACCACAACAGACACAAGTAATGCTTTCTATCATCTCCAGGTGGTTAGGAGACTCTATCCCACCTGGCAGATGAAGACTTGGCTCCAGTTGTTCATGCCTCCTTATATCACCTCTCAGCTGGACTACGCAATGTGTTATACCTTGGCACGAAACCATCAGCATTTCAGAAACTCCAGTTAGTACAAACACTGCAGCACCTCCCCTGAGAAACACAGGCTACTGTGTAGCACATGACACCTGTTCTCCACTGACTTCCCACAGAATTTTGAATGAAGTTCAAGGTCTCTGTCCTTATCTTCAAAGTGCTCCATAGTCTGGTACCAGGATACATAAAAGATCATTTAACAGTTCTTGGACAAAGACCCTGATCAACAGCTTCTCTCCTGTGGCACAGTGGAATTCTCAGCAATATGAGTAAAACCCATCTGTGTGGGAGGCAGAACCTTTACAGGTGGTCTGAGAGTGTAGAATGAACTCCCCTAGGAACTAAGGACTATCACAAACCTCACTACTTTCCAGTCCAAGTGCAAGGCATTTTTTTACCTTGCCTTCTCTAACACAAACACATAGCAACTAGTATATTTAACAAAAACAAAAAAAACAAACTGCCAAAACAAGACACTGCACCTCACATGCTTCTCCCTCTGGGGAGTGGATGAGAGAACAAATACCACATGACATATGTATAGTCACATTGCTTAATGCATTGCTTGAAGGCCCTCATATACTATGGTGATAAGTGCAGTATTCAAACCTATATAGAATAGAATTTACTTTAAAAAAACACTTAGGAAATTTCATATAAGAAACTATTTTAAAAGAATGTCATTAAGGTTGCAAACTCAAACATTCAAAAGCTAGGAAATGCTAGATTTAATGTTCCCTGTGCTCCAATACTCTTCTTTATATATCATATTAAATGAAGCAAAGCCCTTTCAGAGTTCTGCCTCATTCCATATACACCTTATGTAGCATTGGTCAATGATCTTCTAGCAATGGAGAAAGATCAGGTGTTTACACTGATTCTTTCAGATCAGCTTCCTTTAATAGTACTAACCATGCAGTGTTGCTGACACATTTGCCAATGCCAACAGAGTTTAATGGGGTCACTCGAGTCATCCTTTCTTCTGGAGAGGTCCCAAAGAGTGACATTGGGCACTTATTCATCCACACCAAGTGTCAATCATACCAGGTTACACAAGATTCCATCTTGCCATATTTCCTGTTGAATATACATACGGTTGTGAGGAGTAGTGAGGAAGTATGGCTTGCAGCATCTTCAGTATCCTGGTGATAATTAGCTCTAAATAACACAGCATTGTCAACTCCTGTGAATTCATTGTAAGTCTCGTGATATTTGGTATTTTCCTTAAAACTCAGCTTCTGGATTCATGTGAGTACATTAGAATCTAAGCTTTAACTTTTTAAAAGTACATTTTTAAAAGGTTGAATAGAAAAGTTTGAAAATGGTAACCCTAAAGGCTCCAAAGCAAGAGGGCGAATAAAAAAGACCACAAAGATATTCTTTCTGGGGAGGCTGACTCATTTTTTAATGCTTGCGGTTGGCAATACTGTAACTAAAAGTCAGAGGGAATCCATGCAGGGGTTGGTAAATTGTAGGGTAGAAATGAGGTCGGGGCCCACATCATCCTTTCAGCTGCTCATGTGCAGTTCCCATTTACTTCAATGGGAGCTAACCATGTGGAAGTGATGGGACAACTGGGTCTTAGTGTGACAGTTTTAAGGGTACCCAAGACTGTGGGTCACTTTGTTAGCCACCTGCCTCCACCATGAGGGAGACTTACTTGTGCTCAACTGGGTGTCAACTCCCTGACAACACCAGACTGTTAGCTATCCATGCACTCTCCTCTGAGGTATGCCAGGCCTTACTTTGCCTTGCAGGTTAACAATCGGTGTATCCCAGTCCCCAAGTTTCTTTGAACCATTCCCTTGTAGCGTCCAGCCCCTTCTCCTCTGAACACACACAGAAATACCAGGTCAGCTGTTCCCAAAGGAACAATGTATACCGAAGATTGTATGACTTAACTCAAGATAAGCTCTTTGCTTAATGCCACAGAACTGAGATATATTTATAGTGAAAACAACAATACGTTTATCAAAATTTCAAGAGCTAGTGAGTAAGTATAATGGAAACAAAAGGTTACAGATAAAACAAAATCATAGAACACTTTTTAAAACCTAATCTAAAGGATTTTATCTTATCCCATATGTCCTCTGCAGCAGTTCAACCAAGTCTGGTTGAGATCCTGTTTTCATTAATGTAAACCCCCCCCCCCAACTGGCTCACAGCTGCCACTGACTCTCCACCACTGCTGGCCACCTCTGCTACCACACTGTCTCTGCCACTGGCTGCCATCCTGCTGCTACTGCTCTCAACTACCACTGTCTCTCTGCCCCTGCCACTGGCGGCTGCTGCTGCAACAACATTGCATTCTGAGGTTCCATCATTTACCCTAGTTCTAAATTATTTCAGCAGCTAGTAGGGAACCTCGCTGCCAATGCAACTTCTGTGTTGCCTTTCACTGTTCCCACACCACATCTAAAACTTACCCCCAAGATGTACTCAATAACAAGGACAGCACTAGGAATCGCTAACTGAAAAACAAGAACTTTTAACTGAGCCTAATCAACTCTATCATTATGCTGAAGAAGAGCAAACCAAATAGTATCTAGGACTCTTTGGGCAGATAACATACCACCACATAGAAATATTTACCCCTATCCACCCTTATCTTCCAATGGCGTTGGCATCCCTTCCCCCTGCTCAGCAAGTGAGGTTAAGGTTATGGTGACCCTCACTATCATGGCAAAGTTCTTTACTGCCCTTTACTCATACAATAAGGGTAACATCATTTAATTATCCCTGCATTCAAAGTGATTTGTAACCCAAAACCAGCCAGAATTGATCATTTTGGCAAAGCAGCTCCATCATGCTGTGACCTAAGCAGAGTAGGTGTGTCTATGCAAACAAGGTCTGCTCCTGAAGTCCTTTCCCCCACTGTGTCACTAGATGTCAGGGGAGAGCTCATTCAGACCCTGATTAAATGTTCAGAACAAAAAGACAAGGGGTACACCCTGATACCAGAAAAACAAGGTAGAAAGCTGATTGGTTAAATCTACTTTTAGATGATATATACAATATCTTTTATTTGTAAACAGTAAACCTTCTGTGTAAGGTGAATATAATAATATTGCACAAGACAGCTTCCTGGAGACTGGTATCCTAGAGAACCTTTTACCTGTATTATATTATTATTGGCTTATAGCAAGAAACCTGATTGACTTTGTTATTTGGTCTCTTGAGTATGTCATACAGTTTATACAATTGTACAATTTATCAACACAAAGGATGGGTATAATATACTCACACACAAATATTACTAAATAAATGGGAGAACTGGAAATGTATGCATGTGCACAGAGGAGTATAACATGGACTTAACTAAATTAGTAGGTAAATTAATGGTAATAGTGGGCAAATATGGAAGGATAATCATATGGACTTCAGTGCAAACACTTAAGCTTGTGTAAAACTTTACTCATGTAACTAGTGCCCCTGAAGTCAAAGAAACCACTCACATGAGTAAAATTATGATGGCCCAGATCCACAAAGAGACTTGGGCATTGCAATGCTCAACAACGCAACACTTAACTTTTAGGCACCTAGAAGATCACAAGAATAACACAAAAAGAAAAGGAGTACTTGTGGCACCTTAGAGACTAACCAATTTATTTGAGCATAAGCTTTTGTGAGCTACAGCTCACTTCATCGGATGCATGGGTCGTCTTTCAGAATAGGCTGTAGATCCTTGATGATGCACTGGAGAGGTTTTAGTTGGGGGCTGAAGGTGATGGCTAGTGGTGTTCTGTTATTTTTTTTGTTGGGCCTGTCCTGTAGTAGGTAACTTCTGGGTACTCTTCTGGCTCTGTCAATCTGACCCATCACTCTCACAGATCTTGGGAGACAGGCCAGTCCTTGCTTATAGACAGCTCCCCAACCTGAAGCAAATACTCACCAGCAACCACACACCACACAATAAAAACACTAACCCAGGAACCTATCCTTGCAACAAAGCCCGTTGCCAGCTGTGTCCACATATCTATTCAGGGGACACCATCATAGGGCCTAATCACATCAGCCACACTATCAGAGGTTCGTTCACCTGCACATCTACCAATGTGATATGTGCCAGCAATGCCCCTCTGCCATGTACATTGGCCAAACTGGACAGTCTTTATGTAAAAAAATAAATGGACATAAATCAGACATAAAGAATTATAACATTCAAAAACCAGTCGGAAAACACTTCAATCTCTTTGGTCACTCAATTACAGACCTAAAAGTAGCAATTCTGCAACAAAAAAAGTTCAAAAACAGACTCCAACGAGAGACTGCTGAATTGGAATTAATTTGCAAACTGGATACAATTAACTTAGGCTTGAACAGAGACTGGGAGTGGATGGGTCATTACACAAAGTAAAACTATTTCCCCATGTTTATTCCCCTCCCCCACATCCCACTGTTCTTCACACGTTCTTGTCAACTGCTGGAAATGGCCCACCTTGATTATCACTACCAAAAGTTGCCCCCCCCAATCTCCTGCTGGTAATAGCTCACCTTGCCTGATCACTCTTGTTACAGTGTGTATGGTAACACCCATTGTTTCATGTTCTCTGTGTATATAAAATCTCCCCACTGTATTTTCCACTACATGCATCTGATAAAGTGAGCTGTAGCTCATGAAAGCTTATGCTCAAATAAATTTGTTAGTCTCTAAGGTGCCACAAGTACTCCTTTTCTTTTTGCAGATACAGACTAACACGGCTGCTACTCTGAAAAGAATAACACAGCAATCCACAACGCCTGAGTTAGGAGCCTAGACACCTTTACAATGAATGGGGAAAGACAGGTGACTTAAAATGCAACTCACACATCCAACATGCTAGGTGAGAAGCCACCTAAAGTAGTGAATGGGATATGCTGGTAAGAAGGGTGTGTGCTAAGCCCTGCCCCTTTCTCAGAATTTGGCCCCTTAGTTCAAGCTTCAGGGAGGCACCTAGCAGAGATTCATGAACTGGGGAAAATAGGTGTTTGGGTGTCTAAATCTCATGTAGGCCCAGGCCTAATCCCATAAGCATGCTCAGAAGCTGCCTTACTTCACACAAAACACCCAGGAGGGAGGAGAACAAAAACAGTGAGGAAGGAGGAGGACTTCCCCTGTGCTTTAACCACTGGAATACAGAATCATTCAAACACTTTTCCTTGCCCAATTAATATTTAATTATTCAATTAAAATGGAACAACTTCAATAGGACATCTTGCAGGAGCCCCACATCAGAATATCCCATAGCCTAGTGTACTCACCTGAGAGGTGACAGAGCTCTATTCAAATCCCTTCACCTCAAGCAGAGAGAGAACTTGAAGCAGAGTCTCCCATCTCCCAGGTGAGTACCCGAACTACTGGGCTAAATGTTATAATGTCCTCTCCCCTGCCCCTAGGCTTTTTTGTGTGGAGTTAGCCTCTGAGCACACGGACCCAGTTAGGAGGGACAACAGTTAGTAACAGTTATCTGTAGAGACCCATGTATTTTCCAAATGTGAAATAAAACAAAAAAAAAATCTTGCCCTGCAGCAGCAGCTCCTGCCACTTCTGTCCTCCAGGGCTCGGCCCTGCTACCCATTACACACATTGTGACCTGGCACATGGGGTCACAGCATCACTCAGGTTTGGCCCAGCTGCTCCTCCATCAGAACAAGGGGGTGGCCAGGCCAAATTTGAGTGAGTAGCACTGTGACTGTCTATGCCTGGTTGCACACCTGGAATGGGGAGCCAGGCCCAGCCCTGGAAGACAACAGCCACCACTACATGATGAATGTAGGTTGGGCTCTCTTTGCAACCCCTCTCCCTGACCCCACCCCATCCTGGACCCTTTCTCAGGGACAAGACCCAAGACCCTCTAGATCCTCCCATTGCCAAGGGCCAGGACCTGACCTTCTCCCCCCCACCCCCCCCACCCCCCCAGGGCTTCCTGCAATACAATGCAATAAAATTAAATTCCCCCAAAATAAGACAAAAAAATTATTTAAAAAACACACACACACACACACCATGGGGCCCTAGTTATTTGTCAGTTTGTATGGATATGGGAGTGGGGAGGAGATAGACATAAGCTGTGAGGTACATTTTTACCTGTTTCTTATGCTCAGTAGTACAGTTTGGACAAGAAGTCTGAACCCATAATGTCTGGGTTGTTTTCTTTTCATCTAACCTTGACACATCTGATTTATACCGGGAGGTTTCAGTTATTTGGATATACACTGGGATAATTTTTTTATGCAAGGAACAAATCTAGCAGTAGTTTTGTTAATGTGGTCTGTCTACTTCCATTCTGAGGATATTACAAGACCCATACTTGAGCAAAGGGATGTTAAAAGCCTTTTGCCCCAGAATTCTATTTTATTTACCAATTAATTTCAGTGCTGTTTTTCTCAGTGTGCAGTGGCATGGTCTACGGAAATAACTGACATCTTGGTCTGTGAACTACACACAAAGTCATGGGATCTCCGCATCAGCTTCCTCTTGGCACTGGCCATCGACCATACTAGGAGGAAGAAACTGGATGGGGGTGTGCTCTGTGACTGTGGGGCCTATTTCCATTCCCTTCTGAAGTCACGCCTCCGAACACAGTTCCTCTGGGCGGCGTCTGCTAGCCTCATTTGAGGACCAGTGGGCACTGTCCAGGGCTCTCTGCTCAGTGTGCCCCTCTGGAACCCTGGTTATAAACCTATGACCCTCACTCCCATTCCTGTTCTTTCATTTGTTGTCTCCTGGAATCAACTGATCCCTGTGCTTTTCCTGGTCCTTCCCCTCTGAAAGGGGAGATCCTTTTAGTGTACTTGCTGGAGCCCCTTTGGGGATCTATCATGTACATGGGAACCAAATAGACCTAGCACTGAGAGATCAGGATATTAGCCAAGGTCACTGTCACACTGCTGCTATTGCACAGAACGGAACTAACAAGAATAGGAAAGAAACATAGCAGGAGAGGGAAGAAAGAAAACAGGAGTGGTGGAAGGAAAGAGACAATGCAGAGAAAGGGAGTTTCCTAAATAAAGTAGGGATCTCATTAACATTCAAATCCAACTCTCTCTCCTCCTCCATGTTGTTTGTCTCCTTTTCTTTCATTTCTCTTGTGTCTTAATAGTATGATATTTCTGTTTGCATGCTGACAACTAGTCTATCATTTTCTTGTTCTTCACTTAACATGCTTTTCTCAGGCTACAAGCCTACTTGCTTGTATAGTCTGTGAACACACTAGAGAGAGGACAATTCTCAGCTTGATTTTGAACAACACAGATGACAAATGTGGAAATAGGAAGTATTAAGCAACATTAACTGATTATTTAGGTTTGCAATCAAAGCTAAAGGATTTGTTAGCCCTCCAATGCATGTGTGTAACTGCAATTAACATTAATAGGAGCAATGCACACATATGTTCAAACTACAAATTGGAAACACAGAAATTTGCCATTTCAGTGTTGTGAGTTGAGAAAAATGTGGCAGGAAGTGCTAGGTAGAATTCAATAAACTAAAGCAGGAAGCCAGAACTCCTTAGTTCAAATCCTGGTCCTACCACTGACTTACTGTGTGCCTTTATGCAAGTTTCATGACTTGTCTGTGACTCATTTTATAGGTGCCAACTCTATGGATGCTCCACGGCTGGACAGTCCTGATATTTGGGGCTTTTTTTTATATGGGCTCCTATTACCCCCCACCCCGTCCCAATTTTTCACACTTGCTATCTGGACACACTAGTCAGCCTATGACTCATTTTCTTTATCTGTAAAGTAAGGATAATAAAATGTACCCACAGGAATGTTGTGAGGATTATTAATGTTTGTTAAGAGCTCTTAAATTGCAGCTCACCATGTAAATGGCAATAATAATGACAGAGAAAGACCTACAAAGTACTAAATAGTATGAAAATTATTAGTGGAAACAAACAAAGAAAAATAGAAATAGTTTTTTAAATGACTCTGAAGGCAAGTATCTAATAGTAAATATCACAAAAGGTAGATCAAAGTACAGAGTTTAAGGCATAAATCCCCATACAGTGAGGCTAGAATCCATCCTTCATTGTGGACAAAGGCTACTAGGTGAATAAGACAGGGCAAAAGGTGTCAGTGGTCCTGAAAAACATGTCCCAGAATTAAAAGATCACGTGTTATAAAAAATCACTGAAGTTGATTCAGACCATTAGGATTAGATTTCAAAAGGGCTCAGCTCCCATTCAGGCACCAAAATAAGGACTTGTCTATGCACCATTGTAGCTATATTGCTGTAGTTCACTGGTACAAACCCAGAGTGTAGATGCATTGCACGGGTGTAACACAGGGCTTGCACTGGCATGATTTACCCCATCTTCAAATCAGGATTAGTCAAACCATTGCAGCACCTCCACATTAGGGATTTGCATTGGTGTTAGATAAACTGGTGCAAAAATCCCAAATGTATACAAGCCCTAATCAGCCAGACTTTCAAAATATCTGTGCACATTGGATACTGAGTTCTTTTGAAAATCTGCCGATAAATGTGACAATGGGTGTTGATAGATGCTGAACAGTTTGGAAAATCTAACCTTTATTTAGATACCTGAAGGAGTGGGAGCTAAGCCCCTTTCAAAATCTGGCCCCATATGTCTGCCCAGAGTAACAACTGAACAATTACTATCTGTGTTCTGTACTCGATTAGCCCAAGGTGTGTCAATCTAAAATGAGCCAGATGGCACATGGGAAGTCTCTGACTACCTCCACCTGTTCTCCAGACAGCCTCTATCTCTACCTCAATTGTGTCAACAGCAGTGGCTGTCCAGAAGAGAAACAGCTGGAAGTAATTGGCACCGGGCAGGCAGATAGAATTTCTGCCTGATTCAAGATTTTGGTGTCTTTTGCATACACATGGATTATTCAACAGAAGTACAAATTCCCCAGAACTCAGTATCAGTGTATCACTGCAAGATTTGCCATAGACTTTGATGAAAACAAACTATGGGAAGCACAAAATATTAAAAAAAAAAAATCCTAGACTAATTTTGTGAAGAAGTTGTGGGTTTGAGGGAGGCTGCGTGTGTGTGTTTGTGTGTGTGTGTGCACGTGTGTGTGTGTGCACAGGTGCATGCATGCAGTGGGTCCCTCTGGCTTAGTCAGGAGGAACAATAGGCTTGTTCCCCACTGTGGTATCTTCTGGGGATATCTCCCACTTGCAGGATTGGAGCTGTACATAATCTAGTTTCCTGCTGATGAACATACATAACTCTTGTTAATATTAACTGGAGTTACATGAACATACCAAAGAAAGGAAGAAGCCATATAATATGTATTTTTACCAGATGTAAATGAATGATTGCACTATATACATATACATGCACACTTTATGTATATTACACACAAAAAACTACATTGCAACATTAAAAATGTTCTTTTAAAGCCAAGCACTCAAAACTTAGGAAATGCCAGAATTAAGGTTGCCTGTGCCATTTAATTCAGCCCCTTCATGCATATGCATTATGATACAGTCTTTGATTACAGGATCACATGCTGGATTTTTCCCACGGGACACCTGCCTTACTCAGTGCACAGGCCAGGCCTGCTCTGGGGATGAATCAGGGCTGTGCAGTAAAGAAGGATGTTGTCTGCAGAAATCCTGCTTTATTTGTTTCAGAAGCTGGATGGTGTGAAGTGAATGAGTCAGCGGAATGCAGGAAGAGAAAGGAGGGTGTTATATTTAAGGCAGTTGAATACTGCCCTAGAGAATTGAATTCTATCCCTGCATCTATCACAGAGTTCCTATATAATGCTCATCAAGTCACTTGAACCAATTTTTTCAGAGGGGGTCACTAATTGTGTATTCTCATGTTCTGGGCGCCCCACCTGAGACCATTGAGCCTGATTTGCAGACGTGCTGGGCTTTCACAGCTGCAGCTGATGTCTTTGGGAGCTGCCCTTGAATATATAGAGTGCTATATATTATAATGCTGAATAATCAGGTCCTTGGTGTCTCAGACTGGGCACCCAATATCAACAGATACTCTTGACTTTAATATCTCTATACCTCAGTTCCTGTAAAGGGGGGGTACTACCCCATCACCTCACAGGAGCTTTGTGATGATAGATTAATTAACATTTGTGAAGCACTCCTTTCCAACTCCCAATTCTAGACTTTCCTTCTCACTTGGTTCCCAAGCAGTCCCTGCCTTCCTTCCCACCCCAGGTATTAGTTTCCTTGTGCAACCAGTCCCAGTTTCTGTCTCCCCACCTTCAATACCAGTTTAACCAGCCTCCTTGTCCCAATCTATTCCTATCCCTCACTTCAGTCTGGCTTTTGTGCCTTTTGTGTTCATATCAGCACTTCCTCCTCCAGGCTGCCTGGGTGCCAGCCGGGGAAGGTCAATGAGGATACAGGAGAAACAGGCTTCCTGCTCTCAGCTCTGATACTCAATGCCACCCTGGCCCAGAGCAGCCATTACATGGAATTTCAGGGAACCTCCCTAGCTTGGGGCTGGAGCATCCTCAGTTGCTGTTTGGGGATGGTGCATGCCATCTACTCAGTTCTAGATGGAGCATGCTCAGTGAGGATGGCATCTTTGGACATTTTATGTTATCCTTTATGTGTCTACTAAGCATGTGAGAATTGTGATTTTTCAAAGGCTTATAATTTGGCCACATTTCAGCAGATTTTCACAGGGACTACAAAAGGCACATCCCTGACACAAAGGCCACCCCTCTGCCAAATTTCAAGTCCCCACACTACAGCATAGGGGCACTTGAGTGCTTTTAAAAAGGAGCTCAATAATTTTTGAACATGCTCAAAACAACATATTTTTCTCTAGCCTGGCTCTAGCCATTTCAGAAATGGCTGAAAATTTCCAGAAAGAGTAGGGCAACCTTAATAACAAGCAGTGCTAGCAACCCTACCTATAGTATGCATGAGAACCCATTCAAATTTAATTCTATGTATACTATAGCTATGAAAGATAAAATCATTATTTTGCAATAAAATGAACTTTTATAGAAGCAAACAATTGTCATATGACCTCACAGCTAGTTTTTAGTGTACAAATAGAACTGCTTGGCTTGTTAGCCAGCCAATATTAACAACTCTTTGTGGCCTTTATAGAGAGCACTTATGAACTCAGTCAGTGTCACAGAACTGCATAAAGATCAATTATCTACCTCCAGGCATTTAAAATTCTCTTTCCACCTACTGTAAGTTCCACAACATCAAATAACACTGAAAACATTTTAAACATAGTCAGTTGTATTTTAATCATGTCCAGAAGCATAGAGGAGTGAACCATTCCATTTTGTGTTTGTACAGTTGTTTCTTACAGATAATATAGTGAGTTTTATTCTTCCATTTTGATGTAGTAAAGCTTTACATCCACTTTGCTTTACTTTGTACTTGTGTAGATGACTATATAAGGTGCAAGATAACGAAGGTGAGGAAATATGTGCATACTCTTGGCTTCATAACTGAAAACTCCTAATATTGACACTGTGTATTAAGAGTGTAAATATTGAAGCTATGTCTTCACTGCAGAGTTTATCCAGATCCAGGAACCCAGGTGTAGGCACCTGGGTTAGCCAAAGCCAACTGCTCACATGCTTTGCTACAGAGACTCCTAGCCTGCAAGCAGAACCAGAGAATTCCTTCTCCTCTCCTTCCTCCCACCCCTGCTCTTAAAGCAATAGGTTGCAATTCCAATACAGTCCTCACTACACCACACCCATAACAAGGAGTACATAAATAGGTCAATGGAAAGAATACTACAAAATCATTATATAAGCCTTGGTCAACCATAAAGGCAGGTTCATGAACACCAGTGTGGGATGTACCAGCAGGATACATAAAGCCAGGGTGTTCAGGGGATCTGGCATTTACCTGTTTGACCAAGAAGGGATCTTATTCCCTCCAGATAATATGGTTATCAACAGGATGTCTGTGCCCATTGCTATATTAGGGGACCCAGGCAATCGTCTACTGCCCTGGCTCATGAAGCTATACCCTGATTTCCGAGCACCTGGAAGAATAAGGGGTAATTACACCCCAATCAGTTGCAGGATGGTGGTAGAATGTGTATTTGGCCAACTGAAGGTGAGATGGTGCTGACTACAGACCCATTTGGATGCCAATATGCCCAATGTCATTTATATCATTGGGATGTGCTGTGTGCTGCACAACATGTGTCAGGATAAGAGCTTTCACCACAAATGGGCTCAAGGTATTGCTGGTTTACAGGCCCAGGACAGGCAACCAGAAAGTGCACCTCTGATCACTGTGGCTGGATCCAGGAGAGCAAGGGATGCCTTGTGTGCCCACATCCTTGTGTCGCAAGAGGAGATGCAGAGGGAATTGTGATGGTATATAATGTTTTAGTACACATACTAATTTATCAAGTTGTTATTGCTTTTATGTGATTTTGTGTGACCTATTGAAGTTTGGATAAGACTCCCTGCCTCTTCCTTGTTTTCCAAGCACACATGGGCCAATATAATGCAAAATCAAAAACTTTATTAAAAATAAAAATGATTAAAGTAATAAAAATACTGTAAAAACCTATACAGGCAGCTCAGCTGCACATAAGTAAAGTGCGTAAACGACCACAAAATTGAAAATTGTTATGGGTAGTGATGACTAACAGTGAAGCCAATCAGTGTAATCTCCACTTCCCGCAGCTCCTATTGGCCAGGAACAGCAAACTGCAGCCACTGGGAGCTGCAAGCGGCCGTACATGCGTACGCTCAGGTAAACAAAGTGTCTTGTGGCCAGCCAAGGGCTTACCCTGAACAAGCCGCAAACCAACTTTGGGAACCCCTTCCCTAAAGTAACATGGGGGTTGAGTGAACAGGATACAACTGCTCATGCACACTTCCATTCCAGGAGTGCACTGACTGACTCGAGGCCCACTGCCACATTTTGGGGTGCAACCCAGATCAGTGAAAAAGTGTGTTCTGTAAATGAGTGCCTTAAAATGCTCTGCTGCTGTAGCTCCTTTCTGGACACTCCCAGCCAGCACACAAGAATGTACTTGAGCCTGGTCTACACTACAAACTTAGGTCTATGGAAGCTGCCTTACATTGACCTAATAATGTATGCCTCTACACTATCAGATCCCCTCCTCCAATCTAACTCACCCACAATATGAACGTAATTATTCCACTTCTGCGAGAGGTGTAGTGCTTAATTCGATGTTGATATGTCACAGAGAGGCAGTATAGATGCAGCATTGTGTAAGTTGACTGAATTGGCCTCCAGGAGATATCCCACAATGCTCTGCTGCGACTGCTCTGGAGATCATTTTCAACTCTGCTACACAGGAGCCAGGTACACAGGAAACAGCCCCTCCCCTGTTAAAGCCCTTGGAAGTTTTGAATTCCCATTTCGTGTTTGATCAGCATGGAGAGTTCACCAGTCCAGCTGATCATGGCAACTCAATGCCCCAAACACACTCCAGCCTGGAGTACACAGGAGGTGGTGGATCTTATTGGTCTGTGGGAAGGAGAGTCTGTGCAGGCACAGCTCTGATTCAGCTGAAGAAATGTAGACATCCCCCCTTGCACGGGGAAGGACTGCCCCAGGACATGCAGCAGTGCTGCATGAAAATCAAAGAACTTCAGCAGGTGTACCACAAGACAAGGAAGGTGAACAGTTGTTCTGGTTCTGCCCCACAGACATGCCACTTGTACAGTGAGCTGCATGCGATTCTCGGCGCCAACCCCACCACTACCTGCAAACGCAGCGTGGATACCTCCCAGGAGTCTGAGTTGCAGGCCACCTCAGGCAACAACGAGAAGGACATCATGGATGAGGAAGAGGAGGAGGAGACAGGCAAGGAGGGGGATCCATTCTCCCTGAGAGCCACGAGCTATTTTTAACTCTGGAGCAGTCCAGCCAGTTGCAGGACAGCATGGTGGCTGCGCGTGATGCGGGGCAGGCACCTCCGGTGAGTATGCAATTCCAATCAAATTGTATGGGTTACATGCTCTTTATATTTTATGTTTAATCTGAAGGAAAAGTAAGGTGCAGTGAGTATCTGCTTCCCAGTGGCTTCTCCAGTTATGCAGAGGGTGGCCCCTGGAAAAGTCTGTTTATGTGCATGGGGATGGCCTGGGAATCCTCCATGGAGATCTCCAGAAAATTTTCATGTAGATACTCTGCAATACTTTGCAGAAGGTTTCTGGGGAGGGCTGCCTTATTTCTTCCACCGTAGTAAGACACTTTCCCACATCATTCCAGTATTAACTCTGCTGGCATCATTGCAGTACACAGCATAGCAACATAAGGACCAGGTCTGTACCCAGACATTTGCAGCATCTGCTCCCTTGCCACCTCTGTTACCCTCAGGAGACTGATATCACTTAAGGTCATCTAGGGGAGATGGTGGAAGTTTTAATTTCAAGTGCTTATACCACAAACAATAGAGCTTGTGACCCTCCACCCATGGTGATTTCCGGGTTCCTCAACCACAATTTCCCTAACATGCCGGTGGTTTGGCTGGCAGGGATTGGCACTGAATTCAGATTCTGCAAGCCCAGGGCGACTACTACCAGCAGCATTAAGTGAAGGGGGAGGGGTTTTCCTGTGTTCTCTTGTGGTCGCAAACCCCCTCCCCCCACCGCCCCGTCTTGGACAAAGACCGCAATTTGGGAGGCTTAACACTGGTCCCTGGTCTCAAAGTATCATCCATGTTGCTAAGGGGAGGAGGCATTGTCTACCTGTCCACATGTGCTCCCGACAGTGCTGCCCAGAGGATTCAGGGGGCCTGGGACAAAGCAATTTTGGGGGCCCCTTCCATAAAAAAAAGTTAGTTTTGCCTGCCCCAAGCGGCGAAGAAAAGAAAAAGAAAAACCCAAGTTGTGCCGCCGAAGAAAGAAGAGGACAGGAGGACCCGCTGCCGAATTGCTGCCGAAGACTGAAGCGGAGCGATTGAGCTGCTGCTGAAGTGCCGCTGCCGAGGAAGAGAGGAACCGAGGAAGAGCCGCCGCTGAAGTGCCGCCGAAATTGCCACCGCCCTGTCTGCGGGGCCCGGGGCAAATTGCCCCACTTGCCCTCCTCCTCCCCCCCGGGCAGCCCTGGCTCCCGATGCTGGTTCCCCACAAGTCGCAGCACAAGGCCCATTACCTATGCCACTGGGCCATACTCACCATGGCTGGAACAGCAAACCAGTTAATTGAATAGCTAGGGACTCTGATTATATTCTGGCTTGCACTAGAGTATAATAACGGGAGTGATTTTTAAATAGCAACCTTGTACTAGACCCAGGGCATGCACTGACAATAGTTGCCTTGTGCTTTGAATATCTTACTGTGGAAATCTTGGCCTTCAGCACCTCCTCCACACCGACAGAGAGGCTTTTGCAGAGTAGAAGATGGAAAAAGAGAACGAGTGATGACATGTTCAATGAGATTATGAACGCCTCTGGGACAGCTGACACCAAGCTCAGAGCCTGGAGGCTTTCATTGTCTGAAAAACTGGACATGGACATAAGCAGGAGAGTAGCCCAGGTGCATGAGCATGCCACGCAGGATGAGATGCTGCAGATCATGAAGGACCAATCAGGCATGTTGAGACATCTGGTTGAGCTTCAAGAAAAACAGCTTGAGGCTAGACTGCCTCTGCAGACCCTGCAGAACAGCCTGCAAACATTGTCCTGTTCCCAATCCCCTTCTCCAAAACGTTCCAGGAGGCAGGGTGTGTGTGTGTGTGACGTTCAGTATTCCTTCCACTCAACACCAGGGGAGAGTACTAAGAACAAAAGGCAGCCATTCAAAGACATTTGATGGGCAAGACTTCTGTGCTTTCACAGACAAGGTTAGTTCGTTTCTCCCCTCACCATTTTATCACACCATTTGCCCAAGGTTAAATTATTTTCCTGTTTTTCTAGTTTCTTTATGTTTGTACAATAAAAGTTAAGGTTGGAAGTATGAAATACTCTTTATGTATTCCAAGCATGGGAGTTTCGGGGGGTGGGGGGGAGGGCAGGGAAACTGATGCAATGGAGGGTATGGCATGGTAAGGCACAAAGCAGATAAGCAGCACACATTACTGTGGCTCATTACTGAAATGGGTTTTCAAAGCCTCCCGGAGATGCAGAGCTCCTTGCTGGGCTCTTCTTATTGGCCTGGTATCTGTTTGCTCAAAATTAGCTGCCAGCCTATCTGCCTCCACACCCCACCCCTACGTAAACTTCTCTCCTTTTGCCTCCCAGATATTATGACAGCACAGCAGCCAGCGATAACAATGGGGATATTGCTTTCACTGAGGTCTAACCTAGTGAGGTCTAACCAAATTGTGCCAATTTAAACATCCAAAGGCACATTCCACCACCATTCTGCACTTGCTCAGCCTATTGTTTAACCAGTCCTTACTGCTGTCCAGGGGGCCGGTGTACTGCTTCATGAGCCATGGAAGCAAGGATTAGGCTGGGTCTCCCAGGATCACTATTGGCATTTCAACATCATTAATGCTCATTTTGCGATCTGAAAGAAAGTCAGATTGCAGCTTTCTGAACAGACCTGTGTTCCTAAAGATACACATGTCATGCACTTTTCTTGACCACCCCATGTTGATGTCACCCCCTGTGATCCACCAGCACTTGCAACACCATTCAAAAGTATCCCTTTCTGTTTATGTACTCTTTGGCAAGGTGGGCTGGTGCCAAGATAGGGATATGCGTGCCATCTATTGCCCCACCGCAGTTAGTGAACCCCATCATGGCAAAACCATCCACTATATCCTTCACATTGCCCAGAGTCACTACCCTTCTTAGCAGAAGTCGATTAATGGCCCTGCACACTGGGATCACAACAGCTCCCACAGTGGATTTACCAACTCTGAATTGATTCCCCACTGACTGGTAGTAGTCTGGCGTTGCAAGCTTCTACACAGTGATCATCACTTGCTTCTCCACAGTCAGAACAGGTCTCATTTTAGTGTAGCTGCGCTTCAAGGCTGGGGAAAACTCTACACAAAGTTCCTGGAAAGTAGCCTTCCACATTCGAAAGTTCTGCAGCCACTGCTCATCATCCCATACGTGCATAACGATGCGATCCCACCAGTCAGCGCTTGTTTCCTGGAACCAGAAACAACGCTCCACTGCGTTCAGCTGCTGCGCCACTGCCAGCAGCAACCAGGAATTGTTTAGTTCTGTGGCTTGCAGCAGGGCTACTTGAATGATATCGCAATGTTCCACGCGGAAGCTCCTGTCTCGACTCTGGAAATACGGCAGGATAAGGTGTGAGTTGTTTGTAATGCTCGCAACAAGAGTGCACAGCTAAGTGGGGTCCATGCTTCTCGTGCTATGGCGTATTCACGGCTAAGCCAGACTTTCAAAAAAAAAGGCACAAACAAGTATGGGTTGTTTGCTGTTGATATCGGGGAGGGAAAGAGGAAGGAAACTGCATCATGGGAGGTCAAAGCCATGTTCCTATTCCCCCGTGACAATGTTTCGGTCCACTGAGGCATTGTAAGCCCTTCCCAAAACCCCTTGCGGCTAGTTGCATTGTGGGATAGCTACCCACAGTGCACTGCTCTGTGCATCCATGCAAGCACTGCTAGTGAGGACACACTCCACTTACACAATGAGCATGATGTGGACACGCCCAACCAACTTAATTACTGCAGAGGCTGGATGTTGACTTAAATTAAATCGACTTAACTTTGTAATGTAGACATGTCCTGAGTGTGTGTGTGTTAAGCAGCCTTGGTTCAGCAACTGTGACTCCAGAAGCCTGATATTTCACCACAGCCACACTCTGATCTTCACTAGGCTTGGTTACGACTAGCCAAGTGACCCTAACACACCCCAAGTCCCAAATTTTCCCAAAACTGTCTGCCCTGAAATGTCCAGCCTTGTTCTGGAACATTTAGGGAAGTCATAAGGTCTGTTGCTCCTTTAAAGATACAAAAAAACACAGCAGTTTGTTGCTTTAACTGGAGTTCACAATTGCTTCCATTTTAACACAGCACTGGGTTGGTTGAAATTAAAAGTTAAACAGACAAAAAAGAGAGGATTTTAAGCGAGTTCAAATGTAAGAGATAAAGTCAGAAATGGTTATAAGCAAATAAAAGTGAAAAACTCTTTCTAGTGACTAAGACTTAACAAACTTATATCCTTTATTCAAGGTAAGATTCTTACCACACTTCCTTCTTGCAAGATGGCTGATCATCCCCTTGGTCAGGAACTCCCACAAAGTCCAAAGTGTTCATTACCTTTGTCTTCTTATGTGAAAGATAACTTCTTGTTTTTAGCTCCTCTCTTTTATAGTTCAGTGAACTTTTGAAATGTATCCTTCTTAATGTTCAGTGCCCCTGTTGTGGGGAAAGGCACCACAGAGTCTGATGGAGAAGGTTCCATTCTGGTTTCTTCCTTGATGGTGCTTTCTACAATGCACATTGATCTGTCCCTTCAGCTTCTGTTATGCCAATGAATGGCCACTTGACTGTGACTGCCAATTGTAAGTGCTTGTACCTGGATGCGGGTCTTAGCCTTTCTTTGGAAAAAACCTGTTTACCCACTCCTCAGACTTGTCTGGTTCAAATACATTTTAGTCCCATATGTTCTTCACATTTGTATAGTCCTTTGGGCATTTACCATACAGACACCCCACAAGAATATTAATGATCACTGTGTTATTGGTTTTCCAGTGATACCTCACACAATACCTCTCAGATACAGATTATGACGTAAGTGAATTGGGGTATATTGAACTGGTCAGGCCAGCTGAAACCCACTACCTGAAACCAGTGAGCCCCTTGACCTCTGGTATAGGGATATTGTTAGGGTCACACCCTCCCCATTTCAGAATTGCCCAGTTGCTGCACTGGCTGCAGGACAGGCTAACACTGAGGAGAATCCACTGGCATTGGTGCTTTTGCAGTGTTGGACATTAAGGAGAGCACCCCCTCAAACAGCTCCCTCGGCTTCTGTTGCTCCTGCTCCTTCATCCTTCCATTGTGCACCTCCCCACCTCCTTGCCCGGACATGAACCAAAAGCACCAGAAGGCAAAGCATTGCCAGCACCCCAAGGGATTTTCTACTTAATACAGCCTGAATGATAAGTCCCACCGGCTATCTGGGATGCTGCTTTAATGCTGATGTAAGCAGAGTCTGAATGACATCTAGTGATGATCTGTGGAAGAGGACTTCAGGAGCTGATCTTGTTTACATGGGCACATCCACCCTGCCTAGGGTGCTCAGCATGATGGGATTGCTTGCCCAAATGATCACTTTTGACTGGTGTTGGATCCCCAGTCTCCTTGTTTTGGGGACAGGACTAATAAAGCATTGTTATCCTTGTCGTGTTAATCGAGGGCAGCAGAACTGTACCTGGCATACCCTGATGGAGGGACTCACCCTAAAGTAAATGGCACTCTCTAGGCAGGGGCATGGGTTCCAAAGGCCACTGAATTGAGGGAGGATGGGTATTTGTGTTTGGTGGTGTTATTTTTCTAAAGGGTTGTAGATGCCATTTGATCCTTCTTTCCACTGTGTAATAATAGCTACTTTAGACTCAACTGAGTCTTGTTACGTGCTGCAGAGCTGAAATCACAGATACCTAGGTCTAAGTATTAGACTGCTTTGGGTCTGTGTCTCTAATACAAGAGACTGCTCAGTGTGTATCTGCAGTTAGGCTCCCCCCACTAATAGCTGAAATTGCTGAGAGCTGTGTTAAGGGGTGGGCTCTGAAGACAGCTCTGAGTGGGCGGCTGGCGGAGAGGTGGGGTGAGTGGCCAGCAGGGTCGCTGGTGGAGAGGGATGGCAAGCAAGTGCCAGAGAGTGGTGTGAGTAAGGTGCTTCCTTTCCCTCTCCACTCAGGATGGGAGGTGAACTCTGCAGATGCACCTCTGAACTCTGGGTCTGCACTGACCAAGGAAAGCAACTGTGAGTGGGGTGCAGAGAAGGGATGGGCAGGTTAAAGGGAGTTTGGGTTGCTGGATTTAAGAACCTGAGGGGAAAAGGACACTGCCCAGCTTACTTGGGGGTGGGTCTTTTGCTCATGGCTTATGTTTATGAACTGTGTTTGCGGTGTTTTCCCAAATTAATACAGTGTTACTTCCCTACTTTCATTTAAAAATTTTTGCTACACTCAGACTCTGTGCTTGTGAGAGGGGAACTATTGCCTCTCAGAGGTGCCCGGGGGTTGTGTGTAACTGTCTCAGCTCACTGGGTGGGGGCTTGAGCCGGTTTTGTGTTGTATTGTTGAAAAGGAACCCCTAGATACTGAACCCGGCCCTTGTTGCTGCCAGCTCTGACTGGCAGAAGGGTTACGCTAGTACCAGCATAACATAGTTATAAAGAGAGTTCATTACATAGATATGGACTTATTCTTGCTAAGCTTGTCATCCCAGCTTTGAATAAGATTGTCAGCAGCTAGAATGAATCACTAGCTCAAAGCACGTATAAACTAGGGTAAAAGTTTTTTATGTGTGGATGGTAGGAGAGTTTGGGCTAAAACCCAGGAAAGAGTCTGAGTTAAGTCTGCAGTGAAGATATACCTTCAACAAGGAACAGAAACTTTCAAAGATTTCATAACATGCCCCCTTCTGGGGAAAGGAGACAGTGTAAGTCATGTGTCTTCCTCTGCTCTTCCTCCGCTCTTCCTCCCTATATCAAAGGCCCTGTGCAACAGTGACCTTCCCTTCTCTGAAAAGGTTGGTTCAGGTTTCCACTAGAGACCATCAGTACTACTCTCTATATGAAAAACTCCCTCCTGAGGGTTTATATATCTGTGTCTGCAATGCTACTAAGACCTTAACTCTGATCCTCCATGGGGCAGCATATTGCCATGGCTCTAGACCACCTAGGTCACTGTGAGAGCTTGGATTTGTCAGAATAGCAATAGATTTGTTGGGTATTGTCTATATTAAAATTCAACAATTCAAAACTCAACATAACTATTTCCCCCCTCGTATTCTAGGGAGGATTAGCTTTAATTTTGCCTTTCTCTAGTGATTCCTTTGTGTGGGCTTTCTAGGCCTGTCCTCCAGTTAAAGGAATAATCACTGTTTGTATGTCAGCAATTCACCACATATATTTAAACACTCAGAAGTTGAAGGTAGTTCCATCCTTACAGTTCCTCTTTTAATTACAGCTACTCTTCCTATAAGGAGGAGGATTGTGATAGTACCTTCATTTTAAGATCCTATTTTCAGTGTCTTGCTACTTTACAAGACAATTATTCCTTGGTCTACAAGTTTTGTGCTTGGTATCAGTGCAGAAATAGGTTTTTTAGGTGCAACTTCATCTCTGTATCCTTGTGCTTATTCATTCACCCTCTTTCTAAATCATAATCCTCAGCCTTATTTGAAATTGAAAAATGCCAAGTGTAAGCAATCTGCTGTTCTAGGTACATTGGAATGTCTGGAATTAGTGAAACATTCACAAAGCTATCTTCGTAGTGTCTGCCATTTTCCTCTTTGTTAAAGCCAATTTGGTTCTTAGTTATTATTTTGGGTAGAATTTGCATTGGCCTTCTGTACAGCATTTCTGTAGTTTTTACAAGGAGCTGATCTTATTGCTTTTCTATATGATTTTCCTTTAGGAAGACATGGGACTTTTTTCAAAAACACCCAAGTGAATTAGGAGCCTAAGTCCCATTTAAGATAATCACAGGCTCATAGGGCCAGATCTTTAAAGGTATTTAGGTGCCTAAAGATGCAGATAGGCACCTAGTGTGATTTTCAAAAATGCCTATTTGTATCTTTAGATGCCTTTAAATATCTGGCCCTAAGTGCCTGAGTCACTTTTGAAAGTGGGATGTAGGAGTCTAAATCACTTAGATGTTTTTGAAAATTTTATCTGTGAACTTGACTTGATAGAATATACAAAAATCAGAACAGACAAGGTATAGATTATTTTACGTTGTTTGGAGCAGTCTCTGAATTTCCTTATTTTTGCTGAATCTGAGAGAGTGGCAATTTACCTCCAAAAATTAGTTTTTATTTTCCATACCTGGCAAGCTGGGTGCCTAGAAATACTAGCCCAACTGGGTTATCAGACTCCTGTTCTGCACTTTCTAAGAACAAACGACTTTTTCTATAAAATTAGGAATAGCCTGAAATTAATTTTGAAATAGATCAGGAATATTGTATTTTATATCTTAATTTTGATTTAGGGATCTAGGAGAAATCACAAGATAATAACTATAGGATAATTTTTCAATTGTTCCAAGTTTAGACCATCACATTTATTTTTTCATTACATTCTCTTTGCAATGTTTAAATTAAATTCACAGTTTTTGCCATTGAGCCACAAATATTTTGAAAGTGAAATAGGAACAGAGCTTTTATTAGGCAAAAACTGTTTAATTTAATATCAGCTATTTTAATGGATCCTTTAGCCAGTTTAGTATCTCTGTATATCTTGGGTCTTTTGACTCACCACATTACAATTTCTGATCTAGTAGGAAGCTTTCACAGTTGTGGATGGTATGCATGATGTGCAGCACCAAGGGATGGCTATTTAATTCTTATCCATTACTGACATAATGGAGCCTCCTGGAGATAGAGAGCTGCATGTTCAGAAAATTATTTCTCTGATTCACTAGAGGACTACACTTGGATTTTGAGTACTTTTTAGATACAGCTGTCTCTATGTATTACAGACAGATTTTCTAGTCTCGTAACAGAAATTCAGAGTTTAGAACCATGTTCTTTAAAGCACACCACATAATGCTGTTAGCTTATGTTAGAACCTTGCTTAAGGCTGATGCAGTCACAACAGTGCAGTAAGTCAAACTGCACCCACACTTTATGTAGTGTTGTTGGGTGGCCCAGATGAGATTTATTTGTATGACAGCTCTCATTTTGAAACACGGAGAGATTTGTCATAACCTGGTTCTGTTTTATGTCTGTCAAATCAGACATAATTTTATATCTGTCATTTCTAAAAATGTTTTTCACTAACATCTTTAGGGATGCCCCACCATGATTATGGCCAGATCTTAAGTTTCCTGTAAGTCAATAGGAGTTTTGCTGTTGACTTTATTGGAGCCAGGATTTCGCCACAATTCTCGGTAATTCTAAAAAAGTTGTAAGGAAAATCAGAAAGCACAAATAAAACTTCTTAAAATCAAGAAACAGAGTGAACAGAAGAAAATGTATATTATGAAGCCACCATAGGCTCCATAGTTAGGATTCTACTTAATCTCATCTTTCTGCATAGGTTCTTAAACCACATCCCATCACTGTGGTATCTGAGGCTCAGATTCTAAAGAGGTACTCAGGCACCTAACTCCCCTTGGTTTCAATGGGACTTAGCTGCCTAAATACCTTTGAAGATCTGTTCCATATCTCTTTACCTTCCTAGGGGAAAAAAATCTCTGCCTGAAATTTCTCATGTTTGGTGTATTCTGAGAGGATTTTTTTTTAAGGTTCAGAATATTTGGCCAAGGGCTTTGGAGAGATGAGACTTTGAAAAATCAGAAGTTTCTCACTTCTGAAATATTTTGGGAACATCTGTCATAGCCAGGTTGTGGGCAGCCAGACCTAATGGTCAGAACCAGAGTCCCCACTCATGTGACAGGAATCAAGATTCAGTTGGGTCAGGATAATGAGAGATCACAAGCAGGTGACAAACCGGAGGATCAGAACCAGAGTCAGGCTGGGTCAGGATACCAGGGGTCTGATGCAGGAGACAAACTGGATAGCAGAACCACAAATCAGATGTCAGGAGTCAAACCAGGTCAGGATGACAGAAAATAAAGCCAAGGTGGGTACAATACAGGAAGGAGCCCAGTTATTCAGATAGGTCCCTGTTCCTGCTGTTGGCTTAAGTAGGGCCAACAGGCCTATCAACTGCTCTGGGACTCCACCAATAGAACCTCGGGGCACAGCCTCAAACTGGGGCTAGGCTTCAGGGGTCCTGGGTAAGCAGCTGTCAACAGGCTGCTGGATAGAGGGTTGGAGCTTGGCTACTCCTGCAGACCTGGAGTCAAGACATCATCTCTCAAAAATGACTTGGTCTATTAACACCTTATTTGTTTTATTAATCCAACGTTTATGAAAACTATTGCCTTTCATGATTACTTTGGAAAGCTGCATGGTTAATTTTGGAGCTATTTGCTACAGACTTTTGAACCGCCTCCTTTAAACTATTTAACCTATTCATTAAATTCTCTGGCTCTAAAAGTAACAGGATTCCTATGACGCTGTACTTTTAGGACTTGTCTACATGGTGTGCTAGTCTGCATCAGAGGGGTATAAATTTCAGTGCGCACTGGTGTGTCATGCACTGACTGGCTGTTTTAGTGCACACCAGCAGGGTCCACACAGGCCAGTGACATGTCGGTGTGCACTTGAATTTACACCCCTCTGGTGCCGACTAATGCATTGTGTAGATAAGCCTGTAGATTCTGAAGAGTAATGAGTCACCATTTCTGCCTTTTTCTCCACACAGGATTTCCAAAGCATAAGTAAAGTGTTAGGAATGCAAAAAAGTAATAAAATAGCATACGTATGAGAATTACATTAGGCTTTTAATCTTTTTTCACTTTTAATTCTCTGGGGTGTTATTGTTACCCAGGGTTTTCTGAACCCAAAGCAATGGTAACCTGTTTCTCTCCACGCAGTGTCAGGAATAAATCAATGAGGACACAACTGCTCCATCTGATAAATGATTGATACTAACCAGAGCGCTTTTACCTAAAACTAGGTCAGGCTTCCAAGGGTCCTCCTTCGGTCCAGCTGCTGGGGAACTTAGTTGTCAGCTCTTTGCCTGAAGAAAAGCTTCCTCAGACTGCTCCAAGGTGTTTACTTTTACTTTATCTTGTATAGCTAACTCTCACAAAACACATATCTCATAGTAACCCCTAGTGGGTCACCAGTTCTCCTAGCTTCAGCAAATTGCTCTTGATCTCTTATCAACAAAACATTCCTAGTATTTCTAGACATAATAAACTTATATGACAGAGGCACCCAAATCCAAGGTCACTGTCCACTTACTCTCTTCCATTGTCATGGTCTGTTAACTCTTTTCCCCTCCTTCCATTCTGATTAGCAAAACTGCAAACTGTTTGGCCTTGCCTCTCAGGGTCCTAAAAATTATCCCCAGCTATGTGGTATTTGGTTTTCAGCTACAGGTGGCTGGACACACAAAATGGCGGACTGCAATAATGTCAAATTGTGGGCTTACATTATTAGTTATATAAGTAAAAAATACCAAGCCAATTGATAGCAGCTGATGCAAAAATGTATAAATTACACTTCATCAACCTAGTTTACTATGTCCCAAGGGGATTCACACTGAGGAATGGCAGGTGGTGTTACTGCTGCTCCTTTTCCAATTTATGCAGACAGCTTTAGCTCATGCTTAGGGTTCTGCAGAAGCATCACTAGAAGAGCAGGTTCAGAGCATTCCTTATGTCCCCTTCCCAGAGAAGCTTTATTTTCCCACTACCACTATACCCCTCTCCTGATGTAAAAGACGGTTACTCACCTTTGTAACTGTTGTTCTTCGAGTGCTTGCTCATATTGATTCCAATTAGGTGTGTGCGAACTGCATGCATGATCGTCGGAGAATTTTTACCCTAGCAACACCCGCTGGGTTGGCTGTGGAGCCCCCTGGAGTGGCGCCTTCATGGCGCTGGATATATACCCCAGCCGACCCAGCGCCCTCTCAGTTCCTTCTTGCCGGCTACTCCGACAGAGGGGAAGGAGGGCGGGTTTGGAATGGACATGAGCAACACATCTTGAAGAAAAACAGTTACAAAGGTGAGTAATTGTCTTTTCTTCTTCGAGTGCTTGCTCATATTGATTCCAATTAGGTGACTCCCAAGCCTTATCTAGGCGGTGGGGCCGGAGTGAGATACCGCGGAGTGCAGAACTGCTGAACCAAATGCAGCATCGCCCCTGGACTGCTGAATTATCACACAGTGAGCGGCAAAGGTATGTACCGATGACCAAGTGGCAGCTCTACAGATCTCCTGTATTAGAACCTGGCCCAGGAAAGCAGCCGATGAGGCTTGAGCCCTTGTGGAGTGGGCGGTGAGGTGCGTGGTCGGGACACCAGCCAAGTCATAGCAAGCACGGATACAGGCCGTGATCCAGGAAGAGATGTGCTGTGAGGAGACTGGGAGGCCTTTCATCCAGTCGGCCACGGCACCGAAGAGCTGGGTCGTTTTTCTAAACGGCTTCGTGCGCTCAATATAGAAGGCGAGAGCCCTACGAACATCGAAGGAGTGCAGCTGTTGCTCCCATCGAGTATCATGTGGTTTTGGGTAGAAGATCGGAAGGAAGATGTCCTGGTTGATGTGAAAGGCTGACACTACCTTAGGAAGGAAGGCAGGGTGAGGTCGCAGTTGTACCTTGTCTTTATGGAACACCGTATATGGTGGTTCTGACATGAGGGCTCTGAGCTTGGATACATGCCTCGCAGAGGTGATAGCCACAAGAAGGCCCTCTTCCAGGAGAGGTACAGGAGTGAGCGGTGGCCATCGACTCGAATGGGGACCCCATAAGCCTGGAGAGGACCAAGTTAAGGTCTCACATGGGAACCGGTTGTCGCATCTGCGGATACAGACGGTCCAGTCCCTTAAGGAATCTGCCGACCATAGGGTTGGAGAAGACCGAGTGACCATGTTCCCCTAAGTGGAAAGCAGAAATGGCTGTCATAAAATCATAGAATATCAGGGTTGGAAGGGACCTCAAGAGGTCATCTAGCCCAACCCCCTGCTCAAAGCAGGACCAATCCCCTAAATTGCCCCCTCAAGGATTGAAGTCTCAACCCTGGGTTTAGCAGGCCAATGCTCAAACCACTGAGCTATTGCTCCCCTCCCACCCCCCGTCCACCGTGATAGACGATACAGACAAACCTTGTTGTTTTAAGGACAGGAGGTAATCCAGGATGAAAGGCACCAAAGTCTGCGGGGGGCAGGGGGGGCGTGCCGTTCTGAGCACACCAGCAGGAAAACCGTTTCCATTTGGCCAAATATGTGGCTCGGGTGGAGGGTTTCCTGCTACCTAGCAGTACCTGCTGCACCAAGTGTGAGCAGAGCAACTCTGACCGAGTTAGCCATTCAGCATCCATGCTGTGAGGTGGAGCGATTGCAGGTCGGGGTGACAGAGGTGTCCGTGGTCTTGTGAGATCAGGTTCAGCTACAGCAGGAGTATGATCAGAGCATCTATCAATAACTCCAGGAGCGTAGTATACCAGTGCTGCCTGGGCCACGCCGGGGCGACCAGAATCAGACGTGCTCTGTCCCTGCGTAACTTGACCAGGACCCTGTGGACTAGCAGGAACGGAGGGAAGGTGTAGAACAGCTGATCTTTCCACAGAAGTAGGAAGGCATCTGGTAGGGAACCCGGGGAACGTCCCTGGAGAGAACAGAACACTTGGCACTTCCGATTGTTGCGTGAGGCGAACAGGTTGACCTGGGGAAACCCTTACCTTAGGGAGATGGAGTGGATGACATCTGGGCAAATCAACCACTCATGAGACTGGAAGGACCTGCTGAGGCAATCCGCCAATCTCCCTGTTCTGGACCCCAGGGAGAAAAGACGCCACCAGATGGATCAAGTGGGCTATGCAGAACTCCCACAGGCGAATGGCTTCCTGACAGGGGGAGGACGACCAGGCTCCCCCTGGCCTGTTGATGTAGAAAATGGCCGTGGTGTTGTCGGTGAGGACCGCCACACAACGGCCATGTAGGTGCCCGCAAAATACCTGACATGCCAGGCGCACTGCCATCAGCTCTCGCACATTGATGTGAAGAGATAGCTCGGATGCCGTCCATAGACCCTATGTTCAGAGGTCCCCAAGGTGGGTGCCCCATCCCAGAGATGATGCGTCTGTAACTAGGGACAAGGAGGGTTGTGGGGCGTGAAATAGTACCCTTTCGCAAACTGATGTGGGGTCCAACCACCAGCGGAGGGAGGTTAAAACCACTTCTGGGACAGTGACCACCATGCTCAGGCTGTCTCGACCTGGCCAATATACTCTTGACAGCCAGGCCTGAAGCGGGCAAAGCCGAAGTCTGGCGTGCCTGGTTATGTATGTGCACGAAGCCATGTGCCCCAGAAGGCTCAGGCACGTCTTTACCATTGAAGTCATGCCTGAGCACGAGTTTCGAAGGCTGCGGACGATGTTCGCCAGCGACTGAAAGCGGGCGTCTGGTAGTAGAGCTCGGGCGAGTCTGGAGTCTAAGACTGCCCCGATAAATTCTATTCTCTGGGTTGGTTCCAGAGTCGACTTTTTGGTGTTGAGCAGGAGGCCCAGCTGGCGGAACATGTCTATGGTGAGTCAAATGTAGGATTGTACTTGGTCCCTGGTGCGGCCCTGAATAAGCCAGTCATCGAGATACAGAAACACTTGGATCCGTTGTCGATGAAGGGAGGCTGCCACGATGGCCATACATTTGGGGAACACCCTGGGAGCCATGGACAGGCCAAAGGGAAGGATGGTAAATTGGTAGTATTCATGATTGACCACAAAGCGAAGGAAACATCTGTGCACTGGATGAATCGCTAGGTGGAAGTACGCGCCCTTCATGTCGAGGGCGGCGTACTAGTCTCCAGGATCCAGGGAAGGAATAATGGTCCCCAGTGAAACCATGCGGAACTTCAATTTTACCATGAATCTGTTGAGTCCGCGCAGATCTAGGATGGGCCTGTGCTGGGTAACTGGGGCGTGCATTCCCAGGGAGCGCATGATAGCCCTGCAATCTTTCAGGCTCTGTAGTCTAGAGTCCATTTTGTCCAAAACCAGGCCCTGCCCATCAAATGGAAGGTCCTGCAGGGTCTGTTGTAGCTCTGGCAGCAGGCCAGATACCTGCAGCCACAAGATGCATCACATGGCTATGCCCAATGCAAGGGTCCTAGCCGCAGAGTCTGCCACATCTAAGGAGGCCTGCAAGGAGGTCCTAGCCACCTTTTTGCCCTCTTCCACTAAGGCCCCAAACTCATCCCTGGACTCCTGAGGAATTAACTCCTTACATTTCAACATGGAGCTCCACGAATTATAGTCATAATGGCTCAGGAGGGCATTTTGGTTCGTGACCCTGAGGAGTAAATCTTGCACCCAAACAAATCGAGACGCCTGGCATCTTTCGATTTGGGTGCCAGAGCCTGTTGACCATGCCACTCCCTTTTGTTCACTGAGGCCACCACTAGTGAAAACGGCTGAGGGTGAGTATAAAGATACTCGTACTCCTTGGAGGGGATGAAGTATTTCCTCTCCACTCCTCTGGCCGTCGGTGGGATGGAGGCAGGGTTTGCCAGATTGTCTTGGCGTTGGTCTGGATGGTGCGGATGATGGGCAAAGCTACTTGGGACGGGGCCTCTGCTGAAAGGATGTCCACCACTGGGCCCTCCAACTCCACTACCTCCTCAGCTTGGAGGTTAATATTATGTGCCACCCTACGTAGAAGGTCTTGGTGGGCACAAAGGTCTATCGGGGGAGGACCCAAGATTGTTGTCCCTGCTACTGCCTCATCTGGAGAGGACGAGGAGGATGCCACAGGGGCCAGGGGATCCTGTGGCAGAACCTGCTGTGAAGGGTCCTGTTGTCCAGGATCCTCTACACTGGGGTCTGGGGCCTGCACTGGGGTAGTTGCAGTCGCTTCCATACCTCCTGGAGGAGGATGACTTATGGTGGCCTCTGATACCCGGGGTTCTGTGTGGGCTGAGCGGGAGGCCCCTGATGGAATCCCATGGGCTTGGTGGTATGCCCACGGGGTCCAGAAAGACCATTGTGAAGGCTCCTGATGCGGGTCTTGGCCTTCCTCCTGCCAGTGACCCACATTACCCTCGCCTTGGCTTGGAACAGGGTAGGCTGAGCGTGAGCTGCCCTCAGACTGTGACAATTGTGAGGCAGAGCGTGAGGGCCAAGGTGGTGTGGAGCGTGCCTGCGTTGACTCTCTGGGGCGTGGTGAAGATTGGTACTGGGTCACTGGAGAGCGGTGCCAGCGAGGCGCTGGGGAGCGGTACTGGGATTGAGATCGGTGCCGATGACTGGGCCGGTACCGGGATCCAGATCTGGACCGCGACGATGACAGCCTGCGGGAGTGGTGCTGGGATCAGCTCCGGGAAGAAGATTGGCGCTCTGATCCGTGCCGGGAGCGACATCGGGACCGTGAATGGTACCGTGGTCCAGAGCCATGGCGAGAGCCGGATCGGTGCCGTGAGTACGACCGACGGTGCAAGTATGACTGGTGCTGCGAGAGGGAGTGGCATCGGGACTGCGAGTGGCGTTGGGATCGGGACCGGATTCGGGACTGGTGCTGTGTTTGCACGTGCAGAGATGATGGACATATTATGGTTGGCTTGCCCCTAGATGGTACCGTACGAGTCAGAGGCGGTGCCACAGCCTGCAGTGATGCTGGCTCTGTGAGGGCGATGAGGTCTCACGCCGCTGCGAACGTCTCCGGTGTTGACGGAAGCCGGGGCTCAACCACAGTCCGGGTCGGGGAGCCTGTGTGCACTGGACTCAACGGCTCCTCTCTCGGTGCCGGAGTCAATGGCGCCGATATTGGCACTTGTACCCTCAGTCGGTCTGGTGCTGGACATGACTCTGAGGATGGTATAGGAGGTGCTGGTGACTGTTGAGGTGGGATAATTGTCTCTGGCTTGCGCTGTCTCTTCTGGCCCGGGGATAGAGAACGGCGCTGGGTCACTTGTACTGGCTGTGGTGCCGGAGAGGTCTGGTGCCGCGGGCCTCTATCAGAGTCCAACCGCAGTGCAGTACCTGATGCTGCCGCCGGGGCGCTGCGCACCGAAGCGCCCGGTGCCAGAACTGGGCGCGCTGATGGAGGGTCCGGGCTAAGGACCGCCTCCATAAGGAGCTGCTTGAGTCTAAAGTCCCGCTCCTTTTTGGTCCCAGGTCTGAACTCCTTACAGATCCTACACTTGTCAGCCTGGGTGAGACTCCCCGAGGCACTTCAAACAGGAGTCGTGGGGATCTCCCGTTGGCATAGGCTTTGAGCAGGCTGAGCAAGATTTGAAACCCGGAGTCTTGGGCATGAGCCCAAGCGGCGGGCAGGGAGGAGGGGAAGGACCCCTTCCAACCCACTAAATTGAGTCTAAACTTATCACTATCTCTAAAACTACTGCAACTATAGGTTTCAGAGTAGCAGCCATGTTAGTCTGTATTCGCAAAAAGAAAAGGAGTACTAAGGTGCCACTAAGTTGAGTCTCCTTTTCTTACTGCAACTATACAACTATCCACAGTTCCAAGGACCGTCACGGGTGGTAAGAAGGAACTGAGGGGGTGCTGGGTCGGCAGGGGTATATATCCAGCGCCATGAAGGCGCCACTCCAGGGGGCTCCACAGCTGACCCACCGGGTGTTGCTAGGGTAAAAATTCTGCAACGATTGTGCACGCGGCACGCACACACCTAATTGGAATTGATATGAGCAAGCACTCGAAGAAGAATTAGTGGACTTTCTGTCCCTGGAGCCTGTGTCTGGGAAGCCCACGTAAATCTGAGCTGACTCTGGGGTATGGTTGAAATTTTCCAGCAGAACAGATTTCCATCAGAAAATTGTTGATGGGGTTGGGAGGAACCATATCTACTTTTGTGTCTGTATCATGCCTAGAATGACGTGTCCCTGATCTTGACTGGGGCCTCTGGGCACTTCAGAATGTAAGTAATAATTCATAAAAATAATACTGAAGATTTTTGGGGTCCATGGCTGTGCTTAGCATTATGATCCCCACTGGAAAAGAAATAAAGAGAGCCTCCAACACTCTGGTTCTTCCCTATTACTGCGCAGAGAGTGGGCCTCTGGTAGCTCATTTACTCAAACCTACTCCCTCGATGGAACTGAGAGAAACCAGACTGAGGAATCCTATCGTGGCCCACTTTCCGCCCACACTCATCTGCTGAAATAAAGTCCTGGAAGTGAAGCCTCTTGTTTCTGTCCACTACAATAAATGGATCTGTATTCACCACGTAACTAAAAGCCTCATTTGAAATGAAAATAAAAATAATTTGAGATGATTAAGAAAGTTTTTATTCTTATTTTGTGGTGTCCTACATTCAGGGTTTGAATAATATTAAAAGCTTTGTGACTTTGGGAAGAGCATTTTCCCCTTGGTCCTCAATAGGGATGCCCTGCATCCAGACGCTTGTCCTGGACTGGGTACTCAATCCCTGGAATTGGGCCTTAATGAATACAAGAAAAATAACTATGACAGCAGAAATAGTAACACGCGAAAAGGAAAACAAACATCAAAACTCTAAGACATGGAATTTGAAAAGAGAGAGATTAAAATTGAAGAGACACTTGTTTAAAGAAGACAAAAAGCTTTTTGTCATTAAAAAGGACAGCCCAGATTTCAGATGCAGCAAGACATGGAACTGATCTAACAGAAAATGTTATTTAGATTATAGAAATTAATCCAGCAGAACTTTAAATATGATGGACTGATAATTTTCTTGTGATTCTCAGTTGAGATCTTTCTTCCACATCATGTCTCATATTGGGTACCTGACAGGAGGTCTATGAAGATTGGTAGCGATTCATGTTCTGTAATATAGTTAGGGTTTTTTTACATTTATCTTTTCTGCAGAGTTCTTAAAGTTATTTTGCTAAAGTAAATTATGACAAACGGCTGGAATTGGAAAAAAGATTATTACCAATTACTTTCTCATAATATAGCTCACTGATCACTTTTGCATCATGAGTGCATTTTCTTAAGTCTGTTCCATACACATTTAAGCCAGATTCTCAGCCCTGTTACAGCTACTCTGTTCCACTCCAGTGGTGCAAAGCATCTGTAAAGGTACCTTAACAGCACCTTGAAGATTTCCCTTGTGTAAGGGGAATACCTGAATGGTGTGGTACCAGTGTAGTGGTTCCTAAATGCCCCTTTCCATTCTGTGGTGCAGGAGGCATGTCAGGGGAAAAGAGGAATGGTCATGGCATCCCTATACCCCAGTGTTCCCTAGCTGCCAGAACAGCTCCTTAGGAGCCTCTGGCAGCCAATTAAACTTAGAGCAGCTGCTCCTAGTTGAGTCTCAGGACAAGCCCAGCCTTCCAGAAACCTCAGGATCAGGGATCCTCCACCACTTAGCTATACAAAGTATAGTATACAAAGTCTCAAGGATCTGGCCTATTGATTCTTGGCATGCACCAGGTCATTCCTTTATGATCTCATTTTACAGAAAACACTTTAATAATAGAAGGGGAGCTCTAAACTCCCTTTCGTGAGATTATTAGAAAATTGACATCATTAGTTATTTGTATTGTGGTAGCTTCTAGAGCCCTCAGTCAGGTGTTGAGCTCTGTACACATATATAACAAGGACAGTCCCTGCTCCAGATGGCTTACATCTAAGTAAATGGTAATGGACAACAGGTAAACATAACCAAGAGTCAGGGTAGCATGTTAACAGTGAGATACAGCAGAACACTTCTTTTATGAACTAACTGGGGATCAGGCAGTTAATAAAATTGAAAAGTTCAGAAAACGTAACATCTCAAATTTACAATAGGTCCTTAAGTTGCTGTATGGTGCACTGCATTGCTTTCTTCTTGTCTTTCAAACCACTGCAAAGTGATTTCCAATGCATTAAAGGCATCGGAATGTGAAGGGATGTCAACTTGGTCTTCATCATCATCACTTGGCAATGCAAACTTTTTTTCTTTTCCATTGGGAAAAATGGTTTGTATAACTGGTCACTGGTAAGATTGGTGTCTGTAAAGTCAAGGTTCTATTGTAATTATGATTAGTGTAATAAGCAGAAGTCACAGCACACAAGCCATTGCCAAGAGTTTTGTAGGCATCATGACAGAGAGGAATTTTAAGGAGGGATCTGAAGGAGAACAAGGTAGCAGCTTTGTGGATTTTTAATGTGAAGTTTCTTCCATGCATACAGAGTGGCAGAGGAGAAAGCAGGAAAGTGGTTGAAGGAAAACTGGACAGATGGTCAAAGAAGGCCTTTCTGCAGCATTCAATACTGTTGATTGTAAGATACTGGGGTCTTGCCTGAGAGAGGTAGCCAGGGCCATACACTAAAATGGTTTGAGTTCTTCCTGGAGAGATGAATCCAACAAACAGTGATGGGAAACTGCACCTTCATCACTAAACCCTTCCCTTGTAGAGTCTTGCAAGGATCAGTTCTCTGTTCCTATTCAACATCTACATGAAGTCACTAGGTGAAAACTGGCCAGACAACATGGATTCAGGTGACAGCAATATGTAGCTCACACGCTGCTCTACCTACCCTTCACCGCATACAACTATGCCATTACCACCAAGGTGGCCCTGTGCTTGGATGAGAGCAGCTCATAGATGAAGAACTGCTGATTGAAGCTGAGCCCAAGGAAAACAGAGGTGATACTAGCGGGGAGATAAAAATAGTTTGAGGAGTTAGCAGTCACATCTCTTTTGGGACCTTTGGTTGAAGATACATACCCACAATTGGTCAGGTCAGTCAGTAGCTTAGGAGCATTCCTTCATTCCTCACTGATGCTAAGCTCTCACAAAGCAGCATCTGTGAGTAACACTTTGTACCATCTCTGGTTGTCTAGGAGACGCCGTCCCACCATGGCAAACAATGACCTGGCCTCATTCATGCCTTTTGTCACCTTTGGCTGGACTCCAGCAATGTAATATGCCTAGGCATGAAACCTTCAGTTGCTTAGGGAACTCCAACTGGTGCAGAACACTGCAGCGTCTCTTCAGCAACGTTGGCCACCACAAACACACAGAGGCAGATTAAGATGTATTGGGGCCCTTGGCACAAAGAACATGTGGGGTCCCCCACACCCTGGAGGCCCAGGAGCACCAGAACTGAGCGGTCCAGGACCACGCCCCCCCCCACTTTTTAACATGGGTGTAGTAGCCTTGGGCGAGTGCAGAGTGGTGGTGGCAGGGGCTGTGCTTCGCAGCAACGGAGCTGATAAAGTGATCAGCTCCCCTGCCACAAGGCCCAGCCCCTGCTAGTGGTGCCACCAGCCTTTTCCCGGTGGGGGGCTGAGGTGGGCCTTTGCCCCTGTCACCATCCTGCCCCTCCTCTTCCCCCCCAAGACCCTGCCCCTTGGCCAGGCCAGAAGCCAGAGCTGGGCAGTGGTAAGAGCCACCCAGGGAGCCCAGATCACTGTGGGGAGCCCCAGACCTTCCACTTGCCTGGGCAGTGCACCTTGTGGGGTGGGGACATGGGCATGGGGCTGCTCTCAGGCCCCCTGGCCCCCATCCAGGGCAGGTGGAGGGTCCAGAGCTTCCCACTGGACTCTCTGGGCGGCCCTTACCACTGCCTGCCTTGGCTAGTGGAGCTGGGGGGAAGAGGAGAAACATGGGGCAGGGCCACAGTTCCGGTCCCCCACTTCTACCTAAGTTCCAGTGCTCCTGTTGGGGCCCCCAAATTGGCACGGGGCCCATGCGTTAATCCATCAGTGCAAACACATCAGACTTGTCCTCTGCTCCCTACACTGGCTTCCCATGGAATATCAAATGAAGTTCAAGGTCTCAGTCCTTACCTTCAATGCATTCAATGGCCTAGAGGCTCAGGGTCTCTAACATATCAGCTAAAGCTCTGGGATGAAGACTGTGATTGACAACTCTACTCCTCTAGCACCATGAAACCTTCTACAACAAGGGTAAAGCTTGTTTGTGCAGGAGGCAGAGCTTTTTCAGGGGGATGGCCCACAATTGCAGACTCAATTCCACCAGGAACTAAGGACCATAACAAACCTCACTACTTTCTGCTCTAAGTACAAGGCAAATGTCTTTGACCTTGCCTTCTCTAACATACATAGAAGACCATCTGTATAAATATTATGAAACAAATAAATATACATACATTTTTAAAAATAACAAAAAAATTCCACTGCATGCACTTCTGCACATGGGGAGAAGATGAGAGAACAAACGTGTCAGATATCAGTCATGCTGCTTAATGCACTACTGGAAAGTACTTGGATACTATTGTGATGAACATACGTAAGAACCTATAGAGAATAGAAGGCTGGCATCATAGGCAAAGTGCAGACAGAAATCAATGGCTTGATAACAAATAAAAGATGATAGGGTGAAGGTATGCTGTGAAGGGCCTTAAAAGTGAAGACAAATACAGTAGTTTGTGTCTGATGCAGTGAAAAGGGGAAGAAGCGGAGAAAGGCAAAGAGAGGAGTAATGTAGTTGGCTTGACAAGCCATGAAGACGATCTTAGTAGCAGTATTTGAAACAGGGTGGGGGCGGGCAGACATTTACCGAGGCCAGAAAAGAGGATGTATTTAGTCCTGTCCACACTCTCAGTTAACACAACTTAAAAGTAAGTAGCATAGTTTGCATCCACATGATGCAGTTTTTGAAATGGTATTCAAATCTTTCTAATTTAAACATGGTTTATTTCCCTTCCAATAAATGTTAGATACATCTGATATGGTTCCCAGAGGGCCACTGTAGACAGTGTAACTGATGCATGGCCACCCATGACTGACTGACCATCCATTTCTCATATATTTCTATTGTGGTCCTCACCATAGTATCTCTATGCTGAACAAGTTAAATTAGATCTGCCTGCTGTCTGTCTGTATAGGGCTACCAAGTGGAGTCTGGACATTATTTCTTCTGGGTTCTGGAAAGCTCTACTTTATTATTATTATTTTCTTGACTGGTTATACTGAGAAAGCTTTAGCAAGGAGTTGGATCATGCAGTGTGTTGCACTGGTGTGAGGGGTGGTGGAGGAGGAGGGAAGGACAAGGCCACACTGCACTTTAAAACTTATTGAATGACTGCCTTCTGTTGCTTGGACAACCCTTTGGGGTGGAGTGGCTAGGTAGCCATAAGGCCCCCCCACCGCCTTCTTGGGCGTCTGGGTGAGGAGACTATGGAACTTGGGGAGGAGGGCGGTTGGTTACACAGGGGCTGTAGTGGCGGTCTGTGCTCCTGCTGCCTTTCCTTCAGCTCAACCATATGCTGGAGCATATGAGTTTGATCCTCCAGCAGCCTTAGCATTGACTCCTGCCTTCTTTCAGCAAGCTGGCACCACCTACCATCTTCAGCCTGCCACGTCGCCTCGCGGTCATATTGTGTTTTCCTGCACTCTGAGATTGTCTGCGTCCACATATTTTGCTGTGCTCTGTCAGTGTGGGAGGACAGCATGAGATCAGAGAACATTTCATCACGAGTACGTTTTTTTCGCCTTCTAATCTTCGCGAGCCTCTGGGAAGGAGAAACATATGCAGCTGGTGGAGGAAAAAAAAAAAGGAGAGTGGTAGTTAAAAAGACACATTTTATAGGACAATGGGTACACTCTTTCACGGTAAACCTTGCTGTTAACATTACATAGCACATGTGCTTTCATTACAAGGTCACATTTTGCCTCTTATTGAGGGTATGCCGGTTTGGTGAGAGAGATCACTCACGCAGGGCCAGGCAGCAGAATTCAGCTTGCAGACAGCC
This sequence comes from Natator depressus, assembly GCF_965152275.1. Lineage (NCBI taxonomy): Eukaryota > Metazoa > Chordata > Testudines > Cheloniidae > Natator > Natator depressus. The sequence goes on along the minus strand of NC_134234.1, from coordinate 321,606,284 downwards.
ACGGTAAGGCACAGTCTTTTGGCTTCTTTAACCTTCATAACATGTGGGAATGGTTTCAAACAGCAGCGCTCTCATTTCCCATATGAAGTAGCCGTTGGGTTGGCCATTAAAAATGGGTTGGCAATTTAAAAGGAGGGGCTGCGGTTTCCTGGTTCATGTGCAGCAGAAACCCAACTAACCCTCCCTCCCTCCCCCCACCCCCAATTCTCTGGGATGATGGCTTCACCCCTCCCCCCACCGCATGGCTAACAGCAGGGAAGATTTCTGTTCAGCCACAGGCAAACAGCCCACCAGGAACGGGCACCTCTGAATGTCCGCTTACTAAAACCACCCTATTTCAACCAGGTGACCATGAATGATATCACTCTCCTGAGGGTAACACAGAGAGATAAAGAACGGATGTTGTTTGAATGCCAGCAAATGACCGGCACAATACACTGCAATGCTTTGTTCTGCAATGATTCCCGACTACGTGCTACTGGCCTGGTGTGCTAAAGTGTCCTACCATGGAGGACGGAATAAGGCTGCCCTCCCCAGAAATGACCGCCTTTTGCAAAGGCTTTGGGAGTACATCCAGGAGAGCTTTATGGAGATGTCCCTAGAGGATTTCCACTCCATCCCCAGACACGTTAACAGACTTTTCCAGTAGCTGTACTGGCAGCGAATGCCAGGGCAAATCAATCATTAAACACGCTTGCTTTTAAACTATGTATAATATTTACAAAAGGTACACTCCCCCGAGGTCTTCTCCGCCTTCAGGGTCTGGGAGCCCGCCTTGGCTGGGTTCGGGGGTACTGGGTCCAGGTCCAGGGTGATAAACAGATCCTGGCTGTTGGGGAAACTGGTTTCTCCGCTTCCTTGCTGTGAGCTATCTTCCTTGCCCCCAAAACCTGCTTCCATGTTGCCTCCCACTCCTTGGAGTGAGTCAAAGCACAGGGTTGGGGTAGTGGTGGCTGCACCCCCTAGAATGGCATGCAGCTCATCACAGAAGCGGCATGTCTGGGGCTCTGAATCAGATCGGCCGTTTGCCTCTCTGGTTTTTTGGTAGGCTTGCCTGAGCTCCTTAATTTTCACACGGTACTGCTGCGGGTCCCTGTTATAGCCTCTGTCCTTCATGCCACTGGAGATTTTTTCAAATATTTTGGTATTTCGTCTTTTCGAACGGAGTTCTGCCAGCACGGATTTGTCTCCCCCTACAGCGATCAGATCCCGTACCTCCCGTTTGGTCCAGGCTGGAGCTCTTCGGCGATTCTGGGACTGCATAGTGACCTGTGCACATCATCCTGTGATGATGAGCACTGCATGGTGACCTGTGCAGGTGAGCTCGCCACGCTGGCTGAACAGGAAATGAGATTCAAAAGTTCGTGGGCCTTTTCCTGTCTACCTGGCCAGTGAATCTGAGTTGAGAGCGCTGTCCAGAATGGTCACAACTGAGCACTCCGAGATAGCTCCCAGAGGCCAATACCGTTGAATTGCGTCCACAGTACCCCAAATTCAACCCGGCAAGGCCAATTTCAGCGCTAATCCCCGTGTCAGGGGTGGAGTAAAGAAATCGATTTTAAGAGCCCTTTAAGTCGGAAAAAAGGGCTTCGTCGTGTGGACGGGTGCAGGGTTAAATCGAGATAACACTGCTAAATTCGACCTAAACTCGTAGTGTAGACCAGGCCAAAGTGTGTGAGGTGATCTCTTTTATTGGACCAGCTTCTACTGGTGAGTAAGAGACACGCTTCCAAGCTTACACAGAGCTCTTCTTCAGGTCTGGGAAAGGCACTCAGAGTGTCACTGCTAAGTGCAAGGTGGAACAGATCGTTTAGTATAAGTAGTTTACACAGTCCCTTGAAACATGTGTTAATTCCTTATGCCAAACAATCTGTTCCACCTTGTATTTAGCAGTGACACGGAGTACCTTTCCCAGACCTGAAGAAGAACTCTGTGTAAGCTTGAAAGCACATCTCTTATTCACCAGTAGAAGTTGGTCCAATAAAAGAGATCACCTCACCCACTTTGTCTGGAATGAGAGTTTTCTCACCGGCCTTATGGGGAACTGGACTAGCCCTTTAGCCAGCACGCTGCACCGTGCTCACCTAGTTTTGCACACTGCTTCATCGATGGGGTTAAATTGTTCAAAGTCCACCTGCTAATTCTCGCTCATGCCAATGAGACCTTCGAAATCTTTCCCGCTGTTGAACAACCTCCCCTCCCCGCAGTGCGCTACAGATCCACTGTGCTGGCTAAACCAGTCCCACAAAGCGCCAAGGCAGGAAAAGGCTCTGACTGAATCCGATTGGCAAGAGTCAATCCTGGAAACGGGTCTTACAGACACACGGTCCCGCTGCAGCTCTGACAAGGCCGCCAGGATGTTCCCAGCTCCCCGCGCCGCCTGAACGGGTAACAAAGAAACTGCAGGTGGGGGCATCTGGGGATGATTTGCCTTTGTCCCAGAGCTGACGCGCGGGGGGCGGGGGGAGACGTTTTTAAACAAGCTGGAGGAGGGGGGAGAAGGAGACTGTAAGTGTCTCAGGGAAACGCACGCAGCAAAACCCTTCCTCCGGGGCGGAGCTGCTCTGCTGCCTCGAAATGGCTGCAGCCTGCCCCAGGAGCGGAGACGGGGCAGCGCTGCGCCTTGTTTACCCTGGCCCAGCCGGCTCCTTGCAGCAGCGGCGTCCGAGGGCAGGAGGCCGAGCTCCGTGGGAAGAGGGCGGGTGTCCGCAGGGGGCTGGGCTGATGACACTGAGAAGGGGGCCGTGTCCTGCTTGCGCCCTCCCCCGGCTCTGGACTGGAGCAGCAGTCACAGACGCGCGCTCCGGTCCAGGCCAGCCGCGGCAGCAGCGCCCTGGCCTGAGGCCGAGCCCAGGGCGGACACGTGCGGCAGCCCCGCAGCTCCGGCCGGGGACCCGCTCCATGTTGTTGACTCCCTGCGGCCGCCGCCTCCTGCCGCTCGCTCTCCCTTGCCGGCGGCAGTGGCAAGCTCCGGGTAAGCGCCCCCCACCGCCGCCTCGCCCGGCCTCGGGGCTGCCTGCCCCGCCGCCCGCGTGGGAGCCGGGACGGCCCGGCGGGTGACGCTTTCCCCGCAGGACTGTTTGCCCGACGCGGGAGGAGCCTCTCCCTGCTTCTGAAGGCGCGCAGCCGCCTGCCTTGGTACGCTCTGGGTGGCTCCCAGACTCCTCTCGTGGGGCTGTGGGCGAGAGTTTGTGCCCGGTTTCTTCATCGAGGTTGGGCGGGCACATGGATGCCCCCTTCCCCCCCCCCCCGCCAGCTGCATTGGGTGGCACTGCCACGTGCTTGCGCAGGAGTGGAAACAAATGTGGCTCACTGAATTCTAAGCTGCACCCCATGGCTGCCCTTCCCTTCAGTGCGGAGACATGGCCCACAGAGTGCGGACAGATCCTGCCCTGTGCTCCTCCGTGGCCAGGGCTAGGTTAAAACAACTCTGCTACTCCAGAATGTAACTGCCTCTCGAAAAAAACTTCCCTCTCCCCTCATTCGGCTCCTTGCTGTAACCCCTCTTCTCTCGTGTACATTGCCTATATAGTGCTAGGGCTCAGCGGCCTCAATTTAGATCCCCTCTGGAATCAACCCTTCTTACCTTATTTTCCTTCCTCCCTTGAGTCCTTGATTTCTCTCTCTCCCTCCCCCCCAGGAAATCTGTCTGTTGGTAATCAGATGCCTGCTGCCCTTCCTCACGGAGTGTGGGGCTCAGATCCCTTCCAATGATCATCCTGGCTCTTTTTGATCCAAGTGGTTTCCAAAGCATGGAGCATTGCATGCTGGGATCTTTAGCAACTTGTATCTCTGTAGAAAAGATTAACACAACTGAACTCACTTCTGTTTTATAAAATATACAGGCCTGCTAACAGTAATTCCAAACAGTGGGCCCCCACACATGCACAAGCCACACCCGCGCGGATGCGGGCGGCCTGACATTTGGGTGGTGCCGCACCTGTGCTGGCTGGTGCCCAACGAGATGCTAGGCATGCTCTTTTGGCATGATTAGGGCTTCTATATGCTTGCCCAGTAGGGTTGCCAACTGTCTAATCACACAAACCCAGAGACCCTTCCCCTGCCCCGCCTCTTCCCTGAGACCATACCCTTGTCCTGCCTCTTCTCTGAGGCCCTGCCCCCTGCTCACTCCATCCCCCTTCCTCTGTTGCTCACTCTCCCCCACCCTCACTTTCACCAGGCTGGTGCAGGGGGTTGGGGTGCAGGGCGCGGGCTCTGGGAGGGAGTTTGGGTGCGGGCTCTGGGAGGGGAGTGTGGGAGGGGGTGTGGGCTCTAGGCAGGGGGTTGGGGTGTAGGAGGGAGTCGGGGTTGGCGCTTACCTCAGGCGGCTGCCAAAAGCAACTGGCACACCCCTCTCGCAGCGGCTCCTAGGCTGGGAGCCCAGGGGGTCTCCGCTCGCTGCTGCCTGCAGGCACTGCCCCCGCAGCTCCCAATGGCTGCAGTTCCCGGCCAACGGGAGCTTCGGGGCAGGGGCAGCGCCCGGAGACCCCCTCCCCAGGGGCCGCAGGGACATCGGCCGCTTCCAGGAGTGGCATAGATTGTGGGCAAGCAGGAAGCCTGCCTTAGCTCTGCTGTGCTGCCGGCAGTGGCCCTTTTAAGTCGCCCGGGCCCTTGGGCAATTACCCCCTTAGCTCCTCCCATCAGCGGGCCTGAAAATATAGGAGTAGCAATTGTGCACCTGGCAACTTGCCATGTTCCCCTTAGTTGGGCAATATTTGGGCCATCCCTGCTAAGTATAACGTTTAAATTATATGGATTGCACACTGTTTCCTGCAGTTGACTGAGGCATCTGCTTCCTAGACTCTCCTGTATCATTGTACCATGATACCATTTACTGTCTCATCTAATTTCCTGCTTCATTTGACAGAGAGCCTGCTCTGTGCTTTACATATGAATGTTAACATTCTTCATTTTATCTCTGTAAAGTTCAGTCTCCATAAAACCTTGGCCTCTACTGAAATTGCTAACAAGGGTGCAGGCTCTGTCATGTGGACACCAGTCCACTGGTACCTGGACTAAGACAATCAAACAGCTGTCAAATAGTAACAACCTTTTCTCACTAGTGACCTGTACAAGTGAAAGACTGTCTCTCTCTTAATCACTTTTGAGCCATCTAGTCCCTCAAGTAATTAATTTTTCAAATATTTTCTCATATGGTGGACAGCATTTTCCAATTGGTATTTGTTTGTCCCCTGTTCTTAGACTAGGGAATCTATGATAACTGTCTAAATCTCTAGTTACTGCGGGGTGGGATTAGAAACACCTAACAGACACTTAACAGACCAACAGGTCGACTTCCTTTGGCAGGCTTCCCAATGGATTGTAGCCCTGCAAGGTTTCAGTGCATTGTAAGTGATGACCCCCCCTGCCAGGAGGGTGGAATCTGCGTTAAAAGACATGCTCTTCTCTCTTACAGATACCTGCAAAAGCCCTGCCGTGTAAATGCTGGTAGTTGGAGGGGTTTGGGATGAAGGGGGAAAGGGAGCAGCTTTTCTGTGGTAATCAACTAAAGCTAAATCAATATCAGTCTCTCTTAAACCTATTTAAGAGTACCTATACAAGGAGTTTGCACCAATTTAACTACATCAATTTAGAAACCAGTTTATTAAATGGATGTAATTTCTGTTTGTAGTCCAGATATTAGCATTTCAATCTTACAGAAAACTTTATTTAAAAATAGTTTTAATGAGAATTTTTAAAAGGTAGAATCACTTCTGTTGGTTATGATTTTATAAAAGCTTTTTATAAAGTTTAAATTTGGGGCCAGATTGAAGCTGATGTTATCCATTGAAAGGTATGAAGAAATACAAGGTTTGGTAACTCTATTTTGCTTGCTTTCTTCCATTCTTTCCTTTAGTGGTCTTATTCCTTTGGTATTATTTATTATTATTTATAGTTTTATAATAATAATAAACAATCCCTTTCTTGTTTCACTTTTGTTGTTTCTTCATTCTTTGTTTTATTCATTAGTTCTTCATTTTAGTTGATTATTTTAAATGTTTGTAAAGCGGCTTTCTGATTTATTTGTAACTTAATACAGTCCTTTTGGTTGTTTATTTTTAGAGCAACATTTACATTTGGAGCTAAAGAAAATTTTAAAATGAGTAGGGAAAAACAAGTAGTGGCTGGAAAAGTGATTATTTTTCATAATAATTGTATGTCTAAATTTCAGAGTACTTATATTATGCATGGCTAGTTCTGGTCAGTTTCAGGACAGCTGACAATTGAGTAGGTGACAAGATGTATCTAACCTGTAGTGTTAGTCTTCCTTAAATTATAGATTTTTAAAATTTTCAAGTGGAAGATGTTATCTAATGATTGAGGAAGTTTCTAGAAGATTGGTTTGTGCCCTGACTGAACTATTTGCTGACAACAAATGATTTTTGTTCTCTCTTCAAAAATCTATGTGTATATTGTTGGGGTGATATAGGGAAGCAGGTATTGTATCTGTTCTGTGTACAGTTATGGGGATTTTGATCTCCAGGGCTATTAATCTGGCACCTTTGACAAGCACTAAACTCTCATACAAATCCCTTAAAAGAAATAATAACTACAAACAATCAATCAAAAACCTTTAGTTAGCCTTGCGTTTGGTTACCTGCTGCAGATTCTGCAGTACTTGAGCAAGTTAATTTATTATAGGCTAGCACTGAGGTCAATAAAGGTCCACATTGGTGTGTCTTTTCTGTTTTCTGTGCCTTTCTTAACTTCTTCAGTCTGGCTGTTTCTTAGTTTCTGTGGCTGTTCTCTTACAGTTTCCTGGCATCCAGCTTCTGTAGGCATCCCTGTTAAAAGTGTGTTTTTTGTTTTTTATCTTATTAGTAATACAAAACTATTTTTTCAGTTTCTTTGTGTATCTAAGCATCAGTGCTCTTTTTTAATCTTAACTGTTATCCAGTTACACAATATCCTTTCTATAATATGATGCACAGAACTAGGAAGTCCTTTGTAAAGTGCCTTATTTACCTCTATTTGTGTTCTATTTATGGTGATAATTTTCACTGAGGAGTGTGGAAAGAGCTTTTATAGGCATCATAAACACTGAGCCACAAGTTCAGGGTCAACTCATTGCTTCCATGGGGAAAATTGCACAGAAGGGCTGGGAATATCTGTGTATTTCAGCTTGTGGAGTTTTTATAGAATCAGCGGGGGTATGTGATTTCTCCCCATACTCCCATTCCGCTGGAATGAGTAAGGAGCATAATATTCCAGATCTTTGGGGTGTCCCAAGTACTTTGGGGCAATCTCATAGATCTTGGGACCTATGGAGAACCTTTGACCCATTTATCATCCTAGGTGTTATAATAATTTTTTAATTATAATTTCAAACAGTTATCCCTTTCTTCTCCAGCCCCCAAAGTTCTGTTCCTGCTGGCCCACAAGTGGACACTGAAGCAGTCAGTGAAGAGAATCAAGCGCTCAGTTCCACAAGAGTGAGTAGATACAGCCCTCTCTCCAGGATTTATTTCATTCGCTCCCTGCTTGACCCTCCACACTCAGGGTTTCCTTTACCTCACCCCTGGTGACTCATTGGTCAGAACTTTGTGAGTTTAGGAAGAAGAATAGGAGTGCTTTCTGGGAACAGAAGAGATGAAATAATATACAGACTGGGCTGGGCGGGGGAGCGCATTGAACCATTGTGTCTGAATTATTGATGCACACAGGATGAATTCTTTTTGGAAGGGGGAATAATACAAAGTAGTCAGATTTAGCTGTAGTGAGATACGGAGAGCAGGAAAGCCCATATGGCCAGCTGTGTGATAGTTGAGCACTGGCACTATCATAGCAGTTGAAAATAAGGAGAGCTGGCAAGGGAAGAGGCCAGATTTGCTGGAGGTGTTGCATCATTCTTCTCCAGTGCCAGCTGGGAGAGATTCCAGGAGTACCCATTCTGGAAAACTTTGAAAAACTGATGCTACCTAAAAATGTGACCTTCTTCCTTCCCCTGTCTTTCATAAAGACAAACATAAATCACTTATTCTCCCCTTGGTGCGGTACGGTATGTCTTCCCTGATCCTTTCACTCTCATTTCCTTATATAACCCCAAAATCTTTTCTGGAAGTAGTTATTTCCTGTCTGAGGCCTTGTCAACACTAGAAAATGTTTGCCAGTAGAAATATACCAAGATAGCTATAAAGGAAAGCCCCACGACTGGAGATGCATTTTATACCAGCAAATTAGTTCTTTTGCTGGTATATCTTATACCAGTTGTCTAAATGAAATGATCTATCCTGGCAAAAGGACTTTTTTACCAGTATAACTGCATCTATGCCAGGGCTTTTGCCGGAACAGCCGTGTTGGTTAGGGGTGTGATCCCCCCTCCCCCGACCCTCCATATCAACGTAGCTATGCAGCAAAACTTTTAAGTATAGACCAGGCCTGAGCCTGACACAATGTATTGTTTGTCAGGAGCGCTTTTTTTGTCTTTCTCGGTCAGGATCTCTAATCCTAATCCTTTACACCCCTTCCCTGCGTTGTTCCTCTGCTGAGACTACTGAGTTTGCCAAGTGTACCTTCTTGGTAGCTGTATCTTTGCGTGTAGTTTAACTTACACCTGTGCAAATCCATTGACTCTGGGTTTGCCCAGGTATAGCAGCTTGATGCAGAATTTGCTGCTTTTTGTTTGGTTTGTGTGTGTTGCATGTTTAAAAATATAATTTTTTTAAAGAGCAAAAGATTTGGAAATAAACCATTTTAAATGGTCCCTTTTCTTCCCCAGGACTTTGTACCGCTCTGTGCCTTTAAATATGGAAGCTGTACAAATGACATCCTTGAAACGTCCTCATTCTGAGGATGATGTGGCTAATGTAGATGAAATTAAAAGGCAAAAGATCTCAGAAGAGTCTTCTAAGACAGGAATCAATTCTGAGCAAAGCATTGACATTTTAACTGAACAACCTGGAAAACCTTTGCTTGAGGACAAGAAAGATAATATAATCCTGAATGAAGAAGGTGAGGAGGAAGATAATGAACTGGAGGAAAGTGATGAAGAAGGGGACCCAGAGAGCTTTGCAGACATGATGAAGCATGGACTAACAGAACTTGATGTTGGCATTACGAAGTTTGTTAGCTTTCACAAAGGGTTTTCTGGAATCTTAAAAGAGAGGTAACTTTTCATATTGCAATCCTCTGTACTTTAATTCCTTGTATTAGCAACTATTCCCCATTTTCCTTCTCTGTTTAGCCTAGGAGTCAGACACTATCATCTCTGGTATAACACCCACACGTATCAAGATACAATAGGATTATCTGCAGGTGTGCTTCACTGCTTTCTTTTCTTAAAACTAGGGCTCTGAGAAAGCTTCAGTTTGTACATGGCTGGTGCCTTTCTAAAGTGTTTGTGTTCTGCTGAATAAAACTGAGAAAGGGGACTCTAAATGATAGGTATATAATCTTATATTCATTTCCAATTTGACTTACTTTCTGCCAACTATGTACAAAATATACAGTCTAGTTACAATATGTACTATACACATTAAAAGTACTTCTAACCTATTTAAAAGACGTGACAAAATATTTATGATCCCAAAGTCAAAATTTTTTTGAAAAAACAAGTTAAAGTTGCTATGTGATGATGATCTAATAGTCCCTTCTGGTGCTAAAATTTTATAAATCTTGTCAGTTATAACATTATGTACAAAACTAAAGAACTTGAAAATAATTGAGGATATCACAAATCTTACACCGCCTACAAAATAAACTCCTTATTCTCATTTCATTAGAACACAGCATTCTTAACTCTTACTTAAAATAAATACTGTCTTTCACCAGAAATCTCAAAATATAAATTCAAAACCCTTCTGAAGAAACAGTGCACAAATTGTTGCACCAGTCCAGCAAAGCACTTAAACATGTTTTTGCCTAATCAGTTTCAAAGTAAAGTCATCCTGTATGTACACAGTTTTGCCATAGATAGATATTGTTATGCACTTTTTCTCTGAAACTGCAGATACAACATAATCTTAAAAAAAAGACACTGTTATCCCTATTTATTGGTGGATATTCCTTATAACTATGAAAGATCTTTCTTTTGAGAGATCTGGCAAGATAACGACAGCATCACTTACAGTACAGACCCGTTTATGCGCGAATCCGCTTCATGCGCAGTAGCGCCATGCCTCCCAGTGCTACCTATTTAACACATGAGACTCGTTAACACATGGTACAGGAACTCACTATGTCGTGCTACAGATTTGCTCACTAACTCACTGACATAGAAATCGACTGGAAGTGCGGAGCGGAAACGTGTTGTACGTCTTTTCCGATATTGGTAAAGATGTATCATGCATGCTTAGTGATTGTCATGCTAGAGAGATATATAATATATAGTAGTTATATAGTAATATATATACTACATTAGCAAATTTTAACCGTAGGCCTAATATAATGGCAGAGGGCAAGCGTCAGCGTTCCTACACTGTAGAAGAAAAGTTAGCTGCAATAGATCGAGTAAATAGTGGAGAAACCCAGGCCAAAGTTTCAGAAGATATTGGGTTAGCCGAATCTACTCTCCGAGGATGGCTAAAAACGAACCTAAACTGAATGGCTTTGTACAGAATATTGATTCTGTTGTGGGGCTTAAGCGAAAATGTGTGCGCTGTTCAGCAAAACGCACAATAGACAAAGCCATGTGCACATGGTTTGCTCAGGAAAGGCTGAAAGGAATGCCGCTAAGTGGGCCAATTCTTCAAGCCCAAGCGACCAAAGTTGGAAATTTAACAGGGGATGAATCATTCCAAGCCAGCAAGGGGTTTATAAGTTATTTTAAAAAGCGTCATGGCATAGCGCAAGTATTGATTTCTGTAGAAAGCTGATGAATCAGCCGTGTTTCCCATCAAGTTAAAATCTGTTTTACAAAATGAAGACTACCATGAAGAACAACTTTATAATTGTGATGAAACAGGTTTATTTGCAAAACTGCTACCTGATAAGACTTTAGCCTTTAATTACAAGACACAGAAAACAGCTGGATTTAAAAAGATAAAAGATCGTGTGACTCTTCTTTTTTGTAATAATAAGACAGGCAGCCATAAGTTTGCCCCTCTTCTTGTTGGCCGCTTTCATAACCCTCGCTGCTTTAATCACTGCAGTAGAGCCAAACTGCCAGTAATGTACGCTAACAGCAAAAATGCTTGGATGATGAGACACATTTTTGACGACTGGTTCCACAACAGCTTTGTTTCAGCTGTTCGTAAGCATCTGTGGTCGAAGACACTCAAAGCCAAAGCACTTTTTCTACTTGACAATTGTGCAGCCCATCCTCCAGCCAAATCACTGGTATCGAGTGATGGAAAAATTTGAGTGCTATACCTACCATTCAACACAACATCAAAAATTCAACCTTTAGACCAGGGCATTATTCAGAATTTTAAAAACAATTATTGACGGGAGCTGATTTTGGTGATCATGTCATGCATGTCTTCAGGCATTTCTGAAACAGTTAAATGTGAAGGAAATTATTTATTTAGTTAAAAAAGCTTGGGACGGAGTAAAACAAAAGGCCATTGAAAAGTGCTGGACGAAGGCTCTCGGTGATGACTTTTCTGTCAAAGATGGCTCAGACTCGGAAGACTCCAGCAGTGCACTGATTCAGAGCCAGACTTTGAAGGATTTTCAGAAGAAGACGTTCTACAAACACGCACACAGACAAAAGAGGTTAAAGGTAAGCTTCGTTTTCAAATGATAAAAGATTTTAGTTCGGATACGTCGCTGGAAATCATTACCGAGTGGCTGGAGATGGATGAAGATTGCCTGACTTCAGAATTTCTGTCCGAGGAAGAAATATTAACAGGCTGCGAGGCTGCGAAAGTGATGGCGAGGATGTCATTGAAAAGGTCAAAATTTCGCCCACAGAAGCCCTTAGTGCTGTAGAAACTGTTGTCAAATTTATGAAGGAGCAAAATGCGGAAAATATCAAAATCATTGATCTGCGGCAAATGAGACTTCATAAGAAAGGGAAAAAAAAATGCGATCCAGAAAGAGCAGAAAATAACGGCATTTTTTTCTAAGTGAATCATAGACACTTTTTTCAGCATGGCCCTCTTAACCCGCGGTCCGTTAACACGCGATCGTGACGGCTTGCCTCCCGACATCCACACGTAAACGGGTCTGTACTGTACTTGCATTCAGTTTTGGGTGAATACCAATGAGAAGTGTTTGGTTATTTGTTCAAATTAAAAAATGTGGATTCATCACATCTTTACTTTAAACTCAGTTGGGCAAACATAACCTTGATAATGTCTTGACAGAGATGTTTGCAGTCTCATTATGGTCTTTCCACCCCCCCCTCCATTTTGACCCTTTTGACTTTTATAACGTGATTTTATAGAGGTTTGATATGTGCATGTGTGGATTTGGATGTAATGCAATAGAAACATATCACAGTGAAGCCTCATTTTCCCCTTTCAGCATTTCACAATCAGTTGACAGCTTTTTCTCTCAGCTGTTCTAAAATTCTTATTTTAGAAAATACAATTTATCCTGGTTTTACTAATGTAGAAAGAAAGTCCTTCATGTCCCGTCTACTGGCACCAATTCAGTGTCTCTCTTTTTCTTTTTTAAAAGACTGGATCAGAATCTGCTATGCTACTGTAGTAAATATCCAGAAGAATTCTTACTTCAGTGGAGTTCTCTCTATTTCCACCCGCATAGCTGTGAACAGAAATCTGACTCACTCTCCCTGGGAAGAGGATGAGTTGAGCTTTATGTACTGCTAGCACTGAAGAATGTTGGTTGAAGTGACAGAGTTAGTGTACTAATTCATGAAATAACAGTGCAGTAGAATCTTTGTAATTCTTAACAACAGCTAGGAATGAGAGAGTAGATTTCTGAGCTCTGCAACTTAGCAAGTAATCAACCAATTCAAAAGAATACATTATATAAATGTACTTTGTTCATCTACATGAGGAGCCTAGTTAGCTACTTATTACACTAATAAATGTTCTAGTATATTTGATTAAATAAGGAGGCCTCAGTAGCATGAAGACTCACAACAGTGATCTGCTCGTACCTTTGTTGGGAAGTTGGGAGAGGCTGCTTGCTTCTGTGTATGAATGACAGATAGAGATCAAATTATCCAGTTACTGTTTATAAAAAATCTTGGGTAAATAGATGAAAGTCAGGATATAGTTTAAAATAGTGATCTGTAAAGGAAGGCTCAAGAATTTCCTCCCCCCTCCCTTTTTTTTTAATGTCCGCTTGCAACGTTCCTGTAATTTCAAATAACGTTTTTTACATTCCCTTTCTTTCCTAATTTATATATACTCTTTCTCTTCTCTGGTGTCTTTGTAGATGAACCTACTATAAGGTGGGTGCACTAGTGGCTGGTAAACCGTACTCAGAGTAGTTATCAGTGGTTCACGATCGAACTGGAAGGGCATGTCAAATGGGGTCCTGCAGGGATCTCTCCTAAGTCTGGTTCTATTCAATATCTTCATAAATTATTTGGATAATGGGATAGAGAATACAATTATAAAGTTTCCAGATGATACTGAGCCGGGAGAGGTTACAAGCGCTTTGGAGGGCAGAATTAGAATTCAAAATGATCTTGATAAAGTGGAGAAGTGTTCTGAATTAAATAGGATGAAATTCAATAAGGACAAATGTAAATTACTACACTTAGGAAGGAATAATCAGTACAAAATGGGAAATGATTGCCTAGGAAGGAGTACTGCAGAAAAGGACCTGGGGGTTACAGTGGATCACAAACTAAATACATTAAGTCAACAATGTCATACTGTTGCAAAAAAAAAAAAAAAAGTGAACATCATTCTGGGGTGTATTAGCAGGGGTATTGTAAGCAAGAAATAAGTAATTCTTCCACTCTACTCAGCACAGATAAGCCTCACCTGGAGTATTGTGTGGGGGAAAATGTGGACAAATTGGAGACAGTACAGCAGAGAGCAACAAAAATGATTAAAGGTCTAGAAAACGTGACCTATGTGGAAAGATTGAAAAAATTGGGTTTGTGTGGTCTGGAGAATTGAAGAGTTGAGGCGGGGACATGATATTTGTCTTCAAGTATGTAAAAGGTTGTTATAAAAAGGAGGGTGCTGAAATGTTTTTCTGTTCAGTGGTTAAGGAGAACAAAACGGCCTTACTGAGTCAGACCAAATGTCCATCTAGCCCAGTATTCTATCTTCCAACAGTGGCCAATGCCAGGTGCTTCAGAGGGAATGAACAGAACAGATGATCATCAAGTGATCCATCCCCTGTTGCCCAGTCCCAGCTTCTGGCAAACAGAGGCTAGGGTCACCATCCCTGCCCGTCCAGGCTAATAGTCATTGATGGACCTATCCTCCATAAAAAGAACAGGAGTACTTGTGGCACCTTAGAGACTAACAAATTTATTTGAGCATAAGCTTTCGTGGGCTACAGACAGCCAATCGATGAAGTGGGCTGTAGCCCACGAAAGCTTATGCTCAAATAAATTTGTAAGTCTCTAAGGTGCCACAAGTACTCCTGTTCTTTTTGTGGATACAGACTAACACGGCTGCTACTCTGAAACCTATCCTCCATGAATTTATCTAGTTCTTTTTTGAACCAGAGGACAGGACAAGACGTAATGGGCTTAAATTGTAGCAAGGGAGCTTTAGATTCAACATTAGGAAAAACTTCCTAACTGTAAGGGTATTTAAGCACTGGAACAAATTACTTCTGTCATTGGAGGTGTTTAAGAGCTAGTTAGACAAACACCTGTCAGGGATGGTCTCCAGATAATACTTATTCCTTTCTCAATGTAGGGGACTGGACTATGTGACCTATTGAGGTCCCTTCTAGTCCTACATTTCTATGATTCTTTTTAAATGCTAGTGGCTTTAACATTCATGAATAACTGAACAGTAACAAACCAATATTTGTGCTTCTACGATGGAGGGAAAAAATAGGTATCATTTTCATATTGAGTTTTCAAGTGATGATTGAAGATGATTCTGGAAAGTATCTAATGTGTCCTTTGGGTAATTTTCCAGGAATGGGAGAAAGCTTTTTAGTAGATAATGGCTGAAGTTTTAATCTAGAAACTGAATAAAGTCTATTGAAAAATAGTGTTCTGTTCACAGAAGCCTTTAGTCTTTCCTGTCTATGTTTTTTAACCTCTTGTGTTTCTTTCTGTTAGATACTCAGACTTTGTTGTTCATGAAATAGGAAAAGATGGGCGCATAAGCCATTTAGATGACTTTTCTGTTCCAGTGGATGATGAGGTAAATTTTGAGTAGCTTTCAGAAATGGCTAGAAGATTTTTTTTAAATTAAGTCACTAATGAAATCTTGTTCTGACTGTGTTGTGTGAGTTACTGTTATTTTATATATATTAGGATCCTTCAGAAGAAATATTTACAGTTTTGTCAAATGAAGACAAGCAGCATTTAGAAGAGCTCCAACTTTTTAAGAACAAAGAAACCAGTGTTGCCATAGAGGTAAAATGGTAAAACAATACAAAGGACTTGGCTAACATGTCCTTTTTGCAGAAGGAGATGGGTGTGTGCATGGAAACTAAATGCTAGGTATATAAGTAGTTTGTTGAGCTTTACATCAGAGTAGGTGATGCTGAAAACTTGTAAGTTTAGGACTCGATCCTGCAAAGACTTACAAGTGTACTGAACTATGCATGTGAGTACTCACCGTGGTTTCACTGGGATTATTCACGTGCATAAAATTAAGCATATGACTAAGTGTTTGAAGGATTAGGGCTAATGCAATATTTAGGTTTTCAGTGTCTTGAGTATTTTATAGAATGATTATGTACAAGGGATTAAACAAACATGGACTTTGATGAAAGAATGTTTCCATGGATAGCATGTGCTGATTTAATAGAAGACAGTGAATTTGATCTTCCACAATAAGAAGAAAAAAGGTACAAGAAGAAGAGTTTTGTGGCTATTTTTAAATAACACAAATATGAATAACTGCTGAGCTGAATTGGGGCAAAAATTGGGTTTGGGATTAATAAGCATTCCTATATTAACATTTTTTTTTTTCACATCGAGTTGTATAGCTTCTATACAGATGTGCACTCAAGACACACATTTTGGATATAGTCCTCATTCAGGCAGTGAAATTTGGCTAAGAATAAAACTGGTGAATTTAAAAAATGTCATTGTGGTTTTTATTTGTGAAACATCAGATTCAGGGTTTGTAGCTGAGTTATGTATATATCTCTTTATGAATTAATTATAGCAAGTAGGATGTGTCCTTTAAAGCATAGTCAGAGCTTGTTTTCTTAAGGCTGGTTTTTGAACAGAAAAATGATTTTTTTGTGTGTTTAAAAACAAACAAAAAGATATGTACACAAGACCAAAAAAAGAACTCTTTTTGTGTGACAATTTTCTTTGTTAAATATAGGTTATTGAAGACACGAAAGAAAAAAGAACTATTATTCACCAGGCTGTGAAATCCTTGTTTCCTGGATTAGAGACGAAAACAGAGGACCGAGATGGGAAAAAATACATTGTTGCTTACCATGCTGCTGGAAAGAAAGCACTGGCAAGTGAGTTTGTTACTGTCTCCATCATTTCATATTGCAAAGTTGAACTACAATTTAAAAACAAAATGTTTAATTAAAATTACATAATACTTCAGACAAAGGGGTATGTTATAATTTGGATTTGGAGGCTGTTGCATGCTTCTGTACCTATTCATCCAGTATGTTACTTCTAAATGGCACAGGGCATGAGGCTTACATGTTAGATATGCTAAAATATATTAGTGTGGGGGTTTTTGTTTTTTCTTCAAACCACTAATCAAGTAGATGGAGTAGCAAATATAAAGTTGTTTTACTGGGTTTATGATAAGTGAGAAGTATTAGTACATGAAGAAGACTTGCTGGCAGGGGGGACGGGACGGACTATAACAGTTTTCAAATATGTTAAGAACTGTTATAAAGGGTGATTGATTGATTGTTTTCCATGTCCACTGAAGGTAGGACAAAAAGTAATGGGCTTACTCTGCAGCAAGGGAGACTTAGGGTAAAATTCTAACTATAAGGGTAGTTAAGCTCTAGAATAGGCTTCCAAAGTAGGTTGTGGAATCCCCAGTATTGGATGTTTTTAAGAACGGGTTGGACAAACACCTGTCAGAGATGTTCTAGGTTGGTCCTGCATCAGCACAGAGGGCTGGCTCTTCCAGCCTACATTTCTATGATTCTCACTGAATGCCAAATAGACAACATAGGAGTGTGTGTTTGTTTTTATTGTATAGTTACTGTCTAAATGTTGATCATGTGAACCTAATTGGATCCAAATTAAGTTGTCACAATCATACAATTTAGGAATTCCAAATTTCCTCTGTGTTTATATAATGCATAGCACAGTGGGGTCCTGGTCTGGGACTAGGGTTCCTAGGTGCTATGGTAATACAAATAATAATAAATTCAATGGGTGAAATCCTGGCCTCACTAAAGTCAGTGGTAACCCCCCCTTTCATATCAGTGGGGCCAGAATTTATCCCAACCTGTTTACTACCTTTCAGAATTACACCTTTTATATAAATAATATATGAATATATTTCCAGCAGCAACTCTTCTCAAAGATAGGATCTTTTTAAAATAGCTGAACCTGCTTCTGCTTTCCAGTTAATGACAATCCTGTGCTTTGCCAAAATTAAAGTTATAAGCAGAAAACTGTCTGTATCCATCATCAGTTATAGGAACTGCTTTTGTAGTAAGAATAATGACGGACTTAGTAGTATCAAGGTAGATAACTTAATATGTTTCAAAGTATTTTGGTAGTCTAATTATTTTGGGGCACATCAGTATTGGTATACAAATATGTAAAACATTGTTGCCCATTATCTGACACTTTTGACATGTTGGCAAATTGATTTTAAATCTAAAGGTTTGCCTAAACACAGAATTTCATCAGTTTAACTCAAGGTGTGGGGCTTTTATAAACTGATTTAGTTAAAATTAGTATAATAGGCTGTATGAATGTTCTTATTTTGGTTTAAATTAGGCTTATTTCAGTTTACCTGAAGTCAGTTAGGAACAGGTTTAAGATAAATTGTATCTCATTGCCAGTAGATGGGCTCCAGCATTTGTAATGCAAATTAGATAGGGGCTACATATTTATTTTAGATAAAAGTATATTTTATTTAAACTTTTTCTTAAGCAAATGTAAAAGTCTTTTGCTACGTGGTAGAGTATTTAAAGTATCAAAAACTTGGAATAAATTATTATTACATGTGTAAGGTTTATCACATTAACTGTGTCAAGTTAATCCTATGGTTGCATGCTTTGGGCATGGAGTATGCTTACTTACAAGTACAAAAAGTAATCTCCAAACAAATCCTGGTCTCCTTTGGGTTATAATAGTCTTCCTCAGTGTGCCCTGTTGATGTTTATGTTCCTTAACCATTGTTACAACAAAGTGCTTGTATTAAGTTGAACAACTATAACTAAAAGGTACCTTACAAATAGGATTTGTAGATTTTAACTGGTGTCCATTTAAAAAAAAAAAAAAAGTATTTCTCTAGAGGAAAAATCTTTTCTGGACAACTTCATACGATGCAGTAGGATTTAATGTGTTTTAAACTTAGATTCTTAGGCCCTGATCCTGCAAACATATTTACATTTGTAAGTTCAGTGGCTACCCATGTGCAAAATATTACTCAACATGCATAAATGTTTGCAGAATGGGGATACTGGACTATAGGCTCTTTGGGACATGGACCATATCTAAGTCTTGCATATGTGCAGTGACTAACACATGGGGACTCAATCCTGAATGGGGTCAGTGGGCAAGAAACACTTGAAATATTTAGTAATCTATTCTTACATGAGAAACATGATGAGGTATGCTTGTGGGGATAAGGGTTACAAGAATGTTTTCTAACTTACTAAATTACAAGTGCTTTTGTCTGTGTGGTATTTAGAGTACTTCAGGCATGGACTTATTACTTCAGTAACTTGTTGGCAGTGCTGTCCATCATTGTCCACAGTGAAGTTTGTTGTACCTCTGATTGAAACTTTCCGTATATTTACTGTTTGCCTCTGCACGATTCCATCGCATAACCATCTAAATCACTGTCACCAACCACGTAATTGTTGGATGCTATAGAAGTCTACAGCATAAACAATCATAACCATAAACCTGCATGTTCACCTCTAAAACCCTTCAATAGTTTAAAAATTAAACATTGCTCTTTTGTGCTCTTTATGCTATACATTGGGACAGAGGTCAGAACTGCAACAGGTAAGATATGTTGGTATTTCATGCTGGTAAAATGAAATGCCAACCATTCAGACACACTAAATAGTGAAAGCATTGGCCAAACTAACAAGAATTAAATATAAAATCTATGTATAAGCAATGTTAAGTTTTCACAGAAAGTGACGAAGCTGGTGCTGCACCCTTCACACATGCAGTTATGGGCTTCTGTCTTGCAAGTCACTTGGTGCGGACCCAATAGTCCACCCACATGGAATGGCTTGCAAGATCAGGACCAGGGCTGGATTAAGGCATAGGGATGATGAGTGAGTGAGATCCTGGCCCCATTGAAATCAATGGTGAAATTCCCTTTGGTGTCAGTAAGGCAGGATTTCACTTCATAGTTCTATGTTTAGAGTCCCAATTCCCAGAGTCCTGTGAGTTTTACATCAGATTCATAGGTTTCATTAAAAAAAACAAACAAGTTTTTAGCCCTTGTGGTTGTAATAAAAAGCTTGAAAACATGAATCAAGAATAAGTGATGCAGCAATGTCTGCCTGAATGTGCAGATAGCCTGAAGCAATACCTCTGAGAGGTATGAATTGTCTTATTCATCTCAATGGGGTGTTGACTCCAAGACCCATTGATCTGGGAGGCTGTGACAACACCACCCCAGCAGAGGACTGTATGTGCAGCAGGAGAAAGAGAGGGGAGGCAGCTCCACCCAGCTATCCAAGTAATGTGGGCTATGGTGCCATCCCTGCTTCTCTGGCAAGGGAGAGACTCCAGCCACCCCACTCCAAGGGGGATGGATGGGGCCATGGCATGGGCATGGGGTTGTAGTAGCAGATGGTATGGTGTGTGCTTAGGTTCCCAGGTTGCCTTACTCTGGTTTTGATCAGGGCTGGTGTTTTTGAAAGAAATCCAAATGAAAGTGTGCAAAATTGAGCAATCGATGCATTATGGAGAAACTTTCAACTTGGAAATGATTCTCCCTGTGAATCGTTTTTTCCCCTTGTCCTATTTTAATGGCAGAAATTTTTGTGCAATCTTTGTTTTTTAAACCTAATTTGCTACTTTAAAGTTATAATTTGTACAAGAGTAAATTGAGATCACAGAGGATTGATGAATTGAGAAGGAGAATAAGCAGGAGCCAGTGAACTCCTAACAAAAAGACTGTGGACCATATCATTAATATTATGAAGAATTTTTTTGTTTCAGTGGAGACTTCGCTTAAACATTGATGGCCAGTACAGCCCATGGTTTGCATACAAATGTTCCTGGTATTTTTTTTTCCCAAGGGAGACAGAGGCAACTCTGCTTGTGTTCTCTCTAAATATTGTAGTACTCCGTGTGAGGCGTTATCTTTCAGTGAGGAGTTAGGGCTGATGATATTGCTTCCTTAAAAAACACCAACTCCTCTTTCAGGCTTTTGTCAGTTTTTATTTAAAAAATCCATATTTTAAACCTAGGCCTTCCCTACAGGAGATAAGTATTTTTCGGTATAACCTAAAATGTTAATTTAAACAAAGATTAGTAGTATGTGTAAAACCACCACCTCCACCACCACCACTCCTCCCCCCATGTGGACACACTTATACTGGAATAAGAGTACTTTTTTTCAATTTAGCTTTCGTTGCCTGGGAAGGGGTTTAAGATAAAATGAAAAAGACACTCTTATATGAGAGTGTCCACATGGTGGTTTTATACGTGTAAAACTTTTCCATTTAGACAAGCTGTTAGTTTTTATGCCTTTTATAAAAAAAAAACCAACAACCCCAAAGGGCCTGTTCCTACTCCCACTGAAGTCAAGTGCCTCTTGTTGGCCTCTATGGGAGGAGGATTGGGCCCACAATGATAGATGATTATGCAATGCACATTTATCTTTGAAAACGTTACTGTGCAGTAATGACTTTAATATTTTGGCAGTCTTGCTTCCCTTTCTATGAAACCAAAAATGATTAAACAATATCATGAACCATATTTTAGACTAGAGACACATTGCATAACTTGAAAATATCCAAGGTGAATTTGAATTATTAATTAATTTAGAAAATTGGCCCAAATTTAACTCCGTTGTGAGACTTGGTTACCAAACTTCAACTCAAAGTGAATTCTTACCAATTATAAAGCCCTTAAAATTTGTATATGATATAACCCAAGCTCTAGTGTTGCATGCACGATGCTATAGAAATAAATAATACATTATTAATGCCATCCTTAAAATAACATAGTTTGCTTTTTGTGAAGAATATAAAGGGCTTGCTTGATCCAATGACCAGTGGAGTCTTCCCATTTGGTTCAACAAGCATTGCATCAAACCCAAAGTGCTGGACGTTGTTCAAAGTGAAGCCGCTGGTAAAACTTGGATTTACTTCAGTCAGAATGAGATTGGGGTTGGGGCAACAAATAAACCACTGGGAAAATATTCCAACAGAAGGACACTTTCTTTTGTCATGCAACTCCTGGTAATGTTTGTGTAAGTCACACGGCTAAAATCTTGTATTGCAGTATAAATTTACACCACAGTGGATCTGCAGAAAGTGCATTTTTTTCATACTTCATAACTGCCAGAGAAACAAGGTGGGTGAGGTAATCTTTTACTGGACCAACTTCTTCCATTCAGTACTTTTATTTTCTTAAGAAAGAAGCAGATGGAAGCTAATTGAAGTCACTGAGAGTCACGTGTTTGTTTGAAAATGGAAACTGCTGTGGCAAGTAAATGAACCCTGATTGCAAACGAGGATAACAACTGATAATGTAGTTTACAAATTGTCCTTTTATATGTCTTAACTCTTTGTTTTAAAGATCCAAGAAAACATTCATGGCCAAAATCTAGGGGAAGCTACTGCCACTTTGTATTATACAAGGAAAACAAGGATACAATGGATGCTATTAATGTACTATCAAAATTTTTAAGGTAAGAATATTATTTTGTTGCTTTGAGACACAACAAAAACAACTAAATATTTAATGTAAACATTCTGCTTTAAAATCCGTATGCCAAAACCACACAGGAAATGTATTGTCACAATATATTTGGTAACTGCAAAATATTTTTGTTTTAGGAGGTCACATTTGAAATGCTTCGCTATGTTAAGAAAATAGTTCTAAACAATAAAAAATGGCATACTGTCAGGCATGCTTTCAGGCTTGGTCTTCAGTGAGGGAAAGATTTGTGTTTGACCGCCTAACTTGCATGAAGACTACAAACTGTCTTGTATTCACTAGGATTTTACCCTGAGTTGGTGCATTCTTAACTGAAGTTAAGTGTGCACTTTTATTCTCAGGGCTTGTTTATACCTGAAACAGTACAACGGCCCAGTTGCAGTGCTGCAGCTGCACTGCTGTGGCAAGTGAGTGTGAGATTCTCCCATTGGTGTAGGTAATCCACCTTCTTGAGAGGCAGTAGCGAGGTCGATGGAACAGTTCTTCTGTTGATCTAGCACTGTCCACTCTGGGGTTAGATCGGCTTAACTGTGTCACTCAGGGGTGTGGATTTTTCACACCCCTGAGCGATGTAGCTGGGTCAGCCTAACTTTTTAGCGTAGACCAGGCCCCAGTGAAGACCAGGCCATGCAGCATATCTTTTACTTTAGGGATTTTAAATGTGCAGTTGTCCAAACATACAGTGGATGTACTTAAAAATATCGTTGCGGTCATTCATATGCAAATCAGTTATTGTAGCCACTGCAGTTGGGGCAGTTAGTTCAGATTAAGGTAGAGTGTAAACTTTAAAACGCAGTAGCTCCATGTGTAAACAAGCTGTAACTGAGATTTTTCTTTCTTTGTCCTGTCCTAATCATTGTAACTCCTTTTTCTATGAAAGGTAGGTGGTGACCAGTCTCCTTCTGCTTGCTGTGAGGGATTCACCAGTCACATAAGCCTTGGCTTTCTGCCTTTCTTTGTGGCCAAGCAAGCCTTTGTGTATTTGTCCTCCCATCCCCATCAGTGACAGTCCTCACTAGCTGTTTTATAAGTGAGAGTTCACAATCCAAGCTTCTGAATGTTTGGCTCTGAGAAATCAGCACCACCTTGGTGAAGGTGGTACTTGTATTTGAAAAACAGGATGCCTGGGAACATGCTACTCCAGCGGTCCATGGAAAGCTTGGTAGAGATTATGCATGTAATGGCAATAGTGCTACCACCTGGTACGCACAAGTGGGATAGCAGGGAATCTACTGACAGCAACATTTCTCTTATCCTGCCTGGAGTGCAAGGGAAAACGACGATGTTGAGAGGGAAAGAAACAGTTATGGAAACGGAACAATATTGAAGTGCACTGACTGTATGCTTATATGAGTGTAGTGTTTGGTATACAGATAGCCGCACATAGAGATAAATGCACTATTTGAATTTCACACAGAAAAATAAGCATGCACTGAGGGTTTTTTTTTTTAATAGTGATTGATTTGTTGTGCATTATTCCATTGAATTTTTTTACTTTATACACCCACACACGAAGCAAATTATTCAAAGTAACAGTGACAATACTGCCTATACGCAAGAGGACTCCTTTATGATTGTTAAAGTAGAACCTCAGAGTTACGAACACTGGAGTTTCAAACTGACAGGTCAACCACACACCTCATTTGGAACCGGAAGTACGCAATCAGGCAGCAGAGACCAAAACAAAAAAACAAATACTGTACAGTACTGTGTTAAATGTAAACTAACAAAAAATAAAGGGAAAGTTTAAAAACAGATTTGACAAGGCAAGGAAACTGTTTCTGTGCTTGTTTCATTTAAATTAAGGTGGTTAAAAGCAGCAGCAAAGTTGTATCAAGTCAATGTTAAGTTGTAAACTTTTGAAAGAACAACCATAACATTTTGTTCAGAGTTACAAACATTTCAGAATTACGAACAACCTCCATTCCTGAGTCTTCATGACTCTGAGGTTCTACCATATTTGCTAACAAAATATATGGTAACTTTCCTGCCTTATAATAATGCCATATACAGCAATAGAAAATATTATATATATATAATGGGGTCAAGTTGCAGTACAGCTTGTGTGGAGATTGTAACTTAAAATTCCCTATTTTTTGTGCATGTAAAATCTAATAAAAAAGTTGTTAGTTTAGTTTTATATATATAATATGCTAGTGAGATTACAGTTTATCTTTGGCCTAATTGTATGGGGCTTGGGTCTCCTTCAGTATCAAATCTGATATTTTCATCACTTTTTTTTTTTTTTTTTTTTAAAGAGTTAAGCCAAATATATTTTCCTACATGGGGACCAAAGATAAAAGAGCTATTACAGTTCAAGAGATTGCTGTTCTTCGGTAAGTGAAAATATGTTGCAAGTAAATTCTTATAACAAGGTAATTTGGCTGTCTTAATAAACATTTAAGAATCTTGGATAATATGTAGCGCACGTAAAACATGTTGGTTTATTAAATATAGTATGTGCACTCTTTATTTTGTTCATCGATAGCATGGACTTTGTTTAAGGTAGGTTAGCTTTACATGGAGAAAACACTATTGCATATCAAACAGAAGTTGCAGAGTCAGGTCCTGATTCAGCAATGCACTTAAGCGTGTGCTCTAGTCGCTTTACCGAATCAGGACCACAGTCACTAAACAAATGTTGTAGATACTATGGAACCCTTTTATTTCAAGAAGAGTTATACCGTAACTGTTTATCTTGTAAAACCAGTGGTACTCAGGCTACAGCTTCTGAGTCATATGTAGGTTGCTTGGGGTCCATTGGTCTGATTGGAGCTGCACCTGATCTGAGACACATAGTAAGCAGACACATAGTGAGCAGAGAGTTGATCACAGGACTGCTCCCATGTTATATAACCCTTGCAAGATATCAGAAGGATGCTGAGTGGTGGTGTGGGACCCACCTATCTGTTGTTAATGTGATCCACCCTGTCACTGGGAACCCATCTTCTTCCTTCCTTACATAACTCCCTCTGAGCATTCAGGAAGGAGAACCAGAACTGCTCCTTGCTCCAAGGTGAAGAAAGAATGAGGAGGAACAGCTCCTTCCTTGGTTAAATGGTAAAAACTTTGTTAACACAGAGGTAAGGTTGCTGGTAACAGCTTGTGCCCTTCCAGAACACTGAGTTCAGCAAAACTCTTGAAAATCAGGAAATACGGTGTTAGGGTAAATGCCACATAACCTTAACTCTGCTTCCCCCCTGCCCCCCATTGGAGCTGGCAATAGCTACTGGGAATTACCGTGTTAGAGGTAGCCATAGCTGTACTGAATGGTGGAGGAGGTAAGTGGGACTGTTTGGTCTCTGATATTGGAAGATCTGAGTCTGAGCCCAAGCCCCTCCCTCTTTCCACAGTGTGTTATCAAAGGAAAGAGGTTCACGTGTACCTGAGGCTCCATTCCTCATCATTGTGATACAGAATTGCATAGGTGGTGTCAGTAGCAGGGCACTGCAGCCTGCTTGCCATGGATATTGCCAGTAATGAGATGGGAGATGAGAGCAGTCTGTGAATTTTGTGATGGGTATGGAAAAGTCTAGGTTTAGGTGGTATCCTGCTCAGAGGACAGAGTTAAGGTTACATGGGCATTTACCTTAACTCTGTGTGTGCTGGGTTTTCAGAAGTTTGAGCTTGACTGGATTCATGTTCTGGGAGGGCATGAGTTCTCTCCGGCAACCTTAACTCTGCATTAACAAAGTGTTTTCCTTGTTTAATTATTGTTGGTTTTTTTTACCATTTTATTGCCTCCCCCCTTTTTTTTTGAACAGAAAGAAGTGTTGGTAGTTAATGGTTGTTTAGATAGTTGTAGTGTAGCCGTAGCCATGAGAACTCCATCATTTTCAGTGGCGCAGCTGTACTGCTGTAGTGCTTTTGGTGAAGATGCTCTATGCCGACGGGAGAGAACTCTGCTGACAGCTTAATAACCCCTGCCTCCGTGAGAGGTGGTAGCTATGCTGGTAGGAGAAACTGTCTATACTGGCACTTAGGTCAGTATAACTTACTATCTCTGCAGATTTTAGAGGACTTAGAATCTTGTTTTGAACAGGAAGCCGGTCTTAACCTTTACTATAGCAAAGCTGGTGCTCTGCTATAATGTACTCCCAGAGCTAGCCTAAGTGGGTGAGATGCAATTTGATGGAGTCTCCGAAAAATCACAAAACAGTGGTGCGGTTCTTTGGCATTGCATTGTAATATTGCATCAAAAAATGAAGATGTACCATAGTATAGCAGCCTTGTGTGTATACATTTCACAATACAACATTTGGAGACCATGTCATGACTCTTTTGTGGCTTTTTGCA
This sequence comes from Natator depressus, assembly GCF_965152275.1. Lineage (NCBI taxonomy): Eukaryota > Metazoa > Chordata > Testudines > Cheloniidae > Natator > Natator depressus. Next base: position 321,579,898 of record NC_134234.1, on the reverse strand, counting down.
ACCCCATTCAATAACTATGGGACTCTTAAATTTAAACTAGAGGTTCCCAAACTGATCTCCATAGAGAAGACAGATTATGTTATTCAGCTGTTACAATTTGGTATGTATACATGTGTTCTCACACACACACACACACACACCTCTGAACAGAGTACACCATACAATCTGGTTAAATGAGATTACCTGCTTGAGTGTGAAGATTAGTAATTTGTGGGTCCATCTGATGAATCCCACACTTTGAAGAACAAGTGCATCAACTGATGATCATACATATTCTAGATTGAGTCCTGAGAGATCCCTAGAGCCTGTTGATCCTGCACAGAAATGTGGGGTGTTTCTTGGGGACCAATTGTTAAATGTTCTAATAAATTATCTTTGCAAGTTATTTTGTGTGCAATGGTGAAAGGTGGTGATAACATGCACATTGAGGGCTGTTGATGAATAAGGACCCAGGATGAAACTCCCCATAGAAAGAATTAAAGGGCTAATCTGTACTACATTAGTTCTGCTGGTATAGCTGCACCAGCAAAGCCCCCTAGTGGAGATGCATCTTGTACTGGCTTTTTGCTGGTATAAGATGTGTGTCTTTAGGGGACTTTTTGCCAGAATAGCTATGTTGTTTACAAGTCTGATTAGTCCTGTTGGAGAGCAAGGTTGTTCCCTCAGCCCCATCGTTTTCAACTTAGCCATGGAGTTGCTCATTCAAGCCATCTCCAGCAGTCTAGGCGGTTTTGACCTGTATGGCAACAGCGTGAATATTCTGGCCTACACGGGCTATCTGGTCCTGATCGCAGACAACCCTGAGTGTCTCCAGCAAATGCTTGACATCATTAGCCAGGCTGCCAACTGGATGGGACTCCGCTTCAGTGCTAGGAAGTGCGCATCCCTGCATATCGATGGCAGTAGAAGGGACTTGGTCCATACGACACCTTTTCAGATCGAGGGTGAACCTATGATCTTCCTCAAGGATGGGCAAGCGTACCAACATCTCAGCATGCCCATGGGTTTCTGCATCCAGCAGACACCTGAGGATACCATTGCGGAGATCCTACGAGATGTGGCCAGGATCAACTCCTCCCTACTGGCACCATGGCAGAAGATCAACGCCTTGAACACCTTCCTGATCCCCCGGGTCTCATTCATCCTGAGGGGATCTGCCGTGGCGAAGGTACCTCTGAACAAGGCAGACAGCATCACCAGGCAGCTAGTGAAGAAGTGGGTGTTTCTTCCCCAGAGAGCCAGCAATGAACTGGTGTACATCTCGAACAGGCAGGGCAGAGCCAACGTTCCTACTATGGTGATCTGTGCGACATTGCAGTGATCACTTCTGCCTTCTGACATGCCTGGATGTCATGGTGAGGAACACTGCAGAAAGTGCCATGTGGGATGTCATCAAGAAGTGAATCGCCAGGACTCCCTCCAATCAAGATGTTGCCACCTACCTGAGTGGCTCACTGGAAGTTGAATTTGGAAGAGACTGGGGAGACTTTGCTTCACTCCTGACTCATGCTCCCAATGCTACACAACAACTGGAGAAGCGTATTGGCTGCCGCTGGACATGGTGCAAGGAACGCCAGGAGCTGGGAGTCCTAATGCCACAGGTGAAGAATGCAGAGCACACAATCCTCACTGCAAAAGCTAGAACCATGCTGGAGAGGACCCTGAAACATGCCATCCGCTGCCAATACGTGGAAAACCTGAAACAGAAGCCGAACCAGGGCAAGGCGTTTGAGGTGACGTGCAAGTGGGACGCCAGCAACCACTTCCTCCCCAGGGGCAGCTTCACCCGATTTGCCAACTGGAGGTTCATCCACAGGGCTAAGCTCAACTGCATTCCACTGAACGGAGCCATCAGCCACGGGAATCAGGACAAGTGATGCATGAAGTGTGGCTATGCCAATGAGACACTACCCCACGTCCTGTGTAGCTGCAAGCCCCATTCCAGAGCCTGGAAGCTCTGACGCAACGCCATCCAAGTTCGCCTAGTCAAAGTCATCCTGCCACCCATACGGAAGGTGGCCGTGAACTCCGCCATCCCTGGAACAGACAGCCAACGGCGGCTGGACATGATCATCACCAACAAGGACCAGAAGATCATGATGGTGGACGTAACAGTGCCTTTAGAGAACAGGACCCTGCCTTCCACAATGCCCGTGCTCGAAAGGTGGAGAAATACGTCCCCCTCTGTCCAAAACCTTGAGAGCCAAGGGCTAGCAGGTTCAGAGACATGCACTGATCGTTGGAGCCCTGGGCCCATGGGACCCCAGTAACCAGTGAGTGTTGAGAGAATGCAGAATTGGTCAGCGTTACGGTAGGCTGATGTGGCAACTCATGGTGTCAGACGCCATTAGGTGGTCAAGGGACATTTACATAGAACACATCACCAGATATTGGCAATACCAGGAGGGATGAGCTGGAGTGCCGATGAGAAGCCCAGTCAGGAAAGTATCTGAAATACTTTCCTCCTGGATTGTATTTTCTAAATGGACAACCTACCCTAAATTCTCAATTACTGAGGGACAATTGTCACTCATTGCTATATTAGCTTTCCGCAACAAACTCTCTGTATAACTTGTCATGAGCAATGTACCCGAATACTTGGATGCTAATATCTAAACTGTACTGTTAAATTCATTCACCTAAATGTGGGTTATTGCTGTTTATGCACTATATGTATCTTATGACTTTTAAAACAAACTTTGTATTTGTGGATAATCTAAGCACTCTACCCAGATATACAGACGCTCTTTTCTTAACCTGTGTACTATATAATTTTTAACAGCTTTAATAAAAATTTTAATTCCCCTACTCCCACTCCTAACCAACATAGTTATGCCAGCAAAACTCTGTAGTGTAGACCTGGCCAAAGATGCACTCACATTTGTCTGGCACTTAAAGCTTGGAGGTTCCGTTTGTTGCAGAGCATCTGCACAAAAGGAGGGTGGGTGCCCAGCTCTGGGGTGCTGTTCTAGGGTTCGTGCAGCCTTGGACCAGGGAAATGGGAGGAAAAGGGGCACAGTTTGTTGAGCAGTCAGAGTGGAATGTAGGCTTGGAGAGAGACAGAGGCACTAGACCACAGGTGGGCAAACTTTTTGGCCCGAGGGCCACATCTGGGTATGGAAATTGTATGGCAGGCCATGAATGCTCACAAAATTGGGGATTGGGATGTGGGATGGGGTCAGGGCTCTGGCTGGGGGTGCTGGCTCTGGGGTGGGGCCAGAAATGAGGAGCTCAGGGTGTGGGAGGGAGCTTTGGGCTGGGGCAGAGGGTTAGGGTGCGGGGAGGGGTGGGTGGGCCTTTGGTCTCTGGGGTGGGGCTGGGGATGAGGGGTTTTGGGTGCAGGAGGGTGCTTCGGGCTGGGACTGAGAGGTTTGGAGGACGGGAGGGGGATCAGGGCTGGGGCAGGGGGTTGGGGGTGCAGGCTCCATGAGGCACTTAGCTCAAGCAGCTCCTGGAAGCAGTGACATGTCCCCCCTCCCGGCTCCTACACGGAGGTGTGGCCCAGGTGGCTCTGCATGCTGCCCCATCCGCAGGCGCCGCCCCTGCAGCTCCCATTGGCTACGGTTCCCTGCCAATGGAAGCTGCGGGAGTGGCAGTTGGGGTGGGGGCAGCGTGCATAGCTCCATTGCTGCCCCTGTGCATAGGAACCAGAGGGGGGACATGCCGCTGCTTCCGGGAGCCGCATGGAACCACGGCATGCACGGAGTGGGGCAAGCCCCGACCCCGCTCACCGGCTGGAGCAGAGCAAGCCCTGGACCCTGCTCCTCGGCAGAAGATCAAGGGCTGGATTAAAACGTCTGACAGGCTGGATGCGGCCCCTGGGCCGTAGTTTGCCCACCCCTGCACTTGACAGTTGCTTCTGTAGCAGGGGAGACGTGCTAGATTTTAAAAAGCAGAGTACAAAACAAAAAAGATTAATTGATGTCTTCCTTCTAGGATGTTTTGTTTTGTTTTCTTCTGCCTTATACCCTAAATTATTCACTTCTCCAGTTAGACTGAACATTTCTCAATACCCGTTAAGTTTCCTGTAAAGAGACAAGTAAAAGCTGGGATTGACATCCTAGGAGTGGGGGATGTGCTTAGCTTGCTGCTCAAGTAAAGACGTTGTGACAGGGTCGGGCCAGATGGCTATAGGAGAGTAATAGAAGGCAGATATATTAGCCCCAGGCTAAGTAGGTCCCTTTTCCCTGGGTAAGGGAACAGGGATGGTTCCAGAACAATCAGGAACCTTCTGCAGACAATTAAGACAGGCTGATTAGAACACCTGCAGCCAATCAAGAAGCTGCTAGAATCAATTAAGGCAAGCTAATCAGGGCACCTGGGTTTTAAAAAGGAGCTCACTTCAGTTTGTGGTGTGCATGTGAGGAGCTGGGAGCAAGAGGCACTAGGAGCTGAGACTGAGAACGCGGACTGTTGGAGGACTGAGGTGTACAAGCATTATCAGACACCAGGAGGAAGGTCCTATGGTGAGGATAAAGAAGGTGTTGGGAGGAGGCCATGGGGAAGTAGCCCAGGGAGTTGTAGCTGTCGCACAGCTGTTCCAGGAGGCACTCTAGACAGCTGCATTCCACAGGGCCCTGGGCTGGAACCCGGAGTAGAGGATGGGCCCGGGTTCCCCCCAAATCCTTCCAACTCCTGGTCAGACACAGAAGTCGTCGACCTGGACTGTGGGTTCAGAAAAACACCCAAGCTGAGGGCTGCCGTGAAGCTCCAAGGCGAGCAAATCTGCCAATAAGCACAAGACCCACCAAGGTAGAGCAGGAACTTTGTCACAACGTATACAATGCCTGTAACCATAAGTGGGATTGGCATGCTTGATTCTCAGTTCAGTACACTGAAATCTCTAACTTGCATAATGACAGGTTTCAGAGTAGCAGCCGTGTTAGTCTGTATCCGCAAAAAGAAAAGGAGTACTTGTGGCCCTTTTTCTTTTTGTGAAATCTCTAAGGATTCCTATATCCACCCAGTCTCAGTCATGCTTTCTGTAAGTGTTTGAAAACAGTTTTGTCCCATCTGTAGTAGCAACTTAATCATTTTCAAATGCAGGTTCAGGAGGGATAATATTTTTATTGACAGCATTTTTCAGTAGTGGTCAGATCCCTTGTGACCTAAACCTGAGTTCTGCCTTAGGTGTAAAACTTTGTCCTACAGTGCTAATGTACTCTGTTCGCAAAGCATTCTGAAGCATCAGTACGGGTTTATCTTCACTGCAGAGCTAAGTTGTGTGTTGTCCCGACCCCCACTTCCATCCACACACAGAGCTCTCTCATTCAAATTTAGTGGTGTTTTCGGGCCCCGACTACCTGGCTTGTTGGGGGCTGTGGGTCAGCGGTTCCCAAACTGGATCATAACCCCAGATGGAATCGTGGCAATCCCTAGTGTGCGGAGGACGCCATTTTTCTCTGCATAGCGTGACCTCACATGTACAGTGCATGCGAGGTCACAATGCATGGAGGATGCCATTTTGCTTTATAAAATGGCATCCTTTGCACAGCATGACCTTGCATGCACCATACGCATGGGGTCATGCAGTGCAGAGGACAAAATGGTGTCCTCCATGCTAGGGTTCTTGAAGGAAATAATTAATCAAACTGGGGTCACGCTGGCAAAAATTTTGGGAACTCCTGCTGTAGCCTAAAGCCTGAGTTGTGCTTTCAGGCTGGTAACAAGCCCACTTTGCAGTGAGGATGCAGACTAAATCATTCATGCTGATAATGCCTTCCCACATTTCCCCTGCTTCCTTGTGTACTGAGAAGAACAGACAAGTTCTCCCACAATTTCCTGGGAAAGGGAAGAGCATGAATGAGCATGGGGCAAACATAACTTTGTATTAACATTTTTTGCCAATTAGTCTTCCAGCATAGGTCCCAGGAAACTTGTTGTTGACATAGCTTTGTCAGTAATGGATTAGTTTTCTTGTGTAGATGGGGCTTGAGAATAATGTGCCCTATCCTTTTAGATGATTCATTTAGAATATTTTTTGGAGGCAATACACAAAAAGCAGAGAAACTAAGGGAGTTATACTCCTGTTTCTTGTAATGGTGTTTTAGCTTGAAACCCTGGCATTTCCATAAATACTTACCCATGAGCTTTTCTGAGAATAGCTTGGTCACTGTCTTTTTTCTTTTTTTTCTTTTTAGAATCACTGCACAAAGACTTGCTCATTTGAACAAATGTTTGATGAACTTTAAGTTGGGAAATTTTAGTTACAAGAACCATCCGCTGAAATTGGGAGAACTGCAAGGGAACCATTTCACAGTTGTTCTCAGGTAAAATGCTGCTATATGCCAGGACTTTGCCATTGATGGCTTTCTTAATCAAGTCAGAGTTTTTCAGCCATAAAGTAGGGAGGATACCAGGGGATCTGAGACTACTTTTCTACTACTCTGAAACTTTTCTCAATCAAGGTGTGGGGGAGGGAACTTGCTGGATTTAGGAAATGCTGTATACAATTTATGTTGACTTTTAATACTGATAATGACTGCTTTCAGGAGCCTAAGAGTACAAGTTCAAACTGATCTGATGGCTGTAATTTGAGATGGTTTTACTGTTGGGTGGATTTTTAAAAATAATTTTGTGTTAGAAATATAACAGGAACTGATGATCAAGTACAGCAAGCAATGCACTCTCTCAGGGAAATTGGATTTATTAATTATTATGGAATGCAAAGATTTGGAACCACGGCTGTTCCTACATATCAAGTTGGAAGGTATGGGTTTTTTTAAATAATTGATGATTTTATTGTGTGTACTAAAGAATCATATTTTGAAATTTGTATCTTTGTATAATGTTACATCTGGGTATGTTTATTTATTTATTTTCTCTCTGGAAAGTTTCAGTCATGATATTGTGTGTCAATTTTAACTTTAGCATCAGGAACAGAAACTATGTAAGCAGCTGTATCAGCTGTCTTGGACGATATTGGCTGTAGATGAAATGTAAAATTTATAGAATATTTTGGTTTTCAGAGAACTTAAGTATATCCCTAAAATCTGTTCCTGTTTTTATAATAGCTAATGAATTTTCTAAAAAAGAAAAGGCACCTTAGAGACTAACCTTGGCCAATGGCCCACCTTGATTATCATACACATTGTAAGGAGAGTGATCACTTTAGATAAGCTATTACCAGCAGGAGAGTGGGGTGGGAGGAGGTATTTTTTCATGCTTTGTGTGTATATAATAAGATCTTCTAAACTTTCCACAGTATGCATCCGATGAAGTGAGCTGTAGCTCACGAAAGCTTATGCTCAAATAAATTGGTTAGTCTCTAAGGTGCCACAAGTACTCCTTTTCTTTTTGTGAATACAGACTAACACGGCTGTTACTCTGAAACCAATGAATTTTCTGTTTCATTTTAGAGCTATTCTACAAAACAACTGGAATGAAGTAATGGATTTAATATTAAAACCACGGCCTGGAGGTAGGTTCTAAGAAATATTTTACACATAAATGAACAGAACAGTATTTATGGAGGGAAGGTTAAACTTTTTTTAATTGAAGTGCATATAGACATTCACATTTCTGTATACGGTAAACTTTGTCAGCACTGGAACTGTCCTTTCTGTTTAAAAGCTTTCAGCAAGCTCTTAACAACAAACCATTGATGGATCACCCCCTCCTGTAGTAAAAAAGCAACTGGAAGGGGACTTCTTGTCTGAGTATCTTGGCGAGGATTTCTTTGTAGAGATTTCCTGAACATCTTGTTGTGGGTTGTGCAGGATTACCTTTCCCATGGAAAAACTACTCCACAACCTGAACTTCTGCATCAGCTCTGCCTTTAGCAGTCTCCCATCTGCCACTCCCTGGCAGAGCAGCTGCTCTTGGGGTGAAAAGGGATGCAAAAAAGTTAACACAACCTGGGGCTGTTGTTAACTCTTTTTGGGAAGCTGCATGGGACCAGAGGGAGGACAACCTGCATCCTACCCATTCTTCACTCCTTCCTCTTGTGTGGACCCCATGGTGGAGAGAATGCTTTCAGCAGGGTCTGGTCTGGTGAGGAGTGAGGGGATGGTCCTGGGGAGATCCTGAGCCATGTATTCACGGAGGAGAGGAGATCCATGCACAGATTTAAGTAGGGGGATAATCTGGGCTCACGTAGCTAAAGTTGATGGTGAGGGGCACAATATAAGTCCTTCAAAAGGTAGAAAGTTTGTTTTCTAGAAGATAATAAGGTGATAACTAACAGTCAGCATGGATTTGTCAAGAACAAATCTTGTCAAACAAATGTGATAGCTTTCTTTGACAGGGTAACAAGCCTTGTGGATGGGGGGAAGCGGTAGACGTGGTATATCCTGACTTTAGTAAAGCTTTTGATACTGTCTCACATGACCTTCTCATAAACAAACTAGGGAAATGCAACCTAGATGAAGCTACTATAAGGTGGGTGCATAACTGGTTGGAAAATCGTTCCCAGAGAGTAGTGATCAGTGGTTCACAGTCATGCTGGAAGGACATAACGAATGGGGTCCCACAGGGATCGGTTCTGGGTCCGGTTCTGTTCAATATCTTCATCAGTGATTTAGATAATGGCATAGAGAGTACACTTCTAAAGTTTGCAGATGATACCAAACTGGGAAGGGTTGCAAGTGCTTTGGAGGATAGGATTATAATTCAAAATGATCTGGACAAATTGTGGTCTGAAGTAAATGGGATGAAATTCAATAAGGACAAATGCAAAGTACTCCACATAGGAAGGAACAATCAGTTGCACACATACAAAATGGGAAAAGACTGCCTAGGAAGGAGTACTGCGGAAAGGGATCTGGGGTTCATAGTGGACCACAAGCTAAATATGAGTCGTCAATGTAACACTGTTGCAAAAAAAGCGAATATCATTCTGGGATTATTAGCAGGAGTGTTGTAAACAAGACACGAGAAGCAATTCTTCCGCTCTATTCTGCGCTGATTAGGCCTTAACTGAAGTATTGTGTCCAGTTCTGCATGCCACATTTCAGGGAAGATGTGGACAAATTGGAGAAAGTCCAGAGAAGAGCAACAAAATTGATTAAAGGGCTAGAAAACATGACCTACGACAGAAGATTGAAAAAATTGGGTTTGTTTAGTCTGGAAAAGAGAAGACAGAGGGGACATAATAACAGTTTTTAAGTACATAGAAGGTTGTTAAAGGACGAGGGAGAAAGATTGTTCTTTCAAACCTCTGAGGATAGGACAAGAAGCAATGGGCTTAAATTGCAGGAAGGGAAGTTTAGGTTGGACATTAGGAAAAAAACTTCCTAACTGTCAGGGTGGTTAAGCACTGGAATAAATTGCCTTGGGAGGTTGTGGAATCTCCATCATTGGAGATTTTTAAGAGCTGGTTAGACAAACACTTGTCAGGGATGGCCAAGATAATACTTAGTCCTGCCATGAGTGCAGGGGACTGGACTAGATGACCTCTCGAGTCCTATGATTCTGTGCTCAAAAGGGCATCTTCCATTTTAGCCACGGAATGCATATTAACAGGTAGTAAATATTAGGTTTTATAGGTGGATTTATATACCAACAACATTATTGAACAGGAGTATATTTTAAATGTACTTTAACCCGTTATATTTACATGTTTGTACGTTTGCTTTAAATTAGCCATGTCATGTGTCCTGTACTCCTACTACATTTTAACTACAGGTTAACAAATGAATTAGCTGTTCCAGTAGAGAATCTAGGAGACTTTGGCTCTCTTTTTTTTTTTTTTTTTTTTTTTTTTTTTTAAACAACTTTCACTAAGACATAAGCACACTAATTGCACTGTTTTTTTCAGCTACATTAATATTTTAATCAACTTAAATTTTTTGTTTTGCAGTTAAAATGTTAATCTTAAATTATTGTTACAGCTGAGAAAGGATATTTAGTTAAATGCAGAGAAGAGTGGGCAAAGACTAAAGATCCAGCTGCAGCCCTCAAAAAACTGCCTGTAAAAAGGTGTGTGGAAGGACAGCTTCTACGTGGACTTTCAAAGTATGGACTGAAGAATATAGTCTCTGCATTTGGCATAGTGAGTGTAAAAAGGTTGAGGTTTTTTGTCTCTGTGTTTTATTTTTGTGGTGTTACACTACATTTTAAATGGACTATGTATAAACCTCTTAAATCCATCCATTCCTCTTCTCTGTGTTCCCTTGAAGTACGGTCATATTGTCTACTGAGGGATCCAGACTCACACTGATGTATAATGAATAACTTGGGTGTTTCCTATTAATGCACATGGATGAAAGAACAGAATTCTAAATGTAGTTGCATGCTTATATGGAAGCTGTATGGTTACTTAAACTCATCTGAATTATATAGGTATCTGTGACTTGTGTGTAAGATTTAAGATCAGATTTTCTTTGTGCCTTTAGAGAATCAAATCAAATTAACAGTGAGGGTAATTAGCCATTGGAATAGGTTGACAAGGTATGTGATAGAATTGGCATCACTTTGAAGTCTTGATTTTTAAAAAAATAAAATTGGATCTTTCGAAAATAGTTCTATTTCAACCTTGGATTACTGGGCTTGACACGGGAATTACTTAGTGAAGTTTCATGGTTTGTGTTACGCAGGAGGGTAACTGAATGGTCTTATTGGTTGCTCAAGACCTACAAATCTATGAAAAATAATTAAGTACTCCTTTACAATGTTGAAAATGGGACTCATCTCTACATCAGTAATACACTTGGCAAACTGTTACACAAAATGAAAACGAGCTTTTTGTATTGAGGGGATAATGCATACTTTTGTTTTCCTTCTTTACAAGTAAATTCCTCTCAAATTAAGACCAGAAATGTAGTATACAAACCAAACACCTACATGTTAACTGTGTGACTGGAAAAATGACTTGTTTCAATGTTTATCCATTAAGTGTGGCTGGGTGGTGAAAGTAACTAAAGACACCTATTATTCAGTTAAACATTTTTCACCTACAGATACCAAGGAATAATCGTTTGATGTATATTCATAGCTATCAGAGTTATATATGGAATAACATGGTGAGCAAGAGAATAGAAGAATATGGACTTAAAGCTGTATCGGGAGACCTTGTCCTTAAAGGAGGTAAAATAAACTTCAAATCATTGTTGCTTTGCATGATTTCTTTTTAAACTTTAAAGACTGTTACACCTTTCTTTAAGAAAATTGTGTCAGTAAATGAAGATACAACACAACATTTGCTTCATCCATCTATAGTCAGATACGTTTAAATCAAGAACTTTTATTTTTAAATTCAATTAACAGTAGATGCTTGTGACAGAAAAATGCCACATACCTATGTATTTTTAAATAGAAAACTGTTTGTTTGAATTTTAGGGACAGGTGTTCATATTGAAGAGGCAGATGTTGACAGTTATACTATCCATGATATAGTGATGCCATTACCTGGGTTTGATGTTATATATCCGAAGCATAAAAGTAAGTCTTTTTAATTTTCACGATCACTTAAAACTTAATTTGAACTAAGATTTTAAGTAGATTTAATTTTCTTTAAATATTTCCTTTTCTTGTAGTCGGTGATGCCTACAAGGAAATGTTAGCAGCTGACAACCTTGACATCAGCAACATGAGACATAAAATTCGAGATTATTCATTATCTGGAGCATACAGAAAGATCATAATTCGCCCCCAGAATGTCAGATGGTAAGTAATCATATACAGCTAAGTTCCCTGTAAGCTGCGCAGCAGCCTATTTAGTACCGCACAGGTGCTCAGGGAACCCACCCGGGGACAGCCGGGAGAGGGGTGCCCCTCCCCCAGCCCCAAACTAGCCTGGCACCCAACCTGCGGTGGCTGGGGTGGCCCAGAACTGCCGTGGCCAGGGCACCCCAGCCACGGCCCGGACCTGCCCCAGTGCCCCTCCCCTGGCCCGAACCCAGTCTGGACCAGACAGAGCCGGGGGAGGGGTGCCTAACCTGGGGCCCCAGCCCTGGAGCTGCCACAGCAGGGAGAGGTGCCTCGCCCCTGAAGCCCAGGTGCTGTTGCGGGGAGAGAGAGCTGGGGGTGGTCCTCTCTCCCCATAGGAGCATCCTCCTGCACCCCAAACCCCTCATCTCTGGCCCCAACCCAGAGCCTGCACCTCCAGCTGGAGCCCTCACACCCCTGCACCCCAACCCTCTGCCCCAGCTGTTATACCAATAAAATAAAAAACAAAATGTTATACCAATAAAATAAAAGCCAGCAGGATCTTATTAAAGGGGATAAGGCAAAATGCCACATTTATTGTGAATACAGAAAGAATCATAGTAAGCAGTTAGTTATAGCTATAACATTCCATTCCATTTCATATTTATTCATACACACACACACACACAGGTTCTGCAAGGTTGTTATCATAGTTACCAGCCTTAGAGTTGCTTGTGCCAAGCCACAGGCCAGGTGGCCTGGACATGAGGAGGGAGCAGGGCCTTGTCAGATGCACATCTGATGCTCCTGGAAGTTGGTTTGCAGAATCAGACCCCAAAGAACTCAGTCCCTTGGTTCTGTTTTTATAGGTCTTTGGTCTAATACAAGTCTGTGGAGGTTGCTTTATCATGCTGTTGCTGAATCAATCAGCAGATGGCACATTCCTGACGGCTCCGTGCTGCCAGATGTTGTTTTGTTCTTCGGTTCTCCCATCCTTGAGGCTGTTGGGTGGATTCCAGTCTGCCCTCCGAGAGTCCTCTGGTTGTTTCCACTTGACACCTTCTTCGGCCAATGGACACTGGACTCTTAGGGTGGCACCTCCCTGATCATTCATTTATTATTCACACCAAGCATCCATCCACATACATCCTCTATCTCTATTTTAATCACAATTGTTAACAAAGCGAGATAAATACAACAAAAGGGTGGGGAGTCTCTGTGTGCTGTTTCTGTTGTTACAAAGTATTGCTTTGAGAACAGACTCTGTCTTAGGATGTACTAACACAATTAGCAGCTTGCAAGTTTCACACAGAAAAGGAGAGAAATAGTAAAACCAAGAAACCTCTTAATTAGTAATACCCTGGAATTTAAACTATGGGGAATCAAACTCATTTGTGATTTTAATACAGAACTTCTTTAATATGATCCAACACAGCCCTGAGCCCCTCACACCCTGCACCCCAACCCTTTACCGCAACCCTGAGCCCCGTCCCACACACTGAACCCCTCGGCCCCATGCCCAACACATGCATTTTGTTATGGGCACCAATATGAAGGTCATGTGTCACACATCACCTCCATGTTGGGGCCCATAACAAAATTTTATTCCGGACGTGGGTGGGAAAAATTAGAGGGAACACTGGATACAGTGAAATGTATTTGGAAATAATAGGATGTCCCCAGAATACATGCAGGAGGACTGCAAAAGTGCTGGTGAGCATTGGTCTCGTGTAGCTAGGCCATGATCAGTACTAGTTTGTAGGCAGGAGCAGTAGATATGGATCTTTGTACCACACACACTATGCACAGACCAGTAAGGCATAGGTCCCACTGCTTCACTGGCTCTGATCTGCTGTGGAACACCGTGTACTAACACTCGAGGTATTGTGGATTCTTCTTTGAGTGATGGTCCCCCTTGTATCCCACTGAGGTTATGCGCATCCCCCTACACACAGCATAAATGTAACCTTTCCCACTGTACTTCGAGCCTAGGATGTCCACAGGAAGGTAGAAGAGCAGGATTTGGTCCTGATACATTTTAGCAAGAGACTCTTTTTGCATCTTCAATCAAGCAATTAAAATAAAATACAAGGTTCTGAATATGAGAAAAGTAAAATTATTGACCAGGAATGTGACTATTTTAGACTTGCCCAAGATAATCTGTAGACAGTAAATCATGTAGATTAATATTTGCAACCCCCAAAACCTGGTGTGTGTGTGTTGGGGTGGGGGGTTGTTTTTTAATCTTAGCAATTTATTTTGAGGAAAAGTTAGACTCAACCTGTTTCTTAGACTGGCATATGAACAAAAAGTATATGAAAGGTTCAGTTGTTTACACATTATTATTTATTATGGCTTATCTATTAAAACCTTATTACTGTCACACGTACAGACCAGAACCAGGATCAGTGCCCTCTTATGCTAGGTACTGTACAAAACAGGCAGACATGATCTCTGAAGAGCTTCTGGTCTAAGAGGATGAGAACTATACACAGAGTTTTGGATGGGGGGCACTTAAAAGATTGCTCTTCAGTGTAGCCATTATACACTGGATGACTTCCTATGATGTGGTTGGAGAGGAAAAATAGAGTATGTACTTAATCCAGCCATGAAGAAGTTAAAATACTTTTTAAACACTTCTGATAGTTGTAGAATGCTATTTTTTTTATAGTTGGCATAGTTCTTTCCCATCCACTAATAACCACGTTTATTGTATAATTAGAAATCTTGACATAGCCTACAAAGAAAAAACCTGTGATGTGGGAGAAACTTCACCAACTAGCATATGTGTTTGCATTAAATCTTTTGTCTGTGTCCATTAGTGGTGTTTTTTGTGAATAAAACCTTACTCGTGTTTTATCAGAAAATCAGCCTATCTAGATATAAAAAACTTGTAATTGTTGAGTATGACATTCCGGGGTATCCAATCTAGACCAGTGAGGGACTGTGTCGTCTTTTCCTTGCAACTGGGGTGCCTCACAATGCTTCGCTGCTGTAGCTCCCAACCTGGGCCCCTCACAAACATCCAAACAGCATGCAGGTCACAGTCTGAGAATCTCTGTCTAGCTGCAGCCTGCCAGCACACTCCAGTCTCACACTAGTTACCACCAGCCTTGGTTACCACTTGCAGGGTGACCCCCAACACACTCCCAGTCCCAAACTTCCCCCCCAAAATTGGTGTCCTGCACTGTCCAGCCCTCTCCTGGACACTTCAGATATTTTAGGTCTGTTGCCCTCTAAGGGGATCAATATCCAGTGGTTTGCTACTTTAAATGGAGTTACCCACACAATTCATTTTAAATACAATACTGGATTCTTTTTGATTTAAAGAATACAAAGTTTATTTAACTACAAAGAGGAAGTTTTAAGCGAGTACAAATATAAGGCATTAGAGTCAGAAATGGTTACAAGAGAAATAAGCATAAAATGCTTTCTAGTAACTAAAACTTAACAACTAGATTTGCTTCAAGGTGAAATCCCTTACCACATGTTCCCAGTAACATTGCTGACCAAATTCTCAGGCCAGGATCTGCTCCCAACGTCAAAAGGCTGTTTCTTTTGTCGTCTTAGGTGAAAGTGGGAGAGAGAACTTGGGGTGTTTTTCCCCCCCTCACTTTTATAGTCTAGTTCCCCTTTGAAATGCATTTTCTTGAGGTTTCAGAGTAGCAGCCGTGTTAGTCTGTATCCGCAAAATGAAAAGGAGTACTTGTGGCACCTTAGAGACTAACAAATTTATTTGAGCATAAGCTTTTGTGAGCTACATCGGATGCATCCGATGAAGTGAGCTGTAGTTCACGAAAGCTTATGCTCAAATAAATTTGTTAGTCTCTAAGGTGCCACAAGTACTCCTTTTCATTTTCTTGAGGGTTACTCCTAGATAAAGTTCATTCCTGCTGTGAGGACAAAGACAAGGAGTCTCATGGTGAAAGAGGTTCCATGCTATTGTTTGCTAAAATGCAGATCAGTTTGTTGCTTTCCCACTTCCTTTCCAAAGTATGGCCACTTGACAGGTGATTGCCCATCAACTTTGATGACACCTGGCTTGAGGTGCCAGCGTGTCCTTTGTCTTTGAGGAAGTGGTTCACTCAGACTTGTCTGGTAAACATGTTCCAGACCTAATTTTAGTTTATGTTTATAACTTTACATATAATGTTGCTATGCACATATCATGATATGATTGACCAGTTAGTTTTCAAATGATACCTCACAATATTTTGTACAAAGATTATTACAATAGTGTATAGGGTGTGAATACAGGGGTGCATTCAGTTACATTGAGTATTCCAAAATTTAAAAAAACTTTGTCCTGTTTCATAAAGGGAGGTGGTTGCATATGATGATCCTAGAATTCCGTTATTTAATACGGATTTGGATAAGTTGGAAGGAAAACCGTCACCTATTCTTGCTAAAGGTAAGAGTAACAACTTTTCTGCAGGTGTTTTATACACTGTAAACAATGAAGTTTGACCTAACTAGTGCTTTGAAGTTGTAACTGCTACATATCACACACATTGAATGTAAACATAAATAAAAAGGCTACATTTGACAAAACATCAAGCTAAAATGTTAAAGGATGCGCTCAAAATTAGGCTCCTATATAAGTGACCTGATTTTTCAAAAGTGCAAGCATTTGCTCAGCAGATCATATTGACTACATTATACTCTGCTTCTAGCTATCTACAGAATCAAATGAGCACATGCTTAGCACTAAGCATATGCTTAGTTAAGTGCTTTACTGAAGAGGGACAGACAGGCCATAATTCAGCAAAGCACTTGACCATGCGCTTGACTTCAAGCATGTGAATATTCACTTTCAACTTCATTGGGACTACTTATGTGTTTAATTGAAGTTCAGTGGGAGATTTGTGTGCTTTTAAGTGCATGCTTTAGTGTTTTGCTTAACTGGGGATAAAATTATAACAGAAAATGTTTAAAATAGGATTGATGACATGCTAGCAGAACAGCATCAGAAATATTATTTGTTAAAACTGGTATTAGTAAGTGTAATATTTTGTTTCTAGGAGAATTGGTACAGGTTAAAAGTTTTAAGAACTTTTAACATGTCAGGATTGTGTGATGGAACTGTTGAATAAAGTACACAGCCAGTTATAACATATAGGCCTTACTGCTTTACAATCAAGTCTTGTAGGAGGAGAGGAAGGCAGTCCTGAAATACCAAATTTTTGTATGACTAAAAGGTGGGGTTTTTTGTTTGTTCGTTTTAAATAAAATTTGCTACATAAATAGTGAAACTTTACTTTTCCCATTGTGGGAAAACTCCATGTCTCACATCTGCCACGTACGTGAAGGTTGTAGCATGAATTGACATTTCACAAAACATTTCCATGGTTGATAAATTAATTTTTTTATTTCTTAAATTGTGTGAGCCCTTCAGCCCAATTTAAATAATGCCCAGAGGAGGTATACTATATGTGCCAGTTAATCTCTTCTTTCTTATATAATAGAAGGTAAATTCAAGGCCTTGAAGATGGAATTCTCTCTTCCTCCATCCACTTACGCTACCATGGCAATTAGAGAAGTGCTAAAAATGGACACAAGCATAAAAAACCAGACACAACTGAATACTATATGGCTGCGCTGAACAAATGCTCTAAAGTCATGTAAAGATTTTAAGATGTGAAAGTGTTTTCATATTTACTTGTTCTGTGCAAACCCTAGTTTTGATTTTGAAGATTTGTAGTAAAATATTCGTATTTTTTAAAGTTGTTTTTATTAGCTTCAATGATTATATGCAAAATGGTGTTAGTAAAATAATAAAAATATTAGATTGGGTTTTTTTAAATGACCTTAGTAAATAAGGTGCTTGAGCTGTAGCAAAACCACATCTTAAGATATGGGCTTAGGACAGCAATTCCAAATCTTCAGTAATTGCCTCTCCAGAAGTACAGTGAGTATTCAGCATGCTTTCATGAATGCAGCACAGAATAAAATTTCTTGCAAGTGTGCTAACGTTACAGATGAGGAATGCTAATTAGAGTAAGTAAGGCAATGAATATTTATATTAGAGGAATACATTTATGTCGCTTTAGAAGGCCAATAGCTTTTGCACTGATGTGGTAGAGGATTTTATTGGCAGAATTTTTCATGCTTTTTATGTGATATAAACATGTACATCTGTTTTTATTAGTTGAACTGTACATTTTATTATGAAAATGTTTGTGCATTTTTCCCATCTCTACTACTACCTGTACCAAAGAACAGGTAACGAAAACAAGTTAACCAAAAAGCCCAGATGACAGTTTGTATCAACAACTAACTCCTTTATACCAGCATATTTAGTGTGTCCATTGCTGGCAATGGATGAGCAAGGCAAATCTGTATCATTTCATGAAAGGATTAAAAAGCCATTCTAAAACAATTGACAGCAGTTAAGTTGCATTTTGACTTTATAATTTCTAAACCCAAACAAATAAGAAACCTGTTTGTGCCGCTTGTGTTAATAAATTGTTAAATATGAGACACTTTGCACTGTCATTTTTATAAAAAATTGAATAGGGTTTTGCATACCAACAATATGAAAATTTCAGTATTTCACTTTTAGAAAATATGCAGTGTTGCCACCCATATATCCCGAGAGAACCTGCTTCAATAAATAAAAACCCCTCTGACCACACACCTCTAGTTATCACCTATCACGCCCCACTGGAACCCATCTGGGGTATCATCAAAGAAATTTTTCCTGAACCCCCTCTTCTGGCCTTCAAACAACCCCCAATCTCTCCAAGCTCATCAGAAACAAGCTCCGAACAAATCAGAATACACCAACTCAAAAGCTCCAGACCCTACCAGAGTAACAGATTCAAACCGTGCAGACATATCTCCACTGCTACAATGGTCAACACCCTCCACAATACACCTTTCAAGATCTATGGGTCCTACATATGCCTGTCACAACATGGGGTGTACCTCATCCATTGCACTAAATGCCCTAGTAGAACTATGTAGGTCAGTGGGTCTCAACCTATTTACCGTTGTGGGCCACATATGCAGTTATCTGTGTTATGTGGGCCCCATCCACACAATATATATGCTACCTGTATGGCCCTGAGGATGTCACATGGGCTGCAGTTGTGTGCTGATTGGGCCACGGGTTGAGAACCACTGATGTGGGTGAAATGAGACAATCACTACACTCTTGAATTAAGTCAAACACAAAAATGATAAAAGACAAAAACACCACATCACCTGTAGGTGAACACTTCACAAAACGATCACTCTGTATCTTACCTATCAGTCCTCACCTCAAAGGAAACCTACACAAGACACTCAAAAGATGAGCCTGGGAGCTTAAATTCATAACTTTGCTAGACAGTAAAAATCATGGACTGAAAAGAGACATGAGTTAGGAATGGAATCAACAAAGTCTCTGTCCTTTGATGCTATGCAATATTTCAATTGCTTTCAACTGGCCATTCTTGTATGCAGGAGGAGTACTTTACCTTAATCAATGCGGTTTTCCTGTTTTGTTGAGTTATACAGTTAGAGGTTTACAATGGGCCACAGCTGTGTGCTGATATACTCTATATAAATGTATACCCTGGGTTACAGAGATTATAAATTAGATTAATGCATGCAGCATCCCACAAGCATTTTATAAAGTCTAAACAGCATCTGAGGATGCTAACACAAGTAAACAAGACTGGTTTCCAGCTATGCCATTGTAAGTTTAGTGAGGCCTGGGGCCTTGGCATGAGCTGGTACCTGGTCTGCCAGCGTCACAGTCCCTACCAAACAGAGATTATTTCAAGTAAAAATTAATATAAACATATTTTTTTCTTCCTCTCAGGGGTGTAAGGAGCATTGACTCTGCTCATATATCTCAGCCTGTCTTGAAAATATGTTTTTTATTGATGCAGAAATTTAGGTGATTCATTTGATTCATATTTATATGCCAGTTTAGGCTTTATACCTTCAGTGTGTAGATCTGTTATGACAAATATTCTTGATCTAAATTGGTTACTGGAAAATTAACTGTCAGCTTTATATTGATACCTCTTTTCCTTCTCTCAGGAAAAACCATTTTGTTTCTTCACAATTTTTTCAGATCAGGAGATCATTTAAATAATAAATGCATTTTTAAAATTTGGTAGCTTATGAGTTTACTTCATTATCTTCAGTAATATTTATCCCATTCTGCTACTTTACATATAGCAATGACAACATTTTAAAGCATGGCTGTCTAAAGTTAAGCGTCCTAAGTAGCCCGATTTTCTCAGTTGCTGGTCACCCAGAATTGCCCATGTAGACAATGGGAGATGAGGGAACTCTGCCATTATTGATCCAGCCAAACTGAAAATGGATCCAAAGAATGAGTAATTCTTATTTGATTGGAAGTCTATTATGCTAGTTCCGTACAAATAATAGTAAACAAATCTAAACTCTAAATAAGTATTTAAAAAAGAGACTATAGGGCATTAATCTGTCCTCCTAGGCTAAATTATTAGAGGGCAGATTCTCCACTCTGCCCATTTTTCTCATTGTGCCATGGACAGGCTCCAAAATACTCTTGCAGGTCTCTTAACCTCAGCAGTGGAGCAGTTTAATTTACAACTGTGGTGAAACAGGCATATTGGGGCTCCACTTCACATGCCCCCTTCCTCACTTACACCTGGGATGGCAGGCAACTGGTCAAGCTGACTGTGCTCTTTGCATGACAACCATCTGCTGGCATTCTCCATAGACTCCCTCCAGCCATTCTGAGGCCACTTTCACCATGCACAGTCGCCATAATGAACTGGAGAATGTGAGTCTTAACATTTTCAGCTATTTTCTGCTTGTAAAGGCCCCATATACCATGGTCTCTTGCTGTTTTACCTCTTTCTAGAGCCTGTTTTTTCCCTCCTCCTCCACCCATTGTTGCATTTTGATGTGCTGGATCTGGAGATGGTGCAGATCCTTTTGGATGCCATGTGAGTTCCTTGGGTCTGGAAGAATCTGTTTTTAATATTATTTTTGGCTCCGCTGTGTGCCAAGTACCTTGCAGTAAATATAGAGAACCCAGCTGTGCCTCAGTTTCCTGCATCTGTAATAACAATGCTTTGCCCTTGCATGGAGAATTGCACCCACCCTTTTCTGAAAACATAAAAATGGTTATACTGGGTCAGACCAATGGTCCATGTACCTCAGCGTCCTGTCTTCCAACAAGGCCTGTGCCTGATGCTTCAAAGGGAATGAACAGAACAGGGCAATTTATTGAATGATACGTCCAATCATTTAGTCACAACTTTTGGCAGTCAGAGGTCTATAGACACTCAGAGCATGGGGTTGTTGTGTCCTGACAATCTTGCCTAATAGCCATTGATGTACCTATCTGACATGAACTTACCTATTGTTTTAATCCAGTTATACTTCTGGCCTTCAAAACATCCTCTGGCAATGAGTTTCACAGGTTGACTGTGCATTGTGTGGAGAAATATTTCCTTATGTTTGTTTTAAACCGATTGCTTGTTAATTTCATTGGGTGACCCCTGGCTGTTCTGTTATGTGAAGGAGTAAATAACACTTCCCTGTTTACTTCCTGCACACCATTCATAATTTTATAGACCTCTATTATATTCCCCCTTAGTAATCTCTTTTTGAAGATGAACAGTCCTAATCTTTTTAGTCTCTCCTCATACGGAAGCTGTTCTATACCCCTAATGATTTTTGTTGCCCAGCAACATGAACAAGGGAGGGGAAGCAGGGGCATGGGCCCCCCAATCAGCAGGGGCACAAAACTCTTATGGGGCTAAGAGAGCTCCACCGGCCCCGGGGGGAGAGCCAGCTCTCCAGCTGCGGGGGAGGGAAGGCATAGAAAGTGCCCTTCCAAAAGCGGCCAAACTTTTATTCCTGTGCACACCCCTATTCTTCTCTGTACTCTAATTCTCATGTATCTTTTTTGAGATGGGGGTGACTAGAACTTCATCAAATATATAAGCTGTGTGTGAACTATGGATTTATATAGTGGTGTTAAAATACTTTGTTTCATTATCTATCCCTTTCCTAATGTTCTGTTTTTGACTGCCACTGGACATTGAGCAGATGTATTTAGAGACTCATACACGATGACTTCAAGGTCTTTCTTGAGTGGTAAGAGCAAATTAGACCCCACCATTTTGTATTGTGAATATAACCATAAATCTACAATGCGCATTACTTTGCATTTGTCAACATTGAATTTCTTCTGCCATTTTGTTGCCCAGTCACCCAGTTTAGTGAACTCTCTTTTTAATTATTTGCAGTCAGCTCTGGACTTACTTATTCTGCATAGCCATAGGTTTCAGAGTAACAGCCGTGTTAGTCTGTATTCACCAAAAGAAAAGGAGTACTTGTGGCACCTTAGAGACTAACCAATTTATTTGAGCGTAAGCTTTCGTGAGCTACAGCTCACTTCATCGGATGCATACTGTGGAAAGTGTAGAAGATCTTTTTATACACACAAAGCATGAAAAAATACCTCCTCCCACCCCACTCTCCTGCTGGTAATAGCTTATCTAAAGTGATCACTCTCCTTACAATATGTATGATAATCAAGTTGGGCCATTTCCAGCACAAATCCAGGTTCTCTCACTCCCCCCCCCCCCACACACACAAACCCACTCTACCAGGAGGTACCAAGTACTCCTTTTCTTTTTGCATAGCCATAGTTTTACATTTGAGGGGGCAGTTCCAGTCAGGCCAATGGGGCCACATGTGAGAGAGGCAAATTCTGTAACTCCCCTGCCCCAGGCTTACAGTTTGGGGGGGCAATGCCCATGATTTTGACTCATATTGTCTGCTAACTTTGGCACTTGGCCTGGGCTCAGGGAGCTCTGATCATCAGTAGACAGGACACAGCACCCATCCCTTGCAGAGCCTGCCGCTAACTGGAAAGAGGAGTCGATTCCCCCTAGAGCTCCCATAGGGCCCCAATCCTGCCTCCCCCACACCCCCAAATTGACATCAATGGCAGCAGGATGGCAATAGGATTGTCAGGTGTATGGATTTCGACCGGAAAGCCCAGTCGAAAAGGGACCCTGATGGCTCCAGTCAGCACAGCTCTGGGCCATTAAAAGTCTGGTCGGCGGTGCAGGTAGCTTCCCTACCTGGCTCCGTGCGACATCTGGGAAGCTGCTGGCATCTCCCTTTGACTCCTAGGCAGAGGGATAGCTGGGGGGGGGCTCTGTGCGCTGCCCCCGCCCCCAACTCCGCTGCTCCCATTGGCCAGCAACAGGAACATTGACCAATGGGAGCTGAGGGGGCAGTGGCTGCAGGCACTGGCAGCGCACAGAGCCACGTGATCACACCTCCGCTAAGGAGGTGGAGGAAGATGCCAGCAACTTCCCGGGAGCCGCTTGAGGTAAGCGCCCCCCGGTGGCTGCCCCCCTTCCTGCCCCTCAACAATGAGCCTCCTCCAGCACCTCACCTCTGGCCCCATCCCAGAGCCCACACCCCCAACTGAAGTCCTCACCCCCCCCCAAACCCCAACCTTCTGTCCCAACCCTGAGCCCCCTCCAGCACCTCACCTCTGGCCCCATCCCAGCGTCCTCATCCCCCCCACACTCCAACCTACTGCCCTAGCCTGGAGGCCCCCCCCCGAACCCCTCATTTCTGCCTCACCCCCCAGCCCATACCCCCTCCCACACCCCAACCTCCTGCCCCAGCCCAGAGCCCCTTTCTGCACCCCAGCACCTGTACCCACAGTCCTCATCACCCCACAAACACACACACCCCCCACACCTCCTGCCCCAGCCTGGTGAAACCAGCGAGTGTGGGGGAAAGCCAGCAACGGAGGGCGGGGGGCGGAGTGAGCGGCGGGGGGCATGGCCTTGGAAAAGGGGTGGGGCAGGGCAAGGGTGTTTGATTTTCTGCAAATAGAAAGTTGGCAACTCCAGCTGGCAACCCACCCAACCCGCAATGCTTAAGGAGCTGGACAGGCCTCCGGGGACGGTGAGTCCGCAGCACTATGGGGCAAGGCGTGGGCTGCTCCCTCCCCACGCCCGGGACTCGGAGACCCAGCGCCAGGTTCTCTCAGGAGGCATCTCACCGCCAAAGCGAAGCACCAACCGCCTCCTAGGCTCGCGCCGCATAGGCGACAACACAGGGCACGCAACGGCAACCTCTGACCGCGCGCATGCGCTTTCTTCTGTGGCAGCGATGACATCACGGGATCCTGATGGGTGGGACAGACCCGTGGGTATGTTACAGTCTCCCTCTCTCTTCATTCCGCCCACTTCTCGCGGGACCCGGAGCAACTTCGGGATTTCCCGCTGCGCCGGGGTGGCAGGTGCCAGTCAGTGGTGGAGCTGACGGGGCGGGGCAGAGCCCTAGGCGGTTGGCGAATAACTCGGGTCTGTCCGTGCCCTAGCGGTAAGCGGCCTCGTTCAGCCCGGGAAAGCCGGGCTGGCCTCTATTGCCGGCTCCCGATGCCGGCGTGTGAGGGGCCTCAGCTCTTGGCGGGCTGCGGGGGCCTAGCAAGGAGAAGGGCTGCCTTCGGGGACCCAAGGGGGGCTGCTAGGGACCATGGCAACGCTAATGGCGTGCGGGGCCTAGGCGAGTGCGGCAGGCAGGCTGAGGAGACCCCCTGGCCGAGAAGATCTCTTCCCTCACCCACCCTGTTCTGTGGTGGGGGCGGAGGGGCGAGCAACCCCCTCGCCTGCTGCAGGGGGAGGAGTAGTCCCATCCCCCCACGGTGAGCAGTAGGTTCGGAGATAGTGGTCTCCAGGGATGCTGGTGGCTGTCTTTGGTAGCTAGGGTTGCCAGCTGTCTAATTGCACAAACCCAAACATCCGTTCCCCTCCCCAAGGGCACACCCCTGCCCTGCCCCTACTCACTCCAGCCCCATACCCTCTTTCGCTAGCTCTCTCCCTCACCTTTACTAGGCTGGGGTGGGAGGGGGCTGGGGCAGAGGCAGTGTTTTCCCCAGGAATTGAAATGGGGGGGGTTGAATTTATGGGGGGGCAGGGCCGATGACGGGTGAGACCCTGAGGGTGAAGGTGGGCTGTATGGCACCATAGTGAAAACTGAAAAATGTTTCATGACCATTTGATTAGATTTAATTCCTGTTTTAAAATTATCAAACAAATTAAAGTTGGCTGTTCAAGCCTTTGATGAAGCACTACATAGATATCCTTCTTGGTTTCTTGTTATAATTTTGCACAACTCTGTTAATGAACTTTTTGAATGCAATGCGTTCATCTTTGGTGGCTTCGCGTGTGTCCGGTACTTCCATTCCTTCAGTTGATATGCTCATTAGTTCATTCACGTGATCAGGAAGAAAACTACTTATTTCAGAACACAAAATTGTATTTAAGGATGAAAAAGAACGGTCAGCTGTAGCTGTTATCACTGGGAGTAGCAAGAGATGAATTCCTACTTCTTTCATCCCAGGAAACATAGCATAAAGATCGGGTCAAGCCACTAGTGATGATAAAAAAGAAGTTCAAGTCAAATCTTCATTCATTTGTCATATGATATTCCACCCTGTGTTTAAAGTCTCTATTCTGTCCTGAGCACATGGCAGCCCCATTGGTGGTAGTGCCTCACCCATTCAACTGTCAGTGTTTTATAGTACAGGGATCTGTAAAAGCTATGTAGAGTTTGAGTAGAATCTAGAAGTCGCTGTTGCAGATTTTTAAGACTCAAGTCTGTGTACTTTTTCAGTTGTCTTAAACACTTGTCCTCTTCACTTAAGGATTCATGATAAATGCCTTCATTAGTCAACTTCTGGACTGAAGTCTGCTTTTTCAATGGATAGCTCTCTGATCCAAACGTAGCTTCTTTTGCTGGACAAAGATCTACTACTGTTGTAACGGATGCCTGGATGGCATTATTTAATGGTCCAAGTGGTTTCAACAATAGACTTACAAGAGAGAGAACGGTAATAGTCTTCTCAGAACGTAGTAGCAAAAGTAATTCACCAGCCTCACTACTTAGATCCATCCCATCTTTGTAGATACTTTACAAAGCCAGTAATAATGGCTGGAGTAATTTTAAGACAACAGCTAAGGATTGCTCATGAGAAAGCCAGAGGGTTTTCCCAGGTTGGACTAATTTGGGCTTCAGTCCATCTTCTATATTTTCCAAGATATTCAGTCTTTTTGGACTCCTGCTGAAAAAAAAATATAATGAAGACATTACATTTATAGCTTTTTAAACATCTTTTGAAGAGTCTGCAGCTCGTACTAGTTGGAGTAGATGGCCTCTGCAGTGTGTATAGGAGAAATTTAGGGTTACACTTTTCTCTGAGCAAAGCTTGTACTCCACCATGTCTTCCAGAGAAGTTTGCAGCTCCATCAAAAGCACAAGCTGCCATCTGTTTGGGGTCCAGCTGACAAGCATTTAACTCTTCTAAGATGTGGGTTGTCACAGATGCAGCCAATGTGTCTTCTATAACTTGAACATCTAGAAATGCATCTACTGGCCTACCACTGACATCAAGATAACATACACAGTGACTTAATACTTGATGCCCATTTGCATCGGTGCATTCATCAGCCATGTATACAAATTTTTTGAATGTGGTGAGAGAGTTCTTCACTTTTTCAACTGTTGAGTCTTTCACTGTTGCACCACATGCTTCTAGCCAGTCAGTTGAGTTTTTTGCAGAAAGATAGTGAGCATTTGCTGGTCTTGTTTGGAACCAGTGTTCAACTTCAGGATGAACAAGTGACAATGCACTTAACATTGGCCTCCAGTTTGTAGTGTGTGGTATCTCTTGCCTAAATAGAAAATATGATGCCGGAGCCATGTTTGTTTGCATGAATTGTGTTGTGTCTCCAGCATTCTTAACAGCCTCATTAACACTCACTGGTGTTGTCCTTGGTCAGTGGAGACTCAGAGTTCAGAGATGCTTTAACATGAGTTCACCTCCCAAATGGGAAGCAAGAAGGCACCTTGCTCGTTCCTCCAGCTGCTCACTGTTCGCTCTGGCCACTGTTGTTCATTGTGCCACCGTTCACTCTATCCCTCTGTTGCCAGTGGCCCTGCGCTGTCACCTTTTGCTGCCACTGTGACATCTGTGAGTTGGTCTCTTGAGGTTCCACCCAGCTCTCAGTGGGGGAACCTCACTGCTAGTGCAGACTGGGCCGTCTCTTCCACAGAAACACTGTCCCACAGCAGGTCTAAGCACTTAAATCTGATTATCAGTAATTTCAGCTGTAGTGGTCACTTAACAAAACAAAAGATTCTCTATGGAGACTAATCAGCTCTGTCTTTAAACAGTGGAGAGGGGCAGGTCAAATAGTACTTGTGAGTCAGGCAGACCATCAAGCAAAACACCTGTCTCCACTCTCTCTCTTGATGCCTTCAATCAGCACAGGCTAAGTACAGTTCTACTGCCCTTTATTCAGACAATAAGAATAACAACATTTAATCCCCCCGCTGCATTCAAGTGATTTGTAACCCAACCCCAGCCAAAATCTATCACTTGGGCAACACAGCTGGATTTGCTGTGTTTGCAGGATACTTAGGTAGATTAGGTGTGAATGTAAATACAATCTGGTCCTGAAGTCTTCCCCCCAGCTCATCACTAGCTGTCAGGGAGAGCTCATTTAGACTTTGCTTACAAATAATAATTTGAAATTATTAGGTTGGCCAACAACACCGAAATGAATGCACTGACATTGTCATAAAAAACAACAGTTGTATAAGGAAGCTAGTCTGTGTTCATACTTTTCAAATCTGTTATACTTTTTCAGATACATGTATTTTATCATACACTGTATATACTTTTAAAGTGTGTATTAATGTTTCAGTTTCAATGCAGATTTCCAAACAATCACTAAATCGGCAACACTGCATGTAACTAGTTCACAAAACTGGGGTTGGGGAAATTCAGGGTGGGTGTGGGGAAATCCCTGAGCAGAGGGTTGGGGGGGCGCAGACTGTGGGAGGGAGTTTGGGTGCAGGAGGGGGCTCAGGGCTGGGGCAGGGCTGTGGGAGGGGGTGTGTGCTGTGCGAGGGAGTTTGGGTGCGGGAGGGGGCTGGGGCAGGAGCTTGGGGTGCGTAAGGGGGTACAGGCTCTGGCTGGGTGGCGCTTACCTCCTAGAAGTGGCAACATGTCTGGCAGTGGCTCCTAGGCTCATGGGTGGCCAGGAGGCTCTGCGGGCTGCCTCTGCCTGCAAGCACTGCCCCTGCAGTGCCCATTGGTGGCGGTCCCCCATTCCCAGCCAATGGGAGCTGTGGAGTCAGTGCTAAGGCAGGGGCAGCGCGCAGAGGACCCCCCGGCTGTGCCTCCTCCTAGGAGCCGCTGCCGGAAATGTTGCCGCTTCTGGGAGTGGCATGAAGCCAGGGCAGGTAGGGAGCCTGCTTTAGCCCTGCTGCAACGTCAAACTCCCAGCCAAACGGGATGGCAACCCTATGGGTGGCATGACACATCCTAATTATGCTCAAACTTCTCTGCTAGCAAGAGGTTGTTATGACTTGCTGAGGGCTTGCCTAAGTTATGTCGTTCAAGGGTGTGAAAAAACTGTCCGTCCGTTCCCCCCCCCCCGAGCGACGTAACTTACCTCGACTTAAAGCAGTGTCAGCAGCGCCCTGTGTCAACTAGGGGAGTGTAAATACCCTGGGCCTCATAGCCCTGAGTCCAGAAGACAGTGCTTTCTTGGGCCTGGTCCAAGATGGTGGAATGAATTTCTACAGGAATTAAGAGTCACCACAAGCCTTGTGACATTTTGTTTTGAGTGAAAGGTGCACTTCTTCGACCTTGTTTTTCCTATTGTGCCCACAGCAGAGGGTGGTGGTATTGTAGTTTTATATGTATTATTTAATGTCTACTAGTCCCAGTCATGGTCCTGGCTGCTATAATGCTAGGTGTTTCACAAATGCAGAATAAAAAGATAGACCCTAGGCTTTTGGGAGAAGGGATTTTAAGTATAAGATAAACAATAGATGGAGGCAGATGGACAGGGGACTGCAAGGGAACATTGAGACAGTATTGGTCAGTATGATAGGCACTGGTCTTAACAGACCATCAGCCTAACAGTGGTCAATTTTTTATAGTCCTCATAGCAAGTGAGAGTTTGAAGGCGGATAATTAGTTTTGCAGATGTTTATGTGCATGTATAATAAAATATTTTTAAAAAACACAATTTCTCCTTGGAGGAAAAAAAGAGGCCCACCACATATGACAGATGTTAGTCATGACAGATGTTAGTTACACTGCTCAGTGCACTTCTGAAAGATGTTCAGATAGTTTGGTGATAAGGGCCATATAAGAGCATGAATAGAATATATTTACTGTAACTCAGTTTCTTAAGCCAGTAGTTTATTAATAATCCTTCCCTAAGGAAAAAATCCTGTCTCTTGGAGAGTCTTTATGTGTAGCATAGAACCCCTTTCATTTTCGATGTGGGCAACAAGCAGTGAAGGTGGGAGTCTCTTAATAAATTACTAATAGATTCATAAAAAGGGATACTATCTTGAAATGTAGTTCATTGGAAAAAAATGTAAGGAATGTCCGTTCCTACACCTTTCCTTGATTTACCTGCCAATTTTTATGGTATTACAAGTACATTTTCCTACTTTTAAAAGGTTTTTCTCTTTTGCCTGTTGCTGTGTACATAAAAGGAAACAATAAATCACTGAATACACAGAACACTGTCAACTACACAAGGTAAACTGGAACGAGATATTTCATTAATCTCTTTCATTTGTTTGTTATAAAAAGAGTAAATATTTTCAAACTGAAGTAATTTCTTACATTGGTAGTGTTCCTTTAACTGCTTGTTCATATTATAGTTTTAAATCTGCTTTTTGATGTTGGAATGATAACTTGCTTTAGAGGTCAGATAAAGTTTTAAAAGCATATTAACGCATTTAAAACTTACTTTAATTTTTGAAGATGGTGCGGGGAGTTGGATCTTAATCTGATCAAACACTTGACTAATTTGATCAAGTTCCAGATTTCCCTGGCCACTGACAAAGCAGTAGGCCAGGAGGTGCAGCTTCCAAAGCAAAGATTTAAGATGATCAGCTCATTTGATGATTTATGGGAATTTTCTTCTTTTGTATGTCTCTAAAATGCTGTCTGTCAACAGATCGTGTGCAACATCCCACTGTATACTTTGCTAGTGATGGCATACCTGCCATTTAAAAGTGCTGGAGCCTTTTTACTACCTGTGGGGGTGAGGCAAGTCATCTGTACATTTTCAAGTATTTTTATACATACCATCTAGTACAGACATAAAAACATTGAATTGGTTTTAGAAAAATGTATGATATTGGAAATGAAAGCTGACTGACTTCTCTGGGTAGTGGACATGTTTCAGTTCTGTTGAGTGATGGGCACAATGTCCCCAGCAGAGTATATAATAGTGTCATACTTTGCATACTTAGGCCCTGGTTCTCCAAAGGCTTATGCATGTGGCTATCTTTATGCATGTGAGCAGTTGAATGGAAGACAGTATTTTCAGTTGCACTGAACTGAAATCCTTAAGCTGAAATTTCTTCTGCCCCATTCCATATGAAGGTTCATGGTAGTTGATAGAGCTGTGTGGGTGGTGGCTAACTACGGACTCTTTAACTCAGTCCTGCAGGTGACGAAAACATGGCAGCCATTAATGTTGGAAGCGAACAAGTCACTAGAGACCCAGATTGCTGTGACATCCCTTACTCTGTAGCTGAATATGTTGAAAGAGAAGTTGGAACTGACCTTAATTGTCTAAAGAAACTTGGCAAACTTATAGAGGAGCTTTCAGAAAATAAAAAGCAATTAGAGGAACAGGTAAGCATTCTGTTAGTTATTTCTCAACTCCTTGAAACATTAAAAATATACAACCAATTGCATGCATCTAATTACATCAGTGCATTTTGGTAACATTCTACACAAGGTTGTCAGCTAAGCTGTCACTTTCTGATTTTCTCTTATGCTTTACTATGCACGGAAATCTGTAAAAGTGATTTGTTTAATCACTGAAAGAGGGGTCTTAGTACTTTTATGTCAGATGTATTACTCCTCCCTAAATACAGGTACTTACAGTTTCATCAGAAGTCCCCAAAAGAATTCAGAATGCCTTAAAGAATGCAGAGGATTCTAAGAAGTCCCTTAGTCAGCTCCTGGGGGAAGAAACTGTTTTATTTGATTCAATTAATAGCCACCTATTGACAGCACAGCCATGGATGGAAGATCTTGGTGTACTGATTAGTCAAATAGAAGAGGTTGAACGACACCTTGCTTATCTAAAATGGATTTCACAAATAGAAGAGTTAAGGTAAAATAGGCCCACTTTGACTTCTAAGTATCTTTTTCCTGCAGTCTTGTTTAGGGCTTAGGTGGTAATAAATAAATTTGAGACATTTTTGGAGTTGTAAATCTATATTTTTAAATGCAAACAAGTTATAATCCTTGTTAATTCACCTACTGACTAAAAATTCGAATCTAATTTTGATATGCCATTGCTTTCGTTTGCAACTAAATTTGGTGATTACTGTGTTTTGGATATGGGGATGAAAGGGATCATAATTTACCATCTAATCTGAAAGATGCACCTCTAATTGTAGAATATTTGTCAGTGTTGAATATAAATTCTGTATCTTCGCTATCTGTTTTTAACACATAACTGTACAGAATCTAATAATACCGAAAGAAGGTGTTTGAGCAGAAAAAGATGTATTTGCATTATGTAGGTTGACATCTCTTTATTTTTATTGTTTTGGTGAGAATAAAACATTTATCTAAAAAGTTTTTAAATGAGTTGCACAACAGATTTGAAAACACTTAGTTTCTCATCAAGAGCTATCCTCTTGTTCAGTGGTGCACCCTCAACGTAGGTAGCAAGAGGCATGGACCAGAAATTTAGGTGTACCAGGTAGCAGTGCACGGCACTAACTGCAAGGTCACCTAGCTGCTGACCTGGAAAATATTTTCTATTAAAAAAACAAAACAAAAAAACAAAATTGCTTTATACACTTTCATTATACAGTAAGACAAGTAAACAGCAATGAATTATCCTCAGTGTTGCTAAAAATTGCCTCAGTGCATTCTAGTCATGATTTTGCTTTATTTTATAGTGATAATATTCAGCAGTATCTCATGACCAACAATGTCCCAGAGGCCGCTACTACTCTGGCATCCATGGCAGAATTGGATATTAAGCTTCAGGAGTCATCTTGTTCTCATCTTCTTACTTTTGTGAGGTCTACTGTTAAATTCTGGCATAAAATTCTTAAAGACAAACTGTCAAGGTAGGAAATGCACCATAGTTCTTTCATCTTTGCATTGTACTGTTGATTCATGTTGATGTGTATATTTTCTGTTACAGTGATTTTGAGGAAATATTAACTCACCTTCATTGGCCATTTGTTGGGCCACCACAGTCTCAGGTTTTTGGTCTTGCTGCACCGGCTAATGTTCCAGAAATATACAATAATTTGGAGACTCTGTTTTCTCAGCTTCTGAAATTGCAAACATCGTATCCTTTTTGAATTAGTGTCTTATATTCACAGGGAATTTCAGTAAGAATAATGAACAAACTTGCTGGACATTTCTCACTAAGGCTGAAGTAGGTTTGTGGGTTTAGTATTTCTTGTTTTATTAAAAGTAAAAAATTAACATAGAAAGTGCCCAATTAACAATACTAGAAATTGAAGTTCTTTGCCAATAGAAAAAGTGTAGCTTTGGCAGCAGCAGTGCTGTACCAACCACGATTCTAGTGCACTCACATTTGGGGAAGTGAGGAAGATAGTTTAACCTTCATGCTATTCAGTCCTTGGGCCCTCTGGCAAGATTTCCCACAGGGGTGAAAATTGTGGTGGTACATTTGCCTGTTCCCTGGAACTGGGCTGAGATCACTAATATTTTTCACATAAGCCATTGAGCTGCCCTCAGATGGTAAAAACAGCTTTTGATCTTTGCCAGTTTGGGTCACATACTGATCAGAGAAGCTCTTGTTTTGCATTACTAATCCTCTGAGTTTCTGCTTCTCTGTTTCAGTATAGTAATGACAAGTCTGTGTGTGTCTGTGGGAGGATAGGACAACCCACATCTGTCTTGGCAATCCTGAATAAAGATGATTTTTTGTAAACCAAATTGACTGACTGCTGCTATCACAAATCAGTCGTAATCCGCCTGTTAATTAAACACAGGTTTAATGTTGGAATATTCTAAATATAGAAATAGTTTTCAATGCAGGATTTTGATAATTGTATAGTATGTGTAGTGACTTCAGTAAAGAAAGGGGACTATAGAAATGGAATGTAACATTTCTTAAATGTCTCAAGTTATGATGCGAGAATTCAGTACTTCTATAACAATGATCTGCCAATAAAATATTTTACCTTTGACTCTTAAACCTTAGAGATGAATTACTAACTAAACCAAAACAACTGCCAGAGAAGTATTCTCTACCTCCATCACCACCTATTATCCTTCCAATGCAAATCATGCTGAACCCTCTTCAGAAAAGATTCAAGTATCATTTTACTGGGAATAGACAAACTAATGTTTTAAGCAAGGTATGGGGAAAGCATTTCTTGATTTACTTTTATTTGCAGTACTTAACAAAAAAACTAACCCGTTTTATATAGAAAACACATTGCTGTAGTAAAGTTGTGACCCAAATATTGCTCTCTGCATGGAGGACCTTGGGCTCATTGAATGTGTGTAGAGGTGAAAAAGCACTTGAAGACCCTCCACAAGTCCTACCCCCTGCTTGGCAAAGTGCTGCACTGCAGAGATTCCCTGGCAATAGGATATTCCTCTGTTGCACTTGCCATATCCCTTTGTTACCGGGGACACTGAAACAGGACCTGTTGCAGCCTTGGGTAAACTCCACAGCCTGAGAAGGATGGATTCATTTCTCTTCATCCCCATGGAAAAACCTCCTTTTACCAGTCCTGGCTACTTAAGTTTGGGTGTAAAAGGGAGTGAATTTGGTCATGAGATAGCATTTTTATTATTCCTATATTTACAGGTGTTAGACTCTGCATTAAAATAAGTTCTTGGTTTAAAATATAACTGACAATGACTTGGGACTATAATTAGTTTTTTGTTTTAATTAATTAATTTAAATTAAAAAACCTTACATTAAATTGTACCTGACTAATCCTCCCCTCCCCCCAAATTTGGAAACGTGTGTGTGTGTGTGTGTGTGTGTGTGCGCGCGTTAAATGCCCTCAAAGTTTGGTGGCTTTCATCTGGGGTTAAAATACAGGTGCATTTTTATATGAATGTTTCCTTTTTCTTTTTGTTCCAATACAACTGCACCAGGGTCTGAAAAGTTGATATTTAGCATGTATATAAACTGCTTATAGTAACAATGTTTTAAGGTTAATCTGTGTGGTCGCATGTAACATTTTTGGGTAAACTGTAAATACATTTCACCTTGGCAGTAGTTCCCAGACTTTTTCACTGGTGGCCTGTGACGGGTTAGTTGCATTTTTTATTACTTCTACAGGGTTTTCATTGGAAGTGCTTTTTTTAAAAAAAAAAATTTTTTCCCAGTAACTGGAAACTAGGAGGAGCCACCGGCCTAGCTGTTTCCAGTAGGGGAGGATACTACATAAAAGGATGATGAGGCAACTAGCCTCTCAGTCAGCTCCATTCTCAGTGGTGTGTCCTTTCCCTATCAGCCTCAAGAGGCATATGTAGTGGAGAGGGAGAGGAGTAAGTGGGTATGGTGTCAGAGCAATATGTGTAGGGAAGAGAGTAATAGAGCAAATGGAAGGGGAGATAAATGAAGAGCAAAAGTAGGCAGCTTGTTTCCTTTTTTCATAAAAGATAGATAGTAAAAGTACATAAATGGTTCTCTGATGTTAATTTGCCATGTAAATTGCTTAGTTGCCATAGGGATGTTACCTGATCACAAATACAGAGAAGGTCCACGAAAAAATTTTTTTTTCTTTGAGGGCTTTTAACCTACTGGGACAGAAAAGACAGTGCTTTCAATTTAAAGTACATATATGTCCTCCATTTTTCCTCCCTTCCCACCAAAAGCCAAAACCTCTACCCTGGTTTTAAATGTTGCTGCTGTTGTAAAATAAACTACTCTAAATTGCAAAATCCAATTTAAAGTTGTCATTTGTTAACTCTTTTTTTCCCCTCCAAATGCTTTTTCTGGTCATGCTTTGTAGTCTTGCTACGCTTATAAATAGTTTATAAAGAGTTAACTGTTGAATAGATGTTAGAAGCATGTTACAGACATGAGTAGAATGTGTTATGGATGGTTATAACAGTTGATTAACCATTTATTGAAACATCTAGTAACTTAACACTTTATACATTACTTTTAATATGTACCCTTAATATAAAGTTTGATAATCTTTCTGACTTGTCAGGAGTTATATCCTTTTATGTTACATATTTGTTTGCAGTGGGTACTGTAGGTGAAATCTATACTCCTGTTCATATATCAGTTGTTTTTTGGGTGGAGTTAACTTTAATGTTCTGGGTGTTTTGCCTTTTTGCACAAGCCTGAGTGGTACCTAACCCAGGTACTCATGTGGATTGGAAATCACGCAAAATTCCTCGATGATAAAATCCAGCCAATATTGGACAAGGCAGGCTCCTCAGTCAATGCAAGGGTAAGCAAATATGTTACAGTTACTCCTCACTTAACGTCATCCTGTTTTTAATGTTGTTTCGTTGCTGATCTTTTCGAGAACATGCTCATTTAAAGTTGTGCAATGCTCCCTTATAACGTTGTTTGGCAGCCGCCTGTTTTGTCCACTGCTTGCAGGGAGAGCAGCTGTTGGAGCTAGCTGGTGGGGGCTTGGAACCAGGGTGGGCCAGCAGCCCCCCATCAGTTCCCCGTGCAGCAATTGCCAGGCAGTTCAGGTGTCCCTCTCCCCACTGCCATGTGCTGCTCCTGCCCTCTGCCTTGGAGCTGCTCCCGGAGTCTCCTGCTTGCTGTGCAGGGGTAGGGGGAAAGAGGGGTGCTGATGTCAGGGTGTCCCCCCCCCGCCCCCTCCCGCTCTTGCACCCTGCTCGTGTACCCCATGTCCACAGAGCAGGGGGGGAACAAAACACGACAGGACTCAGGATGAGGAGCTTGTTCGCCGCAACTGCTCTCTCAACTTGCTGATCTACTTAAAAAGGCAGTGTACTTAGAGTGGGGTCAGTATACTTTAAAGGGCAATGCGCTTGTCTGTCTGTCTCTCTTTCTCACTCTCTCGCACGCATGCACGCACCACCTCCTGCACTTTGGAAAGTGGAGGGAGTGGTGTGCTCCAGTGGGATAGCGTGGATTCATCATGTTCAGTTTCCGCAGAGAATGTTTGCAGCCACTGCCATGCATCTATTGTGTCTCCTTCCTCCATTTATGCTGACTTTTAGAGTGTGAGGCTACATTAACAACGTGTTAACCCTTGAGGGCTCAGCCGAGTGCTAGTTCATCCATTAGCAGCACGGCATTCCCTGGGAAATATCCCACCCTCTTCCATTCTCTGACTCCACCACCTCAGCCAAGCTTCACAATCATCATTACTGTGTACAATATTAAATTGTTTAAAACTTATAGTGTGTGTGTGATATATATGTCTTTTTTGTCTGGCGAAAAACATTTCCCTGGAACCTAACCTCCCCCCCCCTTATTTATATTAATTTTTATGGGGAAATTGGATTAGCTTAACATAATTTTGCTAAAAGTAGCATTTTTCAGGAACATAACTACAATGTTAAGTGAGGATTTACTGTATGTGCAATTACCTACAGCCAAATTCTAGCTGTGGTGTAAGTAGGCACAACTTCATTAACCTTATTGAATTTGTGATATGGCTGAAGTTAGTTCAGAAAGAGTTTTAAAACTGCATTAATATTAACAATTCTAACTTGCAGTTTCTATCTACTTTGGTGACTTTTGTTTTTTTCTTAAAGCTTGAATTTTCCCGTGCTCTGGTAATGCTGATTTTGGAGAAGTTGGCTGCTGATATCGTTTGCCTATTGTATGACGATAATCTCTTTTGTCATCTTGTGGATGAGGTGCTTCTATTTGAAAGAGAGCTGTATGCTACTCATGGATATCTCAGCAGTGTTCCCAGTTGCATGCATATTCTGTCAGAAGAAACCTGTTTTCAAAGGTGGCTAACTGTGGAAAGAAAATGTAAGATTTAATATGATTGGTTTTGTTTAAAGAAAAATATATGAAGGCCTACCCATGTAATACTTATCTACAAATAGTTCTATTAAGTTAGGATAAGTCACATGAATAAGGGATATTAGATCAGCCCCCTAATTTTTATACAAGACTGTCCTGTTTAGTTTTAAAACAATACTTGCTAATGCTACCATAATTGATACGCTCATTGCCCCTGGACTGTGGGGATTTATTCCTCAGATAAAATTTCCATAGTCTCTGTGTATGTGCCTGGGTGAAGGTGGGCTTTTAAGTTGATGGGATAAGTTAGGAAAGAAAAATATAGTAGAAAGAAGAAGAGGTTACTAATTTTTACAGAGAAGAGTGACAGGGAAAATAGAGACAGAAGTTCAGGGGAGCAAGTAAAGGACACTGTAGGGAGAAAGAGACACACCAAGATCTATTATAGGGGAAGACAAAGTGGAGTGAGTGAAAGAAGCTATAAGAAAAGCAAGAGAGATGCAGGCTTGACTGTAGAAAAGGAGTTGGGTCTCTGGGAAAATCACTGCAATACACAAAGCCTGAGTTGGCGCATATATATTGAATAGGGAGAGATAGATGCTGTAGTCTGTATGGTAGGCAGGGATTGCCTAAATTAGAAAAGGAGATAATGACCAGAGGTGGTTTGTGCTCAGCCCTGCATCTTTTGCAAAGATAGGAGCGTAAGTCTGGGCTGCAGGGAGTCTTCTGTTTCTGCTTGAGATTCACAGCCTGGAAATCTCTTTGGAGTTTGGTATCTTAGGGCGTTTTAGCAAGAAACGGGAAGGGGAGGACCACCTCCCTTATAACTGTTAGCCCAGTGATAAGGGTACTCACCCAGGATGTGGGAGACTCCCGGTTCAAGTCCTCCTTATGAGCTGTGGGATATTCTAATGAGGGGAATCTCTCAATTTCCTGTTGAAGCTGTTGCACTGTGGCTAAATATTTAAAGAGTCATGGCAAGGGGGAGTAGATCCTGGATTCCCCCACATTATGAGCTAACCACGAGGCTGTAGCGTCAGTCATGCTCACACAGATGTGGACGCATGCACACTTTCCCCCTACTCCAGTGACTCTTTAAATATTCCACAGTGCAACATATTCAATAGGAGAGACTGAAGAATTCCCCACATCAGAATATCCTATAACAGAGTGGTTAGAGCCCTCACCTGAGAATTGGCAGATCCCAGTTCAGATCTGTTCTTCCCTGCAGGTGGAGGGGGGACTTGAACTGGGGGTCTCCCAGATGAGTTCCCTAACCAGTGGGCTAAAAGTTATTTTGGAGGTCTGTCTCGCCTCCCCTGCCCCCCATTCTCTTGTTTAAACTTCTGAGGTCCCAATCCAGTAAGTATGCTCAGAAATTGCCGACCAGATTGGGCCCATCAAGCAAGTTAGACAAGAGAACACCTCTTTTCCCCTGGTTTATGAATTGCTCTAAGGCTAATGTGGGAGATTAGCAGCAACATACATGCTCAGAAGCAGAACTTTTACTGAAAAAACATAGGCGCCCAGTGAGTTTAGGTGCGTACAGAGTTTCAGTGAGAGTTTTATGGGTCCCATTGGTCCCAAAACTGGGACTTAGGCACCTAACTCCTTTTGTGCGTTCAGGCCATAGGAAATAAGGCTCATTGAATAGTGTTCAGTGAATATATTATTTGACTTCAAGAGTATTAGTCAAATATCTGTTATTGCAAAAAGAGTATTTGTACAACTTTAGCTGTATAAAGAGCTATTATATTATTTGACAAACAGGTGAAATTCATTGGCAGGTATATTTGTGTAGTAGGCTACATTTAAAAAAATAGTTGAGTGAAAATGTAAAATGCAGTACCTAAAGGTTTTTTCCATTAAATTGCAGAGGTTTGGCTTTGGAGTACATGACAGCACAATGTTTTTCAGCTTGTTTTGTAGATTAATATGACTATTAATATAATCCTCAGGGTAATAGATGTTGGTAAATTTCAAGCAGTGATGGTGATAAGTGTCTAAGTGTTGTATTGTAAAGAATAAGAACAGCTGAAATAGGCCATGAATTTTCTGACCCTTTTTTGGGTAAAGGAAAATGCAGCTGTACAGGGTTGATAAGCACTTTAAAAATTATGATTAGTGATGATTTTCAATAAGCTAATTTTATGTTCCTCTAAAATCTTAATTGAAGCAATTGATGTTTTAATTTTCAAATTTAAAAACTATTTTTCGTCAATGTTACTTTTTATTAAATCTTATATTTTAGGATTCTTAAGTTTTTTATTTAAAAATGATAGTTTATTAGAAGAAATCTTAAATATGTAAACTCCAAAGCAAGTTAATATATGAATATTAAATTATTAAACATTTTTGTGTGCCTGTCAGTTGCTCTTCAAAAGATGGACTCTATACTTTCATCTGAAGCTGCCTGGGTATCGCAATATAAAGATATCACTGATGTAGATGAAATGAAGGTCCCAGACTGTGCTGAAACTTTTACGACTCTGTTACAGGTTATCACAGGTAATTATTATAAAATTTGAGACACTTCTTAAGATGAAGTCTCCTAAATAATTCAAGAACTATAATTCAATACATTAATCTACATTAAATGTCAGTGGTTGTGGAGTCATCAAAGGAGTAAGAAGTAGAAATGTTGTTTGGTTTGCATTTTAACAAATAAATGGAATTCTTGTTCCTTTTTCCTTTGAACTTTAATGAATAATTCTAGTGATTATGATCAAACTTTTATCTTTGTACTAATTTCTACAGTGATACACCTGATGATTACCATTAGAAATTTGTTTAAGTTTGAAAGAAGATAAATTGAATTCATATTTTTTGTTTATGTGTAAAAATGAAATAAAACAAGTCCTGTTATCAATTCTGAGGAATTCAGCCCAGGGAATGGTTGAGTGACCAAAAATGAATTCCTGAAAAGGTAGATAGTAACTAACTTTAACCTTTCTACATGGTGAGTAAGAGCAGATGAACATCAAGGTGATTTTTATTTGAGTACTAAATGTGTATTCTGTCACATCTTGTGGGAAGATTTCTGAGGTCCACCTAGTGTTACCAGGCTGTTTTTCAAGTTTCCTTCCAGGAAAAAAATTTAAAATTAAATGCTATAGTGAAATCAGTAAAGCAACCATTTATTTAGGCCCTAGTTCTGCAGAGATTTACATATGTGCTTAACTTTAAGTAGTCAATGGGACGACTTTGAGGGTGTAAAATTAAGCATGCATGTAAGTCTTTGCAGGAGTGAGGCAACCACAATACTTACCTTTTTAAAAAGTTCCTGTTTTTATTTACTCTGGAAAATTAAAATTTTTACAATTGTCTCTCCAGACAGATATAAGAATCTTCCTACAGCATCTAGAAAACTACAGTTCTTGGAGTTACAAAAAGACTTAGTTGATGACTTCAGAATACGGTTAACTCAAGTTATGAAGGAAGAGACTAGAGCTTCTTTAGCCTTCCGTTATTGTGCCATTCTTAATGCTGTTAACTACATAGGAACAGTATTAGCAGACTGGGCTGACAATGTTGTGAGTAATTACTGTTTTACATAAATAAATAAACTAACTCTGTTATGTGGTGCTCAACTAAAACCACTTCATTCATTTCAGTATCTTAAGATGCAGAATTAATCATGAGTGCTGAAAAAACAGAACCAGATGTAAATTCTAATTCAGTGAAAGATGTTTAAAGATAAATTACTTCTTATAATTTAAACAGTGCTTAAATACTGCTGTTTTTGTGCACTGTATCAAAACATCTAAATCAGATTAGTTTCCTGTAAACTAGCACTGCACCTTGGCCATTCTGCAACATCTTGTTACATGGGAGACCACCTATGGATCCTATTCTTCTTAACCCTTACATGAGTAGTCTGGTAGAAGTCAATGACTTACTGCTCATTTGTAAGATCTGTAGGAGTGGGCACTTTCTCAGGAAGCAGGGTGAATTTAGTAGGGGAAGGATTATTTCACCCATTATGTTTAGAGCTATATTTCACTCTTACAGCCAACAGTCCTCCTACTATTACTTGTAGCCTACCACCTCCAGAATGCTCCATTATCTGTAAAAAGAAAGCACCATTGTGTCACACTAACCTTAGCTAATTTTCTTGCCTCAGTCAGCCCAGGAAGCAAGACTCCCAGACTATCCTATACTCAGCAAACTAAAACGTACCCAAAACCTATAGTCAAGACACTAAATTTCCAGGTCAACCTATCTCTCTGGTTAATGACCCATTGCCTCTAAATATATGAGGATTCTAATTTTCAGGATTATTTCTGCTGAAGCATGTTAGCTTGATTTTTTTTTTCTTGCTCTTAAGTACTGCATCTTTACCTAATACTATAAGGTATTACTTTTCAGCACACATCTATGCACTATAGTTGATAGTGAGTTGCTGATCCTTCATGTAAAATTGAGAAGCCAGACGAATCTGACAGCCAGGTCTGTGTGGATTTGGAGCAGCCATGAGAGTACACTTTTGTTTTACCTACCTACAAACCCTGATTCTATATTGGGGTCTGCTATTGGAGACCTGTGTGGAGCCCTATTAACCTCAGTGGGGCTCTCCACGGCCTCAGAGGTTTGTGGTAGTGTGTCCTAATTCAGAATGCAGCCTGTTTCTGTATATTTAAGTATGCAACTTCATTAATGAATACCTGTTAAAATAAATTAACTAAAAAACTGGAAATGTGAAATTCAGTGCTTAATGTTAAATGTAACATATCTGTCTGCTATCACTATCATACGAACACTTCCATTTAATTTTCTTTCTTTATAAAATTTAAATCAGAAATTTCTTTTTTTTTTTTTTTAGTTAAGGAAACATTTATTAAAATTTAAATGCTATCCAGGTCTTAACTTGTAGTTTTTCTTATTAGGTTAAAAACAGTATGTCTGTCAGACTTTGCAGAAATCAGAAAATTGAGATTTTGGGGTAAAATTTTCAAAGCACCTAAGTCTCATTTTCAAAAGTGACTCAGGTAGTTAGAAGCCCAAAATTCCATTGAACTTCTGAAAATGGAATTTAGGACCCTATATCACTTAGGCCAGAAGAAAATTTGACCCTTCAGCTTGTTTTTTAAATTATTTTTTAGTAGTATTGTGAAGTCAGATGGAATACAACAGCTTTCTGTTTCCATCACTGGGGTTAAAACACCATACTTCTATACTCATTTGGGGACAATAGAGTTACCAGATTTTTTTTTATAATCTCATCTTTTTGAAAACAAATTGCTAGTTTATAAAAGCCTTAGGGAAACATATTATCAGCTGAAGCTATGCATATTAAAGTACAAATAAAAAGTTACCATGGTAGAAATGTTTTTGCTCTAGTATTTATATATAAATCTGTTTGTTTCTGTAGTTCTTCTTGGAGCTTCAGCAGGCTGCGCTGGAGATTTGTGCAGATAGTAATGCTCTCAGTAAGCTACAGCTAGGACAGCTAGCTTGTATGGAAAGCTCTGTCTTTGATGACATGATTAACCTTCTAGAACGCCTAAAACATGATATGTTGACCCGCCAAGTAGACCATGTCTTCAGGGAGGTCAAAGATGCTGCAAAGCTGTATAAAAAAGAGAGGTGAGTCTTTGTGTTAATGTCTTCTGTTAATTTGTTATACAATTTTAAGACTTTTGGCAAAAAACTATGTAATGTAAAAATTTAGTTCTATGAATGAAATGAGATA
Source organism: Natator depressus (assembly GCF_965152275.1). NCBI lineage: Eukaryota > Metazoa > Chordata > Testudines > Cheloniidae > Natator > Natator depressus. The sequence goes on along the minus strand of NC_134234.1, from coordinate 321,537,610 downwards.
GATGTAGTAAATTGTTTGGAAAGTGTTATCTGTGGCATTTCTTCACAATTCCTTAAAAAAATATTTTTTTTAACTAGATTGTACTTTTCTAAAGCACAGTCCTGCAAATAGTGGAGGCACGCTGCAGCAGGACTCCCAGAAGAAATTCTTGCCGACTCTTATCTGACAATAATTGTTTCTTTGGGAATATTAAGGAGCAAGTGTGATAGGGCTTTAAGGGCTACCTCCATTTTCAATAAGTCCTAATGTAACTATGAATACTTGCTTCTGAATAAAATTGGTAGGCTGCTTTCTAAAATAAAAGTTCTTTTCTGATTTGCTTCTACACATTTGGAGTCTCCCCCCCGGATTTCAGGTGTCCCATCTTACATTCCTGTTACTAAAATATAGGCTTGATATTATTAGAATGATATTTGGTGTAGAGTATTAATCCATAATGCAGACTGATCTTTTTTTGGATATTTGAGAAAGGGGAGGGGTAGCCAAAACCTAAGAAAATTAAAAGTGGATGAGATTGTGGCCTTTTGAAAAAGATGAGCTTCATTGCTACTGCCTTCCTGGGAATGAATAACTTTAGTGTAACATGGTGGTGTACATCTGTTTCTTCAGGTGGTTATCTTTGCCATCCCAGGCAGAGCAGGCAGTGATGTCCTTATCCAGTACAGCTTGCCCATTGTTGTTGACATTAAGAGATCGTTTGCTGCAGTTGGAACAGCAGCTTTGTTACTCGCTGTTTAAAATCTTCTGGCAGATGCTTGCAGAGAAAGTGGATATGTTCATCTATCAAGAGGTAAGCATCTGCCATTGTGATATGTGCTGTGACAATGAAAGTGCAATTGACTTACCTAAATTAACTTAGTGCATCTGTTTGCATACATATGTAGGTAATTCTGGCTAATCACTTCAATGAAGGAGGAGCAGTACAACTTCAGTTTGATATGACTAGGAATCTTTTCCCTTTATTTTCCCACTATTGCAAAAGGCCAGAAAATTATTTCAAACAGTAAGTAAGCCAATTTCTAAAGTATTAGTATTTCAAAACCAAGTATCCAACTGATCATACCAAGTTCTTACATTGTATATAAATCAGCATCTTTCATAGTTGCAGCTTGGATTAATTGGGTGAGAAATCTGTTAAAATTATAGTGTTGGAAGTGGAGAGAATCTGTACCACTATATCAGGTATGATCCTGCAGTTCATACTTAAGCAAAGCCCCCATTGACTCTATGGTTTGTTCTTTTAGGTTAGCAGTGGATTGTTTGTTACACACAGTCTGGCACTTGCACATTTAGGGAAAATTGGATGGTAAAGCATGTAAACAGCACAAGAAGCCATAGCAAGACAAACCACCAAGAAACAAGGACTTGGGGTGCAGTACTGTGATTCCTACTAAGGCTAATTGCTCTACAAAGTCAAATAGGACTTCAGCCTAAATAAAGAGTGCAGGAGTGGGTTCAGAAATGTTTAAGGATGAAGGTGATACATTGGTACTACAATAATACTTAAATGGAAGATGCTATATTTGTTGAGGCTTTTGAAATATTTCTCAAACATTAAGCTTCACACTCCTTTCATGTGTATTATCCCCATTTATAATGGGAAAGTGTAGGCACAGAAATGTATAGTTACAGGGCATCTTCTTGCTTTTTGATGACTTTTGACAGGGAATGTGTTATCTATATATCATACTGTGTTCTTATTTAAGTATACTGAATAAGAAGATAGTTCATCTTGCTTAACTTTTTACCAATATTAAAATGTAAAAAAGTATTGGCTTTTATTACTTTACTCCATGGGGAAACTAAAGTTAAAAAACAAATGCAGGGCCCTGGGTAACTGGAAGCAGTATATGTCAGAAATGGTGGTTATACTTACATTTGTCTCACAGAAAACAAGAAGGACATTAAGGTGGATGTCTGCTATATATCTTGAAAGCTGTGGCTGCATTATCTTCTCAGTTTAGGTTTTGTCTTTCCGCTATTCAGAAAGGGGAGGTTATTCTTAGTATTTTATTAATGGGATGATCAAAAAAACCACAGACTGAATATACTGTGTCCTGACATGAAGTTGAAATGGGCACTCCTCTTCAGGCAGTAAAGTGTGTGTATTTTTTCCTCTTATAGCATAAAAGAAGCCTGCATTATCTTGAATCTAAATGTTGGCTCTGCCCTCCTTTTGAAAGATGCACTACATTCAGCCTCAGAAAATGGAACCATCTTGGATCCAAACCAGCCCTCTGCCACAGCAGTCTTAAATGAACTTGGAGTTTACAAATTAGCTCAACAGGATGTTGAGATTCTACTTAATTTGAGAACAAACTGGCCTAATATAGGAAAATAAGTAAAGATCTTCAAGGAAAATGGTTAAAAGTAAAATATCTGTTCTAGGTTATTTATCTGAATAAAAGTGAAGTCAAGCTATTGCATTAGTATACTTTTATTGTATATTCTTTAAAAAACAAAACAAAAAACCCCCCACAAACAGACCACTAGTAAATCTTTGTAAAATGCTGACTTGATCTAGCCTTATGCCTTAATCTTTTTATAATTCTGATTATATGTTGTACATAGCCATTTTAAAACAGTTGCACTACTGAACTGGTTTCTAACCTAGTATAGTTTAGTCAAATCTGTTTTAATCACTTTTCTCTAACTTGGCCTGTTTTGTAACTACCCCCAACCTAGAAACACAGCAGGCTCAGACCTAGATTGGAGAATGTATTCCTTGTTGAATAGCAAGTGATCTGTTTAGTTGATGATGGCTGTAAGGCGATAATGGTTATGCTGAGGAAACTTTAATGGTTTAGAGTAATATGGAGTAAACTCTGGGTATATATGCTACTGCATTCAGTGGTAAACATTCATTCAAATTGGTGCAGTCTCATTTTGGTATATGGACAGTTATGTACATAAATTCTCATACATGGGCATTACATACTTAAATGTGTGTGCAGGGGGTGTGGAATGAGGTGAAAGCATGTGTCCATGTTCTATCTTCTTTGATCATGCTAACTTTTAAAACTAAGTCCTGTTATGGAAACTTCAGAATTGTCTCTTCCTTGAATGTCCAAATCCTTTGTCCTCTTTAAAATGGTCTGAACAGGCCTTGCATACATTGTGACTAGTAAATTTGTTTTAAAATGCCATCACAACTTGTTCAGTTATTGAAATATTATTTATTTCAAATTGCTTATGTTTGGAAATAATGGTTTTGTTGGAATTTGGGTATCTTCTCCAGGTTGTTCAAAACTATTTTTTCCCCAAGAGTCTTAAAGAAATATCTGGCTTTAAAATAAACTTTCAGTGCCATAATGGCTGCTGTTTATTGCATACTAGAACCACATTTTGTACAGAAATAATTATATATTTGAACCAACACGTGTCAAAGCATTGCCTTGAGCTACTCTGAATAAGTCATTTTTATCACTGTATGGCCCCAAAACATTCTTGCTAGGGAAGATGTTGATACACAGCATCTTTTTAATGTTACACTGTTTTGAATGTTTTTTTTTTTTTTGTAAAGGAAGTCCTCAAAAGACGTTCCTCAGGTGTAATGAGTAGTTTCTGATTATTTAAACTATCACCATGTAATTCATCTTTTTACATACTATGCTCATGCTACTCAGTTTATATTTGGATAAGTGAAACACTATCAGTTGCCAAAAGGCAATTAAAATAAAAACAAACTCAAAGATAAGACTTTAAAAAAAATTATTTTTAGCAGACAGCTGCTTAAGATTGATATATTGCCCAGCTCTCCTGCAACAACTTCTTCCTATAGACAAAAAGAAATCTAGTTAGATGTTCTGTAAACAATTTTTGTTCATTACACGAGGTTTCAGTATAGAATTTTCTTTCGTACATAGTGTTCTTATCCCCTCCCAAACCACCATAGTTATTTTCCATCATATGTGGGAAGTAAAGATGGACTTGTGTACTATACTTATTTTTAAATGAGAACTGGGTAACTAACAACCACCTACTTTTCCAATTCTGTACCCCTCCTCCCAAATAAACACAAACATGCCAAACTGAAGTTGAAGATACTCATGTAAAATTAATTATTACATTTGAGGAGTTTTTTGGTTTGCTCTCCCCTTCCCAAATATGTGCCTGGGATATAGGGAACTTGTACAGGCTCAAAACAGGCATTAGGCTCCTACACAATTGTACAGGCTGCCTTGCTTGCCAATCCACCCCTATGGCTTCTCCTGATCCTGGCTGTAAACTGGACTCCAGCTCTGGCATCCTAATTTCCTGCTGCCTACATCTACAGACTGCACTGTATCTCCACAAAGCCAAGTTATTTGAGTAAGAGAGCAAGAGGGCACTACAGGCAGGTTCTATAGGACAGAGATGGGGAAACAAAATGCTAGTCATCTGCATGCAGCAAAATGTCAAATTCTGTGAAGAACTGCTCAATTCTTTGGTCTCTTTGGAAAAATGCCAATTTGCATAGCCTTGATAAAAAGACTCCATAGGGTTTTGAGATGAATAGGGGAAATTAATTCCTCTAATTGTATCAGGTGATAAGCAGGCAGGTGGCACTACATTGGTTATGCTTAGTTTTCAAGGTTCATGTTTTCAAGGTTCTCTCTGTGCTCATAATTTAAATGCTGAGATTCTGGAGCAAAACTCCAGAATCTCAGCATCCAACTCCACAGCCAGTGAATTTGCTGCATCGAATACACAGAGCCCTGATTAAAATGTTGTTCCAAACCACACAAATTTTATTGGCTCAGTTGCTGGTGTAGTGGTTGTTCTAATCTTAATAAAAAAATAAAATGACTGGGCTGTCTATAAAATACAGTAGTAGTTTTAACTCTATAATACTGAGGCTTTATGTACATGTATTGACTGAGTATACCACGCCCTACAGTTAATTAGAACTGAAAGGTTTATCACTGCAAACACAGATGCTCCTGTGTATAGGAGGAGATTACCAGCACTACTCTGAATCCCCAGAATATCCATCCAAGCTGCAGATATTTATTCTGATCAATTCCCTGCAGTATTGATTTCTTTAATTTGGGATATTTTCCCAAATGACAATGTCATCTGGTAAAAAATTTTAATGCAAGTGTCATTTCCACATATGGCTTTCAAGGAGACTGCTTTCAGAGATGACAAGAAAATCACTGCTGTGCAGTCGGTGCAAATACTCTTTAGAGCAGGGGTGGGGAAACTTTTTGGCCTAAGGGCCACATCTGGGTATGGAAATTGTATGGCGACCATAATTCTCATGAAATTGGCAGTTGGGGTGCAGGAGGTGGTGAGGGCTCCGACTGGGGGTGTGGTCTCTGGGTTGGGGCCAGAAATGAGTTCAGGGTGCGGGAGGGAGCTTCGGTCTGGGGCAGGAGGCTGGGGATGAGGGGTTGGGGGTGCAGGAAGGTGCTCCAGGCTGGGACCAAGGGTTTGGAGGGTGGGAGGGGATCAGGGCTGGGGCAGGGGGTTGGGGTGCAGGCTCCGGGTGGCGCTTACCTCAAACAGCTCCCAGAAGCAGCAGCATGTCCCCACTATGAGGAGGCGTGGCCAGGCGGCTGTGCGCGCTGCCCTGTCCGCAGGCGCCGCACCTGCAGCTCCCATTGGCCACGGTTCCCAACCAATGGGAGCTGCGGGGGCAGCGTGCAGTGCCCCTTCGCTGTCCCTATGCATAGGAGCCAGGGGGAGGACATGCCACTGCTTCTGGGAGCTGCATGGAGTGGGGCAAGCCCCCAACCCTGCTTCCTGGCAGGAGCTCCAGAGACCAATTAAAACGTCTGGAGGGGCGGATGTAGCCCCCGGGCCATAGTTTGCCCACCCCTGCTTTAGAGAGAACAGTGGCACCAATAGCAAAATATCTGACCTACTTGTAGAAATATGATCACTTTCAGAACTGTGAGCTTTTTTGCTAGTGCTCCCCATGGTACTCCATAAATTAGAACATATTTTTAAACTTTTCCTCAGTCTATCACTACTCGTTTATTATGATCCACCTCACAAGGAAAACTAAACGTAATCCATCGCTTCTAGTTTAAATTTGACTTTATAGTGATGTTTTTATTTTTTAACATAATTAAAGGGTATGAACATAAGGTGACAAGTGCCTGATATTCAAACTGAAGTCGAGCAGCTGTGACTAGATTTAAGACCTGATTCTAAAAATATCATTATGCTTTTTAATACTCCTTTTTTAAACAGCTTAATACAAGAACTCATGCAATTACACTTAGCTACAAATCTTTATCTCCCCCACATAAAGCCAAAGGGTAAAAAAGTCACTTTACTTACATTTCTTTCTTGAATATTTCCAATGTGATAGTTGCATCTTCTTCATAAGGCAAATCTTGAGTACTTAACCCCAAGGTTTTGAGAGCTATAAAGGTTTTTAAAAGAGAGAATCCTTTTAAGCCTTGCAATGCAAACCCACAGAAGTCTAATTTTACATCCAAAATGGACTTACTACTTTTTTCTGAGTCACAAAGATCTAGCTTGTAAACAAAATATAACTTTTTAACGTTGCCAGCTCTAGTGTAGATTATTTTTAGACCTTATTGGTCAAATATTGTATACAAGAGCGGGGAAGGGGGTGGTGGGAGGTGTCTCTCTTGTTTTGCAATAAGTAAATCGTTTTTCTATCAATGCTAAATTCTAACAGGTTGAGAAATTTCTTTAATGAAACTATCTCACATTCTTTTGAGCAACAACCTTGCATTTTATAGCCTAAATATTCTGCACTGTATTAAAGTTCTCATATGTAAATAAATAAAAAATCATGTTAATTAAAAAATGCTAAGCCAGGAAGACAAACCTCCTTTGTACTGCACTAAAGTTATATAGCCTTGACTTGCAGTGTCCAGCATTTCAAACATGGCATCCAAATTTGATTCATCCACAAGATAAGGATATTCTGCATCAGTTAGTTTTGCAAGCTTCACTCTTTCCAGTGCATGTATCAAAAACTCTCTTGGTCTTTCTGTAAAAGAATAAAGTTAACAAATCTTGTTGATACTATACATTTTTTTAAACTAGGTTTACTAATTCTTACCATTAAATGCAAAAACAGTGCACTACAGTACAGTAGGATTTGTTTTTATCTATACTGCACTAGCAGTGTAACTTCACTGAATATACACTAGTATAAAAATAAATGTTATCTAGTTACCAGTTAATTCTTCAATCCTATAATTAATGTAAAATATTACATTTCTGACAATCTCAAGGAAATACAAGTTATGGCAAAACCATTGTTCTGTGTGCACCATCATGCAAATTAAAATCTCATATCAGATTGAATGCTAACAAAAGAATAGGAAGGGGCTGCTGTACCATTAAAGGTTATCTTCCATTGGATGCTGTGTTTAAAAAGTGCTGTCTCTCCAGGTTATAATTTAAGATGCCGTAGCAGTTAATGAAATGGGTGAGGAACAAATAGGTGTTCATATACTATACTGCTGAATGCTCTAGATTAATTATCTATAAATAAACCAACTGCTGGTTGTCAACCAATGTTCCACCTCTCAGTAAAACAGATTCTAATATCCAAGGCTCATGTGAGCAACTGTTGTGTGTACGTTACCGGCCACATTTGATTAAAGGCCCTGAATTTAATGCATTACATTGTAAAATACTTTGACACCAGTGAAGTCCATGGCAAAAAACTCCCATTGATTTCAGTAGGGCCGAAATTTCACCATTTGAGTATAAAAAGGTGTTAAATCAAATTCTATTTAGTATGTAAAGTAATGTAACACTGGCTATAGGCTATATTAACCATATCTTTCTAGTGCTAGAGCTGTTTGTATTTTGTATACACAATAGCAACTAACTTAAATAGAAAAAAACTGAAATTTTGAAATATCAGTCACTTCACTCTGAAGCTTGCTTTCGGTTACTTTATAAACATATGCTGACTGTCCCCTAGAGCCTTGCAAAGGGGCAGTGGGGCAAACTGCTAGCTTATAACCAAGGCCTTATGTACGCTTTATGGCACATTAAATCGAAGTTATATGACAAAACCCTCAGAATTATTTAGCAGCGCTGCACTGAATTCTACAGCAAAGTGAATGATTTTATAAGCACTTAACCTTCAGTTTTAATGAAGTAATTCTAAAAACGAATTGAAATGTGAAAATGTATCACTACTGTCTATAATAAAATTTGAAGCATAGCAGATTCCTGCAGAATTTAAGCACTCCAGAGGCATGACGGTCTTTGGAAAAATTACAACATACATATAAAAAGCTCTTCTATCAATGAAGTGATTTTTTTAATTGCCCATTAATGAGTCTTGTTAAATTTACAGCTAAGGTACTGGTATTTTACGGTCATAGGAAGTAAGGCAATTAAAAAAATCATTTGCAATATTTTAATAGAAGTTGTGTGGAACCGTAAATCTGCTAAGGATATGGCTATACTTCACACCACTTGTGGCAGCATGTAGACCATATGGAGCTACATGCCACAAGAAAAAGCAAGCTGCATCCACACTGCAGTGTGTAGCTGCATGCAGCAGTGAAAGGTTTGTGCAGAGGGAAGACAATGGTACTTGAGCTTTTAGACAGGTTTGAAGCAACTGTATAAATAATAATCAGCCTTTAGGTTGAAGAAGGGGATCTATGGTTAATTAATGTCTGGTGATATCCTGCATGAACAATTGATAAACATCCAATACTCTGCATGCAGTGTCAGTGCAGTCAAATAACGTACAACACCTCGCTGCCCACATGCAAATAGCTGTCCTAGCCCGGGCTAGTCATTTTGATATTATTTTCATTATAGTACTGGCTCGGGGCCCTACTCAAGGGCCCAATACGGCTAGGTGCTGTACAAATGAATAATACAAAGCCATTGTGCTGAGCGAGCTTACAATCTATGTTTAGGACAAGCTGCAGAGATGCATTAAAGAAGGTGGGGAAAGAAGCGATGCGGTAATATTAGAGCACATTTTCACACCCGTAGCAGGCTCTTCAGCTGGAGCAGAGCTGGCAGCGTCCTGCAGGCATCACAGGCGAGGGGAACGCGCGCGCCTCCACGGGGGCTCTTCCCAGCTGCACGGGATGAGCCCGAGAGGCACGTTCTCCCACCTCACGCCTCGGCTGTCCTGGCGGCCCATAAATCAGGGTTTGGCATGACCCAGCGCACTGAGGGAGGGGGGACACACCACAGATTTTTGTTTCCCTTCAGCCAATGCCGCGCCCCACAGCCTGCGCTTGGGGAGGGGAGCGTTTCTGCCGCGCGGCAGCCGGCTGTGAATGGTTATAGCCGGCCCGGGTCTGAGCCCAGTCACGCATTCCCGACGGACCCGGCTCCCCGCTGGCAGCCCTGCACCGGGAGCAGCGGCCGGGGGCGGCGGCATGGAGCCCCGGCCGGTCTCCTGCCAGTGGCTCAGCGCTCCGCCAGCCTCCCGGGGACCCGCCGGAGCCCCCTGGGCCGAAGCCCGGCCGGGGTGGTGCCGCGCCTCCAGCGGGGCGCGCGTACCGGGCCGGTGGTAGAGCAGCAGCGCGCTCAGGTTGTGCAGCAGCTCCGGGATCTTGTAGCGCTCCAGGTACTCGCGGCCCTGCTGCTCGCCCGTCGCTGCCATCCCGCGTTGCTAGGAGACCGGCCACACCTCCACCACGTGACCCGCCCGCGCCCGGGCCGTGGCTCGCAGATGAGTGCAGGCCCCGCCCCCGCGATGCGGGAACAGGCTGGGGCGGGGGCCCTAAGCCGGAACCAAACGCAGCCTGGCGCCGCTGCCGGGAGCGAGGTGGCTGCACGCGAGCTGGGCAGGGCCCGCCACCGCCTGCTGCTGCTGCGGCGCGGACGGGGACAGGGCTGAGGGGGGCCCTGCAGTGCGAGAGGCTGTTAGCTGTGGGGCTTTGCTGCTGAGGGTGCGCCGAGCATGCTCAGTAACAGCTGCTGAAGCCCCTGCCTTTCACCCCGCCCTTACTTGGCACCCGGTGCTGCGAACTGCTTTACAGGGGCTAAAACGGGCAAAGCGGAGCGGGAGGGGCAGGGGGCGGAAATGGACCGAGAACAGTTTCTCACACTACACCGGACAGGAGCGCCTTCCCCCTCCCTCCCCGGCCGGTGGCAGCGGGGACCACCGCAAGCAACCCCACCCGCCTGGGGGCGGTTCCAGCGGCGCCATCCCGTCAGACCCGGGGCCGCGCACAGGTGCCGAGGAGAGCGTGTGAGCGCGCGAGAGCCCTGGGGCGGTTGGCGCGCGCGGCGGGGCGGAGACCCAGCTCTGTGGTGAAGGACAGCGGCTGGGCCGAGCCACTGAGGGTGGCACACAGTGCAAGGGGCAGTCCGGATGGGTGGCCCGCCCTGGGGCCGGGGCAGTGGCAGAGTTGGGGCCCCAGAACATTTTTTTACAACTGGTTTATACTCCTGTGGGGGATACACTAACAAGGGTAACACTTCACTAAGCAGGCAGGCTGCTACCTTCTGCTCTGCCCAGGGGACAGAGCCTGCCCCTCGGAAACACCCCAAAGACCTGCCCCTCCACGCCCAGCGTGCTGCAAGAGGGGCAGAGTGGCTCTCGCTCTCTGACTGCCCAGCCCTCCTGGCCCAGCCCTGATTTACGTCTCTACCGGCTGCTCCGGGTGCCCAAACTGACCCGTCTGCCCTGCCGAGGAGGGGCGCGTGACGGCTCCTGCGGCTGCCCTTTGCGTCCCCATCAGAAGTCATTTTTCTGTGGGGAAGCAAAGAAATCGGGGTGGGGGGGATGAATTCTGCGCAGTGATGCAGAATTCCTCCAGGAGTAAAGACTTCACCCACCCCGTTTTTGTAGCTGCGCATTCCTCGTACATCAGGTTTTCTAAACCCCTTCTGTGTTGTTGCTCTTTTCTGGACTCTTGTTTAGCCACGTATTTTCTAAAGTGCAATGCCCAGAACTAGATGCAGTACTCCAGCTCAGGCCTGCCCTGTACTGAGTAGAGGAAGACAGTTACTTCCCCTCTCTTACCTCCCAACACTCCTGTTATTAACGCCCCAAGTGCTACTGGCCTTTTTCAGGAATGCATTCGTTGTCTTAGATTCAATTTGTGATTCATGGTAATGCCCAGATCCTTTCCCACAGTACTACCACCTCTCTGGTAAAGAGGGTGATTAAACCCTATTTGAGTAGATGAGGCCATTCAAAAAGGAGTGGCAACGGATAAGGAAATGGGAACAAAAACTTGAGCCTGAAGGGCTCTAGTGGAGTTGGGTGGAAGAGATGTCAGAGTGGCTGGAGAAGTAAGGAGAACCCAAAGAGGACAGTGTCTCAGAACCCAAGAAAAGATAGGCCATCGGGGGGAGGGAGTATAGGGTTTGGCAACAGAATGGCCAAGTTGGCCGAGGCTGGCATGTAGGGTTTAAGATTTAACCAGTAAAAGATCTTCTCAGATCTTGGTGAGCGCTATTTCTGAGGAATGGAAAGGATGGAAGCCAGACTGAGTGGATCTAGTGCTTAGTTCATATAGAGCCACTCTGTGAATCCATGGAATTCGCACACCTTGAATACTACATGCAGTTCTGGTCACCCCCATCTCAAAAAATTTATAATAGGAAAGTACAGAGAAGGGCAACAAAAATCATTAGGAGTATGGAACAGCTTTCTTAGCCAAGATTAAAAAGATTGGGACTGTTCAGCTTGGAAAAGCACTGACTGAGCGGTGATATGACAGAGGACTATAAAATCATGAGTGGTGTGGAGAAAGTGAATAAGGAAGTGTTATTTACCCCTGTCATGTAGCACAAGAACCAGGGATCACCTAATGAAATTAATATGCAACAGGTATAATACAAACACAAGGAAGTAATTCTTCACACAATACACAGTCATGTGGAGTTTGGTGCCAAGGGAAGCTGTGAAGGCCAAAAGTATAATTGGGTTAAAAAAAATAACTAGATAAGTTCATGCAGGATAGGTCTGTCAGTGGCTGTTAGCCAAGATGGTCAGAGTTGCAACCCCATGCTCTGGCTGACCCTAAATGTCTTTTAGAAGCTGGGACTGGATGACGGGATGGATCATTTGATAAACTGCCCTATTCTGTTTGCTCCCTCTGAAGCATCTACCACAGGCTGGTGGCAGAAGACAAGATATTGGGCTAGATGGACCATTGGTCTGACTCAGTATAGTTGTAAGTTCTTAGTGTGATGGAAAGAAGTCAATACAGTTGGTGTAAAAAGCCTGCTCCCTGATTCTAGATGTCCCTTCAGGGGAAGAGGGAGTGCTGCTCTGCAGAGACAAAAGGCTCAGAGGTGGTTGGTACACAGGAAAAGGATCCAGAGGAGATTGGGAAATAGATAGCTGTCAGGAGAGGATAGGGACAAGGAGACAGAGGGACTGGAAGAAGAGAGCAGACAGTCGGTGACTGTCAGAATATCCTCTTCAAGAAATCAACCCTGAATGATACCAACTTAGTGAACCCTTTAAGTCAGTTTACACTGGAAAGTGCTACCGCTCTAGTAAGTGGTTTAGCAGTGTGCAATTTTATTGTGTACTCTATGTTCTTTAAGTGGAAGGCTGAAAATTCAGCCACCTAGACTCCACTACACTAGCATTGTAACTGTAAACCTTAGCTTTCCCAAAGTGCTCACTTTGTAGCACAGTTGCATTTAGTTAGTATCCAGGAAAGCAAATTATACTCTGTTGATCTTAACATTTTCTGAAAGTGCTGTGAACATCAGCCACATTTCTTTCCTTTTGTGGCAATGTGATGTAGTCCTTTAATAGTCTCTCAAGTCTCCTTCCCGCTGGGCTGGCTTAATGAGGTAACTGTTTTAATTAGCCCCTTACTAAGAGTTGTTTGATGTCTCTATGTTGGTTGAGTGTCTGCAGAATACTTTGTCCTAGGATAACAAAATGTCCAAGTGCCATCTAGTGGAGCCTTGTTAAATGTATGGCTCAAAATTATTAGTGTTATGTTGACAGCTTCTCACTGTTATATCCTGGGGTCTTTAATCATGCAAAACTCCCATTGAAGTGATTTGGTCAGTTACAGGTTGTGAAATATGACATTGAGAGATTTTTAAAAAGCTGATTGCTTCTTCCCCTCCGCTGCACAATCTAGAGCGGGTGGGCAAACTATGGCCCACGGGCCACATCCGGCCCATGGGACTGTCCTGCCCAGCCCCTGAGCTCCCAGCTGGGGAGGCTAGCCCCTGGCCCCTGTCCCACTGTCCCCACTCCCCTGCAGCCTCAGCTCACTGTGCCACTAGTGCTCTGGCCCACCGCTCCTGGCAGGCAGCACAGCGGTGTGGCTGGCTCCGGCATGGTAAGGGGGCGGGGAGTGGGGGCTACAGAAGAGCAGTCAGGGGACAGGGAGCGGTTGGATGGGGTGGAGGTTCTGGGGGGGGGGGGAGGTCAGGGAATGGGGGGGCTGGATAGGCATGGGAGTCCTGGGGGGCCTGTCAGGGGGCAGGGATGTGGATAGGGGTCGGGGCAGTCAGGGGACAGGGAGCAGGAGGGGTTGGATGGGTTGAGGGTTCAGGGGGGCAGTCAGGGAGCAGGGGGCAGTTGGATAGGTGTGGGAGTCCCAGGGAACCTGTCGGGGGCAGGGATGTGGATAGGGGTCAGGGGACAGGGAGAAGGGGGAGTTGGATAGGGGGTGGGGTCCCAGGGGGGTGGTTAGGGGCAGGGGTCCTGGGATGGGGTGGTCAGGGGACAAGGAGCAGGGGGGGTTTGTTGGGTCAGGGATTCTGAGGGGATGGGAAGTGGGAGGGGGTGGATAGGGGGCAGGGGCTAGGCTGTTTGGGGAGGCACAGCTTTCCCTACCCGGCACTCCATATAGTTTTGCAACCCCGATGTGGCCCTTAGGCCAGAAAGTTTGCCCACCCCCAGGACCGGCTCTAGGCACCAGCAAAGCAAGCACGTGCTTGGGGCGGCACATTTCCAGGGGCGGCATTCCAGCCATCCTTTTTTTTCAGGGCAGTTGCGCTGTCGGAGCTGCGCCACTTAGATGGGGCAAGGGCGCCGCACCCCTGGCCGCAGCGGGAAGGGGAAGCCCCAGCCCTGGGATGCTGCACTGCCAGAGCCCAGCCACTACCTGGGGAGGAGAGGGCAAGTCCTGCCGGGGAGCCGCGGCTGTGCCACTTCATCTGCGCACTGGCTGCTGCACTGCCTTGTGCTACCCCTTATATCGGGGCTTCTCTGCGTGGCTGGGCAGGGGAGGGGAGGGGGTAAAGCCTCCGCAGGCACTGGGAGAAGGTGACATCACTCTCTCCGGTTCCAGCGCTGCCTGCGAGCCCCAGCCCCACCTGAGCTTGGGGCAACAAATTTTTTGCTTGGGGATGGCAAAAAACCTAGAGCTGGCCCTGCCCACCCCTGATCTAGAGATGCTTCAGCTCCATATTTCAGTTTAGTCTGATCTCTGCTATGCCTAACAAATGTGTGAAATGTGGATGACTCAGGGAAACCTCTCTCCACATACAGAATCAATGATCACAACCGGGAATAAGAAAGAGGATGTGCCAGTCACACTGGAAACCTCGGGATGAATGCCTTTGTAGACAGCGTGAAAGAGAAGATCAAAACTGAAACCGTCTTTCTATTCCCCCAAAATATGAAATAGGAAAAAGATGCTTAAGAGTAAGATTAAAAAACAAAAGAAACTGAATATAGCTCTGGAAGGAATGAGCAAGAGTGGAAAGATGCAACAGCGGGGCACCAAATCAGAAACAGACAATAATGATTACTGGGTAAGTGGGGGATTGTCAGAGTTCCTTCCCCACTCTGGGCTACAGATGTGGGGACCAGCATGCAAGACCCCCTAACCTTATTTTTACCAGCTTAGGTTAAAAACTTTCCCAAGGCACAAATTCCACCTTGTCCTTGAACAGTATGCTGCCACCACCAAGTGATTTAGACAAAGAATCAGGGAAAGGACCACCTGGAGTTCCTGTTCCCCCAAAATATCCCCCCAAGCCCTTACACCCCGTTTCCTGAGGAGGCTTCAGAAGAATACCCTAACCAATTGGTTACAAAGTGAACACAGACCCAAATGCCTGGATCTTTGGACAATGAAAAAAAATCAATCAGTGCTTAAAAGAAGAATTTTATTTAAAAAAAAAAGAAAAGGTAAAATTCCCTCTGTAAAATCATGTTGGAAGATAACTTTACAGGGTAACAAAAGATGCACAAAACACAGAGGAACCCCCTCTAGCCTTAGTTTAAAAGTTACAACAAAACAGGGATAAACCTCCCTCCAGCAAAGGGAAAATTCACAAGTTGAGAAAACAAAGAAACTAATATGCCTTTCCTGGCTGAACTTATAATTTCTGTAATATGAGAGCCTGATTCAGAATGGTTTGGAGGACATGAATTGATATCCAGTCCCTCTTACTCCCAAGAGCAAATGAACACGGAAACAAAGAACCCAAAACAAAGCCTCTTCCCCCTCCCCAGATTTGAAAGTAACTTTTGTCCCCATTGGTTCCTTTGGTCAGGTGCCAACCAGGTTATTTGAGCTTCTTATCCCCTTATAGGTAAGGAGGAATTTTACGCTACTCTTAGGGTTATGACAGGGATAAAAGCCTATTATTACTCTATTCTAGACCTTTCTGTATTTAATCCTTTGCCAACACTAGTATATCATGTTATAGCACTAAAGGTCTCAGAATTAGTCTGAAAAAGGAATATTGGCAGAAAGGAGGCTTCAGAAAGTGTTGAGCCAACCAACCTCTTCATGACTGTATTCTGCAGTATTCGCTACCTATCATCATAGCTGCCAGCAGTCACTATAGGATAACACCTGTACCCAGTGGCTGGTGTCCAGGTATGTATGGGTATGTCTACACTGCAATTAAAAATCCATGGCTGGCCTGCGCCAGCTGACTTGGGCTTGCGGGACTCAGGCTAATGGGCTGTTTAATTGCAGTGTAGACTTTCGAGCTTGGGCTGGTGCCCAGACTCTAGGACCCTGCAAGGTGGCAGCGTCCCAGAGCACGGGCTGCATCTGGAGCCCAAATGTCTACACCACAATGAAACAGCCCCTTAGCCTGGCCAGCTGCAGGTGCCTCCCAGAAGCAACTAGGGGCTACTAGGGCCACTTTCATCCTTGACTTCCCTTCCCCTTCCAGTGAAATTAGCAGTTCAGGCTTCACAAAGAAGCTGCACATTGTTTTGCGGGAGGAAACCTGGGAGCAAAGCAGCTCCTGAGGGGCAGGGAAATACACAACTACAGTAATAACAGGAGAACAAGCAGGAACAGAGGACTGGAGAATATGGGGGCAGAGGGAAACTTCAGAGAGGGTAATATGGAAGGGCAGAGAGGGAGACCATGAGGAGCAAGAAGCCAGCGGGAAAAGGGAATACATGTGTAAGGGACAGGAGCAGCAAGGGAGGCCAACGTTTGGTGAGGAGATGGAGAAGGGGGAAAAGAAATCAAAGTCCCCCCACCCCATCAGTTAGGAGAAAGCCAGAGGAGACACTCATCTTTGTTGGTACAGTTAAGACAGAATTTTAAATCTAAATTATCACACACAAATTGTGGGCGGGGCACTTTTATGGGGAAAACCTAAATGCTCCAAAATGACAAAGCAGAGGAAACCCCAAGGTGATTTATTATTTTAATTTGTAATTTTTAATTCATGATTTTGAATGCTTACGGTTGGCAATGCCTTATACAGGGGGTTTATTATCCCTACTCATCACCATGGGATTTAATGTGTATGAGCCATGGAAGTGGGATCGTTGAGGGAGGTTTGTGAGAAGCTTGTACAGCAAACTATTATGAGAGAAACCAAACATTGGGTGAGTTGGAAAAAAGGATTCAACATTTCTTGGCTGCATAACGTGTGGAATATAGAGAGATGCTTGTAGCTAAGCTTTTGTCAACAGCTCTCGGATAAAGCGAATTTTCAGGGATTTAGAGTGTCTTGCTGTTGGAAACTGAATTTGGCTGAAAGTTAGTATACAACCTATCAATGAAGCTGAATTTTGTCACTTCACATTTTTTAATCTCTTAGTGATGCATGAGCCCAAATTGCCCAGGGACTTAAAAGGTGTAACTGAGACGGACAGTGGCTTGAGGGCTGAGGCTGGACACACTGCAGGTGCTAGCTTGATTCAAAAGTAGGTTTATGAAATAGCATTTCCTAAATCAGGATGCAGGAGCCAGACTAGTATCAGGGGACACGGGGAAGAGGAAAGGAGCAATTGTATTGGGAAAGCTGCACGTCTCCAAATCTGTCTTGACCCCCCAGGGGACTCCTTTTAATACTGACTGCCTTTTGTCTCTGCTTCTGCTGAGTGCCTTGCTAGCTCTTAGGCCAGGTCTACACTATAGACATATATTGGTAAAACTACATCGCTCAGGATTCTGAAAAAAAATCACACCCTGGAGCAACGTAGTTATGCCAACCTAGCTCCTGGTGTGGATGGTGCTATGTCAGTGGGAGTGCTTCTCCTGTCGACATAGCTACCATCTCTTGCGGATGTGGATTAACTAGGATGACAGGAGAAGCTCTCCTGTTGGCATAGGAGTGTCTTCAATTAAATGCTACAGTGGCGCAGCAGCTCTGATGCAGTGTTTTAGGCATAGACCTGCCCTTAGAGAGAGAAGCTGGGTGAGGTAATATCTTTTGTTGGTTAAAGAGAGCTTTTGAGTTTACACAGAGTTCTTCAGCTCTGGGAAAGTATCCAGTGTCACAGCTAAATGCAAGGTGAAACAGATTGTTTAGTATAAGTAGTTAACAGATATTATGTGAACTCCTGGGGGAATTCTGCACCAAAAAATTAAGAATTCTGTGCACAATATTTTAAAATTCTGCAAAATTCTGTATATTTTATTTGTCAAAATAACACAATATAATCACACCAGTTTCAATTATTTTGGTAATTTATTTCAAAATACCTGTCAGCAATATGTCTGTAACAATACAGACAAAAGAAACAGATTCAGGAAATTTTTTTTGACAAAGATTCCTTACTAGGCATATTAATAGAGTTTTGAGTAATTTATTTAAACTGCAATACAGAAACATCGCACCCCTCAGAAGAGGTGCAAAGACTTGGGGGGAGTCAGGAGTAGCGGAGGAGCTGAGGGAGAGGGAAGGAGCCTGGGAGTGTACCTGGAGGGTTGTTCGATGTGGGTGGGAGAAATATGGAACAGGGTAGCCTCCCCCATGCAGACCCTGGCTGACTCCTAGCCTCTATTGTTCAGTCAGGCATATCTGCCCCTATCCCTGTGTGTGTCCCTGCAGCTCCCCCTCCCCCATTCCCATGTGGCCCTGCAGCCTACCTACCCCCATCCCCATGTGTCTCTGCAGCCCCATCCCCATGTGGCCCCTGCAGCCCCCCTCCCATTCAGCTACTGGCTCAATGCTGTCATCCCACTAGCTTCTGAGCCCATGCTCCAGTCTGTCTCCCCCTACACTAGTCCTTCTGAACCCCACTCTGTGACCCCCCCCCCCAGCAGCCCCGCTTTGTCCATTCTGTGCCTCCTCACCTGGCCCCGCTGTGAGGAATGCAGTCTCTCCCCCTCCTGGCTTGCTGCTCTCTCTTCTAGTGCCACAGCAGCCCCTGGTGGGCGAAAAGTGTAAGAATCTATATTCTGCAGAGAAAAAAAAATCTGTGGGGGAACATGAATTCTGCGTGTGCGCAGTGGTGCATAATTCCCCCAGGAGTAACATATTGTAAGAGACCATTTAAGGTAAAGTGGCCAGGTAACACTGCGGTCATAAGAAAAAAAGGGGTTTAGTGGGTTACAGATTATTCTAATAAGGCATAAATCCAGTATCTTTATTAAATCCATGATTTTTAGTGTCTAGTAAAGTTATGAATTTAAGCCCCCAGTCTTAATGAGGACAGAGGTCAGATATGAAGCAATCACTTTGTGAAAAGTGTTAGCACTTGGTTAATTATTAAGTATCAGATATTATGCCAATATTTTATTTACTGTTTTGGGGAGAGAGGAAAACAGGCAACAGGATGTGTTACTCCCTGCCACAAAACTCAGTCTCTCAAACTGGCCAGTTCCCTGTTGGACAAAAACCCGGTAAACTGGCTAATTTCCAGTGTCTAGGTGAGACTGTTAGGGGTTGCTTTGCTGAGGGCAAGGGAGGATTTGATTGCCATGAGGAGAAGGGCTGGAGGAGGGTTATGATTAGCAGTGACTCCTGCTCTTGCAGCCACTCACTCAGCCCAGGAGACAGCAGGGGGTGAATCAGTCAAGGCTGAGAACTTTTGGAGCTCTCGGATCGAGAAACTGTAGTTCCTCCCAGAGTTGTTTCTTGCCATCCAAATTCTCTGTTCTGATCCAATATTAAAAGAAGACTCAAAAACCTTTTGATGTATAAGCAACCGAGACCATAAAAAAAATTCAGCAACATGGAGGAGCTCTGGTTTTGCTGTTGCTCCAACAGACTAATAAATCAGAATTTGCAGGATCTGAACTGGAACTTTGTCTACTCAAAAGTTTCCCTTCAATGATGGCTACTTGCAGTGAGGGTCCCTGTCAGCTTCCTACCTCCTCTGCATACTGCCAGCCTTGAACCTCTGGCCACAAATAGCTAAATTTCTCGCCTTAAAAAACCACCACCACAATTCTTAGCCTGTTCCTTTCAGTATTTCCAGCCCAAACTGAGGGAGGAAGTACCAGAAATTTCAAGAGAAAGCACATTCTCTACAGAGCAAAATAATTCACCGCTATGCGGAGGACTTGCATATAGGCCTATGAGCAACTTAAATCTCATTTAGCTGCTTTAAATAGGGCTTACCTGCAACTTAAGTGGTGCGTAGGCCATGTGCACAGACAGAGATGAATCAGTCAATGCTAAGATCTGTGGTTTTAAATGTCTATATCCAAAGATTTTAAGGTTTGGATATGATTAAATCTGGAGTGTCCAGCAGCAGGTTAACTGATTTTCTTATTCTCCTGGATGTTCTAGCTGGAGATTGTAGAGTTAGACTTTGGCAGCATAGGGAAGGTAAGGGAGTCTTTATATTTCTACACCTAAAAATTTTTCACACTACTGTTAGACACAGAGCAAATACAGGAGAAAAGGAAAGTGAATCTCCCATCTCCACGATCTTTTCTAGAATAAATATTCTTGAACATAAAAATGAAAATTTTGGGAAGAAAAATATTTAACACATTTGGGGCCAAGTTGATGATGGCAACTTTTTGTGAGAGCACTATTGTGAGGCCTGTTACTGCAGCAGTTTTCCATAAAGGGAATGATGGAAAATCTGAGCTTTTAGATCTAGCAACTTTCACAAAGCTGACTGCCAGACTAATCTGGAATGGTAGGGCACGTAGAGTTAAGCAAAGGAATATGACTTAATTTTATCTGAACAGAAATGTAGTTGTGATCAGCACAGACACTTCAGGAGGAAAAAGGAGCCTGAACCCCAAAGAATAAGCAATTGAATCAACAGATTTATAGTACAATAATATTGTTTTTCTCCCAGACAGGAAGGAAGGTAGCGATTTCACTGTCTGTAATGGAAATTAAGCATTGTGGAACCAATACAATGGAAGCCATATTTACATATGAGTCAACAGGGGGATGGGAAGTCAACAGGAAGAGAAGAACAGCATCCTGACTCTGGGAACAAAATGATGAGTTTAGAGAAATATAAGGAGAAGCAAAAAGCCATTTTGGCATCTATCACTTAGAGCAGTGCTACTCAAAGTGGTGGTCCGCGGACCGGTGCCAGTCCGTGAGCCATCGGCTGCCGGTCTGTGTGCACATCGGAAAAAAAAACTGCCAGTCCCCCACATCAGATAGCTTGAGAAGCACTGACTTAGAGGACAAAGGGATCAGCATCCTCTGATTCTGTGAATGGTCGATTCTCCTGCCTAAGGGGCTAGAAATGCTGATAGCTGAGAAAACTGCTTAGGCAAAGACTGTAGCTTGCTAAAGTTATGTTTTAGTTACTAGAACATGTGTTATTTTTGTTTTGTTTGTAACCATCCCTGTCTCTCATTTTCTCTTGCTTGGTATCACAAATCTATGTTGTTTATTAATGAATTTATTTTTGTTTTATTATAAATTCATCCCAGTGCTGTTACACTGAAGTAAGGCATTCATCCTCAGTTGAACCAGCAGGCTGGTGTGTAATCTGTCTCCTTGGAGACAGTGGCCCTACTAATTTCTGAGTTGTGTCCGGACTAGACACTGCAGAGAGATGTCTCTGGGGAACTCAGAAACTGGGGTTCACTGCATGTTACCTTGAGGGTTAGGTTTAGACTGGCAAATTCTTGAGGCGTTTGTTGGCGAGGCCAACCGACTGGTGTGGCAGGGAGCTCTCACAGTTTAAGCTCTGCCAAAGCTCTCACCTGCAGAGGCAGAGGGGTAACAGTGGCTTACGGTTCTGGGCACCTCGAGAAAGCGTCACAGAACCCCTTTAGTCCAACTGGTTGGTTCTCCGCACAGGAGTTAATCTTACCCTGTGAAATGAAGCAAAGTGCAATTTCACAATATATACACACACATTTGTTTTGAAAGTTAAAGAAGATACTGCACATTTTTTCTTACAAACATATAAATTATTTTATTTACAAAGCCATGTTACAAAAAAAATAATAATAAAGCAAAAAACAAAAAAATACAATCGCTCACTAGAGAATATCTCCAGGCCCGGTGTTGAACCATGGCAGTATCAATCAGATACATGTTTGTTCTGTTTTTCCTTTTTTAAAACTGTAAGCCATAGAATTTACTATTTACACCTACTTTAGACATTTATTCTGCTTACAATTATCACAAGCATGGAATGAATTCTATTTGATACTGCTAACACAGAAAGGTGCAGGACAAAGAATGAAAATACTTAGTGTTACAAAATATGGACTGTAGAAAAGAAATTGACTGTACAAGTATGGCATTATTTTTTTAGAATGATTGGACATGCTTTCTTCAAAAGTTTTCTGGAAAAATTTCTAAAATCTGAAGTAGGAAAGCACAATATAGCAGGTGCAAATTCATTTCTGTGCAACAACAGTTATTTAATATACCCCATGACTGACCAGCTATGCAAAACCCACAGAGTTTTGTTAAAGTGCCATGGGTCAACAGCATAACAAAATATAAGGTGTAAATAGAAAAATTTCATTTTTTTTCTTTTTTTAAAACAATAGATCACTGAGAATCAGCAATAATAGAATATGCTGTATAAACTATTCTCTACAAAGGTCGATCAGCACTATTTACAATTGTTACAACGATACAAAAGAAGGCATACAAGTTATCCATGTCGCTTTTTTTATTTTTTTTATGGCTGACGGGCCTATGCATTGCGTATGTGTAACAACCAAAGCTTCTGAGCCTATATTGCTGGAAACAAATCACAAGATCTTCAGGCAAAAAGGGAGAAAAAGAACGGCTGAGTGAATGCTACACTAATAATGCATTATAGGCTGGTCCAGTTTATATCCATTTTTAAAAATGTTTATTTCCATTTCACTTTTCAGGCTGAAGTTTTTAATACATATAAAATCAAATAATGCTTCTTTAATGAAGGGAGAAATACCATGGGGTTTTCACTTGACACTTAGCTTTCACCAAATGCTGTCAGGCCTAAGCCAGTTGAAAAAAAATTTAAGCAGCATTCAAAGGTTTGTCTCCAGGTTCCAGCTTTCCAATTAAAAGATGCATGTAAAGAGCTAAAAGTCCTTAAAACGACTGAATTACTCCTTCAGTCACTGACAAGCTTTATTTCTCAGAAGCAGCCACGGAATCCCACAAGCACTATTTTCCCTCTGGAAGCAGAGGGACACTTCATCAATTACAGAGGGTAACTTTGTTACTAAGATTTTTAAATTCCTGCAGTTTTACAACTCAAAATAAATTAAACAACAACATAGTTCTGCTTCTAAAACTGAACAAGACAAAAATTGTGCAAAAATAACAAAGATATATACACATTTTTCAGTCTGAAGAAATGGTCAATAAAAACATAATTCAAAGAACATTTTAAAAATATAAAACATTGCTTACACTTTCCTACATTTCATACTGTTTCTGAAACTATTCTGGTCAGCTAGCTCCGAAATATAGTAAAACATAAATTATTACAAAATTAACACTATAAAAATTTACTTTAGGAATATCTTCTAAACTTTTTTCAAAGGGTCTAGCCTCGTTTACAATTCCATTTTATAATTCTTAAAATCTGCCTTAAGCCTTCTTTTTTAAAAAAAGAAAAAAGTAATCTCCTTACTATCTGCAGTCTCTCCTTTCCCCAAGATGTAAATAAACCAGCATATAAGTGCACTTTTAACACTGTAGAAATAAAAATGAACTCCTCTGTACTAATGTTCCAGTACCTGGTATCAATTTTCTGATTATAAAATCTACATTTTATATAAAAAAAATCAGTAATCCTATAAGAAACACTGTCAGTGCAATTCTATTGATGCAAACCAATCTGTTCAACTCCTGTCCTTGCAAACCCAAATTGTTTAATGAAGCAAACTAGTAGTATGATTTTAGGGGTCACAACTCCTATCACGATATGGGGAATTTTCATGTTGCGTTCCTACTAACTTTAGCAGGAGTTAGATGTGTAAATCCTCCATATGTTGATTGGAGTACAGACTCCTTAAGAGCCTGATCCTGAGCACTCAGAACTCCCAATGAAGTCAATGGGAGTTATGGGTGCTGAGCATCCATCAAGATTAGTTCTTAAAGTTGCAATGCCCCAGTTGTTACAAACTGCTGAGAAATGCACTAGGTAATATTTTTTTATCCATAAGACAAGCATAAATCCAGAGATTACTGTAGTTTGTAATTAATGACAACAATTTTTGGGGACAATTTAAAATCCAAGACATGAATTAGATTATTTTGGAATGTCCACTGTTACTGCTGTAAGAAACAAAGGGAGCAAAGCAACATTAATAGCTTGAGAAGGCATGACACAGAACAAAGCAGAATGCACAGATCAGTGGCAAATACAAGCGAGAAACTAAACAATCCACTATTATAGCAGTTTTCTGTAAATTTCATTTAGAACCACAAACTGATAAAAGGTTAAATCCACCTGCAGGACACAGAAAATAAAAACTCTGTGTTGTAGGGTTGCTGAGAGCTAGAGATTATAGGCTGGTTCCTTTTCCTTGCTATGGAAGAGTCCTTATCCTACCAGTCCGATTTGATGTTTTCTAAAAGAGAAACCAGAGCCAGTTTCAAAACCATGAAACATTTCCCAGTACACGCGCTTGTTCATTCAATACTGTAACAACTTTAATAATGCACCTGCTGCTGCAAAGGCTAAAAAAGGAATTTGTTTTTCTTAAATCTCATAACAAGTAAAGTTTAATCTCTTTTGAGAAATAAATTCTCTTTTTTTGAGAAATAAACTCATTACATTAGACTCCAGTGAAAAGAAGCTGTATCAAATATGCTGTATGTTTCTATGTTTCTGTGTGTAGGGTTTAAAAAAAAAAAAAGAGATTCAGTGATACACTGACTTAATGAACACAAGAATCAGGGCAAATGTGAAACAACAAACAGGAGGCAGTTCTAAAGAATCTTTTCCTTATACATCACATCTCCACTAGCCTTAGGCAGAAAAGCTGCTGTAATCCCAAATGACATACAATGCATTGTCACCTCTTACTACAGTGATCTGGTTATACATATTTAAAAACCATAATACAAGGAGGGATTGAAATATTAAAACATTCAGGTACCTAAAAATATTACAAAGACAAAAAAAAAGATTAATTATAAATCTAATGCAGGGATGGATGTTATGGCCAGTAATTCTGGGGAAGTCTGCTTTTAGTTCGCAGCTGACATTAACAGGTAGAAGACATTTTCATGTAAAGTCATCACTTTACCAACTCCATTATGGTTTATTAAAAACTACACAGTGCAGGCTACTGTGACAATATCCTGATTGCTGCAACTTTCAGATACCAGATCAGTTTATGTAATTGACAAAAATCTTACAAAGAGACATTGCCATATAGCGTAAACCTAATATTTGACTTCCAGAGCACTCTGTTGCCAATTCATATTATCAATATTAACCCCAATCATTCAAAAACTCTGAGTCAGGCCCCACTAAATCATGAGGTTTAAAAACAACAATATATTTTGGTTTATTTGCATTTAGGGTTCATGTTTTCAAGCTTCAACTGTCACTGTGAGGGCTAGAACCTCACTTTTTTTTAAAATGAAAGCTCAGATTTTCACTTAATGACTAACAGCTGTGGCTTTAGAAAAATCACCAAATATTGCAATGCTTGATAAGACTGCAAGAGCTGGCAACAGTGTAATAGCTTCTGTTTATGTACGACTGCCACAAAATCAACGTTTTGTACTCTTGGGTTCTCACTGGTGGATCCAGTACAGCAGTTAACTAACAAGCCTTATTCCTGGGGTTGTGTATAGATGATGCAGCTGAATGAACAAAACAGGAACTGCCCCTTGAATCAACCAAAAATCTGTATTATGCTTTGTAACAGCTTTTGCCCCTGACTGCTGTTGGCATTTGGATGCCATTCTCTCAAAAATAAAAGCCAGTGTACAAGGAGAGATTTTCCAGTGCATTTATTTATTATTAGTAGTTCTTCCTCCACGTACTTCCTCCTTTAAATCAGCAAGCAAGGGGGAATAAATTATTTTATTTTAGGTCATATTTTGGCAGTTCATCTCTAGATGATGGTGATTCAGATTATTGTCAATGGGGGAAAATGATGTAAGCTATCAGCATTAGGATTATCACCATTTCTGTTGTTTGTTTCTCTCCTCCCTTGTCTACACGGGGAAAATTGACCAGCATTGACTGCTTTGTGAGTGGCGTTCATATTCCTGAATAAAGTCACTTCTATTCTGGAGGAGACGGTCCATATGGGGAATAGCTATAGGGGACTATCTTATCCTTCTCTAAGGACTTGATACAGTGGGAAAGCTTGTGTGTTCCAATGACCCTGAGAGCTAGGCTGGTGGGAGTTTAATTCCTGGTAGGGCTGTCCAAGCTGGACATGTCAAAGGATAGGGACCAAATGAAAAGCAGTCCACAGGTCCTCCAGGTTGAGCAACAGGCCAACAACCTGCCCTCTCAAACAAGCTGCATTATACAAACACAACAAGTTAGTCATTCCAGCAAAGAGTATGATAGAGAGGGATGGCAGAGCGTTGTTCATGCCCTGAGCGATGTCTGATGGTGTGGGAAGGAGTCAGATTCAGAGTGGTTTGTATGGCTATGACAGTCAATTTCCTTGTGTAGACAAGCCCTTGTCTCCTCCTCTCTAACATTTCTCTGTCCTACTACTCTCTGCTGTAACTGCATCAGCCTAGTCAGTTTCCTTTTGCAGTGAGTTTTGTGTGTAAAGCACTGTTTCAGCTGCTGCTGGCTGGTGTTCCACCACATCAGAGACAGCTGGCCAGGCAAATGACAAATTGATTGGGCAGTGGTGTGGGTGGCCAACAATATGCAGGAAACTCACCATTCATACACACTTTGGGAGCGATAAACAGCTACAAAAAGAATCTTAATGAGGGGGAAAAAATCTAATAATTTATAAAAGGAGGATTAAATCTACAGAGGACAAAGATTAAAAATATAATTTAATACATAAAACGATTCAAACATTATTTAACGGAGTATCTGGTATTTGACTACTTAAGTGCACTTTTGCTTAGAAAACAACAACCCCAAAACTTACTTGTCTGTTGTGTACTGGGTTTGATGTACTTGAAGGACTGGATTGTGACAAAGCTACACTGCTATTTTTTCCAATCTGAAAGACATTAATTGAATAGTATTGAAAGGCACATTGTTGTCAGATGCATGGAAAGCCTGTATTGGCCTTGTTTTCTTTCATGTTGAAAGCACCTTTTACATTTATTTAGAAAACATAGGTAACATTGCTACTGTCTATTGAAAAACAAATTTCTTTAGATATAATCCTAGTGATCTCAGTGAACCTGTTAAAGGCAGGCAAACGTAGTTACACTTCACAAAGCACATAAGAAACACTAACTGGAACAGTATGGGACAGAAAAACAACAAATCAGACAGACCCTCTGTCTAGCTCTGTAGTGACTCAACTTTGACTTGTGGGCTACAAGCTGATTTCAGACTGATGCACTGGGCTGCAGCTAATCTGTTGCAGCACCTCAGGCTAGTGGACACATTGCAAAGGCATCAAGCTGCTGAGTCTTCAGTAATCCTTTGGATTTCTGACCTCAAAATTTATTACATTTTCCTGTGTGTCTTGGTCAACCTCCAGTACTTGTCCCTGTGAATCTGCAGCCCTAACAGCTGCAAATGGGAAGTGCTGTATTATACTCTGTTACTTCTGATTGTTGTGTAGGGGTACACTTTTGACTATTTTGATTTCACTGTTGAATTTTAGAATGGAGGAAGATACTTTGCATACCCCTAGTTTAATGTTTACACCCTTAAACACCCTTTTGTTACGCGTTGTCTAACAAAATCCTTTTAAAGTATAGTCAAGGTTGCGGCTTTTGCTTCTGTCTTTTGTATAGTTTATTCTACATATTAATCACCCTCTGTGTAAAGCAAGGTATCCCAATGCCCCTTAAGTTCCTTTCCTTGTTTTTAGCTTCAGTTTGCATCCTGAGTCTGTTACTTTCATAAATAGGTTTGTTGCATCCATTCCTTTATATTGTACCTTTCAGCATTATAGACTCTTTACAGACCCTTGCAATTGCTTCTTTTCTAGCTATTTCTCATAGATATATATGTTGTCTCAACTGCACAGAGCCCTCTCTGTCATGTTTGTTGTTTCCTTCTACATGTTTATTTCCCTGTACAGAGTATCAAAGTCATAACACATGTTGATTCAGAGCAAATCCTTCCCTCTGCTAGTTGGTCAGAGGAAAAAGGGAAGAGAGCATTTTTCAATCAGACTGACATGGTCCTTCTACGGTGCACAAGAAGGTATAGCCATATTCATTTATTAGCCCAGTGGACAGGGAGTTTGCATTGCACTTGAGGAGAGGGACACTTACATGCTTTCTTCTATATACGTTGTATTAGCTTGCTCACCAACCCAATGCTTCCTTCTGCCTCCATCTACTGGGGCAGGGTTGTTTAATGGTAGGGCATGTTTTTGCACAGAATATGTTAGAATGTCTGATTATAAAAAGAGTGATGGAAAAGGTATTAAATCTCTTCTCCATGTGCCCCATAACTGGGGATTATGATCCATATTATACCATGCCTTACAGTGCCTGGATTCAGTGCGCTGAGCTACGGACACTGCTTCACGATTCTATCCATAGCATGCTTTCTGTTTAACTCTGACCCCGTTAGTTATTTTCAAATGGTCTGAAAAGGGTTTCAAATGTGGGGAAGTTGTGTGTGTATGAGAGTATGAGGTAGACACAGCTAAGAGAGGACAAACTATGAACCTGATCCGTGTGTCCAAATGAGCTGTGTTTGGTGCCGGATGCAGGGGGAGGGTAGGGCAGGGCAGAAAGGTAGTTTCAAGCCACCTTTCTAATCCCTCATATCCTGCGGCTGGCTGGGTCCTGGTTTGGACTCTGGCATAACAGTGCAGGTGTCTGGGGATTGCTAGAACACACTCTGCTCAGTCCACACTGCCCTGCCCTGGTACACTCTTGTGCTGGGATTGGGAGGCTCAGAGCACGTGGGATAGAGCTGGCTACATGGAATGACACCATTTGAAGTCTTTCCTATACAAAGAGTATCACCAGCTGCTTGATATGGGCAGCACAAAGCCTCCAGAACCCAGTGCAGAGGATCTGACCCCAGGAGTGTAAATTTGCAGTGAGATCACTTTACTGGACCACAGAGTTTTTTTTGAGAGTCAGTGCAACGTAATGTGTAGACACATATTTAGATAAAATTTAGTCAAAGTATTATTATAAAATTGTCCATGGCACATCCCAGGGTCTGCCTAGATGCCAGTGCTCTGTTAGGTTTTTCTCTCTCCTATATATATTATACCATGCCTTACAGTGCCCTAGCAGTGCAGTATACAGGCATTTATAACCACTCAGTACTGGGGAATGTTGTCTTTTTAAGCCTCAGGAGCATTTTCTCTGAGGATGCAGGGATCACATATGCTTATCCTGGATTGGTACTGGTGTGTGGCTGACAAACACATTTGGAACAGGTAAATTACCAGAGCAATGAATTTCATTGTCAAACCGTCTCGATGTTATAACATTCATTGGGGAAGAAGCAAAGGTCTCTCTCCTGAGTGGAGTGACACACACACTGAAGATCAGTGACTGTTTCCTTTTCCTTGCTGCTCGTGGCAGAAGGGATATGAGAGGGTATGGGGTTGGTCAGAGTTGAGTTGAGTTGCGTTTTTACCAGCTTTGTGGCCTTTTTCCCTTTTCCCCCAGGTCCTATCTTTTGTTGTTTGTCCACTCCACACATTTATCAGGGCTTGGTCTTTGTCTCAGTCCTACCTGTTCATGACATTGACCTTTTTCCTCGGGGCTGTTTTGACTCAATCTTGGTGCCTCTATGCACGTTATCCAAAACAAGTCCTCTCTTTTACTCGTATCAGAGACAAGTCTGACGTATGGTTACAGACCTTCCCAGTACTGCATGCAGATAACCAGTGCCTGACATCTACAATCACTAATGGAATAAGCTGAGCGCATGGGTTGTTTACAGAGTACTGCAACATGTAAACACTTTTCCTAGCCACTGAAGGCATCATCATGTCAAGTCCACAGCAGGGAGTTGTAGGATACTATCAGGAGAATGATATGAAAAATTCATTATAGCCAATTTTCAAATTAAACTAAGGTCTGTTTAACTCCTCCCCCACTTACAATGCTTTGAACTGGTAAGTCTTTTCATTGGTAAATCTCATTGCTCTTTACAATGGTGGGTGATCATTATGCCCCCATTTTACAGATGAGGAAACAGGCATTGAGAGGTGTGGTGACTTGTTCTAGGGCAGGGGTCCCCAACGCAGTGCCCGTGGGTGCTGCGGTGCCTGTGGGTGCCATGGCACCTGCCAGGGCATTTTTGTGTGCCCGCAGGACACCCCACTGCCGAAATGCCACCGAGAAGAGTTGCCGTTTCTTAGCAGCATTTTGGCGGGGGCGCTTCTCCCTGCTGCCGCTTTTTGGCGGCAGCATTTCGGCGGCAGGATGTCTGGCGCCCACCACAGTCTTCTGGGAATAGCAATATGCTATTCCCACAACAAAGGTTGGGGACCACTGTCCTCGGGTGAGTCAGTGGCACATCTGGGAGTAGAACCCAGGCCTCTTGACTCCCATTCATTTAATGCTCCTGCGAATGTGATAACACAGGAGACGGAATCCTTGGTGTATAAACAGAACAGATTAACCATGTGGGTTGCAGCAGCATGAGCTTCCTCACACAGCTCTGCTGGTAGTGCTTAACCCTGACACGGAGGGATTACTTCCAAGAGTGGGAGGGTAGTTCAGAGTCACAGCCCGTCTGGTCCATGGCACTCTACTGTGATGGGTAGTAAAAGGGTTCCAGTCGTGGTGGTGCTTTCTTGGTGATAGGGACAACTTTACACAGGAATTAGAGTGAGGCCAGCTATCAGTTTATTCCACATATAAACCGGTCTATTTCACAGCCATCAAAAGGTAAAGCTTTCAGATACTGCCTCCCTGGGCCAGATTTGAGGTAGATGTGAAGAGCTCCACACCCTATCACCAGTCACCTGAGCCCTCCAGTGCCCTGCCCCTTGCTCTCTTATTATAAGGGGAGACCTACAAAATGCCAACTCTACATCAGGGAACAGCAGCAAGATTCCCGGTAACACTAATCTGTCGTAGAATTCTAGAAACACAAATACTGTAAGAACACAGCCTGTCAAGAATCAATTCAGCTTTAAACTGGCTTTGAACTTTTCCAACAGAAGACCTCATCCCCCAGCTTTTTCAGTAGTCACACGTGAGGCGAATAAAGTTATTCAGTTGCTATATTTAGGTAGTTACAAGTTTAGATTTGTATGTAACGTAAATACATGCAATATGTAAGGTGCACAGTCTTTATTATGTACCCATACTTCTGCCTCCTTGTTGCAAAGATGATTAGTTGCCAGTTACACTGAGCTCCATCATAATCACCTATAGTGTACTTAGTTCCCAAGGTAATGTTTTAAAGTGGAACTGTAATTACACTTATATAAATATTGTATGATGCTTAAATATCCATGTTCCTAAGACATTTATTCCATGTACTTAACCTCTTACTCTAGGGAAGTTTATCGGTACATATTAGTCTCACATTTACAAATATTCAGATAAGACAGGCCCTATGGTTCATATTATTTTGTTGTTTTACATAGTGCCATCCTTGTGCGTGGTGCTTTACAATAATAATATTTCTTCAACAGTGCTTCACATATTCAAAGCAATGTACAAATATTAACTAATCCTCACAACATCCTTGGGAGGTAGTTTAGTACTATCCTCATTTGACAGCTTAGGGCAGTGGTTCTCAACCTTTCCAGACTACTCCTTTCAGGAGTTTGATTTGTCTTGTGTACCCCAAGTTTCACCTCACTTAAAAGCTACTCGCTTACAAAAGAAGATGTAAAAATACAAAAAAGTGTCACAGAACTGAAAAATTGTTCACTTTTTCATTTTGTCTGTATGAAATTTTAGTTTGTACTGACATTGCTAGTGCTTTTTATGTAGCCTGTTGTAAAACTAGGCAAATATCTACATGAGTTGATGTACCCCCTGGAAGATCTCTGTGTACCCCTAGGGGTAGGTATACCCCTGGTTTGAGAACCACTGGCTTAGGAGACTGAAGCACAAGTGAAAGTGCAAGGTCACACACCAACTCAGTGAGAGAGCTGGGATTAGAACTCAGGACTTCCCAAGTTTGACCCCCACATTCATTTCTCCAAACCATGCTACTTACTGACACTCAGGCAGCAGGTGACAGGTCCCTGCTCCCAAGATCTTATGTGTACCAATATTCTGTAATAACATCATCTATAGTCTGACTTTCCTCCCTTTTGAGATATTAAAAGTTTCTTGTATCTAAGGCATCCCAGTATTTTGGGGGCACATATTTCAAAAGCACTGGCATGGAGATGGGAAGCTAAGGCTGATATATTGGGTGTTCCAATCGTTGTCTGGGGAGGAAGTTAAATCCAGGCCACTTGGACAGAGCTAAATGCCTAAGCTATGTGATCAACCACAAATGTAAAACAATGCCATTATCCCCCGCAAAGAAATAAAATTATCCATTTTCAAAAGCCAAAATAAACAATCTCTTTGTAGGTTATGTAATTATTGTAGCTCTACTGGTAGCAGGAGAGAGAAAATATATAACGGTGCCCTCCCTGGGGGCTCTTTACTCTGCCCACTACACCCTGAGAGCCCTATTCGTCCTCTTTTCCCATTTCTGTGCTGCTCCTATGTACGGAATGCCCTTCCCAAACCATCCTCTATTCATTCACGTTCCCTTTAAAAACTCACTTCTGCAATGTCCATATGGAGGGAGAGTTTTCATTTAAAACAAAACAAAAAGCCTCACGCAAAGCTATCCCCATTTCTGGGTTTTGCAGTTGTCCTGTCTTCTACAGCTCTCTCTCCTTTCTAGACCAGTGGTTTTCAACCTTTTTTCATTTGCAGACCCCTAAACAATTTCAAATGGAGGTGCAGACCCTTTGGAAATCTTAAACATAGGGGTCCACAGACCACAGATTGAAAACCACTGTTCTAGACTGAAACCCTGCATGGAAGGGACTAGCTTTGTGTGCACTGCATACAAATAATAAATCATAATAAAGGTTTTATCGGTATGCATTTGGCCACAATTTATTTATTCTCACACCTTACACTTTTGCCCTCATATGGCGCCATTTTCTCCAAGGATTTCAAAGTTCTATAATTAGTGGCAATTCTCCATCCTAGATTTAGGTGGGCCACCCTAACCGACTTTATTTAATTCTGTTTATTTAGATATTTAAAAACTGCCTTGAATTCAGTGCTCTGAGCACATGCACATTAAAACAATAACCAACTGCTCAGTAAAGGTGCTTTGGAAATTGCGTCATACATCTCTGCTTTGGCTACCAGAATGTTCAATGAAATGCCCTCCATGGAGGTTCTGCTGCTTTGGAGCCCTCTGGTGGAATCTGTGTTACATACAATCCGTGGCAACAAAGCAAGTTCAAGGGGGAAACTGTGCTGTTAAACAGCCATGAATGGTACACAGAACTGTGATTAAGATGAATTTATTTTACTTTGACTTAAGTTTTCCTACTTCTGATTGGGGAACAGCATCAGGGATCCAAGGGTGGCTGTACCATTGTTTCAATGTAAGCAAAAAAGAAAAAAGCTTCTGACCACACTCCGTCTCCCCACTGAAAAATGTAAATACTACCATTTGATAGATGGTGAAGACACAGGCAGTTCACAGATCAGGCACAGAAATTTGATGATTTGCCTAAGGTCACAAAGCAAATCAGTGACAGATCTGGGAGGAAACAGACCCCAGCAACAGAACTTAGAGGGACTGACAATCAGCTACCTGCTCTAAGAGACAAACTGTTCAGAATTTGTCACCCAATTAAAGTGAAAAGGGAAAACCCCTTAACATTGCTATTTATAAAAGCAATTAAAATCAAATGAAGATACAGGTTATTGTGGAAATAAATGCTAATTTTACAAATACCAGCTCAATGTATTAAAATAGCTATAGTAATTAACTAGTGTATCACAACCTTTTCAATATCATGACCCCATGTTACAATTATAGCGTTGGGTTCCCAAACTGCCATCTATCCATAAAGAGAGAGAGTATGGCCTTAACTCTCCCCTCGCTCCCCCAGCCTTGTTTTTGACCCCCGACAGTGAGAACCCATGAACCAGTTTATACCACATGGAGTTTCTTTTAACAAGTAAAAAAACCGAGGAGTACTTGTGGCACCTTAGAGACTAACAAACTTATTTGGGCATAAGCTTTTGTGGGCTAAAACCCACTTCATCGGATGCATGCAGTGGAAAATACAGTAGGAAAATATATATACACAGAGAATGTGAAAAAATGCCATACCAACTGTAATGAGACCAATCAATTAAGGTGGGCTATTATCAGCAGGAGAAAAAAAACCTTTTGTAGTGATAATCAGGATGGCCCATTTCGAACAGTTGACAAGAAGGTGAGTAACAGTAGGGGAAAAAAATTAGCATGGGGAAATAGTTTTTACTTTGTGTAATGACCCATCCCCTCCCAGTCTCTATTCAAGCCTAATTTAATGGTGTCCAGTTTGCAAATTAATTCCAATTCTGCAGTCTCTCGTTGGAGTCTGTTTTTGAAGTTTTTTTGTTGGAGAATTGCGACTTTTAGGTCTGAAATTGAGTGACCAGGGAGGTTGAAGTGTTCTCTGACTGGTTTCTGAATGTTATAATTCTTGATGTCTGATTTATGTCCATTTATTCTTTTGCGTAGAGATTGTCCGGTTTGGCCAATGTACATGGCATTGCTGGCACATGATGGCATATATGGCAGGGGATGGCAGGTGAACGAGCCTCTGATAGTGTGGCTGATGTGATTAGGTCCTATGATGGTGTCCCTTGAATAGATATGTGGACAGAGTTGGCAACAGGGTTTGTTGCAAGGATAGGTTCTTGGGTTAGTGTTTTTATTGTGTGGTGTGTGGTTGCTGGTGAGTATTTGCTTCAGGTTGGGGGGCTGTCTGTAAGCGAGGACTGGCCCGTCTCCCAAGACCTGTGAGAGTGAGGGATCGTCCTTCAGGATAGGTTGTAGAGCCTTGACGATGTGCTGGAGAGGTTTTAGTTGGGGGCTGAAAGTGACGGCTAGTGGCATTCTGTTACTTTCTTTGTTGGGCCTGTCCTGGAGTAGGTGACTTCTGGGTACTCTTCTGGCTCTGTCAATCTGTTTTTTCACTTCATCAGGTGGGTACTGTAGTTTTAAGAATGCTTGATAGAGATCTTGTAGGTGTTTGTCTCTGTCTGAGGGGTTGGAGCAAATGCGGTTGTGTCATAGAGCTTGGCTGTAGACAATGGATCATGTGGTGTGGTCTGGATGAAAGCTGGAGGCATATAGGTAAGTACAGCGGTCAGTAGGTTTCCAGTATAGGGTGGCGTTTATGTGGCCATCGCTTATTAGCACTATAGTGTCCAGGAAGTGGATCTCATGTGTGGACTGGTCCAGGCTGAGGTTGATGGTGGGACGGAAACTGTTGAAATCATGGTGGAGTTCCTCAAGGGCTTCTTTTCCATGGGTCCAGATGATGAGGATGTCATCAATGCAGCATAAGTAGAGGGGCATTAAGGGACGAGAGCTGAGGAAGCGTTGTTCTAAGTCAGCCATAAAAATGTTGGCATACTGTGGGGTCATGCGGTTACCCATAGCAGTGCCGCTGACTTGAAGGTATACATTGTCCCAAAATGTGAAACAGTTGTGGGTGAGGACAAAGTCACAAAGTTCAGCCACCAGGTTTGCCGTGACATAATTGGAGATACTGTTCCTGATGGCTTGTAGTCCATCTTTGTGTGGAATGTTGGTGAAGAGGGCTTCTACATCCATAGTGCCTAGGATGGTGTTTCCAGGAAGATCACCGATGGATTGTAGTTTCCTCAGGAAGTCAGTGGTGTCTCAAAGATAGCTGGGAGTGCTGGTAGCGTAGGGCCTGACGAGGGAGTCTACATAGCCAGACAATCCTGCTGTCAGGGTGCCAATGCCTGAGATGATGGGGCGTTCAGGATTTCCAGATTTCTGGATCTTGGGGAGCAGACAGAATACCCCTGGTCATGGTTCTAGGGGTCTGTCTGTGCAAATTTGTTCCTGTGCTTTTTCAGGGAGTTTCTTGAGCAAATGGTGTAGTTTCTTTTGGTAACCCTCAGTGGGATCAGAGGGTAATGGCTTGTAGAAAGTGGTGTTGGAGAGCTGCCTAGCGGCCTCTTGTTCATATTCCGACCTATTCATGATGACGACAGCACCTCCTTTGTCAGCCTTTTTGATTATGATGTCAGAGTTGTTCCTGAGGCTGTGGATGGTGTTCTATTCTGCATGGCTGAGGTTTTGGGGCAAGTGATGCTGCTTTTCCACAATTTCAGCCCGTGCACGTCGGTGGAAGCACTCTAGGTAGAAGTCCAGTCTGTTGTTTTGACACCCATTTTTTCATGTTCTCGCTGTATATATATCTTCCTACTGTATTTTCCCCTGCATGCATCTGATGAAGTGGGTTTTAGCCCACAAAAGCTTATGCCCAAATATATTTGTTATTTGTTTATATATTTGTTTCTAAGGTGCAACAAGTAAGTACTCCTTGGTTTTTTTGCTGATACAGACTAACATGGCTACCACTCTGAAACCTTTTAACAAGTTTCTTTTAAGCCCTTTTACTACTTTGTTTTCTGTAATAAGTGCACTGTGGATTGTTCCAACAGTCACAGTATTCTGTGAAAACTACCATTCCATCTCTTTTAAATATGTTGATCTGAATTATCCAGTCATGATGTTTAAAGATGTCACTATGCTTTGTGTGTAATGCATACAATTTAAAAATTATTTGAGCATTAATAAAAACAAATTAGAATGTTTTTAAAACAAATCCACATGTAAAGCGAACTTCCATTCTCCTAGTTCCAACTGTGAAATAAGTCTATTTTATTAGCTTTATTGAGTTCACTAATCGAAAAGTTACTGTACACCAGAATAAGGACTGTTGTCTAATAAAGGGGATCCTAACTTGCAGAACCGATGTCATCACCAGTCTTTGAACAATTCATTTAGGAGCCAACCCCCTAAAAAGGGAGTGAATGAGTAGTTCTGCTCAAAGGGGAAAACGAGTTTGGTTTAGGTCAGGAATCAGAAAGATGCTGAGAGCACAAAACAGCCACTGAATCCATGGGAGTGACTGGTACTCTCCACCTTTCAGCAGCAGGCCTTTATTTTGCATGTGTTTATGAAAAAAAAAAAAAAAGCTCCAAAAGCAAAACATCTGTATATAAAGAAACCAAATCTGATGAGCTGTGCAGTGGATGAGCTATACTGAGATAGATTACATATTGAATTTGCATGCACTGTACCAAGCCATGAACAAAGAGCAGGAATTAACTTCTGAAATTAACTTCCCCATCCTTCCCCCTCAATTTGAGATCTAAAACATAAATGGCTAGTTGTAAAGTTGCATTAGAACTGTTATCACTTGTAAAACAAAAATATTTGAATGAAGTATCACAAAGGTGTTTTGCACACTTGAACCTCCTTTCCAGACTGGGTTCAAAACAAATGCAAAAACGTTTTTGCATCAGCCTAAACAGCAAGTCAGAAGATGAAAAACAGAGTCTGAGACAATTGTAAAACCAGTTCTCTCACAATTCAATACATTTCAAATAAGGCAAATGACCTGCAGAGAAGTAACTGGAAGAATCCCTTACCTGGCGAGAGAGCGAGCTGTTTGGAGGATCTGGCACCGTAGAAATAAGGTTGGCAGTGCTCTTTTTGTGAACACTATTCATACCAGGCATTTTAGTGATTTTACAGGCTTTGCTACTAGTACTAGAGTTTTTACGTTTTTTTCCATCTGATTTGTCAAAAGAAAGGGGTAGAGAAGACACTGCATTATGTGCTGCCAGGGAATGGTCCCCTGAATGGTGCACAAAGGAGGATACAGACAAATTTGAGGAGTCAATACTGCTTACTACCATGCTCATGTGTTTTACTGAGTCAGTTGAGCTACTTGCTAATGAAGTCCGTCCTGAGGGCTCCGATTTGGCACTGAGTGGGCTTGTTCCATTGTTTGTATTGTGTACAGACATACTGTTATAGGAAGATGTAGCCTGATAGGAGTTCAAAGTTGAATTAGAATTCAGGACACAGTTCTTTTTGTGGGACCCTGAAAACGAAGACGAGGAGGATGTCTGCAAAGATAATGAAGAGGAAGAAGACGGTGACTTTTTCTTTTTGTTACTTGAAGATTCATCGCTACGAGACGATAGGTCTTTGACTTTTGAGGATTTGCTGGTTTTTGTTTTGGATGGTTTGTGGGATGGGGAAGGGATGACTGCTGGCACTGGTGACACAGCTGATGGTGCCTTAAAAGTTGAGTCCATGATACTTAAACTTGCGGCCACATGAGGAAAAGCTGTGGTGTGTGACACAATGGAATTCGTATCCGACGCTGTCACAAAGGCTGTGTTCGATAACATGGCTGATGTCATTATGTAAGAAGATGTGATTCTTGAGCTGATGGGTGTTGAAGGAATATACACTGCATTGGGGTTGCTGAAAGGCTGTAAAACCGATGCTGGAAAAGGGGTGGTGATATGTGCTGCTGGAGAAGGCATGGGGCTATCTGCTGCAGG
This sequence comes from Natator depressus, assembly GCF_965152275.1. Taxonomy (NCBI): domain Eukaryota; kingdom Metazoa; phylum Chordata; order Testudines; family Cheloniidae; genus Natator; species Natator depressus. The sequence goes on along the minus strand of NC_134234.1, from coordinate 321,499,417 downwards.
AGGGATTTTCCTAAATATGAAAAAGAAAAACATTGAGGTTCAGATTTTTTATTTTTCATCCAATCTGATAGGTTCAATTTGAGCAATGCAGATAGGAAGAGTTTTCCTGGATAGATCAAACTACGAAAAAAAAAAATCTAATTCTAAATACTGTCCCTCGTGACCATGTAAATTTTAACTCCAATACCACAGACTATTTTGTGTCAGTTTAAAATGTCTCTTTTTTAAACGCATAGTTCTAATGTTAGGTGCTTTGTGATTCAACCTAAAATAAATATGCACACACATTTTATTACTATAATAATTTCCTAAACATGGATCTTAATTTATATTTTCCCAAAGTGTAGTTTCAAATCAGGAGTATTGAGCTGATGCTGAAGGAAGTGGGGGAGTAATACACAGGCCTGAGCAGAGAATTATGCTGTGTAAACTTCCCCAAACAACACTGCTAATGCCTCTTAATCCTGCCTGCAATACACCTGCTAATCTAGATCCAGGCTTCACTTCAGCAAAAAGTGCTAAGTGAAAATTCTGAGTTCAATGTTTCAATTAAATAATTTTATTCCAAATTTAATTTCCTGTTTCCTTCCCCACCTTACAAAATAACCCAGAGATACCACAAAGCTCAATCACATGACTCTCAACCTCTAACCATAACATTTAAAAGTATTACATTTGTTTTTCTTGAAAGTATTCAAAGGCTGGATTAGTGGGACAGTTCAACATTAACCTGAATTTACAAGTCAGATCAATGAGGGGTGGGAGCTGCTGCACTTGGCCAGTTTCTGAGTTGTAAAAAGAAAAGGAGTACTTGTGGCACCTTAGAGACTAACCAATTTATTTGAGCATAAGCTTTCGTGAGCTACAGCTCACTTCATCGGATGCATACAATATGCATCCGATGAAGTGAGCTGTAGCTCACGAAAGCTTATGCTCAAATAAATTGGTTAGTCTCTAAGGTGCCACAAGTACTCCTTTTCTTTTTGCGAATACAGACTAACACGGCTGTTACTCTGAAACCTTTCTGAGTTGTGAATCACAGGATCAGCGCAGTTAGAAATGCAGAGTCCATCACTCTGTCAGTGCAGGATTGTTCCGTATAGCCCATTTTAGGGCTGGCCAGATAGGATTAATCAAATACCTAGTTGATGAATTTCACTGATTTTTGTTGAATAACTTGTCCATTTTTTGTGGTATTTAATCAGCTCTATAGGTGGCTCAATACTATTTGGAGAATATATTATTCAATAATTACCAGGGAAATTAGCTGTCTATAATGAAATATTAAACATACGTAGAGATTTCATAAAGAGGCTGAGCTAGTATTTGGGTCAAACATTTAAGGTTAGACACTCACTGACTTCAATGGGAGCAGGATGGTGCCTTTTAACATGTTTCACAGTATTGACAGAGGTAGTGATTTTTTTTACGCTTTTCATGGTGTTGCGATGCCAGCGACACACTCTCTCAGCCGCCTGAGCGCTGAATCTCCACATGAACAAACTAGTGGCTCCCAAATCTTTTGAGCTTTACCTTTGGGTGGCAAAATGAACAGCCTCCTCTTCACCTGATAGTAAACTGCTACAGCTACTACTGGAAGATGAGAAACACTTGTGCAGCAAACACCTGCTATCTCCTTCTAACCTCAGCTATGCAACAAACTAACCCCAGGGGCAACAAGCCCACTGTTTCCAAACTCTGTCTCCCAGCACAGCAGTCTTATTTCTTCTAGTCTACAAGGTTAGTCAGACAAGCCGAGCTTTAGTATTTCAATAGCAAGATATTTAAATAAAATTAGAACTGGTTGATCTAATAACTGCTATATAATGCCTATAACAGCTCTAATATATGGAGTGACATGAAACATTACAAAGTAATGTAGTTATATTGGATGGAGCATGCACATTGTGCAGTACAATCACATCTTCAAGTCCCAAGTGCTGTTTTTACATTTTCTAAATTCTTAAATTTTTGTAATGCCAGCTATTTTTAATGCATCTGTGCAACTCATGCCCATATGCAGTGCTTAGGACACTGTTGCAAAATATAATGGTGAAATATGTTTAATATTGCATTGCAAATGGACATGTTAAGACTTTAATGCCAATGAGCCTCATGAAACCTGTGTGCCGCCATGAATACCTCATGTTAGGAAATCTTGACACACTGGTATCAGGTGCTCACTGACACCATTCCCCTTTATTCCAAACACCTTCAGTCTTCTCCAGGGTGGTCACAGATATATAGTTTTCCTTCCAGTTTTGAGGGGAAAGAATGAACAGCATGCAAAGTTGACACCAATGATACTTTGCAGATTGGTCAACAAAGCGTGCTGCTAGCCAAGCAGCACCAGAGAGGAGGACTGGGCTGTAATCCTTATTTTTGTTCAGTATCAGAACTGCCATACTGGGTCAGACCAAAAGTCCATCTTGCCCAGTATCCTGTCTTCCGACAGTGACCAATGCCAGGTGCCCCAGAGGGAATGAACAGAACAGATAATCATTAAGTGATCCATGCTGTGTAGCCCATTCCCAGCTTCTGGCGAACGGAGGCTAGGGACACTGATGAGGTTCAACAAGGACAAGTGCAGAGTCCTGCACTTAGGACGGAAGAATCCCATGCACTGCTACAGGCTGGGGACTGACTGGCTAAGCAGCAATTCTGCAGAAAAGGACCTGGCGATTACAGTGGATGAGAAGCTGGATATGAGTCAATAGTGTGCCCTTGTTGCCAAGAAGGCTAACGGCATATTGGGCTGCATTCGTAGGAGCATTGCCAGCAGATCGAGGGAAGTGATTATTTCCCTCTATTTGGCACTGGTGAGGACACATCTGGAGTACTGCATCCAGTTTTGGGCCCCCCACTACAGAAGGATGTGAACAAATTGGAGAGAGTCCAGCGGAAGGCAACAAAAATGATTAGGGGGCTGGGGCACATGATTTATGAGGCGAGGCTGAGGGAACTGGGCTTATTTAGTCTGAAGAAGAGAAGAGTGAGGGGAGGATTTGATAGTAGCCTTCAACTATCTGAAGGGGGATTCCAAAGACGATGGAGCTACGCTGTTCTCAAGGGTGGCAGATGATAGAACAAGGAGCAATGGTCTCAAGTTGCAGTGGGGGAGGTCTAAGTTGGATATTAGGAAAAACTATTTCACTAGGAGGGTGGTGAAGCACTGGCATGGGTTACCGAGGGAGGTGGTGGAATCTCCATCCTTAGAGGTTTTTAAGGCCCGGCTTTACACAGCCCTGGCTGGGATGATTTAGATGGGGGTTACTCCTGCTTTGAGCAGAGGGTTGGACTAGATGACCTCCTGAGGTCTCTTCCAACCCTAATCTTCTATGATTCTGACACCATCCCTGCCCATTCTGGCTAATAGCCATTGATGGACCTATCCTCCATTAATTTATCTAATTCTTTTTTGAATCCTGTTATAGTCTTGGCCTTCACAACCTCCTCTGGCAAAGAGTTCCACAGGTTGACTATGCATTGTGTGAAGAACTACTTTTTTTGTTTGTTTTAAACCTGCTCCTTAGTTCTTGTGTTATGAATTGCCTTATTTACTTTCTCCATACCAGTCATGATTTTTTAGATCTCAGTCATATCCCCCCTTAGTCATCTCTTTTCCAAGCTGAAAAGTCCCAGTCTTATTAATCTTTCCTCATACGGAAGCTGTTCCATACCCCTAATCATTTTTGTTGCCCTTTTCTGAATCATTTTCAATTCCAGTATATCTTTTTTGAGATGGGGCGACCACATATGTATGCAGTCTTCAAGATGAGGGTGTATCATGGATTTATATATGCAATATATATAGGCAATATGGTATTTTCTTGCTTATTATTTATCCTTTTCTTAATGATTCCCAACCTTCTGTTAGCTTTTTTGACTGCCGCTGCACATTGAGTGGATGTTTTCAGAGAACTATCCACAATGACTCCAAGATCTCTTTCTTGAATGGTAACACCTAATTTAGACCCCATCATTTTATATGTATAGTTGGGATTATGTTTTCCAATGTGCATTACTTTGCATTTATCAACACTGAATTTCATTTGCCATTTTGTTGCCCAGTCACCCAGTTTTGAGAGCCTTTTGTAGCTCTTCGAAGTCTGCCCCTGGGACTTAATTATCTTGAGTAGTTTTGTATCATCTGCAAATTTTGTCACCTCACTGTTTACCCCTTTTTCCAGATCATTTATGAATATGTTGAATAGGACTGGTCCCAGTACAGACCCCTGGGGGACACCACTGCTTACCCTCTCCATTCTGAAAACTGTCCCTTTATTCCTACCCTTTGTTTCCGACCTTTTAACCGGTTACCAATCCATGAGAGGACCGTCTCTCTTATCGCATGACAGCTTACTTTGCTTAAGAGCCTTTGGTGAGGGACCTTGTCAAAGGCTTTCTGAAAATCTAAGTACATTATATCCACTGGATCCCCCTTGTCCACATGCTTGTTGACCCCCTGAAAGATTTCTAGTAGATTGGTGAAGCATGATTTCCCTTTACAAAAACCATGCTGACTCTTCCCCAACAAATTATGTTCATCTATGTGTCTGACAATTTTGTTCTTGACTATAGCTTCAAACAGTTTGCCTGGTACTGATGTCAGGCTTACCTGCCTGTAATTGCCGGGGTCACCTCTGGAGCCATTTTTAAAAATTGGCGTCACTTTACCTATCCTCCAGTCATTTGGTACAGAAGCTGATTTAAATGATAGGTTACATACTAGAGTTAGTAGTTCTTCGATTTCACATCTGAGTTACTTCAGAACTCTTGGGTGAATACCATCTGGTCCTGGTGACTTATTACTGTTTAGTTTATCAATTTATTCCAAAACCTCTTCTAATGACACCTCAGTCTGGGACAATTCCTCAGATTGGTCACCTAAAGAAGAATGTCTCAGGTTTGGGAATCTCGCTCACATCCTCAGCTATGAAGACTGATGCAAATAATTCATTTACTTTCTCTGCAATGGCTTTATTGTCCTTGAGTGCTCCTTTAGCATCTCGATCATCCAGTGGCCCTACTGGTGGTTTAGCAGGCTTCTGCTTCTAATGTCCTTTTTTTTTTTTTTTGCTATTACTTCTTGAGTCTTTGGCTAGCTGTTCTTCACAGTCTTTTCTGGATTTCCTAATTATATTTTTACACTTAATTTGCCAGAGTTTATGCTCCTTTCTTTTTCCTCACTAGGATTTAACTTCCACTTTTTAAAGGATGCCTTTTTGCCTCTCACTGCTTCTTTTACTTTGTTGTTTAGCCACAGTGGTACTTTTTTGGTTCTCTTACTATGTTTTTTAATTTGGGGTATACATTTAAGTTGAGCCTCTATTATGGTGTCTCTAAAAAGTTTCCATGCAGCTTGCAGGGATTTCACTTTTGGTGCTGTACCTTTTAATTTCTGTTTAACTAACCTCCTCATTTTTGTGTAGTTCCCCTTTCTGAAATTAAATGCTACAGTTTGGGGCTGCTGTGGTGTTTTCCCCGCCACAGGGATGTTAAATTTAATTATATTATGGTCACTATTACCAAGCGGTCCAACTATATTCACCTCGTGGACCAGATCCTGTGCTCCACTTAGGACTAATCAAGAATTGTCTGTCCTCTTGTGGGTTCCAGGACTAGCTGCTCCAAGAAGCAGTCATTTAAGGTGTCAAGAAACTGTATCTCTGCATCCCGTCCTGAGGTGATATGTACCCAGTCAATATGGGGATAGTTGAAATCCCGCATTATTATTGAGCATTTTATTCTTTTTATTTTAATAGCCTCTCTAATCTCCCTGAGCATTTCACAGTCACTGTCACCATCTTGGTCAGGTGGTCGGTAATATATCCCTACTGCTATATTCTTATTATTAGAGCATGAAATTACTACCCATAGAGATTCAATGTACAGTTTAGTTCATTTAAGATTTTTACTATATTTGATTCTACTCTTTCTTTCACATATAGTGCCACTCCCCCACCAGCAAGACCTGTTTTGTCCTTCCGATATATTTTGTACCCTGGTATTACTGTGTCCCACTGATTATCCTTATTCCACCAAATTTCTGTGATGTCTATTATATCAAGATCCTCATTTAATACGAGGCACTCTAGTTCACCCATCTTATTATTTAGACTTCCAGCATTGGTATATAAGCACTTTAAAAAACAATTTTTAGCTGTCTGCCATTATATGATGTAATTGAATGGGACTTTTTTCATTTGACCGTTTCTTACATTATATATACACACACACTTGCACAGCACAAATATATATATTTAAAATCAGCTCTAGACAGAGAAAAATATCACCAGTCCTTTCCTGCATGATATTTGAAATGTTTAAAATTTCAGCTTGTTGTCAGGGGTATTTCAGTCAGTATGGAGAAAACTACTGTCGGTTTTTGTGGGTTTGCAAGCAGTGAGCATTCAACCCATCAATACATTGCTCTAGTATATCTCTGAACCACCACCACCACCACCTCAACGATAACCAAGGGAAAAGATCTTTTGTACATTGGCCTCTCAGTGAAGTCAGGGCAAAATAATGTGTAAAGAAAGCCATGTCTGTAGATAATAAATCTTACAATTGCATGAAGCAGACACAAATATTTTGGAAAAATGGGTTCTACAGCAGAATGACACATAAGCAGTTAGGAGGCTAATGGAACTACCCTACCCTAGAGGTACAGAGGGACAAGTAACCTAGATGTGGTACACTTCTGTTACGATCATCATCAGCCACCCAGAAGAAATCCGCTTTGGAACGGTGACTAAAAAATTATTCTGTTGTGCTGTAAGCTCCTAAAGGCTAGCGGTATTTCTTGAGTACAAAGAATAAAATTGTATTCATGTAAATGACACTACCTAATGTGCCAGGTAACTTTAAAAAAAAGCATTTCATGGAAGTGGTTAATTTAGAAGACTGTAAGCATGAACTATTATAAAAGAATAAAACAACCACATGGTGCAAAATTCTCACTTACTTCCACATCTGTGAATTCAAGTGTTTTTCTACCATGGAGTTTAGTGCGAATCGAAAATGGTCCCATCTTCTGTCAAATACATAGTATCCTCTTCCCATTAAGCGACTGCCAAATGAACAAAACTGAAAGAAAAGACATTTCAGTGTTGCTAATAGACTAATAAATTAGTACAAAATGTATAGAGAAATATTTTTATATTTATATATATATATATATATATATATATATATATATACACACACACACACACACTTGCACAACACAAATATATATTTTTTAAAAAGTCAGCTATAGACAGAAGAAAGTATCACCAGTTACTTTCCTGCATGATATATGAAATATGTTTAACATTTCAGCTTGTTGTCAGGGGTATTTTACACATCCGCTAAAAACTCACCTGTGTGGGTTAAGGGCTTGATTCTAATATCAGAGTCATACTTTCTCTTTCACACATCATGTAAATCCTGAACTGCAATGTTAGCGAAGTAATTCCTGCTAATACCGTAACTGCCTCAATCAGTGATACCATTCAATGCATGTTAAATACCACATTTCATTAAGCAAGAATACAAATCATTCTAAAGAAAAGAAATGAAAAGCACTCGACCACTGTCCTTAATAAACTACTTCACAAGGACTGAATAGATGACACTTCAGGAAGAGAAGAAAAAGCATTGCCACCAGTCCATCCTGTACAGAAGCGTGCACAACACCCCATTCTCCTGGCTGCACACGCATTGACTAGTGGGTACTATCTCCCTGTGGGTATTCTACAGAAGACTCTGAAAGGGTGCATTTGCACCACAACCTTGAAAGACTTTTGGGGATAAATTTAAAAACCACTGAAAGGGCATCACTGAAAGCTTTCCATGCTTTTGGGTTGTCTACGTTTTCTTTGGTCACCATTACCGATCCTTAACTGCGGCAGGGGGTTGGAGCGACAGATTTCTGTGGAGTAGATTCCTCTTAGAAGTCAACATCAGACAACAATGGAACCACTTTTCTAGCCTCTTGATACACTTATCTCTGTACTCATCTTTATTTAACTTAGCCCCCATTCCTGCTCCTAATGCCAACAGCCAATAACCTAGGAACACTACATACAATTAGCTTGTTTTTCTGTCTTTCTGTTTCAGTGCACTGCGAACTGGTCCAATATCATGCTATGGCCCAGTGGTATATATGTTCAGGATACTCTTGTAACGCTCACTCTCTGTCAGTGCAGCCCCCCATGCACCATAGCAATTACACATCAGTAAGAAGATGCAAGACATACCTCTCTCAGACTGCAGATGGCCAGCTGCTGGCCATCCTAACAAAAAGTAATATTTTGTACTGGTTGCCAAAGAAGGGGTAAAAAGAACACAAAAGTGGTGGAGTAAAACCAGATTACATCGCCTCTCAGAGCATAGCTGTTACCGTGATTACATGGATTGAGGTGACTGTATCACACCCCAGGATCAATGACCAGGTCACCATGTGAGCAAAGTTTATTTCATATGAAATAACACATTATATTTATTAAGCATATGTGGAATGGAAGAGAGAAGGGAGGTTACTGTGCATCCCTGACGAACCCTGAACATTCCCTCACTTCTCCAGTTATACTTAGCCTTACCCTCAAGATTGTATACTGCAGCTACTGTTATTCTGGATGAAGGTGGCTGTATTGAAATACACTGACATAATTACACTAGCTGCACCTCTCTTCCCTTTCTGATCTCTCTCAGAGTATCCACTCAAGGTGCTAGGCCTTGTGCTTTTACCTACCCTGGGGTGGAATTTCGCAATTTGCCCACTCCTAGACCAGGCCCATGCTACAGTAACCAGTGTATTAACTCAGCAGGTCTTACTGAGTTCAGGCACCTGTGGTTCTTCCCTTTGGGAGTCTGTGGTCAGCGGTATACAAGGGGTAAAATCAAAGTACTGTTTATTTTAGCAGAAAGAACAAAGTTTTTAGATAAAAAAGATTTTAATTCAACAATCTACACATGTCTACCTTATCCAAAGTTTCACCATCCCCTAGGATGGTTAGAATTAGGCAGGCCTATCTTCTTCAGACACCCCAGGAGATCCCTGTGTCTCAGACTGGTTCCCCCAAATGCCCACTACCTCTCTTGAGAGAGGGTTCCTTTTAAACTTTGTTACAGTTCTTCACAGTGATATTATGATGATATAATTATGGCATAATTATGATGCATGTACAAGACGGGTTACGTGAGGTGTCATTGGAAAGTTATGATTTGCTGAATAGGACTGTCCTATTTGTATGCATGTATCAGTTTTGTATCTGAAATTATGAATATTGACTATCTGTATTTCAAATGTAGTTACACCAGGGTGACGCCCACTAGGTAAGATGCTTTCAGTCTAGATAGCTGGCTGGGAAGGGTCTATTCAGGGTAATGAGTCATTAAGGAAAACAATAGGCTTTAGGAGAAGCCTATCTCCCACCTGGTGAGCCTTCCTGAGAACACTCCAGAAACTTATTAAGTAATGGCTGCTATGATTCAGCAAGGTATGCAAGGGCCTTGACTCTGGACTCCATCTTGGATACCAGTGTTTTTCCACAAACTGACGTTTGGGACAAAGGGTCCCTGCCATATGCTAAAGCTATATAAGGCAGAGAGTGACATCATCAGGTTTTCTTCACTCCCCACAAAGAAGACTTCTGGAAACACCTGAGGAAGAAAGACTGAACTCGGGGATGCTGGAGTCAGGCTAAAGGGATTTCTAGCCTGTGTCTGAAAACCTGGGGATTCCAAGCTGTAAAGCAAGTGCAGCTTGGGCCTTGAGAATCTGAAAGCCTGCCTGTATCATCAGCCTGGGTGAGAATTTGCTATTTCATATCCTATCTTTCTAGTATCTTAGACTTAATTTGCGTTTTTGTTTATTTACTAGGTGATCTGCTTTGATCTGTTTGCTCTCACTTATAATCACTTAAAATCTATCTTTTGTAGTTAATAAACTCGTCTTTGCTTTATCTAAACCAGTGAGTTAGAGTGAAGTGTGTGGGAAATCATAGCTCAAGCGGCAAAGGCTGTTGCATATTCGTCTCCACATTGGGGTGTATGTGAACTCTATGAGCTTATGCTGTACAGTTCCCTGTGCAGCGCAAAACGGTATAATTCTGGGTTTATACTCCCGGGGGGGTGGGGGGGGGGAAGTGTCCTAGGTTGGGAAGCTGGTGGTTATTTTGGCTGTAGGCTCTCTGTTGTTGGTTTATGCAGTGGCTGGTCAGAGAGCCTGCATGTAACTGCAGCTGGGTGTGTCCCTACCTGTGTGTATGCTGGTGGAAGTGTAAGACCAGGAGCAGGTCTGCAGCTTGTTACAGCAGCACAGGGTGAGAGGGAGCTCAGTGAGTACCACAGTTCCAGGTGGCTCTGTGGTGAGTCAGAGGGCTCAGTGGTACCCCAGTTCCAGGTGGCTCCCCGCGGGCGGGGGGGGAGGTAAGGGGGAGACGGGGAGACCTGTCACATTGTGGTCCCCGAGACTTCTGGTCAAAACCAGTCCTGTAGGCTCTTCAGGAGATTGAGCTGGAGTTTTCAGAGCTGATGGTTCTGCCACTATCCCTTAACGACAAGTATTTCCTGAGCAGTGGCTTATATTGAGCCAGTCTTTTCTTTCTGCCTGTTTTCCTAGTCAGACAAACCCAACAGATTTATTCCTAGGTTGAGCTAAACCAATATATCCATACACCATACATCCAATTAACCAGGCCAACATTCATTATTACAGAGTCACTGTCTCTTCACACTCATGAACGCTGTTCCTTTGACACTCGTTGGGGCGGCTGTTTGGTAACAATACATTCTGTATCCAGCGGTTCTTTCATACTTCTTTCACTGCATCCAAGCCCATACAATCCTCTACAAAAAGGCTGAGAAAACAATCCAACATGAGTCTGCCTGGTGACACTGCAGAGAATACTAGACAGACAGATACCCAATGTTTTATGGAGATTTCTTTATTGTACAATTCTACTGGTGACAAGAGCTTTCCTATAGTTGTCTTATGTGTTGCTTCATGCAACATTAAAAGGACAGTACTTAATGAAATGAGACATGCTATCTACCCCATCTGGGCTCCTATACAAACACCCATCAACTGGAGTATTCGAGTGCCAGTACCCAGACAATGGGTATAATTTAACATTATAAATTCCTTAGCATAAGTTCAAATACAATGATTGTGAGGAAGAGAGGCACATGCTGGATGGAGATAAGAGAAATTTTTTCACAAGTTAGGGATGCCATCTTCACTTTGAGTAGCTCCACTTCACTCTGCCTCTGGGTTAGGAGACCATCCAAAATTAACAAACATTTTGGAGAGTTGATGCTACATTACATAATTCTGTAGGTTTTTTTTTATTTTAAAAGAATTTTAGCTTTTCTTTACTGTTCAGTGACTCTGAAATCACTTCTATGCGATCCATCTCAGAAAGTGCCACCTACAATTTTGTATAATTGACAGACACATAGTAGGATGCATCAAACAAGCCGTTGTAGTTTCTGGACATGATAAAAAGAAAAGGAGTACTAGTGGCACCTTAGAGACTAACCAATTTATTTGAGCATAAGCTTTCGTGAGCTACAGCTCACTTCATCAGATGCTCACGCTCAAATAAATTGGTTAGTCTATAAGGTGCCACTAGTACTCCTTTTCTTTTTGCGAATACAGACTAACACGGCTGCTACTCTGATAACTGGACATGATAAAGTAGGATAAATTCTAATGCTGGCTATCCTTTAAAACACGGGGAAAATAAACATACAGATGGAGCGATATTTAAATTTAACTTGAAAATCAGGGTAAACATATGTTAATGTTGGGGGCATCTATGTGCCCAGTCCAGGAGTAACAACACAGGTAAAATTCCCCTTTCCTTCAATGGGAATTATGCACATTTAAGTCTGAGGTCTCGACTACGTCGCAGTTGTCATACTGTTTCAGTGTATTACTGTGGTGTGATAATAGAAGCACATTCTCTTAATTAAGCAAATTGTATAGAAAATAAATTGATGAAAGCTTTTAGTTGTCATTAATTAATTTCCCAAGCTTGATTTTTATGAGAGCTGTCTGCTCAGGAGTTCAAGAATTATCTGATTACTGCTTTCATTGTACTAGATAAACAAATACACTCTTCAGTTCTGGTGCCATATGGCTGCACTTATGAGTAACAATAAAACTTAAAACCAGCAGAGGAGAAAGACAACAGGAGCAGCCAGACCGGCAAACACTTGAGGCAGAGTGCTTCCAGAGCAGATGGATTACGCCTCACTCAGGAGAGGACACTCCATTTTTAGATGAATAAGGCAATGAGATCAATGCACAAGTGCATTCACATGAAAATAGCACTCCTGAAGTGTTATTGCTCCAAGGTGGACTACACAGACTCAAGAATATAAAGCAGTTTAATCACTTGGTAGCTTTTTTGTTGCTGTAAGATTTTCAAGGACATTTAGATGTTGTCATTTAACCTAAGAGGTTAGCTCTTCTCAAGATATAAAGGCTAATTGTCCTCTCATGACAGTTTTACACAAGTGTAACTATTCATTACATCAGAATTACTTTTGGTTTATACTGATGTTGGTGAGAGGGAAATCTAGACCTAAAACTTTTTTTTTCTACAGCTGATTTTTTATTGTGCCCGTAACCTTGTACTATTAATATGTCATGTGCACTAACCTGTCTCTCTCCTCCTCCCCTACCCATCATTGTCTTCTGTCATAATCAGATGTATTTGTCTTATTTTGACTGAAAACTTTAGAATGCAGGGTCCTTATTTCTTACATGTCTGTAGAATGCCATATACCCCAATGGCATTGTATAAACAATAACAGCAGCAGTGCTGTAAAAAGACAGACATACCCCAAGAGGCCTCGGGTGGTGTCCAGAAAAATGACAGTCTAATTTCTCGGATTCTTCAGCTCCATCCGCTTCTCCTTCATCACTGGACAATCTACTAGCTAAATCTCCTCCCATGGAAGATAGTGGCAGTTCCGGTACATAGCCACTGTGGTTTGAAGAACAGTTGCTGTTTACACTATTTGCAGATGATGGTCTAAGAGGAGAAAAAAGATTTACAGTCTCAATGTTTTGAAGAAGCTCCATAACCAGCTTGCTAAAACCACATTGTACGGCACAACGTCTGTTCAAGCTCCAAAGTAAATGGCACAAGAAATGACAGCGTAAGAAGCATAAAAATGATGTGGTGTAATTAAGAAGATTTTTTAAAAATTACATCACTTTCACAGTTCAGCCTTTCACCATTAAATTTGTGTTGGATGAAGTTACATTTGGGGCTCACAAGGAGGGTCAGTTTAAGAGGTATGAAAGGCAAAGAAGGTATATGAATAAAAACAAAAAATAAATGGGAAAGAAACTGAAAGGCTGACACATGGAACCATTACTCTGTTACTTGCCAAAAAACTAGGTGTCCAGTTCTGCAATTTTATTTGCTATGAAATTCCTACCAGAAGAAGGTCAGCTAGCTTAGTAACTGTAATAAAATGCCTGGCTTAGTTTATTTCTAGCTAGTTAAGTAAATCCAGATAGCTCTATATAGTATGATTTTCCCAGTAGACAACTTTATCTAGTCTTTCTCTAAAACCCTATAAAAAAAATCAAAGCAGGACCATCCAGAATAGTGCAGGCTTTGTGCTAGACACTCCCCGCCCACCCCACAAAACAATCCCCCCCCGTGCATGATAGTGCCTTCTTTGGTAACAAATGTATATGCTTCAAAAGCAGCCTAGAAACAATTGTTGGGGGAATTCAGTTATAGTCAGTGAAGACTTGCACCCTACGTGGCCAAGTGTGCATGTGTGCTAGTCTGACGGTAGAGGGAAACAAATGGTCTGTAATGGTAGCCTGATTTTGTCACTTCTCTAGTCAAGTGAATTTACTGCCAAATTGTTTCTCCCTCAGTTTTGTAACTCTCTGATTCTGAGAAGTCACACGTGCAACAATCCAGAGTCCAAAGGTAGATTTAGAGAAACAACCATTCTAGCACGTTTGTTGAGTGCTTACAATAAAAACTTGCTGCTGCTAATATAGGCATGTTTTCATTGCCTAACAGATTTTTCTCTAAAATTACCTTGGAGTTGATGAGAATCTTAACATAATAGGAAGCAGCCCCCGTAAAATGTCACTAGCCGTAGCCAAGCTGCCTCTGTTTTGTGGAAATTGCACAGAGTTGCTTACACCTCTAACTGCACTGAAGTTTAGAATCTCAAACCAGTTATACATGTCACCATAACGAGAGCTAGAAAGGCTAATAGTCACTATGATGGTAAATGCAGGCACTGCAGCAGAAATGAGTACTTAACGGGTAGAACTACAAAGCGTAACAGGTAAGCTCATCTTCCTTGCCTGTTGTTCTGACCGCTTCACCCTTCTCTTTGAAACCCTCCACTGGCTTTCACCGCAGTAAGTGCAAGCCTTTAAGTCTCTTCACAACTCTGCCATTCCCTGCATATCCTTGTTTGTAGCTCTCTTCCTGCACCCTTTGTATGTCACTTGGTTATTTTAGATGATACGCTCTTTGAGGCATGGACAGTATCTTTGTATGTGTTTGTATAATACCAAGCACACTGGGGGCCCAATCCCAACTGGGACCTCTCAGAAGAAGTGAAATATGAAATAATAAAAGAAGCATGGATCAATCTGACTTGACTGACCCCCATCAACACTATCCAAAACTGGTGCTCCAGTTCAAAAGAGATACAAGTGACTGTCACTTGGCCTGCTGCGCTATATGCTAGAAACTAGAACACATGGGGAGTTTACCAGAGCATTACTCGGGTTCAGCTGACCCAGTATACTATGTCAGAACTTCTGTAGAGGAGCTTCATCCGTTTCTTTAGAAGTTGGGCTTCCATTCTAAGAAGTGTTGTTAGCCTTTGTGGTTGCAAAGAAAACCTGAATAAGAAATGATTAGCTACAGACAGCCTGAAAGAACAGTGCTAAGGGCCAGCTGCTGATCACTTTGTTTACACTGAAGTCATAAAATCATAGAATATCAGGGTTGGAAGGGACCTCAGGAGGTCATCTAGTCCAGCCCCCTGCTCAAAGCAGGACCAACACCAACTAAATCATCCCAGCCAGGGCTTTGTCAAGCCTGACCTTAAAAATCTCTAAGGAAGGAGATTTTGTCACTTCTTTGTCACTTCCCTAGGTAACCCATTCCAGTGCTTCACCACCCTCCTAGTGAAAAAGTTTTTCCTAATATCCAACCTAGACCTCTCCCACTGCAACTTGAGACCATTATTCCTTGTTCTATCATCTGGTGCCACTGAGAATAGTCTAGATCCATCCTCTTTGGAACCCCCTTTCAGGTAACTGAAAGCAGCTATCAAATCCCCCCTCATTCTTTTCTTCTGCAGACTAAATAATCCCAGTGCACCTTCCTGTACAAGTAATCCCATTAAAGTGAACAGGAACTATTAAGTGGCACCTTCCTTCACAAACTTAACCGAGAGGCATGAATTGCCCTGATTCACTTAAATGAATTGACTCTAAAACCTATTCATGATATTTGAATATTAACTTTGCTAACTTCTACTGACCATTTTAGCTGAAACATTCAGCTATTCTGCGACTGACAGCAGAGTTTATGGAATAACCACTCTCCCCCACCCCAGTCAGAGCCCTGACTGTTATACCGTGATTTAAGTACCGCTATTGGTGTTATCTATTTCCAGCTCCTGAGAAGAACCCTATATTAATAGTTGATTATGGAATAATCCATATAAATATGACACAAATATAGCATTATCTGTACACAAGACATAGAGGGACATTTGCTATAGAAGTTTCAGAATATCGCATTCATGCATTTGAGAAGGCTGCTCACCTAGGAAGTACAGAATTGGGTGGTCTAGATTTTGCAGGAAATGTTACTTTAGGTTCTTGCCCAGAGTTCAGTGAAGATCCTGGCAAAGAATCCTGTGCTGGTGTGGGATGGCTCTGATGGGTTTCCCTTATAGACTGTGGATGCTCCTTGTCTTTTGCAACTTCTTTTTCCCTGGATCGAGCTTTGTGTTCAGCTAGAAGGATGTCAAACTGTTTTTTGCGACCTGGAACTGCTCGTCGATGGTTAAGTGAATGAGTCTAA
Source organism: Natator depressus (assembly GCF_965152275.1). Taxonomy (NCBI): domain Eukaryota; kingdom Metazoa; phylum Chordata; order Testudines; family Cheloniidae; genus Natator; species Natator depressus. The sequence goes on along the minus strand of NC_134234.1, from coordinate 321,483,329 downwards.
AAATAGGGTGGTTAAAAAGAATTTTTGTATAAAAATGTTTGTGAATGCTCTAAATTTCTGAAACACAATTCTAAGAGAAAAACTCCACTTAAAACAACTTTAGATATAGTCATGGCAATAAAAAGTTGCTATTCCACATTGCCCTGGATAAATTCAAAAAATTATTTTCAGGAAGTGTCCAATTTATCTTTAAATTATCTTTCGGGACAATTTTCATAATGGAAACTATCCATTTACCATTTCCAAGCCAAACAGTATTACTAATATTCTGTCTAGAGCATTGTAATTGCAGCCCTTAATCTACAATAAATAATTAGATCTGGTTGGACTGGCAAATGTATAAATATAAATAAGGGTAGATATTCAAGCACATTGCCCTGTTCCCCTCTACAGACCAACAGCAGTAGATATATGTGTGTCTTACTCTGTTGTTTCAGTCATGTGAGTCTTTTAGCCATATAAGCAGATCTCAAATTATTTATAAGAAAATGAATTTCATCTTTACTACAAGGAGACTGTGTAACAGTGCTGCTGCATATATTAACCAAAAATCAATGTTTAAAGCAATGCTACTGAGTGCCTGTAAATAAACTGTAATGCCCTTTGCATCACAAATGATAAGGAAAACCTTTGTCAAAAATATCAGTGGATTGATGTAGATGCTCTGATTCACCAAAGAAACAGAATAGAATTACTTTAGCAAGAATTACCTGTGGAAAGTGTTTGAATACCATACCCATAGTCTCTAAGACAGGAGCAGGTATGACCTCTCAAATTACCGTGGTGGGATTTTAAACTATAACAAAGCATCTGATATTTTATCTTCTGAGAAAAGTACCTTGCAGGTGAGTGATCTTGTGCAAGGTTTCTTTGTTTCAGGATCCAGTACTCCACAGTGTTTATTTGGGTCAAATTCTCTTTCTGTTTGGGGAAAAAAAGAAAAGAAAAGATTGTCTCAAAAATACATGTTTTTAAATGGATGTGTCAATTAAGACTGCTTCCTAGAAAATACATATTTTTTAAGGGGCTGCAGTAAGCTGTCCCTGGTTATTCACCCAGGCCCAATTTGAACCATCCTGACCTATACCAGCAAAGCATCTCTTGTACCACATGCATGGCTGAGACAATTCTGTTCTCTCCTTTCCCTGCACATGGCACCCATCAGTAAAAACAGGATTTCACTTACAGAATTCAGAGAACTTGCTATTACACTAGGGAAAGCTTCACTTGACAAAAGGTCTTTTGGGAGTAGTAGTTAAGGAGGTTGTGTCATTAATGCATTCAGAGATATGGGCTAGAGAATGTGGCTTGATAGAAGGGTCCAAATACCAGACTAAGCCAAGTATTTGAATTAAATTCCAGCTGCAGTAGAACCTCAGAGTTACGAACACCTCAGGAATGGAGGTTGTTCGTAACTCTGAACAAAACGTTATGGTTGTTCTTTCAAAAGTTTACAACTGAACATTGACTTAATACAGCTTTGAAACTTTACTATGCAGAAGAAAAATGCTGCTTTCTCTTTATTTTTGTAGTAGTTTATTTTTAACGCAGTATTGTACTATGTATGCCTTTTTTTTTTTTTTTTTGGTCTCTGCTGCCACCCAATTGTGTACTTCTGGTTCCAAATGAGGTGTGTGGTTGACTGGTCAGTTCGTACTAGGAGGTTCTACTGTATGACTATCACTGTGGCCAGTAAGACCAAAATTTTCCATATGGCCATTGATTTTGGGTGTCTCAAATCTTCGGGTGCCCAGCTTAACACTGACTGTATGCTGCAGCTCTCAGTTATTTCAACCGGGAGTAGCAGGTGAGCAGAACCTCTGAAGAATCAGACCATAGATATCTCAAGCTGTACACTAAAAATTTGAATCACTCAAAATTACCAGCTACATTTGAAAGTTTTGGCCTAAATCTGTCCCCTCTTCACCAGTTGTAAAAATGGGTTTAATAATTCTTATTTTCCTATTTCATAGGGGCATTGAGAAGCTTACTTAAAGTTTGCAATGCATTTTGAAAAGAGAAAGAAGTTACCTGAGTTCTAAATATTATTAGCAATAGTAAACATCCATTGAGAGATTTGTTTTAGTATATTTAATGCTAACTGTACTAGGTTTACCTATTTTACTACCATTTTTAATTTTGTATGTCTCACCCACAATTTATGTATAACATAGGTTTTAGTTTTTATATTACAGCACTGTAGCAGAAACATGAACACATACTTATTTTATACCTACCTCCCCACTGTTTTGATAGATATATGCATAGCTATTTGTATTCCTGTCAAGGCTGATTCCCTACTCTGGCACTTTGAGTGCAGAAGGTGGGGGCCCGCAAGGATTCTAAAAATTAATACTGGCCACTCCAGTCTTGTGTTAAACTCCCAAGGTTACAGCTTTTCTCTGACCTTGGATGGGCAGACCACCACCCAAGTGCAAAAACCTCTTTGAGAACCTAGGAAGGCGCATTTGGGAATTCCTTCCTGTGGGGTACCCTCAAGCCCTTTCATCCCCACTCCGGGGAAGAGCTGAGAACGGAAATAAAGGAAATCAGCTGTTGCCACCAAGCTAATTAAACAACATGTGCACAAACCTCTTAGGGACACAAAAAGCCAATCCTGTTCTTAAAAAAGGTAAATTTTATTTAAAAAAAGAGAAATAAAATACATCTGAATTTAGGATTTTTGCTAGGTTTTTAAAGAAAACAATTACAAGGATTAAGCATCACAATAGCTTCTTGAGATCCAGCTTAAAGGTTACAAGCAAAACAAAAGCACTGGGGTTAGCACAGAGGAGTCCACAAGCCATAAAGAAAAAAAAGACAAACTGAATTGCGTCTTCCTAGACATTTCCTGATCTACTTACATATCTAAAGTTTCAAATGAGTAGTTTCTAGGTATGATCTGAGGGATAGCTCAGTGGTTTGAGCATTACCCTGCTAAACCCAGGGTTGTGAGCTCAATCCTTGAGGGGGCCATTTAGGGATCTGGGGCAAAAATTGGGGATTGGTCCTGCTTTGAACAGGGGGTTGGACTAGATGACCTCCTGAGGTCCCTTCCAACCATGATATTCCATGATTTTCATACCTGGCCCAAAGTTTTTTACAGCATCACTGCTCTGTCCCCCTCTCTCCGGAGAACCACAACAGACAGAAAGGGGGAGTATTTTCCCAATTTTGAAAAGTTCTAGCTTTCCCATTGGCTTTTTTGGTTAGGTTCCCACTCCTTCCTTTTACCTATGCAGGGAAACTTTTTAACCCTTTACAGGTAAAGCAAGTAGAGAATAGCTACTAAGAGGGCTTTTTATAGCTAACTGGCTGGCTGGGTCCATAAAAGGGAGTGACCCCTCCCCTTTCATTTATCGCAATTCCACTGTCACATACATAATGGAGAAAATAGCTCGGTCATTCAACAATTCCCTCAACTCTATGTTTGTACAATTGTGCAGTTTTCTGAATGCCACTAATAAATACTTTAAATCTATATAGAACCTTTAATTTAAGATCCAAAAATGCTTTACAAACAATAAATCTCAACATCCCTGCTGAGACAGGGTATGAATTATCATCCCCATTTTAAAGATGGGTAAACCGAGGCACACAATGAAGTTAGGGGACTTGCTTAAGGTCATACAGCATGTCAGTGGCAGAGCTGGGAGTAGAATCTGATTTCTGACTCCAACTACTTGCAATAGGTAGACAACACTTACTTCCTAGATGTGCTAGTGACTGACAGATCTGAGTACTGAGTTATACATATTTTTTAGAACTTAATTATAAACAAAATGTTAAATTAGTATTTGTGTTGTTGACCCCTGGAAAAAGGGACATGGCAGAAAGAGGGGATAACAAGGCATTCTAGAGCAGGTGCATACACCTGAAATGGTGGTCAGCACCATCACTATTGGAAAACTACAATGGCAATGAAATCTGTCCTGCGTAGTAGATGCTGCTGTGGCCCTTGACGCATAGCAGACACTAAAGGGCTTGTGTGTACACTAAATAAGACGAAACTACAGAAATACTTAATACATCAAAATGTATGTTCACAGGACAATTGTATGAGTCAATTATTTAAGTTATGCTGTTAAATGTATATAATGTGTTGTTCTAGGCTCATTTACATAATCTCCTCCTTTGCCCCACCAAATTAAAACAAACTATACTGACAAAACTGTAACTAAAAAGAACGACAAGAGAAAGATGGAGTGAATGGACAAGCCTTGCTATATGCCCTGAACACCCATAAGCTCAGACCGTAGGACCACATGGAAGCAAATTCAACAACCAAGAGTTCTCCACTAAAAACATTAGCCCTCCAGCCTCAGGAACACACAAAACTGGGAACTGTCAGAAAATCCTGACTGATCAAAAACTACTAGGATGGAGTAGGAGGAAAAAAGCAGTTCCTAAGACAGCTAGGTCCCAAACTATGCAGGGCTTTAGAGATATGAGCCAACATCCTGATTTGCAGCCAGAAAAACTGGAAGCCTGTATGACCTACAGAGCAATGACATAATATACTCTGTGCAAGGAACACTGCTAAGTAAGCAGGTAAACCACAGATTCTTGTAGTTGAGCAATCTTTCCAAGAGTAGCCATGTACACCAAACTGCTCTATGGTGAAGTCCATGTCTAAGTGGAAAGATCACCACCTTCTTGCTAAGCAATGATAAAAACAGAGCTCTTGGATTCCCAGAGAGTAAGAGTATCCATTATGTCAGGTCAGAGTCCCAGTTGTAAATGTGACCTTGGATTGTCACAGATCTGCACTGGCATAGCCTGGGCATGCTGCAGGGTTGACACACTGATCCTCCAAAATCGGAGAGTGCAAGCATTTCTCTGGAGCAGCTGCAGTGGGTGGCTTAGAGCAACATTATAGTCTTGGCAGAACGAAGAGGAGGGAGTAAACTCTACGACCTATAGCCACAGCTTGCAAATCAGCAGATAGTCCTATGTAGAGGGGGCTTCCAGTTCTTTAGCTTTGTCCATAAATGGGATTTAGAATGGAAAAAGGCTATTTTTTCCAGATTCAGTTCTTCCAGTTTGCTGCTAGGGGACACTGATCCCTGAGACTGCCTCTCGCAGCTCTCCAGGCGGGCTACCTCTCTCCCTGCTCAGACTTTGTCACAGGGAGGAGGGCAGCATCCCTGACCACCCCCAACAAGAACCAGCCTTCAGCCATAGAAAGAGCTTTAGCCTCACTCAAGGATGTAGGGTAAAGATAGAGGGCAGGGCTGTGAGAAGGAAGTAAAACTGATATAAACCAGTTTAAGTCCATTGCCGGGACTGAGATGACTGGCTCCACTTCTGCAGCAAGAGACTGAGATGAACCTAAAAATTACCCTGCCCACTTAGTGTGTAAAACAAGTATATTAAGTCCTGGGTATATTCCAAAGAATCTTTTACTAACCCTCAGATCTTCAGCTCAGCCTGTGCCGAATTGTGTGTAATAATGGTGGGAAACCAACCGCGTTGAGGGACAACCTGTATAAAACATTTATATGTTCTCACAACTTACTTTACTTGCATCATTGTGATGAACAATCACAAACTGTATCATGGTGATGCATCAATAAGTGGGGCAGAGAAGGCAGGATTTAGTGGATTCTAGGTCTGGTAACAGAACAGATCTTTAAAGAACAACCTGAAAACTACCAGTTTTGTGGCTCCGGCAATCAAGATATTCATGTGAAAAAATAGCTTAACATCCACCAGAATGACCACAAAGTACGACGACAGAGTCCTAGCCTATTTGGAGATTTCCCCCAAGCAAATTTTCATATATTGGCAGATATGGTGAACTGGCAAAATTTGCTGAGTCAGTGCCAGTGTGGAACGACTCTAGCACTACTATAGCCCTAGTTAAGCAATATGAAAGAAGGCCCCATACTGTGATGACTTCTTCAGAATAATTAGTCACTCTAATGACTGTTGCATATACAGTAAATATTTATAAATACAACATCAGTGTATACAACCCCTACAGTCGTCTGTGGAGCAAGGCTGGGAGTTTGAAGACTGAGCCCATCAGCTAGCGCTTGTTTTCACTGCAAGAATTAGCTTGAATTAGCTCACTCGAGTTACTCCACTGGAGCTAGCCTAGGTCAAGTGAGAGTGGCGTGAGAGCAACCACACTGCAAAACAGCACCTGAGCTACACAGAGTGATCAGATTAACAGATGAGTTGTGAGCTGCTGCATCCCCACCGCATTACTTGCTTGAGCATCAGCAGCATTTGAGCTTCAATGCAGCCCCCTTACAGACCAGCTAGCTTGAGCTTAAAGCACCACTTAACTTGAGCTAGAGATACAGTGTGTCTGTCCTGTTGTCTACTTAGGGGCAAAACCTGAGTCACAGCTTGAGCTAACAATGCAGTGAAGACAAGCTCCCATTGTCCAGGGAAGAGAGATCTAAGCTGAATTTTGAACTTAAGCTCCTAAAAATTTTAATGTTTCCTTAAATCATTCTTTCCATTGGTATCTTAAACTTGTTTTCTGGTAGAACACAATGCCCTGTGTTTGTTCATTGGAATAATAAATTAGATCCTAGTAAATGAAACGTTAGGTGAAAAAAGATAAATGAGTCATTTATGCTAAGTACTTTCAGCTTTGTTGAATTTTGGTATGGTCAACTGCAAAACCTTAGGAAAAAAGTTTTCCTGTGAGGCACCTTTAACTAGTTAAGAAAGAAGACACCATACTAAATGCTTTCGCGCAATGGCACTGTTCCATACCCCACACAGTCTTAGAAAACACACCTTGCACTGTTTTGGAGTCAAGCCATTCTAACAAGGCCATAATACTAACTGCCAAATGTGAGAAAATTAAAAAAACAACAACGTTATTCAGTGTACAGAAACCTGGGTTATACTTTAAACTCAATTACAAATAATAGCATTCACCTTTATAAATTATTTTATAACTAATCAGTGGTGTCACAACACACATTTGGGAAACAGAATCAATTAACTTTCTATCAAGCGCACAGCCTAATCTGTATAGCACTGCCAATAGGAAAATCAGACTTTCAATTCACACAAGAAATTTCCTGCCCAAATCTCAGTGTGCTGCCAATGGATGAATAGGCCCTGTGCAGCTTCTGATGCAGTAAACCTGATTCAGTTACTTTTGCTGGAAAACCTAACTCAGACATTTTGTTTTCCTTCATTCAGAACAAAAATGTATTTTCTGCTTTTGGCAGCAAATTCTCTGCCCAGAGTCCTGCAACTGGCCTGGCTCAGCTCTGGGGAAAAATCCTCCCCTCTGGCTGTAAAGCAGTGGGCACTTTGTAATTGCTACTGCATCCTTGAGCTCCAGTTTCTTCCATGATGCTTATCCTCTTGCTCCGTTGGTGGATCTGCAAAGTGACAGATCAACAGGCCCATATTCTGCCTTCTCACCACAGAGAAGATTGCGCAGGTCTTGACCACAGATTGTGCAGCCTCCCCAAATCCTACCTCCTCCTCCCCATTAAGAGAAACCAGACCCCAGTTTTGCTCTCTGTGTGTGGATGTACACGTGTGCAGCCCTCTTCACTTGTGGTGGAAGAAGAAATGAGAGACAAGATTTACCTAGCACCAGTGTCTCTTCTCTAAATCTGTGTAGTATTGCCTGATATTTAAGAAAAAATAAAAGCGTAAAAATTATTTTACAGTGTGATAGGGTGAAGTCCCATCAGATTAGGGTGACGTTTTTGTATCATACTGCCTTCTTACCAAAATTAAAAACAGAATGTTGTACACAGCATATACTCTAAGTTTTTGTCCCTTTTAAAGGTATAACAATGCAAAATTGTAAGCATTTCCTGAGAGTAAGATGAGTCACTGTATTGCACAGCTACACAACGAACACACTGGAGCCACATAACAATATCCCTGAAAAGCTCATTCATTAGTACAGACATGATGTTTAACATGAAAGACACTTACTGATGGCACATCCAATGGACACCTTGCAAGTGGCAGAAGTTATGTTTCTCAGTTGAACTAACCACATGTATATAATAAGAGTCCAGGAATGTCACGTGAGTCATTTTGAAGCCTAAAACTGTTGTCTGTTGAGTCAGTATAAAGCGATGGAAGCAGCTAGAAACGTGACTGAGAGCTCTTTTTGTTCGGATTATTAACAGGGTGAATCATCACTGGGTTTTGCAGCCTGTTACGGTCCAGTTTTTAAGTTCTCAGCCATTCTGACTTTACAAATTACACCTGTGCAGTGTACAACTAGAGAAGGCATGTATCTATGCCATGTCAAGAGACTCAGACCATTGTGATACCAGAGGTAACTCAACCAATCACCACCCTTACTCTGTAGCTAATTTGCATGCACATTTTCACTGGCTGAATGAGGGACACTGCATAGATTATGTGGCCCAACTGCCACACCCATGCACCCAACTGTCACCGGCACAAATCAACACCACTCACACAACAACATAACCAGCACACACAACTACCCCAAACTCACATAGCCTCTTGTCAGAGCATACACCTCTCATTTTCCACTCAAACAAATCCACACAGCTCTCCCAGCACAACACAACCCACACACAAATTAACACAATCCCCCACCCAACAACAAAACCAGCACACACAATAACCCCACTTTGAAGCCCTACGATGTCTGTTGTGTCAGTGTGAAGTGATGGAAACAGCTTCAAGCAAGGTAGAGAGCTTTTTCTGTTTAGAATATCACAAGGTTCAATCATCACTGTGATTCACAGTCTGTTACTGTCCAATATTTAAGTTCTCAGACATTTTTGGCTTTTTTACACACAACTTTATGAATTATAGCCACCTGGCAGCATGGGCCCTCAGCTACAAGATATACATTAATAACGCAAATCTCAAGTATTCAATTGGAGTGACTGGAGAACAATACTAAATCTTGGTAAGTTATCATTACTACACTGGTTTGCAGCAAATTTGTTCAATATGGCTAAAAATAAATTAAAAAGGGAGAGCCTGTTGCCCTTTTATTTTACTGCATTTATTCCCTAGATAGTCTACATTTTATCTGCTGGACAACTGAGGACAAATAGTTAACCACCCAGGTTAATTCTAAGCCAAAATGAACTTGTATTTTGTTAAGGAAATATTTTATCCATATGGCAAGGGCTTGCAGGCTAACTATTCATATTAAAAACAGCATCTTACAGTAAAACATAGCTATAGCATATTACAATATATTACTCCTCAGCTACAAAAATTATTAATGAAGAATGATGGACTATCTCAAAAGGCGCAGTACAATATCACTCACCTGAAAGTCTTTTGTAAGGCTTGTTACTGCTTTTAGTGCCGTTTTGGTGTTTCTTGTCTATTGAAGGAGCTAGAATTCCTTTGCCGTTCAGAATCTTTTCTGGTGATGGTGGCACTGACTTAGATGTCAAAGCAGATTTAATCAAAGTTGGAGCAGGGATGGTGGATGAAGAGGCTGAGGAGGAGGTGGTGGTGGTGGTGGTTGTAGAATTCATTTTAACATTGGCACCATCTGCCTTCACTAGGTTAGGAATTTTCTCTAGACTGACTACAGGAACAGGAACACTGCAAAACCAAAGAAAGAGTCTTCAAGTTGTATTTTCTGTACCACAGGATTTACAGTTTTTTGACTTATTTCTACATTTTATTATGAATTAGACACAGTTATATAAGAACATCTGAATGAAGTCACATAATATCCTGGGACCAGACTAAAAATGAGATACTTTGCAAACATGTAATATTTCGTTCAATTAGGTATTTACATAAATGGCCATTTTTCAAAGCATGGAAGTTTTGAGAACCAATTATATGGGTCAAGGTATATACTTTTCCTTTTTACGATCCATTTTCCCCACTATTTATAATTCCTCTTTGGAATCTTGAAATTTAAAATTAGTCTTTTTATATAAAGATTTTATTCCTCCAATAATAGGCAAACACTTTTTTTTTTTTTTGCTGTACAGTGTTCATCATGATTGTGTGTTTTGCTATTGGCAGTATTAACATTAATTAATAAATATCCATAGAACATTCTCTTGCTTGGAAGGGTCCCAAAAGATTATATGTATTTTGGGGATTAGAGGGAAAGAAGTCACATTTTGAACCTGGCAACTTTAACAGTCTCCCTAATGAGTTTAGCAGACCCTAAAATATATTTTAATACAATTTTAAGAATTAATAAATAAACAATCAGCTTAATTTGTCCTTTCAAGAATAAGCTCAGCAATAATGAGCTCTGTATAATTTGACCTTTTTAACAGTATATTTATGGCATTAACAAATGTAACATTCTCAATTCAATAGCAAGAGGTGAGCAAGATCGGATTTATTTTTGTTTAATAAAGAAATTTATTTTAATCCTAAAATGCTTTGACTTTACTGGCTGACATGCAAATGAGCAGACATATAGTGAAGACGCACAATTCTTTGTCCATCCATCCAACATCCATCCTCATATTGCCTGCCAGCTCAAGCCCTCCCCAGGAAAACAAATCCAGATAGATAACATTCATGATAAAGAGGCACAGAGCTTTAAGCCCAGGTATTGTTAAAAAGCCATAATGAAAACATCTCCATTATTCCACTCCTTGCCCCACCCTCTTTGAGGCATTCCTCTTGTCAGACAGGGTGTGCTCAACTACTTTTTCACCAAATATACATCCAGATGGCACGCAAATTCTCTGGTGATGCTCTCGGGGCATTATTCCAGACAGACTGTCCTAAACATGAATCAAAGGGGATATTTGTGTAGCAGACCAAATCTTCACCAGTAAGTACAAGTGTCACCTCTGCTGCTTTCTCAGCTTCTGCTTGCTTGGCCAAGAACGGCTACACAGGGTCAGACCAATGGCCCACCTAGCCCAGTACCCTGTCTTTCAACAAAAAGAAAAGGAGGACTTGTGGCACCTTAGAGACGAACAAATTTATTTGAGCATAAGCTTTCGTGAGCTACAGCTCACTTCATCACAAAAGCTTATGCTCAAATAACTTTGTGAGTCTCTAAGGTGCCGTAAGTCCTCCTTTTCTTTTTTGTGGATACAGACTAACATGGCTGCTACTCTGAAACCTGTCTTTCAACAGTGGCTGGTTCCAGAAGAGAACAGTGCAATTTATTCCGTGATCCATATCCTGTCATCCACTCCCAGCTTCCGGTAGTCAGAGGTGTAGGGACAGCCAGAGTATGGGGTTGCGCATCTGACCATCTTTGGCTAATAGCTATTGATGGACCTGTCCTACATGACCTTATCTAATTCTTTTTTGAACCCTGTTATACTTTTGGCCTTCACAACATCCCCTAGCAACAAGTTTCACAGGTTGACTGTGCATTGTGTGAAGTACTTTCTTATTTTTTTTTTTAAACCTGCAGCCTATTAATTTCATTGGATGACTCTTGGTTTGTGTGTAGGGGCAAATAACATTTCCTTATTCACTTTCTCTACACCATTCACACCTGTGTCATATCCCTCTCAGTTGTCTCTTTCCCAAGATGAACAGCCCCAGCATTTTAAGCTCTCCTCACATGGAAGCTGTTCCATACCCCTAATCTTTTTTGCTGCCCTTCTCTGTACTGTCTCCAATTCTAATGCAACTTTTTTGAGATGTGGCAACCAGAACTGCATGCAGTATTCAAGGCGTGGTCATACCATGGACTTACATAGTGACATTATGGTATTTTCTGTCTTCTTATTTATCCCTTTCCCAATAGTTCCTAACATTTTGTTAGCTCTTTTGACTGCTGCTGCACATTGAACTGATGTTTTCTGAGAACTAACCATGACACCATTCAAGAAAAAGATCTTGGAGTCAATAGCTAATTTAGACTCCATCATTTTGTATGTACAGTTGGGATTATATTTTCTAATGTGCATTAATTTGCATTTATTAACACTGAATTTCATCTGCCATTTTCTTGCCTAGTCACCCAGTTTTGTGAGCTCCTTTTGTTAACTCTTTGCAATCAGTTTTGGACTTAACTATCATGAATAATTTTGTATCATCTGCAAACTTTGCCACCTCACTGTTTGCCCCATTTTCTGGATCATTTATGAATAGGTTCATCAGCACTGGTCCACTGCAGATCCTTGGGGGACCCTGCTATTTACCTCTCTCCACTGTGAAAACTGACCATCTATTCCTACCCTTTGTTTTCTACCTTGTAAACATGAGAGGACCTTCCCTCCTATAGCATGATTGCCAGGGATGTGGGGACCTTGTCAAAGGCTTTCTGAAAATCAAAGTACACTATGTCCACTGGATCACCCATGTCCACATGCTTTTTGACCCCCACAACGAATTCTAACAGATTGGTGAGGCATGATTTCCCTTTACAAAAACCATCTTCCTCAAGATGCTGTGTTCATCTATATGTCTGATCATTCTGTTCTTTGCTGTAGTTTCAGCCAATTTGCCTGATATTGAAGTTAGGCTTACCGGCTTCTGATTGCCTCTGGAGACTTTTTTTTAAAAATCAGCATCACATTAGTTATCCAGTAATGGGTGCTAAAGACTGAGCTAGCCTTTAATTTTAACCCCCAGGATAACCTAGAGCACCAGGCCATCCCAGACACAGATACTTCTGATGAGTCAGAGTATAAGAAGTTGTTTAGTCTAATCATTGTCTTACAGACCTTTAAACTGTGTACATACTATAGTTAAAAAGAAAATGCATTAACTGGATGGGTGCAGCACAAAGTTTCCCCTTATCACAGTTTTATTAAATGTTTCTTTTGAAGCACAAATCAAATTTATTAACTAAGGACATTATCATTGCAAACATTTTAAGAGAGCAGAGAATGTTTACAATTGTGCTCATTCTCAAAAATTTTATATTGTTAACTGTGCATCTTCTTCTGAATCAAGATAGAAACTGAAATATGCTAACACAATATGTCTGTTAAGTGGAGTTTTTTTGCCAGGAGCATAAGTTGCCAGTGCTCTGAGATGTGCAATGGCTACCTCCTGACTTTGAGTGGAGTTCAAGATACTGGATTTTTCATACAAAGCACCAAGTGACTTAGGACTTACCTGTTTGAGAAACTGCCTCTTCCCATGCTGCATTGCTGCAGCTGGCAGAGGTGCCAGGGCTGGAGTTCCCTTAGTTTGAAAGAGAAGGAGCTGCTGACAGGGTATTCTCTGTGAGGGGCCCTGAACTTTGGAACCTTGGTCCAAAATAGCCCAAAAGTCTATTGATCTTCAGGGCATGCTGCATAACCTCTCTTTCTCCAGGCTTTTGAGGAAGGTGAGCGGAAAGCTGGAATGTGTGACTGAAGGGCTGGGATCTGTGGCTGGAGCACATCCACCTTCCCTTTCCCTGGTTTTGAAGAGTTAGGAATTTTTGTTTTATCAGTGTGATCGTAGGTTTTAATATGGCAAAAGCACCCAGAGCCTTGAGATTTGTATAAATCATACACATATCAAACCATAAAAGAATTGTGTAGCATAGCAATATCCAGATCTGGTATTAATTAGATGCAACTGTCAAAGAGGGCCAAATTCTGTGGTGGAAAAAATGGTTTTGTAAGTTGCTCAGAAAATGGGCAAAACTGAAGCGTAACTTATACCCACTCTGCATTCAGTAGGTATGTGAAACCAGTATAAGTTACAAGGTGATTGCACCCAAAGCAACACAAGGGTGTAAGATAAAGCATATCCCCTATACCTGCTTTTCCTGCTATAGTCTCACTTCAACATTGCCACAGAACTTGGCCCTCTGCGTGTATTCCCCTCCCACTCATTCAGTGAAAAGATAAGACCCCATTTATATAAAAATGACTTCTTGGAGAAAAGCTTTAGTCTTCTTAGAGATGATTGAACTACAGTAATTTATGAATACAAGAAATCATGGCCAATTTAACTCAAAGTCAAGTAGTTTTTATTATGTAAAAATAAAGCTGAATAAGTTTTCAAGACACATTTTTATTTTTATATAGATACATTTAAAAACACTGATAAGCAATAAAAAGGGGCAAAAGTGTCCCCCAAAATAGATTCTCTATTTTATTATTAAAAATAATGGAGTAAATATGCTAAAACAAGAATAATGGCAGAGAACTTACTTGTTTTATACTTACTGATAACTCAGAATTACAGAGTCTTGAATGCATATGGACCAATGAGCTAACTAACAAAGCCCAGGAGGGGTTACTAGCTTGGGTAAGTTTTAGACCACCAAATCAAACCAGAGAATAGGATGAATTGCTCCTTAAACACCTGTTGTCTGTAACGTGTAGAAAGAAAACTTGTGATATTATGGGGGACTTTACTTTTGGAGACATGCTGGAGGTCTCATGTAGCCAGAAGTAAAACATCATTAGAATTTCTAAAAATTATACATAATTTTCTAACACTAAAGGTATTGCATTCAACACAAGGCAATTATCTTGGACCTCATGATGACAGATAATGATTAATCAATCACAGAGCTGGAAGCTGTTGGTTGCTTAGGGACCAGAAAACTTTAAAAAGAAAAGGAGTACTTGTGGCAGTTAAAGTTAAAGACTAACATTTATTTGAGCATAAGCTTTCGTGAGCTACAGCTCACTTCATCGGATGCATGCAGTGGAAAATACAGTAGGGGGATTTTATATACACATAGAACATGAAATAATGGGTGTTACCATTCACACTGTAACTAGAGTGATCAGGTAAGGTGAGCTATTACCAGCAGGAGAGAAAAAAACCCTTTTGTAGTGATAATCAAGGTGGGCCATTTCCAGCAGTTGACAAGAATGTGTGAGGAACAGTAGGGGGGAAAATAAACATGGGGAAATAGTTTTACTTTGTGTAATGACACATCCACTCCCAGTCTTTATTCAAGCCTAATTTAATGGTGTCCAGTTTGCAAATTAATTCCAATTCTGCAGTCTCTCGTTGGAGTCTGTTTTTGAAGTTTTTTTGTTGGAGAATTGCGACTTTTAGGTCCGTAAACGAGTGACCAGAGAGACTGATGCGTTCTCCGACTGGTTTTTGAATGTTCTAATTCTTGACGTCTGATTTGTGTCCATTTATTCTTTTACGTAGAGACTGTCCGGTTTGGCCAATGTACAGACTAACACAGCTGCTACTCTGAAACCTATCATTACAGAAAACTTTAGTTTTTCTCCAAGAGATCACTGATATAAATGGTGCCTTATCTTTTTACTGAATGAATTGGTGGGGGCGGGGAGGGGGAGAGGAAGGGGAAAGAAATACAATCATGACCCAAATTACATTCAGGATGGGCAAACAAAGGAAAATCCCAACCAGTAATGTATACATTTGGCACTTCAAAAAGGCTAATTTTCAAAAGCTGAGGAAAAATATGAATTAAATTGATTGGGAGGAAAATTGTGAGTTCTTTAAGAAGAGTTTATTAGATGGCCAAAAAGCCATGATTCCACAATCAAGGAAGAGGACAACTTTAGCTAAAAGCCCATTCCTAGTTCAGTGGAAAAGTGAAGGCAGCAAATAGAAAAATAGCAACCCCCCCCCCCCGCCCCCCGCAAAAAAAAACCCCAAAACAAAACAAATTTTAAAAAGTGATTGATATAAATTTGAAGCTATGAAGTATAAAAAATCAGAAACTAAAGATAGGAAAAATCCATAGTTGGCAGGACTAAAGTCAAGAAGTTTTTGACGTGTATTAGTAACAAAAGAAATCCCAACAAGGGTACAGACCCATTACTAGAATTGTTAATAATGACACAGAAAAGACAGAAGTGTTTAATAAATATTTCTTTTCTGTATTTGGAAAGAAGCAGGATTATGTATTCTTATCACTGAGGATGAAGTACCTTCCAGGTCATTAATAAACTAAGGAAGATGTAAAACAACATCTACTGGGAGTAAATATTTTTAAATCAGCATGCCCAGATATCTGGCATTCAAGAGTCCTAAAAGAGTTAGCTGAGGAGATCTCTGGTCCTCCTGATGTTAATTTTTAACACATCTTGGGATATTGGGGAAATGCCAGAAAACTGAAAGAGTGTTAATGTTGTGACAATGTTCAAAAAGGGTTAATATAGGTTGGGCTAGCCTGAGCAAAATAATGGAAGAGCTGATATCAGACTCACCTGAAAAAGAATTAAAGGATAGGAATATGATTCTTGCCGGTCAACATAGTTTCATGGAAAAAAAATTAATTACCTGTACTGTAACTGTTGTTGTTTGAGATATTGGTGCAGATGTGCAGTATTCCACTCAAAGTGTGCATCACAGTCTGAGAACTTTGCAAAGGCACTCATGCCTTTCAGTCCTATAGCCTCTCCCCTGCTATAAGGGCAACGCTGCCCTGACTCCCTTCAGTTCCTTCGCACCAGAATCCAAAGCTAATAATTCTGATGAGGGGATGTAGGGTGGGTCGTAGAATCTACATCTGCACCCACATCTTAGAGAAAAACAGTTACAGTTCAGGTAAGTTACTAGTTTATTTCTTCGAGTAGTTGCAGATATGTATTCCACTAAGGCCACTCAAAAGCAATAACTAAAGGAGGTGGGGCTAAAGAACAACTGCAAAACTGCCTTCCCAAAGTTTGCATCTGACCTTGATGCAGTCGTACTAACATAATGCTTGGTAAAAATATATACTGAAGACAATGGTAGCTGCTCTGCAAATGTCTAATATAGAACATCACTGAGGAATGTGACTGAAGCCATTTGGGCCCTTGTTGAATGAGTCACTGGTCTTTGAGGAGGTGCAGACTGAGCCACTTCATATGCTGCCATAATGCTGGAAGTAATCCATCTGGGAACTGTCTGCTTGGAAACCACCTGACCCTTCACATGATCTGCATAAGAGACCGAGTCAAGACGACTGATGACTTGGAGACAGACAATCCCTTTTAAAAAATCTGCATATCAGGGAGTTAGAAAAAATTATCTTCCCTTAAAACAGTGGAATGTCAATATCCTCATTAAGCAGACGCTCAAGGAGCTGAGAGACAGACCTGATGACTTAAGAAGCAACAGATAATCCAGAACATCCTGAATGCATGCTTGCTTTGGCTGGATTCCCAGAGCTAGTGACCAAACAGAATAATGCTTCCATTTGATAAAATATGTCGTTTAGTAGAAAGCTTTCTGCTGTTAAGTAACACTCAGTGCCCTGCTTCCAAGCAATGTCCTTCCCCCTCATCTAACCATATAGCATCCACGTCAACAGATGCAGACTGCTCAGTGCATCAGAAGGGAGGAGGGGAAAGTATTTGGGATGTCAGACAGGTCAAGAAGATCAGAGAACCAGCCTTGTCTTGGGCAAGCTGGCGATGAGAGTATCAGTTTGGTATGATCCAACTGCAGTTTCAGGATAACCTGAAGAATTAAAGTATACATCAGCTCTGATCCCCAATTCAAATGGAAGGCACTGATTAAAGAGCCTAGACTGGGCCCCACTCGAGATTACAACTGACTGCATTTCCTGTTGTCTTTTGTTGCAAACAAGTCTATCACTGCAATACTCCAATCTCTGAAGATGGATCTCAATACGTTGTTCTTCAAGGACCAATCATGATTCTAGGATAAAAAACTGTTGAGGTGGTTGGCTAACTGATTCTGAACACTAAGTAAGTGAGCCGCTGTGGGGGTAATCACCTCCTTGATGCACAGATACCAAAATTTTATCACTTCCTGGCAAGGTGGGTGGAACTAGCCCCTCCCTGCTTGTTCACATAATATATTTCAATGATATGGTCGTTAAGGATATGAACCGCTGTACCCCTGATCTGAGACTGAAAGGCCAGACATTCACTGTAAATAGCGCAAAGCTCCAGAAAAATGATACAAAGGGAAACTTCCAGAACTTGCAATGACCCTAGATGTGCTCCCCAGCCCATTGTGAATATACTGGGAACTATAGTCCTGGTTGGAGAAGGGTGGACAAAGGGAACACCGGACAAACATTGAACTGATCTGTCCTCCACTGTAGGGAGTCCAGGATGTTTGGTGGTACTCATACTAAGCTGTCCTTCAACTTACTATCTGGGAGCTAGACTAGTTTCATCCAGCCTTGATGAGAACACAAATGCAATCTTGCATGTTGGACTACCTAACTGCATGCCACCATATGCCCTAGTAACTTTAGGCACACACAGATTGTAGCTGATGGGTGATCATGAGACCAGAGGGATAGACATAGTTGGTGAATTGCCTGAAATCTCTCGATCAGCAGGAAAGCCCTCAAACTTGTATAGTCTAGTAGGGCCCCAATGAACTCTGTTTTTTGAGTTGGTATTAGGTGTGACTTCCCTTTGTTCTAAATTAGACCCAGGTGATCAAAAAGACAAAAGTGTGAACTGGATGTGGCAGAGAATGTGGTCTTTGGACTTGTCCCTCAGTAACCAATCATCCAGATAAGAAAAGATGTGAATTCCCATTTTCCTGACATAGGTCACCACTACAGTCATGCATCTGGTAAATACATGTAGGGCTGAGGACAGGCCAAAGGGAGCACCATATATTGATAATGCTGCACTGCCACTACAAATCTCAGAAATATCCTGTGGCCTGGGAAAATCTGCACGTGGAAACAGGCATCCTGAAGATCTAGAGCAGCAAACCAGTCATTGTGATCCAGTGTGGGGAGAATAGTAGTCTGGATATCCATGCAGAATCTCCGTATCTGATGTATTTGTTGAGACCATGAAGATCAAGGATAGCTCTCATCCCTCCTTTGGGCTTGGGGATCAGGAAGGAACAGAAGCAGAATTCCTTTCCCTGATGATGAACTTCCTCTCTAAAAGCCCCCAGAATTTGGACCTGCTGAAGGAGGTAGGAGGGGAGAATGGACAGAAATTGGATGGTATAACCTGATCCCAGAGTGCTTAGGATCACCTTGTCCATAGTTATTGTTTCCCAAGCACTTCAGAAGCCTGTCCTTGAACTTTGGAGATATGGTCAATAACTTCACCATTGGTATGCTGCCCTCAATACGAAAGTCAAATAGGCTGCATGCCCAAAGGTGGTGGAAGAAGGGCTGGTTGATCAAATCTGGACCCAGGTCTTCTCTTCTGGTGATTTATGCCCCTTTCTCGGGAAGTCTTGCTGCCTAGCAGGCTAATATGACTGTCAGAAGTATCAAGGTAGATGGTATTGCTAGTGTTGCTGTTGACTCATAACAATGTCTCTTTGTGGCCTGCTATAAACCCACAGTGACTGCAAAATAACACAAGAGTCCTTAAAAGGATGCAATGTCTTGTTAGTTTTCTCAGAAAACAAAACCAATCATCGAAAAGTAAGTCCTCCTCTGTGCTCTATTGGACCTCAGGAGCTATGCCGGAGTTCTGTAATCACTAGGTCCTTCTCTTTATTACAGAGGCGGCCATAAATCTGGATGAAGGATCTGCTGTCCAGTGCCGATTGCAAAGACATCTTGGCCACCAAACGGCCTTCTGCAATGAATGCTGTAAACCAGGGGTCTCAAACTCAATTTACCTTAGGGCCAGTGCCCATTCTAAAATCCTCCCAGCGAGCCAATAATGTCACTGAAGATGGTGTTCAGAAAATAAATTGTTTATGTTGTATTTTTTATTTCAAATTTCTTAGAAATAATAAAACTGTCATACAACTTTATACAATTCTTCGCCTGCCAGAGAGTTTTTAGTGCTTGCCAGACACCTGGCAATGCTTCAGTTCTGTCAGATGTTTAGCCTCAGTGACTGAGCAGTTGAAACCTTCAGGATTGCAGCAAGGGGTGCATCAGACAGTTGTGTTCAGTATTTTGACTTATTTATATTCATTGTGGAAAAAAGTGCTGCTGCCTCCATGGCTGACTCTGCCCGGCGACTAGTGATGTATCTCTGTTCCTCTCCCCCAGCCAATGGGAGCTGCGGCAGGCAGCTCCTGCAGCAGACAGAGCCGGCAGTGCGTCTGCATGGGTCTCTCCTCTGCGGGCCGTAGTGGAGAGGTTCTTGGGCCGCCGATGGCCCGGGGGACGGGACTTTGAGACCCCTGCCTTAAACTCTTCCTTGGAGGATTCTCACAACTTATCCATAAACTTGGACATAGCATCCCAATTCACAAATCATACTTAAATGATAATACCTGCTGTTTCGCAATACACATTTGTAATTAAGAGGTTGAATAAACTTTTCTCCCTATCAAGACTAGCCTCTTAGACTGTTTGTCTTTAGGTGTGGATTTATATCTCTCGTGTCATAATCTGTTGTTTGCAGCCATCACAACAAGAGAATTAGGAGCTGAATGTGAGAAAAAAAATGCTCAAAACCCTGCCTGGGGACATAATACCTCTTATCACTATGCTTTGCTTTTAAAGACACTGGGGTATTTCACAGAGATTTGGCAGACTCTAACATCACTTCATTTATAGGGAGAGTGACTCTGGCAGGAGCAGAGGACTGAAGACTATTCACTAATGTATGGGTGTTCTCCTGAACAAACGCCGCTTGAATACCCAAGGGTGACACTATTTGTCTCAGGAGATCTTGATGTGATTTTAAAATCCTCTGACACCAGAGATGAATAATCTGGCTCTGTAGCCTCATTTGCTGACGAGGAAGAAGAGGGAAGCAGGATCAGTGGAATCTCCTGTGGCAATGCATGACTAATATAGGATCGGTCTGCACCAACTCATAGGGAGTCACCTCAGTCTGTGGCTGCAGCACAGGTGGATCATGAGGGGACACTACCAGAGGAATGTGTGACCTCACCCTGGAACGAGTGGAAGACTGGGACCTCAGCGAATGAGGAACTCCCCGGGATTTCCAAGGAGGCCATTGTCGATAGGGATACGGCACTGGTGGCCAGTAGGAGCTAGGCCAGGAACCTTTATCCCTGCGGAAGCAATACCAATCTCTGTATCTAGGGTGACTCCCAGGAAGTCTCAACGACTCTCAAGAATGGTATGGCGAAGGAAAAGTCTCCAAACTCAGTCCTGAAGACCCTTCCAAGTAGTCTGATAGTAATGGAGGAGCTGCTCCAGTGAAGCCAGTAAACACTGCGTGTCATCCACAGCCCTATACGCAGGTCTCATCGGCACCAATGATGGTACAATAGTTGGCACTGAGTACTGACAAAGGCATTGCACTCACTTTCATTCCTGAAGCTGGTACCGATACAGAGGATGAAATTGATATCAGACCCAGAGATGTAGAATACTGCAATCACTGTGCTGGCAATGCTCTTGGTACCAAGCAGGAAGCTGACTGCAACCCTGACCCTTAGATATGAGGCTGTGTGGACGACAGTACCGACAACAAGTCTAGATCCAGTCCATGCAGCACTCAGGACACGAAAGAAGCCGCCAGCACAGTCAAATGTTCCTGCGTAGTGGAGAATCAGGAACAGAAAAACACAGCAAGTCTGCTGATGCCTGATATGCTGCCAGTGCAGAAACCGTTGGTGCCATCACCACTCTCATCGGTACCGGACTCAGTGGACACCCTTTGGACAGTATGGGAGTTTATAGTATGGCATCCATCTGATCTCGCCTCAGTATTGGAGAGCGAGTGGATTGTCCAGCTCTATCCTGAGTACTGAAGATTCACATTGCTGGTCTGCACTCCTCCGCAACAGGGAGGAGGAATCTCACTGAGCTCTGGAACAGCCTCAGTCCATTTTGTGGGTTCTTTTTCCTTAGAGGAACAGAGGCAGGAGAACGCTCCCCCTTCTTCCTGGGTGAGGAATCCAAATCTGGTTGTGAAGCCCCAGCCCGTAGCAGCTCAGGCGCTTTCTGGGGGCCCGATAATCTGTGGCAGTCCCCAGAGAGCGTAAGTGGACCTCATGGCCTGCTCCATAAGGTGCTTCTTCAAGTACAAGTCTATAGCCACCTGAGTTCTCTTCGGTATGTCTAAACCGTGATTTAAAAAAAATTCACAGCATTGAGTCTCAGACCTCGGGTCAGCTGACTTGGGCTCACTGGAATTGGGCTGAATGGCTATAAAATTGAAACGTAGGGCTTTGAGACCCTCCTGCTTCGTAGGGTCTCAGAGCCTGGGTTGCAGCCCAAGCCTGAACATCTACACTGCAATTTTATAGCCCCACAACCTAAGCCCGTGAGCCTGAGTCAACTGACCTGGGCCAGCAGCAGCTGTGCCACGGGTCTTTTATCGAATAACCTGCAGATGAAGCACCTTTCCTTAATGTGCCCTTCCACAAAGCACAATAAACACTGAGTGTGGGAGTCACCAGTAGGGATAGCTACCCCAAATGATAAACAATGCTTAAAACCTGGTGAAGGCATCACATCAGGCAAAAAACTCTACTTACTACACTAAATAAAACCTTAAGGTACTACTAAACTAACTATTTACATAAGAAAACCACAGAAACATCATGATAGAGGAAAGTGAGGTGAAACACCACACTGAACGTGCCAACTCAACTGTGGGCAATGAGAAGGAACTAAGGGGGTAGCCATGGGAGGGGCTACAAGGCTGAAGGGTGCAAGCACCACCCCGAGGGGCATTGCTAAGGAAAGTTCTCCAACTGATGCGCTGGGCACCTGTATACCCAAGTGGAATACATATCTGCAACCACTTGAAGAAGAAATAGGTCTTGTCAAACAAACCTGATTTCATTCTTTGATTGAAACTTGTTATCAAAGTTTGGTTGATAATGGTAACTGTGTAGATGTAATATACTTTTCTAAGGCATTGAGTTAGTACTGAACAACATTAATTAAAAAATAGCATTATAAACTATCAATAAAACACATTAAATGATTAAGAACTGGCTAACCGATACTATTCAACATTTCCTCAACGATCTGGAAGTAAATATAACTGCAGATAGAATTTGCAAATGGCACAATGATACATGATGACAGGGCGGCCACACAGAATTATCTGGATCACGTAGTAAGCTGGGCCCATTGAAACAAAATGCATTTTAATACAGCCACATGCATCTAAGAACAATGAATGCCAGCTATATCTACAGAATGAGGAAATGTATTCCAGAAAGCAGAGATCCTGAAAAGAATTTAGGGGTCAAATGGACCAGCAACTCCACATGAGCTTCCAGTGCAATGCTGTGGCAGAAAAGGCTAATGCAATCCTTGGATAAACAAAGGAGTAGTGAGTAGGAGCAGGGAGGTTATTTCACCTCTGTTTTTGGCAGTGGGGAGACCAATACTAGAGTACAGCGTCTGCTTGTAGTGTCCACATTTTAAAAAGGATACTGGAAAATTGGAGAGGGTGCAGAAGAGAACCACAAAAATGATTTGAGGCTGGAGAAAATGCCTTACAGGGAGAGATTAAAAGGGCTCAGTATGTTTAGTTTATTAAAAAGAAAAATGAGAGGTGATTTTATTATAGTGCATAACTACAGTACCTACACAGGTAGAAAATATTCAGTATTAAATAGCTCTTTAAGCTCGTGGAGAAAGGCGTAACAAGAGCCAATGGCTGGACGCTCAAGACAGACAAATACAAAATTAGGCATAAATTTTTTTAACAGTGAGAGTGAATATCATTGGAACAAACTTCCAAGGGAAATGGTGGAGACATCTTTTCATGTCTTCAAATCAAAACTGGATGCCTCTCTGGAAGATATGCTTAAACCAAATACAAATTATGTTTTAGTTAAACACAGATTATTGGGCCCAATACAGGGGTAACGGAGTGAAATTTAATGGCCTGTGATATACTGGAGGTCAGACTAGATGAACTAATGGCCCCCGCATCTGTCCTTAAACTCTATGATTTATTTTAAAAAAAAAATCAAAACCTTAGATGATATGTGTGTGTGTGTGTGTGTGTGTGTGTGTGTGTGTGTGTGTGTGTATATATATATATATATATATATATATATAATGGATAACTCCGGTGGGTCTCTGAAATGCAGGCCCTAGTATTTGTTTCAAGTAATGCTGCTTCCTTTCTGTATACTTTTGAAGATGAAGTTTCTCCTACCACCAAGAGAAGACTTGTGCTAGAACACCTGTAACTTTCATGCTTTCCCTAGTTTCAGTTAGTGCACATCTCCTTTCAAGCCTTTTATGGCCCCTAAATCAGTTTACTGTGCTTTTAGTACATTACCCATAAGAACTGCATAGACAAGAACCTACCGGGTCTTCTAGCATCCTGATGCATGAAACAAAGGATTTCCCATCTACGCTATTTTCTCATGTAATGTAATCTACGCCTAAACATCAACCATTGGCACTCCTTAAATAGATTATTCCCATGACAAACTGCTTTAACAGTTAAGAATTTTCTCTTCCAATATTATTTTAGGTAAATTGTCATTTAGTTCCAAGCCATTGTTCCTTGTCATGCCGTTCTCAAACACAAATAATCCCTCTACTTTAATACTTCTCAGATATTTGTAGACTATTATATTCACATCATACCGTTGGTCTCCTTTTCTTCAGGTTTTACCATTAAATCATTTTTGCCTGATATATTCTCACAATTTTATTATTTTTGTCAGCCATCCCTGGTTTCATTCTCAAGTCTCAGCCTCATCTCAAACCCTTTTAATCTCATTTTTTTAAATTAATACAAACAATTTTTCAAACCTCTTAAAATACCTAAAAGTAATCTTTAAAAACCCAAACATTTGTTGTTTGTTCTTCTGCACTTTTCAGTTTGTCTATAGCCTTCTTATTATATAACTCCCAAAAGAGCATACAAAATGTATGCATACAAAATGTGGTCTAGTGGAATCAGTACTGCTGAACTGTATTCCCAATTCTGCTACAGACTCACTGTGTTAATTTAGGTAAATCATTAAATCATATTTAGCCTGTTTCCCCATCCTTAAACTAGCAATAATGATGTTTATATGTCTCAAAGGGCTTAAGTTTCACTAACAGACAAGTGATCTGAAAACCCTTTAAAAAACAGTATAAGTTCAAATTATATATTATTATAATAATACCATAGGTGTGTTTTTATCAGATCTAGGTATCTCTGTAATCTCTTCTGATTTGTATTCTGTTTCTCAATTGATAGGAAGGCTGCCAGCTTCCCTGATTTTGACTAGGCTATCCCTTTACTTTCATTTTCAGCTCCCTCTGCCAGGCACTGGAGCCTCTCCTTAATTATGCCAGGGTGTGGGAGAGCTATTTGTGCGGTTTTCATATTCTCAGTTTGCTTCAGTATTATCTCTGTTTGCTCCACACTGCTCCTACATGTAATGGGGGAAGAGGAATGTTATTCAGAGGTGCTGTGGGAGTGAACTGGTGCAAGTCCATCATGAGCAGGGTCCCCAGACTGCTGGCAGGATTGGGAGGAGGTACTAGTAAACTACCCAGGAAGCTCAGAACTGAGCTGCGAGGGAGAAGAGAAGTCAGACCTAGGCCAGGTAATGGCAGATATGATTTCAGTGACAACCAGGAGAGGACAGCAGAGAGAAGTGAATACCCAACAGCTCTTCAGCTGCAGAGGAACAAAAGGAAGACTGCCCAGTACAGCAGCTGCAGCCTGTGTCAGGAGCAAAGGATTTGAGCTTGGTAAGATGGGTGTAACAGGTGTGCTTTGGGGTGGGGACATACAGGGCTTAACTGAACCTTGGCTGGAGTGCAAGGTGGTAAACCCTAATGAGCGTCCCCTAGCATTTAGTTATCTTTGCTAACCGCTGCCATTTTACCCTAAAGCAGTGGTCCTCAAACTAGGGTGGGAAGGGAGCGCCACTCAACCTCCTCTGCCCCCAGCTCTATTCTAGCCATGCCCTCGACTGCAGCTGCAGCCTGGCTCTGCTCTGGGCTGTGCCTTGGCCCCCACCTTCCACTCCTGGCCATGGCTCCTCTCCCAGCTGGGGAGTGGGGAGGCACAGACACATTCTATTACTGATAAAGGAGAGCATGAGAGGAAAGGTTTGGAGACCACTGCCCTAAAGCCACAAACTGGGCTTTGTGCAAGGATCTTATGCTGCATGCAGCTTTGAAATTTAAACTCTTGGAAATGGTTTTACCACATACCTTGTGATATTTATTGAATTTTACATGTTTTATCATCATTTACCTACTAAACTTTTCCAAGAAAAAGTGTTAAAAACAAAGTGATCAGCATGATGTTGATTTTTTGGGTTACCAAATTACTATTTCACTCCCCTGGGAAATATACCTTGTATGTATTACCTACACTACAGCTATTCCTTCCTCCAAATTAAAACAGGGCTCCCTGCTCCCATCTGGAAGTATCAAAATTAACTGTTTCCCCTTGTTCTGTTTCTTTTCACTGGGAACAGAGATTGAGGAAGAAGGGTGGTGGATCCTATCTTCCCTACTGGCTTTATTATGCTGTTTTTTATTCACTTGGAACAAACTCTTACAAGAGCCCTGGGCAACAGTTTCCTTCCCTGCTGTGCGTAATGTATTGGGAGTAGTTATCACACCTTGTATCTTT
Organism: Natator depressus; assembly: GCF_965152275.1. Classification (NCBI taxonomy): domain Eukaryota; kingdom Metazoa; phylum Chordata; order Testudines; family Cheloniidae; genus Natator; species Natator depressus. The sequence goes on along the minus strand of NC_134234.1, from coordinate 321,457,065 downwards.
GTACCTCTGCAATGCTGTCATGGAGAGCGTAGTAAAGGATAATCCTTCCTCAGCACTGCTATAGAAAACATGGGTTCCCCACAATAAAAACTGCTTTGTCAAAGTGAAAGAGTATCTTCCATTAGTTCCTTTTGTGCTTCACTATTAGCCATATATCTTTCTTGCAACATGTCTGAAATATTAATCTCCGTTACTAGCATAAAAAGTTGCCTTGCTTTATGGAATATAATTATTTTGATATTCACAAGTCATACACTGCTGTCTGGCTCTCTGCAAACAGCCTCAAGGGTTATTTAATATTCTGCTTCAGGAAGGCTTTCTTTCTGGTTCACACCTAGATTTCATCTACCCCAGGATTAGCTATAGTTGACAAAAAGCAGTTACTGTCTTTCCAATGAAATCCAATCTTTCTTCTTTTCTTCTGGGCTGAATTTCCCTTCCTTTTCAGAAATACCCAGTAGCTGGACGTGGGGTTGAGAAAGTGAGACAATCCATTGTTTTTATGCTACACTGTGTCCCAGAAAACTGGAAACATTCCTGTCTTCAGGGCCCAACTGGGTGTCCCTGTTACTTTTTACAATCAATCAAATAAATTAAATAAAATGCTGCTTTGTCCCAGTTTTGTGGCCCCTGCAGACACCCCCTGAAAGAGCTATCAGGCAGATGACGTGATGAAACTGATACCTGCTAAATGGGTGCACTTCAAACAACATCATTCATAAGACCAGTCAAATATTTCTGCCCTCCCCCTTCCAAGCAAGCAAGGTGACAAGATGTTCCAGAAACCCAGGAACACCCCAGGTTTTGAGGGACATCCCGTTCTTCCAGTTCAGTTTTCTAAAATCCCTGTATTTTTGTAATCCTGTCATAGTTGCCAGAAGCCTTGCTGTGTTGTGGCAGGATGGAGGAAAGGGGGCAGTAAGCCTTTCCACCTCTCTGCCCAAACTCTCCCACCTTTCTGATCCCACCTATCTCCCATGTCCTTCAACATGTTTCCTGTTAACAGAACATAACGTAAAAAAATTTGTTTTCACGCAACACACAGCCAAACACACTTTAACACTAATATATTTAGGGCTAACAGGGCATAACTGTGCTTGGAATCACCGTTTAGTAATTATTGTGCAGTATATTTCTAAACTAAGCACAATTATAAAAAACACACAGAAGCAACGATAATTCATACTACATGATTTAGGGGCTGTGGTGCTTTACTAAAGAAAAAAATCTGGTTAAAATATACAACTCCCCCCCCCACACACTTTGTCCTTTCTCAAAATAAAAATCAAAGTGAATATAATGTACTATATCAAATCATTCTGAAAAAAAAAAAAAAAGGTGCATCTTGAGCCACCATTCCAGTTACTTGTCAGATACAAAGGAACAATGGCTCTTTTCTAACAGCACCATTGATGGGGCAGTTATCGGCCTACTCTACACACAAAGTTGTGCTTGTTAACTAAAGAGATAAAGTTAGCTTAGCTAAACCACTGTGCGTGGACACATTCCCTCAACGGTTTAAATCTGGCTTCCACTGGTTTAGCTTGTCCCATGTTAAACCAAAGCAGAGTGTTCCCATACTAAGGTCATGTCTACATTATAGACACTACAGCGGCTCAGCTTCAGTGCTGGATGCTTACTATAGCAATGGATGGGAGGTTTCTGCTGTTGAGGTTAATCTGCCACTACAAGCGGTGGTAGCGGGGTCAACGGAAGAACTCTTCAGTTGATCTAGCCATTTCTGCACTCCAGGTTAGGCTAGCATCATTACATTACCCACAAGTGTGAATTTTTCACACCTCCAAGTGATCTCGGTAGGTCAACCTAATTTTTAAGTGTAGAGCAGGCCAAAGTTGCATTAGTTTAGCTAAACTGATTTTACTCCACGTTTAGTTAAATTAATGTAAATTTTGTGTGTAGACAAGTCCACTGCGGCCTGTTTTTATGAGAAGAAAAGAGCAAAAAGTGTTATTGTCCTTAATCATCAAATGTTGTCATGTAGAAAGATGGAATTAACATTATTTTTAGTACTGAACTCCATACATAAGTTTCAGCTTCACTGTGTCAGAGAAATAAAGGCAACTATGTAACACATTTCTGCCTGAAAAAGGAATCCACTCCCTATTCAAATTGATGGCTGTGGAGGTAGGTTACTAAGGCCTGGTCTACTCTATAAAGTTAGGTTGATGCAAACCGCCTTGCGTCAACCTAGCTGTGCATGTGTCGACACTTAAATTTGTCTCCCACTGATGTGTCTTGTTATTGTGATGCAGTAACATGGCCTCCCTGAGCAGCACTGAGCCATGGTTGATGTACTGAGGTCTACCCAGCATGAGTGCAGACACTGTGCTACTTATGTCAACCCTAACAGTCCTCCAAGTAGCTGTCCCACAATGCCCAACACTGACCACTCTGGTCACAACCGTGAACTCCATTGTCCAGGTGTCGCAGAGACCTAAAGCCCTCCTCCTCCTTAAAATCTTGCAGATTTTTGAAATGCCTTTTCCTGATAGTCCAACTTGGCAAGACACCTAGCAGCTTGCAATTGTTGTGAGCAATTGCCCAGCTGAACATGTCGGCTACATGCTCCAGACACACCCCCAGCTTGGAGTAGACAAGAAATATTGAATCTTCTGGACCTGTGGAGAGAAGAGGATGTGCAGACAGAGCCACAGACCAGCAGTAGAAACACTGGCATCTACGAGCTGATGCCATGGGGAATGCAGGACAAGGGGTACAACGGGTCAGCGGCAGTGCCGACTGAAAAAGAAAGAACTGCAGCAGGCATACCGTAAGGCCAAGGAGGCCAACAGTCGGTTCGGTGACGAGCCACAGATTTGCTGCTTTTACAAAGAGCTGTGTGCCATAATTGGCAGAGACCCCACTAGCACCCCACACAACAGTGTTGATGCTTCTGAAAAGCCTGACTCTCACACTCCTGTTGTGAACAGCGAGGACATGGAGGAGGAGCAGAAAGAGAAGGAGGATGGGGAACAGGAGACCAGGGATGGGGTCCAGCTATGCCATTAGCCAGGACCTGTTTGAGATTCTAATGCAGTCCAGTCAGTCCCGGGAGTCGAGCATAGGTGAGCCCAGTGCAGTGGAAGGAACATCCAGTAAATGTGTAAATGTATTTCCCATCTGTCCCAATTGCTTTTCATTCCTCTGTACAGTTAGGCGGTTGGGGCATGTGGAGCAGTTTATGTACACTGGGATGTACCAAGAGATTTCAATAAAACTTTCATGGAGGTTCTTTGCAATTCTCTGCCAAAGGTTTCTAAGGAGGGCAGCCTTATTTCTTCCTCCCTGGTGGGACACTTTCCCATACCACTCAGAGATAACTTCAGCAGGTAGCATTGCAGTAAACAGGCTAGCATCACATGGGCCCACGCAGCTTCAGGATACCAACAGCAGCTGTGCTCCTGGTGCCTTTCTCACCCTCGGGAGCGAGATAACAGCCAAATCACCATTGCCTGTGGAAAATGGTGCCAGTACGCAGTGCCATTTCCCTGTTCTCATGCAACTGAGCAATTCCCTCCTCATTTCCCTCGCCCCTGGTGGGCCATACTCACCAGGGCAGAAGCCGTGAGTGGTGCAGTGCACAAGCAGTCCCAAGCAGAAGTGTCAATAAGCAAGCCTTGTTTAAAACAAATGGGAAGCAAGGGAAGGGAGTTCTGAATCTTAACTTCCGCTTTCCATTGTGACTATATTGACAGTGTTACCTCTGTGTGTTTTATCTGTAGCTGCTGCTGTTGTGGCCTTGAGGGGGCTCCCCTTCCACACTCGCAGAATGCCTGAGTCAGATAAGGAGGAGAGAGAAGAGGACTTGGGATGACATGTTCAGAGAGATCCTGCAAGCCAGAGCTTCATCAGACAAGAGTAGAGGGCCTGGAGGATGAATGTTGCAAACTGTCTGAAGAAGGAAAGAGCAGACAGAGAAAGGCCCAGGAGTCACAGCAGCAAAAGGAGAGGGAGATGTACCAGGACACAACGGGATTTCTCCAGCAGCAAACACAGATTCTGCACAGTCTTGTGGACCTACAAGGTTCAACCACCACAGGTTTGCCTCCCTTTTCAGTCCACGGAGAACTCCATTATAGCATCTCCCTGCACTCCTCTTCAACATGCCACGTCGCATCAGGGGGTTACATCCCAACCACGCCACAGCAGAGGACATTAAGGACAACCACAGCTTCATATACACTGACCTGAAAGAGCCACAGTTGCTATACATGTAGCGAAAATGGCCATAAATGTTCTTTCCCTTTCTAAAGCTCTATTCCATAATTTTATTAAGTTTTAAATGTATTTACTTTTAACTTGGACAGAATTTTTTGAACTGGTTTCATTACTCAAAATGTTATTGTTTGGAAAACAATTCATCTTTATTAGTTCACAACATATGCTGCCGAATGCCTAGCAGTACTGAAAGCACCTACTAGTTATTGTACAACGTGACAGCTCATATGATCGGTGAAAAAAACAGCATAATCATCATAACTGTACAGCATGCATCACAAAATTAATAGGAGCACTGACTGCATTATATTCATAGGTGTCTACCAAGCACCACACCATTTCTAGTAGGTTCCAAAACACCACTATGCACTACTCTGGCTCACTGTTAAAGTGCTCTTTCAAAGTCTCCCTGAGTCCTATAGCTCCACACTGAGCTCTTCTAATAGCCCTTTGGTCTGGCAGTTCAAACTCAGCAAACAGCCACCCCCACTCCATTCCAGTAGCAACTTTTCCCCTTTTGCTTCACAGATATTATGCAGGACACAGCAGGCAGCTATAACCATTGGGATGATTTTTTCAGAGACCCAATCTTGTGAGTAAACACCATCAGCATCCCTTCAATCTAGCAAGAACACATTCAACTGTCATTCTGCACCTGCTGAGCCAGTGGCTGAATATTTCCTTGCTGCTATCCAAGTGGCCGATGTATGTCTTCATAAGCCAGGGGAGCAAGCTGGTTCTCCAGGATCACTACTGGCATTTCAACATCACCAATGGTAATCTGCCTGTTGGGAAAGAAAGTCTCTGCTTGTAGTTTTCTGAACAGTCCTGTGTTCTTAAAGATGTGAGCATCATGTACCTTACCTGAGCAGACAACAAAAATGTTGGTGAAGTGTCCCAGTGATCCACCAATGCTTGACTAACCAGAGAAAAGTAGGCTTTTCAATTGATGTACTCCGTGGCAAGGTGGACACGTGCCAAAATAGTGGTATGAGTGCCCAACCACTGTTCAGGAACACCACTGCTGCAAATCCATCCACAATGGCCTGCACGTTGCCAAGAGTCACAGTCATGCACAGCAGGAGACAGTTAATAGCCCTGCACACTTGTATGACAACGGATTTTCCAACTCCAAAATGATTTCCCACTTAGCAGGAGCAATCTGGTGTGGCAAGCTTCCAAAGTGCGATCACCACTTGTTTCTCCACAGTCAGTGCAGCTCTCATTCTGGTGTCTCTGCACTGGCGGGCTGGGGTGAGCTCGGCATACAAATCCAGGAATGTGGCCTTATGCATCCGAAAGTTCTGCAGCCCCTGCTCATTACTCCAAGCCTGCATTATGATGTGATCCCACCAGTCAGTTCTCATTTCTCGGGCCCAGAAGCAGAACTCCACCATCTGCAGCTGCTCCATGAATACCACCAACAACCTTGAATTAGTTCTCACTATGTCCCACAGCAATCAGTCCTTAACAAATTCATTATATTCCCCATTGATTTGTTTCTTTCTTGTGGCTCTGCAACTAACGAAGAATTATGCGCCCCTGTGCCTGCAATGTTCATGAAATAGTGCAGAGCACAGCAGACTTAATACTTCTGTCAGAGATGGCAGAGAGCAAGGTGGGCTGCACAGGTTCATGGGATTTTTAAAAACACTGCAAAAATGATGGGCTACAGATGATACTACGGGATGGAGAACTGCATGCTGGGAAGTTGACCTCTGGGGCTCTAAGTCACCCCTGCGTGAACGGTTTCTACCATAACATGCATTGCTAAAACTTCCCAAAGAACGCGCTGGATGGTGGTAACCTACCCATGGTGCACTGCACTGTGCATTGACACAAGCACATGTGGTGAGCATGGGCAGCACCGATGCAAAGAGCCAAATCCGCATGCACACAAGTGACATACTAACAGTGGCAGCTTTATGCTGATGAAACTGCATTGGCAAAAGCAGAAGTGGAAATAAATAAAACCTCTATCCTCAAAGACTTTAGGACTATTTAGACAGTAATTAGAAGATCAAGTTTTTTTCCCCGGCGTTGTGTAAGAGGTCAGACTTTATATTATAGTGGTTCCTTCTGGGCTTAAAATTTGTATGTCTATGTTAAAAAATTATTTCCTACCTTTCAGAAACACCTGTCACCAGGAGACCTTCCACATCTATGTCAGAGTCCAGAGGACTATTTTCCCAGCCTTTCAATTTTGTTGCCCAACATTGCAGAACTTTAAGCAAGATAAGGCACCAATCACTTCATTTCTGGGCCCCATGAGGCCCTGGGACCAAGAATCCAGCCAAAGTTTCTGCATAGCAGCACAGAACCCAATTCCCTATGCTAGAGATCTTTAAATTTTAACGTTCCTGAAACTTAGCAAAAGAAAACATTGGGCACCCGGCTGAAGTATACATTCCAAAAAGCAGGTGGATAAAGTCTCCCCTTGCAATAATCTTTTATTTTTTTAAAGATGCTTTTTGAAAATATATTTTAAATATTTGGAGAGGAGAGCCATTACTCTTGTCCTCCCACAAATTTCTTCTTAAGACCCAGCTGTACCCAGTGTGACAGGGTCGGGCCAGATGGCTACAGGAGAGTGATAGAAGGCACATATATTAGCCACAGGTTAAGTAGGCCCCTTTTCCTTGGGTAAGGTAACAGGGAAGGTTCCAGAACAATCAGGAACTTTCTGGAAACAATTGAGGCAGTCAGGCTGATTAGAACACCTGCAGCCAATCAAGAAGCTGCTAGAATCAATTAAGGCACGCTAATCAGGGCACCTGGGTTGAAAAAGGAGCTCACTTCAGTTTGTGGCGCGTGCGAGGAGTTGGGAGCAAGAGGCACAAGAAGCTGAGAGTGAGAAGGCGTACTACTGGAAGACTGAGAAGTACAAGCATTATCAGACATCAGGAGGGAGGTCCTGTGGTGAGAATAAAGAAGGTGTTGGGAGGAGGCCATGGGAAAGTAGCCCAGGGAGTTGTAGATGTCATGCAGCTGTTACAGGAGCCACTGTAGACAGCTGCAATCCACAGAGCCCTGGGCTGGAACCCGGAGTAGAGGGCGGGCCCGGGTTCCCCCCATCCCCCCAACTCCCTATTTGATACCAGAGGAGTTGAACTGGACTGTGGGTTCCACCAGAGGGGAAGGTCTCTGGCCTGTTCCCCGATCCACTAGGTGGATCAGCAGAGACTGCGGGGATTGTTCTTCTTCCTTTCCTCATGCTGTCCAGTGATGAGGCTAACTTAGTGAATGGCAGATTTGAGCCATGAAAGTGGCCAAACTGAGGGCTGCCATGAACCTCTGAGGCGAGAAAATCCACCAATAAGCGCAGGACCCACCAAGGCAGAGGAGGAACTTTGTCACACCAGCTTAATGCCAACCAATAAAGTGCTTAATAACGATGGCTAGACTGACAGATGATTAGTGATTCATTAAAGATCTCTTGTTCGCTTATTTAAAAGAAAACTGCAATGTCAGAAAATTATACAACTAGCTAATATATACAATTCTGGCTTTCTATTACTGCCAAACTTGTTTCCCTACCCTCACTTGCATTGTGATCTTTACCCAAGTTACAACCTGTCCCAGTCTAGATTGTAAACTTTTGGGGGCATTATCTGTCATTTATTTTAGATTTGTTCAGCACAACGAGGCTCCAATCTTGATGGGAGCTCTGGGCCTTACTGCACTAATACTCTTTGAAACACTGCTAGATTAAAGCGCATTAATTAAATGTTAATGAGCGCCAGCAGAGTCCATATGGACAGGTAGTCTGTGGCAGGCTGGTGCGGGGTAGATTCACATCCCCTTGTGCCACCCACTAATTGTTCATATAGACAAGACCTTACAATACTACAAGAAAAGAACAGTAAAATTGTCAACAATAATGCAAAAATATTGTCAATAATTCAGAAAAGGCAAAAGTAACGAATATTCTATTCTGTATTTGGAAAGAAGCTGAATGATGTATTTACATCCTATAGTGATCATCAAATAGTTCCTATCCAACAGCAACTACCAGAGGATATTAAACAGCAGCTACTAAAGTTAAATATTTTAAAATCTGCTGGACCAGACAACTTTCACTCAAGAGTTAAAAGAGTTGGCCGAAGAGCTCTTTGAACTACTGAAGCTCATCTTCAGTGAATCTTGGGATACCGAAGAGGTTCTAGAGGACTGGAAAAAAGCTCATGCTGTGCCCATACAAATAGGATAACCCTGGAAGTATAGACTGGTCAATGTGACACTGATTCTGGGTAAATCACTGAAGAATTAAAAGATAGCATAATTAACACGTCAACATATTTTTATGGAAAATAGAGCCCTTAAAAACAACTTGATATTGTTTTTTTGATGAGATTATAAACTGGGTTGACAAAGATTACTGTTTAACATAATATAATCTGATTTAGTATGGTACAATGTTCTGATTAAGCAATTATTACTATCCATAATCTTTGTAGCCCATATTAAATGGATTAAAAATGGCTAACTGATGGATCTCCAAATGTCACTGTAAATGGAAAATCATTATCCATCAGGGGTTTCTTGTGGGGTCCTGCAAGTTATATTATTGGTGAAATACTAATCTATAGCTTCACCATTTTGGAAGAAAATATAAAATCACTGCTAGTAAAGTTTGCAGCCAACAAAAAAATTGTAGTAGTAAACAAGAACAGGTAAGTTTTACAGTGAGATGTGGATTGCACGGTAAGATAGGCTTATTTAGACATGTGTTTTAATGCAGCCAAATGCAAGATCATGAATCTAAGAACAAAGAACATAAGCTATACTTGTTTGACAGGGGACTGCCTCATGGAAGACTGCAGCTCCGAAAAGGACTTAGGGATCACTGTGGATAACCAACAAAACATGGAGTTCCCAGAGTGATTCTGTGGCTAAGAACATAAGAATGGCCATATTAGGTCAGACCAATGGTCCATCTAGCCCAGTGTCCTCTCTCCTAACAGTGACCAGTGCCAGATGCTCAGAAGGAATGATCAAAACAGAGCAATTTACTGAGTGATCCATCCTCTGTCGTCCAGGCTCAGCTGCTAGCAGCTGGAGGTATAGGGACACTCAGAGCATTGGGCTGTGCACCTGACCATCCTGACTAATAGCCATTGATAGACCTATCCTACATGAATTTATCTATTGCTTTTTTGAGCTCAGTTATACTTTTGGACTTCATAACATCCCCAGGCAACGAGTTCTACAAGTTGACTGTGCATTCTGTGAAGAAATACTTCCTTACGTTTGTTTTAAACCTGCTGCCTATTAATTTGATTAGGTGGCCCCTCGTTCTTGTGTTATGTGAAGTAGTAAATAAAACTTTCCTATTCACTTTCTCCGCACCAGTCATGATTTTACAGATTTCTATCATATCTCCCCTTAGTTGTGTCTTTTCTAAGTTGAACAGGCCCAGCCTTTTTAATCTCTCCTCTTATGGAAACTATTTCATACCCCTAACAATTTTTGTTGTCCTTGTACTGTCTCCAATTCTAATGTATCTTTTTTGAGTCAGGGCGACCAGAACTGCACGCAGTATTCAAGATGTGGGCAGACCATGGACTTATATACAGGCATTATGGTATTTTCTGTCTTATTATCTATCCCTTTCCTAATCGTTCCTAACATTGTGTTAGGTTTTTTGAGCACCGCTGCACACTGAGCAGATTTTTTCAGAAAACTGTCCATGATGACTCCAAGATCTTTCTTGAGTATTAACAGTTAATTTAGACCCCATCATTTTGCATGTATAGTTGGGATTACATTTTCCAATGTGCATTACTTCGCATTTATCAACATTGAATTGCATCTCCCTGTTTGTTGCTCAGTCAGCCAGCCAGCCAGTTTAGCAAGATCCCTTTCTAATTCTTCACAGTCAGCTTTGGACTTAACTATTTTCAGTGATCTTGTATCATCTACAAACTTTGCCACCCCACTGTTTACCCACTTTTCCAGATCATTTATGAATATGTTCAACAGCTTTGGTCCCAGTACAGGTCCTTTTGGGGACCTTATTTACTTCACTCCACTGTGAAAACTGACCATTTATTCTTACCCTGTGTCCTATCTTTTAACCAGTTACTGATCCATGAGAGGACCTTCCCTCTTATCCCAGGACTGCTTACTTTGCTTAAGAACCTTTGATGTGGGGACCCTTTCAAAGGCTTTCTGAAAATCAAGGTACATTATAGCCACTGGATCACCCTTGTCCACATGCTTTTTGACCTCCTCAACGAATTCTAATAGATTGGTCAAGCATGATTTCCCTTTACAAAAACCATGTTGACTCTTTCCCAACATATGTGGTTTATCTATGTGTCCGATAGATAAAGTCTGTTCTTTACCATAATTTCAACGATTTGCCTGGTTTTGAAGTTAGGATTACCAGCCTGTAATTGCCAGGATCACCTCTGCAGACTTCAAAACAAAAAAGTCAGTGTTACATTACCTATCCTCCAGTCATCTGGTACAGAGGCTGATTTAAGCGATAGGTTACATTGCACAGTTGGTAGTTCTGCAGTTCTATAACTGAGTGCCTTCAGAACTCCTGAGTGAATACCATCTGGTCTTGGGGACTTACTACTGTTTAATTTAACAATTTGTTCCAAAACCTCCTCTACTGACACCTCAGTCTGGGTCAGTTCCTCAGCTCTATCACCTCAAAACAATGGCTCAGGTGTGGGAATTTCCTTCACAACCTTTGCAGTGAAGACTGATGCAAAGAATTCATTTAGATTCTCCACAATGGCCTTGTCTTCCTTGAGTACTCATTTAGCACCTCGATTGTCCAGTGGCACCAGAGACTGTTTGGTCGGCTTCCTGTTTCTGATGTAGCTCGATTTTTTTTTGCTGTTAGTTTTCATGTCCTTAGCTAGTTGCTCTTCAACTTCTTTCTTGGTCTGCCTTATTATACTTTTATACTTGACTTGCTGTAGTTTACATTCATTTCTATTTTCTGCATTGTCTACACTACAAAGTTTTGTCGGCAAAAGCTGCCTCTTGCCAACAAAACAGGGGAAGTGTACACACTACAAAGCTACTTTTGGAAGCAAAACTCTGCTGTTTTGACGACAAAATAAAACCTCAGTGAGAGTCATAAAGTCTTTTGTGGCAAAGTTAAAGCAACAAAACGTCAGTACAGACACTGCTGTTTGTTTTGTCAACAGAACTGGCTTCCGCCAGTATTCCACCATGCCTGCCGTGACCGCCACGATCATTGTTTTGATCTCTGCTGTCCTGCAGGCATGCGCCCCTCCCCTTTCAAAGCTCCGGGAAGTATTTGACAGCTGAGCGTGCTGCTCCGTTTGGGGAACAAAGAGCAAATCTTTGGAATGCTCCTGTTCTGCCCTGCAATAGGAACACAGAGGCAGGCAGACTGCTGCTGCAGGGAGCGGGAGTGGAGGGTAGGAAAGGGGGGTGGGGGGAAGAAGAGAACAGAACTGCTATGCTGTTTTGACATTCCTCAACATGGAGAGCTCACAGAGCTGCTGAGGATGCCTCTCCAGGCAGCTGAGAAGGCTGTTGAAGAACTTGAAGGGAATCACAGAACCACAGGCAGGCAAGCAGGGCTGCTTCGGGAGAGACTACTATGCCGAGCACAGCTGGGGGCTGACATGCGGGGGGTGTCCCCCTCCTCCTGCCTCAGGAAAGGTCGGTCAGCCTGCTGTCTCCCCAGCTCCAGACAACCACTCCCCTCTCCTTCCCTGCACATGCTTCTGTTGAAAAAGCAGCTGACAATATACTAGGATGCCCCTGGAATGATGGGATTGAGAAACCTGCATCATGTGACACTCTACCTGCCCCATGAGGCATTGCAAACCCTTCCCAAAGCACCCTGTGGGCCAGTTGCATAGTGGGATAGCTACCACAGTGCACTACTCTCTGTGTCAATGCAAGAGCTGTTAGTGTGGATGCGCTCTGCCGACACAAGGAGCTAGGTGTGGACATGCAACAGCAGTTTTAACTAAAGCAACATAACTTTTGCCGACAAAACTTTGTAGTGTAGACAGGGCCTAAGACTATGTCTGCATTAGAGAACTTACAGCAGCACAGCTGTACCAATGCAGTTGTGCCGCTGTAAGATCTCTCATGTAGCTGCTCTATGCCGACGGGAGAGAGCTCTCCCATGGACATAATTAAATCACTCCCAACAAGCAGTGGTAGATATATTGGCGGGAGAAGTTCTCCCACCGATATAGCGCTGTGCACACTACCACTTATACTGGTGAAACTTATGTCGCCCAGGGATGTGTTTTTTCACACCCCTGAGAGACATAAGTTTTGCCAACATAAGTAGCAGTGTAGACATGGCCTTTGATTTGGTTTCCAATTTTTAAAAGATGCCTTTTTGCCTACAACTACCTCTCTTACTCTGCATAGTCATAGTGGCATTTTTTTGGGTCCTCTTACTCTTTTTGTTTTATGTGGGGAATACATTTAGTTTTAAAACACCATAATAGAGGCCCCCACTGTCTCCATGCATCTTGCAGGCATTTCACGCTTGTGACTATTCTAGGATGACCAGACAGCAAGTGTGAAAAATCAGGATGGGGGTGGGGGTTAATAGGCACCTATATAAGACAAAGCCCCAAATATCAGGACTGTCTCTATAAAATCATTTGAGCATAAGCTTTTGTGAGCTATCCGATGAAGTGAGCTGTAGCTCACGAAAGCTTATGCTCAAATAAATTTGTTAGTCTCTAAGGTGCCACAAGTCCTCCTTTTCTTTTTGTGGATACAGACTAACACGGCTGCTACGCTGAAATCTATAAAATCAGGACATCTGGTCACCCACTGTTCCTTTTAATGAGCCTCCTCATTTTTGCATAGTTCTCCTTTTTAAAGTTATATGCTACTGTGGTGGGTTTCTTTGGTATTTTCCCCCTACAAGGATGCTAAATTTAATTACATTATGATTGCTATTACTCAGCAGTTCATCTATACTGACCTCTTGGACCAGGTCCTGTGCTCCACGTAGGACTGAATCAAGAATTGCCTCTACTGTGATCCTAGGGGAATGTGGAGTAGCAGTAAGGAGGTGGTATTACCTCTGTATACAGCATTAGTGAGACTGTGAATGAATGGGATAAGTCTAAATTATGAACTGCGCTTTGTATTATATACTGAACAGATGTCTAATCTTGCCTGACAGCAGCATATTGTACCACGTTACAGACACCACCCCTATCCAGGAAAGATTCTTGATACCTTGTTGAAGGAGTATCACAAGGAAACTATCAAAATGGGAAATCTAGGGCCCTGACTTAGATTGTCTCTCAACTGCTGACCCGCCCCTCTGGAACAATGATTTTCCTGTACAGGGGGTCTGTAGATGGGGCAAGCATGACAAGGTGGATGTGGGGCTGGGCTTCTCAGTTGGACACATGGCACAGAGGAGAGATCATCCTACTTAAGAATAAGTTCTGCTCTGTGCAAGACAGTCGACCACTGCCACACATAAGGAGAACTTGCAGGAAAGAGTGACCAGGATGGACTCATCCCAGCCTAACAAACCTCAGACTCACAAGAAGAATGAGATCAGAATAGGGGCGGATGTGTCCCAGAACTTCTGCTGTTTAAGAAGGATGAATTCAAACTGGAACAGGTACAGAGAAGGGCTACTAGGATGATCCGAGGAATGGAAAACTTGTCTTGTGAAAGGAGACTCAAGGAGCTTGGCTTGTTTAGCCTAACTAAAAGAAGGTTGAGGGGAGATATGATTGCTCTCTATAAATATACCAGAGGGATAAATACCGGAGAGGGAGAGGAATTATTTAAGCTCAGTACCAATGTGGACACAAGAACAAATGGATATAAACTGGCCACCAGGAAGTTTAGACTTGAAATTAGATGAAGGTTTCTAACCATCAGAGGAGTGAAGTTTTGGAATAGCCTTCCAAGGGAAGCAGTGGGGGCAAAAGATCTATCTGGCTTTAAGATTAAACTCAATAAGTTTATGGAGGAGATGGTATGATGGGTTAACATGGTTTTGGTAATTAAATATTCATGGTAAATAGGCCCAATGGCCTGTGATGGGATATTAGATGGGGTGGGATCTGAGTTTCCCAGGAAAGAATTTTCTGTAGTATCTGGCTGGTGAATCTTGCCCATATGCTCAGGGTTTAGCTGATCGCCATATTTGGGGTCGGGAAGGAATTTTCCTCCAGGGCAGATTGGAAGAGGCCCTGGAGGTTTTTCGCCTTCCTCTGTAGCATGGGGCATGGGTCACTTGCTGGAGGATTCTCTGCTCCTTGAAGTCTTTAAATCACAATTTGAGGACTTCAGTAGCTCAGACATAGGTGAGAGGTTTTTTGCAGGAGTGGGTGGGTGAAATTCTGTGGCCTGCGTTGTGCAGGAGGTCAGACTAGATGATCATAATGGTCCCTTCTGATCTTAGTATCTAGTATCTATGAAGATCTGTAACTCTCGGGCACTCAAAAACTTAAGTCTCCACTTAAGAGTTTCTTCTGCTAAGCTTGTGTTCCTTGCTTTCCTGCCACATTGTCACAGAAGGGGTTTAACTAGACGCTCAGAGTGTCCATATTGTAGGTGGAGCTCTGAGGGAATATGTGTAAGTGACTGGGGGACTCAGGAGGTCTCAGACATCCAGACATCTACTGCAGCTGTGCAATGGTGTCCCATATCCCAAGAAAGGGTCAGATAAGAGGTCAGAGCCTAAGAGCATGTATTATAGATCCAGAGCTAGCAACAGTGAATAGATTCGGCCCAGACGCAGGTGATCAGAAAGCTTATGGGACCAAGCAATTGGGTTGACTGAGAAGAGACTAGTGACTGTCTTTACAATTATTAAAAGTTATTATTTAAACCTATTTATACTATTTTTTCTTGATTGGATATTTATTTCTACAAGATATCTTTTGTTCAATCACAAGTTATCGGCCCGATCCAGGATTGGTTGAAATCCTATGGCCTGTGTTATGCAGGAGGTGAGATTAGAATACTGTAAATGGTCCCGTCTAACCTTAAAATCTGTATGAATAATTTCTCCTTAAGAAAATCGAAACCATCTACTGAATATTCAGTATCTTCTAATACTTCATAATCAGACCTTCTTTTCCTGAGTTCCAAGTAAAAAGAAAAATCAGTCCTCACTTTCCTGAAGCTTGCACCTTTGCCATGGAAGATGCTGGAACCTGCACAGGAAGACCAGTGTTAAAATGTGTGTGTGTTGGGGGTGGGGTGGGGGGGGTTGTTTTTTTTGGAGAAGCAGTGTGATCTTGCATGCTAAACACAAGACTGGGAGAAAAGATCCCAGGAGTTCTAATCCTGACTTTGTTACTGACTTGCTATGTGATACTGGGCAAATCCTTTAACCTCAATATCTCTCAGTTCTTCCATCTGTAAAATGAGATTACACAAGACTTCCTTACCACCACACAGGAATGTTGTGAGGACTAGTCAATGAACATGTCGGCGGCTTTTTAGATAGAAGCACTAAGTGTTATCAAATGCTACTACACTAGTTCATTAAATGAACTGATTTATCTTCTCTATCTTCAATAAATGTTTCCTATTCTGCTTTGGTGGAAATGTTTATTTTGCTTTAGAACTTTTTGAATAAAGCCAGCCAGATGAACATGCACTGGGCATGCTGTTCTGCACTAGGCTTTGGTTAATTTATGGAAGGCCATCTGCTGGCACTGTGAAGGACATAAATTATGGCTAACAAATGGTCTGTCATAGGGTCATAAGAACATAAGGTCTATACACCTCTGCTGGTTTGGCACCCAAAGAGTTAACAAAGTAACTGCCTGTCTGCTCAGCCAGAACTGACTGGCAGCCCCACAGCAGCTCTGAAGATAAGAAGGCTGCAAGGGAGGAGGACAGGTCAGCTGCCAGAGAGGCAGAGGCATTGCAGAGAGTGGCTCCCTCCCGCAGACTGGTGAGAAGCTGTCAGACAAACCAACACTCCAAAGAGGGGGAAGCAAGACAAGGCTGGGGAAGCCTAGAGCAGAGGAGAGGTAGGAAGAAGCTCAGGGAGCAGCAAGGGACTGAGGAGGACTGGTTTGGGCTATTCCAAACAAGGTCCCTGAGCTGAAACCCAGTGGAGCGGGAGGACCTGGGTTCCACTACTAACTCCAGCCAGGGGCTTTTGGAGAAAAAAAGTCTTAAATCCAGGAAACCTAGGGCTGATCGGTCCCCACTAGAGCCACTAAATCTCTGACTCCCCATAACCCGGAAAGGGGCAGAGACTACTGAGGAGGTCTTGGGTCATAACAAACACAGACTTGGGCATGATGACATAAAATGGATGGAGCCAGGTTAAAGTAACTCCACTTCTCACCATGGGGGGAGGGGGTGTGTGCTAACAAAGGCCCCAATATTACATGCTCGCACAACATGAGCCAATGTGATGAAATGCTTCTGTGTAGGTTACTATTTTGTAACACCAGAACTAGGAACATTTCAGTGGTCTGTAATGTGAACACTTTGAAGCTATTTGTATTTTTTTGCTTACAAGTTTTAATTTTTTTTTAACTTCATAAACAATATTTAAAAAGTCTTATTCTTGTTTAAGTATACTAAAAAGTAAGCATGAGATCAGTAGTATTATTTTGTCACAGTATGTGAAAGCAGTTACATTTGATCTGGGATAACCTGTACCTCATCTCTTTTATATGTGGTCTAAAAGGTTAAGTTTACTATTTCAGTCAATGTTAGCACCATAATTTCTTGGGACACTCACCACTCTTAGAGTTGAAGGATTTAACCGTTTAAAAAAGTCAAAACTGAACCAGGTTTGCTAAAAATAATTGCAATACGCTAAACTCTGAAGATATATGGAAGCAGCTCCCTTTGAATTCAATGTGAATGGCTCACAATATATCAGAGAGAAAAATATGAGCTGGTATTTTTTAAAGTGATTTGCATGGGTTGATATTTTCTGTCTCACAAATGGTTTGTAGAACAGAGAAAGAAAAACTCCATTTGATTATTAATTATTATTTGTGTAACAACAGCACCCAGAGACCCCAACCTAGATCAGGACACTATTATGCTAGGTAGTATATCTGAACATAATATAAAGGCTCCTGTCCCAAAGAACTTAAAACAGAAGTAGGCAGGACAAAGAGAAAGAAAGTACTACTATGTCAGTTTTACAGATGGAGAACTGAGGCACAGACAGATTAAGTGACTTACTCAGGGTCACAAAAAAAACCCCAACCTGTGTAAGGCAATGTCTACACAGCAGCTAGTAGGGTGCTTCCTGTGTGAAGACAGACACACTAGCTCTGCTTGAGCAAACATGCTAAAAATAGCAGCATGTCTGGGTGGCACGGGCTAGCTGTCTGAGTACAGTCCTGCCTAACCCCCAGGTATGAACTCAGGAGGCTAACACTAGCTGCTGCAGCCATTTGTAAGCATGCTGGAAAGCACCATCCCAGCTGCTGTGTAGACATATCCTAAGAGCCAGAAACTAAACTCAGATGTCTTTGGTCTGAGGCCTTAATCACAAAAGCATCTTTCTTCCATATAACTGAAGACAAGTTAGCTTCTTAAGATTTAAAATACAAATTCAGCCTTCATTTACATTCTCACGACTCCACTGTGCTCAATTAGTTTGTTAAACACTGACAGTGTAACATTAAGATGTAAGAGGACTGCCTCAAGGATCTCACAGCCTAAAGACATATACAATACCATCTATGCTGAAAGAGCTAGAGGACAGAGATTTTTACAGACTGTACCTTGCTCTATGCAGTCTCACATAGCATGAAGCATACTAACAGCACCTAAACAATGAGGTTCAGTGATAACTGGTGCCCAAAACAAGTGGTAGGGCTGCAGAAGACAAGCCCCCATTGACTTTAGCAAAGCCACTACTGAAAATCCTGTCCTTACTATTTAAGCATATTCATTTTAAGGTCTGCCTAAATGATGTCAGATGGTCCACAGGCTCTATGGATTTAAGTTACCAAACTCAAAAGACATCTCCCTTGCTCTATATCTCAGAGAAGTAAACATTTTATGGTACAGTAGGAAGGTGAACCTTCAATCTTCCTCTTTCCTCAGAGTTTTTATCTATCACCACACACCTGGGGGATCAGGTTTTATATAAATATGTATATAAACAACAACACTCATTCCCCATTTCCCCCCAGAGGAAATCCCTGGGCTTATCTTATATATTCAGAAGAGAAGAAAATGTATATTCTTTAGAGGACCATGAGATATACAAACAGATTTAAAAAAAAATACAAATAAACAAGCGCAGACAAATCAGCTATCCACTGTAATGGTACTTACCATGGTTTATCCCTTGATACTTTTGAAGGAAAGACTGTGTGCTGTTTGCTAGTGGAGGTAAGTAGATTGTCTTTGGGAGTTTTGAATGGCTTTGAGTTGCTGCTGACAGGGTTATGGCCGCTGATACAGGATTTCTGTTTAATTTGTACTACTGATGTCCTGGAATTGGAGGGTGGAGAAGCTGGAGATGGGGAAGGTTTACACATTGAATTGTGTCTTCGTTCTGTAATGGACAAAGAATACATTTTAAAACATTTCACAGGCAAAAAAATTAAATAAATGCAGTTAGAAAAGATGAAGTTATACCATTCAGTGTTGAAATCATGAGGCTTTCAGCACACAACATTACACTGGTTAATTATTGTTGAAATCAGTCATAATGCCAATGTGTAAATATGAAACAGAAAAACAACTGTGTACAGTGCTCTGAAGATTGTAAAACACTATGTAAGTGCTAACAGCAATACTTAGCACTTACCTAACATTTTATCAGTAGATCTCAACGCATTTTACAAACATTTTACAAACTGTCAATACCTTTGTAAAGTACAGCAAGCAAATATTACTGTACCTAATTTTTAGTACGAAAGGGGAAATGGAGGCACTGAAATGTTAATCCTTAATAAACTGTTCGGCTCTCAGATTACTCACCTAAGGATCTACTAATTTTCTAGGGAGCTCCTTGTGATGGACGTGAGGCTGCTTTGTAATAATTTACGAATACTGTATATGACCTAGTTACTGGGATGTTTACAGTATGAATATATTGGTTTAGTTTAATTATGGACTGCAAGGAAAACAAATAGAAAGAACAAAGAATAGCTCAAGATAAGCCACCTCTCCAGAAAACACTTCAGGGTTATTAAGAGACAATGCCCAAACTATTGGCAGTGAAGATTCTACCTCCAGGCTCCAACCAAGTTACAAAAATTTGTTTGCCATGGGGGGGTGCGGGGCAATGCTGGGAGCCAGATGAGCAAAAGGTCTATAAACAGTTACAAAGACACTGTGCAGAAGTCAGGTAGTTGTTGGGGAGCTGTTCAGCCTGACATTCAGGACTCACACTGGGGTGGCTGAAGAAGCTAGGTCTGCCTAGCTCTCATTACAGGCTTTAGTTAAGTTAGATAAGCATGAAGGACTGTTTACAAATCTTTTTTCTCTAAATGCTTAATTCTTACTGTTCAGATTAAACAATACTTTGGTTTAAGAAGTCTGTCTGACCACTGTATACCACTGGTCACAGACTCCTGAAGGGAAGAACTGCAGGTATTGAACCCAGTCGGACCTGTAGGGTCAGCTATTCAACGGATGAGACACAAGGTACTGTAGCCCAGGGTCCACTTTAATAGTGGGAGAACTGCAGAATTCCATATCCCAGGAGAGGCAAATGCAGAAGGCCTGAGACCTGTATGGATGCACTCAGAGGACAGAGGTGAAGCTAGCCCTGTAACCTTGACATTGCCAACTTAAATGTAGTTTCTAGAAGATGTAGCACATGTTGGCCCTTGGCCCATGAGAAGAGGTGCTATTTTGGAACTCTAGCTACTCATCAACAATTCCTCTCCTTTAGCACCATTATTATTAAAAAAAATATAAAGATGTTTCTTTTACATTCCATGTGGTACAAAGAATTCCCTCTCCCCAATGTTCACAAAGAGACGCTAAATTACTTTAATTGACTGTAACTAAAATAATTTGCTTCTGTGCTGAGAACCTGTAAGTTAAGTTTTGGCCCAGAATACAGGGAAATAGTTCTTGTCTAAACCCCTCAAATAAGAAGCCTAAAATGAACAATCCAACAGAATGCTACCTATTGCACTACTACGCAAGGCCATTCCATTAACCAAAAGAATATTAACAAGAGTGGATAGCATCATGCTGCTCAAACTAAACGATTTGCATTTGAATGACTAATTGTGCATATGAAGAGTTACACTTTCTGTTTTTGGTATTTCAACGATCTTTAAGCATAGCTTTCTAGGATAGGGTCAAAACATGAAAATACTTTGGCTGGCATATGCCCAAGTACAAATCCACCATTGTCAGGAAGATTCATCTATTACTTGGATTGTAAAAGGAATGTCAAACAAGTTGTTTCCACATCCTTTCCCACACTCACTCTGCCCGTAAGGGTCCAATCCTGCTCTCACTGAAGTCATGGGAATTTTACCACTGATTTTAGTTGGAAGCAAGACAAATTCCTAAATGTTGCCAGTACTGCTAATTTCCAATAACCAATGGCACTTCCCTCTACTGAAGAAGCAAAGAATAAAATAATATGTATGGCAGACAGACATCTATGCAGTGCTTGGGAACTATATGCTGAATACTTAAAGGTGGTGGGCAAAGGGGGACAAAAGCGGAGGTTTACTCCATTTTGCTTCTCTAGAGTTATACTCCTTTTGCTTCTTTATCATGTATAAAAGTGGCTAGAAAAGATTCTTTTCCATCCACCCCAGTTTTTTCCTTGCTTGTTTTTTTTACAGTGGCCACTTAGGTTCTGTCTAGCTTAGAAGACTGTGATGCCTGGAAAACCAGTGCAATGGTAATATTACAAGAGCTCAAAGAAATGGAAGAGAGTTTTAGTCAGAATGTTTTAAACTTTTTTGTTAGAAACCTATTTAACATCAATGACTAAACAACACTTTGAATAAAGGAAGCCTTTCTTAAAGATTCAATACCCCACCCCCACCCCCTTTAAGTAAGTTGTCAGACTCATGATAAACATGCCTTGAGATCTCCCAGGGGTCCTCCAACAGCTCAAGAAACACCAAATTTGACATTCCAATTTTTTAAAGCTAATAAACAGCAGTAAAAGAAAAAACTTATAAATATCGATAAGTAAAAAGAGGGCACAAGTTCAATTTTTAAAATAAATCCTTGTCCGGTCACCTTTTATTATTCTTCTGATTTTGTATTTCAGTTTTCTGGCAACAGTTTTACTTGTAATAAGTCATTTTTGAAAGGTTCTGTTACTTTTCTTATTTAGTTAAACCATATTAATTATTTTATGCAATTTGGTTGCGGACCAGTGTAACATCCTGTAACTCTTTTACTGCAAATGTTTTAATTTAATCTACCTTGTCCTGCCAAACAAAAAAAAGTTTGAATTATATTCTAAATTTTACCACTACCCTCTTGAGATTCTGATGACAAGGTGCTGTTATGTAACCAACCAAGAACCTCTACAATGACAGACTCCCTGTGAATTAAAACTGTTGGTAAAACCTTTTCCTCCTTAAATATTCAGCATGGACTGCTCAGACTACCACTTCAGCTATTAGTTTTGTCAAGACTGACTGCCTTCTAGAAAATGATACCTTAAGCATTATACCTAAGGATGTAATAGTTGAGGGTGATATGTCCCATTTATAGATAATTAAAATTAATCTTCTGGAAAGAAAGACACTCAGGTTAATTTACAGACACACATATTGACCATTTAAGATGATCAGTATTTTAGAGTCATCGAAAGAATCACATATGTGAGCAGCTTCAGTTTTTTTTTTAATGTAGTTCTCATTATATGTAATTTTCAATCAAGAAAAAGGTTGAATTGTTCCATCAAAAACTTTCCCAATCAATTAATTCCCAAGAGCAAAGCAATACATTCACAATGGAACTTGTAACTTATGTGAAATGTCAGAAATAAGGAGCACTATGTTAATATATAATAATTTATCCCTCCATTTTTAAAATGTGTGTGTGTTTGGGGGAAGGGAGGAAAGGTTACCAGGATAATTTTAATGTTTTACTTAAAGCATAAGAGAATGGCTGACTTTCTTGTGATCACTACTGACAGTTATATCTGGCATTTCCTTCCATATCTTTGAATACCTACAAACGAAACATGGCTATAAATAACCTTCCACATTTTCAGCAGGTACTTTGAGAATTACCAGAAATATTACTTGGCCTCAGCTGAAAATACCTTAAGGACTGCTGGAAATAAAAGGAAAAATATATACCTCCCTATACATATGAAAAAGCAAATATCACGTCCATTGTCATACTCAATTGTCTAAACAGAATGGCTGCATTCTTCCCTTTGCAAGTACCTAGAAATTAAATTTGGTTGTTTAAGCTTGTTTTATTTTTCAAATTACATTTTTATTGATTTGCCAATACATAGCCTATAAAAAGAATTGAAAAAAGAAAAACCACAACTGCACACACAAAAATGCACATACAATGTGTACACTCCCATTAGGTATTTGCACACACAAATATCCAATAAGGATGTAACTGGCCATTTGTCCATGTAAAAATGGGATTTCTAGATGCACCTGTGGTAATTGTGCATGCAAATTAGGCACAGAAGTGCAAGTGAATTTATATGCGTACAATCTGTTGAAAATAAGGTCCTACATGTTCACATTAAATAGCATAATCACTGTACATGAATCAAATAACTTAGTCATACCAGCAAATATACTTCAGTTTTTATTTGAAAAATCTTATAAAATGACTAATGCTAGATAGGTGCCTCTGATAAATCAATACAAGTAATTATAATGCTAAACTGAATTCCACACCTGTTGCAATTTCTGAAGATATCTTTCAATGCTTTCAATACATTTGTTCACCTGAGTAGGTATAAAATTTGGGAGACAACATCACGAATTTACTGGAGTGTTTGTAAATTTATGTTAGCATTACCCATAAATAACTAAGTACAGTGCAATTATTTTATAAAAGAACTACTGTCAAATCCACAAGCATTTGTGATCTGTCAGGTAGAACACAAGCAGAGCTGCAATCCTCTTTACAGCATTAATCCTTTTGTGCCTGCCTGCGGGTTTCTGCTCATCCACTGCGGCAAAGTGGATGTTCACAGCAACAAAGTTTGGCTTCTGCTGCCAAGGAGTTAACATCTTAGCAGCATTGATCTTTGAGAACAGAGTTCAACTTTCCCCCACTAGATTAACATCCATGCATTTTAAGAAAGAAATATAATAAACAACTTGAAGCTTGTTTTATTTAAAAATTTATTACAAGATCCTAAAGTTTATTTTACTGCTGTACAACTAAGTTTCCCTTTTCTGAATAGCACTGCAAATGATCATTAAACTGTTCCAGCAAACTCTCCATGTCCCATGGAAACATGGATGTAATCCAATTGTCCCAGCCAAATCAGATTTTTGTGCACACCAGATGTGATGTCTTTATGCTGTTTGGGGAGCAAGACTGGATGATCCCTGAATCTCCAGCACTGCTCTTCAAGACTCTGAGACTCAGTTTCCAGCCCTCTTTCAATGCACCACCACACGATGCAATCCTCTACTTTTCCCAAACCCTCTTGTGCAACTGCTCAAGTCCTCAAGCTCTGGTCTCTGAACCACTTTACTAATTCCACTGGATCTTCATTGGCTGGTCTTTGGGAAATAACAACAGCTATTCTGCAGGAAGAGCAACATCTCAACTTCCTGGTCAGAAGGGAATGAGTTTCAATTTACCTAGTGACATGAGAGGCTACTTATTTTTAAACAACAGTACGTGCTCAACCTATGTGCTTATACAGATCCATAATTTAAAAAATACAATAATAATCACATTGACAAAATGACAATCAATAAGGACGTTCAAATCCACAAAAACTGAAGACTAAAATCCTTCCTCCTCAATTCCATCCCCTCAGAAAAAACATAAGAAAATAGAAATGCAGCATGCTCTGAAGGTCAACAAACTCAGATTCTGTCCAACCAGTGTCAGTGGAAAAGAGGGGACAAAAATGCAGCAAGTTCCAAAGTTGAAAACCTGCGTCTGAGAATGCCTTGTTCCTAGCTCTCTGACGACTACACTCATAAGATCAAGCATCCCGGCTGATCTCCACTCCTGAGATAAAATATGAAGTAGTCTCTGAAGTACAGAGGAGATAAACCCAAACGTACTCAGTTCAAGTTCATTAATTCTAATGAGTTGTGTCAACTGGTCATATTTTACTAGATTAAAAAGTTGGATCCTGATTTTACTGTACACTAAACAGATCATATTTTGATGTTAAATATGTTTTTTAATTGAGGCAGACTGAAAACACAAGTATGTGTTTCTTTCACAGTAAACCCCTCTTTCATCCAAAATGCTTATCTTCATTAACACAACTAATTCTAGGAAAAAGACAAAAGATTCAGTTTTCAAAACAGTCTCTTGTGCATCAATGGGAGATACAAGATCACGAAGTGTTGTAAATGGTCAGAAGGGGAAGGCTCAGAGAGGGACAGTTCTGGCCAGGCGGTGGGAGAGAAGAGCAAACACCATTACCAAATGAAAAACCTCAGTCTCTCTTGGGATGGCCTAGAAGTAGTTCTCAGGCCAAAAAATCCCCATGCACAAAGTCAGAAAACATGCTAGAACCCTGCCAGCAACTGTCATGTTCAAACACATTTGCAGTTTACCATGATTTGACTTCCTATGTAGACAGAGCCTAAAGGAAAAACGTTGTGATTTTTTTTTAAAAAACAACAACATTCCAGCCTCAAGATTATAATCCTCAACAGGTCAAATAAAAAGGCAATCTACCAAAGAGGGTGAAAATGGTATATTCATTCTAAATTTAATTCATGAATAATTCAGTAAACTCAGCACTTTGGTTCATAGTTCTGTATTATAGTCCATTAGAATAAGCAGAACTGAATTGCTGAAAAAATGTATTAAAAATATTCTGCTGGCAGTAAACAGTTACAATACAATAAGACTGCACTTAGTGTTCACACTTGTCACTATAGAGATGTCTTTTTTTCAGTTGTCTTTCTTGAGCTGTACAAGATTTGCAGTCAAATTATTTATATCAGGTCAGACTGAACAATCAGATGACCTTCAGTATAGTAGAAATGCTATTTATCTATCTTTGTTTAAAATATTTAACCAGTGGTTCAATGAAGTGTAGTATCCTCATTTACAATGTGATTCTGGTCTATTAAACTGTTATGCCGTAATCGTTATACAGATTAATGTGCTACTTACTCATGATAATTCCGTACAGTGTGCACACTGAAATATTGTTTCTCTGAGTTCTATACTCTGAATTTTAATTACACAGCTATTCACTATGAAAAGTTGAGCAATTTATTACCTACTATTTCAGTAAATATCGTATGAAATCTTCTACAGTGTACTAATTCCAGGTCAAAGTTTGAAAACGTGCTTGGCATTAGTTCTAATTAAAAACAAAACAAAACAAACAAACAAACAAACAAACAACGAACTCCCCCTTCCAGAAACAATTCTAGTTAGGAGCCAGATAACTGAACAACTGAAGTATTGGCAGAGAGGGTCATCTTGCAATAACTGGCAGTTGCTTCATAACCAGAGTTCATAATCACCTTGTAAGCACTTTCATTTTGTAGCAACAACCTAAAAAAAAACCCTACAAAACCAAATATGTGAGGCTAGATAAAAATAAACTCAGATTTGATGCCAACAAACCACAGCAGAGTGTTGCACAATCCCAGGATAACTTTACCAGTGAGAGTTTGACAAAATAACTGTTCCAAGTCCAGTTGAAAAGTTTTGAAACAATATCCGCAAACTGTATCCACCCTTAAACTGTGCGCAGTAAAGGAAATGGCACAGTCAGTTTCATTTTGATCCTTCTTGTAAACTGACAAAGGAAATAAACAGCCAATTCAAAGAAAAGTACTGTTGTTTCTGATAAAAAGCAGTGCAAGTAGTATACACTCCAGACTAGGTCAAATGGCATAATCTGGAAATTAATTATCGAGTGCTAAAACAACCTCTGTGCTACACGTTTCTTCATTTGCAGCAGATACAAGTTCTACTTCCTAAAATTAAACAGCTAAAACGACTCCCCATTTCTAAAAAGGTCTATAAATAAAGTAGGATCAGCAAAATTATGCAAATACCCTCCTAGAAGACAAAATGTAAACTGAAACCACTTACAGAGAGGAACGCACTGCCAACGTAATCTGATTCTACGACGACTGGTAAACATGTTGTACTTTTGGAACGTGAAATGATTCACATTATCACGGACTCCGTCAGAGATATACAGCAACGTGATTAGGTATTGTGCATGTGTTAGGAATCAGGCAGATGACCTGCTGCAACAAATACCAGATCAGTCGTTGCACACACCAACTGTTTTGACTACAGGCACTTATTAAACAACAAGTTTCAGGTCCTACCAGTTGGACACCAGAACTGATCCTGTGCCAAGAACAACAAGCACTTTGAAAAGTGCTGCTTTTTAAAAAACTATTTATACAAGTCAAGTAACTAAGTAATATTGAAACAAAGCACAAAATTAAAAGCAGCAGGAGTAACAGATATACATATTTGTAGATAAAGATTTTATTTATTTATTCATTCTTTCTTGAGGCAGGGGTAGGGTGACCAGATGTCCTGATTTTAAAGGGACAGTCCTGATATTTGGGGCTTTTTCTTATATAGGTGCCTCTTACCCCTCATCCCCGTCCCGATTTTTCATACTTGCTGTCTGGTCAGGGGAGGGGCAGGGTACTGTGTGAGATGTTTCGCAGTAGTTAACAGGAGAAACTGGAGCTCCCTTGGAGCATCTTTTATTTATGTAACAATGCAGATGTTTTGCTAGGATAACTGCATGAGAGAAAGTAGATAAAACGTCAAGAACCTCACTACTAAATTACTGGAAAGAGCGAAATTCCTTACAAAAATAAAGTGATATGAAGAACAAGTGCTCAGCATAGATTTCCCAGGATTGGCTGGTGGCTCTTCAGTAACTGGTGTAGAAGGATATCTACAAGGAAAAACTCAGGTGACTAAAGTAGAGCATGCTTCCCAAGAAGTGAGTCAGGGACAGTGCCTTCTTTTCTGTTTGGAAAGCAGCTAGCACATCAAGGTCACTAATGGAAATAAATAAATAAATAATGTATGCCTCAGCATAGTGCTAGGAGGCACTGTACTTCTTGTTATCTTTTTATTAAACATAAGAATGAAGTTTTAACCAGCAAGGGTCTGTTAAAAATCCTGCAGCATTTACTGTAAGAACAAAGATGTCCTGGCCAAGTGACAGTTTGGGTAACTGCAATCTGCTGAGCTAAATGTTCCTATAGTTTCAACTGCATAAGGTGGTATTCAATTGTAGTCCAAACTGTCATGATGCACCTGTTAAAAACAGTTATATTTCCTCCCAGAGGCGGATGCATTTCAGTGGACGATGAGATGATTCTTAAATAGTGAATGGAAAATTTATGGTAATATTTATTATGCAGATTACACAGGACTATTGCAGACATTCACTGACACTTCTATTAATTAAAAGTAGACCGGTAATTAGAGACAGATTGGTCTGAAGGCTGTGGACAACCTAGTCCCTTTTCCTTCCCATTTTACTATGTTAATAGTAGTAGTAGTCGTATGTCAATAGTAGCACACCATGATTGCACAAGGTAAAGTTTAATTACAAGTTTTTCTTGCAGGGCTATATTGGCAGGAATCAGGGAACTTGCATATATTTTCCTCCTGGAATTCTGTGAGGTGGTTTTTATTGGCAAACTGTTGTTTACTCAGAGGCAATAACATTAGTGATGTACCTCTATGTACAAGGGAAGAGTAGCTTTTGATAACTTGAAATGCAAAATCTTTTGTTGTTGGGTCAACCTGGTGCAATTCATTTAAGGTACTGTGTTTTATATGATGCTATTTAGTCAAACTAAAAAGACCAGAGATGACAGAAGTACAACAGTAATAATACTCAACAAATGTGTCAACAACAAAATGAAAAGAAAGATAAGGACAGCTCCTGTAATGACAGAAAAATCGCTTCAAATCAATGTGCTTAATTATGCTGCCTGTAAAATGGGACTGCTCATGCTTGCTTATCCCTTTTGGCAAGTGCTTTGATCTCTAAAGATTAAAAATGCTTTGCACTTTCAACAAGCTCATGTGAGAGACAGGCAAACAAACAAACACAGAAAGGATAAATGACTTGCATGAGTGGCAATGGAAGGCACTTGGCTGGTGGGCCAGAAGACCTAGCTTTGCTGTTGTCAAGGTTCCTTCCCCACTCTGAACTTTAGGGTACAGATGTGGGGACCTGCAAGAAAGACCCCCTAAGCTTATTCTTACCAGCTTAGGTTAAAAACTTCCCCAAGGTACAAACTTTGCCTTGTCCTTGAACCCTATGCTGCCACCACCAAGTGTTCTAAGGAACAGGGAAAAAGACCACTTGGAGACATCTTCCCCCAAAATATCCCCCCAAACCCTACACCCCCTTTCCTGGGGAAGGCTTAATAAGAATCCTCACCAATTGGTACAGGTGAACACAGACCCAAACCCTTGGATCTTAAGAACAATGAAAAAGCAATCAGGTTCTTAAAAGAAGAATTTTAATTAAAGAAAAGGTAAAAGAATCACCTCTGTAAAATCAGGATGGTAAATACCTTACAGGGTAATCAGATTCAAAACACAGAGAATCCCTCTAGGCAAAACCTTAAGTTACAAAAAGACACAAAAACAGGAATATACATTCCCTCCAGCACAGCTTATTTTACCAGCCATTAAACAAAAGGAAATCTAATGCATTTTCTAGCTAGATTACTTACTAATTTAACAGGAGTTGGAAGGCTTGCTTTTCTGATCTGTTCCCGGCAAAAAACATCACACAGACAGACAGAACCCTTTGTCCCCCCGCCCTGATCTGAAAGTATCTTGTCCCCTCATTGGTCATTTTGGGTCAGGTGCAAGCGAGGTTACCTTAGCTTCTTAACCCTTTACAGGTGAAAGGGTTTTGCCTCTGGCCAGGAGGGATTTGATAGCACTGTATACAGAAAGGTGGTTACCCTTCCCTTTATATTTATGACAGGTGTGATGGGTATTTGCTGTATGATGGTGGGACAGTCACTTATCCCTTGTTTTTTCATCTGTGATATGGGGATATTAACACTTATTTACCTCCCCAGAAAGGGGAATGTGAGATTTAATTAGGAAGAGGAGGTTACATACCTGTAACTGCAGGTTTGTCGAGATGCATCCCTGTTCAGGTCATAGGGGATTATGGAACTTTTAACTTACAGGGTATGCCCACAATGCAATTGAAGGTGCGAGAGCAACCATGCTAGCTAGATGAAAGCTAGCGCAGGTATACCAACCCATGCTTGCAATCACACCTTTGACTGCAGCACAGATATACCCATGGACCATACAGGAGCTCCTGGAAGGAGGAGGGGAGGATTATTGCTCTTTTTTGCTATGTTTTTTGGGGCAGGAACTATTTCTCCTTTGTATTTAGAGTCTAGCACATTTTAGATGCTTCTGCAAACAGAATAATAAAATATAAAAGGAATCAAACTGTTTCTTCTATTTGTTTTTCTTGCAACGCTATGGATGACTAGAGAACTAGTAGGATTATGATATTACAAGTACTAAAGAAGTGAAATTTGAGAATATAAAAGGGAAAATTTTAATTTTAACATCTTAACTTAATTCTAACACCTACTGAACAATTCAGACGAAAGATCTCTGTTAAACATTCAACAAACTCCATCAGTAGAGCATTGAAAAAGATCCCAGTTCTCAGGTTCTCCAAGGAGACCTCCAGCAGAAACAGGGAAGGTACACTATAAGGGAAAGTGATAAAATGTTTCCTCCTCCTCCTGTGACAATTAAATTTCCAACTCAAATGTATAGTAGCAGGCAGGAAACAAGGAGAAAACAGCTATATTATAGCTAGAATAACAGTGTCTGCAATAGTTAAGAACTGAAACCATTAAGAAAACTTAGGATTCTACCCAAGATTCAGCTTTTCTAAAGTTTGAGCAAATAGAGTCCAAGACACTTTCCTCAGTGTGGATTGTTGCTATACTAAATTGCAATGTTGTTGTTCTTTGCCTTTGCCTTGTCCTGCTAGTTGGGGTTGGCGGCTCTTGTTCTTTGTCTCCAAGCATTGCTGTCGAGTGTGTCTTCCAAGCTGACAAAGCCTGCCTTCTGTCCTCCTTCAGCGACGCAAACCACCTTTTTCTGGGCCTTCCTTGTGGTCTTTGTCCTGTGGCCATTAGATCACATACTCTTTGACCAACATATCCCACATCTCGTTGCCTCATGTGACCCAACCACCTCAGTTGATAGTCCCTCAGCTTTTCCCTGAGGGCTACCTGCATCATGACTCATACTATTTCACTGAGCAGCCTGCTAGCTCTCATCTTACCCAGCATCCACTTGAGCATTATTATTTCAGCAGTATAAAGTAGTGGTTCTCTCTTCCTTACTGGCCAGCATTGCAACCCATACATCATGGCTGCCCTAATCATTATATGCCTTGTTCTTTAGTTTACTTGGCATATTCTAATTGAAGAGAATTCCTGTCAACTCCCTCCATTTGCACCAAGTGCTCTTCATATGACTCCTAACATCCACATCCCTATCACAGCTTAACACTGAACCGAAATATTTAAATTGTACAGACTTTAACTCTATACCATCTAGTTTTACTGGCTTCTCATTGTCTGTCTCAATGAAGCATCACATGTATTCTGTCTTCTGCCATCTCAGTCATAAATTTCAACCTTCCTTCCCGAGCTTTGTGCCTTTTCCATCCTGATTTTTCTTTGTTTGAACTTCTAAGCATTGGATCTTGTTATATCTTTGTGTGCTTGATTGAAGAAACCAAACTACATTGAAGTGCACTATGGAACTTTTAGTGTGTGCCAGCAGGGACCACACAGCCCAGGCAATGTCCGACATGCTGGTGAACATCAGAATTTACATCCTTGCTAGTGCAGACTAAGGCACTATGCAGACAAGCCCTAAGGTGGTAGGAAAAAAGTATATTATAGTATTTTAGCAATAATATGATCATCTAGCTAAAGACAATTAGAGTGCGGACATATAAGGGGTCAAAGTTCAGGTTAAACATGCAATATCACCCAGGGCATTTCCTGATTTGAGATTGTAACTAATCTCATTTTTTTAAAGGAATTAAATATATTATTTTCACAGCCAATAGTGTATAAAGCAATGGACCACTGATCTGCTGTCTTCTCTGGAATTCTGTGTCATATACGAAGTAATCTGTTTTGCATTAGTTCACTCACAACATTATAAAATACTGAGCTACCAAGACCAGTTTTAAGAAAGGATTGCAACCTTCAAGAAAACTGTTACCCCAGGAAAATAATGTTGGTGAGATTCTATGGTATGCGCCCTTAAGGATATGTCTTCTTTGCAAAGTGAAGGTCTGTTTGTTTCTGCATCTCTGTGCTAGCTTTAATCTAGTTTGTGCAGGTAACAGTAGTGAAGATATGATGGCACAGGCTTGTTCTTGGGGTAACAGCCTGAGTAGAAGCCTGATGGAGACTCTAGGTGTCTACTCAGGTTGCTAGTCCGAACTATCATGTCTACATACTGTTACCTATGCTAGCTAAATTAAAGCTAGCATGGACATGTCTTTCCATGCTACAAATACACCTTCACTTGCAGTGAAGACATACTCTAAGAGGCACAGCACAAATTCACAACTAGAGGGAAGAGAGGAATAAGTAGCTTTAAGCCACTCTTGCACCCTCCTGATTCTAGGCAGCTCTGGCGGCTAAGGCAGTACCCAGAACACCTTAGACAGCCCTGGAAAGTCAAAGTCTGAAGTTCTCAACCTATTTACCATTGTGGGCCACGTGTGTTAGGTGGGCTGCATCCACACTACATACTACCCATATGGCCCTGAGAATGTCACATGGACTACCACAGCTGTGTGCTGATTGGGCCACAAGCAGCCCTTAGGCTGCAGGTTGAGAACCACGGGTATAAGTTATGGAAGTCTCTCCCCAGCTGCAGCACTGCTCAGAATCTCCAAGGTGCTATGCTCTGTGGGCTTGCATGGCCCCTACACCTGGACTTTGGAGGGGGTCCTTAAAAGATAGCCTACACCTGTCTTCCTCAGTTTTTGCTCTGTAGGAAGTCCCCCGGTTATATCAATGGCTTAGAGAGAGCCTTTACCTGGCATAAAGGAGCCAGAGCAGGGGATGAAGACCTAATCCTAGATCAGTGGTTCCCAAACTGGGTTCGCAGAACATTACAGGGAGTTTGCCAGAAAAATTTCACTAATGGCGGCCAGAGGACCCCGGGCATTGGGGGCTGCAGGTGGGACCCGGTTGCAGGGCAGACAGCCCAAGCCCCAGGGAGAGCGGGGCAGAGCAGTTGGGGCTGGCAGCCCGAGCCCTGCCCCCCTCAGTGGGGGAACCGGCTGCCCAAACCCCAGCGCTATGGGTGGGGCTGGCAGCCCAAGCCCCAGGAAGAGCGGGGCCAGGCAGCTGGGGCTGGCAGCCCGAGCCCTGACAGTCAGCGGGACCTGCAGCCCGAGCTCAGTGGAGCTCAGTTGACCAGGGCGGTCAACGGGGTCCAGCAGCAGGAGCCCCATGGAGTGAGGTGGAAATTTAAACTTAAATCCCTGGAAATATTCATTTTTAGGAAGGGGTTCACAAGATTTCACAATTTAGTGAAAGGGGTTTGCGTGCTGTTAAAGTTTCGGAACCACTGTCCTAGATCTTTCCTCAAGAGGTCCTGCTATTATGGTACTGACTCTTTCAAAGGTATTCTTTTTATTCTCACAGCACAGAGTATGGCGTTTGTATGAATTTTTACTGAAAAGAGTTTTTTCGTATACACGGATTGCAGCCTTTTTTCAGGCATTCCACTAAGACACTTCAGATTTCTATAGCCCTAGAGATCTTTGTCTTTATACATGTATACACATTCTTCATTAAGTAAGAGGTTGTTTTAACTGTTACACTGAGCAAAAGAGCCAAAGCTAACGGGATTCAAGCCCGTGCACAACTGAAACATTCCAGATCTCTTCATTCTAATGCCACTCTTTCTAGTCAGCGGAGGGCAAACAGAAAAGAGACTCTCAGACAATTTAGGCCCAAATTTGGATCCAATTTTAAAATATTAAGAGTCCCTCTCCTGTTCACATGTGGGCAGGATTTTCCCATTAATGACAATGAGAATCATGTGCCCAGATTAGAGGAGAGTATGTGTCCCCTCCAATCTGTTGCAAAATACTCTTCAGGTTCTAGATTTTTTAAAAATCTAGCTCAATCACCCATGAAAGAGACACATTTTAAAGCTGACAAAACAATGCTGTGAGCTCCCCCTACTGGATCTACATAAGCAATTAACCTAAAATACTATACCCTGAGCTATTCTGACAACATTGAGTACTAAGGTGGAAGTAGACAAGAGACATGTTATATGATGCACATTCCCATACTATTTTAAACCCATTCTTTTCCACCTCACCAAGTAATATATAAGAGTCTTAATCCTGAGGTCCTTGCTCAGGTTTTCACTCAGTTATTATTCAGGCAAGCCCACAATGCCTTCAATGGGAGTTCGCCTGCGTCAGAACAGAAAACTGAGCAAGCACTTCAGTATTTGCCTCAAAGCGAACAGCAAATATAGAACAAATGTTAACCGTAGATTTGGGTGATTTCAAAGAAGCTAATGTGCAGAGTTTCTATGGCTCTATAAAAGATCAATTGTTAGATTTGACTAACTTCTTTGAGTAGTACAAGACATACGTGGTGGCTCAAACATTAAGTTCTGGGGATTTTGTTATTTTCATATTACACAATAGCATCAGAAGCCCCAGTCAGGATCAGGGCCCCATTATTCCAGGTGCTCTATGAACACATAGGCCAACGCTGTACTACTATTAAATTTTGTGTGTTCCCCCCACCCCCGGTAAGTATTCAGATGCCACAGTAATGGTGTCACTGCTAAAAATCAATCAGAAGAAGATACAAGTAAGTCAGCTTCTGCTGCAACAGAGCTCTTTGTGGGGAGGTAGCAATGGCCAGGTCCCCATATTGGACCACTACTGGAGACTGCACAGTTCCCTTCTGACCAGCACCAGAAGGAAGCATTGAACAACAGATATTTTTCATCCACTGAATTTCATTTTGAGCAGGTAAATCCAAAACTTATTGGATGCCTGTGATGGAGCATGCAAACCCCACACTTGTAAGTTAATCAGCTGCTCTGGGTCCATCCCACCTCAGCTTCAAATCATTCATGGCTTGGAGAAGGAGCTCAAAAACGCCAGCTCAATAAAGCAGCAGACAGTGCACGTGTATTGACTTTCATTCTGAGCTCCTACTGCCGATCCACTTACACCTACGACAACATCTTAGATGTGTCTCAACTGATCTGCAGACAGATCTCCCGAACCAATAGAATCAGAGGGAACAGAGAAGAATTCTCTATTTCAGTCTGAAAAAGGAAGTTTGTCAATGATGCAGGATCTTGTTTTACTCTGAAGTGACCTTCCAGCAGAAATGGAGATAATGAGTATTCTCCTTCATAATAAAGGGTAGGTCTAAATTGCAAGGTAAGCCCAGTTTTAGACTAAGGCTTGAGCCCACACCCACCTTCCATCTACACACAAATCTCTCAGACTTGGGCTCAGACCAGGATTCTGCAGGATTGGAGATTTTGAGTCTGAGTCAAGCTGGGACCCAGGATTCAAGTCTTACTTCTTTGCAGTGTAGATACAGCCCCCCTGACTTGGATCCTGGGAATTCGCCAAAAGTATCCCATAAACCAACTTCCTCTGTCCTCTCTAATCCAAGAATCTCCAGTCAACTCCCAGGAAACAGAAGCAGGTCCTCTTGGTGCAATGCAGGAGCACGTAGTCAGTGCTTAACCTTTCCATTGTCTTCTGAACACCGAACTACAAACACACCGTCAGAGAGTCTTCTCTGTTTGTTGACAGAACAGGACAAGCCTTTTGCAAAGCATGCTGCTTCATTGTGACTGGAGCACAGCCAGATTTTGGTAAATTCCTGGTGTGAGGCCAGCAAAACAGTGAACTTCAGTAAAAATACCAGAAATAACCATGCATACCAGCAAACAGCAAAGAAACTGGCAGTGTTGCAAATTTACCCGACCAGTGCAAGAAATGGATTAAATGACCAGAACTGTACCTCAGGCAACTTGCTGACATCATGCCCATTTTATGATGGGTTTGACTGGGTGCTGGGCACTGCACCAAGCACAGAGCCAACAGAGGTGCATGATGAACTATTCAGCCGGATGGTGACCTGCTGGTCCCAGAATCCAGCATGGGGACTGATGGGAGCCAGCAGCAGGCACTGAGTGAGGACAGTGAAGTGAGACTGTTGTTGAAACCAGACCCAGAGGAGGCTTTGGAGCAGGAGCAGGATCAGCAGTAGCACATCCTGGGGCCATACTTGAAGGAGCTGTTTGTTGCCTTTCCCCAAGGAACAGCCTGCCACAGAGCCTGTAGCACACATGAAAGGGACAGAAGCTGGTAAGTTTCTGGCTCCATTGTAAAGTTTATTAATATAACAATGGGAGGGATTTCTGTTTTATGAACCAATGAAAAAGTTATTAGAAGCCCTAGCTAGCAGCATGTAT
This sequence comes from Natator depressus, assembly GCF_965152275.1. NCBI lineage: Eukaryota > Metazoa > Chordata > Testudines > Cheloniidae > Natator > Natator depressus. The sequence continues at coordinate 321,421,188 of NC_134234.1, read as the reverse complement.
TTGCTAATGGAGTATCATATGCTACCAGTGGCTTGGCTCCCCTCACCACGTGTAGTTCAAAATGGTGACCAGGAAAAACAAACAATAAAAATGCCTTGAAAGTGCATCTTTACTTGAGAAGGTACAGATTTTTGCTAGGGCATTCCTGTTTCTTAAAAACAATAACCTCACATTGGCATACCTGGAAATATGCAGCTCTGTAACCAATGGTGTAAGGAGCTGCCTAGAAAGAGTAAACAGGAGGGGGAGGGGGAATGAAGATGAAAATGTTTTTCATTTACAAATCTAGTCCATTTCAGTTAGAAGTAGTTCATGCAGGTGACAAAATCATTTGTGCCAAATTTGACCGAGATTAGAAATTTTTTTCCACAAATGTGGCAGAGGGAGAAGGGGAGTAAGGGGATAGCTGTGGAGTTCTGTGTATTTGCATGCAGCCATAACAAGATAGGCCATATGAAAGCTAACGTATCATCCTGTTGATTCCCTCATGAATTCTAACCAAACTTGGGTGCTGATAGCTGCAAACTATTGCAAAGGTACAATTCTTCCTCTTTCATTGGACCATGCAAGACCATAATGCAGGAACACAAAGTATCCCTGACTTCTGTTGTCTGGGTGCATCCAGCTCCAGTTGTGGTAGGTGCTCTTCCTGGCTGAGTGTACTGATTCAGTGGACCCTGGCTTTCATAGGCCCATTCAGAAGGAAATGGCTCACCTCTGGCTTCACAAAGATTGTGAAGAGCACAGCAAGGCAAAGTAATGCGGACAGCATTGATGACACTGGCATGCAAACGGGTCTGTAGACATCTCCAAAATTATTTCTATCAGCCTAAAGCACATTCAACAACCATTCTACATCAGCTCAGAGTGTAATTAGAGTGACATCTTTTGTCAGGGCCTCTGAAATCAGGGTACAGTTTCATAAACCAAGGCAAAAGGGGGGTATGCAGGGTCACCCAGAATAATGGTGGGGACAGTAACCCTTTTATGAGACTGTCATTTGGTAGGAATAGTGTCCCAGCCTGGAAACAGAACGCCCGAACAATGAAAAACAGTATATCATGAACTTTCCCAGTGCAAGCCACACTGACATTCACAAATATACCTCTGGGGTCCACAAAGGCCTTCAGAACAATGGAGCAGTACCCTTTTTGGTTTACGTATCCAAGTGCTCCTTTAGGGCAGCAAACTATGGGCACATGAGTCCCATCAATAGCCCAGGTGTGGTTTGGAAACCCTATTTTCTCAAAGCCAGCAGTTAGTTTAGGAATATCTTTGATGCCTGCCCCCTTGGGGTAAACCACACGCCTGACTGTCTCAGAAACTTCCATCATCACATTGCCTACAGTCGACTTTCCAACGCCAAACTGGTTGGCAGTGGACTTGTAGTAGCTTGGGCTAGCCAGCTTCCAGGCGATTATGGCAATCTGCTTTTGGATCAAGATGGCCGCCCTCATGTGTGTATCTTTACGCTGGAGGGTGTGGGAAAGCTGCTCACAAAGCTCCAGAAATGTAGCTTTCTTCATGCAAAAGTTCTGGACTCACTGCTGGTCATCCCAGGTCTGCATGATGATGTGATCCCACCAGACTGTGCTTGTGGCCCTGCTCCAGAAGTGCCAGGCTAGGTATAGGGCACCAGCAGCTGTGCCAAGTGTCATGAGCATCAGCCTCTTCAAGTCTGCCATGTCTGTGTCCTCCTCCTGCTCCATCATAAACTGTCAGTTGCCTCTGGTGGGTCAGAAAACACTGCTGACATGTCCACCTGCGTCTCACAGAAGCTCTGCCTGTTTCCTGACACAGGAGTGAAAGTGCAAGCAAGAGAAGGTCTTCAAAAGGCTCCTCCTCCACATTGCTGCCTCTGATAGCTGGAAGCACACAGAGCAAAATGACTGCTTGGCAGGATGTGTTGGCAGGCTGTTCAAATTTCCTAGAATGTGCGGTTTGATGGTCAAGTTTTCTCATAGTGCACCATGATCAAAGGGCTAGAGCGGCCACGTTTCAAGAGGATGCAAGGGAGTCTGGGATACAGTTGGTTTGACTTGTATCTACATTCTGCTATGTGGAAACCAGAGTCGCAGGTTTGAGCCTGGGTTAGAAATTCTTAATGTAGGGTTAACAATCAGTGTAGATGCTCAAGCCCTGCGTTCTCTAACCCAGAATCAGCTGAATTTGGATTTACATGGCAGTGTAGACATATTAAAAAAAAAAAAAAAAAGGTGTGTCTACACAGCAATTAAACACCTGCGGCTGGCCTGGGTCAGCTGACTTGGGCTTGTGTGGCTTGGGCTGAAGGGTTGTCTGAACATTTACACAGCAATTTTACAGCCCCACAGCCCAAGCCCTGAGAGCCCAAGTCTACTGACTTGGGCCAGCCATGGGTCTTTTATTCCAGCGTAGATGTATCCAAAGAGGCCTAACCTGGGCATACTCCCTTTAAATAATACATACTGCCAGACTGAGTCCTAAGTGAGACACCTGTGCTTTTGACAGATCAGTCTCTGCCCTTGATCAAAGGAAGTCTTGTAGGCTAGAAAAACTGTTTTCAACTGCAGAACCCTAAAGTGGGGTCAATCTGGGCCCAATCTGATGGGAACCAAAAACTTCAGTGCTAAGACAATGTGGTCCCAGAAGCAGCTGCAAAAAGTATTTATTTATTATTGTTCCCTGTTATCTTGAAGGATATCACTGTGCAATTGATTTCACATAAGAAATAGTCTGCAGATCCACTGATCCATCACTGGCAGATGACAGTGGAGCAGAAGCTCTTTATGACCCGATGTGAAGGTGTTCACTCACTGCAGATGTCTTCTTGTGACTAAGTCTGGGACTTAGCTTGTCCTGTCTGGCACCCTCTCCTGGTGGTTGCTCGTCCAGCGGCCCCTCTCTCTTTGGGACGCAGGGTGCTCCCTCTTTGTGACTCTGCTATCTGATCAGGTCACTGTATAGTTCTCCCCTTCCAGAGTAAAGTCCCACCGGACAATCTGTCTGCATGTCTTTCCAGGTAGTCTTCCCTTCTGACTCCAGGTCATGTGACATTTAGCCGTCACACACAACTTCAGAAACAAAGCACTGATGCCCATGTTTAGACCCCTGATGCCTTATCACAGACCTGGACATTTTTAAAACTGGGGTATTAGCCTTAGACTGGAGATTTTAGCCATTTGCAGAGCCAACAAGTAGTGAGGCTCTGAATGAGAATCAGCACAGCCTGGAGTTCTCTCAATCTGGGCCTGAGAACAAGTTTATGAGAATTTAGTACCAATGCTGTTTAGCACTCAAGGGCTGCTGGATTAGGGAACCCAGATGACGGTTTTCAAAGCCCACTGAGGTTCTTCCAGGTCCTAGACAGAACTTTTGGAAAACTGAACCATACCACTGATTTTAACTGGAGGGACTCCCACAAAGGGAATGTCTACAGCTTCATGCTCTTGGAGTAAACCATTGGTAGATAACACTTTGCAGTAGTATTTAAATGAGAGTAAGATAGTAGACCCAGATTGTTTAGGGTTGCTGACTCAGCAAATCCCAAAGCATCAGGGAACTATTGTGACAACTCCAAGAGAAAATAGTCTGTGGATCTACATTTTCAGAACGATACTCAAGACAATGTAGTATATGAGCCAGTTATGCTTGACCAGGGGCAGGCAAACTTTTTGGCCTGAGGGCCGCATCGGGTTTCAGAAATTGCATGGAGGGTGGGTTAGGGGAGGCTGTGCCTCCCCAAACAGCCAAGCGTGGCCCAGCCCCCGCCCCCTATCCCGCCCCTGCTTCTCGCCCCTTGACGCCCACCCCCGGGACTCCTGCCCCATCCAACCCACCCTGTTCTCTGTCGGCCCCCCAGGAGCCCTGTCCCATCCACCCCTCTTACTCACTGTCCCCTGACCGCCCCCGAACCTACACCCCTGACTGCTCCCTGCTGCCCCATCCAACCCGTCCTCTCATTCCTGACTGCCCCCCCGGACCCCTGCCCCATCCAACCACCCCTGCTCCCTGTCCCCTGACTGCCCCCAGAACCCCTGCCCCTCACTGCCCCCCACCACCCCATCCAACCCCCCCTCTTTCCTGACTGCCCTCCTGGGACCCCTGCCCGCATTCAATTCTCCTGTTCCCCGCTCTCTGACTGCCCCGACCCCTATTCACACCCCCACCCCCAACCACCACCCCAAACTCCCCTGTCCTCTATTCAATGCCCCTGCTCCCTGTCCCCTTACCACACCGCCTGGAGCACCAGTGGCTGGTGGCGCTACAGCCACGCCGCCTGGCCGGAGCCAGCCACACCACCACGCAGCACAGAGCACCGGGTCAGGCCGGGCTCTCCAGCTGCGCTGCCCCAGGAGCTCACCACCCAGAGCATTGCGTCGGTGGCACAGTGAGCTGAGGCTGCGGGGGGAGGGGGGGGCCTAGCAGGGGAGGGGCCAGGGGTTAGCCTCCCTGGCCAGGAGCTCAGGGGCCGGGCAGGAGGGTCCCGCGGGCCATAGTTTGCCCACCTCTGTGCTAGACATAAAGCATCACAATGTGAGATTTTCTTGAATCTGTGACAAATCAGGGAACCTTGGTGAAAATGATGTAGGTATAAAACTCCTTTAGCAAGTGGTAGTATAGAGACTACGGACCATGCCGGCATTGGATCCAGTTGTCCTGAGCAAATCTGGGGATTTCAGTATTGTTGATATGGAGCCCAAAGAAACTTTGCCAAGTGGTTTACTCAAGTTAACAGTTCTGGATCTTGCCACTGAACTACATTGCTTCAGATGGATCATAGGATCCTATTGCCACTTGAGCTGGGTATGGAGTCACTTCAGCTAAGGCTGACTTTAATGGCACTTTTAAGCAAGTGGCTCATCAGAGGCAATTCTCCTGAACCCTCAGTGCTATTTCCTTTGATCCAAAAACAATGTTTTTCAGTTTGCTGGAAAATTCAATTTTTGTTTTGGGTTGACCTGAAACAAAAGTTTTTAAAAATTTTTGGCTCAGTCATCAAACTGAAACATTGGTTATTTGCACAGCTCTAGCTAAGGCTTCTTCTGAGCCTTTCCTTGGGACATGGGACTCTGCAGTCCAGCCACCATACACCTTAAAACTAATACTTTCCCATGTGCCCTCAGTCACTTACACACACTACCGTAGAGATCCACCTAGCTGTGGGCACTCTGGGATTCTAGTTAAAGCCCTCTGGCAACAAGGTGGCAGGAAAGCCAGGACTGTAGGCTTAGCAAAGGAATTTCTTAACCACAGAAACTTTACTCTTATAAAGCACTTGAGAGATACAGATCTTTATAAAATATTAGTCGTGAGATATCCCCCCTCACGTAGACTGAATAGAGACACTGGATTTATGGCTTATTACAACAATCTATAACCCACTAACAACCCCCCAGCTCCTTTCCTCCCCCTTTCCTCCATATGACTGGAAGGGTGTCAATGGGCCACTTCACTTTGAATGGTCCCTTGAAATATGTGTTAACTACTTATGATAAACAATCTGTTCCATCATGTATTTAGGTGTGACACTCTGAGTAAAAAAACGAGGAGTCCTTGTGGCACCTTAGAGACTAACAAATTTATTTGGGCATAAGCTTTCGTGGGCTAGAACCCACTTCATCAGATGTATGAAGTAAAAGATACAGGAGCAGGTATAAATACATGAAAGGATGTGGTTTGCTTTACCAAATGTTAGAAGAGCTCTGTGTAAGCTCCAAATCTTGACTCAGGCTGCACAGAATCCCTCCTGCCCTTTTTCTCCACTGAGTCCTGCTTACACGTGGTGATGGTCTGCCCACCCCTGCTCAGAACAGCACCCCTTCTTAAAAACAGTCTACTTCTGCCATATGTCCAGGCTAAGAAACTGCAGATCCATCAGCTATGCTGGCATCTAAAATCCCTTGTCCCATGGGGTTGGGCCAGCATTTGAGGGACAATCAAAGTTGATGGCTCCAGATTACTCTGTGGTAGCTTCTCAGTTGATGATCCTTCAACAAGGTGTCAAACATCTTTTCTGCGCAGGCCATCTGTCTGAAATGCATTACAACAGGGGTTCCCAAACTTGGTTTGTGGCTTGTTCAAGGTAAGCCCCTGGCAGGCCGTGAGATGCTTTGTTTACTTGAACGTCTGCTGGTACGGCCGCTTGCAGCTCCCAGTGGCCGTGGTTCACCATTCCCGGCCAATGGGAGCTGTGGGAAGTGACACGGTCCGGGCCACTGCTTCCTGCAGCTCCCACTGGCCAGGAACGGCGAACTGCGGCCACTGGGAGCTGCGAGCGGCCATACCTCCGGACGCTCAGGTAAACAAAGCATCTCGCGACCCTGAACAAGCTGCGAACCCCTGCATTACAACAACCTTGTCTTGGGCAAGGTTAGACATGAGAGTTCAGTTCATAATACAAAATGTAGTTTATAATCTGATACAGACATATCTCACTATCACATCTTCAATTAACACTGCTGGCTAGAAAAACTCCGCCACTTGACGCAAGGGGGAATATGCAGAGGTCATCTGAAGAAGTAATTATAACATTAAATAAAACTAATTTTTATAACAAGTGACATTTTATCTACTTTGTGTCACTCTAGATGTCCACATCTACTTGATTTTTTTAATACCTCCTGATACCTAGAAAGTACAAAGGATGACAAACTCTAGTCTAAGTTTTCTCCCATTTCTAGGCCGGGAGAAGATACTATATCTTTTTAATATGCATTTATACAGATGTCAAACACAATGAGGCTCTGCTCCTTGATAGGGGCCCTTAGGCGGCTCCCTTAATACAGATAAATCCTTTCCTCTTAACAAGAGAAACTGTTCTAAACATTTTACAAAATAAAAGTATATTAAAAAAAAAGACGTTTTAGAAAAGGAGATTTTTGAGCAATTTAAATTGAGCATGAAGTTTTCTTACAGTAAAAAAAAGTTTCAACTTTATTTGCACTTAAATAGGTTTGGATGTTAGGAGGCTGGTCAAATTTTCTTCCCAGACCCATGATTATTATTTAGTATTTATATTACAACAGCACCAATCAGTATCAGGACCCCATTGTACTAGGTACGATACAAACAAACACTATCACTGTTCTGAATAGCTTATGAATGAGGGTGCCAATCCTGTAAACATTTAGGCATAAAAGTAGTATCAATGAATGAGTTTAGTGGTATTGCCATGGGCATAAAGTTATTCATGTGCCTAAGTGCTTCCAGGATCAGATTCTAAATTGAAGAGTGGTCGAGGTTTCTTCTGTGATACTGAAGCAACAGATCCTTTAATGCTAAAGAAACTCAACAATCTCCTTTCACAGGACTAGAAGAGATTCTGAAACATTTTAAAAGGAAATTTAAATGCAAATTCACATGAATTATACATTAATTCTTAATGTACAAGTCAAAAATTGGAAGAGGTAAATTTCCCACAGCAAAATAGCTCTGCCACACATAGCATTGTCTATTCCTAGGTTTGCTGAAGTGTACCTCAAAAATGCACATTACTTTTTAATTTGTTAAATGTGTGTCAAATATAGCGACAGTACATGTGCAACAAAGCAGAGTTTAAACTGCTGTAGGAACCTCATCTTTTTAATTTCCCAAATGTTACGCTTAATTTCCCAGCCTTACATCCAGATTCTACAATCTCTAGTAACATGAGTATTTCCATTGATTGAAGTGGAACTATTAATCTGAGGGTTGTTGAATTAGGCTCTTAATCTTGCATTACAATTAATTTTTTTCGATGTAGAATTATTTTATATATAGGGCTGTGTCCACACAAACCACATGCATATGTATAAAAGCATTACTTACACTGTTGAGAAAAATATCAAATGGGGTTTAGTATTCAGTTGCCCTTTAACCAGCAGGCACGTGCAATAATATACAACTAGGAAAAACAGCTGAGAGTTTATTTAAATGTACATCTATCAAGACCTCTAAGCAAATATAGAAAAAATAATTTTAAAGTCACATGCATTCATCAAACTGAACATTAACTATCTGCTATACACTTGGTTTCTGAATCTTATACATTAATCTCTTCCTATCATGTTCTCTAGCATTCTAGGCACTATGTCTGTGCTCCAGAAAATATATATTTTCTCACTGCAGAACTCAGAGGGAGTGAGAACTGATGAAGACATTATTTCTCAGGAAGTCTTACAAACTGTGTTATTGTTTTAAATCCAGATATGTTAAGAACTGACATCAAACTCAAACAACTTAGTTCTTGTTTTTAGCCCCCAGTAAAGGCCAGCTCTTATCTCTACTTTGAAAAGTTATAATATAATATCACCAGTAAGGTCTCAGCAGATATATTTGTTCATTGATCCTACCAAGTCAATATCTAAATTTTGGAAGAAACTTCTCTACACACCTGTTAGTGTCATTGTCTTCCTTTCCACATTCAACTCTGCAAATCCTAATGTTCTGATTGTGTTGCTGATCTTTCACTCTTTCTAGCTGTCCTTGACATCTTTTGACTAAAATCTCAGTTCCACCCTTATTCCTCTCATTTATGTCTTTCCTCATTTTCTGCATTTGATTCAGCCAAGTCCATGGGCTTCTAGATTCTTTGCATCTTGTTTACTCTGGTCACTGAAGTATCATGCTTGTTTTCACAAGAGGCCATTAATAATTGCAGTCTGTCTACTTGAAGAATTTTAAGAGCTCTTTCAGAACTCTCTACTGCTGGTAAAAGAAGATGTCATGAATTGTGTGTGGCCTTTACTCTAGAGGTGCAGAGGGTAAAGAAATCCAGATTGTCACTTACTCTTTGGCATCTCCAGCAATCTGCAGAGGTTCTAGTATCAATTCTAATTTCGACCAGCAAGAAAGTATCCAAATCTGAATCAATACAGAACAGCAGAATATTGCTCTTAGATCAGGAGTAGTCACACTCACATCCAGCTCTTTCATTGGAGAGGCCAACTGCCCTCCTAAAAAATATTCTTTATAACCTGGTTGTAGTAAAGAATGTACTTGTTAAAAGGGACACCAGCCTGGATACTAGACCAAAACCCCAGACGGGTGATGCAGTCTTAAAGCTACTGAAAGCTTTTTGTTGGAAACAGATTTACTTACCTATTTTACAATTGCATGACTCTGTCACTGCAGTGTCATGAGTGCACACAGGAAAAGCACAACAAGCAGATAATGACTTCAGTGTGAGCTCCTCTCATACAGCTGACCAGGCAGCAAGACACCCAAGATAAAAAAAATCTTCAACCTATGGATATGTACTGGCAAGACCAAAAAGAATCTTTCCACATTAATATAATTGAAACTAGTCCTTTGATCTGTGGTAATATTATTTTAAAATTTATCAACTACAAACATAAATAATCTAACATCAATTAGCAGATACCTTGTACCATAAACACTGATAATATTGAAAATAAGATAGTCTTTATTAACTAAAACCTTCACATAGTAAACATGGTGCGATAAAATTAAATGACCAACTTTCTGTATTCCTAATTTCAATATTTAGAACACAATCGGACTTAAGAATATTGATTTAAAGATTTCTGAAAGGAAATGAGAGCAAAACTTTCATCCCCACTATCTGAATCCCCACCAAGAATTGGCTTCATTTTAAAGAAATGAAGGCTGAGACACAGAATGAACAAATCAAGGCTGCCAAAGCACTCCCTTATGGTTGGTGATTTCAGCACATCTAAGGAAGATCATCCATTATTCTGAGATATCACAGTAGAGAAATGTGCTGTAATATATATAGACACAATGGATCTTCTATGACCACATATTCAGAAACTCCTAACTTTGTTTGCCACTTCTCAATGCCACCTTAAATTATGATGTTACTTGCAGGGCCCAGTATATGCCACAACAGAATCCACCACTTGCCACAGAATTGTGCTCCAGAATCTAAGCTTTCAAGTAAAAAAAAGTTACTAGTTATGGTTACCAAAAAATCCTGTGGAAAGCTCAATCAATTGTAAACCATTGTATTCCTGAGTACGTAGACAGCCTAGAACAGGGATGGGCAAACTACGGCTCGGGGGCCACATCTGGCCCTTCAGATTTTTTAATCCGGCCCTCAAGGGACCCGCTCCAGCCAGGGAGTGGGGTCAGGGGCTCGCCCCGCTCTGCGCAGCTCCCAGAAGCAGCAGCACATCCCCTATCCAGCTCCTACGAATATGGGCAGCCAGGGGGCTCCACAGGCTGCCCCTGCCCCAAGTGCTGCTCCCACAGCTCCCATTGGCTGGGAACCACGGCCAATGGGAGCTGCAGGGGTGGCGCCTGTGGACGGGGCAACGTGCAGAATCCAGGAATCTTGCCATGGAGTATATGCAACTTTGGTTACTTGTCTTTCATACCGCATTGGTGGTAAGTTTTTTTTTTCCTTTTCTTTTTTAACTGGATAATGTTGCTAGACATTAAAATGTAAATATTGAAATAATTTATTTGCATTATGGCTAGTGAGGAAATATGGCTCTCAAAGCAGCTCCCTTCTTTTACTGTCTCAAAGGCCTCATGAGTAGTATTGCCCTTGTTGACACAGGAGTAACAATGACCTCATGAGACCATCAAATCTGATGGTCCCTGATGTGAGACCATATCTTATGGAGACTGATGCCTGAAAGCAGGTGCAATAATTGTCAGAAGTTATTTCCTGGCTGGTCAACTGGCTACAAACAGTATGAAAATTGACCTGGCTTTCAAAAGCGATGGTTCCAGAATTTTTATCACAATTGTATATATTTAGTAATCTTCAAGTGATGCAACTGAAATGGGACAGTATGAATGAAAAACCACATATGACCATCCTGGGTCCCTCAGTTTCCTCTTCTGCAGGGAACCCTTACTTTAACTTGTCTGGGGAATTGTCTTTGCCAAGTAATGGCCAGAATGGCCAGAACTTTAAGCAAAGATAAGCATCCATGATTGCTGACAACTAATTTAAGGAAATCCTAGGGGATTTCTCTGATAACATTTATAAGGCAATGAGTTTACTGGGTAATCTGACATTCTTTTGGAAGTTACATACGCAAATTCTTATTAGAACACATTAAGTCATTCAATACTGGACTTCAAGATATGAGTCACATGGTGTTCCTACCAGTGGTGTGGTCAACTCAAGTTTTCTCTATCAGACATATTCCATTTTACTATCTGGTGTGCATCTGAGAGAGATGCATCTCCCCATGGGAAGAGAAGGACAGGGCAGGAAGCCACTACCAGATCTACTGTAGAAACTTCCAGGCAACATACTTTGGTCATTTTATGCTGTTTGTTTAAATACTTAGAATAACTGTATCAGGAAAATGCCAGCTGTTTTCCTCTGAAGTATGAAAGGCAGATGACCCTGCATAAATTCTGATTTTACCTTTATCTAGGAACAAAGCAAGACCTTTCCTTTCACAGAATGCAGGTCTTCAGGGTTCCTGAAGATGTTTGTGTAATGTTTTTAGTTCAATCCTCTTGTGAAACTTTACAAAAGGACTTATGGGCCTCTTTTTTGGCTCCAAATAACTCTGATTCACCTTCCCTCTCCAAAACTTCAAATCGGGAAAGGGGGGGGGGGTGTCTCCTACCTTTGCAAGCATATAGTTCCCCTGAAATTACTAGACAAATTATTGGTAGGATTCTTAGTATATCGCCTACCTCTCTGGACCTTCTGGCAAAGGTCTTGGAATCTTCAAAATCTCCAGCTAAGAACTGATGACAGGTTTAAGAGTCAAATCTACCCTCCATGTGTTTGAGAAACTGGTCCTTTCAGTTTCTCCTCTTCTAAATTTCTGGGATTAGTTTGGGCTGAGGAACTCAAACATAGGTTGAGATGGTATGGTGAAGAAACACGCTACCTACACAGTGGCCTCTGAGGTTTGTCTTCACTAAAAAACTACACCTTGAAGAATTGTGTTAACTAACATGTTGACCACAATAGTGTAGGCAGTAACCACATAAGTTCAACATTGTATCAGCTGATGGTGAGCCCTGGTCTACACTATGAGTTTAGGTCGAATTTAGCAGCGTTAGATTGATTTAACCCTGCACCCATCCACACAACGAAGCCATTTTTGTCGACTTAATGGGCTCTTAAAATCAATTTCTGTACTCCTCCCCGAGGAGGGGATTAGCGCTGAAATCAACATCGCCAGGTCAAATTTGGGGTAGTGTGGATGCAATTCGATTGTATTGGCTTCCGGGAGCTATCCCACAGTGCTCCATTGTGACCGCTCTGGACAACATTCACAACTCGGATGCACTGGCCAAGTAGACAGGAAAGCCCCCCACAAACTTTTGAATTTCATTTCCTGTTTGGCCACCATGGCAGACTGATCAGCACAGGTGACCATGCAGACCTCATCAGCAGAGGTGACCATGGAGTCCCAGAATCGCAAAAGAACTCCAGCATTGACCGAACGGGAGGTACTGGATCTGATCACTGTATGGGGAGACGGATCTGTGCTATCAGAACTCTGTTCCAAAAGACAAAATGCCAAAATATTTCAAAAATCTCCAAAGGCATGAAGGACAGAGGCTATAAAAGGGACCTGCAGCAGTGCCGTGTGAAACTTAAGCAGCTCAGGCAAGCCTACCAAAAAACCACAGAGGCAAACGCCCGCTCGGAGTCAGAGCCCCAGACATGCCACTTCTATGATGAGCTACATGCAATTGTAAGGGGTGCCCCTACAACTACCCCACATCTGTATGTGGACTCCTGCAAGGGAGTCTCACGCAACAGGGATGGGGATTTTGGGGACGAGGAAGTTAAGGAGGAGGGGGAGGTTGAAGATAGCGCACACCAGGCATGCGGAAAAACCATTCTCCCCGACAGCCAGGAACTGTTTATCACCCTGGAGCCAATACCCTCCCAACCCAGGCTCCAGGATCTTGAAGGCGGAGAAGGCACCTCTGGTGAGTGTCCCTTTGTAAATATAATACACGGTTTAAAAGCAAGCGTGTTTAATGATTAATTTGCCCTGAAGACTTGGGATGCATTCGCGGCCAGTAAAGCTACTGGAAAAGTCTGTTAATGTGTCTGGGGATGGAGCGGAAATCCTCCAGGGACATCTCAGTGAAGCTCTCCTGGAGGTACTCCCAAAGCCTTTGCAAAAGGTTTCTGGGGAGGGCAGCCTTATTGCGTCCTCCATGGTAGGACACTTTACCATGCCAGGCCAGTAGCACGTAGTCTGGAACCATTGCATAACAAAGCATGGCAGCGTATGGTCCCGGTGTTTGCTGGCATTCAAACAACATCTGTTCTTTATCTCTCTGTGTTATCCTCAGGAGAGTGATATCATTCATGGTCACCTGGTTGAAATAGGGTGGTTTTAGTAAGCGGACATTCAGAGGTGGCCGTTCCTGCTGGGCTGTTTGCCTGTGGCTGAAAAGAAATCATCCCCGCTGTTAGCCACGCGGTGGGGGGCAGGGTGAAGTGATCATCCCAGAGAATTGGGTGTTGGGGGGGGGGGGGGGTTAGTTGGGTTAGTGCTGCACGTTAACCTGAAAACATCAGCCCCTGCTTTTAAATGGCCAATGTGCCTTTTTCAATTTTACTCTCCCCTTTTTTCCTCCCGCAGCTGCAAATGTTTCAACGCTGCCACTAGCATCTCCGTCCCAGAGGCTAGCGCAGATAAGGTGGCGGAAAAAAAACGCACTTGCGATGAAATGTTCTCGGAGCTCATGCAGTCCTCCCGCACGGAAAGAGCCCAGCAGAATGCATGGAGGCAGACAATGGCAGAGTCCAGGAAAGCACAAAATGAACGTGAGGACAGGAGGGATGCGTGAGAGGACAGATGGCTGGAACAAGAAGAGAGGTGGCGGCAGCATGATGAAAGGAGGCAGGTGCAATGCTGAGGCTACTGGAGGATCAAACTGATGTGCTCCAGGGTATGGCTGAGGTGCAGGAAAGGCACAGACCGCCACTGCAGCCCCTGTGTAATCAACTGCCCTCCTCCCCAAGTTCCTTAGTCTCCTCACCCATGCCCAAGAACGTGGGGGGGGGGAGGGAGCCCTCCAGGCACCCAACCACTCCAGCCCAGAGGACTGCCCAAGGAACAGAAGGCTGGCATTCAATAAGTTTTGAAGTGCAGTGTGGCCTTGTCCTTCCCTCCTCCCCAACCCCATGCGGTGCTTCCCTCCTTCCCACCCCTCTTGGGGTACCTTGGCAGTTAACCCCCTATTTGTGTGACAAATTAATAAAGGATGCATGAATTTGAAACAACAATGACTTTGTTGCCTCTGCAAGCGGTGATTGAAGGGGGGGAGGGGAGGGCGGTTGGCTTTAAGGGAAGTAGAGTGAACCAAGAGGGTGGGTTTTCATCAAGGAGAAACAAACAGAACTGTCACACCGTAGCCTTGTCAGCCATGAAACTGGTTTTCAAGCTTCTCTGATGTACAGCGCGTGATCGAAGGGGGGAGGGGAGGGTGCTTAGCTTACAGTAAAGCTGAGTGAAACCGGGGAGGGTGGGGGTTGGGGGGGTTCCATCAAGGAGAAACAAACAGAACTTTCACACTGTAGCCTGGCCATTCCTGAAACTGATTTTCAAAGCTTCTGTGATATGCACCGCGCCCTCCTGTATTCTTCTAACCGTTTTGGTGTCTGGCTGCGCGTAACCAGCGGCCAGGCGATTTGCCTCAACCTCCCACCCCACCATAAACGTCTCCCTCTTACTCTCACAGATATTGTGGAGCACACAGCAAGCACTAATAACAATGGGAATATTGGTTTCGCTGAGGTCTAACTGAGTCAGTAAACTCTGCCAGCGCGCTTTTAAACGTCCAAACGCGCATTCTACCACCATTCTGCACTTGCTCAGCCTATAGTTGAACAGCTCCTGACTACTGTCCAGGGTCCCTGTGTATGGCTTCATGAGCCATGGCATTAAGGGATAGGCTGGGTCCCCAAGGATAACTATAAGCATTTCAACATCCCCAACGATTATTTTCTGGTCTGGGAATAAAGTCCCTTGCTGCAGCTGTTCATACAGACCAGAGTTCCTGAAGATGCGAGTGTCAGGTACCTTTCCCGGCCATCCCACGTTGATGTTGGTGAAACGTCCCTTGTGATCCACCAGTGCTTGCAGCACCATTGAAAAGTACCCCTTGAGGTTTATGTACTGGCTGTCTTGGTGATCCAGTCCCAAGACAGGGGTATGCATTCCATCTATCGCTCAACCACAGTTAGGGAATCCCATTGCAGCAAAGCCATCCACTATAACCTGCACATTTCCCAGAGTCACTACCCTTGATAGCAGCTCAGTGATTGTGTTGGCTACTTAGATCACAGCAGCCCCCACGGTAGATTTGCCCACTCCAAATTGATTCCCGACTGACCGGTAGCTGTCTGGCGTTGCAAGCTTCCAGAGGGCTATCGCCACTCGCTTGTGAGCTGTGAGGGCTGCTCTTATCTTGGTATTCTTGCGCTTCAGGGCAGGGGAAAGCAAGTCACAAAGTTCCATGAAAGTGCTCTCATGCATGCGAAAGTTTCGCAGCCACTGGGAATCATCCCAGACCTGCAACACTATGCAGTCCCACCTGTCTGTGCTTGTTTCCCGGGCCCAGAATCGGCGTTCCATGGCATGAGCCTTCCCCATTGCCACCAGGATGGCCAAATTACCGAGGCCTATGCTTTGAGAGAAGTCTGTGTCCATGTCCTCATCACTCTTGTCACCACGCTGCCGTCGCCTCCTTGCCTGCTTTTGCAGGTTCTGGTTCTGCATATACTGTATGATAATGTGCGAGGTGTTTACAGCACTCATAACTCCCGCGGTGATCTGAGTGGGCTCCATGCTTGCCATGGTATGGCGTCTGCAGGAGAGCAGAGCTGCAGGGGAAGCGGTGGTTGGATGACCAGTTTTGCAGACCTTCTGCTGCCAGGACACAACACCTAAGCAGGTCGCACACTTGTCATGGTATGGCGAGACAAGAGCAGCCGAGAAGAGTTGAAGCAGAAGCGGCGGATGACAACAGTCATATAGAGGACCTGCGAGACCACCAGGAGAGTAGGAGAACAGAGTAGCAGCGGAAGCAGTGGATTAAAAATAGCCAGAGCTTCGCGAACCAGCTGAGCGGCGGCGAACCAGCTGAGCAGCGGGGGACAGCAGAGCAGCACAAAGCAGGAGTTTGCTTGGGATTGGTGAGTATCCGAGTGCTTGTTTGCTGAGTAAGTATCCGAGTGTGTGTGTGTTTGCTGGGAGGGCAATGTGAGAGCCTGAGCGAGTGCCTGATTGGCTGGTAGGCTGCAGGGGGCGGGCCTTGGGGCTGTCTGTTTGTTTCAGGGAAGCCTGGCTGTTTAAAAATAGCCAGAGCTTCGCGAACCAGCTGAGTGGCGGCGAACCAGCTGAGCAGCACACAGCAGGAGTTTGCCTGGGAGTTCGCCTGGAGTGAGCCCAGTGAGGCTTACATCTTGTCAACTTCTCTGAGGAAGCTCATAGTAGGAAAGTGATATGGAAGGGGGGGGTTCAGCTGTTGTGACCTGCACTGGATGTGCCATGTTTGTCTTTCTTCCACAGGATAGAAGCGACTTTGTCTGTACAAAGTGCAAGCTGGTCTCCATATTGGAAGAGAAGATTGAAGGTCTGGAGCAACAGATAACGACCCTGCGTTGCATACGAGAATCTGAGGATTTTCTGGACAAAAGTCAGGATATGCTTCTACGGGCGCAAAGCTCTAAAGATTTAGAGCAGGTTGCACAGCGGAGCCAAGAGGCCAGTGAAGAAGCTTGGCAACATGTGACCTCCAGAAGAAGAAGGGGGAATGTCCGGGTTCCAGCAACGCAGACACAGGTAACTAACCGCTTTCATGTTCTCTCCACAGGTACCATTGCGGAGAGTGGACCAGACGATAGGTCTGGGAGGAGAAAGCAGAAGGAGACTCCGCTGGTTGGAAGGCATGAGATGCGATGTCCTGAGGTTGGGGGTTCCACGACCACCACTCCCAAGAGAAGGAGGCGGGTGGTGGTGGTCGGGGACTCTCTCCTCCGGGGGACTGAGTCATCTATCTGCCGCCCTGACCGGGAAAACCGAGAAGTCTGCTGCTTGCCAGGGGCTAAGATTCACGATGTGACGGAGAGACTGCCGAGACTCATCAAGCCCTCGGATCGCTACCCCTTCCTGCTTCTCCACGTGGGCACCAATGATACTGCCAAGAATGACCTTGAGCGGATCACTGCGGACTACGTGGCTCTGGGAAGAAGGATAAAGGAGTTTGAGGCGCAAGTGGTGTTCTCGTCCATCCTCCCCGTGGAAGGAAAAGGCCAGGGCAGGGACTGTCGAATCGTGGAAGTCAACGAATGGCTACGCAGGTGGTGTCGGAGAGAAGGCTTTGAATTCTTTGACCATGGGATGGTGTTCCATGAAGGAGGAGTGCTGGGCAGAGACGGGCTCCATCTTACGAAGAGAGGGAAGAGCATCTTTGCGAGCAGGCTGGCTAACCTAGTAAGGAGGGCTTTAAACTAGGTTCACCGGGGGAAGGAGACCAAAGCCCTGAGGTAAGTGGGAAAATGGGATACCGGGAGGAAGCACAGGCAGGAACGTCTGTGAGGGGAGGGCTCCTGCCTCATACTGAGAATGAGGGGCGATCAGCAGGTTCTCTCAAGTGCTTATATACGAATGCACAAAGCCTTGGAAACAAGCAGGGAGAACTGGAGGTCCTGGTGATGTCAGGGAATTATGACGTGATTGGAATAACAGAGACTTGGTGGGATAACTCACATGACTGGAGTACTGTCATGGATGGTTATAAACTGTTCAGGAAGGACAGGCAGGGCAGAAAAGGTGGGGGAGTAGCCCTGTATGTAAGGGAGCCGTATGACTGCTCAGAGCTCCGGTATGAAACTGCAGAAAAACCTGAGTGTCTCTGGATTAAGTTTAGAAGTGTGAGTAACAAGAGTGATGTAGTGGTGGGAGTCTGCTATAGACCACCGGATCGGGGGATGAGGTGGATGAGGCTTTCTTCCGGCAACTCGCAGAAGCTACTAGATCGCACGCCCTGGTTCTCATGGGTGACTTTAATTTTCCTGATATTTGCTGGGAGAGCAATACAGCAGTGCATAGACAATCCAGGAAGTTTTTGGAAAGCGTAGGGGACAATTTCCTGGTGCAAGTGCTAGACGAGCCAACTGGGGGGCAGCTTTTCTTGACCTGCTGCTCACAAACAGGGAAGAATTAGTGGGGGAAGCAAAAGTGGATGGGAATCTGGGAGGCAGTGACCATGAGATGGTCGAGTTCAGGATCCTGACACAGGGAAGAAAGGTAAGCAGCAGGATACGGATCCTGGACTTCAGGAAAGCAGACTTTGACTCCCTCAGGGAGCGGATGGGTAGCATCCCCTGGGGGACTAACATGAAGGGGAAAGGAGTCCAGGAGAGCTGGCTGTATTTCAAGGAATCCCTGTTGAGGTTACAGGGACAAACCATCCCGATGAGTCGAAAGAATAGTAAATATGGCAGGCGACCAGCTTGGCTTAATGGTGAAATCCTAGCGGATCTTAAACATAAAAAAGAAGCTTACAAGAAGTGGAAGGTTGGACATATGACCAGGGAAGAGTATAAAAATATTGCTCGGGCATGTAGGAATGAAATCAGGAGGGCCAAATCGCACCTGGAGCTGCAGCTAGCAAGAGATGTCAAGAGTAACAAGAAGGGTTTCTTCAGGTATGTTGGCAACAAGAAGAAAGCCAAGGAAAGTGTGGGCCCCTTACTGAATGAGGGAGGCAACCTAGTGACAGAGGATGTGGAAAAAGCTAATGTGCTCAATGCTTTTTTTGCCTCTGTCTTCACTAACAAGGACAGCTCCCAGACTGCTGCGCTGGGCATCGCAACATGGGGAGTAGATGGCCAGCCCTCTGTGGAGAAAGAGGTGGTTAGGGACTATTTAGAAAAGCTGGACGTGCACAAGTCCATGGGGCCGGACGAGTTGCATCCGAGAGTGCTAAAGGAATTGGCGGATGTGATTGCAGAGCCATTGGCCATTATCTTTGAAAACTCGTGGCGAACGGGGGAAGTCCCAGATGACTGGAAAAAGGCTAATGTAGTGCCAATCTTTAAAAAAGGGAAGAAGGAGGATCCTGGGAACTACAGGCCAGTCAGCCTCACCTCAGTCTCTGGAAAAATCATGGAGCAGGTCCTCAAGGAATCAATCCTGAAGCACTTACACGAGAGTAAAGTGATCAGGAACAGTCAGCATGGATTCACCAAGGGAAGGTCATGCCTGACTAATCTAATCGCCTTCTATGATGAGATTACTGATTCTGTGGATGAAGGGAAAGCAGTGGATGTATTGTTTCTTGACTTTAGCAAAGCTTTTGACACGGTCTCCCACAGTATTCTTGTCAGCAAGTTAGGGAAGTATGGGCTGGATGAATGTACTATAAGGTGGGTAGAAAGTTGGCTAGATTGTCGGGCTCAACGGGTAGTGATCAATGGCTCCATGTCTAGTTGGCAGCCGGTGTCAAGTGGAGTGCCCCAAGGGTCGGTCCTGGGGCCGGTTTTGTTCAATATCTTCATAAATGATCTGGAGGATGGTGTGGATTGCACTCTCAGCAAATTTGCGGATGATACTAAACTGGGAGGAGTGGTAGATACGTTGGAGGGCAGAGATAGGATACAGAGGGACCTAGACAAATTGGAGGACTGGGCCAAAAGAAACCTGATGAGGTTCAATAAGGATAAGTGCAGGGTCCTGCACTTAGGACGGAAGAACCCAATGCACAGCTACAGACTAGGGACCGAATGGCTAGGCAGCAGTTCTGCGGAAAAGGACCTAGGGGTTACAGTGGATGAGAAGCTGGATATGAGTCAGCAGTGTGCCCTTGTTGCCAAGAAGGCCAATGGCATTTTGGGATGTATAAGTAGGGGCATAGCGAGCAGATCAAGGGACGTGATCGTTCCCCTCTATTCAACATTGGTGAGGCCTCATCTGGAGTACTGTGTCCAGTTTTGGGCCCCACACTACAAGAAGGATGTGGATAAATTGGAGAGAGTCCAGCAAAGGGCAACAAAAATGATTAGGGGTCTGGAACACATGACTTATGAGGAGAGGCTGAGGGAACTGGGATTGTTTAGTCTTCAGAAGAGAAGAATGAGGGGGGATTTGATAGCTGCTTTCAACTACCTGAAAGGTGGTTCCAAAGAGGATGGTTCTAGACTATTCTCAGTGGTAGAAGATGACAGGACAAGGAGTAATGGTCTCAAGTTACAGTGGGGGAGGTTTAGGTTGGATATTAGGAAAAACTTTTTCACTAGGAGGGTGGTGAAACACTGGAATGCGTTACCTAGGGAGGTGGTGGAATCTCCTTCCTTAGAGGTTTTTAAGGTCAGGCTTGACAAAGCCCTGGCTGGGATGATTTAATTGGGGATTGGTCCTGCTTTGAGCAGGGGGTTGGACTAGATGACCTCCTGAGGTCCCTTCCAACCCTGATATTCTATGATTCTATGATTACAACAGTCATACAGAGGACCTGCAAGGTGGATTCATAGCACTCGATGACAACGGTTTGCAGACCTGAAAGCAGTATGGCGCCCGCACGGAAAAAAGGCGCAAAACAATTGTCTTCCGTTGCTTTCACGGAGGGAGGGGAAACTGACGACATGTACCCAAAACCACCTGCGACAATGTTTTTGCCCCATCAGGCATTGGGAGCTCAACCCAGAATTCCAATGGGCAGAGGAGACTGCAGGAACTGTGGGATAGCTACCAACAGTGCACTGCTCCATAAGTTGACACTAGCCACAGTACTGTGGATGCACTCCACCGACTTAATGCGCTTAGTGGGGACACACACAAATCGACTGTATAAAATCACTTTCTAAAAAATCGACTTCTATAAATTCTACCTAATTTCGTAATGTAGACATACCCCTAGTAAACCCTACGATCAGACATGGGTGTTCCCAACAGAGATTTCTCGAGTTCATGTTCTAAATTGTGATTTCTACTAAATACAAGCCTGGATTCTTGCTCACCAAGTGCTGTGTAAAATGAACAAGCTATAGTACCTGGCACACTGTAATTGCAAAAGGTGTATCTATGGTGCTCCTTTGGCTTCTTGGCCTCCATAAACAGAGGTGGCTGGTTTTTTTGTTTTTAAGAAGACAGAGGAAGTAAGCCCAACAAGTTCCCAATATATAGAGGACCTTTCGTGCATTGCAACCAAACACTACAAGAGCTTCAAAGCAAAAGCATTACAAAGAAGTAAACTGCTAAATCACTAAAACTAGTTCTACGCAACCTTCGGACAGGTATGTGTACACTGCAGCTGGAACATGTGATCTGCAGTGCAGGTAGACAGACTCATGCTACCTCAGCTAGCATGCCAAAAATAGCAGTGTGGATATTGTGACATGGGCAGCAGCTTGGGTCAGCTGCCCAAGTCCAAACGTATCTGATCCAAGCTTGGGCAACTAGCCCAAACTGCCATGTGTGCTGCAACAGCCACACTGCAATTTTTAATGCACTAGTTTGAGTCTATCTACCTATGCTGGGAATCACACCATCCAGCTGCAGTGCAGACATACCCAATGTCACCCAGAGGGAGTAATTCTCCTGTGAATGCAGTAAGAAATGAATCCTTGGATGAAAAAAAAAATCATTTCATTATTGGTACTATTTGATTGACTGACATGAGAGAACACTATCCTTACAAGACAACACCAATGACAATACAGTCACTGAACTACTGGTTTCCTCTTTAAATTAGGCAAAGTTCTAAACTTCCTCCTGTTTCACAATCATCCATTATTACTTAAAATGTTTACTGCTGGCAGTAAGAAACGAATACCAATTCCATAAACATTAAATTTGTGCTAATATACTTGACTGCAGTATTGTTAATAAGAAACAATGAAAATTGATGTGAACATTCTTACTGGAAATTATACTGAATCTGACACTATTTCAATATAGATACAAGAAATACTTTTGAATTAAAAAAAAAGTACCGCAAGATCTTTTTTGTGTTGGTTTTGCGATAGGACAGAAAGTTGCTTGCAATTGAGTATCATTTACCCCTTACTTTACTCTTAGCTTTAAGATCGTTTTCTGCTGAGATGAATTCTGTACATTCACATTAGAAGATACAATCCCTACCCCAAAAGTTTACAATCTGAAAAGAACACACACAAATGAAGGCCAGGGGAACATAATAAACATTCATTAAGTCAGATAAACAAATATCTTGCTAGTTCCATACTCTTTTTTATCCTTCTCCCTCCTTCCTCTAAGAGAAATAACATATGAAGGGTGGAATTTACAAATATAAATTCATGGAAATGTTCATGGATTCATTTGTTTCAGTGACACAGAATATACACTGGCCCAGATTCTCCACTAAGTGGCTATGCAGATAGACATTATTTGAGGGCCCAGACCAGTATATTCATTGAAGACAATTCACTATTTTTTTAAATTGATTTCTGACTTTGTTATGCTTCAAAAACTGGCCCTTGGGTACACTTTGATCATTTTTGTTTAGGAACAATAGGCTCTGCAGAACATGTGTAGCCAGAGGAAATACCTTGAGTAGCCTAATCATAAGGTTTGGAATACTTCCTTGCCACGGCAGGTCCAAAGCCTAGCAAAGCTGACTCAGTACTTCACCCTTCTGACACAGCTAAAATAAGTACTATTACATTTATCGTGTTAGTTTCTCTTTGAAGACCTTATACTAACAACACCCAACTGTTACACAGTGGTTTTCAACAGTAGATAAAGGTTTTGTCCACTCTGCCTATGCCTTTTAGAAAGGGAGAGGTTTCCCCAGGTTTTAAGAAAGGATTTGAACAAAGATAAGGAGGTGGGCCTTTTGTTTTTGCTTTAAACAGGGACTTCCTCCCAAACATAAAGAGCAGCCTGGGAGAAAGCATAAAGATGCCTCAGGGAAAAATGGATGAAGGGCAAATCTTTGGCAGAGCAGGCAAACAGACAGTGCATTAGGGTTGGTAGACGTGAGTCAAGTCATGCAGGGCCTCAGACGTGAACGAAGTAACTGGTGTTCCATGTAGCAGAAAAATGGGAGCCACTGAAGGGATGCAAAGTGGAAGTGACAAAGTCAGAGTAACAAGCCAAGACGACGACCCCAGCAGTGGTTTTCTGAATTAACTTGAGTGGTACAAGTTTTCTTTTGTCATGACCAGAAAGAAGGCGGCTGTAGCAGTCAAGACATGACATGACGAGTGGGCCTGGATGATGGTTTCAGTGGATCACACACAAGTAGGGGGAGCAATTATTTAATTTGTTTTACCTGTGTTTCTATTAACTGTGCACAGACAGTTTTTACATAATACCCCCATTAACCAAGATTCTCTAATAAATGACAAACTCTAAATGAACTTATTAAAATGTTCAGTTTTTTCCAAACTCTTTAGTGGCAGAATCTAAATATTTTTCCAATCTTATCATGTCATTGTTTCACATACAGCAGCTGTTTCATTAACAAAACCATTCTGCTAAAATGAAATGAAATTAAAATCAGTTTCAGTTTAAAAAAACTGAAAACCTGTTTCCGTTTTGTGCAATAATTTTTCTGGCTGGAACAAGAAACCAACTATTTTGTTGAAGTGAAACTAAGTGAACTAAGTGAAACATCTATATTAAATTAATAAATAGTTTAGTTTCATGCAAGAACTTGCATTAAGCAAGATGATTTCAGGTGGGTTCAACTGTAGACCATTTGCCATTTTTTGCATGCGACAGAGTCACATGGTAGACCCATTATATGTATTGTTTACTTGAACCTTTGTTCCAGCTCAATTCTACTGCCTAGGTAGTATGGTTATCAGGTATTTGTGCATTTAACTAATCCTTCCTACTTGAAATATTTTACATTTGTCTTTACTGGAACTCAATTTATTATGGTGCTGTTGTTTAGTGACTCCACAATTTTCCCATATAACTTTTTTAGTAAAATGTATATTTCTTTTTGCTGAGCTAACATTTAAAAATTCTTCCACTCTGTGAAATTCAGCTCTGAACATCTCACTTTTGGGGGTTCCTACAGCTAAACAAATGCAGTCCCCACAAACTCCAAACTTCACACCTACATATTTTCTTTTAACATCTGAGACACAGGCCACATTTGAAATTTAACAATTAAAGTCAGTTCCCCTTATTTGGCATAACTGAATTGATCTGTACCAAGAGTAGATGGCCGCTGTAAAGTTCTGTCAACTAATTCCATTTCTGTACACTGCCAGCCCAATCTCCCTGACTCGCTGCTCTATTTCTCAGAGACCACGAGGAGCTAGGGAGGTAGACAGGCTGAGATCTCCTAGGCTGAGAAATTGTGCTGGTGGGATTTACGCTTGAGCAACCTTAACTCTAAATTTAAAGGGTTTTGCTTTTAGGGACTGATACATTCAATATACAGGCACCTTAACTTGTGTGTATGTGCATATAACTAGATTCCGTAGCGATATCAGAATTATGAATGTCTGTGTTAGAGTGGAGTATTAACAGACTCAGTCTATGTAACCCACAGGCCTACACACCTAAGGAGTTCATTGGATGGTAGTTCAGAAACGACGATGAGACATGACGTAGGCCGATGGGGAAACTTTATGAATATATATAATACTTGCCTCAGTATCACCCAACTTAACACTGCTGGGTGTTGTCTGGAGCATTCTGCCTGCTCTCAAAAACCCAAGAAGAAATTCTTTTACATGAGAATATCTTAACAGCTGTTGCTGGTCTGATAAACAGTGGGGTTAATATATTTGCAGCAGGTATCAAGTAATGTGACAGATTTTAAAGCCAAATCCTTCCCTCTGCACCAAGCCAGAGTTGCTGATCTTGGCACAGGAGCAGCAGTGGCACTATTCCCTGGCAGCTCCTGCTCTCCCAAGTCACAGGGTACCATGGATTCACACTAGCTGATCAATCTACTGCCCCTCTGCTTCTCTCCCAGCCCCCACATCCAGGGAGTCCTCATGGAGCTGAACTCCACTGCATGCATAGTGTGTGGACCATTGAGTTGGTGCCACACATCTTACCCTTTCCCACTCACTCCATGTATATAGGGTGGAACGCCACCAATTACTGAGATTTAGGGGACTCCTCCAGTTGGGAGCAGGATATGACACATAGAGTGGGAGTGGAAAGTCAAAAGAACTTTATAGAAGCTGAAGGGAAACAAGTTGATCAAAGGAGAGACATTGGAGTCAAGACAATGAACCCTGAGTATTCTCAATCTTCATAGAAAAATAGTGGCATGACCTAGGCCCCGTGTATTTCCTGGTCGCTGGACATGCCACAGAATTGTGCTCCAGAATTAAAACTTTAGGGGTTTTTTTTGTTTGCTATTTTTAATGTTTTTAGACTTAGACTGAAAATTGAAAATGTGAAATGAATATAAACTGATGCAGTGTTCCAAGTCTGTAGACATGGTTGTAACAACAGCTCTAAGACAGGTACCAACACTTCCCAGTTCACCCTACTAACTTTACTGTTATATGTTGGGTCAGGGAAGGTCAGGACCACAGAAATCTATCGTGGAAGAGCCAAACAGTAGCCTGGGCAAAAAAAATGGAACAGTCCATGAAGTCAAAGAGTATTTTTAACCCCATGATAATTTATTTCTATAATTTACTAATCATGTTGTTATAACACTATCTGCCAAAGAATCAGTGATCCCTCCCAGCTTTACATTACCTGCATATTTGAGTTGTGTACTGCACTCTTCTCTCTAACTCAACCAAGCTAGTTAATGGACCACAAAAGACCACGTCTTACACTACTTTTCTGTACCATACTGTTCCTCACATCTCTTAGCAACAGTCTCTATGCCTTTCTTCTCCATCTGAACATTTTAACTCTGTTTTCAACATTCCAGCTACATGCATTTGGCACTAGGTAGTGACATAAAAATCTATTAAAAACTGTGATGGGCTAACCTTTTCTGTTGCCCTAGGCCAGGGGTGGCCAACCTGGGGCTCCGGAGCCACACGCGGCTCTTCAGAAGTTAACATGCGGCTCCTTGTATAGGCACCGACTCTGGAGCTGGAGCTACAGGCGCCAACGTTCCAATGTGCCGGGGGGCGCTCACTGCTCGACCCGGGGCTCTGTCACAGGCCCTGCCTCCTCTCCACCCCTTCCCGCCCCCTCCCCTGAGCCTGCCGTGTCCTCACTCCTCCCCCTCAGAGCCTCCTGCATGCCACAAAACAGCTGATCGGGAGGTGTGGGGAGGGAGGCGGAGGAGCTGATGGGGGGCTGCTGACGTATTACTGTGGCTCTTCGGCAACGTACATTGATATATTCTGATTCCTTCTCAGGCTCAGGTTGGCCACTCCTGCCCTAGGCAGAGACTGAAAACACGGTCTTTCCTCCCTCCCCCTCAATCTGCCTCTACCTAAGGGCAGCAACTGAGCCCAGTAATAATTCCAGTAGTATGCTAGGGTACCAGTGCCAAATATGGCAAATCTGCAAGTATATATTAGTGTATAAGTGATCCGACCACAGTCTCCCGCTTGTCGTAACTGGCCTTTGGGTGTCCAGTCACCCTCAGGTCCCCTTTTTGACTGGCCTTTGTGGTCGAAAACTAGACACCTGGCCACCCTAACTGGGGATGGGGCAGGAACTAGGGTTAAAGGTGGAGCTGGGCTAGGGGCAGAGAGGCAATGAGGGCAGAGCCTGGCAGGGGGCAGAGCAGGGGGCAGAGTGGAGCTAGGGGCGAATCTGGCCTGCAGGCGGAGCAGGACTGGCCTGGGGCCTGAGTGAGGTTGGTGGCAGAGCTGGGCTGGAAGCGTGGTGTTCTCTTCCCACCTACCCAAGGGGGTTGGCCCAGGCCCCGCTGTGCACACCCCCCCCAAATAATCCTCTGCCCCACAGTTCAGGGACTACTGTTTTACACACACACACACACACACACACACACACACACACACACACACACACAGCTTGTTCCATTTTACAGCCCAACTAGAAACACACTAGTAGATACAGTGCCACTAAAGAACAATGAAGTATTATTTCATTCACTCTGCTTTAGAAGCAACAAGCCTCCCAGAAATCTCTGTTAATTCCACAGAACACTACAGAGTATACAAATATTCCTGGTTGACAGTGTCACCAGTCACACAAATTCAAACAATCATTGAGGAAGATTTTCTAAATTCAATTGTGACAGCTTTAAAAATAGAGGGGGTTTTGGTTGTGTGAAGCTGAATGCTCAAAAATACATACCAGACAGGGAAATATCTTCAACATCATCTTTTAAATAGCTCTCTCATTATATATCATGTAATGCATTATTTTTTACTTTATTTAGATAAATGTAGCAATTTTATTTAAAAACATTGGCCTACAGTATTTTCTAGCTTGTCTCTAATAAATACATTTTAGAACAAAAGTCCTAATTCAATATTTTTTAAAATTTTGCTATGACTTATTACACTAATATCAACAGTTAAGCAAAATAGCATTAAGCTATTAAAACAATTATATGATTCACTGCAGGATTCTGAAATGAGAAATAGACAGAGCAGCATCAGTTGCATGTAAAATATTGCAAATTTTAAGTACAGTATTTCACGCATTCAAATATAATGTTTTGAATATATCTGGCAGTACTCAGAACTCCTAATGTAGCACGAGTGGAATAAACAGAACCCACTAGGTTTAGAAAATACAGATTTGCATGAGGCAGGAAATAAACAAATCTTACAGTGATCAAAGAAAAAAAATAAAAATACCAGTAATACAGATCATTTCTTACTAACTTAGAACAAAAATAATCTGAAGTAGATAAAACAGCCTTTTCAAAGGAAAAATGTAATCCAACAATAGCCAACTAGGACAAAACTATCACTTAACTATTGAGCTTTGTTCTAACTAGCCATCTATGGATTAGAATAAAGCCGTTTTACCTGCTTTACAATATGTTTGAAAGACATGACTTAGTAAAATATTTTGTTGTACATCAGGCAGACATCACCCGAAAGCATCAAGAACTGCTTCTGGTTTTCTGGGTTTTTTTTTAAGTTCTTGTGTTGTGCGTGTGTATTTTTATTAAAGTAATTCTCTCAATTTTGGTGTGTTTCCCTATTTGATTTGGGTCTAATCATACCTATCTCTGCAAAAGTACACTTGATGGATGAGAAGGTAACAAGGAGCTTCTTCCCTCACAGTTTACCTAACTGGGCTGCAGACGTTGGGAATGGTAAGGGAAGTGGTAGCTGCTAGCATTGCCTACTGCACTATAGACCATCAAAGAAGATGTTTCTGGGTGGGGACAAACCACCATCCCACTTCTCTCTCCACTCACCATTGTATATTGTAGAAGTTTTGGTGATCGGGCACTGAGAAGGTAGGTAGACCAGAATTCATACATATGTTCTGTGCGAAATAAAATATATGGATTGTAGTGCCACCATGCATTCCTGTTTCAATAGCACTCAGCATACGAACCAGGAAACAGAGTTTAGAAAACTGCCAAAAAAATTCCAATTTCCAGGTTTATATGCATGTAACATTTTCCTAGGAATTCAAGGGTAATTCATGTGCGCAATGTACATTAGTGACTAATCCAAATACTAATTATATTTCCTGCAGAGGTTTGTCAAATAAACAATCACCTGCACAGAGTGTCAGAGCAAGGACCAAATCCTTCTGTTGATCATATACAAGGTATGTAAAAGGATGTAAGGACAAAGTACATTTGCTTTGAAGGAACTTAACACCTCTGCATACAGTAGAATCAATGATCTCATACTTGGGTCTTTAGCAAACTCAAAATCAGGGTCAGATTCACCTTCTTAACAATATGTTTCAATTTGATATCATAATGTTTTGTTCTGGCTTGCTTTTTACTTGTATCTATTTGTGATTTTGGATTGCTCCCACAAGTCAGGAATTCACAAAATTATTAATAAAAATCCCAACACAGGTCTGCTGTATGTTAAAAAGACATCTTGATGGATGTTGGCACCAGACCAGAGATGGGAAAACAAGTATCTTCCATTATCGCACCGTACATCAATACCTGTATGCCAAGGTGATCCCAGTCCAGTTCATAGTGGACAAGTCCATACCACAAAAACCACCACAACTGGCAATTAATGGACATCCTTCTTGGCAGTCTCAGCAGAGAGGTCAAGGATTGGAAAATTAACTCCTCATGATTCTCGTCAGGCCAGTATGGTGGCACACTGGCAGAATCATGTTGAAAAGCCTGCATGTGCTGTACCTGCTATGGCAATAAACACAAGGCTTCAGACTCCTATAATATAAATCCAATATCTTTCACAGCATTAAATTCACAATCCAAGTTTTAAAATATATTTTGTAAATCACTACTAAACAAATTAATGAAATTCTTCCTTTGTATATCAGTGGTTCTGCTAGTGCTGTCACAACACAACCAATCCACCAAGAGTTCTCAACAAAACAATATGGGATATTATAGGGGTTCACATTTGCAGTCTCAAACAAAAACACTATTTGGACTACTTGTTGGAAATACGGTGTGTGTGTATATTATATATATATTGCAAATAATCGATAGCTGAAAGAATATATTTGGCATGTAAAACATAGCAAGTGATTAAATTTTAAACCAATTAAAACATGGATTTCAGTGGGATTCCGCCCTTAAAATTGAAGCTTGCACGGACTTTTGTAAAACTATACACAACAACTAGATTAAAAGAACATGAAGTTTGCAAAGTTAAGCATTCAAAAGCTAGGAAATGCTAAAATTGAGGTTGCCTGTGCAACCTTAATTTGGCCTACTTGTGTATATGCATGAGCTGAAATCAGTCTTATAATGGGGTGTGTTGTGCAACTTTAATATTATGGGGTGTCACCAGCTCTGCTTATAATTCAATATTTGCCAGAGAATTTTTTTTCTATTTTCCCCAAAAGGAACAGTTATTCTGTCAAACAACAGTTGAAAGTATGATGCTCTAAACTCAGCCCATAAATTATAGTGTACAGATTAAAATTAAACCTAATGCTACCCTTGAACTTCAACAGCTGAGTCCTATAAATGGATACTCCTTCAGAGAGAAATCCTTTTTGCTGGTTACTATTTAAAACTACACTTCTATTAAAACCCTTGCCTGAGACACAAATTACCAGGGATACCTATCTCCTACCCATGCAATGACTATGATGTAGAGTTCAAACATGCCCCATATTAGTTTAATGCAGATATAGATGGCTTGTGCAAGGCTCTCAAGATCACTTAAATACTGCAGCCAGGCTATGCATGAATGGGGGTTTTGAAGCAGGTGGCTTTTGTTCTATGCAGGCCAGCTTGGAGGGCTGAATCGGGACCAGCTAAAATAAGAGGTCATGCAATCTGGGATTTTGCAGATGTAGTGGTTCTAAACACCCCACACCTCTACCTGGCATTCTAACCACAAGCTAGCGCTGCAGGGGGGAGAGGCAGGTGAGTGCTTGTGCTGCAGCCCAATGCCTTGGCCTCAGGCAGGAGCAGATTTCACCTTCTCAATCTTTTTCTCATAGAGAGAAACTGCAATTCCTAATTCAAAGTAAATGAAATGAAAAATAGTGGGCAAAACAACAACCCTCCCCCCCCAAAAAAACCTCCCTATATGTACTAAATTACCCAGAATACATAAAGTTAAAAATTAATACACCAAAAAAAAAGTAAGGTTAGTGCATGCTCTTGGCAGCTGTTAACTAAATGTCAACCAACACTGCCACACTTGACATAAAGCAAGTGGAATGAGGCTAGTTTTTGTTATTTCAGTCTTATGTGGAGTGAAAAATCTACCCTCAACATGATAATACAAAAAGAAAAAAACTGGCCTATGCTTAACATCTTTGTGTTGCAAGTCTTGACAAGGCTATTAAATGATCATATATATTAGTGAAAAACACCATGTAAGAATGAGAAACCATCACACTTCCTTTTTTCATCAAGGATACAAGTGCTTTTCTTTCCTTGACAAAGGTCACAATACACTGGACAAAATATTAACAATTACAGAAAACAGTAATTTCATTAGTAGAGATGATACACTTGATAGATTTACTTTTTCACAGTTTTGATGCTGTTTCTAACAAAATATGACACTG
Source organism: Natator depressus (assembly GCF_965152275.1). Taxonomy (NCBI): domain Eukaryota; kingdom Metazoa; phylum Chordata; order Testudines; family Cheloniidae; genus Natator; species Natator depressus. Next base: position 321,390,199 of record NC_134234.1, on the reverse strand, counting down.
ACAATATCAGAATGCTTATGAAAAACAAAAAATAGTTATGTTCTGGTTCACTGGCTTTCAAATGAATTTTTACTGAGGCTGCAGTTTTGACAGTTAAAATATTATATTAGTGACAGTCTAGTGACATGGTTATTTGGAAGTGTCATGTAAATAAAATAATTGTAAAGAATAATATGTATTAATTAATTAATTATTTAAAGGGCTATAACACAAAACAGTTGATGTTCCTGTTGAACAAAAAGTACTAAAGGTGTGATGAATTCACCATCTGAAAATGGTTTGTGATGCAGCACCTTGCAATGCCTGGAGTGTTGCCAGATGGAATTCATTGTTTTGGGGAAGAAAGTCCTTCCGTTTCTTTTGTTGTTGAAGCATCTGACTTCTGATTTTACCCAAGGGCTTTTTATGGAAAAAATGTCACCATAGTTTTTCTCTACTTCTGATTTATGAGTGTTATGACGACGCTGCCTAGGGTACGATTTCACCTGACGAAGTCTCATTTTACAGCACAAATCGTGATAGTTTCAGATGAATTTGGTTCCAACTATATACTTGTCTTCGTACTCACTCTAAAACACCCTTTTTTCCTCGTGTAAGTCACGGCTGCGATTTGCAGAAGGTGGTGCTGACAAGTCAGAGTTACCTATGTCACTCATATTAGATTGTGTGTGAGCTGCTTACGTCTATGCTTCCTTTTCAGCAGAAAGGTTTTGTATATCCATAGTGGCACACAAAAAATGTGAAGCTGCTATTGTGGTTGGGGCTGCCCTGACTAGTGGGTTCCTCCGAGCTGGAACCCTTGGGGAGGCTGCTGGTGGCCACACACTCAGGCTGCTCCTTGGGCCTGTCCCTGGTCCCTGTGCTCCATGGTCCTCCATGCCCCTGCAACAGCTGCCACCTGTGCTTTCTCCCAGCTGGGCCCCTAAGTTCACTGCAGCGTGTGCACCGTCCTGCACCTACACTTCCTGGCTGACACTGCCCCGGAGTTGTTTCTCGGACTCAGCTCCCCGGCAGCACCACCACCACCATACAATCTCTCCTGGACAGCATCTTCCCACTCCTGCCTTGCTCCTCCCCTTACAAGGTGATTATTTCCGAGCTGGTCAGGTGGCGCCTTAGTGAGTGACATTCCCCTTCAATGGAAGGCAAGCGGGAAACAATGAGGTCTGGCCAATCAGGGCATGCCAGAGCCCCCTTGACAATCAAGGCAAAGGGGGTGGGGAGAGAGGGCAGGTTCCTTCCCACAGCCAGAGGCAGCAGCCCCATAAAATATAATGAAACATCACCAGGCCCACCTTGGGCTTGGGCACTGCTCCAGGGAGCAGAGCCAGGGGCTGCAGCAAGGAGTTTGGAGAAGGGGTTCTGGGACCCCAGAAGTCACAGTGGATGCACTTGAGAATCACTGTTCTCATTCAATGTATGGAGAATTCATTTTACAGCTCAGCCTTCCTCTGAATCACAGTTCATTAAATTCTACTGTACCACAATCACTCTGCAAAATAGCTAATCTTACATGCATTCAGAATATAATCTCTTTGAGGATATAAATAATTATTTGAAAGGGAGAAAAGATTTTATATTCTAGACTACCGAAGGGTGTCCTTGATATGTTAATGTTTCTGTAGCAAAGAGATCAAATGAAAGATTATCCCCTACACACCCCTTGTGAAGAAACAGGTATGCCAACCCTAGCTTTCGTAATTAGAGAGTGACAAATCAGGTGTGCATGATCTCCCTGACCTGTCATTATACTCTTATATAATGAGAGTCTCTTCCCCTAATTAGAGTATATGGTAAAATGATCTTGCAGATAGGAAGCACAGAACAATAAAATCACACCACAGAAGTAAATAATGGAGAAGACCCTCTAGGTCATCTAGTCCATCTCTGCCAAAGCAGGATTGTTCTCCAGTGTACACTTACCAATATTTTGTCCTGTCTCATTGTAATTACTTAAGTAATGGGACTTCCACCACTTACCTGGAAACTACTTCCAAGCCTCCAATCTCACTACTGGAAAGCTTTTCTTGATAGTCTGCCTGCCTACATTTTGCTTTCTTAAATTTCAGTTTATTAACTCCTAAATATTCCACCATTTATTAGCCTAAACATTTCATGTTCATCTTTGGTGTTTACAGTCTACAAATATATTTGTATTTTTATATTATTTAGATTCATACAAAAGGTAAAAGGGGCACCTATCCAGAGCTTAGCCAAGCAAAATATATTTAACTCAATCTTTCCTCAGATCAGTCCCCCCAACTCTCTAAAAAGTTTTGTTGCTCTTCTCTGAGTAAACTCCAGTTAATCAATACATTTATAACAACAAGATTCTTAGTATTTCCAGGGGCAGTCATACCAGAAGTGTAGTTATACTGAACAATTATCTTCCTACTCCATAGCATATAACTTCAGATAGCTTTACAAACTTATATCTCATTTTCCCCCATTGTTATAATCCAAAATCTTTCATTATACTGCTTTCTAAGTTTCTCCCTCCAATTGAATATCTATGCTTCAATTTAGTTTTTCTCACGTTATTAGCTGGTTTCTTTTCCAAGCTGAGGCTAATTTTATTTTCTGCCCAGCTCCCTTTTGGGATAGGGTATTCTTGCAGTTGCAGCAAAGGACTGAAGTGCATGAGAGCTTCACTTTCTCTGGAGCTATGCAACAGGCTTCCTGTGCAATCTTGGGCATGTCACCTTACCTCTCTGTCCCTCAATTTCCGTAAAGTGCTTTGAAATCTTTGAATGGAAGGCACTATAGATCTGTAAAGTATTACCATCTACAGTTTTAATTTGCTAGTAATTCCTTCTTCTAGACCATTGCTAACCCAAACTGATCCCTGCAGTACTCCACAGCTCCCCAAACATGATACTTCACCATTTATCACCACACTAAGTTCCTTCAGTCAGTTTTGAATGTAAGATTTTGAGACACTATATCGTACAATTTCCTAAATTCCAGTAATTTTATATCTACCACTTTTCCCTCATTCACTAAGTTTGTTTTATCATAAAAAAGCAACAAAATTGGTCAGACAAGTTCTATTCTTTTTATAAACCTATTCTGCTGGTTGTTCATGGCTCCACAGCGACCAGCTCAGAGAGATTTTCACTGAAAAGGGAAAGACTGACTTACAGGGCTGTTATTGCTCGGATCATCACTTCACTGTTTTTAACAATTGGAACTACATTTATTTCTCTTTAGTTTTCTGTTACAACCCCGGTTTTCAATTACTTAAAACTGGCTAAGGACTGTAAAGAAAGGGGGAGGAGAGAGAAAGGCATCTAGTGGAGAACTGCAAGAATCCAATCTTATTTAATAAGGGGCAAATGAACAGGATTCCAGTTAACGAAAGTCATGTGGACAAACCTCTCCCACTGTGGATCACTAGCTCAAAAAATCTTCTACAAAAACAGATGCCTAGAAAGAGAGCGCACTGAGGACACAACGCCCATCCACCCACCACCACAAGGAGCACTGTGTTGCCCCCAGTGTGCTCCCAGATACTAAGGCCAGCATATAAGAGCCTAGATGTCAGTCTCGAACGTCTGTCTTCCGTATGGTAAAATGCACTGAACTACATTACCAGCCTCACAACTAGCTGATGTCATTTAAAACTACTTTATGCAGAAGTAGCCACAACCATATGCTTGGAACACTGGATATTCATGCATATAATGTACACAGATTAAATAGTTTTAAAAGTCTAAAGCTGGGTAACTCAGTGCAGTAGTACAACATACTCGTTATTCAGGACAACAGCATCCATGAGCAGACAACAGGCTCAATCCCTGGATTGACGGCACATTCTGACTGATAGGATGCCATTTGCAAATGGTTTCAGAGCAAAACTGGCATGAACCTCTGTATCTGGAATTCTGAAATTGAAGAGCAACCCAAGCGAAAATGTATTTCAATTATGTAGCTATATAAGCTATTATGCATTTGTCAATAAAAGCCAAGTCTATTTTTTGTTTCAGTTATACTTTAGTTTCACACACACACATTCTCTCATCCAGATAGCACTGTCCTCTCCATTATCTCCACATGATGGTCTGCTGCAATCCCTAACCCCTGCAACTATGACTCTCCTGATATTTAGTTTTTAAAATTATATTAAAGAGGGAAAATAGCAGAAACACAAGACAAGAAAAAACCTGGTGAGAACCCCAAGCTTCACTCTGTTTCTATGTCAGTAGTAAAAGGCAAACCCTACAGTAAGTGGCAATAAGAACACAGATAAGCTGTAATAGAGACTCCTAAAAAAATCCAAAAATAGAAGAGAAAACTAAACACCTTAACTATAACTGGCCTTGCCTTTTTCATTCTCTGAACCTAACATTATAATAATGCCTTTAAACTATTTATTTGAAATAAATAGTGTAGTTACCAACATTAAAAAACAACAACAACAACTTTTTACTAAGATTTTTAAATAAAAATGCAAAAGTGAGTATTTTTCAGGTGAGTTTTTCCACCATGTGGAAAAGAGAGGGTTCTACCATTCGGTTACATTACAATAATCTAAAGTTACAATTAAAAAAATAAATGCACAAATGAATCTGGAGATTAGAAAATTAGTAATGCAAAATACCTAATAAAATTCAGGGTTTAAATTATACAGATGTCCTACAGTTATTGTGGAGGAGGAGTAAGGAGAAAAAAGGCAAAAATTACAAACCAACGTTCTGCTGTTTTTTTTTCCTGCATACCTAAGAAAGACAATAGCAGTGGCCTCTACAGTGATTTGTTTCCCCCTTTCTTTGCCTCCTCCACACCTTTATAGCTGTAGCTCAAGACACTCAAGACCCTATGTTTCAAACTTAACTGAACAGGGTAAAGTATCCTCATATCCTGCTAGTGAGGTGTTCAGTGCCTCTGAATTCAGACAGAATAGAACTGGGCACACTGCTACACACTGCAATTGAACAAATTTGATTCAGAAATTAGTTCCAAGGCTTTCCAGAACTCAAAATAAAGTAATATTGAAAAAGGGTAAATATTTACAACACCATAGCAGACCAATGGCCCATCTATTTCAATTTCCTGTTTGACAGTGACCAGTATCAGATATTTCAGAGGAAAGTGTAAATCCTCACATAATGGACAATTCTGCAATGACATGCCCTTTGGAAAAGACTCTTCTTAGCCCCAAGTAATTAGTAGATGCCTTCTGTCTAATCACACAAGATTTTATAATCAATTTCATCCTAATTAGTGTAAATGCATATCTAACATAAGTCCAACCCTTTTTTGAATCTTACTAAACTACTGGCCTCAATAACATCCTGTGGCAATGAGTGCCACATGTTAATTATGCCTTGTGGAAAAGAGTACTTTTATCAGTTTTAAATTTGTTTTTAATTTTCTTAGATTTTTTAATATATTTTATTATACAGATGACCTGGGGCTCCCAACTGCCTTTTCTTTATGCCACTCATTATATATACTCCTATCACACCACCTCTTAAGTGTCTCCTCTCTAAACAAACTAGTCCTAATAGTTTTAGTCTCTTCTCACATGGAAATCTTCACAGTCACCTATGTATTTGTTGCCCTTCTATGGGCCTGTTCTACAATATTTCATTTATATCCTTCTTGAGATGGAGGTGTCCAGGATCAAGTATAGTATTCTATGTGAGGGCACGCTGGGAAGTTAGACAGTGATATAATATTTTCAATAGTGTCATTCCTTTTATAATGGAGTTAAACATTTTGTTGCTTTTTTAGATCATTGCCACACACTGAGCGGAAGTTTTTATCGAGCTATGCATAGTGACACATATTCTTTTCTCGTGAGTGATAACTTATTAGGATCCAAAGTGCACCATCAGCTCAAAATTACCCCTTTCAACGAGCATTACCTTGCACTTATCTACAGTGAATTTCATGTGCCATCATGTTGTCTAACTGCCTAGCTTTAGGTCTCTTTGGAATTCCTTATTCTCTAGTTGACTTATCTAAATAATTGTGTCTGCAAATTCTGCCAACTTCACATCATTGTCTTGATGATTAATAAACTAAACACTGATATGAGTTATGGAATCTTGGGGCTTCCCACTGTTAACCTCCTTCCATGTTTAAAATTGGCCTTGTTTCCTGATATTTATCTTCTGTCTCAGAGACAGTTTTTAATCTACGAAACATTAACCATTCATTTTGTGACTTGATTTCTTAACTTCTTGCAAGGGAATATATTAAACTCTCTTAAAAATCATCACATTAGGAAATAATGAGAACCTACAGAGATACTATCTGAGCACCTCAAAACAGTAAACTTTGCCTCAGTTACCTATCTGAAAAATGGGGATAATACTTCTCTACATCACAGGGCTATTGCAAGGATGAGAGTCATTTTAAGAGACTTGCCCACAGACACACAGGAAGTCTGTGCCAGAGATGTGACTCAATATATCCAAAGTCCCAATCTTGTGCCTTAACCACAAGACCATTCTTACTTCGTCAACTATTTTGCTGACTGTCTTCAATCATTCAAAAAGAATCAGGCAAAAAAAACCTTTATATAAGCTATGCTGGTTTGTGTCTACCTTACCATGCAAGGTGTTTTACAATTTTTTTTGTTATATACCTACAACAGTACTATACCTAGTACTGAAGTAAGGCTCAAAAGTCCGTAGTTCCCAGGGGCATGCTTTGCACCTTTTAAAAAGAAAAGTAGATTAGCTAACTTTCTGTCTTTGAGTATAGTACGTGATTTTAATTATATATACTTTTTTTTGTCACCAGCTCAGCCATTCCATTCTTAAGTTCCTTCAGAATTCTTGAATACAAGCCATCTGGCCCTGGTGACTTGTTGCTTTTTAAATGATCATTTCGTTCCAGCACCTTTTGTCAGCTCAGTTTCTTACAGTGACCCATCTTTATCCACAAAGAATAGGCCTAGGAAGGTATTCAAAATTCCTCTACAGTGACTGCAGAGGCAAAAACTAATTAGCTCCTTAGCAATGTCCTTAACTATACTTTTCAGAGTAGCAGCCATGTTAGTCTGTATTCGCAAAAAGAAAAGGAGTACTTGTGGCACCTTAGAGACTAACAAATTTATTTGAGCATAAGCTTTCGTGAGCTACAGCTCACTTCATCGGATGCATTCAGTGGAAAATACAGTGGGAAGATTTAACTACACTGGGTTTCTCTCTTTTACTCCGTGGTAGTCTAGCAGATCTACTGACCTTGGAGACTTCCTGTTTCTGACATACTTGAAGAATTCCTTGTTCTTTGCTGATTAACTTTGGCTATTAACTGTTAAAATTCCCTCTTGACCCTCCTAAGTTCCATTTTACAATTTACCTGTCATGGTTTACTTTCCTTGTTACGGAATTCACCATGCTGTATTTCCATTTGACAGATACCCTTCAGACACGAATAAAATCCAGTGCATCTTGCCATTCAATGACAAATGTTTTCCTTTTTGCTGAGGAGCATATGACATACTTTCTGTTACGGCAGTATCGTATGCTTAAATATCCCCTGTACTAATTCTAAGGATTTGAATGTAGCTTTTGATTTTAAAGTATTTTTGTCATTTTTAGATTCCTCCCTTGTTTACTCTACTAGATTTCCTCATACAGTTTGCTGCACTCATGACCCTAAGAACACATACCATTTTCTCATATATGTAACTCACATCTTGAGTGGGAAACCACAGGACTCTACTACTTTCTTGGCAAAAAATCTTCTTAATCTGTGTCAGTTTACACCGACATGCAGGCTAACACTGGTAACAGATGAGAATGGAATTATGCCATTTACACTCAATTCCTTTCAGAAACTTCAGTGATCAGATGGAGAAATCAGATTATTGCTCTCGGGGGCGGGGGGGGTGGTATTTTGTTTCTAACAGGGATCATGTATGTCCACTTAATAGAAAGAGGGCCATCTTTCATATTTACTCCAGGCCAACACGTCATGACTGAAGGCCAGCACATATCATGCATGCCACAGCAAGTAATTTTCAATTATCCTTGTGTAGCAATTCTGCAGCATACACAATTGTTTGTTCTGCATCAAGCCTTTATTAACACACTGATAAAGTGTTTACAGTTAATGTATCCATGTTATCAGTGACCATGTGTGTAGAGGCCTGTTTACCTTGGGAAAATATGAATATAACGTAGGCTGGAGGCAACAAGGGGAGAGGAGGGTGTGTGTGTTCGTTCAAGAAAAATTACTAGTTACAACCCTGGAATTGGTTCTTTAAAAATAATTACGTTCGTGACCTGTGCGTCTAGGTTTTGAATTTTCATGATGTTGGTACTGGAGCCCCAAGATCCTCATGTTTGAGTATCTTGTGAAAAGGACAAGATCTGAAATGTGCCATTCATTTATTATGCTTTGTTTCACAATTCTTTTAGTAAAAACCTACCATGCTGATCTGTGGCACGTAACTGCCTGAAACATGACTTCAATTGCTTCCTGTTGGTCTTACACAGATGGATTTCTGTAGTTAACTTTTAGTAAGTGCCCCTCCAAAATGGAGGCAGTGCTTTTTAAACATTTCCTGTTCTGCAGGTCTGCTGCAGAATTCCACTTACTGAATCACTTCCTGCATACAAGACTGAACAATACAAAGGATCTATGAACTCGGTTTGCAACAGAAAAAAGTAAAATCTGACTGGGTTACCTTCAGTTTTGTTTTCTGATGCATTTTCACCTATCCCTCCTTCAATATTAGCTACTTTTCATTGTTCTGAAATCCTCTCTCAAAAACTAACTTGATTAAGTTGAAGAAGTTTTCAGAGGAAAATGTATGAAACTTTCAGGAATTCATATAAAGCTCATCAGCTTAGTGTCCTGGCCAAGGCAGGCCACACCCTGCCACTCCCTTTTATTTGTATAGACCAAAACAGTGGACAAATAATAAACTATGAGACTAGAACTTGGGGTGAAGATTTGCAGGAAATGCCCAAAAGCAGCTTGCTCAAGCAAAATAAAAAATGCGTCTCAAACAAAATGAGCTCTGATTTCAAATAGCAAAATAAGGATACATTTTGTATTCTTGCCATTAGCAGGCTAATTTAGAAAAAGTATTTGCACATTTCTACAACTCCTAGTATTATTAAAGCTTTTATTGTATACACGCAACTTGCAAAAGATCAATCTTCATTTCAAACTTCCTAAATGCAAATCCTTGAGACCTTTCTTTCTGTGTTCTGGTTACAAGTGACCCAACTGCTCAACTTTGACAGAGACCATTTCAAGGTTACATCAAAATAGTTTTGGTCTAGTTAGTATCTAGTTACAGGTACTGTATTATCTAATTTGTTATAATAAGTTCAATTTGAGACGCTTCTGGGATAATTATTTTAACTTTCCCTATAAGAAACTCATACCTGCTTTCAGGCATTTGTGACGTCCTGCACTGAAAACAGACATGATGACAAGAGGATTACCTTTGCAATGCCTCTGTCATGATTGTACTCAATGATTCTTATGAGAACCATACACTGATCTGGCACTGGAATCCAGGAATGAAAATTTTCACTTACCGCAGTGCGACTGGAAAACCTGTGGCTTGACTACCTGATTGCAGATATTGCACACTACTAGATAGAAATCGTCATGAGCTGGATAATGGCCAAATAAGTGCATATCTGTGGGAAAGTTAAAAAATATATATAAGTATTAGAAGTTATGCGTTAAGAGTATATTTAAAAGAAATTAAAGATACTGTAGGATTACTAGTATTATATTTGTAAAACCAAAAACTACGTAATATTCTCTGTAAGGACAGTGTTGGTGGTATGTTATCAGAATAGATCTTTGCCAGCTCTAATTTCTGTGATCCTTTATTTAAGCTGTGGACAGAACATCTTATTCTGATGATCAGAATACAAGAAGCAGCACCCCTGTCTAAATACTTATCGGAAATAAATGTAATACTGAACAAAGCACTCAAGAACACATTCTACGGAACAGTCCTGCACTGGGAAAGGACTCACAAAATGAAATATTTATAGGTCTTTCCCATCTAATTTCTGTTAGTATTTCAGCAAACAAGGAGCATGGGTTCTGCAGCTTGGCTCTCTGTAGACTATTAGCAGATGCTACTTTTTAAGAATTAGAGATAGGACCCAGGAGCCAAGGATCTCCAAAGTAGCATTCTCCATTGACCAACTGGGCAACTCCATGAAATCTATCAGTGTTAGGTAAATGAGACCCTTGTTTTCTGTTTTACTGATTTTTACTGAAAAATTCCCAGCTTTTACAAAAGCTACTATTTTTACCAATTTTCACCCAAATTTGTACTGCTCAAGTACGTGAAAATATTGATTATGTTAAGACAATCCAATACATTACATTAGGTAGACACGGTTATGTTAATAATAAATTAGTCTAAGTGTAAATGCAAGGCTGTCAGATAAAGAAAGAAAATGTATTGGAAGAGATACACACATGCACATGCATGTGTACATTCTGTTAATGAGCAGTCCATGAAATAAACCACAGCATTAAATTACTTAATACTCTTACTTTTCTCTATTTGTGGCTTTTTTCTCTCTTCTCCCACCCCCAACACTAACCTCAATATTTACCCAGAGAACACTGCATCCATTTTTCACCCATTTTTAAAAATTTTTGTAACAAACACTGATAACTTTCTGAACTTTAAAAAAACAACTGAGAATGAAAGGCCTCGTAGGTAGGTAATGGTAGATTCTTTTGGGCAAACAATGAATACATTGCTGGACTGTCAAGTGCCTCTCCGAGTATCAACAATGTCAACTGTGGTCCATGCTACCCCTCAGGACAGGTCCATGACTAATTCAAAGATGTCACATGATGGTGCCTTAGCACTACTTACTGCATCTGAAAGATCTACTCAAAAGCTTGTCAATGCTGCTTCTGATGCAGGTTCCTTAAAAGGTAGCTTTCAATTCAGCACTGCTTCGTCATTTAAAAGACAAACTCCATTTACTTAAATTAAAATTAAACATTAAAAAAAACCTTCTATTGCAGGACCACCACAAAAATTAAATGGCTCTGAAACACTCAAAATACCAGCTGAGGATGATAAAACAGAAGAATGTTTAAATATCAATTCTCTAATATATTTGTGACCTGTCTGTAAGTCTTATAACTTATGTTTATTCAGACAAGTAGCTTTTTCAGTGGGTGAATTGATATATTACCAAAGTTATTTCATTGTTTCTTGATAATCGTAGTGCCAGAATGGTATGTTTTAATTAAAAATTGAGTCATGTTCTGCACTGCCCTATGGGAAAGCCCACAATTCGATGCCTAGGACGAATATCATTCTTCAGTTTGAAAGGGCTGGGAGCGACTGTTTTCAGTCTCTCAGAGAGCAAGGGATGGGGAAGAGCAGCGTTAGTGGACTTTAAGAGACTCTGATTCATATATGGTTGGCAAGAACCAGGCCCCCCCTCAGTTATAGACAATATAAATCAAGAAGAGATACTAAAGGCCAGGATGTGGAGGAAAGCAAAAGCCCCATTCTATACTGATATTACAAAGTCACAAGATCTGGTTACAACATGGTCAAAGGTTATAGTTCAGATGAGACCTAACTGTGGCCCCTTAACCATGCTAAAGCCTTATACTTTCCAAGGTTTTAGGCTTGTTACCAGGACATATACCATACTATAAATAAACCATATTGTGATTTAATCCCCTAACTAGTTACAGTTTTAGTGCAGATGGGACCAACATTGCATACTAACCCCTGTTCCTCTTCACAGCTATTCATTTTACTGCTTGATAAAAGAACAATTTGGCAGGCCATTTTATTTTAATCTCACATCTAATATGGTTATATAATTTTAAGAACTCTGGAGGCCATTCCTTCTGCTTTAGCCTGAGGATGAAGTTATTGATCTTAAAAACACTTTACATTGCAGTACAGATATAGCAATGCTAAAGCCAGGGTTTTGCTACTGATGCTCCATTTGTAGATTCCCATTTGTCAGAACCTCGTAATTCCATGATAAGGATTCCCTCACCAGTCTGAAACTTGGCACAAGCTCTCAGCTCAAGAATCATCCATTGCATTACATTTATGAAATGTTTCAGCCTCGTTATAAAGTTTATAAGAGTTTGGGGAAAAAAAAGCTTTATTCTTACTCTTGCATCACCTCTCCAAGCTCATCATTAGAAGCAAGCTCCCGACACACCAGGATACACTAAATCAAAGCGGCACCAGACCCTGCCAGAGCAACTGATTCAAAACCTGCAGACATATCTCCACTGCTACAATGATCAACACCCTCCACAACACAGCTTTCAAGCTCCATATGTCCTTCACATGCCTATCATAACATGTGGCGTACTTCATCCATTGCACTAAATACCCCAATAGCAAATATGTGGGTGAAACCAGACTTTCACTACGCTCTCAAATGAACTCACACAGGAAAATTACAAAAGACAAAGATATCATCCGAGAGTGAACACTTTCCAAAAAGTGATCACTCTATATCTGACCTACCAGTCCTCATCCTCAAAGCCCGAGAGCCGGAGAGCTTCAATTCATAACTTTGCGAGACATTAAAAATCATGGACTGAATAGAGGCACTGGATTTATGGCCTATTACAACAATCTATAACCTACTAACTACCTCCCCTCCCCGCCTCCTTTCCCCCTTATATCTGGAGTGGCGTTAATGGGCCACTTCACCTTGCATGATCCCTTGAAATGTATGTTAACTACTTGTGCTAAACACACTGTTCCACCTTGTATTGAGCTGTGACACTCTGATTAAGTTTCCCAGACCTGAAGAAGAGCTCTGTGTAAGCTCAAAAGCTTGTGTATCTCACCAACTGAAGTTGGTCCAATAAAAGATATCACCTCTTCCACCCGGTCTCTCTAATATCCTGGGACTAACACGGCTACCACCACACTACATACTATAAAAAACAGACAGACACACACACACCACACACACTCATCACTTCCCAAATAAAAAGGTACAGATAATATTTAAGAGTTAAATTTTTTCACCATTCTAAATTCTTTAAGCTTTTTTAAGCCTCAGAATATATACCATATACTAGGCCTTCAAAACTTGCCCAGTTCTGGGACTTATGTTAGTAGAAGTCCAGCTGTGAGAAATTACTAAAAAACAGAAGGAGAATACTCCAAGAATCTACCAAAGGACATGATAGCATTAGAAACCAGGCCAGGTCACAGTATCAGAGAAGCAATTGCATCTTCACCACACACGATCTTGGGGTGGCAAAGTGGGGAATGAGGGGACTATTAGTAGTACATAGCACCAACAGCAGGTTTTGTAGTACTGAGATGGCAAAAGTGGAGAAAAGGGTGAAATGAGTTGCACAGAAAGTGCAGATAAAAGAGACAGAAAAGTCCTATGCCTCCTATGGCACCAAAGGGGGGAATGGTTTCAGTGTTGGTATAGTTGAGTGGGTCCCAGAATATTAGAGAGACAAGGTGGGTGAGCGGATATCTTTTATTGGACCAACTTCTGTTGGTGAAAGAGAAGTTGTTGAGCTTACACAGAGCTCTTTTTCAGGTCTGGGAAAGGTACTCAAAAAGTGTTTGAGGTCCAATAGAAAATGTGACTTTACCCACCTTGTGTCTCAAACATTTTTAAACACAGATGTAGTTTGCACAGTTTGGTGGTCTAGTGTGAACAGGCATTTTCTTTTTTCAATTTAAATAACCATGTTTGCCATAAATAAACTATGTGTCAGGGACCACAGATCATAGAATCGTGAATATCAGGGTTGGAAGGGACCTCAGGAGGTCATCTAGCCCAACCCCCTGCTCAAAGCAGGACCAATCCCCAATTTTTGCCCCAGATCCCTAAATGGCCCCCTCAAGGATTGAACTCACAACCCTGGGTTTAGCAGGCCAATGCTCAAACCACTGAGCTATCCCTCCCTCCTCTGGTCCACAGGGCTCTTAGAGGCTAGTAAGTTCCAATTTGCTATCCAGTGACCTGTTAGCAGATGCCAGAATAGAAGCTGAACCCTGACAGAGGACTGCAGGCCTGGAATCTGATTGGCAGAATGTTGGCAGTCCTTATTGATTCACAACTTCTTTATAAACCCAACACAGGAACAGGAAGTCTGTTAGGGGTCTGGAACACATGACTTATGAGCAGAGGCTGAGGGAACTGGGATTGTTTAGTCTGCGGAAGAGAAGAATGAGGGGGGATTTGATAGCTGCTTTCAACTACCTGAGAGGTGGTTCCAGAGAGGATGGCTCTAGACTATTCTCAGTGGTAGAAGAGGACAGGACAAGGAGTAATGGTCTCAAGTTGCAGTGGGGGAGGTTTAGGTTGGATATTAGGAAAAACTTTTTCACTAGGAGGGTGGTGAAACACTGGAATGCGTTACCTAGGGAGGTGGTGGAATCTCCTTCCTTAGAAGTTTTTAAGGTCAGGCTTGACAAAGCCTTGGCTGGGATGATTTGATTGGGGATTGGTCCTGCTTTGAGCAGGGGGTTGGACTAGATGACCTCCTGAGGTCCCTTCCAACCCTGATATTCTATGATTCTAAGTTGTCCATGCAACTGGGATCTCCCTGCTTCAGACTGTTTCCCCTGCAATACCTGCTCCTTCTACTTGCTACTGATCTGGTAACCTGACCCTGCCTGTCTCCTAACACCTGACTCTTGGTTTTGTCCTTTGTTTGCCTTGGATTCTGACCTCCGGTATCGGACCTGGCTTGATTCCTGACTCCTGCTCTTACCATGAGGTCAGACCACCCATGCCCTGGTTGTGACACCATGATTGCCAAAAATCAGGCTATTTCTTTGATGGATAAAAGCACTTGGCCATTGTCTTTGTCTGGAACAAGACTGCAGCCTTCCATTTCCTTCTGGCAGCTGGTTGGCCAAGCTTGTGAAAGCCTACACTCATCTCAGTAGCATTTCTCTGTCTATATGTAACAATAACTTTTGAACCCTGCATCTAATCGATTCCAAATGTTCAGGGAAAGTTCTTGGCATCAGTGGCCAGAACTCTATTGACTTCTGGGAAAAACTGGAAAACTGAGATGGGAAAAATAGGGTTTAACTGGAGCCCCATGCTATCTTGTTAGTATAGACACAGCTTCAAGCACTTCTACAGTCCTCTGTAGATAAAACAGCTGGCTGATGGCCCCTCAGCATAACAATACCCCATCTCCTCTCTGCCTGTCCTCCCACTAGAGTTTATCATGTTGACACCCAGAATGATGTCTCTCTCAGATGAAAAATAATAATAATAATAATGGGAGAAGGGAGAAAAGGGGGTCAGGGGAAAGTGGGGAATGGGGGCATGCACACCAAACTCCTAGTGGGGGGACGATGACTGGAGGACCCTGGTATGGGGAGAAGGAGGAGGATGGGGGCCACACAGAGTCCCTTGCATAGAAGGAAGGTATGAAAGGGGGTGCACAGAGAGCCCCTGTCATGGAGGGAAATGGCAGAGGGGGGAATGGGGACAGATAGAACCCCCACCATGGGGTGGGGGAAAGATTGGGGTACCCTGGTATGGGAGGAGGCAGACATCGGGGTCACAAAGAACCCCTGGCATGGAGGAGATCGGGAGTCATAGTGAGTCTCTCAAACAGAGGAGGATGGCACACAGGGAGCTTGTGGGGGGAATGGAGGGATGCAAGGAGCCACTGGTGCGTGCAATCAGCTCAGCCCACACAAGCTACGAAGTGCACAACCCTCTAGCGTGTATGCTCTTAGCAGTCAATGATCAGGTTGGGAGCCTTTCAATGAATAGAGTGTCATCCATTTTCATACCAGAGTTCACAGCCTTCGTATGGGAGGTCTTCGATTGTTGTCTGAACTTCCTTTGAGATGCCTGAAGACTAGCCAGGATGCTCTCCCCGTGGCAATAGAAATTGCCATGGTATTGAGGCATATAGAGTGGCCTGAAAGGATGATCTGGCTACCACCTGCCCCTCAAATTACCGATTACTGGATGCACTTCCAACTGTGACTTGACTGGTGCCTAAGAGATACTCAGTACCACCGCAGTGGTGGTAGCCAGCATCATAGTGGAGACATTCAGCACCTACAATAGCAATGACAACTATAGCTCAGCTTATACGTAGAGATCTCCCAGTACTGTGAATGATCTTGCTACTGAGACAGATGGTGCCACAAAAGCAGAGCAGGGGATTACAGTATCAGAGTGGAGAGTGCCAAAGTGATCATGTCACTGTTGACTCTGTACCAGAGGCAGTTAGACCCACCTCCCAAGATGGTGTTGAAGACAAAGTACCATGCGCCCTCAGGGCTCCAAGAGCACTCAGTTCGGGCCATTAAGTCCACATAGACTAGGATTAGTGAGGTAGTTTAAATCTCTTTTTGCTTGGGTCAGCTGAAGGAGATCTACTCCGACACTTCCCAAAGGAGCACGGCTCTTTTCTATCACTAGCCAAAGCTTTTCTTAGGGCAGGGGCGCGGCGCCATTTCAGCTTTGGGGGGGGGGGGCAACTTTAACCGTGATTCCTAGGGCTACTTAGGCACTTAAAAACACTAGTTTTTTGGAAGATAACTTAGCAATTCGCTGACAGGAGCCCTGTATCTAATTCCTTTATATAAAAAAAAAAGAAAATTAAATAAATATTAGACCCACTCAGCTCTAACAACAACATATTCTGACATCTTATGGCAAGTCACTTAAGGGACACTGGTTAGGTTTAAAATTTTAATGTATATTCTTACTTTATTACTAACTCTGTGGAGAGAGAGACCGCATCAGGACACCTGGGTTCTAACCCAGCTCTGGGAGGAGAGCAGGGTCTAGTGGGTTACAGTGGGGAGCAGATACATCTGGGTTCTATATAAGAACATCAGAATGGCCATACTGGGTAAGACCAATGGTCCATCTAGCCCAGTATCCTGTCTTCCAACAGTGGCCAATGCCAGGTGCCCCAGGGGGAATGAACACAACAGGTAATCATCAAGTCGCCCTGTTGCCCACTCCCAGCTTCTGACAAACAGAGGCGAGGGACACGCAGAACATGGTGTTGGATCCCTGCCCACCCTGGCTAATAACCATTCCTGGAAACTATCCTCCATGAACTTATCTAGTTCTTATTGGAACCCTGTTATAGTTTTGGCCTTCACAACATCCCCTAGCAAAGAGTTCCACATGTTGACTGTGAAGAAATACTTTTGTTTGTTTGTTTTAAATCTGGTGCCTATTAATTTCATTTGGTGACCCCTAGTTCTTATATTATGTGAAGGAGAAAATAACACTTCCTTATTCAATTTTTCCACACCATTCATGATTTTATAGACCTCTATCATATCCACCCTTAGTCATCCAAGCTGAAAAGTCCCAGTCTTTTTAATCTCTCCTCATACAGAAGGTGTTCTATACCCCTAATAATTTCTGTTGCCCTTCTCTGTACCTTTTCCAAATCCAATATACCTTTTTGAGATGGGGTGACCAAATCTGCACGCACTATTTAATATGTTGGCATACCATGAATTTATGTAGAGGCAATATGATATTTCTCTCTTACTATCTATCCTTCTCCTAATGATTTCCAATATTCTGTTAGCTTTTTTAATTGCCACTGCACATTGAGCAAATGTTTTCAGAGAACTATCCACAACGACTCCAAGATCTCTTTATGGACGGGTTCAGCTAATTTAGACCCCATCATTTTGTATGTATAGTTGGAATTATATTTTGCCAAGTGCAACACTGAACTTCTTCTGCCATGGTGTTGCCCAGTCTCCCAGTTTTGTGAGATCTCTTTGTAACTCCTCACAATTGGCTTTGGACTTAATTATCTTGAGTAATTTTGTATCATTACCATCTCACTGCGTACCCCTTTTTCCGGATCATTTATGAATATAAATGGGGCAAGGGCGAGTAGACCTCTCCTACAAAACTCTGAAAGAGGGGGGGCTAGAGCCCTCCTCTGCCCCCCCTAAATGGCACCCGTCTCAAGAATCTAACTGCCCTATTCCATCTGCAACCAGCACCATCACAGATGACAGACTCGGGAGCTAGCTGTTGATCTGGAACTCAGGGCACTTCTGGACTCAGATTGATCTGGTACAGGAAGGTCTTGCTTGCCTAGGTCCAAGGCAAGCCACAAAGAGCTATCCAAAAGTTTGAGGTCAGCCTCTCTCGCGTTCTGGTCCTTTTAGAAAAGGACCTACAGATGGAACATTTACTGGGGATATGTCCCAACTTAGGAGGGGGAGGTAAAAGAGAAAAAAATTACGCAATTCCTGTATTCCCTCTGGCCTGTGGCTTCCCTAAGGTGGATCTGCTCCCTGCCTCCAACCCTACTTTTAATAGTTCAGAGAGAGCCCATGAAATACAGCCACTCCTTCAGAGAGAAAAAATGGGGAATCATGTCTGCTAATGCTTCTGACAACACGGATAGGCTCAACCAACCAAAGAACCAGAGCAATCACCTTGCTAAACTTATCTAATCAGTTGTACCTAAACCAGTCCAGCTCAAAACTTAAAAAAAAAAAAAAAAAAGCACAAACAAACATTTGTCACAATATATTTTCAGACATCTTAATGAGAACAAAAATCTTTGCACAAATTTTAACTCAAGAAATACAAACTTCTATAAAATTGCCTCCACTGTCAAACTCAAAAATAAGAATATTTTGATAAACAAAATGCCTTGTTACAATACTTTGACCAAATCTAGTTCTCATATGGTAAACCTTTCACATACTAATGTATCTTTATCATCTGATAATTTACCAAAATTGCCGTAGAACGTATTTATATAAGACCACAGCCTGTGTTTGAAAACTAAGTATTTGAGTAATAGCATATAATATTGTCCGACATTATAATATTATGTGTCATACCCATGTGAGTGTGGCAAAAGGTAGGAGGGCAAAGGGATGGTAAAAGTTGACTGTAGAAATCCTTACTTCTATAAAGTCATACGATCAATATTTCTATTAACATACTTTATTGCATTTTTTCAGAGAATAAGCCTTACTGTACTAGGGAATTCTTGTGTTTATAATTTTTATATTAGTAACAGTTCTAAACAATAAGATAGCTGTATCCATAACATGATCCAATTTTGCCAGACTTTATTTTAGTAAAAGATGCATTAAAAAACAGAAATCACAGAAAAGAAAGAAAATATGTTGCCTTTGCAGAGTGGCACGAACATTCAAAGGCTATTGCAGATCTCAGATATAATTTTGAACTTTCCATCATAATACACATAGAAAGTAAGGATTACTCGTAGTAACAATCAAAGTCAGATGACTTATATGAAGTTCCTTCTCTACATGTTGAACACAATATACATAATCAGTTACATCTAAGTGTATAGAAAAATTCAGGAAAGGAATGATCCCTCTATTGCAGAGGTAAGGTGATCACAGCACCAAGGACCTCACAATGCTGACTGCTAGAGAAGTTGTATTTTATTATATAGTAATCATGCTCCCCTGTTAATTGTAAACATACATTACATCTTATGTAATAATTGCTCCACTGAACATTTAGTACAATTGTATTCTAAAAATTAATTTTGATCATGTTTAATAAGTCAGTTTTGAAGTGGAACTTGTTTAGATTGACAAAAATGTCGCATTGATAGGTATGCTGAAAAACATCCATCCAACCTAGACCCTCAGTTAGAGATCTGAAAAACTCTAGGGCCAGAAATCTGTTAGATATATTCTCTCCCACTCTAGATCAATGGCAGTGAAAGAGAAAACCCCTTTCACTACATAAGATCACTTTCACAAAAATCTATTCTGAGTGATTTGAGAGGTGGATTGAAATCTGAAACCAAAACACAATACAAAGGCAACTGCACTGTGTTATACAAGCATGTTTAACTGCTCCCTGAATAGGTAGTATCGTCTTATGTTAGAAATAAGTGTCCACTCCTTCTAATATAAGTTTTATTAGAAGTAACATTCTCCTTTTGTGAAAAAAGGTGAAGCTGCTTCAGTAGTTAGTTGATATTGGTTTCCTATTATTCTTGAAAATGCCAGATCCTATATGAATTTTCAGGGACTGGACAACTATAAATATTAAATGTTAATTACCTTGTTACCAAAAACACACATTTTTATGAACTGAGTAAAATTAAGATTTAAGGGGAAAAATGATTTGATTGTCTTATTTATATAAAATGAAATATCATATCAAGAACTTAATTTTCCATGGACAGAATGCCCATCACTGAAGAGGTACAGGGCATCACTTGAGAAAGCCAATGGACATGAGCAGCGCACTGAGATGACCCAAGGGAGTTCAAGAAGTTCAGAGTGTAAGAGGTCTAATTGTTTGGGACATTAAGGGCATATCTACGCTGCCCTTAATGGACTACAGGTGTATGGATAGCAGTGCGCATCAAAGTGCTGCTCTGTAACTCTTCTGTGCAGATGCTGCAGGTTCACACTAAAAAGTTCCTACTTCTCAATAATGTACCACTGTTTGAAGAGGATTAAGTTAATGAGATCTAAGAACATTTTAGTTCATGCCCACAGCACCCACACAGGGGAAATACAGGGCAGCACTTTGGTGCGCACCACTATTCACACCTTTGTAGTCTGAACTGCAGTCTAGACGTGTCTTAAGTCCCAAAAAGAGAAGAAATTTGGATACACAACAGATATAGTAATCAAGGTAATTCAAATTGTGAAATGTTAGCTCTGGCAAGTGAAAAGACAATGGGTGTGATTTTCAAGAGTGCTTGTTTGACTTGGGAATTCAAGTCCCAGCAAAAGTCAATATGATTTGTGGTTCTAAGTCATTTAGGTGCCAAGTGTTTTTGAAAATCCCATCCTAGGTGAGCTACATTTTAATCAAATGCAAGCTGGTTTCTTTTCTGAACAAACAAGGTAAAGCAAGACTGAAGTCACTAGTGTAGAAATCAAAGAAACAAAATTAGATGAATTAGACCAAGTTCTTCTTCAGGTAAGAGACTGGGTATTCATACAGCACCCAGTACAGCTGATCCCCAGTCCTGATTGGAACCCTTTGGATGCTAACATAATACAAATAAATCAAAGAACCAAAGACAATGCAAGTTAACACACAAGTAATTAAGGAGAACAAAGGAGAGGGTAAATGACTTTTCAACAAAGGCACTGAGGGCTGGTCTATATTAGAAAATCAGATCGACCCAGCTGTAGTTGTTCAGGGTGTTAAAAAAATCCACACCTCTGAGGAATGTAGATAAATTGACCTAAATCCCAGTGTAGACAGCACTAGGTTGATGGAAGAATTCTTGAACCCCTCCTGTCAAGTGTAGACATAGACTTAGGCAACATCTACACTAGAAACTTCAAAGCGCTGCCACAGGAGCACTCCCACGGCAGTGCTTTGAAGTGTGAGTGTGTCACACGTGAGCGCTGGGAGAGAGCGCTCCTGGTAATCCACCTCCACGAGAGGAATAGCTCCCAGCGCTCAGAGCCTGCCCACACTTGCACTTTAAAGTGCTCAAACTTGCTGCACTCAGGGAAGTGATTTTTCACACCCCTGAGCCAGCAAGTTAGAGTGCTATAAAATGTAAGTGAAGACAAACCCTAAGAAGCCAAAGACAGAACAGTGACCAAGGAGAGTGGAAGAGAACCACCAGAAAGAAAGAGGAGGCAAGTAATCTTCACCAGGAAAGAAGAGCCTGGGTGGTGACACCTCTGACTCATAAATAACCGAGAACGGTATGTTGCCTCCCAGGTGCTAAGGCCAATTAAATCAATTTAGGGTGCTGGAGATATTAAATAATGTTGGGAATTTCCCCTTAATTATAGTTTACACAGAAACCAATATCAACAGTGACTGAAGGTTTAATTATTGCACGGCCTGACTGGGAATGGCTAGACATACTTGTGAAGAGTATCCAAGGTGGGAGTGGATTGATCTTCTCAGAAACCCTACCACAGGGGTAGTCAATAGGCAGACCACGGGTCAAATCCAGACTCCCAGCTGTTTTAGAATGGACCCCAAAATCTTTTTATTTACTTACAATTAGCATTATTGTTTTTTTTAAATTTTCTCTGGAGTCTGGACCTTGACTATAACCTTGACCAAGAAATTTGGACCTTGACAAAAAAATTGACTTCCTGTGCCCTACCAGTTCCAAGTGTTAGAAAAGCAAGGAAAAATTGGTACTGGACTCAGTGGTGTAAAGAGACATATTTTGGATTCACAGCACTAGAATGCCTTCTGTGATGAGAACCTGTTTAAATCTGAATTGGTTCGGATCAAACTGAACAACCAATCATTTAAGTAACTTTTCTGTATGAAATGTTCTAGTTTTTTAAAATGAAAAAATATCTGAAAAGGAGTTTTTCTCCAGAACTCTGAAGGCCTACTGGATTACAAATGGTGCATGTACGTTTCAAAATCTGAACTATTTTGCTCGACCGCACCAGAACTTCCAGTACCACACATACCTTAAGAGGTCCGCAAGAGATTCTCAAAGATGCACATCTTTAGGATGCATCCTGAACACCTAAAAAGACAATGGGAACCCCTCCCCTCAACTCCTTCACATCTTAAAAGATTTAGAGGCTGAAGAAATAACTAAATCCACATTTTCCCTCACTGCATTTTAAGGAATTTTAGTACTCACTTATTTTATCCTAGGAGTTTACCAACAACATAACTTGTGCAGGTGTCCAAAAGTGCATATGGAGGCCTCACTTCATCATTTGAACTCCTTACAGGATGTAAGAGAGCCTTCCCACCAACCTTTTTGCATTTTAAATGGTCTGAAGCCCAGACCATTCCTCCAGCCCAAGATGTCCCTGCCTTTTTGCAGCAATACATTTGACTAGATTTTTCACTAGGCAGCTAAGTTAGCTCCATAACTCTTGTGCAGTGAAGGCTTCCTCAACTCAACACTAAATTTACCATCTTACTGTATGTATACTCAGTTAATGATTTGCAAAGGCATTTAAATTGATCAAATCAAACCCAGATTCTTCTGGAACACCAAAAGGTGCTCCTCCTGACCGCTATTTCCTTGCCAACTACAATTTTCTAAATTTCATTTGTAGGGCTGATTTAAAAAAATAATAATTTCTTTTTACCTATGGACTGAATCCAAGCCTAAAAAATTCAGCATAAAGTCTTGAACAGTTCAGTAAGGTGCAGGTGACTTAATTGGAAACTGTTGTGTAACCTTCACTTTAAGGGAGTTTAATTTTAAGTCTTAAGGAGCTGCTGCGCCTATTATAATGTGTTGCATACCAGACTCTCAGATTGTGGGTGGGACCTGAAACTCGTCTCTGTTAACAACTTTAAAAATAAAATGCCTGCGTCTTTCTTTCAGAATTCCTTTATGCTTACTCTAGCTCCAACTACAGTCTTTCCCATGCTCCCAGCAAGGCTACCAGGAATCAGGAGGGTTCCCCCTGCCGTAATTCCTTCCATTGTACCAACACTGACCAAAGCTAACATATCTTCTCCGCTTTCGATGTTCCTTATTCTAATGTCCAGCTGTGTTGAGTTGCAAAAGACGACGAGATGGAGGCAGCAGCCACCGTAGGGTTGTGATGGCACAGAGGTGACGGAAGCAGAGGCTCAAAGGAATGGGAGGATGAGCTGAGAAAGATGGGAGAATACAAGGGGAGTAATGGGATGCAGGAACTTAATGGATGAGATTGCTCCAGGTTCCATCTCAGTACATCCTGAAGGCTCATGGCTCCCACTGTCTGCCAACAACTCTCCTATCCAGGCTGACCCAGGTTCTCCATCTGCCTTTAACCCACCCTCTTCCTCCACACTGTCCCAAGCTTGCATGTTTAATTGAAATCTCTCAAAAATGGGAATCTGCGGGTCCCCACACGGCCTGAAGCGGAGCAGCTGCGCAGGGGCTAGGAGCTGCCTGCAGCAGCTGGGGGCTGCGAGGTACCTCTGCTGCCTGCAGCTCCAGGGGCCTCTCCGCTGCCCATGGGGGTTGGGAGCTATGGTGTGCCCCCGCCTCCCATGTCAGCCAGGAGCTGCAGGGTTCCCCCGCTGCCCACAGCTCCAGGGGCCCATGGTGGCCGGGAGCTCAGGGATTCCCCCGCAGCCACAGCAGATGGGAGCTGTGAGGTGCCCCTGCCGCCGGTGCGGGCTGGGCGCTGTGGGATACCCCTTCTGCCTGCAACTCCAGGGGCCCACAGCAGCCATGAGCTGCAGGGGTTCCCCTGCCGGCCGCGGCAGCTTGGAGCTCTGGGGGCCGCCAGAGGAAGTGGGGGTACCCCACAGTTACCTGTCCCTGGGGGTGGCAGAGGACCCTGCAGCTCCCAACCACCACAGGTTGAAGTCATGGAGGTCGCTGGAAGTCACGAATTCCGTGACTTCCATGACCTCCATGACTAAATCATAGCCTTAGCAATGAGCACTACAACAGTGGTGGTGGAGGGAGGGAGGGAGGGAGGGAGGGAGGCAGGATTCCATTGGAGGAGAAAGTTTCTTGGCACAGAGCCTGGGCTCATGCCTCCTCTGGAGCACAGTCCACCATTGGCAGAATATTGGGTCTAGGATGGATTCCTACAGAGACCACACATGGTTGGTTACCACATTTCTTCTCAAGGAGTTCACCATGTCATTGCTGACCCCTGGAAAATGTAGCACCAGTTGTGTCACTCAAAGCTGATGACCCCAAAGTCCCAGAACTTGATGGATTCCTGGCAAAGAAGGGATGATGGAGCACCTCCTTGCTTGTTTATTTGGTGCATCGCTGACGTGTTGTCTGTCAGGATTTGCACTGTGAAGTTCTGCAGAACGGGCAGGAATGCTATGCAGACTAGTCCAATGGCCCTGAGCTCCAGGACATTCACATCTAGTGCCAAGTTGTCCTGAGACCATGTGTTTTACATCCAAAGGTGGTTCAGGTGAGCCACCAATAATCATCATTGTTGAGAAAGAGACAGATAAGGTCATCCCTTTCTGCTGACTGAAGAGACTGGAACCTGTCCTCTCACAGACTCATAGATATTAAGGTCAGAAGGCACCATTATGATCATCTAGTCTGACCTCCTGCACAATGCAGGCCACCGAATCTCACCTGCCCACTCCTGCAATAAACCTCTCACCTATGTCTGAGCTATTGAAGTCCTCAAATCATGGTTTAAAGACTTCAAGGTGCAGAAACTCTTCCAGCAAGTGACCCATGCCCCACGTGCAGAAGGAAGGCGAAAAACCCGCAGGGCCTCTTCCAATCTGCCCTGGAGGAAAATTCCTTCCCGACCCCAAATATGGCGATCAACTGAACCCTGAGCACGTGGGCAAGATTCACCAGCCAGATATACAGGAAAGAATTCTCTGTAGTAACTCAGATCCCACCCCATCTAACATTCCATCACAGGCCATTGGGCCTATTTACCATGAATAGTTAAAGATCAATTAATTGCCAAAATCACGTTATCCCATCATACCATCTCCTCCATAAACTTATAGAGTTTAATCTTGAAGCCAGAAAGGTCTTTTGCCCCCACTGCTTCCCTTGGAAGGCTGTTCCAGAACTTCACTCCTCTGATGGTTAGAAACCTTCGTCTAATTTCAAGTCTAAACTTCCTGTCGGCCAGTTTATATCCATCTGTTCTTGTGTCCACATTGGTACTGAGCTTAAATAATTCCTCTCCCTCTCTGGTATTTATCCCTCTGATATATTTATAGAGAGCAACCATAGCTCCTCTCAGCCTTCTTTTGGTTAGGCTAAACAAGCCAAGCTCCTTGAGTCTCCTTTCATAAGACAGGTTTTCCATTACTCAGATCATCCTAGTAGCCCTTCTCTGTACCTGTACCTGTACCTAACCTCTGGCAGGTTAGGATCAAAGCTACTAAGAACTCTATCATCTGAGACAGTGTGAAAGAGGATTTCTTGTAGCTCACAAGGAGTCCTAGTTGATAGTACAGAGAAAAGATGCCATTCAAGGCTGTCTTGGTCTCTTGCTGGGATGTGCCCCGATTAGCCAGTCATCCAGGTACAAGCAGCCATGGATTCTCCGTTTCCTTAAATGCACTTCCTCTACCATCAGGCATTTGGTGCACACACACACCGTGCTCAGGAGTGTCTGCAGGGCAGAAATCTGTATTGATAATGGTTGGGTCCCCACTGTGAATCTTGGATACTTCCTGCGAGCAAAGTGAAAAGCTAGATAGAAATATGCATTCTAAAAGTCACAAACCAGTCTTGAGCTTGGAGGGATGGGATGATGGAGGCAAGCATTATCATCCTGCACCTGAGACAGTTTTTGTATTTCTTCATCCTACTCTGTTCTACACCTGAGGAGATTAAAGACCCCTTTTTCTTCTTTGGAATGAGGAAATACCAAGAATAGAAGTCTCTTTCCTTGTGTTCCTGAGAAGCTTCCTCTACTGCCCCAAAATGAAGTAGCAAGGCACATTCTGACTGTAAAAGCATCTTGTGAGAAGGGTCCCTGAAGAGAGATGGGGAAGGGAAGGGGGCAAAGAGTCAAATTGTATGAGGTAGCCAAGGGTGATTATCTCTAACACCCATCAGTCTGATATTAGGACAGATAATGCCCAGTGGAATGAGACAAAGCAGCTTCTTAAGTTTTTGTTCTCTAGTCTGAGTCCAATAGGGCTCCTGACTGCCTCATCAAACCCACTGACATGTAAAAGCAGAAGTGCACTTTGCCAAGCAAAGGAAAGGTTGGCACCTTCTGTGGCATATCAAGTGCCTTTTGGAGTGATATTCAGTTTAATCTGGGGTGGTAAAATGGTGTGCACTATCTCAGCTGTGGCTGAGGATGGTACAGCTTGCAGTATGGAGAAGGGTGTAAATTCCAAGAGAATGCAGGATAGCTTTGGCGTCCTTTATCAAGTGTAGAGCACTGTCTGTCCTCTTGTTCAGCAGCTCCGAGCCCTTCAAGTGCAAAACCTCAACTGCGACCTCAGGATGTCCAATGCTTGAAGCCAAAATGCTCTGCACACAGTCACTGTGATGGCCACAGACCTGGCTGTAGTGTCTGCGGTATCCATTGCCAGTTGCAAAGCCAACTTGGCCAACAGTCAACCTGCTTTCATTATATCCTTAAGCTCTTCTTTGTTGTCATGACAGAGCTTTGAGAGGAAAGGTGCCACCCTGTTCCAGGCTAGAAAGTCATTTGGACAGTAGGGCCTGGCTAGTAGTGAGTGCAGAAGTACTCAAACCCTGAAAGGGGTACCTTATATCTCTTCTTGACTCATTTGGCCATTGAGGTCATGATATCTGGCATCTGCCACAGAACTTTAGCAGTGTGTAATAGGCCTTCATTAATGGGGAGGGCAATCCAGACAGGATGTCAGACTGCTTGTGAGATTTCTCTGAGATGACCAAAGTTCACACAAGGCGCTCCTAGAACTCCTTAAAGTCATCCAGTACTGAAGATACTGCTTCATCTGGCAATGATGAGGAGAAATCTTTTGTTAGAGAGATGAGGTGCTGGTGCCATCAGCCCAGAATCTGCCTTTTCTTCATACTCTGGCATCAATGGTCTGGACACTGGGGAGGGACACTTGTTTCTCTCTCTCTCAGTGGTGGAGACGGGGCCCTTGATGCTTGTGAAGACAGGCCCCAGTACTCCCAATAAAGCCATGGTATCATAACTATATGAGTACAGATGACTAACAGATTTTTGACTGGACCAATGCCAGTCTTGACAGGCCAGTGAAGTTGGAACCTGTAGGAGAGCCCCACAGGACTCTCAGTGGCAGTGACTACAGATCTCAGAGGGGCAGGTTCACTGGTCAGTGATGGGGAGAACATATGCCCCAGTGACAGTGAGGAGGAACAGACCTCTCCCCAGAGGGCATGCCCATGTATAAGGTGCTTTTGGTCCTGGACAAAAAGAATGTCTTGGTACCAGTGATGGACCTGGTTCTACCTGAGCCTCGTGCCCCAAGGCTGGAGTGGATGCTGAGAGGCGCATCATCGACAATGGTGAAGTCTGCTGCATCACAGTCTGCTCCTTTTTTCCATCCCTCAGCACTGTGTGGGGCTTGTAGGACTTTTTTTCCAGAGGGTGTGCTGTGTCTGCTCTTATGGGAGGACACTGAGATCCTTCCTGAGCTTCTGCCTCAGTGTTCAGAGAGGCCCCTTTCAGTGCTCAACTTCGAAATCTGAGGTGTCACTGCTTTGATGTTGAAGCAGAGATCAATCTCTCCCCAACACAGTCTTCTCCACAGTAGCCTTGGGCATTGCCTGTCTACTCAGTGGGGTCTTAGATGATGCTGGCTTGTCTATTAATAGGTTTCTGGACCTTGTTTCCTCCACTTTTGATGAGACTTTCAGGACCTTCAGCCTCGCATCTTGTAACTTGTGAGTCACAGAGTCAGAGGCCAGAAGGGACTACCAGATCATCTAGTCTGACCTGTAACTCACAGGCCACTACCACCACCCAGCACCCACACACCAAACCCAACCACCACAATTAGACCAAAATGTTACAGCCCACAGGAGACTAAACTACTGTGTGCCACAGGCAGAGAACAGGAGGGACTGAGATGTACCTATGACCAAGGCCCCTGCAATGGCAGGGAACTGATTAAGTGAGATATAGCCAGATAATCCCAGCATGTGACCCATCCTGCAGAGGTAGGAGAAAAAACCCTATCACCGACAATCTGACTTGGGGGAAAATGAGTCCTTGCAGAGAAGAATAAGCATACTAAGCATCTGCTTGGAATAGGTGATTCCCTCAGGCAAAAGAGACACCTACTGTGTCTGTCTTTCAGGGGTATTATTTCATTGCAGGATAGACGGACAGGGCTGGAAGCCTGCAGGTTTTGAATCTGCCATTTGAGAATCTTTGTACATGTGGTGAGGGGATCTAACTAATGAAGTTCATGGTCGATTCATTGCAGTCACAACAGAAGATCAGAAGTGGTTCTGAAGATTTGCAGAAGATTTCAAAGATCTTTAGCCTGAGCTAAGAACCTGCAGGTCAGACATTCACTACAGTCCATCTCGCTGTCCTGAGTGGTAACAGGGAACCAAAGGAGGGTTTTGGCCACCCACCCTTTATACATTCACAGAAGAGCATGAGACGGTACAGGGGCATGCGCGACCCCAGACACTGCTAATCAAAATCCGGTCTTTTGTGCACATGAATCTACAGTGGGATCCCTGCTCAAAGAAGAAACTATACCTACAAAACAGTGATATATTTTTCCTTAAGAAACAATTCAGGATTTTAATTTTTTTTTAAACTGTAATTAAAAGAGCAAAGTTTCATCTTTAAACAGGTATCGAAAACAGAAGAAATTCTATTCTACAGGAAATGTGAGCCTTTTTCACATTAAATCAATTTATGCAAATGATCTTTGGAATGTTTATAAATATTGTAATTAAGATGTGCAACTCTCTTGACTAAGTCTGGAAAGGCCAAAACAGGCTATATAAGAAGCAATGGAAGAGGCTGAGAAGGGAGGGAGAGAATCAATCTGACCTGAGAAACTCATCTGACTGGCTGAAGGGGTGTGGATAGGTAGTACAAACCTCCATCAGTGTTCTCTCTTATGCCATAGTAGCCCTAGGTTTTAATTTAAGAAATAAGCACACACTAATGATGCAGGTGTAGTATTACTGCGTCCCAAATCATCAAGTATTTTCTACACGGACCTTCTTGGAACAGGAAGCTCTGTTAACACATGCGTTATGAGAAATCCATTTATGGAAAAACATTCTAAAATGAGACAAAGGCACATTCACTTTTCTCTTGTGAATAATGTATCAAAAAGCATAGTACATAACCATCACCTACTGGCTATTGGTGCTCCTTCTTTCGTTAAGTTTCCCATTTCCTAAAACTGCAGCTGTTTGGTAGGTTAAACATCTGAAAGGCTGATATTTCCAAACTTTACTGGTGTTTTGCAGTTCATCCCTGTTTTCCCACTAGATAACCCTGCAGAAGTCTCTGCTGGGATAGTGGAGTGGTGAGCATTTAATTAACTGTCTGGCATAGGCAATTTTCTGTTTTAGTAATCCACAATTTACGTATTGCAGTGATTATATTCCAGTAGAAATATTGCAAGTATGTCACATTTCCTACTCTCATTTCTCAAATCAACACAAATTGATTAAAATGTTACATTTATGTTGACTCTTAAGTCAACCAACCTTCAGGAGAGAACCTGAGTGCAGAAAATGAGCCACTACTTCTTATGCTATATACAGAGTCCCAAGTGCATAACTGACTTTTAAGCAATCAGACAAGACATGAACAGCATTCTCAAACTAACTTGGGACACTACACTAATGTTTCAGAGAAGAAGAATGGACTTTGAGTTAAGGCAATGGAATAGTATTCAAGATCTGGGTTCCGTTGCTCGCTCTGTCATAGAATTTTTGAGTGACCTGGAGGAAATTTTTCTGTGCCTCCATACCCGATCTCTAAAATGGAGATAACACTCTCTTTTGTATGCCCTATCTATTTAGATGGTAACTTTTTCACTATTCTCCTACCATGTGTCTATACAATACCTAGCACAATGGGGCCTTGATCTAGCTGGGACCTCGAAGACCTAGTATCATATAAATACATAATTTACAGCAATTCTTGTAATGTTGAAAAAGATGACTATGATGCTATCCAAAGATCTGATAAAGAAATCCTTCCTAACTGTCCCCACATTAACAACTTCTAGTCTAGGAGGCAGACACAGTTGAGAAGAAAGATTTTCCTCAGCTGAGCACAGGTCCTTCTTAAAGAAAGGTAATCTTCTATAAATATGTAACAAAATCCTCAATCCCACCACAACATAATAAAAGATCAACAACCTCTTCTTTCTTTTGGTTGTCAAGTTTAATAAAACACAAAATTTTCATGGATTTCTATCCTAATGTCTTTAGGATGTTCTCTATCAAGATGATGACTAAACTAGGTTCTGAAATGACTTCTTTTCAAAGGAGAATGTTCCTGGGACAATAGCTAATGCCTGCAATCTCCCAATTCTTCTAGCAAAGAAAATTACTAATAAAAGACACCTTCTAGAAAAAGAAATATCCTCACCTTACATCTATGCGTTTGGAAAAGGCTAAGCATGCTCATGCTCTCCTATATAGAAAGAGTCTGTAAAGCCATGAGTGTTCCCACTTCAGTACGCGTTATTATGGATTCCTTTACTTACTGCTGCCAGAATATCCAATACTGCTGAAGAAAGCCAGTATTTCCTTATATTCCACCACTCGGCCATCAGGCAATTCATAGAAAATTCAATTTAGTCTGTCCTCTTCTTTTATCGTTAGATATGGACTAAATCTGAAAGAAGAGAAAATGATTCCGCTACTGCTGCCTAATCAGGAAAATCTCTTTTCTCCCCCAAGCCAGTACAGGATGACTACATCCTCAGTCTTCCCCACCTTATCTACCTCATTCCAAATTCTGCCAGAGTAGGAGAAATTGGGGAGAGGGAAAATATAGAGGACTCTTCATCCAGCAATGGTTCAAAACAACAACCCACCCAAAAATCCCCAAAGAATATAGAGGGACCTTTTTCTAAAAAAAAAAAAGGTGATCATTTGAAAATTTTGTTGGCATGAAAAAAAGATTACATTTTTTATTAAAAGACTGCTGGTAAACACTGTGGAAAGAAAGCAAAGAGTTTTTAATCTCTATACTCACTTATTTTACCATGATATTCAAGCAGCAAAGCAGCTCTTTATACAAAATACCTAATTCCTCCCCTTCTTAGGTGTGCTGGACATTTTTCCAATTAAGTTACTATCTCCATAAATGAAATAACTTAGTGAGTCTTATTTAAAATGTGATCATCACACTTGCAAAAATCAGGATAAAATATCTAGTAAAAGTATGAGTTTTGTAATGGGATATAAAGCTTTTCACCTCTAGGTAGGCACTTTAAACCCAAACACTAACAATTGTTATCATGCAATAGATGTTTGGTGGCCTGTATGAAATGATTTAATGGTCTAAGTCAAGTTCCCACGGGACAAGTTTCCACAGCCTAAAAAGACACTACCACAACTGACACACTACTATTAATAGCCTTATATATGGACTGAGCAGACCTGGAAACTGAGCTATTCACTCACCCAGAGGTGAACCCTCCAGGTTAGAATCGAGGTACATTGAAAGGGAGTATGTGTTAATTTGTATACTGTACATTACCTGTTCCACAGAGAACTTCAGTCTCTGGGGCTGTCAGCCTTTCAAAAGCATAAAATCACATACACAAAAGTTAAAAAGCAACCATAGCCTTGGCTAAGAGAGCAATTCGTATCTCAAAGCAACTGGAGACACTTTCTGGAACTGTATTAGTCCTGACATTTGTAACATGTATTTCATACACCAGCCAAGCTGTGAGATTTAAAAAAAAAAAAAAAAAAAAAAAAAAAAATCAAGAAAATAAAAGAGTGGACTAATGTAAACAAATGACTGTGTTAAGAGGCTCAACTCCAAATTCAACATCCAATTCCTTCAGCATTAACCTCCTGTCTTTCCCCACCCCAAGACTTTCCGTAGGTGAGGGTGGTTCTCCTTCCTTGCTCCATTGCTTTGGAACTCCCGCCCCCAATGACAAACTATCTTCAGATCTTGCTTCAAAACCTTCCTCTTCTCTAAGATATGACCATGATTAACCCTTATGTGCCCATTCATTCTTTACTAATAGCTACACACTATATAAAAGTACAGGAGTACTTGTGGCACCTTAGAGATTAACAAATTTATTAGAGCATAAGCTTTCATGGGCTACAGCCCACTTCATCAGATGCACAGAATGGAACATATAGTAAGATTGTGTGTGTGTGTGTGTGTGTGTGTGTGTGTGTGTGTGTGTGTGTATATATATATACACACACACATATATATATATATAGATACACACACACACACACACACACACACACACACACACACACACACACAGAGAAGGTGGAAGTTGCCATACAAACTGTGAGAGGCTAATTAGTTAAGATGCGCTATTATCAGCGGAAGAAAAAAAACTTTTGTAGTGATAATCAAGATGGCCCATTCAGACAGTTGACAAGAAGGTGAGAGGATACTTAACTTAAGGAAATAAGATTCAATATGTGTAATGACCCAGCCACTCCCAGTCTCTATTCAAACCAAGTTAACGGTATCTAGTTTGCATATTAATTCAAGCTCAGCAGTTTTTCATTGGAGTCTGGTTTTGAAGCTTTTCTGTTGCAAAATTGCCACCCTTAAATCTTTTACTGAGTGGCCAGAGAGGCTGAAGTGTTCTCCTACTGGTTTTTGAATGTTAGGATTCCTGATGTCAGATTTGTGTCTGTTTAGTCTTTTGTGTAGAGACTGTCCGGTTTGGCCAATGTACATGGCAGAGGGGCATTGCTGGCACATGATGGCATATATCACACTGGTAGATGTGCAGGTGAATGAGCCCCTGATGGCGTGACTAATGTGATTAGGTCCTATGATTGTGTCACTTGAATAAATATGTGGACAGTGTTGGCATCGGGCTTCGTTGCAAGGATAGGTTCCTGGGTTAGTGTTTTTGTTGTGTGGTGTGTGGTTGCTGCTGAGTATTTGCTTCAGGTTGGGGGGCTGTCTGTAAGTGAGGACTGGTGTGTCTCCCAAGATCTGTGAGAGTGAGGGATCATTTTTCAGGATAAGTTGTAAATCTTTGATGATGCGCTGGAGAGATTTTAGTTGGGGGCTGAAGGTGACAGCTAGTTGCGTTCCGTTATTTCCTTTGTTGGGCCTGTCCTGTAGTAGGTGACTTCTGGGTACTCTTCTGCCTCTGTCAATTTGTTTCTTCACTTCAGCAGGTGGGTATTTTAGTTTTAAGAATGCTTGATAGAGATCTTTTAGGTGTTTGTCTCTGTCTGAGGGATTGGAGCAAAAGCAGTTGTATCTTAGAGCTTAGCTGTGGACAATGGATTGTGTGGTGTGTCCTGGATGGAAGCTGGAGGCATGTAGGTAAGTATAGCAGTCAGTAGGTTTCCGGTATAGGGTACTGTTTATGTGACCATCGCTTATTAGCACCGTAGTGTCCAGGAAATGGACCGCTTGTGTGGATTGGTCTAGGCTGAGGTTGATGGTGGGATGGAAATTGTTGAAATCATGGTGGAATTCCTCAAGGGCTTCTTTTCCATGGGTCCAGATGATGAAGATGTCATCAATGCCGCGTAAGTAGAGTAGGGGTGTTAGGGGATGAGAGCTAAGGAAGCGTTGTTCTAAGTCAGCCATAAAAATATTAGCATACTGTGGGGTCATGCAGGTACCCATAGCAATGCCGCTGACTTGAAAGTATATATTGTCCCCAAATGTGAAATAGTTGTGGGTGAGGACAAAGTCACAAAGGTCAGCCACCAGGTTTGCCATGACATTATCGGGGATACTGTTCCTGATAGCTTGTACTCCATCTTTGTGTGGAATGTTGGTGTAGAGGGCTTCTACATCCATAGTGGCCAGGATGGTGTTTTCTGAAAGATCACCGATGGATTGTAACTTCCTGAGGAAGTAAGTGGTGTCTCAAAGATAGCTGGGAGTGCTGGTAGCGTAGGGCCTGAGGAGAGAGTCCACATAGCCAGACAATCCCGCTGTCAGGGTCCCAATGCCTGAGATGAAGTACAGTGTCTTGTATGCTAGTTCGTCCCCTCCTCCCACTCGCATCTCTGAGCCTTTTTTCATGTTGCCCCCTAAATACAGAGCACACTTCAGAAGTGACTTCCTGATCCCAAGTGCTTAGCTACCTCTTATCCTTTCAGCCTCTCCTAAAATATCACTTTCTGCTGGCCTTCCAACAATAGCTCTCCTCTCCCTCTCTCTTCCCTGCAATGAAATATAATTTTACAACATACTTTAAAAAAAATCCTGAAACTACAAGCAGCACAGAAACACTCAACACCACAACTTCTTTACAACCATTCCCACCCTCGCCTTTCTTCGTACATTGTTAAACTAAAGTCCCAATGCTGCAATACACGGCGCATGGACAAACCACACATGTACCTGCTTGTGTTCAATAAATTACAGGATTGGGACCTTCGAATTAAAACTCTTTGGAGTAGGGATGTTCTCGTATTAGTTCACAAAATACTACGTGAACCTATTTTTGGTGCACAAAACACTATGTGCACCATAGTTTTTACAAACACACAAAGGCATCTCTAGAGGAATTCACATGCTACATTAGGTAAATATTGGTCCATTTTACTTCTCATGACTAAAAAACAGAGATACTTCATATAAAAGTGATATATACACAAATTTATTGAATGTAATAAAGTAATCATTGAAATACCTAGATCTCATAGGGATACTCACCAATATCACATATATTTTACAAGCACACACAATGTTGCTTTTCAGCAGAAAAAAGAACCCTGACACTGGAAAGAGTAGCTATTGCACTTAGAAAATTCTTATCAAGTCATCTAGCCCCTGTTTCCCCCAGCAAAGGATAGTTCTTATAGTACATCCTTTAGTGTTTTGTTTAGTCTAACGTAAGGGTGGTTTAAGTGACACACTTTCCACTGCGTCCATAAGGAGATCTATCATCACTTACACAGTCCGCACTCTGTCTCAGGATGTTCCCCCAATTTCCCTCCACAATACATAGCCTAAATATTCCTTTATTACTTAAATTAGCCATTATTCTTAATTACATAGTGCATCACTGTCAGTAATTTTGCTCTCTCCTGGATGTTTACACCTTCCAAATATATGTAAATTTATGCCCTCCCACCCCAATTAATAGTTTAACCAAGCTATGGTACGTAGGGAGGTGAAAGCTAACCATTTTCCAGTAAGTCAATCCCTCCAGTCCCTTAGGGTCATTTTAGTCTCTCTTCAAACTTACACCAATTAGTTAAATCCATCTGGTACAAAGATGTCCAGAACAGTTGGATATTGCCAATGTAATTTTATATAAAACACATATACACTAAAGTGTAGAAAGGCTTTATTTGTGCCTCTCCTGCAGTCTCCATGTATTGCTTGTATTCTTAGATCCTGATTCTATAAAGACTTATGCAAGTGCTTAACTTCATGCTAAACACTGAACTCTGTGTTCACGTGTCTGCATTTTGGGCCTTAGATTTCAAGTACTTCATGGTCTTCCTTAGTATTTATACACCACTTAGCACAATGCGGTCCCAAACCTGTGTAAGTCTATGAGTGCCACTGCAGTACAAACAACAAATGTGAGAAGCTGGCAGGTTTTAGTTACGATTACATTTTTTCCCTCTTTGGAAAATTATTACATACTTTTCCCCTAATGTTTTTCAGCCTGAAATTAAAATGTGGGTTTTTTTGTTTGTTTACTTCCTTTGTCACATACCAATAAAACAGCAGCATCTGTTCAAGCTCTAAACTGTACTGTTTACTTCACTGTAAAGGCATTATAAAAATAAGGAATAAATTTAGTAATAGTTAGTTTGCTAATGCAAAGCTAGTAGTGCTAATGCAAATAAAGGAGATTTATTTTCCTCGTAAGTTCTTAAAAAAAAACAAATAAGAGACATTAGTTAAAATTCAAACAACATTTCCTACTAGATTGGAATGTCAAATATGGGATAAACTACTTGATGTTATTCAAGTGTCACTGCACAGAGCATAGGCTACAGGTGCTGAAGACACACTCTACCAAAGAGATATGGTGAAGATTCATCCAATAGGGTCTCACACAACAGATGAATATTCAGTTTGCATTATGAATCGAAAACCACTCTTACATCTGTGATGACCTTCACCCCCATTAATCAACAGATACACAAACTTTACAGATCTTCATGAATTAACAACTACAAGTTTCAGATTTACAACTCTGAGTAGTTTTCAGAGTAGCAGCCGTGTTAGTCTGTATTTGCAAAAAGAAAAGGAGTACTTGTGGCACCTTAGAGACTAAAAATTTATTTGAGCATAAGCTTTCGTGAGCTACAGCTCACTGCATCGGAGTTTTGATACTGTGTTTTGAGTACACACTCTTGCTCTCCAAAGACTAAGGTATCTAAGTACATACATCAGATACCAAAGCAGCTAAAAGTCTTACTGAATAAGCACACCTTTCAAATTCTGGCTTTACAATAAGGTTTATACACAGTCTCTTATTCTCAAGAGTCTAAATGCCATTCATCATCTACA
The DNA here is from genome assembly GCF_965152275.1 of Natator depressus. NCBI lineage: Eukaryota > Metazoa > Chordata > Testudines > Cheloniidae > Natator > Natator depressus. The sequence continues at coordinate 321,353,202 of NC_134234.1, read as the reverse complement.
GTGCCTCTAAATGCATGACCAGAGTTTGCAACTTGCCCTTACGTTTTGGAGCAGGCATTCACACACATTATTTTCCACACTTCTCTCTCATTTGTGCTAGTAACTAAGCTACAGACATCAACAACCATGTGAAGAGAAGTAAATGACTCAGACTACAACTCTGCAAAAACAGAGCGCTCATCCTGGAAGGAACTTCATCCTGCATGGATCAGATTCATTCATTTTTAGACATGAGTAGGTATAGCATCAACTTAAAAGATGTGTAAAGTCAGGGGAAAAACTCTGAGACATTCTTAATAATAAAAGAGAGCTTTTTATTAGCTATGAAAAATTAAATAATCATCATAAGGGTATTTTTCCCCCTGAACCGCTTGTGAACATCCACCTTGAAGACTCAGAACATGTTACGAGTCAGTTTGAGCAAGCTTTCTTACCTAGTCATGCTGAGGAAGCAAGAGGAAGAAAAGGAAATAAACTTGAAAACACAGATATGTCCTACTTGTTTAAATCAGAATAAAATGATTAATCTTTGTTATACTGAAGGGTATGCATTTCTAACCTATTCCACACAAATCACTAGTTTAGTATAATCACTCAGACCAGAGGATTGTTCCTTTTTAAAAACATACTAACATATAATAAGAGTGTTTTTACTGTAGGGAAGAAGTAGCTTTTGACAATAGCTTAATAATCAATTACATTATTATTTTATTTGAATTTCTAGCCTGCCATATTTTCTCAAACACATCAGACAACTTTCCTGACACTCACCTATACAATTCTTGCCATTTTATTTAATACACAAAGAACTGCACAAGAGTTTCATTTTCACATTCTCAAATCAGTAACAGAGGGCAATGGAAAAAACTAGTAACCCTTTTTTTTTTTTTCTTTTGATGTTTCACAATTTTACCTTACACATATATAGGACTGCTGCAAGTGAGCTTGCAACCACACACCGTGTTATTGCATAACATTGCTTTGTTTTCTGCTCTGTAATGGCACAAGGGACATATTGCAGTCACTTTAGGATGGGTTTTGTTTGTTATAAAACTGTCAACTTCATTACTAAGAAAAAGAACATAAAAATGGAATACTGGGTCAGACCAATGGCCATCTAGCCCAGGGGTGGGCAAACTTTTTGGGCTGAGAGCCACATCTGGGTGGGGAAATTGTATGCAGGGCCAGGGCAGCAGGTTGGGGTGAGGGAGGGGGTGCGGTGTGCAGGAACAGGCTCAGGGCAAGGGATTAGGGCAGAGGAGGGGTGCAGAGTGTATGGGGGGCCCAGGGAAGGGGGCTGAGGTGCAGGAAGGGTGTGGACTGCGGGAGGGAGCTCAGAGCAGGGGGTTGGGGTGCACAGGGGTATGGGGTGGGTTCAGGGCAGGGGGTTGGGGTACATGGGAAGGCAGGGTGCAGCAGGGGGCTCAGGGCAGGGGGTTGGGGTGTAGGAGGGGTGCAGGGTGTGGCAGGGAGCTCGGGGTAGGGGGTTGGGGTCCAGGAGGGGTGCGAGGTGCAGGCACGGAGTTGGGGGGCAGGGTGCAGGAGGGGTTCGGGCTCCAGCCTGGCGCCGCTTACCTAAAGCGGCTCCAGGGTGGCAGTGGTGCCCACCAGGGCCAGGGCAGGCTCCTTGCCTGCCTGCCTGCCCTGGCCCCATGCCACGTAGCTCCAGGAAACAGACGGAACCATGTCCCTGCATGGACCCTGGGGAAGGGGGGCACAGGGCTCTGCGCACTGCACTTGCCACACCTCCAGGTACCTCCCCCGAAGCTCCCATTGGCCACGGTTCCCCGTTCCTGTCCAATGGGAGCTGTGGGGGGCGGTGCCTGGAGGCAAGGGCGATGCACGGAGCCCTCTGCCTCCCCCACCCCAAGGGCTCCAGGGACATGGTGCTGGCCGCTTTTGAGAGCAGCCCAGGGCCTGCGGCACTAAGGGGGCAATCCCACGGGCTGGATCCAAAGCCCTGAGGGGCTGGATCCAGCCCGCGGGCTGTAGTTTGCCCACCCCTGATCTGGCCCAATATCCTGTCTTCTGACAGTGGTCAATCTCAGATCCTTCAGAGGGAATGAACAGAACAGGGCACTTATAAAGTGATCCATCCCCAGCTTCTGGCAGTTGAGGCTTAGAAAATCCAGCACATGTGTTTGCATCCCTGACCATCATGGCTGATAGCCATTGATGGACATATCCTACACAAACTTATCTAATACCTACAGTTATCCTTTTGGCCTTCACAACATCCCTTGGCAATGAGTTCCATGGGTTGACTGTGCGTCCAGTGAAGAAGTACTTCCTTATGTTTGTTTTAAACCTGCTGCCTACTAATTTCATTGGGTGACCCCTGGTTCTTGTGTTATGTGAAGGAATAACTAAGATTTCCTTATTCACTTTCTCCACACCATTCATGATTTTATAGACCTCTATCATATCTCCCCTTAGTTGCCACTTTTGTAAACTGAACAATCACCATCTTTTTAATCTCTCCTTGTACGGAAGCTATTCCATACTCCAGATCATTTTTGATGCCCTTCTCTGTACTTTCTCCAATTCTAATATATACTTTTCGAGATGGGGTGACCAGAACTGTATGCAGTATTCAAGGTATGGGCATATCATTGATTTCTATAGTGGCATTATGATAATTTCTGTTTTACCTATCCCTTTTGTAATGAATCCTAACATAGTTAGCTTTTTTGACTATTGCTGCACATTGAGCAGATGTTTTCAGAGATCTATCCACGATGATTCCTCCAGTGGCAACAGCTAATTTGTGACTGAATTATATATATATACACACACACACACACACACACACACACACACACACACGACTGCTGCAGGTGAGCTTGCAACCACAGTGTTTTCCATCATCTTGTAAGTATACCCAGATTATGTCTTCCAATGTGGATTCATTTGTATTTATCAACACCGAATTTCATCTGCCATTTTGTTGCCCAGTCATGAAGCTTAGCTAGATCCTTTTGTAACTCTTTGCAGTCAGCTTTGGTCTTAACTGTTTTGAGTAATTTTTCTTGTTTCTGAGACTATCATAGGCTTAAATAGCAGTCTTCTCCTTCCTCTTTGCTCTGGACAGAAGATTTGGTAGTTATGGTAGCTGAAAATTTGAACAACCCGTTTAATTTTCCAAGAGACCACAAACACTAAAAAGGCATTATTCATAGGTGTATAGTTATTGCACAGCATTACTACAGGGCAAAGTTAAGGTTATTTGGATGCCTTAACTGTGAATTTCCATACTTAAACATGTTTGAATTTCCTTTAAGTTTAACCTTACCCCTAATTTCCTTCATTTGTAATTATCCCCTCATTTCAGGGATAATTACAAATTCCTCTTATATTTTTAAACCTTCAGATACCACTGTGCTCTCTCAACTCCATTTTAACCTAGTTTTATGTCTGGGGATAACAGAGTGAAACAAATGTTTAGTTATAAAATAAGAGCAGAAACTTGCTAATTCCAATTGCTTACACATTTTTAAAGTGGGAGAAATTTGGCGTTATTTTTCATATTTTTTCATTAGAGAATATGATTGTGATTTCCAAAACCAATTAGTGAATTTAGCCACACAATTCACATTAATTTCAGTGGAGTTGCATGTGGTTAAATCCTGTAGTTGGTTTTGAAATCTCAACCTACAAACATAGCTATATATATTGAGAAGGTTTAGTTTTCAGTTAGAAGTGTAATGTACAGCAAGGAGAATGCGATCATGCTCTATCAAACTCCACTTTAATAATTTTTTTGATACCTATGGTGCAATTCAAAGTCAAAGTGAAACATCAAATGGAAATTACTATCTCCCATATTCCCAACTAGCTCATGCAGGTTTAATACAAGTAGGAAGTTCAACCGCCATCAAGTTACTCTACCATAAACTAAACTATAAAGACACCTCCGCTTCCCAGAAAAAGAGGTTTACATTACTGGCAACTTTTTCATGTAAAAAATGTGGTAGGCATTAATGCCCAATTGTTCATTATCAAAATGCATCTGAATTCTTACTAAAATAATGCTCTCTCTCTCCCCCTCCCTCTCCTCCTCCCTCTCTCTCTCTCTCACGGCTGGCTTGGAATCATTGTTTACATTCCAAGATAATTTACAAGCACTTTAAAACTGGATGTTTCAATAACCTTACAAGGACCCTTTTTGGAAACAGAGCTTTACAAAATATCAAACTTATTGCAAAACTGCTGATGACGTTATGAGTAAAGTCATATCTGCTAAAATTCTACCAGAGAGCAAGCTGTAGCAAAAGATTTCAAGCCCCTTCCCCACCTACTATTGTAAAAAAAAATCAGAAAAATGCGGAAGTATTGTTCCAATTCTAATACTAAGTATGATTTCACATGCTAGATTCGAATCACTCTACTTTACCACACTTACAGAATGCAAACATGAAGACGTAATCTAATAACTTGATGATTGGAGCAGTATGATTCCATCATGACAATTGTACAAAAGGGTACAGATCTTCTAAGTGAAGTGCACCCATATAGTTGTTCAATTCCTGTTAATGTCACTGGGAGTCGTTCAATTAAGTCCCCAAACTTGAATTTGAAATTTTGTTCCCATTCTCAAATGAAAAAAGGCCTAAACCATTAAAAAAAAAAAAGTAATTGGCAAAGGAGGTGGCTCATTATAGGCCTGATCCTGTATTCACAGGAATCAATAAGAGTGTTGCTATCTATTTCAATAGGTACAGGAACAGGCCTTAATGGGAAGGAACGCACACACATGCAAGATTATCTTGTAAGACTCTTTTGTAGGCCATGAAAGGCTCCCCCAATGAAGTGAAATGCTTTTAGGCTCCTGGAGAAGCAAAAATTGGATATTCAGAAAAAATAATGAAAATCAAAATCAGATGTGCAGGTTGTCTGTGGGTCAAAATCAACCTCACTGGTGGACCAGACACAAGCAGAACTCTTATCTGCAAAGCAGACAGTGGAAGGAGAAATGGGAAACACCTCATGAGCAGAAAGTAAAATAAAAGAAATATAGCAAAGCATTAAACAGATCCTGATAACCTGCACACACCTCTCTGGCATCCCTATTAGACATATTTGACTCACCTTCACATAAACTATGCAAATTATACAAGATAGCAAACTAATCAGCCAGGATAAGCTCCTAGACACAGTAGGGGGAAAAACACCACCATAAATCTACAGTGGTAGAGGAAGGCCACATAAAACCCCCTGATTAAAAGCAATCTTGTAATGGAAAGAAGACTGGAGCAGCTCAGAAACCAGGACAGAGCACACAACACTACTATTTGAATTCTGGAGGTCCTCACTGTGAAAGAGCTCCTTGACCTGACTGAATACATGGAAACATTTCTGGGCCAGTTTAGTCAAATTAAACGAAAAAGATGAACTAATGTATATATAGAAAAGAGCAACAACGTTCGTCCTCCAGGATTTTGACCACCAATGGTGACACATTAATAGCTATTCTCTCAGATTCCCAGGACCGACAAAGAATTTTGAAATGACAGAACTAAAAACAATTTGAAAGTGGAAAAACCCTTGAACTTCCCTGGACCTGAAGCTCAGGCCAGGAAAACATTCCAAATGGAGTGAAAAGTTTGAAGAGAGAGGCATGGATGTTGCTTTTCCCAGAAAAGCTGCAAGCCCAGGGGTGGCCAATCTGTGGCTCCGGAGTCACATGCGGCTCTTCAGAAGTGAATATGCGGCTCCTTGTATAGGCACCGAGTCTGGGGCTGGAGCTTCAGGTGCCAACTTTCCAATGTGCCAGCGGGTGCTCACTGCTCAACCCCTGGCTCTGCCACAGGCCCTGCCCTGACTCTACCCCTTCCCGCCTCCTCCCCTGAGCCTGCTATGCCCTCACTCTTCCCCCACCGACCCTCCTGCATGCCACAAAACAACTGTTTGGGAGGTGCGGAGAGGGAGGGGGAGGCGCTGATCAGTGGGGCTGCCGGCGGGCGGGAGGCACTGGGAGCGGGGAGGAGCTGATGGGGGGCTGCTGACGTATTACTGTGGCTCTTTGGCAATGTACATTGGTAAATTTTGGCTCCTTTTCAGGCTCAGGTTGGCCACCCCTGTGCAAGTCTATGACGGAGACGCACTACTACAGGCTTTAATTACATCATCCAAGCAAAGATCTCAAAGCACTTTGCCAACTTTGCAAAATATTACAGGTGGGGGAAACGGAGACACAAAGTAGTTAAGTGACTTGTTCAACTAATTATTACTCCTGTATTGTTACTTGTATTGTGATAACACTTAAAAGCCTCAAACATAAGCAGGGTTTTATTGTGCTGGGCAATAGACATACATAATAAAGAGACTGTCTATGTCCCCAAAGATCTTATAATCTAAGGGCTTGTCTACACTGGTACTTTACAGCGCTGCAACTTTCTCGCTCAGGGGTGTGAAAAAACACACCCCTGAGCACTGCAAGATTCAGCGCTGTAACGTGGCAGTGTAGACAGTGCACCAGCGCTGGGAGCCGGGCTCCGAGTACTGGTAGCTACGCCCCTTGTGGAGGTGGTTTTTTTAGAAAGCTCTCTCATTTTTCTAGCTCGTCACTTTGACCACATCACCTCTCTTTTTGCATCCCTCCAGTGGTTACCCCTTCTCTATTGTAACAAATACAAGCTTGTCTTCACTTTCCCTGCCCTTCAGAGCTTATTCCCCACCCCACCTATCATCACTCATTCACTGTTGAGAGGTTGACTCCTGCCTCCTATTGGTCCATGTTGCCCCTCATGCCTGGCAGGCACTCCCTGTAAACATCTGCAAAGCTACCTCTTTATTCACCTTCAAATCTTGAAAATACTTGGAACAGAATCTCTCCCCCGTGATGGACTGGAACTGGTTCTGTGGTCCCTATGCATAATAGATTACTTCTTATCTTAGCAAACGGTTGTAAGATGGGCTCCTGAAAAGTGACAGGAAAGAGGGATGGGATAGAGGTAGAATGGTGGAGTAACCCGATGTTATAACCTCCAAAACCCATTTGTTAGATGTAATTTGCTCTCATGCAGGGCAAAAATGGGACATACAGTCTCCAAAATGAGGGAGGTCGATTGGGTGGTGCATCTGAACATTCCCGAGGTTGGGATGTGCCAGACCCTCTATCAAATCCTCATTAACACATCCAACTTGATGAAGAGGGCTAGGTGGGGGAAGTTGTATCAAAAGAAGAGGCCTCACGCCATGACATCAGTCTCATGTGATACAGCAAGTCTACAAAGGTTGGAGAACTGTACTAGATAGCAGATCACAACTGCAAAAAGAGATCCTAAATTTTCCTTAACTTGCAGGCGTATATGTACACTGAGAAACCACAGTGGCCCCCAAATCCTTCAAAGTGTGCAAGGATTCATTGTTGGACTCACTGAAAAGTTTCAGTCTGTCAAAAGGAAGGTCTTCTATGGTATCCTGGAACTCCCTAGGAAATCCTGACAGCTGCAACCAAGATGCTCGCAAGATGCTCGACAGCAGTACAGATAGAACAAGCTGTGGTGTCCGCTGCATCTAGGGGGCTTGCAACTGTATCATTGCTAAGAGCTGATCCTCTGCTATGGTGCCTAGAACTATTCTTGGTATTCCAGGGGAAAATAGTAAACTCAACACTTTTATTGATCATAACTGCCATCAGAGCCTGATAACTCCCCATTCTAAACTGGAGGGTCATGAAAGAATAGCTTTTATGCCCAAAAGAGGTTGGGGTGCTTCTTGGTCTTGACCGTACAGTGTAGACTTAGTGTGGTATTGTCTACGAGGCACATTTACAGCCTACACAACTAGACAGTTGGGAGGAGTGTGCAAAAATAAACACTCAGAATTTTTTGCTCGGACATAGTACTTTTTAATTGGCTTGTGTACATGTTGGTGGTGAGGTAGTTGTACTCTGACAGAGAGTCTTGCCAGGATCCAGTAGACTACAGCCTCATTCACTGGTAAAGCTACTCATCCAGAGGTTGTCTTGTGGAGGATGTCCAAGAGACTATGTAGCGACTCTTGGACCTCCTCGAGTGGGATCTGAAGCGAGTGAGCAATGCATTTCATCAGTTCATGAAACTGTTTAAAATCATCCCTGTAAGAAGGCAGAAGAGGCATCACGGCCTCGTCTGGTGAAGATTAGGAGATAATAGTATGTGTTGTCACCTCCTTGTCTGCTCTAGCCTCTTGCTCTTCAAACGACTCCTCCTGTGGTTGGTGCTGTTTAGGAGGAAGAGATAGAGCAGGAGACTGCCTTCCATGATGATCCTCAAAAGGTATAACTAGGAGCCCTTGAAAGCTGATGATGGGTCCCAGTATGGTCATGGATGGGGGCAGAAGGTAGAGGGGAAGGCATCCAGTGCTGGTCATACCAGTGAGAAGGGCACAAGATCGTCCTGCCCTTGGGGCTTCTTTTTCAGTTAAGGAGTCAGGAGAGATGTAGTGGATCCCTGCACAGATATCTGAGAATCTGAAGAGGAGTCTTCAGCATAGGTTAGAAGTGGAGCAGACACTGGAGGTAAGGATGGCTGTTCCCCTGGTGCAGATGATACCACAGAAGCCAAGGGTACTGGAGCAAGATAAGGTCTCAGAGACCCTGCAGATCTCAGTACCCATAGCAATTCAGTACCCATTAATAAAAGAGACTCCAGCTTATCAGACACCAACAAATCTTTGGAGAACTTAAACTCCTGTGGTCTCAGGTGAACCTCTGTCAGGACCAGATGAGGTTGCAGAGGATGTTGATTTTTCCAAGGGTATCTGTCTAGTCCATAGCGCTGGAACAGAAGATGTTGACCTCAAAGGTACTGAAGTTGGAGCCTGGGTCATCTATTTAGGTACCAGAAGTGGTATTGAAAAGTCTGTGGATGTTAAAGACAATCTAGAGACACATCTTTCTGGGTCTCTGCTTGAGTGGTCATGCTTGGAAGGTACAGCGGACAACTTTGGTGCTGAGGTATGCTTGGCACCCTGGGTCTCTGAGGAGCTCAAGGTTTTTGAGGAGCTCCCAGTACTGGAGAAGCCTGGAGCCTCAGCAGTACTTTTTCCCAAGACCCAAGGTCTCCAAGATGGTGACAAAGGCTTTTTTGAAGTAGGCACTCTGTAAGAAGATTCCAGACTCCTCTTCTTGGGGGAGCTTTACCAGTACCCTCCCATGTTCTCATCCTGCAAACGACCTAGGCCAGTGGGATATGGAGGTTGATGGGACACTGTGCTCACTCGGAAGTCAATGTATGGGGGGGGATTGCAGGGGAGACAGGGAGATATCTGGGCCTGGACCCAAGGCTGGTTGGCGGGAGCATTCCATGATGAGGAGCTTAAGTTTAATATGCCTTTTTTTTTTTTTTGGGGGGGGGGGGAAGAGATCTGCTTTAAAAACACTGGGCCTGGTTCTCCACTGCCTTATACTTTATGTAGTCATTTATATCAGCATAAAGTGAATGCAAAGCAGGGCGTAAAATGCTTCCATTCTGTTTTGGTAACATTTTACATCATCTTTGCACAAGCGTAACAGACTACATGCTGCAAGAAAATTGAGAATAAAGTCAATTTTCTATGTTATTGTAACCATATTGAATATTCCAATTATAAATTAAACTAAACTTGTATTCATTTCTTTAGATTTCCATCCTATGCAGACTCCACACAAACGAATGCTATACAAAGCTCTGGGTGTCCTGGACATATTCGTCCAACTCCTATTTACAATCCATGGGAAAAAGCATGACATAGTGATTAATACTACAGAAGTGGAAGTTGGGAGATTAGAGTTATATTCTTGCTTCCACCACAGTCTTCCGATATGACTTTGAGCAAGTCATTTAGCCTCTCTATTCCTCTGTTTCTCTACCCATAAAATAATATTTAGGTATCTAGGTCACAAGGAGACTGTGAGGTCTTATTCACTAACAGTTTGCTAAATCCTCTGAGATCATCAGCTAGAAGGAGCTACAAAGGTATTAAACTATTATGTTTCATTGCATCTTACAGTAAATTGTATTGCTGGTTCTCCTAAACATATTTTAAAATAAAGATGAACAGGTAAAATATATTTAATCCACTCACCTTTAGGAAAAAAAATTTCCAAACTTTGGGGATTTATTTTCAGTACAGCATTGTGGGGTATCATGCCTTTTTCCCTGTCCCCTTCTCTCCATTTACAATTTGCGTATGTGACAATCCTAGAGGGGGCGGGGAATTTACAGTAGCACTAAGTGAAAGTTACAAGTGCCTAGTCAGTTTCACAGGGGAAGCCCTCTATACACTGAGGCCCTGTCAGCAATCTCTAACTGACAACAGATGTAAATCACAGGTTTCCTGCTAGGGATGAAAAGAGTTTGGATGCTGGCACAGACAGGGACAAACCATTTACATTACCTGCAAAAGAAAGCATCCTAGACCCTGATGCTGAATGACATTAAAGCACTGGATCTCACTTACAAGTAAGAGCAACTCGGAGGTTTGATATCTTTACCAAATCAAGTTTTATTCACCCATTAATACATTTATGGATGTGCATGAATACATTTAATACATGTGCATTTTATTATAATACCAGTGAAAACTCCAAAAAGCTAGTGGTGATAAGGGAGGAACAATATATGTAAATGGACATACTGGAGATTAAGCAAGGGTCTAAAAATATTTCTTGTGTCTGGTACATACTAACATCATTCCATCCCCATCGTTCAGCAGGCAAAAAATGCAAGCCTTCATGTAAATGCACACATGTATGACTTTGTAGTTACATACCCACAACTGCTACAAGAACACATAACAAAACCCACCCATCTAGTCACTACGAATTGTGCCACAGCTTTAAAGGATCTGAAAGACTGATAAATTACAACAGTTTAATTTGCTCATGTAATTTTAAAAGCACTCATAGCTAAAGGAAGGACAGTATCATAGTTAAGGAGCAGCTTTCATTCAGACATAAATAAAGGTCTACAGTTATCAAGTCAGACTGGAAAATTTTTCTGAAACCTAACAAAAAGATGGCTTTTTAAAATCATTTACAGTTTCAGATGACATGTCTTTACAGCACATTTCCTAAAAATATTTATTAGAACATTGCATATAATGATGTGGTATCTGTTGTCTTTAAAAAGGAGTACTTGTGGCACCTTAGAGACTTACCAACTTTAAGTAAAGTTCATGGGTTTTCTGTATCTAAAAAATAAATAAATCAAAGATGTAATGATACCTTTCATCTTGCTTTTTTAACCTTTGTGAGTGCTGCTGATCCACGACTCATATTTCCATGTCTCAGTCTGCAAAACTGTATCTGCACGAAGCTTTACTGACAGTTTGTCAAACAAGTGGATGTAAAAGGTGGCACAAGTGCCGGCTTCCTCCATTCCCTAGGGGTGCTCAACCTCCGCTCAGTCCCAGGCCCCGCACCCACTGCATCTCTTCTCCCAAGGCCCCACCCCGTCCCATCTCTTCCTGCCCTTGCTACACCTCTTCCCGTCCAGTTTCACCCTCTCCCCCAGCACACCCTATCCCCACTTCTCCCTCTCCCCCCGCACTGCCCAGTGCCTCCTGCATGCCACAGAACAGCTGATAACAGCAAGCAGGAGGTGCTGGGAGGGACGGAGAGGACTTGATGGGTGAGACCACCAGCGGGGGCGCCTATGAAAGGTGGTCATGTGTAGGTGAAGAACAGAGTTGCCAACTCTCACAATTTTATTGCAAGTCTTGCTACATTTAGTGTTTTTCTTAAAGCACCTGCTTCTGGAGACAACTGATTACATGTGAGAAAGAAGGGTTAGTCTCTAAGGTGCCACAAGTCCTCCTTTTCTTTTTATGGATACAGACTAACACGGCTGCTACTCTGAAACGTACCCTACAGTGATTGTAGTCCTTCCATGTTATAGTCAGCATTTTCCCACTGCAGATATGCATGCACCTCATGCGTGAGACTGGATTTTTTTTTAAAACTAGCAGTGTCCATCGGCCTGACATGCACCCTGTGCCCCTATGTACTCCTGTAAGAGGGCATGGGGTGGGGGGGGTGGAAAGTGTCCAACATGCTAGTTCTTCACTCAAGCTAAAATTCTTCAAAATCTTCTGCAAATTATTAGAACCATTTCTGATGGTTCCCTCACAATTCAAAGCTCATGAGGCTGAGCACTTCGAAAAGTGGGGAGAGTGGGATAGGGTATCCACATTGATTACAACATCTCAAAGAACCACAATTACTATAGGGTAAGTAACCATTCTTTCTTTGAGTGTGTGTCAGTGTGGCTCCCCATAGGTGACTGGCAAGCAGTATCCCCCCTGGATGGTGGGAATGTAGCAGTATCAATCAGTCAAACAGAAACTGAAGTACTGTTCTGAACTTGACATCCAAACTGGCAACAAAAATTAGTGGGTTCTCCATGTAGCTGACTTGGAGAACTCAAACTGGCACATTTCTGAAGAAGACGGATGATGCCGCCTGCAGCCTGATAGTGTGTGCCTGGACATTCAGAGGGACAGGCTCACCAGCCAGGTAACAGCAAGTGAAAATACATGGTGTGGTCAATTTCAAGTTTCTCCACAATGAGACAGCTCGGCCTTTCAGTGTTCCAGATATGGCCACACAGAAGTGGGAAGAGATCCTGAAAAGCTTGATTCTGTTGAGGTAACAGAGCAGGGCTCTAGAGACATCCAAAAGTATACAGCTTCTCCTCTTCTGTGAGGAGTGTGTGAGAAGGACAATTGGTAAGGTGATCGATTAGTTCGGCTGAAATTCCGAGACCACATTAGGGAGGACTCAGCAGTGTGGTTCCATCACCACGTTGTCTTGTGGAAAATGTATAAGGTGACCCAACCATAAAAGACTGCAGCTTGCTGGCTCTCCATTCTGAGGTAATGATCATGAATAAGGCTACGTTTTAGCCACGGATATTTTTAGTAAAAGTCATGGACAGGTCATGGGCAGTAAACAAAAATTCACGGCCCATGAACTGTCCATGACATTTACTATATACCCCTAACTAAAACTTGGGCGGGAGGCCGTGGGTGCTCTGGGAGGGAGCACTCTGGGGGCACCACTGGTGCTGGGGGAGGTGGCCTGGGGCCCCGCTGGTGCTGGTGGGGAGGGTTGCCAGGACTGGTAGGGGCTCTCTACTGGCTCCACATGTCCCTGCAGCTCCTAGGCAGCAGAGGGGCCAGGGGCTCCGCATGCTACTCCCATCACAAGCGTCAGCTGCACAGCTCCCATTGGTCAGGAACCGCAGCCAATGGGAGCTGCAGGGGCAGGGCCTGTGGGCGCAGTGGAGCGTGAAACCTCCCTGGCCCTTCTGTCTAGGAGGAGCTGCAGGGCCATGCCAGTGGGAGCCAGGGAGCCTCCCACCCCAAGATAAGCGCCCCCTGCATCTTCTAGCCCTCTCCCACACAGCCAAACTGTTGCTGCTGGCTCAAGGGCTGCCCGGCTCGGGAAGCCCCTGAGCCAGCACCGGCTGCTGCAGAAGTCACGGAAAGTCACAGAATCCATGACTTCTGTGACCTTCATGAGAGACTCGCAGCCCTAGTCATGAGACAGACAGTTTTGATGGCAAGAAGATGTACTGAGCACTCTGACAGTAGGTGAAAGGGAGAATTCAAACTTTAGAAGGACAACACTGAGGTCCCACGCGGAAGTCAGCATCCTAACTGGTGGGCAAGTATGAAGGTCCTTTAGGAATTTTAATAACGTAGGGTATAACAAGACAGAGTACAATTGCCATGGAGTGCGACACAGCAATATTGCTGCCAGGTGAAACTTAAGGGGCAGGAAATCAAAAACTAAACCCACATATTTCAGGAGTGTCACCAAGACCAATATCTTTGGTAAGTTAAATAGACTGAGATTCTTAAATCTTTCACTGTAAGGCAACTTTTCCAGACCTCGAATAATTCACGTAGCTCTTTTCTAAACCCTCCCCAATTTTTCAACATCCTTTTATGTATGGACACCAGAACTGTGCATAGTTTTTCAATGCCATTTTTAGCGGTAATAACACCTCCTTATTCTTACTCTATATTCCCTGTTTATACAGTCAAGGATGGCGTTAGTCATCTTCTTCACTGCAATGCATAGGGAGTTCATGCTTAAGTCAGTGGCTCTACTCTGTTTTTCAGTAAACACGTCTGCTCCTTCTTGTACACCTAGAAGTAAGTTTCCCCTAACACCAAATCACATTCAGAATGGACCACCACCAAATTTGCTCCTGCTGGATGATAACAGCATGTTATTTTTTCATCCCTGTTATGTAAATGAGAGATATGAGGTCTGTGAATGAGGTCAGAATAGGACTCTGTAGTGAGACGGAGCGGCCTCCCACTTAGCCAGAGTAGGAGGTGCCATTCTCTGACCCCTGGTGGGTGGAGCTGGGCTAGGTCCATGCCTCCTGCTGGAAGCTAAGGAGCAGGACAGGAAGTATAAAAGGCAGGAGCAGGGCCTTTAGCCCAACTGAGCCTGCGCAAGGGAAGGAAGCAGACATCTCTAGACCACTGCAGGATCCCGGAGTTCAATCTGTGCTGCGCTGCGCCCTGCCCCTAGAGGAGGCTGACCCAGGTGAAGAGCTGCTGGAACTGCTGCTTTCCATACACCCTGAAGTGACGGAGGACCCCTGGACTACAGAAGCCTTCACCCAGACTATGGTAGGAAGTAGTGCAGAGAAACCAGACGTTGGTCTGGTTTTGCTATTAGAACCTGTGTCAGCATGTTGCGGTGGATTCCCATTGACCCAGTGGCAGAACATTCCGCCACTGATAGAGCCCAGGGTTGAGACTCGGTGAAGTACGGTGGACCCGGGTCCCCTTACCTCCTGCTGCCAACCCCACCCTTGGGGTGGCAGCCTCCCCACCTTAAGCCAAGAAGCCTGCATTTGTCTGCTGTCTGCCTGAGCCAAGACATCAGACTGCCTCCTGCTCTGCCCTGCATAAAAGAGTCAGAGACCCACTGAGTGCTTAGACTGCTTATAGCTCTGCCCTGCCTCGGGTCCTGAGCCATAGGTCTGTTTGTTTGCTCAGCCCAGCCTGATGGCCTAGGCCTCGTTATTGCTTAGCCCTGCCCTGCAACTGGGGCCTTGGGCCCTCACGCTCAATTTGCTAATTCCCTGATCACGGGTGGTGTCCCAATGATGTAGTGAGGCGAAGTGACCTCCCACTAAACCAGAGGGGGAGGGACGATTGCACACCCACTACAGACTCTTTAGCCTTTACTTTTATAAAGAACCACAGTAACAAAATATAACACTGCAAAATTACTACTAAACAATCATGGTGATATTTGTTTGATTATTTTCTTCAAAAACAATCACAGACACTTTACTCAGCATTGGTGAGGCCCCAGCTAGAGTACTGTGTTCAGTTCTGGGCACCACAATTTAGGAAGGATGTGGACAAATTGGAAAGAGTCCAGAGGACAGCAAAAAAATTATTAAAGGTTTAGAAAACCTGACCTATGAGGAAAAGACTAAAATGCCAGAGAAGAAAACAGAGGGATGACCTGATAACAGTCTTCCAAAATCTCAATGGCTGTTATAAAGATGATGGTGATCAATTCTTCTCCATGTCCACTGAAGGTAGGATAAGAAGTAATGGGCTTAATCTGCAGCAAGGGAGATTTAAGTTAGATATTAGGAAAACATTTCTAACTATAAGGGTAGTTAAGCCATGGAACAGTGTTCCCTGGAAGGTTGTGGAGTTCCCATCATTGGAAGCTTTTAAAAAAAAGTTAGACAAACTCCTGTCAAACATCTTGGTCCTGCCAAAATGCAGGGAGCTGGACTTGACTTTTCAAGGCCCTTCCAGCCCTACATTCCTATGATTCTATAATATTTTCACTCCTGTTTTATTTTGCACTATGTTTTTACACATTTTATGATGCTGGCTGGCCTCAGTAGACCTAATTTTCACCAAAAACACAGCAAAACATGAGACTGCTGTAGGCACGGTGCCACAGGCAATGCTCTAGGAACAGGCAAGAGGCAATGTTGCAGGCTGGCCTGAAAGAATTTACTAATGTTTTAAAATCCACTAATCTAGTGAAAATGAATTCAGTTGAGATCTCCAGTTTTACTGGCCCTCTACTTAATTTACTAATATCTGGGGGGGGGGGGAGACCAACATTATCTTATTATTGTCCCTTTGTACTCCCCGTCTGTCGGTATCCAACTGCTGTCTCTTGTCTTATACTTAGAATGTAAGCTCTTTTGGGCAGGGACTGTCTTTTTTTCTGGGTTTGTACAGCGCCTAGTACAATGGGGTGCTAGTCCATGACAAGGGCTCCTATGTGCTATGGTAAAACACACAATAAATAATACTACAAGGTAACAACTGGGAAAAATAAGTTCCACAAGAAATGGAGGAAGATTGCTAGGTCGGCGCATTTTCCAATAAAGTAAAAGCTGGCCTGGTCTCACATACTAGTAGGTTCAAGAAAGGTTGTTACTTGGAAGGAAGGCTCACCTAAGTGCTGCAGGAAGTGGCAAGGGTGTTTCAAAAGATGGCAGTCTTGAGAGATGCCTAATCTTAGTGACAGAAGCTGGTGCCATCTTTTGGAATAGATCTGAAACTGTGGTATTCACCACTGGTTAAAGTATATGCTGACACTTCTCACAAAGGTGTGTGTTAATCTTAGGCCTTGTCTACACTATGCATGAAAGTCGATCTAAGCTATTCCATTTGAATTATGTTAATAGCGTAACTCAAGTCGACATAGCTTACATCTACTTACTGCGGGGTCCACACTAAGCGATGTCAACAGAAGACTCTCTCCTGTCAACTTCCCTTACTCTTCTCGTTCTGGTGGAGTAGAGGAGTTGATGGGAGAGCAATCTGTGGTTGATTCAGCAGGTCTTCACTAGACCAGCTAAATCAACCGCCGAGGCATCCATCGCCACACGTCGATCCCCCGGTGAGTGTAGACAAGCCCTTAGTGTCTTGGCCAGATTCCAGTGTATACCTCCCTATATCCCCTCTGCAATTTCAAATAGATATGGTACTCTTTGTTTCATTTCCAAACCATTACATAGTGTTTGTATGTGCTATTAGGGCCCAATTCAACTCCCACTGAAGGTTTTCAAAGTCCATTCACCATCCTTAATGAAGGTTGGATCAGGCCCTTAACAGCTGCCATGTTTTAATTCACAGGTAAAGGAAGCAGTTACTGCACATAGTTGGCAAATCACTTTGGGACCTTCCTGGATGAAAGATGAAAAATAAATGGTACTTCTTAGTAGTCAACTTGCCTAAGCTCACTGCTTCTCTCCATTCATTCCCTCCCACTCCCAAACACGATAACTACATATACCATAGACATGAAGTTCACAGTTCATATCCTTTTTTTCAAATATACATGCAAAAATACATGCCACACATTGAGGTTTTCTGATATTAATTGTTGTGGGTAAGACACTTCAAATAGATGTGTTAAAAATCATTTTTTAAAAAAAATATTTCCTTTTATTATAAACATCAGAGACTACTAAAAGGAAAATGACTTTAAATCAAAATTGTATGCATTATTTTTATATCATAACAACATGTGTGTATATGGTACTTTAGAAACCCTGTCCTGAAATGTTTACAGTCCAAAGGCTTGATCCCTGCTCAATAACAAAACTCCCATTGATTCCAATGGCAGCAGAAACAGGACCCATGGCTGCAACCCTGCAAGGCACTAGGAAGGTCACAACGTCATACGATTATTGTTGTATACACACCTGGTTAATTCTGCTTTGTCTTTTGGTTAAGATTAAAATTAAGGCATGACTCGTGAAAAATAGTGGAGTAGAGTCCAGAGATGGAAAGGCATTTGACTTGATACCACAGGACGTTCTAATTTAAAAACTAGAATATAAACTTAACATGGCACATGTTACATGGATTAAAAGCTGGCTAGTTGATAGATCTCAAAATGCACTTGTAAATGGGGAATCATCACTGATTTTGGTAGGGTCTCTAAGATCTGTTGTTGGCCCTACACTATTTAACATTTTTATCAACAACCTGGAAGAAAAACAAAATCATCACTGATAAAGCTTGCAAATGACATAAAATTGTGGCAATGGTAAATAATTAAGAGAAGAGGTCACTAACACATAGCAATCTGGACCGCTTGCTGAACTGGGCACAAGCAAACAATCTCTGTGTTTTAATATAGCTAAAAGTAAATGCAAACATCTAGGCACTAAGAATGTAGGAGATACTTATAGGATGGGGGACTGACTGTCTGTCTGTTTCTCTCGCTCTCTCTCCCGCCTCCCATTTTTATATCTATTTGGCACTATGCGACCACAGCCAGAACACTATGTCAAGTTCTGGTCTCCACAATTCAAGAAGGATGTTGAAAAACTGAAGAGGGTTCAGGGAAGAGCCATGAGAATGATTAAAGGATTAGAAAGCCTGCCTCATGCTAACAGACTCATGGAGCTCAATCAATTTAGCTCAAAGAGAAAAGGGATGACTTGATTACAGTCTATAAGTACTTACATGGGTAACAAATTTTAATTATGGGCTCTTCAATCTAGCAGAGAAATGCATAACATGTTCCAATGGCTGGAAGTTGAAGCTACACAAATTCAGACTGGAAATAGGATGTACATTTTTAACACTGAGAATGATTGACCATTGGAACAAGTTACCAAGGGTTGTGGTGGATTCTCTACCACTGACAACTCTTAAGTCAAGACTGAATGTTTTTCTAAAAAACTATGCTCTTGGAATTATTTTTGGAAAGTTCTATGATGTGTTATACAGGAGGATAGACTAGATGATCACAACGGTCCGTTCTAGGCTTGGAATCTACGAAAGCTTATTAAAGTGATTAATTTTAAGAAGGGACCTGGACGAAAAGAGAGAGGATGCTTGGAGAAGAGAATCAGAGGATGAAATTTACTTTTACCAGTTGGCTTGGACAATTACAATTAACTGAGCTGTTGCTAATCATAGAATCACTGGACTGGAAGGGACCTCGAAAAGTTATCTAGTCCAGTCCCCTGCACTCATGGCACAACTAAGTATTATCTAGACCATTCCTGACAGTTATTTGTCTAATCTGCTCTTAAAAATCTCCAATGATGGAGATTCCACAACCTCCCTAGGCAATTTATTCCAGTGCTTAACCATCCTGACAGGAAGTTTTTCCTAATGTCCAAACTAAACCTCGCTTCCTGCAATTTAAGCCCATTGCTTCTTGTCCTATCCTCAGAGGTTAAGAAAAACAATTTTTCTCCCTCCTCCTTGTAACCACCTTTTATGTACTTGAAAACTGTTATAATGTCCCTTCTCAGTCTTCTCTTTTCCAGACTAAAGGAACCCAATTTTTTCAATTTTCCCTTGTAGGTCATGTTTTCTAGACCTTTTTTTTGTCATTTTTGTCACTCTTCTCTGAACTCTCTCTAATTTGTCCACATCCTTCCTGAAATGTGGCGCCCAGAAGTGGACAAAATACTCCAATTGAGGCCTTATCAGCGCGGAGTATAGTGGAAGAATTACTTCTTCTGCGTTGCTTACAACACTCCTGCTAATACATCCCAGAATGATATTCGCTTTTTTTTGAAACAGCGTTACACTGTTGACTCATATTTAGCTTGCAGTCCACTATGACCCCCAGATCCCTTTCTGCAGTACTCCTTCTAGGCAGTCTTTTCCCATTTTGTATGTGTGCAACTGATAGTTCCTTCCTAAGTAGGGTACTTTGCATTTCATAGAATCATAGAATATCAGGGTTGGAAGGGACCTCAGGAGGTCATCTAGTCCAACCCCTTGCTCAAAGCAGGACCAATCTCCAACTAAATCATCCCAGCCAGGGCTTTATCAAGCCTGACCTTAAAAACTTCTAAGGAAGGGGATTCCACCACCTCCCTAGGTAACGCATTCCAGCGTTTCACCACCCTCCTAGTGAAAAAGTTTTTCCCAATATCCAACCTAAATCTCCCCCACTGCAACTTGAGACCATTACTCCTTGTCCTGTCATCTGCTATCACTGAGAATAGTCTAGATCCATCCTCTTTGGATCCACCTTTCAGGTAGTTAAAAGCAGCTATCAAATCCCCCCTCATTCTTCTCTTCCGTAGACTAAACAATCCCAGTTCCCTCAGCCTCTCCTCATAACTCATGTGTTCCAGACCCCTAACCATTTTTGTTGCCCTTCGCAGTTCTCTCTCCAGTTTCTCCACATCCTTCTTGTGGTGTGGGGCCCAAAACTGGACACAGTACTCCAGATGAGGCCTCACCAGTGTCGAATAGAGGGGAACGATCACGTCCCTCGATCTCCTGGCAATGCCCCTACTTATACACCCCAAAATGCCATTGGCCTTCTTGGCAACAAGGGCACACTGTTGATTCATATCCAGCTTCTTGTCCACTGTCACCCCTAGGTCCTTCTCTGCAGAACTGCTGCCTAGCCATTCGGTCCCTAGTCTGTAGCAGTGCATTGGATTCTTCCATCCTAAGTGCAGGACTCTGCACTTGTCCTTGTTGAACCTCATCAGATTTCTTTTGGCCCAATCTTCCAATTTGCTAGGTCCCTCTGTATCCTATCCCTACCCTCCAGCGTATCTACCACCCCTCCCAATAATTTGCCCTTATTGAATTTCATCCTATTTACTTCCGACCATTTCTCCAGTTTGTCCAGATCATTTTGAATTATAATCCTATCCAAAGCACTTGCAACCCCTCCCAGTTTGGTATCGTCCACAAACTTTAGAAGTGTACTCTCTATGCCA
This sequence comes from Natator depressus, assembly GCF_965152275.1. Taxonomy (NCBI): domain Eukaryota; kingdom Metazoa; phylum Chordata; order Testudines; family Cheloniidae; genus Natator; species Natator depressus. Next base: position 321,332,512 of record NC_134234.1, on the reverse strand, counting down.
CTATCTAAATCACTGATGAAGATATTGAACAGAACCGGATCCAGAACTGATCCCTGAGGGACCCCTCTTGTTATGCCCTTCCAGCATGACTGAACCACGGATAACTGCTCGCTGGGAATGGTTTTCAAACCAGTTTTGCACCCACCTTATAGAAGCTCCATCTAGGTTGCATTTCCCTAGTTTGTTTATGAGAAGGTCATGTGAGACAGTATCAAAAGCTTTACTAAAGTCAAGATAAACCACACCTACCGCTTCCCCCCATCTATAAGAAAGCTATGAGGTTGGTTTGATATGATTTGTTCTTGACAAATCCATGCTGACTGTTACTTATCACCTTATTATCTTCTAGAGTTTGCAAATTGATTGCTTAATTATTTGCTCCATTATCTTTCCAGGTACAGAAGTTAAGCTGACTTGTCTGTAATTCCCTGGGTTGTCCTTATTTCTCTTTCGCTTTCAGGTCCTTCTGCATTAACACAAGATTTTGAATATTTCAGGAACAGTTTAAAAAATGGCTTCCACTGGAAATAAATATCTGTTTCTTCTATATCTTTCCCCATTCTTGTTTTCAAACTTTCTTCCAAACCACCCATTAAACTTGGAATAGTCCCCTCCCCTCACACCAATCTACTCTACATCCTTCAAAACGCTTCCTTAAAATAGCTTCTTCCATGAAGCTTTCAATACTGACTACTTCTCAATTTTTACCACCTCTAACTCAGACCGGCACACCACATACTGCTTTTGTCAGTTTTATCTGCATCTCAGCTACACTGTAAGCTCCCTGGAACGGGAACCAAGTTCTCTTATTTGTTTATAAAATGACAGGCGCACTCTTGGTATTATATATAAATAAAGACTTTCTGAAGGATTTTTAAAAGCTTATTTTTACAAAATCCAATTTTGGAACAAAATTTGACCTGCCAGGATCCCTCTGAGGATTCACATTAGCACTATTTTGTCAAAAATGTTTGTGGAACCAGCAGCCAAGAACTGTGGCAGGGATTTGGGAAGGGAAGAAACAACAATAAATATTGGAAAATGCAACTGGTGGTATTCTATCCTCTGTTCAGGGATGCAAAACAGGAAGTTTTTCTTTCTGGTGAATAAGTAACATCTGTGGGAGTTTTGAAAACTGCACTACAGCTGTCAGAAGCTAAATACACACAAAGCTTGGTAAGAAAAACTAGACCATGTTTCTGATCCCCCCCCTAAAGACTAGTGGGATGACTGGTCAGAAAATATACAAAACAGATAATAAGGACTGTTGAGCAGGGATAGCTGATAAAGAGGAGCTATAGACCAATTAGCCTGACATCGATCGGGGCAAAATAATAGGACAGTTATTCAGGACACTGTCAACAAAGAATTAGAAGCTGAAAATATAGCTAATGCCAGTCAGCACTGTTTTGTGGAAAGTAGGTCTTGTCAAACAAACCTGTTTATTTTTGACATGATTACAGAACTGGGTGATAAAAGCAACGTGTTGATATAGTATGCTTGAATTTCTTGAAAGCATTTGACTTAGTACCATATAACATTTTAAATTTTAAAAACTTCCCTTATATGAAATTAACATTGTTAACAGTAGATGAATTAAAAACTGGCAAACAGATCTGCAGATGTATATGTTAACAAGAAAATATCTATAACACTGTTCAGCTGGGGTCTACTCTTCACGAACAATGTAGAAATACTGGAGAGAGTTCAAAGGAGGACCACAAAAATGAACCAGGGACTGGAAGACAAGCCTTACAATCTTCTCAGCAATCTGAGGCTTAAGCAGCTCAAACTATTCAGTTTATCAAAGAGAAGGCTGAGAGGTGACTTGATCACTGCGTAGGCACTTAAAAATGGAAAAGCTCTGATAGTGAGAGCTCTTCAACTTTGCTGACAAAGACATAACAGGATCCAATGGCAGAAAGCGGAAGTTAAACAAATTCAACCTTGAAATAAGACGCAATTTCCTAAAAGTGAGGGTAGCTAAATATCGCAACATCTTACCAGGGAGGTGGTGGACTCATCATTAAGGCTACATTTTAGTCACTGATATTTTTTTAGTAAAAGTCACAGACGGGAGACAGGCAGTAAACAAAAATTCAGGGCCTGTGACCTGTCCGTGACTTTTACTAAAAATACCAGTGAATAACACTTCGGGGGAGGGGGGAGCTGCCCAGGGGCCCCGCGGGTGCTGGGGGAGGGCAGCTCAGCTGCTTGGGGGGCGCAGGTGGAAGCGCACGGCCCAGGACCTCCATTGGTGCTGGGGTGGGAGGCTGGCGGGGCCGGCAGGCTCCCTACCCAGCTCCGTGCCTCCCCTCCCAGCAGCAGCAGCAGAGTTTGGGTGTGGGACGAGGCAAGGGGTTGTGGTCCATGATGGGGTGAGGTGGACTCTGGGCAGTGCTTACCTGGGGGGCTCCCTGGAAGCGGTGACATCCCCCTCACTCAGCTGCTAGGCAGAGATGTGGCCAGGCAGCTCTGCACGCTGCCTCCACCTGCAGGCCCCACCCCTGCGGCTCCCATTGGCCACGGTTCCCAGGCAATGGGAACTGCGAAGCCAGCGCTCTGGGCGGAGGCAGCGTGCAGAGCTTCCTGGCCACACCTCCACCCAGCAGCTGAGCGAGGGGGATGTTGCCACTTCAGGGGAGCCCCCAGGTAAGCACCACCTAGAGCCCGCCTCACACTGTCCCGTGCCCCGGCCCCCTGCTCCCTCCCACACCCAAACTCTGCAGCTGGGGGGTGGACATGGTGGCCCAAGACTGCCCCAGCAATGGCCAGTGCACCTGGCGCAGGGGCTGCCTGAACTGCCCCTGAGCCAGGCGTACCGGCTGCTGCCGAAGTCACGGAAAGTCTTGGAATCTGTGACTTCTGTGACCTCCGTGACAAACCTGCAGCCTTACTCATCATTACTTGAAGTCTTTAAAACAAGATTACATCTCTTTCTATAATACATACTTTAATCCATCTTCTCAGAAAAAAGCACGGGGTGGGGGGGAAGGAGACAGGACAGGGTCAAGTTGGTCTTGGTGGTTGTCCCTTCCGCTCCTCAGAGAGAGTCTACGAATCCCCTGTTTATTGGCCATCGAGAGAACAGGAAGCTATGCATTGCCCTCAACATAACACTTTCAGCTCTGAACTGAGATAATTACCATACTCAAATATCATGCTTCAGGACTTCAGCTGCTCACCAGCAAGGGCCCTGGAGAAATTTTTTCTCAATGTACAATTGGCTAGATGTATTCTGGGTTGCTAGGGATATTTTTGTTCCCCCCTTCTCCCCCACCTACTCTGAAGCATCAGGGATGGCCACAGCTGGAGGTGGGACACCAGACAGCATGGTGCACTGAGGTGGTATAGATAATCCTCTTAGTCCTTGGTTCGTGTCTACTGTTCACATACTCAGAGTCCAATTCATTGTCAGATTTAGGGTTGGAAAGGAATTTCCCCCTGGTCAGATTGGCAGGCATTTGGGGGATTTTCTACCTTCCTCTGCAGCATGGAGTATGGATCATCTGGGCATATCCCACCTAATCAATTTCCTGCCATTGCAGGGCCTCAGACCTTGAACCCTGGCTCTTTGGAGCTAGCAAGTTCCAACCTGCTTCCAGGGATCTGCTAACTGTTGTCAGAATAGGAGCTAAACTCTGACAGAGGACCCCAGTCCTGGGAGCCGATTGGTAGAATGCTGGGGACCCTGATTGGTAGAGCCCTGCACAGATACAAAAATTTGGATCCGCATCCATGACAATTAACTTGTATCCAACCCACAATCCACACCAGCACCCTATCCCACTGTTAGAGCTCTGTGTGGATACAAAAATTTGGATCGGCATCTGATCCGTAAAGATGGTAAACAATACAACCGTATCCGCAGATGCAGATATAAAGCGGTGTGACAGGGTAGGGCCAGATGGCTATAGGAGAGTAATAGAAGGCAGATATATTAGCCCCAGGCTAAGTAGGTCCCTTTTCCCTGGATAAGGGAACAGGGATGGTTCCAGAATAATCAGGAACCTTCTGGAGACCATTAAGACAGGCTGATTAGAACACCTGCAGCCAATCAAGAAGCTGCTAGAATCAATTAAGGCAGGCTAATCAGGGCACCTGGGTTTTAAAAAGGAGCTCACTTCAGATTGTGGTGTGCGTGTGAGGAGCTGGGAGAAAGAGGCACTAGGAGCTGAGAGTGAGAACGCGGACTGTTGGAGGACTGAGGTGTACAAGCATTATCAGACACCAGGAGGAAGGTCCTATGGTGAGGATAAGAAGGTGTTGGGAGGAGGCCATGGGGAAGTAGCCCAGGGAGTTGTAGCTGTCGCACAGCTGATCCAGGAGGCACTCTAGACAGCTGCATTCCACAGGGCCCTGGGCTGGAACCCGGAGTAGAGGATGGGCCCGGGTTCCCCCCAAATCCTCCCAACTCCTTGTCAGACACAGGAGGAGTCGACCTGGACTGTGGGTTCAGAGAAATGGCCAAGCTGAGAGCTGCCGTGAAGCTCCAAGGCGAGCAAATCCGCCAATAAGCACAAGACCTACCAAGGTAGAGCAGGAACTTTGTCACAGCGGATATCTGCAGATTTGCATGGCTCTACTAAGTGGTCCACAGCCCCTATTTAAACCCAGCACAGGAACAGGAAGTCGACCTTGCAACTAAGATCCACCTTGCTCTGGACTGTGTGCCTTGTGCTCTCTTGCTCCTGCTCCCCTGGCTTGACTTCCTGGTATCCCAACCTGGCCTGGCTCTGGCTAGCGAGCTGTGATTCTGCTCTCAGGTTGATCTCCTGGTAATCTGACCCTGCCTGCCTCCTGACAGTCGACTCTCTGTTTGCCCTCTGTCTCAGACTTTGACTTCCTAGTATCTGACACGGCCTGATTTCCGACTCCTGCTTTGACCAGGTTCCGGTTGTGACAGGTGGCATCTCAGTCTCTACTGTTCTCTGCCAGTGGCCGACAATAGTTTAGTCTCCTCAGAACCAAAATGTTTTAGTCTAACCCAAGTTATTGGGCTTAACACAGGTGTACATGGGTGAAATCTGATGGCCTGTAATATACAGGAGGTCAGACTAGATGTTCTTATAGTCCCATCTGTCTTTAAATTCTGTGAAAACAAAGCAACAAGCAAATACAGTAAAACGCAAGCCACCACAGACTAGGGATCAACCCCATCCTCAAAGCCGGGATAGGGAGTCTTGCCTTCCCTCATGCACTGTCCTATCCCTGTCGCTTCAGCAGCCCTTCTTATAGCCCTTCTCCTGATCACATGTGCCAAGGGAAGCCAGAGTTAACCCCTCGTGCACTGCAGACTATGCGGAGCCCCACCACAACAGTATGCTTATCTCCATCTTACAGATGGATCAACTGAAGAACAGAGAGAGTAAGTGACTTGAACAAGCTCAAACTTAGTGTCAGAGGTGTGAAAAGAACCCAGAACTCTTGCCTTGCAGTCCTTGCTCTTACTACACAATGCTTATTCTAACGTAGAGAACCCAGGTTCTTTCCCCTAACACACACAATAATAAAAAACAAAAACATTACTAAAACATGAAGTAAGAGCATGTAGTTCTAAACTCTGGTGAACTGAATTGCTATAAAGTGACACAGGAAGGCATGCTGGGCGTAAAATGTATATTATTTAAGAGTTTAAATTATGATAGTAAAAAGTGAAAAAAATTGCTGAATAATAATCAAGGCAGCTTACAGAGTACAGACAACTTATATTCTGTTGAATAAAAGGACCTGAGGAATCACGAAGCCTCATTCTGAAATAGCTCAGGTGGTTTATAAGCATAGCCTCAAACAAACATTACATCAGCGTAGGATAGAATATACTCTGAAACTGTCAACCATACACCAATATATATGGCTGCGAAAGGGTATGGGGGGGCGGGGGCGGGAAATGATTCTTTAAATGTTTTCCCAAACTTGCATCCCATCAGTTAAGCAATTGGAAAGCACAGAGACAGAACTATTAGCATCATGCCATTTTACCAGTTCTCTGGGATTGACTTTGGGATCTTGCTATATGGGAGATCCCTAGTAGACACTTGTACACCCTTCCTTTCCTATCTTTTCATCATCCCAAATTCTACCATAATTTGCAGCGAGTACAAAGAATGTCAAATAGAAAAGTCTTTTTGTGACAATTCTATCAGTTAAGAGAAAACCACATTTTGCTTCCCACTAAACTCAAAATCTTCAATATCCTGAAGAACATTAGGTTGGTTTCTCGATCTCCAGAAACCCTCAAGCACAAATATTGAGGAAAATTACCAGATACCACCTAGATCCCCCAATCTCAAACTTGTAACAAGATGATGATCGTTCCACGGCATCAGGCAACTCCTGAAGCCTCTAAATGTAGATCTATTCTAGGACTTGCCTTATATATACCGTCAGCAGAATAACTTACTAAGAAGAGCATGAACCTATGCTGTCTAAAAAGATCTCTGGTAAATTAAGAGGAGTTGTCAACATTGCTAGATGAAAGGAATTCAGCTGCAATCTCAAGGATTCTAAGGAGAACCTAAATTAAGCAAAGAAGTTCTAGTTTAAAAGAATTTACTGCCTTTACATATTGAAAGAATTTTCAACAGAGGTCTTTCCCTAGAGTGACAGTTTAGGATCATATATTTAAAGGATCCAAAATCCTGATTTGAATATCTATGGTCAGAAAGCACCTTTCCCACTACCATCGTCCATTCTTCCACCCAGCCTGGGCTGATGAAATATAGAACACCTAAACTGTAAGCTTTCTTGAAACCTAGTCCACATCTTCGAATGTGTTTTGTACAGTCCTTAGCACAACTGGGCCCCAATTCTGACTAAACCTCTGGGGACTATCAGAACAGATGTATTAAACAATAATACTGTAGTACGCAGCTAGGACCAGAGTTAGCCAATATTTAGTCCCCAGCAGTGCCTCAATGTCGCATGCTAGATCAGGACAGAATCCTAGAAAACATCAAGAAGCCAAAAGATTGTATTTCCAACTGATCCGGCATTAACGTCAGAACATGGACAATCCAATCCTATGGTCAGCCTCGTCATCCCAAGGAGAACTCACAATGGGAGTTTAAGTAATCAGAAACAGATGGCATAGATTATTCCTGCACCTAACCTCACACTGATATAGAACAGTTCCACTTCTTGCCTTGTCTCAGGCCAATTCCCAGCTTTTTCACATACCAAGCTCTAATGGAATAATTATGTCCACTGGAGGCCCTCTGCCTTTGGAACAGGTTATTAGTCTATATACATTAGGGGGCAAATGGAGGAAACTTAGACATAATGGGAACTGTAGAACATACATGCAATCCCTCCGCTGACTGCCTATGCTTGATTTCTGTTTTCTTCTTTGGTATGTTTAATTTCTAAACTCTTCCCAAACATTTTTCCGAAAAAAGATGGAGTAGGCGGAGAAAAAGAAATATTTTAAAATGTTAGAGGTAAGTTTCATTCCTGGAGATTGGGACCAAAAGAAATTAAGATACAATCTCCATCCTGACACAAACCAATTTGTTTGATCTTCTCTCACTACTCCACTTTCTGAGGCATATTTTTTGCTCTTTCCCCTGGGTTTTTTTCCCCACTCCACTCAAGTTTATATTCTACGATCCCCTTTTGAAAACATCCTCTACCTCCCTACCCTTTTCCTTCCTTCGCTTCCAACAAGAACAGAATCCTTTCTAATGGAATCATCATTTTCATTTTATGCACAGCGCAGATGTTAAGAGTAAAACTGACTAGACCTTCCATGAATTTTACTCTAGTGCTACTGTGGTCCTGTTCTGAGTGAAAATGCTGGATACTTGTAATCCTGAACCCAATTTAATCCTTCCCCTGATACCTATCTCCCCACTCTATCCTTTCAGCACTCCAGCTTCAAATGTAGTCACCAAGCCTGAGCCCAGAGACTGGGCATGTGTGATGCTGATCCAGAGAAACCCAGACTTTAACATAGATACATAGATTATAACTTGTTTTGCTATAATGAATTTTATACTCCGTTATCCTGTTGTACAGCGATAAATTGGAAACTGGTAGTGGAGACAATGTAAGACAGACACAGCAGTCATCAAGTTCAAACTGGAACATTAAAATCTGTTGAACTGGGAAAGTGTAAATTGACTATGACATCCAGCTTAACCTTTGACCCTTTCACTTTGTATGGAGTTCCACTGAATCTAAACTTCTATCTGGAGAGCCAGCAGATATAGACTGAAACACTTTCAACCAAATTCATCCCTGGTGCAAAGTCAGTAAAGTTAAATCAGGATGTCTTGATCCCATACAGCCAATAATTGCTTACATAAGACATTAAGAACGGCCATACTTGGTCAGACCAAGGGTCCACCTAGCCCAGTATCCTGTCTTCCGACAGTGGCCAATGCCAGGTGCCCCAGAGGAAATGGACAGGTAATCATCAAGTGATCCATTCCTTGTCAGCCATTCCCAGCTTCTGGCGATGCTTCTGCTTAACAGATCTCAATACACATACAGTGTAGCAAAGCACACATCTCTATGTTAAAGATTTATGTACATAAGAAAATACACTCCTATTTTATACATCATGTGAATTCACATAAGAAAAAGAGTAAGTGAAAATATTTGATGTACATAACATATTTAAAATCAATTACAGGTTATTATGGAAATGGTGATCTTTTAGCATCAACTTCATAGTCAAATAATGACAGCTTAGTGAATATTTCACAACAAATAAGTGATCCAATGATTTTGCCTCATATTGTACATAGACTATCCACAAGCAAATCCTCATTTCCTCAAATTCATTAGTCAATTCTAAGTATAAATTCCAAACAGTGCTCCAAGTCTTTGATAGTCACTATTTAAGCTATGTTGATTAGTTGTGATTTGTCAGATAACTCACATGATACTGCTTCCTGATTAATCAAGCTTTTCTGGCACAAATAATTATCCATGCAAATTTCATTTTCCTGTGAATACTTGAGCATGTAACTTGGAAATCCACTTTCCACAAACATACTTACCAGTAAAACACAAACACATTCATAAAAAGTAAACATAAAGGGGACACGATCATGGCCAAAGCAAGTTCATTTGCAAATATGAGCAAATATTCATGATTTTTTCCCTCCTCACTATTCTCTCACTATACAAATAATAAAACAAGGGGCAGTATACAATGCGGTCTTTTGTAAGTCTCCAGTTTTTGTTTTTTTTTAAAACATGGCCTCACTGCACCTTTTCCACTACAGAAATTACATAATAGGTCCAGATTGTTTGACTCTTGCTCTCAATGGTGAGCACTTACTCCCACAAGTAGCTCCACTGACCTGAATGGAACTATTTTATGTAACTGCTTACCACTGAAAGAGGTATGTAAACTGGTCCATAATGAGTGAGGTAGCAGTCTTTAATGGTGTGCTATCATACCACCAACAAATGATCCATCATGGATTATGGACCCTTTCAAATATTCTTTCCTCGTCTATCTCATGTGTGCAAACGGGAATACAAACCCACTAGTTTTTACATGGTTTTATTTTTTCTCATTGATAAGAGGAACTTAGTCAACATCTGATGAGTGCTTTATGGAGTAAAAACTAAGTAGCTAAGCAATCTTCTGCTAAGCAACTATTTCAATTACTTAAAATATAAAAATTTTAAAATATACATTTGGTATTTATCATCATGACAAAAGCCATATACTACAAAAAAGCAAATTTGATAAACTAAGATTTCTGGATTTTTTCAACGTTTAAAAATAATTTACTATCATTCAATAAATATTATCATAACTCACATGAAGTCTCAGATTTTTGTAAAGTCCTGTTTATAACTAGGGTCCTACCAAATTCACAGCCATGAAAAATGCATCATGGACCATGGAATCTGGTCTCCCTCTGTGAATACTGGTGTTTAGTGTGCTTTTACCCTATACTATACAGATTTCATGGGGGAGACCAGTGTTTATCATATGGGGGGGCCTGACCCAAAGGGAGTTTCAGGGGGGTCATGGTATTGCCACCCTTACTTCTGCACTGCCTTCAGAGCTGGGCAGCCAGAGAGTAGCAGATGTTGGCCAGTCACCCAGCTCTGACGGCAGCACCACGACCAGCAGTGCAGAAATAAGGATGGCAACACCATACCATACCATACTACCCTTACTTCTGTGCTACTGCCTTCAGAACGGGGCAGCCACAGAGTGGTGGCTGCTGGCCAAGGACACCAGCTCGGCAGGCAGCAGCTCAGAAGGGTGGCAATATCATACCATGCCATCCTTACTTCTGCACTGCTGCTGGCTGCGGCTCTGCCTTCAGAGCTGGGCTCAAGGCCAGCAGCCGCCGCTCCCCAGCTGCCCAGTTCTGAAGCCAACGCCGCCCCCGCAGTGCAGGAGTAAGGGTAGCAGTACCGCAACCACCCCACCCCCAACAATAACCTTGCGGCCTCCCCACAACTCATTGTTGGGTCATGACCCCTACAATTACAACACCGTAAGATTTCAGATTTAAATTGCTGAAATCATGAAATTTGCTATATTTAAAATCCTACGACCGTGAAATTGACCAAAATGGCTGTGAATTTGGTAGGGCCCTATTTATTACCTAGCTTTATACCTTGGTAGTCTGTGATATAAGGAAGTTAACTGAATTATATGAGGTCACAAAGAAAATCAAGTTGGGTTTGAACTGAAGACCTTCCAGGTCCATAAGCCTTTGCCATAACAAAAACACTGTCATACCATGCAATAGCTGTTGTATGTGTGAGATCAGAATACATCCACAAGTATTGTTACAAATACAAGGGCAATGAGTTCTGTACATCTGACTTGAGCGCTCAGATTTTTCCCACCTTTAGCAAGGGGAGTGAAGGCTCATTCATGATTTACAAAGGGTACTCAGACACAATGATGGCTATGATATAACAATTTACATTAACAGACTGATTAAATGAGTAAGATAAAAATATTTCAACTCATACTAATTTATTCAAGTGGATTAAAAGTCCTGCAAGTTGCTACCTGAAAGCAGTAACAGATTTCTGAAGTATGGTAAATGCAAATTTACATTAATAATCATCTGATTTGAAACACAAAATAAGTTATAAGGTTTGTCTGGAAAAGAAACATTGTCTTTAGTTTTCATTTAAGTTGCCAACAATGTTGCCATTGTCACAGAATTAATGTCAACGTGATAAAAATCTAGTTAACATAATTCTGTAACATATATACTCTAAAGATACACATTGTTACAATTAGGGCTGTTGATTAATCGCAGTTACCTCACGTGATTAACTCAAAAAAATTAATCGCAATTTAAAGAATTAATCACGATTAATCGCAGTTTTAAATCGCACTGTTAAACAGAATACCAATTAAAATGTATTAAATATTTGGGATTTTTTCTACATTTTCACATATATTGTATTCTGTGTTGTAACTGAAATCAAAGTGTATATTATTTTTTATTACAAATATTTGCACTGTAAAAATGATAAAATAAATAGTATTTTTCAATTCACCTCATACAAGTACTGTATTGCAATCTCTTTATCATGAAAGTGCAACTTACAAATGTAGATTTTTTTTTTGGTTACATAACTGCACTCAAAAACAAAATAATGTAAAACTTTAGAGTCTACAAGTCCACTCAGTCCTACTTCTTGTTCAGTCAATTGCTAAGACAAACAAGTTTGTTACATTTGCAGGAGATAATGCTGCCTGCTTCTTGTTTACAATGTCACCTAAAAGTGAGAACAGGCATTTGCATGGCACTTTTGTAGCCGGCACTGCAAGTACTTTTGCGCCAGATATGCTAAACATTCGTATGCTCCTTCATGCTTTGGCCACCATTCCAGAGGACATACTTCCATGCTGACGACGCTCGTTAAAAAAATAATGCGTTAATTAAATTTCTGACTGAACTCCTTGCGGGAGAACTGTACGTCCCCTGCTCTGTTTTATCCGCATTCTGCATATATTTCATGTTATAGCAGTCTCGGATCATGACTCAGCACATGTTGTTCATTTTAAGAACACTTTCACTGCAGATTTCACAAAACGCAAAGAAGGTACCAATGTGAGATTTCTAAAGATAGCTACAGCACTCAACCCAAGGTTTAAGAATCTGAAGTGCCTTTCAAAATCTGATAGGGACGAGTTGTGGAGCATGCTTTCATAAGTCTTAAAAGAGCAACATTCCGATGCAGAAACTAGAGAACCCAAATCACCAAAAAAGAAAATCAACCTTCTGCTGGTGGGATCTGACTCAGATGATGAAAATGAACATGCATTGGTCTGCACTGCTTTGGATTGTTATTGAGCAGAACCCATCATCATGGAAGCATGTCCACTGGAATGGTGATTGAAGCATGAAGGGACATATAAATCTTTAGCGCATCTAGCATGTAAATATCTTGCAATGCCGGCTACAACAGGGCCATGCGAACACCTGTTTTTGCTTTCAGGTGACATTGTAAACAATAAGTGGGCAGCATTATCTCCTGCAAACGTAACAAACTTGTTTGTCTGAGCGGCTGGCTGAACAAGAAGTCGGACTGAGTAGACTTGTAGGCTCTAACATTTTACATTGTTTTATTTTTGAATGTAGTTGTTTTTGTACATAATTCTACATCTGTAAGTTCAACTTTATTGATAAAGGGATTGTACCACAGTACTTGTATTACGTGAATTGAAAAATACTATTTCTTTTGTTTTTTTACAGTGCAAATACTTGTAATCAAAAACAAATATAAAATGAGCACTGTACACTTTGTATTCTGTGTTGTAATTGAAATCAATATTTGAAAATGTAGAAAACATCCAAAAATATTTAAATAAATGGTATTCTATTATTGTTTAACAGTGCAATTAATCGCGCAATTAATCACAAATTAATTTTTTTAATCGCTTGACAGCCCTAGTTACAATACTCGAGTATCCCTTATTAATAATCTGAGCTCTCTCAATGTTAGTATGTTATGCAAAGTTTCACTACTGTAGGCCTGCTTCTTATGAACCAATTTCACATCAAGTGTATTTTTTGGTGGTGATCAGGCTATGAGTTTATAAAACCTTACTCACACCGTAACAAACTAAAATAATTTCTTCAGTATAGAGTCACCCTCAAAATCTGCCAAATACTAATTCACTAATTTCATTATACCATAGCCAAGTGTTATTTTAGCAAATCCTGTCACAAACAAATCTGTCAATCTGAGTGCCTGCAGCCACACTAAAGTGGTTTCTTTTACCAATTTGCAGGCTTCTTGGCATATTTGGAAATGCCGGTACATTGAAATTTACTTGTGTGTTCACATTCATAGCACCTGGAAACTTGATATTTCAAACTGCAGTCTTATGCCCAGTATTTCTCAAACAACTCACTGGATTTGATTTCAGGTTATATACATTCGTTGGCCTTAATAAAATGTAATACTGTGAATTATCCATTTAGCCATCTGTACTCACCACATGACAATCTGAAACCAAAATGCAACTTGAGCTAATATGAACTGACTTAAATATTACCACAAACCAATTTTTTCAGCAAAAGTGAAAAACAGCCTATACTGTTGTCTTTGCAGTTGCTAATAACTTTTAGAATTAAGCTGCTTGAAGTTGGTACCCAGATGTACGCATGTGTGTATTTCCATACCAAAATGAAGGGAATGTCGTAACAAAAAGGAGAGAGACTTTTAAAAAGAAATCCAATATGAAGTGTCACATGATCCTTTGACTTAAAATTGTCTTTTATCTTTTAACATGTATCATTTATGCACACACCCATTATATTTATACTTTAAAAGAAGTTGACACATAGTGACAATAGCTTGTATGTACTCAAGCCTGATAAGCATTCTTCATGGTTACCCAGCACAACAATTCACATGATATGATGACACCTTGTTCATACCATACCACACTCACTCAAAACCACTACGACACAGGCAGGTAAAAGTGTGCCAGTGGTTTGCACTTACCTTCTTTATTAAGCCTCATAACCTCCCTGCTTTTTCCACCCTCTTTTCCAGTCTCTTCTAGATCTACACCTGCAGAAGAGAAGAAAAGTCAAGAGAGAGTCAAAGGAGATGTGTTTATTGGGGAGGGGAAGGAGTTAACAGTGTGTATGTGTTTAACAGTAAAAACCCAACTATCACTGTCACAGCACCTGCCTTGGAGTACCAGTGCCGGCCTCCCCAGGCAACAGCGTCCTCCTGCCCCCCTCCCATGCAAGCGCATCTTCTCTTCCACCACTCTCCCCCATGCAACAGCAACCTCCTGCCCCCAGCCCACCCCGAGCAGCAGCATCCTCCTGCCTCCCCAGCCCCCCTCCCACGCCGCGGCATCCCCCGGCGCCTCCAGCCTCCCAAGCAAGAGCATCCTCCGCCTGCCCCTCACCCCCTGCAGCTGGCCCAGCAGAGGTACCCGAGACAGTGCCGGCAGCAGGCACCGCGTACCCAGCACCTCCCCACACGCATGGGGACGGAGAGCTGTGCAGTGGGCGTGTGGGGGAGAAGGCAGCCCCTAGTGCAGCGGGGGGACAGCAGAGCCTCGGGCCTCCCCGCTGCCCCCATCACCCCGGGTGGCGAGCCCCGTCCCCCTCCTCCATGTGTGTGTCCAGGGGGAAGGGAGCAGCATGGGGAGCCCCGGGCAGGGCTCCGTGTCTGGTGCTGCCCTTACTGTGCGGGAGGGCGGCGCAGCACGCGTGCGAGGGGGCGGCCTCCCGGACCCAGGCGGCCCAGGGCTGGCCCAGGAACGCCTCGGGACTGGGCACGGGCCGCTCCAGGGCCGCCATGGCGCCGCTCCTGCTCCTGCCTTCTTGTTGCTTTTCCCGTTTCCTTCGGCACCAGCAGCGAGCGAGCGAGCCAGCCACGGGATTCGAGAACGCCGCACGTCATCCTCGGGACGTTCCGCCGCCCACACGGGGGTAGTGTCAGCCCCTGCTCCCTATCAGATCGGGCTCCCCGCCTCGCGCCGCGCATGCCCGGCGCAGCCGAGCCTGCGCTCTGGCCACGGCGAAGCCTCTGCCTCTGCCCGGAGCCTGCCTGAGCCAGAGGGGGCACTGGGGAGGGGGACGCGCGAGGCAGCCGCGGGAGCCGGGCGCGGGGCAGCGGGGGACGCCGGCGGGGAAGGGCCACGTGCAGCCAGGGGCGGGGGAAGCCGGCGGGGAAGGGCCACGTGCAGCCCAGGGGCGGGGGAAGCCGGAGTCCCCGGCGGTGCTGGGTTCGGTGGGAGCAGCGGGCGCTAGGGCTGCAGGGGGCCCCTGCCGTCCCCTCGTTTGTCGGCGCTGCGGGGAGGGTGGTCTGTAAAGGGCAAGCCTGGAAACCAGACACAGCGGGGTGACCGACACACGGCACGGGGGAGAAGGCTCAGGAGACACGGCTGAGAGGCATTACCAGGCAGGGAGCAGGAGGCTTTCTTAAATAAAGCGCCCAAAGCAGTGCCCTCCCGCCTGAGTATCTGCTGTAACAAGGCTCAGCAACGTGCTCAAGGGACACATCGCTCAACCTGGACATGGCAAAGGATTCAGGTCCCCACGGCCGTGTCTTCACTTGAGTTTTTCCCCGCAAACTTCCCCACAGGCTCTGAGCATCTAGCGCCAGGGGTTAGAGCTGCACCAATGTTGGGACAATGGCTGAATGTGCCCAGTGAAGATGCAGTCTACATGGAAAACATAAAACATTCATTCCTGTTTTGTGTAGACTGTGTTAATGTGTTTAATAAATGCATGTGAAAAACACTGTTTTGTGACTACAAGTGTCATATTGGCATCTCCGAATGACAGCCATCTACTACTGCACAAAAACTTTGGATTTCAATTAATAGGGGGTGGGAGGGTGTTGAGGACTTTTAATCACATAGCTTCTCATAGACCAAACTATAACAACAATACTACTGTCACCACTGTTTTGGTGTCTGTAAGTGCTAGGCAGTGCTAAGTTTGAATTCATGCCTCTTATATTTTTGTTGTTTTTAGGTCTTGTCTACACTACACAGCTTTGCTAAGAAAAGTCAACTTTTGTTGACAAAACAGTGGAGCTGTACACACTACAATGCTCCTCCCACTGATTTAACTCTCCTGCTACGCCAACAAATAAAATGACCTGAACAAGAGGCGTAAAACTTTTTGTGACAAAGTTAGATCAACGCAGTGTCAGTGTAGATGCTGCGCTTGCTTCTGTCGGCCTAATTAGCCTCCAGGAGGTGTCCCACAATGCCCATCATGACCACTGTCAGCACTTTGAACTCCATTGCCCTGAATGTACACAGGCATTCGCCCCTCCCCTGTTTAAAGACCAAGGAATTTTTGAAATTTTTCTTCATTTGCTCAGCGTGGACAGTTCGTACAGCATCTTCCCAGCTGACCATGCCAGCTTTCTGTAGTAGATGCACTCCCGCATGGAATACACTGGAGCTGTTGGATTTGCTGCGTCTGTGGGGAGGGGAGGCTGTGCAGTTGCAGCTTCGCTCCAGCCAGAGGAACTTTGATACCTACAGGCAGATTGCTAATGGCATGCAGGAGAAGGGGCACAAAAGGAACATGCAGCAGTCCCATGCTAAGATCAAGGAGCTGAGGCAGGCATACCAGAAGACAAGGGAGGCCAACTGTTGCTTTGGTGAGGCACTGAAGACATGTCGCTTCTACAAGAAGCTGCATGCCATCTTCGGTGGCAATGCTACCTCGACCATCAAGAGCCCTGTGGATATGTAGGGGGGATTAGAAGCAGTGGTCAGCAGAGTCAAGGCCGAGGACAAAGTAATAGATAAGGAAGTGGAGCTGGAGAAAGATGTGGAACACAGGACAGTCAGTCCCTGCACTGTGGCTCTGGCGTGCCTGAAGCAGGGGGCATGAGCTCTAGTAAGCATACATTTTGCTTTGATACTGCACGGTGAGAGGAGATTGAAGTCTCATTTACTTTGTTATATGGTAGAGGAGGGATAAGGGATAGAAATTAACACAGAGCCTATGCAGCTGTGCCCAGCAGAAAAGTTGGTTAATGTACACCGGGATGACCCGGGAATCCTCCATAGTGATCTCTAGGAAACTTTCCTGTAGGTATTCTGCAATCCTCTGCCAAAGGTTCCTTGGCAGAGCTGCCTTGTTTCTCTCCCCACTGTAGGGAACTTTGCCGTGCCAAACAGCAATTATTTCTGCAGGGACCAGAGCAGCATACAGGCAAGCAGCATACAGACCCAGTCTGAAGCTGCACGCATGCAGGAGATGCACCCTTGCATCCTGGGTTACCCTGAGGACTGAGATATTGGGTTTGATTACCCCAGCCTGTGGAAAAGGGTGCCAATATTCAGAATACTCTCCTTAGGCACATGCAGTGACCCTCTTTGCAAACCATCCAGACCCTTGTCCCTTCTTGCCCATTCCCCCTTCCCAACTTCCCCCAACTCCCCCGAACTCACCATATTCCAGACTCTCGCCGACTGTGTGCTAGCAAAGGGACAGTGAGAAAGAGGCACATGTAACTTTTGTGATTCACTGCTGTGAGCTAACTCACAATACTGTTTCTAGAAAAGGAGGACTTGTGGCACTTTAGAGACTAACAAATTTATTAGAGCATAAGCTTTCGTGAGCTACAGCTCATTTGCATCCGATGAAGTGAGCTGTAGCTCACGAAAGCTTATGCTCTAATAAATTTGTTAGTCTCTAAGGTATCACAAGTACTCCTTTTCTTTTTACAGATACAGATTAACATGGCTGCTACTCTGAATGCTGTTTCTGTTCATTGTTTCTTTGGCTTCTGCAGATGCGCCCTTAAGGACCCACTTCTCCACACCGGCAAAGTGCTTCTGTCAGATAAGTTGGTGAACCAGGAGGGGTAAGAAGTCTATATTTCACAAAATGCTGCAGTCAACAGATGCAGCATAGAGTAAAACAAGAGCATGGAGGGAGACAATCAATGGAAGATTCAGGCTGGATAGCCTGGAAAGGACACAGGGACAGGAGCGGATGATAAAGCTACTGGAGGGCCAGAGAGAGATGCTCAAGTCCCTCATTATGCTGCAGTCTGAGCACATCCATATCTCAGTGCCCCTGCAATCAATACAGAACTTCATTCCATGCCCTCCCCAAACCGCCCCCCCCCCATTCCTTGCATGTTCCTAGTCCCTTGGAGTACCCCATCTACTCCACTCCTAGGGACTGGTTTCACAATGAAAGCTGGAGTTACACACAGGTATAAGAGCTATAACTGAGAGTCTGTTCCTTATTACTATGTCCCCTGTTTAACAAAATGTTTGTGTTTTGTCCTGTTATTAAAACTTTAATCTTTGAAATAAAATGAGGCTTTCATTAGTTGGTAGTAACATTCAAACACAGTGGCTATAGGCAGGAACATGTGCTCAGTATGATTAACGCTCAGGAAGCAAGCACTACAAGGGTCATTCAAGGTGGCAAGTAAATATTGCCTGGCGGAATGCATCACATAAATGCACATTACTAGAAATCATTGTCAAAATGCTCCTTCAAAGCCTCCCTAATTCAAATAGTCCCCCTCTGTGCCCCTCTAATTGCCCTTGTATCTGGATGCTCAAGATCAGCAGACACCATATCTACCTCAGCACTCCATACCTTGGGAAACTTTTCCCCCTTTGCTTTGCAAATGTTAAGCACAGCAGGCTGCAATGACTTATCAGAATATTTTTCTCATTGAGGTCTATCCTGCCAAAAAGGAGCGTCAGCAACCTTTTAATCGGCCAAAGGCACATTCAACGGTCATTTGGCACCTGCTGAGCCAGTTGCTGAAGCACTCTTTGGTGCTGTCTAGGCTCCCGGTGTAAGGCTTCATGAGCCACAGGAGCAGGGGTAGACGGGGTATCCCAGGATCACTATGGGCATTTCCACATCACCCTTTTTAATCTTCTGGTCTGGAAAGAAAGTCCCAGTGTGCAGCTTTCTGTACAGTCCAGTGTTCCTAAAGATGTGCACATCATGCACCTTCCCTGACCACCCCACACTGATGTCAGTGAAATGGCCCTGGTGATCCACCAGTGCCTGCAAGACCATGTCGAAATAGCTCTTTCGATTGATGTACTCCATTGCAAAATGGTCTGGGGCCAAAATCGGGAGAAGCATTCCATCTATCACCCAGCCTCTAAGCCATTGAGTATTTCCTGCATATTACCGAGAGTCACAGTCCTTCGTAGCAGGAGGTGATTAATGGCCCTGCACACTTGCATCACCGCAGCCCCCATGGTAGACTTTTCAACTCCAAACTGATTCACAATTGACCAGTAGCAGCGTGGAGTTGCCAGCTTCCACACAGTGATCACCACTCGCTTATCCACAGTGAGAGCAGCTCTCATTCTGGTGTCCTTGCACTGCAATGCTGGGGCAAACTCTGCACACAGTTCCAGGAAGGTGGATTTGCACATCTGAAAATTCTGCAGCCTCCGCTTGTGCATCATGATGCAATCCCACCACTTAGTGCTTGTTTCCCAGTCCCAGTAATGATGGTCCACCATGTGCAGCTGCTCCGTGAATGCCAGCAGCAATCTTGAACTATTTATTTCCATGGCAGACAGCAGAGCAGGCACCACAAATTGACTTTCTGATTTGCAGCTCATGAAATACTATAGGACCAGCAGCATTGAGTTCATAAAGCTCATCACCAGATTGGTCAACAGTTCAGGATCCACGCCGTCAGATTATGGGTGCACAGTTAACAAGGGCTGTTGTAAAATGGCATAAAATGAAGCTGGAAGCTGATGGAATGATTGGATGGAAAGAACTGTATCATGGGATGGTGACCACTCCCCCATGATGCACCGGAATCCGTTCCCAGAGCTCCAAGCAGCAGAGGGTGGCAAGCTGCACAGTGGGATAGCCACCCACAATGCAACACTCTCTCTGTCGATGCAAGAGCACTGACTGTGGACACACTCTGCCGACACAAGGGGCATTGTGTGAATGTGTACAACCGATGTACTTAAAGTGGCTTATGATCACTGATGTAACTTAAGTCGACTTAACTCTGTAGTGTAGATATGGCCTTAGTCTGCAATTTTGCCAACGTATCAGTTCAAGTGGGTCCTTAGACCCAATTCTCTAAACCAATCCTGAGATTTTCAGCCTGTATGTGCAGATCTGTGGGAAGTATATGGACTATTCATCTGATTACAGGATTTTGACATTTTTGTGGTTCTTAATTACTTTTCCTCTCTGAGAGTGGTAGGGAGTTCTATTGCATCTTTAAGGCATATCATGTAACCCTATTGATCCAATTTATATTAATAGGGCCAAATACTGCAAACACTACATGTGAATGATTTTACTCATGTAAGTAGTCTTTGACTTCCCATATGTATATGTTTAGCAATTCCTAATTCTCTTACACCAGTTTTACAACATAGTAACTTCAATGGAGGTACTGCAGATTTAAGATGAAGTAAAATTTTCTAGAATTTAACCTATTAGGACCAGATTCTGATTGGCCTTTATATGGGTGCATATTTGGGGGAAGATGCAAGGAGCCTCTGCCTCACGCACACAATATCAAATACATATAATGTCAAAACACACACACATTTTTTCTATAAGCAGCTGGAACACACATGGCTGGTCCTCAGTACATAAAGGCTTTATTCAGAATCTGTCATATCATATTATGAGACCTGTCTGGGCAAAGATGCCTCTAGATACTACCACATTGGCTACAAGGAACAACAAGAGCACACAGAAAAGAATCAGGGAAGCGGAAGAAACTTCAGAGTACGGCTCAAAGAAAAAATGTAGTAAAATGCATAAAAAACAGCAGTGGATCAAAATATCCAAAGACGTTTTGTATGCTTCTGTGCACTATACATTGCCAACTACAAACTCCTTGTACTAAGGCTAAGAGTATTTTACAAGCATGCAATCAGAAATCAGAAAGAACAAATCTTCACCTCCACAAAGAAAGATAAGAATATATCTGAAAATGAACTACCTCACTGCAACATGCTTCTGAAATTCAGTCATGGTTTCAACAGCATTGCCACCACAAATGGAAAGAAAGTACGAGGTGTGTGTAGAAAGCCTTAGTCAAGGTAGTCTCAGTGGGAAAGCAAGATGGGATTCCCTAAGATGTATCTTTAGCTCAGTAAAGGAGAGAAGCAAAATTCACTATTGCATAACAAACTTAGTCCTGAGTGACATAAGTGTGTTAATAGTCAAACAAAAGTCATACTTATCAGAGAGCAGCTAACTAGTCCTATCTAAACAAGTCTTACCATATCACAACAGACAACATATCACACTACACAACCTCTATGGATTACCTAAGATATATATTTTGGGGACAAGATTCAATAAATAAATAAAAAATAAATAAATACCAATAAATAAAAACCCAGTTAACATTTCTTAACAAAGTGTATAGCCAATAGCAAACAACATTAAACACTGCCACAAGGTATACAAAGAATCGAGGGCAGCAAAGTAATTCCTAACCACACAACTGGGGAGAGGTGGGAGGGAGAGGAGAAGACTTCAAGTGTAAAGGAAAGAAAAGGGAAGAAAAACAGTTTGATACAAGGTTCCAGAGTAGCAGCCGTGTTAGTCTGTATTCGCAAAAAGAAAAGGAGTACTTGTTGCACCTTACAGACCAACAAATTTATTTGAGCATAAACTTTCGTAAGCTACAGCTCACTTCATCGGATGCATTCAGTGGAAAATACAGTGGGGAGATTTATATACACAGAGAACATGAAACAATGGGTGTTATCATACACACTGTAAGGAGAGTGATCACTTAAGATGAGCTAATATCAGCAGGAGAGCGGGGGGGAGGGTGGGCGGGGGGAAGAAAACCTTTTGTAGTGATAATCAAGGTGGGCCATTTCCAGCAGTTGACAAGAACATTGAGGAACAGTGTGTGGGGGGGGAGGGAAATAAACATGGGGAAATAGTTTTACTTTGTGCAATGACCCATCCACTCCCAGTCTCTATTCAAGCCTAAGTTAATTGTATCGAGTTTGCAAATTAATTCCAATTCAGCAGTCTCTCGTTGGAGTCTGTTTTTGAAGTCTTTTTGTTGTAATATTGCAACTTTTAGGTCTGTAATCGAGTGACCAGAGAGATTGAAGTGTTCTCTGACTGGTTTATGAATGTTATAATTCTTGACATCTGATTTGTGTCCATTTATTCTTTTACGTAGAGACTGTCCAGTTTGACCAATGTACATGGCAGAGGGGCATTGCTGGCACATGATGACATATATCACATTGATAGATGTGCAGGTGAATGAGCCTCTGATAGTGTGGCTGATGTGATTAGGCCCTATGATGGTGTCCCCTGAATAGATATGTGGACACAGTTGGCAACGGGCTTTGTTGCAAGGAGAGGTTCCTGGGTTAGTGGTTCTGTTGTGTGGTGTGTGGTTTCTGGTTAGTATTTGCTTCAGGTTGGGGGGCTGTCTGTAAGCAAGGACTGGCCTGTCTCCCAAGATCTGTGAGAGTGATGGGTCGTCCTTCAGGATAGGTTGTAGATCCTTGATGATGCGTTGGAGAGGTTTTAGTTGGGGGCTGAAGGTGATGGCTAGTGGCGTTCTGTTATTTTCTTTGTTGGGCCTGTCCTGTAGTAGGTGACTTCTGGGTACTCTTCTGGCTCTGTCAATCTGTTTCTTCACTTCAGCAGGTGGGTATTGTAGTTGTAAGAATGCTTGATAGAGATCTTGTAGGTGTTTGTCTCTGTCTGAGGAGTTGGAGCAAATGCGGTTGTATCGTAGAGCTTGGCTGTAGACAATGGATCGTGTGGTGTGATCTGGGTGAAAGCTGGAGGTATGTAGGTAGGAATAGTGGTCAGTAGGTTTCCAGTATAGGGTGGTGTTTATGTGACCATCGCGTCCAGGAAGTGGATCTCTTCTACATCCATAGTGGCCAGGATGGTGTTTTCAGGAAGATCACCGATGCATTGTAGTTTCCTCAGGAACTCAGTGGTGTCCCGAAGATAGCTGGGAGTGCTGGTAGCGTAGGGCCTGAGGAGGGAGTCTACATAGCCAGACAATCCTGCTGTCAGGGTGCCAATGCCTGAGATGATGGGGCATCCAGGATTTCCAGGTTTATGGATCTTGGGTAGCAGATAGAATACCCCAGGTCGGGGTTCCAGGGGTGTTTCTGTGCAGATTTGTTCTTGTGCTTTTTCAGGGAGTTTCTTGAGCAAATGGTGTAGTTTCTTTTGGTAACCCTCAGTGGGATCAGAGGGTAATGGCTTGTAGAAAGTGGTTTTGGAGAGCTGTCAACAGCCTCTTGTTCATATTTCGACCTATTCATGATGACATCAGCACCTCCTTTGTCAGCCTTTTTGATTATGATGTCAGAGTTGTTTCTGAGGCTGTGGATGGCATTGTGTTCTGCACGGCTGAGGTTATGGGGCAAGTGATGCTGCTTTTCCACAATTTCAGCCCGTGCATGTCAGTGGAAGCATTCTATGTAGACGACCAGTCTTTTGTTTCGACCTTCAGGAGGAGTCCACCCAGAATCCTTCTTTTTGTAGTGTTGGAAGGAAGGTCTCTGTGGATTAGTATGTTGTTCAGAGGTGTGTTTGAAATATTCCTTGAGTCAGAGACATCGAAAATAGGATTCTAGGTCACCACAGAACTGTATCATGTTCATGGGGGTTAAGGGGCAGAAGGAGAGGCCCCGAGATAGGACAGAGTCTTCTGCTGGGCTAAGAATATAGTTGGATAGATTAACAATATTGCTGGGTGGGTTAAGGGAACCATTGCTGTGGCCCCTTGTGGCGTGTAGTAATTTAGATAGTTTAGTGTCCTTTTTTTTTTGTAGAGAAGCAAAGTGTGTGTTGTAAATGGCTTGTCTAGTTTTTGTAAAGTCCAGCCAGAAGGAAGTTTGTGTGGAAGGTTGGATTTTTATGAGAGTATCCAGTTTTGAGAGCTCATTCTTAATCTTTCCCTGTTTGCTGTACAGGATGTTGATCAGGTGGTTCCGCAGTTTCTTTGAGAGCGTGTGGCACAAGCTGTCAGCATAGTCTGTGTGGTATGTAGATTGTAATGGATTTTTTACCTTCAGTCCTTTTGGTACGATGTCCATCTGTTTGCATTTGGAAAGGAAGATGATGTCTGTCTGTATCTGTACGAGTTTTTTCATGAATTTGATAGATTTCCACTCCATACGGCTAAATGCAGTGCCTTGCATAATGACAGGTTTCAGAGTAGCAGCCGTGTTAGTCTGTATTCGCAAAAAGAAAAGGAGTACTTGTGGCACCTTAGAGACTAACAAATTTATTTGAGCATAAGCTTTCGTGAGCTACAGCTCACTTCATCGGATCCATTCAGTGGAAAATACAGTGGGGAGATTTATATACACAGAGAACATGAAACAATGGGTGTTACCATACACACTGTAAGGAGAGTGATCACTTAAGATGAGCTAATACCAGCAGGAGAGTGGGGGGGCGGGTGGGGGGGGGGAGAAAACCTTTTGTAGTGATAATCAAGGTGGGCCATTTCCAGCAGTTGACAAGAACATCTGAGGAACAGTGGGTGGGGGGTGGGGGGGTGGAATAAACATGGGGAAATAGTTTTACTTTGTGCAATGACCCATCCACTCCCAGTCTCTATTCAAGCCTAAGTTAATTGTATCCAGTTTGCAAATTAATTCCAATTCAGCAGTTTCTTGTTGGAGTCTGCCATAAACTAAGAAAAAAGGAAGGGAACTTTCCAACTTTAACACATGGCACTAATCTACATGCTGCTTACAATGTCGCATTGCAGAGTTACAATCCATGCTCTAGCAGAAACAAAAATCAGACCATATGAGGGAAAAATTAGCATAAATTGAAGATGCAATATATACTGATTCCATCTTACAAACCTGGAAAGAAACAAACCACAGCCACCCAGAAAAGAGAAGTTTGGCCAGAAAGTTTCTAAGGCCTGGGCAAAGAAATTCAATCCCCCTTCCTCATCAAATGCACTCAGCATTATTAAAAAGAGAGACAGTATTAGACTTGAAGGTCCCACTAGAAACCACTAAGCCTCCTGGCCATGCTTATAACAATACAGGAACTTAAAGAAAACTGTCAGAAGCCTAAAATCAGGAAATCACTTAGACCTGATAATCGCAAATAAGATACTGAAACAGAGTATTGATCACATTCAGTAAGCACTTCTGAAGTTATTTAACCTCATCCTCCAGTCTGGACATTTAAGGACATTCCTTAAGATATCATCAGATCAACTAATTACCCCAACGCACAAAAGCAGAGATGCCCCCGATCAATTGCAGACTCATCTGCTCTAGCAGTAACAATAAGCTGTTCTTAGTATAACAGTCTCAGTAAGAGAATAATTCAATATCTGACCAACAACATCATAATACATAGAAGTAAGATTTGGTTGAGAAATGAACAACCAATCAGATCTTTACACTGCAGATGCTCAATAATATATATGTATTAAAAAGGAATATATTTGTCTGCTTTATAGATATTTTAAAAGCTTTTGATTGAATCTGGCACCCATTACTGAAACTTAAATTGCTACAGAATAGAACTGGTGAAACACATTTATAACATAATTAAATCCACATATCAACCCATCGAATGTGGAAGAAAATGGCCTTGTAAATAAGACACTGGGCTAAGGCTCAGATAATGTGGGTCTGGTTCTTGGTTCTGTCACAGACTTCCTATATGATCTTGGACAAGTCACTTAGACCTGGATTCACAAAGGGACTTGTGTGTTTCACTGCCTAACTTTTAGGTGCCTAGAAAAATCACTGGAACAACAATGGGATCCCAAAGCCTGAGTTAGGTACCTGTGCTCCCTATACAATGAATGGGGAGAGATAGGCATCTTAGAATGGGATCCACAAAAAACAGCATGCTAGGCAGGGAGTCACCTGAACTAGCCAATGGGAGATGCCAATAACAGGGGTGTTGCCTAAACTGTTCCCCTCCAATGGAGTTAGGTATGTAAGTCTTGGCCACAGGGAGGTGCCTGTCTCTGCCTGTGATCCACAGCTGGGAACCCCTCTCCTGGAATCAAAAGATTCAAGCACCTAAGCCATTCTTGCAAGAGTCACCTAAGGAGGGGAGTAGTGCCT
Organism: Natator depressus; assembly: GCF_965152275.1. Lineage (NCBI taxonomy): Eukaryota > Metazoa > Chordata > Testudines > Cheloniidae > Natator > Natator depressus. The sequence continues at coordinate 321,306,477 of NC_134234.1, read as the reverse complement.
CCCTTATCACTTATAGCCTCATGAAGAATGTGGAAGACCCAGGTTTAATTCCCCCCTCTACCTGATGGAAAGAAAGGATTTGAACAGGAGTCACCTACAGCTCAGGAGAGTGCCCTAATCACTGGGCTATGGGATCTCTCCTGTTGAAGCTGTTGCACTTTGGATAAATATTTTTTAAAAATCACTGGGTCAGAGAGAAAAAACGACACTGTACCCAAGTTGTCTGCAGTGTAGTTGAGCCATGTTGGTCCCAGGATATTAAAGAGACAAAGCGTGTGAGGTAATAACTTTTATTGGCTCAACTTCTGTTGGTGAAAGAGACAAGCTTTCGAGCTTACACAGAAACCCGAAGAAGAGCTCTGTGTAAGCTCAAAACCCTGTCTTTTTCACCAACAGTACAAGATATTACCTCACCCACCTTGTCTCTTTAGACCCAGGTGGTTAAGGCAACCACCTAGAAGGCTGGATACCTAAGTTCCAATTCCTTTGCTCTGATGACCTCCTCCCCTCCGGATTTTGAACAGGACCCAATCCAGGAGGCATAAGCATACCTAGCAGATTGGGCCCCGCAGCCAAGACAGGTGTTCCACCCACAATCTTCCCCTGGTTTGAGGATCCTGCTGGGGCTTAGGTGTGAGATAGGCATCCAGACACCTCAAGTGAGACAGCAGTGCGCATGCCTAGAGATGGAACTGTAGGCACCTAGGGAACTTTTTACAGCAAAAAAATTAGGTGCCAAGTGAGTTTAATAGCCTGCAAGATTAGGCAGCGGCCAAGTGGGGATTTTGTGAATCATAGTGGTGCTTACAACTGGGATTAGATACAGTACTCCAGTCCATTTGTGCATCTGGGCCTTAATCTCTCAGCTCCCCCTGTAAAAATATGCATAACTATACTTCCTTTCCCCATCCTTTGTCTTGTCTCTTTAGATTGCCAGCTCTTCAGGGCAGGGACTGTCACTCACTATGGGTATGTCTACATTGCAATTAAGCACCCACAGCTGGCTCGTGTCAGCTGACTTGGGCTCATGGGGTTCAGGCTGCCATGTTATAAAGCGGCTGTGTAAACATAGGCTCAGGCTAGAGCCTGGGCTCTGGGATCCTGCCCCCTTGTGGGCCTGTAATCTACTCTTCAGTTTTATAGCCCTGCAACCCCAGCCTGGCAAGCCTGAGTCAGCTGACACAGTCCAGCCGGGGTGTTTAATTGCAGTGTAGACATACACAATATGTTTTTAGAAAGCCTAGCACAATGGGTCCCTGTTCTTGGTTGTAGCTCCTCGATGATACTGTAATACAAACAATCATAATGTAGGATAAAAATTAACTACATGCAAACAAAGTCCTTCAAGTACAAAAGAATAAAATACAGAGGTAACTTTAACCCTATCCTTTTCAACACATTGGCCTTTTCATTCTACTAGAGCAGTCCCCAAACCTAGGATCTCCACTAGGCAGCTGAGAGACAAGGTTATATCCTGCTGACCTAGTCAATACACCTACTAGAAATATAGTGCAATACTTGGGCTTTACATGGCAACCATAAAAATAAAAATTCTGAAACTTCAGAAAAGGCTTGAAAACAACCAAAACAAACTAAAGCCTCAATTCTGCCCTTCAGTCTTCTACTTCAGTGGAGATTCATCTGCATGGATCATCTTGCAGGATCCAGACTTAAAATACAACAGATATAGAAAATACACATTTATAATATATTACACATATTGTAATATACCTTATATAAATGAACTAGGGGGGCTCCAAATTGGCTATAAAATATTACAAGGAACAGCTATGTGAATCTTCAATGTCATAAAGAAACTCATGCAATCTTTTAGTAACGGAATCACTATGATTTAGTAGTTTAGGAAGAGATTTGTTACGTACTGTATTTCTAGGAATCTTACTTAAATATGGGTTTGCCATAAGAGGAACTTAGTCCTGCATGGGTAGGATGGATTACTTTTAGAGGCCGGGCTGGTTGTCTGCTGCCTGTGAAACCCACTTTAATTTAACTGTGGATCTCTTACAGGGAAAGCAAGCTCTGGCAAGCAAACTAGCTCTCAATCAGGAAAGGATAGGAACCTCAATCCCTTACCAAATTTTTGGGAAACATAAAATTAGAATTTATTTTTTAATTGCTTGCACTCTCTTTAAAGTCTATATTTATGCTCTTGCAAGTTTACTTAAGGTTTGGATTATCTTTTTATAAAGATCCTATATGTCCTTCCTGGGAACATAAAAATTTTGTTTAAGTTTAAAGCTCCATCTTGGGAAGAGATTTCAGGGGTGAGAAGCTGCAAAACCCACTACACAACCCTGCAACACTCTGATAAAACTATTGCTCAGACTATTTTACAGCATACCCATTCTATTAAGTGGTAGTTAAATCTGTGGCTCATCCACATGGAATGAGATAAAACCTCAGTAAAACATCTACAGTTTTGTAAGCAAATATTATCCAGAAATTTCAGCAACAACTCAGCACCTCCAGAACAATATGAAAACCCCACTTATTTGACCGAGCTTTCCTACAGTAAAATCATACCCCCATCCCCCACCAGCCAAAAGTCCAGTCCCTTCTGACTGGGAGGAAGAATGAGAAATATATCTGCGTACTTGTCATAATTCTAGGAGGTTCTCAGGTACTGTGTGATGGGCTGCCACGGAAGAACCTAGATAGATTAATTTAACAGACACTTGCTGCAGAGGAGAACTAGATGGATGCCCTCCCCTAAACCATATATAGAAAATAAAAGTAAACTTCTGGTGCCATCTCAAGCAAAGCAGCCAACGCTCCATGGATTGCAAACCTCTAAAGGATCAAAAAGTAAATCCAAATGAAAATATAATTCAGCCCTACATAGCATCATTCCCTAGTCTCAACAATACTGATCTACCAACACATGATCCAAACAGCCTCACCCAAAACAAAATGATGCTCAAGACCAATATCTAAAACATCAATATATGAATCAGTGGGAAGACAAATTAAAAAAAAACCCAAAACAAGCTAAACTGCCACTGATCCCTGCACAGAATGATCACACAAGCAGGCTATGTCACTACAGTAAAAAGTGAAAAGCGAAAATACACCGCCACCAAATACAGAATTAGTGACCATCAACTAGAAATGGATATGAGTCAATGCAGATTACATACAAAAGAAGAACAACTGTGGAATCAGTGTACAAGAAGAAAGATTGAGAAAGAGAGACACTTTCTATTACAGTGTCCAAAGCCCTGTTCTGGAGAAATTGTACGTACCTCTGTTAGATACTTGAGGGTCTCTTTTACATTTGTGCAACAAATATGTAGCTTGTCATGTCAAGAGCAGTCTAACTGAAGGAAATACCACAAATTGTATGCAAACCTACACCTACACTCATCAGCACAGGGAACTTAGTTGATAGTTTTCAGAGTAGCAGCCATGTTAGTCTGTATCCGCAAAAAGAAAAGGAGTACTTGTGGCACCTCAGAGACTGGTGCCACAAGTACTCCTTTTCTTTTAGTTGATAGTGAAAACGTATCATTTATAAATCCACACAAATATACAAAACCCCCAAACAGTTAGGTCTCGTCTATGCTACACAAATTTAATTTGCACAATCACAATCTTACAGATGGTAAGACACTTTGCATCCACACCCCAAAATGCCCTACCCTGTCTAAAAATAGTAGAGGAACTAGTTACCTTTCAGCAAGTTAAGAAAACAGTTAAAATTTAACTGGTGCAGTTTGAACCATGCAAGTGTGGACAGAGTTAATTCACCATCTGATTCTAACAGTCCTTCAAGGACTGTCCCAGCACTGCTAAGATTTTATCACTTGTCTGGGAGCAGGGACGAGGTGGCTATCAAGAGACCCACTACACCCCTGCTTTTCTTGCAGTTCTTTCAGCAGGCAAGCCTTGTAGCCTAGTGTTCACTGGCTGAGGTTGCTCTCTGTGCCCCTGACCATGCCTCCCATATTATCCTTCCCCTAAAAATGTCCCTTCACCCCTCGTCTCCACCAGTGCCTTTAGCTCTGGCCATCTTCAGCAGTGAGCTACAGTTGATCTGTCAGCTACAAGTGCTCATCTGACAAATCACCAGAGTTTAATCACACCAGGGCTTGCAGTCAGCAAACTTCTTCAGTTCACAATCCGAGAGGCCTGGTTTGATAAACACAGGTGGTTCATCAGGCTGGGACTGTCAGGAAGGCTTGGGAAGAGGGCCAGAGCCTGAGGAATACGTTCATCATAGAAAATGCATATGTAGATATTTGACAATGTGGCTTTTCAGGGGGATGGGAGGCACAGCTCAAATTACTACCTACATATGTACAATTCTGTTTTCCTGTGTTGTGAATTGTGGGATTGGTATCCAAAAGGCACTGCAGTAAACCATTTTAGAAAAGCATATAGTGTGGATGTGGGGCTGCAGTGCAAGCTTTTTTAAGCTGGTTCAGCCAGCTAGCGTGGATGCACTGAATCATTTATATTTTACCCAGTTAAACCCAATGTGGTGGCTATTTTTATCTAAATAGTTTTTTTAGTATTGAACGGTAAATTAAAAAAAATGTTTAAGATCTAGAAGCAGACATGTAGCAAGCCAATCGAGACACTGGAGGCTGAAACCAGCATCCTTCTAAAAAAGATGATGCAGTTCTCTGGATTTTGGAAGATGTTAACACACTTAAAAATTGCAAGCACAGAAAGTAAGCCAACCTGGCGGTTATCTTATGTCTGTGAACGTGTAACTTGCCACTTTGCCAAATTTTGTTACATTAAAATGCTAATATACATACAACAAAACTAATAAAACACAGAGCTCCTAGCACCCTGGCATATTTTCCACAACACACACACAGTAACATGCAAGAAAGATATTCTTCAAAGAGCCTCCACTGCTGTTAAAAACTTTAAAAAAAAAAGTTTTCTCTGTTCATTTATAGGTCTTTTGGTCTCCCATGCACACTGCCAATCCACAACCAGCGCATTCAGATCCCCCTGGTTGTGCACAATCATTTCACCTGGAGGTATATGAAATCTAACAAAGTACACTGTACATGTGGTAGTATTTTGGCACCAAACTTTTACAATTTTTTTAAACATCTTTGGGGGAAAAATTCTAAACAAACTGTTACATACTGTACTTCATCTTTCAGTTGTATTGGGGTTTTGTTTTTTGCAGGTTTTTGTTTTGTTATTTTTGTTTTTGCTTCTCATCTCCCTTCATTTGTACATTGTCCATTTAGATTGTAAACTCTTCAGGACAGGTATCGTTTATTTATACCAAGCTGAAAAGAACCTACCATGCTACTGATGCTACACAAAATATATACTAATAGTAACTTACTGTATTTCCCTTGATTTCTCTTCTGCTCTCTGTCAATTTTCATGCCACATTTTTCTTTCCTATCTGTGCCTGTCTTTCTCTTGTATGCAGTGTCGTTGTAGCCATGTTGGTCCCAGGATATTAGAGAGACAAGACAGGTGAAGTGATATCTTTTATTGGGCCAACTTCTATTGAGAGAGAGATACACTTTCGAGATTACACAGAGCTCTTTTTTCAGGACCTGACCTGAAGAAGACCTCTCCCTCCACTTGGTTTAGGGGAGGGAGAAGGGGAGAGGTAAGGGAGTGTCTGCATTTTTCCTTAATCCCCTCTTGCTGGGGAAGGGTATCTCTGCATCTCCCCTCCCATCCATCCCCTAATAGTAGAGGACAAGTCTCCCTCACCCCAGTGCTAGGGAAGGAGATGGAGGTCTCTGGGTCTTCCCACCCCAGAGCTCTCTTGATGGGGAATGGGGGGGTCTCTGGTCATCCCCACCCCAGTGGTCCCAGGCTGAGGATGGGGCGGGGGGTGTCTCTGAGCTCCCCTTGCTGGGGAGGCTGGTTGCAGGCCCTCTGCTTTGCCCTGTAATTAGGTGCTCAGAGCAAGAGGGAAGCAGTCATTAGAGTCAAGGCAGGAACCGCTCCACAGCCCCCCTGCTATGTGGAGGTCACAGGAGTCCCCAGGTCAGTGCTAAGAGCCAGACTGGACAGCTGGAGTGTGTGAGGAAACAGCACCCCCTATAGCCTAGAGAAGGGGCTCAAGCCACAAAATACAGATCTGCTTTTGGATCTGAACTTCCCCAGTGTTTGAGGGAAGCTGGGGTTTGGTTCCGCCCATTAAAAGAAGGGAGAGGGTAGCTGGAAAATTTGGATTTGGGTCAAAACTCCCAAAAGTTTGGAGTATGTATGTTCTGGCCTCTCTCTAAACACACCTGTTTTAATGTAGGTCATGTTTTGGCCCTTAATTGACAAAACTGACTTGGATAAAATAATTCCCCCACCCCGCCCCTTGCCAAGACCTTGCCCACTTTTAGAAGCCAACTCAAACCAAACCTTGCTTCAGGTTCTGAAATGTTTTGATAGCTGTTATTGTATATCCTATTTCCAGACTGTACAGGAACCAAAAGTGTCAAGATCTCATGAGAAAGCCTGTTCTTTTTGTAATTCTGGCTAAGACTGGAAGCAAAAGTGCCAGAAATCAATCAACTCTAATCTATTGTACTTACAGAGCATTTATAGACCCTAACATCTAAATGCTAAATTTAAAGGCTATTTTTAATAAATTCCTCATAAGAACATAAGAATGGCCATACTGGGTCAGACCAAAGGTCCGTCCAGCCCAGTATCCTGTCTTTAAACCATGATTTGAGGACTTCAGTAGCTCAGACACAGGTGAGAGGTTTATCACAGGAGTGGGTGGGTGAGATTCTGTGGCCTGCGTTGTGCAGGAGGTCAGACTAGATGATCATGATGGTCCCTTTTGACCTTAATATCTATGAATCTACCAACAGTGGCCAATGCCAGGTGCCCCACAGGGAGTTAACCATAACAGGTAATGATCAAGTGACCTCTGTCCTGCCATCCATCTCCATCCTCTCACAAACAGAGGCTAGGGACACCATTCCTTACCCATCCTGGCTAATAGCCATTAATGGACTTAACCTCCATGAATTTATTTAGTTCTCTTTTAAACCCTGTTATAGTCCTAGCCTTCACAACCTCCTCAGGCAAGGAGTTCCACAGGTTGACTGTGCACTGTGTGAAGAAGAACTTCCTTTTATTTGTTTTAAACCTGCTGCCCATTAATTTCATTTGGTGGCCCCTAGTTCTTATATTATGGGAACAAGTAAATAACTTTTCCGTATTCACTTTCTCCACACCACTCACAATTTTATATACCTCTATCATATCCCCACTTAGTCTCCTCTTTTCCAAGCTGAAAAGTCTTAGCCTCTTTAATCTCTCCTCAAGTGGGACCTGTTCCAAACCCCTAATCATTTTAGTTGCCCTTCTCTGAACCTTTTCTAATGCCAGTATATTTTTTTTTGAGATGAGGAGACCACATCTGTATGCAGTATTCAAGATGTGGGTGTACCATGGATTTATATAAGGGCAATAAGATATTCTCCGTCTTATTCTCTATCCCTTTTTTAATGATTCCTAACATCCTGTTTGCTTTTTTGACTGCTGCTGCACACTTCATGGACATCTTCAGAGAACTATCCACGATGACCCCAAGATCTCTTTCCTGATTAGTTGTAGCTAAGTTAGCCCCCATAATATTGTATGTATAGTTGGGGTTATTTTTTCCAATGTGCATTACTTTATATTTATCCACATTCAATTTCATTTGCCATTTTGTTGCCCAATCACTTAGTTGTGTGAGATCTTTTTGAAGTTCTTCACACTCTGCTTTGGTCTTAACTATCTTGAGCAGTCTGCAAACTTTGTCACCTCACTGTTTACCCCTTTCTCCAGATCATTTCATCCTCAGCACAATCTTACAGATTCAAGGGGCTTGGATAGTGAATAATTTTCAGATAAGCACCTGAAATTCTGGATGCCAAACTGAATGGAATGCAGATGCCTTACGTTTATTTGGGAACAGTTAACTATGTGCCTGACAGGTGAAGTGACTGAAATATAAAAATATGTCTGACTTTTAAGCTGTTGTTTACATATAATGCATTCTGAATCAAATCCTCCTCTTTACATGATATAAGCAGGCCCTCCTCTACTGGCTTATTTATTGAGAAAGACTGGTTTGTTGAATGTCCTTAAGGAACTGGTTTTCTCTAGCAGACAAAATATAACTGCACAGTACTAATGACCCTCTGAATGAAATGAAACTAAGTCAAGAAAAGAAAATTTAAAAACTGACATGTTATTAAAATGTAATGTTACTGATAAAGGGGCTGATTCAATAGTGCCAAACCACCGAACGGGTCCCACATGAGGAGAGATTAAAGAGGCTAAGACTTTTCAGCTTGGAAAAGAGGAGACTAAGTGGGGATATGATAGAGGTATATAAAATCGTGAGTGGTGTGGAGAAAGTGAATATGGAAAAGTTATTTACTTGTTCCCATAATATAAGAACATGGGGCCACCAAATGAAATTAATGGGCAGCAGGTTTAAAACAAATAAAAGGAAGTTCTTCTTCACACAGTGCACAGTCAACCTGTGGAACTCCTTGCCTGAGGAGGTTGTGAAGGCTAGGACTATAACAGGGTTTAAAAGAGAACTAAATAAATTCATGGAGGTTAAGTCCATTAATGGCTATTAGCCAGGATGGGTAAGGAATGGTGTCCCTAGCCTCTGTTTGTGAGAGGATGGAGATGGATGGCAGGACAGAGGTCACTTGATCATTACCTGTTATGGTTAACTCCCTGTGGGGCACCTGGCATTGGCCACTGTTGGTAGATTCATAGATATTCATATTCATAAAACAAATAAAAGGAAGTTCTTCTTCACACAGCGCACAGTCAACAGGTCCGAATGAAGTGAATGACACTTGAGGCTGTTCACCAACTGTCCAGCTGGGGCTCAAAGAAATCTTTGTGTATCTAAGGCCATCAAATTATGTAATTGGCTAGTAACATCTAGTAATGCAGCCTCTTACAAAAATTATTCTAGTTTTTTATGTATACAAGATGGCGTGTGACATCTAGTATATACAGAAGATAACACTAATGAAAAAGTAAACTACATAGTCCGAGGGAGATTTTTTTAACAACAACCAAAAACATTATAAACGAAGTATTTAATTAAGTACTGTTGGCACAGTTCTACCGTCAAATACATTTAAAATCAATTGGAGTTGTGCCCATGTGTATGACAGTAGCATTCAGCCCAGTACTGGCTGTTGTTTTTTAAAACTTCCTTTAACTGGCAGACAAAAAATATGCTATTCCTTTAAGAGACAGTGGGCATCAGTAGATTCCCTCTATTCGTGTATGTTTAATTCAGTTAAATAATAAAAATAATTTCAAATCGAAATACTCAAGTTCAGCCAAGTTACTAAACACAAACATCTCTGCTCCCTCATGTGGAGTTGGTGAATTCTTATTTTGTGTATATTGAAATGTGCTCAGTGTGAACTGTAACATTGCTTTTAATTCATATTTATTTACAAGAAACCTGTAATCATTTGGTAATGCAATACCAGCTTCCCTTTCTGCACTAAGAGAACTGTTTCTCCTCACTATCACACGAACTAATGGCCAGAAATATTACTAAAATTAAACTCACACTACAGGAAAACCCAGTGAGATCAGAAGACCTGCTGTAGAGTGGATTGTAAATATAACTGAAAATAATCTGCTCATAAGCACACAGACTAGACCAAATTCTCCAACACCATAAGCAGTGAAACTGCGTATGAGTTGAAACATGTAATGGTGGTGGTTTTAAAATGCTTTCAAAAAGCTTTGCCTAGTCAATTTTGGTAAAAGGGAAAAATGGTCATCTTGACGTTTTAACATATGTAAAATTGTTGATATAAACCAGCATAAAATGGAATCAAAGGCTTTGTGTAAACTAAGTTTGTTTGGGATGCTATATGATGGTGAAAAGACCTCCAAGTAGTCTTATGAAAGCATAAGTTTACATAACAATGGACCACAAATTCCTTGAAACAGAAAGAAATGCCTACATTTGGGATACTGGAAATGATCTTATTTGGACAACTGAGGCAGAGATGTCTGACCATTCCCCTTCTAGATATTTTAAAGAAACACAAGGGGCATCTATGGAGTTCTGGAGATACTTAAATATGAGGGAATTTCCACACCTTATCCAAGTTTAAACACCTTTTCCTGTGGACACTGGGAGACTTTTCTTGAGACATCAATGGACCAATAAGAATGTCAGGCCATCACCAGCAGATCAGTTGAATCCTAATGATGTGGCCACAGCGGCAAAATGAGGACAGACACATGCATGGAATTAAGTGGCAGGTGGCAAATTTTTTTAAACTTTTAACACAAGGGAGGGGCACTACCCACCCATCACCCATAGTCTCCTATACAAGGCATTTAATTGGTTCCAGTGCGGGGGTTACAGGGCTTCTGACCATATGACCGTAAGACATTGTAGGCTCTCCTCAGCCTATGTCCCAGGAATCAGCTCTTTCTGAGTCCTAGCACCCTCACCCCTACAAGGGGGACAGATGGTGCAGCAGGGTGGGGACCTCAGCCCACGAGGGCCACAAGGTTTCACCCAATCACATGAGCCCAAGGCCCATCACCAAAATCCTAGGTCTTTTACCTCTGGGAACGGTTAATTTTATTCTCTTAACCGCAGTGGAAACTGGCCACGAGTAATGATGAGTTAACAGCACCACTCCTTAGGTATCATGCGCATTCCTACTTAACCCACTGTGGCTTGAAGGTGCTGTGAGGAAGGCAAAAAACTCCCTGGTCCTCTGTCAAGTGACCCATGGGAGAAAAAATTTCTTCCTGACCCCCAAAACAGGAGATCAGCTAGACCCACAGCATCTGTCAGGGTGGGTTCCCATTCCTAGTTCAGGTGGGTAGGGTGGGCTGCTGGGAACAGAGCTGAAAGAGGCTCCATATGACCCCTGTGCTGGGCTAAATCCCTTGGAGCTGGGGAATGCTGGCCAATCAGCACCCCTCTGCCCGAGCTGGCCAGTGGATGCCAGAGACTCCCATGGGAGGAGCTACCTATTGTTCCTGGCCAAGTGCCTCCCTCCCTTGTTACTGGGATTGTCCCCCTTTCACTGCCGTCTCCATCAATTTCTCTCACCCATCGATGTAGGTGGATGGCCTATGTAACCAACCCCAGTTCAGAGTATCCCTGTGGGTGTTGTGGTACACAATAGTCCCCTCTAGGTGTCTGGTAGCACGCTCTGTGTACCCGAACTTTGGAGGCCAGGTACTCCAAGCGCTAGGCTCTAGCTCTCACTGGGTTCCCACACACATACATGTTAAGTAACAGAAGATGCTTTACTAGGTCTGGCAAACAGAGAATGCAAATCCCCTAGACACAATTGCTTTTAACAGTTACAGGAAAGGATTAAAACAATAGTTCCTTACACAGCTCCTGGGGCAGTCCAGTTCAGGGATATAAAGGTTCCAATCTCAGCTCTCAGGAAGCCTTCGCATAAGTGACGGATATAATATAAGCCTGCCCTGGCAGAGCTGCAGCCGCTGGATGCCAGTTGCGGGATTTGCATGGGAAGTTTTTGCTTATTATTATTATGGACTCCAGGGAGATTACTGAAGAACCCAGGAAGCTAAGTAACACATACCGCCTCCTCAGTTGCCCTGGAACGTGCATGGCACATATAAAAAGGTCAGGTTCTTCTGGAAGAGACAAGCTTTTTCCACAGAATGGCTTGGGGTCGCAGGAGGGGAGGCATGCCACGGCTGGTGGGGTTCCAGCTAGCTTGGGGCTCCTCCGGCTGTTTGGGGGGGTTGGCTCAGGGCTTCTCCGGGAGGAGGAGCTCAGGGCTCTGGCCGTGGAGGGGGCCTCGGGCAGAAGAGGTGGGACTGGGGGGACTAGCCTCCCTGCTGGGGGGCTCCACCAGCTGCCCATGAGCCTGTGCTCTGGCCTGTCCTCCACAAGTAGTTCCCATGTTGCGTCTCTGGCCTGCTGCTCTCATCCAGGTTACTGACTCAGTTAGACCTCAGCGAAACTAATATTCCCATTGTTATTACTGCTTGCTGTGCGCTCCACAATATCTGTGAAAGTAAGAGGGAGACGTTTATGGCGGGGTGGGAGGTTGAAGCAAATCGCCTGGCCCCTGATTACATGCAGCCAGACACCAGGGCAGTTAGAAGAGCACAGCAGGGCGTGCTGTGTATCAGAGAAGCTTTAAAAACCAGTTTCATGGCTGACCAGGCTACGGTGTGACAGTTCTGTTTGTTTCTCCTTGATGAAAACCGTCCCCTTGGTTCACTCTACTTCCCTGTAAGCCAACAACCCTCCCCTCCTCCCTTCGATCACTGCTTGCAGAGGCAACAAAGTCATTGTTGTTTCAAATTCATGCATTCTTTATTAATTCGTCACACAAATAGGGGGATAACTGCCAAGGTAGCCCGGGAGGGGTGGGGGAGGAGGAAAGCACTGGGTGGGGTGGGGGAGGAGGGGAGAAGGGAAGGACAAGGCCACACTGGACTTCAAAACTTATTGAATGCCAGCCTTCTGTTTCTTGGGCAGTCCTCTGGGCTGGGGTGGTTGGGTGCCTGGAGCACCCCCGCCCCTGCGTTCTTGGGTGTCTGGGTGAGGAGGCTATGGAACTTGGGGAGTAGGGGAGTTGGTTACACAGGGACTGCAGTGGTGGTCTGTACCTTTCCTGCACCTCAACCATACACTGGAGAGTATCAGTTTGATCCTCCAGTAGGCTCAGCATTGCATCCTGCCTCCTCTCATCATGCTGCTGCCACCTTTCCTCTTGATCCCGACACCTCTCCTGTTGCTCCTGCCACTTGTCCTCTTGTGCATCTCTCCTGTCCTTGCGTTCATTTTGTACTTTCCTGGACTCTGCCATTGTCTGCCTCCACTCATTCTGCTGGGCTCTTTCAGTGCGGGAGGACTGCATGAGCTCCGAGAACATTTAATCAGAAGTGCATTTTTTTCGCCTTCTTATCTGCGCTAGCCTCTGGGACGGAGAAGCTAGTCGCAGCGTTGAAACATTTGCAGCTGCGGGAGGAAAAAAAGGGAGAATAAAATTGAAAAAGACACATTGGCCATTTAAAAGCAGGGGCTGATGTTTCCGGGTTAATGTGCAGCACAAACCCAACTAACCCCCCCTCACACCCAATTCTCTGGGATGATCGCTTCAGCCCTCCCCCCACCGCGTGGCTAACAGCAGGGATGATTTCTTTTCAGCCACAGGCAAACAGCCCAGCAGGAACGGCCACCTCTGAATGTCCGCTTACTAAAACCACCCTATTTCAACCAGGTGACCATGAATGATATCACTCTCCTGAGGATAACACAGAGAGATAAAGAACAGATGTTGTTTGAATGCCAGCAAACACCGGGACCATATGCTGCAACGCTTTGCTTGGCAATGATTCCCAACTACGTGCTACTGGCCTGGCGTGGTAAAGTGTCCTACCATGGAGGACGCAATAAGGCTGCCCTCCCCAGAAACCTTTTGCAAAGGCTTTGGGAGTACCTCCAGGAGAGCTTCACGGAGATGTCCCTGGAGGATTTCCGCTCCATCCCCAGACACATTAACAGACTTTTCCAGTAGCTTTACTGGCCGCGAATGCATCCCAAGTCTTCAGGGCAAATTAATCATTAAACACGCTTGCTTTTAAACAGTGTATTATATTTACAAAGGTACACTCACCAGAGGTGCCTTCTCTGCCTTCAAGGTCCGGGAGCCCGGGTTGGGAGGGTACTGTCTCCAGGGTGATAAACAGTTCCTGGCTGTCAGGGAGAACGGTTTCTCCGCTTGCCTGGTGTGCGCTATCTTCAACCTCCCCCTCCTCCTCATCTTCCTCATCCCCAAAATCCTCATCCCTGTTGCGTGAGACTCCCTTGCAGGAGTCAACGTACAGGTATGGGGAAGTTGTAGGGGCACCCCCTACAACTGCATGTAGCTCATTATAGAAGTGGCATGTCTGGGGCTCTGACCCCGAGCGGGCGTTTGCCTCTGTGGTTTTTTGGTAGGCTTGCCTGAGCTCTTTAAGTTTCATGCAGCACTGCTGCGGGTCCCTTTTATAGCCTCTGACCTTCATGCCCTTCGAGATTTTTGCAAATATTTTGGCATTTTGTCTTTTGGAATGGAGTTCTGATAGCACGGATTAGTCTCCCCATACAGCGATAAGATCCAGTACCTCCCGTTCGGTCCATGCTGGAGCTCTTTTGCGATTCTGGGACTCCAGGGTCACCTCTGCTGATGAGATCTGCATGGTCACCTGTGCTGATCAGCTTGCCATGCTGGTCAAACAGGAAATGAGATTCAAAAATTCGCGGGGCTTTTCCTGTCTACCTGGCGAGTGCATCCGAGTTGAGCGTACTGTCCAGAGCGGTCACAATGGAGCGGTCACAATGGAGCACTTTGGGATAGCTCCCGGAGGCCAATACCATCGAATTGTGTCCACACTAATCCAAATTCGACCCGGCGACGTCAATTTCAGTGCTAATCCCCTCCTCGGGGAGGAGTACAGAAATTGATTTTAAGAGCCCATTAAGTTGACAAAAATGGCTTCGTTGTATGGACGGGTTCAGGTTTAAATTGATCTAACACTGCTAAATTCAACCTAAACTCCTAGTGTAGACCAGGGCTAAGTACTATGTAGACCACCCTGACAGATGTTTGTCTAATTTGCTCTTAAAAATCTCCAATGATGGAGACTCCACAATCTCCCTAGGCAATTTATTCTCGTTCTTAACTGCCCTTAAATCTTGAATTACTTTGTGTCTACTAAGGGAGCAGAGTGGGGTAGTTTTTCACCCCTCACTAGAAGAGGAGGCAGCACTGGTTTTTTCTCAGAGAAAGGTCTTCTCCCAAATGTTTGTCAGGAGTCTGAATTAGATAAGCATTCGCAAAAACAGGAAGAAAAAAAGTTTTTTTCAGAAGTAAGTTACCCTTTAATGACATTCTTACAAAATTGATGATTGAATCCCCCCATGAATTTTGCCAATAAATTCAAAGATTTGTGACCAGCACCTTTGTGTTTTGGGAACTTTCACCAGAAGTGGAGAACGTTGCTTTCATCCTCTCATTCTCTAAAAGAAAATGATGAAGTGAAATTTTATTTTCCAGTGATTCTCTGCCCCACCTCCCCCCAGTATAAAATATTTGCTTTCCATTTTCATTTTTTTTAATTTAAATTAGAAATGGGTTCTTGGAATCAAAAGTTTGAGTTATTACGGACTACTCTGTTCAATGATCTCACGAATTATGTATGTATGACACTACTGGTGTAGATGTTAGCTTAAATTCCCTGCTTGAGGGGATATATCATATTACAATGAAATTCTTTTTTTGGCACCTTTATCATCACCATCATCCCTTGTTATTGAGGAAAACAGATCAAGGAATGAAAAGGAAAAGGAGGAGAAGAGCTTTCCCAGAATTATAACAAGATAATTTTTCATTTTCAGATTTCCCAGTATGAACTCCTCATCCATGGGGATGGAGCAAATTCCAACATTCCCTGACTGCCTACAGGTCTTTAGGATTATTATTTATTCACTACTGGTAGTGTGCTTGACACTGTGCAAGTACAGAAGATACTCATGTGGGCCAGCTGCCAGGATTTTGTAGGTGCTGCATCTTTAAGTAACTGTTTGAGGCTGTCTTGAAAACAGAGAAGCTTATCCACCACGTCAATATGAACCTTCCATAGTTGACTATAGAAGCTATTGCTCAAATGCACCCTGAATGTTTGGAAAGATGTACCAGTGCAGTTTAATTTAATCAAAAATAGCAGCAGTACATGGTAGCTTTGTATAATCAAAACCTTTAATAGTAAATACAATCTTTACAGTTCTAATATGGAAAATTTTCTTAAGGAAGGCATTACACAGGCTGCTTTGACACTTACAGAGTCAAGATTTACAACCACAAGGCAACATGGCTTGCACGACTGCCTGATATTCTTTAAAGCTGGTGTCCTTATGATGTCCAAGATCTTTCTCTAAACACATTTGTTGGACCTGCCAAAGACAATGCATGCTTTGTTAATCTGGATGGTGATTTCAGCATCCATACAAAAAAGCATTGTCAGATTCAACACTTCCCAAGTGGCATCACTGATGAAAATTTCATGTTCAGTGAAGGGATGGGCAGATGGAGCTTGTCAGAGCAAGTCTGTCTTTTCTTAATCTAACAGTAAGAAAGTTGATTGTTGCTATATTAAAATGAGTTACCAATGTGTGGAGTTCCTGCTCAGACTGAGCAACAAGAACAGCATCCTAAGGAGGTCGAGCTGTTTGGAAACTTTAGTTTTTCCTTCAGGCATGATAGATTGGAGAATTTACCTTATTGCACATGACTGTCGTTTTCTGCCTGGAGCTTGTTGGTGGATTCAGCATTAACTGCAGCAGTGAAACAGGTAAAGTGCAAACACACATCCTTGCTTGACATCTGTCCTGATCTGACGGATCACCACTGTAACCGATCCTTTCAGACATATCCTGATGGAATGAATGGATGATAGCAACAAGCCTATCTAGGCAGCACTCCCTGAAAGGATGACACAACATGCTCACAAGCCTTAGATCAACTTAATATTAGTTAGTATTGTTCACATGCTCTTTTCTGAAGTTATTGGAGAATAAAGATCATGTTTGTGATACAATATTCTGCTCAGAAAACACGTTGGCTTTCAAAAGAACACATTTGGTACATGTTCCACAGAAGCAGACAAAAAATGGATTCTTCCCACTGCTTTGTCAGGAATAGCTACATTTTTATAGACATTACGGGGGAGTTAACTTATTTTACTTAGCTTAGAAATGACAAACGTCTCACGGGTTTGAAAGTTCATTCAACTCAAATTTGTTGACCCTATGTTCCATATAGGAGGAACTGTGCAGAAATCAGAGAAGGGGAGAGGTAAGTTCTAATTAACAAATAAATACAATCAATATGTACTAGATATAGGGCACTACTTGTTGGAGCGTAGTTTCATTTTGGGCAGGTAGGATGTGTGCGCGCGTGTGTGCGTGTGCGTAAATGCATTTTCCCCTAACAAACTAAGCATTTTTTAAATTACATGAAAAAAATTGGCTTACATTTTGAGGAAAAATATTAATTAACTGTAATTTTAGAAAGTCAAAAATGTATATTCAAGATGATGGCAAAACCTTCATGTAGTTCATGCATCCCTAAAACAGAAATTTTGAAAACAAATATTTGGCAACAGATTCAATTTACCAGTAGCAATCCAGCTTATCTGGGAGGACAGAGTTACTTTCTCCCACCTGAGTAAATTCTTTCTCATTTGTTTTAAGAATGGAATCTAATTTATATCAAACAAACTGTTTAGCTGGGGGATGATGACTAACCCTCATAATAATTCACAGAGCATATAGTCCCATTTAAATGGAAGGGTACAACATACGTTAGGTTTTGAGAATTACATTGAAATCCAGAGACATTGGTATTCTCCTGTATTTCCCCACAAAGGAGGGCAATAGCAAAGGCTGAAGGTTAACAATCATAGATGAAAGCGGCAGAGTCCTGTGGCACCTTATAGACTAACAGACATATTGGAGCATAAGCTTTCGTGGGTGAATACCCACTTCTTCGGATGCATGTAGTGAAAATTTCCAGAGGCGGGTATAAATATTTATTTATTAATTATTATTATTATTATTATTTATACCTGCCTCTGGAAATTTCCACTACATGCATCTGAAGAAGTAGGTATTCACTCACGAAAGCTTATGCTCCAATACGTCTGTTAGTCTATAAGATGCCACAGGACTCTTTGCCGCTTTTACACGGCTAACACGGCTACCCCTCTGATGCTTGAAATCATAGATGAGACAGTAATGCCAATTTGTGGCCTGTCCCTCGACTCTCATAAGCATGACCTCAGATCCTTTAGACACATGTGCCTGAAATGTTTCAGTAGTTTTGCAGCAACGGGTACACCTACTTTTTTTAAAGTATTTGACAAAATGATGCCCTGCATTAGCAACAATTGAAGTGGGTGTTGCTTAGATGCTATGGTGGTAAGTACCTTACATATGTATATGTCAAGGTTCCTTCCCAACTCTGAACTCTAGGGTACAGATGTGGGGACCTGCATGAAAGACCCCCTAAGCTTATTCTTACCAGCTTAGGTTAAAAACTTCCCCAAGGTACAAACTTTGCCTTGTCCTTGAACCCTATGCTGCCACCACCAAGCATGTTAAACAAAGAACAGGGAAAGAGCCCACTTGGAGACGTCTTCCCCCAAAATATCCCCCCAAACCCTACACCCCCTTTCCTGGGGAAGGCTTGATAAAAATCCTCACCAATTGGTACAGGTGAACACACACCCAAACCCTTGGATCTTAAGAACAATGAAAAAGCAATCAGGTTCTTAAAAGAAGAATTTTAATTAAAGAAAAGGTAAAAGAATCACCTCTGTAAAATCAGGATGGTAAATGCCTTACAGGGTAATCAGATTCAAAACATAGAGAATCCCTCTAGGCAAAACCTTAAGTTACAAAAAGACACAAAAACAGGAATATACCTTCCATCCAGCACAGCTTATTTTACTAGCCATTAAACAAAAGGAAATCTAACACATTTCTAGCTAGATTACTTACTAACTAACAGAAGTTCTGAGACTGCATTCCTGATCTGTTCCCGGCAAAAGCATCACACAGACAAACAGACCCTTTGTTTCCCCCCATCCAGCTTTGAAAGTATCTTGTCTCCTCATTGGTCATTTTGGTCAGGTGCCAGCGAGGTTATTCTAGCTTCTTAACCCTTGACAGGTGAAAGGGTTTTGCCTTTGGCCAGGAGGGATTTTATAGCACTGTATACAGAAAGGTGGTTACCCTTCCCTTTATTTTTATGACAGTATAGAACATCTTTTTTTGCCTGCACTGAAGACAGTTCAGCCAATAGAGCAATCCAACTGGCTGAACATTGTGGAGTCTCTTCTGATTTGAGTAGAGATGCAGCATTACATTTAACAAGTGCTCCATTTTCACTAGAGATGGGAAACTTATTTATGCATTACATTTATTTCTTAGCTTTATAAAAATGTACATATCCTGGGGCAGATCATAAACTGATATAAACTTCAGTGGAGCTATGACACGTTCTATCAGCTGAGGGTCTGCCCCCATATTTCTCTAAGAGCCTAATCCAAAGCCTAGTGAAGTCAATGAGAGAGTCTTCACTGGGTGCTAGATCAGGCCCTAAGCAAATATACAAACATTTAAATACCCCAATTACATAACAAATTGAACCAATGTCAAAAATCCTCTGCCACCCACTCAGAATGCACCAAACTATCTAGTCCAGCCCTTACGTCAGGCAAAAAGCCTGAGCAAACATGTGGGCCTAGCAATATTTACTAGAGATCAACAAGCTCATGCTCTGTCAGACCATGGGGGTGGAGCAAATTCCAACATTGGTCATCAGCTCCCTGACATTTATATTTAGGGAAGTTGTTAGTTCAAGCATCTTAGTCATTGGGGAGTACATGAGGTGAGAGAGGGCTTTGTAATATATTAATAATCTCTCCCCTGCCTGTCTTTCAGATATTGTAAGGTATTTTGATTCTCTGTTTGGAAGACACTAGGACCTTTCACCTGCAGTTCATGGCATGTTGCAAAAGAATCCTGACCGCCCCCCTCCCTCTCAAACCCACAGAAGAGACGGGCAATGGAGTCCTTATATACTATCTAGAAGTGGCATTACTATTATTATGGGACACCCATTAGGTAAACATTTCTTCAGTTCTTGGGTGGTTTATGGTAGGTGTTTTGTGTCATACTCAAAGTCCTTCCCAAGGTGGGAGAAATTCCAGAACAGGACTTACCTTTGACTATGTCAATAACACATTTTTATATAGATGTATGTTACTTACTCAGCTTCTTGTTTAATTTGAGTTCATTTGTTTTCATTCTTTCCCACAACACAGTCTGGCTGTATCTGTGATTTGAATCTTGTTTTTACATTATTATTGGGCAGAAACAGGAGTCAAATCACAAGCCCCAAACAGTAACATACCACACCCCAAAGATATTGGTGGTGCACTGTCGTGAATTTAAAGCAGCACACACAAACAAACATTACATTATTAGCTAGAAGATCTGGATATTGTTTGCAACTGTAAGTTTTGACTGCTAAATTGATTTATTTTCTAATCGTTTCAAAAGCGACAAATGTATTTACCTCTAGGTTCCACTGCTTTGAATCTGGTCCAGATTCATAATGACAGAAAATCATTACAATCTGGCACATATTTTGTCGCCTATTTAAATGAGCTGATGGTCTCAGTCAAGTATCTCAGACATAGGCTCATATTAAAAAAAATCATAATTAGCTCAGCTCAGAGGCGAAGGTTAAATGAGCAAGGGCACTGAACTACCATCTCACCCTTACAAGGGATCTCTTTAGGTCAGATCTAATTGGTGCTGCTGCCCATGGTGTTTTTTCTTTCTCTGTGTAAATGCTAGTGTTCTTACTCTGGCAGCTTTCATGAACGGTAAATGCAATGCAGAATATCTATATGTGTGTGTAATTATTTTTTCAATGTAGTCAATGAGTCTACTTGTGTGAATAAGTGCTCACCAACGTGAGGGAGGGTGACACAGTTAAATTCATAGCTTTCCAGAAAACAGAGTGATATATATTTTACCTACCAATAAACAGACCCACGAGAACAACTGCAAACCCAGCAATGGATAATATAGATATATGATCAGTAAATGGTAGACTTTGTGTCAAACAAGGCACAGAAAGGTCAGGCTCACATAATTCTCAATGCAATTTACTAACGTTTTATGTGTTTTTTATGTTTTAATAGCTCAAGGGATCTGTGGCTGAAGAACACCTGAGAAACCACACTGGTCTCTTTTGCAATGCCTTCTCTCTCAGCTTCAATTACCTGGTGTACGTTTTTTAAATGAGAAAAGTGTAAAACTTTCTACAAAGATCTTTATGCAAAGGACTCTAAGCCCAATGTTGTCTCTGGTGCATTTTGAATGTGATCTGTAACATTGGTCTAAAATGTACAGGGTGAATATTTTTTCTGTGTTGGATTTCTGTGCGGCACTAGATGGCAATATTCCCTCATCTCCAAAAACAGAGTCATGGCAAGAAGAGGGTATAGCACAAGATCAAATTCCGCCCTCACTTACCCTGAGGCAGTTCTGGTTACACCAGTGGGGTTTTATGTGTGATATCAGAATCTGGTCCAAAGAGGTTTCCCTGTTTCTTTATATTCATTCATCTAGCTTCAGATTTTACAACTCTCAGAACATTACTTGAACAAATAGTATGTAGCAATAAGAGCTGCTGTTTCATTACAAAAGCTTGGCCTCATAATATTTGCACCAAAACCTGCCACTGGACAGGCATGTCTGCATCTAGAATATCACTCTTGCTTTCCTGCTGCATTTTAAATATTGATCTAGAGATGGAATAAGTCACACTCACTCCTCCAATAGAGCTTTGCCTCATGTCATCTGAACCTGGATCACTTCTTCACTCAGACTTGCTCTCAGTTACACCAGCGTAATCAGAGTTACTCCACTGACTAGCATGCGGCAGCTCTGCATTCACACCAGTATAATTAAGAGCAGACATTTTTTTCTTTTCATATATTTAATTGAATTTTTTTCTCCCCAAGAATAAGTGGAGAACAGAAAAAAAGTCAAAAGAACAGAAAAAGTAAAGGAAAGGGGAAAGGAAGATGACATCTTGATTTTCATCTGCTATGAATTAATCAAAGGTTCCTAAAAAGTTAGACCAAATCTTTTCAAATTTGTCAGAGATCCCTCTGGATTGTATTTCTAGAGATGAACCTTAGCCATGGAGTTTGTGGGCAAGGAAGTTGGATGCAGTGTTCACATTTGTCCTTATCTCCATTTCTTTACGTAATTAAGATTCTACTTGCCTCCGGATCACTTTTTTAGGGCCCAGTCCTGCTCCCATTGAAGTTGCATTTTGTCATTGACCTCAATGTATCTATTAAATACATCAGAGGGATAAATACCAGCGAAGGAGAAAAATTATTTAAGTTAAGCACCAATGTGGACACAAGAACAAATAGCTATAAGCTGGCCATTGACAAGTTTAGGCTTGAAATTAGATAAAGGTTTCTAACCATCCAAGGAGTGAAGTTCTGGAACAGCCTTCCAATGGGAGCAGTGTGGGCAACAAACCTAAGTGACTTCAAGACTGATCTTGATAAGTTTATGGAGGAGATGATATGATGAGACTGCCTACAATGGCATGTAGCTGATCTACGACTGCTAGCAGCAAATATCTCCACTATCCAGTGATGGGACACTAGATGGGGAGAGGTCTGAGTTACTACAGAGAATTCTTTACCAGGTATCTGGCAGGTGGGTCTTGCCCACATGCTCAGGGTCTAACTGATCACCATATTTGGGGTTGGGAAGGAATTTTCCCCTGGGTTTGATTGGCAGAGACCCTGGATTGTTGTTGTTTTTTGCTTTCCTCTGCAGCATGGGGCATGGATCATTAGCAGATTTAAACTAATGCAAACGGAGGATTCTCTGTAACTTGAAGTCTTTAAACCATGATTTGAGGACTTCAGTAACTCAGCCAGAGAGCGTGGGTCTACTACAGAAGTGGGTGGGCAAGGTTGTGTGGCCTGCAATGTGCAGAAGGTCAGATTAGATGATCATGACAGTCCCTTCTGACCTTAAAGTCTACCAGTCTAAAGAGAGCTGGCATATTCTTTGTTTCCGGAGGGACACACAATCTGTTAGCATTCATAGGAAGAGGCACAGTCCCTGCCCAGAGACCTTACAATATAACGGCCAGTGTGTGGCCTGGATTGTGCAATAGCACAACAGAGTGTAAGGTTCTCCCCTTATTTCCTTGCACTAGTTACCTGGATCACAAGTGGCAGCACAGGGAGGCCTCCATAAGGCTGCTACATCCCCACTACCTGGGACGTGCCATGCAGTGGGCGAAATCTTGGCTCCTTCCCCGCAACATGCCGGTTAGTATCAGTGTGCTTAGGAAAATTGGCTGCACCAGGTACAGGGAGAGGCAGAGTCCTGAGAGTCACAGTCTGCCTCCAGTCTGCTCCAAGGGAAGGGAAAACTTGCTGCCCCTTGTTGGTGGCTTGTGGCAAAGCACAATCAAGGCCTAAAGTGATAAGACAAACAGACAGAGGGTAAGGGGAACAGGGAACAAAGCACAAGTGAAGTGGTCAAGGTGGTAACTGGACATGACTTGGTAACACAATGTCTGATTAAAAAATAAAGCAAACCAAACTGTGTTAAGCTATGTAGGCCCATGCTGAACTGTGCCTCTCAGGAAACATAGCCCCAGGAGCGAGGGGGCGGGGGGGAGAGGAAATAGGCAAATATGGCCTTACTGCCCCCACAGAACCTGCCATGAGCTGGTTCAGTTCTCAGCATAAGCTATAGCAGTCCAAGAGTAACTGAGCCCAAAACACTGTAGACACGTCTCCTCTTCCCACAGCAAATCCATTCCCACCCCCACGCTGCCCAGGGACCCAACCGCATGCTGTTCAGGGAACCCCCTCACCCCCTGTTTGTGCTGGGGAAACTTGGCTGCTTTCCAGTCCCATTGGGCTGCCGAAGTGGTGTAAAGGGGCCAGAATGCAGCCCAAAAGGAGTTGGCCTTCAAGTGGGATCGCATGCAGAAAGAGCTGTGGCTTTGGATTTCCTGTACACAGAGAGTGGTGTGAAGATGGCTGTGGGGCTAGAGGAGAAATTCATGTCGGAGTGGCACCACTGGCTGGGGTACAACAGGGAAGGAGACCAGGGTGGATACGCAGGGAGGAGCAGAGCTATGCAGGGCCTTGAAGGCAAGGACAAGACGCTTAAATTTGGTGTGGTAGAGGAAAGGGAGCCAATGGAAGGATACAAAGAGCAGAATGACACCGTCAGATTGACAGGCAAGGAAGATGACTTTAGCAAGTCCTCTGTCTGGGTTGGAATGGAGGACATGTCTCAGGGAGGCTACAGAGGGGAAGCTTGCTGTAATCAAGAGAGGAGGAGCTGGGCAAAAGGTTTAGTTGTAGGAGTAGAAAGGTGGCACCAAGAGCATGTCATTTTCAGCTGAGGCTTCAAGAGGCACAATCCATCCCAGAGCCAATGAAGCTCTGGACCATCTTCAACACAGGGCTATGCCTGTCAGGCACAATTGAGCCTTTAGGATGGTTGGGGAAAGGTTTGGGTTGTGACTTATTTTAAGGGAACTTGTTTTCCTGGTCTTATGATAAAAATAATATTTTCCACTTCTATAACCTTTCCAACCAAGGACCCCAACATGCTAACAAACGTTAATGAATTAAGTCTCACAGCACTCCTATGAGGCAGTGATGTATCATTCTCCCTATTTAATAGGTGGAGAAACTTGGCATAAAGAAGTTGTGACTTGCCTATGGTTACACAGTCACTCTGTGGCAGAGGCAGGAATGGGGAACCCAGAACTCCCAACTGCCAATCCTCTACTAGGTCACATGCTATTCTGCTAAATACAATGCAAACTATTTCACAGATGACAAAGGAAAATATTCTTGCTGTGTTAAAATACCCTGTAAAACCACCTATTTAATATTTTACATGCAAAATATAATTCCATAATAGAAGAGACTATTTATTTTGTTCCTTGTGGGATAGGACGTTGTTTGACCATGCCATGCATCACCTTATGTACATAGAAACCTTAGAGTTTCTGTACCAGGAATTATACAGCACTTTCTTCCTTGTGGCATTTGTATCATTCGCTACTTTAAAGGGACGTTTGTATATTTAAAATCTTATCAGCTCAGGAGGCTAAACAATTATAGCAACAAACAAACTAGTAATATGCAGCAAGTGCTGTAGCATGAGGTACAGTGGATTGTCACATGGATTTAACCCTGATTCAATGGCCACTGGATTCAGTGGAAAGACTTTGATTGACTTCAGTGTGTTTTGGACCAGGCCTTTAGTTGCCTTTAGATTTTAAGACAAATCAAACAGTCACATATCATGTCACACTCATGACTGACATGGTCATCAGTGGGAATTCCATCTAGACACTGAACGCAGTGTATGGTCAAATATTTTTATTGTGTACTACAGGACCTGTATTTTTAAAAAAATCTTTATATACTTTTTGAAGATCAGGAACCACAACTCACAAAGTCATTGTTGCCACATCTGTTCTAGTTAAGGTGGATTAATTTTTAAATTTATGTTTCATGAAAACAGTTTTAAAAAAATATGAAACCAGGACAGAAACTCCTCCTGAAACATATTTCTCAGTGACGTGCCCCTTACATTCATGGTGTTTTAGAAGGAGCATTTTTCCTGGTGTGAACTTGGGGCTGGGGGCCAAGAGCTCCAGCTATGCTGCTGACTTACTGTGTGGCCTTGGGTGGGTCACTTGACCTCTCTGAATGGCTGGTTCAAACACAGCCAGGGTGTAACAGAATCCTTGTTGGTTCCCCTCTGTGAGGATGGGAGAACCTGACCATGCCCAGTTATCTACACTGGGGAGTCCAGCACAGGCTCTACTTCCTTACTATTTGCATGGCGGGGGAGGGGGTTGCTATGCCTTTTGTGGGCTTTCTTAAGTCTCTCCAGATGGGGAATCAAAATGAAAATGACAAACCCCAACACATTCAAGGATAATCCCTCCCTGTAACCCCAGCAAAAGGGGTGGGGGGAGGGCAGGGTGAGTCTACAGTGCTGCCACTGATCCGGCACTAATGTAGTGAGTTGTGTGGAAATTGCTCTGGCTGGGCTTCTGAGTCAGGGCTCAGCCTGTCTGCCTTACCTTGGGAGTGCACTGTACGCCCCTCAGGGGCGGACTCAAGGTCTCCTAGCTAGGTGTTCCTGCTGCAGCTTCAGGAATCACTCCTGAAGTCTGTTGCTTAGGGCAATCTGACTCCTCCCCCACCCCACTGCATTTCTTCCCCTTTAAAGGCCTCCTCCCTATCGTGAATGATCGACAGGACCGGAGATGGGGGGGCTATCCCTATCTTCAGGGGCACTCTGGCACCTCCCTCGTCTGTGTGGGGTCTATACACTCCATCACACAGCACCCTTGTGAACCCATTTGGTTGGGCTGTTCCCTTCCACATAATCAAATCAATACTCCCCAGTCCATACTTTTAATTAAAATTGTGAGAGGGGATACAGAGGGAGGGACAAGCAGGAGATGAAGCAGGAGGAAAAGAAGGGATGCAGAATCATTTTGAAATCCTTTATGCATCTCTCTCTCTCCTTTCCATATGAAAAGAATAAAGCCAACTGTATCTATATTTATTTGGATTCATATGAAACACCTAGTGGGATTTCATTGACATCAGACAGATTATGTGAGACACAATCTTAATTTACATATTATTTAGAGCTGATACAAGGAGAAATTTTTAGCTAGATGAGAATCAAATGAAAATGTTGTGTGAGCTCTTGGTGCTGGCCCTCAGAGTAGTTTTAACGTTTTAGGGGGGGAAATGATCAAGGCAGCTAATAGAAAACAATTGCAGTTTTTAAGAGGAGGGAGATGAAGCTAAAAACTGATTCAGGAAGTTACCAAAACTGGTCATTGTAATAACAATAATAAATATCCCCTGATGGCTATGAATCAAGTTTGCAAAAGTCTCTCACTTATTTAGGAGCAGTGGCTACCTACATTTCAATGGACAATTATCACAGAAAGTACAAAATGTCCTCTTCCCTAGGGTAGTCGTAGAAACAGAAAAGTAAACTGACTCAGAGTGTCATATGAGTCAACTATGTGGTGCAGCTTCAAAAAAGGTTAGTATTCTGGGGTGTATTAACAGAAATGTTGTATGTAAGACACGGGAGGTATTTGTCTCGCTTGACTCACCACTGGTGAGCTATGTTCCCTGTAAGCGGCGCAGTTGGGCGGCTACCCAGCAGAGCTTCAAGTGCCATGCAGCTGATCATCAGAGCACACACACATCCAGCCAGCAGCGTGTGTTCAGGTGCCCCTCCACACCCTCTCCACCCACCCACCCACCCCCTGCTGCTTTGCGGCCATGTTGCTCCTGCAGCT
Organism: Natator depressus; assembly: GCF_965152275.1. NCBI lineage: Eukaryota > Metazoa > Chordata > Testudines > Cheloniidae > Natator > Natator depressus. The sequence goes on along the minus strand of NC_134234.1, from coordinate 321,279,487 downwards.
GCTCCCAGGACCCTCCTGGTGGCTGTGCAGAGCAGGAGGAAGTGGCGGGGGGGAGGGGGAAGGAGGGTGCTGATGTCAGGGTGTCCCTCTCCCCTGTACTCCGTCTCCACAGAGCAGGGTAGAGGGGTCAGGACTCAGGACTCGCAGCAGCTCTGAGGTCTGAACAAGCCTTCAGGTGAGTGAGTGCCTTAAAGAGAGACAGCACACAGTCTCTCAGAGACTTCCCCAGCAGTCAGCACACCATCTCTCTCTCTCTCTCTCTCTCTCTCACACACGCGCACACAAACACACACACACACACTCTGTCTTTCCCCCTCCCCATGTACCCCATCTCCGCAGAGCGGGGCAGGAGGACATGGTTCAGGAGGAGGAGAGCTTTCAGTGAGTGCTTTAAAGAGACAGCGGACAGGTGTCTCTCAGAAACTTCCCCAGCAGCCAGCACACACACACACACACCGAGTCTCTGTGTCTCTCTCTCACACACACAGAGTCTGTGTATCTTACACACACACACTGTCTCTGTGTGTCTCTCTTTCACACACACAGAGTCTCTGTCACACAGTCTCTCACACACAGTCTGTGTTTCTCTCTCACACACACAGAATTGTGACACATACACACACACTGTCTGTGTCACACACCTCCCAACACTGTTGTTGTTGTTGTTACTTCTTGGTACTTCCTGCAATGCACATATATTCTCTGTAATTTTATTCTTTCAAAGTGCTGTTATTTGAGTTTTTTGACTGGTCTATGCATTTCATAACTTTTATTTCGCTCTCCCACTTAAATTTAATTCTCTGAGTAGTGAGTTCTAAAATCCTTCCTTGTCCTGGCTGGAGTAATTATCCCTACTGGTAATTTCTTTAAAATATATATTATACCTAAGTTTTTTGTTTCTACTGGTGGCGCACATCCGCACATTACCTTGGTGCACATAACAATATTTAGTCTGCACATGGATAGAAAAAATTAGAGGGAACATTGCTGGTGAAGCCTCAGCTGAAGTACTGTATCCAGTTCTGGACACCACATTTTAGGAAATTGGACAAATTGGAGAGAGTCCAGAACAGGGCAACAAAAATGATAAAGGGTTTGGAAAATCTGAACTATGAGGAAAGGTTAAAAAAACCTGGGATGTTTAGCCTTGAGAAAAGAATACTGACAGGGGGGACCTGTTAACAGTCTTCAGATGTGTTAAGGGCTCTTAGAAAAAGGATAGTGCTCAATTGTTCTCCATGTCCACTGAAGGTAGGACAAGAAATAATGGGCTTAATTTACAGCAAGGGAGATTTGGTTAGATATTAGTAAAAACTTTCTAACTATAGGGTATAGTTAAGCTCCGGAATAGGCTTCCAAGGGAGGTTGTGGAATCCCCAGCATTGGAGGTAAGGGCCGAGAATTTCTTTAACGATTTGTTCTGGTGCAGCCTCCAGATGATGTTGTATGATGTGTGTCCTCCCCAGGCTTTTGCAGAACACCTGAACGTACTGAAGTCTCAGATCATTTGCAAAAACTAGGTCTTCTATTCTGGTGCAAGAGCCCCATTCAATGGCTTGAGTCCAGACTCTGGGCTAGCAGCTACCTCAGGTCCTAGTTCAGGGCTCGCCAGCCAGGGATCTATCAGGAGGACTCCAAGTCTTCCATGACTTGAGAAAATGTACATGATAAATCTTTGTCTCCTTCCTCTTGCTGGGTAGCTTGATTTCTAAATCAAACAGGCCATTTGACTCAGAGAATGGTAACAGGAGCAACACCCTGTCTCTGGGGTGGAAGGTTTGTAAGTACGCCCTGTGGATGTTCTTGCCTCTGTTGAACCTGGATGAGGTCCTCCTCTGCGAAAGTGCTCAACTTCTTCAGACGTTCCCGTAGTCAGAAGATGTATTGGGTTTCCCCAAGCACGTTTCACCTTACTCCTTCCATCCCTCTAGCAACACATCCAAGATACCTTGGGGCTGGCATTCATAGAGCAGTTCAAAAGAAACCCGTGGAGAGTTGGGGTACCTCTCGCATGACAAACAGAAGTGGTGGGAGGAGCCGGTCCCAGTGTCTGTCCCAACAAACCTCTTCAACATCTCTTTTAACATCTTTTTAAAACTTTCCACCAGGCCATCAGTTGATGGATGGTACATTGATGGGCCTTGATTTTAAGTAGCTCAGGTTGCTGCAGTGGGGTTTGTACATGTTTTCTGTCATGCCCAGGGTGCAGCATCTGCCCTAGTTGGTGAGCGGCTGGAGGCAGTGTGTGTCCCATCTCCAGCGACCCCTTTGCTGTGAGAAAATTTTCCATCAGTTGTACCACATCCAACAATGAGTCAGGGCAATGCTGGAAAACGCACTCCTGGCCCCTCACCAGAAGTATAGACAAGAATTGCTCTGTGAGGACCAATTCTGCAAATTGAAGTCTGGTGTGTTCCTTGGGGTGAAGCCACCATCAGCAGTCCTCTTTTAAACACTGCATCACCACTCGCAGGCATGCCTCCTTGGGGTAGGCCTCCAGCCTAAAGCGGTACCTAAGTGTCTCTTCGCATATATCCAGATAATCTGAAATAGCTGTCTCCAACCAACGGTAGTCTCTAGCTTGCTCTAGATCAAGGTTATTTTAGGCTGGTTGTGCCTGTCCTGTCAGGTAGAGAGCTAAAACTAATGCCCAGCACTCTGGAGGCCATTGAGAGGCCAACACTACCCCTGACAGGAGCTGAGGAATGCCTCTGGATCATGGTTTAAATCATAGAATATCAGGGTTGGAAGGGACCTCAGGAGGTCATCTCGTCCAACCCCCTGCTCAAAGCAGGACCAATCCCCAATTAAATCATCCCAGCCAGGGCTTTGTCAAGCCTGACCTTAAAAACTTCTAAGGAAGGAGATTCTACCACCTCCCTAGGTAACGCATTCCAGTGTTTCACCACCCTCCTAGTGAAAAAGTTTTTCCTAATATCCAACCTAAACCTCCCCCACTGCAACTTGAGACCATTACTCCTTGTCCTGTCATCTTCTACCACTGAGAATAGTCTAGAACCATCCTCTTTGGAACCACCTCTCAGGTAGTTGAAAGCAGCTATCAAATCCCCCCTCATTCTTCTCTTCTGCAGACTAAACAATCCCAGTTCCCTCAGCCTCTCCTCATAAGTCATGTGTTCCAGACCCCTAATCATTTTTGTTGCCCTTCGCTGGACTCTCTCCAATTTATCCACATCCTTCTTGTAGTGTGGGGCCCAAAACTGGACACAGTACTCCAGATGAGGCCTCACCAATGTCGAATAGAGGGGAACGATCACGTCCCTTGATCTGCTCGCTATGCCCCTACTTATACATCCCAAAATGCCATTGGCCTTCTTGGCAACAAGGGCACACCGCTGACTCATATCCAGCTTCTCGTCCACTGTAACCCCTAGGTCCTTTTCCGCAGAACTGCTGCCTAGCCATTCGGTCCCTAGTCTGTAGCTGTGCATTGGGTTCTTCCGTCCTAAGTGCAGGACCCTGCACTTATCCTTATTGAACCTCATCAGGTTTCTTTTGGCCCAATCCTCCAATTTGTCTAGGTCCCTCTGTATCCTATCTCTGCCCTCCAACGTATCTACCACTCCTCCCAGTTTAGTATCATCCGCAAATTTGCTGAGAGTGCAATCCACACCATCCTCCAGATCATTTATGAAGATATTGAACAAAACCGACCCCAGGACCGACCCCTGGGGCACTCCACTTGACACCGGCTGCCAACTAGACATGGAGCCATTGATGGGTTTGGGCCCATCTTCAGCGGCACAGGTAGCAGCGCTCGTCTTGGCCGATTGGGCCATCCTAGGCCTTCCTGTTCAGGGAAAGGGGTTTTTAAATTGCAGCAGAAAGATACTCTGGCGATCTTGCTGGTGGGTCGCAATCGCTTTCAGAAGCTGCTGCGGCTGTGCTGGCTGGGCCTGCTGCTGGATCATCCACTGCGGCAACGTTCGCTGCTGAAATTGCTGTTGCTGGTTGGCCTGCTGCTGTTGTCATTCTACCATCCACTTACACCGGTGCTCAGGGTCCATATCGACTGATAATCCCTCCCCAAGGACTGGTGTGAAACCTGTTTCTGTCTCAAGGCCTTGTATCAGGCGTAGGACATCTTGCCGTATTCTCCACCACTTGTAGTCAGCTGGCTCGCAGCTTGGGCTCAGCCATCATCTCTTTAAAACTCATGCCCTAGGGTCCTTTCTGGAATCCCCACTCCTGAGCACTTTTTCCAGCGGGAGATGGGCTTACTTCCAGGGTCCTTTCTGATTCTAATTACCTCCTGTTCTTGGCACCGCTCCTCAGGTCCAGCTACGGGGAACTGACAGAGAGTGGATATCAGATCCCTTCTCAGGGCTGCAGTGTCTGTCTGCCCTACTCTAAGAGGGGGCAGGAAGGAAAAGCCAGTCACTGTCTTGGGCTGGACTCCCCTGGCTACTGGGCTTGCTAGTGGTCTCCAGCAGCCTCTCTTCTTGGGCAAACTTCCCCACATTGTCTGTGACCCACTTCACCTTTTGAAGCTCCCCTTCTCCAAATAGAGCATCCTCTACAGGTGTGCCTAATTGGCACTGCCTGAGTGCAGGGACACTTGTTCGGCTTGCTGTCAGTGGGATGGGGGGCGGGGGTGTCCCATCACAGCAGGGGGTTGATGGGATGATGGGGGGGCTGATGGAGCAGAGGGGAGTGGAGGGGAGTGTGGGCATCATTTTTATCATAGATGTACCATGAGGCTCAGAGAGTGACAAGGCAGAGCTGCTGTGGTTAAGAAATTCCTTTGCTAAGCTAGTGTCCCTTGTTTTCCTGCCACATTGTCCCTGAAGTCAGTGCGAAATATAGCAGAAGAATGACTTCTCGTGTCTTGCTTACGTCATTCGTGCTAATACATCCCAGAGTGATGTTTGCTTTTTTTGCAATAGTGTTACACTGTTGACACATATTTAGCTTGTGATCCACTACTATGATGACCCCCAGTTCCCTTTCTGCAGTATTCTTTCCTAGGTAGTCATTTCCCATTTTGTATGTGTGCAACTGATTGTTCCTTCCTAAGCAGAGTACTTTGCATTTCTCCTTATTGAATTTCATCCTTTTTACTTCTGACCATTTCTCCAGTTTGTCCAGATCATTTTGAATGTTAATACTATCCTCCAAGCACTTACAGCCCCTCCCAGCTTGGTATCGTCCGCAAACTTTAGAAGTGTATTCTCTATGCCATTATCTAAATCATTAATGAAGGTATTGAACAGAACAGGACCCAGAACTGATCCCTGTGGGACCACACTCGATATGGCCTTCCAGCTTGAACCAGTGATAACTATTCTCTGAGAATGGTTTTCCAACCAGTTATGCACCCACCTTATAGTAGCTCTATCTAGGTTGCATTTCCCTAGTTTGTTTATGAGAAGGTCATGCAAGACAGTACCAAAAGCCTTACTAAAGTCAAGATATACCACATCTACCGCTTATTCCCCTATCCACAAGGTTTGTTACCCTGTCAAAGAAAGCTATTAGGTTGGTTTGACATGATTTGTTCTGGACAAATCCATGCTGACTGTTCCTTATCACCTTATTATCTTCTAGGTGTTTGCAAATTGATTGTGGAGAAGTCTGATTTATGTAACTGTGCACATGAGCACTGATCTATTGTTGGCAAAGGGATCTGTGTGGGCATTCAGACAAAGGAAGAACCAAACCAATAGGCTCAAATATATATTTATAGAAGAGAGAAAATACAGGACAAAAGTTATGACACAGAGCATGGAGGGAGGGGGACCTGCTCATGTCATTGCAGAACAGAGGCAAGGGAAAAGCCCTGTGCTCTCATAAGCAATAATGATACATTGAGTGCACACTAGAGGATTTCGTGAGAATGGATATACCAGTATAATTATAATGGCAAAACCCGTCTAGTGTAGACAAGTCCTAAATGACTCTGACACCCCAGAACAAGTGTGAAACACACTAGCAGCATGGGGAAACATGCAGTGCTGCATCCAATATTGTCCCTGGTCTATGGAGAGAGAGCACCTCATTCTTCAGTATTATCAAGCCGGCATTGTATTATCTATTCCCCTCCTTCTTTGTCATTCTAAAAGGATTGCAGTTTAAGGGATATTTTATGGTATGTCAGCAAGGAGCCGTCCACTGAAGAGCAAACAGGCTGATGGTGTTTAGAAACTCCCCTAGATACGGCAGAACCTTTGTTTGATTTCTTACTGGACAGCATGACAAGGAAGAAAAATTTAGGTGGAGCTGAAGCAGACTGAGGCAAATAAGACCCAGATCTTCTTTCAGTTCACATCCTAGGACTATGGATGGCAGGATTCTAGGGAAGAGGCAGAACATTTTTCTTCTTTTGGTTTTGTTAGGAAGAATATCTGGTAAGAACACTCTTTTATTCCATTGCTAAATTTAAATCATTCTTGTCTGTTATAGTTTCTCTTAAGGGACCTAAAGCATATTTTTGAGATCAGAACTTTTGACAAAAGAGTTCAAGGAACAGCTGTTTTGTTACTGGACTGCAGTGAGCCATGGGGCTGCATCAGTATAACTGTCAGGAGATTTCAGCCCATTGTGATCATTTATATACCATTACAATAATATTATGCTGGATGCTGTGCTACAGAATAACGTCCACAGTTCAAGATGATAGTATTGGGGTGGGAAAGCAGGTGAATTTTCAAAAAAGCAAAGTCAGTTCACTTTAGGCAGCTCCAGGTTTTGTTCATATTTCATTTGTGGGTTAATTGAATTAAAAAAAATTGAAGTTTTTAAAATGACATGAACTTGATCTATGTTTGTAGCAAGTTTTAAGAAGACCTTGCCATAAAGACATGTATAGAGCCCAGTTCTCCACCACCTTAAAGCTTGTGTAAATGGTAACGTTTTATACCCTCTTCTGATCTGGTTGCTTTTTAAACACTGATGTAGTCATTTACACTAAAAATCAGACTGGTAGTGGTTTATACCCACTTTGCACAGATATAAATGACTGTACCAGGTACACAGCGGTAAGAATCAGGCCAGTAGAATTTAGACTTTTTTTCTAGGTTGATGTTAGTGGTAACTTTAACAGTTGGTGAATTAAAAACCAACAATCAACCAACCAAACCCCCTCACCCACCCCCCACAAAACCCAGACCATGGCATGTTAACTTGGCAATATCAGTATTTGGGTTCAGCATGAAAGCATTACAGATACACAAAGAATAGACCTTCTAACAAGCAGCAAAGAAGAATGGATTGCTTACAGCAGAGGTTTCTTAAACTGTTGTCCATGAACCACTAAGCACTGGCTGGTGCTTGCAGAGAGCTGGCTGGTCACACATTGCTGGCTCTCCTCCTTTTTTTCTAGTCACTAAATTGCTTTAAAAACAGTGTTGCCAACTCTCATGAGTCTCATGATATTTGGTGTTTTCCCCTGTAAGTCCCAACTGCTTTAATCTGTAGATTGCATGAGGATCTCAGCTTTCAAGAGAGTAAAATTTGAGTGTACCATAAAGGCTCAGAAATCAGAAGGCAAAGCAAGAGGTCTCAAGATTTTTTTTTTAAAGAAATTCATAATTTTTAATAAAAAGAAAAGGAGGACTTGTGGCACCTTAGAGACTAACATATTTATTTGAGCATAAGCTTTCGTGAGCTATAGCTCACTTCATCGGATGCATTCAGTGGAAAATACAGTGGGGAGATTTATATACATAGAGAACATGAAACAATGGGTGTTACCATACACACAGTAACAAGAGAGTGATCACTTAAGGTGAGCTATCACCAGCAGGAGAGCGGGTGGGGGGGGGAACATTTTGTAGTGATAATCAAGGTGGGCCATTTCTAGCAGTTGACAAGAACGTCTGAGGAACAGTGCGGGGTGCGGGGGGGGGGGGAATAAACATGAGGAAATAGTTTTACTTTGTGTAATGACCCATCCATTCCCAGTCTTTATTCAAGCCTAAGTTAATTGTATCCAGTTTGCAAATTAATTCCAATTCAGCAGTCTCTCGTTGGAGTCTGTTTTTGAAGTTTTTTTGTTGAAGAATTGCCACTTCTAGGTCTGTAATTGAGTGACCAAAGAGATTGAAGTGTTCTCCGACTGGTTTTTGAATACAGTATCCCCGATAATGTCACGGCAAACATGGTGGCTGCACTTTGTGACTTTGTCCTTACCCATAACTATTTCACATTTGGGGACAATGTATACCTTCAAATCAGTGGCACTACTATGGGTACCTGCATGGCCCCACAGTATGCCAACATTTTTATGGCTGACTTAGAACAACGCTTCCTCAGCTCTCGTCCCCTAGTGCCCCTACTCTACTTGCGCTACATTGATGACGTCTTCAGCATCTGGACCCACGGAAAAGAAGCCCTTGAGGAATTCCACCATGATTTCAACAATTTCCATCCCACCATCAACCTCAGCCTGGACCAGTCCACACAAGAGATCCACTTCCTGGACACTACGGTGCTAATAAGCGATGGTCATATAAACACCATCCTATACCGGAAACCTACTGACCGCTATTCCTACCTACATACCTCCAGCTTTCACCCTGACCACACCACACGATCCATTGTCTACAGCCAAGCTCTACGATACAACTGCATTTGCTCCAACCCCTCAGACAGAGACAAACACCTACAAGATCTCTATCAAGCATTCTTACAACTACAATACCCACCTGCTGAAGTGAAGAAACAAATTGACAGAGCCAGAAGAGTACCCAGAAGTCACCTATTACAGGACAGGCCCAACAAAGAAAATAACAGAACGCCACTAGCCATCACCTTCAGCCCCCAACTAAAACCTCTCCAGCGCATCATCAAGGATCTACAACCTATCCTAAAGGACGACCCATCACGCTCACAGATCTTGGGAGACAGGCCAGTCCTTGCTTACAGACAGCCCCCGAACCTGAAGCCAATACTCACCAGAAACCACAAACCACACAACAGAACCACGAACCCAGGAACCTATCCTTGCAAAAAAGCCCGTTGCCAAGTGTATCCACTTATCTATTCAGGGGACACCATCACAAGGCCTAATAACATCAGCCACACTATCAGAGCCTCGTTCACCTGCACATCTACCAATGTGATATATGCCATCATGTGCCAGCAATGCCCCTCTGCCATGTACATTGGTCAAACTGGACAGTCTCTACGTAAAAGAATAAATGGACACAAATCAGATGTCAAGAATTATAACATTCATAAACCAGTCGGAGAACACTTCAAACTCTCTGGTCACTTGATTACAGACCTAAAAGTTGCAATTCTTCAACAAAATAACTTCAAAAACAGACTCCAACGAGAGACTGCTGAATTGGAATTAATTTGCAAACTGGATACAATTAATTTAGGCTTGAATAGAGACTGGGAATGGATGGGTCATTGCACAAAGTAAAACTATTTCCACATGTTTATTTCCCCCCCCCCCACCCCGTGCACCCTCCACTGTTCCTCAGACGTTCTTGTTAACTGCTGGAAATGGCCCACCTTGATTATCACTACAAACGGTTTTTTCTTCCCCCGCCCCCCCACTCTCCTGCTGGTATTAGCTCATCTTAAGTGATCGCTCTCCTTACAGTGTGTATGCTAACACCCATTTTTTCATGTTCTGTGTGTATATAAATCTCCTCACTGTATTTTCCACTGAATGCATCCGATGAAGTGAGCTGTAGCCCACGAAAGCTTATGCTCAAATAAATTGGTTAGTCTCTAAGGTGCCACAAGCACTCCTGTTCTTTTTGCAGCACAGCTGCTGCTCTGAAACCCTTCACAGAAGTGTAATTTTACTTTCCTTTTCAAATATGCAGGGGCAAAAACGCTGTCACTTAATGGCTTGCCTGCTACAGTCAACGTGACAGAAAATGCTTCAGCTTATGTTTTGGTTCATACGTTTAGTGTTACGTCATCACCATCGCCTTCTGAAGTGGCTTCAGGATATCCTTTAATAATAAACTCAAATCCACTTACGAACGCTTTTCGGATTGATCCTGGAGCTACACGTACTTACAAGGTAAGTTTTCAATTCAACTTGGGCAATGTGTTTAGTCTGTAGACTGATGCTTACTCTTTGGATTACTGGGAGCTGATATTGGTACAGTATTTATTCATGTATCATTTAATTGTAAGAGTTGCAAAAGCAGATCAAGGTATCTATTACAGGAAATTCAAGTCTTATAGCACCCAAATAGCTGATAGTGCTTCTAGGCTTTTTATTGGTTTTCAAACACCATATTTGTTCCACGTATCACAGAAGTAATTGTTTTAAAAAATGCTAAGGCGAATAAAAGCACCTGGGGCCTGATTCTGATCTTACCTACCCCCATGTGGATTAGGTAATGTAAAATCAGAATCAGGCCCCCATTGAATCCAACTTGTTGCACTGTAACAGAATTTTACTAACTCACCTTAATGGGGAAGATTGTCAACCTTACTTAAGCTGAATCCAGTTTAATCAGCCCCTTGAAGGCTCCCTCAGTACTGAGGAATCCTTGGACTTCATAGAGCTGCCAAAGAGATGGTTTGCCACCCTCCTGGCTGCTGATTCAGATGGCATGTTTGGGGAAGGGAGGTATAGCTTGGGCCCCAGATATCCTCAGTTACTGGCAGGGCCCTTGGGGGCTCTGCACAGCAGCACAGCTGGAACAAGCTAGAGCAGTTCTCCAGGTTCCCTAACTTACTGGGAGGCAGTACAGATCAGCTGCAGGATCCGAGGGACAAGAAGGTAGCTTAAAGCAGAAAGGTGCAGCAATGCCAGATTGAGGCCTGGCTTACCCCTAAAAAAATAGATTGACTTAGCTTTATCTCTCAGGGCTGTGAAAATTTTCACACCCTCTGTGATGTAGTTAGGTCGACCTAACCCCCATGGTAGATGCAGCTAGATCAACAGAAGAATTCTTCCATCACCCTAGCTACCGCCTCTCCAAGATTTTTCACACTTGCTATCTGGTCACCCCAAAGAGAAACCCCCCTTCTGTAAATGTATGAAGCATCTACACTGCAGAACCATACCTGTGCTGCTGTAGTGTAGATGTGCCCTGAAATCTGTCCCAATGACTCCATTGTGAATTACTAAGTTCTGCAAACTAGTAGGCAAGTGAACAAACATGATTTAAAAAGCTAGGATGATGTGGCACAAATGTAATTAGCTCATTTACTGGACAAGTGTAGTTAGTGTTAATTATTTATGCTATTGCATAATATTCTAATGAACGTGTAGTACCGTATTTTGTAAAAGTAATGAACTCCTAATAATGAGATACCCCAGAACTACACTCTACTATTAAGTCTTTGCTGAGATATGGGGAAGGCTGTTTTCATGCATGAATTATGGGGGCTGACAATTAGAATCTCTGTTTTCACAGCCCTCTGCTGCTGTGGTGCGAGAGCGGGAGGAGAGCATAGGGAGATTCTTACCTACCCTCCACCCACAGAACAAAAGCAGCAGAGCAGGTTCCCCACACATTATGCAGGAACATGCTAGCCCATGCACCAAGTCTCCTGCTTTGAGCAGTATATAGCTAAGGCTCCCCCTCTCCAGGCCCACAGCAGCAGCAATCGGTAGTTGGAGGTAGAATTGTTCCTGCTCAGAGGCACAAAGAGTGGTCCAGCTCACCTCCAGATGACATGCTGTATTTCTCCATCGTGCTCTGTAAGGACAATTGAGCATCTCTTTCCTCTTCATTGGAGAGGCATCTAAAAACAGCAGCATCAAAGCTGAATATATAGCTTCCCACACTGTTCATGAAATCAGTGAAAATGTTTAATTGTTGTGAATTGGAGGTATATTTCTATTAAGCAGGACCCAATCTGCTTAGAAACATCTAGATTCTCATTTAGACTGTGTGACAGAGTGGCACCCACCTCCCACGAGCACACCCTGGTTGAGGGTGTGCATGCCTGTGATTTTTTTCTCTGCTCACAGCGACCCATCAGCCACTGCGCTTGTTAAGTGGGGCTTCGGTGACTCAGCCCTCTGGCCAAGTCACACTCTCTCCGTGTGCAAAACAAGCAAAGCCCTTCTGGGGGATACAGTCCAAAATGTCCTTCAGTCCTCCCTGGACTCAGTCTTTAATAGTCCAACAGGGACCTACTGCAGTACCCCCTCAGTTGGTGCATCTTCCTGTAGCCCTCCGTCTTTAACCAGTCCAACATGGCACCTTTTTATATGTATTTATTCCTATATACAATAATTACAGATTTGATTGCATAGTGTGCTACTAATAATTTGTTACATTTCAGGTTGTTACCACTGGAGATCCTGTTCTAGATTATGAAACTATGCCAAACAGCTTTGATTTGCAGATTTATGTCAGTGATACAGCTGGGGCAAGTGACCTTCAAATACTTACTGTCCAAATAACAGATGTTAATGAACCTCCTGTGTTTCGTGGCAATTTGGCAAACCAAAGTAAGAGAACTGCTTGGAAGTAACAAAAGAGACTAATGCTTGAAATTACAACATTGGGAAACTAAACCTTAATCACTAAATGTTATAGACGGAATGCCTAGCAATGCTTATAGTTAAGATTGGCCAAATACTTCCATTCTAGAGGGTCACTGTGGTTGTTACCTGTTTTATGTTTTCAGCTGAAATTTAGTGATTGATCTCATGCAGGGAGTGACGTCCCTCCTTGAGACTTGCACTAAAAATGGATCAGGCATTTTCAAATACCAAAAGAGTGAAAAGAAAGCAGTACTAGTGATAACAATAAATATTTATGAGCTTTTTTGATTCGTTGAAGTGTCTTAGTGGCAGCTGTTAGAGACTTCCCATTTGATAGGGAGGTAGGGTGGGATCCATAAAAGTACATAAACATCCGAGTCCTATTTTTAGGCATCACAGCAATCCACAAAACTCCCCTTGGCTGCGCCTAACCATCTAGGCACCTAAAGTCTCTTGCCATCTAAGTTTCTGCATCTGAACCTCCTTCTACGCATCCGGGTGCCAATCTCCCACCTAAGCCACACAGTGATTGACAAACCAGGGGAAAGACAAACTGTTTGGCCACCTAAATCATTTGTGGGGCCTGATTAGAGGTTGCCTAATTCCACATGAAACAGCTGGGGTGGGGGCAGGAAAAGAGGCCCTCCCTTATAACCTTTAGCATAGTGGCTAGGGTTCTGTGCTGGGATGGGGGCAATGCTCAGTTTAAGTCCTCTCTCTGCCTGATGAGGAGAAGCATAGGCACTGACTGCATAGGTCCTCTGGGGCTGGAGCACCCACGGAACAAAAATAGTGGGTATTCAGCACCCACCCGCCGATCAGCTGTTTGGCAGCGAGCAGAAGGTGCTGGGGGGAGAGGACGGAGTGGGGCCAGGAAGAGGAAGAGCGAGGGTGGGGTTTTGGGGGAAGTGGCATGGCCTCTGGGCAGAGTGGGGGTGGAGCATCCACCCAGAAAAATGAAAAATTGGTGCCTGTGAGCAGAAGGGATTTGAACAGGGATCTGCCACTTCTCAGGTGAGTGCCCTAGGCTATGCGGTCTCCCTCAATCTCTCCTGTTAAAGTTGTTCCACTTTAAATAATTGAACAATTAAATATTAATTGGGCCAGAAAAAGAGCCTATAGCCTGGTGGTTAGGGCACTCCCCTGAGAAGTGGCAGATCCCTGTTTGAATCCCTTCTTCTCACTGGGCACTTGAATTAGGGCTCTCCCACATCCCGGGCGAGTACCCTAACCTTGGGTTAAATATTAAGGGAGCTCCTTCTCCTGCCCATGCCTGGCTGTTGTGTGTGGATTTAGGCAGCCTCCGATTGTTCCCTGCATTGACTTAAGTGGCCAAACACCCACCTTCTCCCAGTTTGTAAATCACAAGCAAAGATAGGCCCCTCCTAGCAGCCCGGATTTAGGCATGGAAATCTGACCTGAGGGTGTTTGGCTTAAGACGTGCTCCCCACCCCCCATCAGCATCTCCCATTGGCTATTTTAGGCAGATCCCCACCTAGCCTGTTGGCTTTTGTGGATCACATTCTGAGGCACCTATCTATCTCCTCATATAGGAGTCTAGTGGCTAACCCAGGCCTTTCAGATTGCAGTGTTGCTCCTGTGTTTTTAGTCACCTAAAAGTTAGGCATTGTGATGCTGAGTGTCTCGACATTCGAGTTCCTTTTATGGAACCGGCATAGCCACTTGGTTATGGACATACTGTTTTGTGCCTTGTTGAAAACTGAATTGGATTTGGAGAAGCAACAAAGGTTTAAATAAATGTACTTTGTGCATGTGCAAGAGTTTCTGAAAGACAATAAAGCTAGTGCTCAGCCTGCGTGCACAGCAGTACAGTGAATCTGCATGTGTGTGAGAGAAATTTAAGTGGGAAATCAGTTTTAAATGTAAGGTCATGGAGATTATGATCTGTGATAGTGCATAAGGAAAGAGACAGGGTTCCAAAAATACTATCTCCATGTGATCGGTGATATTGGCCCAGCTCTGTGTGTGTGTGTGTGTGTGTGTGTGTGGGCGGGGGGGGGGTGCAATGTGTGGGAACTTGGAGCACCTCTGCTTCATTCACTGCAGCAATTGGTCAGGGTGTTGAGAAGGAGGCTGGAGTTCACAGAATCCCTTCCTCATTCAGGGTGGGGTTTGGAAGGAGAGCAGTGTATGTTCAGTACATGGCCCCACATCTCAAGGAGGATAAAAGTAAATATCAAACAGCTGCCTGGCTCACTGAGCACCTATCTAGCTCACTCAGTAATGAGGGGACCTGCAGAACTTATACCATGACATCATGGAACTGAAGGCTGTATAACATATACATATATAAAGGGGCAGAATTAAGGTTACAAGAGAAATCATAATTTTGTCACTTCCTGACTTTTAAGAGTTTCAGTTTGAAACTTCAGTGTTCTAACACGTGTGTGTGTGTGTGTGTGTGTGTGTATGTGTATGGAACAGCAATGAATTATTAAACATTCAAAGTTTTTTTTTTCCTACCCAAAAATACAGATGGGCCAGAGCCACAAAATACGGATCCAGCTTATGAACTCCTCAATAGTTGGGAGAATGGCAATGTTATTTCAGGATTTTGGCTCACTGGCAGAGGCCAGTGATGAAGTTTGGATCTAAGTTTAAATACTGATCCCTGCTAAAGTTAAGGATTAAGAGCCAGTGCAGGTTTTGGTTCAGGCCCTTTTCTAGCTGGAAAACAGCCAATTTAACAAATAACATGTAAGCATCCCTGGAGTTCTTGCTTCTTTACTATACTTTTTACAAGAGACAAAATAAACTCCTTGGAGAAGGGCCTGGGTCTTCAGAGCGTGGACAGTGCCTAGCATGTTGTGGGTGCTACTGTAAAAAATACTAATGAGATTTGACATGATGACGCTTCAGGGGATGGGCGCAGCATGAAACATGCTATATTTGGGAGCTTGTTAAAAATAATTGCATCAGTTTAACACTCAGCTAGAGCTGCAGTAAATCAGTGAACACAGACATAGGAGTTGTCTAACTGGGTGGGGTTAGTTATCAATACCAGCTGCCGTTAACACTGATGGCACATTCACTGGTTATTAAAATGTGTCTGTTTCTCATTAAACTTCATATTCATATCACTGTCATCTGGGAATCCTCATTCTGCTGTTTGGGGATTACTGCTGCTCCTTTGGGCACAAGCAGCCAGTCAGGGTCACGGACAGATTAATGTTCTACAAGCACAGGACACAGCAGACGTGAAAAAGTCTACAGTAAATAATGAGTTAAGGGTCCTCTTACTCATTAACTGCCCATACTAGCAATAATTCCTACACATCTTAGGAAAAGCTGGGATTCCCATGTTTCCAATGATGTAGCACATGAGATCCTAGTCCTAGCAGTTCATGATATGAACTGAATTGACGTAGACACAGTGAAGAAAAAGGACAAACACAAGGATGGATTTTAAAGCATCAGGCCACAACTTTATTACATTTAATACTTGGGAGGGCTGCTATCTATCCTGTTAGCCATACTCTCACCTACCAGGCATTTTAAGTGGTTCCAGTGTGGAGGCTAAAGGATTCCCTACCCAATAACCCACCACTCGTGTAGGCTCTCTTCATCTTACCCCTAGGACTCAGTTCATTTTTCTGAGTCCTACTCCTGCCCCCAAGGGGGACCAAGGGTACGAAAAGGGGGGAACCTCAGCCCACAAAGGCCTCAGGGTCTCCTCCTATCCCATGAACACAAGGCCCACCAGTAAAATCCCAGGTCTTTTACTTCTGCGAACCATCCCTTTTATCCTTTTAACCACACTCAAAACTAGCGGCAAGTTGCGATGAAATAACATCCTTATTGAGTATTAATTATTAAACTCTGTTCTTATTTAACTTAACCGTGCCTCCAGGATGCTGTTAGCAAGGCAAAAAACTCCCCAGCCCTCTGCCAGTTTGGCCCCTACAGGAAGAAAAAAATTCATTCCTGACCCTACAACGGGCAAACAATCAGAGCCATAGCATCCACAAAACACAACTTCACGGCTGCTAATACAGGGGATGGAGGGTGAGGCTGCTAGAATGGAGCAAAAAGCAAGAGGCTTCACGAGGCCGAAGCTAGGGTTTAAATTAATGAAAGAGGAGAGTGAGGGACCAGTCAGATCCCTTCCTTCCCAAGCTTGCCAACCAGTGACTAGAGACTTTGAAGGGGAAGGGCACCCCTGCATCCTCTCAGCACATGTTCTCTTTCCACATTCAACTGGGCCTAACCCAGTTGCTGCTGGCCCCATCAGGTTTCCCATTCATTGAGGCAGTTGGGTGGTACTGGTCACAATCCCTCAATGACATAAAAATTCAAGCTAGCCCAGGTCATTTACCAATGACCAGTTCAAGATATGCTCTGTCTGTCAGTGATGTAAGCTTCATAATCACAAATATTGATGGTTGTCTATTTACAGCATGGGGGCATGTTCTTTTGACCCAGCTGTGTGTTGTTTTGGTGTGTGTTTGGGTATTTTGTTTATTTTGGAATTAGACAGAGTTGCAGAGTGAGTACATGCATCAGGTAATGACGTGTTCTGATATAGTCAGTATATCTGTGTCTTTTTTAAAGATAAAATTAACATTGACTATATTTCTATTCATCCAGCTGTAATGATCTATATCTTGGAGGGAAATAGAACACCTCCTCGAGTTATTTACCAGATTGATGCATCTGATCCTGAACAGTCACAACTCACAGTAAGTTTAATTAAGGAAAAAAGAGAGAGAGAGAATGCAATCCACTGCATCTGAAGTATAACTAATTCCCAGGAACTTTCTCCTCTGAACTCACTCATCAGGCATATAGAAAACGGTATATTGTCAGTTGAAATGAAACATTTTAAATAATAAGCTAGAATAGCAGAATGTTATTTTTGATAAGAAGGGACCAATCTCTCGCCAGTGGGGTATGGAGTAGGTTTTAAAATTTGAACACCCTGAAGTTAGATTTTGGAGACAGGGTTTTGCTGTGACCCACCATAGATATAGCAGGTAACGGGGTCTTTCTTACAAACTGTCTCCAAAATCCCTTTTCAGAGTAAGGGTTAAATGGGGCTTTTAATCTTTTATGTTACATTGAAGTTTCTTTTAAATGAAACATTGGGGAAATAACTCTTCATACAATGAAACCTCAGCATTTAGCCATCTGGAAAGCAATACAGTGTGATTTGTGGCCAAGAGCTTAAAAAAATGAAAAGGTTCTGGATATCAGCAGGAATTTCAGAAAAGTCACTTTTTGCAGACTTTTACGTGAGAAACTGGTGAAAGATACAACATTATCACAAACAGACACTTCAGGTGTTACTTCAGCCTGTAGCACTACTCAAAAGACCAATTACATTTTAGGAGCTGCATTCTTGACCTCCTTACTCAGTCTTTTCTCAGTCAAACTCCCATTGAAGTCAATGTGGGTTTGACTGAATAAGAAAAGGTGTAAAGGCATCAGGATTTAACTCTAGATTAATGATTATTGCCAATGAAAGTGAAAAATAACTGCAGTGAATTCTTCATAAGCAAAAGTCTTTGAATCTGTGATAAATCCCAGTCATAATAAGGAGATGCACATGCAGAAATGATGGACTGCTGGTACAATAATACTCGCAGCAGGAAAACTAGAGTGGTCCATTGACAAGAATTTGTTAGCTTAATTGATTAGATTACTCAGCCGCTTTTTCAGCAACTTCAGTTAAACATATCACAATAGGAGATGAATTGTGGTTACACTCGGTTCTATTTCATTTCTGTTTGTCAAAGAAGTAACACAAGAGGAGTAGCACCAGTTGAGCAGGTCTTTCATAAGGCTGTAGGATTTTTAAGAACACTTTACTGATCACCTGGCTTATCATTATTTGATGCTGTATGTTCTAGAATATCACTTGTTAAGTTAGGCCTGCTCTACACTACACAGTTAGGTTGACTCAAGGCACCTTACGTTAACCTAGCTGTGGGTGTCTCTCCACTTGAATTTGGCTCCTGATGACATAAGTGCCCCATTACACTGATTTAATAACACCACCTCCCCAAGCAACATAGAATCAGGGTCAACGTAGTTAGGTCGACGCAATGTGAGCGTAGACACTCTGTTACTTATGTCAACCTTTACTAGCCTCCAGCAGCTGTCTCACAATGCCCCACAGTGTCCGCTCTGGTCACTGTTGTGAACTCCACTGCTCCAGGGTCAGGTAGATGGGAAGCCCCACGAATTTCTGAAATTCCTTTTCCTGATTGCCTGGCTTGGCGAGCACACCCTAGCAGCTCTCCACTGTTGAGTGCAACTGCCCAGCTGACCATGCTGGCTACACACTCCAGGCACACTCCTGCCTGGAGGAGACAGGAGGTGGTGGATCTCCTGGGTCTCTGGGGAGAAGAGGCTCTGCAGGCACAACTCTGAACCAGCCACAGAAATGTGGATATCTATGAGTAGGTTGCTTGACAGATGCAGGAGATGGGCTACAACAGGGACCAGCAGCAGTGCCATGTGAAAGCCGAAGAGCTGCGGCAGGTGTACCAGAAGGCCAGGGAGGCCAACAATCGATCTGGTGCTGAGCTGCAGAAAGCTGCATGCCATCCTCAGCAGAGACCCCACCACTACCCCCAAGAGCCCTGTGGATACTTCTGAGGAGCCCAAATCACAGGCCCCTGCCATGAACAGTGAGGAGAAGTGGACGAGGAGGAGGAGCAGGTGACCGGGGGATCTAGCTGAGCCAGGATCTGGTTTTGACTCCACTGGAGTCCAGCCAGTCCTGACTGTCGAGCACAGGCGAGCCTGATACAGGGGAAGGAAACTCTGGTAAGTGTGCAGTTTACTTTGAAATTACAAGGAGCCTCTGTTACCCTCAGGAATGAGATATCGGCTAAAATCACCACCCCCTGGGGGAAACGGTGCCAGTATGCAGTTCCATTGCCCTATACAACCAGAATTATGCAACAGAGCAATTCCCTCCTCATTTTCCCAACTGCTGGAGGGCCATCCTCAGCATGGATGCCATGCTCTATCAGTCCCAAGCAGAAGTGAGAATGCAGCACTTACAACTTTTGGGGAGCAAGGAGAGTGAGTTCCATGTTTCATTTTGATTTCCATCATGAATACACTGACAAAGGTACCTGTGTGTGTTGTACCTGCAGCTGCTGCCATTGCAGCTGTAAGGTCTCCCCATCCCCACTCACGGAATGCCTGAGCCAGACACAGAGGAAGAAAAGAGGACTAAGGATGACGTGTTCCAGGATATCCTGCAAGTCACTGCTGCATCAGAGAATGAGCACAGGGCTTGGAGGATGACCCTTGCTGGTAACCTGGAGAAGGATGGAGTGGAGAGGAGAAAGGTGCAGGAAAAGGAGAGGGGATGTGCAGCAGGACATGCTTGTTCTTCTCAGACAGCAAACAGAGATGCTGCAGACTCTGGTGGGCCTGTAGGTTCAACAATTCCATGCTCGTTTCCCGCTGCAGCCCATTGAGAACTCAATATCGGGACCAGAGGTGAAAGTAAGTCGGTCCGGTCCGGCGTACCTGCAAGAGCCAGTACGCTGTGCCAGACTGGACTGGCTTCCCCAGGCTGGCGCTTTAAAGGGCCCCGGGCTCCCCGCAGCGGCTGGAGCCCCCGGGCCCTTTAAAGCGCCACCTGAGCCCCGCTGCCGGAGCCCTTGGGTAGTGGCGGCAGGGCTCTGGTGGTCATTAAAAGGGTCTGGAGTTCCACTGCGGTAGCGGTGGCTGGAGCCCGGGGCCCATTAAATCACCCCTGAGCCCCAGGGCTCCCAGCTGCCTCTGCAGCTGGGAGCTCTGGGGGTGATTTAAAGGCCCGGGGGCTCCCAGCCACAGCTGGAGCCCTGGGGCCTTTAAATCTTGATTTAAAGGGCCCGGGTATTTAAAGGCCCCGATTCTTCCAGTTGAGGCCACGCCTCTTCTGGTTGAGGCCATGCCCCCTGCTCAGGACTCCGGAGTACTGGTAAGTCCTTTAAGTTACTTTCACCCCTGATCGGGACCTTCCTATGTCCCCACTCAACATTCCATGTGGCATCAGGGGTCAGTGCACTACCCTTATCACTCCACCCCAGGGGACATTAAAGACAATCACAGCTTCATATACACTGACGTGTGTAAGCCCCGGTTGGTGTATGTGTACCTAAAATGGACATGACTATTTTTTCCACATCATAAGTTCTATTCCCTTAATTTTTTAATTTTTATTAAATTTCAAAAGGTTTTCTTTAATTGCCCATTCATATTACAGAATAAGTTTTTTTTTGTAATGAAATTAATCTTTATTAGTTCACAATGTATGCTGGTTGGTGCTGAGTAGGTCGGACAGCAGCCAATTATCTGTTACTGCACAGTGTCACACAACCCATAGCACCATTCATAAACAATATAAATAGATGCATTGACAATATTATATCCCAAAATACACAGAAATCACCACAAGATTCATACGGGGCCACAAAAGAGCAAGGCCAGGTGGACCACACTACAGCACACACACACTATTCTGGGTCATTATTAAAATGGTCTTTCAAAGCCTCCCTGAGCTTGGCTATTCAAATTCAGCAGATAGTTGCCCCACCTCCACCCTGGCAGAAACTTTTCCCCCTTTGCTTCACAGGACACAGCAGGCAGCTATAGCCACTGGGATATTTTTCTCACTGAAGTCCAAAAAAGCAAACAGGATGTTAGGAATCATTAAAAAAGGGATAGAGAATAAGACGGAGAATATCTTATTGCCTTATATAAATCCATGGTATGCCCACGTCTTGAATACTGCGTACAAATGCAAATACAAAAAAAGTACAAATACTGCGTACTCCTCGTCTCAAAAAAGATATACTGGCATTAGAATAGGTTCAGAGAAGGGCAACTAAAATTAGGGGTTTGGAACGGGTTCCATATGAGGAGAGATTAAAGAGGCTTGGACTTTTCAGCTTGGAAAAGAGGAGACTAAGTGGGGATGTGATAGAGGTATATAAAATCATGAGTGGTGTGGAGAAAGTGAATAAGGAAAAGTTATTTACTTGTTTCCATAATATAAGAACTAGGGGCCACCAAATGAAATTAATGGGCAGCAGGTTTAAAACAAATAAAAGGAAGTTCTTCTTCACATAGCGCACAGTCAACCTGTGGAACTCCTTGCCTGAGGAGATTGTGAAGGCTTGGACTATAACAGGGTTTAAAAGAGAACTGGATAAATTCATGGAGGTTAAGTCCATTAATGGCTATTAGTCAGGATGGGTAAGGAATGGTGTCCCTAGCCTCTGTTTGTCAGAGGGTGGAGATGGATGGCAGGAGAGAGATCACTTGATCATTACCTGTTAGGCTCACTCCCTCTGGGGCACCTGGCATTGGCCACTGTTGGCAGACATGATACTGGGCTGGATGGACCTTTGGTCTGACCCAGTATGGCCATTCTTATGTTCTTATGTTCCAATCTTTTAAGGAAACAATGCCAGCTACCCTGGAAATGGCACATTCCCCTGTCATTCTGCACCTGCTGAGCCTGTAGGTGAAGTGCTCCTTGGTGCTGTTGAGGGGGCAGGAGTATGGCTTCATGAGCCATAGGAGCAAGGGATAGGCTGGGTTCCCCAGGATCACTATTGGCATTTCAACAGTGCCAATGGTAATCTGCCGGTTGGGAAAGAAAGTCCCTGCTTGCAGCTTTCTGAACAGTCCTTTGTTCTTAAAGATACACGTGTCATGCACTTTCCTTGACCAGCCCTCACTGCTGTCAGTAAGGCGTCCCCAGTGATCCTGCAGCGGTTGCTTAACCATAGAAAAGTAACCCTTTCTGTTGCCGTACTCTGTGGCAAGGTGGTCTAACTCCAAAAAAAGGAATAGGCGTCATCTATCACCCCACCACAGTTCAGAAACCCCCGGCTGCAGAACCATCCACTATGTCCTGCACATTGCCGAGAGTCACAATCCTGCATAGCAGGAGGCGATTAATGGCCCTGCACACATGCATGACAATGGCCTCTGGGGTGGATTTCCTGACTCCAAATTGATTCCCAACTGGCTGTAGCCATCTGGCATTGCAAGTTTCCAGGGTACGATCACTACTTGCTTCTCAGGTGTCCCTGCATTGGATGGCTGGGGCACACAGATCTAGGAATGTGGCCTTGCTCATCCACAAGTTCTGCAGCCACGGCTCATCAGCCTGAAGTTGCATGATGATGCAATTTCACCAGTCAGTGCTCGTTTCTCGGTCCCAGAACCAGCACTTTACCATCTCCATCTGCTCCATGAATGCCACCAACAATCTTGAATTGCTTTTTTCTATGTCCCATGGCAATCTAGCCTCCAAGGAATTATGTTCCCTGCAGCTCCTCCTGAGGTTCTGCAGTACCCCAGGATCATGCACCCTATGCTTGCAATGCTCATGACAACAGTGTAGAACTGTGCAGGCGCCATGCATCTGTCAGAGATGGCATATGGTAAGGGGAGAAAAGGGGGTTTATGGGATTTTGAAAAGAAGGCATGAAAATTATGGTATGCGGATGAAATTATGGGATGGAGAACACTGCATTATGGGAAGTTGACCCCATGCTCCCAGTCACCCTTCCACAATTCGTTTTGGCTCCATCAGGCATTGCAAAAACTTCCCAAAAGACTCTGCACTGGACAGTGGCGAGTTGCATTGTGGGATAACTATCCCTGGTGCACTGCACTCTACATCAGTACAAGAGCTCCTGGTGAAGACATGCACTGGTGACACCAGGAGCCAAGTACGCATATGCACAAGCGAAGTACTTATTGTGGTGGCTGTATGCCGACATAACTTTGGTCAACATAATTTTGTAGTACAGACATGATGTCTTCACAGGATTACTGATTATGGCCTATGGGTAGCAGAATCAGTTCTTAGGCCCACTTGAAAGGAAGGGACCAGAAGAGAAACCAGACTAAGTATGAGGCAGGCAAGCTGGGAGCAGTTTCCTGAATAAAAACACAAAGTCATTGTACAACTGCACTGTGTGTCAGTGTTCTCTTCTCTATCTATCCTGCATGGACCTCCAAGAGATGAAGGGCAAAAGGCTTTGCAACTGCTCTCTTACAAAGGGTCCCCCGCATATCTGCTCTATCTTGATAATGGCTGTATCTTCAACTTTTGTAAAAAACAGTATAGCTCCATTGAAGACAATAGATCCATGCTGATTTACACCAGATGAGGACCTGGGCAGTGTGTTGTTAGTAACAGTGTAGAGGAGCATCTCAACTGGCATACAGAATATTAGTTAAATGCAGAAAAAGGTGATCTACCTTGGACATGGAGGTTATACTGTGCTGGTTAAATATCTGTGCACCACTACTCTCTTCTGGATAAAATGTCAGACTTGCTTAAGTATTTCCTGCTGCCCAACCACTAGATGGGTAGTGGCACGTGCACACACACCAGCCGGTAAATTATATTATTTTCATGGATTAGGATACCAGAGGGGGTGAGAATTATTCTGATAAAAATAAAAGGAGTACTTGTGGCACCTTAGAGACTAACCAATTTATTTGAGCATGAGCTTTCGTGAGCTACAGCTCACTCCATCGGATGCATACTGTGGAAATTGCAGAAGACATTATTATATACACAGACACCATGAACCAATACCTCCTCCCACCCCACTCTCCTGCTGGTAATAGCTTATCTAAAGTGATCATCAAGATGGGCCATTTCCAGCACAAATCCAGGTTTTCTCACCCTCCGCCCCCCCACAGACAAACTCACTCTCTTGCTGGTAGTAGCCCATCCAAAGTGACCACTCTCTTCACAATGTGTATGATAATCAAGGTGGGCCATTTCCTGCAGAAATCCAGGTTCTCTCACCCCCTCACCCCCCTCCAAAAGCCACACACACAAACTCACTCTCCTGCTGGTAATAGCCTATCCAAAGTGACCACTCTCCTTACAACGTGCATGAAAATCAAGGTGGGCCATTTCCAGCACAAATACAGGTTCTCTCACACGGCTGTTACTCTGAAATCTGATAAAAATGTGACACAATGACTAGCTTGGTGTGTGACCATGTCTCTTTCTAATGGGGACCACTGTCATGCCCTGCTTGCTATTTACCAGAAGATCTACTTCTATAGCTCAAGTGACAGTGGCTTGTGTTTCTGGTGATGAATGTCCTGGGTTTGATCCTGCTGATGACCACGATGCCTGTACATTTCCATACACAGAGTTCTGGGAATACTGTAAATGTGGGGCATATATTTCCTTGATCCATTCTGTAAGCCAGTGAATGAACGGCTGGATGTTTTAAAAAGATACAGATGCTAATTCATAATCCTTTTATTCCAGTATTCATGTACCCCTGTGTCTCAGTCATTCACGGTCTCTCAAACTGGAACCATTTCTTCCACAAAAGAATTTGATTTTGAGAGAGATCCACATCTGTAAGTATTCATTTTGATCCTCTGATCATTCTCGTTGTTCATTGTTAACAGAGACCTACTGCATGTAATCCACGGTGTGATTCTGGTTTGATTTTGTTTTTATTTAACAGTTATTTGTTAAACATAACAGTGACAGACCGCCTAGGGCTGAGCACCACCAGGGCAGTGATAGTCAACATCATTAACACCAATGACGAAACACCTTACTTTATCACGTAAGTGAAACGTTCACTTTGCACCCTAAAAATACACATAGTTCTCAGACTTTTCAGCCTCAGCATTATTGGTTCAACCTTTTGGGAGACTCTATAGCATAGCCATTAACTGATACAATGTCTCATTGTTTCCATGTACTTCTCCCTCTTTCTATATCCATCTTTTTTAAACTTAGATTGTAAGCTATTTGGGACAGGGACTATCTTTTTGTTCAGAGCCTATCACAATGGGGTCCTGCTCCATGACTGGGGCTCTGAGGTGCCATGACCATACACATAATAATGAACTAATGATAATACATAAGAACAGCCATACTGGGTCAGACCAATGGTCCTTCCAGCCCAGTATCCTGTCTTCCAACAGTGGCCAATGCCAGGTGTTTCAGAGGGAATGAACAGAACAGGGCAATCATCAAGTGATCCATTCTCTGTCACCCATTCCCAGCTTCTGGCAAACATTAATAACTATTATAATAACTGTTGCTAAAACACTATTTTCATTTTGTTATGACTTCTTAGTCTCTTGTTGGACGTTTTTATCAGTTTCTTTCCATTATCCCTGTACATGTTATTACAGTTAATTTTCAAAGCTTGTGTTTGATCCTAAGTCAAGCATGAAGACATACACTCTGTCTGGCTGAAACTCACCCCTGTGCAGAACGTCAAAATAAGGTCTATGGTTCGGATCCACAAAGGTACTTAGACTCCTTACTGCCATCGATTTAAACTGGAAGTCAGGAGCCTAAATATCTTTATGGATCCAAGCCCTAAGTCCCAATTTTAGGGTCCACTGCAATGCATAAGCCCCCTGTGACGAAGTGGGACTGTTCTTAATGTTTCCTCTGAATAGTGTGGGGGTGCCTCAGTTTCCCCTATGCAGTTCTTAAGTATCTAGGTGGTGGAGTAAGAGTGTATGATCACTGCAGAGCCCTAGAGGGCAGGTGTGTGCAGGAGTCTGGCCACAGAGAATGGCCGACACCGTTTCCCGGCAACTGATGGTCTGGGCCCTTCCCCCCTGCAAGGTGAGAGCTAAAGGGTTGGAGAACAAAGGAATCAGGTGTCCTCCTGGCCCGGGAAAGGAACAAAGCCAAGAGGAGGAGGGGCTGGAGGGAGTTTCAGTTTGGGGCTGGCTGGAGACATGGAGAGAAGGGCAGACATGGTTGTCTGGCTCACTGCCCCCAAATGGACCCAGCTGAGGGGTCCGGTTCTCTGCACCTACAAGCTCTGTTTTAGACCATGTTCCTTTCGTCTAATAAACCTCTGTTTTACTGGCTGGCTGAGAGTCACGTCTGACTGCGAAGTTGGGGTGCAGGACCCTCTGGCTTCCCCAGGAGCCCCGCCTGAGCGGACTCGCTGTGGGAAGTGCACGGAGGGGCAGAGTATGCTGAATGCTCCGAGGTCAGACCCAGGAAGGTGGAAGCTGTGTGAGCTGTGTGTCCTGAAGACAGGCTGCTCACAGAAAGTAGACTTCCCCAGAGTCCTGACTGGCTTCATGGGGAGCAGTTCCAGAGCATCTCCCAGGGACTCCGTGACACTCCCTACTCAGGTGCCACCTTTAGGTACTTAAACATTTGCTGTAAAAGTTCCCTAGCTACCTCTCTGCCTCTGGGCATGTGCGCTGCTGCCTCCCTCTAGGGGTCTGGACACCTGTCTCCTGCCTAACTCCCAGCACGATCCATGAACTGAGGGAAGACAGGCATTCACCTGCCTATCTTCCCTGTAGGGCCTGATCTGGCAGCCACCCTGAGCAAGTTTTGGTGCCAACAAGGTTATTTTACAGTGGAAAGGAATGTGGGCTATAGTGGTTAGAGCAGGTGCCTGGTAGGTTGAACTTCCAAATTCTTGATCTGACTCTGCTAACGACTGCCTGTGTGGTCTTGGACAAATCATTGAAGTATTGTATCCATTTTATAGAGGTTATCTACCTCAAAGCAGCGTTAGAATTAAGGGCCTTAATCTTCACTTGCACAGTGGTCAGTGAGAAAGGCTGTAATTCTTCTCCTGATCCTGGTGGCAACCTGGCACAAGTTAGGGCACAGCAAGGGCTGATCTAATCCATGCTAGGTTGTAACTTCCCTCCACAGGCCATTATGCCTGTGAAGATCAACCAGAGTGCAGTGAGGTTCAGCCCTGCCCTCTATACAGAGGAGGGAGAAGCCAGTGCCACTGTTTAATCACCATGCCAAGAGACTTCCAGCTGCCCCTCTGGCTGCTTTGTGCTGCCTGAGCAGTGGAAAGCTGCTGGAATTGGGGCCAAGGATCTGGGTATGATCTGTAAAGCCTGAGATGTCTGGTGAAATAGAAGAACTAAGTATTATAAATAGAAATGTGGCTTTTTCTTCCTGCCTATTTGATACTTGAAATGCATGAAGGAAACAATTAGCAGAGAGAGGTTTAAATGTAGATGCCCCACGTTACTGTGCTGGTCACATACAACTGGGAGGAGCCTAGATTTCAGAACCACCATTTGTACCTGTAGGACCACATTGTTTTCTAGACTGATTTTCCCCCTCCAAAAGTTGCCATTATTGTTATTTTATCCAGGAGACTGGAAAGACTACTGGTATTATGCTAAATATCTATTTTCAACCATACTATTTCCTAAGCTAATGAATAACAGCAATGACTTCGTGTTTTAGATGTAAAAAACAATATTTATATAGAACAGAGAATCACTGGTATCTGGTTGATCCCTGAATGAAATGGTCTCTTCCTATTCAGGGTAAGGATTTCTATTGGTATTACAAACCAAAAAGCACAGCTCAAGCTGTTTGTTAAGAGCTTGAGCTTCCAAAGATAAAATGATACTTCATTAATTGACCTCCCATATCACTACTGAGTCACATACAAAAACACATGTGAGCTGCATGCCTGGGCTTTGAACTTCATGACTCTATCATGGTTAGAGCTGTGGTGGGAGTTTGGGAAAACTTGACAAGTTTACAAACCTGTTTTCATTTTTTCTGATCAAAGCTTTTAGGACGAAAGTTTCAAAGGGTCTTTTTAATAGTGCCCACAAGATATGCAAACACATCAGTTCTTGGTGTGCAAAATCCTACATCGGCAGCCAACCCTTTGAAAATCTGCTCCTCAGAATGGGAAACCAAAGGAGGAGACAAGAAAGCAAACATGTTTCTCTCTTAATTACATTGTAGTCTTTGTCTAAAAGGCATTGCCTGAAGCATCCTATATAAAGCTACTGGCAGGAGGCTGATAGATCAGCAACAGCACATAGTCTAGATATATCTCAAAAGGAAGTGGCCAAACCCATGGCACAGTGGTGTTGGCATTCAGCATTACCTGCAGTGTGCTCAGAAGCTTCCTGTCTCTCCATGCAAGATCCCGTGGAGGGCTGAATAACCACTCCATGTCATGGCTAGAGGTGCTATAGTACTGCTAGGCCTGCCTGTGGGGGTGGGTAGGTGGTGTGGGTTCCAGTCACAAAGAGGGCAAGTTTTTTAAAAATTGGAATTTAAATGAGTTGAAACTTATTGTGTCTATTCTCCATAGACCTCACTACCTTCCTGTTTGCTTCTAGGTGAAATTCAGGTTGTCTTTGATTTGTCAAGCTCTATGTGGCTTTCCTCCTCTCTCCCTGTGTGCTGATGTAACAATTAGGGCAGCTTGGGTGCTGTCCCTAGCAGTTCCTACATTCGAAAATCTGGGGACCAGAGGCACGATATCCTCCACAGTGAACTAGGCTTTGTAATTCACTTCCCTGGCTGGTCAAAGCTACCCATATCTATTGTCCTTCAGAGTATGATATATTGCGCCCTGCTTTCCTTGGTGGCCATGGACTATGGAATGATTAACTAGTTAAGTAATGACATGGGAAGCTCATTGAAATGTTGACGTTTGTCAGTAAAGATGCTGAGCACTTCTGGAAAGTGTTGAGCACCCTCCACTCCCTTTGACTTCAGTGAGCACCTTGCCATAGCGGGCCCTAAGATATGTGCATTATTTTCAATAGAATAGGTCAGATTTCCATTAGGGGAGTCCTGAGGCCCTTGCATAGTTTTGCGCACACTCTGGCATGCCTACTTTTGCACATGCAGTGGTTGCAATTGCACATCAGAATACTCATTTGTACATGCAGCTGCAATAATCACAAGTAACCATGCAAATCTGCATGTAAAACAATGCCTGGGCCATAAGCTCATTCAGGAGAAATCTGGCCCTGCCAGGGTGAATATGTTGAGCTGGTTTTATAAATAAAGTGCATCAAATGTTGCCTGGAGTTCTGGGAATGCTCAGTCAGGGGAAAGCAGACCCTGTCATTTAAAAAGTTTATTGCACCACTGAGACAAGCTCTTTAAAATGATATTGTCCTGGCAGCAGTGACCGTATTTATTCCGTAGCAAGATTCCTTATACTGCTGCCACTATTTTTATTTTTTAACCTGCATGTGGATGGAATGAAAACAGCTAATCCATTTGCCAGGAGATGGACTGGATGATCTAACAGGTCTCTTCTATTTCCGACATCTACAATTCTATGACTCTCAAGCAATATTGACACTTAGCAAGGGACGTGGGGGAATATTTATTTGCCTCTGTTGAACTTCTTTGTCTACTCTAGGAAAGAGAGAGTCTACAGGATTCCAGAGGAAAACAGCCCAGGAACTGTTGTTGCCAATATAACAGCTAAAGATCCAGATGATGATGAAGGGATTATCAGCAGACTTGTCTACAGCATCAGTCCACCTAATACGCATTTTGCCATAAATCCATGTAAGACAAACAAAAATACTATTTGTCCTTCAATCTATCTCTGCCTTTTGGTACAACGAAAGGAAACAATCTAGGTTAGAGAAACTCCTTTGGCTCCAGTTTTAAGTTACCTTATTTCCTTCTGTCGCTGCCCATATGAAGAAGCAGCATACTTTATATAGGGTTAACACATTCTTAGGGCCAGGTCCTTGGGTCTGGCTGAGCTGTGCTCAACATGGAAGTGAAAAATCGGGGGGGGGGGGGGGGGGGAGGCAAAAGTGGCTGAAACTCATCTGATCCTGAGGGCTGTTCCCCCCGGCACCTCCAGAATAAATTAGTGTAGCCCCACCGTTTTCCTAATCTGTGTTGGCTGCAGAATTCCCCAAGGGGCTGTTGCGCTGGCTGGAGATTTTCAGGGCACACTCCAGCCACCTCTGGTCCTGCCTGCAACATGCGTACTTCGCCAGCAGTGGGCTGGGAGGGAGTGATGTAGATAGTGATGTAGCCTGGGTTTCCCCTAGGGAAGCGGTCTCCTCAGTTGCCTTCTTAGGGCAGTTTTATGCCTCTTTGAACCATGAGAGCAACACAACGTGGTCAGATCAGGGGGCTAAGGACCGGGACTTTAATGTTCTTCATGGTGCAGGCTGAATCCCCTCCCAGGATATGACCTACAGAAGCCCTGTAATTCAAATCCATTATTTCCCCCAGGTGAGACATCTCAGAAGACTTGAAGAGCTCATATAACAGGAGAGAAACACTTCTGCCCCCTATTTTCCTTCTGCCCATGCACACCGGGTTCTCCTCAAGTCATTTACAGCTGCGTCAGTGAATGCTACCCTTCCGAGCTGGTAGCACTTTCAATCTGATTGGTGCAGTTGTAAATGACTACACAAAGCACAGGACAGAATAGAATCAGGCTCAGTGACTTTTTCTTCTTGCTAAATGCTTTGGATTCCCTATGCCTTTTGGGCTTAAAGCGCTACACTCCCCATTAGTACACTATGAAACACAGACAGCGTATAAACACATTCTGTCACCCTCTTCTGGCTCTTTATCTATAGTAATACGTGGCTGACAAGTTATCCTGTTTGAACAGTGGCAGATGAAAGGGTATATAACCAAGAAGTGAATGAGTGAAGACAGAACTTGACACACTGGAGGTGGTTTTGGAATTAATTGATAAACTTAACAGTAACAAGTCATCGGGACCAGATGGCATTCACCCAAGAGTTCTGAAAGAACTCAAATGTGAAATTGCAGAGCTATTAACTATGATTTGTAACCTGTCCTTTAAATCAGCTTCTGTACC
This sequence comes from Natator depressus, assembly GCF_965152275.1. Classification (NCBI taxonomy): domain Eukaryota; kingdom Metazoa; phylum Chordata; order Testudines; family Cheloniidae; genus Natator; species Natator depressus. The sequence continues at coordinate 321,248,437 of NC_134234.1, read as the reverse complement.
CAGTGACTGGAAGATAGCTAATGTAACGCCAATATTTAAAAAGGGCTCTAGAGGTGATCCCAGGAATTACAGACCAGTAAGTCTAATGTCAGTACCAGGCAAATTAGTTGGAACAACAGTAAAGAATAAAATTGTCAGACACATGGAAGAACATAAATTGTTGGGCAAAAGTCAACATGGTTTCTGTAAAGGGAAATCATGTCTTACTAATCTATTAGAGTTCTTTGAAGGGGTCAACAAACATGTGGACAAGGGGGATCCAGTGGACATAGAGTACTTAGATTTCCAGAAAGCCTTTGACAAGGTCCCTCACCAAAAGCTCTTACATAAATTAAGTTGTCATGGGATAAGAGGGAAGATCCTTTCATAGATTGAGAACTGGTTAAAAGACAGGGAACAAAGGGTAGAAATAAATGGTAAATTTTCAGAATGGAGAAGGGTAACTAGTGGTGTTCCCCAAGGGTCAGTCCTAGGACCAATCCTATTCAACTTATTCATAAATGATCTGGAGAAAGGGGTAAACAATGAGGTGGCAAAGTTTGCAGATGATACTAAACTGCTCAAGATAGTTAAGACCAAAGCAGACTGTGAAGAACTTCAAAAAGATCTCACAAAACTAAGTGACTGGGCAACAAAATGGCAAATGAAATTGAATGTGGATAAATATAAAGTAATACACATTGGAAAAAATAACCCCAACTATACATACAATCTGATGGGGGCGGATTTAGCTACAGCTAATCAGGAAAGAGATCTTGGAGTCATCGTGGATAGTTCTTTCAAGACGTCCACGCAGTGTGCAGCGGCAGTCAAAAAAGCAAACAGGATGTTAGGAATCATTAAAAAAGGGATAGAGAATAAGACGGAGAATATCTTATTGCCCTTATATAAATCCATGGTATGCCCACATCTTGAATACTTTGTTTCAGAGTAGCAGCCGTGTTAGTCTGTATTTGCAAAAAGAAAAGGAGTACTAGTGGCACCTTAGAGACTAACCAATTTATTTGAGCATAAGCTTTCGTGAGCTATAGCTCACTTGAATACTGCATACAGATGTGGTCTACTCATCTCAAAAAAGATATACTGGCATTAGAAAAGGTTCAGAGAAGAACAACTACAATGATTAGGGGTTTGGAACGGGTCCCCTGTGAGGAGAGATTAAAGAGGCTAGGACTTGTCAGCTTGGAAAAGAGGAGACTAAGTGGGGATATGATAGAGGTATATAAAATCATGAGTGGTGTGGAGAAAGTGAATAAGGAAAAGTTATTTACTTGTTTCCATAATATAAGAACTAGGGGCCACCAAATGAAATTAATGGACAGCAGGTTTAAAACAAATAAAAGGAAGTTCTTCTTCACGCAGCGCACAGTCAACCTGTGGAACTCCTTGCCTGAGGAGATTGTGAAGGCTAGGACTATAATAGGGTTTAAAAGAGAACTAGGTAAATTCATGGAGGTTAAGTCCATTAATGGCTATTAGCCAGGATGGGTGAGGAATGGTGTCCCTAGCCTCTGTTTGTCAGAGGGTGGAGATGGATGGCAGGAGAGAAATCACTTGATCATTACCTGTTAGGCTCACTCCCTCTGGGGCACCTGGCATTGGCCACTGTTGGCAGACAGGATACTGGGCTGGATGGACCTTTGGTCTGACCCAGTATGGCCATTCTTATGTTCACTACATCATAGATGAGAATGGTTCTTATTTATACGTAGATCTAGAGCTGCCTTGAGAGCACTAGAAAATGAAGTTCTGTCTTTAGCCACAGAGCAGGGACAGCATGAACATTAGCAGTGCACGCTTCCCAACACTACTCTGCCAATGTACCTCACCCCTGACTTACAAAGACCCCTACTCGGGGTGAGAGGGTAGGCCCGTCTCCATGCCTGGTCAGTTATTGGCTTCTCTGCTGAGGCTGTCAGCCATCATGGTATTTTTGTGCTGTGGACACTTATCTGCTAAGGGTTAGATAAAATGCATCAGTTTATTTCAGATCACTAAAGAAACAGCTGTGACATGGAGGTAGGGAAGGCTGTATATTTATCACCAGTTCCCTGAGCCATCAAGTCCTTAAGGAGAACAATACATTTAAATATGAATTCTTGTCATTTCCTTTCCAGTAGTATCTAACCTCTCATTCTTTTCCTCTTAGTCACTGGTGTGATTTACGTGGCTATGCGAATAGATCGAGATGCTGCTCCCCTACGTCTACATCCTAACATCTCATTGGTCATTCGTGTGGAGGACAGTCCCAGTGGTGGGCAAACGAATCAAATAGAGATAACCATCATTATTGAGGATCTTAATGACAACCCACCAGAATGTAGCTTGTACAACTTCAGGTACTAAGCCACTCACAGTGTCTCTCACCAATATGACGGGGCCAATATGCGATGTAGGGCACCCTAGTTAGGCACCTAGATCCTGCATATGTGTGTTCAAATGGGCACTCCCTATTGGCTCCTACTGATAAGTGCTGACTGTGTGTGCTAGATGCAGGGCTCAAACATCCTGTTGGCTCAGATTTGAAAATTGGGCCCAAAACATCTGTGCCAAATCAGGCGTTTATCTATCTCTCTCTCTCATTCAGATGCCAGTCACCACAGCATCGAGGGGCCATAGACTGTATATAATTAAAAGTAGCATCATTTCTGTCCAGAACAGGGGCAGACTTTTCACCTCTCTCATTTCATGCTAATTTATTAAATGGGATCATTCTAGGCGGTTGACTTTCAGACTGTTCTGGCTGTTATTAATTTTAACCTTTGCTCTCTCCTTTCCCAACTCCCTTCCTTTGTCTGCTATCTTCATGTTCCTGGCCTGCAAACTCTTCAGGGCATAGACCACTCTGCCATTATACACAGTTGGTGTGCAGTTGCAAGCACTATCAATTACCATCAGTCCTGCTATTTTCTGCTGGACGACTATCATTCATACTGTATGTGTGTGGTAAGGGGGGATAGGTGGGATTGTGACATGAAGGATTTAGAATCTTTCACAGTTCATGGGGCTGATCATGATGTTATTCTATTTTTGTGCTGTTGTCAATAGAGCTGGGAGAAATTTTTCACACTGTTTATTTGCCCTCCCCTCCCCCCAAATGCAACTTTAGTCAACATGAAACTATTCACGAATTGGGCGGGAGTTTTCCAGTTTTAATAAACAAAGAATGGAGGGAGGGGGAGAACTGGATTGACAAGGAGGCTTTGGCACCATTCACAAAACTGCTGTAGGAGGAGGAAGCTCCCTTTTAATCTTTAGGCCAGTGATTAGGGTACTCATTGAGATATGGGACCGCGCCCCCCCCAGCCACTAAAATTTTTGATTTGCTGAAATTTTTCAGTTTGATACAAACTGCATTTTATTCCACAATTTTTCAGAACTACCAGGAAACCGAAAAGTCAGTTATTCACACAGCTCCAGTTGTAAGGCCCATTGGATGTATTTTTTGTCAAATCTTTTCAATTCACATTTAAAAGACCCAGTCCTGTAACCCGGCTATTTGTGAAACTCCAGAGAGGGTCAATGGGATCTGTGATTGAACAAGGACTACAGAGTTGGATCCCAGGGCCTGGTTCTGATCTCATGTCCAGTTTTATATCAGTCTAACTCAATTGACTTCAGAGGTGTCACTCTTGAATTAAATTGGTGTAACTGAGAGCAGAATTGAGCCCTAAGCACTTTGTTTTTAAAAAACTGCAGTACAGTTTTAATAAAACAAAACAAAAAAAACCACCAACCCCCCCCCCCCAGAATCAGAGTGATAGGCAAGAAACTCACTTTAAACCAGTCACTTCTGATTAGATTGAACTCCTAGATATTTATTCATTCTTCAGGAAATGAGAGAAGAGCTCTTCTAATTAAAGCATATTGAAAAAACCAGAATAGCATTAAGTGAGATGGGAAATCAGCCCAGCAAAATTAGTTTAGTGACAGGAAAGTGTTTCTCTCTAAATTGAGAAATTATTAAATTGATCTGAACAATTTACTTTAGGTTCCAAGGATGGCACAAAGCACCCAATTAGGAAGAAAGCCTGTCGTTATGAAGAATCTCCTTCTCCTGTGTTTTTAAACATCATGATCCTTAACCTGTAGCTCTTTGGGATATTTTTCATTGATTCTAAGGCCAGAAGGGACTCATTTGATCATCTAGTCCAACCTCCTACATAACACGGGCCATAGAACTTCCTTGAAATAATTCCTGTTTGAACTAGAGCAGGTCCTTTAGAAAAACATCCAATCTTGATTTTAAAATTGTCAGTGATGAAGAATCCACCATGACCCTTGGTAAACTACTCCAATGGTTAATTACTTTGACTGTTAAAAAATTATACCTTATTTTCAGTCTGAATTTGTCTAACTTCAACTTCCAGCCATTGGATTGAAGAACCTATTATCAAATATTTTGTTCCCCATGTAGGTACTTACTTACCACGCCATCAAGTCATTCTTAACTTTCTCTTTGTTACCCTAAATAGATTGAGCTCCTAGCATTTATCACTGTAATGTTTTCTAATCCTTTTGTCATTCACATGTCTTTACTCTGCACCCTCCCCAATTTATCAACAGCCTTCTTGAATTGTGGACACCAGAACTGGACACCATGTTCAGTAGTGGTCAAAGCAGTGCCAAATATGGAGGTTCACCCTATTCCTCGTCAAGATTCCCCTATTTGTGCATCCAAGGATCACATTAACTCTTTTAGCCATAGCATTACACTGGGAGCTCATGTTCAGTTATTATCTGCCATAACCCCAAAGTCTTTTTTCAAGGTCCCTGCTTCTAAGGATAGAACCCCACATCCTGTAAATAAATCCCCAGGAGTCTATGTCTCAGACAAAGCACAAGCTATTCCCAACTTGCCTGACATATACAAGGCTGCTCAAGGAGTATTGAGTGAAATGACTGGAGTGGTCATGATTCCACCCCATCCCTGCAAGCAACAAGGAAGTAGGGAGATGGAGGAGATACTGTGGGAAATAGAATCGCAGAAAGCTGCAAAATAATTCTGGATCGGGTTCTTGACATTGCATTATAATATAGGTATCAGAGCCTTTCATCAATAGAAGATGGGATTGTCAAGATGACAACCATTAGAACAGAACATCTGGAACTCATTCCAACTTTGTTTGTCTACTATTCCATTCATGGAGGAAATAACTCTTCAGTTCTGCAAATCTAATGTGATGAATGAGAATTGCTTTGATTGAGGTATATCAGATTCAGCTGACAGATCATGGGTTATTGTAAGTAGTTTAGTTGGAAATATATCACACGCTGTTCAAAGATAAAGAATAAAAACTAATTTCAGTGTTTGAAAGTAACCTTATGCCTTCATAGGCCCTGATACAATGAATCACAAAAACATATACTTTAAACATGCAAGTAGTCTAATTGATTTTGGTCCCGCACCAACTTCAGTGGGACTACTCACATGAGTAAAATTAAGCATATACTTAAGTATTTTGTTCAGTGAAGAAAAACCCAGGCCAAGTATCAATTAAGGGGCAAATGAAGTAGCATGTCTCAGCATGTAGATAGAGTACTGAAATGCAGATTTTTAAAAGATACTCATTTGAAATTAGAGGTGGATTAAACTGAGATCCTGATGCTGGTTCCAAAGTTAAGGGGTGTTCCGAGCATTTGGTTTGGGTTCTGTCTAAGGGTTTTGGTTCAGCCCATTAGAGAGAGAAAGGGGTTACCCACAAAATACAGATCAGATTCCAGTTCTGCTCCTAAAGTTTGGGGTGTTGGAATCTGGGATTTTGGTTTGAAAAGTATGTGGAAGTCAATATGCAGTACACTTCAAAAGCTGTTCAGAGGAATGTTGTAAAGAGGCATGATGGGAAACATTTCTTTTTGACAGACTTGAGGTATCTGAAACAGCCACCACTGGGACACTCTTCCTTGACCTACGAGATCACTGCCAGGATATAGATGTTGAATCACCAAATAATGAATTTAACTTCACTGGACTGTCCGGACTTGGAAGTAACAAATTTACACTGAATCCATCTGGCTCTGGAAAAATTGTGGTTAGTTAATTGTTTTGTTTTAGGAAGTCTCAATTAAGATGGCAGTTTCTTAAATCGAACTAAGGTATCTTCTAATACTCTCCATTCATTATCCTTTCAGGAAAAATTGTTATTCACACTGGGCTAGGGTGAAGTCTATTGAAACTGTTGATGAAATGCACGCATGATTGTGTGTGTGTGTGCGCGCATGTGTGAGAATGTTCTTTATGGAGTCTTTATGGAGATCATGATGCACAATTGCTCTTTATTCTAAAATCTGAAAGAATGGTTAAAACTGGGGAAAAAAAACAAAGCCATAGACTTGTTTGAAATCTCCTTTCTAAGGAGTGTGGGGGCACATAGGAATGAGTTTCAAAGCACTATATTGACATTGATTGTTTAACATTGATATGGAAGTATAACACGAGCAACCAGGGGCAAGTCTCAGCAATTTAAACAGTGCCAGACTAATCCCAATTCACACAAGTGTTTGTAAAATACTATATGAGATCTTGGCTATTCAGAAGAAAGATTGACATACCACAGAAATCTCAAACTCAAAATCGCCTCTTGACTCCACTGATAAGAACTGTAGAGCTACCTGATCACTCTTGTTACAGTGTGTATGGTAACACCCATTGTTTCATGTTCTCTGTGTATATAAAATCTCCCCACTGTATTTTCCACTGCATGCATCCCATGAAGTGAGCTGTAGCTCACGAAAGCTTATGCTCAGATACCTTTGTTAATCTCTAAGGTGCCACAAGTCCTCCTTTTCTTTTTGCGGATACAGACTAACACGGCTGCTACTCTGAAACCTGTCAAGGTGGTCAGTTCATACAAATGCACGTTGGGATTTGCACTTGTTTATTTCACATGACAGAACAATGGATTCCTTGTGCTGATATCAGTCAGATCTGCAGTTACAAGAACTCTATCCCATTGCTTTGCATTTGTAATGTTGGTTGTTTTGTGGATAAAAACTGTGCAGATACACAAACCAGCAAGCATCTAGATATACCATTCAAAAGAGGAGAACATTGCAGAAGCATGATGGATGTTGATGTACAGCAAACTACTTCCTCATCTACAAGGCTAAGAAACATTTGCATGAAACACAGGAATTTATGGTCCTAATCTCCTCTGCTCACCCTGGCTGTATAATGTAACATGCTGGCTAAATGTGCCATTTCCCCTCCACTGGCTATTTCATAGAGGATAAGAGCCTACTACTGCTACCGGCTGAAGGAGTTACTATTTTAACTCAAATGGTAGAGACTTGAACTTTAGTGCTGACAACCCCAGTATGGGTGCTACAAAGGATGGCACAATGCAAGAGACTGGGTTTTGATTCCCCATTTGGGCAACCACTTTGTAACAACTCTCCTCAGGGATTATCATCAGTGACTGAACCTGAGACCTTAAGCATAGGCCTACATCCCATGATCTAAAGCAGGGGTTCTCACCCTTTTTCTTTCTGAGGCTCCTCCAACATGCTATATAAACTCCATGGCCAACCTATGCCACAGCAACTGTTTTTCAGCATATCCAGTAGATTAAAAACCAGGGCCGGCATTAGGGGGTAGCAAGCAGGGCAATTGCCTGGGGCCCTGCAAAGCTAAATTGCTTGGGCTTTGACTTCAGCCCTGCACAGCGGGGCTTGGGCTTTGGCTTTCTGCCCTGGGTCCCAGGGAGCCTAATGCCAGCCTTACTCTCTGGTTTATTTTGGAGGACCCCCTGACACTTGCTCATGGCCCCCCAGGAGGCCCCAGGCCCCTGGTTCAGAACCTCTGATCGAAGGGATCAACATTGTTAGGTGGTGGTGGTAGTAGTAGGCTTTTTTCCTCTTTATGGACCAACCATGAGATAAGGGACTTGTTACACTTCGCCAGCAGGCTACACACACTTTGAACTCAAAAGATAAAAAGATCAAGACTTTCAGCTACATATAACCCAGGCCACCTACAACTTTAGCTAAAGGAGAATGAATCTTCTTGGCTGTAATGAAGTTAGGAATTACAGCTAGCCACCAGAGAGTGTATTCAGTCCTGTAATTTATTAATTGCTTGTATAATTCAAAGAGGGCAGTGATATATGTACTTAGCCAGCACATTGACAGAACACTGGAAATCATCATTTGCTTGGTGTGTGCTGTGACTTTATGTAACAAGGTATAAATACAGTTTCCTTTTTTTAATCTAGTTGATTGGAGGTTTGGATTTCGAAAATCCAGATAATCTAGCAGTTGAGGAATATACTTTGACAGCTGTGGTGCAAGATATTGCCCAGCCTTACTATACTAGCAAGTATTCCTTTTATTCTTCTTTGAGATTTTTTTCCTATGCTGTTCCTGCATAGAAGAAGGAATGTTATTCAAAATATGTTTATGTTCAACAGATGTTTTCATAGCCATACTTAACCATTAGTTAATCTTCCATTATGTTTCCAGATAATATCTACATTTACATCAAAATAATTCCAGTGAATGAATTCTTCCCAGGCTTCAATAACCCATCATATGTATTCAATGTTTCAGAAATTACCCGAGGTACAGTAAGTAAAGGCTGTCCTACAGGTGTAAGGTTGTTACAGTGTAAAATAATCATCTTGGAGCAAAAATATATTAGTTTGTATTACAATAGTGCCTCAAAGCCCCAGCCAAGATCAGGACCCCACTGCACAACCTCAAAAGTACAGGGTTTACATTGTAAATAGACAAAACAGGCAAAGGGTGGGAGAAAGGAAGTATTTTTATGTCCCCTTTAACAAATCGGGGAGAGAGATTAAGTAACTTGCCAAAGGTTACATAGCAATTCTGTGGTAGAACCAAGAACTGAATACACCTCTCTTGGGCAAGATCCTCACTCCCACTCTGGCCACTTTACACTATGTAAAAGAGCATAAATGGGTCCAAAAAGCCTTGGTTCAGCTAAGGGATGATTCCCCTGTCTCTGGCACTGTGAATGACAGCCATAAAGCTGCCTTCTGAGGACCCCTTGAAGCCTCTGTTGTAGTGGGTGTGTCACCATGCCCCTGAATCCCAGGGCAATACTTTAAGCATAAGACTATCCACTCCTGCCTAGTAGAGTAGTATATACAAGGAAACAGAGTTAGACTTGCACTTGCTTGGGGGTGGGGGAATACGCATTTGTTGTGAGGAACCTACTTTTGCAATAGCAAAAATTTGCAGGTTAAACAATTTGGTAAAAACCTTTCAAGCATGAGTTTTTCCACTCATGCTGTCTGAGAAGCTTTTGCACATCTTTTACATGGCCTGCCTCAGCCTCCCCTGTGGCTGCCCACTGCCTTTTCCACTTCTCTCAGCTCCCCAGACCTTCCAGCTTGCTCTCTGCTCTAACAGCACCTTTGTTCTGCAGTTATTCCTAAGCAACTTCTTTGCAGCGTTAGCAGTGTTTTCTTCCTCTGTGTAGGGTGCCTGCCACCTGTGTGTTTACAATGTCCCTTACCTGCAGCTGCATTTAACTCAAGCTTTTAAAATCTTCTTACTTGCCGTGTACGGTAATTGAGAGGAACAGACAGAATTCCATCAGGAATTTGGGGGATTTTTTGGAAGGCGGGGGTAAAAGATGGAAGTTACAGTCTTTTGCAGGCATTTTCACTGGGTTTAAAGGGCCAGGGTTTTTCTAGTTCATACAGCACAGTTTCATTAGCCAATCTGCACTGGATGTGGAACTTTTCTATTATAACATGTCATTAAACCAAGCTTAAATTGGAGGCAGCAAAAACGTAAAAGTGAAAACTCACCCCCAAAACAGAAGTGATACTCTTTATTAAAATCCACTCTTCCACCACGCACTGTAGTGGTTCCCTCCCTCCCCACCACCATATTGAATTTTAAAAAATGGCCCACATATTGGGACTGTGAAGCCCACACAGAAAAGAGGAAAGAGTCTAGCTCACTAGTGGCTGACCAGAAGGAGATGTGGACCTCTCAAGGAAGGCCTGGTCTACTTCTGGTGACTCAGATCAGTTACAAGGAACAAAGCAAATTGAAAGGTCCCTATCTACCCTGGGAGGCTCTGGTATCTAGGAGGCTCTGGATAGGACCTGGGTACTGGCCCTGGGTACCAGCCCAGGCTTCCTCCAGGCAGCTTCTAGGTTTCCTCTGGTCTCAACCAGGCCTTCCTTTAAGGGCCTAGCACAAGAAATCCATTCCTTCTCCTGGTCAGCCACTACTGAGCTGGGCTTTTCCTTTTTGACTCCTCCCTTCAGGCTTGACACCTCTGGCAGGTTTTAATGGGTGGGGCTGACTGAGCTCACAGGCTGTCATTAACCTCTTCCCAGCCAGGGAGGGGGTCATGTCATCTGAAGATGGCCACAACTGTAGGTAGACAAAAGACAATGCACAGAACCATCACTTGAAAAAAGTATGGCAGGCCTACAGCAAAATTGCAAGATATGACTGGGCCTGCAATACCTACCAAATCCTGGCCTGCATTCAGGGGGGAACATGTTGAGGCTGCTTCTGAAACTCTACAAGCTTTGTGTGGTTTGAAAGTACCTGTTTGAGCTCAGCGATGCTTTTCAAGCAAAACAGCAGAACAAAGGATGGTGTAATGGTAAGGCACTGGACTGGGACTCAGGAGATGTGGGTTCACTTCCTGTCTCCTCAGAAGAGGAGGACTTTCTGGTGGCTTGGCAGGCTAGTATTTCCTGGCAGTATGGCTTCTGCAGGAGCTAAAATGTCAAGTTGCTGATGGGAATCAAGGAGAGCAGAGACATAGCGTGGAGGCATAGGTCTCCATGTAGAGGGCCAGGGCCCTGATCTTCAGCTGTTTCCCCTAGATTCATGCAGCTATCAGGAATGCTTTGGTTTTGAGAGATCTGTTAGTTCCATGGTGTAGGGGTGAGGCTAGGCATCATACACTGCCTCTCTGTAGGCACAATATGGGGAACCTCATGGAGTTTCCTGTCTTGCATGTGTTTCCCTCCTCCCACTTGTGTGATTCAGACCTTTGTAATGTAATCATTTAAATAAATCTCTGAAACACATGTGTGACTATAAACCTCTGTGTCCATTACAGAGTTTTGCTGGATTCTGCAGAATGCTTATAGGAGTTAAACAAGTGTTAATGTAAACCTTTAAATACTGTTGCTTTAAAAACCCTTTGCAAAACAGCACACATTTTTGGAGAAAATACAGATGTGGGCTCTAACGGGATTCTGGGGATGGGGTAGTGCTGGCAGAAAGCATGCTGGCTGTCACACCAACTAGGAGCTAGCAATCTGCAGCAGGGCTGGAATTCACAGAGCCAGGAGGAGAAATAAATGAAATGCTAATGGCCTCAGTCACAACAGCTCCTAAACCTCCCCTCCCTGGTTCACTTTGGGCATTTAGCCAATAGTTCATAAGAAGCTGGTTATTTAAATATGCATTTAGGGTGAAATTAACTCCTACACAGAAGTCACTCTAGCATCACATATGAAAAATCATATATATGGGGAAACTGACAGCCAAAATATGGGAAACTTTTGGATTTCTTCCCCCTCCTCTTTTTTTTTGGGGGGGGGGAGGGGGGAGGGGTTGGTTTAAAAAAAAAGAAAAAACAAATATTGAGGGCTTGTTTATTCTGAGAAGTTAATTCAGATTAAGGTAGTGTATGAACTTCAAGCACAGCATCTATTCCTGATTAAGTCCTGGTGTGGACACACTCATACCAGAATAAGAATACCTTTGGAAATGGATTAAGCTAATTTGGAATAAGGGACTATTATTCTGGAATAACAACATCCACACCAGGAGTTAATCTGGAATGACTATTCTGGAATAACTACTTGTGTAGACAAGTCCTAAATTAGAGTTACAACAAAATCTACCTACATCATTTGAACTAAGAAACTCACTTAGGAGGAGCCTTATAGTCTGTACATTTCATTTTGTATGTAATTTTTTTAAACGTTAAGATAACATGACTCTTCTTTTCAGCTGGATCCAGCATTGGAAAAGTGAGTGCAACAGACAAGGATTTACCGTTTACTGGAATCACATATTCTATTGTAGCTGGAGGAGGTACCCTTTCTTACACAAATATATTTTGGATCGACCCAAATGAAGGAAATCTGGAGATTATAGCTACACTAGACTATGAAACAACACAGAAGTACATTCTCATAGTGCAAGCTTCTGACGCAGAGAAGCTTGCTACAGTGTCCGTGAGTAAAACTATACTACTTTGGCAAATGTCACCCCCACCTGAGGCAAAATTTAATCTATGTCCACGGTCATCCCAAGACCTATGCACCACTCGACTCCCACTGAAGTGATATTAAGGCTGTGGACCGGCTCTCTACACAGAGCTGAATTTCACACAAAGGGAGAATACAGTGGGAGTGAGCAGGGAGTCCTGGCATTAAAAAACAAAACAAAACAAAAAACATATTTATTTGTTGTTTTTTCCTTTAAACACTTTCTTTTATCTGCCTGTTATTCATTCTTGATATTTTTGGTGGGCAGCGAGAGAGCTTTCTGTGTATCCACAAAGGCCGTAAAGTGCATGCCTACACTTACAGCAGCACGTTGAGTACAAATACTGCACACCCAGCTAGCATGGGTATAAATAGCTGTGTAGACTGTGAGGCACAGCTTCAGTGAGGGGAGTAGAGTGCCCAGCACTCCTGATATCTAGCCTATACACCCTACATGGCCAAGCAATGCCTCCCAAGTCTACACTGCTATTTTTAGCAGCATAGTGTCCTGTTGTCTCCCCGCTGCAGGAGCCTTTCCCCACCACAGTGAAAGGCTGCAGCAGTGGGGAAAGGCTCCAGCAGTTTCCTGCTGCCAGCGCCTCTCTCTGCTGTCTCCCACCTTCCAGAGCCATTCCTGGATGCAGTGAAAAACTCTGGCAGTGGGGAGCTGCTGGAGCCTTTCACTGCCACATGTGGCTACACAGCACAGTGACAAGTATGGATGCAGCCTGCCTTTCACTGTGGCGTATACCTTCATGTGTAGTACCTGTATTGTCAGGGCCGTCCTTAGGATTTATTTCAGAGTAGCAGCCATGTTAGTCTGTATCCGTAAAAAGAAAAGAAGGACTTGTGGCACCTTAGAGACTAATAAATTTATTTGAGCATAAGCTTTCGTGAGCTACAGCTCACTTCACTACATGCATCCAATGAAGTGAACTGTAGCTCATGAAAGTTTATGCTCAAATAAATTTATTAGTCTCTAAGGTGCCACAAGTCCTCCTTTTCTTCTTAGAATTTATGGGACCCTACACAGTATTATTAAACTGGTGCCCCTATGCCCAATGGCAGCCTGAGCTTGCAGCCCGGCGGTGGGAGGTGGGGGCGGGACGAGACAGCAAAGGATAACAAGACGCCCGGCCTGCTTCATGGTGGCGGGGAATCACAGTTCCCCACAGAGACCCCCGTACCCTCTCCCTCACGCAGGATGGACATGCAGAAGGTACCTAATTAAAAGCGCTAAATTTGGGAATAAAAAATGTCAGTCACAGGTTTTTTGATAGGCCCTGAAGTTTGTCAGACATTTATTTGCAAAAACTTTGTAGTAAGGGCGAGTCAGCTGTCTTGCTGAATACAACATTAATTATTATGGAATACATGATGCAGCTCTTCTCCGTTTTACGTTTTCTTAATCAGTATTTCTAAGCTGATTTTATATTTTAAATGTACTCTTAAGCCTTCGTAAAGTAATCGTTCTAGATTACTACATATTTAACTCACTGAAACAAAGACATTATTTTAAATTAATCAGTCACAAAGGTTTAGGGTGTTCATAACAATGTTCATTGCTTTTAGAAAAAGGGGACACTAATTTACTTTGTGTGATCTCCATAACAATAGACAATGTTTATGAAATTTCACCAACTTTTTTTTTTTAAAGTTTCCAAAGATTTTAGGCATAACAAAGGATTTTATATCTTACTAAGGTTTTGTTGGAGGGTTCTCTTAAAACTAGTTCATCAGATAGTCAGAAGTAAAGAAAACTGGACAAAGAGCTTCCCTATCTGGAAGGAAAGGGGTGTTCTCCCTTTAAGGGCTCTCTTCAATTGGAGGGGGCAGGTGTGAAGGGAGAAAGGGAAGGACAGAGACTTTCCAAGCAAGTTTTTTTTTACTTTAGTAATTAAAATGTGTATTTTAGATAAGGGTGGTCTTTTGAAGGATTTATTTTAAAAACTATATGTCTGAAGAGCCAAGCGTTTAAGGCTAAAGATGATTGTGCATCTAAAAATCTATGCAAGGATTTTTTAGAGATGTGATTTTATAATCTTCACCAACTCACTAATGAAATATTTTTAAAGCAAATTTTAAACTAAGATCCTGTAGACTGACATGTTCTGACTAAATATTACAGTAATGCACAACTGTTTTTGTCAGTAAATTCAGAAACTGGCAGTACATACCTGGGGTTTGGCAAATGCCTGTTCAATGGCTTCATTACCCCTTGAATGGCTCTTTAACAGTTTCAGCGTTGTGCTAATAGGTCTGGCAGGCTGGAGGCTTTTTCACTTTTAAATACTAAAAAGAAAAGGAGTACTTGTGGCACCTTAGAGACTAACCAATTTATTTGAGCATAAGCTTTCCTGAGCTACAGCTCACTTCATTGGATGCGTATTGTGGAAAGTGTAGAAGGTCTTTTTATACACACAAAGCATGAAAAAATGGGTGTTTACCACTACAAAAGGTTCTCTCTCCCCCCACCCCACTCTCCTGCTGGTAATAGCTTATCTAAAGTGATCACTCTCCTTACGATATGTATGATAATCAAGGTGGGCCATTTCAGCACAAATTCAGGGTTTAAACAAGAACGTGGGGGGGGGGGGGAACAAGGGGAAATAGGCTTGAATAGAGACTGGGAGTGGCTAAGTCATTATGCAAGGTAACCTAAGTTAATTGTATCCAATTTGCAAATGAATTCCAATTCAACAGTCTCTCCCTGGAGTCTGGTTTTGAAGTTTTTTTGTTGTAATATCGCAACTTTCATGTCTGTAATGGCGTGACCAGGGAGATTGAAGTGTTCTCTGACTGGTTTATGAATGTTATAATTCTTGACATCTGATTTGTGTCCATTTATTCTTTTACGTAGAGACTGTCCAGTTTGACCAATGTACATGGCAGAGGGGCATTGCTGGCATATGATGGCATATATCACATTGGTGGATGTGCAGGTGAACGAGCCTCTGATAGTGTGGCTGATGTTATTAGGCCCTGTGATGGTGTCCCCTGAATAGATATGTGGGCACAGATGGCAACGGGCTTTGTTGCAAGGATAGTTTCCTGGGTTAGTGGTTCTGTTGTGTGGTATGTGGTTGCTGGTGAGTATTTGCTTCAGGTTGGTGGGCTGTCTGTAGGCAAGGACTGGCCTGTCTCCCAAGATTTGTGAGAGTGTTGGGTCATCCTTCAGGATAGGTTGTAGATCCTTAATAATGCGTTGGAGGGGTTTTAGTTGGGGGCTGAAGGTGACGGCTAGTGGCGTTCTGTTATTTTCTTTGTTAGGCCTGCCCTGTAGTAGGCGACTTCTGGGAACTCTTCTGGCTCTATCAATCTGGGGTGGGGTAGGGGGAGAGAAAACCTTTTGTAGTGGAAACACCCATTTTTTCATGCTTTGTGTGTATAAAAAGGTCTTCTATACTTTCCACAGTATGCATCCGATGAAGTGAACTGTAGCTCACAAAAGCTTATGCTCAATTAAATTGGTTAGTCTCTAAGGTGCCACAAGTACTCCTTTTCTTTTTGCGAATACAGACTAACACGGCTGTTACTCTGAAACCTTTTAAATACTAGATCCCCTCCCGAGGAAGACTCACCGGGCTGCAGCAGCCAGCTGTGGGAGCCTGCAGAAAGGGTCAGAACAGGGATAGGAAAGCCAGGGGGGTGGACACAAAGACCCAGTGGTGCCCCAAATTTTCAGGTGCCTTACGCAGCTGCATATGTTGTGTATGCCTAAGGATGGCCCTGTGTACTGTACACACTGCTTTAAGTGTCGACATAAGCTTACATTCACTCCTTATATGTTTCAGAGAACACCAAACTTCTGTGCATATAAACTCTTTCCTTCAGTGGTTAACATCTCTCTTTACCCCATTTTTGCATTACATTTGATTTTGCTATTCAAAAAAATTGTATTATCTCCAAGAATTTAGACCCAATTTTCCATTCCAGCCAATAACTGCTTGGTGAAGGAACAAGGGGGGTTGGGGGGAGAATGCTTACCTTCTCACTGCCCCTCATCTCCACATGGGGAAGGGTTGATCTACATGAGAAGGGCTCCCTTCATGCATGGAACAGTTGTAGAATCATAGAAGATTAGGGTTGGAAGAGACCTCAGGAAGGGAGGGCCAGCATGTCCCTTGGCCCGTGCTGCTTCCCACAGCCCCCATTGGCCTGGAGCGGCAAACTGCGGCCAGTGGGAGCCGCGATCGGCCGAGCCTGCAGACGTGGCAGGTAAACAAACCGGTCCGGCCTGCCAGGAGCTTTCCCTGAACAAGCGATGGACCAGCTTTGAGAACCACTGATCTAGTCCAACCCCCTGCTCAAAGCAGGAGCAACCCCAACTAAATCATCCCAGCCAGGGCTTTGTCAAACCAGGCCTTAAAACCTCAGTCGCTGAATTATTATTAAATGTCAGGAAGCTTAATTAACATTTGTGAAGCACTTTGAGAACCTTGACTGGCTAGATCTAATAAGTGTAAAGTATTATTTTCCATTCTGACTATCACATACTTTAGGCAATTCAAAAAAATCAAAAGTCCCACATAAAAGAAAGTTCAATGTTAGAACATAATAGCCTTAATGAATCTGAGTTCTAAAGAAACATCGGTCACAACATGAGTTCATAATCTCTTGAACTTTAACATGTCCAAGGCCAAAACTAAATTAATGGACCTTCCCTGCCACTCTTGTTTAACTACTGTCAATAAAAAGAATGAAGAACAAATCCTACCAGCTACTAGAGCTGGTAATATTCTGGCACAGCATACTGAAAGAATCTCACCTGATCAGCTGGCTCTCTTTCAGGTAACCATCAATGTTCTTGAAGTAAATGATGAAAAACCAGTTTGTTCAGCCAATACCTATTCATTGGCAATCCCGGTAGACCTAGCTGTTGGGACCAACATTGAGGGTTTCAGGATAGAGTGTGTTGATCGCGATTCTAGTCCCAGATCTTTCCGGTACTTCATTAATTCAGGTACTGCACTTGTTTGGCTCTTGAATGTCATTGTTACATGCCTGGTGCATGGGGAAAATGCTTGGATATAGATAGTCCATTTGATTTTGTGAACAAAAAAGTCTAGTACATGTTACATGCTAATGCTGATATTGGCTAGGGTTTAATAAGATGGTGATAGACAGGCACTTTAGAAATAACTTAAAGATTAGCTAGTGAGAGCTTCCATTTAAATTAATGGCAAAACTCACATTGACTCACTGGAGCCAGCCAGACTGCTGCTACTCTTGTACACAGGGACAAGTTGTACTTTCAGTTATAACAGGTACACTGGAAAAACCCCAGTGGACTTAATGAAGTTCCAGTATTTCAGATTTCTATCAGTGTAACAGAGTGGAATTTGGGGCACTGCTCCAAACTGCTCGACAAAACTTGTGTCCTAACTCCATGCTGTACTCATTAAAATCCCTTTGTAAGAACGCGTGCTTGGACACAAAAATCAATTATAAGCCAGGTGCTGAGACATTTGGTGTTGCCTCATTTCACAAAAAGGGGGCCATCTGAACTTAGGAAAAACTTCTGCTTTTGAGGCAGTAGTTGAGAATGGGGTAATGATTAAACAGGTGATGCAGACAAATATCTTAAGCAGAGAGGGTGAGAGCCTCACCCCCACTCCAGTCCCTTTATACAACATAAAAGGCTCAGAGTAGCATAAAGGGGCTCTAAAAGCCCTGGTCCTGGCCATGGGAGGGGTCTCCTGGTGCAGGCTCTGAGGAAAGAATGGTAAGGCTATCTTCTGAGGACAAAGCTTTGTATAGGGGACATGCAGGGGATGAAGCTGGGAGCGAAAGAGGCATGTCAATTGGTGGGTCTCCACACTACAAGGCAGTGCTGAAACCCATAGTGCAGCCATAGGGATGCTGCTTAAGGCCTGGGCTACACTAGAAAATTAGATCAGCAGAACTACGTCACTGAGGAGTGTGAAAAATCCACAAACCTGAGTGGCGTAGTTAAGACAACCTATGTCCCCATGTAGACAGCGCTAAGCCGGTGGAAGAATTCCACCTCTCGGGGAAGTGGATTAGCTATGCTGATGGAAGAATCCCTCCCATCAGCGTAGGTAGTGTCTACACTGAAGCGCTACAGTGGTGCAGTTGTGCTGTTGTAATGTTTTAAGTGTAGACAAGCCCTAAATTAAGCCGGTGACCCAGAACAGCCCAGGATTGGGAGGGCACAAAAAGATGTCTTAAAGCCACCTCAGGAAGTAATCTAGTCCAACACCCTGCTGAGAGCAGGACCAACCCCATCTAAATCATCCCATTGTCAAGCTGGGCCTTAAAAACCTCTAAGGATGGAGATTCCACCACCTCCGTAGGCAACCAATTCCAGTGCTTCACCACTCTCCTAGTGAAATAGTTTTTCCTAATATCCAGCCTAGACCTCCCTCACTGCAACTTGAGACCATTACTCCTTGTTCTGTCATCTGTCACCACTGAGAACAGCCTAGCTCCATCCTCTTTGGAAACCCCCTTTTAGGTAGTTGAAGGCTGCTATCAAAACCTCCCCTGCCCCCCACTCTTCTCTTCTGGAGACTAAATAAGCCCAGTTCCCTTAGCCTCTCCTCATAAGTCATGTGCCCTAGCTCCCTAACCATTTTCATTGCCCTCTGCTGGACTCTCTCCAATTTGTCCACATCCTTTCTGTAGTGGGGGGCCCAAAACTGGACGCAGTACTCCAGATGTGGCCTCCCCAGCGCCGAATAGAGGGGAATAATCACTTCCCTCGATCTTCTGGCAGTGCTCCTACTAATGCAGCCAAATATGCCATTAGCCTTCTTGGTTACAAGGGCACACTGTTGACTCATATCCAGCTTCTCATCCACTGTAATCCCCAGGTCCTTTTCTGCAGAACTGCCACTTAGCCAGTTGGTCCCCAGCCTGTAGCGGTGCATGGGATTCTTCCATCCTAAGTGCAGGACTCTGCACTTGTCCTTGTTGAACCTCATCAGATTTCTTTTGGCCCAATCCTCCAATTTGTCTAGGTCACTCTGGACCCTATACCTACCCTCCAGCACATCTACCTCTCCTCCCAGTTTAGTGTCATCCGCAAACTTAGTTTTATGTGGATTTTTTTGCTTCTACTTTTAGGTAATGTGAATAATCATTTCACTTTTTCACCAAGTGCTGGCTCCAACATCTCTCAGTTGATTCTTGCATCTAGATTTGACTATGACAGTGGTTTGGATAGAATCTGGGACTACAGACTGCGCGTCTATATAACAGATGACAATTTGCTGTCAAGTTCGAACAGAGCTACAGCCCTCATTGAAACTGGGACAGTGATATTAAGCATCAAAGTTATCCCAAACCCAACTACTACCATCACTACTACAGTAAGTTCACTGAAATTCTGAATCTTCAACTTAATTCTGTGGCTGTTGCATGGGGGATCTATCTGTGTGGGACAATTAAAACAACGGAGGGTAAGTGCACTCAAAAGAACACAAGAATTACTGTGGGCCCAATCCTAGGCAAGGGTAAGCGTCTTCCATTTACAGTGAAGTCAGTGGGAGACAGGGAGCTCAGTGTCTTGCAGGATTGGACCCATATACAAACCCATAATGTTTATTTTTTATTTAACTTTCTACAACAAAAAAGGCACCTACCCAAAGGTCCAGGTACCCTGCCATCACCTAAGATCATAGCCAATACAAAAAAGCATCCCAAAGCCTATCCCCTTGTCAAAATATCAAGCCATAATAAAATAATTGATTAAAAATACCCCATTCTGCAACATACTCTACATGCCATCCCCTCTAACTCCCACTCTCCCTTGAAAGCCTGAGAAAACAGATGGGCCCTGCCTGAGCCGTGGAGCCTACCATGGGGAGACTGTTAGAGCAGACAATTGAGAAGTTATAGACGTTGGCAGCTGCATTGATAAGGAGAGAGCAGGAGTTAACCTTTGCCTGGGATATTAACGTTTCTTCACGCATTTCTCAGAGACTGGTTTTTGGTTCCTAGCTATACACTGCTTTGGCTGACTCACACATCTGTATGTTTCTCTAATGATGGAATACAGATTAATCTTTGTGTGTGAAGATCAAAAAAAGGTAGCACAAAACTAGCTTTCAAACAGCCAGAAGGGATATTTCTCCATCACTTAGGTCACCCAAATATTACACCCAGTGACTGTCTACACCTCTCGCATATCCCACTCACCCTCATCCAATGTTTTTTCTGTTTCAAGCACACAAAGTTGCAAAGAAACGCTAAGTGTGGGATGGAGCCTTTGGTCAATGTCCTACATATGCAGTGGGAGTTTAGCCACTGGGCCCACGGGCCCAGGCCAACTGGGGGGCCCTGGCTTCAGCCACCTGGCAGGTGGGGCGGGGGAAGCCCCACCCAGCATCCCCAACCCCATCCCTGACAGAAGCTACAGGATAGGGGAAGCCCACCCCCAGGTCCTCAGACTGCGTCCCTGGTAGAAGCTGCGGGACAGGGGAAACCCCACAGCACCCCCCCACACCTTGACCCTGTCCCTGGCAGAAGCCGCGGGATGGGGGAAAACCCCGCAGTGCCCCACCCCCATCCCGGCAGAAGCCAGGGACAGGGGAAGCCCCCTCACTACTCTGACCCCCTCTCTGGAAGAAGCCACGGGACGGCAGGGGGAGTACCTGTACCTGACCCCGCTCTCCGGCAGAAACACCAGGCGAGAGAAGCCCCAGCACCCCGACCCTGTTCCCCCCCAGAAGCGTGGGAGGTGGTAGGGGAAGCCCCAGCACCCAGACCCCTACTGCGGCCCTGGGAGCTCTCACTTCCTGCTGCAGCCTGGGGCTGTGTCACAGGGACAGAGCTTCTCCTGTCTTGGGGCCGCCGTGGGGGCAGGGCAGAAAAGAGCAAACGAGTTGTGGGACTGGCGGAATGGGGGGGACCTTGGGTGGAACAGGGGTGTGGTCCCAGGAAAGGGGCAAAAAAGGGTGGGGCTGTGGGTGGGGCTGCAGACAGAAGGGATGCCTAGGGGCCCCCCCACTTACTCTGGCCCAGGGAAACCTTAATCCACCTTTGTATATATGGGATGGTCCATAGCTGAGCCACCTCAGGAAGAACTGTGGTTCAGAGTCACAATTCTTTCCCTGTCTCCATCACTTCCCTCAGAGGGAGGCAATTTGTGCCAGCACTTTACCAGATGCAGTTTGCTTCTGTCATCCTGTGCCATGTCAGCTCTACTGGCTGGTGTTTTAAAAAAGAGGGGTGTGCAGCCACGGGTCTCCCCCATTCTTCACCCCTCTCTGCCCCCCTGCTTGCTGGTATCAGTCCCTACTCTCCCCAGCGCACCTGAACCAAGATGTGGGGAGGTTGCAGAGGGTGGACGAGGGAGTGGAATCTTACGTGCTGTGCCCTTAGTAAACCCACAGATGAGCCAAGTAGACCCAGGCCTGGATCAGAAACCCAGAATCTCACACATGGAATGTTTGAAATCACAAGAGCTTTGCTTTGAAAATGCCTGGATCCAAACTTCCTAACTGACTCCTATCTCTAGTAATATACAAAAATACCCTGTAGTGAATGAGTTAAGATTTCCACACCCACCAAATTATAGAAATCAGATGTTAAACTGCCTACCGGTACTTACTCTCTACCCCTTCTCCCACAGCCACACACTTTACTATTACCACAAACTACCACGCACCACAGATCACCTATCACAACCCCAATTCTGCTTCCCTCACGCTACTAGCCTCCCAGCAACTATGAATTTAGTCCAGAAACCAATCAAAAATTTAATGAAAACTATATAGGAAACTCAAAGGCAATGAAAACGAATAGTGTAAAATTTCACACAGAAAGGACTCCACAGTAGAGAAAAAACAATAATTTATGCTCCATGTTATGCCCGTTTCAAAATTCAGCCTTAACAATGGATCTGTTAACTCCTTAATAATGGGCCAAATCAAAACTCTGTTTCAGAATACCTCTCATTTGGGGGGACCTCTGATATAGCTCACAACTTTGTGTTTAGGCTTTTTTCTAGAGCCAAGGAAGGTCACATGAGAATTTGGGGTTTCACCTATTTTTATGTAATGTATTGTAACAGTATTCCTACTACATTGGCATTGAACTGCATACAAAGGTAGTGCTTTAAAACTTTCCAGTTTTGCCTTAGATAACTAGAAACTATTACCTCAACACTGGGCAGCATTTCCTGTACTTCCATATACTAAGATAGTGAGGTAGAAAGTTCTCATTGTCTAAGGGTATATCTTCACTGCAGTCGGGAGATGGGATTGCAGCATGGGTAAACTTTCCTGAGCTAGCTTTGATCTAGCTAGATCAAACCTAGCTCAAGTAACAATCTCAGTGGAGGGGGCAGCAGTCCAAGATGGGCTACCTTCTTGAGTACCACCCCGCCCAGGACTCTGGGTACATATTTAAATGGCTAGGGGCTGTGCCACCATCCCTGCTGCTGCAGCCACACTGATATTGTTACTCAAGCTAGCTTCAAGGTTAGCTAGGATATGCCTACACATGCTGCAGTCACACCTCCTGAGTGCAGTGTAGACATACCCTAAGGCAATCCAAAGTTTTTAAACACACGTATGCATGTTTTACTGTAAAATACAGGAGCACAATCAGAAACATACTTTCTACACTAGTTGTCAACAAAATTCAGTTTGCAGCATTTAAGAATCTTTTCTATTTTATTTTTTTTTCAAAGCCTGCCATTACGCTTCTGATCAGAACAGAAAATGTTTATTCTGAATCAGCTTGGTATGTGCCGTTCCTCATTTCTGTTGGCAGCATGCTACTGCTTGGACTGCTTGGATACCTATCCTTCCTGTTGGCAAAATATATCCGTACCTACTGTCCACCAAAACCCAAAGCAAATAAAAGAGCACTGTAAGTAACCAAAAAAAGAACATAAACACTAGTTTCCTTGAGAAATAGTGAGTTTGTTATTACTATTGAGAAATACCCACTACTTATAAAGACAACTTGAAACTCTGAGAGTTAATGGAATTTATACTTTGAATATTTTAGAGCAATATGTCATTTGCTGTAATAAACGTTAATAGTTGTTGGAATAAGATGTTGATTCTTTAAAGAGATAGTCAAATCAAAATGACATAGAAACTCTTGGTGGATTTACTGATACTTTAGCAAATGCTTTAGCTGAACATCACTAGCAGAAATAATAATAATTGTAATTACTAAATATTTATTGTTACCACCAGAAGTCCCAATCAGGATTATGGCCCAATTGTGCTCAAATCTTTCAGAATGAGAGATAACTTAGGCTATGTTTTAGTCATGGGTACTTTTAGTAAAAGTCACGGACAGGTCATGGGCAGTAAACAAAAATTCACGGCCCGTGACCTGTCTGTGACTTGTACTATTACCCAGAACTAAAACTTGGCCTGGGGCCTGTGGGTGCTTGGGGTGGGGGGGGAGTCTGGGGGTGCTGCGGGTGCTGGCCCGGGACCTGTGCTGGTGCTGGGGGATGGGGGGTGGGGCGGGTGCTGGCACGCAGCCCAGGACCCGCGCTGGTGCTGGGGGGGGGGGTTGGCAGTTGGCAGGGCTGATAGGCTCCCTACCTGGCTCCCCGTGTCCCTGCAGCTCCTAGAGGCCAGGGGGGCTCTGCGCACTACCCCTGCCGAGCTTTGGATCTGTAGCTGCCATTGGCCGGGAACCGCAACCAATGAGAACTGCGGGGGGTGGTGCCTGCAAGCAGGGACAGCGCGCAGAGCCCCCTGGCCCTTCTGCCTTGGTCAGGAGTTGCAGGGTCATCCCGGCTGTTTCCAGGGAGCCTCCCCCACCAGATAAGCACCTCCCCACATCCCAATCTCCTGCCCCAGCCCTGAGGCCCCCTCCCACACTACTGCTGCTGCTGGCCCAGGGCTTGCCTCAGTAGCTCCTCAGACAGCCGCATCGGCTGCTGCAAAAGTCACGAAGGTCATGGAAAGTCACGCAATACATGACTTCCATGACCGACCCGCAGCCTTAGAGATAACATATGAACTGCAAGATATTGTTACTATTCTAGAGGAGTATGCAAGGAGTTTAGCAATTTGTGGTAGAAATGACAGATGGATACAATATGGCTATTGTTATTATTTATTAATTGGTGACAATGATTCGTCGAGACTCATGATCTCCTGTTAAAAAGCAATCTTGATATTTTCACGCCACATTTTAAACCTTTCAAATATTTTAAAAGATATTAGCTCAGCCCTAGTGTTGGATGGGGAGTGTAGTTTTTTTAAAGTATAATTTTGGGGGGTTGTATAACTCTGCCATGCTGTTACTGATACGATGAAAAAATATATATACAGCCATTCTTTTGGGAGTCGCAAAAACAATATTCAGGGCTGTTTTACTGTTTCTGGTAGCTCAATAGCAGTAGTTAATAATGCTGAGGCGCAGCAGAACAAACATGCCCAAACTAAACAAACCGAAAAAGGTCAAACACAAGAAAATATCCTGTTTGCCAAATCAAAAAAGAACAGGATTTCTTAGGGCTAGAACTGGAACATGATATTTTTGTAGGCATAGGTATTGCATATTTTACTATATTGATGACTTTATATTTTTATTATAGGAAAACCACACCAGGTATGTATCTTTTTTTAATGCTTTCATTACTTAAGAACAAGCGCACCACTTATTAAGCTGCATCTCCACTAGCAGCGAGGGGTGTAATTCCCAGCTCCTGTACACATACGCTAGCTCTCATCTGAGTTAGCATGCTAAAAGTAGTACTGTAGCTGTACTGTGGCAGCAGTGGCATGGGCTTGCTGTCCTGGGAGTGTATTCCCGGGGATCAGCTGGGTTTGTACTTTGTACCTCTGGTAGCTTGTGGTGCTACTGCTGTTGCCCATGCTATCATGGCTATGCAACTATTTTTAGTATGCTAGTTCAGATGAGAGCTAGCACTAGTATGTGTTCGCAAGCTGGGAATCACACCCCAAGCTTGTAGGGTAGACGTAGCCTTAGTCAGAGAAATTTGTAATTCCATTTTCAGATAAATAATCCATGTACTGACCTATGTATTGAGCTCAATACAGGGATAACTAGGTAAAATTAAATTGGCCTGTGCCAATACAAGTCACAATAGATGATCTAATGGTCCCTTCTGGTCTTAAAAATCTATGAAAATGTTGAGTAAAGAACAAGCCTGGTGTAGCCTAGTGCTCTGGCATGGTGGGGCAGGAATTTATTAATTATTTTCCAACTAGCCTTACCAGCACTCTACATTAGTTCAATCTCCTAAATACAGTTTGAGCTGACTCAGCAACAACCAGCTTTTGGACACCGCACACACAACCAGGCCATCCCAATTTGGAAGCCATGATTCTCACCTATAACAAGTTTCAGAGTAGCAGCCATGTTAGTTCATCGGGGAACATCCGATGAAGTGAGCTGTAGCTCACAAAAGCTTATGCTCAAATAAATTGGTTAGTCTCTAAGGTGCCACAAGTCCTCCTTTTCTTTTTACCTATAACAAGTGATTTTGGGTGCCTGGTTTGAGACACTTAGAGGTGCCTGGTTTTTCAGAGGCTGGATGCCTGGTACTTTCTGAAAAATCGGGTCCCTTCAAGTTGCCTCAAGTTGAGCCCCAAAAGTTGAGGCGGTAGGGAGGGAAAAGGAAGATGGTTTGAAGTAATTTTTCAGGCTCAGACACATCTGTACTAATTATACATTTTAGGCCACCACATGCCAACCACTAGAGCCTGTTGGTGGCTGGAGGTGTTGTTTGAAGGGAGATTAAAAAAAAGCCTCAAAGGAGGGAACAAAAATGGAAATGCAGAAATATAGAGGCAGCATGCACCCTTGAAATTGGGCAGCATCCATGGGTCTGCGCTGTAGAGAAGCCCAGTCTCCCTACTATTGGCGCTGACTGTGTGTGCGCTCCAGGGCTGGAGCACCCACAGAAAAAAAAAAAAGTGGGTGCTGAATGCCCACTGGCAGCTCCCCTATCAGTGCCTCCCCCTTCTCCCAGCACCTCTTGCCTGCTGGCAGCCCCGCCGATAAGCACCTCCCCCTCCCTCCTGCCCACCATGGATCAGCTGTTCTGCAGCATGCAGGAGGCGCTGGGGGTGGGGGGAGAGAAGGCGCTGATTGGCGGGGCATGCTCGGGGGAGGGGTCGGAATGGGGCAAGAAGAGGCAGGGTGGGGTTGTGGCTGTGGGGGAAGGGGTGGAGCCAGGGGAGCACCCCCCTGGCATATTAGAAAGTTGGCGCCTACGCTCTCTACTAACTCAGAATGAGTGAAAATGGGGGTTGGGTGGGGGAAAGAGATTGCAAATATCCAATCCATTTTTCAAATCAGAATGTTGCTTGATTGGGTTTGCAACACTTTCTTGTTTTGGCTTCCATAAACTTGCAAGTGCATAAGCTTTACAAGTGCAAATACTCATGAAAGCTACATTTTAGTTCAAATATTCCTCACAGGTAAAATTTACTCTCCTGTAGAGGGCCAGTGCAAGGACTTTGCAGCAGCTGAAGCCTCAGAATATGGCTTGATTGCGAGGTCAGTTGTGCATAGCCCTAGTGCTGTCTGTCTGCACAGAGGGGAATTTCATCCCCAAAGCAAATTATTCACTCTTCAAAGGTGTGAATAATTTTGAATAAAGAATACATGTCAATTTCTAAATCTGTTCAAACAATCAATCAATGGAAAGTAAAATTCATTGAGGAAAAATTATTTGTGGCAAATTATTCACCTCTACTTCTAGGGCAAGATTGTCAAGTGTGATTAGCAAATTTGGATGCCCAACCTGAAATACCTCAAAGGGCTCTGATTTTCAGAAAGTTCTGATCACCTGTCCTGTGAAAGTCAGGCTCTTTTAAAAAGGTGTCTCAAACTCACTCGTCACTTTTGAAAATCTTGGCTTTAATGTCTGTTTATCACAGTCAAAAAAATTCTGATTTCTTAGAATGTACATTTTATTTCCTGTAGAAAAGAAGAAAGTTAAGAAAGAAGAGGTTTGGGTAAGCACTGTAAGTCACAAACTAAAGTAAGTGTTTGGCCCACACCAGTCCTAAAGTATGGTCACAGAATTTCCGTGGAACTTTTGTATGATGCCAATGACGGAGATTGCAAGGTAGAATTCTTGGCGTAGTTTGTTTCTGCCACTATACATGTTTTCTACAAACCCACTGTTTCAAAAGTATTGAATAGTGCTATTTTTTTAACTGTAGACATATCCTAGTGGTTTTTTCATATATACAGACTGAGAATTGGAAGCCATCACTAGAAATACTAATGGGAATTTTAGCAAGTGGATCAATGATGCCATATTAGATTCTGGTCCCACAGATCTTATCAGCCAATGAGAGTCTGGTCTAAACAAAGACTGTAGGATTATTATTAATATAACAAAAGGAGTACTTGTGGCACCTTAGAGACTAACCAGTTTATTTGAGCATGAGCTTTCGTGAGCTACAGCTCACTTCATCGGATGCATAGCATATTGTGGAAACTGCAGAAGACATTATATACACACAGAGACCATGAAACAAAACTTCCTCCCACCCCACTGTCCTGCTCGTAACAGCTTATCTAAAGTGATCATCAAGGAGGGCCATTTCCAGCACAAATCCAGGTTTTCTCACCCTCCCCCCGCCCCCCCAGACACACATACAAACTCACTCTCCTGCTGGTAATAGCCCATCCCTCTTTGAAACCTCTCTTTATAATGCGCATGATAATCAAGGTGGGTCATTTCCAGCACTAATCCAGGTTTTCTCACCACCACCACCACCACCACCCCCCCCCCACACACACACCCCCCTCCAAAAACCACACACACAAACTCACTCTCCTGCTGGCAATAGCTCATCTTACAATGTGCACAGCAATAATCCAAGTTTAACCAGAACGTCTTGGGGGGGGGGGTTTGTAGGAAAAAAACAAGGGGAGATAGGCTACCTTGCATAATGACTTAGCCACTCCCAGTCTCTATTCAAGCCCAAATTAATAGTATCCAATTTGCAAATGAGTTCCAATTCAGCAGTTTCTCGCTGGAGTCTGGATTTGAAGTTTTTTTGCTTTAAGATAGCGACCCTCATGTCTGTGATTGCGTGACCAGAGAGATTGAAGTGTTCTCCGACTGGTTTATGAATGTTATAATTCTTAACATCTGATTTGTGTCCATTTATTCTTTTACGTAGAGACTGTCCAGTTTGACCAATGTACATGGCAGAGGGGCATTGCTGGCACATGATGGCATATATCACATTGGTGGATGTGCAGGTGAACGAGCCTCTGATAGTGTGGCTGATGTTGTTAGGCCCTGTGATGGTGTTCCCTGAATAGATATGTGGGCACAGTTGGCAACGGGCTTTGTTGCAAGGATAGGTTCCTGGGTTAGTGGTTCTGTTGTGTGGTATGTGGTTGTTGGTGAGTATTCGCTTCAGGTTGGGGGGCTGTCTGTAGGCAAGGACTGGCCTTTCTCCCAAGATTTGTGAGAGTGTTGGGTCATCCTTCAGGATAGGTTGTAGATCCTTAATAATGCGTTGGAGGGGTTTTAGTTGGGGGCTGAAGGTGACGGCTAGTGGCGTTCTGTTATTTTCTTTGTTAGGCCTGTCCTGTAGTAGGTGACTTCTGGGAACTCTTCTGGCTCTATCAATCTGTTTCTTCACTTCCGCAGGTGGGTACTGTAGTTGTAAGAATGCTTGATAGAGATCTTGTAGGTGTTTGTCTCTGTCTGAGGGGTTGGAGCAAATGCGGTTGTATCGCAGAGCTTGGCTGTAGACGATGGATCGTGTGGTGTGGTCAGGGTGAAAGCTGGAGGCATGTAGGTAGGAATAGCGGTCAGTAGGTTTCCGGTATAGGGTGGTGTTGATGTGACCATCGTTTATTAGCACTGTAGTGTCCAGGAAGTGGATCTCTTGTGTGGACTGGACCAGGCTGAGGTTGATGGTGGGATGGAAATTGTTGAAATCATGGTGGAATTCCTCAAGGGCTTCTTTTCCATGGGTCCAGATGATGAAGATGTCATCAATATAGCGCAAGTAGAGTAGGGGCGTTAGGGGACGAGAGCTGAGGAAACGTTGTTCTAAATCAGCCATAAAAATGTTGGCATACTGTGGGGCCATGCGGGTACCCATAGCAGTGCCGCTGATCTGAAGGTATACATTGTCCCCAAATGTAAAATAGTTATGGGTAAGGACAAAGTCACAAAGTTCAGCCACCAGGTTAGCCGTGACATTATCGGGGATAGTGTTCTTGATGGCTTGTAGTCCATCAAAAATGGATACTCTCATAAAAAACCAACCTTCCACACAAACTTCCTCGTGGCTGGATTTTACCAAAACTAGACAAGCCATTTACAACGCACACTTTACTTCTCTACAAAAGAAAAAGGACACTAAACTTTCTAAACTACTACAGGCTACAAGGGGCCACAGCAATGGTTCCCTCAACCCACCCAGCAATATTGTTAACCTATCCAACTATACTCTCAGCCCAGCAGAAGCAGCTGTCCTATCTCGGGGTCTCTCCTTCTGCCCCTCCACCCCCTCGAACATGATACAGTTCTGTGGTGACCTAGAATCCTATTTTCGACGTCTCCGACTCAAGGAATATTTCCAAAATACCTCTGAACAACATAATGATCCACAGAGGCCTGCCTACCAACATTACAAAAAGAAGGATTCTAGGTGGACTCCTCCTGAAGGTCGAAACAGCAGACTGGACTTCTACATAGAGTGCTTCCGCCGACGTGCACGGGCTGAAATTGTGGAAAAGCAGCATCACTTGCCCCATAACCTCAGCCGTGCAGAACACAATGCCATCCACAGCCTCAGAAACAACTCTGACATCATAATCAAAAAGGCTGACAAAGGAGGTGCTGTTGTCATCATGAATAGGTCGGAATATGAACAAGAGGCTGCTCGGCAGCTCTCCAACACCACTTTCTACAAGCCATTACCCTCTGATCCCACTGAGAGTTACCAAAAGCATCTACAGCATTTGCTCAAGAAACTTCCTGAAAAAGCACAAGATCAAATCCGCACAGACACACCCCTGGAACCCCGACCTGGGATATTCTATCTACTACCCAAGATCCATAAACCTGGAAATCCTGGGCGCCCCATCATCTCAGGCATTGGCACCCTGACAGCAGGATTGTCCGGCTATGTAGACTCACTCCTCAGGCCCTACGCTACCAGCACTCCCAGCTACCTTCGAGACACCACTGACTTCCTGAGGAAACTACAATCCATTGGTGATCTTCCTGATAACACCATCCTGGCCACTATGG
This sequence comes from Natator depressus, assembly GCF_965152275.1. Classification (NCBI taxonomy): domain Eukaryota; kingdom Metazoa; phylum Chordata; order Testudines; family Cheloniidae; genus Natator; species Natator depressus. Next base: position 321,218,008 of record NC_134234.1, on the reverse strand, counting down.
ATGTAGAAGCCCTCTACACCAACATTCCACACAAAGATGGACTACAAGCCATCAAGAACACTATCCCCGATAATGTCACGGCTAACCTGGTGGCTGAACTTTGTGACTTTGTCCTTACCCATAACTATTTTACATTTGGGGACAATGTATACCTTCAGATCAGCGGCACTGCTATGGGTACCCGCATGGCCCCACAGTATGCCAACATTTTTATGGCTGATTTAGAACAACGTTTCCTCAGCTCTCGTCCCCCAACGCCCCTACTTTACTTGCGCTATATTGATGACATCTTCATCATCTGGACCCATGGAAAAGAAGCCCTTGAGGAATTCCACCATGATTTCAACAATTTCCATCCCACCATCAACCTCAGCCTGGTCCAGTCCACACAAGAGATCCACTTCCTGGACACTACAGTGCTAATAAACGATGGTCACATCAACACCACCCTATACCGGAAACCTACTGACCGCTATTCCTACCTACATGCCTCCAGCTTTCACCCTGACCACACCACACGATCCATCGTCTACAGCCAAGCTCTGCGATACAACCGCATTTGCTCCAACCCCTCAGACAGAGACAAACACCTACAAGATCTCTATCAAGCATTCTTACAACTACAGTACCCACCTGCGGAAGTGAAGAAACAGATTGATAGAGCCAGAAGAGTTCCCAGAAGTCACCTACTACAGGACAGGCCTAACAAAGAAAATAACAGAACGCCACTAGCCGTCACCTTCAGCCCCCAACTAAAACCCCTCCAACGCATTATTAAGGATCTACAACCTATCCTGAAGGATGACCCAACACTCTCACAAATCTTGGGAGAAAGGCCAGTCCTTGCCTACAGACAGCCCCCCAACCTGAAGCGAATACTCACCAACAACCACATACCACACAACAGAACCACTAACCCAGGAACCTATCCTTGCAACAAAGCCCGTTGCCAACTGTGCCCACATATCTATTCAGGGAACACCATCACAGGGCCTAACAACATCAGCCACACTATCAGAGGCTCGTTCACCTGCACATCCACCAATGTGATATATGCCATCATGTGCCAGCAATGCCCCTCTGCCATGTACATTGGTCAAACTGGACAGTCTCTACGTAAAAGAATAAATGGACACAAATCAGATGTTAAGAATTATAACATTCATAAACCAGTCGGAGAACACTTCAATCTCTCTGGTCACGCAATCACAGACATGAGGGTCGCTATCTTAAAGCAAAAAAACTTCAAATCCAGACTCCAGCGAGAAACTGCTGAATTGGAATTCATTTGCAAATTGGATACTATTAATTTGGGCTTGAATAGAGACTGGGAGTGGCTAAGTCATTATGCAAGGTAGCCTATCTCCCCTTGTTTTTTTCCTACAACCCCCCCCCCCCAAGACGTTCTGGTTAAACTTGGATTATTGCTGTGCACATTGTAAGATGAGCTATTGCCAGCAGGAGAGTGAGTTTGTGTGTGTGGTTTTTGGAGGGGGGTGTGTGTGTGGGGGGGGTGGTGGTGGTGGTGGTGGTGAGAAAACCTGGATTAGTGCTGGAAATGACCCACCTTGATTATCATGCGCATTATAAAGAGAGGTTTCAAAGAGGGATGGGCTATTACCAGCAGGAGAGTGAGTTTGTATGTGTGTCTGGGGGGGGGGGGGGGGGAAGGGTGAGAAAACCTGGATTTGTGCTGGAAATGGCCCTCCTTGATGATCACTTTAGATAAGCTGTTACGAGCAGGACAGTGGGGTGGGAGGAAGTTTTGTTTCATGGTCTCTGTGTGTATATAATGTCTTCTGCAGTTTCCACAATATGCTATGCATCCGATGAAGTGAGCTGTAGCTCACGAAAGCTCATGCTCAAATAAACTGGTTAGTCTCTAAGGTGCCACAAGTACTCCTTTTCTTTTTTCTTTTTACGAATACAGACTAACACGGCTGTTACTCTGAAACCTATTAATATAACAGTAACACTCAGATTCCAGCTCAGACTGGCACTCTGTTGTGCTAGATGCTGTACATATATAAGTGACAATCCCTTCCCTAAAGAGTTTACAACCTAAAGAGAGAAGACAGGTAAAGAGTAGGAAGGGAAACAGAGAGAAGTGATCACAGGATCACACAGTAGGTCAATGGTAGAGATGGGAATGGGTGCAGGTCCCGACTCCCAGTCTGGTGCCCAATCCACCAACAGCGTTTTATAGAGGAGGGGTGAAATCCAGGCTTGATTAAAGTCAATGGCAAAACTCCCATTGAGTTCAGTGGGGCCAGGATTTCACCCAGATCCCTGCCTGAACGGAGTTACAATCCAGACAGACACACAAAATACAGCGAGTAATGGGATTCAGTGGGAAGCAGAGTGACTGAATGGTGACACTTAGCAGGGTTTGTTAGGTCCATGATTTGTTTGTGGGCCTTTAGGGTAAGGATTTTCAACCATCTAGCTTGTTACCTTCCTACCTGAGGAAAGGATTACGGTGAAAGGCATTTTGATTTATGGAGGGATTAGATGAGGAGATGGAAATGGGGTGAACCAGGTCAGGGTTTTTATTTAGTGACTTTGGAAAAACAAACCAATATGACCCGTTAAATCTGGCCCAATATGTGATATTAAAAACACTGAGAAAGCAGGCACTGAAAAGAAGGAATCTTGAGCTATTCAGGCTACACAATGCTGTCATTCGGGCTGGTCGAAAATTTTCCATCGAAGTTGCTTTAGAAGGGAATTGGTTTTTCAACTGAAGCAAACACGGTTCATGAAAAATTTTGTTTCCGTGATATATTTTGACTTTTCATTAAAACAAACAAAAACACCCAAACATCAAAATGTTTTTGGCCAAAACCTGAAAATGTTCTATACAGAAATCCCACTGTGGTGCCTCTTGGGAGTTGTAGTTCAGGTGCATCATCCCCCCCAGTCACCTCTATGGACTGGGCTCCCCAGCCAGACTACATTTTCCATCCTCCTATATCAGACACAAGAGAGGTGGAGTCACGGGGGTCAGAAAGGAGATGATTATCCGAACAACAAAAGGCTTATTTCTCCATTCAAACCAATTTTACATGGTGTAACTTCATTGACTTCAACAGCGTTACTCCTGACCAGCAGCAGTGTAACTGAGAGGAGAGTCAAGTTCTAAATTTTTTAGTTCTGATATGATGCAGCAAAATGACATGATTAATTCCAGGTAATAGAGACTTGCGTACTTCTAACATGACATTTGGAGTCATTTAGAAGGTCAGACCCGATTAATTCTCCTTTAAACATTTGGTAGCAACACCCTAAGTCACAATGACTTTTGTTGTCAGTTCTGATTAAACTCACCCTAATGCAACATGCGGGTCATATAAATCTGCTTCAATCCATGTAGGTAAAAATGTCCAAGTCACTGCTACTCCTCCTTCTTTAATTATTTCACAGGTTTGATTTCACATTGCGTGTCTCTTCATAGGAAATGACCAAGATAAACACCGTCTTTGATGGAGAAGCCACAGATCCAGGTAAGGAAAAATTAAAAGTGAATTTAAATGTTTGGCTAGAAATAAATTGGATTGGTTACCTTGTAGCAGCCCCACAACCTATTGTGTACAAACATATGACATGTCCTTTCCTTAGGCTTTCCAGACTACTTTAGCTCTAAAGCAACAAGGTGGGTGAGGTAATAGCTTTTATTGGACCAACTTCTGTTGGTGAGAGACACAAGCTTTCATAGAATCATAAAATAACAGAGTTGGAAGGGACCTCTGGAGGCCATCTAGTCCAACCCCCTGCCCAGAGCAGGACCAATCCCAAATAAATCATCCCAGCCAGGGCTTTGTCAAGCCTGACCTTAAAAACTTCTAAGGAAGGGGATTCCACCACCTCCCTAGGTAACGCATTCCAGTGTTTCACCACCTTCCTAGTGAAAAAGTTTTTCCAACCTAAACCTCCCCCACTGCAACTTGAGACCATTACTCCTTGTCCTGTCATCTGCTATCACTGAGAATAGTCTAGATCCATCCTCTTTGGATCCACCTTTCAGGTAGTTAAAAGCAGCTATCAAATCCCCCCTCATTCTTCTCTTCCGTAGACTAAACAATCCCAGTTCCCTCAGCCTCTCCTCATAACTCATGTGTTCCAGTCCCCTAATCATTTTTGTTGCCCTTTGCTGGACTCTCTCCAATTTTTCCACATCCTTCTTGTAGTGTGGGGCCCAAAGCTGGACACAGTACTCCAGATGAGGCCTCACCAATGTCGAATAAAGGGGAACGATCACATCCCTTGATCTGCTGGCAATGCCCCTACTTATACACCCCAAAATGCCATTGGCCTTCTTGGCAACAAGGGCATACTGTTGGCTCATATCCAGCTTCTCGTCCACTGTCACCCCTAGGTCCTTCTCTGCAGAACTGCTGCCTAGCCATTTGGTCCCTAGTCTGTAGCAGTGCATTGGATTCTTCCATCCTAAGTGCAGGACTCTGCACTTGTCCTTGTTGAACCTCATCAGATTTCTTTTGGCCCAATCCTCCAATTTGTCTAGGTCCCTCTGTATCCTATCCCCACCCTCCAGTGTATCTACCACTCCTCCCAGGTTAGTGTCATCTGCAAACTTGCTGAGGGTGCAATCCACACCATCCTCCAGATCATTAATGAAGATATTGAACAAAACCGGCCCCAGGACCGACCCTTGGGGCACTCCACTTGATACCAGCTGCCAACTAGACATGGAGCCATTGATCACTACCCATTGAGCCCGACAATCTAGCCAACTTTCTAACGACCTTGTAGTGCATCCATCCAGCCCATACTTCTTTAACTTGCTGACAAGAATACTGTGGGAGACCATGTCAAAACCTTTGCTAAAGTCGAGGAATAACATGTCCACTGCTTTCCCTTCATTCACAGAACCAGTTATCATAGAAGGCAATTAGATTAGTCAAGCATGACTTGCCCTTGGTGAATCCATGCTGACTGTTCCTGATCACTTTCCTCTTGCCTAAGTGCTTCAGAATTGATTCCTTGAGGACATGCTCCATGATTTTTCCGGGGACTGAGGTGAGGCTGACCGGCCTGTAGTTCCCAGGATCATCCTTCTTCCCTTTTTTAAAGATGGGCACTACATTAGCCTTTTTCCAATCTTCCGGGACTTCCCCCGATCGCCATGAGTTTTCAAAGATAATGGCCAGTAGCTCTGCAATCACATCCACCAATTCCTTTAGCACTCTCGGATGCAAGGTATCCGGCCCCATGGACTTGTGCATGTCCAGTTTTTCTAAATAGTCCCAAACCACTTCTTCCTTCACAGAGGGCTGGCCACCTGCTCCCCATGCTGTGCTGCCCAGTGCAGTAGTCCGGGAGCTGACCTTGTTCGTGAAGACAGAGGCAAAAAAAGCATTGAGTACATTAGCTTTTTCCACATCCTCTGTCACTAGGTTGCCTCCCTCATTTAGTAAGGGGCCCACACTTTCCTTGGCTTTCTTCTTATTGCCAACATACCTGAAGAAACCCTTCTTGTTACTCTTAACATCCCTCACTAGCTGCAACTCCAGGTGTGATTTAGCCTTCCTGATTCCATTCCTACATGCCCAAGCAATATTTAAATACTCATCCCTGGTCATTTGTCCAATCTTCCACTTCTTGTAAGCCTCTTTTTTGTGTTTAAGATCAGCAAGGATTTCACTGTTAAGCCAAGCTGGTCGCCTGCCATATTTACTATTCTTTCTACACATCGGGATGGTTTGTCCCTGTAACCTCAATAAGGATTCTTTAAAATACAGCCAGCTCTCCTGGACTCCTTTCCCCCTCATGTTATTCTCCCAGGGGATCTTGCCCATCAGTTCCCTGAGGGAGTCAAAGTCTGCTTTTCTGAAGTCTAGGGTCCATATTCTGCTGCTTTCCTTTCTTCCTTGTGTCAGGATCCTGAACTCGACCATCTCATGGTCACTGCGTCCCAGGTTCCCATCCACTTTTGCTTCCCCTACTAATTCTTCCCGGTTTGTGAGCAGCAGGTCAAGAAGAGCTCCGCCCCTAGTTGGTTCCTCCAGCATTTGCACTAGGAAATTGTCCCCTATAGTTTCCAAAAACTTCCTGGATTGTCTGTGCACCGCTGTATTGCTCTCCCAGCAGATATCAGGATGATTGAAGTCACCCATGAGAACCAGGGCATGCGATCTAGTAGCTTCTGCGACTTGCTAGAAGAAAGCCTCGTCCACCTCATCCCCCTGGTTCGGTGGTCTATAGCAGACTCCCACCATGACATCACCCTTGTTGCTCATGCTTCTAAACTTAATCCAGAGACTCTCAGGTTTTTCTGCAGTTTCATACTTGAGCTCTGAGCAGTCATACTGCTCCCTTACATATAGTGCAACTCCCCCACCTTTTCTGGCCTCCCTGTCCTTCCTGAACAGTTTATACCCATCCATGAAAGTACTCCAGTCATGCGAGTTATCCCACCAAGTCTCCGTTATTCCAATCACATCATAATTCCCTGACTTTGCCAGGACCTCCAGTTCTCCCTGCTTGTTTCCCAGGCTTTGTGCATTTGTATATAGGCACTTGAGATAACCCGCTGATCGCCCCTCGTTCTCAGTATGAGGCAGGAGCCCTCCCCTCTCACACGCTCCTGCTCGTGCTTCCTCCCGGTATCCCGCTTCCCCACTTACCTCAGGGCTTTGGTCTCCTTCCCCCGGTGAACCTAGTTTAAAGACCTCCTCACTAGGTTAGCCAGCCTGCTCGTGAAGATGCTCTTCCCTCTCTTCGTTAAGTGGAGCCCGTCTCTGCCTAGCACTCCTCCTTCTTGGAGCACCATCCCATGGTCGAAGAATCCAAAGCCTTCTCTCCGACACCACCTGCGTAGCCATTCATTGACTTCCATGATTCGACGATCCCTACCCCGGCCTTTTCCTTCCACGGGGAGGATGGACGAGACCACCACTTGCGCCTCATACTCCTTTATCCTCCTTCCCAGAGCCACGTAGTCTGCAGCGATCCACTCAAGGTCATTCTTGGCAGTATCATTGGTGCCCACATGGAACGGCAGGAAGGGGTAGCGGTCCGAGGGCTTGATGAGTCTCGGCAGACTCTCCGTCACATCGCGAATCTTAGCCCCTGGCAAGCAGCAGACTTCTCTGTTTTCCTGGTCAGGGCGGCAGATAGATGACTCAGTCCCCTTGAGGAGAGAGTCCCCGACCACCACCACCCGCCTCCTTCTCTTGGGAGTGGTGGTCGTGGAACCCCCAACTTTAGGACAGTGCATCTCATGCCTTTCAACTGGTGGAGTCTCCTTCTGCTCCCTTCCCCCAGACGTATCATCTGGGCCACTCCTCGCTATGGTACCTATGGAGCTTTCAAGCTACACAGAGCTCTTCCTCTTCCCAAGTAGCTCGAAAGCTTCTCTCTCACACAAACAGAAGTTGGTCCAATAAAAGATATTACTTCACCCACCTTGTCTTTGTAATATCTTGGGACTGACACGGCTCTGTGAACAATGTCTACAAACGTTACATCTAAACGTGACGAATACAAAGCTGTTTGGGCTCAGGCTCTAGCTACAGAGTTCAGAGGGTCTGAAATGCACCACAGTGGGATGACATTTGTGCTATGCCATGACTTAAATGTTATGCTGCAGTACAACGTTGCAGGGGCAGCGGAGATATGTGTGCTCACTAGGAGTGTGTTCCTGCAGCCTGGCGGAGGTTGGCTGTGTTGGCAGGTGCGTGCTGGTTGAAAATGAAAACTGCCACACACACTAGGGTTATTCCCAGAGCGAGTGCTCTTTGGGATGAATGAGCACATCCTGGGGACAGTGCCACAACATCCCACCTGCCAGAATTGGATTCATAAGTGCTCAGTTCAGCAGACTCAAGAGGAGCTGGGTCAGGTGTCCTGCAAACTCCACTGGTGCAATAATTAAACCTTGCATGAAAGCCCTGCTGGAGCGTATGTAGACATCCACATTTTCAGGCTGTAACCTCAGCACCTTTTGTGCTGGTAGCTACATATAGGGCTATTAGACATTCCCTATTCTTTTCTATTCTAAAGTGCCTAATCTATAAGTAGCCAAATCATGTGAGGAGAGATCCAATTTTATTTTTAAATTGCCCAAATTTCACTAATGTGTTAAGATCCATTAATCTTGATACAGTACTAATTATAGCATAGAACCTCCACTTCTCTCGCCAATCCTTAAAAGTCTTTTTGTCTCACAGTACTTGGTAAAAATAATGTTTAATTAATTATAGGCAATGCCGCTAGTTGCCCTTGTCCACTTAACAAGTAAGGAGTAATTTAGACAATAAGGTAAGTACAATGGACACCAGGAAATTTCTCTACATATCTGTGGAGAGTAAATGAGCTGAAGTAGTGGATGCCTGTTTCCAGTGTACAAGGGAAGAGTCACTATTAAAGTCTACAGAGGGCTATAAGTACTTTCTAACAAAGCACTATTGCACAGTGCACTAAAGTACCAAAGATTTGTGACTGCAGGACCTGTAACTATGAGTTCCCCCCAGCATGTAAACAGAGAGAACACATCGTCCCATTATCTTTCACTGAAGTATAGAGCATCTGTCAGAGGAAAAGCATTCTAGGCAAATTAAAAGTCAATGAATAGGCCAGATCTTTGGGGATGCCAGATCTCCGAACCTGGGGTGAACTTAGACCAACTAACCTGAGTTTAAAGGTGTGGAACGATGTCTACAATAGATGCCATGTGGTGTTTCAAATTGTTTGTTCAAATAGTTAGCTACTTCGATGTAGCAAACCTATCACACACAGAGTCTTTCCTAGTCTAGATAATAGTGTGTTTTAGGGCTGGTCTACACTAGATCGTTATGCCAGGATATCTACATCAGTTAGCGGGGTGGGTCAATAAACTACTACAACCTCTAGTGTTGACACAGCTATATCCTTATAAAGGTACCTAATAGTGGTATAGCTTACTCATCTTCGTGAACCAGGATAATCACTTCAACACCTCTATAACTGCATCCACAGTACGGGAGTTTTGCTGCTTTACTATACCGGTATAGTTAAAATAGAAAATCTAGGACTTAGATGAAGAAGTTGGGCTTGCCAAACTGACCAGAGTTTCCAGACCTTTTGATGAGATTTACTCCTTTTTAACTGACACACTGAGGGGAACTTCCTTCCATTAGTCTGCTAAAAGGAGAAATAGTTTAACTGTTTGTGTTTTCCCCCCTACCCAGTCACTGGCAAAATGTATGAATACAATTCAAAATCTGGGGCCCGAAGATGGAAAGATACGAAGGAGCCAGTTGAACCAGGAATAAAGGATCCAGTTGCACAGGTAATTTCAACTGCCCCAGCAAACAGTGGTGAAGGGAAAGAGAGAACGGGGACTCCAAGAAAGAAGAAGCTGGACCAAATGGCAGGGAGCTAGCAGCAGAGAACAACATGGCAACAAAGCCCTCAGAAGGGAAGGCAGAAACTTCAAGCCAGGATAGCCTGAAATTACAGAAGTCAAAAGATGGAGCTGGGGGCAGGGGGTCATCCTCACCAGTCAGGTCACCAGTCCCCACTCCCAAAATATACCCTCAGTTACAGCCAAAACCAGCCTTAAAGAATGCGGTGTGAAGCTTTTGGGAGCCATCCCAACTGTGTGCTCCATGGGAAAACCTTCACCCTGGCATTACACCATTAACAGATTCCACAGACAAGAGGGGCTTGTGCTTCTTACTCAACACCTTTCTTAGTGTGAGGGACATGGTAAATGGACAGTACCATGTAAATTGCACCCAAAATGTAGGGCCAGGTTGTCCCTGCGCCTGTGTGGGTACATGAACTTGGGGGAAGAGGAAAGGGTACAAACGAGCTTCCCCATTCCCCTTTGTGTCACTCAACATAAATGCATAAAACCATAAATGCATTCCTCGTGCTCCCCACAACACAAAGACTGTTGGCTAATGCGGCTAGAAGCATGAGCTATCCCAAAAAGGGAGGGCAGGAGGTGAGCCCCTGGCCACAGAAGGGATACATACTACACGTCTATAAGAAGCGTAGCAGCTGGCACATTGTATGTATGTGTGTGTGTGTGCGTGCTCTCTCTCTGTCCAGAAAGTGTCATGCGTCCATTCTGCTTCAACATGGGCCAGTGCCTGAAAGGCAGAATTGCACCCTTTGGTTGCATTAAAATAATGGGGCGAGGGGGATGTAAATATGAACAGGGGGTTTCATAAGTTTTTATGAATTAGAATGGAAACAACTGTGTGGCTTGATCTGAACTTTGGTCTACCATAAGGAATTCCCAAACCTCTTCTCCTCTGGAGATGCCCGTCTTGTGACTGCATGTTTGAAGTCATTGAGCACATCAGAACCGATTAATTCTCCTCTGAACATTTGGTAGCAACACCCTAAGCCACAATGGCTTTTGTTGCCAGTTCTGATTAAACTCCCCCTAATGCAACATGCAGGTCATATAAAAATGTCCAAGTCACAGCTCCTCCTCCTCCTTTAAGTATTTCACAGGTTTGATTTCACATTGTATGTCTCTTCATAGGAAATGACCAAGATAAACACTGTCTTTGATGGAGAAGCCAGAGACCCAGGTAAAGAAAAATTATAAGTGAATTTAAATCTTTGGCTTGAAATAAGGTAACCAATCCAGTTTAACTCTGGTTAGATATTTGCATTACATATTTAAGGCTTGTTGTTTCCAAGGAGAATGGGAGTAACATTTCCAGTCAATGTTGATAAATGCATAGTAATGCTCATTGGAAAATATAAACCAAGCTATACATATAAAATGATGGGGTCTAAATTAGCTGTTACCACTCAAGAAAGAGATCTTGACATCATTGTGAATAGTTCCCTGGAAACATCCGCTCAATGTGCGGCAGTAATCAATAAAGCAAACAATGTTAGGAGCCATTAATAAGGGATACAAAAGAAGACAGAAAATATCATAATGCTTCTATGTAAAGCTATGGCCCACCCACACCTTGAATACTGTATTCAGTTCTGGTCGCCCCATCGCAAAAAAGATATATTGGAATTGGAAAAGTTACAGCGAAGGGCAATAAAAATGATTAGGGGAATGGAACAGCTTCCATATGAGGAGAGATTAATAAGACTGGGACTTTTCAATTTGGAAAAGAGACGAATAAGGGGCAATATGATAGAGATTTATAAAATCATGCAAGGTGTGGAGAACGTGAATAAGTGTTATTACTTCTTCACCTAAACACAAGAACAAAGGGTCACACAGTGAAATTAACAGGCAGCAAATTTAAAACAAACATAAGGAAGAACTTCTTGACACAACACACAGTCAACCTGTGGAACTCATTGCCATGGGATTTTATGAAGGCCAAAAGGATAACTGGGTTAAAAAATGAATTAGATAAGTTCATATAGGATAGGTCCATCAATGGCTATTAACTAAGATGTTCAGGGATGCAACCCCAGGTACTAGGTATCCTAAGCCTGCAAGTGCCGGAAGCTGGGACTGGGTGACAGGGTGTGGATCACACAATAAAGTGCCCTGTCCTGTTAACTCCCTCTGAAGCATCTGGCACAGTCAGAAGACAGGATACTGGGCTAGATGGACCATTGGTCTGACCCAATATGGCCGTTCTTATGTTCACAGGTTATGAAAAATCAAGCCAATACCCTAGTAACATTTACAAATCAGCTAAGATAGCTAAATATCTTGAAAGCATGTACAGTGACTATACAGAGAGAATATGTGTTATGGGGAAACTCCTGTTCCCCCTGCCAAGCAGTGGCACCAGTTGGAAGGGCTGCGGGAGGGGCAAAACCCTCCCCCAAGATTTTTACATTCGTTTAAAGTTCCACAGGCAGCAGAGCCGGGGGTGGGGTGGGGGCATGGCCTGACCTCTTTTAAGCAGTGGTTCTGTAGTAAATCAGTACAGCTGCTGCTGGAGGGGTCCAGAGAGTCACTCTGGCTCCATGGTGGCAACACCACTGAAAATTGACCTGCCCACCCCTCTATACAGATGGAGGGGTGGCTGGATCAAAATGGTGTTACTACCTTGCGCATGGGGAAGAGCGTTCCTGTAAGCAGAGCATAGGGAGTGGCTGAGGACTCGACTCCTGGTGGCACCATCTTGTGCACTGTGTGGATAAGAGAAAGGAGGGGCTCTTAGCCTGAGGGAGACTCGGGGAGTCCTGCTAGGGGATCAGATGAGTGGGGACAAGAACAGAGTCTCTGTTAGGAGAGTGGGGAGACCAGAATTCCTCTCCACCCCACTGCAAAGCGTCTCCCTGTGGAAATATCTGAATTGGTGCCACTGCTGCCAAGCAGGACTATGTAGGGTGACCAGATGTCCTGATTTTACAGGGACAGTCCTGATATTTGGGGCTTTTTCTTATGTAGGTGCCAATTACTCCCCACCCCCATCCCGATTTTCCACACCTGATATCTGGTTACCCCATCGTGGACTTAGCAGAGGGAGTGGGGAGGAAGGACTGCTCCATGACTGCGATTGTAGTGCTAGGGCTGCAGAAATCCCTGTGGCAGTTGCACCCCTCCCCCACATTCAGGGGGTCGGCCTGTGGAGTAGGAGTAGATGTATTGACACAACCTCTAAAATTGCCACAGGGAAGCACAGCAGGGGTGAACGGGTCTCACTCCTGCACAGCTGCTGAGAGCTCACCTTCATCTCATGCAGCAGAAATACACTGGTGCCACTACATCCAGGGATTACCGACTGTATAACACAGAGAAACCGACCGGTCGGGCTGCCTCTCAGAAAACAGTAGGACAGACAAGAAGAGAGAAAGAATTGAGTCAAAAGCTACAGCACTGATCTTCTGCCTAAACGAGTGGCCATTGTGAGATCTATACCTTAATGCATCGAAAGGCTGGAAAAATGTGCACCAATTGGAGAAAGTCCAGAGGAGGCAACAAAAATGTTCAACGGCCTAGAGAACATGACCTGTGAGGAAAGATTGAAAAACCGGGATTTGTTTAGTCTGGAGAAGAGAAGACTGAGGGGGGACATGATAATAGTCTTCAAGTATGTAAAAGGTTGCTATAAAGAGGAGTATAATAAATTGTTCTCCTTATCCACTGAGACACAACAAGAAGCAATAGGCTTAAATTGCAGCAAGGGAGATTTAGGTTGGACATTAGGAAAAACTTCCTAATTGTCAGAGTAGTTAAGCACTGGAACAAATTACCTAGGCAGGTTATGGAATCTCCACCTGTGACATACCAGGTACAATCCAGACTAATTAGCAGCTGTGTCACTCCTGCCCTGCAATCTTGGGTGCCTTACAATGCCTTGCTGAAGTAGCTCTCACCTGGGCCACTCACAGCCTTCCAGCATGCAAGCCACACCCAGAGGGTCTACATGTAACTGAAGCCTGCTAGACACACATGGGTTACACTCTGGCTCGTCTCAGCTTTGGTTATACTGCAGGGTGTCCCCAATACACTCCCAGTCTTAGGTTTCCCCCCAGAAATGTATGTCCTATATTGCCCATCCCTCTCCTGGACAATAAAAGTTATATTAAGTTTGTTATTTCTTTAAAAGGAATAATATGCACTGATCTTGTCACCCCAAATGGAGTTTCCCAGACACTTCAATTTAAAACACACTGGATTAGATAAAATAATAAAACAAGTTTATTAACTACAAAAGATTTTAAAAAGAACAGGAGTACTTGTGGCACTTTAGAGACTAACAAATTTATTTGAGCATAAGCTTTCGTAGGCTACAGCCCACTTCATCGGATGCATAGAATGGAACATATAGTAAGAAGATCTTTTTATATATATATATATATATATATATATATATATATATATTATACACACACACACACACACAGAGAGAAAGAGAGAGAGAAAACATGAAAAAGTGGAGTAAGAGGCTAATTAATTAAGATTTACTCCTTTTTAACTGACACACTGAGGGGAACTTCCTTCTATTAGTCTGCTAAAAGGAGAAATAGTTTAACTGTTTGTGTTTTTCCCCCTACCCAGTCACTGGCAAAATGTATGAATACAATTCAAAATCTGGGGCCCGAAGATGGAAAGATATGAAGGAGCCAGTTCAACCAGGAATAAAGGATCCGGTTGCACAGGTAATTTCAACTGCCCCAGCAAACAGTGGTGAAGGGAAAGACAGAATGGGGACTCCGAGCAAGCAAGAAGCTGGACCAAATGGCAGAGAGCTGGCAGCAAAGAATAACATGGCAACAAAGCCCTCAGAAGGGAAGGCAGAAGGTTCTAGCCAGGATAGCCTGAAATTACAGAAGCTAAAAGATGGAGGGTGGGCAGGAGGTGAGGCCACGGCCACAGAAGGGATACATACTACACATCCTTAGGACATGTAATAGCTGACACACTGTGTGTGCGTGTGTGTGCGCGCACGCGTATGTGTAACCCACACACATCCTGGGTGTGGTGTTCTCTCCCATCTAGTGACACTAAGACCACTTAGAGAGAGATTAATGATCTAAAAATGCCAGAAAAAGCCCCAAATGAAGCTGATATATATATATATACACACACACACACACACACACACACACACACACACACACACACATAAACGCAAGCAAACAATGCTAGGAAACTGAGTGAGCGGCTAAAAGAAAATAATCATAAAGAAAGAAATGTAAGTTTAAAAAGTCTAGTATTTCGTTGGTAACAGCGAAGTGCTTTTCACACATGATTTTTATCTGTACCCTGTCCTTTATGACTTAGAAAAGAAAACGTTTTGAAAATATTTTTGAATGGAAAAATCCCTAGCTTCTTTTGTTGTATTAGGTCCTCCTGTTAAAGTTCATAGCTTTTGTAACTTTATTATTGTTCAATTTCATCATGTTCTGTGCTTTTTGTATTTTGCAAAATCAAGGTGAAGATACCCAGAAGAAAAATGATTTCACAACGTATGTTACAATATAACTGGTCTAGTGTGATAATGTATGAGGTTTATGCTGTGCACAATACTGAAACAGGGAAAAAAGTGTTACATCATTGCAAGAAATTGCTAGTTTGGAAACAAAAATATTTTCTGAATGAATTATTTTTCAGAAATCCTCTGCTCTTTTTTTCTTGAGTACAAGGGGAATGATCTGATCAGCTCATGGCAGCAGAAAATGTTTGGGATTAAGTTAGGTGAGGATCTTAAATTCTAATTTTATTTGATCTTAACTTTTCCGATGTGTCAGTCTGTACCATGTTAAGGGGTACTACCCTTATTTCCAGATACAAATCTGGAAACAGCAGTCTGATTTTCCAGGACTGATGGGGAAAGCACGCAAGACTTGATTCCATTCCCTTGCAGTGGAAGGCCTATGACAACTTCATTGGTTGGGTTCCTACTAATTGTAAGGCTGTTCCTTGTGGTGTTGCATAGCACGCTGTTTCTGAGGGCCTGGAAGGGGTTTGGCTCATGAACTATTTTATTAGGAAACACCAACTGCAATTGGAAAAGAAGAAAGCAGGGAAAAGTTCTTCAGTCATGACAACATTTCACTTAGCAATTAGAAACCTAATTTATCTTTAATAACACAATGCTAGAGATAGGAAAGAGTGATTCACTGCCTTTGCACAGTCTGGGCATGTTACCAGTTACTGTGTCTGTGCTGGTTGTTATAGTGTTGCTTGACCCTTGAGCACCAACATTACTAGTCACCTATTCAGAGCTCCAGCCCACTATTGTTTGTAGTGGTTTCACGTAAATAAAATACATCCCATTTCTGCATGAGCTGCTTTCCAGTGTAATAAGAAGTGCTGCAGTAACTGGTACTGGCATTGTAACTCTTATCTTTTCATCAGCATGGTTAAGAGATACCCACAGGTACACCTGTCACTGATAAAGAAACTTCATTTCTGGGTGTGTTGAAGATTTTGAATTGCATTATACTTATTATAAGAAGACAGCCTGCATTTTTCAGTTTGCCCTTATTGGCATTCCTATGGTGCTCCTCACTATAGTTTCTGAAGGTCCCGCACATCACCCTTGAAAGGTAGGGAATCATTATCCCTCTTTTACAGATGGAGAAACTGGGGCACAAATAACTCCTAGCATCACTCAGAAAGCCTATGGCAAAGCAGGGGGTAAAAATCAGCTCTCCTGGTGCCTAGTCCTGTGCTTGAACCACATGACTCCTCCATTCTAGGGAGAAATTGTGGAACATTATGCTTGCAACAGCAATACGGGTGACACCCAGCTCTGTCTTGCTCACCTCCCCCACTAATAGAACCATCATCCCAAGTAGCTCATTGCCTAGATCAGCAACTGCATGAAAAGCAGCAGACTGAAACTTGGCTCAAGTGAGACAGAATTGTGTTGGTGGGAAGCCATAAGCGTTTTGAAGGTTTAGTCACCAAAACAGCAGCTCCCCCTTTTTAGAGATTCCCCAAATAGTCACAACTTGGGGTTCTGCTTGACCCTCCACTGCTACTGGAAACTACAAGCTATGGCTCCCAGGACTCCTCCTTCCATCTGAGGTTGGCTTGAGGTTTGGCCCCATACTGCTGGGCCGTGACTTGGGCACAGTAGAAGGCATGCCTTTGTGAGTCCCATGCAGCTCACTGTACTTGGGAAAAGGTGAACTGACCATAATGCTCCAACTGCTCTAGAACACAGCATCCTTAGCCACCATAGTTGCTGAACACACCTCATCCCAGTACTCTGCTCACTACACTGGCTCCACATGGAACACCCATATACACTTCAACTTGGTCCTCCTCTTTAAGGACTTCCATGACCATGAACCAAGCTACATAAAAATGCCTCTTGCTCAGGAACCCCAAGTTCCTTCAGGAGCTAAGTTTCACCGGGACTATGAAATGGTCAACCTCATGCCAAGGGGACAGAGGTTTTTCCAGCAGCTGGCCCAGTGCTATGGAAGTCCCTCCCTGCTGGGAGGAGTTGAGAATGACTATGGGTCTCCCCACTTTCAGGGGAACAGTGGAAAATCCACTTCTTTAGCCTATCTTTGCCACAGCAACAGTTCTAAGGCTAAGACAGTAGGATGAAGAGAAGAGGTATACACCTTAATAATAATACAATACACTATGTAATAAAGCTTCTAGCCACATTTTGGGGAGGAGGAAGACATCTAGTGTCAAGTGGAGTGGAGTGGAGTGCCCCAGGGGTCGGTCCTGGGGCCGGTTTTGTTCAATATCTTCATAAATGATCTGGAGGATGGTGTGGATTGCACTCTCAGCAAATTTGCGGATGATACTAAACTGGAAGGAGTGGTAGATACGCTGGAGGGCAGGGATAGGATACAGAGGGACCTAGACAAATTGGAGGATTGGGCCAAAAGAAACCTGATGAGGTTCAATAAGGATAAGTGCAGAGTTCTGCACTTAGGACGGAAGAACCCAATGCACAGCTACAGACTAGGGACCGAATGGCTAGGCAGCAGTTCTGCGGAAAAGGACCTAGGGGTGACAGTGGACGAGAAGCTGGATATCAGTCAGCAGTGTGCCCTTGTTGCCAAGAAGGCCAATGGCATTTTGGGATGTATAAGTAGGGGCTAAGCGAGCAGATCGAGGGACGTGATCGTTCCCCTCTATTCGACATTGGTGAGGCCTCATCTGGAGTACTGTGTCCAGTTTTGGGCCCCACACTACAAGAAGGATGTGGATAAATTGGAGAGAGTCCAGCGAAGGGCAACAAAAATGATTAGGGGTCTGGAACACATGACTTATGAGCAGAGGCTGAGGGAACTGGGATTGTTTAGTCTACAGAAGAGAAGAATGAGGGGGGATTTGATAGCTGCTTTCAACTACCTGAGAGGTGGTTCCAGAGAGGATGTTCTAGACTATTCTCAGTGGTAGAAGAGGACAGGACAAGGAGTAATGGTCTCAAGTTGCAGTGGGGGAGGTTTAGGTTGGATATTAGGAAAAACTTTTTCACTAGGAGGGTGGTGAAACACTGGAATGCGTTACCTAGGAAGGTGGTAGAATCTCCTTCCTTGGAAGTTTTTAAGGTCAGGCTTGACAAAGCCCTGGCTGGGATGATTTGATTGGGGATTGGTCCTGCTTTGAGCAGGGGGTTGGACTAGATGACCTCCTGAGGTCCCTTCCAACCCTGATATTTTATGATTCTAGTCTACATGTTGGACTAAACCTTGCATTTGTTCTATTTGGGAGGCATTCAGATACTACAGAGCCAACAACTGGAAGCTAAAGCTAGACAAACAAACTTGGATTAAAGTGCAAGTTTTTAACAGTGACGTTAATTAATGATTGGAGCAATTTCCTTCAGGATGTAACGGATTTTTCATCACTCAAAGTCTTTAAATCAAGAGTGTTTGTCTCTTTCTAGAAGATATACTCTAGCTCAACCACAATTTGTGGGAATTACTGGGTGAAATTCTATGGCCTGTGCTATGCAGGATGTCAATTTAGATTATTGTAATTGCCTCTTTTGGCCTTACACATTTATTAATATACACAGCGATGGATATGGTATAAGAGGGTGGAGGAAAGATTCTAGCACAATTTATTTCTGACAGATACCATTGATTGCAGCTACAAGATGTTATAGTGAGAAGAAGTGGGATCTAATGGCTAGAATAGTGGGGAATGGGAGTCAGAGCTCCTGACCAGTGATTTGCTGTGATCATGCACAAGGTCTGATACAACACCCACTGAAGTCAATAGGAGTCTTGCTATTTATTACAATAATTTTGCACTGGGCTTCAAGTCATTGTGCCTCTGTTTCCTGATCTCCAAGATAAGTATGGTGATATCTTACAGGACTATTGTGTGGTTTAATTCATGTTGCTGAAGTGCTTTGAGAACTGTGGATTAAACTTGTTATATAAGTTGCAAATGTTGTTCTAAAAAGAGCACAAATCAGTTTTCCTGATGAGGATTTACAGTTTGCTTGTGGTCATATTAGCAGATTTTTTGGGTCTTTTCTCTTGAGGAAAAAAAGTTTTATAACCCATAAATACCTAGCTTTCATGGTTAATGCAACTACTATTTATAATAGAAACATGATAAATCTCAGCTTGCTGCTGGCCAAATAACTATAGTTATCACGGAATGCAAAAATGCCTTTACTGTATTTGTCCATGATCTGTCTGCAATATGTCTGGCCATAGTAGTCTACTCAGAAGTGACCTTTTGGACCTCATAGCTAGCGTTATTTATTTGCTGATCTAATTAAAAAAAAAATGATCATATTAACTATCTTGCCCACTTGCCAAGTACTCCCAGCTGGAGTACTGTGTCCAATTCTGGGCACCACAATTTAGGAAGGATGTGGACAAATTGGAGACAGTCCAGAGGGGAGCAACAAAAATGCTAAAAGGTCTAGAAAGCCTCACCTATGAAGAAAGTTGAAAAAATTGGGCATGTTTCATCTAGAGAAAAGAAGATTGACGGGAAACCTGATAACAGTCTTTCAGTATCTTAAGGGCTGTTATAAAGAGGACAGGAATTGATTGTTCTCCATGTCCACTGAAGATAGGACAAGAAGTAATGGGCTTAATTGCAGCTAGGGAGATTTAGGTTAGATATTGGGAAAAACTTTCTAACTATAAGGCTAGTTAAGCTCTGGAATAGGCTTCCAAGGGAAGTTGTGAAATCCCTGTCATTGGAAACTTTTAAAAACAAGTTGGAAAAACACCTGTTAGGGATGGTCTGGGTTTACTGGGTCCTGCAAAAGCACAGGTGAGTGGCCTTGGTGACTTCTTGAGGTCCCTTCAGCCCTACATGTTTATGATTCTATGATTTATTCAGCAATAGTCATTTTGTTTCTATGTCTGCAATTTTAAATGTCCTCTTAAGAACAAATATGTAGCTCTCTTGCCAAAAAGCAGATTCATTAGCGTTTATGATATGCAATACATTCTTATGAGTGGCAGAATACAGAGTCAGTGCTGCCTTGGGGGTAGAACACAGGCCTGGCTATCAGGATTATTCATGTTACTATAGGATTGTTGGGCAAATCATTTTAACCTTGTTGTAGCTCAGCTTGCCCTTCCATAAAATGATCAGGGGGCCTACTTCATAGAAGGAAGTCCACATTTGAAAAGCATGATGGCCTGGCTCCACAAAGGGACGTAGGCATGGCAACACTCGGCATCTAGAAAGTCACAGGAACACCATCCCCAAAGCCTGAATTAAGTGCCTAGGCTCCCTATTTAGGAGAGAGAGGTACCTATGAATGTGATCCACAAAAGCCAGCATGCTAAGTGGAGGGCTGCCTAAACTTGCTAATGGGCGATGCCAACCAGAGGGTGTGTCATAAGCTCTGTCCTCTCTGAGATTGGAGCCAAAGTCAAGGGTTCAGGGAGGTGCATATCTCTGCTTAGTGATCCACAGCCAGGATGCCCCCTTCTGGACTGAGTAAGCTAAGTCATTTCTTGTGAGTAGGAACCCACCTTATAAACTTTAGCTCAGCAGACAGAGGACTCAGCTGGCATATGGGAGACCCAAGTTCGAGAACAGGATCTCCCACCTCTCAGAGGGTTGCTCTCACCACTGAGCTATAAAATAGTCTGATGTGGGGTTCCCTCACCCATCTGGGACGCTCCAGCCAATGGCCACTACTCATATGCTTCTTCCACTGTTAATTGACCCAGTGAACATTGGTGTTTAAAAATCAGACCGGATTAATTAAATTAAAATTACTGGAATCAAGAGAGGCTGATCTTTGACAACTTATTCTTGTCAAGGCTGTACTCCACTTGAAGAGTTTTGTTTATTTCCCCAATACCTTTCAGTGGACTATAGCTGGAGATAATCAGATGGTTGCTAAGACCATGTTTACACTAGGAACACTTTACTGGTGTACTAGACTGGCACAGTGCTTCTACTGTGGATGTGCTTTGTACCAGCAGAGCAAAATCACCCCCATGAGAGAAACAGGTTGTACCGGTAAATGTGCAGTTTCTATGCTAAGGGCATTTGCTCATCCACCTGTCAATCAGAGATCACACCTCTTCACACCCCTGACCAACAGCTATGCCAGCAGATGGCTGTAGTGTAGACACAGCGTATGTGTTTTAATGCAATGACATAGCACTGTATTTAATGAGGAACATTGCAAGTCTCCCCCCCCACCCCGAAAAAAGCCACCCCCAAACAAAGCCACATTCTGCCATTGAAACAGCCTCAGACAAGAGATGGAAAATGCATTTTCCAACTTATCTGTCTCTATTATAGCACAACATGGTAGCACTATTAGCCCCGTTAAAATGATGGGATCATGCATGCCATATTAATGTACTACTATATCCTCATTTATATTCCAAATGCTAATGAGAAGACCTCCAATGTTGTATGTGGCTCAGACAAGTATTGCAAAATGATGTTCGGGATCTTACATAGCCCTATACTTAATACCTTGCACTTCTATAGCACTTTCATCCAAGGATCTCAAAGCACTTTACAAACTTTGATTAATCAGTTACAACACAATTGTGATGACTAGGCATCTGGCCAATATGTTGCATACACAGATAATCCACACAAAACCATGGCTGTATTATTATTATTATAATTGCTGGAACTAGCAGTGCGGGGGGCGCTACCGCACCTGCTGGCTTGAAGTGGTTTCCATTATATACAGGGTTTACAGTTCCATTCAATGGCTCTCAGGACCCCCACTATAAAAATTGTTCCAGCACCCTTGATTATGAAATCATCCTTCCCCAATCCCAGCTCATTTATTTGTTTCATCCACATTTTATATCATCTCGTCTTAACCAAGATTATAAACTGGCAGGGGCAGAGACGGCCTTTTACTGTACATCTGTACAGCACCCAGCACAATGAGACCCAAATCCCTGATTGGGGCCTCTGGGTGCCTCTGAAATACAAATATGAATGATAACCATGAGGCAGGTTAGTCTCATGAACTGCATTTTACGGATAGGGAAATTGAGACAGATAGTCTAAGCTCAAGGTCATAAAGTAAGTAACTGGCAGTGTCAGAAATAGAACCCAGGACTCCTGATCATGGCAGCTCTAGTCTTTACTTGTCTGTGGTTGTCCACGGAGCTGCTTCTCTCACAGTGGTGAAGCATCGGTCATTCTTCAAGCAGCGACACTTCCTATTCTGTAAAAAGAAAAGGAGTACTTGTGGCACCTTAGAGACTAACAAATTTATTTGAGCATAAGCTTTCGTGAGCTACAGCAAAGCTTATGCTCAAATAAATGTGTTAGTCTCTAAGGTGCCACAGGTACTCCTTTTCTTTTTGCAAATACAGACTAACACGGCTGCTACTCTGAAACCTTCCTATTCTGTGCGGCTTAGCCATGGCTCTTTTCCGGGAGGGTTTCTGGAGGTTTTTCTGACCGACCAAACTAAAAATCTTTTTTGCTCCTGTGCAGCTGTTTCCTTTGTTGTGGGTTTCTTTAGGATAACTACAACCATGGTGAAATCTGATGATGACACTAGCACTACAGGGAAAGCAAACATGCGCACAAGTCATTTAAGACCAAAGGTTAGGTTTTTGGTTTCGAGAAGGGTACTATTAAAGCTGCTCTTAATAAAAAACATGTGTGAGTTCTTTTGTTTGTTTTTTAAGAGAGTACATTTCAGTTCATACAGTTCCCTCGCCTCCCAGAGCTTAACAATCTCTGGTGGTAGGAACAAGTTATATCTGAAGCACTGTGCTAGCACATGGGAACAGGCCACAGGGATATGAATCATAGAATATCAGGGTTGGAAGGGACCTCAGGAGGTAATCTAGTCCAACCCCCCCCCCACTCAAAGCAGGGCCAATCCCCAATTTTTGCCCCAGATCCCTGAATGGCCCCCTCAAGGATTGAACTCACAACCCCTGGGTTTAGCAGGCCAATGCTCAAACCACTGAGCTATCCCTCCCTCAATGACATTGATTATAAACTGACTCAGCTAGGTTTGCTGTCCTAGAACAGTCAAATGCGAAATTAAACAAACTGCATAAATGGAAG
The DNA here is from genome assembly GCF_965152275.1 of Natator depressus. Lineage (NCBI taxonomy): Eukaryota > Metazoa > Chordata > Testudines > Cheloniidae > Natator > Natator depressus. The sequence goes on along the minus strand of NC_134234.1, from coordinate 321,195,141 downwards.
AGATTTTAAATACCCTGCTAGTTTAGGCCAAGATTTTCAAAGCCAGATGGGGGATTTGGGAAATTAATGGGAAATGGACATCTATATCCCCTTGGTGGCTTTGACAATATCAAAACTTAGTCCTAGGGCCAGATTCCACCAGTGGAACGTTGGCTGAAGGCCCCCAGTGGAGGAAAGTTCACTTGGGGGTGTGTCACAGTACCAACCCCGCGGCATTTTCTTCCAGGGTTGACTCCCAGCTCCTACTTGAACTGTCCATGAATGCATTGATGTGCAAACTACAAACCACACATACGTATCCAGAGTAGAGGTGTGTCGGGGGAGGGAGATTCAAGCCTTACGTTATTAGTAACACAGAGAAGTGTAATTCACCTCTGGGCAGAGCTCCAGCCCAATGTCCATGCACAATTCGAGTACCATTTCACATCCCCAAGTATGGAGCCTGGGCCTTGGGCTGGCCCTATCCACAGGGGTGAGTTTCATCTACAAGAAATTACTTTCTCTAAAACCAGATTTTTATTTTTTCCCCTCTTTATCATGTCCCTTTAGGTATCTCCACCTTTTCCTACTCATGGCTCACACCTCTTTTCTCCCCCCGCCCCCTTTATGACACTATATCCTGGAATCCTTTGTGCTGTTTCAGCCACACGCATACACACAGGCCACGCTCAATTCCTTAAACTCTTGAAGAAAGTATTTCCCCACAGCCTTTGGGTAGCAGGCCTTTTTTTACGTTTTGGCCTGATCCTAAGATGTGCTCTGCAACTGTGTGGCTTCTTTTGTGGTCTGTGGGAGTTTCACAGTTACCCAGGTCCTTTCAGGATCAGACTCTTCATTCATGTCCCACAGATTGGTTCCCATCCCCACATTGTAAAGGTTCATTTTTTAAGTTCTTGTTCCAAGCAGAAGATTACAATTCACTCAGAACTGTCAAAGAAAAAAAGTCTTGTTATTTCGAAAGCAGAGCGGCTTTAAATGCCACCGCAGCATCACCTGGTGAACTGTGATCTCAGAATTTATTGGTTTCAGAGTAACAGCCGTGTTAGTCTGTATTCGCAAAAAGAAAAGGAGTACTTGTGGCACCTTAGAGACTAACCAGTTTATTTGAGCATAAGCTTTCGTGAGCTACAGCATCCGATGAAGTGAGCTATAGCTCACGAAAGCTTATGCTCAAATAAATTGGTTAGTCTCTAAGGTGCCACAAGTACTCCTTTTCTTTTTTCAGAATTTATTGTCTTTGTGGTTACAGATGTGCCAGTTGAGAGCCTGGAAGGAACCGATGTGCCTCACTCTGTACTTCGGTGTAAAAGCACATTTATCCCGCAGCATCTAAGCAGGCAGCAAATGCTTCATGATAGAACTACTCAATAACTTCAGGGAAAGCAGATTAACGCTACTAGCATATTCATCTCGTCCTGTGTGCATTGCTGCACGCATTCTCTTCTAGAGAATATACTACTCTTTGAAGCAGAAGGGGAGGAAATAGAATGATTACTATTTTCAAGGGAAGTAACCCTGTGGTTTCAGTCATAGCATTTCTCAGGATTTAAAAATTTGTAGCCCAAGGGTGCCCCGTGGTATTGCTAGAGATATGAGAAGGGCTGATGGAAAACGACAGGCAAGAGCCCACAAATACTGGGTTGTTTTAATCTTTATGGAACAATGGTGACCCCTAGTGGTACATCAAGTTAATGATGGAAGAAACTGATCAGTCATTTTTCTATTTAAAAAAATAAGGGAGATTGTGTAGATGTAAAATTAGATATGGAAGGCATGCCAAGTGTAACACATTCCCTTGAAAGGTAACCCAATGAGAGAGAGAAAGAGAGGCCAAGGTGTGCATGTGGCAGCGGTGGGGAGGTAGTAAGTGATGAATATGTAGGTTCACCATGTTTCAATGGCTATCATGTGAGTTGAAATCTCAGTCTAGAATCATGCTCTTAAAAAAAGCTGGGGAAAATGAAGGGGCTTTGGATACCAAGCGATGGCAGCCAGTAGAACAGATTCTTTCTTTGCCTTCTGTCAACTGGTGATCCCATTAGATACCCCAGAATAAATTGAGTTCCCTTCGCTAATGTGATATAAGTGTTTATATTTCTCTTAAACTTTCTATTAAACTTTCCAATTAATCAGACCTAATCAAATCCTTCCTTAAGTCGTATATAGACTAAAGGCCTGATTTCCTCCTATGTTCCACCAATTAATTATTTATCATCTGTGCAAAGTAAGTGTAAAACTCTACCGGCCCAACATGGAAGGGTTCCACACCCAATTTTCACAGGGTTAAAAGACGAAGGTCTACAGAGTTTTGTCAACAAAAGTTATGCCGCTTTAATTACACTGCTGTTGCATGTCCACACTATGCTCCTTGTGTCGGCAGAGCACATCCACGCTAGCAGCTCTTGCATCAATACAGAGAGCAGTGCACTCTGAGTAGCTATCCCCTGGTTCAGCTGGCCACAGGCTGTCTTGGGAAGGGTTTACAATGCCTCATGGGGAAGGTACAGCATCACATTATGCAGGTTTCTCAATTCCATCATTCCAGGGGCATCCTACCAGATTGCCAGCCGCTTTTCAACTGAAGTGTATGTGGCGGGGGAAAAAGGGGGAGAGTGTGTGTGACAGGTTGTGTGTGTGTGTGTGAGACAAACTGTGTGTGTGTGTGTGTGTTGGGGAAGTGTGTGAGAGATTGTGTATTGCGGGAGAGTGTGTCGGCATGTTGTCTCTAAGTTCAGACAGCAGCCTGAGCCAGGGGTGATGGACTCTTCCTAAAAGTGGGGGAGGGCCATGAGGCCCCACCCCCTCTGTGGCCCCACCCCTTCCCCCCAAGGCTCCTCTTACCCAGGCTGGGCTCCAGTTTCTGGCCCGTGGTGAAAAGTGGATGGGCCCCTTGACTCCCTCTATTCTGGCACCCCTGGCCTGAGCAACCAATCCTGGGGCAGGGGGAGGGGGAAGGGAGGGGAAGGAGGACAGCCCCCCGCCCATCAGCCCGAGATCTGCACAGCACAGTAGTATCTCCCCCTCCCCCCATCTCTGCACCAGCAGCCTGCTTTGCCTGCCTCCATGTTCCCAGTGCCGGGGAGAGCGGGATTCTACATTAATGGTTCTGTGATTCCCTCTGAGTTCTCCCACAGCCGCCTCAGCTGCTGGGAGCAGCATCCTCAGCAGCTCTGTGAGCTCTCCACCCTGAGGAATGTCAAAGCTTCCTGGAGCTTTGAAAGGGGAGGGGCACATGCAATGATGAGCTGCCAAAATCTTAATAATGGGTTCCCTCGTCACCCCACTAGGGGGTCGTTGCCCACCCCTACCCCCTGGGACTCCTGCCCCATCCAACCCCCCCGCGTTCCTTGATGACCCCCCCTCAGCCCCATCCACTCCCCTCCCCTGTCCCCTGACTGCCCCCAGAACCGGGCAGGAGGGTCTCATGGTCCACTGTAGTGGGTGCCCACCCCACCCCTAAGAGCCAGAGCCACCTGCCAGGGGGCGAGGTGGGGAGTCCCGGCGGTGCTTACCTGGGGCAGCTCCCAGGAAGCATCCGGCAGGTCCCTCTGGCTCCTAGGGGCGGGTTAGTATAGCTGGGGGGGAGCAGGGGGAGCGGCCGCTCCCCCCACTGATCACATCAAAAGTGGTGCCTTAGGCGCCAACTCCCTGGGTGCTCCAGGGCTGGAGCACCCAAGGGGGAAAATTTGGTGGGTGCAGAGCACCCACCGGCAGCTCCCCGCCCCACCCCCGGCCCCAGCTCACCTCCGCTCTGCCTCTGCCTCCTCCCCTGAACGCACTGCCCCGCTCTGCTTCTCCGCGCTCCCCCGGCTTCCTGCGAATCAGCTGTTCAGCGGGAAGCCGGGGAGGGCTGAGAAGCAAGCGGCGGCTTCCCGCTCAGGCCCATGATGGCGGAGGTGAGCTGGGGCGGGGAGCAGTTCCCCTGCACACCCCCCAGGTTACCTGCTGCGGTGTGGGCAGACCTCCTCGCACCCCGCACCAGCTCACCTCCGCCTCCCTGGGCCTGAGCGGGAAGCCGCAGTCTGCTTCTCAGCCTGCCCTAGCTTCCCGCGCGAACAGCTGATTCGCGGGAAGCCTGGGGTGGGGGGCAGAGAAGCAGAGCTGGGTGGCGTGTTCAGGGGAGGAGCTGGAGGCAGGGCAGAGGTGAGCTGGGGCTGGGGCCAGGGCTGGGTGTGGGGCGGGGAGCTGCCAGTGGGTGCTCTGCACCCACCAAATTTTCCCCTTGGGTGCTCCAGGGCTGGAGCACCCATGGAGTCGGTGCCGAAGGCGCCACTTTTGGCCAGTTAAATTTAGAAGCCCTTTTAGAACCAGTTGTCCCTCGCGGAACAACCGGATCTAAAAGGGCTTCTAAATTTAACAACTGGTTCTAGCGAACCGGGGGGAACCGGCTCCAGCTCACCACTGGGCACATGCCTGAGTGGCTAGATGCAGGGCAGCTGCATTCTAAACAGTGAGCAGAGCGGTCACAGTGGGCATTGTGGGATACTGGGGGGACCCAGTTATAGTGACATAACAAAAGGCAGCACCTACGCTGACGCTTAGTCACTTGAATTTTGCTGCAGAAAGCTGTATGCCTCCTGTCGAGATGGTTTTGCTTTGGTGGCAAAACAGCAGAGTTTTGCCACCAAAAGTAGCTTTGTAGTGTGCACAACTCCACAGTTTTCAAAACCGTGTAGCGTAGACAAGGCCTTAGGCAATGTCTACGTGACAGATTAACAGCGGCACAGTGTACTGCTGCAGCCGCACCACTGTATGGTCTACCATGCAGTCGCTCTATGCTGATGGGAGAGAGCTCTCCTGTTGGCATAATTAAACCACGCCGAGGAGTGGCAGTAGGTATGTAGGCGGGAGAAGGACCAACAAAAGTTTTACATAAGAACAGCCACACCGGGTCAGACCAAAGGTCCATCTAGCACAGCATCCTGTTTTCTGACAAGTATCAGAGGGACAGAGATCAACACCTACAAGATCTTCACCAAGGATTCTCAAAACTCCGATACCCCCACAAGGAAATAAGGAAACAGATCAACAGAGCCAGACGTGTATCCAGAAGCATCCTGCTGCAAGACAAGCGCAAGAAAGAAATCAACAGAACTCCACTGGCCATCACATACAGTCCTCAGCTAAAACCTCTCCAACGCATCATCAGTGATCTACAGCCCATCCTGGACAACGATCTCTCACTTTCACAGGCCTTGGGAGGCAGGCCAGTCCTCGCCCACAGACAACCCACCAGCCTGAAGCATATTCTCACCAGAAATGACACACCGCACCATAGTAACTCTAACTCAGGAACCAATCCACAAAACAAACCTCGGTGCCAACTCTGCCCACATATCTACACCAGCGACACCATCACAGGACCTAACCAGATCAGCCACACCATCACCGGTTCATTCATCTGCATGTCCACCAATGTAATATACGCAATCATGTTCCAGCAATGCCCCTCTGCTATGTACATCGGCCAAACTGGACAGTCCCTACGTAAAAGGATAAATGGACACAAATCAGATATTAGGAATGGCAATATACAAAAACCTGTAGGAGAACACTTCAATCTCCCTGGACACACAATAGCAGATTTAAAGGTAGCCATCCTGCAGCAAAAAAAACTTCAGGACCAGACTTCAAAGAGAAACTGCTGAGCTTCAGTTCATTTGCAAATTTGACACCATCAGCTCAGGATTAAACAAAGACTGTGAACGGCTAGCCAACTACAAAAGCAGTTTCTCCTTCCTTGGTGTTCACACCTCAACTGCTAGAATTGGGCCTCATCCTCCGTGATTGAACTAACCTCGTTATCCCTAGCCTGATTCTTGTTTGCATATTTATACCTGCCTCTGGAAATTTCCACTACATGCATCTGAAGAAGTGGGTATTTACCCACAAAAACTTATGCTCCAATACATCTGTTAGTCTATAAGGTGCCACAGGACTCTTTGCCATTTCTTCTGACAGTGGCCAATGCCAGGTGCCCCCAGGGCCAGCCCACCACATTTTGGCACCTGAGGCGGAGAGCTCAAATGACACCTCCATGCCCCCTTGCTTGGGCCAAAACTTTGAAAGGTCTCAATTCTGCCTTCTTTCTGTTCTACTCCTCTCATGGTACTGCTCTGCTACCTACCCCAATAAAGGAGGACTAACAACTTAAAATGCCTTGTTCAAAAATTTTAAGTAACACTTAACTTCAAATGCCTGAACAGCAAATGTAACTTTTCTTGTCTGCATAGTAAACATTGGTGTTTTTATCTGTCTGAATAATCAAAGTGGTGCTTTCTGTGCCTTCTTGGTTGCAAAGATTTGAACTGCTTCCTGCCAGCTCATGTTCTGTTGAGATGGTTGCAGGGCCAACCAGCCTCTCCTGTGTCATTGTGGAGCATAGATGCGTTTTTATTAATTTCAGCTTGGAGTAGCTGCATTCTCTACTGGCAAGTGTTACAGGAAGTGTTAGAAGTATGCGCAGAGCAGCAAAAATATTTGGAAAGAGGATGGTCATCTTATTTGTGCACATATATTCCAGAACAGCCTTTGGAGTTGATCCTGCTGAAATATATCTTGAAAGGGCTTTCAGTTCATCATCTAAATCACTCACATCAATATCACGCATGTCATCATGTGTCACTGTCTCTAGTGCCCTGCATTGCTGGTGTAGGTCTTCTTCAGGTATAGTGAGGAGTTTTGGAATATCATACAACATCTCAGATATACTTCTGTGTTCCTTGAGCTGCATGAAATGTTCTTCAACTGACTATTGCACAATCTAGCACCTGGTTAAAAAATTCAACTTTGAATTGTTGTTTGGGGGTCTCTTCTGGGATTATCCCATGCCTCATAATAAAAATGTCGTCTTCTTCGGTGACTCTTGTATTCTTGAATGGGTGGGGAAATAGCTTCAGCGTGAAGTTCCTCTGCCAACTTCTGTGCACTCTTCAGAACATTTTGAAATCCCTCATCTGACCGGTCAGACTGTAGGTCTGACTTTGCTTTGTCCAGTCATTCCATTGCTCCAGATATATCAAGGTCAACACCTTGGAGTCTCTTGCTTACAACATTTATTTCAAACAGTATGTCATGCCACAACACCAAGCCACACAGAAATTTGAAGTTATGTACGTTTCTGGTGATTCCATTTCCCTCTGCCACTGTTCTCCCATGAACAGTTCCTGTCATACCATTATCCTCCCTAATGGCAACTATGGCATCATCTATCTTCCCAGTTTGGTGTTTGATAGGCTTTATCGCCTCCACTCGACTTTCCTATCATGTGGCACTCAGTGGTTTCAGTGTCAGAGAGAATGTTGCTTCAAAATTTGCCATCGAGGAGCTGATGCAGAGAAAAATACATAGATGCTTTGAATTACATTACAAAATTCAGCAGCCTCACTAAAAGCTGATGCTGCATCACTGACCACCAAGTTCAATGAATGAGAACTGAATGGGACAAAAAAAGCTTGATCGTTTAACTCTCGGATCCATGTCTGCACTCCTCTGTTCTTTCCTCTCGTGTTGGCACCATTATCGTAGCCCTGACCTCTCATGTCAGCTATCGCAATTCCCATATCTTTCAGCTTTTTAAGAAGCACATTTGTCATACCATCTCCTGTAGTATCAATGTCAATAAATTCTAGAAAATGCTCTCTGACAGTCACCATTGCAGGGACATTTTCACTAGGTTCTGTTGTTGTTACAAAATGCACCATTAAAGTCATTTGTTCTGTATGGCTGATGTCAGGTGTGCAGTCCAGAATAACAGAGTAATATCTTGCTGACTTCAGATCTGCCACAATCTTCTGTTTTGACTTTTGTTGCCAGTAACTGTATGATCTCATTTTGAATGGTTTTTCCAAGGTAGTGGTGTGTGTACATTTCTTGGGTGGTGACTCTTCTTAGATGCTCCTCGAGTACAGCATCAAACTGAGCCATCAGCTCCACAATTTTAAGGAAGTTTCCATTGTTTGGCACATACAGCTGATCTGAAGTGCCACGCAGTGCTAGGTTTTGGGTAGCAAGCATTCTCACAATGGCAATGAGCCTTTTCAGAACATTTTCATAGATATTAAGGTCAGAAGGGACCATTATGATCATCTAGTCCGACCTCCTGCACAACGCAGGCCACAGAATCTCACCCACCCACTCCTGTGAAAAACCTCTTACCGATGTCTGAGGTATTGAAGTCCTCAAATTGTGGTTTAAAGACTTCAAGGAGCAGAGAATCCTCCAGCAAGTGACCCGTGCCCCATGCTACAGAGGAAGGCGAAAAACCTCCAGGGCCTCTTCCAATCTGCCCTGGAGGAAAATTCCTTCCGGATCCCAAATATGGCGATCAGCTAAATCCTGAGCATATGGGCAAGATTCACCAGCCAGATACCCAGAAAAGAATTTTCTGTAGTAACTCAGATCCCACTCCATCTAACATCTAAAATTTTGCCAGTAAAGAGACTCTGATGCAATCTTCTCTTAATGCTGATCATCTATGGTGGCCTTTAACCTTAGTCTCATCTCAAGCTCTTTCCACCTATGGAATGCTCTCTGGTGATTTGCTGCCTTCTCATGGCATGCCAGATTTCTAACCAGATTTTTCCAGTCCTTTGTTCCTGTAGAACCCAATGTGGCTGGAACATTAGACTGGAAGAGTTTGCGATAAAAACAGTATGCAGCATTCTGGGTTTTTGAGTACATAAGCCATGGCCTCTCCACTTTGCCACCATTGGGGATTTCACGCCAGTAATGTGTCAGATGGAAACTTCTGTTTTCATTGGCTTTGGGGAAAATGAAGTTTTTCATTTGCTGTGGCCCATGCAGTACAAGGAAGTCCCTCGGGCTACTGCTCAAGTCGGTCCACAGTCCTGGATCATCTAGACTTAAGGAACTAAACTCAGCAGCAGCAGATTCTTGTGCCTCCACCACACTCTTCTCTTATCTACACTTTTCTTCAGGAATGTGCATGGTTACATCCAGTTGAGATGGAGATATGGATGCTGAAGTAGCTGCCAGGTCACCTGCACTCTGACTAACTGGAAGATCAGGCATCTCCTCACAACTCACATCCTCACTGCGGACGGAAGGCTCACCGTGAACATTTGTGTCTATGTATCTCAGGAGAGCTCCTTCCTGCTTAGATAGAAAAGCTTCCTTTGCTTTCTTTCTTTTTCTGAATGCTGCCCCAGAGGGGCGTTTTCTTCACTCATGACTGCTGTTCTGTGCCAGCTATAGTGGCTCTCAACACTCAGTTGAAGGGGACAAATAAGCAGGCTGGTAGCAGGGCGTGAGTGAGGGAAGATATCAGCATCTTAAGGGCCTAACTGGCTCCTACTACTTCAGTTGACTGCCTGCTCTCCTCAAGTGGGTTCAGGGAAGCAGCAGGAAACAGGAAGCTCCCTGAGAAGCTGGTGTTAATCAGTCCAAGCTCCTGAGGGTGCTAGAGAGGTACATAAGAGGCTCCTCCTCCTCTCTCTCCCTGTACCTCCTGCTGCTTTCTGTTATTCCCTCTCACCTTTTCTCCTGCCTGCCTGGTCTCTTGTGCCCTCCTTCCTCCAGCACAGCACTCCACCATCTCTGTGCAGCTAGAGCTGAGAGAATACATATGCACCAGCAGCAGACACAATTTTCTAAACTCTGGGTCCTAGTGGCGCCCTCCCCCCCCAGTCTGGCACCTGAGGCGGCTGCCTCACTTCACCTTATGGTAAGGTCAGCCGTGGGTGCCACGGTGGGAATGAACAGAACAGGTAATCATCAAGTGATCCATTCCCTGTCACTCATTCCCAGCTTCTGGCAAACAGAAGCTAGGGACACCATCCCTGCCTATCCTGGCTAATAGCCATTGATGAACCTAGCCTCCGTGAATTTATCTAGTTCTTTTTTTAACCCTATTATAGTCTTGACTTTCACAACATCCTCTGGCAAAGAGTTCCACAGGTTGACTGTATGTTGTGTGAAGAAATACTTCCTTTTGTTTGTTTTAAACCTGCGGCCTATTAATTTCATTTGGTGACCCCTAGTTCGTGTGTTATGAGAAGGAGTAAATAACAATTCCTTATTTTCTTTTTCCATACCAGTCATGATTTTAATAGACCTATCATATTCCCCCTTGATTCTCTCTTTTCCAAGCTGAAAAGTTCCAGTCTTATTAATCTCTCCTCATATGGAAGTTGTTCCATACCCCCTAATCATTTTTGTTGCCCTTTTCTGAACCTTTTCCAATATATCTTTTTTGAGATGGGGTGACCACATGTGCATGCAGTATTCAAGATGTGGTGTACCATGGATTTATATAGAGGCAATATGATATTTTCGGTCTTATTATCTATTCCTTTCCTCATGATTCCCAACATTCTGTTAGCTTTTTTTGACTGCTGCTGCACATTGAGTGGAAGTTTTCAGAGAACTATCCACAATGACTCCAAGATCTCTTTCTTGAGTGGTAACAGCTAATTTAGACCCCATCAGTTTATATGTATAGTTGGAATTATGTTTTCCAATGTGCATTACTTTGCATTTATCAACATTGAATCTCATCTGACATTTTTTTGCCCAGTAACCTAGTTTTGAAAAATCCTTTTGTAGCTCTGCGCGGTCTGCCTGGGACTTAACTATCTTGAGTAGTTTTGTATCATCTGCAAATTTTGCCACCTCACTTTTTACCCCCTTTTCCAGATCATTTATGAATATGTTGAATAGGACTGGTTCCAGTACAGACCCCTGGGGGACACCACTATTTACCTCTCTCCATTCTGAAAACTGACCATTTATTCCTACCCTTTCCTATCTTTTAACCAGTTACCAATCCACAAGAGGACCTTCCCTCTTATCCCATGACAGCTTACTTTGCTTAAGACCCTTTGGTGAGGGACCTTGTCAAAAGCTTTCTGAAAATTTAAGTACACTATATCCACTGGATCCCCCTTGTCCACATGTTTGTTGACCCCCTGTAACTATGCTGCCTTTGGTCGGACACTTCTGAGAGTGTCAATTCAGGACAAATTGCTTAGAGCAGGGCGATTATAGCCCAAGGCTGGGGTTCCTTTGCACACCAAACCAGACAGACAGAGAGGACTTTGGTTTTACCCCACTGGCTAACCATAAGTCATACAAGCAATTCCCTTAGACACTCCAGTTTCCCACTATCACCACCAGTGCCATTCCTTATGGGGACGAATGGTTATGAAAACCAATACCCCAGTAAAAGAAAAAGGTTCTCCCAATCCCAAAGGACCAAGCCCCAGACCCAGGTCAATATACAACAAGTCAGGTCTTACCCACAAATCATGCTGTTGCCAATCCTTTAGAATCGAATATCTAAAGGTTTATTCATAAAAGAAAGAAATATAGATGAGAGCTAGAATTGGTTAAATTATATACAGTAATGGCAAAGTTCTTGGTTCAGGCTTGTAGCAGTGATGGAATAAACTGCAGGTTCAAATCAAGTCTCTGGAGTACATCCACAGCTGGGATGGGTCATTCAGTCCTTTGTTCAGAGCTTCAGTTTGTAGCAAAGTCCCTCCAGAAGCAAGAAGCAGGACTGAAGACAAAATGGAGGAGATGCAGCAGCCTTTTATATCATCCGCCCTGTGGACGATCACAGCAGCAGGATGGAGCCTGGAGTCACATGGGCAAGCCACATGTCCATGCATGACTCAGTTCTTTACAGGCCGACGCTATTGTTTACATGTTAGTTTGAACCCAGGAAATGAGTTTGAATCCAGGAAAGCTCAGATATGGATTGGTGCCTCCCAAAGTTCTTTGTCAGCTAAGTGTTTCTTTATTAGGCACTTACTGAGAATAGTCCCATCTCAAGAAGCTGACCAAATGCTTCACTGACGCTACTTAGAACAGGGGTAGGCAAACTACAACACGTGGGCTGGATCCAGCTTGGATCTAGCCCATGGGGTTGCCACCCCCGTGGCGCCACAGGCCCCGCTCCGCTCCCAGAAGTGGCCGGCACCACATCCACCACCACGGGGAACCGTGGCCAATGGGAGCTTTGGGGGAGATACCCACAGGCAAGGGCAGCACGCGGAGCTCTCTGACCCCCCCTCCTCCAGGGGCCACAGGGACGTGATGCCGGCCACATCCCGGAGTGGCGTGGGGCCGGGGCAGGCACGCAGGGAGCCTGCCCTGGCCCCAGTGCACACTGCTGCTACCCCGGAGCCACTCCAGGTAAGTGTTACCTCCAAAACCTCCTCTAGTGACACCTCAATAGATAGTTCCTGGGATAGTTCCTCAGATTTGTCACCTAAAAAGAAAGACTCAGGTTTAGGAATCTCCCTCACATCCTCAGCCATGAAGATCTACGCAGAGAATTCATTTAGTTTCTCTGCCATGATCTTATCATCCTTGAGTGCTCCTTTAGTATCTCGATTGTCCAGGGGCCCCACTGGCGGTTTGGCAGCCTTCCTGCTTCTGCTGTACTTACAAAAGTGTTGCTATTGCTTTTGGAGTCTTTGACTAACTGTTCTTCAAATTCATTTTTGGCCTGCCTAATTGTATTTTTACACTTCACTTGCCAGCGTTTATGCTCCTTTCTACTTTCCTCACTAGGATTTGACTTCCACTTTTTAAAGGATGCCTTTTTGCCTCGCACTGCTTCTTTTACTTTGTTGTTTAGCCACGGTGGCACTTTTTTGGTTCTCTCTGTTTTTTTAATTTGGGGTGTACATTTAAGTTGAGCCTCTATTACGGTGCCTTTAAAAAGTGTCCATGCGGCTTGCGGGGATTTCACTTTTGGCGCTGTACCTTTTAATTTCTGTTTAACTATCTCCCTCGTTTTTGTGTAGTTCCCCTTTCTGAAATTAAATGCTACAGTGTTGGGCTGCTGTGGTGTTTTCCCCGCCACAGGGAGAAAACTGACAAAAGGTAGACATAACCTAAACAAGATAGTTGAGAACCAGACCTTAGTTGTCTTAATATTTCTAAAGCACTAGTCACCATAAGATCTAACCTTACTGTTCATTCCTTCTTCCTGCAGACTGTACATCTTTCCTGCCTTTTAATATTGATCCCTTCTGTTTAGGGATAGTCAAATATTACACACTTCAAAATTTAATACAATAAACATTGTCCTTCCAGCATGCATGGAGAAAAGCTCTCATCCCCATCACTTGACTTCTGTTTGTGGCTAGGGGAACAAAGTGCACCATAACCCTCTTGAAGGGACACCAGTTTCTCAGACATTTTACATAGTTAATTAACCCCCACTCCTATGCTGTGCCTGTAGAATCTGGACACTGGAAAGAATCTGGCCCACTAAATCATCCAGGAATGAAAGTCGTTGATAGTTCAGACCAATAAATCTAGCTACTTCTCTTCTGAGCAGGCACTGCTGCTGACAGAATTCTGCCAGACAAGCTGGAGCAAAGGCAGACATGCTCAGAGATTTCCCACACAGCCTGGGCTGAATTAATAGTGACATCACTTGGTTGTGGAAGGATCATGCACTATTGTTGAATCAGGAAAGGGAATAACAATACTGGGGCATTCCAGTTTCTCTCCGCAACTAACAGTATAAACTTATCCACTCAGCAAAATAGTAAAGCAGCCACACGGCCTTCAGCAAGGACTCAACCTTAATTAATTATGCAGGGTTTTACCTTGTTGCCTGGCAGATTATGCATCTTTTAACTCTCTGTAGCAGTAGAGCATTACACATGGTATCAGCCATATTACAGACATGGAGCTTGATTTTCCAGAGCACCCTACCTCACACAGTCATTTACGCTGATGAAATGTGGCTGTAAACACTGCCATTCTGCTTTGGTAACATACTGCACCCACTTTACAATCACTGTAAATGACTGCACATGGTGGTGGACACTGGCACATTAGGTTCAAGGTCTATGGAAGAAAAAAGCCACAGAATCCACACTGCAGAGGCCCTGCAACTACCTACAGCTGAGGAGGTAATTAGCTTTGAAAAGGCCACCTCCACCACATGCTAGGAAGCAGACAGCTGCAGTGAAGTTATAGATTTTAAAAATTCAGATTAAATGCACCAAATTGTACTATTGGCTCATACCTGCCTCTTCCTTATTAGGTAAATAAGGATCACATGTTGGTGTATCAACAGCAATGATCTCCTGCACTTATAGAAGTTCCTCTCAGGAGTTGTTTATTATTATTAGTATTATCTTAATGCCTAGGTGCTTCAGTCATAGACAAGAACCCCCATTGTGCTAGAGGCTGTACAAACACCAGATCAATTCATAGGAGGAGGATACTTTACTCCCCCCTGTGATTAGATGTTCGGCTGTGTGTGTTTTTCCTGTGTGCTGTCCCAGCTCTGCGCAGACAGCCGGCACAGCTGAACTTGGGCGAACTGCCCAGTGACCACAAGATACGTTAAGATACGAAGGCCAGGTTTATTGTTGACAAAGTACGATAATAGCACCTGGCAGACTCTACGAGGATATTAAGATATGTATGCCTGTGACCATGGATGCAGCTCAGTGAATGGTGGGGCTTTCCATTTCCCCCCTTGGCTGGACAAAGATACTTCCTCTGAGATACATTTTTATACCCTGATAAAAACAAGTTAGTACTGCCTCTGACATAGTTAGTTACTGCCCTCTGATGTGGCTAATTATTACCCATTACATGTTGGTTTAAAACATTTTTATTACATACTGTTATCCTGACCTTATCTTTTAGGAGGGGTCAGTGTGTTTCTGTTATCCTTGGGGAATGTTTTGTACCATCCTTGATATCGGTATGTTCTGGTACCACTTGATATCGGGATGTGTTTCTGTGAGTACTTTGTGCTTAGCATTTCTTAGGAATGTGTATTTTTGCACTATCAGCCCTACTCTTGCCAGATTTTGTGAGCAGGTCCTGCCTCATACCAGGCCTCTGATACAAAGACTTATGTTTCAAGCTCTCTTCCTACTACACCCACCCCCATGGTGACCCCACAGAATGAGCAGAGGGTTCAGGGGATCTGGTGGAGGCCAAGGTCTTCTGTCTGGTGGCCCCTGTAACTTCATAACTCTGGCCCCCCTCCCATTTCCAGCTCCCTGGCGGACAGGCTGCCCTGCAACTTCCCCTTGTGGGAAGGGGATATGCTGTGTCCCCTCCAGCGCTGTCCTGGCCATCTCACTCCTCACCTGTGCATCCAGCCCTGTGCGGGGACTCTGGCACAGTGTAGGTACAGGGGTATAATATTGCTGAGGTGTTGGACCCACCCATCTCTATGTAGGCAGGAAGAGTTCTAGCCCTTGATCAATACAGCTTATAATGAGATACAGACCTACTAAGTCTCAGTGCTTAAGAGATGCCAGGGGCTTGGGATGTGGCAGGAACATGAACCCTTTATCTATACGCTTGCTCTGAATAAGAGTTTTTCTTTAGAAACTTGTTTATTAAACCTGGTGTTCTGACTTGGCTCCATCTTACAGAGATATTATGCATGGGACGCCCTTCCTGAGCAAATCTGATAGGTCCCTCCTTAATCACTTGTGGTGTGCTGCCTCTGGGGAAACTAGTGACAAGTGTAAAAAACAATTAACTTTATTTTGCCAAGCTCCACCTTGATCTCTCTACTTTCACATGGCATCCCGTCCCACCAATCGCTACTATTCATCTGCCCGTTTTAAGGCTGTGAACTTCTTAGGGAAAGGATTGTGCCTCCTATTTTATTCTGTTCAGGTTCTCATACTGCACCCATCACGGTGATCTGAGCATCTTTCAAAAATGCATTCAGTGATGTGTCTAGCCTGTGTCTTGAAAGTGCCTATCACATTGTGGACACTACTGGAAACATAATCAGGAGTTCAGACCTGAACTTTCCCAGAGTTCAAAGGGTCTCATCTCTGTGGTTCTGCATTGAATCCATTATTAGTGTGTTGCTTACTTATCTCTTCTCAGAACTTCTGTGTTTTCTTTCAGGGAGTTCTTCCCCTTTATCTAGTTTGATATGCATTGAAGTGAAATGTGCAGTTTAATAACATGCTGTTTTCATGATGCAACTATGTCTTATTCCAGTGAGACTATTAACTACTTCACATCTGTGCAATTTCCTAAGCCCTTCTGTGTAGCTGCTGTTGTACAACATTATAATAAATGTTTGCGCAGGAACACAAGTTGAATTTGAAGTCATAATAGCAGCTTTTTGTACAGCTCAGCCCACTAATCTGCCTATTAGATTTGCACAAATCCGATAGTCAGGGGCCTATCAGATTTGTTCAGGCAGGGAGTTCCATGCATAACATTTCTTCAGATGGAGTCAAACCAGAATGCCAGGTTTAATAAGGATGTTTCTGACGAAAAACTCTTGTTCAGGGCAAGCTTACAGACAAAGGAGACACTGCACAGCATTAGCCAATATGGGTTTTTTCCAGCTACTTTGTATGTTTCTTTTACTGCTTTCCCAGTTCCATGCTTTGCTTGAACTAGAATATTTAAGGCCAGATCCTCAGCAAGCATCAATTCAACATCAGTGGAGCCATGCCAATTGATATTAGCTGAAGATCTGGCCCTTAATATTTAATTACAAAATCATCTTCATGCAGCCCGGTGAATCAGCCCAACAAAGCAATGTATGAGTGGTTTCCACTGATTTACAACAGAAGGAAATGTGTGCTTTTGAAGCTGTGGAGGGATGAGTGGTGGCTTAAAACGATCCCGCAGATCTTCCTTGGTTATAACAAAAAGCACCAGCAACTATACAGGGAATTTTTAGAACCTAACAGATGCAAACTATAGTATAAAAAATTTGAATAAAAAAAAAGAAAGAAGAGAAACCATTTCTCCCGGAAGATAGAGACCATGTGAAATGCAATCAAAATGAGCCATAAAAATTGCAAAAGCAATTGGCAGTTGCCCTATGCTTTGTGCAGTCCTCTACACCAGTACAGAGAGAGTACAATTCTGCTGCTCTGATTTAGACCCAGGTGACCACACCAGGTGCAGGGGAACAGTGAATCAGGCTCTGTCTTGGCCCATTTCTACCCGAGCTTTCTGTACCTGGGGATGTGTGTGATACCCCCTTTCTATAGTAAATGGGTTCTTCTGGAATGTAATAATTTAATTTTTCTCTTGCAGCAGGAGATCCCTCTTTTTTACACATTAGAGCAGTCACAAAAGGGGCCAGAGGCCCTGACTGGAGGACTTTTTCAAAAAACTCCAACCCACGCGACGCTCTGCTAGTTTGGGGTTTGAAATGGAAATGCAACTAGCCAAGTTTAGCGTACAACTCTTTTGGGTTCCATAATCCTGTTGGTGAAATTAAAAACAGGGGCTTTTGCTGTCCCCAGATGAGCACAAAGGTTTTAAAGCAGTGTTTCCTGGCTCTGGATGGGTTTCATAATGAAACGTGTGATGTATAGCAAATCTTCTGGTCAGAAAGAGCCCTGATGAGTTCTGGCAAACCCTTTGGAACTGGCACCCCATCCAAAGAACTGAAAGAAACTTGCTATTTCAGAATAGAACTCAGAAATCTTGACTCCTAGTTTCCTGTTATAACCATTAGAACACGTGTGTGTGAGGGGGTGTGTGTGTGTATACTTTACCAATGAGATTGAAACATACTTCATACAGTAAAAAAGAAAGGTGTCACCTATTCCCTAGTGTTGGTTTTGAGACTTGAAGGAACCTACACACCTAGAGTGAGCAGACAGCAAGTGTGAAAAATCAGGACAGGGGGTGGGGGGTAATAGGAACCTATATAAGAAAAAGACCCAAAAATCGGGACTGTCCCTATAAAATCAGGACATCTGGTCACCCTAACACCTCCTCCACAACAGAACACCTAACAGTGGGAACACAATGCTCCTGTGTAAACATCTTCCTGAATCATTCTCATGATTCAGGTTAATATTTAATGATGATTAATAATAAGGACTGTCCTTACATGTGGCAATAACTAATCTGTTTTAGATTATACAGGGCCATGTAAAACTGCTAGAAATGAACTCAGACTAAATATTGACACAAGAAATGGAAGTAGAGAATAAACTCAGTGGAACAGCAGAATGCCTAACTGGGAAATAACAGCTTTGCTTAGACTCACTCATTTGTGAAGATAACGAGGGGTACTCGTGGCACCTTAGAGACTACAAGTTTATTTGGGCATAAGCTTTCGTGGGCTAAAACCCACTTCATCAGATGCATGGAGTGGAAAATATGAAGTGGGTTTTAGCTCACAAAAGCTTACGCTTAAATAAATTTTAGTCTCTAAGGTGCCACAAGGACTCCTCATTGTTTTTGCTGATACAGACTAACACGGCTACCACTCTGAAATCTGTCATTTGTGAAGGCAGTAGTGATTCTCTTAATACCACACCAAGAAGTATATTCTCTTTTCAGCTTCCCAGGATTCTGCAGCTGGATTTGGCGCCAAATCCTGGGTCACTGTGCACCCGCAGGCAGCATAGTGCAGCACAGCAGGGCTGAGTTCCCTGGCAGCAGAAGCCTGATTCAGTCTAGGGGCAGGCAGGAAAGAGTTCCTCTCAGGGTTTCCCATCCAGGAGACTGTGTTGGAGACTGTGACTCAAGTAAGGCATTAGGAGATGATGTCAGGAAGGCAAGTACAGTGCCTCCCCAGCTGTATCTACACCAGCCTTTCTTAGGAAATCTCCCACCATTGCAACTTCACTGGTGGTAGTAACAGTGGAAGTACATGTGTAGACCAAGCTCAGATGATTTTACCACAATGTCATAAAACACCACTCAGAATAGGTCTAAATAAATAACTGCTATTAACACAGGCCCTTTGCTGGTGTTTTGGAGTTCCCTGCTATACATCTGGGGCGAGGGGCCTGCCTAATGCTGGGGGCCTGTCCACAGTTATCTCACTGGATTCCATTCAGTAACTTCCTTGAAATGGCAACTGGTAACCAGTAACCTCACCTTGCCAAATCTCCCTTGGCTAAGCTGTTAGAACACTGCCTGCAGCATGGTGGCAAAAATCTTAGCCAGCAATTTAGAGACACAGGCTTTACTGGCCCCACAGCTGAGGCAGGCCCAGGGATCTCTTCTGGAAATCAATTAGTGGGACAGGTGCATTTTTAATCATTTTGGGACAGGCCCAGCTCTCAGACCAATAGTATGAACATTCTAAACCACAGAAGGCTCCCTTCCCTAAACAGGGGATACCATTCATAAGACTATCCATCCTTTCCCAGATCTTTAATGAATGACCGTGTGGTTTCTTTTTTTCCCCATCTACAACCATCACCCAAATCTCCCTTTCTTCCAAAGTGTTTTCATACCTCAGATTTCTGTCTCTCTCTTTAAAAGATGCTTAATAAGCTTTAGTTCCCTAATATGATGATTCACTAGAGGAAGGTGGAACAAAGGTGATTATAGAGGATTTTCACCCTCCTGACCAAAAAAAAAAAAAAAAAAAGCTTCCCTCCCCTGACAGATGTTGGTGAAATTGCTGCCAGCTGGAGATATCCTACCCTGAGAGAATCTCACCTAGAGAGATCTGGCAGCTTGCCAGCTGTTGTTCTGTCAGAATGATTCAATCAGACCCTCTATACATTTCCAATTAGTTTCAGTGCTTCTTGTGCAATCAGAAAAAACGCTATTCAGCCGTTTGGGGGGTCCTTTTTACAAGTGCATAAACAAGACACAAAAACATTTCACAGCCGCCAGCACAAAGGTGATGTAACTTCAAAAGCAAAATGTCAAGAACTGGCTTCCCACCACCTGTGAGCTTCCTGAGCAAATGAGGGCAGTTCCTTTTCCATCCAGCAGCCCTGCAGAGGCTGACTGCTACTGTGGCATGATGTCTTGAATTCTTCCTCCCCCATTTGCAGGACTCCACCAGGGAGGCCAGTGCAAGCAGCATACATCAGACACTCCCCTCTGGAGGGGAACAGAAAGCCATGGAGGGGGAAGCAGCTGATGTTTATTCTAGGAAGGAGAGTGACTCAGATCCACTTACCCCTGTTATATAATTAAATACTTGTCTTATTTACCCTGGAATAGATGTCACACTGAGCAGACTTCAGTGCAGCTCAGAGTCAAAATCTGTGGGAGCTACAACCTATTGACATTTAGTTGTATAAAACTTGTGTCCTGAAGTAATTAGTTTAAAAATGAACTGGTTTTCTTAACAATAAAATAAGCAACTTAGGCAGTTGAATTACTTGGTGCCAGGGATTCCTTGACAATTGCATTGTATTTAGCAGTTAACATCTGAGGCCAAAAGAACATTTATTATTTCACTTTGTTACAACCCACTAATTAAGGCTAGGTTGTGGGAACTTAGGTAAAATAAATGGATTTTCACAAAAATATTTATTTAAGCCTTTTCCTCTACCATTTTGTCTGTCCATCATTCAGTGTGCAAACTCTTTAGAACATGTCTTCTCTTATATTTGAAAAGCACCAACCTAATGGTGGGTGCTACTGCAGAACAGTAATGACTCTTTAGGGAAGCATTTTAAAAAACAAAGTTACAGCAAGTTTCTTTCCCATATTTCATTACAGTGAAAGAATCAACACAGGAGACACAACTTAATTCCACCTGCAGGTTATTTCCAAAATGCCAATTCTGCATGCCCTAATTTAATAAATCCTGCTTCCTTGTAACCCACTCTTGTAATCATGCCCTGATTAGCATCATCATGATCATTAATTTCAATAGGACTATTCACAATAGTCAAGTTAAGCACATGTATAAGTGTTCGCAGGTTTGGGCCCTTGCTGGGGATTAAATTTACAGGGACACAGTCAGGGTAAAAAAATATATCCTAAGAAAACAAAGTTTCCTTACAGTGTAAATAAAATCTTGAAACAAAGAATTTAAAAATTTGACTTACTTTTCACCATTTATACTATTTATTTCCTTTGCGTACATCAGTTTAAGCAAAAATATAAAAAGTACATTCTCATTTACCAGCAGAATACTGCACTGCTTAAGGTGTAAAGATGTCAGGGGAACATTTGTTTTAAAAAAGTTCTCCTTGGAATCTTTTTAAGGTAAATTCATGACCACTTTTCTATTGTGCTAGGCTTTGTGGAGGGAGATTTTAAAAAATTATATATAATACAAATAGAGAATTTGGTTAAAGTTGAAAAAGGATATTTAACCTGCAAACGTTTAATAGGTATATATAGAAAAGATGGTGATAGAACTAAACTTTGGCAGTGAGCCTGAACTAATAACTGCTGAAAAGTCAAGTCCTTGGCTTAGGTTACTTGATTACTTCAAACATGGCCCAGTTTGATTTAGAGAAGTGTCTGATTAGGGTTTTCTGCAGCCAATAAATAGGTCTATTTGGGAAAATAACTATGGCCATTGAATAGCTTTCTTTTAGTGAATCAAAGAGCCACAGCTGTGTTTATAAAGTGATTTCCCCTACACTCTGCCCAAGCTTTCATTTTCATTCTCCTATATGTAAAGTGGCTTAGACAGGGTTATCACCTGTGAAATGTCAAAGAGTGAATAATGTGTGTGTGTTGGGGGGGGGGGGTGTCACATCTTATTTACTGCACACTATTCAAATTCCATTCTGAAGACAGAATTATTGATTTTCTGCTGGGCTTTTATCTGCTGCTTATCCCTATGGTATCTGTGTGCTCCACATTCATCCCTAAACTAGGTTCATCCTACACTCTGAAGGAGGCAAGAGTCCAATCTCAGTGTTCCCGTTTCTTTACTCACCCTATCCCAGTTTGTTCTGTACATGCTGGGTTCCAATTAGTAGAGCCCTGTGTGGATACAAAATTTGAATCGGCCTCTGATTCGCAATCCACAAACATGGTCTGTGGACACGGATATCCACAGATTTGTGGGGCTCTACCAATTAGCTCTCTCCATCCACCCACACTACCATATCCTGCTTTAGCCGGGCCAAGGTCCTGCTCTTACTGCTACATTCCATCAGGCGGCTTCCTCCTCTACACAGCCAGAGGTAGAATTGCGAGGGAAGTCTGCTCAGAGAAGCAAGCAAGGAAGAAAAATGAGTAGACTAAAAGTTACAGCAATCCATCTTTATTAGAGGCTGTTCTTGCAACAGTACATTTATTTTATTTTATTTTTTTTTACGTCTTTACAGATGGAAAGACACTTAAGGCAAGACACTGAAAGATCAAGAGATGTATGTACCATTACACCTGTCCTAGCTTTGAAAGAAAGAAAGCAAGCTTATAGAAATATTTGCTGCTTAGAGTGTATAGCCCCAGTAACTGTTTAAATATTTATTAAAGTTTGCAGAAACCATGAGAGACATCTTTGTTGGACAATTCACATGGAGAAATAAATGAGGTAACAGTAAGTCAGATGTCTGAATATGTAAATATCTCATGGGAAGACTGTCTATTTACTGGGATCAAGATTTGACTATTAAACAAGACCTGTATAGATTCGTAAGACACATCTCCAGCTGTTGTGTCACTAGGTAGGTAAGTCCTATGCACCTCCCATTGCTCTGCTTGGACTCATTTACCTGAATCGAAAATAATAAGTTTACTGATGGAGTCAGCTTTAGCATCTACAGTATCTCTCAAACTTACAACAATGCTTTGTAGCTGAGATGCACTTAAACACCCCCACCCTACCTAAATTTCTTAACTCTTCTGCTCTTAAATTATGCCACAGAAGTGTGACTTGCAGCTTTACTAAGTGTTTTTGAAGATTGTCCCGAATCATGAAGTAGTAACAATGAACATATAAACACCAAACAAGTCTTAAGTGTCTATCTGCAAGTACAACATTAGAAAGTGTCTATACTAGATTCCCCCTCCAAAAAAAACACCAACAATATACAAGAAAATTACAGAATGCCAGAATCATGCTACCAGAGACGACTAAATTTTTTTAGAAAGCTTATCTGTGCAAAGTTATTAATAGGTAACCTCTGAATGACAGATTTAATATTGGAACTCCAAACATCCTAAGCTAAGTAGTCTTTTCAATTGAGAAATCAGTCATGTTACAGAATCCAAATCAGTTTCTTCCCACAAACGTTAACTAGAACCACTTCCTGAAAAGATGTGTGTGTATTTGCCAAGAGACTTAGGAGGGTCTGAACAATTTGTTATTTTTAATGAAGAAACTGCACTCATTTTAGAGTCATAATATATTTCACTGTAAAACACTTGAAAATTTACATCCATATTTCTGTGAGACATGCTTTAAGTACAAAGCAGAAGTTTACCCACTAATTTGTTTAAACTATTCGTTACTACAAAAATAAACTGCAGTGACTCCAAGTTGTTAGCCGTCGGATGCAAAATGGATGCTCTTTATGAAGTATCAACATCATCTTACTAATTATATTCCTGTTGTAGGTGGATAGATTCCTGAGCTTTGGGAAGTTGAGTTTGATGGGTTATGCAAGCTGGTCTCCTTGTATACAAACCAAGCATTTCCTCCCCACAGAATCATGTTAAGTAATCCAAAAGCCTGGGGGGATGGGGGTTAAAAATAGATTATAAAAATTAAACTCTTGTAGCGCACAAATTTGAAACTAGCAGGCAAAACAGTTTGGCTTGCAACATTCCTTTAGAGATTTATACTTGCAAAGTGCTTTAAATATTAAGTTAATTGATCCTCTTTCCACAGGGATCTACTAATGAGTACACCCATTTCTCCATGAGTTAGCAGTGACAGTTATTATAATGAGGATGCTCATTATAGAGATGTAGGATCACAGTCACGGATATGCAAGGAATTATGAAGTTCCTCCATTCATTGAATGGAAACTGCAGGCATGCATTAAGGGATTAAGCATGTGATCTCCACTGGTCTAGTGAGCAAGTGTAAGATCACTTTTGAACCCAGATTCTTACAGTTTAATATAGTGTACTTTTGGCCACACTCCTTATGCTTTAGTAAAGGGGGAGAAGCTTGTTATCTATCACCACAAGAATACTGTGCAATTCCCAGCCCCTAAAAAGAGCTTTCCTTAAGTCTCTTTGTTTTGGGGTTTGCGAAGAAGGTTAACAGTTACTACAAAGGCCAGGTTCGATAGATAAACGTCAGGCAGTAGCTAGTTTACTCCTACCAGAGACACCCCACATGAACTTCAATAAAGTTACTGGACAAATCGCACTCGCTGAGAGTGGCTATGGAGAGAAGTAATGTGGAAGCTTAAGAGAAAGGTGCTGGAAGAGAGATTCCCAAATGACTTTGAAAGACATTTTTCTGCAAATTAAATTACACAGATTTGCCAAGAACGGTTTTAAGAGGAAAAAGTTGTTGCTCTGGTTAGTGCGTTCAGCGGCAGATTTAGTCACTGGGCCTATGAGGCCCATGCCCAGGGGCCTCGGCCAACTGGGGGACCCCAGAGCCCTGGGCAGGTGGGAAAAGCGCCCATGCCCCCAACCCTGTTCCCTGGTAGCTGTGCCAGGTGTGGAGGCAGGGGAAGCCCCTAGCGCCCCCCAACCCCATCCCCAGCAGAAGCCAGGGGGAGCACGGGAAGCCCCAGAACAGGGATCCCTGCTGCAGCCCCAGGACTGGAGGAGCTCTTACTACCTGCTGGAGCCTGGGGCCATGGTGGGGGAAAACAGAGCTTCTCTGGTCTTGGGGCCGCAGTTTGGGGATGGAATGGGCAGGATCCCGGCAAAGGGGCACAAAGGGGTGCCATGAGCGAGGTCATATGGGCAGGGGCTGGATCGGGTGCAAAATAGGGGTGAGACCACAGGTGGAAGGGGTGGGGAGGGCCCCCCCCCCCCACTTGCTCTGGCCCAGGGCCCTAGGAAACCTTAATCTGCCTCTGAGTGCTCTGCCTTAGGTAACTCTTACTGAAATTCCGTCATGGGTTACCAGTCAAACTAAAAAATGGGTGCTACATAGAATACCATCAAGTGTGTATTGTAAGTTCAGGTGCAATACAAGCAAGGTAAGGATGCTATAACTCTTGACATACGTACCACGGACACATTCAGAGTTCCCATGCTGGTAACAGAGGCAAACAAACAAGTTGATCCTGGTAATTTGCAAGATGCAATCTCCCGAACAATGCTGGGACCGGTGGATATTTTTATATCAGTAAGTGCCTTAGCCCAGGCTGAAGTGCTGACCAGCCACAGAAAAGCAGCCATAACAGTAATAACCAAGTCCTATACCAAAAGACAACCGTCAATTACCACTTCCACAAGAGAATTAAACACATTTTCCAGTTAAGGGAAAAGTGAAAAAATGCATCAGACTTACAGTCAAGATACAACACTGGCATATGTAGCTATTAGACAACGAGTTAGGTAGCTATTAGACAGTGACAAAGACAATATCTTTAGTGGACCAACTTCTGTTGGTGAAAGACAAGCTTTTGAGCTAAACACAGCCCTTCTTCAGGACCATAGCTATTGACTTACCTGTGCAAACATATTAAACCAGTTTAGTTAGGCAGTCTCAGATACTAGTTTTCTTTGTCAACACAATATAGAAGTTACACAGACAGTACTGTAACTGGACTACAGAACTGTCTACACCCCTTCTATACTAAAAAAAGGTTATAAACATTCAACTTAGCAGTTGTGACTAAAATATGCTGGCTAGCATATAAAGATATAATAGTGTGTATTATCCACACCATATATTAGTACAAACATCAATCAAATACTGTAACAGTAATTTAGCCTAAATTGCCTATACCATAATCCTGTTCATTTATGCCAAGTATCCCACAACACCTTGCATTTGCTGAAGTAACCATTTGGAATAAGCAGACAGGAAACTTGTAAAAATCAAGGTACATTCATTCTGTGTCTTAGCGCAAGCTACGGAAGGAAGTACCTTCACATATCAGTGCCTGAAATGCTAGTATCCAAAAGAAAGATAAGGAACAAAACAAGTTAGGGAACTGGAACAAACTGATGGGTTGGATTTAAGTGACGTGTAAAGAAATGTGTAACTTGTCAAATAATATCAGCTGAAATGTACAACTTGGAGCACACCTTTTGTGTAAGGTGAACGTAATATCGCTGCACGGGACTGCTCTGGGGAGACTGGTGTTGTATAGAACATTTTTCCTGTACCTACCACATTAATAAACCTGACTGATGCTGGTTATTTAGCCTAAGTATATTTCATAATGAAATATCTAACCAAATGTAGTCAAGCAATTACTACAATTTGTCAACACAATTCAGATAGAAGAAGTCTACCTCTCTCTAATCTGAAGGCTTGCACCCCCCAAAAGTTATTTAAAACATGGGCAGAATGTTAGGTACAGTTCAGTGTGATAAGTTATCCTAAATGTTCACCCACCCCCCCCCCCCCCCCCCAGAATTGGCACAGAGGCTCAGGAGAATCAAATTGTGCTTGAGAATGCAGTACTGATATTTTTAATATTAAATCTCTTGGTACACTGACAGCCGAAAAATGTCATTCTGCTGTTTGAAGTGCTGCAGTTTTTAAGTCATCCAATATGTAGACTCTGAACTATTCAGAGAATTGTCTCTACAGTAGTGACTACCTTCACAAAATCCCCATGAGGCTGGAAAAAAAAAAAAAAAGTTACTTGCCTAAGGTCACTCAGTCTATAGAAAAGCTAATATCTGGGTTCCAAGCCAAGTCCCAGGCCTGACTCACTAGAAGAGTTATAACAGCATGTCAATTAGGGGTGTATATAGTATTTTTTAAACATTAATGCAGTTATACTGGTATAAGCACTAACATGATGTTACTGGTTTAAAAGGTGCCTTATACCAATATAGGTTATTCTATTTTCGGAAGTGAAAAAAAAAAAGCTATGCCTATAGAAGTACTTTTATCCCGCTAAAATTGCATCCACACATGGAAGTAGGCGAGGAGGTTTGCCATTTTAACTATACTAACACAGCCCTTTGACACAAGACCCTCCTTTACAGATAGGACTTGGTGGCCCGGGAGACTTTCACTGTGTCTCACAGTTTCCAATTTGTCCAAATGGCACTTTAAGTTTGGGTAGTAAAAATTAAAATATGGACATTAAATTAAAAGAAGTAGTTTTAGGTGGTATATCTGACCCCTAAATCTTTCTGCCCCTAAACAAAAAAAAAAACAAACAAACAAACAAGAAAAAAAAACCACAAAACAAAACTGCATCTCTTGTTGCTGTGTGAAAAAGCCTGCACAGAGGAAACTGCAGAATTGACAATATCCAGAGAGCTGTCAAGTTACCCCAAATATTTTTCTGTAGTTTTAGGTGTTAAAAGTAACACTAGTAGGGGAAATATTTTCATATTTAAAGTGAAATTTAAATTGACTGTGACCCTTTAGACTAAGAATTAATTTACTAGTTTTGCTATTTTAAGCAGAAAGATCCAAAAAACCAAAAAGTCTGATTATAGCCATTCTACAAAGAAAGGAAAGATCAGATGACCTTCACAAGCACATTTAAAACATAAGTGTCTAAACTTATTGCACGTATTTCACACTGCAGACTTAGGCCTACATTTTGCAATCAGATTGTACATGCAAACTTTGGAAACCACAAAGTTCCATGGTCTCCACCCAGCCACCAATGTAGACCCAACTGCAGAATCCAGGTCCTATATTCTTAGTCATTTAAATCTGCAGCAATCAATAGGAATGCCTGTTTTCTGTGAACCATACTTGTATTAAGATTCCCAATCTGTTAAAGTAGTTAATGCCTATTCATGATTACAACTAACTAGTCAGAAGATTTCAGTCAAAGAAGGATAATTTTAAACTAAAATTGGCTTAAGTTTTTATTTACATTAGTCTTTTAGCAATTTAAGACTGTAAAATGGAAAAAGGAGGTAGAGTGGAAGTTCTTTACTTGTCTCCCAGTTGTTAAAAGTTCAAATGATATGTGAAACGTCTTAATAAGAAAACTTGTAAAGTGCTTATCTGTGTTGAAACAAGTCCAGGCCTCGCTAACGTCCTTACTGTGATAAACAGAGCAATAAAGTTGGTCTGCAGCGAACAACTCCTTTCAATATATTGAACTTCCACGAGTCAAGAAATCTGAAATGCTTTGACCAGGCTACATTCCTTTGTCCCGTTTTGCAGTTTGAAGTCAATGTGACTTGGTGTCTTTTGTTTTAATGCATCTAGCACCCTCCCCCAAAACAAGTCTTTATAAGCAAACGTTAGGCTCCTATTTTTGTGTTTGCCTGTTCCTGTACACAATTCATAATAGTGTCATTGATTTATTGAAAGTAACTTTTTAGAACTGCCACTGAGTCAATTTTGTTTTGAAGTAATATTTTCTGCCACTACAAGTTAATGAAGATGGCAGTGTCAGGGGCTAAATCTAACACTTATGCACGTACTTAGCTTTTAGCATGAGCAGTCCCATTGAAGTCAGTGGAATTCATGTGAGTAAAGTTACACACCAGTTAAAGAGTTTGGAGGATCTGTTCCTTCATCTTTGGTTTTCCTTTTCGCTTACATTGGGTTTGTTAAGATTAATAAAGAACCCCTTCCAGTAAATATTTTAAAATGCCATACCATTTATAAATTTAGTTTGTTTATATTTTAATCTAAAGTTGTAGTGGTAACAGTTTTCAACTTAATTTTAAAAAGCAGCAACTTGATTTTTTTTTAAATTAGCGAAGTTTAATAAACCCAAGTGATTTTAAACCATTCCACACTGCACCACAATGTGACAATTTAAGTTTAATTGTCACTTAAACAGGTCTGTGCTGAGCAGAAGTCATTTTTCCTTTCAGTGGTTTTAAAAACAAAAGACGAAAATAGCTTAGTGTTAGTTACTTACAATCAATGGGATTTTGCCAGTGTTCTGATACAGGTGCATGTACCCAACATATAGTACAAGGGCAGCAATACAGTAAAGGAATACGAGGACTGCAAAAGTTACAAAGAACTGTGCAGAAGAGGAGAAGTTGCCCACAAGGTGAAAGTCAGTCCAAGTGCCACTGCATCGTGTTGGATCTGGTGCACTAAACACAGCTGTATTCAACCTGTGGGGGAAAGACAGTGCATTTTCCATAGCAAGACTTTCTTGCACAAGGGGAAACCTCAGTATCTTAGCATTTTATGAGAACAATACCATCAACACTCCGACTGCATAAGGCATTCTTTAGATGAATACATTGACTAGCAACTCAAGTTGCATAATACTCTCTATACTCCCCTCCCCATCTTAAAGACTTAGATTTTGCCACAAGGCATACCACACTTAAATAGAAGTTACAAATGAAGACTAACTCAGAATCTGAAAGTTGAAGTTTAAGCCACTCAGACTTGGAAACAAGCCTAATTTAACTGTACTTAATTTAAGTGTGCCAGCCTAAGCTGAAATAGCTAGATGAGAGCTTCCCAGCCACAGGGTTAAATCATTAGCTGTAGGTAAATGCAAATGTTTAGGCTCCCAGCAGTTCTGCTGAGAGATTCAGCTCAACCCTAGTGGGTTACTGAATGGACAGCACAATAGATTTGCCCCCTCTGGATGTTGACTTGGGGCAGGGAGTCTTGAATCTTTTATACTAGCCTTCACTAGCCATCAGCATCTGCTAAAGCTCCAATCCCATAGCCTGCTCTGTGCAGCTACAGCCCTTGATACCTGTCAAGCAGTTTACAGGATTGAGGCCTATGTTTATTAGGACCCTTTCTGGATGCTGGGAAAGAGGAGGAAGCGTCACTCTTCTTCCTTCCCTATTTTTCTCTGAACCTTGCTGTTTATATTTGGCTGGGATTCCAGTCACGTGTTTTTTAGTCTCCCTCTCGTATTCCAACAGAAATATTGTTCTGTCTTTGCTTCAATGTGTTATGGGCAACTACCAAGTTTAGTTGACCATATTCATATAGAAATCAGCTGCTGGTGCACATAATGCCAGGTGAGCTTTCCTATTCAGTACTTAAGCAAAATGCTACACCTAAAGTCTAAATTGGATCCCTCAATGGAATTAGAATTATTCGATAAACAGAAAGCATCTGTTAAAGATTTTAGAATTCCCCTTAAAATTCTGTTTAAAGGATCAGCAGTACTTTAGTATTGAGACAAAATGAAGACAACATGAAGGGTAACTTTTTTTTAAAAAGTCTAGAGATAGTTTAATGATTCATGCACCACTAAAGTAAATGCTTTCAGCTCACGATAGTCATCAAGAAGGTGTATATTTCAATTTGGCAATATAATCTCTTTTCCCAGCCACATAATCTGCATAGAGATGGAGACAAACATGCTTTCAGTAGTTAGTGCCCTGATTTCTCAAAAACAGACTATACATTGCAGGATGTTTGAATTAGCATAAGAGATGACTTTTAAAAAAAGGTAGATTTCTCCATATTATAGTGGGTAACAAGTCAATCCAATAAAATTAGTGGGCAGCGGTGAGGACAGTAAGGAAGTAAAAGAATAGACTCACCTGAATGGATAAGCAAAAGCAGCTGTAACTGTTTTGTTCACAACACCTTTACAAGAAACTAAAATTGTAGTTGTACCTTTATAACCTCCACAGGTGGCAAAAACAAAGA
Source organism: Natator depressus (assembly GCF_965152275.1). Taxonomy (NCBI): domain Eukaryota; kingdom Metazoa; phylum Chordata; order Testudines; family Cheloniidae; genus Natator; species Natator depressus. The sequence continues at coordinate 321,164,804 of NC_134234.1, read as the reverse complement.
TGGAAAAAATCTATAAAAATTGAAATATATTAGTATTCTCAGACTGTGTGAAATCTAGTACAGTCAATAATGGGAGGAAGACACCATTTATTCACATTTGTATTAAATGATTTCAACATTCCCAAATAAGAGTTAGTGTATAGTGCTCCATCAGCAAAGGTCTGATTCAAACAAGCATTTTCATTGCCACAGCATTTTTCTACTAGTAGTGCAGTCAAGTTTCACCAGAATTACTCTCTTTCCATTTCAAAGAAAGGGGGTTTGGATTTAAGCACTCCACTACAGTCTAAAGAAAAGAGTGAAACCAACTTTAACCCAATAGTGAAAACTAGTAGTCCTTATTTTACTTTTTTACACTCACCAACTTTAAAGAAAATAAAGATAAAGATTTTAATTTTAGTTTCACTAATTCAAGGCATCTGTAATACCTAGAGAGTTCTGCTTTTAAAACAGAGAATTATTTTTAACTTTCACTGCCTTTGTTAATTAGCATTGAAATAGCAAAACACATGGGCAATTACCCAGAGAAACAGGGCCTGCTTCAGAGATGCCAGCCCCCTACAACTCCAACTTCACATCAGTGGAAGCTACCTGTGCTTAGAACATTATTTATTAACATTCCCCTCTCAGCTTCTACTGCCCAAGAAACCAGCAACAAAAACACAGGCCCAAGGCTTCCACTGACAGGAAGCAGAGTTTCTTCATAGATCTTGGTCAATAGTTCTTGTTTTCCCCTTCCTCACCCCAACAAACAGAAGACCCACCACACAGACACCCCAGTGGCACAAATATGCTGCAGTTATACCAATTTCTCTTTAAATGAAGTGAGGCAGGCACAGCTCTGTCACAAACACCAGCCAAGAAGTTATTTTGTGGTGAAAATACTTGTAGTGGATAATAAGGGATTTGGCTAGTTCTCTGAGGCACTGCCACCTTGGAGAAACAGGAAACCCCTCACCAACCAGGCCACACCCAAGCCCACGCCTGCAAGCGCTTGGCCTCATAGACATCCCTACCCCATAGAAAAGGCTGCTGTTCCCCTACAAGCCCAGCCCAGCTGGGGAGTTTGCAACCTACAAGGGGAATGGAGAGACCTGAGGGGAGGACTCTTGCGCCTTTCACTCCCTTAGAGCTCAGCTGCTCTAAGAAAAAACAACCCCCCAGCTCACCCTACTCCAGACTCACCCACTCAAGGACCTTCATGAAACCAAGTGGCTCCAGCAGCGGGCTGAGGTTGACCTGAAGGCCAGTCATTTTCTGGGGAGAAAGATCAGTGAGCAAAGGGATGGGAGAAACAGACAAAGAGGCCTGCAAGTAACTCCCTGGCTTGAGCAGCCCACACATTAACCACCCACTGCTGGCAGCCAGAGAGGAGCCCTCCGCTGGTCCCTATAGGGCCTCCCTGACTAAGCCCCGCCCAGCTACACCCTGGAGCCCGTCCTCCCTCACCCCAGCTGTCACCTCACAATGGGCCTGGGTGAGTGGCAGCTGCAGCTGGCCCCGCCCAGTGCTAGTGTTGCCTCCCTGTTCCAAGGCTTCTACTTACATGGCTGAGAGCAGCCTAGGGGCTCACTGAGGTGGGGAGAGCCTCACTGTTGCTTAAAGGCTTAGGGCATCAGGGTGTGTGCAAGGATCCCACTGCCAGTTAGGGCTCTTCTGTGTGCATGAGGGCTCTGCTGTCACTTGAGGCAGCGTTGCCATATCCAAAGGATGGTAGAGTTAGGGTCACAGCCATTGTAAGAGTTGTCAGACAAAATGTGGGGGAGGTCGGAGCTTGTCAGATGTGGCGCTAAGTGAATGGGGGTGAGGAAGGCTGCTGGCCTGAGGTGGGGCTGGTTTACTGGGATGGGTGGCTTGTGGAATGAGGGGGACATTGGTGCTCCTGGGGTGGGGAGGTTTCTCCTTCCCCTCCATTTCTCCCTGCACAGTATTCAGCTCCAGTACTTAAGCAAAATGCTACACCTAAAGTCTAAATTGGATCCCTCAATGGAATTAGAATTATTCGATAAATAGAAAGCATCCGTGAAAGATATTAGAATCCCCTTAAAATTCTGTTGAAAAGCACCACTGCTATGAGGGGTGAAAAACCAGCTCCATTACAGCCCTATCTGAGCCCTGTCTCAGAGACAAACATTGTGGGCAAAGTGAACAGCCCTTCTCAGATTGGATGAAGAGTGGTAGGAGTAGAATAAGGGCAAAGGCAACTGCCACTGTAGCCACAGCTATAAGAAGGAGTTGCAGGCAACAAGCTACTTCTTCTTTCCCTTACCTGGGCTCCAGCTGGATCCCGGTGACTGTGTGAGAACTGCTGGTTTAGGGGCTCCCTATGAGTGTGAAGGCTGGTGGTTCTGAAGCTTTCTTCAGTCACAAAATAGCTGAAAAAAAATCTTCCCATGACCCACCATAAGCAAAAGACTGTGGGATTTGGATTTTTTTGATTATGGATCAAAAAGTGGGGTGGAGGGGAGAGGCAGTCATGTTGGGACAGTCCACTGGGTAAATGTTCCAATGCCCTGTCCCTTGCCTTTTCCAGCTTAAGGAGAACACATGCAAGGAACTAGCTACTTGATTGCTGACTGGAAATAGAGGGGTTGAAATCCTCTGCTTCTGGGGAGATGAGAAGTGTATTATTGTTATGGAGGCACAAGTTGCAGCTCCATATGTAAGGGTGAATTGAGTTTTCCACTTGAAGTGGGATTCAACCTCTTTGTAATAAATGAAAAAATACAGGTTATTTTCCCCACATTTACAGCACCTACTCTTTTGAGTATAGACTGAATTTTCTGAGAATTTCCAAGTAAATCTGCAAAAAGAATAGGAGTACTTGGGCACTTTAGAGACTAACAAAGTTATTTGAGCATAAGCTTTCCAAGTAAATCTTTCCAAGTAAATCTGTTAATTTATAAGTTAAAATTGATTTAAAATGAGTCCTCTAAGAAATTTAGCACCTTAAGCCACACTTTGATTTGGTCTTGAATGATCTCTCTAATAGAATAATGCAGACTTGTTAAACTTCCCATTTAATTAAAACCCTCTGAAATCTTGTGCGTAGGCTACATTTGAAGAATTGTTGATTTTTTTTAGTTAATGGTAATTTTTTGCTGTTAGATTTTGTAACTGAAGGTTATTCTTCATCAGAGACTGAAGAATTAAAATCTTCAGTGAAGCTCATGGAGCATTGTCCTTTTTCATAATGGCCGTGATCTCTCATTGTTCTCAGTGGGACTGAGGCCACAGGCTGCCCTCAAGAGGGGATGTCATCTTTCCTCCTATGGGAGTGAAGTCAAGCTGCCCTCAGGGAAGACAGTGGCCCCTTGTGGTGTCAGGAGGTGGAGAAGAACTCTGTGAGGAACTGGTGAGTGGAGGTGGTAACCATCTTAACTGAGAACAGCCTGTGGCTTCAATCCCTTTGAGAACAATGGAAGACACAGCCATTTTTTAAAAGGGCAGTTCTTTATGAGAAGATTTTATAACTTCAGCTTCTGCTGAAGAATAAACGTACAATTATGAAGAATAATGGCAAAAATTATGATAATCCTTAACATAATCCCCCTCAAATGTAGCCTATGCGATGCTCAAGACTTCTTTGAGTTTGAAATCCCATGCTTCTGTTTTCCCAGAATTGTCCCTTTTCTGAGGTAGCTGTCCGGGGAAATCTGTAAGGGTACTCAGTACCAACTGCCAGCTGTCCATTTTTATAGGCTCAGAATAACGCTGGAAGTCCTAGTTTTTTGTACCTCAGAGGTTGCCACCCTACCTGCTTCTGGGAGTGTGACTGGTGTGTTTCTGTCATACAAAGACACAAGGATCCAGCCAGGGAGGGAAGGAGAAGGGGAGGCTGCCAGGCCAGGAGGTTGCCTGTGAGACTGCGGAAAGAACCAATCATTACACAGGCACAGGCCTGGACTGCTGCAGGAGCTGGCACCAGGGACATGAGGATCTCACTGGAGTTTCTTCTCATATGTAAGGAGAAGATGCAGAGCTTGTGAGGTCTGTGTGCCACTACTGGTTCCTGGAGGTAGTCCAAGCCTGAAGCCGTGACGAGGATGGTTCTTTCAGTGCCTGCTTTACAAAAATAGCTGCCTGGCCTAGCAGCCGCCTCGCTTTTTTCCTTGGCTGGCACCTTCTCTCATTCACTCTCACTTGTGCCAATGAGCATAACGACTCACACACACAATATAGTATTTGAAGTCACATAATTCATCCCTGTGTGTCATCACTTGATGCACTTATCCTTGAGATACGTGCCCATACTATAGCTCATAAAATGAATAGATTAGGATCATTTGATATGAAATGCAAGTGAGGCTTGATATTGTAGTTGTATTATTCTTCTAATAGTATCTACAAACTGCTGTTGGACCTGATTTAATTCCTGGCATGCCAATGTTGTTGTTAAAGCAATGCTGTAGATATTCCCACCCTTGGGAAATTTTAAGAAAAATGCTCTTGTAGACAAAGCCCTCAGGTGAAGAATGGCTCCTTTGCATTTGGCCCCAGCTCTGCTTACAAAAACCCATAATGGTCTTTGGTTGTACACCTCTCTGCCTGGTGCCTCCAGCAGAAAAGAATGGGCTAACTAATATAGATAGCCTCACAATCCACATGGGATATTTCCCTGTGATGTTTAAAAAAGATCTTTCCTCTGCTAATCCTATGTTCTACCCCTTGAGGTATTTTAGCACCATATACTCTATGTCTTCAGCATAAGCAACACAGTTTTGTACAGAAACCTAAATTAGGACATCTAACTGGTGACCTAGATACCATTAACAGAACTGCATTTATTGAAAAGCCTAAACAAAGAGATTCATCTTACAGAGTGCTGTAAAGGTTGCTGGGTTCGGGCTCAGATATTTAGTGGGAGTCAGTTCCCTAAGGGTGGATCTGCTAAGAAAGCCCTGTCCCTCACTGTCATTGGCTTCATACCCTTGTGAGACAGACTGCCAGAATGCTCCCTCCAAAAACGTAGCTCAACCTCTGAGATAACGGGGACCCGAATACCTAAAATCTTTTTAGTTTGTGACCAGGACCTTGAATTACAGCTGGCAGCCAGTATAGAGCAGTGGTGTAACATGTTCTTCTCAGTCTGTCCTGCTCATTTTGAACTAGCTGAAGCATTTGGGTAAGCCCAAAAGTAAGCTTAAAGGTAAGTCCCAGGAAGACTGTTGTTAATAGGTGTGCCTCGGTGCTTAATTTGTAATGCAAGAGGTGCTGGGGCTCAAGCAAGTTTTTTACTTTCATAACTGATGGGGCAAGCTCAGAGATGCTGGGGCTATGAACTGCCAAGCCTAGAGATGCCGGGGCTCAGCCCTGGCACAAAGTAAGCACTCACGTACCTAAATTATTAAAACCAGCCCCTGGAAAGTGGCCGTAATATCAGTCACTGTTAATTTAAGGGATGGAATAAATCAAATATGGGTATCTTCATGCATTATGGTAACTGCAGTGAAGCAATACAGTACGGCAACTTACTCCAGCCATTGTCTAATTGAATACTGCATGCAGATGTGATCACCCCATCTCAAAAAAGATATATTGGAATTGGAAAAGGTTCAGAAAAGGGCAACAAAAATGATTAGGGGTATGGAACGGCTTCCATATGAGGAGAGATTAGTAAGACTGGGACTTTTCAGCTTGGAAAAGAGACAATTAAGGGGGGATATGATAGAAGTCTATAAAACCATGACTAATGTGGAGAAAGTAAATAAGGAAGTGTTATTTACTCCTTCTCATAACACAAGAACTAGGGGTTACCAAATGAAATTAATAGGCAGCAGGTTTAAAACAAACCAAAGGAAGAATTTCTTCACATAACTCACTGTCAACCTGTGGAACTCTGCCAGAGGATATTGTGAAAGCCAAGACTATAACAGAGTTAAAAAAAGAACTAGAGAAATTCACGGAGGCTAGGTCCATCAATGGCTATTAGCCAGGATAGGCAGGGATGGTGTCCCTAGCTTGCCAAAAGCTGGGAATGGGTGACAGGGAATGGATCAGTTGATGATTACCTGTTCTTTTCATTCCCTCAGAGGCACCTGGCATTGGCCACTGTCGGAAGACAGGATACTGGGCTAGGTGGACCTTTGGTCTGACCCAGCATGGCCGTTCTTATGTTCTAATTAGCACAGCACAGGAATGAATATGTATAGAGCAGGCTTCATTTGTTGTTGGTTGGTAATATTCGCAGAAATGTCAAAATATTAATGTATTGTACTGTCACCTCTATTACATTCCATTCTGATTCTTTTACCACCCTCATTGTAGTAGTATCCAGTTTTGTATTCCAGTTTTGTATTAAACAATATTAGAGAGACAAGGTGGGTGAGGTAATGTCTATTATTGGACCAACTTCTGTTGATGAGAGAGAGAGGCAAGCTTTTGAGCTACACAGAGTTCTTCTTCAGGTGTCAGATCTCTGTAGCGCAAAAGCTTGTCTCTCTCACCAGTGGAAGTTGGTCCAATAAATGATATTAGTTCACCCACCTTGTCTCTACGATCCTGGGACTGACATGACTACCACATGACTGCATATTAAGCAATATGACTAACATTGGTCACAAATGGTTTGTTCTTCCTCTCATCCTCTTCCCAAGGCAGAAGTGTATGTGCTACATAGGATTTTGTTCTGGTAGAATTTTTGTTTGTTTTTTTAGGCACGTGATGCTCTGGATTTGTGTTAGAGAAGGCCAGGTTAAAGAAGTGCACATTGCACTTGGTGCAGAAAGTGCTGAGGGTTGTGATATTCCTTATTTCCTCAGGGAGTCCTTTCTACCGTCCCAGACTGGCCTCTGAGGAAGCTTAGTTTCCTACATAAACAATCTATACCCTCATGGTAGAAAGTTCCATTGGGCCTGAGGATCAGAGTTGTCAACCACGGTCTTCAGCCCAGAACTTTAGCTGATTTTTTAGATATGCTGGGGAGAAGCCATTGAGCACCTTGAAGATAAGGACTGAGACCTTGACTCCGTATTCTGGGGAAAGGCAGTGTAGAGCGTGGAGGACAGTCCTTGTCTATAATTACCCCCATGCCAAAATCAGTCAAGTTAAACTATGGATAAATTTAGCCCTAGGGGAACAAACCCACAACAGAAACCTGAAAGTCTCTTTGGATCCATCCACACAGCCAAATCAACACAATAATGCCATAACTGTGTAACAATAACTCCATTTGGTCTTGCCTGTTTAGATGGGACCAAACTATATTCATTACCATGTTATGGAACTATGTTGCAGCCTGTACATTCTGTAAAGACAACCTGTAGGCAGACATGCCAAACACGTGGAAAAAATGCATAAATTGGATTTGTTTTGGGCTTAATTGGCTTGGGAGTTGCTTGTTGGCTCGTTTTTAGCTCGTTGAATGGTTAGCTTGTAGGGTGTTGCTTCTTTTTTTTTTTTTTTTTGATCGGCTCCCGACAAGGCGGGGTGGGGTGTGGAGCAAGCAGGGACAAGTGGGGGAGAGAGTCAGGGGTGCACAGTGGGCCCACCACAGTCCGAGACTGCACCCGGGGGCGGGGTGGGGGATCTAGTCTCACAGAGTGTTGGGGTTCTTAGGGATTGACTTGCTTTGGCCTTGTTTTGAAATGGGATTAGCTTGTTTTTTGGCTTATTGTGAAAGTCGGGCATGTGAAAGTTGGCAACTGTGCCTGTAGGGCAGAAGCAGGTTTTGCCTCTTTACAAGTAACCTCCTCCCCACCCTGGAAAAAAAACCAGAAAAAGTATTAATCAATTGATGTAGAATCTGAACGTCCACTCACATCTTCTAAGAATTTATCACAATCCAACCTATAGCTTCTGCCACCTTCATAAACCTTCCGTTAGGTAAACAGTAACTGAGACTGACAGACCTTTCCTATGGAAGAGTATCTATGCCCTCTTGTGGTTACCTAGCACATTAAACCTATAAACAAAAAATCCTAGAGAGGCACTGACTGACAGCTGTCACTGCATCCAGGGCTTGCACCATCTGCCTGCCCCCGACTGCCTTGTGTAAATAATTTGTACCTTTAGTAAAGAACATCTTAGTTAAGGTAATGGTGAGGTTTGTCCTGTGGGGCCCCCTGCGAAGCTCAATTCCGGGGCCCGTACTAGTGAACTCGCATATACAATGTGTGCAAGGGCATGCTGTGAGGAGATGACATTTTGAGCCCTAGGTAGCACTAACCAGGATGGAGCAGCTGACACCTCGCTGGCTTTCAGGGGCCCTTCGCTGCTTTGGGGCTCCATGCAATTGCATGGCTTGCAGGTGACTAACGCCACCACTGAGTTAAGGAACTCTTATTTTACTTTTGTAATGAATTATAGCCATTCGTTAACTCCTCCCTTCAAGCTTTCCTATGTTGTCTGGCAACAATTTCTGAAAAATAATCACTTTTAATTTTGAAAGTAATCTGTTATCTGCATGTGGGGGATATACACGGCAACATCTACTAATAGCATGTTTGCTAGTCCAGTAACTGATCTGAGGATCCTCTTTCCGCTAAGTACAGAGAAGAGGCAGAGCCGTGAGTGTAAGAGTGTAGAGACCCTGAACTTCCACTGCCTTGTTATAATTCTCCATAAAATCCTGCCTTCTTTTTTTCCTTGCTATTTCCCCCACTTAGAAAATGTTTGCTACACTTAACAACAGTTTGACCAATTTTACATCTTCAGGCCCTTTATTCTTTGTTTCTGCCAACTTTCCTTGTTTCCATGGCCCAACTTGCATCTTTCTCCTCAGCCCAGCTGACAGGGGAGACAGACAGACACAAAACAAAAAACCCCAAACCAAGCCCAAAAGCAAATCAGATGTGTTGCCTGATCTAGCAGTCTCCCTGCCTGCAACGAGGGAGAAAAATGCCTGTTCTGCAGAACAACATTAAACAAGAATTTAGGGCACAAACTGGAGGGAAATCTGGTATCTTTCTCTAAGCACAGGGGGAACTCGGGTGTCAGATTGGCATTTAATCTGCACTTCAGGGCTAACAACATAATTCTTACATAAAAAGCCCTGGGATCATTAAGAACTACAAACTAGTCAGACTCCGTTTTACCTTTCACATAAAAGGCAGCACCTGGAGATCACAATATTCCCCCAAGATTAACTAAGGATCAGTATTGAGTCAGAAAGAAGAGTACCACCTCCTTAAATACCACCAGCACCCTTGGGTTTTCCCATCCAAGTACTGACCAAGTCTGACTCGGCTTAGTTTGTAAGATCACAGACTGAGGTGGTCTGGCTGCAGATATGCAATTTAATAGAAGATTGTTTAAAATATGCTTGTTTTTTAGAATTGGTCTCTATTTAGCTCTTGAAATCTGTACTTCAGTTATTCTATTGCTTGGTCCTAAGAAACTTTAGACATGTGTCCCTCTGTTTCTAAAATGCACTATGGGTAGCACATGCTGAATCTGTTCATTTGGTCCTGCATAAGACCTTTTCATTTGCAACTTCATACAAAGTAGATATTAATTATTATTTGTATTACAGTGGTTCATAAAAGCACCATCCAAGGCTGTTGTTCCCTAGTACGAAGTGCTGTGCACACACAATAAGAGACAAACTGAGGAGCTTAAAGGAGTATATAACTTTTATTTGACTCACAAATACACAACTTTCAGGCTTCAAATATCCTCTCATAATGTACTAGCTTTTGGGGGCTAGGAGAGCTTGAAAGCATCTGCATTTTAATGTATTTAGAGTCATAGTGTTTAAGACCAGAAGCAGCCACCAGGTCATGTAGTCTGACCCCCTGCATATCCCAAGCCACCAACATCTCCAAGCACCGTTATAATATCTAGGTGGTTGGAAAAAAAATGCAGCATCCACTTTATACATTGGGCTGATATTGCTATGAACATACCCTGCATTTCAAATCAAATCTGTTTGGCAATTTATTTATAATTTCATTATACAACTGAGTTGAATTCATTAGTTTGTCTTTTCTGAGATCATAGATAACCCCACAGTTGACTAAGGATGAGTTAATGGCATCAATATGAAGTCAAGTTGTTTATGGTTTTGTTCTGCTATTAGTAATATTATTGACTTTGGCATAGTAGTCTCTATTTTGCATGATTTCAAAATAGTATGTGACACAGAGGCATAAAATAAACCAAGATATTCCACAGCAAACAGGACTATTACTACCATATGAAAATATTCTGAACACATTTTTGGACTTAAAAAAGAACATCATCATTTTAGGGCTCAAGACCAATTATCTTGAAACGATATCTAAATACTGAATGTTATGTCAAAAAAAAAACCAAAAAACACAATAACCCCATCAACCTGAGGGTATACATAGCGTGTGTATTTCAGATAGTTTTGACATAGTGTTGGCAATGGAGGCCGGAATATGCTAAACCTAATCTTTTAAAACACACAATGATATTTTTAAAACACTTCAGTTTTTGATAGAAGTGTAGAGAAGTATCCTGAGTCTGAAATGACACATTCCTGATTAAAAAAAGCTGGAAGGTTTTGAAGACGATCAAGTTATATGTAACCCTGCCAGGTGGAGCCAGTGGCAAGCAGGACCGGGTTCAATACCTAGGGGTTCCTTTTCAACCATACAACACAGAACCAGCTCGAGCCCCCATGAGTAACCTGGGAAAATTACACAGCATTCCAAGGTGCCTCAGAGGCCATACTTCCTCTCTCACAAGCACAGAGTCTGAGTGTAGGAAAGAAACTTTTAATGAAAGGAGGGAAGTCACTCAACATTAATTAGGAAAAATGCCACAAGCAGGACTCATAAACCTAAAACTGTGAGCAGAACACGCACCCCAGAGTGCATAGGGCAGAGTCTTCTGCCTCATGTTCTTGAGTTCTACAACCAAAAGCTCCTGTACTGTGCCCCTCTCCGCTCCCTCACCATAGCCCACGCACAGTGGTTATCCTTGGTCAGTGAGGACCTAGGGTTCAGAGGTGCATCTGTGTGAGTTCACCTCCCACCCGGGGAAGAAGGCACCTAGCTTGCTCTGCCAGTTGAGCACTTGCTCTAGCTGACTGCCCTGCCAGCTGATGTTCCTCTCCACCTGGCCAGCTCGCCAGCCGATGTGCCTCGCCGCCCCGCCAGCTGACTACTTGCCACTTTGGCTGGCTGCCCATCAGTCACCTTCTGCTGCCACCTGCCTCTCTGCTGTGACGTCTGTAGGTCAGTCTCTTAGTGACTTTCAGCTTTTTGCAGGCTGGGCAGAAACACTGCCCCACCACAAGTGATTTCAGTTCTTATTGAGTACTTGACATAACAAAAGGCTCCTACTGAAGCCTATTTAGCTCGATCTTTGAACAGTGGGGAGGAACAGGTTAAACCAGACCACAGACCCTTAGGGAGAGTCCACACCTCCTGGCTGGGACACCTGTCCCCATCCCTCTTAATTTCACAGGGCTCTGGCATTTGAGCCCCTGGCTTAATGAGTACCTTTCATCTGAGGGTGACCCCCTCATTTGGGACAGGTTAAGCACAGTTCTGCTCTCCTTTATTCATACAATAAAGACAACAACACTGATAACAGCATTTCACTACCCCTGTATTCAGTACTAAAGTGATTTATAACCCAACACCAGCCAAAGTTGATCACTTTGAGCAACATAGCTCTATCTGCTGGATATCTTGGCAGAGTAGATGTATTCATGTAAATACAGTTTTCTCCTGAAGTCTCTCCCCCTCCCAGTCAGGTGTCAGGGGAAAATTCATTCAGACCCTGCTTGTATGTATGTATGTATGTGCGCACGCGCACACACACACTGATAGTGGATGTTGGCTGTGTATTGGACTTTAGTTGTAGAGCTGGTCAAATTATTTATTGTGAATATTAGTTACTAATTTATCCTTGTAACAATAACCACTGGAATCAGTGGTTATGGACTTCTGCCATGTAACAGGGTTATAAACTTTTATAATTCTAATCCATGTCATGAAGTGGAGTCAAGAAATAAAGATCAGTCTCTGAAACAGCACAAATACCTTGCTGAAGAATTTAAAATAATGGGAAATGAGGTTTCATGTATTGGGTTGAAGAGCCATCTACAAATGCAGATGATCAATGGATGTATAGTTTGTCTACAGAACAGGATGCGCCGAGTATTCTTAAAGAATAAATTAGAATAAATTAGATGTTTTGCTATTGAGCAAATTCAGATATCTGACTGGGTTCAAGATTTAGTCACCAGGGGAAAAAACCAACCAAGAATAAAAAACTCCCTATAAATTGTGTAGACCTAAGAGATTGGAATAAAGCTATTAAGCACAAGTGCTACTCCATGGCAACAATTCAGGAGATCATGTCTGTACTTCAAAATGAAAGAGTACTTTCAGTTCAAGTGCAACTTGATACAGAAATCACAAACTGTACTTTTGGCAGATATAGGCTAATGACTCCCCTTCAGGATTGCTTCAGCCCCTGATGTGTCTAACAGTAGACAGGGAAGTAAATGGATATTGACCCTTTCAATGTGACTGGGTAAAACCTTTTAAAATGTGACCCACATCATATGATCAGAGCCAGGATATAGAAATCAGTTATTTACCAGCACTCCTATTTGTCACACTGTTCTTCCATGTTTTGGGAAGAAAATGAAACCTTTGACAAAATGGAGCAAACAAAGCTACTTAAACTCCTTAGCTGAGAAAGGAACCTGGCAGGAAACCAAAGAAGCAAGCAATATTGCAGAGAGAAAAATCTTCCACACTGCTGCCTGCCACGCAGGCCCAGAGCCTTTAATGCTTGGGTTAAATAATAATAAGTACAAAGTTCTTGGAAGTTTTTTTGCATAGAAATGACGCCAGCTTAACCAAGCTTTGTGTCTGAGAATCTTCTTAGTTTCTGGTTTCAGAGTAGCAGCCGGGTTAGTCTGTATCTGCAAAAAGAAAAGGAGTACTTGTGGCACCTTAGAGACTAACAAATTTTGAGCATAAGCTTTTGTGAGCTACAGCTCACTTCATCGGATGCATGCAGTGGAAAATACAGTGGGGAGATTTTATATACACAGAGAACATGAAACAATGGGTGTTTCCAGACACACTGTAACGAGAGTGATCAGGGAAGGTGAGCTATTACTAGTAGGAGAGAAAAAAAACAAAAAACAGAAAACCTTCTGCAGTGATAATCAAGGTGGGCCATTTCCAGCAATTGACAAGAACGTGTGAGGAACAGTGGGGGGTGCGGGGGGGAAATAAACATGGGGAAATAGTTTTACTTTGTGTAATGACCCATCCATTCCCAGTCTTTATTCAAGCCTAAGTTAATTGTATCCAGTTTGCAAATTAATTCCAATTAAGCAGTCTCTCGTTGGAGTCTGTTTTTGAAATTTTTTTGTTGAAGAATTGCCACTTCTAGGTCTGTAATTGAGTGACCAAAGAGATTGAAGTGTTCTCCGACTGGTTTTTGAATACAGCATCCCCGATAATGTTGGGCCTGTCCTGTAGTAGGTGACTTCTGGGTACTCTTCTGGCTCTGTCAATTTGTTTCTTCACTTCAGCAGGTGGGGTAAGAACGCTTAATAGAGATCTTGTAGGTGTCTCTACGTAAAAGAATAAATGGACACAAATCAGATGTCAAGAATTATAACATTCAAAAACCAGTCGGAGAACACTTCAATCTCTCTGGTCACTCAATTACAGACCTAAAAGTTGCAATTCTTCAACAAAAAAACTTCAAAAACAGACTCCAACGAAAGCTTATGCTCAAATAAATTTGTTAGCTCTAAGGTGCCACAAGTCCTCCTTTTCTTAGTTTCTAATTTTTTAAAAAATATTTATGCTCCCTCAGGCCCCAGGAGGTAGCTTGAACCGCAACAGGACAAAGCAGGCCTATGTGAAATGGGCTCTTCTCTCACCAAGGCCTGCTAGATGGGGGCCAGATAGCACCTTGATGCAGCAAGGAGAGAAGGAAAAGGGTCAGTGTTTCCCAGGACCTCCTCCTTACCCTCCACCCCAATTATTCTTACTGGGCTCTTCAGCCACTCAGGGAGCCTAATTAGGCATGTCAATCCTGACAGGTCTGAGTTTCTCTCTCCAGTCAACCCTTTTTTCTCCACTTCCTCCTTTCTTCTCACTGTCCAACTCTGCCCATCAGATTCTCTTCTCATCCCTCTCCCCCCCGTCTTCTTCCCAGGGAATTCCCTGCCACTCTCATTCTGTGACACTGGAGAACTTTAGAGTCCTCCAGAAATAGCTAATAGTAGCAAACAGGCAGGACACTTCTCAGGCTAATGAAGCTGTCTTGTCTGCCTGATCCCTTCCTATTCTATGGCTTCAGTCCATCAAGATGAAAATTCTGAAATAATTCTAGCCATGAAAATCTCCAATGAGTTAAAACTGCTCCATTCATGAAGCTCAAAGAACTGCCTCTGAGTGGGATGGTTGAGGTTCCGAAAACTCCTCAGCAACGAGAACCCAGAGGCCACATAGTGTAAGCCATGAGGCAGAAATTTGATACACGTGATTTTAGAGCAAGTAGTAAATAAACATCTTTAATGCAATGCTGTCCAAATTCTCAGAATAAAACCTCCTGTAAGCATCCCAGTGTGCAAACCATTTCATTAGCTATTCATCATACTGCACAAACAAAGCAATTGTTCCAGTAAAAAGATAGAGGGGAATAGAAAACAGGGCTTAGAAGGGAAGTCTTGCTACTGACTCCCCCGTAGTTACTGGTTCTGCCATTGACTTGCAGTGCAACTGTGAGCAAATGTCGGCACCTTAGTTTCCTCTTTGTACAATGGGGATAGCGATACTTACTTCTGTAAAGTGCTTTGAGATCCCTGGCTGAAGAAGTGCTATGATAAGCATTAGCTCTCATGTGCCCATTACCACAGAATCTAGGTGCCCCACATATAATTAAAAAACAATGGGCCAGATTCTCAGCCCTTCTGCAGCACTCCAGCAGTGCAGAGGGGCCATGGAACCAGTTTTGATTGACCTCCAAAGGATTTCCCCAGGTGGCACAGAGCTGCAATAGCAATTCTTCACCACCCCCTTCTGGCCCCAGCAGCATTCCTGGGGAACAGTGGCTATAGCTAAAACATAGCTGTGCTCTGGTCATCCTTCAGCTGCTGGAACAACCCCTTGGGTTCACAAGCAGCCAGGTGCAACATAGAGGAGCCATAAGACTGCTCTGGTTTGACTAGCTCTGCAAAGTTGGCATAATGCCACCTTTGTCCCCCTCACCTCAGTCCTGCACTGAACACAGGTCAGCCTGACCTCAGAATCTGGGCCACGATTTCTGTATGGAAATGCCCTACTTTCCACAGTCTCCCTTGTTACTTTTAACATTCTCATTTAAATGTGAGGCCCAGACACTTGTGATGGAGATTTCTGCAGGCAAAGATTGCTCCTCTCAGTCAACAACTCTAGGATGAAAATGTAAGAATCTCTATGTAACATGCTATGGTCCTGCCCAAAGTTCTTTCCTACTGGCACTGAGTGTGCCGTGTTCTTTCACACTTACAGAACCCTGACATTCCTCTCTCAGAGGAACTCTGCATTCTTGGCACATGTCCTTCTTGTACATTTCCAGTGGCATATATTCAGTGGCTGTTAGCTTTGGCAGATGCAAGGAAAACATTTCGTAACACTGGAAAAATCTCCAGGACTCCAACCTCATATGACCGGTCAACAACATGCTCCTCCAATGGCATCTATGAATTGATAGGCATATAGAGGAGTAAACAAAATCCCAGAGAATTAAAGGGAAAAGGAAGGGGAGGAGGCAGGGAAGAAGGAAAGAGCAAGTGCCAAGAGTACCTTATTCTCTCACTGTTCACTCATCCCACTGCAGAAGTGCTAAGCCCAGACATTCAAAAAAAATGAGAAACACCCCCCCAGGAGATTTTAAAATAAGATGTTTTGGGTTCCTTTTATTTGCTTTCAGGTTGTTGAGCCTTTGGGGTTCACATTTTAAAGCTTTTCTTTGCAGCCACGAGGACTAGGGGGGAAAAAATGTACTTTTCTCTTTTAATGAAAGCCGATATCTTCACATAATCCCATGACACCAGGAGCTAGGGCTTTGAGAAGAACACCAAATATCATGAGATATGTGATCAAAAGAATTGGCAATATTGCGTTGATTGCCAATGGAAGCTCAACCCTGCAATGACTGATTCTCCAAAGATAATGGAAAAGGTCCCAGATGAGGTGACATGCACCCTTGTGCAGAGAGCCGGCACAAGACCTACACAAGTGATATGTAGGTATTACTTGAGTCTTAGGCCTCGTTTACACCTAAAATTCAGGTTGACATAGCTATGGTGTTCAGGGTGTGAAAAATCCACAGCCCTGAGCACTGTAGCTATGTTGACCTAACTCCTGATGTAGGTGCAGCCAGGTCGAAGAAAAATGATTTAGTCAATTTAGCTACCGTTGCTCATGGTGGTGGTG
This sequence comes from Natator depressus, assembly GCF_965152275.1. NCBI lineage: Eukaryota > Metazoa > Chordata > Testudines > Cheloniidae > Natator > Natator depressus. The sequence goes on along the minus strand of NC_134234.1, from coordinate 321,148,434 downwards.
TTTCTACAGTGGCAGAAAACCCCCTTTGGTCACTATAGGGTGCATTTTCTCTACGGGTTTACATTTGTGTAACTATGTCACCAGAACTATGCTGCTTTAATGCAGATGTTGCCTTATAGGCAATGCTAAAGGTCTTGTGCTGACCCTCTGCACAGATGTGAATTTCATTCAAGGTGAATTCAGAACAGCCAACCACTGCAGCGAGGCTGAGAAAGTAGAACCAAACACAGGCACTGGCCTCAGGCTGGCAGTACAAAGGATTGTCCATGGGACTCTGCAGAGCGAGGGTTCAGATAGACAGTGGCCCCCACAACTGCCCTGTGGCACTGCAAAGTCATTAATGATTTGTTTCTGCAAGAGTTGTTTCATTGTACGGAAGGTCAAATTCTATCCTGTTTGAACTGGTGCAAGGGCACATTGATTTTTACTTTCAGTTCTTTCAAAAGGTGGCTGCTGATGGCTGTGAGCTTTGCATGCAATGGGCAGTGGCATGTTTTTTTCCTTCTGGTGTTTATTTAAAAAGTGATGGATGCATATGTTTAAGGCAGCATACAAGACAGAGCACGCAAGCAAATTCCTTCTTCCGGGACATGACAAAGCCCATTTGCCTTATAAGACCCAGAAAAGGGACTGCAAAGGGTAAGCAACTTAATGAGCTTGCCCTAATGCTAGTAAATAAATAGTTAAGCAGCCAGGGGGTTGTTTTTCATTATCAGAGGACACTGAGCAATCCCTGGGTGAAGACTGAGCAGAAAATTATAGTGCTGGCCTCTGTTTAGATTGTAAGCATCTTTGGGGTAGGGACCTTGTCTTCATACTTGCCTGTAAGGCTCCTAGCATGCTGGTGATGCTTTATTCTAATATATAAATATATAAGAATGAAGCCGGAGCTGGTAGAGGCTGGGCAATGGTATCGGAGAACAGAGATGAGTCAAAACTAGGAGATATTCAATTCTCATTCAAAAAAGTTAAAGAATGAACTGAACAGTAGCAAACCCAATTCCTGTAGCCACCAAGAATGGCTGGGTGACTTCAGTCAAGGTGCTTGGGGACCCCAGCCCTCAAGGATAGATTGAAATGCTAATGGGTAAGGCTGCGAGTCTGTCACGGAGGTCACGGATTCCGTGACTTCTGCAGCTGGTGGTGCTGGCTCAGGGGCTGCCCGAACCAGGCAGCCCCTGGGACAGTAGCAGCAGTTTGGGTATGTGGGAGGGGGCTCAGGGATAGGGGCGAGGAACTGGTGAGTGCAGGGGAGGGGTGCTTACCTCCTGGGGGGGCTCCCTGGCTCCCACTGGTGTGGCCCCGCTGCAGCTCCTAGATAGCAAAGGGGTCTCTGTGCCATGTGCTGTCCGTGCCTGCAGGCCCCACCCCCGCAGCTCCCAGTGGCTGCAGTTCCCGGCCAGTGGGAGCTGCGGCAGCTGGCGCTTGTGGCAGGAGCAGCGGAGCCCCGGCTTGCCTCCGCCACCTCGGAGCTGCAGAGACGTGGAGTGGGGTAGGCAGCCCTGCCAACCTCCCCTTCCCCCCCCCCCCGAGCACCAGCAGGGGTCCCGGGCTGCATGCCACAACCTGCCCCCCCTCCCCCAGTACCAGCGCGCCACAGCCTGCCCCCCCAGTACTAACGGGGGGTCCTGGGCCACCTCCTGCAGCACCCATGGCACCCCTGGACACCCCCCCTCCCCCAGCACCCAAGGCCTCTGCTCAAGTTTTAGCCAGGGTGGATATTTTTAGTAAAAGTCATGGTCAGGTCACAGGCCTGTGATTTTTTGTTTACGGCCCGTGACCAGTCCATGACTTTTACTAAAAATACCTGTGACTAAAATGTAGCCTTACGAATGGGTTATTTACAGCTCACGCTCTAGGACCACATCGTGTGCAGTGTTAGTTGCTTTGTGATGACCAGCGCTCTCAGTGGATATTAACTCAGGCACCTTGGGGACATCAGAGTGACAGAGTCTCTGCTGCACCACCTTTTTATTTCATTTGCTTGAACTGGCTGTCTCATGGGAGCTTGCCTGAGTCATCCTGCAGGGGGAGCTCTGGGTACGTAGTTGTAATACAGGTCTCTGAACCACAGTCATCGCTGCAGTCTTGTCTATACTTAACAAATGGCATGCTCTAGACTTGCAGGCACAGAAAACCACATAGGGTGACCAAAAAAAAAGTGTAAAAACTCAGAATGGGGGTGGGGGGTAATAGGTGCCCATATAAGAAAAAGCCCCCAAAATCGGGACTGTCCCTATAAAATCGGGACATCTGGTCACCCTAAAACCACAGTACATGACTCACACTTCTCCGATGTGTGCACAGGCTTGAGAAGTCACCTTCTCAGCACTCTTTTCCAGCCTTGGATTTCATGAGGACCTTCTGCAGGTCCAGGGCTCCAGAATAAATCCTGCCCTCTGGGGAACCATTTGGAGGAAACTCCAGGAGAGCATTATTGTGGAATTTTCCTCCTCCTCTGCTTCTGCCCTACCTTGACCATCTGTTTTTCTGTGGCATGGTATGATTGGGAAAAGAGTTACCGCTCAGGGTGGAGCTCAGTGAGTAGTTACAGTATAGCACAGACATAAAGCACAAAGCAATGGAAACACATTCTAACAGGAAATCACTTATTTCCTTGTACTTTTGCTACAACAATAATGTTGATACTGGAGCCTCTTCTGGTTGCCAGAAAAAATGTGAACTCAGTGAAAATAGCTTCAGCTTCATCCTTTATTTCACTCTGAAGGGTAACATTTTACAATCACTTTTACACAAGTGTAAATAGCTACACAAGGTGCCAGGCACTGGAGAATCAAGCCCTAAAAATGTCTAGCTTCTTATCTACAAGATGCACAATTCTGAGTAGAAAAATTATTCATTAAACTCCGTACCAATTCAACTAAGAAAGAAACTAATAGGGATTTTCCACCAATACTTAGTTTCATTTCCAGTGCTCTTGAGACAGAGATTCACAGATCAGTCACTTTTGGGGGAGGGATAGCTCAGTGGTTTGAGCATTGGTCTGCTAAACCCAGGGTTGTGAATCCTTGAGGGGGCCATTTAGGGATCTGGGGCAAAAACTGGGGACTGGTCCTGCTTTGAGCAGGGGGTTAGACTAGATTAGCGGTTCTCAAAGCGAGTCAGCCGCTTGTTCAGGGAAAGCCCCTGGTGCGCCAGATCGGTTTGTTTACCTACTGCGTCCGCAGGTTCAGCTGATCACGGCTCCCACTGGCCATGGTTTGCTGCTCCATGCCAATGGGGGCTGCAGGAAGGGCGGCCAGCACATCCCTTGGCCCGCGCTGCTTCCCGCAGCCCCCATTGGCCTGGAGCGGCGAACCACGGCCAGTGGGAGCCGCATTCGGTCAAACCTGCGGACACGGCAGGTAAACAAACCGGTCTGGCACACCAGGGGCTTTCCCTGAAAAAGCGGCGGACTGGCTTTGAGAACCACTGAACTAGATGACCTGCTGAGGTCCCTTCCAACCCTGATATTCTATTCTATTCTATGACAGCAGCTGCTTGGATTCTTAAATCCCGTGGTGCCTTCTGGAAAGTCAGAGTAAGACATTGATGGACAAAACTACTTTTGGCTGGAAATTTTGGAAAACCTGATGTTTTCTGGTACTGGAGTTGGCTCAGTTTTAGTTTCTCTTCATGATCTTCCTGTTTACTCAGTGGAAGATGTAGCCTTCTATGGGTTTTGGCACACACATGAATATTCTAAAATTGTCCTCTTGGCAGGGATGGAGCACTAGTTTCAGTTTACTCTCATTGGGTTTTAGAAAAAAAAGTCTAATGTTTAGTCAAACCTGTCACCAATAATCTAAGCAAGTTTTCACTTTTGAACAAAATCAGAAGCAGGAAAAATTTGCTAAGTCTCTTGTAGCATTAGACTGCAGAGGCAAATCAACATTCCCCACCAAAACTCCTCAATATCCTTGTTTACACCAAATAGTGGTTTTGTTTCCATAGTAATATTTCCAGTTGTCATTGTTAATGGCAATTTTTTTGTTATTTCTGCAAATATTTCAGCTTGTTTTGTGGCTGTCAAGTGATTAAAAAAATTAATCGCGATTAATCGCACTGTTAAACAATAGAATACCATTTATTTAAATTTTTTTTATGTTTTCTACATTTTCAAATGTATTGATTTCAATTACAACACAGAATACAAAGTGTATAGTGCTCAATTTATATTTATTTTTAATTACAAATATTTGCACTGTAAAAAACAAAAGAAATAGTATTTTTCAATTCACCTAATACAAGTACTGTAGGTCAATCTCTTTATCATGAAAGTTGAACTTACAAGTGTAGAATTATGTACAAAAAATAACTGCATTCAAAAATAAAACAATGTAAAACTTACAAGTCCACTCAGTCCTACTTCAGCCAATCGCTCACACAAACAAGTTTGGTTGCAATTTGCTGGAGATAATGCTGCCTGCTTCTTGTTTACAATGTCACATGAAAGTGAGAACAGGATCTTCGTATGGCACTGTTGTAGCCGGCGTTGCAAGATATTTACTTGCCAGATCCGCTAAAGATTCATATATCCCTTCATGCTTCAACCACCATTCCAAAGGACATGTGTCCATGCTGATGACGGGTTCTGTTCAATAACGATCCAAAGCAGAGCGGAACGACACATGTTCATTTTCATAATCTGAGCCAGATACCACCAGCAGAAGGTTGATTTTCTTTTTTGGTGGTTCAGGTTCTGTAGTTTCACCATCTGAGCGTTGCTCTTTTAAAACTTCTGAAAGCATGCTCCACACCTCGTCCCTCTCAGATTTTGGAAGGCACTTCATATTGTTAAACCTTAGGTCCAGTGCTGTGGCTATCTTTAGAAATCTCACATTGGTACCTTTTTTGCATTTTGTCAATTCTGCTGTGAAAATGTTCTTAAAATGAACATGTGCTGGGTCATCATCTGAGACTGCTATAACATGAACTATATGGCAGAATGAGGGTAAATCAGAGCAGGGACATACAATTCTCCCCCAAGGAGTTCAGTCACAAATTTAAGTAACGCATTACTTTTCAATGAGCATCATCAGCATGGAAGCATCTCCTCTGGCACGGTAGCCGAAGCATGAAGGGGCATATGAATGTTTAGCATATCTGGCACGTAAATATGTTGCATTGCCAGCTACAAGAGTGCCACTCGAATGCCTGTTCTCACTTTCAGGTGACACTGTAAATAAGAAGCAGGCAGCAGTATCTCCCATAAATGTAAACAAACTTGTTTGTCTTAGCAATTGGCTGAACGAGAAGTAGGACTGAGTGGACTTGTAGGCTCTAAATTTTACATTGTTTTGTTTTTGGGTGCAGTTATGTAACAAAAAATATCTACATTTGTAAGTTACACTTTCAGGATAAGAGATTGCACTGCAGTACTTGTATGAGGTGAATTGAAAACTACTGTTTCTTTTGTTTATCATTTTTAAAGTGCAATTATTTGTAATCAAAAATATCAAGTGAGCTCTGCACACTTTGTATTCTGTCAGGTTTCAGAGTAACAGCCGTGTTAGTCTGTATTCGCAAAAAGAAAAGGAGTACTTGTGGCACCTTAGAGACTAACCAATGCATACCGATGTATGCATCCGATGAAGTGAGCTGTAGCTCACGAAAGCACATGCTCAAATAAATTGGTTAGTCTCTAAGGTGCCACAAGTACTCCTTTTCTTTTTGTATTCTGTGTTGTAATAGAAATCAATATATTTGAAAATGTAGAAAAACATCCAGAAATATTTAGTAAATTTCAATTGGTATTCTATTGTTTAACAATGAGATTAATCACGATTAATTTTTTTAATTGTGATTAATTTTTTTGAGTTAATCACATGAGTTAACAGCAATTAATCAACAGCCCTATTTATTACACTCTCTTTAAAACATATAAAAGAAGGGAATTGCTATGGGCACTCAACAGTTCATTATTGATTATGAGCTGTTGACAGAGACAGGGAAAAAAGTGATTGATACAAGGGGCCTGATTCTCTTCTCACTTACAGTAATGTAACTTTGTTTGCTTCAGTAATGTTACTCCTGATTTACACCAGTCTAAGTGAGAAGAATTCTTTGTTATTTACAGAATGTTCACCATAATAAGCAGTATTGCCAATCTGAAATATTCAGAATTCATGAGATTGATTTAACCATGAAAGTAAAAATAAAAAAAATAAAATAAAATTGGGAGTTCTGTTTATTTGCCTTTCATTTTTGAGCCTCCAGGGTGCACTAAGGTCAGATTCTCCAGGAGGGCTAGGAACAATTTTTAGAGTCTCTTTAAAAAAAAAAAAAGAGAGAGAGAGAAGAGAGAGAGAACTGAGATTCTCACATAATTAAAAGATTCCAGAAGCTGGAGCTGCTTCTTTGAGCGGTGTTAGTGTGGATCCCACTCTACACATACCTGTGCCTCGTGCGTGAGCTCAGTGTGTTTTGAATAGCACTGTCAATTGGGGCTGTGCCCGCACAGAACCTGTCTTTGTGCCTCCACTACGAGGGCATAAACAGGACAGCAGCAACCTCCTGTCAGTTCCCTTTTACTGCCCATGGCAGCAAGCTGAAACTGCAGTGCCTGACCTGCTAGCCCTTAGCATTTCCTATTGCTAAACAACAATTGTTTACCTACATTTAGAGAATCCGATTCAAACCTGTTGATCACAGAGTTCATCAGGGTATATACTGGCAGAGGAGTCTGCATCTCCACCAGACTTTCTCAGCACCAAGATCTTTGTCGGCCTAGTGCACGCCATCATCCCAGTACCAGTGTCATGTTACGCCGCAGCATGACCCCTCAAGGAGATATACTTTTACTCATGGTCACTGTGGTACACCTGCTCATCAGCACTGAGTATGGAAACGGCTCCCTTAAGATCAGGAAGGGACCCTATGGAAAATACCAGAAGCTCCCCATTTAGAGCCCCATCACTAGCCTACGGCCATGTGTGTCAAACTTGTCACCCACAACCGGGGTAACCCTACCAGAACAACATGCTCCCCTGGCCCTATTGGGCTTTTTGGGTACCACTTCCCCATGCCTCCAGCAGTCTATCCCCTTTACACCTCTTGAGGAAGTGGAAGAGATCCACTCCCCATCAGCATCTCTAGCCAGACCACCCACACTGGATTGGACCCACACAGGACAAAGCAGCACATGGAGTATCCTCCTCTTCCTTTGCTCCTAAGGAATCATCATTCCAAGATGAGGCGGTGGCCCCAGTTCCGGGACCAGCACTCAATGATTTCAAACCATTCCAGGAGCTACTGGCTAGAATTACAAAGAAACTGGATACTGAGACTTCAGTAATTCAAGAAAAATTTCAAAATTTTTCACATTCTGAGTTCCTCAGCTCCAGCCTGGATAACCCTCCATATAAACAAGATTAAATCTTCACCCTGCAAAAGTGCTACGGTAAACACCTGCCACTATTCTTCCTACAGCCAAGAGTGTCGAGAAGTATCCAGTGTCACATATGGGATTTGAGCATTTTTGTGATCATCCCAATCTAACATCCCTGGTTGCACCTGTGGTACAGGAAAATTCTAAATCAGCAGAGAGTTTCCCACAAAATTAAACCTCTTTGGGAGAAAGGCATATTCTTCTGCTCCCTTGCATTGCAAACTTCCAAGCCCTCTTTGTTAAGTATAATTTCCTCACATGGGACAAAGTGTCACTGTTGCTGGGTGCATTCCTATAAGACACCTGGAAGGAACTATAAGACATAATACAAGAAAGCCATTTGGTGGCCAAAACAGTCCTGCTGATGGCCATGGATTCCTTCGTCATAGCTGACAGTTCCAGGGCCATGGCTGTTACCCACCGCGTAGCTGCAAGTTTTGGGCAACCCTAAAGAAATGCCATGCATTATAGAAGAACTGCCATTTAATGGAATTGAGCTGTTCAGTGAATGAATGGATGATCTTCAAATATGTTAAGGATTGCTATAAAGAGACAGTGATCAATTGTTCTTTATATCCACAGAAGGTAGGACAAGAATTAATCAGCTGAATCTGCAGCAAAGGAGATTTAGGTTAGTGTAACAGTGTGGCACTCACCTCTCATGAGCACCCCCTTTTGGTTGGATGTGTCTGCAATCTTTAAACAGTCCCAGCCTTGTATCAGGCCATACCCCCAGGCATTTCTGCTTGGAGGCAATGGTTTTACCCTCTCTGGGCCTTCTGGCCCCAGCTCTCCAGATGGACCACTATGCAGTTCAGAGCCCTTCTGGAGGTTTAATCGCTGTCCAATTCTAGGCCACTTCCCCAGTGGCCTACTGGGGAGAGTGGGGAGAACTTGGGCCCATCCACTACTCTGGGTCCCAGCCCAGAGATCCTAAGAATAGCTGCCAAGTGCCGCTATATCCCTTTAATGAAACTGCTTTCAGTTCCCTGGGCCACTTCCCCACGGCCCCAGCCTTCACCAGTGCTTCACCCTTACCTCAGTGCTCTTCTGTATTCAGGCCCAGCGGCCAGCCAGGAGCTCTCTCACTTCCCCCCGGGTCCTTGCCAGCACTGAACTGTCTATGTGCTGCAGTTCCCTTTGGCCAGCCAGGAGCACCATCTACATACCTTAAACTCCTGCAAGAATCTACTCATCTCTAGCGCTGCAGCTCCTTTTCATATGGCCCTCCTGGGCCCTGATTGGCCGCTGCCTGCAGCTCTGATTGGCTGCTTTCCCTGCAGCCACTCTAGGCTGCTAGGAGGACTTAACTCCACTGCTCCTTTCCTGGGATGGGGTGTGGCAGGACCCTGAAGACTTCAACAGGGATCTCTGGGCCTAGTCTATCCCATCACGGTTAGATATTACGAAAAAGTTTTCTAATTATATAGTTAAATACTGCAATAGGCTTCGAAGGGAGATTGTGGAATCCCTGTCATAGGAGGCTTCAAAGAACAGGTTAGACAAACATCTGTCAGGGATGATCTAGGGTTACTACCTCAATGTGGGGAAAGGCCTAGATGAATTCTCAAAGTCTCTTCCAGCCTTATGTTTCTATGATTAATTGCATACCTTCAAGAACTCTAGGGCCACAACATTTTCTGGGAATATATGTATATACACACATACACCAGCTCCTTACTGTAAGCCCTACAGATACCAACTAAAGCAAAAACAGATGCCCCTACCTATTCTCAAAGTAGACAACCTGATTACCCTTTTAGGAAAAAGTTTAGGTACTCTATTAGGGACCTATCATCAGCCTCATCTGTAACCTATTCTGCACCTGATCTGAGACAGCAGGTTTGATGGGACTGTTGAGAGCAACAGCAGAGCCTTTCCAGAACAAAACACCTCCTTCAGAAGCTGCCTGCCCCTTTCCACCCAGCTTGGTCTGCCATCACATTTGACAGATGGGTGTTAGATGTAGTCTCCCATGGCTACCCAATCCCATTCCTATCCTTACCCACTACCTATTCCTTTCCCCATCCCTCTTCAGGGACCGTTCTCACAGGAGCCACCTGAAAAAAATGGCGGCCTCTTTATTGCATCTAGGAGTTATACAGAAACTACCTCAGAGTATAAGGCAAGAGGTTTCTATTTCCAGTATTTCCTTTTCCCAAAAAAGAGAAGGGGTCTTTGACCTATCCTAGACCTGAGAAGACTGAACAAATTCATAAACCTCCTCAGATTCCAGATGGCAACGCTTGCCTCCATCATCCTGTCTTTTCAGGCTCAAGATTAGTTTGTGGCTGTCCACGTGCAGGATGTGTACTTTCACACAGCCAGCCACCTGGCCAACTGAAGTACTGCCAGTTTATGGTGGGGCCTAATAATTACCAACACAAGGCACTACTGTTCAGTCTCTCCACCACACCAAGGGTGGTGAAATGCCTAGCTATGGTGGTAGCTCATCTGAGGAGACAGGGCATCCATGTCTACCCATGTCAAACAATTGACTGATCAAGAGCAGATCCCAACAGGTAGTCTCTGCAGCATGAGACTACATCCTCCAGCTGTTCAACCAGGAAGGTATCCTGGTAAACAATGAAAAATCATCTATCATCCCATCACAGACAAGATAATTTATAAGCTTTGATCAATTCCAAGTCAGTGAAAGCACATCTTCCAGAAGACAAGTTCTGGTCACTACAATCTGTACTGACCATCAAATTGAACCCAACCATGACAGTTTGAAATTGCCTTGCATTTTTAGACCACATATCAGCCTGTATCTATAGGACACTGCTAGCTAGACTTAATCTGCAGTCCCTACAAGCTTGGCTAAGGTCAGCATATTCTCCTACAAAACATCATATGAGCAAGACAATAGTGGTCCCACCGTACCTCCTATTAGCACAAGAACATTCAAAGAGGGGTTCTCGTCTCTACTCTCACTCCAACAAAAGCTGTCATCATGTATGCATCAGGCACAGGTCAGGGAGCCCCCACCTAGGATACCTACAATTACAAGGAATCTGGTCCCAGAAAGACATGACCCGTCACATAAATGTGTTGCAGCTTGGAGTGATCATACTAGCCTATATGGCATTCTGTACTGTTCTACAACATTTCACCATGCAGATTCTGACGGACAACACATCTGCAATGCCACATAAACAAACAAGGAGGGACTTGCTCATCACTCCTGTGTAAAGGGTCTCTTAAAGTATGGACATGGTGTCATCATCATGAGATAATCCCAACACCTCTCCACCTTCCAGGAGTCAGCAATAATCCAACACATATTTTAAGCAGAAGATCTATCTTCAGCCACAAATGGTCACTGTGGTGGTCCATCACAGATCTGATATTCCAATGAAGGGCATTTGTTTGCCCCAAAGGACACTAAGAAACATCCAGCATTTTGTTTCAGGGGAAGCACGAGCCCAGTCTCGCTACAAGATGCCTTTTTCATACTGTGGATCCCCAAACTCATGCACACCCTTGCACTAATTCCCCTGTTTCCCAGAATAACATGCAAGTCTAGGCAGGACAAAGCCAAGATAATCTTTATGGCTAGAAGAAAAGGAGGACTTGTGGCACCTTAGAGACTAACCAATTTATTTGAGCATGAGCTTTCGTGAGCTACAGCTCACTTCATCGGATGCATACTGTGGAAATTGCAGAAGACATTATATACACAGACACCATGAAACAATACCTCCTCCCACCCCACTCTCCTGCTGGTAATAGCTTATCTAAAGTGATCATCAAGTTGGGCCATTTCCAGCACAAATCCAGGTTTTCTCACCCTCCGCCCCCCCACAGACAAACTCACTCTCTTGCTGGTAATAGCCCATCAAAAGTGACCACTGTCTTCACAATGTGTATGATAATCAAGGTGGGCCATTTTAATTGAAATATTTAGCAGAGATATATTGGTTTTCACAGAACTTTCATTTGGAAGGTTTGGGGGAATTGTGGGTAGAAAAAGACATGCTAGAGTTAGGTGGTAAGGATACTGGCCTGGGCTATGGGAGACCCAAGTTAAAGACCCAGGTTCAAATCCCTGCTCTGCTTGATTTAGAGTGATCTGGGATGAAGCACTGTGCTCTGAATCAGGCAGAGCTGTCACTTCAGCCTGTGGCTCCAAGTACCCCAAGCCAATAGTTTTGTTTTTATTCCAGTGTGGAATGAAAATAAATTTAGAAACCTGAAAATTTCTGTGAAACAGAATTGTCATCCTCTGGTCAATTTTGTTAATAGATCTGTATTATCAGAGACAATTCTGGCTGTTGGACCTTCTCCAGATGTCCATAAAGCTTCCTATTTCACTTCCAGACTGTCTAGACATAAAATCAAAAAACTGAGATCAGATACTTCATTCAGACCTAAGCCACTGTATCTGAAAGCCTGAATATTGGCTATTTGAGTGCTACCAGCAAAGACTGCTCACATCAGATGTGAGAAATTCTCCTGTAATGCAGGACGCTTTCCACAAGGAAGATTTATTCCTCCAAGTGCAAAAAGATTTTCAGTATGGGTGAATCCAATGCAGTCGACCCAGTGGAGATCCTGAAATAATCCCTACATTTAATACAGTCTGGACTGTCATTCAATTCCATCAAATTTCATCTGGCATTTATTTCATCAGCATGTCACTCCCCTCTCCAATCCTGCTCAATTTTTCACATCCTAGGCTATCTTGATTTCTGAAGGGTGCTTCATGCTTACCTACCAGTTAAGGAACCCTGTGTGGGTTCTAACCGTTGTCCTGGTGAACCTCATGGAGTTCTGATTCAAGCCTCTTGCAGCGTTCTGCTTACACCACCTTACTTTTAATACAGTTTTAGTTGCCATTGCATCGGCCAGGAGGCTTAGCAAGCTTCAAGCTTGTATGGCTGATCCCTCTTACACAACATTTCACAGGGACAAGAGTTTATTCCTAAGAAGATTTTGGAATTCCACTTAAATCGGTCTATTAGCTGTGTTGGTTCCCGCCCCAAAACCTCATTCTGCACATGGAGAGGCTTTCAAAGTGTCAAACCTCCAAGAATACCTGAACGGATCACACAGCGCATTCGGCTTTGCTACCAGATGGCTGATGCACCACTTCCCCAAAATGAGAAAGCTCACTTCACAAGAGTGCAAGCTGTGTCTTCTGTTTGTTTCAATAATGTTTCTATTTTAAAGCTATGCCAGGCAACCATACTGGAGTACACCAGTGACTTTCATTAAACACGATGCTTGTAATCTAGCTGCAAGGTGAGACGCTAGCTTCAGGACAGTGGTATTGCAATCATTGTTCAATTAAGACAATCAGGACCGCTCAGTCCCACCTTCCAGATAGAACACTGATTGTCTATCACCTAGAGTGCGGCTCCCACAACCTGCCCTGCATTCCCACTTCCCAGAGTCCTTTACATCTGGGGTTCAGCATTAGCGAGGGAACTGGAGGGCAGTTGCGGCTGTCCTGCCTTTAGACCCACAGAGCAGAGGCACAAGGACAGGCTCTGCATTGGTGTGTTCCCAAAGGACACGGCTAGTGACAACATTCTGAGCTCCTGCATGAGGCACATGTACACTTGGAGTGGGGTCCACACGGATCTCAAAGAACCACAGTGACTAGAAGGTACATAATGGTTTTTTTTTTTTCAGAAAAACACCAAATATTGCAAGATTGACAATAAAAGCCACAAGAGTTAGCAACACTGAATAAGTGAAATCCCTGAACAAATATGCAGGAACTGCCAGGATCTATGGATAAAAAACACTAAGCAAGTGCTAAGTATTATTATTTATACAACACACTAAGTGCTTCATGACATGCTCAGACACTACATTGATGAGGGCAGTACAGCACCTATGTAGAATAGCATAAGAATGTATCTGGGTAGAATAAGTACCTCCTCACAATAAATAAATAAAACAAAAGAACAGATATACAGGCAAAGGAAAGCGGGAAACAATACCACGTACTTTGGATTGTTTAGCTTGGCACATTTCTTGTTGATTCCATGGTTTTTGTTTTATTATTTATTAATATTTTTAAAATATAGTGGTAATCTGGTGGCCCTTGAGATATTTAAAATAAACACTAGAGCCAGCTCAGATCTCCCACTGGGCTTGAGGACAGCCTTGATGTTATTCTACACCGTAACTTAGTTGCTGTTTTCAGCTCCCTGTATTCCATTTGTAATTATTTTGACATTTCAATTATGTGTTGGAGATGCAGGAAAGCCTGCAGACCTTTTTCTACACACTAGCGTTATTAGAGGTTTTTAAACAAAAGCAACAGCAGCTGAGCCTCTGGACCATTATGTCAGCTGAGGGGCTGGCCCAACATTCTTTGAAACTTTGTGCCAGGTTAGAAGGGTGAAAAAACCCCAAACAGTTATTTTCTAAAGAGAAGCCATAAATTCCAGTCAAAGGTCCAAACATAATAATGTCTGCAAGAGCAGCCTGTAACTGATCACATAGGAGAGAGAGTAATTTTTGTGTTTTCTGGTTTCAGAAAAATAAGTCTCTTGATCCATCCAGAGAACAGATCCAGGACAGGGTTGCACTGATTATACACTGGCTGGCTAGTTTTAAAATATGCAGTGTTGTAGTAAACATGTAGTTTCCCATACCTGAAGAACAGCTCTGTGTAAACTCGAAAGCTTGTCTCTCTCACCAACAGAAATTGGTTCAGTAAAAGATATGACCTCACCCACCCTGTCTCTCTAGTCTTAAAATGTCATTGCAGCCAGAGGAGAACAAAAATTAACACCAGCAGCTCTCAGTAACAATAACAAAAGAAAGTCTTATCATGAGCGGGTGTGTGTGTGGACCATTTAGTGTTTTCTCCAACAGCCAAAGCCCCAGCAAGTTAATTTGTTACTGACAAATTTGAATTGAAGGGCCCACCTGCATACAACCTGCTCTGTTATAACTTCTGATAGGGGATGAAAGGTAAATGTGAGTCATTGTCATTGTCTTTGAGGCCATAAGATACAAGAAAGGGTGCTTTAATGAGCCATTGATTCTTATCTTGGGTATGCTGCGAGGTGCAAGGCCAAAGGCAAGTGAGATCAACCAGCTGAGACATGCATTAGTGGCTTAACTTTGCCGGCTCTGGAGAGCCTTATTACAAGAGGAATCCTTTGGTATTTTAGAAAAACACATTTTTTAATATTAGTTAGATGTAAGTGTTTGTGTGTGTTTTTCTGGTGTGAAAATCAGTTCATAATAAAGGGCAGGAAAACGTAGTGAGAAAAGGTGATGGCTAAACCTTTCCTCTCCTATTTTTATTGCCTTCTCTACCCCTACCACACGCCTTCATTTTAATGTTTAATTGTATCAGGTTGTGCTGGCTCTTTAAAGGACGTGCCTAGGTCTAGCGAGTGTGTTACTAATTATTCAGTCCAGAACATCCCCTGCTTAGGCTGACATCAGTGAGAGTGATGGGCCTGTGGCCTACCCTTAGTAGTATTTATTCTCCCAATTCTTTAGGCTTTTTGGATTGTCCACTGTTTTCTGGAAGCAGCAGAGTTTTTAATAGTGATTCATGTGTCACTTTGAATTCTTGCTTTTTATAAGGAAACACATTTAAATGGAAACTTCCAACAGCTGCTGATTTAGGTGGTTTAATTTTAATTAAAAAGTGAATGCAGAAGCACTGAAGTGTGAGAAGATTGGAGAAGTTTCCAGAGCAAGAGGAGAAGAGTTAGAAAATCTGAAAATGAATGAAAAAGCCCTGTTGGATTTAAGCTCCAAGAAGATACGAGAACATGCAATATCTGTGCTACACATTAAAATGCTTGAGGGAAAAAATAAATCAAACTGAGTTGGAAATGAGACTTTTCATTCGTAATTTTATTTCACTATTTCTAGTGGTGGTAGACAGCTAGTCACATCTACATCATTTACTTCACTATTTCTACTTACATATGAATACTTATGTCTATCACATTGTGACGGGGTAGAACTCACCACTCTGGCACCTCCTGCTAGTTGTCATAGGAAGTAGCGCTTCTCTCCAGTGCGCCCTCTTCTTGTGGTGCCTCGCCACCATCTCTTCTGCTCTGGGACCCACGTCACTCCCAGGATCACGGCGTCCTCTTCAGTGACACAACACCGTGGCTGTGCCACACTCTGTGCTCCCCCTGTTCCAGGGGAATATCACAGTCCCTTAGTCCAGGCACTTCCTCAGTGGCGAGAGGGAATGGGGGAGGGGGAACCCAGGATCGCCCACTACTCAGGGTCCCAGCCCAGGGACCCTGTAAGATGGCTGCTGCTTGCGGCGCCCCCTCCAACTCCCCGGTAGATTTCCCTGGGCCACTTCCCCATGGTCCCAGCACCCTCTTTGCCCTTACCTCCGGGCCTCAACCTGCAGATCCCTGCAGCCTGCAAGGTGCTACCTTTAGCTCCCTGGGTCTCTGCCTGCAGCTCTGTCCAGGGTGCTTGCTACCTTCTGCCTGAAAGACAGCCAGTCTACCTCCCTCCTCAAGCTCCAGGGACAAAGAGTCCTGTGGCACCTTATAGGCTAACAGACGTACTGGAGCATGAGCTTTCATGGATGAATACTCACTTCGTCGGATGCATCCGTCGAAGTGGGTATTCACCCACGGAAACTTATGCTCCAGTACGTCTGTTAGTCTATAAGGTGCCACAGGACTCTTTGCCGCTTTTACAGGTCCAGACGAACACAGCTACCCCTCTGATATTAAGCTCCAGGGAGCAAGCAACTCTGCTGCTCTGCGGCTCTTCTTACATGGGCCAGCCCAGCCCTGACTGGCTGCTCCTCACAGCCCCTCTCTGACTGCCTCCAGTGCAGCCTCCCAAGGTCCCTATTAACCACTTAGAGCCCAGTGTGGGGCAGGCGCCCCATCACACACATGTCTAATGGGGAAGCTAATATGCAGACATTACTTCCCCCAAAAGACAGTCAAGATCCATGCCTTTCCACAATGACTGAACATAATCATAATCATAAATTGTTTAAACCAACCATAGGCAAGAATCAGATAATCACGTCTATTTTGCTGAAGACATCTACGGGAATAAATAACTATTAAGGCATAATTTACCAGTCTATTCTGGAACGTGCAGATGAAGATGTACCATCAACATAAATACTGGCCCTGTTACAACCTCACTGCTAGAGCTGGATGGGAAACAGTTTTCCCATCCCATGAGTGTTAGAAGTTTTGAAACTTTTTCTTGTCCCAAATTGGGCCAAGACGGCAAACTTTCAAAAAATGTCACCAACTAATAATTCAAAACAAAAAAAAAATTCAGATTACGTCAATTAAAACATTTTATTTTGATAATTGCAAAATGTTTCATTTTGATTTTGAGCATTTTTTATTTTTTAACCTTTTTAAATGTAAGTGAACTAAAATTTCTAAATATATTGTTATTTAAATTAGGAGATTTGTCAAAATTGCAACAGTTCTGTTTTTGACAAATCATGATTTTTATTTTTTTTTTTTGGTAAAAAATAGTTTGGTTAGCAAATTCCTGACCAGTGCTACTCACTACCTAAATTATTTTATAACAACTTTTATAGCACCCAAAAAAATTGGTTTAGTTTCCCTGGAGAGAAAACGGTTTAGTCTTTCCCTACCACCTTTCTCTTGCCACTAGAAATTAAAACAAAAACAAACAAAAAACTCACCTTTTTTCTGTGGTAAAAATACTGAGCACTTTTGTAAAACTTTATACCTTTGAAGCACTATACGACGGTACATAAGCAGATTTAGAAATACCATAACTGGAAGGCTCACAATGCATTGTGCTGATCAAACCGATGCTCTGAAAAGTATAAATCTCTGAATGGTGAGTAAACCACATCCATTTGATTTTTAAGATTGTACTGCAGCTCAAGATTCTTATGAGGTTTTATACTGTACTGCTTATAAAGGGTTACTGGAGTGTTATAGTTTATCTAACAATCTGCCAAAGAAAGTTGAACTTTCTGGAAATAAGTTAGACTCTATATCAAACATACCATAGGGTATGAGTTCATGTTCATGAATTGAAGCTTACCTTTAACTCAGTTATTGGTGTGTAAAGGAAAGTAATCTCTTCTCCCCCCCGCCCCCACTCCCCATTTTATAGTTAATTTTCAGGGTAAGAAGTAAATGTTCATCGTAGAACTGTATTCTGGAAAACAGTGTCCCTGAAAAGGACTTAAGGGTAATGGGAGATGACCAACTAAACACATGCTCCCAGTGTGATACTTTGGAGAAGGGGACTAGCACAATCCTTGGATATGTAAACAGGGGAATACTGAACAGAAGTAGAGAGGTATACATGACACTGGAGACCCAGTATTAAAATACTATGTCCAGTTCAGATGGTCACATTTTTAAAAGGATGTTGAAAAACAGGAGATGGTTCTGTGAAGAGTTACAAGAATAATTCAAGTTGTGACAAATTCCTTATAATGGGAGATTGAAGGAGCTCAACTGGGTTATGAAACAACTGGATCATGGTTTAGAAGTAACTACACAGAGAGAAGATATCTGATACTAGAGAGAGGTCCTTAATCTGGCAGACAAGGGCTTAACAAGATCCGATGGCTGGAAGATGATGCTAGAAAAATTCAAGCTTAAACTAAGGGACACATTTTTAGCAGTGAGAGTTAGTTACTATTGTAACAGGTTGCCAAGTGCCATGAGTTAAAATCCTAGTGTAGACAAGGGAAATTGTGGTTTTAACATGTTAAACTGGCTGAGGAAAGCCCTGGGCTTTTATAGATAGATACAAACTCTACTTAACTGCTGTCCAATTAATTATTACTGTTCTTTGTTTATATTACAGGAATGCCCAGAGGTATCAGCCAGGAGCAGGGCCCCATTGTTCTGTACAAACAAAGTAAAATTCCCAAACAAGCAAAAGTATACAGATTGTGATTTAGCACCACGGGATCATAGCCAAAGTAAAGTAGTCAGAGGCTAAGAAGCTTCTCATATCACTGAATGAATTATTTATACTGGTATTTAGTCATGCTAATCATGCAAGTCTAAAAAGTCAGACAGAATTGTGATCCAAGAACGCCTTAATGCCCGCTGGCGCAGGGGTTAACCAAAGAATATCATGTGAGGTCTTAAATGAAAGCCAAAGGTCACACTGGTCATTAATAGCATCGTGACAGCTATGTACAGATGCTATGTAAGGAGTTATGTATATATACCAAAAAATACATGTTAAAGTCTGTGTCCAGGCAGAGTGAAAAACAAGTTTTCCTCTAGACAAGAGGCAAGAAATGTAGATCTCATTGTCAGGATGTAACTCAGTGGAGTCCCCTTGACATATAAAGTCAGAAGCTAGCAAGGAGATATGAAATCAACAGGGAAACAGCACACAGGAACAACAAGTCATGGGTGGTTGTCCTGGCTGTGTGCAAAAGTAAATGAAGAAAGTAAATGGGCAATGTATTTACATTCATGAAAATGGGATCTCAGCCAACCTTGGCTGAAGGCACTGCAGAAAACTTTGGGTGAGATAAGTTTCTTTAGACAAGAGAGGAACTTGTTTGTTAAGTTTAATCGCTAGAAAAAATGTTCTGATTTTTGTTTTAGATGTAACCATTTGTTTCCATTATCCTTATTCACTATTTCCTGTATCTTTAGTCTTTGATAATAAACTTATTTTTGTTCTCTCTATAAATATGTCTAAGTACTGTGATATTAAGCAAAGTGCTAACCCTGAGTTGGATCATACAGGTTGGTGTATACACTGTACCCTTGGGAACGGCAGACCTGATCATTCTGCGAGTAGCCAGTGACAGGGGCTGGATACCACAGGGGAAGGCTTCAACGGGACTCAAGCGCACCTGCTGTTAACCTGGAAGGCAAAGTAAGGGCTGGCATTGCCCAGAGGACAGGATTTGAGCAGCCAACAGGCTGGTGGTGTCAGGGAGCTGACACACAGCCAAGAACAAGCAAGACTCCTTCACAGTGGTGGCAGGGGTAACAAGATGACTCTCCGTCCTTGATACTCCAGGAACCATCACACAAGTGTCATTGAGTTGTTTCAAGTTTTCATTCATTTGCAGTGCTGTGTGTTCTAGTTTAGCAACTATTTAGGTCACTCAAACCACTATGCCAGCAGTTCTCAAACTGTGGGTTGGGACCCCAAAGTGGGTCACAAGCCCCTTTGAATGGGGTTGCCAGGGCTGGCTTAGACTTGCTGGGGCCCAGGGCTGAAGCCCAAGCCTGATTGCCCAGGGCCGAAGCCAAAACCAAAGCCCGAGAGCTTCAGCCCTGGTTGGTGGGGCTCAGGTTGCAGGCCCCCTGCCTGGGGCTGAAGCCCTCCTGCCCAGAGCTGTGGGGCTCAGGCTTTGGCCCCGCCACCCGGGGCAGTGAGGCTCGGGCAGGCTTAGGCTTTGGTCCCCCCTCCAGGGGTCATGAAGTAATTTTTGTTGTCAGAAGGGGTTCACGGTGCAATGAAGTTTGAGAAGCCCTGCACTATACCATTTTAGAATACTGATATCCCCCTATCTCTGCTCATCTGGAGTAGGAACATTTTGTCCACCAGTCTGACTGTCACTGTACATTTCACTGTGTGATGCATCTGTATACAATAACAATTCTAAATCTCCTAAAATAAATATAAATGTGCTGGGCTCTTTAGGTTTGTTAGTTTTCCCTATTTAGCCACCCTACAAAACTCAGACACACAGTTAACCCACAAAATGGGAGAGCTCCTTTCCTCTCTGACAGTTACAGCCAGTGGTCAGTTAAAGTAGTCAGATCCCAGCAGCCAGCTTCCACGAGAGCCTAGGCAGGGCAACTTATGTCATAGGCAATTAGGAAATGCCAAAGAGGTGAGCATTCCACCTTGCTCTAAATGTGGAAATACACTTGGTAGGGTATTACCAGCATAGGGTGACCAGATAGCAAGTGTGAAAAATTGG
The DNA here is from genome assembly GCF_965152275.1 of Natator depressus. NCBI lineage: Eukaryota > Metazoa > Chordata > Testudines > Cheloniidae > Natator > Natator depressus. The sequence continues at coordinate 321,128,155 of NC_134234.1, read as the reverse complement.
GATGGGGGTGGGGTGGTGGGGTAATAGGAGCCCATATAAAAAAAAAGCCCCAAATATCAAGACTGTCCCTATAAAATTGCGACATCTGGTCACCCTAACTCAGCATGATCTCAAGCTGTAGTGAGTTCCATAGCTGTGGTCCCTCCACCAAAAATGCCCTATAAGCTTTGAGGATCATCCTCATGGTCTCTTGACTATTACAGTGCAACGAATCCATTTACATTCCTACCACATACTGTATGGTCTAGCACCCCATACACCAGTCCCAATAAACTATCTGTGATAGGAATATTGATTTGTCGGCAGGAAAGATGGATGTAGCATATTGTTCTTCCAGTTTTCATCTTCCTTATTGCTGCCATCTGCTCTCTAGTTGTCTCAGAAGAACAATAGGTGGCGTCTTCTAGAGCTGTTGCTGATGCTCTGATTTTATCAATAGAATAGCACAGGATAACATGGATCAGAAAAGGAGGAGAATGCATGTGGTGCTTAGCTTCTGGCCATGCCTAGGCTGGAAGCCTGCAGTGCATATTTCTTTCCAATTCAGGGCACTTCTTTTGGAACACTGAGTCACAAACAGAAAATAGCAAAATGATCTCATAGATCAGTTGCTAAAAATATTGTGAAGGGTTTAGTTACAAAAACACTCTGGCCTGCTGGTTTATAAGATGAGTTTCCTAGTTTCTGCCAGTTGTGAAATTAATTTTCCCTTCGTTAAGTCAGTGGTGGTGACATAGTTTGTATTCAGTCCTGTATCGCTTATTGTCAATCTATGAGAAAAACTGTAATAAAAGAAAATAAATCTTCGTTAGAAGTGTGTGTAATTGAAGTATGCAGGAATGCAACATATTTAACATGGGCAATTTATCTGACAGTACATACCCAGCACCCCAAGTGGTGAAGCACAGCAGAAATAATCTATTCAGAAACATAGAAGTAAGAGGTAAAAAGGACCCAGTTCCATTAATATCTACTGCTGCATTGGCAGAACACTGATCAAGTTTGGTAACAAGTGATCTCTGTGAAAGGGTAACAGGAGTATAATACTTCTGGAGTGGAATCCTGATGCTACCTTGCACGCTTGATTTACTTTTACCTCTGTCAGGGCTTAGCTGAAGGATTCTGTCTCTTCAGGGCAGGGACTGTCTCTTCCTATGTGTTTGTACATCCCCTACCATAACCTGCTCAGTAGTTACATGTCCTGAACACCTTCTCCCTGCCTATCCAGCATCATATGCTACTTTTCTACCCAGACAGGATGTCCCTACCTTTATCTGACATCCTCATGAGCCACCAGAACAAGGATACGGGAGGGAGTGTGTGGGGGATGCAAGGTGGGTAGATGGGTGAAGATTTGACCCACAGAGAAGATAATAGCTGGTGAAGTTCAAGATGGACAGCACTGTAGGGACTGAGGGTGCAGTGGGTTCTGAAGGTGTTAATAGGCACCCGATGGGTGAGAGGAAAATAAAAGGCCTAAATCGGTAGTGATTATTATTCAGAAGGTCTATCTCAGCTTGCTCTTCCACTTGGCTTCATATAATGTATTAGCACGATCTGGGTGCAGAAGGAGTATTGAGCCTGGAACTAGGCCACAGACAACCAAGAGGTCACTGGACCGGATTCTCATTTACACTAAGAGCTCTTTACCCCACTCCTGCAGCATAAGGGACCATACTGTGTGTGCATGCGCGTTATTGCAGTGTTGCCAACGCTCATGATTTTGTCATGCATCTCATGATAATTATTGTTTTCCTTAAAGCCCCAGCTCCTGGAATCAAGTGGAGGTGTGATGATTTCAGCCTTCATTCTTAAAGAAAAAGTAAGTCTCTCTCCCTTGTGGCTGTGGAGAAAGCTTCAAAACGTGACGCCAGCGCACCTTAGATGCTCAAAAAGCAGACGGCAAATAAAAATAACTCCAAACTCTATTAATTACTTTTACATAATCTCATGATTTTAAAGCCAATCATGATTTTGGGTGAGCCTGACGCATGATTTTTGAACATTTGGGGTTGGCAACACTGATTATATTTACATCCAGTTTAAGGCCCTATAAACATTGCCAGAGCAGTGTAAAGACAGCTCAGTGGAAATGAGAAGTAGGCCCACAGTAGCCATCGTCTACCTTCCTCCTGCTTTCCCTCACCAACTATACATTTGATTCATTCAGATAATGGAGTCCCAGGCTCTTAGGACCTGGACAAACCAATGAGGCCTCCTCATTACTATGGCACTGCATAGATTCTTGCTGCCATCTTCCCTCTGACTGTACAGTCACAAACTAGGGCAGAAAAGGACATTAGGCCAGAGCAGCAGTCCTCCCTATAGACCATTCTTGCTGGAGTTGTCCACTGCAGCTTTACATTTCCTAGCGGCCAGGTAGCTTCCAGCACCCTCTAGGAGATTATGCCACAGTCGAATGGCTCTCGCTCCCAGGTACTCAGACTAAACATATTCCTTGTCTTAAATGGGGAACTGGGAAGAGGCTGGGATATGGACTGCAGTCCTCCTTGCTCCAAGCTAAATGCAGAGGGTGGCTGTCCATGTCAATAAAGTTCAGACTTTTTTTATTGACAAGTGTTACCAAAGTAAAATAAATAGCAGGACATGGCTCCATACAGAATGTGTGCCCCAGTTTCTGCTGAGCACATTTTGTATGGGGCCAGGTAGCCCTCATTATTCTTTAGGAGGATACCAAATAGCCACTCTCTGACACAGAACAGACTGTTTTTTTGGTAGGTTTGTGGCCGACACAACTTGGTCAGGGGGTAGGGGAGAGCAAATAACGAACTACCTGGATGGATGGGGAAGTTAAGGGATGGGGTTAAGGATACGCAAACAGAAGCAGCCCAACTGTAACAGTACCCCGATGGGGGGAAAGGGGGCTCCATGAAAAAGGTTTTCACAGCCTGTCACATGTTGGCCCTGTTTCGTTCTCAGACACCACTCTGTTGTGTGTGGGCCTAACTGCTGGATTCCCACGTGCTTCTAGGCCTGGGTCTGGGATAGGTAGTGACAGGTCACTGTTGCTAGCACCGGGTGTCTCAAGCACCCTCACACGTGCAGTGAGTGTGTGGAGCTAGCATGGGCAGTTGCACACAACCAGGCAGTGCTGCTAGGTATGCTCATCAAGGCAATCAGGAAAAGGCATTTCAAAAATATGCAGGGTGTTTTAAGGCAGAGGAGATGGCTTCCGGTGTCTGTGCACCTGGGCCGTGGAGTTCACAACTGTGGCCAGAGAAATCACAGTTGTAGGGAATGAGGCATTGTGGGACAGCTGCTGAAGGGATGTTAGGGTCAACATAGATCACGCAGTGTCTACACTCACACTGCATCAATCTCAGTAGGTCAGCATAGTTCAATGGCATTTGGGGAAGTGGTTTTATTGCCTCACCATAATGATGTGCATACTTTGGTGGGAGACAAATTTAAGTGTAGACACATGTACAAATAAATCAACACAGGGTGACTTACATCACTCTAACTTTGTAGTGTGGTCCAAAGCTTTGGATTATTCAAAAAGAAAAGGAGTACTAGTGGCACCTGAGAGACTAACCAATTTATTTGAGCATAAGCATATGCATCCGACGAAGTGAGCTGTAGCTCACGAAAGCTTATGCTCAAATAAATTGGTTAGTCTCTAAGGTGCCACAAGTACTCCTTTTCTTTTTGAGAATACAGACTAACACGCTGCTACTCTGAAACCTTAGATTATTCAGGGACTTGAAAGATGGCTGCTTGGAATATATTCTACTTTTCAAGTGCATTATTGGGGTGATAAAGGAAAAAATTGATAGCATTACGTCAAGTTTTCCCACAGTTTCTGTTTATGAAATGGATGTCTCAACTTTGCTATGGTCAGTTTTGGTTTACACTGTTCAGCATTGTTTTGCTGAGGGGTATCAACATGTAAACTGAAAATGGCTCTGATCATCCTGTAGTCAGTCCAACAGTTTGCTCCTCACATTACTCTTTGTCGTATAATGATATAGTCAATCAGGTAGCAAAGCGACGATGTTGGGTTCATCCATGAAGTTTTGTATTTGTTGGCTTGCCTGTAGAGTGTGTTAGTAATAATGAGCTCATGTTCATCACATTTGCTGATTAGAAGACCAGTGCTGTTCACTTTTCTGATTCCATTGTTCTTTCTTACACCACTCCAAGCCGCACTGTCTTTTCCAACTCTGGCATTCCAGGCCAGGCCTACACTAGGCGCTTACATTGATATACCTGTGTCTCTCAGGGCTGTGAAAAATCTACAGCTCTGCGAGACGTATGTATACCTACCTAACCCCAGTGTAGACTGTGCTAGGTCAACAGAAGAATTCTTCAGTCAACCCAGCTACTGCCTCTGAGAGAGAGGGATTACCTAGGCTGATGGGAGAAGCCCTCCCATTGGCATACGTAGTGTCTACACTGAAGTGCTACAGCAGCACCACCATAGTGTTTTAACTGTAAACATACCCAAAGTCTCCCAGAAGCATGAGTTTGTCTTCATTGGATGGTGTAGCCAAGGATAAAATATATTAGGTATATTTAGAATATAGAGATGAAATATAAGTATTAATTCATGGTGTAACACAAGGCCTACAGGCTTGTAAAATATTTAACTTAGCCAAATTAGTCCTATGAGCTTAGAAGTTAACTGTATTACAAAGATAAGTAAGTTAATAAATCTGCTAAGCTTGTGTCTATGTTTGTGATATGCTGATGTTTTGAAAATAACTGCTGAGTTTGGATAATAATGTCTGCAAAAGATCGGCAGACACCAGAAGATGACAGTTGGTAGCTGGGGTGAAATGTCAGAGACTTCCTGTTACTATGTTGATTAGGTGACAAAGGTGAATGAGTATAAGGGGAACTAACAAATTGGCCTATGAAAAATAGAGCACTCCAAAAGTAGTGGGGTGTGGAAGTTCAGTTAAAGAAAAGGGGTTAAAACCTTCATAAATATGTATGAAGCCCAGGTGGGTGTCAGTGTAACACATTACAAAAGCTGTATCCCAAACTGCATGCCTGTGTGGGAGGGCGGGGAGAGACGCCCGGATAGATAGATAATTAGATAGTCTGTGTGTGTATTGGCTCGCTGGCTAATAAAAGTAATGATTCTAGAAAGAGCACCATGTAGCCCCTGTTGTGCACCATGGGGGTCCCTTCTATTGATAAACTTCTCTACTGTAGTCAAGCTGGAGGGCTGAACTCTCACAGATTAACATAGGTGTAAACCCTCACCCTGGGATGGGTAACTGGTTAAAGTAACCCCTAACTATAGATAAGGCTACAATGTAGATTTCATTATGTCATCCAAATCAGAACGAAACAGTTCTTTTATTTCTTCTGTACTGTTCATGGTTGGTGCATAAGTCCGGATGAGGTTCTCAAAGTGTGAATTTCCAATGTGAAGTCATATAATCATTAGGCATTCATTTTTGCCCCCAGGTAAGTCCTTCAGTGATTTTAGGAAACTGTTTTAATGGCAAACCAATGCCATAAATTCTGTCTTCCTAGGCTGATTTCCTTTTCCAAAAGTAGGTGTTCCTTTACAGAGCCTTCATTTGCAAGTCTGGTTTTACTGAGGGCAGCTATATCAATGCTGTATCTAGCACAGTCCCTTGCAATTAACTATGTATATTTTTCAGGTTGATGGGTTGCTCTGTCCATTAGGATCCATATGCTCCATGACCCAACATGAGGGTTCTTGCTTTTTTAGAGAATGACCTCTGTGTGGATGATCCACTAGTTGCAGTGAACTGGCCAGATTAAAGGTGGGAGGCAACGTTTAGGGCACTTTCTCTAACCCCTTCCCTTACTTGGGTGAGCAGTGCTGGCCTGAACAAGGGCTGCTCAGTCACCTGCGGGGTTGCCGAACATCCTTGCTGGCCAGGATTCAAGTCTGAGCGATTGGAGTCCCAGGGCCCCTACCTGCAGGTTTATGACTATGACCCCCGGTATTCAGCTATACTTGTCACTTCAGCACTTGCCTATTGCCACAGAACTGTCTGTCTTAGTGATGCCTGAAGGCCAGTAAGCAAGGTGGTGGGTTTTTTTTTTGTTGTTTTTGTTTTTTTATTTATTTATTTTTTTAAAGTGAGGCAACCATTGTGCAGGGGCACTCTTACTCCCTTGGCTGCTGAAGTTGAAGACCAGTGGCATGAAAGGTCACGGGGACTGGGAACTTCATTAGCTGCAGTGGATAACCATGGACATCTTTTCAACATAGCATTGACAAAGGATGTTGCAACACAACATGACATTCACACCCCCAATTGAAGGTTCTAATACAAAGTAGAGCCCCTGAAACATAATGGAGTTCACCAAATACCATGGAGTTCACAAATGTTTACATAGCCCTACTGCAAATGCAAAGAAAGACAAGATTCTGAGCATGGATTGGCAGCATAGTGAGTTGTGCAGTATTTTAAATGAGACATTTTGTAAGATTCCCTCCTCCAAGTCCCAAAATTCAGTGCTAATCACGCTGCAACATCATCTGCCATTCAAAGCACTAAAAGATGATGGCAAGATCAGACGGTCAAAATCATCCAGTGTTTTCTTGATTTAAAGAAAGATTTCTAAAATCTTTGTGAGGGCAAATCAAACTTGGCTGCCAGGAGATCATAAGGACTCTAGGATATTGTAAGAGGCTAGTGACCAAAGGAAAAGTCAGGTACAAGAAAACACCAGATTCCAGCAGAGGTGTTGATAATCTTAGGTCAATACACACCTTGACCTTGACCAGGGCCGGCTCCAGCTTTTTTGCCACCCCAAGTGGCGAAAGGAAAAAAAAAAAAACAAAAACAAAAACAAAAAACCGATTGAGCTGCCGCTGAAGAGGGAGAGAGGGAATGGAGCACTTGCCCCCGAAGTGCAGCCGAAGACACGGACGTACCGCCCCAATAACACATGGAATGCTACCACTTTCTATTGGCTGCCCCAGGCACCCGCTTCCTTTGCGGGTGCCTGGAGCCGGCCCTGACCTTGACAGGCTTTCCTCTACTGCAGTCATACAGAATGCTCCGCATCACCACGATTATCTTTTAACAGAGGCATTGTGATTATGGGCAATGGAAGCGGAATAACAGCATTACAAACTGTGCAGTCACCTTCTGTATTCATTGGAAAGTAGATTTCCATTGGCTTACTGCAGGGTGTTGTCTTAACCTGTTTGTAATCAGGAACCCATTGTAACAAAGGAAAATCCCTGGAATTAATTCCAGTACATGAGATAATTAAATATTGTGATGGGGCAAGGCCAGATGGCTATAGAAAAGTAGTGGGAGATAGATATATTAGCTCCAGGCTAAGTGAAATGGAAGCTGCTCCAGGTCAATTAAGACACCTGGGGCCAATTAAGAACTTTCCAGAAGGCAGGGAGAATGCTAGGTTGATTGGGACACCTGAAGCCAATCAGGGGCTGGCTGAAACTAGTTAAAAGCCTCCCAGTTAGTCAGGTGGGTGTGCACATCAGGAGCTGTGGGAGGAAGTTGCACTGTTGGAGAGACTGAGCAGTACACACCATATCAGGCACAAGGAAGGAGGCCCTGAGGTAAGGGTGAAGCGGAGCTTGAGGAAGTGAGGGCTGCTGTGGGGGAAGTAGCCCAGGGAATTGTACATGTCATGTTTCTAAAAGGTCAGCTACCATAGCTGATACTATTAGGGTCCCTGGGCTGGAGCCTGAGTAGAGGGTGGGCCTGGGCTCCCCCCCACCCACCCCAATCTTTGCCCCCTGATTAATCACTGAGACTGGGAGACAACAGAGACTGTGCAAGGAAGGATAACTTCCCCTCACCTCCGCGCTGGCTTATGATGAAAATGGCTCAGTAGACTAACCCTTGTCTCGAGAGAGAGAAGGGTTACATGGAGGGTCACAGTGAGCCTCTGAGGCTAGTGAAATCCACCAGGAAACGTGGGACCCACGGAGGCAAGGACAGAGCTTTGTCACAATATTTACTGTAAAGAATGGGTCAAAAGCTGAATACACATAACTTGTCTTAAGATACAACTGCCACAATGGTAGTCTCCATCACTGTGAATAGAGTTGGTATCATTGTGGGTTCAATGAGCACCAAATGAAGACAAGGCAAGTTTTACCATTGGCTTCAGTGAGAACAGCTATTTAACATACAGTGCCCAGCAGACATTTTAATACTTTCTCTCTTCACAGAAGGCCCAATCCTGCAGCCTTTACGTATTTACTCACACAAGCATCCCACAGTCTAATGGGATTGTGTGTCTGTGTAAGGTTTGCAGGATCAGGCTCAGATCTTGTAACTTGGGAAGTGCCCACTTAGGAAACGAATGCAGGAGTCTCCAGGGAAGTTTTGTCATATACTAGAATGGCTGTAAATTTAACATTGTTTTAAAAGTTATTTTACACAAAGAGGATGAATGAGTTTTATATAAAGACAGCAAACTCCTCTTGGTATCTCCAGCCTCTCACACTCACCTGCCCCTTAGCAAGGCAAGGGGTCAGCTTTCTCTTTCATTTTAACTTATTTAAATATTTGCTTTTGTCTGCAGAAGAAAAGACTGTGGAATCTTATAGGTGCAACTTTCCTCTTTGCCCTGTGGAGAATTATTACTGCCACAAAGACAGATGATTGTCCTGAAGTAACATTGTTCAGAAGGCTAATCAGTGAGAGAGGTTAACTAATTCAGGGGCAACCAAAATATTTAGGAAGAAGGGTATTATTGATGCAGTTTAGCACTGTCTTTTTTAACAAATGAGTACCCACAGAGGGCTTGAAAAAAAATGGGTCAAGTTTAGATCAGGGTGCGTTAACCAGTTATCACCTTTTTTCTAGTGTGGGAACATTAAAACACCTTTGACATCAGTTGAGCAGGTCCAAACATATTCTAGGGGAAAGTTTAGGGTAGACTTCAACCAGCTCAATTGAGGTAAAAGGCATAGGAATACATCCAATGTTAGGGAAAAGGCCCCGACTAGTTCAAGGTTAGTTTAAAAAACACCCTGACCTTCTCTCAGCCCTCTTTTCTAGCGTAGAAGCACATGTACTCAAGGTTTTTCAGACCAGCAATTTAACCTCCTGGAAAATTTGGAAATTAACAATTTTTCTGACACATTTTACACTAAGCAACAATATCTTATGCTTAAACTAAGGTGGCATCTTCTGCAGACTGGAGAACTTCCACGCTGGAGAAAAGAACACTTCAGCACTATTCTTTCCAAGGGGCAAACCTAGAAAACTGTAACCTGGAATTCCCTGACAAACACACATCCTTGCTTAAGGAAAATACTTGCTTCTTAAAAGAAAATTTAATGGTGGGGGGGGGGGGGGGAGAAGAGAGAAAATGAAAATGTGAGAGACTGATATTCTTTATCAGCAAGAGAGATGGTGTTAACAGCAGCAGAAGTTTCCTCACATCACCCAGCCGAAATGGCTTATCCATGTTGTGGAAGGACCACCTCCAGATATGACAGTAGCTCATTTTCCAAGTTTTGCTAACTGTGGTATGAGTTTGCATGAACACTCATCCATGATGAAATGGACCAAGACCACATCCCCTTTCATACAGGCAACCAAACAGCTGGCCCATGAAAACTACCTTAACATTCTAGATTTAAATTGGTGACCCACTAGGTGAAAATTTTCATATTTCATCAGTCCATCCCGAGACATCAGATCCCTCCCATAATCTTTCCTCTTGTATTCCTCAAGTGCCAGCAGTTGTGGAAGACTGAAAATATTTTCATAGCTTGTCAAATATTTGGCAAAATCCAATTTAATAGTTAGCAAAGTTAAAAAAGCACTATGCCCATAGCAACTTCTTTTAGCATACACTCGGCTTCATAATAAAAATCCCAGTAACAGTCCAAACACTTGGGATTTTAAAAACATACTCCAGTGCTAATAAGCCTTGTGGGTGTTCATTTCTGGGGCACTGGTGCACGCAGACAGGTGAACAGTGATGCTTCTGTTACTGGGACAGCAACTCCTGAAAAAGGACTTCATTTTCTTGCTCTAAGTTTAAAAATTGCTCTCATTGTTTGTTTAGCATTCTTACCTGCTAATTTAACAGAAGAGCTTTTCCACCTGAGGTATCCATACAGGGGCCAATTGCTCAAGTGCTATAAAATGTGTCATATACATTTCACTAGGGTGCACCAAACTACAGCAACAAGTCTTCAAGGAGGGCATCCACTACGTTTCACTGAGGCTGCTCTCACTTACAGCAAAGGATCAGGCAGGACCTAGGGAACGTTTGCCTTCTCCATTCCACGTTTGACCCGAGCACAGGAACAGAGTAACTTCAGATTTAATGGGCCAAAACCAATGATACTTAAGGGAATGCAATTAATTACACATTAGTAAATGGGTGTGAATAAATTAGAATAAATCTCTCCCACACAAATTGTAGGGGCTAGAAAGTGCAAATTACACCCACTCATACATTTCTCAGTTTGACCCAAAGAGAGACCAGCAACAGATCCAATTTTTCTTTTAGGGGCAAGGGGGATGGGGAAGGGAGGATAACATTAAAATACTTCTGGAGGAGAGAGAGGAGATGCTGCTTTCCCCACTGATCAGAGACTGGATTCATAAACTCCACGCTCCTGACAAATGGGAGACCAGCATTTTCGACACTATGATCTAGGACAATAAAAAGTATATTTAAAAACCAGCTATTGAATATTTAAATGAAAGATCAACACTGTAGATTAAATCGAACAAGCACTTCTGCTCAAAAGAAGCCTCCCTAACTGCATTCCTAGTTATTTTAAGCTGCTCAGGACTCATATGCTACACCACCCAGGGTGCCCTTCAACAGAAGACTGTCGCAGATTGAAATACTCTTCCCTTACAAATAAGGCAGAGAAAAGCATGTATTATAAAAAGAACAGACAGTGTCTGAGAACCTCAGACACCAGGGCTGATGGTCCATTAAAAAACTACTAACAGAGGTTAACGGTGCTATCAGTAAGGGAAGGAAAACTGACTGAACAGAATGCTTAGAGCCCACAACTGCTATTACAGTAAATCTGATTCATATTCCTTTGTAAGGAGGCATGAGGCTAAAGAGGTCATGAGTTTGTCATTACGTGCCTTGGGAGACAGTGGAGATGGATAACTAAGTGCAAAGTCTCCCTCATAGGGATTCTATCCATTCTCTGTGCAAGGACATGGTCTTTCAGGAGACAATCTTCAGGCAGGAGACTTGGTCTATAGGACTCTGTAGTGGTTCTTCAGGACTGAAGAATGCATTGTACCTACCTGGAGATGAAACCTTCACAACTTGAATACAGCTTTTCTAGCCCCCAGGAAACGTCACAGGGAAACCAAGAGTAGCCCACACACGCTAACTGGAGTAACAGTTACAGTGTAAGGGAGTCAGCAACCCCCCCCCCACACACACACACAGCAGGCAGGTCACCCTGAATAAGTTTAAATAAACAAGAGGCAAAAAACTGAAAATAGGAGGGGAAGGGGGGGGAAGCTGGTTAAATAACCCCATTGCAATGACACTAATATAAAACCCCACAATCCACACATCTCTCTGACCCCCAAACACCTCCATGGAATGGAGCCTCCTTACACAGAGAATAATTCCAATACTTATTTGTTAGCTAGCATTACAATGGACTCAATTTTGAGTCTAAAAATGCTAACAGCCTTGTAAACGGTAGAGCCTGTTGCTACAGATGTGAGACTCAAGCAAGGGGACATGAAACAGGAATAGGGTGGAGATCTTTCAGGAAATATGTGCTAAGAAGCCCATACAGCTTTAGACAGTCATAAGCTGTTATCCAGATCCACTTATTTCCTTCTTCTTGGCTAAAGTGACAAGCCAGGTGCTTCCCAGAAGTAAACGGTCATGCAGGTTCTTATGTTCTGATCTCCCCTTTTGGATATCACAGGTGGTCTCTGGCCTCGTGTTTTCCTCAAAGTCTTCACAGGCAACGAAGAGGCTCTTTGTTTGCTTTTGTTAACAGCACAGCCTGGGGCTTGCAATGGATAAGCTGAGAACAGCAGCTGAGCCATCTCATTTCCGCAGGAGCTTCCACAGCTGCCTTCGCATCAGCCTTACTCCTCTTGAAAAAAATGCACCTGGCTTGACTCATACCCTGAAGAGGTGAGCTCTTGTTGCTATAGCACTGAAGCCACAAAGTGCTCCAGTCTGAAGGCTTTGGGGGTTTAAGTTTTGGTCCTTAACTCACTGTTGCATCTGTACATACATTTACATGAGCCTTTCCGGCCCTGCAGGACTCAAACACGGGCTAGAAACAAACCAGCCAACCATCTCCATTCTTAAACTGTGCATTCATTATGCTCTTTATAGCTTCACTTTAAAATTGGTTTAATGCCCCTATATTTCAATTGACCCACTCCCTTATTACCTCATCCTAAAAAAAGTAGGGTATAAATCAGAAATAGACCATTTATACCCCAGGCATGCATGACACTATTAACCATTAATATAGTATGTAATGGACACTTTGACAAATAGGCAAGGTTCCTACCTTAAGCAGCTCAATCTAGGTAATATTTTATGTCAGGGCTGGGGGACTGGGGAAGCAGGGAAAAAGCACATCTATTTTTAGGGCTATTTTAGGTTGGAAGTTTTCCGAGAGCCTCCTTCATAGAGATACAAGCTCTCCTGCTGGTAACAGCTCACCTTACCTGATCACTCTCGTTACACTGTGTATGGAAACACCCATTGTTTCATGTTCTCTGTGTATATAACATCTCCCCACTGTATTTTCCACTGCATGCATGTGATGAAGAGAGCTGTAGCTCACAAAAGCTTATGCTCAAATAAATTTGTTAGTCTCTAAGGTGCCACAAGTACTCCTTTTCTTTTTGTGGATACAGACTAACACGGCTGCTACTCTGAAACCTGTCTATGAAGACAACACAAAGAACACTTTACATACCTGAGAACAAGTAATAACTTAACTCACAAAAAGTGGGACTATGATGGAATCGGAAGCCTGGAGCATTGTATTGGGATGGTTTAAACTAGCTTACCAAGACAGTCGGCTGTACAGTCAGCTGTGTGGTCCTAGCTACAGTATATAGTACATATACTCTTGAGAAACCATGCTCAGAAGACTGAAATGTCTAATCATAAGCAGCCTGTTATTGTAGGCCAGAGAAGTCACTAAGATCAGGGCTGCCCTGTTTCAAAATTCTGTACAGCCTCATTGAGAGAGCTTGTATTTTGTATTGACAGGGCATGCTCATCAGTTCTTTAAGCTTCTGCAGCTAGGGCACAGGGGGATTTCAAAGTGAAATTTTCTTTCATTGTTATGTTTAACTCATTTAATTTTTGGGTCTGGCAATAAGCATTTTGCCCCATAAGTGTTTACATTACATCTTTAATGGGGCTGGTTAATGGGCTTCTGAACAAGTTTTCAGCAGCTTTATCCTGAAACTGTCAAGTCCGAGGACATTCACTTGACTTAGAATTGTGTGAAATATAAAGGGCGATAAGCCCTTGGGGTTTTTATACCTAAGTGTTCTGGCGACTTGTATATCAAGATCATAGAAGAGTGGTCCACCTTCAAATACATATAAAACCTATAAGTGGAATAAGCTGTTAGAGTAGGGATTTGCTCAAGTCCTGTAACAAACATGGGATACGTGTAACCTGCTTCACCTCCTTCCAGAATGTGTTTTAAGTCTAATACATAAATGTAAACCAGTGACACTGAGACTTCAGTGGTTCACGAGCCAAATTAGTAACAAACATTACCCAAAAGAGCCAGAGTACTGCAAATTCATGGTTTCATTTACTATTTATATATATATTATATATACAATTCTCACAGCAAAATGACTGACCAAGTATTTTATCAATTACAATTGGTTAACATAGTAAAAGCATCCTGATTGGTTAATAATTAAAGTCACACAGTGTTTTAATATTGTGTGCTGCAAAGAGCTGCAGGAGACACACTGAAGAGCCATTTGTGGCTTGTTAGCCTCAGTTTGAGTATCACTTACGTAAACTGTTCACTTTGTATGGTTATCCTCTATAGAAGATCATCATGGCACCTCAATTTCACTCTGTCCAAACTGGTGGCAATGGGTGCATGTGGAAGAACTCTGACATCCAACAGCACAGGTTTAAAACAAAGTCAAATGGATATTAGTGTTTCACTACCAGAACTAAACTTTATTTCCATTTTATTACATATTTGTATTTGATGTTGAGTACATTTAACACAAGATTTAAGTGAAGAATATTTACTCTCCACTAAACTAGTTAAGGAGGAATGTAAAACTAGAAAAAACAGTTTAAACTTTACGTTTTGAATTTTGGCAAATAAAACAAATACTTTTCTATTTTCTCCTCAGATCTTCTAAGATAGATCTTGTTACAAAAAGATTTAGCATCATAGTTTCATAGCCATGCATCTCAGGAAAAAAAGAAGTCCTATAAAATCCATTTCTTATGCTAAATACTAAATAAATTATTTAGAGTATTAACACAAAACGTCCAACTCTGATTTTTAAATACAAACACTGTACTATAATTAAATGGGGATAATTAAAATCTCTCAATGGCTACAAATCTAATTATTTTAAGCAAACCCAAACATGCTGTTTGCTTCAGTATGGAAGAATTACGATATTGTAAGGTTCAAGCACTGTAGCAGGTTATATTTCACATCACTATCAACCCTTTGGTGTCTGACATGTCAAACTGCCAAACGCGTGGTGGCAAGAGTTGAGGATTGACTAGCACCAGGTGGTTAAAGTACTAACATTATTTTAAAATGAAAGACACGACTTTCTGAAAGTGACATGCACAGCTTAGGAAATAAACTGAAATCTAGATATAATATCAAACAGTCACTTGTGTACTTCATGGTAGACAAAAAGAAAACAGTGCTTTCATAGCATATCCCCAGCTCTTAATTACAAAAATATCAGTTATGGGTAGTCAATAGTTATCAAAATCTTTATTGGTACAGGATGAAAGCAGTTATATATTTTTTTTAAACCATACATCATAAAATTCTCTAATACGTATCATATGGAGGAGTGAAAGTGTCTATTCTATTGAACTGTTACTAATCCTATCTCTGGAGTTAAAATCTTTCCTGACCAAATATGAACAATACGGGTAACAGCAATAGAATGCAAGATCCAGGGTGTGAAAAGGTCAGTGTTTATCATCTTACTAACACTCTACATCACCGAAGTGTATAATCACATACAGTAAGAGTGAAAACATTTTTTTAAACAAATAAAACAAACTATTGCAACTGGGCTTAAGTGTTTTAACTTCAAATCCCGGAAACATACTAGAAACATGACAAGTTCTTTGATGTGGCCCTTTTTGGTGTGACAGTAAGAAAAATAAAGTATGGCTTTTTAACCTTCCTTCAAATAAAAGTATATTTTGTATTATCTCAATTGGTCTAAATTGTTTGATCTCTCATAAACCATTTGTCCTGTAACATCGCTTGCTAATACATTACAGCCAGAACCAAATGCAACACCTGTACAATGATCAGTGACTTAGTTGCTCTTTAGCATGGATAACGTTACAGAAACCATTGCTTTTCTAAAAAAGGAGAGATTCATTTTCTCATAAGAGCCACTCTACAGTAGAGTCAAACATCTGAAAACTTGCTATGGTTTGTCTAAAAATCATTGACAGTTTTGTTCTCCAGCAGGTGTTCAAGCAAGCATATGCAGAGAGTGAATAAAATCAAGCGCAGTGGACTAAAAAGTACCTTTCATATCTTTTGTTTTCATAATTATCCCTCTGTATCATGTCCCCCCTGGGGGGGATTCATGTAAAAGGAGTTTGTCTAGCGTAATATTTTATTAAAGATGTTTAACAAAAAATAGTTAAACATATGTATACAATTTAACATCCAGTCTGCTAAAAGGCAAATTAATGAAAAAAATACAAAAAAGTAAAAAAGTGCACTACCCAGTCCAGTATTTCACTTTAAAGTCATGTCACTTACAATATATGAAAAATAAACCCAGAAGTATAATTACTTTAAAATACACCGCTTCCATATTTATCAGTATTTTACATGTATATTCTGTAGTGGAAGAGGATATCTCTTAAAAACTTTACTCTTAAAATATTGAGGTGCATATGCCAAGTGGACTATACTTGACAAGAGACAAGTTGCAGTAGAGAATTTTCAAATTTGGCATTCCATTTACATACCATACACTGCTAGCAAGGCCTATACGTTTATAGTACCTAAAGATTCCAGCAAGAACAGTAATTTTCTTTAATGTAGAATGACTACTACAGATAACTACAAGGAACAGTGAGGTCAGCAATTCTATGGGTCTTAAGTACGTACAAGTCCTGATTTAACCTTCAAATGGTACAATGTCACAAGAAACTTTAAGGCCATTTTTATTTGCTGATTAATGGACAAAAGGCAATGATTTTTCCTCCAAAATATTTTCTTGAAAGTCTGTGCTCATAAAAATCATGAAAAGTTGGAAAGACAATTATTGAAAATTTAAATATATTTTACACAATCTTGTTTGTACAAAAATACAAGTTAAATATAAACAAAGTAATCATGATAATTTCATGTAAATCCATTTTGTGATATTCTGTTCCATATAAAAATGTTTCTCTGCTCTGTCTCATTTGTGAAAAGATCAATACCAGATTGAATCACTACTGGCAAAGGGCCCTAAAAAGCACACTTCAGCATTAAACAGATTTTACATTGTAAGAACCATTTCCTAATTTCCTCTTTTCTAAAGACTGGTGCCAAAAAGGAAAGAAAAAAGGCAGTATGTCCATAAACCAACAAATAATTTGGCTATAATGCATCATAACACACAAACACACAGATCTGTACAACAAACTCGTTAGCTATGCAGTACATACTCATTACACAGAGAGACATGGAATTAAACTTAATGAGGTGCCACTTCTAGTTCACTGTCCTTCAGGCTGGCATTTTTCCTTACTTCGTCAAACGAGTAAGACTTCATTACCTTTCCGTTCTTGAAGACCGTATGAAGGAGATCCTGTAACAGACACCACTTTGTTTCAGTGAACGTGAAATAAGATCTCTTTCAAGAGGTGCTGAACACACATGTATACTAGTTACACTGTCAGATGTAAACTTTTATATGATCCTGCAAACACTTATGCACTGCTCAACTTTACATATGAGTAGCCCTGTAGACATCAATGGGACTTACTGATACGTAAAAATGAGCACCCACATAAAGTGTTTGTGAGATTGGGGCCTTAGTTGCTAAGAGACTAGCTTTTGTGTTTCTATTTGTAACACTAACATTCTTAAAATCTTATAAATATTTTAGCCATATTATGCATGTGTAGTGTTTATAGTACAAAGAATTAGTATACACAATCTCAAAATAAATTAAGACATCAACCTCTTGTGCCAGGCCACTGCTGAAAGCACAAACTAAGAGTGGGGAAGATATTTCATACACTCTGCTAGAGCTATTAATAGGAAAGGTGAAGCTCACTTGACCAACACCTGAGTGTAATTCTGATATTAGAACTAAGAGTGTGATCCAACATTTACTTCCCTCAGGGCGTACAAAGACCAACACACTTTTCCCCTCTGGAATAGCTACTGGAAAAGCTGTTTGCAGCACCTGGCAGAAATCTCCTTTGCATATATCCTTGTATTAAACAGAGCATCACCAAAGAGACAAGCTGTGAGTTAGAAGTGTAACAAAAGCCAACTCTGTATAGTGTTAATGTGAAGCGTAGCTGCCATCACACAGACCTGCAATTTTAGTCAACCAGGCCTGGGGAGCAGTGAGTATTTTGTATTCCGCTTCCATTTAGTGACATTAATGAATAAGCCACTTCAACGCAGTAGGCAGCAAATCTTTCTTCCTTACCCATTGTACTTGCTAGAGATGGAGGACCATATTTTGCCTGATTTTGAACAGACTCAAAGCTTTGCGGATCCTGAATTGTGTTGTGATAAGGCCTACCTCCTATGATTGAAAGCTAGATACCTCCAGGATGGACAAGCGTGTTACTCAAAGTGTTACCAAAATATACCACCTCCTACAAAAGTGCCATGCAAATGCCTTTTCTCACTTTCTGGTGGCACTGTAAATAAGAAGAGGGCAGCATTATCTCCCATAAATGTAAAACTTGTTTGTCTTAGCGATTGGCTAAACGAGAAGTAGGACTGAGCGAACTTGTAGGCTCTGAAGTTTTACATTGTTTTGTTTTTGAGTGCAGTTATATAACAAAAAAGTCTACATTTGTAAGTTGCACTTTCACAACAAAAAGATTGCACTACAGTACTTGTATGAGGTGAATTGAAAAATACTATCATTTGTCAAAAAATACACACTGATTTCAATTACAACACAGAATATATAGGAAAATGTAGAAAAACATCCAAAATATTTAATAATTTTCAATTGGTATTCTATTAACACTGCTATTATTCGCGATTAATTTTTAATCACAATTGTTTTTAGTTAATCGCATGAGTTAACTGAGATTATTTGACAGCCCTAGCAATTACAGATCTGTTTGAGAAATCTAAAGGCAAAAGTGATATATTATTTACTAGAAGCCAATACCTAGAGTGGCAGAAATTGCCTGCAATACAACAATATTCAAACTTCTGCATAGGTTTCCAAATATTGCTACTGCCTATTGTTTTGCTCTATTGATAAAGACTCTTGTTGTCTGTGCCTTCCTTGCTTGTGAACAGGCAAGTCTATTTGACTGCACCTCTCTCCTCCTCTTCAAGATACATCAGGTGGCTTCTATGACCAACTGTTCTGCCGCGAAGAGGTGTTATATAGCTGCCTCTGCCCTCACTTGTATGTTAGTGTAACCTGGAGAACAAAGATTCTAAAAACCTGTGCATAAATACTACTTAGGAAATTTCCCGTATACAGCCACTTCTTTACCTGGAGACAGTTAGTTGATCCAAAAAGACCAAAGGATTGCATGACTTCTCCAATCGCTCCCTGACTCTCTCCCCAAAAACTGCCCTGCCATTGTACTGTCCTGCCATATGCAGCTGACAATTCACACATTTGATGCCTTTATAAGGGCCCCTACTATTTGTACACAGCTGCCTGTAAGGGGTTTCTTTAGAACACGCTAGTGCCTGTTGTGATCACCTGCACCAAGCGTAACACGTCTGGTAACTCATGTCTTAACTGCTTCCTCAAAGAAGTAGGGTTAACATTCAGAAGAAAGTGGCTACTGGGCGAAGTGGCTGCAAAAGACAGGAATGGTCACTCCCCCTCCAAGAAAAAGTCCTTTCCTCAGTAAGAAATCAAAATCCAGTAATCTGATGTTTCTTTGACAATCAAGCACTGTGGCTATTCAGAAAGCCTGGGCAACAGCTGACAGCATACACATTTCTCACCACCTCGCTCTTCACTTTAAAAGACTGCAACCAAATGTTTCCTCTTCCTGTCTTAGCATGCATATCACAGCCCCTGCATACATCCCTTCTATACCAAATTCAAGAGCCCATTTTAAATGTCAAGCCAATGCAGAGCTCTCAGTAGTTGTTTCGTCCTGCATTCAACTCATATCCTATCACCCACTTTTGACTTTGTATCTCCCCTCTTTGCTGAGCGTTACATTTGAAACTGCTTCTCTTGGCCTATGCACTAAGTCACCTCCTTCCTCTCCTTCAAATCTACTGAGCCTGGCACTACTGAACTACAGCTTGCCTGTTCTCACTCTTGCACCCAAATGTTTAGTGTCTATCTGAACATGACTCAGCATTCCAAAAGGCAGTGAACTTTTAAATCCTCACCAAGTATTATGAATACATGCAGTGCAATGAAATGGCTAGAAGTCAGGAGGGCTGGATTTACTCTCCAATTTGCCTCAGATTTAGCTCAACACTTTGGGCAAGTCATTTAATTTCTGCTTTTCTCCATCTGAAGTTGGAGAAATACCAACTGGCAGAAGCACTGCAAGGCTAGTTTGTAAATCCTTGTCTGGAAGTCTCTAAGGGCGGCATTTTCTTAAGTGCTCAGAACTGGCCTAACCCTCTTCCCTTTGAAGTTAAAGGAAGTTTTATCTCAGATCTCAATATGAACAGAATTAGGCCTACGCCAATTGCTTTTAAAAATTCCACACAAAACCACAATTTGCATAATCATCCATAATGTAATATTTAACCTGTAGCAAGTTAGGCAGTTCTCAGATGTCACTTGGCATTTGGCCAATTTCCTTGGTTATTTTGGGGCTACTAGGTGTGTGATGTGGCTGTATGAGGCCTTCCAATGTACCCCACTTCTCCCTACAGCTGGATCCTGCCTCCTCCCCTCAAATTAGATAAGAGGCAGGATGGGAAAAGCATATACTGGGGTGCTGAAGTAGAAAGATAAGAAAGAGTGGGCAGGTGTAAGTCAGTGCAGGTGTACAACACCCTACTGGGGATGGGATCATTTTGAAAACGGGAAGATGAGAAGAGTCCTTCTGTTGAGAGAGGTTGAAAACATCCTGCCCAAGCCCCTTTTGCCTCCAAAATATCTAGTAGGAGTGTGCTAATGCTCAGTGATTCAGATCAATTCACTGAGGAGGCCTGCAGTCATCCTAATGGTAACACTGGTCACTGACGTCCCAGGTACATCTTGAAGAGAAAACACTGGATTTATGTTGTAAAGGGGGCGGGGGGAAATTGGTGAAATAAGATGCATTTACTGAGAGATTCTGTGGCCGCCAGAGTACAGTGTCAAGGGATTAATCAAAGTTTATGGCACAATTAAAGTCTTGAGTTTAAATTTTTAGATGACTTTAATGCAGTTTTGAAGGCTATGCTCAGCGATACAGATATAATGCCACACAGCAGATATGGCATCGTAGACTGAATGGAGCTAAAAAGGGCTTGAGAACAGGACACGAACAGCAGCTTGGCTTTTATGAACATACCAGAAAGCCTTAATTTTTTAAAAAGGAAATAAATGAGGACATGTTCTCTAGAGGGTTCTTTTTTAAATGGATTTTTAAAAATCCAGTTTCTGGTAGACTCCAGTTGACAAAAGCCATTTAAATATTGAGGGAGTATTACAGAGGTTGCACTGTAAGAGCATTCTACATTTCATCAACAGACTGTTCAGATCTGGAAAAAGGAAGGCAATTTTCCCCATTCCTTTCCTATAATCCCAACTGAAAATACTAGAGAGTAAAACTAAGTGATATCTACAGTGCAGGTTATACTGATTTTGCTACAGATGGAGCTTCTGGGATTATTTGGTAGAGGTTATTGGTTGAATATAAAGAAGACTGAAAACAAATCTCAAAATCAAGCTTAACTATCTAAGCTACTTTCTCTCAGTTTGGGTTAGCATTGGGAACAAAGTAATCTACTTCTGAGGAAGTGATAAGTCAGAATACATACATGACCATATTCTTCAAGATCCCCCTTGCCTTCCTCTAATGTAACAAAATCTCCATTGGGTGTCCTATGTAAAGAGAGTCGACCTTTCTTTGACCTTTTGTTAGGGTCTGCTACTGGATCCTTAAAGACATTCACCTGGAAATCAAAGTGAGAAGAAGTTAGTATAAGAGGAGATATCCAAATGAGTGCTCATGCACATCATGCAGATGGTGCTAATATGTGATTGAAATGTGAAGCAATACAAATATAGTAAAACCTCAAAGATATGAACACCAGAATTATGGACTGACTGGTCAACCAGACACCATGTGAAACTGGAAGTAACCAACCAGGCAGAAGCGAGACAACAACAGCAAAAGAAAATACTGTAGTGTGCCTGTATTGCATGTTAAAGGTGGGCACATGTGGGCTCCCTGTCCCCACCACCATGTGCGAGGCACCCACTTACAGCTAGGAGTTGAAGATGCTGTGATTCACAGGCAAAGCTGCAAGCCCCCACTGCCAGCCGAAGCAGGAACAGCATTGGGGTCTGCACTGCTTTCCTGTAAGCCCTAGGTGTTGTTTTCACTTCCCCTCCATTGGCCAATTGGGAAGGGGACAAGCTTTCCCAGAAAGAAGCTGCCTGCAAGGAAGCTGCGTAGCTGCATCTGGAACCTGGCCTGGAGCGTGAACTGCTGGAGCCAGAGCTGCGTTTTGTTCAGACTTACGAACCTTTCAGAGTTATGGACAATCTCCATTCCTGAGATGTCCATAACTCCGGAGTTCTACTGTAGTTCATATGTGATAAAATGAGTGAAAAAATTAGAGGTCATACCCCAAGGCCATTGGTCACCACATAACTGCATTTGAAGGAACAATTCAAGAGATCCCTAGTTAATTTCTGCAGCAAAGCGCCACCAGATCCAAAGGAAACATTTTCAATACTCCATTTATTCTTCTTCATTCCCTCCACAATCTGATAAGAAAAAGAAACAGTGATAAAGGAATGTACTTTAAGAGCTGGGTTGATAAATGTCATTTTCCATAATATTTTATTGCACATTTTGAGAAGATGCTCTTTTACAGACAATTAAGCCAGCTAGCATTCATATATCAAGAAGATATATGTAAAATATTGTCAATACCTGGCATGCTGTTCAAATTTTTAATTAATACTTTAGTCTGAGATCATTATAAAATGTTACTGCTGGAGAACTGTTATCTGCACTGTAACATGCAACATAAAACACCACCCCCTCCCTTCCCAAGACAAGAATAGTACAGTAATGCAACACCCAGCCATAGAGCCCTAAAGCATATTATTTCTTTGCCCAAATTAATCCTTCATGGTGGCATTCAAGAGCCTTCTGATGGTTGTCAAAATTGTGGGCCAACTCTAGATTCCAAAGAAGCTCAAGTTATAGGATGTGTTCTGAAACAAAGTGATCATTTCACCCACCAACACCAAGAGAGGGGCTTTGCTTGCCTCTACCCGGAACTGCAATAGAGCAATTCTTCCTAAGGATATGCAGCCTAGAATTAGTTGCATTAGAGATTTCTAGGATGGTATTCACATGGTAGAGCATTTGGTTTACCCTCTTCTTCAACCAAAGTTCTCGAGCGATTCTTGTTTGGCATATTCAGCTGTTTTGCCATCTTTTCTGAGAGTTATCAGAAAAAAAGTTAAATGCAATCCCATCAGACAATTTAAAAACTTACCATAAATATGTCTTCTCATAACACAAGAATCCTCTAGTCTAGAGTCATGATTGCTGTATTAGCCCTACCCACAATGGCCAGAGAAGCTGATTGGTCAAAGTTCTGTTTTCCTGAACTGCTCCCCTATATGAGCTTGGAAAGCATGTCACAACCCAGGTCAAGAAACTTCCAGTGTTTGGAACCACCTATAAACATACTACTAACCAGAGTGCAAAAGTCCCAGATGAGAGGACTCTTCTGTTATGAAGGGACAGTTTACACTTAATTACATTAAAATTATTTTACTCTCTCACACAGACAATCCCTAGCCTGTAGTCATGACTGATGAGAAGTGACAACCAGGCCATCCAGAGAAAGAGAAGGGGAAGAGCTAAATGAAAAAAAAGAGACTGGGGGAGAATATGCGGTGTTGTTGTAGCCATGTTGGTCCCAGGATATTAGAGACACAAGGCGGGTGAGTTAATAGCTTTTATTGGACCAATTTTTGTTGGTGAGACAAGCTTTCCAGCTTACACTGAGCTCTTCTTCAGGTTTGGGAAACATGCTCCAAGTGTCACAGCTAATTACCAGGTGGAACAGGTTGTTTAGCATTAGTTAACACATACAGTATTTCAATGGGCCATTCAAGGTGAAGTGGCCAGTTAACACCCCTCCAGTCACAGGGAGGAAATGAAGGAGGGAAGTAGCTGGGGGTGGGGGGGGAGGGTGTTTAGTGGGTTAGAGTGTTGAATGGTCCTTGAAATGTGTGTGTTAACTACTTATGCTCAACAACTTTGTATTTAAGGGTGACACTTTGAGCATGTTTCCCAGACCTGAAGAAGAGCTCAGTGTAAGCTTGTCTCTCACCAACAGACTTTGGTCCAATAAAAAGGTATTACCTTAGCCACTTTGTCTCTCTAATTAGGGGAGAATGGCTGACTAAAAGATCTAGCAGTCCAAAGCAGCAAGATCTTCAGCAGCCTTTTCAGGATATTTAACATGCCCAACTTTCCCCTTGCATGATTTGTTCAGGGCCTTAACCTATGACAGGGAAGCCTGAAGGTAGTGACACTGAACATGACTGTTTGCAGAGCTGCAGAGGCTCCTTTAAAAGGAGAGGGTCTAGCAGGATGAAGGGTCATTACACAAAGTAAAAACTATTTCCCCATGCTATTTCCCCCCCCCCCCCCACACACACAGTTATTCACACCTTCTTGTCAACTGTTTGAAATGGGCCAGCCTGATTATCACTACAAAAGTTAGCCCACCTTAATTGATTAGTCTCGTTACAGTTAGTATGGCAACACCCATTTTTTCATGTTCTGTGTGTGTATATATATCTTCCTACTGTATTTTCCACTGAATGCATCCGATGAAGGTGGTTTTAGCCCATGAAAGCTTATGCCCAAATAAATTTGTTAGTCTAAGGTGCCACAAGTACTCCTCGTTTTTTTTGCTGATACAGACTAACACGGCTACCACTCTGAAACCTACAAAAAAGGGACACCCTGTCCGCGGGATAACGTTCAGACTATGGTAGACTTTGCCAGCCAGTCTCAGGCCTGGTCTACACTACAAAGTTAGGTTGATGCAAGGCAGAGTACTTTGACCTAGTTGTGCATGTGTCTTCTCTTAAATTGGGCTACTGCCGACACAACTGCCCTGTTACACCAACTTAATACCACCACCTCCCCGAGAGGCAGAGAGCCACGGGTGATATACTTAGGTTGACGCAGTGTGAGGGTAGACACTGCGTTACTTACATCAACCATTACTTGCCTCCAGCTGCTGGAACAGGCAGGAAGAACTGGGTCTCCTGGGCCTGTGGGGAGAGGAGGCAGTGCAGGCACAGCTGAACCAGTCATAGAAACGTGGACATCTCTGAGTAGATTGCTCTAGGGATGCGGGAGAAGGGCTACAACAAGGAGCAGCAGCGCCACATGAGAGCCAAGGAGCCACAGCATGCATACCAGAAGGCCAACAATTGATCTGGTGCCGAGCTGCAGACCTACCACTTTCACAAGGAGTTGCATTATATCCTCTGCGGAGACCCAACCCCCCACCAGCACTGTGGCTACCTCAGAGGAGTCCAAGTCAGAGGCCCCTGCTGTGAACTGCAAGGAGGCAGAGGTAGAAGAGGAAGAGTATGGGGGTCAGGAGATTGGGAGGATCCAGGTGCACAGCAAGCCAGGATCTGTTTTTGACTCCACCGCACTCCAGCCAGTCCCACCAGTTGAGCACAGGCAAGCCCAATGCAGGGGAAGGAACTTTGGGTAAACGTGTAGTTTAATTTTAAAATTACAAGAATGCTTCCCCCGCTCCAAAGTAGCAGAACACATCTTTTGACATCTCATTAAATTTACTCATGCTAGAAGAGATAGTGGTACAACCAAGAAAGGAAGAGTTGCTATCTGCTTTTCATTCTCCTCTAGATTTAGGCAGGGTGGTCCATGCGGAGCAGTATATGCACAGGGATGTCCCATAAATCCTCCGGAAAGATCTCAATGAAACTTTCATGGAGGTACTCTGCAATCCTCTGCCAAATGTTTCTAGTGAGGGCTGCCTTATTTCTTCCATTGCGGTAGGACATTTTCCCACAGCACCCAGCAATAAATTCAGCAGGCACAAGCTAACAGGATATGGGCCTGGGCAGCATCAGGTCACCAGCAGCAGCTGCACGGTCTCTGCCTCTGTGAACCTCAGGAGTGAGGTATCAGCTAAAATCACCACCGCCTGTGGAAAACAGTGCCAGTATTCAGTGTCATTGCCCTATACTACCAGAATCATGCAACCGAGCTATTACTACCTCATTTCCCCTTCCCCTGGTGGGCTATACTCACCCTGGCTGGTGCTGAGCAAAAGCACAAACAATCGCAAGCAGAAGTGAGAATGGAGTGCTTACAACTTTTTGGGAGTAAAGTTTTGCTTTCCCTAATGAACACATTAACAATAGTACCTTTTTGTTTTATCTACAGCTGTTGCCATTGTGGCCTTCAGGTTCTCCCCCTCCACACCTGCAGAATGCCTGAGTCAGACAAGCAGGAGAAAGAAGAGGTCTCAGGATGACACATTCCAGGAGATCCTGCAAGCCAGTGGGGCACTGAACACTGAGCACAGGGCCTGGAGGATCACCATTGCCGATAGCCTGGGGAAGGATGGAGTAGAGAGGAGAAAGATGCAGGAAAAGGAGAGGGACATGCAACAGGACATACTGGGACTTCTCAGGAAACAAAGATGCTGCAGACTCTAGTGGACCGGCGGGTTCAACAATTCTGTGCTCGCCTCCCTCTGCAGCCCATGGCAAACTCAATATTGAGACCTCCCTATACCCCACTCAACATTCCACATGGTATCACAGCTCGCTAAAGTACTCCTACCACTCCACCCTGGGACACTGAAGACAATCAGATATACACCACCTGTGGCTTTCACAGATGTGTGTGTGTAGCTGAAACGGACATGAATGTCCTTCCTCTTCATACGTTCTGTTCTATTAATTACTTAAGTTTTAAATGTTTAACTGCCTGTTTGTTTTTTTCACAGATTTTGGTCAGAATTAAATTCTGTTTTTTGTAACATAATTCAATTCATCATTAGGGCTACGATTTTTCCACGGAGGTGGCGGAGGTCATGGAATCTGTGACTTCCAGAGACCTCTGACTTCAGCCCACAGCAACTGGGAGTTGCAGGGTCCCCCTGCCTCTCCCGGATGACAGCAACGGTGGTGGGGCCCCCACAGCTCCCGGCCACTGTGGGGACCTTGGAGCTCTGAGCCCCCAGAGGCAGTGCTTCCAGCAGGCCCCCTGCTGTGGGTGGTGTGGGGACCCTGCAGCTGAGCTCCCCATTTTGTCATGGATATTTTTAGTAAAAGTCAGACAGGTCACAGGCTTCTGTGAATTTTTCTTTATTGCCCGTGACCTGTGTGACTTTTACTAAAAATATCCATGACAAACTCTTAGCCTTATTCGTCGTTTTTAGTTCACAACATACACTGGCTAGTGCTGAGAAGTTCTGAAAGCACAAGTTACCTGTTACTGCGCAGTGTCTCAACTCAAAAAGATCATTCACAAGCAATATTAATAAGTGCATTGACAATGCACTGTTCCTACATATAAAGCTGTTGCCACACAATTCATACCGGTCTGCAAACAGGAGGGCCAGCTAGAGCACAGTACACCAAACACACACTACTCTGGTTCAGTATTAAAATGCTATTTCAATGCCCCCCTTAGCTGTATAGCTCTGCACTGAGCTCCTCTAATAGCCCTTATACCTGGCTGTTCAAATTCAGCAGACAGCCACTCCACCTGCTGCTTGGTGAAAACTTTTTCCCCTTTGCTTCACAGATACTATACAGCACACAGTAGGCAGCTAACCATTGGGATATTTTTCTCACCAAGGTCCAATCGTCTGAGTAACCACCACCAGCAACCCTTCAAATGACCAAAGACACATTCAACTGTTATTCTACATCTGCTGAGCTGGTAACCAAAGTGTTTCGTGGTGCTGTTGAGGTGTCTCGCTTCATGAGCCATGGGAGCAAAAGGAAGGCTGAGTTCCCAAGGATCATTACTGGCATTTCAACATTGCCAATGGTAATCTGTGTTCTTAAAGATGTGAGCATCATGCACCCTCCTTGACCAGCCCATAATGATATTGGTAAAGCATCCTCAGTGATCCACCAATGCTTGCATTACCATAGAAAAGTAGCCCTTTCACATACTCTGTGGCAAGATGGTATGAAGCCAAAATAGGGATATGCATGCCATCTATCACCCCACTGTAGTTCTGGATCCCCATTGCTGCAAATCCATTACTATGACCTGCATATTGCAGAGAGTCAGAGTCCTGCACAGCAGGAGGCACTTGAGGGTCCTGCACATTTCTGTGACAGTAGCCCCCATGGTGGATTTCCTGACTCCAAATTGATTACTGACTGACGGGTAGCAACCTGGTACTGCAAGTTTCCACAGTGCAATTGCCTCTCACTTCTCCACTGTCCCTGCAGCTCTCATTTTGGTGTTCCTGTACTGGAGGGCTAAGGCGAGCTTAGCACACAGATCCAGGTACGTGGCCTTGCGCTTCTAAAAGTTCTAAAGCCATGGCTCATCGTCCCAATCTGCATGACGAGGAGATCCCACCAGTCACTGCTTGTTTCTCTTGCCCAGAACCAGTGCTCCAGCATCTGCAGCTGCTCCATGACCACCACCAACCACCTTGAATTGTTTCGCACTGGTCCCACAGCAATATGCTCTCCAAGGAATCGTCATGTTCCCTGTGTTTCTTCTTGTAACTCTGCAAATACTGCAGGATGATGTCCCCCGTGCTTGCAACATTCATGACAACAGTGCAGAGCTGTACAGGCTCCATGTTTCTATCAGAGATGGCCAAAATCAAGGATGCCCATGTGGGTTTGTGGGACTTTGAAAAGGCGGTGCAAAAATTATGGGACAGATGAAATTATGGGATGAGAATAATGCATTATGGGAAGTTGACCCCATGTTCCTAGTCACCCCTGCCCAACTTGTTTCGGCTCCATCATGCACTGCCAAAATTCCCAAAAGACAGTGCCCTGGAAGATGGGATACCTACCCATGATACACCACATTCTGCATCGATACAAGGGCTCCTGGTGAGTATGCACACCACTGACACAAGGAGCCATCTACGCATGTGCACAAGCAACGTACTAACTGTGGCAGCTGTATGCTGACGTAACTTGAGTCAACGTAAGTAGGTAGTATAGACATGGCCTCAATTTAGAAGTGGACCATCCACACAGAGGAGCACTAAAGTTCTAGACTTACCCTTACAGGATATGTTTAAAGCCTAAAGCCATGACAGGGAAGCCAACAGGTAGTGGTATAGGAAAAGGCAGCACACACAGCACAGCAGCTGAGACATAACGTCTCAAGGTTATGCTCCAGACTTCTTCCCATCAGGTCTTTAGGGGCAACATCTCCCTCTAACACACACCTCTCTAGAGAATTTCCCCTGCCTCAGTTCCAGCATATACAGATTCCTCAACCTGACAAGGAGAAAGGAATGTCAGACCTCCCTGTAGTACTTCCTTTTAATGGAATCTTCTTGAGGCATCCTGAAAATTTCTCTTCTAAATATCTAAAAATCATATTGGTTTTAACAATGAACTTCACTCCTCTGGTGCCAATGACTAGGGGACTCTAATTTGGACACTACTTCCTAGAGAGGAGTATGAGCAGGAAGGGAGTCTCCTTCCTTGGAGGATTAGAGGCTTTCCTAGAAGCCATTTGCAGAAGGGGAACCAGAGGACGACAAATGACTCAGAGTTGTTAATTAGGTCTGAATGAGGGAGATTCTCTAAGAGCCTCTGGAATAACTGAAGGAGATAAGGAAGGGGTAGGAAGAACTGTTTGTGCAGACTCCCTTCAAGCACAACCTCCAAAAAATTGTTAGAAGATGGCCATGAGCAACATCTCATTCAGGAACATGAAGCTGCCTGGGAGGACCAGTCATTCTGGGGGGACGCTCCCAGGTTAACAGGCATTACCAGTGCAGAGTGTGGCGTAACTGGGCTCTGCTTGACTGGTGTAGTAGAGTGGAGCAAGAAATCACAGCTACAGGGTTGGTCCCCTTCAGCCAGCATCCAGCCACATGCTTCACCCCGTTCTGTCCATGGCATCCCTGGACAGTTGGCCGCCTTATGCTGTGGACACATTCTCGATTACCTCAGCTGATGAGCAAACACCTTTGGATGAAAAGTTGGCTTCAGCCCATCCACACTCCCATCATGAGGGACCTTCATTAGTCAGAATGATCTTGTGTGTGTGTGGAGGTGGGGGGGGTGGGGGGGTGAGGGAGGGGGAAATAGTATGACCCTTGGTTAACGCTATGACAAAGTTCTGATTCTACCACTGACCCTTCTGCTGAGATCTACATTTGGTGCTTCCAGAGGAGGAGCAGAAGGAGAAGCAAATAGAAGAGGAAGGAATTATACACCAAAAACCTCAAAGGTCTGCAGCCTTTCCTCAGAACAATGCCACACAGATGACTCTCTCATTGTGGTGAAGGCAGCAAGACAGAGGGCACGTTGTACTTTTCAGCTCATACAGAGGGAGCAATTCAGGTGTCCAGATTTTGACCAGCTAACCCAGGAGTTCTCAAAACTTCATTCCAACACGACCCGCTTCTGACAAAAAATTACTACATGGCCCCAGGAGGGGGGGACCAAAGCCTGAGCTCCCCCAAGCCCCGCCACCCTGGGTGGGGAAACCCAAGCCCCAGGCAAGGGGCCAAAGCCAAAGCTGAAGGGCTTCAGCCCCAGTTGGGGGGCCTGAACCTGAGCCCCATCACCCAGAGTTGAAGCCTTTGGGCTTTGGCTCCAAGCAGTGGGGCTTGGGCTTTGGCTTCAGCACTGGGCCCCAGCAAGGCTAATGGAAGCCCTGGCAACCCCATTAAAACGGGGTTGCAACCCACTTTGGGTCCTGACTCTGTTTGAGAGCTGCTGAGCTAACCATTTCCATTGTAGGCATTGTTAGTCCATCAGTCATGATCCCAAAACTAGAGGATTCTCTAGTATGAGAATTTAAATATGGCTGGAAATCGAATGCTCAAAAGATAATCTCTTGAAGGTCTAGTATATTTTGCAGTTAGCAGATTGGAATGACTTAAAAGTGAAAACATCAAAATAAGAAGTCAAACAGAAGGTTTCTTACCTGTGCTACCAGTACCCCCTATTAAAACAAAGAATTTTAAAAATCCAGTTTACATTCTTCCTGCCGTTTTTGTTTGTTTCAACTAGTTTGGACAGTGAACTGGACTGATCAGTTAATTTCTCATTCTAGGTTTTCATAGCATGCCCATCACCACAGTACTGTACCTGGTACATGACACTGTAGTTACATTTGAGATTCCAACACTGATGTGGAATGGTTAAAGTTAAAACAAACTTTCAAGGAGTTTAAAAGAAAAGTAATCACTATGAATACGTATATACAGATAAGATCATGTAAAATTATTTAAAAATGTTTTATTCTACATGAAACCTACATTGCTATATGTAAAATAATTGAAAGTGCCTCTTTAAAGCAATCCCAGCATTGATATCCTATACATCAGCATGGGAGATGTGGTGTTATTTAAAACAGAAGTAAGAATGCCTTTGCAGTTTAAATAAGTATAAACTTGGTTCTCTTATACCAAGCGTTATGACTGTTTTTATTCTCGCAGGTAATGCTATGCTGCTAAAAGGCTTGTGGGGGAGGGGAGAATTAGTATATATATTTTTATATCCTACATTTTTGGGATCTGAATAGGAAAGTAATTTAAATACAGACTTATCCCTTGTGTCCATTTCCTCTCACATTAGGTATTAGAAACAGTTTTTCCTGTCCTATTTACACCTTGCAGCACAGCACTGAATCTCCATATCCTGAAGAACAAGGTTCCACCTCCTTTCCCACATAAATATATATTTTAAAAGACTAGTTATGATTTTGTGATAGACTAGTATGACACTAATTGTTGCCTCCTAGAATTTTGTCAGGTTAAGGAAAAAAGTCTTACCAGAAGCTCACTGGCTTTCTTCTGGAAAGACTGAATTTAGTGGGCCAAATTCATCGCTGGTGTAGCACCATCAGAGGTCAGTGGAGTCAAACCAGCAATGAATATGGCCCAATATATTCTAACTCACAACTGAATTCTGTTTAACAGTTGTTAAACATAGTTTATGGTCTCCAAGAACAGACGCTGGAAAAGTTTAACAATCAGACATAGTTATGTATTAAAGAGAAGAACACTCCTAGGGGAATTCTGCGCCACTGCGCAAGCACAGAATTCATGTCCCCCACAGATTTCTTTGCTTCTCCACCAAAAAATGACTCTCTGATGGGGAAGCAAAGGGAAGCCACAAGAGCAGTCATGCGACCCTCCCCAGCAGTATGTTTTGGGTGCCCAGGGCAGCCAGCACAGAGGTAAATCACTGTGGGGTAAGGGGTGGGACTGGGGAAGACCCGGCTGGTGGCTCCTACCCTGCGCTGGGTTCAGCCACTAGCCCTGGCTGGGGAGAATGGAACTTCCTCTTCCCCTGTACAGGATCCAGAGCCAGGTCAGACCCATCCCCAGATTTCTCCAAAGGCTGCAAGAAGTTCTGCAAACTCCTCACCCATCACTCCTTCGCTGCAGAGGGAGGAATCAGTATTGGGAGATGCTCCCCCATCCGCCCAACCCCCATGCATCCAGACCCCCCCCCCACCCCCGATCCCCACTCCCCCGGCATCTGGACCACCCCAACAAGCCACCCACACCCGGATCCCCACTCTACTAAGCCCCAACCAGCTGCACCTGGATCCCGACACCCCATTGAGCCTCCCTCCCCCACATCTGGACCCCTCACTGAACCCCCACACCTAGACCCCCTCCTGAGCCCCAACCACCTTCGCCTGGACCCCCATGCAGAATCCCATTACCATTGCACCCAGAACTCCCCAACAAGCCCATGTGCATCCAGATTACCCCACACAGAACCCTCTCAACCCACACCTGGATCCCCCCACACTAAGCTGCTCCATACTTGGATCCTGCTGGGCTGAGCCTGCCTTCCTACACCTGATGCACCTGGCACACAGGGGCAGGGCCCTGGGGTGTTTCTGGGACAGGCTCGGTCCTTGCGCTGTGTCAGGGTTGGGTGCAGCCTCACTGCTGAGCCATGTCCCTGGTTGAGAGCTGCAGAGTGATATCCTACCTCTGTGCACCAGTGGCCTGTATTCCCCAATGCGACGCTGGAGCGTCCACATGTATTTGACAAATAAAACTTGCAGAATTTTGAAATACTGTGTGCAGAATTTCTATTTTTTTGGCGCAGAAAGCCATCAGGAGTAGAATATCCAGATTCAGTTATTTCATGCTTGCTGTTATCACAGTTGTGCATGATACAGCAAGACTATTCTCGTCATATCACTGTTTCTGTCAAACAAACCAAGAAAATCAGATTTGCTTTTCAGGGCTGTCATAGCATGAGTTAGCTGTTTCCCATTACAAGGCAATCTTCCCACCAATGATTCTGTTACTTAATATCCCAACTAGCAGGCTCTCTCTGAGGATTTGTCAGTGACACGTAAATACCTTTGTAGCTTTGTTGTTTGGGTTCATGTTCGTGGATCTCAGATTATACATGGTTTATCAAACTGAACAGATGCATGACTCCCACCAGTGTGCCACTGCTTTACTCCCACTTCTGTGGTCTAGTTTCTCTAGTCCTTAATTCAAAAGAATGCAAAGCTGCTCAGACCTGGGGAACTGGAGTTCTTGTGGGTACTTTCCAATATTTAAGAGGTTTCACTGAACTGAGTATCTCCTCATTTATTTTGCAGCACTGCAGCAGTATTTACTCAGGTGAAAACGATGAATGCTCTGTGCAATGCTGCTATTCATTTTCAAAGCAAAAGGCATTAATCTTGTGATGGCCTGACTCTTAATATCAAGTAACTGATGAAGTGCAGAAATAAGATTAACCAATCCTGCTCTGCACTTCCTTTCACCAGACACTTGCAAGTTTGTCACTAGAGTTTCCAGGAGGTAATAAAAACTTCGGCTTCTATTTCGCTGAAAATTGTACTTTTTAATTTTAACAGTAAGAAATGATGTGCCCATCTCTCAGACTATCAGGCACCGCAGTTTAATGTGGTATAATTTTGCATAAAACACGGATTGCTCAATTATTCTTATTAGCTGGGCTTTTAAAGATGCCACCCCCACCATATTTTATACTAACAATGGTTTGTAGACACTTTTGCATTTGCTTTCAAAAGTATCTCCTTCAAAAAGCACAAGTACACCTTGAAAGTTTGAATGCAGACATATTTAAATTTACAACCTAACAATCCAAACTAGTTAATTACTACTGTTGTCACAGCACAAGTCATGACTGGCACACTAGACACAAATAAAAGGATAGATCTTTGCCCTGAGTTTAATCCTAATTAGTTTCAACATGGGAGGGATTAAAGTAAACAATGAGGCGATGGAGGAGAATAAAAATTACAACCGTGAGATTAGGAAACATGTTTTAGGTTATGCGTTTTAAAAATTCCTCGTGGTTTTAATAAAATTAATTTATGTGTTTGGGTTTGTAAGCAGTGCCCAGAATGAAAGCTAGGAATGGGTCAGTAAAGAACCATTAACATCTGACTAATTGTAATAGACTCCAGATTAAAGGAGGACACTGCCAATTTCACCTGATATATTAAGAAACTTCATACCTCTTGCAGCGTGTTGATATCCACACCATCTCCCTGAATAACTCTGATATAAGGGGGCAACACCTTGTAGCCTTTTGCATTTTCTACAACAGGGAACTTCTTTCCTAAGATCTCCAAAACCTGTAGAAAACAAAATGGAAGCAATTCTGTTTCTACATCTCTCTCTAGCAAAGTTAAACACCAAATCCATTAAACTTAATAGAATTAATTTTTGTTAGCATTTTGAGTTCATGGCTCAGAGCAAAGCCATGCTGTACTTTAAATACTCCAGCCATTGTGCAAAGGGTGGTTTAGAAGAAAATGGCTTAGGAGACAATAGGGTCTGTATACTCACATGGCTAAAGAGGACTAATCACACCCAATCCCCACTTCTTGCTGCTTAACCACAAATTGGCAGCTAGACTCTCCTCAGTAGGTCGACCCAGCATATTATTCTCTCTTTTTTTTTTGTTTTTAAAAACACATTTCTTTACTTTACACAATGCAAACAGTGGATGTGCCCTTCACGTTTCTCAGCTCCGTTAGCACCATACGCCTCATGGAGTAAGGATTGTTGTCCGAGGTCTCAGTTTAAACTAGCAACACTCAAAATTTAGATCCTGATCCACACTGACTTTTTCATGGTTCTGAGAAAGAGAAAGTAAGCAAAGTTCCTATGGTGATCTAGCACTTGCCCTAGAAAAAAAAGTACCCAGACAGGTTAAATCTGTATTTGTCCTAGTAGACAGCCAACATATAATAGCACTGAGAATTACTCTAATGGAATGGTATTGTTAGCTTTTATGATATGATTTTTACATTCAAGAGTGTGTGTTCTAAATAGCTTTACACTTCTTGTGTGGCATAATGCGACGACCTGGAAAACCGCATGGTGACTTGCCTGCCTGGGGAAAAAGTTACACATCTCTCGAGGCATCTAGATAGACTTATGTGTAGCACTGGGGAGGAGCCAGTGGTCATGGTATATGTAGGTACCAATGACATAGGGAAGGATAGGAGAGAGGTCCTGGAGGACAAATTTAGGCTGCTAGGTAAGAGATTGAAGTCCATGACCTCCCTGGTAGTGTTCTCTGAAGTGCTTCCGGTTCCACGTGTAGGGCCAGTTAGACAGGCAGAACTTCAGGGTCTAAATGCATGAATGAGACGATGGCGTAGGGAGGAGGGGTTTAGATTTATTAGGAACTGGGAAAACTTTTGGGAGAGGGGGAGCCTATACAGGAAGGATAGGCTCCACCTAAACCAGATTGGAACCAGACTGCTGACACTTAAAATTAAAAAGGTTGTAGAGCAGTTTTTGAACTAAGGGCTGGGGAAAAGCCGACAGGTGCGGAGGAGCACGTGGTTCGGACAGAGATATCCCTTAGGGGAGGATCTATTAATGGAGATTCGCTATGTCCTAGTAAGGAGGAGAGGATGGAAGAAAAAAATACAGGTAGGATCTGATGAGAAACAGTCAAATGAAAAAAGTACCATTCAATCACATCATGTAATGGCAGACAGCTAAAAAGTGACAAGTTTTTAAAGTGCTTATATACAAATGCTAGAGTTTAAATAATAAGATGGGTGAACTATAGTGCCGTGTATTAAATGAAGGTATTGATATAACAGGCACCACAGAAACTTGGTGGAATGAGGATAATCAATGGGACACAGTAATACCAGGGTACAAAATATGTCAGAAGGACAGAACAGGTCATGCTGGTGGGGGAGTGGCACTAAATGTGAAAGAAAGCATAGAATCAAATGAAGTAAAAATCTTAAATGAACCAAACCGTACCATAGAATCTCTATGGATAGTAATTCCATGCTCTAATAATAAGAATATAGCAGTAGGGATATATTACTGACCACCTGACGAGGATGGCTATAGTGACTGAAATGCTCAGGGAGATGAGAGAGGCTATTAAAATTAAAAAAACTCAACAATAATGGGGGATTTCAACTATCCCCATATTGACTGGGTACATGTCACCTCAGGATGGGAGATAGTTTCTTGACACCTTAAATGACTGATTCTTGGAGTAGCTAGTCCTGTAATCCACAAGAGGAGAGGCAATTCTTGATTTAGTCCTAAGTGGAGCAAAGTATCTGGTCCAAGAAGTGAATATAGCTGGACCCCTTGGTAATAGTGACCATAATATAATTAAATTTAACATCCCTGTCGTGGGGAAAACACCACAGCAGCCAACATTGTAGCATTTAATTTCAGAAAGGGGAACTACACAAAAAATGAGGTTAGTTAAACAGAAACTACAAGGTACAGCACCAAAAGTAAAATCCCTGAAAGCAGCATGGAAACTTTTTAAAAGACACCATAAGAGAGGTTCAACTTAAATGTACACCCCAAATTAAAAACATAGTAAGAGAAACAAAAAAGTGTCACTGTGGCTAAACAACAAAGTAAAAGAACCAGTGAGGCAAAAAGGCATCCTTTAAAAAGTGGAAGTTAAATCCTAGTGACGAAAATAAAAAGGAGCATAAACTCTGGCAAATGAAGTGTAAAAATATAATTAGGAAGGCCAAAAACGAATGTGAAGAACAGCTAGCTAAAGACTCAAAAAGCAACAGCAAAAAATTTAAGTACATCAGAAGCAGGAAGCCTGCTAAACAACTAGTGGGGCCACTGGATGATTGAGTTGCTAAAGGAGCACTCAAGGATAAGGCCATTGCGGAGAAACTAAATGAGCTCTTTGCATCGGTCTTCATAGCTGAGGATATGAGCGGGATTCCCAAATCTGAGACCACCTTTTTAGGTGACAAATCTGAGGAACAGTCCCAGATTGAGGTGTCATTAGAGGAGGTTTTGGAACAAACTGATAAAACTAAACAGTAATAAGTCACCAGGACCAGATGGTATCACCCAAGAGTTCTGAAGGAACTCAAATGTGAAATTGAAGAACTGTAGTCTGTAACCTATCATTTAAATCAGATTCTGTACCAAATGACTGGAGGATAGCTAATGTGATGCCAATTTTTATACAGGGCTCCAGAGGTGATCCCGGCAATTACAGACTCTGGTAACCCTGACTTCAGTACCAGGCAAACTGCTTGAAACTATAGTCAAGAACAAAACTGACAGACACATAGATGAACATAATTTGTTGGGGAAGAGTCAACATGGTTTTTGTAAAGGGAAAGCATGCCTCACCAATCTGCTAGAATTCTTTCAGGGGGTCAGCAAGCATGTGGAGAGGGGGATTCAGTGGATATAGTGTACTTAGATTTTCAGAACGCCATTAACAAGGTCCCTCACCAAAGGTTCTTAAGCAAAGTAAGCAGTCATGGGATAAGAGGGAAGGTCCTCTCATGGATTGGTAACTAGTTAAAAGGTAGGAAACAAAGGGTAGGAATAAATGGACAGTTTTCAGATTAGAGAGGTAAATAGCAATGTTCCCCAGGGGTCGATACTGGGACCAGTCCTATTCAACATATTAATTAATGATCTGAAAAAAGGCGTAAACAGTGAGGTGACAAAATTTGCAGATGATACAAAACTACTCAAGATAATTAAGTTCCAGGGGCAGACTTCGAAGAGCTACAAAAGGCTCTCAAAACTGGGTGACTGGGCAACAAAATGGCAAATGAAATTCAATGTTGATAAATGCAAAGTAATACACATTGGAAAACATTATCCCAATTATACATATAAAATGATGGGGATTAAATTAGCTGTTACCACTCAAGAAAGATCTTGGAGTCATTGTGGGTAGTTCTTTGAAAACATCCACTCAATGTAAAGCTGCAGTCAAAAAAGCTAACACAATGTTGGGAATCATTAGGAAAGGGATAGATAATTAGACAGAAAATATCATATTGCCTCTATATAAATCCATGGTATGCCCACATTTTGAATACTGTGTGCAGATGTGATTGCCCCATCTCAAAGAAAAAAGATGAATTGGAAAAGGTTTAGGAAAGGGCAAACAAACATGATTGGGGTATGAAACAGCTTCCGTATGAGGAGAGATTAATAAGACTGGGACTTTTCAGCTTGGAAAAGAGACGACTAAGGGGGGGGGGAATATGATTGAGGTCTATAAAATCATGACTGGCGTGGAGAAAGTAAATAAGGAAGTGTTATTTACTCCTTCTCATAACACAAGAACTAAGGGTCACCAAATGAAATTAATAGGCAGCAAGTTTAAAACAAACAAAAGGTAGTATTTCTTCACACAACGCCCAGTCAACCTGTGGAACTCACTGCCAGAAGATGTTGTGAAGGCCATAACAGGGTTCAAAAAAAGAACTAGATAAATTCATGAAGGATAGGTCCATCAATGGCTATTAGCCAGGATGGGCAGGGATGGTGTCCCTAGCTTCTGTTTGCCAGAAGCTGGTAATAAGCAACAGGGAATGAATCATTTGATGATTATCTGTTCATTCCCTCTGGGGCACCTGGCATTGGCCACTGTCGGAAGACAGGATATGGGCTAGGTGGACCTTTGGTCTGACCCAGCATGGCCATTCTTATTCTACTGTTCTGTATGATGAAATGGCTCTTTGGTTGTTCAAGAGCAAGTGTCTCTGGTTTAAATGCAAGTCTGACAGGGTTTGGAGCTTTTCTTGTACGTGCAGCACGTGTAATTTATTGCTTCAATGTTAAGTGACTCTGGATTTTCAGGCTTTTGTTAAGTGGTGAGAAAGGTCACTTTAGCTTGGCATTTGATTAATGTTTAGTCAGCCTCCTATTTTACTCCTTATTGGAAAGTGCTGAGACAATAATATATGTTGTATTATCCCCGAATCTTTCTGCATCACAACTGGGAATTTCATAACTGCTTGAAGAACAGTATATACACTGACTAATCTTGCAGAGTTCTAAAAGGGACCCAAAAATGGCTTTAAGAACTATAAGCAATTGAGTAACTGACTTGGTAAAAACCAAGCTATTTGGAATGTGGAACAGAGTTTCCTCAGATAAGGTTAATTAGGGACATTTTTGGATTTATCACACATGAAATACCCTAGTGCAGCAATAGTTTTGGATCATCAATAATAAAAACTTCCCAAATGTGTTAGACAGCCATTTCAAAATTCTACATACGAAGGATTATTTTAAAAGTATTACCTTTAACACCGTGTCAAGAGGATTTCCAGAATCTGGTCTAATAATCAGTGGTGCCTTTGGACTTCTGGATACAATTAAATGCCTTAAGTCCTCACCCCATATTTTCTCACACGCATTGTAGATGTCATAGCTGTCACTGACCACAGATACAGGCACTGAAGAAAATTGTGTCACTATGTGTTCAAAAGCATCTTTCTCATGGTCTTTCCCCCAAGCGGTTATGGTACTGGAAAATCAGTTGAAGATCTGCATTAGACTGAAGTCCATGAGTCAGCCAAATCACATATTTTGTATTTTTCTGTACGTAAAAGGTACTCTATAACTAAAGCCAACTATAATGCAAACTGACACAGTCCTTGAAATATCTTCAAGTAGTTTATATGAACTATAAGAGGCTGAATCAATGTATTGATGCTAATAGTTTTAGAAGGGAATCTCTCAAAAATGTTCTGCCTTAGCATCTTACTATCTTCTCAGGCAGTGACCCAACAAACTTCACCCATCCCCTTCAATCTGAGGTCTATCGTACTTTGTAGAGGGCTCCAGTCTGCATTTCCCAACTTGGAGACCAAGCCTAACTGGTGGCTGATTAATCACTCTGTAGATTAGAGTAGGGTAGAATAAATAAAATCTCCCTCTACTTGGCTGCAAGCAAGCTGATTTCCCAAAACTGGGTACAGGATATGATGGAAGAGATCCCTCTTGCTGGTGATGGTGCTTGAGGTTCTATGTCCCGTCCCCCCTTTTGCAGATAGTGGTGGAGTGAGTGAAGGAAGAGCCCTTGTGGAGGCAGCAGAGTGGGGAGCAGGCATCCATAAGACTATGGAACCAGGTTGAATAGGGAGCCGCACTCTGGTGTGTGTGTGTGTGTGTGTGTGTGTGTGTGTGTGTGTGTGTGTGTGTGTGTGTGTGTGTGTGTGTGTGTGTGTGTGTGTGTGTGTGTGTGTGTGTGTGTGTGTGTGTACTTTGCTAGCAGGGGGGCGTGCACCTGGCTTCCTCTCAGGACCAGCTCCTTCAACCTGACAGATTGGCAGTTCAGCAGCAGCTCAGCTCCATCTCCTCCTCCTGCAGGAGCACCCTAGCTGGGGGGTGTGGGTGGGTGTAATGCATGCCAGGGTGAAGGGATTTACCTATAAATGCTAGGTTGTTTTTTTTAAAAATGCTGATACTGGATGGGAATCTTATTTTTTACCTGTGCAGTTCTGTAAAACTCCGCAGCATCAAGGCCTTAAATACTTCTAACACTAAACCAGGTACAGAACTACTTACATCAATAGTCCTATTGACTACAATGAAGCTACTTGTGCTTGAAGTTAAGCAATGTGCTTATATGTTTGCAGCACTTGGCACTAAAATTATATATCAGTAAAAACTTCTCTTGGTAGCACAAAATCTGTCACTTCAGAACAAAACTGCTTTAGTGTTAGCAATGCATCACTATGTCGGCCCTGATTGTGCAGTTACAAATGAATTGAGATGATTCATGATAGTTAAATTAAGCAGATGTGTAAGTATTTGCAGGATCAGGGTGTTAGATTTTCCACAACATTAACAAAGTCATTGCTAACTTGCATACAAACAGGCCAAAATTTTCAAAAATAAAAGCCTACGGTTAAAGCTCCTTGACCCATATTTAGATCCTTTAAGGGTCAGGATTTTCAAAAGCAACCAAGTGACCTAGGAGCAATAATCCTATTGACTTCAAACTGTGAAACTAATGTAGGAGTATAGCCAGATCAAAGCATTTCTGCTTTCACGACTTTTGGAAGCTCAATATTTAGAAGATGGTGTTGACTACAAAGACAGCAGGAGCTATTTGTTTTGTAAATTTGTGTTTGTTATCATATAAAGGATGCTAATGAGGCCTTGGACTTGCCTTTTTCAGCAACAGCTGAGCACGCTAATTGTGAAATTTCCCAATAGAAAAGAGCATGTAAGATCTGAAATTCTACTAACAATTAGGAAGCTAAAACAAGTATGAAACATCCCATTTAGTGATTTAAGACTATAACATGGTACGAACTACCACCACAAACAGTCCTGATTAAAATTTAAAATAGATTTTTTTTAAAAACTAAAAGCATTTATCCACTCTGGTGGCTCTCTCCCCCCACAGGCACCCTCAGCAATGTTGGCAAATAGATGCAAAAAGGAAGTTCCTTTTCCAAGAGGAGCTGTGGCAATAATGGGAACATGCACGGCAAGGTGCCAGCTATAAGCACAGCGCTGACAGCACTCCAATCCCGGAGAATTTGGAACAATTTGAGAAGTTGCTTGCATGAGCCTCTCAAACTCATTAGCGGCTTGGAGACAATGGCTGCAATATGCATGTATCAAACAGAATCTCAACTGGGACTAAAACTGTTCACTTTAATGTCACCATGCCACTGAACTGCACAGAACATTTATTACAGCTGTCCAGTATATTTTCTTAAATTACGCTTTAAATTTACAGTTATTTCTGCCAAGCCTAAAAAAAGGTCAAAAGCACTGGGCAACCTGTTGAACTTCCACCAACTTAAACAATAGTTCTCTAGATTTCCAATTAGTCATTAAATCCCATACTTAGATTGCTCCAGAAACACTGACCTGGACAGACATTTACTGCTCAGAGATGACCACTATACAAAGTAAATCCAGTGTTCAAATTGGAATCATGTACCCCAGTTTACCAGACTAGAATATTTATTAAACTAAACACTAGACTTTTATCCACTAAGAATAATAAGGAGTGGTGCAAAGTTTTTATCCATTTAAGAGGGTAGACTGGATAGCACAAGGTAATGAGATTCAGAGACTTTCATCTCCGTATCAAAATCCAGTACAGGTCAGGAGTGGCTGAAAGTTACCAGCTAACGACTGTGATACAATGTTTGAAATGAATGAGTGTCAATCTCATAGGAGTGTTCAGAATATAACAACCACTGTCACAATTCTCATCCTTCTTGGCAGGGTCAGTAGAGATCAAGGATTGATCACACAGATAGGACTAATTCTTCAGCCAGGGTCCTGACATGATGGGAAGCTTATTATACCATAACTACCTCTTCTTGGGAAAGAAGTCTTGAGTTGGAAGTGCTGACACTGGCAACTTTCATGACTTCTCATGTATTTTTAAATACCTGTACTAAAGAATTGGGCCCCAGTATCAAATGTTGCCCATTGAGAATACAAATGTTCAAGATGTTTTAGCTATGACTTTACAACTTGACTCAAATAACCCCCAAGTTAGTCTCATTTTGAACCTAAATAAGTTTCTTAAAAAACAGATCAGTACATTAGCTGGCAAGCTTCATCATGCATCAGCTGGCAAGGTTCACTTCTGCCTTAACAGCTGGACTAGTATCTACTCATACAGTGTGCCACACAAAAAGACTGAAGAGGTTTTATCTGCCTCGTTATGTGGAGTGAAGCAAGCATTTCCACATGCAAAGAAAGGACATGGAAAAATAGTTGTGTTAACACTATTTTTAATAACGAATAACGAAATAACGAAATTCAGCAAAGGTTTCAAACAACTGGGGGTGGGGGGGATTTTACCTGTGTTCAGCAGCTGGAATAGAATATCCTGGAACAGGGTCTTTCGTTCCATAGTACTTTTTAATTAAAGCAATTCCTGCTACTGTGTCAGTTCCTTTAAAGTTTACCAAGTGAGCAGATGCTCCTATTCCTGCTGTCTGAGAAACAGAGACATGACTTTAAAGTACAGTGCCAAATCATGAAGCCTAATCATCAAGTATTGTACAGGGTTAGTTCTGTTACAGCAAAGCTCTTGTTTAATTCTAGTTTCTCCTGTATTTAGTTTAAACACAGTCTCATACTATCCAGAAGATAATTTCCACAAAGAGAGAAGTTCTCCAGGTCTTGATATTTAAGTAAACTGCAGTTTCTTTAATTTTGTACCTGAGGGTACAAAGAGAAGGAAAGAGTTCTCAATAAAGTACTCCCAACTCACACTGCTCCAACAATCCAGACTTTCATAACATTACAAGACACCAAAGTGTCAGAAATAGTCAAAAGATATTTGTGCCAAAATGCTAGAGATTCCTGGCTGTACTATATTTCTTTAAATAGAATTAAACTTCTCAAGCTATTGGGCAAATTAGTGTTACCTCTTGTGAGGAAACTCCTCTGTAGCCAAAGTCATGCAGTTTGTACTCCAGTCCTTCTAAGCTGCCAGATGTCTCTAGCAAATACTTTGCCAAAATTTTCTTCTGCTCCCTGGAATTTGTGGCTACTGTGATTGGATACCATGACTGAACAAGAATAGTCTACAACAACAAAAAAACCCGTTATCAGGTGCACATAAATGAAATATGTTTGATCAAGACTCAAAAAATCCCCACTTGGCAATGAGCCATGCACAACTGAGGATACTGGCAATGAACCAAGGGGAAATCTATATGGGCACTGCAAAGACTTAGCAAAATCAGATATAGCAAATGGTGTCAACATATGCACAAGTGACTTATTGGGAAGTACCATCACGTCACTCCCCAATTCTACTGTCTGTTAACTTACAACTACACTCATCCAAGAGGTGTTCCTCATTTTTAGAAGTGATGCAAGAAATACTGGCTGTGTCCAAAACAGTTTGCCTAAGAGTCATATTTAATTTAATAAGTCCTTTTTAATGTGAGGTGGGCCAAGCAACTACTCACTGCAGGAGTCAAACTTCCTGAGCTGCAGACCAATGCACACAAAAGTCAATCCCCACAACATGTCTGAGCACTGTTGTGAATTTCCCCTATTTATTAAATAAGCCTATTACACAACACTTCTGCAGCAGGCTTCAAGAAAGAGAGATCTTTTGAAAGCAGAAACCAGCTGGTTCCAGAGATCTCACCCTAAACCCAAGTGGAATGATTGTGAACCCATTCTTCATTTTTAATGAAAGCTTCATTTTCGAAGCCTGACCTCAATCCAGTTGGTGAGCCAATAGCACTCGGGATCCGTGTTTTCTACTGTGAATAGTACATTTCCTCTGGGAATGACTGAGCCTTCAGGAACAGCCTTTACTTCTATCGGAAGATGCCCTTCATACTTCTGTAAGAGAAATTAATAGCAG
This sequence comes from Natator depressus, assembly GCF_965152275.1. NCBI lineage: Eukaryota > Metazoa > Chordata > Testudines > Cheloniidae > Natator > Natator depressus. The sequence continues at coordinate 321,083,762 of NC_134234.1, read as the reverse complement.
CATTAGATAGTAGGAACAGCTGAGCCAGCCCTGCTTCCATTGACTTCAGTGGAGCAAAGTCAGGCTTTATATTTGCTAAAAAGAAAGCCTTTACAGTGAAATAAACTAAATATTTAAAAAAAAACCACAAAAACCACCCACTCAAATATGCCAAAACCTATACATTTAAAAAGGCACCAATTTCACAAAAATGAATAACCATGGTTCAAAGGACATTTAACAATGTTATTCTTTGAACACTCATTTAAGGAGACCCTGCTGTTTAAAAAGAAAAGAACAAAAAAGGTTTGATCCATACAAACATTCATGTAACAGATCTTTGCCGTTCAGTTTTCTGTGCTGTTTTACCTTGACGGTTACGCCATCTGGCATCTATTTTTTTAAATGGTCTCATTATGTTTTGGTGCAGACATTTGTTTTAAGAGAACTAATATCTTTAAATGGGATTCAGTGTACATCCTTTCTAAAAAGTTTTATCTACTCTATCCACTGACCATGGAATCTAGCCTCCCAAATTTTTGTTCTTTCAATTTCAAAAAACAATCATCAACATTAACTTTCATGTTCGAAATATTCACCACACTGTGGAATATGAGACGTAGCAGACTGTTTGCAATGAATAAATTATGAGACAGCAACTGTAAAATAACTATTATAAGCTACTGAAATAGCACGACGAACTAAACTGATAAGTAGCAGCTTGCGTAGACCCAAAGGAACATGCCTTAGGAGTTTTTCCATAAAGTGTACAAAAAGTGTTAAAATGAACATATGTACCAAAATGGTGCTGCTTTAGAAAAATGGTGCAGTTTTATAGCTAGTATCAAAACACATTCGCCAGCGATATCCCAATGCATGTCAAAATGCTGCTTCAACAGCTCCAGTTGTCAAAGATTAATCAGTATAACTTTTTTTTAAAATAAAACACTTCCATTCAGAATTTCAGAAGCACTTTCTCATGGAGATGCATCCAAGAAATCCAAGTATTTCCAAGAAATCACTAGAGTTTCATCTGAGTCCTTTCCTGTTTAAGAGCCTTATCACATTTATATACTGCAAGGAACCAGTTAACCAGACTGACCAAAGATGACCATGCCTATTACAACCTCCCAAGACAGAAGCCTAATAAAGACTGTCTGACAATAAGGCTTTAAATTATTTATTGGTGAGTTAATGGTGTTAAAAAGGGACAATCTAAAGAGGAAAAAAGAAACCAAGTGATTAAACAGTAAAATAAGTACTGGTTCTCTTCAGGAGAAGAGATATGCGAAAATCTTAGTAATGTATTCAAAGGATCTATGAACAGAAGTGGACACACATGCACCCCCACACCCACCCACCCCTTTAGCATTCTTGAGTTAATGGCAGAATGGAGAAAAATAGTTTGATTCATCTGGTCACTAATGTTACACTTTGTGAAAGTGGAGCATTTCCATTCTTATTGTCCATTTTGGTTGCTAAAGGACAACCACACATGCCAATATGTTCATACCCACATGCCATCAATTACCTCAGTCATGATCACTAATGCAATATGCAATGCTTTTGAAGAAATAGTTTAGTCTATCATAAAAATTGGAAATGCAGCAAGCTTCAGGGAGTGGAAAGACCGGAACAAATCTGCCCACACTTAAAGGGCAAATGCTCTCATTTCTTTGAAAAAAAATTATACGCTAAGAAAGTAACGTTTTCGAAGATAGTTATTTTGGAGATTGTCTCAGAAAAATTTCTAACTGTTCTCTATATCTCATAACAAACAACTTATTTTAAGTAGCACTACAAAATTTAGACACCCGATTTTCATATGCCAATTAAAATGTATTTTCTCCATTTACTATTTACTCATGCAAAAAGTTGCAGTGCTTTCTGCATTAGAAGAAAAGCTACTATGATTAATTAGAGAAAGTGATTTAAATGACATAACCAGGCACTAAATATTGTATTATATATTGAAATTTGCCAACAAGCCCCAACTCATACTAGCAGGTGACGGCAGCAATAAATCCCTACTACCCAGAAAGCCATATTTGGCATTTGTAAGGATGAAAACTACTTTGCTTCATGCATTTACAATTATTTGATTATTCTGTGACGGCTGCTAGTCCTTGCAGACTACAGCAGTGATCCTAAAGATGGAAGTAACTAATCCCCTGATTCACAAATCCTACCTAGAATTACCTTGAATTAAAATATACTTCAAGAATATTTTTTACCTCAAGAATATAGCTCCATCCCTTTTCATTGAAGACATCATCTTGAAAATGCTCCCTATACACCTCTTTGGCTTCCTGGATTTTCTCTTTGGTTATCACTTTGCCTGCAATGAAAAATAGTTTAAAAGTAAGTTCAGACAATGCGATAATTTTTTAATGCCAAGCATTAAAGCAAGAAAGGTAAGCAGCAGGATACGGACCCTGGACTTCAGGAAAGCAGACTTCGACTCCCTCAGGGAACGGATGGGTAGGATCCCCTGGGGGACTATCATGAAGGGGAAGGGAGTCCAGGAGAGCTGGCTGTATTTCAAGGAATCCCTGTTGAGGTTACAGGGACAAACCATCCCGATGAGTCGAAAGAATAGTAAACATGGCAAGCGACCAGCTTGGCTTAATGGTGAAATCCTAGCGGATCTTAAACATAAAAAAGAAGCTTACAAGAAGTGGAAGGTTGGACATATGACCAGGGAAGAGTATAAAAATATTGCTCGGGCATGTAGGAAAGATATAAGGAGGGCCAAATCGCACCTGGAGCTGCAGCTAGCAAGAGATGTCAAGAGTAACAAGAAGGGTTTCTTCAGGTATGTTGGCAACAAGAAGAAAGCCAAGGAAAGTGTGGGCCCCTTACTGAATGAGGGAGGCAACCTAGTGACAGAGGATGTGGAAAAAGCTAATGTACTCAATGCTTTTTTTGCCTCTGTTTTCACTAACAAGGTCAGCTCCCAGACTGCTGCGCTGGGCATCACAGAATGGGGAAGAGATGGCCAGCCCTCTGTGGAGATAGAGGTGGTTAGGGACTATTTAGAAAAGCTGGACGTGCACAAGTCCATGGGGCCGGACGAGTTACATCCGAGAGTGCTGAAGGAATTGGCGGCTGTGATTGCAGAGCCCTTGGCCATTATCTTTGAAAACTCGTGGCGAACGGGGGAAGTCCCGGATGACTGGAAAAAGGCTAATGTAGTGCCAATCTTTAAAAAAGGGAAGAAGGAGGATCCTGGGAACTACAGGCCAGTCAGCCTCACCTCAGTCCCTGGAAAAATCATGGAGCAGGTCCTCAAAGAATCAATCCTGAAGCACTTACATGAGAGGAAAGTGATCAGGAACAGTCAGCATGGATTCACCAAGGGAAGGTCATGCCTGACTAATCTAAATCGCCTTTTATGATGAGATTACTGGTTCTGTGGATGAAGGGAAAGCAGTGGATGTATTGTTTCTTGACTTTAGCAAAGCTTTTGACACGGTCTCCCACAGTATTCTTGTCAGCAAGTTAAGGAAGTATGGGCTAGATGAATGCACTATAAGGTGGGTAGAAAGCTGGCTAGATTGTCGGGCTCAACGGGTAGTGATCAATGGCTCCATGTCTAGTTGGCAGCCGGTGTCAAGTGGAGTGCCCCAGGGGTCGGTCCTGGGGCCGGTTTTGTTCAATATCTTCATAAATGATCTGGAGGATGGTGTGGATTGCACTCTCAGCAAATTTGCAGATGATACTAAACTGGGAGGAGTGGTAGATACGCTGGAGGGGAGGGATAGGATACAGAAGGACCTAGACAAATTGGAGGATTGGGCCAAAAGAAATCTGATGAGGTTCAATAAGGATAAGTGCAGGGTCCTGCACTTAGGATGGAAGAATCCAATGCACCGCTACAGACTAGGGACCGAATGGCTAGGCAGCAGTTCTGCGGAAAAGGACCTAGGGGTGACGGTGGACGAGAAGCTGGATATGAGTCAACAGTGTGCCCTTGTTGCCAAGAAGGCCAATGGCATTTTGGGATGTATAAGTAGGGGCATAGCGAGCAGATCGAGGGACGTGATCGTTCCCCTCTATTCGACACTGGTGAGGCCTCATCTGGAGTACTGTGTCCAGTTTTGGGCCCCACACTACAAGAAGGATGTGGATAAATTGGAGAGAGTCCAGCGAAGGGCAACAAAAATGATTAGGGGTCTAGAGCACATGACTTATGAGGAGAGGCTGAGGGAGCTGGGATTGTTTAGTCTGCAGCAGAGAAGAATGAGGGGGGATTTGATAGCTGCTTTCAACTACCTGAAAGGGGGTTCCAAAGAGGATGGCTCTAGACTGTTCTCAATGGTAGCAGATGACAGAACGAGGAGTAATGGTCTCAAGTTGCAATGGGGGAGGTTTAGATTGGATATTAGGAAAAACTTTTTCACTAAGAGGGTGGTGAAACACTGGAATGCGTTACCTAGGGAGGTGGTAGAATCTCCTTCCTTAGAGGTTTTTAAGGTCAGGCTTGACAAAGCCCTGGCTGGGATGATTTAACTGGGAATTGGTCCTGCTTCGAGCAGGGGGTTGGACTAGATGACCTTCTGGGGTCCCTTCCAACCCTGATATTCTATGATTCATTATTAAGCAGCTCTTGATGAATAAATAAAAGATGAGGCTTTCATTATCAAAGTCTCCTCCCAGACATGAAAAAGTTACTTTGTGTCCAAAGAGCTTTCGGAGGGCAAACATGTAATAGCGAATGCTATGCTTACAAGCATCATTTTTGGCTTTAAAGTTGTATTGTAAGAGAGACAGGATGGCTAAGAAAATTGGTATTGGAATAGAAGACCTTTCACTTATAGATCAGTCGTTCAAATTCAGCTCAGGTTGGTAATAATTTGAGGACATTATCAACTGATGGCTGGTCAGCATCTACATGAAATGATTTGATGCCCTCAACACTGTTCCCAGAGAAGGGGTCACAACACTCAGCACAGCACCCAAAGTCTAAATTAGCGTGGATAAGAAGCTACGTTCCTCCACACTGATGATCCCTTCAAAACAGGATTGAGGCACCTTAGCAGGACACTCTGAGGAAGCTTGCAATGCTATTGCCTCTGTCATACTCTTTTTGTGGCTAAACAGGGGACTTCAATCTACAGGACTACTAACCTGGCACATTCCATAAATGCTAAAATGAATTAAGTTTAATATTGTCCTGTAATCCTTTAGACTCTATAGAAGCTGTTATAGTAATGTCAACTAGCCTCTGACAACCCACCCCAGAATGAGATTTTGGAGACTAAGTATACTGATCATGCTGTGATTATTTTGGGACAGTTTTCCTAACTCAAGGAGGTAAAAAAAAAAGAAAGTTCAGGTCCTACGCTTTTCACAGTGAGTGATATGGGATTGCCACCAAATGATTTTTTACTGGAGTGCCAACATTTGGCAAGAACTGAGATTGGCATTGGTGGAGTCTTGGTTAGGATTTGCACACAGTCTGAGACCAATGATGTAGGAAAAGTATTTTTTGGTATAACAGAAAACGAAATGAGAGGAAGAATCACAACACATGGTATTTACTTGAAATGCAAAAAAACAAATAATTGTACATCTAAACACGAGTTTATAATGCAATGTGAAGTTTTAAGATGTACACCTTTAAATGGTCTGGGGAAAAAATGCACACTTAGCTACCACACAATTAAAATTGTTATAGATCATTACTAGATTTAAAGGAAAATACACTTAAACACAAGTTACTAATACATGCATATAACTGATTAGCAAATACAGATTGTACATTTTTCAAGTTTTGAACATAAAACTTATTTTCCTCCAAATCTTAATTGACTCTCAAAGAGTGGTGTTGCTACCTTTTTTAATGATTCCAGGTAACTTATCTTTGGTTCTGATCTTTTTCAAGTTTTGATGTTTCAGATGACCACTTATCTAAAACATTGTAACATCTTCACAGATAAAAATACTTTATTCTTTTTTGTAGTTTTTAGTTTGCTGAATATCTCATTGATACCTAACAAAAATAGAAGGCACTGAATGTAGAAGACCATTTTACGAAAGATGACATCTCATTTTTGAGAGTCATGAGAATAAAATGAGACTTCAAATTTAAAAAACAAACACTGAGCTAAAATAATCCAAAAACTGTTTCAACTATCAGAATTCAAGAAGTTTGGAGAAAAATATGGAGATTTATGTTTTTGCTGAAATTATGAGACAAATACCTTTTAAGTACTTATTTAGAATGTACTGCAACCCGTAAAAAACTGTTTCCTCATATTTCACCTTCTTTAATCTGGAGTTCTCAGTCTTCTTTTCACGACATTCAAAGTAGGAATAAACTTTGCTTGTATTAGGTGGATATTGCTTATAATGTGTAACCTACATTAAGAAAAACCTCAGTAAGAGCTCAAAATGTATATCACTACAGAACAGACAACAAGATATCACAAATAAACAAGACTTGTTAGAGTTTTCAGCAGAGTTCCATCTCTACATGTGACTTTGGAATGACCCCAACTCTTTCAGGCTAGAAATGAGGAACATTCTCTCATTTCCCCACTACATCCATACTAGTAGCTGGGAGGATGGTTGCGGGATCTCTCTACCGGTTTACCCCTCCCTCGGATTTCTGATTGCTCAACCCAATTTCTCCTATTTTACTCCTTCCCCCATCTGTTTTTCAATCTGTCTGTCTAGTAAATAGCTTTAGTGCCCACCTCTGCTTCTACTCATACATTAGGTTTCCCTATATCAGCAGCGTGAAACTGACCTGGGTTTTGAATAGCAGCAATGAAAAGTGACAAGACTGGTCAGTTTTCGTTCTGCTGTGCCTTTGCAAACCTGGTAGCAGCAGTGGAACGGAAGATGTTTGCCTGTTGAGAAGTTAGCACTGCTTCGGTTTATGCTCAATTCACATTTGCAGGTTATCATAGTCATAAGGCTAGAAACAGTTCTTTAAGCAGTTCAGATTCTGAAGAAGCTGATGGCACTTACCCAAAAAAGCTTCCCATCTATCCTGGGTGAACAGAGGAGTAGATTTTTCTAGCTCTGATTATGTCCATGCCAGCTCTCTAGCCACAGTTATTGCTGCTAGTTGTGTTAAATAAGTGGGTTGATTTTCTTCTTCAATGGAAGAGTTGTATTTTCCCACTGGAATTACTAAAGGGATTTTGCTCAAACTTTCCATAAAAGCTTATCTTCCACTCGAACAGTGAATGTTTAGTAAGAGCTGAGCGTGTGAACACAAAAGGTTATAAACGTACCTAGCATTCTATCAGATACTGATGGGAACTATCTTAGCATGTACATTATACAGATCTATTATACTTCAAGTGTAACTATATCTTCCTTTCCCATAGACGGGCCATTTTAGCCTTTAACTTGCAAAGCTGGTATTCCTCTTAAAGTGTTAAAATTACACATACAACCCACAGCTGCATGTGAGATAAGAAGGGTATACGATGGTGTAAATTGGAAAGTTTGGGCTGGTTTACAAATTCTACCATCTAAATGTCATAAGAAGTCAGCTAATTCTCACAATTTTTTTGCTCTGTCAGAATATACACGTAAACACCATACACTAATATACACCTACACGCTTTACAGCAGAAAAAAATATATAAGAAAGGAGAGGTGTCATCACTGCCCAGGACAGAAAATTGGAGGAAAAGTGCAAGATGTGTTTGGATATCTCTTTGAAGACTGACAGATTTCTAGGTTTGAACAAGGTATTATAAATAATTTTTCCCTGCTACTACTTCCAAATTAAGAGGATTTTAAGACACTGAAGTGATAATTCCTAAGTATTTTTCTGTTTTGTTATATCTTTTTATAAAAGTGTTTCCCATCTTATTTTACAATAAGTATCTGACACTTTCAAGATTAAGTATTTAATTTTTCCCTTACCTGTATTACTAAAACTGTAGATTAAAAGATTTTAAAAACCCTATTTTCCTTTTCATCACTTACGCTGTTCTATTTTTTGCATTTCACTTAGCTTGGACAGTGAACTAGACTGGCCAGTTTCACTTTCTGGTTTTCATATACCAGCACAATGCTGTTGTGTTTGGGTATCCAATGCTGTAAGGGAATGTTTAATAAATCATAAAAAGTGTAAAAAATGAAAGTTTTTATTCATCTTTGGCCTTGGAAAATTCAAACCCCAAGTTTTAAGCATGGACAGTGTGGCAGAGTATTTTTAAGTGTCTGGATTTACTTCAAATAATGAAAGTACTGCAGAACCAATACAGCTAAAGGATCATAAGCTGGCTCAAACATCAAAACACAATTGCTCCAAATGCAAAATGTGTATTACCAGAGATGTCAGAACAAGAAACAACTACATTTTTAGATTCAGCCAAGGAAAATAATATGTTTTAATCTGGGAAGTCAGAAAATTCTATATAGAATTTAAAGACATTGCCACTTTTACTGAGCAATTCTTCCAGCATAATTATATCTGTATGGAAGAAAAAGTGCTACAATTGGAAGGATTTGAAAAAATTAAGGTATATTGAACACTTACTTCCACTTAATGTTTATATATAAATATGTTTGATCACTAAAATTATATTACTTGATCTTTAAGAAAAGAGGATGCATGGAACTAACAACAGGTTTGGCTATTACAAGATATTGGATGTTTGATATTCTGTGCCAGACAGTTTCACACTAAAGTGAACTGGACTAATCATGTGATTAACTTTCTAGTGTGTGTAAATTGGCAGGATTAGATCCTTCATTAGGCATTTTTCTGGTTTTGTTGATTTACAACACCATAATGTGACGGATATTAAGTTTGTCTGCATACTGAAATTTAGTATTTGCATCTACTATTTTAACTATAGTTATTCTGGGCTCTGATCCAGTACTACTGGTACCTAGATTTTGTAAAGCAACCTGAAAGATCCCAAGCTGCTTCTATATCTACACTACACTTTCGTCTGTAAAACTTTTGCTGCTCCAGGGTGTGAAAAAAAACCACCCAGACTGACAAAAGTTTTACCAATGACAAGCGCTGGTGTGGACAGCGCTTTGTCAACAGGAGACGCTCTCCTGCTGACAACACTACTCCCCCTCATTGGGGATGGTTTTCTTTTGTCGGCAGGAGAGCTCTTTGGGTGAGAGAGAGTGGCTACAACATGTGCCTTACAGCGGTAAGGCTTTAGCAGCACAGCTGTGCCACTGTAAGCTGCGCAATATATACACAGCCTTAGTGAGAACAGGGTCATAATGAATCGGCAACACTACTTCCTGCTCCATCTATAGAAAGTGTTCTTTGGAGGTTTCCCAAAGAAATACTAAACTGGCACAATGCTGCTTAGCTTGAAATATGCAATGTGATCACAGTATAAGGTGCGAGAAGCGTAAACTACAGTTTGCAGGCTGAAGTCAGACAGGATTACTAATAACCAGAGTAGTTCTTTATTCAAAAATATCTATCAAATTTAATGGATTTTCCCCTCTCAAGTTTCTTTGGGAAAAATATTCCCTTACCTGAAGATATATACCAAGCTGCTTCCCAAAGAAAACCTTTTCATTTAGTTTTAAATCCTTGGAGAGTTATAGTCAGAGAAATTCTGTGTAATGTAATAGTCAATTACATTGCCTCAAATATTTAAAAAGTCATTGACAGATTTCAAGTTCAATTACATTTCTAAGGCTAAAATTCTTATCTTGATCACTGGGTACTGAGAAATAATTTAAATGGATTGAACAAGGTATATATGTCTTTGTAATTTTAAGACACATTATTCTTCAGTAAAAACAGCAGTACTTGTGGCACCTTAGAGACTAAGGAATTTATTTGAGCATAAGCTTTCATGAGCTACAGCTCACTTCATCGGATGCACAGAATGGAACATATAGTAAGAAGATATTTATACATACAGGGAACATGAAAAGGTGGAAGTACCCATACCAGCTGTAAGAGGCTAATTAATTAAGAGGAGCTATTATCAGCAGGGGAAAAAAAAGCCTTTTGAAGTAATAATCAAGATGGTCCATTTTGGACAGTTGACACGAAGGTGTGAGGATACTTAACATGGGGAAATAGATTCAATTAGTGTATAAATATCTTCTTACTAGATGTTCCATTCTATGCATCCGATGAAGTGGGCTATAGTCCACGAAAGCTTATGCTCAAATAAATTTGTTAGTCTCTAAGGTGCCACAAGTACGCCTGTTCTTTTTGTGGATACAGACTAACACGGCTGCTACTCCGAAACCTGTCAGTATACTTAAGTAATCTTTGCATTATATTTGTAGCACAACATACTCAATGTATGCTCCCTCCCACATATTAAAACTCACGTTGTTCATTGTTCTCACTTGCTTTGTCTTATTTGAAGATTGAAGGATTTTCAGAGTATAGAATGTGTCCTTGTAAGGCGCCTAGCACACTTCACTGTTCAGAAAAATGGAAAGTATAGAACTGCATAACCTTGAAGTGCTAACTGTTTATTACAGTCAACCTATATTAATGTGTTAGAAGTTAAGCAGAGGGAAAGGCTGGTCTTGTGGTTAAGATATGGAACTGGATCTCAGGAAATATGGTTCAGTTTTAAGCTCTGCCTGTGTGAAATTGGGCAAATCTCTAAATCATTCTGTTCCTCATCTGTAAAATGAGGACATTAGTACTTCCTTTATCGCACCCTTTCAGCCTCATATATTCCACGGTAAGCTTCTTGGGGTAGGGACTGTATCCTACTAAGGGCTTGTCTACACGACAGCCTTATCGCTAAAAGTCAGCATGTGTAAACACTCTGTCGGCACTTTTGCCGACAAAATACTTCCAGCTCTGCGAATGGTCTTAGCTTTGTCGGCAGGAGAGCGCTCCTGCCAGCAAAGCCATGTTCATGCTGCCACTTGTGATGGCAAAACTTGTGCCTTTTGCGGGGGGCCTTTTTTAAGTACCCATGAAAGACAAAAGTTTTGTTGACAACTTCACAGTGTAGACATACCCTGAGTGTCTGTACAATATCCAACATAACAGAGCCTCAATCTCATTAGGGCCTGTAGACTTTACCATGATACAAGTATATACAAACCACAATTGTGACAATCAGCAAGCATGATACAGGGGGTTGTGTTTAGTAGAAAACACAGCTTTGAGAAGGACAAAACATTAGTGAATAAACACACTGCAGAAAGGATACAGACGACAAAGAAAGCGATAAAAATCAGTATCATAAGGCACTTATGACTATAAAAATGTCAAAAGAATGTTACAATCACTTTTTTCCATGTCCAGGTAGACAAGAGAAAATGCAAGACACTGAAAAAAAAAAACCTACAATCTGAACAACTGAGTGAGATGTGGAGAACATCTCACCTGAGTTTCCATGTATCCTACAGACCAGTCTAGGAAAAAATTACTGTTGACTGTTCTGTCATCCAGGAGTAACTTGATACATTTTGCAAATGGTAGAGACTTTGCAGGTGACTGATTAGGGATGAAGATGTGTTGATACAAAGGGACAGAGCACTCAAATTTAAAATGACCTAAGACGACAGACTTTTGATAACAAAAGTAACTATGCAGTTCAATAGAAAAACGCAAGGTAATGAGGCAAGGACCTTCAAAAGAAAAATATATCTCAATGATCTCACACTGTTAAATCAGACTGGTGGTGTGTGACGGGGTGTACCAGCCCACACTAGATGAGAAAAGGTTAAACCCCTATTGTAGGTAGAGGAAGACACGCTGCCTCACCACTGCTGGGCATGCTTCAACTGGAGCCTCATTATAAAACGGAGCAGCCCAGCTCAGTCTCCCCTGATCACTGAAGGAGGTTGCACATTGCAGGCTCCTTCCCGGCTGCTGCTGGAGCCCCAGATGTCAAACAAACAAACAAACTGAGATCCAGGAGCATGCCCGGCTGCCCACAGAAGCCCAAGAGTAGACAGAACCATTGGGAGCTTCGCCAGCCGATGATCCCAGAGACCCAGGAGACCTGTGGACAGCAGTGCTGGAAAATAGGGTTGGAAGTAGCCATGGGGAACTAGATATTGGTCCAGTGGTTAAACTGGGACAAAGGCAGCATGTTTTGGATGGATCTCTGATGACCAAGTGAGGAATCAGTTTGCCGCTATCAGGGCCATGGGTGGAGCAGGGAGGGCCCAGGTCCCCCCTACCCTGGCCACCACCCACCCCTGCATGGCGGCCCATTTCCCCCTCAACCCCGCAGAGGGCTGCCATATTGGCCCTGGCCAATAGGCCCCGCAGAGGAGGGCTGCCATAGCGACTCCAGCCACTAGGCCATGCAGCCCTGAGGCTTAGGGTGGTCATTAGGACTCAGCCGCAGAGCTATAAAACCCTTCCTTGCCTACCTAAGGGTATACCTATCCTGTGACATGGTGATAGTTTAGACTTTGTCTACATGCCACTTGAGCAAAGACTGATGCAATACCCAATTTAACTAAACTAGATTGTTAAACTGAAGCTCAAATTGTGGGCAAACCAGCTCTGAGAAGCAGCTAAATACAACTTTGAGATGAAATACATAGATATTCACCATAAATCAAAGCAAACGATACTGAAGTAAATACTACAGTCACACAGACTGACTAAGGACTAGTCGACACTTGAAGTGCTAAACTGGTGCAGCTGCGCTGCTGTAATGTGTCTAGTGAGCTCTCCTGTCAACATAATAAATCCACCTCCGCAAAAGGCGATAGTACGTCGGCAAGAGAAGCTCTCCCATCAACACAGTACTGTCCACACCAGCGCTTAGGTCTGTGTAACTTATGTCACTCAGGGGCTGACTTATTCAGACCTGAGTGACATAAGTTATAGCGAAGTAAGTGGCAGTGTAGACCTGGCCTTAGAAAGAAAGCAATGTTTTCTTTGAAAACATTAATTTTGGGGGTTTTCTTCTTTATCTACCTGCTAATGCTACTCTAGCATAATCTAGAGGAACCCAACAGACTTTAAGCCTGTTAATGAAACTGCTTTCAAAACTATATAGCCCACCCACTTTAACCATTCCAGAGTTGTTTTAACACATCCTCAAGAGGAGAGGCACCCAAGCAGAACTAGATTCAGGATCATTCCTGGTGCCTAGCAAGGTTCAAACGTGTTAACAGAAGGTGAGTCAGATGATAAAAATGGTTGCCTCTGTGTACACCAAAATTTCTGGTCAGCAGAAATTTGTTTACAATGGGACTCCCAAAAGTTCAACTAAACTCGCATCAGACCCTGTTGTAGTTAATTGAAAATTTCTCCAGCACCAACAAGGCCCATGAGTTTGACGCCTGGCATAAGTTAGTACGATAGATACCTTATTTTAATGGATGCTAGAATATACTATCTTACTGATGTGATCAGTTTCAACAGCAGTTGGGGCAGGGAGGAGGAGAAGAAAGGGTAGCCACATTTGGCAGGATTTTCAACTATAGACCTAGCCAGTTTGAAACAATGTTTAAAAATGATTTGGCTAACAATCACTGTCTCTGGGAGCACAGAGGTCAGTTTGGTTTGGCCTAACAGCTTTATCAAAAGTTTTAGAACAGGATTTTTTTTTTAACCTTAATTATAATGTTGTAAATTGGTTTGCTAAACAATTAGGCCCGAGTCCAGTAGCCAGGGAGATTAATTATCCTTATAGTTAGAAAGTTTTTCCTAGCATCTAACCAAAATCTCCTATGCTGCAGATTAAGGTAATTATTTCTTGTCCTGCCTTCAGTGGACATGAAGACCAACTGATCACCATCCTCTTTATAACACTTAACATATCTGAAGATTTATCAGATCCCTCCTTCATATAGTCTTTTCTCAAGACTAATGACGACTAGCTTTTTAAGCCTTTCCTCATAAGTCACATTTGCTAAACCTCCTATCATTTTTGTTGCTCTCCTCTGGACATCTTTCTTAAAGTGGCACCCAGAAATGGATAGTATTCCAGATGAGGCCTCACCAGTGCCAAGAAGAGGATGACAATTACATTCTGCATCTTACATGACGTTCCTGTTAATGTACCCCAGAATATTAAAGCCATTTTCACAATTGTAACTCTGTTGACTCATTCAATTTGTGATCCATTATAACCTCCATATCCTTTCCAGCAGTACCCACCTAGCCAGCGTTTCCTCATTTTGTACTTGAGGATTTGATTTTTCCATCCTAAGTATACCACTTTGCACTTGTTTTTATTGAATTATGTCTTGTTGATTTCCGACCAATTCTCCAATTTGTCAAGGTCCTTTTGAATTGTAATCTTACTCTTCAAAGTGCTAGCAATCTCTCCCAGCTTGGTGTAGCCACATATTTCATAAGCATTTTCTCCATTCCATTAACTATGTCACTAATGTAAATTTTGACTAGTACCAGACCCCACTAGATACATCCTCCCAGTTTGACAGTAAGCCACTGATAACTACTTACAGTGTTTCAACCAGTTTATTTCCCTAGTTGGTTTATGACAATGTCATGTGGAACTGTGTCAAAAGCCTTACTAAAGTCAAGGAACCACATCCACAGCTTCCCCCCATCCACTAACCCTCTCAAAAAGACAGAAATTAGGTTGACTTGGCATAATTTATTGACTATTCCCTATTATCCTCTAGATGCTTATAAATGCATAGTTTAATAAATTTGTTCTATTATCTTTTCAGGTATTGAAATTAAGCTAACTGAAATTAGGCTGACTGGAGTCTATGATATTTTAGAGTGCAATCAGTGAGGCTGTGTCACCCCAGCCCTGCAGCCTTGGGTCCGTTTACCTTACCATGAGGCTTTTTAACATATGTATCTTCATTCACCTCTCCTGATACAAAATTATTAGGAATGATCTTTTGAGGTATTTTTTCTACAGGGCTTAAGACTAACACCAAATCTCCTATTTCAAAAGAGCATTTACATGTAAGTTAATAATACCACACCTTTCGTTTGACCTGTCACTGAGGTTTGTTTGAACAATACCCACCATGTTTTAACTCTTTTCTGAACCTTTGTACATATTCTATTACTGCTCTTCTTTTGCCTCAGTGTCCAGTTCCCAGGAGTCTGAGATCTAAAGGTCCTCTAACATTCCTTCCATGTAGGAGATCAAATGGGGGAGAACCTAGCTGATTTTTGGGGTACCTCTCTGTAAGAGAATAGCAAATAATGCAACAATTCGTCCCAGTCTTGAACTCTCTTCTCTGCCTACATTCCCAGCACAGATTGAAGAGTTCCACTGAATCTCTTCACAAGACCATTTG
The DNA here is from genome assembly GCF_965152275.1 of Natator depressus. Classification (NCBI taxonomy): domain Eukaryota; kingdom Metazoa; phylum Chordata; order Testudines; family Cheloniidae; genus Natator; species Natator depressus. Next base: position 321,068,597 of record NC_134234.1, on the reverse strand, counting down.
CCTCTGGATGATATGGGGATGCCTTCAGTTGTTTCACCCCACATAACTTCCATAGCTCACTGAATAGCTGAGACATGAAACAGGACTCACGGTCAGATAAAATCCCTTTAAGGAAACCCACTCTGCTAAAAATAGTAAACCGGACTTGAGTCACAGAATCAGCTTCTATGTTAGTCAGAGCAACTGCTTCAGGATATCTAGTGACAAAGTCCACTACCAACAGGATATAGTTCTTTCCCTTTTGGATAGGCACAGGACTAACAAGGTTCACTGATACCCTATAAAATGCCTCTTCTTTTACAGGCCAGCAGCATATAAGAACTTTCTGTTGTCTGAAAGGTCCTTCCCTTTTTTTTTGTCATAATTCACAAGACCTGCAATAATTCTTCATTCTGTATCCCTGGCCAGTAGAGAGAAAAAAAATTTTTTTAAACCTCTCAGAGATTCTCTTGCCCCCAAATGATTGGCAAAAGGAAAATCACAGGCTAGAAACATTGATTCCCCACAGTCCTGACCAGGCACAATTACTTGCTTGTAGTGTTTTCAAGGGGTTTTCTCCCATAGGAGCTTCCCTGTAGTGTCTCCCTTCTTCAAAAAAAAAAAAAAAAAAACAAACCTTTCCTATTTCCCCTTTCTGGGGCTCTCTAAGAGACATCCTCTTATGCTCTCTAGAGTGGGGTCTCCCCTTCGTTCATCTTCAAAATGCTGGCAACTGACAACTGGGACAGCTTCTTCTGTAACACAGGTCAATTTCTTTCCCCCATAGGGCATACTACTTTTCTCTGCCATGCAGGAGCGGATCTCAACCCCTCCCACATCTGGGAATATGCTGACTTTTTTTTTTTCCCTTCTTCTGTGACAGTGGACTAGGAAGCACCTTCATCTCTCCTCTCAGCAGTTTCTGGGACTTTACCATTTTCCTCTGGAATCTCAGCACAATATTCCCTTTTCCTACAAGTTACAACATTAAAAGCAAAGGAGTACTTGTGGCACCTTAGAGATTAACAAATTTATTAGAATATAGGCTTTCGAAAACTTATGCTCTAATAAATTTGTTAGTCTCCAAGGTGCAACAAGTACTCCTGTTCTTTTTACAGATACAGACTAACACGGCTAGTACTCCGAAACCTAACATTAAAAGCCTTAGTCATATGCAAAATCACTCCCACAAGTATTTCCACAGGCATACTATTCAGCACGCCCACAGTGAAGTCACCCTTTAAACCTTCCCATTCCAAATGAACCTTAGCCAAAGGCACACGAATTTTAGGTTTCCCTCAGAAGCTCTACCTTCTGTCCAGGTAACATGTCAGTCTTTTGGACCACACTCTCCTGACTAGAGAGATCTGTGCACCAGAGTATCTCCACCCTATGCATTTTTTACCATTAATTGGAGACTTCAATAAATTCCAAATCTACCTTCATAAGGTCAAACCTCACAAAAACTACAGAGGACCTACAGATACCTCTTGAGGACCTGTGTTCTCCCAGCCACCCTTCTCCTTCCCAGAGGTAAAATGAGGTTCCCCCTTTACACCAGGTTTGCATCCCTCCTTCTCTGTCTTGCACTCATTACATATTTTGGCTCACACAAAAAGGAATCTGCCAGAATGGCCACTCCTGTACAAAATGTAAAGACTCATCCCATAATACTAGGGCTGTCGATTAATCACAGTTAACTCACATGATTAACTCAAAAAAAATTGCAGTCTTAGTCACACTGTTAAACAATAGAATACCAATTGAAATTTATTAAATATTTTGGATGTTTTTCTACATTCATATATATTGTATTGTGTTGTAACTGAAACCAAAATGTATATTTTTGATGAATATTTGCACTGTAAAATTGAGACAAAATTCACCTCATACAAGTACTGTAGCGCAGTTGCTTTGTCGTGAAAGTGCAACTTACAAATGTAGAATTTTTTTGGTTACAGTACTGCACTCAAAAAAAAATGTAAAACCTTAGAGCCTACAAGTCCACTCAGTCCTACTTCTTGTTCAGCCAATCGCTAAGACAAACAACTTTGTTTACATTACATTATTTACAGGAGATGATGCTGCCCTCTTCTTATTTACAATGTCACCAGAAAGAGAGAACAGGCATTTACATGACACATTTGTAGCCAGCATTGTAAGGTATTGACGTGTCAGATATGCTAAACATTTGTATGCCCTTTCATGCTTCGGCCACCATTCCAGAGGACATGCTTCCATGCTGATGAGGTTTTTTTTGTTTTTATTAAAAGGCGTTAAATTTGTGACTGAACTCCTTGGGGGACAACTGCATGCCCCCTGCTGTTTTACCAGCATTCTGCCATATATTTCATGTTCACAGCAGTCTTGGATGTTGATCCAGCACATGTTCGTTTTAAGAACACTTTCAATGCAGATTTCACAAAACACAAAGAAAGTACCAATGTGAGATTTCTAAAGATAGCTACAGCACTCCACCCAAGGCTTAAGAATCTGAAATGCATTCCAAAATCTGAGAGGGATGAGGTGTAGAGCATGCCTTCAGAAGACTTAAAAGAGCAATGCTCCAATGCAGAAACTACAGAACCTGAACTACCAAAAAATCAACTTTCTGCTGGTGGCATCTGATTCAGATAATGAAAATGAACATGCATCGGTCCGTACTGCTTTGGACTGTTATTGCGCAGAACCCATCATCAGCATGGACGCATGTCTCCTGGCACAGTAGCTGAAGCATGAAGGGACATATGAATCTTTAGCGCAGCTGGCATGTAAATATCTTGCAATGCCAGCTAAAACAGTGCTGTGTGAACACCTGTTCTCACTTTCCAGTGACCTTGTAAACAAGAAGCGGGCAGCATTATCGCCTGCAAAAGTAAACAAACTTGTTTGTCTGAGCGATTGGCTGAACAAGAAGTAGGACTGAGTGGACTTGCAGACTCAAACCTTACTTTGTTTTATTTTTAATGCAGTTTTTTGTACATAATTCTACATTTATAAGTTCAACTTTCAAGATAAAGAGATTGCACTACAGTACTTGTATTAGGTGAATTAAAAAATACTATTTCTTTTGTTTTATTACAGTGCAAATACTATTTTTGATGAGTACAGTATACTTTGTATTCTGTGTTCTAATTGAAAACGTAGAAAACATCAAAATATTTAAATAAATGGTGTTCTATTATTATTTAACAGAGCTATTAATTTTTTTAATCACTTGACAGCCCTACATAATATGTTTTCTGACCTCCTCAGTACGTATCCTTCGGAAATGTTCTTGCACAAAGAGCTCAAACAATTGGTCATATTCCTCAGCCCTCTTCCCCTTTTTACCCATTTTCTCATTAGGTCACATATTTTATAGGCATGTTCACAATGACTCATACCTAAATTTCAACCTATACACTTCAGGGGTGATTTGATTCTTTGCAAAAGAGCTTGTAAAAATACAGGATATTTCAAAGCTTCATCAAGTGGCATTTCTTTGAATACATTTAAAGCTTCACCAGAGTGTTTTGCAATCAGTGTGTAGACTTTCTTGTCCTCTGGAACATTATGAACCTCACATAGCCTTTCAAAAGTAGTAAGGTATTCTTCAATCCAGTGCAATTCCTTGTATGCAGGGCACAACTTGTCCCAGCTGAGTGTTCCTTGGATGAAAGGAGTGATTGGAGACAGTGGGATCTGTCCATGCCTTGCCATCATGTCCAGATTATACCGTCTCTCCATCTCTACCTCCTCTTTAGCTTTGTTGATGGGCTTCATGGCTTGTGGGTCTGTCCGTCCGTCCCCCAGTTTGATTTATTTCGTACATCTGTTTTATGTTGATAGGCAGCTGCTTCTAGCTCCTCTCTCTGAGGGTGTGCTTCTTCCTGTTGCTGCCCTTCTGCCTCCCTCTTCTTAGCTCTCATCTCTGCTTGCCACTTTTGATGCTCACACACTTTGTCTCTGTTCCTTTTCATTCTCTTCCCATTCACGTTGGATTTGGAAGGTTTCCTGCTGCAGTTTCTCTCTCCCTCCCTCCCCTTCTCCCCAACTACATCCATTCTAGGCTCCCTTGTTAGCTGGGGGATCTGTTTCCTCCCAATGCTGTAGACCCTGCAGCCTCAGATAAGTCCTGGTAAACTGCCTGCCCTCTGTTGGCTTTGTTATAATACATGAAGAGGTTCTCTCAATTCCTGTCTTTTCTCCACCATGGAATATGCAGTGATTAGCGCACAATTCTTGTTGTTTTGGGGCATATGTTTCTTTACTTATCTGGCCCCTGCTTCTGTTCTTCATCTCTCACCCCAAATAAGCAAACAGAAAACTAACCTCTCTTGGACTGTTCCCGAGCCACCATACTTGAGACTCACCTAAAACTAATACCAGTGCTTACACCACTATGACATTTTAGGGTGCAATCCAGACTACTGTGGGAGTATTGTAAGACACCCTGCAACTTTGGGTGTCTTACAATACCTTGCTGCTGTAACTCCTACCTGGGCCACTCATAAGTAGCCTGCCAGCATGAAGGTCACACCCTGAGTGTCTGCATATGGCCACAACTCTGGTTTAGCAACTCTTATTCCTGGTGGAATTCTGTGCCTAAAAATTCTGCAACAAAATTAAAAATTCTGTGCACTATTTAAAAATACTGCATATTTTGTAAAACAATATAATCACACCAGTTTCAATTCTTTTTGGTCATTTATTTCAAAATACCTGTCAGCAAGTATGTCTGCAACAAGACAGAAAACAAAGAAGATTCAGGAAATCTTTTTTGACAAATAGATTCCTTATTAGGCATATTAATACAGAACTCGGAGTAATAATTCCCCCCACCCCTCAGAAGCAGTGCAAAGGCTTGGGGGAGTCAGGGGTAACGGAGGAGCTGAGGGAAAGGGAAGTAAATTGCTGGGAAGGAGCCTGGGTGTGAACTTTGGAGGGCTGTTGGGTGTGGGTGGGACAAGTATGGAACAGGGTTGGTTGTGGTTTCTTTTTTGAGGGGAAGGGGGGATTGTTAGGGAGCTTCCCCCATGCAGACCCTGGCTGACCCCTAGCCTCTCCCATTCAGTCTGGCACATCTGCCCCGTCCATGTGTCTGTGCCGTTACCCAGCCACTGCCCTGTCCCTATGTAGCTCTGCCCCACTTCCTCCTGTGTCCCTGTGTCCCCTCCCAGCCATTCCCCTGTCCCTAAGTCTCCCTGTACTCCCTCCCTTTGCCCCAGCCACTGCCCTGTTGCTATGTAACTCTGCCCCACCTCCCCATGTGTCTCTGCATCTCCCTCCCCCTGTGGCCCTGTGCCTCCACTCCAATTCAGCCCCTGCCCCAGTCTGTCCTCCCCCACTAGCCCTTATGAGCCCGTGTGACACACACACCCCTAGAACCCCACAGTTTATCTCCTGACCTGGCCTGACAAGCGCTGCGAAGGAAGCTCTCTTCCCTTGCTGGCAGGGAGCTTCAACTTTGCTCTATTGCCACAGCACCCTCCGGTGGGCAAAAGGCAGAACTGCAGCAACATTTGGCAGAAGCTTTTTTCTGTGCAAAAATTAGAAATATGTGGAGCTCATTAAATATGCGTGTGCACAGTGATGCAGAATTCCCCCAGTAGTAAATGCTGAACCCAGCAGCTTGTCAGCAAAACCAGTCTCATTCCGTCTCCCACTAGCTTTAGTTATTACTGGCAGGGTGACGCCAACACATTCCCAGTCCTGAATTCCTGCCCTCCCCCAAAAGTGTATTCTGTACTGTCCAGCCCTCTCCTGGACAGTTCAGATATTTCAGGTCTCTTGTCCTTGTAAGGGAAAAATATACAACTTGCCACCTTAAATAGAGTTACCCACACAATTCACAACACTTAATTAAATTTGATTAAAGAACAAAAAAAGTTTAACTACAAAGAGAAGTAATAAGGTATTAAGTCATAAATGGTTACAAGATAGCTAAAACAATTTCGTTGCTAGCATGGCTGGTGCCTATGATGTTTGCAGTGTAATTTATAGATTGCGGTTTGTATCACACTGAGCTTTGTCAACAGTGAAAGGGATATAATCCTCTCAAACTTGTCTGAAAATTGACTTAATACCACCACTCGGAACAAACTGGTCAAACATTATCAAGGGGAAAGGTTTACGGAGGCAGTTTCTTCAGATGGCTTCTTGAACCAGCAAATTCTAGAACACACAGAGGAGGCTATTCTCTACTTTGTCCTGAATAATAGCTCTTGAATTAGCCCTTGTATAACTCTAAATTACAATAGATCCTGTCTACACTAGAAACATCATGTAGAATTCTCCCCACTGTTACCAATACTATTTCAGCACCAAAGTAAACATTGGGAGGCCCTGTATGGAAAAGCTGTCGCCATTTTAAGCACCATATTATCTAACCCTGCAGGTTAACAGATCTAATCAACAAGGCATTTTAAAAGGATGAGGCCTGTCTACACTAGGTCTCCTAACCATGATTTAGCAATGTTAGCAACAGCGGGAAATATTTGCAAAATGACCCTTGTGCAGTGGAAATATAAGTAACACTAATAACTAGGGAAAGAGTGTGTGCCAAGAACTAGCAGTTAGATTCAGCATGGAGGCTACTTAAGCTGCTGAACACAGATTCATAGATTCTAAGGCCAGAAAGGACCATTATGGTCAACCAGTCTGACCTTCTGTATATCGCAGGCTACAGAACTTCCCCAAAATAATTCCTAGAAAATAAATCCCATCTTGATTTAAAAATTGTCAGTGATTGAAAATCCACCACAACCCTTGGCAGGCCCACCATCAGCAATTTCGGGCCCCAGAGCAGAACAGTCAAGGCTCCCCCTAGAAATGGATGGCTGAGGTTTATGACTACTTTTTATCCTATTGATAACACATTAGAACCCATTATGCGTAAGTCATGGTGTTGCTTGCTCTAGTTAACCTTCCCTTTCCCCCCTGCCAGTTACAGCACCAGTGTTAAACAAATTGTGAGCCTAACTATAAGATGTAGAATTTGTTGTTTTGAATTATACATTTATAATACATACATAATGAATGAAATTTATATAAAAAAACATTTAAAGAAGCACAAAGTAAGAAAAACCTAAAGTATCAAGTAGGCTAATTAAACGCCTAATCGTGATTCATGTGTAATCTAAAGACAAGGAAAAAACTGATATACAAGATGTAGCTGAACAGGACCAAAGTTCAAATATACAATACTTGTGCTGCGTGACATCAACACCTAGAGCAATGAGGAGACAGCAAGCATGGTGTGCCAAATCTACCAGGAGATCTTAGAGGCGGCGATCTGGGGCAAAGGCCGAGGGAGAACCTGCACCTCGTTCCCTGGCTGAGCTGCAGAGGTGGTCCATCATCCTGTGTTCATGATAGCAGCTCGTGAGCCAGTGCTAGCGGCAGTGAAGGGGAAACTAGCCCCGGCTGCCTCTTGGCAAACTTAGGACAGCTGGATTGGGTGGCTGAACTTGCTGACTTGTGTTTGGTCAGGAGCTGCAGCCCTGGGGGAGGAAATCTGGTATTGCAGAGGGCCCGTGTTCCTCTTCAACGTCTCCCTGTCATCAGCCCTGCAGCCTGAGAGCCAGCACGGCAGGCACAGCGGCTCCCAAGCAGCCAGAGGGGGCAGCAAGCTCCGCAGTTCCCAGGTTGCTGTTGCTGATGCTCTGCCAGGCAAGCAGGATGCAGCAGCACTCTGGCAAACTGTTACTGTCACAATGAGGGATGGCACTCTGTACAGAGCAGCAGGAAACTGGGTTTTTTTTTTTAATTTTTAAAAGTATCTAGCCCATCCTGGGCCCTTTTAAATCACCAGGCCCCTGGGCAATTAACCCCTTTGTGCCATCCCCCCGCCTCCGGGCGGCAGGCCTGGCCCTTGGTAAATTGTTCCAATGGTTAATAACTCATCGTTAAATGGAAACAGGAAGTTAACGGGGAAAAAGCCAATAAGGTTAAGTGACAAGATTTTAAGAAGTTATTTGAGCCAAACAGGAATCCTTCAGAAAAGGGGATCCAATTCTTGTGAAGTCAATAGACAACAGCATCAAACTACAACAGGTAGCACAGGTGCTGGAACTACGGGTGCGGGGGGGGGAGGGGGTGCTGTAGCACCCCATGGCTTGAAGGGGTTTCCATTATTTACGGGGTTTACAGTTTGGTTCAATGGCTCTAAACACACCCGCTATAAAAACTGTTCCAGCACCTCTGGCAGATACAGTGTAAGATGAAAATTAGGAAGCCTAATAGGGTCTAAAGAGTTTGAAGATCAAGTAGCCAAGGACACAGAAGTAAACAAGAATCTCCAAGTACATAAAAAAACCAGGTAGCCTGAAAAAGAGTCAGCAGGACTGGTAGACTAACAGCATAAAGGGTACAGTTAAGGAAGATTGAGGATAAGGACATTGCATAGACACTGAGTAAAGATGCTGGGAGTAGATCTGAGCTAATAAAGGATTTTATCGTTCAGGGACCAAATGGAAAAATCCAGAAAAAAATCTGGCTTGATTCTAAACAAAGCCAATTTTTTTCCTTAACTGTTTTGTTTAGATGAAAAACTTAAGATTTCAAACAAGACATTTTCAGGTTCTCCCTCTCTCTCATTTTTAATTGGTCAATCTTGAACTAAAACATCATTTAGAAATGAAACATTTTGACTGAAGTTTTCCCTCCAGCTTTTTTGTTGGCTGAAACTATTTGTCAAATCTGACACATAGTTTTGGTGCATCAAAAATAAATAAATAAATGTGTGAAAAAAAATCTATTTCTTGAGAAAATTTCACCCAGCTCTGGCTGGGAGACACCTAACTCTTTCTATATAATGAAGACTGGATACTGGCAGAAATTGAGGTGTAAAAAAGGTGCTAGAACAAAGTAACACATTAAAAGCCAAGTCACCAGGACCACCATTCCAAAAGGACTTAAAAATGATGTGGCTAAACTGCTAAAGAAAAATATTCAGAGAGAAATCCTGGCCACACTGACGTCAGTAAGAATTTTGTCACTGATTTCAACAGAGCCCGGACTTCTCCCTCAATTTCCCAATCAAAACCTTTTACTACACTGGAGGACAAGTGAGGCAAATGTGATAATCTTTAATTCCCAGGATCACTCCTCATGTATTTTTGTTTATTGTTTGAGATCAGGCTTTTCTGAGTAGTTACAGTTAATTTAGTGAGTTTTACTTCAGTATCATGTAAATTGGCTGGAATAATCATTAAGAATTAAATTTTAGTATTTAATGTGATGATAGGGACAAACCAAGCTTCTGTAACAATGATTTTTTTCTTCTCTTTTAATTGATTAGAATTCTTTTAAAAATTGTCAAAATAATGGCTAAATAAAAGGACAAATTTTTTTGAAATTCCAGATAAGCTTTCACAGTGATCCTCACAAGAGGCTATTAAGGAAACTAGAGTAGCCACGGGGTGGGAAGTTATACACCATCATGAATTAGAAACTGGTTAAGAGATGAAAACAATAGGAATAAACGGCTGATTTTTATTATGGTAAAGAAACTAACATATGGGTCCCTTACTGGCCTGGTCTAAACTACAAAGGGAGACCAACAGATCTGCTGCCGAGCCGCAGGCCTACTGCTTTTACAAGAGCTAAATGCCATAGTTGACAGACTCCACCAATGCTCTGCAGAGCACTATGGATACCTTGGAGGAGCCAGAGCCAAAAGACCCTTTCTGTGAACAGCAAAGAGGAGAAAGATGGGGCACATGGAACTGGTGGGGTCCACCTATGCCACGAGCTAGGACCATTTGAGACTCCCCTGCACTCTAATCAGTCTTACCAGCTGAGCTTGATGCAGAGGAAGGAATCTTGGGTAAGTGTGTGAATCTATTTTTCATTACTATGTTTAAATGTACAGATGCTACCCTGCCCAACTTAGCAGGACACAGGTATCGATTTTTCATGATTTTATTTGTACGAGAAGAGGTCGTAAAACAAATAGGTAGAGTTAGCATCCGCTTTTCATACCCTTGTTGGGTGAGACTGGACTGAGGGGTTGGGGGATGGGACAGGACTTGCAGAACAACTTATGTACTTATTGAGGTACCTTGTATCCGCCTGAGAGATCTCAATGAAACTTTCACAGAAAGTCCTCTCCCAGTTTCTAGGGACGGCAGCCTTATTTCTTCCTCCATGATAGGGCACTTTTCCATGCCAGTCTGTGCTGACTTCAGCAGGCACCACTGCAGTAAACAAGCCAGCAGCATACAGGCCCAAGCAGCTCCAGGACACCAGCAGCAGCTATGCATTTTCTGCCTGTGATACCCTCAGGAGTGAGAGATCAGAAAAATCACCAATGCATGTGGAAAACAGTGCCAGTACTCCGTGACATGTCCATGTACTCAACCCAATGGAAACAGGCAGAAATTGTACTGCTTCATGTGACTGAACAATTCCTTCCTCAGCCATACTGAGACTGGGCATGGGACTGAACCAGGACATGGGACTGGACAGCAGTGCAGTGTCGAGGTGCTCCAAAGCAGAAATCTCATAAGCATGTCTTATTTAAAATTTTAGGGGAGCAAGGGAAGGAGTTCTGACCCTTAACTTTTGCTTTCTGTTGTTACTATAAATGGTAACTCTGTTTTATTTGTAGCTGCTCCTGTTGCTGCTTTGAACACTTGACCATGATAAGGAAGAGAACGAACAGGACTCAGGAGGATACGTTTACCGAGACCTTGCAAGTCAGCGTTACACCAAATCACGAACAGAGGGACCTGGATGGTGAATATTTCAGACGATATGGAGAAGGAAAAAGCGTACAGAAGAAAGGCCCAAGAGAGTCACAGCAGGAAACAGAGAGGGAGCTGTACCAGGACATAATGGGGCTTCTCCAGCAGCAAACACAAATGCTACAGACTCTCGTTGACCTACAAGTTCAACAAACACAGGTTCCCCTCCTGTGGCAGTCAATGGAGAAATCCATTTCAACAGCTTCCAACACCCCTCAACATTTCACGTGCCACGATGGGCCACATCTCTATACTTCCCATTTCACACCGGGGTTAGTAAGGACACCACAGCTTCAGATAAACCAACAGTGGCTTTCACAGATCAGTGAATGGTAGCCAAAGTGGGGTAAAATAGACAAATGTTCTTTCCCCTTGTTAAGTTCTGTTCCATTAATTTTTTTCAGAGGTTTTTATTGTATTTTTCAGTTTTGGTATGAACAAATTTTTTTGGAAGTTAATGTGTTATTTCAGGAGATGTGTTGTAGAATGCCTAGCACTACTCAAAACACCCACAACTTGTTTATTGTACAGGGTGACAGCACTCATAGGATCAGTGACAAACACCGTAATAATTGTAAGTGTACACCAAGTACTACACAATCCCTTACAGACCCTGAAACTTCAGGGCCAGGTAGAGCACCAACACACCACATTACTGTGGTTGACTGTTAAAGTGCTCTTTCAATGCATTCCTCAGCCACATAGCTCCACCTTGAGCTCTAATAGCCCTTGTGTCTGGCTGTTCAAATTCAGATGACTGCCACTTCATCTCTCTCCATCACAACAGCCATTTTCCCCCTATTGTTTCACAGATATTATGCAGGACACAACTAGCTAAAGCCATTGGGATATTTTTCCCCACCGAGATCCAATCTTGTGAGTAAACACTCCCACCAGCATCTCTTCAATCTACCAAAAGCACATTCAACTGTCATTCTACACCTGCTGAGCTGGTAGCTGAATTTCTTCTTGGTGCTGTCAAGGTGGCCAGTGTACAGCTTCATTAGCCAGGGGAGCAAGGGGTACGCAGGGTTCCCCAGCATCATTACTGGCATTTCAACCTCACCAGTGGTAATCCACTAGTCGGGGGGGGGGGGGGGGAGGAGGAGGAGGAGTACCTGCTTCAGCTTTCTGAGCAATCCTGTGTTCTTAAAGATGCATGTCATGCACCTTCACTGACAACCCATAACATTACTGGCGAAGAGTCCTCAGTGATCCACCAACATTTTTATAATCGCAGAAAGCTAGCCTCTTCTGTTGATGTACTATGTGGCAAAATAAGCTGGGGCCAAAATAGGAATACGCATGCCATCTATTTCCCCCCTCCCCGCTGCAGTCCAGGAACTCCACTACTGCAAAGCTATCTACTACATCCTGCTTGTTACCAAGTCACAGGCCTACAAAGCAGATGACAACTAATAGCTCTGCATGACAACAGCCCCCATTGTGGATTTTCCATAATGACTGCCCACTGACTGGTAGTAAGCCGGCACTGCAAGCTTCCACAATATGATCACCATTCGTTTCTCAACTGTCAGCGAAACTCTCATTCTGGTGTCTCTGAGCTGGCGGGCTTGTGTGAGCTCAGCACACAGATTCAGGAATGTGGCCTTTTGCATCTGAAAGTTTGGCACCCACTATAATGTAGGTTTGGGACAATGAGTAATGTGATCCAACCAATCAGTGCTTGTTTCTTAGACCCAAAAGCATCACTCCACCATCTTCTGCTGCTCAATGAATGCCACCAAAAGCCTTGAATTGGTTTTCACTATGTGTCCCACAGGAAATGGTCCTCCACAAAATTATGTCCCCCAATGCTGTTCTTCCTAAGGCTCTACACATACTGAAGGAGTGTGCGTCCTGTGTTTCCAACACTTATGACCATAGTGCATATCTACATGGGCTCCATGCTTCTGTCAGAGATAGCAGACACTGAAAAATGCTGCAGGGTGTGTGGGATTTTAAAGATGAAAAAATATGGGATATGGATGGCATTATGGGGATTTGATCCCCTTGCTCCCAATCACGATTTGTTCTGCTGCTCCCTCCATTGTCAAAATGTCCCAAAAGCCAATGACCCAGAGAAGGTGATTGGTACACTAGGATACTACTCACGGTGTATCACACTGTGCATTGACACAAGCAATCCTGGTGAGCATGCACAGCACTGACACAAGAAGCCAAGTATGCACACGCATGAGTGATACACTAACTGCAGTGGCTTTATGGCAACATACTGTACGTTTGTCTAAGTTTGTAGTGTATACATGGCCATAGTTGTGTACAAGAATTAGTAGTGTTAATATATTAACAATCTAGAAAAGGAGATAAGCAGCAAGGTAGAAAAATTTACTGATGACAAAAGTTATTTTGAATAATTAAGAACAGAGAAGACAAACTTCAGATGGTCTAACAAAGCCAGGTGAGCAGGCAGCACAATGCCTAGCAGTGCAATTCACTGTTACCAAATGCAAGGCAATACACCTTTGAAGTAACATGTTAAACTAGGGGTCTCCATTCCATGTCCTCATCCTACCTCCACCCCTATGCTAGGAGTTCTGACACACCCATGTCAGGAGTTCGGTCTTCCCCCATTAATCTGCCCACTAAGGAGCTCCCAGAGTGCAACCTGGACGTAGGACAGCTGAGCTAACTGTCCCACCAACCTGGGGGGTCTCCCTCTCACACTGTGATGCTGTTGGCAAGCTACAAATCACTGACAGGTACTGCCCTTACACAGACATCCACAGGCAGGGACACACCCAACTGAGTTACATGAATGATTCTCCCAGCCACTACTGAACAACGGAGAGGCTCCAGCCAATTCCCCCCAGCTCCCCAGCCTTGCACCCTAGAACTATACCGTCTTGCCCTGGTTAGAAGCCTGGCCAGTGTAAGTTCATTACCCAGTCCACCCCTACCTCGATGTGACAAGGACACGCACTAGCCTTTGTAAACTGACCTGAGATTTCCCAAGCACTTTAATCAAAACACGTTAGTTTAGGTAAAATATAAAACAGATTTATTAACTACAGAAAAATAGATTTTAAGTGATTATAGGTAGTAAGCATAAAGGTCAAAGTAGGTTACCTAAAAAATAAAAGTAAATTTGCAGTCTGAGTTCTATAAACTAAACAGGATTTGAATCAATCAGTATCTCACCCTCATAGTGCAAACAGACTACAGATCTTCAAGGCACAGGCTGGAACTGCCTTCCAGCCCAGGACCACCCTCCCAGTTCAAAATCTTTGTCCTCCAGACATGTTTCCAGGTGTTGAGTTGTGAGGGGAGTGAGAGCAAGTCATGAGGTCACTTCCCCTTCTTTTACAGTTTCTTCCAACTTGCTGGAAAGATCTTTTGATATGAGGTGGGTCAAGCTGTCTCCATTGTATATATGCTCTAAGATGGTTGTTGGGAGAGCGGATTCCCTTCAATGGGCCATCAGTGGGTCTTGCTACTCCACTTTTGTACCTGAAAGGCTAGTTGTGGGTGTTCCCAGCCTCACAACATATTTCAGTAACACACAACAAAATTTCATAACTTCACATACAAAGACAGTACATACAACCCAACAGGAGGATATTAGTGTTCAACAGATCAAGACTTTTAAAATGATACCTCACAAGGCATACTTTGTATGAAACATATCAATTATATGACAGTGGTGAATATGCAGGCTCCAGAGTGCCACTTTCAGGTACAGAGTGCCACACAAGGGTTCTGTGGGCCCCCCCAACAACAGTCCCTGATATATTACAATTACGGCCACACAGAGCCTCTGCCACGGTGAGCATGGGGAAAACGAAGGGGCACAGAGCCCAGGCACAGATTAGAGGGAGCTGCAGGGAGTCCTTGAAATAAAAAGGGGAAGGAGGGAGGCACACAGAGTTTGTGAGGTAGAACGGAGGAATGGACACACCAGCGGCTCCATACATTGTGGTCAGCCTAGAGAAAGCAACAGAGTATGTGACCCTCTAGTTAAAAACTGCTAGCATTTTAAATCAGAAGAACTTTTCCCTTTTTCAGCTATGTTGTTTCCTAGTAAAACCATAGCAATGTATCTTCACCTTTAAGATATTACAAAATGCTTTAGCACATCCACGAGAACACTAGCTAACTAAAAAGTTTAGTTTTCAGAAACTGTTTTTGGCTTTCCCAGATATGAATTTGTTTATTCAGTTTGTCAAATTAAGATTTCTCCCCTACACCAAAGATTCGTTTAGAGATGTTTAAAAAATAATACCACCTTAATAACTATTGAAAGCGTTATTTAACAATGATAAACCAAGGACTAAAAGGGCACATTTTCACTCTGCAAGACACATATGCCCCAACATTAACTAAACATCTCATTTAGTGATATAGCAATTACTGACAGGAACCAAAAGTGATACCTTATACAAAAAAAATAAAAAATAAAAATAAAACCCACTTTCCTATAAGCCTGCATGTGCTACCATCTTGATCTTGGTCCCTGTACACAGTGCATGTCTCCACAGTTCATCTAACAGGTTGCCCAATACTGAGAATGACACAGGCAGAGCTGGACTATATACTAGACTAACTGCAAGAAGGCAAAACACATATAGGTGTGCAAGGAAACAATTTGTAAAAGTAAATTTAATTTATTTCTGAAAATTGTTTTTAGTGTCATACAGTGTAAAGTGTTATAAAAATATTTACCTTGGTATTGGTCCAGAAAAAGGACAGGATAAGTTAGTTTCCTGCTTCAAAAAACCAGAAGCACTTGCTGCATAATTCTGGGGGGTCCAATTTATAATGCTAAATTGACCTTGCAACTCAGCACTGCAGAAAACTGTGCCTAGCCTGCAGCAAAGCTCTGAAATCCATCCATCAAATATTAACTCTTATCTAGAAAACCAATGCCAAAACAAGCTTTTTAATACCCTGCCACCCCTAGTTTTTGATAGATTGGCCCAGTGACCCAACAGGACTTTCTTGCCATACTGTATGAGATAGGGAGATGCTTTTTCGAGGAAATGGTGACAACATGCTGATTGTTCACATGGTATTCCTTAACCAAAAGATCAGAGTCCAGTTCACAGTACTTATTTTTAAAGTCCTACATGGGCAGAGGGCCAGCTACTAAGTCCCTCTCCCTCCCTCCCCAACCCCTTCACATTACATTCGGCAATGACACTAAAGCTAATGAAACTCAGATTCAAATTCATGGGTGGGTAGAGCGGAGGGCTGTCAGGAGTAGCAGCCGTGTTAATCTGTATCCGAAAAAGAACAGGAGTACTTGTGGAGGGCTGATAGTTGCCGAGTCTGCTCTCCACTAGAAAGGAGTTCAGTAACAGTCTTGCCCCACTTAGGACAGATTATAAATTCTGTTCACGCTGGATTTTGCTAAATAATCATGTGTCACTGACAATGGTTGCTTGGAAGTCATCCACTGGGACTGGAACACTAAGTAAGCAGCTTAAACCAGAGGTGGCTTCTTCCTCAGAGGCTGAATTATGCATCTGTTTTTATAAGGTGTCCATACGGTAAAGGACGTTATATATGTATGCAACAGCTCTTACAGGATTTTTTATTATTAGAGATAGTCATATAACGAGAAGTAAAACTTACATCATATTAAAAAAAAAAGTAGAGGTTTCCAATTGTATCTAGAATACACTGAAGGAAACTAACCGTAGCATTAACTTTGTCCAAACTACCAGCTTTAAACTATGTTAAGGAGTATCAGGCCTACTCTAGCCTTTTCTGAGAGTTTGCAGTGGAATCCCTAGGCAGTCGGCAGCGTTTTAAACAATGCAGCAGTTAAACACTGGCAAACTGATCTATTATACTGGCACTCCTCCTATTGCTACCACCAGTGGAGCTACACTAGTGGAAATCTAAGAAAAAACATCTAGTATAGATTGATTTTAAGAACATGCAGCACAATTTACATCCATACCACGAAGATTCTGAACAGTATTTTAAATTTATTACAGAGCAGTATTTGAGACCTGCTGGTGGTTAACCTCAAACATGGTTCCAACTTGGAAGGTTCACTTACACCTAGGATGTCCAGACAGCAAGTATGAAAAATTGGGACAGATTGTGAGGGGTAATAGGCACCTATATAAGAAAAAGCCCCGAATATTGGGACTGTCCCTATAAAATCGGGACATCTGGACGCCCTACTTACACCCCCTCCTCTCCCCAAAAGAGCCATGGTAAATTCATTGACATAGTTCCTAGAAGGGTAACGTACATGGGTTAAACCAGTTTTGAAAGCAGTTTCACTAAGGTCTGGTCTACATTATAAAATTAGGTAGGTTTAACTACATCCATCAGGGATGAGAAAAATCCATACCCGAGTGGAGTAATTAAACCGACTTAAGTCCCCATGTAGATAGCACTTGGTTCACCGAAGAATTCTCCCATCGACCTGACTACCGCCTCTCGGGGAAGTGGATTACCTCTGCTGACAAAAGAACCCCTTCTGTTGGTGTAGATGTCTATACTGAAGCACTCCAGCAGCACTTTAAGGGTAGACCAGCCCTAACCCCTGACTGACTTGGTTAAACTGATCTAATTTTCTAGTGGAGACCAGGCCTAAACATAGTTTAACCGTTAAAAATACTTTTTTTTTTCCACTACCCTAGAATGAGACCCTTCCCTCCAGATCCTAAGCAATACATTTATCAAACAACTTCTACAGTGAGACTGAACAAAGCTTTAGAGAAAATAATATGGTAAGTATATTATAAATTACAAACATATTAGCAAGAATAGTAAAATTTAAGGGCACTGTTAACTAACTTACACTCCAAATTTGGATTTGGGAGGGAAAATACACAAAGGTTGGAATATTCAAAGCCAATTAGGGGATTTAGTCATAACTCCGATTCATTTCAGTGGAAGGTGAGCAGCTAAGGAGCTGGGTTTGGAAGTTTTACCTGGAGGATCTGACACCCAATATTAGCATTGATTGTTCCCTTTACAGCACTGTGAAGTCACAACTAGAAACGAAACAAACGTGACGCCAACCAGCACAGCTTCACTGTCCAAAGTTGAATGGGGGTGGGGGGCGGGGGAGCGCTCCTTGAGAAACGCTAGACATGGAACATACTAACAGCTTCTTAAAACAACTGAAAGAAACAGGGACAAGGGATTTTCAACAACATTCACTTTACAATTTTCTCAACACAGCCCGCCCCACTCTTCTTTGGGATCCCCCAAAACACCACCTTTATAGCTGGCAAGAGGATTTTTTTTAAGAGCAAGGCGAGTCAGGCAGCAGCATCTCCCCTTTGCTGCCACACCACCAGGCGAGTCGCTCTCAAACGCGAGGTTTTTTCCTCAGTACGCCCCAAGTGACACGCTGCCGCTGAGCGCTTGGCAACTGCCCGTGCGCAGCCAGCGGGCCCCGCGGTACCACTGACCCTCTCGGGCCTCAGGCCCCCACAAACCTGCTGCGGGCGCCGCCAACGCCCGCCAGCGCTGAGCGTCCGCCGGCGCCGGTTTCACTTTCCAGCTCGCTTCCACTCTCCAGTTCCCGGCAGCCCCCCCCCCCCCGCTTAAAGAGGTCACCACCCCCGCACCCGGGATACCCTGCCAGGCCCGGCCCGGCCAGCCCAGCCCCTCCACCGGGCACCCCGGTCTCATGCCACCACCGGGACCACAGGGCAGCCTCCCAGCCCTCCCTGCAGCTCGGGGGAGCCCCGAGGGCAACCCAACCCCCTCCACTGGGTACCCCGGCCTCATGCCACCACCGGGACCCTCCGCCAGCCTCCCCCCGGGGGCAGCTCCCCTCCAGTCCCGACCCCGTGCCGCTCTGCGGCCCCTGCCCAGCCCGACAGGCAGCGGCCGCAGGTCCCGCCGGTGCCGTGCGCGGCGCCCCCCGTGCCCCGCTAGCCCCCGGCCGGGCGCCGTCGGGAGCCCGGTGCCCTGCGCGCCATGCGCCGGCCGAGCCCACGCACGCAGAGGTGACCCCGGCCAGGCCCGCCGCCCCCCTACCTTGTAGGAGTCGGTGGCGAGCAGGATGTTGAACTCTGCGCCTGCCGCTGCACGTTCCATCTTGCCGAGCACGAGCCGCCGCCGCGAGCAGGGACAATCACAAACGGGCTGTGCCGCCGCCGCCGCCGCCGCCTCCCCTCGCTGCCAAGAGCCTCCCTGAGGGGTGGAGCTACTGCTCCACCTCCCCCCCCCCCCCCCATTAGATTTCGACCTGCGACTGGAGGAGGTGGGGCTATGAGGTCACGCAGAGGAGGGCGGGGCCTGCGCCTCCACGCATTCTCGAAGTGAGCGGGGCGGAGTCAGCACTTCACGTTCTCTGTCGTAGGACTCGATCGGCCAGCGGCAGGAAGGAGGCGGAGCCGAGGCGGTGACGCCACAAGGGTAGCCGCTCTACTCTCTCTTGCTATTGGCTGGAGTCGGTCCCCTGAGCTGGGCGGCCGGAGAGGGAAAGATGCTCAGTCAGGAGAGCCGGTGACCGAGCGGGGAGGGGGGAGAGAGAGAGAGAGAGAGAGAGAGAGAGGAAGGAGTGTTTGCGCATGCGCGCTGGCGCAGAGCTTGCTGCTTTCGATTCTCCAGAGCTGCGGTGGGCGCGGGGAAGTGGCTCAGGCCTCGCCCTGGCCGGTTTCTGCTTAGCCCGCCCCGCCCTTGGCTGCGGAAGCCCCGTGCGCTGGGCTGCTCCGGGGTTCCCGCCCACGGCGGGAGGCCGGGCCCCGAGGACAGCTGTTTCGCAGCGGAGGAGTGTCCGGAGCAGGGATGGGTCCGGATCGTTTGTGGGGCCAGCGCGGCTGAGAGCCCCGCTCTGTAGAGCAGCAGCTCCCCTCAGCGCTGCTGGGAGCCCCGCTGTAGCTGCCGGGCTGGCTGGGGCTTGCCGAAGGGGAGCAGGGCGCGCAGGCCGGCCCGGAGTCCCGTCTGAACCCCGCATGAAGAGGGCTCAGGGCTGCCGCAGGAGTTACTGGTCCTCTACGACGGCCTGCAGGAGAAAGTTGTTTGGAGACACTTCGGCTCATCCCTGGAGTCCAGTCCCTCGTCAAGAATGCCACGGCTCCTGCACCGCCGCGGGACAGAGCCTACGTGCCTCGGCCCGCCCCCCAGCTACGCCTGGGACACTGCTCCTACTCCGGAGCGGTCCCTGCAGGGTGGTCTCTCTTCCCCAGGGGAGGCATCTGCTGCCACATCTCTCCTGAGCGGTGGGGCTGAGTTCTGCACACACAAGCCTACCACGACCAACTCCTCTGTGCCCCCCTCGCTGGTTTACCTCCTGTGTAGCAAATGCTCTGTAGAGCTCCTTCGTCATGGCAGCCAGGCCAAATTTGAGTGATTGGCCTGCCTGGCGTGTGGGGTTCAGAGTTAGCCCAGCTGCCCCTTCTCCAGGAGATAAATCAGGAGCTTTTTGGCTGTAAACAGGAGCCTCTTTGACAGAGTGGGAGATGGTCAGTACAAACACCACAGCCAGCACACACACACTAACCCCAAGCTTCACTCTGAAGTCTAGAAAGTCTGAGTCAGTGTGAAGCAATAGGAACACCTACAAGCATGGGTGAGAGGTCGTTTTGTATTGAATATCACCAGATTCTATCTTCACTGGGATTCACTGTCTACTGTTTAGTTTTTAATTTTTTTTCCACACACACAACTGTACAAATTACGTCTGTTACTCCTGTGGGAATTCTGTGCCACTATGTAATGCAGAATTTTGCAGAAATTAATGTTGTGGGTTCAGAATTTACTTTCCTCCACAGAAATGGGCTGCAGTGGTGCTAGCTACCACTAGGGGCCACTGGACCCAGCAGAGCCCAGTTTGCACATAAGACACTGCTGGGGGGAGTGGGAGGGAGCTAGAGTAGGGGTGGGCAAACTTTTTGGCCCGTGGGCCACATCATGGTGTGATACTGTATGGAGGGCCGGGTAGGGAAGATTGTGCCTCCCAAACAGCCTGGCCCCCACCCCCTATCTGCCCCCACCCACTTCCCGCTCCCTGACTGCCCCCCTCAGAATCCCCAACCCATCTAACCTCCCCTGTCCCCTGACTGCCTCCCCACCCCTATCCACCCCCCTGACAGGCCCCCTGGGACCCCACCCCCATCTAACCCACCCTGTTCCCCGACCACCCCCAGAACCTCTGCCCCATCCAACCACTCCCTGTCCCCTGCCTGCCCCTGGAACCCCCTACCCTACTGCTGCCCCCTTACCATGCCACTCAGAGCAGCAGGAGCTTGCAGCCCTGCTGCCCATGTGGCAAAATCACTGCAGGGAAGAGGGAACAGCAGGGGAGGGGCCGGGGACTAGCCTCCCCGGCTAGGAGCTCAGGGGCCAGGCAGGACATTCCCGCGGCCCAGATGTGACCCGTGGGCCGTAGATTGCCCAGCTCTGAGCTAGAGGGTACCTGGCAGCTGCACTTCCCAACATGCCCTGAGGGAAGGAGAAGGTGCGGTGCAGGAAACTCTGCAAGCCTGGGACCAAGCATCAGGCTGTTTCTCTCTCTGGGGGAGGAGGGGGCGGGTGGCTGGGCAAGGGGGAGGGAGGCTCTGTGACTGGGCTGAGGGGGGGGTGCAGGTGTCTGGCCCCCAGCTGGGACCTGGGGGTGGGGAAAGGGGGCAGAGAAACAGGAACTGGGTTGTCATAGGGGTTTCTTTAACTCTCTACTCCTGGAGGAATTTTTGTGTGTGTCTGTATTGTTATAGACATACTTGCTGACAGGTATTTTGAAATAAATTACAAAAATAATTGAAACTGTTGTGATTATGTATTGTTATTTTGACAAAATTTGCAGATTTTTTTTTTTTTTTTTTTTTGGTGCAGAATGCCCCCCGAAGTAATCTGTGTGAGAGCATGGGCTTTTAGCCACTAGCTTTTAATATGCAGGAGGCAATGGC
The DNA here is from genome assembly GCF_965152275.1 of Natator depressus. Lineage (NCBI taxonomy): Eukaryota > Metazoa > Chordata > Testudines > Cheloniidae > Natator > Natator depressus. The sequence continues at coordinate 321,047,041 of NC_134234.1, read as the reverse complement.
CTCCACTTGGGAAGATTCCTCCTCTGCCTTGAACATTAAAATACTAAATGTTACTCTGTTCTATATAGGTTTTCAGTTATATAAGCTTGTCACTCTGAATCCTAGGATGGCTGTAGTCAGTGTAAAGAGGGAGAAACAGCTACAAGCATAGTAGGGAGCCTTTTTTCACTAAAATATCACTACGTTCAGTCACTGTGATTCAGACTATTATTGTCGAATTTTTGGGATCTCAGCCATTTTGACTTTACAAATTACACCCTTACAATGAAACTGTTGTATGCATATTAGTGTAGAGTATGAGGGAGATTACACAGATGGTAGAACTTGGCTGAACTGCTACATCTATACAACAACACAGGCTTTCAGGTACTAGTTATTGAATAATACACAAGAACAAAATCCTCCAGAAATACCACCAGCCAAAGCTGACAGTGCTCATCAGAGTACATGCTGGGCCAGCATGCCCAGGGACTATCCAGCAAGGCTGTAGGGGAAAATGGTGATCCTTCACCATTGCAGCTGAGTACATAAAGTAAAGTTATAGCCCCACCAATTCATGGTGTATAGGCAAATCCTCACACATGGGAGAACAAATCCTCCATTGAAACAAATGTGAACCAGTGCAAAAATATAGTGTACACCATACATAGTATGACTCTGCTCCAGTGAGTGGGGCGGGGGACAATATGCCTGGAATTAGGTGACAGGTGTAGCAATGTTTGCAGGGAGTGCTGTGTGTGGATGTGGTGCACCGTGTATACAGAACGGCTAATTTTGCTTCAGTTCACCAGTGCAAGTTTCAGGTATGCAATTCTCTGGTGTACACAATGAATCATGCTAAGCTGTTGGTCAAAATACTGTTTTGTGGAACCATATGCACCTTGAAGCAGGAGACAGATATGGCTGTGAGAAGTCCTTTTTGATCCCTGGGGTAAACTGCAACTGAGAAATCCTTGATTTCATTTACACAAACATAAGTTAGGGTAAACCATAGGATGTGCAGAAAGGAGTCCATCATTTAACTATTGACCAGCCTACCAATGAATAGTACAGGAAAAAACAGCTACTCTCTATATAAACAAGTGATAAAAAAAAACAAGCCTTTTCATAAAACAAGGACCTTGTATGAACTAGTACCTGGTATAAGTGTTCACCATCCAATATATGTATCTAAAAGAAAGTTTCACAAATGGTTACTGCTTAAGAAAATGAGCCATAGCAGCTAGAATCTTGGTTTCCACGCTTTACTAATACTATTAAGTATGTGAAAAGACTGAGTAAATTACACAAAGTAATCAACTGAGGTAATAAATACATAGATCCTTTTTCTTGTAACATCATGAATTAAATATTTAGGGCCTAATCCTATAGAACTCATGCAAGTACAGTAGTCCTGTTGAATTCCATAATCACACAATAGGCCTGATTAGCTGAGCATACAACAGCCATTCCTGGCAGTACGTTAAAGGATCTAGTGAACAAACCTGCTGTACTTTCTTGGAAGCAAGCTCTGTAGCCAGTTCATATCTGGCAGAAAAGCCTGACCTACTTGTAGCAGTCTTGCAACCTATTGTATACAAGGTATCCATGACACCTCCTATACTAGGGAATCCTTTGTCTTCTCACGAAATGGTTTCATATAACTTGATTATTCTTGGTGAGTGTCAATGTTTTGCTTCTGTTTAGAATTAATGAGTGAAAGACATTACTAAACTTAGGGCCTGATTGTCCTCTTGCTTAAATTGGTGTAAATCAGGAATAACTGCACTGAAGTCAATAAAGGTACGCTGGAGTAAGTGAGAGAAGGTATGTTACATATGGCAGTATCTAGTGATAGGACAGCATAATACAGCTTAGCATTCCATAACAGGAGGAAGCTCTTTGACAGAGTGGTAGCAGCTGGATAGGGTTAAAATAAATTGTAGAGCAGAGATTCCTACACATTTCTTTTTTTTCTAGGCAGTATATGTGCCACTTAGCAAACAGAACACCTGGCAGCAGCAGTTATGAAAACCAACCAAACTCAAGTGGCTGCTGCCATTTGAGGATCAATGAGCTGAATGTAGGATTAATTTGCCATGACCTCTGACATCCCCTCCTCCTCCCCTGTGACTGACATTGAAGTTTCCCACCCGCTTTCGTCCAGTCCATAACACTGTTGATAAAGTCACCTTTCTCGCTGCCTTGAATGCTTTCACTGGCTCGCCCTCTTCCACAACATGAAGTTCAATGATCTTGCCCTTATTTTCAAGCCAGTACTGCGTAACTCTGCCGCCTTCCTAGTGTTCCCTCTTAATTTTTCCCACCTATGTGTGGAAGAAATTTTGTTATGTGCACCAATATGGAGGTGATGTGTGGTGGGGCCAAAGGTTTTGGAGTGTGGAGGGGGCTCAGGGCTGGGGGTGCAGGTTCTGGGGTGGGGCAAGGGGTGAGGGGCTTGGGGTGCAGGAGGATACTCAGGGGCTACAGTGGGGAGAGAGGACTCCCCCCAGCTCTCTCCCCACAGCAGCACCTGGGCTGGGAGGGAGAGGCACCCCTCCCCCAGCCCAAGCAGATCCAGGCCAGAGGAGGACCGCGCATGGGGCCGGCCCAGGCCGCTCTGCAGTGGAGTTGGAACCAGAGAAGGGGCACCCGCGGCTGCAGCAGGTTGGGGGCCGGGCTAGGTGAGGACCAGGGGAGGGGCGTCCTGGCCACGGCAGGTCCCCGGGCAGGTTCCCTGAGCGCCTGCGTGGCACTAAATAGGCTGCTGCGCGGCCGTGCAGCTTACAGGGAACATAGCTTCCTACGTATTTGTCCTTGTTGTGCCTCCCCCACCCACCCACTCTGCTCCTCCAACAATGCTAGTCTCCAAATACCATTTGCCTACTTTTCCAGTGAACTTTTCTGCACCTTCTGCCACATCACCCCCAAGCATGGAATGGCTTTCCTGAGCTGGTCTGGACTGTAACCTCAAACCCGTTCTGAAGATCTACTTCTACTGTGATGCATTCAGTAACTATAACAGTATAGTTGTAGGGTAAATTAGGATCATTTTTACTTGATATATCATCATTTTAAAGTAGTATGTCCTTCAAACTTTGTATTATCAGGATGGGGCCCAATCACTGCCTGGCTTGTTTGCAGTTCTTCTTTCCCCTGTCCTGCTCCTCTATTTTCTTTTAGAATGCCAGCTCTGCGACAGGGTCTGTATCTGTTTTTGTGTTTGGAAAATGCACATTATAGTGCAGGCATTATCAGAAACAAGAGTTACTAATAGTTAAATGACTGAATGACGAAAAATCCTTTGCCTGAAACCACAGTTGCAGAAAATTTGAAAACTAGCTATTTAATTAGTGAAGACGGGGGAGCAGAAATCCTTCAGTGTCCAGTTTTTTAAAAAGTCATGACGTTTCTCTGTATAAGGCTCTGCTGATGTATTTTCAAGCTTTCAGTAGTATGATTAATGCTGATTTGTTCACACAGGATCTTTAATCCTCAGTATCTTTCCCCCTCTTAGCTCTTCAGTCGTATCTGACAACATGTCAGAGCTTGAATAATGGCTTAATTTAGTTTAGGTGAAAGAATCAAACTGTATCAGTAATGAAATATTGGAATGTTAGCATACTGTGGAGCGTTAATAGAAAATGGGACCAGGGTAAATGAAATTATGCTAAATTACAGTTTGCTGGGGAAAAGGACAAAGGCAAAGATTAAACAGTGGCAAAGATTAAATACTAGTCACTGGTGCAGCAGTAACTGGAGGGAGCATGTTTACAAGGGGGAAGAGGGGTGAATCCAGGAACACAGAACTCTACTCAGGTATAGAAATGCACTCAGATAGTCTATTATTACCTGTCATAGCCTCCATTGTGGGTATAAGTAGACTTCAGTCTACACTACAAACTGGAATCAGGATTGTAACTTGGTTAGGGGACAACTATGATGTAATCAAGTTGCATCTGTAGCACAGACAGGGCCTTAATGTCTGTCTAAAGTAGGCAGGGAACCAAGTTAAGGTTTATTTATTTATAGTCAGTTTAAACATGATTGCAGATAAACTATTTCTAACATTATTTGGCATGGTCAGGGCTGGTCAGTGATCATCTTTTAGCATTTTACTCTTGCAAGTAAGAGATTTTAAAATCTGTTCATTATAAGTATCTTTAACTCTCTCTCTCTCTCTCTTACAGTAATGAATGGATTCAAATTAGGCTAGGAACCACCTTGCTTTCCAGGGACTTCTGCTAACAAGTGATTTTCTATTTAGCAGAAGTGTCCTATCAGCATTTTGCATGTAGAATTTAACAATTTACTGTAGAAAGTGAATCCCACAAAAATATTTTCAGTCTAGTGCCTTGTGAGCTGTCCAGGGACAGTCAAACTAAGATAGACAATGAAACCATCTCTCCACTATACAGGTCACTAATCCAGATATATCAGAGCTCCAAACTTACTTTACATAGTCACAGGAATGACATTGCAGGAGCACAGGAAACTGAGTGAAATTTCAGCACAGACCATGCAGAATTTAAGTTTCATCTGGAAAGTTTCACATTGTTCTGGTTGTACGTCTGTCTACGGACAAACAGATACAACTGTCAGCCTGAAACAATCACTCAGATGTGTCCTGCCCTATTCATCTCTGTGTTGACTCTGAAGCCTATTGTTAAGTCAATATTAATGCTGATCATCAAGTGTATGCGAGTTCAATTATCCCCATCCCAGTGGGTGCTGTGGGGTCTGTTTTACTAGTGGGCCAGCACCTAAACCTCCAGTTGAGGCCTCCTGGCTGTTTCTTCCCCTCTTGAGGTCCCAAGTGAAACAACAAGACAGCTCACAGTCAGTAAACAAGGTTATAAAAAGGCCTAAAGGAAAAGAAAAAGCTGTAGGCAGCTCCCTCCAACATATAGGCCTCTCTTACTTCAGAGGACCCGGCGTTCACTGGGTCTCTAGTGCAAGTCTCAGTCTTTTCCCCCTTTTTAGCCCAGGGGATCCACACCCTCCTTCTATGATGGCAGAGACTTCTCTGGTTGTCAGCCCCCTCTTTGTGCTGGAGAAGCTCAAACAGCCTGTTCCCTTCCCAGGGTTTCCCCCTTCTGCGTGGAGTTCTCTCCTTTAATGACCTCCAGTCTTTGCATGATTTGCAGGTGTGGAGGCGCAGAGCCTCTCCAACCCAAAGCAGCCCCCTGACCCCTTCCATGCTAGTGCAGGGTTTATAGAGCCCATTATATGGTATCCTCCTAAGTATTGTCCATACTACACCCATATGTGACACCAAAGGGGGATGTGCAGATTCGCATTAGATTATGTCAGCCTCCATAATACGATTATCCCTCTATTTTGTGTGCTTTGATCAGCAGTGAAATAGTTAGTGATGCTATAATTTAAATGATCATTATTAGACCTCAGAGTCAATACCTTGTGGAAATAAATAGGAACCATACATCCCTGGTATGAGCTGTCTGCAGACCCAAGCAGATATTGTTACATTGGTATACAATATTTCAGGCAGAAGTTTACTTTTGGAACCACAAAGGGTAGAGACAATTATTCTATTTATGTAAAGAAAACTTATATTTTTGAGCATAAGATGGCAGCCACTAAGAAAAAGTGCCATTCCAAATTAACCTCTGTATACTCCATAGGACAGGGCCCACAACTGCTCAAGGTTTCCTGTACTCCCCAAATTCCAAAACTCGCCTGCCCTGCACCATCCTACAGCACCTGTTCTAGCCCCATTTCAATGCTGCAGTGGCCTTCCTTGTGGTAGGACAGCTAGATGAGTCTCTGGAGCTCATCAATTCTGCTGCAGGGTATGTAAGGACTATGGGGTGTACTTATTATTTTAGGACCTCAGTATTACCTAAATGTACATTTTGGTGAACTTGAGAACTAGGGGCCCAGATTCTCAACAGTACTTAAAGGGTGCTCTGCTCAGTATTGCAAAACCTTTCCTCAAGGCAGCCTGCTGCCAAGGCTCTCTATACAATGCATGGGAAGAATTAGGTGCTGGAGGAAGGGATCCATGGAAGTCAGCAAGTTGGGTCGGGAGAGGCCTAAGCTAGCCAGGCATGAAATGCTGAAAGGGGAAGTGGGGAGGAGAGGGGCTTTGGCTCCTAAGTGGCTGACTTGCTGTGCCTGGCTAATGGGCCATCTCCCTTGGCTTGGGATCCTCAGCCACAAACCCTCTCCTGGAGTTAAGTGACTGACCTGGCTTAGGTAGCCCAACCCTAGCAGTTGAAAACACCTCACTCTCCTGCTCATGCTCCATTCGTCTCTCAAGCTCACCCCACATTTCTCTGTGCCCTTGTTATCTTTTGTGCAGAGGCTGTGCTGTCTCCACCCCAATATCAGTGGTCTGCTTCCAGTTCTTCTGCTGTAGGGTCTGACCGGTCTCAAGAGTGCTCAGAGCATGCCTACAGGATCAGGCCCCACTGGCAAGATTGGCATCCCCCTGCCTAATTTGAGAATCCTGCTTTGGAGCCCCTGGGACTTTGGCTTGAGCTAGGGCTCTGATCTGCTCATTAGCTGAGAGGTGGCAAATAGGAACTAGGCAGCTTTGTGAATGCCAGCCTGCAGAAACATAGGCAATTCAGAGGACCTATAGGGTTAGCTGGCCGCATAGTGGTGGTTTTGAAAATGTCAGTGGTGCCTCAATGGTGGCTTTAAGTGCCTAAAGAGACAGATAAATGCCTTTGGGGATTTGGGTCTACATTCTCATCAACTAAGGTACCTCCTCAGTCAGACATCCTGCTGAACAGCATCCCAAACACTTGCATGAACTCAGCGAGAAGGAGGAGATCATCTTACATGGAAATGAACAAAATATCCCTGACATGTCATTTTAAGTCATCTTCAATGAACAAAGAGTGTTGTTTTTTTAATTGAACAGTGTGCTCTCTCGTGTAGTTCCTCTAAAAGTAATGTGTAGATGGCTGTTTAAACCATAACTCAAAAAGTTGTTTAAAAGTGATGTTATGTCAGTTGTAAAAAGAAACTGAATACACTATATAATGAAGATGAAACATCAAGGCCTAGTTCATACAATAGCCAGGGAAAGGCCAAGCCCAGTACAAGATTTTATTTCTAAAAGACTAGATACCAGATACTAATGGTATTGTTAAAATATATGCAGTTAATAATTTAGATATTTCAGTTGTTTATATTTTACCAACATATAGTGTCATGTTTGGTTGTCCACTGAGCCTTCTGCTCTATACATCATTCAGTATTACTTTCAATATCCCTGGCTATCTATTTATGTTGTGTATGTAGGATCCAAACCAGCAGGAATCAGATTTCATTACTGCTAGCCCATGGATATTCAGCAGGGCTCCAGAGCTCTAGAACCTGAGCCATCATCAGAATTCACTTTGACTGTCTACCTCCTAGGGACAGTGTCTGAAAGCCAGCCTCTGTCTTTAGATGTAAATGTATATATTCATGCCAGACTGTGGATTTGTTAATCTTCTGGACACACTACAAAACTGTCCTTTCTTCACTGGCTTTTTAGAACAGAACAGGAGGAGGGTGGAAATGGGGGGTTGGTTGGTGAATTTCGATATAATGGCTTTGCACCACATTACATCAACATATATTCCCTAATATGTGTCTTGCATACAAAGTGCGTAACCCTGTTTGGGGCATCTAGATTGTACCATAATACAATAATTAATAATAATGAGGTAGAAGATGTGATCATCTGCAGCCAATATGAGCCTTTGTTTGCCTCACCTGCACTTTGCCTCCAATCCATCTCCCATCAGCAATTAAAATTCCCAAGTTTATAAACAGCTTCACACAGCTGGCATTTTCTCTTTGAAATAAAGCAGAAATATTTGTCTCTTTCCTTGCCTCAAATGAACTCCTCCACCCCCCAAAATTAAAAATACACCAGCCTGAGGCTCAGCATAGGTAACATATAGTAGGACTCATGGTAAGTCAGAGGTACTTTCCAGTGAAAGCTAGGTTATTTGTCATTTTCTCTTCAATGAAACTCCTCCAAAGCAAACATAAATTTCACTAGCAGGCTGGGGACTGCTAGACAATCATCAGATTTCTGACGGAAACTTTGTTTTAACATCCTGGTAATATGGAAGGCATTCATTATTTTGTGATGGATCAGACCTATAACATCCACCAATGTTACCCAGGAAAAGGTTTTAAAGGAAAAATAAAACACTACATCAGCATATTGAAAAAACAGTACATGGCCCTGACTCTCAGCATTTTGCTTGTACCTGCCAATTTTCTGAGTTGCAGTCTCATAGTTTATGAAATCAGCAGAGCCCCTCAGATGAACCGCAGCCTTGAACTGTATTTACTCTGCAGCTATGGTAGCCGAAAGTGCTGGAGCATGTTATGTCCTGCAAGGTCCTGAGTCTCTCCACATACATGCTCAGCAGCCGGAGCTACTATTGACTTCAGGATGCTTAGTACCTTGCAGGATTGTACCTCATAAAGGCAAAGTCTGAACTATTTCATCTGTTTTCTCAGGAACAGTACTGAGGTGAAGTATTTAGAACAGATTGTATTCGGGTTAGCTGTTATTGGGCTGTAACATTTCTCTCCATGTAAGTTTAAAGAAATGTCTGATTTTCAATTGTGCCAGATTTAACAGTGAGCCAAGAGGTGTATCAGACAATGCTCACATTGAAGATTATGAAATTTTTTCCACTACCTTCACAGGAAGCAGGATAAGACTTTACATGGGGTTGCCAACCCTCCAGGACTGTTCCGGAGTCTCTAGGAATAAAGATTATGTCGTGATGAAACCTCCATGAATATGTCCAACCAAAACTGGCAACCTTAGCTTTATGTGTAGTGCTGCATCATGCCCATTGCCATGTAGTAACATCATAACCTGCAAAGCCAAACTCCTTTAGTCACTCAGCAAGCGGCCTTTGTAACAGTGTGACAAGAGCTACAATCCTTCACAGGGATTCAGGGTGGTACTGCAGAGTCATCTTGTTTTCAGTTGCTAGAACTCTGACTAGGGACTCAGAAACGGGTGGGTTATGTTAAACCCCCACTGGATATGAGAGGATTCATAGGCCCTCTCTAGAGGGGTGGAAAATAGAGCCCAGCAGGGAGAGGAGACTAGCAACACAGCAAACTCAGGAGGAGATTCAGGCCAAGGTTATGTTTTGTTGTTATCGACATTCATAATAAAGGTAAAGAGGATGAGTTTTGGATGCTAACGTAGGCCCTGATCCAGCAAACATTTACTCATATGCTTAAACTTAACCATGGGAGGAGTCCTGTTAACTTCAGGGGGGCTACTAACATGATTAAAGTTAAGCATACATGTAAATTATTGCAGAATGGGGACCTAGCATGTGTATGCTCTTTTGGAAAGTGGGATGGCTAGGCCAAACTTGAGCAGTACAGAGCTGCATGAATATGAGGCAGTGTAACACATCGAGCACTCACTGCCATGGTGCCTCCTGCTGGTCTTCTGGGAATTAGCTCTTTCCAGCCTCAGAGCACCCTTTGCTGGCTAGTTTCTCACCTGCCTTAGGCCCCCATGTCCCTCCTGGACCTGGTGCCCCTTTCCTCGGGGTTCTGCCCCCAGCAGTACCCCCACACTCTGGGTCTCCCCTCCCAAGGGAACCCCAAACCCTCTACACCCACCTTGCCTCAGTGGCTAGTGCCAGTCATCATCTAGCCTCCTCTCACTGGGGCAAACTGCAGTCGGTAATGGCCACTCATCATCGGCAAGGGGATTGGACCAGTCATCTCTGCCTAAACCCGGCCTGCACCTCCCAGCCCCAGTACCTGCACAGGCCTTTATCAAGGCCTCAGCCTGGGGAGTTGCCAGGCTGGAGCTCCCCCACTCTTCTTGCCTTTCCCCAACCCTACTCTGCTTCAAGTACCCTATTCCCAGGCAGCTAAGTCTTTCTCCCTCCAAGGCTGGAGAGAGACTGTGACCCAGCTTAGGCCTTCTTATACTCCCAGTCCGGTGCTGATTGGCTCTCCGGGGCCGCCCTTTCCCAGGACCGTTTTTTACCCCTTCCACACCAGAGCGGGGTGACTGCCCCGCTACAGGCAGGCAAGGGGTACAAATGGAGCTAGGTATCCAGGATTGGGATGAGTTGCGCTACTCCAGGATAGGAGCAGAATGCTAGGCTGGGGGTGTGTGAGTGGTCAGGAAGGTTTCAGGGGCAATGGGTGAGGGACTGTGGATGAGCTGTTGGGGGTTTATGGGGTGAGCGTGGGAGGTTGGTTTGGGGGTTAGGATATGTCAGGGCTGCTGGTATGTGTGTGTAGGCTACCAGGATAAGTAGGGGCTGGTGGAAGGTTGTTGGGGTATATGTGGGGTGGAAGAGGCATTTAGGGGTCATTGTGTGGGGTGCAGAAAGGAACATTCTGGGATCTGTGTGGGATGGGGTAAGTATGGGGCAGGGCTGCTTTAAAGTGAAGGTCCCTATTTCCATAGTGCATAGGGCTCCAAAATTCTTTAATCTTGATCTGTGTTATCAACTTCTCATGCTTTCCAAGGCTTCATTTTCATACCACCACACACCACTTTCTCTCACAGGATTGACGGCTCTGCCTCCATACTCTCTTTTCTGTCTTCCTGTATTGTGAGGGCACTTATGAGGCATACAGATTCCTGTGTCAATCTCTCCCAGGGTGTTGATATCATCACCTTCAGGGAGGACTCTGCCATCGTGATATTATGTTCAATCAAGAGGGAAACTTCTGGTAAGAAGTATGACTACTGTGTTATACCTTTTGTATTATTACACTCCTTGTGATTCTCAAGTTCTGTTAATACTTCTGGAAAAAACCCTGACTCACATTAACTTTTCAGATTAAAAAGATGCCCTCTATAGCCAGCACAGTTTATTTTGAATGGATGCTGACTCAGGGCTTGATTATTTAACATAACAAATGAGTTTTCATATTTAAGAATGGGAAATTTGACATTAACAGTAACTCTTGTGGCAAGATTTCTGAAATAGTCCGAGTTTGGTCAATTAATCCAATGACAGCGAGACACTCATGGGAATGTAGGGTTGGCAGGGATCTTGAGAGGTAATCTGGTGCAGCTGCCTGTGCACCTCCCTAAGAGATGCTTGTCTAAACTGTCCTTAAAACCCTCCAGTGACAGGGATTCTACAGCCTCCCTTGGAAGCCTATTCCAGTTCTAAACTATGAAGATAGTTAAGCAAGTTCCCCCACCCCAACATCAAACCTAAATCTCCCTTGCTTCTTGCCAATAACTTCTTGTATTACCTTCAGTGGACATGGAGAACAATTGATCTGTCCTCTTTATAACAAACCAGAGGGCTAGTGTTACTCTGAAAAATGGATTTTGGGACACTACTATAATAGTCTGCCTACTCCGCCCTAGTCTATTCTTCCCGAGGTATAAGTTTCCAGGGTTGTTTAAGAAACATTAAAGGACACAGCTATAACCTTCCAATAAAGTAACTGGCACAGGCAGTATTATTTTTCAAAACAAAGTATCTTATGACTGTAACTAATAATCCTTATTAATCCTAAAATCCTAAACAAAACACAACATTCCCGTCAAAAATCCCCATTGCAAGCTAAAGAGCATTCAAACTCTATGGCATATATTTTAAATGATTCTAAGCGAAATGATTTGTTACAAATGGCCAGTTTGCAATAAATCACTGACAGCAGATCTTAAATTTTCATTTACGTTTTACATAAGTAAGATACAATTAAAACACACATGCACACTTCAAGCATATATAGAATTCTTAAGCTAAACTATACTGTGACGGGTTGGACCACAGAAACCCCCTTGGGGCTGCCAACTGATGTGCCAAGACTACTTCTGCCCCTGGTTTCCCTGCCAGTTTGGGACTCCAGAGCCCCGCCTGGCTGTGCCAGACACGCTTGCTCGCCACAAACACAGACCCAGGTCTGAACCACATCCCACAAACTGCAAGCTTAATTGAAAGCAGCTTAAGAAGTGTTCCTGTCTTTAACACTCAGATGCCCAACTCCCAATGGGGTCCAAACCCCAAATAAATCCGTTATACCCTGTATAAAGCTTATACAGGGTAAATTCATAAATTGTTCACCCTCTATAACACTGATAGAGAGATGTACACAGCTGTTTCCCCCCCCCCCCCCCGTATTAATACAAATTCCTGGTTAATTAATAAGTAAAAAGTGATTTTATTAAATACAGAAAATAGGATTTAAGTGGTTCCAAGGAGTAACAGACAGAACAAAGTAAATTACCAAACTAAATAAAATAAAACACGCAGGTCTATGCCTAATACAGTAAGAAAACTGAATACAGATAAAACCTCACCCTCAGAGGTGTTCCAGTAAGCTTCCTTTTACAAACTAGTCTCCTTCTAGTCTGGGTCCAGCAATCACTCACATCCCCTGTGGTTACTGTCCTTTGTTCCAGTTTCTTTCAGGTATCCTTTGGGGTGGAGAGGCTGTCTCTTGAACCAGCTGAAGACAAAATGGAGGGGTCTCCCACATGCTTAAATATACTTTCTCTTGTGGGTGGAGACCCCCTCCTCTCTCCTATGCAAAGTCCAGCTCCAAGATGGAGTTTTGGAGTCACACGGGCAAATCACATGTCCATGCATGACTCAGTTTTTACAGGCAGCAGCCATCGCCCACATGCTATCTTGAATGTCTCCAGGAAGACTTCTTCTGTGGACTGGAGCCTTGCAAGATCCATTGTTTGTTAAAAGGAAAAGGAGGACCTGTGGCACCTTAGAGACTAACAAATTTATTTGAGCATAAGCTTTGGTGAGCTACAGCTCACTTCATCGGATGCATCCGATGAAGTGAGCTGTAGCTCACAAAAGCTTATGCTCAAATAAATTTGTTAGTTGCTAAGGTGCCACAAGTCCTCCTTTTCTTTTTGCGGATACAGACTAACACGGCTGCTACTCTGAAACCATTGTTTGTTAAGTTTTTCTTGATTGGGCACTTAATTTGCACATTCCTTTCTCAAGAAGCTGACCAAATGCTTTACTAAGGCTACTTAAAAATCAAGCAAGTACACAGCCAATATTCATAATTTCAAATACAAAAATGATACATGCATACAAATAGGATGAATAGATTCAGTAGATCATAACCTTTACAGACATATGTTACATGGCATATGTAGCATAAAACATATTCCAGTTATGTCATATATATATATATATATATTCATAAGTATATTTCCATAAAGCGTTATGGGGTGCACCTTTATATTAAAAACTGGCAGGCTTACTTATAAATTCGTTGGTATCTCTTTAAAATTACTGTTGCTGTTTAGCTCCTGGTCAGTCACCTTTGCTCTGCTCCAGTTTTTTTCTCTCTCTCTGCAGCAGCTTTTCTGATTTCTTTCCAGTAGCTTTTCTTTGGCTTTCAATTCCTCCGTCTGTTCCCGATTGACTCTTACAGGTGTGCTGGGCTGAGGCTGATTGTGCCTTGAACACCCTCCTGCACCCCAAACCCCCGCCCCAGCCTGGAGGCCCCTCCTGCACTCCAAATCCCTCATCCCCGGCCCCACCCCAGAACCCACACCCCCAGGTGGAGCCCTCACCCCCCAACACACACCCCAGAGCCCTCCCCAGCCCGGAACCCTCTCCCGCACCCTGAATCCCTCTTTTCTGGTTCCACCCGGAGCCCACACCACCAGCCCAGAGCTCATACCTCCCCCTGCACTCCAACCCCCTGCCTCGGTCTGGTGAAAGTGAGTGAGGGTGGGTCAGAGCGAGCAATGGGGGAGAGATGGAGTGAGCGGAGGGTCAGGCCTTGGAGAAGGGGTGGGGCAGGGGCAGGGCCTCATGGAAGGGGAGGGACAGGGGTGTTCGGTTTTGTGAGATTAGAAAGCTGGCAACCCTCGTATGATTGCCAGTGAGTGTCAGGTGACCTAAGACAAACTTGAATAGTAGTAGATTAAAGTACAGTAGAACCCCTATTTTATGAATTAATGGGGAATTAAGGAGTTCATAACACTGAACATTTCAAAATTACAGTAGATATGGTGCATAAGTGAATTTATTAATCATTCGATGATAGTGTACAGAACTAATGGTAACTCATATTTCCTGTGTCCCTGATTTTCCTTTGTTTGAGAGGACTTTGTCACCAAATCTGTGCCTTTTCAAACCTGGACAGACCCTTGAATGCTGGCTGAAGGACTGAAGTCACTTTTGGAAGCAGAAAGATGACTTCAGCAGCAGAAAAATCATGCATATAACTGGTGGTTCACAAGACTGATGTTCATAAAATTGGCGATCTACTGTACTTCACACTAACGGCATCTGCACTAACTTCTAAGTACTACTCAGCAAATGTTAACTGAAGCCCAGGTTTATCACAAACAATTATATCCAAGTCTTAGAAAATCTGTTGAGTAGTTCATTGTGGTTTTCCAGTAGCTTGTTTGTATATAATCATCGCTTTTCTGAAAGATAAAATGGGAAAATATGATGTGGTCTCTTGTTCATTAATAGTTGTTCACAACAATATCAAGAGACTTAAAAAGATCTAGGATCCCAGTTCTCAATCTATAGACCTTCAACTATCTATCTAAAGTACTTACATGAGCCCCATTACCATAGTACCTAAGCAACCCCGAACTTTGATAACTAGTATAAACTATTGACTTTCAAAATTAAATGGCATTAGCATAGTCATTTAACATAACCATGGATTTGACTTTTATGTTAGAGTACTTTATCATGTACTTTTATTGATTTTGGAACAGATCCATTTTTTCGAAAACATTTTTCATAATGAGGTATTAGTCACTTTGGTAAATAGCAGTTAATGGACACTAGAATGCAAAAGACTGAAAGGGAGGCTTGGGAAAGGCATCTGTCTGCACTGGAATATTCTGGAATATATTTTATATATTTGACTAGAAAATTAATGGGGGGAATGTGTAAATGTTTTTGCTTTTGACAGTATTTTAAATATTTATTTTGCTTTTGTCTCTACACTGAGGAGATGCTGTTTGCAGAGAACAAAGGACAACACTCCCTTTGCTTCTGCTACCAAGGAACAGAGAGAAGCTGCCCCTAAGGGCAAGAGAACACCAGCCTGTGGACTGGAATCCTGGGGTGAAGTCCTGGACCCACTGAAGTCAATGGCAAAACTCTCATTGATTTCTACAGTGTCAAGATTTCCCTACTGGAGCCTCTGTGGGATTCATCTGATCAGCTGATGGTGGGTTTTTTTATTTTAGTGTGTTCTGTGTCACTGAAAGGCCTACAATGGGGACCTGTGATGTGGGGCAGTGTTGGGGGATCAGAGTCCTCGGGGCCAAGTTCCTGGTCTGAAAGAAAGAGGGGGAATGGGACAAGAATAAAACTAAAAAAGAAAACACATGGAAGATGCTGATTTAACTTAGAAAAATTAACAGGGGCTAAGGATAGTTGCCACTTTAACCTGGCACTATGTAATTGTATAGGGTAATTACTGACCTTACCAAATACACTAGAAACTATTTACCAGGAGGCTCGTGAAGTCTGGATTATTGCTTGCTACCTGAACTCGGGGCAGGGGCAGCACACAGAGCCTCCCTGGCCGCCCATGCGCCTAGGGGCCACAGGGACCTGGAGGCCACTTCCAGGAGTCGTGCAGAGCCTGGGCAGGCAGGGAGCCTGCCTTAGCCTCAGGCCTCTGCTGCGCTACTGACCAGACTTTTAATGGGCCGGTCGGCAGTGCTGTTTGGAGCCACCAGGGTCCCCTTTTGACCAGGCGTTCCAGTCAAAAAACAGACGCCTGGCAACCCTAAATCTTACAAGCGCAGGCTTTTCAATTTATGACGGCCCTTCTGAAGCATAAACTCTTACTCCTCTCAGGGCCGGCTCCAAGTTTTTTGCTACCCCAAGCAAAAAATTGCCGCCCCAAGCTCCGAGAGCGCAACTGCCCAAGCAAAAAAAAAAAAGTGTGGCCAGAATGCCACCCCTGGAACTGTGCCGCTACAAGCACGTGCTTGCTTTGCTGGTGCCTAGAGCCGGTCCTGACTCCTCTCATCCATAATTACACGCATTTTTGTTGAGTGAACTAGTGGGAGTTAAGAAAAGTCCAGTAAAACTCACTGGGCTTTATTCCAGTCTCAATTACACTAATGCAGTAGTGCCAACTCTTGCAGTTTTATAGTGACTTGAGTGATTTTGGGGTGGAGTTTTTTTGCCTGTCCCATGAAAACATTATGAAAGGTGTCAACTCATGAATTTTCCCATATTCAAAATGGCCACCATCTCCTATTACTGTCAATGGGGCTGAAGCCAGCAAGATGGCCACCATTTCCCTACAGTTTAACTACATGTGGAAATGAGGTTGCCCTTAATAAAGTTGGCTGCCCCTTCCATTTTTTTCAATTAGATTGAAGCCATGCCCACAGGCAAAATGGCTTCCTCTGCATGGTTCAGGGAGCTGGAGGAGCAGCAGAGACACTCAAAAGTTGATGGGGAGTGAGGGAGAGCAGGGGGCAGATTTAGGAGTTCCAGAGGGATGGGGGGCAAGAGGGAGACAGAGGGGGGTGAAGAGGATAGGAGATGGAAGGGATAGGATAGCAGCTCCCCCAGCCTAAGGGTAGTGGTGTGGAAGGGGAGTGACCTCTGAGCATCCAGGGGAACGCTAACAAATTGCTCCTAAGTCACAGGATTTTGGAAGCTGTAGGAGGAGCTATTGCGATTATGCCAGAAGCTCCTCTGATCATGTGATCAACTTCACAAGGAGGTGGTTAAATCACAATCTGCTGTTGCAAAGATCAATACAGAATCGTACCATTATCACAGCACTAGTATTAATTTTTTTGTTTATACATTTGAATGATAAAAATTGTCTTCTGTTAAATGTGAGCAATTAATTAAGCTGCAGTACATTATGTCAATGTGTAACCTCTAATGTTGCATTATAATTGTTTGAGTATAACTATGTTCTTGTAACAAGCCCAACTTGGGATGGGACGTTCAGTATTAAAAGCATGAGTCTTGACTACTTGAACTCAGGAGTAACTCCTTTAGAATGCAGCTGTTGTAGACTTTTATCCTCTTCTGTGGGCTAGTCACTATAGGGGCACAAACATGCATTCTCTTATTAGAGTAGACTATATTTTTACTTTACATAACAGACTGCCAATCACTGGCATTATTTATGTCATTATAAACAGGGCTCCAATGTAGAATACAATCAAGTGTTTTTATTACCAAATAGGACGGTGTAATAACATTTCACCAAATTCTAATTCCATGTAAATTTTAGTGATTCTGCCTCTGTTATGTTACTCCTCAGCTCAAGCAGTCAAGACTCATGCTTTTAATATTGAAGGTCTCAGCCCAAGTGGGACTTGTTACAAGAACACAGTTATAATTAAACTTTCTTAAAGCCTGAGAACCTGGTGTCATGTGAACACACCAGCATGCCAGCTTTCTTTTATTTTTTTAAGTAGGTTTCTAGCCCTGATGGTTTCCAAGAAAAGCTTGAGAACATGGACCCTAAAGGTTTCAAAGCCCAAAGACACATTTTAAAAAAACACTGCAAATGTACTATTTTAAAATCTCAAGGATTTTTAAGCCATTCTCATGATATTTTGGAGCCTGACACAATTATGGGGTTGGCAGTATTGTATCATTGGATAAACATTGGAATGGATAAACATTTGACTACTGTTGTTTACCACTTGTATTATGGTAGGGCTCAGAAACCCTGATTGGCAGTAAGTCCCCACTATGCTAGGCGCTATACAGACAAACAGATACAGTCCATGTTTTGGTATATAACAGCATGACCCCTACTTCTGAAAGTGACTGATTTTTCTCAGTGTGTATCCTCTGAAACCACTTGCTACACATTTTATGTAGTTTGACCTGAGTTTTCAAATTCTCTTATGTTATAGGTTCTAATCAAGATTAAAGGGGAAATGCTTGAGATTTATGTTGGTGTTTGCACAGTGGCATCATATGCACCATTGCAAACAGTCTTTTCTATTTACTTAATTTGATCTAGTTGCAGGCACAAAATCAGAAAGCAAAAAGGTAGAAATAGTTGGAAGTTTTTAATGTTAAAGAACACTGTCAGCACATTTTGGACTTGAAAATATACCCTCCTTTAATAGAAAGCAGATCACATGCCTAGTCTCTGAAGAATGCCTTTTTTAATATATTCAACATAGATTTTTTTAAAAATAGTTTGTGTCCTCAGTGACCCACATGTAACTGTTTGTATCTCTATCGCTGTTGCTGCCTCAAAGTCAGAGAGAGAGTTTAGATAAGACAAAGCTAGGGTACTTATAATCTGTGTTCAACAAAGATACCATGGAATTTTTACAGGAGTAGGAGTTGCATAGAATATCAGGGTTGGAAGGGACCTCAGGAGGTCATCTAGTCCGACCCCCTGCTCAAAGCAGGACCAATCCCCAATTTTTGCCCCAGATCTCTAAATGCCCCCCTCAAGGATTGAACTCACAACCCTGGGTTTAGCAGGCCAATGCTCAAACCACTGAGCATTCAGTCACAGTGTTCTGGACAAATGCCCAAGATATTTACCTTCTGCCAACCTAATTTTCCTCCTCCAATGTCAAATGGATGACTTTTTCTTCACTGTGCTAAACCGTTGTGTAATGTTTCAGAGGGACTGTAATTCACTTGGGGACAAAGTATTCTGTACGTACATGGGACTTAGTATTAATTATCATCTTCTTGTTTAATATATTTTTGTACTTCTCTAGTACCGCCCCTCAGATCTCAAGGCACTTTACCAACATCAATACACTAAACCTGTAAAATCAGTGAATGAGGTAGGTAAGTTAGTCTCATTTAACAGCTGAGAAACTAAGGCACAGAGAATTTAAGGTCAAAAGTTTACAAAATTGTCCTTTGATTTTGAGAACCCAACTTGAGACCCTGTGAGCCCGATTTTCATTATTCCTAAATAGTCTCGACACAACATCCTATGTTTCTCAACAGGATGACAGTGCAGGGTCAACATTTAGAGATAATTTCCACCAAAGACCTTGTGTTATATACCATGCCTGAAGTCTTAATGCCATTGAAGTCAATGGCAATACTCCCGTTGATTTCACGCCATGTCCTTGATCCAGATATTTACAGCATTTAACTTTGCTTACTCCTAACTTCCATTCCAGATGGACAGCTGGAAGAATAACTCAGAGAGAGAATCATAGAATCATAGAATATCAGGGTTGGAAGGGACCCCAGAAGGTCATCTAGTCCAACCCCCTGCTCGAAGCAGGACCAATTCCCAGTTAAATCATCCCAGCCAGGGCTTTGTCAAGCCTGACCTTAAAAACCTCTAAGGAAGGAGATTCTACCACCTCCCTAGGTAACGCATTCCAGTGTTTCACCACCCTCTTAGTGAAAAAGTTTTTCCTAATATCCAATCTAAACCTCCCCCATTGCAACTTGAGACCATTACTCCTCGTTCTGTCATCTGCTACCATTGAGAACAGTCTAGAGCCATCCTCTTTGGAACCCCCTTTCAGGTAGTTGAAAGCAGCTATCAAATCCCCCCTCATTCTTCTCTTCTGCAGACTAAACAATCCCAGCTCCCTCAGCCTCTCCTCATAAGTCATGTGCTCTAGACCCCTAATCATTTTTGTTGCCCTTCGCTGGACTCTCTCCAATTTATCCACATCCTTCTTGTAGTGTGGGGCCCAAAACTGGACACAGTACTCCAGATGAGGCCTCACCAGTGTCGAATAGAGGGGAACGATCACGTCCCTCGATCTGCTCGCTATGCCCCTACTTATACATCCCAAAATGCCATTGGCCTTCTTGGCAACAAGGGCACACTGCTGACTCATATCCAGCTTCTCGTCCACTGTCACCCCTAGGTCCTTTTCCGCAGAACTGCTGCCTAGCAATTCGGTCCCTAGTCTGTAGCGGTGCATTGGATTCTTCCATCCTAAGTGTAGGACCCTGCACTTATCCTCATTGAACCTCATCAGATTTCTTTTGGCCCAATCCTCCAATTTTCTAGGTCCTTCTGTATCCTATCCCTCCCCTCCAGCGTATCTACCACTCCTCCCAGTTTAGTATCATCTGCAAATTTGCTGAGAGTGCAATCCACACCATCCTCCAGATCATTTATGAAGATATTGAACAAAACCGGCCCCAGGACCGACCCCTGGGGCACTCCACTTGACACCGGCTGCCAACTAGACATGGAGCCATTGATCACTACCCGTTGAGCCCGACAATCTAGCCAGCTTTCTACCCACCTTATAGTGCATTCATCCAGCCCATACTTCCTTAACTTGCTGACAAGAATACTGTGGGAGACCGTGTCAAAAGCTTTGCTAAAGTCAAGAAACAATACATCCACTGCTTTCCCTTCATCCACAGAACCAGTAATCTCATCATAAAAGGCGATTAGATTAGTCAGACATGACCTTCCCTTGGTGAATCCATGCTGACTGTTCCTGATCACTTTCCTCTCATGTAAGTGCTTCAGGATTGATTCTTTGAGGACCTGCTCCATGATTTTTCCAGGGACTGAGGTGAGGCTGACTGGCCTGTAGTTCCCAGGATCCTCCTTCTTCCCTTTTTTAAAGATTGGCACTACATTAGCCTTTTTCCAGTCATCCGGGACTTCCCCCGTTCGCCACGAGTTTTCAAAGATAATGGCCAAGGGCTCTGCAATCACAGCCGCCAATTCCTTCAGCACTCTCGGATGCAACTCGTCCGGCCCCATGGACTTGTGCATGGAATAGTATTTGTTCTCCACAACTTGGAGATATCTGAAAATGTCTAAGAGGCCTGCTTTGAACTACATCTCTCTCTGTGATGGTTAAATTATGCAGTCAGCAAAAATTTAACTAGATGACATGATGCAAATATCTGTCTAATAGGTATACGACCAATCTGTATACTGTAGTTTATATCCATCAGGTACCAAATACTGACCATCAGTATCTGAATGATCCTGGATATGGCTAGATATGGATTCCTGTGAAACTGACAGGAATTCTGTGAAATTTGCAATGAAGTAGAGAGATGGAAGCCAGACTGCACTGTGTTACATACTGCAGCATGACAAGACACCTGCTTAGATAGCCTTAATAGAATGCTCAACTTTTATTTAAAACCTAGAAGATCCCAAGTAGCTGGAGGTCAATAATAGAACATTGTAACTAGGTAAGAAGCCAACACTCTCCACTTTCTTACAGTTTCTCAGCACAACTGTCTCCAGACTAATCCAAACTCAGAATAATTAAATAGACAGCTGCAGCCTTGCACAAGTTGCAAGTGTGTCACCTTTTGGTATCCCCAGGCACTTCTTATTAACAGGTACACAGTAGCTCACATGGACTTCCGTGTTGTCCATGTGCATGCATTTAAACTAGTTAACCTGTTATTTTCTGGATTAAGTCTGTAACACTGTGCAGAGAACATGTGATAGGGACTATCTAAAGTCAAAGGCAAAATAAAGGAGGAAGACATCAACACAGTGTTGGGGAGGTGCGAGAAAGCCAGACCATATTTAAAATGACCTCATACCATTTTAAGTATCAGTACTTGTATAGTTTCTGAATCAAATTTGTTCAAAGTCAAATCCAAATTCAGAGCAGTTGCTGGATTTGTTTCTAGTGCCTAGTAGTGCTAGCATTTCCCATGACCTCTACAAAATCCTGCAGCTAGGGATCTGTGCTCAGAGAGTACCTTAATGTGTCCTCAGGGAAAATCCACCCTCTTGAACCTGTGATGGCAGATACAGCAATAGGTTGAAGTACTGCTGAATATTGCTTTTGTTTAGTATCTGAGAAGAATAGTTACTGGCGAAGCTTCTTAGAGGAAATGTAAAAAGCATAAACCCTTCAGCTGGCAGAATATTTTCTAATTCATCATACCCAATGGATAAAAGGCACACTCGGGGCAACAGAAATTACCCTGATAAGGGGATACAATATCTATTTCAATGGTTTGTGGTTCAGTGTGAGAAACCTTTAGGGAGAGATTATAACTGCAGAAGCCTGTGATTGTCCCTAGCTAGTAAGATATATATATGAAACTGTATTTGTCCACCTGCCAAACTGCCAGTACTGAAACAGTTTAGATGTAGATCCAGGGATTCAACAGAGTTCTAATTGCCATAATAGTCAACAGATGCACAATGCTGTAACATGGATTGACCTTTAAGTGGTATTTCTTCCTGGCAGAGGTTATCTTCTTGCAGATGAATTGTCACATTCACATTCTGTAACATCTAAAGTTATCATATATGTATTTAACACTCAAATCCTCTTCCATGCCACCCAGTAACTGCCAAAAGGTACATTTTATGTGATGGGTATGCCAATATTTGTGTGCATATTTGTGTTTTGTATTCTTGTCCTTGAGCATGTTGCTGAGACATTGTGTGTCTATGATTAAAGGGACCGTTAGCCACATCTGCTGAAAACAGAATTAACTGTCTTCACAATTATGTACTAGTGTAACTTTATTTCTAGTGTCACCCTTCTGCCCGTCAGAGTTGGCAGCAACAAGGGCCGGGTTCAATATCTAGGGGATCCATTCCAATAACACAATGCAAACCGGCTCGAGCCCCCAACCAGTGACCTGGGACAAATATATACCACCCCCGCTGGGCGCCTCCAAGAGGCAATACTTCCCCTCTCACAAGCACAGAGTCTGAGTGTAGCAAAAAGCCTTTTAATAACAGAGAGAAACAATGTGGCATTATGTTGGGGAAACACCACCAACAGGATTCATAACACAACCCATGAGCAAAAAAACCCACCCCAAGCAAATTGGGGCATGCCCTTTCCCTTTGGTTCTTGAGTCCAGCAACCCCAAATCACCCAAAGTCCCAAAAGTCCAATGACCCAAAAGTCTCTGTCCCTGGTCAGGGCAGCCCCAGAGTTCAAAAGTTTATCTACAGAGCTTTACCTCCCAACCTGGGTGGAGATGGGGGTGGAGGTAAGAGGCACCTTACATGATCTGAAGCTGACCACCCCACAGCTCCATAGGCCTTCGCTCCGCTCCGCCAGCCGCCCCACGAACTGCTTCGCTCAGTTCCGCTCTGCGGCCACACGCAGCTCCCGCCGTCCCACAAACTGCTCCACCAGCTGATCCACGAACTGCTCCATGTCCCACCAGCAGCTCCCACCGTCCTGTGAACTGCTCCACAAGGCACTCCAGCCGTCCCGCAAACTGCTCCACAATATATCTTCAGGCTCCCCCACTACTTAACACAACGCTCAGTGATTTCAGCTCTTAGTCAGTTCAGCTCTTTGGTGAATTCAGCTTGTAGCAGGGGAGCCTCAGTGCTGGTGCACTATTAGCCCAAAGTGAGCTCAGCAGCCTGTAACTAGACTTCTAATGAAATCAAAATTAGCTCTGATATTTCACAGTGGAGAGAGGAGGAAGTGCAATTAGCATGTAAGGCCCTTACCAAGGGGCCCATGCCACCAAGTATTAATACTTGTCCCCAGCCTCTCTCCCTTCACAGAGTTTTGGAATCCATGACCCTTGCCTAGCGAGTGCTACTTAGTTGATGGTGAGTCCCTCCATCATAACAAAAGGCCAAGTACGGTTCCAAGCACAGTTCCCATAATCAGGGTAATAACAATTTATTCTTCCTGCCCCAATAACGGAGACACTGGGGATCCCACAGCAGCCAAAGTGACCATTTGGGCAGCTATGGCCTCATTCTAGGCGGGGTGGGTGTGCCTATGCAAATGAGATCGGCCCCTGAAGTTCTTTTCCACAACTTGCCACACCTCACCACCAGATGTCAGGGTGGAGCTCATCCTGACACTGCTTACATCAGTTTTGATTTACTGTAAGTAGGATTAGGGGATGATCATTAAAAATTAAGTCCCTACTCCCTCCGAACAGCATTCTGTGAGAGGCTGCCACAGATCTCTCCTTGTAAAAGCAGCTTCTGAATCAAGCCCATACTTTACACAATGAGCTAGCTAAGGATTATAGCTATATACTGTAACAACTCGGTATATTTTGTGGCTTTTAAGCAGTGTAAGGTTTGACATTGTTCCTTATATATTTAGGTAAGTACAAATGCAGCTGTGTCATGGGGGCTCGGTCTGTCCAGCAGGGGTCAACCCCATTGGCCCAGTGGGGGGTTGATACACCCAGTCACACAGTCATCAAGATTCCCTTCAGAGTCAAGTTATCACAATCAGAAACTCTGGACCCCTGGGTAGAGCAGAGCAAACAATCAATTTATAGCCCCTCAGCCTCCTGGTGGGGGCAAGCAATAGCCATTTGGGAGGCTCTAACCCTCTGGGTAGGGCAGAGCAAACAAGCTGTCTATAGTCACTTGGCCTCCTGGCTGGGGCAAACAATAGCAGTTTGGGGGCTCTGACCCCCTTGGATGGGGCGGAGTAAGCCACCAGTCTATAGCAAGAGTCCCTGACAGCCATGCCTAGAGGCAAGTGCTGGGCTGGGGTAGGCTCACCCTACTCCACCAGGTTCCAACTCAGGGCCCTGTGAAGCCAGTAAACTTCCTATTAAGGGTTCAAGCATTAGCTCCTAACACATTCCCTAGTGGTTCTCAACCAGGGTCCCCTGGGGGGCCACAAGCAGGTTTCAGGGGGGCCGCCAAGCAGGGCCAGCATTAGACTCACTGGGGCCCAGGGCAGAAAGCTGAAGCTCCACTGCATGGGGCTGAAGCCCAGGGCCCTGAGCCCTGCCACCCAGAGCTGAAGCCAAAGCCTGAGCAATGTAGCTTCATGAGGGCCCCAGTCAATTGCCCGTCTTGCCACCCCCTAACGTCGACCCTGACTTTTATATGCAGAAAGCCAGTTGTTGTGGCACAGGTGGGCCGTGGAGTTTTTATAGCATGTTGAGGGGGGCTCTGAAAAAAAGGTAGAGAACCCCTGCACTAGCTCACTTCCTACCATAAAGCCCATCTTGGGCATCTCGCTGGCAGTGGCTCAGTGTCCCTGTCAGGGCTGGTCTACATTAACGCTGTACATTGATCTAAGTTACACTAGGTCAGTTACGTAAGTTATGTAACTGAAGTCAACGTAACTTAGGTTGACTTAGAGCAGGGTCTACACTGCGCTATATCAATGGGAGATGCTCTCCCATTGACATAACTTCTGCCTCTTGGGGAAGCGGAGTGCACACATCAATGAGAGAGCACTTGCCCATCAACTTAGCGTTTCTTTACCAGACCTGCTAAATCGATATCCACAGTGATTGGTCAGCCCCTGTTGGCCCAACGTGGGGTTGATACACCCCATCATAGGCTGTCGTTTTGTGGGTGGTAGACTGAGGTCTTTAGGGCATAACTGTTCAACAGTCTGCACAACTCGGGATGAAAAGTTGGTTCCCCATTCCATTAGTATCTCCTTCGGTATCCCAACTTGTGCAAATAATTTCAGGAGTTCCGTTGTTATGGCAGGTGCGGTAGTCAAATGCAGCAGAACGACTTCGGGACAGAGGATCACATAGTCTACCCCTACCAGTATGTGATGGAACCTGACCTGCTTTTCTCTAAGGGACCCACCAGGTCCATACTGATCCTCTCAAAAGGCATTCCCACCACTGGGAGGGAGATCGCGGAGCCTTGGATATTCCTTTAGGGCTGGCATGTTGACATTCTGGACATGGGGTACAAAAATCACTCACTTTCTTGTGAATGCTGGGCCATAAGAATCTAAGTGCCACTAAGTCTTCTCTCATCCCAGGTATCCACCTCAGGGCACTGAGTGAGCTAGATAGAGCAGATCCCGTCAGATCCCCCATGGCACCAGCAGTTGTTGAAGTACCTCTTGGGTTTGCGGATCCATGGTTACCCAGTATAAATGGGCAAAGCAGGTCCCCTAAGGTACCCATTGGTTGGCACCCCCCTCCTCCTCAGTGTTGGTCACTTATTCCAGTGACTGACTCAATGCTGGGTCTTCTCTCTGCTCTCTCGTGAAATCTCCATTGACTGTTAGCCACTTGTGCCTGGCTTTGGCTGGTGTCTCTGTCTCTACAGAGTGTGATTCAGGGTCTTCTGAGTGATCAGGAGCTTTTTCCTCTGGCTCTTCATCCTCCTTTTGACTTAGGAGCTGACTCAAACATGGTCTCAGATTTGTTTCCATTGGCAGTTGGTCTCCCCACTCATGCATTACCTCCCCAAACCATTGCCAGTCAAGTCCCAGGATCATGGGGTATACTAGTGTCTTGGCCAAACTGACTCAGCACGTTTCCTTGTGACAGCCTACCTCCAGCTTTACTGTGGCAACTGGGTATGGCTGTACAGCCCCATGGATGCACTGGACATATATAGGTGCCTCTGTCCCATTTGGTGACTTCATAAGGGTGACCTGGACAAGTGTCTGGCTGCACCCCAAGTCAACCAGACTAGTCACTTGGATGCCATTTGTAACAATCTTGGGGTTCATTAAATAACAAACCAGTGAATAAGAAAGGAATAAAACTTTAATAAAACAAACTGGAGCGCTTCTGTAGTGAGTTGCTGCACACAGCCATGCAGTATTCCCAACCCTCACCTCTAGGGTACATCTCCAAATTCCCACACAATACTGTCCCTTATGAGGGAGCATCACCAAATTACAATCTTTCATAAACATATCTCTTTACTGTTGACCTGTAAAGTGATCAGAAGTTTTGGCAGGCTCCTTTTCCAAGCCTGTAGGCCTGCCACCTACACTTGGCTATAGTTACAATCCATAAAAGGGCAATATCATCTGAAATACCCCTCTTGGCCACACTCATAACATCTGCCCCATGGAGTCTATGTTGCAGGGCTGCTGGGTGGGGTTTCCCCCTCCTAGGATCTCATGCTGGAGTTCCAGCAGCTTTCGGTACTGGGGCTACTATACATGGTATGGATCTAATCTGGGGTCCCCCTTCTTTGAATTTGTACTGTCTCCTGGGTGAGTCCTGCCTCTGGCTACTGGGACTCCCAGGTTTAGGTGTCTGTAGTTTGGGACCCTCTGTGGCTAAGTAATCTTCCATCCGAGATACCTCCTCCATGAGAGTGATTGGATGGTGTTGATGCACCCACTTCTTCCTCTCTGGGGAAAGGATTTGCATAAACTGCTCTAATATAACAGCCTCCGCCACTTGTGTTCCCGTCAGCTTCTCAGGGTCCAATCACGGCAAGCAGTAGTCCTGGAGTCGCTGAGCCACTGTTCAGGGTTGGACTCCATGGGTCTCTCTCTCATTGAAATCACTGATGGAATATCTAAGGATTAAAAGATGGCTGCCTTCACTTTGGCATAATCTAGTGTCCCAGTGGGGTCTAGGTTCCAGTAGGTGGTCTGTGCAGGCACGGTCAAGTATGGGGCCACTATGGTAGCCCAATGCTCTGGAGGCCAGTGGGCCACAGTGGTGGCCTGCTCAAATATGACCAAGAAGGCCTCTGAGTCATCCCTGGGAGCCATCTTGGCAAGCCTCACTGGTGACCCCATCGAGGTGTTCTCTGTCCCCCAGCCCATCATAACGGTGCCAGGTCATCCAGATGGTTGTAGGAATGCTGCCATCTGCTGAACCAGGCGCTCTTGTTGGACTTGATGTTGTGCTGCTAACTCCCTGATCAGCTGCTGTTGCTGTTCTTGGTGCTGGCACATCTGTTGCTATTGTTGCATGGGCATTTGCTGCAGCAACTGGTCCTGTTGTTGTTGTTGAGCTGCCTGCTGCTGCTGGCTTTCCAGCATCCATTTTAGTACCTTTTTGATATCCACGCCAATCGTAAAGCTTTATCGTCTGTATCTCCCCCTTTTGGCTCTCTTATCAGGATCTGACTGTTGCCCGCATTCTCCACCACATGTCACAGGGGCTCGGTCAGTCCAGCAGGGGTCGCCTCCATTGGCCCAGTGCAGCGTTGATAGATTCCCCGCTCGGCCTCCTAGCTGGAGCAAGCAATAGCTGTTGGGTGGGGGGGTCTAGCCCTCTGGGTGAGGCAGAGCAAACAAGCGGTCTATAGCCCCTGAGCCTCCTGGTTGGGGCAAACAATAGCAGTTTGGGGGGCTCTGACCCCCTTGGGTGGGATGGAGTGAACCACCAGTCAATAGTAAGAGGCACACTTCCTGGACACAGGTTCTCTATCTGTTATCCCTTCACAGAAATTAGACTTTGTGGCCCAGCTCCCCTAAGCCCCAGGACCAGTGCTGACCCTCTCCTCCTCCTCCAGTCTCCACACTAGTTTAAGCAACACCCTTTCCCAGAAATCCAACCTTCTGGGCACTCTAGGTTTACAGTTTACCTCTTCAGAGACATAGGACAGTGAAAGCAAACAGATGCACAGGCTATGCAAGGGTTCCAAAATCCAGCCACCACTCTTTAGCTAGCACAAGAAAGACAGATCTAGACAAAACAATAAAAGCACCTGTGTACCTCTCCCTGCCTCAGTGTCCTCACCACCCTGAAGCGTTCTTTGGGCTTAGGTCATAATCCACTAAGGAGACCAGGATCTCCACATCATTGCACATGGCTTCTCCAAATCAGGAAGTGTGTCTCACTTTCTGTGCACAGGGTTACCATATGTCCAGTTTTTCTGGGCACAGCTTCTTTTTTGAGCCTTTTTTCTCTGTCCAGGTGAAGTTTTCAAATAACAGCAAATGTCCCGGGTTTTTGCAGAGCAGACATTGCAGCTCAGAAAGAGCCCTGATTGGTCCACTTCCTTATTGGTTCCTCCCACGCATTTGCAGCTCATTGGTCAATTCCCCTGCAAGCCACAGGATCCTACCCACCCAGACCCTGGCTCTCAGCCTTGGGGAAGGTGTCCCGCAGGGAGGCACAGAGTGACAGCTGTCACTGTGACAGGGAGCAACACTGCCCTGCACCACCAGTGAGTACTCCTGCTGCAGGTACCCTCTCCAGCACCCCCAAACGTCCCCCCTCCAGCTCTCCCTCCCCACTCCAGATCCCCCCATCCAGTAGAGTCCTCTTTTGGGGAACCTGAAATATGGTAACCCTACCTGGCAGCCAATTTCCTTCTTCTTTGGCTGGTCCACCAGCTAAACAGGATTAACCCCCTGCTATGAAAGCATGCTCCTCTCTTCCGCTCTCTGAGTCCTGCTGAGCCCAAGCTTTCTGTGTATCTTTGAGTCTCCCGGGCTCTGTGGATTTCAAGACCCATTGTGAACACCAGATTTCTTTGTTCTGCTTCTGGGAAATTCCACTGCTCTAAACCCCAATCCTGCAGACAAACTGGTTCAACTGGTTTCCCTAGACCTCAGCCATCCGACTGTCTTAAATTGGTGCCACTTGAATGGGAGCCATCAAAGTTTAACAACCCCCCATTGTTCCTGGTCTGAGAGATATTGATACAATCTGGGGAGCATGAGATTGACTCCACATGCCGTGAGGCATTCCGTGATACAGCTGTTTCATACAATCAACCATTCATAAATTGTACATAGACCAATTTCCCAAACTGTCACACTTACAATTACATTTATGTTAATTAGCCAAACCTATGATTTACTCAGATATAATCCTTACTGGCATAGTTATGCCACTAATCTCTAACTGCAGCATTTCAGAGTAGCAGCCGTGTTAGTCTGTATTTGCAAAAAGAAAAGGAGTACTTGTGGCACCTTAGAGACTAACCAATTTATCTGAGCATAAGCTTTCGTGAGCTACAGCTCACTTCATCGGATGCATTCAGTGGAAAATACAGTGAGGAGATTTATATACACACAGAACATGAAAAAATGGGTGTTTATCATGCACGCTGTAAGGAGAGTTATCACTTAAGATGAGCTATTACCAGCAGGAGAGTGGGGTGGGGGGAAGAAAACCTTTTGTAGTGATAATCAAGGTGGGCCATTTCCAGCAATTAACAAGAATGTCTGAGGAACAGTGTGGGGGGGGTAATAAACAAGGGGAAATAGTTTTACTTTGTGTAATGACTCAACCACTCCCAGTCTCTGTTCAAGCCTAAGTTAATTGTATCCAGTTTGATAATTAATTCCAATTCAGAATGCATCCGATGAAGTGAGCTGTAGCTCACGAAAGCTTATGCTCAAATAAATTGGTTAGTCTCTAACTGCAGCATGTATCACAGTGTTGGTGACACTGGGCACTACTCTAGGTAACTCGGGAAGGTGGAAGACAACAATTGTCGATGAAGCCCTCTTGCTCTAGCCCAGACAAACTGAAGGCCCTCTGCTCCTTGAACTTTCTATGACCCTGCACAACTATGAGGAAGCTAGCACACAAACAGACAGGTTTGCACAGGGCTCGCCAGCCAAGGCCAGCTTCGGCCTGGGAAACGTATAGATAAGGCAGAAATGTTTAGCAAAAACCAGTAACAAATAGACCCAAATAAGGCAAGGCTCGGGCAATACTACTGAGGAAAAACACAACCGGCTGCTTTAGCTGATTGGCTACGGTATTGTACGGGGCAACAGGTAATTGGTTGCATAAGCTTGTGTAGTGAAGTAGGCAAAGGTATAAAATGTATACTGGAATCTGCATGCGGGGCTGCAGGATTTGAGACAGCTCAGTCTCCCTGCACCCTATCTGAAGCTTCAAATAAATCTCTTTGCTTCTCCACCGTGTTGTGGTCATTGGCGCGACGCATACCGGGCAACGAACCCAATTGTTGCTTGCCTCGGGCACTCTGTGCCGGCAAGAACAGGACCAATTTATAATCAAATGTTTGTCTTTAAGTTATTCTGACATTACTAACGTTAGCTTTAGGCTTCTTTTGATGTTGACAGTTGGCAGTCCAAATGAATCAATTTATTTAAATCAGGTATGTTGCTAATTTGTTGGACTGCAGCTGGTGTCTCCACTACACCAGTTAGTTACAGTAAACAGAGGAAGCATTTTTGACCTCACAAAACTCTTGATGAATCATGCAGGGCTTATTTCTTTTTCAGAAGTGAGGTAGAGTGAAATTTTGGCTCCCTCCTTGTCAGCTCGAGTTCCACAGGAAAGTGCAGGAGAGATTTCCTGAAGATCTTTTGAGCGCTGCAGGAGTGAGGCTCCCTTCCATCCCAGGACAGAGTCCCTGCCTGGTTTACAAGCACTGTAGCAGTTAAACCTCAGCTCCTGAGGTGTTTCTAAGCATCGCTCTACCACAGCATTTGCCATCCACTATTCTTAACTCATCAAATTCAAGCAGATGAGCAGATCTGTTGAGGATTGCCTCAGAGGAACACTTTTGTTAACAAATATTGCATTCTATAGTCCCTCCACAGTTCTGTATGGAGAGGGAAGCTATCTCAGAGCCAATTCATTCAGGAGAGCGCCCAAAGGCAGACGTGGGCAGAGGGTTTCTGCTGAGTATTGTTTTGAGTAGAGAGGTGTGTGAGTGAGAGAGTGAAACCCCTCAAACAGATACAGAGAAGCATCAGAAAGCCAGACCCAGCCTGAAAAAGCACTGAGAAAAGCCTAGAGAGTGTTCTTTTGGGCTGAGTGCTGGGCAAAAGCGATTTGGAGCTGCAAGTGAAGAGACTGCCTCCTGTGTTTGATTCCTGATCTGTTCAGAGGAACAGGACTTTGTACATTCTCTGTAAATAAACAGGATTACACCAAAGACACCTGATCCCATCATCAACTTCTCCTGCTATTGGGAACAACCCATTGGGCACTGAACTTTAGCTCATTGCTCAGGTCAAGAGAGGTAACGCTAACATATGACGATAATTACAAGCTGCAGTGTTATTTGCCTTTGTTCAACTTTGTTCAACTGTTTAGTAACATTGGGTCTGAGCTAAGAGCTTTCTTTATTTGCATAAAAACAGAGAGTCTGACCCAAAAGTTTCAGTAAATAACAGTAACTCTAAAAAAAATAGTGCTCCATCAGATTTCAATCTTTCTTTCCAGTAATGCCCCTAAGATCTGGTCCATTAGTATACATAGAACTGGGGCTAGATTATTCTAAGTCCTGACAATCTCTCATCCATATTCTTTGGGTTCTCGCAGTAACAGAAAAAGAATTTTGTCCAACTATTGAATTATGTTCGTTCTTGTTAACCTCGTATAATGAATGGCTATCCCTGAACAGGTCATTTAGCATTGCTACCATTTTAGGCCACGTCTATACTACTGTGCTGCTCTACCACTGTAGTGTAGACACTTCCATTACTGACGTAAGGGGGATTTCCACTGATGTAGGTAATCCACCTCTTCGAGAGGCAGTAGCTAGGTCAACTGAAGAATTTTTCTGACCTATTTGACCTATTTGTGTCCATAGTGGGGATTAGGCTGACCTAACTATATTGCACAAGACATGAAAATTTTCACAGTCCTGAGCAGTGTAATGAGGTCAACCTAATTTTTAGGTGTAGACCAGGCCTTAGAATCAAGATGAAATATAATATGTATAAGCCCTGCCAGGGGAAAAGCTACAGGTTTTGTACACAGAATGACTCCCTGAGCAAGTGGGGCTAGATGGAACAAGCTCTAAACATACTTCAGGAACATTCACTGGAGACAGTATATTGGGGCAACAATGTCAGATGGGGCTTAGAGAAAAGAAGCAGAGAGATGGGCAACTTCTATATACAGTGTAAGGCTATACCAGCTGAGGGAGACAGACTTTTGGTGAACCGGGCACTGCCCTTACATAACCAGGGGAGGGACTAGAGCCACTGGGTATGAGCGCTGCCCCTACAGCTACTGCTAGGCAAAGTTCTCCAGCTTCACTGTTCTGGACGCATGCACACTTGTGGAATACATGTCTGAAACCACACACAGAATAACTTTTCTTCATGTCCCCACTAAGAAAGGAACAGGGAATGTGTGAGTGACAATTTACTTTTTAGTGCTTTTCAGACACCGCAGGCTACGCTGAGATGGGAAGATATCAGCATAAACTGCTAAAAATAGAGGTTTTTTTCTATCTAGGTTTCAGTATTATTCTTTTTCCAGTATCCACACATAATCAGATAGCTTTAAGAGGGAGTGAAGATTTGTCTACAGGTGGTGTATGAGAGAAAGATACTTAAATACTTATCTCCTTTAACTTAGTGTAATCCCATCTCCTTGTCATGGTTCCCTTCCATATGGTTTAGCCTTAGCTGGTTTTACACTATCTGGAGCACTCCTCTCCCCCCCTCCCCCCCCCCCGCCCCACAGGGGGCGAGAAATCCCTATCAGCAAAAATATTGCTGGATCTCATTTCATGTCTTGATGGGATGCCCTTTCAAAATCCACAAATGTTTGCTGAACTTTTGATTCAGCATTTTACTGTCTTAGAGGCTAAAATTAGACTTCCTCTTCCTGGCATGCACAGAATCACAGTTTGATCCTTGGGATGTCATCCAAGCCTGAAGGGTAGCAGAGACTGAGGTGGCAGCAGCAGCAGCTTCTGATGAACTAGCTTCAGGAAGGGAAGGAACCATTTGTCTGTCGATTAGAGGGAGATGCTGAGTTCTTGTCCATGGGCCCTCTCAGAGGGTTGTTTCCCCAAAGTGCTAAATCACTGGCTATGAAATGTGAGTGTAATTATTATCCAAGTGCTGGGCACGTGTTCAGCCCAACCTACCTCAGTCCCTGCCTCAAGGTACTTAAAAATTATTACAAATAATTTACAGTCACCCCAGATATACTGCACTTTACAAACCAGTTATAACACCTTTCTTGTCCACAAAGAGCTTGCAGTCTAAAAAAACGTCACAAGACAAGACACAGGGCAACAATTGACAGGTGGGGCAGGAAGGGGAGATTACTGGGAAGGAGAAGGAAGGATGGATTGCTAGCAGCTGGGGTTTCAGAATGAGGGGAAGGGCTTAGCAGATGGAAGTGGAGATTGTTCCAAGTACTAAGGTCAGCATGACAAAGTGTGTAGCAGAGAGTGTGAAAAAAAAACAATGGGACTGTAGCGAGGCGGTGTGGTGTCCCACCACCTCGCAGAGGGAAGAACCTCCCCAGACACCAAAGTGGGCAGAGCCAGTGGATCCTGCGCCCGCCCCCCAGAGGTCAAGGCGCAGGACAGGAAGTATAAAAGCCCGACCCCAGAGCTCACTTGGGCCGCAGCCGGCAGAGAGGCCAGGCGCCTCCGGCCTAGCTCCGGCTTGGGAGACCCCAGCAATCCGCAGCCGACCCGAGGACTGGCTGGACCAGCCAATGCCTAATGCCGACCGGTGCATGGAGGAACAGCCAAGTTCACGCGTCGCCAGCTACCCAGAGGAGCTGCCAAGCCTACCCGTCACCAGCTACCCAGAGGAGCTGCCAAGCCTACCCCTTGCCAGCTACCCGGAGGAACCCATGGTGCTGGAACCCTCCGAGGACACCACCCTGACCCAGGTACCCTACGAGGGGGAGTCCGGAAGTAGCCCGGGAGCAGCTGACCCTAGTCTGGCTGAGCACTGCCAGAGTCAATGTCAGTGTGTTGCGGCCAGGATCCGCACTGACACAGTAGTGGGTCTTCTGCCGCTGCTTGCTGCCCACCCTGACCCAGGGCCTAGGCTTATATTGGCAGCAACATTTTGGGATACCTTTTAAACCAGCCCCAGGACAAGTAGAAACAGGGCACCTTGGGTTCCATGAGCTCTGTCACAGCCCCACATCACCCCCTGCACTCTATGCTATGCACACTCACCACTGTACTATGTGAGCATGTTCCACGAGTGCATTAAGTGATATGACTAATGTCTGTCATGTGTTTGTCTGCTCATCTTCACCACAGGGAGAAGCATGGGCAGTGGACTTGTATTGTTTGGGTTATTTTTTTCAATCCCACCCCCATGCCTCCAGAGGGCCCATCCTCTCACTTTGTCATTGCCCCTCCCTTTTTCCTCCTTCCACTTCAGACCTGTTTTCTTCCTCTCCCCCATCCCTTCCCAGTGCTTTGCCTCCAACCCTTTACCAGGTGTGTCAGGAAGACTAAGAAGCTGCTTAGAGTCCCTCAAGCTGAGTCCAGGTGCATGTGTGGCATGGGGATGATATTATGCTGCAGCACCCACCTACCACTGTCTCCCCTCAGCAGCAGCAGCTAGGAGCATCCACCAGACCTGCTGCATTGAGATACTTCACTGTGCTGTTTTGCACATGTGCAGAGACCTGCCAACAGCACTGTCCCCCCTACCGCAGCTCAACATTTCATAGATAAGAAAGTTTTCAATTTTGTAGTATGTATGCAGTGCCCAGAAGCCCCACTAAGCACTGGAAGAGGTCAGAGGTTGAGAGGAAGATAGATTGTAGTGGAGAGGGATGGATTAATTGCCAATATGTTGATTTTGGTGCTAAAACTTTGCAAGATTTTCGAACCAAACTAATCACAGCACACAGACTCCACAATGCTTTTTATCCATAGATTCATGGTAGAAAGCATTTCCCCTTGGCCATATGGGATTTTGTGCCTCAGAGTGGAGCTGGCTAATCCTGACCATTGTGCCATCTGTTGGATTCATCCCGTTGTCCCGTTATAGCTGCATAATACGTATTCCCTTTTTCATCCACAACAAATGGCAGAGCACCTGTACATTTATCGTCTTAGACAGCATTGTCAAGTAGTTTTGGCCCAAAATGTAAGATTTGTCTCAGAAAATTTTAGCAGTTCTCAGTTCTTGTAGTGTAGATACAGGCTTAAAATTATTATTATTTTGGGACTCCATGTGTGTCATGCTCAAATTTATTTGAGCATAAGCTTTCATGAGCTATAGCTGTAGCTACAGCTGTAGCTCACGAAAGCTTATTCTCAAATACCTTCAGTGAGCTCTAGCTAGGAAAAAAAAAAATCACTATTTGCTAACATCAAACATTTAGCACAATTATTTACTATTCTAAGTATTGTGAGTAATGGTGGTAACTCTTGGCAAATGATGAATGTTTAAAGGTGACCATGCTATGGATGGTATATGCTTTCTGGAGTCATTCTTTTCCACTTCAATATCTCAAATGTAGTTTGAGCAAGTCTAAGGGGAAAAACACAGAGAGCTGGCAGTTTTTCAAAGAGACATTATTAAGTGCATAAAATTAAACTATCCCACTGTGTAGGAAAGATAGGAAGTATGGCAAGGGACCATCCTGGCTTAACCAGGAGATCTTCAGTGATATGAAACTCAAAAAAGAGTCCTACCAAAAAGTGGAAACTAGGTCAAATTACAAAGGGCAAATATAAAACAACATAAGCATGTAGGGACAAAATTAGAAAGGCCCAGGCACAAAACAAGATTACACTAGCTAAAGACATAAAGGGTAACAAGAAAACATTCCACAAATATATTAGAAGTAAGAGGAAGACCAAGGACAGGGTAGGCCCATTACTTAATGAGTGGAGAAAGACAATAACAGAAAATGTGGAAATGGCAGAAGTGCTAAATGATTTTTTTGTTTCAGTTTTCACCAGAAAGGTTAGTAGCGATCGGAGTGAACGCCAGTGAAAATGAGGCAGAGTCTGAAGCTAAAATAGGGAAAAAACAAGGTAAAAATTGCTTAGCCAAGTTTGATGTCTTCAAATTGGCTGAGCCTGATGAAATACATCCTAAAATTGAATCACAGACTCATAGGAGCTGACTGAAAAGATATCTGAGCCATTAGCAATTATCTCTGAAAAGTCATGGAACATGGGAGACATTCTAGGTGAGTGGAAGAAGGCAAATATAGTGCCAATCTATAAAAAGGGGAATAAGGACAACCCAGGGAATTACAGACCAGTCATCTTAACTTTGGTATCTGGAAAGATAATGGAGCAGATAATCAAGCAATCAATTTGCAAAAACCTAAAGATAATAAAGTTATAAGTAGCAGTCAACATAGATCCCTCAAGAACAAATTGTGTCAAACCAAATAATAGCTTTCTTTGACAGTGTAACAAGCCTTGTGGATGAGGGGAAGCGATAGATATGGTATACCTTTACTTTAGTAAGGCTTTTGATACTCTTTCACAAGACCGTCTCATAAACAAACTAGGGAAATACAACCTAGATGGAGCTACAATAAGGTGGGTGCACAGTTGATTGGAAAACCATTCCCAGAGAGTAGTTATCAGTGATTCACAGTCAAGCTGAAAGGGCATATCAAGTGGGGTCCTGCAGGGATTGGTCCTGGGTCCGGTTCTGTTTAATATCTTCATAAATGATTTAGATAATGCCATAGCGAGTACACTTAAGGAGTTTGTAGATGATACTAAGCTGGGAGAGGTTGCAAGAGCTTTGGAGGATAGGATTAAAATTCAAAATGATCTGGACAAACTGGAGAAATGGTTTGAAGTAAATAGAATGAAATTCAATAAGGACAAATGCGAAGTACTCCATTTAGGAAGGAACAATCAGTCGCACACATACAAAATGGGAAATGACTGCCTAAGAAGGAGTACTGCAGAAAGGGATCTGGGAGTCATAGTAGATCACAAGCTAAATATGAGTCACCAGTGTAAAACTGTTGCAAAAAAGTGCAACAGTTTTATCAGCAGAATGTTGTAAGCAAAACATGAAAAGTAATTCTTCCAGTCTGTTCTGCGCTGATAAGGCCTCAGCTGGAGTATTGTGTTCAGTTCTTGGTGCCAAATTTCAGAAGAGATGTGAATAAATTAGAAAAAGTCCAGAGAAGAACAACAAGAATGATTAATGGTCTAGAAAACATGTCCTATGAGGAAAGATTGAAAAAATTGGGTTTGTTTAGTCTGGAGAAGAGAGGACTGAGAGGGGACATAACAGTTTACAAATACATAAAAGGTTGTTACAAGGAGGAGAGCGAACAATTGTTCTTGTTAACCTCTTAGGATAGGACTGGAAGCAATGGGCCTAAATTGCAGTAAGGGAGGTTTAGGTTGGACATTTTCGTTAGGAAAATCTTCCTATCAAGGTGGTTAAGCATTGGAACAAATTGCCTAAGAAGATTGTGGAATCTCTATTATTGGAGGTTTTTAGGAACAGGTTAGACAAACACCTGTCAGGGATGGTCTAGTTATTATGTAGTTCTGCCTTCAGTGCAGGGAACTGGACTAGATGACCTACTGAGGTCCCTTCCAGTCCTACACATCTATGATTTTGGGGTGGGGGAGATTGGGGAGCATTGTGATTGTCTCCAGGTACAGAAAATGTTCTAAATTACAATTTTAGATACTGTTTTTGTTTTAAAAGAATAAGTGTAGCTGTGTATATGATGATACTCTCAAGTAAGTGGGTGTCTTAACTGGAAGGACTTCTCAATGTAGGGGACGTAGCCGCGGTTCCTTTGTGCTCTGCTTATTCCCAGCTGATGGATCAATCCCTTTGCACCAAAGACAGCTGGTCATAAACTAGAGCAGTCTTCAAGTTACTCTAATTTATCCTAGGGACCAGACTGATCTCTGACTGGCCCCAGAGTCTGAGGACTGTGAAGATGCCAAAAGTCATATTTGCTCCTCCCCTTCTCACAAGCTGTGCTGAGATAACTCAGAATCTCAGAATCCTATTATCATTTGTTCTACAGTAGTGCCTAGAGAGCTCAACAAATATCAGGGCCCCATCATGGTAGGCACTGAACGTGCACATACTAAGAGACAGTTCTTACCGTGAACAGCTTATTATTATTCCCATTTTTTAGATGAGGAATTTAGTCACAGAGACGTTAAGTGACTTGCACCGGGATATGCAGAAAATCTTGCAGAGCCAGAAACTGTATCCAGATCTTCTGATTCCTAGTCCAATGCCTTAAATGCAAGACCAAACTACTGCAGCTTTAGATGAGCACAAGACCATAGCTTCATATTCAGCTTCTTCAGCTGCAAATTGTTTCTTCAGTAATACCAATTCTTGCCTTTTGTCCTGTATTACTTGACAAACATCTAGAAAAAATAAAATCCTTTGTAAGATACCTTGTGTTTTTTAAAAAAGAAAAGGAGTACTTGTGGCACCTTAGAGACTAAACAATTTATTTGAGCATAAGCTTTCGTGAGCTACAGCTCACTTCATTGGATGCATACTGTGGAAAATACAGAAGATGTTTTTATACACACAAACCATGAAAAAATGGGTGTTTATCACTACAAAAGGTTTTCTCTCCCCCCACCCCACTCTCCTGCTGGTAATAGCTTATGTAAAGTGATCACTCTCCTTACAATGTGTATGATAATCAAGGTGGGCCATTTCCAGCACAAATCCAGGGTTTAACAAGAACGTCTGAGGAAGGGGGGGGTGTGTGTTAGGAAAACAAGGGGAAATAGGTTACCTTGCATAATGACTTAGCCACTCCCAGTCTCTATTCAAGCCTAAGTTAATTGTATCCAATTTGCAAATGAATTCCAATTCAGCAGTCTCTCGCTGGAGTCTGGATTTGAAGTTTTTCTGTTGTAATATCGCAACTTTCATGTCTGTAATCGCGTGACCAGAGAGATTGAAGTGTTCTCCGACTGGTTTATGAATGTTATAATTCTTGACGTCTGATTTGCGTCCATTTATTCTTTTACATAGAGACTGTCCAGTTTGACCAATGTACATGGCAGAGGGGCATTGCTGGCACATGATGGCATATATCACATTGGTAGATGTGCAGGTGAACGAGCCTCTGATAGTGTGGCTGATGTGATTAGGCCCTGTGCTGGTGTCCCCTGAATAGATATGTGGGCACAGTTGGCAACGGGCTTTGTTGCAAGGATAGGTTCCTGGGTTAGTGGTTCTGTTGTGTGGTATGTGGTTGCTGGTAAGTATTTGCTTCAGGTTGTTTTTCCACAGTATGCATCCGATGAAGTGAGCTGTAGCTCAAGAAAGCTTATGCTCAAATAAATTGGTTAGTCTCTAAGGTGCCACAAGTACTCCTTTTCTTTTTGCGAATACAGACTAACACGGCTGTTACTCTGAAACCTGTCATTATGCAAGGCACTGCATTTAGCCGTATGGAGTGGAAATCTATCAACTGCATGAAAAAACTTGTACAGATACAGACAGACATCATCTTCCTTTCCAAATGCAAACAGATGGACATCGTACCAAAAGGACTGAAGGTAAAAAATCCATTACAATCTACATACCACACAGACTATGCTGACAACTTGTGCCACACGCTCTCAAAGAAACTGCGGAACCACCTGATCAACATCCTGTACAGCAAACAGGGAAAGATTAAGAATGAGCTCTCAAAACTGGATACTCTCATAAAAAACCAACCTTCCACACAAACTTCCTCTTGGCTGGACTTTACTAAAACTAGACAAGCCATTTACAACACACACTTTGCTTCTCTACAAAAGAAAAAGGACACTAAACTTTCTAAACTACTACATGCCACAAGGGGCCACAGCAATGGTTCCCTCAACCCACCCAGCAATATTGTTAACCTATCCAACTATATTCTTAGCCCAGCAGAAGCAGCTGTCCCATCTCAGGGCCTCTCCTTCTGCCCCTCCACCCCCACGAACATGGTACAGTTCTGTGGTGACCTAGAATCCTATTTTCGACATCTCCGACTCAAGGAATATTTCCAACACACCTCTGAACAACATACTAATCCACAGAGACCTCCCTACCAACACTACAAAAAGAAGGATTCTAGGTGGACCCCTCCTGAAGGTCGAGACAGCAGACTGGACTTCTACATAGAGTGCTTCCGCCGACGTGCACAGGCTGAAATTGTGGAAAAGCAGCATCACTTGCCCCATAACCTCAGCCGTGCAGAACACAATGCCATCCACAGCCTCAGAAACAACTCTGACATCATAATCAAAAAGGCTGACAAAGGAGGTGCTGTTGTCATCATGAATAGGTCGGAATATGAACAAGAGGCTGCTCGGCAGCTCTCCAACACCACTTTCTACAAGCCATTACACTCTGATCCCACTGAGAGTTACCAAAAGCAACTACAGCATTTGCTCAAGAAACTCCCTGAAAAAGCACAAGATCAAATCCGCACAAACATACCCCTGGAACCCCGACTTGGGATATTCTATCTGCTACCCAAGATCCATAAACCTGGAAATCCTGGGCGCCCCATCATCTCAGGCATTGGCACCCTGACAGCAGGATTGTCTGGCTATGTAGACTCCCTCCTCACGCCCTACGCTACCAGCACTCCCAGCTACCTTCGAGACACCACTGACTTCCTGAGGAAACTACAATCCATCGGTGATCTTCCTGATAACACCATCCTGGCCACTATGGATGTAGAAGCCCTCTACACCAACATTCCACACAAAGATGGATTACAAGCCGTCAAGACCACTATCCCCGATAATGTCACGGCTAACCTGGTGGCTGAACTTTGTGACTTTGTCCTTACCCATAACTATTTTACATTTGGGGACAATGTACACGTTCAAATCAGCGGCACTGCTATGGTACCCGCATGGCCCCAACGCATAGTATGCCAACATTTTTATGGCTGACTTAGAACAACGCTTCCTCAGCTCTCGTCTCCTAACGCCCCTACTCTACTTCCGCTATATTGATGACATCTTCATCATCTGGACCCATGGAAAAGAAGCCCTTGAGGAATTCCACCATGATTTCAACAATTTCCATCCCACCATCAACCTCAGCCTGGTCCAGTCCACACAAGAGATCCACTTCCTGGACACTACAGTGCTAATAAACAATGGTCACATAAACACCACCCTATACCGGAAACCTACTGACTGCTATGCCTACCTACATGCCTCCAGCTTTCACCCTGACCACACCACACGATCCATCGTCTACAGCCAAGCTCTGCGATACAACCGCATTTGCTCCAACCCCTCAGACAGAGACAAACACCTACAAGATCTCTATCAAGCATTCTTACAACTACAATACCCACCTGAAGAAGTGAAGAAACAGATTGATAGAGCCAGAAGAGTTCCCAGAAGTCACCTACTACAGGACAGGCCTAACAAAGAAAATAACATAACGCCACTAGCCGTCACCGTCAGCCCCCAACTAAAACCCCTCCAACGCATTATCAAGGATCTACAACCTATCCTGAAGGATGACCCAACACTCTCACAAATCTTGGGAGACAGGCCAGTCCTTGTCTACAGACAGCCCCCCAACCTGAAGCGAATACTCACCAGCAACGACATACCACAGAACAGAACCACTAACCCAGGAACCTATCCTTGCAACAAAGCCCGTTGCCAACTGTGCCCACATATCTATTCAGGGGACACCAGCACAGGGCCTAATAACATCAGCCACACTATCAGAGGCTCGTTCACCTGCACATCCACCAATGTGATATATGCCATCATGTGCCAGCAATGCCCCTCTGCCATGTACATTGGTCAAACTGGACAGTCTCTACGTAAAAGAATAAATTGACACAAATCAGATGTCAAGAATTATAACATTCATAAACCAGTCGGAGAACACTTCAATCTCTCTGGTCACGCGATTACAGACATGAAAGTTGTGATATTACAACAGAAAAACTTCAAATCCAGACTCCAGCGAGAGACTGCTGAACTGGAATTCATTTGCAAATTGGATACAATTAACTTAGGCTTGAATAGAGACTGGGAGTGGCTAAGTCATTATGCAAGGTAACCTATTTCCCCTTGTTTTCCTAACACACACCCCCCCCTTCCTCAGACATTCTTGTTAAACCCTGGATTTGTGCTGGAAATGGCCCACCTTGATTATCATACACATTGTAAGGAGAGTGATCACTTTACATAAGCTATTACCAGCAGGAGAGTGGGGTGGGGGGAGAGAAAACCTTTTGTAGTGATAAACACCCATTTTTTCATGGTTTGTGTGTATAAAAACATCTTCTGTATTTTCCACAGTATGCATCCGATGAAGTGAGCTGTAGCTCACGAAAGCTTATGCTCAAATAAATTGGTTAGTCTCTAAGGTGCCACAAGTACTCCTTTTCTTTTTGCGAATACAGACTAACATGGCTGTTACTCTGAAACTTGTGTTTTTAATTGGCTCTCAGCCATAGGTGCCGACTCCATGGGTGCTCCGGGGCTTCAGCACCCACGGGGGGGGGGGAGAGGGGGGGAATAGCGGGTGCTCAGCACCCAGGAGTCAGAGCTTGAGTGTGGAATGTGATGAGTTCTGTGCTGCTAACACCTTCTGCCCTTGGGGCAGGGAGTTTGTTTATGAACAGAGGCAGGGTGATTAAGATAACAAAAGCCTTCTCATTACATTAAATTAAGGATTGTTAGATGATCCTGAAAGCATTCCCAGGCACTCCAGTTAAGAGAGGAAACAAAGAGTAGGAATAAATGGCCCATTTTCAGAATGGAGAGAAGTAAATAGAGGTGTCCCCCGAGGGGCTTGTAGTGGTCTGGGATCAGTGCAGTTCAACATATTCATAAATGATCTGCAAAATGGGATAAACGGTGAGGTGGCAAATTCTGCAGATGATACAAAATTATTCAAGATACTTAAGTCCAGAACAGACTGCAAAGAGTTACAAAGGGATCTCACAAAACTGGGTGACTTGGCAACCAAATGGGAGATGAAATTCAATGTTAAATGCAAAGTAATGCACATGGCAAAATATAATCCCAATTATGCATACAAAATGATGGTGCCTGAATCAAGAAAGAGATCTTGGAGTCATTTGCAGTACTCTGGAAGCACTATGTTTCCACAGCACTGCAAATTCATAAGATTCCTTCTCTCTGTGCTTGTATCATCCTGAACTGAGGTATGCTCATTCTCCCGCTTCAGAAGACTTAAAACTTATCTCCAATCGTCAATGGGACAGACACAACTGAATAATGTAGCTGTCCTTAACCTGCATCAAAACAATACCATACCAACCAACAATACCAACAATACCAAAACAATACCAGGGAACATAGATGTAAATAAGATTACTGACAGTTTCATCCGGAAAGCTACAGTCAGACATAATGTCTTTAAACTGCAAAAAGAAAAGGAGGACTTGTGGCACCT
Source organism: Natator depressus (assembly GCF_965152275.1). Lineage (NCBI taxonomy): Eukaryota > Metazoa > Chordata > Testudines > Cheloniidae > Natator > Natator depressus. The sequence continues at coordinate 321,003,402 of NC_134234.1, read as the reverse complement.
TAGAGACTAACAAATTTATTTGAGCATAAGATTTCGTGGGCTACAGCTCACTTCATCGGATGCATTCAGTGGAAAATACAGTGGGGAGATTTATACACACAGAGAACATGAAACAATGGGTGTTACCATACACACTGTAAGGAGAGGTTTCAGAGTAGCAGCCGTGTTACTCTGTATTCGCAAAAAGAAAAGGGGGACTTTTGGCACCTTAGAGACTAACAAATTTATTTGAGCATAAGCTTTCGTGAGCTACAGCATCCGATGAAGTAAATAAATTTGTTAGTCTCTAAGGTGCCACAAGTACTCCTTTTCTTACTGTAAAGAGAGTGATCAGGGACGGTGAGCTATTACCAGCAGGACAGAGAGGGGGAAAAAAAACCTTTTGTAGTGATAACCAAGTCTGTATTAGCAAAAAGAAAAGGAGTACTTGTGGCACCTTAGAGACTAACAAATTTATTTGAGTATTTTCCACTGAATGCATCCGATGAAGTGAGCTGTAGCTCACAAAAGCTTATGCTCAAATAAATTTGTTAGCCTCTAAGGTGCCACAAGTACTCCTTTTCTTTTTGCGAATGCAGACTAACATGGCTGCTACTCTGAAACCTGTTATTTGAGCATAAGCTTTCGTGAGCTACAGCATCCGATGAAGTGAGCTGTAGCTCATGAAAGCTTATGCTCAAATAAAATTTGTTAGTCTCTAAGGTGCCACAAGTACTCCTTTTCTTACCGTAAAATCAAGGTGGGCCATTTCCAGCAGTTGACAAGAACGTCTGAGGAACCACGGGGGGGGGGGGTGAGGGGAAGGAATAAACATGGGGAAATAGTTTTACTTTGTGTAATGACCCATCCACTTCCAGTCTTTACTCAAGCCTAAGTTAATTGTACCCAGTTTGCAAATTTTTTCCATGGGTCCAGATGATGAAGATGTCGTCAGTGTAGTGCAACTAGAGTAGGGGCGTTAGGGGACGAGAGCTGAGGAAGCGTTGTTCTAAGTCAGCCATAAAAATGTTGGCATACTGTGGGGCCATGCGGGTACCCATAGCAGTGCCGCTGATTTGAAGGTATACATTGTCCCCAAATTTGAAATAGTTGTGGGTGAGGACAAAGTCACAAAGTTTAGCCACCAGGTTTGCCGTGACATTATCAGGGATACTGTTCCTGACGGCTTGTAGTCCATCTTTGTGTGGAATGTTGATGCAGAGGGCTTCTACATCCATAGTGGCTAGGATGGTGTTTTCAGGAAGATCACCGATGGATTGTAGTTTCCTCAGGAAGTCAGTGATGTCTCAAAGATAGCTGGGAGTGCTAGTAGTGTACATAGCCAGACAATCCTGCTGTCAGGGTGCCAGTGCCTGAAATGTTGAGGCATCCAGGATTTCCAGGTTTATGGATCTTGGGTAGCAGACAGAATACCCCTCGTCGGGGTTCCAGGAGTGTGTCTGTGCGGATTTGTTCTTGTGCTTTTTCAGGGAGTTTCTTGAGCAAATGCTGTAGTTCCTTTTGGTAACCCTCAGTGGGATCAGAGGGTAATGGCTTGTAGAAAGTGGTGTTGGAGAGCTGCCTAGCAGCCTCTTGTTCATATTCTGACCTATTCATGATGATGACAGCACCTCCTTTGTCAGTCTTTTCGATTATGATGTCAGAATTGTTCCATAAACCTGGAAATCCTGGACGCCCCATCATCTCAGGCATTGGCACCCTTACAGGAGGATTGTCTGGCTATGTAGACTCCCTCCTCAGGCCCTATGCTACCAGCACTCCCAGCTATCTTCGAGACACCACTGACTTCCTGAGGAAACTACAGTCCATCGGCGATCTTCCTGAAAACATCATCCTGGCCACTATGGATGTAGAATCCCTCTACACCAACATTCCACACAAAGATGGACTACAAACCGTCAGGAACAGTATCCCCGATAATGTCACGGCAAACCTGGTGGCTGAACTTTGTGACTTTGTCCACACCCACAACTGTTTCACGTTTGGGGACAATGTATACCTTCAAATCAGCGGCACTGCTATGGGTACCCGCATGGCCCCACAGTATGCTAACATTTTTATGGCTGACTTAGAACAACGCTTCCTCAGCTCTCGTCCCCTAATGCCCCTACTCTACTTGCGCTACATTGACGACATCTTCATCATCTGGACCCATGGAAAAGAAGCCCTTGAGGAATTCCACCATGATTTCAACAATTTCCATCCCACCATCAACCTCAGCCTGGACCAGTCCACATAAGAGATCCACTTCCTGGACACTATGGTGCTAATAAGCGATGGTCACATAAACACCATCCTATACCGTAAACCTACTGACCGCTATGCCTACCTACATGCCTCCAGCTTTCATCCAGACCACACCACACGATCCGTTGTCTACAGCCAAGCTCTACGATACAACCGCATTTGCTCCAACCCCTCAGACAGAGACAAACACCTACAAGGTCTCTATCAAGCGTTCTTACAACTACAGTACTCACCTGCTGAAGTGAAGAAACAGATTGATAGAGCCAGAAGAGTTCCCAGAAGTCACCTACTACAGGACAGGCCCAACAAAGAAAATAACAGAACACCACTAGCCATCACCTTCAGCCCCCAATTAAAACCTCTCCAACGCATCATCAAAGATCTACAACCTATCCTGAAGGACGACCCATCACTCTCACAGATCTTGGGAGACAGGCCAGTCCTTGCTTACAGATAGCCCCCCAACCTGAAGCAAATACTCACCAGCAACCACACACCACACAACAGAATCGCTAACCCAGGAACCTATCCTTGCAACAAAGCCCGTTGCCAACTATGGCCACATATCTGTTCAGGGGACACCATCATAGGGCCTAATCACATCAGCCACACTATCAGAGGCTTGTTCACCTGCAGATCTACCAATGTGATATATGCCATCATGTGCCAGCAATGCCCCTCTGCCATGTACAGTGGCCAAACTGGACAATCTCTACGTAAAAGAATAAATGGACACAAATCAGACGTCAAGAATTATAACATTCAAAAATCAGTCGGAGAACACTTCAATCTCTTTGGTCACTCGATTACAGACCTAAAAGTGGCAATTCTTCAACAAAAAAACTTCAAAAACAGACTCCAACGAGAGACTGCTGAATTGGAATTAATTTGCAAACTGGATACAAGTAACTTAGGCTTGAATAAAGACTGGGAGTGGATGGGTCATTACACAAAGTAAAACTATTTCCCCATGTTTAATCCTCCCCTCCCCCACCCCCCACCTCCGCGCTTCCTGAGAAGTTCTTGTCAACTGCTGGAAATGGCCCACCTTGATTATCACTACAAAAGGTTGTTTTTTTTCCCTCTCTCTCCTGCTGGTAACAGCTCACCTTACCTGATCACTCTCCTTACAGTGTGTATGGTAACACCCATTGTTTCATGTTCTCTGTGTATATAAATCTCCCCACTGTATTTTCCACTGAATGCATCCGATGAAGTTAGCTGTAGCTCACGAAAGCTTATGCTCAGATAAATTGGTTAGTCTCTAAGGTGCCACAAGTCCTCCTTTTCTTTTTGCGGATACAGACTAACACAGCTGCTACTCTGAAACCTGTCTTTAAACTGGTACGTTAGTGAATATAGCCTATAGGTGATTGCAGTGATCTTCATATACTGAATTTCATGATAATGTAATTATGTAGTTCATAACAATTGAATCATTATTAAAATAGTAAAGATACCAATGATAGTCACATTCAATAACTAGAATATGAAAGAAATGTATAAATATGCTGAAAATAGCCTCCCCCCAAAAGTGGCAGAGTGCCTCCCCTCCAAACACACACACTTCTTCAAAGCACCCACTGGCAAAACCAAAAGTCAGGGCTTCAGCTCTCAGCACTCTCTTTATTGCTTTTACAGGCAGGCATGGCAGCAGGCATGGAGGCACCGCCAATTAAGGATGCCCGACACTTTCCATTATAACAGGTTTCAAAGTAGCAGCCGTGTTAGTCTGTATTCGCAAAAAGAAAATGAGTACTTGTGGCACCTTAGAGACTAATCAATTTATTTGAGCATAAGCTTTCGTGAGCTACAGCTCACTTCATCGGATGCATGCAGTGGAAAATACACAAGGTGCCACAAGTACTCCTTTCCATTATAAGACATTGTTTACAGTCATTTGTAACTTCACCAAACTTTAACTATTTGGGCTGATGTTTTCCATTCTGGGTGTCTGCCTCTGGCTGAGGTTTGTGAGGTTTTTTTCTTTCAGCCAAAATAGTCCAGCAATTTCAAAAAACAAGGTTTGGGGAAAATATTTTGTATTGCCCTCATTAAAGGTCAGGTGACCTTTGTTTGAGACACTCTAATGCTCCCATGGTTTGGAGCTTGGACTTGAAAATCTGGCAAGGGGGTAACCTTTGTATCAGGGATGTGCCTTTTGCTATCCCTGTGAAAATCTGCCAAAATATGGCCAGGTTATAAGCCTTTGGAAAAAATTGCAATCGGCACATGCTCAGTAGAGAGTTGCTGGAACTTTGCAGGCTCCAGCTAAATTCCCCAACGATTCCGTCTGCACTGGGCATGTGCCAGCCCAGAGCTGAGCAGGACTTTCCCTACAATTGCAATTCAGGGCTGCTACTGGCAGTTCCAGACTAGCGTGGTGCATGCAAATTGAGAGCAAGGAGCCTGTCTCTCCTGTACTCTGTGTCCTCCTTGGTTGGCCCAGAGAAGTGCAAAGAGGACAAAAGCCAGACCTGGGAGCAGTAGACTGGGTGAATGAGCTCCCTGGATTGGGGTGAAACTGGGGACTGGCAGTTTGGGGAATGAAAGAAGAAAACTGGGAGTGAGAGTTGTGGTGGGTACAGAGACTGGACTGGGAGCCAGGGTGGAGACAGAGATGGAGACTGGCTGGGCAATGATACTGAGACCAGGAACCAGTAGGACTGAGAGCTGGAGCAGGGGGACAACTGTGACTGTCTGGGAAAGAAGATTGACAAGAATCTGTGGGGCAGGGGGAAGGGGAGACAGCTCTGATGAGGAGCTGAAGTGCAGGAGAGGAACTGGGACTACCTGTGCAAGGAGACTGTGACTGGGATGAAAAATCTGAGGACTGGAGACTGGGACTGGCTCAATGAGGAGAACAGGACTGGGACAACGGGCATGGGGTGGAGAAGAGACAGGACTGGGAAAGGGACAGGTTCCAGGGGTGGGGCAGAATAGGTCATATTTAGGGGTGGGAAATGGGCAGAAGAGTCTGTGCCTACCTGAGCACACTGCTCTCCAGAGCCTTGAATGGAGCCCAAGATTTCTGATTCTCAACATTCCTATGCTCAGTGGGCTGTCAACAAATATCTGTGAAACCCACTGGCAAAATGTTCCATCCTCCTCTATTGCTGATCCTTCATAGAGGATAACAACTACTACTGCTATCAGTTGCTCTCTTTTCTCAAGTGGCAGAGGTTTGTGCAGAGTGTCTAAAGCTTCCAATCCTGTTGATGAACCACGTGGGTGTCAATCATAGAATATCAGGATTGGAAGGCACCTCAGGAGGTCATCTAGTCCAACCCCCTGCTCAAAGCAGGACCAATCCCCAATTTTTGCTCCAGATCCCTAAACGGCCCCCTCAAGGATCGAACTCACAACCCTTGGATTGACAGGCCAATGTTCAAACCACTGAGCTATGATGTAGCATGATGGAATTTCTGTTTTTTCATTTTAAAAAAACCCTATGAAATTACACACAAAACTACATTAAAAGAATGTTATAAAGGTGGCAAAGTCAAGCACTCAAGAGTTAGGAAATAGCAGAATTAAGGTTGTCTGTGCAACCTTAATGTGGCCCTCTTGTGCACATGCAAATCTTTATTTGGCCCCTTTGATCATATGCATTATGATACAGTCTTTAATTACATGACCACCTGCTATTTAAATAATTATATTATCAATGGGTGCCCAGGGCAGAGACGAGTTAATTTCTCTAATCAACATTGGTCTCTATGGTATAACAAGCCATAGTTATTTCTTCAAAAATGACCACCATGTAGAAATTCTGCAGGAACCTTGGCTTATGAGTGGATCAATGCATTTTCTCCTATCAGCATTTCTGGCCCTCTTCCTAATTCTCTAAGATTGTACCTCCGTTTTGGACAAAATCTGAATAGCTGTTGACAGTTTGGTAGATGGTTTTCATATGCCTGGCTGCCACACATACTTCTGCTTCCTTGAAATTCCACCTCTTCCACATATTTATTGGAATTCACCCTGCAGGGCATGAAACCCTTACAAAACAGGTGGAATTTTATGGCTGAAGGATTGTTTGGCAGCTGCTCCTGCCAGTTATTTGGCTCCCCCCACTTTTTCTCCACATTGCTCTCTCACTTTTGGTGTGTCTTAGAGGCTTCACAAAAGAAATAAGGCCAACAACATAACTGGACTGACTATGCACATGTGTGGTATTCATACCACAAAACTAAAACACATCTAGTAGTTACGCTTTTGAGAAGTCAGAGGACTTAGATTGCTGCTGCTTGTGCAGGTACAACACACAATCATAATGTAATCCCAAATACTTGCGGCTTACTTATTAAACTATGCTTCCAGTCCTGAGTGTTAGGCTGGAAGCAGTGGTGAGCTGGAGCCAGTTCGCACTGGTTCGCTGGAACCAGTTGTTAAATTTACAAAAAGAAAAGGAGTACTTGTGGCACCTTAGAGACTAACCAATTTATTTGAGCATAAGCTTTCGTGAGCTACAGCTCACTTCATCGGATGCATACTGTGGAAAGTGTAGAAGATCTTTTTATACACACAAAGCATGAAAAAATACCTCCCCCCACCCCACTCTCCTGCTGGTAATAGCTTATCTAAAGTGATCACTCTCCTTACAATGTGTATGATAATCAAGGTGGGCCATTTCCAGCACAAATCCAGGTTTTCTCACACCTCCCCCCCCACACACACACAAACCCACTCTCCTGCTGGTAATAGCTTATCTAAAGTGACCGCTCTCCTTACAATGTGTATGATAATCAAGGTGGGCCATTTCCAGCACAAACCAGGGTTTAACAAGAACGTCTGGGGGGGGGGGTAGGAAAAAACAAGGGGAAATAGGTTACCTTGCATAATGACTTAGCCACTCCCAGTCTCTATTCAAGCCTAAGTTAATTGTATCCAATTTGCAAATGAATTCCAATTCTCGCTGAAGTCTGGATTTGAAGTTTTTTTGTTGTAATATCGCAACTTTCATGTCTGTAATCGCGTGACCAGAGAGATTGAAGTGTTCTCCGACTGGTTTCTGAATGTTATAATTCTTGACATCTGATTTGTGTCCATTTATTCTTTTACGTAGAGACTGTCCAGTTTGACCAATGTACATGGCAGAGGGGCGTTGCTGGCACATGATGGCATATATCACATTGGTGGATGTGCAGGTGAACGAGCCTCTGATAGTGTGGCTGATGTGATTAGGCCCTGTGCTGGTGTCCCCTGAATAGATATGTGGGCACAGTTGGCAACGGGCTTTGTTGCAAGGATAGGTTCCTAGGTTAGTGGTTCTGTTGTGTGGTATGTGGTTGCTGGTGAGTATTTGCTTCAGGTTGGGGGGCTGTCTGTAGGCAAGGACTGGCCTGTCTCCCAAGATTTGTGAGAGTGTTGGGTCATCCTTCAGGATAGGTTGTAGATCCTTAATAATGCGTTGGAGAGGTTTTAGTTGGGGGCTGAAGGTGACGGCTAGTGGCGTTCTGTTATTTTCTTTGTTAGGCCTGTCCTGTAGTAGGTGACTTCTGGGAACTCTTCTGGCTCTGTCAATCTGTTTCTTCACTTCCGCAGGTGGGTATTGTAGTTGTAAGAATGCTTGATAGAGATCTTGTAGGTGTTTGTCTCTGTCTGAGGGGTTGGAGCAAATGCGGTTGTATCGCAGAGCTTGGCTGTAGACGATGGATCGTGTGGTGTGGTCAGGGTGAAAGCTGGAGGCATGTAGGTAGGAATAGCGGTCAGTAGGTTTCCGGTATAGGGTGGTGTTTATGTGACCATCGTTTATTAGCACTGTAGTGTCCAGGAAGTGGATCTCTTGTGTGGACTGGACCAGGCTGAGGTTGATGGTGGGATGGAAATTGTTGAAATCATGGTGGAATTCCTCAAAGGCTTCTTTTCCATGGGTCCAGATGATGAAGATGTCATCAATATAGCGCAAGTAGACTAGGGGCGTTAGGGGACGAGAGCTGAGGAAGCATTGTTCTAAGTCAGCCATAAAAATGTTGGCATACTGTGGGGCCATGTGGGTACCCATAGCAGTGCCGCTGATCTGAAGGTATACATTGTCCCCAAATGTAAAATAGTTATGGGTAAGGACAAAGTCACAAAGTTCAGCCACCAGGTTAGCCGTGACATTATCGGGGATAGTGGTCTTGACGGCTTGTAGTCCATCTTTGTGTGGAATGTTGGTGTAGAGGGCTTCTACATCCATAGTGGCCAGGATCGTGTTATCAGGAAGATCACCAGCAGGAGAGTGGGGTGGGGGGAGGTATTTTTTCATGCTTTGTGTGTATAAAAAGATCTTCTACACTTTCCACAGTATGCATCCGATGAAGTGAGCTGTAGCTCACGAAAGCTTATGCTCAAATAAATTGGTTAGTCTCTAAGGTGCCACAAGTACTCCTTTTCTTTTTGCGAATACAGACTAACATGGCTGTTACTCTGAAACTTGTTAAATTTAGAAGCCCTTTTAGAACCGGTTGTCCTGCGAGGGACAACCGGTTCTAAAAGGGCTTCTAAATTTAACAACCGGCCAAAAGTGGCACCTTAGGCGCTGATTCCGTGGATGCTCCGGGGCTGGAGTACCCAAGGGGAGAATTTGTTGGGTGCAGAGCACCTACTGGCAGCTCCCCGCCCTGTCCTGCGCCCGGCCCCAGCTCACCTCCGCTTCGCCTCCTCCCCTGAACGCGCCTCCCTGCTCTGCTTCTCTGCCCCACCCCCCGGCTTCCCGCGAATCAGCTGTTCGCGCGGGAAGCTGGAGGGGGGCAGGGAGGCTGAGAAGCAAGTGGCGGCTTCGCGCTCAGGCCCAGGGAGGTGGAGGTGAGCTAGGTCGGGGGGGAGCGCGAGGAGGGCCGCCCTCGCCGCAGCAGGTAACCCGGGGGGTGCGCAGGGGAACCGCTCCCCGCCCCAGCTCACCGCCACCTCCCTGGGCCTGAGCGCGAAGCCGCTGCTTGCTTCTCAGCGCCCCCCCCCCCCACGGCTTCCTGCGCGAACAGCTGATTTGCGGGAAACCTGGGGGGGGGGCGGAGAAGCAGAGCGGGGTGGCATGTTCAGGGGAGGAGACGGAGGCTAAGCGGAGGTGAGCTGGGGCGGGGAGCTGCCGGTGCACCCACCAAATTTTCCCTGTGGCCTAAGGCGCCACTTTTGATGTGATCAGTGGGGGGAGCGGCTGCTATGCTACCCCGCCCCTAGGAGCCAGAGGGACCTGCCGGATGCTTCCTGGGAGCTGCCCCAGGTAAGCACCGCCGGGACTCCCCACCTCGCCCCCCGGCAGGTCCCTCTGGTTCTTAGGGGCGGGGTGGGCACCCATTATGGTGGCCCACAAGACCCTCCTGCCCAGTTCTGGGGGCAGTCAGGGGACAGGGGAGGGCGTCAAGGAACGCGGGGTGTTGGATGGGGCAGGAGTCCCGGGGGGCGGGGGTGGGCAACGGCCCCCTCGTGGGGTGAGGAGGGAACCAGTTGTTAAGATTTTGGCAGCTCATCACTGGCTGGAAGTGTATTTTCAAGAGACAAATGGCTGGATGTGTGACATTATGATTGTTAACTTACCAAAGGGAAATTGAATCAAAAGTAGTTTCATCTTAAGAATACTGCTGGGCTGACTGCTGATGCTGCTTTCTGAGTGCCTCTTAGTTCTTCCAAAGCCAAAGTCCAAATTCACAGACTGCTGAAGAGCTTCACAATCCTAGTTACGCTTGCTAAATCCCTCTGATGTTTCCAGCAAATGCTTAGATTTTATCATTAATGTAAGAAAAATTCACATCTCCTCTGGACTCAGTCCATCTTATCTTAACAGTAGGCGGTAATTGTAAAAGCCTAGCTGACAAGTAAAAAGAACCTTACTCCTTTCATTAGTCCTGAGTCACTTTCCCTGTAAAAAGAAAAGGAGGACTTGTGGCACCTTAGAAACTAACCAATTTATTTGAGCATAAGCTTTCGTGAGCTACAGCTCACTTCATTGGATGCATTCAGTGGAAGGTCTTCTCTGTGAGAGTATTTTCCACAGTATGCATCCGATGAAGTGAGCTGTAGCTCACGAAAGCTTATGCTCAAATAAATTGGTTAGTCTCTAAGGTGCCACAAGTACTCCTGTTCTTTTTGCGAATACAGACTTTCCCTGTGTCAATCCAAATCAGAGAGAAATATAATGAAGCTCTTTTAGATGAATAGCAAATTGATAAATGTAAAAACGACTCCTCTATTTTTCCAAAAAACGTGAAATATAACGAAGTGACAACCAACCACCAGTTAAAGATTTTCTTCACTGATTTTCACACGACTTGAAATGAAGGAGGCTGTTGTGTGGGACATAATTCTCCTTAAGACACTGTCTCCAGTTGAGCACTTCGGTCTGAATGCAACACCCTGCAACAACATATATGAGTTGGAAGTTCCTGAGTAACCTTAACTCTTCCCCTTTGTGTGTATTCACTACAACTGTTTTTCCATTACATGACCATGTACCGTTATTACTGTAGAACTATTTGCTCATTACATCCATACCTTGGACAGAGAATGCAGCAGAATTGTCCAGTGAATCAGTGTGAGGTCCAAAGCATTCACTGCTGAAGTTTTGTGGTGTGTAGTAAATGAGGCAGGACTCTGCTGGAAGAGAAAAACTGCTCTTTTGCTTCAGTCACTAGAATGGCATTTCTGAGACCTGGATTATTTCATTGGCCCCTGTCTAAGACTTCCTGTGTGATTCTGGGCAACTCGCTTATCTTATTCTCTCTGTGCCAAACTGGTAAAATGAAGATAATAATACTTCCTGACCTCACAGCGATGTTGCAAGGAAAAAAACTATTGGTTACATGTTTGTGAAGTGCTCATATACCAGAGTGATGAACACCAGAGCAAAATTTATAAAGAAAATAACTTTATTGTGTGGTGTGCAGTTAATAAAGCTTGGGACCACATAAAGTAGATGGAGAAATGAAGAAATATTGAAAAGCTGGCTTTGTAAGTGCCTGAAGCAGAGTCAGAGCAGCACAGCCATATTGCAATATGTGGAGAGTGATAAATGGAAGTGCGATTCCTGCTGTAAAATAATTCCTGAAACTTCAAAGCTCATTTAAGTCAAAGTATTAAAGTCTGTATCATGATGCAGACACCACAGGCCCTAAGGGGAAAGAGTTAAGGTTCCGTAGGCTGCCTTAACATTTTCTGACTTCCAAATTCTTGATCACTGTGACATTTTGGGGTCCATCCTGGCTAGTAAGGAATGCTGGCACTGCCTGCCCTGTAACCTTTGGGTGCCTTGGTGCTGTGTGACTTTAGTTCAGATCCCTAACACCAGTAGCCAGCCCACAAGTGTCAAGTTTCATGCTGGCTCTCACTAGCCTGATTCTTTTTGGGAGCGTGACATCAACAGCCCTTTCAGTCCAGAGTCTCCCCAGTACATCCTCCCCTGTTCCCCTCTGGTTCCTCACTCCCAAAGACATGAAACCAGCCCCCCCAGACACCAGCTTACTTTAGCTTATACACTCCACATGGTTTGCACACCAGAGACCTGCTTAGGATGAAAAATAAACAAGCAGTTTATTTAATAGAAAACCCACAGATTCAAAGATGAAATAGTAAGGGGAAGCAAACATACAAGTTACACTGAAAATAAATAAAGATGCAACCTTAGGCTTTATACTTCCATATTAGATAAAATCCCTTTCATAATAGCTAAGGTAAGATTTACCTATTGCCTTAAACAGTTTCTCAGTGTAAACCCTAGCTACAGGAGGGATATAGCATTCCTGGACAGCCTCCTGCCTTGAGACTGTCCCCCAAATCACAGACACCAACTCCGTGGGTGCTCTTGGGCTGGAGCCCCCATAGGGAATAAATGGTGGGTGCTGAGCACCCACCGGCAGCCCCCCATCAGCTCCCCTCCAGTGCTTCCTGCCCGCTGACAGGCCCTACGGATCAGTGCTTCCCACACCCTCCGCGCGCCTCCCACCCTCTGCGAACAGCTGTTTCACAGCATGCAGGCGGCTGGGAGGGAGTGGGAGGGGCGAGGACATGGCATGCCCGGGGGAGGGTCGGAACTGGGCAGGAAGTGGTGGGGCGGGGCATGGCGGAGCATGGGTGGGAAAAGACGTGGCAAGGTCTTGGTGGAAAGGGTGTAGTGGGGGCAAGGCCTGAGACAGAGCCAGGGGTCAAGCACCCCCCCGGCACTTTGCAAAGTTGGTGCCTGTGCCCCAAATTATGGTCCCAATCCTGCTTTTAAAGGACTTTTTCCTCTTCCTCCTCCCCTCCCTAGTCCAGGGTGACTCATGGTTATTCAACGTGGGGAAACTCCCTTCTTGTTTGGTATCTGGGATGTTCTTTTCAATTTTGAGTTGTCACAGCGTCTTACCTTTAACTCTAATGGGCCACCACTGTCCTTTCCTGGGCGGCACTAGAGCTAATTCCTTGAAGCCAGTTTTGTGTGAACAACTGGGTTGGGAGAAGCCCCTACCTGCCTGCTTGCTCACTGCCCTGAAGTTGCACCACTGTTTAAGAGCACAGTTTTCTCTCTCTCTCTCTCTCTCTCTAAATACATAGGTTCATAACAGTCTGTATACATATTTCATAATGACCATCAATTCAGAACATTACAAGCTTTCATAAAAGGCCTCACTAGATATATTTTAATAGTACAACAACATACTATGCAATCAGTTGATTTAGCTGCTTTATTCTGGGGGCTTAAACCATCTGTTCTCCCCTTCCCTGGACCCTGATTGTTACAACTATTTTTTAATGGAGTTTCGTTTTTGTAGCATTATTATAGTGCAGTAGCAGCTCCACTATAGTTAGTGTTTCGGTTTAAAGTTTGACTCTAAAAAGGTTACTTGGATTGCCTTGAAAGTTTGTATGCCTCACGTGGACACAGGGTTTGGTCAGTGAGCCATATTTAGGGTTATGCGAACAAGAGGTTCACAAAGTATAACCCCTCCTCTCCCCCCCAAAAAAGCTTTTGTTAAAGTTCACATGTTCTGGCAACGAACTTTTGCTCACAGATAGAGCTCAAACCAGGGCTGAGCACATCACACCAGGCTGTCAAAGGCTTGAGAGTTACCCCAACAGAGTGTATGCCACCAACTAGCACTTTGGAGGAAATCAAATTACGACTTATTAGCCAAATACTTTAATTCGCCTGTTAGGAGCCTCACCTTTTAAGAACATAAGCAGGCCATACTGGCTTCACCTCTTCCCACTCCCACTCCGCCTCTTCCTGAGGTCCCACCCTCACTCAGCCTCTTCCTGCCCTTCCTCAACTTCTTACCCCCAAAGCCCCCACGCCTACTCCACCTCTTCCCCCCGAGACCCTGCCTGCCGCTTGCTCCTCTCCAACCCCTCCCCCCATTACTCACCCTCAAGGCAGGGAAAATGTGATGGGGCCATGGAAGCCAGTCCTCCCACCCCTTTTCTGGTGCCCCTGGTCCCAGCTTCTGGCAACTGGAGGTTCAGGGGCACCAGGAGCATGGGGTTACATCCCTGACCATCTTGGCTAACAGCCATTGATGGAGCTATCCGCCATGAATGTATCTAATTCTTTTTTGCACCTAATTACACAACATGGCCTTCACAACATCTCCTGGCAATGAGTTCCAGAGGTTGACCGCGCATTGTGTGAAGAAGTACTTCCTTCTGTTTGCTTTAAGCCTAGCTTCTATTAATTTCATTGGGGGACTCCTAGTTCTTGTGTTATGTGAAGGGATAAATAACACTTCCCTACTCTCTTTCTCTGTACTGTTCATGATTTTGTAGACCTCCATCATATCTCCCCTCAGTCATCTGCTTTCTAAGCTGAACAGTCCCAGTCTTTTTAATCTCTCCGTGTACGGAAACTGTTCCATACCCATAATCATCTTCATTGCCCTTCGCTGCACCTTTTCCAATTCTAATATATATATTTTTAGATGGAGCGACCAGAACTGCACACAATATTCAAGGTGTGGGAGTACAATGGAATTATATATTGGCATTATGATATTTTCTGTTTTATCATCTATCCATTTCCTAAGGGTTACTAACATTGTTAGCTTTTTTTGACTGCCGCTGCACAATGAGCAGATTTTTCAGAGAACCATCCATGACAGCTCCATGATCTCTTTCTTGAGGGGTAACAGCTAATTTAGACTCCATCATTTTATCTGTATAAAGGGGATTCTTTTTCCAATGTGCATTACTTTGCATTTATCAACACTTAATTTCATCTGCTATTTTATTGCCCAGTCACTCAATTTAGTGAGATCCCTTTGTAACTTTTCCACAGTCAGCTTTGGACTTAACTATCTTGAATTATTTTTATCATCTGCAAATTTTGCCACCTTACTCTTTACCCTTGTTTCCAGATCATTTATTGATATCTTGAATACCACAGGTCACAATACAGATTCTTGGGGAACCCAGCTGTTTACCTCTTTCCATTGTGAAAACTAACCGTTTATTCCTACCCTTTGTTTCCTATCTTTTAACCAGTTACTGATCCAGGAGAAGTCCTTCCCTCTTATTCCCTGATTACTTAATTTGGTTAAGAGCCTTTGGTGAGAGACCTCGTCAAAGGCTTTCTGGAAGTCCAAGTACACAACATGCACTGAATTATTCTTGTTCACATACTTGTTGACTCCCTAAAAGAATTTTAATACATTGGTGATCCATGATTTCCATTTACAAAAGCCATGTTGACTCTTACCCAACACATTGTGTTTATCTATGTGTCTGATAATTTTGTTCTTTACTAGTTTGAACCAGTTTTGAAGTTAGGTTTACTGGCTTATAACTGCCAGGACCACCTCTGAATCCTTTTGAAAAGTTCGTGTGACATGTATGGGGCCTATGGAGCTTGAAAGGTGTGTTGTAGGGAGTATTGGTCATCATGGTGGTAGAGATGTGTCAGCAGGTTTTGCATCTGGTGTTATGGCAGTGGCTGGTTCCACTTTGAGTTGATGTGTCCTGCTCTGTGGGGAGGTTGCTTGTGATGATGAGCTTGGGGGGTTGTTTGCAGGCCAGAAGAGGGGCTTCATTTTCAAAATGTGATTGTTTAATGATTGAGTATTGTAACTGTTTAATGGTATCCTGGATGGGTTCCAATGTGGGGTGTTAGGTGTCAAGCAGGGGTATTCTGTCAGAGGGTTTTACCACCCCTGTATTGAAGCAGGTTCTTTTGAGCTATTTAAGTGGCCCGTTCCATGATGTGATCTATTTCTCTAGTGGAGTGTCCCTCTTTGGTGAAGTCAGTTTTAAGTGTGTTAATGTACATACCCTGGACTTTCTCCTTGGAGCATATTCTGTAGTATCTAAGTGCCTAGCTGTAGACAACAGATTTCTTGGTGTGTCTGGGTTGTTTACAGGATCTGTGAACGTAAGTGAGGTGATCTGTGGGTTTCTTGTATATAGCTGTCTGCAGGGCTCCATTGTTGACACTAATCTTGGTGTCCAGGAAGTTGATGTTGGCACCGTAGTGTTAATTTCCATTTAACTAGCTTCCTCATTTTTGTGTAGTTCCCCTTTTGGAAGTTAAATGCTACTGTCATGAGTTTCTTTGGCATTTGTCCTCCTACAAGGAGGTTAAATTTAATTACATTATGGTCACTATTACCGAGTGGTTCAGCCATATTCACCTCTTGGACCGGATCCTGTACTCCACTTAGTACTAAATCAAGAATTGCCTCTCCCTTTGTGGGTTCCAGGACAAGCTGCACCAAGAAGCAATCATTTCTGGTGTCTAGAAATTTTATCTCTGCATCCTGTCCTGAGGGGATATATTCAGTCAACATGAGGATAGTTGAAATCTCCCATTATTATTGGGTTTTCTGTTTGTGTAGTCTCTCTAATCTCCCTGAGCATTTAATAATCACTGTCATCATCCTGGTCAGCTGGTCGGTAGTATATTCCCACTGCTATATGCTTATTGTTCAAGCACTGGATTTCTATCCATAGAGATTCTATAGTACCATTTGATTCATTTAAGATTTTTACTTTATTTGACTCCATGTTTTTTTCACATATGGTGCCACTCCCCTACCAGCGAGATCTATATATTTTGTACTCTGGTATTACTGTGTCCCATTGGTTAACCTCATTTCACCCTTTGAAATGCATGGCAGTGTGCCAAATGGATTATGCCAAGCATGTACAGAGAGAGAGAGATTAACTATCTGGAAAACTACCTCTCTACCACAGGATGTGTTTGGCTTAAGGTGGAATGTTCTGGTAATTGAATTTGAGTCACGTTCAGGCACTAAGAGCTTGAATCCAACCCAGAGATCTGAAATTTAAAAAGGGGGGAGGGGCATCAAGCGCCAATATGCTTCGGTCAAAGGTATTTTTTTAAGTTTGCAGCAATGTAATCTGAGTACAGCAGCATACTCAGACATGTCTGAAACTATTTTTGAAAAGAAAATAAATTACACATGCACATGCTCAGTGAGAGGGGAAGGTAATTGGGGTGGAGAGTAGGTGGGAATGGGGGGAAAGGTGCTCGGGGTGCAGGGAGGTGATTATGGGGAGAGAGATAAATGGGATGGTTGGGTGGGTGGGAGAGAGGTTAGAGGGTCAGGTGACAGGGAGGTGAGGGGTGGGACACTGGGAAGGGGGACATGGAGGTAAGTGACTGGTGGGGGAGAATTGAGGCAGGGGCACCTGTCAGCCAGACTGTGCCACACACAGGGGAGGGGAATGTAAAAATATCACACAAAATTCACACTTAGTCACACCTGTAGCCTAGTGGAAAGAGCGCTGCCTGGCACTACTGCTAGCTCTCCCACTGGACTGCTGGGTGACCTTAGGCAAATCACTTTACCAACTGGTGAAAATAATCTTGGTGGGGGAAGCAGGTCTGAGCCTGCCCTGCACGCACCCCACAATGTTCTTGGCTCTCACTGCTCACAGAGTCAGAGACCATCACAGCGTCACTTGCAGGGCTATCCTTAGGCATACGCAGCTGTGTGAGGCACCCAAAAATTTGGGGCACCACCATCGCTGGCTGCGGCATGGACTCCTCTCCTCTCTGCCCAGCCCTTCTCCTGCGCTGGGTCGATAGGCTTCTCCCCTGCCCCCTGGCTCCTCCCCTCCGCCCACTCACTCCTCATTCACCCGGCTGAGGGCTCCAGATCCAGTGGGGCCTCACGGGGCCAGGAGTGAAAGTTTGCATGTGAGTGAGCAGAGGTAGCCAGGCCAGGCCAGGCCAAGTCAGGCAGGGGGCGGGGAGGGGAGGGGGGAAGGCAAGGCTGGGAACAGAGCGGAGTGGAGCGGGGCGGGGGGAGGAAATACCCAGAGGCTGGGAAGAGTGGGGTAGCCAAGCTCAGGGGGCAGACTGGGCACAGGGGACTTCGGGGAGTGGGGGAGGAGGAGGAACCGGGCTGGGGATGGCTGGGGGAGCCAGGCTGGGAAGGGAAAAGAGTGTGTGTATGTGTGTGGGGGGGTGTTCTTTGTCTGGTTCAGTGAGCAAGCAGTGAACACACTAGGGCCTTCTGGGGAACAGGGTGGTGGCCCCAAGGGAGAGCAGCTGTTCCAAGCACCCTCACACTGTACCTGCACCTCGCCCCTCTTCTGCCCATGTGCCCTGCCCCGCTGGCAACTCCCTGCAATCTCTCTCCTAGTCTCCTTTTCACTTCGCCTCCCTCTTCTCTGAAGTTTAAGCCCAGATGCTAGGATCCCCTTTGGACCCTCACCTTTTCCTCTCCTCCCTTCTCCAGCAGGGATCCGCAGCAGACCCAGGCTGGGAGGAGGGAAAGTTAAAGGAAAATAAAAGAAGGTGGCGTTTGCTTTTCCTGCCCCTTCACAATATTCCGGTGTCAACAGGAGGAAAAAGAAAAGGAGGACTTGTGGCACCTTAGAGACTAACCAATTTATTTGAGCATAAGCTTTCATGAGCTACAGCTCACTTCATCGCATGCATGCAGTGGAAAATACAGTAGGGGGATTTTATTTACACAGATTTCAGAGTAACAGCCGTGTTAGTCTGTATTCGCAAAAAGAAAAGGAGTACTTGTGGCACCTTAGAGACTAACCAATTTATTTGAGCATGAGCTTTCGTGAGCTACAGCTCACATCATCGGATGCATACTGTGGAAATTGCAGAATACATTATTATATAGACAGACACCATGAAACAATACCTCCTCCCACCCCACTCTCCTGCTGGTAATAGCTTATCTAAAGTGATCATCAAGATGGGCCATTTCCAGCACAAATCCAGGTTTTCTCACCCTCCGCCCCCCCACAGACAAACTCACTCTCTTGCTGGTAATAGCCCATCCAAAGTGACCACTCTCTTCACAATGTGTATGATAATCAAGGTGGGCCATTTCCTGCAGGAATCCAGGTTCTCTCACCCCCTCACCCCCCTCCAAAAACCACACACACAAACTCTCCTTACAACGTGCATGAAAATCAAGGTGGGCCATTTCGAGCACAAATACAGGTTTTCTCACCCCCCCACCCCCATACACACACAAACTAAGTTTTCATGAGCTACAGCTCTCTTCATCGGATGCATGCAGTGGAAAATACAGTGGGGAGATTTATATACACAGAGAACGTGAAACAATGGGTGTTACCATATACACTGTAACGAGAGTGATCAGGTAAGGTGAGCTATTACCAGCAGGAGAGAGAGGGAAAAAAAAACACCTTTTGTAGTGATAATCAAGGCGGGCCATTTCCAGTAGTTGACAAGAACCTGTGAGGAACACGTTCTCGTCAACTGCTGGAAATGGCTCACCTTGATTATCACTACAAAAGGTGTTTTTTGTTTGTTTGTCCCCCGTCCCCCCCCGCTGGTAATAGCTCACCTTACCTGATCACTCTCCTTACAGTGTGTATGGTAACACCCATTGTTTCATGTTCTCTGTGTATATAAATCTCCCCACTGTATTTTCCACTGCATGCATCCGATGAAGAGAGCTGTAGCTCATGAAAACTTATGCTCAAATAAATTTGCTAGTCTCTAAGGTGCCACAAGTCCTCCTTTTCTTTTTGCGGCTACAGACTAACACGGCTGCTACTCTGAAACAGGAGGAAACTGACACTAAAACAAAAGGAGGAGGGGGACGTACCCGGAAAAGCAGCAACCAGGGCTGCAGAATGCAAGGGAGGGAGCGACCTCTTAGCTGGGAAGGAAGATGGACTTGCACTTGACAAGGCTGGAGTAGCTGAAAACTTTTATTTAGGGAAAAGGGACATGATTTTTTTTCTTGTGCATCCAAGTAGCTCCAGGGCTGTCTCCCACGCTGGTAGCATTTTGAATGGGGGAGAGTTCTAAACAGTGCAGGGTTGAGTGGGATTTTAAAGGTCCCTTCAAGAATGCAGCACATTCTTCCTCACTCATGGGAAAGACCTTTAAAAACTGCCTTAAATAATCCAAAACAAGAGCAATTGTTCAAATGAGACTTGCCTGGTTATGGCTCCAACCCCACTGTTGAAACATTGTTGAAACTGCGTGCTGAGTTATACCCAGTACAATCCCACTGAGCCATGTGTGGCAACCAGGTGTGTAAATCAGGGCAGAAAAAAAGACTGGTGCCTGAATAGAATTCCTTTTCTTATTGAACTGCACATCCCAAGCACCTCTTTACTTTTCAGGATTAGAGAGAAATGCTCTATTTTAGGGAGAATGAAAGGCTCATAGCAGTGGCAGGCAAGGGCCTGGATGAGGGCTGGACTCAGCAATTGGTATCAGCTATTTCTTTTTTGTCATTCAAATGGATTTTGGGTCATGGCTGACATCCCAGCCATCATATAAAACGCTTCCCAGTAGCCTTCTGACATGCACACAGAGGTATCTCACTGCCAAGTCCCTATCCTAGGAGGGGAGGAGGAAGGCTTCAGGGTGATCTCCCACCTCCATGCAGCCAGTGGCCTATGCTTGCCACTGCCATGCTGGAGCCTCCACATTTATTTATTGACAAAATTTGCAGAATTTTAAAATATTGTGCACAGAATTTAATTTTTTGGTGCTGAATTCCCTCAGGAATATGGGGTGCTGGGCAGTTGTGGGGGGCCTGTGAGAAGAGCACTGGGCAGTGGAGGGGTTCTGTGGGTGAGAGATCGCTGGGCATAGGGATCTGTGATGGAGCTCTCTGGGTGAGGGGGTCACTGGGCATGGGGGTTGCTGGGCATAAGGGGGTGGGGGGCTCTTGGCGGGGGGGCGGTGTGGCAGGGCATGCTGGCAGCACAGGGCTGGGGTTGGGGGTGCAGGTGGGAGGGAAGTGCAGGAGTTAGGGATGAAGGCAGCACTGTGCAGAGGTCAGGGGTGAAGGCGGCACAATTTAACTCTTTTTAATAAAGTGCACGTGGCAAGCTTTCCAATACTGTAAGCTTATGTTTTTGTTGCTAAGAGCAAATTGGCCATAAGGGCACCAGTTTAATAATACTGCGTAGGCCCCATAAATCCTAAGGATGGCCCTGGTCACTTGATGCGCATGTCTGCATGCAGCCGGGCCCCTCCCCCCATGAAGCCCCACTCCAGCCCTTTCCTCGTCCTGGCACTAACGGCTGTGGGGTTTCACCTGTCAAGCCGGCATGTGCACACATGGTGGGGTAGCTCAGAAAATGGCAAGGCAGAGAGAGATTTGGGGGAGAGCGGCCTGAGTCTCGAGCAGTAGCTGCCCACCACCTATGGACATTACCTCTTTGTGCCTCAGTTTTCCATCTGTAAGATGGAGATAATGATGTACGGTTATTTGAGATCTACTGATGAAAAAAAACTATATAAAAGCTAGGTCTTTTGAAATACTCCTGTGGCTAGGTAATATTAGAGTTATGGGTAAATGCCGACATAACCTTAACTCTGCCAACTGAGCAATGCCCCAAAACACTGAAAACACACAGATTCACTCACTGCCTTTTCACTGTAATGGGCAGATGATACCTGCACCTGCCCTACGCTCAAACACTGAGGTTACTTGCCCAACAGACTATCACATGTAAAGTGTAATAATCCCTTCACACTTGCACACAGGGGTACCACCTAAGCTTATGCTTTTCCCATGCATTGTTAAATCCGCAGACTGCTCTCATATCCCATCTCACCACTGGCAATACCCACGGTGAGAAGACCCCAGTGCTCGGCCACTGACACAACCTGCCCAATTCTGTATTGAAATGATGCAGACCGGAACCTCAGGGAACACATGCACCTCTTTCCTTTGATAATACACCTGGGGCCGGGGGACTCAGACCCAGGGATCTGGCGGACTCAGACCCAGGGCTCCTCATATCACAATCACAGCTCTGTGACACTCCTCAAACTAATTCCCACATCTCCCCATATCACAAACACACCTCTACCAATCTGCCCCACTTCCACCATTCAGTACAGCTACACTTAAAACCACTGAAAGCTACTGGAATGCATGCAAATAATTCCCAGTGGCTCTTGCCAGCTCTAGGAGGGGGCAGAGTTAAGGTTCCTGGCTGGCTTGTTTACCATACAGAAGTTTGCATTTTTGTGAACTTGACATTCTGGAAGGGCACGAGCTATCACCGGGGAAATGTAATTCTGCATTAACCAAGTTTTTTTCCGTTGAATATACATCCCCTTTATGGAGTGTGAGATATACCCAACTATCTGGAAAAAGGACAAAGAATGGGCGCTCTTGTTGCTAAACCTTTACCATTTGAGCACTGCTCAATTTAATACCTACTAAAAGGAACAGCTCTGAACAAAAGTAATCCATTTTGGTGTGTGGGGTGGTTCTACACTGAACAAATGGCCAAAACACTAGTTTACTGAGACAGAACGTACAATTTTCATTAACAGCTGCCTGAGGCATTGCTCTGTTATATGTTAGAATAGCGATAGTGAGAGCAGTGTTTTGAAATCTATGAAAAATAAGTCTTTTGGAAGATGCTTTTCAACTAAGCAACAGTGTGCTGTCAGCAATAAAACCATCTCTTCTAAAAAGCGAGTGTCACTGGTAAGGCTTCAGGATATTATCAGCGTGCAACCAGTTTCACAAAACGATGGTGGCAAACTCAGCATTTTGGTTTGGTCTCTTCATGTTTAAAGAGTTAAATGACAGGAAACACCACATGCCCCTTTAGATTTTCCAGCTGTAGCAGCTTATAGTGCGCTGCTCTGATGAGCTTATGGGGCTGTACTATAGCTACCACTGTGATAACCAACAATCATCACTCTTCCATGTAGACCTTTATGGTGCAGCCTCCTGGCACTGCTCCTAAAAAAACACAATAAAACTGAGTAATAATTTCTTTATTTGTGACTGGTTATTTTTATTGAATATAAAGAGACTATATCCTTCATTTATAGTGGTTTCTATGCCACTGTAATAGTTCTTAAAAGGCTTCACTAATCTATCTTCTTTGCTGTTTGCTCCACTTATTGTATTGAAACAACACTTCTGCTTTGAGAGGGGTGAAAAGGAGGCACAATCGCTTTAAGAGAAATACGTGTCACTAGACAGAGGCTAGTAGTAAATATGCCTTAGATCAACATTTAAAAAATCTGCATGTACCTCACCAAAGGTTCTTAAGCAACGTAAGCTGTCATGGGATAAGAGGGAAGCTCTTGGATCAGTAACTGGAAACAAAGGGTAGGAATAAATGGTCAGTTTTCAGAATGGAGAGAAGTAACTATGGTGTCCCCCAGGGATCTGTACTGGGACCACTGCTGTTCAACATATTCATAAATGATCTGGAAAAAGGGGTAAACAGTCAGGTAGCAAAATTTGCAGATGATACAAAAGAACTCAAGATAGTTAAGACCCAGGCAGACTGTGAAGAGTTACAAAGGAATCTCACAGAACTGGGCGACTGGGAAACAAAATGGCAGATAATATTCAATGTGGATAACTGCAAAGTAATGCACATTGGAAAACATAATTCCAACTATACATATAAAATGATGGGGTCTAAATTAGCTGTTACCACTCAAGAAAGAGATCTTGGAGTCATTGTGGATAGGTCTCTGAAAACTTCCACTCAATTTGCAGCGGCAGTCAAAAAAGCTAACAGAATGGTGGGAATCGTGAGGAAAGGAATAGATAATAAGACAGAAAATGTCATATTGCCTCTATATAAATCCATGGTACACCACATCTTGAATACTGCATGCACATGTGGTCACCCGAACTCAAAAAAGATATATTGGAATTGGAAAAGGTTCAGAAAAGGGCAACAAAAATGATTAGGGGTATGGAACAGCTTCCATATGAGGAGAGATTAATAAGACTGGGACTTTTCAGCTGGACTGGAAAAGAGATGACTAAGGGGAGAGATATGATAGATGTCCATAAAATCTTGACTGGTGCGGAGAAAGTAAATAAGGAATTGTTATTTACTCCTTCTCCTAATACAAGAAATAGGGATCACCACATGAAATCAATAGGCAGCAGGTTTAAAACAAACAAAAGGAAGTATTTCTTCACACAACGCAGTCAACCTGTGGAACTCATTGCCAGAGGATGTTGTGAAGGCGAAGACTATAACAGGGTTAAAAAAAGAACTAGATAAGGTCATGTAGGATACGTCCATCAATGGCTATTAGCCAGGATGGGCAGGGATGGTATCCCTAGGGTCTGTTTGCCAGAACCTGGGAATGGGTGTTAGGGGGCTTATTCCTTCACCCACTTACTTCCCTGGTCCTTCTTGCATGAACAGAGAGCAACAATACCCAAAGTCCAAAGGTGCAAACAATTCAATGTTTATTGGGGTGAACTTCCAGCAAGCATGATTCCAGTTTCCTTCCTTAGTATCCTCCTTCCCAGCTCTGACACCACAGAGCCTTACACCTGTGTCCCTGTTCCCATTCCTGCCCTTAGCCAAACATGATTCCAATTTCCTTACTCCCATTCCCTGTTCCCATTTCCCCCTTTAGCAAAACATGATTCCAATTTCCTTACTCCCATTCCCTGTTCCCATTTCTCCCTTTAGCAAAACATGATTCCAATTTCCCCACTCCCATTCCCTGTTCCCATCTCCCCCACCCACACACACACCCCACTTCCTGATTGACTGCAGACTATATAGTAAAACTTGAGTTCTGCTTAGCTATACTTTAACCAATCATTTTCCTGAAATTTAACTAACCAAATCCTAACATGATTATGTAACCAATTATATCCCACCACCTTAATTAGTTTACACGCAGCAAAATTAATTATACAGCAGACAGGAACAATCACAGAACCAGACACAGATTATACAGAGAAACAATAGCAAAGTGGGAACTATAATGACAAAACAATACAGAAGTGAGGATTTCACATCCCAGCTATTGATAAGTGAGTTCTTGCCAGACAGGATGCTATCAAACTAAGTTTCCTTTTACATTTTCTAGGCACTTCCCTTTCTCTGGAGGTGATAGGCATTATCAGGACAGGATTGTATTCCTAACAGCCCAATAGCACCTTATTTCAATGTGACTAGTTTGGAATGTGAGGATGTGACCGTTCACTTCCCAGCTTATGGCTGCCTCTGCTGCTTAGCCAAAGGCCTTAGCCTAAGAACAGGGCCTCAGACTGTCACAGTAAGAGAAGGCCCTTACACCGGCAGACAGTGATTTTGATTCTTTCTTTTATACCTCTATAACTAGCCAAGTGATAAGAATACACCTAAATTCTTAAAGTATAGGCCTTTGCAGACAGGCCTGAATATCTATATCCTAACAATGGGCAACAAGGGATGGATCACTTGATGATTACCTGTTTGTTCATTTCCTCTGAAGCACCTGGCATTGGTCATCGTTGGAAGACAGACTACTGGGCTAGATCGACCATTGATTTGACCCAGTAATGCTATTCGTATGTTCTTACCATTGTTAAGAGGGATAAAAGAGACTGTGCGAAAACCAGAGAATGTTGTGTTCGCTAGATCAATGGACTTTATTCATTGTGGGTTTTAGTTTTGAGAAGGACCCAGCAATGTAGCCTCTATAGTTTTAAACAGAAAAATCTCATTTCTTTCCTCAGAAAATATGTCCATATCTCCTAAGGCAGAGAGACAATCAGAGAAAAGGACAACAAACACAGTAAGTGCACTTGGGTGTAAGTAAACACTGCCGCCAATAAATAAAGTAAGAATCCCACCCCACCACTCCCACAAAGTACTGCAAGATTGGCACGAGAACTATTTCCCCCAGGAAATAAAATATAAAACACCTTGGCATACATGGCACGTGAGTAACCATGAAAATGAATCTAGCACCTGCTGAATGTATGCCTTGTTTACAATACAAATAAAAAGGCAATGGTGGGAGGGAGGAAGATTGTTCCGGGAAATGCATCCGATGAAGTGAGCTGTAGCTCACGAAAGCATATGCTCAAATAAATTTGTTAGCCTCTAAGGTGCCACAAGTACGCCTTTTCTTTTTGTGGATACAGACTAACACGGCTGCTACTCTGAAACCTTTCCCAAACCTGTTTTCAAATCCATGTTCAGTGAATGTCACATTTCCCCAATGTGTACAGAGCATAATTTGGTTTAATGAAGAAAAAAAAAAACATTTAAGATATTGGTGCTGGAAATAGGGGAGCTGCCACTCCCCCTGGTGTGAAGTAGTAACAACAACCCAAATACATGGTTCCTGCCTTCCACACTGTAGTGGGGGGGGAACAGCCTAAAAGAACAGCACTGAGGAAAAAAGAGGGTGAGAGAGAAATAAGCCTGAGCCCTGAATGTTCTCAGCAAAAAGCTGCAGGGAGATTTCTTGAGTGTCGCTTAGGACTAATACTTGTTGTATTATTAAATTAGGATTAGTACTAATTCCAAGATCTCCTTCAGAAACAATATCACAAGACATTACTTATCCCAAAGGAGTGACACAGCAGTATTTAAATCCTATTCTGACAGGAGCTGTGCAAACAAGGTACTTATATAATGTAACTTACTATGGCTCCAATTCAGCAAACCACTTAAGCATGTGCATAAATGATTTGCTGAATTGTGGTCTCTCTATTAGCACTGATGCTGCATTTAATTGTTTTTAATGTGCAGTGCTTATGTGCACACATTGTCTTGAGCCAAGTGTGTAATGTAACAGGATATTAAGCTATATATACACACACACACACTGAATTTGCACTACCCTCCTTTTCTTGTGTTGTTTGAATACCCCTCAGATCTAAACCTGCTGTAGGAAAATCTTTTAGATTTAAATTGATCACGCTTTCACCTGAGCGATAACAGGCCTAATTCTCATTGAAGAACCCTTTAAACTGCTCTGGCAATGCAAATGGTCCTTAAAGTGGGAATAAATTGCATTGACACCCACTTTAAGTCCCCTTTACAATCTGAGAGCAGCATAAGGAGGCCTTAGTGTAAATGAGAATGTAGGTCCACTGTTATTTATTTATTTTAACAAGAAAAACAGTCAAAGATTTTGCTGTTTAAGTCACAATTTGTTTGAAAGTCTCTGATATACTGTAATCTAGTAGAAAAAAAACAATGATTCAAATATTTAAACTGTTTTTAATGTCAGAACTAACTGCTATCATGCTACATGTTATATAGTCTCTATTTGAAGGGGGAAATTTAGGCCTTTAATTTTACACATTTTTGAAAGGATACTTGTTCCCGAGAAAGTGAATTTTCTTAATGATTGTTACCAGCTGGGTTTGCGGAAGTTTTGCCTACTTAACAACAGCAAGCTCAGGCTTGTACACCCCAGTCCTACTAATACTTAAATATGTGCCTAACTTTGCTCACATGAATAATTCCATTGATGTCAATGAAACTATTCACATGGGTAAAGTTATGAACATGCTTACATGTTTGCAGGGTCCACCCAAGCATGATTTCAGTGAGGGCACCAGGGTCAACTGCATGAGTCTAATTGCAGAACTGGAGCCTACGCCTGAAAACATGTATGCACTTGCTGAACTCTATGCACCTGAATATGCCAATTGAAGTCCATAAAACTACTCACATTCTTAAAATTAAGTATGTACATACATTTTTGCATGTCTGGGGCCTAAGTGTGTAAGATCTGAGCATCAGATTATTCATCTGATTATACACTTACATTCAGTTTGATTATGATAAATCATACGAAACGACACATAACACTGAATTATAAGTAAGGCTATGATTATGTCATGGAGGTCATGGAATCCATGACTTCCATTGACCTCTGTGACATTTTTGCCCCGCTGCTCCCAGCCCCCGCCCTGGTGGGGGAAACTCACGGCCAGCCGCGGCGGGCAGCAGGGACTCCCCGCAGCTGTCAAGCCAGAGTGGGGGGGGAGGGGGGGAACGACTCCATGAAGCTGCTCAGCCGTGGCAGGGGGACCCGCTGCAGCTGCCCAGCCTCAGCAGGTTGTGGGGGGACCTCAACATCTGCCCAGCCCCGGCCAGCAGCTGGGGGACCCTGCAGCTATAAGCTGCCTAGGGGCGAGAGGAGGCACTGTAGCAATGGGGGACCCAGAACCCCGAGCAGCAGTGGGTGCTGAACCCGCATACCCCTTTTGCCAGGGATGTTTTTAGTGAAAGTCAGGGAGAGGTCACGGTCTTCTGTGAATTTTTGTTTATTGCCCATGACCTGCCCCTGACTTTTACTAAAAATACCCAGGACAAAAACTTAGCCTTAATTATAAGCAGCGAGAAAAGGCAACTATAGGTTTCAGAGTAACAGCCGTGTTAGTCTGTATTCGCAAAAAGAAAAGGAGTACTTGTGGCACCTTAGAGACTAACCAGTTTATTTGAGCTTAAGCTTTCGTGAGCTGTAGCTTATGCTCAAATAAATTGGTTAGTCTCTAAGGTGCCACAAGTACTCCTTTTCTTTTTGAAAAGGCAACTACTGGATGTGGATTATTTTAGCAGATTTTGTGCAAGCTGTTCTTATGACAGGATTTTGACAAAACAGACATCTTACTCCCAACACATCAAAAGTAGGAGTCAGGAAGCAGGGTTCTTAGGGAAACCAGTCTGGATAAAATAAAAACCCATTCAAAAATCAAACCTTTGGGGATTCAAAAACAGTTGGGGCTACTTTTTTTTTAATGCTATGAAAAAATGATGAGCCTGTATTCATATGATCCCCTGCCCAATTCTGCAGATTCCAAAGGTCCCGATCTGTCTCTTGCTTACATAATTTTTACACTGGGGTAATCCCATTTTCTTCAGTGGAACTATTCCTGATTTATACTGGTTTGAGAGGATACTCTGATATGCATTCACACCTTTTCATTTCTCACTTCAAGCTACACTGGAAGACGCTGATTCCCTTTAAGTGACCTTGGAAATAAGCAAGTCTCCAGGCTTCGATGAGGTAAATTTTACAAACCACTTTATTAAATTAAATTAAGTTTTCTGTTTGATGTTAGCTGATAACTTTCAATTTTTCAGATTTCCTGAGCTGCTAACGGGTCTGTGAGCAGACATAGTCCCAGTTTGCATTGTCCTACTGGCTACATGTTAAAATAGTGTCTTCCTGTCCACTTTTGAATTAAGGCCTAGAGTTTCCATTTAGGTGTGCAGAGAGTCTCTCTATGTAGCATATACTTTCTGAAAAGACTTACTTTGTATCAATACATTTTAAAACAATTCATATTCTCCCTGCTTGATTTGCATTCTTATGCCATTCGACCCACAGATAGTAATGGAAGAACTGTAGTATCAGTTGCTGAAGTAGCACCCGCAATTCTACAGGGGAGACAGCATTTGATTACTGACTACTGGAGAGATTATTTAAAGTGTAAGCTCTCCAAGGCAATGACTATTTCTAGATTTGTGTTTGTACACCACCCAGCACAATGGGATCCCAATCCTGATTGGGACTTTTGGGCACCACCATCACAGAAATGATTAAAAATACTATTTAAATCAAACATTGCTATTTTTGCTATTGTCTCGCTCCCAAATAATTGAGTCCAAAGCAACACAACTGTGGCCATAAGCACATCCCTATTATCAGTGAGTGCACAAATGGTACAATAAAGACAGGAAAAGATTCAGAATGTAAAGTAGGGAGATAAAACAAGTGAAAAAAAGAAGGCAGAAGGGCTTAGATAGACAACACACACATTTTAGCCATTCAGTAGCTTTGGGGGCAGCAGTGGGGAGTCTGGAAAGTCCTTCTGGAAAAAACTAAGGCATTCTGGGGTTTGAAGTTGCCACCAGTCTCCCTGGGCACTACTGCAGAAAGCAAGGCCTGCTGCCTGGAAAGCGGGTGAAAGGATCCTTTTCCCAGTGAGGAGACAGCAGTAGCCATCTGGTGAGGCTCTCCATGGCCTGCGGGCTGCCTAACACCTGAGATAGCACTCCCAGCTGAGGAGAAGCCTGAGAGGGGCTGTGAAGAGAAGCCTGTGGAAGAACTGGAGAGAGGCCCAGACAGGCAGCTGTAGGAAGTGACCTAGGGGAAAGGGAAGGGAAGCAGAGGTACTCTTGAGTTGGAGGCAGCAGACAGCTGCTTCACTGCTTAGGGCTGGGTCCCAAGGTCGAGGGAGGACACAGGCTCCACTACAGTGTTGAGGCACCACATAGGGGTGATGTGGTGGTACCACTGACAGCAAGAGGGTTGAACCCCTGATACAAAAAAGGGGAAGGCTGAAGTTGAACAGACCCTAGAGACAGGTTTCAGAGTAGCAGCCGTGTTAGTCTGTATCCGCAAAAAGAAAAGGAGGACTTGTGGCACCTTAGAGACTAACAAATTTATTTGAGCATAAGCTTTCGTGATGAAGTGAGGGATGGGAGAAGGCTTGGATTCTGAACAGCACAAGTTTGATTATAGAAAATT
This sequence comes from Natator depressus, assembly GCF_965152275.1. Taxonomy (NCBI): domain Eukaryota; kingdom Metazoa; phylum Chordata; order Testudines; family Cheloniidae; genus Natator; species Natator depressus. Next base: position 320,973,506 of record NC_134234.1, on the reverse strand, counting down.
TGTCCGAGATAAATGAACAGTTTGCATAATAATACTACAATACATTCAACAAAGCAAGTCGCTTTACTGCAGCAATTCACATTTAAAAGCTTCTTTCCGAAGCTAGCAGGGCTAGGAACTTTAAAAATTTAAATCTTGGTGTAGTAGGTCAATCTGAAAGCCTACTGGTATAATGCTCAAGCCGTGGCTCCAGAGGTCTTTTGTCTCTCTGTTCTGGAGGGGGCCCTGCCGGGTCAAATACAGCAGGCCTCAGCCCCCTTTGTGCATCTCTTGTTCTCCCCTCAGGGTTTTTGTCATGATAGAGGGGAGGGGGAGTAAGGTAGGTCACTCCACCAGATCCTGCCCTGGGGCCCCAAAGGGGTGTTGTGGGATGTTGCAAAATCCAGACCATTCATTGGCCCACCCCAAGTGAAGTTATGCGCCCTCCTGGGTCTCTTCCATCCAAGCTGGAGCCCTAAAAAGTAGCAGTTTCGTCTGCCAGGGGCACACCGTTGTGCTCCTCAGGCCTCTCATGGGTTCCCAACTCCGAGAGGGGGAAGAAGAGCTCTGAAATGCCACCTCCAGAGTGGCCTTAACCAGAGCCATAGTCACTCTTCCCACAACTCCAGGCGTCCACTTCACTTCCTGGTGCAGCCTGTAGCTCCTTTTCGCCTCTCCACCCCGGTTCTACCAGTGCCCTCCACCTGCAGCATGCCCTAAAGCTGCTGAGGGGCAGGGCCTACCCAGCTCTGTACTTGTCAGGGTTCCCTCCCCACTCTGAACTCTAGGGTACAGATGTGGGGACCCGCATGAAAGCCCCCTAAGCTTATTTCTACCAGCTTAGGTTAAAAACTGCCCCAAGGCACAAATCCTTTGTCCTTGGACGGTATGCTGCCACCACCAAGTGATTTAGACAAGAATCAGGGAAAGGACCACTTGGAATTCCTATTCTCCCAAAATATCCCCCCAAGCCCTACACACCCTTCCTGGGAAGGCTTGAGAATAACATACCAACCAAATAGGTAAACCAGATTCTTAAAAAACAGAATTTTATTATAAAGAAAAGAAGTATGTAGGGGCAAGGTTGCAGAAGATTGGCGAGGAGCTAAGTGGTGGACTGAGTACATGACTGGATGTAAGTGGAGGATGCAGGCAGTTTCAATGAACTTTGCCCGACAGACCCTGCCAAAAGATATTGTAGCATAGCTCAGCATATTTTTGCCTGTAAACAAGTTAGTTTAAGTATAAATCATACATATAAGAATGGAACCAGCTGTTGACCCCATGTAACCCCGAGATAAGCACGGAGAATATAGCGCCACAGAGGACACCTCCCCGCCCCCCGGCGGAGTCCTGCCTGGTCAGCTGTCCCGAACGGCCAGAGTCCCCTGCAGCCCCTCCATGCGTCCTAGGGGCTCCCCACGCAGATTGGAGCTTAAGTTCTTCCTTCCTTCCTTCAATAAAGCGTAGTGTATTATTCTTAGGCCTGAGTGTCCTCCTTTCACTGGTATCTCCCCCCCGCCTTCACCCTCGTGGGCACAAAGTACCTCTGTAAAATCAGGATGGAAGGTAACTTTACAGGGTAATCAGATTCAAAACACAGATGATTCCCCTCTAGGCAAAACTTAAAGTTACAAAAAACAGGAATAAACCTCCCCCTTAGCACAGGGAAAATTCACAGGTGGAAAACAAAAGGTAATCTAATGCGCCCTGCCTTATTCACTTACTCTTTTTGCAATACTGAGACTCACTTTAGGATGGTTTATAGGAGAAGGAGTTTTCTGACCTGGTGCTTCTCTGCTTCCCAAGAGAACACACACACACAAAGAGCACAAACAAAGCCTTCTCTCTCCCCCCCGCCCCCCCCCCCCCGATTTGAAAGTATCTTCTTTCCCCATTGGTCCTTTTGGTCAGGTGCCAACCAGGTTATTTGAGCTTTTTAACCCCTTACAGGTAAGGAGGAATTCTAGGCTTCCCTTAGCTGTATGGTTATGACAGTACTGCTCCATGCCTTGCACTGGTTTAGCGTGGGGTCTGTCAACCCCTCACACTTGGATTCTGTAGAAAATGTCATCACTCCCAGCAAACAAGTTTTGTGTCTCGCCAAGAATCTAATCCAAATACAGAAATGCGATGAGTGCAGATACTTACAATGCATTACTGGCCTGAGTTATGGAGGAAGGAGGTGATCTGCTGAATCCCAATATGAAGGCCTAATGAAATAGTATGGAAAACAGCAGTCTAACAGATACATCTATGACCTTTGGATCATGAAACAGAGTTTCAAGTGACAATATTGATGGCATTTGGTTCGTCATTCTGGTCTATAATAGCACAAGACAACGCTAGTATTCTAGGGCCTGATGGCTTTTGTACGCTTAAAAAAGTTAGAATGAATAAGTAAATTGGCAAAAAGAAAAGGAGTACTTGTGGCACCTTAGAGACTAACCAATTTATTTGAGCATGAGCTTTCGTGAGCTACAGCTCACTTCATCGGATGCATACTGTGTGCATCCGATGAAGTGAGCTGTAGCTCACGAAAGCTCATGCTCAAATAAATTGGTTAGTCTCTAAGGTGCCACAAGTACTCCTTTTCTTTTTGCGAATACAGACTAACACGGCTGTTACTCTGAAATAAGTAAATTGGATTGATTTAAGCCTGACATTGTTCAATCTGTGTTACCATTTTTGAAGATTTTTATCAGACATCTCATACCCAGAGTTCCTCACACTGGAGTCATCTTATGCAGAATAATCAAAGAAGAAAAAATGGTTTGTGTTAGTGACTTTGTCCAGCCACAGAGAAATGAGTATTTGGTTTTCCAAGAATTCTTTCTAGCCATCTGTCCCTTTGCTCACTTTAACGTTCCCTTTAAGTTAACTGCTCAGAGACAAGGCTTTCATCTTGGTTCAAATCTAGCCCAGGTTGGAAGTGAAAAATAACCTCTGAAGAGTGTAATACACCAAGAGCCGGTCAATCCAGGCCAGAGCTGATGTGTATCAGAGGCAGTGCTAGGAAGCTCACACTGCTGCTGCCAGTCACACTGTCTTGTTAGTAACTAGAAGCCTCCACTCTCTAGGGCTGTCAGTTTAGTGCCTTTGACAAGCACTGGATTCACAGGGTTCAAAGCATTCAGAAAAACCAAACCAACAGGTAAACAAAAAAGTGCAGTCCTAGTAATATGGTGAACATGCTGGAGCGCATGGGCAATACAGAAACTAAATGACCTGCACCAAGTCAAGGATGTGTTTGACTGTACAGAGGCATAAACTAAACTCGGAGAGTTGCAGTCCTGAGAGGATAGCAGGAAAGCTGTCACATGCAGGATGCAAGGGCCAACAGAAACTGCATCTGACTGGGCATGCAGGGTCTTATCTGGTGAAGACCAAGAAAAACTGCTTTAAAGCCAGTCCTAACCCCTGGAAAAAACATTGTAAACACTAAGATTTCTACATCCATCCTGCACTAATGTAATACACAGTCACCTTCTCCTCCCACTAGCATCAGATGAGAACATCATCCCCTATCTCTGTAGGTTGGATCAAGGAAAGTAAAAGTAGTGGGCATTGACTGATTGCCAGAATTAATATCTGTATGGGGTAGTCAATGAGACTCGCTGGAGCAATAAGTTTATTAACTGACAACTGGAATTGTAAACCATCCCTAGACACTCACATTGTCTGCCAAATCTGTGGTGCCATGTCTAGCTCTTAATCAGAAAATTGCATTGTCGGGAATGTTCCTTCTCAGTTAATTAAGATGCAGTTAATAGCAGATTAGAGAGCTAGGGATCATGACTGCAAAAAAGTTAGGATTTTAATACAGTGCCTTCCTTAGCCACAGCTTCTCAAAGCTCTGTACAGAGCAACAAGTTAGGTGTTGATAATACAGGTGACTCTACCTGCAAACATGTTAGCCAATGTGTGCTCAGCAATAGCTCACGCACAGCTGTAGATATTGGAGCATGTTTTTAAAAGAGGAATGAGGGTCAAAATTCCAGCGTTTACCTATGATGCTTTTCAAAGGGTGACAGGATTTTATTCTTTTTATAGGGCACATACCAGAGTTCAGCAGAATTAGCACTTGCTTCATCCAGCAGACACCACCAGCACTGACTCCACCTCGTTCTTTAGCAGAATGAGCTGTGCTAATTAGAATCAGGATTAGCTCCTTTTTTCGTATGTGCTGATCCGTCACACATTTACCAGCAGTGTGTGAAAGATTTTGCACTCAGCATTAGATTTTCAGAGTTCCATAGGGATTAGCTGTCTTGTCTGATCTCCTGATCTTAGAAAGGTAGGCTGGGGAGGGACCTCAAGAGATCATCTAATCCAGCCCCCGGTGCTGAGGCAGGACCAAGCATTAGCTAGGTCATCCCTGACCAATGTTTGTCTAACCTGTTTTTTAAAAACTCCAGTGATGTGACAGGTATTTCACAACCTCCCTTGGAATCCTATTTCAGTACTTAACTATCTTTACAGTTAGACAGTTTTCCCTAGTATATAACATTAATTTCCCTTGCTGCAGATTAAGTCAATTATTTCTTGTCCTACCATCAGTGGACATGGAGAACAACTGATCACCGTGCTCTTTATAATGGTCCGTGACATATTTGAAGACTTTTATCAGGTCCCCCCTCAGCCTTCTTTTCTCAAAACAGTGTGTGTTTCAGGATTTTGGCTCTAGTGGGGGGACAAAGGCTCTCAGTGGAATCTAGTGAGTCAGCTCTTTTATTGCACTCCGCTGCCCCAGCAGGGAGCCACATGGGGGAGGGATCAAATAACAAATAGGACCCTCAAGCAGAGTCCTCACCACTGGGTGGAATGTCCCATTCTTCTTTCCTCTCCTACCTCAACTGTCAGCGCTCTACCCAGTGATGGGAGAGTAAGGTACTGGTTAGGATGACCCCTTCAGTACAGTTCTGCTGCCCTTTAGTCACACAATAAGGATAACAACATTTCATTATCCCTACATCCAAGACTTAGAATCATAGTATTGCAGGATTGGAAGGTACCTCGAGAGGTCATCTAGTCCAGACCCCTGCACGCAAGGCAGGACTAAGTATTATCTAGACCAGGGATCTGCAACCTTTGGCACGTGGCCCACCAGGGAAATCTGCTCGCGGGCTGGGACAGTTTGTTTACCTGCAGCGTCCGTAGGCTCTGCTGATTTCCCTGATGGGCCACATGCCAAAGGTTGCCGATCCCTGATCTAGACCATCCCTGCCAGGTATTTTTCTAACCTGCTATTAAAAATCTCCAGTGATGGAGATTCCACAACCTCCCTGGACAATTTATTCCAGTGCTTAATCACCCTGACAGTTAGGAAATTTTTCCTAATGTCCAATCCTAACTGCCCTTGCTGCAATTTAAGCCCATTGCTTCTTGTCCTATCTTCAGAAGTTAATGAGAACAATTTTTAATAAATGTTAACCCAAAATGGCCAAAAATGATCACATTGGCACTGTATAATAAATAATATTCATTATTATTAGCAAATGTAAATGAAGTCTGCTCATTGGGTTTCTTCCTCTGGTTCACCAATAGATGGCAAAGAGTACTCCTTCCTACTAGAGTCCTGTTCACAATCATTTCTCTGACCCTTCCCCCTCAAAGGAAGATCTAGCATTATACATGTGTTTAATCAAGCTAAAAAGTTTGGTATGAACGCAGGAAATTCCATGATCAGGCAATGATGGACCTAGGATTTCTTGACTTAGCAGGAGAGCCTGATCTTATAATGTGCCACGTGCCCTGCTCAGCACGTTGCAGGATCAGGCACCTACTAGCTAAGAACTAAAGAGTCACATTGGAAAGGAAGAGGGGGGAAAAGTGTTGCCCCAGTGCTGTCAATGGGAGTTTTGCCACAGACTGCAATTGGGCCAACATCTCACCATAGGTTTCTAGCAGGGCTTGTTCTAGTACGTTATCTGGTTTAATGCATTCTTATGCTAAACCTGTGTCACTGATACTTGCTCACTGGATACCTCAGGTAAGTTCCAGTTACTTGTTTGCATGAGGATCATCCTGCCCTTACTTCAGACTAGTATACACTACCCACAGGTTTTAAAGAAAATCTTTATAGACTAAGAAATGCATCATATAAACAATGGAACTATCTTGTCACAATCCAGAGAGGGAATTTGTAAGGGGAGGATTTTTTAAAGAAACGATCCCCTTTTGATCCACTGTATCTTGGAATTTAATTAAGGAACCTGAATGAATGTTGTTACTATCTGTGGCTCTGCCTGGCTGATTGGAAGTATGATTTACAAACAGTCCCCTATTCAATGGACTGTTCAATTGGTGTGATTAAAAAGGGGATTTTCTATTATTAGTTCAGCAGCAAAAGTGTGCTCAGTGCAGGGCAAGGGGGAAGAAAGCACAATCCTTGCTCCCAAAAAGCTTAATCAATCATTTAGGGGGAGATCCTCAGCTGCTGTAAATGGTCATAGCTCCACTGAAGACATTGGGGCTATGACAGTGTATATCAGCTGAGAATCTGCTACAGCCTCCTCTACCACAGGAAGAATTAAAAAAATTACTGAACCAGATGTACTTCGTCTGAACCATATGTAATTACTGAACCAGACGCATTCTGACAAATGGTGTTCTAATCTAACTCCTTTAAGTGTTTGTGTTATAAAGTTTGGATCAAATTGTCCTTTTTAATGTATGTATTTCCTTTCTTATCCTGACCTCTTTGAAGACACATACTTTAGATTCATTTTTGACATACTAATTGAACTACCAAAGAACTAGGTCAACCTAGTAACCATGCCTTACATTTCATAGCTGGAAGTGTATCTATCTTCAAACTTCAGTTTTTAATAAAGCATACAGATAAATAAATGAGCATCCATGATACTCATCACAGCATGAAGAGCACCTGCAAGCATTAAAAATAAATCACTTAAAGAATGAGACAGCTACAGTTTTAGACACCTTCCCAATGATTTCTTGCTAGGGTAAAGGACATGGTTCCATTTTTGTATGCAGTGTTGTTGCAGCTGTGTCGGTCCCAGGATATTAGAGAGACAAGGTGCGTGAGGTGATATATTTTATTAGACCAAATTCTGCTGGTGAGAGAGACAAGCTTTCGATTTTACACAGAGCTCTTCTTCAGATCTGCCTCAAGAGATCTGTGTAAGCTTTAAAGCTTGTCTCAGCAGCAGAATTTGGTCCAATAAACAATATTACCTCACCCACCTTGTCTCTCTATGGTTCCATTTGACTTATTAAAGAGGAAAGGAGGGGCTGCACAGTGATGATGGTGAATACATTTTACCTCTCTTTCACTCACAGGTACGCTCACTCACTCACTCCAGAAAGAATGAGGAGTACTTGTGGCACCTTAGAGACTAACAAATTTATTTGGGCATGCCCCGGGGGTTGCATAACTAGTTAATTTATTAGTCTCTAAGGTTCCCCAAGTCCTCCTCATTCTTTTTGCTGATACAGACTAACACAGCTAGCACTCTGAAACCTGTCACTCACCACAGGTACAACAGAGGTTCAGATTTCAATAGGAATTGGTGAAGGCAACTAGTAGCGTGAAAGAATGTAATTTGAAACTGTGATCATTTAAGTGAAGAAACATAGTGTAAGCATGAAAGGGGGGCAGCAATATATGAATTTGCCATGGTGCCAGTTAGATTGTAAAGCTGAAATCTAACAAACTAGGTTTGCCAACATATTAGAATCCAACAGGATAATCCCTTTTATTGACAGGTTTCAGACTAACAGCCGTGTTAGTCTGTATTCGCAAAAAGAAAAGGAGTACTTGTGGCACCTTAGAGACTAACCAATTTATTTGAGCATAAGCTTTCGTGAGCTACAGCTCACTTCATCGGATGCATACTGTGGAAAGTGTAGAAGATCTTTTTATACACACAAAGCATGAAAAAATACCTCCCCCCACCCCACTCTCCTGCTGGTAATAGCTTATCTAAAGTGATCACTTTCCTTACAATGTGTATGATAATCAAGTTGGGCCATTTCCAGCACAAATCCAGGTTTTCTCACCCCCCAACCCCCCACACAAACCTACTCTCCTGCTGAGAAAACCTGGATTTGTGCTGGAAATGGCCAACTTGATTATCATACACATTGTAAGGAGAGTGATCACTTTAGATAAGCTATTACCAGCAGGAGAGTGGGGTGGGGGGAGGTATTTTTTCATGCTTTGTGTGTATAAAAAGATCTTCTACACTTTCCACAGTATGCATCCGATGAAGTGAGCTGTAGCTCACGAAAGCTTATGCTCAAATAAATTGGTTACCCTTTTATTGAGTCCAGGAAGTGTTAGCTGACTACTTTAATGCTAGGTTCTTTTCAAGTCAACTTTTAACTTAAACAGTATTTCTCACATCGGGATACTTGTTTATTGTTAACCAATCAATAATTTATTAATCCACCCAGAACCATAATATTTAATCAACAGTTCACCACTGAAATGTAGACACAACCAATTGGGTGTACTACACACAGTACAGTCCTGCAAGCACTTATCATAAACCAGAGTTGAGGCCCAGTTGTTATATCAAAGAAAAATGCAGATTACCAAAATGTCTTATTACATTCACTTATGAGTAACAATTCTCGATTCTTTAGTCTCTAATATATTTCTCACACTTCCAAGGGTGCACTTATCTTTAAGGTACTTTGAAGAGTATGGTTACTTCTCTTCGACTAGGCTTGTCCAAAAGAGACAAGTTTAGAATATTAAAAGCAGTTGCTTAAAACAATTCTTTTCAATCTCTCTTAGGCCAATATGCTTGGATTTATAAAGAAGTTAAAATCTATAATATGGTTACTTGAGGTCTCACTAAGAGAGCAGACTCAGCAAGTGCTTGGCTGATCTGTAGGTCCTTACACAAAGTGTCTCACATGATGTGAACCATTTTCTTATTTTCTTCATAGGTGGATCCTCAATGGGATAAACAAAGGTGGGCTAGCTTTTCTGATTTTTGAGTGCCAGAAGGACTCAGTAGTCATTAATCATTCAAGACATATCAGTCCCATATATCCCTTACAGTAGTCTCAAATACAGCAAAATGTATCTCCAAAGGAATAGAAGAGAAAGGAAGCAAGGTCTGTGTTAACATGCAAAGGATGAAATATATAATTTAGCCCTCCTGGAAGACAGAAACTTTAGAAACGATAATAGCAACACATTAAATACAGGTAAACACAAATTGCCAAGAGAAAAATACTGTACAATAGCCAATTTTCCAATTAAAGCAGGAAGACTCAATTTAACTCACTATTTCAGTGCAGTACTATAAATAGAAACAATATTTTCCCCTTAGAGGAAATATTTTAGAGGTTCTTTTTCTTGAAAGCAGTTAACTGAATGAAATGTGACAGGTAGAAATGTGCGTCACGTCGAGAATTCTGACTTCCACGATTTCAAAGCAGCAACAATTCAAACCCACAACAAAGGAAAATTCACCTTCTCAAGATACTAGGGAATAACTGGATTCATATCTAAACACTAATTAATCTGTGAAACCAAGAAAACTCCTTAGCCATCATAAGCCATTATACATACAAACACACACAAGGACGGAGCATGAAAACATGGAAGAAACCTGTAGTACTAGCTAATGTAGTCAAGTGTCCAAGGACTGTGAATCATTGCTTTCTATTATGTATTCCAATACTCCTGACCAATGCAGTGTTAAAGTTACTTGAGTGATGGGGCCTGCTCTATCCAATAAGGAAAACTCATTGCTACATAATTCAATGGGATCGTCTTCAGATCCTCTGTGCTCCTGAAAAAATGTTAATGGCACAAAGGGCAAGTTAGTTGGGTTCCTCAACCTCCACAACTATTTCCATATATGGAAAGTTGACAGGGAAGATAATTCCACCAAAGCAAAGGGTCTTTTCTACATTTGTGACTTTCTTTATTTTTTAAAAGTACTGTACTCTTGCTGCCAACACGCATTGCCAGTAAAGCCAAATCATCTCCAAGGACCAAAGCAGCATGCTATTCTTTATGTAGTAGCACTTGCCAGCATGGTGCTTTACAGAAACATCAGAACAACATGGAAGGATCCTTTACGGACTCCAAAATGACCGCTCTGGAAGATGGGGATCTAGTGCCCATCAGGACTCTCAGGGTGTGGTTTGTGAGGTACAGCTTAAGTTCTCTTAGCACAATTTCACTGATCCTTGCCATGTTGCTGGAGTAGGACTGCACTTGCCATGGCTGTCTATCAAATGCTGTGGAGCACAATACAAGGATGAGTGACTCGTGTCCATTGCCGAGAGGAGATCCATCCAGCAGTGCCTCTAGTGATGTCTCAGTTCCCAGCCTGAAGTCCACCTGGGAAAGGTCAGGCAGGATCTAGATGGAGTTGGGGATATCCCAGAATGTAACATTCTGTAACATAATATATAGGGCCCTACCAATTCATGGTCCATTTTGGTCAATTTCACAGTCACAGGATTTTTAAAAATAGAAAATTTCATGATTTCAGCTACAGTATTTAAATCTGAAATTTCATGGTGTTGTAACTGTTGGGGTCCTGACCCAAAAATGGATTGGTGGGGAAGGGAAATCGCAAGGTTATTGTAGGGGGGGGTCATGGTATTGCCACCCTTACTTCTGCGCTGCTGCTGGTGACAGTGCTGCCTTCAGAGCTGGGTGGCCAGAAAGCAGCAGCTGCTGGCTAGGAGCCCAGCTGTAAAAGCAGCGCCACCACCAGAACAGCATAGAAGTAAGGATGACATGGTGTGGTATTGCCACCCTTACTTCTGCACTACTGCCTTCAGAGCTGGGTGCCTGGCCAGCAGCCACCACTCTCCAGCTGCCCAGCTCTGAAGGCAGCACAGAAGTAAGGGAAGCAATACTGCAACCCTCCTTACAATAACTTTGCCACCCCTCTGCAACTCCCTTTTGGGTCAGGACCTCCAATTTGAGAAACACTGATCTCCCCCATGAAATTTGTATAGTATAGGGTAAAAGCACACAGAAGACCAGATTCCATGGCAGAGACCAGATTTCATGGTCCGTGATGCATTTTTCACAGCCATAAATTTGGAACGGCCTTAATAATATATCATGCTTTGACATGAGACTTGATCCAGTGATCACAGATCTAGGAAACAGGAGACCTGAGTCCTATTGTCAGCTCAACCAATGACTTGCTGCATAACCTTGAGCAACTCACTTAACCTCTCTGCCCCTCAGTTTCTCTACCTGCAAACTGAGGAAAATAATAATTTCTCACCTCAATAAAGCTCCTGGAGATTTACAATGAAAAGAGCAAAGCAAAGTGCCAAGAATTATTTATGGCATTCATGATGTCTTACTGTGGGATATCTTTAGTACACCAGGAAGCAACAAGTGGCTCTCACAGAAGGAACAATATTGTTTTTTTCTGTTACTTATTTCTATGCAGAAAGCCCATTTAATGGGGGAATCCAGCAAAGAAGTCTGCGTTTAACTCACTTTGCATTTTTACTTTTCAGTTCCCCTTAAAATGTTAAAACAGAGTTGCCATGAGCAGCACAGAGAAGCCTCACAGCGTTGTTCCTAAGTGCCAGAAGCCCAGTAGCATTCCTGCAAGTGTTTCATTAATAAATGCCAGGATATTGCTGTGATGGGTTCCCCAGGGTGCAGCCTGGGACCATGGGACCGCTGTGCCCCCTGAACTCTCTCCAGCCTGGGCTGTCTCTCACAATGCCTTGCTAGTGACCAGCAGCAAGCCCCTCCAGGTGCTGTTATCACTCAGCACAATCGTATGTGGAGACACAACACCCAGCTAGATTTGCATGAATGCTTCCAGAGCCACTCATGAATCACACAGCGAAAGACACCAGAGCCACCAGTTCCCAGCACTGTACCTCAGGAATATACCATCTTGCACTGCTCAAGATGAGCAATGCAGATTTATTAATTGGTTCACCACTTCGTCAGTGGAAAATGGATATACACCAGCCTTTGCAAAACCTGAGCAGATTTGCCACACACTTCATACAAACTCACTGGTAAAACAAATTTATTGACTACAAAAGATAGATTTTAAGTGATATTAAGGGTTAGGCAAAAAGTCAGTTAGTTACCAAAAGAAAAGAAAATATAACCACACAGTCTAAACTCTCAACCTTATTAGACTGGGCAACATCTAGATTAAGCAGTTTTTCTCACCCCACTGGATATTGCAGTCTACAGTATACAGATTTCACCCTTGAAATCTGGGCCAGTCCCCTCAGTTGGAGTCTTCAGAGTGTTCTTGTTGGTTACTTTCCTTGCTGTTGCCTCTGGGGAGCTAATATCTGGCTGATCCCCAACTTACAATATGTTTTAGTGACAACCATGCAACATAATTATCATAACTTCATATGGGTTAATGATGTACATATATGGATAGAGAAATGACTTTCAGCAGATCGCAACCTTTCCCCTGATACCTTACAAGGCATAATTTATATGAAAGATCATAATCTTATATAAATGAAGAATATAGGGGTTACAGAGTGCTCCCCCAAGGTACAGAATGTCACAATAGCAACACTGCCAGCTTCGTGTGGCTTATCCTCCCCATTTTCCCAACCCACAAATAAAAATAGTCTCTCTCCTTGTACTAGTAGAACATTTCCCTCCACCAGAGCCACTGCCAGCTACAGTAGGTCTCCTTCCATCCCACACTCAGTACCCTGAGTGAAAACAAAAGGGCTTTTTCAGAATACATGTCATGCAAACATTTAGCAACCTAGAAAGAGCTGAATACAGAAGAATAATAAAAATAAAGCCCTATAGAAGCCTCAGTGACTCCACATGACTTTGCATTTTCCTTTAGGTTTATAACAGAAGTGGCTAGACTGGTCTCGGTAGCCAAAGCTTAAATGACTGTGCTCTTAAATGACACAAGAAGAAGAATGATGGCTTTTTATGGATATGCAAAAAATAGAAAACTTTTCCAAATGTTAGCCAGCTAGGAATTTTTACCAGACAGTTAACAATAAACTCTCTAGGTCCCCATCCATCCAAAATGTCTACAACTTTATGGGATGTACAAAGCCCCAGAAGGTTAGGGATCCAAACATCAACAGATTACTCAGTTCAGCAGAATGTTTTGTGTATTTTAAATAAAGCCCTTACAACACTGTAGAAAGAAGATCCTGATCACTATAGATTTTGGGAATCTCTGGGTCATGGACAGTCCCTTTGCTACATTTCCCTTCCCACTGATATTCTGAGAGAGAAAAGTATAGAAATACCTCAGCCAGTGAAGTGTCCAATAGCTAAATGCTAGCAAACATTTGACCAACTAGATCTTAGAAGAAACTCCTGTTCTATTAGAATACCTGAGGTCTCTGATAGCAACCATCTTTCTTGCCCACTGCTCTGATCATCACCAGACCCACTGCAAATCCCTTCATTGCCTTCTCCTCACCCACCAAATTAAAATTCAGCTCTTTGTCTTCACCTGAAAATCCTGACACAACCTGGTTCCCATTTACAACAGCTCCATTCTGGTCTCCTATGGCTCCAATTGAGCTATCCAACTCTACATCCCATCTGTGGTGTTCTCTCCCACACTTTCTTCTCTGATGTCCCCTTCTCCTGAAACTTCCTCCCTGACCCATTGCACCATGCCACCACCTTCTCCTCCGTCAGATTCTTCCTCAAGCTGTGCCTTTCCCAGCTAGCCTACAATTCCTAACACCTTTCAGGACAGTGCTCACCATCCCCGCCCTTTTCAGATAGCTACAGAGAAAAAACCACCATGGACCTGAAAGACCATGTGCCCAATTCCATTCCTCATTCACATGGCTTTACTGCCCCCTTGCTTTGGTAGTTTGTCTACCCAGACTCTAAACTGTTGTGTGTGTGTAAAAAGCACGTAGCACATTGTGGGTCCTATACATATAATAGTTAGACCAGGCAGAGTCAGAGACTCTGACCACAGGGCTGAGATAGCTCTGAAAACCTAATTGCAGGCATTCTGTAGCTGCTGCATAGGAAATACAATTAGCCTTTATGTCTATAGTCCAGAAGGAACCGTGAAACACATATGGGCCAATAGCTAGTTTAGGATAAGAACAGAAGAACTGCTATATTGGGTCAGACCAATGGTCCATCTAACCCAGTACCCTGTCTTCCAATGGTGGCCAATGCCAGATGCTTCAGAGGGAATGAACAGAACAGGTAATCATCAAGTGATCCATCCCCTGTCACCCATTCCCAGTTTCTGGCAAACAGAATATATGGATGGATCAGTCCTTCAGCAGATTGGGTGTTAAAATAAATTCCATAAAAGTTAAGGAATGCACTGTATGAACTAAATACATTTTGAGAGAGTCCAAGCTGTGGGACAGGCTAATTCAGGCAAATTACAATAAGATCTGCTTTAATCAGAGCAAGGAATGTAAAAAATTAATTTAGTGTCTAAAGTTTTCAGCCAGCTGTGTGGGTGGTACAGCACGAATGTGTTTAATACAAATAGCATCTTTATCAGATATTGACCATTTTTGTGTATTCTCATCAGATGGCTCTTTAGATTGCTCTAAACTTTCTTGCCTTCATATTACCAAGGGTCTTTTTGCAGCTTTGCACTGAGATCAATGCATAGGACTTATCTTTATTGATTTTCTAAGACCTTTTATCTTATAAATATTGTTGACTACTGTAGATTAGTTTAAGCTGCATGTTACTCTAGTTGCTGGACAAGATTCCAAGTATAATCATAACCTAATTAGTACTTTGAGTTTTGCTCTGCAGGACTCAGAATGCAGATTGCACCTTGTATGTACGTGATTCATGCAAGCTAAGCCAGCAGAAACTGTGAAAGACCAAGATAGTTGTGTAACACAGTCCTGCTATTATACAAGTGCAAAATTCTCAGAAGAAATCAAATATGAAAAGTGGAAGTCAGTAACCACCACTAATAATGAAAAACTATTCACACATCACTGGTTTCTTTTGCTTAATACTCTACTAACAAAGAATTAGGAAACCAGCCCTTCCCCCACTCCCTCACTCTCAGGATGTGTTTGAGTCATATTCAAGAGTTTCTAGCATTTTTAACTTAGTTTTGTTTTCACAGACATCTCTAGGGCCAGTTCTTTTGGCAAAGGCAAGAGAATACTTCAGAAAGCAGTACAGCCTCCTCAGGGTAGGTTTTGACTGCTCTAGCTTCAATCGGATATAACATGATCTTTTCCTACTGTGGCAAACTGCCTCTGAGCACACCATCAGAGCAGATTTGTCCAACCATTGTGACAGGTCACTTTTTCTGCACACTTTTGGATATCATCAGTTTCTACTAGCACCAAGTTATGTGGCAGTATCCATCCTTTTCTCTGGGATGTTACCCTGGATAAGATTTAGGGCCTGTGCACAAGATGGCAGCCCTATTCACTGTTGCCTCTCTGCCCTGCACACTACAAGCTAGGCTGCCAACCCGCCAGGATTGTCCTGGAATCTTCAGGAATTGAAGATGAATCTTTAATTAAAGATTATGTCATGTGATGAAACCTCCAGGAACACATCCAACCAAAATTGGCAACCCTACTACAAGCCATGGCAGGGGAAGCTCCAGAAAGCATGGACAGAGCCACAGTAGAGATGTAGGGCCTATGCATAGACAGTGATGGCCTACCACAGATCCCAGAGGGGTTTGCCATGTTTTGGGGCAACAAACTCCACCCCTTCCTTTCCCCACCCTCCCCCCCCAAAGTGGGATAATGCAGTGGAATCTCCAGGAGGAAATCCTGATTGAGATTTCCTCACAAAACAAGTCCTCTCCCCATGGCTTTTAACACAGGAGGTGACAAACTAGGTCTTGAGGTTTGTCTAGAGCAGTGGTTTTCGACCTATTTATTACTGTGGGCCCAGGTTAGCTGGGCCACAGGTTGAGACCACAGTGCCCCCCACCCAGAGACCCCTCCACAGAGTGGGGCCAGGAACAGAGAGCTGGGTATGGGGTGGGGAGCAGGGACCTTGACCCCAGACCCTACTGCATGGGGTCCCCCAACCCCTGCCGTGCAGGGCCAAGGGACACTCAGGACCCCAACCCTGAACCCCACCACGCAGGGCCGGATGGCAACTGGCTGCCTGGACACTGGACCGCACTGCTCAGGGCTGGGGGGCAGCCAGGACCCCGACCCCGGAGTCTACCGGGACCCTGGAGCCCACCGTGTGGGGCCAGGCAGCAACCAGCTGCCCAGACCCTGCCACAGGGAGCCAGGGGGCAGCCAGGACTCTGACCCTGACCCCGGATCCTGCTATGTGGGGCCAGGTGGCAGATGGCTTCCTGGACCCTGCAGGGACTCCAGGTTCTGCTGAGCAGGGCCAGATGATGTCCAGATGCCTAGACCCCACTGGGACCCCAGAGCCAGCTGCGCAGGTCCTGCAGCCCACAGCCCAGAGCCCACCACATGGGGCTGGCAGCCCAGAGCCTGCCGCATGGGGCCAGTGGCAGCCAGCAGCCCGCGGCCTTAGCACGCAGCTGAGCTGGGTCGCAGCTGCCTGCGAGCCATGGGTTGAGAACCACTGGTTTAGAGGCTGAGGGGTGAAATACTTCATATGTAAGGCCCTACTTAACTTGAGATATCGTGGAAATTGTGGATTCAGCAATATTAGCCTTCCACTGCAATTTCGACAGCAGGAGGCCTGCTGTGCATAGGGCTGATAATGGGAGTCCCGGCTTCCCCAGGGCTGAGAGCAGGAGCCCCCGCTGTCAGCTCCATGTTCCTGCTCTCCGCCCCAGGCAGCCAACAGCAGAAAACTGTGGAAAAATAATAGCGGACTTTATTACCACAAATACTAAATTCCATTATTACTTTTCTGCGATTTTCCACGGCTTACCTGAAACTCAGCCGCAATTGTTGGACAATCATCCCACGATTCAAGTAAGGCCTTATTCACAAGGCATTTGGAAATATTTCTGTCAGCATTTTCAAAAATTTTGTGTCCTCCTTCCCTGCAATGCTGTTTTGAAGCTACTGATGCAAAGGGAGGGGAACTGCACCTGTCCTTGAAGAAGTTTGACAGAAGCCTGCAAAGTCCATATTGAGCCCCTACTTCAATAGGGGTCACTGTGTTACTGCAAGTCCCTGCTGGAGGGTACGAGGGGGAATCCCATGGAGATGCCTTATGCAAAGGGCTCTTTTGGGGGCTTTGTAAGTGGGATGAGAACTGGGCCCTTGCCCATCCCATCACGGGGTCACTACAGCCTCATTTGTTCATGGTGATGTTCAGAACTTCTTTTACAAGGAGAAACCGTATAAATGAGTAAATCACAGTTAAGATGGCTCATGTCTCAAACACATTCCTTAGGTGATTAAAAGGAAGCTATAATCTGATTGTTGAACCTTGACCAGACATTTTGTTTGCACTGCAGCCATACCCAAATAACTTGTTGTAACTTGTAGTTTGAGCAGGGGTGAAAGTAAGTTAGAGGATTTACCGGTACACCGGAGTCCTGAGCAGGGGGGCGTGGCCTCAACTGGAAGAGGCGTGGCCTTAACCAGAAGAGACAGGGCCTTAAATCCCAAGGTCCTTTAAATCTTGATTTAAAGGGCCAGGGCTCCAGCTGCGGTAGTGGTGGCTGGGAGCCCGGGGCCCTTTAAATCACCCGAGCTACCAGCTGCAGAGGCAGCTGGGAGCCCCAGGGCTCGGAGGCGATTCAAAGGGCCCAGGGCTCCAGCTGCTGCTACCGCAGCGGAGCCCCAGGCCCTTTAAATCACTGAGGAGCCCTGGGAGCTCCCAGCTGCCACCGCTACCCCGGGGCTCTGGGCTCTGGCAGAGCTTTAAAGGGCCTGGGACTCTGCTGTGGTAGCGGCTGCCGAAGCCCCAAGCCCTTTAAATCCTCGCCTGAGCCCTGCTGCCCGAGCCCTGGGGTGGCGGCGGCGGGGATTTAAAGGACCGGGGCGGTAGCGGGGGCCGGAGCTCCGGGGTCCTTTAAATCCCCTCTAGAGCCCCGCCGCCGCTACCCCAGGGCTTTAAATTGCCCTCTGGGAAAGCCGGTCCCATTGCGGCGCACCGGCTCTTATCGGTACGCCATACTGGGGCGTACCGGCTTACTTTCACCTCTGAGTTTGAGGTTAATTTTGTAAAAATCTAGTTTGCTTCCATTTTAAAAGGTGTTTCTTTTAAAAATAAAGAAAAATCAGTGTCTAGTCAAACCCACAAGACACTACGAAGTGTGAGCAATAAACGCCGATTCCCCCATAACGCATCAATTACGCAAATATCTATGCTAAAAATCTTGTTACTGATCCACTTTGAAACCCTGTAATACTGAATAGCTCTCACCAATTCTCATTTCTCGCCTGTAGTGGAAGGCAGTTAAAAGCTGCAGGACATAATGTGTAACAGCACCTGCCCAAGACTTCCTGCAAGATTCCATTTCACGCTGCCTATTGGGTACACCTACCTATCCCTTTCCATTTATTTATATTTTTAACTTTCACAGTGACTGTCTTGTATAGAAGGAGTCAGAAAAATCTCTCATGCGCAACCCCTTAGGTTGTCCTGTCTCACATTACAAGCCACAGAATGGGAGGTGAGAGATCCCCACCATCCGCTTCTTGGCAATGCAGATCCACAGCACCAAGGAGTATGGAAAAGGCCTCTCGTACCCCTCTGAGCTTGTAGAAACCAGGGAATAGCCAGGGCATAGTGATGCACTGGCCATGCCTCCTCCCACCCACAGCATGCCCCATTTGTCAGGAATATTCCCTGGGAAGTTTATGGCTGCTTTGAGGACCCTTTATGCCATAAGGCAGTGATGAATACACTCGAGCCATAGGTCAAATTCAGACAGGTGCAATAGAGCTGCACCTGCTTATACCCAGTCAGAATCTGGCACACACTCCATCTGGTACCAGTAACAGAAATCTGCACCTACTTTCTTCAGTGGCCTACGCGTCATCCATCTTACTCCTATCATTTAACCTCCTGCACTTATGCCTTCAGCCTTTCTTCACATGGACTAGAGCTGATCGGGAATTTTCTGACGAAACAGCATTCAGCTGGAAAATGTCAATTTGTCAAACCTGAAATGTTTTGTGGCAACATCTTCGGTTCAGTTAAATTTTACTGCATCCCAGCAACTTTCATTGAATCCAATTTCCATTGGAAACCAGGCTGGTTTCCTGGTGGGCTGCCAAAGAACCAGGCTTCCAGGGTTTGCAGATCCAGTGCAACCTTTCCACTGTTGTGGAGCTGAGAGCCTGCAAACCCCAGGGGCTTCTGGGAGCCTTCTCTTCTGCAAAGCTGTGTTGCACAACTCCTGAGTGGGCAGCCCAAGGAGCCAGCTTGCCAGGGAGTCTGGAAACCCTGGGTTTCCTGGCCTTGTGGCAGTCCACATAGGGAGGCTTCCTTGGAATCCCTGGCTGCTCTTGTCCGGAATTGACATGGTTCTCATCAGTTTCACAGCTGCTGAATCATGTCAATTTCAGTCAGCAAAGGCTAGTCCCAAAGAGCATATTTTGTGTCTGGAACACCATAAGGTATTTCCAAAACAGATTTCTTTTTTCCCAGATTTTCCAGTTCATAGGAAATTTCAAAACATTTGTTTTTGTTCCAGATCAGACCAAAACCAGATTTCAGAATCCTGAAATTTTGCATAAATCAGAAATCTCAAGTTTTGGCCAACTCTACTCAACTGTAACAGAGTGTGGGAGGGCAATGGAGTGAGAGAGCTGCCCTGCAGGAGGCTGCAAGCCCGGAGCATGGGACAACCAGAGAGATAGACCTAGCCCAAGCAGTGCTTAATTTGTGCCAATTAATCTGTCAGTTAATTGGTTGAGCCACCGCACCTCTTGCATTACAAATTAAGCACTGTGCTCAAGGAAGGAACCTTAAGCAGTTGATTCCTTAAAAGAGAGCTGAAGCAGTTCTGCAAGGGAAGCAGCTTGGACAGGACAGCTGCAAGCTGATAAGAGATTCTGAAGAAACCCTTTTTGCTCACCAGGCTCTGAGGAAAGAACCATGCTCTGGGACAGATTTCTGAGACAGAGTGCTTGGGGAATTTCCCTTTTGAAGTTTGTCTGGGGACTCCTCCCCTGCAGAAAGTAGCCCAGAGGGACTGTGTGTTCATGAGACAAACTTTCCTTAAAGCTTCTGGGACTCATTAAAGTAAACCACCTCCAGGGAGGGATGATGGTGGGGTCAGGAAGGGAGCAGATAGGTCACCCCCTCCCTTGCCCTCCTGCACAGTTTCACAGCTTTCTATTGCTTTAGTCTCTTTCCCGCCTTCCTGTACTGGGCCAAATCCTGCTCTCAGTTACATCACTCAGGATCTGGAGTAAATGCTGAAGTTCAGGCTCAGTGTTATCAGGTGCAGCTCCATTGGCTTCCATGGTGTTTGCATTTGCTTACCCTGGAACTGACTGGGGCCTGTCTCCAGCCTAACACACTTTATTTCTCCAGGACTGGAGAAAGTGACTTATGTTTGCAGTGTGGGCTGTGTTATTTCCTCACAGAGCCTGTACTTTAGCCACTGCTCAGCTTGGCTTTCATTGCAAAGAGCCTGATAACGCTGCTCTCTGTTTGTCTCCATCACAGCTGTTATCTTTTTTAAAACCTTCAGGAGTAGGGTCATTGGGTCCTGTTCACTACTGCCTTGCACCTTGTGCCCTCATGTACCTCAATAGAAAGGGAGTTCCAAGGGAGCATAAAGGCTGCTGTCCTGATGTTACGCTCACTGTGACTGCTGCAAATGACTACACCAGTTGTGGGACAATGGTGAATAAGACCCTAATATTTTGGACTTGGCCCATGTCCAAAGGGACTTAGGCACTAAACCCCAGATTTAGATAGCACAAAACTTCTGCTAGGCTGCCACCTAAGCCTGTAGAGGTGCCTAAATTCACTGGTTGCCTAATGTTTTGCAGTAAAAGTCACCTTAGCACCTAAGTGAAGCACTTCAATCTCTCCTGCTGAAGCCATTCCACTTTGTATAAATACTTAAATAGCTACTGGGCCAGCGAGGGACTCTCTCTATAGCCTGTTTGGTGGGGCACTGTAGGCCTGGCTTGACATGAGTAATTGGACATGGGTGAGGACTCATTTCTTGGGAGACAGGATTAGGGAGGTAAATGGATCCACAGGCTAGAAACAGGCTCTCTGTCCTAGCTACAAGAAATGGACCATCCAGAGAGCCATTTACAATGGACAAGATAACAGTGGAATGTAAGATGAGTTAAAGGTAAGTGGTACATGGACATATCATGCACTACAGAGATTGGTTCCCACAAATGTAGGTGGCTCCTGTCTAGTATGCTGGCTTTTGCAGATCCCATTCTTAGGCATCTCTTTCTCTCCATTCATCCCAGGTTTTGTGGGTCCTATTGTTGTTGCAGTGATTGTCTAGGCACCTAAAAGCCAGGTGTTGCAAGTCCCAAGTTCCTTTGTTGAGCTGGGCCCCAGGCTATATTGAGAAGAGCACCAGCTTAACAAAACTGATGTACACCTGCGGACGCTTAAGTCAATCTAACTCTTGCTCATATCAGTTCAGCATAAGTCTAAATCAGTGAACGTACAGCTACAAAAGGGGTTTGCAACAGTTTAACTAGACTGATTTTGAAATGAATTTAGTTAAGGCAGAGCACTTTTCTAGTACAGATAAGGCCATTTTGAGGATCTCATTAGAATTCCTGCCTGGGTTTTGTCTGGGCAAAGTAATTTTTGCAAGAGGTTAATGTGATGCTGTATGGACTATGGGAGACACTTTATTATATTGTTGATACCAATATTATAAAAGTGCAAGGAATGTGACCAGATATGCCATGTAAGGTATCTGTGAAAATCTTATGATTTGCCAAGTATGATGATCTTGTTTGTATCACCTTTGTATTGTGAGTTATAGATATGTAGGGTATATCTGTATTTCAAAACTTGTGCTGTGTTTCTAGTTGACACCCAAGGCAGACTGGCATCAGCACAGCCTAGCCTGTCCAGTGGCTCACCAAGGGTCATCAGCTGTACAATGAACCCATTGAAAGGAGCCAGGGGATACACCTTATGAGCCAGCAAGCCATGCAGGGGCATGCCTATGGACAGGAAACCTTAATGCTTTTCCATGCCATGTCTGTGAAGCTTGTGTTTGGGACACAGGAAGCACAAGCCACATGGCAAAAGGAATATAAAAGGCAGCTGCATCATCTCCATTTTGTCTCAAATCCTGCTTCTTACATCTGGAGTATCTTTTCTACAAACAAAGCTCTGAACAAAGGACTGACTGATCCATGCAAGCTGTGTGTGTGGTCCAGAAGGACTTTCAAGCCAGCAGACTCACCAATACTGCTAAAAACCTGATATATGGACTTTGAAGTCTCTGTGTGTATCTGAGTGCTTGACCATTTAACAACTCTTTTCTTGTTCTTTCTTTTTTCTTTATAAGAAAACTTTAGTTTTAGACACTAAAGGACAGGCCGGCAACGTGGTATTTTGGGTAAGATCCAAACCTATACTGACCTGGTAACGTGATACCAAATAACTTCTCACTGGACTGGACCTAGGAGCTGATTGGGAGCTAGAGAACTGGAATTCTGTGTGATTTCTTTTTTAGCTTCTTGATAACCAGTGGGGCGGCAGGGGGATTAGGAGCATAGTTTGTGACTGGTTGATAAGTCTAACTTCAGTGTTAACCACCAGTTTTTGGGAGTATCTGCTCTCCTTTTTGCAGCCTGCCCTGACCTTGGTATTTTCAACGAGGGCTACCCTAGGCACACCAGGTCACAGTTAATTCACCAGAAAACCTCTGAATAGTCAATGGTGTGTCCTACCACATTGACAGTGCGAACGGATGCACTGCCATGAGGAACAGACTTTAATGGAATGATAGTGCAGCAGGAAGACACACAAATCAATCCTAGAATTCTGGATCAGTCCTAGACGGACCACTTTGCAGAGCTGCTATAGTGCCTCACGGAAGGATACGAGAGCTGTTTGGCACACGCTTCCCTACCCTTCCCACCAGAGCTGGGCAACTGAGCTGCACATTTCAATTTCAAATGTAGACTGATGCTGTAGATGAAAAGAGGAAAGGTAAAATGAGGTGCTGCCAAAAGAAAGCAGAGTGACAAGCCTTCCCATCCGTAACGCAGCCCTCTGTGGTCCACGTTCCCTGTACCTGGATGAAGGCCAGAGTACTTTTGGATCGATCCATGCCATGTTAAATCATCTGCCATGCTCCGTGTATAGGTGTTTTATTATTCCACTCTGCTTGCCATGATATAAACATACAGGACAAAACTAAAAAGCCCTGTAAGGCTGATAAATAATGGATGGCAACTGTAGTTGTCACTACTGATCACCCTTCGGCGTAAAGCAGGAAGCCAATAAAGCACTCGCTGGAATTTTTTGTCTGCCCTTAATTTGCAGTCCATGAAAATTTTACACTCAAGCAGCTTAATTCAAAAATCAAACCCACTACTGGGCTAATTATGCTTTACGATTGCTGCTCTTGCCGGCTGCAATTCCTAAAGTGCAGGGAGTCCAAAAAAGGCAACTTTTTTCTGGCAGAACTAATTATTATATTTAAAATGCAAGAATGATATGCAAAAAAGGAGCTAGTATTCTGCAGCTCATACTTGCTGTTTGTTAATCAAGCCTTAAATATGGCATATTAGGCACAGTGTGTGCGGTTTTATATTTAAACAGGTTATTCCTGTTTCACTGTGGAGATGATATAACACCTTCCTAAAAAGGAGCGCTTCCAAGTGGGGAAATGTTGTACCTACTATCATCACCTGTATGTTGTGTCAGCTGAGAGTACAGTAACTGAACAATCAGAGGGAAAAACTATTTCTATTTTTCACCTTCTTTACTTTGTACAAATACTTTGTGTCTAGTCAAAAAGAAAAGGAGGACTTGTGGCACCTTAGAGACAAACCAATTTATTTGTACATAAGCTTTCGTGAGCTACAGCTCACTTCATCGGATGCATCCGATGAAGTGAGCTGTAGCTCACGAAAGCTTATGCTCAAATAAATTTGTTCGTCTCGAAGGTGCTACAAGTCCTCCTTCTCTTTTTGCGGATACAGACTAACACGGCTGCTACTCTGAAACCTGTCTTTGTGTCTAGTGTGTTTCCACTGTTTTCCCCATATAGTTAGTCAGCCAATTTCCCGTTGTTCGTGTGGATCTTTGGCCCAATGACAGGAGATACTTTAAAACAGAACTAGGACAATGCAATTGCAAACTCTCAGACATTAGCAGGGGGACTCGGGACAGGCTTAGGATCTGGAACTCCTTTAAATTTTTTATTTTTAATGAACAAGGTTCTAAGCTGACGGTGATTTGAGACCCTTATAATAGTATCATGATATTTGCACTGTGAACCAATATATTTAATGTGGGTTGAGGAAAGCAGAAAAATCTTTAAAGGTTTGGTACAGTTTGCGCCAGATGAGAATTTTCACAATTAGCTTACAGTAGGGGCCAAAGAACAGGCCTTCTAGGAGGTTAAGCATTTGGTTATTGATTAGAGGTAGTGAGTGTGCTAGCGTGGTTAAGTGCAGGGGACCAGCAGTCAGGTCTCTCAGATTCTGTTTCCAGTTTGTCCACTCATTTGAATGACTTTGGGCAAGTCCTTGAACCTCGGTGCCTCAGTTTCCCCATCTGTACAGTAGGCATGAAACAACTACAGCACATTGAGTTTGTAAAACACTTTTATCCAAGGTAGATAAAAGGTGCTACGTATGTGAGTGTTATCGTCTGTTACTTCAGAAGATGTTTGTGCTTTTTGATACAAATTACTGTAATATAGGTCACAGATGAAAGAGAGGAGAGCTATTTTACTGTAATAACAGCACTAGATTCTAAAAGAGAGCACTGCAGGCAAAATGTTTCTAGCCAGATTTCAAAGGAAATTGCACATCCATGCACTAGTACAGATTGTATTTAAAGCATTGAATTAAAGGGAATTATCCTCAAGAAAGATGGTATAGGAGGTAGACGCACTGATTTTATATTAGCTACTAACATTGCAGTTAGAGATGACTGAAATTTTTCTGATGGAATGTTTTGCCATCAGTAAATGACATTTCATAAAAGCCAAAACGTCCTGAGGGGACATCTCAATTTCAATGACATTTTGTTTTTTAAAAAAAAAATTGAAAATAAATAAATAAATAAATATTAAAAAAGCATTTCCATAAGGTTGAATTGTTTCATTTCAACATTCTTCAAATGGTAAATTTGGGTTTTTCACTTCACAATTACCGTCCATTTCAAAATTTATTTAAAATGTCTGAATCAAAACAAAACTTTTTGAGTTTATCTAAATGTTTTTCATTGACCACAAACAATAATTGTAATAATTCACGGGAAATTTTGGAAAAAAAATTCTATTCAGAACAAAAATAAATGTTGAAATCATGGAATTTCCCATGAAATAGAAATTCTAGTTCCCGCACAGCTCTAATCACAGCATGTGACTTACTTCTTCATGCGTGTCTTGCAGTTGGTACACAGTTTCGTATTTCCACAGCAAAAGGTTGAGAATAAAAACAAACAAACTAAATCAGGAAATTACCAACTGAGATGTCTGCCCAAATCCTGGTCCTGCCCACATACCCCTACCCCTCCTGCTGCATGCTAAGGAAGGAGTCTTCTCCAATCGTAGAGATTGAAATCTGCTCTGAGTTTAGTCAAAGAGTCTGAAGTTCAGCTCTGGGTTTTGATTCAGCCCCTTTTTAAGGCAGAGGCATTCATAGCCAAATTGGTAACCAGCCTGGGATGTATGCAACTAGGAAACTGTGATGCCTTGGTTTTATATTAACTTCACCTTTATATTATTTTTCAACTCTGCCAATGGCCAGACAGCAGACAGTAAAACCAAAGACACCTCTACAAGCTGCTACAACCCATTATTAAAACACAAAAATAGAGCGCTCAAAGATGGAGATCAAGATAGACAACCTAAGACCCCAATCCTGCGAACAAGCACACAAGTAACTTTATGCATGTGAATAGTCCCACTGAATTTACAGGGACTACTCACGTAGATAAAGTTAATCACATGCTTTCCATGACTGAGCCCCATCTTTGCTCCAGGAAGAACTCTGCTAGCATGGGTCCCTGCCACAGATAAGTGCATGTGTCCTTTAACAGTTTCTTTTGTTGTTTTGTCCTACTGAAACAAGCAATAAAAATAAATGATATCAAGTATGGTTAACGCCAACGGTAGCAGATCGTTGCAGAAGAAAGAGAGCCTGAGACATGAGGCCTTGTATTAGAGGCCCAGTAAGAGGCCTGAACTAAAGTAGTGGTCAAGCCCTCCTAATATAAAGCAAAGTTAGCAAGAGGCAGGCTGTGAGCAGTAGTCCAGCTCTGCCTGCATGCAGGCTCACAGAATCTGGCAAAAACAGGGCTGATATTGCAAAAACACGCACAATCCTGAGTGTGCCGGAACACAGGACACTCATGCAAACACATTCCAGAAGGGGGGTACCAGAACACCTGATACCAAGTATGGTACGAACACACTCCCCGAAGATGATACAAGGACACACTGACCCCCTCTTAGAGATAAAGTCAGGATGACAGTGTGATGGATAGAGGTGTTTTGATTGAACCAACATGTACAAGGTAAAGGGTGGTAACAAACCACATCAGAGGGGCAGTAACCAGCTACATCAGAGGGGCAATACGTAACTTGTTTGTACCTGTGTATGAAAAGGAGCTTCGGAGGGAGTGTCTTTGTCCAGCCTACGGGGGAATGGAGAGTCCTTCCATTCACTGAGCTGCATCCATTGTCATGGGCATACATGTGCTAGAGTAACTGTAGACATTGATCTGGAAAGCTAAGCCCGTGCTTCATCAGCAATAAAGCTGGCTGGGTGCCTTTGCTACTAAACCAAGTCTTGTGGTCTTATTGGGCAGCTCGATCGGAGCCTGCCGTATGGGCTAACTGGCCCGAGCCAGTGCAGCACGCGGAGAGAACACACACGCAGCCAAAATCTCAACAATGGTCACACAGGCACATTGTTCTAGTAGCATGGGCTAGTACAGTCGTTTTCAAGCTTTATTCATTTGCAAACCCCTAAAAAATTTCAAATAGAGGTGTGGACCCCTTTGGAAATCTTAGACAGTCTGTGGACCCTCAGGGGTCCACAGATCACAGGCTGAAAACCACTGAACTAGTACTAAGGGAGAAGCATAGCAAAAATTGTTAAATAGTTTTGTTTTTTAAAGCAACTTAAAGCAGAGTTAGGATTTTTAGTCTTTTTGCTCTTTTCTGCAGACTCTTCTGAATTGCAGAACTTCATTGCGAATGTGACTGCCTGCACACGCCAGTGGGAAGGAAACCACAGGAAAGGAAGTTTTGACATATAACTGTGAAATTAAGAACAGCAGCCATTTCTGTTCATTTATAGGAAAGAATTGTAAGCGTTGCTACTGCAAAGGAAGCATGCAAAACGGAACCAACCAAACCCTTTCCAAAACTGCTAACTCACTGCTGCTTTTATAAATCTATGCAGGACCACCGCTCGTGGAATATCTGCTCGCCTTGATTATGATGTGCACAAAATATCAAGTCACCAGATCTGTACAGATCACAAGTTGCAGCCATTCAAATAACATATCCCACCTAGAGGGCAGGAAAGAAAGGCAAGAGCACCTCCCAGTGGTCTCTGGGTACTAGCAATGTTCCACCACACCCAATAACCACTTTTGGGTCTAGATTCCCTATTGTGATCAGTTGATCACTGGGGTGTGAATTATAGACTCCCCCTGCCATTTCCTCTATGTATTAATTAGGAGGGAAATTTTCAAATGTACAAATGGGAGTTTGGTGCCCAGTTCTCACCAACTTTCTAGCCAATAAGAGTTAGGTGCATAATTACCACCTGGGCCTTTGAAAATCTCCCTTTACAACTTTTGGGTCATTAAAAGGTCTGAGGGTGTATAACCCAGGGCAGAATTTGGCTCTGAACACTAAGCACTTATATGTTGTTGGGTCTGCCTACACAGCAGCTGGGAGTTGTAATTCCCAGCATGGGGAGACATACATGCACTAGTGCTGATCAAGCTAGCACCTAAAATAGCAGTATGGCCATGGCAGCACAGGCCACCCAAGTACATACCCAGAGGAAGGGAGGGGGGATTGTACTCGCAGTTCACCCGTGCTGCTGCAGCTACACCGTTACACTAGCTTGAGCAGAGCTAGTACACCTCCCTCTACCTGAGCTGGGAATTATACCTCCTGGCTGCCCTTTGATGCAGTATTCCTTGCACTTTGTGTGCACCAGACATATTAGCCCATCAGCTGATTTACAAATAGAAATAAATATTTATTTTGTGTTTTAAATGTCAGTGACAATATACCTTATCAGCTGAACTGCCAAAAGAAGCACGCATCTGGTGCAATAAACAAGGGGAAGGATTAAAAGTGAAGGGTGTGTTTCTAAGATTGGTTATACTGATTCTACACTGGGGCAACTCAAGTGACTTAGGGCATGGCTACACTTGCGAGTTACAGCGCAATAAAGGAGCCCTGGGCGCCCTAGCTGACTTCCCGTCCACACTGGCAAGGCATGTAGAGCGCTCTGACTCCGCGGCTAGAGAGCTGCTGGTACTCCACCTCGGCGAGTGGAATAACGTGTGATGCGCTCCCGCTGGAGCACCACGGCTCCAGCGTAGATGCCCTGC
Organism: Natator depressus; assembly: GCF_965152275.1. NCBI lineage: Eukaryota > Metazoa > Chordata > Testudines > Cheloniidae > Natator > Natator depressus. The sequence continues at coordinate 320,944,903 of NC_134234.1, read as the reverse complement.
TCTGTCAACGCTCTCTGATCGGCCTCCAGAAGTGTCCCACAATGCCTGTTCTAGCCACTCTGCTCATCACTTTGAACTCTACTGCCCTGCCCTCAGATGACCAACCCTCAGACCTGTGCTTTAAATTCTCTGGGAATTTTGAAAATCCCCTTCTTGTTTGCTCAGCCAGGCGTGGAGTACTCAGCAAATCTTTCCAGGTGACCATGTCTCCACGGGCCAGGCAAAGCCCCAGTATGGAGCAATGGCAAGGTGCTGGACCTCATCAGTGTTTGCGGGGAGGAAGCTGTCCAGTCCCAGCTGCACTCTAGCCATAGGAATTACGATACCTTTGGGCAGCTATCAAGGGACATGATGGAAAGGGGCCATGACCGGGATGCAGTGCAGTGCAGGGTTAAAGTGAAGGAGCAGCAGGATGCCTACCACAAAACCCGCGAGGCAAACAGCCGCTCCGGTGCTGCCCCCGTGACCTGCCGTTTTTATAAAAAGCTGGACGCAATACTTGGGGGTGACCCCACCTCCACTCCGAGTACTACCATAGACACTTCAGAGCCCAGTTCAACAAGACAGGAGGAGGAGGAGCAAAGTGGGAGTGAGGGTGCTGAGGCGAAGGAAGACACCCCGGCGTCCTAGATGCATGCAGCCAGGAGCTGTTCTCAAGCCAGGAGGAAGGTAGCCAGTCGCAGCGGCCGGTGCTTGGGGAAGGACAAACACCAGAGGAGGTTCCCAGTAAGCGGCTTTTATTTTGGGAAGGAAGTTATTTTGTGCGAGCTCTTGGGGCGAAGAGGGTTAGGGCTGCATACATGCCTGGATGCGGAATAGGGCGTTGACGTGCTCTCTCACATCGCGGTAATCGACATCAGTGATCTCCTCAAAGGTCTCATCCAGAAGTTGGGCAATGCACTTGTGCAGGTTTTGTGGGAGAGCCCCTGTGGTCCTTGTCCCAGTAAGGCTAACATGTCCGCGCCACTGTGCCGTGAGGGGTGGGGGGACCATTGCTGCACACAGGCTAGCTGCATATAGGCCAGAGCGGAAGCCGCATTGTAATAGAAGACCCTCCCTTGCTTCCCAGGTCACCCTCAGCAGCGAGATATCTTCCAGGACGAACTCCTGTGGAAAATGTGGGGACAGTGTTCAGTATAGGGGCCCCCTGCAGCTGTTGGCTCTCCCCAAGGCACGGAAACCCAGAGGACAGTACGGCCGTGAAACAATCAGTCACGCTTGACCCTGTGCTTACTCACCATTTTGGGGCTTCCATGGGTTATGTGCCCTCGCTTTGGGATGGGCAAATTATGCTGTTGTGTAGACTGTGCTTGCCCTTAAGTACGGGGGAATCATTGCTCTGTCTGGTGTGAACCATGCTGCCTCTGTTAAGTGTTCCATTTTGCCTTTACAGATGCAACCTTGAGATCTCAGCTGTCCATGTTATCACCAGCTGAAAGACTCCAAAGAATCAGAAAGAGGCCATGTAGAAGCAAGGAAGACATGTTGCGTGAAGTATTGCAGCATTCAAGTAATGAAAATCAAAAAGTGCAGGAGTGGCGGGACAGTGAAAGGAAGATCCGCCAGCAGAATGAGGAGCGCTGGCACAAAAGCGCAGAGCTCTGGCAGCAAAGCACGGATCGGCTGATAAGTATAATAAAGCAGCAAGCGGACTCTATCTAGGCGCTCGAAGCCATGCAGGCAGAGCACTACCATGCCCACCCCACCCCCCTGCAGCCCTTGTCCCAAAACTCTTTCCCTTGTGCCCCCATGTCACCTCCAACCCATTTTCCCCCAACATCCAGGTTCTTACCACCACCAGCTGCCTCCAACACCTGTAGCTTCACCACCCAGCCCTGAAAACTACGACCCTTACCCACTGCACTCCGCCCCCATCACCATGCAGTATAGCCATCCTGAAGTGCAGCATTCATTGCACAGCGCTCCAGACAGGAAGGCTGAGTATGATAACAGGATATATGCAAATCTGTGATTGTACTGTTCCCCACTCCACCCCATTGCCCTTTCGGTTTCCCAAGCAGTTGTGTTTCTTTTCAATACATGAATTTTCTTTACAATAAATGGATTTTTTGGCTTTGAAAACATTCTTTATTATTGCATAACATAAAAGATACCTTAGCCCAGGAAAGCAACAGGCACTGCAAGTCAGTGTATCATACGTAGCAAACACAGATTCTTACTAACATTGGAACCACTGCACTTCACTCCCGTGCAGGGCACCAGACATTACTGGTGACTTTCAGCCTCAGATTGCTCCCTCAAGGCTTCCCTAATCCTTGAAGCCCCGCGCTGGGCCCCTCTAATAGCCCTGCTCTCTGGCTATTCAAATTCAGCCTCCAGGTGTTGAACCTCCGAGTTCCATGCCTGAGTGAATCGTTCACCCTTCCCTTCACAAAGGTTATGGAGGGTACAGCACGCAGATATAATCGCGGGGATGCTGTCATCAGCCAGGTCCAGCTTCCCATACAGAGAGGGCCAGTGGCCCTTTAAATGGCCAAAAGCACACTCCACAGTCATTCTGCACCAGTTCAGAATGTTGTTGAATCACTCCTTGCTGCTGTCAAGGCTCACTGGGTAGGGTTTCAAGAGCCATGGCATTAAAGGGTGAGCGGGGTCTCCAAGGATCACAATGGGCATTTCGACTTCCCCTACGATGATCTTCTGGTCTGGGAGAAAAGTCCCAGCTTGCAGCTTCCTGAACAGGCCAGTGTTCCGAAAGATGTGTGCGTCATGCACCTTTCCGGGCCAGCCTGCGTTAATGTCAATGAAATGCCCACGGTGATCCACAAGCGCCTGGAGAATCATAGGGAAATACCCCTTCCGATTAATGTACTCAGAGGCTAGGTGGGCTGGTGCCAGAATTGGAAATGCGTGTGCCATCTATCGCCCCTCCACAGTTAGGGAAACTCATTTGTGCAAAGCCAGCCACAATGTCATGCACCTTACCCATAGTCACGGTTCTTCTGAGCAGGATGAGATTAATGGCCCTGCAAACTTGCATCAACATTATTCCAATGGTTGACTTTCCCACTCCAAACTGGTTAGCGACCGATCGGTAGCTGTCTGGAGTTGCCAGCTTCCAGATTGCAATAGCCACCTGATTCTCCACCGTCAGGGCAGCTCTCAGTCTCGTGTTCTTGCACCACAGGGTGGGAGCTAGTTCCTCACACAGTCCCATGAAAGTGGCTTTTCTCATCCGAAAGTTCTGCAGCCACACAAAGAAGACTTGCACGACGATGTGATCCCACCACTCAGTGCTTGTTTCCCGAGCCCAAAAGTGCCATTCCACGGTGGTGAGCAGGTCTGTGAATGCCACAAGCAAACTCGTGTCATATGCATTACTTGAGTCGATATCATCGTCGGAGCCCTCACTGTCACTTTGAATCATGAAGGAATAACTTGACTCCCAAACGTGATGTGCTGGTGAGACTTGTCAGCATACTCTTCCGCAGTTCGGGCTCCATTCCCACAGACCGAAAGGGAAGACAGAGCGTGAAGTACAAAAAATGTTGAAAGATGATGCCAAATGTGGACAGAAGCACAGGGATTGCTGGGATGTGAACCGATGCATCATGGGGCGTTGGGACAGGATCCAGAATGCCCCACACTCCCCGCCCCTTTCCCACAAGCCGCAGCGCCAGAATGGGAAGAGGTGATCTGTGGGATAGCTGCCCATAATGCACCGCACCCAATGCCACTGCAAGTGCCGCAAATGTGGCCATACCAGTGTGCTTGCAGCTGTCAGTGTGGACAGACTGCAGCGCTTTCCCTACTGCGCTCTCCGAATGCGGGTTTAACTCAAAGCGCTCTGCATCTGCAAGTGTAGCCGTGCCCTTAAGTGGAGTTACTCCTGAATTACACTGGTGTAAGTGAAGTCGGACTCAGGATGCGGAATAGGCTAAATCTTTTTCAGGCTTCAATAACCAAAGCTTTAATGAATGAGTCATTAGTTCATCAAATGGAAATAAAATTAGCTGTTAATCAGCTGGGTGTGCCTGAAATCTTACAACTTGTTAAATCCAAACACAAAAGGTATGTAGGGAGGAGACTAATAGCTGTGCGGATGGCAATGAAGGCTTGAACTTTTCACTTCTAGGTGACTAGTGCAGTCCCAGTCAGCAGTGGCTGAATGCTGTTACTCTCTAGTCAGTGACTAAAATGAATGGGGGCCTGCGTCGTGTTTCCGATGACAAGTGTGCACATGACAAATAATAGGAGCACAAATGGCATTGACTGCTAATCTCAGCAGTGGATATTGAACTAGTCGCCTCTAGAGGAGGTCCTGGGAGAAGAGAGCTGAGGCGTGATGGGAGGACAATGCAGGGAAACTTGCATGGCCAAAGAATTAGGCTGTGGATGCAGCACCTTTCAAAAGACCAGTTTTTCATTTTTTGTTTCAAAACCCCACACATCGTGTGATGCTCTAGAAAGTTCACCCAACAGTGACAAATCTAATGACTAACTAACATTAAGACACATGCCAACAGAATCACTGTAACATTTATTCCATATAGCAGCCACTGCAAACTTCTCTAATGCACTTATTCTAGCTAGAGCTGCCTCCATTGTTTTTCACTACAACTCATATGCCACCTAGTGGCCTCTCAGCAAATTGCTGTATGACTTGAGTGCCTTTTAGACACACTTCCTCCTGTCAGTGTTAGTTTCCCAATCCTGCCCTCCAAGAACAGCCATCATATGGTATCATCATGGCATAGTGCTGTTGCCACACCAGGCATCAGCTGACGGTGAAACAAGTCCCCAGGCGAGGTTGCTTGCCTTGGATTCTTCACAGCTGCACCCACTTCCCTGCGGAATGCCTACGGAGGAACGTTCCATGTCTTTCAACTTCAAGGCTCCCCACAACCTCCCACATCCCCTACTACCCCTCTCTGCTCACACACACTTCCATTTTCCAGATCTCTCTTCATTTTCTCTTTCCACCTGGGACTCTGGGCTTTCGTCACACTGCCCCCATTCCTGAAACAGCCTCTCTCTTCCTATACACCACACACCCTACAACCTGGCTTTCAAATCCTCTCTCAAACCAGGTCAGAAAATGTAGGGGGTTCCACCGATTTTTTCAACTGTTCATTGAAAAACCCCAACCTGAAAATTTTTAGCCAAAACCCAGACATTTTTTAGCTCTTTAGAAACCAGATAGCAGAAACAATCATAGCCAAATCACAGTCACAGGGCAAGACCTGAGTAGAAGCTGAATCATGTGATCCAAGGAGTTTCCCTGGATACTGATATAACAAATGCAGGGGCTGGAGCTGTGGGGGTGAAGGGGTGGAGAGAGACAAGGAGCAGAAACAGGCAGGACACAGAGAAAGAGCACAGAAGACCCACTCACAGCCAGAGAAGCCTTGGTAGCTTGATCCTGAGAAAAAAGCTAAGATGACAGCTTTGGGACTGAGTAAACTTGGAGCTGTGAGCAAAGACGCTGTCCCGTGTTGTTTGATTCCTCCTGTGTTCAGAGAAACAGGACTTGGTACACTGCTTGTAAACGAACAAGTTTGCATCAAAGACAAACACCTGACTCCATCGTCAATTCTCCTCCTAACAAAAACAGTCAACCAGATCCCCAAATATTAACTAATCCCTCAGGTCAAAAAGGAGTAACACGTTATGTTCCTTTTTAATTAGCTACAGTGACTTTAATTAGACCAGAACAAGAAGGATAAAAATAAACTAACAGCAAAATGAAATGAGGTTGAGGTGTGAACGGGTCCTTTGTATAAGCTGCAGTCTTCCCACCCCATCCCTAGGTTCAGTCTCCCCCAGCTCCAGCTCTCCCTGCCACACCCTGACTAGTATTGTTAACTCCTCCTGCCCAGAAGTTCCAGATCTGAAAGGTGCAGTAGCCACATACAGCCACCAAACGCCTTAAGATTCCACATGCCGCAGACTAAAAACTTCCAGGGACCAGGGACCTTGCCTTTTTATATGTTTGTAAAGTGCCAACTATAACGCAAGTCCATTTTTCCCCACTAGAGGCTCACTAGGCTGGTAAGCCACACAGGGCCTTTCTGACATTCTCAAAACACTCAAAAAGAAAAGGAGGACTTGTGGCACCTTAGAGACTAACCAATTTATTTGAGCATAAGCTTTCCACTGAATGCATCCGATGAAGTGAGCTGTAGCTCACAAAAGCTTATGCTCAAATAAATTTGTTAGTCTCTAAGGTGCCACAAGTACTCCTTTTCTTTTTGCGAATACAGACTAACACGGCTGCTACTCAGAAACCTGTCTGTACACTCAGAGTATGGTACCATGTCTCCAGCACTGGGGTCCTCTTGCTCCTCTTTCCCTGTGTACTTTGTTTTGGTTCTCTTGGATTCAGACCTGTTCAGTATACAAGCTTTCGATGAGAGCGAACACCCTTGTGTAGGATACCGCCACTGCTCAAAAAGAGGAAAATTGTTACACAGTCTAGTTTCTGGGCAGCCACAGGGATGAGAGTGTAATGAGCTGGCTATGGTGAAAGCAGAACCACAGCCCATTACCAAACGGAAACTGAACTGCTTGACTGCATCTCTGGCTCCAGCAGAAGCCACTATTGCTTGCAGGCAAATTCCATGTCCAGCTAAGTGAGGGGGGCTTGCAAGTGCTTTTTATATCTGCACGCTGTGCCCCCTGCAGCTAGGAATGCAGCTCTACTACTGCAACCCATTCAGGAGCAGGAATTACCGCCCAACTGTTGGTCTACTTGTGTAAAGCTTTGTGTTTTCAATGGGTGGGAGCAGTAGGTGGCCCTTGGCTTGGGGAAGCTAAGGCAGCAAGTTGTTTTTAGTGGAAATACACACACCCCTTTCTGTTGATGCTTTCCCCCCATAGTTGCCCCTCATCCATGTGTGTAAGGGATAATAGATTACAACCAGGGGCCCACAAAGCTAGTCTCCAGCCTCTGGGCCAGTCAGGTTACATTAGAACTGTGTACCTGAACTGTCCTAAATCACCATAGTTTTCTTTTGACGGAGGTTTTAAATTTTAGCAATGCCCTACTTTCATATATAACAGACTCTTGATTTTTCCTGCTCCTCCTCTCCTGGCTGACTAGGTATGTCTACACTGCATCTGGGAGGAAGCCTCTCAGCCCAGGACCACAGACTTGTGTTGGCACGGCTTGCCCTAGCACAGTAAAAGTAGCTGTGCTTTGACATTGCAGTTCAGGCTGGAGTTCAGGTGCTGAAGCCCACTCACCCGTCCCCCAAGCTTCAGAGCCCAAGCCACATGGCCTACACAGTGATTTCTACCATGCTAGCAAGAGTCTGTGGGCCCCAAGCTGGGATGCTCGCTCCCAGATGCAGTGTAGACATACTCTCAAGAAGCCTGACCACTCCACACTACAGCTGTGGCGTGGTGAGGAGCTTTGGTTCTGGAGCAAGAGGAGCTGTGGCCTGTCTCCTCTGTGGCCAGGAGACCACAGAGGAGACAGACCACAGGCCAGTTCTGCCTTCTTCCTGTTCTACTCCTCTCATGGTACTGCTCTGCTACCTACCCCAATGAAGGGGAACTAACAACTTAAAATGCCTTTTTCAAAAATTAAGTAACACTTAACTTTCAAACGCCTGAACAGCAAATGTAACTTTTCTTGTCTGCATAGTAAACACTGGCATTTTTATCTGTTTGAATAATCAAAGTGGGGCTTTCCGTGCCTTCTTAGTTGCAAAGATTTGAACTGCTTCGTGCTGAAGGTCCACAGTCTGGGCCCGCTCATGCTCTACTGAGATGGTTGCAAGGCTGACCAGCCTCTCCTGTGTCATTGTGGAGCTGTGATACAGGAGGGCCAGGGAGCAGTGGGAGAGTGCTAGAGGGGAAATATATAAGCTCAAGACTAATTAAGGCATGGTTCCCTGTAGACTAGGGAAGGTGGCTGCAGGTTAATTGGAGCACCTGCAGTCAATTAAGGCCCTGTTAGGAACCTAATAAAACCCCCTGCTTCAGGCAGACAGAGGAACAGGAACAGGACTGGAGCGGAGCATGGAGGTGTGCTGTGAGACTTGGAAAATCAGAGAACCGAACTATGCAGGACCCGGCTCCAGTACAGGAGGGAGACTCCCTTCCCCAGCATCTGAGGAGTGCAGGTACCCCACCCCAGGGGGAAGAGGGTAAGAACCCACAGGGGTTGAGTGGGGCTGGGGCTCAGAGTGAGAAGCAAACCCAGACCCCTCCCCCACTTCCCTCCTTTACCACCTTCGTGGGCCACTAGCGGGGCCATCGACGCCCCAAGGACAGGGGTAAAGGGTGGCATCTTAGCTCCCCGCCAAGAAAAGCGCAAGGCGCACCAGACTAACATCGGCCATCTTGTCACAGGAGCGTAGATGTGTTTTTTATTAACTTCAGCTCGGAGAAGCTGCATTCTCAACTGGCAACTGTTTCAGGAAGCGTTAGAAGTATGCGCAGAGCAACAAAAGCATTTGGAAAGAGGGTGCTCATCTTATTTGTGCACATATATTCCAAAACAGCCTTTGGAGTTGATCCCGCTGAAATGTATCTTGAAATGGCTTTCAATTCATCACCTAAATCACTCGCATCAATATCGCACATGGCATCATGTGTCAACACTGTCTCTAGTGCCCAGCATTGCTGGCGTAGATCTTCTTCAGGTATAGTGAGGAGTTTTGGAATATCATGCAACATTCCGAATATACTGCTGTGTTCCTTGAACTGCATGAAACGTTCTTCAACTGACTGTATTGCACAATCTAGCAACTGGTTAAAGAATTCAACTTTGAATTGTTGTTTGGGGGTCTCTTCTGGGATTATCCCGTGCCTCGTAATCAAAATGTCGTCTTCTTCGGTGACTCTTGTATTCTTGAATGGGTGGGAAAATAGCTTCAGCGTGAAGTTCCTCTGCCAACTTCTGTACGCGCTTCAGAATGTTTTGAAATCCCTCATCTGACTGGTCAGACTGTAGGTATGACTTTGCTCCAGATATATCAAGGTCAACACCTTGGAGTCTCTGTTTTACAACATTTATTTCAAACAGTATATCAAGCCACAACACGAAGCCACACAGAAATTTGAAGTTATGTATGTTTCTGGTGATTCCATTTCCCTCTGCCACTCTTCTCCCACAAACAGTTCCTGTCAGAGGATTATCCTCCATAACGGCAACTGTGGCATCATCTATCTTCCCAATTTGGTGTTTGATAGTCTTTATTGCCTCCACTCGACTTTCCCATCGTGTGGCACTCAGTGGTTTCAGTGTCAGAGGATGTTCCCAGATGTTGCGTCAAAATTTGCCATCGATGAGTTGATGCAAAGAATACATAGATGCTTTGAATTACATTACAAAGTTTAGCAGCCTCACTAGAAGCTGATGCTGCATCACCGACCACCAAGTTCAATGAATGAGAACTGCATGGGACCAAAAAAAAAAAAAATCGAGGGTTTAACTCTCGGATCCGTGTCTGCACTCCTCTGTTCTTTCCTCTCATGTTGGCACCATTATCGTAGCCCTGACCTCTCACGTCAGCTATCACAATTCCTGTATCTTCCAGTTTTTTTAAGAAGCACATTTGTCATACCAGCTCCTGTAGTATCATCAATGTCAATAAATTCTAGAAAATGCTCTGACAGTCACCATTGCAAGGACATTTTCACTAGGTTCTGTTGTTACAAAACGCACCATTAAAGTCATTTGTTCTGTATGGCTGATGTCAGTGTGCAGTCCAGAATAACTGAGTAATATCTTGCTGACTTCAGATCTGTCATAAACTTTTGTTGCCAGTAACTGTATGATCTCATTTTGAATGGGTTTTCCAAGGTAGTGGTGTGTGTACATTTCTTGGGTGGTGACTCTTCTTAGATGCTTCTGGAGTACAGCATCAAACTCCGCCATCAGCTCCAAAATTTTAAGGAATTTTCCATTGTTTGGCACATACAGCTGATCTGAAGTGCCACACAGTGCTAGGTTTTGGGTAGCAAGCAGTCTCACAATGGCAATGAGCCTTTTCAGAACATTTTGCCAGTAAAGAGACTCTGATGCAATCTTCTCGATGCTTATCATCTATGGTGGCCTTTAACCTTAGTCTCTTCTCAAGCTCTTTCCACCTATGGAAGCCAAGATTCCAGTTGGATCATTTTAAGATAATTCACTGCAGATGAAAGATGCCAGCTTGGAAGTCCTGGACACTGATATCCTTTGTTTAAATCACAAAGAGGTTTAAAAAAAAAAAAAAGAAGAAGAAGAGCTATCGGGGGCGTTTTACTTCCAAGGTGCTTTCAACCTGCTCACCTATAAAGGTGCAAGTTTATTTCTATCTCTATGGCTTATTCAGCCCTTGGCCTCTTTGCTGAAACTGCCAACAAAGTATGCAGATAGTGGGAGTAGTTTTTGTGACATGGACACGTGTCCACTCGGAACTCGACTGGCACCACCAGCTTGTTATACAGGCCGAACCGTTGGGAGCAACTTTCAATCACTACCAACCAGATTCAAAGCAGTAGCAGAGACACACAGAGCTCCATAGTTCATGATCATATAATCACACATCCTCCCCAAATACACACATACAGCTACTTCAGGCCAACGCCCCCAATGGGAGTTTAACAAAAAAAACAAACCACCCCACAAAAAAACAACCACCATAAATCACATACCAGATCCCAACAGAAAGCACCAAGACCCATCACATTCTCAGCTTGAATTTCTACATGGCTAATATTCCAAACAAAAGGCTAATCAACTTCCTGCACAGAATTCCTGATGATAAAGTCAGTGATGTTTCCCAAAGAGATATTGGAAATAGCCCAGTGCTGAATTAAGGAATAAGCCTGTGCCATCGGTAACTCCCTTCTGTCACAACCTGCTAGGACGGTGTAGCATATTATGGGCCATGTCTTTAAAACTGTATATTCAAGAGCATTGGAGTGTCTCCCTCTGGTTAAAGGCTTCAAACGCAAGGACACATACAGGAAGAGCTAGATCCAGCTGACCCACAGTACACATGTTTACATCTTTAAACTACAGCTCTTTATTAAACTATATTCAGCTGTGTCCTTAGTGAGTTCCAGAGCTCTGGTGATTGCAGCACATGCACGGACAGCATCTCCAGCTGTTCAACAGAACACTGCAGACATATTCCAGTATTTAGGCTGCGACACCTGTTCTCTTATCCATGGTTCTCTTTCATGTCCACCAGTTCAACATAGCCTACATATATTTCCTGGCTGACAGCCTGTCCTGCTGAGTATAAGGTCACTCACATCCCCGTTTTTAAGTCACTTGTGCATCAAGTAAATCAAGAAAAAAATGGTCAACGTGCCTTTGTGGAGTGAAAGAGGGAAATACTTGCCCACTTTCAAGCTGTGAAACAGTTCATTCCATCAGCTTCCTGCTACCAAAGAGAAGCCTGGTGAGATTTATTAACAGTTAGAAGTTTATCACTGGGTGAAGGGAAGTGAAGCGGCTTAGTAAGGCAAAAAAACCCAGACACTCTGCTGTGTATTACTTTTATCTGAGTGTGTTCTGGGGAAATGTAGTCATCAGCAGTACACATGTTACAGGAAACATTTATTAACTACATCCAAGGGTAGCGGGAGCCAGAATTCCGGCAAAGCAACTTTGAGGGAACTTTATGAAGTGAATCATTCTTAAATCAGGCATGTTGCATTGCGGTATTTACTGCAGGAGTCCTAGCAGAACAGATGGCTTTTTCGACTCCTTAATTTCCTCGGTTAGGGCAGTTCAAGTGAAATTTGGCATTTAACTTTTTTGGGTAGGTTGCTATTGCTACTGTTAAGTTTAAAAAAGTGGAGATCAAAGGCCCCAGTTTTGCTATCAGATCCATGCAGGCAGACCTTGCAGTGGGCTTCAATGGGGCTCTGCACAGAGGCAAGGACTGCTCATATGGCTTTGATTGCAGGATCAGGGCCCATTCTCTCATGGAATTGTACATTGCCACTGGACCAGACAAACCACTGCCTTGCATCTGGTGCAGGTACTCATTATCTCTTGTGCAAAAGTGAGCACGAAAGGCGATCAGATCAGAATGGTGGGGTTTTACACTCACTTGGGCAAGATGCAAATGACTACACAAGGTGCAACGTAATGGAAACTCACCCCACTGTGTCTCAGACAAACGTAACAGCCCTCAGCATTTATTCTAGCCTGTGCTATAGGTTATAGGTAATATATTTTATGTGGAATAATGGTTGCTGCACATCAGCAAGTAAAAAACCTTTGTAAGCATGTAAAAATATTCTCAAAGATGAGAAACATCTCAAAAGTTAGTAATATTTTATTTCTTTTTATCACACACAACTTCAAAAAAAAATCACCAGACTACTTAGGAGGGTGGGGAGGAACACAGACAGACGTCACTTCCAAACCCACATCTTTTATGCCAAGTTGCAGCCTGGAGTAAGTTTTTATGCCCAGTTAATAAGTCTCTGAAAAACTGAGTTTAGAACAGAAATGCTGGCACATTAGCTAGCACGGTTCAGTTACTAGTTGGTGCCATTGCCACTGCCTGGCCTTGGCCAGCTGTCTAGACCAGTGGTTCTCAACTCGCAGCCTGCAGGCCGCTTGTGGCCCAATCAGCACAGAGCTCCGACCCATGTGATATCCTCAGGGCCATACAGATAGCATATACATTGTGTGGATGCACCCAGAACAACACAGAGAGCTGCATATGCAGCACACAATGATAAATAGGTTGAGAACCACTGGTCTAGACAGACACCAGCCTGTTGTGATTGGATCCAACCACTGGATTCCATGTGCACTGGGTCTGGGCAGTGACTGGACACGTTCTTAGCTCTGTGTCTCACTGGTGACTCCCAGCTGCAAACCCCATGGCTGACACCCTTCTTGTGCAGTGGATCCCACAGTCCAGCCATCTTAGAGGCTGGAACCGGTGCTGCAGCACTCCTAAGGCGCCAGGGATAAAGCTAGTCAGGAATTTTTCAACTAATTTTTTTTCCCCAAAAAAATTTGGATTCATGCAAACCAAAACTTTTAGTCGAGAAAAGGGCAGTCTGCTTCTCCCTGTCTCAGATCTCCCCTATTGGAGCCAGGCCATTTAGTATAAATAATTAAATATCCATTGGGCCAGAGAGAGAGCAAAACTGACTCTGTAGCTGGGTAGTTAGGGCCTTCTCTTGGGTTGAGAGAGACCCAGGTTACAAGTCCCTGATCTGAATCAGGCAAAGCAGGAACTTGAAGTTGGGTCTCCCACACCCCAGCTAAAATTCCCTAACCACTGGGCTACTGGCTATTCTTGGGTGGAACTCTCCCTCTTTTTGGGGGGGGTGGGGGAGTTTGTGATGTCGAATTAAAACAAAATTTCAAAACCTCAATTTTTTGTGAAACAGAATTCTTGCTCTCTCACCAGCCCTGTTGAGTTGCTTAGTCATGTTCCCTCCAGAGTCCATGTGGCTGGGGGATCTCTGGTTTCCCAGTTGCACCTTTTGGGGACCACATGTCAGTAAAGCAATGAACGCAGACTTAGCAAAGGTATTTCTTACACACATGCACTTCACTCTTACAAAAGCGTACACATCTATGGAAAACAGACTCCAGAATGCAATACCCCTGCTCTGATCTCACCAATCCTGAGAGTCCTGGGTTTGGTCCAAGTCTTTAGATTGGGCAGCCCTTCTGGCCTTCTTGGGTTGGCCATCTGACAGCAGAATAGTCTTCCTTGCTTAGAAAAGCACCCCTTTGAAAACTGACTCTGTGCCCTATCTTCTCACATGCTTAAAGCTGGAGGTGGGGGAAGAGATCCAGGCTCCTGCCCTCCCACCTGTCAGTTTCTGTGTAGGGAGACATTCAAAGTCAATGGCTCTGCTGGTAGAAACTCCATTGTTCGAACAGGGAATAGTCATTCGATGGTGATAGCTCGACTGGTCTGCCACAACTTCTCAGACGTAGTGTATGTCTCCACTTGGAGTTGGGGGTGTGATTCCCAGCTTGAGGAGACATACCCACACTAGCTCTCATCAGGCTAGTGCACCAAAAATAGGAGCAGCCACTGCAGTACAAGAGCTCATCTTAGAGGATCTGTGAGGATTTGTTTTAAATTTAAAATCTTTTGGGAGAGAAGCAGCTGTAGAGTGGGTTGATACAAGTTCCTTCCTTCCCCACTTTTCTGGGCTGACAGCAAAGCAGCTATACTTCTGACTGACCTACTCAGAGTAGGTGAATAGTATTATCCGATAACCCACTAATGCATACGCAAAGTCACCTCATGTCTCCACATAGGGGACCCTATGTGGAGAGGGTCCCACAACATCAGGCTTTGCATGTATAGAGTCTGGGTCAGTCTCTGCTCAGACAGATTATTTCTTTGTTTGAGTTGCATTAAGATGGCAGGGTGATATTTTTATTTGAGTGACTGGAAGCAAGAACAATCTTCAGAAGTCATTTAACCAGAAATACCCTTTCCAAAAACGTGCTTGAGTTTCCTGTGAGTGTCCTGCAGTGCTGTCCTTGGGCCTTGCACACAGGCTGTCAAGTCCATCACTGAGAGCAGGTTGCTTGGAGAATAGAAGTCGCACAGTGTTGCAGGACTGACGCACCCAGGGGGGATTTACACATCCATCATGCTGGAAAAGCGCCCTTTACTAAAGTGGAGAATGACAAGCAGCAGCAAAGACCAAAGCTGCTTGTCTCTTGAGAGAGCATTTGCCTCCCCTCCACCAGATAAAAAGCAGAAGCTGATAAAGACAGCAAACCCTCTCCACTATTCCCTTTGAAGTCTAGCAGGGAGGATGTTTTGTTAACTCATATCTGGTTTTAAAACAGCTGGCATGAAAAGTGCTGCCTTTTCTTGGTGCCTGATTCTCCTCCTACTTATATCATTGTAAATCAAGAGTGGCTTCATTGTCAAATGTATATGAAAGGAGAATCAAGTCCTTTGTTTTTAATTATACATTTGGGCATGTCTACTCTGCATCTGGGAGTGATCCTCCCAGCCCAGGGCCACAGATTTGTGCTAGAGCTCAAAAAATAGCTATGTAGTAGACATTGCGGCTCGGGCTGGAGTTCGGGCTCCAAAGCTCCCCCCAGCCCAGCTTCAGGGCCCAACCCACAGGATCAAATCACTGTCTACACAGCAATTTTAGAGTTCTAGCATGAGCCCCACTAGCACAAGTCTGTGGGCCCAGGCTGGGAGGCTCAGGGCTTGTCTTCACTATGGAGCTAAATCGACGCTGCTGGAATCGATGCAGCGGCATCGATTTAGCGGCTCTAGTGAAGACATGCTCAATCTATGGGAGCGCGCCCTCCCATCGATTCCTGTACTCCACCTCAACAAGAGGCGGAAGCAATGTCGGCGGGAGAGCATCTCCCATCAACATCGCTTAGTGTGCGGACCCTGCGGTAAGTAGATCTAAGCTACGTCGATTTGAGTTACACTACCAACGTAACTCAAATTGTGTAGCTTAGATTGACCAGCAGCTGTAGTGTATACCAGGCCTTACTCCCAGATGCAGTGTAGCCATGCCCTATAAAGCCAGGTCTATACTATAATATGTGACCATACTTGAATGCAGTTATGAATCACAGAGTTAGACGACACAAGGCTAAACATGATTTGTCCCAGACTACGCTGATCACAGGTCTGTTCAGCATTGTGTCATCTGACTCAGCTGTCCACAACTGATTAACCATAGTCAAATTCCAAAGTGTAGCCCACGCCTAAAGGAGGAAGGAAAAACCAACACATCTTCATGAGCAAGATCATCAGGAAAGAGCATGAGCCAGCCCCTCATGTAGAAGAGGCCAAAATAAATGTAATCAAATTCCAGTGGTGGGAGAGTATCACCTTGTGTGATTGCCGTGTACACTTTGGAGTTACGCAGAGCTATGGAAAGTCCTGTATTTAGGCCTAAAACTTCAGGCAGCTACTGAACACCATTGAGGCCAGGGCAAATCTCAATATTAATTCCCATGTCCCTAATTTTCTCTAGTTAGAGAGATGGTCCACTTAAAAATTCCATTTTAATAGACATCCCTAACAAACGACACAGGGATTCTGCTCTATTTCCATTTCTCAGCTTGGAAGACTGAACAACCATCCAAACTCCACTGTTCCTAGATGTAGGGAAAGTTGTTTAATTTCCCAATCACTTATGACTTCTCTGCTGAAAGACCTGAATTATATAGACCTTCTAGAAGCTCAAGCTGATGGGTGTGGGATAAGTGAAGAGCCTATGTTATTCACCTGTGGTTGTAGAGTGGCAAGGAGACAGCAAAGGAAAATAAAGTAGAATGTTTTCAAGCAGATTTTGCCTTTTCTTTAAAGGGCGCCCACATAGAAGATGACTCGTTTCCCCTTCTGTTCACCCACTGTCCCTTTTTCTATCAACCAAAAATACAGCTTTGTTTACTAAAACTACTAAAAAAAAATAAAGCTATGTCATCAAAATAATTTTGAAAACTACTTAATTTTACTTAAAGTATCTGGCAGGAACATACTGTTCTTGCTCCACTCCCTTAAAGCCCCTCCCACAAGTTCTCACCTCACATTCCCACCAGGTATATCACATGCCTCATGTACCTCCTTTCATAATGTCACTCTGATTCCAGGAGTTGACCAGAAGTGGGATTGGGCAGGGTCAGGGACTCACTCAAGAGGATGAATGAAAGACCCTTTCCCCCCGAAGCAGGGTGTGCTGCCTTGATATTTACAGTCACTCAGCAGCATCTAAATGCTGGTAGGATCAGAAAGGATAACCAAGGACATTGCCTTTCTTCACACTGTGTGCAGTAGAATGCTGAAAAATTCAGCAGTGTTCATAGGACCAATGGAATAAATCTGAAGGACACTGTGAATCCCTGCAAGGAGAGCAAGGAAAGGACAAAGGGATTGACTGCAGAGGAAAGCCAAATTAAAGCAAGTAGTATGTTCTGAGATGAAGCAAGGCAGAGCTCAATGAAACATGGGCCCTAAAGGGAGTGAACATGTCAATGTGTAGGAGATGAAAAACCAATGGTTTGGATGAAATTGGCACAGCTAAATTGGAACCCAACCCAATGCTGCAAATGAGTAGCACTAATTCAGGTAAGTAGTTCTTTTGACACTACTGATGCTCACTCTGGATCCAAACTAGTGCTCGTTGAAATCAATGGCATAACTTCCATGATGGGAGCAGGATGGAGACTTCTGCAGGCAGGCATCAGAGACAACAGTGTTTAGGGAGAGCACCCTCCCATCGATTAAAGGCTTAAAGAATATTTTTAGGACTCCAGGAGACACAGTTTAGCTGGATAAACCCACTTATAACCTGTCATAGATGGAGTCATTACTTCTAAAACTAGGGCAAGCCTAATCCTTAAGTGATCCAAATAAATTTCGTATTTAAAGAATTTCCTTTATGAAGTCTGCATCACCCTGAAAAATAACCACATTGTACCTGTTTCCAACAGCATTTTTAGTTTTTTGTTTTGTTTTGTTTTTAAGTATATGTACCTTGAAATAGACAGCATTGTCTCTATGTCATCCAAAGGTGATGTCATTCGGTACTGAGAAGCTATTGGTTCCAAAGCACAGTTTGAAAGGTCCAAGAACAGTTGACAGAGGACAAATAATTTCTATTTCCTTTATCAGCTTGTGAATATAATGCACACACAAATTTTTTAATAAAAGGAACAACTGTTCATATCAGTTAAAGTGCTAACTGTAACATCGGTCAGAAAAATATGTACAGGACTTCCCAGAACTGGTTCACATTCCAATGTGCCTTTATAAATATCCTTTATTCTTTTGCATAGACACTCTGATCATTTCTGCTAATGACTTTTAAATTGTCTCTTCCTGTTATGTTGTAGGGTTTTCATATAACATTGATATTCAAGTATGTTTTCTTCCTATGCATTCTTCATCCAGCACATACATTATGATCATTGTTTTTGTGAAGAACCATTTCTGTTTAGCTGAACTAGACTAGTCTTTGTGTCCTGCATACAGAAAGGCAAGTCTGATTTACTGTTTTAAAATTAGAAATGTACCAAATTGCTCTGCAAATGTGGGATAACCATTGACCTGCATCTAGGTTGGATATTTTTCCAGGCTGACATGTCATGTCTATTTTGCCAGTCATATCATGTATTTCAACAAACCTAGAGAGAAATCACTTTCTGAAAAATGCAGTTACAACACAGAAGTCTTAAGAGACTGCTTTAAAATATATTCTTTCAAATAAAACCAGTCTTCTTACCTAAACAAAGTCTGATGTAATCTCTTAATCTATTTATTGGAATTTGTCTGCTTTTTTGATATTGCCTGCAAAACACACACATGTACATTCAACAGGCTCCCAGTGAACAGCTGACTGTACCATCACCCATTCCACATCTGTGGCTGTTAAACAGATCTAGGCCAATACCAGTAAGGTGTTGAAAAGTTATTTCTTCTGTTCATTACACAAGATGATACACTAATAGATAATATACCCTAGATAACAACTATGGTTCTGATACCACAATCAGATTCTTGCAAGTGCACTCTTCCATCTATACGGAGACCCATTAACTTCATTGTATTTGTATAGATCAGATTGTAGGATCAGGGCCTCTGCCATCTTTGACCCACATCTAGACCCCAAAATTTCATATAGAATTGCAATTTTGGCAATTTATTTTTGGCATCAGGAGATCCTAGCTTTGACTTTTGTGGTTTGTCTGCTCCATCTCTGCCTTCCACACATGCTTTGTTTTCATCTGAACAGGAGGCAGAGATGCACAGCCAGATCCCATGAAGGGCCCTGTCAGTCTGTGCCTTGGCCAGCAAATACATAACTGAAATCCCCCACCACCCAAACCAAGAGAAATATCACCATCACCATGAGAGCCAGATCTACACTTGTCCCCACAGCAAGAACCCCACACTTGGTTTTGACAACTGCCTCAGACTAAAAAGCAGGCAAACCCCATTACATCAGCTACAAGCATGGTTGAGAGCTGGTTTTGTTTAGAATATCTCCAGGTTCAATTATCATTGGGCTTCGCGGTCTGTTACCATTCAACTTTTAAGTTCTCAGCCATTTTGACTTTACAGATTACACCCCTGTGACAGGATGGGCTTTTACGGCAGTGAGGCATATATCTATGCCATGCCAATGGTCCTAAACCCTTGTGACATCAGAGGTAACTAACCAATCACCATCCTTACTCTACAGCTGATTTGCATGCAACAATTTCATTGGTTGTATGAGTGAGACTGAACAGGTGGTGGATTACTTGGCCCACCTACCACACCTGTACAACAGCACTGGCTTTCAGCTACTAGTATTAGTGTAGTCCTTCTGCCAGCTGGTAGACCTCAGCAACAAGGGCCAGGTTCATATGCTCAGGGATCCCCTTAAAACTAAGAAACACCACTGGCTTGAGCCCCACCTAGAGTTTCTGGGATCACTAAATACCTTCCCTCAATGCCCTTCTTAGGCAACACTTCCCCACTTGTTAGCACCCAGTCTGCGTATAAAAGAAGGCAAGTTTTATTGGGAGAAAAAGAAACAGCACCTACTTGGGAAAGTACAGCAACACTACCTGTACGCATGACAAGTTAAACAGGCTGCCACCGTAACTTTGGCAGGAGTCAATTAACTCAGTTCCCCACCTGTCCAGGTGAACATCCAATAGGCGATTGTCCGGTTACCACGGCACTTCCCTCTTCTCCATCTGCTGAACTCCACTCACAGGTTGGTATCACTGGGTAACAATCTCAGAGTCCTGGTGCACACTGGGGTAGGCCTTTCTCCAGTCCCTTGAGAAGTGCAGCCTGGTCCTGTTCTGAGGCTTCACCACCTACACCAGCTATAGAAATTTCAGCTTCATTTAGTAACTGGATAGGAAGGGGCCTTACCAGAGTTCACTCAGTTCTGCTGCTGTCATCACTGGTTTCCATGAAGAGCCCTCTCTGCATTGCACCCCATTTAGAGTCACCTTAATCAGCATCACCTCTCTACAAAAGTCCTCTTACCAGCACAGAGCATTCACTGTAGGGAAATCAGTAGCATATAAAATCCTTAATCAGACTCCTTACCACTAAAAACATACTCCCTATAATAACAAAAACGGTTGAGAAACACCACTCTAGAGCTTCAGGCCACAGGGCTTACAGTAGGAAAGCATTTAAGGTAGACTGAGCTGCCTGTTAACACAATTTAGCAGGTGGCAATGAAGAGGATTCCAGCATCATGCGGACAGTCAACTCTCCACAAACCATAGTTTGGGAACCACAACTATATTTTTAACAGCTCTGATGACTAATGCAGAGTTGAGAGAGATGGTCAACGAGACCCGATTTATTTATTCATCCCCCTGAGCTTCCAACACAATCATCATCACCACACACTGAGCCTGTAGGCCAGGCAACCAGGCTCCAAACAAGGCAGCTGTTGTGAAAGCCTCCAAAATTCTGCTAGGCCTCCATAGCAAAAGAACTATTTGAAAGAGAGGCTAATGTGATACACGCCATCATATGTCAGCAATGCCCCTCTGCCATGTACATTGGTCAAACTGGACAGTCTCTATGTAAAAGAATAAATGGACACATATCAGACGTCAAGAATTATAACATTCAAAAACCAGTCGGAGAACACTTCAATTGCTTTGGTCACTCAATTACAGACCTAAAAGTTGCAATTCTTCAACAAAAAGACTTCAAAAACAGACTCCAACGAGAGACTGCTTAATTGGAATTAATTTGCAAACTGGATACAATTAACTTAGGCTTGAACAGAGACTGGGACTGGATGGGTCATTACACAAAGTCAAACTATTTCCCCATGTTTATTCCCCACCCCCGCACTGTTCCTCAGACGTTCTTGTCAACTGCTGGAAATGGCCCACCTTGATTATCACTACAAAAGGTTTTCTCTCCCCCCCACCCCCTCCCCACCCCCGTTCTCCTGCTGGTAATAGCTCACCTTAAGTGATCACTCTCCTTACAGTGTGTATGGTAACACCCATTGTTTCATGTTCTCTATGTATATAAATCTCCCCACTGTATTTTCCACTGAATGCATCCGATGAAGTGAGCTGTAGCTCACGAAAGCTTATGCTCAAATAAATTTGTTAGTCTCTAAGGTGCCACAAGTCCTCCTTTTCTTTTTGCGAATACAGACTAACATGACTACTACTCTGAAAGGAAAAGGAGTTCTGGGCAGGAGGGGAGGGATCTGCACTAACCTGCATGCTTTCCCACTCCACGAACCACATGTCTTCTGTGGCTACAGTTACAGAAGGCTTCTCACTGTGCACTCGGTCTCCCCTGGGAGTGGGAGGAGCGAGTCACACGGCAGCACAGCAGTGGGCCAGCAGCCAACAGACTGTGCCAGTGTAACCCACACACCTCCTGGTGGCACCCATCTAGTGGCACCAAGACCACTTAGAAAGAGATAGAGATTAATGAGTCTGCTCTACAGCCTTAGCTAACAGCCATATGGCTTTTAGCTCATGCAGTAGGGGCTCATGCACTAAGCTCCAGAGGCCCCAGGTTCAATCCCACCTGCCAATGACCATGGCCTGGCTGTTGGTATTACACCAGAACTGTGTAGAATTCCCCTTGTCAGTCTTTGGTCTTACAGATTTTTAAATTCTTTCGGGCAAGGACGATGTGTTTTTATGTTTGAACAGCACCCACCACATCTCAAGGTACCACTGCCCCCTTTCTGATTGTAAATACCTAGAGAAATTAGGTGTAGGGCATATTCCAGCACCAACTGCCTGTGGAACTTGAGGACATAAAACAAATAATAATGCCTAACTCTTACGTTGCATTCATAGATCCCGAAGCACAAAGAAAGTTTTTATTCCATCTTTTTTTTTTTTATTTAAAAAGAGGCAGTTCCCCTTCCCACGCCTAATTGCACACCCTTTCCTTGCTGTCACCTGAAAAAGTAACACGCTTCCTTTAATGGAACAGATCTCATTGCTTGATTATGGGCCCCTCTTTTTTTTCACCCCCCCAATCTGGGCCATTTCCTCCCTCCAGGTGTAAGACTTTACCAAGTCTCCTCGTGTTGCCTGCAACCCTCTGTGCTCTGACACTTCCAGGTGACTTTGCAGTTTAGTTCTGTCCCACTTCAATATCAATGTTGTCAGCAAGTCTGATCAGGGCTGACGTTTGCATCAAAGAAAGGCTGCGAAAGAAAGACTCATTACCAGACCACCCCCTCTGGGGTACAGGCCTACCATGGAGAGCTGTTGGCAGGCATACAAGGAAGATTGGCTTGGAGAGTGATGCATGAGCAATTTAATCTTTATAAGATGGGACAACCAGCTCTCATTTCAATAGCACATTGCTTCACAGACCACCTGGGAGTTCTCCTTAGCCCACACTTGGATCAACGGGGGGAACACTCCATTTCTCTGTGTGCTCTGCTGCTTGCATGCATTTGGCACTGTTGCTCTAACGTGTATGTGAGAACTCTACAACATAAGGTTAGATCTTTGTTAGGGAAAGGAAAATGTGATGTGCGTCTTTGCTGCGATGGCTGTGCAGAGTTTTGCAATTTATAATACGTGTTATGCTAAATGGTGGTAGTGGCTGCCACTGGGTGGGTTTTAAATCCAAAGACAATCCCAGATCTCATTAAAGCCAATGGATGTGCCAAGCACCCTCTTTCAGGCTCAATGGAAGGAGCAATTAAAGAGCTGCAGACAATAGGGGTTACTGCCTGAGGCACTAAACTGCATGGTCAGGTCCAAGCAGAACTAATTCAGGTAGACTAACAGGGGTCTCCCTGGCTGCAGATGCAGGGACGTGGACGTTGGCTCGCACGGACCAGCTGTGAATGTGGTTCTGAGGGAAAGAGATTTCTTGAGCTTATACCTCGCTTGAATGGCAGATATGGGGATTTCTGAGTGAGGAAACTGCGGCTGTTGTTTTTATTGTGTTCAAGGAAACAGGACTTTTAGGTGCATTTTTTTGGAAATAAACAAGATTACACCAAAGAATACCCCTGACTTGTATCCCTGATGTCTCATCCTAACAGAAATAACCCTGCAAGGCCTCAACTATCTGCTAGCCACTTGGGCCTAAGAGGCAACATAAGAGAGAAGTGTCAACAATTTCTGAAGATAAGATAAAAGTCTGAAAGGCAAATTATATTTCACTTGGCAATTTTGAGTAGTCATGAAATACAAAAGCTATGCTTTGCCTTTGGTTTAGTGGCACCAAACCTCTTATAACACACGGGATCAATTAAGTACAGTACTTGAACTGATTGTTCAGTCATTTTCTGTGTTAAATTTTATTCTCTTGCTCAAACACAGCACGTATTTCAGGTTCCTTCACCTCAGATTGTCACATAAACTGCAAATTGTTAATGGTTTGCAGGCAGTTACTGCCCTCCTATGACATTATTGACATGAACTGGGACCGTATAGATCATTGTTGCAACCAAAGTCCTGTAGTGGCACCAAATCTTGTATAAAGGGGGTCAAATGAGGTGTCTAAGACAAGGTTATGGTTTGCTGGTTATGATTATGCTATCTGTATATGTGTATCATTTTTATAGTTGAAGTTATGAATATTAGCTCTATACTGTCTGTATTTCATACTTATGCTATTCTTCTGGGTGACACCCCAGACAAGTTGGTGTCAGCTCTGCCTAGCCTGCTTGATGGCCCATTAAGGACTATCAGCTATACAACTGACCCACTGAGAGCAGGCAGACATGCCTTGGGACTCAGCAAGGTATGCAAGCACATGCCTATGGGCAGAACTCTGAGGTGTTTCCATGCCATGTAATGGACAGCTTGTCTTTGGAACCAAGAAAGATTGACCACATGGCAAGAGAATATAAAAAGCTGCTGCAGCTCCTCCATCTTGTCTTCAATCCTGCTTCTTACCTCTGGAGGAACTTTGCTACACTGAAGCTTTGAACCAAGGACTGATGACCCATCCCAGCTGTGGATGTACTCCAGAGACTTGATTTGAACCTGCAGTTTATTCTATCACTGCTATAAGCCTGAACCAAGAACTTTGCCATTACTGTGTGTAATTGATTCCATTTAACCAATTCTAGCTCTCATCTATATCTTTTTCCTTTTATGAATAAACCTTTAGATTCTAAAGGCATGGCAACAGCGTGATTTGTGGGTAAGATCTGATTTGTATATTGAGCTGGGTCTGGGGCTTGGTCCTTTGAGATCGAGAGAACCTTTTTTCTTTTACTGGGGTATTGGTTTACATAACCATTTGTCCCCATAACGAGTTGTACTGGTCGTGATCCTGGGAAATTGGAGTGTCTAAGGGAATTGCTTCTGTGACTTGTGGTTAGCCAGTGGGGTAAAACCAAAGTCCTCTCTGTTTGGCTGGTTTGGTTTGCCTTGGTGTGCAAGCCTTGGTCTGTAACTGCCCTGCTTGAAGCAATTTGTCCTGAATTGGCACTCTCAGTTAGGTCCCACCAGAACCAGCATCGTTACACCTCCCACTGTCAATTCCTAGGTAATTAATAAAGTGTCATTTGTCTATTTTCATGACAAAGAAAAGGCAATATACACTTTTTGCTATTTACACACTTTATGCTTAGGGGTTTTCTTTATCTCTTAATGGCTACAAAAAAATCCCAAAACATGTTGTAAGATCACATGGATACATGCTATAGCCAGAACTGGTCAGAAATCATTTTGATTACATGTTTTTGTCAGAAAATTCCAATTGTTCAAATCTGAAACTTTTCATGGGACTGTGCCAGCCTTGGTGAAATGAGTCAGGAAGGTTTTTCAGGTCCAGGATGGAATTCCTGGTCAAAGGCAGGAAGAGAGAGAGACCCCATTGCCCAAAAAAGCCAATAGCCTGGTAGTTAAGAAATGCCCCTGGGATGTGGAAGATCCAGCTTCAGGTTCCTGCTCAGAAGCTAGTATCTCGCATCCCACCTGAGCTCCTTAACCACCAGGCTACTGGCTATTCTGCGGTAGGTCTTGCTCTCCCCTAGGTTTCATGTTGACAAATTTCAAAAGGTATCAATTTTGTCCAGATGCAAAAGGGGAACATTTTTGAAGTCTCAAAATTTTTCATAGGACAGGAAATCCATTTCCTGCTCAGCTCTAGCTGTAGCCTCTGCTTATATGTGTATAAATTCAAAAATTTAGGTCTTCCTCCTCTTCATTATTTGTTCCATTATGAACAATGCTGGCTCTCCCTGGGCACTTGTGCCAATTACCTTGACTTCTCCTCCATGCTTCACTTCCTTTTCTCCTCCTAGTTACTTCATTCCTAAGCTCCTCCCCACCATATACAACTCTGCACTTCCACTCTCATTAAGCAATCCAAACCCACAGAAAGATATGCACAGCCAAGCAGATACACACGGCAGTACTGCCATCCCCAGAAGTTCAAAGAGCATGAGTTTGACCCCTCAAAATCACACAACTGGACCCAAAATCCTGAGATTTTTAAAAATTGATTCTATTGTGGGGGGTTGGGTCCGCCTTTTGATTTTTGAACTCCCACTGCACACCCCCAGTGTGTTTGGAACACAATTAGTGCTGACAACTCTCCCAACTCTACTGAATAAGGTGGTTTTATTCCCCACTGCAGTAGCGGTCACTGGCTGCCTGATGATACAGAGCTTCCAGCTTCTCCCCCAACCTGAATAATTCTAATTCATTCATTCTGTATCTCCCACCACCACATCTGCCTGTCCCCACCTAGCAATTAGTGATGCACCTCCTACCTCCTACATCAGTTAATTATGCACTCCTAACCCCCCACATCAATTCTGCACCCACACCAGTTTTGCTCACCCAGACACACCTCTGCTCCTCCTGCGGCTCCTAGGATTCTTTACCCTCCCTCTCCCAGGCCTAAGGAGGCAGCTGCAGTGGGGTCTTCTTCTCCCTCTTCCCAGGCTGGGGTCAGGGGCAGCTCCAGGAACTGTTCACCCCTTTCCCCGGGCCTGGTGTTGCAGAGATGTAGAGGGGAGATGGAGGAGCGGCGAGCAGATTGACCTATTTTTTACAGGAGGGAAGGAAGGAGCAGAGGTGCCTTGAGCTGCTGGGTCCTCCCCTCTCACGTATCCAGAAAACTCCTATCAGCTTCACAGCAGAGGGGGGAGAGCTCTGCCTGCCTCCTGAAGCAGCCCTTATTGGCTGCCTTCCCCATATCCCTGCCTCCTGGGGAAGAACAGCCAATCACAGGGTTTTTGCCCAGGAAGAGCTGAAATACAAGAGAGGGCTGGAGCTTCTCCTGAGACCAGCTACATCCAAAACACAGTTACAAGGAAATCTTGAGATTTGGCAACACAGCGGTTGTATAACGGGGCCCTACCTGCATGCTCAGAAAGTGAGATAACTAAGGGAACCCAATAGTAAGGCTGTTTTTGGCAGCAGAATAAGGCTGGGATCACCATCAGAAGTAGCTATGGGAAAGAAGAAAACAGAAGCAGAGTATTGGCTCTAGAGATTTGAGAAGGGAACTTTGTTCCTCCTCTCAGTTCTTTGGGTGAAATCCTGGCCCCAGTGAAGTCAGTTGGAGTAATGCCTTGGTCATTTGATCATTGGTCTGTTACCTCTACAAAGTAAGTATGCACACACAATTCACTTGCATTTGCATTCCTGCAGGCAATATTAGGTAAGGTCCACACTATTTTAAAGTGCATTTCTACTCTGACAAGTGACTAAAAATGGAATTAAGGGTGATATTTCTTATCTCTAAGTGACTCCACTTTTGTCAGCTTAAAAGAAAAAGAACTGAGAATAGCATGCAAATCCCTGACCATCAGACCCCTGCGCTACAGTTAGACCACTTTGCATGGTAGAAAAGAAATGGTTTATGAGATTATATTGTATTTCTCCTTCCACTGCTCACCACTTCTAACAGCTGGTGTCTACTTTTTTAATTCTGTAGCATTGCTGATGCTGTAATGTCATTTGCATAATTGCAACTTGAAAGGGCAGCGTTGCACTTTGCAATATTCTAGAATTCAGCATGGTAATAGCCACCAGATTGACTTTAAATGAAGACAAAAAACTCTATTAACTAATGTTTGGAGACACCTACTCAGCCCACTATAGGGAATCTACTACACCATAAGCATTACTACTGTGAGTGTTAGATACATGTATAAATTAAGAAATAGAAGTCTTAGTAATGGAGAAAGAGTGTTAGACAGTTGAGCTCTCTTCATCCCATTGTAAATACAGTCAGGCTTTAAAATGGATTTAAGAAAAGTAAAAAATGTCTGTCAAACACAAATCTGAAAAAAGAGCAATTACCATGTTTAACCTCCCAAGGATCATTGCCATCCAAGATCTTGGATCTGTTTTATCTGCATTACGAACTGGAGTGGCATAAAAGGATGTACTGTGGAACAACCTCTTTTCATTATCTTCAACAGCATGCCATGTGGGAGGTTATAAAAATGGACATTCTCCTTCAAGTTCTGCTCTTGCTTGTAATTCTCGTTATTTTGACAAATTATAAAAATGTTTTATGGGAGCACAATCAAGGTCAAGGATTAGTGGAGGACTCTGGCATTTTCTTGAAATGCTACATTATTTTAGTACTTACAGTCTCTAGGAGGGATACTTGTAGCAGAAGCAGAACTTGTTGACATTTAGGTTTTAGTCATTTCACACATGGTCTGTCAAAACAGTAGCAATGGCAGATAAAACAGAAAGCATCTGCAAAAAAAAAACAAAAAAAAACCCTTATTTTGAGGAGTGATGGGTTTCCTGCAATTGGTCTTCAAACCCTTTCAGTTAGGACTCTAAAATGCAGACCAGTACATTTTAGGGACTATTTTCAAAAGCAGAAGTGTCCCTACATAGATGGACTGGATTGCCCCTTATTGCATCAAGAAGCATAAATCAGTGTGTGCCTGTGAACATGCCCTGAAACAAAATGTCATTAAACAACATCATTTGGATACCAACACTATTTGATAACTGACAAGTCTTGAAGTGTCACAAATAAAGGAAGGCATTGAAGAACCAGACAGGGCTAACTATTGAGCATCACACATTACAGGGATAGTATTCAAGACCCAGAGCACAGGCTAAAATGAAACTTTTATAATTCCAAGACACACAATTACATTAAAATAGAGTTAAGGTTGAGAGTACTTAGTTATTTAAGTGTGAAAAGATTTACAGAGATGGTGTAGTTATTCCAAAATGAATCATTATAAACCTAAAAAAGAAAAGGAGGACTTGTGGCACCTTAGAGACTAACAAATTTATTTGAGCATAAGCTTTCATGAGCTACAGCTCACTTCATTGGATGGATGCAGTAGAAAATACACTGGGGAGGTTTTATATACACAGAGAACATGAAACAATGGGTGTTATCATACACACTGTAACGAGAGTGATCAGGTAAGGTGAGCTATTACCAGCAAGGAGGGGGGCTGAAAACAACAACAAAAAACCTTTTGTCGTGATAATCAAGGTGGGCCATTTCCAGCAGTTGACTATTTCCCCATGATTATTTCCCCCTCTACTGTTCCTCACACGTTCTTGTCAACTGCTGCAAATGTCCCACCTTGATTATCACTACAAAAGGTTCCCCCCCCGACCCCCACCGGTAATAGCTCACCTTACCTGATCACTCTCCTTACAGTATGTATGGTAACACCCACTGTTTCATGTTCTCTGTGTATATAAAACCTCCCAAGTGTATTTTCTACTGCATGCATCTGATAAGTGAGCTGTAGCTCACGAAAGCTTATGCTCAAATAAATTTGTTAGTCTCTAAGGTGCCACAAGTACTTCTGTTCTTTTTGCGCATACAGACTAACACAGCTGCTAGTCTGAAACCTGTCATTATAAACCTAAATTCAGATATAAGGTTACAACAGGTTTCAGAGTAACAGCCGTGTTAGTCTGTATTCGTAAAAAGAAAAGGAGTACTTGTGGCACCTTAGAGACTAACCAATTTATTTGAGCATGAGCTTTCGTGAGCTACAGCTCACTTCATCGGATGCATACTGTGGAAAGTGTAGAAGATCTTTTTATACACACAAAGCATGAAAAAATACCTCCCCCCACCCCACTCTCCTGCTGGTAATAGCTTATCTAAAGTGATCACTCTCCTTACAACGTGCATGAAAATCAAGGTGGGCCATTTCCAGCACAAATCCAGGGTTTAACAAGAACGTCTGGGAGGGGGGGTAGGAAAAAACAAGGGGATATAGGTTACCTTGCATAATGACAGGTTTCAGAGTAACAGCCATGTTAGTCTGTATTCGCAAGAAGAAAAGGAGTACTTGTGGCACCTTAGAGACTAACCAATTTATTTGAGCATAAGCTTTCGTGAGCTACAGCTCACTTCATCGGATGCATACCATGAAGTGAACTGTAGCTCACGAAAGCTTATGCTCAAATAAATTGGTTAGTCTCTAAGGTGCCACAGGTGCTCCTTTTCTTCTTGCATAATGACTTAGCCACTCCCAGTCTCTATTCAAGCCTAAGTTAATTGTATCCAATTTGCAAATGAATTCCAATTCAACAGTCTCTCGCTGGAGTCTGGATTTGAAGTTTTTTTGTTGTAATATCGCAACTTTCATGTCTGTAATGGCATGACCAGAGAGATTGAAGTGTTCTCCGACTGGTTTATGAATGTTATAACAAAGAAAATAACAGAACGCCACTAGCCGTCACCTTCAGCCCCCAACTAAAACCCTGCAACGCATTATGAAGGATCTACAACCTATCCTGAAGGATGACCCAACACTCTCACAAATCTTGGGAGACAGGCCAGTCCTTGCTTACAGACAGCCCCCCAACCTGAAGCAAATACTCACCAGCAACCACATACCACACAACAGAACCACTAACCCAGGAACCTATCCTTGCAACAAAGCCTGTTGCCAACTGTGCCCACATATCTATTCAGGGGACACCATCACAGGGCCTAGTCACATCAGCCACACTATCAGAGGCTTGTTCACCTGCACATCCACCAATGTGATATATGCCATCATGTGCCAGCAACGCCCCTCTGCCATGTACATTGGTCAAACTGGACAGTCTCTACATAAAAGAATAAATGGACACAAATCAGATGTCAAGAATTATAACCCTGGATTTGTGCTGGAAATGGCCCACCTTGATTATCATACACATTGTAAAGAGAGTGGTCACTTTAGATAAGCTATTACCAGCAGGAGAGTGGGGTGGGGGGAGGTATTTTTTCATGCTTTGTGTGTATAAAAAGATCTTCTACACTTTCCACAGTATGCATCCGATGAAGTGAGCTGTAGCTCATGAAAGCTTATGCTCAAATAAATTGGTTAGTCTCTAAGGTGCCACAAGTACTCCTTTTCTTTTTGCGAATACAGACTAACACGGCTGTTACTCTGAAACCTGTAATTAGTTAAGATGAGCTATTATCAGCAGAAGAAAAAAAACTTTTGTAGTGATAATCAAGAAGGCCCATTCAGACAGTTGACAAGAAGGCGTGAGGATACTTAACTTAAGGAAATAGATTCAATATGTGTAATGACCCAGCCACGCCCAGTCTCTATTCAAACCCAAGTTAATGGTTATCTAGTTTGCGTATTAATTCAAGCTCAGCAGTTTCTCACTGGAGTCTGTTTTTGAAGCTTTTCTGTTGCAAAATTGCCACCCTTAGATCTTTTACTGAGTGCCCACAGAGGCTGACGTGTTCTTCTACTGGTTTTTGAATGTTAGGATTCCTGATGTCAGATTTCTCTTAATCATAGAATATCAGGGTTTGGAAGGGACCTCAGGAGATCATCTAGACCAACCCCCTGCTCAAAGCAGGGCCAATCCCCAATTTTTGCCCCAGATCCCTAAATGGCCCCCTCAAGGATTGAACTCACAACCCTGGGTTTAGCAGGCTAATGCTCAAACCACTGAGCTGTGTCTATTTATTCTTTTGCGTAGAGACTGTCCGGTTTGCCCAATGTACATGGCAGAGGGGCATTGCTGGCACATGATGCCATATATCACATTGGTAGATGTGCAGGTGAACGAACCCCTGATGGAGTGGCTAATGTGATTAGGTCCTATGATGGTGTCACTTGAATAAATATGTGGAAGCTGGGGGCATGTAGATAAGTATAGTGGTCAATAGGTTTCCGGTATAGGGTGGTGGTTATGTGACCATCGCTTAACTAAATGGCCCCCTCAAGGATTGAACTCACAACCCTGGGTTTAGCAGGCTAATGCTCAAACCACTGAGCTGTATCTATTTATTCTTTTGCATAGAGACTGTCCGGTTTGCCCAATGTACATGGCAGAGGGGCATTGCTGGCACATGATGCCATATATCATATTGGTAGATGTGCAGGTGTACGAACCCCTGATGGAGTGGCTAATGTGATTAGGTCCTATGATGGTGTCACTTGAATAAATATGTGGAAGCTGGGGGCATGAGATAAGTATAGTGGTCAATAGGTTTCCGGTATAGGGTGGTAGTTATGTGACCATCGCTTATTAGCACAGTAGTGTCCAGGAAATGGACCGCTTGTGTGGATTGGTCTAGGCTGAAGTTGATGGTGGGATGGAAATTTTTGAAATCATGGTGGAATTCCTCAAAGGCTTCTTTTCCATGGGTCCAGATGATGAAGATGTCATCAAAATAGCGCAAGTAGAGTAGGGGCGTTAGGGGACGAGAGCTGAGGAAGCGTTGTTCTAAGTCAGCCATAAAAATGTTGGCATACTGTGGGGCCATGCGGGTACCCATAGCAGTGCCGCTGACTTGAAGGTATATATTGTCCCCGAATGTGAAATAGTTATGGGTGAGGACAAAGTCACAAAGTTCAGCCACCAGGTTAGCCGTGACATTATCGGGGATAGTGTTCTTGACGGCTTGTAGTCCATCTTTGTGTGGAATGTTGGTGTAGAGGGCTTCTACATCCATAGTGGCTAGGATAGTGTTTTCAGGAAGATCACCGATGGATTGTAGTTTCCTCAGGAAGTAAGTGGTGTCTCGAAGATAGCTGGGAGTGCTGGTAGCGTAGGGCCTGAGGAAAGAGTCTACATAGCCAGACAATCCTGCTGTCAGGGTGCAAATGCCTGAGATGATTGGGCATCCAGGATTCCCAGGTTTATGGATCTTGGGAAGCAGATAGAATACCCCTGGTCGGGGTTCTAGGCATGGGTCTGCACAGATCTGTTCCTGCGCTTTTTCAGGGAGTTTCTTGAGCAGATGGTGTAGTTTCTTTTGGTAATCCTCAGTGGGATCAGAGGATAATGGCCTGTAGAATGTGGAGTTAGAGAGCTGCCTAGCAGCCTCTTGTTCATATTCCAGCTTATTCATGATTACGACAGCACCTCCTTTGTCAGCCTTTTTGATTATGATGTCAGAGTTGTTCCTGGGACTGTTGATGGTGCTGTGTTCAGCACGGCTGAGGTTATGGGGCAAGTGATGCTGCTTTTCCACAATTTCAGCCCGTGCACATTGATGGAAGCAATCTATGTAGAAGTCCAGTCTGTTTCGACCTTCAGGAGGAGTCCACGCAGAATCCTTCTTTTTGTAGTGTTGGTAGGAAGGATTCTGGGGGTTAGTATGCTGTTCAGAGGTCTGTTGGAAATATTCTTTGAGTTGGAGATGTCGAAAGTAGGATTCTAGGTCACCACAGAACTGTATCATGTTCATGGGCCTGGAGGGACAAAAGGAGAGGCCCCGAGTTAGGACGGACTCTTCTGCCAGGCTAAGAGTATAGCTGGAAAGATTAACAATATTGTTGAGTGGGTTAAGGGAACCACTGTTGTGGCACCTTGTGGCATGTAGAAGTCAGTCGTAGAGTCAGAAATAAAAATCCAAGACTTCCTCTCTTCCAGTCCCATGCTCTATTCAACTGATCTGTGATAGGAGGAAGCATGTTTGAGCACCAAGTTTGAAAACTACTTATTAAAAAATCCCATGATATTCATGTGTGTGTGTTATATATATATCTTAATATAGAAGATCTTCTCCATTGTGTCCAGATCCACCCTGCCCTCATGCAGGTCACCTCTCAAGCCTCCTTCTTTCAGTCAAGAAGGTTAAATTCCAGACAAGCCCCTGTGTGCTACCAGGCACTTCTTCAGCTACCCAGTGAGCAGCAGGGCCTAGCTTGTTTTCATGGTCTCAGTCACAAACACACACAGACCCTTGTTTTTCCACCACATGCACCTTTAATTCTCTGTTTTCAAACAGGACAGGACATAGCACAGGTATATAGCAGAAGAAGCCAGCTACCCAGGTTCTCTCCCCAACCCAGCTCAACTTGAGCTTTCCCCTTGCTTCCTGTTCCTCCAAATTACATATCCTCCCAGTTACTGACCCAATTGTCTCATTAGACCCGCAGTTACCACCAAGTGTCAGTAACCTCCACTACAAACAGGTCGATTGGTTTCAATTAAATCTACAGCTGTTCTCTGTGCTGCAGCAACTTCAGTGACCAGGGTGCTGCAGCTAGCACTCTGTCACAGATAGGGTTGCCAGGTGTCCGGTTTTCAACTGGAACACCTGGTTTAAAAGGGACCCCAGCAGCTCCAGTCAGCACCACTGACCGGGCCATTAAAAGTCTGGTCAGCAGCACAGAGGGGCTAAGGCAGGCTCCCTGCCTGCCCTGACTCCGCGCGGCTCCTGGAAGCAACAGCATGTCCCCCATCCAGCTCCTATGCATAGGAACAGCCAGGGGCTCTGCACGCTGCCCCCATCCCAAGCGCCAGCTCTGCAGTTCCCATTGGCTGTGGTTCACAGCCAATGGGAGCTGCAGGGGCAGCACATGTGGACAGGGCAGTGTGCAGAGCCACTTGGCCACGCCTCAGCATAGGAACTGGAAGGGGGACATGTTGCTGATTCTGGGAGCTGCCTGAGGTAAGCACTGCCCAGAGCCTGCACCCCGACCCTCTCCCATGCTCCAACCCCCTTCCCCAGCCCTGATCCCCCCTCCTGCCTTCCAGACCCCTTGGTCCCAGCCTGGAGCACCTTCCTACACCCCAAACCTCTCATCCCCAGCCCCACCCGAGAGCCCACACTCCCAGCTGGAGCCCTGATCCCCCCACATCCTAATCCCCTTTCCCAGACCAAAGCCCTCTCCTGCACCCCAAATCTCTCATCCCTGGCCCCACACCAGAGCCCGCACCCTCAGCTGGAGCCCTCACCCCCTCCTGCATCCCAACCCACTGCCCCAGCCCGGATGCCCCTCCTGCACCCTGAACTCCTCATTTCTGGCCCCACCCTGGAAACTGCATCCCCAGCCAGAGCCCTCACTCCCTCCCTCACCCCAACGCCCTGCTCCAGCCCGGTGACAATAAGCATGTGAGTGAAGGTGGGGAGAGCAAGCAACAGAGGGAGGGGGGATGGAGTGAGCAGGGGGCAGGCCTCGGAGGAAAGGCGGGTAAGGGGCAGGGCCTTGGAGGAGGGGTGGGGCAAGGGTGTTTGGTTTTGTGCGAGTAGAAAGTTGGCAACCCTAGTCACAGAGAGTAAGATAATTAATGCCAATCAACATGGGTTTATGGAAAATGGATCCTGCCAAACTAACTTGATATTTTTTATGAGATTACAAGATTAGTTGATAAAGGGAATAGTATTGACATAATATAGTTACACTTCTGTAGGGTGTTTGACTTGGTACCACACAACATTTTGATTAAAAAACTAAAATGATATAAAATTAACATGGCATACATTAAATGAATTAAAAGATGACTACTTGGTCTCAAAATGTAATTTATAAATGGGGAATCATCATTGAGCTCGTATGTTTCTAGTGGGGTCCCCAGGAATCTGTTCTTGGCTTCATGTTATTTAACATTTTTAAATGGAAGAGAACATAAAATTACCACTCAAAGTTTGCAGATGACACAAAAATGGTGGCAATGGTAATAAAGAGGGCAGGTCACTAACGTCGAGAAATCTAGATCACTTGGTAAAGGGGGTACAATAAAACAATATGCATTTTAATAGGCTAAATGTAAATATATACATCTAGGAACAGAATGTAGCCATACTTACAGGATAGGGACGCTATCCTGAGAAGCAGGGACTCTGAAAAAAATTGGAGGTACAAGGTGGTTAATCAGCTGAACATGAGCTCCTTGTGCAATGCTGTGGCCAAAAGGGCTAATGTGATCCTGAGATGCATCAACAGGGAAACCTCAAGTAGCACTAGAGGGGTTATTTTAGCTCTGTATTTGGCACTGTTGCAGCTTCTGCTGGAGTACTGTATCCAGTTCTGGTGCCCACAGTTCAAGAAGGATGTTGATAAACTGGAGAGTGTTCAGAGAAGAGCCACGAGAACGATTCAAGGATTAAAAAACCTGCCTTTCAGTGACAGCCTCAAGGAGCTCAATCTATTTAGTTTGACAAACAGAAGGTTAAGCTGTGACTGGATTACAGCCTACAAGTGCCTACATGAGGAATAAATATTTGATAATGGACTCTTCAGTCTAGCGGAGAAAAAAAGTGTAACATGATCCAATGGCTGGAAGTTGAAGCTAGACAAATTCAGACTGGAAATAAGGTATCAATTTTTAACAGTCAGGGTAATTAACTACTGGAACAATTTATCAAGGGTTGTGGTGGATGCTCCATCACTGACCATTTTTAAATCATGATTAGATGTTTTCCTAATATCTATGCTCTAGGAATCATTTTGGGGAAATTCTATAGCCTGTGTTAGGCAGGAGGGTGACTACACAATCACTATCATCCCTTTTGGCCTTGGAATTTATGACATTCTTATCAGTTTTATAATGAAACTGACAAGAAAGTCCATTTCACTCAGCAGCTGCCAGGGCACCCAGGGTCTGTGGCTCTGGAGCAGCGATGCCATGCAGACTAGAAGCCTGGGGTTCCCAGTCCCGGGGCAGACCACAAGGCAGAGCTGACCAGCAGGCCCCAGGATGAGCTGGCAGGGTTCCGCCAAAACCCTGAATGCAATCTGACAAACATTCATCAAACCCAACTCACTTCTGAGAGAAATTTCAGGCTCGGCAAACCAGTTTTTGTCAGAAAATGTCTGACTAGCTCTCCTACCACATAGGCTATAGTTAGAGACAGAGCTGGACCCAGAGCTGTACAACCCAGTTCGAAGTCTGGATCTGGAATTTATATACATGCCTGCCCCAACCCATCACTTTCCTTCCCTGCCCTGATAAGCTTGGAAATGTCCAGATTTGAGATCACTGTTCAGCCCATTAGAAAGATGGGTGCTAATCAAGACATTTGGACCTGGCTTACTCCAAAGCTCAGATATGTTTGGGTTCAGGTTCAGGCCTATATCTAGTTAGTAAACATTTTAAAAAAGAACACCAGAATATAAGAATGGCCATACTGGCCTAGACAAATGGTCCATCTAACCCAGTATCCTGTCTTCTGACAGTGGCCAGTGAAATGCTTCAGAGGCAATGAAGAGAACAGGGCAATTTTGAGTGATCCAAGCCCTATCATCCAGTCCCAGCTTCCGGCATCTCAGATCATCCAATGGAATTTGCATTTTCCACTGAAGGGAACACAGCCAATTCTCTCATGAGCAGGTGGCCCTCTCCTGCTGTTACACCCCTGAACAGTTTCAGGAAACCACAGTAAATTCCTCCTAATATTGCATAGAATTCCCTTATCAGAGCAGAGAGTTAACATCTATAGCAAATAGCAAAAAATGAGCAATGAAAATTTCCACATGGACCCCATCTACTGGCAAAAATCCCACACTAGATATGAACTGTAATAAACTTTGCTTACTTGTTGGGCTAACTGAGAAATTCTAGTACCAGGAGAACAAAATGAGATATTGAAAAATAATTATTTCTACTGATAAAGGGGCAGTTTGAGTTGTTCTGTGCACACCCAGCATGCAAAAGGAAAAGCAGAGTCATTTATTAGGGGGTCAAAGTTATGATGTAATATAAGTAATGAACAGAGAATCAAACACTGTAGTGCTTACAAACTGGGAAGGCAGGGAGCCCTGTAGGCCCTGATCCCTCTCCTTTCCTTAGCACTTGCTACCCTGTCCAGATGACAGTCAAATTATATAATCAATGAGCATGATCTTTTTTTTCAAGTTCTCAGTGTCTTACCCCTGTGCTGTGACAAAGCTCTGTGGGTCCCACGTTTCCTGGCGGATTTCGGTAGCCTCAGAGGCTCACTGTGACCCTCCACGTAACCCTTCTCTCTCTCTAGAGACAAGGGTCACAGTCTACTGAGCCATTTTCATCATAAGCCAGCGAGGGAGGTGAGGAGAAGTTATCCTTCCTTGCACAGTCTCTGTTGTCTCCCAGTCTCAGTGATTAATCAGGGGGCAAAGGTGGGGGGAGCCTGGGCCCACCCTCTACTCCAGGCTCCAGCCCAGGGACCCTAATAGTATCAGCTATGGTAGCTGACCTTTTAGAAACATGACGTACAATTCCCTGGGCTACTTCCCCCACAGCAGCCCTCACTTCCTCAAGCTCCGCTTCACCCTTACCTCAGGGTCTCCTTCCTTGTGCCTGATATGGTGTGTACTGCTCAGTCTCTCCAACAGCACAACTTCCTCCCACAGCTCCTGACATGCACACCCACCTGACTAACTGGGAGGCTTTTAACTAGTTTCAGCCAGCCCCTGATTGGCTTCAAGTGTCCCAATCAACCTAGCATTCTCCCTGCCTTCTGGAAAGTTCTTAATTGGCCCCAGGTGTCTTAATTGACCTGGAGCAGCTGCAATTTCACTTATCCTGGTATCAGGGATTTGTTTAGCCTGGAGCTAATATATCTATCTCCCACTACTTTTCTATAGCCATCTGGCCTTGCCCCATCACAGTGCCCAAAAAGCTGCTACTCTGGTGGCCTTGTTGCTATGGTTCACTTGATCAGAAGCACTGGACTCACTATCTAATGTCAGTCAGTAAAAAGAAAACACTGTTCAAGAGTCCAGTCAACAAAATTCAGTAGCAAATTAAGGCATGTTAACACCTGGATGGGGTTGGCTGAGAATTTATTAGGTTCTAAATGGTTTGTTTCTCTGTGATAGAAATGTTTACTTTTAACAATTAAAAATAAAAGATTTCACAGGGTTCTGATTTTGCCTGGGTGCTCATGGAGCTATGCAGTGTTAGGTGAGGGGGAACTTGATTATTATGTTTGGAGCAATAGTTTTGAAGGCCCACATTTTCAAAAGTGTCCACTAGTTTTCTGTGCCCAACTTGAGACTCCTTGGGCCTGACTTTCAGAGGTGCTGAGCATCCACAGCTCCAACTGAAATACTCAACTTCTGGGCAGGAGGTGGGGCAGAAATCAAGCCTTAAGTGTGTCCAGCAGAGCACCAAAAACTGAAGCACCTGAAATTTGTGGACACTTCTGCAAATCTGAGCATAAGAGCCTAGTGGATAATTAGAACTCTAACAGCGGTGTTTCCACTGAGAGAAATTGATCCAACTTGCAAATTGCTGTCTCTCTGAGGTACTTGTATGGCCCCTAATATCCTAATATCTGAACATATTACAATCTTTAATGTATTTATCCTTACAACACCCATATAAGGTAGGGAAATACTATTTTACAGATGGGGATACAGCAAGACTAAGTGACTTGCCCAAGGTCACAGAGGTATCTGTGGCAAAGCAGGAATTGAACCCTGATTTCTTATGGCAGCTCTCTACCCACTGGACCATACTTCCTCTCCAGCTCTACTTCCTCTACATTTCAAAATATTTGGATCCAAGTTTTTGGTTCAAGCCAAAGTCTAGTTCAAACTACATGAGCACCCCCCCACACACAAATCCCCCAGCAGATATTGAGTGATAACTCACCATAGCAAGGAAATACAAGATAGAAGCAATACAGTATGAGTAGAGCTGAGTGGATAGCTCAGTGGTTTGAGCATTGGCCTGCTAAACCCAGGGTTGTGAGTTCAATTCTTTGTGGTGGCTATTTAGGGATCTGGGGCAAAAACTGGGGATTGGCCCTGCTTCAAGCAGGGGGTTGGACTAGATGACCTCCTGAGGTCCCTTCCAACTCTATGATTCTACGAGTGGGAACCGGATTTTTAGTTTCGTGGGAGAATCAGCAAGTTCTGAAATTTTCCTGTTATGAAGCAGAACAAAAACAACAAAAAAATTGAATTTGCCATTAAATTAATTCAGGAAAAAAATCATTTTTTCAGGTTGAACAAAACATTTTGTTCCAATTTTAACTTTTTTCATTTTATATTACATAAAATTTTCACAAATTGAAATGAAAAACATCATTTCAAAATGAAAAATTGATATGTTCTGTTCCAAAAGGTGATCAAAATGCTTTTAGAAAACTGCCTTTCCAAAGAAAGGTTTGTTGAAATTGGCACGTTGGTGTGAAAGGGTTCGCTTTTGA
Source organism: Natator depressus (assembly GCF_965152275.1). Classification (NCBI taxonomy): domain Eukaryota; kingdom Metazoa; phylum Chordata; order Testudines; family Cheloniidae; genus Natator; species Natator depressus. The sequence continues at coordinate 320,905,691 of NC_134234.1, read as the reverse complement.
TAAATAGGCACTGTTCTACAGGAAAACAGTCCATCAGGAGATTTCCAACAAGCCCTAACTCTCAGAATACCTTACCACTGGCTGATCAGTGATCATGAGGATAGGGCATAGGTACCTAACACCTTCTGACAACTGATTAATTCTTCAGTAAGCTCTGGAACCAGAAGGCTGAGGGCATATCTACACTGCATCTGGAAGCACGCCTCCCAGCCCTAGTCAGACTTGTGCTAGAGGGGCTCATGCTAGTGTGCCAAAAATAAAACTGTATAGACATTTAAGCTCAGCCTGGAGTTTGGGCTCTCAGGCAAGGGGAGCAAGGAGAGGGTGGAAGTGGTGGCAGTGGTGGTGCAGAGCTGACTTTGCAGCAGAACCTGACCGGACCAGCAGCAGTGTGGCAAAGGAGACTTCACAGCCTCCCAACAGGCAGTGGCAATGAAACAGGGCTGGCTATGCAGTGCCCCAAAGGCAGCAGCGGCACAGAGCTAATGTCACAGAACTGACCCAGGTAGCTGCACGTCAGAGTGGGACCTGGTGTTGTAGACATCTCTGGACCGGAGCAGACAGGCTGGGGAGACCCAACTCTTGACTGCCACAGAGTCTAATTGGGCCTATGAGTGGGGCCTTAGGGAGTGAAGATTGTTGTGCGATTATGAGTTTTGGAACTGTCAAGGTTCCTTCCCCACTCTGAACTCTAGGGTACAGATGTGGGGACCTGCATGAAAGACCCCCTAAGCTTATTCTTACCAGCTTAGGTTAAAAACTTCCCCAAGGTACAAACTTTGCCTTGTCCTTGAACCCTATGCTGCCACCACCAAGAGTGTTAAACAGAGAACAGGGAAAGAGCCCACTTGGAGACGTCTTCCCCCAAAATATCCCCCCAAGCCCTACACCCCCTTTCCTGGGGAAGGCTTGATAAAAATCCTCACCAATTTGTACAGGTGAACACAGACCCAAACCCTTGGATCTTAAGAACAATGAAAAATCAATCAGGTTCTTAAAAGAAGAATTGTAATGAAAGAAAAGGTAAAAGAATCACCTCTGTAAAATCAGGATGGTAAATACCTTACAGAGTAATCAGATTCAAAACATTGAGAATCCCTCTAAACAAAACCTTAAGTTACAAAAAGACTCAAAAACAGGAATATACATTCCATTCAGCCCAGCTTATTTTACCAGCCATTAAACAAAAGGAAATCTAACACATTTCTAGCTAGATTACTTACTAACTAACAGAAGTTCTGAGACTGCGTTCCTGATCTGTTCCCAGCAAAAGCATCACCCAGACAGACAGACCCTTTGTTCCCCCCCTCCCGATTTGAAAGTAGCTTGTCTCCTCATTGGTCATTTTGGTCAGGTGCCAGCGAGGTTATCTTAGTTTCTTAACCTTTTACAGGTGTCAAGGTTCCTCCCCCACTCTGAACTCTAGGGTACAGATGTGGGGACCTGCATGAAAAACCTCCTAAGCTTATCTTTACCAGCTTAGGTCAAAACTTCCCCAAGGTACAAAATATTCCACCCTTTTGTCCTTGGATTGGCCGCTACCACCAGCAAACAAATACTGGTTACTGGGGAAGAGCTGTTTGGACACGTCTTTCCCCCCAAAATACTTCCCAAAAACCTTGCACCCTACTTCCTGGACAAGGTTTGGTAAAAAGCCTCACCAATTTGCCTAGGTGACTACAGACCCAGACCCTTGGATCTTAAGAACAATGAACAATCCTCCCAACACTTGCACCCTCCCTTTCCTGGGAAATGTTGGATAAAAAGCCTCACCAATTTGCATAGGTGACCACAGACCCAAACCCCTGGATCTGAGAACAATGAAAAAGCATTCAGTTTTCTTACAAGAAGACTTTTAATAAAAATAGAATTAGAAATAAGAAATCCCCCCTATAAAATCAGGATGGTAAATACCTTACAGGGTAATTAGATTCAAAACATAGAGAACCCCTCTAGGCAAAAACCTTAAGTTACAAAAAAGATACACAGACAGAAATAGTTATTCTATTCAGCACAATTCTTTTCTCAGCCATTTAAAGAAATCATAATCTAACACATACCTAGCTAGATTACTTACTAAAAGTTCTAAGGCTTCATTCCTGGTCTATCCCCGGCAAAGACAAAATGTAGACCGACCCACAAACCCTTTGTTTCTCTCCCTCCTCCCAGCTTTTGAAAGTATCTTGTCTCCTCATTGGTCATTTTGGTCAGGTGCCAGCGAGGTTACCTTTAGCTTCTTAACCCTTTACAGGTGAGAGGAGATTTCCTCTGGCCAAGAGGGATTTTAAAGGGGTTTACCCTTCCCTTTTATTTATGACAACAGGTGAAAGGGGTTTGCCTCTGGCCAGGAGGGATTTTATAGCACTGTATACAGAAAGGTGGTTACCCTTCCCTTTATTTTTATGACAGGAACACAACAAGCCAACAAATTAATAGTTGGGACTATGGGGTCAGCCATATTCCTGATGTACCTGTAGCCTCCTCCTGGGCCCTAAGGTCCCCTCCTGGTCCCCTGACTCCTCCCTCTTCAGTGACCAACCTTAGCACCAGTGGGCTCTGGGTACTTTGAGCACTGTTCCTCCACTTAGTGGCCTTAACTAATAGACAGTCCCTATAACGTCTAGAACATTACAATTCATACATACAGGAAATCAATGACCAATGGACTAGGACAAACACTGTTGTATCCCCAGAAATGATAGGACTAAATTAAAAAGAGGGAAAGGGAACAGGTAAGGAAATCAAGGATATCAAATAAATAAGGACCCAACCAATCCCACAGCAATGAACAGCACTGTGACAAGGCAGCCCGCTGGTGCCAAGGGGCAAAGTGTTCACGGTTCATTACCAGCAACTCCTGTCTCAAACCTGACAAACTCACTACACCTAATACACCACTTTCTGGGTATTTATCGCTAAAGCACAGCATGCGAGGTCTCCACTGAAAGCTTGTAACTTATTCATATTCTTAATAGCTGTAAGATGTGTGTACAGGTAATGTTTAAGGCAGTGATATTCAGACCTCAGTGGTTCAGGAGCCAAATTAGCAATCAACATTACCCAAAAAAGCCACAGTAGTGTGAATTCATTGTTTCATTTACTATAGTACTATATATTCAACAGCTCTTCATGAGCAAGGAAACGTGATCACAGTAATAGCATCCTGATTGGTTAATAGTTAGATTAGTTAATAATTAACTCACACAGAGCCACTTGCGGCTCGTGAGCCTCAGTCTGTGTCTCACTGATTCAAGGAATAATGTAACTGTATTGAAAATTATACCCTTACAGTCACCATCACAGACAAACTCAACATTGAAGTTGATTGGAAGTGAAAAGGAATGATATGAAAGCGAGGAGATCAACCTGTCTCCGAATAGAGCCAAGTGACTGACACAGTATATCACAGGGTGGAGAGAGACACACTGGATCCATTCACTATGGAGACATCTTGTTTCATGAAAGATTGGATCCTGGCTCCTGGGAAGCCAGTCAGCTCTGCAACAGGCTGAACATTGCAGGGAGAACCTACTCTATTAGTAGAAAAGATAACTATTAATAAATGTAGGCCCCAGTTTGCGTTTTATGATTTTGTTTTATATTATAACCATTTGTTTCCATCACTCTCTCTCATTTCTAGTGGAATCTCTATGCTTTCTTAAATAAACCCCCTTTTGTTTTGTTATAAGTGCTCATAAGTGCTATGCATTCTACAGGAGTGGTGATATATGGTAAAACTGGTAAACTGGAGTACACTGATCTTTTGGGAGCAGAGGATCTGGAATTTCTGTGAATAGCCAATGCAAGGGGCTGGATATCACAGGGTAATGCTTCAAGAGGATTTACGGACTGGGACGCACCTCTTATTACCCTGTAAGGCCAAGGCAGGGCTGGCATAGCCCACAGGAGAGTGCTCGAGTGGCTGACTGGCTGGTGGTGTTAGGGAGCTAACACCCCATCACCACAGGCAAGACTCTCACTGGAAGCAGGCGGGCAACAAGGTGACTCACAGTCCTGGGTGCCCTGAGAACAACTAGCCACAAACTAAATAAAAAATTAACAAACAAGCTTTCTCTCTCTCTCTCTCTCTCTCTCCTCCAAAATTGTCCATCGTCCTACGACTCAGCTCAGGTCAGGGCAACCCCAGCCATGTGCAGGTTCTGTGGGGCCTAAAAGTTGGTTGCCCTGGTTGCCATTTGGGCTCCTTATCCAGCCCTGGCAGGCTATGTCTCCCCTACAAGCAGAGGGGAGGCAGCAGGCTCAATATCTGCCTCTGTGGTGCTGTCCAGTAGCTGCTGAGAGCTGATGCTCTCTGGCCTCAAACTGGCCAGGGGGCTGCGCCCCAATTAATTTTGGCTAATTTTATTTGGTTAAATGTATATGGTTATCGTGTTTCTTTTGTTATATATTTTTCCTGTTCCCCCCAAAAAAGGTACTTTGGGTTCCATATTCCCAATGTGAGCGGGCAAGAGTCCCATGCAAAAATGACCAGGGAGGTTTTATTTTAATTTCTCAGGCGTCTGGCTCTGGGAACAGCTTTGGGTGGGGTCTCCAGCCATAGTTTTATTTATTTTAGAAAAGAACCTGTGGACAGACCGAACCCCCAACCCTTGTACCTGCTATTGGCATCTGGCAGGAGGATGACACTTGATGGGATTTCTACACTACCTCTGTGGTTTGATTGCTACTTCTGTCATCGCCCTCCCTGGGGCTCAAATAAATGCAGAACTCAAAGCACCGTAACCTGCAGCAAGACTGCTAATCTTGTCAGGTTTCAGAAGACTAGGTAAGGTCAAGGCCTGGTCAGTATTTGAATGAAAGTCCCTGAAAGAAAAGGTCCATGATCTCCATAGCTTTAAAAAGAACAGGAGTACTTGTGGCACCTTAGAGACTAACAAATTTATTTGAGCATAAGCTTTCGTGAGCTACATCTCACTTCATCGGATGCATTCAGTGGAAAATACAGTGGGGAGATTTATATACATAGAGAACATGAAACAATGGGTGTTGCCATACACCCTGTAACAAGAGAGTGATCACTTAAGGTGAGCTATTACCGGCAGGAGAACGGGGTGGGAAGGGGGGGACCTTTTGTAGTGATAATCAAGGTGGGCCATTTCTAGCAGTTGACAAGAGCGTCTGAGGAACAGTGGGGGGTGGAGGGAGGGAATAAACATGGGGAAATGGTTTTACTTTGTGTAATGACCCATCCACTCCCAGTCTCTATTCAAGCCTAAGTTAATTGTATCCAGTTTGCAAATTAATTCCAATTCAGCAGTCTCTCGCTGGAGTCTGGTTTTGAAGTTTTTTTGTTGAAGAATTGCAACTTTTAGGTCTGTAATCGAGTGACCAAAGAGATTGAAGTGTTCTCCGACTGGTTTTTGAATGTTATAATTCTTGACGTCTGATTTGTGTCCATTTATTCTTTTACGTAGAGACTGTCTAGTTTGACCAATGTACATGGCAGAGGGGCATTGCTGGTGTCCACGTGCCCTGATGTAATTCAATCAAGTTAGAAACTGATTTTGTCAAACTGCTGACATTTGTGTGTGTAGACCAGGCCTCATTCTGGAGGGGTGCGAGCATCAAGCTACAAGATACAGTCCATGTCTTCCTACATTTGCTATATGTCAAATTCACTTGCCGGTACAAGGCGTGAGTATCACTCCAGGTGCCAGTCTGGCTTGCTGCTTCTGAGGGGGTTTAGCCAAAGGCTTCTGCCAAATGAGGGCAGCTTTAATATTCACGAATGGCTCCACTGCAGCCACTCGCAGGATCTTCCTAAATATATGCTGCTGATGGAGCATGTCCATGGGGCCGGACGAGTTACATCCGAGAGTGCTGAAGGAATTGGCGGCTGTGATTGCAGAGCCCTTGGCCATTATCTTTGAAAACTCGTGGCGAACGGGGGAAGTCCCGGATGACTGGAAAAAGGCTAATGTAGTGCCAATCTTTAAAAAAGGGAAGAAGGAGGATCCTGGGAACTACAGGCCGGTCAGCCTCACCTCAGTCCCTGGAAAAATCATGGAGCAGGTCCTCAAAGAATCAATCCTGAAGCACTTACATGAGAGGAAAGTGATCAGGAACAGTCAGCATGGATTCACCAAGGGAAGGTTATGCCTGACTAATCTAATCGCCTTTTATGATGAGATTACTGGTTCTGTGGATGAAGGGAAAGCAGTGGATGTATTGTTTCTTGACTTTAGCAAAGCTTTTGACACGGTCTCCCACAGTATTCTTGTCAGCAAGTTAAGGAAGTATGGGCTAGATGAATGCACTATAAGGTGGGTAGAAAGCTGGCTAGATTGTCGGGCTCAACGGGTAGTGATAAATGGCTCCATGTCTAGTTGGCAGCCGGTGTCAAGTGGAGTGCCCCAGGGGTCGGTCCTGGGGCCGGTTTTGTTCAATATCTTCATAAATGATCTGGAGGATGGTGTGGATTGCACTCTCAGCAAATTTGCAGATGATACTAAACTGGGAGGAGTGGTAGATACGCTGGAGGGGAGGGATAGGATACAGAAGGACCTAGACAAATTGGAGGATTGGGCCAAAAGAAATCTGATGAGGTTCAATAAGGATAAGTGCAGGGTCCTGCACTTAGGATGGAAGAATCCAATGCACCGCTACAGACTAGGGACCGAATGGCTAGGCAGCAGTTCTGCGGAAAAGGACCTAGGGGTGACAGTGGACGAGAAGCTGGATATGAGTCAACAGTGTGCCCTTGTTGCCAAGAAGGCCAATGGCATTTTGGGATGTATAAGTAGGGGCATAGCGAGCAGATCGAGGGATGTGATCGTTCCCCTCTATTCGACACTGGTGAGGCCTCATCTGGAGTACTGTGTCCAGTTTTGGGCCCCACACTACAAGAAGGATGTGGATAAATTGGAGAGAGTCCAGCGAAGGGCAACAAAAATGATTAGGGGTCTAGAGCACATGACTTATGAAGAGAGGCTGAGGGAGCTGGGATTGTTTAGTCTGCAGAAGAGAAGAATGAGGGGGGATTTGATAGCTGCTTTCAACTACCTGAAAGGGGGTTCCAAAGAGGATGGCTCTAGACTGTTCTCAATGGTAGCAGATGACAGAACGAGGAGTAATGGTCTCAAGTTGCAATGGGGGAGGTTTAGATTGGATATTAGGAAAAACTTTTTCACTAAGAGGGTGGTGAAACACTGGAATGCGTTACCTAGGGAGGTGGTAGAATCTCCTTCCTTAGAGGTTTTTAAGGTCAGGCTTGACAAAGCCCTGGCTGGGATGATTTAACTGGGAATTGGTCCTGCTTCGAGCAGGGGGTTGGACTAGATGACCTTCTGGGGTCCCTTCCAACCCTGATATTCTATGATTCTATGATTCTATGATTCCTCAGGCTACCCTAGACAGGCCCTCTCACCAGCCAGTGCTGTCTAGTCCTGAGGCTGTGCTTGCTGGCTACCTTCACTCTCCTCCCAAGAGAAGTTGTGAGTACCTTGCAATGCCACAATACCTCCTCCTCTCCCCAGGAACAGTTCCAAACTTTCCCCTCACCTCTTGTTCTCAGTTCAGTGAGGCTTAGGAGAGCGCAGCCATTTTTGCATCCTGCTGCCCCTAAATACACCATGTCTCCCTCGTACAGGGCAGAATCTGTACTACTTGAAGAAGTTCCATCCTTTACTGGGAGAGGCAGGAATTCCTATCTCCAGGAAATCATGCTATACACTCAGACGTGCTTCCCTGTTGCCTCTATTAGCCCTAATGCAGGTGAACAAGATTTCAAAAGGGAAGGGTCCAAATCATGAAGGAAATCCAGACAGTTTTCAGGAACTGCCCCCTCCTTCCCAACAACACTTTAACATTTCAACTAATTTTGCTTGTACTCCATGTGGCTCTCCATCACATTGTTTAACTGTGAAAGGTAAACTCCACATTCATGAGAAGAATCGTGTTAATGCCACAACACAGCTTGACGTTAAGTGGCTTAAAAGGCATTTATGACTGCAGCAGTCTTTCATTTGAAATCCAATAGTCATTTGTAGCATTTCTGCAAAGAACTAAAGGCGGAAGAACAAAATCAATGACACACGGGTAGATATAAACCCTGGCTGAAGAAGAATCTTAACTAGGGCTGTCGATTAATTGCCGTTAACTCACGCAATTACCTCAGAAAAATTAACTGTGATTTAAAAAATTAATCATGATTAATCGCAGTTTTAATCACACTGTTAAACAATAGAATACCAATTGAAATTTATTAAATATTTGTGCATGTTTTTCTAAGTGGGTGTGGGGATGGGAAGTTTTGCCAAGATGGAGGTTGATTAGTTGTCTGTGTGAACCTGTACCAGAGTAAAAGGTCTCCTTTCTCAGTTCTTATCTCCTTGGGTCTCCCTACTACAATGGCGATGAGGATAAAACAAAAACATCAACCAGGAAGTTCTACACACTGTGTGAATAAGTGACAACCTTCTTTTTTCATTGCAATAAAAAAATTACTGCATATGGAAAAACGAAAGAATATGATGCAGAGCAGGAGGACTGGATTCAGTGCTCAGAGAGACTCTCCCCGTACTCTCCCCGCAAATGATTCAGAGGATGATAACAAGAAACGCGCCATTTTAGTGAGCATTTGTGAAGCAAAACCATAGTTTAATTAGAAGTTTGGTGGCACAGGAAAAGCCCAGGGCCAAATCCTTTGATGAAGTGGTTAAAGTTGTCACTCACCATCATAACCCCATGCCACCAGAGATTGTGCAGTGTTTTAAATTTACCGGGTTCTCCCGCCAACCTGGAATGTCCATGGCAGTTATTGTGGCAGAACTGTGCGTCTGTCAGAGCCCTGGGGTTTTGGAGATACATTAAATTCCAGGCTGTGGGATAGATGTGTCTGTGGCAGCGTTGAAAGAATTCAGAGACATCTGTTGGCAAAGTCCACCTTCGATTTTAAAAAAGCTCTGGAAATAGCACAAGGCATGGAAATAACTGCTCAGCCTGCTTTGGATTTACTGGGAAGCACTAAATAGCGTGTAGTTAGCCAAACAGTCACAGGCACCAGGAACAGACTGTCCAGCGTTCTACACAAAGCAAATGAAACGTTAAGTAAACAGCGGTACCTCCTTAAGAACACACAAAATTGCTTGTCATGCAGAGAGAAACATGACCATATCTCCTGCCCATACAAGGATATGGAGTGCTGGATTTGCCAGAAGCGAGGTCATCTTGCAAAAATGTGCTGTAAAAAATGGATACATGGGAAGGAAAATGTAGGTCACAAGGCAGAGGTTCATAACACTGCAGAGGAGGAAGAGGTGCCAGAAGCCAAGGACTCAGTGTATACTATGTTTAATGTTACCAGCAAAAACCAAAAGGAGAAGCTATTGCAAGTGGATGTTACAATTAATGGACAAAGACTAATCATGGTGACAGGTACAGGAGCTTCCCGTCTATAATCAATGGCATTGCTTTTCACCAGTTTGGCCAAAGGACAATACACCACAGTTGGGAGCGGCAACAGTAGCATTACATACGTATACAGGAGAACAAGTTCCAGTGAGAGGTATAGTCAGCGTGGAGATGACACAGCAGGACCAAAACCAATGCTTGCCTTTAGCAGTAGTGAAGGGGGAAGGCCCCAGCCTCATGGGGCCAGATTAGTTAAAGGTATTAAAATTTAATAGGGTAGACATCAACCATATCCATACGCTAAGTGTAGAAACGCTTCTTGAAAAACACTCAGGAAAGGTCTCTGAAAGGGGCCACTGGCAGAATTTAGGTGGATCCAGATGCTAAACCACGTTTCTTTAAGCCATGGCACATAGCCTAAACCACGTGCCATAAGGTAGACCAAGAACTAGACTGATTACAGGAAGCTGGTATCATTGAGCCTGTCCAGGTCTCAGACTGGGCTGCTTCTTTTGTCTCAGTGTTGAAATCCAACGGTGGAGTGAGGATATGTGGGGACTACAAAGTCATGGTCAACCATGTGGCCAAGTTAGATCATATCTGCTTCCTAGGGTTGAAGTTCTATACACTATCTTATCTGGGGAGAAAACTTTCACAAAAATTGTTTTAAGTAATGCTTACCTCAATATCCCTCTGGACAATAAATCTAAACCCTCTGTAATGATCAATGCTCCCAAGGGATTGTTTTATTACAACCGCCTCCCATTCAGAGTGTCAGCACCTGTAAGTATTTCTCAAAGGACGATGGACAGTGCATGCCTCAGGTCTGTGTATACTTTGATGATATCTTGATTACAGAGGAATCTGAATTAGAACACTTGCAAAACTTGGCCTGGGTACTACAAAAATTGGCTGATGCAGGTGTGTGTCTTAAGAGGGAGAAGTGTATTTTCCAGGCTGCTGAAGTCATTTACCAAGGATACAAAATTAATGCAACTGGCTTACATCCAGTAGAAGACAAGGTACAGGACCAGTACCAAGGCACCACCACCAAAGTCAGAGTCCAAATTGAAATCCTTTCTAGGCCTGTCAATTACTATGGTAATTTTTTACCCAACTTGCCATCCATATTGGCCCCCTTACGCAAATTGTTACAGAAAGGGATAAAATTCCAGTGGGATCAAAAACAAAAAACTTTTGCAGAAGCAAAGTAATTGCTAAAGTCATCAAACCTTTTAGTTTATTCTGATAGAAAGAACTAGAATACTCTTATGATGCCTCACCATATAGGGTGGGAGTGGTACTAGCCCACCGCATATCAGATGGGATCTGAGCATCCCATGAGTTATGCATCAAGATCACTAGCTCCAGCAGACAAAAACGTATTCCCAACTGGAACAAGAAGGGCTAGCAGTGTTTTTTTTTGCGATAAAGAAGTTCTACTCTTACCTATATGACAGGCATTTTGTTAAAGATTCAGACTCTGAAAGGTCTGTTCTGTGAGAGCAAACCTGTACCCTTTATGGCATCTGGGCTCTCGCCTTATCAGCTTCTGACTACAATTGCTCTGAGCAAACTTCCTTTACTGGCAAGCCTGCCAAAAGGACCTCAGCCAACAGAAACATCCTCCTTATTGAACTACTGTCCACTTCTCTAATCGAAACAGCACAGGTGAAAAGAGACACAGAGAGAGACCCATTACTGTATTGAGTGTAGAGAATGGGTACAAATGGCTGGACAGAGACGGTAAGCACAGAGCTCTAACAGTTTTATTGCCAAAGGAGTCTAAGTGTCGAGGACGAGTGCTTATTACTAGGGTCTCGGGTGATCATATATCCAGTAAGTACACTTGTGATGTTAAAGTTCTTATATGAAGCACATCCTGGTATTGTACTCAAAAAGGGCCACGCATGCAACTATGTGTTGGGGCCAGGAATGGATTGGGAAATCAAGATGGTTGTGCAATAGTGTATGGTTTTGCAATCCAGCTGTAATGCTCCACTGAAAGTTCCTTTGCACCCATGGAAGTGGCTTCTACGACCAGAGGCGAGGCATCATGTAAACCAATGGCTCTCAACCTTTCCAGACTACTGTATCCCTTTCAGGAGTCTGATTTGTCTTGTGTACCCCAAGTTTCACCACACTTAAAAACTACTTGCTTACAAAACACACAAAATAACAAAAGTGTCACAGCACACTGTTTTTGAAAAATTGCTTATTTCTCATTTTTACCATATAATTACAAAATACATGAATTGGAATATAAATATTATACTTACATTTCAGTGTATGTATATAAAGCAGTATAAACAGGTCATTGTCTGTATGAAATTTTAGTTTGTGCTGATTTCGCTAGTGCTTTTTATGTAGCCTATTGTAAAATTGGACAAACATCTAGATGATTTGGAAGACCTCTGGGTATCAACCACCAGGGGTATGCATACTCCTGGTTGACAGGAAAGGCTAAGATCCAGGACCCCTTCCCTCTGTGGATAGGTGTCAGGAATCAGGGCCTGCAGCAGATCTAGTCTCCTGGCAGCCTCATCAGTACACCTGGCCTGCAGCAGCTGCCTGATTAGCCAAGCCATCTGATTGGCTGCTGAGGCTAGCAGGCTGGCTCTTAAGCCAGCAACAGCAGCATCTCTCTGGCTTCTCAACACTCATGCCCACCACTGTGCCTGCTCCATCTTGTTCCTGCTGCTTCGACATTGCACCCAGTCTTGCCTCTGCTCTGCACCTGCCTCAAACCCCTCCTTGCCTGCTACCCTGCTTGCTTCAGTTCCTGACCTCTGTTCTCACCGTTGGCTCTGGCTCCTGACTACAGATGCTGGCTCAACCCTTGGCTCTGGTATCCAGTTTCTGCCTTCTGGTTTTAGTCTTGGCTTTGGCTCCTGATGACTGACTGCGGTTCTGATCCCAGCCACTAGGCCTACTGCCTGTTCTGACCACTAAGCTAGACTGCCCTGATCCTGGGTTGACTGACAATAGGACTGAGACCATCTTCCTGTGTAAAACAAAGACTGGCATGGGGGCAAGATTTAATACTGCCCAGGTAGCGCCCTGCCCTGGCACCTGTGCAAACCTGATCGTGGTGGCCTGCAGCCTAGTCGCTGCCAGTGAGAGTCCTGAACTACACCCATCAGCCCATGAGGCTGTACCGCACTCAGGACATTGCATGAGACCTTCACCTTCACTGGGAAGACATGTGATCCCCAAAGAGAGACCAGATGCCGTGAGTGCCCCTACCACCTTTGAGAGCAGCATTAGTGATGGCTCAGGAGAGGCCTGCCTCCAGGAAATAGACATGGGCACTGCCCAGACTATCACAGAACAGAGGGAGCATCTGCCCCAGCTGATTCAGAAACACTCCTCTGCCTTCTCCAAGCACCCAGCTGAGATGAGGTGTGCAACCCACATCCAGCATCGGATCACCACAACCACGCCCCAGCTCGAGAGAGGTTCCCTCCGGTCCCACCTGCCTTATACCAACCGATGAAAGAGTTGCTCAGTGAAATGAAGGCAGCAGGTGTTATCAGAGAAAGCTACAGTCTGTGGGCAGCCCTCATTGTCTTAGTAAAGAAAAGACAGGAAACTCTGTTTCTGTGTGGATTATTGGAAACAACCAATTTACGTATAAGCATACATACCCACTGCCCCGCACGGTGGGGGCATTGGCCACCCTGACATCCACCTTCCTGTTTTCCACCATTGACCTAGGTAGTGAGTATTGGCAGATACCGAAGGTGCTGGAGGACCAGGAAAAATGGCCTTCATCACACCAAGCCTCTATACCTAGGGTATCTGCAACCTGCCCCTTTCCTGTCAGCCCTAGAAAAATACCCTTTCACTTAGCTGCCTACAGGGCCTAGCTACTGAAATACCTGCAGTGCTTGCCTCTGAGCTGTGGTACACCTGGCATGCTACTGGCCCCTTTACCAAGCAGCCCCAGTATTCTAACATATTATAATATTTCATAGCAACTAGCTAGGCAACCTGATTTGTGTAGCTCCATCCTCTCACCTACTTCAACCTACTGTCAGAGCTCATTGGTTGTGTCACAGTTACCACTCAAATGTAAGCTCTTTGGAGAAGGGACAGTGTCTTCCTAGGAAGTCTTGTGAGGATGACTGGTTGTAGAGAAAGGGGATGTTCAAATATTTATGGATTCTTTTTAGTTGCTGAACCACTGCTGGCTAAGAAGGGCTTGCAGGGTTCATTTTAGAAACGTATTTAAAAAACTGTCGGAGGCATCCAGAGCCTGACTTGGGTGTGTTGGTTGTATAAGTCAAAATAAATAAACAAGAAAGCATCTCAGGGAGCATTTTAAACACTGGGGAATGGGGGGAGAATCAGAGAATATTTTGTTTCTCTTCAAATCAAAGTGCATAAACTGACAGTTTGGCAAACCAATAATTATTTTAAAAAGAGATTAAATCAATATAGTTGAGCAGCTGGTAGAAGGCCTCCTAGTCTCACAGATTCTAGGTTCACTAATCAATAGCTTTCGGTAGCTTGCTGCCCTGCAGCCAATTGTGAAGCCTGTCAATGATGTTGAACTGCTAGATGAAAACATAAAACATAATAAGCGACAAGATTAAATAATTCCATAGTCAGTTGGTTGGAACCTTTTCAAAGCTCATGTTCCCTGCTGTGATAGAGAATTGTAATAGTTCTAAGCAAGGCCGGCTCTACCATTTTTGCCACCCCAAGCAGGACATCTGAAGACAGAAGCTGCTGCCGAATTGCCACCGCGGCAGCCAGAAGAGTAAAGTTGCCGCCAAATTGCTGCCACGGTGCAGCCTGCAGAGTAGAGCTGCCGCTGAATTGCCGCTGCCGTGGAAAGACAAGTGCCACCCTGACGGCCCTTTCACAGTGCAACCCCAAGCACCTGCTTGGAACGGTGGTGCCTGGAGCCGGCCCTGGTTCTATGTGGGTGACCCCTTTTCCAGAAGTGAAGCCACAGCTGTTATTGCTTTGTCATTAAGCAACCTCACGGACACTATAGACAAAGAGCATTCTGCTAAAACTAAAATGACTAATAATAAATTAACATCTGCTTTAGGGTAACTAAAACAGGATTCACACTACTAAAAATCCTTAATGTTTTAACACTTGTTTGTGTGCATTTTCAAAGTCAGTCTCTGAATTCTGTTGAATTTACTCTGATATTATTTTAAATTGCATCATGCAGAAATTATAATAAATGTGGTCTTTAATCTAGAACAGGACCTCCTGGTTTTATTCTCTTTCTTTACCAACAGAAGGCCAGCCTAAGGCATTTCAGTTGTACAGTAGATGTTATTAGAAGGAGATTCTGTGGGCCTGTAGATTTAGGATATCGGGTTTGTCCTGTATTTGGTAAGCAATACTTTTCTGTACCAATTATACAGTGGGCAGCACCCACAATGCACTACATGTTGTACAATATAACAAAATGTACAGATAATTATGATGGGCAGGTGGTGATTGGCCACATCTTGACAATTCAAAGTGTTAATGACACAATTCTTTAAATTTATCTATGTACCGTTCCCAATCTCCTTGCAGTCATGTTGCTTTAGGTACGTGTATGAGTGACAGTCAATTTTTTTAAGTTGTTATTTTCAAATCAAAATCCACAGAATTAAAAAAAAAAAAAAAAAAAAAAAAGATGATGTAGCCACTTTTTGTCCTTGTTACTCTAAGACCCTGCATTCCACAAACATCACACTAGTTCTCTCAGTTTGGATTTAGCTGGATAAATCACTTCAAGAGGAGTCACATCCAATAGCCATCATGACAAAGACATGAAACCTTTGTAGGTGTATAATTATATAGGACTAATAGTATGAGTCACAGTGGTGCAATTCACCTTTCATCCAGCTGTGACTAGGCAAAGAAAAAAAAGTCACAAACCGTATTTACTCATTGGTTAAAGAGCTAGAACATGCTAAATCAACCATGATTCACCAATGGTGCATCACAAACCCAAGTTCCTTGGGTATGATTTATACAGGGCTTTTCTGAACAGCCTACGTTGCAACGTATTATTGCTTGATTTTTCCACAGCTATTTTTAAGCTATTGTGTAAAGGGCTTGGGGAAGGCAGTGAGCTAATGTCACGTACAGTATTTCTTTTCCCCTTTCTGTACCTCAGATTACCTCTCTGCTGTGGTACAGGTCAGAGGTTAGTCTTTTCAGGACTTTGAGATACACGTTATACAGAGTTAAATCTCTGATAGGAGAATGACTCAATCCCTAAAGGAAAATATATTAAAATTTTCTATCTATATGGATACATAACAGTTTGTAACCTTTACAACATGTGTGAATATTGTTAATAACTCTTTTAAAGACAAGACTTTCAGGGGAAAGGTGGGGGTCCCCCAAGTCCCAAGATTTTGTACTTGTCACTATCACAAGTTCAAATGTAAAATATAAAGTATGTGTGCAAATATGAACAATCCCCTAGGGCTCTTCTCTATGAGGATTTGCCCTTCTCTCTGGCACGGTGCCCAAATACTCTATAGGGTACACAAGCTCCTTATAGTCTGGGAAACAAGTTATAGTTCTAGTCTCCTTCAAACTCTCTTTGAGTCTCTCCAATGATTTCTTGTGATGTGCACAGCCTACAGCAATTTTAAGTGTCTTCTTTTCCAGTGGGGTGAGGAAATCCAGCAAACTGGCAAAGCCCCTGCACCACAATCCTTAGAGCAGACCCTTCTGGTCTTTGCACTGCTGCTCCATCACTGGGTTTTCCAATCTGACTCACCCTCCGTTAGTGTTCCCATTGGTTCCTCTCAGAGATTGATTCCTGGTATGCACTGCCAAGCTGCTTGCCCACAATGGAAATCACTCAAATTGCTTCAAAATGCCTGCCACACCCAATTTCTGACCAATCCAACTGAGTCACCCTCCTCAGGTCCAGCAAGTCTGCGGGCACAGTCTCCCAAAACAAATGTAAGAACTGTGTATCTTCCCCACTGCATGGCTCTTCCGTTATTTATACCACTCGCTGCTGCAGTGCAAACACATGGGTTACAGTAGCTCCAAAGAACTATCAATGACTTCATCAGCTTGAGAGGATGGGGTTTTTCGTTTGTCAAGCTAACATCATCAGTGTTTGACTAGTTATTTACCTGACTCTTTTATTAAAAAACAAGATGTTCAGGTTTTCTTACTCTGAAATGCCAGGTTCTTTTTGTGGAAA
This sequence comes from Natator depressus, assembly GCF_965152275.1. NCBI lineage: Eukaryota > Metazoa > Chordata > Testudines > Cheloniidae > Natator > Natator depressus. The sequence continues at coordinate 320,889,130 of NC_134234.1, read as the reverse complement.
AGGTGATATTTACTCTGTTTTATCATTCCAAGACTTCAATCATCTCTAGAATGGAACTAAGGTTGAAAATATTTAAGTAAGCAAAGGTGTCACATTCTGGGATGCAGTCCAGACCAGTGAGGAGTTATGTCACCACCTGCCCCGCATCCTTGGGTGCCTCACAATAATTTGCTGTTGTACCTCCCAACCTGGGCTGCTCACAAACAGCCAAACAGTATGCAAGTCACACCCTGAGTGTCTGTATATAGTTGCTGACCTGGTCCAGCAACTCTGTCCCCAACAGCCTGTCAGCAACACACCAGCCACACTGGCTCCCACCAGCCTTGGTTATTACTTGCCAATTGATCCCAACACACTCCCAGTCCTGAATTTTCCCCAGAACATGTGTTCTGCACTGTCCTGTGCTTTCCTGGACAGTTCAGATATTATAGGTCAGTTGCCCCTGTAAGGGATCAATGTCCAACAGCCTGCTACATTAAGTGGAGTTACCAAACAGCTCAGTTTAAACACAACAGTTTTAATTAAAAATAAAAAGTTTATTTAACTACAAAGAGATTGGTTTTAGGTGAGTACAAGTATAAGATATTAAAGTCAGAAATGGTTACAAGAAAAATAAAGATAAAACTCTGGTAGCTAGCACTTAAACTAGATGTGGTTCAAGGTAAAATCCTTACCACATGTTCCCAGCAACATTGCTAACCAGATTTTCATGTCAGGATCCCTCCCAAAGTCTAAAGACTGGTTCCTTTGTCATCTTAGATGAGAGGGAGAGAAATAAAGATAACCTATGGTGTTTTTATCCCTAATTGTTATAGTCCAGTCACCCTCTGAAATGCATTTTCCTGAGGGCTACCCCTAAATAAAGATCCTTCCAGCTGTATTTTTAAGTGATAAAAAATTTCACCCATGAAAGAGGTTCCATATTGTTGCTTGCTAAAATGCAGAATGATCTCTTCCTGCCCCACTTTGTTGCCAAAGCATGGCCATGTGACCAGCGATGGCCAAACAACTTTGACAACACCTGGCTAGAGGCATCAGCTTGTCTTTTGTCTTTGAGAAACCGGTTTACCCCTCTCACTGTCCCAAGGACCCTGTTTACTACTTATATGTAAATCGAGGTAAACACACATTTTGTTGTTTAGGATAGACCTGTTTAACTACCTCTGCCTAGTTAGGGCTACATAGGTTTGAACATGCGCTAACATTACACAGGGGAAATTCATAACTTTACATAGAATGTTGCTACATACATTTCACCATGATATTCTTGACCAATGAGTTATTAGTTTTCATATGATACCTCACAAGGCATATTTTGTACAAAAATTATTACATTTGTGTGTGAGGTGTGAATACGGCGCTGCACTCGGTCATAAAAGTTGTAATTATCCCAAAACCAAACACTGCAAACCTCAGAAAATTCAGAATGAAGGTCACATAAAAGAAATAAGAATATTTTAGGGCATGGAAATGTACAGTTAAGTCACCCACACAACTTTTAACTGTATTCTATAGCGATAACATGCAACAACAATACAGTTATGATTGACACATTTTAGTGTCTATAGCCTCAGATTAGATTAACCTGATTTTTAAAAACATTTGGAATGTTTTCACATTTTTCCATCTAATAGTGTCAGTATCAGGCAGAGTTAAGGTTGTTTGGGTGCCTTAACTGCATTTCCATACTTTAAATATTTTTATTTCTTTTACATGTAGCCTTTACTATGAATTTTCTGGGTTTCTAATGCTTGGTTTTGCAGTAATCCCTTCACACCTCTTACCCTTAAATTATTGATATGTATGCTTAGCCTTAATTCTTTTTTAAACATAGTTTTTTGTCTTGGAATTTTGTGTTTTTAAAAAAATTTCACCCATGAACACTAAATGAGAAGCCCAAAGATAATACTACTAAATGATATTTCTAATGATTTGAAAATACAGAAATACTACTTAGCTTTTATCTAGCACTTTTCATCATAGATCTCAAAGTGTTTAACAAAAGATGGCCAGTTTCTCTATTTTACAGATGAGGAAACTGAGGCACGGGGCAGTGAAGTGACTTGATATACAGTATCAATCTTCAATCATTTTAAAAAATTAACTTTAAAAGGGCAGATTCACTGGTACACTGGAGCAGTGCAAAGCAGCTAGAGCATGCTGGCCAGTTAAGCTAGGTTCACAGTTGCTTTCCATTGTGAGAGCAGTGCAAAGTAATGAATCTGGACCTTAATTTGCAACCAACTTACTGGGTTAGAGGGCTGCGTTAGTGAGACATATGCTACGTGAAGAGAGGTAGGAGGAGCCCGGTCGCAAAGTGTCTGCTGTTTAAGGGTTTCCCCCTGCACTCCTCCTTCAGTTCCACCAGCAATGGTGTCTCTGTGTGCAGTGGAACAAAGTCAGCAGTACTTTGGTGAGCCTTTCAAGCACTGACACCCAGTTCAGCATGCAGACACAGCACATTTAAATTGCAGGGATAGTTGGGCTAAGAAGTGTATCAGCGAGAACTCATGGCCCATGTCCAGTCATCCTCATTCCATTGAGTCATTACAACCAATAGAGTTGTTGCATGCAAATTAGCTATAGAAGAAGGGTGGTAATTGGTTAAATTACTTCTGATGTCACAATGGCCCCACTTAAAAGTTATCTGAGCTGTTGACTTGACCCTATTTGTGGTCTATATTATAACATTTAGAATCAACAATCCATAATTTAACTTAATTACAATTTAGTTTCTTGAAAGTAGATTAGATTTCAATTAATTTTAACTATATGGAAAGTTTGAAGAGTGTTTCATTCTGTTATTAAATCTGGACAAAGAAAAGACTGACAGATGCTAAATTTCTTAAATGACCCAGTTTTTAATTAATTTTTAACCATACAATAATTAATGGGTTTACTTTTAACGTCTCAGAAAATAAGTGCTGTAAATTTGGGGAGGAGAGTGGTTTTTTTCACAACATAACAAAGAGGCTGAATCCCTGCTTTAAGTGCAAAATTAAACTCAACCTCAACTCTGGAGTCACAACCAGTGTGCATCCATAATGCATAGTAATATACTTGTTTTCATCTTTAAAATTATAGTGCTTGTGAAAGGTGCTGTTGGCCTATTTAACTTCCTAAGTGGCTGGTGAAAAGTGCTGGATTAACACCCCTGGAGAATGAAGTCTTCTCGCTGTACAAAAAGAACAGGCACGGCACAGAAATAGGGACTTCCTCATGCTGCCAAGCCAATGTGCCTCAGCTGTAACCTAATATGGTAGCTCTCATGGCAAAAGAATGGTTTAATCTCCATACTTATTCAGTCTTTAGCCTCTCTGTTGAAATTGCTAAAGTGTTTGACATTTAGTACCAACTATGGCAATGGCTTTTGTGATCTACGCAGTAAGAAATGGACTCAAGTTACAAGCTCATTTCAAACAGGCCACCCATCTGGACTGCATTCAAACAAAAGAGGAGATGAGTATCCTATTCCTAATCCCCTGAGTCCTCTAGTTCCTGTGGATGGGCTTTATTGATTCACGAAACTTCTTTCCCAAACATATTAATGATATAATGCCTCTGAGTACAGTAAGACAATAAACTGTCCATATCCAACAGAGGGCAGAGTTATTTTTAACTAACAAATTATCTGCATTGCACTACTATGTTAAGAAGGTGTTTATCAGACAGTCACAAGGCACTAGTAATTACCACACCAAGAAGTTCTCCAAGTTCCAGCATGCCTGTTTACGTGGCTACTTTCAAAAACAAAATACTTCCTAAGGGTGTGTACAGGCTCTGGTCTTTGTCCCTTCTTCCTTGTAAGGAGTCTTAGGGCATGGCTACACTAGCGAGTTAGAGTGCATTAAAGCAGCCCCCTGTGCTCTAACTTACAACGCGTCCACACTGGCAAGGCACATAGAGCACCCGGACTCTGAGGCTAGAGCGCTCCTGGTACTCTACCTCGGTGAGTGGAATAATGTTTGATGCGCTCCTGCTGGAGCGCCACTGTGCCAGTGCGGATGCCCTGGTTTGTCAATGCGCTCTGATCGGCCTCCAGAAGTGTCCCACAATGCCTGTTCTAGCCACTCTGCTCATCACTTTGAACTCTACTGCCCTGCCCTCAGGTGACCAGCCGTCAGACCCGTGCTTTAAATTCTCTGGGAATTTTGAAAATCCCCTTCCTGTTTGCTCAGCCAGGCATGGAGTACTCAGCAAATCTTTCCAGGTGACCATGCCTCCACGGGCTAGACAAAGCCCCAGTATGGAGCAATGGCGAGGAGCTGGACCTCATCAGTGTTTGGGGGGAGGAAGCTGTCCAGTCCCAGCTGCGCTCCAGCCGTAGGAATTTCGATACCTTCAGGCAGACATCAAGGGACATGATGGAAAGGGGCCATGACCAGGACGCAGTGCAGTGCAGGGTTAAAGTGAAGGAGCTGTGGAATGCCAACCGCAAAGCCCGCGAGGCAAACTGCCGCTCCAGTGCTGCCCCCGCGACCTGCCGGTTCTACAAAGAGCTGGACGCAATACTCAGGGGCGACCCCACCTCCACTCTGAATACCACCATGGACACTTCAGAGCCCAGTTCAACAAGGCAGGAGGAGGAGGAGGAGGAGAGCAGGAGCGAGGGTGCTGAGGAGGAGGAAGACACCCTGGCATCCCTAGATGCATGCAGCCAGGAGCTGTTCTCAAGCCAGGAGGAAGGTAGCCAGTTGCGGTGGCCGGTGCTTGGGGAAGGACAAACACCAGAGGACGTGCCTGATAATCGGCTTTTATTTTGGGAAGGAAGTTATTCGGTGCAGGCTCTTGGGACGAGGAGGGTTAGGGCTGCATGCATGCCTAGATGCAGAATAGGGCATTAATGTGCTCTCTCATCGCAGTAATCGGCATCAGTGATCTCTTCAAAGGTCTCATCCAGAAGTTGGGCAATGTGCTTGCTCAGTTTCTTGGGAGAGCCACTGTGGTCTTTGTCCCAGTCAGGCTAACGTGTCCACACCACTGTGCCGTGGGGGCAGGGAGGGACCATTGCTGCACACAGGCTAGCTGCATATGGGCCAGGCTGGAAGCCGCATTGTAGTAAAAGACCCTCCCTTGCTTCCCAGGTTACCCTTAGCAGTGAGGTATCTTCCAGGATGAACTCCTGTGGAAAATGTGGGGACAGTGTTCAGTATAGGGGCCCCCTGCAGCTGTTGGCTCTCCCCAAGGAACAGAAACCCAGAGGACAGTACGGCCGTGAAACAATCAGTCACACTTGACCCTGTGCTTACTCACCATTTTGAGGCTCCCATGGGTTATGTGCGCTCGCTTTGGGACGCGCAAATTATGCTGTTGTGTAGACTGTCCCTGCCCTTAAGTACGGGGGAATCATTGCTCTGTCTGGTGTGAACAATGCTGCCTCTGTTAAGTGTTCCATTTTGCCATTACAGATGCAACCTTGAGATCTCAGCCGTCTGTGTTATCACCGGCCAAAAGACTCCAACGAATTAGGAAGAGGCCACATAAAAGCAAAGAAGACATGCTGCATGAAGTCATGCAGTAGTCCCTTAATGAAAATCAAAAAGCTCAGGAGTGGAGGGAGAATGAAAGGAAGATCCGCCAGCAGAATGAGGAGCACCGGCACAAAAGCGCGGAGCTCCAGCAGCAAAGCACAGAGCGGCTGAAAAGCATTATAGGGCGCCAAGCAGACTCGATCCAGGCGCTCGTAGCCATGCAGGCGGAGCACTACCGTGCCCCCACCCCTGCAGCCCTTGTGCCAAAACTCTTTCCCTTGTGCCCTCATGTCACCTTCAACCCACTTTCCCCAACATCCAGGTTCTTATCGCCACCAGCTGCCTCCAACACCTGTAGCTTCACCACCCAGCCCTGAAAACTATGACCCTTACCCACTGCACTCCGCCCCCATCACCATGCAGTGTAGCCATCCTGAAGTGTAGCATTCATTGCACAGCGCTCCAGACAGGAAGGCTGAGTGTGATAACAGGACATACGCATACCTGTGATTGTACCGTTCCCCACCCCACCCCACCCCACCCCCTTGCCCTTTCTGTTTCCCAAGCAATTGTGTTTCTTTTCAATAAATGGATTCTGGGTTTCTTCTTCATATTCTTAGGGTGGAACAGCCATAGGGTTAGTAGAAGATACTGTATGCCCAGATTCCTGAGCAGAACTCTGGCAGACCTGTAGTGTTGTCAACTTTATTAAGAGTCTCATAATACTTAGTGTTTTACATAAAGCTCCAGTTCTTGGAGACAAGTGATTACATGGGAATCTCAGCTTTGATTTTTTTAAAAGCCTAAATTTCTAGCCCTCACGGTTCCACAGAAAAGGTAGAAAATATGATCTGAGTGCAGTCTAATAGCTGAAAACCCAGAAGGCAAATAAAAAGAACACAAAATTTATTCTTTTTTAAACTCATGGTTTTGTAAGCCAATGTAAAGATTTTGGTAGGGAGCTAACTCAATTTTTGAATACTTGGGGTTCACAATACTGCACCAAATATAGAACATATTGTCCCCACAGCCTCCTCGAGGTTTTACACCAAGCAGTGCATGCTGGGAGATTACTCTAGGAGTCTAATTAAAGCAGCTTGTAATTATGTTCCTTGCTGTTGAGGCTCAGTGCCATGTTTTAAGGAGCTCCCAGTAACAAGGATCACAGGCTGATTTGCAGTATTTTGAGGCAACAAATATATGGTCTAAATAATATTTAGTTCTGCCATGAGTGCAGGGGACTGGACTAGATGACCTTTTGAGGTCCCTTCCAGTCCTATGATTCTATGATATACCTACTTTTAGGTGGCTATAATTGGTGCTTCATGGTCAGAACAAAAAAGCTTTAGAGATGAGGAGTCTAGACCCTGTCCTGTGCTCTGGATCCATTACTGATCTCACAGCATGAGTTGGCTGACTTAGTTGGTCACTGGATCATTCTCCCAAGATACGGGAATTCACAGGTGGCAAAGAGCTATGTTAATGGCTCCTACACCCCTTCTCCTGGCCATTGGTGCAGGGGTTTGCCTGGGCATGGCCAGGGCATCCCTGGTCACTGGAATGGCCTCTGTGAACATTGTCAGCAGGGTAAGTTAAACTTGGAACTGCACTGACAGTTCCAGCCCCTGGATCATGGGTGCACAGAAACACCATTGCTCACCTCAGCTACACCATGCACTGCTTGGCCGCAGCTGAGAACCTGGCACATAGATTCCAATCCCTCTGTTTAGCACAACTGATTTGATGCAGATGCTTCAGTCATGTAATAAAACACCGGGATCCCTGACAAAGTCAATGCTTTTGTTCCAGCTCTGGACTAAGGAGGCCAAGGACCCAGTCAATGTTGGGTTTAACATCCGCTTCTCCCTGCCTCACTGCTATATGCCGTGGCAACATTCCCCTACAGGCACACAGCAGTGCCTCTTCCCAGATAACTTCTGACCTACTGTTTTCTTTTGGCAGGTTTATTTGCTGCTGCTGAAAGCAATAAATGAGATTATAGAGCATCAAGCCTGTTAGAGAATTAGTGCCAGGAAAACAAGCACAGGAGCCAGGAGTGCATGGGAATAACAGGGGTGAGCAAAACTACAGAAGTCTGGGTTCTTAGGTAGATCTCAGAACCAAGCCTGGACTTGCACCTGTGCTCCAGAAACAAGGATGGGGAAAGCAGAGAGCTTGGCTGGCCTTTTTTATTTTGGGGACTGAAATGGTGAAGCAGAGATATAAGCCCAATGAAATGGTGAAGCAGAGACTGAAGTGTAGACGGGGACAATGATGTCTATAAAAGCACATTCTTCCTGTTCAGCAGACTGGAACACCACCATTATCACCCCAACTCTTCACCCAGGCCTAGCGCTAACAGAGGTTTTTTTATTGTGTGTGAAGACAGTGGGCCCAATCCTGTATTCAGTGGGAGTTGAGGGTGCTCAGCACCTTGCAGGACTGAAGCCAATGTCTTCCTTTTCCCAGTGAAATGAAATGTGTCAATATTATTAAGAATTTTTGGACAGCTATGAAAAGTTACTAAAAACCAATGGTTCCAGTAACTAGGTTATTATCTGCCAGTGGGTCAAGCCAGAAATTTTGTAATGTACTTACATTATATAATATCCCCCATTTCTACAGTACTGGGAATAACCAGTAAGTATTTCTTGCTAACAAAGGGAACAGCATTAGAATATCTTCATGCAAATACTGCTTATGAGACACAAAGGGAAAGGGAGGATGGAAGGAGGGTGATTTATTATTGTTATGCCAAACAGATTTATCTGTTTACTCAAAGGTAGAATGTCTTCCTAAGAAGAAATCATTGCTAGGGAAGCAGGGGGTAAATAATTTATAATATAGATATTTTAAACAAATGGTCTGAATCATGGCTCAGAGAGAATAAACAACATTTATGGAAGTTTAGACAGATCGCATTAAGGGTCAGACTTCTTTTAATTGATCCTAAATCCCACAACTTTGGACTTCCTTATTCCCCCATTGCATGCAACAGTAAACTAAATTCTCTAATATAATGCAGCATTATTTGGTCAGTGATTTTCACTCACACTGTTCCCCAAAATGCTTCCCAGAGAGTTAAATAAATCATAGCACAGGAAAGAAAAATAGATAGTTTCAGATAACATTCAAAAGTCGACAGAGAATATAAGAGGCCAAAAGCACATGGCAAAAAAATAAGGACCAAAATAACTTTGGTGTTTAGCTTCCAACAGGAAGTCCCCTTCCCACATTCTGTTAGTCAATTTGTCTGTAGCTAACTTCAGATAAAGCAACAAGAATAAAGACTCGTAATCCCAAGTCACATTGTCCAGGTGACAATCAAGTTTATATTGAACTCAAAATAACAATTTGAAATGAACTTACGCAAAACTCATACCCATCCAGTGCTTAGGAACCCCTGCAGTTATGCTTCAGTTGCGTCTTTCCTGCTGGCTTCTCCGCCAATTGCTTTCCTGATTAGGTTTTAGTAAGAATATAGCTCCCTTCCTTTACCCTACAATTAGAGAGCTGAAGGGAAGCAGCTGTATCTTGCTAAATCAGATGGTGACCTGACTTATACACATGTGAGTGTGGTCCTTTTGATTTGTGAACCAGAGGTGGGGAGCCACTTGTCCACAAGAGCACCCCTCAAAGGCCCTGTACATCCCACTACAGAGAACCAGCAAGACATATGGATACAGGAAGGCTGTTCTTGATGGCAGGAATGGCAGAAGAGATGTTTCTTCTAGCTTTCAGTCAGTCTAACAATGGGCCTGATTCTCCTGTCAGTGGTATAAATCAGAAATAACTCCAATGAAGTGAACGGAGATACACTAATGTGCTTTAGGAATTGAGAAGTTTTATGATCTGTGTTGTGTAGGGGCGCAGATGAGATGATCACCATGGTCCTTTCTGACCTTACAATCTATGAATCTATAAAATGGGTATAAGTGGGTGGAAAAATCAGGTCTAAGGGGCCTGTGTCTCCACTGCCTTGCACCTTTTATAGTCATCTGCTTCTGTGCAATGCAAAGTGAATGCAATAGGCTACCGTTCCGCTATCCTTTTACCCCCAGCTTTGCACACGAGTAATGACTGCACAAAGTGCAAGGCAGTAGAGAGTCAGGCCCATAGTCTGTCACTTCTTTTCAAATTCGCCTGGTTTCAGATAGGTTACCAACCCTGATCTTCTTATCACTATAGTTCAAGAAAAATGAGAGACATAGCCCTGTAATAGTTTTACTTAGCCCAACCTTTCCGTATTAGATAGACCCATTTCAATTTCCCCAAAAGATGACAGCTTCTCTGGTTGTCCTGCTTTTTTGGCACAAACATCACCCCAGATCTAGCTTCTGTTCTCTTGACCAGTGGTTCTCAACCAGGAGTATGTGTACCCCTGGGGATACTCAGAGGTCTTTCAGGGGGTACATCAACTCATCTAGGTATTTGCCTAGTTTTACAACTGGCTACATAAAATGAACTACCCAAGTCAGTACAAACTAAAATGTCATTCAGACAATGACTTGTTTATACTGCTCTGTATACTATACTCTGAAATTTAAGTATAGTATTTCAATTCCAATTGATTTATTTTATAATTATATGGTAAAAATGAGAAAGTCAGCGATTTTTCAGTAATAGTGTGCTGTGACACTTTCGTATTTTTATGTCTGATTTTGTAAGCTTTTAAATGAGGTGAAATCTGGGGGTACACAAGACAAATAGGGGTACAATAGTCTGGAAAGGTTGAGAGCCACTGCTCTTGATATCCAGCTGACTCAAGTGAACTTGAAAAGAAGATGAAGACCAGCCACTGAACAAAGTCCTGGCTCTCTAAGGAAAGATTCCAATCTAGAAATTTTTTAAGCAGGGTGTTTCATCAAGTGTTCCTAGCAAGAAGGAGTGTGATCCCTGGCAGTAAGGGAACTTGGGCTCTAATCCCAGGTATGCCACTGACTCCTTGTGTGAGCTGGGGCAAATCACCTAACTTATCTTTGTCAAAGGTTCCCCATTATCAAATGGGGCTAATGATACCTACTCTTGTGAAGGACTTCCAGATGAAAAGCGTGGTGAATGCCATGTAGTATTGTTTTATTATTAGCTAAGAATCTAAATGGATTTCTAATTTTAGATGCCCACAGAATTTACACTTAGAATGCAGCTTCAAAGTCTTGTCTTTAAACTTGCATTTCTGCTTATGGAACAGACCTGCACAGAAAACAGTAAATTCAAACTGTCTGAAAGGTATTAAATACGTTGACAAGAATCCCAAATCTTTTGCCGTTCTCTTTCCTTTTGTTTTGTCTTTTTCAAAGCTTGCTGAAACAAAACCACTGTATCAGATGCAGCGTCTAGTCACTTAAATACCTACAGTCTCGAAAGCTACACAATCATCTTCCCACAAACAACACCCTAAAAAGCTCTTCATAGACCTCAATCCAAACAACACAGACAGAACAAGGAACAAGTGCCATTAAGAGATGCTGTGAGAATGTGAGACCAGTATCAGGGAGGGTCCCACTGGCAGTCATGAATCCAAGAGAAGAAGAAGAAGGAGATCATGCAGGAAGGCGTGGGGAGACAGCAAAAGATTAGAAAGGAGAACCAGACAAAAGAAAGGGACCAGATGGAGTGGAGTTGGATGGGTAGAAGGAACCAGGAAGGCCAGGAGACAAAGAGAAGGCCAGAGAGCAGGGAGAATCGGCGGACACAGCAATGGGAAAGGAAGTGGTAAAGGGAAGTGTTGGAGCCAGGAAGGGTGCATGCTTCCATTTGCAGCTTCCCCTAGCCCAGAGTGTATGCTGCTTCTGTTTCAAAGAATAAAAGTGTGACTCCAGTGAGCATCTCACCCCAGTCCTCCCTCTGGACTCTTGCCCAAGCTGGAAGGATCCCAAGAGAAGAGGGACTGAAATAAGCAGGGTAGGATATTATAAGATGGTCTGGTGAAAAGGGTACAGTGTTGGGAGTCAGAAGGTCCTGAGGAATAATATGGGCTCTGCCACTGTCATGCTGTGAGACCTTGGGAAAGTCACTTCACTTTTCTATCTCAGTTTCTCTATCTGTAAAATGGAAATAGTAACACTTACACATCTACCTCGCAGAGATATTGAGAGAATCTGTTGGTTAATGTCTCTACAGTACTTGGAACTTATAAGGCACCATATAAAACCTAAATACTATTGTTATTTGTGGTCCTTCAGTCAATTTTCAGACCATCCAAAAATGTTCATGTCCAACACATTTCAATTAAATGAGTGGCATTTCATGGGACAATGTATGAAGTGCTTTACTGAATTCAAACACATTACATCTGCTACATTCCTTTCAACCACTACTTCTGTAATTCCATTTTTTTAAAAAGCAATCAAGTCATTAATTTCATCCCCCACCTCATTTTTAACGTCTACTTTTTCCTCTTGTATTTCTCCACTTCACACCTCTTCCCCATCCCCCCTCCACCCCCCATGCATATTTGTAAAACCTTCCCTATTCCCTTCCGGCTACAGGATTATGAATACATTTGGCTGTTTTTCCTTCTCTTAGCTTTACCCTTCAAAACAAGCTCTCTAATCCAGTTTGGTTGCATCCCCCATTTTCATTTTCACTATAGTTGTTTTTACCCTCAAATCTTTAAGTAGTTCAACATACAGCCAATTAGATACTTTTCATTCTTTACCTTTTTTTCCTTCTTCAGAGGAATTGAGATCTGTGTGCCTTTATTATGGTATGCAGCTTTATTCCACACTCATGGGCCAGAATTTCTATCTTCACTCAGCTCTTAAAGAAAAGTGAGTTTTAAGATCTAGAAAGTAGAGAATCCAAACGGCAGAGAAGCACTTCTTCTATTAGAAGTTACTAACTGATAGAGAATAACCTATTAAAATATGAGAATAATAAGGAATTTTGGTACCAGTGGTCATTAGCTATTGTTAAAAAAATGAGACCAATGGATCCTGCTTACCTAAAGTAAGGGGACTGCAAAGTATTTAGGGGCTATGGACAATTATGTTGTCCTGGGACTCTGGGTAAAGGCCTAATATAATACAGGCCTTAGTTCAGCAACATCTACAGAAGTCTCTCAAAACAAGGTGCCCAGAGTGCATTAAGTCCCTTTTTAACAATAAATAAGCTGTTTCACGTTTGCCTGATTAACAAGCTAAAATTATTTGCGTAAAAGAAATTCTTAGAAGGACCTGGAAAATTTATGGACAGAGTCTGTAATTTTCCATATGACTGAAAGATATAGAAACCAAGAGTGACTTAGGGGTGGGTTGGGAGTTATTTGGTTTGTCTTTGCACTGTGGATGTATGTCTCCTTTCTTTTGCTTGTAATTTATTTACAACTCCAAGTTACAAGTTTAATTGGATTGGATAGAACCTTCCTACCTTCAGGTGTCAGTGTTTCTTGGTTCTAACAATTTAAGCCTGATCCAAAGACCAATGAAGTTGATAGAAAAACTCCCATTGATTTCAATGACCTTTGGATCAGGCACTTAGGCCCATATTCACAAAGGTACTAAGGCACGTAAGTCCCAGTTTTAGGCTCCACTGTGATCCACAAAGCTCCCACCAAACCCTGAAGGCCCCTACATTTTCAGGGTGAAAGTTCCCTCAGCGTCTATGTTTCTGCCTCTGAGCATGCACAATGCTGCCTCACTCAAGTCATCTGGATGCCCATCTCCCACCTAAGCCCCAGAGCCATCCATGAACCAGGTGAAGATAGGTGTTCATCTGTCTAACTCATGTGTGAGGCCCAATCTGGTAGGCATGCTCAGAGGTCACCTACCGGATCAGGTCTCATTCAAAATCTGGCTGGAAGAGGCAGCAGCAAGACAGTAGCCTTATAAATTTTAAATTCATAGTTAGAGCACTCCCCTGGGGCATGGGAGAGTCAGCTTCAATTCCCCCTTCTCTGTTGGAGGGGGAGAAAGGATTTGAAGAGAGGTCTCCTACTGCTCAGGAAAAGGCTCAAACCACTGAACTATGGGATATTTAGAGATGGTGTACTGGCAATCTCTCCTGTTGAAGCTGTTCCACTTTGGATTAAATAATGAAAGAGTGATTGAGCCAGAGAGAGAGAGACTAACTGTATCCTCAAAAAGAAAAGGAGGACTTGTGGCACCTTAGAGACGAACAAATTTATTTGAGCATAAGCTTTCGTGAGCTACAGCTCACTTCATCGGATGCATTCAGTGGAAAATACAGTGGGGAGATTTATATACATAGAGAACATGAAACAATGGGTGTTACCATACGCACTGTAATGAGAGTGATCACTTAAGGTGAGCTATTACCAGCAGGAGAGCAGGGGGGAGAAACCTTTTGTAGTGATAATCAAGGTGTGCCATTTCCAGCAATTGACAAGAATATCTGAGGAACAGTGGGGGGGTGGAATAAACATGGGGAAATCATTTTACTTTGTGTTCTCGTCTCTGGGTCCTTACCACAGCACCTTACACTAGGAGGAAAAGGAAAGATAGGTGACTCCTTGCAGCCTAGACTCAAAGAGAGGGTGTGGCTTAAGACACACCCCTATTGTCAGCATCTCCCATTGGCTAATTTAGGTGGGAGCCAACTAGCTTGCACCTTTGTGGATCCCATTCTGAGGCAGCTGTCTCTCCTTATTCATTAGCCTAGGCACCTAACTCAGGCTTTTTGGATCACAATGTTGTTCCTGTGAATTTTCTAGGGACTTAACACAGAGCCAAGGTGATAATAAGAATAGTCTTGTAATCAAAGTGATGCTCAGAACACAAAATTGAGTTTGGTAGTTAGATTTGCAGAAAGCTTGTACTATCAAACAGAATTGATAAGCTGTATGTAGTGTGCCATCAGCAGTAGTCCTCACGGCACTGTCCCAGTACAGCTGTGAACTGGTCTAGTCTTTCCCAAGTAAGGTGAACAGGATTTGAGCAGAACTTTGAGTCAGTGTCTTCCTGAAACTCCATGGGGCGCCTCATTCTGCTAATACGTCAATAGTTCTGAAAACTCCAATCAACCCATTGTTTGAATGTTCATTTCCATGATGAGTTTTTCCTTTCCTTGTATTAAATGATATTCTGGTTTTTCTATTTTTAGTCATGTTTAACGTGCTGATTTCTCTACTGTTTCTGGCAACTTCTTTATATCCTTTCACCTATTTTATTTTTAGTTTTCCTTATGTAAGTTATCTATTGAATTTCTGAGATAATTATATCTGTACTATACATATCCATAGGATGGCTTCAAAACCTTTAGAAAGGTTACCCTTCTCTATTAAACTACATAGGCTAGAATAATTGCTACAGAACATTAGGTTCCTCCTGTTGAATTTATAGAACTCTTTCATAAAATGAATTGATAATTTAAAGACACTCAGTACAATAACAAATCAAAAAGTAAGATAAATAAAAGTTCTATAAACAAATTAATAAATTGACCCTTATCTTGTCAAAAGTATAAAGACCCCACAATCATTTTGGGATTCATTTTAAAAAAACAGCAAATTAAAAATTACATCATTTGACCATTCAAAATATTTGTTGCATAAAACTCCATGGAATAATTCTATAGGAAACAGAAATTATTTTCTTTCTAATAAGAAAAGGAATCCTTGTGGCACCTTAGAGACTAAGAAATTTATTTGAGCATAAGCTTTCGTGAGCTACAGCTCACTTCATCGGATGCTGTAGCTCACGAAAGCTTATGCTCAAATAAATTTGTTAGTCTCTAAGGTGCCACAAGTCCTCCTTTTCTTTTTGCGAATACAGACTAACACGGCTGCTACTCTGAAACATTTCTTTCTAATCGTTTTCTTACATGTACTACCTTGCATGCTGAAGGATACTAAAGCCCTTTACAAATTACAGCAAACAGATACATGCACCACTTCTAGGATGATAAGTGACAACTGTTAAACAGGACACAACAACACTAAATAATAGTTTAGGAAAGAAAGTGAATACTATATCTAGCTGAAAATGATAAGGGGAAATTAAGCAGGCAGAGTATATTAACTCAAATTGGAATTTGGCCTGAACACGCATTGGAATGCTTACTCTTATAAAAAGTGCCAGGGGTCTTTAAGAACCAAGAGTGGGCAGCACCTTGGTTTCATGTTTCATTATTATTAAATATTTGTTTACAGAAGTGCCCACATTGTGCTAAGAGATGGCACCTTCAGAAGCACGGTGCCCACTAGCATCTCACAAGAGCAATGGCTCACAACTGACTTGGAGAGAAGACTATCTAAGAATGGATCCACATTCTTGAGATAAGCATGACTCCAATATCTTGTATATAGAAGTATCTGGGTTTTGAAGGTATTACAGAGGGCATGACCTCACCTCTCTTCAGTACTTTCACCTTTAATAGAGGAATTCCTTTACAAGAGATGGAAGAAGTGAAGGAATGTGAAAAACCATAGTTACTTATTTTTAAATTAAATTTTTAAAATAATTTATTTTTTCTCCTTTAAGATTTCCCCTTATGGATCCCAACTCTTGGGAGATGAGCAAGCAAGTAGTGATGCTCAAGAAGGTGGGTCTGATGAGTATTAGTTAAAAGTGACTGCAAGACTGTGCCTTCAAATTGGTCATCTGATCTACAGGTCAAGTCCAGGGAGTAATGTTGCAAAAAGATCATACACCACTCTAAGTTGTACATTTGCATATTTCAATGATGAAGGCAGTGTGAAGGCATGTTGTGGAAGCGATCTTAGACTGAGCTGAGTTGTGCTTGGCTCTTAAATGGCAAAGGGTTTGTCTGCACTAGAAAGGGTTTGCTGGTACAGCTATACAGATATTGATATACCAACAAAAACCCTAGCAGAGACACAGCTTATACTGGCAAAAGAGTTATTTTGCTGGCGTAACTTATACCAGATCTCAGAAAAAAATTTGCTATACTGACAAAAGGGCTCTTTTGCTGGTATAACTGTGTATTGTGGGCTCTTTGCTGTTGTAAAGAGTCACACCCCAACCGAGATCATTACATCAGCAAAAGTTTCTTGTGTAGACCTGGTCTAAGTCACTTTGGAAAATGGGATGTAGACTCTTAAATCACTTAGGTGCTTTTGAAGATTTTATCCTTGTCCTATATTGATAATTACTTAAGGCTCTTTGGGCATCTAAAGTATGGAGCATCTGCCTGGATGTAAATGAGGCTCGGTGGAAAAACACAGACCAATTAGTGGCCTGATTAAAACGGAAATCCGCAATAACTTTACACAGGATTCTGGGGTGAGACTGAGGCTGTGGGAGCCCCTCCATGCCAGCTGGCAGCAGGCCCACCATACTTTAACTCACATCAGGCCTGACACACAATGCCTCCAACACACTGTTGTCATAATAGATATCTAAAAAGTGTCATGTAAGGTATCGTATGCACACTGATTACATGCTAGTCCCAAAAATCATTGTGGGATGTATGGGTTGTGTATAAGCTGTTATCCGCATGTGTTGGAAATATGGTCTTATAATGTGTTTGGGAGGCAGTGTGTACACCAAGCCTGACAAAGGCTAGACAAAGGCATGTGGATTTGCCTGTCTGATTGGCTTCACTGCAGGCAGAGGACAATGGAAGTACATTTAAATATAAGGTAAACAAAGCCATTAAGCTAACAAACAGGCAGAATCTTAGTGAGCTCCCTGGGGGATAAAATTTGCACCCCAGGATGCCTTCCTGGTCTTGAAGCAGAGACAATAGACTTTGGGTAATATAAGGGGAGCAAAACGATATTTGTGTTATCCATCGCTTATGGGACATAGGGTACAACAACGAATGAGCCTATGAAAGTTGGATCCCCTAGTCTGAAGGGCTAGAGATGTTGGTAACTACTTGTGAGTAAGGAAACTGCTTAGCCAAAGACTTGCTAAAATTAAGTTATAGTCCCTAGAAAGCATATAGCCATTTTGTTTGTAACCATACCTGTCTTTTTTCTCTCTTAGTATCACTTAAATCTGTTTTGTTAATAAAAGTATTCTTGTGTTATTAGAAAAACATCTCAGTGCTTTGTATTAAAGTGAGGTGTGAGTCTTCAGCTAGCTTAACTGACTGGTTTATACACTGTCTCTTTGGAGGCAGCAAACTGAATAGTTCTGTCCATGTCACAGTGAGAGGGATTGGAAACTGCAGAGAGATGTCTCTGGGGAATTCAGGAACTGGGCAAAGTTAAGACTGGCAGAGTCTCAAAGTTTGCTGGTGAAGCAGACAGACTGGTGTGGCAGAGAGCAAAGCTCATAACTGCTAACAGTGGCTCACAGCCATGAATGTCCTGAACAGAACATCGCAAGGATACAGGCCCATTTTATCCTCATGGAACTATGCATAGATCAGCTATTAGACCTGAATCTCCCTAACACTCTGGGCTGATGTTATGGCTTTGAGGAATGCTGTCTTCACAGAGAGATGGGAGAGAGAACAGTCTCACAAAGGTTTGAAAGGAGACCTCATGAGTTTTGTGAGAACAAGTTTCAGATCCCATAGCAATGGTGATCAATACATGCTAGAATACATAGGAACATGCAGCAGTCCTTTCAGAAAAGTACTGTAGGGTAAACAAAGACTGTCGACCTGTGCATCAGTAAGTAGAAAGATGAGGCAGCTTAGTGGCTCCCAATAGAATCATAGAATATCAGGATTGGAAGGGACCTCAGGAGGTCATCTAGTCCAACCCCCTGCTCAAAGCAGGACCAATCCCCAATTTCTGCCCCAGATCCCCTAAATGGCCCCCTCAAGGATTGAACTCACAACCCTGGATTTAGCAGGCCAATGCTCAAACCACTGAGCTATCCCAATAGTTCAATACAGTTTTACTGTTCCTAAAGTAGCAGATAGACCAGCAAAACAAAAGGAAGTATTTTTTCACACAATACACAGTCAACCCATGGAACCCCTTGCCAGAGGATATTGTGAAGGCCAAGACTATAACAGGGTTCAAAAAAGAACTAGATAAATTCGTGGAGGATAGGTCCATCAATGGCTATTAGCCAGGATGGACAGGGACAGTGTCCCTAGCCTCTGTTTGCCAGAAGCTGGGAATGAGTGATGGGATGGATCACTTGATGATTACCTGTTCTGTTCATTCCCTCTGGGGCACCTGGCATTGGCCACTGTCAGAAGACAGGATACTGGGCTAGATGGACCTTTGGTCTGACCCAGTATGGCCATTCTTATGTTCTTAAAAACAATGGAGATTTGTCTGGACAAAGATGTCTTGATTTCCAGAAGGATGTTTTGGAACTCAGCAGAACTTTCTTAATTTAGTGTTTTCAACAATCCAGAGCAAATCTGTCAGCCTGCCAGATTTCTGATCTACGTAGAGAATTGTGCCTAACCCTGAGATGAGATCCAGTAAACTGGGAAGCAGGACTCAGAGGCCGATTCTAGTTATAGGAGATTAGCTAACTCAAATGGATGAGCCCAGGTCTAGGTTATGAACAGACTGTGACAGGTTCGGTCACAGATACCCCCTTGGGACTGTTACCTGATGTGCTGAGACTACCTCTGAGCCCATTTCCCTGCCAGCTTGGGACTTCAGAACCCTGCCTTGTTGAGCCAGACATGCTAGCCTGCTGCAAACACAAACCCAGGTCTGAACCACATCCCCCAAAGCTGCAGACTTTAATTGAAAACAGCTTAGCAAGTGCTCCTGTCTCCGGCACCCAGACACCTAGCTCCCAATGGGATCCAAACCCCAAATAAATCTGTTTTACTCTGTATAAAGCTTATTCAAGGTAAACTCATAAATTGTCCACCCTCTTATAACACTGATAGAGAGACATGCACAGCTGTTTGCTCCCCCAGGTATTAGTCACTAACTTTGGGTTCAATAATAAGAAAAAGTGATTTTATTAAATATAAAAAGTAGGATTTAAGTGGTTCCAAGTAATAACAGACAGAACAAAGTAAGTTACCAAGCAAAATGAAACAAAACACGCAAGTCTAAGCCTAATACCTTAAGAAACTGATGACAGATGAAATCTCACTCCCAGAGATGTTCCAATAAACTTCTTTCACAGACTGAACTCCTTCCTAGTCTGGGTCCAGCAATCACTCACACTGCCGTAGTTACTGTCCTTTGTTCCACTTTCTTTCAGGCATCTCTTGAGGATGGAGAGGCCATCTCTTGAGCCAGCTGAAGACAAAATGGAGGGGTTTCCAGGGCCTTTTATATTCTCTCTCTTGTGGGCAGAAACCCTTTTGTTCTCCTGTGCAAAATCACAGCAACAAGATGGAGTTTGTAGCCACCTGGGCAAGTTACATGTCCATGAATGATTCAGCTTTTTGCAGGCTGACGCCATTGTTTACATGTTAGTTTGAATGTTCCCAGGAAAGCTCAGATGTGGATTGGCATCTCTCAAAGTCCATTGTCAGGTAAGTGTTTCTTGATTGGGCACTTACTGAGAATAGTCCTTTCTCAAGAAGCTGACCAAATGCTTCACTGAGGTTACTTAGAATCAAACATATTGAGATACAAGTACAGAGCCAATATTCATAACTTCAAATACAAAAATGATACACACATACAGACAGCATAATCATACCCAGCAAACGACAACCTTTCCATAGACATCCACTTGACCTCTTCTGTACAAGACCTGGTGCAACCATAGGACCCTGGTTGTAACAATGATCTATACAGTCACAGTTCATGTCAATAATGTCACACAGACTGTCTGACTTTCTGGATCACCCATCAAGGGCAATGGGAGAGTAGCAATTTCTGAAATACTTTTTGGGTGACAGGAGCTGTAATGTTGAATAACTTCTTTTGGTTTGTGACTATTTAGAAATGAAACAGTAGAAAGTTTTTGCATCCCGGTTGCGTTGCCTCCTTCAAATAACCTCCCAGGCTTCTATCTGACCAACACCGGGAGGGAATGTTGAAGGATGCGCCACAGTTGCACCTGTTCTAAGTACTGACCAGGCCTGCGCCTGCTCAGCTTGTGAGGTCTGTTGAGATAACAGCCCAACTTGTTATGACTGAAGACAGTGCTACTAGGCAGAGATGAACATGAACTTAGAAAGAGCTGTGTGGTTAAATTAACTGTGGGCAATTGTGCTGTTCATAGCCTCTGAAGAGAAAGCAAAGTGCAGGCACTCTCCTGTTTAGGCAGTCCTGTGATCCTCGAAAAATGCCGATCATGGGGAAGAGAGACATGGACAATGGTTGGGAACTGGAAGTGGGTGCCTTCACTGGACCACGGAGGGGAAACACAGGTGCAGTTGCTCTGAACTGTGACAATTTATGCACAAATGCAAGAAGTATGGGGAACAAACAGGAAGAACTGGAAGTCAGTACACAAGCTAAATTGTGATTTAATTGGCATCAGAGAGACTTGGTGGGATAAATTTCATTAATGGAATATTGATATAAAGGAGTGTAGCTTGTTCAGGAAAGACAGGCAAGGGAAAAAGGGAGGAGATGTTGCATTGTATGTCGATGTAACAGAGTAGCTCGCCCCTTGGAGGCTGGAGTGAGCCAATCCTGTTTACAGAATAGCTGCACCTCAGAGAGATCAGGCTGATTGTCCTACAAAGAGCAGCAGAAGGCTGCAATGAAGGGGGAGGGGAATGTTCAGGGATTAGAGACGCTAGCAGTGAGCGGGCTCTAGCAGAGTCCTGGGAGTTTGGACTTAGACTTCAGCCAGATAAGGCCTGGGAGTGGCCTGCCAAAGCAGGAAAAACCCCAGGCAGAAAGGCTTGGGAGGAGGAAGAGAAATCTTTGTTTGTGTGAACTTTTGGATGAACTTGAAAACTTTATTTTCAATGTTTGTTAATGTGATAAAGCACAACCCAAGAAGGGCTGGGAATGGACAAAAGCATTTTTTGAATTTCTTGAACAGTCCAAGAGGGGAAACTGAGGCAGGCTGGCTGTAGTGTAACCCTAGGCCACAAGGAGGCACACAGGAGGCAGCCAGCCCACTACAGCCAAGAACACAGTCATTTGTTCTGAGTTCCAAAAGGAGGTAAGAGGCAGACCAGTTGAATGTCATGGGATGAAGATAAGGGGTGGGGGAAACAGGGGTGACATGACAGAGGTTCTCATGATGACATAGCTTCAGCTGTTCATGGAGGTGGTTTTATTATGCTAAAAGGAGTGCTCTCTCCCATCAGCATGCAGTGTCTTCAGCACTGTATGTGTAGACATGCCCTAAGCATAAAATGAGTTACACCTAGCAAGGGATGTACAAGGCAACAAGAATAGGGTCTATATACATTAGGAGCAAAGGACAGACAAAGAAAAGTGTAGGTCTGCTACTTAGCAGGGAAGAAGAGTTAATAATAGGATACAGGGAGAAAGCTGAAGTGTTTAATGCCTATTTTGCTTCAATCTTCACTAAAAAGGTTAATTGTGACCAGATGCTTAACACAATTAATATTAACAACACAGAGGAAGGAACACAAGCCAGAAAAAACAGATTAACACATATTTAGATGTATCAGCCAAGGCTGATGAAATTCACCCTAAGATACTTAAGGAACTAGCTGATGCCATCTCAGAACCATTAGCAAATATTTTCAAGAACTCATGGAGGATGGTTGAGGTCCCAGAGAACTTGAGAAGAGCATGGCTGAAAAAAAAAACCCCACACACTCAGAGCAGTTACTAATGGTTCTAAGTACAAAGGTCTAAGTGAAAGTATGTATCTTATTGGGTCCCTCAGGGGTGTGTCCTGTGTCTGTTACTATTCAGTATTTTCATTAGTGGCTTTGATAATGGAGATGAGAGTATGCTTATAAAGTCTGCAGATTACACCAATATGGGAGGAGTTGCTAGCCCTTTGGAGGACAGGATTAGAATTCAAAATGAACTCAGTAAATGGAAGAAATTGGTCTGAAATCAGCAAGATGAAATTCAGTAAAGACAAGTGCAAAGTGCTACACTTGGGAAGGAAAAATCAAATGCACATATACAAAATTGGGGGAATAACTGGCTAGGCAGTAGTACTGCAGAAAAGAATCTGGGGGTATGGTGGATCAGACATTGAATATGAGCCAACAATATGATGCAGTTGAAAAAAAGGCTAATATTCTAGGGTGCATTAACAAGATTGTTGTATGTAAGACAAAAGTGGTAATTCTCCTGCTGTGGTTGGCCCTGGTGAGGCCTCAGCTGGAGTACCAGTTTGGTGTACTAGACTTTAAGAAATATGTGATCAAATTGGAGAGAATCTAGAGGTGAGCAACAAAAATTATACAATAAACCTGACCTCTAAGGAAAGGTTAAAAAAAACTGGGCAAGTTTAGTCTTGAGAAAAGATGACTGAGTGGGAACCTAATCATAGTCTTCAAATATGTTAAGGGCTGTTATAAAAAGGACTGTGATCAATTCTTCATGTCCACAGAGGTAGGACAAGAAGCGATAGGCTTAATCTGCAGCAAGGGAAATTTAGGTTAGGTATTAGGAAAAACTTTCTGACTATAAGGATAGTTAAGTACTGGAACAGATTACCAAAGGAGGTTGTGGTTAGACAAACACCTGTTGGTGATTGTCTAGGTATACATGGTCCTGTTTCAGCATGCGGGAATGGACTAGGCAACCTTTTAAGGTCCTTTCCAGCTCTACATTTCTATTAATGGCTCATGGCTGTGAAAATGGCTTCTTTTAACATATTACCTAAATAAATGAGTAATAGTAGTATTCCCTCCTGAGCCCATTTACTCAAAACTAGAATGAACTGAGCTATGCCCTGGTTACATCAGAGATGACAGCTGCACTCTGCCATCTACATTCTCATGCCTTGCCCATCATCATGTTTGAGTGCTTGTTGTCATCTGGTGCAGTATAACTGTGAACATCCAAGGCTAAATTCTTGAAAGCCAGAGATAAGGAGTTCTTTGTTTCAGGCCCTTGCCTGTGGAATGACCTACTTGGAAGAGATAAGAATGAGCCAACGTCGGTTCTCGGGCATGCACTTTTGGAAAAGTCTTTGGGCAATAATGACAGACAAGGAATAACCACAGGAAAAGAAAGAAAAGAGTAAGAAAGCTGCCAAACAAAGAATGGTGATGAGCAGAATGCATTAACAACAAATCTGACACTCAAACACTATGGTGATGAGTCAATCATACCTCCCCCACCCACCTCTGATCCCAATCCTGCAGCACAGCATCCCTTCTTTGCAAACTTGACACTCCAGAAAAGAGTGATTTATCTTTATAATTTATGTTTGGTTTTGTTGGGAGGAGAATCCTTCTGTTTTCTTAACTTTTGGGAAATGAACAATTATGCAGTATAGATGCTAGGGCTTAGATCTGAAAATTTTTAAAAAATCTCTTTTCTATATATTGGGGGGGAAATCCTCTTTCTGAGCTTTTATTTAGAATCTTTCCTTGTCTTGTCGTATATTTGAGACGCCAATATTTAACTTTGTCTCAGCTGACATGGTGTCTCCTTGTCCCTTAAAGTCCATTTTGTGGACATAAAAGATTCTCTCAAATTCAGTTAACATATCTTCTCATCAGAACAAAAAGTGAGAAGTTTGGAAAAAATGGAAAATCTGGAGTTGTTTTCATTATGAAGCACTCAAAATAGACTCATTTCCACCCAATTCTTTTGGCAATCCTCACCCCCATTTTTTTTGTCAAAAACATTCTAAATATGACAGGTTTCAGAGTAGCAGCCATGTTAGTCTGTATTCGCAAAAAGGAAAGGAGGACTTGTGGCACCTTAGAGACTAACAAAACAGTTATTGAAGTTTTTTATTTACCAAAAACCCACAAAACTGCATCTGTACCTCGCACTTCAGCACACATTACAAACGCCTGTGTAAAGCCCATTTTATATATGAAACACTACACAGGATAGTCCAAATAGATACCTTCTGCTGTAGAGAATGCAGAGCATTGGGGAAATGCATACACATGATGGGATTGCCCAGGAGTGAAAATACTTTGGAAGCTGGTTTAAAAATATTCTAAAACCTCCTTAACCAGCTACCATCTACTTAAAAATCATCATCCATTTGCCGACTGAAGTTTTACTTACTATTGTTACAAGTAAATGCTGTAATGAAAGAGATTACAGAAAAAACGTAATTTTTCAGATTGTTGCTTTGTGCATTTGACTTCTCCTATGTAGGAAGTTAATCATTTTCCTCTTTTGTTTGTATGGGTCTTCCCCACAGCAATGAGGTGGAGAAACAATGTTACAATTGGAAGACAAGACTGCAAAACCACACAAATTGGTAGGGCGTCTCAGGGGCAAGTGTAGGACCTAAAAAAATATTGAGCTCATTTTTTAAAAAACTGGCTAGATTTCAGTTTGATCATGCCCTATTAAATTCAGATATAATTTGGTGCTCAAATTATGGGGGGAAAGTAGAGGGCTCATGAATGGCAAGTGGCTTGCTTTAATTTAAACAGTAGTGGGACTTAAGGGGATCATAAGACAGAAGTGAGGTAGCCCCTAAAGCAGAAAGGTCCCCCAAACATTTTTTCCCTGTAATTCGCGTTTGGATATATCCCAATGTGGCAACAGCATTGCTGGAATACATTAACATAGAGAGAGATTTGGAACTGCTCAACTTCTTGTTTCAGACTGTCCAAATAACAATGGCAACAGAATGGAAGTGCCCCTTTGTGCCAAGAACAACAAGGTCGATGCATAAAGCCTGAGAATGCCTGGCAACAGATATTACTCAGAAATTAAAAACTCTAATATGCACTATTTTTAGATTTGGATCCTTCTATTGGAAATGGATAGGATAAGACTCTGGCAAGCAAGTCACGTAGTTTGATCCCTTCCTAGAAAATAAAGTAACTCTTGATAGTAGAATCCACATTTAATTCCAGAAGATATTTTTCTTCATTTTGATTATTTACTGTAGTTCATATTCTCAAAAGGACAAATTATCATATATTGACAAACAAACATCAAGATGGGAGAGGGAAATAGTGAGGCCCACAAAAGTTTGTGCTTATATCTCAAGTAAATACCAGTGTCTGTAGTTTAATAAGATCATGAATGTCCCCATCTCCCATTGACATCAATGGAAACCCTTGGTGTCCAGATCCTTGCAGAAGGCACACACCATCCTACATGATCAGGGCCTACATGAACAGAGCCAAGTGTTTCTAACTCTCATTATAAAATCATAAGTCTCATAATATTTGGTGATTTTGTTAAAGTCCCAGCTCATGGAGTCCTGTGATTGTGTAAGAATCTCATTTTTTTTTAAAGCAAGTAAAAGTAAATAAATAAATCTTAAGACTGCTGAGAATGTTAACCCTAAAGACTCAAAAGACAGAGGGCAAATTAAAAGCCCCTCTCCCCCTAAATTTACTATTTTAAAAATCTCATGATTTTTAAGCCAACCTCAAGATTTTGGGGGGGAGCGGGCAATTTGTGATTTTTTAATCCTTGAAGATGGCAATACTGTGATCATTGTTGACAAAATTTTCTGATGTTACAGAAAATCTCATGAGAGATGTTTTATTTAGACTGGACAGGAACTGTGTCTTCTTGCTTTTAAAATTCTTATTTTAATCATAATACAGTACTAAGGAAACAAGAAGCCATCATTTTGCTCCTCTCCAATGTAGATCTTCATTCTGCTTCCATTGAAGTTCATGACAAAACTCCCATTGATTTCAATGGAGGCAAGATCAGGCCACCAGGTTGTAAATAAAGAAAATGCTGCCCCAAATTTAAATACCAGAAAGTGACTGGAGACTTCCACAAAAATCTAAGAGAAATTCTGTGGATTAATAGAATTGTTGTTGGTAATTCAATTGTTCAGTGTATGCAATATTGGCATTTTTATGTATTGTTATTTGTATTTTCTACATACCTTTTATTAATGACAAGAAAAATGTATCTTACACATGAGGCTGCCTTAAGCCCTTTTCTCTCTGCAGTCTCTTTCATGCATTCATATGATGATCAGCAGTGCTCTTTCATTGTCAAGAAGCATCAACAGATTTGATTTTCTAAAGAAAAGTAGTGGTAAAATAACAGTGCTCAACAAGAGAGGCTGGGAGATTCAAAGCTATGGGAGGTTTCAGAGTAGCAGCCCTGTTAGTCTGTATTCGCAAAAGGAAAAGGAGGACTTGTGGCACCTTAGAGACTAACGCATTTATTTGAGCATAAGCTTTCGTGAGCTACAGCTCACTTCATCGGATGCATTTCCACTGAAATTTGTTAGTCTCTAAGGTGTCACAAGTACTCCTTTTCTTAAAGCTATGGGAGATATTAAAAACCTCAGTCATGCAAATGGCTCCATACAGCCTCAGTGGTCTGCCTGCATGGAGCCTGTTACTAAGGGCCTGATTCAGCGAAACATTTAAGCACGTGCTGGGAAGTCACTGGAACTACTCGTGCATAAAGGTAAGTATATGATTAAGTGCTTTGCCGAATCAGGGCCTTGAATGGTAATTGGTATTTTTAAGAAGTATTTTGACAATTTAAACTTTTAAGATTATTTTCTTATCTTGGTACCTATTCAATGTAAGCTAGTATAATCACTGCAGTGTTTTCCCCCTTTACAATTATTGCAAAGGATAAAGAGGTAGATTTGTTGCTGAGTAAATTTTATCTTCATGCTCAAGTATATATTTAGATTAATTCTTCCTAACTTACTTAGTAAAGCAATGTGATTGACAAAGTCAGGTTATGTAACTCTTCTTCACTACCCCATTTTACACCGTACATGAGGCCGTTTGTTGCTCGTTTCATCACCAATCTATTGCTAATGCAGAGAGGATTGGTAATAATACACACCATTGTCTAAATCGTGTCACAATACCAAACAATTCACTAGTCCCGTATCCAATCCTACTGCGTATCTATTTCCATCGTATGTTGGACATCATATGTCCTTATTATGTTGATCAGCTTGACCAGCATTCCGTAGCTCCCAGCACTATTCCATGGGGTCAATAAAGTTGATTACGATGGATTTTTCCCAAGCAGTAGCTGTGTTGATGATCTGTCAAAGAGCAAATATCTATTCACAATGCAGGATGGAACTCAGCCTGTCCGTCTCATACTATTTCATCCACTGCTTTCTGCATTCTATTCAGCATAACTGTATGTTATGTAACTTTTTCACAACGAGGGTGGTGAAACACTGGAATGCGTTACCTAGGGAGGTGGTGGAATCTCCTTCCCTAGAAGTTTTTAAGGTCAGGCTTGACAAAGCCCTGGCTGGGATGATTTAGTCGGGGATCGGTCCTGCTTTGAGCAGGGGGTTGGACTAGATGACCTCCTGAGGTCCCTTCCAACCCTGATATTCTATGATTCTATGTGATGCTCCACCGGGGTACCCAGAGTTGGGAGGCACCACAACCTGCCCTTAGCATGAAGCACTCTTGTCAGCTCCCTGAAGCCACCAGTCTGACAGCAGGAGCAAGACTTTCTAGGTCCCTGCACACCTCGCTCTCTCTGTACAGGCAGTCCTTGGAGCTTGCCCTGCAGTGTCCAGCCTCTTATCCACTGAACACTCACAGAATTACAGGCTGCTGTTCCCAAGGCAACAGTACACACCACCTTATAAGATTCAGCTCAGGAGCATCACTTTGGTTAACACCACAGCACTTTGATATTTATAATGAAAACAAGAATATGTTTATTATCAAGGATCAGAGATTCAATTAAGAATATTGGAAACAAATGGTTACACATAAAATCATAAACATGCTCTGTAGAGACTCGACTCAACTAACAAGTTACTCTTTTGTTTACAGAAGCTTACATCACTCAAAGTTCTCTCCAGCATTTTCAGCCAAGTCTTGTTGAGAGCTTTTTTTCATGAAGCAAAATCACTGTCCTTTTATTGCCTCAGTGAAGGGTGCCCGGGTGTCCTGTCTGCCCCCCAAATATAGTTGAATCAACCTTTGAAATGCACCTCAAGATAAGGTTCTCTCCCCTGCTGGTTTTCTCTTCCTGAAGTTCTGTATGTTGCATTCAGTTCAGACTGGTGATAGGAAGCCCACTGTGAATGAACATCTCTTGTCTGACAGAAAATCTGTTTGTCCCCTTTCCTGGTAACCAACCCCCCCGACACTAACTTTAAGAACATATTTTCTTATGTTCTTAGACATAACTCCTTACATAGTATCTGTACATACATTTTAGGAGGATATTGATGACCAGTGTGACACTGGCTTTTATCCGAGACCTCACATAAGACTCTTTGGTGAACTGGAACATACAGATCAGACTCAAGAGACCCTGGTAAGATGAGGTATAAGCTGGCCCCAAAGCATGCCCCATCTGCTGTGTCAAGACAAAATCGCATACAACCTGAGGCCCAGCTGTGAGCCTCTTGCTGAATTACTCGCTCTCCCATAAGTCCTGTAAGCCCTGGGCACAATGCCATGCCCACAAACCCATACTCCCAGCCATAGGCATTCCTCCAATACATTCTGTACGATAGGCCCTGGATCACCCGCACCATATAGCCTGGACCTCTGACCCATCCAGATCCAACTGGATATCCACCGTTGTGGCCCCTGTACAGAACAAATGGGAGACATACTTTTCTGGTGGCAAGCCCAAAAATGACAGCCCCTTCCTAAACACTCCCACATTTGTAATTTTGTTAGGAAGGAACAGTCCCTCATGCAGGAACAGGGGATCTTGACTGAGTGACCACTGAGCCACATATGCCCACAGTGCCCATACAGGACACAGGCCCCCTCACCAGAGTGGTGCAGAGCAACAGCCTCGCCAACCCCAGCCTGATCAGTTTTTGATCTGCAGACTTTGAGCCATAGAGAGTCACCTTCTCACTGCACGTACTGTTGTTTGAGTGCCTGCCCCAAAGAGTCTCCCTTGGTTAAAAGGAACAACTCACTGACCCACAAGGCCTCAGAGAAAACCCACAGAAACGGTGCTGTCATGCGGTATGCACACCCCATCCTCCTTTGGGGGCGGGTCAGGGTTGTGATACCACTGGGATTACAGTTTACCAGACTGTCCTTAAGCTGAAAGCAACACAGCTCAGGTGCCGGAGTCAATATAGTGGCCCTCGGGTACAGGGCTGTGTGGCCTAATGGCCAGAGTCAACACAGCTGCCCTTATGTTCAGGGCTGTGTGGCTTAACAACTAGTGTCCATACAACTGCCCTTGGGGTATCGGGGTTGCATGGCCTAGTGGCCAGAGTCTATGCAACTGCCCTTGGAGTCGGGGCTGTGTGGCCTAGTGACCAGAGTCAGGAAAGTGGGCCACCACATAGGGATGGGCGGGACTGTCTGAGGGGCGGGACTTCCACCGCCCACAGTGTGGAGTTAACCCTTTTTTTCCCAGTGCAGGGTATGCATATGCCGTCACAGATGTTTTGAAGAGTACAGCCTCATCCCCGAATGTTAGATCCAGGAAGAACCTCAGTTAATTGTCTAAGGACCTGCAAGGTCACTGGCTTGCTGGCATGGCTCCACATCCCAGCAGCCTGGGCCCAACCCTCCTGCGTCCTTCAGATCATGGATCCCTGATACAGGTCCAGATGACCCGCAGATCTGCAGTAAAAGGCCACCCCAGATAACTGGTTAGCTATAGCAAGACCATGAACCATCGAATCTGGAGTTCTGGTATAAGTCAGGCCTGGGTAGACCCTCAGCCCCCTGAAACTCCTCAAATGCCATTTTGTAAGCTAAAAAGGTGCATGGTGCAAGTGCTCCCTAGGTCATGGATATCGCTTCTAGAAACCAATATTCCATAGGGATGCCAGCATCTGTTCTGGGACTTCCTTGGCCACCGGTGCTTGTGCTCTGAATCTTTTGACCTGCAATCAAGAAAGCCTGGGCACATGCTCGACAGTGAAATTAATATTGTATGCATATTTCTGTTTGGTAGTGTTCATTATTAAACATCTCAAGACAGCAGAGAGTGCTCTGAGAGCCTTAGTCACATTAAGGTTTCCATTCAGGTGGAGTCACTCCTTCCTCTGCCTGTGAAGGGCTGCTGTGTCCCTTGCCTGGAAGGGAAATCTCCCTTCTTCCATACCTCAGAGGGTGAGACACAGAATAGACATAGATAGAATAAGCCCTGTGTGACAGGTTGGATCACAGAAACTCCCTTTGGGACTGCCACCTGATGTGCCTGGACTACCTCTGAGCCTGTTTTCCCTGCCAGCTTGGGACTTCAGTGCCTTGCCTTGTTTGAGCCAGACATGCTTGCCTGCTGCAAACACAGATCCAGGTCTGAACCACATCCCCCACAAGCTGCAGGTTTAACTGAAAACAGCTTAAGAAGTGCTCCTGTCTCCAGCACTCAGATACTCAGCTCTCAATGGGGTCCAAACCCCAAATAAATCTGTTGTACCCTGTATAAGCTTACACCTTGTATAAAGTTTATACTCCTAAATTGTTAGTCCTCTATAACACTGATGGAGAGATATGCACAGCTGTTTGGCCCCCACCCAATCCCCCCAAAGTATTAATACTTACTCTGGATTGATTAATAAGTAAAAAGTGATTTTATTAAATACAAAAAGTAGGATTTAAGTGGTTCCAAGTAGTAACAGACAGAACAAAGTAAATTACCAAACAAAATAAAATGAAACATGCAAGTCTATGCCTAATAGAGTAGGAAACTAAATGCAGGTAAATCTCACCCTCAGAAATGTTCCAATAAGCTTCTTTGACAGACTACCCTCCTTCTAGTCTGGGTCCAGCAATCACTCACACCCCTGTAGTTACTGTCCTTTGTTCCAGTTTCTTTCAGGTATCTCTTGAGCCAGCTGAAGACAAAATGGAGGGGTTTCCCCAGGGGCTTATATAGTCTCTCTCTTGTAGGTGGAAACCCTTTCCCCTCTCCTATGCAGAATCCAGCTCCAAGATGGAGTTTTGGAGTCACATGGGCAAGTCACATATCCATGCATGACTCAGTTCCTTACAGGCCGATGCCACATTCCCAGGAAAGCTCAGATGTGGATTGGCATCTCCCAAAGTTCATTGTTAGCTTAAGTGTTTCTTGACTGGGCACTTACTGAGAACAGTCTTTTCTCAAGAAGCTGACCAACTGCTTCACTGAGGCTACTTAAAATCAAACAAGTTTCAGAGTAACAGCCGTGTTAGTCTGTATTCGCAAAAAGAAAAGGAGTACTTGTGGCACCTTAGAGACTAACAAATTTATTTGAGCATAAGCTTTCGTGAGCTACAGCTCACTTCATCTGATGCATACTGTGGAAAATACAGAAGATGTTCTTATACATACAAACCATGAAAAAAATGGGTGTTTACCACTACAAAAGGTTTTCTCTCCCCCCAACCCACTCTCCTGTTGGTAATAGCTTATCTAAAGTGATCACTCTCCTTACAATGTGTATGATAATCAAGGTGGGCCATTTCCAGCACAAATCCAGGGTTTAACAAGAACGTCTGAGGAACGGGGGGGGGGGGGGAGGAAAAAACAAGGGGAAATAGGTTACCTTGTATAATGACTTAGCCACTCCCAGTCTCTATTCAAGCCTAAGTTAATTGTATCCAATTTGCAAATGAATTCCAATTCAACAGTCTCTCGCTGGAGTCTGGTTTTGAAGTTTTTCTGTTGTAATATCGCAACTTTCATGTCTGTAATCGTGTGACCAGAGAGATTGAAGTGTTCTCCGACTAGTTTATGAATGTTATAATTCTTGACATCTGATTTGTGTCCATTTATTCTTTTACGTAGAGACTGTCCAGTTTGCCCAATGTACATGGCAGAGGGGCATTGCTGGCACATGATGGCATATATCACATTGGTAGATGTGCAGGTGAACGAGCCTCTGATAGTGTGGCTGATGTGATTAGGCCCTGTGATGGTGTCCCCTGAATAGATATGTGGGCACAGTTGGCAATGGCCTTTGTTGCAAGGATAGGTTCCTGGGTTAGTGGTTCTGTTGTGTGCTATGTGGTTGCTGGTGAGTATTTGCTTCAGGTTGGGGGGCTATCTGTAGCCAAGGACTGGCCTGTCTCCCAAGATTTGTGAGAGTGTTGGGTCATCCTTCAGGATAGGTTGTAGATCCTTAATAATGCGTTGGAGGGGTTTTAGTTGGGGGCTGAAGGTGACAGCTAGTGGCGTTCTGTTATTTTCTTTGTTAGGCCTGTCCTGTAGTAGGTGACTTCTGGGAACTCTTCTGGCTCTGTCAATCTGTTTCTTCACTTCCGCAGGTGGGTATTGTAGTTGTAAGAATGCTTGATAGAGATCTTGTAGGTGTTTGTCTCTGTCTGAGGGGTTGGAGCAAATGCGGTTGTATCGCAGAGCTTGGCTGTAGACGATGGATCGTGTGGTGTGGTCAGGGTGAAAGCTGGAGGCATGTAGGTAGGAATAGCGGTCAGTAGGTTTCCGGTATAGGGTGGTGTTTATGTGACCATCGTTTATTAGCACTGTAGTGTCCAGGAAGTGGATCTCTTGTGTGGACTGGACCAGGCTGAGGTTGATGGTGGGATGGAAATTGTTGAAATCATGGTGGAATTCCTCAAGGGCTTCTTTTCCATAAGTCCAGATGATGAAGATGTCATCAATATAGCGCAAGTAGAGTAGGGGCGTTAGGGGACGAGAGCTGAGGAAGCGTTGTTCTAAGTCAGCCATAAAAATGTTGGCATACTGTGGGGCCATGCGGGTACCCATAGCAGTGCCGCTGATTTGAAGGTATACATTGTCCCCAAATGTAAAATAGTTATGGGTAAGGACAAAGTCACAAAGTTCAGCCACCAGGTTAGCCGTGACATTATCGGGGATAGTGTTCTTGATGGTTTGTAGTCCATCTTTGTGTGGAATGTTGGTGTAGAGGGCTTCTACATCCACAGTGGCCAGGATGGTGTTATCAGGAAGATCACCGATGGATTGTAGTTTCCTCAGGAAGTCAGTGGTGTCTCGAAGGTAGCTGGGAGCGCTGGTAGCGTAGGGCCTGAGGAGGGAGTCTACATAGC
Organism: Natator depressus; assembly: GCF_965152275.1. Classification (NCBI taxonomy): domain Eukaryota; kingdom Metazoa; phylum Chordata; order Testudines; family Cheloniidae; genus Natator; species Natator depressus. The sequence goes on along the minus strand of NC_134234.1, from coordinate 320,855,834 downwards.
CAGACAATCCTGCTGTCAGGGTGCCAATGCCTGAGATGATGGGGCGCCCAGGATTTCCAGGTTTATGGATCTTGGGTAGCAGATAGAATATCCCAGGTCGAGGTTCCAGGGGTGTGTCTGTGCGGATTTGATCTTGTGCTTTTTCAGGGAGTTTCTTGAGCAAATGCTGTAGTTTCTTTTGGTAACTCTCAGTGGGATCAGAGGGTAATGGCTTGTAGAAAGTGGTGTTGGAGAGCTGCCGAGCAGCCTCTTGTTCATATTCCGACCTATTCATGATGACAACAGCACCTCTTTTGTCAGCCTTTTTGATTATGATGTCAGAGTTGTTTCTGAGGCTGTGGATGGCATTGTGTTCTGCACGGCTGAGGTTATGGGGCAAGTGCTGCTGCTTTTCCACAATTTCAGCCCGTGCACGTCGGCGGAAGCACTCTATGTAGAAGTCCAGTCTGCTGTAAGAAAATAACAGAACGCCACTAGCCGTCACCTTCAGCCCCCAACTAAAACCCCTCCAACCCATTATTAAGGATCTACAACCTATCCTGAAGGATGACCCAACACTCTCACAAATCTTGGGAGACAGGCCAGTCCATGGCTACAGACAGCCCCCCAACCTGAAGCAAATACTCACCAGCGACCACATAGCATACAACAGAACCACTAACTCAGGAACCTATCCTTGCAACAAAGCCCACTGCCAACTGTGCCCACATATCTATTCAGGGGACACCATCACAGGGCCTAATCACATCAGCCACACTATCAGAGGCTCGTTCACCTGCACATCTACCAATGTGATATATGCCATCATGTGCCAGCAATGCCCCTCTGCCATGTACATTGGGCAAACTGGACAGTCTCTACGTAAAAGAATAAATGGATACAAATCAGATGTCAAGAATTATAACATTCATAAACCAGTCGGAGAAAACTTCAATCTCTCTGGTCACGCAACTACAGACATGAAAGTTGCGATATTACAACAGAAAAACTTCAAAACCAGATTCCAGCGAGAGACTGTTGAATTGGAATTCATTTGCAAATTGGATACAATTAACTTTTTTCTTTTTTTTCATTCTTTTTTCTTCATCCTCCTCCTATATTATAAGTAATAGGAAGTAAATGAAAATAAAGTGAGGTACCTTGATTGGAGCAGAGGATTGGAGTGCAGGAGGGACTCCAGGGGTCGGGCTCTGAGAGGGAGTTTGGGTGCTGGGTGCAGGTTCTGGGCTGGGGCAGGGGGTTGGGGTGTGGCAGGGGGTTGGGGTGTGGCAGGAGGGGTGCGGGCTCTGGGAGGAAGTTTGGGTGTGGGGTGCAGGATCTGAGCTGGGGTAGGGGGTTGTGGTGTGGGAGGGGGTGAGGGGTGCGGGCTCTGGGAGGAAGCTTGGGTGTGGGGTGCGGGCTCTGGGCTGGGGCAGGGGATTGGGGTGTGGGAGGAGTCAGGGGGTGGCGTTTACCTTGGGCGGCGCAGCTCCCAAAGTGACCAGCACATCCCTCTGGCATCGGCATCTAGGCGGGAAGGGGGGCGGGGAGTCTCTGTGCGCCGCTGCCCGCAGGCGCCGCCACCGCAGCTCCATTGGCCGCAGTTCCCGGCCAATGGGAGCTGAGGAGTCGGCGTTCGGGGCAGGGGCAACACGTGGAGACACACACACATGCGCCCCCCAGGGGCCGCAGGGACATGATGGCCGCTTCCGGGAGCAGCGTGGCATGGAGGGAGGGAGGCAGCATGGGCAGGGAGTCGCCTTAGCCCTGCTGTGCTGCTGCGGGCACGTCTCTGCACGCCCCTTGAGGAGAGGGAGGCAGCGAGTCTCCATGCGCTGCCGCACTGTTTGTTTCATGGTAAATCCGCCTCTGTAGAGGCGGCTTCTTACTCGACAAGCAGAGTCGCTTTAGCTCTATAAGTGAGGACTCATTGGAGAGGGAAAGCGTGAGAACGTCTGTTGAGACATTACAGCCTCCAGTTTAAGTGAACAACCAGATCAGTTCTGCAGAGCCTCACATACAAGTCCCCCAGCAGCTCATCCAGTGTTTGCTCAAGGCACAGCTCACAGGGCTTTTTTAGCACCTTTCAGCAGATGATCACCCCCATCATCTTGGTTTCCACTGGGAGCGGTGTGGCTCAGCAAGGTGTGGGAGTCTTCATTTGCCTTTCAAACGCAGATGATTGTCCTCCCTCGGCTTGTACATTAAACTTGAAAAGGCTGCATTCTCATGGACAAAGACTCCTGCACTCCTGGGGGAAGAGCAGAGATAAAGAGGAGACAGGCCCACTACTTTTTCTGTTTGTTTGTTTGGGATGGAGTGGGGAGAAGCAGCTTTTATAACCTCTACTCTGTAGTCTGTAAGTGTTGTTGAGATTTATGGACACTGACAGCCAAGGTTACCAGAACTCAGTGACAGGTTTCAGAGTAGCAGCCATGTTCGTCTGTATCCGCAAAAAAAAAGGAGGACTTGTGGCACCTTAGAGACTAACAAATTTATTTGAGCATAAGCTTTCGTGAGAATACTGTATGCATCCGATGAAGTGAGCTGTAGCTCACAAAAGCTTATGCTCAAATTTGTTAGTCTCTAAGGTGCCACAAGTCCTCCTTTTCTTTTTGCAGAACTCAGTGGAAAGTTATGAATAGAGGAAGTTTGCCCTAATGTAACTACATCAGCGTGCAAACCCCTAACTAAAGTGCATCAGTCTGAAGCAGGGCTTTAACCCAGTGGCTCTCAACTTTTCCAGACTTTACCGTACCCTTTCAGGAGTCTGATTTGTCTGATTAAACCCTGGATTTGTGCTGGAAATGGCTCACCTTGATTATCATACACATTGTAAGGAGAGTGATCACTTTAGATAAGCTATTACTAGCAGGAGAGTGGGTTGGGGGGAGAGAAAACCTTTTGTAGTGATAAACATCCATTTTTTCATGGTTTGTATGTATAAGAACATCTTCTGTATTTTCCACAGTATGCATCCGATGAAGTGAGCTGTAGCTCACGAAAGCTTATGTTCAAATAAATTGGTTAGTCTCTAAGGTGCCACAAGTACTCCTTTTCTTTTTGATTTGTCTTGTGTACCCAAAGTTTCACCACACTTAAAAACTACTTGCTTACAAAATCAGACATAAAAATACAGAAGTGTCACAGCACACTGTTACTGAAAAATAGCTTACTTTCTCATTTTACCATATAAATCAATTGGAATATAAATATTGTACTTACATTTCAGTGTATAGTATATAGAGCAGTATAAACAAGTCATTGTCTGTATGAAATTGTAGTTTGTACTGACGTCACTAGGGCTTTTTATGTAGCCTGTTGTAAAACTAGGCAAACATCTAGAAGAGTTGATGTACCTCCTGGAAGATCTCTGTGTACTCACTGGCATATGTGTACCCCTGGTTGAGAACCAGTGCTTTAACCCATTACACTGCTGTAGAAAAGGACCTTGAATCTATATTCAGATTGGAAATGGACACTGTTTAATAGTGTTTGATTTTCTCAGTCGTGCTGACCACATCCCAGAGGGACAAAGTCACAAGCAGTACCAACATCAAACATACTAGCTATTGCCAGCGACTGGAAGTTTCCATATGCACTTCCAAGAGTGTCAGTTTCTATGTTGTGCATATGTTTAGGCTGCAAGCATGGCTGGTGTTTCAGATTATGGGGGGAGACCATAAGTATGGGGAATGCTCAGACGGAAAGGGGGCTTTGTACCTGGAGCAAGAGCCAAGCCAGGGAGTGTCAGACCCAGTCCCACATCCAGGTAATCAAACGAGCCACCACATGGCCTGGCTGGAGCAGTGATGGGCCTAGGGTAAGAACGAACTAGATTATCACAGAAAGGCAGAGTCACCTGGTGCATCCCACCTCACAGACTGGTGGCAGACTGGATTTACTCCCTGGTCAAGCCAGCCAAGGGCACATCCAACAGCTGCTGTTTCCACCAACTCAAGTCCCGCAGGACAGCGAACAGCCCCTCATGGGCCTGGCCCACTGCTTGAGGCAGCCAGGATTCCCCACCAGGCCATGGGGCTCAGCCCTGTGCATCCTAGGAATTCCTAATCCCAACCTCCCTACTGCCCCACCTCCTGCAGGGCCCACTGTGGAGGGGAGGCGGCCCTTACCTTGGCCCAGGACCTGGCATGGGGCACCATGAAAGTAAATCACTCCAAGGTGAAGTCAACCGGGCCCCATCCTAATGGCTCGTGCAGCTCCTGGCCCACCTGCAGAAGCAGTAGGAGGCAGAGCCCAGGGAGGCTGCCCTGTTTGACCCTATCCAGAAGGACAGAGGAGGGAGGGTGGGTTGACTGCTGGAAACCAGCAAATAGGAAATGGATCCAAGCAGGGGTGTGCACAGGAATAAAAAGTTGGCTGCTTTTGCAGGGACACTTTCTGTGCCCCCCATGGCTGGAGGAGTAGCTCTCCCCGGCACTGGAGAACCTGGTTCTCTCCGCCGTGGCCCCAGGGCCAGTGGAGTGGTCATCTCCTGTCCAGGCCTGGGGTTGGAGGAGCTCACTCTCCCCACCCTGGCCCCAGAGGAATTCTGTGCCCCAACTGATTCGGGGGCCCGTGCCCCTCCTAGGGTTTCCAACTTTAAAATGGCACAAAACCGAACACCCCTGCCCTACCCACTGCTCCACCCCTTCTCCAAGGCCTTGACCCCCCTCACTGCATCCCTCTCCCTCCATCACTCATTCTCCCGCACCCTCACTCACTTTTACCGGGCTCGGGCAGGGGGTTGGGGTGTGGGAGCGGGATGAGGGCGCCAGTTGGGGGTGCAGGCTCTTGGGTAGGGCCAGGGATGAGAGGTTTAGGGTGCGGGAGAGGGCTCTGAGCTGGGGTGTGGGCTCCGGGTGGGGCCATAAATTAGGGGTTCAGGGTGCAGGAGAAGGCTCCAGGCTGGGGCCGAGGGTTTCAGAGTGCGGGAGGTGGCGCAGGCTTTGGCTGTGGGTGAGGGCTCTGGGTGGGACCGGGGATGAGGGCTTTCGGATGAAGGAGGGGGCTCAGGGCTGGGGCAAGGGTTGGGGTGTTGAGGGAGTACGGGGTCCTGGCAGCGCTTACCACAGCTCCCAGCAAGCGGCCACTAGGTCCTTGCGGCCCCAAGGTGCATGGGCAGCCATGGAGGCTCTGCCAATGGCAGCTGCGAAGCCAGCACTCAGGGCAGTGACAGCGCATGGAGACTCCCTGACCGCCTAGGGGCCACAAGGACCTGGCGGCTGCTTCTGGGATCTGCGTGGAGATAGGGCAGGCAGGAAACCTGCCTTAGCCCATGGGTCCCAAGCTGCGCCGCCAACTGGACTTTTAGTGGCCCGGTCGGTGGTGCCGACCAGAGCCGCTGGGGTCCCTTTTCGATCAGGCATTTTGGTCGAAAACCAGATGCCTGGCAACCCTAGCCCCTGCTCGCCCACCCTTGCACACACCCCTGGATCCAAGCACATGGCTCTTACAAAGGCTCCAAATCTCATGCCAGATCCCATGAGATCTTATAGCTCCAAATCAAGTGCCAAATACCACAAGATCTCAAGCCTACTCTGAAAGTCCTGTGGGGTTTGGAAATCTCACAGGACCCACCACCTCCAGTCCTTTTTACCTTCTCCCATTGTGGAAGCCACCAAAACACAGCCCTCACTAGGCTGGAGGACCTCTTTTTGAGGGCTATTTCAATAGCATAGCAAGCCAGAGAAGAGGAAGTCAAGACACTGGGAGTACACTGCTTGCTTAAGGAGCTTTGACATGAAGGGAGGAGGGAGATTTAGTAAAGGGCAGAGAAGGGGGTAGGATTGAGTGAAGTCTTCTTAAAGACAGAAAAAGCGACAGCAGGCTTGAAGGCGGAGGGAAAGAAGCCCAAGGAGACATTATTTAATGATAGGCTACCAGGAGGAGCTGAGGCAGGTAACTATAGGAAACGGGAGGTAGAAAATAGTTTCTCATAGAATCACAGCAATGTAGAGCTGGAAAGGACCTTGACAGGCCATCTAGTCTGGCCCCCTCTGGTGAAGCAGGACCAAGTATATCTAGACCACCCCTGACAGCTGTTCATGTAACCTGCTCTTAAAAACCACCAATGACAAGAATTCCACAACTTCCCTTGGTAACCTGTTCCAGTACTTAACGATCCTTATCGTTAGAAAGTTTTTCCTAATATCTAACCTAAATCTCCCTTGCTCCAGATTAAGCCCATTACTTCCTATCCTACCTTCAGTGGACCTGGAGAACAATTGATCACCATCCGCTTAATAACAGCTCTCAACATATTTGAAGATGTATCAAGTCCCCCTCCGTCTTTTCTCAAGACTAAGTATGCCCAGCTATGGCACAGTAGCTCTGCCAGCATAACCTCCTAGTATAGATGCAGTCCTACAGCAACAGAAAGGGCTTTTCCATCTCTGTAGGAACAACGCCGCCTCAAGCAATGGTACCTAGGTTGAAGGAAGCATTCTTCTGTCAATCTAGAAGTAGCTACACTGGGGGTTAGGTTGATGTAGCTACAGTGCTCAGGGACATCAGTCTTTCACACCCCTGACTGCCATAGCTAAGTAGACTTAAGTTTTACATGTAGATCAGGCCTGAACTGTTTTCCATCCCATACAAATGGGTCCTGCTCTACAGTAAAAAGTTACATCAACCCAGCTACGTCACTCAGGGATATGAAAAATCCACACCCATGAGCAGCATAGTTCAGCTGACCTAACCACCAGTGTACACAGTGCTAAGTTGATGGAAAAATTCTTCTATTGACCTAGCTACCACCTCTCAGGGAGGTGGATAGCTATGATGATGGGAGAATCCCTTCTATCAGGTTAGGTAGTGTCTACACTGAACCTCTACAGTGTTTCAAGTGTAAACAAGCCGTAGGTCTGCATTTGAAAACAGAGTGGGAAAACAACCTCCTCAACAGCAGTTCCCAAACTTTTTGTTTGCATGACCCCATTTTGAGACTTGCTGTTTCCTCTGACCCCAGACAGCAACAAAGCAATGTAGGGACCAAGAAATCCATGGAATTTACACATTAAGTATACTATTTAAAGATCTCTAATGCGACACATGGATTTGCAAGTTGCGACACAGATTCTCAAGTCTGGTGGCATGATAGAAATTGCACATCTAATCTCTGATGTGACATCAATAGTAGATCAATACTAAGACTTGATGGACACAAAAGCCTCGTCATATCTGTGAGCACATTTCTTGCACTCTCGTTTTTCATTCATAACTGCATCACTAGACTCACTGCTGGAGGTTGAAGCAGATACTCTGCATAAAAATGAGTCCATAGTGCCTCTTATCACAAATCAGGAAGAGGAATTCACTGTTAAGCAAATGAGGCCAGCACTTAGGAAGGTCTCGTGCAGTGATACTAGGGCAGCACAGAAACAGTGACTTACAGTGATTCTTTATCAAGTGCCAAAGAAGCTTTGGGCCCTGCCTTAAGGACACTTACAAGCCACAGCAGATTCCCATCTCAGAAAAGGCTAGCACAGGCTCCTACCAGCTCAAGCAGACAGGATGCCCTGTTGATAAGGCTGCTGCTGAGAGATAAGGATCTTTTGGATTCAAGTCTCTCAGCTGGTTGCTTGCACAGCCAGATGATGCAAATGGCAAAATGACGTCCACACAGCTACCTCCACGCACCAAATGTCCAGACTGCTCAACAAATGCTGCACCAGGAGGCCTCCATTTTACAAAACAGCAGCCTCCATGCCACATGACCTCACATGGACAGTACATGCAAGGTCACACTATGTGAAGGCCACCATTTAGGGGCAGCCTCCTGGTGTGGTGGTTGTGGAGCAGTCTGGACACATTTGGGGGCAGAGGGCATCATTTCGCAAGCTGAGTGTGGCCATTTGGACCCGAACCCATCTGCTGATGGCATGACCCCAAGTCACAGTTTGGGGACTGCTGCTTTGTGATTGTTCCTAATACAGGGCTTTCTTCCTCCTTGTTTGAAAATGTCTCTTTCAATCATTTTGATTAAATGGGTGATCTTGTTATCCATATGGCCACTGGATGCTTAGAATGCAGTAACAATGCCTGAATAACACAACCGTTAGTGGAAAATGCCTTTTATTGTCATGGATTTTCCTTGGGTTCTTTTTACCTCTCATTCAGCATGTTGACCTTCCTTATCAGTGAAGTGAGAACTCTTTCTAGCTAGAGATCACATTATTCAACAAGAAGTGCCTGAAGCAAACAAAATAATTGTTTTAAAGAATAAAATGGCTTAATTTACAACAAATGATCTGGTTATTGAGGTGCTGATCAAATTAACAAGAGATCAAGTTAATTAATGATTGAATTAAATGGTATGCACATCAGCCTATTGAGAGCAAAAATACATTCTTTTTCTAAAGCAGCAATGTCCACAGACATAAATGAAAGGCTTAAAATAATCTCATGTTGGTTTATTTATTTTTAAACATATATAATTTGGTTGGGGTAAGAGATGGGAATTGAGAACGTTTTGCAGATGTTCAGGAAATCGTCACGTGCAAACTGTTCATTCATTTGCATTAAATACAACAGGAGAAAAGAAACCGAGCAAAAGAGAAGGTAGAATTAACGGGGGAAGAGGAACGAACTCTCCTTTTGTGGCTAGATGATGAATGTGTGGCTGTGTTAGCTCAGGCCTGGTCTACACCCAAAACTTGGGTTGATCTAACTATGTTGCTCATGGGTGTGTGAATTTTTCACACCCCCTGCATGACATAATTAAGCTGACATAACCCCCAGTGTAGACAGCATTAGGTTGACAGAAGAATTTTTCCATTGACCTCTCTACTGCTTCTTGGGGAGCTGGATCACTACAGTGACAGAATCACATCGCTGAATTAGCAAGTGACGAGGTGCTCCAGAGGCACAGCTGTGCTGCTGTAGCAGTTTAAATGTACACATAGCCTGAGAGGTGGATTTACTACAACGACAGAAGAACCTCTTCCATCACTGTAGCAAGTCTACACTACAGCGGCACAGCTGTGTTTCTAGTGTAGTCATACCCTCAGGCAGGAGATTCAATCCGTTCTTCAGCTAAACAGAAACACGTGTTCTGGCTAAGGTCATGCAGAAAGACAGGACAAAATCAGTTTCCTGCATGGAGTTTCCCCTTTCTCCCAGAGGCAGCCTACAGGAGGCACTTGTCAGGTGCACTGGTAGGCTCTAAGGCCCAGATGCACAAAGGGATCATACAGAGTAACAAAGGGTTGCTTTACCAGGGCTGCCAAAAATAAAAGATGCAAATGCCCTAGGTACAATTTCCTTTACAATCACAACAAAAGATCAAAACAACAGTTCCTAACCCAGATCTTTGGAGAGCACTCCAGTACAGGGTGTCAAGGTAAGCACACCCTGTGGAACTGCTCAAGTTGCTACCTTTATCCTCCTGCTACTGATACGGCTGGTCCCCTGCCAGCAGTAGGCTGCTTCCAAGCCTGACTCTCAGCTTTCAGTCCCATCTCTTGGGATGCCTGCTGCCAAGACTCTCCACAGACAGAGCCCAGACAGCTGTCTCCAGCCTGCTGCTCTTGCTCATATCCTCTGGCTCCCACCCAAGCCAAGTCCCCTGTGACCCAATGGCACAAACTCTCACAGTAGTATTGCGGGGCTTACAATATTGGTGTTTTTCTTAATGTCCCCATTTCTGGAGTGAAGTGAATACACCGAATTTCAGCTGTCATTTTAAAATATGAGGTATGTATGCATCTAGCTTCCTGGTTGCAGAGAAACACCTGAAAACGTGAAGCCTAAAGACAAAAAAGAGAAGGCAAATAAAAGAACCCCAAAATTATTATTTTTTAAAAATCTCATGGTTTTTAAGTCACTCATGATTTTGTTATGCATTGGTGGCTGACATGACTTCTGAACAACTGCAGTTGGCAGAACTGCTAATGTCAGAAAATTACTACTTCTTCCTGTACTCTTGATATTATGGAGCCATCCTATAGGCTGGATGCTTTCTGTCCAACTGAGCAAGGTGGAGAGCTATCATTCTGCTTTGATAACTCTTTGCCCAGGGGTAAATGCTATACAACGTGCAAGGCAGTGAAGTACAAAAAGTTATTTACCTGTATAGCAATTGGAGTTTGAGATGCGTTGTCCATATGTATTCCACTCTATGTGAATCCAGACGAGACAATGATGAAGAGATTGCCACCTCTTCTGGAGATGAAGAGGAGAGGCCCACTGATGCCTGAATTTCCTCATCATGGGGTTGTTCTTCCTAATTAGAGATTTCCTCTGGATGCTGTTTGCCATAAGGAGATGCCTGAGACTGCCTTGTCTGCTGCCTCTGAGCAGCAATCTCTATGAAGTGGAGTATGAGAGACCCTATGAGTTTATATGGCTATGCAGGAACATTATAGGGAAAAGGAATATGAGCCCAAAGGAAGGGTACCATAGCATTTGGCTACCATCATAGCTCTTATGCAGTCTAGATCTGTAGGAAACCCTAGACTCTCTTTCTAAACCAGTGGTTCTCAAACTTGTACTAGTGACCCCTTTCACATAGCAAGCCTCTGAGTGTGACCCCCACTTATAAATTAAAAACACTTTTTTATATCTTTAACACCATTATAAATGCTGGAAGCAAAGCGTGGTTTGGACTGGAGGCTGACAGCTCATGACCCCTGATGTAAGAACCTCATGACCCCCTGAGGGGTCCCAACCCCCAGTATGAGAACCCCTGCTCTAAACCATAGAACTCAGAATAAGAAGCGCTCAGGAAATAGGTTGGGGATCCCTCAATACTTCTCTGCAAGTCAGGAGAATAAGAAAATTCTACCTCTCAGGCTTTGTCTACACTACGCATCTTTTAGTGACACAGCTGTGCTGCTACAGCTGTGCCTCTAAAAGGTTGGTTCTCCTGCCAACAAAAAACTTCCACCCCCAACGAGCGGCAGCAGCTTTGTCAGAAGGAAAGCACTCCTGCCGACAAAGCGCTGTTCACACCGGCGCTTTTCGTTGGTAAATATATTTGTCATTCTGGGGTGTGTTTTTTTCACTCCCCTGAAAGACAAAAGTTTTGCCAGCGAAGTTCCAATGTAGACAAAGCCTCAGGGTGAAGCAATGGGCATATGTACTGATTGAACATCAAGTCCTACAGACAGGAAAGGGGATTTAGTTCTTCCATAACCTGGAGGTCTTTCAGTACTATGTATATCAGCACTGGTACCAAAGTGGATGGGTCTGTGAATCCTGGCACTAAAGTATAGCCCCAGGGGTACCTAGAGTTAACGCACTCAGAACCAATGCGCTTGGTAACAATACTGTTATCGGCAGGGGTGACAGTGGGCCAGTATGGCGTACCGGTAAAAAGTGACCGCCGGTCCTGGCCCGTACGCAGGCGACATTAAAGCACTACAGCGGCAGCACTTTAACGTTGCTGCCCCTTTTGCCGCCCCCCCCCCCCCCGGGCCACAGACAGATGGGGCAAAAAGGGCAGCTGCCCCGGGGCCGGCAATTTAAAAGGGCCCAGGGCTCCCAGCCACCGCTGCTGCTACCACGGCAGCGGTCAGAGCCCTGGGCCCTTTAAATCACTGCCAGGGCCCCGGGCAGCGCATGCCAGGCAGCGCGGATGGGCTGGCTGGGAGAGGCTGACCCTCAGCCCGCTCCTTCAGGGGGCCTGGAGCTGGGCCCCCGTATCAGTAAGTGTTTAATGTTACTTTCACCCCTGGTTATTGGTGCTGAAGAAAAGGTAGCAGCCAGTGCCAGTGCACATGAACCCACAATCACCTCAGTAGGTATAGTCTCAGTACTGACATGGAGAATGTACCCTCAGTGAACAGTACCACACTCCCTGGAAGTACCCAAATTAGCTCATGGTGTGTCTCGTTAGACCAGGCATGAAGAGAAAAATTTGACCTCTTCTTTACAGAAGTCTTAAGAGGAGATCCTCTTCTAAAAGCATGGACAGAATGATGCTTCTGTCATTCAGAACTTTTAACAGGAATTCTCCTGCCAGAATCCCTGGAAGTTAAAGGTTATTCAGTGGAGCCTTGGAGCTAACTGAAGCCAAGCTCACAGGCTGAGGTACTGGGCGGGGGGGAGGGGGGGTTCAGAGAGACCCCAATCTGCGACAGCCTGCATGGAGCAGTCAAGAAGAAACATTTTTAAGCCTCATTCTCTGGCTTTTAAAGTTTTCTGTGAAAAGGACTTACACAAAATGCATTTACTGGGGATGTGGGACTCCCCACAAACAAAAGATTCCTCGCATGTCTATCAACTACAGGGATTGTTACCTCTCAAGAGGGGCAATATTTGAATCCAGGAGACAAAACACCACACTAAAGGCCTGGTACTGGGAAGGTCCCAACTGAAAAAATGTACAGGGGGGAAGTATTTAAATAATTCCTCAAAAATAACTGAAACATCAACAAGGAGGGGCCAACGGGCAACTGACTGTACTAATACATACACCAATTCTAAAATGTTTCTATTAAAGGGAGAGAAGGGCATCTCAAAGCCATGGGTTGTGAGAAGAAACTGTGGCCTGGTCTACACTTAAAAATTAGATTGACCTTCTGGCTTCTGCCTCTGTCCCGGTCAACAAACTACTCAGAGACCCTTGTACTGGTCCAACACCTTGTGCAGTTTATTTACAAATGGATTCCCACCTTCATAATATATATGCTCCTGTAAGAAGCAGGGGAGAGCGAGCGAGCAAACGCAAACACTCACACTCACACTCTCTCTGCTTCCCCCCTTTCCACTTCCTTACTGTGCCTATTTGTGGGCTCTGCCTAATGGCTTAATTAGCCTTTCTGCCCTGCCCCACGCACAAATTAGGTACCGTTCTGCTTAATCAGCTCCATTCTGTCTTGCTTGATTGGAGCGGCTGTGAACAGAGTGCTGACTCAGCCTCTTTTGCCTAGCACTCTGTCACACTACATTCAGGTTTTTGAAAACTGTCTCACCCTGAGAGCACCATGGTTAAGTTGACCCAACCTGCAGTGTAGAGTGTGGCTAGATAGATGGATTAACTACATCAATAGAAAAACCCCTTCCGTCAATGTAGGCAGCATCTACACTACAGCACTACAACAGTATAGCTGCAGTACTGTAGCTGTGATGAAGTAGGGTAGACACGCCGTAAGACTATGCGCACACTACCAAGCCTCTCCCAGCATAGCTATGTCAGCCTAGTCCACCAGTGTAAACACAGAGGACACCGTCAGGAGTTTTTGTGCTGGTGTAGAAACACCACCTCCCCGACTGAAGTTGGTTACGCTGACAGAGGGAGGAGGAGGGGTGTTTGCCAACATACCTATATTGCTAAGGGGGGTGGTTTTTTCACACACCCCCTGTCTTGCACAGCAATGCCAGTATAAAACCCAAGTGGCTGTTGGTCCTACACCACTCTTTATGTCCCTGGAGAAGACTTCAGGGCACATGTGTAGATCCAACAAACTCTGCTGGCCAAAAGGGTCCAATCTCAAGCACAAGGGACACACATACACCAAGCACATATGGACAAGTACGCAAAGAACCAGGCCTTCAGACTCCACATTAATCTAAGGCCATGTCTATACAACAGACTTACGTTTACACAAGTTATATCGGCATACAGCCACCGCAATTAGTACCTCGCTTGTGCACGTGCATACTTGGCTCCTTGTGTCAGCAGTGCACATACTCACCAGGAGTACTTGTGTCGATACAGAGTGCGGCACACCATGGATAGGTATCTGTGACGTTCCCCTCTGGTATTATCTAGACCAGTGATGTACTAGGTCACTCCAATCCTTGACTCTGGGAGCCAGCCTTTACCCTGCTCTGCAGTGAGAATCCCCACTCCTGGGCTGTTCACGCACAGCCTCTGGCATGTAAGCTGCTCCTTGGATTGTGCAACCAAATGACACTAGCCAAAATCTCCGGTCCCAGAAACAACCCTAGGAACTTCCGTCTTGCAGTGTCCAGTTATGCCCTCTGGACACTGCAAGCTTATATGAGTTCATCAATTTAACAAAGACATTGATAAGTAGCAAGCTTATTATCCCAAGAAGAGTCTTTGACACACTTCAAACCAAACGCACTGCTTCAGGTAGAATAAACAAACAAATTTATTAACCATAAAGATAGATTTTAAGTGATTATAAGTCAAAGCATAACAAGTCAGATTTGGTCAAACGAAATAAAAGCAAAACACATTCTAAGCTTATTTTAACATTTTCAATGCCCTTACAAATTTATATGCTTCTCACCACAGGCTGGCTGGTTGCTCTTCAGCCAGGCTCTCCCCTTTGATCAGCGCTTCAGTCGCTTGGTGTGGTGTCTGTAGATGTAGGTGGAAGAGAGAGAGAGCGCATGGCAAACATCTCTCCCTTTTATCATATCCTTTCTTCCCTTTTGGCTTTGCCCCACCCCCTTCAGAGTCAGGTGAGCATTACCTCATCACAGTTCCAAACTGATCAAAGGAAGGGGGGTGACTCACTCGAAAGTCCAACAAATTATTTTGTTGCTGCCTAGGCCAGCGTCCTTTGTTCCTGTAAGGCTGGGCTGGGTTTGTCCTATACATGCCCTGATGAGGTGTGAACTGCCTCTCTGTTCTTGGAGAGTTTTTGCCTGGGCTTATTTTAAACCATGAAGACATATTTTCAGCCTCATAACTATATTCATGAAATTATAACCTGTAACATTACTATAACAACAATGCTCAGTGCGCCATGAATCTTCCGAAGACACCCAACATGACAATCTTTGCATTGGATACCACACAATCATTTTACAAGGATGAACATGGGGGTGCTGGGTGTTTCCCCGACATACAGAGTCTCATAGTATCCCACTGTGCAACTCAACACCATCCAACACACTATCTTTTGGGAAGTTTTGGCAATTCATGAGAGGGCCTAAAGAAGTCACACAGGGGTGACTGGGATCATGAGGTCAACTTCCCAGTTTGCAACTGTCTTCATCCCATAATGTTATCTGTATCCCATAATTTTTGCACCTTTTTTTCAAAGTCCCACAAAGTCCGCATGACCCTCCTCACTGTCCACCGTCTCTGACAGAAGCGTGGAGCCTGCACAGCTGTCATGAGCATTGCAAGCACAGGGCACATGATCCTGCAGTATTTGCAAAGCAGCGCAAAGAACTGAATGAGTGGGGAACATGATGATTTCTTGGAGGACAGATTGCTGTGGGACATAGCAAGAATCAATTCAAGGTGGTTGGTGGTGTTCATGGAGCAGCTACAGATGATTGAGTGCCACTTTTGGACCTAAGAAACAAACACTGGTTGGTGGGATCACATCGTAATGCAGGTTTGGGAAGACGAGCCATGGCTACAGAACTTTTGGAGGCACAAGGCCACGTTCCTGGATTTGTGTGCCGCGCTTGCCCCAGCTCTCCAGCACAGGGACACCAAAATGAGAGCTGCACCAACAGTGGAGAAGCAAATGGCAATCACATTGTGGAAACTTGCAATGCCAGAGTGCTAGCAGTCAGTCGGGAATCAATTTGGAGTCAGGAAATCCACCACAGCGGCTACTGTCATGCAAGCGTGCAGAACCATTAAACACCTTCTGCTATGCAGGACTGTGAATCTTGGCAATGTGCAGAACATAGTGGATGTATTTGCAGCAATGGAGTTCCCTAATTGTAGTGGGGTGATAGATGGAACTCATATCCCTATTTTGGCACCAGACCACTGTGCCAGAGAACAGAAAGGGCTACTTTTTATGGTTATGCAAGTGCTGGTGGATCACCAAGGACACACTTCACAGACGTCAGCGTGGGCTGGTCAGGAAAGGTGCATGACACATGCATCTTTAAGAACACAGGACTTTTCAGAAAGCTGCAGACAGGGACTTTCTTTCCCAACTAGTGGATTACCATTGGCACTGTTGAAATGTCCATAGCGATCCTGGAGGAACCAGCCTACCCCTTGCTCCCCTGGCTCATGAAGCTGTGCACCAGCCTCCTTGACAGCATTAAGGAACGATTCAACCACCGGCTCAGCAGGTGCAGCATCACAGGCACCATCTTCCTCTGGGCCCTGCGGGATTTTAACCCCCAACTCTGCCCCAGCCCCACCCTCACTCCCACCCCACCCCTTCTCCCAAGCCCCCACCCCCATCCCACCTCTTCCCACCCAGTTCCACCCCCTCCTCCGAGCACGCCCTGTCCCTGCTCCTCATTCTCCCCCCACAGCGCCTCCTTCATGCTGCAGAACAGCTGATCACGGTGGGCAGAAGGTGCTGGGAGGAAGGTGATGGAGTCGATCAGCAGGTCCACCACCAGGGGGGAAGCGCTGGGGGTGAGGGGAGGCTGGCTGCCGGTGGGTGCTAAGCATCCACTAATTTTTTTCTGTGGGTGCTCCAGCCTTGGAGCACCCATTGAGTCGGTGCCTATGTGCAGCATGAGAGTTGAATGTGCCTTTGATAATTTGAAAGGACACTGGCATTGTTAACTCACAAAATTGGACCTCAGTGAGAAAAATATCCCAATGGTTATAGCTGTCTGCTTGTGCTGTATTTAGGGTGACCATATTTCCCAAAGGGAAAATGGGACACTGCCCGAGCCCTCCCCCAAGACTCCTCTCTCCCCTCCCACCGTGCAGGGCTGGCCCAAGCCACTCACCTGAGCCCTGCCCCTCCTTCCCTGGGCAGGGCAGGCGTCACTGCTTCCCTCCCCTCATGTTTCTCCACACCCCACTTTTTTGACAAAAGTGGGCATTTGTCCCGCTTGCTTTTGCCAACTGATCAAATTGGGAAGAGCAAGTCAGCGTAACAGAGCACTTACATCAGTGGGAGACAAATTTAAGTATAGACACCTCGGTTAACATTAGCTGCCTTGCATTGACCTAAGTTTGTAATGAAGACCAGGCCTAACTCCAGGCAGGGGAGGTGTGGCTTGAGGGAGTGTTCACTGAAAGCCCTCTTAGAGGACATACAACAATGTTACACCACCACAATAGTTCCTGGGCTTGTCCCTGACATACATGCTCTCACCTAGCCACCGTCAATTTCACCAGCACTGTTGGCTAATGACTCTTTTAAATAGGTAGTCTACTGGAGTTTACAAAAGCCTTTACAACACTGGTTTTAGTATGGGGACAAGCATTGAAAACAGGGAGATTCCAGTTTTTAGTGACACATCAGTACTGTATTTATAAGAACAGAAGCTGGTTCAAAATTGAAAACTGAAATATGAGAAATTTCTAAGTGGTTTCCATTCCACAGGGTTCAAAACTGACTGACTTTTCAAAATATTTTCACCATTTTTTAAAAAACCGAACTTATCAAAACATTTAGTATTCCAAAATAACGAATTTATTGGAAAACAAAAGTGTTAACAGTTTTAAGTTTAGATAAAAATGTAAAAACAAAATTGTGCGCACAAAAATAGCGGCTTTTTGCAAAATTCTTCCTTTTAAAAAAAGTCCATTTTTAATAACGTCTTTAAAAAAAAAAATCCTACCAGAGGGTGTGGTGCATTCACATTATCTGGGATGGGATTTGATCGGAGAGTAACAGTCAGTTTGAAGAAAAAAAAAAAGGTTACATAGGAAGGAATTGGTAATTTTCTTATTTTGCAGGAGGCTTGAAGGTGAGGGGCAGGTAGTTAACATTTCTTTTTTGCTGCTAAGCTGGTTCAGAGCATTAAAGTCATTAAAAGAAACATGGTGGGTGAGATAGTATCTTTTATTAGACCAATTTCTGTTGGTGAAAGAGAGAAGTTTTTGAGCTACATGGAGCTCTGGGAAGTCACTTAAGGCACCTGGTTCTGTGGTATGTGGGATGAGATTGCACTAGTGGAGTTAACTGCTAAGCAAGGAAGTAGATTTGTACATGCAGATAAAATTAATTAGCATATAGTCATTACACAAAGGATCACTGCTTATTGATTATAAATGAGTGGCTAAAATGAAGTTATCAGCATCAAAATGCCTATTGTGCTTAAAAGGAAAAATAGGAAAGGGATCTGTTCTCTGCAGCAAAGCTCACCACATTGGAGAATTTTATCCAATTGAATAAGGCTATTTTATAATGAAAGGAAAGCTGAGAATTGAGACTGAGTAAAAATGGCTGTGGTGCATGGAAAATTTTGAAAACGGGAAATTGCCCAAGGGTTTTTAACCTCCTCCTGCCAATTTTCTGGAAACACGTATCAGAGAGCATCTGCACAATCTGAGTCAAGGACATAAAAACCAAGTTCCAAACAGGACCAGGGTCGCAATTTACAGTTTCTAGAACACGAAAAAGCAGAACCCTCCTGGTCCTCAGATAGTTCCTGCTTCTTTTGTCACAGTAGTCTCACTTTGGCTCTGTCCCCATGATGTCTGTGTTCCCACTCCTCTTCATGCTGACTTCTTCTCCCTCAATTCGTACTTTCCCCCCCTCTTCTCTCTAGCTTTCTATTGGCCCTTCCCAGCCAGAAATGTATAATGTTTCATACTAAGCATCTTTCTGTTGGACTATTTTATCTGTCAACTCAATGTTGTTTACAACTTAATTCCAACTAATCAATACTTTTTAGATTATCTGAAAGATCAAGAGTGAATTGCAAGAAATATTCATATTGTATAAGAAAATACAGACAAGGGAACCAATTGTCCTTTATAGTAAAGACCTTTTACACCACTCAGGCAAGTTTCTGCTTTTGGAGTCCTGCCAAAACTTGGGCACAAACCCAGCTCCTTAATACACATAAACAAGTCCCCCCATGAAAAACAGAAAGACAAAGAAAAATAATCAGAGCCAACCATAATAGAAGCATCCTCCCCAGCCATGACAAAGTTGAATCCCCTCACCAATACACCACATGCCCGTGGCATGCCAGTCTCTGTGATATCTAGGGTAAGAGCAGTGAACCACACCTTTGGTGCAATATCATTCCCCCTACCTAATACCATAATTTCATTCCAGTTCCCACCATGTCGCAAGCTACACACTCTCCAGCATCCTCTTATGCCTTCACTCATTCCCTCTGAATCTATTCCAAGAGGTCTCTGGGCCTCTAGACTGGGCTTTGTCCCCACCCAAAATAAGAGGGATTGGACACAAACCCAACCCATATTAAACTCAGATGTGCCTCCGCCATTGCCTGTCCCTTTCTAGGCAGCGCAAGCCTTAGCCCTCAGTTCTGTCCAGCTTGTCTGTACTAACTCCTCTGGGGAAGCCCAGGTCATGGGGCTCTTTTAGATCACCACCTCATCTCTCACCTTCTAGAGAAATGAGCATAAAACCATGCTGATGAGAGAGGTCTCTCCTCCCATTGCCAGTATGCCAGATCTGAGAAAACCCTGTATCCCTCCCAAGCCCTCTCTTGTCCTAGAAGGACAGGTACATTCAATACCATCATGTGACGCTTTCTTGGGGTGTCCAGAACTGTGAGACACCTTATTACCCCTCTGTCTCAGTGAGAGAGAGATTTGCTGCTGCTAAATTGTGGATTACCTCTATGACACTCCACTCTGTTAGTCAGCCCAACAACCCCTCAGGATGCTGGCAGTCCTTTCCTTGGCTTAAAGTAACTCTTGGTGCCACCAAGGCCTCTGGGAGAGTGTTCCACTGCAATACCCAGCCCTTGAAACTGGACACTGACAGAAATTACCAAATCTGCTGTCTCCAAAAAGAAAATATACACATCAGCTTGTTGGCTCAGCTGAGGACTCACACCTCACTATAGTATAACAGCACTGAGATGAATTTATAACAGCAAGAATAAGTTTATTAATAAAGAACAGAGATATAAGTGATACTAAGCAGAGATATCAGGAACAGAAAATGATTACAGATGAAACAAAAACATAATCACACATTCTAGTCGCTAAAACTTAATTCGACAGGTTACAACCCTTGTCTAAGGCAGTTTTCTTATTTTCAGCCACTTCTCTCAGCGTCACCAAACTCACATAGTTGGGGATTCACCATTCATGGATTGCAAAGACCGCTGACCTCTCTGTTTCCTTAATTACTGATAACCAGATGCCCTTTTTCTTCTCCTGACATTCCCCAAATTTCATTGTCTTTGTCTCAAGAGTCACGATGAACCCTGGTATTCAGACTTTAGGGGGTCCTCTTGTAGTGATTTCACATCATGACATTAATTTGTTCCTCCTGTTTACCTCTGATGCAAATGAAGCGTCCATTGGGTTGGTTTCACAATACTTGATTCACAACAGATACCCAGACAGGCAGGTAAATCTACATTCCTTTGTCTGAGGAAGACTTATCAATCCTGCTTGGCTGCATAGTTCTAAACATATTTTCAGTATACACATACAGCTTTTTGATTAACATACAATGCCTATGATGACTAATGTGACATAGGTGTTCATTTGATATCTTACACAATATTCTTTACAGCAGTGATTCTCAACCTTTTTGGACTCAGGATACATTTGTAACTGTTTATGTCCTGTCATGATCCAGTAAATAGTCTGGGGGTAGAGGTCCTGGGGTGATTTCAGTCGGATCCAGTCCTTCGGCAGGGGCTGGGTCCTGCCCAGCCCTCATCCTACACTAGCGGCTTCTGTAGCTCCTGTGCTGTAGGGCTGGTTGGGCCTGGCTCTCTGCTCCGGGCTTGCAACCTCTGGGGTTGCCCCGCCCCCCTGACAAGATTAAATGTGTGTAAGTGGAGTTGTGACGTGGCTCACGGGGTTGCAGTGCCACTCACTCAAATTTGGTCTACCCAGATTCCCATCATTATGACAGCTGGGCCAAACCTGACTGGTGCCTGGACCCCATAGGTTGCAGTGCTTAGAGCAGGGAGGCAAGCCCCATGAGCCCTGTGAGACAGCAGCTGCCACGCAACCCTTTGGAAAATTCTGGCAACCCAATTTGGGTCCCGACCCACGGGTTGAGAAACCCGGCTTTATAAATAAATATCATGACAGCAGTGTGTTAGGTGAAGTGAGTTTGTCAGGCCTGATGGGAGTTATATAGCAGTGGACCCTTTGCCAATGGGCATGGAGGGGCTCTTAAGCTGACACCACACCAGCTCTTCCTGCACCTATTGAGCCCACAGACAGTCCATCAGCATCTCCACATAGCTGAGATGCCCCTTTCCCCTGCTAACTCCACCAAACTGGGCAAATACACCCATACCTCTCCTCAGCTTGACCAGTAAAATGTGTTCCCCTGCCCCAGCCAACTACAGTGCTTCTCTCCCTTGGCTAGAATCACTGTTTTCCACCTGAACCACTCCTGAATCAGTTCATAGGGAACCATGTTGTTCCTAAACATAACTGTTACTTCTTTATGCCCAGGGCAGTTAGAGAGATGGCCAATGCATACTGCCATTCCCCTTCACCTCAAACCCTCCCATAGTGCCCCCAGAAGCTCTCCATCCCTTATTCCTGAAGCAAAAGTTACTCCTAGGGGAATTCTGCACCACTGCGCACTGCAGAATTTTGCAGAAATGTACGTTGTGCATGCAGAATTTCCTTTCCCCCACAGGAATGGGCGGCAGTGCTGCTAGCTGCCACAAAGGGCCACTGGACCCAACAGAGCCTAGCTCACACATAGAAGACACTGCTGGGGGGAGGGAGAGGGAGCTAGAGCAGTGGTGGACAACGTGCGGCCTGTCAGGGTAATCCGCTGGCGGGCCGCAAGACAGTTTGTTTACATTAACCGGACACAGGCATGGCTGGCTGCAGCTCCCAATGGCCGCGGTTCGCTGTTCCCAGCCAATGGGAGTTGTGGGAAGCGGCAGCCAGCACATCCCTGGGCAAGAGGGGGCCCTGTGGCTGGTCTCTGGGCGAGAAGGGGTGTGGGTATCTGGGCAAGGGGTCACCCATGGCTGGGCTCTGGGGAGGAGGGCTGCGGGTATCTGGCCTTGGGGTGGGGGGGGCACGTGGCTGGGCTTTGAGGGCGGGATAGGGGACAGAGAAACAGGAACTGGGTTGTCATAGAGGTTTCTTTAACTCTCTATTCCTAGGGGAATTTTTGTGTGTGTTAGACAGACTTGCTGACAGGTATTTTGAAATAAATTAGCAACATAATTGAAATTGGCATGATTATGTAGTGTTATTTTGACAAATAAAATATGCAGAAATTTAAAATATTGTGTGCAGAATTTTTTGGCACAGAATGCCCCCAGGAGTAAAAAAGTCCTTTGACCCTGGCAGCTGAATCTCTATTATGAGGGCCGAAGGTGCAACCTCATGCCTTTCAAAAGGAGTCTCAATTAAGACATGTCTCTTTGGCATTATTAGGGAAACAAACAATGTACGTTCTCATCTATCTCCAGTTACTTCTCCCTGTACTCCCACTTCCCACCCTTTTTCCAACCCCACTCCCTTCCAGAGTCAGCCCCCTGCCCTCACTGCTGCCTTCCATCCCTTCCACTTCCAGATCAACTGGTTGTATACAATGGTATTATGCTAAAAAGAGTACCAAGTAAGGTCTTTTATGAAAGCTTCTAGTGTTCTGAACTTGATCATCCTTATGAGTTAAGTACACAGTCTGTACTTATGAATCTATATGTTTATGTATATAGAATAACATGTTCATGATTTGTATTACAATTTCAAATACACTTCACAGCATGGAGAGGCTCCTCTCAAGCTGGTTGTTTACACAAAGCTAACTTCAAGTATCCATCCATTGCCCAGCCAGGAAAAAACAATGATGGGCCATTAGAGTAAATGGGGAAACATAAAAACAACTTGAAACTGAAAAGAAAACCCCAGTCTTGGACCACTACCTTGATCATCTAGCCTGACCTCTTGTGTAACACAGGCCACAGACAGAACTTCACCAAAATAATTCCTAGAGCCTATCTTTTAGAGAAACGTCCAATCTTGATTTTAAAATGGTCAGTAATAGAAAATCCACCACGACCCTTGGTAAATTTTTTCAGTGGTTAATTACTCACCATTAAAACTTTACACCTAATTTCCTTCATCTGAGGAAAACCCTGGGGGGGGGAGGGAATTACATGTGTCAAGAATCCAGCATCATTGCTAACATCATGACTAATTTAAATGTTTAATGTTAGCTGCTTTAGTTTCAGTCTGCTCATGTTACCATATTTTATTTTACTGTCTTGGACAGAACAGCTATTTTGTGACAGCCTCAAAGCTGATAGGATACCTGACACATCTGCTGCCTCTTTAGTTACATGCAGAGATAGTAGGAGAAAACAATTATCAGGATTACCCCATTTGGAATAGACTTAGATTGAGTGTCATTTTGTTCATATGATAGGCAAGGATTGCTTGGCTTTCTGGTGCTCACCTGTTCACCATCAAAAACGTTCTACAATGCAGATTAACTTAGAGGGTGTGGGTATAAATCAAACAGACCTCCCAAGTCCTGTATGTTATAATGCACAGAGCTGGAGGCTGGGAACTAATACCAGACATCAGAAACAGTTTTATTAATTCACTTATAATCCTCCAAGGCAGATAACCAACTTATGTTAATGCAAAGTTTAGCCTCCCGATTGTGGTGTAGACATACTCCACATGAGCTGCCACAGTCCTCCCTCTATTCATGACTGCTCCACCATCAAGCTCTCATGAGAAGGGTAAGAGAGAGAGAAGATGTCATCCTTTTTTCCACTGCCTTCCAAGACTGAAGAAGCTAAATGAGGAGTTTGCCCCAATTTCTGCACCAGCTGATTCAAAATAGAGTAGAAGGACACAGAAAGCCTATTACACAATGTTTCCTGGCCCAGCTACTTCTCTCTTGTGGCCTCTTGTCAATTCCTGGAGTGGCTTCAGCCGTCTTAAACAATTTCTATAAGAACTGGAGAAGTGCAAGATCCTCTTCTGCAGAATTCTGGTGATCCTCTGTTGTGGATAGGTGGGAATCTTTTAGATACCAAACACCTAACAAAGTGTTGTTGGAATCCAGTGAAAAGTCATTGCTTTGGCTGATAAGAGAGTCATCTGTGGGGAGCTCCTTTGCCAACCACAGTCAAAAAAGAATTGACCACTGTTTGCAAGGAAACATTTAGGTAGGCTTATTTTTGACTAACAAAGGCCTGGTCTACACTACAAAGTTAGGCTGACGTAAATAATCGTGTATCAACCTGTTTGTGCATGTGTCTACAGTCAAATATGTCTCCCGCCAACCTACGTGCCCCAGTATGGCAATGCAGTAACACGACCTCCCCAAACGGCATGGAGCAGTTGTTGGATCATATTAAAGAAGTTCTGTATTAAAATCACAAATGAGTTTGATTCCCCTTAGTTTAAATTCCAGGGTATTACTAACTAAGAGGTCTCTTGGTTTTTGGTACTGTTTCTCTCCCTCTGTGTGTGAAACTTGCAAGCTGTTAATTGCGTTAGTACATTCTAAGACAGAGTCTGTTCTCAGAGCAATTCACACAGAGAGAGGCTCAAAGGAATACTCTGTAACAACAGAAACAGCACCCAGAGACTCCCCGCCCTTTTGTTGTATTAACCATTGTGATTAAAATAGAGATAGAGGATGTATGTGGATGGATGCTTGGTGTGGATAATAACTGAATGATCAGGGAGGTGCCAGCCTAAGAATCCAGTGTCCATTGGCTGAAGAAGGCGTCAAGTGGAAATAACCAGAGGACCCCCGGAGGGCAGACTGCAATCCACCCAACAGCCTCAAGAATGGGAGAACCAAAGAACAAGATAACATCTGGCAGCACGGAGCCGTCAGGAATGTGCTATCTGCTGATTGATTCAGCAACAGTATGATGAAGCAATTCCCATAGACTGGCATAGGAAAAAACTCCTATAGAAATGGACTCTAGAAAGTGAGAACTTTGGGGTCTGATTTTGCAAACCAACTTCCAGGAGCATCAGATGAGCATCTGACAAGGCCCTGCTCCCTCCTCATGTCCAGGCCACCTGGCCAGTGGCTTGGCATGAGCAACTCTAAGGCTGGTTACTATGATAACAACCTTGCAGAACCTCTGTGTGTGTGTGTGTGTGTGTGTGTGTATGAATGAATGTGTGAATAAATATGAGATTGAATGGAATGTTATAGCTATAACTAACTGCTTACTATGATTCTTCTGTATTCACAATAAATGTGGTATTTTGCCTTTTTCCCTTTAATAAGATCCTGCTGGGTTTTATTTTATTGGTATAACACAGTGGTAGACATACTGTGGTTGACGCAGTACAAGTGTAGACACTGCATTACCTATGTCAACCCTGACAGTCCTCCAGCAGCTGTCCCACAATGCCCAACAATGACAGCTCTAGTCACAACTGTGAACTCCACTGCCCACGGGCCACAGAGACCCCACCCTTTAAACCCCTGTGTATTTTTGAAATGCCCTTTCCTGATTGCCCTAGTTGGCAAGCACACCTAGCAGCTCTCCTTTGTTGTGTGCAACTGCCCAATCGACGGTGCAGGCTACACGCTCTAGACAAGCTCCTGCGTGGAGCAGACAGGAAGTATTGAATCTTGTGGTCCTGTGGAGAGAAGAGGCTGTGCAGGCACAGCTATTGACCAGTCAGAGAACCACAGACATCTACAAAAAGAATGCACAGGGAATGTAGGCAAAGGGGTAAGGCAGCGACCAGAAGCAGTGTCACATGAAAGCAAATAAACTGCAGCAGACTTACCACAAGGCCAGGGAAGCCAACTGACAATCTGGTGCTGAGCCACAGACCTGCCACTGTTACAGTGAGCTGCATGCCATATTTGTTGGAGGCCCCATCAGCGCCCCACAGACCACCCTGGATACCTCCGAGGAGCACGACAGAGAGACCCCTGCCATGAACAGTGAGAAGGAGGAGGAAGATATTAAAAAAAGAGGAGAGTGTCCAGGAAAGCTGCGAGCCAGGATCTTTTCAAGACTCCACTGCAGTCTAGCTAGTCCCACCAGCTGAGCATGGATGAGCCTGATCCAGGGAAAAGAACCTTGGGGAAGCGTGGGTATCCATTCTCCCTTACAATATTTAAAAGTGAAGATGGAGCCTGACCCAACTCCAGGTTAGCAGGACACAGGTACCTACTTTTCATTGTTTTACTTGTATGAGAAGAGGTAGAGGTACAACCAAACAGAGATAGAGTTACCTGCTATTCATTCCCCTGTAGGGTTGGGGGTGAGGGGATAAGCAGTTTGTTTATATACACAGGACTATCCCTTGTATCCTGAGTGATCTCAATGAAACTTTCATGGAGATACCCTGCAATCCTCTCCCCAATGTTTCCAGGGACGGCAGCCTTATTTTTTCCTCCACGATAGGACACTTTCCCACAACTTCAGCAGGCACCACTGCAGTAAAGAGGCGAGCGGCAAATGGGCCTGGGTGGCTTCGAGATGCCAGCAGCAGCTGTACTCTCTTTGCCTTTGTTACCTTCAGGAGTGAGATGTCAGCTAAAATCGTCACTGCCTGTGGAAAACAAGGCCGGTTCTCAGTGCCATTGCCCCGTACTCACACCCATGGAAACAGAGGCTGACATTTTATTGTTTTAAGAAACTGAACAATTCCCACCTGATTCCCCCATCCCATCCCCTCCGCAGGCCATACTCATCAGGGCTGCAGCTGGAGACCCGTGCTGCAGAGAGGTGCTCCAAAGCTGTCAATAAGCCTGAAGTGTCAGTTAGCATATCTTACTTAAAACTCTTGTGGGAATCAGGGAAGGGAGTTCTGAAACTTAACTTTCTCTTTCCATTGTGACTGACTGTTTCATCTGTAGTTGCTGTCATTGTGATCTTGAGGAGTGCCCCCTCCACACTCATGAAATTCCTGGCCCTGAGGAGGAGGAGAAAGAAGCGGACTAGGGAGGACATGTTCACACCAAGATGCTGCACGTCAGTGGTGCATTGGACCATGAACAGAAGGCCTGGAGGGTGAATATAGCAGATAGACTTAGAAAGAGAAAGCGGAGAAGAGAAAGGCCCAGGAGTCTCAGCAGGAAAAGGAGAGGAAGATGTACCAGGACGTAAAGGGGCCATCTCCAGCAGCAAACGCAAATACTTCATTCTTGCTGACCTACAGTTACAACAATCACAGGCTTCCCTCCCTCTGCAGCCAGTGGAGAGCTCCATTTCAGCAGCGCCCTACACCCCCCAAAATTCCACATGGCATCATGGACCACATCCTTACCCCCACTGCTCCACACTGCGGGACAGTAAGGAAAACCACAGCTTCACATACACTGACCTGTGAGTGCCATGGCTGGTGTATGTTTGGCAGAAATGGATTTAAATGGACAGTACTGTTCTACTTTTAAAGTTCTGTTAATTGATTTCATAAGTTTGCACTGTACTGGTTTTTAATTGCACATTAGTGTTTTGCACTTTTTGGTATAAAATAAATGTTTTTTAAATCAGCTTTATTACTTCATAACTTATACTGCAGAAAGCCTACCACTACTCAAAGCACATTGTGTAATAGAACAGGACTGGAGAACTCATAGTTAAGCACAGCATAAGTCAGAGGTTCATTAAAAGACAGTGAAGGAGTACTTGTGGCACCTTAGAGACTAACCAATTTATTTGATCATGAGCTTTCGTGAGCTACAGCTCACTTCATCGGATGCATACTGTGCAAACTGCAGAAGACATTATATACACAGAGACCATGAAACAATACCTCCTCCCACCCCACTCTCCTGCTGGTAATAGCTTATCTAAAGTGATCATCAAGTTGGGCCATTTCCAGCACAAATCCAGGTTTTCTCACCCTCCGCCCCCCCCCCCCACACACACACACAAACTCACTCTCTTGCTGGTAATAGCCCATCCAAAGTGACCACTCTCTTCACAATGTGCATGATAATCAAGGTGGGCCATTTCCAGCACAAATCCAGGTTTTCTCACCCCCCCCCCACAAACTCACTCTCCTGCTGGCAATAGCTCATCCAAACTGACCACTCTCCCCACAATGTGCATGACAATCAAGGTGGGCCATTTCCAGCATAAATCCAAGTTTAACCAGAACGTCTGGGGGGGGGGGGAGGGAGGGGGGAGGAAAAAACAAGGGGAAATAGGCTACCTTGCATAATGACTTAGCCACTCCCATTCTCTATTTAAGCCTAAATTAATAGTATCCAATTTGCAAATGAATTCCAATTCAGCAGTTTCTCGCTGGAGTCTGGATTTGAAGTTTTTTTGTTGTAAGATAGCGACCTTCATGTCTCTGATTGCGTGACCAGAGAGACTGAAGTGTTCTCCGACTGGTTTCTGAATGTTATAATTCTTGACATCTGATTTGTATCCATTTATTCTTTTACGTAGAGACTGTCCAGTTTGACCAATGTACATGGCAGAGGGGCATTGCTGGCACATATCACATTGGTGGATGTGCAGGTGAACGAGCCTCTGATAGTGTGGCTGATGTTATTAGGCCCTGTGATGGTGTCCCCTGAGTAGATATGTGGGCACAGTTGGCAACGGGCTTTGTTGCAAGGATAGGTTCCTGGGTTAGTGGTTCTGTTGTGTGGTATGTGGTTGTTGGTGAGTATTTGCTTCAGGTTGGGGGGCTGTCTGTAGGCAAGGACTGGCCTGTCTCCCAAGATTTGTGAGAGTGTTGGGTCATCCTTCAGGATAGGTTGTAGATCCTTAATAATGCGTTTTAGTTGGGGGCTGAAGGTGACGGCTAGTGGCGTTCTGTTATTTTCTTTGTTAGGCCTGTCCTGTAGTAGGTGACTTCTGGGAACTCTTCTGGCTCTATCAATCTGTTTCTTCACTTCCGCAGGTGGGTATTGTAGTTGTAAGAATGCTTGATAGAGATCTTGTAGGTGTTTGTCTCTGTCTGAGGGGTTGGAGCAAATGCGGTTGTATCGCAGAGCTTGGCTGTAGACGATGGATCGTGTGGTGTGGTCAGGGTGAAAGCTGGAGGCATGTAGGTAGGAATAGCGGTCAGTAGGTTTCCGGTATAGGGTGGTGTTTATGTGACCATTGTTTATTAGCACTGTAGTGTCCAGGAAGTGGATCTCTTGTGTGGACTGGACCAGGCTGAGGTTGATGGTGGGATGGAAATTGTTGAAATCATGGTGGAATTCCTCAAGGGCTTCTTTTCCATGGGTCCAGATGATGAAGATGTCATCAATATAGCGCAAGTAGATTAGGGGCGTTAGGGGACGAGAGTGAGGAAGCGTTGTTCTAAATCAGCCATAAAAATGTTGGCATACTGTGGGGCCATGCGGGTACCCATAGCAATGCCGCTGATCTGAAGGTATACATTGTCCCCAAATGTAAAATAGTTATGGGTAAGGACAAAGTCACAAAGTTCAGCCACCAGGTTAGCCGTGACATTATCGGGGATAGTGTTCTTGAGCTCATGCTCAAATAAATTGGTTAGTCTCAAAGGTGCCACAAGTACTCCTTTTCTTTTTGCGAATACAGACTAACACGGTTGTTACTCTGAAACCTGTCATTAAAAGACAGTGTGATATTCACAAATGTACACCCAGCTCTACACAATTCCTAACAACCCCCAAAACTTCAGGGCCTGGCAGAGCACCATCCAGCACAGCACATTACCGTCACTGCTTGTTAAAGTGCTCTTCCAAGGCCTCCCTCAGCGGCATAGCTCTGCACTGAGCTCTTCTAATGGCCTTTGTGTCTGGCTGTTCAGACTTAGCAAACAGCCACTCCACTTCCGCCCTCCACCTGGCAGCAACTTTTCCCCTTTTGCCTCAAAGATATTGTGCAGGACACAACAGGCACTTATAACCCTTGGGATATTTTTCTCTCTCTGATCTAATCTAGTGAGTAAATACCACCAGCAATCCTTTAACCTGCCAAAAGCACATTAAACAGTCATTCTGCACCTGCTAAGCCAGTAGTTGAATCTTTCCTTGGAGCGGTCAAGATGGCAAGTATATGACTTCATGAGCCAAGGGAACAAGGCAGGGTCCCCAAAGATCACTATTGGCATTTCAACATCACCAATGGTAATCTGCCCCTGGGAAAAAATGTCCCTGATTGCAGCTTCCTGAACAATCCTGTGTTCTTAAAGATGTGAGCATCATGCACTTTCCCTGACCATCTCACATTGATAGCAGTGAAACATCCTTCATGATCCACCACTGCTTATATAACCATAGAAAAGTCGCTCGTTTTGTTGATATACTCTGTGATAAGGTGGGCTGAAGCCAAAATACGGATGTGCACGCTGTCTATCACCCCACTGTAGTTTAGGAGCTCCATAGCTTCAAATCCAACCACAATGTCCTGCACATTACTTACATACACGGTCCTGCATCACAGTATTCAATTAATAGTCCTACACATTTTCATGAAAACAGCCCCCACTGTGGATTTTTCAACTCCAAAATGATTTCCCACTGACCGGTAACAATCCGGGCATTGCAAGTTTCCACAGTGTGATTGCCACTTGCTTCTCAACAGTCAGTGTAGCTGTCCTTCTGGTGTCCATATACTGGAGGGCTGGGGTGAGCTCGGCACACAAATGCAGGAACGTGGCCTTCTGCATCTGAGAGTTCTGGGCACTGCTCACCATCCCAAACCTGCGTGATGATGCAATCCCACCAATCAGTGCTCATTTCTTGGGGCCAGAAGCAGCGCTCCATCAACTGCAACAGCTCTGTGAAGGCCATCAACAACCTTGAATTGTTTTTCAGTATGACCCCTAGCAATTTGTCCTCAAAGAAATAATCATGTCCCCCATTATTGCGGTACTTCCTGTGGCTCTGCAAATACCAGAGGATCATTTGTGCTACGTATGCAACATTGACAACAATAAGCGCAGAGCTGTGTGAGCTCCATGCCTCTGTCAGAGATGGACAGCAAAAAGTGATGCACAGGTTTGTGGGATTTTTCAAAAAAGTGTGAAGATTATGGAATAGAAATGGCATTATAGGATGGAGAAAGTTGCATGATGGGAACTTGACTCCTTGCTCCCAGACCCCCTGCAAAACTCATGTGAACCACACATCACACTGTGAAAATTCTCCAAAAGGCATTGCGCCAGAAGGTGACATATGGCACACTGAGATATCTACCCAGGGTGCACTGCACTTCGTGTTAACACAAGAACTCCTGGTGAGTACGCAAAGTGCCAATACAAGCAGCCAATTTTGCACACACACACACGATACACTAACTGCAGCGGCTTTATGTCAGTGTAACGGGCATTGACCAAAGTTTGAAGTGTAGACATGGTCTGAGACTCATTTTCTGGTACAGCAAGAATGGCATTAGTGCATTCAGAAGTTGAAGTAAAACTGTGTCAAACACCACAGCTGTATGCACGTGCCCAAAAATAGGCGTTGGAGCTGCATAGCCAGCAGCCAATGTCAGAGAAAATGCACGCTAGGCAACAGTTTCAAATAATAGCACATCTGACCAACCCCAGCTAGAAGGCAGGGTTATACACACAAAAGGATACCCAGTGTTGGATACAAGGTGGTGTTGGAATCCAAGGAAAAGCCAGATTGCTGGCAGATAGTCTTTTGTGGGGATCTCCTTTGCCAACCACAGTCAAGCAAGAATTGACAACTGTTTTGTAAGGCAGCATTTCTACTGTGTGTGCGAGGAGACACAGGCATGTGGTACATAATGGCGCTGAGGAGCTTGGCTTGTGCTCTAGCCCACTACTTCTGTCCTGAAGCATCAAAAAACCTTAAGAGCTGGAAGAATTCCATTATCAATTTCATTCTTAAGAGCTAAGTCTTAGGAGTGAGTATTCTGCACAGATGGAGATTCTTAGGGGAGAAAAATGTTACTATTCTGTCAAGGTTACCTAAACAATTTTCTATTGTACAATGAATTTAGAATTTGTTAAGTACCCTCATTTGTGAGAGCTCACCCTCTCTCCAGAAATATATGTGGGTGGGTGATTATTTCTGGAATTACTGAACTGGAAAAAATACTTTAACAATGCAGTATTCCCACTGTAGAATTCAAGTGTATGAATGTGTGGGCTGTGTAAAGAGGATAGTGGAAGAAATCTCCCCTGCTTCCCACCCAACCACTAACTTCTAAAAATCCTGGTAGGAGAAACACTTAAGGGTTTTGACTTTTCATCCAGGAAAGTCATTTGTATACTGACTTGAGGCCTTCATTCACCCTACAAACCTGAGATTAGGACAATGCACATTTTTAATATTTACTATCAATATGCAATGGGTGTACATATAACTATGACCTCTTTGACTTCTCACATCTTGCTGTAGCAGCAACATTTGATGTGGACTTCATACACCAACAAAGTGGACTGCTGGAGCATGTAGAAGATGGATTCAGAGAAGGCTGAAGATAAAAGTAAAAGTCTTCCTGGGGAGGAGAGAAAGCCAACGGTACCCAATAAACTAAAATATAGCAACTTAAAAAGTTATTGTACAAGCCAGGCACCTGACATTTGCTATAGATCACTGACTGAGTAGCACCCTCCCCAGTCCACCCACTGCAAAAACAGCAGGAGAGGACAGTTTGCATTTCTGGAGCTGCAGAGTTTTAAGCAAGGGGATGTTTATTATTTTCAAATAAAGGGTTGGGGCTTTTTGCTGTGTTTGTTTCTTTTTTAACCTTCAGAATATCAAGGCTCATCCTCCATAATTTTGCTTGAATGTTTTGGAATACAATAAACTGAAATGGGAGCTATGTCAGGAAATATTTGAATCTTTAACAAAGAGAGCTTTTTCCTCAAGAATATCTATTAGATGTTAAACAAGTAAATGTAAACCATGACTAAGATTCCATTCCCCTCAGACTCCTGTGATGTCATTAAATGCTTCTGGTTCTGCAATTGTTCATAAAGTTCCTCAACAAAAAACGGGTAGATATAACTTGAAATTCTTGATATCAAAAACTTCTGAAAACACTTTCAGGTCTCCTTACAGTATAAGAAAACAGCAGCAAAAAATCCCCAAAACAAACAAATCACAAACATTTTTTACAAGCCTATAAAGATTCAGACAGATTTAAGAACATATATTGTTTATGCATTATGGAGCATTAGCTCTGTCAGAGTTAAGGATGAGATGAACTCTAAAATCCTCATACTCCCTTTGTCCTGTAAATTGATGTGCCTCAGCAAATCTGGAGCAATTGGTTGAGAGGGTCCTAAGATATGATGATCTCCTAGAAAGGACCAGTCAGTAAAATTTCCCAGTTCTTACTTTTTTTATGTACACTAGGGCTCAAACTATAGCACGGATCAACCCCAAAATGACATTACCCAATTGGATTTGATCTAGCACCCGCTGCCCTATCTGGGAAGAAATATTTTAAAAGTTATTAGGAGTTAAAGTTAACTCTACAAACTGGCTCAAACCTGGGTGCAAGCTGCAGTGACTTGCACACATACTGTGGGACTACTGCTCTGTGGTGTGCAAGTTTGTGGAAACAGAGTCACTGGCTAGCTCACGGCAACATGCTGATGCTATTGAACCAAAGCAAAACACAAACACTGTGAGTTTAAATCCTACCTGTGGCAAATATCTGAGATTATTCTGTGCCAGCATTTTCCTTGAGGCCCTTTTGGAAGTTTGGGCCTAAGAATTGAGCTTTTTGTTTAAAAGCCAGCAACTCGTGCTCTAAAGGCCAAATGCATACAGATTGTTTTGAAAATCTCTATGCTCCATCAGGGTAGAGAGAGAGTGGAGCAAGTTTGGGATCATTTAATCAAGGGTTTCCTCAGGTACAACCCTCACAGGAAATAATTGATTTTAATATTCAAATTGCTCTAAATCCCACATGCACACGGAGACTTGTCATGAAAACTTGTGTGCAACAATAGGTAGTTTGTGGTGTAAAACTGGGGTCATTTGGTCAGGGAGCTCCCAAGATGTAACCCCCACGATACAAACTGCTTATAATTTTCAAAATGCTCTACAATCTATGTGCATTGGAAACTTGTCTTGAAAACTCGTATTCTGCAACAGTGGCTAGAGCAGAATTTGTGGGACAAATTTTGGATTACTTGGCCCAGGGCATTGAGGAAATATTCCCCACACCCTCAAAAAAGCTGCTTTTAATATTTTCAGATTCTTATAACTTTTTTGGTGTAGACCTGGGGGCGGGAATGGGGAGAACTAAGGCTCTGATCTCAGGAAACTTATATCACTGAAGTGCCCCTAAGATCAGCTATTCAACACTACAAGGACCTGTTGAGAAATATTCCAAAACTTATTACACTACAAAAGCTTTATACTCCTGGGAGAATTCTGGGCCACTGTGCGAGTGCAGAATTCATGTCCCCTGCAGATTTCTTTGTTTCCCCACAGAAAAATGACTTTCTGACAGGGAAGCTGCAAGAGCAGTTACACACCACTCCCTAGTTGCGCAGATATATTGTTTCAGGCACCCAGAGCAGCCGGTCAGTAGCTCCTACCTTGAACAGGGATCAGCTGGTAGTCCTGGCTGGGCTGGAGGCAAGGGAAGATGGGATTTCCTCTTCCCCTGCAAGGAGTGGCTGGGGCCGTGTCAGACCCACCCCTAGAAACCTCTCCCAGCTGCAGGAAGCTCAGTATCCTCCCCTGCTTCTTGCCCTCATTGCTCCTCAGCTGCAGGAGGAGGGGTCACTCTATGGGGAACTGCTCCCCCATCCACCCAACCCCATGCATCTGTACCTCCCATACCCAGACACCCCCACCAAGCCTCACCCCATACACCCAGAACCCCCCAGCCCTCTATACCCAAACCCCACCCCACTGAACCTCAACCCCTGCATCTAGAGCACCCTCCCCCCAAGCTCCCTGCGTTCAAACCCCCACCCTGACGAGCCCTACCCCCACACCACACTGACCCCCAATTAGCTGCACCCCCACCCCCACCTCAGCAAGCCCTACTCCTCCAGCACCCACCTGCTAAGACCCCCCCATGCTGACCCCTCCGCTGAGCCCCAACCACTTTCACCTGGAAGCCCTTGCAGAGTCCCATTGCCCCTGCACCTAGAACCCCCCCAACAAGCCTCTGTGCATCCAGATCCCCCCACTTTAGCCCCCACTGAGCTGCCTGCACCCAGATTGTCCCACACAGAGTCTTCTCACCCCACACTGAGCCCCTCCACACTTAGATCCTGTCTGGTTGAGCCTGCCTGCGCCACACCTGGTGTACCTGGAGCAGAGGGGCAGGGCCCCAGTGTGTTTCTGGGGTAATAGGCCTTGTGCCGTGTCACGTCAGGTGCAGCCCCAACACTGAATCTGTGTCCCAGGGGTGGGGACATAGGCGCCGACTCCATGGGTGCTCCAGGACTGGAGCACCCACGGGGAAAAGTTAGTGGGTGCTGCTCTGCATCCACCGGCAGCCAAGCTCCCCTCCCCCTCTGGCCCACCTCCTCCTCCTGAGCACGCTGTGTCCCCGCTCCTCCGCCTACCTCTCAGCGTTTCCTGCACCGCTGCTGCCAAACTGTTTGCATGCTCCAGGTGTGTGGGGGGGGAGGAGAATGGGAACATGGGGCACTCAGGGAAGGAAGCAGGGAAGAGGCGGGGCCAGGTTGGGGATTTGGGGAAGGAGTTGGAATAGGGGCAGGAAGGGGGCAGAGACTTTGGGGAAGGGGTTGGAATGGGGGTGGGGCTTCATGGAAGGGGTGGAGTGGGGGCAGGGCCCGGGGGGGGGGGGGGAGATCAAGCACCCAGGGAAAAGAGGGGAAGTCAGCACCTGTGGGCAGGGAAGCTTGAGGGTGACCTCTCACCTTTGTACAACCAATGGCCTGTGCTCCCCACAGCCATGCTGGAGCCTCTACATTTATTTTTTGACAAATAAAGCTTGCAGAATATTGCAGAATTTTAAAATATTATGTGCAGAATTTCTAATTTTTTGGCACAGAATGCCCTCAGGAGTAGCTTTAGTACCTCTGCTGACCAATAGCATCCTCTGCACACTATTGCTTCCTCAGGAAATCCTTTGTGAACTACACTTGCTGAGGAATGGAATCACATGATGGTTCAAGGGAACAAAGCACTGCATCTTGAAACCAAGAACATGCATGCAAACCCTCTATGCAGGAGATTTGGGGACTGTGCACATTATTGTTCTCAACCTGCCTTTTGGTTGGTGTCTGGGGCTACAATAGGACTTCTTTTGGAAGTGGGAATATCGTGAAAATTTTGAAATTCAGTATCCCACAGCTGTACCCCAATGCTGTATGCACAACTCCTCTCCTAGGACAGTTTTGGGGGCAGTAATGTGTCCAGGACATGAGACCTAACATGATGGTGTTGGGCAGGGCTCATAGAGGAGGAACTAGCTACAGTAACTCCTCACTTAAAGTCGTCCCGGTTAACGTTTCATTGCTACGTTGCTGATCAATTAGGGAACATGCTCATTTAAAATTGTGCAATGTTCCCGTATAACGTCGTTTGGCAGCCGCCTGCTTTGTTCACTGCTTGTAGGAAGAGCACCCCATTGCAGCTAGCTGGTAGGGGCTTGGAACCAGGGTGGACCGGCAGCCCCCCTATCAGCTCCCCACTCCCCTAAGTTCCCGGTGCAGCAGCCGCCCAGCAGGGTATCAGTTGCCAGCAGTTCAGCTGTCCCTTCCCCACTGCCATGTGCTGCTCCTGCCCTCTGGCTTGGAGCTGCTTTCCAGAGCCTCCTGCTTGCTGGGGTTGAAAGAGGAGAAAGAGAGGGGCTAATGTCAGGGTGTTCCCCTCCCCCCTGCTCCTGCATCCCGCTTACCCATCTCCATAGAGCAGGGGGACACAGGACAGGGCTCAAGCCGGAGGGAGCTTCCTAGCAGCGGCTGCTGTGGTCTCAGCTTGCTGATTAACTTAACAAAGTAGTGTATTTAAGAGTGGTGTCAGCCTTCTTAAAGGGGAAATGCGCATCTCTCTCTCTCATACATAGGGTGTGCATGTCTGTCTCTGTCTGCCATGCTGTCTCCCCTTCCTCCATTCGGTGCTGTCTTGTAGAGGGTGAGGCTACATTAACAACGAGTTAACCCTTGAGGGCTCAGCCAGTTGCTAGTTCATCATTTAGAAATATCCCACCCTCTGACTCCACCACCTCAACCAAGCTTCACAATCATCATCGCTGTGTACAGTATTGTTTGTTTAAAACTTATACACTGTGTGTGTGTGTGTGTGTGTGTGTGTGTGTGTGTGTGTGTGTGTATATATATATATATATATTTCATTCTGGCAAAAAAAATTTTTCCCTGGAACCTAACCCCCCCTTACCCATTTTCATTAATTCTTATGGGGAAATTGGATTCACTTAACATCATTTCGCTTAAAGTCACCTTTTTCAGGAACATAACTACAACTTAAAGTGAAGAGTTACTGTACTACACTGAAAATGACGCCAGAGAGGCTGGCACAAGAGTCCTAGCCAGGATGAATCACTTCTGTGCCAGGAGAGGCTCAATGAACTCCTGGCAAGAAGCTCAGTGAACTGGATCTGGGTTGGGAACACGCGTACATGGTGCAGGCACACAGTTCTGAAACCAGGGTAAGGAGCTGAAAAAGAGTGATGTTCAATCATGCCACACATACAAAGAGGTGAGGGCTTGTCTACATTTAAAATGCTACAGAAGCACAGCTATGCCACTGGAGCACTTCAGTGTAGACATTAGCTATGCCAACAAGAGGGATTCTCCCCTGGCAGAGCTAATCCACCTCCCCGAGCAGCAGTAGTTAGGTCCTTGGAAGAATTCTTCCAGCAACCACGGTCTACATCGGGACTTAGGTCAGTTTAACCAAACACTGCTCATGGGTGTGGTTTTCTCACACCCCTGACTGATGTAGTTAAACTTCGGGCAACTAACAGAAGTTGCTAGATCGCAGGACCTGGTTCTCATGGGAGACTTCAATCACCCCGATATCTGCTGGGAGAGCAATACAACGGTGCACAGACAATCCAAGAAGTTTTTGGAAAGTGTAGGGGGCAATTTCCTGGTACAAGTGCTAGAGGAACCAACTACGGGCAGAGCTCTTCTTGACCTGCTGCTCACAAACCGGGAAGAATTAGTAGGGGAAGCAAAAGTGGATGGGAACCTGGGAGGCAGTGACCATGAGATGGTTGAGTTCAGGATCCTGACACAAGGAAGAAAGGAGAGCAGCAGAATACGGACCCTGGACTTCAGAAAAGCAGACTTTGACTCCCTCCAGGAACTGATGGGCAGGATCCCCTGGGAGAATAACAGGAGGGGGAAAGGAGTCCAGAAGAGCTGGCTATATTTTAAAGAATCCTTACTGAGGTTACAGGAACAAAACATCCCGATGTGTAAAAAGAATAGTAAATATGACAGGCGACCCAGCTTGGCTTAACAGTGAAATCCTTGGTTTCAGAGTAATAGCCGTGTTAGTCTGTATTCGCAAAAAGAAAAGGAGTACTTGTGGCACCTTAGAGACTAACCAATTTATTTGAGCATAAGCTTTCGTGAGCTACACGAAAGCTTATGCTCAAATAAATTGGTTAGTCTCTAAGGTGCCACAAGTACTCCTTTTCTTTTAGTGAAATCCTTGCTGCTCTTAAACACAAAAAAGAAGCTTACAAGAAGTGGAGAGTTTGACAAATGACCAGGAAGGAGTATAAAAATATTGCTCAGGCATGCAGGAGTTAAATCAGGAAGGCCAAATCCCACCTGGAGTTGCAGCTAGCAAGAGATGTTAAGAGTAACAAGAAGGGTTTCTTCAGGTATGTTAGCAACAAGAAGAAAGTCAAGGAAAGTGTGGGCCTCTTAGTGAATGAGGGAGGCAACCTAGTGACAGAGGATGTGGGAAAAGCTAATGTACTCAATGCTTTTTTTGCCTCTGTCTTCACAAACAAGGTCAGCTCCCAGACTACTGCACTGGGCAGCACAGCATGGGGAGGAGGTGACCAGCCCTCTGTGGAGAAAGAAGTGGTTCGGGACTATTTGGAAAAGCTGGACAACCACAAGTCCATGGGGCCAGATGCACTGCATCAGTGCGCTAAAGGAGTTGGTGGATGTGATTGCAGAGCCATTGGCCATTATCTTTGAAAACTCATGGCGATCAAGGGAGGTCCCGGACAACTGGAAAAAGGCTAATGTAGTGCCCATCTTTTAAAAAGGGAAGGAGGAGGATCCGGGGAACTACCGGCCAGTCAGCCTCACCTCAGCCTCACCTCAGCCACTGGAAAAATCCTGGAGCAGGTCCTCAAAGAATCAATTCTGAAGCACTTAGAGGAAAGTGATCAGGAACAGTCAGCATTGATTCATCAAGGGCAAGTCATGCCTGACTAATCTAATTGCCTTCTATGATGAGATAACTGGCTCTGTGGATGAGGGGAAAGCAGTGGACGTGTTATTCCTTGACTTTAGCAAAGCTTTTGACATGGTCTCCAACAGTATTCTTGCCAGTAAGTTAAAGAAGTATGGGCTGGATGAATGGACTATAAGGTGGATAGAAAGCTGGCTAGATTGTTGGACTCAACAGGTAGCGATCAATGGCTCCATCTCTAGTTGGCAGTCGGTATCAAGCGGAGTGCCCCAAGGGTCGGTCCTGGGGCCAGTTTTGTTCAATATCTTCATTAATGATCTGGAGGATGCCGTGGATTGCACCCTCAGCAAGTTTGCAGATGACACTAAACTGGGAGGAGAGGTAGATACGCTGGAGGGTAGGGATAGGATACAGAGAGCCCTAGACAAATTAGAGGATTGGGCCAAAAGAAATCTGATGAGGTTCAACGAGGACAAGTGTAGAGTTCTCCACTTAGGACGGAAGAATCCCATGCACGGCTACAGACTAGGGACTAAATGGCTATGCAGTAGTTCTGCAGAAAAGGACCTCGGGGTTACAGTGGACGAGAAGCTGGATATGAGTCAACAGTGTACCCTTGTTGCCAAGAAGGCCAATGGCATTTTGGGATGTATAAGTAGGGGCATTGCCAGCAGATCAAGGGATGTGATCATTCCCCTCTATTTGACATTGGTGAGGCCTCATCTGGAGTACTGTGTCCAGTTTTGGGCCCCACACTGCAAGAAGGATGTGAAAAAATTGGAAAGTGCCCAGCAGAGGGCAACAAAAATGATTAGGGGACTGGAACACATGACTTATGAGGAAAGGCCGAGGGAACTGGCATTGTTTAGTCTGCAGAAGAAAAGAATGAGGGGGGATTTGATAGCTGCTTTCAACTACCTGAAAGGGGGTTCCAAAGAGAATGGATCTAGACTGTTCTCAGTGGTAGCAGACGACAGAACAAGGAGTAATGGTCTCAAGTTGCAGTGGGGGAGGTCTAAGTTGGATATTAGGAAAAACTTTTTCACTAGGAGGGTGGTGAAGCACTGGAATGTGTTACCTGGGGGGTGGGGGAGTGGAATCTCCTTCCTTTGAGGTTTTTAAGTTCAGGCTTGACAAAGACCTGACTGGGATGATTGAGTTGGGGATTGCTCCTGCTTTGAGCAGGGGGTTGGACTAGATGACCTCCTGAGGTCCCTTCCAACCCTGATAGTCTATGATTCTATGAACCAAATTTTCTAGTTTAGGCCAGTCCTGAGATCTGGGGGAGATGGACTTGGGTGTAATCTTCATTGAGTTGAATGGGGCAGTTCAGGCCCCTCAGAGCTAGTGTTTCAGCCTATATTCATCAGCATGGCGTGTTCACATTCAACTGAAAGATGAAAAAGCCACTTCCCACCTCTGTAACCTCCCACGCCGCAGAGTGCCTTCGTACGCTCTTCACAGGCCATTAGCTTTCACTTTCCTCTCTAACCCTCGCAGAAGGCAGATGCAGTAACTGAATGGTGGCAAAGTATACCTGAGAACGCTTCTCAATCATGGCCCCATCCCTTCCTCAGAAAACAAAGGAAATTCATAGACAAACTTTAACAAAGAGTTAAGATTGTCTCTCTTCTGTGTTCTGGAAAGACACAAGGCAGGGGTAGACAAACAAACCTCTGGAAGTCAGGAAAGTTAAAGTTAACATCTCCCACCAAATAGTCCCACACAACCTTAACTCTGCCAGTAGGCAGAGGGGACCAAACCAAACCTGATCTATCCCTAACAATTTAGCATTGTCTTCGTTTATCCCCAACAATTTCTAGATCATCCCTCTTTATATACTTTCACAGACCCCCATGTTACCTATAGCAATACTGAGCCAGAGCTAGTTAGAGCAACTTGACAAATTCACACTGCTCTCTTGAGATGCAGCTACAGCTAGAACAGGGGTTCTCAAACTGGGGGTTGGGATCCCTCAAGGGGTCACAAGGCTATTGTATGTTTTTAATTTGGGGGGGGGGGGGGAAGGTGTCACACTCAGAGGCTTGCTATGTGAAAGGGGTCACCAGTAAAAAAAGTGTGAGAACCACTGAGCTAGCAGAAGCTGGGTTCCCTATTTTCTGGACTGTTATGGAGCTGTAAAAACAACAAGAAAGGGCTTCTAGAATAGCTGCAACTGCCATCTCCGGAGGCTGATATTCCACTGTGGCTATGAAAAAGACAGGAATGAGTCCTTTGCCCTACTCTAATGAGGCACAGCCTCAATGAAACAAAAGTTTTGGGAGAAGAAGAAACAAGAGAAGAGTTTTGAGATTGTAACTTAAGCACTCATGTTCCCACACCCTTGCTTCCTACCTGCAGCACTCAGTAATTTCCACCCCTTTCCTCTTCCCTAAAAGAATCCCAAGCCACACCACAGCATCCCTGCACTCAACTATATTTATACACTGTGTTCTTTCTCATGCATGGTGTAGTATTATAAATACTACAGTAAGAATGGTGACTTGCAAACCACTAGCTACCTCATCAGAATGAGGAACTGAATTAACAAGGCTGGGATTTGAACCAGAGGCTGATTTGACACACACACACTCCGCGCAAACCGCCCCCATAAACTACAGTGATCAGTGTTGCATATTTCTAAGAAATAATTTTAAAAAGCCAAACACAAAGTCACAGTTCAAACTCCACCTATGTCTAGTGTTTTAAAACATTCCAGAGAGTCTAAATATGTGATGTTATGTTGAACACACAAAATAGTAATGGATAAAATTCTGATCCTATTGAAGTCAGTGGAATGTTTATAATTGATTTCAATAGGGCCAGTATTTCACCCATTTTCTTATTTATTGGTATATCAATCCACAGTCCAACTTTGGGAAGTCAGTGTCATAACTAAGTCAAAGCCAAATTTGGCCCTTAATACTCTGTACATTTGCATATTTATTCTTATTACCAATTCATCATACAATAAGGTTTTTCAACATATTAATTACACCAAGGTATGTCTAAGAAAAATGTAGGCTTGAGATAGCATTTGTATAAATATACCTTGATCTTTCATGATTTCCTAGAGTTTTGAAATCTGAAATGGTAGTAGGGTACAGCAATCAGCTTCTCATCACATTTTATGTAATTTTAAAAGCACAGCACCTACAAGATTGATGAAGATTTTGGTTTTAGAAAGATATGGATATTGCCATTTAGATTTAATGGAACTACAATGGTATAAATAACCCAAAAAATTAAGATTAAAAGAAAGGGAGAGAACTACTTTTTAATTAAAATTAGCACTGTATTATAACAAAATTTGACAAATGTCACTATAATCAAATCTAATTTGCTTCTTGGCATTTCTGCTAAGAATGAACAATAGCACAAGCCTTCTGAGGAAAGGAAGTTAGAATAGGAATTTGAAGAACCATTAAATTGAACAGGGAAATCAGGAAGCAGGTCCTATTTCTCAGGACCTATAGGGATATAAATGATCAGTTAAAGCAAGTTACTTGTTCCTCTTTTGGAATTTCAGTTATCAACTTTACCTTCCCCACTGGGACTATTTCAGTTTTTAGCATTGTGAAAGCACCAAAAAAGATTGACAGAAGGAGGAGTAAAATGTTAAACAGTTTTAAATATCTAGCAAAGGCTTTGTAGTTTGCCTTAAAAATGGGCATTTGTACAAGACAAGCCAGCCAAAATACAAAGCCTCAGTCAAAATAAGCCTTTAGCCATAAAACTGTAACACTCTCTAATGAGTCCTTGCATACCATATTTTAGCTGCAACAGATTTTTAAAAACAATACTTGAAGGAGTAACATGTTAATATGAACATCCACTACTGGACTCTAGACACTGAAGTGACAACCTGTGCTATTTTAACTAAGAAGGCACTAGCTACCACAATAGAGTATTGCTACCTCTATTAAAAAAGGCACTTAAATAATCTGGAATTCTGA
Source organism: Natator depressus (assembly GCF_965152275.1). Classification (NCBI taxonomy): domain Eukaryota; kingdom Metazoa; phylum Chordata; order Testudines; family Cheloniidae; genus Natator; species Natator depressus. The sequence continues at coordinate 320,812,912 of NC_134234.1, read as the reverse complement.
TATTTGGCCACTTGAACTAATCACTTGCTAGCATTAATGATGAGACTAATCATGATACATAGTTATTTCTCTTTTACACTAGATTTTAAATAAATATTCTCCACTTTAAATAACTTTGGGTTTGTTTACTAGAGCAGTAAATATATCAAACTATTTGCTTGTTCCACCGAATTACACAAAAGGTGTATGTAACTATCCAAGAACTATCCATCCCTTTGCAGTTAGTTTCAATGTACTGAAACAGCATTAGTTGCTCTTTCACTTTTATTAAGTTCACTTACATTGACCAAATAAGTATCACTAAAGTAGAGAGTATATAAAATAAGAGTGATTCAATGGCTTCCGGTGCTCCATAAAAACCAAGTACTTAATTCAGCTATAAAACTTTAGAAATTACTTTAGATACAAAAAGTACAGTACACAGAACATCCTTTTATAGATCACTAAAGAAACTTTTGCACCATTGAGACAGCCATAAGTTCTGAACCTTTTTTTTTTTTTTGGCGCATCCTTGGTCAAAGCTTCAGTCAGTTGAAATTGGGAACACTTGGGATTCAAGATACCCTGAGCACATACTAGTGCAACATCACAAAAAACATAACATAATCCAATGAATTAGAAAAAAAAATGAAGCAAGAGTCAGATGGTGCTTTATTATACAAGCATGACAACAAGTTCCTTTGGAAAATAACTTCTTGGGTGGACTTCCAGACCAGTGAGGTAGTCCCATGGGAGAGAATGGAAGGAAGGAGACCTTAGTCCCTACTTGAGATGCCTGCCAAATAGTTTCTCATTTTGGAGCATAAATACGATGGGTGAGGACCGTGGCCCCTACTAGGGAACACAGCCTCTCAGTCCAGGTGAGGGTGGTAGTCGCAGCTGGTGACAGGGGCCAGGCAGGTTCTCAATCTGGGTTTGGGTGGGCAGGAACCTGGCTCTGTGGAGGAAAGGGTCCCATCAGTCTGAGCCATAAAGTGCAGTAGAAGGACACGATCCAGACAAATGCAATGTAAACAGGTGACTGACACTTGTCTCTGTTCGCTTCTTCCAGGGGAAGAGCCTCCCCCCCGCCCCAGATGTCCCCGTTCCCAGGCGGGGCAGCAGCTCACGATCTGGCTACGGGGAAGCGGCGGATTCTCACCACGGGCGCCAGGTCCACTTGAAGGATCCGCTGCGCCTGGCGCCGCGCCGCCTCCAGGCTCCGCGGCTTCCAGACGCTGCCCCGCACCTTGATGGTGGGGAAGGTGGTGAGACTGGGGGTGGCCGCTTTCCAGATCTCCTCCAAGGACCGGCCCGCAAAGGGAGCACACGAGGGCACCTCGGCCGAGCCGACCTGCTCCTCCTCGTCCTCCTCCCGCGGCCGCTGCGCTTCCCTGCCGGGGGGACCGGCGAGCGCTGGGGCGCGTTTCCTCCCCTTCTTTGCGCGGCCCGGCGCTCCGCGCTTGGCGCCAGCGGCCAGGGGGCGCCTCCTGGCCGCTCCGCGGCGGGTCCGGTGTCCCGGCGCCGGGAGCCGGTCGGGCACCACGGCCCGGCAGGAGGCGTAGCCGTACACGTCCTTGCTGCGCAGGATGACCGGGGAGAACTGGTGCTTGAGGCTGCAGAGGAAGTTCCACAGCTCCGAGTCCGAGCTCATGAACTCGGTGGAGCGGGGCATGAAGAGCTTGAAGGCGTCGCCCAGCGCCTTGGTGCCGGCGAAGGACACCTGCGACCGGGAGTAGACAACTTTCTCCGCCTCGCCCTCCTCGCCCCACGCCGCCGCGCCGAGCCCGGCAGCAGCTCCCCGGCCGGCTCCCTCCTGCTTCATCCTCCCAGCTCCTCGCTCCAGCGCCGCCTGCCTCCGACTGCAGGGCGCAACGGCCGCAGAGTGAAGGCTGCTGGCCTCAGCGCCGGCCCCACCACGCCGCTCGCTCGCCTGTCTCCTGCCGCCGCTGCTGAGCCAACCACAGCCGTACGCGCTCCTTTGCCGGTCTCTCCTCCTCCCAGGGCAGAGAGCAGCGAGCAATATCCTACCGCCCGGCTGGAGTGCCCCTCCCCATTCGCTCTCCTCAGGCACAAGGGCCAGCGTGGCTATTACTGAGCGTGCGCGGATAAGCTGCGCGTGCTCAGTAACAGCCACTGAAGCCGGTCGCTGTCCTCACTCTGCCCTTACTTGGGGAGGAGGAGAGAGAGTGTGCCGGTTGTGAAAGCCGAGGGGGGAGGGGTGGACAGAATGTCTGCAGGGGCAAACTGAGTGCACTGGAGGCATGGGAAGGAGAGGGTGGGAGCCGAGATTTGGAAGGGGGGTAGAAGGGGTAAATGTTACCACAGCAGAGGTGAGCAGCTGTTTGGAAAGGTGGGGGACAGAGGGGCTCCCTGGTCCTTCTGCACAGAAAGGAAATCTCCACACCCGGCCTACAGGCACCTCAGGGAGGCCACTCATCCAGTTTTGTACTGGAGGGTCTGGCTTTTTGGCTGGTTTGTCCCCTGTCCTGTACTGGGACAAAACCACATCCAGTTCTGTCTGGTGTCAAACAGGGGACACCATTTTGAAGAGCATGCTGCTCCTCTCCCGCCTGCACAACCTCACACGCTGCATGCCTGGGCAGGGCAGGGCCTTTTTGAAAATGTTGTCCCTCAGCGGTATGAGTTTGCACACACCACATATATGAGCTCATGTCCGTGGGGGCAGGGCAGCTGGCTCTTGAAAATGGTGTCCCTGGTGTGATATGACCTCGCACACATTGTGCATGTGAGATCATGCCAGTGAGGGTGGGGCAACTTGCTGTTGAAAATGGTGTCCCCTGTGCAGTGTGACTGGCACACACCATACATGTGAGATCACACCAGTGGGGGCAAAAGAAGCTCACTCTTGAAAACAGTCTCTCCTTTGCAGCATAACTTCGTCATGATGGCAGGGGCATGGTCATGCAGACAGGGGTGGAGTCACACAAGCAGGGTCAGGCCTATGCTGTTTTGGGAAGTGCCAGAATGTCCAGTATTCTAGGAACAGTTAGTGGGAACCTTACACACAGTACCTAGCCAAAGCTGCTCTTCCCTATCGGAAATGATGGTTGAACTGCTAAAGGAGACAGGATTCAGTTAAATATTTTATTCACATAACTCCATATATATATATATATATATATATATATTTTCATACATTTTTAGTGTTTAAAAGAATCCCTTATCTGTTTATATGTCTGCATAAAGCCTCATACAGTAATTCACAGATTTGTCTTATGTGCTATTCTGATTTCCTAAATTGGACTCCCTTGCTTGTAAACCCCTATAAATATAGTTTCACTCCTTTTAATTATTTATTTTAAAATATTTTTATTATTCTTAGTACTTCATCATTTACCTTGTTAACATTATACAGCTGGATGTCACTGTGCTCTTGATATTTTTAATGGCAAATAATTATTGGAAATAATAATTGCTTGTAACTTCAGCAATCACACCTCACTTAATAGGCAGCAGGTTTAACACAAACAAAAAGGAAGTATTTCTTCACACAACTCACAGTCAACCTGTGGAACTCCTTGCCAGAGGATGTTGTGAAGGCCAAGACTACAACAGGGTTCAAAAACGAACTAGATAAATTCATGGAGGATAAGTCCATCAATTGCTATTAGCCAGGATGGGCAGGGGTGGTGTCCCTAGCCTCTGTTTGCCAGAAGCTTGGAATGGGTGACAGGGAATGGATCACTTGATGATACCTGTTCTATTCATTCCCTCTGGGGCACCTGCCATTGGTAACTGTGGGAAGACAGGATACTGAGCTAGATGGACCTTTGGTCTGACCCAGTATGGCCAGTCTTATGTTCACACTATAGCACTTCTGTGACAGCAGGACATCCCACTACCATCTTCTGCTCTGTCTACACACTTAGACTCAGAGACTTTCTGTTGTTAAACACCACAGTGCAGTTTTCTTTACACTTTCTCTTCCCACCACTTTACTAATGCATAGACCGTATTTAGTTACAGTTTCACTTTCTCCTCAGTTCTGTGCAGAAGAGAGGGAAGAGATCTCTCTACCCAGAGATCCATCCTGGTTCCGGCTCTGCCAGTTTCCCCCTCTCTCCTGCACCTCCTTCCTGTGTCTTCTTATACCTCCTGTGTTACTGGGCCAGTTTGCTCATTAGTACCCCCCTCCCCAAGCCCATTCTAATCTATTAATTTGGCCCCAACATTTCCACTTTGAGGGAATTAAAGGTATTTAAGTGACCAGAGTGCTGGCTCAGTTGTTGGTTCCCAGCACCCACTTCCCAGGACTTCAATAGGTGTTGCTTCCCAGCATTCTGTCAAAATGGCCCAAGTTTTTATTGTCATTTTGTAATTTGCAGTTTGCACCATGCTATCTTCTGGATTTCTACTTGGAAGATGAGGTAGAGGGAGCAAAAGGGCAGCGATGGGGCTTTTCCTGGTTCACAGCAATTCTTCCCAATTACATTTGGTGTTATAGAGGCAGAAGGAGAGGTCTCACCCAATAATCATCTAGCACGACCAACAACAAAAAATTACCTGGTTATCACAGTAGCCCTTGCATCCCACCCCACCCCTCAGCCAAAGCCCTAAAAAGTAACTGCACCCCCCATTTGCAACTCCTATCTTGCAAGATACTTCCTTCACTGAAAGCCTCACAATACCACCTGGCTTCAGCTCACTCCAAAATAATAACATAATCAGAATTTCCAACCTGTATGTCAAATGTTCATGCTTCCCTCACTTTTCAGGTTGCATTTAGAGTCCCTTTACAGGGTTTTCAAGATGCAGCAAAATACATTTTCTTGTGTGTATTTAAAAAGAAGGATTTGTGTAGCAACTATAAGGGGGACAGGATCCCCAGAGAAAGAACAAAAGACTCAAAAGGAGAACCCAGATGAAAAGAACAAAGAAGTGGACAAAATTCATATAATACTAGATTAAAATTATGCTCATGTGTTTATATAATACTATCTACTGAAATCCCTAGATCCTATAGGCTTTTTGATTACCAAGAAAAAGTTATTGCAATGCTGTAAATCATTTATTCAGTTCACTGATGTGTTGGAAGATATTGATGTAGTCACAATATTTACATAATTAATTTTGTATCCTAGGATAGCACGTTGGTTATGAAGTCCAAAAATAATGACCGTGTCCTCCAGTTTGTTGATTTTTTTTGTGAGCCACCATCTTAACCTGGTTCACAGCACCATTCCTCACTGTGTGGTACTCATAATGCTTTCCAGCACTGCAATACAATTTTCTCAGATATCAACAAATTACGTCTTTCTCAGCCTGTGACTTTCAATAACTTAGAGATCGATCCTAATAAAATAGACTAGATATAAACTGAAGAGTCTTTGAATAAAAGCAAGGAGTCCCCCTCTGTGTCCAGTGTCTCCAGGAATCCTTAATCTGTGTGGGGGACTATTTACATTTTTGAGATTTTTTAAAAATCTGAGGCTTAAATGACTCACTGAAATACACAAGGAAAAAATTCTTCATAAGGAGACATTTTGGCTTAGTCCACACACTAGAAAGTGTGTGCCAGTTTAGCTATAGTCTCCTTGTGTAGCTGAACTTTTTACTGGTGTAAAAGTGTTTTGGCAGCATATTTTACACTAGTTCCCCAAACAAAATAAGCTATGCCAGAAAGCACATTTTTGCAGATATAACTGTGTCTACACTAGGGCTTTTGCTGACATAAATGTTTAAAAACAAAAAGTTACACCCCTAACTGATGTTACTATACTGTTAAAAGTTTTAAGTATAGACCTGACCTTGGAAAAACTACCTTAAAAACTAATCCGAAAATGAACAAGTCTCCCTACAGCTAAGTGAGATTTGGAATATCTTTGACAATTCTACTTCTTTATTTGCTTCTCTGAAGATATCGGATGAGATCCTTGCCTACTACACTCTTCCTTTTACTTTGCATGAAAGGGCTGGAGCATTGTAAAGGGGCCCCAAAAACCTCATAATCTACCATGAGTCCCCTCAGCTCAGGAACTGCAGAGACTGCTGTAAACCACTCTCCTGAGGACCCCTTTGCAAGCCCTGGCATATGGCCAAGGCTGAGGATGCAAGGGGTGTACTGGGGATGGGACCATAGCACTGCCGAGATTTCAGGGAATGCTGTAGCCCATAGGGCAGCCTGCCTGAAATTTGACAGGCCCCATGGTTGTCTTAAGTTAGAACAGAGATCTCTCCAGTAACCACAACAGCCCAGTATCAGGAGGGTGCTGTCACAGATCAGGGCAATTGAACCTTATTTTCCCTTAATGGTTCAGCAAGGGTACTGATCCTCAGGCTTCTGGCTTCCTAGCCATTGCCTTTCTTGGGTGGAGACTCATTATCTCTCTCCTTCCTGACCACAGTATTTCCCTATCTTCACTGTGTTATCCCCAGCAAACAATGGTCAGCCTAAACAGGCCAACTTGTTTCGTCTTCAGAGACTGATAATAATGTAATTGCCCACATTTATAAGTTATCACACAGTTCTTTATAAGCAAGCATATTTTATTCTTAAGCACAACAGAGAAAACATATTAAAAACAATAAAGAACCTACATGCATGCTAATAAGCTTACCCTCCCTTGCCATCTCCACCAGGGCTCTGGTTAGTGTAGTTCTTCAAACCCTTCCCTAAGGATTGGGGCCTTCCATGGACAGCAGGTACTGTCCCTTTGTTGAAACTGAACCAAAGCCCTGAGTCAGTTCACCACCAGGTTATTTATGGAGTGTCCTTTCTTTGTCTGCTGGTCTCTAGAGAATCCAATTAGAACCTTTGAAGACAGCATGAATAGGTAATCAGACAGACAATGAGTCCCTTCCCCACAGGGAAGCTTCAAAGAACTGATAACAGGAGGAATTACATTAGCATACTCCCTCCTCCTAAAAGCAGTTACATACAATCTTACAATAACACAAACTATTGCATTTTAATACAATGGACCCTAAAAGTATTAGACTTGATTTAATAAGGTTTAAGTTATGACAATATTCTGGATAAACCTTACTGGATTATCTGTCATGGGCGCAAAGGTGGTTAACCCTTCCTCGAAGCTGCAAGTTGTGCCCATTGTATTTGCGTGTATTCCTACTCTCCGCCTCCTTCCAGCATTCATTAAGGAGATAAAATTTTCAATGACTTTTTTCTAGGGCTCTCAAGCGATTAAAAAAATTAATCACAATTAATTGCGCTGTTAAACAATAATAGAATACCATTAATTTAAATATTTTGGGATATTTTCTATATTTTCAAATATATTGATTTCAATTACAAACACAGAATACAAAGTGTACAGTGCTCACTTTGCAAATATTTGTAATAAAAATAAATATAATATAAAAAAAACAAAAGAAATAGTACTTTTCAATTCACCTAATACAGCTACTGTAATCTCTTTACTATGAAAGTTGAATTTACAAATGTAGAATTATGTACAAAAAAACCTGCATTCAAAAATAAAACAATGTAAAACTTTAGCGCCTACAAGTCCACTCAGTCCTACTTCTTGTTCAGCCAATTGCTAAGACAAACAAATTTGTTTACATTTGCAGGAGATAATGCTGCCGGCTTCTTGTTTACAAGGTCACCTGAAAGGGAGAACAGGTGTTCTTGTGGCACTGTTGTAGCTGGTGTCACCAGATGCCAGATGCGCTAAAGATTCATATGTCCCTTCATACTTCAACCACCATTCCAGAGAACATGCATCCATGCTGATGATGGGTTCTGCTCGATACCAATCCAAAGCAGAACGGACCGACAATGCATGTTCATTTTCATCCTCTGAGTCAGATGCCACCAACAGAAGGTTGATTTTTTTTAGTGGTTCGGGTTCTGTAGTTTCCGCATCTGAGTGTTGCTCTTTTAAGACTTTTGAAAGCATGCTCCACACCTCATCCCTCTCAGATTTTGGACGGCACTTCAGATTCTTAAACCTTGGGTTAAGTGCTGTAGCTATCTTTAGAAATCTCACATTGGTACTTTCTTTGCGTTTTGTCAAAACTGCTATGAAAGTGTTCTTAAAACGAACATGTGCTGGATCATCATCCGAGACTGTTATAACATGAAATATATGGCAGAATGCAGTAAAACAGAAGAGGAGACATACAATTCTCCCCCAAGGAGTTCAGTCACAAATTTAATTGTGTATTTTTTTTAAACGAGCATCATCAGCATGGAAGCATGTCCCCTGGAATAGTCACTGAAACATGAAGGGGCATATGAATGTTTAGTATATCTGGCATATAAATACCTTGCAATACCGGCTACAAAAGTATTTTCCACTGAATGCATCCAATGAAGTGAGCTGTAGCTCACAAAAGCTTATACTCAAATAAATTGGTTAGTCTCTAAGGTGCCACTAGCACTCCTTTTCTTTTTGGCTACAGAAGTGCCATGCGAACGCCTATTCTCAATTTCAGGTGACATTGTAAATAAGAACCAGGCAGCAGTATCTCCCGTAAATGTAAACAACTTGTTTGTCTTAGCGATTGGCTGAACAAGAAGTAGGACTGAGTGGACTTGTAGGCTCTAAAGTTTTACATTGTTTTGTTTTTGAGTGTAGTTATGTAACAAAAAAATAAATAAATCTACATTTGTAAGTTACACTTTCACGATAAAGAGATTGCACTACAATACTTGCATGAGGTGAATTGAAAAATACTATATCTTTTGTTTATCATTTTTACAGTGCAAATACTTGTAATCAGGAACAATAATATACAGTGAGCACTGTACACTTTGTATTCTGTGTTCTAATTGAAATCAATATATTTGAAAATGTAGAAAATTATCCAAAAAATTTAATAAATTTAAATTGGTATTCTATTGTTTAACAGTACAATAAATTGCAATTAATTTTTTTAATCACAATTAATTTTTTTGAGTTAATCACGTGAGTTAACTGTGATTAATCAACAGCCCTACTTTTTTTTGATGGTCCCATTCTCTCATAAATAATCTTTGGGCATTGACTACACTAAGAATTTGGGGATTTTTTGCTTCCCGCTCATCAAAAGATGTGAAATGGAATGTGCTGGACGGCACTGACGCAAATTGACATAACAACCAGTTTGATCTGCCTGTGCCTCAAAAAGCTAAAAAAATCTTTGAGTTAGAGGAGTTCTAACCTGTCTAACCCATAGGTGGAAATACAGTCAAATGATATGTTACTAGAAGCAGATGTGGAAAGGCACCTCCTTCATCTCACCAGACTTAGCACTTCCCTCTCTGGTGATGGCAGGCCTGAGGTAATCTGCCCCACACAGGGCAGGGTTTGCCTTCCCCTTCTGTATTGCCTTGGTCATACTTTCAGAGTAGGCCTGAGGATCAGCCTACAGGATGATCCTCCACCAAACAAAAAGGAAACAGTCTCATCAAAAAGGCCTCAGGCAACCCTTAATTGGGATCAGGTGTCTCAGGTGTCCCTAACTGACCTGAGGTAACCCCTTCTCAGCTTGTTGGGGAAAAGGGCCTTTAACTTTCTAGGGCTACTATATCGGCCTTCCCAGACCCTTATGCTGGTGTGGAGCTGCTGCTGCTAGGCCCAGAGCACTTGTCTCAATTTTTGTCTGGGCCAGACCCTGTCTGCTACCTTGCTGGCTGGTGGTTTTCCTGGTTGCTGCTGCTCCTTGGGGGTCCTGCTGGCTTGTTCCCCAGAGTGGGAGTGAGAGACCCTGCCTTTGCTACCACCTGTGGGGTGCCTCTTGGCTGCCTGACTGACTGTTGGTTACTGCTGTTTCTGCTGCCTTGAGGAAGAGGAGGACTTTTGCTGCTGGCGAAGCACACAGGAACTCTGCAGGACATTGTGGTGGGGATTTGTGGCTGGACTGAGTCTTTTTTTCATCCTTGCTCCTGTGGTGGTGGTAGCTACTTCTGTTGTGGGGAGAAGGGGGAGAGGTGTGGAGCACTCCCCTGTCTGTCCGTCCCCCCCACTATCGCTCCACCAGCCCCACTTACCATCTGGACTTGCTCCTCACCCCGAGACTCAGCCACTTGCCTCACCCCTTTTCTCCACCATTTGGGATTGCAGCAGCAGCAGCAAGCAAAAACAGCTTTGCACAATGCACGTGCCTTTCCCCTCCCCTCCTCTGCTGCTTTTGGCTGGTGGACTTTCCCACCATCTGCTTTGCCCACCAGCCTCACTGCAGCAGTTTGCCCCCTTTCCCTGTGCTCCCTGCCCCTCCCACTCCTTGCTGCCCCTTTTTTTGGCACCTCTTCTGCCCTAGTCCCCTAGTAGATTTTGTTTGCCTGCCCCACCCAGGCCCTTGCAGTTATCCTCTGTGTTTTTCCTGTCCTGCCCCCCATCTCCTCCCAGTCATTCCTTTTCCCCTTTGCCTTCCGTAGCCCCACCCTCATCCAGCAACCCCCTTGCTCTGTGCGCCCATGTCCCCTCCCAACATACTTGTGCCCCTTCCCCTCTTATGTTGAGCCACACTGTTCACTGCACCCCCTCATATATTGTAGTCCTTCCCCTCCCCAGTGCAGCCGGAGGAGCCGGCATTCCCGTCTCGCGTCGGTGATTGCACCACCCTTTCCCTGCCTTGATTGGTGCTCCTGTACCACCCTCTCTCTAGGCATCATCCTTCCCTGCCTGCAGCCTAGCAGGGAGGGGTGGTTGGCGTCCCCCCCCGCCTTCGGTGCTCATCCCCATCCCCTCCAAGCATGGTGGGAGAAATGGTGGGTGGGTTGACCCTGCTGCCCACCCTCCACCACCGCCTGCTCCCCCATCCGTCCCTGCCGCTACTCTCTCGACCGCCACTGCTGGACCGCCTACCATCACCCCTGCTGGGGCACCGGCAGCAGCGGGCACAAGTGCAGACCCCGTTGCTGCCATGCCTTCTGTCTCCTCCAATTCTGGGGGAGCCCCCGCAGCCGGTAGAAAGGGCCAGGAAATGCAGCCCTGCCATCGGCCACGGCTTCCCCTGCCCCTTCCTTTACCATCCCTTCTACCAGCTCTGAAGGCATCCCTCCCTCAACCCCCAATGCATACATCCAGGTGGCCGCAGCCCCTCCACCCACCACCTCGTCATCCATCCGGGCCACGGCCTCTGGTTCTATCCCTGGTGGCTGGGGACCCTTTCCCACCCTGAACAGGAAGCACGGCGTCCGTTGCCTCCTGGTGCCCACCTCGCCCCACATAGACACCTAATGCGGGCATTGGCGAGGGTGGGGCCCACAGCCATGGTGGTGGCCTCCAAGATGTACGGGAAGGTGGTTTTCTTCCTGGCATGGGAGGCTGCCGCCCAGAAGGCAGTGGAGAAGGGCCTGGCGGTGGAGGGCATGTATGTCCCCCTTGAGCCCTGGAGGACCTGGATCCTGTCCCATGAACCTCCCTGGCTGCCCCACCCATATACCTCGAGCTGGCTGCATGACCTGCAGCAGGTTCGCTTTAGAACTGCGCCACAGGCACATCTGTACATGCTCATGCTCTATACTCTCCATTTCCTCACCCTTGTGTCCTGCCCTGACACTAAATGGCAGGACCTAATGTCATTTGTTGAGGGTGAGGAATCCTGGTGGGTCAGCCTATACTCCACCTTGGCTCCATGGCCCGCCGGGGATATCGGTTGGCGGCTCTTTCATGGAGCCGTGAGCACGGGTGTGTACCTAGCACAGTTCACCTCCGTTCCCGATACCGGTCCCTTTTGTGGCATGAGGGAGACCCTGGTGCACACCTCTCTTGAGTGCGCCAGGCTGAAGCCCCTGTTCCGGCTCCTCCTGGACCTCCTTTTACATTTTTGGCTGCACTTCTCCCCACGCCTTCTTATATATGCACACCCCGTCCGTGGCCCCACAAAGTCGTGGGACCTCTTCGTCAACTTCCTCTTAGCGATGGCCAAAGTGGCCATCTGTAACACCAGGGAGAGGATGTTGGCTGAGGGGATTCTTTGTGACTGTGGGCCCTACTTCAGTTCCTCTCTCCGCTCATGTATCCGGGCAGAGTTCCTCTGGGCAGCATCCGCTGGCTCCCTTGACACCTTAGAGGAGCAGTGGGCGCTGTCCGGGGTTCTCTGCTCAGTGTCCCCTTCAGGTTCCCTACTTCTGACCCTTTGACCCACACGCCCGTCCTTGTTGTTTTTGCACTTGCCCACTGTAATTATTTGAGTCCCAGGCTCAGTAGATCTTCCCGATAGGCTGGGGGAGAGTCCTTTCACCTCCCAAAACCCAATATGAAGACCCTCTTGCAGCCATCTGGCCTGACTTTGTCACACAGAGTTACAGGTAAGAAATTACCCCTTACTGCCAATGGAAATAAGTCAATTCTGTCTATACCATGGTTCTATAAACATAACCTGAAATAGGAATGCACCTGGCAAATGACCTAGAAAATTACTGGTGTAGAATACTGTGGAATTTTCAGCAAAAGCAGTAGAGTGAGTTTTTATAAGTATAGGTTAAAACATATTATTACACTCCTTTTATGTTAATCCACATTTATTAAGTACTTCTACTTCTTTGCTTCCAGAGTAGACAAAAGCACATAATGCAGACTTAATTTTTGCATCTTTAGTGCAAGTATCATACAACATACCAATCTCCTCTGAAAAAAAAAAATAGCCATCTCAAGGAAATACATGTTACTCCAGGTATCTTTCAGTAGTTTACAATAGCTCAGTACCATAACAGTAATAATCCTTAGCAAGTACATAGCTCTTCCTTTTCATCTTCCAACTTGCTTACAAACTTTAATTAAATTATCATTCACAGCACCTTTGAGTTAGGTAAGTAAATATTACTATTTTACAGAGAAGTAAAGTGAAGCACTGGATTTTAATGACTTGCCTAAAAAGGATGGGTTTGGTGATCTAATTCTGTAAGTCTTTTTAATTTCTGTTTTGATTCTAAAACTACAGTGATTGTCTGTATTGGAACTGGGATTAGAAATCAGGAATTCCTGGCTCTCAATCATTTGAATAAGTTATTAGAACATTCTTTTCGCTACAGAATTCTTGGTAAGGGGGGAAAAAAATCTCTTGACAAAGTATTGGATACACATTTTACGCTTAAAAATATCTCATGTTGGCTGTAAATCAATTTTCTCTTTACTAAGTCTGGTTTTATTTGTCCTTGTTCCTCCTCTTTCTCCCTTCACTCCATCTAAACTTTCTGCTTAACCACTTATCTTGGCTTTGCCTACACTAGACTGTTCCTGCATTTCCCACCATTGCTAGCGCTGGGATGGTTCCACTGGTAGGAGCTCTAGTACAGACAAGGTGCCAGTACTTTAACCACTATTTCATCTAGACCAGGTCTGTACAGTGATAGATGACATGGTGGTTAAGACACCAGGAGCCAGTCTACACTACTGTTCCCCAATTGTCTTCACTGTTGGAATTGCCTCACTGGTAGTTATGGTGGGAAACCTCACAGAAAAAGTTTAGTGTAGGTATAGACTTTGGAAGTGGATTAAACTAAACCAGAAAAAGGCACTCGTACTCTGGAATAAGTGTGTTGTGACAGAGTCAGGCTCCGACTTTTACTTTTCTTTTTTACTCGGCCCTGAGCCCCCAACCCCACTCTGCCACCTCCCTGAAGCTACACCCTCACTCCATCCCCTCCCCAAGGCCCCCGCCTGTCTGCCACTCACTGCTCTTTGCCCTCCCCCAACTCCTTCCCCGAGCCACCAAACAGCTGTTCGGCAGCAGAGCCACCTATCAGCTGTTTGGCAGCGCTCCAGATTAGCTGATCAGTGCTGAGCACCCACTATTTTTTTTTTTCTGTGTGTGCTCCAGCCCCAGAGCACCCATGGAGTTGGTGCCTATGGAGTGGATGTTTTCAGAGAACTATCCACAATGACTCCAACATTTTGTTGAGCGAGGGTATTTTTCGTGTAAGTTGGATCATGGTTCTTGGGAGGGGCACCGGAACAAGGAGAGCCAAGGGGCCATGGCCTCCCACTTTTTGCCACGGGCCCAGCCCCTGCCTATCTTCTCCCCTGCAAAGCCCCATCCCCTGTCCAGGCAGGACACTGGAGGTCAGCCCAGATAAGAGCGGTCCAGGGAGCCTGGGCAGCTGTGGGGAGCCACAGACCCTCCAGCTGCCGGGGTGGGCGTGGGGGACTAGAGCAGCCCCAGGCCCATGTCCCCACTCCCCGGGCATCCTACCCAGGGCAGATGGAGGGTCCACGGTTCCCCACAGCTGCCCGTCTGCGGCTTTTTGGCTTCTGTAGCCCCACCCCCAGGCCAGGCTGGAAGCTGGAGCCAGGTCAGGGTAAGAGCTGCACAGGCAGCTGTGGAGGGCTGCGGACCCTCCACCTGCCCTGGGCAGAGGCTTGGAGGATGGGGACACAGGCCGGGGCCTGCTCTCAGGCCCCCACACCCCAAGCAGGTGGATGGACCTGGGCCCCACAGCCAGGCTCTGGCTTCTGTCTTGGCCAGGGGGGCGGGACCTAGGAGGAAAAAGGGGAGATGGGGCGGGGCCACAGAGAGGATGGGGCCTCATGCCCTCCCCCACACACTTTTAGGAAAAATCCATCGCCCCTGGTTCCTGGGAAGCCAGCCCGCTCTGCAGCAGACTGCACTTTGCAGGGACACCTACTTGTTTAATAAGAAAAGTAACTATGAAGAAGTGCAAGCCCCAGTTCACAATTTGTAGTGTAACCATTTGTTTCCATCACTCTTTCTTGTTTCTAGTAGAATCTCTATTCTTTCTTAAATAAACCTTCTTTTGTTTCATTACAAACTGTGTTATACAGGAGCAGTGGTTCAAGGTGAAACTTGGTTACACTGCTCCTTTGGTGGCAGAGGACCTGGGATTTCTGAGAGTAGTCGGGGGGGGGGGGGAAGGAAAGGGGACTGGGTATCACAGGGGAATGCTTCAAAGGGACTCCAGGACTGGGGTGGACCTATTGTTAACCTGCAATGCAAAGACAGAGCTGGCATAACCCAGAGGAGAATGCTTGAGTGACTGAAAGGCTGGTGTCATTATGGAGCTAACACCCAGCCACTGCAGACAAGACTCCCTGCTGCAAGCAGGTGGTAACAAGGAGATTTACAGTCCTAGGTACCCCGAGAACCATCACACTTAGCATCATTGTTATGTTCTTGATCTCCATTGCTGATGAATGTGCCAATGTAGTGTTCTTACACTTGACAGTACATTTTGTAAGAACACAGATGCAAATTTTGAAGGTGCAAATATCTATGAAATATTCCTTCCATTATTCAGATAATTAGGGTAAAAAGCAACGTTAAACTAAAAAGGGTTGTGTTCATGTGGTGAAGCTTTTATGAGTTTTCTATGTTCTCATTTTGGGATTTACTATAACCTGTAGTCCTAGGGCAGAAAAAGCTATTCATTTTAATAAGCTAATAAATATTCCTAAATTACTATAGCCTGCAATGACAAATGATACTAAAATACAAATGTAAGACCAAATAGACTACTAATTATGACCTTGAATTCCATAAACACAGAACAAAATACTAAAGATTTATGAAGGAAATCCCAGCAGATTTAGTCAACATTTTCCACACATTTCATTCTCTGTGGAAACCTCCACTTCTAAAGATAGTATAGAACAGATGTTATTGAGAATGGTTCAAAAACCCTTTTATTTAGGTCAATCAGTCTAACTACCTGAATTTTGCAGGACTGCTCTTTATGTGCCTGTATAACTTGAGTCCTTACTCACTTAAATGTTGAAGTCTATGGGAGATTTGAGTGAGTCAAGTCTGAATAAGGACTGTAGAACTTGGCCCTTTTCTACTGCATAATCAGGCATTAGATTGTTTCCACTCTCTCCTGATTTAGTCTGTTTATGAAAATCTGCAGTAGATAATCATGACCTCTTTATTCAAGTATGAAGGTGTATTTGGTCTTGAGCCTGCATTGTGACCTATGTGGAAAGACTTGTGCCGCCACGGAGCTGTATCAACTTCAATGCGGCTCTACATGGGTGCAGCAGTCCACCAGAATACTACACAGTGCAGGATTTGGGGGGGTTAGTTGTCTACTAACACTCTTCCTAGGTCTTTCTCAGACTTCATACTGCACAATTTTTAGTTGTGATATTTGTGACATCCTGGACAAGCCTCATTGAATTAAGTTAAACTTTATTTAATTAAGTTTAACTTCTTTGGAGTTGTTACATTAAGCATCTTTGTTTTAAAAATGCAAAGGTTTATGTACTTCTGTGTGGTTGTATGGAACTTCTTTAGCAGGTAGACAAGATTAATGTAATCTCTGGAAGGTATTAGGAACTTCAAAGGGCTTTTTGGAACAATACCTGTGAAGTGGATTTCCTAGGAAGTATGTGGGGGTGAGGAGAATGCGAATTCTTCTCTGAAGTCAATATTTTTAAGATATGCCCTGAGGCGAGAGACCCATTGTATACTAATTACTTGTTTTTGGAAATTTCTGATCAAAGACCCCTAAACTGTATAAAGGGTGGACTAAATATGATCTGAGTATGCTTGTTCTGATTTGAAGCTGTGATGAACTTGTGACCACAAAGGAAATCTCCTCGATGAAGTGTCAAAGGACTGCTCCTGCCAGAGCCCATGTTAGAGTTGGGGTGATGCCTGGTAAGCTTAGGCAGGTCTACACTTAAAACACTGCAGTGGCACAGCTGCAGTGGTGGTTAGGTCAGTATAACTTGCGTCGTTCAGGAGTGTGGATTTCTCACACCCCTGAGCGACATAGTTATACTGATGTACGTTTACAGCATAGACCTGGCCTTATTAGCATGTGTATATGTTCTTTTACTGTCTTTAATGTTTTTTCTGTAGTGTTTTTACCTTAGGAATAAAATAGAACTGTCTGGTAACTTATAACAGTTGGAAATCACTCTGTTATCAGTCTTTGAAGAGAAAGCAAGCAGGTGTGCTGGGCAGCCTATCTCTGCTGGGAATAACACAGTGAAGAGAGCAAACTGTGCAGCCTGGAAATATGTCAGTTAGAAGGGAGTGAGACCCAGGTGTCCACCCAAGAAAGGCAATAGCTGGGGAGCTGAAAGCCTGAAAGTGGGTGTGGGTGCCCTTGTTGGACCACTGAGGGGAAATACCTGTGCAATT
This sequence comes from Natator depressus, assembly GCF_965152275.1. Lineage (NCBI taxonomy): Eukaryota > Metazoa > Chordata > Testudines > Cheloniidae > Natator > Natator depressus. Next base: position 320,795,917 of record NC_134234.1, on the reverse strand, counting down.
GCCCTGAACTGTGACACAATTTTCTATCCATTGGTGTTTGAGTTTACATTTATATACTACAAGGAGTCCAGTGGCACCTTAAAGACTAACAGATTTATTTGGGCATAAGCTTTTGTGGGCTAGAACCCACTTCATCGTTTGCATGGAGTGAAAATTATAGATGCAGGCATTATTATACTGACACATGAAGAGAAGGGAGTTACCTCACAAGTGGAGAACCAGTGTTGACAGGGCCAATTCAATCAGTGTGGCTGTAGTCCACTCCCAATAATAGATTAAGGAGATGTCAATTCCAGGAGAGGCAAGCTGCTTTTGTAATGAGCCAGCCACTCCCAGTCCCTATTCAGGCCCAAATTAATGGTGTTAAATTTGCAAATGAATTTTTAGTTCTGCTGTTTCTCTTTGAAGTCTGTTTCTGAAGTTTTTTTGTTCAAGTATAGCTACTTTTAAATCTGTTACAGAATGTCCAGGAAGATTGAAGGGTTCTCCCACTGGCTTTTGTATGTTACCATTCCTGATGTCTGATTTGTGTCCATTTATTCTTTTACGTAAGGACTGTCCTGTTTGGCCAGTGTACACGGCAGAGGGGCATTGCTGGCACATGATGGCATATATAACATTAGTAGACGTGCAGGTGAATGAGCCTCTGATGGTGTGGCTGATGTGGTTGGGTCCTCTGATGGTGTCGCTAGAGTAGATATGGGGACAGAGTAAGCAATGAGGTTTGCTACAGGGATTGGTTCCTGGGTTAGCGTTTCTGTGGTGTGGTGTGTAGTTGCTGGTGAGTATTTGCTTCAGGTTGGGGGGCTCTCTGTAAGCAAGGACTGGCCTGCCTCCCAAGGTCTGTGAGAGTGAGGGATCATTTTCCAGGATAGGTTGTAAATCATGCTGATAACGTGCTGAAGAGGTTTTAGCTGGGGGCTGTACATGATGGCCAGTGGTGTTCTGTTATTTTCTTTGTTGGGCCTGTCCTGTAGTAGGTGATTCCTGGGTACCCATCTCACTCAGTCAGTCTGTTTCCTCACTTCCCCAGGTGGGTATAGTAGTTGTAAGAAAGCTTGATAGAGATCTTGTAGGTGTTTGTCTCTCTCTGAGGGATTGGAGGAAATTCGGCTGTATCTTAGGGCTTGGCTGTAGACAATGGATCATGTGACGTCTCCTGGATGGAAGCTGGAGGCATGTAGGTAAGTATAGCGGTCAGTAGGTTTCTGGTATAGGGTGGTGTTTATGTGACCAGCACTTTTTTGCACTGTAATGTCCAGGAAGTGGATTTCTTGTGTGGACTGGTCCAGGCTGAGGTTGATAGTGGAATGGAAATTGTTGAAATCCAGGTGGAATTCTTCAAGGGCCTCCTTCCCATGGGTCCATATGATGAAGATGTCATCAATGTAGTACAAGTAGAGGAGGGGCGCTAGGGGACGAGAGCTGAGGATGCGTTGTTCTAACTCAGCCATAAAAATGTTGGTATACTGTGGGGCCATAGCAGTGCCACTGACTTGAAGGTATAAGTTGTCCCCAAATCTGAAATGGTTGTGTGTAAGGACAAAGTCACAAAGCTCAGCCACCAGGTGTGCCGTGGCCTCATCAGGGATACTGTTCCTGACATCTTGTAGTCCATCCTCATGTGGAATATTGGTGTAAAGAGCTTCTACATCCATGGTGGCCAGGATGATGTTTTCAGGAAGATCACCAATACATTGTAGTTTCCTCTGGAAGTTGGTGGTGTCTCGAAGATAGCTAGGAGTGCTGGTAGTGTAGGGTCTGAGGAGAGAGTCCAAATAAACAGATAATCCTGCTGTAAGAGTGCCGATGCCTGAGATAATGGGGCTTCCAGGGTTCCCAGGTTTATGGATCTTGGGTAGCAGATAGAATACCCCTGATCGGGGCTCTGGGGGTGTGTCCATGTGGATTTGTTCCCGTGCTGCAGCAGGGAGTTTCTTGAGCAGCTGGTATAGTTTCTTTTAGTACTCCTCAGTGAGATCAGAGGATAGTGGCCTGTAGAATGTGGTGTTGGAGAGTTGCCTGGCAGCCTCCTGTTCATAATCCAACCTGTTCATGAGGACTACATCACCTCCTTTGTCAGCTCCTTTGATTATAATGTCAGAGTTGTTTCTGAGGCTGTGGATGGCATTGCATTCTGTACAGCTGAGGCTATGGGGCAAGTGATGCTGTTTGTTCACAATTTCAGCCTGTGCATGTCTGCGGAAGCACTCTATGTAGAAGTCCAGTCTGTCATTTCGACCGTCAGGAGTCCTGTATATACTGAAACACTGCACACAGTGTATGAAATTAAATGTGTTTCAAGTCCACATCATGTGACTCTTATCATTTATATTCACTTTATGAATTAATGAACATAAGAACGGCCATACTGGGTCAGACCAAAGGTCCATTTAGCCCAGTATCCTGTCTTCAAAACAGTGGCCAATGCCAGATGCCCCAGAGGGAATGAACAGAACAGGTAATCATCAAGTGATCTATCCCTTTTCACCCATTCCCAGCTTCTGCCAAACAGAGGCTACGGACACCATCCCTGTCAATCCTGGTTAATAGCCATTGATGGACCTATCCTACATGAACTTATCTAGTTCTTTTTAGAACCCTGTTCTAGTCTTGGCCTTCACAACATCCTCTAGCAAGGATTTCCACAGGTTGATTGTGCGTTGTGTGAAAAATACTTCCTTTTGTTTGTTTTAAATCTGCAGCCTATTAATTTATTAATAAAATATTAATTAATGTCAGCAAGTTAAAGAAGTATGGGCTGGATGGATGAACTACAAGGAGGATAGAAAGTTGGCTAGATTGTCGGGCTCAACGGGTAGTGATCAATGGCTCCATGTCTAGTTGGCAGCCGGTATCTAGCGGAGTGCCCCAAGGGTCGGTTCTGGGGCCGGTTTTGTTCAATATCTTCATTAATGATCTGGAGGATGGTGTGGATTGCACCCTCAGCAAGTTTTCGGATGACACTAAACTGGGAGGAGTGGTAGATACGATGGAGGGTAGGGATAGGATACAGAGGGACCTAGACAAATTGGAGGATTGGGCCAAAAGAAATCTGATGAGGTTCAACAAGGACAAGTGCAGAGTCCTGCACTTAGGACAGAAGAATCCCATGCACCGCTACAGATTAGGGACCGAATGGCTAGGCAGCAGTTCTGCAGAGAAGGACCTGGGGTGACAGTGGACGAGAAGCTGGATATGAGTCAACAGTGTGCCCTTGTTGCCAAGAAGGCCAATGGCATTTTGGGGTGTATAAGTAGGGGCATTGCCAGCAGATCGAGGGACGTGATCGTTCCCCCTATTCGACATTGGTGAGGCCTCATCTGGAGTACTGTGTCCAGTTTTGGGCCCCACACTACAAGAAGGATGTGGAGAAATTGGAGAGAGTCCAGCGAAGGGCAACAAAAATGATTAGGGGACTGGAACACATGAGTTATGAGGAGAGGCTGAGGGAACTGGGATTGTTTAGTCTACGGAAAAGAAGAATGAGGGGGGATTTGATAGCTGCTTTTAACTACCTGAAAGGTGGATCCAAAAAAAATGGATCTAGACTATTCTCAGTGATAGCAGATGACAGGACAAGGAGTAATGGTCTCAAGTTGCAGTAGGGGAGGTTTAGGTTGGATATTAGGAAAAACTTTTTCACTAGGAGGGTGGTGAAACACTGGAATGCGTTACCTAGGAAGGTGGTGGAATCCCCTTCCTTAGAAGTTTTTAAGGTCAGGCTTGACAAAGCCCTGGCTGGGATGATTTAGTTGGGATTGGTCCTGCTCTGGGCAGGGGGTTAAACTAGATGGCCTCCAGAGGTCCCTTCCAACTCTGTTATTCTATGATTCTATGAATTTCATTTGCTGACCCTTAGTTCTTGTGTTATGAGGAGTAAATAACACTTCCTTATTTACTTTCTCCATACCAGTCATGATTTTATAGATCTCTATCATATCCCTCTTAGTCGTCTCTTTTCCAAGCTGAAAAGTCGTAGTCTTATTAATCGCTCCTCATATGGAAGCCATTCCATACCCCTAATTATTTTTGTTGCCCTTTTCTAAACCTTTTCCAATTCCAATATATCTTTTTTGAGATCAGGCGACACATCTGCACGCAGTAGTCAAGATGTGGGCATACCATGGATTTATATAGAGGTAATATGATATTTTCTGTCTTATTATCTATCCCTTTCTTAATGACTCCCAACATTCTGTTAGCTTTTTTGACTGCTGCTGCACATTGAGCGGATGTTTTCAGAGAACTATCCACAATGACTCCAAGATCTCTTTCTTGAGTGGTAACAGCTAATTTAGACCCCATTATTTCATACGTATAGTTGGGATAATGTTTTCCAATGTGCATTACTTTGCATTTATCAACATTGAATTTCATCTGTCATTTTGGTGCCCAGTTACCCAGTTTTGTGAAATCCCTTTGTAGATCTTTCGCGGTCTGCTTTGGACTTAACTATCTTGAGTAGTTTTGTATCATCTGCAAATTTTGGCACCTCACTGTTTACCCCTTTTTCCAGATCATTTATAAATATGCTGAATAGGACTGGTCACAGTACAGACCCCCGAGGGACACCACTATTTACCTCCCACCATTCTGAAAACCGACCATTTATACCTACCCTTTGTTTCCTATCTTTTAACCAGTTACTGAGAGGACCTTCCCTCTCATCCCATGACAGCTTACTTTGCTTAAGAGTCTTTGGTGAGGGACCTTGTCAAAGGCTTGTCCACATACTTGTTGACCCTCTCAAAGAATTCTAGTAGATTGGTGAGGCATGATTTCCCTTTACAAAAACCATGTTGACTCTTCCCCAACAAATTATGTTCATCTATGTGTCTGACAGTTTTGTTCTTTACTATAGTGTCAACCAGCTTGCCCGGTACTCAAGTAAGGCTTTCCGGCCTGTAATTGCCAGGATCACCTATGGAGACCTTTTAAAAAAAATTGGCATCACATTAGCTATCCTCCAGTCATTGGGTACAGAAGCTGATTTAAATGATAGGTTACAAACTACAGTTAGTAGTTCTGCAATTTCACATTTGAGTTCCTTCAGAACTCTTGGGTGAATGCCATCCAGTTCTGGTGACTTATTGTTTAGTTTCTCAGTTTGTTCCAAAACAGCCTCAAATGACTCCTCAATCTGGGACAGTTTCTCAGATTTGTCACCTGAAAAGAATGGCTGAGGTTTGGGAATCTCCCTCACATCCTCAGCCATGAAGAACAATGCAAAGAATTCATATAGTTTCTCCACAATGGTCTTATTGTCCTTGACTCCTTTAGCATCTCGATCATCCAGTGGCCCCACTGGTTGCTTAGCAGGCTTCCTGCTTCTGATGTACTTACAATTTTTTTTGCTATTACTTTTTGAGTATTCTTCATACAACATACAGTCAACCTGTGGAACTCTTTGATATTGAAGGCCAAGACTATAACAGGTTTAAAAAAAAATCTAGATAAATTCATGGAGGTTAGGTCCATAAATGGCTATTAGCCAGAATGGGCAGGGATGGTGTCCCTAGCCTCTGTTTGCCAGAAGCTGGAAATGGGCGACGGGATGGATCACTTGATTACTTGTCCTGTTCATTCCCTCTGAAGCATCTGGAATTGACCACCATGGAAGACAGGATACTGGGCTAGATGGACCATTGTGCTGACCCAGTATGACTGTTTTTATGTACTCAGGCCAAATTCATCCTATATGTAACTGCATTGGCTCATTGTTTCCAGGCTGAGTAGCTCTATCACCAGTATTTAAATACAATTGTCTTTCTGGAATTGTCTTTCTCTATTTGTTCAGCCTCACCTAGACAGATGGTAGTATCCAAGTAACCAACTAGCAATTGTGTGTAAATCTTTTTCCAAGATAGAGAGAGGCCTCCAAAGTTGTATAATAAAGGCAAGATTTATCAAGAATTTAACACCATCCAAATTTGATTCCCTTCAAGCACCTAAATTGCACTCATTTAATCTGAACTGATTTAATTAAATTGGTATAAATGCCTGTGTGAGCACTCTCATTTTGGTTACATGTGGCTTATTTCAGTTCTGTTTTACCCATTGCTAATCAATTTAAGCTAAATTGAAATAAGCCACTCTTAAACAGAAATGTGTGCTCACAAACGTTTGCACTGATATAATCAAATCAATTACGATCAACTTCAGACCTTTGTTCTCATAAATCTTCTTCTTGAGGCCAAGATTTTAAAGTTATGTTCCTAAATTCATTGACTTCAATTGGAGCTGCTGGATATTCAGTACTTGCAATGTATCACCCAATTTTCAGAAGTACTGAACACTCGCCAGTCTCTTTACAGGCAATGAGAGCCCAAGTTGCTCAGCATCTCTGAAAATTAGAACATTATTAAGAGTTTAAATAAATATTTCAGTGGCTAACTTTAAGGTCCTATTTTTGAAAATCTTAACTAATTTATAATTTCTGGACTGTAACACAGATATACATTTATTCTACAAGTTAAGACCTCTAAGCCTGTTTCTTTTTTCTTCCATTCCCCCTTCCCTTTCTCTATTTTCCTCCTGACTGTCCCTCTCCCTGACTGTGCGTTGAATCACCACAAGTCCTCCTATTGCTTCCTGCCACAATGAGTCAGTGTTTCCAGATGCAACACTTCCTTTTAATTACTAATACATTACAGTACAGATTTATTTTGTATAATATATGTCATATTATATCCTGGTATGATTACAGACTTAAATAATTCAGTTACAAAATTAAAAGGTAATGGATATTAGCAGAAAGGAACAATGGGAGAAACAGGGAAAGCAGAAAACATGAAAATTTGTATGTAAATCTTGTCTACTACAATAGGAATTTGAACAATTGCGGAAAATAGTTTTCAGATACTATGTGTAATCAGATGAAATTTGAAAATAGATGTAGAGTCTTTGAGGCAGAGATTTTACAGGAAGGCTGTTCTAGATGGCAGGATTTTCACGAGAGCCTTCACAGAAGGCTCTCATGCTAACAATAGTTAGAATGTGTGAAGGTGAAGAGAGAAGAGAGAGAGAGCTGATGCTAGAGAAGTGGAAGGATTGGGAAGATCAGCAGAGAGAGAGTAGTTCGCTGTAAGGTTCCTGTGCCACTCAACCTGACTAAGGCTATGTCTACACTACAGCAACTATCAGAGCACAGCTACAATGCTGCAGCTGTGCTGCCGTAGCATCGTAGTGTAGATGCTTCCTACAGCAAAGGAAGGGGTTTTTTCCATCATTGTAGCTAATCTACCTTGCTAAGAGCGGATAGCCGAGGTCAGTGATTGTCTATAAATCAAAGACCCACTTGAAGACAGCCATGTACATCTTCCAGAATAAGATTATCATCGTTTCTTGCACCATTCCCAACAACTTCCACTCTATACTATCTTTAGAAATGGTGGTTCTCACAGAGAATGAAATGTGTGGAAAATTTTTGACTAAATCTGCTGTGATTTCCTTCCTAAATCTTCAGCATTTTTTCTGTTAATAGAGTTTGGGGTCTGTGGTAAACCCAGGACAAACAGCTACAAAAGGGGGGTAGTAATTAGTCCAAGGGGATTAAAAGGCCCCTCCCTATCCACTTAGGAGAGAGAACCATGGGGCAATAAGGTTCAGCTGAAAAAGGGGTTGCTAGGGAACCAATTAGGTTCAGCTGACTCCAACTACTTGGGAATTTTTTTAAACTTTTAAACCCTCCCCTGGGTGGTAGGAGGGGGGAGAGTGAAGGAGTGAGAGGAGCAGGGAAGCTGCCAGTAGGCTGTTTGCAGCAAGACACCAAACCTTCCCAGTAGGGAGGCTGCACTCACTCCCCAGAAGGGAAGGAAAATAAGCACAAGGGAGTGACTGAGGAGAGGAGTAGCAGGACGCTGTGCCACCTATAAGGATTCGCTTTGCCCCAAACCTGAGTCTCCAAGGCTAAAAAGGACTGAGCCTACTGAGGCAAACAAGGTATTTTGCCACACATGGAGTCAGCAGTGGGATGTGGTGAGTGAGTAAGGCTCTGTGGCAAGCCATCTCAGGGCAGGGTAAATCACAAAAAATAAAAATAAAAAAAAATGGAGGATGTAGTGAAGGTGTTGGTACAGGCCACTGCGGCCCAACAAGAGGCTACCAGGGTGCAGATGGCTGCCCAGCAAGAGTCAGTACACGTCCAACAGGAGACAAACCAATTACTGATGAATCAGGCGGCCCAAGATCGAGCCACCCTGAATGAAGTAGTGAACCAGTTAAAAGCCCTGACCACACTGACACATGGGCCCCAGGGAATCCAGCCGCTGCGGGCAAACAACTATTTACAGAAGATGACTATGGACAACGATACAGAGGCATATTTCCTTGCCTTCGAGAGGACGGCACTGCGGGAGGCCTGGCCCCAAGACCAGTGGGCAGGTATCCTGGCTCCATTCTGTGTGGGGAGCCCCATAAGGCCTATTTTGACATGACCACAGAGACAGCTATGGATTACCCCCAGCTGAAGGCGGAAATCCTGGCAAGGTCGGGTGTGACGTCAGCCATACGGGCCCAGCGCTTCCATGAGTGGAAATACTGGGACAGCAAACTGCCGAGGTCCCAGCTATTTGATTTAATCCACCTTGCCCAGAAGTGGCTCCGCCCCGAGACCCATGGACCGGAGAAGATAGTGGAAATCCTCGTGTTGGACAGGTACATGAGGGGATTGCTGCCGGACATACGGGGTTGGGTCCGCCAAAACGATCCCTCCTCCTCTGATGAACTAGTTGCCCTTGTAGAGAGACAGCTAGCAGCCCAAGAACTTTCACGGACCACCGAGAAAGGAAGGTGCCAGAATCGGAGACAAGTCTCTGCGCCGAGGCCCCGGTTTGCCCTAGCGCCAGGAGGGGAGGAAGGAGGCTGAAGAGCAGCCACAGGTCCCAGAGAGACTTGAGGACTGGGTGAGAAACGCTTGGGGGATAAAGCCCAGTAGCCTGAAAAATCAGGGGCTGCCCTGAGCAGGGGACCGATGTTATGCATGTGGCGAATTGTAGCATATCGCTGCCCAATGCCCAAATCTAGAAGAGCCCATGCAATGCGAACTGGAAGATATAGGGGGACCATGTGATCTAATAAGTCTAGTAGGGGTTGCAATGGACCCTCATAGATACACTAGACTCGTTAAGATGAATGGTATAGAGACCACCACGTTAGTAGATGTGGGAAGTGCAATCACGCTGGTCTCAGGAAAGCTGGTCGGGCAGGACCAACTATCCCGGGCCAAATGCTCAGGAATATCCTGTGTGCATGGGGATGTCAGTTACTACCCAACCATCCCCGTAAAAATAGAAGTTCTCGGAAACCCCACTAAGGTGACAGTGGGAGTAGTTCCGAAACTCCCCTACCCAGTTCTTATCGGACGAGACTTCCCGGGATTTGATAGCCTACTCCCTGGGGAGAAGGTGGAAGAAAATAATGAACCCAGGACCCAGTGGGTGGCCCAGATAGATAACCCCCCACCCCTACAGGCCTTCCAGGAATTTGGCCAGGATTTGTTCTCCCCGCCGGGAAAGCCCTGGAAGACTCAGAGGGAACGGAGGGCGGATAAAAGGAGGGGAACAAGGATCTTGACCCAGCACCAGAAATCTACGCTTGTAGGGGAAAGAGGTGGCTCAACGGACAGCGGGGTGGGGCAGGAGATCAGCGACCCAATAGCTGGACCTAGTTCCCTGGGGGTTTTCCCCGAGGGGGAGACAGAGGTAGATCCCCCTGAGTTTGGACAAATGGGGACCTCACTCGGGAATTTTGGTCAGGATCAGGCCAATGATCCAATATACAGCAATATTCGTAAAGTAGTCGAGGTAAATGGGGTCCCCGAGGAGTGGAGAGTCAAGGGCGCAGGGCCATATTATGTGATTAGGGGTGATCTGCTATACAGAGTAGTCCGGGTCCAAGAGCAAGTCGTAGAACAACTCTTGGTCCCACAGAAGCATCAGAGGGGCGTGATGGATCTGGCCCACAGCCATCTGTTTGGGGGCCATCTAGGGGTAGATAAGACCCTTGATCAGATTCTGCAGAGGTTTTTTTGGCCTGGCATTTATGCGGCGGTCCGGCAATATTGTACCTCCTGTCCGGAATGTCAGTTACATGGGCCCTGACCACACCTAAGGGCCCCTTTGGTACCTCTACCAATTATTGAAATCCCATTCGAGCAAACAGCTATGGATCTAGTAGGGCCACTGGAGAAGTGAGTCCAGGGTCATCAGTACATTCTGCTAGTACTAAATTATGCCACCCGATATCCTGAGGCCATACCCCTACGGAACACTATGTCCAAGACCATAGCCAAAGAATTAGTCCGGATTTTTTCCAGAGTAGGGATACCTAAAGAGATCCTGACAGACCAAGGGACCCCCTTTGTGTCTAAGTTAATGAAGGACCTATGTACAATGCTCCATATATGGACCCTCAGGATGTCAGTCTATCATCCCCAGACCGATGGTCTTGTCGAACGCTTCAACAGAACATTGAAGAACATGCTACGGAAAGTGGTTAGTCACGACGGGAAAGACTGGGACGCCCTGCTGCCTTACTTGCTGTTTGCTGTATGGGAGGTTCCCCAAGCTTGGATTCTCCCCATTCGAGCTGTTACATGGTCGCCACCCCAGGGGCATATTGGACATGGCCAAAGAGGGCTGGGAAGAACAGCCGAACCCCAGGAGAAACATCGTTGAACATGTATTGCAGATGAAAGACAGGATAGCCCAAGTCGCCCCCCCTTGTGCACGAACACCTGGAGAAGGCCCAAGGGGCCCAATGGACATACTACAATTGCCAAGCAACGACCCGGAAGTTCCAGGTGAGAGACCGGGTAATGGTGCTCATACCCATGGCAGAGAGCAAGCTCCTGGCCAGGTGGCAGGGGCCATATGAGATAATAGAAGCCATAGGAGAAGTCGACTATAAGGTCCGACAGCCAGGTTGCCGGAAGCTGGAGCAGATCTACCATATAAACCTGCTGAAACCATGGCAGGATAGAGAAGCGCATGTGGTTGCGCTAGGGGCACCATCCCCTAAAAGCAACCAGCCCGACCAAGTGGGAATATCCCCAGAGTTGACTCTGGAGCAACGATCTGAAGTGATCAGCCTGATTAAATGCAATCAGGATGTGTTCTCAAAAAAGCCAGGCAGGACTACTGAGGTTCACCATCACATCCCCACAGAGCCTGGAGTGAAGGTGAATGTCAAGCCATACCAGATCCCGGAGGCCAAAAGAGAGGAGATCAGGACAGAGGTCAGGAAAATGCTGGCCTTAGGAGTCACTGAAGAATCTCATAGCCAATGGTCAAGTCCAGTGGTTTTAGTGCCTAAGCCAGATGGCAGCGTGAGGTTCTGCAACGACTTCCGAAAGCTGAATGAGCTGTCCCAGTCTGATGCGTACCCTATGCCACGGATAGATGAGCTAATTGACAGACTGGGAAAAGCACGGTTTATGTCTACCCTTGACCTGACCAAGGGCTATTGGCAGATCCCCCTGGCCAAGGCCGACAAAGAGAAGACGGCCTTTGCAACTCCAGAGGGACTATATCAGTACACCGTCCTCCCCTTTGGGTTGCATGGGGCACCCGCTACTTTCCAAAGGCTCATGGACAAACTGTTGCGACCACATGGCAAGTATGTGGCAGCCTATCTCGTTATCATATATAGCCCCAACTGGGAGAGATACTTGGAGAAGGTGGAGGCAGTGCTGGATACCCTGAAGAAGGCAGGGCTGACGGCAAACCCCTCTAAATGTTTGCTCAGGCTAGCTGAAGACAAATACCTTGGGTATATAGTGGGGAGGGGCATGGTGAGGCCCCAACTCAACAAGTTAGAAGTTATAAAGAAGTGGCCCCAACCACTCCGAAAAAAACAGGTCAGGGCATTCCTGGGACTAGTGGGGTACTATAAACGGTTCATTCCCCACTTTGCCACCAGGGCATGCCCATTAACGGACCTAACGAAAGCTCGGGGCCCAGACATAGTAAGATGGACGACTGTGGCTGAAGACGCTTTTTCAGATCTACGGACGGCCCTCTGCACTGACCCCATACTCATGGCCCCAGACTGGGGGAAGGAGTTTATCCTACAAACCGACACCTCTGATGTAGGGTTGGGGGCGGTACTTTCACAAATGGTCGGGGACGACCAACACCCCGTCCTCTTCCTCAGTAGGAAGCTCCTGCCTAGGGAACGGAAATACGCTGTTGGGGGCCTGGCGGTAAAATGGGCTGTAGAAAGCCTCCTCTACTATCTACTGGGATGGAGGTTTGCCCTTGTCACGGACCATGCCCCTCTGCAGTGGATGCATCAAAATAAAGACAAAAATGCCAGAGTGACGAGATGGTTCCTGTCGCTTCAACCCTTCCACTTCAGAGTACAACATAGGTCTGGAATCCAACATGGCAATGCGGATGACCTGTCGAGAGTGCACTGTTTGCCGACACAAGTAGCCCAACCCCGTAGTGTTGAGCGGGGGTGTGGGGGGGATATGTGGTAAACCCAGGACGAACAGCTTTAAAAGGGGGGTAGTAATTAGTCCAGGGGATTAAAAGGCCCCTCCCTATCCACTGAGGACAGAGAACCATGGGGCAATAAGGTTCAGCTGGAAAAGGGGTTGCTAGGGAACCAATTAGATTCAGCTGACTCCAAATACTTGGGACCTTTTTAAACCCTCCCCTGGGTGGTAGGAGGGGGGAGAGTGAGGGAGTGAGGGGAGCAGGGAAGCTGCCAGTAGGCTGTTTGCAGCAAGACACCAAACCTTCCCAGTAGGGAGGCTGCACTCACTCCCCAGAAGGGAAGGAAAACAAGCACAAGGGAGTGACTGAGGAGAGGAGTAGCAGGACGCTGTGCCACCTATAAGGATTCGCCTTGCCCCAAACCTGAGCCTCCAAGGCTAAAAAGGACTGAGCCTACTGAGGCAAACAAGGTAGTTTTCTGTCTGACCTTATTCTTGTATTTTAGTATAATTTGTCATTGTAGGCTATAGTCATTCAGGAATATTTATTATTTTATTAAAATGAATAGCTTTTTCTGCCCTAGGACTATATGTCATAGGAAATCCACAAAATGAGAGCGCAGAAGACCCATAAAAGCTGCACCACATGAACTCAACCCTTTTTAGTTTAACACGTTTTTTTAACCCTAATTATCTGAATAACTGAAGGAATATTTCATAGATATTTGCATCTTCAAAACTTGCAGCTGTGTTCTTACAGACTGTACTTTCTAGTGAAAGAACACTTATTGGCATATTCCGCAGCAATGGAAATCAAGAACAAGAATATAATTGACCAAGATGACAGTGAGTGAGAGTTGGATTCCAGAACTTCCTCTACCTCTGTTTAAGGAAACTAAAAACAAAAACAAACCGTTCATCTAATATTACTATTAGATTTACATTTTGCATAATCTACACTAGGTAAGACATTTTCATCTTAAGTTACAGAAAGGAAAGAAAAAGCTTACGTATCCCAAAATGCAATCCTTGGCTCTGACCCCTTTGTCAGGGTCCCAGGATCTATTCTGTTCTATATAGCAGGGGTTCTCAAATTTTTTTACTGGGCCCCCCCTTTGAAAATATTTCAGGCTGTGACACACACACACTCTTCTCTTGGTACCAGATGTAACTTTTGCAGCATCAGTACAGAACCCTACAGAGCTAAGTAACCATCCCATGCCACCCTTACTTCTTCACTGCTCCTGGTGGCGGTGCTGCCTTCAGAGCGGGGTGCCCAGCCAGCAACTGTTGCTCTCCAGCCATCCAGCTCTGAAGGCAGTGCCACTGCCAGTAGCAGCACAGAAGTAAGGGTGGCAATACCATACCGTGCCATCCTTACTTCTCTACTGCCTTCGGAGCTGGGTGTCTGGCCAGCAGCTACAGCTCTCCGCGCTCCCAGCTCTGAGGGCAAGGGAAAAGCACAAACAGGGAAAAATAAGACATTTGTTTGTATTTCAAAAAATCTTCCCAGAGAGAGATTGGAGGACCAAAAAAGAGGTCGTATCCAGGAAAACCTGGACGTCTGATAATCCTATTTTGAACTCGTGACTCCCCTAGAATAGCCTTATGACTCCCTTTTGGGTCAGTATCCCCAGTTTGAGAAACACTTATATAGGTTCATATACCATGCTTGTCACCAGTGGTGCTGGAACCATTTTTATAATGGGGGTGCTGAAGGCGGAAACCATTGTATTTGGGTTGTTATTACAACTTCAAGCTAGGGGGTGCGGCAGCAGACCCAGCATCTCTAGTTCCAGCACCTATGCTCATCACTGTAGTATCTGAGTGCCTCCCAAGAGTGCAGAGGGAGAAGTGTTAACAGTGGAAGTGTTTTGTTCTGGAATTTACTTTATAATATATAAACATGTTGTTTTATGTTTATGTTAGAGAACGCTAGGTCAAAGAAATGCACCTTGCTCTTGGAGCAGATGGTGAAGAGGTCTGTGATAGTCCTGAGTTCCTGGGGGAGTTCATTCCAGTCTTGGGCTATCCCCTGTCAAAGCTCTGTCTCCTGCACAAATAACCTGTACCCTTATTGTAGATAGATCCTTTGTGCTAGAAGAGCAAAGTGCTCCACCACAATCTTCACCCTGGGGTTTAGGGAGGAGGATTTTTTGGGGGGGGGGGTGTTTTCTTATATATCCTGTGTGACAGATTAGTATATATCTGTACACGTCTGAATCAAACGGTGAAAATCATCAACTGAAATTGTAACTTTTTAAAAGAATGTGACCTACATTTTGCATATGTAACAGTAACTGCTTAGAGATGACAAGGACAGATAAAGAGCAGCAAGCCTTATTGTAATGCCTGAAACTTCCTGAGAGACTAATACAAGAGTCATCAAATTCAATTATGATTGTGTTCTAGTCACAGTCTAGTCTAGTCTTTGTATTCCACGGGGTCCACCCCTAAAATAATGGTTTTACTATAGGGAGGAGCCCAGCTGCAGGAAACTGGTTTTCCCAGTGGTAGGACTTCACCTGGTGATGCAACAAAATGATACCGGTTCCGAATGATGATTCTTACTGGCACAATAATAAAGTAGAATCAACGGGTTCTGGCACATCTATCCCATAGGTATATCCCCAGAGGGACACATGGGAATGGGATAACTCTGGTGCCAGGGGATTCTATCACCAGGTTTACATACCCCTAGGTATTTTATTGAGTGCTCATTAAAATCCAAGTTTTTAAATCACATCTTATTAATGTGTTTTAGAGAAATACTCCTAACATTTCTGATTTACTGTAGTTCACTTTAAAGCTAGAGACTTTCTCAAACACTTGCTCCAAAAGAGCCAGTAATTTTAAAACAAACAAAACAAAAAACAGGCTGGAACTAAATAAAATTTCCCTATATTGTTACCGGCTGTGCCCATTACTTTGGGCGTATGCTCATTTATTAGGGATACTCTCCTGGGCGGGGGCATTCTGTATTTCTAGGAATGTACTGCTTGTGTCACTTGTGTTCTCCTTCTCCCTCTGCAAGTTCCCTCCCCATGGAGCTATCCTGCAGGACCTATGTTCCCCAGGGCTGGGTTCTTTCAGCCCCAGAATCAGATGAACACACACACACACACATTAACAGAGTGTATCTGCGAAGACCGGGTCAATCAGCACTCCCAAGTTGACCTTTTATATGTCCCTGGACTCAGCAGGCTGGGTCAAACAGCACCTCTTCAGAGCGGCAGCCGTGTTAGTCTGTATCAGCAAAAACAACGAGGCATCCTTGTGGCACCTTAGAGACCAACCAATTTATTTGGGCATAAGCTTTCGTGAGCTAGAACCCACTTCATCAGATGCATGGAGTGGAAAATACAGGAGCAAGTATAAATACATGAAAAGATGTGAGTTGCCTTACCAAGTGTGAGGTCAGTCTAAGGAGACACATCAATTAACAGCAGGATACCAAGGGAGGAAAAATAACTTTTGAAGTGGTAATGAGAGTGGCCCATTTCAGACAGTTGACAAGAAGGTGGGAGTAACAGTAAGGGGAAATTCATATTGGGGAAATTAGGTTTAGGTTTTGTAATGACCCAACCACTCCCAGTCTTTATTCAGGCCTAATGTGATGGTGTCCAGTTTGCAAATTAATTCCAGTTCTGAAGTTTCTCATTGGAGTCTGTTTTTGAAGTTTTTTTGTTGAAGAATTGCCACTTTTAGGTCTGTTATTGAGTGACCAGGGAGACTGAAGTGTTCTCCTACTGGTTTTTGAATGTTATGATTCCTGATGTCAGATTTGTGTCCATTTATCCTTTTGCGTAGAGATTGTCTGGTTTGGCCAATGTACATGGCAGAGGGGCATTGCTGGCACATGATGGCATATATCCAAGCTGTCACCCTCATATGAGCATCAGACCGGAATAGAGCACGCCTGAGCAGTCTGGGTCGAGCAGCACTTCCAAGCTGCCACCCTCATATGCCCAGGTTCAGCACCTCCCTATCCCCACTTTCATGTTACAACTGTTCTGGTAGTAACCCACTTGATGAGCAAACCCCACAGGATTTTTGGGTGCTGCAGGGATCTTTTAGCTGAGGTACAAGAAGCGTTGCTCCAGTGCGAATGAGGAAACAAGAAAACACACCCATGGGGGGGGGCAGGGGGAAGAGAGAGAAGCAACCAGCTTAATCATGAAAGTTATTTATTGCCAGGTAATAACCATAGAGGAGCCAAACAAACAAAACAGTTATAATATTAAATCTAACTTAAATTTGATTGGTTTCAGAGTAACAGCCGTGTTAGTCTGTATTCGCAAAAAGAAAAGGAGTACTTGTGGCACCTTAGAGACTAACCAATTTATTTGAGCATAAGCTTTCATGAGCTACAGCTCACTTCATCGGATGCATCCGAAAGCTTATGCTCAAATAAATTGGTTAGTCTCTAAGGTGCCACAAGTGCTCCTTTTCTTTTTGTTAAATTTGATTATAAAAGTTAGGTTTAAAAAACTATAACTCATCACACAAGTCAGGGTCAGAAGGCTATACAGAGAGAGAGAGCTGGGTTCTCACCACTCCGTGAAGCTTGAATTGATTGGGGGTCCCAGGTGGTGGTGGTAGCTGAGGGTCTGGAGTGCTGGAGACAGGCAGAGCCCCCAGCACAATCAGTCAGGAGAAGATGAAGTCTCGGTGGAACGGATGCAGATTTTGGATTCAGGCATCAGAACACTTACTTGAGCATGGGTAGGGGTTTTTGCAGAGAAACAACAATGGTTCATGGGAGAACACTAGATTCGTTTCTGTGTAAACTGATGGCTCAAGGGAATATACCCAAGTTGTTTTGTTCAGGCTAGACAATAGGAGCTGATCATTTCTGGTTATGGGCGGTGTTCCTTTGGAGGGAGCTCATAATGCAATTAGGGAGCTTCACTATTTTGGATACCAATAAAGGATTTATTACTAGAATTGGCCTGATAACTACTGAGCTCTGTATGCTAATAGAGATGCAGATGAGGCTAGGGAAGTTTCCTTAATCCTGTCATCCTTATCCCAGGGGTTTAGGTGTGCCTCCCACTGCCTTTTCATTGCTTTTTGTAAGTCTTTCTTCTGATGCAGATTTGGTTCAAGCAGAGGTGGCGGGGGCAGGGAAGGTCTTTTGTGAGTCAGACAGGCTGGGTACTGCACCCTGGTTCCTCAAGAACACAGAGCTGACAGGTAATATGTACATAGCAATCGTATGTTGTCCTCCAGCAATAGTGACACCTTGTTTAAAAAACATTCATTACAAGTAAGTTGAGCAAGTGGTTCTCTTGCTATGGTGCCTTTTTGGAGAGACTGTATCAGAGCTGTATTCTTTCATATAAATAACAGCGTGGAGATAAGGATAGAAATATTATATGCCTTCCATGAATTGGGGTCTATTCCTAGTATCATTTTAGAATAATTCCAGTTAGGTCTACTAGAAGGTTCTTTTTATTTGAGCTGAATATAATATTCCTTATACCCCTCTTATATTGATTATTAAGATACCTGTCTTTGATAAATCTTATCTGGCCTTTGTTGATATAACTCGGTAATATCTGATATAGACTTTTTGCCAATACCTTACCTGGAATCTTTACATCTGAATTTAATAAGAAAATTGGCCTGTATGCTGTAAGATCCTTTCCAGTTTTAGAACAAACATTTAATTAGTTTGAACAGAAACGTCTGTTTCTTCATCAATTCCAAATTAAACCCATTTTTGACCGGTCATACCTGTTTTTCTTCGTGTTTCATAATATTCTATTGGCAAGCCATCTGGGTCCAGGACTTTTCTATTTTTCATATTACATATGGTTATTAAAACTTCCTCCTGTGTGATAGATGTTCAAACTGGTCTAACAATTGAAGCCTGGCTAGGTTCACTTTATTTATATGGGCCAGAATTTTCAAAAACTTGTGCATGAAAAGTTGGCAGTATGGAGGATGGCTAAAAGGAGAGTTTTAGTGCCTCTGGCTACATCGGGCATTTTCAAAAGGGGTCTTCTAGTAAGAAACACAGAAAGGTCCATTCAGCCAAAGGGATAAGGCTGGGGTGAGACTAATATCTTTGTGTGGGAAGGTAACCCATAATTCTCATCACATCTGACATCACAGATGCAGTCCCTCATACCAGGTTGGATCATTTGAAAGATGGAGTAGGAGAAATTAAATAGATGAACAAGAGCAAATAAACTCTACAGCACCTAGGCAACATGCTACTGAGCCAGGGAACAGTGCAAGACACCAATGCAACAGTAGAAAAATCCACAAGCAATGATGGGAGTGATAGGTACATAGAAAGGCAAGGTAGGAGCGATGTAATGTGGAGAATGGAGAGCAGCAGGAAGTGAAAGATCAGTAACATTAGTAAGGAGCTTAGTGTTCTGTAATTACAGGACAGCAGACCTGGAGCAAGTGCAACATCAGACACCATCTTTAGCACTGGCATGCTCCTCCAGATTGTCCTTTGACCTGCCTTAGAGGATGCTTACTGATCTTCATGCTATCAGATCCCCCTACACCATTGGCCATGTTTAGGATGTGTCAGCAAGTTAGTTAGTCCATGCATCAATGACTAATCCAGCAATCATTCCAAGTATATCAGTATCACACTCAGCAAGGTTGCGCTTTCCTTTGTGCTCTTCCCCTCCTCATTTTTAATGCATGTTCAGAATCCACCCTAGGTTCTTATGTGGCAAGAACAGAATACAGGATGATTTAATGTGATATTAAAGCACCCATTTGGGGTGATAACTCTGTGTGGCCATCCCAAATTCCTGATGATAATGTCTTTTGCTGCATCAGTGTACTTTCTTTGTCATTCATCTGTTACACACGTTGTATTTCTAGATCATCTTCCATCTACAAATCTTAACATTTACTACAAGTATTAATGAATTAAACTTTACACCACCTTTCTGAGGTGGGTAAATATTACCACACACACATACACAAACACACACACACTTACAGAGGGGTAAGGAATTGAACATACAGGCTAAATGATTTGCTCAAGCTCATGGCAGAGCTGGGAAGAGATCTCAGATTGCTTGCCTCCAATGTCTGTACCTTAACCACACAATTGTCCTTCCTTCCCCTCCCCCAAGTGGAATTAGTGAAGAAAGAAGAGGAGGTAGCCTTTAAGTTTATGGAGAAGAGACACCTATCTGAGGTACTTACATGGTCCCCCACAGTATCTAAGCACATCACAATCTTTAATGTATTTATCCTCATAACACTTCTGTTAAGTAGGAAACTACTATTATCCCCCTTTTACAGCCGGGAGCCATGGAAAGAGAGATTAAGTGACTTGCGCAACATCATACACTCTGTAGCACAGCAAGGTATTGAACTGGAGTCTCCCAAGTCCTAGACTAACACCCTAACCACTGGACCACCCTTCCTTGCTAGTAAAGTGGGCCCTTAGGAACTCTATGCACTGTAGCAGAAATAAAATAAGGTCACAGAGAAAGGTACTTTATTTCCCCTTTCTTTGAAAAATACTACTACTGAGAGAAGCAGTCATTATTATTTTTCCACCTTCCCAGCAGGTGTCACTATAAGACAATGGTCTCATATACATCCCAAATATAGTGAGTGATTTATCATTTATAGGGTGCCATAAATGTACATACCGCTTGGCAGTAAGTTAGATATATTAACAACAAACAAATAATTAAATTCCTGTTCCACAGAGTTTACACTCTGAAGAGTAAAGCCCTGTAAAGGAAAAGCAAAGTGAAAAATAAAAGGATGTTCACAGAAGACAAAATTATATACCATCTTCTTAATTACTTTATGAAAAAGTGAACCAGTTTAACGTCTTGAGTTGAGCCATTGCTATTTATTATTTGCCTTACAGTAATACCTGGAGACCCTCAATGAGATCAGGGCCCTATTGTGCTGAGCAAATACTGAAGAATTTATAACTTAAGTTACCAAGAAGGACAAAGGGTGGGAGAAATGGGCAAGATAACACTGCCTTTTATGGAACACAGAGAGATTAAAGGCACAACCCCAAAGACCATTGAAGTTAATGGGAGTCCACTCATTTCAATGAGCATTGGGATAGGATCTAAGCATCCCAAGGTCACCAAGGAAGCATGTTACAGAGCCAGAAATCAAACCCCACTCTATCAAGTCCCATTCAAGCACCTTAACCATAAGGCCCTCCCTTCTCTCAAGGCATAGGGCTGTAGTACAAAGATAGAACTTGTTTTTCTCCAAAAGCTGCTGTTTTAATATATGCACTTTGTTTAAATCGGATTGCCATCCTACGCATATGAATATAGCTCTTATTCCCCATTAGCCAGGGCAGAGGATTCTCACTTTTTGTACTCCTCCTTTTGTGAAACTCTCTGAGTACACCAGTCATTTCAGTGTAATGCCCAGTTCTTCGAGTGACAGTCCACATGCAGGCCTGAATTAACCGTTGTGCACTGAATACACTTGTACAAGGCCCCCACTCACAGGGGTCCCCCCTGACCACTTGGTCAGTTTTTAACCAGCCTCGCTGTATTTTCTCCTGCATTCTCTGTTGCGATGTGCGACAGGGCAAGGTGTGCGGGTGTCTCTTTTTCCCATTTGTAATTTACAAGTAGCTTGTAAAAAAATGACACATTGCAAAATGCAACCATTGCTGTGTGCACACGGGGGAGTGCCAGCTGCTGCTTCCACATGGCCACTGGGAGCACTGTGGTGCATCACTCAGATCCTACTTCATGTGCCAGGCCCTCAACATCCTGACATGGCAGCTCCAGCTTCTCTCGGTGCCAGAAAACAGGGGCTCCTGAGAGGGCAGCGTAAGTGGAGGCTCCCTGGGCTGAGGCTTTTGGGAGTGGATGGTGTGAGGGCTCATGGGTTGGGACTCCAGGCTCGTGGTGGTGGTGCGATACCTGGGAGGGTAAGAGGAGGGACAGGCTGGTAGTGGAGACAGTGGTTGTTTTTTCTGCTTCAGAGGTGGCAAACCTATTTGGACCCTGACCAGATGTGTCCAGGCCAAACTTCAGTGAATGGTGTCATGATCTGGTGAACAGGGCTGCAGCACCACTCAGGTCTGGAGCCCTAGGGAGAAGCACAGGCAGGTTAGGCTCCCTAGGCACCCGGGCCTCTTCTCAGCACTCTCCCAGATGGCCGTGGCGATCAGAGCCACATAAGAGCAGGGGGCTTCTGGTAGGGGTCTGGTGTCCTGGGTCCCTTTCAGGGTTCAGCTCAAGTTTGGTTCATTCTGTCTCCTGCTGGCATTGGTGTCAGGAGCCATGGTGTTCTCTTCAGAGATGTGGTAGCTGGCCACCATGGCACCCAAGTCCACCCTTCTTCCTGGGGGAAAAGGACCAGCTTTTCTGCTTGCTCAGCTGCTGAAGTCCAATCCCACAATAAGCGTCTGAATCGGTCCCTTCTTTGTATCAACTCAGATCAAACTAGTGTACAGAGCTAGCTGAGACTCAGAGACTCTTTCCCTTAGGAGCTGATAAAGTTCCTCTTAGCCTGGCCTGCTTTTCCAAAGGCAGTAAAGTGTCTCTGTATCAGGAGGCTCAGAGATCCAAATGCTAATGTACTTGCTCTCTTCTGATTTGTATGGTCTCCAGCAAGTTCTTTAGTCAGGGAGCCTTTCCCCTATAAATGGGAGCCAGCTGGGCTCAGACGAGTTCATTTCTAAGTCACATTTAATAAATACACCCAAGTGATTAGCTTCCTTAGCAAATGTTTCCCAGGGCAAAAGGAAAGAGGGTACTAGATTTTTTTATAAATCAAATCGCCACATCTAAATTTAATATATTTCATATTTAAAAAGTCTTCTCTGATCTAATAATCAAATGAAGATGTTCTTGCATTTAGACTGTGTCAGAAGCTCTGCCTAGTTTGAGGAAGGTGGGGAGGGAGCCCCAAAACTCTTTAATCTGGCTCTGTCCACATTAATTCTACACTTGATGCACATGCACCCCATGTGTACAAGATTGGATCCTTCTGGCCAGCAATGTCTATTAAGATTGCACCTGTGCCCTAGATGTCCTTGTGCTCCACTTTAGTGGAACCAACTGCACCTCAGTTCCTCCTTTCTGTAACAAGATTGAACACCTGAAATGTCCACCCTTTGCACACTGTGCTAGTATTCCTTTAGATAAGATTATTAATTAGTTTCTATGATTAACTGCCCACTGGCTAATATGTATCATAGATAGTTTATTAGGCTAGACCTCCTCCACTTCCAGTACAGGTGTGATAGCAACAAGTTGAAGCTAAATCTTTGGGAAATGAAGACTTGTCCCTTGTGATGCTTTGATAGCTGTTAATGATGTGTATCCTGGTGCCTGCTCTGCATAGGAGAGGGACATATCCTGAAGCAATGTTCTGTATGAAACTCCTCTAAGAACATTCAGAGCTAGAGAGGCCCACCTGAAGCTGTTCCTCCTTGAGAAGTCAATGCAAGCCTTCTCAGACAGCAAATGGAAAGTCGCAGCCAAACCACAGTGAGTCTCTCTCCATTCATGCCCCAGTAAGCCTACACCCCAACAACCTCAGCTCCTGGGCCTCATCTACTCAAAGGCTCCAATTATCCATTACTATTCAGGAGCTGACATCTTCTGACAGGAGAAGAAAGGAGCCCCACCCCAGGGATGAGCCAAGTCACAGGTCACCACCTCTAGCACCTAGCAAGTAGAGACACATGAGTCAGACTTCTGATGTGTCATGGGTGCAACTTAAAAAGGACAAAAGTCTGAAAAGGCCTCTGCTGGTGCCCCAGTACTGACCACTAAGAGCACAACCAGTACCCACTAGATCTGCAAACTGCACTTCCCTTGGACCCCCCTGCCCCCTGGCAACAAGTATCCCAGCACTCAGAACCTTGGCACCAAGTGCCACAGTACTTGGATCCCCAGTACCTACCACTTCTGCATCAGTCACCTCAGAACTGTTCCCAAACGGTACCCACTATTCAATATTTCAATACTTAAAGCATACTTGCTGTTGAGTGACTCAACTGCAGAACCAGGACCAGAGTCTTCTCTCCTTGAGAGATTAAGGATAGCGATATGCAAACCACCAGCCTGTCAGCTTAAGGGAATATCCCCTGTACTGACCTCTTCTCCACAGTGGCTGGGAACTCCGCTGAAATGGCCTCTCGCTTGAAGGATGTGTGCTCCTTCTCTTGAAGGCACTGTAGTGATTCATCACCCACCCATCGCCTCCTACTCCTTGGGTAGCACAATGGGAGTCAGGAAGTGATTCTTGAGAGGATTCTGTGAGAGAGAGCAGGAAGAAATCTGGGACTCCTCATGAACATCCCTCCTGGTACCATTCCATATGTTCCTTACTTCAGTATTCTTATCCCTATCAGCCATGGCCCTGTTGGAGGCCATGAAGTGTGCAGCCATATACCCAGGTCAGCACCACAAGAGGCATGGTGCTTTGACATATAAAATGACATGTTCACTGGCCCAAAGAGCATATAGTCTAAAGCCTTAATCCTGCAAGATGTTCTGTGCAGGCAAACCTGAGCCCCTGCAGACCCTCAAGGGTCCATTCACTTGGAGTAGATGGTCACACGACAAAGCTATGTGTGATAGCTAACAAAGATATTCATAATGCAAAGTTATATTGTCTGAAACTTATGTATGAGTGCTGCTGTTTTCTACCTTGTAGTACCTAAATATTATGGATTTTGCTTCAACTTTTTCATTTCTATAAAAAGAACATACATGAAGCATCTGCTATACCAGGGTTGATTCTGATCTATTATATCTGCTTCTAGTTGAAGTGCTGGCTGTATGGACAATGGTCCAAAAAAGGGAAAAGCTATATTTCCCAGTGTAAATATAGGCATTTTCTCCACCAAAGCTATTTGTGTCAATGAAGCACTGCCTCTCTCCGTAACACACTGCCACAGTTGTGGTCAGAGGAACTTAAGCTGGATCCCCTTCACTATGAAAGAGAATGCTCTGCTAACAGCCCCTAGCAGCCTCGGGACTCTGGAACTTGCTCCTGCTATTGGTCCAGAATAGCGCAAGTTTAGTAGTTTTCTGCATGTGCTGCAAAAGCTATTTGTTTCACACAATTTTTGAAGAAGACTGAAGGCATGTTCCCAGAGATGATGGGAGGTGGGAAAGAGGTTTTTCTGTGTCTGATTTACTTAGTGTGACAAAGCTCTGTCCTTGCCTCCATGGGTCCCGCGTTTCCTGGCGGATTTCGCTAGCCTCAGAGGCTCACTGTGACCCTCCACGTAACCCTTCTCTCTCTAGAGACAAGGGTCACAGTCTACTGAGCCATTTTCATCATAAGCCAGCGAGGGAGGTGAGGAGAAGTTATCCTTCCTTGCACAGTCTCTGTTGTCTCCCAGTCTCAGTGATTAATCAGGGGGCAAAGGTGGGGGGGAGCCCGGGCCCACCCTCTACTCTGGGCTCCAGTCCAGGGACCCTAATAGTATCAGCTATGGTAGCTGACCTTTTAGAAACATGACATGTACAATTCCCTGGGCTACTTCCACCACAGCAGCCCTCACTTCCTCAAGATCCACTTCACCCTTACCTCAGGGCCTCCTTCCTTGTGCCTGATATGGTGTGTACTGCTCAGTCTCTCCAACAGCACAACTTCCTCCCACAGCTCCTGACATGCACACCCACCTGACTAACTGGAAGGCTTTTAACTAGTTTCAGCCAGCCCCTGATTGGCTTCAGGTGTCCCAATCAACCTAGCATTCTCCCTGCATTCTGGAAAGTTCTTAATTGGCCCCAGGTGTCTTAATTGACCTGGAGCAGCTGCTATTTCACTTATCCTGGTCCTAGGGATTTGTTTAGCCTGGAGCTAATAAATCTCCCACTACTTTTCTATAGCCATCTGGCCTTGCCCCATCATATTAGGGGCTGAACTGAGTTGAGATTATTTGTTCCTTTTTTAACAGTATCATTAAAAAGCAAACAAGTATTATGTTGCAAGATTAGTTAGGTAGGAGGATGCCTAGAACTCTTGTATAGGATTTTATTAGGGGGGCGGGAGATTTACATTACCTAAATCTAAAGAAATAAACACAGTAGTTTAAAATAGAAGCATTTAACATTACCAGCATAAGAAAATGCATCACAAATCCCCTAATAAAATTCTTACCAAAGGTAACCCATTGTATTACTCCAATATACACATGCACTCATACAGATACACATACATACCAACATCCCACATACTTACACACACAGAGCAGTTCATCTTACAAGGACTAAGAAAAAGAAAAATCTAGCTAGTAGGCTAAAAGCAAGGGGTATTAGTGTACACAGTTATAGAAAGCTGAATAAAGAGTTTTTCATTGTGTTCTATATATAGCCAGTTTAGACTCAGAGCATTTTTGGTGAGAATATTCCAGAGGCTACTGCAACCTCTCCTATCTGTATCTTAGATTTTAAAATGTCACAAAATGCTTTTTCTCTGATTGAAGGTCTGCTTGGGCATATGAACTTTCTATACATTTCTCCTTTTTGTTCCCATTTACTTCCTCTTTCAGAGTCCCAGCACCACAAGATGATGCAATATTGCATTACTACACAATAGTGAGACCTTTCACGATGCCCAAAAACTAGTGAGTTCCTCTCTTGATTTACTTCCTAAAAGACACATTTACTATCCTGAGCAATAATACCTCTTGGTCTATACCTCATGCAGACTAAAAATGCAGATAAAATCCGTTCTTAATGCATTAAAATTCATTCAGTTTTACACAAGTTTATCCACTGTTTCATATTTTAATTGTGCATGTACCATGCAGAGCTGTGCAGGGGTACGTTGCTTGTACTCCCCACCTCCAAATCTGTAAATGCCATCTTTTAGCCTACAACGTGAGGATTCTGTTGAAAGCCATTTTAAATCAACTAACAACTGGAGGGAAGGCTGCAGGAAGTTCATCTGCAGGACCTTCTGAAAACCCTGGTGTAGCTTCTCATAGTATAAGAGTTTGAGACATTTAGAAAGATTTATGCAAAATCGATGTATTTTCCTTTTTGCTCAGAGGGAAGGCAGGGCTGGCAGTGCGAAAAAGAGAGAAACAGATCTTCCTTTGAAGACAAAGAGGTGGATGGATACAGGCAAGACCACTTCTGTCTCCATCAGGAGTTGCTGCTGCTATGCCTGCTGCTAAGAATCCGATCTTATTTCAACAGCTTTGCCTTCTGTGGCAATCAGGGTCCAGACAACCCAAGGGGAGAAGGGGGGGTCTGCACCCCCAAAGAATAAGCTATCAAATCAACTGGTTGTATACCATAGTATTGTGTATAAAATATGTTGAGTAAGATCTTTTATGAAAGCTTGAAATGTTCTGAACTTGATGGTCATTATGAAATGTGTATATAGACAGTGCTTATGAGTTTATGTATTTGTGTACGTGTAGAGCTGCACTCATGATTTGTGCTGCAACAGTCTGCTCCATCTCACAGCAGGGAAATGAACCAGTCAGGCAGAGAAGGGCGGCCTCCCCAACTAGATGAGATTAGCTCCAGATATTTAGTGTTCCACAACCCAGGAAAAGACAAATGATGAACCATTGAGGTTAATGGGAAAACATTAAGACAGCTTGGCTAGAATTTCTCCATCCTAAATGAACCACCATGCCAGGAGAGAGAAAAAGAAAGTGGGGGAGGGACCCTTTTAAATAGAAGGCTTGAAACCATGGGCAGTGGATGAAGCTTCCCCTGGGAGTGGTTAGCTCCCTGTCCTGCCCCTTCCACCTGTGGCCCTGCCCACATTCCACCCACACTCCACCCTAGACCCTCTGCCACTCACCTTCTCACCCCCCCGCCTGCTGCGAGACCCCTCCCTTACCTGCCATGTCCCTCCTCTCCCCCCTGCCCCTATGGGGGGGGGGATGCAGCAAGCAGCGGGGACCTCTGGAGTATGTGTGGAGTGAAGGAGAGGAGGAAGAATCACCAGGCGGCAGCAGCAGGCAGTCGGGGGCCTTCGGGAAGGGGTGGAGCAGGGCAAGGAAGAGGTGAGGCCATGACGGCCCAGTGTCTGGTGGTGGGTCCACAGTGGCTGCGCCAGGGGAGACTTGTGAATAGGCCTCTGCACGGTCCTGGAGGGGATGTGCTGTGACACTGGCAAACCAGGTG
The DNA here is from genome assembly GCF_965152275.1 of Natator depressus. Taxonomy (NCBI): domain Eukaryota; kingdom Metazoa; phylum Chordata; order Testudines; family Cheloniidae; genus Natator; species Natator depressus. The sequence goes on along the minus strand of NC_134234.1, from coordinate 320,768,380 downwards.
CCAGCTCAGGTCAGAGCCCCAGGCCGATTCACTTTTGTGTGTTAGTATAGTACACTGTGGGTCAGGACCAGGTTTTAATGGGGTCGCCAGGGCTGGCGGTAGACTTGCTGGGGCCCAGGGCCGAAACCTGAACCCTGGGTGGCGGGGCTCAGGCTTCGGCTTCAGCCCTGGGCAGCGGGGCTCAGGTTACGGGCCCCCCTGCCTGGGACTAAAGCAGCTTTGGCCCCCCCGCCCAGGGCGGTGGGGCTCAGGCTTCGGGTCCCCCCCCCCCCCCCCGGGCTCATGTAGTAATTTTTGTTCTCAGAAGGGGGTCGCGGTGCAATGAAGTTTGAGAACCTCTGGTATAGATCAAAGTGTTAAATGTATAAGTGTGCGTATTCAGATGTTTCAACTTAATGAAAACTTGCTAAATGCTACTTGTATTGTTTTCACTTGTTTGTAGTTACATTATAACAGGAACAAATATTTACGTGGTACCCTGTGACTAAATAACCCATCAAAGAACTCTTGTGAAACACTAATGAAGGACTTAAAGGGTTTAACAGAAAAGGCTAATTCCAAAGCAAATGACAGGTTTCAGAGTAGCAGCCGTGTTAGTCTGTATCCGCAAAAAGAACAGGAGTACTTGTGACACCTTAGAGATTAACAGACTTGTTAGTCTCTAAGGTGCCACAAGTACTCCTGTTCTTTTTCCAAAGCAAATGGCCATTGTGGTGATGACCTGAGGTCAGAAACTCAAAGTGGATCCCTTGCTCATTGTCAAAAGAAAAGCCCAGGTAGGTAGAGACACTGTCAGCTTGCTTTCTGTGTGAAGATATTATAAATATGGATTCAAAGAAAGATCCTTCATCTCTGGACTCTAACAGGGCAGAATAACTGAATGAGAAGACAGAGATCCCCAGAGTTATTCCTGGTAGCCCTGAGACACTTTTGGGGAAACTGGCAGATTACTACATCTCTGCTACCATTTGGAATTATAGACTGTAACTCACCTGTACATATAATTTACCAGTTTTAACTAAGGTTGCAGAGCATCTGGTTTTTGACCAGAATGGCTGGTCGAAAAGGGACCCTGGTGGCTCTGATCAGCACCACCGACCGGGCCACTAAAAGTCCAGTCAGCAGTGCAGCAGGGCTAAGGCAGGCTCCCTGCCTGCCCTGGCTCCATGTGGCTCCCGGAAGTGGCCCACATGTCCAGCTCCTAGGCACAGGGGACTCTGCGTGCTGCCCTCGCCCCGAGTGCTGACTCCACAGCTCCCATTGGCAGGTGCGGGCAGCACACAGAGCCCCCTGGCCCCTCCGCCCAGGAGCCAGACATGCCAGCTGCTTCCAGGAGCCGCCTGAGGTAAGCGCCGCCTTGAGCCGCACCCCCAAACCCCTTCCTGCAACCTAACCCCCTGCCTCAGGTCAGAACCTCTTCCCACACCCTAACTCCCTCCCAGAGCCCACACCCCATCCTGCACCCCAACCCCCTGCCCCAGCCCTGAGCTCTCTCCCACACACAAACCCCTCATCCCTGGCCCCACCCCAGAGCCCACACCCCCAGCTGGAGCCCTCAACCCCCCCACAACACATCCCAACCCCCTGCCCCAGCCCAGAGTCCCCTCCCACACTCTGAACCCCTCGGACCCACACCCCAGGCAGGAGCCCTCTCCTGCTCCCCAAACCCCTCATCCCTGGACCCACCCCAGGGCCCGCACCCCAACCCCTGTCACAGCCCAGAGCTCCCTCCCGCACCCTGAACCCCTCATTTCTGGTCCAACCCCAGAGCCCACACCCCCAGCCAGAGCCCTCACCCCCTCCCGCACCCCAACCCTGCCCAGCCCCTTGAAAGTGAGTGAGGGTGGGGGAGAGCGAGTGACAGAGGGATGGGGGATGGAGTGAGCAAGGTGTGGGGCCTCGGAGAAGGGGCAGGGCAGAGGACGGGGTAAGGGTGTTCGGTTTTGTGCGATAAGAAAGTTGGCAACCCTAGTTTAACCTCTCAATAACTCTCATTCATTTTTCTTAGCTAATAAACTATTTTCTTAGCTAATAAATTACTATAGAATTGGCTGCCAATGTTGTCTTTGGTGTAAGATCCAGAGTACCAAATGATGTAGGGTAAGTGACTGATCTCTTGGGACTGGAAGGAACCTGATGTGGTGTGATTTTAGGTTTAAGTGACCTTTTATCACAAAGGTCAGTTGTCTGGGTGGCAAGATAGACTGAAAAGTCTAAGGGAACTCCATGGTAGGACAGGTAACAGTGATCCATCCAGGAGTTCACATTTGTTACTGGCTTGGTGAAATCTAATTATAGAACATACAACCAGTTTGGGGTTTCTGCCCTATTTCTGACAGTCTTCCCTCCTGAGTTAGGCACTCTCAGTTGTGAGCCATTCCAGACAGTGTGACACCTACTACCGTGCAATAGATCTATGAATGGAGCATGGAGGGTCCCCTCTGTGGATCTTGGGGATTGGGGGATGATCTGGGCCTTAGTTTCTGCAGGCAATATTCTGCTCTTAGGTACACCAGTCCAGCTCAATTATTTTCAGTGGAGTTACACAGGTGTAACAAGGCAACATTGTCTCTGTCATTGGAACATAGTAAACAATTCTGTTCATGATGCACAAGGCAAAATAAAATCCAATTTGCTCTACCATAGCTGTTTGGTTTTGAGGTCCTAACAGGAATACACACAACTATGTTTGAATAACGACAGTTACACAGTCAATTTTCAGAGCAGAGCTGCAGTTGAAAGGGATACTGTCAGTTTTACGCCCCGAATTTGGATTTGCCATAAAGTGATTATAATCTGATTGGGAAGTACAACATTCTAAATCTTTTTTTTTTTCTGTCTACCATTCCATCAAGAAAGTAAGAATTTGGCCCATACTGGTTCTTATTCTCTTTACTCATATTAGTAGACCTATTGCAAGCAAGAATTACTACAAAGCAAGCAGGCTTTCATCCTGTTTTTGAAGGGACCATAAAATCTGTATATTTTATTTTCCCTCTGCTGGCCCTGTAGAAAGTTAAAAAAAAAAAAATCGAAGACACTAGATACTATTCCTGAGCTGTAATGAAACCAGGCAGTCAATGATGCTACAAAACACACACAATGTTCTGACATAGGTTGATCTGTAAAGTTAGGTTATTGTATGTTTAATATGGCTGTTATCTCATTTTCTTTCTAAAGAACACAAACTTAGATGTGCAAAGATTAGATTTTTATCAGTAAATGCTTATTTTGCTGTTCACACAAAACAAAAATATTTCCATCAATAATTAAAATTTACAGACAGGAAAAAAAAAAGAAAAATGCTGCTTGGGAACTCAGAGTTTGATTTCAGGAAATTTAGTTTGTATATTTTGACATGTGATATTGACAACATGTATCTAATGGTTATAAAGCTTTAACTTTTTGAATCTCAACATTTACTGTCATTAAATAACTATTGTCTGACCCCCCCGACCTGTAACTGCCCGCAGTAGTCAAAATTCAAATCCATAAAAATGGGGGGAAATGCTTAAACATCTATATTATCCATGAAAATTTTTAAAAATTAAAATTAAAATCTGCCAAACATATAAAACTAATTTTTGCTAATGCAAAAGGTAGAAAAGATATAATCCTCCGTTTCTTGCCCCCTCAAACCTTTAATATAATGACAGCATGTCTTTTGCAGTATTTTCACAGCTGAAACGTAAAACAAGTAAATGCATTTTGTCTGCATTCCAGATTACATTAGCGAAATGAAGGCTTCTTTGCATGAGAATTTTGATTGAGCTGGCTTCATTTAAATACCAAATTGGGTTCTTCATCTTCCTGCAGTAAGCTGTGGTACTGTTGCTTAGGTAGAACTCCTGGGGTGAAATGTGGATTTCATTTTAATGCCCAATCCTGACTGACAGAAGGAATATAGATGGACAAATTATGGGAAAGGTTTTAAGTAATTTTTGGAAATCAACTGTTAAAGTGCTAATTTAAAAAATACTTTCCAGAGCCAATGCAACCTATAGACATTGTATCCACTTACAGTATTCTCTTTACTACTACATCTTTCACATGAAGAAATAAAGAAAGGCATGTTTTATGCGTAGAAGCTAAAATTAATTGCGGTATAATGCTGAATATTTTATGTATACTCTTCCTAGACCTATATGTAGCCTAAAGCTACTTCAACTATGTCTTTCAGTGACGCCTTAGGAAAATTCTTCTCTCTACCTTTTCAGCAATTATAATAATGAATTTCTTCATGTATTTCACTGCAAATCACATTATGCTGATTTATACCTATTTTTAAAAGTCTATTCATATATAATTATGGCTCAAGTCAACAAGGAACGTAAGTGTGTCATTCATACTGTAAATTATTCCTACTGCTGTTATATTATTTTTGACAAATGGAAGTCTTTAAAATCATTATGGGCTAGAAAGATCTTGCAAATAGATCTGCCTGCATGTACCCTGCCCCCACATAAAGTTCCACCGACTCAGCCTGGCTCCCTGTGGGTGCAGTGATGCTCCTGGAAGGATCCATTTGCAAGATCTATACTTTAAAATATTAAGAACGAAGGGGGTTTAATAGCTATTTTATCTATTCGTAAATTATTTCATAATGCATGTATTGTGCAAGGCTGGGCTTGTCACAGTTATTACTAGTGACACCATTGCAAATTAACTCACATGACAGCCAGCACAAAGCTGAGGGTTCTTCATTGTGTTTTCATTTTTTCCCCACAGAAAGTTCCTTGCTCTGCTCCCATTTTTGCAAGAAGGGGAACTTGCTTCTGGGAAGAGTTATGCTTTCACTTGGCTCCAGTGCAGTGCAATGTTTCAGAATTATGATACTTGTTCATCCAATTTATAGTTCCTCAGTTACTTTCATGACCTGAGCCACTCTGCTTCAGACTGATTAAAAATGAATATTTAATGACCTGTAACATTGTCAGAGAAATTTTTTAAAAGGTCAAATGGGTGAATTACTTTATTACAAGCAAAAATAAAATGTTTAATAATGACAACTGGAATTTTAAAGGAAAACAGATAGCATTGATGACATGGATGAGTTATTGTAGCTAGTTCTGATATTTTAGTATCTATGGATTTTAGTAATGCATGGATTATGCCTGATATTTTGTCTCTAAAAGAGAATTAAAAAGGCATATCTAGAAAGGTCATGGTCATTTTGATATACATTAAGACCTAGATCCTGCAAGCTTTTCCTTACAGAAAGACTCCTTCACCCACACACAATTTAATGCAAGCCACTGGGCTCCATGCAAGTACAGGGGTTCACATGTGCAAGCTCATTGCAAAATCCTGATGGTATCCTGCTCTCATTAGCATTATGGAGAGTTTTGTCATTGCTTTCAATAGAAGGCCTACACAGGGAGCTGCAGGTGCTCAGCTCCCTTCAAGAGTAAATATTTGGTAGCTCATTCAGCAAGTATGTATCAAGAATTCCCTCCAAGTATTTTACAATTTGGGGTGCATACTGACAGCCACACAGACTTAACAGGTGGAGCCCAGGATATGGCTTGCTAAGAACATGAATTGCAAAAAACTCAGGCTGTGCAAAACACAAGCATTTTATCCACTACTTCACAGTCAAACACTAAACTAAGATTGCTTCAGTTCAGACCACAGTATAATTTCTTTATCCACCCAGAATCACAGAATTTCTAATACATATTCTGTACTAGTTGTTGGTATTAAACATTAATTCCAAAACCGAGCCACAACCAAGTCACATTCAAAAGCTAGTTAAGGTAGCTAAGTGACAACAATGTACTTACTGATCACATTTCCAAAACCCAAGCATTTAAATCAAGGAAATGAATAATGGGGACAACATAGATCAGTCATGTACTACTCATAGAATCATCCCAGCCAGGGCTTTGTCAAGCGGGGCCTTAAAAACCTCTAAGCATTCCAGTGCTTCACCACCCTCCTAGTGAAACAGTTTTTCCTAATATCCAACCTAGACCTCCCCCAATGCACCCTGAGACCATTGCTCCTTGTTCTGTCATCTGCCACCACTGAGAACAGCCTAGCTCCATCCTCTTTGGAACCCCTCTTCAGGCAGTTGAAGGCTGCTATCAAATCCTCCCCCTCCCCCACCCTCTTGTCTTCTGCAGACTAAATAAGCCCAGTTCCCTCAGCCTCTCCTCATAACTCACGTGCCCCAGACCCCTAATGATTTTCTTTGCCCTCCACTGGACTCTCTCCAATTTGTCCACATCCTTTCTGTAATGGGGGCCCCAAAACTGGACGCAATACTCCAGATGTGACCTCACGAGTGCTGAATAGAGGGGAATAATCACTTCCCTTCATCTGCTTGCAATGCTCCTACTAATGCAGCCCAATATCATAGAATCATAGAATCATAGAATATCAGGGTTGGAAGGGACCCCAGAAGGTCATCTAGTCCAACCCCCTGCTCGAAGCAGGACCAATTCCCAGTTAAATCATCCCAGCCAGGGCTTTGTCAAGCCTGACCTTAAAAACCTCTAAGGAAGGAGATTCTACCACCTCCCTAGGTAACGCATTCCAGTGTTTCACCACCCTCTTAGTGAAAAAGTTTTTCCTAATATCCAATCTAAACCTCCGTTAGCCTTCCTGGCAACAAGGGCACACTGTTGACTCATATCCAGCTTCTCATCCACCATAATCCCCAGGTCCTTTTCTGCAGAACTGCCGCTTAGCCAGTCAGTCCCCAATCTGTAGCAGTGCATGGGATTCTTCCATCTTAAGTGCAGAACTCTGCACTTGTCCTTGTTGAGCCCCATCAGATTTCTTTTAGCCCAATCCTCCAATTTGTGTAGGTCCCTCTAGACCCTGTTCCTACCGTTGAGCATATTTACCTCTCCCCCCAGCTTAGTGTCATCTGCGAACTTGCTGAGGGTGCAATCCATCCCGTCATCCACATCATTAGTGAAGATGTTGAACAAAATTGGCCTCAGGACCGACCCCTAGGGCACTCCGCTTGATACCGGCTGCCAACTAGACATCGAGCCGTTGATCACTACCCATTGAGCCTGATGATCTAGCCAGCTTTCTATCCACCTTATAGTCCAATCCATACTTTTTTAACTTGCTGGCAAGAATACTGTGGGAGACCATATCAAAAGCTTTGCTAAAGTCAAGATCTATCATGTCCACTACTTTCCCCATATCCACAGAGCCAGTTATCTCATCATAAAAGGCAATCAGGTTGGTCAGTAATGACTTGCCCTTGGTGAATCCATGTTGACTGTTCCTGATCACCTTCTTCTACTCCAAGTGCTTCAAAATGGATTCCTTGAGGACCTGCTCCATGATTTTCCCGGGGACTGAGGTGAGGCTGACCGGTTCGCAGTTCCCCGGATTCTCCTTCATATACATTCATATAAAGTGCAAGAAACATGCATGTTTCATCACAGCACAGCTACTTTAACTCTGAACAAGGGTGTAACTGGGTGCCACCACCCAAGCACTGGCTTGTGGCTAGGAGTGGCTCTGCAGAACTCTGCCTCAGTTTTCCATCTCACAGGGTTCCTCAGTCACTCACCACCTCAGTCCAAAGTAATTAGAATGCTCCTCTCTTGGGGTCCAAATTATTTAGTCTTTATACACAGTCCCTCCAGTCCCTACCCCCAGTTCAGCATCTCTCTCCTTGAATCAGAAGCCCCCAGCATGCCTTCTCAGGGGCGGGTTCATAGATCCCAAGGCCAGAAGGGATCAATGTGGCCATCTAATCCAGTGATTCTCAACCTGTGGCCTGTGGACCGCTTGCAGCCCAATCAGCACACAGCTGCGGCCCATATGACATCCTCAGGGCCATAAAGGTAGTATTGGATGTGGCCCACATAAGAGATTGTGGGCTGCACATAGGCGCTGATTTTTGTTTTTGCCAGTGGGTGCTTTTGAAGAGATGTGTGTGGTTGAGGGGGGCACTCTGCCAGTTTTGGGGGGAGGCTATTTTCAGCATATTTATTCACTTCTTTCATATTCTAGTTGTTGAATGTGTCTATCATTGGTATCTTTACTATTTTAATAATAATTCAATGGTTATGACCTACATAACTACATTATCATGAATTACAGTATATTAAAATAATTGCAATCACCTACAAGCTGTTTTCACTAATATCCCAGTTTAAAGACATTATGCCTTACTGTAGCTTTCTGGATGAAACTATCAGCAATCTTATTTACATTAGGTTTCAGAGTAACAGCCGTGTTAGTCTGTATTCGTAAAAAGAAAAAAGAAAAGGAGTACTTGTGGCACCTTAGAGACTAACCAGTTTATTTGAGCATGAGCTTTCGTGAGCTACAGCTCACTTCATCGGATGCATAGCATATTGTGGAAACTGCAGAAGACATTATATACAGGGTGAGAAAACCTGGATTTGTGCTGGAAATGGCCCTCCCTTGATGATCACTTTAGATAAGCTGTTACGAGCAGGACAGTGGGGTGGGAGGAAGTTTTGTTTCATGGTCTCTGTGTGTATATAATGTCTTCTGCAGTTTCCACAATATGCTATGCATCCGATGAAGTGAGCTGTAGCTCACGAAAGCTCATGCTCAAATAAACTGGTTAGTCTCTAAGGTGCCACAAGTACTCCTTTTCTTTTTTCTTATTTACATTAGGTTCTCTGGTATTGTTCTGATGTACGTTAAGGACAGCTACATTATTCACTTGCGTCTGTACCACTGATGACTAGAGATAATTTTTAAGTCTTCTGAAGATGGAGAATGAGTTCTGGATGATACAGGCACAGTGAGAAGGATACTTGTGAATTTGCAGTACTCTGGAAACATAGCGCTTCCAGAATACTGCAAATGACTCCAAGATCTCTTTCTTGATGAGTAACAGCTGATTTAGGCACCATCATTTCGTATGTATAGTTGGGATTAAATTTTGCCATGTGCACTACTTTGCATTTAACATTGAATTTCATCTGCCATTTTGTTGCCAAGTCACCCAGTTTTGTGAGATCCCTTTGTAACTCTTTGCAGTCTGTTCTAGACTTAACGATCTTGAGTAATTTTGTATCATCTGCAAACTTTGCCACCTTAGTTTACCCCTTTTTGCAGATCATTTATGAATATGTTGAACAGCCCAGTACAAGCCCCACTATTTACTTCTCTCCATTCTGAAAATGGACCATTTATCCCTACCCTTTGTTTCCTATCTTTTAACTGGAGTGCCTGGGAATGTTTTCAGGATCATCTAAGGATTCTTAATTTAATGACAAGCCTTTTGTTATCTTAATCACCCTGCCTCTGTTCATAAACAAACTCCCTGCCCCAAGGGCAGAATTTGTTAGCAGCACAGAACTCATCACATTCCACACTCAAGCTCTGACTCCCGGGTGCTGAGCACCCACTATTTTTTTCCCCATAGGTGCTTGAGCCCTGGAGCACCCACAGAGCATATGCGACCCACAATGGTAAATAGGTTGAGAACCACTGATCTAATCTAACACGTGTGTAACACAGGCCATGGAACTTCTCCAAAATAATTCCTAGACCATATCTTTTAGAAAAAGATCAGATCCAGATTTAAAACTTGACAAGGATGGAAAGTCCACCATGACCCTTAGTAAATTGCTCTAATTACAATTTATGTCTTATTTCCAGTCTGAATTCGTCTAGCTTAGTGCGGCCCGCAGTGTATTATGTGGGCCGCATCCAAATCTACCTGTATGGCCCTGCGGATGTCACATGGCCCACAGGCATGTGCTGATTGGGCCGCAAGAGGCCCAAGGGCCGCAGGTTGAGAACCACTGGTTAACTTCCAGCCTTTGGAAGTTGTACCCTTTTCTAGTAGATTGAAGAGCCCATTATTAAATATTTGTTTCTATACAGGTACTGATTGTAACCAAGTCACCCCTTAACTTTCTCTTTGTTAAACTAAATAGATTGAGCTTTTGGAGTCTGTCACTATAAGGCATGTTTTCTAATCCTTGAATGATTCTCATGTCTCTTCCTGAGCCCTCTTCAATTTATCAACATCCTTCTTAATTTGCAGGCACCAGAACTGGACACAGTATTCCAGCAGTGATTGCACCGGTGTCACACACAGCAAAAATATCCTCTCTACTCCAGGATCGCATTATTTCTTTTGGCCAAGTGTCACACTGGGAGCTCATTTTCAACTAATCATCCACCACAACCCCCAAATCTTTTTCAGAGTTTCTGCTTCCCAGGATAGACTCTTTCATCCTGTAAGGATGGCTACATTCTTTGTTCCTAGATATATACATTTACCCCTATGAAAATGCATATTGTTTGACTGTGCCCAGTTTACCAAACAATCCAGATCACTCTTCATTATTTACCACTCCCCCAATATTTTTTTTCCATCTGCAAAATTTATCAGTGATGATTTTATGTTTTCTTCCAGGTCATTGATAAAAAGGTTAAATAGCGTGGGGCGAAGAATCGATCCATCAGATCTAGTAGAAATAAACCCACTGGATGATGATTCCCCATTTACAGGTATATTTTGAGACCTGTTAGCCAGTTTTTAATTGATTTAATGTATGCCATGTTAATTTTAGATCATTCTAATTTTGTAATCAAGATGTCATACCTTACAGAAGTCTATTACATCAATACTAATACCTTTACTAAACAAACTTTTAATTTCATTAAAAAAAAAAAAGATACCAAGTTAGTTTGACAGGATCTATTTTCCATAAACCCATGTTGATTTGTATTAATTACATTACCTTAATTCGTTATTGATCAAGTCCCATATCAGTTGCTCCATTATCTTGCCCAGGATTGATATCAGGCTGATAGGCCTATAATTACCATGGTCATTCTGTTTACCTTTTTAAAAAATTGGCACAACATTAGCTTTCTTTTGGAACTTTGCTAATGTTTCAAGGCTTTTTGAATGTCAACATTAATGGTCAAGCAAGCTCCTCAGGCAGCTCTTTTAAAACTCTGTAAGCCAAGAAATCTGCTGATTTTAAAAATCTGACCTCAGTAGCTACTGTATAACATCCTCCAGAGATACTAGTGAAATGGAAAGAGTTTTATCACCATATGATGGACTATATCATCTATATTTTCCCTAAACGCAGAAAGAAATATTTATTGAACACTTCTGCCTTTTCTGCATTATTGCTGATAATCCTATCATTTCAGTCTAGTAATGGACTGATACCATTGTCAGGATTCTTTTTGTTCCTATATATTCAAAAAATTCCTTCTTATTGTCCTTTACTCTGCTGCTCATAGATTTTTTCCTTGTGTCCCAGGCTTCCCTTATCAATTTTCTACAATTCCTAGCTTCTGATTTATATTCATTACTATCAATTTCCCCTTTGTTTTTATATAATATTATAGCTGGCTTCACTTCTCCTCTAAACCAGTTGGTCTTTTTGACCAGTACAGCCATTGTCAGGATTCTTTTTGTTCCTATATATTCAAAAAATTCCTTCTTATTGTCCTTTACTCTGCTGCTCATAGATTTTTTCCTTGTGTCCCAGGCTTCCCTTATCAATTTTCTACAATTCCTAGCTTCTGATTTATATTCATTACTATCAATTTCCCCTTTGTTTTTATATAATATTATAGCTGGCTTCACTTCTCCTCTAAACCAGTTGGTCTTTTTGACCAGTACAGCCTTCTTCTTGGGGCATTTAGTAAGGTATTCTTAAATGAGTTTCAGTTATCATACACATTTTTCTGACTAAATTCTTCCTCCCAGCTAATCTGGCTCATAACAGTTTTCACCTTTGTGAAACTGGCCCTATTAAAGCACCAAGTATATATATGACTGGTCTAGACTTTATTAAGCTTCACCTTATAAATGTGGTCAAGTCATGATCACTTGTACCTAAACTACCATTAATTTTAGTTCTGTGATCAATTCCTCTTTATCTGTTAAGACAAAGTCTAATAAGCATTCCCCAATGTTGGCTGCAACAGTCTTTGAGTTAGAAAATTGTCATCTATAACATTTAGAAATTCAAATTGAAGACCCCCATGATTCCTACACATTATAGATAAGTGCGTAAGAAGCTAGTGTGATCCTGGTCCCTAGCGTGATTCAGTGGGCTGTAGCAGACCCCAACTAATACCCCATCTTGTGCTTTATCTGTTAGGACACTGATCCATAAGCATTCAAGATGATTTTCTTTTGTGTTATCAGTGACTCAGAAAGAGTAATATGATACTATGACCTCTTGCTTCTGCTAGTTACGGACTGCCAGGCCTCCTCTCTGACTTCCTCTTTTTCCGATTCCTTGGTGGCCAGCTCCATTCTTCCTTGAACCTGGGGTTCTGGTGTGTCCCAAACCTGGCTGTCTAGGAACTCCCCACTGTTTCTGATTCTCAGTAGCATATCAACTTGAAGAATCTTTTCCTCCAGCAGAGTAACCCACTTGCCCTTCATCCTTTCTGTCTTCAGGTAGGAGCGATAACATGGCACATACATTGTGGGTCCCACCATCATTGTTCCATCACTAGCCATCTTGCTATCACACATAATGCTGAACCTGGAAGGGAAGCTTCTCATACTCACTCTCCAAACTCCCTCTGAAACTCTCCTGTTAGTTGCCTCTGTTTGTGACCCTCAAGTTTGCCTTGCAGGTGACTTTTTATACTAGGTCTCCCTTCGTGGCTCAGTTCAGCCCTACTCCTCACCACCAGGAAGTGATTAACCATTCAGAGACATCAAACAGCTGGGCTGGTCAAACTCCAAGGATAAGAACCTTGGAATTCAGATCAGCATCTCTCTCCTTTAATCAGGAGTCTGGCCTTCCAGGCCCCAAACCAAGTTCAGTGCCTCTCTCCCACTGAGATAGGAGTCTGACACAAAGAACTCTTGGCAAAGGGTCTCCTTTTCTTTGCAAACAGCTCATCTCAGAACCAGGCCCTCTCAGAGGTCCAGAGACGCTCGGGCCACTTCCAGCTTTTGAGGCCCCTAGCCATAATAAAAATAAAAAATGACGACACAGGAAAACAAAACAAAAAAAGAGTGAGACATAATTTGAATATTTTTTTATTTAACAAATACTTTTCTAGCCTTTTTCAGTGCAAATGCACTAATTATTGGGGAAAAATCTAGCTTTCATGCACTGTCACAATTGATATTAAGCATGGTGAGCCCATTCAAACACTCTTGTCCCATAGCTGAATGGTGATAGTTCTTTACCTGCTTCAAAATGTTGAAGGTGTGGTCACCTGATGCAGGCAAACTGACAAAAATACGCAATATGTAGCCAACCATATCTGAAATGTTCTGCTGTAAATAAGTAGCCTATCCACACTTGAAATATTTTGTTGTAAATAAGTAGCTTATTTACACTTGAAATCTTCTACTGTAAACATGTACACAAATGCTGAAAAGATTTAAAAACGAAGGAATACTAATTAAGAACACAAAATGAAACAGTCAGACAGGTTATTATCCTTATCAATGAATCAAGCACGCAAGGTATAATATAACACGCTGAGCTGAAGACAAAGGGCTGACATATATACAGTAAACACAGACATGGATACAGATAGAGGGATAATGTCCAAAAATTTCAAACGTGTGTCCTCACGAAACTCAATGTACAAGATTGTCCTCACAAATTTTCACCTTGAGGCTGAGCCTATAGACTACGAAAGTCTATGATGATGGCCAAGCTACCAAGCTAGTGCTCAGCCAACCAGTCACCTCTTTTAGTTACCATATGAAGATAATAATGAGGAATTCTCACACATAAATAATTCCTTAGTATCTTAGATGTAAAACTATAAAGACACTAAAACGTAACGGTTCTCTACCTTTCAACATGCACTTGATCCAGCACCAGCCACTAGTAGTGGTTTGTTTATATAATCAGCCGATCTGAGAGGACACATTAATCACGGTCTAATCTTGTGCCATCAGAACTGATATATTTTTATTAATATTTATGAACATTTTTAACATGACAAAATCCATATCAGTTAACAAAAAAATTATGTCTTTTACCAAATCACATCTCTTATTTGCTTAAATTTGCAGCTCTAAACTGAGAGTGTGTCACATTTTGGTCCGATAAGAATGCGCATAAAAACAAGTTGCAAAACTTATCAAATGCCAAAAAATTTACAAGAGTCTAAATTTTGAGGCCCCCTTTGAGCTTGAGGCCCAGGCCAAATGGCCCTCCTGGCCCCTGCTCTGATTGGCCCTGCTCAGAGCTGACAAACTCAGTACATCAAATGCACTGCTTACAGGGTATTTATCCATAAAAGGTAACATGTAAGGGCTCTAATGAAAGGTTGCAACTTATCAACGTTCATAAGCATGGTACAATGCATGTACAGGTAATAATTAAGAAATAATGTAACTATATGGAAGTTTACGCCCTTGTGGTCTTAAGGTTAAAAGGAGTTACCAGGGAGTAAGATTTAATAATTTTATTAGGATAATGTTGAAATAAAAAGAAAATGGTACAGAGTTCAAGCATAGAAGTTTCTGGTTATCAGGGAATAAGGTACAGATTATCAAGGGGTGCGAAATTCAGTTTAGGAGCTGGTGGCGTAAGGAATACATAATCTGCAATCTCCCTGATTGGGGGTAAAAGTTTAACCGGTCAAAGTACAGACATTGAGATATGGGGGTATGTTGTCCATATAATGGCTATGTTCAGGTGTGAAGTATAATGAGCGGATACGATGATGGGGATGGATCTACCCTCATTTGGTGGGATTTAATGTTCAGTGAGTTTATGGTTCCAGTTCATATGGTCCAATGGAAAAAAGCCTCTCAGTCCCTTTCCCATAGTGGATGCACGATGTCGTACCGGCTCACACCTCCTGGTACTGTCGGTGGCTGGTGATGTGTTCGATGTAGATGTCCCTGGACCACTGGATGGTGCCCGAGACCATGAGGCGCGGCATGAGCCGTGCGTAGCGTCGACCAATCCCACAGGTCCGCAGCACATGCTCATTGCAGGGGTCCCAAGTGCCCAGGGCTCCAACGATCAGGGCATCCATCTGCACCTCATAGCCCTTCGCTCTCAGGGTGTTGGCCGGGGGGCGTATTTTTCCAGCTTACGAGCTGGGGCTTCGCGGAAGGCCGGGGTCCTGTTCTCAAAGGAGACCGTGATGTCGACGAGGATGATCTTTTTCTGGGCCTCGTCGGTGACTACCTACTACATGTTGACGGCCTATTCATGCAGGTGGGAATTGCCACCCTTCCTTGCTTAGCCACTGATGTAATGCAAGGTTCTCTTGTTTATTCTTGCCTCATCACAGAGCAGTCAATGGAAAACCATCAAAGACAACTGCAAACAATCAAAGCCACTTGGAGGTAAAAAAGGACCAGAATAAGAGATGGGATTGTTAGACTGTTTCAGTATAACACAGAGTGGGGAGGGGCACTCTTGATTCATTCGCTGAGGAGACATGTTGTTGAGCAGGGGGCTTTTTCATGAAAGATTGGATTGTGGTCGTAGGCACTGAGTCCGTGGGTGCTCCAGGGCGGGAGCTCCCCCGTCGGCAGCCCCACTGGGCAAGGCAGGAAGAGGCGGGGTGGGAGTAGGGGATTTGGTGGAGTGGGGGGGTCTAGCACTCCCCAGGTAGAGGGGAAGTCAATGCCTATGATTGTGGTTCCTGGGAAGCCAGCCAGCTCTGCGACAAATTGAACTTTGGGGGGAAGAGAGGACCTACTTCGTTATCTAAGAAAAGTACGGTAACCGTTAATAAATGTAGGCCCTAGTTCGCATTTTATGATGTTGTTTTGTGTATAATCATTTGTTTCCATCACTCTCTCATTTCCAGTGGAATCTCTATTCTTTCTTAAATAAACTTTGTTTCATTATAAACTCTGTGTGTTATACAGAAGAAGTACATTGCTCCTTTGGGAGCAGACAATCTGGGATTTCCGTGAGTAGCTAGCATGAAGGGCTGGATATCATAGGGGAAAGCTTCAAGAGGACTTGGGGACTGGGTTGCACCTCTTGTTAACTTGCAAAAGAAAGAGGGCTGGTATAGCCGGGAGGAGACTACTTCACTGGCTGAAAGGTTGGTGGTGTGAGGGAGCTAACACTCAACTACCTCAAACAAGACTCCCTCACACTGGAGGCAGGAGTAACAAGTTTACTCACAATGCTGGGTACCATAAGATCCATCACAGAGTCCCCTGACTTCCTCCATGGAGCTGGGTTCTGTTCTCCCTACGGGAGCCAGTCTCACTCCCTGCAGCACTCACCTGGAACTGCTTTTTCAGTCCAGCTACAGCTTCCCAGCCTTGTCCTGCCTGCTAATCCCATCCCTCCTAACTAGAGTGTTACCAGCTCCCATTTGAGTGCGCTCCCCCAGGGGTCTCGCCTTTCCTCCTTGATCTCCCCCCAGACCCTGCCTGAGTTAATCACATGACCTAATTATCCACCTGGAGAGGTGAATAGATCTTGTCAGGTGGGCTCAGGCCCCATAAGGAGACAACCACCCTGTGATAAATGGCTTATGTTCTTAATGTAGTTTTGTGTCCATTCTGGTGTGAGCTCCACATGGGCCAAGAGGCCCACTTGTGTTGAGCTTATGGTAGGATCAGGGACTTAGTTATCTTAATTTATGTAAATATTTTCTTTTAATGTGTATTTTATTTTCATTCTAAGCCTAATTTAAGGATCAGTCTAAACCATCATTTTAAAAATAGACATTTAAAAAGGTATTAACTAATTGTTAGTGCTGTAAGAGTGGTCTAGTCTCTTTGACAGTAATAAAAGTTTTGAACTAATCTCTTTGAAGTTGAAGTGAATGAGCCCAAGTAAGGCCCACTGACAGACAGTAGCTGAGCAAGTGGGAGGGGCAAAGACCTTGTGATTTGTACTGGCTAGATATACAAATATTGGCTAGAAATACAAAGCTAGCTAGTGAGAGATCCTAGAGAAAGTGACCACTGGTAACATGGCACAGGAGTAGGCATCTTAATTAGTTGTTAGTGCACTAACATAGAGAGATGCTGTTAAATAACCTAGTCACAGAACAAAAATCCTAGTTAAACTATGGAAATAGAGGACACAGCACCAATGCTGACACAAGAACAAATTAATATAAATTGGTCATCAACAAGTTAGGTTAGAAATTAGAAGGTTTCTAATCAGGAGAGGGGTGAGGTTCTGGAACAGCTGTCCAAGGGGAATAATAGGGGCAAGAAAATTTAACTTGTTCCGAGACTGAGCTTGATATATTTATGGAGGGGATCGTATGATGAGACTGCCTACAATGGCACATGGCCCATTTGCTTTTAGCAAATATGTCCAACAGCTGGAGATGGAACGCTAGATGAGGAGGGCTGTTAATTACTACAGAGAATTCTTTCCCAAGTGTCTTTTCCACATGCTCAGGGTCTGATGGACAGATTTGTAGTTGGGAAGGAATTTTCCCCTAGGTCAAATTGGCAGAGACCTTGGGGTTTTTTTTGCCTTCCTCTGCAGTGTGGGGCACAGGTCATTTGCTGGTTTGAACTAGAGTAGTGGTTCTCAAACTGTGGGTCACAACCCCAAAGTGGGTTGTGACCCCATTTTAATATGGTCACAGGACTGACATTAGACTCACTGTGGTCTTGGGCTTAAGCTAAAGCCGAAGGGCTTCAGCTCAGGGCAACGGACCTCAGGCATCAGCTTCCGCCCCCACTTGCCCAGGGTCATGAGGTAATTTTTGTTGTCAGAAGTACGGATGTAAATATCATTTAAAAAGTTAACCGGTTAAATTATTAAGATTACATCGTTTAACTGGTTAACTGAGGTTGTTCCGACCGGCCTGGTGCAGCCAGGGCTGGAAACCCTCTGGTTGACTGGCAGTTGCGGCCACGGCTGGGGTCCTTTCAGCTGGCCAGCAGGCGCAGCCGGGGCCGCTACGGCCCACCTGGGGCTGGGCTTCTCTGGCTGGCCGGCCTGGCGTGGCTGCGGTCCCTCCAGGCGGCTGGGCCAGCATGGCCAGGTCTGCACCGGCTGGCAGACAGGGGATTAATGGTTAAGGTCGGTTTACCGGTAAGCCTAATGCTTACCGGTTAACCTTTTACATCCCCAGTCAGAAGGGGGTCACAGTGCAGTGACGTTTGAGAACTGCTGAACTAGAGAAATGGTGGGTTCTCTGTAACTTGAAGTCTTTAAATCAGGCTTTGAGGACTTCATTAGCTCAGCCAAAGATTATGGGATTATTACAGGAGTGGGTGGGCGAGGTTCTTTGGCTTGCAATGTGCAGGAGGTCAGACTAGATGATCATGATGGTCCCTTCTGGCCTTAAAGTCTAGGGGTACATCTGTACTTGCCAGTAGATCAGCACTGCTGCAATCGATGCAGCAAGTGTCGATTTAGTGGGTCTGGTGAAGATGGTGAAGAGCACTCTCCCATCGATTTATGTACTCCACCTCCCCGAGAAGAGTAAGGGAAGTCGACGGGAGACACTCCCCCGTCGACACAGCACAGTGTAGCCACCGCAGTAAGTGGATCTAACGAGGTCAACTTCAGTTATGTTATTCATGTAACTGAAGTTGCGTAAGTTAGATCGATTTACTGCGGTAGCGTAGACCAGCCCTTAGAGTTCTCTAATGAGAGTGGGAGTTACTCAGTTTACTGCAGTAGAGTGCAGAATGTACAACTACTTGCCTTGTCTCTATGTGCCATAATATGCACCTGAGGTGAAATTTATCCCTCTGTAGAGGACCAGCACAAGGCCTATATACCACTCATGTTCAACGTAAGCCCTACTTTGAGGGGTAAAGTGGTGTACAGGTCTTGTGCTGGTCCACTACAGAGGAGTGAATTTCATAACCATTGCCTGCAGTTTGTGATCTACAGCACCTTGCAGCCACAGCTATTGAACTATAGGAGCAGAGGGGAGTTAAATTATATATACAGACAGAATATTGTAGAGTCTGCATTGGCTGTTCATTCTTCCTGTTGAAGAAACCAGTCTCATGATGGGAGGGAACCAAGCTGGAATGGACAAACTCCCTTATGTAGGACTTGCCCTCCAATGCAAGTAGAGGAAGCTGATAATTTCTCATGCACTGAAGGTGTCACTCCTGGAATGGTGTTGCAGGAAGATGCAGACAGGCTGTGGTGATATTGGATTTGATCATTAAAAATATCGATAGTCTGAGTATGTGGTAATCATGAGAACTGTTCAGTGACTTAGCTATTGAGTGCAAAGGTAATTGGATCTCAGAAGACATCTAGAAAAACTTCTGGTGACTGCTATGGAGGACTCAGGCCTGGTCTGCACAAAGTTATATTAGTAATTAGTACATAAACTATTTCAATTAGGGCTATGAGTTTTACATAATAATTAGGCCAGTACAATCCTCAATATAGATGCAGTTACACTGGTTCAAAGGTGCATTATATCTGGATACTTTATTCCCATAAGGGAAAGGGAATAAGTTATACTGGTACATCTATAGTGCTTCACCTGCACAAGGAAGGTTATATTGCTTTAACTATACTGGTATTATTAACAGTAATAATAGAAATCTGATGAGGTTCAACAAGGACAAGTGCAGAGTTCTGCATTTAGGATGGAAAACTCCCATGCACCACTACAGACTAGGGACTGAATGGCTCGGCAGCAGTTCTGCAGAAAAGGACCTAGGGGTTACAGTGGACGAGAAGCTGGATATGCGTTAACAGTGTGCTCTTGTTGCCAAGAAGGCCAATGGCATTGTGGGCTGTATAAGTAGGGGCATTGCCAGCAGATCGAGGGATGTGATCGTTCCCCCTATTTGACATTGGTGAGGCCTCATCTGGAGTAGTGTGTCCAGTTTTGGGCCCCTCATTATAAGAAGGGTGTGCAAAAATTGGAAAGTGTCCAGCAGAGGGCAACAAAAATGATTAGGGGACTACTGGAACATATGACTTATGAGGAGAGGCTGAGGGAACTGGGATTGTTTAGTCTGCGGAAGAGAAGAATGAGGGGGGATTTAATAGCTGCTTTCAACTACCTGAAAGGGGGTTCCAAAGAGGATGGATCTAGACTGTTCTCAGTGGTAGCAGATGACAGAACAAGGAGTAATGGTCTCAAGTTGCAGTGGGGGAGGTTTAGGTTGGCTATTAGGAAAAACTTTTTCACTAGGAGGGTGGTGAAGCACTGGAATGTGTTACCTCGGGAGGTGGTAGAATCTCCTTCCTTTGAGGTTTTTAAGTTCAGGCTTGACAAAGCCCTGGCTGGGATGATTTAGTTGGGGATTGGTCCTGCTTCGAGCAGGGGGTTGGACGAGACGACCTCCTGAGGTCCCTTCCAACCCTGATATTCTATGATTCTATGAAAGCTATACGACTTTTGTGTGTAGACAAGCCCGCAATGTTTGTACTATGTACTGATAGCTATGAAATACAGAGGTGCAGGAGTAATGACCTGGGAGCTAAATTTAAGTTACTGGAAAAAAAGTCTTAAGTCACGCATGAGTCAAACAGAAACATTTGCTAGGGTTACAAAACAAAAGTATTTGTATCCCTTAAAAAATAGGACAGAAGTCACAGCTGTACTGGAGGAGGGACAGGTTCAGGCCATAAAGATTAATGTTGATAAACTTACTAAGATGTCAGACAAACTAGTGGAACTGAGGTATCAGACAAACTAGAATTAAAAATAGGCACATGACCAAAAATAATCACTACAAGTATCTAAATACCAAATCATAATACAAATACAAATATACCAGTAGGACTATATTGGTGGCCTTCAGATCACAAGCAGGCTATTGAGTGCATAATACTGAGAGAAATCAAAGAGGCATCTAAATCTAATAAAATAGTAATTACCATATATAATCTGGTCAAATATCACAGTGGGTGTAGGGAAGCAATTTCTCAACACCTCAAACACTTACATCTTGCAATAGCTAGCTCTAGAACGGAGTAACTATTTCTCCACTGAGGTCTTGCGTAGTCTCGGGAGATTTGCACCAGTCCCACTATTTACAACAGTCCCAATCCCTAATGCGCAATAGCAAAAAATAAATAAATAAAATAAACCCGTGGCTTGCACCAGCGTGACTTACCTCAGCAGGTGAACTAGCACTGGTGCAAACCCCGTCTCACAGGGGTGCAGGCAGCACCTCCATGGGGGTGGGGGAAATTGCATTGGTGTAGGGGCACCCTTACAAAACCTGCAGTACAGACTGCGCCTCTCTCCGAGGTCACACACAGGCTTTGTTTCAGCAAGTAGGAACATAGCAGACCGGGCCATACCAAACCTACCGCTGCCACGACACTTGAGAAAGGGGGATTGAAAACTCCAGCGCGCCCTCCCCCCATTCCTCAGAGGCTGTCCTCTGCTCTGCACTCCCCCCTGCGCTGCCCCACTCACAGAGCAGCCCCCGGGTGCCCTCCCCGCCCCCTGCGCGGCTCACGGGGGATGCCCTGGGCTTCCCCCCGTGCTGTCCTTCCGCCGGGCGTGGTCGCGGCTGCCCAGCAGAGCTGCCAGCGCCCTGCCCCGGCTCAGGCCCGTGCGCGGCACTCGCAGTAGCTGCCAGGTGCCGGGCCGGGCACCACAGGGCCGCTCCCACCCACAGGCTCGGCGCCGAGCTGGACCGAGCGGCGGCAGCTGCCCGCCGCGGCTCCAGGGGGAGGTTCCGCAGCCGGCTGCCCAGCGCGCCGGGAGCGGGACAGGCGGCGGCCGAAGCTCCGGGACTGCCGGCGCCGGGCTCCCCTCCGCCCGCGGGTCCTGCCCGCCTCTCGGCTGGGGAAAACACCTGCGCGGAGCCGGTGAGTAGCGAGAAGCCGGGCTCGCCCCTGGCTCCCGCAGAACAGGCTCGTTTGTTTCCTCCCTGCCTCTCCGGGCTACAGGCAGCTGCTGGGACACGCACCTCCCCCTGCGGTCCGGGGGCACTGGGTGCCGAGGCGAGGCTGCGGGGGAGTAGGAGGAGGCGTGTTGTTGTAACAGCAGGACTTGGGGTGCAGCAGCCCTGGAGCAGGGGGGCGGCCT
The DNA here is from genome assembly GCF_965152275.1 of Natator depressus. Taxonomy (NCBI): domain Eukaryota; kingdom Metazoa; phylum Chordata; order Testudines; family Cheloniidae; genus Natator; species Natator depressus. The sequence goes on along the minus strand of NC_134234.1, from coordinate 320,746,483 downwards.
TGGGTGCCAATGATACCCCGGGGGGGCAGGTGTGGGCCTCAGAGAAAATGGGGTTTGCAGCTGTTGTGTAGCTCCAACACACGCTTCTAACACAACTTGGCTGAAGGGCTTCAAGGCTTGTTTGACTCACTTTTCCTCAGCGAAAGCTATGGTATAGGCCTGCTACTTTTACCTTCTGGGAGTTCTCAATTCTCAGGCCCTGATCTTGCAATGAGCTCTGTGCAGGTGGACCACTTGCCCGTGCAGAGCCCCCCGGAAGTTAAGAGACGGGTCAGATCACAGTGCAGAAGCCTTCCTTACTTTGCCACTGACATAAGCAACCCTGGAAAAAAAAATTAAGGTAGACAAAGCCAACAGAAACACACTAACCAGTGGGTACAGCTCTAACGGTTGTCACACCAATGTATTGTGTATATAAAGACTGGGTGGGGTCAGGGATTTTTGGCCCCTAATTTTCTAATGCCGGTGTAGTTCAAGCCTATGAGATTGATTTATTGTTAGTTCACAAAACCTGGAAGTGTATCCTGCACACAGGTTGGCCATTCTTACAGTTGGCAGGTGTATGTGCTTTCAAACTCCGGAATGACTGCTGTAGATTTTAGAATCTAAGGAATTTCTGCTAAATGTGCATAGTGACCGTTGTAGAATTTGAGTTGTGGTTTGACTGCTCTGGTGTTCCAAAGCTTAGAAGGTCTGTATTTACTGCTACAGAATTTAGAAGAATTACTATGGAAGCATATGTAAATATTTCTTAATATAAGTAATAAAATAGGTTAGACTGTTTAAAACCTAGGAAAATTCTTTGACTAATATGTTAATTACAATAGAGTTAAGGTTAACTATTAATTTAATGTATCATCAGTGTTTTAAGTTTAAATTTATTTTCAATTTTTTTCTTGCAGTTTTTTTTCCCTGTAACAATTTAAATTCTGTTTTATTACTCTCAATTTATTTAAACCCTAATCCTGAAAATGTTTACACATACAAGTAATTTCACCCAAAGAGATTATCCATTTGCATAACTGAGTGTAGATTAAATTCTTCAAATCAGGGACTATTTGAAGTCATAAATATATATATATGGTGCCAAATAGCATGGTGCTCTAATCCTGATATCCTATAGCTCAAACAGAAGGTATGGGCTTGATGCAGAAATTATTGAGTAAAGTTCTTTGGCCTATGTTATGCAGGTCAGACTGGCTGATCATAATGGTCCCTTCTCACCTTAAAATCTGTTAACCTGATCTATTGCAGTATAAATATTAAACACTAATAAATGGATTTTCTCATCTAATAGATAATGTCTGTTGTGTCCTTCCTATACATAAATCTTCATAATAGGCCATAAATCTTCCAATTATTGTATACACCCTGTACCTGGCATAAGAGAAGAGTATTGGTGCAGACGAAATCGCCATGTGACTAAAGACCGGAGTGTTGTAAATAAAATACACAATAGGAAGAAGTAGGCAGTAAGCAGAATGCTGCAGGGACCTTCATTGTTAATTTCCTTACTTTCAAACTTTTGTTTGCTTTTGTGAAATATTACTGTATTGTTAAAAGAAAAGGAGTACTTGTGGCACCTTAGAGACTAACAAATTTATTTGAGCATAAGCTTTCGTGAGCTATAGCTCACTTCGTTGGATGCATTCAGTAGAAAATACAGTAGGGAGATTTATATACACAGAGAATATGAAACAATGGGTGTTACCATACAGGCTGTAATGAGAGTGATCAGGTAAGGTGAGCTATTACTAGCAGGAGGGGGGCGGGGAACCTTTTGTAGTGATAATCAAGGTGGGCCATTTCCAGCAGTTGACAAGACTGGATACAATTAACTTAGGCTTGAATAAAGACTGGGAGTGGATGGGTCATTACACAAAGTAAAACTATTTCCGATGCATCCGATGAAGTGAGCTGTAGCTCACGAAAGCTTATGCTCAAATAAATGTGTTAGTCTCTAAGGTGCCACAAGTACTCCTTTTCTATTTCCCCATGTTTATTCCCCCCTTCTCCCCGCCCCCCCGATGTTCTTGTCAATTGCTGGAAATGGCCCACCTTGATTATCACTACAAAAGGTCCCTCCCCTTTCCCCCTCCCCCTCCCGCTGGTAATAGCTTACCTTACCTGATCACTCTGCACTAGAAAGTATGCTAGACAACTGGCATGTGCACATTCATGCTTCCTATCAACAGGATTTTACCAGTGTTCACCTGGTTCATCTGAGAGTTATTAATCTTCTAATGGGTTTGACGTACTGGGTATGGGTACATACAGTTTTGTTTTTTACAATATCTTGTTTGCATAGTTCAGCACTGGATTATAACCGATGTAGAAAAGTCAATACCCCTGCAAGGAAGGGATACAATCCCCGGTACAGAATGTATTGGATATTAAATTTCCGTGTCTACATGGGAAAGGTTATACTGAAAACAACCTAAGATGTCTATTTAAACCAATATTGTTACACCGGTATAACCCTCCATGTAGACATCCTTATTCTGCTTCAGAGTGCCTTTTTTTTTTTTTTTAAGTTTAGTTTAGTTTAGTTTGTTTTTTGGAAAAGTAAACTGAAAAAGCCACTCCTATACCAAAATAAGTTTTTCATATGGTGGGTTATGCCAGTATGACTATATCAGTATTACTGGTAAAACATTCCCACCTGGACAAGCTCTAATAGTTGCACTTGATCTTATTAAAAAAGCTAAGTTCAATAGATATTGTGAATATTTCATAGTACAAAATATAAAATTAAAGCCATAATGATAATACCACATTGTCCTATATAATCTTTCATCAGATCTTCTCAAAACATTTTATAAATGCTGATTATGAATTAAACCTCACAACATCATTACAAACTAGATTAGTAGTATTCCTGTATTGGGTAAACTGCAGCACTAAGAGATTAAGTAACTTGCCCAAGACATATCTATATTTCTAGTGACTAGAACTAGATTTATCCCCAATATAAATAGTTTGGCCTGAGGAGTCCATGTTTCCAGTCCCTGCCACTAAAATTATAAATAGTTGCTAGCTGTGGTTGGTGTCCAAATATTGGACTGTTTATCTTTTTTCTTCTGCAAGAATCCCTATTTGTTTAATCAAAGCTTATAAATAAAATTTTAAAATGGTCCAACTTCAGAAGTTTCACTTTGGATAAGGACTCAAAAGTTTGAATGGCTCAACTGTAAAATTGTACTGGAAATCTTTTGAAAACTGACCCTCTCATCATATTTTCAATACTTCATAGTAGGTCAAAAATATCAAAAGAAACATCATTTTCTTAGTGTTTGGGTATTTCCAGTGTCAAAGAAAACCAGGAAGTATGGAGATTTGTGGAAATTAAATCTAACACAGAACAAGAATTCACCCACTCTTTTTGAAATGCCAAAAAGGGTTTGGCTTCGTTCTTATTTTACCTTACCTGGCTGTTAATCCCTAGTAACAGACAATGTGATCTTAAAAGAACTGTGTGTTTGTATTTTTGGCTTTCTGTAACTTTGTCATTAAAATGTAGATATGGAAATGTATATTTTTTTAAAAAAAAAGGGGGGGGGAGAAAGAGGGGGAAAAATAGGCTTCCCGAGTGACTCGATTTGCAGGAAACTTCTTTAGTGGTATTAGATGCCACTAACAGAGGTTCTGCGATTTTTGTCAGATGCTGGGGATGGGCGACAGGGGATGGCTCACTTGATGATTACCTGTTCTGTTCATTCCCTCTGAAGCACCAGGCTAGATGTACCTTTGGTCTGACCCAGTATGGTTGTTCTTATGTACATGGGTCAATACACATGCCCCCACATCCAAACTGGATTACTATTAAATATTATCCTGTGGTATCACTCATGACTTGGACTCCATTGAGCTCTTCACTGCACATAGAAAAGAGACAATACCCATCCAAAGGGTTCACAGTCTAAAGATATAGTACGGCATCTGAACTGGAGTGGATCAGAGGGTGGGGGTCGAGGCCCAAATGGAGCTGGGAAAGAGGAACTCTAAGGCCCAGACAGTTGGCATTGATGTCCTAATACCATGTACTATATCTGAAGCAATGGATGGCGGGACCATTAGATTATCACACAATACCACCACCACTGTCCTTTGCAAATGGATGAGTCCAAAACATTTTTTTAATGGCTGGGCAGTGTATAGGTTTACTGTCTATTATGTAAGATGACAACCAGTCTGATCAGCTGGTTGATGTTTATCAGAATAGTTGACCAGGAAATGAAGTGTGTTTGTTTTGGTGGAATTGATCTTTAAACATATGCCAACCAACCGTAAGAATGTTTGGACTGGTTCTTGCTGGCTTATGCCAGATCTAAGGAGGCACAGTCATTAAGATCCTAATGAATCCAAATATATTTAATGATGTCAGGTCAATGGGATTCCATTAGATCCAAAATGTTTAGGTAAAACATATATGGGTCCATTGACATAAAGACTTACAGCTAGTAGCTTGTGGTTAGGACACATTCTTTCATTTTATGAATTTTCATCTATGGGCAGATCTACACTATAGGGCTCGGTTGACCTAAGTTATGCAACTCCAGCTGGGTCAACGGGAGAAACTCTCCTGTCGACTTACCTTATGCTTCTCGTTCTGGTGGAGCATCGTAATTGACGTGAGAGTGATCGGCAGTTGATTTATCAGGTCTTACTTCCAGTAAGTGGAGACAAGCCCTATGATATGTAGAGACAGATTTTTTTTCTATAACCCCAACTCCGCAGGGTGTGGGAGGGGCTCAGGGGTGCAGGCTTTCGACGGTGCTTACCTCAAGGAGCTCCCAGAAGTAGCAGCATGTCCCCCTGCTGGGTCCTACGCGGAGGCACGGCCAGATGGCTCTACACGCTGCCCTGTCCACAGGCACCGACCCTGTAGCTCCCATTGGCTGGGGACTGTGGCCAATGGGAGCTGCGGGGACGGCACTTGGGGCAGGGACAGCATGCGGAGCCCTCTGGCTGCCCCTAAACGTAGGAGCCAGAGGAGGGCCATGCTGCTGCTTTTGGTAGCTGCGCGGAGCAGCTGCCAACCCCGCTCCCCAGCTAGGGCGCGGGCGTGGGGTAAGCCCCAGACCCCGCTCCCCAGCGGAAGCTCAAGGACCGGATTAAATCAACTGGCAGGCCAGATGTGGCCTGCGGGCCATAGTTTGCCCACTCCTGACCTACACCAATGTGAGAATTCCTCCCATTGGCGTAGGTCAATGGTAGGCCACGTGCAGCCTACAGGTTGCCCATCAGTAATCCGTTGGCGGGCCACGAGACAATTTGTTTACATTGACCATCCACAGGCACAGCCGCCCACAGCTCCCAGTGGCTGCAGTTCGCTGTTCCTGGCCAGTGGGAGCTGCAGGAAGCAGCGGCCCGCACATCCCTGGAGGCCGCAGGTTGCCCACCATTGCGTAGGTAGTGTCCACACTGAAGCATGACAGCAGTGCAGCTGTGCTGCTGTAGCAATTTAAGGGTAGATAAGCCCCAGACTGACATAGCTACAGCCCTCAAGGGTGTAAAAAATCCACATCCCTGAATGCTGTAGTTATGCTGAACTAACTCCTGGTGTAGACACAACTAGATCAATGGAGGAATGCTTTTGTTGACGTAGCTACCGTCGATCGGGGAGGTGGTGTGCCTATAGCAACAGAAAAACCCCTTTTGTCACGGTAAACTGCGTCGCCACTACAGGTTATGCCAGCATAGCTATATCACCATGGCTATGCTGCTATAGTCCCCCTCCCCATATTCCAGACATAGTATAGGCGTGGATGTCTAAGGGCTGGTCTACACTAGGAACTTACATCGGTGTAGCTACATCTCTCAGGGTATGTCTATACTACGAAATTAGGTCGAATTTATAGAAGTCAATTTTTTAGAAAGCGATTTTATACAGTTGATTGTGTGTGTCCCCACTTAAGACCATTAAGTCAGTGGAGTGCGTCCACAGTACCAAGGCTAGCGTCAACTTCCGGACCGTTGCACTGTGGGCAGCTATCCCACAGTTCCCTCAGTCTCCGCCGCCCATTGGAATTCTGGGTTGAGATCCTAATGCCTGATGGGGCAAAAAACATTGTCGCGGGTGGTTCTGGGTACATGTCGTCAGGCCCCCCATCCCTCCCTCTCTCCATGAAAGCAATGACAGACAATTGTTTCGCACCTTTTTTCCTGGGTTACCCGTGCAGGTGCCATACCACGGCAAGCACGCTCAGCTCACCGTCGCCGTATGTCTCCTGGGTGCTGGCAGATGTGGGACTGCATTGCTACACAGCAGCAGCTCATTGCCTTGTGGCAGCAGACAGTGCAGTATGACTGGTATATGTTCTCGTCGTCTCCTGAGTGCTCTTGGCCGGCCTCGGTGAGGTTGGTCGTGGCGCCTGGGCAGACATGGGTGCTCCTGGCAGACCTCGGTCAGGTCTCTCAGGGGCACCTGGACATAAATGGGATTGACTCAGGTCATTCTCTTCTTTAAGTTTTGTCTGATGGAGATTCAGTCCTGCCTGGAGTATTGGTAGAGGGATAGCTCAGTGGTTTGAGCATTAGCCTGCTAAACCCAGGGTTGTGAGTTCAATCCTTGAGGGGGCCATTCTGCCTCAGGCTGCTCTCCCAGCCAGCAGCACCGCGAGCACCCAGGAGACGATGATGGCTAGCAGTTGTACTGCACTGTCTGCTGCCAGCCTACCCCTTGCTTCTCCCTCCCTCCGTGAAAGCAACAGCTGACAATCGTTTCGAGCCTTTTTCTGTGCAGGCACCATATTGCTGTCAGCATCGTCATCCACCAGTCGCTTCCGCTGCCACTCTGCTCTCCTGCTCATGCCATACCACGGCAAGCATGGAGCCCGCTCAGATAACCGCGGCAGTTGTAACTATTCTAAACACCACACACATTATCCAGCAGTATATGCAGAACCAGAACCTGCAAGAGCAGGCGAGTAGGCGATGGCAGCGCGGTGAGGAGAGTGATGGGGACATGGATACAGACTTCTCTCAAAGTACGGGCCCTGGCAATTTGACCATCCTGGTGGCAATGGGGCAGGCTCATGCCATGGAATGCTGATTCTGGGCCCCGGAAACAAGCACAGACTGGTGGGACCGCATTGTGTTGCAGGTCTGGGACGATTCCCAATGGCTGCGAAACTTTCGTATGAGTAAGGTCACTTTCATAGAACTTTGTGACGTGCTTTCCCCTGCCCTGAAGCGTCAGAATACCAAGATGAGAGCAACCCTCACAGTTCACAAGCGAGTGGCGATAGCCCTCTGGAAGCTTGCCACGCCAGACAGCTACCGGTCAGTCGGGAATCAATTTGGAGTGGGCAAATCTACTGTGGGGGCTGCTGTGATCCAAGTAGCCAATGCGATCACTGACCTGCTGCTATCAAGGGTAGTGACTCTGGGAGATGTGCAGGTCATACTGGATGGCTTGGCTGCAATGGGGTTCCCTAACTGTGGTGGAGTGATAGACGGAACGCATATCCCTATCTTGGGACCAGACCACCAGGGCAGCCAGTACATAAACCTCAAGGGGTACTTTTCAATGGTGCTGCAAGCACTGGTGGATCACAAGGGACGTTTCACCAACATCAATGTGGGATCGCCAGAAAAGGTACATGACGCTCACATCTCCAGGAACTCAGGTCTGTGGGAACGGCTGCAGTAAGGGACTTACTTTCCAGACCAGAAAATAACTGTTGGGAATGTTGAAATGCCTATGGTCATCCTTGGGGACCCAGCCTACCCTTTAATGCCATGGCTCATGAAGCCAGACACAGGCACCCTGGACAGTTGTCAGGAGCTGTTCAACTATAGGCTGAGCAAGTGCAGAATGGTGGTAGAATGTGCATTTGGATCTTTAAAAGCGCGCTGGCGCAGTTTACTGACTCTGTTAGACCGCCGCAAAACCAATATTCCCATTGTTATTACTGCTTGCTGTGCTCCACAATATCTGTGAGAGTAAGGGGGAGATGTTTATGGCGGGGTGGGAGGTTGAGGCAAATCGTCTGGCCGCTGATTACGCGCAGCCAGACACCAGGGCAGTTAGAAGAGCACAGCAGGGCATGCTGCGCATCAGAGAAGCTTTGAAAACCAGTTTCATGACTGGCCAGGCTACAGTGTGACGGTTCTGTTTGTTTCTCCTTGATGAAAACCTGTCTCCTTGGTTCACTCTACTTCCCTGTAAGCCAACCGCCCTCCCCTCCCCCCTTTGATCACCGCTTGCAGAGGCAATAAAGTCATTGTTGTTTCAAATTCATGCATTCTTTATTAATTCATCACACAAATAGGGGGATAACTGCCAAGGTAGCCCGGGAGGGGTGGGGGATGAGGGAAGCACCAACTGGGGTGGGGGAGGAGGGGAGGATGGAAGGACAAGGGCACACTGCACTTCAAAACTTGTTGAATGCCAGCTTTCTGTTGCTTCGGCAGTCCTCTGGGATGGAGCGGTTGGGTGCCTGGAGGCCCCCTCACTGCGTTTTTGGGCATCTGGGTGAAGAGTCTATGGAACTTGGGGAGGAGGGCTGTTGGTTACATAGGTGCTGCAGTGGCGGTCTGTACCTTTCCTGCACCTTAACCATACACCGGAACATATCAGTTTGATTCTCCAGAAGCCTCAGCATTGCATCCTGCCTCCTGTCATCACGCTGACGCCACCTCTCCTCTTGCTCATCCCTCCTGTCCTCACGTTCATTTTGTGCTTTCCTGGACTCTGACATTGTCTCCCTCCACGCATTGTGCTGGGCTCTTTCAGCATGGGAGGACTGCATGAGTTCAGAGAACATTTCATCGTGAGTGCATTTTTTTTCAGCTTCTAATCTTTGATAGCCTCTGGGACGGAGATGATACATGGAGCGATGAAACATTCGCAGCTGCGGGAGGGAAAAAAGGAAGTTTAGTGTTTAAAAAGAGACATTTTAAAGAACAATGGGTAGACTCTTTCACGGTGAACCAAGCTGTTAACATTACATAGCACGTGTGCTTTCTTTACAAGGTCGCATTTTGCTTCTTACATCGCGGGCCTGCCGGTATGGTGTGAGAGATCACACACGCAGGGCCGACGGGCAACAGAATTCGGCTTGCAGGCTGACATGGTAAGCCACAGTCTTTTGGCTTCTTTAACCTTCCTAACATGTGGGAATGGTTTTAAACAGCAGCGCCCTCATTTCACATACCAAGAACCCGTTGGGTTGGCCCTTTAAAATGGGTTGTCCATTTAAAAGGAAAGGCTGCGATTTTTGGGTTAACGTGCAGTACAAACCCAACTAAACCCACACACACACACTCAATTCTCTGGGATGATCGCTTCCCCCTTCCCCCCACCACGTGGCTAACAGCGGGGATGATTTCTGTTCAGCCACAGGCAAACAGCTCAGCAGGAACGGCCACCTCTGAATGTCCCCTGAATAAAATTTCCCTATTTCAACCAGGTGACCATGAATGATATCACTCTCGTGGGGATAACACAGAAAGATAAAGAACGGCTGTTGCTTGAATGCCAGCAAACACCGGGACCATACGCTGCCATGCTTTGTTATGCAATGATTCCAGATTATGTGCTGCTGGCCTGCTGTGGTAAAGTGTCCTACCATGGAGGAGGGAATAAGGCTGCCCTCCCCAGAAACCTTTTGCAAAGGCTTTGGGAGTACCTCCAGGAGAGCTTCATTGAGATGTCCCTGGAGGATTTCCGCTCCACCCCCAGACACGTTAACAGACTTTTCCAGTAGCTGTACTGGCCACGAATGCATCCCAAGTCTTCAGGGGAAATTAATCATTGAACACGCTCGCTTTTAAACCGTGTATTGTGTTTACAAAGGTACACTCACCAGAAGTCCCTTCTCCGCCTTCTATGTCCGGTAGCCTGCCTTCAGTGGGTTAGGAGTGTACTAGATCCAGGGTGAGAAACAGTTCCTGGCTGTTGGGGAAAAAGGTTTCTCCACTTGCTTGCTGTGCTTCAACCTCCTCCTCCTCCTCCTCCTCATCTTCCTTGTCTCCAAAATCCGCATCTCTGTTGTGTGAGAGTCCATTGACTGAGTCCACGCACAGGACTGGGGTAGTTGTAGGGGCACCCCCTAGAATGGCATGCAGCTCATCATGGAAGCAACATGTCTGGGGCTCTGATCCGGAGGGGCCACTTGCCTCTCTGGTTCTTTGGTAGGCTTGCCTGAGCTCCTTAAGTTTCACGTGGCACTGCTGCGGGTCCCTGTTATAGCCTCTGTCCTTCATGCCCTCGGAGATTTTTTTCAAATATTTTGGCATTTCGTCTTTTTGAACGGAGTTCTGATAGCACGGATTCATCTCCCCATACAGCGATCAGATCCAGTACCTCCCATTCAGTCCATGCTGGAGATCTTTTGCGATTCTGGGACTGCATGGTCACCTGTGCTGATCAGCTCGCCATGCTGGCCAAACAGGAAATGAAATTCAAAAGTTCATGGGGCTTTTCCTGTCTACCTGGCCAGTGCATCTGAGTTGAGAGAGCTGTCCAGAGTGGTCACAATGGAGCACTCTGGGATAGTTCCCGGAGGCCAATACCGTTGAATTGCGTCCACACTACCCCAAATTTGTCCCAGCAAGGTCGATTTCAGTGCTAATCCACTCATTGGGGAGGAGTACAGAAACCGGTTTTAAGAGCCCTTAAAGTCAGGAAAAAATGGCTTTCTAGTGTGAATGGGTGCAGGGCTAAACCGATCTAATACTGCTAAATCCGACCAAAATGCGTAGTGTAGACCAGGGCTCAGGAGTGTGAAAAATCCACTCCTCTGAGAGACATAGCTATACCGACCTAACCCCTGGTGTAGACAGCATTAGGGTGATGGAAGAATTCTTCTGTCATCCTAGCTACTGCTTCTTGGGGAAGTGGATTACTTATGCCAGTGGGAGAACCCCTCTTGTCAGCATAGGTAGTGTCCACTCTAAAGCACTATAGCGGTGTCGCGGTAATGTTCTCAGTGTATACATACCCTCTGTACAAATCACTCTGCTGGAGTTTGAACACCTTTATATTTGTCTGTTGTATATTTTCTCTCCTTCTCACAGCCATCATTTTTCCAGAATGGGTTCTACCTGCTGTTCTCCAAAATAGCCAGCCTGTTACTAATAAAGTTCTATGCTGGAAAAAGATTAAAATGTCCCCTGTCCCTTCATTTTGATTTTTAATTTTTGTTTTCCCACATTCCCCTTCCCGTATGGCATTTTCCATTAACTCCAACCTGAAGGATGTGCATCTCTCATAGCTCCTTTAACTTGTGGTGTAAGTGGCTGCACAAATCACTAGGGTTAAAAGTGCATACTTCAAATTCTTCCTGAATCTCAGGCCATCATTCACAGTAGATTTCAGTATGTGGGGGAGTAAATACATTTGTAAATACATTACATATTTATATATATATATATATATATATATATATATATATATATAATGGAGAAGTAGCAATACCTACAGTTAAGGTTCCCTAACACTTGTCCATTTATATTTGTGACAAATTTTAACCATTCAAACTGAAATTCAGAAAATGAAAAATATATGTAATACAAATAATTTATTTATATTTTAAACATTCATACATATTATATATAACTAAACATATAGCTGCTAGGTAGCAAATGGTAAATACGTTATGAGAAGCTCATGTATTATGAGATGCCTATGTATATCTTGTTATGTATGTTTTTTCTATATGTATATTTTAAAATAATTAAAAAGTTAATAGAAAAATGAAAAACATTGTTTTTTTAAATTAAGCAGTTGATTTATTCTACAAGCTCAACTGAACTATATTTTCAAACAACAAAAACAGCTTACTGAGGATACATCCTGTTTTATAGGACAATCCTGAGTTCTGTCCTACAAACCCTTATGCATTTAGGCCCATTGATTTCAGTGTCGCAAAATTTTCTTGAGACAACTTTTTAAAATGTTGCCATCGGGATAGAAGAGTTTGGAATAATGTGTGAAGATGGGAATCTAGAAATCATTCACTATTCATAATTTATGTCATGTAAAAGTGTATGTTATGCAAACTCTCAAATCTTGAAATGCTCTTCCTTTTTACAACAATCTCTCAGAAATATTGAGATCCCAAAACCATACACTTGGTCATCATTTGTAGCACATACATTAGCAGGAAATAAGATGGATATCTCAATCTAGTCTTTCAAGAAAGCCAGCTCCATATGGCATCTATACTGAGACCACATTCAAAAACTATAGTCAACAGTGTTTTCCTCAGCAATTAAAATTAGGGGGAGGTGTTAAAAATACAGGGGTGGGTAGGCGAGGACCAATGAGGGGTGAGACCATCAGGGGGGAGGTGGGCTGTATGGCACCATAGTAAAAACTGAAAAATGTTTCACGACCACTTTATTAGATTTAACTCATGTTTTTAAATCCACACACAAATTAAAGTTGGCTACACAAGCCTATTATGAAGCACTACATCTACATCCTTCTTGGTGTAATTTTGCACAACTCTGTTAATGAACTTCTCAAATGCAGTGCATTCTTTTTTGGTGGCTTCTCATGTGTCCGGTACTTCCAGTCCTTCATGATGTGCTCATGATCACGCAGAAGGCGACTTCTTTCAAAACACAAAATTCTATTCAATGAGGAACAAGAACACTCAGCTGTAGCTGTTGTGACTGGGAGTAGAAAGAGATGAATTTCTACTTCTTTCATCCCAGGAAACACAGCACAGAGATTGGGTCAAACCACTAGTGATGATAAAGAAGAAGTTGAAGCCATATCTTCATTCATTCATTATATGATATTCCACTCTGTGTTCAAATTCTCTATTCTGTCCTGATCACATTAGCAGCCCCATTGCAGGTAGTGCCTCACTCCACTCAACTGTTGGTGTTTTATAGACTGTATCTGTAAAAGCTACGTAGAAGTTGATAGAATCCAGAAGTTGTTGTTGTAGAGATGTAGAATCAAGTCTGTGTACTTTACTTTTTCAGCTGGCTTAACAAACACTTCTTGTCCTCTTCATTTAAATAATCTATATAAGTGCCCTAATTAGTCAACTTCTGAAGTGAAGTCTTTGATTCTTCTAGTACGCTTTAAATGGGTGTATCTCTGATCCTAGTGTAGCTTCCATTGCTGGACAAAGATCTACTACTATTGTAGCAGATGCCTGGATGGCATTGTTTAATGACCCAAGTGATTTCAACAGTAGATTTACAAGAGAGAATGGTGATTGTCTTCTTTGAACTTAGTAGCAAAAGTGGTCCAACAATCTCACTACTTAGATCCGTCCCATCTCGGTAGATATTGTGTTTGTCTGATATGGAAGCATGTCCTCTGGAATGGTGCCCAAAACATGAAGGAGCATATGAATGTTTAGCATATCTGGCATGTGTATACCTTGCAATGCCGGCTACAAAAGTGCCATGTGAATGCCTGTTCAAACTTTCAGGTGATATTGTAAATAAGAAGAGGGCAGCATTATCTCCTGTAAATGTAAATAAACTTGTTTCTTTTAGTGACTGGCTGAACAAGAAGTAGGACTGAGTGGACTTGTAGGCGCTAAAGTTTTACATTGTTTTGTTTTTAATTGCGGTTATGTAACAAAAATAATCTACATTTGTAAGTTGAACTTTCATGATAAGGAGATTGCACTACAGTACTTATATGAGGTGAATTGAAAAATACTATTTCTTTTGTTATTTTTACAGCGCAAATATTTGTAATAAAAAATAACATACACTTTGATTTCAGTTACAACAAAATACAATATATATGAAAATGTAGAGAAACATCCAAAATGTTTAATAAATTTTAATTGGTATTCTATTGTTTAATAGTGAGATTAAAACTGTGATTAATCGCAATTAATTTTTTTGAGTTAATTGTGTGAGTTATCTGTGATTAATCAACAGTCCTAGTTCTTATGTAAAAATTAATTATAATAAAAATGTTTACTAAAGAAACTCCCCAAGATAACTCCTCGAGATAGCAAGAATATGAGATGACGACCTTGCCAACAATGGTTTTAAAAATCTTGGCCTACTAGGAAATGTATATTTATATAAGTTTGTCAGTCACAAATCTAGCATTTTGGAGCAAAGTCACTAAAATGTAATCCAACAAACAAATGTTCCTTTAACTTGCTCCTCCCTTCTCTCTCTGCCTCACCCCACTCATAGTTATTGTCTTTGGTCAGTGAAGACCAAGAGTTCAGAGGTGCTTTCGCATGAGTTCACCTCCCACCCTGCGGGGAGGGAGGGTGCGGGGGAGAAGTCATCTTGCTGTTTCCGCCAGCTGCTTGTCGCTCCCTCTGGCCGTTCACTCTGGTTGCTGTGGTTTGTTGTACCACCACTCCATCGCTGATCGCCCTGTGATGTCCCCTTCTGCTGCCACCTGCCACTGTGACCTCTGCAAGTCGGTCTCTTGAAGTTCCACCCAGCATTCAGTGATTTCAGCTCTCATTTGGGGAACCTCACAGCGAGTGCAGGCTGGGCTGTCTTTTCCACAGAAATGCCATCCTGCAGCAGGTCTAAGCACTTAGACCTGATTATTAGTGATTTCAGCTCTAATGGTCACTTAACAAAACAAAATACTCTCTCTGGAGCCTAATAAGCTCTATCTTTAAATAGGGGAGAGGGGCAGGTCAAATAGTGCCTGTTAGTCCTAGGCACAGCCCACACCACAAGCAAAACCCCTGTCCCTCCCACTCCACTGGGACCTGCCATCCAAACCCCTTGCTCAGCGAGTGCTGTTCTGTTGAGAGTGACCAGCGCTTAATTTGTAATGAAAGAGGTACCAGGGCTCAAGCAAGTTTTTCACTTTCATAATTGACGTGGCAAGCCCAGAGGTCCTGGGGCTATGAACTGCCAAACCTAGAGGTGCTGGGGCTCAGCCCTGGCAAAAATTGAGCACTGAGGGTGACCCCCTTGGTCAGGACAGGCTCAATATAGTTCTGCTGCCCTTTACTCAGACAGTAAGGATAACAACATTTCATGACCCCCACATTCAATAGTAAACAGGTTTCAGAGTAACAGCCGTGTTAGTCTGTATTCGCAAAAAGAAAAGGAGTACTTGTGGCACTTTAGAGACTAACCAATTTATTTGAGCATAAGCTTTCGTGAGCTACAGCTCACTTCATCGGATGCATACTGTGGAAAATACAGAAGATGTTTTTATACACACAAACCATGAAAAAATGGGTGTTTATCACTACAAAAAGTTTTCTCTCCCCCCACCCCACTCTCCTGCTGGTAATAGCTTATCTAAAGTGATCACTCTCCTTACAATGTGTATGATAATCAAGGTGGGCCATTTCCAGCACAAATCCAGGGTTTAACAAGAACATCTGAGGAACAGTGGGGGGGAAGGGGGGAAGGAATAAACAAGGGGAAATAGGTTACTTTTTATAATGAATCAACCATTTCCCAGTCTCTATTCAAGCCTAAGTTAATTGTATCCAATTTGCAAATTAATTCTAATTCAGCAGTCTCTTGTTGGAGTCTGTTTTCAAAGATTTTTTTGTTGAAGGATAGTCACTTTGAGGATCAGAAATCGAGTGACCAGAGAGATTGAAGTGTTCTCCGACTGGTTTATGAATGTTATAATTCTTGACATCTGATTTGTGTCCATTTATTCTTTTACGTAGAGACTGTCCAGTTTGACCAATGTACATGGCAGAGGGGCATTGCTGGCACATGATGGCATATATCACATTGGTAGATGTGCAGGTGAACGAGCCTCTGATAGTGTGGCTGATGTTATTAGGCCCTGTGATGGTGTCCCCTGAATAGATGTGTGGGCACAGTTGGCAACGGGCTTTGTTGCAAGGATAGGTTCCTGGGTTAGTGGTTCTGTTTTGTGGTATGTGGTTGCTGGTGAGTATTCGCTTCAGGTTGGGGGGCTGTCTGTAGCCAAGGACTGGCCTGTCTCCCAAGATTTGTGAGAGTGTTGGGGTCATCCTTCAGGATAGGTTGTAGATCCTTGATAATGCGTTGGAGGGGTTTTAGTTGGGGGCTGAAGGTGACGGCTAGTGGCGTTCTGTTATTTTCTTTGTTCGGCCTGTCCTGTAGTAGGCGACTTCTGGGAACTCTAATAATACTAACAATACTCTAACAATACTAAAGTGATTTGTAATCCAACACCAGCCAAAATTGGTCACTTGGGCAACACAGCTCTGTCTGCTGGATACCTAGGTAGAGTAGTTGAGTTCATGTAAGTACAAGTTCAGGTGAGTTCAAGTCTGGTCCTGAAGCCTTCCCCCTGCCTTGGCTGTCAGGGGAGAGCTCATTCAGACCTAGCTTACAAATCATATATTGAAATTATAAGATTGGCCAACATTGCCAAAACGAATGTGCGAACATTGTCAAAAAAACAGCTGTGTGAAGAAGCTAGTCTTTGTTCATACTTTTCAAACCCATTATACTTTTTTGGGTACAAGTATTTTATCATATACTGTATGCTTTTAAAGTGTGTATTAATGTTTCAATTCAAATTTCCAACCAATGACTAAATTGGCAACACTGTGTAAATAGCTGCATCAGGGTGTTGGGGAAGTTCAGGGGGTGGAGGTAGGGAAATCCCTGGTAGTCAATCTAGGTCAAAGGTCCTAAGGGCTAGCATATAGGCAGCATTAGAGCCTTAATGGTGTCTTGTTTAATTTGTTCTTTTTTTTCTTCTTTTTTTTGTAGCCAAGCATCTATAATTTGGCTCTTTCAGATATAGTTCATCTTTATACAGAGCATTTCTCCTAGTCTTCTAGTTTTATGCATATGTCATTGTTTTAATTTTTATTAATGTTTTTATCGAAGTGAGTAATTTTTAGCACAACCCTTCCACCCATGAGTTTTAAAACTCAAGTTCAGGTTTTTGTGGTTGGCAGTACTGTAAATATATTTGTTCTGCTTTAACAGGAAAAGCATTCTGACTTTTTTAAAATGAGCAATCATATGTATAATCAACTCGGTTAAAACTTCCTTCCTGGTAAGTGCAGCACTTCCTTTGCATCTGGATATGAAGGCGAGCAAGAAAAGCAGAACAACTTAAACAATCAACTTTCTTGATCCTCATTTAAAAAAATACTTTAAAATTAAACAAATGAGTCTTATTCAGCGACTCATCCTGTGCTTTGTAATCAGGTAATGTTTCAATTTGATTTGGTAATTATAAATATGGTGCCCAGAGTTATTTGCTTTCTGAAACATTAAGAACGAATTGTAGTCACCATGTGTTCTTTTGTTACAACAAAACTAACCTGAATGTTCTTACCTTTTGTTCTAATATTTGCAAGGGCCTGATGAGATTACTGGGGCTTTTTGTAAGCAAATAGAGGAAGGCTTTATGTATAAAAGTTTTTTCTAAAAAAATGTTGAAATTAAGCAATCTGACAACATAATTTGTGAAGGAGACATTGAAGGGGAACAAATGTAAGTACATCCAGTCAACTTTGCTTTCCTCAGCTGAATACTTTGTAAATAACTTCCACTTTGATATGGTAGAACAGAGACTAATTGTGAGTGATAACATTTTTGCTTTCTTAAAATCAGTAAGATTGTCTTAAAATTTCTTTCTGATTTTGTTTGTTTTAGATATTTTCACTTGCTATAAAATGTACTAGAGTGTCATTGGCTTGCAAACATTTTCATCATATTAGGCTAAAATTTAGATGTACATTATATAAGGGATTTTTAAAATAAAAATATCCTAATGCTTTATCACGGAGGGGGGAAACAATCAACAGTTTCGCTTTCTGTGGGGTCCACATAGAAACAATATTTGTTTCCTCTGCTATAATTAACATATTTTTCTCCGGAGCTTACTATGACATCATTCTGTGATACTGGATCACTAACAGCAAAATGTCTTTTAATTGTTAAAATCCATTTGTGTTAATTTCAGCATCATCCAAAATACAGGAGGGGAAAAAAATTCAATGTTTGCCAAATTCAAAAGAGAAAATTAGTCGGAGCAAAAAAACATTGTCAAGCTTCTAGAGATCAGTTTCTAGTGAAGTCTGGGAGTTTAGGCCCCCGAGGCCCTCACATGATCAGGTTCACAATTCATAAAATGTGTTTGGGTGAATGGTGTTCTATAAATGCACAATTTTAATTAGTTATTGCTGTACCTAATGTTTGGTTTTAAAATTAATAGGTTGATTCAAATAAGCCATCCTGAACAAAAATAGTTTTATTCAGAAACTTTTGGAATATATATTGTATATGTAAAGGTTATGATTAAAGCCTATAGTTAAACTTAACAAAAAGAGCTAATGTGTCTGTAGAAGAATACACACAGAAATTAAATGAGAAAGTGATCAAACATTTGTATGTTTTGCTAGATTTCTTCTGGCATGGAGTTGAGGAATTATGAACAGCCTGTTGTAATGAGAGAGGAAAACAAACGAAGGAGAAGAAGAATGAAGCCATACAGTGCAGCAAGTAATTTGTCTTCAATGGAACTGATATCCATTGAGTTCATTCTGCCTACAAACAATAAACACACTAAAATGTCGGAAACAATGTTACTCGAAATAGCTGGCAACTGTACTGTTGAGCAAATGAAAGCACAGATTTGGATGCGTGCAATAGAGATGAGCCAAACCACAGACTTTTACCATAAATTCACCCCAGATCAATTTATTCTTCAATATCAAAAGAAAGGGCAGTGGTATGAAATTTATGACAAACATCAAGTAATACAGACATTGGACTGCATACTGTATTGGAAAGTGTTACAGAAAAAGGTAGGCAAAATTCATGTTGTCCAGAAGGAAAAACCAACAGAGGCAGTTCAGGAATTTCAGACGCAGCTTAATGATTTAATTGGCTATGATGTCACTGATGTTAGTAATGTGCATGATGATGAGCTAGAATTTACGCGTCGCAGGTTAGTCACACCACGAATGATTGAAGTAGCCTGCAGAGATCCAAAATTGTATTCAATGCATCCATGGATTACATCCAAGCCACTCCCAGAATATGTGTTTAAAAAGATTACTAATAACAATATTTTTATAATCATACATAGAGGAACAACTAGCCAAAAAATTAAAGTATCAATTGATGACACTCCAGATATGATCCTTCAGAGCTTTTTCACAAAAATGGCAAAGAAGAAGTCTTTGATGGATATTCCTGAGGATCACAGTGAACTGGATTTTGTTCTCAGGGTTTGTGGCAGAGATGAGTATATCACAGGAGAGACGCCAATCAAAGATTTTCACTGGATAAGACAGTGCCTGAAGAATGGGGAAGAGATCCACCTAGTACTAGATGACCCTCCTGACCCCAAGGAGGATGAGGTTCAGAAAGAAGAATGGCCCTTGGTGGATGACTGCACAGGTGTTACAGGATATCATGAACAGCTGACAATAGACGGAAAAGATCACGAGAGGGTGTTCATTATCTCTTTGTGGGACTGTAATAGAAAATTCAGGGTCAAGATAGTTGGCATTGATATCCCAGTGCTACCAAGAAATACTGAACTTACTGTGTTTGTTGAGGCTAATATTCAACATGGGCAACAACTTCTTTCACAGAGAAAGACCACATCTAAGCCTTTTACTGAGGAGGTTCTGTGGAATACTTGGGTTGAATTTGATATTAAAATTAAAGATTTGCCTAAAGGAGCGCTACTAAATCTACAGATATACTGTGGCAAAGCACAGGCATTATCCACAAAGGTTAGCCTTCAGTCACATGATTCCCCCAACTCCGATTCTAAATGCAAAACTCAGCTACTCTATTATGTAAATATTTTGTTGATTGATCACCGTTCACTGCTACGTAGTGGGGAGTACGTGCTTCATATGTGGAAGATTTCAGGTAAAGGGGAAGAGCAGGGAAGCATCAATGCTGACAAACTTACATCAGCAACCAATCCTGATAAAGAAAACTCAATGGCTATCTCTATTGTTTTGGATAAATATTGCCACCCAATAGCTTTGCCCAAACATAGGATAACATCTGACCCCCAAGGGGATAGGACAAGAGCTGAAATGCCCAACCAGCTTCGCAAACAACTTGAAGCGATCGTAGACACTGACCCACTTAATCCACTTACTCCTGAGGACAAAGAATTACTGTGGCATTTTAGATATGAAAGCATAAAGCACCCCAAGGCATATCCTAAGCTGCTTAGCTCAGTGAAGTGGGGACAGCAAGAAATAGTGGCTAAAACATACCAGTTGTTAGCTAAAAGAGAAGCTTGGGATCATAGCACTTTGGATGTTGGACTAACAATGCAACTTTTGGACTGTAACTTTTCGGATGAAAATGTAAGAGCAATGGCAGTTCAAAAGCTGGAGAGCTTAGAAGATGACGATGTTCTGCATTACCTTTTGCAACTAGTGCAGGTAAGGTATATTTGCATTCCTGAACATTAGTTTCCTTGAATATTTGCATGATCATAGAAATGTTCCAGTGGTATGAATGACCTACTGTTTGAAGTCTTCAATGTTAATCAAAACAGTGCTAGTGAAAGGAATTAATTTAATAATAATCTTAATACATTTACCTTTCATAGCATTCACAGGTCGTGTCTATGTTAACAGTCTTCTTCAAATTTCCACAGTCAACTTACCACCAGTGTAGCTCTAATGATGGAAGCACATCCTAACCACTGGGTTTTCTAATCCTGCTCAGAGCAGGTCTAGATCACATGATAGTTGAAGCACCAGTTGTATAATGATCAGTGGCACTGCAGTCAGACAGCCCATGTTTCCCTGAGGTAGGGGGACCAGATGTCCCGATTTTATAGGGACAGTCCAGATGTTTGGGGCTTTTGCTTCATAGGTGTCTATTACCCCCTACCCCGTCCTGATTTTTCACACTTGCTATCTG
The DNA here is from genome assembly GCF_965152275.1 of Natator depressus. NCBI lineage: Eukaryota > Metazoa > Chordata > Testudines > Cheloniidae > Natator > Natator depressus. Next base: position 320,725,693 of record NC_134234.1, on the reverse strand, counting down.
GTCACCCTACCCTGAGGCACTTTTATTGACAGGACACCAGGGAATGTGGGGAGTTTGGCTGGAAGCAACACAGCCACATGGTCAGAGCAATGCACAGGATTTAATAAAGTTACGTCTTCAATTTAACCTTCATTCAGCTTTACACTAAGTGACTGAAACACCAGTGACCGGTCCGTACCAGTGCTCCTGCTATTGCTGCCACTGTTGGTAATGAAACAATGAAAAATTTGAAGAAAATGCTAGTTTAGACAAGGCCTGACACACAAGTTTTGGGTTGTGTTTAGGGTCTGCTTGCAGAGTTGTGTGAAGAATCTTTCATGCTGCTGTGCGTGCATCTTATCTGGCAATACTATCAATTTTGTACTGTCATGTAATTTTACTTCTCCCTAAAATTTAAAAAGTATAAAACAGTAAAATAAAAAATAAAAGGCATGGCAAGGAACCTGGTTCTGACTCCATACTTAGGATTTATTCATTCATAGAAAGTTAGAAAGATCAAAATCAGGGTTTTAGTGGAAAGTGAGTTACAATCCTATTTGCTTGAAATATCTCGTATATGGTCTCTTGCTAGCTGTTGTTGCTGAAAGCTTGAGATCAGTTATACGACAAAGCATTTCAGAAATCTGAGTTTGAAAAGGGAAGTTTCTTTCTTTCACTTTCACAATAGTTTTCTTTGGGGTGGGAACACTGCACCATTGCAACTTGCAGAACTGAGGGTATTATTGATTGCAGATGAAATTTGTAATAGTGCAATTCAGTCGTGTAAATGCATATCGAGCTTCTCTGGTCCTATTCTGCACCTTTCGATACCTGGCAGCTCTTTCTCTGTAAAGGGTATAAACTCCATAGCATCAGAGACAACTAAATATCAAGGAACCTATGAGCAAGTTCTGCAGTAACATTGGGCACCTCTGTGGCAAGGGAGCCTGTGGACCTTTTAAGCCGCACAGGTCTAGAGGTAGTTGCTGATTCCTAAGAAAGTGAAGTTAGCGCTTCCAAATTTGCAGGAGCAGGGCTTCTGACAAAGCCTCTATATACTCTCCAGCCTCATCTTCACCCATCTGGAGGCTGGGCTCCCCAGACAGGATGTATGCAATTCAAGGTTTGTAAATTTTAAGGCCAAAAGTTACCACTAAGATTATCTAGTCTGACCTCCCACATAACTGCTACTATGTATACTCTCCTTTAAGATAGCAGACCTTACAGACAAGTCGTTTATTTTTAACACATTTTTGCACCCAAATTAGAGGCTCAGTTAATATGCAGGCTGGTGGATACATGAGTGCATACAATGCAGGATGCTAAGATTTTTCTGTGTGCATTTTCTAAAAGAATTTGTTTCAAGACAATATACATTAAAATGATTTTAGGAAGAAATAAACTACTGAGGTATTTTTAGTTTCTTTTCAAAACAAAAGGAAAAACTGGGTTAAAACTTTTATTAAATTATAACATACACAATAGTTTAATGTAAAACAATATTAGAATGTTTTATTTTATTGCCAACCCCTCATCTGAATGTCTGCATACTGTCACTATAATGCACCAAGATTCATGAGTGTGAAGTTAGACTGGATGGCTTTTGTTTGTTAATCATCTGTCACAATAATAATGTGTTTTTGGGTTTTGGTTTTTGTTTTTTTGAGACAGCTAGCATAGAATCATAGAATGCAGTGATCAAATCACATGCAAAGAAACATCAGTGCTTTTTCCAACTTTTTTTTCTCTAAAGACCTATGCTTTTCCATAACATTTTTCCTTTGACAGAGCTCTATTCTGTTGATGTCGTCTGTAATTTACACATATAAGAAAATGCAACAAGGTATTATAAATATTTTAAATAAAATTTGTATTTCTTTGATTTTTATATGCATTTTTTAGGCTGTGAAATTTGAACCCTATCATGACAGTGCACTAGCCAGATTTCTACTAAAGCGAGGTTTGAGAGTAAGTACTTCAAAATTAAGTAACATTAAAGTTACAGGCATTCTTAAAATTGACTGTTTCTCAGGAGAATGTCATGTATATTAATTTTAGCCTTTTCTCTGCCTTTAGAACAAAAGAATTGGTCACTTTTTGTTTTGGTTTTTAAGAAGTGAGATTGCTCAGTCCATGCACTACCAGCAGAGGTTTGCTGTGATCCTAGAAGCCTATCTTAGGGGCTGTGGAAAAGCTATGCTACATGATTTCATGAAACAGGTTCAGATAATTAAGTTGCTGCATAAAGTCACAATGGATATAAAATCAGTTTCTGCTGAAAAGTACGATGTCACCTCTCAAGGTATTTATTCATAGGTATTGCTTCATTTGTTATGTAATGTGTGTGTCTTTTTGCTCCATGTGTATTAAAACCAAATCAGCAAACAGTATGTTTCTCTGTAATGTCCATAAGAGTAAATTACTACCTCCGCCACTGAGCATCACAGTTAATTCTTCTAAATAGCCATATAAGTTGTGGGTGTCAAAGAAGCCAGTAATATATTCAGTTGTGGAAACTGCATTAATGCGGAGTTAAGGTTGGTGGCACTCAATGGTGTGCTGTGTTCCTGGGTGCCTTCCAGAACTCAAATGTTGTAAAACCAGGAAATGCAGAATTCAGGTACTCTAATATTCTTCTAATCTAAGGAATATGTAATGTGACAAGAAAAAACAAAAGACATGCTACCATGTAATGAAGAGATAAGATGACACCACACAATATAATCTTAACTCCTGTCTCCTTGGTGTATTACTGCAACACTGGTGCAGGTTCAAGTTCATGTACCTCTCCTGGTATAAACAGGAAGCAGTGTGTTCTCAGTGAGGGGTCCTGGGCTCTGAAATTAATTTTCCTTCTTGGTTCATCTGAGCCATGGATGTGGTGTGACCTGATGTTTATGCAGACTTTTCCTAGACAAGTGGAAGGTTAATTGTAGGGATTAATTAAGGAGCTGACTAGTAGGCTCTTGGGAGATGTTGCTTGGGGTTGGGAAAATTACTGGAGGTCTCACTTCCTCTTTTCATGTATTTATTTTTGAGAGAAATGATCAGTGGGTATGAGCCTGGTTAGGTACCCTGTTTTAATTACAATTTGTATTAAAGTTGTGTATATGTTTTATTATGTGCCTAGCACCTGAGATAGGCACAGTGCACAAATTTGAGTGAAACCATACTTTTTTATCTCAATTAAAAGTGAATGGATTTTTAATTCAGCTCATTGATTTTATAAAGGATGACACCTTTCTTCAGATTTACGGTATATTTTGCATATGCTGAAGAAGCACCCATAATAAAACGTAATGTGAAGTCATATTTTTCATTAAACCACTTTCTCAATATATCTCATAAACCAGTTTATGCACCAGGCTAACAGTCCTTAAACAGTGTTTTGGATTGTAGTAAGTGTGAGGCTTCATTTCAAAGGTCTTGGAGCATTCTTACCCAGGATGAAAGAAATGTTTACTTCATTTATGAATATGCCTCCTGTTTTTTGAACAACTTTCCAGATACTTCATTCCTAGAAGAGAGAATTGCTTTCACTACTATACCTGCACCGTAACATCTTACCAGTTCCTTTTCAGCATTTACCATGCTGAATCAACCACCAATAGGAGCTTGTAACATGACTGATTCCAGCAGCTGGAAAATCCATTGTGAATAGTGCAACTTCATATCAACACCAGAAAGTGTTCCTTCAGTCCAAAGATTCTGATGTTGTTAATTGAAAAGTAAATTCTGAGTTCCTTTTCTTTGTGAATATCGGCTTTGAAATCCCAGTCCAACTCACCATCCACTAATTCCATGGTGTAAATTGATGTTTCCAAGATAAACCATTATTGGGGTAGTCAGTTGTGTGAGTAGACCTGAAAAAATGCATAGTGTTCACCTTGGATCACCCAGGTATTTTTTCAGATCCTGCTATGTTTTCACTTTTATCCTGCACTCCTAAATTCAGGAGGAGTTTTGCTGTTTTAAAGACTGTAGGATTGGGGCCATAGTATTTGATAACCTAGACAAACCCTTCTGTGTCATGCCCAGTGTTCAACATGGTGTTTGTTTGGTTTGTGATGCTGACAAACCCCATTAAAAAGTTCTACATTTTAGAAGAAATTTACTTTTAATTATTTTACAAAACACATAGAGAGGCTTCCCCAAACTTCTTTGATCAGAATATCTACCTTTTAGGAGGAAACTTGAAGCTTCTGCAGCTCTGGAGAGAGAGAGAGAGAGAGAGAGATTCTGAAATGTCAGTCACAGCAATCAGCTTTATGTCCAGCAAGTTGTCTGTCTTATGTGATTTTTTTCTTTTCTTTCTTCTCTTTCACTCTCTCCAAAAATAGTGTAATATATAACAGGACCTAAAAAGAGTACTTGGGTGATCAAGTGTGACTGTTCTGCATTTTTCAGGCCTACTCACATGACTGTTCCACTAATGACTTATCTAAGTTTGTTTTTACAAAAAGAAAAGGAGTACTAGTGGCACCTTAGAGACTAACCAATTTATTTGAGCATAAGCTTTCGTGAGCTACAGCTCACTTCATCGGATGCATTCAGTGGAAAATATAGTGAGGAGATTTATATACACAAAACATGAAAAAATGAGTGTTATACACACTGTAAGGAGAGTGATCACTTAAGATGAGCTATGACCAGCAGGAGAGTCTGGGGTGGGGGAGGGGGGAGAATACCTTTTGTAGTGATAATCAAGGTGGGCCATTTCCAGCAGTTAACAGGAACGTCTGAGGAGCGGTGGGGGAAATAAACATGGGGAAATAGTTTCACTTTGTGTAATGACACATCTACTCCCAGTCTCTATTCAAGCCTAAGTTAATTGTATCCAGTTTGTAAATTAATTCCAATTCAGCAGTCTCTCGTTGAAAAGTCTGTTTTTGAAGTCTTTTTGTTGTAAACCAGTCGGAGAACACTTCAATCTCTCTGATCACTTGATTACAGACCTAAAAGTCGCAATATTACAACAAAAAGACTTCAGAAACAGACTCCAACGAGAGACTGCTGAATTGGAATTAATTTGCAAACTGGATACAATTAATTTAGGCTTGAATAGAGACTGGGAGTGGATGTGTCATTACACAAAGTGAAACTATTTCCCCATGTTTATTTCCCCCCCCCCCCCCCCCGCTCCTCAGACGTTCCTGTTAACTGCTGGAAATGGCCCACCTTGATTATCACTACAAAAGGTTTTCTCCCCCCCCCCCCACTCTCCTGCTGGTCATAGCTCATCTTAAGTGATCACTCTCCTTACAGTGTGTATGATAACACTCATTTTTTCATGTTTTGTGTATATAAATCTCCTCACTATATTTTCCACTGAATGCATCCGATGAAGTGAGCTGTAGCTCACTTCAAGCTTATGCTCAAATAAATTGGTTAGTCTCTAAGGTGCCACAAGTACTCCTTTTTCTTTTTGCGAATACAGACTAACACGGCTGCTACTCTGAAACTTTGTTTTTGAAAATACTGGATACGTTTCTTTAACTACCGCCTTTAGAAGTGTGTCACTGCCGAGTTACTCTTGCTTGTTAAGAAATGCTTCCTAACGTTGTTCCCAAACTTTTTCTTCCTTTAACTTCAGTCTGTTGCGCCTTTTGCCCACCATCTCCATTAACTTTATTTATTTATATTGTCAGTCTGAATGTGTTGGATCACATCTTCTCTTTTCTAGTCTTTTCAGTCTTTCAATCTTATCCCCTAATTCTTTTATCTCTTTTTTTATCTTCCCTCAGTTTAGGTACACAGTATTCCAGGGGCAGTATCACCATGGTTATATAGGGTAATGTTTCCCTCACCTTTCATGTCAGAATCCCTATGTTTACATCAAATTTTTTTTTTCTACAAGGGCAATACACTTCAATCTTATACTTGTTTTGCTATCTGCTTTCGTCCCTGGGTCTGCATAATTGTTTTCTAAATATCTTCAAAATAGGTATCTGTGCAATTGTTTCCTCTCTCTAGGTTCCAGTTCTGAGTTCTTAAACTAGATCAGCTGGGAAATCTTATTATTTATGAATACTTATGTTTTTGTTTTTGTTTTTAAATCAGCTAGTTCCAAACCTTTACTGTGATTACTTTAAGTAATTGGTATTCAGTTTCTTAATTATGTGGTTTTATATCAGATAGCTTATTGAAATTGAGATGCTATATCCTGAGCACCTTTGTGTAGTAAATCAATAATTACATTGTAGAAAACTATTAGATTTATTTGAGAAGGCCTATTTTAATAAACCCTAGTTTCTTCTTAAAGAAAGGTGTCTAATTATAACGTTCACATATTGACTCCTTTATCTTGCACTCAGATATTTTTCCCAGAATAGGTTTCACACTAGTCATCTGGTATTTTCTAGGCCCTTCTTTCCTAAAAGCCTCAAAGATAGGTGTCATTTGTTTTTGTTTTTTTTTTCAATTCCTGGGTGACTCTTAATTCACTGAACTTTTATAGCAAAGATTTTGAGATTTTTCTCTGTTAATATTTTAAAAATTCTAGGTGTGTCTAGCTTCTTCATTTTCCAGTGTTCCTTTGTTTCCCTTCTAATTTTCCTCCTTTTTTGAGGGTATAATTATTTATATAGTGCCATCAATATGGGGAGCGCTTGAATAGCTAGAACTTGTGCATATAGAAATCCCTGTCTTATTTTCTTTTTCTTTTAAATTGGTGTCTTGTTTGTTTAATATACAAGAGGAGTACTTCCCAGCATATTGCAGAGAGGGATTGTGACTGGGCTGTGGTCAGTTGCTCACTCCTGGTGCTGGCTGTTGCCCTGGACTGGGTGAGGGATCTGCTGCAGCATGCCATCAGTTTGGGGGATACTCTGACTGAGCTGCTAGCCCTTAGTTGTAACTATTCCTTGCACCCTGGCTTGTGAGGATGGGAGCTCTAGCTGCAATTGCCTGGCTGCGGCTGGAAAGCCCAGGAGGTCACAGAGCGGGAGCTAGAGCACTGCCCAATATCACTATAGCTGTAGCTCCAATTCTGTGGCCAGGTGTGGGTTGGGGGAACTATGCTCTAGGGAGGCTATGTCTCTGGTTAGAGTCTTCATGGCTTCAGTATTATTCACACTAAGCATCCAAAAATCATGAGATGGGCTTAAAAATAATGAGATTTGTTTAAAAAGTTGTGCTCTTATATTTGTCTTCTAGTTTTGAGCCTTTAGGGGGTCATGTTTTCAGGCTTTTTTGACAATGATGCAGGCTAGAAACTTTTTTTTAAATGAAAGATGAGATTCTCATATAATCACCCGAGTCCAAGAGTTGGAGCTTTAAGAAAAACACCAAATTCCACAAGACTTGTGGTAACATCATGAGAGTTGGTGACACTGTGACTGGCTCTCTATGGTTAGACACCTGAGAACATTTAACCAGAGAGAGCATCCCTAACTATAGAATCTCCTTGGATTTCCAAATCAGGAGAACCTGCTAGAAGGTCTTAGGCGTAAGCAGTTCAAAAAGGTAGCTAAAAATAAGAGCCATGCATCCAAATTCTGAGACTTAAAAGGTCTAATTAACTGTAACTTTCTGCTTCTAACTTTTGAACCCAATAGTGGTGATTTCTTTTTTGCAATTACAGTTATCACACAGCTGAAACAAAAGCTTGAAAAACTGCAGAACAGCAAACTTCCGGAAAGCTTTAGAGTTCCATATGACCCTGGGCTGAGAGCAGGAGCACTAGTGGTAAATATATTTGATTATTTATACATTCTTCATGGTTTGAAAATCTCTTATCTGCAAATATGTGTGATTTACAAATCTGCCTCTTGATTTACAAATCATGTACCCAAAAGTCTTGACTTCACTTGTGCGATAGATATCCTCATTTATGGTTTTACCTCAGTTCACTTTGAGAGCCCTATCTTTTCTGTGGTCTTTATGATTCTTCGCTCTCACCTTAAGCAAGTATATGCAGAAGGCTGCTGCTTACCTCATATTCAAGGAGAAACATGATGACGAAACACTAATCCTCAAACAGCAATTCTGGCTCCCCATTAATTTCAGGATCTAGTTAGAAACTGGCTTTCTTGTATCTAAAAACTTCTATAGACTTATTCCAGTCTTCTTCACTTGCTTTGTATCTGTTTAGTCCTCCAGTTACTCCCCTTACCTGTGACGGATCACAGGCCTCAAACCTGGGTCCATGGGTCCCCAGGCAGCACTCAGGCCACGACTGCCCCCCGCAGCTCACCTGAGTAACTAGGGACAGGTTCAAGGAAGGTCTAGCTTGCAGAGGGCCCTGCCCCAAAATACTGGGGGAAACATCCAGACCCCCAGCTGGCTAAGGAGCACAACATAAACCAGGAAGTAACTACAGGAAGTTGTGCGAGCAAGTAGCGGAATCCTTGGTTGGCTGTGACTACCTCGGCTTACCTGACTCCTGAGCCCTGCGTTACTTCCTGTTCCTGCTTCCCTGCCTGCTCCTGGTTCCTGTCCTCCCATCCCCGACCCCTGTCTACTCCCAGTTCCTGCTGTCCTGCTCTACTTTGGCCCCTGCTGCTCTGCCTTACCCCTGATGCTGTCCTCAGCTCTGATCCCTGGCCTAACACCCGACTTTGTCTCCAGCACTGACCTTCAGCTTCGTACCTGACATTGTCTTTGGTTTTGACCCTCTGCTCTAACCATTAGGCCTGATTCCTGCTCCAACCACTAGGTCGGACTGCCCATGCCCCAGTCATTGCACTAGCCATCTTACACTGATCTGTCCCCTGCATCTCCCCATCATTGAGCCATTGTTGATACAAAAGTCTTCTCCTCTGCCATTTAGAATAGACTTTCTGTATCTCTTCAATATACCAAATTGCTGTTTTATTTCAAATCTCAGCTTAAAAGTTCTTTTCATTGCCTTTTCCTTTCTCTCTGCCTTGAGTTATTACCTTATTTTTGTAAGTATCATTTAATTCTGCAAAGCATTTTAAGATAGAGTTTGTGGTGGTGATACAGAAAATAATCTATTGCACAGTGTAGGAAGAAAAGCACTGATGGCTTTGTATATGCAGAAGTGTTACATTTATCCAAATACAATAAAAGCAGTCACGGTGTGGACCATCCTTCTAACATAACTAATTCAGTCTCAATCTATTTTGTGTAAAATGGCCAGTGGTGTAAAAGTCTCTTCATTCATACTTCATTAATGAAAATGTTGTATACTGTAAATACCTAGATAGACAGTAAATGCCGGTCACTGCAACATGATCACAGACACGTGTCAACCAAATTAAGAGGTTGATGTGGTATGACTATAGAATCAATTAAGCAGTTGATGGGCTATTCAGATACTGTAGATCAGGGGTCTCAAACACACGGCCCGTGGGCCAGCTATTTCCTGCAGCCCGCCAAGCAGCCCGCCCCCGGCCTACCTCCAGGCCAGGGGTGGGCAAACTACAGCCCGTGGGCCAGATTGCCCCCCAGTGGCCCCATGCTGGTCCTTGAAGCAGCCGGCACAACGTCCCTGCGGCTCGGGGAGCAGCAGAGCGCTCCGTGCGTTGCCATGGCTTCCAGGCACCCCCTCCCGCATCTCCCATTGGCCGGGAACGGGGAACTGTGGCCAATGGTGTGACATCAGAAGGCAGATAGACAGTTACTCATGGTCTATCCCTTTCTTTCATTCCTTGGACACTAAACTCAAAGTAATGTGTGAACAAAGAAATGTTTATTACAGTGGTTACTTTAGTCCATTGTGAGTTCCACTTTCCATTCAAACACATTTTTTCTATTTTCTCATAAATTTAAAACCCTTTTGGGCTGAAATTTTCAATATTTAGTCTCTCATGCATTCTTAGCCATATATTGCATCATGTGTGTCATGATTGGCTTGGTTACTTTTCAGGAACGAATCCCTGTACAGCATGCTCTGTCCATGTGCTGTTCATGTGGGGCCTGATCTTTACATTCCAAGTTTATCTTGTCCGTTGTCTGGCATCAGAGTGTTCCAGCTTATTTTAGCTAGCACAGACCACCTGATTCCAGGATACTGCTTGGTAAGCCCCTATTTACAACTTAACCTTCCATTCATCTTCCCAATCATGCCCACTAAGAAATGAGGCAAGTTATGGCAAGCCAGGCCTACATTTCCACTCCTTCAATGTTCTTGTTTTTTATGTTAGTATTTGTTTCATTTGTGTCCTATTCCACCTTTGTGTTCTTTTTCAAGTTTACTAACCAGCAACACATCGCCAAAACCACAGTAGTTGTAATAATTTGAACTACCATTAATATTAGGCTCAAAGTATGAAGCAGGGGATGCAACTTCACCTCTGCAGGTAGAACCCAGCAGGATCTAATCCCACATTATAAGCTTGCTCTGCCTTTAAAGCATCCTTTGGTAATTTTAACGTTGCCACCCCACAATACTTGTCATCACCAACATAGGCAGTTTTTACTTTACCAACATTCCAGCATCTCAGCTGTACTGTGCAATTTGAAGACTATTCCCACAGAGTGAACCCACATGCTGGCAACTCTTACACCTGCACATGTAAGTGCCCTCCAGGTGCAAGCAGAAGTACAAGTCTGGAGCTTTCTGGACTTTGCATTGTCTTGCAACAGTATTTGAGGAGGGAAAATAAAACTTCTTCCACACCGGACGAGTTGTAGTGCTTTTCACATTTAACTTCATGTTATTGGACCCTTGTTAAATTTCTTACCCTGTATCAATTAGTATTACATCCCTTGTACCAAATTTTTAACATTTCTGTGGTGATACAATAGGGCAACCCTCTTTGTTGTCACTTAAGGCCTCTTTTACTTTACATAGTATGTCATTGTTTTTGCCTTTTATCTTTCATGATAAATTAACTTTATCTTGTACATTAAAAAAAACCATTTACAACATCCTACGTTTAAAATTCTTTATCAATCAATTTTTTGCTTTGTTGATTTTCAAAATGCAGTACTCTAGATGCTAATTCTGGCTGAAACCCTTGCTCATGTAACAGTTGCAGTACTTCTGCTGCTAGCTTCTGTTGATATGCTTGTTCATGTTCCCACAGCCTCTCTGTCAACCATGTGCGACGCGTGAGCCACCCATTTGGAGACACTAGCCTCTGGCCCCACCCCTTGTGCCTGAGACCCACCCCTGTCCCACCAGAGCCCTGAGTCCCCTACTGCAGCCACCTGCCCCCCAGCCTCAGGCCACCCTGCCCGAGCGCCCCCAGCCCAGTCCCAGGCCACAGGCCGTCCCACCCTAGTCCCAGCCCCAGCCCACTTTGGGGAAGAGGAGCAGCCTGCCTGGGCTGGGGCCATGGGGGAAGTGGCGGGAAGCAGGAGGGGGCCTCGGGATGGAGCATGGGTGGGGCCACACCTGGCTGGGGAGGCTCAGCCTCCCCTGTTTGTGATACCTGTCACTGATGATGTCATCTTGGTTTCAAAGTGATATACCAGTCCCAAAAAGCTCAGCTCCCATGTCAGGATCCCTCCAGGTTTTGTTGCTTCCTGACCTTGGCAGGATTATGCATTTTAAAAGTTTACTTTTTTGTCCATCAAGTCCTTTCAATCGTTTTAAATGATTTTTGAGCAAACCCCCGTGATGGCAGATTGGTGAAATTCAATAACACTTGGCACATTAATAAACTAAAATTTACTAAGAAATATGTCCTTAATTTAGCCCTAAGCCATTAGTTGGATTTTGTTTAAAATCTAGGCTGTTTCAATCTTTTATATAATTGCTTAGTTTTCCATTTACAAAACACTTCCATATAGGTTTTTACTTTTTAATTAAATTTATTTTACACTACAATTAAACAAAACTTTTGGATAAAAGCGTTAATAGTTAAGATTCATTTCTTATATTCACTGATCTTGCTTGGTACTGGGTTGATTTCTGCTTCCAAAGCGCACAGCCATCTGAAAAAGAGAAAACAACCTATTGTGGCTCCTATTTGGAGCCTTTATATGGTTTTAATTAATTTACATTTGTTTTATCTCTCTTACGAGACACGCTGCATGTACCATGGGAATCTTCCATAGTGCATCTCTCACCCTTTATTTGCCATAAGATCTTGTTAGCCATATTAATTTTCAAATCAAGTGTAACTGTTTGTTTTGTGAATAAAAAGTTTCCATGTACCCCTATGAAAACGATTGTCTGATTACTAGAGCCATCTTAAGGCTCAGTGTTCAAAACATTGCTACTCCTTTAACAATGCCTCCCACACACACCTTTGCTGTTACTCCAGAGGTTTACTGTCTCTTTAATTTTTCATTTTCATCTTGCAGCTCTTTCAGCTGCTGATTCATTACAAGAGGATGCAGAGTCTCTCACTACTTTCTTGGTTCTGGCCATTCCTGCCACAGCCGCAATCATGTGCTCTAGCCCTTATTTAAAAAGATGCTGAACTTCATAAAAACACTGAGGTAACAAAGCCAAATGACACAAGCTATATGTGCTTGGCTTGAGTGGGGGGAGGGAAGAATTTAGCAAAGACTACCAGCAAGCCTTGGCAGCTGCTCAAAAAGTGCCTGTCAGTGTTTGCAACTTTGAATCAAAGATTGAAATGGATTTTTAGTAGAATCTTTTAAAAGCCAATTTATTTTTGACCTACAAAATAGGGTTTTACAAACCAGGAGTGTTTGTTTAGGTCCTTAAAACCTTATATAATTACACAAATATATTTGCGTTTCTTTTAAGTATTTTAATCAGCACCACTTGTTTTGCTCTAATTATATTTTACAAACTGTACCCTGACTACATTCCCTACTTGTACATTTGGAGGCAGCCACGTTCAAATGGAAACCCCTTATTTCTTGTTAGTGATTTGGACTAAATTGTCCACAGTCCAATGATTCAAATCAGAGCGTCTCTTTGCCTTAGGCAGTCCTTCACAATTGATTATTTATAGACCATTCAATGGCCATTCTCCTTCGGAATGACTGTAAAGATTCCTGGGGACAAAAGCACAGTGATGGTAGTTGTCACCACCTGACCTCCCCTTGTGTAATTTGTTTGACTACCAGGGTTCCACTAGGCAAGACTGGACCAAGTTGTACTGCTGTAACCAGGTTTTGTTATCAAACCAAGCATTCTCTTTTCCCTTACTGAATGTTACGCCCAATACCTTTACTAGACCAGCCTGCTTAATCCTTTAAGCATGCTAACATTTTTAACATCTGCATAAATATTCCCTTTAACTCGCCACTCTCTTTCCTTAAATCACTCACTTAGCTCCCAAAAAAGAAAAGGAGAACTTGTGGCACCTTAGAGACTAACAGATTTATTTGAGCATAAGCTTTCGTGAGCTACAACTCGCTTCATCCGATGAAGTGAGCTGTAGCTCACGAAAGCTTATGGTCATATAAATTTGTTAGTCTCTAAGGTGCCACAAGTATTCCTCTTCTTTTTGCGGATACAGACTAACATGGCTGCTACTCTGAAACTTAGCTCCCAAAGTGACACATTTCTTAGCCAATTTCTCTTCATGAATCTGATCTGATCTTTGTGCTTGTTTGCATTCATTCTTTAGCTACAATTACTGGTCTCCCATTGGTCTTATTCTTTAAAGTTTCAGTGTCATTCAACATATACCTTTGTTGTGCTCTGCCAGGCATTCCTTTCTATAGGAATCCAAAGTAGCTCCCTCTATTCCCTGTATGTTACTTAATTTCTCTTTAGGAGAGACTTCTGTATAATAATTTAATAACATGGTTTTTTGTTTCTTTTTCTTGCATTTCTTGTCTAACACTATTTATTGAAGTTCCTTGTCTACCTGGTTCCAGTCCTCCCTGTAATTTCTTTGCGGGAGTCGATAGAGACCTCCTTTAGATCTAATCCACTCCTCCAGTGCCCCGGAAACGTGAAATTTACATCCTTCCAATGCCATTGCTAAACTTTTGGGTTGTGATCCTTGCAAGTAAAGCTACATATATAATAAACTATACATTACCTGCTCCAGACGAATTGAATCCGAGTCACTGAACCCCTATATTGGTGTTTTCCTGAGACCTCTTCCACTCAGTTCCCCAAGAACTCAGTTCGACTCCAGTCTCTTCACTCAGGTTCCTTTCTATGGCATACAGCAAAGCTATGTTGATGACAAGTGCAGGGGATGGGTATATTATAGGGCATACCACACATCTGAAGTTACACAGCAAAACTTTACCTTATATGTACACATTTTCACTAACACAAACTACATATGCATTCTTAGCCGTACATTGCATCATATGCGGCATGATTGGCTTGATTACTTTTCAGGAACCAATCCCTGTACAGCATGTTCTGTCCATGTGGTGTTTATGTGGAGCCAGATCTTTACATCCCAGGTTTATCTTGTCCCTTGAGACTTGATACAGATTTGTACTTACAATTGATTTAGCTTCAGATGCCCGCAAAGATGTAATTTTCTTGTTCAAAGTGTGTTCATGGTTTTTAAAATACCATGTTTCACTGATGTTTAAAATAGAATCAAACAGAATCCAGAGACATAGGACCCAGTTCACTCAAAATGAAGTCCATAGGAGTCATTTCTGGGGGGAGAGGGGAAAGTAATTAAATGCGTGTTTCTACTCTGCAAAGTAACAGTAAAACTGCTATTGTGGGTTTCCATGCTTATTGACTCCCTGTGATTTCAGAATCTCATATTCTTGGTTCACAGTTCAGAAGATGATGCTGTTCTTATTTTAATGGCCAATTCTATAAATTTAGTCTGTGCTCTGAGTCAAGCTGGGTTCTTTCCAGCTCATGCACCATCACTAGTATTAAAAGTTCTGCAAGCTAAATTAGGCCTTCTCTGGCAACTGAATAACACCTTTCTCCCCCAACCTTTAAATGTGTTTCCACAGGCATAACTGATTGGAATTTTGTAAACAATGTGTTGATGATGCATAAAAAGGAATAGAATCTGCAACTAATTCTATGTTAGCTGTGTTGACTCTGCTGTGCCAACAGGAGTAAAAAGCTTAGACAATGAATTCATCTTTTACAGATTGAAAAATGCAAAGTAATGGCATCCAAGAAAAAGCCACTTTGGCTTGAATTTAAATGTGCAGACCCCACAGCCCTATCAAATGAAACCATAGGCATTATCTTCAAACATGGAGATGACCTTCGCCAGGATATGCTTATTTTACAGGTATGATTGCTAAACTGCTATGTGATATGTATAAGAGCCATGTGAATAAAGTATTGTTGCAAAACCTTTTCCTGTCAAATATGTATGTAAATTGTATTTATGGTACACTTGAAACATGAACTTATTATTTATTAAATCATACTATGGTACTGCTTAAAGGCCCCAACCAGGACTAGGGCCTCATTTTTTTTTATGTCATATTGGTACTTTATATCACCTTTGCACCTCGTTCCTCCTGTCCTATTCCTCCTGCATGCATTTGGCTAGATGGTAGAATTGAGACTGAGTTTCTTTCATAAATTTCACACCTTAACTATCCTACAAAATTTAATCTGTCATTTTGGCCATTATGATCCATTTCCCACTAAAGGAAAAACATATTTTTTGTAAACTTACAAAGATAAAAGAGAGTGACAGATTGCATTTCTCCTATATGACTTTGCTGGTTGATCTGATGATGGTGTTCCAATCGACCAGTTTATCAATATTAGCATTTTTTGAGGATATACTTAGAAGTTGGTGTTTCGTAATGTGGTCAGTTCTTGTCTGTTAAAATATGGTATACAATAAATATGTATGTTTTATCAGGGAGGGGGCATGACGTGAGGACAGGACTGAGAGCCAAGAAGTATAACGTTCTAATTCCAGTTCTGCCACTGACTATCTCTGTGGCCTCAGATGGATCATTTATTCTTTCTGTCTCCGTTTCTCCATCTGTAAAATGAGATAATGCTACTGACTTGTCTCACAAGATTATGGACAGGGTTAATTAGTTGTTTTGTAAAGTGTTTTTGAAGATGGAGTGCTATAAAATTTATATTGTTTTTATGACTAGATTCTTCGAATTATGGAATCCATTTGGGAAGCAGAATCCTTGGACCTGTGTTTGTTGCCATATGGTTGCATTTCTACGGGAAATAAAATAGGTACAGTGCACTTGATGAGATCAGTAGATTTCAGAATGTCATTGTGGTAACAAATAACAAAAATTGTACATAAAGTTTATATTGTATGTCTCTGTGTAAGTCATGGCTCTAGGGTGAGCCTTACTTTTGACCCCTCTCTCAGTCCCTCCCTAAGCATCGCTTTCAAGTTGATAGGCCCAGCACTTGCATTTCTCTGAATGGAATCACCACCCCTGTTTACGCAAACTGGGTTTGGCCCCTGCTATATGCTTCCCCCCGGGAGCTGTCATCAGTATGACAATGCAATGACACCAATCAGCTTCCTCAAAGCAAAGTGTTATTTATTTATCCGTAGGTACACAGCAATTAGAGAAAGATGAGTTAAAACAACATGAAGCCCATACACATATTGTCTTACCGAAAGCTTCACATTTTCTCCAAGATGTTGGTTGGCCTGACTTATCCCTGGTACCCCCACTCTTCTGGGAGCCAGGTTACAATTTGTTTTTCTGCAGACCCTGTTTTTCTCCATCTCTTCTGAGCTTCAGGGGGTGTCCCTTTTTAAAATCAAACTCGCTCCTTTGTTCTTTGTGTCCATGCCCTGTCCCCCATCCCCTCATTGCCAAGGGAGTATTGTGTCCAACTTTGACAGGGACAAAACTTCAAAGGCCTTGACACCGGTATTATTTGTTAAACAATGATGATTGGGGCTGTCTAAGGCTTGATCTATACTGGTGACTTCTGCCGGTACAGCTATGTCACTCAGGAGCGTGAAGAAGTGTGACCCCTTACTGACATAGCTATGTCAACAAAAGCCCCTAGTATAGATGTAGCTATCCCAGCAAAACTGCACGTTTACTGGGATAGTTTGTTTCACTTGTGAGGGTAGTTTTTACTATTCCACCACAAAATGCAGTTTCGCTGGTGTAGCTACATCCACACGAAGAGTGCTTTGCCAGTATAGTTATATCAGTATAGAAATACCAGTAAAGTGATTCTAGTGTAAACATGGCTGTAGCTTAATCTTCACTTAAAAGTTTTGTCAACATAGCTATGTTGGTTAGGAGTGGGGGGGGGGGAGTCACCTCTAACTGACACAGCTATGCTAGCAAAAATCCCAGTGTACACAAACGGTTATACCAGCAAAAAGTTATACCTTTTGCGCTGGTGTAGCTTATTCCATTTGGGGAACAGGTTTAAGCTATGCTGGCAAAAGAAGTCTTTTGATGGTACAAGCTGCATCT
The DNA here is from genome assembly GCF_965152275.1 of Natator depressus. Taxonomy (NCBI): domain Eukaryota; kingdom Metazoa; phylum Chordata; order Testudines; family Cheloniidae; genus Natator; species Natator depressus. Next base: position 320,708,494 of record NC_134234.1, on the reverse strand, counting down.
CCACTACAGGGTTTGTCAGTATAGCTATACTGGCATTCCTTTTTAAGCATAGACAAGGACTAAAGTAATTAACTTTGGTTTCCTGGAGACACGCAGACCTTCCCAGGACTGAGTTAACTTTTTGCACCCACATAGCAGATGACAGCATGATAGTAATCAAATAGGCAGAGGTCTACATAATATTCACAAAAAATAATACAGGTATTTCCCACATTCTTCACAATACCCTTTTTTTTTTTTAAACTTTCCTCTTCCCCCCCTGCAACAGAAACTGCTTTATAGGCAGAATAATATGAAAGCAGTACTGCTAAAATTAAGAATTCTCTAAAATATCTCTAAAGTAATTTTTCTAAAAGCTAAAAATATGTGGCATAGAGAATATGTGATGTTGCAGTGGAAAGATTTCATCAAGGTTGCTTTGCAGTCACCTGCATTACTCATTCATGACTTCATGATTTCTGAGAAATGCAGCAGTCCCAAATGCATGCTTATGAAAATGCAGGATGTTTCAATATAAAGGATATTTCTCTTTCTTGATATATATTATGTTTTTAAAATCAGAGATTACTATTCAAATTATATAAAATGAAAATCAAAGGAAATTAAACATGAATGATATGTGAAAATATTACTTGATACATGTATTTTACCATTAATTGTTAATGTTAAAATGTTTTCAAATTTTGCAGCCTCTCCGTTAGACCCTTTTTTAAGAAAACGTATTATTTTCCAGAAGCTGTAAGACTGAATTTTATTCCATATAAATTTATCTTAAAACTATCCAATAACGTAAAAATAGAATTGCAGGGGGGAAAAATCTGCCAGTTATTACAAGGTCCTTAAACTCAATTTATAGCTCACATTACTCTCTCTTCTTTTATGGGTTTTTAATAGGCTCCCAATTTTTTATTTCAAGAAAATATATTCTTTTGTACTTCATAGATTCCCCTTTCCATGTGATGGATCTAAGAATTGTGTACCCCTCCATACCACAAAAAAAAGGACATTTGTTGGTCAAATGAAGGGACAGTTTCAGCTCATTACTGTATGTTTTCTCAGGTTAAACTAGTGTTCTTCAATATTTGACTCTTTGGTGCACCACTTTGAGGTCCCCTGGAGGTTACATTCTCTTGGACCAAAACCAGAGGGTCATGATAGGCAAGTGGTCTGCCAGAGCATTCACTTGCAGATTTCCCCAAATCTCATTTTTCTCCCCAGTGTTATTCAACATATATATGAAGCTGCTGTTTGTGAGCCAACACAGATTGAAGTTCCAGCAATATGGAGACTACTCAGTTCTAAATTCCCTTAACATCAAATATAGAAAAGAACCATCTTTCAGGTTTTTCAGTACCTGGATGGGAGAGCAGCCAGCTGAAGCCGGATGCAAGCAAAATCAAGATGATTTTGGTGGGAAGAGGGAAGCACTTTGAAGGACTCACTTCATGTGTAGTGCCTCAAGATCAAGTTTGCAGCCTTGCGGGCCTCTGCATTCCTCACTGCTAATGAATGCCCAAACAGTCCCTGCTCTAAAAAACACTCTCTCTGATGCATTGTTGGCCAGAATGCTGCATCTTATTGTGTCAGACTCAGATGTGAGCAGGGGGATGCACGTGCTTGTGACCACTGGATGTGATTATTGCTGATCATTATACCTGTGAATGAAGCTGCCAGCTCTGAAGAGGCTCCATCTGTTACAGAGTGTAGAAAGGTTTCAGAGTAGCAGCCGTGTAAGTCTGTATCCGCAAAAAGAAAAGGAGTACTTGTGGCACCTTAGAGACTAACCAATTTATTTGAGCATAAGCTTTCGTGAGCTACAGCTCACTTCATCGGATGCATAGAATGGAACATATAGTAAGAAGAAATATATATACATACAGATAAGTTGGAAGTTGCCATACAAACTGTGAGAGGCTAATTAGGGAAGATGAGCTATTATCAGTAGGAGAAAAAAACTTTTGTAGTGATAATCAAGATTGCCCATTTGGACAGTTGACAAGAAGGTATGAGGATACTTAACTTTAGGGAAATAGATTCAGTATGTGTAATGACCCAGCCACTCCCAGTCTCTATTCAAACCCAAGTTAATGGTATCTAGTTTGCACATTAATTCAAGCGCAGCAGTTTCTCGTTGGAGTCTATTTTTGAAGCTTTTCTGTTGCAAAATTGCCACCCTTAAATCTTTTACTGAGTGGCCAGAGAGGTTGAAGTGTTCTCCTACCGGTTTTTGAATGTTATGATTCCTGATGTCAGATTTGTGTCCATTTATTCTTTTGCGTAGAGACTGTCCAGTTTGGCCAATGTACATGGCAGAGGGGCATTGCTGGCACATGATGACATATATTACATTGGGAGATGTGCAGGTGAACGAGCCCCTGATGGCGTGGCTAATGTGATTAGGTCCTATGATGGTGTTACTTGAATAAATATGTGGACAGAGTTGGCATCGGGCTTTGTTGCAAGGATAGGTTCCTGGGTTAGTGTTTTTGTTGTGCTGTGTGTGGTTGCTGGAGAGTATTTGCTTCAGGTTGGGAGGCTGTCTATAAGCGAGGACTGGTCTGTCTCCCAAGATCTGTGAGAGTGAGGGATCATTTTTCAGGATAGGTTGTAAATCTTTGATGATGCGCTGGAGAGATTTTAGTTGGGGGCTGAAGGTGACAGTTAGTGGTGTTCTGTTATTTTCTTTGTTGGGCCTGTCCTGTAGTAGGTGACTTCTGGGTACTCTTCTGGCTCTGTCAATCTGTTTTTTCACTTCAGCAGGTGGGTATTGTAGTTTTAAGAATGCTTGGCAGAGATCTGGTAGATGTTTGTCTCTGTCTGAGGGATTGGAGCAAATGCGGTTCTATCTTAGAGCTAGGCTGTAGACAATGGATCGTGTGGTGCGTCCTTCAACCTCTCTGGCCACTCAGTAAAAGATTTAAGGGTGGCAATTTTGCAACAGAAAAGCTTCAAAAACAGACTCCAACGAGAAACTGCTGCGCTTGAATTAATGTGCAAACTAGATACCATTAACTTGGGTTTGAATAGAGACTGGGAGTGGCTGGGTCATTACACATATTGAATCTATTTCCCTAAAGTTACGTATCCTCACACCTTCTTGTCAACTGTCCAAATGGGCCATCTTGATTATCACTACAAAAGTTTTTTTTCTCCTGCTGATAATAGCTCATCCTGCCTAATTAGCCTCTCACAGTTTGTATGGCAACTTCCAACTTATCTGTATATATATGTGTGTGTGTGTGTATATTTTTTTTTTCTTCTTACTATGTGTTCCATTTTATGCATCCGATGAAGTGGGCTGTAGCCCACGAAAGCTTATGCTCCAATAAATTTGTTAGTCTACAGAGTGTAGAAAGTACCTGTTTAGCAACACAGGTTACCGGAAGCAAATCAACCTGGTGCTTTCCTCTCTGCACTGCCTCCCTGTGAAACAGAGTCAAATTCAAGTGCGTTGTCCCAGTAATCAACACCCTCAATAGGATTGGCCCTAGCAACCTAAGAGATCACCTCTCCCTCTGACTGACCTCCTAGGATAGCTGTGTTCCACTGGAACCACAAAAGAGTTGACCAACAGAGGGAGGCTTTTGTGCACAGGAGAGATATCCGTCCTAATAGCTGGACCAAGTGACTGGAATTCACTTCCATGTGAGATAAGAGTGGCTGTGAACATCACCATGTGCAAAGCAAAATGTAAAATTCATTATACTTTAACTTCACTGTCTCATAATAATTGTTACTTTAAAAAAAACTACACACATGCTCAGAATTAAATAGTTATTTCCTCCCAGTAGGAGGATTTGGCAGAGAGTATGGGGGAAGGAAGAGATTACTATGTTGTCTTTCTCTTATTTGTGAGGCCCTCAGAGACTATGGTAACAAGTTCAGGCTAAGAACCGAGACAGATAGAAATGTGTACTCAGGCAGAGCATGCAGGATGCTGAGCACAGGAGTGTTCCCCATGCTGCCAGAAACTTGAGGCAGTGCAGGGAGCACAGCACAAAAGAACTGGAGTCATCAGGAATCTCTCCCAGGAATCGGAAAGGGAAAGAGAAAAGAAAAATATCCTGATATTCCTTCCTAGTACCTATGTGTAAGAGCAGGGGAGAGGGGAGATAGTGTGTGAAATAGTAGCACAGAACCACAAAGCCATGGATGGTACTTTTGCCATTGATATTACATTTGCAATATTTGTACTGTAGTGTTGCTTTGAGACAAAATGACTGAGTTGTGACAATGCAACCTCCTAATGTAAATATCTCAACAGAATATAAGACCTTCAATCTGTGACTTTGTGGTTCTATGAAATAATATGCAGACAGCATTGGTTTTATATATATAATAACTAAAGTGTTTTAGAAAATAAAATTTTTATTTCCTCTTTGTCTTTTGTAGGAATGATTGAAATTGTGAAAGATGCTACAACAATTGCCAAAATTCAGCAAAGTACAGTTGGCAACACAGGTGCATTTAAGGATGAAATACTAAATCAGTGGCTGAAAGACAGATGTGTGATTGAAGAAAAGGTAAATTCTTACACTTTGAATTGGATTATCAAAAGCACCTAAGTGACTTAGGTGCACAAGTCCCATTGAAAGTCCCAAAAGCGTTCTGTAACACACACACTGCATCCTCTTTGTAAATTATTCTGTTTTGTTGTTGTTTTAAATTGGTTCACAGGTTTCATTAACGTAGTTTGTTTTTCCTTTAAAAATAAATGTTACTGCGTGTTGTAGCAGAACAAGTACTAGGGTGCGTATGATGGGGTGTCATGTAACAGGGCAAAACGAAAGCTAACAGTCATAGTCCTGAGTAACAAGGTGCTTTTTTATCCCTTTTGTGGATGGTATTTGGAAGTGATGCATGGTGAGCTGATTAAAGCAAGCACTGTTAGGAAGATGGTAAAAGCCAGCATGGTTAGGGTTAAGCATGGGACTGGGAGCTGACACTGGCTTTCACACTGATTTGCTGTGTGGCTTTGGGCAAATCATTAATCTTCTGCACGTGTTTTTCCTCTGTAAAATTGGGACAACAATATAAATGTAGCTCACAGGTGTGTTTTGGTAATTAATAAGGGCCTGATCCTGCAAGGTGCTGAGTGCACTGTAGGATCCTGCTCTTAATGTCTATACAGAGATTTGAAGGTGAAGTGTTCTATATAAGCCAGTGATTCTCAGCCTGCGGGCCACATGCAGCCCAATTAGCACACAGCTGCAGCCCAGCTGTATGCTGAAGGTCCCCTGGCCGTGTGGTGGGGTCTGGGTTCCTGGCTGCCCAGCCCAGCGAGAATCTGGGGTCTGGGGCTGCCAGCCAGCCCCACAGGGTACGGGCTCTGGGGCTGCTGCCCAGTCCCACCTAGCAGGAGTCTGGGGTACAGGGATGCCACCTGGCCCCACAGGCTCCAGGGTCGGGGTTGCCGGCCCCGCACAGTGGGGATCCAGGGTCAGAGCTGCTGCCCAGCCCTACACAACAGAGGTCTGGTCCAGGTTGCCGCCAGGCCCCACACAACAGGGGTCTGGGGTCCAGGGTCGGGGCTGCTACCCAGCCCCGCATGGCGGGGTCCAGAGTTCCCGCCCCCCGGCTTCCTACCCAGGACTCTGCTCCTGGCCCCATCTGTGGAGGGGAATCTGGGTGGGAGGCGCTGGGCATAAGGGTCTGTGGGGAGGTTTGCGGGGTCCACTGTGGTTCTCAATCTGCGGCCCAGGTACCACATTGTGGGCCGCATATGTGGTCTACAATGATAAATTGTTCGAGAAACACTGATATAAGCAATAGAATATTCTTACTTTTATTCTTGCTATTAATTAGTTTCAGGCAGCAGTGGAAAGATTTGTTTATTCTTGTTCTGGTTACTGTGTGGCAACCTTTGTACTTGGAATAGGAGACAGACACAATGACAACATTATGATTACAGAATCAGGTGAGGTTTTTTATGAATGACATACTTAAAATAGGGACTGGGTATGTTTTATTAGCTGTGTGTTTTAACAGATATTTAATTGATATTTACATCTTACTCATTATTCATCATATCTGTGTACCTTTTATTTCTTAACATTAGTATTTAAACTGACTCACCAATATGTAAGACTGCACTGACTAGAAGTTAGGCTGGAAATGTTTAATCATGTAACGTAAATAGGTTTGGTAACATTTTTATTGAAGTGCATGGATTCTGTGCTACTGGTGTAGCTTTATGGACATTTATTTCAGCTGTTTTTCCTGTGTATTTTTTTTAATGTGTGTAAAACCCAAATTCCAAAAAAGTAAAACAAAATCAACAACTTTAGCACCCTAATTCTACCATCAGAAACATGGATGCAACTCTGGTTGAGTTTAATGGGCAGAATTGGGCTGTTAGTGAAATGGCTTGGTTTCCAATGAACTCATATATACCTTTATGAAAAGATCCTGCAGAATTAATGAATACAGAATATAGTGTATCTTTGTTACAGATATCTATATTGTGGTTAAAAAATAACTACAGAAAGGGTTGTATTATGTATTAAATCCTAAAGGAGTAATTTCTGTGGAACCACGTTGGTTTCATCGCTATTGTATTTTATGGGGGCTTTTCCACACGGGTATACGGTGATATGGATTTAAGGCACAAGTTTTCATGGTACAACTTATTTTATCATGTGACTTGTGATGTATATGTTATAAGGTCCCAATAGTAACAATGCCACTAACAGAAATGGATAAAGATATAGCAGTTCTGCCTGCTTATTAAGGGATGCAAAAAATAAATCTGAACAATAAATATTTTGCTCAGAGGATATGATGATGTATAAAAAGGAGAACAGATAGTCTGTTCTAGTAAACCAGAATGATATTTAGTAAACTAATATAAGATAAACCATTAAAAGGTTGCTATCCATAGTATTATGGATGCCAGTGGAAATATTTGTCTGCTACTTATTTATCAGCCTAATCTTGAATTCACTTTCTTATAAAGGTAATCTCTTTCATATTGACTTTGGCCATATTCTTGGGAATTACAAAAGCTTCCTTGGAATTAATAAGGAAAGAGTCCCTTTTGTGTTGACACCAGATTTTCTTTTTGTCATGGGAACTTCTGGAAAGAAGACAAGTCTGCATTTCAATAAATTTCAGGTAAGGAGTCAATCTTCTGATATAAATAAGTTAAACAAATAAGTGTTTTATTTTTTGAGACTAACATTTGGTGCCTTAGTCTTCAAAATTTAAGACTTCCCTGTTAATAAAATGTACTGAACCAAAATCAAATTCTGGGCTATTTTAGGCCCAACTAAGTTCTCAAATTACCTATATGATTATGGGAACTAGAATTCAAAAGGCACATACAGAGCTGCGTGGGACAGCATTACCCTGCAATGGAAATGAATGGGAAGACCTGTTACTTATTTCATGTTTTGAATGGGATCACCCAATATGACATACCAGGATACAGTCCAGACTAATGAGCAGCTGTGTCACCCCTGCCCTGCAACCTTGGGGTGCTTTACAATGCCTTGCTGAAGTAGCTCCCACTTGGGCCACTCACAAACAGCCTTCTTGCATGCAAACCACACCCTGAGTGTCTGTGTGTAACTGCAGCCTGCCAACCATTCTGGGTTACACTGTGGCTCTCCCCAGCCTTGGTTATACTGCTAGGTGACCACACCACATCCCCTTTCCCACCAGAAATGTATGCCCTGTATTGCTCAGCCTTTTCCTGGAGAGTACAAAGTATTTTAACTCTGTTACTCTTTAAAGGGAATGATATGCCGTCTTATTATCTCAGATAATTATTCAGGCACTTAAATTTAAACACATTGGATTAGATGATACAATAAAACATGTTTATTAACTACAAAGAGGAAGATTTTAAGTGGGTACAAGTAATGAGACATAAAAGTCAGAAAAATAACTATTTCTGTTTGGGCAGGGCTGTGGGGTTTGGAACATGTGTTAAGAACATCATACAGGGAAATCTTATAACTTTACATATAATGTTGCCACACATATTTTATCAGGACGATACTGACCAACAAATTACAAGATTTCAAACGACACCTTACAAGACATGCCTTGGACAAAATTATTACAACAGTGTTTAGGATGTGAATACAGGGGTGTATTCTGTTAGACCCAGTTAATAGAATCATTTTCACTAGACCATTTATATTTATTATTAAGTTTTGATATATATAAAATTAGAGAAGACTAATGGAATTTGCTAGAGTCAGCCATAGTGTGAGCAGGTGCTGTGCATACTTCTAACTGCTATGCCAGGGAAGCTCATTCCTGATCTGCATGCCTATTTCAGTCCTGGAATTCTGTTTCTGAATAGAAATTTCCAGTTGTCCTGAACTGTGGCAGGTTTTGTAGTGTTTTTTTTCATATGTCCTAAGTGTAGGATAGTGTTTCCTTCCCTGGAGTGCTATCACTTTAACAACGAGGCCTTCTAAAATGGCTAAGCACATGACTTTGTAGTGTTATATAGGACTTGCAGAAGAAACCAATTTAGTAGGCTTAAGAAAGATAACAAGATAATGGCTTCCAGTGCTGCTGCTCTGAGATGTTTAAAGTGGGCATTTTTTCGGGTAAAATCTTCTATATTTGAACCTATATGTGTTGTTCCATCTTTAAATAAGCTTTTCTGAAATGAAATTTCCATTTCTAAACACAAGGCAGCTGCCATTTTCCAACTTGTGCCTCTAAAAGTAAGTGAGTACCCGCTGCTGGTTTTGAGCCTTAATTTTGAATCAAAAGCAATTCTAGCATCATCTTAGTGTGAAAGGATTTCATTGCTCTCGCAGTGCAGAATTCCAAGTGACCTGCAGATCCACCATATTTGTAAGGTGATAGAACATTTAAAAGTCAAACTATTGCAAAGTCTTTTATAAAGCTAGGCTGTTGGAAGGTAGGAGAGTTGAACCCCCCTTCAAAGGAGGATTTGAACCGAACATAGCTGTGAACCAGAGGAGAAGTGCTGTTGAAGACGCTGTGTAAGCCATGCATGAATGTGGGGTTCAAATGCGAGTGTGAATTGGTAGGTGGTGATCAGTCTGGAAGCAGTGAGTAGATAGACAGAAAGAAAATATACCCCAAGGGAACTGTGGGAAGACATGGTAGCTACACTGTACTGCCATTCCCCAGTGTTGATGCACTGAACCAGTGTAAACTGGGACATGGGACAGTATGACTCCCCAGGGTCTGGGAAGCTACACTACTGCAAAAATCTCTAATGTAGACAAAGCTGAATTCTGGTGTGGGCCTTAAATCACAATCTTTCCCCCAAAATCTAAAGTGCAGTCCTCTAAATTATACAGACATTGTTGCATGTAAGATGGGCAGTCTAATTTCCACTTTTGCCAATAACCAGATAAAAAGTAGTTAAACGGTTCATATTTCACATTGGTAGATGTGCTACCAATCTACCAATGTGATATATGCCATCATGTGCCAGCAATGCCCCTCTGCCATGTACATTGGCCAAACCAGACAGTCTCTACGCAAAAGAATAAATGGACACAAATCTGACATTAAGAATTATAACATTCAAAAACCAGTAGGAGAACACTTCAGTCTCCCTGGACACTCAATAACAGACTTAAAAGTGACAATTCTTCAACAAAAAACCTTCAAAAACAGACTCCAATGAGAAACTACAGAACTGGAATTAATTTGCAAACTGGAAACCATCAAATTAGGCCTGAATAAAGACTGGGAGTGGATGGGTCACTACAAAACCTAATTTCCCCCTGCTGATACACCTTTTTGTCAACTGTTTGAAATGGGCCACCTTGATTACGTTTAACTCATTAGCACTACAAAAGTGATTTTTTCCTCCCTTCTTCTCAACTGTTGAGAACAGCCCACTTCCACCTTAATTGAACTGGCTTGTTAGCACTTACCCCCCACTTGGTAAGGCAACTCCAATCTTTTCATATGATGTGTATTTATACCTCTCTACTGTATTTTCCACTTCATGCAACTGATGAAGTGGGTTTTAATCCACGAAAGTTTATGCCCAAATAAATTTGTTAGTCTCTAAGGTGCTACAAGGACTCCTTGTTATTACAAAGTGAGTTGGTTTGGATTCTCCTATGATAAATGGAAATGCTACTGATTTTAGAGAAAGATGGTAAATTAATGAGGTTTCTTTCATTGTTACAGGCAATTATTACACATTAGGAAAATTAAACTTAAATCCTCTTTTTCACTAAAAAGGTTATGTTTGATTAATTTATGTAATGCTGTTACAAAAAGCCCTTTAGTTTTTTCAACAAAACATGGATGCATGCCTCAATAGCTACCAATGCATCCAGAGCAATGGATGGGGAAGTTAGCTTAATGTTTCTGTTAAAATGAATAGTAGGGAAATTAAGTGTTAGCAATTTAACATGGTTGATTCGCATTGTGTAATTGAAATTTAAGCAAGTTCCTAAATGAGCTTCCTAAAACCTTCTGTTTCAGTCTGCTCAGTCAGTTAACAAAACTTTCTTCCCTTGTGTAGGACATTTGTGTGAAGGCTTATCTCGCTCTTCGACATCACACAAACCTGCTGATCATTCTGTTTTCCATGATGCTAATGACTGGAATGCCCCAGTTAACCAGCAAAGAAGATATTGAATATATCCGGGATGCTCTAACTGTAGGTAAAAATGAGGAAGATGCTAAAAAGCATTTCCTGGATCAGATTGAGGTTTGCAGAGATAAAGGCTGGACTGTGCAGTTTAACTGGTTTCTACATCTTGTGCTTGGAATCAAACAAGGAGTAGAAAAGCATTCTGCCTAATGTTTCTGTAAAATAACTATGGATATAACTAAAACGTTAACAAGTTTGGGTGTTTTATTTACAGCTTACTAGTAATTGAACCGTCAAAGTTGCCTTTTCATTTGCTAACAGTTTAAATAGGACTTCTAAAAATGGCAAACCGCTTTGCCCTGAACTTCAAGAACGTCAATCTGTTTCTTACAGAAAAAGATTTTCTGGAGTTGCTGACATTGCAAATACTGTTTTTTATTTGTTAGTAGCTTTGCTGATGTGGCCTACAATTTTCCCATTTGTCCTCACTGTAGCTTCAGAAAAAGACAAAGCAGGGAGTGGAGCATGATGATAGCCTGGGAACTGAAACATGGGTGCCCTGTGACTTTCCCCTAAATTATGCATGTTTGTCAGGCCCTTCAAGAGAAAGAGGATTTTTATTTATTCATTTTAAATAATCTGATTGTAAGTTCCCCTACAGGACGTATACTTCTTCAGGAGGGCTTTATTACCAAGTGTTCTTCACCCTCATTCTTCTCCTTCATCCTTTCCTTAACTCCTTGTTCCCCCTTGACCAGGCCTGAAAGAGAGTCTAAGTTTAAAAATTAGATCAACCTAGCTATGTTGCTCAGGGTTGTGAACAATTTCATGCTCACCACCAGTGTAACCACAGCTAGGTCGACGGAAGAATTTTTCCATTGGCCTATACACCACCTCTGAGAGATGGATTAACTACCTTGGTGGAAAAAACAGTTGGTGGTTTTAAAAAAAAGAAAAAGGCTCAAGACCCATTTGTAAATGTTTATGGCTTGTCATGACCCAGTAAATAGTCTGGGGGTGGAGGCCCTGGGATGGTTTCAGTTGGATCCTGTCTCTTGGGGGGTTGGGTCCTGCCTGGCACTCACCCCACAGTGGCGGTTCCTGCAGCTCTGGGTGTTGCAACCTGCAAGGTTGCAGCACCGCTCAGGTGTGGCCCTGCCTCCCTGCCTGGATTAAATTTGTGTGAATGGAGTTGTGACTTGGCTCATGGGGTTGCAGTGTCACTCACTCAAATTTGGCTTACCTGGACTCCTGTCCTGTTGATAGCTGGGCCAAACCTGAGTGGTGCTGGGACCCCACAGGTTGTAGAGCTAGGAGGAGGGAGTGAGCCCAGCCAGCCCTGTGGGACTAGAGCCACAGGAGCTGCCACAAAACCTTTTGAAACATTCTGGTGACCCAGTTTTGTGTCCTAACCCAAAGGCTGAGAAACTGTGGTCTAGGGAGAACCTTACATTACCATTGGTGTAGCTTCCTGAACCATAAAACCAAAGGCCTAATTGGCCCTTCCACAGAAGTGCCCACAGACCATCTCCTTTACCTTAAAGTTCCTGGGTTTGCTCCGATAATTTTCTTTTAAATTTAAGAGTTTCAATTGTCATTTTTAAGTTCCTTTTTTAAATGAACATCCAATATATTATGTTGAATCTTGATGCTTATATAGTTTTCCTGTGAAATTACTGGAATTCTGCCTACACATTAAAAGCTTTATAAAAGTAACTTCCTTGTTCCTTAAAAGAATCTTCTCTAAGAACAATTGACATTTTGCCAAATGTTTAAGAAGCCCAAAGGTTATTTATTCTTCAGTGACATATTTTCAAGTTATACCAATCAGGAACGAAATGTAATCTTTGAAATTTGTATATTTTGCTATTTATAGTGTTTATTTTTAAAGTTCTTTTAAAATAATTGACTATTGAGAAGCTATTTATGAAAGGAATTAAATTGTTTATTTTTAATTTAAGTATAAACTAAATCTAAAGACAAGGAAATACTGGGGGCAAATATTAGGTGTATATTTTTAACTATTTCTCTAATAGCATATCTGAAAATAATTAATTGATCCTATTAATATAAGAAAAAGCAAAACACAATTTATAGCATGAATTTTGCTTCTGACTTAAATTATTAAAATACTCTCCCTGCTGATTAATTGATTTTACCAAAGAGAGAAGACAGCTTACAGTATGGCCTATTTGCACTTGTGCCTATGTAATTGCTTCTTTCATTACATATTGACATGGGTTCTACGTTAAACTCAGATGATCAACTAGATTTGCTAATTTCTGTTGTTGTTTGTATCTATCATTTCACACTGTTGCTTAGATTTTAACAAGAACTACTGAGTGTGCTCTTAAAAGATTTGGAATAAATGTACTGTAGTTGGTATCTCAATTATGAGAGATATAGCGAATTTTTAGTTTTTAAATGGAGGTGCTTAATTGGTTGCTCTCCACAAAGGTATTTTTGATGTATACGGTAAATTCTGATGAGGAGGTCCAAAATGCTTACATGTTGTGATGAAATCATTTTCCATTCTGACACATAATGACCCTGTGCAAAATGGTTTTAAAAGCATGCTGGGGTGTAATGTATGATTAGGGTTGTGTCTGTAACATGATATTTTTGGTTTTGTGCTCTATAGTCCTGAAATGAATTCTCTCTTATTTGATGATAAATCATGAAATAAAAGGATTTCTTTTTCAAAAATAAATAGTCTTCTGTTTCTCCAATAATTCAAAAAACATGTATGGAACCTCTTGGAGAAATGCTCTTCAAAGCCCAGCTTCGAGGACATTTTTATTCTTAAGTCTAAAACTCCACAAACAGCCCTCCCCACCCTCCTAATTCTAGGGACTTTGTCAATATGAAACAAAAGAGAAGACTCCAGTTTCATGATTATCCACCCTGAGGGCAAACCCCCATTTTCTAATGGGATTTTATAAATCTTGGTTCTGTTGTTTAAAGCAAACTTGATTTAAATTGTGCTATGATTTTAAATTAAATTGTCTGCTGTTAATATTAGAACACTTGAGTCAGCAATATCTGAAACAATGGTCGCAATTTTGCCAGGTAATGCCATTCATAAGCAAACTTGTTCATGTAAATAAAGATCTAACAGAAATCTAACCCTGGGAGAGAAGTTTACAATCTACTACTAAGTTTAAAGCATGTATCAGCAGTTTATTATGTGCTACAAGCTGACAAAAACCTTATCACTTAAAGCACTATATAGTATGAAAATAGGATTTGAGGCTAGAATTTAGTAAAAAGTTATCTGAAACCTTACAAAATCTGTTTAGGCTATCCAGAGATTGATAATACAGGAACACAGATCTTTGGTATACACAGACTTTTATGGGGGAGGTGGGAAGGCGGGGAGGGGAGCAGGGACCATTATAGCAGGAATTAAGGGAGAGACAAGAGAGAACATAGGGGAAAATCAAATCAGTATCAGATGTTTGTATACTGATGTGAGAAGTATGGGGAATAAGCAGGAAGAACTTGAAATGCTAGTTAACAAACACAGCTATGACATAGTTGTCATCACAGAGACCTGGTGGGATAATACACATGACTGGAATATTGGTATAGAAGGGCACAGCTTGCTCAGGAGGGACAGGCAAGGAGGAAAGGGAGAAGGTGTTGCTTAAAAATTAAAAATGTGTACACTTGTACTGAGGTTGAGATAGAAATAGGAGACAGACTTGTTGAAAGTCTCTGGGTAAGGATAAAAGGGGTTAAATACATGTCATGGTAGGGGTCTGCTACAGACCACTTCACCAGGAAGAAGAGGTAGATGCGGCTTTTTTTAAACAACTAACAAAATCATTCAAAGCATGGGACTTGGAGGTGATGGGGGACTTCAGCTACCCAGACTCCTGTTGGAAAAATAATACAGCAGGGCACAGATTATCCAACAAGTTCTTGGAATGTATTGGAGACAATTTTTTATTTCAGAGGTGGAGAAAGCTACTAGGGGAGAAGCTGTTCTAGATTTGATTTTTACAAATAGGGAGGAACTGGATGAGAATTTGAAAGTGGAAGGCAGCTTAGGTGAAAGTGATCATGAAATACATTCTAATGCATTAGAAGCAAGAGGAAGACCAAGGACAGGATAGGCCCCTTACTGAATGACAGAGAAAAAACAAAAACAGAAAATGTGGAAATGGCAGAAGTGCTAAATGTTTTTGTTTGTGTTCACCAAAAAGGTTAATAGCGATTGGACATCTAACATAGTGAATGCCAGTGAAAATGAGGTAGTATCAGAGGCTAAAGTAGGAGAAGAACAAGTTAAAAGTTACTTACACAAGTTAGATGTCTTAAAGTCACCAGGGTCTGATGAAATACATCCTAGAATGCTCAAGGAGCTGACTGAGGAGATATCTGAGCCATTAGCGATTATCTTCAAAAAGTCATGGAAGATGGGAGAGATTCCAGAGGACTGGAAAAGGGCAAATATAGTGCCAATCTATAAAAAGGGAAATAAGGACAACCCTGGGAATTACAGACCAGTCACCTTAACTTCAGTACCTGAAAACATAATGAAGCAAATAATTAAGCAATCAGTTTGCAGACACCTAGAACATCACGTCCCTGCGGCCCCCCACTTCCCGCAGCTCCCATTGGCTGGGAACAGCGAACCACGGCCACTGGGAGCTGCGGGGGGGCCGTGCCTCCAGATGGTCAATGTAAACAAAATGACTTGTGGCCTGCCTTCGGATTACCCTGATGGGCTGCATGCCAAAGGTTGCCAACCCCTGGTCGAGATAATACTTAGTCCTGTCTTGAGTGCAGGGGACTGGACTACATGACCTTTCGAGGTCCCTTCCAGTCCTATGATTTAATCAAAAATATGATATTGACTTTAATGGGACTATCTATATGAGTTACAGGTTGTTAGAGCTAGCCCATTATTTGTAATAAACATAATATACAGTATCAATATACAATAAACATCTTATACAATGTAGTTAATATATTTCTGTATGGTATGAAGTTGCAGACAGTTATTTTCCACATCCTTAAGGACACCATCCCTTCATCCAGACTTAATGGGGCTCACTGTGCAGTAATGTCAGGTTTCAGAGTAGCAGCCGTGTTAATCTATATCCGCAAAAAGAACAGGAGTACTTGTGGCACCTTAGAGTAACAAATTTATTTGAGCATAAGCTTTTGTCCTCCCTCCTCTCATGACCTGAGAACCCTGCCTCCAGAGCACTTGAAGTTTCTACCAGCCTGGGCAATGAGTGACCAGGAATTGAACCCAGATCTCCTCCATACATATAGACCATGACAACTAGCTGGCTAGTTATCTGGCTGGCCTGCTAACCATATAATTTTTAAATAGTTGTGTATTTGTTTGGTTGATTCTATGTTGCCTGCCAACCTTTAGCTTTCAGTCCCTCCAATTCAGCCATCCAGTTTGGCAAATGTAATTTTCTGTTTAGCCCTGATGTTGGATCATATTAAAGAAGTTCTGTATTAAAATCACAAATGAGTTTGATTCCCCATAGTTTAAATTCCAGGGTATTACTAATTAAGAGGTCTCTTGGGTTTTGGTACTGTTTCTCTCCCTCTATGTGTGAAACTTGCAAGCTGCTAATTGTGTTAGTACATTCTAAGACAGAATCTGTTCTCAAAGCAATTCACAGAGACTCAAAGCAATACTCTAACAACAGAAACAGCACCCAGAGACTCCCCGCCCTTTTGTTGTATTAACAATTGTGATTAAAATAGAGATAGAGGATGTATGTGGACGGATGCTTGGTGTGGATAACAACTGAATGATCAGGGAGGTGCCAGCCTAAGAATCCAGTGTCCATCGGCTGAAGAAGGCGTCAAGTGGAAATAACCAGAGGACCCCCGGAGGGCAGACTGGAATCCACCCAACAGCCTCAAGAATGGGAGAACCAAAGAACAAGATAACATCTAGCAGCACGGAGCCGTCAGGAATGTGCCATCTGCTGATTGATTCAGCAACAGCATGATGAAGCAATTCCCACAGACTGGCCTAGGAAGAAATTCCTATAAAAAGAGACTCTAAAAAGTGAGAACTTTGGGGTCTGATTCTGCAAACCAACTTCCAGGAGCATCAGATGAGCATCTGACAAGGCCCTGCTCCCTCCTCATGTCCAGGCCACCTGGCCAGTGGCTTGGCATGAGCAACTCTAAGGCTGGTAACTATGATGACAACCTTGCAGAACCTCTGTGTGTGTGTGTGTGTGTGTTTGTATGAATGAATGAGTGAATAAAGATGAGATTGAATGGAATGTTACAGCTATAACTAACTGCTTACTATAATAACAACCTTGCAGAACCTGTGTGTGTGTGTGTGTGTGTTTGTATGAATGAATGAGTGAATAAAGATGAGATTGAATGGAATGTTACAGCTATAACTAACTGCTTACTATGATAACAACCTTGCAGAACCTGTGTGTGTGTGTGTGTTTGTATGAATGAATGAATGAGTGAATAAAGATGAGATTGAATGGAATGTTACAGCTGTAACTAACTGCTTACTATGATTCTTTCTGTATTCACAATAAATGTGGTATTTTGCCTTTTTCCCTTTAATAAGATCCTGCTGGTTTTTAATTTATTGGTACAACACTGAATGAAGATAAAATATACACTTTTGTCTTCTCTGGCTTGAAGCGATTCCAACACACTCAAAGAGATCCTACCTTCTGTTCCATTTAGGCCTCATTGTTGGACTTCAGAAGAAGATAACACTTGCCACCCTACTTTTGAGTTCTAATTATAATCTTTTAACATTCTGTTTTATTCATCATCTTAATACATATAATTGCACTTCCATCCAATACTATGGAAGCTGTAGACTGGTAAGATTCACCAACAACCATATGAAGACCAAAATTGGAAAATAGCAAATTCCCTCCACTGCCAGGAAACTCCAAAGCAACACTATGTATGTATTGTCATTTTACCAGATTTCTCACACATTCCCCTTCTGAGGTTTTAAGCAGAAAAGGGAATTTTTTACATTCTCCCTGATTCTGTACTTACCAGTAACACTTCATTATTACCAAAGCCATAATACTTAACACATATACAACACTTTTCATCTTTTGATCTCAAAGCATTATACAAATGTAGTAAGGCATTGATATGACCCCCAGTACTATAGTACCTGAGCACTTGACAATCTTTCATGTATTTCTCTTCCCAACACCCCTATGACATAGGAAAGTACTATGATCCTCGTACATTGTGACTGAGGCCCCAAAGGACTGAGTGACATTCACACAGGCAGCCTATGGCAGAGCATGAAGTTGAACCCAGGTCTCCTGAGTACCCAGGCCAGTGCCTTAACTATTAGGCCACCCTTTGTTTGATAATTTTGACCATTTTACACATGGAGAAACTGAAGCTCTGAGAGGTTAAGTGGCATTCCCAGTGTCTCACAGCTTGATGGTGTTAGAGCTGAATATGGAACCCAGGTCTCCTGACTTTGGCTGGTAACCTATACACTGGACACATTTAAAGTAGAAAGTACTAAATTCATACGCCAGAAAAAAAGCCTGCAGAATGCTACCTGTAAACTTGAACTCAACTGCAGGAAAAGAAAAAGGTAACTATGAAACCTTGCAAGATCTTTTTTCTAATTAATGTATGCTTCAAATGTAGTACAATTCTACCAAGCATCTACAAATATTATGACCGTTTCATAAGGGACTATTCAAAAGGAAATGTTAATTATTCACTGATTATCTCCTCTGCAGGGTCTGATACAGGTGCTGCAAAGCTTGGTTGCCTCTAACATCAGATATTCTTTTGCTCCCCCTGAGATTTTTAAAAGAATTCACTTTAGTGTCTAAGGTCACTTATTTTCTTCTAAGATTTATTGGATTCTAAATTTACATTAGTATAGAATGTAACAGTGGAAATTGGAAGCCATTCTTTTAAGGCCCCACATATAAATTCAGCCACTACTTACCATACGTTTAGGCTTCAATGGAACTGAACAGGGTGTCAACAATGAATGTGTTCCCAAGGCTCCATCCTAACAGTTACTAAAAAGTTCAGGGACAGGAAGAGGAGCTGGAAGTGGATATATACCATAATTAAGGCTACAATTTTGTCACAGAGGTCGCAGAAATCATGGAATTTGTGACTTCCAAAGACCTTCGTGATTTCAGCCCCGGCAGCTGGGAGCTGCAGGGTCCTGCCATGTGAGGTACCCCTGGCGCCTGAGGCAGCAGACCCCCAAGCTCCCAGCTGCCATGGGCAGTGGGTACGCTGCTGCTCCTGGCCTCTGTGGGGGACAGGGGAATCCCCACAGCTCCCCACCAGCCACAGTGGCAGGGGGACCCCCACAGCTCCCCAGCTGCCACTGTGGGGCAGAGGAACCCCCTCAGCTCCCTGCCACGGGGTAGGGGGACCCTGGGAGCTCCCCGGCCACCGCTGCGGGGCAGGGGAACTCCAGCAGCTCCCTGCTTCCCACCACCATGGGGCAGGGGGACCCCAGCAGCTTCTCGCCTTCTGCCACTGTGGGGCAGGAGGACCCCAGCATCTCCTCGCCACCTGCTGCAGCACAGGGGGATCCCGGCAGCTTCCCGCCTGCTGCTGCGGGACAAGAGGACCCTGGCATCTCCACACTGCTGCCGTGGGGCAGGGGGACCCCTGCATCTTCCTGCCTGCAGGTGCCGTGTGGCAGGGCAACCCCGGTCACTCCCTGCCACCACCCCAGGGAAGGGGGACCCCCACAGTTCGCCACTCTGGTGGCGGCAGGGGGATTCCCACAGCTCCCTGCCGCTGGGGCGGGGGCAGGTGGACCCTGGAGCTCTGAGTCCCCATGGGTGATGGGGGCTCCAGAGTTCCCAGCCACTCCCACAGCTGCCCAGTCCCTTCCCAGGTTGTCACGGATATTTTTAGTAAAAGTCAGGGAGAGGTCACGGGTTTCCATGAATTTTTCTTTTTTGCTCATGACCTGTTCATGATTTTTACTAAAAATAGCCATGAGAAAATCTTAGCCCTAACCATAATTATTTATATAGACCCATATTTGAAAATACACTGTGGTTGTACTTAGAAGAAGAAAAAGCAGGAGTTTTCACCTGGTTAAAAGCTATATTTTAGCACAATTTCATCTGAAATATAAGAAATAGGAGAGGAAGTTGAGGAGCTCTACTGATTATGAAGAGAAATAATCACTGATTTAGGGTATTTTTCATGGTAAACCTTAAGAGATGTGTGCTAAATTTACTGTCCAGTGGATGTATCTTGCAAATCCACACATGAGCAGTCCCTTTGACTTTAGATTGTGAATTCTTGGTAAACTGGTTCCTTCACTGGGGTTTCTTGGTGCTATCACAGTATAAATACTAATAGTAATAATCAGGAGAGTAAAGCTGCTCGCATGCTTAGGATATTTGAAGGAAGAAGTTCTTACTCAACACCAGCTGTTACAGAATTGGACAGAGAGATCCAGCTAATATGTTAAAAACTTTGCTGCAGGCTTATGGAAACAAGGCTTGTGCTACAGAGAAGAAGGCAGTTTGTCTAGGGCTGACACTGGCAGAACTGTTAGAGAAAAGGGGTGTTAACTGATACTAAAAATAAATAAATAGACAAATTGAAATATATGTTTTTTTTCTTGTTTCATAGCAAGAAATACCTTAAAGCAGCCCCAGGAGCACTATCTATTTTATCCAGCTTGGTGCCTTGGAAAGAGTTGCTGATGGTGAGGAATTGCACAATTGATAGGGAAAACTGGTTCTTTGTGTAAAGCCATCCTAACCCCAGGAAGGAGACCTTAACATTTCAAAGAGATTCAGAGTGGCAGCCGTGTTAGTCTGTATCCGCAAAAAAAATGAGGAGTACTTGTGGCACCTTAGAGACTAACAAATTTATTTGGGCATAAGCTTTCGTGGGCTAAAACCCACTTCATCAGATGCATGCAGTGGAAAATACAGTAGGAAAATATATATACACAGAGAACATGAAAAAATGGGTGTTGCCATACCAACTGTAACAAGACTAATCAATTAAGGTGGGCTGTTATCAGCAGGGGAAAAATAAACTTTTGTAGTGATAATCAGGATGGCCCATTTCAAACAATTGACAAGAAGGTGTGAGTAACAGTAGGGGGAAAAAATAGCATGGGGACATAGTTTGTACTTTGCATAATGACCCATCCACTCCCAGTCTTTATTCAAGCCTAATTTAATGGTGTCCAGTTTGCAAATTAATTCCAATTCTGCAGTTTCTCATTGAAGTCTGTTTTGAAGTTTTTTTAAAAACTGTTTCCCCATGATAACCTTTGTTGGGTGAAATACAGATTTTCCTTGTCTCCTGTTTCCCCCTCTCTCTGTCTGAAGACCCACTTTACAACTTAGATGTAAACAAACATTCCTTTGTTTAAGACCTGCTTGACTAGTTCTGCCTAATTGGGGCCATTGGATTTGAACATGTGCCACCAACATTATTCAGGTGGATTCATAACTTTATATATAATTGTGCTACATACATTATACCATGATATTATTGACCAGGGAGTTATTAGTTTTCAAATGATACCTCACAAGGCCTATTTTTACAGATTATTACAATGGTGAGTGCAGGGAGGTTGGGGAAAGGATCGCGCTGGCTCTCACTGGCGGCGAGAAGCAGAGTGCCATGGCTGGGAGCTGGAGGAGTAGAGTGGGCTGGGGCTGGACTGCTCTGCTTCCCGCCGCCGGTGAGTGCAGGGAGGTTGGGGAAAGGATCGGCCCCTACACTCACCAGTGGCGGGAAGCAGAGCGACGCGGTCCCAGCCTGCTCTGCTTCCCTTGCCCCTGCCCCAGCCCCAGCCATGTCGCTGGGGGTTGAGGGGTAGGGAAAGGTGTTCTCCCCCCCCCCGCACTCATGGCAGTGGGAGCTGGTGGAGTAGAGCTGGCTGGGGCCAGGCTGCTACACTTCCCACCGCAGCTGGTGAGTGCGGGGGGGGGGGGGCAAAATCCCCCTCCCCTGAGCAACACAGCTGGGGCCGCGGAGAGGGAAGCGGAGCGGGCTGCTCCCGGCCCCCCACTAATCCCCTGGGCCACTCTGGGCCTGTGGGGCCCCCTAAAAATGCCCCCCCACAGCTCCTGCCTCCCAGACCAGCGGGGGTAGAGGCCTGGGGCCCCACACAGCCCCCCCGTGGCGGGGCTGCATAGGGCACCCAAATGGCTAGGGACAGCCCTGCTTTCAGCTTCCATTAGAAAGAAAAATAAGTTTCTAGCCCTGCTGGTTGTCGAGATTTTGAAAACCAGACTGTAACCAACAAAGATCTCAGATTGAAGTAATAGCTCAAGAGAGCTGTGATGGGGTCTACAGACCCTATCCTGAACCAGAGAAGGAAGTAGAGCAATACTAGGCTAGGAAGACCCTGCCCCTCAACAGGTGCAAGGCGTGTTCCCAGTGGAAAAACAGTTTAAAAGGACACTGGTCACTGGTAGGTGAGGAGACAGGGGGAATGAGCTGAATGTGGCAGTGGGAAGCCAGGCTGATCCTGAGAAGTGTGCCAGGAGTGGCAACAGCTTTGTGAAGGCTACTCTATCACCAGGGTCTTGGGATTCCCCTCTTCTTTAGGAGCTGAAAGTCCTAAAAGAGATTTACTGACTGAACAGGACACTAAGATACTGAGGAGAGTCTGCTAAGCCAGTGACTACCCCACAAACTGAGGAGCTCCAGTCTGGTAGGAATGGACTTTGGGGGTAGCCCAATAACTGGGCTGAACACTTTGATAAACTCCTCGCACCCTGGGTTGGGGCCTGGTGGAGTTGGTATGCAGGCCTGGGTCCCCCCTGCCTTGCTCCTTTGTAGTGACTGAAATCTAGGGGGTAATTGAGGCTGCAGTGGAGGGGCCCTCTGGAACAGACTGGCAGAAACTGTAAGGCTGTGAGCTGACCACTAAGCCATCTGGTCATCAGACCTTCCTGCTCCAGAGATGTAAAGAGGGGTGAAAGTAACTTAAAGGACTTACCGGTACGCCAGAGTCCTGAGCTGGCGGGTGTTCTCAACCGGAAGGGGCATTTCTGCAACCAGAAGAGGTGGGGCCTTTAAATCATCCCCGGAGCTCCCAGCTGGAGAGGTGGCTGGGAGCCCCGGGGCTCAGGGGCGATTTAAAGGGCCCGGGGCTCCAGCCACTGCTACCACAGCGAGCTCCGGGCCCTTTAAATTGCTGCCTGAACCCCGGGCCCTTTAAATCACTGCTGGAGCCCTGCCACCGTTACCCCGGGGCTCAGGCAGCCGGGCTCTGGAGGTGATTTAAAGGGCCTGGGGCTCCAGCCGCAAGCAGGGAGCCCTGGGCCCTTTAAATCGCCAGCCTGGGGAAGCCAGTCCGGTCTGGCATGGCATACCGGTTCTTGCTGGTACGCCGTACCGGACCGTACTGGCTTACTTTCACCTCTGGGTGTAAATGGCTCTATTCATCTCAATGGGGTGTTAACTCTAAGACCCTCTGCTCTGGTGGGCCTTACCAATAGAGGACCATGTGTGCAGCAGGGTGGGAAGAGGGCAGCAGGTCAGGCCCACCCAGCCAGATACAATTATGATGCTGAAGTAATTACTGAGATAGCCCTGCCCCCTGGTTGCTGCTATACTTGTGGCTTCTGAGTAGAAGAGTGGCTGCTGCCACTCCTGTGGGGAAGGACAAAGAAAGTCCCATGCTTCTGCTATCCCAAGTAAGGTTGCCAACCCTCTAGGATTGTCCTGGAGTCTCCAGGAATTAAAGATTAATCTTTAATTAAAGATTATGTCATATGATGAAACTTCCAGGAATATGTCCAACCAAAATTGGCAACCCTAATTCCAAGTGATGCTATGTGGGAAGTGGGGATGGGGGCTGTGTCATGGTGTGTCTAAGGGCCCAGGCTGCATTAAACCAGTCCAATTGAACTGAACTCTGCCCAGTGCTCATGGCTCATTGCCTTGGCCCCTGGTTGCTATGTTCTCCCCTCAGGGGACACACCTTTAGAAATAGGCAAGGAAGATCCTGATAAGTCAGGAGGATTGTTCTGCTTTCTAGGGCCCTGTTAGGGCAGCTCCTTGTGTCACACACTCCCCCTTGTGGTGAAAGCAACACAGAAAGAGGAAGTTGTACCCAAGTCCCAATGGTGCTGACAGAACAAAGTGTCAGACATCTGGCTGCTGCAAAATGACAGATTCTGTGGCCACAATATAGACTCCTATAGAAATTTGGCAAAATGCCAAATTCTGTGGGGGAAAATGGCATGAGTAGAAATCTGAAAGTCCATGGGACCCTGGTCATAAGAAGCATTTAATATTGAACTCTTGTATGTCTGTAATAAGTAAAGACCATACATGGGAGCAGGATATGCTGTGTCCAGAGGAACAGAGGGAAACAACAAGATGCAATGTCAGAATTTGAGAAAATCCGCCTCAAGTCTTCCTCAGGTTCTGGAAACCAGCCTGGATAAACTTCCAGCCTCATCATCGTGGCCATTTTCCCAACTTGTTGGCTAAACAGATTGTTAGTACTAAAAATAGTCCTCATTGGCATCCCGGCAGGAGCTTGTCAAATGAGAAGGAAAGCAATGTGTCATTTCTGAGGAGGTGGATGCAATGTTTAGGCATATGGCACCAAGCCAGAAACAATCCACCCCATTATGGCACACGTCCCACTATCTGCATCAATCCAATATTTAACTACGCTGACATATCACAGTTGTAAGTTGGAGGATATCTAGGAAACTTATAATAATTCCTGTAGAAAAACGAAAAAATACTACCATGTGATATAATGTTGGGTGTATATTGAAAGTTCACGTGGGACTTGCTGCGGTTACTTTTAGACCAGAGAGAAACAAGCTCAGCTAAATCAAGGAACCAGTGTAGTCCAAAAGCATGGTATAAAAATGGCAAGAATAAAACTCTTCCTGATCTCCTTAGGGAAAATATTCTATAGCCCTCTACCTGTTGTTAAGAAAATTGTGCATCCAGCATCTCTTAGAGTATATATGAGGTATTCTAGACATAGCATACCAGATGATCACAGCTGTAATGGTGAGTTAGTGTGGGCCTATCCCACAAACACTTTGTAAATCAATACCAGAAACTTTAGGAGACCTATGGTGAGCAAGGCTAGGTTGTGAAGCACCAACACTATATGCTTTATATAGATCATCTTTCTCAGGAGATGGGCTTCCTCGCTGTGAACAAATTAGATGCATCATGAATTTCTTATCTTGGTGTAAGTACTTGTAAACTGAGTTACAATGGTCCAACCTAGAGGTAAGTTGGTCATTTACCAAGAAGAATGACCAGAGGATCTGGCCAAAGTCTTTAAAGTTCACTCAAGCACACACATTCTTTCTTTTCAGAGTCCTCTGATCTTCCCCCAAATCTAATTGGTTGCTGCCTTATCCCAGAAACAGCTAGTTTAAACAAAAACATTTACTTTTAGAAATAATACCTTGACCCAGCAGACACATGCATGGACCTAACTGAAGGATCACGGCCGAGGACAGCAGCGAAAACAAATTAAATCAGGGGAGAGACATCACAGTGTAATCCTAGGAATACAACAAATGTATGCACAGATATCCCCCTAAAAAGGCAGATGACCCTATTGATAAAAAGGGCTATGCATTCTTCAGTGAAGATTGTGTGTAGCTTCTCATGAGGGAAGTGTTGTGGTTGCATTTGGAAAATGCTTTGTTCTTATTCCAAAATAGGGAGTTCAATTGTACTGAAATAATTAGGACTTGGGTTTTGTATTGTTTGTTTGTAACCTTCTCCATGAAGAAGGTATCCAGATCCTTTTAAGATAAGAAATTGTATCTGGATTATGTTTCTTTTTCCAACATGCAGCTAGGCTGCATCTTGCTGCAAATGAGATAAGAAATAAGCTTTTCAGTAGGCCAACCCCTTTCAAAGGAAGACCCAGAAATATCACTAAGGATCCAAGGGAAGTTTGCATCTAGTGATTTCAAAGATACCCATCCGAATTTTGAAGACCACTCTTTTATTGACAACCATCCTGTTTTGATGGATACAGAATTATGGCTGTAGCAGTCTGCTAGTGTAACTCTGACAGACCCCCCCATCAATGGGTGGGATCAAACCAGGGATCTCTAAAGCTTAGTGTATAAGCCTCTACTGCATGAGTTAAAAGCCACATGGCTCTTAGCCAAGACTGTAGCAGACTCATCAAACATTTAGACGGTCTAGGTGCCACAAGAGGGGGACAGAGTGCTACACCAAGCAGGCATGGGTTACACTAGTTCTTATCTTCTGCCTCTGTTATGAAGCTCACATGTGGAAGAATAAGAACAGCTTGGCATCCTTCAATTTTCTTTTTAGTGGCTGAAAGGACCTTACGCTGGCTCATCACCTGTGCTGAGGCCACTTTGCCACAAAGTGACTCTAAAGCTGGTGTATCTGGCCACTGGAGAATTTCCAAGTGAGGTGGGATGCTTAGGTGGAGATTGGTCCCTGCTTCTGGAGTGCCCCTACATTCTAGAATAGCCCTTTGGAGCTGCATTTTATAGGAATCTCAAGCTGCAGATTGGCCAGGATCAGAGAACACAAAGGGGTTAAAATCATGGAAGGCCCAGAGAGTGGGGAAATGCAACTCCTTCTCAGCTGGGGCTGCTAAAAGAATAGGTAGAATTGCCCCTTCAATTTCAATACACTTCAGTCACTATGAGGGATATGGGTAATGCCCAGCCTTAAAGCCTCCTTGGTACACCTCCAACTTTTGAGCTGAGCTAAGATGAGCTCTCCTTGGGCTGCCGTGCAGGAACTGGGCCCTTAACCTTATCTCAAGAGCAGCACAATCAGGACTATGGTTTCTTAATGTACTAGTTGCAATTAGGCTTCATATAAGCAATCTGGAACATTTTGATGTAGAAGTGGACTTTGTAAACCGTATGTGTGATTGATTATGCATGTGTGTGTGATTCCTATCATGCTACAGATTTTCTACAAGTATAAATCATCTCTCCATGGCAGAGCGACTCTTTATTAAGGCAACGTAATAAAATAAACCCTTTGACACCACTGATTTTTATCTACACAACTTTTTAGCCTGTCTACTTTAGCCCATGGCATTGTTAATTCTAATGGATATGGATTCAAACCTTGCTTCAGAACCATGTGACTAGTGCAATTTATCTATTTCTATATGTAAGAACTGTAACTCCAGTATTAATTGAATACTACAATCCAGTCTCCCAGCAGGAGCGTGTTATATGCATTGAAAAACTCAGATTTCCACAGGGTTTCAGTGTTAATCGCCACTTCATCACAGTGACCTTCTCTTGTTACGTTGTATGTGAGTCTTACTGTTGAGCCTATGTGAGTTTTACTGTTTTGCATGAATACTGTCTGTGCCTCAGTTTCCCTGTGTGCTGCACCAATACCTCCGTGGTGGGAATAAGGGTTTGTGACTTTGGCTGAGACCTCTGGGGCAGGTGAGCCTGCTCCAGCTGCTTGCACATATGCTATGACCGGTGCCCTTCGTAACCTGAAACCCAGGAGGGGGATGCAACCAGGTCACTCTTTGCCCAAGGAGGAGGAGCAACAGGGGTGTCTGAGGTCAGGTCGCTGGAAGCTGGCAGTCTGCTTCGGGGGACTGGAAGAGGGGGAGTCTAGGGTTTCTGGCCCTATGGATAAATACTATGAAAGCAGTGTGCTAGATATAGTGAGTTTGTCAGGCCTGCCAGGAGTTGCTGCTACAAACCGAACACTTTGCCAGTTGACACTGAGGGGTTCTTATGATCACATCTACATCAACAGACAAATCCCTTCCACTGATGTAGGAAGTGTCTGCGCTACAGCAGCAGTGCTGTAGCTATGCCACGGTAGCCACTGTAGTGCAGACATAACCAAAGACAAACATCTGAATTTCTGTTGTTTAGCATCCACATATCATCTCTTCTAAGTTTTATACTTAATGCACAAAAGCTGTGATATAGGCCAGCGTGTTAGTCTCAGAACAACCTAGCACAGCATAAATTGGGGTTAAACCAGTAGGGTCGATGCAAGTGTGGAAGAAACACATCCTTTAATAATCTATAGATTAACAGTGAAATGGTCCATCCCACTAATAAGGTTGGCAATTTTCACAGCACAGAATTCTGCAGGTATGTATCACACACCAGCACTCCCCCAGTTCGGGAAACCACTTCAGAATGGGACTAAGTGTTCCGCTGAATTTAGATGAACTTAAGCAGATGCTTCAGTCATTTACTGAATCAGGGTCTAAGACAGCCAAGCACAGATATTAAGTTCAAGTAAATCATGTGCAGCAATTAAATTTCTAAGAAAAAGTAAAAGTTAAATTTCCACAGAAAAAATGTCTTCCCTAGGGGAGCATATCACTTAGCATATCACTGCTGGCTGCAAACACTTCAGCCCCCACTGGCAAGTTAGCTCCCAAGAAATCAAGAGCAATACCAGTAGTGCAATGGTTGTATGAAGGGAATGCTGGCAGACGAGCAATTCAGAACATGCATTGCATATTTTCTCGCCAACAGCTGTTTCCCCTCCTTTGCTTCCCGTATTTGCCACACAGCAGATGACAACACGGGGAAGGACCCCAGGTAAATGTGTGCATGAAATTTCCCTTACAATGTTTAACTTTGACAATGACACCCAGCCCATCTCCAGTTTAACAAGAGAAAGGTATCAACTTTTCATTGTTTTACTGATAGGAGAAGAAATACAACAAACAGGGGTAGTGCTGGGATCTGCTTTTTGTTCCCCTATTGGGTTAGGTGGAGGTGGCCACAAAGAGCACTTTTTTATGTGAATAGGGGATGTCCCTTAAATCCTCCTGAGATCTCCATGAAACTTACATGGAGATACTCTGCAAGCCTCTTTCAAATGTTTCTAGGTATGGCTGCCTTATTTCTTCCTCCGTGGCAGGACACTTTCCCATGCCACTCTGCAATGAGTTCTGCTGGCACCTGTGCAGTAAACATGGCATATGAGCCTGGGCAACTTTGTGATGCCAGTAGTAGCTGTATTCTCTGCCTTTGTGACCCTCAGGAGTGATAGAGCAGCTAAAATCTCTACTGCCGGTGGAAAGCAGCACCTCTATTAAGTGCCATTGTCCTATTATTGGTTTCCATGGAAGATGGACTGAAAAGCCTTCTCCTCCATCGCTGTACTCACTATGGCTGGGACTGGACAGGGGTGTTGTGCAGAGGCCGGGGCTGGCTCCAGCTTTTTTGCTGCCCCACGCGGTGAAAAAAAACCAGACCAAGCGTGGTTGAGCTGCCGCTGAAGTGCTGCCGAAGAGGAGGAGAGGGACTGCAGGGCCTGCCGCCGAATTGCTGCCGAAGACCCGGACGTGCCGCCCTGATGACGGACAGAGTGCAGCCCCTTTCTATTGGCCGCCCCAGGCACCTGCTTCCTTCGCTGGTGCCTGGAGCCAGCCCTGGCAGAGGTGCTCCAAAGCTGAAGTGTCAATAAGTATTTCTTAGTAAAAGCGTTTATACAAATAAGAAGGAGGGAGTTTTGAAACGTAACTTTCCCTTTCTGTTATTATTGTAAATCCGATGGCACATCTGTCTGTTCTTATCAACTTAGCTTCTGGTGTGACAGCCTTGAGGAGTGCCACTTCCAGGCTTGCAGAATGCCTGACCATGATGAGGGAGAGAAGTAGGGAACTAGGGAGGATATGTTCAGCAAGTCATTGCTGTGTTAGACTATGAACAAAGAGCTCAAGGAGACCAACAGCATGGAAAAGGAAAAAGAGGACAGGGACTAAGTCCCAGCAGGACAAGGAGCAGGAAATGCACTGGGACATAATGGGTTTTCTCAGGCAGAAAACCCAAATGCTGCAGTCTCTCTGGTTGACCTATAGGTCCAAAAATCCCAGACTCTTCTCCCTTTGCAGTCCTTGGAGACCTCCATGGTCACTGCTCCCTGCATCTCCTAATGTACAACTTGGCATCACAGAGCACATCACTACCTCTACCACTCCACAGTGGGGGACAGCAAGGAGACCCCAGCTTTACATATCCTGAGCTGTGAGAACAACTGGTGTATGTGTAGCCATAACTGACTAAATTTGTTTACTCAAATGGACATAAAATGTTTACTTTCTTTCTAATTTTAATTTTTCACCCTATTACATTAAAAATGTATGTGGATTTTTTGCATGGATTTTTTTGTACTGTTATTTTCCATTCAATGTTACATTTTTGAAGAATCAAATCATTTTATCAGTTTGCAACAACTGTTTGCAACCACTACATGTAAATGTACACCAAACACCCTATAATTAATAGCTTCAGGAAAACCCCCAGCCATCTTAATAATTGTACAGCAAGCACAACACCATCCTTAGCAGCGCTCCAGTCTCAGAGAACACTCCACCGCAGAACTTTACTGTGGCTGACTGTTAAAAATACACTTTCAAAGCCTCCCTCAACTGCATACTGCCAGCGTCCCTTGCTGCTGCATCTGCTGAAAGCACATTCAATGAGCTGCTAGTTGGAGCTGCTAGGTCATAGTTGGATCTCTCATTAGTGCTATCATGGTGGTTCGTGTATGGCTTCATGAGCCAGGGGAAGGCTGTGTTCTCTAGAATCACTATTAGCATTTCAATATCACCAATGGTAGTCCATTGCTCAGGAAATGTTCCTGACTGCAGCTTTCATAACAGTCCTGTGTTCTTAGAGATGTGAGTGTCATGTCCTTCTCTGACCTGCCCATTGTGATACTGATGAAGCATCCCCTGTGATCCATCAAAGCTTGTATAACCATGGAAAAGTAGCCTTTTCTATTATTGTACTCTGTGGCAAGGTGAGCTCATGGCAAAATAGGGCTATGCATGGCCTCGCCACAGTTTGGGAACCTTATTGTAGCAAATCCATCTGCTAGGTCTTGCATATTGCTGAGAGTCACAGTCCTGCATAGCAGGAGACAATTAATGGCCCTACACACTTGCATGATAATGACCCCTATTGTGTTTTTTCCAATCCCAAAATGATTTCCTACTGACTGGTAGCAATCCTGCTTCAAGAGTGTGATGGTCACTTACTCCTCCACTGTCAATGCAGCTCTCTGGTGTGCCAATACTGGAACACTTGGATAAGCTGGGCACACAGATCCAGGACTGTGGTCTTTCACAGCCGCTGCTCATTTTCCCAAACCTGCATTATGATATGATCTCACCAGGCAGTGCTCGTTTCTCAGGCCCAAAGGTGGTACTCCACTGTTTGGGGATGCTCTGTGAATGCCATCAGTAACCTTCAATTGTTCTTCACTCTATCTTTCAGCAAGCTGTCCTCAAAGAAATCCTCATGTTCCCTGTTGTTGCAGTACTTCCTGAGGGCCTGCAAATACAGGTGGATGATGGGTTCTGGATTTGCACCATTCACGAGAATAGTGTAGAGGTCTGCTGGCTTCGTGCTTCTCTCAGAGCTGGCAGAAACCATAAAGTGCTACACTGGTTTGTGGAATTTTTAAAAAACAGCATGAAAATCTGGGATACAAATAACATTATGAGATGGAAAAAGGACTCAAGCTCTCAGCATGAAAGTATCAGAGATTCATAGAATCACAGAATCATAGAATATCAGGGTTGGAAGGGACCTCAGGAGGTCAAATAGTCCAACCCCCTGCTCAAAGCAGGACCAATCCCCAACTAAATCATCCCAGCCAGGGCTTTGTCAAGCCTGACCTTAAAAACTTCTAAGGAAGGAGATTCCACCACCTCCCTAGGTAACCCATTCCAGTGTTTCACCATCCTCCTAGTGAAAAAGTTTTTCCTAATATCCAACCTAAACCTCCCCCAATGCAACTTGAGACCATTACTCCTTGTTCTGTCATCTGCTACCACTGAGAACAGTCTAGATCCATCCTCTTTGGAACCCCTTTCAGGTAGTTGAAAGCAGCTATCAAATCCCCCCTCATTCTTCTCTTCCGCAGACTAAATAATCCCAGTTCCCTCAGCCTCTCCTCATAAGTCATGTGTTCCAGTCCCCTAATCATTTTGTTGGTTGCCCTCCGCTGGACGCTTTCCAATTTTTCCACATCCTTCTTGTAGTGTGGGGCCCAAAACTGGACACAGTACTCCAGATGAGGCCTCACCAATGTCGAATAGAGGGGAACGATCACATCCCTCGATCTACTGGCAATGCCCCTACTTATACATCCCAAAATTCCATTGGCCTTCTTGGCAACAACGGCATACTGTTGACTCATATCCAGCTTCTCGTCCACTGTAACCCCTAGGTCCTTTTCTCCAGAACTGTTGCCGACCCATTCGGTCCCTAGTCTGTAGCGGTGCATGGGATTCTTCTGTCCTAAGTGGAGGACTCTGCACTTGTCCTTGTTGAACCTCATCAGATTTCTTTTGGCCCAATCCTCTAATTTGTCTAGGTCCCTCTGTATCCTATCCCTACCCTCCAGCGTATCTACCTCTCCTCCCAGTTTACTGTCATCTGCAAACTTGTTGAGGGTGCAATCCACACCATCCTCCAGATGATTTATGAAGATATTGAACAAAACTGGCCTGAGGACTGACCCTTGGGGCACTCCACTTAATCCCGGCTGCCAACTAGACATGGAGCCATTGATCACTACCCGTTGAGCCCGACAATCTAGCCAACTTTCTATCCACCTTATAGTCCATTCATGCAGCCCATACTTCTTTAACTTGCTGGCAAGAATACTGTGGGAGACCATGTGAATCATTACTATCCACAAAACATTGCAAAAATTTCCCCAAATGCACTATGCTGGATGGTGGCACATGGCATGCTGGGATACCTACCCATGGTACACCACAATTTAAGTTGAAACTATTAAAACAAGCACTACAGTGAGTACCTGCCGCACCCCCCACATAAGCAGCCCAGTGTGCATGGGCAATATACAAAGTTCAGTGGCTGCCTGCTGACCTAACTTGCATGGACCAAAGCCTGGAGCACAGCCATGGCTTTACTATGAGAGGGAAGGTGGAAAGGCCACCTGCCCCAGTAGCTGCACAACCCCTCCCTTTCCTTGGTGCTTTGAGTGGAAGGTGAGACCTACCCCCTAAAGCCCCAAGGAGGAGGGCTCCCCCGTGGCTGTAAGCCCCCCTGCATCACTGTGTGCTATGCCCAGCTCCGGGGGAGAGCAAAGGCTGAGGCCCTATGTCCCAATCTCCTCGGGGATTAGGTACCGCTCCGGTCTGGGCAAACCCTGACTTCCCGCCTCTCCGCCCATCCCCGGGTGAGCCCCCTGCCCGCCGCGCGGAGCCCGGACCCTGGGGAAGCCCGCAGCCCGCCCCGGCCGACGCGGCGCGGCGCTCCGCAGTCCCTGGCGGGAGGTTGTCATGGTTTCCCGGGTCACATGCGCGCGAGGCCCCCCCGGCGCTGGGGAGGAGGCGGAGGCGGGGGCGGGGATGGTACCGTCACCGCCGGGGCCGCCGCCGCGCCGAGCGGGCGAACCGAGAGCAGCCGCCGCCGTCGCCCGGGCTCCCAGAGAGCCGCTCCCGGCACCCTCGGCGGCCAGGGCGGGCTCGGACCCCTGCGGCTCCCACCTGCTCCGGCCTGCAGCCGCTGCAGTTCCCCGCCGCCTCGCCCCGGCCCCCGTTCCCGCCGCCTCGCCCCGGCCGGCCCCGGCATGAGCATCTCCATCCCGGCGGGGCTGACGGAGCTGCTGCAGGGCTTCACCGTGGAGGTGCTGCGGAGCCAGCCCGGGGACCTGCTGGAGTTCGCCCTCCAGTACTTCGGGCGCCTCAAGGCGGAGGCGGCGGAGAGCGGCGCCGGAGGGGGCTCCCCCGCGCCGGGCCATGAGAGGGGCAGCCTGCCGCCCCGCAGGGCCCCCGCCAGAGGGGTCAGCTTCGCCGAGGAGCCCGTGCAGAGCGACTCGGAGAGCGGGGACGAGGAGGAGCAATTCGCCGGTAAGGGCGAGGTCCCTGGTAGCTCCGCGGTCGGGGGAGAGCCGGGCGCCCCCCCGAGACTAGGTGAGGCGGGGAAGGGCTGAGTCCTCTCGATACGCCGGAGGGGAGCGGGAGGGCTGCCTGTGTCCGGCCCCCAGCCTGGGGTGTGCGGAAGCGGGGCTGGCGGCGGTCTCCGGGAGGAGGTGGTGTTTGAGGAGTGACCAGGGGCCCCCGCCCGCCCCCACTCTCCGGCCTGGGGGTGCCAGTAGTTCTGGTTTCACAGGGCTATGTGTTGCTCAGCTTGTTTGGCTTCTAGATGCAGGTCCCCTTCTCCTGAAGAGGGGTGTGGGGCGGGGGAATGAAGCCCAGCGTCCTTGCGCACTTCTCCCTTGCTGGTTGTGAGGATGAGTGATGGGCAGAGCAAGGGAAAGGGTTCAGGACACAACTGTTAGTGTGCCTTGAGCCATGTGTGCTACGGGTGATGATGTGTATGTGTGAGTGGAGAGAGAGAGACGGTACACTAAGTGAATCCCAGCTCACTGGTGCAGCAGGACTGCATTTGAAATCATAGTTTATGAACCGGGACATGATGTACTCTAAGTTTTTTCTTTTGTTTGTCAAAGCACATAAAGTTGTTGTGGCAGGTGCCCTATCTGTCCCTTCCTGCTTTAGCCTCGTTGTATTCCTGGCACTTTCTGGGGCTGCAAATACTGAACATGGTCACAATTGTATTATTTATTGCTGTTGAACGGTACCATGTTAAAGACTACGAAAAAATCAATTTTCTTAAAAGATTGGCTCAAAAAGGAAACTGGACAGGCAAGTTGTAGGGAGTCTTCTGGCGAGAAGGCTGGAGAATGAACAGAAAGAAGCATCCTGTCAAGTTACTGCTATTGGCAAGTTCCACCCCTTCTGTATTTAAACAAAATGACAGACAACTGAAGGTTAGCGTACTTTCTGTTTGTCGAACTGAACTTTAATAACATGGGTGTCTCCCAGCCACCAGATATGCTGCATGGTGTATGTAAGTGTAGCATTGCACCAGATTTTATATTTATGTTGTTTATTGTGTATAGGCCTGCATTATGCCTAAGAGAAAACATGTCATTTAAAGAGGGACTAATGATCTCTTCTTTGTAGTAGGAGTATTGGAAGGCAAAATCTGTATTTTATTGTTAATCAAATAGTATATTGCTATTTCTGTCTTATGAATAGGCAGCAAGATATAGTCAGTCTTTTGGTGCTTTCAGTGCTTCAGTGCTCAAGGACATGTTGCTGTACAAATACACTTGAGTTAATTAAGCATTTTACTTAGATGTGCTCTTGGGTGTTCCATAAGGTAGACAACCAGAGGTTAAAATCTTATTTCCTTTTAATAGTTACGTTCAAACTACCTGCATAGTAGGAAGGCCCAAGGAGTAAGCATAGCTGTGAGGACAGCAGAGAATGGTTCCAATACTTCATTTCACTACAGGCTAATACCTATCCGCCCACAGTTAAACATTCTCTTTGTGTAGCTGACAGAGTTTATTAGGAGACAAAACATCTATCAAGGGGACAAACTGCAGCTGTCTCTGAAAAGGTGCAGAGCACTCAGACTATATACTAAAAAAGAAAAGGAGTACTTGTGGCACCTTAGCGACTGACCAATTTATTTGAGCATAAGCTTTCGTGAGCTAAAGCTCACTTCATCGGATGCTCACGAAAGCTTATACTCAAATAAACTGGTTAGTCTCTAAGGTGCCACAGGTACTCCTTTTCTTTTTGCGAATACAGACTAATATGGCTGCTACTCTGAAACCAGACTA
This sequence comes from Natator depressus, assembly GCF_965152275.1. Classification (NCBI taxonomy): domain Eukaryota; kingdom Metazoa; phylum Chordata; order Testudines; family Cheloniidae; genus Natator; species Natator depressus. The sequence goes on along the minus strand of NC_134234.1, from coordinate 320,673,306 downwards.
TATACTGTGAACTAGCTAACTAAAGGGTAGATTGATGGTGGTGATTTGAGGAGGGTGGGGGACAGGGAAACAACATAAACATATCTTTGATATCATTGACAGTTTTGTGAAGAACCTCATTAGTTCATTGAAGTTTTGGTTCTTCCAGGTCAAGTTCAAGGTGTATTTGCATAACCGTATCCAAAAGCTTGCTGTTTACCAGCTGAGCTGTGCTAGCTTTGTCAATAAATGAAATGTTTTTATATGCATTTTATCATTGAAATTCAGATATTTAAGGAGGTGGAAAAAATAAATTAGCTTAAATAATATTTACATCTAAATTGGAAAGTTATGCTGCACATTAAGATATTCAACATCCTTGTAATCTTTGCCCCTACATAAATAGGGTTTGTAATTTATAAGAATTTGTAGTGATTGAGTGGGTACTGTAGATTTATGTAATAGTTTTGAACTCTGCTGAAACCATTATGTCATCTATGAGGTGAGCAAAAATCCTAAAACCGTTAATGTATCTATCTGCAAGCTGAGACAGAATAATAATGGGGAAAAATTAAAATGTCTTCATTTCTTCGTATTGAACATGACTGTCAAACCTGGCTCTTACTATGTTAAAAAGTCTGTTAGTTTAATCCATGGAAAGTGGACTGCTTGTATGTTATATTTATGGTGGTAAACTTATTGTAGCTTGAATTTATTATGTGTTACACATGTAAATATTTATAGGATATTTTAAGAAGCTTTCTAAGAATTGTAGTGGATATCCACTACAACAATAAAAACATTTTATTTATGTTCAGTGTTTTGTGGTCTTAGAGGAAGAATGTCATTGTAAATAGTTTTGCATAAAAAAGAGACTAACCAGGAATTATTTAACTAACTAATTATGTGTAAAAATATTTTTGTAAAACAAAGCATATATGATATTTTGGAGTCTTTTTAAAGCCTAGTTTGTACTAAGGTTTATAATCTGTATCAGTATTCCAAGCCTGGAGCAATGAATGTTTTGGGATCACAGGATGTAAATATATTGGGAACCACTAGGTAGGGATTAATGGATTCTAATAAATGGTTAGTGGCTGGTTATGTGTAACTTTTTTTTGTGAAGGTTTTACTTTTAGCATAGATGTCTGTACCTTCAAAATAGCACACATGTATCTACACATGTATCTAGTGGATGCATAGAGGGATTTGTAGTTTAATAACTGTTCTATGGTCTTAAATATAAACTTAAAATCAGTTATTTTTGAATATTTTACACTTCTGTAAGTAGCACCTTCGATTATTAATGCTAGAAATGATTAGGAAACAGTCTGTTTCAGTTTGTTTCCTTTGCCTTTTGCATCACTATTTGTATAGTTAGTCTGTTTCCCCTATTTGTGTGGGGCTTTCATACAGGAAGGAGGGGAGAAACATATTTAAACAACTAAGAACATTTGATCGCAAAATGACAAAAATTGCAGGGGACTCGAGTAGGTGTAACACCTGAAAGTTCTGCTTTAAAAAAAAAAATCAAGTAAATGTCAAGTTGACAACGTTCCTTTTTTCATTTGGGAATTCAAACTGAACATTGTTTCAGTGTTGAGAACGCGTAATTGCCATTGTCCCCCACTTCTTGTTTTGAATAAATGTTTCTAACTATCTAGGTACTTATGTGACTCTCATTAATAGTAGTATTACCCCCAATCGGGGAGATTGCAGATTATGTATTCCTGACGCCACCTGTTCCTAAACCGAATTTTGCACGCCTTGATAATCTGTACCTTATTCCCTGATAACCAGAAACTTCTATGCTTAAACTCTGTACCGTTTTCTTTTTACTTCAATGTCATCTTAATAAAATTATTAAATTTGAACACCTCACAGTCAATTAATTTTTCCCTCGCAGCGCCTCTTGTGAGGTAGGAAAGCGCGGTCCCATGTTATAAATGGTGAAGTGAGAAATAGGATAGATTTGCCCACTGTCAGACATAAGTCTGTGGCTGATCCAGGAGCTGAATTCAGGTCTCCTGAGTCCAAGTCCAGTACCCTGTCCATTAGACCAGCCTTCTTAGTTACTGAAAATAATGAAATTTAAGGGCCCTACCTTGCAAGTTGTAGATCAGCTTTTGCCATAGGTACCTTTATTTTGAATGGATCTGAGGTATATGTGATTTCTTTAAAAAATAAGTAATAAAAACATTAAACTGAATTCTCGTAACTTTAGTATATTTGAAGAATTGCTTTCTGAGCACACTGGCTGCTTTGCAAATTATTTTTAGATTTTATAGTAAATATCTATATAAATATAATTCCCATCAATGCATATGAGTAAATCCCAGTAACATTAGAAAGAATTATGTCCACGTTTAAGGGATAGTTGAGTCTTTATTTTAATACGTTGCTCAGATTATTTAGACTGAAATGCATAGTAAATCATGTGTTATGATGTGCCTGTTGAAAAGTTTAAATTCTTCAGTAAATGTTGTTGGCTTTTACAAATGTTTACCATTTTTATTCTCTCTGAATTGTTCTGAAGTGCCAATGCCATTATGAACCTTATTTTGGTGGAAAATGACTTGCATAATTTATAGCAGCAGTTGTTAAATATTTACTTACAGCTATAGCGAAAGTTCATATTCAACCCAACCTTAATGTGATTTTCTACAGATATTTCTAGAGCCACTGTTGTTGCTTTCTTAGTAACGCAATTTACATGAGTTATATATACCACTCAATATTATGTAGTCCTTTGGGATAATTTACTGAGGTATTTGAACAGGAAAAATTCTTCAATTTGGATATTTTTCTTTCAAGGCTGACTTTGCATCTGCATATCTCTTATTTGCATATGTTGCTATGAACACTGTCCCTGCAAATGTGAACTATAAAATACATTTATATGTTTTAGTTATGTCCACCCTCTATGTCCAAACAATAACAAAATAAAACACTGTGCAAGTTAAACATTTGTACTGTACCTTACAATGTCATATGAAGGACACTCCTTTCTGTTCTGATTGCTTTATCCATTCTAAATTATTTTTTAAAATGCATTGTGTTCCTAGAGATGCTATTGCACTGTTTTATCTGGGAATTCTGAGTTTCAGACAAAACTTGGTATAAATCTTGAACAAGTCCAAATATTAGTATTGCCAAGTCACCTTGTGTGGCACAGTGTGATAAATTAGTTCTAAATCAGTAAAATTAAAATCTGTTTCAGGTTTTCTCTTTTGACTATATTTCTGAACATTTACACACGTGAAAAGTCTGAGAACTATAATAATAAAGGCATTTAATTAGTTTTCAGGTCAGTGTTGAAAATGGGATGCCTGAAACTCAAATGTGATATTCTGTTTCCTTTACGATATTACTGTTTGTAAAACTGACATCATAAAGCACTGAATTATGTCACCTTTTTGTTTAGCTTCTAGAAGTGGTTAAGGAGGTATTTCGTGTTTATTAAAACTTCAAAACAGAGCAATTTGGTTGCAAAAATTGCTTCAGGTCTGTTATGCAGATATAACCTAATTGTTATATTAGTAGGCATGAGTCAGTATAATCAAGTGGGTAGTGTAAACAAAACAACAATCTTTATGTAGATAATCATAATGATATTTAATTATCAAATTGAGAACCATGTAGAAAGATTTCTGAATTTTGTTAGAGTAAACCATAAATCTAGGAAAATGCTAATACATACAAATGGTGAAATATGTATTTCTGTATATAGTTTAATTGAATTTAATGCTTGTTAAAGCTCATTTCCTGAAGGCCATTGAACAAACATCAGAAAGTAATGTCTTTCAGTCATTGTCAACGGTGAACTAAATTTGAACGGGTGACCTAGAGGTGAAAAGCGCAGTAGCCTATTACCAACTTACTGAGCCACCTAATCTGTTGAAATGAATTATTTTTAAATAAACAGTTTCAGTTCCCAAAGTAGTTACAGAATACTGGTGTAAACTTATATTTTTAACTTAAATAATTATGGTGATATCTACAGGCTCCATTCAGGCCAGGGTAGGACTCCATTGGGCTAAGCCCTGCCTGTACAAACCTTAAGGCAACTGCCTGGATGTTGTCATGGACACAGGCGCTGACTTTTATTTTTCCGGGTGGGTGCTCAACTCCTGCTCCACCCTGTGGCCATGCCCCCACTCCGCCCCTTCCACAAGGCCCCACTGTTGTTCAGCCACTTCCCACCCCCACTCTGCCCCATCTTCCGAGGCCACGCCCTTGCTCTGTCTCTTCCCGCCCCTGCTCTGCCTCCTCCCCCGAGGCCCTTGTCTGCCTGCCCCTCACTGCTCTCCATCCTCCCCCAAGTGCCTCCTGCCAGCCGATGAACAGCTGATCGGTGGCCCTGCCAAACAGCTTTGGCTGGTGGGTGCTGAGTACCCCCTATTTTTTTTTCCGTGGGTGCTTGAGCCCCCAAGCACCCATGGAGTTGATGTCAGTGGTCCTGGGGAATACTGAGAGAACAGGAAAGAAAAGATCCCTACTCTCAATTCTGGTGCCTGGACATGCAATGGCTTGGAGCAGCTGGGAACTGCAATTGCACAGGACATCCTGCTCATTCCTAGGCTGGATCATGCTCAACATCTGTGGAATCTTTGGTGAATTAAACTCTGAATCTCTAGCAAGTCTCTGAGCAGGTGTGAATTGTGATTCCCTCTCCCCCAAAGGCTTATAACTTAGTCAAATTTGGGTAGATTTTCACAGGGATAGCAAAAGGCATACCCCTGACACAATGGCTACCACCTTGCCAAATTTTAAGTCCCTGTTGCAAAGCATGAGGGTGGTAGAGGTTTTCAAATAAATGGTTATCAGATTTGTTTAACATGATCAAAACATATTATTCTTTGGCCTGGCTCTTAGAAAAAACTGAGTTGTCTTCGCTGAAATTTTCCAGAAAAAATTCAGCCTGAGGCAGATATCTAGCATGGAAAATTTTAGCCCTAAAGGTTAGCAAAGTTATAAGCAACTGAAAATAGGGTCTTACAATGGGAAGTGTCAGTAACCTTACTAATAGGCAGTGCTATCAGGGTCATCTGCTGTATGTGTATGTATGTATATACTTATGTTTATGGAATACTTGATAATGTAGTAGAAAGATATTGGTGGCATAAGCATGGTTGACTGTGCTATTTCTGAGTGGCAATGAACAAACAAGTGCCAGTACTAACCTTTATGTTACACCACACCACTAAGTATCTTGTATGTACCAAATATATTACAGAGAAAATATATTTCTTTGTTAGGAAAGTTTTAGCAAGTCTTTTTTTTTTTTTAAATTACTGACTCTTGTACCACCCTTCTAAAGAAACTCCGCACTCGCTGGTTCCCTCTGTTTACACTCCACTGTGCATTTATGTGAATGAACAACACAATATTAGTTTTTATAACTAAACAGAATAACAATTTGTCCTTGAAAACTAGGCAAGTCCCTGTTTTCAGGACCTGTCCCTGTTGGTTTTGCAGAAAGCAGTGTGCTGTCCTAGTTTTTGTAAACCCCAGTGGACTGGATGCCTGACAAAGCTGTCAGCCAGCAGTGCTCTGCCTCAAAGGCAAACCTCAGGTCTGTCATACAAAAACATGACCACGCTCTAATCTATGAAGCCTCTCAGTGAGCATCCTCCTTAAGCCAGCTCCCTGCACACAGTCAAATCCTTGTGAATTCTGAGACTTTAGGCACTGCTGCAAGTAGTGACCCTAAAAGCATATAGCTATACTGCAGATACCTATTAACCCATACAGGGTCTGGTGTCTATGCTGCTTCTCATTTCTCCATGATCCCAGATGAGCATTGTATTGCAAAGCATTGTATTGTTCTGTGGCTCCATCAATAATGTCTCATTAGTCAGACATCCAAAACATCTATTCATTCAGTAATTCAAATTATGCTACATAGTGCAGGAAAGCATGAAATCTAAGATGAAATAGGATGTAGACTGAAATTACAAAGATGTCTGGAGTCTTCAGGGATAAAATACAGGACTCACTGCATAACACCTTCTTCTGCAAAGTGAATTGTACAGCAGCCATGATGAGTTTGGAAATCTGTCTATGTACTACTTATGAATTCTGGTTGATTTTATGACATAGGTGTATTTTTTTCAGTGGCGGAGAATGTGGGAATCCACCATTTGCTGAGAGGGGCTATAGTATGTATCTATCAGACCAGGTACAATGGTTGGTCTTTAGACCTCAAGTGATTACCTGTTCAGGTGGAAACATTTTGGGACAGTGGGCTGGCTAACCTGGGAGAAGCTAGGCCCTTCAACTTCTCTGTGGGGAGTGGAGATAAAAAATTCCTAGCAGCAGAACAAAGAAACCATCTGTTGGAAGTGAGACATGCAAACCTGAGGGACTCTCAGAGCAAGAGAGAGATTGCTTTGGGCAGGAGAGAAGGGCAAGCTTTCATAGCAGGGGGGCCCTGTTTAACTGCAGGACTGACCAAGGTGAAAGGAAGCAAGCTAAGCTGGAGCAGCGTGAGAGAGAGATGCCATGATTCTGAAGAGCAGTCATTTACAGGAGGGGAAACCTGGACTTTTCAAGGGACTCTTCCCAAAGCCCAAAGAATGCTCTAGAGTAGTGAGGAAACTGAGGCAGGGACTTGCATATAGGTGTGTTTATTATTTTGTCTATACCTGTGTATTTCATGTGCTGCTAAGTAAAGAGTAACTTGCTTTAGAATCCTGTGAAGTCTATTGGTGTGTTTGCTTTTGCTCTCTTGTGTCTGAAGAGTTAAACTGTGAACCCAGAGTACCCACAAGGTGGAACACATGGGAAACGTTGTGTGTAAGCTACTGGGGAATCTGAGGGCCTAGGTAGTTGGACCACAGAGTTTCCGCTCTCAGGAGGGAGGGAGGGGGAGGCTGGTAGATAGAGGATCTGAACTCCGAGAGTGCTCCAGGGGCTAGTGCTGTGACTCTGTTCAGACTCAGGAAGCTTAAAAAGCACACATGACCCAGCAAGGTAGGCCCCAAATGCAACAGCCTGGTGAGTGCCCAGCCAGGGGGAGCTCTGCCAGGGCTGTGTGTATGTGACAGCAGACTTACATTTATTTCCCCCATATTGGATGCAAGTCATCCCATTATCACTGCACCACAGAGGATTCTAGAGATTACAAGTAAAAGGAGAAAATGATCAAGAATGAAAAAGCAGAGAAATTCTGAATCTCTTTACGTATTTTACAGTATGCCAAAGTCCTACAGTGTGCCAAACTCCTACTGTATTTTGGAAAACAATAAGGCAAAAAGCCTATTGATGATTGGAGGTGAAGTGTTCATAAACATGCATTAATAATATTAAGTACTTTTCACTTGTGTGTTTGCATCTTAGATTGCTGTGCTTAATGATATTAATATTTACAGTAAATAGAACTAGAATTTGAGGTAAATGTTAGTGATGAGTCTAGAGTTCTTGCACTTAATTTGGCTAGCAATGCTGGGTTAAAAGGGAAACAGCATGTAAGTTACTGTAATCATAAAAAAAACGAGGAGTCCTTGTGGCATCTTAGAAACTAACCAGTTTTTGTTAAATTTTTGTTTTTTTAAAAAATATATTTCATTTAACTATTTTAGTTAAAAACAATTTTAACAAAAATAAACCTGATTTTAAAAAACATGAATGTTTAACTAAATTCAAAAATTCATATGCTCGTTTTGTTAAAATATGCTATGGGTACCCGCATGGCCCCACAGCATGCCAACATTTTTATGGCTCACTTAGAACAACGGTTCCTCAGCTCTCGTCCCCTAACGCCCCTACTCTACTTGCGCTACAGTGATGACATCTTCATCTGGACCCATGGAAAAGAAATGCTTGAGGAATTCCACCATGATTTCAACAATTTCCATCCCACCATCAACCTCAGCCTGGACCAGTCCACACAAGAGATCCACTTTCTGGACGCTACAGTGCTAAGAAGCGATGGTCACATAAACACCACCCTATACTGGAAACCTACTGACCGCTATACTTACCTACGTGCCTCCAGCTTTCATGCAGACCGCATCACACAATCCATTGTCTACAGCCAAGCTCTAAGATACAACTGCATTTGCTCCAACCCCTCAGACAGAGACAAACACCTACAAGATCTCTATCAAACATTCTTAAAACTACAATACCCACCTGCTGAAGTGAAAAAACAGATTGACAGAGCCAGAAGTCACCCACTACAGGACAGGCCCAACAAAGAAAATAACAGAACACCACTAGCCGTCACCTTCAGCCCCCAACTAAAACCTCTCCAGCGCATCATCAAGGATCTACAACCTATCCTGAAGGACGATCCCTCACTCTCACAGATCTTGGGAGACAGGCCAGTCCTTGCTTACAGACAGCCTCCCAACCTGAAGCAAATACTCCCCAGCAACCACACACCACGCAACAAAAACACTAACTCAGGAACCTAGCCTTGCAACAAAGCCCGTTGTCAACTCTGTCCACATATCCATTCAAGGGACACCTTGATCACATCAGCCACACTATCAGAGGCTCGTTCACTTGCACATCTCCCAGTGTGATATATGCCATCATGTGCCAGCAATGCCCCTTTGCCATGTACATTGGCCAAACTGGACAGTCTCTACATAAAAGAATAAATGGACACAAATCAGATGTCAAGAGTTATAACATTCAAAAACCAGTTGGAGAACACTTCAGTCTCCCTGGTCACTCGATTACAGACCTAAAAGTTGCAATATTGCAACAAAAAAACTTCAAAAACAGACTCCAATGAGAAACTGCTGAATTAGAATTAATTTGCAAACTGGGCACCATTAAATTAGGCTTGAATAAAGACTGGGAGTGGATGGGTCATTACACAAAGTAAAGCTATTTCCCCATGCTTATTTTTTCTCCCTTTGTTACTCACACCTTCTTGTCAACTGTTGGAAATGGGCCATCCTGATTATCACTACAAAAGGTTTTTTTTCTCCTGCTGATAATAGCTCACCTTAACTGATCACTCTCGTTATAGTGGGTATGGCAACAACCATTTTTTCATGTTGTGTGTGTGTGTGTGTGTGTGTGTGTGATCTCTCCCTTCTGTATTTTCCTCTGCATCCATCCGATGAAGTGGGCTTTAACCCACGAAAGCTTATGCTCAAATAAATTTGTTAGTCTCTAAGGTGCCACAAGTACTCCTCGTTCTTTTTGCCAATATTTTAAGTTTCTCATGTTGACCTGGCTGACATAGTCGATTTAATTTTTGTTTTTTAAAAAAATATATTTCATTTCACTATTTTAGTTAAAAACAATTGTAATAAAAACAAACCTGATTTTAAAAAATTTGAATGTTTAACTAAAATTCATATGCTTGTTTTGTTAAAATATTATATGTTTGCTGTTGAAGAAAAAAATCCAGAATACATAACGTTGTTTTATTTAAATAAAACAATTTAAATGTTTGGCGAATGTACATGGCAGAGGAGCATTGCTGGCACATGATGGCACATATCACATTGGGAGATGTGCAGGTGAACGAGCCCCGGACACACCAGCCACACCATCCGGGGCTCGTTCACCTGCACATCTCCCAGTGTGATATATGCCATCATATGCCAGTAATGCCCTTCTGCCATGTACATTGGCCTAGTGCCTTGCTATTAATCATTCACCCAAAATGCCTTTTAGATTGAGGCTGAAATATTTTCGTATTTTATTATCTCTGGACATTACGAAAATGCGTGTGTACAACCAACATGACTAAAACTTAGGAATACACAGCTACTGCATAGCACATACAAATTGACACACATTGATATTCCTTTTAAAAACATCACAACTTAAAAATCGCACTGGCTCAGTGGAATGCTGTGATAACATCAGTACAAATGGTGTTCTGGGGCCTAGTGGGCAGAGTCAATAGATGCCGTGCTATAAATGGCAAATGCTACCACTGCAAATAGCAGTAATATCCAGAAAAGCACATGATTGCTTTGAGCAGCATTAATTTGTGATGTGCAAATATAGGAAAAAGGAGGTAGAAGAACTTTTGAGTACCTTAAAACCTCAGAGTTACGAACACCTTGGGAATGGAGGTTGTTTGTAACTCTGAACAAAATGTTATGGTTGTTCTTTCAAAAGTTTACAACTGAACATTCACTAAATACAGCTTTGGAACTTGATTATGCAGAAGAAAAATGCTGCTTTCCCTTTATTTTTTAGTAGTTTACATTTAACACAGTACTGAGCTGTATTTGCTTTTTCATTTCTTTTGTCTCTGCTGCTGCTGCTTGATTGTGTACTTCTGGTTCCAAATGAGATGTGTGGTTGACTGGTCAGTTCATAACTCTGGTGTTTGTAAATTTGAGGTTCTACTGTATCAGAATCTTGGATCCTCTATTCCTGGTATACAGGTGCAAGATGTATGGCATTCTGTAATTCCCATTTGATAGCTAATTGTAGAAGGGCCTTTCTGTTCCAGAATCTGAAGTGGATCATTAAAGGGAGACTGTTAGTTTAAAATCACACTTCTGTCTGAAAATGTTTCATTTATTATTACATTAACACCTAAGATGACTGTAGCTGAAACAAAATAGATAAGGCAGACAAACAATTTTCTTGAAACCTGGTAGTTCATGTTGCCATTGTGTTAGATAACTACAAAGCACTCTGCAGCTACTGGGAATTGCTCTGTTTTAGGAGTTTGTATATCTCAAGTAATGTGAAATGAACTCACCCTGTTTCCGTTGTGTAACTATTTTGTTGTCAGAGTTTAAATGAAAATATTCAGGTCAAAGATTACATGAAAACATGGCTCTTATAAAAGTCAGGAGTATAAACATAATTGCTATAACATTTACAAAACTTTAGGCATTACCATGTGTAACTAATACACTTGAAGACTAAAATCAGTCTGGTTGCTGCTGTATAAAAATATTTCTTTGATTTTAGAAAGATACAATAGGTCACAATAGAAACATGTTTCATTTCAAAAATTTAAAAGCGAAGCCAAGGACATATACGCACTCGTTCCGGAAACTGTACTTTTATATTTACTTTTGGCTAGGAATTGACATGGTTTTACTTGTGTTAGATGTTCCAAGACAAAATAGTTTATAAACAAACCTATTGAATTACTTCTTTTCTGTGGTGGGGGAGAAGGAAACTTGTTTTTTAAAGCAGTGAACTTCTCAGTAGTGCATAGTAAAAGGTGACCTGAAGTTTTTCAGTTCTCTTTAACTTCAATCTCATGCTCTTTCATTTACAATAAACACGTTATTGACTTTACCACTACAAATTTGTCTGATGAAGTGGGTTTTAGCCCACAAAAGCTTATGCCCAAATAAATTCGTTAGTCTCTAAGGTGCCACAAGGACTCCTCGTTGTTTATTCTTTAGGCAGTGTATCTTAATGTAGCTTAGGTTGGAGTTAAGGTTGTGTGTGTGTGTGAGGAATTGGATGAGTGTAATGTAGATGACTACGTGTTGGAGTTGAAAGGCTGTTTAAGTTGTACATTCTGAGGCTACGTCTGCAGTACATTACACACCACTGGTGGCAGCATGCAGTGCACGTGCAGCAACACACCACAGTGAAATGCATACCACATCCACTCTGCAGTCAGTGAAAGGCTCCAGCAAAGGGAAGGCAGCAGGGAAAGGCTTCAGCAGCTCCACGCTGCTGGAGCCTTTCACCACAGCATGGAAAGGCTCTGGTGGGGGAGGGCGTGGTGAAGGGCTCAGCATTTCCCTGTTGCCTTCCCCCACCAGAGCCTTTTCTGCTGCCAGAGCCTCTCCCTGCTGAAGGGGAGGGCTCCAGCAGCAAGGAGCTGGGAGAGCCTTTCTCCACTGCTGAAGTCTTCACTGTGGCGGGGAAAGGCTCCAGCAGTGCAGAGCTGACGGAGCCTTTCCCCATTGCTTCCCCCCTGTGAGAGGTTTCTCTGCTGTTGGAGTGTGTTCCTGTGGCAAGAAAAGGCTGCAGCAGTAGGGAGGCAGTGGGACATGAAACTGCTAAAAATAGCAGTGTAGACGAGGAGTCATTGCTTGGGCAAGGAGGGAGCCATGTGGGTTTGTACTTGAGTACATACCCACGCTTTTCAGGTGTGTCTTTACTCACCTAAGTCATACCTCGTGGTCTACACTGCTGTGTATACCCAAGCTAGGGGAGCTATAGGGTTATGTACACCACGCGTTGCCAAGAGAAGCATTCAGTGTAGATGCACCCTTAACGTGTTCGAATGGTAATGCGTGAATTCCTGTTGGTCTCAATGTTAGTATTGTCTTTATTGTGTAACCTTCTTTCTAAGTTGATGAAGTTTTTTGTGTGGTGAGCAATAGCTTGCATTTTAAAACAAAATTTAGTATGGCGTTATGCCATAATATGTTCTTCTAGGAAGGAAAAGGGTAGTTTTAAATTGTGGGACGTGAAGTAATTTTATTTTAAAAATTAATAAAGATGTTTAGTTTAGAGAGAGAAGAAATGGTAGGCCAGCTGTTACTGAGGCTATGGCTACACTAGAGAGCTTACAGTAGTGCAGCTGCACTGATGCAGCTGTGCCGCTGTATGCTCTGTAGTGCAGCTGGTCTAAGTTGACGGGAGAGAGCTCTCCTGTCAGTTTAATTACTCACCCCCCGTGAGTGGCAGTAGCTATGTCAGCAGGAGGAGCTCTCCCGCCCACGTAGCAATGTCAACACCAGCATTTATGTCGGCATAAGTTATGTGGCGCAGGGGGGTGGCTAATTGACACCCCTGAGCAACATAACTTATATTGACCTAAGCATTAGTGTAGCCATAGCCAGTGTTTTTTCTTAGTGCCAGCTCTAGAGTGTAGCTCCGACTATTTGGTGATGGGTTCTTTTACATACCTTAGGGGCATCATGATAAAGACCAAGTAAAATAATCACAGTTATTAAACATGGCTATTTTATTGTTAAAGAAAAGAAAAGAGAACATTAGATGAAACAATACAAATGTCTGAACACAGACAATAAACTGGTTGCTTCTATTAAAATCTCTTCTTTATGTCTCCATGGAGAGCTTTTAACAGAGATTGCATCCCTGAGAGTGAATACCTCTGGGGGTGCTTTCATCTTGACAAGTAAAGACCAAAGTATGCTATTTTCCAAAATTATTGTGAATTTGGTTTTAATATCTTATTAGATACTTAAAATTGTTTATATAGGGGAAAAATAATTTGTTTAAGGGCAAATGAAGACTGTGTAGTTGTTAATAATAACCTAAACAGTTTATAGTTGCGCTAAGTAACCAATCTTAATTACATACTTAAATATCTTCTTTGATTTCATAGAAAGTTATTTAAAAGAAACCATTTAGGGAGCTGTCTTAATACAGGTGAATTATGAATATTAGGAATCTTAAATTTTGGGCATGGCTACGCTTGCAGTTGTAGAGTGCTTTGAGTTAAACCAGCCTTCGGAGAGCGCAGTAGGGAAAGCGCTGCAGTCTGTCCATACTGACAGCTTCAAGCGCACTGGCGTGGCCACATTTGCAGTACTTTCAGCGGCATTAGGAGCGGTGCACTGTGGGCAGCTATCCCAGCATGCAAATGACTGCAACATGCTTTTCAAATGGGGTGGGGTGGGGTAGAGTGAGACAGGGAGTGTGTTGTGTGTATGTGGTGGGAGAGAGAGTGGGTTTTTGGGGGGGCTGAGAGCATGTCAGCCTGCTGTCTTGTAAGTTCAGACAGCAGCAGACCCCCTTCTTCCCCCCCTCCCCCCCCCGCCTCTCTCTCTCACACAGCATTCCACACTAATGGCTTGCTTTGTCTCAGAGCAGGTAAGCAGCCAGCTGTCAGAAATGGAGCTTTCAAAGGGCATTTCCGCATTCCTGCAGTGATTCCAAAACAATGACAAAAGTGGCCACTTGACTTAAGGATATTATGGGACGTTTCCAGAGGCTGATTAGAGCACAGTAAAGCAACACCTCATTCACAGTGGCGCTGTGGCGCTCCAGCGGGGGCACAGCAAACGTTATTCCATTCGCCGAGGTGGAGTACCAGCAGCACTGTAGCCGCAGAGTCAGAGTGCTCTATGTGTCTTGCCAGTGTGGATGGGTAGTGAGCTTGTGCGCCCAGGGCTCCTTTATTACGCTGTAATTCACAAGTGTAGCCAAGTCCTTAGTTACATCCCACTATTTCTCTGCTTACCAGTGTTTAGCTTGAGTCTCCTCTCTAGGAATTTGTGGTCTACATGGTGATCAACAAGAGAAACTGTTAGTCTTAAATTACAAGAACATTTCAATATTCCAGCAAAATCATTACAAGAGTTTTAAATCTAATCCTTTGGTAGTGTCTCAGTTAACTTCCTCTCACTAATCCATATTGAAGTCTTAGGGAAGTTTTTGGATTGATTTCTTTTTGAGTTTTCTCTGTTTTTTTTATCTGCTTGTGAAGTGCTGTTTCTGAGCAGGGTAGCAGAAGTTGTGTGTGAGTGGTGCTCACTTCAGAGTTTTTGTACCCTTCTCCTTCTTATTTTAATGAAATTATAGGAAAACACACCTCTTTCATAATGACAGGTTTTAGAGTAGCAGCCGTGTTAGTCTGTATCCGCAAAAAGAAAAGGAGGACTTGTGGCACCTTTTTCAGGCTTGTTTAGATTCCAAGTTAGTTGCTGTCACACTTTCATTGGCTTCATGCCTTTGGGGTTGGCTTAGGTGACACATTAAGTTCCTGAACTGCAGTCTGTTTGATAATATGCAACATTTCTTTAACTGCTTTGTTCTTCTTGTGGCAGAAAAGATCCAGATAACTAATAAAGTTAATTTCAAGTTTCTTTTTATTTAGTCCAGTCTCTGCAATATTCTCTCAATTTTTAATATTAGAGTCTGACAGGAAATGAAATTTTATTTTCAAAAAGTCTCAATGCTCCTGTTCTTTATACAAAAGTTTGTAGTTCTCAGAGTAGTCTTTTTAATTAAAGAACTCTTACAAAGCCTTTAGCTTAAATAATTAAAAATTATTGACTTTGGAGGAATGATTCTTGTCTTCTGGAGTTGGTTGAGGGTTTGCTTGTGCACTGCCAGTAATTAATTAATTCCACATTAGTATACATATTCTGTACTTAATGGCTTCTCACACTAGTTTAGCAAAGTTATTAGATTCCATGTTGATCCATAAAGCATTTTACCATTTGCATAACAATGATATTAGGCCTCATATTGGGAGCATTGCATTTAACTAACATATTTGCAAATATGCATTTCACAAAAGTGTTTGCTATTTCAATATTTAAGAAATAAAAGTTTAAAACATCCTAATTATTACGGCAACATGGACAGAAATCAGTTTTCATTAATAACCATGTATTGTCTTTTCTATTCAAAGAGAAGTAATATAACCAGAAAATAAAATGGCAAATATAGCATGCAGAATCTCCAAAATGCAGTTAAGACAATTCTATATCTGTTCCATCAGAAACTAATGATGTGGTTGCCAACCATCTTCCTAGGGCTCTCCAAGGATCAAGAACTGGATAGGTTGAGCTGGCTCAGATTTAATCCAAGTAAGGCTGATGGCCAAGATTTTCACCAGTTACTAGCAATTTTGGGTGCCCAATCTGAGATGCCTGAAAGAAGCATGATTTTCAGAGGTTGGGTGCTTGGCACTTTATGAAAGCTGGGCCGCTTTAAAGTGTCTTAAGTTAGACCCCCTAAAACCACTAGCGAGTAATTTTTTAAAACATCTTTTCTCCAAATTTACTTAAGCCAATAGCTGAAAGAAATTAAGCTAACATCAGCTCTATCCGTTGGGGAAGTTTGCTCACTTTTTGCTATGCAGGTTCACAAATTTTTCACAGGTTTCACAACTCTCACTGAATATTCAGACTCTTCTGGATGTCTAGACAGAAGTAGTGCTTAATAGCATATCTTCCATCTGTACTTGGCCGGGAGGATGGGTGCAGTAGTGAGAAATTTCTCAGAAAAGTCTAGCATCAACAGGAGCTTGACTGCATTAGTTATTACAGAGATCTCATGGCAAGTATGATATTACAAACACACTGCAACATCTATCTAGATAAGATGCATATATGGCCTGATTACTGTAGTATCTGAGCACCTCACAATCTTTAATGTAGAAAGACAAGGTGGGTGAGGCAATATCTTTTATTGGACTGCTTTTGTTGGTGAAAGAGAGAAGCTTTTGAGCTTCACAAAGCTCTTCTTCAGTCCTAGACCTGAAAAAGAGCTTTGTGCGGCTCGAAAGCTTGTCTCTCTCACCAGTAGAAGTTGGTCCAATAAAATATATTACCTCACCCATCTTGTCTCTCTAATATCCTGAGATCAACATGGCTACACCTACACTGCATACAATCTTTAATGTATTTATCTTCACACACCCCTTTGAGATAGGGAAGTACTATTATTCCCATTTTACAGAGGATGATCTGAAGTACAGAGAGCTAGATTTACAAAGAGGATTTTGGCATTGCAATGCTGACTGTTGCAACACCCAACTCCTAAGTACCCTGCAGTCCAGTGGAATTTACAGCCCCCCATTTACAACTCACAATGATCTGGGCCCTAGGCATCTGACTGATGGGCCAGAGGGAGATGCCCATCTCCACTTGGGATTATCAGCCACAAACCCTTTCCTGGAGTTCGGTGCCTAAATCAGATCAGCCCTTCCTTCTGAAAAAACAGACAGAGAGAAACACTCACTTTGGATGGGGGAGATCTGTTTTCAAATCCCTGCTCTGCCTGATTTAGAGCAGAGACTTGAACCCAGGTCTCCCACATCGCAGGTGAGTGCCTTCACCACCGGGCTTCTGGACATTCTGGGACACACATACACTCCTGACCTATTTGCCCCAGCTGTCTTCTGTGCAGGCTCTGCATGCTTTGAGCATGCCTACTGGATCTGGCCCTACAGGCAGAATAGGAGGGGGAATTCCTACTTTGAGAATCCTACCATGGTTTAGGCATAATCAAGTGCTCTGAGCCGCTCATTAGTTGTGGAGCAGTGTCAGGATTTAGGCAGCTTTGACCACACCCACCAGCAGAAATTTTGGTGCCTAAATACCCATGGGAACCTGTGGGGTTAGCTGGCAGCTGTGCAGTGGTTTTGTGAATGTCAGTTGTGCCTAAGTGTTGGACTCGGGCACCTAAAAAGTGAGTTGCCTAAGTACCTTTGTGAATCTAGCCCAGAGAGACTAAGTGACTTGCCCATGCTCTCACAGGAAGTCTGTGGCAGAGCACGGCATTGAAAACAAGTCTCCTCAGTCTCAGGCTAGCACCTTAACTGCTGAAGCATCCTTTTCTCTAGGGTGGTCATCAAGGGGAAAACAGATAAATAGATTCCAAGGCCAGAAAGGACCACTATGATCATCTAGTCTGACCTCCTGAGTACCACAGGACACAGAACTTCCCCAAAAATAATTCGTAGAGGATATCTTTTAGAAAAACATCCGATCTTGATTTAAAAATTGTCAGTGATGGAGAATCTACCCTGACCCTTGGTAAATTGTTCCAATGGTTAATTACGTTCATCGTTAAGAATTTACATCTTATTTCCAGTGTGAATTTGTCTAGCTTCAACTTCCAGACACTGGATCATGTTGTACCTTTCTTGGCTAGACTCAAGAGCCCATTATTTAACATTTGATCAGTGTATTATAATATAGTATAATCAAGTCCTTCCTTAAACATCTCTTTATTAAGCTAAATAGATTGAGCTGTTTGAGTCTGTCACTGTAAGGCATGTTTTCTAATCTTTTAATTATTCTCGTGGCTCTTCTCTGAACCCTCTCCAATTGCTCAACATCCTTCTTGAATTGTAAGCACCAGAACTGAACACAGTATTCCAGCAGTGGTCACACCAGTGTC
This sequence comes from Natator depressus, assembly GCF_965152275.1. Lineage (NCBI taxonomy): Eukaryota > Metazoa > Chordata > Testudines > Cheloniidae > Natator > Natator depressus. The sequence goes on along the minus strand of NC_134234.1, from coordinate 320,655,537 downwards.
AAATACAGAGGTAACATAACCTCTACTGCTACTTGAGATTCCCTCTTTATGCATCCCAGGATTGCATTAGCTCTTTTGGCTAAGCGTCGCACTGGAAGCTCATGTTCAGCTACTATCCACCATGACCCACAAATCTTACTGAGAGTCACTGCTTCCCAGGAAAGAATCCCACATACATAGGTGCTGGAACTGGAGGTGCTTAGGGTGCTGACACACCCCATGACTTGAAATAGTAATAACAACCCAAATACATGATCTCCACCCCCCACTATAAAAATAGTTCCAGCACCACTGCTCCCATATGGCCTGCATACCATTATAGCCCAAATCTGCACCTTAACTATGAGTTTCATTGCTTTTGTGGATTTAATTTAGACCCACATATCACAATTTTGTTGCACATTTTGAAATATCTCTTATGACCACATGAATGTGGAAACAGTTGCCCTAAGTCATTATACTGTATCATGAAAACACATTTTTAAATGTTTGCATCATTGATTTGACAGTCCATGACAGCTTCATTAGTCTGACATGTAAAAATATATTCATATTTTTAAATGCATATCATTTTCAGAGAATTTGTGGATGGTCATATGAGATTAATTTAAAATTTAATTTAAAAAAGCATTTGAGATGTACTATAGCTAATTTTGCAGATGTGTGGATGAATTTGAATTAATGTGTCTGCCTTTTCAATTTTCCGTTTAAAATACCACAAGACATCCAGGCCAAATCCTGTTTATTTTATTTAAATAAGTAGTCCATTAGAAATGATAAGAGCTGGAGGCCAAGACCTCTGGAAAACTCTTGCTCAGAGGTTTATCCATTTCTTGGAAATGCAGAAGATACTATCCAGCTGGAAGGAGTCCAACACCATTTTGTTGTACAAGAAGGATGATTATGAAGGTCTAAAGAACTATCGTCCAATGTGCCTGCTCTCACATGTCTACAAGCTATTCACCAAAATAATAACAAACCAACTCTAAGAGTCTGGACGAGCAGCAGCCGAGAGAGGAGGCAGGCTTTCAAAGGAATTTCAGCACATTGGACCATATTTTCACTATAAACCAGCTATTGGAGCACTCAAGGGAATACAAATTCCCTTTATGCATTGCCTTCGTTGACTATGAAAAGGCGTTCGACAATGTAGAGATCAATGCAGTGTTGAAAGTTCTTGCAGAGCAGGGCATCGACACAAACTATATCAAACTACTAAAGGAAGTAAACTCTGACTGCACTACGGATATAACTCTTTGACACTCCCCTTCGCATCCCAGTCAAAAAAAGTGTGAAGCAAGGAGACATGGTTTCATCAAAACTCTTCACAGCCTGCCTCAAAATGGTAATGAGGCGGATGAACTGGAGGGGCAGAATCAGCGTCAATCAAGAGCAGTTAAACTGCCTCAGATTTGCGGACAATCGATGGACTACAGCTGTCTCTAAGTAGTTCCCACAGGAACTGAAACAACCACTCGGCCAACATCCAAAGAGATGGGAAAATTTTATCGTGAAAAGGCATAGCTGCACATGGAGAAGGAAGGCCAGGATAAGAGAAGAATGGAAGACGTGTTGTGACTGGCACAATCTATATGTGAGCTGAAGGACCAATTGATTAAAGGGATCAAGGTGATGGAGATTTCACAAGCTCCCTGGGCAAGTTGTTCCAGTGCTTAATTACTCTGACAGAAAGTTTTTCCTAATGGTTTGACACGACTTGTTCTTGACAAATCCATGCTGACTGTTACTTATTACCTTATTATCATCTAGGTGTCTGCAAATTGATTGCTTACTTATTTGCTCCATTATCTATGTAGATACTGAAGTTAAACTGGCTGGTCTGTAATTCCCCGGGTTGTCCTTACTCCCCTTTTTATAGATGGGCACTATATTTGCTCTTTTCCAGTCCTCTGGAATCTCTCCCGTTTTCCATGACTTTTCAAAGATAATCGCTGAGGACTCAGATATCTCCTTGAGTATTCCTTGAGTCAACTCCTTGAGTATTCTAGGATATATTTCATCAGGCCCTGGTGACTTGAAAACATCTAACTTGTCTGAGTAATTTTTAACTTGTTCTTTCCCTCAGAATCTACCTCATGTTCACTGGCGTTCACTATGTTAGAATTCTGATAGCTACCAATCTTCTGGTGAAAACTGAAATAAAAACGGCATGTAGGATTTCTGCTACTTGCACATTTTCTGTTATTTTCTTTCCCCACTCATTGAGTAATGGACCTAAAATGTCCTTGGTCTTCCTATTGCTTCTAATGTATTTGTAGAATGTTTTCTTGTTACTCTTTATGTCTCTAGCTATCTGAATCTCATTTTGTGCCTTGGCCTTTCTAGTTTTGTCCCTACATGCTTGTGTTGTTTTTTTATATTCATCCTTTGTAATTTGACCTACTTTCCACTTTTTGTTAGGACTCTTTTTTGAGTTTCAGATCACTGAAGATCTCCTGGTTAAGCCAGGGTGCTCTCTTGTCATAGAATCATAGAATATCAGGGTTGGAAGGGACCTCAGGAGGTCATCTAGTCCAACCCCCTGCTCAAAGCAGGACCAATCCCCAATCAAATCATCCCAGCCAGGGCTTTGTCAAGCCTGACCTTAAAAACTTCCAAGGAAGGAGATTCTACCACCTCCCTAGGTAACGCATTCCAGTGTTTCACCACCCTCCTAGTGAAAAAGTTTTTCCTAATATCCAACCTAAACCTCCCCCACTTCAACTTGAGACCATTACTCCTTGTCCTGTCCTCTTCTACCACTGAGAACAGTCTAGAACCATCCTCTCTGGAACCACCTCTCAGGTAGTTGAAAGCAGCTATCAAATCCCCCCTCATTCTTCTCTTCTGAAGACTAAACAATCCCAGTTTCCTCAGCCTCTCCTCATAAGTCATGTGTTCCAGACCCCTAATCATTTTTGTTGCCCTTCGCTGGACTCTCTCCAATTTATCCACATCCTTCTTGTAGTGTGGGGCCCAAAACTGGACACAGTACTCCAGATGAGGCCTCACTAATGTCGAATAGAGGGGAACGATCACGTCCCTCGATCTGCTCTCTATGCCCCTACTTATACATCCCAAAATGCCATTGGCCTTCTTGGCAACAAGGGCACACTGTTGACTCATATCCAGCTTCTCGTCCACTGTAACCCCTAGGTCCTTTTCTGCAGAACTGCTGCCTAGCCATTCGGTCCCTAGTCTGTAACGGTGCATTGAGTTCTTCCGTCCTAAGTGCAGGACCCTGCACTTATCCTTATTGAACCTCATCAGGTTTCTTTTGGCCCAGTCCTCCAATTTGTCTAGGTCCCTCTGTATCCTATCCCTGCCCTCCAGCGTATCTACCACTCCTCCCAGTTTAGTATCATCCGCAAATTTGCTGAGAGTGCAATCCACACCATCCTCCAGATCATTTATGAAGATATTGAACAAAACCGGCCCCAGGACCGACCCCTGGGGCACTCCACTTGACACCGGCTGCCAACTAGAAATGGAGCCATTGATCACTACCTGTTGAGCCCGACAATCTAGCCAACTTTCTACCCACCTTATAGTGCATTCATCCAGCCCATACTTCTTTAACTTGCTGACAAGAATACTGTGGGAGACCATGTCAAAAGCTTTGCTAAAGTCAAGAAACAATACATCCACTGCTTTCCCTTCATCCACAGAATCAGTAATCTCATCATAGAAGGCGATTAGATTAGTCAGGCATGACCTACCCTTGGTGAATCCATGCTGACTGTTCCTGATCACTTTCCTCTCGTGTAAGTGCTTCAGGATTGATTCCTTGAGGACCTGCTCCATGATTTTTTCGGGGACTGAGGTGAGGCTGACTGGCCTGTAGTTCCTAGGATCCTCCTTCTTCCCTTTTTTAAAGATTGGCACTACATTAGCCTTTTTCCAGTCATCTGGGACTTCCCCCGTTTGCCACGAGTTTTCAAAGATAATGGCCAATGGCTCTGCAATCACATCCGCCAATTCCTTTAGCACTCTCGGATGCAACTCGTCCGGCCCCATGGACTTGTGCACGTCCAGCTTTTCTAAATAGTCCCGAACCACCTCTTTCTCCACTGAGGGCTGGCCATCTACTCCCCATGTTGTGACGCCCAGCGCAGCAGTCTGGGAGCTGACCTTGTTCGTGAAGACAGAGGCAAAAAAAGCATTGAGCACATTAGCTTTTTCCACATCCTCTGTCAGTAGGTTGCCTCCCTCATTCAGTAAGGGGCCCACACTTTCCTTGCCTTTCTTCTTGTTGCCAACATACCTGAAGAAACCCTTCTTGTTACTCTTGACATCTCTTGCTAGCTGCAGCTCCAGGTGCGATTTGGCCCTCCTGATTTCATTCCTACATGCCCGAGCAATATTTTTATACTCATCCCTGGTCATATGTCCAACCTTCCACTTCTTGTAAGCTTCTTTTTTATGTTTAAGATCCGTCATACTTCCTATCTTTCCTGTGCATTGCTCTGCATCTCTACAGCCTTAGCTATCAGCCAGTTGGCTTTTAGCTCATGCAGTAGAGCAGGGATCAGCAACCTTTGGCATGCGGCCCGCCAGGGTAATCCCCTGGTGGGCTGGGCCGGTTTGTTTACCTGCCATGTCCGCAGGTTCGGCCGATCGCAGCTCCCACTGGCCGGAGTTTGCTGCTGCAGGCCAATGGGGGCTGCGGGAAACAGCGCGGGCCAAGGTGTGTGCTGGCCGCAGCTTCCCGCATCTCCCATTAGCCTGGAGCGGCAAACCATGGCCAGTGGAAGCCGCGATTGGCTGAACCTGCAGATGCGCAGGTAAACAAACCGGCCTGGCCCACCGGGAGGCTTCCCCTGGTGGGTCATGTGCCAAAGGTTGCCAATCTCTGCAGTAGAGGCTCATGCGCTAAGCTCCAGAGATTCCAGGTTCAATCCCGCCCCCTGACAACCGGGGTCTGTCAGCGTTACAAGTGGGGGCTCATCTGGAATTTCAACTGGGAAGTCTCTGAAGTCTCAGCTAGGGAAAGTACGTAACCCAAACACCTCCTGGGTGTGGTGTTCTGTCCCACCTAGTGGCACTGAGACCACATACAGAGAGATTGAGTCTATTCTACAGCCTTAGCTAAGAGCCAGTTGGCTTTTAGCTCATGCAGTAGAGGCTCATGCACTAAGCTCCAGAGGCCCCAGGTTCGATCCCACCTGCCAGCAACCAGGGTCTGTTGGTGTTACACAAGCATGAGCATCCTGAACATCTTTGTTGATTTGACAGGCCACTTACATGATTTCAACTTAAACCTATGGGTGAAATTGCAATGTAGTGGATCTCCACAGCAGTGTCACTTCATTTCAAAACAAACAGAGTCTCTTCAAAAGTGATTTGGAAATTGCAGAGATGCTACATTTCCCGACATTGCCAAACTGCCGGGACACTGCAGATGTGAATCAGATGGCATCATCTCTGGACAGGCTTCTTCAAATCTTCCAGCAGAGATTCCAAGAATTAGAAAGTGTTAAAGACATCTTCCTGTTGGTAACAAACCCATTTTTGGCACTTAGTGTGATCAAGTAAAAGCATCCTTTCCAGACGTTGAAAAAGCAAAACTGCAGCTGGAGCTTACTGATTTACAAGCGGATGAAGTGCTTAAGGTGCGGCATCCTGACACTACATATGAAACTTTCTAGATAACTCTTGTGTTGCACTCCAGTTATGCACACTTGAGGAAGGTGGCATTTAACATTTTGACTAAGTTTGGCTAGACATACGTCTGTGAGACAGCTGTGTATTCTCTCCATTCTGACTGATAATCATCTGTGCAATTGCCTCCTTTTTGCCTTGACTGAACTCACTCCAAACCTTTTCCAACAGAGGACCTATCACTTTTTCCCACTCATGGCAAGTAGTATAATTATACAATATTCATTCATATTTCATTTTAAATTTGTATTGCCATATAAAATTACATTTTCAGTAGTGATACTGCAGTTCTAACAGGTATTTCACAGAAATTATTCATGAATCTTTTGCTTAATACATGTGTAGGTTGGTATGTATTTGTTATTGGAAAGGCTTGAATCATAAAAGATAAAGCATTTATGTGTACTAAGTGTTGTTTTCTTTCAAACTCTGATACTTATATTAAATAAACCACAAAAGGCTTGAGAGTTTTGAATGTTTATCTATCTATATACACATTGCCTACAATAATGTTATTTGACAAAACACATTCAAAACTTAAAACAGTTGTCTGAAAGTGTTTTAATGTTAATATTTGCATCTATTTGACATTTTATCTATCTACTTTCTCAAGATTATTTTTAGGTTATACAGTGATTTGATTTTTCATTTAAAATGCACTAAAAATTTAAGCAATAGGCTCTGGGTATATTATGTAGCCTTGTATGTGTTCATTGAACAGGAGCACTTGCCATGTGAAAAATGTTTCTCTGGAGTCCAGACCTTGACTATACCTTGACCAAGAAATTTGGTCCTTTACAAAAAATAATTGATTACCCCGGATTAGACATAACCCCATGAGTTGATATGCCCTTCATTCACTACTCCTTAAATACCTCTGACTTGTCCAGAAAGAGGTGTTTTAAAAGTATACTTTTCGTTTCCTGTCTTACACAATAGAACTCTGCAGTTAGCCCCATATGCCTCTCCAATATGCAGCTCTCTCATGGTAATATAGTGTTTTTCTGCATCATTTTGTTCTTTTTAAATATAAACTTGCCATCAGATCTTCAGCTGGTGTAAATAGGTGAGGCTCTGTTGACTTCAAATTCTCAGTCTTAAATAGACTTATTTATACTAGCTGAGGAGCTCGTCCTGAATTTGTGTTGGCTGCAGGATCATTCAGTGATAAAAATTGGCAGCAAACTGAAGAGTGCAGCTGGCATCCTTTCTACTACAGTACATTCAACTCTTCTGAACTGGGTAATGTAAACCCAATGTAGACCATCAGTTTCCTTAGTGATAGCTCAGACCTTTTTATTTCCAGGTCAGGTAGTAGGGACCGCCATGAATAATCATAAATATATTTATAAGAAGTTTAACAACCCTCTCCCCTTCATTCTAGTTTATATACATCTGAGAGTAGTGTGGAAGATTGTACAGAATAAGCATAAAGATGCTAATTTAGAATTTATATTATTTTGTGCCTGCTAGGGAATATGTGGATGGGAGGGACTATAAGGGGGAAAAAGGAGGGGGGGGGGAGAGCGAGGTAAGAGATATTGACATTTGTAGAACAGAAATATGCATTGTAGATTAAGTAAATTTTAGTTTAAATATTTGTAACTGTCATTGATGATGTGTTTCAGGTTGTTTCATTTTTCACATACTATTCAATTCCATGTTCATTCTGAGTGTTTAGTTAGACTTAGCCCAATCAGAATTTAGCTGCTGTTATAAAAGGCGTCAGATGGCATGTTAATGAAGCTAATTATGCAGGTGCGCACAAGGTGTTCATTCCATATGTAAGCATTCTAAATCTGGATAGAATTCTGTAGCAGGAAAACTATTTACTGTAATTGGCTGAGATCATTTCAAGCCAAAGAAAGAATAGGGAGAACCAGTTACATCATGGCTGAGGAAGGTGTTGCTATTTTATTCTGCAGGAATTTTTACAGTGTCAACCATTATATCTTAACCTTTATATCCTGACAGTAATGAATCATTATTGATCTAATATAGTAGTGTATCCTTAGTTTACCTACTGATATATTTTTTGGGAAAGAACATAAGTTTACAGTATTCCACAAAATTTCTCTGCCTCCAAAATATACTTTTTGCTTCTTCCATGTCTTGTTTAAGGTCAGCCTACTGTGACTAGTAATATACTTTACTCTGATTCAGGGATTTTACTCTCACTCCTCATTATAAGCCCATATCTATTGTGGTCTCATCTAGTTGTGAGTGACCTTTTAATTGAGTGAAGAAGAATATGATAGGATCACATAACAATAGTCATTTTTCTGCACCTTAGACAAGTGTATTTTGTAATATTTTTCATTGTGTACTTGTTAATTCTGTACTTACGATTCAGTATCTTTATTAACTTACACTTTTATATTATTATTTTTCTTTAATTTATGTATTTTAATCCTATTATCAGCACCCAAGTACTTTTTTCTTTTGACCTAGCAACATAGTCTTTCTTAGGTTCAGTCTTTCTAAGCTTAAGGGAAGTTCTAAGCCAATTTAGCTGTGCGTTCATGCTGGGTATAGGCTGTTGTAGGTGGCTTTTGCAGAATAAAGCAATGAAATAAGATGCTAACTTATGATAGGAGCAATAACAATGCCTATAGCCAAGCATTTACAGGTGTTAACATTCTAAGGGGCCTTTTTCAGCTTCTTGTAACTTTGTCAGCCTTTTGGACTGAGATTTTGGTGGGGGCTGGCTCACTAGTGAATTTGGTGGAAAGTTTGAGCAAAATCAGTTCAGCTGCTTGAGATTGAAGAAAACAGAACAATACTTTTCTTACCACTTAAAAAAAATTGTGACTTTTTTTTTAACAGTTCTAGTGTCTCAGGAGTTGGTAACAATCCCTACATTGTAGCTGTCCTTTCAGGGTATGTCTACACTGCAATTAAACACCTGCGGCTGGCCTGTGTCAGCTGACTCAGGCGGGGGCTGTAGGGCTATAAAATTGCAGCATAGACATTTGGGCTTGGGCTGGAACCTGAGCTCTGGGACCCCAGTGTAGACATTATCTCAGAACATCAGAGAGTGCCAGGGCTTGTGCTCCGGCCTGAGCCCAAAAGTCTGTGCTGCAATTTTATAGTCCTGCAGCCCGAGCCCCATGAGCCCGAGTCAGCAGATACAAGCCAGGTGCGAGTGTTTAATTGCAGTGTAGACATACCCAGTGGTCTGGTGAAAGCTAATTGAAAATCATGGTAATTTTTAAAAAAAGTTACTTACAAATGGATACTAGATTTTGTAAGTCTTAAGTCTGTGAAAATTCTGTTGGTTCTGTACGTGTGCGCTGCTTAGGAAACTTCACAGGTAATTTGTTACATTTTTATAAGCTGAGAAGAGTGGTGACTGCCAAGCAGCTAGCAAAAGGGATCCCCCCTCACCATTTCCTTGCTATTGCTGTTAATATGTTCCCAATCAAAATGACCTATAGCCTAGGGGAAGGACCACTTAGCTGACTGTTGGGAGACTATTCATTCTAGTCCAGTATTTTCTACTGGCTGGCTTTAATGCTCTACACTTCATAACCCATACTTCGCTTCATATGTCCAGTCACTTCAACAAAACCATGGAAATTAGACAGTCCCCAGATTATATCAACTGGGAAAGTGGCCAGTTTCCTAGCATTGATTATTTGTTTTCAGTGACTATAAGAGCACCTATCCTAAGGATCTAGGGGCTTCATATATTATTAGTAAATACAGCTCATACAAATTCTTAAATAGAAGTATGGACTTCTGGTTAAGGAGCTGGAGTGGGACTCAGAAGAACCTGGCTCAGGTCCTGGTTTTCACACAAACTCTCTAAGGGTATGTCTATGCTGTGATAAAAAGCCTGTGTCACTGATCTCAGAGCTTAGGTCAGCTGACTCAGGCTCGCGGGGGAGTGGGTGGGGGGGTTTGGGCTGCAGAGCTATAAAATTGCACTGTAGATGCTTGGGCTCGGACTGGAGCCCGGGCTCTGAGACCCTTTCCCCTTGACATACCCTAAGTCACCTTGGGGAAGTCCATCTCTCTGTGCCTCAGTTGCCAATCTGTAAAATTGAGAAAATACTTCCCTGCCTCACAGAATGTTGTGAGGATAAATTTGTTTTGTGTGGAAGGTGCTCGTATACTATAGGTTTAGGGCCCATGCAAGAGCCTAGATAGAAAAATATTGTAAGATAGCCTCAAACAACCCCACCTTCCAGTTAAACAAAACAAAACAACCTTCAAACAATTACGTTGGTCTGTTTTGTTTTTTGTTTTTTAAAAGACTCCATCCTCTCTAATGATCCCAGCCACCCCAGAATTCTCAGCCTTCCTCAAACACCTGAGAAAATTGTTGGGCCTTGTGCATGTGCTGAACGTTTGCAAATTTGATTATTTCAGATCTGTTGAGAGTAAATATTAGGTGTACAAGAGGTACTCTTAGGTATGCAGATCCCAGGCCATTTAGCACTTTAAACCATAAGTCAAGACCAAAATCTTAAATTCCACCCCAAAACTAATAGGTAGCTAATTCAAATTAAAAATCACTTATGCATATATGTACTTTTTCTGATCTAATTTAAGTATTTATATGTAATATATTTTTGGAAAGATACTCCTAACAACTGGAGAGCAGCTTTCTATATTTAGCTAAGTTTTTGAAAGATTTTAAGGTGATAGCCATGTAGATTGCATTGTAGCATTCTGATGACAAGGTGACAAAGATGTGAATAACAATAGGGAAGCCTGCATTTGAAAGAAAAGATTCTGACTAAACATAGATTAGTGGTGAGGGGGAAGCAGTTCTGGTCACTGCTGCTGTCTTAGGGCTTGTCTACACTTACAGTGCTGCAGTGGCACAGCTGCACTGGTGTAGGTGCACTGCTGTAGTGCTTAGGACTTGGCTACACTTGCGAGTTACAGCACATTAAAGCAGCCCCGGGCGCTCTAGCTCACAACCCGTCCACACTGGCAAGGCACGTAGAGCACTCTGACTCCATGGCTAGAGCGCTCCTGGTACTCCACCTCGGCGAGAAGATTAACGCTTGTTGTGCCTCGCTGAAACTCCCGGGCGTCAGTGTGAACGAGGTGTTGCATTACTGTGCTCTGATCAGCCCCCGGAAACGTCCCATAATCCCCTTAAGTCAAATGGCCACTCTTCTCATTGTTGTGGAATCGCTGCAGGAATGAGGATATGCCCTTTGAAAGCTCAGTTTCTGACAACGGGCATGCTTATCTGCTCCGAGACAAAGCAACCATTACTGTGGAATGCTGTGTGTGAGAGAGAGAGAGGCGGGGACAATTGGGGGTCTGCTGCTTTCTGAACTTACAAGACAGCATGCTGACATGCTCTCAACCCCCCAAAAACCCACTCTCTCTCCCCCCACATACACACAACACACTCCCTGTCACACTCCACCCCACCCTACCCCCCATTTGAAAAGCACGTTGCAGCCACTTGTTTGCTGGGATAGCTACCACAATGCACTGCTCTCTGTGGCCGTTGCAAGAGCTGCTAATGTGGCCACACCGGTGCACTTGTAGCTGTCAGTGTGGACAGATTGCAGCGCTTTCCCTACTGTGCTCTATGAAGGCTGTTTTAACTCAAAGTGCTCTACATCTTCAAGTGTAGCCGCCTTTAGTGAAGACACTACCTACGCCCAAGTGAGAGCTTCCCCTGTTGGCACAGGTACTCCACCTCCCCGAGAGGCAGTAGCTATGTTGATGGGAGAAGCCCTCTGTCGACATAGCACTGTCGACACCGGTAGATATACCGACATAAGTTGGTCGTGTAGACAGGGTGACCAGATGTCCAAATTTTATAGGGACAGTCCCGATATTTGGGGCTTTGTCTTAAATAGGTGCCTATTATCCCCCACCCCCATCCCAATTTTTCACACTTGCCATCTGGTCACCCTAAGTGTAGACCAAGCAGAAGAGATGAGACACTAATAAAATCCCCCAGGCACTGGATGTGTGCAACAGCAGGTGCTGATGTAATAAATAAGGAGGTTCACATCTGCATCATCTCGTCCATTTACATGTCGCAATTAGGTGTCATTTGTATTCTCTTTAATAAATTAAACTTGTGGCTACTGTAGAAAGATTAACAAATTTATTAGAGCATAAGCTTTTGTGGGCTATGACCCACTTCTTCAGATATATGGAGGAAGTGGGTCATAGCCCATGAAAGCTTATGCTCTAATAAATTTGTTAGTCTTTAAGGTGCCACAAGACTCCTCGTTGTTTTTGCTGAAACAGACTAACATGGCTACCCCTCTGAAACTTGTACAGAGATTATAAATTGGGGCCTAACTTTTTTTTTTTTAAATAGGAGCCTAAAATTAGACTGTATACTCTTAAATGCTGAGCTCCCAGTAGCTTCCACTGAAATGAACGGGAGCTGCTGGGTGGTCAACAGGTCTGCAAGTTAGGTCATTTTTTAGGCACCCATTTTCTAAAAACCTTTGCCTAAATATCTAGCTGTAAGGTTTGTAAAGGAAACCTTCCAAGTGTGGGTTTAAGCAGGTTGTTTCCTGGAGTCTGCAGATAGACAAACAATATCTGTAGGACAGGTGTGAATTGCCCAGTTTGTCTCATTAAACATTGACTCTGAACCCTAGTGATAACTAAGGCTAAGATTATGTCATGGGGGTTGTGGAAGTCACAGACAGCAACCTCCTTGACATTGGGGATCCCGCAGCAGCCCAGCCTCCGTGGGTGGCGGAGGACCCTCCTGTGGGCGGCGGGACCCTATCAATTGAACAGCCACTGCTGGCGACTCTGAGCTGCCCAGCCGCCGCTGCTGGCTGGCGTCCCCCTTGCAGCTCCCAGCCACCAGCGGCGGTGGCAGAGGGACCCTGGAGCTGCTCAGTGGGAGGAGGGAACCCCTGGTGCCCCCCAACCTCCGCAGCTCCCTGGCCACCACCACTGGCAGGGGCCTCCCTGCAGCTCACCTGCCGTCGTGAGCAGTGGGCTACTCCCAGCTGCCACCGGTGGCAGCAGAAAGACCCTGGAGCTGCAGCCAGGGGCCTCCCACAGCTCCCCAGACTCTGCCACTAGCAGGGTCCCCTCCCCCCAACTCCAGCCCTGCAGGGTGGTGGTGGGGACCCTCCTAACTCCAGCCCTGCAGGGCGGTGGGGGACCCCTCCCAGCCACTGGGTAATGGGGTCCCTGCAGCTCCCAGCCACTGCAGGGGAGATGGGTCAGGGTGCTGGATCCTTCTCCTTCCCCATTTTGTCAGGGATGTTTTTAGTAAAAGTCAGGGACTGGTCATGGCTTCTGTGACATTTTGTTTATTGCCCATGACCTGTCGCTGACTTTTACTAAAAACATCCCTGACAAAATCGTAGCCTTAACGATAATATTTGAATACATGGTGAATTCTCATGTACTTACTGAGCATGCTTGACAGCTCACACATGGCAACCTCTGGAATGGCTGGTGGGTGTAGGGGGCACTAAGTTCACCAGACCAGGGTTTCCTTACAATTCAGGTTTCGCAGCCTGTCTGTGAAAAATCATTGCACAGGTTAACCTGTTGCAGCCTCTGATATAGTTTAAAATTGGAAGCAGAGATTTGAATAACTTTTTTCCCCTTAGCTAAATGACTTTGAGTGGTTCTTATGAGACAAGGACTGAGTACATTGGTATAAGCAGTAATACCAGGATGAACTTATAAAGCAAAAATGTCTGACTGTGCATCATAATGCATGCTTCAGATAACAAGAACAATTAAATATAACAAGCATTTTCTTTAACCTACTTTTATATTCTGATACAGAAAATTAATCCATCAAACAAAATTTAAGTTTCTTGTTTTTAAAAAAGGAAAAAATTGTAGATCTGCTCATGTGGAAACAAATATGCTCTCCAAGAACAGCATTCCCTTCCTATTGTTCTGTTTCAGCACGTTGGGTTACCAGTCTAATACAAATTGAAAGCCCCTTCAGGCAGGGCTTTTGTTTTTTTATTTGTATGTAAAGCATTATGCACACCAACAGTTTTGAATAATAGCAGAAACTGTTTTTCACAGATAAGGGATGCAAGGTGTACATGCCATTTTTTTCATGATAGTCAAGGTTAAATAACTAGCCAATTTGCAGCATAATGATTAGCTGCAAATATATGTCAAAAGAAGAATACAATGGAGCTGCTTTGTAATAGTATTTTAAAAATACAAGAATTTTAAAGTCAATATAAAATTGACTTTAATGTAAAAATTTTAAAACTGGAATATGTTGGAATCTTTGTAAGGCTTAATGTTTGCTGGGACTTCCTGCTAGCATTTCTTCCTGACCCATACCTACAGCATCCTAAAAACACAGCTTCTATACTACAACCACAGGGAGAGAGGGTAGGAAAGCTGAAATGGAGTGAGAGAGTCCAAAAGAGCCATAAAAATGTTTAAATTAATGAGGGGCTGATCAGCTCCTGTTTTCCTGTCTGGCTAATGAGAGGCAGAGAGTCTGTGGGGAAGAAGGGGTCACCATTGCATTTCCGCAGCATGTATTCCCTCTTCCTTCCTTCTATTCACCACGGTGCTGGTCCTATCAAGTTACCCTCCTGTTGAGCAAGGTAGCAGGTGTCTGTGCACCTTTTCTTACTCTGCAGCTTGAAGGAGCAGCTGATGTGTTGGTATGATGTCTTTAGCAATGTGAATGTTAATCAACATGTCGTGGTGGTGGTACGTGTTTTAAAGGTGGTACGTGTAGGCTGACACTTTGTTTTTTAAAATTTGTTATTACCCCAGCACATTCCACATAGTAGAATTTTCCCCAACCAGCAACTGTTTGTCTTGCAAAATCCAAATCAATTCCAGCTCGATTTCGTTTTTCTCCCTCACGCCGTGGCTCACAAAACCAGGGCTCCAGCACAGTCCTTCACTCAGCGGGTGGCTCCCCAACCTCTTACTGCTGGACTTTCTGATTTTTTTTTTTTTTTTTTTACACAGCATCTCATACAGTACCACATCCATGCATGTAAATGCACATGCACATACTCTTCTTTGTCCCCAGCAGAATTAGCGCTGCTGCTGTTCGATACCTCTTTAGCAATGAAGTCTTCTTGGGGAGCCTGCCCCAGCAGTGCTTCCTGTCGTAGCAGTGTCTTTCTTTGTAGGGAGCCATCTGGTGGCACTTTCTCATGGGTACATCTTATCATTTGGGGGAGATGCAGCCCCTTTTCACTTTAGTGGAGAAGTTTAAGGATTGTTTCTCTATCATGGAACCCGACAGGAGGACGGTTATCCAAACTTTTGTCTTCAGTAGCAGAGTATTACATATATGTGCACATCAGTAGGACTGTGTTTTGCCATTCGGGGTAAAGATTGCTGAGGGCCCAAGCGATGGTTTTGTTTGTATTTTGTTATTCTTGTTTTTAATCAAAAATGTAAGCTTAAAGAACAAGAATAGAATCATCATCATCATGGTAAATCCCATCCCAAAGGGATGTATCCTTTTGGCAGATCAAGTGCCACCTGGATCAATCTCTGGGTAAGTTCGTAGGATGATCTGGTTGAATATTTAGTTTCTGTCCATCACTAGCAATCTTATCATGCCAACAAACCTTTTGGCACCCACATGATCACAGGCTGTGTAGCAGCATTCCTTGGTGTACATCCTTTAGAATTCATTGGTATTCCTTTTTTAATAATATGTCAATACCAAGAAAGCCGCCAGAACTGAACCAGTGCTATTGGAGATGTTTAGTGGGTTCAACTTAGAATATCTTCATTTCTGATCTTGTCCTTCCACTTAATGTGGAATAGCTGACGAAGATGACAAGAATTGAAAATATCAGTCCAGTGTTCTTCACCATCCTCAGTGCCCATGTTTCACTTTTGTACAATAAAGTTAATATAACTCTGGTTCTGTAAGTCAGCAGCTTTGTGGCAAGCTTGACATCACAGTGTCCACACAGAGGCTGCTGAAGGGCCTGAAACATGACAGCAGCTTCTGATATATGAATGTCCACATCTTTTGAGCATCCTCCAGCACTGTCTCTGAAACTGCCCTGATATTTGAGAGTTGCTCCCTGTTCAGTGTCCTGCCAGTTGGTTGTAATCTGGAGTTGGAGGCTGTTTGATGATTTTAATAAAAAATGTAACCTTAAAGAACAGGAACAGAATGATAGACAGGTAAA